>NC_087353.1:76217729-81217729 GCF_030014295.1 Loxodonta africana
GAAGAAACCCTAAGAATCATGTGGGACTCTATCAAGAAGGATAACCTGCGGGTGATTGGAGTCCCAGAACAGGGAGGGGGGCAGAAAACACAGAGAAAATAGTTGAAGAACTCCTGACAGAAAACGTCCCTGACATCATGAAAGATGAAAGGATATCTATCCAAGATGCTCATCGAACCCCATTTAAGATTGATCCAAAAAGAAAAACACCAAGACATATTATCATCAAACTGGCCAAAACCAAAGATAAACAGAAAATTTTAAAAGCAGCCAGGGAGAAAAGAAAGGTTTCCTTCAAGGGAGAATCAATAAGAATAAGTTCAGACTACTCAGCAGAAACCATGCAGGCAAGAAGGGAATGGGACGACATATACAGAACACTGAAGGAGAAAAACTGCCAGCCAAGGATCATATATCCAGCAAAACTCTCTCTGAAATATGAAGGCGGAATTAAGATATTTACAGATAAACACAAGTTCAGAGAATTTGCAAAAACCAAACCAAAGCTACAAGAAATACTAAAGGATATTGTTTGGTCAGAAAACCAATAATATCAGATACCAGCACAATACAAGGTCACAAAACAGAACGTCCTGATATCAACTCAAATAGGGAAATCACAAAAACAAACAAAAACATTAATTTTAAAAAATAAATAAAATAATAATACACATAACAGGGAATCATGGAAGTCAATAGGTAAAAGATCACAATAATCAAAAAGAGGGACTAAATACAGGAGGCATTGAACTGCCACATGGAGAGTGATACAAGGCGATATAGAATGATACAAGTTAGGTTTTTACCTAGAAAAATAGGGGTAAATAATAAGGTAACCACAAAAAGATATAACAACTCCATAACTCAAGATAAAAGCCAAGAAAAACGTAACGACTCAACTAACATAAAGTCAAACACGATGAAAACGAGGATCTCACAATTTACTAAGAAAAACGTCTCAGCACAAAAAAGTATGTGGAAAAACGAAATTGCCAACAACACACATGAAAAGGCATCAAAATGACAGCACTAAAAACTTATTTATCTATAATTACACTGAATGTAAATGGACTAAATGCACCAATAAAGAGACAGAGAGTCACGGACTGGATAAAGAAACACGGCCCATCTATATGCTGCCTACAAGAGACACACCTTAGACTTAGAGACACAAACAAACTAAAACTCAAAGGATGGAAAAAAATATATCAAGCAAACAATAAGCAAAAAAGAAGAGGAGTAGCAATATTAATTTCTGACAAAATAGACTTTAGACTTAAATCCACCACAAAGGATAAAGAAGGACACTATATAATGATAAAAGGGACAATTGATCAGGAAGACATAACCATATTAAATATTTATGCACCCAATGACAAGGCTGCAAGATACATAAATCAAATTTTAACAGAATTGAAAAGTGAGATAGACACCTCCACAATTATAGTAGGAGACTTCAACACACCACTTTCGGAGAAGGACAGGACATCTAGTAAGAAGCTCAACAGAGACACGGAAGACCTAATTACAACAATCAACCAACTTGACCTCATTGACTTATACAGAACTCTCCACCCAACTGTTGCAAAGTATACTTTTTTTTCTAGCGCACATGGAACATTCTCTAGAATAGACCACATATTAGGTCATAAAACAAACCTTTGCAGAGTCCAAAACATCGAAATATAACAAAGCATCTTCTCAGACCACAAGGCAATAAAACTAGAAATCAATAACAGAAAAACTAGGGAAAAGAAATCAAATACTTGGAAAATGAACAATACCCTCCTGAAAAAAGACTGGGTTTTAGAAGACATCAAGGAGGGAATAAGGAAATTCATAGAATGCAACGAGAATGAAAATACTTCCTATCAAAACCTCTGGGACACAGCAAAAGCAGTGCTCAGAGGCCAATTTATATCGATAAATGCACACATCCAAAAAGAAGAAAGAGCCAAAAGCAGAGAACTGTCCCTAGAACTTGAACAAATAGAAAGTGAGCAACAAAAGAACCCATCAGGCACCAGAAGAAAACAAATAATAAAAATTAGAGCTGAACTAAATGAATTAGAGAACAGAAAAACAATTGAAAGAGTTAACAAAGCCAAAAGCTGGTTCTTTGAAAAAATTAACAAAATTGATAAACCATTGGCTAGACTGACTAAAGAAATACAGGAAAGGAAACAAATAACCCGAATAAGAAACGAGAAGGACCACATCACAACAGAACCAAATGAAATTAAAAGAATCATTTCAGATTACTACGAAAAATTGTACTCTAACAAATTCGCAAACCTAGAAGAAATGGATGAATTCTTGGAAAAACACTACCTACCTAAACTAACACATTCAGAAGTAGAACAACTAAATAGACCCATAACAAAAAAAGAGATTGAAACGGTAATCAAAAAACTTCCAAAAAAAAAAAAAAAAAAAAAGCCCTGGCCTGGACGGCTTCACTGCAGAGTTCCACCAAACTTTCAGAGAAGAGTTAACACCACTACTACTGAAGGTATTTCAAAACATAGAAAATGACGGAATACTACCCAATTCATTCTATGAAGCCACCATCTCCCTGATACCAAAACCAGGTAAAGACATTACAAAAAAAGAAAATTATAGACCTATATCCCTCATGAACATAGATGCAAAAATTCTCAACAAAATTCTAGCCAATAGAATCCAACAACACATCAAAAAAATAATTCACCATGATCAAGTGGGATTTATACCAGGTATGCAAGGCTGGTTTAATATCAGAAAAACCATTAATGTAATCCATCACATAAATAAAACAAAAGATGAAAACCACATGATCTTATCAATTGATGCAGAAAAGACATTTGACAAAGTCCAACACCCATTTATGATAAAAACTCTTACCAAAATAGGAATTGAAGGAAAAGTCCTCAACATAATAAAGGGCATCTATGCAAAGCCAACAGCCAATATCACTCTAAATGGAGAGAACCTGAAAGCATTTCCCTTGAGAACGGGAACCAGACAAGGATGCCCTTTATCACCGCTCTTATTCAACATCGTACTTGAAGTCCTAGCCAGGGCAATTAGGCTAGACAAAGAAATAAAGGGTATCCAGATTGGCAAGGAGGAAGTAAAGTTACCACTATTTGCAGATGACATGATCTTATACACAGAAAACCCTAAGGAATCCTCCAGAAAACTACTGAAACTAATAGAAGAGTTTGGCAGAGTCTCAGGTTATAAAATAAACATACAAAAATCACTTGGATTCCTCTACATCAACAAAAAGAACACCGAAGAGGAAATAACCAAATCAATACCATTCACAGTAGCCCCCAAGAAGATAAGATACTTAGGAATAAATCTTACCAAGGATGTAAAAGACCTATACAAAGAAAACTACAAAGCTCTACTACAAGAAATTCAAAAGGACATACTTAAGTGGAAAAACATACCTTGCTCATGGATAGGAAGACTTAACATAGTAAAAATGTCTATTCTACCAAAAGCCATCTATACATTTAACGCACTTCCGATCCAAATTCCAATGTCATATTTTAAGGGGATAGAGAAACAAATCACCAATTTCATATGGAAGGGAAAGAAGCCCCGGATAAGCAAAGCACTACTGAAAAAGAAGAAGAAAGTGGGAGGCCTCACCTTACCTGACTTCAGAACCTATTATACAGCCACAGGAGTCAAAACAGCCTGGTATTGGTACAACAACAGACACATAGACCAATGGAACAGAATTGAGAAGCCAGACATAGATCCATCCACGTATGAGCAGCTGATACTTGACAAAGGACCAGTGTCAGTTAATTGGGGAAAAGATAGTCTTTTTAACAAATGGTGCTGGCATAACTGGATATCCATTTGCAAAAGAATGAAACAGGACCCATACCTCACACCATGCACAAAAACTAACTCCAAGTGGATCAAAGACCTAAACATAAAGACTAAAACGATAAAGATCATGGAAGAAAAAATTGGGACAACCCTAGGAGCCCTAATACAAGGCATAAACAGAATACAAAACATTACCAAAAATGATGAAGAGAAACCCGATAACTGGGAGCTCCTAAAAATCAAACACCTATGCTCATCCAAAGACTTCACCAAAAGAGTAAAAAGACCACCTACAGACTGGGAAAGAATTTTCAGCTATGACATCTCAGACCAGCGCCTGATCTCTAAAATCTACATGATTCTGTCAAAACTGAACCACAAAAAGACAAACAACCCAATCAAGAACATACATTTCACTAAAGAAAATATTCAGGCAGCCAACAGATACATGAGAAAATGCTCTCGATCATTAGCCATTAGAGAAATGCAAATTAAAACTACGATGAGATTCCATCTCACTCCAACAAGGCTGGCATTAATCCAAAAAACACAAAATAATAAATGTTGGAGAGGCTGCGGAGAGATTGGAACTCTTATACACTGCTGGTGGGAATGTAAAATGGTACAACCACTTTGGAAATCTATCTGGTGTTAATCTTAAACAGTTAGAAATAGAACTACCATACAACCCAGAAATCCCACTCCTCGGAATATACCCTAGAGATACAAGAGCCTTCACACAAACAGATATATGCACACCCATGTTTATTGCAGCTCTGTTTACAATAGCAAAAAGCTGGAAGCAACCAAGGTGTCCATCAACGGATGAATGGTTAAATAAATTGTGGTATATTCACACAATGAAATACTACGCATCGATAAAGAACAGTGAGGAATCTGTGAAACATTTCATAACATGGAGGAACCTGGAAGGCATTATGCTGAGCGAAATTAGTCAGAGGCAAAAGGACAAATATTGTATAAGACCACTATTATAAGATCTTGGGAAATAGTAAAAACTGAGAAGAACACATACTTTTGTCGTTACGAAGGGGGGAGGGAGGGTGGGAGGGAGAGGGTTTTTTATTGATTAATCAGTAGATAAGAACTGCTTTGGGTGAAGGGAAAGACAACACTCAATACATGGAAGGTCAGCTCAATTGGACTGGACCAAGAGCAAAGAAGTTTCCAGGATAAAATGAATGCTTCAAAGGTCAGCGGAGCAGGGGCGGGGGTCTGGGGAACATGGTTTGCGGGGACTTCTAAGTCAATTGGCAAAATAATTCTATTATGAAATCATTCTGCATCCCACTTTGAAATGTGGCGTCTGGGGTCTTAAATGCTAACAAGCAGCCATCTAAGATGCATCAATTGGTCTCAACCCACCTGGAGCAAAGGAGAATGAAGAACACCAAGGTCACACGACAACTAAGAGCCCAAGAGACAGAAAGGGCCACATGAACCAGAGACCTACATCATCCTGAGACCAGAAGAACTAGTTGGTGCCCGGCCACAATCGATGACTGCCCTGACAGGGAGCACAACAGAGAACTCCTGAGGGAGCGGGAGATCAGTGGGATGCAGACCCCAAATTCGCACAAAAAGACCATACTTAATGGTCTGACTGAGACTAGAGGAATCCCGGCAGCCATGCTCCCCAGACCTTCTGTTGGCACAGGATGGGAACCATCCCCGAAGACAACTCATCAGACATGAAAGGGACTGGTCAGCGGGTGGGAGAGAGATGCTGATGAAGAGTGAGCTAATTATATCAGGTGGTCACTTGAGAGTGTGTTGGCAACTCTTGTCTGGAGGGGTGATGGGAGGATAGAGAGAGAGGGAAGCTGGCAAAATTGTCACGGAAGGAGAGACTGAAAGGGCTGACTCAATAGGGGGAGAGCAAGTGGGAGTACGGAGTAAGATGTATGTAAACTTATATGTGACAGACTGATTGGATTTGTAAACGTTCACTTGAAGCTTAATAAAAGTTAATAATAATAAAAAAAAAACACCTCCTTAGTGTGGTTTCCAAGGCCTCTTGTGGTCTGACCCCACCCACCCACCAAAACAGACATGCCTGCTACCACTTCCCAATTTGTTCTCTTAATTTCCAGACATGCTGGACTACCTGCAGGTCCCTGGACCTACCACTATCTCTCACGCCTTTAGGCCTTTGTACATGCTGTTCCCCCAACCATAAGTACCTTTCTTCCCATCTTAACCTGTCATTGTTACTAGCTGCCGTTGAGTAGGCTACTGACTCATAGCGACCCCATGCACAATGGGATTGGACTGTTGTGATCCGTTGGGTTTTCACTGGCTGATTTTTTGGAGGTAGGTCACCAGGCCTCTCTTCCTAGTCTGTTTTAGTCTGAAAGCTCTGCTGAAACCTGTTCAGCATCATAGCATAGCAACACACAAGTCTCCACGTGTGGTAACTGCATTGGCTGGGAATCGAACCCAGATCCACCACATGGTAGGTGAAAATTCTACCACTGAACCACCACTGTCATCTCCCATCTTCACCTGTTGTTGTTGTTAGTTGCTGTTGAGTCAGTTCTGACTCATGGTGACCCCATGTGTCCAGAGTAGAACTCCATAGGGTTTTCAAGCCTGTGACCTTTCAGAAGCAGATCGCCAAGCCTGTTTTCCGAGGTGCCTTTGGGTGGGTTCAAACTGTCAACCTTTGGGCTAGTAGTTGAGTGCCTAACCATTTGCACCAACAGGGACTCTTAAGTTGGGTTACTAGACATATCTTCTAAGATACCTTTGCCAGACCTGCCAGGGCACGAGAAGGCTTCTCATTGGCCAATATCATTCCTGAAGTTTCTTGTCCTCTAGCTATGATATTATCACTCTTCCTCAAGAATTGCTCAAGCCCTCGCTACACCCCTTGTCCAGGAGCTGTCAAATTTAGCTGTGACTTTTCAGAAAGTCACAGATTTCAGATTCGATCAGCCTGTCTTCTAAGGAGCCTCTGGGTGGATTCGAGCTGTCAACCTTTCAGCTAGTAGTAGAGCACTTAGCCATTTGTGCTACCCAGGGACTCCCATCTTCACCCACTCATCTTTACAATAGCTAATAGCCTGCTCCAGAAAGCCTTCTTCTGACCACTCCTACTCCTCCGCCACGTATCCCACCAGGATCCAGGACTCCCTCTACCAAGCTGAGAAGTTAAGTTAGGTTTCCCCAAGTGCGTCTTACTCATTCTCTCTCTCACACATACACAGATAACATATATCCTCTGCAGAGTACTTGCCTGCCCACTTGTCTGTCACTCGCACTAGACTGAGAGCTTCCTGAGGTCAGGGACTGTCTTTTGTCTCTGTGTCTCCATCACCTAACCCAGTATCCAACACATTAGTTGCCGTTGAGTTGACTCCAACATGTAGAGACCCCAGGTGTGCATAGAATTGCACTCCATAGGGTTTTCAAGGCTGTGACCTTTCTGAAGCAGATCACCAGGCCTTACTTCCGAGGTGCTTCTGGGTGGGTTCAGACTGCCAACCTTTCAGTTAGTAGTCCAGCCCTTACCCATTTGCACACCACCCAGCATCTTCCATTCAACATGTAGGAGTCAATGAATATTTGTTGAACGAAAGAAGGGCCTCTAGAGTGAAGCTCTTCAGAGATCATTGGGGAAGGTTGGAAATTAGAATTCAGAGCTAGGCACCTAATGGTGCGGGAATTATGGCCCTGTAATATTTAATATTTAGTGGAAAATTTTCAACAAGATCTTCTCTGGTTTCTAATTAGGGGGAATTATGTTAATGAACCACCTTGCAAAATCTCCGATAATCATGTGCTAAACTTACCCCACAGGGTCTCATTTAGATGTGAAGGATAACAGAAACACTCTGATGATGAAGACAATTTCTGGCCTCAGTTAGCACATGCTCCCTTTCTTGCACTCTGAGGATCTCCTTTCAGCTGGATACAAAGAGTCGACTCAGCAAACCACAGCCTTGGGGCTTTTCCAAGTCCACTGTTACCTTGTCCATTGCAGAGTTGCTAAGTTTTCCCACTCTGAGGCTCCCACTATGTATTTAGTCCACTGATCAGCTTCGTGATGCCATCTGACATTTTAGTCAAATATTGACTCTTTGTGCCTCAACAAATGTTCATTAAATGATTACAGTGTCCAGGGAGATAGAGATAGGGTCACATAGAGCTATGAGATGTGGCCCTTGGTTTTCAGGGAGTTGACATATGAACTATTAGCCAAAAATACAAGATGATAGGTGCAGTGTGATTGATTACTTTTTTTAAAATAATTTTTATTGAGCTTTAAGTGAACGTTTACAAATCAAGTCAGTCTGTCACATATAAGCTTATATACACCTTACTCCATACTCCTACTTACTCTCCCCCTAATGAGTCAGCCCTTCCAGTCTCTCCTTTCGTGACAATTTTGCCAGTTTCTAACCCTCTCTACCCTCCTATCTCCCCTCCAGACAGGAGATGCCAACACAGTCTCAAGTGTCCACCTGATACAAGTAGCTCACTCTTCATCAGCATCTCTCTCCTACCCACTGTCCAGTCCCTTCCATGTCTGATGAGTTGTCTCCAGGAATGGTTCCTGTCCTGGGCCAACAGAAGGTTTGGGAACCATGACCACCGGGATTCTAGTCTCAGTCAGACCATTAAGTCTGGTCTGTTTATGAGAATTTGGGGTCTGCATCCCACTGATCTCCTGCTCCCTCAGGGGTTCTCTGTTATGCTCCCTGTCAGGGCAGTCATCGGTTGTGGCTGGGCACCAACTAGTTCTTCTGGTCTCAGGATGATGTAAGTCTCTGGTTCATGTGGCCCTTTCTGTCTCTTGGGCTCATAGTTATCGTGTGACCTTGCTGTTCTTCATTCTCCTTTGCTCCAGGTGGGTTAAGACCAATTGATGCATCTTAGATGGCCGCTTGTTAGCATTTAAGACCCCAGGCGCCCACATTTCAAAGTGGGATGCAGAATGTTTTCATAATAGAATTATTTTGCCAACTGACTTAGAAGTCCCGTTAAGCCATAGTGCCCAAATCCCCGCCCTTGCTCAGCTAACCTTTGAATCATTCAGTTTATCCCGGAAACTTCTTTGCTTTTGGTCCAGTCCAGTTGAGCTGACCTTCCCTGTATTGAGTATTGTCCTTCCCTTCACCTAAAGCAGTTCTTATCTACTAACTAATCAGTAAATAACCCTCTTCCACCCTCCCTCCCTCCCCCCCTCGTAACCACAAAAGTATGTGCTCCTCTCAGTTTATACTATTTCTCAAGATCTTATAATAGTGGTCTTATACAATATTTGTCCTTTTGCCTCTGACTAATTTCACTCAGCATAACGCCTTCCAGATTTCTCCATGTTATGAAATGTTTCACAGATTCGTCACTGTTCTTTAACGATGCATAGTATTCCATTGTATGGATATACCACAATTTATTTTTCCATTCATCCGTTGATGGACACCTTGGTTGCTTCCAGCTTTTTGCTATTGTAAACAGAGCTGCAATAAACATGGGTGTGCATATATCTGTTTGTGTGAAGGCTCTTACTTCTCTAGGGTATATTCCGAGGAGTGGGATTTCTGGATTGTATGGTAGTTCTATTTCTAACTGTTTAAGAAAACGCCAGATAGATTTCCAAAGTGGTTGTACCATTTTACATTCCCACCAGCAGTGTATAAGAGTTCCAATCTCTCTGCAGCCTCTCCAGCATTTATTATTTTGTGTTTTTTGGATTAATGCCAGCCTTGTTGGAGTGAGATGGAATCTCATCATAGTTTTAATTTGCATTTCTCTAAAGGCTAACGATCGAGAGCATTTTCTCATGCATCTGTTGGCTGCCTGAATATCTTCTTTAGTGAAGTGCGTGTTCATATCCTTTGCCCACTTCTTGATTGGGTTGTTTGTCTTTTTGTGGTTGAGTTTTAACAGAATCACATAGATTTTAAAGATCAGGCACTAGTCGGAGATGTCATAGCTGAAAATTCTTTCCCAATCTGTAGGTGGTCTTTTTGCTCTTTTGGTGAAGTCTTTAGATGAGCATAGGTGTTTGATTTTTAGGAGCTCCCAGTTATCTGGTTTCTCTTTGTCATTTTTGACAATATTTTGTATTCTGTTTATGCCTTGTATTAGGGCTCCTAGGGTTGTCCCTATTTTTTCTTCCATGATCTTTATCGTTTCAGTCTTTATGTTTAGGTCTTTGATCCACTTGGAGTTAGTTTTTGTGCATGGTGTGAGGTATGGGTCCTGTTTCACTTTTTTGCAAATGGATATCCAGTTATGCCAGCACCATTTATTAAAAAGACTATCTTTTCCCCAATTAACTGACACTGGGCCTTTGCCAAATATCAGCTGCTCGTATGTGGATGGATTTATATCTGGGTTCTCAATTCTGTTCCATTGGTGATTGATTACCGTTGTGTGGCCTTTCTAGCTATAGTCTGGTAACTCCTACCCAGGTGATTGTGCAGAACTGTATGATAGGGTAATTGTTGCCCACCAAGGGAATTGATCAGTTTTGCCTTAAAAAAAGAGCTAATTCCAGAGCAGAGAGGAGGATCCTATCATAACCAAAGAGGAACAGCCAAGAGCAGAGAGCCCGTCCTTTAGACCAAGGATCGCTGCGCTGAGGAGCTCCTGGAAGCAGGAGACAGAGAGAGAGAGCAAGCTGTAACCCTGAAGACGGTGAGAAGCAGGGCAGGAGAGGCCCAGCAGCAGAGCCTCGGCAGCAGGATACAGCATGGTGGGTTTCCCAGTCCACAGAGAGAGAAAGCTGAGTGTCTTTGGGGAGAGGCCTATGGCCAGGCAGAGGCGAGTTCTGTGTGGCCATTGCAATGAATTATCAAACCCAGCAGAGAAGTAGAGAGTGCTGTGTGGGGGTGGTTGCTGTTAGAATTAGTAAAGACGGCAGAGAGAGGAAGCTTGTCAGGCCTTCACCTCATGGGAGTGGGCCTTGGTCTGTTGATCTTGGTTCTCCTTCCCCTCTTGTGGGGTTGGAGGAGGTCAGACACTGCCCCCAACCCATGTTTATGGTAGGTAACAACAACAACAAAAAATCGAACTCATTGCTGTGAAGTTGACTCTGACTTATAGCAGCCCTATAGGACAGAGGAGAAAGATTACAGGTTTCCAAGGCTGTAATTTTTTGGAATGTTATAGTAAATGGAGGAAATATTGAAGTTGTCAAGGATTTTAGTTTACCTGGATCCACAATCAACACCCATGGAAGCAGCAGTCAGGAAATCAAACAATTCATTGCAAAACTGCTGCAAAAGACCTCTTTAAAGTGTTAAAAAGTGAAATGTTGCCTTGAAGACTAAGAAGACACCTGACCCAAGCCATGGTTTTTCAATCGCCTCATATGCATGTGAAAGCTGGACAGCAAAGAAGGAAGACCAGAGAAGAATTGATGCCTTTGAATTATGGTGTTGGCAAAGAATATTGAATATACCCTGAACGGCCAGAAGAATGAGCACATGTCTTTTTTTTTCTTAAATAATATTATGTTTTTGGTGAGAGTTTACACAGCAAATTAAATTACCATTTAACAATTTCTGCACAAATTATCCCGGGACATTGATTACATTTTTCACAATGTGTCAACATTCTTATTAATTCCATTCTGGTTGTCATATAAGTTCTTTTTTTCCCCCCTTCTAAATTTTATTTATTTTGTTGTTGTTCTTGAGAATATACACAGCAATACATACACCACTTCAACAGTTTCTACATGGACAATTTAGTGACATTGATTACATTCTTCGAGTTGTGCAACCGTTCGCACCCTCCTTTTCTGAGTTGTATCTCCCTCATTAGCCTAAACTCACTGCCCCCTAAGGTTCCTATCTATCAAGTTGTTATCAATTTGATCCCATATAGATAGTTCTTAAAAGAGGATAATGCTCAAGACTGACTTTTTTTTACTAGTTAAGCTAAATTGTTATTTGGTTTTAAGAAGACTTCAGGGGATATTTTTGGTTTAAGGTTTAAAGATTATGTCAGGGCAATTGTTCCAGAGGATGATTCTTTGTTGTAGAGACTGCCCAGTGTATTATAGAATGTCAGCAGCATCTCTGGACTGTACCTAATAGATGCCAATAGCAACCCCCCTAGTTGTGATCAGCAATGTCCCCAGACATTACCAAATCATCCCTGATTAAGAAACACTAAGTTAGATGGTAAATAAGCTAGATTACAAATTCTAGGTTGGGGCCAGTCCTCTGCCATATTCCCAGCACCCAGCACAGCGAGTAGCACCGTAGTGAGCGCTCAGTATTTGCCGAACGAATGAGAAGGACCATATGGTTTAGTATGCAGTCTGTTCCAGCTGGACAACTTCTTTGGCATCCAGAGAATCACTTTAATGATAACGGTATCCATGATCCGTGTGACCACCCCTACTGGGGTAATGTGTAATGCTCTTGGACAGAAATGAGCTAAATCATTATTCCAGAATGGGACTATCTGCAATCTTCAGTGGTGGTTACCAAGGGGAGGATGGCAACCCATAGTGGTGACCTGACCTTCCCATGAGCCTCAGGGGAAGCTGAGCACAACCTCAGCCTGAGGAAAGGATTAGATTGGTCTGAAGGTAATGCCACTCCCCTTCTTTTGTGTGTGTCTCCTCCTCCGTGTTTCTATCATATAAGGACATATACGATTGCAGTTAGAATCCACCAGGACAATCCAGGATAAGCTCTTCCTTTAAAGGCCCTCAACTTAATCACATCTTTTGCCATGTAAGATAATTTTTATAGGTTCCGGGGATTAGGGTGTGGATGAATCTTTTAGGGGAACCACCAGTCAACCCACCAGAGCATTGGAGCTATAAAGGTGAATAAGAAATGGCCTGTTCCCAAGACACTTACCATCGGGTGAGAGATTCAAACATCAGCCTGCAATACAAGACAGTGTAATAAATGCTAAGTAAGAAGTGAATATAGGCAGGGCAGAGGCACTGGGGAGGGGTACTTATCCTAGTCTTAGGCAGATAAGAGGTGGTCACGGAAGGCTTCTTGGAAGAGATGTCACCTTTGTTATTAGTAACACACCCCTCAGATTGCTTGCATATTTGTGAAGTCAATAAACATTCAGCTTCCACTGTTTTGATTTGAGACTATTATAGCAGCACTTGACAAACAAATGCACTCCCTTCCCCAAATGGGGGGAGCAGACCAGTTAGTGAGACCAGAGGAATACATGTGCTGTTTGGAAATGCTGAACTTCGGAGAAGGCGGCTAGGACCTTTGCTACAAGTTCTCCTCTGTGTGAATTCTCCATGTCTGACTTGGGCCCTTTGGGCCATTGTCCTCCCAAGCCTGGCAGGGGTCATTGTGCATGGCTGTGTTTCTGCTAAGCTGTGTAAGCATCCTTCCCAGTTCGGAGGTTCCCTGGTGCCTGCCATGGTTCAAGTGCCGTGAACTTGGGCTCGGCTCTCTCATCATCCACAGAGCACGTGGACCAAGCAAAGGCAGAAAAGGGGTCAACACACCCTAAAAGATGTCAGCAAAAAGAAAAGTGCAAGAGAAAATGATTCAAATAGAAGAGGCACGCACAGGTAATGGGGGGTCACCACTGCCACCATCAGTTGCCCTCGAATCCACTCCGACTCCTGGTGGCCCCAAGTGTGTCTGAGTAGAACTGTGCTTCATAGAGTTTTCAATGGATGATTTTTCAGAGGCAGATCACCAGGCCTTTCTTCCAAGGCACCTCTGGGTAGACTCAAACCTCGAACCTTTTGGTTAGCAGTTGAGCATATTAACCGTTTGCATCAGGTTACATTGTCAGGTTTTGAGATATGAAGACAGGTGGACAGACCTGTTAGCCAGACAGTGAGGTATGTGGCTTTGAGATGGACAGAAGACTGACCTGTGGGCTTGAAGGCCCAGGCACTTCCCACCTGCCTGCTCAGCCAAGGGGATGCTGCCTGCCACTCATCAGACACATTCCAGCTATGACAAAATCCAACACTCTTTCATGATAAAAACATTCAGCAAACTAGAATAGAAGGGAACTTTCTTGGCCTGATAAAGGACATCTACGAAAAACCCACAGCTAGCATCAGACTCAACGGTAAAATACTGAGAGCTTTTCCCCAAAGAACAAAAATAAGACAAGGATGTCCACTTGCCATTTTGTTCAACATTGTACTAGAGGATCTATCCAGGGAAATTAGGCAATCTAGTCCCATAAAGCATCGTCAATTGTCTCTTTCCCCTGGGGTTCCAGAGAGAGAAATGCCAGGAAGATAGATGGCTCCAGCAGGAAGCTTCCAGGTCCTCTTATCCTGTTCAGAGCTGCCAGTTATTAAAGGATTTGGTGGAACCAACCAGCTCATGAGATCCTGAGAACCCCACCTCCAGGTTTTAAAAGGCCCTTTGTTCCAGCTTGGAGAAGGAGCTGCTTGGACGTAGAGGGGAGCCAGAAGGGTGGGTGGAGGCCCCAGTTGCCTAGCAGAGTTGGCCCCTGAGTACTGGGCCCTGGTCCTGTTTCCATTCTCCCACTCTCCCTCCTCCTACTCCTCCTCCTCCTCACTCCTCTCGGGGAGACAACCAGCTGTGCTGGAGATTGGCAAATTCTCTTCGCATCTGCTAAGCTGGAGCAGCATATTGATAATCGCCTACAAATGCGAAATAGATGGGGGCTGCTTTGCACTTCGGTGGAATGACAGGTGTTACTGCTCCATGGAAGGTGGAAGATGGAGCTGACCCTTTTCTGTTGGGATGCTGGGGACGTAAAGGGAGTCTCTCACTTCACCTGTGCCACTTGGTGATTTCTGGGCACTTGTTGCGTACCTACTGTGTGTCTGGCACTTTACTTATGGTGTCTTGTATAATCTTCTCTGTACACATCCCCACAAGAAAGAAATGGCAACCTTAGTTAAAGGTGAAGAACTCAAGATGCTGTGGAGAGGTGGTTATGTCAGGGCGGGGATATGAACCTGGGTGTATGAGATGCCGAGGTCTCTGTGCTTTTCGCCACTCTACCTAGGCTTTGAGGACACACCCTGAAGGAGGTGACATCTGGCTTTTTCAGAGCATGGGCTCTGGAGCTGGATGGGGTGCAGGGGGTGGTAATATTTTTCTACAAAGTGCTAGATAGTAAATATTTTAGGCTTTGCAGGCCATACAGTCTCTGTGAAACTACTCATTGCTGATTTTGTAGCCTGAAAGCAGCCATAGACAATAAGAATGGATGTAGCTGTGTTCCAATAAAGCTTTATTCATAAAAGCAGGCAGCCAACTAGCCATAATTTGTCAATCCCGGGCTAAATCACCTGAGTTTGACTCCAAACTAAGATGGACTGTGAGGAAAGGCCTGGTGATCTACTTCCCAAAATCAGCCAATGAAAACCCCATGGATCATCCAGGTCCAATCTGCAACAGATCATGGGGATGGCACAGGACCAGGTAGCGTTTCATTCCATTGTGCATGGGGTCACCATGAGATGGGGGCCAACTTGACAGCTGCCAACAACAACGTTCTCCTGGGGAGAATACATGGAGGCACTTAGCGAAGTACCTAACGCATACTAAGCTATTATTGTGATGAGGAACATTGCTGGGGTTAAGGATATGGTGAGAGATGGACCTGGATTTGATTTTCACTCAATCTTGGCCATGCCACTTAACCCTATAAAATGGAGATGATATTGTGTTACGTGTAGAAAAATGTCCAAAGTGCTTAGTTCAAAGCCTGGCACACTATGAGTATAAATGGTAGTAGTTGTTGCTTTTGTTACTATTATGGTACTGACTGGGGCAGGCCCCAGATGTAACCAGAGCGGACGGCAGGAGCGAGTGATCTAAGAAGAGGGGAAGGACCTTGCCCTTGGTCTGGTGCCATGGGTGGACCAGGGACACAACAGGAACAGGAGGTTGGAGCTGAGCTCCATGCCCCCTGACTTCCAGCCTGGGTTTTGAGCCTGATCACTGACCATGTGGTTTTAGTTTAACTCTTGACTGTCCTAACCTTCCTTCCATAGAGGATTTGAGAAGATGTAGCAGGGACCAGCCCATCAGGCTGCTGCTGGGGTTTAGGTCTCTAAGACTTGAGCTCAAGCCAGAGAAGCAGTATGGTATCGGGGTTAGCACACAGGCTTATGTGTCACCAGGCCTGTTTGTTTATTTGTTTGAAAATAATAGTTTCAAAAAAGCTAGGAATAGAAATACCATATATTCCAGTAATCCCACTCCTAGGAAATATATCCTAGGGAAATAAGAGCCATCACACGAATAGACATATGCACACCTATGTTCATCGCAGCATTATTCACAATAGCAAAAAGATGGAAACAACCTAAGTGCCCGTCAACAGATAAATGGATAAACAAGTTATTGTCCATACACACAATGTAAAAGTACACAACAGTAAAGAACAACCACTAATCTGTGAAACATCTCACAATGTGAATGAATCTGGAGGGCATTATGCTGAGTGAAATAAGTCAATCACAAAAGGACAAATATTGCGTGAGACCACTATTATAAAAACTCAAGAAAAGGTTTACACACAGAAAAAAACAATCTTTAATGACCACTAGGGAAGGAAGGGGTGGGGAGGGGAAATTACTAACTAGATAATAGACAAGTGTGAACTTTGGTGAAAGGAAAGGCAACACATAATATAGGGAAAGTCAGCACAGCCTGACCAAAGCAAAGTCATAGAAGCTTCCTAGGCACATCCAAACACCCTGAGGGACTGAGTTGCTGGGGCTGAGGGCTGGGGACTATGGTCTTGGGGGACATCTAGGTCTATTGGCATAACATGGTTCATAAAGAAAACGTTCTACATCCTACTTTGGTGAGTAGCACCTGTGGTCTTAAAAGCTTGTGAGCAGTCACCTAAGATACAACTATTGGTCTCATCATGTTCTGAGGAAAGGAGAAGGAAGAAAAATCAAAGACATAAGGAAAATATTAGTCCAAAGGACTAAAGGACCACATGAACCACAGCCTCCACCAGCCTGAGCCCAGAAGAACTAGATGGTGCCCAGCTACTGCCACTGATCGATCTGACAGGGATCACAATAGAGGGTTCTGGACAGAGTGAGAGAAAATTGTAGAACAAAATTCAAATCCACAAAAAAAGACCAGACTTACTGGTCTGACAGAGACTGATGGAACCCCCGAGACTATGGCCCCTGGACACCCTGCTAACTCCGAACTGAAGCCACTCCCAAAGTCTACCTTTCAGCCAAAGATTAGACAGACCTATAAAACAAACAATAACACACATGAAGAAGGTGCTTCTTAGCTCAGTCAAGTATACAAGACCAAGTGGGCAACACCTGCCCAGAAGCAAAGACAAGAAGGCAGGAAGGGAAGGGACAGGAAAACTGGACGAATGGACGCAAGGAATCTGGGGTGTGTAGGGAAAGGGAGCAAGTGCTGACAAATTACGGGGATTGCAACCAATGTCACAAAACAATTTGTGCATAAATTTTAGAATAGGAAACTAAATTGTGCTGTGAACTTTTACCTAAAACACGATTAAAAAAATTTTTTAAAAATGGTGCCAACAACTATTTGGTAAAGGCTTACACAGCATTTACTGTGCCCCAGTACTACTGCAAATGGCTTCAACATACTGATCATTTAATTTTTAAAACAGCCCTGTTGTGGTGGTTGTTATGTGCCGTTTAGTCAATTTTGACTCATAGCAATCCCCATGTGACAGAGTAGAACAGCCCATAGGGTTTTCTAGGCTATAATCTTTATGGGAGTAGATTGCCAGGTCTTCTGTGGAGCCTCTGGGTGAGTTTGAACTGCCAACCTTTCACTGAGCAGAAGAGCACTTAACCATTTCATCACCGATGCTCCTTTTAACAGCCCTAAAAAAAAAAAAAAAAAAATCCTGTTGCTGTTGAGTTGATTCCGACTCGTAGTGACCCTATAGGACAGAGCAGAGCTGCCCCACAGAGTTTCCAAGGAGCACCTGGGAGATTCGAACTGCCAATCTTTTGGTTAACAGCCATAGCTCTTAACCACTATGCCACCAGGGTTTCCAATAGCAGTAAGAATGTAGGAAATATCATAATTCCTATGTATTAGTCTGCTGTGAGTGCTGAAACAAATTACCACAAACCTGGCGATTAAAAATCACAGAAAGTTATTCTCTCACAGTTCTGTGGAGTCAGACGTTTAGAACGGAGGCTGTGTTTCCTCTGGAGGTTCAAGGGGAGAGTTCGTTCCTTGCCTCTTCCAGCTTCTGGTGGCTGCCTGGCATTCCTTGGTTTGTGGCCACAGCACTCCTGATCTCTGCCTCCGTGGTCACATCTCCTTCTCCTCTTCTGTGTCTGGTCAAATCTCGTCTCTCTCTCATAAGAACGCTTATGACGACCTTTAGGGTTTCTATGGCAACAAGTTTGGTTAGGGCCCTCCCAGATAATCCTGGATAATCTCTTCATATCAAAATGCTTAATTTAATCACATCTGCACAAACTTCTCTCTATGAGATAACACACACAGGTTCCAGGGATTCAGACCTGATGCCTTTGGGAGCCACCATTCAGCCCAGTACACCCCACTTTACAGATCACATGGAAAGTAGGTGCCAGAGTGACCTTGTAGGTCTGGCTCAGTGTATACCCTTAGCCATTCTGCTATGCTGCTTCTCATATGCTGTCACTACATGGGTGGTGTTAAGGGTTTAATGAGCACCTAACCAAAAAAGAAAAAAACAACAACAACCAAACCTATTGCCGTTGACTTGATATCGGACTCATAACGATCCTAAAGGACAGAGTAGAGCTGTCCCACAGGGTTTCCAAGGAGAGCCTGGTGGATTCAAACTGCCAACCTTTTGGTTAGCAGCCATAGCTCTTAACCACTAAAGCCACCAGGGTTTTCAATGAGCACCTAGCACACAGGAAATGGATGAGGTGGGGCCAGGGGCGGATTAACAAGTAAGCAAGGTATGTATGTATGGGCTTAATTGTGTTTACTTACTATAGTGCACAATTTCACATGGGCCTCGCCACATCAAGGATGTGGTGAAAAACAGGTGAAATTGTGCCCTACAGATTAGTAAACACAAGCTAAGTTTGTGTGTAGCTTGCTTATTGGGTATCTGTCCCTGGGCGAGGGGGAGGGCCAAGACAGTCAAGGACAGAGTGAGAGTTGGAGGTGAGGTTCAGAGGTGCCTCGGTACACAGTTACCTGGTGATGAAGACAGCAGGGCTTTTTTAGGCTTGGCCAGAAGATCCGTGTAGCCAAGTCAAAAGTTCATCTGAACGATGGCTCCTGAATTCCACACCTGCATTTTGGGATCCCTGTCTCTGAATACTGCAGACACCCCTTACTCCCAGGAATTATCAGGTCACATAGGTGTTTACTCATCAGAAAGCGTCAAACCAGAGAAGTCACAAGACAGAACTTGGCCCCTTCTGAGGTCTTGCCTTGGTCCCTGCCCGGGCCTCCAAGCCCCTCGGTCTTTGCCTGAGAGGAAACGACTTTCTCTGTAAACGCTAATCCATGACAATGAGGCCGATGACTTGGCACAGGAAGACTCTCTTGCCCTTTTCATCTGCTCCACCATATGCCGTGCAGGCTCTGCAAGCCAGTGTCCTCAGCAGAGAGCGATGTTCTTTTTGGTGTGGTTTGTGGCCATGGCTATGATGAGTAAGGTTCACCCCGCCCACCCCAGGCAGTTTGTCACCTCCCCAGGTCACACACAAACCAAAGAAATTAGGGGTCCTTGGCTTCCGGGCCAGATGTTGTTCTCACATTAATGCATAACATTTCAGAAGAGGGATTTCCTCTTCCTGCTCACTCCCAAGTGCTGCTTCACCAGCGTCCCAGGGCAGGCCATGAGCTCCTGACAAAAGGCCATGGGAGGTGGAGCTCCCTGGGCTGCCATTTGGGATTATGTGGACTAAGAATGGCTCTTCTGACCTCAGAGACAAAGGGAACGAGTGGACAGACATGGGGCCGCTCTGAGCTACCTGGCGAGACCAAGTCTTCTAGTGAAAGGGCCCCTCTGGGCCCCAGTGAACAAACAACAAGGAACACTCAATTGTAGGTTGTATGTCAACATACCTCTGCTTCATCCTCATAAGTGTGTTTTATCCCCACTGGCCAATACCAATGTGTGTCTACTCTGTTATTTTATAGGGGTATGTGGATGTGGAAGGAGTCCTGGTGGTGCAGTGGTTAAGCTTTCAGCTGCTAACAAAAGGTCAACAGTTAGAACCCACCAGCTGCTGCGTGGTAGAAAGCTGTGGCAGTCTGCTTCTGTAAAGATTACAGCCTAAGAAACCCTATGGGGGCAGTTCTATTCTGTCCTACAGGGTCTCAATGAGTCAAAATCGACTCAATGGCACCCAGCAACAATAAAACAATTCATAGAAACCTCCCAACAAGCTGGAGAAACTAAGATTCAGACAATGA
This sequence comes from Loxodonta africana, assembly GCF_030014295.1. Lineage (NCBI taxonomy): Eukaryota > Metazoa > Chordata > Mammalia > Proboscidea > Elephantidae > Loxodonta > Loxodonta africana. The sequence goes on from NC_087353.1 coordinate 76,237,934, forward strand.
AGAGTCTCACTTAAGATCATATAGCTAAGAAGTTAGGATTTGAAAAGGCCCGGCTTTTAACCACTTTGCTGTATTTCCTTCCTTCTGATGTCATTGGCAGCCCACATCAACAGATCTACTGGGTGCGTTAGAACCTCCGACCTCTTGGTTGGCAGTCAAGCACTTAACCTTAGTGCCACCAAGGCTCCTTGGATGTGAATTAGTGATGATAAAGTCTTTAGCCCAGTACTTGGCAGGAAGTACTCTTACTAAGTGCTAGGTACATGTATAAGAACTCCCATGGGCCTTCCCTTTTGCTCACACTTCACAAAAGCTGAGGGGAGGGTGTGAGTTCTTAAACTGCTCCTGAATCACAGAGCAGCCATTTCCGATGGTGGGACTAGGGACTCAAAATGGTGGCTGAGCCCTGCAGGACCTACAGTCATCACAGTGATAGGGAAGACAACGTGGTTCAGTGATAGGGGCCTGGGTCTTGAATTTGCACTCACATGGGCGTGGATCGCAGCACAGCCACCCATCACCTGGGTGACCTTCAGCAAGTCATTCCATTTCTCAGAGCGAAACCTCCATCTTGCAGACAGATATGGACTATCAGAGGAGATAAGATACGTACCCAAGGTCACACAGTTAGCAAGTCAAGCAGTAGAATTCAGCCCCAGGAGTGCCTGACTCAAAGCCCCGCCTCTTGCTCCTGTATCAGACTGTCTTTTCATGAGATTCTATTAAAACCAACCTTGGTGGACAGTCCAAGCCACACAGTTGTCTTTATATCCATGGAGTTGCCAGCCATATCTGCATAATTTACGCCTATTTGTAATAAAACTGAAACTAGGAAGTACGATGAGATAATTTTAGCCACCAGCAACTGCAGGTACAAAATAAACACAAGAAACCCAATAGATATCCTATAGATCAGTACAAATTAAAAACAAAATGAGAAAAAAATGCTCATCACAATAAAAATGTAAAATACCTAGACATAAGTTTAATAAGAAACATGTATATGCTATATCATGGGAAATATTTACAAATCTTTATTGATGCACGAGATGACTTCAATAAATGGAAACCATGTTTCAGCATTGGATGCATGCCAAGTCATCCAGTTTCTTCAAAACAATATAAATAGTATGCAACTAAAATAGGCCTTTATCAACTAAAATATCAGCAGGATTTTCTTAGTACTTGATGAGACTATAAAGTTCACTTGGAAGAATGTTGCTGTTGTTAGGTGCTGTTGAGTCAATTTTCAACTCATAGTGAGTCTATGTGACGAAGTAAAACTGCCCCATAGGGCTTTCTGGACTAAAATTTTCACAGAAGCAGATCATCAGATCTTTGTCCTGTGGAACCAGTGTTTGGGTTTGAACCAACAAACTTTCAGTTAATAGCCAAGTGCTTAACTGAAAAGAAGAACAGTGAAGGGATTTGCTCTGCCTGACTGAGAATGAGTTAAGAAATATATATGTGTGTATCCATATTGTTTTATATTATAAATGTAGAATTTCAAATCAGTGGGAAGATGAATCACATGTTTAAAAGTGTCAGAAAAATGGACTACGTTTATGGGAGAAAAAAAGTTAATTCCCCACCTCACACCTTATACCAAAATAAACTTTGTATAGTTTAAATACTTACCTAAAAAACAAGTAAATACAAATTTCTGTAAGAAAATGTAGATGAAATTTCCGTTCTCTCAAGAGAGGAGAAGACCTTTTGAAGCTTGAAATCAAAAGCAGGCTCCATAAAGGAAAAACCATTGATGTATTTTATTAGGCAAACTTTAAAACCTGCACAGAAAATGCGAGAAAGTTAAAAGATGGAAGACATACTGAGAAGAATATTTGTAACATATATTCCTTTAAGATGTAAAATGACAGTATAACAAATATTCCAATGGAAAAAATGAGCAAGATGCTTAAATGTGCAAATTCACACAAGAAAAAAAGGTGAACATTTAATAAACAAGCTTAATATTAGTCAAATGTTTTAAAAATGAAACGTTCATGTAATAATCATTTTTTGTGCTATCAGCTTGTCAAAAATCTAAAAATTGTTAATACTCAGAACTGGTAAGGTTGTAAGAAAATAGGCGCTGTGGGTGAAAGCAAACTGGTCCTTTCTTTCTTTTTGGTAATGTGAATAAGATATCTGGAAAAGACCCATATCCTTTGACTCAGCACATCAAGACATTTCTAAGAAAGAAAAGTAAGAGAAGAGCACACATTTGTTTGTATAGGGATATTCATCGCAACCTTTAATTATTTTTTAAAATAATAATGAACATCTATGAACTGAAATTATTCCCTGAAGTCATCTTTAAACTAAGCAACCATTGAGCTAAATTAATAAACAATGTTTGGCATGAGCTTTGCACTCTTTGAAACAGTTATCTATATGAAATGAAGTTGTCAATAGCAACTCTAAAGCAGAGATTAGGAGTTTAGGGGATAGGGAGTCTAAGTCAACGGTGGTAAAATGATTTGGGTAGAGATAGCAAGAATGGTGATACAATGTGAAGAACATAACCAACGTTATTGAATCGTACATGTAGAAACTGATGAATGGGTATACATTTTTACTAAAATTAAAATGTTTAGAAAAAGAAAAAAACAATAATGAGCAAGTGGAAACAACCTACTTGTCCAGTGATAGGGGATTGACTAGTACATTCTGGTACTTCTACACAACAGAATATCATCCAGCCAATAAAATTATCTTGTGAGCTATACACACACACGCACACACACACACACTCACCCATAAGAAAGACCTCCATGATATAATTGGGAAAAAAGAAGGATACACAACAGTATGCTTGATAGAATCCCATTTTCGTAAAAAATAGCATAATCCCATTTTACAAGAAAGGTTTTGAAGATGAGACACCAAATTTTTAATAATCCTTTCTTGTGTGTTGGAGCTCTGGTGGTGCAAAGGTTAAGCACTCAGCTGCTAACCAAAAGGTCAGTGGTTCGAACCCACAAGCTGCTCTGTGGGAGAAAGATGTAGCAGTCTGTTTCTGTGAAAATTTACAGCCCTCGAAACCCCACAGGGCTGTTCTGCTCTGTCCTATGTGGTCACTATGAGTTGGAATCAATGGCGATGGCTTGGATTGATTTTTTGGGGTGGTGGATTAAAAGTGACCTTTATTTTCTCCTAGACACTTTTGTATATATTCTGGATTTGTTGCAAGGTTCATGCATTTTTTCATAATCAGCAAATACTATAAATCCATGAAAACGGTAATTTCCAGCTCTTTCCACACCCGCCTCAACGGGGGCATTCAGATGATTGGTAGCGGAGCCCACGGAGGATGAAGTTGGGTGAAAGGACTCGCGGGTTCCTGCCCTTGATTCTTGTTGCCATATGCTGAAAATCAGGAGATAAATTTCTTTCCAGGGCATTCATTGCTGTGACCTTGACTGTTAAAATAAAAATTAGAAGAAAGAGAAGGGCCCTGAAAAAGAGAATGTTTTCCCTCCAAGTTTGCTATAAATATTTAAAGCGGAAAATATGGATTGTGTCAAATGTGGCGGAGGAAACCAACTCAGAAAACCCAGGCTCTGTGTAGGCAGCTGCTTGGGGAGGAGGGTGACCGAGGGGGAGGTGGCCATCAGAAGGCTTGGTTGACTTGTGGTTACTTCAACAGTTCGATGGTGCTGATGTTGCTGGAGAAATGGCAGGGCTTGCTGGACAGGCTGTGCCTTATTATGCTCGGCCGTTAGGATCCAAGCTTTGGGCTCATGAGGGTGTTGTAGGGTTTGTTATGCTTGAAACACAAACAGAGAAAGGAGACATCCCCACTTGCATGATTATGTTCTGGGACTTCCAAGAAGGTGGCTCCTGCTTGGTAAGTGGTGTTTGCTCCTTCTGTAAGCCAGTCTTGGTGCCCCTCTATCACAGAGACAAAATAGCACATCCTCAGGGTCTCTAAGTGGGCAAGTGCTCGGCTGCTAAGTGAAAGGTTGGTGGTTCGAACCTACCAGTTGCTCCACGGGAGGAAGACATGGCGGTCTGCTCCCTTAAAGATTACTGCCTTGGAAACCCTATGAAGCAGTTCTACGCTGTTCTTAGGGTCACTTAAGTTGGAATCGACTCAACAGCAACGGGTTTGGTTTTGAGGTCTCTGCTTCTCCTGGGTCAGGAAGTACACAGTGAAACAGCTCTCCACCCCCACCAGCCCACCCAAGTGTATTTATAGATTAAACACCTACCCAAGGTTTCAGGTCATCCAGATCTCAGGAACTCTGAGCCTGGCAATCTTCCCCTCTGTAGAGTGAAGATGCTAGGATGTTGGAAGCCAAATCAGAAAGAAAAGCAAGTTTGAATCACACCATTCTTTCATCCATGACACAGACCATTAGCCAGAGCCTCAGAGAGGACTAAGGTATGACCTCTACCCTCAAAGTGTTCACAGTCTACTGAGGGAGACAGACATGTGAACCAGTAATTATAACGCCATAATCTCAGTAAGTAACAGAAATACATACAAAGAGTCCTAGTCTATACCCTGCTCATATCACATGCCATTCTTGGGTTCTCTGTTCTCACTTAAGGATACAGGTAGATGGAGCTTGCACCATCTGGGGGCAGGAAGGACCTAACTGGAAGGACCAGCTCTTAAAGCTTCCACCTGAAGTGATACAGGTCACATCCACTCACCTTTCATTGGCCACAGCAAGTCACATGGGCTTATGGGGGCAGAGAAGGGTAATGTGACTTATGCCCAGGAGCAGGAGAATCAGAATATTAGTGAAAAGCACCAGTGACCACCCAGAACCTTTTCAGTAAAATGTAGTACTTAAAGAGCTTCAAAATTCTATTTTCTCTCTCTCCTTTTCTCCCTCTCTCTCTCCCTCCTTCCCTCTGTGTGTGTCTCTCTCTCCCCTCCCACTCCCCCTCCCTCTGCGTCTCCCTCTCTCCCTCTGTCTCCCTTCCTCTCTTTGTCTCTGTCTCTCTTCCTTCCTCCCAACCTCCCTTCCTCCGTGTCTCTCTCTTTTCCTCTATCCCTACTCTATAAAGGTTAGGGTGGGTAGGACACAGGAGGGCCAGGTTCTTTCTTAGAGCCCAAGCAGACATCCCAATGAGCCAGGGAGTCAGGGATGAAACTTAACCTCTGAGTCCATAAAAAATTTACAGGACTGCAAAGCACCAAGCAAAAATACAAAAGAGTTCTCTGCACTCCGGGAAATTATTGAAGCTATAAAGATTCCTGCTCTTGCAGATGAGGCAGTTGGTGAGTGGAGCAGAGCAAATCAATAATGTCATACTTCTCGCCCGGATCAAGATACTCAAGGAAATAGCTGCAAAGTAAGAGGGGGGAAGAGGTCCGTCTCGGTCAATCATTGCACTGGGCAGTGCCAGAGCAGCGTACAGCCTAATAGTCTGGCCTGGAATTTTAAAAGCCAGGAAAATGTTTAATCAAAACTTGGAGGCATTGTAGATTCTAAAGGATAATTACTCAGCATTCTGGGGGAAGAGAGTCCCTGAGAAAGGATCTGATAGGAGGTTGTGCATATTTAAATGAATGCTGGTTTCACAAATATAAAGAATTCTCAGGTAAGGCAAGGATAAAAATAATTCCCTTTTGGAGGACTGAGAAACTAAGACATCACAGAATGAGGATCATAAGAAATTACATGTGCTTTGCTTATTGCTGTATCCCCTGACTTAGCACAGTGCCTGGCACAGCCATTCATTCACTTATTCATTCACCTGAGAAGCATTTATTAAATGCCTATTACGTGCCAGGAGTCCCTGGGTTGTGCAAAAGTTAACATGCTCAGCTGCTAAATTAAAGGTTGGCTGTTCGAGTCCAGTCAGAGGTACCTCGAAAGAAAGGCCTGGTGATCTACTTCTGAAAAATCAGCCATTGAAAATCCTATGGAGCGCAGTTCTACTCTGACTCACATGGAGTTGCCATGAATCAGAACTGGCTTGATGGCAACTGGTTATGTGCCAGGCACTGAATTTCAGATAAGATATAGGAGGTAACTAAATAAATTAGGTATGTGCTTTCATGGAGCTGCCATTGTAGTGGGGAAGATGCAATGAACAGGAAAACAAACCAATCTGATTGTGTCAGATAGTGATAAATGCTCTGAAGATGTTAAAGTTCAGTGATGAGTAGCAGGTCTAAGATGTCCTAGGATGGCCTGGCCTTTTGGAGAGGACTTATTCAAGCTGAGACCTGAAAGATAGGAGGATCCAGTCATAATGTCTAGAAGGAAGTGCATTCAGAGCAGAGGGAATAGCAAGAGCAAATGTTACCAATCACCAATCTGACACAAAGAGTCCCTGTCTTTTCCTGAGTAAAAATACACGGGAAAGACAAACTTTATCTTGAGCAAGCTTGGCTTGAGTCAAGCAAAAGGAGTCAGTGGGGGACTAAACCTCTCCAAAAGATTAACTCGAAAAGGGAAACAAGGCTAGGGCTTTTATGGGTTCGGTGGAGACAACAGAGTAATGAGTATTTAGTGAGCTTCTTTCAAGGGGTGGGTACTTCTCAGGATGGCGATGCATATTAATTAGGTTGCGCATGCATTTGGAATCCAAGATGGAATCTACTGATATTCAAGATGGAGTCCTCTCGGCAGCCCTTGGCATCACTTATGGGATATAGTGCAAGCGCACTGACCTTTGGCACTACAGTGCCATCTTTGAAGGGCTAAGGAAGGTTAAACAGTGGTTGCACTTTGTTTTTCTGCACATGCGGGAGCCTGTAACAGGGGAAGGGACTAGAAAAACACTAAGAAGGAGATAGTAATTCAGGGGTTGTTTCAACCTTATCTCATGTTGACAGGGTGTGGTTCCCGTTTACCCAACTTCTAGATGATAATCTTTTAACAGCTCTTTTATTCCGCCAGCACAGTTAACCCTATCTGTCTCACAAAGGTCCTGAGGTGGGATCAAATTTGGTGTGTCTGAGGCGCTTCAAGAAGACTAGTATTAAAAGGCAGGAGGTGGAAGCAGAGGACACAGAGGTCTATAGAAACTAGGTAGTGTAAAGCCTTATAGGCTATGGTAACATACATAGTAGGTGCTCAATACATGTTTGTTGAATGACCAACCAACTGATCAGAGTGACTGAATGCAATGATTTACCCTGGGTTGTACAGCCATCACACTGAGACTAGGACTTAAGATCCAGGCTCAGAGTCTTTACATAAGATCATAGTACTGCATGACAAAGTGGGAGTGGTAGGCTCTAGTAGCTTTTGGTGTGAGAAGCATTAATATCTTACATATTCATGAATCAGCTCATGAACATGTTTGGCTTTCACATATCTCCGTAGATGCTTGTCATGGATTGAACCGTGTCCCTGAAAAATGTGTGTCGACTTGGTTAGGCCATGATTCCCAGTACTGTGTGGTTGTCCTCCATTTTGTGGTTGTAATTTTGTGTTAAAGAGGATTAGGGTGGGATTGTAACACCCTTACTAAGGTCACATCCCTGATCCAATGTAAAGGGAGTTTCCCTGGAGCTGGCCTGCACAACTTTTATCTTACTTGAGATAACAGGAAAGGGAAGCAACAGAGTGGGGACCTCATACCACCAAGAAAGCAGTGCTGGGAGCAGAGGGCGTCCTTTGGACCCGGGGTCCCTGCATGGAGAAACTCCTAGTATGGGGAAACATTGATGAGAAGGCTGACAGAGAATGCCTGCCCCTGGAGCTGATGTCCTGAATTTGGACTTTTAGCCTACTTTACTGTGAGGAAGCAAATTTCTCTTTGTTAAAGCCATCCACTTGTGGAATTTCTGTCATAGCAACACTAGATGACTAATACAGTCTGTTATTGACCCCCCACCTATGTTTTAATAGACAAGAAAACCAAGGCTCAGAGAATTTGAGCTACTGACGTAAGTGATCACCAGTGGAGAATGGCTGATGTTTTGGTGATCCCGATAGGATTTATGTTGTTCATCACCGTATCCCAGGCTTATAGCATACCAGCTGCCACTGAGTAGATTCCAACTCATGGCAACCCTGTGGGTTTTGGTATAGAACTGGTGCTCCATAGGGCATATTCAATACCTGTAATCTTTTGGAAGTAGACCACCATACCTTTCTTCTGAGGCATCTCTGGGTAGATTCGAACCTACAACCTGATTAATGGCAACTACTCAAAACATTTTTGTCGAATGAACAAAAAAATTTGTATTTTTCCAGAAATGAAATCATGTTATACAGTTTGCTTCAGAACCTACTTTTTCTCGCTGTGAACATTTGTCATTGTCAGAGTCTCCATTGTCATTTTTAATGATCACGTTGTATATCACTATAGAGATGCATCCCCATTTATTTTACCAACCCCCTATTATTGGATATTTGATTGTTTCCAACTTTTCCCTGTTCCAAAAATCTCTGCCAGTGGTAAGTCATTGATCTGATGGACAACTTTGCACATCTCTCCAATTATGTCCTTGGAATAAACCCCCTGAAATGGAAGCCTGGAGGAAATAGGTGCAGATTTTAGAAGCTTTAGAGACACATATTCAACTGCTCTTAGAAAAGAGGGGGCATAGATGAACAGAAGTGTGTTCTGAGGACAGGACCCAAAGGCCTGTTTGTACGTGAGCAAAGACAGAGAATAAAATCCCTTTTAGGCTGGAAGAAAGGCAGCTTAGGGGAGCCGCAATAGCAATCTTTAAAGATTTGGGAACCTGGGAATCTGACTACAGAAGACGGAGCATACCTGAAACCAAGCTTCATGAAAAGTAGGCAGCATCAAGTTTAACGAGCAGAGGCTCTCAGAGAGTGGGCTGGGGAGACTCAGTCAAGGAGATATTTGTGCAGAGGAAAGGTCCCCGTGGGGCAGCCTTCAGCTGGAAGTGCTTGTCATTTGAGTCTTTGCAGGGAATTGACTTATGAGCTTTTTTTCTTTATTTCCTTTTGTTTTTCCAAGAGGCTAACTGGATATGCAGAATGAAGATAGGCATTGGAGATTGGCCAACCTGGGTTTGAATCCAGACTCCTTTTATTCTCTGTGTGACCTTAGGTGGTTTGCAAACATCTCTGAGCTTCAGTCTTCACATCTGTGAACTGGGGATACAAACGTCTGCCTCACAGGGTGGTTTGAGGATTTTTGTTTTTGTTGTTAGGTGCCATTGAGTCGATTCTGACTCATAGCAACCCTGGGTACAACAGAAGGAAACACTGCCTGGTCCTGCGCCACCCTCACAGTTGTTGTTATGCTTGAGCCCATTGTTGTAGCCACTGTGTCAATCCATCTTGTTGAGGGTCTTCCTCTTTTTTGCTGACCCTGTTCTATACCAAGCATGATGTCATTCTCCAGGATTGATCCCTATGGACAACGTGTCCAAAGTATGTGAGATGAAGTCTCACCATCCTTACTTCCAAGGAGCATTCTGGTTCTACTTCTTCCAAGACAGACTTGTTTGTTCTTCTGGCAGCCCATGGTATATTCAATATTCTTCTCCAGCACCATAATTCAAAGGTGTCAATTCTTCTTCAGTCTTCCTTATTCATTGTCCAGCTTTCTCATGCATACGAGGCAATTGAAATTATCATGGCTTGGGTCAGGTGCACCTTAGTCTTCAAGGCAACATCTTTGCTTTTGAACACTTTAAAGAGATCTTTTACAGCATATTTTCCCCAATGCAATTCATCGTTTGATTTCTTGACTGCTGCTTCTATGGGCATTGATTGTGGATCCAAGTAAAATAATCATTTCCATGTGTATAATCCGGAGGATGAGAACACGAGAGACCACCAGGTTAAGACTCCCTCAGTGTGTCTCCTCAAGTTTTTCTGAGAGGCTCTGAGTGACCCTTCTGGACTGACAGTGTTTCTACCCTAGTCTCCTCATCTCGCCTCTGTAGTGCTGCTCCTTGCCAACGCCTCTCAATGGCTCAGCACTCTGGTAGCCAGATCCGTCCTCTGCTGATGACACCATGTTCATTCATTCATTCAACATGTATTTATTGAGCACTTACTCTGTGCCAGCTACTGTGCCTGGACTTTCAGGAGTGAGAAAAATTGGACATGGCTCCTGGTCCTTGCGGTACATATGGTCTAATACAGAAGAAAGATACTGATTACACAATGCCACAAATCAATATGTAATTGCAAACTGTGAGTATGATAATTAGGAAATAATGAAAGATTATCAGGGAGAACCTACTGAGTCTGGGGGTAAGGATTAGGGGAGCCTAGGGGTGAGGATTAGGGGAGTCTGGGGGGGTTAGGGGAATCTGGAGGTGGGGGTTAGGGGAGTCTGGGGTGAGGGTTAAGGGAGTCTGGGGTGAGGGTTAGGGAAGTCTGGTGGTGAGGGATAGGAAAGTCTGGGGGTGAGGGTTAGGGGAGTCTGGGGGTGAGGGATAGGAAAGTCTGGGGTGAGGGTTAGGGGAGTCTGGGGGTGGGGGTTAGGGGAATCTCGGATGGGGGTTAGGGGAGCCTGGGGTGAGGGCTATAGGAGTCTGGGGGTAGGGTTAAGGGAGTCTGGGATTGAGGGTTAGGTGTGAGGGTCACTGTGAGTTGGAATCGACTCGATGGCAACAGGTTTGGGTTTTTTTTTTTTTTTTTTGAACCAGGAGTCCATGCCACCTTTTGGTTAGCATGTGTAACCATTTGCTCCACTCAGGAATTCCTATGATCATTAAAAAAAAAAAAAAAATTTTTTTTTTTTTTTTTTTTTATGATACCTAGTACCATATAACCATGAAACAGAGGGAAACACCTAAAGATGGCAGAGCAACAAGGTAGAAGGACCGTGGGATTTCTGACATATGGAGCCCTTATACCAACCCTGGACAGCTTGCTCAAGATTGCTAAATGAGAGAGAAATAAAAATTTGGCATCATTTAACCACTGTTATTATGGGTCTCTGTTTTAGCAACCAAACTTATATCCTAAGTAATACAGCTTATCACTGCACTGTGTAAGATGTATAGCACCTAGGTTCTCACTAAATTGTAGCTCCCATCCATCACTGGTGTTCTCCAGCTGACAATGAGAATGAAATTTCAGGCGCTCACAGTGCGTTCTTTCAGGGATAACTTTTAAAGGAAGTGTCTTAATGGAGACAGAACAATATTGGATTAAGATAGATCTTTAGAGAAAAAAGCAAATGCAAAAGGCAGTGATGCATTTGGTAAACTTGTGTGGATGCATGGGACATATTCGATGATGTAATGTGGATTTAAATGTGAATTTCAGCTTCAGAACTGTGAAAGCATTGATTCTCTTGAAGGAGATTGGGGCTGAGAGGTAGGAAATTGTGGACACTCTGGAAGCTGTTTAACTCGACGGTGACCAGCATCCTTTGTGTTGCAACTGATATCATAGCCAAGAGTATGCCTCGCTTCCCCCAAGGGTTGTAAGCTATGAAGCTATGTTTTTGTTTGACCCATGTGTATTAGTCTGGGTGATAGGCATGACAAGAACTTACTTTTTGTTACAGACCCCATGAGGGAGGTAGGAAGGGGTTTGAGACTCTCACAAGTGCTTCTTCAAGTAGCCAAGTACACCAAGATGGTATCAAGCCTCCAGGAGAGCTGAGTCATAATCTCAGACCAGAGTCTTCTAGTCTAGAGATCTTTCTTTGGGAGAAGAGCCTTAGCCCTCCAAAAGAGTCTCTGCACTCCAGGCAAATCTCCTTAACAACAGCACACAACCTACTCTAGGTGGATAAGTGCATGAGTTTTGGATCCAGGAAGACCTGAGTTCAACTCTTGACTCCTCAATTTTCCTACCAAGTGTGTGAACTCAGACAAGTAAATTCAGCTTTTTTGAAGCTCAGTTTTTTTCACTTGTGATGTAGGATTAATACCTTCTTCATATCATTATGATAAATTGATGGGTAGATGGATGGTTGGATGGATGGGTGGGTGGATGGTTGGTTGGATGGATGGGTGGGTGGATGGATGGATGGATGGATGGATGGATGGATGGATGGATGGATGGATGGATGGATGGATGCCATTGAGTCAGCTCCAACTCATGGCAGCCTAATATGCAACAGAACAAAATGTTGCCTGATCATGCATCATCCTCACAATCATTAAATGTTTGGGTCCATCAGTGCAACCGTTGTGCCAATCCATTTCATGGAGGGTCTCCCTTACCCTTGCTGAGCCTCTCCTTCACCAAGCATGTTGTCCTCTTCCAGAGATTGATCCCTTCTGATGATGTGTCCAAAGCAAGTGAGCCAGACAATGTTCTCCTGTGATCCGTAAGGTTTTCCCTGGCTAATTTTTGGAAATAGATCACCAGGTCTTTCTTCTTAGTCTGTCTCAGTCCGGAAGCTCTGCTGAAATCTGTCCACCATGGGTGATCCTGCTGGTATTTGAAATACTGGTGGCATAGCTTCCAGCATCACAGCAACACAAGAACAACTACAGTACAACAAACTGACAAATGGGTGTTTGATCACAATTATAAGTACTATTATTAACTCTCAGCCTGAATTGGCAGAATCAAGTCTTGAGATAAACTGGCCAGCTCATGGAAAATAAATATGCAAGCTTAATAACGGAATGAAGTTCAACTACACAGCAAAATCCATCATTGATCTGCTGTGTGACAAAACAGGTAGAAATGGGATGCTGGAGTAGAGAGAACTGGTTTCCAGCCTTGAGTCTATCGAGCACTCACTGTTTAGCATTAACTATGTGCTTCCCATCTTCTGGACTCCTGTTCCCTGTTTCCTGAGCGCTAAAATCCCTTCTATGGTCTCTGTGGGTCTGGAAAAAGCTCGGCATCAATGGCGTGATTGGCCATGATTTCAGAGTAAACCAGTAAATGGTCTGGAGCTTTTTCCAGTGCTTTTAACAACATCCCACAAATAACAACTTAGCACTCATTTCACCCAAGGCATGGCAATAGGTGCAGAGGGTGCAAAGATGAAAATACAAGGTTCTTTCCCTCGAAGGGCTTACAATTTAGCTGGTGAGACAAATATACGAGCAAGGTCCTTTACTATTGACCCAGAAATTCCCCTTCTGCTCATCATCGTTTCCCTTGTGAAGAGAAACCCTGTGAGCCCAGGACGGGTCTGTGGTTTCCAGGGCAGTTGCAACATCAGGCCTTGCCTCCTAGCTGAAGCCTGCAGCTCACCTCTCTCTCTACCCCTGGGCCTTTGCACATGCCGCTTCCTTGTCTTCCTAGCCTGCCAGCTAAGCTCACTCCTTCACATCCTTCAGGCCTTCGTTCAGGCATCACCACCCCTGGAAGCCTTCCTCAATTCCCCAAAGCTCCATTAGGGGGCTCTCTTCGGTGCTCCAGCATGCCTTTGTGTAGCCCTTACTGTGCAGTGTTGTAAGTAGCTGGTCTGTTGTCTGTCTCCCAGCCTGTACTATCAATTCTGTGAGAGCTGGTATGAGGTCTTAGATGCTCAGTGCTAGCACATTGTGTGCTTAGTAAAGGTGTGCTCAATCAATGAATGAGGAACTGGGCTTTGAAGAATGGGCTGGCATGGAATGGGAGAAATGGAGAGGGTCTTCTAGGCCTTGGAATGTAAATGGGTATGTAAGTGTGTGTATGTGTGTGTGGTGGGGGTGACCAAGAGTGAACAGTGTGATGGCAGGGGCTGCCTTTGGCTGAGCAGCCACTCTAATCCCTAGGCTACCGCTTAGTTCCCAAAGAACTTCAGATTCTCCATGGGGAGGCTGAGACACCACAGAGAAGCTCCCCACCCCTGCCAGGTTCCCCTTAAGCATTTCCCAAGAAGTCTCCTGAGTACCCTACTGTTCAGCAGTTGCCGCTCGTGCTCAGATGTTCTCGGGGCTCAATCCTTCATGAAAGGGGTCAGTAAACTTTTCCTGAAAAAGCCTGGATAATAAATATTTTCACCTAGTTTTTGTAGTCACTGTTCAACTATGCCATTGTAATATGCAGACAGCCATAGATAATATGTACACAAAAGGACATGACCCTGTTCCAATAAAACTTTATTTATAAAAAAGGCAGTGGGGCTGGATTTGGCCCATGGGCTGGGGTGCCTTGCTTTAATGATCTCTTTGAAGCCCCATGAAAACTTTATGAAATATGGGCTATTTTGTAGTTGAGGAAACTGATCGCTCGTAGTTAGGAAGTGGCAGATCTGGGATTTGAACCCAGGGAGTGTGGATGGTCGTACGCTCAGCCTCTCAGCCACTAAACTATTGTACAGTTGCTTTCCTTGACAGCTTCCACCAGCCTCTTCTTTGAGTAACTCATATTTTCCCAGCAGCACCCCTGACCCCCAGTAGCTGAGAGCCTAATGAGGTCATTACTAACAGTGGGAATAGCTAGTTAACTGGCTCTCCCTATCCCAGGCAAAATCTCGCCCAGGTTTTGCTGGGTGTCTGTTATGGATTGAATTGTGTTCCCCAAAATTGTGTGTCAGCTTGGCTAAGCCATGATTCCTAGTATTGTGTTGGACAAAATGTTGTCCAACATTTTGTGATCTGATGTGATTATCCTGTGTATTGTAAATCCTAACCTCTACGATATTAACGGAGCCCTGGTGGTGCAGTGGTTAAGAGCTTGGCTGATAAACAAAAGGTTGACAGTTCAAATCCACCAGCCGCTCTTTGGAAACCCTACAAAGCAGTTCTACTCTGTCCTCTAGGATTGCTGTGAGTCAGAATTGACTCCACGGCAAAGGGGTTTTTTATGATAATGTGGAAGGATTAGAGGAAGTTATGTTAATGAGGCAGGGCTCAATCTACAGGATTAGGTTGTATCTTGAGTCAATCTCTTTTGAGATATAAGAGAGAGAATTGAGCAGAGAGGAGAAGGAGCTCATACCACCAAGAAAGAAGAACCAGGAGCACAGCATGTCCTTTGGACCTGGGGTCCCTGTGCTAAAAAACTGCTAGACCAGGGGAAGAGTGATGACAAGGACCTTTCCCCAGAGCTGACAGAGAGAGAAAGCCTTCCCCTGGAGCTGGTGCCCTGAATTTGGACTTCTAGCCCCCTAGATTGTGAAAGAAAAAAATTTGTTTGTTAAAGCCACCCATTTGTGGTATTTCTGTTACAGTAACACTAGATAACTAAGACAGCGTCCCAAAGGAATTTCATATGAGCTCTCAAATGGTCCTCTCAGGGCATGTTTGCACCAGGTCCTCTCAGTGTCCATGCCTCCCCAGCTCCTGGTTAACCATCTTGATAGCATTAGTTTACATGCCAAGAGTGGTATTATCTGATGTTCCTTAAAGCTAGAAGTTCACAATAACAACATCAAATAACAACCAACATTTAGCTATCAGTCACCGTGCACCAGATACTGTTCTAAGCACTCTTCATATGTTATCTCATTTAGTCCTCACAGCGAACTTATGAGGTAATCACTCTTAATATAACTATTTTACAAATGAGAAAACTGAGGTGCAGAGAAGCTCAGT
Organism: Loxodonta africana; assembly: GCF_030014295.1. Taxonomy (NCBI): domain Eukaryota; kingdom Metazoa; phylum Chordata; class Mammalia; order Proboscidea; family Elephantidae; genus Loxodonta; species Loxodonta africana. The sequence continues at coordinate 76,253,286 of NC_087353.1, forward strand.
AACCTACTCAGAGTCACATTGGAAAGAGGCAGAGTCAGAATTTGAACCCAGGTCATCTAGCCCCAGGGCCTGCAGTCTGCATTATCTTCCCTGACTGTAAGCCACACTGTGGGCTGTGCAGAGAAGAGCCCCCACCCCATGCCCCACTTTACCCCTGTCCCTCAAACCTGTATTATCTGGGTCCCTTGAGTTTCACAAAAACTTCTGCAGTGTCTCTCTCCTCAAAGATCAGACTGCAGCCTTGTGGCCAATTGGATCCCACTACCTTCTTTCTCCCATCCCAACCCATGTCAATCAACTCCTGCATTTGCTTATGTACAGCCTAGAAGATCCTAGGGAGTACCACCATCTACCGCTCTGACAGAGGGTCCCAACAGAGCAGGGGAAACATGTAAAATGGAATTCAAATTCATGAAAAAAGACCAGAGTTACTGGTCTGACAGAAACTGGAAGAACCCCAGAGACACTCCGCTAACTCAGAACTGAAACCACTTCCGAAGCTCACTTTTCAGACAAAGATTAGACAGGCCTATAAACCAAACAACAACCCACATGAGTAACATGCTTCTTAGTTGAATCAAGTATATGAGACCAAATGAGTAAGACAAGAAGGCAGGGAGGGACAGCAACTGGACGAATGGACACAGGGAACCCCGAGTGGAAAGGGGAAACGGGCTGTCATATTGTGGAGATTGCAACAAATGTCGCAAAACAATATGTGTATACATTTTTGCATGAGAAATTAACTTGAGTTATAAACTCACCTAAAGCACAATCAAATTAAAAAAAAAAAATCTTATGGAGCAGTTCTACTCAATAACACTTGGGGTCACCATGAGTCAGAATCGACTCAATGGCTGTGGGTTTGGTTTGCCTGAACTGCCTTGTGCTCAGCTAGAATCCCTGTTACATTTACCAAATCAACCAACAGAAACAAGCTCCTGCGAAGTCTGTCCCCTTGTTGGACCATTTTCTCAGGGCCCTCTCTTTTTTGTAGGAAGGCTGAATGTTTATTTACCCAAAAGCTTTGAGAATCTCTGCATTCAGTCTGTTTCTTTTTTTTTTTTCTCCAAATGGGCATTGTTCAGTCAGGAACATCAGAGATTGACTTTTGAAGCCAAAATTATATCCTAGGACCAAGTCCGATTACATGCTGCAAAACATCTCCAAGGAGAGCTGTGGTGAACGTTTTATTATCTCATGGAGAAGGGTGCGGACAGGGGCTGAGAGGATCCAGTCCCTGAGATTTTCCCTGAAGGTCAACGTCCTCTCTGGGTGAAGTTTGAAACCAAAACAAAGCAAGAGAAGCGGCATTTCTGTGGCGAGGCAGGAGATGAAAGCCAGGAAGCTTTCTGTCAATGGATTCTGCAGCCCAAGCAAGCTTTGGTTCATGATAAGCCTCATCATCAATTTAATAAACGAAGTTTAAAATCTGAGGCAGGAGTTTGTCAGGGTGCACCCGGTGGGATCTGAGATCTTGGGTGATAAAGTCCTGGTGCCAAGGCCTCTGCAACCACAGGATGGTATGGGGATGGAGGTCGTTCGGGAGGGTCTGGGGCTACAATCCCACACGGGGCAGGGAAGTAGCCACATGATAGTGCTGGCTTGTGGCTGGTTACTCACCTTTCACTTGAGCCTTTCCATCGTAAAGAATATGTCCCTGCTTCCCACCTCATTTTGCCACAATCAATTTCCTCAGCTCTTCTTGCCCAAACCTCTGCCAAGAAGAAGCTTTTTTAGAATCATCGGGTGAAAAATTAGGCTCAGTTGTTAGTCTGAAGGCTGGCAAATTTCACTGTCTCCCCAAAGACGATACATCAAACACAGCTCAAATTGACTTCAAACACAGGCATAATTAATTGGCCATGCACTTAGGAGTTGGAGCTGAGCTTATAGCTCAAACTGAGTTTTACACACATTTTCCTCTACCATGTTTGGGGCATTTTCTTACAGGTGTCAGTGGAGGCTCCGTAAGTGACTTGTGACTTCTTGTTGTGTGCTGTCGAGTTGATTCTGACTCATAGCGACACCATGTGATAGAGGAGAACTGCCCGATAGGGTTTCCTAGGCTGTTTCTTTAAGGAAGGAGCCCTGGTAGTGCAGTGGTTAAGTGCTCAGCTGCTAATCCAAAGGTCAGCGGTTGGAACCCACCAGCTGCTCCTTGGGAGAAAGATGTGGCACTGGCAGGGATGGATTACCCAATAAGCAAGGTACGCCTGGGCTTTACCTGGCTTACTACAAACTGGTAGATACCGTGCTTACTGGTTAATCAGCCCCTGTGTAGCAGTCTGCTTCCATAAAGATTACAGCCTTGGAAACCCCATGGGGCAGTTTTACTCTGTCCTGTAGGGTCACTATGAGTCGGAATCGACTCATTAGCAATGGAAATCTTCACAGGAGCAGATGGCCAGGTCTTTTCTTTTATTGAGCTGCTGGTGGGTTCCAACTGCTGAGCTTTCGGTTAACAGCCAACTGCTTAACCATTGTACCATCTTAAGATATTAAAATCCTCTGGACTCATACACTTACCAAATGACTCAGCAATTCCACTCCTAGGTATCTACCCAAGAGAAATGAAAACATACATGTCCACACAAAAACTTGTACATGAATGTTCATGGCAACATTTTTCATAATAGCCAATGGATAAACATAATTGGCCGTAACTGGCCAATGGATAAACAAATAATGGTACATCCATACTATGGAGCACTTCTCATCAACAAAAAGGGATAAACCACGAATACCATGACTGGAAGGGAGAATAGGAGTTCTCTGGGGGGCAAGATGCCATTCAGGCCGTGAAACAGCATGACCAAAGTCACTGGGGCATGATTAAGCTTGGCATGGAGCTAAAAACTGTATTTGATTCGACTAAGCTAGAACATAGGCTAGCTGGGACATGAGTTTGGAGAATGAGGTAGAGGGCAGATTCCAAGGGCCTCCTATGCCTGGTGATATACAGGCTAGCAGTATTACTTAAAAATTGTGGATTACTTATCTATTTATTTTAATGCGAACTAGAAACCTGTGACTTCACAGATATTGCTTACAATGGGAAATAGTTTTTGAAAATGGTTGATTGAAAGAAAGATGCTATGTCATTAATAGGACAATTGGAGATTGTTCAGACTGAATTGCTTCTGCCATATCAAAAGACTTTTTCCTGTTTTTAGTTGCTCTTGAGTCATCTCCGACTCATGGTGACTTCATGTACAACAGAATGAAATGTTGGCCTGGTCCACACCATCTTCATGATCATCAGTGTGTTTACCCCATAGATCAAAAGATTACGAACCACCTGTCTTAATTCCTTTTGTTGTTGTTGTTGTTAGGTTCTGACTGACAGCGACCCTATGTACAACAGAACAAAACACTGCCCGGTCCTGGGCCATCCCCACAATCATTGTTATACTTGAGCCCATTGTCGCAGCTACTGTGTCAGTCTATCTTGTTGAGGATCTTTCTCTTTTTTGCTGGCCCTCTAGCTTACCAAGCATGATGTCCTTCTCAGGGACTGATCCTGATAACATGTCCAAAGTATGTGAGATGAAGTCTTACAATCCTTTCTTCTAAGGAACCATCTGGCTGTACTTCTTCCAAGACAGACTTGTTCATTTTTCCGACAGTCCGCGGTATATTCGACATTCTTCATCAACACCGTTATTCAAAGGCATCAATTCTTCTTTGGTCTTCCTTATTCATTGTCCAACTTTTACATGCATATGATGTGATTGAAAACACTATGGCTTGGGTCAGGTGCACCCTAGTCCTTAAAATGATATCTTTGCTTTTTAACACTTTAAAGAGGTCTTTTGCAGCAGATTTGCCCAATGCAATGCATCTTTTGATTTCCTGCTTGCTGCTTCCATGGGCGTTGATTGCAGATACAAGTCAAATGAAATCCTTGACAACTTTGATACTCTCTCCATTTATCGTGATGTTGCTTATTGGTCTAGTTGTGAGGGTTTTTGTTTTCTTTATGTTGCAGTGTAATCCATACTGAAGGCTGTGGTCTTTGATCTTCATCAATAAGTGCTTCAGGTCCTCTTCACTTTCAGCAAGCAAGGTTGTGTCATTTGCATATCGCAGGTTGTTAATGAGTCTTCCTCCAATCCTGATGCTGTGTTCTTCATGTAGCTCAGCTTCTCAGATTATTTGCTCAGCATACAGATTGAATAAGTATGGTGAAAGGATACAACCCTGACGCATACCTTTCCTGACTTTAAACCAATCAGTATCCCCTTGTTCTGTTTGAATGACTGCCTCTTGGTCTATGTACAGGTTTCTCGTGTGCACAATTAAGTATTCTGGAATTCCCATTCTTCACAATATTATCCATAATTTATTTTGACCCACGCAGTCAAATGCATTTGCACAGTCAATAAAACACAGGTAAATATCTTTCTGGTATTCTCTGCTTTCAGCCAAGATTCATCTGATGTCAGCTATGATTTACCTTGTTCCATGTCCTCTTCTGAATCTGGCTTGAATTTTTGTCAGTTCCCTGCTGACGTACTGCTGCAACCGCTTTTGAATGATCTTCAGCAAAAATTTACTTGTGTGTGATATTAATGATATTGTTCGATAATTTCCTTATTCTGTTGGATCACCTTTCTTTGAAATGGGTACAAATATGGGTCTCTTCCAGTTGGTTGGTTAGGAAGCTGTCTTCCAAATTTCTTGACATAGACGAGTAAGCACCTCCAGCACTGCGTCCGTTAATTTCTTAGTTCTGCTGTAACAGAAATACCACAAGTGGGTGGCTTTAACGAACAGAAATTTATTTTTTCACAGCTTAGGAGGCTAAAAGTCTGAATTCGGAGCACTGGCTCTAGGGGAAAGCTTTCTCTCTGTCGGCTCTGGAGGAAGTCCTTACCTCTTTTCAGCTTCTGTTCCTCCATTCCTTGGTGGTCTTCATGTGACACGGCATCTCTCATCCCCCACGTGTGCTTTGTTGCTTCTAAGCCTAATCTGCTCCTTTTATATCTCAAAAGTGATCAATTTAAGGCACACCCTACACTGATATGACTTCGTTAACATAACAGAGAAAATCCTATTCCCAAGTGAGATTACATCCACAGGTGTGGGGGTTAGGATTTGTAACACATGTTTTGGTGGGGGGACACTATTCAGCCAACATTACCTAAAAGCTCGTCATCTGGGGACTGGTTAAAGTACGGGACAGGTGCATACAGTGCAACCTGAAAAAAGGAGGAGGCTCTTTGTATTCTGTTATAGATTAATCTGGAAGATGTATTGTTAAATCACAAAAGCAATTGACAGAACGTTGTGTCTGGTATGCTTCCCTTTGTGCTAAAAAATGATGTGTGTGCTGGTGGTACCTCCTTGTGTGTGTGCATATATATATAGATGGATATACGTAACCAAACCCATTGCTGATGAGTAGATTCCAACTCATAGCAACCCTACAGGACAGAGTAAAAACCCCATTCCATCGAGTCGATTCCGACTCATAGAGACCTTATAGGACAGAGTAGAACCACCTTATAGAGTTTCCAAGAAGCGCCTGGTAATTTGAACTGCTAACCTTTTGGTTAGCAGCCATAGCACTTAACCACTATGCCACCAGGGTTTATATATATATGAATAGACTTTTCCTGGAAGGATATACTGCCTCTGGGAAGGGGGCCTGGTGGACAGGAGTGAGTAGGAATATTTCTGCTGTATACCCTCTTATCGCTTTTGCATTTTGAATCACTTGAATGCATTCAGCATACAGTTCAATTATTTAATATTAATAACAGTACAGGTAATAGATATGGTGATGATCATCATGGTGGTACACGTAAGTCGTAAGTCTGAAACCCAAGTGGTAGACAGTGGGGCATCAGAGAAAGGTTGAGCAGGTGAGGAGCATTTCACAGCAAGTTTTTTTTTTTTTAAGTTGATTGGTTGTGTGCAGTACCCTGCACCATGCTTTCCCTTTCAACCTTTTTCACATCTGCGATCTCGTTTTATTTTCCTAGGAGTCCAATGGGATAAGAACTCCCACTGAAAAAGTAAAGGCCCTTAATTAGAACAAATGTCTGTGACTCAAGCCTGAACAACCAACCGCTCTGTGTTCAAATGGTTTGAGTCAACTGACTGTGATTTGTAAACACTTCAGTGACAGACCTGGGTTTAAGGCCCAGCCTTGCCTCTCACTTCCTGGATCACTGTAATCCCGTTATTCCCCCACCCCTCTCTTGAACCTCAGTTTCCTCTTTTGCAGAACTGAGATCACTGTATTGCCTCTGTCTCCAGGGCTATTGTGGTGAGAATGACACGAGGTAACGCGTGTAGAGAATTTAGCACAGCTCTCCTGGGTCAAGGCAAATAAAAAAAAGTCGTCTTGATCAAGAAACATTTGAACACTTACTGTATAGGTGGTATTCATTATTCATTCAATATATTCAATATTCTTCACCAACACCATAATTCAAAGGCAACAATTGTTCTTTGGTCTTTGAATACTTAAATATGTAGGTGGTATTCAGTGAATTGTTGCCTTTGAATTATGGTGTTGGCAAAGAATATTGAATATACCATGGACTGCCAAAAGAACAAGCAAATCTGTCTTGGAAGAAGTATAGCCAGAATGCTCCTTCGAAGCAGGGTTGGCAAGATTTCATCTCACATACTTTGGACATGTTATCAGGAGGGACCAGTCCCTGGAGAAAGACATCATGCTTGGTAAAGTAGAGAGTCAGCGAGAAAGAGGAAGACCCTCAATGAGATGGATTGACACAGTGGCTGCAACAATGGGCTCAAACATAGCAATGATTGTGAGGATGGCTCAGGACCGGGCAGTGTTTTGTTCTGTTGTACATAGGGTCGCTATGAGTCGGAACCAACTTGACAGCACCTAACAACAACATGTAGATGGTCTCGGGCGTGTGAGTGTCTTTGTCCTTGAGGACACTACAGTTTTATTAGACAGTTCTGTACTCTCCTTAAGGAACCCTGCGGGGTGGTGGTTAGAGCACTTGGCTGCCAACTGAAAGGCTGGTGGTTCGAACTCACCAGTCGCTTCTTAGGAGAAAGATGTGGCAGTTTGTGTCCATAAAAATTACACCCTTGGAAACGCCATGGGGCAGTTCTACTCTGTCCTGTAAGCTGCTATGAGTTGGAATCAACTCAACACCAAAGAGTTTTTTCTTGTGTCCTCCTTAAAACAAAACAAAACGTGAAATACACAAACAAACAAACAAAAATACGATGCTGTGTACCATTAGCAGAACACGAGGTTGTTTTGGGAGCTACGCAGACAGAACTAATAAATCACAGAGTAGCAGCATTTCCCTCTTTATATTTTCTTCAGCTTTTCTGATGTGCCAAGGAAAAAGTCCCAGTTAGTGTTGATATATCTTTAACATCTTTCTAACATTTGCTAGTCTCCCTTTATAACAAAGTGAGAAACAGACTTAGATAGTTACCTTTTATTTATGGCAAACAATACTGGTTTTCCTGTAATGGTATTGAATAAAAATTTCCTGTTAAAATATAGTCATGTGTCGGTTAATGTACACAATAACATTCTGTGAAATAGGATGTTATGCGATTTGAATGTTGTGCGAACACCATTATATACAAGCAGGGCTTGAATTACAAATGACATCAGTTCCTAAATCTGTCTTTAAGTCGAATTTGTACGTAAGTCAGAACAGTCAGCTACGGTTCCTATGTAATGTCAGTTAGTCAAATATTTGTCCTACTATATAGTATATAGTGTACCTTCCTATGCATAAGAACGTCAAATAAACACTTCCAGACACACTAAACATCTTTAGCATAATAATACAGTAATAATAACATAATAATAAGGTTTTGATGCACATCACAAAGTAGCACTCGTTTGTTATGATGAACCATTGTATGTACCTTGAATTTTTAATATAATAGGCTTTACAGGGGTTGGTTCATAACTACGGGTTGTACTTTAACCCACGCATTGCCTGTACTCATTAGCAAAGCCATGTGGAATACTGTAATGTACCCATTTTGACTAAATAGCCCGCAGGAAGCTGTTGCGTTCACTGTATCTGGTTATGTCTGGTATGTCCCATTCTCTGATCAGGATTTCTGCACACAATTATAATCTTATGGGACCGTGGGCGTATATATGGTGGGACGTTGCCCAGATGGATGTTGTACAGCAGATGACTGTACATTTACATAAATCAAAATGGATGAAAATGATAGGTCAACTTGGGCATGGATGACGTCATGAAGGTGGAACACGATTGGCAGAAGCATGTTCTCGGAGACTGTTTCAATTTTTTAGCAGATTTCAAAGCCAAAGTCACCCCTTGATATCTGGGGGTCTCTTCTTCGAGCACTCTTTGGTTTCCCAATTTCACCCACACATTCTCATGCTCTTACCTAGATCTTTCATCTTGCCTCTCTGATCTCCATGACCTAAAAATGATAGGGTCTTAGAGATTAGTCCTGTAATCAAGGGGATCTCAAATTGAACACACATTGGTATCACCTGGGGGACTTGTAAATACAGATTGCTGGGCTCTATCCCTGAAGCTGCTGATTTAGGAGGTCTGGAGTGGGTCCCAGACTTTGCATTTCTGACAAGTTCCTAGGTGATACTAATGTTGCCGGTTCGTTCTAGTTTGGCCTCCTGCTGAGAATTTGAATTTCGACTCCAGATAACACTGGATCAGAATCTACATTTCAGTAAGATCCCCCAGGTGATTGTGTATTCCCAGGTATACACAAGAACCACCTGGGGATACATAAGAATCATCTGGGGGATCTTGTTAAAGTGTCGATTCTGATTTAGTATATCTGGGGTAGAAATGCAAATCCTCAGCAGAGGCTCAGATCAGAACTACCCAGTTCAGAGCCCTGGTTCAGGGACCACACTTTGAGAATCACTGTTGTAGTCAACCCTGGTTGCACATTCAAAGCACTTGGAGAGCTTAAAAGAATCCAGCTGTACAGGCCTTGTTCCAGAATACCTGCATCAGAATAACTAATGGTAAAGGTGAGTCTACTGGTGTGTTTAAGGTTGTCTGAGGATTCTGATACTCTAAAGCCCAGAGAGGTCACCGTTTGCTCAAGGTCACACAGCAAGGTGAGGCAGAAGCAAGACTAGAGTCCAGGACTCCTGGCTGTGAGAACAGTATCTTCGCGATACACCACTGTGTGTGTGTGTGCGTGTGTGTGTGTGTGAGAGTGAGTACATGTTCGCACATGATAATCTACTCTGCCCCAGGAACAGAATTAAGCTAACCCTTGCTTTCCAGCTGTGCAAACAGGGTTACAGAGTGAAGTTGCTGGCCTCAGGCCACCCAGTAGTAGGTGGGAAATGTAAAACTGGCACCCAAGGCTGCCTGCCTTCAAGTGCTGCCCTCTTTGCAGACAGAATGAGAAAGGCAGGGGCTTTGAAAGCAGAAACACCTGGACCTGCATTCTGGGTCTGCCACCTGGAGTCCAGGTGACCTTGGGTAGGTAGTGACCCCTTCAGCCTCAGTCACCTCATCTGTAAAATGGGGCTAATGATACCTCACTTCCGTGGAAACTAAATGTTTGAGCCCTGCAGGACACCAAGTCTGCCCCCATGCCTCGCACAGTCTCTTCCTTTTACTTTCAATGACGTGTCTGTCCCAGGCACTTAGGACCCTGTGCCAGCTCTCACCCCAGGACCCTGGGAGCCTAGGAGAAATTCCATAGCCCTTTTATAAAAAAGACACAAATTGTTTTAAGCATCCCTTTATTGAGCACATACTATATGCAAACAATGCTCACACGTCTTCTCATTTAATCCCCACAACCACGCTCAAAGGTAGGTATCTCCTGCCCCCATATTTCAGAGGGAGAAACTGTGGCTCAGTCAGCTCATGTAGCTAACAAAGGGCTGGGCCAGCAGCAGAATCCAGGATCCTCTGGCTTTGGAGACTATGGTCTTTACAGGCAACTTTCCACTGTGTGGCAGGCAACTTGTTCACTTTCAAAGTGAAACCGAAACGTACTCCTTTAATTTATTCATACTCCAAACCAAAGCAGACAGCAGAAGGCTGGCACCCACAGCTGTCAGCAGAGCGTGCTGCCTTCTCTGTGGTGCCAGCCTTCTTGCCCGGACCCTATCTCCTTCCCCTTCAGGGCCAGCACCCACCCGTCACCTCCCAGACTTTGTAACTGGATGCTCGGGAACTGCTGCCAGCTTTTTGGCAGCTTTGAGTGTCTTGACGTCTCCTGGCTGCTCAGGGATCTATGTGGTTCCTTCTGCTCCCTCCTCCCCTTTTCAGATGGTGAGTGCTCTCTCATCCCCTCCGGAAAAGCCCTGCTTTCTGTGTCAGCTTCTCGCTTTGTTCTGAAATGCATCCCCATGTCCTACTCCTGAACTCCAAGGAGGGCAGAAGTTGGAGGTGACCAGGTGGTGCCTCCGGATTGTCCAGGAGGGACCTTTGGGGAAACCCTGAGGCTCTTGGACTAGAGAAAGAAGTTCCTTACTTTGGAGCCGAGATTTCTTGCTCACCATTCTTTCCTTCTTCTCCTTCCTTCTTCTCTCCCTTCTTCCCTCCTCCCTCCCTTCCTCACTTACTTCCTTCCTCTCTTCCTTCTTCTCTCTTCTTCTTTCTTTCTTTCCTTCCTTCCTTCCTTGGCTGAAATCAATGACAAACTACTCACATCTATTGACACTGAAGCTTCCCTCTTGACCTTGGGCCAGGGCTTCAAACTGGTTTGAACTGGTTCAGTTATGGCGGATGAAGCAAAACTGGAACAAACCCAAATTTTTACAATTAGGTGATCTGGAACAATAACTGGAATGGGAAAATTATGGGTTGAAGCCCTGGAATGGGAGACTTGGAAGAGGCATAGTGAGCCTTTTCAGGAGCCTAATGCTTGAGACGGGGTTATTGGCAGGATTGTGGAGAGCGACACATATTCAAAGCCGTAAGGTTGTCCGCTGTCTTTGAGCAGGACGCCATTGTTATTGACTCTGCTCAAAATTCCACAGGTAAGAGGTTTGGTTGCTATGCAACACATGCTGCCCTTGCTTTCTAAGAGGGAGATTAGGTTTCTCTTACAGCTTCATCATGCAATTTTTCCCATTCCGGTTATCATTCTGGTTCACTCAAATTTTAAAAATTTGGGTCTGTTCTGGTTTCACTTTCTTGGTTCAGTCATGGACTGGGAGGAACCATTCTGAAGCCCTGTCTTGGGCTCATTCAGAAGTTCTCCTTCTGGGACCCACAGAGGGGAGGTGGATAAAATGATCTTCAGTCTCTCACCCATCTGCTCCCCACTGCCTTCCTTGCCCAAATCTCCATGTCTTTATGCCATGGTGGCCATGCTCCCCAAGCCTGGCCCTCCTTGAACAGAAGCCTGAGCTGTACAACTGTGCCTCCAATAGGGATCAGAAGTGAAAAAGGCCTGAGTTCGAATCCCAGCCTGAACCCTTGCCTTTGGTGTGACCTTGGTAACATACTTAACCTGAGACTCAGTTTCTTCACCTGAAAAATTGGGATAATATACCCACCAGGGTTATTGAGAAGATTAAATGAGATACTGTTTGTAAAGTCCCTGGCACATAGTAGGTTCTCAATGCTTGTTCACATTTCACCAGGCTCATGAAAAATCCCTTCCCTGTCAGGATGATGGACAAATTCACTCAGGTATGACTGATGATGAATAAAAATATGAACAATGATTTCTACTTATAAATATGGACTCCCTGGATGGTACAAACAGTTAATGTGTTCACCCACTAACCTAAAGTTTGGAGGTTTGCGTCTACCCAGAGACACCTTGGAAGAAAGGCCTGGCAATCCACTTCTAAGAAATCAGCTGTTGGAAACCTGTAGAACACAGTTCTACTGTGACACATATGGGGTCACCAGGAGTTGGAGTCAACTTAATGGCAACTGGTTTTTTACTTATAATGATATATTTTTACTTCTGTTGTCTCATTTAATGTCTACAATATTCTCATTGTATATTTTCTCAAACCCTTTACAGAGGAGGAAACAAAGGCTTGGAAAAGTTACGTGACTTCCCAGGATCAAACAGCCAGGCAGGGATATTCAGTATCCTACCCTGGGCCTGACAAACTCTGGAGCCTCTGGCTTGTCACCCGGGTACTATTTTAACACATTACCCTGCTCTGAGGTATTGAGGTTTTTACAAGAAGCCAAAGTAGACCCTCTCTAAGGGGGCCTCAGACAGTTTGGACTGACCAGTGGGGAGACCTGCACTGACACAGGAAGGGGCTCCATAGGGTCCTACAGACGTACCAAAAGGGTGATCCCTTCTCATAAGGCTAATGAGAAAAAAAACAACAACATTGCTTTTAGAGCTGGAAGGAAGCTCAGAGAAAACCTTCTCCCTGCTGCCGCTTTCTACATGGTGAAGAGGCTTAGAAAGAAGTTTGAACCTGAGCCTTGTGATTCCTTTGTGGGTCTCTTTGCATGACAGCATGGCCGAAGGCAGAGAGGCAGGGCTTGGCTTCTGTGTCCTTCAACCTTAGTGACAGCAGCCAGGAGTTCCCTGTCCTCTCTCTCTGCCCCTTCTCCCAAGTAAAAAGGGCTTGGAGGAGGCCGAAGGGCCCTCCATGTCCCTTAGTCGCCACAAGAGTTCCCTCTGGACAAGAGCTGGGGTAGCTCTGCTAGAGGCTGTGGTCACTCTGTCATCACTCCAGAAGGCTCTAGGGAGTGAAGGATGATCCAGATGCCACCCTCACGACACTCATACACACATACACACACTTGCACATGCACACACTCTCACACTCACACACACACATTCCTACACTCACACTCTCACATGCACACTTGCCCACCCTCACACACACTCCAACATGCACACACACTCTCGCACTTGCTCACATGCACTCTCATACTCATTCATACTCACTGTCTCTCACACACACACACACACACACACACACTCTCTCTCTCTCTCTCCCCACTTCAGGCAAGAGAGGAGAAGGGGAGGAGGTTGGCAGTGACTGAGAGCTCCATCCAGCGCCAAACATCGATCTAGCTTTCCATGTTGTCATGGCAACAGCTCCTCCATGGAGAGATCAGCTCACCATGAGGCCTTCCTCAGGCCTCTCCCCTTCCCAGATTGCCCCTCCCTCTCCTTGGGGTCCCCAGTTTCCTGCCCCCACCCCGTCCTAGTCACACATCTGCCCTTGGCAATCACCCCCTCCTGTCAGGGAACCTCCCCTCTGTCCTGCTCCCACCCCTCCTCCTCTCTTCTTGTCTCCTCCCTCACTCCTCTCCCTGCCCCCTATCCCCATCAGCTGTTCAGGCCCTGGGGTCTCACACCTGTATGGTACAGGCCAGCTCTTTTCTGGGCACACACAGATATGCAGGGAACAGGTCATGTGAGGCACCCTCTTCTTTCCTGCTTCCCAGTCTGCAGCTTCCTCTGTGTTGTTGGGTGTCATCGAATGGATTCTGACTCATAGTGACCCCACATGACAGAGTAGAACTGTCCCATAGGGTTTCCAAGGCTGTAATCTTTACAGAAACAGACTGCCACATCTTTCTTTTGCCGAGCAGCTGGTATGTTCCAAACCGCCAACTTTTCCCTTAGCAGCTGAGTGTTTAACCATTACACCACTAGGGCTCCTTGTAGTCTCCTCTAGGGAAGCCACTGTGCCATTTTGTCTGCCTGAGAGAGCCTGGAGAAAAAGTTCAGACCTTCGTGTCAGAGGGATGTGGATTCTAGTCCCTGCTCTGCCACTTATTAACTCTGCAGCTTCTGGCAAATGGCAACTTCTCTGGGCCTCAGTTTCCTTATCTAAAAAAAAAAATAAATGTATGGTAACAGTAACTACCTAACTGGCTTGTAGTTAGTATAAAATGAGATGCCAGTAAGAGCTCCCATTGACTGAGTCCTTACTATACCAGGCGCTGTGCTAGGTGCCTTGTATGTAACTCAGTCCTGTGAGGTAGCCATAGTTATTGACCCATGTCCAGATGAGGAGACTGAGATGTAGATAGACTAAATGACTTACTCAAGGCTGCCATCTTGGGAGTCCTGGAGGCAGTCTTTGATCCCAGTGTGGCTGCTACTGGAGTCCCTGAGCTCAAACTCTATACTTTTTGACCCCAGTGTTTGATAGGTGGCAAGCATATTGCCTGGTATATGGTAAGTAGTGAATATGTATCACCACCTACCATATCAGTCCACCACCTTTCTGCCTATTTGTTGTGCTGTGGTGGCTTGCATATTCCTGTGATGCTGAAGCTATGCCACCAATATTTCAAATACCAGCAGGTTCACTCATGGGGGACAAGTTTCAGCAGAGTTTACAAACTAGGAAAAAAGGCCTGGAGATCTACTTCTAAAAATCAGCCAATGTCCTGCTTTGGACATGTTATTGGGAGGGATCAATCACGGTTTGGTGAAGTAGAGGGCCAGTGAGGGCAAGGGAGACCCTTGGTGTGGTGGGTTGGTACGATAGCCACAAAGATGGACTCAAACATGCTGGCAATTGTGAAGATGATGCAGGACCAGGTGACATTTCGTTCTGTTGTCCATGAGGTTGCCATGAGTTGGAGTTTGACTCCATGGCGGCTAACGACGACGACCCTAATGGTTAATGAGTTAAATCATTATTATGGGGTCACCCTGAGTTGGAATCAACTCAACAGCAAGGGGTTTGTTTTGTTTTTCTTTTTAAATATGTCTCAGGTGTTAGAAGTGCAATGATAAATTACAGTTCTTGCCCTTGAAAGGCTTCAGGTGCTGTAGAAGGAGGCAGACATGCAGTCAGCTAAGGGCAGTGTAGTGTGGGGTTTAAGAGCCCAGACTTGGGAGCAGCTAGGTCTCAGGGCTACTGTCACCTCCCAACTTACCAGCTGGGTGACCTTGGGCAAGTCACTGCACCTTTCTGAACCCCATCTCCTTGTCTGTGAAATGGTGCTTTCAGTGGCGCCTACCTTACTGAGCTGTTGGGGGAAGTAAACAGAAAATGCACACATGGCCCAATGCCCTGTATCGATGAAACACTTCATAGAAGGGTAAATGTCAGTACACTTAACATCTGTGCAGTTACACTGGAATGCAGAGGCGGAAGTGATCAGTTGGAGGAATCAAGAAAGTCTCCATGAAGGCGGAGAGCCTCTTGCAGAATCTTGGAATCTTGGAAGAATGACTGTTGGCCAGGCTGCCTGGGAGGGAAGGTCATTTAAGGCAAAGGATACAGCTGAAGCAAAGGCCCCAAGACAGCCTGGGGCGAGTGGGGCAGGGCACACAGTGTGAATAGCAATCGTTACCACTTATGAAGCATTTATGTGGCTGGCATTGCTTTTGGTCAGTGGTTCACCATCTTGGTTGCACACTAGAACAACCTGAGGAGGTGTTTGCTTGATGTGTTATAATGTGAACGCTAGGCTACATCCCCAGGGATTCTTATTTAATTGGTTGGGGTGGCCCAGTCTTCAGTAATTCTCCAAAGTTCCTCAGGTGAGGCAAATACGTATCCAGGATTGAGAAGTTTTTAGAATTATTAACTCATTTAATCTCCATGATGACTCCATAAAGTGGGGACCAAGGCACTGAGAGATGAAATAAGGTGCCAAAGACCACACAGCTAGAAGCTGTATAGTTGAATCAAGACAGGTCTAGCTCCAGGACCAATGTGACCCTTGAAGCTGCAGTTGAAGAGGAGGGTGTTAAGGGGGAAAGGGGAGACAGCCAGATGGTGAGGGAGAGGCTGGTGGGTGGATGGGTGGGTAATAGATGCCACCTGGGTGGCTACTGTGATTTTCAACTTTGTGTCCCTATCTCCTTTGACACTAGGTGTGGGTGCCGCTTTCTCACAAGCATATTATGAGTGAGCTTCTAGGGACCAGGACCTAGGCCACCTCATCCCTAGTTCCAGTCTTCACTGAATTGAGCACTCAAACTATTATAATTTATATATAAATTGGCTGCTGTCAATACTAATTACATATATATATATATATATATATATAATGCAGATTCTGATTCAGTAGGCCTGGGATGGGGCCTGAGATTCTGCATTTCTAACTCCCTCTACTAGGAAGAAAGGCCTGGCAATTTACTTCCAAAAATCTGCCAGTGAAAATCCTATGGATCACAATGGTCCGATGTGTAACCGATCACGGGGCTGGCACAGGACCAGGCAGCACTTCGTTCCTTATGCATGGTGTCGCCATGAGTCGGGATTGACTTGACGGCAGCCAACAACAATACGCTCCTGGGTGGCGCTGATGCTAGTGGTCTGCAGACCATATTTTGAGTGGCAAGTGAATAAAAATACAAGCATAATGTGCCTATTATACTACTGTGTGTCCGTAGGGGGCCATGTTTTCTTGGACTTGGAGAGAGCTCCCTTCTTTCTGCCCTAGGAATGACTTCTAAACCCTCCGCATCCCAGAGTCACCATCCCACCCCACCCTCCGCTGCCCAGCTACAGAAATGACCTGCTTCATTCTTGCTTCCCTCAAGCAGTGCAGCACTATAACCTCAGCAAACAAACAAAAACTCTAGCCGTTGAGTTGATTTTGACTCACAGTGACCCTATAGAACAGAGTAGAACTGCTCCATAGAATTCCCAAAGAGCAGCTGGTGGACTTGAACTCCTGACCTTTTGGTTAGCAGCCAAGCTCTTAACCACTGTGCCACCAGGGCTTCCTAAACTCAGCAGCAGTTCCCAAACTTGAGCACGCACCAAAATTGCCTGGAAGGCTTGTTAAAACTTCAGATTGTTGAGCCCTATCCCAGAGTTTCTGATCCAGGTGGTCCAGGTGGAGCCTGAGAATTTGCATGTCTAAAAACTTCTCAGGGGATGCTGATACTGTGGTCTAGGGAACACAGTTTGAGAATTAGGGTATTACAGTAGTGTCTCAGGACAGCATTTCTGTCACCATGCCCATTGTGGTTAGAGCACTGGCTTCCTCAGCAACTCCAATAAAAGGGGCATGTGGTATGGAGCCAAGATCCCTGACTTCAAGTCTTGTCTGTGGCACTAGCCCCATTAATAACCATTTTGGTTTTGGATTGAGTTGGTTGCATATAGTGGAAGCTCAAAATAACAATGGGTTGTACAAAATAGGAGTTTACTTTGGTAACTAAACCTACTTTTGTCTTATGTGACATAAAACCCAGAGGTAGGTCCAGGGCAAGTGTGGTAGCTCCCTGATGGCTTCAATATTTCAGACTCCTAACTTTCTGTTCTACCAATTTTACCATGTGGCATTTATCACCACCACCAACGAAATCTGAGTTCTGCTCAGAAGAATGAAGAAGGAAAGAGTGGTAACAAGCAGTCTCTACCACAAGGACCTTGGGTAAGTCATTCCCACTCTCGGGCTCTGCCTCTCCAATTGAAAAATAAAGTTGGACTTAATAATGAATGAGACTCCATCAGCTCCAATGTTATCAGATTTGTGGTTTTGTACCTAAACTTGTGGAGGCCTGGTAGTGCAGTGGTTAAAAGCTCAGCTGCTAACTAAAAGGTTGGCGGTTAAATCCACCAGCCACTCCTTGGAAACCCTATGGGGCAGTTCTACTCTGTCCTATAGGGTTGCTATGAGTCAGAATCGACACAACACAATGGTTTTTTTTTTGTTTTGTTTTTCTTTTTTTGGCTCCTAAATCTACTCATCAGTGATGATCAGGGAAAGGGAAAATACCTGGCTATCATCCTTTATGCAGTACGCCAGTTTCCCTCAGCCAATGAAATGTCAGAGCATATCCTGTGCCTGTCCATCCACTCACCCATCCATCTATTACAAATATCTTTGAAGACCTACTGTGATGGATAATTGTATGTTGCACTTGGCTACTGGCTGCTAAGTACTAAGGACACAGCAATGGATAAGACAGACATGGTTCCTGCCCTGCCTGCCTTCTCAGAGCTTACAGTTCAGCTGGGAAGATAGACATTAACGAATCATCATTCACATGTTTAACAAAGTGCTATACAGAAAGTGGATGTATTGCACAAGTGCTATGAAGTGCTATAAAGAAAATATAGAGAGTGTAACTTAGATGGGAGGGGGCAGAGAAGATCTCCCCATAATTTATGGAAGCTGAAACCTGAAGGAGAAGGAGCCAACTCTGTAAAAAGCCAGAGGAAACACAGTCCAGGCAGAGAGAACAGCAAGTTCAGACTTGGGCCCTGAGGCCCTGAGGCAGGAGAGAGCGGGGCTCATTCTAGGAAGTGAAAGATGGCTAGGGTGTTCAGACATCATCAACAGGGAGGAAGCTAGTGTGGGATAAGGCTGGATCAGTCAGCAGATGCCACAGGCTCTGGTAAGGAACTTGAACTTTATTCTAAAGGCAGTTAGAAGTTATTGACATGTTTTTGGCAGTGGTGGGGCAAGCCTGACATGATCAGATCTGCATTTTTACAAAGATTCCTCTGCATGCTCTATGAATAATAGGTTGTAGAGGGGCCCAAGTGAAAATGAAGAGCCCTGTTTGAGCAGAGCTTGGACTAGTACGGTGATGAGAATTGGTCACATTCAGTGCCAGCTGGGATACACATCCATCCAACCATCCATCCATCCACCCACCCATCCATCCATCCATCCATCCATCCATCCATCCATCCATCCATCCATCCATCCATCCATCCATTCATTCTTGCCCACCCATTCATTCAGCACATTTATAAAATATAAAGGCCAATTTCTATACCATATATGTTTGTGAATAAGATGCTTCATCTCCTCTAGGAATTCACAAGTCAGAGGTAGAGAGAGACACATAAACAAATCATCACAGTTCAGGGCAGACCATAATAGCTGTGTGTTCTAAGAGGTGTGGGAAGAATCTATTACCAGTGATGATCTGTTTGCCCAGAACCAATGGGAGGTGAAAAGCCACAGTGTGATTCACCACTCTCCTGGCTTGGGTGAGGACAGTGAAATAAACATATGTGAGAGCAACAGAAAGACAAGGGAAATGACAGCCTTGGAATTTAGCTTGGGAATGGGAAAAAAAAAATCCCAAGGAGTGCTAGGAAGTAGACACACTCAGAACAGATGGCACTGTCCCATGAATCAATCTATCCTATGAGGTCCTTCAGGATGACTTTGAAGCCCTTTTTTTGGCAGCCCACTGGTAACTTATTGGCTGGACTCTGGCGCCTGTCATTGAGAGCAGCATTGACTGTCTCTGGTCCAGGCACAAAGCAAACCATTCAAACCAGAATGCCAAGTCTCCGGGAGCAGAGAAGTCATGAAGCCTAAAGCAGATGGGCTCAGAAAGGCAGAATAACATAATGGCCAAGACTGTGGACTCTGGAATTCAGCTTCCTGGATTCAAATCCTGTCTCTACTGCTTTCTAGCTGTATGATTTTGGCAAGTTATTTAACTTCCCTGTGACTAAGTTTCCCTTCTTACAGATGGAGATACCTTTGCACCTTCCCGGTGAGAATGAAAAGGCTTAACATTGGTATGGTGTTTAGAACACTGTCTACCATATGATAAACACTGTGTGTATGTTTATTAATAAGATGTGCCCCATCTTAGTTCTTTTGTCCAGCTCTGTAGACAAACTTCAGGGTTAGACCATGTGTTCTCTGGATCCCAGAAGACTGAGCCCTGGGGATTGCTGAGAAGTTTTAGTGTCCCAGGGGTAGCCATGGAATGTGCTGATATCAAGTGTAGTGTGTCTGCGGGTAATCTGAATGCTTTCATTAAGCAGAATGAAATGGTATCTCCAGTGACCTTCCTTCCTGTTCCTAGACACTTGTGGGTATATGCGTGTGGAGAAGACTGTCCTTCTGTCTGCCCCATACTTCAGTAAGGAGAAAGTCTGCTACAGTAGAACCAAGGTTCAAACCAGTTCCTTTCGGTTTGAACCCCTGCTGAGAATTTGCGTTTCTAACAAGTTCCCAGGCAATGCTAATGCTGCTGGTGGTTAGGAACCAGTTCTGAGAACCACTAGTAGAGCGGTGATTCTCAAAAATTTATTATACATAAGAATTACCTGGAGAACTTGTTAAAATGTAGATTCTGATTCAGTATATCTGGGGTGGAAAAGCAAATTCTCAGCAAGAGTTCAAACCAGAAGAAACTGGTTTGAAGCCTTGGAAGGAGTCCCTGAGTGGGACAAATGGTTAATGCCCTCAGCTGCCACAGGTAGGGGGTGCGGGTCCACCCAGAGGAGCTTCAGAAGAAAGGCAGCCATTGAAAACCCTGTGGAGCACATTTCTACTCTGACACACATGGGGTCACCATGAGTCAGAACCAACCCAATGGCAACTGGTTTCGGTACTAAATTATTAAGAAAAACAAAATGCTTCCTCAAAGATCATTGTGGAATCAAAGCTGGGAGTGTGTGCTTTGTCCTGTCTCCAAATCTGTATCATTTCTCTCATGGAATAGACGGAAAAGGAGCACACGTGGGGCAGTGAGGGGCTTGGCAGGCTCAGGACTACAGTACCCAAGACCAGCTGTCTCCTTCAGGGCTTGCCAACTCTCCGGCAGAGTGGAGAAGGCCGAGGGACTAAGAATCATCTCCGCCCATCACGCAGTAGCTGCGTGACCTTGGGCAAGTCATGTGTACTGTCTGGGCATCTGTTTGCTCATCTGTAAAATGAAGACTTTGAACTAGATGGGTGTTTAAGGTTCTTTCAAGCTCTAACTCTCTGTGTCGTCCTAACTCTAATCAACATCTACCTCCTCTGTGGACATGTTCCCACAGTGCCCTCTACTGGCCATTCATCAGAGAACAGGGACTCCACCCAACCCAAGAAAGCTGGGCACTTACAGCAGAGGCAGGGCTCAGGGAGCAGGGCCTGTCAGCTGTCCTTCTCATGAAACCTTGGGGGCACATGTGGACTGGTACCCAGAGTCAGGAAATCTGAGTTCCCAGAATCTCAGAATTTTGGAAAGAAAAACGTAAAGACTGTGGATTGCAACAACAGCAATATCAGCTGTTGTGTGTTTAGTATGAGCCATTTACCAGCCATGGGCTAGATACTATGGGTAAAGTGATGAGAGTCACGGGCGCTGGGCCTCTTTGAAAGAAGCAACGTCTATGCTGAGGTCTATGGATGAGGACTTGCCTGTGTGAGGATCGGTTGGTAGATTATGACGGGTAAAGGGAACAGTATCCACACAAAGGCCCTGTAGGAGGAAAAGACTTCGATGTGTTCAAGGGACCAAAGGAAGTGGAGTCAACAATGACTAGGAGATACAAACTAGATGCTGGAGGCTATAGAATCTTGAAATGTTAAAACCATTATGGCAGGTGGCAGAACAACCATCTTGGAAAACTGCTTGGCAGTGCCTACTAAGGCTAAATGTACATACCCCCCCAACACAAACAGGTACATATGCTCACAAAAGACGTGTACACTCCACAGTAGCTGAGAGCTGGAAACAATCCACATGTCCATCACCAGCGGAGTGAATCAATAAATTAGGCTCTATTCTTCCAATAGAACAATATCCAGCAATGAGAATGAATAAACTATAATTAAACACAACGACGTGGATAAAGTCCACAGGATAATGTTGAACATAAGAAGCCAGCTCGAAAAGATACATGTTGTATGGTTCCTCTTATATAAGGTTCATAAACAAACATAACTAATCTGTCATACTAGATGTCAGGGTGGTGTGGTTAACCTTGGGAGTTGCAGTGCCTGGAAGGGGAAAGAGGGGATCGACCTTCTGGGGAGCTGGGAATGTCTTAATTCTTGATCTGGGTACTGTTTACCCCCAAAAAAAAAAAAAAATCCAAACCCAAATCTGTTGCCGTTGATTTGATTCCAACTCATGGTGACCTCATGTGTTACAGAGTAGAACTGTGCACCACAGGGTTTTCACGACTGTCATCTTTACAGAAGCAGATCACCAGGCTTATTTTCTATGGCACCACTGGGTAGGTTTGAACCATCAACCTTTAGATTAGAAGTTCAGTGCTTAACTGTTTTTGCCACCCAGGGACCTGCTGTGTACTCAGGTATGTGTGCACTTTGTTAAAATTCATGAAGTTGTTTATGTATGATGCTGTCGTTTTAGCGGCCATCGAGTCTGTTCCGACTCATGGTGACCTTACGTACAAAAGAACAGAACACTGCTCACACCTGTGCCATCCTCACAATTGTTGCAGCCACTCTGTCAATCCATCTCATCAAGGGTCTCCCTGTTTTTTGCTGACCCTCTACTTTACCAAGCATGATGTCCTTCTCCAAGGGCTGGTCCCTCCCGATAACGTGTCCTTGCTTCTAAGGAGCGTTCTGGTTGTACTTCTTCCAAGACAGATTCGTTTGTTCTTCTGACAGTCCATGGTATATTTGTATGATATGTACATGATATATATTCTATTCCAGTAAAAATATAGTAAAAGCATCATGTGGCTACAGTGTGGCATTGACACCTTCCTTATCACCATCACACTCACTGTCACCACCAGCAGGAACAACACGGCCACACATGTTTTGAGGACAAGACTTTAAGTGCTGCTTTTCTTAAAGGAACACACTTGACAGGGTAAATCGGTTCTATCAAGTCGCTGAAGAGTTAACGATACTGGCCAAGGAGCTGGCTTCCAGGGCTCTTCAGAAAGAGCTTGAAGGAGTCAATGGGGAGAGTCAGCTCTGAGTTCTGAGCCACAGCACCAGGGAGGCATTTCAGCACCAGAGATTAAGCGTGGACATGTCACTTCTCTTTGCTGGACCTGTGAACTGAAGGGACTAAACTCACGGGGATCAAACCTTTTCCTCTTCTCCCAGGCGGAGTGCAGCCCTCCCTCCCCAAATCCTGCAGCGGTACACTGCTTAGCTTTGCTGTCCGAAATGTGTAGGGCCTGTTTTTCCCCAAGTAGACCTTGAACTCCTGGAGAGTAGGACTGCCCTACACCTCCCTGCATCCCTCACTACTAGAGGCCAGTCTTCCCGAGTGTGAGTCACTATGTCCCTCATCCTTCTCTGTGAGGATTTCCTGATGCTCAGCCTAGAGTCCATTTTTGCACTGTGTGCCCCTTGGGCTGGACTTCCTGCCCCAGTGCCCAGCTGGGCATGACTGGAAGATGGGGAAGAGGACTTCCAACGTGGAAGGGAGTAGACGGGACCTGATCGTGGGGTGCTGAATCCAGGTCCTGTGTGCATGAGTATGTTTCTGTACGCGTGTGCACGTCTATGTTTATGTATGTGCGTGCGTGCATATGTACATGTGTGCAAGTGTATGTTCATGCACGTGTGTGCATGTGTATGTTTATGTACTTGTGTGCACGTGTGTGTTTATGCCCGTGTGCACGTGTGTGTTTATGTACGTGTGTATGTACATGTGTATGTTTATGCATGTGTGTGCACATGTATGTTTGTGTGCGTGTGTGCATGTGTCTGTGTGCATGTGTGTGCACGTGTATGTGTGTGCATGTGTATGTGTTTATGTACATGTGCGCATGTGTATGTTTATGCATGTGTGTGTTTATGTACGTGTGTGCATGTGTATGTTTATGTACATCTGTGTGTGCATAGAATGTCAGCATTCCTATATTTTTTCTATGTTAAAGTACATATGAGGGTCTGAGTATAGGGTTGGGTCTAAACGCCCATGCATAAACCGTATGCATACGTGACTACCACTGTACGTCTATGTCAATGTGTGTGTGGGTGTGAGAGAGAGAGCCGCTGTGTTGGCAGATGTTCATGGCCACAAATGTGTGTCAGTGAGTGTGTATACGTACCCGTGTGCCCGTATGTGAGTTGGTGCATATATGTATGGTGGTATAAAACCAAGCCAAATCATTGCCGAGTTGATTCTAACTCATGGGGACCCCATGTGTGTCAGAGTGGAACTACACTCCATAGGTTTTTCAATGGCTGTGATCTTCTGAAAGCACGTCACCAGGCCTTTCCTTGGAGGCACCTCTGGGTAGACTCAAACTGCCATCCTTTTGGTTAGTAGCTAAGCACATAACCGTTTGCGTCACTCAGGCTTCCATTGTATGGTGATACATGTGTGTATATATGAGTGCTGCTGTGTGTATGTATGTGTGTGCGTTTGAGTGTTAGTGTTGTGTATAAAGGGAGGCAGAATACAGTGCCCAGTTTGGAGCATGTGCTACTTGGGTTCAAGCCCTGAATCTAGGATGTAAGAGATATAGGCCCTTGGGTGAGTAGTTACTTTCTTTAAGCCTTGGTTTACTCATCTCTAAACTAAGGATGATAATAGTTTATACCTTCAAGGCCTAATGTGAGTGTGAAATGGTACAGTGCCCATAATGCACTCAGAATAACACTTGCTACATAGGTCTGGTCAAAAATGTTGACTGTTACTAAGTCATTCATGGCAATTAATATGTAAGTGGCTTCCCTTGAGGGCATAGGGGAGAATCGCTGTGTGTGTTTAAATGTGCCTTTGGGTGCATGAGGTCGATGTGTGTGTTTGTTAGACTATCTGTGTCTCCAGGGTTTGAGGGTCAGTGGATGCATGTTTGAGGTGATCTGCATGTGAGTGTCTCTGTGTTTGGGTTCCTCCAAGACTGTAAACCATTTCAGGGCAGGGACTGTTCTTGTTTATTACTGTATCTGGGCTCCTGGGTCTGGAACGTAGCAGTCACTCAGTAAATCTGCGTTGACCAAATGAATGATGTAGACGTGACATTCAGAATTGTTACTCAGATAGCATGCCCATTTGTAGAAAATAAAAAATCATAACTAGATATAGATAGATGATAGGTGGGTAGGTAGATAGATACATACATACATACATTAAAAAAAAACTAACCCATGGCCATAGAGTCAATTCCAACTCATAGTGACCCTGTAGGACAGAGTAGAACTGCCCCACAGGGTTTCCAAGGCTGTGTAATCTTTCTGGAAGCAGACTGCCACATCTTTCTCCTGAGGAGTGGCTGGTGGGTTGGAGAAACCTATGGAGTGCAGTGCTACTCTACACACATGGGGTCTCCATGAGTTAGGAATGACTCAATGACAATGGATTGGTTAAGTGATATGGCTGCTAACTAAAAGGTCAGCAGTTCAAATCTACCAGCCACTCCTTGGAAACCCTATGGGGCAGTTCTGCTCTGTCCTATAGGGTCGCTATGGGTCGGAATTGACTCAACAGCAATGCGTTTGGTTTTGGTATGTTACTTGGAGTGGGTTACTGTTTCTTGTAACCATACCGTCTCTGAACAGGGAGCCACATTGGAAAATCTCCTCCCAGAACCCAGTGGTCTGGCCCTGGCACCTGCCATTTTCTCTGAGGCCAGCATGGAGAGGCCTAATGTGTAGCTGTGGGAAGGGGAAGCATTCTTTAGGGCATCTGTGTGGTGCTTTGTGAAGGCCCAGTAAAGGTTTCCAGAGAGGGACTTCACCCATCTCACAGGCTCATTGCAGGATCAATGCATCATTTTCTGCTAGGAATCCTTGCTTAACCCTTCAGAACAAGCACAGCCACTATTTACAACTAGACGCGTGTTCTGAGGTAACAGTGTCTTCGTCCCAAAAGCGAGTAGGGTCCAGACACCAAGGATAGTTTTCAGAGTTCTAGCAAGTCAGAAAAGTCCCTGGATGGCACAAATAGTTCACGCTCAACTATTAACCTAAAGGTTGGTGGTTCAAACTCACCCAGCAGCACCGTGGAAGAAAGGTGTGGCAATCTGCTTCTGTAAGATTACAGCCAAGAAAACCCTACAGGGCATACATGAGTCAGAGACTACTGGGTGGGGCAGGGGGTTGGTTTTTGTGTCGTAGTCAAGTCAAAGCATGGCTGGTGTAGGGTGCGGGGCAGGAGAGCAACGGGGGCCAGGGTGTCCTGAAGCAGAGTCTCCACACCTTTATGACATGGTGACATGGTGATTATTGAGACCATGATGGAAATACATCAGAGGAGGCAGTGGGAAAGCAAGGGTCAATCTGTTCAATTCATCAGCAGTTAGCAGAGGAGATGCTCAGCAAGTTGTCCTGGAATGTGCCTCATTCCGCCACTAACCAGCAACCCCCACACCTCTCCCCTGGGGGTTACAGACACGTGTGACACTCATAGTAAAGGCTAGGGTTACACTGAAGTACCTGGCAAGTGTGCTGCTTTCAAGGTCCCACCAATGAATGAGAACATCAGCCCAGGTCAAGCCAACAGGGCTCCCACCATGAGCAAAAGAGGAATGTAAAAGCTCTATAAGGGTTAAAGAAGGGGAAAACTCAGCCCTTTCCCCAAACCTAGCCTGGCCTTGAGTCTGTTAATGCTAAGGCTATCTCTGAGATTTGGAGCCATTGTCAGAAGGAAGGTCAGGAGCTTCAAGGCCAGATGTTCAGCTCTCAGAACAACCAAGCCAGTAGGACAGGCAGGAGAAGCGTGGGCCAGGCCAGCAGGATCCCTGCAATGCAAGAGAGATGATGTCAATTGTGGGGCTTTGAAAGTCAGCTGTAAAAGCAAGCTGCCCCTCTTTCTTTGGACTCTCAGGATGGGAAGGGCAGAATATTCAGGGTGCCTGGTCTGGGGCAAAGCTACCTAATCACCAAACGCTTTTTTGTTTTCCTCTGGGAACTCTGGAAGGCAATTTTTCCCAGTCTCTTGTGTGTAGGTGGGGCCATGTAACTGATTTCTGGCTTATGAGTCATGAGCGGAAGTCATTTCTAGGCCTGGTTCTGAAAACATTCTCCATGACCCTCTACATTTTCTCATCTACCATCTAGGGACCAGATGCAGAAGATGCAATCTAGGACTCTGAGTTACCAGAAGGTAGTGAGAACCTGAGTTCCTAATGACAGCTTGGAGCAGAACTCTACCCACTTCCCAGTGATTTAGTGAGAAATAAACCTTTATTGTGTAAAGCCATGGAAAATTGGGGATTGTTTGTTACAGCAGCTAGCATTCCTTATCCTGACTAATGTTAAACAGACAGAGTAGCAGAGGTTAAGAAGCACTGACTCTGAAGCCAGACTACTGAGCTTAGAATCCTAGCTCTTCAACTAGCTGTGCAACCTCAGGCAAGTTACTGAATCCTTCCAGTGACTGAGTTTCCCCATATGAAAAACAGAAATATTAGTAGTACCTATCACCTCACTGGGTTTTTGTAAGGCTTAAATTAATGAATTTGAACAATCATTTAGAGCAGTGCCTGGCATATGGTAAACACCATATGTTGTCTTGTTGTTAGCAGCCATCAAGTCAGTCTCCGACTCATGGTGACCCCATACACAACAGGCCTTTGTTGTGATCCAAAGTGTTTTCGTTGGCTGATCTTCAGAAGTAGATCACGAGGCCTTTCTTCCTAGTCCACCTTAGTCTGGAAGCTCTGCTGAAACCTGTTCAGCATCACAGCAATATGCAAACCTTCAGTGACAGATGGGTGGTGGCTATGCATGAGGTGCGCTGGTAGGGATTCAAACTCAAGTCTCCTGCCTAAAAGGTGAGAATTCTACCACTGAACCACCACTGCCTCAAACATTACATTTGTTGTTGTTAGGTGCCGTCGAGTCGGTTCCAACTCATAGTGACCCCAGGCACAACAGAACGAAACACTGCTGGGTCCTGTGCCATCCTTACAATCGTTGTTATGCTTGAGCTCATTGTTGCAGCCACTGTGTCAGTCCACCTCATTGAGGGTCTTCCTCTTTTCTGCTGACCCTGTACCCTGCCAAGTGTGATGCCCTTCTCCAGGGACTGATCCCTCCTGACGACATGTCCAAAGCATGTAAGACTCAGTCTCACCAACCTTGCCTCTAAGGAGAATTCTGGCCACACTTCTTCTAAGACAGGTTTGTTCCTTCTTTTGGCAGTCCGTGGTATAGTCAATATTCTTCGCCAACACCACAATTCAAAGGGGTCAACTCTTCTTCCGTCTTCCTTACTCATTGTCCAGCTTTCACATGCATATGATGTGATTGAAAATACCATGGCTTGGGTCAGGCGCACCTTAGTCTTCAGGGTGACATCTTCGCTCTTCAACACTTTGAAGAGGTCCTTTGCAGCAGATTTGCCCAATGCAATGTGTCTTTTGATTTCTTCACTGCTGCTTCCATGGCTGTTGATTGTGGATCCAAGTAAAATGAAATCCTTGACAACGTCAATCTTTTCTCTGTTTATCATGATGTTGCTCATTGGTCCAGTTGTGAGGATTTTTGTTTTCTTTATGTTGAGGTGCAATCCATACTGAAGGCTGTGGTCTTTGATCTTCATTAGTAAGTGCTTCAAGTTCTCATCACTTTCAGCAAGCAAGGTTGTGTCATCTGCATAACACAGGTTGTTAATGAGTCTTCCTCCAAACATGATGCCCCGTTCTTCTTCATGTAGTCCAGCTTCTCGTATTATTTGCTGAGCATACAGATTAAATAGGTATGGTGAAAGAATACAACCCTGACACACACCTTTCCTGACATTAAACCAATCAGTATCCCCTTGTTCTGTCCAAACAACCACCTCTTGATCTATGTAAAGGTTCCTCATGAGCACAAGTAAGTGTTCTGGAATTCCCACTCTTCACAATGTTATCCATAGTTTGTTATGATCCACACAGTCAAATGCCTTTGCATAGTCAATAAAACACAGGTAAACATCCTTCTGGTATTCTCTGCTTTCAGCCAGGATCCATCTGACATCAGCAATGATATCCCTGGTTCCATGTCCTCTTCTGAAACCGGCCTGAATTTCTGGCAGTTTCCTGTCGATACACTGCTACAGCCATTTGAATGATCTTCAGCAAAATTTTGCTTGTGTGTGATATTAATGATATTGTTCTATAATTTGCACATTCGGTTGGATCATCTTTCTCGGGAATAGGCATAAATATGGATCTCTTCCAGTCAGTTGGCCAGGAAGCTGTCTTCTATATTTCTTGGCATAGACGAGTGAGCACCTCCAGCGCTACATCTGTTTGTTGAAACATCTCAATTGATATTCCATCAATTCCTGGAGCCTTGTTTTTCGCCAGTGCCTTCAGGGCAGCTTGGACTTCTTCCTTCAGTACCATTGGTTCCTGATCATATGCCACCTCTTGAAATGGTTGAACATCGACTAATTCTGTCTGTCAGCTTGTCGTACTGTGGGGGCTTGTGTGTTGCTGTGACGCTGGAAGCTATGCCACCAGTATTCAGATGCCAGCAGGGTCACCCATGGAGGACAGGTTTCAGCTGACCTTCCAGACTAAGACACACTAGGAAGAAGGACCCGGCATTAGCTAGTGAAAACCTTATGAATAGCAGCGGAACATTGTCTGATATAGTGCTGGAAGATGAGCCCCCCAGGTTGGAAGGCACTCAGAAGATGACTGGGGAAGAGCTGCTTCCTCAAAGTAGAGTCTACCTTAATGACGTGGATGGAGTAAAGCTTTTGGGACCTTCGTTTGTTGATGTGGCATGACTCAAAATGAGAAGAAACACCTGCAAACATCCATTAATAACTGGAACTTAGAATGTACAAAGTATGAATCTAGGAAAATTGGAAATCATCAAAAGTGAAATGGAACACATAAACATCAATATCCTAGGCATTAGTGAGCTGAAGTGGACTGGTGTTGGCCATTTTGAATCAGACAATCATATAGTCTACTATGCTGGGAATGACAACTCAAAGAGCAATGGTGTTGCATTCATTGTCAAAAAGAACATTTCAAGATCTGTCCTGAAGTACAACGCTGTCAGTGATAGGATATATCCATACGCCTACAAGGAAGATCAGTTAATATGACTATTATTCAAATTTACGCATCAACCACTAGGGCCAAAGATGAAGAAATAGAAGATTTTTATCAGCTGCTGCAGTCTGAAATTGATTGAACATGCAATCAAGATGCATTGATAATTACTGGCGACTGGAATGGGAAAGTTGGAAACAAAGAAGAAGGATCAGTAGTTGGAAAATATGGTCTTGGTGAAAGAAACAATGCTGGAGATGGAATGATAGAATTTTGCAAGACCAATGACTTTTTCATTGCAAATACCTTCTTTCACCAAAATAAATGGTGGCTATAAAAAAAAAAATTTTTTTTTTTTTTTTATAAACATGGACCTCATCAGATGGAACACACAGAATCAAATTGACTACATCTGTGGAAAGAGACGATGGAAAAGTTCAATATCATCAGTCAGAACAAGGCCAGGGGCCGACTGTAGAACGGACCATTAATTGCTCATATGCAAGTTGAAGCTGAAACTGAAGAAAATCATATCAAGTCCACGAGAGCCAAAATATGACCTTAAGTATATCCCACCTGAATTCAGAGACCATCTGAAGAATAGATTTGACGCATTGAGCATTAGTGACCAAAGACCAGACGAGTTGTGGAATGACATCAAGGACATCATCCGTGAAGAAAGCAAGAGGTCACTGAAAAGACGGGAAAGAAAGAAAAGACCAAGATGGATGTCAGAGGAAACTCTGAAGCTCGCTCTTGAGCGTCGAGCAGCTAAAGCAAAAGGAAGAATTGATGAAGAAAAAGAACTGAACAGAAGATTTCAAAGGGCATCTCGAGAAGACAAATTAAAGTACTATAATGACATGTGCAAAGAGTTGCAGATGGAAAACCAAAAGGGAAGATCACGCTTGGTGTTTCTCAAGCTGAGAGAACTGAAGAAAAAATTCAGGCCTCCAGTTGCAATAGTGAAGGATTCTATGGGAAAATGTTAAATGACGCAGGAAGCATCAAAAGAAGATGGAAGGAATACACAGAGTCATTATATGAAACATCACGTAAATGTTGGTATATTGGTTTTGAAAATTTGACTTGAAGGTCTGGAAGGGCTGGGATCATATCTCTTTGGCAGTTCATTGTATCCCCAGTAAACAGCCCTGGTGGCACAATGGTTAAGCACCCTTTCAGCTGGCAGTTTGAACCCACCAGCTGCTCAGCAGGAGAAGGATGTGGCAGTCTGCTTCCGTAAAGATTATAGCCTTGGAAACCCTATGGAGCAGTTTTGCTCTGTCCTACAGGGTGGCTGAGTCAGAATCAACTCAATGGCAATAGGTTTTTTTGTTTGCTTGTTTGTTTGTTTTGTTTTTGGAATCCCCAGTGTTAATAAATGACGTGGATCCTGTCCCGGATGAGAGTTGCCTGTATCCAGGGGCTAGGAAAGTGTGCACATCTCCCCCCACCCCCACCCCCCAACATACACACTACCAGATTATAGCATCTCCCCATCCCCCACATTTCAAAGTAAAATTCTGATGTCCTGCAAAACCAGTTTATAATTATGAAATACAGATTGATGTTTAATTAATTCTAAAACATTAAAAATAGTTGTGGAAGATAGCAACTGAAACAATGAAACCCACGTGTGCCCTCTTGTGGCGTTCTGCTGCCACTGCATCAGATTGATTCGCTCCTCTTCCTGAGCCCATTGCCCTTAAGTTGTTTCAGACTCATAGTGACCCCACAAGGTTTCCAAGGCTGTAATCTTTACGGGAGCAGACTGCCACATCTGCTTGTGGGTTGGAGCCACCCACCTTTCAGTTAGCAGCTGGCTTTAACAACTCAGCCACCAGGGTTCCTTCCTCTTCTTCGAGAAGGCTCCAAAATCTACCACCCACCCCAGAAATGAGTCAATTTCGCAAACACTATTGGGAAGCCAGGCTGTACCAGGCACTATGTTAACCTCAAGGACTGGCAAAAATGAATGAGACTTGACATCCCTGCCCTCAAGTTGCTTACTGTCTGGGCTCTAATCATTCTCTCCAAATTTAATTAGCATATGGCAATATTGGCACTAAGCATGGCAAAACCATCTTGGACTTAATTTGGAAATTTTTATTCTCCTGTCTAGCTGGAAGTTGGAGGATAGGAAGAACTCCTTCATGTTAGGTTCACCAATAGAGGTCATTTTGGGAGGTGCTTTCCATTTTATCCAAAATACATTTCCTAGATTTGTCAGCCTGTTGAACTCCAGTTCGTCCATCAAAACCCCATTCAGAGTTACCACCTACTAAAAGTCCTTTCTAACCTTAGTTGATTACTCTTCTCTGTGTTCCTTCTGCACCATCTATTTGTTTATCATTTATTTGCTTATATGACTGTCTTAATTTTGCAATTCTTGTTCCCTCCATCTATAAGGCTTGTTCCACAAATATGTATACATGTGAATTCTTTTTTTATCATTTTCTTCAGATATCACCTCTTCTGGAAGTTTCTCTGACCTCTTATCCATTCTGACGCTGGATTATCCATGCATCATTCTTCCCATCTACCTTGATAATAGAAACATCACACATCGGTTGGGCACATGGCCACCCAGAATAAAGATTACATTTCTCAGCTTCCGTTGCAGCCAGGTATGGCCATGGACTAAACACTGGCCAGTGAGATGTGTGTGAAGGTATGAGGTGCCTACTTCCAGGAATACATCTACTTCTTTCATGTTTCCTTCACCCTGCTGCCTAGATGTGAAGGCTGGAGGTCTGGCTACCATCTTGAACCATGAGGATGAAGGCCACACCTTAATATGGTGGAGAGGTGAGCTGGAAGAAGCCTGGATCCTTGATAACTTCAAGCGCCACCATAATATCCTTGAACTGTTTGCTTTTGGACTTCATTTATGTGAGGGAGAAATAAACTTCCATCTTATTTAAGGAACTATTAGCTATCCCAGTAACTTTCCATTATATCATCTTATTTCTTCAGCACACTTATCATTATCTAAGTTACCTTATTTACCTTTTATTATCTATTTCCCACACTGGAACATTAAGCTCCATGAGAACAGGTGCCTGGTCTGTCTTGTTCACCACTATATCTTCAGTGCCTAGAACAATGCCTGGCACACAGTAGGCACTCAATAAATATTTGCTGTTAAATGACTTTCTCCTCTTTTAGGCTGCAAGCATCTCACAACTCAAAGTCTTAGGTCTGATTAATTTCAGCGTCCACAGTTCCTGGCACAGGGCCCGGCACATAGAAGGGGCTGAATAGATGTGTGCTGAATTGAAAATAGGAAGGAGAGAGAGCTGGGAGGGGTATGGGAAAGACAGGAGACAATGGTATACCTGAGGTGCTGGGGGCTCCGCTCATGACACCAGGAGATGGGGCACCTGTGAACACGAGCAGAAGGTGAGGGTTCCTTGGCCACGTTCCAATCACTGTGGCAGTAGCTTAAACTTGTCCGAGTTCTCCTAAATCTGGTCATCACAACCACTAACAATTCACATTTCAGAGGTGTCTGTTATTTGCCAGGCGCCTTTCTAAATGTACTTCATGTGTTTGAAACTTAACCCTTCCAATGAATTTGTAATGAAAGTATTTTCATCCCCATTAGATAGGTGAGAAGACTGAGGCTCAACAATGGTAAGTGATTTGCCAAGTTGACACAGCCAGGAAGGAGGAGAGCTGGGACTTGAACCCCAGTCTGTCTGATTCCGAAGGGGAAGTTCCATACCCACCAGTTACCCTATGACACTACACAAGGCTTTAGGTTGAGGTCTCAGTGAAGGGGCAAGGGCAGAGCCTTCTTCAAGAGGCAGGTGACTTGAGCCTGTCTACTCACTGGAAAATGGGAGTGGTAATAGTACTTAGCTCCTATAGCTGTGTGAGCATATAAATGTGATACCCTGTGATATACAGGCAGTCCCTGGGTTACAAACATCCAACTTACCTACAACCAGTAGTTATGAACCAACCCCCGTAAAGCCTGTTAAAAAATTTGAGGTACATACAATGGTTCATAATAACAAATGGTGCTGCTTTGCAACGTGCATCGAAACATTACTATATTATTATGTTAAACATGTTTTAGTGTATCTGGATGTTTTCATGCATAGAAAGGTACACTGTATACTATACACCGAGATAAACATTTCATTGACGTTGGATACGAACCATACCTAATTGTTCCAAATTACTTACAAATTTGACTTAAAGACAGACGTAGGAAGGAACAGGGGATTACCTGTATATATAATGGTTTTTGGCATGGTACCAGACACAAAGAAAGTACTATTATTATTACTTCTATTATTTTTAACATTACTGTATTCTAGTTTGTTTTGGACGGGAAAAAAAAAATGCTTTCATTCTTTTGTATTTCTTCACCCCTCCATAAAAACCATGACAGTACTGCTAACCCATGAGTGGGATGGATGAAAATTTGGGAACAAGTTGGAAAGATTTTTTAAGCGGATTTTGAAAAACACAGTCTTTCATCAAAAAGGTACTCTGCATTTAAGTGGGGCTTACGAATCGGATGTCAATGAAAAGGGGTTGAGTTATGGGCACTGGGGAGCAGGTGGGATAAGGAAAAAAAAAGTGCTTTGGAATCAGACAGAGCTGGGTTCAAGTCTAACTCCAGCCACTGGGGAGCTGGGTGATCTTGGGTGAGTCATGTAATCTCCCTGAGCCTCAGTTTCTTACCTGTAAAATGGACACAGCTATGCCTGCTTTGGGAGAGGTAAGAAACCATGGATACAGAGTGCTCAGCGTGGTCTCTGGCACACAGGAGGGCCACCACAAATGTACCTCAGGGGAAGATAGATCCCCCAGAGGCTGTACTGAGGAGGCAGAAAGGCCCTGGGCAGTTGGGCTGATGACCCTGGGCAGCTGTGGGTTAACTGTCAGCACTTGGCCAGCTGGCCCTTGTCACCAGGACTCAGTCCACTTACCTTTCC
The DNA here is from genome assembly GCF_030014295.1 of Loxodonta africana. Taxonomy (NCBI): domain Eukaryota; kingdom Metazoa; phylum Chordata; class Mammalia; order Proboscidea; family Elephantidae; genus Loxodonta; species Loxodonta africana. Next base: position 76,287,786 of record NC_087353.1, read on the forward strand.
GAGTGATGGGTCCCAAATCTAGAACACGGGCTGGGTCAATGACTACTACATCGCTGAGGCGTCTACTTGTTGAGCAAGACTGTGGAGGTGGAGAGCTCCCGTTATATCAAAACTTAACCACACTGTTGCTGTCCAGACTGCCCCTGCCATGAGCAACTCTGGCCTAATAACTGGGCCCCACACACCAAACGGCCCTAACTCTGATGCCATGGTTCTCTTAATCTAGAGAATTCCCAATTTCATGCCAAACAAACCCAGCTTTGAATCTCATTTCCACTATCTTTTGCCTGTATAGTTTTAGACAAATGAGTTCATCTCTCCAAGCCTCAGTTTCCTCATCTATTAAATGGCGGTAATTATAGTACTGCCGGAAACCCTGGTGGCGTAGTGATTAAGTGCTACAGCTGCTAACCAAAAGGTTGGCAGTTCAAATCCACCAGACACTCCTTAGAAACTATGGGGCAGTTCTGCTCTGACCTAAAGGGTCAGTATGAGTTGGAATCAACTCATCAGCAACAGGGTTTTGTTTTGTTTTGTTTTTTTCCTAGTACTGCCTTGCTGTGATGATTAAAATGAAGTATGTTAGCAACACACTTACTTAGCACAGTGCACAGACACCTAGCAAGCATTCAACAAATGCCAACTATGAGGAGTCAGTACCAAATAGGGGTTAAGAGCAGGGGCACTGGGGTCAGGCTGCCTGGGGACACATCTCAGCTCTGCCGCTTTCTAGCTGTGTGACCCTTGGGCAAGTGACTTCTCTGAGCCTCAGTTTCCTCATCTGTACAATAAAAAAAAAAAACCATTGCTGACAAGTCGATTCCGACTCATAGTGACCTATAGGACAGAGTAGAACTGCCCCATAGGGTTTCCTAGGAGTGGCTGGTGGGGTCAAACTGCTGATCTTTTGGTTAGCATTCAACTCTTAACCACCAGGGCTCCCATCTGTACAATGGAGTTGATGAAATAAACTATTTAAAGGGTTATTGTGAGAATTAAATTAGATATGACATGTAAAAGTTTTAGCACAGCTCTTGACACACAAAAAGGTCTATTTTAATCATTTAAAATATGTCTGTGACAAGGAAACCTAATGAACAGGCTCCTACATCTGATCTGCCTCCTGGGGACACAAGAATGGCTTACACATGGGCTTTTAGGAGGCCTAAAGGCCATCCATCTATCCTTGCTTCCTCTCTCTCTCCCTCCCTCCCTCCATCAATCCATCTTCCCATCCATCTTTCATCTCTCCCTTCCTTCCTTCCTTCCTTCCTTCCTTCCTTCCTTCCTTCCTTCCTTCCTTCCTTCCTTCCTTCCTTCCTTCCTTCCTTCCTTCCTTCCTTCCTTCCTTCCTTCCTTCCTTCCTCCCTTCCTTTCTCCCTCCCTCCCTCCCTCCCTCCCTCCCTCCCTCCTTCCTTCCTTCCTCCTTTCCCTCCTTCCTTTCTTCTTTCCCTCCTTCCTTTCTTCTTTCCCTCCTTCTACCTATCCATCCAATCCACCCACCCATCCATCCATAATTCCAATAAGCACTTATGGAGAGCCCACCAGGTACCAGGCCCGATGCCAGGCTTTGACCAGTCCAGTCCAAAGACACACTCACCGGCTGGCACTCCTCGTTAAGGAAATCACAGAGATGAACCTCACAGTGTAGGAAAACTAGGTCATAATTGCCAGCAAACATGAACATCTGAACAGAGAACCGGCTCTCTGAGGACACCCCATTCTCCTCCACGTAGATTGTGGAATCCTGTAGATTCGGGCAGCTGGGAGGATGACAAGGGCAAGGATCTAACTTCTAGAACAGCTTGGGGGGCCTGAGGCCCTCGGCTGTACCTTTAACCTGCATCCAGTATAAAAACAGCATGAGAGAGAATGAAAGAGCCACCCAGGTCCCCTGCATCATGACAACATGGACTTTTTCTATGTCTCTGTGTTTCCTCCAATATATTATTCATAAACTTACATAGTTTAAACTATTATGGGGTCAGTCTCTGGAGGGAGACAGACTGGCTTCAAATTCCAGCCCTGCCCACCTTCTAGCTAAGTCATAACGAACAAATTACCCAACCTTGCTGAGCCTGAATTTTCTTAACTGTAAAGTGGAGACAGTAACATCCACCTCATAGCATTGATGTGAGCGTTTAATGAAATAATCCATGTCTATTAACTTGGTACACTAAGCTCAGTGATAGATATTAGTATTTTTAGTATGATTTAAATAATAACCTAGAAATACGCATTTTTTTCTTTTGTCAGTTAATTATATTTAATAATATTGTGTCCCACAACATTTACCATATTATTTCCATGTTGATAGGTGCTAAAATCTGCATAATATTCTTTCATAACTTAATCTCCTATTTTCAAACAATGAATCCGTTGCCAAAGGCATAAAGGATACCCAAATGAAAAACAATTCGCATTTCTTTCCCCTGCCCATCTCTTTTATATTAATGCCTTAGAATAAAATCTCAGGAGTGATACTCCTGGGTCAAGGGATATGGTCATGATATGCAACACCAAATTAATTTTCCAAAAAGAGATAAACCAATTTACACAACTGCCAGATATGCATAAAGTGAATGTTCCCCACCTCCCCCAAAACCTAGTTAAGGCAAAAATATGACCCCGAAGTTACCCAGTACCTGTTTCTGATGATGAAATATTTCACAGGGTCAGCCTTGTCTTTCGTGGGTGTGGCATAACAGTTCCTCAACAACAGGTTAAACCGGGAGGTGTCCCCTCTATCCAAGATGGCGCCCACATAGAGTATGGATTCAACAGACAGCACAGCCACATCTCCTTCGTAAGGAGACGTGTAGTTCTGGTCTTGGAAAAGTGCCATCCTGACAACGAACTCTCCTTTCCCGTCCAGACTGATGTTCAGAGAACTGAGAAAAGGAAAGTCATGAGAGTGGAAATACCAGGTCATAACCAGAGGGAGCAAAATAAATCAAGCTCCACACTTGCAGAAGGTCATAGAAGAAAGGAACATCTTTGCTGTGTGAATGAACTATTTAGTCATTCATTTAAACTGAGCATCTGCTAGCTTCTACTAAACTAAGGAGGCCTGGTGGCACAGTGGTTAAGGGCTCAGCTATTAACCGAAAGGGTCAGTGGTTCGCACCCATTAGCCTCTCCGAGGGAGAAAGATGCAACAATCTGCTCCAGTAAAGGTTACAGCCTGAAAACACTATGGGGCAGTTCTACTCAGCCCTGTAGGGTCACCAGAATCAACTTGGCAGCAGCAGGTTTTTTGGGAGGCACTAAACTTGAGGAACACAGACAGAGTCTGTCTCCATGATTTCTGTCAATCCTCCTGGCATTGCAGGTCAAACCTGTCTCTATCACTTAAAGAGGAACTTGAAGTGCAGACCTTGTCGTCTTCTCTGTAGAATGGGGCTTAGAATTAGTTTTGTGGGTGCACAATTTATTTTTAGCAGCAGATCTCTTCTCTCCACCTCCATAATCTTCAGTGAGACACCAATTTTAACAAGACAAAAAAACAAAACCCAGACCGCTTGCCCTTGAGTCCTACTCTGACTCATGGCAACCCCATATGTTTCAGGGGAGAACTCCACTCCATAGGGTTTTCAATAACTGTGAGCCTTCAGGAGTAGATTGCCAGACCTTTCTCCCGAGGATTCTCTGGGTGGATTCGAATCGCTAACCTCTTGGTTAGTAGCCAAGCGCTTAACGGTTTACGCCACCCGGGGACTCTTTTAACAAGATCGATGGCTTTAATTATTATTTTTTTAATGAACTTTGGGCCCCAACACAATACAGTCTGAAAACCAGAGAACTGGAAAATGTCTAAGGATCCTTCTGATCCTGCCACTCCCTGAGTCCAGAAGACAATGAGGGGATGGGAGGGTCACCCTGGATTTCTCCATTTCTGACATCCCAGAAAGTCCCTTGGAAAGTCTAGGAATGAGAAGTAATTCATTCAGCTCCAAGCACCGGAGGTACAGCAGTGAACAAAACAGACAAAAATCCTTGCCCACATGGACTTCCCTCCAAGTTGTCATTTGGTTCTATTTCTGGTGTGGGTGGGGGTGCTGTTTATCCAATCTAATCATTTTCTTAAAAGCAGGATGCAGGATATTCTGTTCTGGGCTTAAATTCTACATCTGCAGGGAAGCCCTCTCACCCCCACCATCCCCAATCCCAAATTTAGGTCAGGAAGTCTTGTTCCCAAAGCACCCCATGTTTTTCTTGCATAGCATTTATCTCACTTGTAAATGATTATTGGTGTAATTAGCTGTTTAATGCCTTCATCCCCGAGATGAATGTACTTGTCCTGTATATTGGTCCCATAGCACATTTAATAAACACTGTCGCGTATTGCTGCATGGCGTCGTAATGATAATCGTTAATGTTCACATATTATTCTACGTCTGCTTTGTTCGTGCTGAACATCCTCAATATACAATCAACAAATGTTTGTGGAATGATTGATTGAATAAGTGACAGGAGGTTGGGAACATCTCAAGAGTATCCCAAACTGTGCTTGAAGTGGGTGTGATCAATGTCACAGTTACAGGTCAAAGGCCAAGGGTCAATGCTGTACCTGACGATGGGCTGCAGGGCAGTCTGGAGGCTGACTTTCATGTCCAGTGGGTAGGCGCACTGGAAGTTGACGTAGAGGATGGTGTCTCTGATGATGAAATTGTTGACCAAGGAGAATGTGTTTTGGTAGATTGCATGGGTTTGGTTTCTCTTTGGCAGAAAAATAAAAGCACGTATATGTTCACATGAGTGTGCGCGCAGATGTATCTCAGTCTCGGATGTTTCTGGCTCGAGAACCAGCGCTCTCAACCTTTCTGCCACCCTGCCTGTTGATCTCAAGGAGGTCAATGGGACTCCCTACCCAATGGCACTGACTCTTTATAGGGAAGGGAGTGAGGACCTGGATCAAAAGGTAGGACAATAAATTTCTGACACTGGGGAAGAGTGAGGAACCACTGCACTTGCTCCTCTATTGACCCCTTCCAAATCATCTCTAATTAAAATAATCATAATTATAGCTTATAGTCACTGAGCTCAAGTGTCAGACCTGTCCTAAGCTCTTTATGCCGACCACCATGTTTAATCTCACATAATTCTAGAGGACCAAAATGCTAAGTGATTTACCCAAGTCTTACAGCTCCTCAGCGGGAGAGCCCCAGCAGCCCCCACCCACCCTTCTGCCAGCAATGCTTTGAATACCACTCACCTCCAGGATGTTTCCGCAGGCACCAGCCTGTGCAGGGCTGGTCACAGATATCCAGTTCCTTTCCTCCGTTTGCATGATACTGCTGCAATTCCGGTCCCGCAGGTAGGCACTGACCTCCTCCCCAAAACCCAGGCCTTCCAGCCGACACCTGTCCAGTGATACCTTGATCTCTTTGGCCCCACAGTCCAGCTGAGGCTGTAAACTCTGGATATCTGGAAAGCCAAGAGGGGGTAAGGGGTGTGGACAGGGGTCTGGAAGCAGTGGGATGAGCCCACATTCTCTTCTCTTTGGCAAAACCACTGTGCCCACACGGAGATGGGTAAACTGGAAGGGGTCTGGGACCCAGATAGTATTTGCACCTTGCCTGGTGCCTAGGTGAGGTTGGCAAAGAAGCCTCTGGTCCAAGATTTCCAAGCATACCGTATGTATAGACTTGGCTAGGGTTTTTGTGCCTGGTCCCTCTTGGGATCTTTCTAGTCTGCATTTCAGACTAGACTCAAAGTTAGCTACATATTACTCCTACTTCCTGTATTTGTGAAGCCAGCTTACCTGACCAGGTTCAGATCTATTCTGTTCATTCATTCTTTCAAACATTTATTCCACAAATATGTCTTGAAGATGTACTATCTTCCAGGCACTGTCCTAGGCACTGAGGATACAGCACTTACCAAAATCGACAAAATCTCAACCCATATGAAACTTATATTCTGATAGGGGAGACAGTAAACAAATAGAAATATAATTTAATGCATTCATGGATGCTTTGATTCAACATACACCTACCACCTTCTCCATGTGCTAGGCTCATTCAGCACAAAAATAAGTAAAGTATGGACTGTGCCCATGAGAATTCCTTGGTCTTGTGTAAAAACTCACATACCAGCAGCTTATTGCAATTCACTGTGATGAAAGTACTAATAGAAGTATGTTCGGGGTGGGGAAGAGCATGCACCAGAAGACACATATAAGTCTGTTGGCTGAGTCAGAGCAAGATTCATAAAAGCTGGAGCTTGGTAAGTGGGTAGGAGTTTTGAAGATGAATAAGGCAAGTGAAGACATTCCAGGCTCAGGGAACTGCAGAGGCAAGGGTATGGAGGTGTTGGTGAGAGGATGGTGTGTTTGTAGGTCAGAGAGCACAGAGTTCAGAGGCACATGAACTTAGAATGGGTGGGACAGAGCTGTGGGAGATGCAGAAGTAAGCAAAAGCCAGATCATAAAGGGATTGTGTCTGGAAAACGATGGGGACCCACTGAACAGCTACTGTCAGCCGAGAAGATCTGCCAAGGGTACCAGATACAGGTGAGCTTCCTTAAAATCCAACGTCTGAATCTGACCCTCTGAGGTCTCATCCACCCAATAAGCTACTATGTGGCAAATCCAGGACCGGAGGGGAGGCTGTCTGTGACCCTAACGTAAAGCTTCTGCAAACATTTGAACTCATCTCCCACACTGGCAGAGTCCTTGTCCCCAGTGCCTTTGACTTTCTCTTATGGGTCAAGCCCATTCATGCCCAAGCCCTTGCCCATGGCCTTGGTTTCAGCTGCTGGTCTGGCTCTTTTTTCCGTCCCTGCCCTCTCATCCTTGCAACTCCACTGGCTTCGTATCATCTGGAATTGAGAACCAAGTTCCCTTGACCTTAGTTCCATGTCTCCGACTTTGGTCCATACCTTGTCTTGACCCTCTGAAGCTCCCTCCCTCCTGCCCACCCCCCAGGCCCTGCCCACCCAGGACAGAGCCACAGCACTGCCTCCCTGCCTACCCAGGAAGGCAGCCACAGCACTGCTCCCCTGCCTGGGCCTTGCCAAACTACTCACCAGAGTTGTTGAGGTCCTCCCTGCAGAAACAGGCCCAGACACCATTGACCAAGCGGCACTCCTCCTCGGAGCGGCAGGACTCCTCACACTTGTCCACCACAGTGGAGGGGTCTGGTTGTATCAGGGAGGAGGCATGGAGAGAGAAGACCAGGGTGCAGAGAAGGCAGGACTTGAGGTCACTAAGTCCAACCTTCTCATTCTCCCAAAGCCCAGAAATCTTTCCCAAGATTGCATGACAATTAGTAGAAGGGCCAAGTCTCAAACTCAGACTTCCTGACCCCCCATCCAGTAGAGTAAGTGAAATCCCAAAGCTGCCATCTTAATGATGACCACGTGCCAAGCACTATTCTAAGGACTGTCCATGGGTTAGCTCATTCAATTCTCACTGTAACAATATGAGAGAGTGTAACAGAGTGATTAAGCACATGGATGCTGTGACTAGATTGCGTAGATTCAAATCCCAGCTCTGCTGGATTCCAGCTCTGTGATGCTGGGAGAGCTACTTAACTTCTCTGTGCCCCAGATTACTCATCTGGGATAATTACAGCACCTATCTCATGAAGTTGGTGGGATGATTAAATTAGGTAACATGTCTCAAGTGCTTCAGATGATAGCAGGGACATCATAAGCACCATGTAATACCTGTTATTTTTGCCATTACCCATTTTTCAGATCAGAAAACTGAGGCTCAGAGAGGTAAATTAAACTTCCCAAAATGAAACAGGAATCCAAAAGAGCTTGAGTTCAATATCATACCATACAATATTTATAAATCAGTTTCACCCTTGAATCTGAGCTTCTGGCCTCACTTGAAGTGTTGGAAGACCTCGCAACCCTTGGGTTATACTCACCTTGGACAGAAACTGGTGAGCTGACCTGACATGTTTTGTGTAGTCTACTCTTAGCCTGGATCCCTGGTGGCGTGGTGGTTAAGAACTCAGGCTGCTAACCAAAAGGTCAGCAGTTCAAATCCACCAGCTACTCCTTGGAAATCCTATGGGGCAGTTCTACCCTGTCCTATAGGGTGGCTATGAGTTGGAATCAGATAGATGGCATGAGTTCGTTTTTTAATTTTTGACTCTTGCTCTGCTCCACTCAAGCCCTACTGACCCCTGGGCATTTCACTGGGTGGTCCTGCCTATAGCTGCCCCCAGGCCTCTGCTGCTTACCTGTGCAATATCTCAGATCACAGCCGGGTGTGCCCTCCAACTGATACACGTAGTACCCACCAGGGCAGGCTTTCACTGACACCTCCGTCTTCCAGAGGCAGCAATTGTCACTCCAGTGGGCACAAGCAGTGTGGTTGACAATGCCCTCCTCGAGGGTGGGGTGGGTCCCATTCAGCCACAGGGGAGCAGCCGTCTGGCACCGGAACACCGGGACACAGGTCTCCGGTATCTGGACTCCCCCTTCGCCCACAAAACGGTACCAGCCTTGCAGGTCCTGATCACACAGCAGGGTACCTTCTGTGTTTTCGGTGCTTCTGGAGGGTTCATCCAACAAGGTGTAATTCTGGCAGGGATCAAAACAGAGGTGGGCCTCTGGGGTGCCAGGGGCTCCACAATCCAAGTCCAACCCGTAAGAACTGGGTTCAGCAGGGTTTCTGAAACCTGGAAAAGTGACAGAGTGTGCTTGCATTAACTGAACAACCCCAAAGCCTACAGGGCTTTTATCCCCCTCTCACACACATTATTTTGAATATGCTAAGGGAAACCCTGGTGGCATAGTGATTAAGAGCTACTAGTGGTTAAGAGCTACAGTTGCTAACCGAAAGGTCTGTAGTTCGAATCTCCCAGGTGCTCCATGGAAACCCTATGGGGCAGTTCTACTCTGTCTCATAGGGTCGCTATGATTTGAAATCGACTTGATGGCAGTGGGTTTTGTTTTGTTTTTTAAGGATCTTAAGTAGAGGGTAGGAAACCCTGGTGGCGTAGCGGTAAAGTGCTATAGTGGCTAACCAAAAGGTCGGCAGTTCGAATCCACCAGGCCCTCCTTGAAAACTCTGTGGGCAGTTCTACTCTGTCCTATAGGGTTGCTATGAGTCAGAATCAACCTGAGGGCAACGGGTTTGGTTTTTAAGTGGAGAGTCACCTAAAAAGAGGAAGACCCTCAACGAGATGGATTGACACGTGGCTGCAACAACGGGCTTAAGCACAACAATGGTCATGAGAATGGAGAAGTGTTTTGTTCTATAGGCATATGTAGGTCGCTATGAGTCGGAACTGACTCAAAGGCACCTAACAACAACAACAACAACAACAACAACAACAACAAGGGCCCTAAACTGAATCCCTGTGTTGTGCAAATGGTTAAGCACTTGGCTACTGGCTATTAATGGAAAGCTGGTGGTTCTAACCCACCTAGAGGCACCTCAGATGAAAGGCCTGGCAATCTGCTTCCCAAAGGTCACAGTCATGAAAACCCTATGGAGCACAGTTCCACTCTGCACAGATAGGGTCGCCATGAGTCAGAATTGACTGGATAGCAACTGGTACTGGTGGTAAGGACCCTAATGAGGACAACAGCCACCAAAAAACCAATGAGGACAATAGCCACACAATCCATTAGTTAATTATCAAACTATATCACCTTGGGGTCACAATCATCAATATGGGCTTTGGGTAGTATTTTATAAGCATTAAAGCCATAAAGGGCACAACTCTGCACAACCCCAGGGGACATCATTCACATTGAGCTTGCAAATGGCGCCCCCAGGAGTGTGCCCTGCTCCCTGTTTGAACATACATGGCAGCCAGCTTGACCTGCCTATCCCATACTTGTATTTCCCATTATAAGGGTAATACAGGCTCATTGGAAAAAACCCCAAGTGTCATTAAAATAAATAAAGTAGAAATGAAAGTTACCATAATCCCATCCGAACCCAAGTAACCATAAATTTCTTGTATAGCCTTTTGACTCTTGCTATAAAAAAATTTTTTTTTTTTTTTTTTTAAAAAAATACACATATTTAAAATCTAGGCTATTAAAAAAAAAAAAAAAAAACGGGCTGAGTGCTAACACAGCTTCTTTTTACCACTCGAGTTTTTGCTTAATATGTTGTAGACATTTTTTAATATCTGTAGGTAAAGATCTAGTACGGGATTTCTCAACCTGGGCGCTATTGGCGTTTTAGACTACATAAATCTTTATTGTTGGAGGCTGTCTCGTACACTGTAGGATGTTCAGCAGCATCTCTGGCCTCCACTCACTAGATTCCAGTAATACCACATTCCACCTCCAGTCTTGATGACCAACATTGCCAAACGTCCCCTGGGGAGCAAAATCGCCCCTAGTCGTGAACCATTGATCTAACAGAGTCATTTTCTAAGTGCTTATCTTCTGGGGGGTGGGGTTAAGAGCTTCGGGGACTGTGATACACCATTTTCAAGGCATGAAGAAACAGAAGTGAAGGGAAAGATCACAGGTGTTGAGGCTGGGCAAGCCGGGTTTGAGTCCAGCTCCACACCTGCTAGCTGAGTGACCTTGGCCAAGGATTTGCCTCCCCTGAGACTCATCTGCAAAACAACACCTGTGAGCACCAGGCTCCAAACTTCACCCATTCCCATGCCCTGGGTCATAATGTCTGCCACATCTGTGTCTCCTTGTCCTGTTACTTACTTACCATGTTTCTTTCAATGATTCTCTTTTAAAATGTTTCATCCTAAGAAATAACATCTGTGAAACCACAGACATGATGTACGAGTTATATATTTTTTTCTATTACACATGAAAATAACTGTATCACCATGAATTTTTTTTAAAGCTTACCCATGCACCCCTAGAGTCATCTTGGGCTATGTATGCCCCATTTGGGGAAATACAGTCTTAAAGGGTTGTTAGAGAATTAAAGGAGATAATACGTGTAAAATGCCAAGCAAAACACCTGGGTCATAGTAAGAATTCCAGCTAGTTCTGTTTTTTTGGTTTGGATTTGTTGAAGCATGTGGTACCTGAACGATGGTCTGAGACCACAGACATGGTATCAAAGAATAGGCAAATCCACAGAGATGGGAAGCGGATTTGTGGTTGCCAGAGGTTGGGAGGAAGGGGGCCATGGTCGGAGGGAGGTGACTGTTTAATGGGTCCAGGGTTTCTATTTGGATGGATGGGAAAGTTCTAGAACTAGATAGCGGTGATGGTTGTACAGTACCATGAATGTACATAATGCCATGGAATTGTACACTTTAAAATGGTTAAAAGGGTAAGTTTCATGTTATGTGTATTTTACCACAACAAAAAAGAGAGAGAGGTTTTCAAGCCTTGCTCATGTATGTGCTTACACTAAGGAACGGAGTCTCGACACATGTTGTTTTTGGGAGATGTCCTGCACGCTCTGTACTTTCCCACCAGAGGTCGTGAGCTCAAATACCCCACCCCTCACAGGTGACATGTGCAGAAACTTTTTCCCTGGTGTCAAGCCCAAGAAGACTTTGCGGAAGCATCTAAGATGCCCGAATCCTAGAAGATCTGTGGAAAGGCTGTAGAGAGATCATCCAATCTAGTCCTTTCATTTTACAGATGAGCAAACGGATACCCAGGAAGGGGAAGGCACTTGCCAAGACAAGAGGACAGGGTGACTGAGAGAGGAATGCAACCAAATCTTTTGATTCTCAGTCTTTTGCCACTTACCATGATTCATTTATTAATCTTCTCTAACCCAGGCTTTCCAACCTTCCCTACACCTGAGCAGAGGAAATTAATGTTATCAGCTCCCACCGCCCCTGGAGGGTGATTTCTGATTTGGCCCTTGACTCTTTGAGGAATTACGACTTGTCCTGGTTCCTACCACTGCATTCCTCATGACCTCTAGCTTCTCAGTCTCAGCTGTTGACAAACCCCTTTCTCTCACTGACCCTGAATCTCCTTCTCTGCACCTTCCCCCTCACTCCACAGGTCTTGCTGGGCACCTGAGATGCCCTGATGAGCACAACACTCACCTGGCTGCTCTGCAGATGCCAAGGTCAGAAGGCAGGAGGCCAAGGCCAACCACAGGAGTCCAGAGCCTGCCATCCTTGGCATACGCTGAGGCGTGCAGATCACTCAACAGTGTGCAGACTCTCCAGGCAGCTATGGGAAGGGAAAGACCAATTAGGATCAGGGCGGCGACCTCTGGATGTGAGGGTGGGAAGGGAGCTCACATCAGTGTAGCACCTACTCTGTGCCACGCCTTGTACTAAGCCCCTTATGCACCTCGTCTCATTTAAGCTCTCTGATAAAATATTCATGATATTCCTACCTACAAGGAAAGTACTATTATCGCCACCATTTTATAGATGAAGAAGCTAAGACTGAGAGAACATTCATCTAATAAATATTTACTGTACCTCTCCTACATGCAGGTACTGTGCTAGAAGTTAAATAGCTTGCCTAAGGCCAAAGGCCATGTTTTCAGAAACAAAAGCTGTGATGTTTTCCATGAATGGCTGTATTGTTTTAAAGCAGGCATGACTTAGAGAAAGGAAGTAGAAGGTAGGAGACTGGCCAAAGGGGTGAAGTGGACAGCAAGAAAACCTAAGGCAAGCTTGGAGCAGGCCAGTACTGTGGGATGCCCTAGAAGGTCCTCAGGATGGTTCTTGCTTGGGTGTGAAGTAAAGGCTCTCTGGAGATTAGATGGAGGGGGAGGGTTATGGTGCCTGTGAATACCTACAGACAAAAGTAATGGCTGTCCTTTCTTAGATCTATGCCTCAGGCACAGAATAAATTGGAAATGAAGTTGTCATAATCCCATGACGGTTGACATAATCCCACAGCTTCCAAAGGAGTCCTCTATGTGTGTAGATTTCCATGAGGGCAGGATCATGTCAGACCAAATCCCATGTCCCTTGCTCTTAGCACAGTACCAGGCACACAAGTGGTGTTCAATAAAGTCGAGGGGTGGAAATACAAAGACCAATGAAAATTACCCACACTCAAATCACAGTTCTTCTTCTGGAAATCTGTTTCCCAGGATGGGTAAATATTTGGATGACTTCTTACAGCCTCTGGAAGGTTTCTGTTGAAGATAGAGTGCTGCTTCCAAAGGGATATCATGAATATGTGATCAGACAGCAGGGAGAAAAGAGCACCCAGGACTGGTACCTCTTGGGGAGGAGATCCCAAGTAGATGCCTATCTCCCAGGTAAGACATGGCGCCCGTAGGCCTGGCACAGCCAGCAGGCATCTGGAATTATGGACTGAACAGCACATAGATTGATATCTGCAGCACTTGGCAATGGCCAGGGTCCAAACTCCTTGCTGGGTCCTGAACATTTCCAGAAACAAACAAGCCCAGCAAGACCTCTGGGTCAAGGGAGGTAGCCCCTTAGGAGAAAGGCTGCTGGAACTTGGAGCAGGACTTACCTTGGGGTGAGATCACAGAGCATGGGAGGGAGGGAAGCGTTCCTCCTCTGGCCAGCTGTGGGAAAGCAAGCCTGCTGTGGGCTGTCCTTTTATTACAATTTCCCACCAATGTGGCTCTCCACGATTGGTGCTAAGGTATGACTCGAATTAATCTAGAAGGCATAAGCCAGGCTTGCTGGATATGGTGAGATAAGCAATTTCCTGCAAAGAACAGTAAAAGAAGGGCCCCTTGCCACCACTGCCCCAGTGTAAACCCTTTCAGCAGTCTTTCGTCCAAAATTTCCCTAAGAACAACAGCAGCATGTACTGAGTGTTGACCACACTGGCCACTGATGACTGCTTTGGACCCATTAATTCACCTTTAATCCTGACAATAAACCAAGGAAGCAAACATTACTAACAATACAGAAGAAAAACTTGATAACTGGGAGCTCCTAAAAATCAAACACCTACGCTCATCCAAAGACTTCACCAAAAGAATAAAAAGATTACCTACAGACTAGAAAAAAGTTTTTAGCTATGACATTTCTGATTAGTACCTGATTTCTAAAATCTACATGATACTACAAAAACTCAACTACAACAAATCAAATAACCCAATTAAAAAATGGGCAAAGGATATGAACAGGCACTTCACCAAAGAAGACATTCAGGCAGTGAACAGACACATGAGAAAATGCTCACGATCATTAGCCATTAGAAAAATCCAAATCAAAACTACAATGAGATTCCATCTCACTCCAATGAGGCTGGCATTAATCCAAAAAACACAAAATAAGAAATGTTGGAGAGGTTGTGGAAAGATTGGAACACTTCTACACTGCTGGTGGGAATGTCAAATGGTACAACCACTTTGGAAATTGATTTGGCGCTTCCTTAAAAGGCTAGAAAAAGAACTACCATACAATCCAGCAATCCTACTCCTTGGAATATATCCTAGAGAAATAACAGCCTTTACACAAACAGATATATGCACACCCATGTTCATTGCAGCACTGTTTACAATAGCAAAAAGATGGAAGCAACCAAGGTGCCCATCCACAGACGAATGGATAAATAAACTATGGTATATTCACACAATGGAATACTATGCATCAATGAAGAGCAATGATGAATCCATGAAACATTTCCTAACATGGAGGAATCTGGAAGGCATTATGCTGAGTGAAATTAGTCAGTTGCAAAAGGACAAATATTGTATAAAACCACTATTATAAGAACTCGAGAAATAGTTTAAACACAGAAGAAAATATTCTTTGATGGTTACGAGATCGGGGAGGGAGGGAGGGAGAGGGGTTTTCACTAATTAGATAGTAGATAAGAACTATTTTTGGTGAAGGGAATGACAACACACATTACAGGAGAGGTCTGCACAATTGGACTAAACCAAAAGCAAAGAAGTTTCCTGAATAAACTGAAAGCTTCAAAGGCCAGTGTAGCAGGGGCAGGGGTTTGGGGACCATGGTTTCAGGGGACATCTAAGTCAATTGGCATAATAAAATCTATGAAGATAACATTCTGCATCCCACTTTGGAGACGGTGTCTGGGGTCTTAAACGCTAGCAAGCAGCCATCTAAGTTGCATCAGTTGGTCTCAACCCACGTGAAACAAAAGAGAATGAAGAACACCAAAGACACAGGGTAATTATGAGCCCAAGAGACAGAAAGAGCCACATAAACCAGAGACTGCATCAGCCTGAGACCAGAAGAACTAGATGGTGCCTGGCTATAACCGATGACTGCCCTGACAGGGAACGCAACAGAGAACCCCTGAGGGAGCAGGAGAGCAGTGGGATGCAGACCCCAGATTCTTGTAAAAAGACCAGACTTAATGATCTGACTGAGACTAGAAGAACCCTGGAGGTCATGGTCCCCAGACCTTCTGTTAGCCCAAGACAGGAACCATTCCCAAAGCCAACTCTTCAGACAGGAATTGGACTGGACAATGGGATAGAAAATGATACTGGTGAAGAGTTAGCTTCTTGGATTAAGCAGACACAAGAGACTATGTTGGCATCTCCTGTCTTGAGAGGAGATGAGAGGGCAGAGGGGGTCAGAAGCTGGCCAAATGGACTAGAAAAGTGGGAGTGGAGGGAATGAGTGTACTGTCTCATTAGGAGGAGAGCAATTAGGAGTAGACAGCAAGGTCTGTATAAATTTTTGTATGAGAGGCTGACTTGATTTGTAAACTTTCACTTAAAGCACAATAAAAATTAAAAAAAAAAAAACAAAAAACAAGGAAGCTGGTGCCATATTTACTACCTAAAACAAAACACTAATCAAAAGGAAGTTTAATGATTAAAGGAAAGTGGAGAAAAATCAAACAGGGACTTGTTTGCACAAGGGATTTTCAATTGTACCTTGTGTTCTTGGCTAATCACCTTAGAATCTTCTGCCTCCGTCTGGAGGCCACTTAGCTTTGGACTAGTTAGAGCCAGGTAATAAATAAAGAAAGTGGAATGGGTACGTCCCATATTTGACCCATAGAATCTACCCAATTTTAGACACTTAATGCTGAGGAGTCTTGACAATGCTCAAGTTGGCGATGGTGAATTATGGGTTGGCAAAAGATAGACAAGCCTTCTGGACAAAATAAGAATCAGAGCAACCTCTCCTCCAATTACTTTTGATAGGTGGGCTATCCTAGAGCTTAGAAGGTATGGAATTGAGGCTGTAAAAGATTGGACGTTGAAATCCAGGCTTGGACCTGAAATTTATGGCATGGTAGATATTGTGGGGTGAGTAAAAGAGTCAAGGTTTTGACAAAACAAATGGCTACTGCCTTGTCTTAGTTATCTAGTGCTGCTATAACAGAAATACCACAAGTGGATGGCTTTAACAAACAAATTTATTCGCTCACACTTTCGGAGGCTAGAAGTCCCAATTCAGTGCACCACCTCCAGAGGAAGGCTTTCTCTCTCTGTCAGCTCTGGGGGAAGGTCCTTGTCATCAATATTCTCCTGGTCTAGGAGTTTCTCAGCACAGGGACACTGGGTCCAAATGACACGCTCCACTCTGGCTCTTCTTTCTTGGTGGCATGAGGTCCCTCTACTCTCTGCTCAATTCTTTCTTTTATATCTCAAAAGAGATTGACTCAAGATACAACCTAATTCTTTAGATTGAGCCCTGCCTCATTAACATAGTTGCCTCTAATCCTGCCTCATTAACATCACAGAGGTTAGGATTTACAGCACAGAGGATAATCACATTAGATCACAAAATGGTGGGCAACCACACAATACTGGAAATCATGGCCTAGCCAAGTTGTTACACATTTCGGCAGGACAAAATTCAATCCATAACATGCCTCTTCTGTGTTTCTCTGGGACTCTTTAAGAAGCCAAGGGTGGTGGTGGGGCAGGTGGAGGAGAAGGAGTCTGGCATTGGTAACACCTTCTAGCAAAACTTCAACCTAGGGGGAAAAAGTGCTAGGAGCCACTTTCTCTACTGTGATACAAAGAACTCAATTTGGCCCTTGTCTTGGGTTCCTGAAAGATAGCCCTTGGAATTCCCCAGCAACAGAGGGGCCTTTGTTTTCTAAAGAGCCAGGCAACACTTAAACATGTGAAAATAAGTGGAAGCCCAAAGACCAAACCTGGCAATTAACCTCAGGAGGGAAGGGGGGCATGATGCAATCAATCATGCATGTTCAATGATTCCATCAACCTTGACTATGCAATGAAGCCAGTAAAAGACTTTGAGCACAGAAGTTTCTTTTGATGATGCATGTGGGAGGGCCATGCATCTCTAGGCCAAGAAGCTCCATTCCGAGCCCCTATCCCCTACCTCACTGGTGCATCTCTTTCTGTGTATCTTTTTTTTTTTTTTAATTAACGTTGTTATAGTGTGTATAGTCCTTTCCCTGAGTTCTGTGAGTGGTTCTAGTGTATTATTGATCCCACCGGGGACAGTGAGAGCCAGCAGGGCCTGGTGTCTGCCTATTTGGCATTCAGAAGAAAGAGTCCTTCTAACTTGTGGAGACCCAGCTCTGGGTGGCTGGGGGACAGAAGAACGCTGAGCAGGCAGTCAATCTGAAGGACAGAGTCCTTCTAATAGTAAGGTCCGACATAACTCTACATGGGTCAGAGAGAGAAAGTGCCACTGGTTGGTTATTGTCAGAGATAATGAATAAATGGGAAAACAGGATATGAGTAATCTTCGCATTTTGAGAGTCAGCCTTATGCCAATTTTTATTTACTTATCTACTCTCAATAAAGTTGGAAGAATGTGTCAAGATGTAAACAATTTATTCCCAGGAAAAATATGTTCATGACAGTAATTGTGTATTGGCTGGAGCCACTCACCTAGGTGGTCACTCACTCCCTCCTAGCCAAGTGGCCAACCTTTACATTTCAAAGGACTTCAAGCTGAAGCTGATCTTATCAATCGCTAACCCCTACCTTTCCTTTGTTCTTCATGCATATAGACCCCTCTTTCCACTTGAACGGTGGACTGCTTTGTATTTTTATTTGGAGCTGCCCAGCTCAAGCTGTATTATGCCTCAGTACAACTCCTTTTCTTTCATTCCTAACGAGATTTTCTTCTTTGACACTTGCACCCTACTTCAAGAAAATTCAGGCCCTCACACCTTGACCTCACTGAACTTTGTGTCTCCTTCTCCTAGAAACATTTAAACATCTACCTTCATCTTCCACTTCCCCCACAACCTCTGATGAAACAATCTTCCTTCTTTTCAAATTCAGTCCTCCATCCCACTTCTGACCCCTTCGTTCCAACCAGGCCTATGTTAAGGCAAGTCTCTTGGACATTTTTTTCAGTCCCCCTGTCACTGATGTGTGTACTGCTTCCTCTGGCCCTCTGCATTTCCTTGACTCCCAAGTAACACTATCTTCTTGATCCCCCTCTACTTATTTGAACATTCCTGCTTTGTCATTATGGGACTCTCCATCTATCATAAACATGCTGATAGGCTCCATTGTTCTTTGTCACTCCATAGACTCTCCCTGGGAGATATCAAATTATCTCATGGTGCCAAGTACAATCCACATGCTAGTGAATTCCAAGTCTCTATCTCCAGCCCTGGCTACTTCCCTCAACTTCAGATCCATCTATCAAATTGCCTGCTGGACCTCTCTGCTTAGGTTGAGATGCTTGAGGCCTCTCATACCAAACAGGTCCAAATCTAAACTCATCAATTTCCCTAAATCCACTCCTCCTCATTGTATCATCTGTCTCAGTCAATGGCACCACCCACCTGGTGACCCAAGTTGGAAATTTGACTCCCTTCTTTCTTTTCTCCCTCAGTCTTTATTTCCAATAATCACCAAATCTTGCCATTTGACCTTTCAAATATTTCTTGAATCTCTTATTCCTTCTCCATCCCCACTTTTCTGCCCTAATTCAAGCTACCATTATCTCTTACCAGGGTGATTGTAACAGCTGCCTAATTGGTCTTGACTTTCTTTCATGTCCCCTTTGAGTCTTATCTCCCCTGCAGCCAGGCACATCTCAGTATTATCCCTGTCCCTGCTGAGCTCTATGATCCTTGGGGCCTGACTCCTGTTCACAGCTCCTATCTCACCTACAGTTTCTCGGTTATCTGAACATTTCCCCTCCGAACCATTGCATATGCTATTCCTTTGCCTGGAGCACTCTACCCTCTGTCTCCTCCTACTTATCAAGTAGATTCATCTGCTCCAGGAAGACTTTCCAAACACCACAGGTGCCTCTTCTCTGTGCTCCTGTGCCTGTCTCGGCTGATTCCAATAACACTCAACTACCTGCTAACTTACCTGTCTCCCCCTGAAGGCTGTCTTTGTAGTTGTAACCTCAGAACCTGGCCTTAGAACTGATGCCTAGTCTGTACTTGTCGAGTAAGCAAAGGGACAAAATCACAAATAGACTCTCCAGATCTTCACCAATGAGTAACGCCTCAAGCTTATGGTTGCCAGTGTCTTGGTCAAACCATGGTGGAAAGAAGCAAGATCCTACCTCAGGGCCTTTGCACTTGTTCTCACTACCTGGAATGCTGATATTCAGATCACTCCCACGTTCACCCCTGTAATTCTCTCAGCCTATATTTTCCTTATCAGAGAGACCTTGCCTGACCATCCTATATTAATAGCACCCTCATTCCTCTACCCCTCTTTCCTTGATTTTCTTTCCTCAGCACTAGTTACCACCTAACATATCACATAGCTATTGATTATATGTCTCCCCCTTATTAAGCTCTTTAATGGAAAGGGCTCTGTTAGTTTTAATTACTTGTCATTTCCTTGGTGCCTAGAAAAAAGCCTGGCACTGAATCTATGTTCAAAATACTTGTTGAATATGTTGAACTGAATAACCAACTGATAGAAAAGAAGAATGGAAAGAAAAGGAAAAGAAAATAGAGACAGTAAAGGAATAGAGTGGCAGAATGATTAATTCAGATGTGCCTTCTCTGCTCCCGACTCTTGCTTTCTGCCCTTGTTTTTATTTCCCATGGTCTAGATCTTTCCTGTATGTTCTGTTGTACGAGTCAAAGTGCAGATGAATCTGTACACAGCCTGCCAGGCCCAACTGACCAAAAACTGACCAAGGATGGGGCTGGGATCAGCACTTTGGTCCTCCTACTTAAACCTTTGTGTAAAGGCAGCAGGCATGTGTATCCTCAGCGCGTGTCTGCCTCTGATAAGAGGTCCTTTAACCTATGATACACTGTCCTCACAGCCCCCACTTGCTGATACACACGTGTGTTTTTCCCTCACGTCAGAGGGCTCTAATAACGAAACAGGACCTTGGCCTCTCCTGGAACACCACAGCTAGAGTTCAGGGAAGCACCTGGCACCAGGGCAGATATTTCCCACGAGCACGGGTTTCCTTTTGCCCACTGGGCAGAAAATCCAGAGACCCTTCGGCTGTCTGGATCTTCCTGGGCCCAGCAGCCCCTTGGTTTCTGGTTGGGCTTCCACAGAGGCTCCTGGAGGCCCCTCCTTGCAAACATCCCCTCCCAGTGGAGACCCTGGGTTTGTTCTTCACTGACAATTGGATTCTGGAAACAGGTCTACATCCTAGGAATCAGGATAGAGAAATGCAATGAATACAGGGAGTCCCTAGGAGGGACCAGACCCCTAACATCGCCTCTAAGGATCATGATCCAGGAGACAGGGGCTGCGTCTGTCTTATTCACTGATGTTTCCCCAGCACCTAGCACGTGCCTGGCACATACTACATGCTTAAAGAAATGTTCCTGGAAACCTGAATGAACCCCGTGAGGGCATCATTATATGGAAGGAGCAACCTGTTAGAGTCTTTGCTTCTGAAACACCTAGCATACCTTTAACTACCTGTTCACATTCTCCCTCCCCTGCCACACTGTAAGCTCCAGAAGGGAAAGAGTTGTATCTGACTTGTTCACTGCTGTATCACAGTATCTAGCACAGTGCCTGGCATATAGTTGGTGCTCAGAAAATATTTCTTGAATGAATAAGTAAGTGAATAAATGAATGGAGCTCAGAGACATCATGTATCTTGGTTAAGGTCACACAGCAGAACTGGGATTCAACCTAGTCTTGCTGATCAGGCTGTGAACTCCACAAGGGCAGAGGCAGGGTCTGGCTTTTCTCACCACCTCCTCCTCATCCACCCCCCTCCCCCGCCGCCCCGCCATGGACAGTACCTACACCTAAACTCACTGCTGTTGTGTTGATTCCGACTCACAGCGACCCTATAGAACAGAGTAGAACTGCCCCATAGGGTTTCCAAGGTGGGGCTGGTGGATTCGAACAGTCAGCATTTTGGTTGTTGACATTTTGGTTAGCAGCCAAACACTTAACCACTGCACCACCAAGGCTCCGCCTGCACATAGTAGGTGCTCAATAAATACCTGTTGAATGAATGAATGAACGACTTCAAAGACTGGGCTTTTACAGATTATTATTATTTTGTCATACTCTTTAAGGAGGCAGGGGCCTCGTGCATTTGCAAGTCACAAATCCCATTTTGAGAGAAGGCAGCATTTAAAGACACAGGCTGTTTTTCGACAGCGAGAGAGAAAATAAGAGCAAGCAGACGGAAGCATAAGCTCCTTTTTCTGTGACTGGGACACTAGCCTACATCACTCTGCTACTCCCGTGGCCAGCAGGAAGAGAGCTGGAAGCCACAGACCTCCGGGTTTCAGGCACCAGATCATTGAGACATCAGGGTCAAAGTGGCCGACAGAAACAGAAGCAACCAGGTCTTCAGGAGCCCTGAAAGGAAATGATGAAAAGGCTGCTTCTGGCACAAATGTGCTGCTGTGCAAATTAAAAAACAAAAACAAACCTCCTCTAGACTGACTAATTAGGAAAAGACAGTCTCTCTGGGCTAACCAATTAGAAAAAGGAAGCGCCTTCCTCCCCTGCCCTAAGGACCACTCTGAAAAAGAAGCCCTCCTAAGTGGACCAATTAGAAAAAGGCAGTCATTCCTCTGGGCGCTAGGCTTGATCCACCCTCAGCAGAGCACTCTTGTGCAGGACCCAATCTACCTGCACCCTTACTCATTGCCATAGATTATGACTCATAGCGACCCTATAGTGCAGAGTAGAACTGCCCCATAGGGTTTCCAAGGAGGGGGCTGGTGGATTCCAATTGCTGACTTCTTGGTGAGCAGCCTGTGCTCTTAACCGCTGCACCAAGAGGGCTCCAGATCCCACCTACTCAACCCCATTTGGTGACCGGGCATTATATTCACAGAGGGCAAGTCTCTTAGGACATTTTGGCTCTTCTGCTCTGAGCTCATCCATGCTGGGCTGAACTAGCTCAGCCAAACACCAGGTTGGTGTAGCAACCCCCTTGGATCCAGGAGCCAAAAAGGCTAACAGTTGCATGGGTTTGCTTTCCATCCAAATTTTCAGATAATTCAGTGGCCATAAAAATTAAGGGCCATGACAATTCTGCCAGCCCCTGGCTTTTGTGGTTGGGGGAACTACGGAACAGGGAAGGAGGGTTTTCTGCTTGTCTGGTGTGTTCACACTGGCACAAACCATGGTGCCTGGAACACATAAGGTACCCAACAGATATCTGCTACCTGCTGAATGAAGAAGGTGTTAACGATGAGCCGCAAAGCTTCGTCTGGTGCTCATGATTCAGCTGTAAGTGTGTGTACTTGTCCATTTGCATACAGGTTTGTAGTGAAGGTGTGTCCCTCTGTACATGCACGTGAGCAACTGCAGCTGTCTGTGCATCTGTGGTGCAACTATTGTATGCACACGACCTCCTGTGTGTGTGCGAAATGTGGCTGGATGATCTATGTTCTTGTGTGCTTGTCTACATGCACACACAATTGAAGACCATGTGGGGTATACGTGCATAAATGTGTCTCAGGTCCAGTGTTCCTACAGATACGTTTTCAGAGGTCAGACCAAGCAGGCCTGCCCTCCAGTACCTCCTGGGGCCCATGGATAGAAGCCCCAGAATCCTCTGCAGAGAGGACCTAAGCTTACCTGAGCAGCCGGGAGCAGCCCTGGACACTATGGCCTGGACATCTATGGGGGAAACAGAAGGATCAGTGCAAGGTGCCCTGAGATGGTGTGAGGTTGGCCAGATGGACCTGGAGAGGTCCATCGATCTGTTCTTTACTGTACAGCTGGAGAGATCTTTTCAAAATCTAAACGTGATCATGTCACTCCCTGTTCCAGGCCCTTCGGAAACAAAGTACAAAACCTTAACCAAGAGTTTCGAGGCCCTGTGTGGTCTGGCCCCACCTACACCAGCTCATCCCGTACAACTCTCCTTCTTCTAGCTTCTTGGCCTTTTTGCAGCCCTTCTAACAGCCTGTGATCCCTTCCACCGCAGGGCCTTTGCCCAGGCCTCACTCTCTGCCTGCGACTCCCTCCCCTATGCCTCCCTTCCCTGGCCCCCCTAGTTGATTCCCCCTGAATTTCCAAATCTCAACTTCAGCTTAACTGCCTCATGATTCTTCCCTGATGCCCAAGACCGGGTCTGGTTCCCTGTTGTAAAATCTCAGAGCTCCTGACATTTCTTCATGGCAGTTGTCCCAGCTGCAGTTATGCATGTATGAGAGGGGTCATTTGAATACTGTCTCTCCAACTAGTCCATATGCTTCAGGTGTGCAGGGCCTGTGATTCTTTTTACTCATCACAAGATGCCCAACCATTAACACAGGGCCTGGTACACAGTAAGCACAAACACATATTTGCAGTGAATGAATGAACGAACGAATGACTGGGAGCTGGTAAAAAGAGGCAGTTTCTGTCCTATATTGCCCCCTAGAATCTACTTGCTCCCAGTTATTCAGACCCCAGGCAGATTCTAGGGGCCTGGCTCTGTTATCTCCCCTCATCTCCAGAGAACACTCCCCATCAGGGTCATAGGGGGAGGGAATGGCTCTCTTACTTTTCCGAGTGATGGGGCCCAAGTTCAGGACACGGGTTTGGTCTATGGGGCCCCCACTGTGAAATCTGGTCCCGGAGCAGGTCTGCAGGAGAGGGCAAAAGAGAAAACCTTTGTGAGAGAGACTAGATGTGATCTGCTGTGGTGTGGGCCATGCACCCCAAGGGCTGCCTCGGGCTGGTACTTGAGGGTGGTGCAGGTGGTGTGGCAAAGTGTTTAGGGACTCTGGACACCTGGATTCATTTCCCAGCTCTGCCATTTGTCACATGCAGGATCTTAGGAAAGTCGCTTAACCTTCTTGAGTGTGTTCCCAAACAGAAAACGGGGCTAGTAATACCTTCCTTACCACTTGCCATCAAGTTGATTCTTGCTCACGGAGACCCCCAGGTGTTTCAGAGTAGTACTGTGCTCCACAGGGCTTCCAATGGCTGATTTTTTGCAAGTAGATTGCCAGACCTTTTTTCCAAGGTGCCTCTGGGTAGATTCAAACCACCAACCTTTCTGATAGTAGCAGAGCTCTTAACCATTAGTGCCACTTAGGGACCTTAAGTAGCTTGTGCTTGACTGCCTAAAGATTGGAGATTCGAACCCACCCAGTGGTACTGTAGAAGAAAAGCCCTGGTGATCTGCTTCCATAAAGATTACAGCCAAGAAAACCCTGTGGAGCAGTTCAACTCTGTAACACATGGGGTCGCCGTGAGTTGGAATTGACTTGATGGCAACTAACAACAACACCTCCCTACAGAGTTGCTGTGAAGATTATAAAAGACAACATACTTAAGGAGCACATTAAAAAAAAAAAAAATTGTTGCTGTCTAGTCGATTCCGACTCATAGCAACCCTGTAGGACAGAGTAGAACTGGTCCATAGGGTTTCCAAGGAGCGGCTGGTGGATTCAAACTGCCGACCTTTTGGTTAGCAGCCAAATACTTAACCACTGAGCCACCAGGGCCCAGGAGTCCAAAGCACTTAAAAATATCAGCCACTGATACTAGAACACAAGCTTGCAGATAAGCCAGAGCTTTTACCAGGCTGTAGCAAGCACTGCATTGATCCCAGCTGCCTGGCCACACTCATCCCATCTCACTGCTTACCCTCTCCCTGTACTAAAGAAACACAACAGAAATGTGTACTTGTTTTCTTTTAGACCGTGTGGTCCAGATGTCTTTCAGGTCAGTGATAGGGGAAACGGTGACAGAGGGATGGCAAGTGGGCTGAGGGAGGGAGGCAGCTCACCGGCTTGCACTTCTCATTCACGGTGTCACAGAGGTACACTTCACAGTGCAGGTAGACCAGGTCATAGTTTCCAGCAAATCGGAACATCTGGACGGAAAACCGGCCCTGAGGGGACTCGCCGTTCTCCACCACTTGGATGGTTGAGTCCTGGGTGCGTGGACAACTGGGAGGGTCACATCATATAATGTGGTTGGTTAAGCGAAGACTCAGGGTCAGACTTCCTGGCTTCAAATCTTGTGCCACCACTAACTGTGCGACCATGAGCAACTTACTTCATCTCCCTGTGCCTGTGTTTCCCCACCTATAAAGGGGATCATAATTGTGACCCATCTCGTAAGACAGATGTGGGCATTAAATGAGGAATTTTGCAAAGTGCTTCGAATGGTGTGTGGTACACTGTCCATACATACAGATGATGCCATCAGCACAGAGGTGAAACGATCAAATGTCAGCACTTTCTGATTTCTAAGGAAATGGCATTCAGGAATCATTAGCTACCAGTCCTTGGGTGGTGCAAACAGTTCACACACTTGGCTGCTAACAGCCTTGTCTGCTATGGGTTGGAAGCTCAAGTCCACCCAGAGGCACCTCAGAAGAAAAGCCTGCTGGTTTACTTCCGAAAAATCAGCAAACCCTATGGAGCACAGCCCTACAGTTCCACTCTGACACATGGGGTCACCATGCGTCGGAAGTAAGTCAACAGTAACTGGTACTGGTCCAAAACCCTGCTGCCGCTGAGTCAATTCCAACTCATAGCAACCCTACAGGACAGAGAAGAAGTGCCCTATGGGGTTTCCAAGGAGCGGCTGGTGGAGTTAAACTGCTGACCTTTTGGTTAGCAGCCAAGCTCTTACTTACTGTGCCAGCGAGGCTCCACTGGTGCTGGTACTGACCACGAAAGGAACTAAAACAGACTTCTGTTTTCTTTTTATCATGAAGGGAGATTAGCAAATAACAGAGGGATGTGAATGTTAACATCAAAACGAAACTTGCCCCTTGATCTGACCAGGCAGATTCAAAGAGAACTGAAAAGGGGAGAAGTCACTGTCTCCCAGCGGTGCTTTCTCTGACTCGACTATTAAAACTGCAAATGCCCTTCTCTTTCCCCTCCTTCATTTTTCCACAGCGCCTTTTCACCACCCACATACTATGTACCTTACTTTTGTTTAATTGCTGGTCCCCTCTGTTACGGATTGAATTGTATCCCCCAAAAGTCATGTTGAAGTCCTAACCCCTACGCCTACAAATATGACCCTATTTGGAAATAGGGAGTTTCTTTTGTGATGGCTGAGTCCTGGTGGCGGAGTGATTAAGAACTTGGCTGCTAACCAAAAGGTTGGCAGTTCGAATCCACCAGCCGCTCCTTAGAAACTTGGTGGGGCAGCTCTACTCTGTCCTATAGGGTCGCTGTGAGTAGGAACTGACTCCATGACAACAGTGACGGGTTTGGGTTTTGGTTTGGTTTTATTATGCTAATGAGGCCATGCCAGAGTTGGGTGGGTCCTAAGCCTAATCACTTCCAAGAAGCGTCTCATAAAAAGACAGTAGACACAGAGACACACACAGGGAAGACAAACACTGTGCAAGGATCATCTGCAAGCAAAGGAAGTTACCAGAACTAGGAGAATGGCTCACAGAAGGAACTGACATTGCCAAGACCCTAATTTGGACTTCTAGACTCCAAAACTGTGAAAAAACACATTTCTGTGCTTTATAGCCAGCCACTTGTGGTATCTTTGGTTACAGCTTACTAGGTAACTACGACACCCCCTGTTTGAATATAAGCTGTATGAGGACGGAGATGTTTGCTTCTTCTATTGGCTGCAGTATCCACAGTGCCTAGCACACAGCAAGATTCCAAAAATATCCATTCAACTTACAAAGGAAAAAGTGCAGTACTTTCTCAAGACCTGGTTCAGTTGTCTAACTCCCCTGGAGTAAGAAGCAGAGAGCCTGTTGCTTTCCTGTTTGCACTGGCTCTTGGCTGCCTGGGCCTCCACCTCACTCCTCCCAGCCAGGCTGCCTCCTGCCCTGGGAATGCCCTTCAATCGCATTTCTTAACCTTTTCTGAGTCACAGGGCTCCTAAGCCGTCTGGTGAAGCCTGTGCATTCCTCCTCAAAATAAAACGCGTAAAATATACAAGATTATAAAGGAAGCCCATTAAATCAAAACGCAGTCCTCAAAATATTACAAACCTTTGATATATACAATCTTCTTTATTAATGCATTAAATAATGAGGTCTAATGGAAATCCTAATAACTATAGGAATTCAGAAGTACTGATGAGTATAAACACTATCACGTGGCCTGCTCTCCTGTGTCCTACATTCATAAGAGATGTTCAGAGTAGAACTGCCCCATAGAGGTTCTAAGGAGCACCTGGTGGATTTAAACTGCCGACCTTTTGGTTAGCAGCTGTAGCACTTAACCACTATGCTACCAGGGTTTCCTCATAAGAGATGGGAATGCAAAATTTCAGTTAGAGGTTGAGGAATATACAAAGATGTACTTTTCCCCCATCCAAGTCCAAAAACCAGCTGCAGTTGAATCAATTCCGACTCATGGTGACGGCATGTGTGTCTGTGTGGAACCGTGCTCCTCGGGGTTTTAATGGATGATTTTTTTTTTTTTTTGGAAGTAGGCTGCCAGGCCTTTCTTCTGAGGCACGTCTGGGTGAACTCAAACCACCAAGTTTTTGATTAGCAGCTGAGCACATTAACTTTTTGCACCACCCAGGGACTTCTCCAAGTTAAAGACCCTCTGAATTCTATTCACTAGCCCCCAGGTGAAAATCTTTACCTTACCTGTCCCGGATAATGAAGTACTTCACGGGGTCTGTGGAGTTGCTGCTGGGCGTGGCATAGCAGTTGGTCATCAGCAGTGCAAAGCGGGACAAGTCGCCCCCATCCAGTATGGTGCCCACATAGAGAAAGGCCTCTGTGGACAGCGCCACAGTAGAGCCTTGGTAGGGCAGTGTGTAGGCAGGGGTCTGGAAGAGGGCCATCCGCACGATGAACATGCCTGTCCCGCCCACGCTGATGTTCAGGGAACTGCAGGGGGAGAGGGGCTGGTGAGAGGACCAGGGCTGAGGACTCAGCGGATAGACCACCCTTTGAGCTTTGCATTCCTGGGCAGTCCCTTGCAGGTATTTGTTTTTTTGTTTTTTGTTTTAATCCAGCAGTAGGACTGGAATGTACCAACCGCTGCTTCACAAACTGGCCATGAGCACACACAAGTCGCCTGGGGGATCTTGCCAAGCACAGGTTCTGCTTTGGTAGGTCTGGAGTGGAGGCCAAGAGTCTTATGTTTCTCACAAGCGCCCAGGTCATGCTGATGCATAAACCACATTTTGAGTAACAAGGATTTAAACTATGTCCAGGCCCTCACTTGGTGGTCCTTGCTACCATTGTAGCCTTCAAGATGTGGAAGGAATCGAACTTCCAACTTTGGGCTCAGCCTACAACAGGTTAATTATGGGCTGGTATCAAACTCCCAATTTTGGTCTCAGCCTAAACCCTTTGCGGTGGAGTCATTTCTGACTCATAGCAACCCTATCAGACAGAGTAGAACTGCCCCATAGGACTTCCAAGCAGCAGCTGGTGGATTCAAACTGCCAACCTTTTGGTTAACAGCCAAGCTCTTAACCACTGTGCCACCAGGGCTCCCTGGTCTCAGCCTAGAATAGGTTAAAAGCCATGGGCTGGTAAATCTTATAGATCCAAGTCTGAGTCCCAGCTCCCCTATGATGTACTAGCACCTACATCAGAAGCTGGGAGTGTTTTGAATGGGTTATTATTAGCCATGTTGAAAACAGCTCCCTGATGTACGCCTCACTGGACAATCACACAAACGACATTGTAAGACTGATGGCCCAGGAAATAAGGTACTTTAGAAATAAAAAAAATTAGAAATAGTCATGTGGAAATTCGTTTCACAGGTGAGAATTGGGTTATGGACTAAGGGTTGGCCTGTAATGAGATTTCCAGCCCAAACCAGAGGGAGATCTGCACACAGATGTGTTTCACCCTGGATCCCAGGTCTAGGACATGCCACTTTGGTCCAGGGTGCCATATGGCTGGGTGATGTTCCAGAGAAGAGCGACTAATGAGCAGCCTTCTTCCCCCAAGTCAGCCATGTGCCCTTCTAGTGCCCAGTGCCTTCCCCATGCCTGGCTGGCCCAGAGAACAGTAACCATAGCTGAGCTTCAATCTGAAGGTCATAGAAGAGTGGGGGCTTTGGGCACGACAGTCTGGGTTTGAACCCCAGCTCTATTGCTTACTAGACTGCAACCTTGGACAAGATACTCAACCTTCTCTGAGCCTTAATTTCCACATCTGTATAAGGGGAAAAATAATGATACCTACACCTCCTAGGGCTGCTGTGAGGTTTCAGTGAGATGTTTCAGGTAAAGTATTTGGCAGAGTGCCTGGCACACAGTAAGCTCTCAATAAATTCCAGTTATTATTTTGACTATTATTTTTTCCAGTATCAACATCATTGGCCTGTGATCCATCCTGTTCAAAGATTTTCCATTTTATTTAGCAACAGAATCCTTTTTTACAATAAAACCTCATGTGGCATCCAATATGGGTAGAAATGCTCTATTCACCCCTGCATGCCCCCCCAAGGCACCTCCTTAAAGGACCTCAGACCCCAAGAAGCTTAAGTTATAAACCCATCTTCTAATTTAACTCCTTCAATTTACCGAGAAGGAGATTGAGGTCCAAATATAGGCCATGAGTTTTCTGAAGTCCCACAGCAGAGCTGGACTGAGACCCAATGCCCTTTCCCTCTGGTCCCACCACCCTGCTCCTCTGATAAGCCGAGACTCTGATATTTGATTCAGGTCTGAGGAGCACTGTGCTTAAGAAAGGCAGTACAACTACTGCTAAATCCCTTTCACAGATGAGAAGACTGACACCCTAAGAGGTGTTACGAACTTCTCAAAGCCATCTGGTTAGTACACAACAGAGCCTGGATTTGAATCCGGTCTCCAGACTTCCTAGCTAGGGCTTCTCCTAGCCCTCCACACCCAGCTCCCTATGGGTGGCAATCGACAGGGAAGCTGAGGGCCTCATGGTTAAGGAGCTGTGGGGAGGAGCCACCCAGGGGTGCTGGGGATGCCCTCTGGCCGCACCTGACCATTGGCTGCAGGGAGGTCTGCAGGCTGACTTTCATGTCCAGGGGGTAGGAGCACGCAAAGTTGATCTTGATGTTGAGGTCGCGGATGATGATCTCGTCTGCCAGGTAGAGGGTGTTGCTGTATGTGGCGTGGGTTTCATTCCTCTGTGATGGGGGGTGGGAGAAAGGGGCATGAGATGCTAAGCAGGATGTCAGAGCCAAAGGGGTCTGTCTCTGGCCACCTGTGAGCTGCCCTCCCAGTCTCCATGACAAGAAGTTACAATAGCAGCCACCACTTGTGAGCAGGTGTCCTGTGCCGGGCCATGAGCGAAATGCTCCTTCAATTACCCCTTGCTTCTTCTCTGGAAGATGACTAAAAACCACGTGCTGACTCATGCATTCACGGTGGTATCTCAGGCACCAGGGTTGGCAAATGAAATTCATTAATTTCTTTCTTCCTTTCTTTTGGGAGGTGAGGGAGGTGGGAGGAAGCAGTGCTCTGCTTATACAAACATTCACCTCTGGCTGCCATTTGAGAGATCCCTGGGGGTGTGAGCAGTTTGCCCTTGACTACTCACCTAAAGATTAGTGGTTCAAACCCACCCAGCCATGCCTGGTGATCTGCTTCTGTAAAGATTACAGCCAAGAAAATTCTATGGAGCAGTTCTACCCTGTAACACATGCGATTGTCATGAGTAGGAATTGACTCGAAGGCAATGGGTTTGGGTTTTGGTTTTCTGCAGGTGAGGTCCCGGTTCTCTGCAGAGCAGATAAGCAGATTCTGCCACCCAGGACCACTGAAGCCAATTCTAGGCCCAACTCTGATACACACTGGCAGGGAAGATTCACTACCCTCTCTGAGTCCTACTGTTCCCATCTGTAAAATGGAAAGCTATTATCCATGGGGATCCCTGGTGACACAGTGGTTAAGAGTTCAGGCTGCTAACCAAAAGGTCAGCAGTTAGAGTCCACCAGCCACTCCTCGGAAACCCTATGGGGCAGTTCTACCCTGTCCTATAGGGTTGCTATAAGTCGGAACCGACTTGACAGCAATCCGTCTGGGTTGGGTCATCCATGGATCACCTTCTTTATTTTAAGCTAACATTCATTGAGCACTTACTATCTGCCAGTTGATGTCCTAGTCACTTCACTCATTCAACCCTTACAACCACCATATGGAGGAGGTACTATCATTAATTCATTTTACAGTTCAGGCATAGCCAGGATAAAGAACTCAGCCAAGGTCATATACTAGTAAGTGGTGGAACTGGGGCTCAAACCAGGCAGTACTCTAAGCTGGCCCCACCCTGGCCAGGACATACCGTCATCACAGTCCCACAGGGACCATCCTGGGTTGGGGTCACTACAGACACCCAGTCTCTGTCACTCCTCTCGTTGAAGCCCAAGCACTGATTGTCCTGT
The DNA here is from genome assembly GCF_030014295.1 of Loxodonta africana. Classification (NCBI taxonomy): domain Eukaryota; kingdom Metazoa; phylum Chordata; class Mammalia; order Proboscidea; family Elephantidae; genus Loxodonta; species Loxodonta africana. The sequence continues at coordinate 76,319,268 of NC_087353.1, forward strand.
AGGTACATGTAGATCTTCTCAAAGCCCAGGCTCTCCAGCTGGCACTTTCCCAGGGACACCTTGATGTCATTGGCCCCACACTGCAGCCTGGGTTCCAGATGGGAGATATCTGAAACAGTCAGGGAGGACAGGATTGGTGGTGGGGGAGGGGGGTGGTGCTGTGTCTGTAGCTCAGGACCCCAGCAGCACATTGTTCGGGGCCAGGACAACTGGTCACATTGGCTACTGCCTTGGAATACTCAGACACTGTGGTCTCCCCTCCCAGTGTGATGGAGACACAGATTGGTTCAAATAAAAACCTTAAATCAAAAATATCCCCTGCAGCCTTCTTAAAACCAAACAACAGTTTAGCTTAACCAGTAAATAAGGTCTGCCTTGAGCATTATGCTCTTTTAAGAACTATTCTATACAGGATCAAATTGACAAGAGCAACTTGAAAGACTAGATAAGAAGCTTGGGGGCAGTGAGTTTACACTAATGGGGAGGAACAACTCAGAAAAGGAGGGTGAGGATGGTTGCACAACTCAAAGAATGTAAACAATGTCACTGAATTGTACACGTAGAAACTGTTGAATTGGTGTATGTTTTGCTGTGTATATTCTCTGCAACAACAATGAAAAGATTGGCCTCAGAGCGTCCCCAGATGGACTCTACGGGAAATCATTCGCTCCATGCCACCCTAAGTGTGGACTGTATACAAAATGCAGGATGGTTTTGGTTGTTCACTGGACCAGGATTAAATAACACCAAATTCCAATTAAAAAAAAAAAAGATTATTGCAATTTCTTTCTAGCCTTTCTACATCAAGAAGAGAGTCTCCAATTACTTCTAACGTCTTTAATGTAGTACACTTGCTAATTTCCCTTTTAGCAAACAGAGAACAGGCTTTGGATCAGAGTTTAAGGCAGGGAAAAACATCCAGCTAGAATTTTTTTTTAAATGCTTTCATTAATGTTGCTGGAATTTAATAACATTTTCTTTTTATTGTATTCATTTTTAAATTTATATATATTTTTAATCTTTACCATCAAAATGGAGCCCTGGTGGTACAGTGGTTAAGACCTTGGCTACTAACCAAAAGGTCAGCAGTTTGGATCCACCAGCCACTCCCTGGAAACCCTGTGGGGCAGTTCTACTCTGTCCCATACGGTTGCTGTGAGTTGGAATTGACTTCATGGCAATGTTTTTTTTTTTTTTTTTAGCTAACAAAATACAAGAAAGGAGACAACAGTTTACCTTCCATCTAAGGTAAGTGTTACCTGCCATGGATAGATACAGTTGTTCAGTGCCATCAAATTGGTTCTGACTCATAGTGACCCTAAGTATGACAGAACAAGACACTGCCGGGTCCTGCACCATCCTCACAATGGTTGCTACGCTGAAGCCCATTTTTGCAGCAACTGTATCAACCCATCTCATTGAGGGTCTTCCTCTTTTTTGCTGACCCTCTGCTTTACCAAGCACAGTGTCCTTCTCCAGGGATTGATCGCTTCTGATAACATGCCCAAAGTATGTAAGATGTAGTCTTGCCATCTTTGCTTCTAAGGAGCATACAGAATTTACTTCAAAGAAGGAGAGGTCCAATCAATTTGAAGAAAAACAAGTAAATAATGAAAACCACAGTATAGGCAGTACTTGGATATGGAAAAAATTGTATGATTGGCACCCGGATGTGAGTAAATCATGACTGATGTATAGAAAATTGTAGCCTGCTTTAGTCACTGTAAAGATGGAGAAACTGAGGCTCAGAAAGGGTTAGGGCTGTTTCCAGGGTCACTCAACTGGTCAGCCGGCAGACTAACAGTTGTTCTGTATTCTGGTGTCACGGGAATACAGCTCAGGTGGCCTTTGGTTACCAGATGGCAGTGGCCTGTGTACCCCTGTGCTGTGCGGGCCTCAGAAAGAAAGCTGGGAGTAAGAGAGCTCTGGGGACTTAAGAGCTTCTTGCTGATTGCAACAGGCAGGGCCCGAAAATCTTCATTCCCTGGGTCAGACTCACAAGCCCCCACCTCACACCCAGGAACATGCCCTTCCCTCAGTCCTTGATCTGTTTGTCACCACCTGCGCCCTCCCCTCTGGCCTCACCTGAGATGTTGAAGTCCTGTTTACACTGGCAGTACCATCTGCCATTATCCGATATGCAGTCCTCTTCTATGCTGCACTCCTCACACGTCCCCTCCACGGACCTGGGGTCTGCAGGGGCACAGGGACAGTCAGCAAGGATGCGCCCCTGTTCTGGGTATAGTGGGTGGGGCTGGGGAGCCGCCAGCTCACCTGTGCAGTAGGCCAGATGGCACTCGGGGGGAGGCGATAGGTTGTAGACGTAGTAGCCGCCGGTGCAGGCCTTCACCTGGACTGGGGCGTCCCACAGGCAGCAGTGGCCGCTCCAGTGTGCGCAGGCCGTGCGGTTCACGATGCCCTCGTCGCTGGACGGGTGCGTGCCATTGAGCCACATGGGCGCGGCTGTGTTGCAGCGCAGCACGGGCACGCAGGTCTCGGGCAGGCGCACGCCGCCCTGGCCCACGAAGCGGTACCAGCCGCTCAGGCCCAAGTCGCAGGTGTAGCCCGCCCAGTACTCGGCGCTGCGCCAGTACTCGTCCAGGGTGAGGTGCTCCTGGCACGGATCGGCGCACACGCGCGCGCCGCCCTCTGCTGGCAAGCAGTCCAGCTCCGGCCCGCAGGTGCCTGGGCCGCACTCGCATTGCCACCCATCCCCGCCGTAGCCCGCGGGGCACACGCACGAGTAGTTACCCTCGACATTGACACAGGTGGCCAGGGCGTGGCAACGGCTGAGCCCGGGCTCGGCGCACTCGTCCACGTCGACGCAGCCGCGCCCGGGGGTCAGGCGGTAGCCGGCGGGACAGACGCAGGCGTAGGAGCCCGGCGTATTCACGCAGCTGCTGAGGGCCGAGCAGTTGTTGGCCTCCGGTGTGACGCACTCGTCCAGGTCCACGCACAGGAAGCCATTGCCGGTGAAGCCCGCCTGGCAGGAGCACGTCGTGGCCACCCCGTCCAACACGCAGGTGGCGTTGCTGTGACAGTCAGAGCAGCTTACTGAGGACAGAAGAGTCCAGCCTCAGAGTAGGGCAGTGGCTACCCAAAGTTTCTTCCCGTGACCTGTGTTAAGACCTAGTTGCTAGCTGACCCCCTTCTAAAACAAACAAAACTCCCTTGATGATGTGTGAACTAAACTGAACCAACCCATTGCCCTCCAGTCGATTCTACTCGTAATGACCTATAAAGACAGAGTAGAACTGCTCCATAGGACTGAGTTCTTCCTAGAGGTAATTAAGGGAGTAGGTCCAGGTTTTTCTCTCACACAGCTAGTGGCTTGGAACCACCTTTCGTTTAGCAGCTGAGATTTTAACTACTGTGCCAACAGGGCTCCTACATCTAAACTACCCCCATTCATTCTTCTGAAGGTAAGCATTGCCTAAAAGCCCTCTCTTCTTTTAAAATATCCACATCCCCATGTGCAGAGGAATAAAGCTCAGAGTTCCTGACACCTTGGCAGGACACACGAGCCCCTTCCTTTCAGGTGCATATTTCATGCCTTCTTCCCGGCCTAGCGAACCTTCAAGATCCTGCTCTCTGAAGACTTCCCCAACTCCCCCTGGTGGTGTCAGTCACTCCTTATGCCACCTTAACAATGAAAACAACAGTAAAACATAAAGACCTGCCGTTGATTAAGCACTTGGTGGTGCAGTGGCTAAGAGCTAGGCTGCTTTCCAAAAGGTTGGCAGTTCGGATCCACCAGCAGCTCCTTGGAAACCCTATTGGGCAATTCTACTCTATCCTATAGGGTCGCTATGAGTTGGAACTGATTCACTGGCAAGGGATATGTGCCAGGCACTAATCAGCATATACACGTTTCATTCATTACCTCATCGAATCGTCCCGATTGGCCCTGTGGATCAATTTTATTATCTCTGTCTTATGAAACCTGCTCCCATAAAGATTAAAAAAAAAAAAAGTTGCTGACGAGTCCATTCGTCCATTCAAATCGCCTCCTTTTGACCCTATAGGACAGCATCGAACTGCCCTGCCCCGTAGGGTTTCCAAGGCTGTAAATCTTTACGGAAGCGGACTGTCACATCTTTCTCCTACAGAGCAGCTGGTATATTCTAACTGCTTGCCTTTTGGTTAGCTGCAGAACGCTGAACTACTGTGCCACCACGGCTCCCCCCATAAAGGAAGCGTAGAAAACTTATGGGGCAGTTCTGCTGTGTCACACGGGGTCGCTATGAGTCGAAACGGCTCAATAGCACCTAACGACATGTTTTAAAGATGAGGAAGCCAAGGTTCAGAAGGTTTAAGCCACTTGCTCAATCAGCAAGCAGTAGAGCCAGGACACAAACCCAGGTGGCAGGATCACAGAGTGTGTGCTCTTAACCAAGACACCATAATGATAGTTACTATGTGGAATACCTGGGTGAGGCAAATGGTTCAGTCCACCAAGAGGCACCTCGGAAGAAAGGCCTGGCAATCTATGTCCAAAAAATCAGCCATTGAAAACTCCATGGAGCCCAGTTCTAGTCTGACACGCACAGAGTTGCCATGAGTCAAAGTCGACTTCACGGCAACTGGTTTTTATTTACTATGCAAGCAAAGTACTCTGGGAGAACCCAAAAGCAGGGTGAGGGCAATACTCAACCCAGTGAATGACCTCTTAAGGGTGAAAGGAGAGATATTTGGGAGCCACTTGGTTGAGTTCAAATCTCCCTTTGTAGTTGAGTATGCTCCTGACCTTCCAGTAAAGGGCTGGTGCCTCAGAGCTATTCTAGCCCCTTGCCTCTCAAAGTGTATTCCATGGGCCGATAGCATCAGCCTCACCTGGGAGCTTATTAGAAGTGCAGAATCTCAGGCCCCACTCCAGGCTAATAAACCAGAATCTACATTTTAGCAAAATCCCCAGGTGTGTTCAGTACACATTAATGTCTAAGAAACCGATGTAGGATAAAGACTGTGCAAATCCCAAATGTTATAGGAGAGAGATCCAGGACACCTCTCCTAAGGGCGATGTTGTTCCCTGTAGTACCCTGTCCCTGCCCCCTGCCACTTACTTGCTTCTGAGCTGTCAGTGGCTATAATCATGATGAGCCAGGTGGTCACCTCCACTGTCAGCATTGAGGTCAACAAGAACAGCCGCCCCATCCTTTTTGCTTTTCACGACTACTTCCGGTGCTAGGAAGTCCTGCCCAAGTACAGGAGATTGGCCCCTTGGGGTTTCTTCCTGGTCTCTGATCCCTGAGGTCCTGTGAACAGAGATGGATGGGGTAAATCCATGACTTAACTCCCCTCCCAAGTTGGAAGGAGTGCTTTGGTTGTGGATTGCACAACTCCAGGACGCACCATTTATACAGATTACAAAAATTGTGCAATGGGGCTGTCCTGGCTTTGGCGGGTTTTCCCCGCACTGTGGCCCCACCTTCACTCCCAACCAGATCCCAGCCTTGGCTCCCCAAGGCCTGGCATATGTGGAAGGACTGAGTCTCTTGATTTGAAGCAGGAAACAGCAAGACAGGGTAGCATTCTGGACTCCTCACCTTACTGGGGGCAGCTTAGATTTTAACAGTCAGCTCCTGTCCCCTGCTGGGAAAATTTTCAACTTGCCCAGATCGGTTATTCATTCAACAAATATTTATTGAGTAGCTACTATGTGCCAAGGAGCCCTGATGGTGCAGTGGTTAAGAGCTTGGCTGATAACCAAAAAGGTCAGCAGTTTGAATCCACCAGCTTCTCCTTGGAAACCCTATGGGGCAGTTCTACTGTGTCCTATAGGGTTGCGGTGAGTAGAACTTGACTCGAGGGCAACGGGTTTGGTTTCGCTTACTATGTGTTAAACACAGAGCTAGGCACCAAGGAGAACAATGAACAGGACAGACACAATCCCTGCCCTCATGCAACCCATAGATCCTAAATTGTCTTGAGGTAAGCAACTAGAGAGGTAACTAACCTTCACAATGTAGTTCAACATTCTCAGAGTGATCACATATTATTTCATCCAACTGGCAACATCAGCCTAGATGGATGCTCTTACCCCTATTCTTACAGCAGCGAAATAGGGTAGCATGTGGTTAAATGTATGGGACCCGGAGCCTCTGTTTCATTGGTGAAACAGAGATGTAAATCTCTGTTTCACCAATGACTAGCACTGTGATATTAGAGAAGGTATTTCAATTCCTTAAGACTCAGTTTCTTCATCTGTGAAATGGGAATCATTGCTTCCATAAACTGAGTGTCTACTATGTGCCAGGCTCAGTTCTAAGACGTTCCTGTGCTCAAAGAACTTGCATCCTAGATCAGTGTTTTTCAATATTTTTCACTATAACCTACAATAAGAAAAACAAATTTATGTCATGACCACGTGAGATCACATGCAGGTTCTCACACACACACAACTGAAAAAAAAAACTTACCCTTACTACATACGTTGTTTGCAGACATTTTCTATCCTATTGAATTGAAGAGCAATTCTGGATATAACCCGTAATGATTTAATGATCCATTTTTTTTTTTTTTAATGCCTATTGCTGCCATGGGGATTAAATCAGAAGATACATGTAAAGGAGGGCCCCCAAACCAAACCCACTGCTGTTGAATTGATTCCGACTCATAGCAACCCCATAGGGTTTCCAAGCCTGTAGATATCTACAGAAGCAGTCCGCCACACCTCTCTCCCGAAGAGCCACTGATGGTTTTAAACCGCCAGCCTTACAGGTTAGCAGTCAATTGCTTTAGCCACTGTGCCACCACAGCCCCTTCAAGCAGGGCCCCAAACCAAAAAAAGTCAAAGCCATTGCCGTTGAGTCCGTTCTGACTCATAGCAACCCTATAGGACAGAGTAGAACTGCTTCATAGGGTTTCCAAGGAGCAGCTACACAGCAAGCAGATGCTCGTGTTCCCTGCTGTATCACAGCACCTGGTACACGGTAGGGGCTGAACAAATATTTGTTGAATGAATGAAAGACATGGTAGTCATTGATATTAGGAAAGCTTAGACTCAGAGAGGGAGACTTAGCAAAGATCAGAGAGCCAATGAATAGAGTAATGACTCAAATCCAGGTCTGACTCCAATGCCCAAATTAATTTTCTCTCCCCCTCTCCCAAATAGAATGGGTGCTGGTAGAAGACTAGATGGGAGACAAGCTGGATTAGGAGCGGAGAGCTGCAGACAGCCTTACCTGGAGCCACAAAGGTAGAACTAATTGGTTGATAAGCATGTGCCTTCTATATATACATATTGACCCCTGGCTGGAAATTTCTCCTCCAATTATCCTCTGGTTCTGATTCTTGAAATTGTTTTCTTGGGAGTGGAATTTTGTTTTTCTTTTGGCATAGTATGTTCCCTTTCTAGCCTGTAAAGTTATTCTTTTTCCTAATAGCTAGGGACCCCAAATGATTGACATTGGGGGTCACACCCGTGCCCAGAAATACCAGGTCTCTGTTTTGTACCCTTTGGAAACAAGAGATTCCTTAGTTAGAGATTAACTGGGAAAGCAGTGCCAGGGTGCTAGTTTTTTCTAGTGACCTGGCAAGGGCGAGGTGGACCCAAGGAGCCGGGCAGAGGCCAGTGTCTGCAGCCAGCCTGCTCAAGGACAGAAGGAATGTTCCCATCCTCACTGAGGTGTGCCCCTGTGATGACAGGGTTTCCCTACCCTGGAGAGGGCAGCCTTCTGATGTACCCCATCCTCAAGGGTTCAGTCACCTCCCCTGGGTCCAGACACGAGTAGGAGTTCAGAATGGCAAAAAGTCAAAGGTAGAAGAAAACCGCAGACATCACTGGATCTAACCTACCCTATGCAATGAGGTCCAATGAGGGAGATCCCTTGGGAGGTGGAATAGCTTCAGGATTAAATACACCCAGTTTGGAGTCAGACGGTCTGAATCCTGGATCTGCCACTTGATATGGGACAGTGGGCTTGTCATCTAACCTTCCCGTGTTCATTGCTCTCATCTATAAAAATATAGTGAGAATACCCATCTCCTAGGGCTGTCACATGGCCCCTAGATGGTGCAAACGGTAAAGTGCTCGGCTACTAAAGGTTAGCGGTTGAAACCCACCCAGCAGTGCTGCAGAAGAAAGGCCTGGCAGTCTGCTTCCATAAACATTACAACCAAGGAAACCTTATGGAACTGTTCTATTCTATAACACATGGGGTTGCCATGAGTTGAAACCAACTTGATGGCAACAAGTTTGAGTTTTTTGTTTGTTTGTTTAGGGCTGACATGGCGGTTAAAGGAGAAGATGCAAACAAAGATGGGTAATCATGATTCCATCGGTGGTGCTCACCGCAACTGCTGCTTTGCTGTTGTACAGTCAGAGGCAGAAAATGCCAGAGCCTGGGTGAAAACCCAGGTCTCCGGACCCATTTCTGCGTAGGTGGCAACCCAAAAAGCAGTGTAAGAGTGGACATCGATCACCTTGAGAATAACCACACACATGTGACCTTGGGCTGAGCCGAGAACATAGCAATGACCCACAGCGTTGGCTTTTTCAGGCGTTCTCATCCTGTCTCATTCAGTCATGGGTTGAGCACTAGCATACTGGTGCAATCGACTCCTTGGGGTAAATTCCTGGGAGTGAAATTTCTGGGTCAAAGAGGTGACAGAGCTTTTAAGAGCTTTTTTTAATTTTATTTTTATTGCATATTTTTCATTGTTGTAAAAGTATATATGACATTTGCCCGTTCAACGTTTTTCATATAAACAATTTAGTGATATCAATTACATGATTCATGGTGTGCAACCATCACCTGGCTCTCCCCATACAGCACCCTAGAGAGATTTTTAAAAATTACTTTACAGTCTCATCAGCAGAACTTACCAACCCTGAGCCTCATTAACTTTTTTTTTTCACCTTTGCCAAAGACATAAGTGAGAAATATCTCATTGTTGTTTTCTTCTGCAAAACTTTAATGCAAAGGGAAATTATCTCTTCATTTGCTTATTATTTATTTATTCTTTTCTGAACTGATTGTTTGTGTACCAGGCCAATTTTGTTTGTTCTTCCCAGTAGGTTTGCTTCCCTTTTTGTTGTAGTGGTTGTTGTTTTCTTATTCCTTTAGAAGAATTAAAAGTATTTAGTACTATTTTTCTCTGGCCTGAATGATGTACATCGTTTCTGGTTGGGACACACGAGGCCCTGTCTAAACCCGAGTCTAGATGTCTGTCTTAGTCTCCAACTGCTTCTGTAACAGAAATACCACAAGTGAGTGGTTTTAAAGGACAGAAATGTATTTTCTCACAATTCCGGAGGCTAGAAGTCTGAATTCAGAGTGTGGCTCTATGGGGAGGTCCTTGTCTATTTCAGCTTCTAGTAGCCACAGTCCTTAGGGTTCTGGTTTTGTAGGTACATCTGTCTCAGCCATCTTCTGATAGTGGTCCTTCTTCCCCCATGTCTGCTTGCTTTTCTGTGCCAAATCTGTTCTTTTTATACCTTAAAAGTAAGTTTAAGACACACCCTACACTGATAGGACATCATTAACATGACAAAGAAAACCCAGTTCCCAAATGAGATTGTATCCACAGGTATAGGGGTTAGGATTCCAGCACATATTTTAGGGGGACACACTTCAATCCATAACAGTGTTCTTGGAGGATTAAAGTAAAATTGGTTTCTGGACCTGGGCAAAGACCTGGGCAGGAGAACAGGAAGTCTGGGCTGGAGCCTATTGGTAAGCATCGCCTTCACTCAACACAGCTGGGCATCCTGCCATACTTCCCAGGGGTCAATTCCCCACTCTATTCTCAAGCATCCACCCTCTCCCCAGCCCCATGCACCTATTGACCTCAATGCCACCGAGAACTGACCCCATCTCCTCAGCCTACCTGCACCCAGACTCATCTTCTGCATCACCTTTCCTGTTAAAAAAAAAACTGTTACGATAGAGGAAAGTGTCCTTCCTCCTGTAAAAGCCCACTCCTCCTGTGTGCTTGGATGACCTTGACTTCTCAACTTCACTTACTCCTTCCTCCTGTATCATCAGTCTTCTCTTATCTGCTGGATTATTCTCATCTACTAGTCCTTGCTTCAGAAACTCTGCTTTGCCCCTTAGAGGGACAAGTGATTTCATGTCTTTTTTGAGATGATGAGGCTAAGGCGTAGAGTTTTGAAAAACTGATCAGACAGAACACACAGGATTAGAATGAGCAGTTGGTGTGGGTGGGGAGAGTGTAGGAAATGAGCCAAATGGAGACAATCCTCTCCCCCAAGAAAGGGGCATCGTCTACCCATCTACCTATAGTGCTTACCCCAATCTGGGCTCCCACGTCCAGAGGCCCTGGTCACACCTCGGAAGCCCACAGGTGGCACACCTGCTCCCTGGCTCATGACCATCAGGGTGTGATGAGAAGCAGCTATTCTAAGTTGCTGCCTTGGCATCTTAGGGCATGCTACACCCCAGGGATGGACATTAAATAAGACCCCAACCTCAGAGTTCCTGCCATTAGCTTCCTGCCTTGCTTTCCTGGGTTACTTTGCGAAAGAGCCACTTAGAACTAACCCATGTAAGCTGGTGACCACTGCCCTAAATACCCTGTTATAGGTGCATGCTGCTTTGATTTGCTCTGTCTGTCTCTGTCTCTGTCTTTCTCTCTCTCGTGACCTGGGACAGACAGTTGCCCTTCCCCAGCTAGTGTGCTCTTCTAGTTTAGGACCTGAGAGTAATTAACGTCTTTGTTTCACTGCCTTTGTGAGTGAGTATTGAAACTGTACCTTCAATCAAACAGCCCAGATTATTTAGGGCAATTTCAGTCCACATGCAGGTAGTCTCTCCAGCTGACCCTCATGGGTGGCTGTAGGCTCTCCCTCCAGTGGGCCCTCATTCACTTATTTGTGTCCCTAATCCACTAATTAATAGCACACAGGGGCTCTGTTGCATGTGATATTTTCCTGGCAGAACCCATGGACCCCTCCTTCATTGGCAGCCACATAGCCTTAAGGCCCAGGCTGTGTCCTGAATACTAACACCTGCCCCTGTTGGGACATGTGGCTCAGGTGAGTTCCAGGGCCCCAGGCTGTTCCCTGCTCCCTCTGAATGTGGACAGGCCAGGTTGGGGGGAGCTGGCTCTGGAGGCCTGAAAGAGCACGAACAGCCTCTGCCCTCTCTGACGGGTGGAACTTGGAGAGGCCCAGAATGTTTGTGGAGACCTTGACCCCTCCCTTTTCCCAAGAAGCCAAAACCAAGCTGTTGCCATTGAGTCGACTTACACTCATAGTGACCCCATAGGACAGAGTAGAACTGCCCAGACAGGGCTTCCAAGGCTGCAATCTTTATGGAAACCTACTGCCACATCTTTCTCCTGTGGAATGACTGGTGGGTTCCAACCGTAGACCTTTTGGTTAGCAGCTGAGCATTTAACAATGTGCCACCAGGGCTCCTTCTTTTCCCAAGAGAAGGGGTACTATTGATTGCCTGGGGGAAATGATGTGAAATCAGCAGTGTGAGTCTGTGGTAGACAGAACAATGGTCCCCCCAAAGATGTCCACATCCAAATCCCCAGAACCCGTGAATGTTACCTTATGTAAAAAAAAGACTTTGGAGATGTGATTAAGGATCTTGAGATGGGGAGGTGATCCTGGTTTATCTAGGTGGGTGCAACGCAATCACAACAGGCCTTAGTAGAAGAATGTAGGAAAAGTGAGAGTCAGAGGAGGCAGGAGATGTGGTGATGGAAGCAAGGGGTCAGGCTGGAATGATTCCAGGAAGAGGTCACGAGCCAAGGAACGCAGGCAGCCTCCAGAAGCTAGAAAAGACAAGGGAACAGATTCTTCCTCAGAGCCTCCAGAAGGAACCAGCCCTGCTGACACCTTGATTTTAACCCTGTGAAATCGATTTCAGACTTCTGGCCTCCAGAACTGTACGAGAATACATTTGTGTTATTCTAAGTCATTCATTTTGCAGTAATTCGTTACAGCAGCAAAAGGAAAATAATATAGAGTCCATTTTGGATCTGGGGGCAACACAGGCAGCACCTTCCTCTTGTGGGGTGACTTTGAAATCATCTATTTCTTGAAGATAAGAGTGCTGTCTGCTATGGAATTTCTTTCATTAGATCTACTAACAATCACTGAGCCTCTACTATATGCCAAGCAGAGTTCTAGGCATTGGGAATCCAGTGGAGAAGAAAACAGGTATGTCTGCTTTCCTGGGGCTTATAGGCTTGTGGAGGAAGAGAGCAATGAAGCAGTGTACAACAAAATAAGAAGATCCTTTCAAACATTGAGATCCAGGAAGGCCTTTTTGAGGTGGTGACATTTGAGCTGAGACTCAAACTATGAGAAGGAAACAGTAGCATGGAAATCTGGGGGAGTGTATTTAGGCAAGAGGGAACAGTGATGGAGAGAGAGAGGGCTTGGCTTGTTCAAAGAATAGATAGGCAGTGTTTCTGGAGTCTAGAAAGTGAGAGGAAGAGAGGAGGAACAGGAGAGATTTACAGGACCTTGGAGGCATGGTAAAAGCAATGAGTTACCATTCGAGGGTTAAAACAAGGTAGTGTTGTGCTTATGGCTATGGCTTCTAAAAATACTGTTCCAATAGCTGTGTGGAATATGGATTGATTTTTGGCAGGGGGAAGGGAAGGAGGTACAGAATGGTGGCAAAGAGACAGATAGGAGACTTCAGTAGCTGAGAATAGTAGGTGATGTTAGTGGAGACGGGTGGAAGGGGGAGCAGTCAGGAGTAGGGGAGTGGGTGGAGCTGCAAGGCTTGGATGTGGTAGCAAAGGCAAAGTCAGGAATCGTGGATGATCTTGGGACTGTTGCTTGAGTGAGTGGGCCACTTACTGAGACACAGAAGGCTGAGGGACAGGTGTGGGGGTTGACTCTCTTTCTTACTGGCCCAAAATGCCGCTCAAGTAAATAAACCACTTGAATCAAAAACGAAAACCAACCCATTGCTGTCAAGTCAATCCAACTCATAGCAACCCTTTAAGACAGAGTAGAACTGCCCCATAGAGTTTCCAAGGAGCGCCTGGTGGATTCAAACTGCCGACCTTTTGGTTAGCAGCCATAGCACTTAACCACTACACCACCAGGGCTTCCAAAGCTTTCTCCAAACTCTGGGGCCCCCAACCTGGTATGAGGCTGTGCTACATAGTGGTTAAGTGCACAGTCTCTGGCATGAGATTTCCTGGGATCAAATCTCAGTGGCTTCCTAGCTGTGTGATCCTGTGGTTACTTAGCCCATCTGTGCCTCAGTTTCCTCATCTGTATAATGGGGATAATGAAACCTACCTCCCTGTGGTGTTATGAGAACTAAATGAATGTCTAGCATATTGTAAAAAAAAAATTTCCCTTATTAAATGTTGCTATTATGGCTTCCCTTGCAGCCCTATCGAATTCCAGGCCATACAGCCCTTCTAAGGCAGCATCAACCAGGAAAAAGAAGTAATGAGTAAAACAGAGGGAAATGCGTTCAGGGATTTTATTTTCCAGCCCCTACCCACCCACCACAATGATACCTAATTTTATCTGGAGGAGTTTCACTCAGAAAATGATGCCAGGACCTGGAAGATGGGCACTTTTCCTCCTGGCTTTGGAAAAGCTAAAGTTCTTCTTTGAACCTTGGCTTCTTCTCTTGTCTTGGAGGTCCCATTGGCTTAGCCACCTCCTTCTTCTCCTCCACTAGTCCCTTCTGCCCAGCTGTCTCTTCCAGCCTGGTCGTGTTCTTCAGCACAGGCAACTTCTGCTCAGGTAACTCTTCCTCCTCAAAAGTTTCTTCCTCTTCTTCAGGCAATACCTTCTCTTCTACCAGCTTGCTTTGCTCAACAAATAATAGCTATTAAAAAAAGAAGGAACAGATGAAAGAAGGGCACAAAGAAATGAAGAGAAAAAATATATACTACTGTGATTGCAATTGCCAAGACCTCTTTTTCTGGGAGGAAGTAACAGAAAGAATCAGTTCTTGGCCTAGAGGTCTTCAGAATTGAAAAAGGTCCATTTGGTTTGGATAGGGGAGTGTCTGACTATGGTTTTGCCCTTTTGGTAAAAGCACCTGTGGGGAACCACCCCTCCCCCACTCTAAGTTCACAGATGTGGCTTCCCCATCTCTAGCGCCAGGGCTGGGCACATGACCCAGGCCTAGCCAATGAGACTGCTACCCAGGATATTTGCTGAGGCTGAGAATGAGGTGGTTTCTTTCTAAGTGGTAGGATGTTAGATTGGAACTATGGAGCAATCTCTGGTCCTTCATGGGGGAAGAGATTGCTTCAGAATGAAGCCATTGCTTGAGAATGAAGCCAGTGTAGAAAAAAACAGAGATGAGGAGAGAGAATGTCTTAGCATTACTGTTTGATCTTCTGAATCTATCCCTGCCTGACAGTCTACCAGTTATATGAGATAAATCCCCATTGTTCCTCACACCAATGAGTAGTATTCCTAACATTTGCAACTGAATGGGTCCTGATTATTGCTGATGGAACCTTCCAGAAGATGGTCTCACAGAGGCAAGATCAAAAAGAAAAAAAAACCCAAACCCATTGCCTTCAAGTCGATTCTATAGGACAGGGTAGAGCTGCAACACGGAGTTACCAAAGAGCGCCTGGTGGGTTTGAACTGCCAACCCTTTGGTTAGCAGCTGTAGCTCTTAACCACTACTCCACCAGGGTTTTCTGAGGCAAGATTGGGAGAGGGGAATTATGGTCCTATCCATCATGCCAGAAGGCAAGACCCCATCAAAGTATCTGCTTGCCATCTCACCATCTGTAGACCAAGGGAAGCAGCTTGTAGGAGCCAAGGGCAGCTTGCCCTTCCCCGTGTTTTTTTTATAGCCTGCCATTTCTGCTTCCTCATAGTCCTCTTGAAGTAAGATGACTAGTAATGTCATGTTCCTTAGAAGGGAGGATGGCGAGATTTTGTCTTACATACTTTGGACATGTTATCAGAAGGGACCAGTCCCTGGAGAAAGACTAGTAAAGTGCTTGGTAAAGTGGAGGGCCAGTGAAAAGACAAAGGTCCTTAGTGAGATGGATTGACACAGTGGCTGCAACAGTGAGCTCAAACATAGCAACAATTGTAAGGATGGTGCAGTACTGGGCAGTGTTTCATTCTGTTGTACATAGGGTTGCTATGAGTTGGAACCGACTTGATGGCACCTAACAATAACCACGGTAAAGCCACCCAAACTTAATGGTTGCCCATCTATCCTCAGCTATCTTCAGAGTGGACAAGATCATGAGAACTCTTGGCGCATTCTTCTCCAGGCTATTGAGTTCCTGGTAATTCTTTGTGGGACAAAATAATTCAGGGTCCTGCTGTTTTCCCTTACCTGGTCCTCCTCCTCAATCCTGGTATTGATTTGACTTTCCAGGAAATCAGAAAAGCTCTTCACAGTATATTCTCCCTTGTATACCACACCCTGGGGGGGAAAAAAAACCAGAATAGTGAGGACGGTGGCCTTTCCTATAAGGTGTTCAGGAATTGTTCCATAGGTACATCCAGGGTCAAATTCCTAACAACCTGGGTGACCATGAACAGGCTACTTAACTTTTCTGAGCCTCTGTTACCAAGGTTCTAAAATAACAATCCTAACAAATCCTCCACCGTAGGGTTGTAATGTAGTGATTCAAAGCATGGGCTCTGGAGCCAGACTGCCAGGGCACAAGCCCTAGCTCATCACTTGGCAGTGTGCTCTTGTTGCTTAACCTCTCTATGACTCAGCTTCTTCATCTGTAGTATGCGGATAATAATAGTATCTACCTCAGAGTGTTGTTTTAAGGATTAAATAAGTTAATATAGGTAAAGTACTTAAAATGGGGGCTGGCTCATAGTGAGCAGTGTATGTATTTGCTATTACTGTAGTAATAATTTCAGAAAGTATCTGGTACATGCTGGGTGCTCAGCCATCACGAGTTCCATTTCTTCATTCAGTCTACAAGAAGAATGAGAAGTGGTTTACTGTCAACTGGTTATCTAAACTCCTTTTCTAATGACTTAAGACCCTTCCTCTCATTCCAGCCTTACCCTCCACTTGGATCTCCTGTACAAGTAGAACGGCACCTCCTTCAAAGTGCTTCAGTTATCCTCCTGTCCTCTTTGCTCATGCTGTCCTTCTATACCTATAGTTACATCCCTTCCTTTAATCCAATTTCAATCCCTATGGTTTTTCAAATCTCCAGTGTCTTCGTGAAGACTTCCAGACATATCTGCCCTCCAGAATCTGTCCCTCCCCTCAATTCCAGCTGCATTTAGAGAGGGGCCCATATCATGTGACCTCTTGTTCACACTCAGCCATACTCTTCTCTGGAGCAGGGACCTCTGCTTGCACTTCTTTGATTGACATGTCTCCCCTCAACCTGTCTAAGTGGCATGAAGAATGTGTTTCATCAACACTGGTGATGGTCAATGACTACAATCCCAAAATGTAAAAGCCACTGTTTGTCTCTAATGTGCTTTCTTCCTTCTACTGGTAGCACCCCACCCTGAATATTCATATGGAGATTTCCCCCCATCTTATCCCATATAGTCATGGTCAGGCTTGGCCTCTATACCAGAGGGAACCATGGAACCCAGGCCTGATAAATCAAAACACTCACTGGTTTATCAGGAATCACTGGACACAGTGATTGGGTCAGGGGTGGGCAACTGACCTAAGCAAGACTCAGCTATAGTGAGTCTTAGGACTTTTGTAGAAGCTACTGGAAAATACTCTTTGGACTTGAACATGGGTGGGTGATAGGGGCTGGAACTGAGAATGAAGCTTGTTCGGTAGAAGGCAAAGCTGGAAAAAGGGAGAAAATGAGTCCCTGATGACAACATAACAACATTTTCAGTTATGTGTGTCCCAGGAGCTCCTTACTTGTTCAGAGTCAACGGGGAAGAGCCTGAAGAATGGGTACCGGTCCAGGTACATCAGCTGAATGTCGTTTGCCGTGATGTCAATCTTGGCGATGGTTACTGTGGAGTGGTTTTGATACTTTCTGCCCAGCTCTTCCCACAGTGGAAAGAGTGTCCTGCACTTTTCAGACCAGGGCGCATCTGGAAGAGAAGAGCCATTATTCAGGCTCATGCTGATGGAGGATCTAGAAGCCAGTACCATCTAGTAAGCTCCATTACTGCACCTTACTCGTATATCTGCTGCTTTGCAAATTGCGCTCTCTCTTTAATGGTAATTTTTTTTATTTATTTAAATGTAGTACCTGATGATTACTAAATAAATTAGAAAAAAAAAGTAACCTAGTCCCTTTCTACTCCAGACACTAACACTTTAGCATGCTAGGGGTTTTTCTTCTAATCTTTGTTGTTTAATCCTTTATTTTAACACAGCTTTCCACCCTTGTTGAAAAAGAAAAGCAAGAAAAAATATCACCTTAGATGATTCCTTTTGCTCTGCCAAAAAGCGTGTGTGTGTGCGTGTGTGTGTGCATGCTAGGGTTCTTCAACAGAGTTTAAGTTACTTGCCCAAGGCCACCTAATTATTAAGCAGAGGAGGTGGGATCTGAAGACAGGCTTCTTGGACTTGTGACTATTATGCCACACTGCCTTTCAGAGCAGTGGAGGAGAACATGCCCAAGAAGTAAACTGGAGGTTGTCGCAAGTACAACTACCCCTGGGAAGGGGGCGGACACTGGACTTTTTGTAGCTGTTTCTTTGAGCTTTGAGTCTGGCCCAGGCACCCAGCCCTCTGGAGAGCAATCAGTGACCAGCTCCAGCAAGAAAGGGAAACCAAACTTTCCCTGCTTCTCAGTCCTCTCAAGCCTAGCGCTCAAAGTTTCTAGCTGTATGGGCAAGATGACCTCAAAGGCCCTCGGACACTATATTTGGATGATCATCTCCCATTTACCAATCGAGTGCCTCCATTTCCATTCCATCTGCACCAACTACCCACCAGCCCCCTGGAGCCAGTCAGCCTCTGGGTTGGAATAGGAAGGGGCATAATGGCTGTAGCCCCAGGGGACCAATCTGACAGTCTTGCTTCCTAGAAAATGAGACTGCTTTTACAATGACCAAATGGGCATTCTCCTAACTCTGAGTGTCAGGTAAGTACAGATAGGCTGCTCCAGCCACTCACTGAAAGGCAGCAAGCACGTCGTGGTTATTCAACACACAGACCTTAACCACCTTGCCCTGTGCCTGAGCGTCCCTTTCAGTGAGATTTAAAGGCCTCTTGATGCAGTTGAGCCCTTGTCTCACCCTCACAGAAGTGGCGGCATCAGAGCTCCCTTTGAACTTGTTGCCACATACTTACAATGTGGCTTGAAAGTAAAATAATTGACCTCCCTGAAGTCCCTATTCTATATCATGGTGAAAGCCATTAGACCTTCTGTTATGGACTGAATTTCATCCTCAAAAAAATATGTGTTGTTGGCATTAACAGGATACAAACTGTAACTAATGATACACAAATACTGGAAGATAAGCTAGATTACTGGGATCCTGGAAATCCTGGTGACATAGTGGTTAAGTGCTATGGCTGCTAAAGGTTGGCAGTTTGAATCCACCAGTCGCTCCTCGGAAACTCTATGGGGTAGTTCTACTCTGTCTTACAGGGTCGCTAAGAGTCAGAATTGACTTGAGGGCAACCGGTTTTATGTTCATCAAAAGACTTCATCGAAACAGTAAAAAGAGAACCTATGGTCTTGGATAAATTTCTAGCTATGACAAATTTGACAAATGCCTAATCTCTAAAATCTACAAGAAAATCCAACACCTCTACAACAAAAAGACAAATAGTACAATTAAAAAATGGGCAAAAGATATGAACAGACTCTTCACCAAAGAAGACATTCAAATGGCTAATAGATACATGAGGAAATGCCATTAAAGAAATGCAAATCAAAACCACAACGAGAGTCCACCTCACCCCGACATTACTGGCATGAATAAAAAAAAAAAAAAACAAATGTTGGAGAGGCTGTGAGGTGATTGGAACTCTTATGCACTACTGGTGGGAATGCAAAGTGGTGCAACCACTTTGGAGAACAATACGGCACTTCCTTAAAAAGTTAGAAATAGAAATACCGTATGATCCAGGAATCCCACTCCTAGGAGTATATCCTAGAGAAACAAAAGCCATCACACAAATAGACATAGGTACACCCATGTTCATTGCAGCATTGTCCACAATAGCAAAAAGGTGGAAAGAACCTAGGTGCCAACAGATGAATGGATAAACAAACTATGGTACATACACAGAATGGAATACTATGACGATGAAGAACAGTGATGAATCTGCAAAGCATCTCAAACATGGATGAATCTGGAGGGTATTATGCTGACTGAAATAAGTCAGTCACAAAAGGACAAATATTGTGTGAGATTACTAATGTAAAAACTCATGAAAAGGTTTACACAAAAAAAGAAACAATCTTTTATGGTTACAAGGTGGGGGTGGGAGGGAAAAACACTAAATAGACGACAGATAAGCGCTAACTTTGGCAAAGGGTAAGACAGTACGCAATACTGGGGAAGCCAGCACGACTTGCTCAAGAAAGGTCATGGAAGCTTCACAGACACATCCAAACTCCCTGAGGGACCAAGTTACTGGGCTGAAGGCTGGGGACCATAGTCTCAGGGGACATCTAGCTCAATTGGCATAACATAGTTTATAAAGAAAATGTTCTACATTCTACTTTGGTGAGTGGCATCTGAGGTCTTAAAAGCTTGTGAGCAGCCATCTTAGACACTCCACTGGTCTCGCCCCATCTGGAGCAAGGGAGAATGAAGAAAACCAAAGACACGAGGGAAAGATTAGTCCAAAGGATTAATGGACCACAACTACCACAGCCTCCACAAGACTGAGCCCAGCACAACTAGATGGTGCCCAGCTACCACCACTGACTACCCTGACAGGGATCACAATAGAGGGTCCCACACAGAGCTGGAGAAAAATGTAGAACAAAATTCTAGCTCACAAAAGAAAAAAAAGACCAGACTTACTGGTCTGACAGAGACTGGAGAAACCTCAAGAATATGGCTACTGGACGCCTTTATAGCTCAGAAATGAAGTCACTCCTGAGGTCCACCCTTCAGCCAAAGATTCGACAGACCTATAAAACAAAATGAGACTAAATGGGCACACCAGCCCAGGGGCAGGGAGGAGAAGACAGGAGGACAGGAAAGCTGGTAATGGGGAAACCGAGGTCAAGAAGGGGAGAATGTTGACATGTTGTAGGTTTGGTAACCAATGTCACAAAACAATATGTGTATTAATTGTTTAATGAGAAACTTGTTTGCTCTGTAAACCTTCATCTAAAGTACAATTTAAAAAAGGGGGAAAAATTCGTGTTATAAATCTGAACCCCCATACATATGTATGTAATCCCATTTGGGAATGGGTTTTTTTTGTTATCTTAATGAGGCTGTATCTGTGTAGGGTGTGTCTTAAACCAATCACTTCTGAGATATAAAAGAAGCCATTAGGCACAGAACAAGGAAGCACAGATAGGGAAAGCTACATGCCACGTAGAAACCTCCAAGGAGCATGACGAAGAATGCTAGAGAAGCTGAGACAAGGATTTTTTTCAGGAAGGAGCACAGAAAGCCTTCCCCTAGAGCCCGGGACTTCTAGGCTCCTAAACTGTGAGAAAATAAATTTCTGTTCACTCAAGCCACCCGATTGTGGTATTTCTATTATAGCAGCACCAGGGGAATGAAGACACCTTTCCCCTAGGCTTGTGGTGAGGAGGGACAGAAAGCACCTGTCAAAAGCAAACTCACGCCTGGCTCATTGCAGTGCTCGATAATGGGTAACTTCTCTGTAAAAGCAAAAGGTATGTCCAAAATAACTTCAGCATCACCCTCCTCTGTGTCTCAGCATTTACACGAATGCCCCTGGCTTTGGCTCTCACATGCAGATCAGAAACGGGAGAAAAGACAACAGTGCTTAACGTGAGCACCAGAAATAATTATAACGATAGGAATAGCAACCGCAGTAATGGCTGTCAGTCATCAAGTGCTTATAATACACCAGACACTGTGTGCTAAGTCCTTTACACCCATGACTTGGGTCCCCACCTCAGCCACACCAACTCAGGTAGGTTAAATATGGGACATTTGATAAGTCACATAAAGCCAGAAATAGGGGCATTCTGTAAAGCAGTTATGAGCATGGATTCTGGAGTTGGACTAAACCAAAAAACAAATATAAATATAAAACAAAACCAAACCTGTTGCCAATGAGTCAATTCTGACTCATAGTGACCCTATAGGACAGAGGAGAACTGCCCCATAGGGTTCCCAAGTCTGTAAATCTTTATAGAAGCAGGCTACCCCATCTTTCTCCAGCGGAGTGGCTGGTGGATGAGAACCATTGACCTTTCAGTTAGCAGCCAAGCACTTCAGCCACTGCACTGCCAGGAGTCAGACTACACTGGTTCAAATCCCAGCTCCAGCGTTTAATATCCAGGTGGCTTTGGAAAAGTGACTTTACCTTCCTCAGACTGCGTTTAATCATCTGCAATGTGGGAACGATGACAGTAGCTACTTTCCAAAGATGTTGTAAGGATTAAATGAGAGGAACAACAACAACAAAAAATATATATATATATATAAAACTTGTTTCCTTTGAATTGATTCTGATTCATAGCAACGCTATAGGACACAGTAGAACTGCCCCATAGGGTTTCCAAGGAGAGCCTGGTGGATTCGAACTGCTGACCTTTTAGTTAGTAACCAAGCCCTTAACCACTACCACCACGGCTTTCTCTTTCTCTCTCTCTTTATATATGTATGTATGTATATACATATATATACACACACATATATGTATATATACACACACAGACAGTATAGCTCAGCTATACTGTAGCATTCAATCCAATATCAGCCATCAGCATTGCTATGGTTATAAACAGCCAAAGGCCTGGATTATGTGGAAGATATTCCACATGTTTCAATAATTAGCTTTTGGAACAGCATCACATTACAGCTGATAGCATCTGGAACCAAACTCTTTGGGTGACTGAAAACCATCCTTCACAAGCTGCTTAGTTGGGCTTTGGAGACTTGAATGGCCAAGAATTGAAGGCAACACTTGAGAAGTAACACTGGGGGAGCGTTGCTTCCCATCTGCCTCTGCAGACTTACTTACAGAACATCACAAACACGTCTCTTTCCTTGTCAAAGACAACTATGTTGAAGTTCTTTCCCACCAGCTGCTTAACTGGTCCCTGGTCCCAGTAGTTTGGAATCTCTTCACTGGATTGATGTTTCTAGAAAGCAAATTCAAGAGATCTAACAGTCTCCAGAAAGAGGCTGGCAGTTGGGGATCCCTACTGTGATTGGAAACAATGGAAGTTTTTCTCTTGTTCTCACACAAGAGCCTTGGGAGAGAGTTTGAAATGCTGAGCCACACGATGAGCTTGATGACAGCCCTGGGTTGTCCAGGAAAATTGGGATCAGAGGGCCGAGGAGGAGACAGAGCTCCAAACTAGGATGGGTTCTAGCATTTCAAATGCATGACTTTTGGGATTTTTAGATGAGAGTGGCGTTCACGCATTAACATCTTTAGTTCATGCAAAGGGCAGCCTCCCTCCAACCTCAGTCTTTGCTTACGCTCTTCCCTCTGCCTGGAATGTCTTCTCCACTCCTCACCCCTGCCCTGCCTGCTTATAAATTCACTCAGATTCATCCTTCAGAATGACCTCAAGGGAAGCCTTCCCTGACCTGCCCCCAGAGTAGGTCAGATCCCACTACCACAAGTTCTCCATAACACTGGGTACTTTTTCTGGTATCATTTATTAAAAATTATCATTTATATTTATTTGTCTGGTTGGTTATTTGATTAACATGTATCTTCCTAGGTAGACAGAATGTCATGAAGGACTTTTTTCCGCTCATCATTGAGTATGTACTTCCTGGTACATAATTGTACACACTTGCCATCAAGTTGGTTCCAACTCATAGTGACCCCATGTGTGTCAAAGTAGAACTGCACTCCCTAGGGTTTCCAATGGCTGATTTTTTGGAAGTAGATCACCAGGCCTTTCTTCTGAGGTGCCTGTGGACAGACTTGAACCTTCAACAATTTGTTTAGCAGCCAAGCAGTTAACTGCTTGCACCATCCAGAGGCTCCTTCAATAAATGTTTTGTGAATAAATGAATGAAAGAATACACAAATCTCTTGCTTTTCCTTAAAGGAGGTGGTAGAAATCTCGGGCCATATCCTATTTTTCTCTAGAACTATTGTCTCCTTAATGTCTCTTGAATCCACACTCATCTCTCCATCCACACTGCCACCACCTTAGTCCAGGTAGCCTTTATCTCTCATCTGGACCACTGAAATAGCCTCCTGAATGTTCTCTCTGCATTTCCTCTTGAGCCTCTCCACACCCTTATTCTCCTGCAGGCAGGGTCCTATGTGCACCATGCAAACCTGGCTTGCCATTGCTCTTAGGATACCAAATCCTTAATATGCTTACAATGCTCATGTTTTCTGGCCTCTGCCCAGCTCACCAGCCTTTTCACCCACAGTTCCCTCCTTCACCCTGCCCCAGATTCTGGAAAGGACTCAAAACACCCCTATACTCTGAGCATAAAAGGGGTGAAGGGCTGGGGGCTAGTGATGGGAAATGGTGAAAATGAGGGAGAATTACGAATGGATCAGCCCAGGCAGGTCTCATTTGGCACGAGGAGGATGTTCATCTTCTTTCCAAAAGCAGAAATGGCACGTGGGCCCTTGAGAGGGAGGTGAACACCTTCTTAGGTTTAAGCAGAGGGAAGAGAGAAGTTGGGAGGAGTTTTCCAGGTAGGTTTGTAGATGTGATGAAAATAAGGGGTACCATTCTGAAGCCTTCCATTTTTTTCATGATCAATGGAGTAGAGTGCTCAGCTAAGAATGAAAGTAGAAATGGTGTATGAGGAGAAACAGACTCAGAGATTGAGGAAATGGACACATTAAGAGAAAGTTGGATAGAGATGCTGAGACGTGGCTGGTAGGCCATGGGAAGTTTTCATTTGTGACTCCATGATGCCAGCCAGGCTCATGGTGTGGAATACAGAAGGTAAGTGGGGTTGGGACTTTGCCTGGTGAGTGCTCTAGGGTGTAGAGGAGGTGGAAAGTGGAGCGGGTAAAGGAGTTAAGGGAGGTGTCATCAGAGGGATGCGCCACGGAATCCAAGTCCACAAAAGTGACAGCAAAGAGAGGAAAGAGCTGATGCGGTAAAATGGGTGGTATCAGAAGATTGGAGGCCATAGGGAAGTTGAGGAATGGTGTCTGTGTGGGTACCAGAGAAGGGAACTGAGGGGACGGGAAGCTTGAAAGCAAGATTTCAGAGGGGCTTCCATCTCCAGAGTGTGGTCATAAGAACAGGTGGCTGAAGTGGAGTGGACACACCGATTATTGGAAAAGTGGGAACAACCAATGACCAAACCAGTTGCCGCTGAGTCGACTCTGGAGTAGGAATAAATGGTGTTACAGAGTAGAATTGTGCTCCACAGAATTTTCTATGACTGATTTTTTGGGAAGTAAATCACCAGGTCTCTCTGCTGAGGCACCTCTGGGTGGTGAATCTTCAACCTTCAGGTTAGCAGGTGAGCACATTAACCATCTGCACCACCCAGGGACTTCAAAGAGAGACCAGGGTTTTAGTTATTGACATCTCTGGGGGTGATGGCGGAGTAGGGGTGGAAGGGAAGTCTGTGATTGGGAGCTTAAGTCCTCAGAGAGTGAAGGGGAGACAGAAGACAATGAGGGGAGGGAGCAGGTAGTCTAAAGTCCAAAGGCATGGGATCCAAAGATTCTGGGGTTTTGATGGTGGAAGGAGGAGGAATGGTTTGGGAAGGATGGCAACCTCCTGATGACACTGCTGTAAGAGAAAATCAGCTTCCCCCTGAGAAGGTGCAAGAGAAGCAATGCATTTGGGGGGATGGAGAGAAGGAAAGGGAAGTCCTCAGGTGTAAGGAGACCATACATTTTGGTTTGCTTGTGAGAGTTCCAATTTATTCCTGTTGTTCCAGAACACTTTAAAGAGTGTCCCCTTTACTCTCAAAAGTGCCCTCCCTGGTTTGGAACATAAATAGTATGGTCACCTCATTCAGCAGGGTAGTTGAGGATGTTGTTAGTTACTGTTAAGTAGGCCCCAGTTCATGGCTACCCCATGCACAATGGGATACAACCGTTGTGATCCATAGGGTTTTCATAGGCTAATTTTAAGAAGTAAATCACCAGGCCTTTCTTCCTAGTCTGTCTTAGTCTAGAAGCTTCACTGAAACCTGTTCAGCATCACAGCAACAAGTAAGCCTTCACTGGGGATACGCCACTGCCCGAGGCAAGAAAACTCCCTGCCCCTGCGGAGCTTATGTTCTAGTGGAGAAGACAGACAATAAATGAGACAGACAGATGATGGCTGCATATGAGGTGCACCGGCTGGGAATCAAGCCTGGACCTTCCTCATGGAAGGTGAGAATTCTACCATGGAACCACCACTGCCCTCAGCTGAGGAATATACCAGGTGTTTTTAAGGGTGGCTGATGTTGTGTTATGTGGCAATATTTCTGCAGCTTCTTTTCCCTTTTGGCAAAGTAGACTCCCTTCCACCCTACTCAATCAAAAGTCTCCTAAAACCTTTGAGGTTAAATCCTGATAGCTCTGTGCTCCACCCCCTTCTGCTCCCCATAAGCATGGATCTGCCCTGTGGACAAGTAAATCTTTCACACTAGAGTCTTAAACAAGGGTTAGAGCCTGATCAATTAGCCCTCCTGAGGGCCAGCATTTTAAGGGAAGATTCTTAGGGAGGAAATGACTTTACTTGAAGAATAAAGGACTAATGATGGACTTATAGGCTCAGGACAGGCCAGGTATTGGACAGATTTGGGCTGGGGAGGTGAGGGAATTCTCCCACTGAACCATGAGGTTGACCTTTATCCTTCCTCCCCATTTGGGTAAGCAAAGCCTGCAGAATTATAGGAAAGGGGCTATTCTGAGATCCTGGATAAATCTTGTCCAAGAAGGAACTTACCTTGGCACTTCTATTCAAGAAGCTGGTGCCGAATTTCTTGAGGTTTTTGTAGGTTATCTCTTCTGCAGGCATTTTGTACCTCACATCAGAGGTTAAGTTTAGGATTTGGACAGATGGGATATCGACCTCGGTGATCCGGAAGTACTGGAGGGCTCGTCCATTTCGGGGTTCATCGGTGTTCACAAGGATGAAAAGGATCTGCCAAATCAAATGAAAGCTGTTTCTCTCTGGATCTCTTGCCAATGGAGAGAAACTGTTGGGAAACTCTGGGAGTGCACTAACCAAAAACCAAAGCCAAATCCATTGCCATTGAATCAACTCCAACTCGCAGCGACCCCACGTGCTACAGAGTAGAACAGCATCATAGGGTTTTCTTGACTGTAATCCCTATGGAAGCAGATCTCCAGGCCTTTCTTCAATGGAGCTGCTGGGCAGGTTTGAACCACCAACCTTTAGGTTAGTAGTTAAGTGCAAACTGTCTGCACCACCTAGGGACCTTATGTAAAGATTATAGCCAAGAAAACCCTACGGAGCAGTTCTAATCTGTAACATGTGGGGCTGCCATGAGTTGAAGTTGAATCGACAGCAATAGATTTGGTTTCTTTAAAAAAAAAAAAAAAAAAACTTTAGGGAAGCAAATTGCTAGGCCTTTCTTCCACGGTGCTGCTGGGTGGATTCAAACTACCAATGCTTTTAGGTTAATAATCTAGCACAAAATGTGTGAACCACCCAAAAACCTTTGGAAGTGCACTTATGGAACGCAAATAGCGGAGTGCATGGAGGGCCTCTGTGGGACTTAGTAAAGGCCCCCTTCCTTCTGGGAGGTGCAGCCCTGCACCTGAGCTGTGCCAGGCAGCAGCGATCAGCTGCTTGTCAGAGCACCCTTGCTCAGGGCGCAATCCACACAATCGTAGGAAGTCAGAGAGTCCTGAGCTTGCATCTCAGCTCCTTGGCAAATCAATAATTTCCTCTTTTGGTGCCTCAGTCTCCTTACCTGTAAAATGATGATTATAATGCTACCCAGACTCATAGGGTTACTGAGAGAATTAAATAGAACAATCTATATGAAGGACTTTTAATTCAGTGACCAGCAGGTGGAAAATGTTCCATACATGTCAACTCTTGTTATTATTCTCCTTCTAAATTATTCTTTGAAGAGAATCCATGACTTCATCCCCTCATTCATTCAACAGATACTCGAGGAGTGCCTACTACGTGCTCAACATTTGACTAAGCACTGGGTAGGCACCACTGCCCAAGGCAGGCAAAATCCCTGTTCTTGCAGGGCTTATGTTCTGGTAGGGTAGGCAGACCATAAACAAGTAGACAAACTAATAAAATTAATTCAGAGACTTGGTAATTGGTGAGTGCCAATTAGACAGCAAAGCCATAGACAGTGATTACAGAGGTTGGAGGAAGTGGGGGCTCAGTGCCAGGCAGGGTGGTTGGGAGAAAGAGTCTCTGAGGAGGTGACGTTTTAGCTGGGACTTGGTGAAGAGTAACTGGTCAAAGGGACAGTGATCCAGGCAGTGTAAACTGCCAACGTAAGGACCTGGAGGCAGGAAAACAAAATGAGTTTAGAATGTTCTAGAAACAGAAAGACCCAAGTGGCTTCAGCACCACAAGGGTAAGGGAGAGAAAAGGAGGAAGAGGGTCATGGGAGGTGAGGTCAAGGACATGTTACACTTTAGTGGCCTCTGTAAGGAGCTTGCATTTTAGTTTGAACACGATAAGAGGCCACTAAAGAATATTAAGGCAGAGAGTGACATAATAACAATTTTTTAAAAGATCACTCAGGTTTCTGCACAGGGAATGGGTAGAAGAGAAGCAAGAGAGGAAGCAGGCAGGCCAGTTAGAGGTTACTGCAGCCACTAGGAGTCAGATGCTTTCAGGGCATTTATCCATCAAAATATGAAGCGCCCCACTATGTGCCATGCATTCTTCTAGGTGTTGGGGAGACAGTGAAAAACATCAAGAACATATTAAAACCACCCTTGTGTATTTTTAACCAATACTGCCTACCTGCTATATGCTGAGCACTAGGGTGGAGAGGTGACTAAAACAGGCATAGCAGTGCAATCTACTGGAATAATAATATTAATCCAGCTATTTCTCTTTGGTAGTAAAAGGGATCACAGCCAATTGGAGAAGCTTGCTAACAGGGGTATAGAACCTCATCTCACAATACATGCTGTTATGGATTGAATTGTGTCCCCCCAAAATATGTCTGGTAAATCCTAGCCCCTATACCTGTGGTTATAATCTCATTTGGGAATGGGTTTTCTTTGTAATGTTAATGAGGCAGTACTAGTGTAAGGTGTATTTTAAATCAATCTCTTTGGAGATATAAAAGAGTAGATTAAGCAAGTACGAACAGAGGTCCACATGATCACCAAGAACCTAGGAATAGAAGTTGAAAAGAGACAAGGACTTTTCCCCAGAATGAACAGAGAAAGACAGCCTTCCCCTAGAGCTGGTGCCCTGAATGCAGACTTCTAGCCTCCTAAACTGTGAGAAAATAAATATTCTGTTTGTTAAAACCACCCACTTGTGGCATTTCTGTTATAGCATGTCTCAGTTATCTAGTGCTGCTATAACAGAAATACCACAAGTCGATGGTTTCAACAAACAGAAGTTTATTCTCTCACAGTCTAGTAGGCTGGAAGTCCAAATCCAGGGTGTCAGCTCCAGGGGAAGGCTTTCCCTCTCGATGAAGGTCCTTGTCATCAATCTTCCCCTGATCTAGGA
The DNA here is from genome assembly GCF_030014295.1 of Loxodonta africana. Taxonomy (NCBI): domain Eukaryota; kingdom Metazoa; phylum Chordata; class Mammalia; order Proboscidea; family Elephantidae; genus Loxodonta; species Loxodonta africana. The sequence continues at coordinate 76,347,915 of NC_087353.1, forward strand.
GCTTCTCAAGCACAGGGACCCCAGGTCCAAAGGACATGCTCTGCTCCTGGTGTGCTTTCTTGGTGGTATGAGGTCCCTATGTCTCTATGCTCACTTCTCTTTTTTATATCTCAAAAGAGTTTGGCTCAAGACACGATCCAATCTTGTAGATTGAGTTCTGCCTCATTAATAAAATTGCTGCTAATCCCATCTCATCAACATCATAGAAATAGGATTTATAACACATAGGAAAACCACATCAGATGACAAAATGGTGGGCAATCGCATGATACTGGGTTTCATCACCTAGACAAATGGATACACATATTTTTGGGGGACACAATTCAATCCATGAAAGCAGTACTAGATAACTAAGACATATGCCAAAATAAATTCCAGCTAGATTAAGGAGTTAAATAAAGCCATAAGCTAGAAGAAAATATGGCTCTGATTATTATAACACAGGAGAAAAAGAGGGAAAACACTCAGATTGTCATCAATTTAATTATGTTAAAAATCTTAAAGCTTAAAATTTAATAAACCAGGAAATCAATTATTTGCAAGAAGTGTTTCTGTGATGGAGTCCCTTGTCAGTGCAAACAGTTAATGTGCTCAGCTGCTAACTGAAAGGTTGGAGGGTTGCGTCTACTCAGAGGACCGTCTGAAGAAAGGCCTGGTGATCTGTTTCCAAAATATCAGCCACTGAAAACTTTATGGAGCACAGTTCTATCCTGACACACATCGGGTCACCATGAGTTGGAGTCAGCTAAAGGGCAACTAGTTAACTGGTTATTTCTGTGACTGAAGCAATTTTTCTGGAGACCAATGTGACAGGATAAAGCACGGACATTAAATATGTTGACACCCTTGTAGCTTTAATCTATGTTTACTTTGGGTTTCAAAATATTTGTTTGATTTAAATATCAGAATAATTTTCTTAAAAAAAAAAACAAAAACCTGCCATTATCATCCTTCTTATAAAAATAAATAGCCCCATAGTCTGCCTGGTGGTAACTACAATAAATACAGTAATGAACGCTTAGGGGAAATTGATTTGTTTCCAATAATCATGAACAGCATTTATGGTGTATTTGCTAATTTTTTTTTTTTTTTTTACATATAAATCAAGCCAAACCTGTTGCCATGGAGTCAATTCTAACTCATAGCGACCCTAGAGAACAAAGTAGAACTGCTCCATAGGGTTTCCAAAGAGCACCTGGTAGATGAGAACAGCTGACTTTTTTTTGGCTAGCAGCCGAGCTCTTAACCACTGCACGAAGCATGTCTAATTCTTACCACAACTCTTCATTTTACACAGGAGACAGTGGAGGCAAAGAGGTTAAGAAACTGGTCTAATACAGCTTATAAGAGGTAGGGAATTTGAACCCAGACCCGTGTGCTGTTAAAGCACAGAGTCTCAGCAATCCTAACGCCAGATAGTCTGTACTGTTTTACACCTTCATGCTTTTCTCACATTCCGTAACCTCAGCCAGGAGTGGTCTTTGCTCCCTCTCGCCTTCAGCCTAAGTCCTATTCATTGTCCCAAGAATCGCCCTCTCTTTACTGGAGGGTAACCCATCGAAAAGGACCTAACCCATCAGATTTTCATAGCAGACTTATTAAAAACATGAGTAGGTACTAAATGATTTCTGGCTTAATTTACAAGCAGGACAGGTGAATAGTAGCAGAATCTACAAGTCTTTGATCCCCATCCAAGAACCCCGAAGAGCAGTGACACCTTCTACGCACCTTGTTTTGGAATTCCTTTGATGTCAACCTATACTGCTGAATTATGGTGTCAAATGACTCTGAGCTTTTGGAGACGAAGAGCATCATGTGATTCAGGATGTTCAACTCATAAATCAGATCCCTATTCTGAAATTACAAGGAAAAACAGTCATTCTGCACACACACACAGCCGCCCCAGCTACCCTTTTCCCCAGGGCCCTTAGCTCACTGACCGCAGCGCTATATTCAATAACAAAATCTGTTAGGTGCTGTTTAATGACTCGATTGAGGACACGCTCATTGGTACTGTCTTCAATAAGCTCCTGGCGGTTCACAACTTTTCCCTAGGACAAAAAAAAAAAAAAAAAAAGAAAAACATGAAGTACTTTCCATAATGTAGGCATTTAATAAATATAAGTGGCACAATTTTCCCTTTGGATAAATGCATTGAGAAACGGTGGTGTGTGCAATCCACAATCTAGGTACTTGATAAACATGGACAGCTGAGCAGACTAGCCTATGGGTGGTTCACAGGTATATGGCAGCTATGAAAAATCTTTTAGCTCTCCAGTCACAGGGAGTGTAATTGAATGACAGCCCCAGCTGCTGCACTCTGAAATCCATCACTGTATTTGTGCTAAGGCCATACTTCTCACATGCTGCTCCCACCCAATGACTGAACGCACCAGAGATACTAAAGCAAGCCCAGTTCTGGGAAAAGTGGGATTTCTGTGATGGGCAACTTTGCTGACCATTCTTAGAACTTCACTGCAGTCTAAGCCTCTTCATCCACACTACCTTCCTTCCCTCTAAAGAGTTAGACCTACATCAGGATCTGATGGCCCTTGGAGTCTACCCCAACTCCCTCCCCATTTTCCTTCACAGGTGTTTTCCCTGGTAAATCTTTTGCATATCTAATTCTGCTTGGTGACTGCTTCTCAGAAGTATCTGGACTAACACAGGGAATTACATGGTTCTTTGTAGATTACTACGAGTAATTCTCGACTCGACAGCCATGGGATTTTTTTGGTTTGTAGCCCAGTCTGAGGGAAAGGAGAAAAAAAGCAGCTATCTCTTGATTTTTCTTTATTCCATCTCCTTCTCTTCATCTCTATCAATCCCACCCTAGTTCAGACCTTTCACCTGAACTCCTGCAGTAGCCTCCTGCTAGTCTTCCAATTTTTCCCCTCACTTCCTTCCAACCCATTCACCACACTTCAGCCAAAGTGAAGTTGCTTAAATGCAAATCTGATAATGTCATTCTCTTGCTTAAAACACTTTGTAGGCCCCTTATTGTCCTCTGGATAAAGTTCAAACTCTTTGCTTCTCGTAGGAATAGTAATAATACTGAATAGACTTATTGAGAGCTCACATTACGCAAGCCACAGTTCTAAGGACATTGTATGCATTAATTCATCCCCCTCCCATTTTACAGGTGAGGAAATTGAGGTACAGAGAAGTAAATTAACTTGCCCAAGGTTACAAAGCCAGTAAGTTTTGGAGCCAAGATTCAAACACAAAGCAGTCTGACTCTAGGGTCTATACCCTTAACATTATAATATTTCAAATTCCTCACAAATATATTTTCAAAGTTTGCTATTTGTCTTTTGATACGGAAAAACCCACTAAACCCACTGCCGTCGAGTCGATTCCGACTCATAGCGACCCTATAGGACAGAGAAGAACTGCCCCATAGAGTTTCCAAGCAGCACCTGGCGAATTCAAACTGTTGACCTTTTGGTTAGCAGCCGTAGCACTTAACCACTACCCCACCAGGGTTTCCTTTTGATATGGGGGTAGGGTTTATTCTGCAGAATTTTTCAACATTTATATGGTTCAAATTTATCCATATTTTCTTTTTATGGGTTCTGGGAATTATGCCACACTTACAAAAGGGTTTCTCCACTCCAAGGTTAGAAAACCAACTCTCCATGTTATCTTCTAGTCTGTCCATGGTTTCATTTTTTATATTTTTAAACCAGGAATCCATCTGGAATTTAGTCTGGTGTAATATGTGATATATGGATTGGATCCAGCTTCAGTTTTTTTCTTTTTTTTTTCCCCAGATGGTTACCCAATGGTCTCATCACTATTCACTGAATAATCAATATTTTTCCCACTGATCTAAAACACTATCTTTATTATATACTAAATTTCCATATGTATTTGAACCTATTCTGGACTATATACCATTCTGTTTAAAAATACAAATCAGATTATTCTATCCCCCAGCTAACAACTTTTCAATGGCTTTCATGGACCATTGGAAAAAAAATAAGAGTTCAAAGCCTTCCCTTCAAAGTCAAGCAGATCTGGGTATGACTCTACCTATATCGTGTGTGGCCTTGGGCAAATATCCTAACCTCTCTGAGACAGATCTATAAATAACATGGCTATTGTAAGGGTATGGCTTTGTGTGGGGAGGGAATAAGGCATATTGCAGGAACCAGAAGACTGCAGTAACTGGAGCAGCACTGTCCAATAGAACTTTCTGTGATGGTCAGAATGCTCTATAAATCTGTTCTATCTCATATGGGGACACTTGAAATGTGGCCTGTGTAGTTGAGGTATTAAATTTAATTAATTTTAACCGAAATAGCCACATTGGTTGTTGTTGTTAGCTACCATCTAGTTGGCCCCAACTCATGACAACCCCATAAACAACAAAACAAAATACTGCCCTGTCCTGTACCATCTCCATGATTGGTTATGGGTTGGATAATGTTCCATTGTGATCCACACAGTTTTCATTGGCTGATTTTTGCTAAGGGCTACCATATTGGACAGTGCAGGTCCAGAGCTCAGAGAGGGAGCAGGAGGAAAGCATGCAATGAGGCTGGAGAGATAGATAGGGGCCAGGCTTCCAAAGGCCTTGCAGACCTCCTTGAGGGTTAGAGTCTTTATCCTAAGAATAACAAGGAAGCCATTAAGGGGCTTTCAGTGGGGAAAAGGAAGTGACATCATCAGGTCTGCATTTGGGAAGATTGCACTTTACAGGACAAGAGAGAATGAGACAGACCAGTTGGGTGGCTGTTGGAGTAGAGGTGGTGGGAGATGATGGTCACTCGATCTAGGATAGTAGCAGTGGAGATAGAGAGAAGTGGATGGACTTAAGGAATATTTTCGATACAAAAACCAATGTGATTGGGGAGTTGAATTGGTTATGAGAGATGAAGAGAGGATGGTGTTAGAATGATGCCTGGGTGCTCTGGCTTGCTAAACTGGATGAGAGATAGTGGTGCCATTCATTGGGAGGGAGAAAACCCTGGAGGAGGATTTGGACGGAAGATTAAGACTTTGGGCTCAGCCACGTTGAAATACCTGGTGATGGATATAAATATCTGGAGATCAGAGAAGGCAGACAGAAGATGGATATTTGAGTATCCATGAGTATATACATGGTAACTGCAGATGGTAGATAGATGAGGGAGCATGGAACACAATAAAAAAGGGCTTAGGGCTGGGCCTGGATGAAAATTTTACCAGTTAAAGAAAGGAGGAGGGGCTTACGGTGGAGAATGGCTGGAAAGGTGATAAACACCAGGAGACGGTGATGTCACAGAAGCCAATTAGTCCAAAGCCATCTAGTGCACAAGTGGCAGAACTAGAATTTGAGCTCAAAGCCCGTACATTTGTCACTGTATTGAACTAGAGATCTCTTCACTAGCAGAGGGGCCCAAGTCCTACCTTTTTGAACACCAGGACACTGTCGAGGGTGACGTGGAAACGCCCAATGGTATTGGCAATCGATATCACTCCAAAAGTTAGCTCTGGGAAGTCTTTGATCACATCATAGAACAATTCTGCTACTTCTTCCTCTAAATCCTGTTTGGAGAAGAGTGTTTGGTAAGGCTTTGGTAGAAAAACAAAATTGGGGCTATTTAAGGCAAAGGTGGAATCAGTGGCCAATTTGTCTCCTTACGTTTCCAAGTTCTAGAGTTTTGCTTGGTCACCTAAACCCCCTTTCATGGGTGTTTCATACCCAGAATGCTTCTCCGGCTACGCCTAAGACCAAAATAGGGAAATCCACAGAGATCAATGGAAAGAGCTGATAAACTTGACCTTTTCCAATTACTAGAGTGAAGGCTATTCTAATTCTGAGGCTGAGGCATTTTGACATTTTCTCCATACTGCTTTCAGAAGAGGCAATTAGTTTGACCACATATAGTACCAAATATAACCTAGCATCAAGTTATGGGCTGTAGTGTTGGCCTTCATTCTTTAGTCTGAAAGAAATTTGGGACCAAAAAATAGACAATGGGAGGGGGAGACACATACTCCCCATGTATAAATGTAACGACCTTTCTCACTTCCACTGAGAGAAGTATCATTGAAGTTACATCAAATGAGTTAAGAGAAACTCATTCTCTAAAAAAGCAAAAAATAACTTTTGTGTGTGCGCATCAATCCATAAAATAAAATCAACAGAAAGCTGTCATGAGACCTTTCATTAGCATATCTAAGTTATTTATATCCTCCCCCAAGCATTTCCCCCAGATGCACCTATGATGAGTGTTAGTGTATTTTCAAGTGGCAGCATGGTTATAATGTGTTATGGGTTTCAATGTATGGGGATAATTGGAGAGTGGTTAGGGAGAGAGATTAGCCTGGCCCAAGCAAGATTTATGGCTGTTAGAATCATAGAAAGGAACGGCTCTCAAAAGAGAAAACAAGACATCCCTCTATTCAGTGATGTTCTAAATGGATCCCAGAAAGATCAGTGCTACTGTCAAAACCAATTAAATAAATATGCCAATGTCCTCTCCTCTCTCTCCATTCCCGTGCGCCTTTCTAACTAGCTTTCTTGCCACTTCAGCGTCCATTTTTCGTTCTTCATTTTTAACCCTTCAGCGCCCTCTGAAAACCAGCTCATTGGATGGGGAAGAATAGGCGTGGAATTAACCCAAGTAGAAGAACTCCCCACTTCATCCCCGCCCTCCTAGACATAGGACTCCTCACCAGTCGAGAAGCCTCCCCCCACCTCTTGAGCCCAGTACCTGGAAGAAGCCAATGATGACCAAAGGCCTGGATCTCACGAACTCTACCACCTGCTCGCTGTTGTTGAACAAAAATGCTTTCTTGCTAATTTGTCTTCTCAACCAAACCACCAAGGCAGTAGATTCAACCACACCTGGAAAGAGATACAGCGAATCCTAGGAAAGTTTCTTCTTGAACCGAGGCAAGGACTGCCTTCCTCCATGTTTAGTGAGTGTAAGTATCTTGTCTTGGGCTCCCATCCCCTTGAAGGCCAGAGTCAGTTCTTCCACCTCTCCGAAGCCCCAAGACATGGATATTAACAACAGCAGCTAAACTTTATTGAGCCCTTGCCAAGAGCCAGGCACTGTGCCATAAGTTTTGCATACATTCAGTCCTCATAACAACCCTATGAGATACACACTCTTATTCTCCCCATTTGACAGGCGAGGAAACAGAAGTTCAATTTGCCAAAAGCCACCCAACCAGTGAACCTGAGACTCAAACCAGGAGGAGGAAACATTTCCAGCTTTGTTTTCTTACCTACCCTCCAAGGTCACAATTAAATATTTTTTTTAAAGACTAGATAGGTAAAATATAAATAGAGACCAGCTAAGCTCTGTGACCTGGGGAAAATCCCTTTATCCCCCTGTGCCTCTGATTTGTCAGCTGAGGCCCAAATGTTGTCTAAGATTATAGAATCCTGACCTCCATGTCTCAGGAATCATATGGGAGGAGGTAGGCACACAATAGTCTTAGCTTCTAAAATTGGGACACATATATCATCTGGGGAGACACAATGGTGTGCTAGAATTTACATAAGGCTACAAATGAACGTGTGTTTCCCCAAATCATCAATTTCACACGATGGCAGGAAATGTAAAATATGCCTTTATATTAAAGCCTGCTAAAGAATAAAATGGGACATTTCAATGAGTTTATAGGATAAAGCAACATATTTTTAATAAGCCATGTTCGTTGGGAGTAGATTTGGACTACATCCACAAACCTTTATTCATTCACTCTCTTGTTTATTCCTTCACTCACTCCTGCATTTGACAACTAAGTGTTGAGTTCCTGTTACATCATCAGAAGCTGTGCATAGTGCTGGGGCTGATGGGCAGAAACACACCTTATCACTCTCCTACAAATCTCGTTCTGTTGAGGGAGATAATCATCAAATAATTACACAAACCCATGTATAATCACACCCAAGGTAAGTAAAGTTCTATGAGCCTGTAGCAAAGATACCCAACGTAGACTGTGAAGTCAGGGAGGGCTTCCTGGAGGAAGTCATGTATGAGCTGAAAACTGAAGGATGCATAAGAGTTCATCTGGAGGCAAAAAGGAGAGGGAAGGGCTTCCAGGCAGAAAATAGCCTGTGCAAAGGCCCTGCGGCTGAGTACTCTCCTATCACCCCACCTCAGTCACTCACCATCTCCAATTGTTCTATTTTATGACCTGTTTTATTTTCTTCATTGAGACTCTAACTTTCTGAAATTCTTCTTTTTTTTTTTTTTTGCGAACTTGTTTAACGTGGGGTCATGGTAGCTCCTATAGTGCCTGGCTCATACTAGGTGGCCCAGAAGCAATCGCAGGATGAATGAATGAGGTGAATGAATCATTAGCTAAGGTGGCTTTGAGGGAACTTGATCTTGGGCCATCTTTTCTGTGGTGGATGAACTCTGTTTGGCCCCTCTGAACCCCACAGGACTGATGGAGCTCTGAATTTGGCAAATACTTTGTTCCTGAGTGCCTGCCCTTGTTGGTCATGGTGCCTCCCCTGGCGCTTGACTCTGAGCCAGAGGACAGAGTGACGACTGAGACGCGAATGCTGTGTCAATGATTGACTGGGACCGGAGCTTGGCTGCGTATTTGCAGGCACAGGCTTTGAATGCATCCTTAATAGAGGCCCCACAGGCAACCCAGTCTCCCTCCCTCCAGGAAGGCAGCCAAGGCCAAGTCTTCTACATCAATCCTTGGAGAATAGAGGAGAGAGGGGGCTGGGCTTTGACCTGTCAAGGACTAAATCCCCCCTGCCTCCTGAGAAAGCTTTCAAAACGAGTCACGTTGCAGAAGCCATGTCAAGCACCACCTCCCCTCTTTAGCTCAGAGAAGCCCCGCCCAGGAGGCAGAGCTGCTGGCATTATTCATCCTGTTTTGGAAGGACAGCCAGAATGCTCCTTGGAAGCAAGGATGGGGAGACTTCATCTCACATATTTTGGACATGTTATCAGGAGGAACCAGTCCTTGGAGAAGGACATCATGCTTGGTAAAGTAGAAGGTTGGTGAAAAAGAGGAAGACCCTCAACGATATGGATTGACACAGTGGCTGCAACAATGGGCTCAAGCATAACAGCGATTATGAAGATGGTGCAGAGCTGAGCAGTGTTTCGTTCTGCTATTCATGGGGTCCTATGAGTCGGAACTGGCTCAACAGCACCTAACAACAAGAAAGAATGAGAAATTGCAACGCTGATTCTAAAAGGCTTGCTCCAATTCCCACAGCTAGTGCTGGCAAATGGTTGTCCTAAAACCCGGGCATCCTAGGTCCCAGCGCAGACTGCAGCCTGGCGTCCATTGCCTCTTGCCCTGGCTGGGTAATACTGAGGAAGAAGAAGGAAGGCAGTTCAGCTGGGACACGGGCTGGCCTGTTATTGTCATGGCTTGCTGCAGTCTGCCCTTGCAATTCCATTCCATTCAAACTCAGTAACTATTAAAGTATCGACAATGTCCCAGGCACTGGACTAGGATTAGGAAACGATTAAAAAACGAGTCGCTGTGGAATTGACTCCAACTCACACCAATCCCATGTCTGCCAGAATAGAACTGTGCTCCGCAGGGTTCTCAATGGCTGATTTCTCAGAAGTAAATCATCAGGCCTTTCTTCCAAGGCCTCTCTGGTGGACCCGAACCTCCAGTCTTGCAGTTAGCAGCTGAGCACATTAACCGTTTGTACCACCCAGGGACTCCAGGCAACAATAATCGTTTGATAATAATGACCACACCTGCCATTTACTTACAGTGTAGCACAATGCAGAGCGAGGTTAGCAAACTACAGCCAGTGGGCCATATCTGGCCTGCCCACCACTTGATTTTTACAAGCTTTATTGGATCAAAACCACACTTACTCATTTACGTATAGCTACAGCTGCTCCTCGGGACAAAGCTGTGGCAGTCTGCTTCCGTAAAGATTACAGCCTTGGAAACCCTATGGGGCAGTTCTACTCTCCTATAGGGTCACTATGAGTTGCAGTCAACTCAACAGCAATGGGACAGGGCTTTCACACAACAGCAGAACTGAGTAGTTGTGACAGACCATCTCATCTATAAAACATAAAATATTTATCATCTGCCCCTTTTACTGAAAACAATTGCCAACCTCACTGTTTACTAGCTGGGGGTCTTGAGCAAATTTTTCTGCCTGTCTGTGCCTCAGTTTCCCCATATGCAAAAGAGGGATGAAAATAGCACCTCCCACATGGGGTTGTCTCGACACGTGAGAAGGGCCTAGAACAGTGCCCGGAACATAAGTATGTGCAGGTGTGTGTCAGGCACCATGCCCTGCAAACATGTTTTCATCTTCCTGGCAATCCTAGGAGGTAGAGACTTTCACAATACCCATTTTACAGATGAGGAAACCAAGGTTCAACAAGAAATAATTTTTCCTCAGGCATATTGTGAGGATTTGAATTTGGGGTGGTATCCCACAAGTTCTGTTAGCCTTTTCAAAACCAAATAACAAACCCGTTGCTGTCAAGTCTATTCTGACTCATAGCGACCCTATTGGACAGAGTAGAACTGCCCCATAGGGTTTCCAAGGCTGTAATCTTCAAGAAAGCAGACTGCCACTTCTTTATCCCACAGAGTGGCTGGTGGGTTCGAACTGCTGACCTTTTGGCTAGCAGCCAAGTGCTTAAACACTGTGCCACCAGGGCTCCTTAGCTTTTTCAGAGGACCCAGAAATGGGCGTAAGTTCCCTGCCCTTGTGGAAGTCTCATCCCATGGCGTAGAAAAATGAGCAACAGATGCAATTCTGTGAGGTGAAGACCTTGGTGGGGGAAGCACAGGTGCTACAGGATCACAGAGGAGGGGGGATCATGGGAGACTTCCTGGAAGAGGTGAGGATGAAGCTTCCTGCACCGCAGAGGAAGTCCTCGGTATTAGGTCCTACCAGAAAGGAGGCTTAGTGGCCAAAGGCCTTGGGGAGCTCTTATATCAGCCCCATTCACAGCCTACAAGTTGTCACATTATCATCTTATTTCCTCTAAGAGTAGAGTCAGATCTCAACTGTCCTTTAGGAGGGAAAACTGGTCCCTTTTGCCCATGACAATACCTGAGCTACTCGGTGGGCATATATGGATCTTGGAAAAGTAACCCAGAGGCTTCACATCTCTTCAGAGCCCTCCCCAAAGCCAACACATCACAGAGGGCTCCTTGCTAGGATATCGACGGGCTCCTCTTGCTGAGGGTCAGCATTCGGTGTTCATAGGAAGCAGCAGTCTCTGTCCCTTATCTCACTGCTCTTGCCCTCTCTCCCCATCTCCCCTTCTCTCCCCCTACACACACACACACACACACACACACACGAACACACACACACACCTCCCTCCCACAAGCCTGCTGGGAGCCACAGGCCTGTCAGGTCTCTTATGTAACCTGCCATAAAAGTTCTCTTTTGCTGCGCCTTCCCCTGCAAATCTGGACCGTGACTCTCGTGCTCCCTGGTATCCATTCTGAGAACTGCAAGGCATCAAGCTGTCCCTATATGTAGTAGTGGTTCTCCAGCCCCCTTGGTTCTTGCAACGACATTCAGAAGGGCTTCTTGGAAGCCTTCTATATGCCAGGTCCTGTGAAAGGCAGTCTCAGCTTCCTGAGATTCAATCATTAACACATACATATACCATTATCATCATCTGTTGCTATCAAGCCGATTCTGACTCATGGTGACCCCATGCATTATAGAGTAGAACTATCCCATAGAGTTTTCTTGGCTGTAATCTTTAGGGAAGCAGATGGCCAGGGCTTTCTTCTGCAGAGCTGCTGGGTGGGTTCAAACTGCCAACCTTTAGTTTAGCAGCCGACAGCAAACTGCTTGCTCCACCCAGGCTCCTAACACATATATAATGAGAACATTCTACTAGCATAGTAGGACCTGTGCTAGGCACTTCTGTGTTCACCAGAACTGTGTTCACCATTTTTATGACATCCATCCAGCCATGTGCATTCATTTATGCATTTGTATATCTTAACATTATTTTTAAATTAGGGCCTACATGTGCCACACTGAGGCACATCTTATCCATTCACTTATTCATCACTCAGTTACGGAGATTCTCGGTAACTGAGTGATGAATAAATGAACGGATAAGTGAATAAATGAAATGGATGATGAGAGCAGTTAAAGTGTTTAGTAGACATCCCATCCTAAGCCTATCTTGTTCCATCATCTCCCAGTCTCCCTTTTGAACAAACCAGCTCTTCCTTGGCCTGGAGCCATGTCAAAATCCTTCTAAAGAGAAGACGGAGGGTTGGAGTTAGGAGCTCAGTTGGTAGCTATAAGCCATGAACCCCATCCTCCTACCTCACGGTGTTGCTATAACCCACTAACTACGGTAGAGGTAGCTACACATTCACCAAAACCCAAAAGGAAAACCTTATGGACAGAGCACTGGACTACATTTGTCTTTCTTGCAGCTGGGTGGGCATATAACAAACATGGTCAATGGATTGCAAATATTCACCACTCCCAGGCCTGGGCCACAAATACCTGCTTTGGCCAGATGCAGAAGAAACAGCAGGTGGCTCCTAGGCCCTCAGGAAGGGCAGAGCCATAGGCAGGAACGAGCCTTGGTCCCCAAAATGTTCTGTGGAGTGGAATTCTCTGCCTCCACCCTCTGGCTGCCAACTGGGCTTTATGTGGTCAAGAAATACACTTAAGCCACTGAAGCTCTGGTGTTTATGTGTTTCCATAGCTAGCATACTTGGACTCACCCACAAGCCCCATTACCTTCACAGCTGATGGGCTCAGACCTGTTGCCTTCAAAAAACAGCTTCACCTCTGGGGCCTTCTTAATATCAAATTCCTCCTGAAGCTCCTTCTCGACGGTGATGTCCACTTTGCCAAAGCCGAGCCCATTCTTGCCTTTGCCCATGATCTCCATGGCTCTGCCCAACTCCTGGGCCAAATTCCTGGATCGCTTTGAGGATGGGTTGTCTGAAAAAGCCGGCATGAAGACAGAACTTGCTGGAGCCTCTTCACCCAACCCCCCAACCCCCACCCCCATCTTTCAAGGAAAGTTCTTGGTTTTGGTTGGCTAGTTCCTGGGCCTTTCTTTGTTCAGCTGGTAATGGGTAAATTTTCAGAAACGTGAAAGGATACGAGACATGATGGCTTATGAAATTAACGAATGGAGAGACACACATCTGGGTTCATACATTTGGATTCAGCAACCCTGGAAACAACACAACTTTGGGCACCTTACTCAGTCTCTCTACATTTCAATTTCACCATGGGGAAGATCGGGAAGTAACAGTGGCTACTCACACCACACCTCGGGGAGGTGTTAGAAACAAGTAAGATTCATTTAACAATCACTAATATAGTGCTTATTATTTCCTAAGGGAGCCCTGGTGGTGCAGCGGCTAAGAGCTTGGCTGCTAACCAAAAGGTTAGCAGTTCAAATCCACCAGCTGCTCCTTGGAAATACTACGGGGCTATTCAACTCTATCCTTTTAGGGTCGCTATGACTCGATGGCAACAGGTTTTTATTTTCTAAGAGCTTTACATTTATTAATTCATTTAACCTTCCCAATAACTCTATGGGGTAAACCAAAACCAAACCTGCTGCCGTCCAGTAGATTCTAACTCACTGCGACCCTATAGGACAGAGTAAAACTGCCCCATAGGGTTTCTTCGGCTGTAATCTTTAAGGAAGTAAACCGCCACATCTTTCTCCCACAAAGTGGCTGGTGGGTTCGAACCACCGACCTTTCGGCTAGCAGCAGAGCACTTAACCACTGAACCACCAGGGTTCCTTCCACTATGGGGTAGGTATTACTATTATCATCTCAATTTTTCAGATGAAGAAACCAATGTGCCACAAAATCACCTACTTGCCCAAAGCCCAGTGACAGTAAGAAGCATAGCCAGGATTCAGAATTCCAGAATTCCAGCTCTCCAACCTCTACTACGGGTGTGAAACACTTAGCACAATGTCTGGCATATGTTATGCACATGAAACATTATTATTATCATCATCGTTACTGTCAAATTTACGTAACAAAAAATTATAGACTAGAGAGGGATCATGATCGCCATCTAGTGGACAGTTCTGGAGCTAACAGGCCAAATTGAAACCCTCCAGTTGCCATGTCTTGGCGACCCCACGTGTTGCAGACTATAACTGGGTGCTCTATGGGTTTTCAATGGCTGTGACCTTTTGGAAACAGAGCGCCAGGCCTTTCTTCCAAGGCGTCTCTGGGTGGGTTCAAACCATCAACTTTTTGGTTAATAACTGAATGCTTATCTGTTCGTACCACCGACTAGGGACTAGTCAGAATCGACCCCGTGGCAACCAGTTGTTTTTGTTTTGTTTTTAGTTGTCATGTAGCTGTGTAATATGGCTGAGGACTCTCTCATGTAAGGAAGAGAATTAGGGTGGGAAAGTACTGATTGGGTATGAAAAGAGTGGGTAATGGGGGGAAGTTATGGGGCTCCCCTACCCTTTTAAGCCTCCATGATTGAGGGACCTGACATTTCTTGGCCCCTCGCATGGCTGGGCAGAGGGGTCACCCCTTGCCATGAAGTCAATTCCAACTCAAAGCGACCCTATACGACAGAGTAGAACTGCCCCATAGGGTTTCCAAGGAGCGGCTGGTGGATTCGAACTGTCAACCTTTTCAATAGCAGCTGTGCCGCCAGGGCTCTGCAAAGGGGTGGGGGGAATCCTTTTCTAGAAACAGCCTCAGGGAGCTGGCACGTGGTCTTGTCAGTAGGAGAGGCCTTCACGCCCTAAATGAGAGGGAACTAAAAGGTGCTCGAGTCTGCCTTCCTGCTGGTAGCCTGTGAGACTGCAGATCCCTCAACTAGCCCTGCCATGCTGTGCGGGGCACACGTGGGCGCGGGGCAGGTGGGCGCGGGGCAGGTGGGCGAGGGGCAGGTGTGCTGAGCCAGGGCAAGGGTCACTGATTCCGTTTCAAGCCAGAACACTGAATCTTTTTCAAACTCTTTGATCTGGAGCCCTTGAAGAAAATGCAAATCACCTTCCCCGCCGAGGGCAAGTTCTAAGTCCAAAATAGGAATGTTTTGTCAGGTATGGCCCAGACAACCCAGCCATGGAACAGCTGGCGCAGTCCCCACTGCCAGCCAGCCCACCTGTCCCTGCAGTAGCACCGAGAGTGAATGATCGCTTTTCATTAAACTCCCAGCCAGTGGACAGGAAATGAGGCCTTGCGCCTCCGCCATAGATTGATGCCTCTCCACTGCCCGCTTTGTCACCATCATGGCCTGCGGTGCCCCCATCCATCATCGCCAGCATGCCTGGACTATTGCCTGCCATCTGGCCTGCTGGTCTCCCCTGGCTTCCTTGTGGCCTCTGCCAGGCCCAGCACAGAGTTGCTGATTGACCACCATACACACACACAAAAAAACCCAAACCAGTTGCTGCTGGGTCGATTCCGACTCAAGGTGACCCTGTGTATTACAGAGTAGAACTGCCACATAAGGTTTTCTTGACTGTAATCTTTAGGGAAGCAGATTGCCAGGTCTTTCTTTGGGGCACCGCTGGGTGGGTTTGAACTGGCAATCTTTCAAACCATTTGTAGACATCATGTCTAAACCTGGGTTTCCAAGGGCAGGGGCTCAGGACGAGAGGGACACCTGGAATGATGGTGCAAATACCAGAGTTTTCGGACATTCTGCGCATGGCCCAGTGTCCCTGAGTGTCGGAAAGGGAAGTGGGAGAACTAGGCTGTGACAGCTGGAATGCTGAGATCTGAGAACCAGGTGGATGGGACCTCCAAAAGGCACCTAGCAATAACAGCAATGGGGATACATTCATTCAAAAATTTTTTTTAGGATCAGTCATGTGCCAGGCACTGTTCTAGATACTAAAGATATGTTGCTGTTGGGCCCCGTCGAGTAGATTACAACTCCCAGCAACCCCGTGTGAAGGAGTAAAACTGCCCCATGGGGTTTTATTGGCTGTAATCTTTAAGCAAGCAGATCACCAGGCCTTTCTCCCACAAAGCCACTGCGTGAGTTCGAACTGCAAACTTTTGGTTAGCAGATGAGTGCTTAACCTTTTCCCCATCAGGGCTCCTTAAAAAAAAAAAAACCAAACCCACTGCCATCAAGACAATTCCAACTCATAGCAACCCTATAGGACAGGGTAGAACTGCCCCATAGTGTTTGCAAGGCCTGGTGGATTTGAACTGCTGACCTTTTGGTTAACAGCCAACCTCTTCACCACTGTGCCACCAGGGCTCCCAAGGCTCCTTACTGGGGCTATAACAGTGAACAAAATCTATTGCCATCAGGTAGATTCCAACTCGTATCGGCCCTATAGAACAGAACTGCCCCACAAGGTTTCCAAGGGCACCTGGTGGATTCAAACTGCTGACTTTTTGTTTAGCAGCTGAGTTCTTAACCACCGTGCTACCAGAGCTCCAATGACACAAACAGATAAAAATTCCTGCCCTCATTGGAGAAGGCAGAAAATAAAAGTAAACTGTATGCAGTGTTAGATAGTATGGGCTACAGAGAAAAGGAGAGCAGGACTGGGGGAGGGGTGGGAGTGTCAGGGGGATTGCAGGTTTAAGTAGGGAGGTTTTAGAAGGCCTCAGTGTGAAGAGACATTTTGATAAAGACAAAAGGAGATGAGGGAGTCTGCCCCTTGGATAACTGGAGGAACAGTGTGCCAGGCAGAGGGAACAGGGAGGGCAAAGGCTCTGAGGTTGCAGCACTTCTGACATGTTTGAGAAGAGTGAGCTGGAGTGGGGATCAGGAGGCCTTGAAGGTCATTGAACAGACTTGGTCCTTTCCTCTGAGTGACATGGAGAGTCACTGGAGGGTTTGGAGCAGAGCTATGATGCAATATGATGTACTTTTAAGCAAAATGGTAGAGGGAGATTAGACCAAAGTTGGAAGAAGGTGGATGCAAGGAGACAAGTTGGAAGCTACCGTAAGAATCCAGGTGAGAGAGGGTGACGGCTTGGACCATGGCAGTGGCGATGGAGAGGGTGGGAAGGGGTCAGAGTCTAGAGAGATTTCAAAGGAGGAGTTCACTGGATTTGATGACAAAATAGCATATTCATGGGGCCTCTAAGGAGCCCTGGTAGCATGGTGGTTAGGCACTCGGCTGCTAACTAGAAGCTCAGTGGTTTGAATGCATCAGCTGTTCTCAAGGAGAAAGATGTGGCAGTCTGCTTCCATAAAGATTACAGCCTTGGAAACTTCATGGAGAAGTTCTACTCTGTCTGATAGGGTCACTATGAGCCGGAATTGACTTGACGGCAATGGGTTTTTTTTTTTTTTTTTCAATGATTATTACTACGACAGTGGCAGGGAATCCTTGGCCTTGCCCAGATCAGGCTCTCTCTGGGAAGCGAGGGTCCTGTGGAGACGTTTAATCCCAGCAGATCTTCTGGCTCCTGGGGAAAGGAAGACGAGGGTGGCCAGCACAGGGAGCTGGAACCTGCCTCCCTTTAGACTAGTGGTTCTCAATGGGGGACATTTGGCCACGTCTGGAAACATTATTGGTTGTCACAGTTGGGGGAATTGGTGCTACTGGGATCTAGTGAGTAGAGGCCAGGGATGCTGCTGAACACCCTGTGATGCACAGGATAGCCACCCAAAACAAAAAATTATCCAGCCTCAAATGTCAACAGTGCTGAGGTTGAGAAGCCCTGCTTTAGATCAAGCTCAGATCAAGCATAGAGAAGTGTTCTGAGAATGAGTCACCATTCCAAAGGGCTGTTTACAGAGTACAGAGGTGCTCCCAGCTGGTATGAACTTCAGGATGCTCATCAACCCCTTTTGCTTCCTCAGGGGCTCCTCAGGGGTCAGCCAACACACCACTCTGGCCATTACAACGGCCTTCAAGGCCCTGAAGGATCTGTATCTCATCTTTCGTACCTCATATTCTACTCCTGTTCAGCAACTCAGCTTTCATCACTCATATGCCTTCCTACCTCAGGGCCTTTGCACTTCCTGTTCCCTCTGCCTGAAATGCTCTCCCTGCCCGCCCATCACCAGATATCTGCATGGGTTGTTCTCTCACTGCCCTCAGGTCTTTGCTAAAATGTCATCTTCTCAGGGAGGCCCTCCCTGGCCACCTTATTTAAATTTGCAGACCCACCTCCACTCAACCCTTGCATTCCATATTGCTCTTCTCTGTTTTTCTCCATAGTCGCTTAACCATATGACATACTACATATTTTGCTTAGTTATCTGTTTATCATATGTCTCCTCCTCTCTCCAGTATGTAAGCTTCATGAGAGTAAAGAGTGCTTTGTTCACCACTATACCTGCCTGTGCCTAGGGTATATCTGGTACATAGTATGTGTTCAATAAATATATAATGAATGAACAAATGAATGTTCTAGTTATTAGCACAGTGCTGTAAAATGGATCGAGCACCAGTTTTGGTGGCAGACATGGCTTATATCCAGACTTCATCACTTAGTAACTGTGACTTTGGGCAAATTATCTAACCTTTCTTAGACTTATTTGCTTCATCTGTGAGAGGAGGATAATGACAGCAAGTACAGTGCCTAGAACACAGGTACGTAATAAATGGTAGCTATCATCACTATCTGCCATCATAATCATCACCATTGTCATCATCATGACCACGGTCATCAGCATAACCCTCATCATCACCATCTTCATTGCTATTACCACCCACATCACCATCTTCATTATCATCACCATTACCATCACCATCATCATCTAACCTGCTCTCAGGCCAGGGATGTGCCACCTCTGTCTTATGGGCAATCATTAAATGACCCTAGACACAGCTCCTGATAAATTTCATCTTGACCTTGCCCCACTAGGAATCAACTTGATGGCAATGGGTTAGTTTTTTTTTTTTCCCTCCCCACTAAAGATAGCCTTTCCTTTTCTCCTGCCTCATCCATGGAGAACATACGGGACCAAAGGAAGGCTCATTTATTTCATTTATTTATTCATTTATTCAACATCTATGTAGGCCAACCATGTTCCAAGCACAATCCCAAATATTACGAATCAAGAGATAAATGAGATTTGGCCCTTCCCCCCATCAAACTCACAAGTTTAAAAGCAGTTTCAATATAGTGTGGTAAGAACTATGACAGAGAGGCTACAGGGGGCTGTGTGAGCATGTGGGCAGGCTCCTAGCCAGTCTGAATGGGAGTGTCTCCTGACAAGGAGACTCCATGAGCTTAAACCTCACGAACCAAGTGAAGAAGTGGAGGAAGGGCACTATAAGCAGAGAGAACAGCAACGGCAGAGGCTCAGAGGCCTAAGTGATATGGTCTATTCTGGCACCTATAAATAACTCAGGGTCTAGAGCATAACATTCAAGTAGGGTGAAGAGGTAGGCCTAGGATAGAGCAAGCAGGGGACCTTATAACATGTTAAGGAGTTTGGGATGTTAGAGAACCATTGAAGGCTTTTAATCAGGGAGCGACACAATCAGATCTGCATTTTAGAAAAAGTATCTCTGGGTGCATCGTGGAGGCAGCATTGGAGGGGTAGGGAAGCAATCTCAGAGGCTGCTATGGGGCTGAGAAGAATGACGAGGCTGACTGGAACTGAGGCGATGGCACTGGACTAGGGAGAACTGCAGACTGGAAAGGGACTTAGGAGGTGGCATCAACAGGACTTGGTGACAGATTAGATGTGGAGAGTGGGTGAGAATACAGAGAAGTGTCAAGAATGACCTTGAGGTATCTCTCTTTGACACTGGGTGGTGGTGGTGCTGTCAGAAAAGGCAGGACATGGGGGGAAACAGAGTGTTGAGAGTAAGTTAAAGATGCTGAGGCCTGTTTTAGACACATGTGGCAGTGAAAGGTCTGAGGGACAGAGGAAAGGTCCCACCCACCATTGGCTCTTGGACCTGGAGTCCCAGAGAGACGCAAAGCACGCCAGCAGCTAGGAATTGGGGGCAATCCCTGGAGGCAGGATTGGAAAAATCCCTTCGGTTAAAAAAAAAAAAGACCATTTACCTCTGGGAAAAAAAGCTTTTAAATAAAGCCTTCCCCAAGTGACTAGTTTTTCCAAAGGTCACTTTTTTTTTTTTGAGAACTCATTTTGAACTAAATTGTGTTTTGGCAGGAATGGAATCTTTGAATGCAGTGAGTTTAATTGAGTGGGCAGTGAGTTTAATTTAGATAGCAAGATCTCTGCTGGTGTTGGGTTCTCTGCTTTCAAATGTCCACTGGTGGGAAGGATTTAAGTTTGAAGTATTCAAATTGGTCATTATTGAATGCAATTAAAGTATGTAATATCAATTGGCCCCCTCTGTAGTCCCAGGTTCCACGTTAACCCCTAAGTGATTAGATATCAGGTAAAGTCCCAAAAAGCCATGAACTTGCCCTTTATTCAGACCCAGGAGTCATTGGGCAGAACCCTGCCTTCTATTTTGGAGTTCGGGCTGACAGGACAGGTTCCCAGCTTGCCCACCTACCGTACCATTTTTGGAAAGGAAAATGCGTATAGAGATGCCTGCTATATTTTGCAAGGTGTATGGCTCTAAAACCTTCAACACAACTTTTGGGGGCCCAGAATGCAGAGACGAGGGCTGCAGCAAAAAAAAAAGGAAGATGGCTTGGGTGTCTGCCTTGTGCAAACCATTAGCTCACAGTTCCACAGCAGGCAGATTCGGGCTTCAGGATTCTCAGTGCTTCCTTTGGCTAGAGTTCTGGTGTGTATGAGCAGACTCAGGAGTGTTCAGGAAAGCAGAAATGCCTGCCTTGCTCACAAAATGTTGTGTGCTGTTGAGTTGACTTATTAATTTTTTTGTTGTTGTTGTTTAAAGAGGCACACTTGGCTGGCATGACTTTTGTCCCTTTGCTATTTGCCCTGCTCCCTTTTTTTCCTACCTGGAATGTGCAATGCAGGTGATGCAGCAGCCATCTTGTGATCATGAGCTACAACATGGTAAAATGATAGAGCAGACAGGTAGGAGGAGCCTGTATCCTTGACATTGTAGAGCTGCTACACCAGTCGTTGACTGCCTATCTCTGGACTGTATGTATATAGTACATAACAAACTCTTCCAGTTTGAGCACCATTAGCAGAATTATTACTTGCAGCTGAACTCAGTCCAAACTGATCTGATGGAACTGCAACTGTTGAGGTGCTGCAGGACCAAGACAGGATGGGAACTTCCATCTACTGAGCATGTTTCATGTGGGTCCTTCATAGACACTATTTCTGTTAATCCCTATAATGAATCTACCACTTTCATTATTTCCCCCTGGCAAGTACAGTGAGATACTAAAAAGTTACTCAAGACCACATAAGAAGTTCATGGCAGAATTGGGTTCATACCTGGGCTTGTCTGGCTCCAAAGCCCATAAAGTTTACACTAAACCTTGATGCCACTTAAGGACCAAGGTGGGTGGATGATTCAGGTTAAGGGGGACTCTCCAGGATTTACCAGTGTGTGGTATATAGGGTCCTTGATAAACACTGAAGTCAACAATCACAAATCCCAAAGACCTCTGACCCATGTGTGGCTCTGAAGTCAGGGTTTTGGAAGCCACTGCTCACAGTTGTTTCCTGTATCCTTCAAATCCTTCCATGCTGGAGGGGTCTAGGACAGGGTCTGCGGACACCGCTTGTGGCTGTCTGCCCTTGGGCAAGTCACTGGGCTTCTCTGAGTCTCTGTTTCCTCAGCTAGAAAATGGGAAGAAGAATAGTGCCCACCACACAGAGGTGTTACAAGGACTAAATGAACCTTAAGACAGTGCCTGGCACCTAGCAAGTGCTCACTGTGTGAAACTGTTGGAAAATCACTTATCCGCTGGCCCAAGAAGGGAGCCTTGGTGGCATAGTAGTTAAGTGCTTGGATGCTAACCAAAAGGTTGGCAGTTTGAACCCACCAATGGCTTGGAGGGAGAAAGATGCGGCTGTCTGCTTCCACAAAGATTACAGTCTTGGAAACCCTGTGAGGCAGTTCTACTCTGTTCTATAGTGTTGATATGAGTCAGAATTGTCTTGATGGTAAAGGGTTTTTTTTCCTGGCCCAAGGCACAGCTGTGTCAGCACATGCCAGAGCCTCAAGAAGCAGCAGGCTGTCCTTTCCACCCCCCCAACCCCAAAGTGTCTGCTAACGCAAAGGGCAACAGTCTGAAGAGTAAAAGTGAATTGCAAAGTTAAGATGGCAAAGGTGATGGCTTTCTCCAGAGCTTACTCACAACAGCCATCATTTATTGCTCTCCAGTCGTGTTCCAGGAACTTAACACATTATCTCCTTTCAACATCGTGATAATCTAGCATGGTTGTTATTTTCATGCCCATTATACAGAGGAGAAAACTGAGGGTCAGAATGGTAAGGACACGAGAGGGTAAACTATAGATCTTTGCCTTCCGTGGGATACGGGAGCCACATAAAAAACCCAGACTAAAGAGGCAGTGTATTTTGCAAATTGTTTAACCTCTCTGGGCCTCAGTATTCTCATCTGGAAATTGGGGGTGCAATTATATACATCTTATTTAAAAAAAAATTAGTACCATGTGTTCACATGTGTTTAGCAATGTAGAGAGCTCCTCTGGCCCCCAGAAGCAAGGAGGCTGGCCTCACCCTCACCCACTGCCTGGGAGTGAGGGACACTCACGAAAAAGGACCATGAGGAAGCGGGTCTGGTTCAACATCTGGGTCAGGCCGGCAGAGGTCAGCACCAGCAGGTTGCTCTCCTCCCGGATATGCAGGAGCCGGGGTACCTCCGTGGCATCCACCTCTGGAGAGCTCAGCACAGCAGGGATGCAAGAAGCTACCAGCAGCAGGGGCATCCAGAGTGGCTCCATGTCTGTCCTGGGGGGGCAAGGGGAGGAGCAGGCACCCTTATCTATCAGCACAGCCAGAGCACCACATCGTCACTTCCTCCCGCCAGCCCGTATGTGCAAACCTGGCCTGAGTACTGCCCACTACCTCCCCAGCAGTGGCCACAGCTTGGCAGCAGCACCACAGGAAAGGTGAAGGGTTAGGTCAGCCTCAGGTCCCACCCCCCAACTCAGAGCAGCAGGAAGCAAGCTACTCAAGACTGCTGGCTCCCTGGCCACTTTGCAGAAATGGGTCCCTAAGATGAGCCTCTGGATCTCAGAGATGATGGTCCAATTCCCCATCCACAGCCTCCCAGGAATCCCTCCATAAACAATGCCTTGGCTGCACATTCCTCCAGCTTCTGCTTGAATGCTCCTATGATGGGGAGCTTACTACCTTGCCCGCACCTTGTTTGATTCTGAACAAATTTTCTCCTCATAGGTCAATATTTTCTTGTTTCTCTTAAAACTCTCAGGTAATTCCATTGTGCAGTTGTGTAGGATTACAACTACATTGTCAAAGGGAATCAACAAAGCTGAGTCGATAGGAGGATGAGGGATGGACAGCCTGGCTTTCTAGAAAGCAGAGTGATGCATATAATTCAAGCCTAGGTCTCAGTCAAAGGGCCCATTAGTGCCTAACAGGCCTCCAGGCTTCCTGATGAATCCACGAAGTCTATGGCAGACCTGGTATCATGCCTCTGGTCAGCCCTGGCTAAGTCTGCCACAGAGTGATGACTATTAGATGGAGCTTTCATTTTTAGAATTAATTTTCTTGTTTGCTTACTTATTCATTGATTTATTTACTTACAAGAGAAGCTTATTTAAAAGTTCTTTGCCTAGCTGGAGATATCAAAGTACTAGAGAGTAAATTTTTATTCTACAGAAGACCACTAGAACAACCCCTTCTTAGTAGTGTAAGTGGAAGCAGGGAGGGCCAATCAGAACCTTCCCAGGACTCATCACTCACCACTGGAAATCTCTTCCAAGTTTCCTTGGTACCCAGAGCCCCATGACTAACGGGAGGCGGCCAAATTTGTAGAGTACCAAGGAGTCTTCTGGAAAGAAACCTTGAGAGGTAAGGTTGTTAGACGCTCTCTGAGAGATTTAGGAGGTACTTGTCAGGAGGGAAGGGGAACCTGGGCCCATGACCTCTGGTAAACTCTAGGACCTTAAGGAGAAGTGCTGCTGGTCCAGCCCAGCCACGGTGGAGGGGTAGACAGCTGACCATCCATGTGCCATAGGGTCAGCAGGGGCTGTGGAGGGTTCCAGCTTCCCATTACAAGGTCTTTGGTGGGATATTCCTATCGATTTGTGGGGACAGGGCAGTGGGAGGCTCCAAGAGAGAGGTATCAGCTTTCTTGCCCAACTGGGTAGGCTGAAGCATGAGTCTAAATGCTTCCCATGTCCCCAGGTCTTATAGGGTAAAGATCAAGCCAGCAGGCCTGGGGTGGTAAGATCTCCTAGGTCAGGCTTCTGTAGATTCAGCTTTCTTTCTTGCCCCATGGAACCCAGCCACCTTTCCCCTCCCCTAGCCCTTCCCTGTCTCCAAGTAAGATCCTGATGTCAGCTCCCCCAAAAGGTTAAGTGTTAACCAATATTTCATCTAGGACTTTGGAAAACAAGTGATATTAATCTAAGTCTGTCAAATAAGATGAAGGATGGCACCAGCCACCCCCTGAGCTGATGGGATAATGGCGGGAAAAGATCAACATGTTTGAGATACGACCACCGAAACCCAACAGAAGAAAGAGAGTGGACATTTCACAAGTCCCTAAAACTTATGGCCCCTTTTCCCTTAAAAGCCCAAGCTGACCTGTAGTCCAGTGAGACAGACGACTTTAGGAGGAGATCATTCCCCCCGTCTCAAATACTGATACGTATAATAAAGCTCTTGCTACCTACCTCACCCCTGTTCTCAAGAATTGGCAGCTCTAATTCACGAAATTGCGGTAACTTTAGTACTTGCTAAGACGGCACTGGGTACTGGGTAAGTACCATTCTAGGTGCGAGGGATTCAGTGGTGAACAAAGAATAGTCCTTGCATTCACGGAACTTATATTCTAGCAGTGGGAATCAGACAGCAAATGAGGTAACTAGACATGACAGATAGTACATCAGATACTGCTAAGGAGAAAAAAATAAATCAGGGAGATTAGGAAGTGACGGGATGAGAGGGGAGTGTTGGCGTTTAAATAGGGTGACCATGGAAAGCTTCATTCTGAAGCTGACATTTGACTAAAACAATTTGAATTTCCTGGGCAAGAATGGAAACCCTGGTGGCATAGTGGTTAAGAGTTCAGCTGTTAACCAAAAGGTTGGCAGTTCAAATCTACCAGGCACTCCTTCGAAACCCTATGGGGCAGTTCTACCCCATCCTATAGGGTTGCTATGAGTTGGAATCGACTCAACAGCAACGGGTTTGGTTTGGTTTAGGGAAAAATAGTGTTTCCTCTCCTCTCTCTCCCCCTTCTCTCTCTCCTTCTCCTCTCCTCTGTCTCCCTCTCTTGCTCCTTCTCTCTCTTCTCTGTCTGTCATTCACTCGCTCACTCGCACACTCCTTAGGCCCTGGCTCATCCCTACCTTACTTTTTTTTTTTTTTTTAGGCTCCCCTCAAATGCCAAACTCCGGGGCCCCTTTCTGATTCATCCCCTGGCACTGTGCCCTTGGCCCCTAACCCTGACCCTTGGTTCTCGGGGCCGCATGGACCTCAGTTCTCCTTTTACCTGCCCTTCCCCCTGGCATCCCTGCTGGCCCCTCTGTGGTCCCCTGGGCGCCCTCTGTTGCAGCCCCACAGATTCCCAGCCCAGCTCCTGTGTCAGCCCCAGCCCCATTCAGGAAACTTTATTAATAATAGAAGACTGGGAATAGGAGTAATTAAATAGTTAACATAGGAGTTGGCAACTAGCTGGCCGCCATGTGAGCATCTCCATCATTCCACCAATTGCTCCCTCCTCTGAGCCACCGCCCTTAACTGACCCCCCTGCTTCTACTCTTCGCTTCCCTCAATCCGTTCCCTACACAGTACTTACAGATTTCTTTCAAAAACAAATTATATCACATCACTCCTCTTGTTTAAAGGCCCCTTGCCATCATACCCTCACTGTGATCTACCAGGCCCCTCCTCCACTCCATCCTCCTGTCTGGCCTCATCCCTTCCTGGCCCCTGTCCTCCCCTTTCTTCAAACACACCCTGCCTTGGGGGCCTAAACTTTGCCCAAAACACACTTACCCCAATATTCAGGCTTTTCTGGTCATTCAAGTCCCAGCCCAAACACCTGTTCCTGGGGGGTGGGTGGGGGGGGAGGGAGGGTCTTCCCAGCCCCTCCCCAGCCCCCTACTTCCATTGTTTGCATCATAATTTGCATTATTATAACTAAATGCACCTGGTTTATTGTTTCTACTTTGTTCTGTAAATGCCCTTTGTCCACTGCCTGGCCCAGGTTTGGAGCTCAATAAATGTGTGTTGAATGAATGAATGAAAGAATGACCTAATTTAATTCTTGCAACAAACCCCATAAGTCCATCTCAGTGGTTCTCAGCCGTGACTACACATTAGAATCTCTTGGGAAGCTTTAAAAAAATACTTGATGCCCAAGCCCCAACCCAAGAAATTCTAACGCAATTTGTCAGGAGCTCTGGTGGTACAGTGGTTAAGAACTTGGCTGTTGTCCTATAGAATCGCTATGAGTCAGGATTGATCCTATGTCACACAACAACAACAATAGGAGACTAAACGGTCAACAATTACTTTCAAACAAAGATGAGAATATAAGGGGGGCAGAGAGACTAGATTAATGGAAACAGAACAACCAGAACAGGAATAATGAGAATGTTCACATATTGTAAAGGGTGTAACTAATGTCACTGAACAATTTGTGTAGAAATTGTTGAATGGAAACCTAAACTGCTGTGTAAACCCTCACTGAAAACACAATAAAACATTATTTAAAATTAAAAAATAACTTAAAAAAAGAACTTGGCTCTTTACCAAAAGTTTGGCAGTTTGAATCCACTAGCTGCTCCTTGGAAATCCTATGAAGCAGTTCTACTCTGTCCTATAGGGTGGCTATGAGTCAGAATTGACTCAGTGGTAACGTGTTTGGCTTTGGTTTTTGGGGGGTGGGATGAGTCTGGAAGTCTTTTTTTTTAAGACCTGGAGGCAGGGGCAGATTAACCAGTAAGCAAGGTACACAGAGGCTTACAGTAAGCAAGGTCCACACAGGTTTATATACCATTGATGTGGTGAAACCCATGTGAAATTTTGCACTATAGATTAGTAACTAAGCAAAATTAAGCCTGTGCTTACCTTGCTTATTTTGGGGTAAACTGTCCCTGCCCTGAGGTGATCCTAATGTATGGCCGTCTATGCCAAAGCCCACACTTAAATATGTAACCACTTTGGCAAAAAAAAATTTTTTTTTTTTTGGCAGAGGGCAGGCGCCCTGGTCAGTCAGAGTGGCCATTTTTACTCAAGCTCTTACCTTGAGGAAGCCTGGTTTCTCTGAGACTCACTAGGGCCAAGCTGGGGCTGGGGCCGCAAACTCTGCGGCAATTTAGAGAAATCGTGGTCTGAAGAGCAGGCTCTGGCTCCCCCTGGTGTCTAGGCAGGACCTGCAGGCAGCCGGGTATTTTAAAGAAATTCACAGGCAGAACCAAGTCCCTTCCTAGGTGCTCTGGAAGCCACAGTTGCCACAGCTGCAATGTTCTGAGTTCTGGGGTTCTGGAGGACCAGGAGCTGGCCCTGGAGAAGAATGGGCCATTGTTGAGTAACAGGGGCCTTGCCCAGCAGCTCTTGCTGAGGGGTGCTTGTCCCTGGACAACGAGGCCTAGAGTTCATGGAGGGCTAGAAGCAAGCATACTATGGGGTGACAGGTGTGATATAGAAGGGCCCCAAACTTAGAGCTTATAAAATTGGAGTTTGAATCCCTGCTCTGTCCCTAAACATCTATGTGGCCTCGGGCACGTCACCCAGTCTGGGGCTCAGTTTTACCACCTGTAAAAAGGCATACAACTCATAGACAGATAGATAGGTAGGTAGGTAGACAGACAGACAGATAGACAGATAGAAAGATATATAGCTACCCTTGAGTATACTCCATCTCATGGTGACCCTGTGTATAACAGAACAAAACGTTGCCCGGTCCTACGTCATCCTCATGGTTGCAGACATGTTCAAGTCCATCTTTGCTGTTATTGCACCAATCCATCTCACCTTTTGAGGGTCTCTCTTATGCAAAGGTGTGACTTCTTGCTGTGCTGGCACCAGCCTGGGTATGTGACAGCTAATTGTGAATATCCAGGGATTTTGATACCTGGTTGCTGAAACTTTGGTGGCTTGAGAATAGCAATCGTGGGAATATTTACACCACAGGCATTGGCAAACAATGCAAGCCAGGCCATTTTGTTGTTGTTCCCCAAGAGCCAGTTTTCCAGCAGCACACTGCAAGCCAAAACTTCAGAGAATAGCAAGACTAGTGTGGCTGGAACTGAGTGAGAAAGGAGGTAAGAGGAAAGAGCACAGGAAATTACCTGGGCCTTTAGCTTTTGCCCTGAGTGAGATAGGGAGCCATAGGAGGCTTTTTTTTTTTTTTCAACAGTTTTATTTAGGTATAATTTACATACCAGAAACCCTGGTGGTGCAGTGGTAAAGAGCTGCTCACCAAAAGGTTGGCAGTTGGATTCCACCAGGTGCTTCTTGGAAACCCTGTGGGGCAGTTCTACTCTGTCCTATAGGGTTGCTATGAGTCAGAATCGACTCCACGGCAACGGATTTTTTAATTCACATACCATTAAATTCACTCATTTTAAGTGTACAATTTAATTGTTTTTTCTCATTCATAAGTTTTTTTTTTAGTAAATTTATAGAGCTGTGCAATCATCACTACAATTTAAATTTAGAACATTTCCGTTGCGCCAAAGAGAGCCTTCGTGCCATTTGCAGTCGTTCCCTGTTTGCATCCCTAGCCCCAGGAGCCTCCAATCTACTTTCTGTTTCTATACCCGGAGGGTTTTGAGCAGAGCAGGGACATGGTCTGGCTTCCATTGCTATCACTATTGTGTCTTTTCTGTTAAAACATAATAAAGTCCGTGTTTTCTTTTCAGATTGTTCCTGCCTGGCAGAACAACATGTGCGTGGGGACCTGCAGTGCGGTGAATTACTCAATATGGGCCTTCTAGCCATTCATGGTCTTGTGATTCCCACAAAATGATTGGGTGGGACTATGCTTATGTAAGATGCTTGTGTCCCACCAAGAGGATTGGACAGCCTGCTAAGAATGCAAATAAGAGCCAAGAATCCCTTGTGGGGGTGTAACCATGTAAATAAGGTGTATGGAACCCTAACAAGGGGATTGGTCAGTTTTGCCATCCTGCTAGGCTTAAAACAAGCCAATCCCAGAAGTGGAGACAGGAACCTCACTACCATCAAGAAAGAAGATCCAGGAGCAGAGTGTATGCTTTGGATGCAGGGTTCCTGAGCTGAAAACCTTCTAGACCCAGGAGACAGAGCTGTAACACCAGAGAAGACAGTAAGGCAGTGAGACGGTGAGAAGTATGGCAGAGAAATGGCAGTGGCAGAACCAGGAAACTGGCTCGAGACAGCATGATGGGCTTCCCGGCCCAAAGAGTAAGGCAGCTTCAGTGGGCATGCCGATCCATGGAATGAGAGAGCTAAGAGCCTCTGGGCAAGAGCTTGCTAGCAGGGTGGGGTGCCTCCAGGAACTTGTTGGTAGAGCTAAAGAAAGAGTTGTAACACTGGCCCTAGCAGGGCAGAGGGCATGCTGACAGCCAAGGGCCAAGGGACTGAAACCAAGATGTTGTCCTGACAGAAAAATCTATATCTTGAGTCATTCCTGATCCTGCAATGTCCTGTTACTTCTCTAATAAACCCCATAACTGTGTGAATGGTCTGTGAGTTCTGTGTGGCCAATGCAAAGAATTATTGAACTCAGCAGAGAAGTAGAGAGTGCCGTTGGAGGGACAGCTGGTGTCAGAATTGGTTAAAAGGTTGGAGGGTGGAGGTATGTTTGACCTCCACCACATAGGAGTCAGCCTTGGGCTGATTTTAATCTTGATTCTCTCTCCTCCCTTGTGTGAAGTTGGAGGAGGTCTGACAATGGTACCACAGCGCCATTTTTACACAAAAGAATCAGACGATTGTGGTCCATAGGGTTTTCACTGGCCGATTTTCAGAAGTAGATCTCCAGGCCTTTCTTCCTAGTCTGTCTTTGTCTGGAAGCAATGCTGAAACCTGTTCAGCATTACAGTAACACGCCGCCTCCACTGACAGACAGGTGGTAGCTGTGCGTGTGGTGTATTGGCCGAAACTGAACGCAGGTCTCCTGCATGGATGGCAAGATTTCTACCACTGACTCACCACTCTCTCCTTTTCATATTAAACCCGTTGCTGTCGAGTCAATTCCAACTCATAGCGAACCTACAGGACAGAATAGAACTGCCCCATAGGTTTTCCAAGGAGCAGCTGATGGATTCGAACTGCTGACCTTTTGGTTAGTAGCCAAGCTCTTAACCACTGTGCCACCAGGTCTCCCCTTTTCAGATTAGATGACCTGAATTTTCAGCTGCAAGGGAAAGGACACCCACCAGGCCTGGTGGTGGTGTAGTTGTTAGTTGCCATTGAGTTAGCTCAATCTGGTGTTAGGAAACACTAAGGTAGGTGTTGGAGCTGGGTTTTAATCTCTCAGCCATTGTGAGTTGTGAGAAAAGCTTGAATGGAAGCACTCTCACTGGCTGGCTCAAAGAGCCCTGCCAGTTGAAGCCACTGAGCGCTCTGCTGGCTTTGGGCCCTGCCCCCTCTTGGCTGCGTTTGGAGCCAAATTCTCTGGAGCTGCGTCAGCTCTGCCTTTGCCAGCCTCCCAAGAAGCCAGAAGTACACAGACAGTAAGGCTGCGTTCGGCTGAAGCAAACACAGGACTTTTGCAATTCCTGGGCACAAAAAAAGGTAAAGTCTGGAGAAATCCCTCAGGAGCTAGTGCCCTCTCCCCCTGAGGCTTTTAATGATTAAGACAGGAAGAGGGTATGGCCTGAAATGACCTAGGGGACTTGGTAGTGATGCTAGTGGATTCTAATTACCAATTGTCCAGAGGCCTGGGAAGCTAGGGGTAGGGGAGGCAAAGGAAGGGCTTGGGAAAGAGGTGAGGAGTGTGAGGGGTCAGCACAGGGCATCTCTGAGGCACGACAAATTGGCCACAGTGGAGGTCACAGCTGAGGCCTAGGCCTTCCTAGGGGGTGAGACCTTGAAGTCACTGCCTGTTCAAGTCTCACTTTCTTTATCTGTAACATGGAGAAAATAAAACTTACCTCATAGAGTTGTTAGAAGGATTCAACGAAATGTGTATAAAGCACTTTCAAAATGTTTGGTACGCAGGAATCCTTCGATGGTGTTGTTAGCTGCCATCGAGTTGATTCCGATTCAGAGTGACTCCATACATTACTTCAGGTTTTCCTGGCTGCATTCTTTACCAGAGCAGATCACCAGGCCTGACTTCTGAAGTACCACAAACTGGGCTTGAGCCTCCAACCTTTAGGTTAGCAGTCGAGTGCTAATCATTCGCACTACGTAGGGACCTTCAAGCCTTCAATAGATGATAATTATCATTTTTCTTGTTGTTGTGATGTATTCTTATTGTTGGTTATTGCTACCACTATTCAGCTACTGTATTATTATTGCCACCAAGAGGCCTTGGGTGGAAGGAAACGGAAACTGGGAACCTGTCCCTAGGCCGTGGCTTCTCAAACTTACTGTGCCAACAACTCTCCTGGGGGTCTTGGTAAAATGCAGATTCTGATTCAGTGGGTCAGGAGTGGGATCTGAGATTCTGCATTTCTAACTTGCTTTCAGGTGATGCCGATTGATGCGGCTGGTCCTGGGACCACAGTTTGCACAGCAAGACTCTAAAACCACCTTGCCCAATACAGTAGCCTCATTAAGACACCAGCTGATTTTAACGTGCAGCAACACTAGTACAGTTGCTGTCATTGGGTAGTTACACGCGATTAGATGAGTTGATCCCGAGTAGAGCAGATTACCTTCCATAATGGAATTACCCTTTATAATGTAATCTATATCTAATTTATTATTTTTATTGTGCTTGAGATAAACTTTACAGAGCAAATTAGTTTCTAATCCAACAACTTATACACAAATTGTTTTGTGACATTGGTTGCAATCCCCAAGATGTATCAACACTCTCCCCTGCCACACCCCAATTCTCCATTTCCTGTCCTTCCATTTTCCTGTCCCTTCCTGCCTTCTTGTCATTGCTTTTGGGCAGGTGTTGCCCTTTTGGTCTCATATACATGACTGAACTAAGAAGTACATTCCTCAAGTGTGTTATTTGCCTTATGGACCTGTTTAACCTTTGGCTGAAGGCTGAACTTCGGGAGGGCCTCTGAATTTTGGGAGGGCCTTCAGTTCTGAGTTCAAAGGTGTCTGAGGGCCATAGTCTCAGTTCAGGGTTCGTCCAGGCTCTGTCAGAATAGTAAGTCTGGTCTTTTCATGTGTGTCTGTGAGTTAGAATTTAGTTCTACATTTTTCTCCTGCTCTGTCTGGGACCCTCTATTGTGATCCCTGTCAGAGTATGATCCCTGTCAGAGCGGTTGGTGGTGGTAGCTGGGCACCATCTAGTTCTTCCAGGCTCAGGCTGGTGGAGGCTGTTGTACTTGTGAACCATTAGTCCTTTGGACTAACCTTTCCCTTGTATCTTTGGTTATCTTCATTCTCCTTTGCTCCAGACAGGATGGGACAAGTAGATGTATTTTAGATGGCTACTCACAAGCTTTTAAGACCCCAGATGCTACTTACCAAAGTAGGATGTAGAACACTTTCTTTAAGAACTTTGTTATGCCAGTTAAGCTAGATGTTCCCTGAGTAATGTAGTCCAAATTGAGATGTGCTTGTAAGTGTAAAGTACACATTGAATTTCCAGAACTTAGTATGAAAAAAAGGTAAAATAGCTCCTTAATTTTCTTTTTTAATATGAACAGTCAGTTCACCAAAGAAGACATTTATGCAGTTAACAGACATGAGGAAATGCTCATGATTACTAGCCATTAGAAAAATGCAAATCAAAACTACAATGAGATACCACCTCATCCCAACATTACTGGCATGAATCAAAAAAACAGGTTGCTGGGAGATTGGAACTCTTAAGCACTACTGGTGGGAATGCAAAATGCTACAACCATTTTGGAAAACGATATGGTGCTTCATTAAAAAGCTAGAAATAGAAATATCATAAGATTCAGCCATCCCACACCTAGGAATATATCCTGAGAAATAAGAGCTGTCATTAAAATACACATATGCACACCCATGTTCATTGCAGCATTGTTCACAATAGCAAAAAGGTGAAAACAACCTAGGTGTCCATCAGCAGATAAATGGATAAACAAACTGGTACATACACACAATGGAATACTACGAAATGATAAAGAACAATGATGAATCTTTGAAACATCTCCCAACATGGATGAATCTGGTGGGCATTATGCTGAGTGAAATAAGTCTATCACAAAAGGACAAATATTGTATGAGACCACTGTTATAAAAACTCATGAAAGGTTTACACACAAAAAGAAACTATCCCTGATGGTTATGATGAAGGGGAGGGGTGGTGGAAAAACACTAAATAGACAAGGGGTAAGTAGTAACCTTGGTGAAGGGTAAGACAGTACACAATACTAGGGAAGCCAGTACAACTTGACCAAGACAAGGTCATGGAAGCTCCATAGACACATCCAGACTCCCTGAGGGACCAAATTACTGGTCTGAGGGCTGGGGACCATGGTCTTGGAGGACATCTAGCTCAATTGGCATGACACAGTTTATAAAAAAAAAAAGTTCTACATCCAACTTTGGTGAGTAGCATCTGGGGCCTTAAAAGCTTGTGATCAGCAATCTAAGATACTTCACTGGTCCCACCCTGTCTGGAACAAGGGAGAATAAAGAAAACCAGAGACACAAGATAAAGATTAGTCCAAAGGACGAATGAGCCACAAGTACCACAGCCTCCACCAGACTGAGTCCAGCACAATTAGATGGTGCCTGGCTACCACCACTGACAGGGATCACAATAGAGGGTCCCAGACAGAGCTGGAGAAAAATGTAGAATAAAATTCAAACTCACACAAAAAAGACCAGACTTACTGGTCTGACAGAGACAGGAGAAACCCCAAGAGCACGGTCCCTGGACACCCTTTTAATTCAATACTGAAGTCACTCCTGAGATTCACCCTTCAGCCAAAGATTAGACAGGCCCATAAAACAAAACAAGACTAAATGGGCACACCAGCCCAGGGGCAAGGACGAGAAGGCAGGAGGTGACAGGAAAGCAGGTAATGGGGAACCCAAGGTCTAGAAGGGGAGAGTGCTGACATGTTGTGGGGTTGGCAACCAATGTCACAAAACAAAATGTATATTGATTGTTTAACGAGAAACTAATTTGCTCTGTCCTATAGGGTTGCTATGAGTCAGAATCGACTTGATGGCAGTGGGTTTAATTTGCTCTGTAAACCTTCATCTAAAGCACAATAAAAAAAAATTTATTTTTCATATTGATTACATGTTGAGAGGACAATATTTTGGATTATGTAGCTAAATAAAATGCATTATTAAAATTTATTTCATTTGGTTCTTTTTTGATTTTCTAAATGAAACTACTGTCTTTGTTAGTTGCCATTGAGTAGGTTCTGACTCATGGCGGCCCCATGTGGTACAGAGTAAAATGGCCCCATAGGGTTTTCTTGACTGTAATCTTAATGGAAGCAGATCACCATAACTTTTCTTCCGTAGTGCTGCTGGGTGGGTTTGAACCACCAACCTCTCAATTAGCAGTCAAGTGCAAACTGTTTGTACCACCTAGGGGTCTTTTTGTTTTGATCTGTTTCATTCTTTTTTTTTCTTAAATTGTACTTTAGATGAAGGTTAACAACACACTAGTTTCTCATTAAACAGTTAGTACACACATTGTTTTACAACATTGGTAAACAATCCCGCAACATTTCAACACTTTCCCTTCCTCACCTTGGTTTCCCTATTACCAGCTTTCCTGTCCCCTCCTGCCTTCTTGTCCTTGCCCCTGGACTGGTGTGCCTCCTTAGTCTCGTTTTTTTGTTTGTTTGTTTTAATGGGCCTGTCCAATCTTTGGCTGAGGGGTGAACCTCAGGAGTGACTTCATTACTGAGCTGAAAGGGTGTCCAGGGGCCATACTCTCAGGGTTTCTCCAGACTCTGTCAGGCCAGCAAGTCTGTTCTTTCTTTTCGAATAAAATTTTGTTCTACATTTTTCTCCAGCTCTGTCCAGGACCCTCTATTGTGATCCCTGTCAGGGTAGTCAGTGGTGGTAGATGTGCACCATCTAGTTGTACTGGACTCAGTCTGGTGGAGGCCATGGTAGATGTGGTCCATTAGTCTTTTGGACTAATCTTTCCCTTGTATCTTTGTTGTTGTTAGGTGCGATTGAGTTGGTTCCGACTCATAGCGACCCTATGCACAACAGAATGAAACACTGCCCTGTCCTGCGCCATCCTCACAATTGTTGTTATGCTTGAGCCCATCGTTGCAGCTACTGTGTCAATCCACCTCTTTGAGGGTCTTCCTCTTTTCCACTGACCCTGTACTCTGCCAAGCATGATGTCCTTCTCCAGGTACTGATCCCTCCTGACAAGATGTCCAAAGAATGTAAGACACAGTCTCGCCATCCTTGCTTCTAAGGAGCATTCTGGTTGTACTTCTTCTAAGACAGATTTGTTTGTTCTTTTGGCAGTCCATGGTATATTCAATATTCTTCGCCAACACCACAATTCAAAGGCGTCAACTCTTCTTCAGTCTTCCTTATTCATTGTCCAGCTTTCACATGCATATGATGCAATTGAAAATACCATGGCTTGGGTCAGGCACACCTTAGTCTTCAGGGTGACATCTTTGCTCTTCAACACTTTGAAGAGGTCCTTTGCAGCAGATTTGCCCAATGCAGTGCGTCTTTTGATTTCTTGACTGCTGCTTCCATGGCTGTTGATTGTGGATCCAAGTAAAAGGAAATCCTTGACAACTTCAATCTTTTCTCCATTTATCATGATGTTGCTCATTGGTCCAGTTGTGAGGATTTTTGTTTTCTTCATGTTGAGGTGTAATCCATACTGAAGGCTGTGGACTTTGATCTTCATTAGTAAGTGCTTCAAGTCCTCTTCACTTTCAGCAAGCAAGGTTGTGTCATCTGCATAACACAGGTTGTTAATGAGTCTCCCTCCAATCCTGATGCCCTGTTCTTCTTCACATAGTCCAGCTTTTCGTATTATTTGTTCAGCATACAAATTAAATAGGTATGGTGAAAGAATACAACCCTGACACACAACTTTCTTGACTTTAAACCAATCAGTATCCCCTTGTTCTGTCCGAACAACTGCCTTTTGATCCATGTAAAGGTTCCTCATGAGCACAATTAAGTGTTCTGGAATTCCCATTCGTCGCAGTGTTATCCATAGTTTGTTATAATCCACACGGTCAAATGCCTTTGCATAATCAATAAAACACAGGTAAACATCCTTCTGGTATTCTCTGCTTTCAGCCAGGATCCATCTGACATCAGCAATGATATCCCTGGCTCCACATCCTCTTCTAAAACTGGCCTGAATTTCTGGCAGTTCCCTGTTGAGATGCTGCTGCAGCCATTTTTGAATGATCTTCAGCAGAATTTTGCTTGTGTGTGATATTAATGATATTGTTCTATAATTTCCACATTCGGTTGGATCACCTTTCTTAGGAATAGGCATAAATATGGATCTCTTCCAATCAGTTGGCCAGGAAGCTGTCTTCCATATTTCTTGGCAAAGACGAGTGAGCACCTCCAGCGCTACATCTGTTTGTTGAAACATCTCAATTGATATTCCATTAATTCCTGGAGCCTTGTTTTTCGCCAATGCCTTCAGAGCAGCTTGGACTTCTTCCTTCAGTACCATCAGTTCCTGATCATATGCAACCTCTTGAAATGGTTGAACATTGACTAATTCTTTTTGGCATAATGACTCTGTGTATTCCTTCCATCTTCTTTTGATGCTTCCTGCATCATTTAATATTTTCCCCATGGAATCCTTCACTATTGCAACTCGAGGCTTGAAGTTTTTCTTCAGTTCTTTCAGCTTGAGGAATGCCAAGCGTGTTCTTCCCTTTTGGTTTTCTATCTCCAGCTCTCTGCACATGTCATTATAATACTTTATTTTGTTTTCTCGAGAGGCCCTTTGAAATCTTTTGTTCAGTTCTTTTACTTCATGAATTCTTCCTTTTGCTTTAGCTGCTTGATGCTCAAGCGCAAGTTTCAGAGTCTCCTCTGACTTCCATCTTGGTCTTTTGTTTCTTTCCTGTCTTTTCAATATCCTCTTGCTTTCTTCATGGATGATGTCCTTGATGTCATTCCACAACTCATCTGGTCTTCGGTCACTAGTGTTCAATGTGTCAAATCTATTCTTCAGATGGCCTGTAAATTCAGGTGGGATATATTCAAGGTCATATTTTGGCTCTCGTGGACTTACTCTGATTTTCCTCAGTTTCAGCTTGAACTTGCATATGAGCAATTGATGGTCTGTTCCACAGTTGGCCCCTGGCCTTGTTCTGACTGATGATATTGAGCTTTTCCGTTGTCTCTTTCCATAGATGTAGTCAATTTGATTTCTGTGTGGTCCATCTGGTGAGGTCCATGTGTATAGTCGCCATTTATGTTGGTGAAAGAAGGTATTTGCAATGAAGAAGTCATTGGTCTTGCAAAATTCTCTCATTCGACCTCCGGCATTGTTTCTATCGCCAAGGCCATATTTTTCAACTACTGATCCTTCTTCTTTGTTTCCAACTTTCGCATTCCAATCGCCTGTAATTATCAATGCATCTTGATCGCATGTTCAATCAATATCAGACTGCAGCAGCTGATAAAAATCTTCTATTTCTTCATCTTTAGCCCTAGTGGTTGGTGCGTAAATTTGAATAATAGTCGTATTAACTGGTCTTCCTTGTAGGCATATGGATATTATCCTATCGCTGACAGCGTTGTACTTCAGGATAGATCCTGAAACGTTCTTTTCGACGATGAATGCAACGTCATTCCTCTTTGAGTTGTCATTCCCAGCATAGTAGACTATATGATTGTCCTATTCAAAATGGCCAATACCAGTCCATTTCAGCTCACTGATGCCTAGGATATTGATGTTTATGCTTTCCATTTCATTTTTGACGATTTCCAATTTTCCTAGATTCATATTTCGTACATTCTAGGTTCTGGTTATTAATGGATGTTTGCAGCTATTTCTTCTCATTTTGAGTCATGCCACATCAGCAAATGAAGGTCCCGAAAGCTTTACTCCATCCACGTCATTAACGTCGACTCTACTTTGAGGAGGCAGCTCTTTCCCAGTCATCTTTCGAGTGCCTTCTAACCTGGGGGGCTCATCTTCCAGCACTAGATCAGACAATGTTCCGCTGCTATTCATAAGGTTTTCACTGGCTAATGCTTTTCAGAAGTAGATGCCGGGTTCTTCTTCCTACTCTGTCTTAGTCTGGAAGCTCAGCTGAAACCTGTCCTCCATGGGTGACCCTGCTGGCATCTGAATACTGGTGACATAGCTTCCAGCATCACAGCAACACACAAGCCCCCACAGTACGACAAACTGACAGACACGTGGGAGATTGTAGCTTTAGTTTTCTTCATTATTCCTTGCTCCCGAAGGGGTGAGACCAGTGGAGTATCCTAGATGGCTGCTCACAGGCTTTTAAAACCCCAAACGCTACTCACCAAAGTAGAATGCAGAACATTGTCTTTTTAAACTATGTTATGCCAATTGAACTAGATATTCCCTGATACCATGGTCCCCACAGTTGCACCTAGGGCCCTTCTGAGGCACCCTGGTGGTACAACGGTTAAGTGCTTGGCTGCTAAACAAAAGGCTGGCAATTCCAACCCAGCAAGCAATTTCATGGGAGAAAGACCTGGCAATCAGCTCCCATAAAGATTACAGCTTAGAAAACCCTATAGGGCAGTTCTGCTTTGTCACAAGGGGTCACTGTGAGTTGAAATCTGCTCAATGGCACCTAACAACAACAGCAACAGGGACCTTTTAAATTACATATGTGGCTCACTTTATATTTGTATTGGACACCCCTGCCCTAGAGCCTTCTTAGGCTTTGTCATGCCAGTTCAGAATTGGCCAAAGGCTGTTGGAGGGAGAATCTTTGAAGGGCTGAGCCTTGGGAAGCAGACTGAGTTACTGAACCCCAGGACCACAGATACCCCCAGGTAGCAAGAGGTGAATGGGATGGACCTCAGGCTCAGAAAGAAGAAATGACCTGACCAAAATCACACAGCAGAACTGAGACTATAGCCCAAGACTCTGTTCTGCAGGTCAGTAGGTACTACAGGCACCACTAGGGCTTACCACAGCTTTCTCTCCCCAAAGCCCAGCAACCGGGGCGATGTTCTCTCTCTTCTCTCTGGTGACAGGCAGGAGGCAGCACCATGAGGCTGTGGCTGAGAGGCCTGCTTCTCCAGACTCTGAGGAGCTTTCGAGGATTCTGTGGGTCTCCGGGGCAGCAGGCACCTCTGCCTACCCCTCCGAAGATCGTGGCCACCTGGGAAGCCATCAGTCTGGGAAGGCAGCCAGTGCCTGAGTACTTCAACTTCGCCCATGACGTGCTGGATGTGTGGAGCCAGATGGAAAAGGTGAACCTGTTGGTGTCCTGCTGTCCATTGTGGGCACCTGAGACTGACCTCAGATATCCCCATGAGACTCAAGGCTATAAGACATGTGGATGTGGACATTTTGACCTGGGAATTTTGCAAGTCTTAATATCTAAACTGAAGCCCTGGTGGCACAGTGGTTAAGAGCTCGGCTGCTAACCAAAAGGTCAGCAGTTTGAATCTACCAGCCGCTCCTTGGAAACCCTATGGGGCAGTTCTACTCTGCCTTTACTCTACTCTGTTCTATAAGTCTGCCTTTAGAGGAGCAGACTGCCACATCCTTCTCCCATGGAGCAGCTGGGAGCAATAGGTTTCTTTTTGTCACAATGAAAATATTCTGGATTTAGAATAAAGTGACGACTATAGTACCCTGTGACTATCCTAAAAATAACTGAGCCGTAAACCTTAAAATGGCCAGTTGTATGACATGTGAATAATATCAAAAGAACAGGAAAAGTACAGGATGGTGCAAATCATATGCTATCTTTTGCATTAAGAAAATAGGATGGAAAACGAGAACCTACCTATATTTGCATAAAGAAGCACTAAAAGGCTAGGTAGGAAACCAATCAAAGTAGGTACACACCAAGCAGGTGTAGATAGATAGGACAGAGGATGGGAGTAGAACTTCTCAACGTTTCACAATACCTTTCCATATTGTTTTCATTTTTGTGACCTATTAACTATTGGTAAAAATTAAATAAAACTTTAAAAAATTAAAAAAAAAAAATTTCAGCCAATGGCTTAGATTGCTTTTCTTCTTGTACCGCCATCTAGGCTGGACACCGGCCCCCAAATCCCGCGTTCTGGTGGGTTGATGGCATGGGAGCAGAGGTCAGGTGGAGTTTTGAGGAGCTGGGGAGGCAGTCCAGGAAGGCTGCCAACGTGCTGGGAGGTGTGTGTGGCCTGCAGTCCGGGGACAGAATGATGTTGGTGCTCCCGCGGATCCCGGAGTGGTGGCTGGTGAGCGTGGCATGCATGCGGACAGGTCAGTGAGTGTGGCTGGGAGTTCTAGTGGGGGCTACACAACCCATCAGAGCTTTTTGGTTTGGGGGATGGAGCAAAATGAACTCTATGGAGAGTTTTCTTTACTACCCCTTTGCCCAACCATCACAAACTTGATTTATACAGAAACCAGGCAGTAATACCAATGAGGAAAGCAGGCCAAGTATGAGGCAACAGAAAGTGGAGAGGACTGTGGTAACCTGGAGACCACATGTGTTGCCTGACAGGGGCAGCTGCTTCTCAGCTCCAAC
This sequence comes from Loxodonta africana, assembly GCF_030014295.1. Lineage (NCBI taxonomy): Eukaryota > Metazoa > Chordata > Mammalia > Proboscidea > Elephantidae > Loxodonta > Loxodonta africana. The sequence goes on from NC_087353.1 coordinate 76,388,629, forward strand.
CAAATGCTGCCAGACAGGAATGAGGGCCAATGTCATTACAGCTTCTAATTTTGTAATAGGTCTAAGTCTTAGTTTCATTATCTGCACAATAATCTGCTGCTGTCAAGTCAATTCCAACTCGTAGTGACCCTATAGCACAGAGTAGAGCTGACCCCACAGGGTTTCCAAGGCTATAAATCTTTACATGCAGACTACCACATCTTTCTCCCGAGGATCAGCTGGTGGGTTCCAATCTCCAACTTTTTGGTTAGCAGCCAAGTGCTTTAACCACTATGCCACCAGGTCTCCATATCTGCACAATAGATATGATAATAGTATCTACTTCCCAGGGTTGTAAGGATTAAATGAAATAATGCAAAGCCTTTAGCACATGTAAGTGTTCCATAAAATTTTTCTAGATGTTATTATTAATATTATTATCTTTTTCAGCTCAGGCATTCCAACCCTCTCCAGACCCTTTTTGCCCCCATCTCTCAAGGAGGATACTGGGTCTAGACCTCTTCATAGGGCTCTTTCTCTCCCCTACTGCCCAGCCATCATCTCCTGTCTTTATGGTGTCAGGGGCCGTGATGATTCCTGGTGTCTCTCAGCTGACAGAGAAGGACTTGAAGTACCGGCTGCAGGTGTCCAGGGCTAAAACCATTATCACCAGTGACTCCCTGGCTCCGCAGGTGGACGCCATTAGCGCCGACTGCCCTTCCCTCCAGACTAAGGTGCTGGTGTCAGACCTCAGTCGGCCAGGCTGGATAGACTTCAGGGAACACCTCCGGTAAGTTGGGGCTTTCCAGGAAAATGGGCGCAACAAGGAAGCCAAGGCATTCCCCCTTGAAGCAACAAGAGGTGGGATGCATTGCTGACTGCACACAAAGAGTAAAGCAGAAAGGAATATTCACTTTGGCAGCCACACGGACCTGAAAGCTAATCCTGGTGACCACCTTAACATTTTTCAAGGTCACTCACTTGTTCTGTACTGGATCTGTCACTAGCTTTTCTGTGCCTTATTTGCCTCTACAATGTTAGTGATAGTTATACAAACAAACCAACCAAGCAAACAAATCTGTTGCCAAAAACCAAACCCATTACCATCAAGTTGATTCCAACTCATAGCGACCCTCTAGGGCAGAGTTTAGAACTGCCCCATAGGGTTTCCAAGGCTGTAATCTTTACCAAAGCAGACTGCCACATCTTTCCCCAGCAGAGTGGCTAGCGGGTTTGAACCACAGACCTTTTGGTTAGCAGCCGAGCACTTAACTACTGCACCACCAGGGCTCCTTATACAGCTATTAGCCGGAATAAATAAAATAACTTACATGGTGCATTCAGTTCACAGCCAGTGGTTCCTTAGTGATATAATAATAGCTGCCATGTATTGAGTGCTTATTGTATGCTAGGCACTATGTTAGGAAAGCATTAACCTGCATACGTTCATGTAACAAAAATTTAATGAACATTTACTTTGTGGTATCGTGTTTGGTGCTCAGAACACAATAAGAAATAAGATATCGCCTTAATTAATCACTGAAAAAAAAAACCCTATGAAGAGTGCTTTATCCCAGTTTTACAGGTGAGGAAACAGAGATTTGGAGAAGTGACTTGCTCAAGGCCCTAAAAATGCAGTCAAGTCAGGATTGGAACAGGGATCTGCCTTATCCCAAAGCCAAGGATACATTTGCCTTTGAGCAAGATGCTGGTAGAAACCTATCTGGGAAGTTGAGACTTTGTCCTGATAAGAGGTCAGAGCCAAAAAAGGGTCCTTTCAGGGTCCTGCACTGTTGAGTCACAAGTCCCCATCCTACAGAGAAACTGCATCAGATTCGCCTGGGTGCTGTTTAAATACAGATTTCAAGGCCCCACACCTGAGCTACTGAACCAGCCATATCTAAGCGTGGCCCTGGGGATCTATATTTTAAAAATCTATCCAGGTGATGTTGATGAACTGCTAGGTTGGTCTAGATCAAACAAACAACAACAACAAAAAAAACCCATTGCTGATGATTCAGCTCATAGCAATCCTATAGGACAGAGTAGAACTGTCCCATAGGGTTTGCAAGAAGTAGCTGGTGGATTCAAACTGCCGACCTTTTGGTTAGCAGCCGTAGCTCTTAACCACTGCACCCCCCGGGGCTCTATCAGGGATTCTCAATTCTAGTTATCACTGGAGTCACCTGAGGAGCTTTAAAAAACACCAATGCCCAGGCCTACCCTCAAAGATTCTCATTTCCTTTTGCCCAAGGTAGGGTTGAGGCAATGATATTTCTTTTTAAAACTTACCAGGTGTGATGGTTCATTTTAGCTGTCACCTTGGGTAGGCTATATTTCCCACTAGTATAGTTACTGTGATTAGATGAGTTGGTCTTGAGTACAGCAGATTGCCTTCCATAATGTAATCACTTCCCATAATGTAATCTAATTTAATGCAATCAACCAGTTGAGGTCATACTAGCACAGGGTGGACCCTAAACCTAATCAGTTCTGAGTTATAAAAACACCAGAATAGACACAGAGACACACACACAGGAGAAGACATATAACATGTGAGGATTGTCTACAGCCAAGGATCACTGGCAGACACCAGGAACTAGGAGAGAGGCTCAGAGAAGGAACTGGCATGCCTGAGACTCTGATTTGGAATTTTAGCCTCCAGAACTGTAAGAGAATAAATTTCTGTTCTTTAAAGCCACCTACTTGTGGTATTTGTGTTACAGCAGCACTCAGAAACTAAGACATGAGATGATTCTAAGATGCAGCCAGAGTTGAGAACTAGTGGGTTAGATGATTCTCTAGATCTCAGAACTTTAGGAGTTACTCAGATCTTGAGCCTCTGAAATTGGTGAACCCTTTAGAGAACAGCCCTAAATCATGAGGAATTGGTGTGGAGGTGGGGGTGGGGGGAGGCTGTGCCTAAATGTACAGGCATATGGACATGTGTGTGACCCACCAGAAAGTCCTCATGCCCTGGTAAAAGTGCATGGGCTCTTTGGAGTGAGTCATTTCACCATCTGGAGCCTCAATTTCCTTGTCTGCAAAAGAGATATGATAGTGCCTACTGAGTGAGGAGGCTGTAGGGATTAGAGATAATGCAAGCTGGAGCTCTCAGCACAGTGTCTGACAAGTGGTATTCATAGACACAGCTGTCAGCATTGTTGTTATAAAGTTTATTGTTATTATTGCTATTTTTATTACAAGTAGTATCACTGGTATTTTCACATTTTACAGAGAGGCATCTGCAGAGCACACCTGTGTGAGGACCAAAAGTCAAGATCCACTGGCCATCTACTTTACCAGTGGTACCACCGGGGCCCCCAAGATGGTCGAGCACTCCCAGTGCAGCTACGGTTTGGGTTTTGCGGCCAGTGGAAGGTACTGGGGGCAACTCGCCGGGCAGGTCCAAGGCACAGAAAGTAGGCGAGTGAGCTGGAGGAGTGGAGTGGGGGGCAGAGTAGCAGGAATTGAGGTCGGAGAGATAGCAAAGGGGCTTCTCAGGTAGGATATTGGAGGCTTTAGCTTTGATTCTGAGCCAAGCAAAAGCCATTGGATGGTTTTCGGCAAACAAGTGGCTGGATTTGATTTGTTTTTTAAAAAGGATCACTTGGGATTCTGGGTTAAGAATGAACTGTAGGAGGCAGAGGATGAAGCAGGAGCCCGTTACACTGAGAGGCATTGTAGTAAGAAATGACGGTGGTGGCTTGCCCAGGGAAACAGCAGGGGAAGGAGCGAGGTGAGATTCTGAATGCATTTTGAAGGTAGGTTTAATAGGATTTGCAGGTGGATTCCATGTGGAATGAAAGAGAAAGAGAAGAGTTAAGGATGACTCCAAGGTTTGTGATAGAAGGAAGTCTGTTGGATGTGCTGGTCTGATGGAAGTGAAATAAGGAGCTTATTTTTGACACTGGAAGTTTGAGATGCCTGTTAGATACCTCGGTACTGGTAAACCAGTTGCTGTCAAGTCAATTCCAGCTTACAGTGTCTCCCTGTGTGTCAGACTCGAACTGTGTGCCATAGGGCTTTCAATGGATGATTTTTTGGAAGTAGATCACAAAGTCTTCCTTCCAGGGCACCTCTGGGTGGACTTGAACCTCCAACCTTTCAGTTAGTAGCCAAACGCATTAACCGTTTGCACCACCCAGGGACTCCAGACATCTATCTCCTTACCCATAGTTAAAAGCAGACATGTTGAGCAGGCAGTTGGATATATAGTAAAACCTGTGAAAGCTGGAACCTGTGTAAGAAGGAAACCTGTCAGAGAAGGAAAACTCAGATATTTTCCACTAAAATGAGTGATAGAAAAGTATTAAGACTGCAACCTGTGAAAGGCAGAAAAGTTGGGAGACCCAGAAAAACAAGGCAGTCCGGTCAAATCCTGGCCCTCACAGGTTTCACAGTACATGTCTAGATTTAATGAGAAAGATTCAAACTGGAGTTATCAGCAGCAAGATGGTGTTTAAAGCCATGAAATCAACACAGTAATATCCACTGAAAGAAAAGTCTAAGAACTGAGCTCCTGAGGCATTTGTACATTGAAGGCAGAGGTGAGAAGACTTAGCAGAGGGCATTGAGAAGAAACAACCAATGGGTAGATGGAACCAGGACAGTCTGTGTCCCAGGATCCAAGTACAGAACTTGACCATTTTTCTGTCTTCCAAGTTTGAAGGCAATGTTTCCTGTTCCTAGGATGGCCTTCCTTCTCAGCCTCACCCCTGTAGTTCTCGTACATCATTTGAGTCTAAGTTAGGTGTTACCTCCTCTATGAAAGCATTTATAAGATCTGATCGCTACTCTTGGTTAGATGCCCATTTTCTGTAGTTGTATAAGGCTAGGTGTTTCTTCTCTCAATATATGGTCTTCAGGGGCTTCCCAGATATTTATATTTATTGAACTATAAGCTCCTCAAAGCAAGGCTTTTTGTTTATTTCTATATCCCTAATGATGAGCTCCAACCAACTGGAAGAGATCCATATTTGTGCCCATTCCAAAGAAAGGTGATCCAACAGAATGCAGAAATTATCTAACAATATCATCAATATCACTCACAAGTAAAATTTTGCTGAAGATCACTCAAAAGAGGTTGCAGCAGTACATCGACAAGGAACTGCCAGAAATTCAAGCTGGATTCAGGAGAGGACTTAAAACAAAGGATATCATTGCTGATGTCAGATTGATCTTGGCTGAAAACAGAGAATACCAGAAAGATGTTAACTGTGTTTTATTGACTATGCAAAGACATTCAACTGTGTAGATTATAACAAATTATGGATAACATTGTGAAGAATGAGAATCCCAGAACACTTAATTGTGCTCATGAGGAACCTGTACTTAGACCAAGAGGTAGTGTTTTGAACAGAACAAGGGGTTACTACACGGTTTAAAATCAGGAAAGGTGTGCATCAGTGTTGCATTCTTTCACCATACTTATTCAATCTGTATGCTGAGCAAATAATCCAAGAGGCTGGACTACATGAAGAAAAACAGGGCATCAGGGTTGGTGGAAGACTCATTAACAATCAGCAATATGCAGATGACAGAGCCTTGCTTGCTGAAAGCAAAGAGGATTTGAAGCGCTTACTGATGAAGATCAAAGACTATAACCTTCAGTATGGATTATACCTCAATGCAGAGAAAACAAAAATCCTCACAACTAGACCAATAGGCAACATCATGATAAATGGGGAAAAGTTTGATTTTGTTAGGGATTACATTTTACTTGGGCCCACAATCCACGCCCATGGAAGCAGCAAGCAGGAAATCAAATGACGCATTGCATTGGGCAAATCTGCTGCAAAAGACCTCTTTAAAGTGCAAAAAAGCAAAGATGTCATTTTGAGGACTAAGGTGTGCCTGAACCAAGCCATGATATTCTTAATCACTTCATATGCATGTGAAAGTTGGACAACAAGTAAGGAAGACCAAAGAAGAATTGATGCCCTTGAATTATGGTGTTGGTGAAGAATACTGAATATACCATGGACTGCCAGAAGAACAAACAAGTCTATCTTGGAAGAAGCACAGCCAGAGTGCTCCTTGGAAGCAAGGATGGAGAGCCTTCGTCTCACGTACTTTGGACTTATTATCAGGAGGGTCCAGTCCCTGGAGAAGGACATCATGCTTGGTAAAGTAGAGGGTTGGTGAAAAAGACGAAGACCTTCAATGAGATGGATTGATACAGTGGCTGCAACTATGGGGTCAAACATAACAACGACTGTGAGAATGGTGCAGGACTGGGTAGTGTTTTGTTCTCTTGTACCTAGGGTCGCTGTGAGTGGGAACTGAGTTGATGACACCTAACTACAACAACAACATTGACCTCAGTGCGAATGCTAAATAAATGTTGGCTGAATAAAGGGAGTGCACTTATCATACTATATTGAGATTATTTGTTCCCTCAAATATCACTCCCACTAGACTATAAACTCCTTGGAAAAAGGGAACTTGTCTTTTAAATTCTGTACCCATAGCCTAGGGCATAGGTACCTAGAAGGTGCTCAGTAAATATTTGTTGAGAAATGGTTGACTTCATGGTGCTTTTCCAGATTTGACCAGCATAAGTGAGTACCCAGTATGGGCAGGCCACCAATTAATGTGGTAAAGATAGTAGAATCCTTTTTAAAGGCAGAGGAATTGCTGAGGGTGCTGATTTTATTTCCTGGCAGGCGCTGGTTAGCCTTGACCGAATCGGACATCTTCTGGAACACGACTGACACTGGCTGGGTGAAGGCGGCCTGGACCCTCTTCTCTGCCTGGCCCAATGGGTCTTGCATCTTTGTGCATGAGCTGCCCCGTGTTGATGCCAAAGTTATCCTGAATGTAAGAGACAAAAACGCCACTTAACATGTTGAGTGTAAGTGAGTGGGAAGTAAATGTCAAGTTTGCAAGAGAAAAGGCATGAATCACTGACCAGAAGGCTTCTTTGGTCCTAATATTAACCAGCAAGTTCCCAGAACCTTCCACAATCTGAATCCTGTTCACCTGGCTACCTTCAGTCTTTGCCTATGCTAGATCCTTAGACATAAGACCATTTCATGCTTCCAAACTTTTGCGTATCCTATTTCCTCTGCATGGAGTGTCTCCACCTCCCCTATTCTATGCTCCTGTCAGAACCCTATTTCCTTTTCAAAATCTTGGGCAAAATCATAATCTACTCGCAAACTCTACATGCTCACATCCATTGGGCTGAGTGTGATTATTTTGCCCAACTCTAGAGCTCTGATGACTCCTGACTAGCCTCCCAGGGTTTTCTCACAGTAAAGACATGGAGCAATTTCCTTCTGCCCTGCATATCCTAACCACAATTCCTTAAAACATCAGAGGGCCCATGCTCTTTGCTCTGAGTCAGGCTGTACCACGTAGGGGTTTATAGCACACACTGTGCAAATCAGTCCGATCCAGAGTCTTCCGCTCATTAGCCGTACGGCTCTGGGAAAGTTCCATCACTTCCCAGAGCCTCTGTTTCCTTGTCTATGAGAAAACAATAATATCTTTTTATAGGGTTGTTGTAAGAATGAAATGAGATAATGTATATGAAGTTTTAGCATAGGGACTGGTACACAGTAGATTCTTAACACAATTCAACCCATTACACTCCACCCTTTTGCCCCCAAAATTCACATTCTTGCAACATGCAAAACATATTCATCCCATCATAGCATAGTAAAAGTCTTAAATCAAGTCCAAGTCCAAAATTCAAAAATTCTTCTTCATCTGTGAAATCTGGAACACAAGTTATGGGGTTCCAAAGGTACAATGGCAAAACAGGCCCAAGCTAGACATTTCCATTACAATTGGGAAAAACTGAAGGGAAAGAAGGCATAACAGGCACCAAGCAAGTCAGCAGAACACATTACATTAGCCCTCAAAGCTTTGAAAATAATCCTCTGTTCTCTGAGACAATTTACACAATAACCCTGCCCTCCAGCCTCTAGGTATTGGCCACATTCTCCAGGTTCTGAGTGCAGGAACCCTCTGCCCTGGGCTTCAGGCCCACTGGGACAGCAACTGTTCTCTCTCAGCTTTAGGTGCACCATTCTCCTAGTCCATCTGAGTGGCAACTCCACCCTTAGAAACACCAGAGCCCATGGCTCCACCCTTTGAAACCACTGAGGTCATGGCTATACGTTTTGAGACTGAGGCAGCTCAGCTTCTTGTGTTTCTTGTCTCTTCAGCTGTTTCCTGGCTTCTTGGCCTCTCGGCTTCTTGGGCCTCACACCCGCATCTGCTCTGCTGGGGCTAGTGTTCCAAAGCACAGTAGCTCCACTGTTAAGTGCCCAGAGGCACCCACTTCACCAGGAAGCCTCCTGCACACATGCAGTCAGCCCTCTGGCTTCATGGGTTGGCAAGCCTAGCTCCACCAATAAGTGCCCGGATGTTCCCCACTCGACCAGGAAGCCTCCTGTGCACAGGCACTCGGCTCTTTCACTCCATGCATTGGCTCCAGCACTGTCTTACGTTGGTCTCCTGGTTCTGCTGCTGGTGCTTCTCTGCTGCTGCTGCTTCTTTGCTGCTGCAAGTTCTCTCCTGCTTCTGCCCCTCTGCTGCTGTTGCACCTCTATCCATTCACAGTTTCAAAACCACTTCCACATTTTAGGTATCTGTTAGAGCAGCACCCCACTTCTGGTACCAAATTCTGTGTTGGTCATCTAGTAGGTTACAAGTCCAAATTCAGGGCACCAGCTCCAGGGGAAGGCTTTCTTTCTCTGTTGGCTCTGGAGGAAGGTCCTTGTTCTCAATCTTCCCCTAGCTGAGGAGCTTCTCAAGTGTAGGGACTCTGTGTCCAAAGGATATGCTCTGCTCCTAATGCTGCTTTCTTCATAGTATGAGGTCCCCAACTCTCTGCTTTGTTTCCCTTTCCTTTTATCTCTTGACGAAAGGCCACATCCCAGGGAAAATCCCTTTACCTTGGATCAGGGAGGTGACCTGAGTAAGGTTGTGTTATTATCCCACCTTTTTTTTTTTTTTTAATCCTCTCAACATAAAATTACATTACAATCACAAAATGGAGGACAACCACATGGTACTGGGAATCATGGCCTAACCAAGTTGGCACATATTTTGGGGGAACACAATTCAATCCTTTACACACATATTGATTATTATCACTATCAGACTAATCACCATCACTACATATTCACACAGGCTATATCAGCCAGTGTGTTTACTCTCCCTCCACTGCCTCAACCTTGATGTTGTATACTGATTATCTGTTGCTGGGTAGTAAATCACCCCAAAACTTAGCAGTTTAAAACACAAATAATTGTTATCTCACAGTTTCAGAGGCTCAGGAATACAGGGGCAGCTTAGCTGGGTGGTTTTAGCTCAGGGTCTCTCACAAGGTTGCAGTTAAGGTGATGGCCAGAGCTGGAGTCATCTCAAGGTTCTACTGGGGTTGGAAAACCTGCTTTAAAAGAAACTCATATGGTTTTTGTTGTTGTTGGTTACTGTCAAGTCAATTCTGACTCATAGCACCACCAGGTGTGCAGAGTAGAACTGCTCCACAGGGTTTTCAAGGAATTGACTTTTCAGAAGCAGATTGCCAGACCTGTCTTCCGAGGCACCTCTGGGTAGGCTCAAACTGCCAATCTTTTGGCTCATGGCTGAGCGCTTGACCGTTTGCACCACCAGGGAGCCATGTGGTTTTTAGCAGACTTCAGTTCCTGGCTGGCTGTTGTCCAGAGGCTCTCACTCTTCACATTGTGCACTTCTCCATAGGGACTGTTTACAACATGGTTGTTGGCTTCCCCTACAGTGAGTGACCCAGGCAAGGGAGAGACAGTGAATACACCCAAGACAGTAGCCACAGTCTTTTTATAACCTAATCTCAGATGTGGCAGACCATCACCTCTGCAGTATGCTATTGGTCATGCAGACCAACCTAGGTACAGTGTGGGAGGAGACTCCATGAGGATGCGGATACCAGGAGGTGGGGTCCTCAGGAACCATCTTGTAGGCTGCCTACCACACAGAGTTCTCAGCTTCCCTCCTGTGTTTATGAGGACATCAAGACCCAAGCCATCTGTGGCAAGTCTAAGCCCATCTTCCAACCTTTGTTTTTGTTTAGACTCTCTCCCGGTTCCCAATCACCACTCTCTGCTGTGTCCCCACCATCTTCCGGCTGCTTGTGCAGGAGGATTTAACCAGGTACAGACCCTCTGTTTTGTGCTTTGGGGGCCTAAGTATGTGAATAAATGCCACAGTGCCCACAGCACACCCACTCACTATTCCACATCTCTTTCTCTCTCACGTACTGGTGCGTGCACGTGCGCACACACACACACACACACACACATTCCCTATACAAGCACTCAGGTACACCCACTCCTCAAGCAAACTCACTCATGCACACACATACCCCTCAGGGATGAGCTTCTGGCTGGATTTAATCATTTAAGGCTTTAGGGAGTCTGACATTTCAGTCTTTGAAGTGACCTGTTTCCTCACCACACAGCCATGGGTCACCCCATCAGCAATGTGTCTGTTGCTTCCATGAGATTAGAGAAAGTGTTGGATAATCATTAACCACCTATGGAAGGGGACTTATAACTTGAGCCCTAATGCCTTGTGGGACCCATAAGACACCACATTGGAGGTTCCATCCCCCAGCTCCTCTGGCCCCAGACTAGCCCCAGCCAGCCACTCTCTGAGTGTATGCCATTGGGCACCCAAGAGAAGGAGGCAAGAAAACATGGATGGCTCCCATCCTATGTGACTCCAAAGCAACATCTGCTGGCAAAACACGGCTAGTTGCTAGGGTACGTGGAGGGAGGACTACTGCGCTCCAGTAACCCGTGGATCCAGATCTATGGCTTGTCTCCTAGCCTCTCCCAAGTCATGGGGAACTGCCCATCTTCCCTAATTACATGCACCCGACCATGACTTGCCTAAAAGATGAAGTTCTTACGTAAGACTCAAGATGAACTCTTGTACGATATTAAGAATTCCTCCCATTCATTGGTCTGTTCTCTGTATCTCCACATTATGATTTTGACCAAAAGCAGGCTGAGTGATTTATTCAAGAACAATTTGGTTGAAAGATACTTGGCAATACTGAGTAATTTAGCCAAAGCCAATTCGATCTAAGGGGAAAAAAAAAATGGTTATAATGTATTTGCAATCGTTAATTTTTCACATGTTGGATAATTGGTTAAATAACTGGTTGAGGGGTATTTTATAACATATTAGGATCTTTAGGGATTTTGGGTCCATTTTTCTGACTTGGGGGGGTTCTTAAAGGGATACACTTTATCTAATTTGTAAATTATCCATCTTTTTAAACCAAATTGTTGTTTTGCCCAATTTATTATCAATCAGTTTGTTTACAGCTGAATTGTTTTGGCTGATTCACCTGGAGCTCCCCAAGTTACGCCAAAGTCTACTATATGAGGTTCTGATTTTATTGCAATGTTGGGTAGGATTGGTTTTGTTGAAATTATCTGTCCACGAGGAACATCCTGTGAAGCCAGAGAATCCGGGCACTCAGAGAAGATTTTAAAACATAGGCATTGATCCTCTAGTGCTTTGGGGAAGGTCCAGTACCTGGACCCGGGGAAGTAGTGTAGGGGCCTGGGTGGGGTGGAGATCCTGACATTGGCTGCCTCATTTCCCTCGCTGAGAAAGGTACCAGTTTCAGAGTCTGAGGCACTGTTCGGCTGGAGGAGAGGCCCTCAATCCTGACGTGAGGGAGAAGTGGAAGAGCCAGACGGGACTGGAACTGCATGAAGGTTATGGCCAGTCTGAAACAGTGAGTGCTGATGGGCTGGGTCCCTTGCCCAGTTCCGCTCCACCTGACCCCTCAGCCAGCAAGTGCAGCCTGCTGGCCTCCAGCACCCTCCAGCCTGCCTGGCCCTAATCTCAGAGAGGCTGGTCAGAGATTACCCTGCTCACAGGGAGAGAAGCTGATAACAAAATGCCATGGGCTCTTCTGTCCTTTTGGTTTAAAGGAGTAAATTATAGATCTTAGACCCTCCCGTTGTTGTTGTTAGTTGCCATCAAGTCCATTCCAACTCATGGCGACCCCATGGGTGCAGAGTAGAGCTGTGTTCCATAGGATTTTCAAGGCTGTGACCTTTTGGAAGCACACTGCTAGGCCTGTCTTCCGAGGCACCTCTGGGTGGGTTTGAACTGCCAAACTTTTGGCTAATAGTCAAGCACTTAACCATTTGTGCCACCCAGGGAGCCTATATTCTGCTAAATAAAAATATTCCTAAGAAAGGAAAACATGAAAGGTTCAGGAGTTAGTTGTCTCTGAGTTGGTTAAGTTTCAAAACTTCCCAAAATGAGATTTGAGACCGAGAACGTGGGTATATGCTGTCAGGAGAAGTACCCTTCTGGAAGGGTTGAAGGATGGAATTGAAAAGTCAAGAAGTCTAAAATCTGATGTTGCTTTTTTCACAATTACACCATTGCCTGTAAAACAACTCTCATGGACAAAGGTGCTGTTTACCTCCACTAGGACACATGACATCTGTCCGTGGTCAGAGTCCAGGATCCTAAATGGCATGCTCTACAGCTGTCCAGGCAGTTTTGGGGATCAGCTGAGTCTTTTGGCTTAGTGACACACTAAGTTTGTTACTTACAAGTACCCATTAGACTCTTCAATATATGTTTGTTTATTACAGAAAGAAAAATGAGAGGGAAGGAGAGAAGGAAGAGAGAAGGAAGGGGTGAGGAAGGAAGGAGAGAAAGAAAGGAAGGAAAGAGGAGGAGGAGGGAGGTAGGAAGGGAGGGAGGGAGGAAGGAAGGAAGGAAGGAAGGAAGGAAGGAAGGAAGGAAGGAAGGAAGGAAGGAAGGAAGGAAGGAAGGAAGGAAGGAAGGAAGGAGAGATGGTAAGGGAGGATATACAGAAAGGAAGAAATGAAAGGAAGAGAGGGAAGGAGCAAGAAAGGAAGGAGGAAGGAAGAGAAAGAAAAGGAAATTAGGAAGAAAGACGGCAAAAGAGTTAGGAGGCAGGGACAGAGAGACAGGCATCTACCCAGAGGACGCTAAAGGAATAAAGCTTCTTCTTACTGGTACTGGTCTCTCTCCAGGTTTTAATCTGTGCCAATCTAAGAGGCACAAAAATCAAGTCTGGATCCATGGGGAAAGCATCTCCACCTTACAATGTGCAGGTAGGAAGTTTGTCCCAAATGTTGGTGCTGAGGCTTCATTTGAAGAGGGGCAAGACATATGCCCATGGGTTAGCAATGCCAGGCTTGGCTGATGGGGTGGCCTGGCTATGCAGACCTCCAGACAACTTCTCTGATCTCTCTGCCAGATTGTGGATGATGAGGGCAATGTCCTACCTCCAGGAGAAGAGGGGAATGTGGCTGTTTGCATCAGACCCACCCGGCCCTTCTGTTTCTTCAACTGCTATTTGGTAAGAGGCAGGGAATGGCCATTCTGGGAGAAGTTATTGTGTGCCAGCCATTGCACTCCACACTTTATAAACATCTATTTGTTTAACTCTTACAATAACCGTATAAGGTGGGTTGGTACTCTCATTGATAAGTAAAAGGAAGCTAGAAAGGTGAAGTGACTTATCCAATGTCATACAACTAGCACCTGCAGGATGTCGGATTTAAGCATGGGTGTGTCTGAGAAGGCCCCTGGGTGAAGCAAATGGTTTACACTCATCTACTAACCTAAAGTGGAGCCCTGGTGGCACAGTGGTTAAGAGCTTGGCTGCTAACCAAAAGGTTGGCAGTTTGAATCCACCAGCCGCTCCTTGGAAACCCTGTGGGGCAGCTCCAGTCTGTCCTATAGGGTCATTTTGAATCAGAATCAACTCAAAGGCAATGGGTTTTTTTTTTTTTTTTTTTGGTTTACTAACCTAAAGGCTGGTGGTTTCAACCCACCCAGCAGTGCCATGGAAGAAAGGCTTGGTTAGCTGCTCCCATAAAGATTATAGCCAAGAAAACCCCATGGAGCACAATTCTACCCTCTAACACATGGGTCCACCATAAGTCAGAGAATCAACTCAGCAACGAGTTGGGTTTTTTAGTTTCTGGTGTCTGAGATTACAAACATATGACATAGGAAGGCAGCCCCATTACTTCACTAATGAGAAAATTGAGATTCAGGTAAGAGAAGGCAAGTGACTTACCAAAGGTCAAACTGCAATTTCATGCCAGAGCCTAGTTCTTCTGTTTTTGTTGGCTCTTGTGTGGATGTAGATTTTTCTTTGAAAAGCCAGTGATTACCTCTCCCTTATACTCACCTTGGCTGGTGTTTATGGTGGGCTTTGTTTTCTCCAAATGCCTCTCCATCCTGGTTCTCAATCCTGCCTGCACATTAGAAACACCTGGGGAGCGTCAACCATCACTGATGCTCAGGCACCACCCCACCCAGTAAAAACCCAGTGCCGTCACCACCCCAGTCTAACTAAATCCAAAGTCCTGATGGCTCAGCTTCCCAGGTGGATGTGCAGCCAATATTGAGATCCATGGCTTTACAGGGATTCCATGTGGTGTGTATATTAAGCTGTCAATCATCTACAATATTGAAACAAGCCGATAAAAAAAACAGTCCGTTTGTCTTTGGAATGTTGTATGTGATATTTGTATTTTCATGGCTTTTCTGCAACTATAAAATAAATACTTAAAACCACAGAAATGTACGTACCAAAAAAAAAAAAAATAGTAATCACAGCAAGCAGAAATAATATTAAAGATTTAATGTATTTCCTTCTAATCATTTTTGTAGGCAGTAGTAAGTCTTGATCTTCCTGAATATTCATTCATTGTTTATTGAGTTCCTACTTCATACTGCTAAGTGTGCATTAACGGTCAGGAAAGATGTGATACTTGTGGGGTTTGCATTCTAGTTGGGAGAAATAGAGGATAAAGAAAAAGGGGACACCGAGCTTCTGTTAGGGCTGATGGTATAATCTAGGGATGGATAAGAATGATGGTTCAACAACATGATGAACATACTTAGTGTCACTGAACTGGACATGTGAAGGTTGTTGAAATGTCAAATGTTTTGTTGCCTACATATTTACTACAATTAAACGCACACACACAGCGCAGTGATGGAGAGTAACTACGAAGCCTGTGTGTATGATGTTCATAAATCCCCATGTTTGTGAATATTTCTACATTATCTGATGGCATAAAGTTCAGTAAAGAATAACTGAATACACAACCTCTTTGGATCTGTGATGATTCCACTGAAGAAGTACGAAAAACCCAAACCCATTGCCGTTGAGTCGATTCCAACTCATAGCGATTCTGTAGAGTAGAACTGTCCCATACGGTTTCCAAGGAGCACCTAGTGGATTCAAACTGCCAACCTTTTGGTCAGTAGCCATAGCTCTTAACCACTACACCACCAAGGTTTTCAAGGAAGTATTAAAGCAATTTGTAAAGCTATTTGCTGGCCAAGAACCTTCACTCTGACGTTTTTCTTTTCACCCCTAACACCAACACTGGGCTTTCTATCAAGTTCACTTCTGTTGTTTTTTTCAATTTTATTGTGGTAAAATGTATATAGCATAGAATTTGCCATTTTTACCATTCTTAGACGTACTGAACTTGTGACATTAATTACAATCACCACATTGCGCAACCATACCACAAATGCAACTCTCTTCTCTGCATTTCTTTAAATTATTCATGAGCCTTTCTCGTGACCCTGTTTTGTTTTAAAAATATGTTCGAATACTATGACCACGGTATCTCTACAGTTATTTGGCATGTGTGGTAATTTTGCTTTCTGTAGCATCTGTACGTTTCCTTCTGAGGCTGGTGTGCTGTCAGGGGTCGGTGCTCTGACTTCCTCCCCCTGCACCCATCCTCACAACAAGCGCCACTACACCAAGAAAGTTAATCCTTTCTGTTCATGGTTTAGGGAAACCCTGGTGGCGTGGTGGTTAAGTGCTACAGCTGCTAACCAAAAGGTTTAGCAGTTTGAATCCACCAGCCGCTCCTTGGAAACTCTATGGGGCAGTTCTACTCTGTCCTATAGGACTCCACAGCAGTGGGTTTGGTTTTTGGTTGGTTTGGTGGCATAGTGGTTAAGAACTACGTTGGAATTGACACCACGGCAACGGGTATTTTTTTTTTAGTTCATGTCTTGCTCTTCTGGAGCACTACTTGTTTGTCAAAAGAGATGATGCCTGTCTATCTCTTTTTCCTCATAGATTGTTCTCTTCAGCGTGTCTTTTTTCTTTTTGTCCCCTAAGAGTTTGTTTTTATTTCTATCTATAAATGCAATATACATGTATTGTTTATTTATCCATTCTCCGATCTATGGTCATTGGATTTGTTTCCAGTCTTTTACTGGAAAGCTGCACTGTTTGTGGCCAAACTTAATTACACGTCTCTGGAACATAAGATGTTAAAGTTGTTCTCCAAAGGGCATCTAGCTGTGTAATTTTTAGATCATGGGATATGTGAATGTTTAACTTCACAAGAAAATGTTTAATTTTGCTAAAGTTGTTGTACCCGCAGAATCCTAAGGGCAAGGGCATGGTCTTTGGGCATTTGTGGTCTCATTCATGGCTAGTAAGAGTATAATGGTTGGGCCCTGTTGATAAAGTAATTTTTGTAATAGTTATTCAGGGATATAAAATTGGTCATACCCTTTGGCTCAGAAATCTCATATTTGGGAATTGCTAGAAAGAAAAGAAATCAAAATGTAAAAACTGTTTGGCACCCAAAGATAGTCACTGCGGCATCATTTATAACTGTGGGAGAAATGGAAGTGGGGAGAATCTCAACATCCAAAATTAGATTATTGGTTGAGTGAATTGTAGTAGATTGACAATCTAAAATGAAAACCAAACCGTTGGCCATTGAGTCAGTCCTGTCTCACAGCGACTCTATAGGACAGAGTAGAACCGTCCCACAGGGTTTCCTAGGAGTGGCTGGTGGATTCGAACGGCCGAACTTCTAGTTAGCAGACAAGCTCTTAACCACTGCACCACCATCTAGCAGTTGTAAAATTGTATCTCATGGTATTCTTGATTTTAATTTCCCTGATTATTAGTAAAGTTGAACATCTCTTTATATGTTTATAAGCCATGTGTATTTCCTCTTTGAAATTCCTGTTCTTGTATTGTCCCGATTTTTATTGGGTTGTTTGTCTTTTCTAATCAATTTATAGAAGTTCTTTCCACATTGCCGATACTAATCCTTTCTCTGTTATTCGGGTTTCGTCTATGTTAGTGCCTCTGTGTTTTATTTATGTCACATTTTCTAACCTAAGGTCAGAAAAATATTTGCTTATATTTTCTTCTAATAGTTTCAAAGTTTTGCTTTTGGAGTTAAAGTCTGCAATCCATCTGTAATCTATATACATATGTAAAAAGATAGAGATCTATCTTATTTTTTTCCATATGGATGATCAATTTGTTGAATAACCTTCCTTTCCCCAGTGATCTGTCATGCTAACTCTATCAGATAAAAAAGTTTGATACATTCATGGGTAAGCTTTTGGCCCTTTCCTCTATTTCGTTGGTCAACTGGTCTATTCCTGTACTGATACCATAGAGTCTCATTTACAACAGCATTATAGGTCAAGGTACCTAGTAGGGCAAGTCTCTACTTACTCAACTTCTTTATAAGTGTTTTTACCTATTCTTGGCCCTTTGCTCTTCCAAATACATTTTAGAATCAGCTTGTCAAGTTCCATGGACAATGTCTCTTAGCATTTTAATGGGGTTGCATTAAATCTATAGATCAATTTAGAGATAATTAATGTCTTTATAATATTAATTTTTTCTCTCTTGGCTAAGAGATCGGCTGCTAACCAAAAGGTCGGCAGTTTGAATCCACCAGCCACTCCTTGGAAACCCCATAGGGCAGCTCCACTCTGTCCTATACGGTTGCTATGAGTCGGAATTGATTCCACAGCAATGGTGTTGTTTTTTATCTTTGCATTTATTTATACCTTTTTTAATTTTCTTCTGTAGAGTTTTAAGTTTTCTGTGTATAAGTCTTACAGATTTTGTGTTTGATTTATTTTAGGTATTTAGAATTTAGTTTTTTTTTTTCTCAGAATGTGTTTTTTTTAGTGAGGTATAATTTATGTGCAGTAAAATAATGCACCTATTTTAGGTGTATAGTTCAATGACTTTTGACAAATATAAACGCCTTGTAACCATCACCACAATCAAGACATAGAACATTTTGTCATTTCAGAAAGTTCCTCTTTGCAGTCAATCCTCCCTCCACTCAGCCCTAGGCAATCATAAAATGGCTTGTTGTCACTACAGATTAATTTACCTTTTTTTTTTTTTACATCCTATAAATGGAATCATAAAGCATTCACTTTTGTGAGTCTGGCTTCTTTTACTCAGCTGACTACTTTTGAGTTTCATCTGTGTTATCATATCAATGTTGGTTTTAACTTTTTATTCCTGAGTAGTAGCTTTTTCTTTAAAGCTTTAGAAATACAAAGTATGATTTTTTTTTTTTTCCCTCTTGACTCCTCACTCTTCACAACCCTGGGCTTTTTAGCTCTCCCCTCTCTTTCTACTTTTAGTGATTTCAGACAATAAAGAGTCTCAGTGTGACCTTATCCTAAAAACAGGGTCATTAAAAACAGGGCCAATAGTCCTGTGCCACTTTCTTGCATTCGACTATACTTCTTAGGGCCTCTTGGATAGGTGGTAGTAGGTGGCTTCCCTTAATCATTTCCTGGCGGCTTCCTTACAATTAAAAAAGGGGAAACAAATTCACCTGGCTACCGTTGCTCCCTGTTCAGAGGGGTGGGGAACTCAATTCTGGCCAGCCTGAGCTTTGGGAACTGCTAGAATTTCTAGTGAGGGGTCCTCAGCCTCCTACGCTGGTCTGCTTGGGCAGTGGCTGGCCTGAATGGCTTTGCACAGATGGCCCTTCCTGGGATTTCTTTGCCTTTTAGGACAATCCTGAGAAGACAGCCGCCTCCGAAAAAGGGAGCTTTTACATCACAGGGGACCGAGCCCGCATGGATGAGGATGGCTACTTTTGGTTCATGGGACGAAATGACGACGTGATCAATTCCTCAAGGTCAAGCTGTCTGATCTTTCTCCCTCCCTGTGGAGTATCACGGGGGCCCTGGGAAGGGGAGAGCACTAGAAGAATTTGTTTTTCTCCTCCAGCTACCGGATTGGGCCAGTTGAAGTAGAGAGTGCCCTTGCTGAGCATCAGGCTGTCCTGGAGTCTGCTGTGGTCAGCAGTCCAGACCCCATCAGAGGGGAGGTAACTATTTCATCCAGGAGCGTAATGTCCTGGTTCTATGCCCATTAGCAAGAGGAAGGTCCAGATTCCCCTATATCTCACTCCCATTCAGGAACCACAAAGCCTGAAATGGCACCACGAGACACACATTCCTTTTGGTTAAGCATTACCCTCATGTCTTTGGAGATGGAAGTACTCTTGGGAGGGACAAAACTGGAAGACACTGACACATACAGAGCTGGATCCAGAAGAAGCTGACAATTGGGCGGGAGATCTTGGTGGCAAGTATAGGCTCTTTTATCCATCCCATCCAATAGGAGGTCTTTTTCCATTTTTAGATGAGGATACAGGCAGCATACCAGTCATGGTTGCTGGGGGCTCTAACCTGGGAGGAATAGTCACCTTGAGGGATGACAGAATAAGTAACCAAAGTGATCTTGATATACCAGAAAGGTGGGCCAAGTTTAATAAACTGGACTTTCACAGGAGAAATGCAAATTTCTTCCTGTGGCTCCCAGAAAAATAGATAGAAAGGGAGAAATCAGTCTAAAGGCTATGTACTTTTCACTGGCTGTCAACCCAAAGCGATCCCAAAGTATGACGTAGTTACCTTTAAGAAGGTCTTCTAACAACAAGCTGCATTTGCAAAGTATCACAGTCACAGGAGTGATCCTCAAAGTGTGGTCCTGGGACTGCTCACAGCTGTGTCTTCTAGAGTTCTCATTAAAAATACAGATATCTAGACCTCAAGTCTGAATAAGAGTGACTGGGCTGTAGACCAGGGAATCTGCATTTTAACCAGCACCTCCACACCACCACCGCTCCCCGCCACTGTGCCCGCTAAAGTTTAACACCACTGATTCAGACTGAGGGAGGTGAGAGTCCCATCTGTGTGTTGAAGAAATCGCCTCTGGAAAACTATGCCTAGTTCTGCATGCCACACATTAACTGGGGCAAATGGCTACGCGCTCAAAGTTAATCCATACATTGTGCTTAGAATAGAGTCTCATACATGGAATGTTTAGCAGTTATAGCAGTAACAGAAAGCTCTTTATAAAATCAGATCTGTCTGAACATGAAATGATAGAGAGCTTCCCATCTTTGGGAGGTATGCAAGGACGTTTGGACAACCATTTAATAGGACGTTGTCAACTGAGTTGTATGCTGGTATGGCTAAGGGTTAGACCGAGAGCCTAAGTTGCCTTTTGGGTCCTTCCATTCTTGTGAGAAACCCATCAGAAGCTGACTTTGAGACTTTTCCCCTTCGTTGGTGGGAAGCAGTCTGCACAAAAGATCTGGGCAGAGAGAGCCAAGGTATAGAAAGTCCATCAGGGTGCGTGGGACAGAAGCATTGCCAGTTAATGTTTACTGATCACATTCATACGTACAATGCCCGAAAGATCTGCCTTTCCCTGCAAGTGGTCTGAGTTTTTTTTTTTTTTTCTCCCAGTCCCTTTTGTCCAAACCCAGGCCTATCTGCGTTTCTAGTCAGACAAACCGGGAAGTAATTGATCCTAAGGGGTTTGCAAAATATTTGCATTTTACAAGAAGCAAGTTGGCTTCTCACGGTATCATTTTTCAGGTATGGGGAATAGTTTGTGGAATAGTTAAGGATCTGATATTGTTCTGCAAAAGTCAACATTCCCAATCATTGATCCTGGAAAGACAACCAACAGAAAAATCAGCGTTGTCCATTTCATTGGCTGGGCGGAGGAGAACTGGTAGAACTTTTGTGTTGGGCTGGTAAATGTCAGACCTTATTCAAAAGGCTAGTTGAAGGAGGAAAGCTTTGCCCTATGAAGCCTGATCTTTTTTTTTTTTTGCCCTGGCAGGTCGTAAAGGCATTTGTAGTCCTTTCTCCAGCCTACTCCTCTTGTGATCCAGAGGAACTAACACGGGAACTCCAGGAGCATGTAAAAAGGGTGACCGCTCCATATAAATACCCCAGGAAGGTAAACACCTGGGAGTAGTCTAGGACAACATGAGCTAGAAAATCAAATCAGCAAATACTGCCCAAGCGCTGACTTAGGGACAGGCCCTGTGCCTTTTCTCCCTGTTCCTTCCTGAATCCTCCTCAAAGCACATATTGTTCTTACTTTAAGAACTGGCCTATAAATCAGATTCTGGGGCGGGGGAGGGGTGGTGTTGGTGCTGAACTGCTGTTGGAAAGTTCATGTTCTCTAGGCTCTAGCCATTTTGATGGTTGTTATTTAGAGAAAACCAGTGAATTTTTCCAGTGAAGTGGCAGAGGGTAATGGTTCTTTCAAGACAAATGTCTTTCCAGAAATGATGATTTCAGGATTTTCCTTTTTTCATCACTAGGTGGCTTTTGTTTCAGAGCTGCCAAAGACGGTTTCTGGAAAGATCCAAAGGAGTATATTGAGACGTCAAGAGTGGGGAAAATGAGGTGCAACCCCAAAGAGGCCCCTAAAAGTTTCAAGGGGGACTGGTAGGATCACTGGTTGCTCCCCTGCTTGAAGCATCATCCTCTCAACCCCATGGATGTCAAGGCTTTCAGCTTCCAAATGGGCATCCCCAGAATCTTTGGGTGATCCTGGAAGAAAGCAGAAGAAAATTACTGACCCAGAGTGAATGGCCATATCTAGTCTAGCAAATGCTTGGTGGCTTGCCACCTCCTTTGTCTGGAGGCATGGTGGGCATATACCTACTGGTCTTACCTACTAAGACCTTCCTGCTGTCCCTGTGAAGGACAGGTCACCATAACTGCTGGGTACTTGTGATCATATTCACTGCTGATGGAACTATAACAGTTTGGCCTTTTTGACAAAGCTATTTGGTAATACCTTCCAGGGCCATGAAATTGGTCATACCCTTTAGCTTAGAGATTCTACCTTTGGAAAGCACCACAAAGAAAGAATTCAAAATGCAGAAAATGCTTGGGGCACAAAGATTTTCACTGCAGCACTGTTTACAACTGTGGGATAAAAGAGGGAAATAATTAACTAACTTGCAGTAGATGAATTCAATAACATATTATGTGGCCATTAAAAGTATTGAAGGGGAATTTATTATCTCTTGAGAAAAGATTAAGCTCTATTAATTTTAAAAATCAGAATAGAAATACTATATACATTCTGGAGAACCACAACTCACAAAAATAAGGAAAAAACTGTAGCTGGAAAAAAGATTGGAAGGAAATACCTGGATATGTTAGAAGTAATTTTCCCGGGATTGGAGAGGGAGGAAAGATAATTGATAATAGTTTTTCTTGTGTACGTGTTGTTTTCTAAGTAAGTATAGATAACAATTTTAATGAAAAAAAATTTCAAATAAACAATCCTCTCAAACTACTCTCTGCCTCGTGTCTAGCTCTTCCTCCACCTACCAACACATCGTCCTCAAAAGTTAGTGTATTACGTCTTATCCAGGAAGGGCACAGGATTTGAAGCCGTGTCCAAGACCCTGAGATTTGAAGGGGTGGCTCTGGCTAGCCCTGTGGGGGAGAAGCTGATGGAAACTGAGGCAGACTCCAAATCTCTTCACCAACCCCCAGCACCTCCACCCACTCACCAATAAATATTTAGTGAGCAATGGCTGTGTGCTGGGCTCTGGGAATACAACGATCAGCCAAAACCAACCCAGTCCTCACCCTGGTGTCCTGAC
Organism: Loxodonta africana; assembly: GCF_030014295.1. Classification (NCBI taxonomy): domain Eukaryota; kingdom Metazoa; phylum Chordata; class Mammalia; order Proboscidea; family Elephantidae; genus Loxodonta; species Loxodonta africana. The sequence goes on from NC_087353.1 coordinate 76,411,380, forward strand.
CCTGGTGTCCCTGGAGGTTGACATTATTAGTCAAAGAATAATACAAATAGATGCACAATTGTGATAAATGTCACGAAGGAAAGAATATGATTAAAATATAGATCCAGGGGAGACTGATCAAGGCTGAGGGACTCAGGATGTCAGAGGGGTCTTCCCTAAGGAAGTCCCATGTGAGCCGGGATCAAAGGAAAAGCAGAAATAAACTAAGGAAAGAGGTAGGGGACAAGCTTTCTGGATGAAGGATGCAGCCTGTGTAGAGGCCTTGAGGTAGGAGAAGAATGTCGATTTGCAGTCATAAAGACAGCTCACACTCACAGAATATCCGCTAGTCAAGGCACTGCTCTGAATGATGGGGACAGAGAGGTTAAGCAATTGCTGAAATTCACACAGCTAGTATCTCACAGAGCTAGAATTCAAACCCAAGTGGGCCGGCTCCAATGTCCATACACTTCAACCTCACACTGCAGATTCAGGATGGCCTGGTTTAGGAATTTTGTCTTTCTTCTGTGAGTACTAGGGAGCCACAGACAGTTTTCAGCAGTGAAAAGATCCTAAGGTTTTTTTTTTTTAATCCTTTAAGAAAAAACAACCAAACTTGTAAAGGTAAGTTCCTGTTCTTTATGCCATTTGTCTTGATGGCATTTCTGGACAGGACAAATTGGCTCTATTTTGAAGACAGAAATTCAGACTTTCGCTTGACTACTAACCTAAAGGTCGGTGGTTCAAGCCCACCTAGCATTGCCATGGAAGAAGAGCCCAGTGATCCGTTTCTGTAAAGATCACAGCCAAGAAAACACTACGGAGCAGTTCTACTATGAAACATATGGGGTCTCCAGGAGTCAGAATCGACTTGATGGCAAAGAATTTGGTTTGGCCCAAGACCCAACAGGAGGAGGGTCCAGGGGCAAGGAAAACATGCAGGCTCTGACTGCTCAACGTCATTGGTGCTCATGGATTGAGGGGTTGTGGTTGTGCACTGGGTGCTTCTGGAATTCCTAATGAGCACTTCAAAATGCCAGGAGCTAGAGCTTTCTCCCTTATATTCCTCTGATCCTTGAAGTCCATACACATATCTCACACACCCACATGTAATTACACACACAGACACACACATGAACAAACTCAAGTACAGAGCCACACACTCAAGCACTCACTCACAGAGCCACACATACACACAGCTATATACACAATCACACACAGTCACATGCACCCACACTCACACACATTCATACACCCACACACACATACACACACGCACACACTCACACACACAGGCTGTCACACACAGCCACATACACATTGTACAATTACACTTGTTGTCATGGCAAAATGTTATATTTTCTTCATAACTCTTATTCAGTCATTCAATAAATATTCACTGAATTCCTACTATGTGCTAGATATTGTTTTAAGTACTTGAGACAAATCAATGAACAAAACAGGCAAAGCTCTCTGCCTTCATGTAGCTTAGATTCTGATGGAAGAAGACAGAGGCAACAAAAAATAAAGATAAGAAGCAAGTGTGATGGTTAAGGTTGCATGTCAGCTTGGCTGGGCCATGATTCTCGGTGGTTTGGCAGTTATGTAATGATGTAATCACCTCCATAATGAGATCTGATATAATGTAATCACTTCCTTCATGATATCTGCTATGAGCAGCAAATCAGTTGAAGGGGAGTTTCCTTGGGGGTGTGGCCTGCATCCAATATACGTGGACTTTGTGGCAAAGCTCCTTGGTTTTTTTGCTTCACTGATTTTGTTTCTTTAAAGAACCCAGCCTAAAACAGTAAGTTAACTATACGAAATTTTAGAAGGTAATGAATATTAAAGGAAAAAATAGTTCCAGGTAAGGGGGAGAAGGAAAGCCAGGTTGGAGGTAGGTTGCAATTTTAAATAGGTGGTCAAGACCAGGATCACTGAGAATGTGACAAAAAATCTTTGGAAAAGATTTGAAGGAGGAAAGGGAGCTGTCCATGTAGATACCTGGGGGAAGAATGTTTTGAGAAGAGGGAGCAGCAAGTACAGAGGCCCTGAGGTGGGATGTGCCTTCAAGAAACAGCAAGGAGGCCAGTGTAAGGGACGTGGAGAGGGGTGGGATGCCAAGCCAGAGAGGAAAGGGGAAGGTGTGAAGATCATAAGGCCTTGTATGACATGGCAAAAACTTTGACATTGATTTTGCATGGAATTGGCATCCACTGAAGGGCTCTGAGCGGAGGCATGACATGATCTTACCTACCTTAACAGTATCTGAAATGAGCTTCTTCATCGTTTTACATGTTTATTGTGCGCCTCGCTGCCAGTGGAGAAGCAGCTGTGTTGGTCATCTCTGTGTCTATTTCAGAACAGCACTCCACAAAATTTTGTTGACAAACTGACAGAAACAGGTATTTCCAGATAATATAGCATTCCGGAGCTTATCTTCAGGAGCTTGGTTCTAGAAGCTCTCAAAGCAAATAGGTCTGTGGGACCTTTTCCCCCATTTTCCAGGAGGACTAATGGCTTTTTTCTTGAGCTTGCATTTGTGACCCCTGATTGCTGTTCCCAGGGCTGCGTCCCTCACTCCCCCACCTATGGCATCTATATGATCATCAGCAATGACAAATAATGCTTAGATCCTCTGTTCATGCAAACGTGTGAATTTGAGTCCAAAAAGCCCTTCCACGTCACCCATTCAAAAGCACAATCATGGTGATTTATTGAGTGCTTACTATATGCCATGCAGTTGGTTTGTTTTAAATTTTGTGTATTTACTTTTTGAATAAATACGGCCTTGGCATATTTCAAAGTGCAAACAAGATAGCTCCCCTCTCCAGAAGCTACAGAGGCTATCAGTCTCTAGCATGTCATTCTAGAGCTATTCTAAACATCTTCATGTACTGGGTATTTGACAGGCATTAGCTAGTTCAATCCTCACAACTCCGGGCAGTGGGTCCTAGAGTCATCCCTCGCTTTCCAGATAAGAAGACTGAGGCTCAGGGTGGGAGTAATGTAACTTCTTCAGGAGTACAGAGCCCAGTAGCAGGGGAACCTAGATTCAAGCCTGGGCAGACTCCAGGTCCTCGTTCTACTGTATGGTCATGGATAAAGAGGTTACTGACCACTGGAGGTGAAAAACTAGTAAGTATTTGTACAGGGCAGAAGAGGTATTTGGGGCAGAAGAAAGCACAGGTCCGGTCTTAGGAGAGAGACATCCAAGGCACGACAGCAGCTGTTGACAGAACTGGGTAGGATGAACCTATACCCTCTCCTGAGTTCAGGGCAGTAAATATGACGATAGTGACAGCCTTGATGTCTCTACTGATAGGCTCGGAAGGTGAGGTGGGGAGAGTTCAAAAGGGCAGAAGGCAACGGGAAGAACAGCTGATCATTTCCAGACTATTAGTCAACCCAGAACAGGTCTGGAATGCTCAGGAGACCAACAAGGGCTGACCAAGAGGTAAATTCTCATTTCTTTCTACCTAATTCCTTCAGAAGTATCATCTTTCCCTTTTCCAAGCAGATACAACTATTTATTAAAATTCTCAAACAGAATCCTAGGGGAAACTGCAACCTGGTGACTCCTCCTGCAAGATTTACATCTATATCTAGGTGAGGACCAGAGGGGTGAAAGGGGAAAGGTGTGAAGGTCATATAGGATCTTGTATGACAACGCAAAAGCTTTGACATTTATTTTACATGAAACTGGGATCCACTGGAAGGTGGATCCCAACTTATGTCTCCATTCAATTTACATCTCCATTCTAGGGGTCCTGCTCCCCTACCCTCTGTGGCAAATTGGACAGAAAAAAAAAAAGGTGGTTGGAAAAGAGGGGGAGCACTGAGCTACACCAGCAAGAGTGATTTAGGAGAAATGCTGGGAGGACTCCCTGGAAGGAAATTCAGAGGCACATGACTGTGATTCTGAGCCATTGAGGAATGCCTACTGCTGGGGTATTTAAGAAAGGACAGATACCTTTGGGGCTAGAAGGGAAACAGGCTAGTTGGTGGAACTCTGATGTTTTTCTAGGGTGGATAAGGAATTCTTTGTGTAGTGTTTCTGCTCTACATAAACAGGTTTTTCAAGCCAGATAGTTTCTAGGGTTGGCCCAGAGATAAGCATGAAAGGGGTCCAAAGAGCTTCTGGGGTCCTTTCTAGAACTGTCTCCTCTCTTCTGTCTCCAGCCCCCTACCTTGAAAGAAAGTTTTCAGTCTTTAAGCCCCTCTGGCTCTTCCAGATGTCCCTCATTGTGGGTCTCTGTCCCTTTGTACCTATGTAATTAGTCATTGCCAGGTACCTCACACCCCTATCTCACCCCTGGCCTGTGGGTCTCCATTGCCAAGCCCCGCGTCTCTGACAGAGACCTCTGTATTTAAGGAGCCCCCACCCCTGCCCATCAAGAGGGTCCTTTCAGCAGATGGACTGCTGGTGGCCCAGCACCACAAAGGAATGAATCTCTAAGAGTTGGCACTTGGGGAATAGACCAGGCAGGGTGGGAGAAGGCAGGGAAGCTCTGTGGCACCACCATCATCCGGAAGGATATAGAATCCCGGATGGCCTGCAATGTCAGTCAGCAGTTCCTCATCTGCTTGCAATTTTCTTCCCTTTCTGAGGATGTTCCTGGAAAACAGCTTTGCTCGGCAGCTCAGAGCTCTCAAGGTTTCCAATTCTAGCTGCAGGGCCTGAGGATTTGCTATCAGGCAGCAAAACGATGTGAGGGCACTCTTCTGGGAGGTCCCAGTCCTGGCCTGTTACTGACTTGCCGTGCAAATTCAAGCAAGCTACTGTTCTACTCCAGACTTTCATCTTCTTAACTCAGTGATCTGAGAAGCATTTGTTCAGATCACATGGCTTGTTTTCCTGACACAATAACTCAAACAGAGCTATGTAGAAGCAGATACTCATTCTCTTACTGGATCACCAGAACTTCACAAACACCTTATGAGAGAGGTGCTATTATGAACCCCATTTTACAGATGGATAAAGTGAGACTCAAGGGGCATCAGTGACTGATCCAGAGTCACCCAGCAATAAGAGATGGAGTCAGGTTGGAACTGGGGTCTGACCCCAGCACCCACACATGTACCACTCGGCTAAGCTCTTCGCTGTCGCTGAAAGCTCACTGGACATGTGAGTGAACTTTAGATACTTGGTGAAGTACCAAGGGGTCCTGGGGATGGACGGAGGGTTGAATCATTACCCAGATGGACCAGGGTCAGGTCCCTGTCTAAGGCAACCTGCACCGGTACCTTGCCGAGCTTCCCGAGAGGTGCAGTAGAATAAACTTTCGATGGGGTATTCAGAAGCCTATGTGAAAAGAGGACACTTGGGGAGATCAGAGAGATGCATGTTTAGATTTTAGCTCTCTTTTACTTGCCATAAGGTCTTGGGATTAATGTTTTCAAACCTCAATTTCCTCACCTGTCCAGAGGGGATAAAAGTAATCTCTACTCCATAAGATTGTTCTGAGGATGGTGTTGTTGTTGGTAGGTGCTGTTGAGTCAATTCTGACTCATAGCAACCTTATGTATAACAGAATGAAACATTGCCCAGTCCTGTGCCAACCTCACAATCGTTGCTAGGTTTGAGCCCATTATTGTAGCCCCTGTGTCAATCCATCTCATTAACGGTCTTCCTCTGAGGGTGGAGAAGGACAATTCATTCAAAACATATTTATTGGACCCCCCTGTGATATACCAGACACTGTTTTAAGAATCAAACACAAAAATCCCTGCCCTCACGGAGCTTGTGTTGTAGGAGAGGGAGACAGACAATGGCAGGGGAAGCGGAGGGCTGTGATGTTAGGTCAGGTGGTCACAGAAAGATGTACCAAGAAGATGCATCTTTAGTAACTATCTGAAGAAAGTAAGGAAGCTAGTCATTTGAATATTTAGGGGAAGAGAGTTTCTGATTGAGGCAACAGCAAGTGCAAAGGCCCTGAGGCAGGGTGCCTTAGTCATCTAGTGCTGCCATAACAGAAATACCACAAGTGGATGGCTTTAACAAAGAGAAATTTATTTTCTCACAGTCTAGTAGGTTACAAGTCCAAATTCAGGGCATCTGCTCCAGGGGAAGGCTTTCTCACTCTGTCGGCCGGCTCTGGAGGAAGGTCTTTGTCCTCAATCTTCTCTTGGTCGAGGAGCTTCTCAGGCACAGGGACCCCATGTCCAAAGGACATGCTTTGCTTCTGGCACTGCTTTCCTGGTGGTGTGAGGTCCCCGACTCCCCGCTTGCTTCCCTTTCCTTTTATCTTTTCAGAGATAAAAGGTGGTGCAGGTCACACCCCAGGGAAACTCCCTTTACCTTGGATCAGGGGAGGTGACCAGAGTAAGGGTGCTGTTACAATCCCATCCTAATCCTCTCAACATAAAATTACAGTCACAAAATGGAACACAACCACACAATACTGGGAATCATGGCCTAACCAAGTTGACATATATTTTTAGGGGGACACAATTCAATCCATGACACAGGGGGTGCCTGGCATGTTTGGGGAACAGCAAGGAGGTCCATGTGACTAGAGTGAGAGAAGAAAGAGGGAGAACATTTGGAGAAGAGGTTATTGGGGGTAAAGGGGTCTAGTCATGCTGGGCCTTGTTGGTGAGAACAAAGACTTGAGCTTCTACTCAGAGGACTACAGGTAGTCCTCTACTTACGATGTATTCACGTTACAATGAACCGCACTTTCGACCACCTTTTTTTTTTTTTTTTGTACATCTTATCGTTTATTTCTTTTTATCGTTAGTAATATGTTGCAGTGCATAATTTGCTGATGTTATCATTCTCAGATGATCACTCACAGATGTTCAATTTTATGATTTACTGTTCAAAAAACTGCTGGATTTATAAAGATACTGATACCTCCACCAGACTGAGTCCAGCACAACTTGATAGTGCCCAGCTACCACCACCAACTGCTCTGACAAGGAACACAATAGAGAGTCCCAGACAGAGCTGGAGAAAAACATAGAACAAAATTCAAACTCTCAACATAAAATTACAATCATGAAATAGAGGACAACCACCCAATACTGGGAATCATGGCCTAACCAAGTTGACACATATTTTTGGGGGGACATGATTCAATCCATGACACAGGGTTTGCCTGGCATGTTTGAGAACAGCAAGCAGGTCCATGTGACTAGAATGAGAGAAGCAAGAGGGAGAGTATTTGGAGAAGAGGTCATTGGGGGTAAAGGTGTCTACCTCAAGCTAGGCCTTGTAGCCTTGGAACTACTTTCTCTGGAGCCAGTGTATAGATGGAAACAATAATTACAACAGCTGTAATGTATAAACTAATTCTTTGTGCCAGGTGCTTAATATTTAAGGCGTATCAGTCAAGATTCTATTGAGAGAAATAGATGCTACTTACAGTAGTCAGCAGTTGCTATAGTTACAAATATCCTGAACATCTCAGTGGCTTACAGCCATGCATATTTTCTTCCCATAAGTCTATGGGTTGGCTGTGGCTGTGTTGGGCTCAGCTCAACTCCACACGCCTTTTCATTCCGGTACCCTGGCTGAAGGTATAGCACCCAGCTGGGATATGCTATTCTCCTGACAGAGGACAGAAATGCTAGAGTCTCTGACCAACCACACAATCACATCCATTCACATCTCCTCACGGACCAAAGCATATGCCATGAGCAAGCCAAAGGAGTTGTTATGAATTGAATTGTGTCCCCCAAAAATATGTCTTATAAAATCTGTCTTGGAAGAAGTACTACCAGAATGCTCCTTAGAAATGAGGATGGTGAGACTTCATTTCAAATGCTTGGACATGTTATGAGGAGGGACCAGTTCCTGGAGAAGGACATTATGCTTACTAGAGGGTCAGCAAAAAAGAGGAAGACCCTCAATGAGATGGACTGACACAGTGGCTGCAACAACGGCCTCAAGCATAACAGTGACCATGAGGATGGTGCAGGACTGGGCAGTGTTGCATTCTGTTATACATAGGGTCGCTATGAGTCACGGCACATAAAAAGAACAACACATACCTGTGGTTATAATCCCATTTGGGAATGCGATATCTTTGTATGTTAATGAGGCAGGATTACTGTAGGGTGTCCTTTGAGTCAATCTCTTTCAAAATGTAAAAGAAGCAGGTTAAGGAAGCAGAGAAGGGGGAAGAGAGATTCCAAACCACATGGAGATCTTCAAGGAGTCAGGAAACAAGCTGAAGAGACTAGGACCTTCCCCCAGAGCCAACAAAGAAAGTCTTCCCCTAAAGCCAATGCCCTGAATTAGACTTCTAGCCTCCTAAACTGCGAGAAAACAAATTTCTGTTTGTTAAAGCCATCCCCAAGTGGTATTTCCGTTATAGCAGCACTAGATACTAAGACAGGAGTGGATACACAGTCTTCCTCCAGAATGTACTTCCTACTAAAAGGAAGAAGCAAAGTGTGGGGAACAATAGTCCATTCTACCATTTTAAGCACAAAGAGATTTATTCCATGGAATTGAGTGTTCACAAAACTGTCAGAAGTGCTTGGAGAAGTAGGATCCAGACCAGCCTAGATCCTGTTGTGCTTTTGGAGGCCAAAATGGATTCTAAGTGTCAATTCACTCTTATGCAAAAACACAGGATCTTTCAAATTCCTAGGAAGAATGCCGTAAAGTTGGGATGAATCTCCTTAAAAAGCTGATGATTAGTAATGCAGGAAGGGCTCACCTGTGTCTCCTTTACCTTCACAGGTCTGACCATGCTTTGGGTGCCGAAACTCCAGGGCCTTTGCACCCGATGGGGCACTCAGATATCCAAACGCGCTTTCCATGTTCATGACAAGCAACTATCCCCGCAGCAATGGGGCAACAAGGAAGTGCCTGCCAAGTTTAACTTTGCTAGTGATGTCATGGATCACTGGGCTGCCATGGAGAAGGTAACTGGGGTGGAGAAGAGGGACAGACCTGGAAAATTTGACTGAGTTCATTAAGTCATCCAATCATTCAATAAATATTTATTGAGCACTTATTATGTGCCAGGGAAACCCTGGTGGTGTAGTGGTTAAGTGCTATGGCTGCTAACCAAAAGGTTGGCAGTTCGAATCTGCCGGGCGCTCCTTGGAAACTCTGTGGGGCAGTTCTACTCTGTATGACTGCCTATATGAGTTGGAATCGACTCGACGGCACTGGGTTTGGTTTTTGGGTTTTTTTTTTTTTTTTTGGTATTATGCCAAGCACAGTGATAGGCACAGGGGATGGGGCATAACTATAAACAAGATGCCTGTCTTCCATGGAGGCTCCATGGAGCAGGAATGGAAGAGCCTGGGCTTGGCAGAAAGATGGAACCTGGAGGCTGGTGTAGGGCACAGCAGTCTGGTGACTCTTGGGCAGCTGACATGATTTGCCTATACACACTCCACGTGCTCTGTGTGGCCTCCCAGGAACTGTAGGGGAGGTGGATTTGGATTTAATAAGAAGAAATCTGCATTGACCAAAGATGGAGTCAGTCTTCTCAGGAGGTTATGTGTCCCTGTCATTAGGGGTGTGCAAGTAGGACGACTATTAAGCAGAGCTTGTCAAAAGGGCTCAAACATGAAACATCCATGAAAGAGAGTGATGCAGAAATTTCTAAGGTTTCTTTCCAGCCCTGGCCTTCTGGAATTCTACCCCAGTCACAGCTGACCCACTATCGCCTTCAGCTGAAGTTCCGTGGGCCTTTCTGGAGGATGGAGGGACTCATCTTGGCTAGGGTATGGGACAGAGTAGATCTACCAGCACGGGTTTAAAAGAGTGGCACTCAAAGGAGGGCTGAGATGCTGACGTTGACACACTGACACGAGACACAATCTTAGTACAAAATCACAAATGACAAGTCTGTAGGCTGAAGATGGTCCATGGTGAATGGTACTCATAAACTATAAAGAATAAAAAAAAAAATTCAGTCAACATTTTAAAATTGAACATTTTCAGGTAATTTTTTTTTTTTTTAATTTCTGGCTTCTCTTTAAAAATTATACCTCCTTAGAATAGTGGAGAAACTCCTTACCATCATGACTCAAAATCCTGAATCTATAAAAGAAATGATTAAATGAACTTGCTGCATGAACAGTAACACCATAAGCAAAGTCAAAAAAAATAATGACAATCTGGGAAAAAAATATTCAACTCATATCACAATAAAAGAGATAATATCCCTAATACAGAAAGAACACCAAACTCATCTTTGTTGAGTCAATTCCAACTCATAGCAACCCTACAGGACAGAGTAGAACTGCCCCACACGGTTTCCAAGGAGCGCCTGGTGGATTCGAACTGCCAAACTTTTGGTTAGCAGTCGTAGCTCTTAACCAACACACTACCAGGGTTTCCAATACAGAGAGAACACCTAGAAATAAAAAATAAAAAGGCACAACCCAATATAAAAATGGGCAAAGTACCTGGACAGTCCACAGAAAAGTAAATTCAAATGGTTCTTAAAGTTAAGAGAAATGACCCAATTTCCTGATAAAAGTAATGCAAATTAAATTTCCCCGAAATAATATTTTGCCTATCATGTTAGTCACAGTACAAAAATTTGACAACACATTATCTTGGCAAGGCTGTGAGGAAATAGGCCCTTTCATACATTATAGGTGAAGTGGAATCTGGTAATACTCCTATGGAGAAGAATTTTGAAATATCTAACAAAATTACTAACACATTAACTCTTTGACTTTGCACTGCTGCTCTCAGACTGTGATCTGGAACCTCCAAGGGATACCCAAGACTCTTCCAGGGGATGTGTGAAATCAAAACTATTTTCAAAATAAAAATAAGATGACATTTAATTTTTTTCACTCTCATTCTCTCATAAATGGCAGTGGTATTTTCCAGAAGCTAAACAATGTGTGAAATCACAACAGACTGAAGGCAAAAGCAGACAAAAGAATTTAACCATCTGCTATTAAGGCAAACATTAAAGACACGCAAAAATGTAAAACAATACCGCTCTTCTCACTATTTTTTAGTTTGTTTGTTTTGGGAAGCATAGTTAATTTTTATAGAAATATATTATTTATTGTAACTTGTAATGGATTTATTATGGAGTCCCTGGGTGGTGTGAATGGTCAAGTGCTGACCTACTACCAAATGTTTGGCAGTTCGAATTCACCCAGAGGCACCCTGGAAGAAAGGGCTGGTGATCTACTTCTGAAAGGGCACAGCCATTGAAAACCCTATGGATGCAGTTCTACTCTGACACACATGGGGTTACCATTAGTTGGAATTGGCTCAACAGCAACTGGTTTGGGTTTTTTTAATAATGGATATTTTTTAAATGCCTAATTTTAAAAAATTTCTCAGTTTTAGTTTCCAATACGGTAAATATTGATAAATATAACCCATATACATACAAGCACTTTAGGGTTTTTAATAATTTTTAGGAGTGTAAAGGGGTCCTGAGACCAAAGGTCTTTAAATGCACTGACTTGGCAATCTCAAGTTTGGGAATTTACCCTTCCTGATTATGTACCTGCAAAAAAAAAAACAAAAAACATTGCTGTTGAGTCGACTCTAACTCATAGCCACCCTTAGGGCAGAGTAGAACTATCCCATTGAGTTTCCAAGGCTGTAATCTTTATGTAAGCAGGCTGCCACATCTTTCTTCCGTGGAGCAACTGATGGGTACAAACCATCAACCTTTCCGTTAGGAGCTGAGCGCTTAGGCACGACACCATCAGGGCTCCTTGGTTGTGTACCAGCCCTCCAGAATCCGCAGGCCTTTTCTTTCTACAGGCTGGCCAGCGACCCCCAGTTCCAGCCCTGTGGTGGGTCAGCGGTGATGGGGCTGAAGTGAAGTGGAATTTCAGGGACCTGAGTGAGCTCAGCCGGCAGGCTGCAAATGTCCTCTCAGGGCCCACTGGCCTACAGCGTGGGGACCGTGTGGCAGTGGTGCTACCCCGAGTGCCTGAGTGGTGGCTGGTGACACTGGGTTGCATGCGAACAGGTTGGTAATTGTCCATCAGGGTAGGGGATACTGTCTCTCTTGTAGAGGGAACTGAGCCCAAGAAAATACAACAACCTCTCTCCAAGAAGCTCCCTCCATAAGGCATGCTGGCTCTTCTCAGACAAAGATACCACCCTTCTTCCATTTATTTAAGCAAACTATGTGCCAAGATCACCACTCATCTGTCAGTTTGTTATACTGTGGTGCCTTGTGTACCGCAATGATGCTGGAAGCTATGCCACTGGTATTTCAAACATCAGCAGGGTCACCAGTGGGGAGAGGTTTCAGCAGAGCTTCCAAATTAAGACAGAGTAGGGAGAAAGGCCTACAATTTACTTCTGAAAATTAGCCCGTGAAAGCTCTATGGATCACAACAGAATATCGTCCATTATAGTGCTGGAAGATGAGCCTCCTAGATTGGAAGGCTCTCAAAACACACAGTGGTTGCACTAATGGACACAAGCACACCAATGATCACAAAGACTGTGCAGGACAGGGCAACGTTTTGTTTTATTGTACATAAGGTTGCCATGAGTTGGAGTCAAATCGACAGCAACTAACAACAAAAACAATGTGCCAAGTACTATACTGTTGTGGTCGATTCTGACTCGTAGTGACCCTATAGGACAGAGTAGAACTGATTCATAGGGTTTCCCAGGTTGTAATGTTTACTGGGGCAGATCACCAGGTCTTTTCCCCAGCGGATTGGCTGGTGGGTTTGAACCACTGACCTTTGGTTAGCTGTCAAGAGCTTGCTTACCCATTGGGCCACCAGGGCTCCTAAGCACTATAAACCAAAAGCCAAAACCAAACCTGTTGCTGTTGAGTTGATTCCGACTCATAGCGACCCTAGAGGACAGGGTACAACTGCCCTATAGGGTTTCCAAGGAGTGGCTGGTGGACTCAAACTGCCAACCCTTGGTTAGCAGCCAAGCTCTTAACCACTGCACCACCAGGGCTGCAAGCACTATACCAAAAAAAAAAAAAAAAAAAAAACCCAAAACCTAGAGATTATTAATACAAGATGAACAAAACATGGTCCGTGTACTCATAGAACTTACGGATCTTTGGAGAAAAATAAAAAACCCAACCAGTTCCTGTGGGTGATTCCAGCTTAGGTGACCCTATATATTGCAGAGTAGAAAGCTTGATTCTGACTTAGGTGACCCCATGTGTTGCAGAGTAGAGGTCTGGAGTTTTCAAGGACAGTCATTAAACTATTACTTGCACAAATAATTATTTAATTAAAATTTTAATAAGTTGTATGAGAATGCATTAAGAACCTATAAAACATGGGTTGGCAATCTATGACCTCCAAGTCAAATATGGCCCGTAGCCTTTTTTTTTCATAAATAAAATTTTATTGGAACACAGCCGTGGCCATTTGTTTCCATATCACGTATGGCTGCTTTCGCACTACAATAGCAGGGTTGAGTAATTGAAACAGACACCCCCTGGCCCACAAAACCTAAAATGTTTACTATCTAGCCCTTTTCAGAAAAAGTTTGCTAACCCTATTATAAAAGGAGACCTGAACTAACTAATCTAAGGGGATCACGGACATCTTCTCAGAGGAAGTGATATTTGAACTGAGATTTGAAGGATGAGTAAAATAGAAATGGAGGCAAAGAGGAGTGATTTCAAGCAGGGGCAACAGCTTATGTGAAGACAGAGGAAAGAGGGAGGTTGACAAGTATGAAAGAGCCTGAAAGAATGTCCATGTGCCTGGAGTCCAGGCAACAAGGAAAAATTAGTGCCAAGTGAGCCTGGAAAATGGGCAAGTGCTAAATGGGTAGAGCTTTGTGGACCATGGTAAAGATCTGGCCCTTTTCCAGTGAGGGATAGGAGGACATTGATGGATTGAGTGGCATCATCAGATTCTGTTTATAAAATGTCACTATGTATGCTACACAGAATGGGATGAAGAAAGGCAAGAGTGGGAGAGGGGAAACCAGATAGGAGATGAGGGATGCTGATGGCTTCAACTTATATAGTATGGTGGAGATGAAGACAAGTGGATGAATTTAAGAGTCGATTAGGAGGAAACTGATAATAGGGATTTGTGATGAATGGCACATAGCAGTGGAAGAAGGCCAGGGAGATAGAAAAGTCACAGATGCTTGGGCAAAGGAGAGGGTGTTGCTATCTTTCACTGGAGTAGGGAACATAGACAGAGAAGCAGGTCTGGGTGTGTCAGGGAAAGATGACAAGTTCAATTTGGTAACTGTTGTATTGGGGGTTCCATATTATGTTCAAGAAATGAAAAGTAAGAATTTGGATATAAGGGCACAAATCTGAGATGGAGAGAGAAATGAGAGTCATCTTGGGTTCGAATACTTCTTTGATCCTTGGTTCCCCCAGTACTGGTACTCCCAACTGAAATGCTCCTTAGAAGCAAGAATGGTGAGACTTCATCTTGCTTACTTTAGACATGTTATCAGGAAGACCGGAAACCCTGGTGGAGTAGTAGTTAAGTGCTACAGCTGCTAACCAAAAGGTCGGCAGTTTGAATCCACGAGGCGCTCCTTGGAAACTCTACGGGGCAGTTCTACTCTGTCCTATAGGGTCGCTGTGAGTCAGAATCGACTCGATGGCAGTGGTTTTTGTTGGTTTATCAGGAAGACCAACTGCTAGAGAAGGACATCATGTTTGGTAAAGGAGAGGGTCAGCGAAAATGAGGGAAACTCAATGAGATGGGTTGACACCATTGCCTCAACAATGGGCTCAAACATTGGTCATCACTATCCCAACTTCACCTACCACTGGCAATTTAAATCAGGCGTTTCTAAGGAAGAAGATAACCCACCCCTCCTTCTAGATTTCCCTAAACCATTTGTCTTCTCCAGGCCTCATCTTCATGCCTGGGACTATCCAGATGAAAGCCAAAGACATTCTCTACAGGCTGCAAACATCCAAGGCTAGGGCCATTGTGGCTGGTGATGAAGTGGCTGAGGCAGTGGACACCGTGGCACCTGACTGCCCTGCTCTGAAAACTAAGCTATTGGTGTCTCAGAAAAGCCGGGACGGGTGGCTGGACTTCAAGACACTATTTCAGTGAGTATATGAAAGTCAGCCTGAGTTTTCCCCAAAAGTGGAAACTGAAGCAAATGTTTTTGTGCAGATGCCTTATTTGGGTGGTCCAGGAAGCAGAGGGGAGGGACTGCAGAGGCTGAAGCAAGGAAGACGAAAAACCCAGTACAAGGGTTTGCTATTAAGTCACTACAAGTGGGACTTGATCTCATGGGGCCTTATGAGGAGCATATAGAGTGCTTCTCAGAGTTTCCCTCTAAAGGGCTGACAAGCATGGACCCATCAGCACCTGACCACATGGTGGAAGGTTCTCCAAGGGCTGTTAACTACGCCACATTTGTGGCTGTGCATGCAAGCTGCAGAGCAGGCACAGAGTCCCATGCCGTGGTGGCAGTAGAGCAGCCCTGAGCAGAAAGTGAATCACTCATGGTGCACACTTGAAACGACATGCTGTCAGCACCAAGAGGGTTGAAACCTGCCCAGAGCTGTTCGCTGCAAACATAGCTGGAATCAAAGATGAAGTCAAGAGCATATGCAGTGAGCATACACGAGGTGGTGTCTAGCCTGCTCTTCCCATCATCTGTATACCTAAGTTAATCTTCTCAAAGACAGAGGACTCTCTCTGAGCATTTCAACAGTCTATATAGCAGGACTGGCTGAAGAATGATTTTCTTTGTCACATGCCAAATATCCTTCCATTAGAAACACACACCTAAAGCAACTTCTATGGAGAATGTAAGCTTTTCCTTTCTAATGTCATGTTATTTAAAATAACAGCCATAGAAATAAATTTAGCATGAGGCCATCTTTGAGAAACACAAAATCAGGACAGTGGAGGGGATATGTCTAGAAACAGAGGTTTGGATGCCTGAAGGGAATAGAAGAGGGTGCCAAGGGGGTATTGGGAGGACCCTATTGATGCAACACCTCCTATGGCATCACGCTAAGCTCTTAACAACCATTCCAGTTGTTATGTACTGAGCTATTCCTAAGCAAGTTGCTCTTGGATTTGTGTTGATAACTCTATGAGACAGATATTCCACTACACAGATATGGAAACTGAGTCTCAGGGAAGTTAAATAATGAGTCCAATGTTACACAGTTAACAAAACACCAAACCTGCGTTGTTTTCAAACCCAAGTCTAACTGACTCAGAATCCCATGATCTTAACCACTCATAATCCTCATTCTGAAGATTTGCCTTGTCAGCATCAGGGAAGGTGGGGAAAAACGGGCCGCCATGGGATCTGGAGTTGAGGCCAGATCTGAGTAGGTGGCAGTCTGTGTGTTTGTCAGAGAGGCATCCACCGCTCATCGTTGTGTGGAGACTGGAAGCCAAGAAGCAGCTGCCATTTACTTCACCAGTGGGACCAGCGGCCCTCCCAAGATGCTGGAACACTCCCATTCAAGCCTGGGCATCAAGGCCAAGCTAGATGCTAGGTAAGAAGAGACCTTTCTCTCTACAGGGAATTGACTAGGACTTGAGGCTTCTCTGAGTTCAAACCCAATCCTCCATCTGGTGCCTCTGAGAAAGAAAGTTGAGGAGGGAGGAGAAAAGGGACATTGCTTAATACCGGGAACACTTCTATTTCAGATGAGACATACTTAAGACAACTTGGGGTCTCAAAATCTCTAAAGTGCTTTCAGCCATGTGCCTACAAAGGCTAATAATTAGCACAAGGCTTATATGTATTTTTCCCATCTGGATCTTAATCTTGTCCTCTGGGCGGCTGGTAATTTGCTTTGATGCTACCCACATTCCAAGAGGACATTTTTGACAGCAGCAAATTACTTTCCATTTGGATTTATTAAATGAACTGAGATCTCATATTTTCCGGATCTCAGAAAATTCAGAATTTTCTTCCACCGCTACATCAACCTCCTCTGTGGAATTAGAACCTACTGTGTCACGGTCTTCCTGAAATAATAACATGAGATCTTTAGGATCTTTGTCAATAGGTCCTGCCTGCCATTTTAATCCTATTATTAGAATTGGGAAAATATTTTTATTGCAAAAAAAAACTTTAAAAATGTAAATGTTCCAACTGTGAGCCTGTGGCACAAGCAAATTACATTGTTTAATAAAAATTATTTAATAGAAAAGCTGTAGTAGAATAGGGAGTCCCTGGGTAGCACAAATGGCTAAGCTCTTAGCTACCGACCTAAAGGTTGGCGGTTCAAATTCACCGAGAGGCACCTTAGAAAAAAGTCCTGGCGATCAACTTCCGAAAGGCCACAGCCATTGAAAACCCTATGCACAATTCTACTATGAAACACATGGGGTCACTATGAGTTAGAATCGACTACAAGGCAACTGTTTTTTTTTTTTTTTTTTGGTAGTAGAATGCAGTTTTTAAAAGATGAGTGATGAATCATGTAACTAAGATATTAAGTTCTCCAATTCTATTTTATAAGTCCCACCAAAATTAGTCCTAAACATCTGAAAGTATTATTCACCTTCAGGAAAGGACACCTGCTATGACGACTTCAACCACAAGGAAGTTCTTTACATCTCACCTAAGTGCTTTTCACTGTAACACAAACCTAATTCCTTTTATTCTTCTTTGAAGAGAGAAAGGGAACACATTTCACCCCTATACAAGAACTTCAGTTGTGCTGAGGCAATTCATGATGCTTTGAGAGAAAGGAAGCAAAGATCTCAGCTAAACTTGTACTTGGCAAAGCTCCTGTTAGAATGTTCAGTTAGATGCTTTTCAGCTGGTAAACCCTTCCTGGGTGGCCACCACATACCAGGAACTGTAAGATATTCTGGGGATAAGATGTGAATGAGACCCAATTATCTTTTAACTCATGTGAGCTAGTATCACAGTTTCTGAATACCCCTCTTGGTCTAAGATGTATGGATAGAATGATTTTCCTTCCCCTTGCCCCTTATGCTAATGCACACTCCTAAAAACATATGCAAACACATTCAGGTAACATACACCCACGCATGTGCACGTCCACCTACCCCTACCCACACATATACACACTCATGTTCCTCCTACCCCAGCATGCATTCACATGTATGTACATATGCTTCTTCTATGTTCTCAGCGATTGGAAAGATCTGCAAGTTTCTGATGTAGTGTGGACCATATCAGACACAGCTTGGATCTTGAACATAATTTCCTCATTTCTGGAACCTTGGGTATCAGGAGCGTGCATCTTTATCCATCAATTGCCAAAGTTTGACCCAGTGGTCATTCTAAAGGTAAGAGAGAACCCAATTTGCATTTGTTGGTCAGAGTGAAGCCAATGTTTATATCCTCCAGTTGACTGCAGTTTATTTCAATTCATCTAATTTTTAGTAAAGGAAAAGGAACCCTGGCAGCACAGTGGTTAAGAGCTCGGCTGCTAACCAAAAGGTTAGTGGTTCCAACCCACCAGCTGCTCACAGGAGAAAGATGTGGCAGTCTGCTTCCATAAAGATTCTAGTACATCGTCTGTTGAGCCCTATTTGTGATGGAGCGTTGGGCCATTGCCATTCTGGGGCCTCTAGACCTCTGTGTCAGTTGACCTTGACCCACCTAGACTTCTGTTTGGTTGGCAACAGAGGATGTCATCACATCCTCAGAGATCAAACATGGCCTGGCTTCTTTCAGGACACTCTTCAAAAGATTCTGTCATTCTCTCTTTTAAACACATTCTTATTCTTCCTCCTTCCAAAAAAGATTTGAGTAGCTTTTTTAAGTGCCACAAATAGAAAAAAAAAAAAAAACATGAAAACAGATGCAAAACTATAAAGTCCATTAGAAAAATATAGGTGGGAGGTATGGGGGGAAAAGACCTAGGAGAAGCATAGCAAGTGAATAGGCAATTTCACATTGAGTTCCCTGGAAGGCAAGGCAATAAGGGAAGTGGGATGATTTCCCTACTGTTTACCAATTCATCAAGAGCACTTGGAGGAAATAATCACAGAATGCTCATCATTTTCTCTAGACTGTTTTGCCTGTACCACTCTTTGTAATAAAGTCAAAGCATGGGATGAAGGTGGTGCGTACGTAATGGTGAAGGGTGCAGGCTGCAAATGTTTTGCCATTTGCTGGCTATGTGACCTGGGGCAAGTTACTTAACCCTCTGAGTTACAGTTTTTCCCTCTGCAAAATGGGGATAGTAATACAAATTGCATGTCTATAGGTGCTCTTAACTTTTCAAATTTCTCCTGAATTATCCCAAGAATACTTTTTGGTAAATAGGGCTGGAATTGATCTATCTATTGCAAAGCTGGTCTATTGTAAAGGGACTTAACTAAGGTAACACAGCTGATTAGGGACAGAATCAGCAGCTGCTCTCCTTCCCTTGATGGCTGGGGACTTTATGTAATCCTACTGGTGTGTTTATTGGGGGGGGGGGTCATTAAAAGGGTAGGGATGGAACAGACAGCCAAGAAGTGACAAGAATGTTCCAAATTAGTCCTGGGTCTTTTGTCTGTACTAATGGGTGGTCATCCCTCTGTCATTTTTTAGCTTGGGGGGAATTTGGGGGTCCGTGTGGCCTGAGAGAGACACAGCAAAGAAGCTAGCATTTAAATCCAGACTTCTACAATGCAATAGCACATGTTTAACCATTGTGCCACATCAGTAAGTTTGAAATCTGCTTGATGATCAGTGTCTCAACTGGCTCTTTTCCTCCAGGTGCTGTCCAGCTACCCAATCAACATCATTACAGGCGCTCCCGTCATTTTCCGGATGTTGCTACAACACGACTTTTCCAGGTGATGGGGACTTGGGGGCTGGTCAGGCTTTCTGGGTCTATTGGCCCATTCTCCTGTCCCCCCTACCCCAACATACACAGCTGCTAGATGCTCATCTCTCTGACCTTCTGAGCACAGGTGGCCTCATGAAGCCAACCTCATTGTCAAAACACCCAGAGCCCAGCACTAGGCCTGGGCAGAGTTTGGTACCAGATGGCTCACCAGCAACAAACACTTCTTTCTCTTCCCTTCTTCAGTTACAAGTTCCCACACCTACGGTACTGCTACAGTGGAGGGGAGGCTCTTCTTCCGGACACTCTGGAGAAATGGAGGGTCCGGACAGGACTGGACATCCGAGAATGCTATGGCCAGACAGAAATGGTACCTGCTACCAGCTGAACCATGGGTCAGGTGGACCTGATGGGCTTCAAAAGGCTCCGTGATAATAAAAAGATTGTTGTTGTTGTTAGTCGCCAGCAGCTTGGCTCTGATCCATGGTGACCCTACGTATAACAGAACGAAGCATTGCCTGGTCCTGTGCCACCTTCATGATGGTTGTTATGTTTGGATCCATCGGTGCAGCTATTGTGTCATATTCTGAGTGCCTTCTGACCTAGGGGGTTCATCATCAGCACTATATCAGACAATGTTCTGTTGTGACCCATAGGGTTTTCATTGCCTAATTTTGGGAGTCGATTGCCAGGCCTTTCTTCCTAATCTTACTCTAAAAACTCCACTGAAACCTGTTCACTATGGGTGACCCTGCTGGTATTTGAAACACTGGTGGCATAGATTCCAATGCCACAGCAGCACACAAACCACCACAGTGTGACAAACTGATAGATGGTGAAATAAAAAGATTTATTATTGGCTTCATTAAGTACTTATTGAGCATCAACCCCGGGCCAGGCACCAAGTATTAGAAATTCCGTAGAGAACAAAACAGGCAAAGCTCCTGCTCTCTTGGAGATTAAATTCTAGTGGGGGTGGGAGAGAGATAATAAACTAACTCATATATGACATGGCAGGTCGTGAACAGCACTGTGGGGAAAGGTGAAGCAGGTCAGGGGTTGGTGTTTCAGATATGGTGGTCAGGAAAGGCCTCCTATGATGGGGTGACATTTTAGCAGAGATCTGAGTTTATCAAATATGACAGGCATTGTGCTAAGCTGCTGAGGCTGAAGTGAGGGAAGGGAAAAAAAGGCACTAAGCCCACCTTACCACCTGAGATATCATCTTGAAACTCTTGGGGCCCCATGAACACAATATGGCTTCACACTGCTCGATACTATGCTACCTCTCTCCCAACAACCTGAGGAATATGGTCCTCCAACTCTTTCTCTCCTCTTCCCAGTGCCTCTTACTTTCAGCCCTCAATACTTCTTGCCTCTCCCTCTCTACCCTTTCACCCTGTATCCTTCTGTGGCTAACGGTTCCTCTTGGTGGAACTCCTGAAGAGGCCTGATGGCAGCACTGTGATGTGGAAAGGTCAGGGAGAGCTTTGCAGATGTGGGTTAGGAAAATGTGGTGAGCATACCTTGGAAAGGGCTGCCAATCATTCAGAGGAGGCCACGTTCAGGGCATGCTCTTTTGGACACCAGCATCTCAGTGGAGGGTTCGTTTCAGGATTCAAGAATGACTTTCCCTACTATGAAAAGTAATTTAAGAAGCATCTGTCAGGCCTCACAGACCTTAACAAAAACAAACAGTTGCCATGGAGTCTATTCTGACACGTGGCGACTCCAAGTGTGACAGAGTAAACTGTGCTCCACAGGGTTTTCAACGGCTGATTTTCCAGAAGTAGATCACCAGGCCTTTTCTCTAATCCGCCTCTGTATTAGAAATTCAGTGGAGAACAAAACAGGCAAAGCTCAAAACACCAACCTTTTGCACCACCCAGGGACTTCTCACAGACCTTAGAAAAAAATAAAGAAAAAACTGTTTGCCGTCAAGTCAATTTCAGCTCATAGTGACCCTACAGGACAAAGTAGAACTGACCCATAGGATTTCCAAGGAGCAGCTGGAGGATCTGAACTGCTGGCCTTTTGGTTAGCAGCTGAGCTCTTAACCATTACGCCACCAGGGGTCCAAGACTTTAAAAAAAAATTACCATATGGTAATTCCATACAGTTTTAAAGGGCTTTTGGTATCCATGGTACTGCCCCTAAAGAGATTGTAAAGCAGCTGTTCCTCTTTCTTGGAGAATGGTCAGTCAGATTTCTTTCCAAACAAACAATTTAGTGAAACAAGCCAGCCAGGGAAAGGGGAAGGAGGAAGCCATCAAATGTGAACCAAATTCAGGACTGTGTCAGGACCTGCTGTTTTTTTTTTTTTCCCCCCTGTAACCTGGTGACTTCTCCCAAGGTTTGCTGACCTTTCTACTCCTTTCCACAGGGACTCATTTGCAGAGTTTCCAGGACAATGAAAATCAAACCTGGCTACATGGGAACAGCGGTTCCCCATTATGATGTGCAGGTCTGTGAGGGGCACAAAGGGGGGAGGAGAAATAGGGAAAACACTGGGGATTTGTCCAATAATTTATTTATTGCATTGTTGATTGAGGAAAATATAATAGCAAGTAAAGATATCAAAAAATAGAAAAAAAAAGGAGTAAGGGAGAGTGGGAAGGAGGGAGGAAGGGAGGGAGGAAGAGAATGGAAGGAAGGAGAGAAAACATTCATATTCCTACTCACCAGAAAGGACCACTTTGAAATCTAGCAAATTAGCAGCCTAGTTATATAAATATATACATGTAAAAAAAAAAAAAGAGGTGAATCTTTACATACTTTATAACTTGCTTTCATTTAACAATTTTGGAAGACCATTTTTCCAGGCCAGTTAATACAGATCTCCAGTATGATTTTTAATGACTATATTAAAATAATGGAGCCCTGGTGGTGTGGTGGTTAATGCACTTGGCTGCTAACCAAAAGATCAGCTACTTGAACCCACCAGGTGCACTGTGGGAGAAAGATGTGGGACTCTATTTCTGTAAGTTTATAGCCTTGGAAATCCTGTGGGGCAGTTCTACGCTGTCCTATAGGGTCACTGTGAGTCAGAATTGACACAATGTCAGTGGGTTTGGTTTTGGATTTTTGGGTATATTAAAATGGCCATTTTGTGGTGTGATGTATGGTTATACCACTCTTGATGCATTTTGTTGGTCAATAGAGTATTTCTAAAATCTTCACTAATAAAAACAACACTGCAATGAATATACTTGTAACTAAAGCTTTCACTTTTCTGCATTTTTTGGGGGGGGGTAAATTCCAAGAGATAGAATTTAGGGTCAGTGGGTGTAAGTATAACAATTCATGCTCCATTCAGTGTTATATTTAATTGCCTGACCCCCTCGCCCAACCACTTAAACCAAAACCAAACCAAATCCACTGCCGTCCAGTTGATTCTGACTCACAGCAACCCTATACACAGAGTAGAACTGCCCCATAGGGTGTCCAAGGAGTGGCTGGGGAATTCAAACTGCCAACATTCTGGGTAGCAGCATAGCTCTTAACCACTATGCCAACTGGGCTCCAACCATTTAGGATAACAATTTACTGAGCCCTTTTTCAAGCGTCTTATTTTATTCTTGTAACAATCCCTTAAAATAAGTATAATTACCTCTATTTTATAGATGAAATCACTGATGCCCAGAGCTTAAGTAGCTCAGAGTTAAACAACTAGTAAGGTAGCAGAGTCATAATTTTGAATTTTGACCTGTATGATGTCCAAGTTCATGGGTGAGGTCCAAGTTCATGGGTGAGGTCAGTCTCAAAGACAATGGGAGGCTATTATTTTTCCTGGACTCTTAATGCCAGAAAAATCTTCTCAAACTTCTCTGGTCCAATAAGGGGCTTCACCTAAACCATCTAAGGTGGACAGATTAAAGGTCTAGTTTTCTGGTTCTGGTTTTCAATCCCTACTACAGCAAGAGGGTCTTTCATTTGACCAACTCAGCTCTCTCATGTTGCCATTCAAGCTATCTCCTGTTACGTGGATCATTCTTCCAGTCTGTTTCTTCCTCCAGGTCTTAGACGATGAAGGCAATGTCCTGCCCCCCGGCAAAGAAGGAGAATTAGGCATCAGAGTCAAACCCATTAAGCCTGTAGGCATGTTCTCTGATCATGTGGTGAGGAACTGTTTTCTGCCCCTTCTGTTCCCTGTAGGTACGGGGGTTCTGAGAGGGATGACAAGGGCCCCAAAGTCATGGACCTCCCAACAGGTATTGGCAAGAAATGAGGGCAAGGGGAGGGTCCAGTGTTCAAGAATAGGGGCTTTGCTAAGGGAGTAGAACGGCTATTCACCCTTTACTGTCCTTAGCCTGCCACTAAAATCCCGCCGTATTTCCTATAGCCTTTGGTCTACACCAGTGGGTCTTACGCTTGGTTTGTCTGGGGACTTTTTCAAGATCGTGATACCCACACTATGCTCTAGAACAGGGTTTCTCAACCTTTTCTCTAGTTTCCCCTTCTACCCCAAAGCGTCCTGTTTCATAGCGGAAAAGGTATCGCCCCTGAACTATATATGACAGGGTTTTCCCAGGGGCAACCCTGCCCTCTTCCCCAAATATCATCCCCCTGCTTTATGCCATTGATATTCTTTAGAGCTGTACTAGGCACTTTACACTGAGTCTTCGCCATATAGTTGGAGGCATCCCTATCTCCTGATCTTGGGTCATTAGGGGTAGAAGAAGATTCTCAAGTCTAGCTATCTTACTTTACAGGTGAGGATGGTAAAGCCAGAGACTCATTCAAGCTCACACTGCTAGACAGTGGTCAGGAAAGATCTCAAACACATTCTTTCTAACCTCAAGGGGATTAAATTAAAAATTGAATAATAATAATTATATTGAATGTTCATTACATGGCAAGCACTGCCCTAAGCACCTCACATACATTAAACTTATTTAATCCTCCCAACTACCTTATGAGGTCTTTGGAGTCAAACTGCAAACTGCTTGACTTCAAAACCTTACTTAAGTTTTTGTGCAAGTCACTAATCTCTGTGCCTCAGTTTACTCATCTGTAAAATGTGTAAAATGATACTGCATAACATTATTTTGGGTTGTTGTTGTTAGGTGCCGTCAAGTCAGTTCCGACTCGTAGCAACCTTATACATAATAGAATGAAACGCTGCCCATTCCTGTGCCATCCTCACAATCATTGCTATGTTTGAGCCCATTGTTGCAGCCACTGCAATCCATTTTATTGAGGGTATCATAAAAATAGTGAGTATGAATTGATATTTGTAAAACATTTATTTAGAACAGTGCTTGGCACTTAGAAAGTGCTACATAAAAAAAAAAAAAAAACTACATAAGAGTAAATTAAATACAAAGAAATGAGGTAAATCCAAATTATTACCACTCTGTAGATGAGGAAAACTGAGCCTCAGAGATCCTGGCAAAGTCCACACTGTGCACTTCTCCTGAGCATTTCGTGTGCACTGTCTTGCTCTATTCTCTCTCACATGCCAGGGAGGTAGCCAAGTTATGGAATTCTCCTCATTTAGCAGACAAGGAAAAGACTCAGTGGGGTTGGAAGTTTAACTTAAGGCCACAGAGTTAATGCCAGCAGGGGCTGCATGATGACCAGGAGAAACTGTCAAGCTGGTGGTCAAGAGATTTGGCTTTTGGTCTTAGCTATGCCATCTACAATGGCTGTTTGGCCTTGGACAAACTTCTCAATCTCTCTGATCTTCAATTCCACATCTTCCAAATGCAGGAACTTGGCTAAGAATTCTCTATGCTGGCTTCTAATCCTGTGACTGAACACCCAGTGTGGGCCCACGGCCCTACACCAGGTTGCTGAGCAAGATAAAAGAAACACTCACAAGGGGCAAACCTCCAGCCTTTTCACTGCTCATGGACAAGCATGTCAGCTGAATAGAGTGGCCCAGTCATTGTAGAAATATGTACAGTGGTCAAGGACCTGGGGGCTTGCTGGTATAGCTCTAGAAGTCTCAAATCTGATAAAGAGCCAAGGAAAATCACTAAACATCCTTGGCACCCTTCAGTGATATCATGGAGTGAAGCAGGTTTTGGGCTGACCATTAAAGAGAAGGCGGAATCAGTTGGTGGAAATGCCCTAGAACATGAAGTGAATAAATGCATCAATATTACCCATCAGTTGACCCAGGGGTGTAGATGAGAGGCCCTGGGTGGAATAACTGGAATAAAAGGGGAAGATCCAGTTCCTCTGGGGGCTGGGGTTGGTGGTTTCAGGGCAGGCCCACCATGAGCAGTTTTTCAGGTTATAAAATGCACAACCTGCAAATCTGTACAGCCCTGGGACAGGGGATTTAGACCTTGCAGTCACAATGGCTCTATCCTTCTGTGGTCACCAGGGCAACCCTGATAAGACAGCAGCCAACATTCGAGGAGATTTTTGGCTTCTGGGTGACCGGGCAATCAAGGATGAAGACGGCTATTTCCAGTTCCTGGGGCGGGCAGATGATATCATTAACTCCAGTGGGTAAGCTTGGTTTTTTGGACTGGGAAAAGTAATTTATGTTTATATCCCAGCTGGCTCTAGATTTTTGGGCTGGCTTAGAGCTTGAGTGTCCAGTATGGTGTCCTTCTGCAGGTACCGGATTGGGCCTTCAGAGGTGGAAAGTGCACTGATGGAGCACCCCGCTGTGGTTGACTCGGCTGTGGTCAGCAGCCCAGACCCCATAAGAGGGGAGGTAAAGAGGGAAAGCAACCTGGTGTGAAGGGGTGGTACGACTAGGAAGACAAGGACAGTGTACCATAATGGTTACCATCATGGACTCTGGGCCTAGACAGTGTGGGTTCTGCCACTTACTAGCCGTATGACCATGGGCAAGCTGCTGAAACACTCTGAGCCTCAGTTCCCCCATCTGTGAGATGAGGATAATAATAATGCCTACTTCGTAGTGTTGCTGTATGGATTAAATGTGTTAATATGTATAAAGTGCTTGGAACATAGCCTGGCACATAGCAAGCACTATATCAGGTCTATTATTACAAGTTTCCAGGGACTCTGTCTTGCTGTTTGGTATTTGAATCAGAATCTGATCCTTGACCTGTAGAACAGGGGCAGGATTTCAGCCAAGAGACAGAGCCCTTGAGCATGGACTTATAGTGAGGAGAAGGGGAAGAAGAGCTCCTAGAATGCCAGGGTTATAGAAACAGGCTTATGTAGAGGCTAATGGAACTCGGTATGTGTGTAGGGGAAGGTTGAGGTGAAGGGGTGATGACTGTCGAATTACATTTCTGCAGTGTCTAAGCTTGGCAAGATCACACCCCTGGAAGGGATGGGACATCCCATCCATGGAAATCATGAGCCACTAGACAAACCGAGCCCAAACCAGGCTCAGTCTGCCTGGCGCTGAGCTAAGCCATGCTGTAGATGATACTATTTAATTCCCCAGGAATTAAGTATGACAATTTTATCTTCATTTTACACACGGGCAAGCTGTAGTTTGTTGTTGTTGTTGCTGTTGTTTTTGGATGCCATCTAGTCAGTTTTTTCAACTCATAGAGACCCCATGTGAAAGAATCACGAGCCCCATAGGGTTTTCTTGGTTGTAATCTTTACCGAAGCAGATTGCCAGGTCTTTCTCCTGCAGAACCCCTGGGTGGGTTCTAACCACCAACCTTTCGGTTAGCAGCTGAGTGCTTAACCGCTGTGCTACCAGGACTCCTTAAACTTTAGTTTAGAGTGGTTAAATAAATTGTCTAGGTTTATGGTGCTCAATCTTTATTTTTCCCCTCTTTTCTGCCTATAGCTAGTTTCTCCCCATCACAAAGCCTTGGGGTTTGGGGTGAGCCTGGTCTCTGTCTAAAGTCCCACCTGCCCACGCAATAAGCTGTCTAAGAGAGAGCTGAAATCTCAGTCATTCTTATTCTTAATTCCTCCTTTCCCCTTTATCAGATGGAGGTACAGTTGAGGGGGTATAAGGGTGGTGGCTGTGGTAGAAGGCTTAACATTGATTTTGCAGCATCACAGGAAATGATGAAGTACTCTGACCCTATGTGTCTTCGCCCTCATCCCCACTGCAGGTGGTGAAGGCATTTGTGGTCCTAGCCCCACAGTTCCTGTCCCATGACCGGGACCAGCTCACCAAAGAGCTGCAGCAGCACGTGAAGACAGTGACAGCCCCGTACAAGTACCCAAGGAAGGTGAGAGCTCTCAGCTCCCATGCTCCCCCAAACATGGGAGAAGAGATAGAGTTTTCCTCTCATTCTTCTTTCTTCAGACTGAGGGTAAGAACTCTAGTTATATGTGACTATGACCAAGAAAGCCCCAAAGGACAACCCAGCACCCATCTAGATGCCTAAAACATGCCCTCAGCTTTTGGCTTGCTCTGAATTAAAAGTTTGATGATCCCATGGGAACAAGTTCTAGCCAATGCCTGGTCTGTATTCCCACTCTCTGCACTGAAAAAAAAACCAAAAACCACACCCTTTGCCATCAAGTTGATTCTGACCCATAGCGACCCTAAAGGACAGAGTAGAACTGCCCTATAGAGTTTCCAAGGAGTGCCTGGTGGATCTGAACTGTTGACCTTTTGGTTAGCAGCTGTAGCACTTAACCACTATGCCACCAGGGTTTCCAAACCAATCCCATTGCCATGGAGTCGCTTGTGACCATACAGAACAGAGCAGAACTGCCCCCACAGGGTTTCCAAGGAGTGCTGGTGAATTTGAGCTGCCAACCTTTTGGTTAGCAGCCTTAGCTCTTAACCACTGCACCAAACCAAACTCACTGCCGTCTAGTCGATTTTGACTCATAGCAACCCTATAGGACAGAGAAGAACTGCCCCATAGGGTTTCTAAGGAGCGCCTTGTGGATTTGAACTGCCAACCTCTTGGTTAGCAGGCATAGCACTTACCTACTACACCACCAGGGCTTCTCTCTCTTGTTCCCATGAGATCATCAAACTTTTAATTCAGAGCGAGCCAAAAGCTGAGGCCTGCTATATTATTCAGTATTCTCTTAGTTGCAAGTGACAGAAATCCAACTTGAAACACTCAGTTGAAAAGTTCGTAGGGAGTGGTGTGTGACACTTCAGTCATGTCTGGCACCAGGTGTTCCAATGATATGTTCCTGGTGTCTCTTTCACCCCTTGACTCTCCTTCTTTCGATACTGGCTTATTTTTTGAAATGTTCTTCCTTCGTGGTGGCCCGCAACAGCGCCAAGCTGACATTTTTTGCAGCTTAGCAAAACTGTGTAGAAAAAGACCATTTTTTTCCCCAAAAGTCTTTGGGCTGATTCTCACTGAACCAGCTTAGGCCATGTATGTGTCATTAAACCAATCCCTCTGATTGGTCAGCTCTAGGTCATGTGGCCACCCCTGGAGACAATGCAGTCAGGCTGGGAGAAGGGCTTTCTTACACATATTACAGGGATTTTGTGAGGGAGAGATGGTTCCCCAAAGGAAAATCGAAACTTTCTTACCAGAAAGGGCAAAAGCACAGAATCCACTAAACTTGTTTTCAGTTGTTTTTACTCTGGACAGAGAACTAAGGCAAAGGGATTGACAGTTGTTGGAGTTAGATATGAGATAGGAGCTTGTCCTAGGGAAGAGAAAAAGACATATTTTTGACTCTGAGATAGAAGAGTAGGGCAGCCATGTTAGGTCTCAAACCACTGCCGTGGAGTGATTCCGACTCATAGAAGCCCATTAGGACAGAATAGAACAGCCTCATAAAGCTTCCAAGGCCATAAATCTTTATGGAAGCACACTGCCTCATCTTTCTCTCACAGGGTGGCTGGTGGGTTCGAACCCCAACCTTTTGGTTAACGGCCAAGCACTTAACCACTGTGCCACAAGGCTCCCATGTTAGGTCTAGAGCCCCTCAGATTCTTATAGAACCCAGATCCTCACTGACCCTTTGTCAGCACACACAGACCATCACAGGTGGGTTCCCTGTAGAGCAAACCCTGAGAAGAAGATTAACATACAAGAGGCTTATTAGGGTGTCTTTTGGGGATTGACACCTGAGGAAGGGAAGGGAAGGGAGCAGGACTAGGCAGAGGATAAAGCTGCAGTATGATCCACTCTCAGTAGAGGCCTCAGCCAACCCCATGGGGAGTTGTGAAGTTAGGACAACCCATCAGAGTTGTCTTGAGTAGGAGCGGGAGTGGGATACAGCCTCATGTAGATCAGGCATGGATGCAGTCTGCCCTGGGAAGGGGGCTTGACTTGGTGAAGGCAGCTTTCCTCAGCTGAGGCACTCCTTGAATGAGCTTGGCAGATCAACAGATGAATGGATAAACAAAATGTGGTAGATACATACAATTGAATATTACCCAGCCATGAAGAGGAATAAAATCCTGATACATGCCACACCATGGGTGAACCGTGAAAAAATCATGCTGAGCGAAATAAGTCAGTCACAAAAGGATAAATAGTGTATGATCTCACTAGTATGAAATAAGCAAATACATAGAAACCAAAGATTATTAGTGGTTACAAAGAGAGGGTGGGAGGGGGACAGAGGGAGTTTTTTCTTAGGGGCATTGAACTTATGTTAATGGTGGTGGAATGATTTGGAAAAGAACAGTGAAAAATGTTACATAACTTGAAGAATGCAATCAATGTCACTGAATTACACATGTAGAAATTGTTGAACTGGCATGTTTTGTTGTGTATATTTTCACCACAATAAAAAAAAAAAAAAGTGGGGGATTCTGGTAGTGCAGGAGAAAGTCCTCTATTCCTACAAGAGAGTCTGGGCAGCACACCACAGAGTCCACTACACAGACTCTCAGCATCACACTGATAGCGAGGCTGCATGGCGATGTCTGTGGACTCTGACTGCTGAGTTCAAATTCTACCTCCACCAGGTACTCAATAAGCTCTGTGCCTTAGTTTCCTTATCTGTAAGATGGGGATAATAATGTTACCCCTTCATGGGTTGTTAAGAGGTTGAGTTAATATTTGTAAGGCATAAGGTACTTAGAAGAGTGACTAGTACGTAATACATATAATAAGTATTTTTAAATGATATTATGGTCAGCTAATTTCCCAAGAAATCCAATCACACGAAGCATACCATGGATTTTAAAGCATATATTTTGAGTGTATCTGAATATTTTGGGGGACCAAGTGAAGGGATTACACCTTTAACATAGAGAGAACAAAAATCCTCACGACTAGACCAATAAGCAACATCATGATAAATGGAGAAAATATTGAAGTTATCAAGGATTTCTTTTTACTTGCATCCACATTCAACACCCATGGAAGCAGTAGTGAAGAAACCAAGTGATGTGTTGCACTGGGCAAATCCGCTGCAAAAGACTTCTTTAAAGTGTTAAAAAGCAAAGATATCACCTTGAGGACTAAGGTGCACCTGACCCAAGCCATGTTATTTTCAATCACTTCATATGCATGCAAAAGCTGGACAATGAATAAGGGAGACCAAAGAATCAATGCATTTGAATTATACTGTCGGCAAAAAATATTCAATATACCATGGACTGCCGGAAGAATGGACAAGTTTGTCTTGGAAGAAGTACAGCAGAATGCTCCTTAGAAATGAGGATAGCGAGACTTGTCTCACATACTTTGGACATGTTATCAGGAGGGACTAGTTCCCAGAGAAGGACATCATGCTTGGCAAAGTAGAGGGTCAGCAAAAAAGAGAAAGGCCCTCAACGAGATGGAGTGACACAGTAGCTGCAACAATGGGCTCAAACACAACAATTGTGAAGATGGCACAGCACCTGACAGTGTTTTTTCTGTTGTACATAGGGTTGCTATGAGCTGGAAATGACTTGACAGCACCTAACATCAACAAGTGAAGGGATCCTATCACACAATATACAATGTATTACTCAAATATTTTCAGTTGATGTGTCTCTTTCTGCAAGTCTCTCCTCTGATGCCCTATCCAGTGGGTTCTTTCCACCTCCTCTCTCCTTCCACCAAGTTCAACTCCTTCTTTTCCTTTCTTTACGATTCAGAGTAGCTTCCTTCTTAGTATAATACCTGCCTGTCCCCTGTGGCTTCCTTCTACTCCTCTATCTATTTCACAGGTTGGCAAACTTTTTCTGTAAAAAGCAATAGCAAATATTTCAGGCTGTGTAAGCCATACAGTTTTTGTCTCAATTACTCAACTCTGCCTTTGTAGCGCAAAAGCAGCCACAAACAAGACAAAATGAATGGGCACCACTGTGTTCCAATAAAACTTTATTTACAAAAACAGGCAGAGGGCTGGATTTTGCCTTTAGGTCATAGTTTTCCAGTCCCTGCACCACCCCATTATGGTTTCAACAAACTCTCTTCAATAAAGTCGGTCTTGCCTTATGAAAGAATTTGCACATCAGCTGCTAAGAAGATAGTTTTCCACATCACTGTTCCTATTGTTATTATCTTTATTAAAATCCAAGTCCACCTGATTCCTACACCAATGCCCTGGAAAGCTGAGCCCTATACCTGGAAGCTTCAGTGAATTGTCTTTATCAGATTTAGGAATATTAAGAACAGAGGCCCAAAGCCAACTCTTCAGACAGGGATTGGACTGGACTATAAGATGGAAAATGATACTGGTGAGGAATGAGCTTCTTGGCTCAAGTAGAGACTATGTGGGCAGCTCCTGTCTGGAGGGGAGATGAGAGGACAGAAGCTGCCTGAATGGACATGGAGAATACAGGGTGGAGAGAAGGAGTGTGCTGTCTCATTAGGGTGAGAGCAACTAGGAGTATATAGCAAGGTGTCTATAAATTTTTGTATGAGAGACTGACTTGATTTGTAAACTTTCACTTACAGCACAATAAAAAAGAAAGAAAGAAAGAAAGAATGGAGGGTCCCCAACCACAGACTTTCCTCTTATCAAATGAGAAAGCTGAAGTTTGAGAGATTTTACAATTTTACCAAGGCACATAGACAGGAAGTAGTTGAGATGGAACTCATAACCAGGTTTCCTGCTCTTAGATGTCTATTTTCTCTAGTCCAGATTAATAACCACCGCTAATAGTTTTGAGTGCTTATTCCATGCCAAGAATTTAGCCTAAATAATCTTATCTGATCCTCACTACAGCCCAACGAGGTTATTATTCTCTGGTTTACTCAGTGGGAAACTTGAGTCTCAGAAAGTCAAGTGACCTGTCCAAAGTCAGTTAAGTGGTAGACGATGGCCTGGAGTACAGCCTGATGCCATAGCTCAGGGGAGTGACTACTATGCCATGCCCATCCATACGCTGCTCCTCTTCCATCCTCGAGTATGTCAAAGATGTACCAGCTTGACCTCATGTCCAGCTCTAGCCATCTTGTTGTCCTTGCCCCAGAGCACTTACTGATGCTTCTTATTGCATAAGGTGCTACCCTGGGAGTATTCCAGGCTCAGTCCTCATTCACCTGAAGCCTCTAGGCTTAATAGCTTCCCTTCACCTCAGAGCAGTTCCTCTGCAAACTTCAACCCCATTGGGGACACTGATGACTTGCTCTGGACTGATCTTTCCCAACAGATAGAGTTTGTTTCGGACCTGCCGAAGACCAACGTGGGGAAAATCCAGCGGTATCTCCTTCGAGACAAGGAGTGGAAGAATTCTGGGTCAGTCTGAGCCCAGTGAGGGCAGCAGAATGTTTTCTATTGAATCTTCCCCTTCCACACCTTCCCTTTGGGTCCTCTGCCTCCCTATGGAGATGAGATTCTTTAAATTAGGGCATGCATCTGATTTTTCTTTGTCTTTTCCTGGTTATTGGCCGAAACTTTACTATGTGAGATGCCGAAAGGAGGGAGAGAAGGTGAGAGGTGAGAGAAAAAGGAAAGGAAAAAATGTGGGGAAAGATTAAAACAGCAAGAAAAAGCAGCTGAGAAAGAAATAAGGAAGGGAAGGAGGGAGAGAGGAAGAAAGGAGGGAAGAGAGGAAAGAACAAAGGGAGAGATGGAGGGAGTGAGAGGAAAGCTAGGACAGAAAGAATTAGAAGGGAAAGACTGAGAAGGAAGGATGAGAAATAAATGAAAAAAATAAAGAAAAGATAAATAAAAACAGTAAGAGGGATAGAAAGAAAAGAGATGGAAGAAAGGAAGGCTGGGAAAGAGGAAGGGGAGAAGAGAGGACAACTTAGAATCACTCCCACAGGTAAACAGAGTGACAGAGAGTCAAGCAGGAAACTGAAGCTTAAAAGGAAGTGAAAGGCCATGGTGCCCTGCCTCACTTTTGGGGGCAAGGCCTTCTTACAAGGAGGCTTGTGTGTGGCCCCAACATTGGATTCATCCCCCAAGTCACCCCAAACCTTGGAGTTATCATGACAAGAGGGGATGAACCACCTCTTAGCACTTGCCATATGCCAGGCACTGATCTAGGGCTCCCACAAATACTACCTTGTTTCACCTCAATGTAATGTAAGCACCTCAAAACTGTGTCAGTTCCCATGGATCATGTTTGTGGTGTTATCTAGTCTTCCTAGAATCAAGCCAATAAAATCATTTTAAATCAAGACCCTGGGGATTATCTTTGGGATAAACAAAGAACGGGAAGGATGAAGAGAGTGTATGTCCCCAGTGGTTGTGGGAATGGGGAACCAATGGAGACAAACTGGATGGGTGGCAGTGTTGAAGGATAAATCCCATACTCAGTTTCTGGGGCTTCTTGGACCCCAGAGACCAAGGGGTCCAGGAGAGGGAGGGAGGTGAGGACAACGAGGGCTTCACCTACAACCTAGAAATGGAGGGTAAAACTCCTAGCAGGTTTAAGTAAGCTGGAGAAGGAAGCAAAGGATTCTGAGGGTCTCTGACTCTTCTTCACAGGAATACTTAGCACTAATAACAACAACAATAATATCAACCGCTTATCAAGCACTTGCCAAGTTAAGGTACTATGCCAAGTAAACACATATAAAATCCCACTTAAAGTTCAAAATTAACCTTTGACTCAGATACTATTACTTCCCCTCACTATAAAAATGAGGAAACTAAGACCTGGAGAAGTTAAATGATATTTCCCAAAGTCACACAACTGGTAAATGACAGACCCAGGTTCTAGCATGAGCTCTATGGGCCTACAACAACTTTGCTTTTAACTTCTACGATAAGGTTATATTAACAAGTTGATGACGGAAACAGGTAAATCTGCAAGCCCAGAAACTCCAAGGATTGTCAGCTACTAGAAGCTGAAACAGACAATGAAGAATCCCCCTTCCCCTACCCTGAATTTGGAATTCTAGCATCCTGAACTGTGAGAAAATTAATTTCTGTTTCTTAAAACCACCCACTTGTAGTATTTTTGTTACAGCAGCACTAGGAAACTAAGATAAAATGGAAACCCATTAACATTACCTTTAAGGGGAAATCTATGCCCAATTCACAACATAGAATTTGCCACCCTTCTCCCTACTCCATCACCTTCCCCACATGACTTGGACAAAGCAATCATAGTATTCAACCAGTACATTTCACAAAGACTGGCTAACTGTGTCTACCATGAAAGCACCAAATCTTGTACTTTAGATGAAGATAGACAATCTCATCCTTCCTGCTTTTCTCTGGTGCCTAATACCTTGTGAGTAACTCTTTAAAACACACACAAATTCATCCACACTGAAACACAAAATACAGACATCTATTCTGATTATGTATCTCTACATAACAAATTATCCCAAAATATACTGATTTAAAACAATCATTTTATTATGCTCACACATTCTGTGGATCTGGAATTTGGAAGGGGAATAGTGGGGATGACTTTATTCTGCTCCAATATGTCTAGGGTCTTAGCTGGGAGGACTTGAAGACAGAGGGTGGTGACTTAATAGCCCAAGGCAGGAGTCACCTGGAGGCACCTCCACTCACATGGGACTTTAGCTGGGGCCATTTCCTGAAACATCTACAAGGGGCCTCTTTACAGACCCTGGACTTCCTCACAGCATGGCAGCCCTGGTCTCCTTAAATGATGGTTCAGGGCTACAAAGGTAATTTAACCTATGTATCTTTTAAGATCTACCCTCAGAAGACATATAATCAACCAAAAAATCAAGAAAACCAAACCCGTTGCCATCGAGTCAATTCCGACTCATAGCAATCCTATAGGACAGAGTAGAACTGCCATATAGGGTTTCCAACAAGCAGCTGGTGGATTCAAACTGTTGACTTTTTGGTTAGCAGCCATAGCTCTTAACCACTGCACCACCAGGACTCCATGATGGTTTAAACCAGTCCTTTTCCAGTTCTCTTTCAATTATGATTAAGTTAATTAAGAGGTCTCAGTTTATGACTATTTGTGGTAGATTATACTTGTTGGACATGTTATCAGGAGAGACCAGTCCCGGGAGAAGGACATCATGCTTGGTAAAATACAGAGTCAGCGAAAAAAGAGGAAGACTTTCAACAAGATGGATTAACGGAGTGACTGCAACAGCGGACTTAAACATAGCAACAATTGTGAGGATGGCGTGGGATGGGGCAGTGTTTTGTTCTGTTGTACACAGGGTCACTATGAGTCGTAACCAACTTGATGGCACCTAACAACAACATACTTGTTTTTCAGCAAATACTCACTGTCTACCTCCTCTCCTAGGAAGGAACACACTTTCTGGCTCACTGAGGTTGAGCTTCGTCATGTAGCTTACTTTGGCCAGTGGAACGTCAGCAGACATGATGTAAGCAGAGGTTTTTTTTTTTTTTTTTCCATATATTTTGTTGTTGTTGCTGCTGAGAATAAAAAAAAAAAAAAACCATACACCAATTCAACAGTTTCTACACATACAACTTAGTGACACTGATTACCTTCTTGGAGTTGTGCAACCATTCTCACCCTCCTTTTTTGAGTTGTTCCTCCCACATTAACGTAAACTCACTGCCCCCTAAGGTTCCTATATAATTTTTTGAGTTGCTACTGCCAATTTGATCCCATATAGATAGTTCTTAAAAGAATATAATGGTGCAGTGGTTAAGCCCTTGGCTGCTAATCAAAAGGTCAGCTGTTTGAATCCACCAGCCACTGTGAAGGAGAAAGATGTGGCAGTATGCTTCCATAAAGATCATGGCCTTATAAATCCTATGGGGCAGTTCTACTCTGTCCTAGAGGGTCACTATGAGTCGAAATCGACTCTACAGCAACAGGTCAACAGACTCAAGTAGCAGAGGTTTTAAATGTGCTTCCAAAAACCAAAGCAAGAGGTGGAGCCAAGACGGCGGACTAGGCAGACGCTACCTCGGATCCCTCTTACAACAAAGACACGGAAAAACAAGTGAATCGATCACATACATAACAATCTACGAACCCTGAACAACAAACACAGATTTAGAGATGGAGAACGAACTAATACGGGGAAGCAGCGATTGTTTTCAGAGCCTGGAGCCAGCGTACCAGTCAGGTAAGGCACAAGCACAGAGAGCTGCTCCACCCCCCTGAACTAACCCCAGGAGGGAGACCAGCCGGTTCCGTGGGCGGCGTGGGACGCAGCCGGTAGAATAAGTCCCCGGGAGGCAGTGACTGGTCTTGGAACGGGGAGAGCAGCGTCCCAGCCGGGGAACCATCCCGCCGGGATTTGGACTGAACGCAGGTACGGCATAAACACGGAGAGCTGCTCCACCCCCCTGAACTAACCCCGGGAGGGGGCCCAGTTGGGTCGTGCGGGCGGCGTGGGACGCAGCCGGTAGGAGAAGTCCCCGGGAGGCAGCGACTGGTATTGGAGCGGGGAGAACGGCATCCCAGCCGGGACACTCGGTCACGGCACAAGCACGGGGAGCTGCTCCACCCACGTGAACTAACCCCGGGAGGCGGCCTAACTGGTTCGCAGAGGCGGCACGGCAACGCGGCTGGAGGGACGAGAAGTCCCGGGAGGCAGCGACTGATTTTGGAGTTGAGAGTGCACCGTCCCAGTAGGGGAGCCTTGATGCTGGGCGAGGGGCTGGAAGCGGAGGATCTGACCTTGACTTCAGCAGGCCAGAACCCCCGGGGGCAATCTCCACACAGCCAGCACACATAGGCGACGCGCCCTGCGGGAATCTCAGATATAATAGTCATTCCAAGCAAGACAAGCAACTCTGGCTATATTCTGAGGTGCTACTCTCCTATCTCTCTGTTCCCTCCCCCACCCTCCCCAGGCGGCTTCATTAACATCTGAATAGCCTGAGCCAGAGGGAGAACTCTGATAGGGATCTGACTGCATTTTTTTTTTTAGCGGATTTTCTGGAAAAACTAGTTCCCCAGTGATGGCTCGGAGACAACAATCCATATCAAACCACTTAAAGAAGCAGACCATGACAGCTTCTCCAACCCCCCAAACAAAAGAATCAAAATCTTTCCCAAATGAAGATACAATCCTGGAATTATCAGATACAGAATAAAAAAAACTAATTTACAGAATGCTTCAAGACATCACAAATGAAATAAGGCAAACTGCAGAAAAAGCCAAGGAACACACTGATAAAACTGTTGAAGAACTCAAAAAGATTATTCAAGAACATAGTGGAAAAATTAATAAGTTGCAAGAATCCATAGAGAGACAGCATGTAGAAATCCAAAAGATTAACAATAAAATAACAGAATTAGACAACGCAATAGGAAGTCAGAGGAGCAGACTCGAGCAATTAGAATGCAGACTGGGAAATCTGGAGGACCAGGGAATCAACACCAACATAGCTGGAAAAAAATCAGATAAAAGAATTAAAAAAAATGAAGAAACCCTAAGAATCATGTGGGACTCTATCAAGAAGGATAACCTGCGGGTGATTGGAGTCCCAGAACAGGGAGGGGGGACAGAAAACACAGAGAAAATAGTTGAAGAACTCCTGACAGAAAACGTCCCTGACATCATGAAAGATGAAAGGATATCTATCCAAGATGCTCATCGAACCCCATTTAAGATTGATCCAAAAAGAAAAACACCAAGACATATTATCATCAAACTCGCCAAAACCAAAGACAAACAGAAAATTTTAAAAGCAGCCAGGGAGAAAAGAAAGGTTTCCTTCAAGGGAGAATCAATAAGTTCAGACTACTCAGCAGAAACCATGCAGGCAAGAAGGGAATGGGACGACATATACAGAACACTGAAGGAGAAAAACTGCCAGCCAAGGATCATATATCCAGCAAAACTCTCTCTGAAATATGAAGGCGAAATTAAGATATTTACAGATAAACACAAGTTCAGAGAATTTGCAAAAACCAAACCAAAGCTACAAGAAATACTAAAGGATATTGTTTGGTCAGAGAACCAATAATATCAGATATCAGCACAACACAAGGTCACAAAACAGAACGTCCTGATATCAACTCAAATAGGGAAATCACAAAAACAAACAAATTAAGATTAATCAAAAAAAAAAAATACACATAACAGGGAATCATGGAAGTCAATAGGTAAAAGATCACAATAATCAAAAAGAGGGACTAAATACAGGAGGCATTGAACTGCCATATGGAGAGTGATACAAGGCGATATAGAACAATACAAGTTAGGTTTTTACTTAGAAAAATAGGGGTAAATAATAAGGTAACCACAAAAAGGTATAACAACTCTACAACTCAAGATAAAAGCCAAGAAAAACGTAACGACTCAACTAACATAAAGTCAAACACTATGAAAATGAGGATCTCACAATTTACTAAGAAAAACGCCTCAGAACAAAAAAGTAGGTGGAAAAATGAAATTGTCAACAACACACATAAAAAGGCATCAAAATGACAGCACTCAAAACTTATTTATCTATAATTGCGCTGAATGTAAATGGACTAAATGCACCAATAAAGAGAAAGAGAGTCACGGACTGGATAAAGAAACACGATCCATCTATATGCTGCCTACAAGAGACACACCTTAGACTTAGAGACACAAACAAACTAAAACTTAAAGGATGGAAAAAAATATATCAAGCAAACAATAAGCAAAAAAGAAGAGGAGTAGCAATATTAATTTCTGACAAAATAGACTTTAGACTTAAATCCACCACAAAGGATAAAGAAGGACACTACATAATGATAAAAGGGACAATTGATCAGGAAGACATAACCATATTAAATATTTATGCACCCAATGACAGGGCTGCAAGATACATAAATCAAATTTTAACAGAATTGAAAAGTGAGATAGATACCTCCACAATTATAGTAGGAGACTTCAACACACCACTTTCGGAGAAGGACAGGACATCCAGTAAGAAGCTCAACAGAGACACGGAAGATCTAATTACAACAATCAACCAACTTGACCTCATTGACTTATACAGAACTCTCCACCCAACTGCTGCAAAATATACTTTTTTTTCTAGTGCACATGGAACATTCTCTAGAATAGACCACATATTAGGTCATAAAACAAACCTTTGCAGAGTCCAAAACATCGAAATATTACAAAGCATCTTCTCAGACCACAAGGCAATAAAACTAGAGATCAATAACAGAAAAACTAGGGAAAAGAAATCAAATACTTGGAAAATGAACAATACCCTCCTGAAAAAAGACTGGGTTTTAGAAGACATCAAGGAGGGAATAAGGAAATTCTTAGAAAGCAACGAGAATGAAAATACTTCCTATCAAAATCTCTGGGACACAGCAAAAGCAGTGCTCAGAGGCCAATTTATATCGATAAACGCACACATACAAAAAGAAGAAAGAGCCAAACTCAGAGAACTGTCCCTACAACTTGAACAAATAGAAACTGAGCAACAAAAGAATCCATCAGGCACCAGAAGAAAACAAATAATAAAAATTAGAGCTGAACTAAATGAATTAGAGAACAGAAAAACAATTGAAAGAATTACCAAAGCCAAAAGCTGGTTCTTTGAAAAAATTAACAAAATTGATAAACCATTGGCTAGACTGACTAAAGAAATACAGGAAAGGAAACAAATAACCCGAATAAGAAACGAGAAGGACCACATCACAACAGAACCAAATGAAATTAAAAGAATCATTTCAGATTATTATGAAAAATTGTACTCTAACAAATTTGCAAACCTAGAAGAAATGGATGAATTCCTGGAAAAACACTACCTACCTAAACTAACACATTCAGAAGTAGAACAACTAAATAGACCCATAACAAAAAAAGAGATTGAAACGGTAATCAAAAAACTCCCAACAAAAAAAAGCCCTGGCCCGGACGGCTTCACTGCAGAGTTCTACCAAACTTTCAGAGAAGAGTTAACACCACTACTTCTGAAGGTATTCCAAAGCATAGAAAATGACGGAATACTACCCAATTCATTCTATGAAGCCACCATCTCCCTGATACCAAAACCAGGTAAAGACATTACAAAAAAAGAAAATTATAGACCTATATCCCTCATGAACATTGATGCAAAAATCCTCAACAAAATTCTAGCCAATAGAATCCAACAACACATCAAAAAAATAATTCACCCTGATCAAGTGGGATTTATACCAGGTATGCAAGGCTGGTTTAATATCAGAAAAACCATTAATGTAATCCATCACATAAATAAAACAAAAGATGAAAACCACATGATCTTAACAATTGATGCAGAAAAGGCATTTGACAAAGTCCAACACCCATTTATGATAAAAACTCTTACCAAAATAGGAATTGAAGGAAAATTCCTCAACATAATAAAGGGCATCTATGCAAAGCCAACAGCCAATATCACTCTAAATGGAGAGAACCTGAAAGCATTTCCCTTGAGAACGGGAACCAGACAAGGATGCCCTTTATCACCACTCTTATTCAACATCGTGCTGGAAGTCCTGGCCAGGGCAATTAGGCTAGACAAAGAAATAAAAGGTATCCGGATTGGCAAGGAAGAAGTAAAGTTATCACTATTTGCAGATGACATGATTATATACACAGAAAACCCTAAGGAATCCTCCAGAAAACTACTGAAACTAATAGAAGAGTTTGGCAGAGTCTCAGGTTATAAAATAAACATACAAAAATCACTTGGATTCCTCTACATCAACAAAAAGAACACCGAAGAGGAAATCACCAAATCAATACCATTCACAGTAGCCCCCAAGAAGACAAGATACTTAGGAATAAATCTTACCAAGGATGTAAAAGACCTATACAAAGAAAACTACAAAGCTCTACTACAAGAAATTCAAAAGGACATACTTAAGTGGAAAAACATACCTTGCTCATGGATAGGAAGACTTAACATAGTAAAAATGTCTATTCTACCAAAAGCCATCTACACATTTAACGCACTTCCGATCCAAATTCCACTGTCATATTTTAAGGGGATAGAGAAACAAATCACCAATTTCATATGGAAGGGAAAGAAGCCCCGGATAAGCAAAGCACTACTGAAAAAGAAGAAGAAAGTGGGAGGCCTCACTTTACCTGATTTCAGAACCTATTATACAGCCACAGTAGTCAAAACAGCCTGGTACTGGTACAACAACAGGCACATAGACCAGTGGAACAGAATTGAGAACCCAGACATAGATCCATCCACGTATGAGCAGCTGATATTTGACAAAGGACCAGTGTCAATTAATTGGGGAAAAGAAAGCCTTTTTAACAAATGGTGCTGGCATAACTGGATATTCATCTGCAAAAAAATGAAACAGGACCCATGCCTTACACCATGCACAAAAACTAACTCCAAGTGGATCAAAGACCTAAACATAAAGACTAAAACGATAAAGATCATGGAAGAAAAATTTGGGACAACCCTAGGAGCCCTAATACAAGGCATAAACAGAATACAAAACATTACCAAAAATGATGAAGAGAAACCCGATAACTGGGAGCTCCTAAAAATCAAACACCTATGCTCATCTAAAGACTTCACCAAAAGAGTAAAAAGACCACCTACAGACTGGGAAAGAATTTTCAGCTATGACATCTCCGACCAGCGCCTGATCTCTAAAATCTACATGATTCTGTCAAAACTCAACCACAAAAAGACAAACAACCCAATCAAAAAGTGGGCAAAGGATATG
Source organism: Loxodonta africana (assembly GCF_030014295.1). Classification (NCBI taxonomy): domain Eukaryota; kingdom Metazoa; phylum Chordata; class Mammalia; order Proboscidea; family Elephantidae; genus Loxodonta; species Loxodonta africana. Next base: position 76,453,836 of record NC_087353.1, read on the forward strand.
AACACACATTTCACTAAAGAAGATATTCAGGCAGCCAACAGATACATGAGAAAATGCTCACGATCATTAGCCATTAGAGAAATGCAAATTAAAACTACGATGAGATTCCATCTCACACAAGCAAGGCTGGCATTAATCCAAAAAACACAAAATAATAAATGTTGGAGAGGCTGCGGAGAGATTGGAACTCTTATACACTGCTGGTAGGAATGTAAAATGGTACAACCACTTTGGAAATCTATCTGGCGTTTTCTTAAAAAGTTAGAAATAGAACTACCATACAACCCAGAAATCCCACTCCTGGGAATATACCCTAGAGATACAAGAGCCTTCATACAAACAGATATATGCACACCCATGTTTATTGCAGCTCTGTTTACAATAGCAAAAAGTTGGAAGCAACCAAGATGTCCATCAACGGATGAATGGGTAAATAAATTGTGGTATATTCACACAATGGAATACTACGCATCGATAAAGAACAGTGACGAATCTGTGAAACATTTCATAACATGGAGGAACCTGGAAGGCATTATGCTGAGCGAAATTAGTCAGAGGCAAAAGGACAAATATTGTATAAGACCGCTATTATAAGATCTTGAGTAATAGTAAACCTGAGAAGAACACATACTTTTGTGGTTACGAGGCGGGGAGGGAGGGAGGGTGGGAGAGGGTTTTTTATTGATTAATCAGTAGATAAGAACTGCTTTAGGTGAAGGGAAAGACAACACTCAATACATGGAAGGTCAGCTCAATTGGACTGGACCAAAAGCAAAGAAGTTGCCGGGATAAAATGAATGCTTCAAAGGTCAGCGGAGCAAGGGCGGGGGTCTGGGGAACATGGTTTGAGGGGACTTCTAAGTCAATTGGCAAAATAATTCTATTATGAAATCATTCTGCATCCCACTTTGAAATGTGGCGTCTGGGGTCTTAAATGCTAACAAGCAGCCATCTAAGATGCAGCAATTGGTCTCAACCCACCGGGAGCAAAGGAAAATGAAGAACACCAAGGCCACACGACAACTAAGAGCCCAAGAGACAGAAAGGGCCACATGAACCAGAGACCTACATCATCCTGAGGCCAGAAGAACTAGTTGGTGTCCGGCCACAATCGATGACTGCCCTGACAGGGAGCACAGCAGAGGACCCCTGAGGGAGCAGGAGATCAGTGGGATACAGACCGCAAATTCTCATAAAAAGACCAAACTTAATGGTCTGACTGAGACTAGAGGAATCCCGGCGGCCATGGTCCCCAGACCTTCTGTTGGCACAGGACAGGAACCATCCCCGAAGACAACTCATCAGACATGAAAGGAACTGGTCAGCGGGTGGGAGAGAGACGCTGATGAAGAGTGAGCTAATTATATCAGGTGGACACTTGAGATTGTGTTGGCAACTCTTGTCTGGAGGGGGGATGGGAGGATAGAGAGAGAGAGAAGCTGGCAAAATTGTCACGAAAGGAGAGACTGAAAGGGCTGACTCAAGAAGGGGAGAGCAAGTGGGAGTAGGGAGTGAGATGTATGTAAACTTATATGTGACAGACTGATTGGATTTGTAAACGTTCACTTGAAGCTTAATAAAAGTTAATAAAAAAAAAAAAACCAAAGCAAACTCGTTGCCATTGAGTCAATTCTGATTCATAGTGACCCTATAGTGACCCTACAGGACTGAACAGAACTGTCCCATGGGGTTTCCAAGGAGCAGCTGGTGAATTTAAACTGCCCACCTTTTGGTTAGCAGCTGGACTCTTAACCACTGCGCCACCAGGGATCCTAGATGTGCTCATGTGGTTTGATTTGCTTTCTGGTACTTCTGCCATCCACCAGGAGAAGAGCATGCCCTGGACAGCCACTGGGCTCAGAATAAAGGCCACATGCAGCAGACATTAACTCGACCCACAGGCTGAAACAGAGCCACCCAGACGACCTGAGGATTTGTGAAACAGAAATAAACACTATGAGTTGGAGTTGACTCCATAGCAACGAGTTTGGGGTTATTTGTTGTTGTTGTAAGACACTGAGATCTGAGGGTTTTTTGTTAGGCAACATTATCATAGCAGTAAATAACTGATGAAACCTTCATCTTTTTTTTTTTTTAACAAAAAGAGAACAAGACTAGTATTTGAGACTACAAACTGTATTCAAATAGGATTTAATAATACCTTTTTTTTGTTTAAAAAACCTTTTTTCTTTTTTGTTTTCACTGTACTTAATTTTAATTTCTGCTGTTTGTGGCATATAAAACTCATTTCTTAATTATAGTGGGGATAAAAAATTTCATTTTAAATAATGTATTTTTTGCTTTTTATTTAAAATTTTTAGGATGGAATCAATGTAGAGAAAAATATTGAGGAAATAATACTAGAGGTGCATGGTTTTTTACAGGAAGAAATATGAAGGTGAGGCATGGATGACTGAATCTGAGAAAAATTAGAGTGGGAATTCAGCAAGATCATAGAGGGGAAGGGGAGGAATAAGACCAAAAATGAAAACTGAAAAGCAAAGGCAGAAAATCAAAGACTCAAAGAAGAATCTAGTCCACAGGACAAATAGTCTACATGAACCGCAGCCTCATCTACCCTGAGACCAAAATAACTAGACGGTGCCCAGGTACCACTACCGACCATTTTAATCTGGGCCATGATAGATGGACCTTGATAGAATGGGAGAAGAATGTGTAACAGAACCTCAAATTCCTAAAAAAAAAAAAAAAAACAGACTTACTGGGCTGGTTGAGACTGGAGGACTTCCCGAGACTATTGCCCTGACAGACTCTTCAAACCTTGAACAGAAACCAACCCCAGAGGTCACCTTGTAGCTGAGTAACAGATTGGGCTCACAAAATAATGAGTATCACTGGTAAGTACTGTGCTGCTTTAAAAAATCACCTATATGAAAACTGGGAGTGGATTATCCAATAGCCAAGATAAGCATGGTGCTTACTTTGCTTACCAGATCATCTCTAGTGAACAACTTCACATTTTTCCACCACATCGAAGGTTCCGCTTCTAGGTATGACTGGCATCTGTCTCTCTTCCAACTCCACAGCACCTTCCTACAGAATCAAAGCCTCTTTTCAAATTTACATTCCCCAACAGGGGAGAATCACCCAATTCACAACAGATTAGAAAGTAAGCACAAGTCCTTACATTGCTTACTGGGTAATCTGCCCCGATGAGACCAAACAGTCAACGATTAAAAAAAAAATGAAAACGTAAGGGGGCAGGGAAACTAGACTAATGGAAACAGAACAACCGCAATTTTCACACATCGTGAAGAATGTAACCAATGTCACTGAGAAATTTGTGTAGAAATTGTTGAATGGGAACCTAACCTGCCATGTAAACCTCCCCCCAAAACACAATAAAATACTACTACAAAAAAAAGCAAGGGCAGGTAATATCATCTCAATGAAAAGGAAGTAGCCAAGAATCAGTGGGAAAAGTAGTCAACCTTTAGAGTCAGAGGGTGTGAGTTTGACTTCTAGGTCCATTACTACAGAGGAATGTCCTGTCCAATCAGAGCCTCAGTTTCCCTACCAGGGTGTACTGAAGATTCACTGAGACTATGCCTATGGAAGCACCTAGCAGGGGTCAGGTAAACGAGTAGTCAGGAACTGATGCTGAAAGGTGCATGTGTGAAGGTGGGAGGTGGCCTCAGCAACACAGGAGGCAACTGGGTTGGGCACAGCAAACGCGCTGTGTGAACTACACACTGAAATAACCCCTTGCTTAATTTTAGTTGGAAACCCTGGTGGTGTAGTGGTTAATAGCTATAGCTGCTAACCAAAAGGTCACGAATTAAAATCCACCAGGCGTTCCTTGCAAACTCCATGGGGCAGTTCTGCTCTGTCCTATAGAGTCCCTATGAGTTGGAATTGACTCAATGGCAACAGGTTTGGTTTTGGTTTTTTTTTTTTTTTGGTAATTCTAGTTACCTTCAGTCATTCCAAAGAGCCCTGGTGGTTCAGTGATTAAGAACATTCAGCTGCTAACCGAAAGGTCAGCAGTTCAAACCCACCAATGGCTCTGTGGTAGAAAGATGTGGCACTCTTGCTTTCATAAAGATTACAGCCTTGGAAACCCTATGGGGCAGTACGACTCTGTCCTATAGGGCCCCTATGAGTTGGTATCGACTCGACAGGCAACGGGTTATTGCTTTCAGTCATTCCATCAAGGGACCCTTCTACCCACAGAAGGGACATGAAAGGGAGGAGTGAGCAGTGAAGGGGGAATTTGTTCAGGAGGGGAGGACTATTCATAAAAACTAAGATGCAGCTTTTGGATGGAGTCAAGACATTTTGTGGTCATTCTTCTCTACCCACTTGTCTTAGTCATCTAGTGCTGCCATAACAGAAATACCATAAGTGGGTGGCTTTAACAAAGCGAAATTTATTTCCCAAAGTCTAGTACTTACAAGTCCAAATTCAGGGAGCTGGCTCCAGGCGAAGGCTTTCTCTCTCTGTTGGCTCCGGAAGAAGGTCCTTGTCCTCAATTTTCCCCTGTTCAAGGAGCTTCTCAGGCACAGGAACCCCGTGTTCAAAGGACGCGCTCTGCTCTGGGTGCTGCTTTCTTGGTGGTATGAGGTCCCCAGTTCTCTGCTTGCTTCCCTTTACTTTCATCTCTTGAGAGATAAAAGGTTGTGCAGGCCCCACCCCAGGGAAACTCCCTTTACTTTGGAGCAGGGAGGTGACCTGAGTAAGGGTGGTTTTACAATCCCACCCTAATTCTGTTTAGCATAAAATTACAATCACAAAATGGAGGACAACCACACAATACTGGGAATCATGGCCTAACCAGGTTGATACACATATTTTGGGCAGGACACAATTCAATCCATGACACCACTCTTGGGTATCATTCCATCTCCCACATCCCATGTCCTGAAGCACAGGATCCAGGCTCTCTTTTCCTGTAATAAAAGAAGCAGACCTCCCTTAGACTGTGGGCTAGATAAAGAGCCCATCCTACTATTGGATGGGCTGGGGTGGGGGCGGGGGGGAGTGGTTCAAGAATCCCAACAAGCAGAGCTAAGACCTCATGAGGGAACACGACGTCTAAAGCCTTTAATGCAGAAAGGGCCGTACAGAGGTGATGGCGCCACACTGAAGGAAGCTTTGTTGGTCCGTTTTATGATCTTAATTTGATTTACCTTTGCAAACAGATAACACCAAAAGATACTCCAAAAGATGTTTAAGTGTATCCAACAACTCTCCCCCCAACCCCACTGTCATCACAGTGACCCAATTCTCCTCCCTAGAGGTAAATAACTACAGTTTGGTTGGTTGGTTGGTTTGTTTGGTGAATCTTTCTAGTGATACTGGAGGAGAATTTGGCAGAAGTCAGATGGTGGAGAGTTGAATTGGTCTTTTCCCTCCTTACTCAGGCTGTGCTACAATTTGCAGCCCACTGGAGTTCCCTCCAGCCTCCCCCTGCAAGATAAGACACATTCTTTTTTGGATTGTAGAATACTGATTTTTAGTGTTCATCTCCCCAGTAGTGTCAGCAAGAAGGGAAAAGCCTAGGACCCTCCATCTCTGTGGCCCTGACTTGTGCACATGGGGGTCTCTCAGGTCAGGGTCCAGCCACCATTACCCTCGAACCCACATGCCATCCATGTGTCCAGGGGTTGGTCCTCCTGGGTGGGCATGGTCACACGGGAGAGTAAAGGCCTGAGGCATTCACCTCCCAACAGTTGGCTCCTGGAGCAGGGTGGGTTTCAGAAGCCCTGCACAGTGGGCTGGTTCTGTGTGGCTCCAGGGACAATCTAGGAAGTGTACAGCAAATGGCATGAAGGCAGACTTCAGCTTGAAAAGAACCCTCAGAATTTTATGAAAATGAAATCTTTCCCCCAGTGCTCTGGGCTGCCTTAAGAGGTAGTGAGTTCCCTGTCACTGTCAGGCTTCTAGTTTACATTGGGCGAGCTGACTTCCAACTTCTGCATTTCCTTCTGGGGGTGGTACCAGCCAGAGATTGAGCTTCTTGGGCAGCACCATACCTAAGGAGTGTGGCTCAGTTATTCAAAACAAGGCTGTATCCTGATTCCTACCTCCACCAGTGCCCCAAGATTTCCAGGCCCACCAAATCAAGAAGGATGCAAAAGGAAAACAAACTGGCCAAGATCACTTGCATACAGATAATTGCTGCTATCTCTACTAGGTGGCACCATTCATTCATTCAACAAATAGTTGTTGATAGTAGAATTCTTGCCTTCCATATGGTAGAGCCAGGTTTGTTTCCCAGCCAATGTACCTCATGTGTAGCCACAACCCGTGTGTCAGTTTGTCATACTGTGGTGGCTTATGTGTTGCTATGATGCTGGAAAGGCTTCAGCAAAGCTTCCAGACTAAGAGAGACTAGGAAGAAAGGCCTGGTGGCCTACTTCCAAAACTCAGCCAATGAAAACCCTATGGATCACATCAGAATATCATCCAACTGGCAGTGATCATGGGATGGAACAGGACCAAGAAGCATTTCATTCTGTGGTGCATAGGGCTGTCATGAGTCAGAGGTGACTTGATGGCAACTAACAACGACAATGGGCACTACCCAAGGCACTGAAGATACAGCTTTAAAAAGAAAGTCTCCTTCCTCATGGAATTCACATTCTAATCATGGGGTGGGGGGTCAGACAATAAAGAAGATAAATAAGTGACACGGAATACAAGAGGTAGTGATAAGTGGTATGGAGAAAACTAAACAGGTAAGGAGGTTTAGGGGCATTCAAGACTGAATTTTTTTTTTTCTTTTCGATTTTGAGAGTAAGAAATATCTGGGGTAGAATAAACAGAGCAGCGTCTTATGTTCCCCAATTTAAGAAACTGATTTCATTTTTTTTTTTTTTGATGGTTTTATTCGTTTGTTGTTTTGTTTTTGACACACATACAACAAAATTCCACCACTACTCCCACCTCCCTGGAGACCATTCAGTAGGCTGCTGAGAGGTTATGTTAGGTCATTGAGAGGCACCGGAAGGGGGACCCTACTCCTTATCCTCCACCACTTGCCTGTCAGTTTGATGTACTGTGGTGGTCTGTGTGTTGCTATCATGCTAGAAACTATGCTACCAGTTTTTCAAATACCAGTAGGCTAACCCTGATAGACAGGTTTCGGTAGAGCTTCTGGACTAAAACCAGCTAGGAACAAAGGTCTGGCAATCTACTTCTGAAAATTAGTCAATGGAAACCCCATGGATCACAACAGAATGGCGTCTGATATAGTGCTAGAAGATGAGCCCCCAGGACAGAAGACATCCAAAATACACAATGGCTGCAACAATGGACTTGAGCATGCCAAGTGAAGATGGCGCAGGACCAGGAAATATTTTGTTCTGTCGTACAAGGGGTCACCATGAGTTGGAGCCGATTTGATGGCAACTAACAACATTCCTTGTACCGCCTATAATTACTTGTGGAAAAGAGTGTTTCTTTTAGACTTACTAACTGGTTTCCTTCATTTTTGCTCAAACTCACTGGTAATGATCCAGGAGGTGTTCAACACTCACAGTTAATATTAACACTGATAGTTTTCTCCTTCTTTTGATCTACCAACTGTTTTTCCTCATCAAGGCTGCCACCCAGGGTTGTATAGACCATACCCAGCACAAGTACATCCTCCCAAAGAGGAAACTTTTTCAAATTCTCACAAAGGCTCCATAAGGGCTGGTTAGCAGTGGCCTTGTTTGCCAAGTGGGTATTTGTTGTTCTGCTGAGGTTGCTGTTGGAATTGCCCACAAGCCTGGTACACTGGAAAGCCTGTCCTTAATCTAACTGATCTGAAACTTGGTGCATCTTGTACATATTTTTTTGGATTCCTCAGACAAGGCGTACTTTCCTAAAGGTCATACACATGAGGCATTCACTGTGGTCAGTCACATACAGGTTTTATGGGAGAAACTGCAGCATGAATGATACTAGCAAAGCAGGGAGGAATCTCTGAAAAACGTACATGCATTCCTTCAACATACTTAGAGAGCCTATTAATCACTCTTCCAGGTGTAGCATAACACAGGACAATAAGATGCTGCTCCAACTTGATCAGACACCTCGTACACACCACTTCAGATCCTCTGGCCTCATCTGTCTTTTGTCTAGACCATGAAATATGTGGCAATGTCTGGAGACTTTTTTTTAAAAGAGAATGCACACATTTTATTGTTGCCAAAAGTAGCAAAATGCAATGGAGTTCATTAGGGACCCTGCAGTTATGGGAATAAAGAAAAGGCCTCATGTCTAGGAAAACAAAAGAAAAAAACCTGGAGACCCAACTAAAATTATAAATCAACTAAAACACACAAATTAGATGTGCTATTGTCCTCTTTCACTCCCTAAATTACTAATTTTCTCCCAGGGCTATGCTATGCTGATTTTTCCTTTTTAATAATTTTTATTGTGCTTTAAGTGAAAAGTTTACAAATCAAGTCAGTCTCTCACATAAAAACTTATATACCCCTTGCTACATACTCCCAATTACTCTCTCCCTAATGAGACAGCCTGCTCTCTCCCTCCACTCTCTCTTTTCGTATCCACTTCGCCAGCTTCTACCCCCCTCTACCCTTGCATCTACCCTCCAGACAGGAGATGCCAACATAGTCTCAAGTGTCCGCCTGATCCAAGAAGCTCACTTCTCACCAGCATCCCTCTCCAACCCATTGTCCAGTCCACTCCCTGTCTGAAGAGTTGGCTTTGGGAATGGTTCCTGTCCTGGGCCAACAGAAGGTCTGGGGGCCATGACCACCGGGGTCCTTCTAGTCTCAGTCAGATCATTAAGTCTGGTCTTTTTATGAGAATCGGGGGTCTGCATCCCACTGTTCTCCTCCTCCCTCAGGGGTTCTCTGTTGTGTTCCCTGTCAGGGCAGTCATCGGTTGTAGCCGGGCACCATCTAGTTTTTCTGGTCTCAGGATGATGTAGTCTCTGGTTCGTGTGGCCCTTTCTGTCTCTTGGGCTCGTAATTACCTTGTGTCCTTGGTGTTCTTCATTCTCCTTTGATCCAGGTGGGTTGACACCAATTGATGCATCTTAGATGGCTGCTTGCTAATGTTTAAGACCCCAGATGTCACTCTTCAAAGTGGGATGCAGAATGTTTTCTTAATAGATTTTATTATGCCAATTGACTTGATGTTCCCCGAAATCATGGTCCTCAAACCCCTGCCCCTGCTACACTGGCCTTCGAAGAATTCAGTTTATTCAGGAAACTTCTTTGCTTTTGATTTAGTCCAGTTGTGCTGACCTCCCCTGTATTGCATGTTGTCTTTCCAGTCACCTAAAGTAGTTCTTATCTACTATCTAATTAGTGAATACCCTTTCCCACCCTCCCTCCCTCCCTCCTCTCATAACCTTAAAAGAATGTTTTCTTCTCAGTTTAAACCATTTCTCAAGTTCTTATAATAGTGGTCTTATACAATATTTGTCCTTTTGCAACTGACTAATTTCACTCAGCATAATGCCTTACAGATTCCTCCATGTTATGAAATGTTTCACAGATTCATCACTGTTCTTTATCGATGCGTAGTATTCCATTGTGTGAATATACCATAATTTATTTATCCATTCATCCATTGATGGGCACCTTGGTTGCTTCCATCTTTTTGCTGTTGTAAACAGTGCTGCAATAAACATGGGTGTGCATATATCTGTTCATGTAAAGGCTCTTATTTCTCTAGGATATATTCCAAGGAGTGGGATTGCTGGATCGTATGGTAGTTCTATTTCTACCTTTTTAAGGAGGCGCCAAATGGATTTCCAAAGTGGTTGCACCACGTGACATTCCCACCAGCAGTGTATAAGTGTTCCAATCTCTCCACAGCCTCTCCAACATTTATTATTTTGTGTTTTTTGGATTAATGCCAGCCTAGTTGGAGTGAGATGAAATCTCATTGTAGTTTTGATCTGCATTTCTCTAATGGCTAATGATCGTGAACATTTCCTCATTATCTGTTTGTCTTCTGTAGTGAAGTGTCTGTCTATTCATATCTTTTGCCCATTTTTTAATAAGGTTATTTGTCTTTTTGCAGTTGAGTTTTTGCAGTATCATGTGGATTTTAGAGATCAGGCGCTGATCGGAAATGTCATACCTAAAAACTTTTTCCCAGTCTGTAGGTAGTCTTTTTACTCTTTTGGTGAGGTCTTTGGATAAACATAGGTGTTTGATTTTTAGCAGCTCGCAGTTATCTAGTTTTTCTTCTGCATTTTAAATAATGTTTTGTACTGTCTGTGCCATGTATTAGGGCTCCTAACGTTGTCCCTATTTTTTCTTCCATGATCTTTATTGTTTTAGATTTTATATTTAGGTCTTTGATCCATTTTGAGCTTGTTTTTGTGCACGGAGTGAGGTATGGGTCTTGTTTCATTTTTTTGCAGATGGATATCCAGTTATGCCAGCACCATTTGTTAAAAAGACTGTCTTTTCCCCATTTAACTATTTTGGGGCCTTTGTTAAATATCAACTGCTCATATGTGGCTCCTTGGAAACTCTATGGGGCGGTTCTACTCTGTCCTATAGGGTCGCTATGGGTCGGAATCGACTCGACTGCGCTGGGTTTTCATACATGGATGGATTTATGCCTGGATTCTCAATTCTGTTCCATTGGTCCATGTATCTGTTGTACCACTACCAGGCTGTTTTGACTACTATGGTGGTATAATAGGTTCTAAAATCAGGTAAAGTAAGGTCTCCCACTTTGTTCTTTTTTTTTAGTAATGCCTTATTTATCTGGGGCCTCTTTCCCTTCCATATGAGGTAGGTGATTTGTTTCTCCATCTCATTAAAGAATGTCGTTGGGATCTGGATTGGAATTGCATTAAATGTGTAGATCGTTTTTGGTAGAATAGACATTTTTATAATGTTTGGTCTTCCTATCCATGAGCAAGGTACATTTTTCCACTTAGGTAAGTCTCTTTTGGTTTCTTGCAGAAGTGTGTTGTAGTTTTCTTTGTATAAGTCTTTTACAACTCTGGTAAGATTTATTTCTAAGTATTTTATCTTCTTGGGGGCTACTGTAAATGGCATTGATTTGGTGATTTCTTCTTCGATGTCCTTTTTGTTGGTGTAGAGGAATCCAACTGATTTTTGTATGTTTATCTTATATCCCGATATTCTGCTAAACTCTTCTATTAGTTTCAGTAGTTTTCCTTAGGGTTTTCTGTGTATAAGATCATGTCATCTGCAAATAGAGATACTTTTACTTTTTCCTTGCCTACCTGGATGCCCTTTATTTCTTTATCCAGCCTAATTGCTCTGGCTAGGACCTCCAAGGCAATGTTGAATAAGAGTGGAGATAAAGGGCATCCTTGTCTGGTTCCCAATCTCAGTGAGAATGCTTTCAGGCTCTCTCCATTTAGGGTGATGTTGGCTGTTGGCTTTATATAAATTTCCTTTATTATGTTGAGGAATTTTCCTTCTATTCCTATTTTGCTGAGAGTTTTTATCATGAATGGGTGTTGAACTTTGTCAAATGTCTTTTCTGCATCAATTGATAAAATCATGTGATACTTGTCTTTTGTTTTATTTATGTGATGGATTACATTCATTGTTTTTCTAATGTTGAGCCATCCCTGCATACCTGGTATGAATCCCACTTGGTCATGGTGAATTATTTTTTTGATGTTATTGAATTCTATTGGCTAGAATTTTGTTGAGGATTTTTGCATCTACATTCATGAAGGATATAGGTCTGTAATTTTTTTTTTCTTGTGGTGTCTTTACCTGGTTTTGGTATCAGGGATATGGAGGCTTCATAGAATGAATTTCGTAGTATTCCGTCCTTTTCTGTGCTCTGAGATACCTTTAGTAGTAGTGGTGTTAACTCTTCTCTGAAAGTTTGGTAGAACTCTGCAGTGAAGTTGTTTCAACCAGGGCTTTTTTTTGTTGGGAGTTTTTTGATTACCTTTTCAATCTCTTCTTTTCTTATGGGTCTATTTAGTTGTTCTACCTCTGTTTGTGTTAGTTTAGGTAGGTAGTGTGTTTCTAGGAATTCATCCACTTCTTCTAGGTTTTCAAATTTGAGTATAGTTTTTCATAGTAATCTGATATGATTCTTTTAATTTCAGTTGGGTCTGCTGTAATATCGCCCACCTCATTTCTTATTTGGGTTATTTTTTTCCTCTCCTGTTTTTCTTTTGTCAGTTTGGCCAGTGGTTTATCAATTTTGTTGATTTTTTCAAAAAACCAGCTTTTGGTCTTGTTAATTCCTTCAATTGTTTCTCTGTTTTCTATTTCATTTAGTTCAGCTCTAATTTTTATTATTTATTTTCTTCTGGTGCCTGTGGGTTTCTTTTGTTGCTCTCTTTCTATTTGTTCAAGTTGTAGGGATAATTCTTTGATTTTGGCCCTTTCTTCTTTTTGTATGTGTGCATTTATTGACATAAATTGGCCTCTGAGCACCGCTTTTGCTGTGTCTCAAAGGTTCTGATAGGAAGTGTTTTCATTCTCATTGGATTCTATGAATTTCTTTATTCCATCCTTAATGTCTTCTATAGTCCAGTCGTTTTCGAGCAGGATATTGTTCAGTTTCCAAGTGTTTGATTTCTTTCCCCTGCTTTTTCTGTTATTGATTTCCATTTTTATGACCTGGTCAGAGAAGATGCTTTGTAATATTTCAGTGTTTTGGATTCTGCAAAGGCTTGCTTTATGACCTAATATGTGGTCTATTCTAGAGAATGTTCCATGCGCACTAGAAAAGAAAGTATACTTGGTTGCTGTTGGATGGAGTGTTCTGTACATGTCTATGAGGTCAAGTTGGTTTATTGTGGTATTTAGATCTTCCGTGTCTTTATTGAGCTTCTTTCTGGATGTCCTGTCCTTCACTGAAAGTGGTATGTGTTGAAGTCTCCTACTATTATTGTGGAGCTGTCTATCTCACTTTTCAATGCTGATAGAGTTTGTTTTATGTATCTTGCAGCCCTGTCATTGGGTACATAAATATTTAATAGAGTTATATCTTCTTGGTGTATTGGCCTTTTAATCATTATATAGTGTCCTTCCTTATCTTTTATGATGGATTTAACTTTAAAGTCTATTTTGTCAGAAATTAGTATTGCTACCCCTGCTCTTTTTTGATTGCTGTTTGCTTGATATATTTTTTTCCATCCTTTGAGTTTTAGTTTGTTTGTGTCTCTAAGTCTAAGGTATGTCTCTTGTGGGCAGCATATAGACGGATCATGTTTTTTTAATCCATTCTGCCACTCTCTGTCTCTTTATTGGTACATTTAGTCCATTTACATTCAGAGTAATTATGGATAGGTATGAATTTAGTGCTATAATTTTGATGTCTTTTTTGTGTGTTGTTGACAGTTTCTTTTTCCCCACTTTTTATGTGCTGAGTAGATTATCTTTATATGTTGTCCTTTCCTCATATTTGTTGTTGTTGATTTTGTTTCTACTGAGTCTCTATTTTTTTCTTGTATTTTATTTTGATGAGTAGGATAGTTTGTCTCCTTTGGGGTTACCTTATTATTTACCCCTATTTTTCTAAATTTAAAACTAACTTTTATTTCTTTGTGTTGCTATATCTTCCTCTCCATATGGAAGGTGTATGATTACATTTCTTAGTCCCTCTTTATTATTCTAATGTTGTCTTCTTTTATATAATAACATTGCTGTTACCCTGTTTTGAGCTTTTTTTTTTTTTTAATAAGGGGTGGGGTGCTTTGTTTTTTTTGGATTTCCCTGTCTGGTTGACTTCTGGTTTCTCTGCCCAGTGTTCTAGTCTTGGGCTGATACCTGATATTATTGATTTTCTAACCAAAGAACTCCCTTTAGTATTTCTTGTAGTTTTGGTTTGGTTTTCACGAATTCCCTAAACTTGTGTTTATCTGTAAATGTCTTAATTTCACCTTCATATTTAAGAGACAATTTTGCTGGATATATGATTCTTGACAGGCAATTTTTTCCTTCAATTTTTTAAATATGTCATCCCTTTGCCTCCTTGCCTGCATGGTTTCTGCCGAGTAGTCTGAGCTTATTCTTATTGGCTCTCCTTTGTAGGAGACTTTTTGTTTATCCCTCGCTGCTCTTATAATTCTCTCTTTATCTTTGGTTTTGGCAAGTTTGATTATAATATGTCTTGGTGACTTTCTTTTAAGATCTACCTTATGTGGAGTTCGATGAGCATCTTGGATAGATATCTTCTCATCTTTCACGATATCAGGGAAGTTTTCTGCCAACAAATCTTCAACAATTCTCTCTGTATTTTCTGTTATCCCTCCCTGTTCTGGTACTGTAGACACATTTTTGATTGTCACAACTTGGGGGTGCTACTGTCATTTAGTGGGTAGAGGACAGGGATGCTGCTAAACATCCTACATTGTACAGCAACCTGCAGCAGAGGATCGTTGTGCAAAAATGTCAGTAGTGCCAATACTGAGAAACTGTTCTGGATCCTGTTGCAGCAAACAAACAAAAAAAAAACCCACTGCCATCGAGTCATTTCTGAGTCAAGTGACCCTATAGAACAGAGTAGAACTGCCCCATAGAGTTTCCAAGGAGCGGCTGGTGGTTTCAAATGGCTGCAGCAATCAGGTTCTAGTGGGTTAGAGTGACTCTGACACTGCCTCTTCTCATGTCTGCACTATATATAACTCCTGCCACCCACCCAGGAGCATCCCGTTAATGCTGAGGTGTTGAACGTGATAGGAACCCACCTATGTGCAACGTGGAAGTACAGTGGAGGTACTGCTCCATGAGGCAAACCGTTGACCAAAGGGAGGCAAGAAAACGGAAAATTCTTCTACCTCTCTCCAGCAGACATGCGGTTAATACAGTTTCTCGGAAGATGGATCGTCTCTATCCAGAAATTGGTCACATGTAACAGCGGCAAACTCAACAGCACATCCTCATATTGGTTCTCCCTTTTTCCATTTCACTGCCTTGTCCTTCTCTTCTGCTCCCTGGGATCATACTCCCTATGGTTTACACTCGGCTATTAACTGAAAAGTTGGCAGTTCCAATCCACCTAGTGGAGGCATAGAAGAAGGGCCTGGCAATCTACATCCGTAAAATTCCAGTCATTGAAAACCCTATGCAACACAGTTCTACTGTGAATCACATGGGGTCATCAGGAGTTGGAATTGACTTAATACCAATGGGTTTGTTTGTTTGTTTATGCTATGCCTTAGGCTGTGCTTTCTGGACAACCTAGGATGAGACTCTGACTTTAAAGACACCTAAAGCAGAGTAGGAATAATAACTATAGGCATTTCCAGAATTTTCAAACAACTCTAGAATCAGATGTTTTTTCAAAGAAGAGAATAAGATTTGCTGATGCCCTATTATATTCCAGGTCCTTTTCATATACAATTCCATTTCATTATGAGCCCATTTAACAGCTTTATCATCCTGAAGCTTAGAGAAGTAATATAAATTGGCCCTCAGTTTCAAGAGCTAGTAAGTGGTAGAACTGGGATTTGAACCCAGCTCCCTCGCAAGGGAACCTGTGATTATAATTCTACCTCTCATCTATTATCTTGTATATTTTTCTAAGTTATTAAGTCCCTGGATGGCGCAAATGGTTAAGCATTCAACTACTAGCTGAAAGGTCTGCAGGTCAAACCCACCTAAAGGAGCCTCGGAGGACAGGCCTGGCGATCTGCTTCCAAAAGATCACAGCCTTGAAAACATCATGGAGCAGTGTGCTCTGCATATGTGGGGTCACCATGAGTAGGAATCAACTCAAAAGGCAACTAATAACAGCAACAAGCCATTCATTCCTTGGGTCTCCAAGTTGTAACATGAGGTAGGCCAAAAGACATTTTTTTGCCTTTGTACAGATAAGGAAACTGAGGCTCATAAAGTCTCAGAATCAAAAACATCATCGAGTTCAATGGATCTCAACTAGGCAAACTTTTCTCTCAAGGGTAGAACAATCCAGACATTGTTAAGACGCTTTTAGTTATCTCAACTGGGGGGTTGTTGTTGTTAGGTGCCGTCGAGTCGGTTCCGACTCATAGCGACACAATGCACAACAGAACGAAACGCTGCCCGGTCTTGCGCCATCCTCACAATTGTTGTTATGCTTGAGCTCATTGTTACAGCCACTGGGTCAATCCACCTCGTTGAGGGTCTTCCTCTTTTCCTCTGACCCTGTCCTCTGCCAAGCATGATGTCCTTCTCCACAAACTGATCCCTCCTGACAACATGTCCAAAGTATGTAAGATGCAGTCTCGCCATCCTTGCCTCTAAGGAGCATTCTGGCTGCACTTCTTCCAAGACAGATTTGTTCGTTCTTTTGGCAGTCCATGGTACGTTCAATATTCTTCACCAACACCACAATTCAAAGGCGTCAACTCTTCTTTGGTCTTCCTTATTCATTGTCCAGCTTTCACATGCATATGATGCGATTGAAAATACCATGGCTTAGGTCAAGTGCGCCTTAGTCTTCAGGGTGACATCTTTGCTCTTCAACACTTTGAAGAGGTCCTTTGCAGCAGATTTACCCAATGCAATGTGTCTTTTGATTTCTTCACTGCTACTTCCATGGCTGTTGATCGTGGATCCAAGTAAAATGAAATCCTTGACAACTTCAATATTTTCTCTAGTTATCATGACTTTGCTCATTGGTCCAGTTGTGAGGATTTTTGTTTTCTTTATGCTGAGGTACAGTCCATACTGAAGGCTGTGGTCTTTGATCTTCGTTAGCAAGTGCTTCAAGTCTCTTCACTTTCAGCAAGCAAGGTTGTGTCACCTGCATAACGCAGGTTGTTAATGAGTCTTCCTCCAATCTTGATGTCCCGTTCTTCATATAGCCCAGCTTCTCGTATTATTTGTTCAGCATACAGATTAAATAGGTATGGTGAAAGAATACAACCCTGACGCACACCTTTCCTGACTTTAAAGCAATTGGTATCCCCTTGTTCTGTCCGAACAACTGCCTCTTCATCTATGTACAGGTTCCTCATGAGCACAATTAAGTGTTCTGGAATTCCCATTCTTCGCAGTGTTATCCATAGCTTGTTATGATCCACACAGTCAAATGCCTTTGCATAGTCAATAAAACACAGGTAAACATCCTTCTGGTATTCTCTGCTTTCAGCCAGGATCCATCTGACATCAGCAATGATATCCCTGGTTCTGTGTCCTCTTCTGAAACCGGCCTGAATTTCTGGCAGTTCCCTGTCGATACACTGCTGCAGCCGTTTTTGAATGATCTTCAGCAGAATTTTGCTTGCGTGTGATATTAATGATATTGTTCTATAATTTCCACATTCGGTTGGATCACCTTTCTTGGGAATAGGCATAAATATGGATCTCTTCCAATCAGTTGGCCAGGAAGTTGTCTTCCATATTTCTTGGCATAGACAAGTGAGCACCTCCAGCACTGCATCTGTTTGTTGAAACATCTCAATTGATATTCCATCAATTCCTGGAGCCTTGTTTTTCACCAATGCCTTCAGAGCAGCTTGGACTTCTTCCTTCAGTACCATCAGTTCCTGATCATATGCCACCTCTTGAAATGGCCGAATATTGACTAATTCTTTTTGGTATAATGACTCTGTGTATTCCTTCCATCTTCTTTTGATGCTTCCTGCGTCATTTAATACTTTCCCCATGTAATCCTTCACTATTGCAACTCAAGGCTTGAATTTTTTCTTCAGTTCTTTCAGCTTGAAAAAAGCCAAGCGTGTTCTTCCCTTTTGGTTTTCCATCTCCAGCTCTTTGCACATGTCATTATAATATTTTACTTCGTCTTCTCGAGACGCCCTTTGAAATCTTCTGTTCAGTTCTTTTACTTCATGAATTCTTCCTTTTGCTTTAGCTGCTTCCGCTCAAGAGCAAGTTTCAGAGTCTCCTCTGACATCCATCTTGGTCTTTTCTTTCTTTCCTGTCTTTTCAGTGACCTCTTGCTTCTTCATGTACGATGTCCTTGATGTCATTTCACAACTCGTCTGGTCTTCAGTCACTAGTGTTCAATGCGTCAAATCTACTCTTAAGATGGTCTCTAAATTCAGGTGGGATATACTCAAGGTCATATTTTGGCTCTTGTGGACTTGCTATGATTTTCTTCAGTTTCAGCTTGAACTGGGGGGCGGTGCTACCTAAATCTAGTGAGTAGAGGCCAGGGATGCTGCTAAACATCCTACAATGCAGAGAACAGCCCCCACAACAAAGAATTATCCAGCCTAAAATGTGAACAATGCTAAGGTTAAGAAACACTGGTCTAGTCCAACTCCCTCGCTTACTAAAACCAAAGCCGTTACCGTCAAGTCAATTCTGACTCACAGCAACCCTACAGCAAGTATAGGCTAGCACTGCCCCATGGGGTTTCCAAGGAGAGGCTGGTGGATTTGAACTACTGACCTTTTGGCTAGTGGCCAAACTCTTGACCACTGAACCACCAGGGCTCCCCTCTGTTTACAGATGAGGAATTGTCCAAGTTTTTGAAATGATTATTAGAGCTGGGTTCCTGCTTCCCTTTGTCCTCACTCCAGGAATAGCCTCTGCCTTAGTCCAGTGTTTACTTGGACAACTAGGTTGTAAACAAGAACTGTTTGCTATTGCAGGCAAGACCTGAGATGTCCCAGGCTTATCTGATCTTTTAGTCTCTCCCTTGAAAGGTACTGAACTCTGAACAGCAATGTTTGTGGTACAGTTCCAAAGAAGAAAGGCCCCTTGCTCCGCTGGTTTACCAGCTGCCCATTATAAGGAACAGCTCTGGTAATCTCTCTGGAAAGACAAAGGATGCCTGGAATCAGAGACTGAGGCAGACCCAAGACTGGAAAGAGATGGCTCATTGTTTAAGAGCTCAGACTTTGGAGGCCAACAGATGAGGCTCTTCAGCTGATAGTGTCACTGACCTACAGGTCCATGACAGAACTTCCTCAAACCCCAGTCTCCCTTATGTAAATGCTGGCAACTAGGTTGTCTACCTCACAGATTTTTATGATGATTAAGAAGATTTTTTTGAACAACCAGTATTAATTAAGCATGGTTCCAGTTATCTACTGTTGCATAACAAACTACTCCCAGAATGCAGTAGTTTAAAACAACCACCGTTTTATTTCCATCTCATGATTTTGTGGGTCAGGAATTTCAGCAGGACTGGGCTGGGCAATCTTTCTGCACCATGTGACATCAGTTGGCATAACTCAGTGATATTCATCTGGCAACTGGGCTGCTCTGGAGGTTTTAAGACAGCTTCACACATATTCCAGGTGCTTTGGCAAGGATGATGGGAAGGCAAGACTCTACTAGGCTCCTCTCCTTCTTCATATTGTCTCCGAGTCCCTCATGCGGTCCTCCAACAGGGTAGTCAGACATCTTTTGTGGTCACTCAGGACTCCTGGAAACCATGGCAGAAGCTAGGCCCAAGACTGTCATAGCATCACTTCTATGACCCTTTTTTGGTCAAAGCAGTCAAAGACCAACCCTGATTCAAGGGCAGAACAGAAGTAGACCCCAACTCTCAATGGGAGGATTGTCAAATAATTTGAAGCCATCTTCAAATCCACCACAAACACCTACTAAACACCAGGCTCTGTTGTCAGGGATGGAGAAACTTACATTCTGAAAGAGGAGACATACAACAAGTAGAAACAAATGAGCTTATCTCAGATAATGATAAGTGCTACAGAGAAATTCTCCAATCTGATTTAAATGCCATTCAGTGAATTTTAAATTTAAGATGGCGTATTTTTCAGTCATACATTTTCCATTAAAGAATTATTCCCACTTGAACCAGGAAAGCTGGTAATAGGGAACCCAGGATTGAGAAGGGAGAGTGTTGACATGTCGTGGGCTTGTTAACCAATGTCATACAACAATGTGTGTACTGTTTGATAAGAAACTAGTTTGTTCTGTTAACCTTCATCTAAAGTTCAATAAAAAAGAAAAAAAAAAAAAAAAAGATCACACAGTAAATCCCTGGTAGAAAAATAAAAACCAAAAAACCAAACCCAGTGCTGTCGAGTTGATTCTGACTCTTAGCAACCCTATAGGACAGAATAGAACTGCCCTATAAAGTTTCCAAGGAGTGCCTGGGAGATTCAAACTGCTGACCCTTGGGTTAGCAGCCGTAGCACTTAACCACTACACCACCAGGGAAAAATAAGGACCACATATTTCATGCTTATTGGAAAAAAAAAAAAAATTCCCATTTATCTGTCAAGATTTTTTTGTTTATTCATTATGAGTATATTTTCCTTTATTCCTTGAGCACAATTATTATCTATAGTATAATTATTAAAATCCTTGTGTACTAATTCCAATGTCTAGGCCATCATTTTTCTCTACTGATGTCATTAAAAAAAACGAAAACCTGAATTCAAGTCCCGGCCCTGCTTTCTATAGTCTGTGGAAACTTTGACATGTTATACTATCTCTTAAGCCTCCGTTTCTTTGTACACAAAACATGACCTAACATCTACTTGATTGCAAAAGCCTGAGAATCATCCTCGATTCCTCTTTCTTCAGTCTCTCTATATGAGCCATCAGTAACTCCTAAAAGTACATCAAAAACCCATCCCATAGCCATTCACGTCTCACCACCTCCAGTGCCATCGGTCTCAACCAAGCTGCCATCACCACCTGTGTAGACTATTGCAGTAGCCTCCTGACTGGTATTCCCATATCCATTCTTGCTCCTTTAAATTTCATCTCCAAGAATGGGCTTTCTAAAATGTAAATCTGACCATTTCTTTTTGGAATTATTGGCTTTTATATATAGATACATATATTTTTTGTGTGGTGAAAACATACACACCAAAATATTTGTCAATACACTTCCACATCTATAATTCAGTGACATTAAGTTTTTCATGTTGTGCCACCATTATCACTATCCTTTTCCAAAAGATTCTACCACTATTACACACAGTCACTGCCCCCTCCCAACAAAAACTCCCCTTTTTCCCTTCCCTCCCATCCCTGACAACCATTAACAATTTTTGGTTTCTCTGTATTTTCTTATTTCATGTAAATGAGATAATACAGTATTTTCCCACTGACTTATTTCACTCAGCATAATGTTTTCAGGGTTCATCCATATTGTGGCATGCATCAAAACTTCATTTTTCTTTACAGCTGTGTAATATTCAATTGTACATATATACCACATTTTGTTTATCCATTCATTTGTTGATGGATATTTTGGTTGTTTCTACCTCTTGGATATTGAGAAAATTGCTACAAGAAACATTGGTGAACAAGCTTCTGTTCGCATTCCTGCCTTCACTTCTTCTCAGTACAGGCATACCTCGTTTTATTGCACTTTGCATATACTGCCTTTTTTACAAATTGAAGCTTTGGGGCAACCCTGCATTACGCAAGTCTATCAGTGCCGTTTTTCAACAGTATGTGCTCACCTCGTGTCTCTGTGTCACATTTTGGTAATTCTCACAATATTTCAAAACTTTTCATTATATCTTTTTTGGTGATCTGTGATCAGTGATCTTTGATGTTACTATTGTAATTATTTTGGGGAGACATGAATAGCACCCATATAAGACAGAGAATTTAATTGATGAATGTTTTGTGCGTTCCGACTTACTCCACCAACTTGCCATTCCCCAGTCTTGCTCCCTCTCCTTGGGGCTTCCTATTCCCTGAGACACAATATTGAAATTAGGCCAACTAATAACCCTGGTGGTATAGTGGTTAAGTGCTACGGCTGCTAATCAAAAGGTAGGCAGTTTAAATCAACCAGGTGCTCCTTGGAAACACTACGGGGCAGTTTTACTCTATCCTATAAGATTGCTATGAGTTGGAAATGACTTGATGGCAAGGGGTTTCAACAGGTTTGCTATAGCCTCTAAGTGTTTAAGCGAAAGGAAGAGCCACAAGTCTCTTACTTTAAATCAAAAGTTAGAAATGATTAAGCTTAGTGAGGAAAGCATGTGGAAACCTGAGACAGGTTGAAAGTTCAGCCTCTTGTGCTGAGCAAGGAAAAGTTCTCCAAGGTAATTAAAAGTGCTACTCCAGTGAACACAGAAATGATCAGACAGTGAAACAGCCCTATTGCTGATATGGAAAAAGTTTTAATGGCCTGAATAGAAGATCAACCAGCCACAACATTCCCTTAAACCAAAGTGTAAGCCGGGGCAAAGTCCTAACGTCTTTAGTTCTGTGAAGGCTGAGAGAGGTGAGGAAGCTGCAGAAGAAAAGTTTCAAGTTGGCATAGGTTGGTTCATGAGGTTTATGGAAAGAAGCCGTCTCCATAACATAAAGGTGCAAGGTAAAACAGCAAGTGCTGATGTAGAAGCTGCAGCAAGCTATCCAGAAGATCTGGCTAAGACAACTGATGAAGGGGCTACACTAAACAACAGGTTTTTAGTGTAGATGAAACAGCCTTACATTGGAAGAAGATACCATCTAGGACTGTCATAACTAGAGAGGAGAAATCAATTCCTGGCTTCAACGCTTTGAAGGACAGGCTAATTCATCCACCTACAGTCAGCTGATCTTTGACAAAGGCCCAAAGTCCATTAAATGGAGGAAAAGACAGTCTCTTTAACAAATGGTGCTGGTAAAACTGGACGTCCGTGTGTAAAATAATTAAATAGGACCCATACCTCATACCACACACAAAAACTAACTCAACATTGATCAATGACCTCAATATAAAACCTAAAACTATAAAGATCATGGAAGAAAAAATACGGACAATGCTAGGGGCCCTAATATATGGCATAAATGGAATACAAACCATAAGTACAATGCAGAAATACCAGAATATAAACTAGATAATTTGGATCTCCTAAAAATTAAACACTTAAGCTCTTCAAAAGACTTCACCAGAAGAGTAAAAAGAGAACTTACAGACTGGGAAAAAATTTTTGGCTATGACATACCTGACAAGGGTCAAATCTCTAAAATCTATAAGATACTATAACACTGTAACAATAGAAAGACAAACAATCCAATTAAAAAATGGGCAAACGATATGAAAAGATACTTCACTAAAGAAGACATTCAGGCAGCTAACAGACACATGAGGAAATGTTCTCGATCATTAGCCATTAAAAAAAAAAAATTAGCCATTAGAGAAGTACAAATTAACACTACAATGAGATACCATCTCACCCCGACCTTACTGGCACTAATCAAAAAAAACAGAAAATAACAAATATTGGACAGGCCTGGGTGAGACTAGAATTCTTCTGGCTGTTGGTGGGAATGTAAAATGGTATAACCTCTACGGAAAACAATATGGCACTTCCATAAAAAGCTAGAAATAGAAACACCATACAAAAGGGTAAGATAGTACACAATACTGGGGAAGCCAGCACAGCTTGTAGAAGGCAAGGTCATGTAAGCTCCATGGACACACCCAAACTCCCTAAGGGACTGAATTACTGGACCGAGGGCTATGGGGACCAGGGTCTCGGGGAACATCTATCTCCAATGGCATAGCATAGTTTATAAAGAAAATGTTCTACGTTCTACTTTGGTGAGTAGTGTCTGGGGTCGTAAAACTTGTGAGCGACCGTATAAGATACTTCACTGGTCTCACCCCACTGGGAGCAATGGGAATGAGATTAGTCCAAAGGACTAATGAACCACAACTACCACTGCCTCCACCAGACTGAGTCCAGCACAACTAGATGGTGCCCGGCTACCACTACAGACTGCTCTGACAGGAATCACAGTAGAAGCTCCTGGGCAGAGCTGGAGAAAAATGTAGAATAAAATTCTAATTCACAAAAAAAGACTAGACTTACTGGCCTGACAGAGACTGCAGAAACCCTGAGGGTTTGGCCCCTGGACACTCTTTTACCTCAATAATGAAGACACTCCTGAGATTCACCCTTCAGCCAAAGATTAGACAGGCCCATAAAACAAAACAAGACTAAGGGGCGCAACAGCCCAGCGGCAAGTACTAGAAGGCAGGAGTGGACAGAAAAGCTGGTAATAGGGAACCCAAGGTCAAGGAGGGAGAGTGTTGACATGTCCTAGGGTTGGGAACTAATGTCACAAAACAATATGTGGACTAACTGTTTAATGAAAAGCTAGTAGGAAAAGAAGAAAGGAATACCATACAATCCAGCAATCCCACTCCTAGGAATATATCCTAGAGAAATAAGAGCTGTCACACAAGTAGACATATGCACACCCATGTTCATTGCAGTATTATTCACAATATCAAAAAGACAGAAAAAATCTAAGTGCCCATCAACATTATGAATGGATAAACAAATTATGGCACATACACACAATGGAATACTATGCAATGATAAAGAACAATGATGAATCCGTGAAACATCTCACAACATGGATGAATCTGAAGGGCATTATGCTGAGTGAAATAAGTCAACCACAAAAGGACAAAGACTGTATGAGACAATATTATAAAAACTCGGGAAAAGGTTTATACTCAGAAAGAAACAATCTTTGATGGTTATGAGGGAGGGGAAGGATGATGAGGGGAAATCACTAACTAGATAGTAGATAAGTGGTAACTTTGGTGGAGGGAAAGACAGTACACATTATAGAGGAAGTCAGCACAACATGACCAAAGCAAAGTCATAGAAACTTCAAAGACACATCCAAACATCCTGAGGGATTGAGTTACTGGGCTGAGGGCCAGGGACCATAGTCTTGGGGGACATCTGGGTCAATTGGCATAACATAGTTATAAAGAAAATGTTCAACATCCAAGTCTGGTGAGTAGCATCTGGGGTCTTAATAGCTTCCAAGTGGCCATCTAGGATACAACTACTGGTCTCATCCCATCCGAAGCAAAGGAGAATGAAGAAAACCAAAGACATATGGGAAATGTTAGTCCAAAGGACTAACAGACCACAAGTACCACAGCCTTCACCAGCCTGAGCCTAGAACAACTAGATGCTGCCTGGCTACCACCACGGGTGGCTCTGACAGGGATCACAACAGAGGGTCCTGGACAGAACAGAAGAAAAATGTAGAACAAAATTCAAATTCACACACACACACACACACAAAAAAAAATCAGACTTGCTGCTCTAACAGAGACTGGAAGAACCCCTGGGACGATGACCCATAGATATCCTTTGAGCTCAGAAATGAAGTCACTCCCATAGTTCACCCTTGAGGCAAAGATTACACAGGTCTATGAAACAAACAATAACACATGTGAGGAACGTGCTTCTTAGCTCAGTCATATAAGTGAGACCAAATGGGTGATATCGGCCTGAAAGTAAAGATGAGAAGGCAGGAAAGGAAAGGAAAATGGGACGAATGGACATGAGGAACCTGGGATGGAGAAGGGGTGAGTGTTTACACATCACGGGGATTGCGACCAATGTTATTAAGCAATCTGTGTACACACTGTTGATTGAGAAACTAATTTGAGCTACAAATTTTCACCTAAAACACAATAAAAAAAAAAAAAAAAAGAGGCTGATTCTCTTGTTAGGGGCTAATGCAGCTGGCAACTTTAAGTTGAAGCCAATGCTCATTTATCATTCTGAATATCCTAGGATCCTTAAGAATTATGGGAAATCTACTCTGCCCGTGCTTTATAAATGGAACAACACAGCCTGGATGACAGCGCATCTGTTTACAACATGGTTTACTAAATATTTTAAACCCACGGTTGAGACCTACTGCTCAGAAAAAAAAAAAAAATTGTTTTCAAAATAGTATCAATCATTGACAATGCACCTGGTCTTCCAAGAGCTCTGGTGGAGATGCACAAGGAAATCAATGTTGTTTTCATGCCTGCTAACACAGCATCCATTCTGCCACCAATGGGTCAAGGGGTAATTTCAAGTCCTATTATTTAAGAAATACATTCCTTCAGGCTAGAGCTGCTATAGACAGTGATTCCTCTGATAAGTCTGGGCGAAGTAAACTGAAAACCTTCTGGAAAGGATTCACCATTCTAGATGCCATTAAGAACATTTCATGAGAGGAGGTCAAAATATCAGTATTAACAGGAGTTTGGAAGAAGTTGATTCCAACTCTCATGGATGACTTGAAGGG
Organism: Loxodonta africana; assembly: GCF_030014295.1. Classification (NCBI taxonomy): domain Eukaryota; kingdom Metazoa; phylum Chordata; class Mammalia; order Proboscidea; family Elephantidae; genus Loxodonta; species Loxodonta africana. The sequence continues at coordinate 76,479,725 of NC_087353.1, forward strand.
GTTCAAGACTCCACTTTGCACTAGAATTCAAACTCCTTATTAAACCAATAAAGTTCTTCATGATCTGTCTCCTGCCTGTGTCTCTGACCACATCCTCCATTACCCTTTCCCTCACTCATTAATCTTCTGTCACATCAGCCTAAAACGTCAGCCTCAAGCCTTTGCACTGATTGTGCCCTCTGCCAGAATGCTTTCCCCATGATCTTCCCATGGCTGGCTCCTTCTCCTTCTTCAGGTCTCAGCTCAAATATCACTTTCTCTGAGAGGGCATCTGTGATGAATAAGGTTGTGTGCCACCTTGGCTGGGGCATGATTCTCAGTGGCTTGGCAGTTATGTAATGATGTAATTTGGTAGTTATGTAATCATGTAGTTTGCCAGTTATGTAATGATGTAGTTATCCTCCATTTTGTGATATAATACGATGACCTCCATTATGTGATGTGATATGATCAGCCAATCAGTTGTAAGGTGAGTTTCCTTGGGGATGTGGCCTGCATCCAATATATATGATATTCCAGCAAAGCTCAGTGGCTTTTTCTCACTCTGGATCCTGCATCCAGCTCGTCAAGTTCATGGGACTTGAACCAGTGGCTTGCTGTATTGCCTGTCGATTTTGGGATTTGTTCAGCCTCTGCAACCCATGAGCCAGGAGTCTGCCGTCTGACCTGCCAAATTTTGGTTCGTCAGCCCCTGCAGCTACATGAGTCAGAAGAAGCCTCCAACCTGACACCTGATTCACAGACTTGGGACTTGCCAGTCTCTTCAATTGTGTGAGCCATTTCTTTGAGATATATGTGTATGTATGTATATATATGTATATATATATATACACACACACACACACACATATATCCTGGTAGCATAGTGGTTAAAAGCTACAGAGAGCTATAACTGCTAACCAAAAGACTGGCAGTTTGAATATACCAGCTGCTCCTTGGAAACCCTATAAGGCAGTTCTACTCTGTCCTATACGGTTGATATGAGTTGGAAATTAACTCGATGGCAATTGTTTTTATATATATTTGATACAAAATGCATATATATATATATATATATAAAACCCATTGCTGTCGAGTCAATTCTGACTCACAGCGACCCTATAGGACAGAGTAGAACTGCCCCATAGAGTTTCCAAGGAGTGCCTGGTGGATTTGAACTGCCAACCTTTTGGTTAGCAGCCATAGCACTTAACCACTATGCCACCAGTGTTTCCTTATATACATACATATATACACACGCACACACACATGCTCCACTGGTTTTACTTCTCTAGAGAACCCAGGCTAAGGCAACATCCTAGAACATCCCAGTCATACCCACCCTGGTCACACTATCATGTTTCCCTGTTATACTTTCTCCCTGGCACATATCACCATTTGAACTCCTCTTGTTTATTTAACTATGGTTTTGCTTATTGTCCTTTGCCTCCTTCCCATGGGAATTCAAATTTCTTGAGAGCAGTAACTTTTCTGAATGTTCAAAGCTGCATCCCCACCCCAGTGCTCATTCAATATCTATTGAATGAATGTCCCATAAGTTTGCTATGAGATTAAGGAGGATAGTGAATATAAAGTTCTCAGGCTGACAGAAGACTCTGCTGCACATAGTCACTTAGGGAACTAGGCTGATAGAGTCTCTGCCATTTTACAATATCACCATCTCTACACATGGCTTCCAGGGGCATAGAATCAGGGGAAGAGAGCATAAATAACTCATGTTGTTGCTATTAACCGACGTAGAGTTGACCCCCGATGTGTGGTAACCCCATGCACCATGGAACAAAACGCTGTCCAATCTTGCACAATCCTCATGATTGCTTGCAGATCAGACCATTATGATCCATAGGGTTTTCACTGGCTTATTTTTGGAAGCAGATTGCCAGGCTTTTGTTCCTGGTCTGTCTTAGTCTGGAAGCTTCACTGAAACCTTTTTGGCATCATAGCAACCCACCAGCCTTCGCTGACAGATGTGTGGTGGCTGTGCTTGAGGTACATTAGCTGGGAACTGAATCTGGGTCTCCCACATGGAATGCAAGAATTCTACCACTGAACCACCAATGCCTCATTTTTCATATTCAGGCATTAGCTATTGTCTTTCCTTCATGGAAAATGAGAACATACCCCTCTTGGGACTCCTTTCCCACCTCTCCACCACCTTCTCTGAAACGCTCTAGACCAGAAATGACTTGCATCACTTCCACTTGAAGTTCATCGGCCAGAAATAGAGACAGCAGTGGTGGGTTTTATCCTTACTATAACGGAGGCTAGGAAATGAAACAGAAGTGTACTTGAATCTTCAGAGAGTTGTACTATCTCTACTATGTACCTATTATTAGAGATGAAAAAACTGAGGCACAGAGGGATAAGAAATCTGTTCAATGTCACAGAGCTAGTAACTGATAAAAACTAGATTCATACCAGCTTCCTGACCCCAGAACCTGTCTTCTTAACTACAACACAGGTGTTATAGTTTCACATGGGAGACCTACTGAGAGCCAGAGAGTGTCTCATGGGCACTTCCTCCTGTCCCAGTTCTCTCCTCAGAAGTGACTGCCCCATTCTCCTTCAGTAACAAGGTTTACTTTTTACTTTGATACTTCAAGTATTTAGCTTACTGTGGTCAGTCAACTAGCCCTGCCTCTTCACCCACTCCTCTCCAAAAAAAAAAAAAGCCTACCCTGAGCATAAAGATCATCATTAATGAATCAGCCAGGAAGAGCATGACCCACCTCTCAGAGACCAGGCTTGCCTCTCAGCCCTGGCAGGGACGTTCTAGTTGTCTCCAGTAGTATTTGGTGGTGACTTTGAGCAGAGGTATTTTTCTCTCAGGTTTGATGGAGGTTGGCAGGAGAAGGGTGCTGGGAAAGTTGAGCCAGGACACTCGAGATCCTATCCTCCAACAACACCCCCAAAACAGCTGTAGTAGATAACTAACAGTACAAGCTACCACCTGGGACAATCTTGGTTTATCCAAGGCAACGTCAATATCAGTTCAGTTTCTACATGCCTAGCAATGGGCTAAGTGCTTTACAGACTTTATGTCGTTCAGTCCTTTCAACAATCTCATGTGACAAATCTTAGCTACCACTCTCCTGCCATTTTACAGGTGAGAAGACCAAGGTTCAAAGAGGTAAACAACTTGCCCAAAGGCCATCTTGTAAGTGAATGAGCTAGGATTTAAGCTCGAGATTTTGGGGCTCCACTGGGAAAGTCAACACAACTTGACCAATGCAAAAAAAAAAAAAATTTTTTTTTTTTTTTTAAAGTCATAGAAAATCCACAGACATTTCCAAATTTCCTGAGGGACCAAATTACTGGGCTGAGGGCTGTGGGGACCATGGTCTCGGGGAATATCTAGCTCCAATGGCATAACATAGTTTATAAAGAAAATATTCTACATTCTGCTATGGTGAGTAGCATCTGGGGTCTTAAAAGCCTGTGAGCGGCCCTCTAAGATACTACACTGGTCTCACTCCTTCAGAAGCAAGGGAAAATGAAAACAACTAAAGACACAAGGAAAAGATTAGTCCAAAGGACTAATAGACCACAACTACCACAGCCTCTACCAGACTGAGTCCAGTACAACTAGATGGTGCCTGGCTACCTCTACAGACTGCTCTGACAGGAATCACAGTAGAAGGCCCTGGACAGAGCTAGAGAAGAACAAAATGCTAACTAAAAAAAAAAAGACCAGGCTTGCTGGCCTGACAGAGGCTGGAGAACCGAGAGAGTATGGCCCCTGGACACCCTTTTAGCTCAGTAATGAAGTCGCTTCTGAGGTTCACCTTTTAGCCAAAGATTAGACAGACCTATAGGACAAAATAAGACTAAAAGGGCACACCAGCCCAGGGGCAAGGACTAGAAGGTAGGAGGGAACAGGAAAGCTGGTAATAGGGAACCCAAGGTCCAGAAGGGAGAGTACTGACATGTCATGGGGTTGTTAATATCATAAAACAATATATGTACTGTTTAATAAGAAGCTAGTTTGTTCTGTAAAACTTCATTTAAAGTACAATAAAAAAAAAAAGAAAGGATATCTGATATATTTCTAGCATTAAAAAAAATACTAATGGGAGTTCTGTAGATGGAAGGGAAAAGACAAAAATTAAAAAAAAATTCTAACTCATAAAAAAACACCAGATTTATTGGTCTGACAGAGACTGGAGAAACCCCAAGAGTATGGTCCCCGGACACCCTTTAACTCAGTACTGAAGCCCCTCCTGAGGTTCACCCTTCAGCCAAAGATTAGACAGGCCCAGAAAGCAAACAATAATACACATAGCTCAACTATGTATATGACACTAAATGGGCACACCAGCCTAGTGACAAGGACAAGAAGGCAGGAGGGGACAGGAAAGTTGGACGAATAGAAATGGGGAAACCAAGGTCGAGAAGGGGAGAGTTTTGACACATCACAGAGTTGACAACCAATGTCACAAAACAGTATGTGTCTTAATTGTTTAACGAGAAGCTAATTTGCTCTGTAAACGTGCATCTAAAGTACAATTAAAAAAAAAAAAGACATTTGGATTCCAAAGACCCTGCATTTTGCTACTCTATCAAACTATTTCTCTTACCCACTGCTGTCAAGTCGATTCAATTCACAGCGACCCTATAGGATACAGTAGAACTGCCCCATAGAATTTCAAAGTCTTTAATCTTTGCAGAAGCAGACTACCACATCTTTCTCCCACATAGTGGTTAGTGCATTTGAACTGCCAATCTTTTGGTTAACAGCCAAGCACTTAACCATTGGGCCATCAGGGCTCCTTATTTCTCTTAGAATACCAAATTAATACACAGATCACATTGATTCTGCCCAGCTCTGTGCTATGCGCTTTTCATGAATTATTTCCTCTAATCCCAACAAAAACTGGGAGGTAGGCATCACTAACATCACCCTCATTTTACAAATAAAGAAACTGAGGCTTAGCGAAAGGCCACCAAGATCATACAGGTGGTAAGTGGCAGTCCTGAGATTCAAACCCAGAGCCTCCAGAGCACAGACTCTTAACTATTAAGCTGTGCTGAATTTAGATTGTCATTTAAATAAAAACCTTGGGGATCAGGTTAGCCTCAGAGAAATTGTGAGGGAGCTCCATTTGACTTTATTTGTTCATCCACACCTCAAATCATGCCACAAGAATGGGAGGTGAGTTTATGTAAGTGGCCTGTGTTTTCCTAGCTTGTGGCCTGGACCGGAAGCCCTGCTTTAACTGTTTTCTACCTGTGCTCTTTGAACATCTCCTCCCCTTAATCACCAATTCCTGCCAAGTTCTTTGCTCAAGGTTCTCCCCAGTTGTGGGCAGGAGCCGTATTTTGCTGTGTGCACATCCCTGGGAAGGTTCTGATCAGAGAGAACCAAAAATACAAAGCCCCTTTTTGAACACTTATCCCAGACCTAGTCCACCGATACCAGGTAAGACGGAGGTGACTGCAGATTCTTTGGGGGGTGTGTATGTGTGCACACATGCATGTGTGTCTGCTGCAGGGCAGTTAAATATGTAGCAAGTCAGAAGGCCTGATTTCAAGTTCTGACCATGCCACTTAGAGCTGACTGATCTTGGGCAAGTCTCTTGACCTTTCTGACACTTTATTTCTTTAACTGGAAAATGAGGATGGTGATATATGGTGAGAGGAATAAATGAGAATACATGTGATGTGCCCAGAACAGTGCCTGGCAGAGAGAAAATGATCAATTTAACAGTGGGCAACTCTGAAGGTGTTAGACCATGGGAGGTCGTAGAGAGCGTGGAGGGATGTGGAGAAAGCCGGAAGGTGAACACTTGAAAGAAACCTTCACTATGGTGAAGCTGGTTCACATTATGTAAAGTTTTTTTTTTTTTTTTCCATTAAAAAGGAGTTTTTTGTTTTTTTTTTTTTAAATATCTCACTGGGGGTATGAGGGGTTCAGAATTTGCAGATGGTTAAAGGGCACCTCAACATTTATTGATCTCTTACTGTGTACCAGACACAGTTGGAGGAACACGATTTATGTTCTTACCTCAAGAATCCTCATGGGAGGACAGAGGGGATTATTATTGCCGTGCCCTCAAGAGAGAAGTGAATTGTGCTCAGGACTCCCAGCTGGTAGGTGGTGGAGCCAAAGTCAAACCTGGGCTCTGTGGCTTGGACCCCTTCATAGCACATTAAGTACGTGCCTCCATAAAATAAAAGAATTTTTCTGTTCAAAGTCTTGTGAAATCAAAGCTCTGTTGCAGGAATTCTTGGAGGTACTGTGAACCTTGGCATAGAGTGGTGAGCCCAACCACCCCCTCAAAGCCACAGCACCAAATTGCTTTCAAAATGCTCCTTAAAGTACTTCAAAAAAATTATTCCTTAAAAATATTTCATAGGGTGTCCTTAGATTATAAGTTCCAAGAGGATGGGGACTCTTTCAGCCTCATTAAGCACTAGATCTGCAGTACCTAAAACAATAGCTGGGAAATACCAAAAAAAAAAAAAAACCAAACCCAGTGCCGTCGAGTCGAATCCGACTCATAGCGACCCTATAGGACAGAGTAGAACTGCCTCATAGAGTTTCCATGGAGCGCCTGGCGGATTCGAACTGCCAACCCTTTGGTTAGCAGCTGTAGCACTTAACCACTACGCCACCAGGGTTTCCACCTGGGAAATAATAGATGTTTAATAAATACCTGATGAATGAAAAATATGTTTCTTTATTATTCAGACATTTTGTGGAGCAGGCTGGCTTTTCTCTCCCCAGCTTTCATCTCCCAGTTTCTTGAATTAGGAAAATAACGGAAGAAACTGATATTTTGTTTAGTACCTAGCATATGTTGGACATGCTAAGGGATAGATATAGATGTATATGTAAATACAGTTATTGATATAGAAATAGACATATAAACACATAAGTATAGAGATAGGCATACCTGTTGCTGTCAAGTTGATTCCAACTCATAACAACCCTGCAGGACAGAGTAGAACTTTCCCATAGAGTTTCCACGGAGTGGCTGGTGGATTCAAACTGCCGACCCTTTGGTTAGCAGCCAAGCCCTTAACCACTGTACCACCAGGACTCCAGAGATAGGCATAAGTGTGTATATATAGAGAGAGACAGAGAAAGGTAGAATGGTAGGTATTTAGGTATAGAGACATACAGATACACAGACATACAGGTATAAAGACACATAGATATACACACAGATAGATGGAGAGAGACCTGTCTTTTAGTCCTCTTGGTACACTGTGAGATCAGGTTCTTATATCTCAGTACAGAAGCTGGAGCTGCTGTATCCATGTTCAAGAACTTATCTACATTCTTTCTCTTTAGATTCAAACCCCAAAGGTCTTCTTTTGAGGCCTAGTTATTAAATGGGAGTCCCTGGGTGGTGCAAAGACGAAGTGCTTAACTAATAATTAAAAGGTTGGTGGTTCAAACCCACCCAGAGGCACCTCAGAAGAAAGACCTGGAAATCTGCTTCCAAAAGGTCACAGCCTTGAACATTGTATGGAGCATTTCTACTCTGGACATATGGGGTCACCATGAGTCAAATCGACTCCACGGCAATTTTTTTTTTTTAATTCAATGAGAGTTTCCCTCTCATTGAATGTTAACTAATAGAAGCTCATATTTCTTGATATTCCTTCATATCTTATTTATCTGTTCTGGGTCTGTGCTAAATGCTTTACAAAGGATTTCATTCACTCATCAGCAAAATTCTAGGTGCCGCCAATACTTCCATTTTTTAAAGAAAAGTAAATTGCCCAAAATTACACTGGTGGTGAAGGAAGCGACCAGAATTTGAACCTGTGCTGTCTGACACCTAAGGTGAAGGTCTCAGCTACCACAGTCCTCCTCAGCTGGGCACTGTGCTTAGTGTTCTCATGTGACATACACTAAGTTAGGATTGCAAACACAATTATAATGTGATGCCAAAGTAATTGCTTCTCTATTTGATCAAGACAGGTTAGAGAATTTCCTTTTATTTTTCTCCCTTTTGGTTTGCTCTTTAGCCAGTTATTAAGGTGTTGTTTGCACTGTTCTCGGGAGAAATAGCAAATTGGTGTTTTAAGGAAGAATCGGATGCCATTTATATGCCCTTGTATAAAAACAGCAAACCAGTCTGGTGTTTGTGCCCAGAATTTCGGTGTTATCCCTATGGGCAGGGATATATGTGAAAATAACAACAGAGAAGGCTGATTTCTAGCAACAGTTATGTTGTTACACTTGCCCTGCCCTGCCCTCCCCTTCCTGGGATGTTGACCTATATCAGGAATTTTAAGTTCAAATGCCCACAGTATCTGCGCAGGTGTAATAAGTAGAGAAGCAGGCAGGCATGACAAAATGGGGAGTGGTAGGAACTGTGTCAAATTGGAGAACATTCCATGTAAATAAAGCAGCATTTCTCAGTTGCAGACAGTTGATACCAGGTTGAGCTAAAGGCCCAGTGTTGCCAGATCTTCGAAATTTTCAAGAGAAACCTTTAATTCACACTTTTTAATGACAACTCTCAATTTTTAAATGTTGGCAATTCAACTTTTTCCTCCAAAAACTGAGATCCAAACGGAGCATGTCTGAGGGCCAGGTCTGGTCCATTTGATATCTTATGGTCTTTCTAGCCCAAGAGTGCTATGATAAAACAAAAGACAGCACCATTGGACTTCTGGCCAACATGGTACCATAGACCAAAGCACCACACTGTCCCTCCACAGCAAAGACCCAAAAAACTAAGTAAAACAGAGACAAACATCAATCCTGGAACCCAAAGTGTCAAATGAAGAGACGAACTCAGCCAAGTACTGGATGGAATAAGAAACTGACAGAGAACAGAGAGAAAGGAGAGATATGTGCAGAGGTCCCCTATCAGCTAACGCAGCACGGATCTGCCATCTTGGACTCCTGTCAGAGATCAGTGGACAGGGAGCACAGGAAAGCAGCTTCACAGAGCTCCCAGCAGGAGTCACAGAACCCAGTAAACAGTGATACACGTTTTCCCACTCCCAATACTCTCCTTGCTGTTCCACCTCTGTGCTTTCTGGCTGGCAGCGGTGGCTCAGCTGGCCAGGAAGTACAGCATCCATGCCACTTGGACTCCCCCTGCCCATGTCAGAGATTGGTGCACAGGGAATATGTGAAAGCAGCTTCACAAAGTTCCCAGCAGGAGACAGCACCTGGTAACCAGCAATATACACCTTCTTAACCCCCACCCTTCTACCCACCCCCTCAGCCTCATCTGCTTCTCACCAGCCACAGTCTCTTGGCTGGGAGGCAACTGCTTTGGCCCCAGACCACTGGGATTCACCCTCCCCACACTGGACAGCTCCCTGAGTGACATTTGTCTGTTGGTACCAAGCCAAAAAACCAAATCCAGTGCCATCGAGTCGATTCCAACTCATAGTGTCTGTTGGTAGTGCTGCTTTTTTCTGTTTCTTTTGGTTTCTTCCATGCCTCCTGCCACCTCCCCCCCCCCCTTTCTCTTGAACACCTGGCTCCATGTGCATCTTTGCTTCTTCTTGAAATGCTGTGACCCGCAGCTTGATGGGGAAACCAGTCCCCCAGCCCATGACACCACGTTGGTGGGATCCTGGGGGATTTTTCTTTCTTTTTTTTTGTTTTCCTTTGTTCTGTTTCATTTTGTTTGTTTTCTTTTTCTCTTTGCAGCTTGGGAGCCATTTCTAGCCAGGCTGCACTGCATGGATTAGGAGCCACCTCCCCAGTCTGTGCAGCTGCGTTGGTGGGATCCCTAGGGACATTTTGTTGTTCTTCTTTTTTTTTCCCCCTCTCTCTTTCCCTTTCTTTCTTCATTTCTCAGTTCTCAGCTCTCTACACTTACTTTCTTTTCCTGTCTCCTGTATATGTGGCACTATGTGACACATATACCCCCTTTAGCCAGGCGATACTGCACAGCCTGGGAGCTACCTCCCTGATCTTCACAGCTGTACCAGTGGGATGGCACCCCTGGAGTCTTTTCTTTTCTTTCCAAATTTTATCTAGTTATTTTTTTCTTTTTGCCTTTTTTTTTTTTTTCTTTTTGTTTCTTATCTCTCCACTCCAATGGCAAGCTCCCTTAGCACTGTTTGTTTCTTGGTTTTTGGCTCCTGTTTCTCTCTTCTCTCTCCCCTCTTTCTCACACCCATATTAGCACCACACAACACAACCTCTCCCTCCTTCCTGCCTACCTGCACTGTGCACTGAACATCACAGCTCTGAGCAGCACAAGCATGGCCTACAGGAGTCTGCCCAGCACTGATTCCCAGCCTGCCCTGTTGGCCCTGGTACATGCCACAAACAACCCATCCCAGCCCCTTCCCTTCAGCCGGACCTGCCCTGCCACACCATAGCTGAGCAACTGGCCCTGCCCATTGGACAAAGAAGTGAAAACTACCATGACCACAGACAAGCTAACAACAAAGATGCACAGTCCGCCTACTCAGACAGAACGAAATAAAACAAAGAAGCAGGATGAAACAAATATATCTACAATCAATAAATGAAGAAAATAACTACTGAATGTCCTGAAGACAGCAGAAAATATCAAAACATATAAAATAAAACCAGGACAGGATGGTTTCAGTAGGCGTCCAAAATAAAACACCAGATGACTTTCCCGTAAAAGAAATGGCACTAGAACTACCTGATAGGGAATTCAGATCTCTAATATTCAGAGCTATGCAAGAGTTGAAGCAAAAAGCACAGAAATATGAGGAAAAATAAGCAAATTAATGGAAAAGGCAGACAAAATCATGGAAAATACAGAAAAAGAAAAGGAATAATTCAGGAAAATGATACAGGAACAAAATGTCAAAATAAATTCACAACTAGGAATCATACAAAAACAACAATTAGAAATCCAAAAGATAAACAACAAATTTCAGAAAGGGACAGTGTCATAAAAGGGCTGAGGAGCACGTTTGAAATGATGGAAGACAGGATCAGTGAAATTGAAGGCAAACACTTGGATATAACTCTGTTTGAGGAAAAATCAGAAAAAAGAATGAAGAAAAATGAAGAAACCCTGAGAACGACGTATGATACAATCAAAAGCAAAAATTCTCAAGTGATCAGAGTTCCAGAACAGGGAGAGAAAATGGAAAACATAGAGACGATCATTGAAGAATTGCTGACAGAAAACTTCCCTAATATCATGAAAGATGAAAAACTGACCAATCCAAGAAGCACAACAAACCCCATATAGGATAGATCCCAAAAGAAAATCACTGAAGTATATCATAATCACACTTGCTAAAACCAAAGACAAAGAAAGAATTCTGAGAGCAACTCAAGAAAAACAAAAAGTCACATACAGAGGTGAAACAATAAGACTAAGCTCTGATTACCTGCAGAAACCATACAGGCAAGAAGGCAATGGGATGACATATATAAAACCTTGAAAGAAAAAAATTGCCAACCAAGAATAACATATCCTGCAAAACTCTCATTCAGATATGATGGTAAAATTAGGACATTTCCAGATAAACAGAAATTAAGTAAATATGTAAAAACCCAACCAAACTTACACAAATTATTAAAGGGAGTCCTTCAGTCTGAGAACAAAAAACATCAGACCACAGCCTGAATCTAGGACATAAGATTGTACCAGCCAGATATCAACCTAGGAAATGAACTCTCAAGGACTATCCAAAACAAAAAGAATTACAACAGGGAACCAGAGAGATTAATCTGTAAATGACAATATCAGAACAATAAAAGAGGGAAATAAACGGTGTAGGTATAGAACTTTCTAATGGAGAGCAAGGCAAAGCGATACCAAGAAATAATAGACTGGTTCAAACCTAGGAAGATAAGGGTAAATTTTCAAGGTAACCACAAAGAAAGTTAACAAACCTACTCATCAAACTAAAGAAGAAAAACATAAAGTCTCAATAAAAACAAAATCTACAAAAACAAAAGAAATGAAAAAGAAATCCACAAACAAAAGGAATTCAGCACAGGAGAGTACGAGGAACAAAGAAAATGCCAGGACCACAAAAAATGACTGCAAAAAACTCACACCTATCAATGATTACACTTCATGTAAATGGCCTAAATGCACCCGTAAAGAGACAGAAAGTGACAGAATGGATAAAAACACAGGATCCATAAATATGCTGTCTACCAGAGACACACCTTAGAACCAAAGACGTAAATTTATTAAAAATGAAAGGATGGAAAAAAATATATTAAGCAAATAACTACAAACAAACAAACAAACCAGGAATGGCAATGTTAATCTTGGATAAAATAGGCTTTAAAATAAAATCCACCATAAAAGACAAAGAAGGGCACTATATAATGATTAAAGGGATGATCCATCATGAAGACTTAACCATAATAAACATCTACACACCCAATGACAGGGCTCCAAAATACATAAAAGAAACTTTAACAGCACTGAAAAGAGAAATTGACAGTTCCACAGTAATAGTAGGAGACTTCAATGCACTGCTCTTAGTAAAAGACAGAACATCTAGAAAGAAACTCAACAAAGATACAGAAGAGCTAAACAGCACAATCAGCCAACTTGACCTCATAGACATATATAGAACACTCCACCCATCAGCTGCAAGGTACACATCCTTCTCCAGTGCACACGGAATGTTCTCCAGAATAGACCAGCTCTTAGGACACAGAGCAACCCTCAACAAAATCCAAAACATTGAAACAATACAGAGTATCTTCCATGACCACAATGCCATTGAAGTAGAAATTAACAACAGCAAGCAGAAGGAAAAAAATTTTTCAATTACATGGAAACTAAACAATACCCTGCTTAAAAACCACTGGGTAATAGAAAAAATCAGAGATGGAATAAAAAAATTCCTGTAATCAAACAAAAATGAAAACACATCATACCAAAATCTTTGGGACACAGCAAAGGCAGTCCTCAGAGGTCAATTTATAGCAATAGATGCACACATCAAAAAAGAAGGGACAAAATCAAAATGTTAGCTACACAACTTGAACAAATAGAAAGAGAACAGCAAAAGAAGCCCACAGCTACTAGAAGAAAGGAAATAATAAAGATCAGAGCAGAAATAAATGAGATAGAGAAAAACAATAGAATCGACAAAACCAAAGGTTGGTTCTTTGAAAGGATCAACGAAATCAACAAACCACCAGACAAACTGAAAAAAGAAAAACAAGAGAGGACACAAATAACCCAAATAAGAAATGAAATGGGGGACACTGCAACTGACCCAACTGAAATAAATAGGATCATAACAATATTATGAAAAACTATACTCCAAAAAAATTGAAAACCTAGAGGAAATGGACAAATTTCTAGAAACACACTACATACCCAAACTAACACAAAATGATGTTGAAATTCTGAACAGACTCACAATAAGAGAACAGATTGAAAAGGTAATTTAAAAAAAAAAAAAAAAAACTCCTAACATAAAAAAGCCCTGGCCCAGATGGCTTCACTGAAGAATTCTACCAAACATTCAAAGAGCTTATGCCAGTACTACTCAAATATTTCAGAACACAGAAAAGGAAATGATAATTCTGAATTCATTCTATGAAGCCAACATAACCCTGATACCAAAACCAGGCAGACACCACAAGAAAAGAAAATTACAGATCAGTATATCTTGTTTTTTTTTATATCTCATGAATATAGATGCAAAAATTCTCAACAAAATTCTAGCCAGTAGAATTCAGCATCATATCAAAAAAATAATACACCACAACCAAGCAGGATTCATACCAGGTGTCATGGATTCAGTTATGCCCCCCCAAAATGTATCAGTTTGGCTGGGCCATGATTCCAGGTACTGTGTGATTTTCCTATATGTTGTAAATCCTGCCCCTATGATGCCGAGGGAAGATGGGCAGCAATTGTGTTAGTGAGACAGGACTCAATCTACAAGACTGGATTGTGTCTTGAGGAAGTCTCTTGAGATATAAAAGGCAGAAGCAAGCACAGAGACAGGGGGACCTCGTACCACCAAGAAAGCAGTGGCAGGAGCACAGTGCGTGACCCCAAAGACAAGAGAATGAAATGTTGGCTGGTTCTGTGCTGTCTTCATGATCATTGGTGTGCTCAAGCCTTTTGTTTTGAGTACCTTCCCACCTAGGGGGCTGGTTTTCCAACACTATATCAGAAAATATTCTGTTGTGGTCCTGTCATAAATTGAATTATGTCCCCCCCAAAAACATGTGTATTAACTTGATAGGCCATGATTCCCAGTATTGTGTGGTTATCGACCATTTTGTGATTGTAATTTTATGTTGAAAGGATTACAGTGAGATTGTAATACCACCCTTACTCAGGTCACCTCCCTGATCCACTGACTGCTCTGACAAGGATCACAATAGAGGGTCCTGATCAGGGCTGGTGAAAAATATAGAACAAAATTCTAACTCAGAAAGAAAGACCAGACTTGCTGGCCTGACAGAGACTGGAGAAACCCTGAGAGTATGGTCCCTGGACACCTTTTTAGCTCAGTAATGACGTCACTCCTAAGGTTCACCCTTCAGCCAAAGATTGGACAGGCCCATAAAATCAAATGAGACTAAAGGGGTACACCAGCCCAGGCGCAAGGACTAGAAGGCAGGAGGGGACAGGAAAGCTGGTAACAGGGAACTCGTAGTTGAGAAGGGCGAATGTTGACGTGTTGTGGGGTTGTTAACCAATGTCATAAAACAATAAGTGTACAAACTGTTTAATGAGAAACTAGTTTGTTCTGTACACCTTCATCTAAAATACAATTAAAAAAAGGGCCAGACAAAAAAAAAAAAAAGCCAGCACCACTGATTGACAGGTACTAAAGAGGAAGGGGACATACTTTAGTTCATCTGGCCCAAGGCTTGGTGCTGACAAGCCATCTCTAAGAGATGAGCTTTTCCTATGTCACCGCTTTCTGCAGATAGTAACCCAAGGTGTATTTAGCAGTGACTCTCCTATCTTTTTTTTTTTCTCCTATCAGGAATACATAGCAGGGTTCTGGGAGTAGCAACCAAAATTTAACTGGGGTTAGGTTTTGGTACAAGCAGTTTGCAATCACCCATTAACCTAAAGGTTGGTGGTTTGAACCCACCCCCCTGTGTTGCAGAAGAAAGACCTGGCAATTGGCATCCATAAAGATTATAGTCGAGGAAACCCTACTGATCAGCTCTAGTCTGTAACACATGAGGTCACCATGAATCAGAATTGACTAGGGCAAAGGGTTTGTTTGTTTGTTTTGTTGTTGCTGTTGTTTGGTTGGTTAGGGTTTTATAAGTATAAACCAGGGCTTCCAACCAGTTCATTCTGGTTCAAGTCCCTGATGAGAATTTGCATGTCTAACAAGTTCCCCCCCCAAAAAAGAAAAAACCAAACCCACTGCCGTCGAGTTGATTCCGACTCATAGCGACCCTACCGGACAGAGTAGAACTGCCCCCACAGAGTTTCCAAGGAGCGCCTGGCAGATTCGAACTGCTGACCTCTTGGTTAGCAGACATAGCACTTAACCACTATGCCACCAGGGTTTCCAACAAGTTTCTAGACAATGCTAATGCTGCTGGTTAGGGACGAATTCTTAGAATCACTAGTAGAGCAGTGGTTCTCAAAATTTATTATATGTAAGAATCACCTGGGGATCTTGTTAAACTGTAGATTCCAATTCAGTACATCAGGGGTGGAAATGCACATTCTCGGCAGGGGTTCTAACTGGAAGCCCTGGTACAAACTTCTTCAATGTAAATTGAGTCACATTTTACAGGCTCATTCTATGGGTCTTTTTGTCAAACAGTATCATCTTATTGTTGGAACTGAGAGGAACTTGTTTGTGGTGACAAAGTGCTCCCATCTCCAAGCTGTGTGCAAAATGGTTTATTTCAGTCAACATTTTTATGGAATAAAATGGATAGTTCTAGCTTAATTTTCAAAATCAAACTTGAAGAAAGACCCTAATAAATGAGGGTCCTGTCTTATGTTGGGTGTATTTACCGGTATCTGGGGTGGCAAAAAGTTTCCATTTCATGTGTCAACTCTGATGGATTGGTAATGGCTGCCTAGAATACTGGCCTGGGAAAGACCCCAAAACTACATCCCAGTCCCACAGGGAAGGTGCTGTGTCTGCCCTGAGTACAAAAAAAAAAGAAAAAAAGCCCTACGCCATTGAGCTGATTCCAACACATA
This sequence comes from Loxodonta africana, assembly GCF_030014295.1. Lineage (NCBI taxonomy): Eukaryota > Metazoa > Chordata > Mammalia > Proboscidea > Elephantidae > Loxodonta > Loxodonta africana. Next base: position 76,495,819 of record NC_087353.1, read on the forward strand.
GTGACCCTATACAACGCAGTAGAACAGCTCCTTAGGGTTTCCAAAGCTGTAATCTTTACAGAAGCAGACTGCCACATCTTTCTCCCACTGAGCACCTGATGGATTTGAACCACCAACCTTTCAGTTAGCAGCCAAGTGCTTAACCACTGTGCCACCAGGGCTCCTCTATCTTGAATAAACCAAAACGAAAAACAAACCTGTTGCCATCAATTCTGGCTCATAAGGACCCTATAGGTCAGAGTAGAACTACCCCATGGGGTTTCCAAGGCACGACTGTCGATTCAAACTGCCAAACTTTTAGTTAGCAGCTGAGCTCTTAACCACTATGCCACCAGGGTTTCCCTGTCCTAAGTAGGAAGGTGTATATTTATTAGTGCATTTATAGTCTCAAGGTGACAGTACCCAATCTCAGGCAAAGGAGAAATATGGGCTTGCAGAATATAAAGGAAGGTATTATGACTAGTGGGGCAGGGATGCAGTTCGCTTCAGGAACAATATGAGCTAGGGGCTTGAATGCCTGCAGGGTTCTCTCTGGCCCTCATCTCTATTTCTTTCTGCACATCAGCTTCATTCTCTCCTGCATACTTTGTCCACATGACAGTTCCCAAAATGTGCATTTTATGGCTTCCACCAGAAAGAGGCTGCCTTATACACCCTTTAGTACTGAACACAAAAATTTTGGAGAAGGATTATGACCCCCACCCCCCCACCCCACCCCCCGCTCCCAGCTTGGGCTCAAAAATCCTGGGGAATGACTATTTGATCCAGCCCGATGCTCAACCCTGGACTAATCAACTTTGGTCCAGGGATGGGATCATCTAAAAATATGGCCACTTCCATGGGAACCACATGATTGCACTTGGGGAAAGAGAACTCTCCAGAGTAAGGGGAATATGGGTAAGGACATTCAAAATGTTAAGTTCCTAACATAAGGGGATGGCCACATGCCTGTCTTCCAGAACTTAAATCCTAGGTGGTTCGGGGAAGGAGAAGACCCCCCAAGAATGTGTGCCCACCTCATCTGATAGCTGAAGCCCCTCGCCAGCATTCCTGCCTGTGGTTTCGCATCTGGGGAGATAAGAACGAAGTTCACTTCAGTGAGGGTACTCTGGGCTACACCACCACCAGCTGCCACTGAGTCGATTCAGACTCATGATAACCCTACGTGTGTCGGAATGTAATTGTGCTCTGTAAGGTTTTCAGTGGCTCATTTTTGGGGAGTAACTTGCCAGGCCTTTCTTCTGAGCTGCCTCTGGGTGGACTTGAACCTCCAACCTTTCGATTAGGAGCTGAGCACATTAACCAGTTGCACTCCCATTCCCACCTAAATCAATATGCTGTGTCCTCCAAATTCGGATGCTGAAAGAAACTTATAACTCTGGCAATTAACCAGGAGTATGCATTCATTTTGTGGAGCTAATTCCTGCTGCATGACCAACCTTTAGCCATCTCTTTCCAAGGCAGGTGGTGACCTGAGAATTCTGTTCCTGTTTCCTGAGGACTGCCCCACAATGCAGTGGCTAATGAGGTTTCGGGTTGTCTGGGCCATCCACAAATCCTGCCACAGCTTCCACCCTGCCCCTCAGCACCTGCGCTGCCGGTCTGTGTCAGGACCTGAAGCCCCAAAATGGGATGACTACGATACACCTGAGGAATTTAACTTTGCGAGGGATGTGCTGGACTACTGGACTCAAATGGAGAAGGTGAGGGGTTATCCTTTTTGGGGTGAGGAATACAAATGGCCTCAGTGGTCTTATCTTCTTCCTACTAGGCAGACGAGAACTGAACCAAGGACAGCTTCTGCCTCAGTTTACCAGTATTATGGAAGAAGCTTCTACTTTGGGGTTCAATTCCCAGCCTGGCCGCTTCCTCACTTCTCTGACCCTCAGTGCTTTCATCTGTAAAACAGGGATGATATAGGGTTCTTACGCAGTCTCATGCAATGAACAAGATATAGGTGAAAACATCTGGTACACAGAGGGTGCTCCATAATTGTTGGCAATGCAAAGTTCTAATCACAAGGTTAGCACAAGTTCATGTTAGTACCATTAGTCTCACTTTCAACTAGTGGTATTTTAAGTTTAACAGGAATTGGGCTTGGTGTCAGGACATACCCAGAAGGAGGACATGGATGTGTACATAAGCATTTGACATGTTTGCCTAAGTCATGTCATCCACCTTCCTATGAGGGTGGCAGGTCTAACTGGAGTCATCCCTACCCTACCTGAGTGTGGCTTTATGGTATATCCCAAGAAACCGGTTCTTGTGGCCTCTAGAGGTTTCCTTGTCTCTGAAGAAAAATTCAAGTGATTATATTTTCCCAGGAGGCAGACCAAGACAGATGCAGCGGTGACACTAGGAGTTGGAATAGACACTAGGTGGTGTTTCCAGCCACTAAATCCCAGTTGCCAATGTCCACAGTGTGAACATCCTTGGACAGAGGAGGTAATTCACCTGAGATGGAGTCAAAGTACCCCCCCAAAAACAAAACCCACTGCCAGCGAGTCGATTCTGACTCATAGTGACCCTACAGGATAGAGTGGAACTGCCCCATAGGGTTTCCAAGGCTGTAAATCTTTACGGAAGCAGACTGCCACATCTTTCTCCCACAGAATGGCTGGTGAGTTTGAACAGCTAACCTTTCAGTTAGCAGCAAAGAGCTTAACCACTATGTCACCTGGGTTCCTATCACATAGTGAATAGTAAATTTGAGATTTGAGGCCAGAATGTCTGCCTCCGAAGCATAAACTTATTTCGTGGTGACAATCGTTGTAGTTGTTGTTTATTTGCCGTCAATTCCAACTCATGGTGACCCCATGTTTGTCAGAGTAGAACTAGGCTCCATAAAGTTTTCAATGACCTATTTTTTGAAAGTAGACCACGAGGCCTTTCTTCTGAGGAGCCTCTGGGTGGACTCAAACCTCTAACCTTTTGGTTAGCAGCTGAGCATATTAACCATTTGCACCACCCAGGAACTCCACATATACAAACATGCACATATATACATATAAATCTAAGAAAAGCTACACTACTTTGTTCCTACCATCTGATTAGGATCATGATTGTACAAACATGGAAAAAAATTTTCTTGATGAACACACATCAAAAACTTGTCCATGTTGACCTTTGGAGAGTGAAAATGCAATAAGGAATGTGAAGGATATTTCTCTGCTTACTTCATAAGCTTCTTCATTGCCTGAAATTTTACTCTGAACATGTTTTCCTCTGAAAATTAAAAAAAAAGTCTTTTAAAGAAAAAATGGTCATTTTAGAAAACTTCGTGACACCAAGAAAATAAAAATTGATAATAATTTTTTAAAAAGCTGTTGTTGTTAGGTGCTTTTGAGTTGGTTCCAACTGATAGCAACCCTGTGTGCAACAGAACGAACCACTGCCCACTCCTGCACCATCCTCACAATTGCTGTTACGCTTGAGCCCATTGTTGCAGGCACTGTGTCAATCTATCTCATTGAGCGTCCTCCTCTTTGTCACTGGCCCTCTACTTTACCAAGCATGATGTCCTTCTCCAGGGACTGATCCCTCCTGATAATACATCTAAAGCATGTGAGATGTAGTCTCACCACCCTTGCTTCTAAGGAGCACTCTGGTTGTACTTCTTTCAAGACAGACTTGTTCGTTTTTTTGGCAGTCCATGGTATGTTCAATATTCTTCTCCAACACTGCAATTCAAAGGCATCAATTCTTCTTTGGTCTTCCTTATTCATTGTCCAGCTTTCACATGCATATGAGGTAACTGAAAACACCATGGCTTGGGTCAGGCGCACCTTAGTCCTCAAGGTGACATCTTTGCTTTTTAACACTTTGAAGAGGTCTTTTGCAGCCAGTTTGCCCAATGCAATGGGTCATTTGATTTGTTCACTGATGCTTCCCTGGGTGTTGATTGTGGACCCAAGTAAAATGAAATCCTTCACAGCCTCAATCCAATCTTTTCTCCGTTTATCATGATGTTGCTTATTGGTCCAGTTGTAAGGATTTTTGTTTTGTGTAATCCATACTGAAGGCTGTGGTCTTTGATCTTCATCAGTGAGTACCTCAAGTTCTCTTCACTTTCACCAAGCAAGATTGTGTCATCTGCATATCACAGGTTGTTAATGACTCTTCCTCCAATCCTGATGCCACATTCTTCTTCATGTAGTCCAGCTTCTCAGATTATTTGCCAGCATACAGATTTAATAAGTATGGTCAAAGGGTACAACCCTGGTCAACATCTTTTCTGATGTTAAACCATGTAGTATCCCCTTTTTCTGTTTGAACAGCTGCCTCTTCGTCTATGTACAGGTTCCTCATGAGCACAATTAAGTACTCTGGGATTCCCATTCTTCGTGATGGTATCCATAATTTGTTAAATCACAGCCGAATGCCTTTGGATAGTCAAAAAAAGAAAAAAAAACACAGATAAACATCTTTCTGGTATTCTCTGCTTTCAGCCAGAATCCATCTGACATCAGCAACGATATCCTTAGTTCCACATCTTCTTCTAAATTTGGCTTGAACTTCTGGCAGTTCCCTGTCCATGTACTGCTGCAGCCACTTTTGAATGATCTTCAGCAAAATTTTACTTACCTGTGATATTAATGATATTATTCGATAATTTCCTCATTTGGTGGGATGACCTTTCTTTGGGAATAGGCATAAATATGGATCTCTTCCAGTTGTTTGGCCAGGTAGCTACCTTCCAGATTTCCTAGCATAGATGAGTGAGCTCTTCCAGCGCTGCATCCATTCATTGAAACATCTCAATTGATATTCCGTCAATTCCTGGAGACTTGTTTTTCACCAATGCCTTCAGTGCAGCTTGGGCCTCTTCCTTCAGTACCATCAGTTCCTGATCATATGCTATCTCCTGAAATGGCTGAATGTCAATCAATTCTTTTTGGTGCAGTGACTTTGTATTCCTTCCATCTTCTTTTGATGCTTCCTGTGTCGTTCAAAATTTTCCCCATAGAATCCTTTAATATTACAACTTGAGGCTTGAATTTTTTTTTTTTTTCCAGTTCTTTCAGCTTAAGAAATGCCAAGCATGTTCTTCCCTTTTGGTTTTCTAAATCCAGGTCTTTACACGTGTCATTATATTTTACTTTGTCTTCTTGAGCCACCCTTTGAAATCTTTGATTCAGCTCTTTTACTTCATCATTTTTTCCTTTTGCTTTAGCTACTCAACATTCAAAAGCAAATTTCAGAGAATCTTCTGACATCCAATTTGATCTTTTCTTCTCTCCTGTCTTTTTAATGACCTCTTGCTTTCTTCATATATGATGTCCTTGATGTCATTCCACAACTTATCTGGTCTTTAGTCATTGGTGTTCACTGTGTCAAATCTATTCTTGAGATAGTCTGTAAATTCAGGTGGGATATACTCAAAATCATACTTTGGTACATGTATATATGTCTATCTTGTTTACTAATGTGTTCTTGTGGCCTAAGAACAGTGCCTAATGCATAATGAGACCTTAATATCTATTGAATAAATAATATTACTATATAAATTTAGGTTATTGTATGAATATGATTTTACTTTCTTAACCTAATATTATATTGTGAACATTTCTTATTGCAAAAGAATATCTGCGAAAGTTTTATTGGTTTTATTATATAGAAGTATCTTAAATTTTTTTAAATTGTGCTTTAAGTGAAAGTTTACAGCTCAAGTTAGTTTCTCATACAAAAATTTATACACATATTGTTTATGTGACCCTAGTTGCAATCCCTATAATGTGACAGCGCACTCCCCCTTTCTATGCTGGTTTCCCATGTCCATCCAACCAGCTCTTATCCCTTTCTGACTTTTCATCCTGCCTCTGGACAGGAGCTGCCCATTTAGTCTCGTGTATCTACTTGAATTAAGAAGCACACTCTTCACGAGCATTATTTTATGTTTTATAGTTCAGTCTAACCTTTGTCTGAAGAATTGGCTTCGAGAATAATTTTAGTTCTGGATTAATAGAGAGTCCAAAGGCCATGTCTTCTGGGGTTCCTCTAGTCTCAGTCAGACCATTAAGTCTGGTCTTTTTACGTGAATTTGAGTTCTGCAACACACTTTTCTCCTGCTCCGTCAGGGATTTTCTGTTGTGTTCCCTGTCAGGGCTGTCATTGGTTGTAGCCGGGGACCATATAGTTCTTCTGGTCTCAGGCTGATGGAGTCTCTGGTTTATGTGGCCCTTTTGTCTCTTGGGCTGATATTTTCCTTGTGTCTTTGGTCTTCTTTATTCTCCTTTGCTCCTGGTGGGTTGGGACCAACTGACGTATCTTAGATGGCCATCCACCAAAGTGGGATGCAGAACATTTTCTTAATCAACTTTGTTATGCCAATTGACCTAGATATCCCCCGAAACCATGGTCCCCAGACTCTCACCCCTGCTACTCTGTCCCTCAAAGTGTTTGGTTGTGTTCAGGAAACGTCTCACCTTTTGGTTTAGTACAGTTGTGCTGACATCCCCTGTATTGTGTGTTGTCCTTCCCTTCACCTAAGATAATTCTTGCCTACTAGCTAGTTCCAATCACCAATAAAAGTCTTCAATTTCTTCATCTTTGGCCTTAGTGGTTGGTGTGTAAGAAGAAGAATTGGTAGTTGGAAAATATGGCCTTGGTGATAGAAATGATGCTGGAGATCACATTATTCAATTTTGCAAGACCAACGACTTCTTCATTGCAAATACTTTTTATCAACAACATAAACGGCAGCTTTTTTATACACATGGACCTCACCAGATGGAATACACAGGAATCAAATCGACTACATCTGTGGAAAGAGACAATGGAAAAGCTCAATATCATCAGTCAGAACAACGCCGGGGACTGACTGCGCATCAGCCCATCAATTTCTCATATGCAAATTCAAGTTGAAACTGAAGAAAATTAGAACAAGTCAAAATACGACCTTGAGTATATCCCACCTGAGTTTAGACACCATCTCAAGAACAGATTTGACACAGTGTACACTAATGACTAAAGACCAGACAAACTGTGGAAGGACATCACACATGAAGAAAGCAAGGTCATTAAAAAGACAGGAGAGAAAGAAAAGACCAAAATGGATGTCAGAAGAGACTATGAAACCTGCTCTTGAACGTCGAGAAGCTAAAGTAAAAGGAAAAAATGATGAAGTAAAAGAGCTGAACTGAAAATTTCAATGGGTGACTTGAGAAGAGAAGGTAAAGTATATGATCACATGTGCAAAGACCTGGAAATAAAAAACCAAAAGGGAGGAACACATGCAACATTTCTCAAGCTAAAAGAACTGAAGAAAAAAATCAAGCCTCCAGTTGCAATACCGAGGGATTCTACGGGAAAAATATTGAACAACGCAGGAAGCATCAAAAGAAGATGGAAGGAATACAGAGTCACTATACCAAAAAGAATTAGTCAAAGTTCAACCATTTTAGGAGGTAACATATCATCAGGAACTGATGGTACTGAAGGAAGAAGTCCAAGCTACACTGAAGGCATTGGTGAAAAACAAGGCTCTGGGAATTGATGGAATACCAATTGAGATGTTTCAACAAACGGATGCAGTGCTGGAAGCACTCACTCATCTATGCCAGAAAATCTGGAAGACAGTTGTCTGGCCAAATGAACAGAAGAGATCCATATTTATGCCTATTCCCAAGAAAGGTGATCCAAATGAATGCAGAAATTATCAAATGATATCAATGATATCACATGCAAGCAAAATTTTGCTGAAGGTCATTCAAAAGCGGCTGCAGCAGTACATGGACAGGGAACTGCCAGAAGTTCAAGCCAAATTTAGAAGAGGATTTGGAACCCGGGATATCATTGCTGATGTCAGATGGATCCTGGCTGAAAGCAGAGAATACCAGAAAGATGTTTATCTGTGTTTTTTTTTCTTTTTTTGACTATCCAAAGGCATTCGGCTGTGATTTAACAAATTATGGATACCATCACGAAGAATGGGAATCCCAGAGTACTTAATTGTGCTCATGAGGAACCTGTACATAGATGAAGAGGCAGCTGTTCAAACAGAAAAAGGGGATACTACATGGTTTAACATCAGAAAAGATGTTGACCAGGGTTGTACCCTTTGACCATACTTATTAAATCTGTATGCTGGCAAATAATCTGAGAAGCTGGACTACATGAAGAAGAATGTGGCATCAGGATTGGAGGAAGAGTCATTAACAACCTGTGATATGCAGATGACACAATCTTGCTTGGTGAAAGTGAAGAGGACTTGAAGTACTCACTGATGAAGATCAAAGACCACAGCCTTCAGTATGGATTACACCTCAACATAAAGAGAACAAAAATCCTTACAACTGGACCAATAAGCAACATCATGATAAACGGAGAAAAGATTGGATTGAGGCTGTGAAGGATTTCATTTTACTTGGATCCACAATCAACACCCAGGGAAGCATCAGTGAACAAATCAAATGACCCATTGCATTGGGCAAACTGGCTGCAAAAGACCTCTTCAAAGTGTTAAAAAGCAAAGATGTCACCTTGAGGACTAAGGTGCGCCTGACCCAAGCCATGGTGTTTTCAATCACCTCATATGCGCGTGAAAGCTGGACAATGAGTAAGGATGACCATAGAAGAATTGATGCCTTTGAATTGCGGTGTTGGAGAAGAATATTGAACATACCATGGACTGCCAAAAAAACGAACAAATCTGTCCTGGAAAAACTACAGCCAGAGTGCTCCTTGGAAGCAAGGATGGCAAGACTGTGTCTCACACGCTTTGGATATATTGTCAGGAGGGATCAGTCCCTGGAGAAGGCATCATGCTTGGTAAAGCAGAAGGTCAGCCAAAAAGAGGAGGACCCTCAGTGAGACAGACTGACACAGTGGTTGCAACAATGGGCTCAAGCATAGCAACAATTTTGAGGATGGAGCAAGACCCAGCAGTGTTTCATTCTGTTGTACATAGGGTTGGTATTAGTCAGAACTGACTTGACAGTACCTAACAACAACAACAACAACCTAGTTAGTGAATTCCCCTCTCCTCCCTCTCCAGCCTCTTAACCATTAAAGAGTGTTTTCTTCTGTGTTTAAACCTTTTCTTGAGTTCTTATAATAGTGACCTCATACAATATTCGTCCTTTTGTGACTAATTTCACTCAGCATAATGCCTTCCAGATTCATCCAGGTTGTGAGATGTTTCACGGATTCTCATTGTTCTTTATTGTTGTGTAATATTCCATTGTGCAAATATACCATAATTTGTTTATCCATTCATCCTAGGTTGTTTCCATCTTTTTGCTATTACGAACACTGCTGCAATGAACATGGGTGTACATATATCTAGTCATGTGATGGTTCTTATTTCTCTAGGATATATTCCAAGGAGTGGGATTACTGGATCATAGAGAAGTACCTTAATTTTTAAAACTAATTCCCTAGAGTTGAGAAATTAAGTTATGTTCTTTTTATCTTATTTTATTGCAATAATAATAATATTTCCTGAGGGCCTACTATATTCCAGGCATTGTTACAAGCACTTTACTCATTTAATTAACTCATTTACACTTTACTGTCCTATGGATAGTATTATTGTCCCCATTTCATACATGAGAAAACTGAGGCACAGAGAGGTGCCTCCTAACCACATGGGACTAAGATAGACCCTTTGAAGAATGGAGTTTCAGATCTTCAATAGGTGATGTGAAGATTATTTATGGTCTTATGGGGATGGGGACGGGACAGCTACAGTAGGCCAGAAGTTGGCTGAATTCCATCCCACTCCCAACTTTTCTTGGCTCTATAAGTAGCCCTTGAGCTATGTCCACGCTAGAATGTGACTATGGTAGTAGATTGGCAAAATAAGTGCCTTTTCCCTTGAAGGAGGAAGTAACATGCTGTGTATGATCTTCACCAGGAGGGAAAGAGACATCCCAGCCCAGCTCTGTGGTGGGTGAACAGCAAAGGGGATGAAGTGAAGTGGAGCTTCACAGAGATGACGGACCTAACCCGCCGCGTAGCTAACGTCTTCTCACAGACCTGTGGCCTGCAGCAGGGAGATCGTGTGGCCTTGGTTCTGCCTCGAGTGCCTGAGTGGTGGCTGGTGACTGTGGGGTGCATCCGAACAGGTAAGTGCCTCAAGGGGACCCCAATGGACCTCAGAGCTAGCCTAGGGTTCTAATTCCAACTCCTCATACTGGGACTACAGAACAAACCTCCCTGCCTCTGAGAATTAGCAGACCAAATTGGGGAGAAAACACTTTCTCTTCCCCTACCTCATTCTTCACCACCAACCAGAAAATCCAAACCCATTGCTTTCAAGACGATTCCAACTCATAGCGACCCTATAGGACAGAGTAGAACTGCCCCAAAGGGTTTCCAAGGAGTGGCTGGTGGGTTCAAACTGCTGACCTTTTGGTTAGCAGCCAAAGCTCTTAACCACTATGCCACAAGGGTTCCTTCTTTACCACAGTCTTTCTCTTTTTCATATGGCCTCATAAATTCTCTTATTCTTTCTCACTCACTCTCTCCTCACACTCACACACTCTCAAACACAACCTCATACACTCACTCTCTCTCTCTTACATCCTTCATTTGTAAACTCTCAGACATTTTCACTTTTTTTAATTCATCAATTTTTAACATTTTGCCACAATCTTTCCCTCTTTGTCTCTCTCCTTCTCTCTCTCCTCTCTTCTCTTTCCCTCTCTCCTTCCTCTCTCTGTCTCTCCCTCTCTCTCTCTCCCTTTTTCTCTGAGTCCTTTGAGAATCAGTTATAGACATTGTGACGCCTCACCCAGAAACACTGGAATATGCATCTGCTAAGAGAAAAAAAAAAGAATTTTTTTTTTTTTTTTTAAGAGCAAAGGTATTTCCTTCCCATAACCACAACGCAGTTATCACACGAGAACTCTGGCATTGATACAATACAGATATCTGATATACACACAGAGTCAAAATTCCTCAATTGTCCTGATAATGCCCTTTATAGCTACTTTTTGTCTTTAAACCCAAAATCCAATCTAGGATCATGCATGGCATTTAGTTGACATGTCTCCTTAGTCTCCCCAGCTTTTTCTGCATGACAATGACATTGTTTAAGAGTAATAAACATTCACTCCATTAAAGTAAAGCAAGGAGATTTTATTGTAGGTTTGATAACAGTCTGGAACAGGGAAAACATCTAATTTTACAGAGAGAATAAACACTTCCAAAATGGAGAAGCTGCAGAGACCTTTTTTTTTTTTTTTTTAAATTTTTATTAAGCTTCAAGTGAACATTTACCATTCCAATCAGTCTGTCACATGTAGGTTTACATACATCTTACTCCCTTCTCCCACTTGCTCTCCCCCTATTGAGTCAGCCCTTACAGTCTCTCGTTTCGTGCCAATTTTACCTTCTTCCCTCTCTCTCTATCTTCCCATCCCCCCTCCAGTCAAGAGTTGCCAACACACTCTCCCGTGTCCACCTGATTTAATTAGCTCACTCTTCATCAGCATCTCTCTCCCCCCCACTGACCAGTCCTTTTCATGCCTGATGATTTGTCTTCGGGGTTGGTTCCTGTCCTGTGCCATCAGAAGTTCTGGGGAGCATTGTCTCTGGGATTCCTCTAGTCGCAATCATACCATTAGGTGTGGTCTTTTAATGAGAATTTGGGGTCTGTATCCCATTGGTCTCCTGCTCCCTCAGGAGTTGTCTCTTGTGCTCCCTGACAGGGCAGACATCGATTGTGGCCGGGCACCAACTTGTTCTTCTGGTCTCAGGATATTGTAGGTCTCTGGTTCAAGTGGCCCTTTCTGTCTCTTGGGTTCTTAGTTGTCGTGTGACCTTGGTGTTCTTCCTTTGCCTTTGCTCCTGGTGGGTTGAGACCAATTAATGTATTTTAGATGGCTGCTTGTTGGCATTTAGGACCCCAGGTGCCACAATTCAAAGTGGGATGCAGAGTGTTTTCATAATAGAATTGTTTTGCCCATTGATTTAGAAGTCCTCTCAAACCAAGTTCCCCAGACCCCAGCCCCTGCTTCGCTATCCTTTGAAGCTTTCATTTTATCTCGGAAACCTCTTTACTTTTAATCCTGTCCAATTAGGCTGACCTTCCTTGTTTTGAGTGTTGTCTTTCCCTTCACCCAAAGCAGTTCCCATCTACAGATTGATCAATAAAAAGCCCTCTCCCTCCCTCCCTCCCTCCCTCCCCCCTTTGTAACCACAAAAGTATGTGTTCTTTTCCGTTTTTTCTATTTCTCAAGATCTTATAATAGTGGTCTTATACAATATTTGTCCTTTTGCAACTGACTCATTTCGCTCAGCATAATGCCTTCCAGATTCCTCCATGTTATGAAATGTTTCAGAGATTCGTCACTGTTCTTTATCGATGCGTAGTATTCCATTGTGTGAATATACCACAATTTATTTACCCATTCGTCCGCTGATGGACATCTTGGTTGCTTCCAGCTTTTTGCTATTGTAAACAGAGCTGCAATAAACATGGGTGTGCATGTATCTGTTTGTGTGAAGGGTCTTGTATTTTTAGGGTATATTCCGAGGAGTGGGATTTCTGGTTTGTATGGTAGTTGTATTTCTAACTGTTTAAGATAACGCCAGATGGATTTCCACAGTGGTTGTACCATTTTACAATCCCACCAGCAGTGTATGAGAGTTCCAGTCTCTCCGCAGCCTCTGCAACATTTATTATTTTGTGATTTTTGAATTAATGCCAGTCTAGTTGGTGCAGAGACCTTTTAAAGGGTGAGAACAAACGACTTGAGCTGTACTATTCTGATTGGACATTACAAACTTAGATTTATGCAAGTCAGATTACTAGAAGTGATGCTAGGAGGGAGAAGGTTGAAGGACATTTCACTCTTAGAAACAGCTTGCTCAATATGTGTATTAATGAGAAACTAGTTTTCCCATAAACCTTCATCTAAAGTACAATTGAAAAAAGGGGGGGAATGCAGAACAGAATTTCAAATTTTCAGGGAATCCAGATATTCTAGAGTCATTGAGGCTGGATGAACCCCCAAAACTATTGTCCTGAGATAATCTTTAAAATTTAAACTAAAAATATCCTCTAAAATCTTGTTTAAACCAGCAATAGTTTAGCTTAGCTAGTAAAGAATGTCTGCCTTGAGGATTGTGCTCTTATAACAACTATCTGTATGGGATCAAATTGACAACAGTAACTTGCAAGGTTAGACAGGAAGCATGGGGGGCAGTGAGTTTATTTTAATAAGGCAGAAACAATTTGGAAAAGGAGGGTTAGAATGTTTGCACAACCTGAAGAATGTAATCAATGTCACTGAATTGTACATGTAGAAAATGTTGAATCGGTATATGTTTTGCTCTGTATATTTTCAACAGCAAAAATAAATAAATAAAAAGAAACAGCTTGCCCAAGTGTAATTTTTCTTGTGAGCAGTTGCCTAGGAGACCTAGATAAGAGTCAACATCTAGGTCTTCTTCCTGAGACATTGTGTCAGGAAGGGTCTTGATAGTTCCTGTGAAACAATTATATATATATATAAAGAAAGGCAAGATGGAGTAAGTCCCCACCACCACCGACTGCTCTGACAGGGATCACAATAGAGGGTCCCAGACAGAGCTGGAAATAAATGTAGAGCAAAATTCTAACTCACAAAAAAAGACCAGACTTACTGGTCTGACAGAGACTGGAGAAACCCAAGAGTATGGCCCCCAGACACCCTTTTAGCTCAGGACTGAGGTCACTCCTGAGGTTCGTCCTTCAGCCAAAGCTTATGTAGGCCCATAATATAAGAGGAGACTAAATGGGCACACCAGCCCAGGGGCAAAGATGAGAAGGCTGGAGGGACAGGAAAGCTGGTAATGGGGAACCCAAGGTCAAGAAGCGGAGAGTGTTGACATGTCATGGGGTTGGCAACCAATGTTACAAAATAATATGTGTATTAATTTTTAATGAGAAGCTAATTTGCTCTGTAAGCCTTCATCTAAATTACAATAATACACACACACACACACATATATATATGTTGGGAAAAAAAAAGATGGAGTAGGGTCCCAAACTCTGAAGCAGCCATTTTACTTTAGTCAAGTGCCTCAGTTTCCTTGCTCTTACTCAACATTTTTGAAGAGTACAAATTGTTTTTGCAGAATGTCCCTCAAAATTTGTATTTCTGCCTCTTTGCTCATGATTACATTCAGGTTTTTTAAATGTTTTGAGTATAAATATTTTTGGCAGTATTACAAGGAAGATATGTGTCTTTCTTAGCGTATCACATCAGAGAGTACATGAAGTCAGTTTGTCCCATCATCAGTGGCACTGTTTGATCATCTGAGCAAGTCGGTGTCCACCAGACTCTCCTTTGTAAAGGAACCTTTTCTCCTTTGTAGAGAATAAGTAATTTGTGGTGTAATTCTTATGAGAATGTGTAAATATCCTGTTTACCCACACTCTTTCATCCAATGGTTTAGCCATTAGTGATTCCTGATTAAACTGAATATTACTATGGTGGTTTTAAATGGTGACTTCTATTTTGATTATTCCTTCTATATTTATTAGTTAGCATTCTTTTGTAAAGAAAAGCTTTCTTTCCCCCCTTTTAATTACCTGGAGTCCCTGGGTAGTACAAATGGTTAATGAGCTCGGCTGCTAATGGAAAGATTCAAGGTTCGAGTCTACCCAGAGGCTCCTCAGAAGAAAGGCCTCATGATCAACTTCCAAAAAATCAGCCATTAAAAACCATATGTAGCACAGTTGTACTCCGACACACATGGGGTCATCATCAGTTCTACTCTGTCCTTTAGGGTTACTATGAGTCTGAATCAACTCAGTGGCAATGGGTATGGGACTTGTGGATTCATTTTTGAATCACTTCTTATCCTATCCTGCATGCTCATGCAACACTCTATCACGCTCTCTCTTCCTTATATATTCTCTCTCATGTATTGTCTCACACATAAAATGGTCAATTAAGTCAGCAAGATCATATGGAATTAAAATTAACAGCAATGGCAGATGGAGTATGGAGAATAAAAATCATGTCATCATCTGTATAGCTAAGAGACCACCCATGCAAAATCCAAGATTTGAGTTGCGTTTTCTGGGATAAACAGAATTGAGGAAGAGTTGAAGCAAAGGAAGGACATTTAAGACATGGGCACAGCTCATGAAAAGGTTGAGAGTCAGGAATAGCCTACGTGAAGAATGGCCCTTTTGAAATAGGGAATGCGATTTGTGGAAGAGAAAGGCGGTGTTGTGGATTGAATTAAAAAAAAAAAAAACCCATTGCCACCAAGTCAATTCTAACTCACAGCAGCCCTATAAGACAGAGAAGAACTGCCCCCATAGGGTTCCCAAGGGGCACCTGCTGGATTTAAACTGCCAGCCTTTTGGTTAGCTGCTGTAGCACTTAACCACTGAGTTACCAGGGCTCCATGGATTGACTTGTGTCCCCCCAAAATATGTGCAGTAAATCCTAGCCTCTATGCCTGTGGTTATAATCCCATTTGGAAATGGATTGTCTTTGTTACATTAATGAGGTAGGATTAATGTAGGGTGTATCTTGAGTAAAAATCTTTTGGGATATAAAAGAGATTAAACAAGCAAGTTAGGAAGCAGAGATGGGGTATGATAGATGCCAAGACACATGGAGATCTCCAAGGAACCAGGAAGCAGAAGGGGAAGAGACAAGGACCTCCAGAGCCAACAGAGAGAGAAAGCTTTCCTCTAGAGCCGGCACTCTGAATTCAGACTTCTAGCCTCTTAAACTGTGAGACAATGAATTTCTGTTTGTTAAAGCCATACACTTACGGTATTTTTATTATAGCAGCACTAGATAAATGAGACAGATGGGGAGTGGACAGTGTCTTAAATGTCATGATGGAGAGCTTGGTTTTTCCTGGAGAGAGGTTACAGGTGTTAGTGCAGGAATGAAAAAAAAAAAAAAACTTGGGGGGTGGAAGGGGGAAACAAGTGCTTTATGGAAAGTAAACAAGCAATTGTATAGTAGGAGGTGGCAGGAGGATTCTGGAAAGGGTATCCGGTGGAGAAGTTAGAGTTCATTTGGGCACACAATGGCCTGAACTAATTGTTAATGGTGGAGATGGAAAGGCAGGCAGAAAAATGCAAAGGACAATATGGTTATCAATTAATTGGATATGCAGAATTAAGGAAGAGAGAAGATACGAGATGACATCAAGAGACTAACAGAGAGGGAAGTGGAGGAATAAAGATAAGGGGGCAGAGATGCAGCTAATCCTGATGTCTCTGTCCTACTCATATATATATTCCCAGGTCCAGTGTAAAGCTATGTAAGTAAGGTAAGGACCACCTGTCTTCTGGCTGGACCCATCTGTAGTAGAAGTTAGGGCAGGGTTTTCAAATGCTAATGTCTATAGGAGTCACCTGGGGGTCTTGTTACAATGCAGATTCTGATTCAGTACGTTTGGGGCACAGCCTGAGATTTTGCACTTCAAATCAGCTCTTAGGTGGTTGTCTTGTTATCTAGTGCTGCTATAACAGAAACACCAGAAGTGGATGGCTTTAACAAATAAAAATTTATTCTCTCACAGTCTAGGAGGCTACAAGTCCAAATTCAGGGCATTAGCTCCAGGGGAAGGTTTTCTCTCTCTGTCAGCTCTGGAGGAAGGTCCTTGTCATCAGCCTTCTCCTGGTCTAGGAGCTTCTCTGCACAGGAATCCCAGGTCCAAAGGACAGGCTCTGCTCCTGGCACTGCTTTCTTGGTGGTATGAGATCCCCACTGTCTCGCTGCTCACCTCTCTCTTTTATATCTCAAAAGAGATTGGCTTAAGACACAATCTAATCTTGCAGATCTCATCAACATAAGTGCTGCTAATCCATCTCATCGACATCATAGTGATAGGATTTATGACACACAGGAAAATCACATCAGATGACTAAATGGTGGACAATCACACAGTACTGGGAATTATGGCCTAGCCAAACTGATACACATATTTTTGGGGGACCCAATTCAATCCATTACAGTAGTGGTAATGCTATTCGTTCCCTGATCATATTTTTGCATAGCAAGAGATTAGGAGATTTCCAAGCAGACAATCAGAACTGAGACCCATAATTGTGAAAGAGTAACAGAAAGCAAACAGTTCCTTTCTTATCCCCAGGGATCATCTTCATGCCTGGGACCACCCTGATGACAGCCAAGGACATTCTCTACCGACTACAAAAGTCTGAAGCTAAGGGCATCGTGACCACAGATACCTTTGCCCCAGAAGTGGACTCTGTGGCTTCTGAGTGCCCCTCTCTGATAACTAAGCTCCTGGTGTCTGACCACCGCCGTGAAGGGTGGTTGGACTTCTGGTCACTGATCAAGTGAGTTTCTGGTCACTTAATGACTGTACTCTCTGCAGATCAGTGGGAGATACCATCTGCTCCCAAGTGCTGGGAGACAGGCAGCCAAGTGATGGGCAGCTCAACAGGTTGAAGGCCAGACTGTCTGGGTTTGAATTCTGGCTCCACCACTTGCTAGTGCTACATCTTCAGGCACATTATCTAACCTCTCTGAGCCTGTTTTCTCATCTGCAAAATGGGAATCAGAGCAGTAATCACCCTTTAGGGTTACTCTGAACATTAAAGGAGTTCATAATTATAAATCACTTAAAGCATTGCCTGGGACATAGTAAGTGCTATTTAAGTATTTGTTAAATTTTTTTTTAATCACTGTATTTTCCTCATTTTTCAAATGAATAACTGGCAGTCCACTTGTCCAAATTACCCATAAAGTCAGTATGACGCCTAAGACCAAGAGAGCTTATTTTCCCTCCAGTGTTGGAAACCCCTAGTTTCCTAACTCCAAGCCTCATATTCTTTCCTTTGCTTCTTCAGAGGGCGGAAAAACAGCAAATATGACTTTTCTTCTTTTGTCTTAAATCCCTTTGCAGATCAGCTTCTCCAGACCACACCTGTATTAAGTCAAAGACAATGGACCCCATGGCCATCTTCTTCACCAGTGGAACCACAGGCTTCCCCAAGATGGCAAAACACAGCCACGGACTTGCCTTACGATCCTCCCTCCCTTCATGGTAGGAAACAGGACACCAACTTAGAGGATGGGTCGCAGATCTGGAGTGGTGTGTGTGTGTGTGTGCACAGAGTGTAGGGTGTATGTGTCTGTGTAGAGAGGGTAGATATGTGTATATGAAGGATACGCAGGTGCAGTGTGCGGAGAATATGCATGAAGAATGTGTGTGACGTGTGTGTGGGTAGAGGCAGTGGGAATTCTTCAAACCACACAAATAAGTGCCTCCAGAGTTTGGTGGTGAATGATAGCATGGTTCTTGCAGTGGTGCCTGAGGTGGCAGGTCCCCTCCTCTCCTCCATTATGGGCAAATCAGAGATGGGTTTCCAAATAATAAGCTGCTTGGGGAGACATA
Organism: Loxodonta africana; assembly: GCF_030014295.1. NCBI lineage: Eukaryota > Metazoa > Chordata > Mammalia > Proboscidea > Elephantidae > Loxodonta > Loxodonta africana. Next base: position 76,514,149 of record NC_087353.1, read on the forward strand.
CCTGGAACCAAACCATACCCTAAGCCACAGCCCCTAAAGTAAACCAAGCAACACAGAGAGGCTGAAGCACTCACCTCAGGGTTAATGGTTTAGTCCACCCTCAATCAAACCTCTTCTTGCCCGCCGCTCTGGTCCCAAACTAGTAATATTCAGACCAGACCTAATTCTATATATTTTCTAAATTACTAAACCAGAACTGGAGTCAGTGAAGGCTTCTTGTGGTCAGTGGGTTTTTGAGCTAATTGATGGAGCACAGTTCTACTCTGCAATACATGGGGTCACCATGAGTTGGAATCAACTCCATGGCAACAAGCTGGGGTTTCTTTGTTTGTGTGTTTAAGTAGCAAAAGCCCAGGAAGAATGTGAGTGAGAGGAATGCAGGGCTTTCCATGCAGTGGAATCAATATGTGCAAAAACCAAACCCATTGCCATTGAGTCGATTCTGACTCATACAGAGTTGAACTGCCCCATAGGGTTTCCAAGGAGTGGTTGGTAGACTCAAACTGCCGATCTTTTGGTTTGCAGCCACAGCTCTTAACCACTGCGCCACTAGGGCTCCAATATGTGCAAAGGCACATAGATATAAAAAGTAGTATTCTGAGAACTACGAAGATTTAAGGATAGCTGGTGCCTCTCAGCTGGAGAGGGGCCCACGGGAAGAGCTAGAAAAGTACACAGGGGGCAGATCATGCATGGCCTCGTGGGCTGTAGTGTGGAGTTTGTACCTTGTCAGGAAAACGATGGGGAGGTAGTGAGAGGTTTTCATCAATAGGGTGAACTGATCAGGTTTATGTTTTGAAAAGAATGCTGTAGCTGCTGGATGGAGAATGAGTTGGAGAAAGTGGGAATGGAGTCAGAAAGACCAGTTAGAGGCTCTTAGAATAATCCAATTGCAAGATGGTGGTGGCCTAGACCAGGTGGCAGAGAGACGAAAGAATTGAGTACATCTGAGATTTTTTGAGATGTTAGGAAATAGAGTCAACAAGAGCTTCTGGCTAGATGTGGAAGGTGAGAAAGAGGAGGGAGTCAAGGCTGACTCCTAAGTTCCTAGCTTGGACAGTTTCATGGATGGTGATGACATTCAATGAAATACAGAGAACACTGGAGGAGAATCAGCTCAAGGAAGGCAGGAGAGATTATGATCTGCCAGCTTGAGTTGCCTGAGACACATCCCAGAAGACATACGCAGTCCAGTGGGTAATCGGAGGAAGTACTGAAGCTCAGAAGAAAGGTTCACACCCCCCGCCACCACCACCCCATAACTAGTAATTTTCTATGGATGTGCCACAACCCTAAGAGAGATAGGATGAGGGAGTGTGGATGACTCATCAAAGCCACTCCCCACTAATAGAAAAGCTCCTCAAAGCCAAAGCCAGCAAGTAGGAGAGTTAGTCTTGTTTCCTTAAGGAGCCATACACACAAAGCTCCCTCAGAGGCTATAGAATTCAGGTAGAGAAATAAGAAACCTCCCCCATGACACCTTCCAACCACGGATAAATTATTGCCCTTAGGATAACTGCTTCCACTCTCTCGCCAAGAGAGTGTCTTAATTAGGATTCTCTGTCTATTGCAAATGACAGAAAACCCAACATAAACCTCTTTAAGCCAAAAAGGAAATAAGGGAATTTATTGGCTCATGAAAGAGAGAAGTCCAGGGTTTGGCTTCAGACATGTCTGGAGAGCACCTGCATTAGGTTTTCATCTCTCCATCTCTCAGCTCTGTTCCTGGGAAATATGACTGATTAATTAGCACACATTTGGGACCTGGGGGAGAGGGGTGGATCAGCCCCATATAAATCACATGAATTGGAGTAAGAGGGATGTACTCCTACCTGAAAATCAGAGTCCCCAGCTCCCAATCACACAGCTGAGATGACTGTATTTTGGAGCTAGCAGGAAACTTCTACAGCTGAAGACGTCTGATATCATCTGGTGCCTGTCAGACCCAGGCTGGATTATGGCTATCCTAGGGGCCCTGCTTGAACCATGGACAGCAGGTGCTACAGTTTTCATCCATCATCTGCCCCAGTTTGACCCCAAGATCATTGTACAGGTAAGCAGAATAACCTTTCAGTATCAACAAAGTTGGAAGAAATCAATGTTTCAAGGCCAAAAGCTGGACTCTCCTGAGAAATATTTTCCTTAGGCAAGAAGCCCGTTAGCAGCATATAATCCCGGTTCTGGGTTTCTCAAAGTGTGGAGCACTGAATCACAGTCACCGTATCATAATCACATCAAGATGTAACCTTGATGAAAATGCCTATTTCTGGGCCCTTCCCCAGATCTATGGGGACATGAGACCTGGAACATACATTTTGAGAAACAGAAATTAAAACAACCAGAATAAGCCTGGGTCTCCTGGATTCTGGTTCCTGGCTCAACCAGATAGCTAGCATGGGTGTGTGCGTGTGTGTGTGTGTATTGTGTTGTGTGTTACTTAGTATAGTAAAGTGTTCAAAAGCAGAGAGCTTGGAATATAACAAATGGAACTTCTTATCCCAGTTTTGCCAATTTCTCCTCCTGCCTGTGATCATGATTTACTGCCTACCTCCAGCCAGTCTCTAAGGCTTCTTAAAAAGTTCTGATGAAGTTAATTTTCCAGAGTTTATATGGTTTCAGAAAAGGTTCATGAACTGGCAGCACAGTCTCAGTGAGACATGCTCTGCTGGACAGAGAAAGGCTGGGAGTTTTTATGAGACAAACAGAGAGAGAGAAACAAAACAAAGGATCCTTTATATATTTGGACATACCATCAGGTCATATCAGAGCAGGACATAAGGAACGCCCAAACATTTAAACTTATCTATTCAAAAGGGCTTTGTTTAATGTCTGAAACAAAACTTGTGAGCAAGCAGGGAAAAATGTTTGTGCATACCAAATGAGGTCAAAGGGGAGAGAACTTTCAACCAGGGTGGGGGCCTCTCCAGGTGGCATCTCCCAGTCTCTTTAAGTCTAACTCTTTAAAAGGGCCTCTTTAATTCTTCAAGTCCAGCAAGTCTGGAGAACGAAATACAAACTCAACAGGTTTAAAGCTGCAGAAAAGACAATAATGACTCCACCCTTTCCCCCTCTCACCAGGTCTAATTCTCCCTCACTGTATGTTGTTTGGTGCCACTGAGTTGATTCCGACCCCAAGTGACAGAATCAAATTAGAACTGAACATATAGGGCTCCCTAGGCTGGTAGTGCAGTGGTTAAGCACTCAGCTCCTAACAGAAAGGTCAGCACTTCTAACCCAACAGCCGCTTAGCAGGAGAAAGATGTGGCAGTAGGCGTCCTTAAAGATTACAGTATTAGAAACCCTATGGGGCAGTTCTACTCTGTCCTGTAGGGTCACTGTGAGTCTGAATCGACCTGACAGCAAGAGGTTTTGTTTTTGTTTTGTTTTGTTTTGTTTTGGTGGGTAGAGGCGATCTTTACAGAAGCAGATCGCCAGGTCTTTTCTCCCTCAGAGCCTCTGGGTGGATTCGAACCACCCACCTTTCCGTCAGCAGCCGAGTGCTTAACCATCGCACCACCAGGGTTCATTCTCCACTATATAGGGTGTCCCAAAAGTCTTAGTGTAGTTTTAAGATTAGATAATTTCAAAAGTATTAATGCTACCAATGTACAAAAAAAAAAACAGTATTTGAAAGTTTAATTATTCAGATTTATTTTCCACTGATTACTTTTGTGAATTTTGAATAATAATGTTTTTATTTTAATTTATTTTTTCAGTTCCTCTGATTGAAGATAGAAAATGTTGGCTAAAATGAAAAACAAAGTTAATTATAAATTCACTAACCAAAGTTCACAAAACAAAATATTCCTTCCATGTCCTCTCTGCCCACTCCCCCAAATGAGTCCTTCCTGCCAGATATGCTACAAGAGCCTCCTGCTCTCTATCTCTCTGCCACCGGAAGCTGCAAAGCACCCAGATGAGTTAGAAATTACAACTTAAAACCCCCTGGCGTCGAGTCAATTCCAACTTATAGCAATCCTATAAGACAGAGTAGAACTGCCCCAAAGGGTTTCCAAGGCTGGAGATCTTTATGGAAGCAGACTCATATCTTTCGCCAGCTAAGCAGCTGGTGGGTTCGAACTGCTGACCTTTCAGTTAACCGCTGAGTGCTTTAACCACTGTACCACCAGGGCTCAAAATTACAACTTAGTCTGCAATAATCATAGCCAATATTTGGTGACCACCTATTAAGCATCAGGCTCTGGAAAAGACATTTGACACATGTTATCTTCAATCTTTACGTGCTTAGCGTTGCTCCCTTGGGTGTATGTAACAGAAAGCCACTTCAAAGTAGCTTACTGGAAAAAAAAAAGGGTCACGTGGGCCTGTCAAGATACTGAAGGGGAAGAAAGGAGCCAGAGTGGAGGCAGGTTTCCCCAAAGTGCCCTTTATGTCACATCATGGTGCTGCAAGCAGTGGATAGTCCCATTTGACAGAGGAAGAAGCAGAGTTGCAGAAAATTTAAGTAACAGAGTCAGGATTTAAATTCTGACCAGGAAGACCTCAAAACCCACATTCTCGTCTTTACTGTTTCTCACTCTCCTAGCATATTTCCACCCTGATCTAAAACCCAGAAAGCATCCCACTTCCAGCCAAACGAAGTTAAAGCTCAGACGTTTTTGACCCTACATAATCTGGCTCCAACTAACCTCATCCTGCTTAAATGTTATTTCTTGTTCAGTTCCTATATATCTAAATAAACCATATTACTTGACTACGCTTAAATGTTTCTTCAGCCCCTGAGACTTTGCTCCAGTTATTCCATCTATTTTCAGAGGCCTCTCCTACTTCTCTGCCTGTAGACACCCTCTCCTTTTGTTAATGCCCCAATTAAATGCCCTCTCTTCCTTCAAACCCCCACTCCCAGGCAACCCAACCAGAAGGAATATAATCTGCTCTGTCTTTATAAACTCCCTGGGTGGTGAAAATAGGTAATGTACTCAGTTACTAATTGAAAGGTTGAGTCCACCCAGAGGTGCCTCAGAAGAAAGGCCTGGCAATCTACTTCTGAAAAATCACCATTTAAAACCCAATAGATATTGGTGATAGTTGCACAACATGATTGATGTAATTGGTGTCACTTAATTGCACGCGTAAACAACGTTGAATTGTCAAATGTGTTATCTAAATTTTTACAAAAAAAAAAACCCTATGGAGCACAGTTCTACCCTGACACACCATCATCATGACATCACCATCACCATGGGTCGAAGTTGACTCAAAATCAATTGTATTTTTATGTCCTTAAGGATAGGCTTCAAATCTCTCTCATAACCCACTGCCGTCGAGTCGATTCCGACTCATAGCGACCCTACGGGACAGAGTAAAACTGCCCCGTAGAGTTTCCAAGGAGCGCCTGGCGGATTCGAACTGCAAACCCCTTGGTTAACAGCCGTAGCGCTCAACCACTACGCCACCAGGGTTTCCATCTCTCTCATGATACCTACCAAATTCTGCCTTATCATTTGAGTCCGGTCTTACCCCTTCTATTAGTACCTACTCTCCCTAAGAGGAGCCCTGGTAGCATAGTGGTTAAGAGCTTGGCTACTAACCAAAAGGTAGGCAGTTCAAATCCACCAGCTGCTCCTTGGAAACCCCATGGGGCAGTTCTATTCTGTAGGACTGACTCTACAGCAATGGGGCTTTTTTTGGTCTCCATAAGAGTTGGGGATTTATCTTATTCTTCTTACTTTCCCCAACAGCACAAGACCAAATGCCATGTACAAAATTCAGGCTCAATATACAGATATTGAATAAATTAACAAGTCAATAAACGGGCTTTCTTAGAGGTGAGGTCAGAACTACAGTGCTAAGAATTGGCTGAGAGTTTTTATCTTAATTGTAAAAATACAATCCCTTCTCTTCTCACTTTCCAGATGTTCTTCAAATACCCCATCACCCAATGCCTTGGTGCACCGACCATTTATAGAATGATTATGCAGCAGAATTTCACCAGGTATAGTAGAAGTGGCTGGTAACGTCAGTCTCTGGGTAGGATTTTAAGTAATCTGAGGCATCATGGTTGTTTTCTCCTTTGGTTCTTTGAGGGTAGTCTGTGCACGTGTGCCTGAATGTGTTTTAAGTGACGATGGTGAAAATCATCAGCCAGTCTAATTAGTTCATTGACTCCAGACCCAGAGAACCTAGAGAAACACTCAGTCGGCCTTGCATCATTGTGGGTTTATTCTTTTTAAAATATTTTTATTGTGAAATAACAGACATACAGAAAAATGCACAGAACATAAATGTACAGGTTAATGAACTGTCTGGAAGAAAATACCTGTGTAACCATCCAACTAAGTCACAAAAATAGAACACTGCCAGTATCCCAGAGACCTCCATATGTCTCCCCCCTCAAGGAAACCACTATACTGACTTTTATGGTGTTCACCTCCTTATTCTCCATTATAGTTTACCTTTTAATGAAATATTCCTAAACAAATAATTCAGATATACCTGCCTTTAAACCTTATATATGTTTCATACATCATTCTGTTCTATATGGCTTCTTTCATTCAACATTATGTTTCTAACATGTACCCATGCTGTGGAATACGGCTATAGCTAGTTTATTTGCATTGCTGCCTAATATTCCATTTTATAAAAATAGCACAATTTTTAAAATCAATTCTACCACTAATTGATATTTAGGTAGCTTTCAGTTTGGGGCTATTGATGAATAATGCCGCATTGAACTCTTATACATGTACCCTGGTGCAAACAAGCAGACATTTCTGTAGGGCTTTTTCTAGCAGAGCAATGGCGAGGTCACATTAACACTGTACACTGCCACATATTTTCTTAAGTATTGAACCAATTTATGCTCCCACTAGAAGATTAGGAGAATTCCTGTTGTTCTATACCCTTGCCAATTTTGGCTGTTGTCAGTTTTTAATTTTTAATACCTCATAATCCGGTGGGTATGCAGTGTGATCTTATTGTAGTTTGGTTTTTGAATTTCCCTGTGTTGGAGTGTTAATTTTTAGCCAAACTGAAATCTGCTCTTTGAACCTCATGGGCATTTATGTAACTTTTAGAGACTCTGAAGTTGAAATGGCTGAAACTGAACTTCAAAAATCAGTGCTAATGTTATTTTAGGTGTAAGAGTTAAAACATCAAATCTAATGACTACGTTTCTGAAAACTAACGCTGAAATGCAACTTCATTGTATTCGTGGAACCTCAGTCTAGCTGGGTTCTGTTTCCATGTGTATTTCAAAGTTCACGTTACAGCTGCTTTTTACATCATTCTTCAGATGGTGGCCTTTGTCCAAGCTCAGAAAAATTCAATCAGGGCATGTGCCTGACCAATGACCCTACCCAAGATACTGCCCACTTTGGGCAAAGCTCTAGAAGAATGAGGAAGATAGCCTGTATAAATATCAAATCAATTCTACTTCTCACACCAACTGAATGAGATCAATTCAGTTCCCACTCAACTCTGTTCCCCTCTGCCTCACTTCTGCTCTGACACCAAATAGACAGGCAGCATCTCTTCCTCTGACCCTAACTACCTGGAGCTAGGTCAGACCTCACATGACAAAAGGCACAGTCCTCCAGACAGCCAAGTCTGCCCAAGACCTCATACGCCAGACACAATCTTGGAGTCCCCTGTACAACATCATCACTTCTGATCTGCTGATTATAAATTCAGGGGTTCCCTCTACCCCCCCAAGATATTAGCCACAAGTTCAGGGGTCCCAAGCTCCCTGCTTCTGACTTGCTAGCTTCCACTACTCCCTTGGGTTTGATAATTCATTAGAACAACTCAAGAACTCAAGGAAAATGCTGTACTTATGATTACAGCTTTATGATGGCAAAAAGGATACGAACAAACGACGCTTAAGGTGAGGGTTCTCAACACAGAGCTTCTGTGTCTTAAATGCACTATCTCCTCACAAACATCAACATCTATACCAACTGGGAAGGCTATGGAACTTCAGTATCCAAGATTTATTGGGGGGGTCTCATTATGTAATTCAAACTCTAGCCTCTCTCCTCTGAGGTTGGTCGATATCTTGAGGTAGACAGCACACCACGAAGTGGGTCTTTCTGCTGTAGTCTGCCCCAACCCAACATGAGTCATTAACCTTCAGCTGAGGTCATCAAAGGCGCTTCAATCAATGACTCTTCAATCATCCGGGAAAGTCCAAGGTTTTGGAGGTTATCTCTCAGGAACAAAGGACAAAGACCAAATTCTTTGGGTAAAGTTAACTTCCTGACACACCCTAAATGAAATTAGCCCTCTGGCTCCTCACTCTTAACTCTGTACGTACAAGAGAGTGACAAAGATGAAAAGGTGATAAGATTCCTGTTATCTCCCTTATCCCCAAGATCTGGCCTGACTCAGCCCCATACCAGCTGTTACTCAGCCCTCAATCACTTCCTCATCTTCTTCAGGAAACCCAATCATTATTTTGTGATTGTTTTTGTATTCTTTATGGAAGATTTTTGGGGGTCGGTTTATATCACACAATGCACCCAGAAAACTACTGCAAATGTTCATTTCTGACTTCTTTCCAAAATCCCTTCTCTCAATGCTGCCACCTGTGACCCTTCTCCATTCTCCCTCACTCAGTCCTGTCCTCCCTTATGTCTTGAGCAATTCATTTCCAAACCCTAACTTTCACATCCCACTCAGGGATATAAAAACCCCTTCAGTTAACATACCACTATATCAATCCAGGGTTCTCCAGAGAAATGGAACCAGTAAGAACCAATACATATATATAAAGAAGTTTATTTAAGGAATTGGCCCATGCTATCGTGGGGGCTGACAAGTCTGACATCTATAAGGTAGTCCAGCAAGCTGGAAACTCAGCAGGAGTTGATACAAACATTGTGTTCTTGAATCCAAAATCTGTAGGGCAGGCTAGTAGGCTGGGCAGGAGTTAGCACTGCAGTCTTGAGCAAGAATTTCTTCTTCTCTGAGAAACCTCAGTTTTTGCTCTTAAGGCCTTCAAATGACTGGATGTAGCTCACCCACATTATCAAAGTCAGTCTCCTTTACTTAAAGTCAAGTGACTGTCGACGTTAACCACATCTACAAAATACCTTCACAGCAACAAGATTAGTGTTTGATAAAATAACTGGGTACTATAAAAAAAAAAAAAAACCTAGCCTCAAGTATTAACCTAAAGATTGGCAGTTTGAACCTGCCCAGCAGCACCACAGAAGAAAGGCCTGGAAATCTGCTTTTGTAAAGATTACAGCCAAGAAAACCCTATGGAGCAATTTTACTCTGTAACACAAGGGATCGCCATGAGTTGGAATTGACTCAATGGCAATGGGTTATGGGTTATAGACTAGCCAAGTTGATATGTACCACTAAACACGTACCACTAACCATCACACATACCCTCCATGGAAGGCAGTACAGTTTTATTATCATTCTAGCATGTCCTTGAGGTCTTCTCCCTCACCCACTTGACAATGCCTAGAAGGTGTGTAAGAAAGTAAGGAAGAAGAGGTTGAATAATCCAGGTTACAAAACTGCATTTGCTTTTAGTGCAATTGGGCATGGGGCAGCCTCCAAGGCCCTACCCAAAATCTGTGACTCCTTGTGCTCCCCTCAGTCTCAAGTTCCCAGCCCTGGAGCACTGCAGTACTGGCGGGGAGGCTCTGCTACCCGAGGAGCTAGAGAAGTGGAAAAAACTGACAGGCATTCTGATCCACGAGGCCTACGGACAGTCGGAAACGGTAGGTGGACAGTGCACTTCTGGGCCAATCTGGGTGTGCTCAGCCATTAAGCCCAGATGAGCTCAGTCAGGCCACAAGGGTGTTCAGAGGTACAAGATTGCTAGAAGCATATGGAAGGCTCAAGAGCTCTAGGCTAATTTGCCCAAAATCAGTTTGCAGAAAGGCAATTCACAACTCATCAACTTATCAAGGGACCAAGGTGCTGAAAACGATTGGAAAGAACTTTAAAAGGGGTCTGAGGACATTTTGCCATTGTTCCTATGATCGTTAGCTAAAGGGAACCCAAGCATGGTAGTAGTATAGGAGGTGTTCTGCAAAACATGGCCACCAACAAGTCCTGCCCACTCCACCATCCCTTCTCAAGGTAGCAATCACAGAGGCAGCGTAGGAGAGGACTCCAGAAGTTCATTTCTGGGTGTTTCTGATGACAACGCACAGGTCTGATGGTGGGACATTAGCAGGTGGGGGGGGGAGAGATTTCTGTGTACACCAAAGACACATGTGTGCCCACACACACACACACACACACACACACACACAAGGGTCCCAAAGAGGGCACTAGTCACTAAGCCCCCAGGTGGGCAGAGTATTTAGAATATCATGTAGGTTTCAAACCTCAAGAATTTTACCATTGATGAGGTTGGTGGGTATCACTCTTTCAACACATTCTTAATCCACTTTCCATGCCAGATGGAAGCCCTTCCCCTCATCTTCCTACTATCCATCTGGTTGACGGAGGGATAACTCCCATCCCATCTCAGACCCTATAGCAAAATGGATGCTCTAGTCCCAGTTCCCGTATGTCTGATAGATTTTTGCAACAAAAATAAATCAGTTAATTGGTCTGCCTCTAGGCCAGGAACAGGTCCTGACTTGAGTTTGTGTTTGGGCAAGGTGGGAGTAGGGAGTGAAGAACTGGGCACTACACTCACGAACCAGTCCCTTTGCATCAATCATTTGCAACAGCAGAATATTGCCTTACACCCAGATGGTGCTTCATTTCTCAAAGCACTTCCACACCTATTCACTCATCCATACAACATTTTTCACGTACCTACAGTGTGAGCATTCTTGCCTTCCATGTGGGAGACCCGGGTTCCATTTCCCATCAATATATCTTGGACACTGCCACCACCCGTCTGTCAGTGGAGGCTTGTGTATTGCTATGATGCTAAGCAGCTGACAAGTTGCCCCCACGATGCTGAACAAGTTTCAGCAGAGCTTCCAGACTAAGGAAGAAAGACTAGAAGAAAGCCTAGTGACCTACTTCCAAAAATCAGCCAATGAAAACTCTATGGATCATAATGGTACAATCCACAACCTAACGTGGGAATGGCATGGGACCGGGCCCAGCTAGTGTTTTGTCCCATTGTGCGTGGGGTAGCTACGAGTTGGGGGCTGACTAAATGGCGGCTAATAACAACAGTATGAACAGCGACATGGCAGAGGAGAAAGAGCTTCATCTCCTAGGAACTCAGAATGGATTCAAGTCCAAGCCCTGCTAATTATAGGTATAATACCTTAGACATATCATTCAACCTTCCTGAGGCTTAGCTTCCTAACCTCTGAAATGAGAATTGCAATGTTGATCTCACAGGGCTGTGATAAGGTATATGTAAAGAAGTATATAAAGCTCTGGCCACGGTCCCCAGACCATAGTTTGTGCTCACATTGTAACTACTGTTGTTGTAATTAGGTGGGTAGTGTGCTACATGCTGGGAACGCAGAGATGAATGAGGCAGTTGCTATTCTCAGGATGCTCATGACCTACCAATGGAAACAGAAATAATTATAATGTCCTGTGGACTACAGTAGAAGCATGGGGGGAAATACTACAGAAGGAGAATCTTCCAACTGACTTTTCTTGGAGGCTGAGTAATAGCTAGAAGTGATCATGGTGCAATAGCTAAGCACTCCACTGCCACCTGAAAGGTCCATGGTTCAAACCTACCCAGGAACTCCATGAGGGAAAAGACCTGACAAGCTGTTCCCATAAAGATTACAGCCTAGGGGGTCTGGGGACCATGGTTTCAGGCGGCATCTATGTCAACTGGCATAACAAAGTTGATTAAGAAAATGTTCTGTAGCCCACTTCGGCGAGTGGCATCTGGGGTCTTAAAAGCTAGTGAATGGCCATCTAAGATGCATCAATTGGTCCCAACCCACCTGTAGCAAAGGAGAATGAAGAACACCGAAGACACGAGGAAAATATTAGCCCAAGAGACAAAAGGGGCACATAAACCAGAGACTCCATCAGCCTGAGACCAGAAGAACTACCACCAATGGCCGCCCTGACAGGGAATGAAACAGAGAGTCCCTGATAGAGCAGACCTCAGATTCATGGAAAAAGACCAGACTTAATGGTCTGACGGAGACTGAAAGAACCCCAGAAGACATGGCCCCCAGACCTTCTGTTAACTCAGAACTAAAACCATTCCCAAAGCCAACTCTTCAGACACAAAATAGACTGGACTATAAGGCATAAAACAATACTCGTTAAGAGTGTGCTTCTTAGTTTCAAGTAGATACACAAGACTAAATGGGCAGCTCCTGTCCAGAGGCAAGAAGAGAAGGCAGAAAGGGACAGGAGCTGATTGAATGGACACGGGAAATCCGGGGCAGAAAGGAGGAATGTGCGGTCACATTATATGGATAACAGCTAGGGTCACATAACAATGTGTGCTTAAATTTTTCTATGAGAAACTAACTTGAGCTGTAAGCTTTCACCTAAAGCACAATAAAAAAAAGATTATAGCCTAGGAAACCCTATGGGGCAGTTCTACCCTGCCACATGGGGTTGCTATGAGTTGGAATCAACTTGATAGCACCTAACAACAACATTTATTGAACACTTAGTGTGTGCCAGGCACTTATTAAGAGTTTTCACAAGCACTCTTGAGAGGTAAGTATTATAACTATTCCACTTTTGGAGAGGAAGAGATTAAGGGAGATAAATGGCACGACTCTCAAGTAGTGGAGTCAAGACTTACACCCTGGTCTCTTTGATTGTAAAGCTCTTAGCCATAGAAAGACTGACATTCGAAAGAACTGTCAGGAAGGAATAAAGTTCATCAGGAAGACAAAGGGGGTGGGGCATAGCTGCTGTTGCATGCTCTCCAATCGATTCTGACTCGTAGAGACCCTATAGGGCACAGTAGGGTTTCCTACGCTGTAGTCTTCACAGGAGCAGATCAAGTCTTTTCTCCCACAGAGCAGCTACTGGGTTCCAACTGCCAACCTTTTGGTTAGCAGCCGAGTGCTTAACCATCACACCACCAGGGCTCCTTGGGCATTGCTACCAGAGGGACTAGCAAGCGAGATCAGATCCTTCACATAAACCTGAGAAGTGGTTGAGGCAAGATTCCTGTCACCATCCAACAGCAACCAGTAAATGTTTGTTGAATGGATTCATGGCTCCCCCTGGCAAACTGGCATGTTCCTGGCATATGACAGGCACCCCACATCCCACATTACATGCCTCCAGCCTTGCTCCTCTGCTTCTTTCTTTGCCTCCACACTAGGCTATGAACTCCTGAGGACTCTAGCCACTATCTGCAACAGGGCCAGCCCATGTCGGGTGCAGCAAATGTCAGCTCAGTAGAGTTGGTTCAAAGCACGGAGACCAGAATGTGGACCTTCTTGCTTCCCAACACGGGCTGTTTGTGCAGCATCAAACGACATCTGTGAGCCAGAGGATTCGGTGTGTGATTCTTGCTGCGTGGCAACCAGCCTGAACTCTTTTGCCAATCCTAGTCCTCTTCTTTTTTTTAACAGGGAATACTGTGTGGTGTTCTCAGGGGAATGAAGATCAAGCCGGGTTCCTTGGGGAAGGCCATCTCACCCTTTGACGTCCAGGTCTGGCCCAAGTGCATTCATTGGCAGAGAGTAGATAGGTTGAACTGTGTTCAACACCAGGTGTCATAACCAGCCATACTTCCCTTCCCAACTTGTCCTTCCTCCTCTCTCACTATGTTTCATCCAATTTCCTATGGAGGTTTCCATTGAGAACTGCGGTGTTGTGGGCTCTAATGCAGCTTGCCTTGGCAGCTACAGCATCACACAATGAATAAGAACAGAGTACCTGGAGGTAGTACTGGCAAGTGTTTCCACAACCTAGTGCCTTCAGTTTTCCTTGAACAGTGTTTTCTAGCAGAAAGAAACATTTGCAATACCCTGGTGGTGTAGTGGTTAAGTGCTACAGCTGCTAACCAAAGGGTCGGCAGTTTGAATCCGCCAACTGCTCCTTGGAAACTCTATGGGGCAGTTCTATTCTGTCCTATAGGGTCGTTATGAGTCGGAATTGACTCGATGGCACTGGATTTACTGGGTTTACATGTTCGTGTTTGATGGCAAGGACTGGGCAATGTTTCGTTCTGTTATACATAACGTCGCTATGAGTCAGAGCCGACTCAACAGCAGCAACAACAACAACATATGCCCATGAACCAAATACATTCATGACTGGGGTTTCACCATTTGCTGGTTTCAAACACTTTGGACCATTAGATTATATTTTCAATGGGGCTCCCCCACCACTACCCCCACCCATTATCCCTGTCGATCACACATGAATGAGCCAGGTGCTGCTTGGGTGGGCCAGTAGGGTTGGGGGAGCCCTACACGATGGGATTCACAGACCTCTTGCTCCAGATCATTGACGAAAATGGCAACATCCTGCCTCCCAATACCGAAGGAAACATTGGCATCAGGATCAAGCCCACCAGACCCACAGGTCTCTTCATGTGCTATGAGGTAAGGACATGCCATCTGCTCCCACCCTGGCCCCCAGAACCTCTGCAGAGAGCCATGTGGATGGTAAGGGTTAGACGCAAGTCTGCATCCTGCAACTTCTTCAGATCTTCCTCCATCATTCCAACACAGTGACAGCTCTCTGACGGACACCTCCCCAGAGCCCAAAGCTCATAATGCACTCCCACATCCCTGCCTGTTCCGACCATCTGTCACTAAGGATTGATTGATGGGGTAGAAAGAACACTGGCTTCAGGACTGCCAGACTTGGGCTCCAATGACCTTCTGTGGTTAAGAACATAGGCTTTAGGTTCAAACACACAGGGTTCAAATACTAACCACCACGCTTACCAGCAATAGGGTGTGAGCAATCACTTAACCTCCGTAAGCCTCCAGGGGGCATTATTATCCCCATTTTACAGAGTGTCTTAGTTTCTTAGTGCTGCTGTAACGAAATAGCGAAAGTGAGTGACTTAAAAGAACAGAATTTTATTTCCTCACAGTTTAGGAGGTTATAAGTCTGAATTCAGGTTAACAGGGCTCTACAGGAAGATTCTCTTGCTATCCGATCTGGGGGAAAGTCTTTGTTCCTCAATTCCTTGGCGATCTCCACGTGGCATCTATCTTTCCCCGATTTGTGCTTCCTTGTCTCTGTGCCTAATCTGCTCTCTTTATATCTCAAAAGTGATTAGCTCTAAGACATACTCTACACTAATATGTCCTAATTAACCTAACAAAGAAAACCCAATCCTTACATAAGATCACATCCATAGATATAGGGGTTAGGATTCCAACACATATTTTGAGATACAGTCCAACCCAAACACAGCAGAAGAAAAACTGCAGCTTGGAAGCGTTTTGTGACTTTCCCATATCAAATAAATGGCTGATCAAGATTCAAACCTATGTCTTTTGGGCCCAAAGCCCTCACTCTTTCTTTTGGGGAAGGAGTCCTAAATGAGAAACCCTAGGGTTATAGAAAGCAGAGAAAGGCTATAGGGAAACCTGCTGAAACTCTTCATCCAAACAAACCTCAGCCCTCGTAGGTTTATAGTGGCCACTAGCGAGAAATTCTCAGCTTCCACAATTGTCCATAGAAAGGTGACTTGACTATACCTTGCAATCTGATCAGACTCCATCTCCTTTCTCTAAAGTCAAGGTCATTGGAGGCTCTCCTGGTGTCACCATTGGCCTCACATTATGGCCTCAAGGGGGTGCCTCTGCTCTTGTGATACTATTACTCCAAAACAAACCTGCAGGCCTTACCCTTAATTCTTTTTTTGTGTGTGTGTGCTTTAAGTGAAAGTTTACAAATCTAGTCAGTCTGTCATACAAAAATTTATATACACCTTGCTATGTACTCCTAGTTGCTCTCCCCCTAATGAGACAGCACACTCCTTATCTCTACCCTGTATTCCCCATGTCCATTCAGCCACCTTCTGTCCTCCTCTTCCCTGTCATCTCCCTTCCAGACAGGAGCTGCCCATATTGTCTCATGTATCTACTTGATCCAAGAAGCTCACTCCACAACCAGTATCATTTTCTTTACTCCAGTCCAATCCCTATCTGGAGTTGGGTTTGGGAATGGTTCCACTCTTGAGCTAAGAGAAGGTCTGGGGGCCATGACATCCAGGGTCCTTCTAGTCTCAGTCTGTCCATTAAGTCCAGTCTTTTTACGAGAATTTGGGGTCAGCATCCCATTGCTCTCCTGCTCCATCAAGGATTCCCTGTTGTGTTCCCTGTGGGGATAGTCATCATTTGTAGCCAGGCACCATCTAGTTCTTCTGGTCTCAGGCTGATGTAGTCTCTAATTTATGTGGCCCTTTCTGTCTCTTGCGCTCATAATTACCTTGTGTCTTTGGTATCCTTCATTCTCCTTTGCTCCAGGTGGGTTGAGACCAATTGATGTATCCTAGATGGACGCTTGCCAGAGTTTAAGACCCCAGACGCTACTCACCAAAGTGGGATGCAGAATGTTTTCTTACTAGGTTTTATTATGCCAATTGACCCAGATGGCCCTGAAACCATGGTCCCCAGACCCCTGCCCACGCTACTCTGGCCTTCAAAGCGTTTGGTTTATTCAGGAAACTTCTTTGCTTTTGATTTAGTCCAGTTGTGCTGACCTCTCCTGTATTGTCTGTTGTCTTTCCCTTCACCTAAAATAGTTCTTGTCTACTATTTAATTAGTGAATACCCTTTCCCTCCCTCCCTCCTCACCCTTGTAACCATCAAAGAATATTTTCTTCTGTGTTTAAACTATTTCTTGAGTTCTTATAGTAGTGGTCTCATACAATGTTTGTCCTTTTGCAACTGACTAATTTCACTCAGCATAATGTCTTCCAGATTCCTTCGTGTTATGAAATGTTTCATGGATTCATCATTGTTCTTTATCAATGCATAGCATTCCATTGTGTGAATATACCATAACTTATTTATCCATTCATCCGTTGATGGGCATCTTGGTTGCTTCCGACTTTTTGCTATTGTAAACACTGCTGCAGTGAACATGGGTTTGCATGTATTTGTTCGTGTAAAGGCTCTTATTTCTCTGGGATATATTCCAAGGAGTGGGATTGCTGGATCGTATGGTAGTTCTATTTCTAGTCTTTTAAGGAAGCGCCAGATCGATTTCCAAAGTGGTTGTACCAGTTTACGTTGCCAGCAGCAGTGTATAAGTGTTCCAGTCTCTCCACAACCTCTCCAACATTTATTATTTTGTGTTTTTTGGAATAATGCCAGCCTTGTTGGAGTGAGATGGTATCTCATTGTAGTTTTGATTTGCATTTCTCTAATAGCTAATGCTCATGAGCATTTCCTCATCTATCTGTTAGCTGCCTGAATGTCTTCTTTGGTGAAGTGCCTGTTCAAATTCTTTGCCCACTTTTTAGTTGGGTTATTTCTCTTTTTGTTGTTAAGTTTTTGCAGTATCATGTAGATTTTAGAGATCAGACACTGATCAGAAATGTCATAGCTAAAAACTTTTTCCCAGAAAGACAACACACAGTACAGGAGAGGTCAGCACAACTGGACTAAATCAAAAGCAAAGAAGCTTCCTGAATAAACTGAACGCTTCGAAGGCCAGCGTAGCAGGGGCGGGGGTTTGGGGACCATTGTTTCAGGGGACATCTAAGTCAACTGGCAAAATAAAACTTATTAAGAAAACATTCTGCATCCCACTTTGGTGAGTGGCATCTGGGGTCTTAAATGCTAGCAAGCAGCCATCTCAGATGCATCAATTGGTCTCAACCCACCTGGGGCAAAGGAGAAGGAAGGACACCAAAGACACAAGGTAATTACGAGCCCAAGAGACAGAAAGGGCCACATAAACTAGAAACTACATCAGCCTGAGACCAGAAGAACTAGATGGTGCCTGGCTACAACCGATGACTGCCCTGACAGGGAACACAGCAGAGAACCCTTGCAGGAGCAGGCGAACAATGGGATGCAGACCCCAAATTCTCGTAAAAAAACCAGACTTAACGGTCTGACTGAGACTAGAAGCACCCTGGTGGTCATGGTCCCCAGAGCTTCTGTTAGCCCAAGACAGGAACCATTCCCAAAGCCAATTCTTCAGACAGGGATTGGACTGGACAATAGGATAGAAAATGATACTGGTGAAGAATGAGCTTTTTGGATCAAGTAGACACATGAGACTATGTTCGCGTCTCCTTTCTGGAGGGGAGATGAAAGGGCAGAGGGGGTCAGAAGCTGGCCAAATGGACTCGAAAACAGAGAATGGAGGAAAGGCGTGTGCTGTCTCATTTGGGGGACAGTAATATAAATCTTTGGATGACAGACTGACTTGACTTGTAAACTTTCACTTATTAAAGCACAATAAAAATAAATTAATTAATTAAAAAAAAAAAAGGCTTTTTCCCAGTCTGTAGGTAATCTTTTTACTCTTGGTGAAGTCTTTGGATGTTTGATTTTTAGGATCTCTCAGTCATCTAGTTTCTCTTCTGGTGTTTGTGCATTGTTAGTAATGTTTTCTATACTGTTTATACTATGTATTAGGGCTCCTAGCCTTGTCCCTATTTTTTCTTTCCATGATCTTTATTGTTTTAGACTTTATATTTAGGTCTTTGATCCATTTTGAGTTAGTTTTTGTGCATGGAGTGAGGTATGGGTCTTGTTTCATTTTTTTGCAGATGGATATCCAGTTATGCCAGCACCATTTGTTAAAGAGGCTGTCTTTTCCCCATTTAACTGACTTTGGGCCTTTGTCAAATATCGGCTGCTCATATGTGGATGGATTTATGTCTGGGTTCTCAATTCTGTTCCATTGGTCTATGTATCTGTTGTACCAGTTCTGGGCTGTTTTGACTACTGTGGCAGTATATGTTCTAAAATCAGGTAGTGTGAGGCCTCCCACTTTGTTCTTCTTTTTCAGTAATGCTTTACTTATCTGGGGCCTCTTTCCCTTCCATATGAAGTTGGTGATTTGTTTTTCCATTTCATTAAAAAATGTTATTGGAATTCCATCGTAGTTATAGATCCCTTTCAGTAAAATACACATTTTTACAATGTTGAGTCTTCCTATCCATAAGCAGGGTATGTTTTTCCACTTATGTAAGTCTCTTTTGGTTTCTCGGCACAGCGTCTTGTAGTTTTCTTTGTAGAGGTCTTTTATGTCTCTGGTTAGATTTGTTCCTAAGTATTTTATCTTCTTGTAGGCTACCTTAAACAGTATTGATTTGGTAATTTCCTCTTCAATGTTCTCTTTTTTTGTGTAGAGGAATCCAACTGATTTTTGTATGTTTATCTTGTATTGTGATACTCTGCTGAACTCTTCTATTAGTTTCAGTAATTTTCTTAAGGATTCTTTAAGGTTTTCTCTGTGTAAGATCATGTCATCTGCAAATAGAGATAATTTTACTTCTTCCTTATCAATCTGAATGCCCTTTATTTCATTATCCAGCCTACTTGCTCTGGCTAGGACCTCTACTGCTATGTTGAATAGGAGTGGTGATAAAGGGCATCCTTGTCTGGTTCCAATTCTCAAGGGGAATACTTTCAGACTCGCCATTTAGGATGATGTTGGCTGTTGGCTGTTGGCTTTGTATAAATGCCCTTTATTATGTTGAGGAATTTTCCTTCTATTCCTACTTTGCTGAGAGTTTTTATCACAAATGTGTGTTGGACTTTTCTGCATCAATTGATAAGATCATGTGGTTCTTGTCTCATTTTATTTATATGATGGATTACGTTGACTGTTATTCTAATGCTGAACCCTCCCTGCGTACCTGGTATGATTTCCACTTGTCACAGTGAATTAGTTTTTGATATGTTGTTGAATTTTGTTGGCTAGAATTTTGTTGAGGATTTTTGTATCTAAGTTCATCAGGGATATAACCAAAACAAAACCAAACCCATTGCTGTCGAGTCGATTCCAACTCATAGTAACCCTATGCGACAGAGTAGAACTGCCCCATAGAGTTTCCAAGGAGCACCTGGTGGATTTAAACTGCCAACTTTTTGGTTAGCAGTTGTAGCACTTAACCACTACGCCACCAGGGTTTGTAATTTTCTTTTTTTGTGGTGTCTTTTTTTTTTTTTTTTTACCTAGTTTTGGTATCAGGGATATGCTGGCTTTACAGAATAAGTTTGGGAGTACTCCCTCCTTTTCTATGCTCTGAAATATCTTTAGTAGTAGTGGTATTAACTCTTCTTTGAAAGTTTGGTAGAAATCTCCAGTGAAGCTGTCAAGGCCTGGGCTTTTTTGTTTGTTTGTTTGGAGTTTTTGAATTACGTTTTCAAAATCTCTTCTTTTGTTATGGGCTTATTTAGTTGTTCTACCTCTGTGTTAGTTTAGGTAGGTAGTATATTTCCAGAAATTCATCCATTTCTTCTAGGTTTTCAAATTTGTTAGAGTACAGTTTTTCATAGTAATCTGATATGATTCTTTTAATTTCAGTTGGGTGTCTTGTGATATTGCCCATCTCATTTCTTATTCGGGTTATTTGCTTCCTCTCCTGCTTTTGTCAGTTTGGCCAATGGTTTATCAATTGTGTTAATTTTTTCAAAGAACCAGCTTTTGGTCTTATTAACTCTTTCAATTGTTTTTCTGTTCTCTATTTCATTTAATTTTACTCTAATTTTTATTATTTGCTTTCTTCTGGTGTCTGAGGGTTTCTTTTGTTGCTCTCTTTCCATTTGTTCAAGTTGTAGGGATAATTCTTTGATTTTTGCCCTTTCTTCTAAATGTGTGCATTTAAACCCTCTGAGCACTACTGTAAGTGGGTAGCAAAGGTCCATTCTCATTTGATTCTATGAATTTCTTTATCCCGTCCTTAATTTCTTCTATAATCCAATCATTTCTTAGCATGTGTTTGATTTCTTTCCCCTGTTTTTTCTGTTATTGATTTCTAGTTTTATGGCTTTATGGTCAAAGAAGATGCTTTCTAATATTTCCATGTTTTGGATTCTGTTAAACCCAAACCCTCTGCTGTCAAGTTGATTCCAACTCATAGTCACCCTACAGGACAGAGTAGAACACCTCATAGAGTTTCCACGGAGTACCTGGTGGATTCAAACTGCCGACCTCTTGGTTAGCAGCTGTAGCACTTAACCACTACGTCACCAGGGTTTCCTATGGATTCTGTTAAGCCTTGCTTTATGACCTAATATGTGGTCTATTCTAGAGAATGTTCCATGTGTGTTGGAAAAGAAAGTATACTTATCGGCTGTTGGGTGGCATGTTCTGTACATGTTTATGAGGTCAAGTTGGCTAATTGTGGCATTTAGATCTTCTGTGTCTTTACTGAGTTTCCTTCTGGATGTTCTGTCCTTCACTGAATGTGGTGTATTGAAGTCTCCTAGTATTATTGTGGAGCTATCTCATTTTTCAATGCTATTAGAATTTGTTTTATGTATCTTGAAGCCCTGTCATTGGGTGAATAGATATTTAATATGGTAATATCCTCCTGGTATACTGTCCCTTTAACCATTATATGGTGTCCTTCCTTATAGTTTGTGGTAGATTTAACTTTGAAGTCTGTTTTGTCAGAAATGAGTATTGTCACTCCTGCTCTTTTTTGATTGTTGTTTGCTTGATATATTTTTTTCCATCCTTTGAGTTTTAGTTTGTTTGTGTCTCTAAGTCTAAGGTGTGTCTCTTGTAGACAGCATGTAGACGGATCATGATTTTTTTAATCCATTCTGCCACTGTCTGTCTCTTTATTGGTGTATTTAGTCTATTTATATTCACCATGATTATGAATAGGTGTGAGTTTGGCGCTGTAATTTTGATGTCTTCTTTTGCGTGTTGTTGACAGTTTCTTTTTTCCCTTTAACTTTTTGTGCTGAGTAGTTTTTCTTTCCAAATTGTGTGTTACTCTTTTTCATTGTTGTTGATTTTGTTTTTGCTGAGTCTTTATGTTTTTCCTGTATTTTATTTTGATTTGTAAGATTGTCAGTCTCCTTTGTGGTTACCTTAACATTTACCCCTATTTTTCTAAGTTTAAACCGAACTTTTATCTCTCTGTATCGCCTTGATTTCCTCTCCATATGAAAGATCTAAGACTACTTTATTTAGTCCCTTTTTTTTTATTGATTTAATGTTGTCATGTTTTACACAACGTCATCGCTGTTTCCCTGTTTTGAGAGTCTTTTAATCGACTTATTTTTGTGATTTCCCTATCTCGATTGATATCTGGGTGCTCTGTCCTGTGTTATAGTGTTGAGTTGATATCTGATATTATTGATTTTCTAACCAGGGAATTTCCTTTAATATTTCTTGTAGTTTTGGTTTGGTTTTTGCAAATTCCCTAAACTGTTTATCTGGAAATGTCCTAATTTCACCTTCATATTTTAGAGACAGTTTTGCTGGATACATGATTCTTGGTTGGTAATTTTTTTTCATTCAATGCTTTCTATATGTCATCCCATTGCTTTCTTGCCTGCATGGTTTCTGCCAAGTAGTCTGAGCTTATTCTTATTAACTCTCCTTTGTGGGTGACTTTTTGTGTATCCCCGGCCGTTCTTAAAATTTTCTCTTTATCTTTGGTTTTGGTAAGTTTGATTACGTCTTGGTGACTTTCTTTGGGGATCTACTTTGTACGTGGTTCAATGAGCATCTTGGATAGATATCTTCTCATCTTTCACAACATCAGGGAAGTTTTCTGCCAACAAATCTTCAACAATTCTCTATGTATTTTCTGTTATCCCTCTCTGTTCTGGTACTCCAATCACTCGTAGGTTATTTCTCTTGATAGAGTCCCACATGTTTCTTAGGGCTTCTTCATTTTTTTTTTAAGTCTTTTATCTGATTTTTTCTTTGAATATATTGTTGCTAAGTGTTTTATCTTCAATCTTGCTAATTCTGACTTCCATTTCCTTAATTCTGCTCCACTGGCTTTCTATTGAGTTGTCTAATTCTGAAATTTTATTGTTAATCTTCCAAATTTCTGATTGCTGTCTCTCTATGAATTCTTGCAGCCTGTTAAATTTTTCATTATGTTCTTGAATCACCTTCTGAATTTCCTCAACTGCTTTATGTGTGTGCTCTTTGGCTTGTGCTGTGTTTTGCCTGATCTCCTTCCTGGTGTCTTGCAGAGCTCTGTATATTAATGTTTTGTATTCTACATCTGGTAATTCCAGGAGAACATCTTCATCTGGAAGATTCTTTGATTCTTTGTTTTGGGAGTTTGTTGAAGCAATTTGGTATTGACTGTTGTCTCCGAGCCATCTATAAGTTATTGTATTATTTTATGTTTGCTCCCTGTGTCCTAGGTTCTTGCTTTGTTTTGTTTTGATATAACTGAATAGGCTACTAGAGTGAGCTAACTTGATTATTGAAGCCTTTGAAGCACTAATGTCCTGTCACTAGATGGCTAGAGCTGTTACCAGGTATATGAGCCTAGGAATCCATTCACTATTCTTGTATAGATTCAGCTCAGGTGTCCAGGTATTCAGTCACCTAATGTGTGGTGCAGGCTCTCACCTACGATCTTAGAGGAGCAGTGGTGATTGGTGTATGCACAGGTTTCTGGTTGCCATAGGGGGGCGTCACACTCTGAGGAAGGCAGGGAGCTGACAGTCTTCCCCCGAGTGTCCTTGAGGAAGGCATGTCTCTGTTCTCTGGAGTGCACTGGTCAGTGGGCTCTGCAGCTGTACCATAGGCATCCAGTGCTTTTAACTGTAAGTACTGGGAGGCACCACTTATCCTTGGATCCCTGTCACGGGTGGCTAGGTGGCATGGGTGGAGCCACCGGTCCTCAAGCCCCTGCTGTGGGTAGGTGAGGACTCTGTTTAATAGGCAGAGAGGTATCAAATGTCAAAAACCTGCCTCTCCATCACACAGCTGAAACAGTTACAGTCAGACCTCAAGGACATTCACCCTTGCAATATAACAGCCAGATCCTATCTGCTGTACTGGGGCCACGTGGGTCCATGCTGGTGTGAAAGACATTCAAAGTCTATGGACAGGTTGTGCCTGGACAGGAGCCACTTCTGCTCTAAGTTTCCAGATTAGTGGAGCCAGCAGATTATTTTCTCCTGTTTGTTAATTTGTTCCTTCTCCAAGGCTGGAAGAATGGCTCAGGGAGCACAGCAGGATCTATTTCAGGCCCAGGAAAATCAGCTGTCACTGAAGCCCCACTGGGGCAGAGGGAGGAGGGATCAGATAGATGGAAGAGAGTTCACTCAAAAGGAGGAGCTATTAGATCCACACTGTAAATTAGACAGAATCACCTATCTTGTGCTGAAAATTTTTTTCAGCACAAGATAAGTGATTCTGTGCTGAGAGCACTGTTTTATCTCAGAATTCTGAAGGCATGCGTAGATTCTGTGCTCTGGCTCGGCCCTGCCACGGCTGCACCAGGGGATTGGGGCTGCACCACTTCGCTTGCATTCTTTTGCTGAGGCACCTGCATCCCGAACGCTATCGCCAGCCGCACCACATTCACAGCTGAGGATCAGGGATGAGGTGCTTCCATGGAGTCAGGTCCAGAAACTCCTCACTGCTTCTGCACCGTCTCTCCCTCCCCGTCACTAAGTCTGATTTCTTAACTTTGCCCTTTGATGTTCAGGGTTCCTAGCTTGTTATACACATATAATCCAATCACTTGTTTTTTCCGGTCTTTGTTGTAAGAGAGACCACTGGAAGCATCTGACTACTCCGCCATCTTGGCCCTGCCTCCCAAGCTTATTCTTATTGATCCTCCTTTGTAGGCAACTTTTTGTTTATCCCTAGCTGTTCTTAAAATTCCCTCTTTATCTTTGGTTTTGGCAAGTTTGATTATAATATGTCTTGGTGGCTTTCTTTTGAGATCTACCTTATGTGGGGTTCAATGAGCATCTTGGACAGATATTTTCTCATCTTTCACGATATCAGGGAAGTTTTCTGCCAACAAATCTTCAGCAATACTCTCTGCATTTTCTGTTTTCCCTCCCTGTTCTGGTACTCCAATCACTCATAGGTTATTTCTCTTGATAGAGTCCCACATGATTCTTAGGGTTTCTTCATTTTTTTTTTTTAATTTTTTATCTGATTTTTCTTCAAATATATTGGTGCCAAGTGTTTTATCGCCAGTCTCACTAATTCTGCCTTCCATTTCCTCAATTCTGCTCCTCTGCCTTTCTACTGAGTTGTCTAATTCTGTAATTTTATTGTTAATCTTCTGGATTTATGTTTGCTGTCTCTCTATGGATTCTTGCAGCCTATTAAATTTTTCATTATGTTCTTGAATAATCTTCTGAATTTCTTCAACTCCTTTATCTGTGTGTTCCTTGGCTTGTTCTGTTTTGCCTGATTTCCTTCCTGATCTCTTGAAGAGCTCTGTATATTAATGTTTTGTATTCTACATCTGGTAATTCCAGGAATACATCTTCATCCAGAAGATTCCTTGATTCTTTTTTTTCTGAGAGCGTGTTGAAATGATCATGATCTGCTTCTTTATGTAATTTGATATTGACTGTTGTCTCCAAGCCATCTATAAGTTATTGTATTAGTTTATTTTATGTTTGCTTGCTGTATCCTAGCTTCTTACTTTTTTTCATTTTGATATGCCCAAATAGGCTGCTAGTATGAGGTAGCTTGGTTATTTGTGCCTCTGAAGCTCTAACGTCCTGTCATCAGATGGCTAGAGCTGTTACCAGGTACATGACCCTAGGAGTCCATTCACTTTTCTTGTATGGATTCAGCTCAGGTATACAGGTAGTTGCTCATCAAGAGTGTGGTATAGGCTCTGTCCTACAGTCTTAGAGGGGCAGGGGTGATTGGTGCAGGCACAGGTATCTCGTTGCAGCATGGGGTCACACCCTGAACAAGGCAGGGGGCTGACAACCGTGCCCTGAGTGTATGTGAGGAAACCATGCCCCTATTCCCTAGAGAGCATAGGTGGGTGGGCTCTGCAGCTAGGCCATGGACACTCAGTGCTTTTGGTTTTAAGAACTGGGAGGCACCACTTATCCCTGGACCTCTGTCATGGCTAGGTGATGTGGGTGGAGCCACCAGTCCCCAGGCCCCTGCTGTGGGTAGGTGAGGGCCCTGTTTAATAGGTAAAGCGGTGTCAAACATCAAAAACTCACCTCTCCACCGCACAGCTGAAACAGCTGAAATCAGATCTCAAGCACATACATCGTTGTAGTCTGCTAACAAGGGTCTAATCTCCTGAAATGGGCCCACACAGATCCGTGCAGGGGTGAAAGGTATTCAAAGTCTGTGGACTATTTGTGCCTGGACAGAGCCACTTCTGTCCTGGGCTCCCCAGCTTAGTGGAGCTGGCAGATTATCTTTTCCCCCAATTGTTAACTTATTCCTTCTCCAAGGCTGGGAAAATGGCTCAGGACACACAGCCAGAACTCTCAAGCCCAGGGAAATCGACAGCCAGCTTGGCTTGGGGGCCAAGGGCACGGTAAAATAAACACAAGAACTGAGTTTTTGCCAAGACTGCTGTTCTTCTCTGGTTCCAGAGGTATGAGTAGACTGTGCAGCTTGCTGTCTCTCCCTGAGGAAACTGCATCCCAAACAGTAGTGCCAGCCCCGAGTGGTTGCTCCAGGGGATTGTGTCTGAGGCGTGCAGGTTCCCACCAAGTCAGGTGTGGCAACTCCTCACGGATTCTGAACTGTCTCTCCCACCCCCTGCCACTCAGTCCAATTTCCTAACTTTCCCTTGATGTTCAGGGCTCCTAGCTTGTCACGTGTATAATCATTTCACTTGTTTTTTCAAGTCTTTGTTATAAGAGGGATCACCAGAAGCATCTGACTACTCCACCATCTTGGCCCCGCCTCCTTAGGCTTAATTCTCAGTAGCTCAAATTTAAGCTTGGATAAACAAGAAGATAATCCAGAGTAATACATGAAGAGATCAGTGGTTCTCAGCCTTACCTGTACATTATATAATGTTCTTGAAATGACAAAATTATAGAAATGGAGAACAGATTAGTCATTGCCAGGGGTTAGGGACAGGCATAGGAGGAGGAAGAAGAGGTCCTTGTTGTGATGGAACTGATCTGATATGGGCTGTAGTGCTGGATACACGAACCTACGTATGTGATAAATTTGCAAAGAACTAAACACGCACACAAATGAATACAAGCAAACCTGGGTAAATCTGAGTAAGTTTGGTGGATTTTATCAGTGTCGATATTCTTGTGCTAATACTGAACTATAACTTTGAAAGCTATTTCCATTGGGGGAAACTGGGTAACAGGTATACAGGATCCTTCTGTATTTTTTAAAATAATATTTCATTGTGTTTGCAGTGAAAGTTTGCCCAGCAAATTAGGTTCCCATTTAATAACTTATACACAATTCATTCAGTGACACTGGTTACATTTTACAAAGTGTGTCAACTTTCTCATTATTTCCATTCTGGTTGTTCTGTTTCCAGTAATCTAGTTTCCGCTGCCTCTGTATTATTTCTTACAACTAAATGTACATCTACAATTATTTTAATTAAAATAAAAAGCTTAATTTAAAAATACCAGTGACATACACAAAAATAACAGGATCAAATGAGATTGTGTTTTGGGAAGGAAATTCGTTCCATATATGTTTCTTAAGGCCACTCATGTATCAGGAGCTGTGTGAGCACTGAGCTTATGGAAGTGCATAAAAGAAACAGGGCTCCTGTTTTAACGGAAATTTTATTTTAGTGGAGGGCCACACAAAAGTGAGCTGTTTTTTTAAATTTTCATTAAAATTGGTTTAGTAACATCCACTGGTTGGACAATAATGTGTATTGAATGCTTACACATAAAGAAAATGGACTCGGAAAGATTACAAAACTTGCCCAAGTGCCAGATAGAGTCAGACAGGACTTGAATCCATATCTGAGCTCCAGGTCATTGCTCACCAGCTCTGCACTCACTGCCTTCAACAGAGGGGTGCTCTTCTCTTTGCAGAAAGACCCAGAAAATACAGCCCAAGTGGAGTGTGGGGACTTCTACAACACCGGGGACAGAGCGACTATTGATGAAGAGGGCTACTTCTGGTTCCTGGGGAGAAGTGATGATATCATCAATGCCTCTGGGTAGGTGTAGCTGATCCAGAGCCAGCAGGTGTCACCTTCACATGACTCATGGGATCTGGCTTGCCAGGTCATTGTTCCATGCATTAGTGAGGGAACCCTCAACCTAATTCCAGATAGAACCAGGTCTACAGGCCTACCCCCAGGGGATATCTATTTGTGCATCTCCCCCAAACTGTGTGTTCAGAAGAATCAATCAACTTAAGTTCAAGTGGGTTTGGAAGATGGAAATAAACTCATAGTAAGATATGCAATTTAAAGGGGTGATGGGATTAGGAAGGGGACATTTGCTTTGGTCCCCATTGGTTGGGGAGCTTATTTTATGCTTGTGCTCCTTGTGTGGGGCCCAAGATGTCACAGGAGAAACAATAATAGTTGTTGTCGTTAGGTGCCGTCAAGTCACTTCCAACTCGTAGCGACCGACCCTATATACAACAGAACGAAACACTGCCTGGTCCTGTGTCATCCTCACAATTGTTATGCTTGAGCCCATTGTTGCAGCCACTGTGTCAATCCATTTCATTGAGGGTCTTCCTCTTTTTCACTGACCCTCTACTTTACCAAGCATGATGTACTTCTCCAGGGACTGATTCCTCCTGATAACATGTCCAAAGTATTGAGATGTAGTCTCGCCATCTTTGCTTCTAAGGAGCATTCTGGTTGTACTTCTTCTAAGACAGATTTGTTCATTCTTTTGGCAGTTCATGGTATATTCAATATTATCCACCAATACCACAATTCAAAGGAGTCAATGCTTCTTTGGTTTTCATTAAGTACTTTATAAAGTACTTGGAGCCCTGGCGGTACAGTGGTTAAGAGCTCAGCTGCTAACCAAAAGGGTGGCAGTTTGAATATACCAACTACTCCTTGGAAACACTATGGGGCAGTTCTACTCTGTCCTATAGGGTCGACTCAACAGCAACAAGTTTGTTTTTTTTTTTGGTTTTATAGAGTACTTACGATGTGAAAGCACTCTCCTAAGAGCTTTATACTTATTAACTCACTTAACCCAGCCCTCAATGCTATGCTGTTGTTGTTGTTAGCTGCCATTGAGTCAACCCCAGACTCATGGAGACCCCATGTGTTACAGAATAGAACTGTTCCATAGAGTTTTCTTGACAGATTGCCACACTTTTCTTCCCCAGAGTCACTAGATGGGTTTGACCCATCAACCTTTGCATTAGCAGCTGATCATAAACTTCTTGCACCACCCAGGCTCCTTCAATGGTATGAGGCAGATACTATTTTTACCCCATTTTAGAATGAGGAAACTGAGTCACAGAGCAGTGAAGAAGGCTGCCTTAAGTCTCAAAGGTATCACATGGTGGAGTCGAGATTTTAACCAAGGTTATCTGGCTCTGAACCATGTCCCTAAAAAAAACACCCTACACTAAAAAGAGAGAGAGAGAGTTCTTGGATATTACAGGAAACTGAGTATTTTTTTTTTTTTTTTTAATTTCTAAAGCAAACATTCATGTATTGGAGAATAAGATGCCAAATTTACAGAAATGATTAAGATAAAATTTAAGGCTTCTGAGAAATTTCACTCTGGTGGAAGCTGCTTGAGCTAAGGACTCAGAGCATCACCCCCTCTGTCATCTGAGGCCTTGAGAGCCCCGGGGTGCACCTAAGCATTGGTGTTCCTTGACAAAGAGTGTCCAGATCTTCACTTTTTGGGTCCAAGACACAGGCAGATTATGAGTGTCAGGATAAGTATGCCAGTTATTCTCTGTGCCAAGGGAAGATGTGACCCTCCAAAGCAGATATTTGGGCAATGGGTCACCCCAATCCTGGCATCTGCCTCCGAACCCATGTAGGAAGGAAAAGCTGATCTTGCAGGTACCGAATTGGTCCGGCAGAGGTGGAGAATGCCCTGGCAGAGCACCCAGCAGTGGCTGAGTCAGCCGTGGTGAGCAGTCCGGATCCCATTCGAGGTGAGGTGAGTAGAGGACACAGGCAAGATCATGTCTGCGTGTGGGCACTGGGAAGCAGAAGCAGGAGAAACTTCAAGGCACTATCTAGCCACCTTGGTCCTACGGTGCAGAGGGCATAATTGATGTGTGTGTGGATTTACACTGTGTGGTAAGCAGGTGGCACTGCGCCTCATCTGTGGCACTGTAAGTAGTGACTATGAATGATGACCATGATGGTGATGATGATGACAGCTAATATTTAACGAGTACTTACCACGTGCCAACTCATTTAACCCTCACAACAACCCAATGAGTTGAAAACCCACTGCCGTCAGGTCGATTCTGACTTATACTGACCCTATAGGACAGAGTAGAACTGCTCGTTAGGGTTTCCAAGGAATGGCTGGTGGATTTGAACTGCTGACTTTATAGTTAGCAGCCAAGCTCTTTAACCACTGTGCCACCAGAGCTTCAATGAGTTAACGACTCTTATTATACCTTTTTATACATACGGAGCAGTCCCTGGGTGGGCACACAGTTGGCTATAAACGTAAGGTTGGCCCAGCTGCACTGCAAAAGAAAGGCTTGGCAACCTGCTTCCATAAAGATTACAGCTAAGAAGACACTATGGAGCAGTTCTACCCTGTAACACATGGGGTCGCCATGAGTCAGAATCAACTGGAAGGCAATGGGTTTGCCTTGGTTTTTATAGATGAGGAAACAGCCATAAAGAAGTTAAATAACTCACCTGGATCACACAGCTAATAAGCGATGAGGCCTGAATGGGAATCTAAGCAATCTGGCTCCACGGCGTGTATTTCTTCATTCAACAAGTATTTATTGAAAACCTACTATGTATCAGGCACTGTGCCATTAAATTGGGGATATCATTAACCATCATCATCAATTGCCAGTACTTATCACTCACAAGGTTCCATCCAGGGAACTGAACATACAATAACAGTAATAATTATGATTATACTACTACCAATAACAATAGTAACAATGAATTTAAACTAGCCAGATGGTTCACACATATTATCGCTTGGGATATTTACAGATACCCAGTAAGGGATGAACTTTCATGGTCCCCGTTTCATAGACAAGGAAACTGAAGTTAAGAGAATGAAATAATTTTCCAACGACATAGATGGAATTGGAAGTAGTAGGATGTGAACCTGATCCTTCCCTTTTCCAAAGTCGCCATGCTCATATCAAGTATATGGCTCAAGCATCAACTTGCTTTTCCGTTCATTCGCTAAACATTACATTTTTGGTGTTGCAGTGGTTAAGCATTCAGCTGTTAACCAAAAGGTCTGAACCCACCAACCCCTCTGGGAGAGAAAGATGTGGCAGTCTGCTTCCCTAAAGACTTGGAAACCCTATAGGGCAGCTCTACTCTGTCCTATAGGGTCCCTATGGGTGGGAATGGGCTGGAAGGCAGTGGGTGGGGGTATAATTTATTGGTGCTCACCGTGACTTCGTTCCTGTGCTGCAGGTGGTGAAGGCGTTTATAGTCCTGACCCCACAGTTCCTGTCCAATGACCAGGGCCAGCTCACCAAGGAGCTGCAGCAGCACGTGAAGGTAGTGACAGCCCCGTATAAGTACCCAAGGAAGGTGAGTATGGCAGATGGATGGGGTCTGGTCCTCCTGGCTGGTTCCAGGGCTCAGCTCTCCCAAGTCCTCCTAGGTGGTTAGGGTAAGCCTAGGTAGACAACAGCACTGGCTTTTACCACTGCAGTAGAAGCAACTCAACTTACGGATGGGGTGCAGCTGACTTACTTGAATGAGAGCCTCTAGCCTGTGTCAGAAACCAAAAAGAAACTCACTGCTCGCAAGTTAACCGAAAGAAATAAATTAGACAAGTGTCCAAAGACATACATGCAAGAAGGTTATTTATAATCCTCCAAAATTTGAGAAAAAAAGTCCAAATCAGCAGCTGCCAAACTGTTAGCGTGATATATAGTAAGAAATACATTTTGTATTGAAACTCAACACATATATACATTAATATAACAAAGTTAATAAAATACTTATCCTTACAGCTTGCAATACATTCAGTATTTTCTATTCTACTTCATTTTTAAAAAATGCTGCTTGCAACCTACAAAATTCATTTTACAACTCACTAACGGGCTGCAGCCTACGGTTTGAAAATCACTGATCCAAAACAGAGAAGTGATTCAATTACTCATGGGATTAGCATGCGCTCCTCCTTTTCCTCCTGATGATGTAGTGGTTAAGTGCTCAGCTGCTAACCAAAAAAGTCGACAGTTTGAACCTACCAGTTGCTATCTGGGCGAAAGATGTGGCAGTCTGCTTCTGTAAAGATTATAGCCTTGGAAACCCTATGGGGCAGTTCTTCTCTGTCTTGAACGGTCACTATGAGTCAGAATCAAATTAAAGGCAATGGATTTGATTTTTTTATACTTAAAAATAATAATGATCAACAGTATATTATTAAGAGAAAAAAAGCAGAATATGGAATAGTTTATGTCGTACGATCCTATTTGCTTAAAAATAAAGTTTGAAAGGATACAGATGCCAAAGAGTTAACATTCTTTCTTTTGTAATACTTTGAGGCATTGTTTGAATTTTTACAATCTATACATATTATGGGGAAACCCTGGTGGTGTGGTGGTTAAGTGCTACGGCTGCTAACCAAAGGATCGGCAGTTCGAATCCGCCAGGCACTCCTTGAAAACTCTATGGGGCAGTTCTACTCTGTCCTATAGGGTCGCTATGAGTCAGAATCAACTCAACGGCACTGGGTTTGGTTTGGTTTTGGTATATATGGCTAACATTCATTGATCGCTTACTCTATGTGCCAGGCCCTATAGCAAATCTTCTACATGTAGTATTTAATCCTTGCCACAAGCTGTCTCTGGTATAACTATCCTGAAGACATGAAGTGAATGGCCTGAAATTACAGCTAATAAAAGGCAGAGCTGGAACTCAAACAACAAAGCTGATGCTTTGCATTTTAGGCTGTGCTGCCTCACAGCGTTCACATCGTAGCAACATCCAAGCCATTACAGCACAACAAGCCAGCAGACAAGTACTGCAGACATCAGCAGGATCACCCACGGTGCACAGGTTTCAGTGGAGCTTCCAGACTAAGTCAGAATAGGAAAACAAAGCCTGGCAATCTACTTCCAAAAGTTAGCTAATGAAAACCCTATGAGTCACGACAGAATATTTTCTGATATAGCATTGAAAGATGAGCCCCCTAGGTTGGAATGTACTCAGCATACATAGTGGCCCAATCAGTGGGCTTGGGCATACCAATGATCATGAAAATTGCACAGGACCGGGCAACGTTTCATTCTGTTGTCCTTGGATTCGTCACAAGTCGGAGCTGACTCAATGGCAACTAACAGCAACAACAATGCTCCCTCACAGAGACTAGATGATGCACGACATTAGGTGGGCTAGGTTATACTGTGGGTAACAAACAGCCCCAAAGTCTTAGTGCCCTAGAGCAATGAAAGTTTATTACCATGGGTCTTCTGGGAACTCTGCTCCACGTTCCCTCACCCTGGGACCAGAATAAAGCACAACCACCATATAGATACCTGCCAGGTGCTATGGTGACGGGAAGACAGGGTGGTCAGCCTCCCATCTGAAGAGTTCTAAACTCCTCTGCCTAGAGGTGACACACTTCACAGT
This sequence comes from Loxodonta africana, assembly GCF_030014295.1. Taxonomy (NCBI): domain Eukaryota; kingdom Metazoa; phylum Chordata; class Mammalia; order Proboscidea; family Elephantidae; genus Loxodonta; species Loxodonta africana. Next base: position 76,547,651 of record NC_087353.1, read on the forward strand.
TCTTTGATCAAAGCAAGTCAGGGGGCTACATCCACCCTCAGGGAGTCAGTAGGAGGACCTGAGATATCTGGTGAGCCCCATGGAGACAACCACATGGTGTCAGCCTGTCTGGGGTCTGTGCAGGTGACAAGTTGGGGAGTGGGAAACAGAAGGAAATGACAGCAGGACCCACACAGGTTGGATTTGCTTTCTTCTCATCCAGGTGGAGTTTGTCCCAGAGCTGCCCAAAACCATCACTGGCAAGATCAAACGGAAAGAACTTCGGGAAAAGGAGTTCGAGCTGATGTAATTGACAATCAACAGGCCCACTGAGTAAACGTGGGCACACCCCTGGCTGCCTCAGTTACCCCAGTATGGTGGGGGTGGAGATGTGTTGAGTTGATTTCAAAGGGGATCATGAACACCTAGATTCCTGCATTTTCCTCTTTGAAGTTAAATTCAGTCACTACCTGTCCTCCCACTGCTCTGTCCCTTTGGGGTTGGCTAGATGAGCACTGGGACTGGGGCTGAGGGGTAATAAAATGTCACCATCAAAGTCAACAGCACCCCTGTTTTGTGGGCTTGCTCTCTGCCTGGGCCTGTGCTAAGTGCTTCTCACAACTTCCTCTGTGATTCTCCCCAACTCCAGTCCAAGATATCCAAAGGCAGATGGATTCTCCTTCTTGGCCCCATGCGCCCATTCTCATGGCCAAGGACACTGAGGCTCAGAGAGAAATTCCGTGGGGCCCCAGGCTCCGGCCCTGCTGGGCTCCTCCTGGGCCCCACAGGAGGGTGAGCCCAGAGGTGGCCCAGGAGGGATGTCTGGAGGCTTGGCCTTTGCTTATTGGCTGCACGTGATGGCCAGATAGCCCAGCACCTGCCACCATCCAGTGGGTCTGTCACCTTTGTGCCTGAAAGTAACACTGCTGCTGAAGCCACCCCAGCTCCTGGCCATCAAGGTGAGTGAGGGACCAGGGCTCTCTGGGAATCCAAGAGCCCCAAGAACTCCCCCAGTCTTCCCCAGGTGTGCTGCCCACTCACCCCTAACCAGGGCCCCAGAAGCCCCCTGCCTCAGATTTCCCTAGAGATCTCCCCCATGCAACCCCTCCGCAGGGATCCAAGACTCCCCCAACACTCCCACCAACCCCCAGCTACTCACCCCACCCCGGTGACACAGAGTCCTACAGACTCCCCAGTCTTCCCCAGGGACACCTTTCGCAGGAAGCCGGTACCCCCTCAGCCCTTCCCCAGGGTCCCAAAGACCTTACTAGACACCCCTCTCACTCACTATAACCCTCTGCAGCCACACCTGGCTAGAGGGCCTATGAACTGATCCTTCACTCCCTCCATCCTTGGGGCATGTGGTGGGACCATCAGGAGGACACTAGAGGCTGAGGGAGCAGGGGCAGAAGGGCCCAGCCCCGCCTGAGGAAGGAGGATGGACTACTGTCTCCTCTTACCCACCCTGGTGGTGGCCCTCGAAGATGTCCCCTCTGTGGCTGTGTGTTCCTGGGGTGTGTGCACACACACATACACACACTCATTGGGAAGTGTACAGACACAATAAGCTTGGAGATGGACAGATAAGGACCATCCAGACCCAGCCAGGCAAACGGGTATAGGCTCATGGACAGGCTCACAGGGCCCCACACTGCAGACACAGACAGAGACATTGTGGGCAGCACACGCACACACAGACACACACTCAGAGTCATGCAAGATGGCCCCCAGGACAAAATGACATACGATGGACACACACACACACAGATCTACACTCAAAAACACTTAAAGGATCACAACACACACACTGATTGAAAACACAGACACATACAAACCCTCTAGATAGGACACATATGCCCAGATATACACTGTCTTTGGCTCGATTCTTTAGAGAAGCAAAACCAGTAACGCGTATAAATATATATATAGAGAGAGAGATTTAAATCAAGGCAATAGCTCACAACATGGTAGAGGCTACAACATCCCAAGTCTATGGATTGGAAAAGAGCCTTTTCCTGATTCACGTAGCTGCAGGGGCTGGCAAACCCAAGACAGGCAGGTCAGAGAGCAGGGCTCTTGCTCACAAGCCTGGAAGACTGATGAATTCCAAGATTGGCAGGCAAGACCATAGGTAAGCTGCTAGCTCAAGTCCCAAGAACGGGCGGTCAGATGAACAGGAGCCAGCTGCAGGATCCAGAACAAGCAAAAAGCCCCCAAGCCTTGCCAGAACGTCTGCTTATAGTGGATGCAGCCACACACCTAAGGAAACTCCCTTTCCATTGGCTGGCTACTCACAGCAGATCCCATCATAGGGGTGGTCACATATCAAATCTCAACAGGGAAGTGACCACAACATTATACAACTGCCAAAACACTGAAAATCCTGGCCAGTGAAGTTGACACACAATCTTAACCATCATAGTCCACCCCTTCTCAATTTGGCACCTATATACATCTCCTTAAACCATACATAACCTCTGAATAAAGACAATTAAAAAGTCATACTTGGGACTAACATGATACAACGAACACAAATACAACCAAAAATATACTAGCCCTGTTTACAACTTATATTTTGTAAGCGACGGAAACAAAAATATTTGATGCACACATACTAAGCAGAAATACACATAACATTACAGTCCTCGTTTCTGCAACTGGTCATGTGGTTGTAATTGGCATTTAGAACTACCTTCTTCCACCACCCATTCCATATTCCCTTTGCCCTCAGTAAGCACCTCAGCTGGTCGTGGTTCTTTGCTTGGTAGGGTAACTCAAACCTTCATTCCTGTATGGTCTGGGCCATTAGTAGTCATGTGGCAATTGGGTTGCTGTAGTTTTCCATTAATTTTAATCACAGGGCATGGTAGTACTAAGAGACACCCTAAGGGATCTCCTGCATTCCAGACATACCCTTCTTTACCTCCATTACATAATATCAATCTAATTCCCTCTTGGTAATCAGGATCAATCACAACAGCCAGCAGGGTAACTCTCTTCTTCGCCTGATAATTCAGAGGCATAAGGAGCCCAAAGTGGCCAGGTGACATTCTTCGCTTCCAGCTCAATGGAATCAGGATTGCGTCTCCAGGTGGGAGCACTCCTCCCTTTGGAACTAAGACCTCTAGACCTGCAGAGCATAAGGTCATAGGGACAGGCAGCAAAAATCTTGTGAGTGGGTGACTAGGGATAATAGTGAGTGGTGCCACTCCCATTTCCGCCCCTTCATTCCTTGATCCATGAATCCTGGCTATGGGAGAAAGAGAACCATGTACTATATACTGGTTTAGAGCATATACAGCCTCCTGGAGAACACTGTCCCATCCCTGCAAAGTATCACTGCCTAGCTCGTGCCATAATTATGTCTTTAGAAGGCCATTCCATTGTTCTATCAAGCCACTTCAGAATGATGAGGAACACGGTAAGACCACTGAATTCCATGAACATGGGCCCATTACCGCATTTCATTTGCTATGAAGTGAGTTCTTGATCTAAGGCAATGCCGTGTCGGACACCATGACAGTGGATAAGGCATTCTATAAGTCCATGCATGGTAGTTTTGGCTGAAGCATCGCATGCAGGGACGGCAAATCCATATCCAGAGTAAGCGTCTATTCTAGTGAAAACAAAACCTACCCTTTCCATGATGGAAGTGGTCCAATGTAATCAACTTGCTACCAGGTTGCTGGCTGATCACCTCGAGGGATGATGCCATATTGAGGACTCAGTGCTGGTCTCTGCTGTTGGCAGATTGGGCAGGCAGCAGTGGCTGTAGCCAAGTTGGCCTTGGTGAGTGGAAGTTCATGTTGTTGAGCCCATGGATAACCTCCATCCCTGCCACCATGACCACTTTGTTCATGAGTCCATTGAGCAATAACGGGAGTAGCTGGGGAAAGAGAATGGTTGGCTTCCATGGAATGCGTCATCTTATCCACTTGCTTTTTAAAATCCTCTTCTGCCAAGGTCACCCTTTGGTGAGCATTCATATGAGACACCAAAAAAAAAGAAAACAAAACCAAACCCACTGCTGTCGAGTCGATTCCGACTCATAGTGACCCTACAGGACAGAGGAGAACTGCCCGACAGAGTTTCCAAGGAGCACCTGGCAGATTCTAACTGCCAACATCTTGGTTAGCAGCCACAGCACTTAACCACTACACCACCAGGGTTTCCATATGAGACACAAATATCTTCAATTATCTGGCCCATTCAGACAGGTCTATTCACATACCTCTTGCCCATACCTCCTTGTCTCCAATTTTCCAATCATGTTCCTTCTAAGTCCCTGACCATCCAGCCAAACCTTTGGCCACAGCCCATGAATCAGTATACAATTGCACATCTGGCCATTTTTCCTTTCCGGCAAAGTGAACAACCAGGTGCATTACTCGAAGTTCTGCCCATTGGGAGGATTTGTCTTCACCATTGTCCTTCAGGGATGTCTCCGAAAGGGGCTGTATTGCTCCTGCCATCCACTTTTGAGTGGTGCCTTCGTATCGCGCAGAACCATCTGTAACCAGGCATGAATTTTCTCTTCGTCAGTCAACTGATATAAGGAACTCTCTATAAGGCCATAGGTGCAGACTGGGAGATGGAAGGCAATGTGAGAGAAGCAGAGACCGTGGGCATTTTGGCCAATTCCTCATGCCACTTACTTGTGCCTTCAGGTCCTGCTCAGGCCCAATCTCACATATACCACGTCCATGTGCACATCTAATTTCATGACTCTGCAGATCAGAAAACACCTAGTTCATGATGGGCAGCTCAGGCCTCATCATGACCTGGTGGCCCATCGTTAAGCGTTCAGCCTCTACTAAGGCCTGGTAACAAGCCAAAAGCTGTTTCTCAAAAGGAGAGTAGTTATCTGCAGAGGATGACAGGGCTTTGCTCCAAAATCCTAAGGGTCTGCACTGCGATTCATCAGTAAGTGCCTGCCAAAGACCCCAAACAACATCTCTATCTGCCACTGACAAACACCATTGGATCAGCTGGATCATATGGCCCAAGTGGCAGAATGGCTTGCACAGCAGCCTGAACCTGTTGCAGAAATTTCTCTCATTCTGGGCACCACTCAAAACTAGCAGCTTTTCAAGTCACTTAAGAAATAAGCTGGAGTAGCACACCCAAATAAGGAATATGTTGTCTCTAAAATCTAAAGAGGTCCATTAGGAGTTGTACTTCCTTCTCAGTTGTGGGAGGAGCCAGATGCAATAACGTATCCTTCCCTTTAGGAGGAATATCTCGACATGCCGCACACCACTGGACCACTAGAAATTTCACTGGGATGGAAGGCATCTGAATTTTTGTGGGATTAATTTCCCACCCACTAGCATACAAATGTTTTACCAATAAATCCAGAGTCACTGACACTTTTTTACTAGGTCCAACCAGCAATGATGACCTCAATGTAATGGACCAGTGTGACATTTTGTGGAAGGGAAAGGCAATCAAGGTTCCTATGAACTAAATTATGACATAAGGCTGGAGAGTTGATGTGGCTCTGAGGTAGGCAATTGAAGGTGTATTGCTGGCCTTGCCAGCTGAAGGGAAACTGCTTCTGATGGTCCTTCAAAACAGGTATGGAGAAAAAGGCATTAACCAGATCAATAGCTGCATACCAGGTACCAGGAGAAGTATTAATTTGCTCAAGCAATGAAACTACATCTGGAACAGCACCTGCAGTTGGAGTCACCACCTGGTTATGTTTTCAATAATCCACTGTTATTCTCTAAGATTCATCTGCTTTTTGCACAGGCCAAATAGATGAGTTGAATGGGGATGTGGTGGGAATCACCACCCCTGCATCCTTCAATTCCTTGATGGTGGCGGTAATCTTCACAGTGCCTCCAGGAATGTGGTATTGCTTTTGGTTTACTATTTTCCAAGGTAGGGGCAGTTCTAATGGCTTCCACGTTGCTTTTCTTACCATAATAGCCCTTACTCCATTTGTCAGAGATCCAATGTGGGAGTTTTGCCAGTTGCTGGGTATATCTATTCAAATTATGTGTTCCTGAACTGGGGAAATCACTACAGGCTAGAATCGGGGACCAAATGGACCTACCATGAGATGGACATGAGCTAAGACTCCATTAATAACCTGACCTCCATCTGCCCCCACTCTGATTGGTGGGCCACAGTGACGTTTTGGGTCTCCTGGAATCAGTGTCTGTTCAGAGTCAGTGCACAGTAATCCCCAAAAAGTCTGGTTATTTCCTCTTCCCCAATGAACAGTCACTCTCCTAAAAGGCCATAGATCCCTTTAGGGAAGGCTGGGAGAAACAGTAAAACTGTAAGTGTTTTGGCAGTGTACTGGAGTCCTTCCTCAAGGGGACCCAGCCTCCCCTTCATTCAAGGGGTTGTGGGTCTTTAAGCTCACTCAAGTCTGGGAATTGATTGAGGAGCCGTGACTCTCCATTCTGGTCATTCAAGTTAGGCTCCTGTTTCTTTGACCTAGAATTCATTCACTTGTACAGATCAAGTAAATATTCAGTAGATTTCCAATCTATTTCACTCCAAGGGCCACCAAGACTAAGTAGCCAATGCCGTAAGTCCATACTAGTCCAATTATTCTTTGACTCCGATGTCCATTACTATAATCAAGCCCACCTTGTCTTTGTTGATTGAGTGCCACCGCTTGGCCCCTACCACCATGGGATCCAGTCAGCCCCATTAAACTTAGGTGTCTTAATTGAGTTAGGGCAGTTCCCACTGTCAAATCTGACATATATGATATAGCAATCACAGCAGTCTTCAAGGACACTGGGGACCCCTTCAGAAATTTGTTCCTCTCTGTTGTGGTAAAAGATGTGTCCTCCAATTTACCAAGAGGATATAACCATATTAAATAGTTCCGCACCCAATGACAGGGCTGCAAGATACATAACTCTAACAGCACTGAAAAGTGAGATAGGCAGATCCACAATTATAGTAGGAGACTTCAACACACCACTTTCGGTGAAGGACAGGACATCCAGTAAGAAGCTCAATAAAGACATGGAAGATCTAATTGCCACAATCAACCAACTTGACCTCATAAACATATACAGAACACTCCACCCAACAGCTGCAAAATATACCTTCTTTTCTAGTGCACATGGAACATTCTCTAGAATAGACCACATATTAGGTCATAAAGCAAGCCTTTGCAGAATCCAAAACACTGAAATATTACAAAGCATCTTCTCTGACCATAAGGCCATAAAAGTAGAAATCAATAACAGAAAAAGCAGAGAAAAGAAATCAAATACTTGGAAACTGAACAATACCCTGCTCAAAAAAGCCTGGGTTATAGAAGACATTAAGGATGGAATAAAGAAATTCAGAGAATCCAATGAGAATGAAAACATTTCCTATCAGAATCTTTGGGACACAGCAATGCAGTGCTCAGAGATCAATTTATATCGATAAATGCAGAGATACAAAAAGAAGAAAGGGCCAAAATCAAAGAACTATCCCTACAACATGAACAATTAGAAAGAGAACAACAAAAGAAACCCTCAGGCACCAGAGGAAAGCAAATAATTAAAATTGGACCAGAACTAAATGAATTAGAAAACAGGAAAAAAATTGAAAGAGTTAACAAGATCAAAAGCTAATTCTTTGAAAAATTAACAAAATTGATAAACCATTGTCCAGACTGACAAAAGAAAAACAGGATAGGAAGCAAATAACCCAAATAAGAAATGAGATGGGCGATATCACAACAGGCCCAACTGAAATTAGAAGAATCATATCTGATTACTTCGAAAAATTGTACTCAGATTTGAAAACCTAGAAGAAATGAATTCCTAGAAATACACTACCTACCTAAACTAACATAAACAGAGGTAGAACAACTAAATAGACCCACAACAAAAGAAGAGATTGAAAAGGTAACCAAAAAACTCCCAAAAAAAAAAGCTCTGGCCTGGACAGCTTCACTACACAGCTCTACCAAACTTTCAGAGAAGAGTTAACACCACTACTACCAAAGGTATTTCAGAGCATAGAAAAGGACAGAATACTACCAAACTCATTCTATGAAGCCATCATATCCCTGATACCAAAACCAGGTAAAGACACCACAGAAAAAGAAAATTACACACCTATAACCCTCATGAACTTAGATGCAAAAATCCTCAACAAAATTCTAGCCAAAAGAATTCAACAACATATCAAAAAAAAATAATTCATCATGACTAAGAGGGATTCATACCTGGTATGCAGGGATGGTTCAACATTAGAAAAACAATGAATATAATCCATCACATAAATAAAACAAAGGACAAGAACCACATGATTTTATCAATTGATGCAGAAAAGGCAACTGACAAAGTTCAACACCCATTCAATTCATGATAAAAACTCTCAGCAAAATAGGAATAGAAGGAAAATTCCTCAACATAATAAACAGTATTTATACAAAGCCAACAGACAACATCATCCCAAATGGGGAGAGTCTGAAACCATTTCCCTTGAGAATGGGAACCAAACAAGGATGCCCATTATCACCACTTTTATTCAACATTGTGCTGGAGGTCCTATCAGAGCAATTGGAGTAGATAAAGAAATAAAGGGCATCCAGATTGGTAAGGAAGAAGTAAAAGTATCTCTATTTGCAGATGACACGATCTTATACACAGAAAACCCTAAAGAATCCTCAAGAAAACTACTGAAACTAATAGAAGAGTTCAGCAGAGTATCACCATACAAGATAAACATACAAAAATCAGTTGGATTCCTCTACACCAACAAAAAGAATATCGAAGAGGAAATCACCAAATCAATACCATTTACAGTAGCCCCTAAGAAGATAAAATACTTAGGAATAAACCTTACCAGAGATGTAAAAGACCTATAGAAAGAAAACTACAAGACACTGCTCCAAGAAACCAAAAGAGACTTACATAAGTGAAAAAACATACCTTGTTCATGGATAGAAAGACTTAACATTGTAAAAATGTCTATTCTACCAAAAGCCATCTATAGGTACCATGCAATTCCAATCCAAATTCCAATGACATTCTTTAATGAGATGGAGAAACAAATCACCAACTTCATATGAAAGGGCAAGAGACCCCAGATAAGTAAAGAATTACTGAAAAAGAAGAACAAAGTGGGAGGCCTCACTCTACCTGACTTTAGAATCTTTTATACTGCCGCAGTAGTCAAAACAGCCTGGTACTGGTACAACACAGATACATAGACCAATGGAACAGAATTGAGAATCCAGACATAAATCCATCCACTTATGAGCAACTGATATTTGACAAAGGCCCAAAGCCAGTTAATTGGGGAAAAGACAGTCTTTTAACAAATGGTGCTGACATAACTGGATATCCATCTGCAAAAAAATGAAACAAGACCCATACCTCACACCATGCACAGACACTAACTCAAAATGGATCAAAGACCTAAATAGAAAATCTAAAACGATAAGGATCATGGAAGAAAAAATAGGGACAATGCTAGGAGCCCTAATACGTGGCATAAACCGCATACAAAAATTATTAAAAATGCAGAACAGAAGCCAGATCACTAGGACCTCCTATAAATCTAACAGCTATGCTAATCTAAAGACTTCATCAAAAGAGTAAAAAGACTACCTACAGACTGGGAAAAAGTTTTTAGCTATGACATTTTCGATCACCGTCTGATCTCTAAAATCTACATGATACTGAAAAACTCAACTACAAAAAGACAAATAACCCAATCAAAAAATGGGCAAAGGCATAAAAGTGGAAATCAATGACAGAAAAATTAGGGAAAAGAAATCAAATACTTGGAAACTGAACAATACCCTGCTGAAAAAAGACTGGGTTATAGAAGACATTAAGGAGGGAATAAAGAAATTCATAGAATGCAATGAGAATGAAAATACTTCCTATCAAAACCTCTGGGACACAGCAAAAGCAGTGCTCAGAGGCCAATTTATATCAATAAATACACACATACAAGAAGAAGAAAGAGCCAAAATCAGAGAACTATCCCTACAACTCGAACAAATAGAAAGTGAGCAACAAAAGAATCCATCAGGCACCAGAAGAAAACAAATAATAAAAATTAGAGCTGAACTAAATGAATTAGAGAACAGAAAAACAACTGAAAGAATTAACAAAGCCAAAAGCTGGTTCTTTGAAAAAATTAACAAAATTGATAAACCATTGGCCAGGCTGACTAAAGAAATACAGGAAAGGGAACAAATAACCCGAATAAGAAACGAGATGGGCCACATCACAACAGACCCAAATGAAATTAAAAGAATCATATCAGATTATTACGAAAAATTACTCTAACAAATTTGCAAACCTAGAAGAAATGGATGAATTTCTGGAAAAACACTACCTACCTAAACTAACACAATCAGAAGTAGAACAACATAGACCCATAACAAAAAAAGAGATTGAAACGGTAATCAAAAAACTCCCAAAAAAAAAAAGCCCTGTCCCGGATGGCTTTACTGCAGAGTTCTCCCAAACTTTCAGAGAAGAGTTAACACCACTACTACTGAAGGTATTTCAAAGCATAGAAAATGACGGAATACTGCCTAACTCATTCTATGAAGCCACCATCTCCCTGATACCAAAACCAGGTAAAGACATCACAAAAAAAAAAAAAAAATTACAGACCTATATCCCTCATGAACATAGACTCAAAAATCCTCAACAAAATTCTAGCCAATAGAATTCAACAACATATCAAAAAAATAATCCACCACAACCAAGTGGGATTTATACCAGGTATGCAGGCTGGTTTAATATTAGAAAAACCATTAATGTAATCCACCATATAAATAAAACAAAAGACAAAAACCACATGATCTTATCAATTGATGTAGAAAAGGCATTTGACAAAGTCCAACACCCATTTATGATAAAAACTCTCAGCAAAATAGGAATAGAAGGAAAATTCCTCAACATAATAAAAGGCATCTATACAAAGCCAACAGCCAACATCACTCTAAATGGAGAAAGCCCGAAAGCATTTCCCTTGAGAATGGGAACCAGACAAGGATGCCCTTTATCACCGCTCTTATTCAACATTGTGCTAGAGGTCCTAGCCAGAGCAATTAGGCTAGACACAGAAATAAACGGCATCCGGATTGGCAAGGAGGTAGTACAATTATCTCTATTTGCAGATGACATGATTTTATACACAGAAAACCCTAAGGAATCCTCCAGAAAACTACTGAAACTAATAGAAGAGTTTGGCAGAGTCTCAGGTTATAAGATAAACATACAAAAATCACTTGGATTCCTCTACATCAACAAAAAGACCATCGAAGAGGAAATAACCAAATCAATACCACTCACAGTAGCCCCCAAGAAGATAAAATACTTAGGAATAAATCTTACCAAAGATGTAAAGACCTATATAAAGAAAACTACAAAGTACTACCACAATAAACTAAAAAGGACCTACTTAAGTGGAAAAACATACCTTGCTCATGGATAGGCAGACTTAACATAGTAAAAATGTCTATTCTACCAAAAGCCATCTATACATACAATGCACTTCCAATCAAAATTCCAATGTCATTTTTTAATGTGATGGAGAAACAAATCACCAACTTCATAGGGAAGGGAAAGAAGCCTCGGATAAGTAAAGCATTACTGAAAAAGAAGAAAGTGGGAGGCCTCACTCTACCTGATTTTAGAACCTATTATACAGCCACAGTAGTCAAAACAGCCTGGTACTAGTACAACAACAGGCACATTGACCAATGGAAAAGAATTGAGAACCCAGATATAAATCCGTCCATATATGAGCAGCTGATATTTGACAAAGCCCCAGTGTCAGTTAATTGGGGAAAAGATAGTCTTTTTAACAAATGGTGCTGGCATAACTGGGTATCCATTTGCAAAAAAATGAAACAGGACCCATACCTCACACCATGCACAAAAACTAACTCCAAGTGGATCAAAGACCTAAACATAAAGACTAAAATGATAAAGATCATGGAAGAAAAATTTGGGACAACACTAGGAGCCCTAATACAAGGCATAAACAGAATACAAAACATTACCAAAAATGACAAAGAGAAACCAGATAACTGGGAGTTCCTAAAAATCAAACACCTATGCTCATCTAAAGACTTCACCAAAAGAGTAAAAAGACCACCTACAGACTGGGAAAGAATTTTCAGCTATGACATCTTCGAGCAGTGCCTGATCTCTAAAATCTATATGATTCTGTCAAAACTCAACCACAAAAAGACAAACAACCCAATCAAGAAGTGGGCAAAGGATATGAACACGCACTTCACTAAAGAAGATATTCAGGCAGCCAACAGATACATGAGAAAATGCTCTCAATCATTAGCCATTAGAGAAATGCAGGTTAAAACTACGGTGAGATTCCATCTCACTCCAACAAGGCTGGCATTAATCCAAAAAACACAAAATAATAAATGTTGGAGAGGCTGTGGAGAGATTGGAACTCTTATACACTGCTGGTGGGAATGTAAAATGGTACAACCACTTTGGAAATCTATCTGGCGTTTTCTTAAAAAGTTAGAAATAGAACTACCATACAACCCAGAAATCCCACTCCTCGGAATATACCCTAGAGAAATAAGAGCCTTCACACAAACAGATATATGCACGCCCATGTTTATTGCAGCTCTGTTTACAATAGCAAAAAGCTGGAAGCAATCAAGGTGTCCATCAACGGATGAATGGGTAAATAAATTGTGGTATATTCACACAATGGAATACTACACATCGATAAAGAACAGTGAAGAATCTGTGAAACATTTCATAATGTGGAGGAACCTGGAAGGCATTATGCTGAGCGAAATTAGTCAGAGGCAAAAGGACAAATATTGTATAAGACCACTGTTATAAGATCTTGAGAAATAGTATAAACTGAGAAGAACACATACTTTTGTGGTTATGAGGGGGGGAGGGAGGGAGGGTGGGAGAGGGTTATTTACTGATTAGTTAGTAGATAAGAACTGCTTTAGGTGAAGGGAAGGACAATACTCAATACACGGAAGGTGAGTTCAACTGGACTGGACCAAAAGCAAAGAAGTTTCCGGAATAAACTGAATGCTTCAAAGGTCAGCGGAGCAAGGGCGGGGGTTTGGGCACTATGGCTCAAGGGGACTTCTAAGTCAATTGACAAAATAATTCTATTATGAAAACATTCTGCATCCCACTTTGAAATGTGGCGTCTGGGGTCTTAAATGCTAACAAGCGGCCATCTAAGATGTATCAATTGGTCTCAACCCACCTGGAGCAAAGGAGAATGAAGAACACCAAGGTCACACGATAACTAAGTGCCCAAGAGACAGAAAAGGCCACATGAACCAGAGACCTACATCACCCTGAGACCAGAAGAACTAGTTGGTGCCCGGCCACAATCGATGACTGCCCCGACAGGGAGCACAACAGAGAACCCCTGAGAGAGCAGGAGATCAGTGGGATGCAGACCCCAAATTCTCATAAAAAGACCAGACTTAATGGTCTGACTGAGACTAGAGGAATCCCGGCAGTCATGGTCCCCAAACTTTCTGTTGGCCCAGGACAGAAACCATTCCTGAAGACAACTCATCAGACATGGAAGGGACTGGACAGTGGGTAGGAGAGAGATGTTGATGAAGAGTGAGCTACTTGTATCAGGTGGACACTTGAGACTGTGTTGGCATCGCCGGTCTGGAGGGGAGATGGGAGGGTAGAGAGGGTTAGAAACTGGCAAAATTGTCACAAAAGGAGCGACTGGAAGGGCTGGCTCAGTAGGGGGAGAGTAAGTGGGAGTATGGAGTAAGATGTATATAAGCTTATATGTGACAGAGTGACTTGATTTGTAACCGTTCACTTAAAGCTCAATAAAAATTATTAAAAAAAAAACAAGGATAAAAACAAATGTATTAAATATTTTTTTAAAAAAATGGGCAAAGGATATGAACAGGTACTTCACTAAAGAAGACATTCAGGTAGCTAACAGATACATAAGGAAATGGTCATGATCATTAGCCATTAGAAAAATGCAAATCAAAACTACAATGAGATTCCATCTCATTCCAAAAGGCTGGCATTAATCCAAAACACACAAAATAATAAATGTTGGAGAGGTTATGAAGAGACTAGAACACTTACACACTGCTGCTGGCAACGTAAACTGGTACAACCGCTTTGGAAATCGATCTGGTGCTTCCTTAAAAGACTAGAAATAGAACTACCATATGATCCAGCAATCCCACTCCTTGGAATATATCCCAGAGAAATAAGAGCCTTTACACGAACAAATATATGCAAACCCATGTTCACTGCAGCAGTGTTTACAATAGCAAAAAGTCGGAAGCAACCAAGATGCCCATCAACAGATGAATGGATAAATAAATTATGGTATATTCACACAATGGAATACTATCATTGATAAAGAACAATGATGAATCCATGGAACATTTCATAACACGAAGGAATCTGGAAGACATTATGCTGAGTGAAATTAGTCAGTTGCAAAAGGACAAATATTTTATGAGACCACTATTATAAGAACTGGAGAAATAGTTGAAACAGAGAAGAAAATATTCTTTGATGGTTATGAGAGGGGGGAGGGAGGGAGAGGGGTTTTCACTAATTAGATAGTACCCACTGCCTTCAAGTTGATTCCGACTCATACCGACCCAAAGATAAGTTTTATTTTAGGTGAAGGGAAAGACAACACACAATACAGGAGAGGTCAACACAACTGGACTAAATCCAAAGCAAAGAAGTTTCCTGAATAAACTGAATGCTTCAAAGGCCAGTGAAGCAGGGGCGGAGGTTTGGGGACCATGGGTTCAGGGGACATCTAAGTCAACTGGCATAATAAATTCTATTAAGAAAATATTCTGCATCCCACTTTGAAGAGTGGTTTCTGGGGTCTTAAACGCTAGCAAGCAGCCATCTCAGATGCATCAATTGGTCTCAACCGACCTGGAGCAAGGAAGAATGAAGAACACGAAAGACACAAGGTTTAACTATGAGCCTAAGAGACAGAAAGGGCCACATAAACCAGAGACTACATCAGCCTGAGACCAGAAGAACTAGATGGTGCCTGGCCACAACCAATGACTGCCCTGACAGGGACACAAGAGAGAAGCCCCTGAGGGAGCAGGAGAGAAGTGGGATGCAGACCCCAAATTCTTGTAAAAAGACCAGACTTAATGGTCAGACTGGGACCAGAAGGACCCTGGAGGTCATGGTCCTCAGACCTTCTGTTAGCCCAAGACAGGAACCATTCCCAGGGCCAACTCTTGAGACAGGGATTGCACTGGAATAGGGATGGAAAATGATACTGGTGAGAAATGGGCTTCTTGGATCAAGTAGACACATGAGACCGTGCTGCCATCTCCTGTCTGGAGGGGAGATGAGAGGGCAGAGGGGACAAGAAGCTGCCCAAATGGACATGAGGAGAGAGAATGGAAGGAAGGAGAGTGCTGTCTCATTAGGCGGAGAGCAATCAGGAGTATATAGCAAGGTGTGTATAAATTTTTGTATGAGAGACTGGCTTGATTTGTAAACTTTCACTTAAAGCCCAATAAAAATTAATTGAAAAAAAAAAATGTGTCCTCTGGGCACTCCATGTGTGGGTCTGTGCATCAACCTGATAAATCCACTCTAGCATGCCAGTTTCCCTAAGCCTTTGGATACCTTCTTCTGCAGTATACTAAGTCTGGTACTTCAACTTGATTTAGTGTAGGCTACTACGTAATCCATGCTTTAGCAACCCAACCAAATAAACTAATTAGATCCTTTCCTAACTTCTCAAGCTGAAACACTGAATGAAGAATCTGTGCTTAGTGGACCCATATCAATAAGCTCAGACTGATCCATCTTTGTGTTCCTTGTACCATTATCCCACACTGTTAACAGCCATTCCCACACATATTCCCCAGGTTTCTGTTTGTATGTATTAGAAAAGTCAAGCAATTCTTTTGGAGTGTAGCATACCTCATCCTGGGTCACACTTTGTACTTTACCTTTTGGGGCTTGCTGGGATGCAAGTCTAGGTACAGGTCTAGAAGCCAAAATTGGTGGGGAAATGTTTTGAGAACATTCAGCATTGTCTTGTAAAGCATCTGCCTCAGGTGATGCCCCGGGCAATGACTCAGACAAAGGCACTTTAGACATACCTTGGTTAATCTCATTAGATGGGACTGGAGGGGCTAATGGTTTTACTGGGCAGGGTGGTTTAGCAGACAAACACAGAATAATCTCTTCAGATGGGAGGGAGAGGGCTGGTTCTGTTGGCAGGAGTGATTCAACCGAATTTAAGGGCTCATTGTCTCCAGCTTCCCAATTATCTGCCCATATGTCCCCATCCCAAGTTTCAGAATCCCATTTCTACCCAAACAAATGCCCTCACTTTAACTTCAGGCACCTTTTGAAATTGACAGTTGAGTTGCATTGTAATTCAGCGACTCTTACAATAAGACTCTGGGTTTGATTTTCATCAATATCAGCTCTGTTTCTACAAGGTAATAAGGCCTTCTTTCAAGGCACAAGTGGAAACTTTGAGGTCGTTTATGCAGCACTTCAGCTTTGACTCTGAAGCCCTGAGCACATCTCTTTCTTTCACCAGTTTGTCTAGCGAAAGTAGGACCAACCAACCAGCTTCCTTATACTTCTCATTCTGACAAAATTGTATAAAGGCATCACATATGCAACCACCCAGAGCCTCATCTTTCACCTATACCTTATCTATTGGTGGTAATGTTTTGCATGTTTGTATTGCCACCTCACGCCATGGATTAGCAGTACCGTCTATAATACTGGAAGCAGAGTCATCGACATCCTCAAGAATAACTAGACTTAAGAACCAATTTAGAAAAATCATCCTTACAATTTTGCTTCTCTAGAACCACTCTCAGTACCAAATAGCTTAGGCTGAGTTCTCTAGAGGAACAAAACCAGTAAAGTATATAAATACATACAGAGAGAAAAGTGTATATCAAGGAAATTGGTCATGCAGTTGTAGAAGGTGGAACGTCCCAAGTCTGTGGGTCAGGATAGAGGCTTCTCCTGATTCACATAGCTGCAGGGGCTGGTACACCCAAGACTGGCAAGTCAGACAGCAGTGCTTTTGCACTCAAGCTGTGAAACTGACAAATCCCAAGCTTAGCAGGCAAGACCACAGGTAAGCTGCTAGCTCAAGACCCAAGAACCAGAGGTCAGATGAACAGGAGCCAGCTGCAGGATCCAGAATGAGCAAAAGCCCACAAGCCTTGCCAGGCCACATGCCCAAGGAAACTGCCTTTCAACTGACTGGCAACTCACAGCAGATCCTATCATGAGGGTGATTATATATCGAATCTCAACAGGGAAGTGATCACATTATACGACTGCTAAAACACTGAGAATCATGGCCCAGCTAAGGTGACACAAGGATCTCAACCATCATACACACACACACAGAAGAACACAGAGACACACACAACAGCCACACAGAGAAAACACAATATACAATTGATATATTCACACGCTCAGAAACTCATACACACATAGACAGACACACAGATTACACAACTGCACACATACATACACCCTCAGCCCCACAGGACACACAGATGGCCCTGTCACTCCCAGCAGAGGCCACTGCAGGCAAAAGGGGCTACATTCCTGGCATGCCCTGCTCCAGTAAAGTTGTCACAACAGGGAGTGCTTTCCTGGTTCAAAATTCTTGGTGAGGCCCTCTGGAGGTCTGTGCAAAGGGCACTGAGGTGCCAGAGAGTGGCCAGGGCACAGTGGCTCTGGGAAGAATCTCTGGGAACGAGGTTGTGACTCAGACCTTGTCAGGGGCAATTGAAGTGGGGGTGTCCTGTGGACCCTGGCAAATCCAGAGGTCAAGGGAGGCCACAGGAACTGTTGTTAATTTTCACAGGTGTTGTGATAATAAATTTTGTGTGTCAATCCTTCCCCTGTGTGTAAATGTAAGGAAAGGCAAGGGGCCTGTCCTACAGGATCAACAGAGGAGATGCCCAGTTAATAAAGAAAGCATATTCCAGACAGGAGTAACATTACAAATAATGGCAACTCCAGAACACTTCATTGTGCTCATGCCTAACCTCCACGTGGATCAAGAGGCAACTGTTCAAACAGAACAAATTGCAAAAGGTGTGCGGCAGCGTTGTATCCTTTCACCTTACTTATTCGATCTGCATGATAAATAATCCTAGAAGCTGGCATATGATGAAGACAGCATCTGGATGGGAGGAACACTCGTCAACAAACTCAATAATCAATTGACACAACCTTGCTTGCTGAAAGTGAAGATGATTTGAAGGCCTTACTGATCAAAGCCAAAGACTTCAGTGTAGATTACGCCTGAATGTGAAGACAACAAAAATCCTCACAACTGGACCAATAAACAGCATCACAATAAATGGCAAAGAAATTAAAGTTGTCAAGAACTTCATTCCACTTGGATCAACAATCAATACCCATGCAAGCAGCAGTCAAGAAATTTAAAAAAATGTATTGCATAGGGCAAATCTGCTATACATGGCCTCTTTAAAGTTTTTAAAACTGAACATGTCACTTTGATGACTGAGATGTCCCTGACCTAAGCCATGGTAATTTCAATCACCTCATATGCATATGAAATTTGGACAACAAAAAAGGAAGGCAGAAGAACTAATGCATTTAAATTGTGGCGTTGGCAAAGAATATAGAATACACTGCGGAGTGCCAGAAGAACAAACAAGTCAATCTTAGAAGAAATATAATCAGAGGCTCCTTAGAAGTGAGGATGGCAAGACTTAATTTGGCTCTCTTATTTTGGACATGTCATCAGAAAAGACCAATCACTAAAGAAGGACATCGCGTTTGGTAAAACAGAGGGTGAGCAAACACAAGGGAAGCCCTCGATGAGATGGATTGACACGATAGCCACGACAATTGACCTCATTATGTTATATAAGTTTGCTGTGAGTCGGAATGGACTCCACGACAAATAACAACCTTCTCAAATATAAAACAAAGGATATACCACTTTTTTTAAAATTAAATTAGCAGATAGATGTTCTCATGTGTATTCTACAAACTACATTATAAACACATAAGGATACCCAAAGGGCATCAAGATCCGATGTACAATAATCAGGGCAATGCCCATGCAAATTCACATATTATTCCAACATTAACAACAACAACAAAAAAAAACATTGCCATCGAGTCAATTCTGACTCATAGCGACCCTATAGGACAGAGTAGAACTGCCCCACAGGGTTTCCAAGGAGTGCCTGGTAGATTCAAACTGCTGACCTTTTGGTTAGCAGCTGTAGCACTTAACTACTACACCACCAGATTCCCAATTCTAATACTAACATACATAAAATATCAAACGGAGAAAGCTCCTACGCTGAAATGAAAAGCCTATTTGTGCAAACAGGTTCTAACTTTTTATGCAACTCCATAATGTGGGATGATACTTTGAACCAAGTGGAAAAAGTCAATAAAGCCGTCCGGTGAGAAATCCTGACTACGTATAAAGCTCCATGCTTATTAGAAGGCTTGTCCCTTGCTTACAGCAAATGAGAGAAAGTAACTTTAAAAGCTGTTTGGGGAATGCAAAACTTCAACAAGCCATATGAGTATATTTCTGAATTTGAAAATAAAGAAAAGTAAAGGAATGGGAAAGGATCCAGTATGATTCACTGGATCCAAGTATCAATTATTATGGGAATAGATATATTTTAAACAGGACATTATCGACATCCTGATTCCACCTCTGAAGTGAAGACATGAAAAAATCACTGTATTCAAATCCTGAATTTTTAATAGAAAAAAATTTATTTTGCATAAATACATCCAACTTTCAGCCACTGGCTTGGGTCTTAAATATTCTAGCAACTTACATCCTGTAGAAATTTCATCTCAAAGAGTTTTAAGCTCTGTAAAATATCAATAGTTGGTACTAAAAAAAGGTATCAACCTTCCATGTTCATCTAAATCTGATTCAGGAATTGTGCTTAGGACAATATCATTCCATCTTGGAACAAGTCTTGGTATTTTTTTTTTTTTTAACGTTAATGTTCACAATGGGATCCTATGAAAGACAGTCCAGAAAGCCGAATTTTAAAATTATTTGAGGTCATCACTGGGTCACAAAAATCATCAAACACGGCAATCATCTCAATTGAAAATGAGACAAACTAAGAACTACATTTTAAAAATATTATCTATGCCTATGCTTCCATGGGAGCCCTGGTGCTGCAGTGGTTAAGAACTAAGGCTGCTAACCAAAAGTTTGGCAGTTTGAATCCACCAGCTGCTCCTTGAAAGCCCTATGGAGCAGTTCTACTCCACACACATGGGTTCGCCCTGAGTCAGAATCGAATCCACTCAACCGCAACTAATAACAAAGCTTTCATGAAAACGAGGACAGTAAAATGACAGTAATTTCTAATATTTTAATAAAGAAAAATAATCAAAACTTAACGTGATGTTGAGAGTTTTAATACACCTACTAGTCAATTTTTGTACTATTTCCCAGCTACTTTAAAGTTAAACGGAAAAACAAAAAAAAAACCCACTGCCATCAAGTCAAGGAGACTCACAGCTATCCAACGGGACAAAGTAGAACTGTTCCATAGGTTTTCCAAGGCTGAAATCTATAGGAAGTCTACTGCCACATCTTTCTCCAGCTGAGGGGCCTGGCGGTTCCAACCGCCAAACTGTCGGTTAGTAGCCGAGCGCTTAACCACTGAGCCACCAGGGCTCTCCTTTTATAGGTTAAAAAATAATAATAATAGGTAAAAAGAACCCTTAAAAAGTTAACAGCCTGTACACAGGGGCACGCATCTTCCCTTTCACCTCGGGCTCCACGTGACTGGCCTGGAGAAGCCACAGCAAAGCCCCTTCTCCTCAGCACTCAGGGCCCCAAAAGGAAGCTTTGTACTCACTGTGGACTCTCGGGTCCCATAGCCGTGGGGCCTCCCTGACGCTGGGTCCTGTGGAAACGAAGCTCTTCTTGGCCCAGCGGCCCGGTCACCCGCCAGCCCGACGCCCTGCTCCACCAGCTCTTCCAGAAGCCGCGGGTCAGAAAAGGCGACGGGGCGCCCTCTGCCGGCTGTTGGCGCGCAGGGATGGTCGCTTTGTGCGGGCGCCTTAGCCGTGGCCTAGCATCTCTGGGAAGGACGGACATTCTGCATTATTTATCTTAAACCAAAAAATAGGTTAATTTCACTTTTATGTAGAGAAGTATTTAAATAGGAATTTCTTCCAGCAACATTGACCCATCTCCAGGAAGAATTCTCCATCATCACGTTAAAATGAAAACACGTTAATTCCTTGAGGAATTCTCCTCAGAGCTTGAGTGGAATATCTATATTCTTTATTTGGAAATGGGTATTTTATCAGAGACGTCTTAGGCACCATTTCTGACCCTCTTGGCTCTCTTATCTCTGTTTCACATGCTACTGTGACAACCAGCTCTGAAGGCTCAGATGTACTTCATGAGGGACCAACATCACAATCTCCTGTGCTTTGTCCCTGTGTCCCACGACTCCCCAACTTTCTCTGGGTTTCTATGTTGATGCTGAGGTGAGAGATGCCCCAGGATCAAATCCCACACATGCACAGCCCGGTGCCTTGTTGATTGTGGGTGTGTGTGTGGTCTGTGTGTGTATTCAGAGAGTGAACGGTCAGTGTGGTGGGGGTCAGTATGTTATTAGTGTGTGTACATATGATTTTCATATTTGGGTATGATCAGAAGGTGATGGTCATTTCAGGGTCTCTTTGTATGTGTATTTTATTATGTTTGCTATGGTCAGTGGGAGTATGGACATGTGGAATCTTGTAGAATGTGCAATGTGTGTTTGTTGTCAGTGTTTTGTGCGTTTCTAAAGTGGATTAACATGTGAGAATGTGTGATCAGTGTGTGAATTCAGGCTGTAAGTGTGGTCAGAATGTGTGAGTCTCAGTGTTGATGTGCTGTCAGAATATACAATCATTTGCAATATCTATGCGTCTGCTGCATTCATTTTCACGTGGTCAGAAGTTGTGTGATCAGTGTGAATGTGTGTGTATGTGTGTGTGTTTATGATGTGTTTAGAGAGTGTTAGCGAGGAGCAGCATTGAACACCTTCCCTAGAGCCCCAGCTTGTCCAGGAAATGCCCAGAGGTTATCCGAGGGGCCTGGAGAAAGAGGAAAGAAGAGAGGGTTCAGGGCAATGGGAAGCTACTAATGATCAGGACAGAGATTTACCCCTATTTTTGACCAGTCAGAGATAGGAATTCAGGATCTGTAGGTTTAAGGGGTTGGGGAACCTGCAGGTGTCAGTAACTGTAGACCTGTGTAGGATCCTGACTGAGGGCTTTGTGCAAGGTAGGAGTTTGGGACTAATAATGTTGAACATCTTTTCATGTGCCTGTCGGCCATTTGTAATCTTCTTTGTAGAAATGTCAATTCAAGTCCTTTGCCCAATTTTGCACTGGGTGGTTTGTGATTTTGTTCAGTGTCCTTTATCACTTCTGGATGCTAGACATTTATCAAATATATGATTTGCAAACATTTTCTCCCATTCTGTGGTTTGTTCTTCCACTCTCTGGTTAGCATCCTTTGATGCACAAAAAATTTTACTTTGGATGAAGTCAGTTTCTCTACTTCTTCGATAGTTGCTTGTGCTTTAGGTGCCTTTCTAAGAAACCATTGCCAAATCCAAGGTCATGAAAGTTACACCTGTTTTCTTCTAAGACTTATAGTTTCGGTATCTGTATTTAGATTATTGATTATTTTGAATTAATTTTTATATATGAGGTGAGGTAAAAGTCCAACTTCAATTTTTGTGTGTGATATCCAGTTCCCGTATTATCATTTGTTGAAAAGACTCTTCTTTCCCCATTGAATGGACTTGGCAGCCTTGTTGAAAAGCAGTTGGCCACACATGTGAAGGTTCAATTCTGCATGCTCAGCTCTATTCCATTGATCTATACGTGTATCTCTATGCCAGTACCACACTCTTTTGATTACTGAAGCTTTGTAGTAAGTTTTGAAATTCAGAATGAGAGTCCTGCCACTTGGTATTCTTTTCCATGATTATTTTGGCTACTTGTGATTCCTTGATGCAATTTTAGGACCAGCTTTACCATTTCTTCACAAAAAGCGTTGGGATTTTCAAAGGCAGGGCATTGCATACGTGGATTACTTTCGGGAATACTGCCATTTTAATGATATTAAATCTTTCCATCCACCAACACAGGATCTTTCCATTTATTTAGGTCTTCTTTAAGTCCCTGCAGAAATATTTTGTAATTTTCTGGGTACAAATCTTTCATCTCATTGGTTAAATTTATTCCTAGGTATTGTATTCATTTCAAAGCTATTGTAAGTGGAATTGTTCTCTCGGTGACCTTCTTAGATTCTTCAATGCTAGTGTATAGACAGACATTCAACTGATTTTTTGTGTTGGTCTGGTATCCTGCAACCTTGCTTAATACATTAATTAGCTCTAACAGTGTTTTTTGTTAATTCTTAAGGATTTAATCTTTACAAGATCACATCAACTGTGAGTACAGATAGTTTGACTTCTTCCAAACCGGGTTGGATAATTATTTCTTTTTCTTGCCTGGCTAATCTGGCTTGAACTTCCAATACAAGTTGAACAGAAGTATTCACAGCAAGGATCCTGGTCCTGTTCCTGATGTTAGGGGAAAAGCTTCCAGTCTTTCACCACTGAGTGTGATGTTAGCTGTGGGTTTTTCCTATATGGCCTTTATCATGTTGAGGAAGTTCCCTCTTAGTTCAAACTTTCTGAATGTTTTTTTCATGACAGAGTATTGCATATTCTCAAACGCTTTATCTGCATCAATTAACATGATCATGTGTGGGCTTTTGTGCTTCATTCTGTTAATGTAGTCTGTTACATTGAATGATTTTTATGTTAAATCACCCTCGCATTTCAGGGATAAATCCCTCTTGCTCACAGTGTATAACCCCTTGGATGTGCTGTCAGATTTACACTGAGGATTTTTACATCCATATTCTTCAGGGATAGTGCTCTACATTTTTATTTGCTTATGAAGTCTTTCTGTATCTGGCTTTGGTATCACTGAGTTCATCTATATTCCTTTACCCCCGAGATTTCTCCTTTGATTCCTGTTTAATTTAAAAGGGTACATTACCATTTCCAACATGAGGAGTTTCTAGTTAGCACTTTATCATTAATTTCTAGCACAGTTATGTTAGGATCAGAAAACAAGAGAACATGTTCTTTGTGATTTCATTCCTCTGAAATTGATGGAGATGAGCTTCAAGTCCAGAATAGAGTTGATTTTTGTAAATGTACCATGTGTACTTGAAAATAAGGTTTCTTAAACAGTTGTTAGGAATAATGAGAAAAATACATATGTATATATTGGTTTGCTATTAAATATTCCATATCCTTGCTGAGTTTTGTCTGTTTATTGTATCAGTTGTAGAGAGAGGGGAAGGATATAAACTCTCCTGCTCTGCTTTTGTTTGTTCCTTCTAGCAGCTCTGTCACCATTCACACTATAAGTTTTGTAACCAAGACTTAGGATGGGAAATTCTAGGAGCTCAGGAAAGGAGGGAGCACCCCAGAATGTGGGGGACAGGGACGATGGGTTGGGAAGGACCATAAATCACCAGTTTCTTGATGGTCCCAGAGAGGACCTGTAGTTGGTATGGCAGTTGGTGGGGGATGGTACATGGTGGGTTAGTGTGGTGTGCCAGGTGTGGGTTCCATTGTGATGCGTCAGGGGCAAAGGCAGGGATTGGACGAGGGACAATTTATAAACCAAGCAGGTTACTAAGGCATCGACCAGACGGGAGAAGGCTACTGATCCTGCGAGTCCAACTCTTCTGCTCCTTGAATCTTACAAGGACAGTACAAGTACCCCCTGTCCCTCCAAGGCACTGCCCCACCTCGTCCCTTGTGCCACTTGAGGACATGAAGGCACAAAGTCTGTTGTTTTGGATCCTGGTGCTATGGCCAACAACTCCTCCAATCAAAGATGTGAGTAATCCTTGGACATGCTCTGGTTTCTCACTTTGTATTGGGCTGTTTCACTGTAGTTTAAATAGTTCAGTCTTGCTTCAGTCCACCAAGCAGGGTGACCAGCAGAACCCCCAGCGTTTAGTGGCCCCCGTCTGATCTGACTTACGTAGTAGTGCACTCCTGACACCAGCGTCCCGACAACGGCCAGATGGAACAAGAGTGCCCACAACTGGGGTGTCTGACCACTGAGGAAAGGATGGCCTTGGTCTTTTCATGCATCTGATCTGCTTCTTTAATGAATCTGTTGAGAGTGACTGCTCCCTTTTAGACAGTGGCTACTCAAAAGACAGTGTGTTTCCTGAAAGCACACACGGTAGTCACCTCAGCTGTGAGGGCTGAGATGAAAGTGCTAGAGAGCTCAGAGTTTATTTTCAAGAGAGATTTCAATCTGCATGAAACTGAACTTCCATGTGGATTAGTATGAATTACATTGCAAAGTTATTTTCTCCTAAAATACTTGTACAGTCTTGTTTTTGAACAAACAGTATTTGCCTTTTGTGGTGGTGATCATACATTCCAGAAATTGTTGTGTTCCTTTTACCTATTAGTTTTCATGTTGCTAGTCATTGGTTGGAAACCCTGGTGGCATAGTGGTTAAATGCTATGGCTGCTAACCAAAGGGTCGGCAGTTTGAATCCACCAGGTGCTCCTAGGAAACTCTATGGGGCACTTCTACTCTGTCCTATAGGGTCGCTATGAGTCAGAATCGACTCGACGGCACTGGGTTTAGTCATTGGTTTGGGTGAAATACTATGAAATATGAAAGTCAATTCTTGTTAGTGGCTATCTGGAATTGTGCTGCTAACTAGCTTCTATTTTAATAGATTTAATCATATAATACACAAGATTCCTCTCTTATGCAAGTCTTTCATGGACTTCAAACATTTGACATTCCATGGCCTGGTTCAGACTGAAAATGAATGTTGAAAGAAAATTTCAATGGTTTCAGAAATTTGATGTTAAGAGTATTCTGGGCTTTTTATTAGAATATGAAATTATGATAGCAACTGCCTATCTCTCTTAGTTATGTCCATAACCATATCTACATATCTATATTTACCTCATATATACAACCTTTAATGCAGAATTTTGATTCCTATTCTTTCCCATTCTTTCATACAGGTTGGGTGTAGTTTTAGCCCGTATAAAGTGCCAGGATTCCCACATAATGTAAGTATGTATTTTTTCCTCAATTCTGAATTGCCTTATAAATTCATAAATTATATCTCGTTGACTTTTTAAAAATACTTGCAATATTCTTTTGGCCAAGGAAATAAAAAACTATAACAGCTTGTGTATCCAGTTTTTTTCCTCCAGCTTGATTGTATATAAGTCATGTATAACAAACAGCACCTAAAGTATCCAGTTTGTTGAATTTTGACATATGTATACAGCCATGAAACATCTACCATAATGAAGATAATTAACACATACCTCACCCCCAAAACATTCCTGCTGATTCTTTTAATTCCTTCATCTGTCCTCTCCCTCCATTTCTGCCACCCTCTTCCGATGACTGATCTGTATTTTTATAGAATTTTTATGGAATTGAAGCATACAGGATTTACTGGTGGTTTTTATTCAAGGTTCTTTAAGTCAGCACAACCCTCTTGAGATTTATCCATGAGGTTTCGTGTACCAATAATTTCTTCATTTTCATTGCTGAGTAGAATTCCTATATATGAATATACTACTGTGTGTTTATCCTTGACCTTGTAAAGAGACTTGGGCTGTTTTTCCCCAGTAGGCCATGGCCCTTTAAACAGAAAACCAGAAGACAGCACCTTCACGTGGTTGTCCCAGCTTTTATTTGCATTTTTCTAGTTCATGAGGAATCACTGTTGCCTGGATCCGTAATTCGGTCATTTTCCTTGCAGAATC
This sequence comes from Loxodonta africana, assembly GCF_030014295.1. Taxonomy (NCBI): domain Eukaryota; kingdom Metazoa; phylum Chordata; class Mammalia; order Proboscidea; family Elephantidae; genus Loxodonta; species Loxodonta africana. Next base: position 76,574,496 of record NC_087353.1, read on the forward strand.
ATATTCTGTCCAATGACTATCTCTGTTGGACACACTGTCTTGAAGGAAATGTTTAGATTCAAAGTAATGAGTTTAAAAGGACAAAACAGTTAAACTCAAAGCAATTTCTCCAGACCAGGTATCAGGACAGCTGGAATATACTCAGAGGAGGTCTGTTTCCATTCACAGAATAATGGAATAAAATGAAAATTAAAGATCTTAGAGAAATCTCACATTGTTAGGGTCATCTTCACGGGCACCACTTTGCTTTTATTCAGCCCTACAAGTTGATTAATTCTGCATAAAGGCATCTCTGTAGTGTTTTTCTTTTTTTGCTTTGTTTCTGTTTTTGCCTTGTACTAGCCTTTAAGATGTGAAAACATCCAGGTATCCATGAGAAAAGTGTGATTTGGCATCAGACACAAGGGCGGGTAGAGCCCCTGGGGAACCAGAAATTGAGCCCTAGTAGACACAGCACACTCACAGCGTCTAACAACACTGCCAGCCTAGTAAGAAACACGAGGTGGCCAGCATCCAACCTTCCTGGAGCAGTAGAATGCACTAGAGATATCTGAGGGGCGGGGGTACTTCCTGGAGGCTGATTTAGGGTTTCTCTCCACGATTCCAGGTGACGGCTATATTGTACATTTCTTTGAGGCTTCTTCTGACTTTGACTATTGCTCTTTCAGCTCATTGAAAATTGTTCCTACGGGCCGGACCAAAAACTTGTGAAAACTTTGCTTTCCATGGGGATTGCTATTTTAGCAATAGTCTTTCTAAAGCGCACTGTCCTTTCGGTGAGTATTTTAACATACCTTATAGATGTTCTTTGAATCATGAATAATCAGGACAGAGTTTCCAAATAGGGTTTCCAAGGAGCAGCTGGTGGATTCCAACTGCCAACCTTTTGGTTGGTGGCCATAGCTCGTAAACAGTGGGCTAACAGGGCTATTTTATTTTTATTTTTTGGTTTATAGATATGCTGTGAGTTATGAAAAATCTGGAATTCTTATAGTCACTGGCCTATTATTGGATTTCCTTTTAGATTACTGATGAGAACACAAATTCATGAGTGAAATCAAAGCTAACTTTCTGAAACTGTCTTATCGTTTTCTAGTAAAGAATCAGTGAACAAGGTAACTGTATAACCTCAATGAGAAAACTTTTAGTTGATAGAATCTATCAAAAGAATTAATAAATATTAAATCTTCTGGGGACCCTTTCACACACTGGTAGTAGAATTGTGAATTCTCACAACTCTTCTGAAATGTGGTGTAACACTGTGTACTCGAAGCCTTCAGAATGCTCACACCATTTTTATATTCAGCATAATCCCACGTCTAGTCATCTACCCTAATGAAACGACCACTGTGCATCCAAAGACCTGCTGAGAGCACATTCAGTGGAACAGGACGGATTGCAGTGCAAATACGGCAACGAGCTGAATGACCCATGGTAGAGGGATTCTGTAACTAGTGTAGATCCTTACAGTGGAGGCAGCTCCTAAAAGTCCCATGTTCCAAAGACATTTCAGAACACAGAAAATGCTCTTAATGTAATGTCAAGTGGAAAGACACAGAAACCAGGCTTTCTATATTGTGTAGTAAAGAGTGTATACATTTATGCACAGAGAGAGTGAACAAATGCTTCATGAAAATACCATAGAATGGAAGAACAGGGCTTTCTAAATGGTGCTGTAAGCGCCACTGTATCAACTTCTTGACAGCTATTTCTGGGGCTCGAAACACTCAATTCTGTCCTTACTCCAGCATTGAGGGTGGGGGCGCTTTCTTCCTCCTTCTTACCAAAGCCTTGGCTGAATTCTAGGGTGACAGGCCCAGGAGAGGCCTGGCTTCCTCTTTTCCTTCCTTAGTCATATGTATGATCTTAAAGTTTCTTGTGCACTTTGATTTATTCAATTTAGTTCTTGTTTTGTTTTTTTGCATTTCGATTGCAGCCTGTAACCTCATAATCTGTAGTGGGATCATTGGGAGGCACAGAGTTTTCTGGCACTGATGCTGCTCTTTTGAGACCTGGTAGAGAGGATGGTGCCAGGTGCTAACACCTGAATCCTTATATCTCAGCTTTTATAATTGGTAGTTCATTGGCCTGACCTATTGAAGTATTTTGAAAATGTAACTGCTTCTATTCCACAGGGTCAGAGGGCTACAGGAGGGACCTCTCCTTGTTCAGGAAGATCGGCCAAGCATTGCCCCATGAGATGCCCTTCATCACCACCCATGGATATTAGTCCACCGGCTCCACCTGAATATCTTCCCCGGCCTTGGCTGGACCCTCCACCATACTCTCCACCAGACCGTCCACCAGACCGTCCACCAGACCCTCCACCACCTCCTCCCAGCTGCGCTCCCCAACCTGAGCCACAACCTCCTGCTCCTCCTCCCAGCTGGCCTCCCAAGGCTCGGCCAGAGTCTCCACCTCCTTGTACACCCTACAATCCTACCAAGCCTCCACCAGAGTGCTCACCTCTTCCACCATTCAGGCCTCAACCTCCTCCACCAGGCCAGGAACCTCCCCTTCTACCACTGTGGTGTGACCCTCCCCCACATGCCTCGCGTCCCCCTCCCCCACGCTTCTGGCCTCCTCCACCTGGTTGGTGTCCTCCTCCCCCTGGCTGGTGTCCTCCTCCCCCATCCTTCTGGCCTCCGCCACCTGGGTGGCGACCCCCTCCCCCAACTTTGCGGCCTCCCCCACCTGGCTGGCATCTCCCACCTGGCTGGCATCCGGCTCCCCCAGCCTTCTGGTACCCCCCTCCTGGCTGGCGTCCTCCTCCCCCACCCTTCTGGTCTCCCCCACCTCGCTGGCGTCCCCATCCCCCGCCCTTCTGGCCTCCCCCACCTCGCTGCCGTCCCCCTCCCCCACCCTTCTGGCCTCCCCCACCTGGCTGGCGTCCCCCTCCCTTACCCCGCAGCCATCCACCCACCCCAGAGGGACGTTGTCCCCATCCCCCACCCAGCCGCTGTCCTCCCACCATACCTGGCTGTCCGCCACCGCAACCTGGTTGTTGCCCACCTCCCTCACCCAGCTGGCGTCCCCCTCCTCCACCTGGCTGTGGTCTGCCTGCTCCACCTGACCAGCCACGTGAGCCTCCTAAGCTGCGGGCACCACCTCATCCTCAGCGTCGACGGTGGCGACCATCTAAAAGCTTCCGGCCTCTGGATACAATTCCAGAGGTGCCAGAGCCTTCCCTCCAAGACCCTGATTCCTCTCACTGTTATTAAATAGTTGTATTCTACCTCCTCAGATTTCTTATAAATCTTTCTTCACATTTATTTCCACCTCTTCAGAGGTATAGATATAAGTGCAGCAAGAGGTGTTGGCTACTGCAGGAATGCCTCCTTGTTCAGCTCACAACTAGTCCAAAGCTATACGATGCTCTAAGACCACACTTGCCAGAGAGTCAGTGCTCATTTGTTGATCTTTGACGGCTCAAGCAGTGGACTGTGTAATATTTTCCACAGACAAAGTCAGATTGTGGAGAGTGGCTTCGTGATTCACAAATACTGCCCAAGGAGCCAGGAGCCCTATTACTACACCTGCACCGTTCAGGATTAAACCTAGTGCTCTCTTTTGTCTATTACTTGAAGTTCAGTTAGAGGCCTGGTATGAGTGGGCACTGGTGCCTGAAGGGAACAAAAATCCTAGAGAGCACTGACTGGTGGTAGTGACAGGGCCGATGCAAGGAGTCGCCCAGCCATAGCCCAGAAAGCAACAAGCCAGGCTGCGGCCACCTGGGTTCGAGTGGGACCTACATACCCAGATACATCCACCAGGGGTAGACACAGACCCAGCGACGGCACAGCCACTGAAGGCTATGCCAGCCCACTTGACCCAAGTGCTGCTCTGCAGTTTGAGGGCAGGGCATCCACAAAGCTCCAGGTGGGCACACTCAGCACTCGGGGCCCTGGCTCTCTCTCTCTCTCTCTCTCTCTCGCCTGCAGCACTGCAAACACGCCTCGGAGGCGATCGAGTGTGCCTGGGGTGCAGGCCCCCTGCAGCTGGCAAGAAACAGCCAGAGAGCAAACAAAAAGCCCTTGGGAAATCCCTGGACACCCTCCCTCAGCAGGTGCCACCGTGCAGCAGACCCAGCCGACCAGACCAGCCTGTACACAAGCTGTCCCACACCAACCATCCAGGGCCTCAGCACTGGAGTCAGCGAGACTCCAGACACTTTCCCGGTCAAAATTTCCATTGCAAGCATAAGCATGTGGGTGGCAAACATGAACACAGCCCTGTACAGAGCTAGGTGACAGTCGGTCACTGAGTCCTGCGGGAAACAGGCACCAGGCCCATACAAAGCCAGAGCCAGGAAATAAACTACCAATAAGGCAAACAGTCCCCACAGTCTCCAGGGGATGAAAATCAACTGGCACAATTGTCTATCACTTCAAATCCCCTAAAACCTGAAAAAAAAAAAAAAAAAAGCCTGACTCTCCCAATTATCACTGTCCTGCCAATTCTTACTGTTTTGCAGGGTTTGTTGGTCGATATCCGATATCTGGAGCAGGAGCTGGTTTGATGCGAGAGTGGTGCATCCACACTCCTCTTCTGGAGACCTTGACTGCAGAGTGTGTGTGTGTGTGTGTGTGTGTGTGTGTGTAGGGGGTGGGGTTTGACATCAACACCTCAAAAGGTCCCTTCTATTTTTCCTGCCAGGTCTCTAGTGTTCCAGGTCTTGATGTAGAGAGAGACTTTGTGTTATAGAGGAGTCTGCCACATCACATACCTGTAAAGAAAGTCAAGCACTCCCATCACAGAATACAAATATTATTGAATAGTGAACTAGCCTTGCTTTTGTTTGTTCTTAGCCTCCAGGGTGTTTTCAGGACCCAAAGTATTTAAGCCCTCTCAAAATTTACAGAGGAGGGGATGCCCATACATAAGCTCAAAAGCCATTACCTGAAGTTTGGTTTCAGGTTCAACGCTGACCCTGAACAGAGCCAAGGGAAGGGCCTTCACCCATGTTAATTAGGTCTCCTGGCAAAGTTTGGTCAGATAGGGCTTCCATAGTCAGGTTCACTCTTTCTACTTTTCTACTGGACTGGAGTCTCCAGGCACTGCAAAAACGCCATTTAATCCTTAGTTGTCGGGCCACAAGCTGTGTGACCTGAGCAGAACACGTAGGGACTTGAAATCTCAACAGAGCAGATCACAGAGGGACTCCAACCCTCTGGTAGTGTCCACTCCTGATGGTTTGAGGAAGGCCAAACCTGGGGATGATGCCTTCTAGTAGGTCTTTGGCAACTTCTGTGGCCTTCACAATCCTGCAGAGGAATGCTTTGATGCAGTTGGAAAAAGCTGTCTGCACACCACCACATGCCTGGAATTACCTGGAGCCCAGGGCGTCTCAGAGAAGTCTATCTGCCAATCTTTTCCTGGGACATGTTCTTGGTACTTGGTCCCCTCCGGCACTGCCGAGAATGTCCTGGGTTTGCTCTTCGGACAGGTGACACACTGTCTAATAATATCTCTGAAATAGCCTGCAAATTCTGCTGACAAAGTGTCTTTTTACCCAATCACACATCATTTCCCGCCCGTATTGAGTGGCCTCATGTAGGTGCTTTAGGATGTCTTCCATCCCTCGTACACAATCACTTATCCTTTTCCACTAATGGGCCACATAAAGGTCTTTGTCACTGTAACCAGGGTCTTCTGTGGCTTGTGGCGGGCTAGGGTATGGAAAGAGGGTGGCCACTACGACTGGGGTCATTGTTCTGGCTGCCCACTTGGCCTCTAAGTTGGCCCTTCGGTTGCCCTGAGCCAGTGTTGTAACTTCCTGCTGATGTCCTTTGCAGTGTCCCACAGCCAGAGCAGTAGGGAGTAACACTGCCTCAAGAAATTGTAAAATCCGTTGGCCGTGTTTGATCTCTTTACTAGCCAAATTCAAACCCTCCCCTGTTTCCACAGATCCCCATGTGCATATAAAACTGACATTAAGTACTTCCAATCTGTATAAATGGTTCTCCCCTCGTGACTTGGCCAGCCACAAAGCCTGGATCACTGCAACCAGCTCGGCTTCTTGGGCTGAGGTTCCGTTTGGGACAGCGTTTGCTTTGAGGACCTTGGTGTGGCTGACGACTGCATAGCCAGCCCTTTGTTGGCCACCCTCTATGAAGCTACCACAGAGAGACTTGAATCCTCAGGTCACCAACAGGGAGGTCTGTGTGGCTGGCATAGGCCAGGTCCACCGTCTGGACACAGTCATGGTGGATGGGGTCTCCCAGGAGCAGAGTGGGGAGAGGGGTAGCTAGAAAGTTGACTAAGTTCTTCCTCCACAATAGTTGTAAACAGAGGCTCAGGTGGAGGTCCCGCCCCCGGTCCACCCTAGTCAGAGTCTTCCTCCAGAGTGAGGGCTAACATTTGAGTTTCTGATCGCCTGCTCTTTTTCTTGGGACATTCTCTTTTCCAGTGGCCCTCCTTCTTACAATATGTACACCACTTCTTTCCCAGTGGGGGCCGGGGTCAGGCCCCACTAGGACTCACAGGTCTTCTCCTCTCAGGGAGCCTATCCTGTACTGCTGCTGCTAGTAAGGCAACCTGGTGCTTTGCGCCTTTGTTTTCCCTTTCTTATAGGCCTTGAATGCCATCTTGACTAGGTATCCTGGATCCTGATAAGTGTATTGCCTAAAGACTCTATAAATCTTTTATGGGGAAAGCTAAAGGATCCGCATCTTGGCAGTTCTGGTGCGACCTGAACCCACAACATTTGAGTGCCTCTATCTATCTAGAGGAAACCCAGGTGGCTTAGTGGTTAAGTGCTACAGCTGCTGACCAAAGGGTCGGCAGTTCGAATCCTCCAGGCGCTCTTTGGAAACTCTATGGGGCAGTTCTACTCTTTCCTATCGGATCGCTATAAGTCGGAATCGACTCAACAGCACTGGGTTTGGTGGTTTTATCTCTCTAGAAATCCAATGCGCTATCCATTGCACACATACCTTACTCCACTGTAAGGGCTTAGTACTCCATTTTTAGAGCCCATGAAGAGACAGTCCCGACAACGGGTGAGCAGACCTTACTCTGCTGCATGATTGTGATACCAGCGTGGGTCTTGAAGGGGGAGATGTCATCAATTGCATCTCTGGTCAGTTGAGTGTCATGTCATCTCTGGGCTTCCATTCCAGCCTTGTCTAGGGTCATCCGCCTCTCTTCTGGGGAGAGAAAGGTGCTTAAGAGAGACTGACAGTCTGCCCACGTAAGATCAAGAGAGTTAAAGACGGTAGTAAACAGTTCAGACATTTTTTTCCAGTTCTCGCGATATCCCAGGGCATAATTCTTCTAGTTAATCAGCTCTGCTGTACTAAAGGGAACATGAACCTGAACCAGGCCCCTGTCTGCTGCTGGGGTTGTTTGATGCGAGGGATACTGGCCGGAGGATGGCCCTCCCTGTTGGCTCTGTCCTGGCTTTGTGGCACCCTGAGCCACATTTGTCCCTTGATAGGGTACTGCCTCCCCCTTGTATGGGGTGAAAGTTAAGGAAGATTCCCCAGGCCATTTGGATGGCCCTACTTTTCTGTTCGATTCTCCACCTCTCCCATGCCCCACCCTGCTCCAAGACGGGCAGCTGGACCATGCTCTCTGCCTCCTCCGCCAACCCACTCCTTCTCGCCCCAGCTGCCCTCGCCTGCCTGGTGCAGGTCTTGGAGAAGAGCCACAGGTAGATGCACTGCTGTGGTTGAACGGGTCTTCCACCACTAGCACTGGCGGCAGCGCGATGGACGATTTCTTTTCCTGTTGTACTCAGGTTTTGCAAACCTTCGGAGTTTGCTTAACGTTTTGCAGTTACACGAAGGCCTCCACATAATGCTTTTCATCCCACTTACCGTTTCTTGTACAATACGAGTCTAGCTGAAGAATGGTGTTGCTATTCAGTGACCCACTCTCTGACACCTTCCTTGGTCCCCTAAACAATACTGGGGCCAAGCAGTATTACACGAGAAAATTAGTTTTTCTTCTTCATTCCCTCGGATTTGAAAAAATGCCAATTCCTTATGACATACCCCTAAGAGGAGTCACAAGGTATCGAATTTTTGTTCCCCATTTCCTTTAAGTATTTACCACTACTAGGTTTTCAGTTACCACGATTCCTAACCCATGCCAGCTGCCCAGGTTGGTAATTCTTGGGGTTCCAGTTTCCCTAGGGGTGAGAAGCCACCATTTTCCACTTGGAGAGGAAACAAAAGGAATATAAAGGCTAGAGAGCAGACAGAGAAGAGTGTTGCACAAGACAGAGGAACTCATACCCTCCGGTTACCAGTAGGGTGGCCACAGGTGGACTCAGAGGGACTCTAACCCTCAGGGGGCTCTAACCCTCAGGACACCAATGGGGAGAGGCACCCCAACTAGGCTGAGGGTGGGTCCCGGGGGCCATGGCCCCTAATTCCCTCATTTTGTAATGAGACTCTAACCCTTGGGGTCTGGTCTTAGAGCTGCACTTTTGCCACCCTCTTTTTGCCTAATTCCCCTGGGGGACTCTAACCCCCAAGACCAGCAGAACAATCTGGTTGAGCACACTTACCTTCATTTAGGGGAGGGACTCTAACACTCTCCCATCCAGTTTCTCTTCCTGAGCTGAGGTGGGAACCCAGTGGACCTCGTCCTGGAGCAGGGATCATGGTAGCCACCCAAAATTCCTTACCAATCAAACACAATCGAGGCATGCCTTAAGGAGTTGCAGGGGTCCAGATCCTTACCACCCAGGTTTCAGAGTCTGCAGGTTCCACCGGGATTGCCAGAATTTGTAACTGAACAGCTCAGGTTACTAACCTGGCCAATTAGCCAATTGAAATCAGATGTTAGTTGCAAGGGAAACAGAAAGTGGCAATTTATCGTCTGCAGACAAGGAGCACATGAAAATAAATTGCCACTTTCTGTTTCCCTTGCAAATAGCGTCTGTCTTACTTTGATGGGCTAATAGGACAGGACAAGAACCTGAGGAATCCAGCTACACCATCCTCCGTGGAAGACACGCCTTGCCTGTGCCAAGATACTATTCGTTAAGAAATCTTAACTGCGACATTAAACTCACAACAGAAAATGTGTTATCAACTAAAATTGATAATATTTTATAAAAGAATCCCACAACTGGTGTCTCTCATAAGTTGATCAGATGTAAGATAAGCACAGAACCAGTCAATACTGATATTTGTTTGCTCAACAAGCCCTTATTGACCAACTGCTGTCTCTTATGACAAACAATAGGCTTGATCCCTGGCCTCACAGCCTTCAGATGCAACACTCTGAAATAAGCATGTACAACAATGGTTGAGTCCATTCCAATTCACAGCGATCGCATAGGACACAGTAGAACTGCCCCTTGGGTTTTCCAAGGAGTGTAGATTTGAACTGTGGACCTTTTGGTTAGCAGCCGATCTCAAACACTGTGCCACCAGCACTGCAGAGAGGACATCAGGGCTCAAAAAAGTAACCCTTTACAGATGTGAAAACTCATGTTGAGTGACTAGCCCCTAATCTCCATGTAAAGGTGCCCTAAGGTTGTGTCCTGGCCCTATTCTCATCTCATTCCACCCATTCACAACCACAGTTGCATGACTTCAACTGCCCTGTGCATACTAGTGATTCCCATTTGTACATTAGGTCAAGACCTCTTTCTCTACGTTTTCATGTGTCAATATGCTGTCTACAACAGACACACTTTAGATCCAAGACAAAAACAGGTTGAAACGGGAAGGATGGAAAAAATATTCCATGCAAATTGTAGCTGAAACAGTTAGATGCCTACATTAATATCAGACAAAATAGGCTTTAGGTCAAAATCTGTTCAAATGGACAAGGACATGATATACTGATAAAAGGGTCAATTCATTAAGAAGGTATAACCATTACAAATGTACCTAACAACAGAGTCCTAAAAGAGATGAATAAACACGACAGAATGCAAAGCAGAAAGAGTTCTACAGTCATAGTTATTTCAAGAGTGGACAGAATATCTGGACAGAACAGCAATACGGAAATAGAGGGTTTGAACAACACTATAAAACAACCAGACCTAACAGGCATGTGTAGAATAGTCCACCCAACATCAGAACACACATTCTTCTCCAGGACACATAGATTATTTTCCAGGATAGACCATATACTAGCTCACTGTCTTGGTTATCAAGTGCTGCTATAACAGAAATACCTTAAGTGGCTGGCTTTAACAAGCAAATTTATTTTCTCACAATGTAAGAGGCTGGAAGTCTGAATTCAGGGTGCCAGCTATATGGGAAGACTCTGTTGGCTTGGGGGAATGGTCCTTATCTCTTTTCAGCTTCTGTTACTTGGTTCCATGGAGATGTCATGTGGTGTGGCATCTATCTTTCCCCATCTCTGTTTGCTGGCTTGGTTACCTGCTCAACCTGCTCTTTTACATCACAAAAGAGATTGATTTAAGACACATCCTACACTAAATGCTGCCTCATTAATATAACAATGAACACCCATGCCCAAATGGGATTATAACCACAGGAATAGGGGCTAAGATTTACAATCCATATTTTTGGGGGGGAGGGACACAACTCAATTCATAACAGTCACAAGACAAATCCCAATAAATTTAAAAAGGTTAAATCATACAAAGCATCTTCTCTGACCACATGGAATGAAACTAGAAATCAAGTAACAGAAGGAAAACTGGAAACTACAAACATATATGGATGTTAAACAACACATTATTAACCAGTGATCAAAGAAGAACCTAAAGGAAATGAAAAAACACTGAGAGACAAACAAAACAAAAACAACACATCAAAACTTAAGAGATGCAGAAAGGGCAGGGCTTAGAGGGAAATGTATACTTGTAAATACCTACACGGGAAAAAAAATCAAATCACTAAGATAACTTTACAATTTGAGAAACTAGAAAAAGAAGAGCAAACTAATTCCAAAGCTACCAAAAGGAAGGAAAAGGAAAGATCAAAGCAGAGATAAATAATATAGGGAAAGGAAAACAAGAGGACAAAATCAACAAAATTAGAAGTTGGTTCTTGAAAAGATCAATAAAATTGACAAATCACTAGCTAGGCTGACAAACAAAAGAGAAGATGCAAATTAATAAAACTGGAAATGAAAGTAGGGACATTACAACAGAATGCACTTGCCTTTACAGGAATGCAAATTATTAGAAAACTAGGAACAATTGTACACCAACAAATTAGATAGCCTAGATGAAACAGACACATTCCTAGGAACCCACAAACTACCCATATTGATTGAAGAAGAAATAGAAAATCTCAACAGATTCATAACAAGTGAAGATATTGAATCAGTAATCAAAAACCTCCCAACAAAGAAACGCCCTCAAACACATGGCTTCAGTGGGGAATTCTATCAAACATTTTTGAAAACTTGACACAAATACCTCTCAAACGCTCCCAGAAAATAAAAGGGCGGACCACTTCCTAACTCATTTTATCAGGCCACCGTTACCCTGACAAGAACACTACAAGAAAACTACAAGCAATTATCCCTAATAAACATAGAGATAAAAGTCCTTGACAAAATATTAGCAAACAGTATACGTGACTAAGTGGGGTTTATGCCAGGAATGCAAGGGTGGTTCAACATAAAGGAAATCTATCAGCATAATACAGCTATGGAAAAGAACCACATGGCCATCTCAGTTGATCTAGAAAGGACAGGTGACAAAACTCAATACCCTTTTATGATAAAACCACTCAAAAAACTAGGATCAGGAAGGAACTTACTCAATATAATGAAGGGCATTTATGAAAAACCCACAGTTAACATCATACTCATTAGTGAAAGACTGATAACTCTGCATCTAAGGTCAGGACCAGACAAGGATGAAGTAGAGAAAAATACATTTTCTCCAGTGTTTTAATATTAGAAAGAATATATTTCCTCGTTTGTTTCAGTATAGCTCTATAAGGTGTAATTAATCTCCAGTGTTTAGAAAATGGCACAGGTTCTGTTCAAGATATGGCTGAACATCCAAGACGGTGGAATAGACAGACACTTCCTGCGAGCCCTCTTTATAACAAAGACCCCAAAAAACAAGTGAAGCGAGTGTATTTATGACAAGCTAGGAGCCCTGAGCATCAAAGGCAAGCTTAGAAAACGAACTGAGGGGCAGGGGGAGGAAGAGACCATTCAGAAGCAGAGAGGAGTTACTGGACCTGAATCGCAGGGAGCTTAATACATTAATTACCTCTAACAGTGTTTTTTGTTAATTCTTAAGCATTTAATCTTTACAAGATCACATCAACTGTGAGTACAGATAGTTTGACTCCTCCCAAACCGGGTTGGACAATTATTTCTTTTTCTTGCCTGGCTAATCCGGCTTGAACTTCCAATACAAGTCGAATAGAAGTATTCACAGCAAGGATCCTGGTCCTGTTCCTGATGTTAGGGGAAAAGCTTCCAGTCTTTCACCACTGAGTGTGATGTTAGCTGTGGGTTTTTCCTATATGGCCTTTATCATGTTGAGGAAGTTCCCTCTTAGTTCAAACTTTCTGAATGTTTTTTTCATGACAGAGTATTGCATATTCTCAAATGCTTTATCTGCATCAATTAACATGATCATGTGTGGGCTTGTGTGCTTCCTTATATTAATGTAGTCTATTACATTGATTGGTTTTTATGTTAAATCGCCCTCGCATTTCTGGGATAAATCCCTCTTGCTCACAGTGTATAATCCTTTGGGTGTGCTGTTGGATTTGCATTGAGGATTTTTACATCCATTTTCTTAAGGGATAGTGCTCTACATTTTTCTTTCCTTGTGAAGTAGTTCTATGTCTGGCTTTGGTATCACTGAGTTCATATATGTTCCTTTACCCTTGAGATTTCTCCTTTCATTCCTGTTCCATTTAAAAGGGTACATTACCATTTCCAACATGAGGAGTTTCTAGTTAGCACTTTATCATTAATTTCTAGCACAGTTATGTTAGGATCAGAAAACAAGAGAACATGTTCTTTGTGATTTCATTCCTCTGAAATTGATGGAGATGAGCTTCAAGTCCAGAATAGAGTTGATTTTCGTACATGTACCATGTGTGCTTGAAAATAATGTTTCTTGTACAGTTGTTAGGCATAATGAGGTAAATACATATTTATATCAGTTTGCTATTCAAATCTTCCATATCCTTGCTGAGTTTTGTCTGTTTATTGTATCAGCTGTAGAGAGAGGGGAAGGATGTAAACTCTCCTGCTCTGCTTCTGTTTGTTTCTTCTAGCAGCTCTGTCACTATTCACGCTGTAAGTTTTGTAACCAAGACTTAGGATGGGAAATTCTAGGAGCTCAGGAAAGGAGGGAGCACCCCAGAATGTGGGGGACAGGGACGATGGGTTGGGAAGGACCATAAATCACAAGTTTCTTGATGGTCCCAGAGAGGACCTGTAGTTGGTATGGCAGTTGGTGGGGGATGGTACATGGTGGGTTAGTGTGGTGTGCCAGGTGTGGGTTCCATTGTGATGCGTCAGGGGCAAAGGCAGGGATTGGACGAGGGACAATTTATAAACCAAGCAGGTTACTAAGGCATCGACCAGACAGGAGAAGGCTACTGATCCTGCGAGTCCAACTCTTCTGCTCCTTGAATCTTACAAGGACAGTACAAGTACCCCCTGTCCCTCCAAGGCACTGCCCCACCTCATCCCTTGTGCCACTTGAGGACATGAAGGCACAAAGTCTGTTGTTTTGGATCCTGGTGCTATGGCCAACAACTCCTCCAATCAAAGATGTGAGTAATCCTTGGACATGCTCTGGTTTCTCACTTTGTATTGGGCTGTTTCACTGTAGTTTAAATAGTTTTTCTTGGGGTAATTGTGGGGGACTCAGTCCACCAAGCAGGGTGACCAGCAGAACCCCCAGCGTTTAGTGGCCCCTGTCTGATCTGACTTAGGTAGTAATGGACTCCTGACACCAGCGTCCCGACAACGGCCAGATGGAACAAGAGTGCCCACAACTGGGGTGTCTGACCACTGAGGAAAAGATGGCCTTGGTCTTTTCATGCATCTGATCTGCTTCTTTAATGAATCTGTTGAGAGTGACTGCTCCCTTTTAGACAGTGGCTACTCAAAGACAGTGTATTTCCTGAAAGCACACACGGTAGTCACCTCAGCTGTGAGGGCTGAGATGAAAGTGCTAGAGAGCTCAGAGTTTATTTTCAAGAGAGATTTCAATCTGCGTGAAACTGAACTTCCATGTGGATTAGTATGAATTACATTGCAAAGTTATTTTCTCCTAAAATACTTGTACAGTCTTGTTTTTGAACAAACAGTATTTGCCTTTTGTGGTGGTGATCATACATTCCAGAAATTGTTGTGTTCCTTTTACCTATTAGTTTTCATGTTGCTAGTCATTGGTTGGAAACCCTGGTGGCGTAGTGGTTAAGTGCTATGGCTGCTAACCAAAGGGTCGGCAGTTTGAATCCACCAGGCGCTCCTAGGAAACTCTATGGGGCACTTCTACTCTGTCCTATAGGGTTGCTATGAGTCAGAATCGACTCGACGGCACTGGGTTTAGTCATTGGTTTGGGTGAAATACTATGAAATATGAAAGTCAATTCTTGTTAGTGGCTATCTGGAATTGTGCTGCTAACTAGCTTCCATTTTTATAGATACAATCATATAACACACAAGATTCCGCTCTTATGCAAGTCTTTCATGGACGTCAGAAATTTGACATTCCATGGCCTGGATCAGAATGAAAATGAATGTTGAAAGAAAATTTCGACGGTTTCAGAAACTTGATGTTAAGAGTATTCTGGGCTTTTTATTAGAATATGAAATTATGATAGCAACTGCCTATCTCTCTTAGTTATGTCCACAACCATATCTATATATCTACATATCTATATTTATCTCAAATATACAATCTTTAATGCAGAATTTTGATTCCTATTCTTTTCCCATTCTTTCATACAGGCTGGGTATAGTTTTAGCCAGTATAAAGTGCCAGGATTCCCACACAATGTAAGTATGTATTTTTTCCTCAATTCTGAATTGCCTTATAAATTCATAAATTATATCTCATTGACTTTTTAAAAATACTTGCAATATTCTTTTGGCCAAGGAAATAAAAAACTATAACAGCTTGTGTATCCAGTTTTTTTCCTCCAGCTTGATTGTACATAAGTCATGTATAACAAACAGCACCTAAATTATCCAGTTTATTGGATTTTGACATATGTATACAGCCATGAAACATTTACCATAATGAAGATAATTAACACATACCTCACCCCCAAAACATTCCTGCTGATTCTTTTAATTCCTTCATCTGTCCCCTCCCTCCGTTTCTGACACCCTCTTCCAATGACTGATCTGCATTTTTATAGAATTTTTATGGAATTGAAGCATACAGGATTTACTGGTGGTTTTTATTCAAGGTTCTTTAAGTCAGCACAACCATTTTGAGATTTATCCATGAGGTTTGGTGTACCAATAATTACTTCATTTTCATTGCTGAGTAGAATTCCTATATATGAATATACTACTGTGTGTTTATCCTTGACCTTGTAAAGAGACTTGGGCTGTTTTTCCCCAGTAGGCCATGGCCCTTTAAACAGAAAACCAGAAGACAGCACCTTCACGTGGTTGTCCCAGCTTTTATTTGCATTTTTCTAGTCCATGATGAATCACTGTTGCCTGGATCCGTAATTCGGTCATTTTCATTGCAGAATCATATTCTGTCCAATGACTATCTCTGTTGGACACACTGTCTTGAAGGAAATGTTTAGATTCAAAGTAATGAGTTTCAAAGAACAAAACAGTTAAATCCAAAGCAATTTCTCCAGACCAGGTATCAGGACAGCTGGAATAGACTCAGAGGAGGTCTGTTTCCATTCACAGAATAATGGAATAAAATGAAAATTAAAGATCTTAGAGAAATCTCACATTGTCAGGGTCATCTTCACGGGCACCACTTTGCTTTTATTCAGCCCTACAAGTTGATTAATTCTGCATAAAGGCATCTCTGTAGTGTGTTTTTTTTTTTTCTGCTTTGTTTCTGTTTTTGCCTTGTACTAGCCTTTAAGATGTGAAAACATCAAGGTATCCATGAGAAAAGTGTGATTTGGCATTAGACACAAGGGCGGGTAGAGCCTCTGGGGAACCAGAGATTGAGCCCTAGTAGACACAGCACACTCACAACATCTAACAACACTGCCAGCCTAGTAAGACACACGAGGTGGCCAGCGTCCGACCTTCCTGGAGCAGTAGAATGCACCAGAGATATCTGAGGGGCGGGGGTACTTCCTGGAGGCTGATTTAGGGTTTCTCTCCACGATTCCAGGTGACGGCTATATTGTACATTTCTTTGAGGCTTCTTCTGACTTTGACTATTGCTCTTTCAGCTCATTGAAAATTGCTCCTATGGGCCGGACCAAAAACTTGTGAAAACTTTGCTTTCCATGGGGATTGCTATTTTAGCAATAGTCTTTCTAAAGCGCACTGTCCTTTCGGTGAGTATTTTAACATACCTTATAGATGTTCTTTGAATCATGAATAATCGGGACAGAGTTTCCAAGAGTTGCCCTATAGGGTTTCCAAGGAGCAGCTGGTGGATTCCAACTGCCAACCTTTTGGTTGGTGGCCGTAGCTTGGAACCAGTGGGCTAACAGGGCTATTTTATTTTTATTTTTTGGTTTATAGATATGCTGTGAGTTATGAAAAATCTGGAATTCTTATAGTCACTGGCCTATTATTGGATTTCCTTTTAGATTACTGATGAGAACACAAATTCATGAGTGAAATCAAAGCTAACTTTCTGAAACTGTCTTATCTTTTTCTAGTAAAGAATCAGTGAATAAGGTAACTGTATAACCTCAATGAGAAAACTTTTAGTTGATAGAATCTATCAAAAGAATTAATAAATATTAAATCTTCTGGGGACCCTTTCACACACTGGTAGTAGAATTGTGAATTCTCACAACTCTTCTGAAATGTGGTGTAACACTGTGTACTCGAAGCCTTCAGAATGCTCACACCATTTTTATATTCAGCATAATCCCACGTCTAGTCATCTACCCTAATGAAACGACCACCGTGCATCCAAAGACCTGCTGAGAGCACATTCAGTGCAACAGGACGGATTGCAGTGAAAATACGGCAACGAGCTGAATGACCCATGGTAGAGGGATTCTGTAACTAGTGTAGATCCTTACAGTGGAGGCAGCTCCTAAAAGTCCCATGTTCCAAAGACATTTCAGAACACAGAAAATGCTCTTAATGTAATGTCAAGTGGAAAGACACAGAAACCAGGCTTTCTATGTTGTGTAGTAAAGAGTGTATACATTTATGCACAGAGAGAGTGAACAAATGCTTCATGAAAATACCATAGAATGGAAGAACAGGGCTTTCTAAGTGGTGCTATAAGCGCCACTGTATCAACTTCTTGACAGCTATTTCTGGGGCTCGAAACACGCAATTCTGTCCTTACTCCAGCATTGAGGGTGGGGGCGCTTTCTTCCTCCTTCTTACCAAAGCCTTGGCTGAATTCTAGGGTAACAGGCCCAGGAGAGGCCTGGCTTCCTCTTTTCCTTCCTTAGTCATATGTATGATCTTAAAGTTTCATGTGCACTTTGATTTATTCAATTTAGTTCTTGTTTTGTTTTTTTGCATTTCGGTTGCAGCCTGTAACCTCATAATCTGTAGTGGGATCATTGGGAGGCACAGAGTTTTCTGGCACTGATGCTGCTCTTTTGAGACCTGGTAGAGAGGATGGTGCCAGGTGCTAACACCTGCATCCTTATGTCTCAGCTTTTATAATTGGTAGTTCATTGGCCTGACCTATTGAAGTATTTTGAAAATGTAACTGCTTCTATTCCACAGGGTCAGAGGGCTACAGGAGGGACCTCTCCTTGTTCAGGAAGATCGGCCAAGCATTGCCCCATGAGATGCCCTCCATCACCAACCATGGATAGTAGTCCACCGGCTCCACCTGAATATCTTCCCCGGCCTTGGCTGGACCCTCCACCATACTCTCCACCAGACCGTCCACCAGACCGTCCACCAGACCCTCCACCACCTCCTCCCAGCTGCGCTCCCCAACCTGAGCCACAACCTCCTGCTCCTCCTCCCAGCTGGCCTCCCAAGGCTCGGCCAGAGTCTCCACCTCCTTGTACACCCTACAATCCTACCAAGCCTCCACCAGAATGCTCACCTCTTCCACCATTCAGGCCTCAACCTCCTCCACCAGGCCAGGAACCTCCCCTTCTACCACTGTGGTGTGACCCTTCCCCACATGCCTGGCGTCTCCCTCCCCCACGCTTCTGGCCTCCTCCACCTGGTTGGTGTCCTCCTCCCCCTGGCTGGTGTCCTCCTTCCCCATCCTTCTGGCCTCCACCACCTGGGTGGCGACCCCCTCCCCCAACTTTGCGGCCTCCCCCACCTGGCTGGCATCCGGCTCCCGCATCCTTCTGGTACCCTCCTCCTGGCTGGCGTCCTCCTCCCCCACCCTTCTGGTCTCCCCCACCTCGCTGGCGTCCCCCTCCCCCACCCTTCTGGTCTCCCCCACCTCGCTGGCGTCCCCATCCCCCGCCCTTCTGGCCTCCCCCACCTCGCTGCCATCCCCCTCCCCCACACTTCTGGCCTCCCCCACCTGGCTGGCGTCCCCCTCCCTTACCCCGCAGCCATCCACCCACCCCAGAGGGACGTTGTCCCCATCCCCCACCCAGCCGCTGTCCTCCCACCATACCTGGCTGTCCGCCACCGCAACCTGGTTGTTGCCCACCTCCCTCACCCAGCTGGCGTCCCCCTCCTCCACCTGGCTGTGGTCTGCCTGCTCTACCTGACCAGCCACGTGAGCCTCCTAAGCTGCGGGCACCACCTCATCCTCAGCGTCGACGGTGGCGACCATCTAAAAGCTTCCGGCCTCTGGATACAATTCCAGAGGTGCCAGAGCCTTCCCTCCAAGACCCTGATTCCTCTCACTGTTATTAAATAGTTGCATTCTACCTCCTCAGATTTCTTATAAATCTTTCCTCACATTTATTTCCACCTCTTCGGAGGTGTAGATATAAGTGCAGCAAGAGGTGTTGGCTACTGCAGGAATGCCTCCTTGTTCAGCTCACAACTAGTCCAAAGCTATACGATGCTCTAAGACCACACTTGCCAGAGAGTCAGTGCTCATTTGTTGATCTTTGACGGCTCAAGCAGTGGACTGTGCAATATTTTCCACAGACAAAGTCAGATTGTGGAGAGTGGCTTCGTGATTCACAAATACTGCCCAAGGAGCCAGGAGCCCTATTACTACACCTGCACCGTTCAGGATTAAACCTAGTGCTCTCTTTCATCTATTACCTGAGGTTCAGTTAGAGGCCTGGTATAATTGGACACTGGTGCCTGAAGGGAACAAAAATCCTAGACAGCACTGACTGGTGGTAGTGACAGGGTCGATGCAAGGAGTCGCCCAGCCATAGCGCAGACAGCAACAAGCCAGGCTGCGGCCACCTGGGTTCGAGTGGGACCTACATACCCCGATACATCCACCGGGGGCAGACATAGACCCAGCGACGGCACAGCCACTGAAGGCTACGCCGGCCCACTTGACCCAAGTGCTGCTCCGCAGTTTGGGGGCAGGGGATCCACAAAGCTCCAGGTGGGCACACTCAGCACTCGGGGCCCTGGCTCTCTCTCTCTCTCTCTCGCCTGCAGCACTGCAAACACGCCTCGGAGGCGATCGAGTGTGCCTGGGGTGCAGGCCCCCTGCAGCTGGCAAGAAACAGCCAGAGAGCAAACAAAAAGCCCTTGGGAAATTCCTAGACACCCTCCCTCAGGAGGTGCCACCGTGCAGCAGACCCGGCCGACCAGACCAGCCTGAACACAAGCTGTCCCACACCAACCATCCAGGGCCTCAGCACTGGAGTCAGCGAGACTCCAGACACTTTCCCGGTCAAAATCTCCATTGCAAGCATAAGCACGTGGGTGGCAAACATGAACAGAGCTAGGTGACAGTCGGTCACTGAGTCCTGTGGGAAACAGGCACCAGGCCCATACAAAGCCAGAGCCAGGAAATAAACTACCAATAAGGCAAACAGTCCCCACAGTCACCAGGGGATGAAAATCAACAGGCACAATTGTCTATCACTTCAAATCCCCTAAAACCTGAAAAAAAAAAAAGCCTGACTCTCCGAATTATCACTGTCCTGCCAATTCTTACTGTTTTGCAGGGTTTGTTGGTCGATTCCGGAGCAGGAGCTG
This sequence comes from Loxodonta africana, assembly GCF_030014295.1. Classification (NCBI taxonomy): domain Eukaryota; kingdom Metazoa; phylum Chordata; class Mammalia; order Proboscidea; family Elephantidae; genus Loxodonta; species Loxodonta africana. The sequence continues at coordinate 76,594,656 of NC_087353.1, forward strand.
GTTTAATGCGAGAGTGGTGGATCCACACTCCTCTTCTGGAGACCTTGACTACAGTGTGTGTGTGTGTGTGCGTGTGTGTGTTTGTGTAGGGGGAAGGGTTTGACATCAACACCTCAAAAGGTCCCTTCTATTTTTCCTGCCAGGTCTCTAGTGTTCCAAGTCTTGATGTAGAGAGAGACTTTGGGTTATGGAGGAGTCTGCCACATCACAGACCTGTAAAGAGAGTCAAGCACTCCCATCACAGAATGCAAATATTACTGAATAGTGAACTAGCCTTGCTTTTGTTTGTTCTTAGCCTCCAGGGTGTTTTCAGGACCCAAAGTATTTAAGCCCTCTCAAAACTTACAGAGGAGGGGATGCCCATACATAAGCTCAAAAGCCATTACCTGAAGTTTGGTTTGAGGTGCAACCCTGACCCTGAACAGAGCCAAGGGAAGGGCCTTCACCCATGTTAATTAGGTCTCCTGGCAAAGTTTGGTCAGATAGGGCTTCCATAGTCAGGTTCACTCTTTCTACTTTTCTACTGGACTGGAGTCTCCAGGCACTGCAAAAATGCTACTTAATCCTTAGTTGTCGGGCCACAAGCTGTGTGACCTGAGCAGAACACGTAGGGACTTGAAATCTCAACAGAGCAGATCACAGAGGGACTCCAACCCTCTGGTAGTGTCCACTCCTGATGGTTTGAGGAAGGCCAAACCTGGGGATGATGCCTTCTAGTAGGCCTTTGGCAACTTCTGTGGCCTTCACAATCCTGCAGAGGAATGCTTTGATGCAGTTGGAAAAAGCTGTCTGCACACCACCACATGCCTGGAATTACCTGGAACTGGCGGCATCTCAGTGAAGTCTATCCACCAGTCTTTTCCTGGGACATGTTCTTGGTACTTGGTCCCCTCCGGCACTGCCGAGAATGTCCTGGGGCTGCTTTTCTGACAGGTGACACACTGTCTAATAATGTCTCTGAAATAGCCTGCAAATTCTGGCTGACAAAGTGTCTTTTTACCCAATCACACATCATTTCCCGCCCGTATTGAGTGGCCTCATGTAGGTGCTTTAGGATGTCTTCCATCCTTCGTACACAGGCACTTATGCTTTTCCACTAATGGGCCACATAAAGGTCTTTGTCACTGTAACCAGGGTCTTCTGTGGCTTGTGGCGGGCTAGGGTATGGAAAGAGGGTGGCCACTACGACTGGGGTCATTGTTCTGGCTGCTCACTTGGCCTCTAAGTTGGCCCTCCAGTTGCCCTGAGCCAGTGTTGTAACTTCCTGCTGATGTCCTTTGCAGTGTCCCACAGCCAGAGCAGTAGGGAGTAACACTGCCTCAAGAAATTGTAAAATCCGTTGGCCGTGTTTGATCTCTTTACCAGCCGAATTCAAACCCTCCCCTGTTTCCACAGATCCCCATGTGCATATAAAACTGACAACGACTACTTCGAATCTGTATAAATCGTTGTCCCCTTCGTGACTTGGCCAGCCACAAAGCCTGGATCACTGCAACCAGCTCGGCTTCTTGGGCTGAGGTTCCGTTTGGGACAGCGTTTGCTTTGAGGACCTTGGTGTGGCTGACAACTGCGTAGCCAGCCCTTTGTTTGCCACCCTCTATGAAGCTACCACAGAGAGACTTGAATCCTCAGGTCACCAACAGGGAGGTCTGTGTGGCTGGCATAGGCCAGGTCCACCATCTGGACACAGTCATGGTGGATGGGGTCTTCCAGGAGCAGAGTGGGGAGAGGGGTAGCTAGAAAGTTGACTAAGTTCTTCCTCCACATTCGTTGTAAACAGAGGCTCAGGTGGAGGTACTGTCCCTGGTCCACCCTAGTCAGGGTCTTCCTCCAGAGTGGGGGCTAGCATTTGAGTTACTCATCGCCTGCTCTTTTTCTTGGGACATTCTCTTTTCCAGTGGCCCTCCTTCTTACAATATATACACCACTTCTTTCCCAGTGGGGGCCGGGGTCAGGCCCCACTAGGACTCACAGGTCTTCTCCTCTCAGGGAGCCTATCCTGTACTGCTGCTGCTAGTAAGGCAACCTGGTGCTTTCCGCCTTTGTTTTCCCTTTCTTATAGGCCTTGAATGCCATCTTGACTAGGTGTCATGGATTCTGATAAGTATATTGCCTGAAGACTGTATAAATCTTTTATGGGGAAAGCTAAAGGATCCTCGTCTTGGCAGCTCTGGTGGGACCTGAACCCACAACATTTGAGTGCCTCTATCTGTCTAGAGGAAACCCAGGTGGCTTAGTGATTAAGTGCTACAGCTGCTAACCAAAGGGTCGGCAGTTTGAATCCTCCAGGCCCTCCTTGGAAACTCTATGGGGCAGTTCTACCCTTTCCTATACGGTCGCTAGAAGTCAAAATCGACTCAACAGCACTGGGTTTGGTGGTTTTATCTCTCTAGAAATCCAGTGTGCTATCCATTGCACACATACCTTACTCCACTGTAAGGGCTTAGTACTCCATTTTTAGAGCCCACGAAGAGACAGTCCCGACAACAGGTGAGGAGACCTTACTCTGCTGCATGATTGTGATATCAACGCGGGTCTTGAAGGGGGAGATATCATCAATTGCATTTCTGGTCAGTTGAGTGTCATGTCATCTCTGGGCTTCCATTCCAGCCTTGTCTAGGGTCATCTGCCTCTCTTCTGGGGAGAGAAAGGTGCTTAAGAGAGACTGACAGTTGCCCACGAAAGATCAAAAGAGTTAAAGATGGTAGTAAACAATTCAGACATTTTTTTCCAGTTCTCGCGATATCCCAGGGTGTAATTCTTCTAGTTAATCAGCTCTGCTGTACTAAAGGGAACACGAACCTGAACCAGGTCCCTGTCTGCTGCTGGGGTTGTTTGATGCGAGGGATACTGGCCGGAGGATGGCCCTCCCTGTTGGCTCTGTCCTTGCTTTGTGGCACCCTGAGCCACATTTGTCCCTTGATAGGGTGCCACCCCACCCCTTGTATGGAGTGACAGCTAAGGAAGATTCTCCAGGCCATTTGGATGGCCCTACTTTTCTGTTCGATTCTCCACCTCTCCCATGCCCCACCCTGCTCCAAGACGGGCAGCTGGACCATGCTGTCTGCGTGCACCCGCCAACCCACTCCTTCTCGCCCCAGCTGCCCTCCCCTGCCTGGTGCAGGTCTCGGAGAAGAGCCACAGGTAGATGCACTGCTGTGGTTGAACGGGTCTTCCACCACTAGCACTGGCGGCAGCCCGGTGAACGTTTTCTTTTCCTGTTGTACTCAGGTTTTGCAAGCCTTCTGAGTTTCCTTAACGTTTTGCAGTTACACGAAGGCCTCCACATAACGCTTTTCATCCCACTTACTGTTTCTTGTACAATATGAATCTAGCTGAAGAATGGTGTTGCTATTCAGTGACCCATTCTCTGACCACCTTCCTTGGTCCCCTAAACAATACTGGGGCCAAGCAGTATTACACGAGAAAATTAGTTTTTCTTCTTCATTCCCTCGGATTTGAAAAAATGCCAATTCCTTATGACATACCCCTAAGGGGAGTCACAAGGTATCGAAATTTTGTTCCCCATTTCCTTTAAGTATTTACCACTACTAGGTTTTCAGTTACCACGATTCCTAACCCATGCCAGCTGCCCAGGTTGGTAATTCTTGGGGTTCCAGTTTCCCTAGGGGTGAGAAGCCACCATTTTCCACTTGGAGAGGAAACAAAAGGAATATAAAGGCTAGAGAGCAGACAGAGAAGAGTGTTGCACAAGACAGAGGAACTCATACCCTCCGGTTACCAGTAGGGTGGCCACAGATGGACTCAGAGGGACTCTAACCCTCAGGGGGCTCTAACCCTCAGGACACCAATGGGGAGAGGCACCCCAACTAGGCTGAGGGTGGGTCCCGGGGGCCATGGCCCCTAATTCCCTCATTTTGTAATGAGACTCTAACCCTTGGGGTCTGGTCTTAGAGCTGCACTTTTGCCACCCTCTTTTTGCCTAATTCCCCTGGGGGACTCTAACCCCCAAGACCAGCAGAACAATCTGGTTGAGCACACTTACCTTCATTTAGGGGAGGGACTCTAACACTCTCCCATCCAGTTTCTCTTCCTGAGCTGAGGTGGGAACCCAGTGGACCTCGTCCTGGAGCAGGGATCATGGTAAAAAAAAAAAAAAAAAGTAGCCACCCGAAATTCCTTACCAATCAAACACAATCGAGGCATGCCTTAAGGAGTTGCAGGGGTCCAGATCCTTACCACCCAGGTTTCAGAGTCTGCAGGTTCCACCGGGATTGCCAGAATTTGTAACTGAACAGCTCAGGTTACTAACCTGGCCAATTAGCCAATTGAAATCAGATGTTAGTTGCAAGGGAAACAGAAAGTGGCAATTTATCGTCTGCAGACAAGGAGCACATGACAATAAATTGCCACTTTCTGTTTCCCTTGTAAATAGCGTCTGTCTTACTTTGATGGGCTAATAGGACAGGACAAGAACCTGAGGAATCCAGCTACACCATCCTCCGTGGAAGACACGCCTTGCCTGTGCCAAGATACTATTCGTTAAGAAATCTTAACTGCGACATTAAACTCACAACAGAAAATGTGTTATCAACTAAAATTGATAATATTTTATAAAAGAATCCCACAACTGGTGTCTCTCATAAGTTGATCAGATGTAAGATAAGCACAGAACCAGTCAATACTGATATTTGTTTGCTCAACAAGCCCTTATTGACCAACTGCTGTCTCTTATGACAAACAATAGGCTTGATCCCTGGCCTCACAGCCTTCAGATGCAACACTCTGAAATAAGCGTGTACAACAATGGTTGAGTCCATTCCAATTCACAGCGATCGCATAGGACACAGTAGAACTGCCCCTTGGGTTTTCCAAGGAGTGTAGATTTGAACTGTGGACCTTTTGGTTAGCAGCCGATCTCAACCACTGTGCCACCAGCACTGCAGAGAGGACATCAGGGCTCAAAAAAGTCACCCTTTACAGATGTGAAAACTCACGTTGAGTGACTAGACCCTAATCTCCATGTAAAGGTGCCCTAAGGTTGTGTCCTGGCCCTATTCTCATCTCATTCCACCCATTCACAACCACAGTTGCATGACTTCAACTGCCCTGTGCATACTAGTGATTCCCATTTGTACATTAGGTCAAGACCTCTTTCTCTACGTTTTCATGTGTCAATATGCTGTCTACAATGGACACACTTTAGATCCAAGTCAAAAACAGGTTGAAACGGGAAGGATGGAAAAAATATTCCATGCAAATTGTAGCTGAAACAGTTAGAGGGCTATATTAATATCAGACAAAATAGGCTTTAGGTCAAAATCTGTTCAAATGGACAAGGACATGATATACTGATAAAAGGGTCAATTCATTAAGAAGGTATAACCATTAAAAATGTACCTAACAACAGAGTCCTCAAAGAGATGAATAAACATGACAGAATGCAAAGGAGAAAGAGTTCTACAGTCATAGTTATTTCAAGAGTGGACAGAATATCTGGACAGAACAGCAATACGGAAATAGAGGGTTCGAACAACACTATAAAACAACCAGACCTAACAGGCATGTGTAGAATAGTCCACCCAACATCAGAACACACATTCTTCTCCAGTACGCATAGATTATTTTCTAGGATAGACCATATACTAGCTCACTGTCTTGGTTATCAAGTGCTGCTATAACAGAAATACCTTAAGTGGCTGGCTTTAACAAGCAAATTTATTTTCTCACAATGTAAGAGGCTGGAAGTCTGAATTCAGGGTGCCAGCTATATGGGAAGACTCTGTTGGCTTGGGGGAATGTTCCTTATCTCTTTTCAGCTTCTGTTACTTGGTTCCATGGAGATGTCATGTGGTGTGGCATCTATCTTTCCCCATCTCTGTTTGCTGGCTTGGTTACCTGCTCAACCTGCTCTTTTACATCACAAAAGAGATTGATTTAAGACACATCCTACACTAAATGCTGCCTCATTAATATAACAATGAACACCCATGCCCAAATGGGATTATAACCACAGGAATAGGGGCTAAGATTTACAGTCCATATTTTTTGGGTGGGAGGGACACAACTCAATTCATAACAGTCACAAGACAAATCCCAATAAATTTAAAAAGGTTAAATCATACAAAGCATCTTCTCTGACCACATGGAATGAAACTAGAAATCAAGTAACAGAAGGAAAACTGGAAACTACAAACATATATGGATGTTAAACAACACATTATTAACCAGTGATCAAAGAAGAACCTAAAGGAAATGAAAAAACACTGAGAGACAAACAAAACAAAAACAACACATCAAAACTTGAGAGATGCAGCAAGGGCAGGGCTTAGAGGGAAATGTATACTTGTGAACACCTACACGGGAAAAAAAAATCAAATCACTAAGATAACTTTACAATTTGAGAAACTAGAAAAAGAAGAGCAAACTAATTCCAAAGCTACCAAAAGGAAGGAAAAGGAAAGATCAAAGCAGAGATAAATAATATAGGGAAAGGAAAACAAGAGGACAAAATCAACAAAATTAGAAGTTGGTTCTTGAAAAGATCAATAAAATTGACAAATCACTAGCTAGGCTGACAAACAAAAGAGAAGATGCAAATTAATAAAACTGGAAATGAAAGTAGGGACATTACAACAGAATGCACTTGCCTTTACAGGAATGCAAATTATTAGAAAACTAGGAACAATTGTACACCAACAAATTAGATAGCCTAGATGAAACAGACACATTCCTAGGAACCCACACACTACCCATATAGATTGAAGAAGAAATAGAAAAATCTCAACAGATTCATAACAAGTGAAGATATTGAATCAGTAATCAAAAACCTCCCAACAAAGAAACGCCCTCAAACACATGGCTTCAGTGGGGAATTCTACCAAACATTTTTGAAAACTTGACACAAATACCTCTCAAACGCTCCCAGAAAATAAAAGGGCGGATCACTTCCTAACTCATTTTATCAGGCCACCGTTACCCTGTCAAGAACACTACAAGAAAACTACAAGCAATTATCCCTAATAAACATAGAGATAAAAGTCCTTGACAAAATATTAGCAAACAGTATACGTGACTAAGTGGGGTTTATGCCAGGAATGCAAGGGTGGTTCAACATAAAGGAAATCTATCACCAGACTACAATGATGGAAAAGAACCACATGGCCATCTCAGTTGATCTAGAAAGGACAGGTGACAAAACTCAATACCCTTTTATGATAAAACCACTCAAAAAACTAGGAATAGGAAGGAACTTACTCAATACAATGAAGGGCATTTATGAAAAACCCACAGTTAACATCATACTCATTAGTGAAAGACTGATAACTCTGCATCTAAGGTCAGGACCAGACAAGGATGAAGTAGAGAAAAATACATTTTCTCCAGTGTTTAATAATATTAGAAAGAACATATTTCCTCGTTTGTTTCAGTATAGCTCTATAAGGTGTAATTAATCTCCAGTGTTTAGAAAATGGCACAGGTTCTGTTCAAGATATGGCTGAACATCCAAGACGGTGGAATAGACAGACACTTCCTGCGAGCCCTCTTTATAACAAAGACCCCAAAAAACAAGTGAAGCGAGTGTATTTATGACAAGCTAGGAGCCCTGAGCATCAAAGGCAAGCTTAGAAAACGAACTGAGGGGCAGGGGGAGGAAGAGACCATTCAGAAGCAGAGAGGAGTTACTGGACCTGAATCACAGGGAGCTTAATACATTAATTAGCTCTAACAGTGTTTTTTGTTAATTCCTAAGGATTTAATCTTTACAAGATCACATCAACTGTGAGTACAGATAGTTTGACTCCTTCCAAACAGGGTTGGATAATTATTTCTTATTCTTGCCTGGCTAATCTGGCTTGAACTTCCAATACAAGTCGAATAGAAGTATTCACAGCAAGGATCCTGGTCCTGTTCCTGATGTCAGGGGAAAAGCTTCCAGTCTTTCACCACTGAGTGTGATGTTAGCTGTGGGTTTTTCCTATATGGCCTTTATCATGTTGAGGAAGTTCCCTCTTAGTTCAAACTTTCTGAACGTTTTTTTCGTGACAGAGTATTGCATATTCTCAAATGCTTTATCTGCATCAATTAACATGATCATGTGTGGGCTTGTGTGCTTCCTTATATTAATGTAGTCTATTACATTGATTGGTTTTTATGTTAAATCGCCCTCGCATTTCTGGGATAAATCCCTCTTGCTCACAGTGTATAATCCTTTGGGTGTGCTGTTGGATTTGCATTGAGGATTTTTACATCCATATTCTTAAGGGATAATGCTCTACATTTTTCTTTCCTTGTGAAGTTTTCTATGTCTGGCTTTGGTATCACTGAGTTCATATATGTTCCTTTACCCCTGAGATTTCTCCTTTCATTCCCGTTCCATTTAAAAGGGTACATTACCATTTCCAACATGAGGAGTTTCTAGTTAGCACTTTATCATTAATTTCTAGCACAGTTATGTTACGATCAGAAAACAAGAGAACATGTTCTTTGTGATTTCATTCCTCTGAAATTGATGGAGATGAGCTTCAAGTCCAGAATAGAGTTGATTTTCGTACATGTACCATGTGTGCTTGAAAATAATGTTTCTTGTACAGTTGTTAGGCATAATGAGGTAAATACATATTTATATCAGTTTGCTATTCAAATCTTCCATATCCTTGCTGAGTTTTGTCTGTTTATTGTATCAGCTGTAGAGAGAGGGGAAGGATGTAAACTCTCCTGCTCTGCTTCTGTTTGTTTCTTCTAGCAGCTCTGTCACTATTCACGCTATAAGTTTTGTAACCAAGACTTAGGATGGGAAATTCTAGGAGCTCAGGAAAGGAGGGAGCACCCCAGAATGTGGGGGACAGGGACGATGGGTTGGGAAGGACCATAAATCACCAGTTTCTTGATGGTCCCAGAGAGGACCTGTAGTTGGTATGGCAGTTGGTGGGGGATGGTAAATGGTGGGTTAGTGTGGTGTGCCAGGTGTGGGTTCCATTGTGATGCGTCAGGGGCAAAGGCAGGGATTGGACGAGGGACAATTTATAAACCAAGCAGGTTACTAAGGCATCGACCAGACGGGAGAAGGCTACTGATCCTGCGAGTCCAACTCTTCTGCTCCTCGAATCTTACAAGGACAGTACAAGTACCCCCTGTCCCTCCAAGGCACTGCCCCACCTCGTCCCTTGTGCCACTTGAGGACATGAAGGCACAAAGTCTGTTGTTTTGGATCCTGGTGCTATGGCCAACAACTCCTCCAATCAAAGATGTGAGTAATCCTTGGACATGCTCTGGTTTCTCACTTTGTATTGGGCTGTTTCACTGTAGTTTAAATAGTTCAGTCCTGCTTCAGTCCACCAAGCAGGGTGACCAGCAGAACCCTCAGCGTTTAGTGGCCCCCGTCTGATCTGACTTAGGTAGTAGTGCACTCCTGACACCAGCGTCCCGACAACAGCCAGATGGAACAAGAGTGCCCACAACTGGGGTGTCTGACCACTGAGGAAAAGATGGCCTTGGTCTTTTCATGCATCTGATCTGCTTCTTTAATGAATCTGTTGAGAGTGACTGCTCCCTTTTAGACAGTGGCTACTCAAAAGACAGTGTGTTTCCTGAAAGCACACACGGTAGTCACCTCAGCTGTGAGGGCTGAGATGAAAGTGCTAGAGAGCTCAGAGTTTATTTTCAAGAGAGATTTCAATCTGCGTGAAACTGAACTTCCATGTGGATTAGTATGAATTACATTGCAAAGTTATTTTCTCCTAAAATACTTGTACAGTCTTGTTTTTGAACAAACAGTATTTGCCTTTTGTGGTGGTGATCATACATTCCAGAAATTGTTGTGTTCCTTTTACCTATTAGTTTTCATGTTGCTAGTCATTGGTTGGAAACCCTGGTGGCGTAGTGGTTAAGTGCTATGGCTGCTAACCAAAGGGTCGGCAGTTTGAATCCACCAGGTGCTCCTAGGAAACTCTATGGGGCACTTCTACTGTGTCCTATAGGGTCGCTATGAGTCAGAATCGACTGGATGGCACTGGGTTTAGTCATTGGTTTGGGTGAAATACTATGAAATATGAAAGTCAATTCTTCTTAGTGGCTATCTGGAATTGTGCTGCTAACTAGCTTCCATTTTAATAGATTTAATCATATAATACACAAGATTCCTCTCTTATGCAAGTGTTTCATGGACGTCAGAAATTTGGCATTCCATGGCCTGGATCAGACTGAAAATGAATGTTGAAAGAAAATTTCAATGGTTTCAGAAATTGGATGTTAAGAGTATTCTGGGCTTTTTATTAGAATATGAAATTCTGATAGCAACTGCCTATCTCTCTTAGTTATGTCCATAACCATATCTACATATCTATATTTACCTCATATATACAACCTTTAATGCAGAATTTTGATTCCTATTCTTTCCCATTCTTTCATACAGGTGGGGTGTAGTTTTAGCCCGTATAAAGTGCCAGGATTCCCACATAATGTAAGCATGTATTTTTTCCTCAATTCTGAATTGCCTTATAAATTCATAAATTATATCTCGTTGACTTTTTAAAAATACTTGCAATATTCTTTTGGCCAAGGAAATAAAAAACTATAACAGCTTGTGTATCCAGTTTTTTTCCTCCAGCTTGATTGTACATAAGTCATGTATAACAAACAGCACCTAAAGTATCCAGTGTGTTGAATTTTGACATATGTATACAGCCATGAAACATTTACCATAATGAAGATAATTAACACATACCTCACCCCCAAAACCTTCCTGCTGATTCTTTTAATTCCTTCATCTGTCCTCTCCCTCCATTTCTGCCACCCTCTTCCGATGACTGATCTGCATTTTTATAGAATTTTTATGGAATTGAAGCATACAGGATTTACTGTTGGTTTTTATTCAAGGTTCTTTAAGTCAGCACAACCATCTTGAGATTTATCCATGAGGTTTGGTGTACCAATAATTACTTCATTTTCATTGCTGAGTAGAATTCCTATATATGAATATACTACTGTGTGTTTATCCTTGACCTTGTAAAGAGACTTGGGCTGTTTTTCCCCAGTAGGCCATGGCTCTTTAAACAGAAAACCAGAAGACAGCACCTTCACGTGGTTGTCCCAGCTTTTATTTGCATTTTTCTAGTTCATGAGGAATCACTGTTGCCTGGATCCGTAATTCGGTCATTTTCATTGCAGAATCATATTCTGTCCAATGACTATCTCTGTTGGACACACTGTCTTGAAGGAAATGTTTAGATTCAAAGTAATGAGTTTCAAAGAACAAAACAGTTAAATCCAAAGCAATTTCTCCGGACCAGGTATCAGGACAGCTGGAATAGACTCAGAGGAGGTCTGTTTCCATTCACAGAATAATGGAATAAAATGAAAATTAAAGATCTTAGAGAAATGTCACATTGTTAGGGTCATCTTCATGGTCACCACTTTGCTTTTATTCAGCCCTACAAGTTGAGTAATTCTGCATAAAGGCATCTCTGTATTGTGTTTTGTTTTTTTTTTTTTGCTTTGTTTCTGTTTCTACCTTGTACTAGCCTTTAAGATGTGAAAACATCAAGGTATCCATGAGAAAAGTGTGATTTGGCATTAGACACAAGGGTGGGTAGAGCCTCTGGGGAACCAGAAATTGAGCCCTAGTAGACACAGCACACTCACAGCGTCTAACAACACTGCCAGCCTAGTAAGAAACACGAGGTGGCCAGCGTCCGACCTTCCTGGAGCAGTAGAATGCACCAGAGATATTCGAGGGGCGGGGGTACTTCCTGGAGGCTGATTTAGGGTTTCTCTCCACGATTCCAGGTGGCAGCTACAGTGTACATTTCTTTGAGGCTTCTTCTGACTTTGACTATTGCTCTTTCAGCTCATTGAAAATTGTTCCTACGGGCCGGACCAAAAACTTGTGAAAACTTTCCTTTCCATGGGGACTGCTATTTTAGCAATACTCTTTCTAAAGCGCACTATCCTTTCGGTGAGTATTTTAACATACCTTATAGATGTTCTTTGAATCATGAATAATCGGGACAGAGTTTCCAAGAGTTGCCCTACAGGGTTCCCAAGGAGCAGCTGGTGGATTCCAACTGTCAACCTTTTGGTTGGTGGCCGTAGCTCGGAACCAGTGGACTAACAGGGCTATTTTATTTTTATTTTTTGGTTTTTAGATATGCTGTGAGTTATGAAAAATCTGGAATTCTTATAGTCACTGGCCTATTATTGGATTTCCTTTTAGATTACTGATGAGAACACAAATTCATGAGTGAAATCAAAGCTAACTTTCTGAAATTGTCTTATCTTTTTCTAGTAAAGAATCAGTGAACAAGGTAACTGTATAACCTCAATGAGAAAACTTTTAGTTGATAGACTCTATCAAAAGAATTAATAAATATTAAATCTTCTGGGGACCCTTTCACACACTGGTAGTAGAATTGTGAATTCTCACAACTCTTCTGAAATGTGGTGTAACGATGTGTACTCGAAGCCTTCAAAATGCTCACACCATATTCAGCATAATCCCACGTCTAGTCATCTACCCTAATGAAACGACCACCGTGCATCCAAAGACCTGCTGAGAGCACATTCAGTGCAACAGGACGGATTGCAGTGAAAATACGGCAACGAGCTGAATGACCCATGGTAGAGGGATTCTGTAACTAGTGTAGATCCTTACAGTGGAGGCAGCTCCTAAAAGTCCCATGTTCCAAAGACATTTCAGAACACAGAAAATGCTCTTAATGTAATGTCAAGTGGAAAGACACAGAAACCAGGCTTTCTATGTTGTGTAGTAAAGAGTGTATACATTTATGCACAGAGAGAGTGAACAAATGCTTCATGAAAATACCATAGAATGGAAGAACAGGGCTTTCTAAGTGGTGCTATAAGCGCCACTGTATCAACTTCTTGACAGCTATTTCTGGGGCTCGAAACACGCAATTCTGTCCTTACTCCAGCATTGAGGGTGGGGGCGCTTTCTTCCTCCTTCTTACCAAAGCCTTGGCTGAATTCTAGGGTAACAGGCCCAGGAGAGGCCTGGCTTCCTCTTTTCCTTCCTTAGTCATATGTATGATCTTAAAGTTTCATGTGCACTTTGATTTATTCAATTTAGTTTTTGTTTTCTTTTTTTGCATTTCGGTTGCAGCCTGTAACCTCATAACCTGTAGTGGGATCATTGGGAGGCACAGAGTTTTCTGGCACTGATGCTGCTCTTTTGAGACCTGGTAGAGAGGATGGTGCCAGGTGCTAACACCTGCATCCTTATGTCTCAGCTTTTATAATTGGTAGTTCATTGGCCTGACCTATTGAAGTATTTTGAAAATGCAACTGCTTCTATTCCACAGGGTCAGCGGGCTACAGGAGGGACCTCTCCTTGTTCAGGAAGATCGGCCAAGCATTGCCCCATGAGATGCCCTCCATCACCACCCATGGATATTAGTCCACCGGCTCCACCTGAATATCTTCCCCGGCCTTGGCTGGACCCTCCACCATACTCTCCACCAGACCGTCCACCAGACCGTCCACCAGATCCTCCACCAGACCCTCCACCACCTCCTCCCAGCTGTGCTCCCCAACCTGAGCCACAACGTCCTACTCCTCCTCCCAGCTGGCCTCCCAAGGCTCGGCCAGAGTCTCCACCTCCTTGTACACCCTACAATCCTACCAAGCCTCCACCAGAGTGCTCACCTCTTCCACCATTCAGGCCTCAACCTCCTCCACCAGGCCAGGAACCTCCCCTTCTACCGCTGTGGTGTGACCCTTCCCCACATGCCTGGCGTCCCCCTCCCCCACGCTTCTGGCCTCCTCCACCTGGTTGGTGTCCTCCTCCCCCTGGCTCGTGTCCTCCTCCCCCATCCTTCTGGCCTCCGCCACCTGGGTGGCGACCCCCTCCCCCAACTTTGCAGCCTCCCCCACCTGGCTGGCATCCCCCACCTGGCTGGCATCCGGCTCCCCCAGCCTTCTGGTACCCCCCTCCTGGCTGGCGTCCCCCTCCCCCACCCTTCTGGTCTCCCCCACCTCGCTGGCGTCCCCATCCCCCGCCCTTCTGGTCTCCCTCACCTCGCTGCCGTCCCCCTCCCCCACACTTCTGGCCTCCCCCACCTGGCTGGCGTCCCCCTCCCTTACCCCGCAGCCATCCACCCACCCCAGAGGGACGTTGTCCCCATCCCCCACCCAGCCGCTGTCCTCCCACCATACCTGGCCATCCACCACCGCAACCTGGTTGTTGCCCACCTCCCTCACCCAGCTGGCGTCCCCCTCCTCCACCTGGCTGTGGTCTGCCTGCTCTACCTGACCAGCCACGTGAGCCTCCTAAGCTGCGGGCACCACCTCATCCTCAGCGTCGACGGTGGCGACCATCTAAAAGCTTCCGGCCTCTGGATACAATTCCAGAGGTGCCAGAGCCTTCCCTCCAAGACCCTGATTCCTCTCACTGTTATTAAATAGTTGCATTCTACCTCCTCAGATTTCTTATAAATCTTTCTTTACATTTATTTCCACCTCTTCGGAGGTGTAGATGTAAGTACACCAAGAGGTGTTGGCTACTGCAGGAATGCCTCCTTGTTCAGCTTGCAAGTAGTCCAAAGCTATACGATGCTCTAAGACCACACTTACCAGAGAGTCAGTGCTCATTTGTTGATCTTTGACGGCTCAAGCAGTGGACTGTGCAATATTTTCTACAGACAAAGTCAGATTATGGAGAGTGGCTTCGTGATTCACAAATACTGCCCAAGGAGCCAGGAGCCCTATTACTACACCTGCACCGTTCAGGATTAAACCTAGTGCTCTCTTTTGTCTATTACTTGAGGTTCAGTGAGAGGCCTAGTATAAGTGGACACTGGTGCCTGAAGGGAACAAAAATCCTAGACAGCACTGACTGGTGGTAGTGACAGGGTCGATGCAAGGAGTTGCCCAGCCATAGCCCAGAAAGCAACAAGCCAGGCTGCTGCCACCTGGGTTCGAGTGGGACCTACATACCCAGATACATCCACCGGGGGCAGACATAGACCCAGCGACGGCACAGCCACTGAAGGCTACGCCGGCCCACTTGACCCAAGTGCTGCTCTGCAATTTGGGGGCAGGGGATCCACAAAGCTCAGGTGGGCACACTCAGCACTCGGGGACCTGGCTCTCTCTCTCGCCTGCAGCACTGCAAACACGCCTCGGAGGCAATCGAGTGTGCCTGCCTGGGGTGCAGGCCCCCTGCAGCTGGCAAGAAACAGCCAGAGAGCGAACAAAAAGCCCTTGGGAAATTCCTAGACACCCTCCCTCAGGAGGTGCCACCGTGCAGCAGACCTGGCCGACCAGACCAGCCTGAACACAAGCTGTCCCACACCAACCATCCAGGACCTCAGCACTGGAGTCGGCGAGACCCCATACACTTTCCCGGTCAAAATCTCCATTGCAAGCATAAGCATGTGGGTGGCAAACATGAACAGAGCTAGGTGACAGTCGGTCACTGAGTCCTGCGGGAAACAGGCACCAGGTCCATACAAAGCCAGAGCCAGGAAATAAACTACCAATAAGGCAAACAGTCCCCACAGTCACCAGGGGATGAAAATCAACTGGCACAATTGTCTATCACTTCAAATCCCCTAAAGCCTGAGTCTCCCAATTATCACTGTCCTGCCAATTCTTACTGTTTTACAGGGTTTGTTGGTCGCTATCCGGAGCAGGAGCTGGTTTGATGTGAAAGTGGTGGATCCACACTCCTCTTCTGGAGACCTTGACTGCAG
Organism: Loxodonta africana; assembly: GCF_030014295.1. Classification (NCBI taxonomy): domain Eukaryota; kingdom Metazoa; phylum Chordata; class Mammalia; order Proboscidea; family Elephantidae; genus Loxodonta; species Loxodonta africana. The sequence continues at coordinate 76,610,327 of NC_087353.1, forward strand.
TGTGTGTGTGTGTGTGTGTGTGTGTGTGTGTAGGGGGTGGGGTTTGACAGCAACACCTCAAAAGGTCCCTTCTATTTTTCCTGCCAGGTCTCTAGTGTTCCAAGTCTTGATGTAGAGAGAGACTTTGGGTTATGGAGGAGTCTGCCACATCACAGACCTGTAAAGAGAGTCAAGCACTCCCATCACAGAATGCAAATATTATTGAATAGTGAACTAGCCTTGCTTTTGTTTCTTCTTAGCCTCCAGGGTGTTTTCAGGACCCAAAGTATTTAAGCCCTCTCAAAACTTACAGAGGAGGGGATGCCCATACATAAGCTCAAAAGCCATTACCTGAAGTTTGGTTTCAGGTTCAACGCTGACCCTGAACAGAGCCAAGGGAAGGGCCTTCACCCATGTTAATTAGGTCTCCTGGCAAAGTTTGGTCAGATAGGGCTTCCATAGTCAGGTTCACTCTTTCTACTTTTCTACTGGACTAGAGTCTCCAGGCACTGCAAAAACGCCATTTAATTCTTAGTTGTCGGGCCACAAGCTGTGTGACCTGAGCAGAACACGTAGGGACTTGAAATCTCAACAGAGCAGATCACAGAGGGACTCGAACCCTCTGGTAGTGTCCAATCCTGATGCTTTGAGGAAGGCCAAACCTGGGGATGATGCCTTCTAGTAGGCCTTTGGCAACTTCTGTGGCCTTCACAATCCTGCAGAGGAATGCTTTGATGAAGTTGGAAAAAGCTGTCTGCACACCACCACATGCCTGGAATTACCTGGAGCCCAGGGCGTCTCAGAGAAGTCTATCTGCCAATCTTTTCCTGGGACATGTTCTTGGTACTTGGTCCCCTCCGGCACTGCCGAGAATGTCCTGGGTTTGCTCTTCTGACAGGTGACACACTGTCTAATAATGTCTCTGAAATAGCCTGCAAATTCTGGCTGACAAAGTGTCTTTTTACCCAATCACACATCATTTCCCGCCCGTATTGAGTGGCCTCATGTAGGTGCTTTAGGATGTCTTCCATCCCTCGTACACAGGCACTTATCCTTTTCCACTAATGGGCCACATAAAGGTCTTTGTCACTGTAACCAGGGTCTTCTGTGGCTTGTGGCGGGCTAGGGTATGGAAAGAGGGTGGCCACTACGACTGGGGTCATTGTTCTTGCTGCCTACTTGGCCTCTAAGTTGGCCCTTCGGTTGCCCTGAGCCAGTGTTGTAACTTCCTGCTGATGTCCTTTGCAGTGTCCCACAGCCAGAGCAGTAGGGAGTAACACTGCCTCAAGAAATTGAAAAATCCGTTGGCCGTGTTTGATTTCTTTACCAGCCGAATTCAAAGCCTCCCCTGTTTCCACAGATCCCCACGTGCATATAAAACTGACAGCAAGTACTTCCAATCTGTATAAATGGCTGTCCCCTTGGGGACTTTACCAGCCACAAAGCCTGGATCACTGCAACCAGCTCGGCTTTTTGGGCGGGGGTTCCGTTTGGGACAGCGTTTGCTTTGAGGACCTTGGTGTGGCTGACAACTGCGTAGCCAGCCCTTTCTTGGCCACCCTCTATGAAGCTACCACAGAGAGACTTGAATCCTCAGCTCACCAACAGGGAGGTCTGTGTGGCTGGCATAGGCCAGGTCCACCGTCTGGACACAGTCATGGTGGATGGGGTCTCCCAGGAGCAGAGTGGGGAGAGGGGTGGCTAGAAAGTTGACTAAGTTCTTCCTCCACATTCGCTGTAAACAGAGGCTCAGGTGGAGGTCCTGCCCCCGGTCCACCCTAGTCAGAGTCTCCCTCCGGAGTGAGGGCTAACATTTGAGTTACTCATCGCCTGCTCTTTTTCTTGGGACATTCTCTTTTCCAGTGGCCCTCCTTCTTACAATATGTACACCACTTCTTTCCCAGTGGGGGCCGGGGTCAGGCCCCACTAGGACTCACAGGTCTTCTCCTCTCAGGGAGCCTATCCTGTACTGTCGCTGCTAGTAAGGCAACCTGGTGCTTTCCGCCTGCCTTTGTTTTCCCTTTCTTATAGGCCTTGAATGCCATCTTGACTAGGTATCCTGGATCCTGATAAGTATATTGCCTAAAGACTCTATAAATCTTTTATGGGGAAAGCTAAAGGATCCTCGTCTTGGCAGCTCTGGTGGGACCCGAAACCACAACACTTGAGTGCCTCTATCTGTCTAGAGGAAGCCCAGGTAGCTTAGTGGTTAAGTGCTACAGCTGCTAACCAAAGGGTCGGCAGTTCGAATCTTCCAGGCGCTCCTTGGAAACTCTATGGGGCAGTTCTACTCTTTCCTATACGGTCGCTAGAAGTGGGAATCGACCCAACATCACTGCGTTTGGTGGTTTTATCTCTCTAGAAATCCAATGCGCTATCCATTGCACACACACCTTACTCCACTGTAAGGGCTTAGTACTCCATTTTTAAAGCCCACTGACAGTCCCGATACCGGGTGAGCAGACCTTGCTCTGCTGCATGATTGTGATACCAGCGCGGGTCTTCAAGGTGGAGATGTCATCAGTTGCATCTCTGGTCAGTTGAGTGTCATGTCAACTCTGGGCTTCCTCTCCAGCCTTATCTAGGGTCTTCCGCCTCTCTTCTGGGGAGAGAAAGCTGCTTAAGAGAGACTAACAGTCTGCCCACATGAGATCAAAAGAGTTAAAGATGGTAGTAAACATTTCATACATTTTTTTCCAATTCTCGCGATATTCCAGGGCATAATTCTTCTAATCAGCTCTGCTGTACTAAAGGGAACACGAACCTGAACCAGGCCCCTGTCTGCCGCTGCGGTTGTTTGACGTGAGGGATACTGGCCGGAGGCTGACCCTCCCTGTTGGCTCTGTCCTGGTTTTGTAGCACCCTGAGCCACATTTGTGCCTTGATAGGGTGCCACCCCACCCCTTGTATGGGGTGACAGCTAAGGAAGATTCCCAGGCCACTTGGATGGCCCTACTTTTCTGTTCGATTCTCCACCTCTCCCATGCCCCACCCTGCTCCAAGATGGGCAGCTGGACCATGCTCTCTGCCTCCTCCCGCCAACCCACTCCTTCTCACCCCAGCTGCCCTCTCCTGCCTGGTGCAGGTCTGGGAGGAGAGCCACAGGTAGATGCACTGCTGTGGTTGAATGGGTCTTCCACCACTAGCATTGGCGGCAGCGGGAAGAATGTTTTCTTTTCCTTTTGTATTCAGGTTTTGCAAGCCTTCTGAGTTTGCTTAACGTTTTGCAGTTACACGAAGGCCTCCACATAACGCTTTTCATCCCACTTACCGTTTCTTGTACAATATGAATCTAGCTGAAGAATGGTGTTGTTATTCAGTGACCCATTCTCTGACCACCTTCCTTGGTCCCCTAAACAATACTGGGCCAAGCAGTATTACATGAGAAAATTAGTTTTTCTTCTTCATTCCCTCGGATTTGAAAAAAATCCCAATTCTTTATGACATACCTCTAAGGGGAGTCATAAGGTATAGAATTTTTGTTCCCCATTTCCTTTATGGGTTTACCACTACTAGGTTTTCAGTTACCACGATTCATAACCCATGCCAGCTGCCCAGGTTGGTAATTCTTGGGGTTCCAGTTTCCCTAGGGGTGAGAAGCCACCCTTTTCTACTTGCAGAGGAAAGAGAAGGAAAATAAAGGATAGAGAGCAGACAGAGAAGAGTGTTCCGAAAGACAGAGGAACTCAAAGCCTCCGGTTACCAGTAGGGTGTCCACAGATGGACTCAGAGGGACTCTAACCCTCAGAGGGGCTCTAACCCTCAGGACACCAATGGGGTGAGGTACACCAACTAGGACGAGGGTGGGTGCTGGGGGCCACGACCCGTAATTCCCTCATGTTGTAATGAGACTCTAACCCTTGGGGTCTGGTCTTAGAGCTGCGCTTTTGCCACCCTCTTTTTGCCTAATTCCCCTGGGGGACTCTGACCCCCAAGACCAGCAGAACAATCTGGTTGAGCACACTTACCTTAATTTAGGGGAGGGACTCTAACCCTCTCCCATCCAGTTTCTATTCCTGAGCTGAGGTGGAAACCCAGTGAACCTAGTCCTGGAGCAGGGATCATGGTAAAAAAAAAAAAAAAAAAAATAGCCACCGGAAATTCCTTACCAATCAAACACAATCGAGGCATGCCTTAAGGAGTTGCAGGGGTCCAGATTCTTACACCCAGGTTTCAGAGTCTGCAGGTTCCAGCAGAATTGCCAGAATTTGTAACTGAATACCTCAGGTTACTATCCTGGCCAATTAGCCAATTGAAATAAGAGAGATCCTGGTTGCAAGGGAAACAGAAAGTGGCAATTTATCGTCTGCAGACAAGGAGCACATGACAATAAATTGCCACTTTCTGTTTCCTTTGTAAATAGCGTCTGTCTTACTTTGATGGGCTAATAGGACAGGACAAGAACCTGAGGAATCCAGCTACACCATCCTCCGTGGAAGAAACGCCTTGCCTGTGGAAAGATACAATTCTTTAAGAAATCTTAACTGTGACATTAAACTCACAACAGAAAATGTGTTATCAACTAAAATTGGTAATATTTTATAAACGAATCTCACAACTGGTGTCTCTCATAAGTTAATCAGATGTAAGATAAGCACAGAACCAGTCAATACTGATATTTGTTTACTCAACAAGCCCTTATTGACCACCTGCTGTCTCTTATGACAAACAATAGGCTTGATCCCTGGCCTCACAGCCTTCAGATGCAACACTCTGAAATAAGTGTGGGCAACAATGGTTGAGTCCATTCCAATTCACAGCGATCGCATAGGACACAGTAGAACTGCCCCTTGGGTTTTCCAAGGAGTGTAGATTTGAACTGTGGACCTTTTGGTTAGCAGCCGATCTCAACCACTGTGCCACCAGCACTGCAGAGAGGACATCAGGGCTCAAAAAAGTCACCCTTTACAGATGTGAAAACTCATGTTGAGTGACTAGCCCCTAATCTCCATGTAAAGGTGCCCTATGGTTGTGTCCTTGGCCATATTCTTGTCTCAATCCACACATTCACAACCACATTTGCATGACTTCAACTGCCCTGTGCATACTAGTGATTCCCATTTGTGCATTAGGTCAAGACCTCTTTCTCTACGTTTTCATGTGTCAATATGCTGTCTACAACAGACACACTTTAGATCCAAGACAAAAACAGGTTGAAACGGGAAGGATGGAAAAAATATTCCATGCAAACTGTAACTGAAACAGTTAGAGGGCTACATTAATATCAGACAAAATAGGCTTTAGGTCAAAATCTGTTAAAATGGACAAGGATATGATATACTGATAAAAGGGTCAATTCATTAAGAAGGTATAACCATTACAAATGTACCTAACAACAGAGTCCTCAAAGAGATGAATAAACATGACAGAATGCAAAGGAGAAAGAGTTCTACAGTCATAGTTATTTCAAGAGTGGACAGAATATCTGGACAGAACAGCAATAGGGAAATAGAGGGTTTGAACAACACTACAAACCAACCCGACCTAACAGGCATGTGTAGAATAGTCCACCCAACATCAGAACACACATTCTTCTCCAGGACACATAGATTATTTTCCAGGATAGATCATATACTAGCTCACTGTCTTGGTTATCAAGTGCTGCTATAACAGAAATACCTTAAGTGGCTGGCTTTAACAAGCAAATTTATTTTCTCACAATGTAAGAGGCTGGAAGTCTGAATTCAGGGTACCAGCTATTCCGGAAGACTCTGTTGGCTCGGGGGAATGGTTCTTATCTCTCTTCAGCTTCTGTTACTTGGTTCCATGGAGATGTCATGTGGTGTGGCATCTATCTTTCCCCATCTCTGTTTGCTGGCTTGGTTACCTGCTCAACCTGCTCTTTTACATCACAAAAGAGATTGATTTAAGACACATCCTACACTAAATGCTGCCTCATTAATATAACAATGAAAACTCATGCCCAAATGGGATTATAACCACAGGAATAGGGGCTAAGATTTACAATCCATATTTTTTTGGTGGGGGGGCACACAACTCAATTCATAACAGTCACAAGACAAATCCCAATAAATTTAAAAAGGTTAAATCATACAAAGCATCTTCTCTGACCACATGGAACGAAACTAGAAATCAAGTAACAGAAGGAAAACTGGAAACTACAAACATATATGGATGTTAAACAACACATTATTAACCAGTGATCAAAGAAGAACCTAAAGGAAATGAAAAAACACTGAGAGACAAACAAAACAAAAACAACACATCAAAACTTAAGAGATGCAGAAAGGGCAGGGCTTAGAGGGAAATGTATACTTGTAAATGCCTACACGGGAAAAAAAAAATCAAATCACTAAGATAACTTTACAATTTGAGAAACTAGAAAAAGAAGAGCAAACTAATTCCAAAGCTACCAAAAGGAAGGAAAAAGAAAGATCAAAGCAGAGATAAATAATATAGGGAAAGGAAAACAAGAGGACAAAATCAACAAAATTAGAAGTTGGTTCTTGAAAAGATCAATAAAATTGACAAATCACTAGCTAGGCTGACAAACAAAAGAGAAGATGCAAATTAATAAAACTGGAAATGAAAGTAGGGACATTACAACAGAATGCACTTGCCTTTACAGGAATGCAAATTGTTAGAAAACTAGGAACAATTGTACACCAACAAATTAGATAGCCTAGATGAAACAGACACATTCCTAGGAACCCACACACTACCCATATAGATTGAAGAAGAAATAGAAAATCTCAACAGATTCATAACAAGTGAAGATATTGAATCAGTAATCAAAAACCTCCCATCAAAGAAATACCCTGAACCAGATGGCTTCAGTGGGGAATTCTACCAAACACTTAAAGAAAACTTGACACAAATACCTCTCAAACTCTCCCAAAAAATAAAAGGGCGGATCACTTCCTAACTCATTTTATCAGGCCACCGTTACCCTGACAAGAACACTACAAGAAAACTACAAGCAATTATCCCTAATAAACATAGAGATAAAAGTCCTTGACAAAATATTAGCAAACAGTATACGTGACTAAGTGGGGTTTATGCCAGGAATGCAAGGGTGGTTCAACATAAAGGAAATCTATCAGCATAATACAGCTATGGAAAAAAAACACATGGCCATCTCAGTTGATCTAGAAAGGACAGGTGACAAAACTCAATACCCTTTTATGAAAAAAACCACTCAAAAAACTAGGATCAGGAAGGAACTTACTCAATATAATGAAGGGCATTTATGAAAAACCCACAGTTAACATCATACTCAATAGTGAAAGACTGATAACTCTGCATCTAAGGTCAGGACGAGACAAGGATGAAGTAGAGAAAAATACATTTTCTCCAGTGTTTTAATATTAGAAAGAACATATTTCCTCGTTTGTTTCAGTATAGCTCTATAAGGTGTAATTAATCTCCAGTGTTTAGAAAATGGCACAGGTTCTGTTCAAGATATGGCTGAACATCGAAGATGGTGGAATAGACAGACACATCCTGCGAGCCCTCTTTACAACAAAGACCCCAAAAAACAAGTGAAGCGAGTGTATTTATGACAAGCTAGGAGCCCTGAGCATCAAAGGCAAGCTTAGAAAACGAACTGAGGGGCAGGGGGAGGAAGAGACCATTCAGAAGCAGAGAGGAGTTACTGGACCTGAATCGCAGGGAGCCCTCAGGCACCATTCCTGGAGCGGCGGCGCCAGGCTGATACTAGTGTTCAGCAGCAGTTTCCTCAGGGAGAAGCAGCCAGCCAGACAGCGTACTTGCACCTCTGGATCCAGAGAAGAACAGGGCTCACGGCAAAAGCTAAGTACTTGTGTATATTTTACCGCGCCCTCCACCCCCAAGCTGGCTTCAGCAGCTGAATTCCCTGGGCCTGAAATAGGCCCTGCTGAGCACCTAGAGCCATCCTCCCAGCCTTGGAGAAGGGAAAAAATTTACAAAGATAATTTGCCAGCTCCACTAACCGGGGAAGCTCAGGTGGATCCTGTCCAGGCATAAATGGTCTGTGGATTTGAGTACCTTTTGCTTCTGCATGGACCTGTGTGGGCCTGTTTCAGGAGAATAGGCCCTTGTTTGCAGACTCCAGCCATTTCAGCTGTGCGGCGGATGTTTGATGTTTGATGTTGCTTTGCCTATTAAACAGGGTTCTCACCTACCCACATCAGGGGCCTAAGGACTAGTAGCTCCACTCAGGTCACCCGGCCACCCACGACAGGTCCAAAGATAACTGGTACCTCCCAATCCTTATAACCAAAAACACTGGGTGCCCATGGTCTGTCTGCAGGACCCACCCACCTGCACACTCTAGGGAACAGGGATGTACTTTCCTCAGAGACACTTGGGGGTTGGTTCTCAGCCCCCTGCCTTGTTCAGAGTGTGACCCCCTGCTGCAATCATATATCAGTACGTACCCCAATCACGCCTGCCCCTCTGAGGCTGTAGGATGGAGCCTGTACCACACACTTGATGATTAGCTACCTGGACACCTGAGCTGAATTCATACAAGAAAACGAAATGGACTCCTAGACTGAAATACCTGATATCAGCTCTAGCCATCTGGGGACAGGACATCAGAGCTCCAAAGACAAAAATAATCAAGCTAGCTCACTCAAGCAATCCATTCGTGCATGTCAAAACAAAACAAAGCAAGAAGCTATGACACAGTAAGCAAGCATAAACTAATACAATAACTTACAGATGGCTCGGAGTCAACAGTCAATATCAAGTCACATAAAGAAACAGGCCATGATCACCTCAACAAGCTCTCAAAACAAAGAATCCAGGGATCTTCTAGATGAAAGTGCATTCCTGGAATTACAAGGGGCAGAATACAAAAGGTTAATATACAGATCCCTTCAAGACATCAGGAAGGAAATGAGGCAATATGCAGAACAAGCCAAGCAACACACAGGTAAAGCAACTGAAGAAATTAGAAGATTATTCAGGAACATAATGAAAAATTTACTAAGCTAGAAAAATCAATAGACAGCAATCAGAAATTCAGAAGATTAACAATAAAATTACAGAAGTAGATAACTCAATAGAAAGTCAGAGGAGCAGAATAGAGCAAGTAGAAGTCAAAATTTCTGAACTTGAAGATAAATCATTTGGCAATAATATATTTGAAGAAAAATCAGATAAAAGAATTTAAAACAATGAAGAAATCTTAAGAATCATGTGGGACTCTATCAAGAGAAATAACCTATGAGTGATTGAAGTACCAGAACAGGGAGGGGTAACAGAAAATGTAGACAGAGTTGTTGAAGATTTGTTGGCAGAAAACTTCCCTGATATCATGAAAGATGAGAAGATATCTATCCAAGATGCTCATCAAGCCCCACATAAGGCAGATGTTAAAAGAAAGTCACCAAGACATATTATAATCAAACTTGCCAAAACCAAAGATAAAGAGAGAATTTTAAGAGCAGCTAGGGATAAACGAAAAGGCACCTATAAAGGAGAGCCAATAAGAATAAGCTCAGACTACTCAGCAGAAACCATGCAGGCAAGAAGACAAAGGGATGATTCATTTTAAAAACTGAAGGAAAAAAAATGCCAGCCAATAAAAGATACATAAAACAAACTCTGTAAACATTGAAAAATGAGATAGACAGCTCCACAATAATAGTAGGAGACTTCAACACACCACTTTTGGTGAAGGACAGGACATCCAGAAAGAAGCTCAATAAAGACACAGAAGATCTAAATTCCACAATCAACCAACTTGACCTCATAGACATATGAAGAAAACTCCATTCAAAAGCAACCAAGTGTACTTTCTTTTCTTGTGCATATGGAACATTCTCTTGAATAGACCACATATTAGGTCATAAAGCAAGCCTTAGCAGAATCCAAAACATTGAAATATTACAAAGCATCTTCTCTGACCATAAGGCCATAAAAGTGGAAATCAATAACAGAAAATGCAGGGAAAAAAAATCAAACATTTGGAAACTGAACAATACCCTGCTCAAAAAAGACTGGATTATAGAAGACATTAAGGATGGAATAAAGAAATTCATAGAATCCAATGAGAATGAAAACACTTCCTATCAGAACCTTTGGGACACAATGAAAGCACTGTTCAAAGGTCAATTTATATCAATAAACGCACACATACAGAAAGAAGGGCCAAAATCAAAGAATTATCCCTACAACTTGGACAAACAGAAAGAGAGCAACAAAAGAAACCCTCAGGCACCAGAAGAAAACAAATAATAAAAATTAGAGCAGAACTAAAGGAAATACAAAACAGAAAAACAATTGAAAGAATTAAAATGACCAAAAGCTAGCTCTTTGAAAAAATCAACAAAATTGATAAACCATTGGCGAAACTGGCAAAAGAAAAACTGAAGCAAATTACCCAAATAAGAAATGAAAGATGGGCAATATTACAACAGACCCAACTGAAATTAAAAGAATCAAATCAGATTACTATGAAAAATTGTACTCTAACAGATTTGAAAACCTAGAAGAAATGGATGATTTCCTAGAAACACACTACCTACCTAAACTAACACAAACAGAGGTAGAACAACTAAATAGACCCATAACAAAAGAAGAGATTGAAAAGGTAACCAAAAAACGCTCAACAAAAAAAACGCCCTGGCCCAGATGGCTTCAGTGCAGAGTTCTACCAAACTTTCAGAGAAGAGTTCACACCACTACTACTAAAGGTATTTCAGAGCACAGAAAAGGATGAAATATACCAAACTCATTCTATGAAGCCACCATATCCCTGGTACTAAAACCAGGTAAAAAAAAAAAAAAGCCACAGCCAAGAGGTCGGCAGTTCAAATCCACCAGGCGCTCATTGGAAACTCTATGGGGCAGTTCTACTCTGTCCTATAGGGTCACTATGAGTTGGAATTGACTCGCCAGCCCTGGGTTTGGTTTTTAAAACCAGTTAAAGACACTACAAAGAAAGAAAATTACAGACCTATATCCCTCATGAACTTAGATCCAAATATCCTCAACAAAATTCTAGCCAATACAATTCAACAACATATCAAAAAAAAAAAAAATTCACCATGACCAAGTGGGATTCATATCGGGTATGCAAGGATGGTTCAACATTAGAAAAACAATTAACGTAATCCATCACATAAATAAAACAAAAGACAAGAATCACATGATTTTATCAATTGATGCAGAAAAGACATTTGACAAAGTTCAACACCCATTCATGATAAAAACTCTCAGCAAAATAGGAATAGAAGGAAAACTCCTCAACGTAATAAAGGGCATTTATACGAAGCCAACAGCCAACATCACCCTAACTGGAAAGAGCCTGAAAGCATTCCCCTTGAGATTGGGAACCAGACAAGGATGCCCTTCATCACCACTCTTATTCAACATTGTGCTGGAGGTCCTAGCCAGTGCAATTAGGCTAGACAAAGAAATAAAGGGCATTCGGATTGGCAAGGAAAAAGTAAAATTATCTCTATTTGCAGATGACATGATCTTATACACAGAAAACCCTAAGGAATCCTCCAGAAAACTACTGAAACTAATAGAAGAGTTCAGCAGAGTATCGAGATGCAAGATAAACATGAAAAAATCAGTTGGATTTCTCTACACCAACAAAAAGAACACCAAAGAGGAAATAACCAAATCAACGCCATTTACAATTGCCCCCAAGAAGATAAAATACTTAGGAATAAATCTTACCAGAGATGTAAAAGACTTATACAAAGAAAACTACAATACACTTCTGCAAGAAGCCAAAAGACACCTACATAAGTGGAAAAACATACCTTGCTCATTATAAAAATGTCTATTCTACCAAAAGCGATCTATACATTTAATGCAATTCCAATCCAAATTCCAACAACAGTCTTTAATGAGATGGAGAAACAAATCACCAACTTCATATGGAAAGGAAAGAGGCCCCAGATAAGTAAAGCATTATTGAAAAAGAAGAACAAAGTGGGAGCCCTTACTCTACCTGATTTTAGAACCTATTACACCGCCACAGTAGTCAAAACAGCCTAGTACTGGTACAATAACAGATACATAGAACAATGGAACAGAGTTGAGAATCCAGACATAAATCCATCCACATATGACCAGTTGATATTTGACAAAGGCCAAATGGGGAAAAGACAGTCTTTTTAACAAATGGTGCTGGCATAACTGGATATCTACCTGCAAAAAAAAATGAAACAAGACCCATACCTCACTCCATGCACAAAAACTAACTCAAAATGGATCAAAGACCTAAATATAAAATCTAAAACAATAAAGATCATGGAAGAAAAAATAGGGACAACGTTAGGAGCCCTAATACATGGCATAAACAGTATACAAAACATTACTAACAATGCAGAAGAAAAATTAGATAACTGGGAGCTCCTAAAAATCAAACAGCTATGCTCATCCAAAGACGTTACCAAAAGAGTAAAAAGATTACCTACAGACTGGGAAAAAGTTTTTAGCTATGATATTTCCGATCAGCGCCTGATCTCTAAAATCCACATGATACTGCAAAAACTCAACTGCAAAATGACAAATAACCCAATTAGAAAATGGGCAAAAGATATGAACAGACACTTCACTGAAGAAGACATTCAGGTAGCTAACAGATATATGAGGAAATGCTCTTGATCATTAGCCATTAGAGAAATGCAGATCAAAACTATAATGAGATTTCAACTCACTCCAACAAGGCTGGCATTAATCCAAAAAACACAAAACAATAAATGTTGGAGAGGCTGTGGAGAGACTGGAACACTTCTACACTGCTGATGGGAATGTAAAATGGTACAACCACTTTGGAAATCAATCTGACGCTTCCTTAAAAAGCTAGAAATAGAATTACCATACGATCCAGCAATCCCACTCCTTGGAATATATCCCAGAGAAATAAGAGCCTTTACACAAACGGATATATGCACACCCATGTTCATTGCAGCACTGCTTACAATAGCAAAAAGATGGAAGCAGCCAAGGTGCCCATCAACAGATGAATGGATAAATAAATTATGGTATATTCACACAATGGAATACTACGCGTCGATAAAGAACAGCGATGAATCTGTGAAACATTTCATAACATGAAGGAATCTGTAAGGCATTATGCTGAGTGAAATCAGTCAGTTGCAAAAGGACAAATATTGTATCCCAGTGCCCTCGAGAGCACTATTATAAGAACTGGAGAAATAGTTTAAACAGAGAAGAAAATATTCTTTGATGGTTATGGGAGGGGGGAGGGAGGGAGGGTGGGAGAGAGGTACTCACTAGACAGTAGATAAGAAATACTTTAGGTGACGGGAAAGACAACACACAATACAGGGGAGGTCAGCACAACTGGACTAAACCAAAAGCAGTTTCCTGAATAAACTGAATGCTTCGACAGCCAGCATAGCAGAGGCAGGGGTTTGGGGACCATGGTTTCAGGGGACATCTAAGTCAATTGGCATAATAAAATCTATTAAGAAAACATTCTGCATCCCACCTTGGAAAGAAGCGTCTGGGTTCTTAAACGCTAGCAAGCGGGCATCTAAGATGCATCAATTGGTCTCAACCCACCTGGATGAAGGGAGAATGAAGAACACCAAGGACACAAGGTCATTGTGAGCCCAAGTGACAGAAAGGGCCACATAAACCAGAGACTACATCAGCCTGAGACCAGAAAAACTAGATGGTGCCCAGCTACAACCGATGACTGCCCTGACAGGGACCACAACAAAGAACCCCTGAAGGAGTAGGAGAGCAGTGGGATGCAGACCCCAAATTCTCATAAAAAGACTAGACTTAATGGTCTAACTGAGACTAGAAGGACCCCGGTGGTCATGGCCCCCAGACCTTCTGTTGGACCAGGACAGGAACCATTCCCAAAGCCAACTCTTCAGACAGGGATTGACTAGACAATGGGTTGGAGAGGGATGCTGGTGAGGAGTGAGCTTCTTGGATCAGGTGGACACTTGAGACTATGTTGGCATCTCCTGCCTGGAGGGGAGATGAGAGAGTGGAGGGGGACGTCAGAAGCTGCCGAAATGGACACGAAAAAAGAGAGTGGAGGGAGGGAGAGTGCTGTCTCATTAGGGGGAGAGCAATTGGGAGTATGTTGTTTTTGTTGTTGTTGTTGTTGTTGTTAGGTGCCGTTGAGTCGGTTCCGACTCATAGCGACCCTATGCACAACAGAACGAAACACTGCCTGGTGCTGCGCCATCCTTAGCAATGATTGTAATCATTGTTATGCTTGAGTTCATTGTTGCAGCCACTGTGTCATTTCACCTCCTTGAGGGTCTTCCTCTTTTCCTATGACCCCGTACTCTGCCAAGCATGATGTCCTTCTCCAGGGACTGATCCCTCCTGACAACATGTCCAAAGAATGTAAGACGCAGTCTCGCCATCCTTGCTTCTAAGGAGCATTCTGGTTGTACTTCTGCTAAGACGGATTTGTTCGTTCCTTTGGCAGTCCATGGTATATTCAATATTCTTTGCCAACACCACAATTCAAAGGCATCAACTCTTCTTTGGTCTTCCTTATTCATTGTCCAGCTTTCACATGCATATCATGCGATTGAAAATACCATGGCTTGGGTCAGGCGCACCTTGGTCTTCAGGGTGACATCTTTGCTCTTCAACACTTTGCCCAGTGCAATGCGTCTTTTGATTTCTTGACTGCTGATTCCATGGCTGTTGATTGTGGATCCAAGTAAAATGAAACCTTTGACAACTTCAGTCTTTACTCTGTTTATCATGATGTTGCTCATTGGACCAGTTGTGAGGATTTTTGTTTTCTTTAGGTTGAGGTGTAATCCATACTGAAGGCCGTGGTCTTTGATCTTCATCAGTAAGTGCTTCAAGTCCTCTTCACTTTCAGCAAGCAAGGTTGTGTCACCTGCATAACACAGGTTGTTAATGAGTCTTCCTCCAATCTTGATGTCCCGTTCTTCTTCATATAGCCCAGCTTCTCGTATTATTTGTTCAGCATACAGATTAAACAAGTATGGTGACAGAATACAACCCTGACGCACACCTTTCCTGACTTTAAAGCAATCGGTATCCCCTTGTTCTGTCTGAACAACTGCCTCTTCATCTATGTAAAGCTTCCTCATGAGCACAATTAAGTGTTCTGGAATTTCCATTCTTCGCAGTGTTATCCATAGTTTGTTATGATCCACACAGTCAAATGCCTTTGCATAATCAATAAAACACAGGTAAACATCCTTCTGGTAGTCTCTGCTTTCAGCCAGGATCCATCTGACATCAGCAATGATATCCCTGGTTCTGTGTCCTCTTCTGAAACCGGCCTGAATTTCTGGCAGTTCCCTATCGATATACTGCTGCAGCCATTTTTGAATGATCTTCAGCAGAATTTTGCTTTTGTGTGATATTAATGATATTGTTCTATAATTTCCACATTCGGTTGGATCACCTTTCTTGGGAATAGGCATAAATATGGATCTCTTCCAGTCAGTTGGCCAGGAAGCTGTCTTCCATATTTCTTGGCATAGACGAGTGAGCACCTCCAGCACTGCATCTGTTTGTTGAAACATCTCAATTGATATTCCATCAATTCCTAGAGCCTTGTTTTTCGCCAATGCCTTCAGAGCAGCCTGGACTTCTTCCTTCAGTACCATCAGTTCCTGATCATATGCAACCTCTTGAAATGGCTGAATATCAACTAATTCTTTTTGGTATAATGACTCTGTGTATTCCTTCCATCTTCTTTTGATGCTTCTTGCATCATTTAATACTTTCCCCATGGAATCCTTCACTATTGCAACTCGAGGCTTGAATTTTTTCTTCAGTTCTTTCAGCTTGAGGAACGCCAAGCGTTTTCTTCCCTTTTGGTTTTCCATCTCCAGCTCTTTGCACATGTCATTATAATACTTTATTTTGTCTTCTCGAGAGGCCCTTTGAAGTCTTCTGTTCAGTTCTTTTACTTCATGAATTCTTCCTTTTGCTTTAGCTGCTCAATGCTCAAGAGCAAGTTTCAGAGTCTCCTCTGGCATCCCCCTTGGTCTTTTCTTTCTTTTCAGTGGCTTCTTGCATTCTTCATGGATGATGTCCTTGATGTCATTCCACAACTTGTCTGGTCTTTGGTCACTAGTGTTCAATGCATCAAATCTATTCTTGAGATGGTCTCTAAATTCAGGTGGGATATACTCAAGGTCATATTTTGGCTCTCGTGGACTTGCTCTGATTTTCTTCAGTTTCAGCTTGAACTTGCATATGAGCAATTGATGGTCTGTTCAACAGTCGGCCCCTAGCCTTGCTCTAACTGATGATATTGAGCTTTTCCATCGTCTCTTTCCACAGATGTAGTCAATTTGATTTCTATAATTTGATTTGGGAGTATGTAGCAAGGTGTATATAAGTTTTTGTGTAAGAGATTGACTTGATTTGAAAACTTTCACTTAAAGCACAATAAAAATAAAATAAAATAAAAAGATACGGCTGAACAGCCTGTTCAACTCTTGACAAACACCCTAATACCTTACAACATGTTTTCTCCTATTCACAATGGATGATTGAGAACTTGACATAACTACCGCCATAATGATGCTTTAAGTAATCTCTAAGAACATTTTTTATTACACCAGCTACATTGGTCTCTTCCAAAGGAGTGCAGAGCTCTCTCAGCTCCTGTGGCCTTGGTCTCTCTTCTCTTTGTTCTCTTCAGAAATGGCCTTCAGCCCACAGGACGGCTAGAAAAGCTGCCTGACATTTTTAATCTGAAACCTTTCTTGCTCCCTATCTCAGCCAGAGTGAACCTGGCAGAACAGTTCCACTAGCTGAGACATTCTCATGTGAGTTTTTTCAGCCTGTTATAAACATACTGATTAGAGTCCAGATGTCTGACAGGCATCTCTTTAGTTTAATAATTTCTTGTAGTTGTTTTGTGATGCATAAGACCATCTGTGGACTATGTGCTCAAAACATTAGGTAACCCTGACCTTCCCCCTAAAAAACTCTCCTGCTAACTCTTTAGAATTAGACAGAATTTGAGAGAAATTTAACCCCCTCTGTCTCTTGAATACTGGTATTCAATAAAGCCCTCTTACTGCTTACTTCCTCCTGTCTCAGTATTGGCTTTGCAGGAGGCGGCTCAAACCCATGATTTGCAGTAACAAGGATGCCTGCTCTCACCGCTGCTTTTAAGCGTTGTACTGGAAGTTCTAGCCAGAGCTAATAGGCAAGAAAAAAAAAAAAAAAAAAAAGACAGAGGGAAAGAAAAGTACCCAAATCAGAAAGGAGGAAATAAAACTATGCCTATTTGCAGATGACATGGTCCCATATGAAGAAAGTCCCAAAGAATCCACACTCACACACACACACACACACACACACACAGGAACTAGTGGAACTAATAAATGAATTTAGCAAAGTTGCAATGTACAAGATCAACACATAAAAGTAAGCTGGGCTTCTATACACCAGCAATGAAAAATCTGAACAAGATTAAAAGAAAACAATTTCATTTAAAACAGTATCAAAAAGAATAAAAATGCCTTGGGATAAAGTTAACCAGGGAAGTGAAAGACTTTTACACTGAAAACTATAAAACATTGCTAAAGGAAATGAAAGAAGACCTGGATAAATGGAAGAATATTCCATGTCATGGATTGGAAGACTTAACATAGATAATATGTCAGCATTACACAAAGTGATCTATGGGCTTAATGTAATCCCTATTCAAATTCTGTTTAGTTATCTAGTGTTGCTGTAATAGAAATACAACAAGTAGATGGCTTTAACAAACAGAATTTTTTTTTTTTTTCATAGTTTAGGAGACTGCAAGTCCGAATTCAGGGTGCTGGCTATAGGGGAAGTTTTTCTCTCTTTGATGGCTCCGTAGGAAGGTCCTTTTCTCTTTGAGCTTCCGTTGCTGGGTGATTTTCATGTGGCATGGCATCTCTTTCCCGCATCTTAATTTTTTTAGCTTGCCTGTTTACTCTCTCTTATATTTCAAAAGAAATTGACTTAAGACACACCCTACATTAATCCTTTCTCATCAACATAACAAATACAATCCATTCTCAAATGGGATTATAAACACAGGCATAGTGGTTAGGATTTACAACACGTATTTTGGGGAGAAACAATTCAATCCATAACAAATTCCAACAGCCTTATTTTGCAAAAATGGAAAAGCTGAGTCTCAAATTCATATGGAATTGCAAGGGGACCCAAACAGCCCAAACAACCTTGAAACAGAAGAATAAATTAGGAGGACTCACTTTACAATTTCAAAACTTACTATAAAGCTACAGTAGTCAAAACAAATAAAGTGCTTAGGAATTAACAAGAGAGGTGAAAGACCTGTACACAGAAATCTATAAAACACTGCTGAAAGAGATTAAAGATGACCTGGACAAATGAAAAGACATTCTTTGCTCATGGATCAGAAGACTTAATATTGTCAAGATGTCAATATTATTGATCAAAATCTATAAATTCAGCAAAATCCTTATCAAAATTCCAACACCCTTCTCTGCAGAATTGGAAAAGCCAGTCCTCAAATTTATATAGAACTGTAAAAGACCATGAACAGCCAAAGCAATCTTGAAAAAGAAGAACAGAGTAGGAGGGTTCTTGCTTTCTGATCTCAAAACATATTATAAAGCTACAGTAATGAAAACTGTCCTGTATTGGTATAGTGATAGACATATAGAACAATGGAACAGAACTGACTATCCAGAGTAAAGGTCATGCATATACGGTCAATTAATTTTCTATAATGGTGCTAAATTCATCAAATGAGAAGAGAATCATCTCTTTAATAAACACTGCTAGGGCAACTGGATTTCCACATGGAAAAGATTTGTGTTAGATACGTATCTTACAACATAGACAAAAACTAATTAAAAATGGATCAAAGACCTAAATGTACAACCTGAAACCATAAAACCCTCAGAAGAGAACACAGAGGTAAAGTTTCAGGACACAGTCTCCAACAACAGATTCTCATACATGGCGACAAAACCACAAAAGACAAAATACATAAATGGGATCTCATCAAAATTAAAAACTTCTGTACATCAAAGGACTTTACCAACAAAGTAAAGAGACAACCTATAGAATGGGAGAAAATGTGTGGGAACTGTATATCAGATAAAGGTTTAATATCCAGGATATATAAAGAAATACTACAAATTTACATGAAAAAGGTAAACAACCCAATCAAAAAATGGGCAAAGGACCTAAATAAATATTTCACCAAAGAGGATATGTAAACGGCCAACAAGCACATGAAAACATGCTAAACGTCGGGAGAAGAAAATCAAAACCATAATGAGATACCACTTCACCCCCACTAACATGGCTAAGTTTAAAAAAAGTAAATCACAAGTGTTGAGATATAGACAACTGGAACCCTCCTCCATTGCTGGTGGGAATCCAAAATGGCACAGCCACTGTGGAAAATGGTACGGATGTTCTAAAAAGTTAAATACAAAGTGCCCATATGGCCCAGCAACTCCACTTCAAGGTATATACCCAAGACACTTGAACGCAGTGACACAAACAGGCATATGTATACCAATGTTCATTGCAGTACTATTCATAATACTCAAAAGGTAGAAACAACCCAAACGTCCATCAACAGATGAATGAATAATCAAAATGTGTACATACATACAATGGAATACTACTGTGCCGTTGAGCTAAGTGAAGTCCTGATATATGCCACAACACAGATGAGCCTTGAAAACATTATGCTGAGTGAAATTAGTCAATCACAAAAGAACAAATACTGTGTGATTTCACTGACATGAAGTACCTAGAATAGGCAAAGGTATTGAGATCAGAGTTTAAGAGTGGTTACCAGGGACTGGAGGGACAGGAGAAGGGATGTTTCATTGTTTAGGTAGCATATAATTTTTGATTATGGAGATGGAAAATTTGGCACTGGATATTGGTTGTGGTTGCTCATGGTTGATATAATTGGTTTTATTGAATTGTACATGGAAAATATGTTTAATTGGCAAATGTGTTCTTTATATATTTATAACAATAAAAGAGTTTTTAAAAGAAAAAATCTAAATTGATAATAAAAATGTAAATCCAGATACTTCACCAAAGAGGGCTTTCAGACAGCCAACAAACACGTGAAAATTTGTTTGCAAGCCTTAGCCATTAGAGAGATGCAAATCAAAACTACTATGACACATCATCTGTCATGGACTGAATTGTGTCCCAAAAAATATGTGTCAACTTGGCTAGGCCATGATTCCTAGAATTGGGTCGTTCTCCTCTATTTTGTGATCTGATGTAATTTTCCTATGTTGTAAATCCTAATATCTGACTGTGGTGAATGAGGTAAGATTAGGTTATCTTAAAGGACATCAGGGCAGGATGCAATACCTTTAGTCAGGTCATAGCCCTGACATGATGTAAGTTTTCCTGGGGTGTAACCTACACGGCCTTTATCTTACAAGCGATAAAAGGAAAGAGAAGCAAGCAGAGAGAGAGGGACCTCATTACCACCCAGTAAAAAGAGCAAGGAGCAGAGCGTGTCCTTTGGACCCAGGGTTCCTGCACTATGAAGTTCCTATACGAGGGTAAGATTGACAACAAGGACCTTTCCTAGAGATGACACAGAGAGAAAGCCTTCTCCTTGGAGCTGGCTCACTGAATTCAGACTTCTAGCCTCCAAAACTGTGAGGGAATAAATCTATTTTTGTTAAAGCCAACCACTTGTGGTATATATATTATAGCAGTACTTAATAACTAAGTCATCATCTTAACCCCTGCAAAATGGCATTGATCAAAAAAGCAGAAAACAACAAATGCTGGTGATGTTGTGGAGAGCTGGAACACTTTTACATTGTTGGTAGGATTGTAAAATGGTACAACCACTATGGAAAATGATATGGCACTTCCTCAAAAAGCTAGAAATAGAAATACTTTATGATTCAACAATCCCACTCCTAGGGATCTAACAGCAGTGATATGAATAGACATATGAACACCTATGTTCTTTGCAGCATTATCCACATTTGCAAAAAGATGGAAACAACCTAAGTGTCCAGCAATGGATGAATGGATAAACGAATTGTGGTACATAAACACAATGGAATACTATGCAGTTATAAAAATAACAATGAGAGGCAGGGCCAAGATGACGGACTATTCAGTTACTTTCTGTGGCCCCTCTGACCACAAAGACCAGAAAAAACCAAGTGAATCGATTATATAGGACAATCTAGGAGCCCTGAACATCAAAGACAAAGTTGAGAAGTTGGATTGAGCAGAACGGGGAGGGAAAGACAGTCCAGAAGCAGTGAGAATTTGCCAGACCTAAACTGGCCAGCACCCTACAAGCTGAATCATCTGGCACATATGGGCTGAGGCAAGCAGTAGTGCTCGAGACGCGTTTTCTACATCAGGAAAAACTGAGCAGCAGAGAGCCTGCTGAAGCCCCCAGTACCAGGGAGAAGCAATGCTCAATCCATGGAAGATAAGTACAAGTAACCTACCACATGGATCAAAAACACCCTTAACCCTTTGGAAAGTACCTCTCTCCCATTACCTGCCCCTCCTCATTCAGCTCTGGTCATGGACCATCTTCAGCAATTGCTGTACCTCCTGGGCTAGAATTAGGACCCGTCACATGCCCCAAGGCATTTTCCCAGCTTTGGGGAGAGGACAAATTAACAAACAGGAAAAAATAATCTGCCAACTCCCCTAACCCAGGAACTCAGGTAGGCACAGTCCCTTAACCTAGGCACAGGCATAAGGGGGTCCACAGACATTCAATGCCTTTCTCCATTGCATAGACCTGTGTGGGCCAATTTCAACATCATAGGCCCTCATTAACACAGTATAATAGGGCATATACCTGAAGCCCATTTTTAACTGCAGCAGCTATAAGTGAACATGGCAGATTCATGACACTGACACCACCTCACCCATTAAGCAGAGTTTTCACCTACACACACCAGGGGTCTAAGGGCTGGTGGCTCCACCCACTCCACCTAGCCACCCGTGACAGGGGTCCAAGAATAAGTGGTACCTCCCAGTCATTACAACCAATGACATTGGGTGCCCAAAGTCCAGTTGCAAAACCCACCCAACTACAGGCTCTAGGAAACAGAGACATGCCTTCTACCCAGATGCTCAGGGGCAGCCATCAGCCTCCTGCCTTGCTCAGCACATGACAACCTGCTGCCTAATCCAATCACTCCTGCCAGTCTAGGACTATAGGTGAGAGCCTGCACCACACGCTCAGTAACTGACATCCTGGACAACTGAGCTGAATCCACACAAGAAAAGTAAATGGACTCCTCAGCTCACACACTTAGTAAGAGCTCTAACCACCTGGTAACAGAACGTGAGCGTTTCAAAGACACCAATAATCAAGGTAGCTCACATGACCAGCCTATTGGGGCATATCAAAACAAAACAAAACAAGAAGCTAGGACACAGTAAGCAAACATAAAATAAATAAATATAACTTACTGATGGCTCAGAGGCAACAGTCAGTATCAAATCACATAAAGAGGCAGACCATGATGGCTTCAGCAAGCAACCAAAACAAATAATCAAGAAACCTCCCAGAGGAAGATAACTTCTTGGAATTACCAGAGGTAGAATTCAAAAGATTAATGTACAGAGTTCTTCAACAGATTAGGAAGGAGGTCAGGCAAAATGCAGACGAAGCCAAGAAACACACAGACAAACTAACAGAGGAACTTCAGAAGATTATACAAGTGCATAACAAAAAATTTAACAGGCTGCAAGAATTCAGGAATCCAAAAGATTAGGAATAAAATTTCAGAATTAGACAATTCAAGAGAAAGTCTAGGAGCAGAATTGAAGCAATGGAGGATAGAATTGGTGAGATTGAAGATAAAGCACTTGAAACCAACTTATTTGAGGAAATCAGATAAAAGAATTTTTTAAAAAGTGAAGAAACCATAAGAATTATGTGGTGGGACTCTTATCAAAAGAAATAACCTATGAGTGACTGAAGAAATAGAACGGGGGGATAACAGAAAATAAAGAGAGATTTGTGGAAAATTTGTAGGCAGAAAACACCCCTGATATTATGAAAGATGAGAAGATATTTATACAAGAAGCTCATCAAATCCCACCCCACACAGGATAGATCCCAAAGAAAGTCACCAAGACATATTATATTCAAACTCGCCAAAACCAAAGATAAGGAGAGAATTTTAGAAGTGGCTAGGGATAAGCAAAAAGTCATCTACAAAGGAGATTCAATAATACTAAGCTCAGACTACTCAGCAGAAACCATGCAGGCAAGAAGGCAATGGGATGATATATATAGAGCCTTGAAGGAAAAAAACGTTGCCAGCCAAGAATTATATATCTATCAAAAGTGCCTCTCAAATATGATGGTGAAATTAGGACATTTTTGGTAAACAGAAGTTTCCAGAATGTGTAAAAACCAAACCAAAATTTCAAGAAATACTAAAGGAAGTTCTCAAGTTAGAAAATCAAAAACATCAGATAGCAACCCAACACTAGAACACAGGACAGAACAACCAGATATCAACCCAGACAGGGAATTCACAAAAATAAATCAAACCAAATACACTGAAAAGAGGGAAATAGAGATGACAATATGTAAAAGACAACAATATTAAAACAAAAAAGGAGGTGTAAATAATGTAGTCACAGAATTTTCATATGAAGAGGAAGTCAAGGTGATATCAAGAAATAAAAGACTGGATTAAACTTAGAAAAATAAAGGTAAATATTAAGGCAACCAGAAAGGAAACTAACAATCCTACACATCAAAATAAAAAACATGCAAAACATAAAGACTCAGCAAACACAAAATCAACAACAATGAAAAAGATGAAAAGTAAATACATAAAGAAAAAGGACTCAGCACAGAAAAGCAAGTAGAACAAAGAAATCAACAACTCACACACAGAAAAAAAAAATCAAAATGACAGCAATAAATTCATACCTATCAACAATTACACTGAATATAAATGGACTAATTACACCAATAAAGAGACAGAAAATGTCAGGATGGGTAAAGAAAAATGATCCATCTACATGCTGCCTACAACAGACACACCTTAGACTCAAAGACACAAACAAACTAATACTCAAAGGATAGAAAACATTTATCAAGCAAACAATATTTGAAAAAGAGCAGGAGTGCCAGTACTAATCTGTGACAAAATAGACTTTAAAGCAAAATCCACCACAAAGGCTAAGGAAAGCCACTATATAATGATTTAAGTGTCAATACACCAGGAGGACATAACCATTATAAATATTTACCCACCAATGACAGGGCTCCGAAATACATAAAACAAACTCTAATAGCATTGAAAAGAGAGATAGACAGCTCCACAATAATAGTAGGAGACTTCAATACACCACACACCACACACACCTTTTTGAAGGACAGAACATCCAAAAAGAAGCTCAATAAAGACATGGAAGATCTAAATGCCACAACCAACCAACTTACTCTCACAGACATATACAGAATACTCGCCTCAACAGCAGCCAAGTATACTTTCTTTTCCAATGCACATGGAATATTCTCCAGAACAAACCACATATTAGGTCACAAAGCAAGACTTAACAGAATCCAAAACATCAAAATATCACAAAGCATCTTTTCTTACCATAAAGCTATAAAAGTACAAATCAATAACAGAAAAAGCAAGGGAAAAAAAATCAAACACATGGAAACTGAACAACACCTTGCTCAAAAACTATTGGGTTATAGAAGAAATTAACGACAGAATAAAGAAATTCACAGAATCACATGAGAATGAAAATGCATCCTACCAGAACCTTTGGGACACAGCAAAAGCAGTGCTCAGAGGGCAATTTATAGCAATAAATGCAAACATCCAAAAAGAAGAAAGGGCCAAAATCAAAACATTAACCCGAAAAACTACAACAAGAAGGAAGAGAGCAGCAAAAGAAGCCCTCGGGAACCAGAAGAAAGGAAATAATAAAAATTAGAGCAAAATTAAATGAAACAGAGAATAGGAAAACAAGCGAAGGGTTAACAAGACCAAAAGATGGTCCTTTGAAAAGATCAACAAAATCGATAAGCCATTGGCCTAACTGGCAAAAGGAAAACAGTAGAGGAAGCAAATAACTCAAATAAGAAATGACATGTGCAATACCACAACAGACTCAACTAAAATTAAAAGAATCGTAACACAATACTATGAAAAACTGTACTCCAACAAATTTGAAAACCTAGAGGAATTGGAAAAATTTCTAGAAACACAGTACCTACCTAAACTAACACCAACAGAGGTAGAACAACTAAATAAACCTAAAACGAAATAAGAGATTGAAAAAGTAATTTAAAAACTTCCAATGACAAAAAAGCCCTGGCCCTGACGGCTTCACTGGAGAATCCTACCAAACGTTCAGAGAAGAGTTAACACCATTACTACTAAAGGTATTTCAGAGCATAGAGAAGGATGCAATACTACCAAACTCATTCTATAAAGCCAGCATAACCCTGATACCAAAGCCAGGTAAACACACCCCCAGAGAAAGAAAATTACAGACCAATATCCCTCATGAACCTGGACACAAAAATTCTGAACAAAATTCTAGCCAATGGAATTCAACAACGTATCAAAAAAATAATTCACCATGACCAAGTGGGATTCATACCAGGTACACAGGGATGGTTCAACATTAGAAAAACAATCAATGTAACCCATCATACAAATAAAACAAAAGACAAGAACCACATGATTTTATCAATTCCTGCAAAAAAGGCATTTGGCAAAGACCAACAACCATTCATGATAAAAACTCTCCGGAAAATAGGAATAGAAGGGAAATCCCTCAACATAATAAGGGGCATTTATAAAAAGCCAATAGCCAACATCATCCTAAATAGACAGAATCTGAAAGCATTCTGCCTATTACCACCACTCTTATGCAACATTGTGCTGGAGGTCCTAGCCAAAGCAATTAGGCTAGAAAAAGAAATAAAGGGCATCCAAATTTGCAAGCAAGAAGTAAAAGTATCCCTGTTTGCAGCTGATATGATCTCATACACAGAAAATCCCAAAGAATCCCTAAGAAAACTACTAGAAATAATAGATTTCAGCAAAGTACCAGGACACAAGATTAACATACAAAAATCAAGTGGATTTCTCTACACCAACAAACAGAACTTCCAAGATGAAATGACCCAATCAGTACCATTTACAATAGCCCCCAAAAAGATAAAATACTTAGGAATAATGCTAACCCAAGATGTAAAAGACCTATACAAAGAAAACTACAAAACAATACTGCAAGAAACAAAAAAAGACCTACAAAAGTGGAAAAACATACCTTGTTCATGGATAGAAAAAAAAAATTTTTTTTTAGGAAGGCTCAATACTGTGAAAATGTCAATTCTACTCGAAGTAAGCTACAGATACAGTGCAATCCCGATCCAAATTCCAACAACATTTTTTAATGAGATGGAGAAACAAATCACCAACTTCATATTGAAAAGGAAAAGGCCTTGGTTAAGAAAAGCATTAGTGAAAAAGAAGAACAAAGTGGGAGGCCTCACAGTACCTGATTTTAGAAACTATTACATCGCCATAGTAGTCAAAACAGCCTATTACTGGTACAACAACAGATATGTAGACCAATGCAACAGAATTGAGAATCCAGACGTAAATTTATCCACCTATGAGCACCTGATATTTGACAAAGGTCCAAAGTCTGTTAAATGGGGAAAAGACAGTCTCTTTAACAAATGGTGCTGGCATAATTGCATATCAATCTGCAAAAAAATGAAACAACACCCATACCTCACACTATACACAAAAACTAACTCAAAATTGATCAAAGACCTAAATATAAAATCTAAAACAATAATGAGCATGGAAGAAAAAGTAGGAAGGATGCTAGGAGCCCTAATACATGGCATAAACAGAATACAAAACATAACTAACAATATACAAACAACAAAAGAGAAACTAGATAATTGGGAGCTGCTAAAAATCAAATGCTTATGCTCACCAAAAGACTTCACAAAAAGAGTAAAAAGATAACCTACAGACTGAGAAAAAAAATTCGGCTACGGCATATTCGATCAGAGTTTAATCTCTAAAATCTACAAGATACTGCAAAACTTCAACAACGAAAAGAAAAACAACCCAACTGAAAAATGGGCAAAGGATATGAACAAGCACTTTACCAAAGAAGACTTTCAGGCCACTAACAGATACATGAGGAAATGCTCATAATCATTAGCCTTTAGAGAAATGCAAATCAAAACCACAATTAGATACCTCCTCACCGCAACAAGACTAGCATTAATCCAAAAAACACAAAATAATAAATGTTGGAGAGGTTGTGGAGAGACTGGAACACTTATACACTGCTGGTAGAAATGTAAAGTGGTACAACCACTTTGGAAGTCAATTTGACGCTTCCTTAAAAAGCTAGAAATAGAAGTACCACCTGATGCAGCAATCCCACTCCTTGGAATAACAGAAATAAGAACCATCACATGAATAGATACTTGCACACCCATGTTCATTGCAGCACTGTTCACAATAGAAAAAAGATGGAAACAAAGTTGGTGCTCATCAGTGGATGAATGGATAAACAAATTACGTACATTCACACAATGGAAAACTACCCAATGATAAAGAACAATGATGAATTCTCGAAACATCTCATAACATGGACAAATCTGGAAGGCATTATGCTGAGTGAAATTCGTCACCACAAAAGAACAAATATTGTATGAGACCACTATTATAAGAGCTCAAGAAAAGGTTTAAACACAGAAGAAAACATTCTTTGATGGTTACGAGGGTGGGGAGAGAGGGAGAGGGGAACTCACTAACCAGATAGTAGACAAGACTTACCTTAGGTGAAGGGAAGAACAACACACAATACATGGGGAAGTCAGCACACCTGGACTAAAGCAAAAGCTAAGAAGTTTCCTGAACACACCAAACATTTCAAGGGACAGAGTAGGAGGAGCAGGATTCCGGGGACCATGGTTTCGGGAGATATCTAGGTCAGGTCAGTTGGCATTACAAAGTTTATTAAGAAAATGTTCTGCATCCCACTTTGATGAGTGGCATCTGGGGTCTTAAAAGCTAGTGAGTGGCCATCTAAGATGCATCAATTGGCTCCAACCCACCTGGAGCAAAGGAGAATGAAGAACACCAAAGACACAAGGAAACTATCACCCAAGAGACAAAAAGGGCCACATCAACCAGAAATTCCATCAGCCTGAGACCAGAAGGACTAGAAGGCCACCAGTGACCACCCTGACCGGGAACACAACAGAGAGTCCCTGAGTGAGCAAGAGAAAAGTGAGGTGCAGAACTCAAATGATGTAAAAAGACCAGACTTAATGGTCTGACTGAGACTAAAGGAAACCCAGAAAACATGGCCCACAAACTCTGTTAACCCAAAACTAAAACCATACCCAAAGTCAACTCTTCAGATAAAAAATTAGACTAGACGACAAGACAGAAAATGATACTCGTGAACAGTGTGCTTCGTATTTCAAGTAGATACAGGATACTAAACGGGCAGCTCCTGTCTGGAGGCTGGATGAGAAAGCAGAAAGGGATACAAGCCAGTTGAATGGCACAGGAAATCCATAGTGGAAAGGGGAGCGTGCCGTTGCATTATAGGGATAGCAACTAGGGTCACATAACAATGTATGTATAAATTTTTGTATGAGGAACTAACTTGAGCTACAAACTTTCGCCTAAAGCACAATTAAAAAATAATAATGATGATGAGTTCTCAAAACATAAAATGGATGAATCTGGGGGACATTATGCTGAGTGAAATAAGGCAACCACAAAAGGACAAATTCTGTATGGTCTCACTTTTATAAAAAGACAAGAGAAGCTATATTAATTCATACAGAAAGCTATCTTCTTTGGTGGTTACCAGGGGTGGAAGAAGGAGGGAGGAGGAATCCGTTTCAAGAGATGGGAAAGGCAATACCCAATATGGGTGATATCTGCACAATCTGGCCAAGGTGAACGACAACACTAAGTAGGACACAAGAATAAGGGACAATTTTGGCAAAAGCTGTAACATATATAATTTTGCAATAACAACCAAATTTATGTGTATGGTTACATAAGTAGATATGAATGCAACTATGTGTACAGGAAGGCACTTGACAATATGCGGGTGTTCAGGTACAGGTGCCTCTGTAGGCGTATGTATGTACGTGTGTGTGTGCTGCATATATATTTATATATATAATAAAGCACATAGGAGGCACAGTTACAAATACTTTCTAGACATAAACACCTTTCAGGATTGGTTACTGGGTTTGAAGGCTTAGGACCAGTCTCATGGGACACCTCGGTCAACTGGCTTAACATAGTTCCTAAAGACAATGCTCTACATCCTAGTTTGGTGGGTAGTATCTGCAGTCTTCAAAACTTGCCAGTGGCCATCTAAGATACAACTACCAGTCTCTACTCACATGGTGCAAAAGGAAAGATGGCAACCAAAGACTCGAAGAAGAAGAAAATCGTCTACAGGACTAATAGCCCAGACAAACCATGGCCCCATCTATTCTGAGACCAGAAGAACTAGATGTGGCACAGATACCACTACCAAATATTCTGATCAGGGACACAACAAATGGTCCCAGACAGAATGCAAGAAAAATGCAAAACAAAACTCAGATTCCTAAAAAAGGCCAGACTTCCTGGACCAGAACAGACAAAAAGAACTTCCCAGACTGCCACTGTGACATACCCTTTAAACTTGGAACTGAAGCCACTCCCTGAGGTCACCTTTCAGACAAATAACAGATTGGCTCATAAAATAATAAACAATATTACCCATGAGTACTGTCTTCCTTTAAATAATCATCTATATAAGACCAAAGGATCAATATCTATCCTACAGGAAAGATGAGAAGATAAGGGGGTGGGGGATAGGGAAGCTAGAGTAATGGAGACAGAACAACCAGAACAGAAATAATGAGAATGCTGACACACTGTAAAAAATGTAATCAATGCCATGGATAGAAATTGTTAAATGGGAACCTGATTTGCTGCATAAACTTTCAACAAAATCATAATAAAATAATATAAAAAACCGTGAGTCTATTTAGAATCCACAAGTTAATAGTACATAGTGAAAGAAAGTAACAGTGAGAATTTGCACTGGAAAAAAAAAAAAAACTAAAGTGTGTGAAAAGTTTACTTTATATTTAACCACATTTAGGTTATAATCACAAATATGCTCTAATTCTTGGATAAACCAAGAATGAATTGACATCCATGGAGAGGAATTTAGGTACAAATTTTCCAACAAAATGATATGATGAGTATCGTGACATCTTTCACTTCACTGCTAATTTGTACGCCACCATGACAAGATGACCATTTTTTTTTCTTTTAAATTTTTTCTCAAAAATTTGAGGGTTTCAGCAATTTTCCCAAGAGATTCTAAATGCCTGATAGGAAATTCATTCTCTTCTCAAGGGCCTATTCCA
The DNA here is from genome assembly GCF_030014295.1 of Loxodonta africana. NCBI lineage: Eukaryota > Metazoa > Chordata > Mammalia > Proboscidea > Elephantidae > Loxodonta > Loxodonta africana. The sequence continues at coordinate 76,640,700 of NC_087353.1, forward strand.
TAACTCCTCTTGTTCATTTTCTCTCTTTCAAATGTAAACTGCCCTAACTCTCTGAAGTCCGTATTTGCCAATAGTTTTGTGGATGATCATGGACAATCAGCAAGAGAGGCCAAGCAACAAAGCTGTTGAAAGGAGGATCTGGCATACACACCCCTGAGATAAATAGGGAGGGATATATGAGAAGAACACCCAAAGACAAAACAGGGACTATGTACTCAGTTGTGTGCAGCATAGTTGGACCATGTTAGGTGGAAACACGGCTTCATTCGGGGAATAAGTATGTTTAAGGATATGTGAATGGATGCCACACTGACACATTACAAACCATCACAGGGACCACTGACATAAGCAGTGAGTTCGTTAGTACAGATCATTGTGTTTAGGACCAATGCAGCCCCAGGGTAATGAAGATGCCAGTGGTCCTTTTTCCAGGGTTCAATTTGAACTGACTGAGCCCTTTAGGGCTGGCCCAGGAATAAAGCCCTATACTCCCCAAACAACCCCGCCCCACCAGACCATGAAAGGTGGTGGCACCATCGCTCCCACCCATCTGACTCCTGATCCTTCTGCTCTTCTGTGAAAAAGCCTACCCTAGGGTGCAAGCATGGATCTGATCAGCCCACTATGCTTCAGTCATGGAGGAGTCAAGACCCATCCTTGTAAGTTACAGCCTTTCTGTGAACTACTGTTGTTGCTGGTGGTTGTCGTCGAGTCAGTTCCAACACATGCCAACCTCATGTGTTTCAGAGTAGAGCTGTGCTCCATAGGGCTTTCAATGCTGTGACCTTTCAGAAGCAGATTGCCAGGACGGTCTTCTGAGGCACCTCTGGGTGAGTTTGAACCACTAACCTTTTAGCCAGTAGTAAAGCACTTATCCATTTGTGCAACCCAAGGACTCCTGTGAACTACTAAGTGGCTTTAAATGGCTACTGGTTGCCTTTTGGTGTTACGGAGTGGGCCAGGGCATGAGGGAGTCAGCTGGGAACTGGAGCGATTCTGAGGGTCATGACCCTGGTGGTGTTTACATAGATGTATGCATATGTGGTTAAGAGCCTGCACTTTGCAGATTATGGAACTCTGGTGGTGTAATGGTTAAGAGCTCAGGCTGCTAACCAAAAGGTCAGCAGTACGAGTCTACCAGCTGCTCCTTGGAAACCCTATGAGGCAGTTCTACTCTGTCCTATAGGGTCGCTATGAGTTGGAATCAACTTGATGACAATGGGTTTGGTATTTTCGGTTTTATAGAGTACTGAGGATGTGAAAACACTCTCCTAAAGCTTAATACCTATTAACTGATTTAACCCAGTCCTCAATGCTGTGTTGTTGTTGTTGTTGTTAGCTGCCATCAAGCCGGCCCCAGACTTCTGGAGACCCCATGTGTTACAGAGTAGAACTGTTCCATAGAGTTTTCTTGGCACATCACCAGACTTTTCTCACACGGTATCGCTGGGTGGGTTCCACCTGCCAACCTTTGGGTTAGTAGCTGTCTTGGTCATCTAGTGCTGCTAAAAAGGAAATACCACAACTGGATGGCTTTAACAAGAAGAAATTTATTTCCTCACAGTAAAGTAGGCTAAAAGTCGAAGTTCAGGGTGTCACCTCCAGGGGATAGCTTTCTCTCTCTGTCAACTCTGGAGGAAAATTCCTTGTCCTTCTCAGGTGCAGGGACCCCAGGTCCAAAGGATGTGCTCTGTTCCCAGTGCTGCTTTCTCGGTGGTATGAGGTCCTCAACTCTCTGCTTGCTTCCCTTTCCTTTTATCTCTTTCCTTTTATCACCCCAGGGAAGCTCCCTTTACCTTGGATCAGGGAGGTGCCTGAGTAAGGGTGGTGTTACAATCCCAACCTAATCCTCTCAACATAAAACTATGATCACAAAATGGAGGACAACCACACAATATTGGGAATCATGGCCTAACCAAGTTGATACACACATTTTTGGGGGGATACAATTCAATCCATGACAGTGGCTGATCACAAAATTCTTGTACCACCCAGGATCCTTCAGTGGTACGAGGCAGATGCTATTTTTCTCCCATTTCAGCATGAGGAAACTGAGTCACAGAGCGGTGAAGAAGTCTGCCTTAAGTCTCAAAGCTATCATATGGTGGAGTTCAGATTTTAACTGAGGTTGTCTGGTTCAGAACTCACGTTCCTAACCCCTACACTAAAACAAAAACAAAAACAAAACAGACAAATTACCCTGGGGCAATAATTCTTTGATATTACAGGAAAACCAAAAAAAAAAAACCAGTGCCGTCGAGTCAATTCCAACTCATAACAACCCTATAGGACAGAGTAGAACTGCTCCATAGAGTTTCCAAGGAGCGCCTGGCGAATTCAAGCCGCCAACCTCTTGGTTAGCAGGCGTAGCACTTAACCACTACACCACCAGGGTTTCCATTACAGGAAAGTGAGTTTTTTTTTTTTTTTTAATTTCTAAAGCAAACATTATACATTAGGCAATAAGATGCCAAATTTACACAAATGATTAAGATAAAATTTGAGGCTTCTAAGTAATTTCACAGTGGTGGAAGCTGCTTGAGCCAAGGACCCAGAGCTCCGGAAAAACAAAGCATCGCCCCCTCTGTCATCTGAGGCCGTGAGAGCCCTGGGGTGCACCTGAGCATTGGTATTTCTTAGCATAGAGTGTCGAGGTTTTCACTTTTTGAGTCCAAGACACAGGCAGGTCAGGGGTCTTGGGCTCCCTATGACAGTTACTCTCTGTGCCAAGGGAAGATGTGACCCTTCAAAGCCCATATTTGGCCTTAGGTCACCCCAACCCTGGCATTTGCCTCTGAACCCATGAAGGAAGGAACAGCTGATCTTCCAGGTACCGAATCGGTCTGGCAGAGGTGGAGAATGCCCTGGCAGGGCACCCAGAGGTGGCTGAGTCAGCCGTGGTAAGCAGTCTGGATCCCAATTGAGGGGAGGTGAGCACAGGACACAGATGTGATCATGTCTGTGTGTGGGCACTGGGAAGCCAGAAGCAGAAGAAACTTCAAGGCGTTATGTAGCCAGTCTTGGCCCTCTGGCAGAGGGCATAATTGATGTGCGTGTGGACTTACACTGTGTGGTCAGCAGGTGGCACTGGGCCTCACCTGTGGCACTGTAAATAATGACTATGAATGATGACAATGATGGTGATGGTGATGACAGCTAGTATTTAATGAGTACTTACTACGTGCCAACTCTGTTAACTCTCACAACAACCAAATGAGTTAAAACAGAAAAAAACAAACAAACAAAAAACCTCATTGCCATCAAGTCAATACAGACTAACAGTGACCCTATAGGACAGAGTAGAAGTGCTCCAAGGAGTGGGTGATGGATTCGAACTGCCAACCTTTGGTTGAGCAGCCAAGCTCATAACCACTGCGCCATCAGGGCTCCCAATAAGTTAAGGACTCTTATTACACCCTTTTTATAGATAAGGAGCGGCCCCTGGGTGGGCAAGAGGTCGGCTATTAACCTAAAGTTTCCCAATTTGGACCCACTTAGTGGCACTGCAGAAAAAAAGGCCTGGCAATCAGCTTCCATAAAGATTACAGCCAAGAAGGCCCTATGGGGGACTTCTACTCTTCAACACACAGGGTCTCCATGAGTCAGAATCTGCTGGAAGGCAACAAGTTTGGTTTGGTTTTTAATTGAGGAAACAGGCATAAAGCAGTTAAGTAACTCGCCTGGATCACACAGCTAATAAGTGATGGGGTCAGAATGGGAATCTAAGTAATCTGGCTCCACAGCCTGTACTTCTTGATTCAACAAGTATTTATTGAAAATCTACTATGTACTGAGCCCTATGCAGTTAAATTGGGGATATCATTAACCATCGTCATCAATTACCAATATTTATTGCTCACTAGGTTCCATGCAGGGAACTGAATCTACAATAATAGTAATAATTATGATGTTAATAAATAGCAATAGTAACAATAAATTCAAACTAGCTCGATTGGTTCACGTGTATCATCACTCGGAATATTTACAGGCACCCAGTAAAGGATGAAATTTTATTGTCCCCATTTCACAGAGAACGAAACTGAAGTTAATAGAGTTAAATAATTTTCCAAAGATGTAGATGGAATTAGAAGTACTGGGATTTTAACCTGGTCCTTTCTTTTCCAACGTCACTTTGATGACTAAGATGCCCCTGACCTAAGCCATGGTCTTTTTAATCACCTCACATGCACATGAAACTTTAACAATGTAAAAGGAAGGCGGAAGAAGAATTGATGCATTTAAACTATGGTTTTGGCAAAGAATATTGAATATACTGTGGAGTGCCAGAAGAACAAATAAGTCAGTCTTAGAGGAAATACAATCACAAGCCTCCTTAGAAGTAAGGATGGCAAGACTTAATTTTGGCTCTCTTTTTGTGAACATGTCATCAGCAAAGACCAATCACTAGAGAAGGACATCGTGTTTGGTAAAACAGAGGGTCAACAAAAATGAGGGAAAACCTCAATGAGCTGAATTGACACTATGGCCACCACAGTGGACCTCATGTTATATAAGGTTGCTGTGAGTCGGAATGGACTCCCTGGCAAATAACAACAACAACCTTTTAAAATATAGAACAAAGGATATATCACTTTTTTTCTTAAATTAAATGAGCAGATAGGATATTCTCCTGTGTATTTTAAAAACTACATTATAAACACATAAGAATACCCAATGGATGTCAACGGCAGATGTACAGTAATTTGGGCAATGCCCATACCAATTCACATATTATCCCAATACTAATATACAAAAAATATCAAATGGAGAAAGCTCCTATGCTGAAATGAAAAGCATATTTGTGCAAATAGATTCTAACTTTTGATGCAACAGCTCAATGTGGGAAGATATTTTGAATGAAGTGAGAAAAGCCAATAAAGCTGTCCAGTGAGAAATCTTGACTATATATAAAGCCCTGTGTTTACTGGAAGGCCTAGCCCCTTGCTTACAGCAAATGAGAAAAAGTAACTTTGAAAGCATGTTTGGGGAATGCAAAACTTCAACAAGCCGTAGGAGTGTATTTCTGAATTGGAAAATAAAGAAAAGTAAAGGAATGGGAAAGGTATGACTCACTGGATCCAAGTATCAATTATTATGGGAATAGATATATTTTAAACAGAACATTATGGATGTCCTGATTTCACCTTTGAAGTGAAGACATAAAAAAACACTGTATTCAAATCTTGAATTTTTAATAGAAAAAATTTTATTTTCAATAAATTCATCCAATTTACAGCCATTGGCTTGGCTCTTAAATATTCTAGCAACTTACATCCTGTAGAAATTTCATCTTAAAGAGTTTTAAGCTCTGTAAAATATCAATACTTGGTACTAAAAAAGACATGAACGTTCTGTGTTCATCTGAATCTGATTCACAAATTCTGCTTAGTACAATATTATCCCAACTTGGAACAAGTCTTGGTTTTTTGTTTTTTGTTTTTTTTAACATTAATGGTCACAACGTGTCCTATGAAAGATGGTTCAGAAAGCTGAAATTTTAAATTATTTGAGGTCATCACTGGGTCTTCAAAATCGCCAAATACGGCAATGATTCCAACTGAAAATGAGACAAACTAAGAATTACATTTTAAAAATATTACTGATGACTAAGCTTGCATGGGAGCCCTGGTGCTGCAGTGGTTAAGAGCTATGGCTGCTAACCAAAAGTTTGGCAGTTCAAATCCACCAGCCGCTCTTTAGAAACCCTACGGAGCAGTTCTACTCTGCACACATGGGTTCGCCCTGAGACACAATCCACTCCACCGCAACTAAAACAACAATGCTTTCATGAAAACTAAAAACCCACCCACTGCCGTCGAGTCAATTCCGACTCCTAGCGACCCTATATGAAAACTAGGACAGTAAAATTAGAGCAATTTCTAATATTTTAATAAAGAAAAATAATTCAACTTAAACCCCAAAAGCTGGGTTTGTTTTGGTTAACGTAATGTTGAGAGTTTTAATACACCTACTTTTCAATTTTTTACTATTTCGCATCTACTTTAACGTTATGGGTGAAAACAAAAACAAACAAATAACCAAACCCCTGCCTTCAAGTCAACTCCGATTCACAGCGACCCTCCAGGACAGGGCAGAACCGTCCCACAGGGTTTCCAAGGCTGAAAACTATAGGAAACCTACATCTTTCTCCACCTGAGCGGCTGGTGGGTTCCAAAAGCAAGCCTTTCGGTTAGCAGCCAAGCGCTTAACCACTGCGCCACCAGGGCTACTTCTACAGGTAAAAAGAACACCATTAAAGAGGTAACAACAGCCTGTACATAAGGACGTGCATCTTCCCTTTCACCTCGGGCTCCACATGACTGGCCTGGAGAAGCCACAGCAAAGCCCCTTCTCCTCAGCACTCAGGGCCCCAAAAGGAAGCTTTGTACTCACTGTGGACTCTCGGGTCCCATAGCCGCGGGGCCTCCCTGGGGCTGGGTCCTGTGGAAACGAAGCTCTTCCTGCCCCAGCGGCCCGGTCACCCGCCAGCCCGACGCCCTGCTCCACCAGCTCTTCCAGAAGCCGCGGGTCAGAAAAGGCGACGGGGCGCCCTCTGCCGGCTGTTGGCGCGCAGGGATGGTCGCTTTGTGCCGGCTGTTTAGCGGTGGCTGCGCTGCCCTGGGAATGACGAACATTCTCAATTCTAAAAAAAAAATTTTTTTTTTTTTTTTTAGTGATATTTAAACCAAAAAATAGGTTAATTTCACTTTTATGTAGAGAAGCATTTAAATAGGAATTTCACCAGCAATATTGACTGATCTCCAGGAAGAATTTTTAATCATCGCGTTAAAATGAAAACACGTTAATTCCTTGAGGAATTCTCCTCAGAATCTGAGAGGAATATCTATATTCTTTATTTGGAAATGGTTATTTTACCAGAGACCTCTTAGGCATCATTTCTGACCCTCTTGACTCTCCTGTCTCTGTTTCACATGCTACTGTGACAACCAGCTCTGAAGGCTCAGATGTACTTCATGAGGGACCAGCACCACAATCTCCTGTGCTTTCTCCCTGTGTCCCATGACTCCCCACCCTTCTCTGGGTTTCTATGTTGATGCTGAGGTGGGAGATGCCCCATGATCAAATCCCACACATGCACACCCAGGTGCCTTGTTAACTCTGGGTGTGTGTGGTCTGTGTGTGTATTCGGAGAGTGAATGGTCACTGTGGTGGGGATCAGTTAGGGTACGTACATCCGATTTTCATATTTATGTATGATCAGAAGGTAGATGGTCATTTCAGGATCTCTTTGTATGTGTATTTTATTGATGTTTGCTATGGTCAGTGGGTTGCATGGACATGTGGAATCTTGGAGAATGTGTTGTGTGTTTGTTGTCAGTGTTTTGTGCATTTTTAAAGTGGTCTGACATGTGAGAATGCATCATCAGCGTGTGAATTCAGGCTGTAAGTGTGGCCAGAATATGTGTGAGTTCTCAGTGTTGATGTGTTGTCAGAAGAATACAATCATTTGCTATATCTTTGTGTGTGCTGCATTCATTCTCATGTGGTCAGAAGTTTTGTGGTCAGTGTGAATGTGTGTGTGTGTGTGTTTATAATGTAGTTACAGAGCGCTAGAGAGGAGCAGCATTGAACACTTGCCCAACTATTCAACAGTCACTTTCCCTGGAACGCCAGTTTGTCCAGGAATTGCCCAAAGGTTATCCGAGGGGCCTGGAAAAAGGAGGAAAGAACAGAGGGGTTAGGGCAACAGGAGCCACTTATGCTCAGGACAGAGAAGCACCTGGGTTTTTGACCAGTTGGAGACAGGGATTTGGGTTCTGTAGGTTCAAGGCATCAGGGAACCTGCAGCCATCAGTAACTGTAGACCTGTGTGGGATCCTGATTGAGGGCTTTGTGCAAGATAGGGATTTGAGACTAAGAATGTTGAACATCTTTCCATGTGCCTGTTGGCCGTTTGTAATCTTCTTTGGAGAAATGACTATTCAAGTCCTTTGTCCAGTTTTGCATTGGGTAGTTTGTGATTTTGTTCTTAGTGTTCTTTATATTTTCTGGATACCAGACCTTTATCAAATATATGATTTTAAAACATTCTTTCCCATTCTTTGGTTTGTTTTCCATGCTCTGGTTAGCATCCTTTGATGCACAAAAATTTTTACTTTGGATGAAACCCAGTTTCTCTGTTCCATCTATAGTTGCTTGTGTTTTAGGTGTCATTTCTAAGAAATCATCATAAATGGAGAATCTGAAAGCATTCCCTTTGAGATTGAGAATCAGACAAGGATGCCCTTTATCACCACCTATCACCACTCTTATTCAACATTGTGCTGGAGGTCCTAGCCAGGGCAATTAGGCTAGACAAAGAAAGAAGGGGCATCCAGATTGGTAAGAAAGAAGTAAAAGTATCTCCATTTGCAGATGACATGATCTTATACACAGAAAACCCTAAAGATTCCTCAAGAAAACTACTGAAACTAATAGAAGAGTTCAGCAGAGTATCAGGATACAAGATAAACATACGAAAATCAGTTGAATTCCTCTTTACCAACAAAAAGAACGTTGAAGAGGAAATCACCAAATCAATACCGTTTACAACAGGCCCCAAGAAGATAAAATACTGAGGAACAAATCTTATCAGAGACGTAAAAGACCTATACAAGGAAAACTACAAGACACTACTGCAAGAAACCAAAAGAGACCTAGAGACCTACGTAAGTGGAAAAACTTACCTTGCTCATGGATAGGAAAACTCAATATTGTGAAAATGTCAATTCTACCCAACACGCTCTACAGACTCAATGCAATCTCGATACAAATTCCAATGACATTTTTTAATGAGAGAGAGAAACAAATCACCAACTTCATATGGAAAAGGAAGGGGCCCCAGATAGGTAAAGCATTACTGAAGAAGAATAAAGTGGGAGGTCTCACACTACCTGATTTTAGAACCTATTATACCGCCACGGTAGTCAAAACAGTCTGGTACTGCTACAACAATAGATACATAGACCAATGGAACAGAATTGAGAATGCAGACATAAGTCCATCTACCTACAAGCAGCTGATATTTGACAAAGCCCTAAAGTCTGTTAAACGAAGAAAAGACAGTCTCTTTAACAAATGGTGCTGGCATAACTGGATATCCACCTGCAAAAAAACGAAACAAGACCCATGCCTCACAATATGTACAAACTATCTCAAAATGGATCAAAGATCTAAATATAAAATCTAGAACAGTAAAGATCATGAAAGAAAAAATAGGGATGACACTAGGAGCCCTAATACATGACATAAACAGTATACAAAACATAACTAACAATGCACAAACACCAGAAGAGAAATGAGATAACTTGGAGCTTCTAAAAATCAAACACTTATGCTCATCGAAGGTTTCACCAAAGGAGTAAAAAGGCAACCTACAGACTAGGAAAAAGGTTTTGGATACAAAGATTCCAATTAGCATCTAATCTCTAAAATATACATCCCTAAAATATACATAAAAAAAAATTTTTATACATAATACCGCAAAAATTCAACAACAGAAAGACAAATATCCCAATTAAAAAACGGCAAAGGATATGAACAGACACTTCACCAAAGAAGACATCCAGGTGGCTAACAGATACATGAGGAAATGCTCACAATCATTAGCCATTACAGAAACGCAAATCAAAACTACAGTAAGATAGCATCTCACCCCAACAAGGCTGGCATTAATCCAAAAAACACAAAATAATAAATGTTAGAGAGGTTGCGAAGAGACTGGAACAGTTACTGCTGGTGGGAATGTAAGATGGTACAATCATTTTGGAAATCAATTTGGTGCTTCACTGAAAAGCTAGAAATAGAACTACCATATGATCCAGCAATCCCACTCCTTGAAATATATCCTAGAGAAATAAGAACCTTCACATGAGCAGATATATGCACACCCCTGTTCATTGCAGCACTGTTTACAAAAGCAAAAAGATAGAAGTAACCAAGGTGCCCATCAACAAATTAATGGGTAAATAAACTACGGTATATTCACACAATGGAATACTGTGCAACGATTAAGAACAAAGATGAATCTCTGAAACATCTCATAACATAGGGGAATTTGGAAAGCATTATGCTGAGTGAAATTAGTCAGTTGCAAAAGACAAATATTGTATGAGATCACTATTTTAAGAACTCATGAAAAAGTTTAAACACAGAAGAAAAATATTCTTTGATGGTTACAAGGGTGGGGAAGGAGGAAGAGGGGTATTCAGTAATTAGAGAGTAGACAAGAACTATTTTAGATGAGGGGAAAGACAACACACAGTACAGGGGAAGTCAGCACAAATGGACTAAGCCAAAAGCAAAACGTTTTCTGAATACGACCAAACGCTTAGAAGGCCACAGTAGCAGGGATGGGGGTCTGGGGACCATGGTTTCAGGGGACATCTAGGTCAATTGGCATAACAAAATGTATTAAGAAAAAGTTCTGCATCCCACTTTGGTGAGTGGCGTCTGGGGGTTCAATGCTAGCAACCAGCTATCTAAAGTGAGTCAGTTGGTCCCAACCCATATGAAACAAAGGAGAAATGAAGAACACCAAAGACAGAAGGTAAATATGAGCCCAAGAGAGAGAAAGGGCCATAAAACTAGAGACTACATCAGCCAGGGACTGAAGAACTAGATGGTGCCCAGCTACCACTGGTGACTGCCCTGACAGGGAACATATCAGAGAATCCCTGATGGAGCAGGAGAACAGTGGGATGCAGATCTCATATTCTCGTAAGAAGTCCAGACTTAATGGCCTGACTGAGACTAGAGGGACCCTGAAGTCATGGTCCCCGGCCCTCTGTTAGCCCAAGTAGAGAACCATTCCTGAAGCCAGCTCTTCGGACATGGATTGGACTGGACTGTAAGACAGAAAATGATACTGGTGAAGAATGAGCTTCTCGGCTCAAGTAGACACATGAGACTATGTGGGCAGCTCCTGTCTAAGGGCGAGATGAGAAGGCAGAGGAGGACAGAAGTAGGTTGAATGGACACGGGGAATATAGGGTGGAGAGGAGAAGTGTGCTATCTCACTGGGGGAAGAGCAGCTAGGAGTACACAGCAAGGTGTGTATAAATTTTTGAATGAGAGACTGACTTGATTTGTAAACTTTCACTTAAAGCACAATTAAAAAAAACAAACAAAAAATACCCAAAGACAAAACATGGACTATGTACTGGGTTGTATGACGGATAGTTGGACCATGTTAGGTGGAAGTACGGCTTTACTTAGAGAATAAGTATGTTTAAGGAGACGTGAATGGATGCCACACTGACACATTACAAAAATCCCAGGGACCACTGATATAGGAGCAATTTCATTAGTAAATATTGTGTTTAGGGCCAATGCGGCCCCGGTGTAACGAAGATGGCATTGATCCCTTCTTCACGGTTCAGTCTGAACTGACTGAGTCCTTTAGGATCGGCCCAGGAATAAAGTGCTATAGATCCCAAACAAGCCCACTCCATCAGACCATGAAAGGTGTTGCTGCCATTGCTCCCACCCATCCCTCTCCTAATCTTTTTACTCTCCCCTGAAAAGGAAGCATGCCCCAGGAGCAAGCATGGACCTGATCAGCCTTCTTTGCTTCAATCCCTGAGGAGACAAGACACATCCTTTTATGTCATAGCCCTTCTGTTAACTACTATTGTTGTTGGTAGTTGCCGTCAACTCAATTCCGACTCATACTGATCTCATGTGTTTCACAGTAGAACTGTGCTCCATAGAGTTTTCAATGTTGTCACTTTTCAGAAGGCGACTGCCAGACCTGTCTTCCAAGGCACCTCTGGGTGGGTTTGAACTGCCAACCTTTCAGTTAGTAGTGAAGCACTTAACCATTTGTGCAACCCAAAGACTCCCGTGAACTACTAAGGGCTATAAAATGGCTAGTGGTGACCCATTAGTCAACCTGCAACCATTTCAAGAGGTAGCACACGATCAGGAACCGATGGTACTGAAGGAAGACATCCAAGCTGCACTGAAGGCACTGGTGAAAAACAAGGCTTCAGGAATGGATGGAATATCAATTGAGATGTTTCAACTAACAGATGCAGCACTGAAAGTGCTCACTGGTCTATGCCAAGAAATTTGGAAAACAGCTACCTGGCCAACTGACTGGAAAAGATCCATATTTATGCATATTCCCAAGAAAGGCAATCCAACCAAATGCGGAAATTATCGAACAATATCATTAATACCACACACAAGCAAAATTTTGCTGAAGATCGTCCCAAAGCAGCTGCAGCAGTATATCGACAGGGAACTGCCAGAAATTCAGGCCGGTTTCAGAAGAGGAAACCAGGGATATCATTGCTGATGTCAGATGGATCCTGGCTGAAAGCAGATAATACTAGAAGGATGTCTACTTGTGTTTTATTGACTATGCAAAGGCAATCAACTATGTGGATCATAACAAATTATGGGTAACATTTCGAAGAATGGGAATTTCAGAGCACTTCATTGCGCTTGTAAGGAACCTGTACATAGATCAAACGGCAGTTGTTTGGACAGAACAAGGTGATACTGAGTGGTTAAAAGTCAGGAAAGGTGTGCCTCAGGGTTGTATCCTTCCACCATACCTATTCGATCTGTATGCTGAGCAAATAATCCAAGAAGCTGGACTATATGAAGAAGAATGGGGCATCAGGAATGGAGGAAGACTCATTAACAACCTGAGTTACGTAGGTGACATAATCTTGCTTGCTGAAAGTGAAGAGGACTTGAAGCACTTACTAATGAAAATCAAAGACCACAGTCTTCAGTATGGGTTACACGTCAACATAAAGAAAACGAAAATCCTTACAACTAAACCAATAAGCCGCATGATGATAAATGGGGAAAAGATTGAAGTTGTCAAGGATTTCATTTTACTTGGATCCACAAACAACACCCATGGAAGCAGCAGTCAAGAAATCAAAAAATGCATTGCCTTAGGCAAATCTGCTGCAAAGGACCTTTTTAAAGTGTTGAAAAGCAAAGATGTCGCCTTGAAAACTAAGGTGCGCCTGACCCAAAGCAAGGTACTTTTGATCACATCTTATGCTTGTGAAAGCTGGACAATGAATAAGGAAGACTGAAGAAGAATTGACACCTTTGAATTGTGGTGTTAGTGAAGAATATTGAATATATCATGGACTGCCAAAAGAATGAACAAGTCTTGGAAGAAGTAACAACCAGAATGCTCCTTAGAAGCAAGGATGGCGAGACTGCATCTTACATACTTTGGACTTGTTGTCAGGAGGGATCAGTCCCTGGAGAAGGATATCATGGTTGGTAAAGTACACAGTCAGTGGAAAAGAAGAAGACAATCAATGAGATGGACTGACAACAATGGGCTCAACAAAGGCTGCAACAATGGGCTAAAGCATAACAACAATTGTAAGGATGGCCCAGGACCAGGCAGTGCTTCGTTCTGTGGCACCTAACAACAAATACAGTGATCATCTGTCGGGCGATATTGAGTGGGACAGGGCTGTAAGGGAGTCAGCTGAGTGCTGGACCTATTGTGAGGGTCATGATTTTGGTGGTATTTACATAGTTGTATGCATATGTGGTTAAGAGCTTGCACTTTTCAGCTTCTGGAGCTCTGGTGGTATAGTGGTTAAGAGCTCAGGCTGGTAACCAAAAGATCAGCAGTAATACTCCACCAGCTGCTCCTTGGAAACCCTATGGGACAGTTCTATTGTGTCCTGTAGGGTCGCTATGACTCAGAATCAACTGGACAGCAATAGATTTGGTATTTTTGGTTTCATAGAGTACTTAGGATGTGAAAGCACTCTGCTAAAGCTTTAAACCTATTAACTCTTCTAACCCAGCCCTCAATGTTGTGGTGGTGGTGTTGTTAGCTGCCATCGAGTGGGCCCAGATTCCTGGAGACCCTATGTGTTACAGAGTAGAGCTCTTCTGTAAGGTTTTCTTGGCAGATTGCCAGACCTTTCTTCCATGGAATCACGTGGTAGGTTTGACCCCTCAACCTTTGCATTAGCAGCTGATGAAAAACTTCCTGCACCACCCAGGCTCCTTCACTGATATGAGGCAGTGCTACTTTGTCCCATTTTAGGATGCAGAAATTGAGTCACAGAGCAGTGAAGAGGGTTGTCTTAAGCCTCAAAGATATCACATGGTAGAGTTCAGATTTTAAGCGAGGTTGTCTGGCTCTAAACCTGTGTTCTTAACCTCTACACTGAAAAGAGAGAGAGACATTGTCCTAGAGCTATAATTCTTGGATATTACAAGTAATCAAGTTTCTTTTTTTTAATTTCTAAAGCAAACACATATATTGGGGAATAAGATGCCAAATTTACATAAATGAAGAAGATAAAATTTGAGGCTTCTAAGAAATTGCACACTGGTAGAAGCTGCTTAAGCTGAGGACCCAGGGCTCTGGGAAGATGAAGCATCGCCCCCTCTGTCATCTGAGACTGTGAGAGCCCTGGAGTGCAGCAGAGCATTGGTGTTTCTTAGCACAGACTGTCGAGGTCCTCAACTTTCAGGTCCAGGACACAGGCAGGTCAGGAGTCTTGGGCTCCCTATGCCACTTATTCTCCATGGCAAGAAAAGATGTAACCCTCCAAAGACAATATTTGGCTTTGGGTCACCCCAATCCTGGCATCTGCCTCCGAACCCGTGAACTAAGGAAGAGCCGATCTTGCAGGTACCAAATCAGTCCAGCAGAGATGGAGAATGCCCTGGCAGAGCACCCAGAATCAGCAGTGGCAAGCAGTCTGGATCCCATTCAAGGGGAGGTGAGTAGAGGACACGGATGTGATCACGCATGCGTGTGGGCACCGGGAAGCCAGAAGCAGGATCAACTTCAAGGCACTGTCTAGCCAGCCTTGGTCCTCTGGTGTAGATGGCATAACTGAGGTGTGTGTGGACTTACACTGTGTGGTCAGCAGGTGGCACTGGGCCTCATCTGTGGCACTGTACGTAAGGATTATGAATGATGACCATGAAGTTTGTGACAGTTAAGGTTGTGGGTCAACTTGGCTGAGCCATGATTCTCCATAGTTTGATAGTCGGATGATGCTGTGATCACCTCCATGATGGGATCTGCTCTGAGTAGGCAATAAGTTGAAAGGGAGTTTCCTTAGGCATTTGTCCTGCATTGAACATATGTGGATATTCTGACAAGACCTATGGGCTTTTGCTGGTTCTGTATTCTGCACCTGGCTCCTGTTCATCTCACCTCTGGTTCTTGAGACTTGAGCTAGCAGCTTCCTGTGGTCTTGCCTGCCGATTTTCAGATACATAGATCTTCACAGCCTGTGAGTGAGAGTCCTTACTATGTGCCAACTCATTTAACCCTCACGACAACCCAATGAGTTAAGTATTCTTGTCATATTCTGTTAATAAATAAGGCATGGTCCTTGGCTAGCATTCGTCTATTAACCTAACATGAAGCTTGGCAGTTTGAACCCACCCAGTGGTACTGAAGAGGAAAGGCCTGGTGATCTCCTTCCATAAAGATCACAGCTAAGACAACCCTATGGAGCAGTTCTACCCAGTAACACATGGGGTCACCATGAGTCAGAATCCACTGGAAGGCAATGGGTTTGGTTTGGTTTTTGTAGACGAGGAAGCAAGTATAAAGAAGTAACTCATCTGGATCACACAGCTAATAACTGATGGAGCTAGAATGGGAATCTAAGCAATCTGGCTTCACAGCGTGTATTCCTTCATTCGACAAGCATTTATTGAAAACCTACTATGTACTGAGCCCTATGCAGCCAGACTGGGGGTATTATTAATCATCACCATCAATTCCCAATACTTATTAATCACTGGGTTCCATCCAGGGAACTGTACATACAATAATATTAATAATTATGATGATACTACTATTACTACTACTAACAATAAAAAACAATAGTAACAGTAAATTTAAACTAGCCAGATGGCTCACATGTATCACCACTTGTAATATTTACAGATACCCAGTAAGGGATGAACTTTTATTGTCCCTGTTTCATAGACAAGGAAATTGAAGTTAAGAGAATAAAATAATTTTCCAGGGACAGATGGAATTGGAAGTAGTAGGATGTGAACCTAATCCTTTCCTTTTCCAAAGTCGCCATGCTCATATCAAGTATATGGCTCAAGCATCAACTTGCTTTTCCATTCATTCACTAAACATTACATTTTTGGTGTCACAGTGGTTAAGTGCTCAATTGCTAACAGAAAGGTCAGTGGTTCAAACACACCAGCCCCTCTGCGCGAGAAAGATGTGGCAGTCTCATTCCATAAAGCTTTGGAAACCCCATGGGGCAGTCCTACTCTGTCCTATAGGGACAATTGACTTGAAGGCAGTGGATGGGGGTATAACTTATCGGCACTCACCGTGGCTTCGCTCCTGCACTGCAGATGGTGAAGGCATTTGTCTTTCTAGCCCCACACTTCCTGTCCCACGACCAGGACCAGCTCATCAAGAAGCTGCAGCAGCATGTGAATGGGGGTGATAGCCCCCTACGAATACCTGAGGGAGGTGAACATGCAGATGGATGGGGTCTGGTCCTCCTGGCTGCTTCCGGTGCTCAGCTCTCCCAAGTCCCCCCGGGTGGTTAGGGTAAGCTTAGGTAGACAACAGCACTAGCTTTTTCTACTGCAGAAGAAGCAATTCAACTTAAGGATGGGGTGCAGCTGACTTAATTGAATGGGAGCCTCTAGCCTGTGTCGGAAACCAAAAAGGAACTCAACGCTGGCAAGTTAACATAAACAAAAAAAAATCAGAAAAGTGTCCAAAGACATAAGTGCAAGAAGGTTATTTATAATCCTGCAAAATTTTAAAAAGTCCAAATCACCAGCTTCCAAACTGTCTGTAACGTGATTCGTAGTAAGAAATACATTTTGTATTACAACCCAACACATATATACATTAACATAACGTATAAAAGTTCATAAAATATTTATCATTATAACTCTTGATACATTCAATATTTTCTACTCTACTTCATTTTTTAAAAAATACTACTTGCCACCAACAAAATTCTTTTCACAGCTCTCTAATGGCCCACAGCCTATGGTTTGAAAATCACTGATCTCAATGTCCAACATAGAGAAGTGATTCAATTATTCACAGAATTAAGATAGGCTCCTCCTGGTGGCCCAGTGGTTACTTGCTTGGATGCTAACCAAAAAGTAGACAGTAGGAACCCATCAGGCTCTCCTTGGGACAAAGAAGTGGCACTCGGCTTCTGTAAAGATTATGCCTTGGAAACCCTACGGGGCAGTTCTGCTCTGCCTTTTAGGATCACAATGGGTCCTAATCGACTTTGATGGCAACAGGATTGGGTTTTTTTATAGTTAGAAAAGATGATGCACATATTTCATTTTTCTACATAAAAAGATCTCAACAGCAAATGGCAGAATATGTAATAGTATATGTAGTATGATCCATTTGCTTTCACAGAGTTTGAAACGGTACCAATGCCAAAGATTTAACATTTCCTTCTTGTGTAATACTTTGCAGCATTGTTTGAATTTTTACAATCAATACATATTATGTAGCTATATGGCTAACATTTATTGATCACTTACTGTAAGTCCTGGGCCCTGTATTAAATGCTCTACATGTAGTGTTATTTCACTTAATCCTCGCCACAACCTGCTATGGTATAACTATCCTGTTCTACATAGAGGAAACTAAGACACAGACAAAGTAAATGGCCTGAAATTACAGCTAATAAAAGGCAGAGCTCAAACTCAAACCCAGGTGTGTCTGACAACAAAGTTCATACTTTTCATTTTAGGTTATGTTGCCTCATAGCTTTCTTATCATAGCAACACCCAAGCCACCACAGAAGGACAAACTGACAGACAAGTATTGCAAACATCAGCAGGACCACCCATAGTGGACAAGTTTCAGTAAAGTGTTCAGGCTAAGACAGAATAGGAACAAAGGCCTGGCAATCTACTTCCAAAAGGTAGCTAATGGAAATCCTATGGATCACAACAGAATATTTTCTGATATAGTGTTGGAAGATGAGCCTCTACGTTGGAAAGTACTCAGAATACATAGTGGCCAAAACAATGGGATTGAGCATAACAGTGATCATGGAGACGGCACAGGACCAGGTAATGTTTCATTCTTTGTCCTTGGGGTCATCATGAGTTGGAGTCAACTCAATGACAACTAAGAGCAACAGCAATGCTGCCTCACAGAGAACAGAAAAAATGATGCACAGGATTAGGTGGCCTAGGTTGTACTGTGGGTAACGGTGATGATTACTATTGTGTGTCAGCTTGGCTGCGGCATGATTCTCGGTGTTTTGACAGTCTTATAATGTTGTTATCACTTCCCTGTTGAGATTTGATATGTGATCACCCCCATGATGGGGTCGGCTGTGAGTACCCAATCAGTTGAAAGGGAGTTTCCATGGGCATGTGGCCTGCATGGAGTGTGGGGGGACATTCTGGCAGGGCTCAGGGGTTTTTGCTAGTTCTGGATCCTACAACTGGTTCCTGTTCGTCTGACCTCCGGTTCTTGGGACTTGAGCTAGCAGCTTATGAGCTAGCAGCTTATGAGCTAGCATCTTATCTGTGGTCTTGTCTGCCAGCCTTGGGATTCATCAATCTTCACAGCCTGTGAACAACAGCCGTGCTCTCCAACCTGCCGATCTTGGGTTCACCGGCCCGGCAGCTATGTGGATCAGGAGAAGCCTCCATCCTGATCCATGGACGTGGGACGTTCCAGCCTCCAGCCTCTACAACTGCGTGAGCCATTTTATTGTTTTATACATATGTATGCCATACTGTTTTTTCTTCTCCTCAGAATACAGCCTAACTCAATAACAAACAGCCCAAAAGTCTTAGTGGCCAACAGCAATGAAAGTTTAATGCCATGGGTCTTCTGGGAACCCTGCTCCACATCCCATCACCCTGGGATCTGGATAAAGTGCAGCCACCCTGTAGATACTTGCCAGATACTATGCTGATGGGAAGACAGGGTGGTCAGCCTCCCATCTGAAGGGTTCTGAACTCTCCTGCCTAGAGGTGACACACTTCACAGTTCATTGGCCAAAGGAAGTCATGTGGCTACATCCACTTTCGGAGAGTCAGGACGAGGACCTGAGACACCTGGTAAGCCCCATGGAGACCCCCACATGGTGTCAGGCTGTCTGTAGTCTGTGCAGGTGACAAGGAAGGGAGTGGGAAATGGAAGGAAATGAAAGCAGGACCGAGTCAGTTCAGGTTTGCTTTCTCCTCATCCAGGTGGAGTTTGTCCCTGAGCTGCCCAAAACCATCACTGGCAAGATGAAACTCAGTGAAATTCGGAAAAAGGAGTTTGGGGGGATGTAACTGTAGTCACCAAGAGTCGGAAACGACTCGATGGCACTAGTTTTTTTTTTTTTAACTGACAGCTCAGGCCCACTGAATGAATGTGGGCACACCCCTGGCCGCCTCAGTTTCCTCAATATGGCAGGGGGTGGTGGAGTTGAGAGAGTTGATCTCAAATGGAGTCAGGAGCACCTAGATTCCTACATTTTTCCTCTTTTAAGTTAAACTCAGTCACGACACTTCCTCCCACTGCTCTATCCCTTTGGGGTTAGCCAGGTGAGCCCTGGGACTGGGGCTGAGGGGTAATACAATGCCACCATCAACACCAACAGCGCGCCTGTTCTGCGAGCTTGCTCTGTGCCTGGGCCTGTGCTAAGCGTTTCCCACAACTTCCTCTGCGGTTCTCCCCAAACCCCAATCCAAGATAACCCAGGCCAGAAGGGTCCTCCCTCCTGGATCCAGTACCATTAGGTGATCCCATGTTCCCATTTCCATGGCCAGGGACATTGAGGCCCGGAGGGAAACGCCACGTAGCCCTAGGCTCAGATGCTGCTGGGCTCCTCCCAGGCCCCACAGGACAGTGAGCCCAGAAGCTACCCGGGAGGAGTGTCTGGAAGATCGGCCCTTGCTTGGTGGCGCCACTCAGTGACCAGTAGCCCAGGACATGCCACCACCCAGTGGGTCTATCACCTTTGCTCCTGACAGTAAATGCTGCTGTTGCTGCTACCACCGCCCTAGCTCCTGGCCACCATGGTGAGTGAGGGACCAGGGCTCTTTGGGGATCCAAGAGCCCCATGGACTCCCCCAGTCCTCCCCAGGTGTGCTGCCCACTCACCCTTAATCAGGGCCCCAGAAGCCCTCCTTCTTGGGTTTCCCTAGAGATCTCCCCCACCCAAACCTTTGCCAGGGATCCAGGACTCCTCCAACCCTCCCACCAACCTCCAGCTTCTCACCCCACCCCAGGGGCAGAGAGCCCTACAGATCCCCAGGCCTCCCCAGAGACACCACTCAGTCACCCCTCCCAGGGACCCAAGACTCCCCCAAACCCTCCCCATAGGCTTTCCCACTCACTATAACCCTCTGCAGCTGCACCTTGTTTGGGGGTCCTGTGAACCGACCCTTCACTACCTCCATCCTTGGGGCCTGAGCTGGGACCACCAGGAGGACATCAGAGGCTGATGGATCAGGGACAGAAGGGCCCAGCCCCACCTGACGGAGGAGGATGGACAAACTCTCTCCTTTCACCTACACGGCAGTGGCCCTAGAAGAAGTCCTTCTGTGGCTGCATGCTCCTGGGGTACACGCACACACACACTCAGTGGGAAATGTACAGACATGATGAGCATGGAGACGCATAGACAAGGACCACCCAGTTTCAGCTGGGAACACGGATGTGGGCTCGTGGACAGGCTTACAAGGCCCCACACTGCAGACCCAGGCAGAAACACTTCGAGGAGCACACACACACTCAGGGTCACGTGAGATGGCCTCCCACGCAAACTAAGACACAGTGGACACATCCACACAGACACACACTCAGGAACACACAAAGGAGCAAATTTACACAAGCACAGAGATCCAAAACACAGACACTCCAGCAAGGACACACATGCCCAGATACACACACACTCACACACACAGAGGCACAAGCACACAGATACATGGATTTCCACAAATGACATACACCTCTTCACTGAGACAGACACACAAACACACACACACAGAAGAGCACAGAGACACACAGCCACATGAGAAAACACAGCACACAATCAATACACTCACAGAGTCAGAAACTCAAAGAGACAGCCACACAGATTACACATCTGCACACACACACCCACACACATGCACAGGCCCGTGGCCCCACAGGACACACAGAGGACCCCGGCACTCCCAGCAGAGGCCACTGCAGGCAAACGGGTGTACAGTCCAGGCATGCCCTGCTCCACCAAAGCTGTCACTTCAGGGAGTGTTTTCCTGGCTCCCAATTCACTCTGGGGCCCTCTGCAGGGCTGTGGCCAGGGCTCTGAGAGTGGCCAGAGCAGAGTGGCTCTGGGCAGAGCCTCTGGGCACAAGGTTGGGACTCAGATCCTGTCAGGGGCCCTTAGAACGGAGGTGTCCTGTGGGGCCTGTTTGATGCAGAGGTCAATGTAGGCTACAGGAACTGTTGTTAATTTTCATAGGTGTTGTGATGATTAATTTTGTGTGCCAGTCCTACCTATGTGTGAAAATGTAAGGAAAGGCAAGGGGTCTGTCCTAGAGGATCAACAGAGGAAATGCCCAGTTAATAAAGGAAGCATATTCCAGACAGGAGTAACGTTATAAATGAGAATTCCAGAACACTTCATTGTGCTGATACCTAACCTCTACGTGGATCAAGAGGCAATTGCTGAAACAGAATAAATTGCAAAAGGTGTGCGGCAGGGTTGCATCTTTTCACCTTACTTATTCAATCTGCATGCTGAACAAATAATCCTAAAAGCTGAACTATATGAAGAAGACAGCATCAGGATGGGGGAACACTCATTAACAAACTCAATAATCAATTAACACAAACTTGCATGCAGGAAATGAAGATGACTTGAAGCACTTACTCATCAAAGACTAGAGCTTTCAGTACAGATTACACTTGACTGTGAAGAAAACAAAAATCCTCACAACTGGACCAAAAAACCACGTCATACTAGATGGCAAAGATATTGACTTTGTCAAAGATTTCATCCTACTTCAATCAGTAATAAATATCCATGCAAGCTGTTCTTGTTAGGTCCCATCAAGTCAGTTCTGACTCATATCGACCCTATGTACAACATAATTAAACACTGTCCAGTCTTGGGTCATCCTCACAACCATTATGCTTGAGCCCATTGCTGCAGTTACTATGTCAATCTATCTTTTGAGGGTTTTCCTGTTTTTCGCTGGCCCTCTACTTTACCAAGCTTGATGTCCTTCTCCAGAGACTGATCCCTCCTGACAATATGTCCAAAGGACGTGAGACATAGTCGTGCCATTCTTGCTTCTAAGGAACATGCTGGTCGTTCTTCTTCCAAGACAGCTTTGTTTGTTCTTTTGGGAGTCCATCATATATTCAGTATTCTTCTCCAACACCACAATTCAAAGGTTTCAGTTCTTCTTCGGTCTTCCTTATTCACCGTCCAGCTTTCACACGCATATGAGGTGATTGAAAGCACCATGGCTTGGGTCAGGTGCACTTTAGTCTTCAAAGTGACGTCTTTGCTTTTCAACACTTTAAAGAGGTCTTTTGCAGCAGGTTTGCACAATGCAATGCGACTTTTGATTTCTTGACCACTGCTTCCGTGGGTGTTGATTGTGGATCCAAGTAAAATGAAATCCTTGACAACTTCAATCTTTTCCCCGTTTATCATGATGTTGTTTATTGGTCCAGTTGTGAAGATTTTTGTTTTCTTTATGTTGAGGTGTAATCCATACTGAAGGCTGTGGTCTTTGATTTTCATCAGTAAGTGCTTCAAGTCCTCTTCACTTTCAGCAAGCAAGGTTGTGTCATCTGTATAACACAGGTTGTTAATGAGTCTTCCTCCAATCCTGATGTCCCATTCTTCTTCATATAGTACAGCTCTTTGGATTATTTGTTCAGCATACACACTGAATAACTATGGTGAAAGAACACAACCCTGACGCATTCCTCTCCTGACTTTAAACCACACAGTATCCCCTTGTTCTGTTTGAATGCTACCTCTTGATCTATGTATAGGTTCCTCATGAGCACAACTAAGTGTTCTGGAATTCCCATTCTTTGCAATGTTATCCATAATTTGGTATGATCCACACAGTCCCATGCCTTTGCATAGTCAATAAAACACAAGTAAACATCTTTCCTGTATTCTCTGCTTTCGGCCAAGATCCATCTGACATCCACAGTGACATCCTTGGTTCCACATCTTCTTCTGAATCCAGTTTGAATTTCTGGTAGTTCCTGGTCGATATAGTGTTTCAGCTGCTTTTGAATCATCTTCATCAAAATTTTACTTGCATGTGACATTAATGATACTGTTCAATAATTTGTGTGTTCGGTTGGATCACCTTTCTTGGGAATAGACATAAATACGTATTTATTCCAGTCAGTTGGCCAGGTAGCTGTATTCCAGATTTCTTGCATTGATGAGTGAGCACTTCCAGTGTTGCATCTGTTAAAACATCTCAATTGGTATTCCACTGATTCCTGGAGCCTTGTTTTTTGTCAATGTCTTCAGTGAAGCTTGGACTTCTTCCTTCAATACCATCGGTTCCTGATCATATGCTACCTCCCGAAATGGTTGAATGTCTACCAATTCTTTTTGGTATAGTGACTCTGGGTGTTCCTTCTATCTTCTTTTGTTGCTTCTTGCATCATTTAATATTTTCCCCCAAAGATTCCTTCAATATTGCAACTCGAGGCTTGAATTTTTTCTTCAGTTCCTTCAGCTTGAGAAATCCCAAGTGCGTTCTTCCCTTTTGGTTTTCTACCTCCAGGTCTTTGCATATGTCATTATAATACTTTACTTTGTCTTCTCGAGCCACCCTTTGAAATCTTCTATTCAGTTCTTTTACTTCATCATTTCTTCCTTTCACTTTAGTTACTGGACATTCGAAAGCAAGTTTCAGAGTCTCTTCTGACACCCATTTTGGTCTTTTTTTTGCTTTCCTGTCTTTTTAATGACCTCTTGCTTTCTGCAGGAAACCCTGGTGGCATAGTGGTTAAGTGCTACGGCTTTTGGTTAAAAGATCAGCAGTTTGACTCCACCAGGTGCACCTTGGAAACTCTATGGGGCAATTCTACTCTGTCTTATAGGGTTGCTATGAATCAGAATTGACTCGGTGGAAATGGGTTTTTTTGTTGTTTTTTGTTTTTTGTTTTTTTTTTGCTTTCTTCATGTATGATGTCCTTGATGTCACTCTACAACTCATCTGGCCTTCGGTCATTAGTGTTCAATGTGTCAAATCTATTCTTGAGATAATCTCTAAATTCAGGTGGGATATGCTCAAGGTCATGCCTTGGCTCTCATGGACTTATTTTAATTTTCTTCAGTTTCAACTTGAACTTGCGTAGGAGCAATTGATTGTTTCACAGTTGGCCCCTGGCCTTGTTCTGACTGATGATATTGAGCTTTTTCATCATCTCTTTCCACAGATGTAGTTGATTTGATTCTTGTGTATTCCATCTGCCAAGGTGTATGTGTATAGTAGCCATTTATGTTGTTGAAAAAAGGTATTTGCAATGAAGAAGTCATTGGTCTTGCAAAATTCTATCATGTGATCTCCAGCATCATTTCTATCACCAAGGCCATATTTTCCAACTACCAATTCTTCTTCTTTGTCTCCAACTTTCGCATTCCAATCACCAGTAATTATCAATGCATCCTGATAGCTTGTTTCATCAATTTCAGACTGCAGAAGTTGGTAAAAATCTTCAATTTCTTCATCTTTGGCCTTTTTTGTGATTGGTGTGTAAATTTGAATAATAGTCTTATTAACTGGTCTTCCTTTCCGGCATATGCTTATTATCCTATCACTGACAGCAATGTACTTCAGGACAGATCTTGAAATGGTCTTTTTGACGATGAATGCATCCCTGTGAACAGCAGTCAAGAAACCAAAAAATGCACTGCATTGGGCAAATCTGCAAAAGACCTCTTTATAGTTTTATAAACTGAAAATGTCACTCTGATGAGTAAGATGCCCCTGACCTAAGCCATGGTCTTTTCAGTTGCCTCATATGCATGCGGAACCTGGACAATGAAAAGGGAAGGCAGAAGAAAAAGTGATGCATTTAAACTGTGGTGTTGGCCAAGAATGTAGAATATACTGTGGAGTGCCAGAAGAACAAACGAATCAGTCTTAGAAGAAATACAATCAGAAGGCTCCTTGGAAATGAGGATGGCAAGACTTACTTTGGCTCTCCTGTTTTGGACATGTCACCAGGAAAAATCAATCGCTAGACAAGGACATCACATTTGGTAAAATAGAGGGTCAGCAAAAACAAGGGAAGCCCTCAATGAGAGAGACTGACACGATAACCACAACGATGTGTCTCATTTTGTCATATAAGTTTGCTGTGAGTCGGAATGGACTCCATGGCAAATAACAACAACTACCTTTGAAAACATAGAACAAAGAATATACCACTTTTGTTTAAATTAAATGAGCAGATAAGATAGTCTCATATGTATTCTAAAAACTACATTATAAACACATAAAGATATCCAATGGATGTGAAGATCAGATGTAGAGTCATCAGGGCAATGCCCATACAAATTGACATATTATCCCAATACTAATATACAAAAAATATCAAATGGAGAAAGCTCCTATGCTGAAATGAAAAGCATATTTGTGCAAATAGATTCCAACTTTTTATGTTGGGATGGTATTTTGAACCAAGTAGAAAAAGTCAATAAAGCTGTACAATGAGAAACCCTGACTGTACATAAAGTTCCATGCCTATTGGAGGCCTAGCCCCTTGCTGACAGCAAATGAGAAAAATTAACTTTGAAGGCATGTTTGGTGGATGTAATACTTTAACAAGACATATATTTCTGAATTTAAATACAAGAAAATAAAGGAATGGGAAATGTATGGTTCACTGGATCCAAGTACCGATTATCATGGGAATAGACATATTTTAAACAGTACATTATGGACATCATCATTTCACCTTTAAAGTGAAAACATAAAAAACTCACTGTTTCCAAATCTTAAATTTTTAATCCCAGATCCAGTGCCGTCGAGTCAATTCCGACTCATAGTGACCCTATAGGACAGAGTAGAACTGCCCCGCAGAGTTTCCAAGGAGCACCTGGAGGATTTGAACTGCCAACCCTTTGGTTAGCAGCCTTAGCACTTAACCACTATGCTACCAGGGTTTCCAAATTTTTAATAGAAAAAAAAAATTTCAATGAATACACCCAATTTACAGCCTTTGGCTTGGCTATTAAAAATTCTAGCAGCTTAGATCCTGTAGAAATTTCATCTTAAAGAGTTTTAAGCTGTGTCAAATATCAATAGTTGGTACTAAAAAAGATATCGATATTCTTTGTTCATCTAATTCTCATTCACAAATTGTGCTTAGTACAACATTATCCCAATGGAGCAAGTCTTGGTAATTTTTTTTTTTTAAACATCAGCAGTCACAGTGGGGTCCTATGAAAGACCATTCAGAAATCTGAAATTTGAAATTATTTGAGGTCATCATTGGGTCATGAGAAACCTCACACACGGCAAATATCTCAATTGAAAATGAGACAAAAAATAGAACTATTTATTTTTTAAAATATTATTGATGACTATCCTTCCATGGGAGCCCTGGTGGCGCAATGGTGAAGAGCTACAGCTGCTAACCAAAAGGTTGTCAGTTCGAATCTACCAGCCGCTCCTTGGAAACTCTATGGGGGAGTTCTACTCTATCCTATAGGGTTGTTATGAGTCAGACAGGACGGTAACGGGACTTTTTTGGTTTTGGTTTGTTTTTATGCTTTCATGGAGATTCCCTGGGTTGCGAAGATGCTTAAGCACTGGACTATAAGCCAAAGGTTGGTGGTTGGAAACCCCCCAAAAACGCATTTTAAGACACGCCTGGCAATTTGCTTGTCAAAGTTCACAAAGTCTGAAAACCCTTTGGAGCAGTTCTACTCTGCACATACGAGGTCGCCCTCAATCAGAATGGAATTCGCTCCACCGCAACTAACAACAGCAATGCTTTCATGAAAACTACGACAGTAAAATTATAGTAATTTCTAATATATTAATAAAGAAAAATAATTGAAATTAATTGTCAGGGTTTTAATACATCTACTTTTCAATTTTTTACTATTTCCCAGCTACTTCAAAGTTACAGGTAAAAACTGAAACAGTAACCAAACCCACTGCCTTCAAGTTGATTCTGACTCATTAAAAAAAAAAAAGCCAAACCCACTGCTGTCCAGTCGATTCTGACTCATACCACTCTATAGGACACAGTAGAACTGCCCCTACACAGTTTCCAAAGAGCGCCTGGTAGATTTGAACTGCCAACCTAGCACTGAACCACTCACTATGCCACCAGGGTTTACAGAGGGCTTCCACCAGGTTTTCTACAGGGTTTCCTAGGCTGTCATCTGTACAGAAACAGACGGCATGCCACATCTTTGTCCTGCTGAGCGGCTGGTAGGTTCCAATCGCAGCTGAGTGCTTAATCACTGCACCACCATGGCTCCTTCTGTACGTAAAAGCAACCTTTAAAAAGTTAACAACTGCCTGTACAGCACTCAGGGCCCCAAAAGGAAGCTTTGTACTCACTGTTGACTCTCTGGTCCCAAAGCCACAGGACACCTCTCTGATGCTTGGTACTGTGGAAACGAAGCTCTTCTTCCTGCCCCAGCATCCCTGTCACCCACCCGAGAAGGACAGACATTCTCAATTCTAAGTGATATTTAAACCAAAAAATAGGTTAATTTCACTTTTATGTAGAGAAGTATTTAAAAAGGAATTTCACCAGCAATACTGACTGATCTCCAGGAAGAATTCTCCATCATCACGTTAAGATGAAAACACATTAACTCCTTGAGGAATTCTCCTCAGAATCTGAGTGGAATATCTATATTCTTTATTTGGAAATGGGTATTTTATCAGAGACCTCTTAGACACCATTTCTGACCCTCTTGGCTCTCTTATCTCTGTTTCACATGCTACTGTGACAACCAGCTCTGAAGGCTCAGATGTACTTCATGAGGGACCAACATCACAATCTCCTGTGCTTTGTCCCTGTGTCCCACGACTCCCCACCCTTCTCTGGGTTTCTATGTTGATGCTGAGGTGAGAGATGCCCCATGATCAAAGCCTACACATGCACACCCAGGTGCTTTGTTGACTCTGAGTGTGTGTGTGGTCTGTGTTCGTGTATGTTCAGAGAGTGAGTGGTCAGTGTGCTGGGGGTCAGTATTTTGTTAGGGTGTGTACATATGATTTTCATATTTGTGTATGATCAGAAGGTAATGGTCATTTCAGGGTCTCAGGGTCTGTCTGTATGTGTATTTTATCAATGTTTGCTATGGTCAGTGGGTGTACGGACATTTGGAATCTTGGAGAATGTGCAATGAGTGTGTGTTTGTTTTCAGTGTTTTGTGCGTTTCTAAGATGACTTACAAGTGAGAATGTGTGATCGGTGTGTGAATTCAGGATGTGAGTGGGGTCAGAATATGTGTAAGTTCTCAGTGTTGATGTGTTGTCAGAAGGTATACAATCATTTGCAATATCTATGCGTGTGTTGTATTCATTTTCACTTGGTCAGACGTTGTGTGGTCATTGTGAATGTGTGTGTCTGGGTGTACGTGTTTATAATGTGCCTGGAGAGTGTTAAAGAGGAGCAGCATCATTAAAATCTTGCTCACCTGTTCAACAGTCACCTTCCCTGGAGTCCTAGTCTGTCCAGGAAATGACCAAAGGTTATCCCAGTGGCCTGGAAAAAGGATGAAAGAACAGAGGAGTCAGGGCAAAAGGAGCTGCTAATGCTCATGACAAAGAAGTGCCTGGGTTCTTGACCAGTTGGAGACAGGGAATCGGGTTCTGCAGATTGAAGGGGTCAGGGAAACTATAGCAACCCTGCAGGACAGAGTAGAACTGCACCATAAAGTTGCCAAGGAGTGCCTGGTGGATTCAAACTGCCAACCTTTTGGTTAGCAGCCATAGCACTTAACCACTACACCACTAGGTTTCCGGTGAACCTGTAGGCATCAGTAATTGTAGATGTCTATGGGGTTCTGACTGAGGGCTTTGTGCAAGGTGGGGGTTTGGGACTAACAATGTTGAACATCTTTTCATGTGCCTGTCCGCCATTTGTAATTTTCTTTGCAGAAATGTCAATTCAAGTCCTTTTCCCAATTTCACATTGGATGGTTTGTGATTTTGTTCTTAGTGTCCTTTTTAACTTCTGGATACTAGACCCTTATCAAATATATGATTTGCAAACACTTTGTCCTATTCGGTGTTTTGTTTTCCACTCTCTGGTTAGTGTCCTTTGATGCACAAAAATTTCTATTTCTGATGAAATCCAATTTCTCTATTTCTTCGATTGTTGCTTGTGCTTTAGGTACCATTTCTAAGAAACCATTGCCAAATCCAAGGCCATGAAGATTACACCTATGTTTTCTTGTAAGGCTTCAATAGTTTTAATACTTATATTTAGATCATTGATTATTCTGAATTAACTTTTATATATGAGGTGAGGTAAAAGTCCAACTTCAATTTTTGTATGTGATATCCAGTTCCCGTATTATCATTTGTTGAAAAGACCTTCTTTCCCCATTGAATGGACTTGGCAACCTTGTTGAAAAGCAATTGACCACATATGTGAGGGTTCAATTCTGGATGCTCAGTTCTATTCCATTGATCTATACGTGTATCTCTATGCCAGTACCCTTGCATTTCTGGGATAAATCCCTCTTGCTCACAGTGTATAATCCTTTCACTGTGCTGCTGGATTGCGTTGCTTGTATTTGGTTGAGGATTTTTACATCTGTATTCTTAAGGAATAGTGTGCTGCATTCTTCTTTTCTTGTGTAGTCTTTCTAAATTTCTGGCTTTGGTAACCAAGTAATAGTGGCCTCATAGAATGAGTTAGGAAGTGTTCCCTCCTCTTCTGTTTTGTTTTTGAAGAATTGGTGATAATTCTTCTTTAAATGTTTGGTGGAATTTAGCCAGAAAACGTTCTGTTCCCAGGCTTTATTGTTGGGAGGTTTTTGGTTACTGATTCAATCTCTTGTTATAAGTCTACACACGTTTTGTTTCTTTTTGAGCTGTTTTGTAGCATATGTGTCTCTGAGAATTTGCTCATTTGATTTGCCATATTTATTTGGTTGGCTTCCAGTTGTTCAAAGTATGCTCTTATAATCCCTTTTTATTTCTGTAAGGCTGACAGTAATGTCATGGCTTTCATTTTTTATTCTTGTAATTTGAGATAATGTAACAATCTTGAAGCTGCCATGGGCCTGAATAAGTTTCAGAATCACTGTGTTCAATCATGCCGATAAACACCTACATAAGAGTTCAACTCAGGACAGGGCCTGGGAAAGATGATCACCTGTGCAGGTTTGTCCTAGTCACCGGCGCCCCCAGGCCCTGCCTACCTGCTTGACATTCTCCACCCATTATTCCTGGGGTTGCCATGCTCTCTGGGTATTGTTCATTGGTTCCCCAGGAGAGAAGCTGAGGAACTTTCTCTCTTAAAATGCACGAGTTCTTTGGAGATCCCAGGAAGTTCAAGTGTGAGAGTCAGCTTGGTACATTCCCCATTTATGTGCATGATTTAAAGTCCACACTGATGAATAGTGGGGTGACATGGTTAACAGACATTTCTACAGCTATTTAAGGTGTGATATTTTCTAAGTTAATAAGGGATGATTTTGAGACCTGAAAATCTTCCCGACCCAAATCAGAATTCCCAGGCCAAAAGAAGACTCATTTTAATGCCATTTTAGGTTGTCATAATCACTGAGGTCCCATATATTCCTTTTCCCTTGAGATTTCTCCTTTGATTCGTGTTTCATTTAAAAGGGCACATTACCGTTTCCAACATCGGGAGTTTCTAGTTAGCACTTTATCATTAATTTCTAGCACAGTTACATTATATCAGAAAACAAGAGAACATATTCTCTGTGATTTCATTCCTCTGAAATTGATGGAGACGAGCTTCAAGTCCAGAATAGAGTTGATTTTTGTAAATGTACCATGTGTGCTTGAAAATAACGTTTCTTGTGCAGCTGTTAGGAATAATGAGATAAGCACATATATATATCGGTTTGCTACTCAAATGTTCCACATCCTCACTGATTTTTGTCTGTTTATTGTATCAGTTGCAGAGAGAGGCCAGGGGTGTGAACTCTCCTGCTCTGCTTCTGTTTGTTTTTTCTAGCAGCTCTGGCATCATTCACGCTATAAGTTTTGTAGCTAAGACTTAGGATGGGAAATTCTGGGAGCTCAGGAAAGGAGGGAGCAACCCAGAATGCAGGGGACAGGGAAGATGGGTTGGGAAGGACCATAAATGACAAGTTTCTTGATGGCTCCAGAAGAGGACCTGTAGTTGGTATGGCAGTTGGTGGGGGATGGTACATGGTGGGTTCAGGTGTTGGTTCCATTGTGATGCGTCAGGGGCGAAAGCGGGGATTGGATGAGGGAGAATTTATAAACCATGCGGGTTACTACAGCATCAGCCAGACAGGAGAAGGCTACTGATCCTGCGAGTCCAACTCTTCTGCTCCTTGCATCCTACTGATCTGCTGACCTACTTATCGGCTGACTGACTTTGAACCCTCCTCCAGCTTCTCTCCTGTGTGGTCTCCTCGCTCCTCCATCCCACCCCTGCCATCTCTACAGTTTTCCCATCCCTTTCCCCCCTCCCCATCTCTAAGAGAACAAGCACCCCCTGTCCCTCCAGGCCATACCTCTTGTTCCATTCTCATACACAATTGGCCCTGTCCCCCTCCCAGACTTACCCAACTCCTCCTTTGTGCCACTTGAGCTTCCTCAAGGGGACAGGACATGAAGGCACAAAGGCTGTTGTTCTGGTTCCTGGTGCTCTGGCCACCAACTACTCCATTGGAAAATGTGAGTAATCCTTGTACATGTCATACTTTCTCACCTTTGGTTGGGCTCTTTCACACTAAACAACAGCTTTTCCTGGGCTGATTGAGGGGGACTCAGTCCACCAAGCAGGGTGACCAGTAGAACCCCCAGCGTTTAGTGGCCCCTGTCTGATCTGACTTAGGTAGTAGTGCACTCCTGACACCAGCGTCCCGACAACGGCCAGATGGAACAAGAGTGCGCAGAACTGGGGTGTCTGACCACTGAGGAAAGGATGGCCTTGGTCTTTTCATGCATCTGATCTGCTTCTTTAATGAATCTGCTGAGAGTGACTGCTCCCTTTTAGACAGTGGCTACTCAAAGACAGTGTGTTTCCTGAAAGCACACACGGTAGTCACCTCAGCTGTGAGGGCTGAGATGACAGTGTTAGAGAGTTCAGAGCTTATTTTCCAGAGAAATTTCAATCTGCATGAAACTGAACCTCCATGTGGATTAGTATGAATTACATTGCAAAGTTATTTTCTCCTAAAATACTTGTACAATCTTGTTTTGGAGAAACAAGATTTGCCTTTTGTTGTGGTGACCATATATTCCAGAAATTTTTGTATTCTTTTTACACATTAGTTTTCATGTTGCTGTTCATTGGTTTAGGTAAAATACTATGAAATGTGAAAGTAAATTCTTGTTAGTGGCTATCTGGAACTGTGTTGCTAACTAGCTGCTATTTTCATAGTTTTAATCATACAATACCCAAGATTCTTCTCTTATGTAAGATTTTTATGGACTTCAAAAATTTGACATTCCATGGCCCGGTTAAGAATGAAAATGAATGTTGGAAGAAAACTTCAATGGTTTTAGAAACTTGATGTTAAGAGTATTCTGGACTTTTATTGGAATATGCAATTACGATAGCAACTGCCTATCTCTCCTGGTTATGTCCATAACTATATCTGTATATCTATATTTATCTCATATATACTCTCTTTAATACGGAATTTTGATTCCTATTATTTCCCATGTTTTCATACAGGTTGGGTATATTTTGAACCATTATAAAGTGCCAGGATTCCCACATAATGTAAGTATGCATTTTTTTCTCAATTCTAAATTGCCTTATAAATTCATGAATTATATCCTGTTTACTTTTTTTAAAATACTTGCAATATTCTTTTGGTCAAGGAAATAAAAAACTATAACAGTTTGTGTATCTAATCTTTTTCCTACAGCTCATGTATAAGTGATGTATGATAAACAGCACCTCGTTATCCAGTTTGTTGAATTTTGACATGCGTATACAGCCATGAAACTATTACCATAATGAAGATAGTTACCATAGCCCTCACCCCCAAAACATTCCTCCCGATTCTTTTAATTCCTTCCTCTGTCCTCTCCCTCCATTTCTGCCCCCGCTTCCAACCACTGATCTGCATTTTTATAGATTTTTTTGTAATTGAAGCCTACAAGATTTACTTTTTGTTTTTATTCAGGATTCTTTAAGTCAGCATAATCGTTTTTAGATTTATCCAGGATGTTTGGTGTACTAATATTTTCTTCATTTTCATTGCTGGTCAAAGTTCTATATACGAATATACCACAAAGTGTTTATCCTTTACCTTGGAAAGAAACTTAGGGGGCTGGTTTTTCCTGTTAGGACATGGCCCTTTAAACAAAAGCCCAGAAAGCTGCACCTTTACAGGGTTGTCCCAGCTTATACTTCCATTTTGCAAGGTCGTGATGAATCATTCTTGCCTGGTTCCATAATTCATTTGTTTCTGTTGCTGAGTCATATTCTGTCAAATGCATATCTCTGTTGAACACTCTGCCTTGAAGGAAATGTTTAGAATGAAAGTAATGAGTTTTCAAGAACAGTTAAATCCAAAGCAATCTGTCCAGACCAGGTATCAGAAGAGTCCAAACTTACTCAGATGAAGTCTGTCTCCATTCACAGAGGAGTGGAATAGAATTAAAATCAAGGTTCTGAGAGAAGCCTCACGTTGTTAGTGTTATCTTCATGGTCACCACTTTGCTTTTATTCAAGCCCTAAAAGTTGACTAATTCCGAATAAAGACATCTCTGTAGTGATCGTCTGGTTTTTTTGTTTTTTTTTCCCTGTGATTGTCTTTAAGACGTTAAAAACTCAACGTATCTGTGAGAAAAGTGTGATTCAGCATTAGACACAAGGGCAGGTAGAGCCTCTGGGGAACCAGAGATTGAGCCCTATTTAGAGAAAGCACACTCACAACCTCTAACAACACTGCCAGACTCAGAAGAAACACCAGGGGGCCAGCTGCCAACCTTCCAGGAAGCAGAGAAATCCACTGGAGATATCTGGTCGGGGGGATAGTTCTCGGAGGCTGATGTGGGGTGTGTCTCCATGAGTCCATGTGACTACTATATCGTACGTTTCTTTGAGGCTTCTTGTGACTTTGAATATTGTTCTTTCAGCTCATTGACAATTGTTTTCCTGGGCCTGACCAAAAACTTATGACATCTTTTCTCCTTATGGGGATTGCTATTTTAGTAGTACTCTTTCTCCACACTGTCCGTTGGGTGAGTATTTTAACATACCTTATGGATATGCTTTGAATTGTGAATAATCAGGACAGAGCAGAGTGGCCAGTAAGGTTTCCAAGGACCAGCCGGTGGATTAGGTGCCGACCTTTGGGTTAGCAGCCTTAGCTCTTAACCACGACACCACCAGGGCTGGGTTTTTTTTTTTTTTTGGTTTATACATATGCTTTGAATCATGAATAATCAGGAATTTTTATACTCACTGGCCTATTATTGGATTTCCCTTTAATCTACTAATGAGAACACAAATTGATGAGTGAAACCAAAGCTAACTTTGTAAAATAGTCTCATCTTTTTTAGTGAAGAATCAGTGAACAAGACAACTATATAACTTCAATGAGAAAACTTTTACTTGATAAATTCCTTCTATCAAAGGAATTAAATATTAACTCCTCTGGGGCCCCTTTCACACATTGATAGTGGAATTATGAATTCTCACAATCATCCTGAAATGCAATGTAACACTGTCTACTTGAAGCCTTTAAAATACTCACACTGTTTTATTCAGCACAATCCCACGTCTAGTCATCACCCCTAATGAAATGACCACCATGCATCCAAAGGCCTGGTGAGAGCACATTCAGTGGAACAGGACGGATTACAGTGAAAATGTGGCAACGAGCTGAATGACCCATGGTAGAGGGATGGGGGAACTAGTGTAAATCCTTACAGCAGAGGCAGCTCCTAAAAGTCATAGTTTCAAAGACATTTCAGAACACAGAAAATGCTCTTAATGTAACGTCAAGTGAAAAGCCACAGAAACCAGGCTTTCTATGTTGTGTAGTGAAGAGTGCATATGTTTTTGCACAGAGAGAGTGAACAAATGCTTCATGAAAATACCATAGAATGGAAGAACAGGACTTTCTACAGGGTGCTGTAACCACTACTGTATCGACTTCTTGGCAATTATTTCTGGGCCTCCAAACACTCAGTTCTGTCCTCACTCCAGCATCGAGGGTGGGACACTTTTCCCCTTTCTTTTTACCAAAGCCTTGGTTGGACTGTAGGTGACAGGCCCAGGAAAGGCCTGGCTTCCTCTTCTCCTTCTTTACTCCTACATATGATCTCAAAGTTTCTTGTGCACTTTGTTTTACTCAATTTAGTTTTTGTTTTTTCCTTTTCAGTTGCATCCTTTACCACCCCCTAAACTGTAGTGGGATCAGCAGGAGGGGTAGACTTTTCTGGAACTGATTTTTTTTGAGACCTGGTGGAGGGGAAAGTGCCAGGTGTGGACACCTGCCTGCATCGTTATGTTTCAGCTTTTATAATTTGTAGTGTTTGGGTCTGTCCTATTGAAGTATATTAAAAAGGAAACTGCTTCTATTCTGCAGGGTCAGCAGGCTACAGCAGGGACTCTTCCTTGCCCAGGAGGATCGGCCACACGCTGCCCCATCAGATGCCCTCCATCAGTAACCATGGGCAGTGGGCCACCAGCTCCACCCAGATGTCTTCCCCAGCCTTGGACTGACCCTTCACCATACCTTCTACCACCTCCTCCCAGATATGTTCCGAAAACTGGGCCAGACCTTCCCCATCCTCCTCCCACCCATGTTCACAAACCCGGGCCAGACCGCCCCCCTCCTCCTCTCACCCGTGTTCCCAAACCCGGGCCAGACCCTCCCTCTCCTCCTTCCACCTGTGCTCCCAAACCTGGGCCAGACCTTCCCAGTCCTCCTTCCACCCGTATTCCCAGACCTAGGCCAGAGCCTCTCCCTCCTCCTCCCACCCCTGTTCCCAAACCTGGTCCAGACTCTCCCCCTCCCCCTCCCACCCATTCTCCCAAACCCGGGCCAGACCCGCCCTCTCCTCCTTCCACCTGTGCTCCCAAACCTGGGCCAGACCTTCCCAGTCCTCCTTCCACCCGTATTCCCAGACCTAGGCCAGAGCCTCTCCCTCCTCCTCCCACCCCTGTTCCCAAACCTGGTCCAGACCCTCACCCTCCCCCTCCCACCCATTCTCCCAAACCCGGGCCAGACCCGCCCTCTCCTCCTTCCACCTGTGCTCCCAAACCTGGGCCAGACCTTCCCAGTCCTCCTTCCACCCGTATTCCCAGACCTAGGCCAGAGCCTCTCCCTCCTCCTCCCACCCCTGTTCCCAAACCTGGGCCAGACCCTTCCCCTCCTCCTCCTAGCAGTATTCTGGGTCCTCCACTACACCCTCCCCCTCCTCCTCCCAGCCCTGTTCCTGGACCTCCCCTAAACCCTTCCCTCCCTCCTCCCAGCTGGCCTCCCAAGGCTTGGCCAGAGCTTCTACCTCCTTGTACACCCTGCTATCCTTCCAAGCCTCCACCAGGGTGCTCACCTCGGCATCTCTTCTGGCCTCCACCTCCTCCACCAGGCCGGCACCCTCCTCCCCCACTCTTCTGGCGAGCCCCTCCCCCACCTGGCTGGCATCCCCCTCCCTCACCCTTCTGTCCTCCTTCTCCCCCAGTTTGGTGGCACACTCCTCCTCCATCCTTCTGGCATCCCCTTCCTGCACCCAGTTGGCATCCCCCTCCCCCATCCAGCTCTCTTCCCGTGCCTTCACGTAGCTGGCTTCCCCCACCCACACGAGGCCCCCCTCTATCCACCCCGCCCGGATGCCGTCCACCATCCCCACCCAGCTGCCGTCCACCCACCCCACCAAAATGCCATCCACCCACCCCATTCAGCAGCAGCCCACCAACCCCACCCAGATGCCATGCATCTACCCAACCTGGATGCTGCCCCCCTCCTCAACCTGACTGCTGTCCACCTCCACTTCATGATTGGGGTCCCCCTCCTCCACAGGGCTGGGGTCCCCCTCCCCCACAAGGCTGGGGTCCTCCTCCCCTACAAGGCTGCTGTTCACCTCCCCCTCACAGCTGGAGTCCCCTTCCCCCTCATGGGTGGGGTCCCCCTCCTCCATCCCAATGGCATCCCTGTCCCCCCACCCAGCGGGGGTCCCATAATCCATTCGGCTGGTGTCCCCCTCCATCACTTGGCTGTCCTCCACCTTCCCCACCCAACCTGCCCTATGAGCCTCAGCAGCTACCTCTGTAACCCAGCGCCTCTGGTGTTCTTAGCTTCTCCCATTAAAACAAAAAAAAGCCAAGCTGATTGCCATCAAGTCAATTCCTACTAATAGCAACCCTACAGGACAGAGTAGAACTGCCCCACAGAGTTTCCAAGGAGCGCCTGGTGAATTCAAACTGCTGACTTTTGGTTAGCAGCCCTAGCACTGAACCATAGGCCCCAGGGTTCCCCTGTCCTATTAGCAGATTGAAATAAGACAGACACCAGTTTTAGTGGAAACAAAGTAGCAAGTTCATTATCAGCGCAGATAAGGAGCAAAGCAGCGTCTAGTGACCAGAAGACCATGAGCTCCCCAAGGTGGGAACTTGGGGATCTTTAAGGGAGAGACTGGTTCCAGGTCTTACACCTCAGTCCCCTTAGCCAGCCCATTCTTGGAATTCCCCTCCCCTGTCCAAGTCTGGGAGTCTGATTGTCGAATCATCTAGGGTTGCATGTACTGGTGGATGGACCTCTCACTCCAGAATGGGCTCCAGGTACAACGGTGGGCTGATGATTGCGCACCCCTCCGGAGGAGGGAAGTTCCGAGGTCAGGTTCTGCACAAGCCTGGGTGGCCACTTGGAACTAGTTCTTAAGGTACAGCCTTCTGACTTGAAGAATGTTAATAAGAAAATGTTGCCTAGAGTATATCAGCAGTTAGTCAGGAAGATAAGGGAATTAACAGACCTTGCACAGTAACTCTATCTTGGGATGCCTCTCAAAAGCCATTAGCTAGGATTTCACTGCAACCACATACTCGTAGGCCTCAGTGTCCAAAGCTTCTATCACCTCCACACTTCCAGCCTCTGGAGACCTTTACACGGTTGCCAGCTTCTCCTCCGGCAACAGCCTGATCACAGTTACTGTTGTCCCAACTGTTAAATGGTCTCATTCTACTTCCTTCCAGCTTCCATGGAAGAAAACTCATGTCTGTGGAAAGAGACAATTCTTTAAGAAATCTTAACTGTGGCATTAAACTCACTGCAGAAATTTTTTATCAACTAAAATTGGTACCATTTGAAAAAGAATCTCACAACTCGTGTCTCTCATAAGTTGATTAGATTTAAGGTAAGCACACAACCACTCAACACATATTTGTTTCCTCAACAAACCTTTACTGAGTACCTGCTGTCTGCTGCGACAAACAATAAACTTGAT
Source organism: Loxodonta africana (assembly GCF_030014295.1). Classification (NCBI taxonomy): domain Eukaryota; kingdom Metazoa; phylum Chordata; class Mammalia; order Proboscidea; family Elephantidae; genus Loxodonta; species Loxodonta africana. Next base: position 76,679,289 of record NC_087353.1, read on the forward strand.
CCCTGGCCTCATGGCCTTCAGATACAACAATCTGAAATACGCGTGTGCAAAAATTGTCTAGAGCTCTTCAGGCTACAGAGGACATTTAACCTGTGGCCATCAAGTCTCTCATAATGACCTCATAGGATAGAGTAGAACTGCCACATGGTGTTTCCAAGGAGCGTGGATTTGAACTGCTGACCTTTAGGTTAGCACCCCATCTTTGAACCACTGTGCCACCAGGGCTCCAGAGAGGGCATTAGGCCCCAACAAAGTCACCTTTTACAGGTGAAGAAACTAAAGTTAAGTGACTTGCTCCTAATCTCCCAGTAAGAATCCCCAAGGTTTTGTTCTTGACCATATTCTCATCTCATTCCACTCATTCACGACCACTTTCACGGCTTAACTGCCCTGTATATATTAGTGATTCCCATTTGTATATTAGGTCAGGATCTCTTTCCCTAAGTTTTCATGTGTCCTTATGCTGTCTACCAGAGACGCACTTTAGATCCAAAACACAAACAGGTTGAAACCAGAAGGAGGAAAAAAAATACTCCATGACCCTAATACCTAGCCATACGTTTTCTCCTTTTCAAAATGGGCGATTGAGAGCTTGACATAACTAACACCATAATGATACTCTAAGTAACCTACAAGCTTTTTTTTTTTTTAATTGCGCCAGCTGCAGTGGTCTCTTTCCAAAGGGACACAGGCCCCTCTCAGCTCTTGCTGCCTTGGATTCCCTTCTCTTCTTTGTTCTCTTGGGAGATGTCCTTCAGCCTGCAAGACAGTAGCTAGGAAGGCTGCCTGGTGCTTTTGGTCTGCAGCTTTCTTTCTTGCTCCTTATCTCAGTCAGAGTGGACTTGGCAGGCCAATTCCACTAGCTGAGATATTTTATGTTTTTTTTTTTTTTTTGCCTGCTACAAACATAAAGATTAGAGTCCAGATTTAGAGTCCAGATGTCCAACATGCATATCTTTAATAGTTTCTTGTAATTATTTTGTGATGTATATGACCATCTGTGGGCTATGAAGTTAAAAACATTAGGTAATCCTCGCCAAAATGGTATATAAGCTCTGATGTAAAAACTGCTTTTTGGGACTCCATAGAGACAGCCTGCATTACTGTCAGACTTTCCGTTGGTGCCACCTCCTCCTAATAAACTTTCTCTCTCTTTCTGACTTGGAGTACATTTCATTGGCTTGACCGCTCCAGGGTATGGACCAAAATTGGGGAATAGTAACCAAAAAAGTTGGATGGTATATTAATATCAGACAAAATAGATTTTAGGTTAAAATCTATTACAACAAAAAAGGACATTATATAATGATAAAAGGCTCAATTCATTCAGAAGATATATGTACCCAACAAGAGTCCTAAAATATATGAAGTAAACATGATAGAATTGAAAGGACAGAATATCTAGACAGATCAATAGGGAAATAGAGGGTTTGAACAACACTATAAACCTAGTAGACCTAATAGACATATACGGAATACTTCACTCAACATCATTAGAACACACATTCTTCTCCAGTGCACATAGATTATTCTCCAGGACAGAGCATACACTAGGTCACTGTCTTAGCTATCAAGTGTTTCTATAACAGAATACCACATGTGAGTGGCTTTAATAAATTTATTTTCTCAGAGTTTAAGAGGCTAGAAGTCTGAAGTCAGGGTGCCAGCTAAAGGGGAAGATTCTCGGTTGGTTCTGGGGGATGGTCCTTATCTCTTTTCAGCTTCTGTTTCTTGGTTCCGTGGAGATCTTGTATGGTATGGCATCTATCTTCCCCCATCTCTGCTTGCTTGCCTGCTTACTTGCTCAGTCTGCTCTTTTATATCTCAGAAGAGATTGATTTAAGACACATCCTTCACTAACACTGCCTCATTAATATATTAAGAGATTATATATAATATTTGTATATATTAATGTATTATATATTAATATATAACATATATTAATATAACAATGAAAACCCATTCCCAAATGAGAGTATAAGAACAGGAATAAGGGTTAAGATTTACAACCCATAACAGTCAATACAAATATAAATAAATTTTAAAAAGATCAAAATCATACAAAGTATCTTCTCTGACCACATGGAATGAAACTAGAGATGAAGTAACAGGAGAAAAACTAGAAATTACAAACATATACAGAAATTAAACACCACACTATTAACCAGTGATCAAAGAAGAAACCAAAGGAAAATCAGAAATACTGAAAGCTGAGCAAAATGAAAACAACATATCGAAACTTAAGAGATGCAGCAAGGCCAGGGCTTAAAGAGACAAGTATACTTGTAAATGCCGACACAGGGAGGGGAATCAAATCAATAAGCTGACTTTACAATTCGAGAAACTAGAAAAAGAAGCGCAAACTAAGTCCAAAGCTGCCAAAAGGAAGGAAATAACAAAAGATTGAAGCAGAGAAAAATGATAGAGAATAGCAAAACAACAGAACAAAATCAACAAAACTAGAAGTTGTTTCTTTGAAAAGATCAGTCAGATTGACAAATCAGTAGCTAGACAGACAAAAAAAAGTGAGGATGCAAAATTTTTACCCGGAATGAAAGTAGGACACATTACAACAGCATGCATGTGCATTTTCAGAAATGCAAATTATTATAAAAGAATACTAGGAACAATTTTATACCAATAAATTAGATAACCTAGATGAAACAGACACAGTCCTGGAAACCCACAAACTACCTCTGCTGATTCCAGAAGAAATAGAAAACCTCACCAGATCCATAACAAGTGAAGAGACTGAATCAGTAATCAATATCCTCCCAACAAAGAGAAGCCCAGAACCAGATGGCTTTAGTGGGGAATTCTACCAAACATTAAAAGAAAAATTGACAACAATGCCTCTCAAATTCTCCCAAAAAATAAGAGGATGAATTAGTTCCTAAATCATGTTATGAGGCCACCATTACCCTGACACCAAAGCCAGACAAGGACACCACAAGAAAACTACAAGCAAATATCCCTAATGAACCCAAAAAACCCAGTGCCATCGAGTCAATTCCAACTCATAGTGACCCTATAGGACAGAGTAGAACTGCCCCAAAGAGTTTCCAAGGAGTGCCTGGCAGATTTGAACTGCCGACCCTTTGGTTAGCAGCCATAGCTAATGAACATAGAGATAAAAATCCTTAACAAAGTATTAGCAAACAGTATCCATGATCGAGTGGGGTTTATCCCAGGATTGCAAGGGTGGTTCAACATAAGGAAATCTAACGACATAATACAATGAAAGAAAAGAACCAAATGATCATCTCAGTTGATGCAGAGAAGACAGCTGACAAAACACAATGCCCTTTCCTGATGAAATCACTCAAAAAACTACAAATAGGAAGGAACTTAATATAATGAAGGGCATCTATGAAAAACTCACAGTTAACATCATACCTAATGGTGAAAGACTGGTAACTTTCCACCTAAGATCAGGAGAAAGACAAGGATACCTGCTGTCATCACTGCTTTTCAGCATTGTACTGGAAATTCTAGAGAGAAATTAAAAAAAAAAAAACTAGTGCCATCGAGTCGTTTCCGACTCTTGGCGACCACAAGGGTTTCAAGGAAAAAAAGAAGAAAGAGGGAAAGCAAAGTATCCAAATTAGAAAGGAGGAAATACAAATATCCATATTCCCAGAGAGCATGATCTTATATGTAGAAAATTCCAAAGAATACATACACACACACACACACACAAACTAGTGGAGGTAATAAATGAATTTAGTAAATTTGCAATATACAAGTTCAACACATTAAAGTAAGTTGGGTTTTTATACACCAGCAATGAACAATCTGAATGGGATATAAAGAAAAGCATTTCATTTACAATAGTATCAAAAAGAATAAAATACCTTGGCATAAAGTTAATCAGGGAAGTGAAAGACTTGTACGCTGAAAACTAAAACTTTGCTGAAAGAAATGAAAGAAGAGCCGAATAAATTGAAGGATATTCCACGTTCATGGATTGGAACACTTAATATTATTAAGATGTCAATACTACGTAAAGTAATCTACAGGTTCATTGTAATCCTTACACAAATTCTATAGTTATCTAGTGCTGCTATAACACAAATACTACAAGTAGATGGCTTTAACAAACGGAGTTTTATTTCTTGACAGTTTAGGAGGCTAGAAGTCCGAATTCACGGTGCTGGCTATAGGGGAAGATTTTCTCTCTCTCATGGCTTTTTCTCTTTGAGCTTCTGCTCCTGGGCAATTTTCATGTGGCATGGCATTTCGGTCCCCCCGTATCTGCTTCTTTAGCTTGCCTGTTTTCTCTCTTTTATATCTGAAAAGAGATTGACTTCAGACACACCCTACATTGGTCCTACCTCATTAACATAACAAAAAGACAACTCATTCCCAAATGGGATTATAAACATGGGCATAGTGGTTGGGATTTACAACACATATTTTGGGGAGAAACAATTCAATCCATAACAAATTCCAACAGCCTTATTTTGCAAAAACAGAAAAGCTGAGTCTCAAATTCATATGGATTGCAAGGGGCCCTAAACAGCCCAAACAAGCTTAAAAAAGAAGAATAAATTAGGAGGAATGCAATAGAATACTACTCTTTCATCAGGATAAATGAAGTTCTGATATGTGCCACAATATGACTGAACCTTGAAAACATTAGGCTGAGTAAAACTAGTCAATCCCAGAAAGACAAATATTGTGTGATTTCACTAACAAGACGTACCTAGAAGGGGCAAAGGTATTGCGATCACAGTTTAATAGTGGTTACCAGGGGCAGGAGGGATGGGGGAAGGGATGTTTCATTGTTTATGCATCTTACAGTTTTGTTTATGGAGATGCAAAATTGCCGGATATTGGTGGTTCATGCCCATGATTGATGTAATTGGTTTTGTTGAATTGTACATGTGAAAAATGTTTAATTGGCAAATGTGTTCGTTATATTTTAACAACAGTGAAAGAATTTTTAAAAGAAAAAAAAAAACCTAAATTGAAAATAAAAATGTGAATCCAGACATTCCACCAAAGAGGACTTTCAGGCGGCCAACAAACACATGAAAGTTTGTTCAGGAGCATTAGTCCTTAGAGAGATGTAAATCAAATCTACAATGAGATACCATCTGTCATGATATGTCCTGAAAAATATGTGTCACGTTGCTAGGCCATGATTCCTAGTATTGTGTTGTTGTCCTCCAGTTTGTGATCTAATTCTCCTATGTTGTAAACCCTAATCTCTGACCGTGGTTAATGAGGAAAGATTAGGTTCCATTAAAAAAGCATCTGGGAGGGATTCAACACCCTTGCTCAAGTCACAGCTGTAATATGATGTAAGGGGAGTTTCCCTTGGGTGTGACCTGCATCACCTTTGATCTTACAAGGGATAAAAGGAAAGAGAAGCAAGCAGAGAGAAAGGGACATTATTACCACCAAGCAAGAAGAGTGGGGAGCACAGTGAGTCCTTTAGATGCACTGAGAAGTTCCTAAACTAGGGTAAGACTGACAACAAGAACCTTCCCCCAGAGTTCACAGAGAGAGAAACCCTTCCCTCTGAAACCGTCGCCCCGAATTTGTACTTCTAGCCTCCTAAACTGTGAGAGAGTAAACTTCTGTTTGCTAAAGCCATTCACTTGTAGTATATCTGTTATAGCAGCACTAGATAACTAAGTCACCACTTGGCTCTGCAAAAAATGGCTACTGACCAAAAAAGCAGAAAACAACAAAGGCTGGTGAGGTTGTGGGGACACTGGAACACTTTTACATTGTTGGTAGGATTGTAAAGTGGTACAACCTCTATGGAAAACCATAAGGCACTTCCTCAAAAAGCTAGAAATAGAAATACTTTGTGATTCAACAATCCCACTCCTAGTAATCTAACAGCAGTGACATGAACAGACAGGTGAACACCTATGTAATCTGCAGCATTATTCACAACAGCAAAAAGATGGAAACAACCTAAGTGTCCAGCAATAGAAGAATGGATAAACAAATTGTGGTACATACATACAATGAAATACTACACAGCTATAACAAATAATGAGGAGTTTTTGAAACATCTTATAACATGGATGAATATGGAGGATATTACGCTGAGCAAAATAAGTCAATTACAAGCGGACAAATATTGTATGGTCTCACTTTTATAAAAAGATAAGAATAGCTACATTAATACATACAGAAAGCTACATTCTTTGGTGTTTACCAGGGATGGGAGAAGAAGGGAGGGGAACCACTTTCTAAAGAGCAGACTCTGGTTATTTTTTGTGATGGGAAAGGCAATACTCAGTATGGGTGAAATCTGCACAATTTGGCCAAGGTAAATGACAACACAAAAAGTACACAAATAAGGGACAATTTTTGTAAATGCTAGAACATACAATTTTGCAATAATAACAAAGAAATATGTGTGTGGTTACATAGGCAGGTATGTATGTGTATATGTGTATAAGAAGGCACATGGGAATACACGGGTGTTCAGGTATAGACCTATCTGTAGGCATCTGTATGTACACGTTTGCGTGTGCTCCATATCTATTCATATATATGATACAGCACATAGGGAGCACAGTTACGGATACTTTCTAGATGCAACCAAACACCTTTTGGGATTGTTTTACTGGGTTTGAAGGCTTAGGGCCATAGTCTTATGGGACAACTTGGTCACTTGGCATAATATAGTTCATAAAGATAATGCTCTACATCCTAGTTTGGTGAGTGCCGTCTGTGGTCTTAAAAGCTCGCCAGCAGCCATCTAAGATATAACTATTGTCTCTACTCGTCTGGAGGAAAAAAGAAAGAAGGAAAACAAAGACTCAAAGAGGAAATTAGTCTACAGTACTAATAGCCCACACAAACCATGGCCCCATCTGTCCTGAAACCTGAAGAACTAGATGGTGCACAGATACCACTACCAACTGTTCTGATTAGGGACACAATAGATGGCCCTGGACAGAATCGGAGAAAAATGTAGAACAAAACTCAAATTCCTAAAAAAGGCCTGACTTCCTGGTACGGAGCAGACAAAAGGAAGTCCTGAGACTGTCACCCTGACATACCCTTTAAACTTGGAAGTGAAGCCACTCCCAGAGGTCACCTTTCAGACAAATAACAGATGGGATCATAAAATAAGAAGCAATATCATCTATGAGTACTGTGCTCCTTTAAATAATCATCTATATGACAAGCAAACTGTCAACATTTACACTAAAGCAAAGATGAGAAGATAAGGTGGGTACAGAAGCTGAATTAATAGAGACAGAACAAGCAGAATGGAAATAATGTGAATGCTGACACATTGTGAAAACATACACAATACCACGGAACAATATGTGTAAAAAAAAGTATAGAACCTGTTAAATAAAATGATATTTAAAAAAGTGTGAGTCCACTTAGAATCCAAAACTTAAGAGTACACAGTGAATTTTACTGTGAGAATTTACTTTGGGGAAAAAAAAATCTGAAGTGTGTGAAAAGAAGTTTATATTTAACAACATTTAGGTTATGATTGCAACTATGCTCTAATTCTTGGAATAAACAAAGAATGAATGGCCATCGATGGAGAGGAGTTTACGTACAAATTTTCCAACAAAGTGATATGTTGAGTATCGTGACATCTTTCACTTCATTGCTAACTTGTACAGCACCGTGACAAGATGACCATTTTTTTAACCCAAAAATTTGAGGGCTTCAGCAATTTTCCCAAGAAACTCTAAATATCCGATAGGAAACTCAATCTCTTCTGAAGGGCCTATTCCATCATTTTCTCTCTTTCAAATGTAAAATGCCCTGTCTGAAGCCATCATTAGCCAATAGTTTTGTGAAAGATCTTAGTATTTCTTCAGCATCACCCTCCTCCCATCTTGGATCTTATATGTTATAGACAATCAGCAAGAGAGGCCAAGCAACAAAGCTACTGAAAGGAGCCTCTGGAATATACACCCCTGACTTAAAAATGGAGGGATGTACGAGAAGAACACCCAAAGACAAAACAGGGACTATGACTCAGTTGGATGCTGCATAGTTGGATCATTTGTTTGGAGAATAAGTATGTTTAAGGAGCCATGAATGGATGCCACACTGACACATTACAAACCATCCCAGGGACCGCTGACATAAGCAGCGAGTTCATTAGTAAAGATCATTGTGTTTAGGGCCAATGCGGCCCCAGAGTAATGAAGATGCCCGTGGGCCTTTCTTCACAGTGCAATCTGAACCGACTGAGTCCTTTAGGGCTAGCCCAGGAAAAAAGCCCCCAAACAACCCCAACTCACCAGACTATGAAAGCTGCCCTCTCCTGCTCTTTCTGCTCTCCTATGAGAAGGGAGCATGCCCAGGGAGCAAGCATGGATCTGACTAGCCTTCTTCACTTCAATCCTGGAGAAGACAAGACCCATCCTTCTAAGCTACAGCCTTCCTGTTAACTGCTGTTGGTGGTGGTGGTTGTCGGGTCAATTCTGACTCATGTGTTTCAGAGTAGAACTATGCTCCATAGGGTTTTTAATTCTGTAACTTTTCAGAAGAGATTGCCAGGCCTGTCTTCTGAGTTACCTCTGGGTGAGTTCAAACTGCCAACCTTTCAGTCGGTAGTGAGGCAGTTAAACATCTATGCCACCCAAGTACACTTGTTACTACTAAGTGGCTTTAAAATGGCTGGTGGTTACCTTTTGGGGGATACCTATTGGGACAGGGTGTGAGGGAGTCAGCTGAGAACTGGAGCTACTCTGAGGGTCATGGTCCTGGCGGTGTTTACACAAGTGTGTGCATATGGGGTTAAGAGCTTACACTTTACAGCTTATGGAGCTCTGGTGGCACAGTGGTTAAGAGCTATGGGGTTGCTATGAGTCGGAATCAACTCGACGACAATGGGCTTGGTATTTTTGGTTTCGTAGAGTGCTTAGGATGTGAAAGCACTCTCCTAAAGCTTCATACCTATTAACTCATTTAACCCAGCCCTCAATGCTATGTTGCTGTTAGCTGCCATCGAGTCAGCCCCAGAGTCCTGGAGACCCCGTATGTTACAGAGTAGAACTGTTCCATAGAGTTTTCTTGGCAGATTGCCAGGCTTTTCTTCCATGTTATCACTGAGTGGGTCTGACCTGCCAATCTTTGCATTAGTAGCTGATGGCAAATTTCTCGCACCACTCAGGCTCCTTCACTGGTATGATGCAGATGCTGTTTTTACCCCATTTTAGGATAAAGAAACCGAGTCACAGAGCAGTGAAGAAGATTGCCCTAAGTCTCAAAGATATCACACGGTGAAGCCCAGATTTTAACTGAGGTCTTCTGGCTGTAAACTCATGTTCCTAATCTCTACACTAAAAAAAAGAGAGAGAGCAAAACATTAGCCTAGAGCTATCCATTAAAAAAAAAACATTGATGTTGAGTCAACTCTGACTCATAGTGACCCTATAGGACAGAGTAGAACTGCTCCATAGGGTTTCCAAGGAGTGCCTGGTGGATTTAAACTGTTGACCTTTTGGTTAGCAGCCATAGCACTTAACCACTACTCCACCAGGGTTTCCAAGAGCTATAATTCTTGGATATTACAGGTAATCAAGTGTTGTTGTTTTTTTTTTTTTTTAATTTTTAAAGCAAACACATATATTGGGGAATATATAATGCTAAATTTACATAAATGATTAAGATAAAATATGAGGCTCCTAATAAATTTCGCACTGGTGGAAGCTGCTTGAGCCAAGGACCCAGAGCTCTGGAAAGACAAAGCGTGGCCTCCTCTGTCATTTGAGTCCATAAGAGTCCTGTGTGCACCTGAGCTTTGGTGTTTCTTAGCATAGAGTGCCGAAATCTTCACTTTTTGGGTCCAGGACATGGGCAGGTCGCGAGTCTTGGGCTCGCTATGCCAGTTACTCTCTGTGCCAAGAGAAGACGTGACCCTCCAAAGCCGATGTCTGGTCTTGCATCACCCCAGTCCTGGCATCTGCCTCTAAACCTGTGAAGGAACAGCTGATCTTGCAGGTACTGAATTGGTCCAGCAGAGTTGGAGAATGCCCTGGCAGAGCACCCAGAGGTGGCTGAATCAGCCGTGGTGAGCAGTCCAGATCTCATTTGAGGGGAGGTGGGTAGAGAATAAGGATGTGATCATGTCTGCGTGTGGGCACTGGGAAGCCAGAAGCAGGATCAACTTCAAGGCACTGTCTAGCCAGCCTTGGTCCTCTGGTGCAAAGGGCATAATTACTGTGTATGTGGACTTACACTGTGTGGTCAGCAGGTGGCGCTGGGCCTCATCTGTGGCACTGTAAATAATGATTATGAATGATGACGATGAAGGTTGTGATGGTTACGGTTGTGTGTTAACTTGGCTGAGCCATGATTCTAATTAGCCTGACAGTCCTGTGATGTTGTGATCACTTCCACGATGAAATTTGATGTGATGTGATCACTTCCATGATGGCGTCTGCTATGAGCGGCCAATCTGTTGAAACGGAGTGTCCTTGGACATTTATCCTGCAATGAATATAAATGGATATTCTGGCAAGGTTTGTAGGCTTTTACTCGTTCTGGATTCTGCACGTGGTTCCTGTTCGTCTCACCTCCATTTCTTGAGACTTGAGCTAGCAACTTACATAGGGTCTTCCCTGCCCATCTTTGGATTCATCAGTCTTCAAACCCTGTGATCAAGAGTCCTCAATATATGTCAACATATCTAACCCTCACAGCAACCCAATGAGTTAAGTGTTCTTATTATACTTTTTTTATAGATAACGCGTGGGTCCTGGTAGTCGTCTATTAACCTAACCTGAAGGATGGCTGTTTGAACCTACCCAGTGGCACTGCAGAAGAAAGGCCTGGCAATCTGCTTCCATAAAGATTACAGCCAAGAAGATCCTATGGAGCAGTTCTACCCTGTAACGCATGGGGTTACCATGAGTCAGAATCCACTGGAAGGTAGTGGATGTGGTTGGGTTTTATAGAGGAGGAAACAGGCAAAAAGATGTTAAGTAACTCTCCTGCATCACACAGCTAATGAGCAATGGAGCTGGAATGGGAATCTAAGCAATCTGGCTCCACAGCGTGTATTACTTCATTCATCAAGCATTTATGGAAAACCTACTATGTACTGTGCAGTCAAATTGGGGATATCATTAATCATCACCATCAATTGCCAATAGGTATTACTCACTAGGTTCCCTGTAGGGAACTGAACATATAATAATAGTAATAATTATGATGACACTACTATTAATAACAATAATAGTAACAACAAATTGAAACTAGCCAGATGGTTCACATGAATCATCACTTCGAATATTTCCAGATACCCAGTAAGGGATGAACTTTTATTGTCCCTGTTTCACACAAGGAAACTGAAGTTAAGAGAATGAAATACTTTTCCAAGGACATAGATGGAATTGGAAGTAGTAGGATGTGAACCTAATCCTTTCCTTTTCCAAAGTCGCCATGCTCTTATCAAGTATATGGCTCAAGCATCAACTTGCTTTTCCGTTCATTCACTAAACATTACATTTTTGGTGCTGCAGTGGTTAAGCACTCAGCTGTTAACCAAAAGGTCTGAACCCACCAACCCCTCTGTGGGAGAAAAATGTGGCAGTCTGCTTCCATAAAGCCTTGGAACCCTATGGGACAGTTCTACTCTGTCATATAGGGTTGCTATGGGTGGGAATAGACTGGAAGGCAGTGGGTGGGGATATAATTTGTTGGCACTCACCATGACCTCACTCCCAAGCTGTAGGTGGTGAAGGCATTTATCATCCCAGCCCCACAGTTCCTGTCCCACGACCAGGACCAGTTCATCAAGGAGCTGTAGCAGCACATGAAGAGAGAGACAGTCCCGTACAAGTACCCAAGGCAGGTGAGCACGCAGATGGATGGGGTCTGGTCCTCCTGGCTGGTTTCAGTGCTCAGCTCTCCTAAGTTCTCCAGGGTGGTCAGGGTAAGCTCAGGTAGACAACACCACTAGCTTTTTCCACTGCAGAAGAAACAACTCGACTTACAGATGGGGTGGAGCAGACTTTATTGGATGGGAGCCTCTAGCCAGTGTCAGAAACCAAAAAGGAACTCACTGCTGCCAAATTAACCTAAAGAAAGGAAAATCAGACAAGTGTCCAAAGGCATAAGTGCAAGAAGGTTACTTATAATCCTGCAGAATTTGAGAAAGAAAAGTCCAAATCAGCAGCTTCCAAACTATCTGTAACATGACTCATTGTAAGAAATACAGTTTGTATTGCAACTCAGTGCATATGCACATTAACATAACATACAAAAGTTAATATTTATCATTGTAACTCTCAATACATTCAATATTTTCTATTCTACTTCATTTTTTTAAATGCTACTTGCAACTAACAGAATTCCTTTTACAGCTCTCTAATGGGCCACAGCCTATGGTTTGAAAATCACTGATTTCAGTGTCCAACATACGAAGTGATTCGATTATTCACGGAATTAACATAGTCTCCTCCTGGTGGCCCAGTGGTTAATTGCTTGGCTGCTAACCAAAAAGTAGACAGTAGGAACCCACCAGGCTCCCCTTGGGACAAAGATGTGGCAGCATGCTTCTGTAAAGATTATAGCCTTGGAAACCCTATGGGGCAGTTCTGCTCTGTCCTATAGGATCACTATAAGTCGTAATCAACTTTGAGGGCAACAGGATTGGTTTTCTTATAGTTAAAAATAATGATGCACATATTTTATTTTTTGACATAAAAAGATCTCGACAGCACATAGCAGAATATGTAATAGTATATGTAGTATGATCCTATTTGCTTCAACAGAGTTTGAAAGGGTACCGATGCCAAAGATTTAACATTTCCTTCTTTTGTAATACTTTGTGGCATTGTTTGAATTTTTACAATCGATACATATTATGTAGCTACATGGGTAACATTTATTGATCACCTACCCTGTGTCCTGGGCCCTGTAGTAAATGCTTTACATGTAGTGTTATTTCACTTAATCCTCGCCACAACCTGCTATGGTATAACTATCCTGTTTTACGTGGAGCAAACTGAGACACAGACAAAGTAAATGGCCTGAAATTACAGCTAATAAAAGGCAGAGCTGGAACTCAAACCCAGGTGTGTCTGACAACAAAGTTCATGCTTTTCATTTCAGGCTATGCTGCCTTATAGCCTTCACATCATAGCAACACCCAGGCCACCACAGTACGACCAACAGGCAGACAAGTATTGCAAACGTCAGCAGGACTACCCATGGTCGACAGGTTTCAGTGGAGTTTCCAGACTAAGACAGAATAGGAAAAAAGGCCTGGCAATCTACTTCCAAAGCTTAGCTAATGGAAATCCTATGGATCACAACAGAGCACTGGAAGTATGTTCAGTTCCCTACAGGGAACCTAGTGAATAATAAGTATCGGAAGACGAGCCTTCTAAGTTGGAATGTACTCAAAATACATCGTGGCCAAAACAATGGGCTTGAGCATAACAGTGATCATGAAGATGGCACAGGACCGGGCAACATTTCATTCTGTTGTCCTTGGGGTCATCATGAGTCAGAACTGACTCAATAGCAACTAACAGCAAGAACAATGCTACCTCACAGAGAATAGAAAAAATGATGCCTAGCACCAGGTGGGCTGGGTTGTACTGTGGGTAACTGTGATGGTTCAGGTTGTGTGTCAAGTTGGCTGGGGCATGAGTCTCAGTGTTTCGGTAGTTATATAATGTTGTGGTCACTTCCCTACTGAGATTTGATATGTGATCACCCCCATGCTGAGATCTGCTGTGAGTAGCCAGTCAGTTGAAAGGGAGTTTCCTTGGGCGTTTAGCCTGCATCAAGTGTGGGGGAACATTCTGGCACGACTCAGGGGCTTTTGCTAGTTCTGGATCCTGCAGCTGGTTCCTGTTCGTCTGACCTCCAGTTCTCAGGACTTGAGCTAGCAGCTTACCAGCAGTCTTGCCTGCCGATTTTGGGATTCATTGATCTTTACAGCCTGAGAACAATAAAGCCCTACTGTCCAAACTGCCAATCTTGGGTTTGCCAGCCCCTGCAGCTACGTGAATCAGGAGAAGCCTCCATCTTGACCCATGGACTTGGGACATTCCAGCCTCTACAACCACCTAAGCCATTTCCTTGATATAAATCTCTCTCTCTCTATTTATTTATTTACATGCTTTACTGATTTTTCTTCTCTAGAGAACCCAGCCTAAGACAATAACAAACAGCCGCAAAGTCTTAGTGGCCTATAGTAATGAAAGTTTATTGCCCTGGGTCTTCTGGGAGCTCTGCTCCACATTCCATCACCCTGGGACCTGGATAAAGTGCAGCCACCCTGTAGATACCTGTCAGGTACTATGCTGATGGGAAGCCTGGGTGGTCGGCCTCCCACCTGAAGGGTTTTAAACTATTCTGCCTAGAGGTGACACACTTCACTGTTCATTGGCCAAAGCAAGTTATGTGGCTACATCTACCCTCAGGGAGTCAGGAAGAGGACCTCAGAGACCTGGTGAGCCCCATGTAAACCCCCACATTGTGTCAGCCTGTCTGGGGTCTGTACAGGTGACAAGGAAGGGAGTGGGAAATGGAAAGAAATGACAGCACGACCCAGTCAGGTTGGATTTGCTTTCTTCTCATCCAGGTGGAGTTTGTCACAGAGCTGCCAAGAGCCATCACTGGCAAGATCAAACAAGGTGAACTTCAGAAAAAGGAGTTTGGGCAGATGTAATCAATAGTCAACTCAGGCCCACTGAGTAAACTTGGGCACAGCCCTGGCTGCCTCAGTTTCCCCAATATTTGGGGGGGGGAGTTGTGTTCAGAGACTGGATTTCAAAGGGGATCAGAAGCGCCTAGATTCCTACATTTTTCCTCTTTGAAGTTAAATTCAGTCACTACCCCTTCTCCCACTGCTCTGTCCCTTTGGGGTTGGCCATGTGAGTGCTGGAACTGGGGCTGAGGGGTAATAAAACGCCACCATCAATGTCAACAGCGACCCTGTTTTGTGAGCTTGCTCTGTGCCTGGGCCTGTGCTAAATTCTTCTTACGACTTCCTCTGTGATTCCCCCCAACCTCCAATCTGAGACAATCTCGGCCAGGTGGATTTTCCCTCCTGGATCCAGCACCATCTGGTGGCCCCGTGTGCCCACTCCCATGGCCAGAGACACTGAGGCTGGGAGAGAAACTCCAGGTGGCCCTAGGCTCTAGCCCTCCTGGGCTCCTCCTGGCCCCTCAGGAGGGTGAGCCTGGGCCTGGCACTTGCTTGGTGGCTGCACTCACTGGCCAGATAGTCCAGCACCTGCCACCATCCAGTGGGTCTGTCACCTTTGTGCCTGACAGTAACACTGCTGCCGCTGCTACCACCACCCCAGCTCCCGGCCACCACAGTGAGGGAGGGACCGGGGCTCTCTGGGGATCCAAGAGCCCCACGGACTCCCCCAGTCCTCCCCAGGTGTGCTGCCCACTCACCCCTAACCAGGCCCCAGGAGCCCTCCCCCTTGGATTTCCCTAGAGATCTCCCCCACTCGAACACTCACCAGGGATCCAGAACTGCCCCAGCTCTCCCACCAACCCCCAGCTACTCACACCACTCCAGGGACACAGAGCCCTACAGACCCCCCAGCCCTCCCTAGGGACACCCACCTAATCACCCCTCCCAGGGACCCAAGACTCCCCCATCCCCTCCTCAGAGCCCCTCCCACTCACTATAACCCTCTACAGTTGCCCCCTGGTTGGGGGTCCTGTGAACTTACTCTTCACTCCATCCATCCTTAGGGCCTGAGGTGGGACCACCAAGAGGACAGCAGAGGCTAAGGGAGCAGAGGCAGAAGGGCCCAGCCCCGCCTGAGGGAGGAGGATGGACATACTCTTTTCTCTCACCCACCCTGGGGGTGGCCCTTGAAGAAGTCCCCACTGTGTCCGCATGTTCCTGGGGTGCACACACACACACACACACACACACACACACACACGCACACAGTGGGAAAAGTATGGACACGATGAGCACAGGGACCCGCAGACAAGGACTACCTGGTCTCAGCTGGGAACACAGGTGCGGGCTCATGGACAGGCTCACAGGGAACCACACTGCAGACCCAGGCAGAAACACCACAGGGAGCACACACAAACACTCAGGGTCACCTGAGACAGCCCCCCAGGCAAAGTGACACACGATAGACACACCCACACAGATACACACTCAGGAACACCCAAAGGAGCAAATTTACACAGTCCACACACAGACAGTTAGCAGGGACACACATGCCCAGATACACACACACATAGGCACAGGGACAGAGAAACATGGATTTCCACAAATGACACACACCCCTTCACTGACACACACAAATGCACACACACACAGAAGAGCACAGAGACACAACAGCCACACGGGAAAACACAACACACAGTACACTCACAGACTCAGAAACTCAGACACACAGATTACACACCTGCACGCCCACACCCACACACATGCACAGACCCTCGGCCCCCCAGGACACACAGATGACCGCGGCACTCCCAACAGAGGCCACTGCAGGCAAATGGGTCTACAGTCCAGGCATGCCCTGCTCCACCGAAGCTGTCACTACAGGGAGTGCTTTCCTGGCTCCAAATTCACTCCGGGGGCCCTCTGCAGGGCTGTGCCCAGGGCGCTGAGAGTGGCCAGGGCAGGGGAGCTCTGGGAGGAGCTTCTGGGCCGGAGGCTGGGACTCAGACCCTGTCAGGGGCCCTTACAGTGGGGGTGTCCAGGTGTCCTGTGGAGCCTGCTAGATACAGAGGTCAAGGGAGGCCTCAGGAACTGTTGTTAATTTTCAAAGATATTTTGATGATTTATTTTGTGTGCCAGTTCTACCTGTGTGTGCAAACGTAAGGAAAGCCAAGGGGCCTGTCCTAGAGAATCAACAGAGGAAATGCCCAGTTAATAAAGAAAGCATATTCCGGACGTGAGTAACATTACAAATAATGGAAACTCCAGAACACTTAGTTGTGCTGATGCCTAACCTGAACATGGATCAAGAGGCAATTGTACAAACAAAACAAATTGCAAAAGGTGTGCGGCAGGGTTGCATCTTTTCATCTTACTTACTTATTCTGCATGCTGAACGAATAGTCCTAGGAGATGGACTATATGAAGAAGACAGCATCAGGATGGAAGGAACACTCATTAACAAACTCAATAATCAATTGACAACAGCCTTGCTTACCGAAATTGAAGACAATTTGAAGCACTTGCTGATCAAAGTCAAGGACTAGAGCCTTCAGTACAGATTACCCCTGAATGTGAAGATAAAAATCCTCACAACTGGACCAATAAATGACATCACGATAAATGCCAAAGAAACTGAAGTTGTCAAGGATTTCATCCTATTTGGATCAACAGTCGATACCCATGTAAGCAGTCGTCAAGAAATTAAAAAATGTATTGCATTGGGTATATCTGCAAAAGACCTTTTTAAAGTTTTAAAACCTGAAAATGTCACTTTGATGACTAAGATGCCCCTGACCTAAGGCATGGTAATTTCAATCATTTCATATGCGTGCAAAACCTGGACAATGAAAAAGGAAGGCAGAAGAAGAACTGATACATTTACATTGTGGTGTTGGCAAAGAATACAGTATATACTGTGGAGTGCCAGAGGAACAAACAAGTCAGTCTTAGAAGAAATACAATCAGAAGGCTCCTTAGGAGTGAGGATGGCAAGACCTCGTTCGTCTTGCTTATTTTGGACACATCTATGGGTAAAGACCAATCACTAGAGAAGGACATCGTGTTTGGTAAAATAGTCAGCAAAAACAAGGGAAACCCCCAATGAGATGGATTGACACTATAGCCACCACATTGGACCTCATTGTGTTGTATGAAGTTGCCGTGAGCTGGAAAGGACTCCATGGCAAATAACAACAACAACCTTTTAAAATATAGAACAAAGGATATATCACTTAAAAAAAAATTAAATGAGTAGATAAGATATTCTCATGTGTACTCTAAAAACTACATTATAAACACATAAGGATACCCGATGGATGTCAAGATCAGATGTGTGGTAATCGGGGCAATGCCCACACAAATTCACATATTATTCCAATACTAATATACATAAAATACCAAATGGAGAAAGCTCTTCCGCTCAAAATGAAAAGCATGTTTGTGCAAATAGATTACAACTTTTTATGCACCTCCTCCATGTGGGATGATATTTTGAACCAAGTGGAAAGAGTCAATAAAGCTGTCCAGTGAGAAATCCTGACTGTACATAAAGCTCCATGCTTATTAGAAGGCCTAGGCCCTTGCTTACAGCAAATGAGAGAAAGTAACTTTGAAGGCATGTTTGGTAAATGCAAAATCTTAACAAGACATATGAGCATATTTCTGAACTTGAAAATAAAGGGATGGGAAATGTACGACTCACTGGATCCAAGTATCAATTATTATGGGAATAGATATATTTTAAATAGGCTATTATGGACATCTTGATTTCACCTTTGAAGTGAAGATATAAAAAAAAATACACTGTTTTTGAATTTTTAATAGAAAAAAATTTATTTTAAAAAATGTATTTTCAGTGAATATATCCAATTACACCCATTGGCTTGGCTCTTAAATATTCTAGCAACTTATACCCTGTAGAAATTTCATCTTATACAATTTTAAGCGGTGTCAAATATCAATAATATATATACATATCAATAGCTGGTACTAAAAAATATATTAATGTTCTTTGTTCATCTAAATCTGATTCAGGAATTGTGCTTCGTACAATATTATCCCAGCTTGGAACAAGCCTTGGTAATTTTGGGTTTTTTTTTAAAACACTAATGTCACAACGTGTCCTGTGAAAGATGGTTCAGTAAGCTGAAATTTAAATTTCTTTGAGGTCATCATTAGCTCTTGAAAATCAATCACTGCAATTATCTCCACTGCAAATGTGACAAACTGAGAACTATATTTTAAAAATATTATTGATGACTATGCTTCCATGGGAGCCCAGGTGGCACAGTGGTTAACAGCTACTGCAACTAACCAAAAGGTTGGCAGTTTGAATCCACCAGCCACTCCCTGGAAAACCTATGGGGCAGTTCTACTCTGTCCTATAGGGTTGCTATAGGTTGGACGCAACAGCAACGTTTTTGTTGCTGTTTTAATGCTCTCATGAGGATTCCCTGAGCTGTGCAGACAGTTAAGCACTGGACTACAAGCCAAACGGCTGGCGGTTGGAACCCATCCAGAGGCGCGCTGTAAGGCAAGCCTGGCAATCTGCTTCCAATAAGATCACAGCCTTGAAGCCCTATGGAGCAGTTCTACTCTGCACACATGGGGTCACCTTGAGTCAGAATGGAACCTGCCCTACCGCAACTAACCACCACTACGCTTTCACGAAAACAAGGACGGTAAAATTAGAGTAATTTCTAATATTTTAATAAAGAAAAATAATGTTGAGTGTTTTAATACACCTACTTTTCAGTTTTTTACTTTTTCCTAGCTACTTTAAAGTTATACATAAAAACAACAACAACAAAAAACCCACTGCCATCAAGTCTACTGCAACTCATATCAACCGTACAGGACAGAGCAGAACTGGGCCATAGGGCTTCCGAGGATGTCATCTTTAAGGAAGCTGACTGCCACATCTTTCTCCAGCTGAGCGGCTGGTGGGTTCCAACTGCCAAAATTTCTGTTAGCCACTGAGCGCTTAACCACTGCGCCACCGGGGCTCTTTCTATAGGTTAAAAAAAAAAAGTAACCATTAAAAAGTTAACAACAGCCCGTACCCTGGGGCGCGTATCTTCTCTTTCACCTGGGGCTCCATCAAGGCCGGCCTGGAGAAGCCACAGCAAAGCCCCTTCTCCTCAGCACTCAGGGCCCCAAGAGGAAGCTTTCCACTCACTGTTGACTCTCGGATCCCAAAGCAGCGGGGCGCCTCCCTAAACTCTCCTTTCTGCCCCTGCGGCCACGTCACCCGCCAGCTTGAAACCCGGCTCCATCTAGGCGTCGCCGGTCGGAAAAGGCGCCTGGGCGCCCTCTGCCGGCTGTTGGTTCGCAGGGACGGTCGCTTTGTGCTGGCTGTTTAGCGGTGGCCCCGCACCTCTGGGAATGACATTGTCAATTTTAAGTGATTACTTTAAACCAAAAAAACAAAAAAAAGGTTAATTCCGCCTTTATGTGCAAAAGCATTTAAATAGGAATTTCACCCCTAATATTGACTGATTGTTTTGGCTCTCCTATCTCTGTCTTGGAAACCCTGGTGGTGTAGTGGTTAAGCGCTACGGCTGCTAACCAAGAGGTCGGCAGTTCGAATCTCCCAGGCGCTTTTTGGAAACTCTATCAGGCAGTTCTACTCTGTCCTATAGGGTCGCTTTGAGTCGGAATCGACTCGACGGCAATGGGTGGGATCTGTTTCACATGCCACTATGACAACCAGCTCTGAAGGCTCATGTGTACTTCATGAGGGACCAACATCACAATCTTCTGCACTTTGTCCCTGTGTCCCATGACTCCCCACCCTTCTCTAGGTTTCTATGTTGATGCTGAGGTGGGAGATGCCCCATGATCAAAGCCCACACATGCACAGCCAGGTGTCTTGTTAACTCTGGGTGTGTGTGGTCTGTGTTTGTGTGTACTCAGAGAGTGAATGGTCAGTGTGGTGGGGGTCAGTTAGGGTGTATACATATGATTTTTATATTTGTGTATGATCAGAAGGTAATGGTCATTTCAGTATCTCTTTGTACGTGTATTTTATCAATGTTATGTTATGATGAGTGTGGACATGTGGGATCTTGGAGAATGTGCAATGTGTGTTGTCAGTGTTCCATGTGTTTTTAAACTGGACTAACAGGTGAGAATGTGTGATCAGTGTGTGAATTTAGGATGAAAGTGTGATCAGTGTGTGAATTTAGGATGAAAGTGTGATCAGGATATGTGTGAGTTCTCAGTGTTGATGTGTTGTCAGAAGGTATACAATCATTTACAATATCTCTGTGCATGTTGCATTCATTTTCACGTCGTCAGACGTGTGGTCAGTGTGAATGTGTCTGTTCGTGTGCCTTAGCCATCTAGTGCTGCTATAACAGAAATACCACAAGTGGATGGCTTTAACAAAGAGAAATGTATTTCTTCACAGTAAAGTAGGCTAAAAGTCCAAATTCAGGGTGTCAGCTCCAGGGGAAAGCTTTCTCTCTCTGTTGGCCTTCTCATCAATATTCCCCCGACTAAAAGCTTCTTTGCTCAGGAACCCCAGGTCCAAAGGATGGTTTCTGCTCCTGGCACTGCTTTCTTGACTGTCACAATCCAGTCCTGTAGCTTGAGTTCTGTCTCACTAACACAACTGCTGCCCATCCTCCTTCATTAACATCATAAAGGCAGGCGTTACAATTTATAGGAAAATCACACAATACCGGGAATCATGGCCTAGCCCAACTGATACACTCATTTTGGGGGGCACATAATTCAATCCATGACACTACATGTGTATGTTGATGATGTGGTTAGAGAGTGTTAGTGAGGAGCAGCATTGAACACCTGCCCGACTCTTCAGCAGTCACCTTCCTTGGAGCCCCAGTTTGTCCAGGAAATGCCCAAAGGTTATCTGAGAGGCCTGGAAAAAGGAGGAAAAAACAGAGGGGTCAGGGCAATGGAAGCCACTAGTGCTCAGGACAGAGAAGTGCACAGGCTCTTGACCAGTTGGAGACAGGGATTTAGGTTCTGTAGGTTTAATGGGTCAGGGAACCTGCAGGCATCAGTAACTGTAGACCTATATGGGATCATGATTGACAGCTTTGTGCAATAGGGTTTGTGACTAATAATGCTGAACATCTTTTCATGTGCCTGTCGGCCATTTGTAATCTTCTTTGGAAAAATGCCTATTCAAGTCCTTTGCCCAATTTTGCATTGGGTGGTTTGTGATTTTGTTCTTAGTGTTCTTTATACCTTCTGGATATTAGACCTTTATCAAATATATGATTTGCAAACATTTTCTCCCATTCTGTGATTTGTTTTCCACCCTCTGATTAGCATCCTTTGCTGCACAAAAATTTTTCCTTTGAATGAAATCCAATTTCTCTATTTCTTCAATATTTGCTTGTGCTTTAGGTGCCTTTTGTAAGAAACTATTGCCAAATCCAAGGTCATGAAAATTACAGTTATGTTTTCTTCTAAGACTTTTATAGTGTAAGTACTTATATTTAAATCATCGATTATTTTGAATTAATTTTTTGTACACGAGGTGAGGTAAAAGTCCAACTTCAATTTTTGTATGTGCTTTATCCAGTTCACATATTATCATTTGTTGAAGAGACTCTTCATTCCCCATTGAATGGACTTGGCAGCCTTGTTGAAAAGCAATTGGCCACATATATGAAGGTTCAGTTCTGTATGCTCAGTTCTATTCCATTGATCTATGTGTGTATCTCTATGCCAGTACCACACTGTTTTGATTACTGAAGCTTTGTAGTATTTTTTAAAATCAGGAAGTATGAGTCCTGCCACTTGGTTCTTCTTTTTCAAGATTATTTTGGCTACTTGGGGTTCCCCAGAATTCTATACCAATTTTAGGACCGGCTTTATCATTTCTGCACAAAAAAAGTTTGGGATTTTGATAGGCAGGGCAAAAGAGAAAGAAGGAAACCGAAGACTCAAAGAACAAACTAGTCCACAGAACTAACAGACCACACAAACCATGACCTAATCTATCCTGAGACCAGAGGAACTAGATGGTGCACCGATAACACTACCAACCATTCTGATTAGGGATACAATAGATGGTCCCAAACAGAATGAGAGAAAAATGTAGAACAGAACTCAAATTCCTAAAAAAGGCCTGACTTCCTGGACGAGAATAGACAAAAGGAACTCCCGAGACGGTCGCCCTGCTATACTATTTAAACTTGGAACTGAAGCCACTCCCCAGGATCAACTTTCAGACAAATAACATATGCGCTCAAAAAATAATGAACAATATCACCCATGAGTACTGTCCTCCTTTAAATAATCATCTACATGATACCGAAAGGTTAACATTTACCCTAAAGCAACGATGACAAGAAAATGGGGTGTAAGGACGCTAGATTAATGGAGGCAGAACAATCAGAATGGAAATAATGAGAATGCTGACACATTGTTAAAAATGTAACCAATATCATGGAACAATATGTATAGAAATTGCTAAATGGGAACCTAATTTGCTGTGCAAACTTTCACCAAAAGTATTGTGATAAAATGATATAAAAAAAAGTGCGAGTCCATTTAGAGCCCAAAACTTAATAGTACACAGTGAAAAAAGAAAATAACTGTGAGAATTTACCTTGGGGAAAATAAAATCTGAAGTGTGTAGAAATAAGCCTACTTTATATTTAACCACACTCAGGTTATAATTGCAACTATGCTCTAATTCTTGGAATAAACAAGGAATGAATGAACGTCAATGGAAAGGAGTTTAGGTACAAATTTTCCAACAAAATGATATGTCAAGTGTCATGAAATCTTTCACTTCATTGCTAACTTGTACAGCACCATGACAAGATGACCATTTTTTCACCCAGAAATTTGAGGGCTTCAGCAATCTTTCCAAGAGACTGTAAATATCTGACAGGAAATTGATTCTCTTCTGAAGGGCCTATTCCATCACCCATCACCCGTCTTGTTCATTTTCTCTCTTTCATATGTAAACTGCCTTAACTCTCTGAAGTCCTTATTTGCCAATAGTTTTGTGAAAGATCTTAGTATTTCTTCAGCATCACCCTCCTCCCATTTTGCATCCTTATGCTTCGTGGACAATCAGCAAGAGAGGCCAAGCAACAAAGCTGTTGAAAGGAGGGTCTTAATTATACACCTCTGAGTTAACACCCAAAACCAAACCTGTGGCTCTAGAGTCAATTTTGGCTCATAGTGACCACACAGGGAGAGAGTAAAACCGTCCCATAGGGCTTCCAAGGAGCAGCTGGTGGATTCCAACTGCTGATGTTTCGTTAGTAGCTGAGCTCTTAATTAACAGGGAGGGATAATGAGAAGAACACCCAAAGACAAAACAGGGACTACGTACTCGGTTGTATGCAGCATAGTAGGACCATGTTAGGCGAAGAAAAAGTATGGCTTTATTGGAGAATAAGTATTAAGGAGACGTTTATGGATACCACACTGACACATTACAGACCATCCCAGGGACCACCGACATAAGCAAGTTCATTAGTTAAGATTATCGTGTTTAGGACCAATGCGGCCCTGGGGTAATGAAGATGTCAGTAGTCCCTTCTCCAGGGTTCAGTCTAACTGACTGAGTCCTTTAGGGCCTGACCAGGAATAAAGCCCTGTAGTCCTCAAACAACCCCACCCACCAGACCATGAAAAGTGCTGCTGCTGTTGCCCCCACCCTTCCTTTACCTAATCTTTCTGCTGTCCCCTGAAAAGGAAGTATGCCCTAGGGAGCAAGCATGAATCTGATCAGTCCTCCTTGCTTCAATCTGGAGGAGTCCAGACCCATCCTTCTAAGTCATAGCCTTTCTGTTAACTACTGTTGGTGGTGGTGGTTGTCATTGAGTCAGTTCCGACTCATGCCGTCCTCATGTGTTTCACAGTAGAACTGTGCTCCATAGGGTTTTCAATACTGTGACCTTTCAGAAGCAGACTGACAGACCTGTATTCCAAGGCACCTCTGGGTGGGTTTGAACCACCAACCTTTCAGCTAGTAGTGAAGTACTTAACCATTTGCGTCCCCCAAGGACTTCTGTGAACTACTAAGGGGATTTAAATGGCTATTGGTTGCTTTTCGGGGTTACCAAGTGGGACAGGGCCTGAGGGACTCACCTGGGAGCTGGAACTATTCTGAGGGTCATGATCTTGGTGGTGTTTACACAGGTGTGTACATAAGTGGTTAAGAGCTTGCACTTATAGCTTATGGAGCTCTGGTGGTGCAGTGGTTAAGAGCTCAGGCTGCGAACCAAAAGGTCGGCAGTTTGAATCCACCAGCCACTCCTTGGAAACCCTGTGGGGCAATTTTATTCTGTCCTATAGAGTCACTATGAGTCGGAATCAACTCAAGGGCAATCTGTTTGGTTGTTTTGTTTTTTAGTTTTATTTTCATGCGTATGTAAAACTTTCATTGAACTGTTTTAAAATTTGTACACTCTACCGTGTATACATTTTACTGCAATTTAAAAATAATAATTTTTTAAAAATGTCATCTGAGGGTGAAGGAGGCCAAATTAGTAGTGCTTAAAAGCAAAGGCCTCTGGTGGTGATGATTTCACAACCCGCTAAAATCCACTGAATTGTATACTTTGAAGTCATGAATTTTATGATATGTGAATTGTACCTCAATTTTTTTAAGTTAAAAAGCAACAGCTTTGACCCAAAGTGGCTGTGTGACCTTAGCTTCTCTAAGCCTCAGAGTACTCATTGTTATAAACAAAACAAAAACCTAGCCCGTTGCTGCCCTTTCCGACTCTTAGCGACCCCATGTGTTACAGAGTAGAACTCCTCTCCAGGGTTTTCTTGGCTGTAATCTTAATGGAAGCAGATAGCCTGGTCTTTCTTCCACAGCACCACTGAGTGGGTTCAAACCAACCTTTAGGTTAGCGGTCAAATGCAAATTGTTTATGCCACCCAGAGACAGTTGTATTCATTTCAAGTCCAGCTTCTTCTCTTAC
The DNA here is from genome assembly GCF_030014295.1 of Loxodonta africana. Taxonomy (NCBI): domain Eukaryota; kingdom Metazoa; phylum Chordata; class Mammalia; order Proboscidea; family Elephantidae; genus Loxodonta; species Loxodonta africana. The sequence continues at coordinate 76,704,837 of NC_087353.1, forward strand.
TATGAGAGAGAAGGTAGGAGTGGATATTGGGAGACAATCAGCAATCTTGGCTATAAATGGCTTGGAACGTCTGGACCCTGTCCACCTCTCCAGTGACCCCCTGGCATCATAACCCCTGGTTCTTTGTAGTCCGTACATGAACCTCCTGATAGCTCCTCTAGTGTGACATGCTCCCGCCCACCCAGGATGCTCTTCTCCCACCTGATTTACTATTATTCATCCTGCAGATCTCATGGCAAGCAGGACTTTTGTAGAGAAGGCTTCTTGATCCCTGAAAGAAGTTTTTTTGAAATACATCTTTACGGAATCTGGTCTTTTACTTCAAAGCATTATTTCAGTTTGTGGTTAGACTTTCATTACACGCCACATTACACAGAGCCATCACAGGGACCACTGACATAAGCAGCAAGTTTGTTATTTCATTAAATCTGTTTGTTCCTCTACACTATAAGCTCTATGAAGAGAAAGTCTATTTTTTTTTTGGCTTATCATGATGTCCTCATGCTTAGAAGAACATGGACTTCTCATAAATATTTGTGGAATGAGTAAATGAATGAATAAAGTACAAACTGGGGCATGGATAGAGACAGAAGGGCCCTTTTCCAAGTTTATGGAACTCTTCCATAGCAGAGCTGTGCTAGAACCTAGGTCCGGTGACTTCCAGTTCAAAGCATGCTTTGGCAACTGCTGCCGTGATTCCATAAGATTCAAAAGCATCAAGAATCTTGGTGTGTAAGTCCAGGATAGGAACTGGCACTTCAGATGTGGCCACAGGGGTGATGAGCAAGAAAGAATTTTCAAGAAGGCAAGAGAAGGATTATAGATGACAATAGAAATGGAAATCTCTCCTGGAGACTTTAATCAGGGGCTGCCAGATAGGCTAAGAACTCAACACTGACAAAATACTAATATTGGTGTTTTAAATGCAGGTTTACAATTCCTACTCCACGCCTGTACACTGGATAATGTGGGGTACAAAGATAATTTATCTTGTAGCTTATAGGTTGCCAGATGACAGGAAGACATACCCTGACTAGATGGAAAGAATTGAGCAATACTCCAAGAGCTTGAATTTCGAGTTAGATGGAGCAGTTCTACCAGATTTTGAGGTTATGGCTCTTGAAAATGAGGTGAGACTATCCTTTGTACAAAAAATCCTCGGTGTGTTCATAGATATTTGGTTAAACAAAGGGGTGAACCGTGACAGAAACTGTTAGTGTCTCTCAGTAGTCACTACCTAATTCCTCTCATAGAAATGAAATCCCCAACTCTTAACTGAGCACGCAGCCACACAAAAACTACATTTCCTAGTCTCTCTAGAAGTTAGGTATAACCATATGACTAAGTTCGAATCAATGAAATGTGGGCATAGATAATGTGTAAAACTTTCTGGTTATTCCCTTAGGCTAGGGGAATGTCTTTCCCTTCCCCACTCTCTGTTACCACTAGCTGGAATGTGAACTTTATGGTAAGTCCTTTCAGCAACGCCCTGGAGATGGTGGAGCAATGATGCAGAAAGAATCTGGGCCCCTGAGCTGATGGAGCTGCTAAACCAGCTATAGACCGCATATGCCCAGACTATTAAGTGAGGAAAGAGAACCTGGGCAATGAAAACAGTTAATGCATTTGGCTGCTAGACAAAAGGTTAGAGATTCAAATGCTCCCAGAGATGCCTCAGAAGAAAGGTCTGGTAGTCTACTTCTAAAAAATCAGCCATTGAAAATTCTGTGGAGCATAGTCCTACTCTGACACACATGTGGTCACCATGAATTGGAATTGGCTCAATGACAACTGGTTTATTGGTTTTATTAAACAAAGAAGAAACACACTGAACTTACTTCAGCCCCTATTATTCTGGATCTTTGTTGAAGCAGCCAAACCTATATCTAACCAATACGTTATAATAAGGAATTTGTTCATTTTAAAGAGAATGGGAAGTTATTGACAGGATTTTAACTAAATTATGTGCTGAGAATATTTTGATGCTTTTTTTTTTCTTAATGTTAAGTAAATTTAGATGTGCCAGTATCATCACATTAAAACCACTAATCCTGGGCTTCTGGAACTTGAATAATCCAACCCATCACTCAAAGCAGTCATTGTTTGTTTACTCTCTCCTGTGACTGGAGACAGGGCTAGAAATTGTGATAAAGAAAATCAGCCCTAATAATGGACAAAGTTACATATCACTTTGTTTAAAAAAAAAAATTAAGTTTAAATCTCAACGAAATGATAAAATAAAATATCAATGAAATGATAGATCTATAATATTTTATTGGGCAACTACTGTGACCCTTTTGTAAATGTGTATTTCAAACCCTCTTTCTAATAACCTTTTAGACTTTGCTAACTTGTGGCTCTAAGTCTACCCTCCCCTCCTACTTGAATGTCACAAGACTTCACCTATCCTGCCAAAATAGAGTATCTGGAACACCACCATTGTGACAAGCATAAGAACCAGCTTGTGGGTATAAGAACCTGCAGGTGTGACCACCTCTTCTGGCTGAGGAGCAATTACCTTCTTTTCTGTGACACAGGTTCTTGTAAGTGGTAAAAATCTTATTTAAATTATGTGCATATTATCTTATTTTCTATCACACTTGGCACAGCTGTCTGTGATGCGTTCCTCACAGCCCTGAAAATCTACCTCCTACAAGCAAAAGAGACTTTCATTGAGGTTCAGGAGTTAATGAGAGAGAGTTAAGGCTTAGTCTGTTCCAGAGCCAGGGAAATGCCTCTTTCCCCAGAGCCAGGGACTAAATTGTAAAAGACAAAGCAGATCTCAGAGGAGAGAGAAGGAAACAGCTCCACCATTCTTGTAACATCGGAAGTCCCTGCATTGAGGCCAATCTTGCAATTGGTAAGTATTTGTGCTCACACGCTTTGTCGCCAATGGCCTGGCTGTTGCTTGTATTCATAAGGAATGTGTTTGCCTTATGAATTCATTCTCAGTGCTACAACCTCAAAGACGATGTTTCCACGTCACACAACTACTGCCCTTCCTTTTCCCCCATTTGTCTAGGTAGTTCTTTGTCTGAGACAAATGCTATGCTGGTTTCAACTCTCCTCTTTAGTCTGGTCTTCCAGATTGGGATATGAATCCTGCTATAAACCAAAGCAAAAATTTGCTGCTAGGATCATCAAGTCCTCTGAGCCCAGACCCCTGGGTCAAGCAGTTCCCCAGTACATTAATTTTGCAAAGGACATGCTGGATCAATGGTCCCAACTGCAAAAGGTAAACCTCGTTGTTTTCTAACTTTGACACATTCGTGTGGTCCATGCCAACCGTCCAATTTGTAACCAGAGATGATGGGATTCAAAACCCATGTATGCCTGGCACTAGAAAGTGCAAATTTGGAGGAGAGGTATTATAGCAGTGACAAAGAACATAGGCTTAGCAGCAAGGCAGATCTGTGTTCAAATCCTGGCTCAGTCACTAACTAACCATGCAACCTTAAGCAAGTTACTTATCCCCTGGGAGCTTAGTTTTCTCATTGGTAAAATGGAGATATAAACGGTACCTGTCTCATAGAATTGCTAAGATTAAATGAGATGCTTAAAGAAAAGCACAAGACTTGGTACCTAGTAAGCACTCAATTGAAGTTAGTTTTTACTATCACTAGTAGTATTGTCATCAGAGTGATTTGATTTGTTTCTAATCAACAAACATCTTTTGAGAATCTTCTAGCATGTACAAAATTTTAGAAGTCAAATACAGGAAGAGCTCACAGTGTTTTTTTTGTTTAAACAACAGCTATGAAGTGCTGTAGGATGGGGGTGAGGAGACTACAGGAAGTACGTTTGCATCTGGATCCTAAGAAATGGGTAGAATTTCAACAGACAGATACAGAGAAAGGAATGGGGACATCTGCATCAGTAGAGGCATGCCATAAGAAAAGCATGGTAGTATGCAGGGGTAGTTTGGCTGGGTATAAAGCTGTACAGAGGAGTAGTGAGTTATGAGAAGAAAATGGCAGGAAAGAGTCAAAATTTAGCTGAAGTTCAAGGCAAGGAGTTTGGACCTGATTTTATTGGTTATGGGAAGCCAATGAAGGTTTTTGAGTGATGTTTATGAGAGCTGCTCCTTGAGTCACTGGGGGGCATGCAAGGATATTATAGAAAGGGAACAGGAATTAGTCCCAGAGCCACAAGAATAAAATGCTAACCCTGATGTTTTCACCTTTAACAGCTCAAATGACAACCATAAAACAGCCATGCAAATAGCTACAGGCCCATGGCTGAATCCCCAAACCCATCGAGATATGACTGACAAATAAATAGAACGTTGATGGGGGTCGTGGTGTTTTTGTTGTTATTTGTCAAGTTGGGGGAAGGGGTTGGGAAGTGCCTCCCTCCCTGCTCCCTACTCTCACTGTTGTAATAAGAGGTTCTAAAATGGGCAAAAAGCAGGGTTAAAACTCTGGGCTATTCCAAGCAAGGAGAAGAGAAGAAATGTGCGAGAGAGATGGAGGGAGAGAGCAAGGAGGTTGTAAAGGGAGAAAGAAATGAAGTTAGGAAAGAAGGAAATAAGAGGAGGGAAGAATGGGAAAGAAGAGGGAAAGACGCAGGACAGAAAGGAGAAAGGAAGGAAGGAAGGGAGCAGTGGGAGGGAACATGGAAAGAAAGAAGAGAGAGAGGAAAACCTGTCATCTAGCATGGAGAGGAAGGTTCGATCAGAATGGAGATGCTGTGAAAGTTCCAGTTACCTGCATCTGTGCCTTCATTAAACAGTATTAAATAGTAAATTATTTCCCCTCAAAATTGTGTCACTGTGTTGAACATGGTAAACATAACTAATGTCAAGTTAAATATATGATCAACATACAAAAAAAAATTGCATGACTGAAAAATAAGGTATGTTTGGGGGCAAGAGTGGAACCAGAAGCGGGTAGGAGGAGGGTACTCTTCTCTTACAAAAAGGAAAGTGTCCTGAGAAATTTTTGCCACCTCTGGGAAGGCCTTATTTCACCATCCCAAAATGCTGAGTTCTTTCAGAAGGTTCTTCTCTACAGCCAGGGCTGACGTTCAGCAACAATGCACCAGAACTGCCATACTGGCTATTAAACATTAAAATAGGTCCACACCAGTTGAAGAAGAGTCACTGCCTCCAATACCCTAGGCATCCAGGCTCTCCTCAAGATCTAGCCACTCGAGGGTGGTATTTGACAAACAGGGACCCTCAGTAGCCAGTGCCCATGCTGACAGAAGACACATATCTTGAACATAACCAGTCTAGGATGGACTCAGGCAGCGTTACTCAGCCCTCTGATGTCAATGCCAAAGGAGTGGAGAACAGATGGAACTTTTAAAGGATGGCTCATCTCTCCCAGAAGGCAGCCAGCATCCTCTCAGACACCTGTGCCCTCAGCCACGGGGACCAGCTGATGATACTCCTGCCCCGAGCATCTGAAACCTACTGGATCTATCTGGCCTGTGTGCAACTGGATAAGGCATTGGACAGGGAACCCCAGGTCAGGATTCACATGGGATGCCAGTCTTGATCATTCTCAGAATGGAAGGGAAGGGATGTCCACCTGATCCTTGAATTCTTCCTACTGAATGTGGTTTTTGAACTCTACCTCATATAATGTACCAAAATAAATTTCAAAAGGACCATTAAAAATTGAAACATTAAAAAAAAGATCTAGCTCCTAATGGATCAACAAAGAAATCAGAAGGGATATCACAGATTTCTTAGCATCAAATGAAAATGAAAGCACAACATACCAAAACTTACAGGATGCAGTGAAGGTAGTACTTAGAAGGAAACTTACAGCAATAAATGCCTACATGAAAAAAGAAGAAAGATCTCAAATTAACAGCCTAACTAGACAACTCCAGGAAGTAGAAAGAAAAGAGCAAACTAAGCCTAAACCTACCAGAAGGGAATAAAAAGGTCAGAGCGAAACAAATAAAAACAAAAACAGAAAAAATGGAGAGAATCAATAAAACCAGAAGTTGGTTTTTTGAGAGGATCAATAAAATTGACAAACCTGAAGCTAAACGGACAAAGAAAAAAAAAGAGAGAGAGACAGAAAAGACACAAATAACCAAAACAAGAAGTGAAAGAAGGGATATTACAACTGACTCAATAGAAATAAAGAGAATTATGACAGACTATTAGAACAACTATAGCGCAACAAAGTGGATAGCTTAGATGAAATGGACAAATTCTTAGAAGCACACAACCTACCCAAACTGACTCAAGAGGAAATAGAAAATCTCAAAAGACCCATAACAAGTGAAGAGATCAAAACAGTGAACAAAAATCTCCCAACACAGTAAGTCCTGGATCAGATGGCTTCACCGGGGAATTCTATCAAACATCTAGAGAAGAATTGACACTAATACTGTTTAAACTCTTCCAAAAGATAGAGAAGGGAGAAATACTTCTTAATTCATTCTATGAAGCAAACATGACCCTGATATCCAAACCAAATGAAGACGCCAAGAGAAAAGAAAACTACACGCCAATACCTCTTATGAATATAGATCCAAAAATCCTCAACAAAATACTAGCAAATAGAATCCAACAGCGTATTAAAAGAGTTTTACCCTGTAATCAAGTGGGATTACTGAAGGAACACAGAGATGATTCACATTAGAAAATCAATGTACTACACCACATGAATAGAAAAAAAGGAAAAGAATTGCATGATCATCTCTATCATTTGATACAATCCAACACGTTTCTTTATGAAACCCTGAAGAAAATTGGAATAACAGGAAAGTTCCTCAGTATGATTCATGGTGTATATGAAAAGCCAACAGCCAACATTATACTTAATGGAGAAAGACTGAGAGTTTTCCCCTTGAAATTGCGAACAATAAAAGGGTGTCAGCTCTCGCCACTTCTATTAAATATTGTACTAGATGTCCTAGCCAGACCAATATGACAAGAAAAAGAAATAAAAGGTATCAGATTGGAAAAGGAGAAGTAAAACCATCTCCATTGGTGGATGATAAGATCTTATATATAGAAAATTCCTAAGAGTCCACAAGAAAACTTCTAGAGCTGATAGAGGAATTTAGCAAAGTTGCAGGATCCCAGGTCAAAAAACAAAAATCAGTTAGGTTTCTATACACCAGCAATGAGAAATCTGAAAGGGGATTTAGGGAAACAACTCCACTGACAACAGCATCTTAGAGAATAAAATACCTAGGAATAAATCTAACCAGGGACGTGAAGCACTTAAACAAAGAAAACTATTTAAAAAAAAAAAAAAAAAAAACTGCTGAAAAAGATTAAAGACTTAAATAAATAGAAATATGTTCCATGTTTGTGAATTGGAAGAGTTAATATTGTTAAGATGTCAATACTACCCAAAGTGATCTACAGATTCAACACAATCCTGATCAAAATTCCAACAGCCTTCTTTACATAAATAGAAAAATCAATCCTTAACTTTATACGGAATGGCAAGAAGCCCTGAACAGCTAGCAATGTTGAAAGAGAAGAACAAAGTGAGAGGGCTCACACTTCCTGGTTTTAAAACATACTGGACAGCTACAGTAATCAAAACACCCTGGTACTGGTATAACAATAGACATATAGACCAATGGAATAGAATTGAGAGTTCAGAAATAAACTCACACATCTGTGGTCAACTGATTTTTGACATAGGTGCTAAGTCCATTTGATGCAGAAACAAGAGTCTCTTCAATAAATGGTGTTGGGAAAATTGGTTTTCCACATGCAGAAAAATGAAATATCATCCACGCCTCACACCATACACAAAAACAAATCTGAAATGGATTAAACACATAAATGTGCAAACTAAAACCATAAAATTCTTAGAAGAACATGCTGTCAGGCCTACCTAGCTTTCAACAATGGGTTATCTAATATAATAACAAAAATAGAAACAGCAAAAGACAAAATAAATAAATGGGACATCATAAAAATTAAAAACTTCATTCATCAAGAGACCTCACTGAAAAAGTGAAAAGACAAGCTACCAAATGGGAGAATATCTTTGGAAAACGTATATCTGACAACAATCTAATAACCAAAATGTATATAAAACTTTGAAAACTTAACAACGAAAAGACAACTAGCCCAATCATAAAATGGGTAAAGGACTTGAATAGATATTTTACCAACGATGACATTCAAATGGTCACTAAAAACATGAAAATATGCTCAGCATCATTAGCCATCAGAGAGATGAAAATCAAAACCACAATACCATTTCACTTCCACTGGAATGACTAAGACTAATAAAAAAAAAAAAACACAGAAAATAACAAATGTTGGCAAGCCTGTGGCGAAACTGGAACACTTATCCATTGCTGGTGAGAATGCAAAATCATACAGTCATTGTGGAAAATAGTGTAGTGGTTCCTCAAAAAACTAAAAATAGAACTACCATGAGCCAGTGCCGTATGACCCAGCAATTCCACTCCTAGGTATATACTCAAAAGACTTGAAAGCAGAGATTAAATCAGAGACTTGTACACCAAAGTTCATTGCAGCATTATTCACAATAGCCAAATGGTAGAAACAAATACCAATCAACAGATGAATGGATAAAAAAATGGGGTACATACATACAATGGAATACTACTCAGCCAGTAGGAGAAACGAAGTCTTGATTCATGCTACAATATGGACAGAGCTAGCAGACATTATGCTGAGTAAAATAAGTCAATCACAAATGAACAAATATGGTATGACCTCCCTTATATAAAAGACAAAGAAAAGGCAAATGTATAGAGACCAAAGTTTATTAGTGGTTACCAGGGGTGGCAGGGGAGGGGTTAACTGTGATGGAAATATCACATTAATTAAGGCTACAGTTGCACAGCCAATTATTGTAATTTCTGTCAATAAGTTGTACACCTGTAAAAAGCCAAATTGGCAAAAGTTGTGTGATAGACATATTTACTACAAAAAAAAAAAAAAGGGATCTTGAGGAACATCTAGCTCAACTGGCATAACATAGTTTATAAAGAAAATGTTCTACATTCTACTTTGATGAGTAGCATCTGGGGTCTTAAAAGCTTGTAAGTGGCCATCTAAGATATTCCACTGGTCTCACCCCTTCAGGAGCAAGGGAGAATGAAGACAACTAAAAGCAAAGGGAAAGATTAGTCCAAAGGACTAATGGACCACAACTACCACAGACTCCACCAGATCAAGTCCAGCACAACCAGATGGTGCCCAGCTACCCCACTGACTGCTCTGACAGGGATCACAATAGAGGATCCTGGACAGAGCTGGGGAAAATGTAGAACAAAATTCAAATCCACGAAAAAAGACCAGACTAATTGGCCTGACAGAGACTGGAAAAACCCTGAGAATATGGCCCCCTGACACCCTTCAGCTCAGTAATGAAGTCACTCTTGAGGTTCACCCTTCAGCCAAAGACAGACCCATAAAACAAAACAAAACTGAAGGGCACAGCAGCCCAGGGGCAAGGACTAGAAGGCAGAAGGGGACAGGAAAGCTGATAATAAGGAACCCAAGGTCGAACAGGGAGAGTGTGGACATGTTGTGGGGTTGGTAGCCAATGTCACAAAACAATGTTTGTACTAATTGTTTAATGAGAGGCTGGTTTGTTCTGTAAAGCTTCATTTAAAGTGCAATAATAAAAAATATATATACAAAAAAAAGGAGTAGCTGCTGAGGCTGCTTAGGTAAAACCAAAAATTTCATGGGGTTTAATTTCCTGGCTTGGAGGTTTAAGGTCATGGTTTCATGGGACACCCCAGGTAATTGGCCTAATAATATCTCTAGAGAGGAAGGGCCAAGATGGCGGAATAGACAGAAGCTTCCGGTGAGCTCTCTTATAACAAAGACCTGAAAAAACAAGTGAAATGATTATATTTATGACAAGCTAGGAGCCCTGAACATCAAAGGCAAAGTTAGAAAACAAACTGAGCAGCAGGGGGAGGAAGAGACGGTTCAGAAAAGGAGAGGAGTTACCGGACCTGAATCACCAGAAGCCCTCAGGCACCACTTCTGGGAGGGGCTCCAGTGGGCCGATACTAGCATTCGGCCACAGTTTCCTCAGCCAGCCACACAGCCTAATTACACCTCCGGAACTAGAGAAGAACGGCATTGTCAGCAAAAGCTAAGTACCTGTGTATATTTTACCACCACCCTCCTCCTGCTCCCAAGCTGCCTTCAGTGGCTGTTGATTTCCCTGGGCCTGTCATAGGCCCTGTTGAGCACCTAGAGCCATCCTCCCAGCCTTGGAGAAGGAATCAGTTCGCATTTGGGGGAAAAGATAATTTGCCAGCTCCACTAACCTGGGGAGCTCAGGGCAGAAGTGGCTCCTATCTAGGCATAAACAGTCCATGGACTTTGAGTACCTTTTCCCCCTGCAGGGACCTGTGAGGGCCGATTTCAGGAGAATAGGCCCTTGTTGGCACACTACAACTGTTTCAGCTGTGTGGGGGAGAGGTGGGTGTTTGATGTTTGACACCACTTTGCCTATTAAACAGGGTCCTCACCTACACACATCAGGGGCCTAAGGCCTGGCATCTCCACTCAGGTCACCCAGCCACCCGTGACAGGGGTCCAAGGATAACTGGTACCTCCCAGTCCTTACAACCAAAAACTTTGGGTACCCATGGTCCGTCTGCAGAACCCACCCACCTGTACGCTCTAGGGAAGAGGGACATGCTTTCCTCAGAGGCATTTTGGGGACAATTCTCAGTTCCCTGCCTTGTTCAGAGCTTGATCCCCTGCCACGACCAGATATGGTACCTACACCAAACACCCCTGCCCCCTAAGACTGTAGGACAGAGCCTGTACCACACACTTGATGACCAGCTACCTGGACACCTGAGCTGAATCTATACAAGAAAAGCGAATGGACTCCTAGACTAATACACCTGATAACAGCTCTAGCCATCTGGGGACAGGACATCAGAACTCCAAAGACAAAAATAATCAAGCTAGCTCACTCAAGCAACCCATTTTGGCATATCAAAACAAAACAAAGAAAGAAGCTATGACACAGTAAGCAAACATAAAATAAGCTAATACAATAGCTTATAGATGGCTCAGAGACAATAGTCAATATCAAGTCAAATAAAGAAATAGACCATGATCACCTCAACAAGCTCTCAGAACAAAGAATCAAGGGATCTTCTAGATGAAAGTGCATTCCTGGAATTACCAGAGGCAGAATACAAAAGATTAATATACAGATCCCTTCAAGACATCAGGCAATATGCAGAACAAGCCAAGGAACACACAGATAAAGCAACAGAAGAAATTAAAAACATTATTCAGGAACATAATGAAAAAATTAATAAGCTGGAAAAATCCATAGACAGACAGCAATCAGAAATTCAGAAGAGGATCAATAAAATTACAAAAGCAGACAACTCAACAGAAAGTCAGAGGAGCAGAATTGACCAAGCGGAAGGCAGAATTTCTGAACTTGAAGATAAATCACTTGGCACTAATATATTTGAAGAAAAATCAGATAAAAGAATTTTTAAAGATGAAGAAACCGTAAGAACCATGTGGGACTCTATCAAGAGAAATAACCTACGAGTGATTGGAGTACCAGAACAGGGAGGGATAACAGAAAATATAGAGAGCATTGTTGAAGATTTGTTGGCAGAAAACTTCACTGATATCGTGAAAGACGAGAAGATATCTATCCAAGATGCTCATCGAACTCCACATAAGGTAGATTTTAAAACAGAAAGTCACCAAGACATATTATAATCAAACTTGCCAAAACCAAAGATAAAGAGAATTTTAAGAGCAGCTTTAAGGATAAATGAAAAGTCACCTACAAAGGAGAGCCAGTAAGAATCAGCTTGGACTACTCGCAGAAACCATGCAGGCAAGAAGGCAATGGGATGACTTATACAAAAAACTGAAGGAAAAAAATTGCCTGCCAAATGTCATATACCCATCAAAACTGTCTCTTAAATATGAAGGTGAAATTAAGACATTTCCAGATAAACACAAGTTTAGGGAATTCGTAAAAACCAAACCAAAACTACAAGAAATACTAACAGGAGTTCTTTGGTTAGAAAATCAATAATATCAGGTAACAACCCAAGACTAGAACATTAGGCAGAGCAACCAGAAGTCAACCCAGATAGGGAAATCCAAAAAAACAAAGCAAGATCATTTTAAAAAAAGCTCAAAACAGGGTGACAGCAATGTTATTATATAAAAGAGGACAATATTAGAATAATAAAGAGGGACTAAGAAATGTAATCATACACCTTCCATATGGAGAGGAAGATGCGGCGACAAAAAGAAATAAAAGTTAGTTTTAAATTTAGAAAAATAGGGGTAAATAATAAGGTAACCACAAAAGAGTCAAACTATCCTACTCATCAAAATAAAATACAAGAAAAAAATAGAGACTCAGCAGAAACAAAATCAACAACAACAAATATGAGGAAAGGATGATATATAAAGAAAATCTACCCAGCGCATAAAATTAAGTGGGAAGAAGAAACTGTCAACAACACACAAAAAAAGACATTAAAATGATAGCACTAAATTCATACCTATCCATAATTATGCTGAATGTAAATGGACTAAATGCACCAATAAAGAGACAGAGAGCAGTAGAATGGATTGAAAAACACGATCCATCTATAGGCTGCCTACGAGAGACACATTTTAGACTAAGAGACACAAACAAACTAAAACTCAAAGGATGGAAAAAATATATCAAGCAAACAGCCATCAAAAAAGAGCAGGGGTGGCAATATTAATTTCTGACAAAATAGATTTGAAAGTTAAATCCATTGTAAAGGATAAGGAAGGACACTATATAATGACTAAAGGGACAATATACCAAGAAGATATAACCATATTAAATATTTATGTACCGAATGACAGGGCTGCAAGATACATAAAACAAACTCTATCAGCATTGGAAAGTGAGATAGACAGCTCCACAGTAATAGCAGGAGACTTCAACACACCACTTTCAGTGAAGGACACGACATCCAGAAAGAAGCTCAATAAAGACACAGAAGCCCTAAATGCCAGAATAAATCAACTTGACCTCACAGACATATACAGAACACTCCACCCAACAGCAACCAAGTATACTTTCTTTTCTAGTGCACATGGAACATTCTCTAAAATAGACTACATATTAGAGCATAAAGCAAGCCTCAGCAGAATCCAAAACACTGAAATATTACAAAGCATCTCCTCTGATCATAAGGCCATAAAAGTAGAAATCAATAACAGAAACAGCAGGGAAAATAAATCAAACACTTCGAAGCTGAACAATACCCTGCTCAAAAAAGACTGGATTATAGAAGACATTAAGGATGGAATAAAGAAATTCAGAGAATCCAATGAGAATGAAAACACTTCCTATCAGAACCTTTGGGACACAGCAAAAGTGGTGCTCAGAGGCCAATTTATACCAACAAATGCACACATCCAAAAAGAAGAAAGGGCAAAAATCACAGAATTATCCCTACAACTTGAACAAATAGCAACAAAAGAAACCCTCAGGCACCAGAAGAAAACAAATAATAAAAATTAGAGCAGAACTAAATGAGACAGAAAACAGGAAAACAATTGAAATAATTAACAAGACCAAAAGCTGGTTCGTTGAAAAAATCAACAAAATTGATAAACCACTGGCCAAACTGAAGAAAGAAAAACAGGACAGGAAGCAAATAAACCAGATAAGAAATGAGATGGGCAATATTACAACAGACCCAACTGAAATTAAAAGAATCATATCAGATTACTATGAAAAATTGTGCTCCAACAAATATGAAAACCTAGAAGAAATGGATGAATTCCTAGAAAGACGCTACTTACCTAAACTAACACAAACAGAGGTAGAACAACTAAATAGACCCATAACAAAAGAAGAGATAGAAAAGGTAATCAAAAAACTCCCAACAAAAAAATACCCTGGCCCAGATGGCTTCACTGCAGAGTTTTACCAAATTTCAGAGAAGAGTTAACACCACTGCTACTAAAGGTATTTCAGAGCATATAAAAAGATGGAATACTCCCAAACTCATTCCATGACGCCACCATATCCCCGATACCAAAACCAGGTAGAGATACTACAAAAAAAGAAAGTTACAGGCCTATATCCCTCATGAACTTAGGTCCAAATATCCTCAACAAAATTCTAGCCAATACAATTCAACAACATATCAAAAAAATAATTCACTATGATCAAGTGGGATTCATACCAGGTATGCAGGGATGGCTCAACATTAGAAAAATAATGAATGTAATCGATCGTATAAATAAAACAAAAGACAAGAATCACATGATTTTATCAATTGGTGCAGAAAAGACAACTGACAAAGTCCAACACCCATTCATGAGCAAAACAGGAATAGGAGGAAAATTCCTCAACATAATAAAGGGCATCTATACAAAGCCAACAGCCAACATCATCCTAAATGGAGAGAGCCTGAAAGCATTCCCCTTGAGATCGGGAACCAGACAAGGATGCCTTTTATCATCGCTCTTATTAAACATTGTGCTGGATGGTCCTAGCCAGAGCAATTAGGCAAGATAAAGAAATAAAAGACATCCAGGTTGGCAAGGAAGAAGTAAAATTATCTCTATTTGCAGATGACATGATCTTACACAGAGAAAACCTTAAGGAATCCTCAAGAAAAATACTGAAACTAATAGAAGAGTTCAGCAGAGTATCGAGACGCAAGATAAACATACAAAAATCAGTTGGATCCCTCTACACCAACAAAAAGAACATTGAGGAGGAAATCACCAAATCAATACCATTTACAGTAGCCCCCAAGAAGATAAAATACCTAGGAATAAATCTTATCAGAGTTGTAAAGGACTTATGCAAAGAAAACTACAACACACTTCTGCAAGAATCCAAAAGAGACCTACATAAGTGGAAAAACATACCTTGCTCATGGATAAGAAGACTTAACATTATAAAAATGTCTATTCTACCAAAAGCGATCTATACATTTAATGCAATTTCGAAACAAATCACCAACTTCATATGAAAGAGAAAGAGGCCCCGGATAAGTAAAGCATTACTGAAAAAGAAGAACAAAGTGGGAGGCCTTACTCTACCTGATTTTAGAACCTATTATACTGCCACAGTAGTCAAAACAGCCTGGTACTGGTACGACAACAGATACATAGACCAATGGAACAGAATTGAGAATCTGGACATAAATCCATTCACATATGAGCAGCTGATATTTCACAAAGCCCCAAAACTGTTAAATGGGAAAAGACAGTCTCTTTAACAAATGGCACTGGCATAAATGGATATCCATCAGCAAAAAAAATGAAACAAGACCCATACTTCACACCATGCACAAAAACCAACTCAAACTGGATCAAAGACCTGAATAACCCAAAAACCCAGTGCTGCCGAGTTGATTCCGACTCCTAGCGACGCTATAGGACAGAGTAGAACTGCCCCATAGAGTTTCCAAGGAGCTCCTGACGGATTCAAACTGCCGACCCTTTGGTTAGCAGCCGCAGCACTTAACCACGATGCCACCAGGGTTTCCCCCAAAGACCTGAATAGAAAATCTAAAATTATGAAGATCATGGAAGAAAAAATAGGGACAATGTTAGTAGCCCTAATACACGGCATAAACATTATAAGAAACATTACTAACAATGCAGAAGAAAAACTAGATAACTGGGAGCTCCTAAACATCAAACACCTATGCTCATCCAAAGACTTCACCAAAAGACTAAAAAGGTTACCTACAGACTGGGAAAAAGTTTTCAGCTATGACATTTCTGATCAGCACCTGATCTCTAAAATCTACATGGTACTGCAAAAACTCAACTACAAAAAAGACAAATAACCCAATTAAAAAATGGGCAAAAGATATGAACAGACACTTCACTAAAGAAGGCATTCAGGTAGCTAACAGATATATGAGGAAATGCTCACGATCACTAACCATTAGAGAAATGCAAATCAAAACTACAATGAGATACCATCTCACTCCCTCAAGGCTGGCATTAATCCAAAAAACACAAAATAAATCCTGGAGAGGCTATGGAGAGATTGGAACACTTCTACACTGCTGGTGGGAATGTAAAATGGTACAACCACTTTGGAAATCGATTTGGCACTTCTTTAAAAAGCTAGAAACAGAAGTACCATATGATCCAGCAATCCCATTCCTTGGAATATATCCTAGAGAAATAAGAGCCTTTACACGAACACATATGTATGCACATGTTCACTGCAGCACTGTTTACAATAGCAAAAAGATGGAAGCAACCAAGGTGACCATCAACAGATGAATGGATAAATAAATTATGGTATATTCACACCATGGAATACTATCCATTGATAAAGAACAGTGATAAATCTGTGAAATATTTCATAACATGGAGGAATTTGGAAGGCATTATGCTGATTGAAATCAGTCAGCTGCAAAAGGACAAATATGGTACAAGACCACTATTATAAGAACTCGAGAAAAAGTTTAAACAGAGAAGAAAATATCCTTTGATGATCACGAGAGGGGGGAGGAGGGGGGTGGGAGAGGGGTACTCACTAATTAGATAGTAGATAAGAACTACTTTAGGTGACGGGAAAGACAACACACAATACAGGCAAGGCCAGCACAACTGGACTAAACCAAAAGCAAAGAAGTTCCCTGAATAAAGTGAATGCTTTGAAGGCCAGCTTAGCAGGGGCAGGGGTTTGGGGATCATGGTTTCAGGAGACATCTAAGTCAATTGGCAAAATAAAATCTATTAAGAAAACATTCTGCGTCCCACTTTGGAGAGTGGCATCTGAGGTCTTAAACACTAGCAAGCAGCCATCTAAGATGCATCAGTTGGTCTCAACCTACCTGGATCAAAGGAGAATGAAGAACACCAAAGACACAAGGTAATTACGAGCCCAAGAGACAGAAAGGGCCACATAAATCAGAGACTATATCAGCCTGAGACCAGAAAAACTAGATGGTGCCCAGCAACAACCGATGACTGCCCTGACAGGGAACACAACAGAGAACGCCTGAGAGGGCAGGAGAGCAATAGGATGCAGACTCCAAATTCTTGTAAAAAGACCGGACTTAAGGGTATGACTGAGGCTAGAAGAACCCCAGTGGTCATGGCCCCCAGACCTTCTTTTGGCCCAGGACAGGAACCATTCCCAAAGCCAACTCCTCAGACAAGGATTGGACTGCACAATGGGTTGGAAAGCAATGCTGGTGAGGAGTGAGCTTCTTGGATCAGGTGGACGCTTGAGACTATGTTGGAATCTCCTGCCTGGAGGGGAAATGAGAGGGTAGAGGGGGTTAGAAGCTGACCAAATGGACACAAAAAGAGAGAGTGGAGGGAGGGAGTGGGCTGTCTCTTTAGGAGGAGAGCAATTGGGAGTACGTAGCAAGGTGTATATAAGTTTTTGTGTGAGAGACTGACTTGATTTGTAAATTTTCACTTAAAGCACGATAAAAAAAAATTTTTTTAAATAGCTGTCTGCAAAAAATGAAAAAAGACCTCTACCTCACACCATGTACAAAAACTAACTCAAAATAGATCAAAGACCTAAATATAAAATCTAAAATGATAAAGATCATGGAAGAAAAAATAGGGACTATTCTACGAGCCCTAATACATGGCATAAACAGTATACAAAACTTTACTAACAAGGTACAAACACCAGAAAAGAAATTAGATAACTGGGAGCTCCTAAAAATCAAACACTTATGATCATCAAAAGACTTCATGAAAAGAGTAAAAAGATGACCTACAGACTGGGAAAAAATTTTTGGCTACAACAAATCCAATTAACGTCTAATCTCTAAAATCTACAAGATACAGCAAAATATCAACAACAAAAAGACAAACAACCCAGTTAAAAAGTGAGCAAAGGATATGAACAGGCACTTCACCAAAGAAGACATTCAGGCAGCTAACAGATACATGAGGAAACGCTCACAATCATTAGCCATTAGAGAAATACAGATCAAAACTATAATCAGATACCATCTCACTCCAAGAAGGCCGGCATTAACCCAAAAAACACAAAACAATAAATGTTGGAGAGGTTGTGGAGAGACTGGAACATTTTTACACTGCTGGTGGGAATGTAAAATGGTACAATCACTTTGGAAATCAATTTGGTGCTTCCTTAAAAAGCTAGAAATAGAAGTACCATAGGATTCAGCAATCCTACTCCTTCGAATATATCCTAGAGAAATAAGAGCCATCACACAAATACATATATGCACACCCATGTTCATTGCAGCACTGTTCCCAATAACAAAAAGTTGGAAACAACCTGGGTGCCCATCAACGGATGAATGGTATATTCATATAATGGAATACTACTCAACAATAAAGAACAATGATGAATCCTTGCAACATCTCGTAACATGGAGGAATCTGGAAGGTATTATCCTGAATGAAATTAGTCAATCGCAAAAGGACAAATATTGTATGAGACTGCTATTATAAGAACTCAAGAAAAGGTTTAAACACAGAAGACAACGTTCTTTGTTGGTTACGAGGGTGGGGAGGGAGGCAGAGGGGAATTCACTAACTGCATAAAGCAGACAAGAATTCTTAGGTGAAAGGAAGGACAACATAGAATATAGGGGAAGTCAGCACAACCGTACTAAACCAAAAGCTAAGAAGTTTCCTGAATGCAACCAAACACTTCGAGGCACAGAGTAGCAGGGGCGGGGGTCTGGGGCCCGTGGGTTTCACGGGACATCTAGGTTAATTGGCATAACAAAATTTATTAAGAAGATGTTCTGCATCCCACTTTGGTGAGTGGCATCTGGGGTCTTAAAAGCTTGCAAGGGGCCATCTAAGATGCATCAATTGGTCCCAACCCACCTGGAGCAAAGGAGAATGAAGAACACTAAAGACACAAGGAAAATACGAGCCCAAGAGAAAGAGAAAAGGCCACATAAATCAAAGGTTCCCATCAGCCTGAGACCAGAATAACTAGATGGTGCCCAGCTACCACCAACGACCGCCCTGACAGGGAACACAACAGAGAGTCCCTGGTGGAGCAGGAGAAAAGCGGGGTGCAGACCTCAATTCTATTAAAAAGACCAGACGTAATGGTCTAACTGAGACTGGAGGGCCAAAAGACATGGCCCCCAGACTCTCTGTTAGCCCAAAACTAAAACCATTCCCGAAGCCAACTCTTCAGACAAAGATTAGACTGGACTATAAGACATAAAATGATACTTGCGAAGAGTGTGCTTCTTAGCTCAAGTAGATATACGAGACTAAATGGGCAGCTTCTGTCTGGAGGCAAGATGAGAAGGCAGAAAGGGACAGGACCTGGTTGAATGAACACAGGAAATGCAGGGTGGAAAGGAGGAGTGTGCTGTCACATTACAGGGAGAACAGCTAGGGTCACATAACAACGTGTGTATAAATTTTTATATGAGAAACTTACTTGAACTATAAAGTTTCACGTAAAGCCCAATTAAAAAAAAAAAGAGCTATGTAGTGCAGATATGAGAAGAGGCAGCGTCAGAGTCAGTCTAACACATTAGGACCTGATTGCTGCAGCAAGATCTAGAACAGAGTTTCTCAGTCTCAGCATTATTGACATTTTGGGTCCAATAATCCTCTGCTGTGGGGGGCTATCCTGTACAATGCAGGGTGTTTAGCAGCATCCCTGAGCTGTACCCACTAGATGCCAGTAGCACCCCTGAGTTGTGACAATCAGAAATGTCTCCAGACATTGCCACATATTTCCTGGGAGGCAAAATAGTTCCTGGTTGACAAGTGCTGGTCTGGAACACGAGACAGATGAGGCCAGAGGATCTGAAATGGTGCGTAAGTGGTGTCTGATCAAGTTGGGGCAGCATCTTATTGTCCTCTGTTCTTCTACACCTGGAAGAGTGATTATTAATAGGCTCTCCAAGCATGTTGAATGAATGCATGCATGTTTTTAAGAAAGTCCTTCCCACTTTGCTAGAATCATTCACACTACAGTTTCTCCCATAAAACCCATATGTGACTGAGCACAATGAACATCTCATGTGTATGACTTTTACACCTTGCCTGACGAATCCATAAAAAACATGTACAAGACGCACCAAGTTTCAAATCAGTTAGATTAAGGGAGGGGCTCTCCAGCATACCAGCCTTGGGGCCAATTCCAATGGCAACCTCAGCACAACAACAAATACCCACTTAACAAGTAAGGTCACTTCTAACCAGCCCTTATGGAGCCTTTGTGAGAATTGGAACAAGGCTCCTCTTTGGAAGGATGCACTTTTGCTGGTGATGGCCTATACAACCATGGTTGCAACCTTGGTGAGAAAAAGCTGTGGGTAGATCAAAAGGAGAAAGTTATCAATGTTAATATTAACTGTGAATGTCGAATAACTTCTGGATCATTATCAGTGGATTTGGGCAAAAATGAAGGAAACCAACTAGTAAGTCTAAAAGAAACACTCTTTCTTTAAGTAAGTATGGGCAGTACAAAGAGTGTTGTTTTTAGTTGCCATCAAATTGGCTCCAACTCATGGCAACACCTTGTACAATAGAACAAAATGTTTCCTGGTCCTGTGCCATCTTCACGATCACTGGTATGCTCAAGTCCATTGTTGCAGCCCCTGGGTATTTTGAATGTCTTTTCCAACCTAGGGGGCTCATCTTCCAGAACGGTATCACACAATGTTCTCTTGTGGTCCACTGGCTAATTTTCAGAAGTAGATTGCCAGCCCTTTCTTCCTAGTCTATCTTAGTCTGGAAGCTCTGCTGAAACCTGTCCACCACAGGTGACCCTGCTGGTGTTTGAAATACTGGTGGCATAGCTTCTGGCATGATTGCAACACATAAGCCACTACAGTACAACAAAATGACACATGGGTGGTGGAGGACAAGGAGTAGGGTCCTCCGTTCAGTGCATCTCAATGACCTGTCATAACCCCCCAATGGCCTGGGAGGTTATGATAGTGATGGAATTTTTTTCTCTGTGTGGCAAAAAAAAAAAAAAAAAAATCAATTTCTTAAATTGGGAAATATAAGACACTGCTCTATTCATTCTACCCCAGATATTTTCTACTCTCAACACAGAGAAAAAATTTTTCAGTCTTTGATGTCCCTAAACCTCCTTACCTGTTTGATTTTCTCCATACCATTTAGCACTACTTCCCCTATTCTATATTTCACTTATTTATCTTGTTTATTCTCTGATCCCCTCCCCCAGGAAGGGGCTGCAGCGCAGTTGCTGTCCACCTTCAAGTGGTACCTGCATATCGCACGGAACCATCTGCAAGCCAGGTACGAATTTTCTCTCCCTCAGTCAAATGATCATAAGAAGCACCCCAGGAGGTCATAGGTGCAGAGTTGCAGAGGGAAAGTAATGTGACAAGAGTGGAGACCCTGGGCGTTTGGGCCACTTCTTCATGTAACTTACCTGTACCTTCAGGTCCTGCTCGAGTGTGATCTCATATATATCACTTCCACTTAATGATGGAGTGCTGCTGTGCACATCTGACGTTATGACTCTGTGGGTCACACAACAACCAGTTCATGATAGGCAGCTCAGGTTGCATGGTGACTTGGTGGCCCATGGTTTGGTGTTCAGCCTCTACTAGGACTCAGTAACAAACCAAAAGCTGTTTCTCAAAAGGAGAGTGGTTATCTGCAGAGGATAGCAGGGCTTTGCTCCAAAATCCTAAGGTTCTGTGCTGTGATTCACCTCAAAAGGGGCCTTCCAAAGGCCAAACAGCATATCTGTCACTGACACTTGAAGCACCATTGGATCACCCAGATTAGATGGCCCAAGTGGCAGAGCAGCTTGCATGGTGGCCTGAACGTGTTGCAGAGACTTTTCCTGTTCTGGACACCACTCGAAACTAGCAGATTTTTTGAGTCACTTGATAAATAGACTGGAGTAAGCCAGCCAAACCAAACCCATTACCATCAAGGTGATTCTGACTCATTCAGATTGGAGTAGCACACCCAAATGAGGCCTATGTTGCCTCCAAAATCCAAAGAGGCATACCAGGCATTGTGCCTCTTTTTCAGCTGTAGAAGGGGTCAGATGCAATAACTTATCCTTCACCTTAGAAGGAAAATCTTGACATGCCTCACACCACTGAACCCCTAGAAATTTCACTGAGAGGGAATGTGCCTGAATGTTTGTTGGGTTAATTTCCCACCTTCTGTCATGCAAATGTTTTACCAATGAGTCTGGAGTCGTTGATACTTCTGCCTTACTAGATCCAGTCAGTATAATGTCATTAATGTAACAGACCAGTGTGACGTCTTGTCGAAGGGAAAGGCAATCAAGTTCTCTGCAGACTAAATTATGACATAGAGCTGGTGAGTTAATATACCGCTGAGGTAAGACAGTGAAGGTGTATTGTTCACCTTCCGGCTGGAGACAAACTGCTTCTGGTGATTCTTTGAATCAAAAACAAGGCATTGACCAGATCAATAGCTACATACAAGATACCAGGAGATGTATTAATTTGCTCATGCAATGAAACCACATCGGGAACAGCAGCTGCAATTGGAGTCAACACTTGGTTGAGTTAACAATAATCCACTGTCATCCTCCAAGATCCATCTCTTTTCTGCACAGGCCAAACAGGCAAGCTGAATGGGGATATGTGGGAATCACCACCTCTGCCTCCTTCAAGTCCTTGATGGTTGCAGTAACCCTTGCAATCCTTTCAGGAATTCAATATTGCATTTGGTTTATTATTTTCTAGGTAGGGGCAGTTCAATGGCTTCCATTTGGCCTTTCCTACCATAATAGCCCTTACTCCACATGTCAAGGGTCCAGTGTGGGGGTTCTGCCAGTTGCTGGGTATGTCTATTCCAATTATGCATTCTGAAACCGGGGAAATCATTACAGGATGAGTTCAGGGACCCACTGGACCCACTGTGAGATGGACTTGAGCTAAGACTCCTTAATAACCTGACCTCCATACGCTGCTACTCTGAGTGGTGGGCCACAGTGACATTCTGGATCTCTTGAAATTAGTGTCAGTTCAGACACAGTGTCTGGTAGTCCCCAAAATTCTGATTATTTCCTTCTCCTCCATGAATGGTCACTCTTGTGAAAGGCCATAGGTCCCTTGGGGGGAGGCTCGGAGAAAGATCAAGGGGACCCACTCTCCACTTCATTCAGGGGTTGTCAGTTTGTAAACCAGTTCAAGTCCGGGGATTGACTGAGAGGAGTGACTCTCTACTCTGGTGATTCAAGTTAGACTGCCATTCATTTGACCTAAAATTCTTCCATTTGTACAGACCAAGTAAATATTTAGTAGAATTCTCATCTATTTCTTTCCTAGGGACACTATAACTAAGTAGCCAGTGCCATAAGTCCATACAAGTCAGACTATCCTGATTACTGCTTTGAATCCACTGTCCATTACGGTAACCACGCCCACTTTGTTTTGTCTGTTGACTGCCATCGCTTGGCCCCTACCACCCCAAGATCCAATCAGCCCCATTGTAGTTAGGTGTTTTAATTCCATTATGGCAGTTCACACGGTCAAATCTGACTTACATAAAATAGCAATCACAGCAGTCTTCAAGGGTGCTGGGGCTCCCTTCACAAATATGTTCCTCACCATTGTGGTAAAAGATGTGTCCTCTGGGCACTCCATCTGTGGGTTTGTGGTCTAACCTGATAAATCTACTTTAACATGCCAGTTTCACTAAGCCTATCGATACCTTCTTCTGCAGTATACTAAGCCCAGTCTGGTACTTCAGCTTGATTTACTGTAGGCCACTGTGTAATTCAGGAACCAATCAAATAAACTATTAGATCTTTTTCTAACCTCTGGAGCTAAAACACTGAATGAAGAATCTGTGCTTGGTGCACCTATATCAATAAATTCACACTGATTCAACTTTATGTTTCTCTCACCATTATCCTACACCCTTAATAGCTATTCCCACACATATTCCTCAGGTTTCTGTTTGCATATGTTAGAAAAGTCAAGCACTTTTTTTGGAGTGTAGCATATCTCCTCCTAGGTCACATTTTTGTACTTCACCTTTTGTGTCACACCGGGACTTGAGACTAGCTATAGCTCTAGAAGCAAAAATGAGTGGTGGGAGTGGGTCCCAGGAGCATTCAGCAATGTCTTGTAAGGCATCTGCCTCAGGCTATGCCCCAGGTGATATATCAGACAATGATTCTTCAGGCACAGCTGGGTTAATCTCATCAGATGGGGGAAGGAGAGGTGGTTCTGTTGGCAGGAGTGATTCAACAGCATTTAAGGGTTCAATGTCCCCAGCTTCCTGATTATCTGCTCATATGTTCCCATCCCAAGTTTCAAGATCCCATTTCTTCCCAATCAATGCCCTCACTTTAACTTCAGACATCATTCAAGGTTGAGAATTCAACTGGCAATGTAATCCAGCCACTCTTACAATAAGAAAAGACTCTGGGTTTGGTTTTTGTCAATATCAGCTCTGTCACTACAAGAAACGAGGCTTCCTTCTAGGGCACAAGTGGCAACTTTGAGGTCGTTTAAGCAGCACTTGAGCTGTGACTTTGAAATCATGAGCTCTTTCACCACATTGTGTACTGAAAGTAGGCCCAGCCAACCAGCTTCTCCATTCTTCTCATTCTGACAAAATTTTATCAAACATGCAGTCACCCAGAGCCTCACTTCTCACCAATATTTGATCTATTGGTGATGATATTTTCCGTATTAATATTGTCATCTCATGCCATGGATTAGCAGCGCCCTCTTTACTACTGGAGGCAGAGTCCTCAGTGTCTTTAAGACTAGTCAGACTTGAAACCAATTTGTAAACTCATTATTACAATATTGTTTCTCTAGAATCACTTTTGGTACCTAATGTCTTAGGCTGGGATCTCTAGAGAAAGAAAACCAAAGAAGTGCATGTATAAGTGTATATACGGACAGGGAAAAAGACAGAGAGGGAGTGAAGAGTGAGGGACAGAGTGATTTATCTCAAGGAAATGTAGTTGCAGAAGCTGGCAAGTCCCAAGTCCATGGGTTAGGTGTCAGTTTGCAGACTTTCCCTGATTCATGTAGCTGCAGGGGTTGATGAATCCAAGATCGACAGGTTAGAAGGCAGTTTGCTGGGTCACAGGCTGTGGATGCCAACGAATCCCAGGATTAGCAGGTAAGATGGCAGGACACCGGCTCACATGTTGTAGAGGCTGACAAATTCTAAGAGCAGTAGGTAAGACGGCAGGATGGTGGCTCACAGGCTGTGGAGGCTGACGAATCCCAAGATCAGCAGGCAGTATGGCAGGCCACTGGCTCAAGTCCCAAGAATGGAAGTCAGAGGATGACAAGCCAGGTGCAGAATCCAGATCAAGCAAAAACACGTGAGCTTTGCCAGAACGTCCATATATATTGGATGCAGGCCACACCCCCAAGGAAACTCCTCCTAGAATTGATTGGCTGATCACATCAGATCACTTCAGGGAGGTGGTTGTATTATATCACAAAATGGAGGGTAACTACATCATTACCAAAAAAAAAAAACAACAAATCCATTGCCATCAAGTCAATTCTGTCTCATAGCAACCCTATAGGACAGAGTAGAACTGTCCCATGGGGTTTCCAAGAAGCAGCTAATGGATTCGAACTGCTGAACTTTTGGTTAACAACCTAACCCTCAGAATTGACCAGGGCTTTTTTGTGACAGATAATGTGAATAGATGAATGGTTGGGATTCTAGTAAAATAATCTCACTACTTTTATACAGGAAGCTCTGTGATAATGCCTCCTTATTTAAGTGTGGAGAGTGTGTGTTTTCTGCATCTCCCTGAGCCTCAACTTTCTTATCTTTAAAATGGGGCTAATGGTGATGCATATAGTAGTTGTGATGCTTAAGGTTATGTGTCAACTTGGCTAAGCCACTACTCTCAGTGGTTTGGCAGTTATGTAATGATGTAGTTTGGCAGTTATGTAACATCATTACATAGGGTAAGTTGCCTTCTTCTCAATCTTCTTGTCTCCATCTTTCCCTCTCCTGGGCCATAAGCATACTCTAGCCAACTCTCACATTAAGACAACCATATTCATTATATTGCGCCTTTCTTGGAAACCTGGTAATTCCTTTGCTTGCCAATCCCAAACTCCTCCATCTGGTTCTCATATTCCCTTAGAGCATCATGCTTGCTTCCTCCTAGTTTATACTACATGTTTCCTGCTCTGGCTCAGTTATGATGTTACATAACTGCCAAACTACATCATTACATAACTGCCAAATCACTAAGAGTCATGGCCCAGCCAAGTTGACACGTAACTTGAAGCTTCACAACTACTATATGCATCTTCATTAGCCCCATTTTAAAGATAAGAAAGTTGAGGCTCAGGAAGGTGCAGAAAACACAGTCTCCACACTTAAATAAGGGAGCATTATCACAGAGCTTCCTGTATAAAAGTAGTGACATTATTTCACCAGAATCTCAACCATTCATCTATTCATGTTGTTTCTCGCAAAAAGCCCTAGTCAACTCTGAGCCAGAACAGGGAGCAAGTAGTATAAACCAGGAGGAAGTAAGCAGGAAGCTCTTAAGGAAATTTGAGAACCAGATAGAGGAGTTTGGGATTGGCAACAAAGGAGTTACCAGGTTTCCAAGAAGGGCAGCAATATAATGAATATGGTAGTCCCAATGCGAGAGTTGGCTAGAGTATGCTTATGGCCCAGAAGAGGGAAAGATGGAGGCAAGGAGATTGAGAATAAGGCACCTTCCACTATCCTTCTACAGCAGCAAAACGGACAAAAAGAAAATGGCAAATCCAAGAGGCGTTTTGAATGATAGATTCTTTTTAAATACATTCACTGAATTCCCACAAAGTACCAGGGAATTTTACCTATATTTTCTCATTTTATTTTTACTATTTTTTTTTTATGGCCTTTTGAGATAGGAGCTATTAGTTTCCTCACTTCATAAATGAGAAAATTAATGTTCAGAGGGGTTAAATAGTTTGCCCTTGTAAGTTGCCAGGCTAGAATTCAAGCCTAAACATTTGACTTCAAATTCTATACTCTTTCTTCCTAATGCTAACTAGAGGGAGGAGCTTAAGGGAAAGGAGCCTCAATGCTTTCAAACCTAAGAAATCTCCAGAATGATAGTATGCAGCAAGATAAAAGAAATAGGCAGAAAGGGAAATTGGATAGGGTAAAGGCCACGGGATATAATAATATTAATAATGAGGGATATTTATTTAAAATGTTTCCTATTTTTTCTCACTATAACACATAGTTAAGCAATATAAACTGTGTAAGGGGAAATGATGAAATAGAAATTCCAAGGCTTGCTCTTAAAAAAATTATTTTTTGTGAATTTATCACAGAATGATTTTATATAATTATATCAGTGAATGGTAGAGAAGAATCACCTATTCATCAGGTATTTATTGAGTACCTACTATGTGCCAGATACTGTTCTAAGCCCTGGGTATACAGCACAAACAAACACACAGCAGTGAATAATAAATCAGACAAGGGCTCTACTTTTAAAGGACTCACATTATAAAGATGGGATAGGCAATAAACAAGCAAATTAATCAGCACACCAGATAGCAGTGAATGTTAAAAAGGTAATAAAACAGGATGAAGTTTTAAAAAATGCTGAAGAGCAGGAGTAAGATGAGGAGTGCTACTTTAGAATGGGGAAATCAAGGAAAAGTTTTCCAAAAGAAGTGACACTTGAATGGAGGCCTGAGGAACAAGAATGGATTATGTGAAAATCAGGTAACACACTCCAGGCTGAAAAAAAAAAAAAAAAAAAGATCAGCAAATACAAAGGTCCTGAAGTAGGAGTGAGATTGGCATGTTCAGCGAGCAAAAAGCAAGCCAGAGCAAGGGGGAGAAGAGTGGTAAGGGAAGAAGCAGGAGAAGTGGGCAAGAGCCAGAGCATGTAGAGTGATGGTTCCTGATCCTCGCTGCTCATTAGAATCACGGGGACAACTTTTAAAAAATACTTTTTTCTGGGTTCCCACTCCCAGAGAAAGGGATTCGGCTAGGTTGGGCTGGGGCCAAGGTATTTTTAAAAGTTCCCTGAGGATTCTTTGTGTGTGTGTGTGTGTGTGTGTGTGTGTCTGTGTGTCTGTGTGTCTGTGTGTGTGTGTCTGTGTGGTAAAAATATATATAATAAAACATTTTCTAATTCAACAATTTACGATTTATGGAATTGATTATGTTCTCAATATTATCCAACTATCGCCACTATCTGTTTCCAAGTTATCCCATCATCATTAACACAAACTCAGTGCCCCCTAACCAATGACTCCTACTGTCCCCCTTCTGCAACCCCTGCCCCTGCAGGAACCAATAATAAACATTGTTCTCTATATATTTGCCTAGTCTAGATAGTTCTTATAAAAGGAATCATACATTATTCGTCCTTCTGTGGCTGATTTATTTCACTCAGCATCATGTTTTCAAGGTTCATCCATGTTGTAGCTTGTATCCCTGAGGATTCTTGATGGGTAGCCAAGGTTGAGACCCTCTGATATGGAAACTTCCAGAGTCTGTGTAATGAGAATGTGTGTGGAAGATTGGGTTTGGACATAGGGAATTAGTGAAAGCTAAACCTTGTAAGCTGAAAACTCATTTCAAAAGAACTGATTTTTCGAGAACATTCCGCCACAGAGAAATGTGAGCAGTCTTAATCGCCAGACCTCTTGAGAATGTAAAAGCACTGCCTGTCAAGAAAGCTTGGCCCGAGAGTCACCAACTAATAAAATGTCAAGATTTTCTGTCTTTCAAGATAGCTAACACATAATG
The DNA here is from genome assembly GCF_030014295.1 of Loxodonta africana. NCBI lineage: Eukaryota > Metazoa > Chordata > Mammalia > Proboscidea > Elephantidae > Loxodonta > Loxodonta africana. Next base: position 76,733,503 of record NC_087353.1, read on the forward strand.
GATCTACAATATGTACCAGACATTATGTGTTGAGCACTTCACTTTGTGATCTCTTGTTATCTTCACAAGTTTCATCCTATCTGTGAGATAAACACATTTTACAGACAAGAATACTAAGTCTTAAAGAGATTAAATATCTTGCCTAATGTCACAAAATTATTCAATGGCAGAGGTGGAATTTGAACTCAGGTCTTTCTGATTCCCAAAAGTCTGTGATCATAGCCACTGAACTGTATATAAGACCTAGTTCTCTGAGGTTCGAAAATAACTAGCCTGTTTTTTTTTTTTTTAAGTGCTGCCCCTCTAGGAAAGTGGTCTTGGGTTCTGTTATGATAGGCTTCCAGAAGTAGAATGAATCTAGGACAATCTAGTAAAACGACAACCGTGCTCATCATTAAATAGGTAATGGTAGGATTTGCTCTAGGGCCATGTGGCAAGCTCTGACCAGTGAACTGTGAGTGGGAATCATTTATGTCGTTTCCAGACTTCCTCTTCCACACCCACTAATAATGCTTCAAATAATGGTTGTTCCATCAGCCAGGATCCCATAAAACCCCTCAACTGACCCATGATGGACCAGAAATGAGACCAAGGAATAAACCTTTGCAATTGTATAGACCATTGAGATTTGGGGGATTGTTTGTTACCCTATCATCACACAGCTTATCCTGACTGATACAAATTGAATCTTTCCTCCCTGAGTCTGACTAAGGCTGACACATTATCAGTTCTATTTATGCACGACACATGCCCAAAGGTATGTGTCTGTGTGTTATGTTTGTTGATGCTAAGTCTATTAAAGTTGAAAATTCCAAGTCCATCAGTGGAAAACACTCCTCTAGATATTTTTCCAGTACAAAAGATATCAATTGTTCAATTTGACAAGGCATTTGATGGATATCAGACTAAAAATGACTGCAATTCAGGTAACAAATACTTCTCTTGGGAGGAAGGTGCATATGTGGGCCAAGCAAGGGCAAAAGGAAGATTTTAATATACATACATATTAATATACATATTAATGTTGCTCTGGGAAAAATTCATTCACTTATTCAACAAATACTGTTTGAGAAAGCTATTGTGTGCCTGGCACTGTTCAAGGTGCTAGAGATAAAACAGTAAACAGAGCAGACAAAAATCCTTCCTCTAGTGGTATTTATATTTCAAGAGAGCGTCACAAGGTAATAGCATGGATCCAGAAACATTTAATTATGCCAGTTTATACTCTCCTCAGCTCTTACAATCTGAGCATCCAGTTTAGTAGACAAGGAATATGGTAAACCAACAACCTCCCACTTGTCTCCACGTCTAGGGTAGAGTCTGAAGCACTACGTGGGGTAATCCAATCTATACCCTCTGGGGCCCTGAAATGCAAACCATTAATTTGGCTTAAACTCTTAAATACTGGTTTTTTATTTCCATTCATAGGAAACAACAGCTCTTTCCTCTTCTGGTTGCACCTGGGATCCTGCCCACTGGCTTAGAGGAAGAAATGGAGTCAAAGTTTTGACCACTACATTTGGCATGTAAGATTCCCTTCATCCCCTTGGAAATCCCTGAAGATATAGGAGTACCATTCAAGAGCAAACTCTCCCTAGGGCAATTACACACTCAGGCCAGAAGGCTCAGGGGGTAGAGCTTGAAGTCAATGGTAACGCAGTTGTTGACTCTAACTGGTCTGTTTGCAAAGAAAATACAGCAAATCATGACCAGCTACAGTCTGATATATGTGCCATCAGTTCCAGGGGGGACAAAGTCAGAGAATGACAGCCTCACCCCACTTCTTTTATACCAGTAACTATGAGCTACGGTGAATCTGTTTCTTGGACCCTGCACAGATTCTGGTATAAAATATGTTAATTAGTAAGTATATTAGGAGTAAATGTACCCTAAAATATCATAGGCTTCAACCAAATACAGACAGATACAAACACATAATGCTAATTAACAAGAGCAGAGAGCTCAGTCCAACTTACTGTCTTGCTTTGTGGCTCCTTTATGATATAATGCACAACGGGATGAAATGCCACAGTGACTATTGTGATACAAAAATGCCAAACCTGGTTCATCATTCTTATACTTGTAAAGCACAGCAGGGGTTGATTATCAAATACCATTTGTCACTAAAAGAAATCAGGACTCCTTAGAGAAATGGTTGCCTTTAGGATTGTATAAGCAGAACTTGGAAAATAGTGTGACAGAAAGTGAAGCACATTTTCAAAGACCAACAGGGTCATGTCAAAAGGACAACCGAAGCCACCCTGAAGGGGTTCCCATGAGTCACTTTGGGACAATTTGAGCATTAAAAAAAAACTAATAGTGACTGCATTGGATTGAAATACTATACACACATGAGTTCATAATCGATCTTTAAACATCCATTAGTTACCATTACAGATTACTGGGACACCAACTCATTCTGCTGAAAATTGATGATGATAATAATAATAAAGACAAAGAACCAAACATTAAAAAAAGCTTGGTCCTAGGCAGTTTACTTAACCTCTCAGAGTCCCAGTTTCATCACTGATAAAATAACAATACTAGTACTGCCTGCTTTGTAGGATTGTTGTGAGGATTACATGACATAATAGCATACGGGATCACAGGAGATTAGAATGTATTATATGCATGTAACGTAGAGCTGTTATTACTATGTGGACAGTTTTAGGTGAAATAAATCTCTGAGGATTTATATACACCTGGCTTCTGGACTGATTTGCTTAGAAGACCCTGAGGAGCAATTCTACATTCTCAGCCTCTGGTCCAGGAAGTTTAACTAAGGGTTAAGTGTAGATTCTCTATTCTGATGTGATTCACAATCTTCCCCTTGAAACTTACGTTAGCTTATGATTACGTTAGTTCTTCACTTGCCAAGGGTGGAATACGCTCCCTAAAGTTGCAGCTAATGATTCAAGCTGCAGGTCCATACACTCCCTGGGGTCTCTTGCATAACAAGGTCCCTGGTGCTTATCATCACTGGGAGAAATATTGGCCCTTCCCAAAAGGACCATTAGAAGGCTGGTGCCAATCCAGTGTTATCTTGCTCTTTCCATTTTAAGCAAGAGGTTTTCACAGGATGCCCATATAACCAAGTAAGAAGCATAGAATACACACTGTCCCTTGTAGGATGGAGAATCTAGTTCTTACACTCCAAATGAAGCATTCAAAGACTTCAGAGCTGCCTAAAGAGCCAAATGAAGCAAGTGACCATGGTGGGATGACTTCGGCCCCAAACTCTGGATGAAAGCACTAGGGAGGGAGAATTTCTGAGAAGCAGAATTCGGGAGGAGTTTGTCTAGGAATTAGTAGGGTTTTTTTGTTTGTTTGTTTGTTTTGTTTTTCCAGGGCACCCCTGAGAGAGAAGGTTGGGCACTGTTTCACATTCTCAGCTGCTGGCCCTAAGCCTGGTGTATAACAGCATTTAATAAGTGAAGCAGAGATGTAGGACTGTCTGCCCAGCAATCAACTTCTTGTCCACTCAACTATCTGACTATCACAGTAGCTGCCATCTTCTTTCTTGACCCCTTCCCCTTCCTGGCTTCAGTTGATTGGTCGGAATGTTGGCACTTAACTGTATCCAAAGCTCTTCTCCAGAATTTTTCAAAGCATGAGTAAAAAAGCCAATCTCTTGAGTGGTACGGAGTCTTACGATGAAAAACACCAGGACTGACAAAGGCCTATTTTCCCCACCATGTGGAGAAAGCCAAATTTCAGGGAAAGAAAATACCGTAAACTCACACAAAGAACCAGAGCAAGAAATGGAAAGGCAGACTTCTGATGGTGTTTGAGCCCCTAGTTTTCCAGGGCCCAGCTGCACCCTCATCTTCCTATGGTTTGGCTGATCAATATGGCCTTGATTCTGCAAGCCAATAATCGGCTGTATAGATTGGGATTCTGTTACTTGCAGCCAAAAGGGTCCTGACCAAATAGTATTGGTTTCTCCCAGTTTCATGTGGTGCAGGACAGAGTTCAGTAGCTAATCAACTCTTCCATTTCACATCTGAAACACTTCCCAGCTCCTGTCTGCCTCTGGGTTCTCCATCTCCTACACATCTACCACAATATGCCAGAGTAACCATCCTAAAATATTCCTTATTTATGAAGTTTCCTGGCTCCTACACTTATCTTCCTCACTACCACCGGCGTAGGATCCACTACTCCCTCATTTAATGCCTGTTCGGAGGTTTGTCATAACACATGCAACACTTTAGTGCACTAATATCTTTACAGCTCTGTCTCCCCAACAGAATGTTATACCCTCCACAGCAGGAACCATGTCTTATTTACCTCTGATGCTCCGCTTCCTAGTCCATGGCCTGGAATATCGTAGGTGTCCAGTGATTAGTTAGGTCCCTGGGTAGTGCAAAAGGAGCCCTGGTGGCACAGTGGTTAAACATTTGGCTGCTAACAGAAATGTCAGTGGTTCAAACCTACCAGCTGCTCTGTGGTAGAAAGATGAGGCAGTCTGCTTCCATAAAGATTACAGCCTTGGAAACACGATAGGCAGTTCTTCTCTGTTCTATAGAGTCACTAAGAGTCGGAATCGACTCAATAGCAATGAGTAGGGTGGTGCAAACAGTTAACATACTCCAACCGAAAGGTTGGAGGTTCAAGTCCACTCAGAGGAGCCTCTGAAGAAAGGACTGGAGATCTACTTTGGAAAAATCAGCCAACAAAAACCCTATGGAGCACGGTTCTACTCTGACACTCCTGGGATCGCCATGAGTCGGAATCGATTCAGACTCATGTCAGCGGGTGGTTAGTGGTTATTCGCTCCCGCGGCCAGTGTCTGTGTGGAGTTGGTGTGATGCTCATTACCTCCTCACGTGTCCGCAGAGTATGTCAGTCTAGCCCTAACCTCAGCAGTGCATCTGTACTTAACAGCTGCTGTGTTCTAGCTACTTCTCTGCTCCTAAACCTTCATAGAATTTGCTTTTATCAAATTTTATGTTGATCTTTTGTGCAGTCGCTGTGGAAAACAAGAATCACCATATGACCCCGCAGCTCCACTCCTAGGTATATATCCAAAAGATTTGAAAACAGGGACTCAAATAGATAATCGTGCACCAATGTTCATTGCAGCACTATTCACAATAGACAAAAGGTGGAAACAACCCAAGTGAATGGATCAACAAAATATGGTACATACATACAATGGAGTATTAATTCAGCCATAAGGAGAAATAAAGTTCTGATACTGTCTATGACATGGATGAACCTTGAAAACATAGTGAAATAACTCCGATACAAAAGGACAAATATTGTGTGACCTCACTTACATGAAATAACTGGAATAGGCAAATGTATCCAAACCAAAAAAAAAAACAAAAACCCCATTGTCGTTGAGTAGATTCCAACTCATAATAACCCTATAGGACAGAGTAGAACTGCTCCCCATAGGGCTTCCAAGAGACAGTTGGTGAATTTGAACTGCTGACCTTTCGGTTAGTACTCAAGCTCTTAATCACTGCACCACCAGGGCTCCAGCAAATGTATAAAGACACAAAAAATTTAATAGGGGCTGGGGAGGAAAAGTGAGAGTAACTGCTTAAGAGGTACTGCATTTCTGTTTGGGGTGGTGAAAAACTTGGAAATATCTATTGTGATGGCTGTACAACATGGTGAATGTAATTAATATCACTGCTTTTACACTTAAAAATAGTTAAAATGGCAAATTTTTATATATAGTTTACCACAATAAAATTAATTTAAAAAATACAAAATACCATATCAACAACACCACCAAAAAAAATATGTTGATGAAATGCTATTGGCCTGGGTGCAAAAAAAAAAAACTAAAAAGAAACTCGTGGCTGAATTTACTGCAGGAATGCTATCAAGTATGGTATTTATAGGCAAGAGAAAAATTACCTCTGGTCTAAACATCAAGAAAAGATGTGATTTTCTTGGGCAGCTGGTCTGTATTTATCTTATGGACATTACATAGCCTGACCACGTTTCCCTCTTTGGGCTGGATGGAGAAAAGCTCTACCGGATTTCTGGCGTACTTCAAGCAAATGGAAGTCTTTGTGGCACATGTTTTGTATATTGGTCTCATTCTGTTTTTCATCTTGCTTTTCTGCTCTATTTTTTATTTACCTGCATTTACTCAGTACATTTTTCTGTTGTTTTAAAAAAAAAAAATTGTTCTGTTGTAAAATAAAATCTGTTAGATTTGTTTCCAGTTTTCCATTCTATATTTGAAAAAAATAATACACATAGCTCAAAATGTACAAGATATAATTTACAATGTAAAATAAGTCTCAAAAATAATTTCAATAGAGACAAGAGATATTACTGCATACATGCATATATATAAACACAATAAAATTTAGAAAAATAAAAAAAATTTTAGCTTTCAGGGAAAGAAGATCTTCTTAAGAAAGATACAAAGCCCAGAAGCCATAAGAAAATATTGATGCATTTGATTACATAAAGCTTTGGAAATATGAATTTCTCATCTTTTAATGCCCCTTCCTCCATTTCTTCAACTCTCCAGCGTTCATCTTATACCCACTGCTATCGAGTCAGTTCCAACTCATAGCGACTGTATAGGACAGTGCAGAACTGCCCCATAGGGTTTCCAAGGCTATAATCTTTACGGAAGCAGACTGCCACATATTTCTCCCACATAGCTGCTGGTGGGTTCAAATCACCAACCTTTACATTAGTGGCTGAACACTTAACCACTGCGCCACCAGGGATCCTATCCCTCTTATAGGCAACTACAAATTAGTCATTTTTCAGCTAATCATCTAGAGATAGTCTCTGCAGGTAAAAGAAAATACGAATATATAAACAAATGATAGCATATTATACATAAGGTTCTGCATCTTCAGCACATTTTTTAAAGAAAAACATTTTTATTCTAGTCCTCAATAACCACAATTACTAATGAGATGTTCAGAACTTCTCAAACCTTGGAATCATTTGCTCCTTCACACTGATGTTCATGCGATACTTTTTAGAGACCTAATACATTATTCTATTTCTCTGAATATAATTTTAATAGTAAATTTTTAATTTTAGAATAGTTTTAGATTTGTAGAATAGTTGCACAGACAGATAAGGAGTTCCCATACACCCCTCACCTAGTTTTTTCTATTGTTAATAGCTCACATTACTACATTTGTCACAACTAAGGAACCAACACTGGAACATTGCTATTAACTAAGCTCCACACATTATTCAGATTTCACTTTTCCCTAATGTTCTTTTTCTGCTCCAGGATCTAATCCAGGATCCCAAATTTCCTTTAGTCATCATGTCTCCTTAGCCTCTTCTGGTTTGTGACAGTTTCTCAAGCTTTCTCTGTTTTTGATGACCTTGACAGTTTTGAGGAGGGCTGGTTGGGTATTTTGTAGAAAGTCCCTTAATTTACATCTTATGATGCTTTTGTCATGGTTATACTGGAATCATGGGTTTTGGGGAGGAAGATCACAGAGATGAAGTATCATTCTCATCACGTCATATCAAGGGTACATGCTATCAACAGGGTTTATCACTGATGATGATAAACCTTGATCACCTGGCTGAGTTAGTGTCTTAGTTACCTAGTGCTACCATAAGAGAAATACCAGAGGTGGATGGCTTTAATAAAGAGAAATTTATTCTTTCACAGTCCAGGAGGCTAGAAGTCCAAATTCAGGGTGCCAGCACCAGCGGGAGGCTTTCTCTCTCTGTCGGCTCTGGGGAAAGGTCTTTGTCATCAATCTTCCCCTGGTCTAGGAGCTTTTCAGTGCAGGGACCCCAGGTCTAAAAGATGCACACTGCTAGCTCTTTCTTGGTGGTATGAGGTCCCCCTGTCTCTCTGCTCACTTCTCTCTTTTATATATCAAAAGAGACTGATTTAAGACACAACCTAATCTTGTAGATTGAGTCCTGCCTCATTAACATAACTGTCGCTAATCTCGCCTCATTATCATAGAGGAAGGATTTATAACACATAGGAAAACCACATTAGGTGACAAAATAGTGGATAACTACACAATACTGGGAATCATGGACTAGTCAAGTTGACACACATTCTGGGGGGACACGATTCAATCCATGAGAGTAGTATTTTCCAGATTTCTCCGTTATAGAGTTACTCCCTTCCCCTTTTCCATACTTCACTTTTCTACTGATCACTGGAGAAGAACATCATCTTTGGTAAAGTGGAGGGCCAATGAAGGCAAAAGAAACCTTCAATGAGATGGTCTGACACAATGGTTGCAACAATGGCCTCAAACATATCACCAGTCATGAAGATGGCGCAGAATTGGTCAACATTTTCATTCTGTTATACATGGTGTCACCATGAGTCGGAACTGACTCGATAGTAACTAACAACAGCAACAACAGAAGTAATCTATGTTTTCTAATTATACAAACATAGTGTATGCTCATGGTAGAGAATACATACAATTCTGATAATTACGAGAAATAAAGTGAAAGTCACCCATAATCCAACTACTCAAACATATCATTGTTAATAATTTAGTGTATTTTCCTGCAAGTTTTTCTTAATTCATACACATATTGTTTTAAGTAATTGGTATCATATTATGTCAGGCCATGGCGAGGCCTATTGCGTTAAAACTCAGGTAGAGCTAACCACACAGAAAGACATAAAACATACATATATACACTAGAGCTGGTCAAGAATTTCTTATTATGGTAAGAAGGGAAAGTCTTGGCAGTGGTGTGAGGGAGCTGGTTCTTACCAGCTCATGAGAGCCAATTGTACATATCTCTTCCCAACTCCACATTCAATGACATCACTCAGGTGGTCTGAAGTCACTCATAGAGTATTCATACTATGGAAATTGGCAAAAGCTACAAATCAGCGCTTCTTTGACATGCCCTCTACCATTACATGATCCCTAATCCCCTCAGCAATATACCTCTGTGAGTAACCAAGAAGGCCCTCAGGAGACACATCCACTCATGCCATTGTGGGTCCTCGATCTTGGTATATTCTTTGATTTGCTTGTTTCTTGGTCTATAGTAAAGCTAAATAAAAGTAGCTTTACCTCTATCCACGTTGTCATCCATCCTCAAACCGGATTCAGGTCCAGTCTAGCTCAAGAGTACATATAAAATTTTGTATATATTTTTTCCCAACCTATTCATTTTAATTTACTTCAGTTGCATCTTGTGTACGTTTTAATAGGCTAACTTAAATCCTTCTTGGAATTAAGATGGACTAGAAATAAATTAATAATAAATTGTTGCTACTGCTCAAAAGTTCAAAACAATCAATGTCTCCCTATTAATCACAGAATAAAGTCAAAACTTCTTTGCCTGGCATTTAATCTTTTCAATTTTATCACCCACCATTCCCTAACATAGAGCTTTGCTTTAGGAGACTGTCCATTACCATCCCTCACCAAGGCTGCTCATTAGTATCTCCTTGTCTTAATCCCTAGGAGGCACAAGTGGTTTGTACTGACTACTAACCTGTGGTGGTTAAGGTTATGTGTCAACTTGGCTAGACCGTAATTCTTAGTGGTTTGTCAGATATTATGTGATCATCCTTCATTTTGTGGTCCAATGTGAGCAGCCAGTCAGTTGAAAAGAGTTTCCTTGAGGGTGTGGCCTGTATCCGATATACATAGATGTTCTGGCAAGGCTCACCCTCTCTGAATCCTGCATCCAACTCATCATCCTCTGATCTCCAGTTCTCGGGACATGGGCCAGAATCCTGCCATCTGACCTGCTGATTTTGGGTTCATCAGCCCGTGCAACCACATGAGTCAGGAGAAGCCTCCAGCCTGATGTCAGACACACAGATTTGGGATTTAACAGCCTCCATAACTGTGTGATCCAATTTCTTGAAATCTCTCTCTCTCTCTCTCTATATATATATATATATCTCTACATATATATTGAGAGAGAGAGAGGGAGACATATATACATATATACGTTTCATTGGTTTTGCTTCTCTAGAGAACCCAGCCTAAGACATAACCTAAAGGTTGGCAGTTCAAACCCAACCAGCATCGCTGCATGCAATGCAATGGTTTGTCTTTATATATGACTTCTCTGGCCCTGGGTTTGTAGTTCTGCCAAGATGATTCGCTAGATCACAACCCTTGTAGGAACTGGACAGTTTACTATCCAAATAAGGTGCATAAAACTCTTGCGAAGGGACTGGACAGTTTAGTACGCATATAAGTACATAAAACCCTTGCAGGAATTGGACAGTAAGGTGCCTGTGACCTACTGAGGGGACTGGTCAGTTTGTGGTCTTGGTGTGAGGAATAGTCTTATAAAAAGGGCTAATCCCACAGAGGCTGAGTGGGACCTCACTACCATCAAGAAAAAGAACCTGGAGTGGAGCATGTCCTTTGGACCAGGATCCCTGCCCTGAGAACCTCCTAGACCCAGGAGAGATAGAGCTGTAACACTGAAAATGACATGTGATTGCCATGGTAGGAGATGATAGCAGATGGCAGCAGCAGGAGATGGCAGCTGGCTGCAAAGGGCTTACCCACCGTGGAGTGAGAGAGCTGAGTGCCTTCGAGCAGGAGGCTTGCTGGTAAAGTGGGGTGCCTCTAGGCACTTAACACCTGAGCCCGTAGATCCGTAGCACTTGCCTGAGGAAGGCAGAGGCTAGGCCCAAGCAGGTCAGCAGCAGAAGCCAGGCTGAGAAGCAAGGCCTGCCTGTGGGCTTGGTGGAGAGAAAGGTAAGAGCTGTCCTCGTTGGAAGCTGTCCTGACCAATGAACTATATCCTGTCTCCTGAGTTGTTCCTGTTACTTCCAAGTTGATCCTGCCCCTGAATTGTAGCCTGTTACTTCCCTAATAAACCACACAAGCATGACTATGGTCTGTGAGCTCTGTGTGGCCATTGCAACGATTTATTGAGCCCAGCTGAGACAAGGAGAGTGTTGTGGGGACGATGGCTGGTCTCAGGACTGGTAAAAAGGTTGAAGAGTGGAGGTATGTTTGACCTCCACCTCATAGGAATCAGCTTTGTGCTGATCCTGATGCTCTTGATTCTCATTTCTCCCCCAAAGTTAGTTTCTGACACCGCTATGTTACACTGCAGAAGAAAGGCCTGGCAATCTGCTTCCATTACGATTACAGCCAAGGAAACCCTATGGCACAGTTCCACTCTGTCACACCTGGTGTCACAGTGAGTCAAAATCCACTTGACAGCAACAGGTTTGGTTTTTTTCGTCTTAATCCATGTTGTGGTCCCTTTGTGGGATACCTAATCTCTTTTCCACCTACTCATAGTATTGCCATCCTCCAAGGCTCAATTCAATCTCACCTCCTCCAAGAAGCCCCCCAGTCAGCCCGGCCCGCAGTGAGCTCTGTTGTTCCTGAGCTTCTAAGGTGGGGGGATGGAGTGTGCAGAGGAGGAGGAGATACAAAGATACAACCACCATTGGGTAAGCCTGTGTTATTTGCCAAGTGCCATACCAGGTGCCTTAATTATTCCATAAAATTTTTTCACAGCAATCCTTTTGAGGTGGTTCTTATTATTCCAATCGTACAAATGAAACATCTGAAACTCAGAAGGCTAAGTGACTTGCCCAGCGTCATGAAGCTAGTGAGTAGTAGATCTAAGACTCAAGACCAGGCCAGTCAGACTCCACAAAATCTATGTATTTTCCCTCACACACTATGATCCCCACAGGAACAACTAGATGCCTAATCATGTAAAGTCCAGTACTCTTGTTATCTTTTCAATGTGCTTCCCTGCCTTTCCAACTTAACTGGGTGCACTGGCACACATGGGGTTGCCATGAGTTGGAATTGATCAACAGCAATTGATGATTACACTGGGCCTGCCTGGATAATCCAGGATAATCTCCCAATCTCAAAATCTTAATTTATTCACATCTGCAAAGTCCCTTTTACCATGTAAAATAACCTATTCACAGGTTTGGGGAATTAAGGAGATGAACATCATTATTCAGCCTGCCACCCTGGACTTAATGTTGGGCATCGTTTATTACAGGATCAAGGAGCCCAGCCTTCTTCATGTCTGATCCCACGATATACTCTCCTCTGGATATCATGTAGTGTACCAATGAACTCTTAAGATGAAAAGTGCCACTGTCTGACCATTGTCACTATCACTGTCACCAACAAGCAACATGTAGGCACAGACTTCATGAAATTCAATCCCGGTTGCTAGCAACTGGCATTCACAGAGGCACAGACAGGCAAAGTTTATATTCTAACCAATCACAGCAACATTGTCTCAGGATGATTTCCATATGAGATAACATCAAGGTATTTAATAGTGCCTGGCAGAATGTTAAGCGCTTAACAAAAGTCAGGAATTGGGGGGGGAGGGAGAGGTTCTTGTAATCGCTTCTAATCAAGAGTTGGTGGTTTTGATGTGATTCTGTTGACTGTCCTACTTTGAGAGGTTTTCTAGGCCAGATCCAGTTATGCTGCAAGAATGGAGCCTGCCAACACCCCCACCAGACTCCAGTGCCGTCGAGTCGGTTCTGACTCATAGCAACCCTGTAGGATAGAGTAGAACTGCCCCATAGAGTTTCCAAGGAGCGCCTGCCGGATTTGAACTGCTGACCCTTTGGTTAGCAGCTGTAGCACTTAACCACTACGCCACCAGGGCCAACACCCCAGGCTACATAATTATATCAAGAGGCTCTGACAATAGGCCACTTGAGCAATATGGATCTCAGTATCGCCAGCTCCATGGACTAGAATAACCCGCTAATGTCTTGGCAGTTAGCCATTGTCTGGCACTGAACCATGAGAGGAGGTTGCTCCTGTAGTTTCTTTCTCCCCTCCCAGCTGTGTTTTATAAGTTGCTGTCCTTTTAACCACAGGATGTCCAGAGAAACAAAAACCCTCCTCCCCGGTGATTATGATCCTCCCAAGTGTACACCAGAGACTCAGGGCTATGATGGCATAGATGCCACCAAAAGAAAGGAAGAAAGGACTCGATTTTTTGGCAGATCCAGAGCTGAGTCTTTGTGAAGGAGCTGAAGGTCTTTCTGGGCCAATAATACTATTTTCTGGTAAGTAAACATGCATGTGGTAACATGGGGGTGAATCTAGTAGATGAGAAGTTGTGAAAATATATTTGAATCTATAGTACAACAGTAAGGGAACAGTCACATTGTCTTCGCCTAATGGTATAACTACAGACCCAGCCCTGGGTGACTTGTCCCACTGACAGAAAAATGGACTGCTCACCTACTTTGGGACGGTTGGTAGAAATGTAACAAAAAAAAAAATCTATGACAGCATTTCCTTGCAATGGCTTTGAAGACAACAAAAAACCAAAAAACCAAACCTGTTCCCGTGGAGTCAATTCAAACTCATAGCATCCCTATAAGACAGGGTAGAACTGCCCCATAGAGTTTCCAAGGAGCGCCTGGTGGATTTGAACTGCTGACCTTTTGGTTAGCAACCGTAGCGCTTAACCACTATGCCACCAGGGTTTCCAGAGACAACAAAGGTGGCTCTAATTCCTGTTCCTTGCTAGATGAGTGGCCTTAAGTAAATTAAGTACCTCTCTGTGCCTCAGTTTTCACGTGTGTAAAATAATAATAGTACCTCCTGAGGCTGTTGGTAGAATTAAACAAGATATTGCATGGAAGTATTTCATGTAGTGATGAGCACATGCTAAGTGCTCAGTAAATATTTTCACTGTTAAAGTTTCCAAGTTTATTCTTACCCTTGGGAAATCACTAATACTTTAGAAATCAACTAGTTCAACTCTCTGTCTTTTACAGATACCTTCTGGGGATATTTTTAAAAACACTTTTATATGCAAATTTCTACAGAGATAATGTTTATACCTAAAACAGTCAGTGACCCTCAGATTTGACCCTGGAATCATATGAATTGCCCACAGAATTCCAAGTCAGAAAATAGCTCTGTTTGATGCAAAATAGCGCCTTTCTAATGTTTCATGGTCTCCGTAAAGGTCTCTCCATATCAAAACAAATATTCCGAAAATCAAAAGCAGACCGAAGAGATAGAAAAGAAAAAAAGTGACTGGCAAAACTTTCTAAGGTTTAATTGAAAACTCAGCTCTGAGGTATCTTGATTTGTTTTTTATTGCTAAATACTAATAACTGTTCACATATCTAAGACCTGTTTCACTCTGTATATGCTCATAACACTTACGGCAAAATGCTGAAATGAATATTCAGATCAGATCTGTTCATGATATTTTGTTTTAGATTTGGTGGTATGTTAGTTCAGTGATTTATTAAGACCTGGAAAATTTATCCATGGAGGTATGGGAAATAAGAGCTCATGAAAAATCCCAATCTTTCAATTTGGAGAGGAAATTTGAAAACTCTTGCTATATTCTCTGCATCATTCTCCTTAGGAAGCAAAAATATTTCAGGTTTCCCATTTCTTGGAAGTCGTTCCAAATCATTGAAGTGGGACCAAAAAGGGCCAAAATGATGGAAGTGAAGGCTAGAATGCTTTGGGCTGATGGAGGCTCAGTTCAGTCCCTAGAGCTTGAAGCACAGTGAGAATAGGGCATTAAAATGGGGCAGGTGTAAGATAAATGTTGGTGGCTCCAATCCAACAGATTTCTAGATTTTTTTTTTTTGTATGTCAAGCAGCTAGAGCCTTCCACTGTAAGTGGTTTTGAAGCTTGATTTTTAATATTTAGCATTTATTGACTCCTATTTTTTAGAGATGTGCCAGGCACTGGGCTAAGGCACCCACTTAACCCCCACAACTAGCCACCGAAGAAGGCATTATCATTACCTTCATTGTACAGATGAAAATGAGGCTAGGAGATGTTAAGTAACTTGGCCAAGGTCACCCAGAAAGGCGAGTGTAGATATGAGTGTGCGTGTATGTGTGTGATGTAAGTGTGTGTGATGTAAGTGTATGTGATGTGTGGTATGGTGTGTGTGTGTTTTAGGAGAGGGATGGAGTCTCACTTTTTGAGAGAATGCTAAATCGTGAGCATGACCTCCTCTGCCTCCACCCTTCCCCTCTTTTTTACTCTTAATACCTCCATCCTACTTGCAGAAAATTATCCAGGTAAGATACCCTCCCTCTTCTTTCTACCTTGACATTGCAGAGAGTTTAATTGTATTGTCAGAAATTGCTTTTCCTGGGCTATATCCTACATCACTCTCAGTAGCAAAAAGGCTTGGCAACACCAATGAGGGATTGGTGCACACAGTACTCTTTGTTCTATTGTTATTTATTATCACTACGCTGCAGACCCAGGCACACCTGCACCTGCAGATTTTTCTGCTCCATGCAAAGCAACTATGTAGAGCTGTAGGGTGCAAGGGTGAGGGTGTTTACTATCAACAATAAACCTTCATTGAAGGAGGCTGGCTGCCCAAAGGAGACTGAAGAGCAGAGGGGTTGTGTAGGTGAGCTCTGAAGTCAAATCATATAGGTTCACATCTTGCCCCTGCCACAATGAGCTGAATTATCCTGGGCAAGCTACTTAAGTCTATATGAGCCTCAGTTTCTTCATCTGTATAATGGAGAGAATAATAGCACCAGCCTCAGAAGATTGTCATGAGTATTGAATGATATCAGGAATGCAAAATGGTTGACATATAGCAAAGACTTAATAAATATTGACTATTATTATTGAGAGGAGCCCTGGTGGCACAGTGGTAAACCACTCGGCTGCTAACCTAAAGTTTGGCGGCTCAAACCCAACAGCTGCTCCACAAGAGAAAGATGTGGCAGTCTGCTTCTGTAAAGACTACAGCCTTGGAAACCCTATGTAGCAGTTTTATTCTGTCCTATAGGGTCACTATGAGTTGGAATCAACTCGACAGCAATTTTTTTTTTTCGTTAAGGATCCTCTATGAACCCTGGTGGTGTATGAACCCTGGTGGTGTAGTGGTTAAGTGCTACAGCTGCTAACCAAAAGGTCAGGAGTTCAAATCCTCCAGGTGCTCCTTGGAAATTCTATGGGACAGTTATACTCTGTCCTCTAGGGTCACTATGCATCAGAATCGACTCAACAGCAATGGGTTTTTTTTTTTTTTATGAGTCATAGTGCTAAGGATACAATACATAGCCTCTGCCCACAACATCTAGGTAGGTTAGAGACACAGGCACATATATATTTTTTTAATTAGCAATACAAAGTAGACAACTTTTATGTAAATAGTATAGATGCACGTTACGGGAATTCAAAAGAAGAAGCAACCACAGAGGAAGAAAAAAAATTTTTAAGATTGCGAACTGCAGTTCAGAAAGGAAAGGAGAACTTACCAATGCCACAAAGTTAGCTTGGAATGAGTTGGGAGTAAAATTTAGGTCTCCCGATTCACACTGTAAGACCGTTTTATGAAACTATGCCTTGATACTAATAATGAAAAGAATCATAACAATAGCGGTAGCTAACATTTAAAAGGCACATTTTACATGCATTGTGTTATTAAATCCTCACAACAATTCTTGGAGGGGGCGCTATATATTTCCCATAATTTTATTTCACATTTTACAAATGTGAAAATTAAGGCACAGAAAGAATAACTTGCTGGATATCCTTCAGCCAGGAAATGGCTGACCCAGGACTTAAATCAAGGTTTCTGACCAATTATACTGGAACGCTGAAGGGAAGAGTCAGACAGAAGCAAGGGGCATAACAGGCCAGATTTTGGTGGTGGGAATAGACATTTATGGAAAATGAATAGGCTGCTTTTACTGAAAGAGGAGATTCAAGTACAGGAATTAGCAGATAACAGAACAGAGCATGAGGCTGATTAAAGGAGACTTGAATGCCAAGGCAGGGAGTAAGTATTCTGTTGGTTTGTTGCTTAGTTAGGGAGAAGGCAGGGGCAGAAGATGGGAACTTGACCATTCTACAGTTGTGTTTTTTAAGACCAATCTGGTCATAGACAGAATGAAGAGGGAGAGTTCAGTGGCAGCTGCAACAGCTCTGAAGAAGGATGGGGTATTTTTCAGGTGCTCCCCAGCTTCCAAGGGGCACACAGGCATAAATCCACTTCCCAATCTCACCGTGAGGGTCAGGAGAGACTGACATTCTCCTCCCATCTCTCCCCAGAGCCTGCAGTACTTCCACGTCCGTATCAGTAGAAAAAACTCTTGGAGAATCATGAAGATTTTATTTCAATACCAGACATTCAGATTCCTCTGGCTTGCCAAGCCACCTGGCCGGCATTTTCACAAAGATTACCAGCATTGGGCACCTCTGACTCTTGATGACTTCGAAGCCATAAATCGCTGTGAGAGGACATTGCCTAAGAATTTTAACTTTGCTGGAGATGTGCTGGACCAGTGGTCCCAAAAGGAGAAGGTATATGATGCTAGGGTTCCATTAGATGTTGGTGCCCACTTATTTCTCAACTTATCATTTTCTTATTCTGTGATCCACTTGTCAAATTTAATTGAATTCTTTCATCCCTCTTGTTTTCCTTTGTTTGTTTTCCAATCGCCCTCTTCTCTTCCCAAGGAGGGTCTCTGTTCCTCAACGACATATGGTTATTTTTCTCTGGAGCCTGCACAACATAAACAGAGTTATTCCTCTTTTCTTTCTTTTTTCTCCAAGTGCTAAGCAACAGCTATTTGCTTCTCATACATTGTTTGAGCTGGTCACAGGCTTATCCACAGAGCAGTAATCTGAGTTTTGGCTTCCGGAAAGAGCATCACCAATGAATGCATAGTCATGGTTGGGGTGACTAGAAAAGGGGAGAATCGGAGGTTAAGAAGAATAAAGCAAGCAAGCGTGCACAACAGAGTGTTTACAGACTCAAGACAAAGTCCCTACTTTCTGACTCCCACCCCATGCCAGGTACTGAGCTAAACACTCAGTGCTTACCAAAATGCACTGCAAGAACCTAGACTCAGAAGATGACCTTAGCTACTAGATATATTGTTGTTGTTGTCGTTGTTGTTAGTTGTCACCAAGTTGATTCCAACTAATGGCAACCCCACGTGTGCAGAGTAGAACTGCTCCATAGGGTTTTCAAGGCTGTGACCTTTCAGAAATGGATCACCAGGCATGTTGTCCAAGGCACCTTTGGGTGGGTTTGAAACACCAACCTTTCAGCTAGTAGTAGAGCACTTAACCATTTTCGCCACCCAGGGATTCTGCTACTAGATATACAAGGCATTAAATAATATTGAATCAGTCTTTATTAAACAGAGGAGAAAGTCTTCATTTAAAGTCATGACCTCTTCAACACCTCTCTAACACTTGCTAAGGAGTCCCTGGGTGGTGCAAATGGATAATGTGCTCGGTGCTAACCGAAAAGTTGATGATTTGAATCCCAGAGATGCCTGAGAAGAAAGGCCTGGCTACATAGTTCAAAAAGATTAGCTATTGAAAACTCTATGGAATACAGTTCTACCGTAAAACATGTGGGGTCGCCATGAGTCAGAGTTGACTTAATGGCAACTGGTAATACTTGCTAAACTCTCTTTTGAACAAAGAGAGAGAAGGTAGAAGTTGATAATCTCTCCTGAAATTGAAGGACACAGTTTTGTTACCAATATATTTATTTTTCAGTAACCTATTTTTAGCAAGTGGTACTGATTTTTCAACTATGAAAATCAAATGCATTTTCCTTCCTAAGTAAATTTATACAAGTAAAAGTGAGTCAAGAATACAAAGAATAACAGCACAGGTGTAGGCAGATATGACAAAAATAGCGAAAGTGATACCCAAATGACTAAAGATTGAGAAATATTGACCTGAATTATTTCATCGAATCCCCACAACCATCCTGGGGGTTTGCAGATAAGGAAACTGAGGCTCACAGAAGTTAAGTTACTTATCTAAGGTCATAGAGCTCCAAAGACACCTGAACAGAGTCCCTGATCATGTGGGAACTTACACCTGTAGGGTAAGGACGTGTCTGTAATATGTAATGGAGCATGAACACAAAGCTGCAGGGACACATGGCTAAGAAAGCCTTCACAGAGCTTATCCAGAGGAAGCGAAATGTCAACTGGGCTTTGAAGTATTTTGCCAACTGGGGAAGTTTCCCCAGCATTCCAGACAGAAGAAGGAGGGAAAGGGAGTGATTTTTTTTTTTTTTTCAGGTAATGCATAAAAAGCCAAGACATTTTCCAGTATGACTCACTTTGTAGACTCACAAGTAAGAAGTTTCCTCCAGAATCAATCAGTTCAGTTGACTGGCCCCCATGGCCTGCCGACCTGATCCTTATTGCCTGTGAAGTCCACACCTCAGATTTTTCGGTACAAAGGGATGTCAGTTTGCTAGTCCACCCAAGTACATCTATCAAGGTTACCTAGATGGAACAGAATCTAACTTAGAAAGGAGAGGAATTCATTGGAGTGGTATATAGGAGAGTTGTAAAATTGGGTAGTTGTCTGAAGAGTCAGTCTGGGAAAGGACAAGAACCAGGACAACTCCCTAGGGGTACGTAAGCACCAGTATCCAATTGACAATTTCTTGCTCCAACCATTTCTAGCTTTTTGTTCCTCTCCAAAAACTCAAAGTCCAAGGAAAGAAAGTCTAGCCGGCCCAACATGGGTCCTACGCCCACCCACTGGTCAGGCAAGAGTTATAACCTTGATGGGTTGTCTCACCAAGCCTGCACTCAGTTTAAGAGGATGGTTCCCCCAAAGATGTATTGGGTACTCCTACCAGGATCCAAGGGAACAGGAATGGAGGGGGTATAAAGACAGATCTCCCCACTACTTGGTCACCAGCCATATGAGCCTCTCCTCTCTTTCTCACGTGTCCCTGTCCAGACAGGTGAGAGACCCGCCAGCCCAGCCCTGTGGTGGGTAAACGGCAAAGGGGATGAAGTGAAATGGAGCTTTGGAGAACTGAGCTCCTTGTCCCGAAAGGCTGCCAATGTGCTCACCAAGCCCTGCGGCCTGCAGAGAGGAGATCGAGTGGCTGTGATTCTGCCCCGGATCCCAGAATGGTGGCTCTTAAATGTGGCTTGTATGCGAACAGGTCAGCTTCAATATTGAACTTTACTAAATTGTGCAGAAACATAGAAAGACTGAAATTTGAGGTTTTTCTGAATTGCGAGTTCTGACTAAAGCTGTGCTTACAGACCCATTGCCATCAGGTTGATTCCAACTCATAGCGACCCTACAGGACAGAGTAGAACTGCCCTATAGGGTTTCCAAGGACTGGCTGGTGGATTCAAACTGCCGACATTTTGGCTAGCAGCCATAGCTTGCCGTAGCTCTTAACCACTGTGCCACAATGCTTGCAGAGGACAGAAAAACAAAAGTTGAAACTAAGACCAAGCGTGATGTCATAATGCAATCGTGATGCAACTAAATTAAGAAGCAGGTATTATTGTGATACCTGTTCGTAGGAGAGGAAACTGAGGCTCAGAGAGGTTCAGCAGCTTGCTCAAGGTTATGCAGCTAGAAAGCTATGTAATTGGAATTTGAACCCAAAGCCCTCTAAAAGCAAACGTGGGCACTGATGCCTCTTTGTAGTTCTGGGTTTTCATGTACTTATCCAGACAATCCAGAATTTGCTTCTATTGAATATATCTAGATTCTCATTGATATGAAAATACAAAAGGAAGAAAAGACCTTTTAGAACACAAGGACTTATAAGAATACAGCTGTAGACTTCAGTTGGAAAGCCTCCGCCTATTTCCAAATAGAAAGATTGTGATTCAACGAGATATTTTATCCCAAAGTAGTAATTTATAACACATCCCAAATGAAAATTCCAACAGGATTCTTTTCCTCCCTGAGACTAATTCAAACCTGTTGCAGCTGAGTCGATTCCGACTGATAGTAACCTACAGAACAAAGTAGAACTGCCCCATGGGGTTTCCAAGGCTGTAATCTTCAAGGAAACTAACTGCCATATCTTTCTCCTGTGGAGCAGCTGGGGGGTTCGAACCACCGACCTTTGGATTCACAGCTGAGCACTTAACCACTATGCCACCAGGGCTCCTTCTATCTAGGACACACACACACCACACACCCATTGCTGTCAAGTCAATTCTGACTCATGGAGTCCCTACAGGACAGAGTTGAACTCCCCACGGGGTTTCCAAGGCTGTAAATCTTTGTGAAAGCAGACTGCCACATCTTTGTCCCACGGAGCAGCTGGTGGGTTCTTACCACAGACCTTTGGCTTAGCAGCCAAATGCTTTAACCACTGCACCACCAGGGCTCCTCTCTCTAGGACAGGAGTTGGCAAACCATGGTTGGCCACCTGTTCTTCTAAACAAAGTTTCAAAGGAACACAGCCACACTCCTTTACTTACATATTGTCCCTGGCTGTTTTTGCTCTACAGTGGCAGAGTTGCTAATTGGGACAGAGATCATATGGCCCACAAAGCCTAAAATGTTTATTTTCTGGAACGTTCCAGAAAAAATTTGCTAACTAAATGTTTAAAACTAACTAATAATAAATAAGAACACCAAAGGATATACTGCTGTAGAAAACACAAAAACATTTTGTTGTAATGTCATTTATAATAGTAAAATATTGGAAACAACATAGAGAAACGGTTAAGTAAACTATAACTTCGCTGAGACTAAATGTTTAACTGAGGTGTGTTTATTGCTGACTGAAATTATGGTGCCTCAACTTGATGGAATACCATTTAAAAGATAATTATAAAGATTTATAATGATGTTGAAAAATGCTCTTATTACCAATATTAAGTAAAAATAGTAATATGTAAAATTCTTTTTGCATTCCCTATAAACAAGAACTTGTAAATGTGAAACTGTGACTGGGAGGAGACTAAGGGTAGTTTACTTGTCACCAAAAAAAAAAAGTAATAACACTTAATGTAACTTATATAATATGTAAAATGTCAATTAAAAATAAGCACAAGGCTGAATGGTCAAAAACATTCAGTTAATTAGATGTCAAACAAACAGCTGAAAATTATGTTTTCTAACTCACAATTAGTCATTTTTCTGTGTAAATATCATGGTTGCTTGTACCACACTACACAGCACAATGTTTTGTTTTTACTTCGCCTTCGCCAAGAATTCATCCACAGAACACATCGGTATCACAATCCATGAAGAATGCTAATAAATTTCTGAGCCATTAAGAAAAAGTGGTCTGCAAAAGAAATCATCTTATATTTTTAGATTGACTGAATGTTCTGAACCCCTCGGAAGTATTTCCTTAATCAATTCCTATTCATCACATTCTTATTCATTTTCTCAAGAGGGGATGGCATATAAGAGCTTTTCAACTGTTTCCAATAAAATAAAGTCTCCCTAGGAATTCAGTTCAGCTAATTTCAGGGAACTCATAAAGAAATAAGTAGTCTGGGATGCCACCTAGGTCCCGGTCTTGGGAGTCTGGCAAATGTGGATTTAAATCCTGACTCTGCCACTTCCTGACTTTTCGCTCCTTAAGCAAATTGTCATTTATCAACTGGGGTTCGTTTTAAGTGCAATGTCAGGCACATAGTAAGTGCTTAATAAATGGTAGTGGTTATTTTCAATGCTTTACACACACTGCTTTCTTCCCGTTGATTCACTGTAGAAAGTGCAAACTACTCTCATCTAATTGTCTCATTTATGTTCTTGTCATGAGAAATTGGTTCTTTAGAATCAGGCCCATCTTGGGCTAATGCTTAGGATGGAGTGAGGGGACTGGGATGAGCTAAGCATGGCCACAGTGGCCCAGGCAAACCTTGATATGCCAGACCACTGTGAAGACCCGGGTTTGAGGGCTGGCTCTGACACTTACCAGCAATGACCAAATCTCATCTTCCATCAAATGGCAACAATTGCATGGACCTACCAGGGTTGCTTAAGAAGCCCTGGTGGCGCAGCAGTTAAGTGCTTAGTTGCTAACCAAAAGGTTGGTGGTTCAAACCCACCGGCCGCTCCGTGGAAGAAAGATGTGGCAGTCTGCTTCTGAAAAGATCACAGCCTTGGATACAGCGTGGGGCAGATCTACTCTGTCCTATCGGGTCACTATGAGTCAGAATCAACTTGACAGCGGTGGGTTTTGGAAGAGGGTTGCTTAGAATAGTGGTCTCCATGCTTCTTTGGTTGCAGGGTTTATGAATAAAAATATTTAGGGCACATGTTATTGTTGTTGAGTCAATTGTCTTAGTGACCCTATAGGACAGAGTAGAACTGCCCCCATAGAGTTTCCTAGGCTGTATCTTTACAAGAACAGGCCACCAGGTCTTTTCTCCCAAGGAGTCACTGGTGGGTTTGAACTGATGACCTTTTGGCTAGCAGCCAAAGCTCTTAACCATTGCGCACCAGGGCACACAAAACCCAAAAGAACCAAACCTGTTGCCATCGAGTCGATTCAGACTCATAGTGACCCTACAGGACAGAGTAAAACTGCCCACAAAGCCAAACTCTTAACTACGGTGCTACCAGGAGTCCTTACCAGGGTGCATGCTCTCCGTATAATTATTTACACTGTTCTACTGCACTAATATATAATGCATATTATTAAACATATGCAAAAATAATGAGATAAGAATATAAAAAGAATTCTAATAGCTCAATAATTGTTTTTCAATTCTAATATTTTCTTTTCTCATCCCCAGTGGATTGCCTTGTACGACTCATTTTGGAGACCACTGGTTCAGAGGATTGAATGAGATGATGTTATCACGAAAATGTGTTATAAGCTGTAAACCTGTAAACCAAACCCTTTGCCACTGAGTTGATTCCTACTCATAAGGACCCTATAGGACACAGTAGAACTGCCCCACAGGGTTTCCAAGGAGCGGCTGGTGGATTCAAACCACTGACCTTTTGGTTAGTAGCCTGAGGTCTTAACCACTGTGCCATGAGGGCTCCATAAGCTGTAAAGTGCTATTTAAATGTTACTTAATAATGATTCAAATGTACATTAAAATGTTACATAATAATTGCCCACCATTTTAATGCTTACTATATGACAGGCATTTTACATATGAAGTAGGTGCTATTATTATCTCCATTTTTACAGATAAGGAAGTAAAGGCACAGAAAGATCAAGTAACATGCTCAAGGTCACAAAGAGAGTAAGTGGCAAGGCCAGGATTAGACCTGCTGTCTGGAGAACTCCGAAGTCAGTGCTCTAAGAATCTCCCTGTGATGCGGATCCTGTGGGATAAGACAGGGACAGCTGAAGGCTGAGTGCCACAGCTTCTCCCCACTCAAGCACAAAGCCCAAGTTTTCCATAATCCGCAGAGTCTTAACTAATGGACAACAGTCCTGTTCAGCTTGGGGCCCTCTCTCCTTCCCAGGACTTGTCTTCATGCCGGGAACTACTCAGCTGACGGCAAAAGACATTCTCTACCGACTGCGAGCATCCAAGGCCAAGTGCATTGTGGCCAGTGAGGAGGTGGCCCCAGCGGTGGAGTCCATTGCGCCAGACTGCCCCAACTTGATGACCAAACTCCTGGTGTCTCTGCATAGCCGGAAAGGGTGGCTCAGTTTCCAGGAGTTATTTCAGTGAGTATCCTCTCAGCCTCATTTACACTGCCAGTAGTGATGTGAATCACAGCTATGCCTCGGAGTCTCCTTGCCTCCAAGGGCTCACTTCGAGTTCATCTGGGATCCTTCTCAGAAAAGAATCAGTTAATAAAAGACTTAAGGACAGAAGGAAGGGATGTAGCTCTGCCTCCGGCTTCCTACTGTGGCTCATGAGTATCCTGCATGACCTTGCCCTTGCCCTTGCCTTTGCCCTTGCCTACCTCCTAGACCGCATCTCCTTTCACTCTCCCTGGCTTGACTCACTCTGGCCACGTTTTAATTTCTCCAACATGTCCCCTCTCCCCATGTCAGCAGCTTTGCACCTGCTGTTTCTTCCATCTGGAATGCTCTTCCCCAGACCTTTTCACTGTTGGTTCCTTCTTGTCAGTTAGATTTCAGCTCAAATGTTTTATTCTCAATGAGACTTTTTCCAACTGCCTGATCCAGAGTAGAATTCCAAGCCACTCTCTATGACATTACCCTGTTGTTTCCTTCACAGCACTCTTCACTACCTGAAATTACCACGTCATTCGTTTGTTCCCTTACTTATTGTCTGTTTTTCTCCCCTAGACAAAACCAAAAACAAACAAAAAAAACCCATTGCTATTGAATCAATTCTGACTTGTGATGACCCCATGTATTACAAAGTAGAACTGCTCCATAGGATTTTCTTGGCTGTAATCTTTATGGGAGCAGATTGCAAGGGTTGCAAATTGAGGACCATTGGCCAAATCTAGCCCACCACCTGTTTTGGTAAATAAAGTTTTATGGGAATGCAGCCATGCCCTTTGTTTACATTTTGTCTTGGCTGCTTTTGAGGAGCCCTGGTGGTACAGTGGTTAAGAATTTGGCTGCTAACCAACAGGTCGGCAGTTCGAACCCACCAGCTGCTCTGAGGAGGAAAGATGTAAGCAGTCTGTGTCCATAAAGATTACCACTGTTGTGCACTGTTGAGTCAGAATGGGACTTATGGCTTTCATGCTACAAAGGCAGAATGAATAGTTACAGCAGAGACTGTATGGCCCACAAAGCCTAAAATATTTACTATCTGGCCCTTTACAGATAAAGTTTCCCAACCTCTGCCTTAGATTATAAGCTCCAAGAAGGCAGAAGCTTTGTTTAACTGTTTAGTTAATCATTATATCACCGGTTCCCAAGACACAGTAGGTGCTTAAGAAATATTTATTGAATGAATGAATAAACAAAGCGGATCAATTAATCTCTTTGAAATTCACTTTTCCTCATCCGTAAAGTGAGAATAATTACACAGCACATACCTCAAGGGTTGTTCTGAGGATAAAATATGCTAGTATGTGAGAAAGTCCCTCATAAGCTAGAAAAAAAAGTGGGTAAAACGTTAATCGTTGGTATTACCCTTCAAACAGGAGTTAAATAGCTTATGTTTAAAAAAAAAAAAGAGTTCTTCCAGAGAAGTGTATAGAAAGGGAAGCCATGTAAACCCTATTGAATAACAGGGCAGTTTCCTTTGTCAGAATGAAAATCTATCCTACTAATTAATGTAAACCAAGTACTATTGGCCAATCCCAAAATTCCCTCCCAAGGTCCACACCAGTGAATCCTGTTTGTGTCTTTTATAATCTGTGTGACCTTGGATAAATCAAGTTGTTAGGTGCCGTCAAGTTGGCTCCGACTCATAGGGACCCTAAGTACAACAGAAGGAAGCCATGCCCAGTCCTGCGCCATCCTCACAATCGTTGCTGTTTGAGCCCATCCTTGCAGCCACTGCGTCAATCCATCTCACTAACGGTCTTCCTCTTTTTCAAAGACCCTCTGCTTTTCCAAGCATGCTATCCTTCTCCAAGGACTGCTTCCTCCTGATAACATGTCCAAAGTATGTGAGATGCCGTCGCACCATCCTCGCTTCTAAGGAGCACTCTGGCTGTACTTCTTCTAAGACAGATTTGTACATTCTTCTGGCAGTCCATGGTATAGTCAATATTTTTTGCCAATACCGTAATTCAAAGGCATCAATTCTTCTTCTGTCTTCCTTACTCACTGACCAGTTTTTGCATATGAGGTGACTGAAAATACCATGACTTGGGTCAGGTGCACCTTAGTCCTCAAAGTGATGTATTTTTTTTTTCCAACACTTTAAAGAGGTCTTTTGCAGCAGATTTGCCCACACCAGTATATCGTTGATTTCTTGACTGCTGCTTCCATGGGTGCTGATTGTGGATCCAAGTAAAATGAAATCTTTGACAATTTCAATATTTTCTCTGCTTATCATGATGTTGTTTATTGGTTCAGTTGTGAGGATTTTGTTTTATGTTGAGGTGTAATCCATACTAAAGGTTGTAGTCTTTGACCTTCATCAGTATGTGCTTCAAGTCCTCTTTGCTTTCAGCAACCAAGGCTACCATCTGCATGTTGCATCTGCATCTGCAGGTTTAATGAGTCTTCCTCCAATTCCAATGCCTCATTCTTCTTCATATAGTCCAGCTTCTCAGACTATTTACTCAGCATACAGATTGAATAAATATGGTGAAAAGATACAACCCTGATGCACACCTTTCCTGAGTTTAAACTACACACACAGTATCCCTTTGTTCTTTTGGAACGAGTGTCTCTTGGCCTATGTACAGGTTCTATCATGAACACAATAAAGTGTTATGGAATCTCCATTCTTTGCATTGTTATCCATAATTTGTTATGATCCACACAGTCAAATGCCTTTGCATAGTCAATAAAACACGGGTAAACATCTTTGTGGTATTCTCTGCTTTCATCCAAGATCCACCTGATATCAGCAATGATAACCCTCCTTCCACATCCTCGTCTGAATCTGGCTTGAATTTCTGGCCGCTCCCTGTCAATATACTGCTGCAATCATTGTTGAATTATCTTCAGCAAAATTTTACTTGTATGTGATATTAATGATAAAAAAAATTTTTTTTTTTTTATTGTTCAATAATTTCCACATTCTGTTGGATCACCTTTCTTTGGAATGGGCAAAAATATGGATCTCTTCCAGTGGGTTGGCCAGGTAGCCGTCTTCCTAATGTCTTGGCAAAAACAAGTGAGTGCTTCCAGCATTATATCAGTTTGTTGAAACATCCCAGTTGGTATTCTGTCAATTCCTGGAGTCTTGTTTTTCGCCAGTGCCTTCAGTGCAGATTGGACTTCTTCCTTGAATACCATCAGCTCTTGATTGTATGCTATCTCTTGAAATGGCTGAATGTCAGCCAATTCTTTTTGGTACAGTGACTCTGTGTAGTTCTTCTACCTTCTTTTGATGTTTCCTCCATTGTTCAATATTTTGCCCATAGAATCCTTCAATATTGAAATTCGAGGTTTTAATTTTTTTCTTCAGTTCTTTCAGTTTGAGAAATGCTGAGCGTATTCTTCCCTTTTGGTTTTTTAACTCCAGATCTTTGTACATTTTATTATAATACTTTCCTTTGTCTTCTAGAACTGCCCTTTGAAATCTTCTGTTCACTTTTCACTTCATCATTTTTTCCCTTTGCTTTAGCTACTCTACATTCAAGAGCAAGTTTCAGAGTCTCTTCTGACATACATTTTGTTCTTCTCTTTCTTTCATGTCTTTTTAATGATCTTTTGCTGTCTTCATGTATGATGTCCTTGATGTCATTCCACAACTCATCTGGTCTTCGGTCATTAGTGTTCAATGCATCAAATCTATTCTTGAGATGGTCTCTAAATTCAGGTGGGATATACTCGAGGTCATACTTTGGTTCTCATGGGCTTGTATTTTCTTCAGCTTCAACTTGAACTTGCATATGAGTAATTGATGATCTCTTCCACAGTTGGCCCCTGGCCTTGTTCTGACTGATGATATTGAGCTTCTCCACCATCTCTTTCCACAGATGTAGTTGATTCAATTCCTATGTATTCCATCAGTGAGGTCCATGTGTATAGTTGCTATTTATGTTACTGAAAAAGATATTTGCAGTGAATAAGTCATTGGTCTTGCAAGATTCTATTATTCAATCTCTGGCTTGGTTTCTATCACCAAGGTCATATTTTCCAATTACCAATCCTTCTTTGCTTCCAGCTTTCCCATTCCAATCACCAGTAATTATAAATGCATCTTGCGTGTTTGATCAATTTCAAACTGCCAAAGATGGTAAAAATCTTCAATTTCTTCATCTTTGGCATTAGTGATTGGCACATAAATTTGAATAATAGTCCTATTAACAGGTCCTCCTTGTAAGTGTACAGATTTATCCTATCACTGACAGTGTTGTGCTTCAGGATAGATCTTGAATTTTTTTTTTTTTTTGACAATGAATGCAACACCATTCTGCTTCAATTTGTCATTCCCAGCATAGTAGACTATAAGATTTGTCCAATTCAAAATGGCCAATATCAGTCCATTTTTGCTCACTAACATCTAGGATATTGATCTTTATGTGTTCCATTTCATTTTTCATGACTTCCAATTTTCCCAGATTCATACTTCATACACTCCACATTGGTTATTAATGGGTGTTTGCAGCTGTTTCTTCTCATTTTGAGGGGTGTTACATCAGCAAATGAAGGTCCTGAAAGCTTTACTTCATCCACATTAAGGTCGGCTCTACTTTGAGGAGGAAGCTTTTCCTCAGTTATGTTATAGTGCCCCTCAACCTGAGGGACTCATCTTCCAGCAGTATATCAGACAATGTTTCACTGCTATTCATAAGGTTTTCACGGGTCAATTTTTGTTTTTTAGAAGTAGACAGGTCCTTCTTCCTACTCTATATTAGTCTAGAAGCTCCACTGATACCTGTCTATCATAGGTGACCTTGCTGGTATTTGAAATACTGGTAGCATAGCTTCCAGCCTCACAGAAACACTCAAGCCACCACAGTACAACAAAATGACAGAAGAGAGGAGGCCCAAGTAAAAGTGGCTTAAACAATAAAAACAGTTTTATAATCTTCACAAATAAGAAGGGCAGAAGTAGGAAGGTCTGAGGGTTGGTTAACTCAGTGGCTCCACGAAGTTAGTAACAACCCAGATTCACTGATCTTTCCATCATGCCATCCTCAATGTGTTCACTTCTCCCCTCGTGATCACAACATGGCTCGGGTAAGTTCAGGCATCATGTACTTTCACGATATCCAAAGGCCAGAAAACAGGATGTGTGGGGTCGGGAAGGCAGCATCCCTTCCTCAAGACCCTTTTTAAGAACAAGAAAATACTTCCCATAAACCCTTTGCGGCTCATTGGCCATAATTGCATCATGTGCCCCTTCTTAAACCAATCACTGGTAAGGGAAGGAATTGCCATGATGGCTTAGGTTAATCAAGATTCACCCCCTGAAGCTATACCAGGAGCAGTCTTCCCTGAAGATATGATTGCCTTATATGTGAACAAAATCAGAGATTTATTGGTACAAGAAAGGAGAGAATGGCTATTTGGTAAGCAACTAGCTGTGTCTACCAAGACATTAAATACAAATTACAGTAGTTCCCCCCTTATCCATGGGGAATATGTTCCAAGACCTCTGTGAATGCTTGAAACCATGGAAAGTACTGAACCCTATATGTTCTATGTTTTGTCCTATATACAATACTTATGATAAAGTTTAATTTATAAGTTAGGTACAGAAAGAGATTAACAACAATAATAATAAAATAGAACAATTATAACAATATACTGTAATAAAGGTTATGAATATGGTTTCTGAGCAGGATGGAGCTGGGTGGTGCAAGATTATCATGCTACTCATTTAACATTTTCGGACTGTGGTTGACCATGGGTAACTGAAACCACAGAAAACAAAACCCAGGATAAGGGGAGGAGGAGGCTACTTATTAAAAAGTTTGACTCAAATGCCAGAAGATTTTCCTTTAAAAAATAAAAACTCCTGAGATGTTAATAACAATTTTAAGATTCAACTTTTTTAATTTATGCTTTTTTTAATTCATAGATAAAAAAGCACCTAGGGAAAAAATGTTAAATTAAACAAAACACATGTCTTTTTGTTAATATTGAAAGATAAGTTGGCTATCTATTTGGCCAATAGGGAGGCAGAGCTTAAAAAATTTGAACTGTTAATCTTGGTATTGATCTGCAAAGTCCGTTTAAGATTTGAGGAATCCCTATCAGGGATGTTTTGGATTAGATTCAGTTCTCTTAAAAGGTCTCTTGGTGTCAAGAGGGCATAAGTACTAGAGCAAAAGAAATATCAGAGTTAAACTGGTTTGCCATCTTCAGCTACTGTCTTGGGGACCATATTTTGCAGATCTGCCTCGGAAGAGCACAGCTGTGTGAAAACAGGAAGTCAAGAGCCAATGGCTATTTATTTCACCAGTGGGACCACAGGCTCTCCCAAGATGGCCCAGCACTCTCACAGCAGCCTCGGCATTGGGTACACCCTCTGTGGGAGGTAGGGAACTCTCTCCTGAGCTGCCAACAAGTATATTCAACTACCTAGTTGACACCTCTATTTGGATGGTCATTAGATTTCTCAAATATAACATCTGCAAAATGGAGCTCTTGATGCCCCTGCCCTCCCCAAGCTCAGTGAATGGCACTATCTAACCAACTGGCCAAGTCAAAAGCAGGAGTCAAGTTTAATTCAATTCCCACAGCAGCATGTCCGGTTCTTTTTCCTCCCTGCCAGATCAGTTTACCTACCCTGTTTTGTTTTCCTCATAGCACTTACGACTATTTCAAATTATATTTATTCGTTGTGTACTCAATCACTATCTGTCTCCTGAAGCAAAATGAGATCAGAGAGATCTGGTCTATCTTGTTCACTGCTATAGAACAGTGTCTAGCACATAGTAGTTGCTCAATAAATATGTGACATGTCAATGGACAAGCTCAGAAAATCATGTCATACCCAGCAGCCTCCCACTCTAATCTCAGACCACCTAGAATTCTGAAAGGGCCCTCTAACAAGAGTGGGAGGTAGAATCCCTTACTCTGTCAAGGGACATCTTTTGACCTTGAGGCTCTGGGGCAAGAACCCCATAAACCCATCGCCATCAAGTCAATTCCAACTCATAATGACCCTATAGGACAGAGTAGAACTTCCCCATATGGTTTCCATGGCTGTAGCCTTTATGGGAGCAGATCTCCAGGTCTTCCTCCTGAGGAACGGCTGGTGGGTTCAAGCCACTGACCTTTTGGTTAGCAGCTGAATGCTTAACCACTGTGCCACCAGGGCTCCTTCTGGGGCAAGACTACTCCTTAAAAACACCATTTGTTTGCTTTCTTTGTTTTTCCCCCTTTGGTCTGTTTTGTTGTTTCTTCATATCATTTAGGTATTGGGCAGACTTGAAGTCCTCAGATATCATATGGAACATGTCCGACACGGGCTGGATCAAGGCTGCCATTGGCAGTGTGTTTTTTTCCTGGATTCGGGGAGCCTGCGTTTTTGTGCATCAGATGGCCCAGTTCGACACAGACACCTTCCTAGATGTAAGTCATGACCTTCAGCTACACTTGTCTTTAGAGCTCTCTCGTCTCATACAAAGCCACAAAGAAATGATTCCGTAGAATACAGGGCTTCTTGGGCTTAAAGAAATAATTCCTTTTTAACAAGCAAATTCTCCATAATGCTCAGGCATGAAATCCAGTCTTCTGCTTCAAATTGTTCAGGATTTGCTAGTGTCATTAAATCTATGGCTGCTTAAGAGCCTAGTTCTAAATAATAGATTAGAAGTCTTAAGTCTAAACAAATACTTGGTTTCTGATTCAGTGAAACAAAGACAATAGCTGGTAAATCTGAATCCTGTGTGGAAGAGATTAAAGGTGGGGTCACCTTTCTCCCAGAGTGGCCTCTTCCATCCTCTCGCAACTCCATACTTCTCACTTTGTTAATTCTCAGCACTCAATACTGTCCTAGATACCAGGCATGACCTTTCTTCTCAGCCAAAGACGGCAAGATTGAGATATCAGAGAGCTCCGATTTCTCTAACCTTAAGAAAAATGTGATTCAGGCCAATTATTTTTCAACCATGGAAAATCAATTAAGTTTAACAAAATGCATGTTTTTAAATAAACAGCACACCTGTGTGTGAATAAAAGCTATGTTCACCTGTTATTCTGCTAACTGGCCTGACAAGATGGCTTGAGGATCTTAACAGAAATCTAGAGTAACATAAGAAGTAACATCTCTACATTGGGTTTACAAAGTGCCCTGAAGTAGATAAGTAAACTCTGCAGTTTCAAAACCTCCATTGTAAAATAAGAATATTATTTCACCAAGGTAATAGGTACATTATAAGTGCTATAAAAATCTTTTTGGATTGACACTATTCTTAATTATGTACATTATACTCAGTAAAACAATTAGAATGAAGGGAACAAGAACACATGGTAGTAACGTTCATTTACGGATCAAAAGCTATTCTGAAATACCAAGAATAGGTGATGGTGTACAACATGATGAATGTAACTAATGTCACTGAATTGTATACTTACAAATGGTTAGATTTTTTTAGTGTATATTTTGTTGTTGTTATTGTTAGTAAAAGGAGCCCTGGCGGTGCAAATGTTAAGTACTCAACTATTAATCAAAAGGTTGGCAATTCGAACCCATCCAGCTGCTCCATGGGAGAAAGACCTGGCGATCTGTTCCTGTAAAGATTAAAAAAAAAAAAAGGAATCCCTATGGGGCAGTTCTACTCTGTCACGTGGGATCACCATGAGTTGAAAATCGGCTTGATAGCAACTAACATCATTGTTGTTAGCTGCCATCAAGTCAATTCCTTCTCATGGTGACTATGTGTGTGCACAGTAAACTACTCTGTATGGTTTTCAAGTTTGTGTCCTTTCGGGAGCAGATTACCAGGCCTATCTTCCTAGGCACCTCTGTGTGGGTTTGAACCACCAACTTTTTAGCTAATAGTGGAGTACTTCACTGTCTGCACCACCCAGTTGTCTTATATATATTTTTACCTTAACAATACGTCTTTAATTTTTAAAGGAAAAAACCTATTTTTAATCTATGACGATCCAAATAGCCTAGACATACATCATGAGTGCCCTTTTCCAAATGCTTAAATTTCACACAAATTGTCAACAGATTAAATGGCAGAGTGAAACCCGCTCCAGAAAGAAGACCTTTAAAACATTAGTACTTCTCTAGATTTAAGATAACTAGGTTGCTATTTTTATTTTAAAGAACTGGACTTATAAAAAAAAGTCTTAAACAATTAAGGCCTGAAAAATCCTTCACATATGCATTTAATCAATACAATAAAAAAGACTAACATCTCTTATAAGAATGGTGCTGGGAAGGTACTGGTAGGTCAGCTTATACATCCAGAGTCAGTGCTGTGCATGAATAGAAGGGCAGAGGGCTTTAAGGTCCCATTGTGGTTAGTACTTTATACCCTTGAGATAGAATAAGCCAAGTCATGTTTTGTGGCTGTTCTCAAATTTGATGTGTATGCCTGTTACTGTACCATATGCCCATTATTTCCAATAATTGGAAATTACCAACAAATATATAGTCACTAGTGACAACTGGGAAACCCTGATGGTGTAGTGGTTAAATGCTACAGCTGCTAACCAAGAGGTCAGCAGTTTGAATCCACCAGTGGCAACAGAAAGAGCCTGGTGGCACAATGGTTAAGTGCTCGACTGCTAACCGAAAAGTCAGTAGTTCGAACCCACCAGCAGCTCCGAGAGAGAGAAAGATGTGGCAGTAAGCTACCATAAAGATTACAGCCTTGAAAACACTATGGGACAGTTCTACTCTGTTCTGTAGTGTCACTACGAGTCAGAATTGACTCAACAGAGACAGGTTTTGATTTAGTGACAACCGATAAATATTAGCTGGTGGCACGAGCAGTTTGCACTCAACTGCTAACCTAAAGGTTGGCAGTTCAAACTCACCCAGCAGTACCACAGAAGAAAGTCCTGGCCATCTGCTTCCCTTAAAATTAAAGCCAAGAAAACCTTATGGAGCAATTTTACCCTGTAACACATGGGGTTGCCATGAGTCAAAATTAACCCAACAGCAACAGGTTTTTATTCCTGGTAGTGACCAGAAAAGGGGCACATATTCATGGAAGAAAATGAGAGGTTGTAAGTATCCACTCTGTTCTTGACCTGTAACTAACCACTCTGACATCTGTTTCTTTCACAATTCATCCAGACGCTGACCACTTACCCCATCACGACCCTGTGCAGCGCTCCCACCGTGTACCGAATGCTTGTGCAAAAAGACCTCAAGAGGTATTTCAGTAGAAATCTCCACTTGAACCACAATGAAAACTATTATCCAGCATCCCAGGTCTCCCCTTTGCAGCACAGGATGGCCCAGGGTTTCTCAGTCTCAGCACGATGGGAATTTAGGACCAGATAATTCTGTGCTGTGGGAAGCTGTCCTGTGCATTATAAGATGTTTAGCGGCATCCCTGGACTCCACCCACTAGATACCAGTAGCAACTCCCTCCCCCAAATTGTGTCAACTGAAAATGTCTCCCAAAAAACAAACTTGTTGCCATCCAGTCGATTCAGACTCATAGCAACCCTATAGGACAGAGTAGAACTGCCCCATTGGGTTTCCAAGGAGCAGCTGGTGGATTCGAACTTCTGACCTTTTGGTTAGCAGCTGATCTCTTAACCACTGCACCATCAGGGCTCCAAAACGTCTCTAGACATTGCCAACTGTTCCCTGGTAGGGAAAATCACCCCAGTTAAGAACCACTGGGACAGCATTTAGGTGCAACTGGACTTTTCCCTCAGGACAACTAAAGCCCTACGGTCCCAGAACTCCTACCCCCAAAAAGACTGTCTTTCAGTACCATTTGCAGATAAGAAACAGCTCAAAAGAATTAGTAGTTTGTTTTTAAAAACTACACTTATATTTCCTTGAATAAAGCTAAATTTGGCCAAATTGCCTGCACATACAGTGGAGTTGCAATTATATTAATTTAACTAATATAAATTGAGTTCATGAGGAGAGAGGGAAAAGAAGAAAGAGATGGTTTAATTAATGCTAGCTCTTCTACCTTCTGTTTCCTCCAAGGTATAGAGGCCCAGGAGGGAGAGTGCTATGAGAGACAGAATAGAGCAGACATGAATGGCCTCTTTTCCTAGTCAGTGTCAACTCCTTCGTGGCCCTCAAAATGTCAGCATCTTGCTCACTTTTCAAGGATGATTCAAAGGTTATTCAAGAATGATTTTGAATACACACAATTTGTGTCCTACCCACCCCCTCTCACCCATTTGGAACTTTATCAGAGTTGGGCTGTTCCAAGCTTTCCAACCTTATTGTGGGCAGCTGAGTAGTAAGGCCAGTGGCTACAAGCTCAAGCTCCAGAGCCAAAAAAAGTAGGGGTCTGCTACTTATTAATAGTGTGAGCTTAGATAGTCGGGATGACCCTGCTAAGCCTCTGTTAACTCCATCCATAAGGAGCCCTGGTGGCACAGTGGTTAACTGCTCGGCTGCTAACTGCAAGGCCAGTGGTTCAAACCCACCAGCCACTCCACGGGAGAAAGATGTGGCAGTCTGCTTCCACAAAGATTACAGCCTAGGAAACCCTATGGGGCGGTTCAACTCCATCCTATAAAGGTTGCTATGAGTTGGAATCAACTGGACAGCAATGGGTAAGTGCCACCTCACAGAGCTGTGGTGAGAATTCAATGTATGTGGCATGCTTGGTGCATTATCTGATCAAAGGTAAATGTGTAGTACAGAGTATGCCACTCAGCCATGTATTATTTGGGAGGCCTTGGCAAATTCTTTAACCTCTGTGAGGCTTGATTTCCTCATCTGTAAAATAGGGTTGTTGTGAGGATTATAAGTGCTCATAAAGATTTCTCCTTCACCTCTTACAATGTAAGCTCTGTTAGGAGTCTTGTTTTAATCACAAACGTGTCCCACATGCCTAGAACAATGTCTGGCAATGTAGTACATCCTCAACAAATACGTATTGAATGAATTTTCCTAAGACCCACCTCTCCTGGCTCGTTTGCTTGTTGCTTGAATGCCCTGTCTTGCACTGAAAGCCACTCAGACTATACTTCCAAAGAGTCCATGCAACTCCTTCTTTGCAGATATAAATTCAAGAAGCTGCGGCACTGTTTGACAGGAGGGGAGCCACTCAACCCTGAGGTGCTGGAGCAGTGGAAGGCGCAAACTGGGCTGGAGCTGTACGAGGGCTATGGACAGACGGAAGTGGTATATTCAAAGGGCAAAGTCTACGTTTCGCATAGTGGGAGCCTTTCAGCCCTGTGATTCTTCATAGAGCCCCTGGAGTGTCCCCATGACACTCTGAATTTTTATGGGATTTCCCAAAATTCTTACTCTGCCAGCAGTTACCAAAGCTTGTGAATTGTCCGCTTAGGCTTGGCGAAGGGGAATTACGATTATTCCATACAGCTTCCCTGTCTCCTCCTGCACAGGAAAAATCTCAGGGATGTTAGGAGTTGGAGAGGCCCAACCAAAACAGAGCAGCTCTTCTTTCCACTGAACTGGGAAGGGCCTCAAAGAGCCTCAGATGGGAATTTATTCCAAGGTGCACTTAATGGTACCCTTAGTCTAAAGCAGTAGTTTTCAAAGTGTGGTCCCCAAACCAGCAGCAGCAGCATCTGGGAGCTTGGTAGAAATGCAAATTCTTGGGCTCCACCTCAGACCTACTGAATCAGAAACTGGGCGATGGGGCTCAGCAATCTGTGTTTTAACAACGTTCCAGGTGATTCTGCTGCATGCTCAAGTTTGAGAACTACTAGTCTAAAATAATGTATTCTAGAAGATGCGATTGCATACTGAGAAAATCAGCCAAAACTGAATCTTCAGCTTCATTGTCATGACGTAGATTACCAAAATAGATTTTTGCATACTTATATAAAATACATCTTCTCAATAGGGCATCATTTGTGCCAATCAGAAAGGACAAGAAATTAAACCGGGCTCGATGGGGAAAGGCATACTACCCTACGATGTCCAGGTGGGTTAAGAAAATATCTGACTGGTTCAGTAGAGATAATGCTTCATAGTTTTCTGCTATTCATTTTCATTTCATGAAAAAAAATTTTTTTAGAACCTAAGTCATTTCTTTCATTCTAGATTATAGATGAAAATGGCAGTATCCTACCACCTGGCAAGGAAGGGGAAATTGCCCTCAGACTAAAGTCTACACGGCCCTTCTGTTTCTTCTCTGAATATGTGGTATGAGATTGTAGAATGTGCTATTCACACTTTAAAATAGAAAAGGTGGTATTCAGGACCATACAGGCCAAATTTCCTAGCTACCATTTCTTGCTATTACCTTGGGCAAGTCACAAAATCCAAGTCTATTTCCTCAGCTGTAAAATCAGGAGGGTACCATCTGTCTCCTAAAAGTTTTGTAAAGATTAAATTCTACATATAAGAAACTGGTTGCAGTGGTTGTCATCAGAAAGAAAAACTGGGTAGGGTGGGTGGGTGGGTATAGGGAGTGGAGGCGCTAGAGGTAGAAGAGAGGCTTACACTTTATTATACTCTTTTGGGCCTTTTGTATTTTATACTAGGAATTACCTCTTCAAAAATTAATTTCTTTTAAAAATAGGATATATAGTGGACTAGTCACCTGGTGGGTACCATACCTCCTTCTCTGTTCCGACCAAATTAATACCCAAATGCCATATGTGGTTCCTAGGACGAACCAGAGAAAACAGCCGCCACGATGAGAGGAAATTTTTACGTCACTGGAGACAGAGGAGTGATGGACAGCGATGGGTATTTCTGGTTTGTTGGCAGAGCTGATGACGTCATCATATCCTCTGGGTTTGTAGATTTGCCACACTTAGAAAATAAAAAATTGCCAAAAGAGTCTCCGCCTTTGGTGGTATAGTAACTGAGGGCTCCTTTTCCTCTTCTAGGTACCGCATTGGGCCATTTGAAGTGGAGAGCGCACTAATTGAGCACCCAGCAGTTATTGAATCGGCTGTTGTCAGTAGTCCAGATCCAACCAGAGGAGAGGTAGCGTGCATGTCATTTATTAAAGTATCACTTTCATAGTTTCAAGTTCCATGCATTTGACCACTGCAAAGACTGCGTCAAGAGTAGTCATCCACTTCTCATTATGAGGCAAAGATGTGGCACAAATGTACAACAAGCGATCAAATTTACAAATGAGCTGTGTCCCAAAGGAGGTGTATTAGGATTCTTCTGGTGGCAAATGACAGAAACTCAAGCTGACTTAAGTAAATAAATAAAAGAGAATTTACTGGTTCACATAAGAGGGAGGCCCAGGAGTAGTCAGGCTTCAGACACAGCTACACCCAAGGGCTCATGTCTTTCTCCATTTCTTGGCTTTGCCGTTGTGTTGGCTCTATTTGGACAAGTTCTTCCTACTTGGTAGCAACTAACTCTATCTAGGCTTATACAACTTAACAGCCTCAGTGGAAGGAGAGAGCTTTATTTCCAACAGTTTCAAGCAACTCCCAGGGTCACATTTGCCTCTCTTGGTTAGGGGAATGGTATATGCTGACTGGCCAGACCTGGATCATGTGGCTGTCCTTGGACTTGGTATCGACCTCAACAAAGAGGAGTTATAGACGTTTCCTCTATAGGAAAATCAGGTCACTCTTACTACAAAAGCACAAACAGATAATGCATAAGTGAAAGCAACAGATTTCATTGTACTGTATACACAGCTGACAGGAACTCAGAATACATTTTCTCACAGAAACGATGCAAATAGGAGACTGTGGCCAGGTTCCCAAGCAAGCTCCACAAGGTCCCCCCACCCCCTCCCCCGCCCCGCCCAGTTACGGTCAAGTTGATTGTGATTCATGGAAGACTCCATGTGTGTCATAATAGAACTGTGCTCCACAGGGTTTTCAAAGAAATGGAACTCGGGAGATGACTTCCTCCTTAACTAAGGGTAATAGCCTTAGTTCTAGGAGGAAGCCATACGGAATGGGAAGGAAGACGTTTCTTAAAAACTCAGCAAGTGGCAAAATTTCCTAAAAGTTTTTCTATCAGAATCCTCCCACATCTCTGTCTGTACCTCCTTCTCACATACCAGTGACCCTCTGCAGTGACACTGTGGATCCTGTACTCTTCCCTCCTGTATCCCCTCCACTCTCAAAGTAGTCTATGCTCCAAAAATATTTTCCACCTGACACCACGTTCTCATTCTCTCAATATAACTGGTTTCAGATGAACAGCAGAAGTAAAAACGAATCAGAATCAATGTATGAATATTCATTTAAAAGATACTTACTAACCTTAATAATTATCTAATTGGTGGGTTTCAAAGAGTGTTACAAAGAAAAAAATATAAAGCAAGAAAGCCATTATAGGGGTAGATCTCGCCTGAGAGCCCATTTCCCAGGGTATAGCCTTTCCTCCTTTAGACCTTCCTAAACCCTCTTCTAACCATACATTCTCTAGAACCTCTATTTGTCCCCCTACTACATGCTTCCAACAATATAGTTTTGGTGGAATAAGTGGTCATTTGTAAATCAAGGACGGCCTGTATCACAGGAACAGTCTGATTGAAATGTTAAATGCATGTGTGTAACATATAAATAAGGAGCCCTGGTGGCCAGGTTAAGAGCTTGGCTGTTAACCAGACCGAGATGGGTAGTTCAAATCCACCAGCCACTCCTTGTAAACCCTATGGGGCAGTTCCACCCTGCCTTACAGGGTTGCTGTAAGTCGGAGTCAACTTGACAGCAATGATTTTGGTGTGGAACATATAAATCAAACTTTAGCTTTATTGGACACCGCACTGTTCATACTTACAAACTATTTATGTGGAATAAGCTTTGTTCAGAGGTAATCTCTGGCGCTTGCATTCATCAGTCAAGCTGCTGCTATCAAAGGCTAAGTACTTGGGTTCAGCATTGGTTCCTAACCCTTGACGCATCTAAAAAACACAGCAATATGAATTTTCTCCTACAGGTGGTGAAAGCTTTTGTTGTCCTATCTGCACCCTTTAAATCATCCAACCCAGAGAAATTAACTCTTGAACTTCAGGATCATGTGAAAAAATCAACTGCACCTTACAAATACCCAAGAAAGGCAAGTACTTTGCCCAAAAGCATCTGTTACCAAACCATAGTCTAAGCTGGTATATAGATTTTACTAGCTTTTATAGTAGCTCATTACATTTTTTTTTTTTTTACATATGTAGAAGACACCTATTTCAATTTTAGGGCTTATTTTGCTTTGAAATATATTAGGACATTCCAAATGCTTGATAAACTAGAAGTTTTGGTCATCTCTACAAATACTGAGTAACTACTAAAGATGTTTCTAATCAGTCCCATTTCATGAGGGAAAAAAAAAAAAGGTGGCAGAGAATTGCCAAGTGCCTTTTTGTTTCTAGGGGTGGCACCTGATTCATTTTAGTACTCTTGGGCCATCACACTCCTCTACCAAAACGCATGGTACAAGTGATCACATTTAAGAGTCAGGAAGATGTTATCCAAAGCGGCTTTCTTCGAAGGAGGGTTTAAGAACAATTAATTAAAGAGATGGCACTGCAGTTTCTGCTTAGCCAAGTAATACCACTGATTGATATTAATTCACCTACATGGGAATTTCACCTCAATTGGCATCATTTCATCCAAAAGGCCCAATTAATTTTCAGTCCAAGGACTGGTCACATTTTCTCCACTAAATCCACTAAATCAGTGACGAGTTGATTTCCAGAAATTTTGCTTGAGGGCATTTAAAAATACAGTAATCATATCTTGCGGGAGAGGAACAAAGGGACGATTTTAGGGTCTTCAAAG
This sequence comes from Loxodonta africana, assembly GCF_030014295.1. Taxonomy (NCBI): domain Eukaryota; kingdom Metazoa; phylum Chordata; class Mammalia; order Proboscidea; family Elephantidae; genus Loxodonta; species Loxodonta africana. The sequence continues at coordinate 76,774,526 of NC_087353.1, forward strand.
GAGGGCATAAGTTGAAAATTGTATATACTCAAAATTACCCATAAAATTTCCCTAAAAAGCCCTCAGGACCCCAGCCTTAAAAACCTCAAATGCCCAGAACTTGTTTCTGTTTACATTTAGATATTGCCACCATTTCCCTGAGGTAGCAGAGGACTACATCTAGTTTGAATGAAGGAAAGCAATGGGACAAAGAGATTATTTCCTTCTGGCAACGCATATAAGTATGTTAAAAATGTCATCTTTACTATATAAATGGAATAGTTTCTGGTGTCCAGGAAATCCATGAGCCTAGGCTAAGACAATCCCCCCACTCTAAAACTCAACATCAGAGCTTCAATGGAAACAAGTGTCTCTTATGCTTTCTGTCAACTAGGTGGAATTTGTTCAAGAGCTCCCAAAGACTATCACTGGAAAAATCAAACGAAATGCTTTAAGAGACCAAGAATGGGGACGAAAATAACTTGATAAGAAAACCGAGGCATTAAGCACTTACATAGGTACTTTCTCTTAGTCTTTGCTTTCTCATAACTCATTGACCACTTAAAATGAGCCCTGGTGATGCAGTGGTTAAAGCACTTGCCTACTAACCAAAAGGTCAGTGGTTCGAACCCACCAGCAGCTCCACGGTAGAAAGATGTGGCAGTCTGCTTCCGTAAAGATTACAGGCTTGGAAACCCTACGGAGCAGGTCTACTCTGTCCTATAGCGTCACCATGATTCGGAATCAACTCAACAATGGGCTTGGTTTTCTCTAAAAGTGCTGTTTCTTCCTGATTGAAAAATCCAACTGAGTTTTTGTATTGTATTTACCCAAAGGGGAGAAAAATGTAAAAATATCTGGGAAGAAAATTGTTATGACCCAACATAAAGGCAAGGGTTACACTGATTCGTAGTGTTTAAAATAGCAAGAATCAAATGATTACTTTGAAAAGAATAGTGGACAATGAGTCTGTTTTTCACTTACCTTGTACCTTATTAATCTAAAATAAAGATAACTATTCTAAGCGAAATGGTTGAAGACAATTTCTTCTGCTTAACACCTTTATATATTACCAATACTTCGAGATGAATTAAAATATTAATGTTACAATCAGGAATACAACTCATTCAAAAGCAAGTAAGGGAGTTTGATGAAATTTCAAATACTCCATTACTGTACCTCATTCTGAAGCAAATTCATTATAAAATACCCAAAACTTAGATTATTTAGGAGTATTATTTGAGAGTAATTAAATTGTTTGTATCTTTACTTTTTAGGGTCATATACATATCTTTTTAGTTGATTTGCTACACAATTTGACATATAAACTTTTTAATGTTTACTGTAAAGTAAGATTTCCCAAGACAAAAAGGAAAGGCACAGAACACCAATCTTTAAGAAAGAAATTTATTTTAAGTTTTCTAAAAACATTGGGAACTATGAAAAACAAGCTGAATGCCTGGCCTTACCAAAGGCAAAATATAGTAAAAATAAAATTTGAAAACCATGTTTAACCTTAGAAACATGTTTTAAAATATACCAAGTTTAACACTCTTTCCTCTCCAGAGCAAAACAAGTTTATTAAACCACAACACTTGAATTCTTTAACTGACACAATTTTTTCAAATAAAACATTTAAAAAAATAATAAAAGCATTCAATTCTACCCTGGAATCTCGTCATTTATAAAATACCATGCTCAAATGTCAGTGAAAATAAAGTTTATAAAGTCAAAAACAAATCTTTCAATGAATTTAGATTCCAACAGAACATGGTTATAAAGAATTGCTTGTCACACACAGGCTTTACCAACATGAACAAATACAAAAGGGGAATGAAAACAACCTATAAAATCAAAACTTTTCTCTAGAGTAGCAGCTTTCGCAAGGTAAAAGGACTCAGTGCCAGAGCTGTATGCGCTGTTGGCACATGGCCAATTTTATTCCCAGAGTCCCTTTGTCTTGTGCTATCAAAATAAATGTATCTTTGTCTTAGAGCAAATATGCTAGAGAAGGCACCAAAATCCTATCTTCCCTGCTCCCCCAAATGATATTAATAATGCTCTTTTTCTTTCAAGATGACTTCAACCCCATTAACAGAACATTCTAAGTATCTAAAGATTAAGTAAGTTCCAGCCTCTAGAGCCCTTAACTGCACTAGCGAGGACCTACCTATTCTCTTTGTCACCCAAATCCTTCAAGTCTCAGTTGCCAATTCTCATATTCCCCACCCATTAAACTGACATAGCCAACTCCGTGAGAAATCTTAACATTTATACTCCCTAACTCTTGAAAACAAGAATAAATCCATTTCCAAATGTTAATTTCACAGCCCCTTAATATTCTCAAGCTGGATACCCTTGTTCTGCAGCCCTCTTTGGTGTCTGTCTCTTTTGCCCTTTTTCAACCTTTTTACCTTGGAGGAAAACTTGAAATAACTTTCAAATTCAGGGAACCCTGAATTTATGTCAGTGTGACCACTAAGTCCTAGACATAAGACTCTTAATTCACAGAAATCTAGAAATTGTCAGCCTAGGGCTCAAAGAATTCTTCCTCTTCTCTCAAGACAAATTCCCAGGCTAAACAGAAGATTTAAAGAAAGGGTTCCATACCCAGTCGTCTACTAGTGTTGGGAAAATACTATTTGGTTTTGTAGTTTTTCCAGGTGATTTTTTTGTAAGGCATGTTGCTATCCTTCTTCATTCCCAAGCTCAAGCAGCTGTGGAAACATTACAAGAGTTCCTTTGGTAACAAAATTTTTCCAGAGTTAGTTTCCTTTTAAATCTAAGAATCTTGTCACTTTAAAAAAGTGTTCTCTCCAGGACCTTGTGGAAACTTGTTCATTTGTTCATGTGATGAAAAATGACTGCTAAATCAGCTAGTTTCCCGTAGCCATTCTTCATCTGCAAAGCACCCAGCAAAATCTGGACTGTTTTCTTGAAAGTACTCTGGCAATTCACCTTTCAGCTCATAAACCCTGCTGAGAACTCTTCCACTGATAACTGGAAGATCTCTGTATCTAGCAGATACATGCACTCTTTGTCAAGATCTTAGCTTAACATTCTTGCATGAATGTGTCTTTGTTTATTAAACATTAATCATTTTTGTAGCATTATTCAGAGCTTATTTTCATCTCCAAGTTTTTTATGTCAGCACCTCTCTGCGAAGAAAGCAGAAAGCAGTGTGCTGTAACATCAATGTGAGGATTTCCTTTTTTTTAACAAGAGGCAGAACTTGCCATGGAGCCAATCACTAACGGGACGCCAGCAGTACAGATGACAGACTTTTTGGTTTCCGGATATGAAGACACAGCATTAAATATATACTGACCTTTGTTTGAGGCAGCTCTGTGACATCATCATTTACAAATCCTACAAATGTGGCAGCATGACAAATATTGGTGGAATCTGTTTACTCATCACCCTGGACGGAGAAGCTACAGCTTTGGTTATTTATATAAAACCTTACTAAATTGAGCGTAAGGTCTTTTCAACTTCTCATACTGCATCTTGCCCTGGCATTTTAACGTTGCCATTATTAGACTCTCACCAACTCTGTGAATTTTTCTTTCCTGGGGTAAGTTCTGCTACTAAAAAACTTGCTTCCTGAACTTTTTAACTGAACATGACTTTTTTTTTTTTTTACAGAAGTTTTACTGTATTTTTATTCCAAAAGTCATTTAAAACAATCAACATCTTTACTTGTCAAACTGCTGGAGCAACTGCTAGATCTATAAGTCGTATGCCATAGACAATGCACAACGGAATAAGCCAGCTTGGTTTACAAGTCCACATAAAACCCCTGATACGTAGCTATCGTTGCAGACAGGCTTTCTCGTGCCCCTTGTTGCACTAGTACACTGAAGTAGCTCAGATGACTGTAATCCTTCATCATTAACCTTACCAGGAACGTCTGCAGCCTGACACCTAGAATGGTCCTCCTCTCACACCCTGCCTTCACAAACTGCAGCACTGGACTATCAGATTTATTTGTGACAAATGTTAATAAGATAGAAAAATGGGCATAACAAACAAGAAAATCACAAAAAAAATACAAAGACAATTCACTTCTACACAGTCCACATTTTTGCAATGTTTACAACAGTGGCAGAGGATAGCTGAGTTGTGGCATGTAAAAACTGCTTGCTTAGAAAGAAAATTTCCCTCTGATATTCTATTACGGAGAGTTTGTTGTCTCCCACAAATGAGTTGGCAGTGACTGAACGGAGACTGGGGAAGGTAACCCTGAGGGAGAGGCCAAGGTCATCCTCCTACCATCCTCCCACTGAACTAGTATTCACCAATTATCCACAGCTTCCCCCAGCTAAACGAAATGCATGTGGGCCTACTGGAAGCTGCCACGGAGGGCTGAAAGACCTCTAACAAAATTGTTAACAGGAATAATCAACTACATGAGACCAAACGGTCAACATTTACCCTAAAACAAAGATGAGAAGTGAAGGAAAGGCAGGGAAGCTACATTAATGGAAACAGCACGAAAAGAATAGAAATAATGAGAATGTTGAAACCTTGTGAAAAATGTAACCAATGCCACTGAACAAGCTGTATAAAAATTTTCAAATGGGAACCTAATTTGCTATGTAAGCTTTCACCTAAAACACAGTATTTAAAAAAAAAAAACTTGTTAACAGGGCCGTTTGATCACTGTTCACTAGTGTGAGTATTAGCCATACATGGTACGGGAAGTTCAAAGGAGTATTTTTTTTTTTTCCAGTCACAATTTTTCATGGAACCCCAGCAACATCTCAAAGAACCCCAGTTTAGAAACCCACCTTCAACACTGAATGATTTTTTTCCCCTATGTGAGGTCATTTTCACTTGACTTGGATTCTTCGGGGACTTGGCTCACAAGTTCAGGTTTAGTTCCTCCATCATTCACCGCCTCTGTCTCAGACATTGGTTTTGTCTGCTCCACCCCCCCACTATTCTCTGGTGCCTCCTGCTGGTTATGTTTTCCTTCTGTTGGGTCACTTTGATTTGATTTATCACCAGATTCCTGTTTAGCTTCTTTCCCATTTCCCACGTGTGCTGCCTGCTTTGGGTTAAGCTGTGACAGGTCCTTGGCACTCTTCACTACCTCCTGGAGATTGTACTTTCTGAACAACATGTAATCTTTCACAACACTCAGGCAACAGACAGCTTTGATGATTTCTACCACCACCGTGTACTGAGGATTGGTAAGATCCACTTTATTTTCTGAATTCAGGCTGCCTACTATTCCTGTAACAAAAAGTATAGGAAAACGCTTAGGCTGAGAAGGATACCATCAAGCTTGATGAATAAAAAACAATCTTTCATCCTTTTCTGTTTGGGACTTGTTAAAATAAAATATACTAGTCCCCTCTTCTATATGGACTTCAAAGTCACTGAATCTTTCAATGTAAATAAATACAAATAAAATCCTGAGACATGTGACAAGATTTTCTTTTAAAACAAAACAAAAACATTCTATCTTGATTCCGAAAAGACTTTACCTAAACAAAAAGAAAATCTCATATTGAAATCAGTTAGGTTTGAGTAAAGTTAACTGTACCCAAAGAATTTGGTCTTTGTCCTTGGTTCCTGAGATCATCTCTAAAACTGCAGAATTTCCTTAGTGACTGAAGTATCTTTGATGAGGGCTCCAGAACAGGTTATGCTAATGAGGTGAGACTCCTGGGTGGGGGGCTGGCCGAACCAGAAAGACCCACCTGGTGTTTTCACCATCTCAGGGGAAGGAGCCTGATTCAATCATACCTAAGTAATGAGGCCCAAATAAAGGTAAAAGACTTGGGAGGGTAGCATGTCCCCTTTGGGATATGGAAGCTACACACTGGGAACTCCCCCAGGCCTTACCCTATGCATCTTTTCACTGGTATCTTTTTGCTATAAGAAAACTATAATCATCAAGTATCGTACTTTCCTGAGTTCTGTGAGTTGTTCTAACAAATCACCAAATCCAAGGGAGGGTAGTGACACCTGCAGGTCAGAAGGGAGGGTGTCATGGGGACTCCACTCCCAAGCTTGCAGCTGGCATATGAAGTCCTGGGCAAACTTGGCAGCAAGGAGGACTGTGTCCTTTAATTGTGAGGTCTGACTTAGCTCCGGGAAGTCAGGGTCACAAGAAGAAACGCTGCATGTGCAGCTGGTGTCAGAACACAAGGGGAACAGAGCTGGTAATAAATTGATATGGACAGAGCAACACATCTGGTGTCGGAGAAGTGGGACTTGACTTTCCCAGCAGTTTCAAATTATTTTAAGGATATTCTCATATACCTGTTCCACACTCAAAATCATAAGCCTTCTTTTTTAAAAATCTTAGAAACAAGAACAAGTATTTAATATTGGACTTAGGTGGAATTGCTGAGAAACATACCTGCCAATTCTTTGATAACTTCTTCTCTATTCATGTGACTGTTATTTCGAGATTTGTATACAATCTGAAATGTCCCTTTATTTGGTGCTTTAAACCAGGGTTCCAAAAATGTTTCTGCATATTTTTTCATATCCTCTAAGAAAGCCTTGCACGTGCCGGAGACAGGTAACATTCGTAGAATAACCCGAGTCTTCTTCTTCTTGGTTTTGTACATATCCTGGAGAATATGATGCACCAATTTCTCAGGTTCTAAAAGAAAAAGAATAAATCAGCAGAGAGCAAACAAGTAGTTTAAGAATATAAATTCTCAGACATTTTAGAAACTATTCAAACTTTCTAAATTGTCGTTGACATAAGTTGGTGATGGAAGGAATTTTCACAAAAAAATTGAAATGAGTCTACCTAGTCATTTTTTCCAATTATTTCTTCTTCACTGCTTACTGTATTTATGCTTATAAAAACAAGTGCTCGTGTGAAATCGTGACTTATCTCCAACACTATTCTGTTTACGTATAGCAATGGCTACTATCCGAGTAACACAGCTTAAATAGTACACACTTCCTTATAAAAACAAAACAAAATGCAACAAGTCACTTAAAAGGATTTAATTAATCCATTAGTTAAGTAAGCACAAGAAGTCCAGATCCAGACTGGGAGGAGCTGAAGCCCCAGCACCTTGAAGTGTACAAGAACAAGATGTGGAAGCCCTCAGGCCACATCCCATCTACATACAAGTCTGTTTGGGGCTGCTGTGTTTTCAAGATTTTTAAATTCCCCAACCACATTTAAAAATCAAAAAATCTATCTGGATTTCCAACTTCTTTTGAAAAACTGGAAGATCTGGCCTACCAGGACTACACTCCCAAATTGGCTGGAGCTGAGTAGCAGCTGCCCCTTTTAAACAGGACATGCACTCTCGTTTTGTCTAAAGTTACTTAAGAAGGAAGAGGCAAAGCCAATGCTCCCAAGCCAATGCCGCGTTCACTTCTCCATTCCACCTCTCCACAAGCCTAGTGCTAATGCAGGGTAGATAAGAGGTAAGTAAATGAACCACAGCCAGAAAGTCATTTTCTAGGCAGTGTTCAGTGAGACAGGAAAATGTCCAGATATTACAGGATCAACAATCTTACAGAGCATAAGTCAGACACACACCTATCCCAAGTGTTCTGATGAAGACAACATTATTCGCTCCACTCTCCATGGACTGGAATCTTCGTAGCCTCATCTCTGTAGACGCCCTAATGTCATCAACTTCTTTCTTCAAGGCAGCCTCCACGTCATCATCTTCTCCCTCGTTTCCAGAAGACTGCTGATTCTTGTCTGTAAACTGTTTGCATAAATGATCAGAGACGCCATAACAACTCATGTTTAAAAGTTATAATTTAGTATTTATATGAAACTCTGAGTGGCAGATAGCTAAATACTGACAATAAAGCTTTTATTGAGAGACTAGGACACCACCTCCTCCAAAACGTGGAGGAAGAAGGAAGTTCCCTCAGACACAAGCGTATCGACTGAAAATGTTTTCAAAAGTATCGTGAGTGTGGGACACAGGGAAATGTGCGCACCAGTGGAATCATTTCAGGGTGGACCTTTAAAGCCAAAACTAGCTATCTTTGTGCCTCCAAACTCAAGATATTCTCCTTTTGGTGAGATGACACCAAATACGTATGGAATTAAAAGTCTTTACTCCTGTTCTGAGGAACAGGGCACAGCAATAGTTCAAGAACTTACTCAAGGCACCTGTACAGACAGGACTTGTTGCCCACTTCTCTGCCCTATGAATGGGGATGCCAATCTGGCACTAATAATAACTGCACACGTTTATGAGCCTTTATTATATATCAGAAAATATTTTATGTAGTAAGCAACTTTTTAGCTTTAAACTATATAAAATACTTTTTTTTTTTTTACAAATAAACTCTAGCACAGCAGAGTTAAGTAGTTTGTTAATTCCCAGTTAGTAAATAACAGAGCCTGAATTTAAATTCCCTGTGCTATTCTCTTCCATTTAATTCCATGTGTGTAGATGTGTACTGATCCACCTGAAACCAATAAAATGATTTCCAAAATGTGATGGGACAATTATATTTTAGGCGGTATTGGTACGAAAGTAGGAGCTGGGTGGCGCAAGTGGTTTGCAATTGGCCGCTAACCTAAAGGTTGGCGATTCGAACCCACGCAATGGTTCTGTGGACGATTACAGCCTTGAAAATCCACACGGTTTCGCCAGGAGTCAGAATAGACACAAAGCAACAGGTTTCTGTTGGGTTTTGTTTTGTCTTATTTTTTGGTACAAGAGTTTTTCACTTTTTAAAATGTATCCTTATGTGCACTTGTGAAATAACTAGTACACTAAACCCACTATTTCAGAGATATTATTGCTAAGACCCAAGCGACGCTTGGAAACCCTACAGAGCAGTTCTACTCTGTCCTATTATAGGGCCCCTGTGAGTCAGAATTGATGTGATGGCAGTGCGTTTGGTTTTGGGTGTTGCTTAGGACAAACAAAAGCATTACAGCGGCGGTGTTCAGATGGTACTGGTTACCTTAGTTGCCATCCAGTCGCTTCCAACTCATGGCAACCCCATGTGTGCAGAGCAGAGCTACTCCATAGGATTTTCAAGGCTGTGACCTTTCAGAAGCAGATCACTAGGCCTATGTACCAAGGTGCTTCTGGATAGGCTAGAACTAGCCAGTCTTTCTGCTAATAAGCCAATGTTTAGCCATGTGCACCACCCAGGGACTCCTCAGATGGTAATATACGGCAAAAATCGTGAAAATGAAATGAAGCTTGCCCTTGTGAACTTGGGCCATCCTTGAGTCTCAATGTACTCACGAACATTACCTCACAAGGCTGTTGTGTGGGTTAAATGTTACATTATTGATGAGCTTCAGCACAACACCTGGCCCTCAGAAGCAAATAACAAACGGGACCTATCTGAACCCACCATCCACTCTGCGGGAAAAAATACTTGGCGATCAGCTCCCATAAAGACTACAACCTAGTAAACACTATGTGGCAGTTCTACTCTCATACAGGATCGCTGTGTGTCGGGATCCACTGGACGGCACACACCACCACCACCATTGTTAATTAACGATGGAAAGAAAAGCCCAAGGTGCAGTCATCTGAAGCACAAGACCAAGCAGGTGTTCAAGGTTTCCTTCAGGCAGTCAAGGCCTCCTGAAGTCGCGAGAACTGACCTACAACTCGAGCTCTTGGCCCTGCCTAGAGCGGAGCCTACAGACGAAGCAACGCGAGGGGGGCGGGACACAGACCACGCCACGCTCGGTCGCCGCCACGAGCGCCAGAAAATGCGCGCATGCGTACAGAGGCACCGGCCAGGCAGCCTTCCCTCCTCCCTCAAGGGCCCGCAGGCCCGCCCAACCGGGGGCTGGTACCTTTTCTGGCCCGTACATGTCGTCACCGTACTCGTTGAGCAGACTGTAGGCCTCCTCCACGCATTTGCGCTCGTTCATGTTGCAAGTGATGAGTATGCCCTGTAGTCCAGGCTCCAGCTGCCGGGGCCCGGCGGCTTCGCAGCGCCGAGCCCGCTTGGCCTGCATGTACTGAGCCTTGCCTTTGCGCTTCCCGTCGGCGGGCTGAGGAGGCTGCTGGACCGGGGCCGCCATGGTGCGCGCGAGCTGAGAGCGAGAAACGTATTTCTCCAGGGCTTTCGGCACCCTCACCTCTGCTGGCGCCGGCTAGTTACGTCAGGTCTGTGCGACGGCCTCGCGTAGGCCCGCCTTCCTGCCTCATTCTGTGCTTCCCCGGGTCCTAAAGCGCCAGGCTCCCTGTAGAGAGGTGACGCGAGCCTCGCTCCTGCCCCGCCCCTCGCGAGGATGGACGAGCCTTTGCCTCCGCCTCACCACTTGAATGAGTGGTTTCCACGGAGATGTGGCAACCCTGCGGTCCATGGTGGACCCGGCCTGCATACCTAGGGCCTGGACACCGACTGATATTGATTGTGCTTGCAAACAACCGTTTCATTTACTCGTTAATATTTTTTAAGAACCTGTGTGCTAGTCGTTCCAAGTGAGGGCTGAGCGAAACGAGATGCCGTTCCTGCTCACATTGCCCTTATAAGCTGACGTTTCTCAGAAGTCAGTGGGTCTTCCAACCATTCTGCTTATTTTTTGCTCCTGTTGAAATATGTGTCTTCGGTAGACTTTCCTCTAGTGTCTCTGTTGCAGAGCTCCGGGGGAGCAAAGAAAACTAGTACTGTGCTCAGTGAAATCAGCGGGACCTGACTATGAGAATCAGACACATTAAAATGCAGCGAAACTTAACTTTCTTAACATTAAATTGTTCCAATGGGAATATTATCTATTTTAAGTTACAAAATAAATTTCTATTAATACAAAATAAATTTCTATTAATACAAAAAAAATTGTCCTTATCAATTTCTTGACACACTTTTGTCCTGTAATGAAATCATAACAAGTGATAGTGGTATCATTTTACTGACTTGTCATTGTTGCAAATGTACTTGTTTTGGACAGAAATCACAGTCCTCACTTTAGTACAAAATCGTGAGGAACCAAGAAAGGGTTTATCCATTATTGCATTTGGATGGATTACCTAATCCAGTGGCCCAAAAATGTGGAATGGATTGTAGTCAGAAATCGGGAAGAAAGAACCTCTTATTTATTATGACGCCTACCTGCACCTCTTAGATTCCCATTCTTGTGATGCCCATGAAAAAGTAGTGCTGATACTAAATAATAGCCTGGAAATCCAATACACATAAGAGAATTTTCATTAAGAGTAAAGAAAAAAAATTCATCTTTTTTCCTCTAATCAAGTATACTTTCCCATTTCTTTCTCCATAAAAATGTTTAAAAGAAAGAAAAAAATAATTTTTTTCTCCATGCCTGTCCCAAAATAGCTTAATTTAAAAAAAAAAGTTATTTTCTCTGGATAACTAAGCAATCCCTTCAGAGTATAATATTCCCCAACTGTAAAGTCAGAAATCCATTCTCTTATACTTGGTGCAATTAGAAACCAACTTGAAAATTTGAAATCCTTGTATTAGGGCTTTGACAGTGTACTGATTGTGCTGAATGAACATATGAAGGAATAACTTGAGTTTTATTGACCTAGGCATTCTATATCCCCCATTCTGGGATTTGTTATGTATGAAACAACAAAATATTAAGAGAAAGAGAAGTAATTAGCATGATGATGAACTGCCTGGTCCTGTGCCATCCTCACAATAGTTGCTGTGTTTCGGCCCATTGTTGCAGCCACTGTGTCAATCCATCTCATTGAGGGTCTTCCTCTTTTTCACTGACCCCCTGCTTTACCGATCATGATGTCCATCTCCAGAGACTGGTCCCTCCTGATAACCTGTCCAAAGTATCTGAGACAAAGTCTCACCATCCTTGCTTCTACAGAGCCTTCTGGCTAAACTTCTTCCAAGACAGATTTGTTCGTTCTTCTGGCAGTCCGTGGTACATTCAATATCCTTTGTTAATACCATAATTCAAATGCATCAATTCTTTTTCGGTCTTCCTTATTCATTGTCCAGCTTTCCTATGTATATGAGGCAATTGAAAATATTATGGCTCGGGTCAGGTGCACCTTAGTCCTCAAGATGACATCTTTGCTTTTTAAAACTTCAGAGAGGTCTTTTGTAGCAGATTTGCCCAATGCGATACATCGTTTGATTTCTTGACTACTGCTTCCATGGGTGTTGGTTGGGTCCAAGCAAAATGAAATCTTTGACAACTTCAGTCTTTTCTCCATTTATCAGGATGTTGCTTACTGGTCCAGTTGTAAGGAATTTTGTTTTCTTTATGTTAAGTTATAATCCATATTGGAGGCTATAGTGTTTGATCTTCATCAATAACTGCTTCAAGTCCTCTTCACTTTCAGCAAGCAAGGTTGCATCATCTGCATATTGCAGGTTGTTAATGAGTCTTCCTCTAATCCTGATGCCATGTTTCTCTTCATATAGTCCAGCTTCTCAGATTCTTTGCTTACCATACAGACTGAATAAGTATGGTGAAAGGATACAACCCTGATGCATATCTTTCCTGATTTTAAGCCGTGCACTATCCCCTTGTTCTCAGAATTGGTACCATGTATGATTAAGAGCCCAGATTCTAGAGTTATACCTAGGTTCAAATCCTGGTTCTGCTGCATCCTGGCCATGGGACTTTGAGCAAGTTACCTAATCTGAGTTTCAGTTTCTTCATTAGCTAAAAAATAATTAATGGAGATAATAATAACACTCACATCAAAGTTTGCTGGGAAAATTAAATAAGATCAGGCATGACAAATACTTAGCTCATGGACAATGTTCAAGCAATGTGGGCTTAAAAACAGCTTGTGTGGAGTTCAGGTGTGACTCACTGAAGCCTAGTTTTTTTGGTATTAGTATCCCTTCCCCAGCCCAATCCCCACACTTCATTACTTGTCTCCCCGTCTCTTATTTCAATGGTTCTTTATATGTGTTACTTACTAAAAGCTGAGTTAAACCCTTTTAGGAAGATCTTTAAAAAGGAAATAAAATTTAAAAACAATAAAGTAATTTAAAATAAAATGAGGTAGGTTGGACCTATTTACCCTTACCTCTGCCAACTGGTTCATCCTTTGCATTTGATTGAATGGCACCCCCAAGTCTTTCACTGGCTCTTTAGCCTCAGCCAACAGCACTTACATCACACTTGCACTTTCACACACCCACAAGCTACTTAAGAAACACTGTGTTGCACACACAGGTTGTTTCAACATTTCAAGCAGCGATAAAACTGCTAGGAGGATGATTGTGCCCAGTGACTTCAACCACTCCATGGGTGTCATGTCCATCTATTCTGATCAAGCCGCACACAAAAGACACTCACAAAGTGTTGGCAAATGAAAGCTATTTAATTGCTCACAGAAAACAGATGGCAAACAATAGGAAACAGTCCTATGGCGAATTGGACCCCCTTGGTTCAAAAGCTGTCCAGTGGAGACTCTTCTATACATGTTCTATACATGTTCCGATTTTGCACTGCACGTGAGTGTCTTAGTCATCTAGTGCTGCTATAACAGAAATACCACAAGTGGTTGGCTTTAACAAAGAGAAATTTATTCTCTCACAGTCTAGGAGGCTAAAAGTCTGAATTCAGGGTGTCAGCTCCAGGGAAAGTCTTTCTTTCTCTGTCAGCCCTGGAGGAAGGTCCCTGTCATCAATCTTCCCTGGTTGAGAAGCTTCTCAGCTCAGGGACCCTGGGTCCAAAGTGTGTGCTATTCTACTGGCTCTTGTTTTTTGGTGGTATGGGGTTCCCCTGTCTCTCTGCTCCTTTCTTTCTTTTATATCTCAAAAGAGATTGATTTATGATACAATCTAATCTTGTAGAATAAGCCCTGCTTCATTAACATAACTGCATCTAATCCCACCTCATTGACACCATAGAGATAGGATTTACAACACATAGGAAAATCACATCAGAAGATAAAATGCTGGACAATCACACAATACTGGGAATCATGACCTAGCCAAGTTGACAGATGTTTTGGGGGATACAATTCAATCTATGACAGGGACTAGGAATTCCCTGCCCCAGCCAGTTTTATACTCCAGGGGCTATATGTCTCGCTGCATGGAGTGCAATATAGATTTTCCTGCCTGCTCTCCCAAGGAAGGAGTGATTAGACATTTGGGCACCAGGTGAAATTTCTGCTGCTTATCAGACTTCAGGGGTTGGCGGTGGAAGAGAGCATTGGTTTGTTCCGGAGGCCTAAAAAGGCTCGCAGGGGACAAGGAACAGGGAGGAACTATAGCTGTTTGGGCAAGCTGAAGGACTGCCTTCTCTATTACCTCCAGCAGCCTGATCACTCAGGTTGGAACCTTCCTTTGAACCAGTGTGAACTTGGATCTATCCCTGGAGAAGCCACATTTGGCCTGGCTTTTGTACTCCTACACACATATTCACTCAGCCCTGAAGGTGCCCTGAACTCCTGGTCCCAGACTCTTCCAATTTGCTTCAGTTCAACATTGCCAGAGTCTCAATTTTGACAGGTATATGACTCTTAGTGAAGAGACTTCTACACTCACATCTGTACTCACAAGTCTCTAAATACCCTAGTTCCCCTACTGGGGTATGTCAGAGAAGGCCAAGTAGGGAGCAGACTGGTTCTGGCTTCCCATCTCCACCCAGCAATAACAAAGGCACCCACTTCAGTGTCATCAAAGAGCAAGTGGAGAACCTTGACTTCTATATTCACCTGGCAATAATGAGGTGGTGCCCTCTTTCCCCTGCAAACGCAGTGTCCAAAAAAACAGCTAAAACAAAGGGTTTAAATAAGATTTAGAGCCTCAAAACATAATACAAAAATGTCCAGGTTTCAGCTGAATATCACTTGTCATCCCAAGAACAAAGAAGATCTCAAACTGAATGAAAAAGACAAGCAATAGATGCCAACACCAAGATGACAGACATGTTAGAGTTACCTGATAAATATTTAAAGCAGTCATGATAAAAAAAAAATTTTCAATGAGCAATTATGAACACACTTGAAACAAATGAAAAAATAGGAAGCTTCAGCCAAAAAATAGAAGATATAAAGAACAAAACAAAAAATTTTAGAACTGAAAAATACAGTAAGATAAATAAAGAGTTTTATGGATGAGCTCAACAGCAGAATGGTTAGAATGGAAGAAAGAATGAATGATCTGGTAGACAGAACAATAGAAATAACCCAGTTCGAAGAACAGACAGAAATTAGACTGAAAAAAAAAAAACTGAACAGAGCCTCAGGGACCTATGGGACTATCACAAGATCTAGTACTAATATCATCAGAAGCCCAGAAAAGGAGAAGAAAGAGAATGGGACTGAAAAAGTACTCAAAGAAATAATGGCTGGAAATGTCTCAAAATTTTTTCAAGAGACGTAAACCTACATATTCAAGAAGCTGAATAAACCCCAAACAAGATAAACTCAAAAAAAAAAAAAAAATTCATACCAGAACACATCATATTTAAAGTTATATAAAAAAAAAAAAACTTAGAAAGCAGTCTGAGAAACAAGATAGGGGAAAAACAATTCTAATGACAGCAGATTTCTCATCAGAAACCACAGAGGTCAGAGAGAAGTAGTGCGATATTTTTCAAGTGCTGAAGGAAAAGAACTTTCTACCCAGAATCTTATACTCAGTGAAAATATCCTTCAGGAATGAAGGGAAAACTAAGACATTTTCAGAAAGGAAAACAAAGAGAATTTGTTGCCAGCAGATATACCCTAAAAGAATGGCTAAAGGAAGCACTCTAAACAGAATGGAAACTATAGATGAGGGAACTGAGTCCAGCACAACTAGATGGTGCCTGGCTACCACCACTGACTGCTCTGACAGAATCACAACAGGAGATCTTGGACAGAGATGGAGGAAAATGTAAAACAAAGTTCTAACTCACACACACACGCGCACACAAAAGACCAGTTTTACTGGTCTGACAGAGACTGCAGAAACCCCAAGACTATGGCCCCCACACATCCTTTTAGCTCACTCCTGAGGTTCACCCTTCAGCCAAAGATTAGACAGGCCCATAAAACAAAATGAAACTAAAGGGGCACATCAGCCCAGGGGCAAGGACTACAAGGCAGGAGGGGACAGGAAAGCTGGTAATGGAAAACCCAAAGTTGAGAAGAGGAGAGTGTTGACATGTTGCAGGGTTGGCAACCAATGTCACAAAACAATATGTGTATTAATTGTTTAATGAGAAACTAGTTTGCTCTGTAAACTTTCATCTAAAGTACCATAAAATGAATAAATTAAGAACTTTGGATGAGGGAAACTTGGAACATCGGGAAGGAAGAAAACAGTAAGCAAAAAAATGAGTAAACACAACAGACTTTCCTTCTCCTCTTGAGTTTTCTAAATTATTTTTGATGCTTGAAACAAAAATTATAACTGCTGTCAGAGGTGCTTCTAAATGTATGTCGATGAAATATTTAAGACAATTATGTTGTAATATATATTATATGCAGGAGATGCAGAGTAAGGAACTTAAAAGTGTCCCTATTTGTGGATGACATGATTATCTACATAGAAAATCCCAAAGAATTTTTTTTTAAACTTTCCTAGAACTAAAAAATGACTGATAAATTTCTCTTTTTGTTTAAGTGAACTTGAGTTTCTATCATGAGTAATTGGAAAAGTCATTTATTTATTCATTTATCCATCAAATATATATTGAATGCCCAAAATTTGCTAGCAACTCACCTAGGCAATAGTAATACAGCAGTGAACAAAAAAAGCCCTTACTCTCAGGGGTGACAATAACAGGTGTAAAAAATTAAAATATGTTAAAGAGAAAAAAATACATGCTCGCCTGCTAACCAAAAGGTTGGTGCTTTGTGTCCATCCAGAGGCTCCTCAGAAGAAAGCCCCGACAATGTACTTCTGAAAAACCAACCATTGAAAACCCTATGGAGCACAGTTCTACTTGAGTTGGAATTAATGGCAACTGGTTTTATTTTAGAAAATGTGGTAAGCGAAGGCCTCTTTGGCTGAACACCTAAAAAAATGAAGGGTTTGGCCAAGGGGATATCTGAGGGAAGAGTGTTCCAGCGTTCCCGGCAGGCAGAACTCTAAATTCACATACCTTGAGGCTTGAACACGCATCGTGTGTCTAAGGAAAAGAAGCTGGTATGCCTTCAGGAAAGTGAGCAGGAGGAGGAGCGCCCTGGGGCAGAGAGGACCTAGCAGCCAGGTCAGGCAGCCTCTTATAGTCCACATAAGGACTTGGGATTTTACTTGGAGTGAGCTGGGAAGCATGATTCAAGATTCAAACTGAGAAGTGACCTGATAGTGCTCAGTTTTGGTCCTGACCAGTTCAACAGATAACCGCAGCTCCTGGTCTGCTGAGATCCTGGGCAACCTACGCCCACCTCTCAACTTCTTTCCTCCCCGCTTCATAACCCTGCCATGTATTCATCTGTCCTTTCTTCTGTCCTCCTTCTGCTCCTTCCCAGGATTAACACTCTCTAGCAATTCCTTCAGGGAGCCCTGGTGGTGCAGTGGTTAAGCATTCGACTGCTAATGGAAAGGATGGTGATTTGAACCCACCAGCCACTCCTCGGGAAAAAGATGGCAGTCTACTTCCATAAAGATTACAGCCTTGGAAATCCTATGGGTTAGTCCTACTCTGTTCTACAGGGTTGCTATGAGTCCAAATCAACTCAACGGCAACCGGTTTGGTTTGGTTTGGTTTAGGAATTCCTTAGGAGCCCTGGTGGCGCAGTAGTTAAGAGCTCAGCTGCTAACCAAAAGGTCAGAAGTTTGTCTCCAGGGGAGAAAGGTGTAAAGATTATAGCCTTGGAAACCCTGTGGATCAGTTCTATTCTGTCTTGTGGGGTCACTATCAGTGGAAATCAACTCGATGGCACACAACAAAAACGAAGCAATCCCTTGTACACTTTCTTTTCAGTGAATAAATCACCTTGCCAGGCCTCAAGGAACTAGAAAAAGAGGTGTATGTTAATGATTGCCTCTAAGAATAACAGGGAAGGACTGTGCAAACTTTCAGTTTATACAAGCTCAGGCTAAAATCTCCTGCTCCTCCCTCCAGAATGTCTCCACCAATCAACAAAAGGCACTCTGTGCACATCTTGCTTTTGCAGATTGTCAGCCCACTCCCCTCTCTTCTTAAAGCTACTGCAAGCAGATGTGAGAGTTCAAGAAGTTTCAGGGCTGTTCTAGAAAACAAGTCTGCCATTGTCTCCAGCTGTTGGGATCTAACTTGAGTGAGTACCTTGCCTTCTCTCTCTTATGTAAGATTTGCTGGGTTGACGCATGCATTTGTGAGCTAAGATAACAGAAGTACAAAAATAAATATGGGAACAAAACCAAAAAAAAAATTTTTTTTTTTTAAATACTCAAGTCTTGGGCAGCCAAGTGTTTCTATCAGAACTTCTCTGTTGTATTTAGTGACAAGGAGTATGCAAGCACCGAAGGCTGTAAACTTAGCAGCTAAGTTTTTCATTTTTAGCCATATGGTACTATTTGATTTTTTAAAACTGTGTACCTGTGTTACCTTGATACAATGTGTTTTCTTTTTCTTTCAAAACTCCCATGGGACCATATTTTATTATTATTAGGGTTCTGAGCACATCCTATACCATATTGTCACAGGAGAAAGATGTGGCAGTCTGCTTTCACAAAGATTTACAGCCTTGGAAACCCTATGGGGCAGTTCTACTCTGTCCTATGGGTTCGCTATGAGTCGGAACCGACTTGATGGCAGTGGGTTTTTGAGTTTTATCCCATATTGTAAATTGCTTATATACATGCCTTATAACTTCAAGTCTTTTATCTTTATAACAACCAGCACTTAACACATTGCTGTCACTGTAGGAGGCACTCAAATTGGTAAGAGACAAATCAGTCCAAGTTAATGTTCTTCCAACAGTATCTGCCCCCTTTTCTCCTCCAAAAATAAACTTGTGACAAGAAGCGGCCACACAGATCACTGGCCACATTCTTGCCAACATGCCCTTACAATTAGCTTGGTCACTGTTTCCAGCAGATGCTGAGACTTTTGCTAGTTAAACCAGCTTTCACTGGATTCATTTTGCTTTCTGTATTGTGGTTTGATTGAAAAATAAAGACAGGTTCTCTAAAAATAGGGATAGAATACATGAAATAATGTCAGTCAATCAATGAGGAAAATAAGTGTTCAATAAAACAACATCTGGCCATAGGTCTTGGACTAACAAACACAGACATAGTGCTTTACCATTTACAAATCTCTCACATTCTCCTGACCCTCACGGTAACCCTGTGAGCAGGCAGCACAGATATTCTTCTCATTTAACAGATGAGGAAAGTGACGCTTAGAGTGGTTCACTGCCACGCTTGCATTTCTACAGTCAGCAAATCAGTCTTTGGCCTAAAATTTCAGCACCCAACATTCCCACTCATACTTGCCCTACCTGCTTCAGTGCCCTTGAGTCAATTCTGACTCATAATAGTGAAGGTAAAATGAATTCAAGATTAGAAAAATACTTTGAGGAAAAAAACACTACATAATTATACTCAAAAACTCTAATTTCCCACAATATATATATGGCTTATTCCCCTTCTCATTCCCACTTTAGGCATAAACCCAGAATTTTCTATTGCCTCTATTCTGTGCTCACTAAGCAACTTAAAGTTATGTAAATTACAATCAGGGTAGCAAGTTGAAAAGTCACGTAGAAAGGGCAATGTGCAACTAGGACCCACTGAAGCACAGAGCAAAGCAAGGCAACATTATCAGATTATCAGGTAGGGCACGACTGCACAGAAGGGAACCGTTTAAACTGGAACATACAGCCATGTATGGCAAAGTGGTGCCAGAGAAGGGTTACTTGTTCTGCTTTATAAACAAGAGTAGAGAATTATCAGAACCTGTGCAAAAGTACCTTATGCCACACAGATCTTTCCAGCTGCCCAAAGGGAATATAAACAGCTTGTCATCTTCATTTTAAAGAATGACTGTATCTGTGCTCATACTCTGAACTAAACCAAGGAATAGTACATGTTTAATTTCTTTGGTTAAGATACAACGAGTACCATCATTCCTAATCAGGCTGGCAAACAGAACGTCTTTTAAGGTAATGAAAACTGTTTAGATGGCTGTATTCAGAGTTTTTTCAAGGTTTACTTTAGATTCACCCAAAGAAAGTTATATTGAGTTTTTATTGGTGATTCTAATTTTGTGTTTATGACAAAGTGTGATAAGTGAATTTAACATATTAAAAGTTTTATAACATCGGTTCAGAAAAGATTATATACTATACAAACTGTTGAAGTCATACAGAACCATTTTTCAGTGTCTTTTCAACTGAGAGGAATCCTCTTCAGCACGCTTAACCTCCTGAGATGGTTCATATCGAGGAAGCTTTGCTTCCAGTTTTTTGTTTTTTAATTTTCTTATACAATAGATTCATATCCCTCTTTTATTTCTGCCAATTCTAGGCTAAGCAGCTCTACTGCTGATTTTCTGCGGTTGCAGCTCCTAAGACATGCTTTAAAAAATCCAAAGCACTATTAGGTTTCTCTGGTTTTCTATATAAGGCTACTAACACCTTGGTAAGCGTGTCCAGCCCCTCCAACTTCTCCAAGTTCCTCCGGAACTGCTCATGCTTCCAGTGGGTGGCTTTGTAAAGGTGACAGTGGCAGCGGCACAGTTGGCACCAAGACTGTGGCTGGCAGACTCTCTTGATAAAATATTTTGGGAAAAAAATTGAACATGAATCACAACCAAGTTTTTCACAGCATTGTCTGCCTAGCTTCTCAGGCTGCTCAGTAACAGATAGGAAGCCAACTTTTGCATCATCCAGAAGGTACACAAAGTACCCTTATGGGGTCACTATGAGTCGGAATCGACTTGATGGAAGTGGGTTTTAGTGGGAGTACAGGTCTAGCTCATAGGAGGTGCTCAATAAATATCTGGTGAATGAATGCATTTTCTAAGTTGGAGAGGTGTGCTTGCATGTGTGTGTGTCCGTGTCTATGTAATGGAAATAATAATGTATGAATGTGAAGTGCTTAGCACTGGGCAGCCAAATCTCCCTGGTACCCTTTGCTTTTTTGCATCACCTGTCACATTTATTTGTTGACTTGTCTCTCCCTGTAAGGCCAAGGAGGACTTTGTCTTTCATTCAACTCTGTATTTTCTGTGCCTGAAATAGTCCATAGGTGACCATCAATATTTGAGTAAATAAAATAAATCAGATCAACCTACTGAGAATGTGGCCCCAAAATATTTGCTCTAACCAGTCCAAATTCCTGCTTATTTTAATAGGATCTGAGATTTTTTCCCTGATACTTCTAATTTTTTTTTATTGTGCTTTAGATGAAGGTTTACAGAGCAAATTAAGTTTTCCTTAAACAATTAATACACATATTGTTTTATGGCATTGATTGCCAACCCCATGATATGTCAACACTCTCCCCTTCTCGACCTTCGGTTCCCCATTATCAGCTTTCCTGTCCCCTCGTGGCTTCTCATGCTTTCACCTGGGCTGCTGTGTCCATTTAGCCTAGTTTTGTTTTATGGGCCTGTCTAAACTTTGGCTGAAGGGTAAACCCCAGGACTGACTTCAGTGTCCCTGATGCTGCTTTTTTTTTTTTATTTTTACTTTAGATGAAGGTTATAGACCTAGTTTCTCATTAAACCGTTAGTGCACAGAATTGTTTTATGACATTGGTTAACAACCCCACAACATGTCAACACTCTCCCTTCTTAATCTTGGGTTCCCTGTTGCCAGCTTTCCTGTCCCCTCCTGCCTTCTAGGCCTTGCCCCTGGGCTGGTGTGCCCCTTTAGTCTTTTTTGCTTTATGGCCCTGTCCAATCCTTGGCTAAAGGGTGAACTTCGGGGACCACACTCTCAGGGTTTTTCCAGTCTCTGTCAGGCCAGTATGTCTGGTCTTTTTTTGTGAGTTCTATGTTTTTCTCCAGCTCTGTCTAGGACCCTCCACTGTGACCCCTGTCAGGGCAATAAGTGGTGTCAGCTGGGCACCATCCAGCTGTACTTGACTCAGTCTGGTGGAGACTGGTGGTTGTGGTTCACGAGTCCTTTGAACTAATCTTTCCCTTATGTCTTTAGTTTTCTTCATTCTTCCTTGCTCCCAAAGGGGTGAGACCAGTGGAGTATCTTAGATGGCCACTCACAGGTTTTTAAGGCCCCAGATGCTACTCACCAAAGCACAATGTAGAACGTTTTCTTTATAAACTATGCTATGCCAATTGAGCTAGATGTTCCCTGAGACCATGGTCCCCACAGCCCTCAGCCCAGCAATTCGGTCCCTCAGGGAGTTTGGATGTGTCTATGGAGCTTCCATGACTTTGCCTTCTCCAAGTTGTGCTGGCTTCCCCAGTATTGTGTACTGTCTTACCTTTCACCAAAGTTACCACTTATCTGTTGTCTATTTAGTGTTTTTCCATCCCCACCTCTCCCCTCCCTTGTAACCATCAAAGTTGTTCCTTTTTATGTGTAAACCTTTTCATGAGTTTTTATAGTAGTGGTCTCATACAATATTTATCCTTTTGTGATCAACTTATTTCACTCAGCATGATGCCATCCAGATTCATCCGTGTTGTGAGATACTTCTCAGACTCATCATTGTTCTTTATCGTTGCATAGTACTTCATTGTGTATATGCACCATAGTTTGCTTATCCATTCATCTGTTGATGAACATCTAGTTTGTTTCCTTCTTTTTGCTATTGTGAATAAAGCTGCAATGAACATGGGTGTGCATGTGTCTATTCGTGTGACGACTCTTATTTCTCTAGGATATATTCCTAGGAGTGGGATTGCTGGATCATATGGTATTTCTATTTCTAGCTTTCTAAGGAAGCACTATATCGTCTTCTAAAATGGTTGTACCATTTTGCATTCCCACCGGCAGTGCATAAGAGTGCCAGTCTCCCCACAGCCTCTCCAATGTTTATTACTTTCTGTTTTATTATTATTATTATTATTTGTTCTAGGAATGCTGGGTTAGATGGTATCTCGTTGTGGTTTTGATTTGCATTTCTCTAATGGCTAGTGATCCCGACCATTTTCTCATGTGTCTGATAGCCACTTGAATGTCTTCTTTGGTGAAGTGTCTGTTCATTTCCTTTGCCCATTTTTTAAATTGGATTATTTGTCTTTTTGTTGTAGAGGTGTTGAATATTCCTATAGATTTTAGAGATTAGATCTTTGTTGGATTTGTAATAGCCAAAAACTTTTTCCCAGTCTGTAGGTTCTCTTTTTACTCTTTTGGTGAAGTCTTTTGATGAGCATAACTGTTTAACTTTTAGATGATCTCACTTATCTAGCTTATCTTCTGAAGCTTATATGTTGTTAGTTATAGTCTGTATCCTGCTAATGCGGTTTATTAGGACCTCTAGCACTGATCCTATTTTTTCTTCTATGATCTTCATACTTTCTGGTTTTATATTTAGGTCTTTGATCCATTTTGAATTAGTTTTTGTATATGGTGTGAGGTATGGGTCCTGTTTCATTTTTTTGCAGATGGACATCCAGCGTTGCCAGCACCATTTGTTAAAGACTATCTTTTCCCCATTTGATGGACTTTGGTGACCGTAGGTGTACGGATTTACATCTGGGTTCTCTATTCTGTTCCCTTGGTTAATGTATCTGTCATTGTGCCAGTACGAGGCTGTTTTGACTACCACAGGTGTATGGTAGGTTCTACGGTCAAGTAGTTTGAGTCCTCCTACTTTATTATTTTCTTCTTCAATAGTGCTTTACTTATCTGGGGCCTCTTCCCTTTCCATACAAAGTTAGTGATTAGTTTTTCCATTTCTGTAGAGAATGTTCTTGGTATTTGGATCAGGATTGCTTTGTATTTGTAGATTGCATTGGGTAGAATTGTCATTTTCACAATGTTGAGTCTACCTATCCATGAGGATAGTGTGTATTTTCATTTAGGTAGATTTTTTTTGGTTTCTTGCAGTAGCGTTTTTTAGTTTTCTTTGTATAGGTCTTTTACATCCCTGGTTAGATCTACTCCTAAGTATTTTATTTTTTTAGGGGCTATTACAAATGATATTGTTTTCCTGATTTCCTTTTCATTGTTCTCTTTATTGGTATATAGGAATCCAACTGATTTTTGTATGTTTATCTTGTATCATACTACTGTGCTGAATATTTCTATTAGTTCCACTAGTTTTCTCGAGCAGGCTTTTAGGTTTTCTACGTACAGTACCATATCATCCACAAATAGAGACAGTTTTACTTCTTCCTTACCAATTTGGATGCCCTTTATTTTTTTCTTGCCTTATTGCTCTAGATAGGGCTTCCATCCAGCACAACGTTAAATAGGAGTGGTAATAAAAGGCATCCTTTTCTTGTTCCTGTTCTCAAGGGGAATGTTTTCAGCCTCTTTCCATTAAGAAAGAATGAGGTTGGCTGTTGGTTTTGTATAGATGCTCTTTATTATGTTGAGGAATTTCCCTTCTATATCTATTTTATTGAGAGATTTTATCTGGACTTTGTCAGATGCTTTTTCTGCATCCACTGAGACGATCACGTGATTTTTTAATTTATGTGGTGGATTATGTTGATTTTCTAATGCTGAACCATCCTTGCAAACCTGGTATGAATGCTACTTAGTCATGGTGTATTTTTTTTTTTATATGATGCTGAATTCTATTGGCTAGAATTTTGTTGAGAATTTTTGTGTCTATATTCATGAGAGATATTGGTCTGTAATTTTTTTTTTATGGTGTCTTTGCCTGGTTTTGGTATCAGGGTTATACTGGCTTTGTAGAATGAATTCAGAAGTATCCTTTCATTTTCTATGTTCTGAACTAGTTTGAGTAGTACTGGTATAAACTCTTCTCTGAATGTTTGGTAGAATTCTCCAGTGAAGCCATCTGGGCCAAGGCTTTTTTGTTGTTTTGGGGAGTTTTTTGTCTTTTTTTTTTTTTTTTTTTTTTACCATTTCAGTCTCTTCCTTGTTATGGGTCTGCTCAGATTTAGTTTGTTTGGGTAGGTATTGTGTTTCTAGAAATTTGTCCATTTTCTTTAGGGTTTCAAATTTGTTGGAGTATAGTTTTTCATAATACCCTGTTATGATCCTTTTTAGTTCAGTTGCATCTGTTATAACATCCCCCATTTCATTTCTTATTTGGGTTATTTGCATCCTCTCCTGTTTTTCTTTTGCTAGTTTGGCCAGTGGTTCATCAATTTTGTTGATCCTTTCAAAGAACCAACTTTTGGTTTTGTTGATTTTATTGTTTTTCTATTCTCTATTACATTTATTTCTGCTCTGATCTTTATTGTTTCCTTCTTTTTGGTGGCTTTGGCCTTCTTTTGCTGTTCTCTTTCTATTGTTCAAGTTGTATAGCTAATGCTTTGACTTTGTTCCTTTCTTCTTTTTTGATGTGTACGTCTATTGCTATAAATTGACCTCTGAGGACTGCCTTTCCTTTGTCCCAAAGGTTTTGGTATGATGTGTTTTCGTTCTTGTTTGATTCTAGGAATTTTTTATTCCATCTTTGATTTTTTCTATTACCCAGTGGTTTTTAAGCAGGGTGTTATTCGGTTTCCATGTAATTGATTTTTTTTTTCCTTGCTCTTCCTGTTGTTAATTTCTGCTTTGATGGCATGACCAGAGAAGATACATCGTATTATCTCAATGTCTGGATTTTTTTTGTGGGTTGCTTTGTGGCCTAAGATGTGGTCTATTCTTCAGAATGTTCCATGTGCACTGGATAAGAATGTGTACTTCGCAGCTGTTGGGTGGAGTGTTCTATATGTGATTATGAGTTCAAGTTGGCTGATTGTGTCCTTTAGATCTTCTGTATGTTTGTTGAATTTATTTCTAGATATTCTGTCTTTTACCAAGAGTAGAGTATTGAAGTTGCCTACTATTATTGTGGAACTGTCAGTTTCTCTTTTCAGTGCTGTTAGAGTTTGTTTTATGTATTTGGAGACCTGTCATTGAGTGCACAGATGTTTATTATGATTATGTCTTCATGATGGATCATCCCTTTATTCATTATATAGTGCCCTTTTTTGTCTTTTATGGTGGATTTTGTTTTAAAGTCTATTTTATCTGAGATTAGTATTGTCACTCCTGCTCTTTCTTGGTAGCTATTTGCTTGATATATTTTTTTTCCATCCTTTGATTTTTAATAAATTTATGTCTTTGTTTCTAAGGTGTGTCTCTTGTAGATAGCATATTGATGGATTCTGTTTGTTTGTTTTCTCTCCATTCTGTCATTCTCTGTTTATGGGTACATTTAGGTGATTTACATTTTGTCTTAGTTATCTAGTGCTGCTATAACAGAAATACACAAGTGAATGGATTTAACAAAGAAAAGTTTATTTTTCCACAGTAAAGTAGGTAAAGTAGGGTAAAAATCCAAATTCAGAGTGTCAGCTCCAGGGGAATGCTTCCTCTCTCTCTGTTGGCCTTCTCGTCAATCTTCCCCTGGACTAGGAGATTCTCCATGCAGGGGCCCTGAGTCCAGAGGATGCACTCTGCTCCCAGCATTGCTTTCTTGGTGGTATGAGGTCCCCCATCTCTCTGCTTGCTTCTTTGTTTTATATCTCAAGAGATTGCCTCAAGACACAATCCAATGTTACAGGTTGAGTCCTGTCTCACTAACTGCTGCCAATCCTCCCTCATTAACATCATAGAGGCAGGATTTACAACATATAGAAAAAGCACACAATACCAGGAATCATGGCCCAGCCCAACTGATACACACATTTTTGAGGGGACATAATTCAATCCATGACACGTTCAGTGTAATTATTGATAGGTGTGAGTTTATTACTGTCATTTTGTAGTGCTTTTTTTTTTTTTTTAATGGTACTGACGTTTTCTTCGTTTCTCTTACTCTCCTGTGCTGAATTCCTTTTGTTTGTGGATTTTTTCATTTCTTTTGTTTTTACTGAGACTTTATGCTTTTCTTCTTTATTTTGATGAGTAGGTTCATTAACTTCCTTCGTGGTTACCTTGAAATTTACCCTTATCTTCCTAGGTTTGAACTAGTCTTTCATTACTTGGTATCACCTTGCCTTCCTCTCCATTAGAAAGTTCTATACCTACACCATTTATTCCCTCTTTTTTTTTCTGACATTTTTGTCACTTATGTATCAACCTCTCTGGTTCCCTATTGCAAATCTTTTAGTTTTGAATAGTCCTTGAGAGTTCATTTCCTAGGTTGGTATCTGGCTGGTGTGATCTCATATCCTAGATTCAGGCTGTGGTCTGATGTTGTTTGCTCTCAAACAGAAGGACTCCCTTTAATAATTCTTGTAAGCTTGGTTTGGTTTTTACATATTCCTTTAATTTCTGTTTATCTGGAAATGTCCGAATTTCACCATCATATTTGAAAGAGAGTGTTGCAGGATACTCTTGGTTGGCAACTTTTTCTTTCAAGGTTTTATATATGTCATCCCATTGCTTTCTTGACTGTATGGTTTCTGCCAAGTAATTAGAGCTTGGTCTTATTGCTTCCCCTCTGTATGTGACTTTTCATTTTTCTCAAACTGCTCTCAGGATTTTTTCTTTGTCTTTGATTTTAGCAAGTGTAATTATGATATGCCTTGGTGATTTTCTGTTGGGGTCTATCCTAGAACGAGTTCATCGAGCTTCTTGGATGGTCAGTTTTCATCAGTCATATTAGAGAAGTTTTCTGTCAGCAATTCTTCAATGATCCTTTCCAGGTTTTCTGTTTTCTACCCCTGTTCTCAAACTCCAATCACTTGCAATTTTTTCTTTCAACTGTATCCCACATCGTTCTCAGGATTTCTTCATTTTTCTTCATTCTTTTCTCTGATTTTTCCTCAAAGTGGTATCCAAATATTTGCCTTCAATTTCCCTGATCCTGTCTTCCATTGTTTCAAACCTGCTCCTCAGACCTTCCATGACACGGTCCATTTCTGAAATCTTGTCGTTTATCTTTTGGATTTCTAATTGTTGCTTTTGTATGATTTCTAGCTGTGAATTTATTTTGACATTTTGTTCCTGTACTATTTTCCTGAATTCTTCCATTGTTTTGTCTGTCTTTTCCATAATTTTGTCTGCCTTTTCCAAGAATTTATCTATTTTTTCTTCATTTTTGTCTTTTTGCTTCAACTCTTGGATAGCTCTGAATGTTAGAGATTTGAATTCCCTATCAAGTAGTTCCAGTGCCTTTTCTTGTACTGAAAAGTCATCTGGTGTTTTATTTTGGATGCCTACTAGAACCATTCTGTCCTTTATATATATATATGTTTTGATATTGTCTGCTATCTTTGGGACATTCAGTAGTTACTTCCTTCATTTATAGATTGTAGGTTTGTTTGTTTCACCCTAGTTTTTGTTTTATTTGGTTATGTCTGAGCAGGCAGGTTAGGCATTCTTTGTTTTTTGCTCATCTGTGGGCACGATACTTTTCACCTCCTTGCTCAATGGGCAGGGTCAGTCGCCCAGCTATGGTGCAGCAGGGAAGGTACAGCTAAAGGAGGGGGGGACTGGGATGGGTTATTTGTGGCACGTACTGATGCCGACAGGGCGGGCCAGGGTTCAGTACAGGGCAGGGTCCAGTAGGCCATGCCTATGCTGCTCAGGGGTGTGATGTTTAGTGCAAGGTGCAGATAGGCAGGCGGGAGGATGAAGGTTGTGATGTGTGGAGCTAAGTCGGGTATGGGAAAGAAGAGAAAGAGGAGATAAACAGGAGGCAAAAAAAAAAAAAAGTGCAGAGGGAGCCTGCTGTTGGTGTGGAGAGACAAGAAACTGAGAAATGAAGAAAAAACAAAAAGAAAATAAATACATAAATAAAAGAAAAAAGAAATGCCCCCCAGGGATCTCACCAATGACCAGGGAAGTGGCTCCCAAACTGTGCAGAACAGCCAGGTAGAAGGGGCAGAGATGGCACACAGTGCCAGGCATTCAGGAGACAGGAGAAGAAGGTAAGTAGAGAGAGGTGAGAAACCAAGAAATGAAGAAAAACAAAAAGGAAAAAAGAAAACAAACAAACAAAAAAAGCCCCAGTGATCCCACCAGCATGGTGGTGCAGACCAGGGAAGCAGTTCCCCAGCTGAGCAGTGCTTCACAGCTTGTCAAGAAGAAGCAAAGATGGCACACAGAGCCAGGTGTTCAAGAGAAAGGAGGGGGCAGAAGCAAGAGCCAAGGAAGAAACCAAGCTGGAAAAAAGCAACAAAGAAATGGCACTGAAGGAGCTGGCTGGTGTGGGCAGGGGAAATCCAAGCAGCAAGGAGCCGGGGCCTCCTGCCTGAGTGACCAGGGCCACTGGTAAGCAGTGGAGGCCAAGCAGGGGGAAGGGTGGAGGTGGGAAAGCATATATTGCTGAGTACCGGATGGTCTGTCTCTTGCTGGGGGCTCCTTGAAACTGCTTTCCTATACTCCCTGTCCGCAGATATACAACAAATGTCCAAGATGGCAAATCTGTGCTGCCTTAGCTGATAAGGGACCTCCACTCTATATCTCTACTCGATCTCTGTTCTCTGTCAGTTTCCTATTCCATCCAGTGCTTGGTTGAGTCCTTTATCTCTTCATTTGACACTTATGGTTCCAGGATAGACGTTTATCTTACTGTAAACTAAGTAAATTAGTTTTTTGGGTCTTTGCTGTGGAGGGATGGCGTGGTGATTCTGTCTATAGCATCATGTTGGCTCTGCCTCTTTCCTGATACTTCTTAATAACTATTTTTAAATACTTTCTGTTGTTACATCCAAGTAATGAGAGAATCAGGACATAGTTTCAAAATTTCATCTAAATCATAAAATAATGTAAACAAGTCAAATGATCACCCATGGGGAATTGGTTTAAGAAATTATGGTGTAGCTCTTCACTGGCATTCCATGCAGCTGTCAAAACAAACAAAAAGACAGAATAAGGAAGATCTTTGTGTACTGATATGGAAAGATCTCTAAAACACAGTGCTAATTTTTTTTAGCACAGAATAGTATGTATTCTAGTACCTGAGAAATAAGAATCTATAGTCATATTTACTTGAATACCCATAAAGAAATCCTGAAGAGATACATAAAGATAGTAATAGTGATTACACAGAGGTTGGGGTGGGGTAGGCAAGGCAGCTGGAAGATTAGGAATGGGAGACAGATTTTTATATTTTTGAACCATTTAAAGACATTATCCAAAAATAAATTTTAAAAATTAAGAGAGAAAAGCTAGGTCTAAAAACTGAGTGTTGACTGCTTAGCCTCAGTTTCCTTTAGTTGCTAATTCTGTAAGAAGGGTAATATCTGTGACTTAGAAGTTAAGTTCAGAGGCTCATGAAGGATCTCCCTCAGGAAAAGGGAAAGCAAGACTTCTAGGAGAGAAAGTTGCAAAAGTGCCTTACTTCGTCCTAACAGGTGTGCTGATGGTTGCACCTGCTCATTCCCAGCAAACAGACACAGGTGGTTCTCACTCTACCAAAACAGAATGACCTTTGGAGACTTGGGGACATAACCCACTGGGAAACCAGCTCTCACTGTGATTTTACTTCTGTTCTAAGAGCAGCCTCTTCTCCTAGAGCCTAAGAGAACTCTCAAGAGATTCCTGTTCATGCTTTCCTTCACACAGCAGCTTAGGCAAGAGAAAGAGAGATGGCTAACACTTTACTAACCTGAACCTTTAGAAAAATTCTATCTTGAGAGCCTTAGCCCTCAATTTTCTTGTATCTTAATGTTTCATATCAATCCAGTTCTGAGCTATTATTAATATAGACCAGTGCTGTCCAGTAGAATTTTCTGCAATGGTATAAATGTTCTTATGTCTGCAAAGCCGAGATATTTATTATCTGATTCTTTATAGAAAAAGCTTGCCAATCCCCATTCTAGTGGATAGTAATATCCTAGGCACCACTAGAAGCACTTTGCGTGCCTTATTTCATTTAAACTTCGGTGCAGCTCTCTGTTGAAAGTTCTATTGTTTTCCCCATTGGTAAAGTGTGAAACTGAGGTTGTGAGCAGTTAATGGTTCAAATGGCAAACCTGAGACCCTATCCTATCCTATGACTGGGGCCAATGTGTTTTAGCAACCACGCTATAGACAAGGGCTTCTCAGACTTCAATGTGCACACCAGTCACCAGGGGATCTTCTTTAAATGTTAAAACCTGCTCATTCAAAGGGGCCCTGGTGACGCAGTGGTTAAGAGTTTGGCTGCTAACCAAAAGGTCAGCAGTTGGAATCCTCCAGCCGCTCCTTGGAAACCCTATGGGGCAGTTCTACTTTGTCCTGTAGGGTCGCTATGAGTTGGAATTGACTCGATGACAAGGGGTTTGGATTTCTGGTTTACTCATTCAATAGTATGGGGTGGGGCCAGAGAAAGTACATTTCCAGAAGTCTTCCAGGTGATGCTAATGCTACTGGTTTACAGTCCACAGCCTCTAGACCAGAGATCCTCAACCTTAGAATCCTCTGAGGAACTTTTAAAAAATATGAGGCCCAGTACCCACCCCCAGATATTCAGATTTCATTGTTCCAGGACCCAAGCACCAGCAGTTTTTTAAAAAAGTTTTCCTCG
This sequence comes from Loxodonta africana, assembly GCF_030014295.1. NCBI lineage: Eukaryota > Metazoa > Chordata > Mammalia > Proboscidea > Elephantidae > Loxodonta > Loxodonta africana. The sequence goes on from NC_087353.1 coordinate 76,805,864, forward strand.
TCATTCAAATATATAGCCGGTGTTGGAAAACTCTGCTGTAGAGAACATTCAACTGGGAATTCAAAGACTTGAGTTCTAGTTCTAGCTTTGACATGACACATTGAAGCAAGTTGCGTCCCTTCTCTAGAGCTCAGTTTTCTTCTCAGGGAAAAATGTGGAGGCTAAAACCAGATGATGTCCAAGGGCTTAAGTGCAGTGATTTACGAGGTCCTCACACAAATAGGTGAGAAGATCAGAAGTGCCCAGTTCTCTCGATGCGTTGGGTGTATCAACATGATGCCCAAATGCCTGGTCCATTTAGGTCAAAACTTAAGGCTGACGTCTGTCATTAATTATTATTTTGGCAATTTATCAATACAGTAATACTTCCACATAGCCATGCTGCCTTACACACCACACAGCTAGAGTTGCAGTTAAAAGTAAACCAGTTTATTACTCTCACAATTTAATGGTTGTGAGAGTAACACATGTTTCTTGTAGGTAATCTGGAAAATTACCAGAAGTATAAAGAGAACCCCGCATGCTCATAATTCCTAGAACTTCATTTTCAACAGTCTCATTTATGAGACCTCAGCCAAGTAATTAACATAGTAATCAAATGATTTCCCACAGAAGTGAGGACTGCTGGGTTGCCCAGAGGGTCCTCCCCGACAAAAGTCCTAAAGGCTAAAGCCCTATTATTACATCTCTAGTAAATACAGCCTAAGCCAATTGCTCCAGCCAATTGCCTGATCTCGAAGGCAGTATGGGCTTCTATTGGGAGCATGGGAACTGCAGCCTATAAATCCAAAATCTTTGATGGCATTTTCATGCCTAAATAGATACTGGGCTACTCTCAGTTTCTTCCTCTATGGGTTAGACTTCCACTATGCAAGTTTCCTTAACATTTGTGAGCTATTTTTGAAACCTGTAGGTGAAAGACATTAGATAAAAAGACTTAGCCCTTTGCTTTCAATGAGAGTAACTGCCTGTATGACCCAAATCCTTACTTTAGGAATGCACATGTTGTGTTGTTAGTTGCCCTCAGCTGGCTCCAACTCATGGCGACACCACGTACAACAGAAGGAAACATTGCCGAGTCCAGTAAGTCTACTGTTTGGCCACTGTGCATTTTGAGTAGCTTTTCTAACCTAGAGGTTAGACACTTTATCAGACAATATTCTGTTGCGATCCATAGTGTTTTCATTGGCTAATTTTCAGAAGCAGATTGCCAGGCCTTTCTTCTAGTATGTTCTAGTCTGGAAAAGCTCCCCTAGAATCTGTCCCCCGTGGCTGACTCTGCTGGTGTTTGAGATACCATTGACATAACTTCGAGCATCAGAGCAACACTCAAGCCACCACAGTACAACAAACTGACAAACAGGTAGGGGCAGGAGTATGTAGCAGTCAGAAAAATGGAACTAGATAGTTCTGAGTTCAAACCCAGATTCTGCCTCTTACTAATTATGAAATCTTCAACCTCACTAAGACTCATTTTCTTTGTCTGTAAACAGGAATGATAATGGCACCAACTTCAGGGTTACTCTGAGGATTTAATGAGAAATTACACATAAAACACTGAGCACAGTATTTGGAACGTAGTGACTGCTCAGAAAATGGTACTATTATGATGATTGTCATGTTCGTTATAGTAACATATATTAAAACCCATTGCTGTTGAGTCGATTTTGACTCATAGCGACACTGTAGAACACAGTAGAACTGCCCCATAGGGTTTCCAAGGAGTGGTTGGTGGATTCGAACTGCCGACCTCTTGGTTAGCAGCCAAACCCTTAACTACTGCACCACCAGGGTTCCAACATATATTATATGTAATAATTATTATTATCAAGATGAATAATAATAAAACTTAGCTGCTTTCATGTCTGGCTACTTCTAGTACAGAAACAAACGCATGTCCTTTTTCCTTGTCTTTTCAGATGAATTGGTCACTGTGGAAATCTTGAGTGCCAAAACATCCAGCAAGACTGATGCTGCCTCTTGCCACCATGGCGATATTACTTCGGACCAAGCGTTTTCAGTACCTAGCAATCCCTGGTTCTGTGAGAGCATTATATAAAGATTACAGAACAATGGCCCCTCAGAATTTCTCCGATTATGAATCCATGAAACAGGACTTCAAACTGGAGATCCCAGAATATTTCAACTTTGCTAAAGATGTCCTGGATCAATGGACCAAGATAGAAAAGGTATGGAGCAAGGGTTAGTTGGGTGGCATCAGTAGTTCTCACCTGGGAGTAATTTTGCCCCCAGGGATGTTTGACAATATCTGGAGACATTTTTGTTGTCAAGATTGGGGAACAGAGATGCTACTCTTATCTAGTCAGTAGAGGCCAGGAATGCTGCTGAACATCCTACAATGCCCCTCACAACAAAGAATTAAGAAATCAAACCAAACCAGTTGCTGTGGAATAGGTTCTGACTCATGACAACCTCATGTGTGTCAGAACAGAACTGTGCTCCATAGAGTTTTCAATAGCTGATTTTTGAGAAGTAGATTGCCCGGCCTTTCTTCTGAGGTGCCTCTGGATAGACTAGAACCTCTAACCTTTCAGTTAGGAGCTCAGCTTGTTAACTGTTTGCACCACCCAGGGACTCCAGCAAAGAATTATTCCGTCCAAAATGTCAATAATTCCATGGTTGAGAAACCCTAGGTTACATAAATGTACGATTCTAGGTTGATTTAAGAAAAAAAAAAAAAGGAGAGTGAAAAGTGATTCTAAGAGCCAGAGATGGTAGGAAATGAGGCCTAGATACTGTATTGAGAGAAATATAAACGGATGCAAGAATTCTAACTTTTTGAAAAGAAAAACATTCAGACTAAATGAGAAATGACATGGACCAGAAGAGATAACATAGCTGTCCCAACATCTAGAAATAAGGGCCCCAGGGTATTTCCAAATATTTCAAGTATGTTCTAACCGGATGACCTGTGAATTTTCTTCAAAGAAAATATTCCATTAAGTCAGTTGGCATAGAATTTAACCACACCACAACCTTAAAATCCATGAGTGGTTTCTCTTTCCTTAGGCTGGAAAGAAGCCTTCCAATCCAGCCTTCTGGTGGGTACACCAAAATGGAGAAGAGCTGAAATGGAGTTTTGAGGAACTCGGCTCTTTGTCCAAGAAATTTGCCAATATACTAACAGAAGCCTGTGCGCTGCAAAGGGGAGATCGAGTAATTGTAATTCTGCCCAGCATCCCAGAGTGGTGGCTTGCGAATGTGGCCTGTCTCCGAACAGGTTAGTAATGTTTACACTCTGATTATATTTAAACTAAGCTGGATAGGAGATTTTCCAAAACATCTAAGGAGTATCAGGAGCCATTTATTTGGGTATATTATCTGAAGAAAAACTGTGCACAATATAGGATTAACCTCAGGAACTTTAGAAATGTGCTGGAAACGTCATATATTTTGACCTAAATTGTTGTTGTTGTTAGTTGCCTTTGAGTCAGGTCGGGTCTGAAGGAGTCGCTGGGTGGCATAAATGGTTAAGTGCTCAACTACTAGTAGAAAGGTTGGCGGTTCAAACCCACTCAGAGGTGCCTCGGAAAACAGGCCAGGTGATCTGCTTCTGACAGGTCACATCCTTGAAAGCTCTATGGAACAGTTCCACTCTGCACACATGGGGCTGCCATGACCTAAATTAGGAGTTGGGTTTTTTCTTAAAGGTTTGTTAAATAAATGAAAATCAACAATTGAATACTCTCATAGCTATTGGTCTTCCCCTCCTGTAGGACTCACAGGTATCTGAAATTGAAAGCATCCACAACTCAGTTTATTATCTGCCTACCCACTTCAGATCTTGCTTCATGCCTTTATTCTCCCTCATGGTTAATTACCATCTGTCTGGTGCTTTAAGCCAGCTATCTGTGACTCCTCTCTCCTAATCAGCCCCTATGTCTTATAAATTTGATCTCTTAAGTGTCTCCAGAAGTGACCCCGGTGGCACAGTGGTTAGGCGCTGGGCTGCTAACCTAACATTAGCACCCACCAGCCGCTCCACAGGAGAAAGATGTGGCAGTCTGCTTCAGTAGACATTACAGCCTCGGAAACTCTATAGGGCAGTTCTATCTGTTCTATAGAGTTGCTATGAGCTGGAATCAGCTAGGCAGCAGGGAGGTTGTTGGTTTTAAGTGTCTCCAGAGTTCCTCTTCTTCTCCAATATCATTGCCATTACTTTACTTCACATCTTGACCATCACCTGACTGGATTTCCCCCAAGGTCTCCCTAATTCTGGTCTTGTAGTGTCCATACCCCAACCCTACCCAATCTGCCATCTGTAGCCAGTGTTTTTTCTAGAATACACGTTTTATCCTGTTATTTTGCTGTTTGACATTATGTAATAACTCCCCTTTGGCTACCAGATAAAAGTAAACTTCTTTAGGTGTGTCATGGAAGGCCCTAGCTATCCTCCCTTCATTGTGCTTATTTCCCCCACTCTCTGGCCATATCACATGGTTTCCTTTAAAGTCTGAGATCCTTGGGAGCCCTAATACATGGCATAAACTGTATAAAAAAAAAATCACAAAACATTAATAACAATGCACAAACATCAGAATACAAACTAGATAACTGGGAGCTCCTAAAAGTCAAACACCTATGCTCATCCAAAGACTTCACCAAAAGAGTAAAAAGATTACCTACATATCGGGAAAAAGTTTTTAGCTATGACATTTCCGATCAGCGCCTGATCTCTAAAATCTACATGATACTGAAAAACTCAACTACAAAAAGACAAATAACCCAATTAAAAAATGGGCAAAAGATATGAACAGACATTCCACTAAAGAAGACATTCAGGTAGCTAACAGATACATGAGGAACTGCTCACGATCATCAGCCATTAGAGAAATGCACATCAAAACTACAATGAGATACCATCTCACTCCAACAAGGCTGGCATTAATCCAAAGAACACAAAATAATAAATGTTGGAGAGGTTGTGGAGAGACCGGAACACTTATAAACTGCTGGTGGGAATGTAAAAAGGTATAACCACTTTGGAAATCAATTTGGCGCTTCCTTAAAAAGCTAGAAATAGAACTACCATACAATCCAGCAATCCCACTCCTTGAAATATATCCTAGAGAAATAAAAGCCTTTACATGAACAGATATATGCACACCCATGTTCATTGTAGCACTTTTTACAATAGCAAAAAGATGGAAGCAACCAAGGTGCCCATCAACGGATGAATGGATAAATAAATTATGGTATATACACACAAAGGAATACTACACATCGATAAAGAACAGTGATGAATCTGTGAAACATTTCATAACATGAAGCAATCTGGAAGGCATTATGCTGAGTGAAATTAGTCAGTTGCAAAAGGACAAATATTGTATAAGACCACTATTACAAGAACTCGAGAAACAGTTGAAACAGAGAAGAAAATATTCTTTGATGGTTACGACATGGGGGAGGGAGGGAGGAAGGGAGAGTCGTATTCACTAACTAGATAGTAGATAAGAACTACTTTAGGTGAAGGGAACGACAACACACAGTACAGGAAAAGTCACCACAACTGGACTAAACCAAAAGCAAAGAAGTCTGCTGAATAAACTGAACACTTTGAAGTCCAGTGTAGCAGGGGTGGGGGTTTGGGGACCATGGCTTCAGAGGACATCCAAGTCAACTGGCATAATAAAACCTATTAAGAAAACATTCTGCATCCCACTTTGGAGAGTGGTGTCTGGGGTCTTAAATGCTGACAAGCGGCCATCTAAGATGCATCAACTGGTCTCAACCCACTTGGAGCAAAGGAGAATGAACACCAAAGACACAAGGTAATTATGAACCCAAGAGACAGAAAGGGCCACATAAATCAGAGGCTACATTAGCCTGAGACCAGAAGAACTAGACGGTGCCCAGCTACAACTGATAACTGCCCTGACAAGGAACACAACAGAGAATCTCTGATGGAGCAGGTGAGCAGTGGTATGCAGACCTCAAATTCTTATAAAAAGACCATACTTAATGGTCTCACTGAGACTAGAAAGAAGGACTCCAGAGGTCATGGTCCCCAGATCTTCTGTTAGCCCAAGACTGGAACCATTCCCAAAGCCAACTCTTCAGACAGGGATTAGACTGGACTGTAAGATAGAAAATGATACTGGTGAGGAGCGAGCTTCTTGGTTCAAGGAGACACATGAGACTATGTGGGCAGCTCCTGTATGGAGGGGAAATGAGAAGGCAGAGGGGGACAGAAGCTGGCTGAATGGACACGGAAATAGAGGGTGGAGAGAAGGCGTGTGCTGTCTCATTAGGGGGAGAGCAACTAGGAGTACACAGAAAAAAAAATTTTTTGTATGAGACTGACTTGATTTGTAAACTTTCACTTAAAACCCAATAAATAAATAAATAAAATAAAGTTTGAGATCTTTCCCATCTCCTGGCTTTTGTCCACAATATTTCCTATGCTTAGAAGGCCTTTTTCTTATACCTAACCATCTGGACAACTCTTACTAGACTTTCAAGTCTCAGCTCTAATGTCACCTTCTCAGGCAACTCCTCCCTGCACCTCCTCCCCAGATGTCCCAATCAAGGCACTCTCTTTTTGGATTCCTGAAAGCAACATGTATATACCTCTATTTGAACATTTAGTATGTTGACGGGGTACTATTTGCCTATGTATCTGTCATCCCCCGCATAAGACTAAGTAAGCTACTCAAAGGCAAAGTCTGTGACGTATTCATCTCTGCACCCCCAATGACTGACACATAGTAAATGCTCAGTAAAATATTTGTGAAATGAATGAATATTTCTAGTGTCATAATAAATCATTATGTATCTATTATTAATTTATTATAATCATTATTTCCAATTAAGGAAAGCAAATATACTCTAATTTCATATGTACATATTATATACTGCAGTAGCAGAGCCCATGCGGTTTTTTGACAGGATTTTGACATGAATGCTCCATAATTAAGCTCACTGTCTTAGTAAAAATGAACCAATTCCTGTCAAGTAGATTTCAACTCAGAGCGACCATGTGTCAAAGCAGAACTATGCTTCATAGGGTTGTTTTTTTTTTTTAAACAGTAATACACATTAATAATCTCTCAGTTTCTTTTCTTTTAGTATTTCAACACTGTCTTTTTTTATTTTACTGTGCTTTAGGTGAAAGTTTATAGAGCAAATTTGTTTCTAATTCAAAAATTTATACACAAATTGTTTTGTGACACTGGTTGCAATCCCCACAATATGTCAGCACTCTCCCTCTTTCCCTTTACTTCCCTGGGTTCCCCATGTCCATTCTTTCAGTTTTTCCATCCCTTCCTGCCTTCTTGTCTTTGCTTTTGGACAGGTGTTGCCCATTTGGTCTCGTATACTTGATTGAACTAAGAAGCACGTTCCTCATGTGTGTTACTGATTGTTTTATAGGCCTGTCTAATCTTTGTCTGAAAGGTTGACTTTGGAAGTGGCTTCAGTTCTGAGTTAGCAGGGTGTCCAGGGGCAACAGTCTCAGGGGTTCCTCCAGTCTCTGTCAGACCAGTAAGTCTGGTCTTTTTTATGAGTTGGAATTTTTTCTACATTTTTCTCCTGCTCTGTCCGGGACCCTCTATTGTGATCCCCGTCAGAGCCATCGGTGGTGGTAGCCCGGCACCATCTAGTTCTTCTGAGCTCAGGCTGGTGGAGGTTGTGGGTTCATGTGGTCCAATAGTCCTTTGGATTAATATTTTCCTTGTGTTTTTTTGTTTTTTTTTTTTTCATTCTCCTTTGCTCCGGAAGAGATGGGACTAATAGAAGTATCTTAAATGGCCACATGGAAATTTTAAGACTCCAAATGCTACTCACCTAAGTAGAGTACAGAACATTTTCTTTATGAATTATGTTATACCAATTGACCTAGAAGTCCCCTGAGGCCATGGTCCCCAGCCCTCAGTCCCAGTAACTTGGTCCCTCAAGGTGTTTGGAGGTGTCTGTGAAGCTTCTATGACTTTGCCTTGGTCAAGTTGTGCTGACTTCCCCTATATTGTGTGTTGTCTTTCCCTTCACCAAAGTTAACACTTGTCTACCACCTAGCTGGTGATTTCCCTCCCGACCCGTTCCCTCCCTCATAACCATCACAGATTGCTTCTTTCTGTGTATAAGCCTTTTCTTGGGTTCCGCAGAGTTTTTAATGGCTGATTTTTCAGGAGTATATCACCAGGCCTTTCTTCTGAGGTGCCTCTGGGTCTGCCAACCTTTCAGTTAGCGGCTGAGTGCGTTAACCATTTGAACCTCTGAGGGACTCCTGTCTTAGTAAGGGACTCTTTGATTGTCAGGGCCAGAAACCCATTCATATTAGTTCAAGTTAGAAAGGAGAGCTAATGAAAGGCTACTCACAGAACAAAGTGTGAAAGAATAACTGGGCCTCTGTGAGGGAACTTACTCAGCAGGCAACTTCTTTTTCAGTTCTTTCACTCTGAAACACAGGGCCTCTTGTCTCTGTCTTTCTCATGTGTCTGCTCCTCCTTCTTCTCTCTGCCAACACATTTTCTCTGATCCTCCATCATTTTGCCTTGATGCAGGACTTTGGTTTGCCACATTGCTGCAGCTTGGGTTAGGTGTCTGTTGCTCAGACAATCAGCTGTGGACAATGGCAGCTTTATCTGGTATAAGCAAGGTTACTGGGGCTGTGAGCAGGAAGGCAGGCAGATTCTCTTAGAGGCAAGAATAAGATGGGAGGCAATGATTACATAATTCTTGGCAGCATTAGAAACAAGCGCATAGTTACTTGATTTCCTAATAAATTTTCACGCTTAGTGAACATTAGCTAAGGAATGCACTTGCAACATTTGCAAGGACTCCACTTGCTCATGTACAACTTAGGATTATATGAATATGTGATAAAATTATAAATTATCACAAAGGAATGGTTAATACAGCATTGTAGATAGTGGTTGCCTGAGAGTGAGGGTGGGATGGAGAGAGATTTGATTGGGGCAGGGTGCATAGGGGGCTTCAAACATTCGGTTAAATTCTGTTTCTTCAACTGGGTAGTGAATAATACTTGTTTTCAAAAAATTTTAAACGAAATTGTACATGCACATTGCATAAACTCTGTTGCAAGTTTGGTATATTTTTCAACAAAAAAGTAAAATTGTATAATTGAAAGGTGCCTTTTGGGGAGTCTTAAAATATTAGGAAATGCATTATTAGACCGGAGAGTGCTGGGATGAGTTTTAATGTGCTTTCAGAAAAGGAAAGGTACAGAGCACTGCAGAGGGATAACGCTAGGCTGTAGTTCTCAAAGTGTGGATCCTGAGCCAGCAGCATCAGCAACACTGGGAACCTGCCAAAAATGTAAATTCTAGAGTCCTACCCAAGATCTACTGAATCAGAAACTCTGTGGGTGGAGCCCACCAATCTGTGTTTTAACAATTGCTACTAGTGATTCTGATGTATGTTCAAGTTCAAGAACCACTTAGCGTAAGGAAGTGAGTTTACTATCTTACTGGAGGCCTCATAGAGTGGCACCAGTAACCTGTTGTCATCCAGTTGATTCCAACTCATGACAATGACATGTGTGTCAGAGTAAAACTGCTCCACAGGCTTTTCAGTGACTGATTTTCAGAAGTAGATCACCAGGGTTTTCTTCTAAGACATATCTGTAGGGGGACTTGAATCTCCAACCTTTTGGTTAGCAGCCAAGTACGTTAACAGTTTGCACCACCCCATAAGGTGACAAGACTCTGGCAAATATACCAGATCTGGACACTCATTTGGTAAGTCAGGAAGCTGCTTTATGTCAGTATGTGGAGAGTACAACTCTGAATCTCTGGGGAGGACTCTCATTACCATATGTATGGGATGTTGTTGTTCGGTGCCATCCTGTCGGTTCCAACTCATAGCGACCCTACGCACAACAGAACGAAACACTGCCCGGTCCTGAGCCATCCTTACAATTGTTGCTATGCTTGAGCTCACTGTTGCACCACTATGTCTTCCTCTTTTCCGCTGACCCTGTACTCTGCCAAGTGTGATGTCCTTCCCCAGGGACTGATCCCTCCTGACAACATGTCCAAAGTATGTAAGACGCAGTCTCGCCATCCTTGCGTCTAAGGAGCATTCTGGTTGTACTTCTTCTAAGACAGATTTTTCGTTCTTTTGGCAGTCCATGGTATATTCAATATTCTTTGCCAACACCACAATTCAAAGGCGTCAATTCTTCAGTCTTCCTTATTCATTGTCTAGCTTTCACATCCATATGATCCAATGGAAAATACCACGGCTTGGGTCAGGCGCACCTTAGCCTTCAAGGTGACATCTTTGCTTTTCAAAACTTTAAAGAGGTCCTTTGCAGCAGATTTGCCTGATGCAATGTGTCTTTTGATTTCTTGACTGCTGCTTCCATGGCTGTTGATTGTGGATCCAAATAAAATGAAATCCTTGACAACCTCAGTCTTTTCTCCATTTTTCATGATGTTGCTCATTGGTCCAGCTGTGAGGATTTTCGTTTTCCTTATGTTGAGGTGCAGTCCAAACTGAAGGCTGTGGTCTTTGATCTTCATTAGTAAGTGCTTCAAGTCCTCTTTACTTTCAGCGAGCAAAGTTGTGTCATCTGCGTAACGCAGGTTGTTAATGAGTCTTCCTCCAATCCTGATGCCCCGTTCGTCTTCATATAGTCCAGCTTCTCGTCTTATTTGCTCAGCATACAGATTAAATAGGTATGGTGAAAGAATACAACCCTGAAGCACACCTTTCCTGACTTTAAGACAATCAGTATCCCCTTGTATGAACAACCGCCTCTTGATCTATGTAAAGGTTTCTCATGAGCACAATTAAGTGTTCTGGAATTCCCATTCTTCGCGATGTTATCCATAATTTGTTATGATCCACACAGTCGAATGCCTTTGCATAGTCAATAAAACACAGGTAAACATCCTTCTGGTATTCTCTGCTTTCAGCCAGGATCCATCTGACATCAGCAATGATATCCCTGATTCCATGTCCTCTTCTGAAACCAGCCTGAATTTCTGGCAGTTCCCTGTTAATACACTGCTGCAGCCATTTTTGAATGATCTTCAGCAAAATTTTGCTTGGTGCAATATTAATGATATTGTTCTATAATTTCCACATTCGGTTCGATCACCTTTCTTGGGAATAGGGATAAATATGGATCTCTTCCAGTCAGTTGGCCAGGAAGCTGTCTTCCATATTTCTTGGCATACATGAGTGAGCACCTCCAGCGCTACATCTGTTCGTTGAAACATCTCAAATGATATTCCATCAATTCCTGGAGCCTTGTTTTTCACCAATGCCTTCAGAGCAGCTTGGACTTCTTCCTTCAGTACCATCGGTCCCTGATCATATGCCACCTCTTGAAATGGTTGAACATCGACTAATTCTTTTTGGTATAATGCCTCTGTGTATTCCTTCCATCCTCTTTTTTTTTTTTTAAATAATTTTTATTGTGCTTTAAGTGAAAGTTTACAAGTCAGTCTGTCACGTATAAGCTTATATATACCTTACTCCATACTCCCACTTACTCTCCCCCTAATGAGTCAGCCCGCTCCCTCCTTCCAGTCTTTCCTTTCGTGACGGTTTTGCCAGTTTCTAACCCTCTCTACCCTCCCATCTCCCCTCCAGACAGGAGACGCCAACACAGTCTCAAGTGTCCACCTGATACAAGTAGCTCACTCTTCATCAGCATCTCTCTCCAACCCATCGTCCAGTCCCTTCCATGTCTGATGAGTTGTCTTCGGGAATGGTTCCTGTCCTGGGCCAACAGAAGGTTTGGGGACCATGAACGCTGGGATTCTTCTAGTCTCAGTCAGACCATTAAGTCTGGTCTTTTTATGAGAATTTGGGGTCTGCATCCCACTGTTCTCCTGCTCCCTCAGGGGTTCTCTGTTGTGCTCCCTGTCAGGGCAGTCATCGGTTGTGGCTGGGCACCACCTAGTTCTTCTGGTCTCAGGATGATGTAAGCCTCTGGTTCATGTGGCCCTTTCTGTCTCTTGGACTCATAGTTATCGTGTGAACTTGGTGTTCTTCATCCTCCTTTGATCCAGGTGGGTTGAGACCAATTGATGCATCTTAGATGGCCGCTTGTTAGCATTTAAGACCCCAGACGCCCACATTTCAAAGTGGGATGCAGAATGTTTTCATAATAGAATTATTTTGCCAATTGACTTAGCAGTCCCCTTAAGCCATAGTCCCCAGTCCCCCGCCCTTGCTCCGCTGACCTTTGAAGCATTCAGTTTATCCCAGAAACTTCTTTGCTTTTGGTCCAGTCCAGTTGAGCTGACCTTCCATGTATTGAGTATTGTCCTTCCCTTCACCTAAAGTAGTTCTTATCTACTAACTAATCAGTAAATAACCCTCTCCAACCTCCCTCCCTCCCCGCCTCGTAACCACAAAAGAATGTGTTCTTCTCAGTTTATGCTATTTCTCAAGATCTTATAACAGTGGTCTTACACAATATTTGTCCTTTTGCCTCTGACTAATTTCACTCAGCATAATGTCTTCCAGGTTCCTCCATGTTATGAAATGTTTCACAGATTCGTCAGTGTTCTTTATCAATGCGTAGTATTCCACTGTTTGAATATACCATAATTTATTTAACCGTTCATCTGTTGATGGACACCTTGGTTGCTTCCAGCTTTTTGCTATTGTAAGCAGAGCTGCAATAAACATGGGTTTGCATATATCTGTTCATGTAAAGGCTCTTATTTCTCTAGGGTATATTATGAGGAGTGGGGTTTCTGGGTTGTTTCCATCCTCTTTTGATGCTTCCTTCGTCGTTTAATATTTTCCCCATGGAATCCTTCACTATTGCAAGTCGGGGCTTGAATTTTTTCTTCAATTCTTTCAGCTTGAGAAATGCCGAGCGTATTCTTCCCTTTTGGTTTTCCACCTCCAGCTCTTGGCACACGTCATTATAATACTTTGTCTTCTCGAGACGCCCTTTGAAATTTTCTGTTCAGTTCTTTTACTTCATCAATTCTTCCTTTTGCTTTAGCTGCTCGACGTTCGAGAGCAAGTTTCAGAGTCTCCTGTGACATCCATCTTGGTCCTTTCTTTCCTGTCTTTTCAATGACCTCTTGCTTTTTTCATGTATGATGTCCTTGATGTCACTCCACAACTCATCTGGTCTTCGGTCACTAGTGTTCAATGTGTCAAATCTGTTCTTCAGATGGTCTCTAAATTCAGGTGGGATATACTCAAGGTCATATTTTGGCTCTTGTGGACTTGCTCTGATTTTCTTCAGTTTCAGCTTGAACTTGCTTATGAGCAATTGATGGTCTGTTCCACAGCTGGCCCCTGGCCTTGTTCTGACTGATGATATTGAGCTTTTCCATCGTCTCTTTCCACAGATGTAGTCAATTTGATTTCTGTGTGTTCCATCTGGCGAGGTCCATGTGTATAGTCGCCATTTATGTTGGTGAAAGAAGGTATTTGCAATGAAGTCGTTGGTCTTGCAAAATTCTCTCATTCGATCTCCAGCATTGTTTCTATCGCTAAGGCCATATTTTCCAAGTACTGATCGTTCTTCTTTGTTTCCAACTTTCACATTCCAATCGCCAGTAATTACCAATGCATCTTGATTGCATGTTCAATCAATTTCAGACTGCAGCAGCTGATAAAAATCTTCTATTTCTTCATCTTTGGCCCTAGTGGTTGGTGCGTAAATTTCAATAATAGTCGTATTAACCGGTCTTCCTTGTAGGTGTATGGATATTATCGTATCACCGACAGTGTTATACTTCAGGATAGATCTTGAAACGTTCTTTTTGACGATGAATGCAACACCATTCCTCTTCAAGCCGTCATTCCCAGCATAGTAAACTGTATGATTGTCCAATTCAAAATGCCCAATACCAGTCCATTTCAGCTCACTAATGCTTAGGATATCGATGTTTATGCTTTCCATTTCATTTTTGACTATTTCCAATTTTCCTAGATTCATACTTCGTACATTCCAGGTTCTGGTTATTAATGGATGTTTACAGCTGTTTCTTCTCGTTTTGAGTCATGCCACATCAGCAAATGAAGGTCCTGAAAGCTTTACTTCATCCACGTCATTAAGGTCGACTCTACTTTGAGGAGGCAGCTCTTCCCCAGTCATCTTTTGAGTGCCTTCCAACCTGGGGGGCTCATCTTCCAGCACTATATCAGACAATGTTCCACTGTTATTCATAAGGTTTTCAGAAGTAGACTACTGGGTCCTTCTTTCTAGTCTGTCTTAGTCTGGAAGCTCAGCTGAAACCTGTCCTCCATGCGTGGCCCTGCTGGTATCTGAATACCGGTGGCATAGCTTCCAGGTTCACAGCAACACGCAAGTCCCCACCCTACGACAAACTGACAGACATGTTATGTATGGGATAGGACATATAAAATGCTACTACTAATGAATTCTGTTGCATGAAGAAATATACCTATCAAAAGGGACATGAATACCCCCTTTCTCCCTATTATCAGGCCTACATGAGAAGACAAAGTTGAGCCTGAAGTTTGTTTTGTAGATATGGGTTCAGAACAAGAGACTTTCAAAATTCAATTTGTTGGCACCAGGATTTCAAAGCCCAGACCATCTACCCATCCCTCTAGATCCATCTGCCCCTCCCTGCAACACGTGTTTACTGAGCACTTATCATGTTTCAGGCACTATGCAGTTTAGGGTCCAATGGGAGAGACGGTGATGAGTTAAATAAACACACAGAGTGGTAAGAGCGACAACTGCTGTGAAGGAAGTAGCACAGGAGCTGGGAGTATACAAGACCTACTATAGACTGAGAGAAGGTATCCTAAAAAAAAAAAAAAAAGGACTGTTTAAATGAGACCTTAGGGATGATTCAGCCAGAGGGAGAAGGGGGACAGGGAAGGAACATTCTGGGAAAAAGGACAAAACCAAACCCAACTCATTGCCCTTGAGTCAATTCCAACTTATCATGACCCTACAGGACAGATGAGTCGGAATCAACTCGATGGCACTGGGTTTTTTTTTATAGGACAGATTATAACTGCCCCATAGAGTTTCCAAGAATGTAATCTTTACAGAAGCAGACTGACACAATTTTCTCCCATGGAGTGGCTGGTGGGTTCAAACCACTGACCTTTCGGTTAGCAGCTGAATGCTTTAACCACTGTGCCACCAGGGGTCCTTAGAAAATGAACGAGCACATGCAAATGCCTGGAGGCAGGAAATAACTTGTTGATTTGAGAAAATGAAAAAAGGCCAGAGTGAATGCAGGGACTGGCTTGGGGCCACCTCATCCAAGGGACCATAATATGTGAAATCCCTTCGGATAAACTTCCTCCCTAGACAGGCTAGGATGGGCACCGTCAGAGTTGCCCCAGTGAGTCTCCTTTTTCTATACTTCTGCGCCTGCAATACCCCCGCTGACACCAGCTCTTGATACGTTGTTGTTGTACGGTGCTGTCGAGTTGGCTGTATCTCATAGAGACCCTATGTACAATAGAATGAAACACTGCCCAGTACTGCACCATTCTCACAATCATTGCTATGTTTGAACCCATCGTTGGGGCCACTGTGTCCATCCATTTTGTCGAGGGTCTTCCTCTTTTTGCTGACTCTCTACCCTACCAACCATGATGTCCTTCTCCAGGGACTGATCCTGCCAAATAACATATCCAAAGTACATGAGACAAGTCTCGTCATCCTTGCTTCCAAGGAGCACTCTGGCTGTACTTCTTCCAAGACAAATTTGTTTGTTCTTCTGGCAGTCCATGCTATATTCAATATTATTTGCCAACATCATAATTCAAAGGCATCAGTTCTTCGGTCTTCCTTATTCATTGTCCAGCATTCTCATGCATATGAGGCAATTAGAAATACCATGGCTTGGATCAGGTGCACCTTAGTCAACAAAGTGAAATCTTTGCTTTTTAGCACTTTAAAGAGGTCTTTTGCAGCAGGTTTGCCCAATGCAATCCATCACCTGATTTCTTGACTTCCGTGGGCATTTATTGTGAATCAAAGTAAAATGAAATCCTTGAAAATGAAATCCTTGAAAACTTCAATATTTTCTCCATTTATCTATCATGTTGCTTCTTGTTGATCCAGTTGTGAGGATTTCTATTTTCTTTATGTTGAGGTATAATTCATACTGAAGGCTGTAGTCTTTGATCTTCATCAATAGCTGCTTCAAGTCCTCTTCACTTGCAGCAAGCAAGGTTGTGTTATCTGCATACTGCAGGTTGTTAATAAGTCTTCCTCCAATCCAATCTTTGTACAGTTCAGTTTCTTGGATTATTTTGCTCAGCATACAGATTGAACAAGTATGGTGAAAGGATACAACTCTTGGCGTAGATACATTAATATATATCCCACTACAGTTTAACCTTGCTTCTCTGTGAACCATTATGTCTGTTTACAGTGATTTTGCACATCTGTGTTCTATTTTATGTTGAGTTTATAGTTTAGCTCTTGGAGGGCAATCTATTTCCCTTATTTCCAAGTTCTGAGAGGTATCTGCTCTGTAGCCCCCAGTGCAAACAACAAACTCTTAAATTACATTTTAATTTTCAAACTCTTTTCTATGTATTATAGGCTAAATTCCATTACAAGAGAAATCTCAGCATGTAATTATTTAAAAATATTAATCCCCAATCAGTTGGACCCTTACTTTAGGTAATATTTACCCAAAAAGCTAGTATAACACTCAAACCCAGTTGATAGATCGTTTAAAGTTCCTATAGACAGGGTCCCTCAGACTTTAAAATAAATGTTTGTTCATCTGCTCCTTTTATCTTCACAAGAGCTGTATGAATAGGAAGAGAAAGCCTTGTTTTATAAATGGGGAAGCTAAAGCTTTCATAGATGGGGGACAAGAAAGATCAAGTCACTTGTCCAAGGTAACTTAACAAGTTAATACTTGAGCCCAATGCTCTCTCCAGCATTTTCTAGAATTTTCATAAAATTTCCAATCGGGAATGGATATTTAAAATCAGCTAGTTCCAATTCTTCTCAAACTTACATGTGCATATGAATCACTTGGAGATCTTGTTAAAATGCAGATTCTGATCCAAGAGGCCTGGGTAGGACTTGAGATTCTACAATTCTAAAAAGATCCCAGATGATGTTGATACTGCTTGTTCCAGGGACTACACTTTAAGGACCACCTTTTTAATTTATAGATGAGACAAGAGAGATCCAGAAAGATTCAGCAACTTAGCCAAGGTTATACACTGATTAGAGCAATAGGCGGAACAAGAACCTTGGAGACCAGATTTCCAGCACAGTGCTTGTTCTGCTACTCCACAGTGGTTTCTTTGGACCTTTCTCCTAACCGATTTCAGTAGCATGTATAAATCCTCATGCATTCATGCAAAATAACAACTGTGAGGCAGAAATGAACATTTTATTTCTAGGAATTTTGAACACATCTTTTGTGTGAAACTTAAATATAAATAGGAATCCTCATAGAGGCCACCTCTGGTCATTCTATTTAAAACAGCTCCCCCTGCCCCAAATGACCCCCAAAAGGGTCATTCTCCATCTTTTTAAACAGTACATACTTATCATCACCTGGAGTCCCTGAGTGGTGCAAAGAGTTAATGAACACGGCTGCTAACTGAAAGGTTGGAGGTTTGAGTCTACCCAGATGCTCCTTGGAGGAAAGTCTTGGCAATCTACTTCTGAAAACTCAGCCACTGAAAACCCGACTGTGACACACACTGGGTCACCATAAGTCAGAGTTGACTCAATACCAACTAGTTTGGGATTGATATATATATATATATATATAAAATCTGCTGCATAAAGACCTCTTTAAAGTGTTAAAAAGCAACGATGTCACTTTGAGGGAGGCAGGGCCAAGATGGTGGAATAGCCAGATCCTTCTGGTGATCCCTCTTACAACAAAGACCTGAAAAATCAAGTGAAATGTTTATATTTATGACAAGCTAGGAGCCCTGAACATCAAAAGCAAGGTTAGAAAACGCACTGAGCAGCAGAGGGAGAGAGAGACAGTTCAGAAGCAGAGAGGAGTTGCTGGACCTAAGTCGCTGGGATCCCTCAGGCACCACTCCCAGGAGCAGCTGCGGCGGGCTGATGGTAGCATCTGGCTGCGGTTTCATCAGGGAGAAGCAGCCAGCCACACAGCCTACTCACACCTCCAGAACCAGAGAAGAACAGCGCTCTTGGCAAAAGCTAAGTATTTGCGTATATTTTACTGCACCCCCCAGCCCCAAGCTGGTTCACTGGCTGTTGATTTCCCTGGGCCTGAGATAGGCCCATTTGAGCACCCTGAGCCATGCTCCTGGACTTGGAGAATGAATAAATTCATAACAGAGGGAAAAGAGAATTTGCCAACTCCACTAACCTGGGGAGCTCACGACAGAAGTGGCTCCTGTCCAGGCATAAACAGTCTGTGGACTTTGAATACCTTTCCCCCCTGCATGGACCTGAGTGGGCCTATTTCAGGAGCATAGACCCTTGCTGGCAGACTGCAAGTGTTTAAGCTGTGCAGTGGAGAGGTGAGTGTTTGATATTTGACATCGCTTAGCCTACTAAACAGAGTCTTCACCTACCCACATCAGGGGCCTAAGGACTAGTGGCTCCACTCAGGTCACCCAGCCACCCACGACACAGGTCCAAGGATAACTGGTACCTCCCAGCCCTTATAACCAAAAGCATTGTGTGCTCATGGTCTGTCTGCAGAACCCACCCACCTGTATGCTCTCAGGAACAGGGACACACTTTCCCCAGAGACACTCGGGGGACAGTTCTCAGCCCCCTGCCTTGTTCAGAGCATGACCCCCTGCTGCAACCAGATAACTGAAACCTACACCAAACACCCCACCCCTCTAAGGCTGTAGGACAGAGCCTGTACCACATACTTGGTGACCAGCTACCTAGACAACTGGGCTGAATCCACACAAGGAAAGTGAATGGACTCATAAGCTCATATACCTGATAACAGCTCTAGCCATCTAGTGACAGGACATCAGAGCTCCAAAGGTGAAAATAATCAAGCTAGTTCACTCAAGCAACCCATTTGGGCATATCAAAACAAAGCAAGAAACTAGGATACAGCAAGCAAACGTAAAATAAATTAATACAATAATTTATAGATGCCTCGGAGACAACAGTCAATATCAAACCACATAAAGAAACAGACCATGATCACTTCAACAAGCTCAAAAAACAGAGAATCAAAGGATCTTCTAGATGAAGGTGCCTTCCTGGAATTACCGGATGCAGAATTCAAAAGATTAATATACAGAACTCTTCAAGACATCAGGAAAGAGATCAGGCAATATGCAGAACAAGCCAAAGAACACACAGAGAAAACATTTGAAGAAATTAAAAAGGTTATTCAAGAACATAATGAAAAATTTAATAAGCTGCAAGAATCCACAGAGAGACAGCAATCAGAAATTCAGAAGATGAACAATAAAATTACAGAATTAGACAACTCAATAGAAAGTCAGAGGAGCAGAATTGAATAAGTGGAAGGCAGAATTGGTGACCTTGAAGATAAAGCACTTGACACCAATATATTTGAAGAAAAATCAGATAAAAGAATTAAAAAAAATGAAGAAACCTTAAGAGTCATGTGAGACTATCATGAGGTTATTTCTACAAGTGATTGGAGTACCAGAACAGGGAAGGATAACAGAAAATACAGAGAATTGTTGAAGATTTGTTGGCAGAAAACTTCCCTGATATCGTGAAAGATGAGAAGATATCCATCCAAGATGCTCATCGAACTCCACAAAAGGTAGATTTTAAAAGAAAGTCACCAAGATATGTTATGATCAAACTTGCCAAAACCAAAGATAAAGAGAGAATTTTAAGAGCTGCTAGGGATAAACAAAAAAGTCACCTACAAAGGAGAGTCAATAAGAATAAGCTTGGATTACTCAGCAGAAACCACATGGGCAAGAAGGCAATGGGATGACTTATATAAAGCATTGAAGGAAAAGAATTGCCAGCCAAGAATCATATATCCAGCAAAACTGTGTCTCAAATATGAAGGTGAAATTAGGACATTTCCAGGTGAACAGAATTTTAGGGAATTCATCAAAACTATAAGAAGTACCAAAGGGAGTTCTTTGGTTAGAAAATCAATAATATAAGCTATCAACCCAAGACTAGAACACTGGACAGAGCAATCAGACGTTAACCCAGACAGGGAAATTGCAAAAATAAATCAAGATAAAAAAAAAAAAAAACACTCAAAAAGTTTTCTGAATAAACTGAATGCTTTGAAGGCCAGTGTAGCAGGGCCGGGGGCTTGGGGACCATGGTTTCAGGGGACATCTAAGTCATTGGCATAATAAAATCTGTTAAGAAAACATTCTGCATCCCACTATGGAGAGTGGTGTCTGGGGTCTTAAACGCTAGCAGGCGGCCATCTAAGATACATCAATTGGTCTCAACCCACCTGGAGCAAAGGAGAATGAAGAACACCAAAGACACGAGGTAATTATGAGCCCAAGAGGCAGAAAGGGCCACATAAAGCAGGGACTACATTAGCCTGAGACCAGAAGAACTACATGGTGCCTGGCTAGAACCAATGACTGCCCTGACAGGGAACACAACAGAGAACCCCTGAGGGAGCAGGAGAGCAGTGGGATGCAGACCCCAAATTCTTGTAAAAAGACCAGACTTAATGCTCTGACTGAGACTAGAATGATCCCAGGGGTCAGGGTCCCCAGACCTTCTTTTAGCCCAAGACAGGAACCATTCCCATAGCCAACTCTTCAGACAGGGATTGGACTGGACTATGGGATAGACAATGATACTGGTGAAGAACCAGCTTCTTGGAACAAGTAGACACATGAGACTATGTTGGTACCTCCTGTCTGAAGGGGCTTTGAGAGGATAAAGGGGGTCAGAAGCTGGCCGAATGGACACGAAAAGAGAGAGTAGAGGGAAGGCTGTGCTGTCTCATTAGGGGGAGAGCAATTAGGATTATATAGCAAGGTGTTTATAAATTTTTGTATGAGAGTCCAACTTGATTTGTAAACTTTCACTTAAAGCAAATAAAAAGTAAAAAAAAAAAAAAAAAAAGATGTCCCGTTGAGGACTAAAGTGCATCTGACCCAAGCCATGGTATTTTCAGTCACCTCATATGCATGCAAAAGCTGGACAATGAATAAGGAAGACTGAAGAAGAATTGATGCCTTTGAATTATGGTGTTGGCAAAGAGTATTGAATATAGCATCGACTGCCAGAAAAACAAACAAATCTGTCTTGGAAGAAGTACAGCCAGAATGCTCCTTAGCAGTGAAGATGGGTAGACTTCATCTCACGTACTTTGGACACTTTATCAAGAGAGTCCAGTCCCTGCAGAAGGATATCATGTTTGGTAAAATAAAGGACCATCAAAAAGGAGGAAGACCCTCAGCATGATGGATTGACACAGTGGCTGTAATAATGGGCTTAAATATAGGAACAGATGGGAGGATGGTGTGGGACTGGGCAGTGTTTCATTCTGTTGTACATAGGGTCACTATGAGTTGGAACCAACTTGATGGCACCTAACAGCAACAACAGTGTACTACACAGCTGGCAGGAACACAATCACGAAAGAAATGCACGCCTCAGTCCTTCCCTTTGGAAAGAACCATCAAACGATCATGTGCATTTTGAAGGTGGTATACTGAAGTGAGGGAACCCTGGTCGCACAGTGGTTAAGCACTCAGCTGCTAACCGAAAGGTCAGCAGTTTGAACATACCAGCTGCTGCTCCATGAGAGAAAGATGTGACAGTCTGCTCCCCTAAAGACTAAGGCTTTGGAAACCCTACGGGCAGTTCTACTCTGTCCAATGGGGTCACTATGAGTTGAAATCAACTCAATGGCAACGCGTCTGAGTTTTTTTGGCTCTGGAGTTAGGCTACAAGATTCATCCCCTGTTCTGTCACTTGCTACGTAGATGATCTCGGGCAAGTTATTCCTAGTTTTGTGTTTTTGGCTTTTTGGTGGGGATTAAATGAGTTAAAATATGCAAAACACTTACAATAGTACCTGGCACATTAAAAGTACTCAATAAATGTGGGGTAATACTACTTTTCAATTAAAACTCCTTTCTAGCTCAATTTATGAATAGTCTTCAAATAGATGATAATTATCCAGCATTTAACACCCTTTCATATTAGAACAAATATAATGCTAAGATATCACAACCAGTACTAACCAAAAGGTTGGTGGTTCAAATCCATTCAGGAGCACCTTGGAAGAAAGGCCTGGTGATCTGCTTCTGAAAGGTCACAGCCATGAAAGCTCTAGGAAGCACAGTTCCACCCTGCAACACATGTGGTCACCATGAGTCAAAATCAACATGATGGCAACTGGTTGGATTTTATTTTTTAAGGTCAAAAGGGTCATAGGCTTTGAGATTCCTTGAAAGGCAAAAGCAGAATAATGAGAGGAAGACAAATAGTTACCTTGCCTGGTAAATTAATTAACTCATTTTGAGAAATACAGACTGTATGACCTATTTACATTACCCTAACTAACATGATGAAGGAAATCCTTTCTTCTAAGCATTCTTTCTTTTCTGCTCCCTTAGGGACAGTTCTAATTACAGGAACCACTCAACTGACCCAGAAAGACATCCTCTACAGGTTACAATCATCCAAAGCTAAATGCATTATTACCAATGATGCTTTAGCCCCGGCTGTAGATGCTATTGCACCTAAATGTGAAAATCTGCGCTCCAAACTAATTGTGTCTCAAAACCCCAGAGAGGGGTGGGGGAACCTCAAAGAGATGATGAAGTGAGTAGTCATAATTGTGTTGTACAGCAGCTTCCAAAAGGAAATAGTGAAAAGATGTCCAACCCACTCGTGATCAGAAAAATGCAAATTAAAACAATAAGCAAAGAAACAAATAATGGCTCCCACAATGGGCTCAAAGATAGCAACAATTGTGAGGATGGTGCAAGACCTAGGAGTGTGTCGTTCTGTTGTACATGGGGTCACTATGAGTCAAAACAAACTTGATGTCACCTAACAATAGTGCAAAGCTCTGAGGCAGGAAGGAGCGTGGGGTGTTGTCATAGGTTGGGGTCCCCAGAAAGCAGACCCTGAGTAAGAAGTCTATTAAGGAGTTCCTTTGGGTCAACACCTGTGAAGGAAGGGAAAGGAAGTGGAATTGGGCAGAGAAACTATTTGATCTGGGATGCATTCCCTACAAAGCACTCCACCCCACAGGGACTTATCGAGCTTGGTAGCCCCTCAAAGCTGATTCCGGCCAAAGCAAGAGGTCCAGGCCTTTATACCCCCATACTGATTAGTAATTAGTTGTGGGATCTCCCTAGAAAGAGGCAGCTTGGGTGAGACAGGTTTTTTCAGCCAAGGCAATTCTCAGAGAGCTCCTAGCACCTGGAGGGGAATGAGTCGTTCATTCCTGCAGGGGGTTCCAGGTGTATCACAGCACCCACTACAGAGCTGTTATCATCTCCTAGGGAAACTGACTGCAATCAGTCCTTTTGTGTAGGCTATATCATTATCACTGACAGCAACACTTCTATCAGGTTATAATAAGAACATCCATTAATGTTAATGGATGCAATGGTTTCAGGGGTCACTTGGAACTCTCCACAGCTACTGGTTCTAACATCTTAGCACTATGTTATCAGCAAATTCCCTTTTAAGAATGAGCTTCCTACCTTTACTCAAAGGTCTGGAAGCATGCTTACAGTTATGGACTTGTTCTTACCTGCTTTAAAACAGCGAACAATTACTGAGTTCTTACCAACAAGCAAATACTGTTCTAATAAAAATAATGTTGTAACTGCAATAGCTTACATTTATATGACACTGGTTACGTGCCAGGTGCTCTTCCAAGCACTTTAGATATATAAACTCATCTAAGTCTCACAACAACCTAGGGAGTCACTACACCACCACTACCAGTTGCCATTGAGTAGTTCCCGACTCATGGTGACCCCATGTGTGTCAGGGTAGACTGTACTCCATAAGGTTTTCCATGGCTGATTTTGATCACCAGGCCTTTCTTCTGAGGCTCCTCTGGGTGGAGTTGAGCCACCAACCTTTAGGTTAGTAGCCAAGTATGTTAACCATTTGCACCACCCAGGGACTCTAGGGAGTAGCTACTAGCTACTATAATTATATGGATGAATAAGGTCAAATGCCAGAATCAGGTAAAGCTGGGTTTCAAATCCAGGCACTCTGGCTTCTAAGCCCACACACTTAACTGCTATATTTACTGTCTCTCATAGTAAGAGATCAGTATAATAACCCTACCTTAGTTTTGAGGGCAACCATTATCTGTGATAGAAGAGATAGGTACACGGCTACAGGTACTATTTTTAAAGAAGATAATTATGGGGTCATAGACTAAATACTTGGTCTAGCTTTGTCAGTCTTTGAAAGCAGCTTTTCCATATTTCTCATGGCCAGGATATTTCTGATTCATTCATTGTCAGCTCAGTATTCCCAGATATATCTATATGCTCTGTAGACACTTGATGTACATGTGTGCAGACTTTACCTCCTTTCAGCTGCCCTAATGTAGGACTAGGGAGCCCTGGTGGTGCAGTGGTTAAGCACTTAGTCGGTAACCAAAAGGTTATCAGTTCAAACCTACCAGCAGCTCCACAGGAGAAAGAAGTGGCAGTCTGGTTCCACAAAGATTACAGCCTTGGAAACCCTGTGGGGCAGTTCTACTCTGTTCTATTTGGTCAGTATGAGTCGTAATTGACTCGATGGCAGTGAGTATGGGTAATGTATGACTTATGTAGAAGCCCAGTTATCCTCTGGAACTGAAATATTTTCTCTCTAACTGGGCTACTTCCTCTCCTGGATGGATGCTTAGACCTTCTTTATTGCTTTCTATATCTAGAACTATGTAGACTCTCGTGGGAAACAATTCTTTCAGGGGTTGGCAAACGTTTTCTAAAAAGGGACAGATAGTAAATAGGCTTTGCAGACCATATAATCTCTGTTGTAACTACTGAACTCCTCTGTTGTAGTGCAGAAGCAGCCATAGGTAATACGTACATGAATAGACATGGCTGTGTTCCACTAAAATTTTATTTACAAAAAGAGGAGGCAGGCCAGATTTGGCCCATGGACTACAATTTGCTGACCCCTGCTTTATACAATTACACATGATTATTACCCATGACTTCTATTAACATACTCACTTTTAAAAATCCTATTTTAAAGTATCTACAGTGGAGGGAAAGGGGTAGTTCTTCACATCCCCATGACCATTCAGGAAAAAGCTATGAAATTTACTTTTAGGCTACTGATGGTCAAGTTTAGTTTGATTCCATAAAATACCTAAAAATAAAAAAAAAAATGGAGAGATGGCTTTTAACTTGAAATTGAACCTAGGTCAACTAGGGCCTGATTATGAGATGAAGAGGTCAGTTCTTGGTTCCTATTCAGTAGTAACAGTCTTTGACACCGTATTTTATGTGTAGAATCATCATTGTTTCCTTTGTAGACATACCAGTGACAACCATACCTGTGTGAAGACAAAACACAATGAGACTATGGCCATTTACTTTACCAGTGGGACAAGTGGATCTCCTAAAATGACCGAACACACCCACAGCAGCTTCGGTATAGGATTATCTGTAAATGGAAGGTATTTCCACAACACTGCAGATTGAAGTGTCCAAATCGTAAAGGTGATGATCCATTTACTGGTCTTTTCTTATTTTTTTCCTGTCTACACTAGGGATATTCTTTGTTTTCCCAGGTTCTGGCTGGATTTGACACCCTCCGATGTAATGTGGAATACCTCAGACACAGGCTGGGCAAAGTCTGCATGGAGTAGTGTCTTTTCTCCATGGATCCAGGGAGCATGTGTATTTGCATGTTATTTCCCACGTTTTGAGCCAACTTCTATCTTGCAAGTAAGGCAGCGCCCAAGAGATCAGCATTTAGAAATGCGTTAGCAGGACTGATGAATATAGCAAATTGCAGACATCAGAGTAGACAAAACAATTTAAGATATTTCACATCTGGCAAGTCAGTAAGTCTGAAAAGGTATACGAAGAAAAGGTGTGAGTGCAATTACATTAAAATAAACAATAAGTTGACCTGTACTTATTATAGTTGTAGTAAGGCTAAGAGCTCATGTCTTTTAAATTTCAGACACTCTCCAAGTTTCCCATCACCGTCTTTTGTTCGGCCCCAACTGCATACCGAATGCTTATACAGAATGATATGACTAGGTAAGAAATATTGATAAATTGGCACTTAGTAAGGGAAGAAGGGAGAAAAAGGAGCTATAAAGTAAAAGATCTTTCTGCCTAAAAACACAGCTCCTGACTAGTAGGTTTGAGATTTAGGTACCTCCTCCTCCTCCTCCTCCTCCTTCTTGCTAACATTCTGTAAATGATTATTATCGTGTCCAGTGTGGGCCCCGCCAAGAAAGGAGAGTAAAGTTCTTCAGTAGCACTAGCCATGTTTCAAGTGCTCAATAGCCACATAAGGCTCATGAATACTGTAGTGGAGAGTGCAGATTAGAGAACATTTCCATCGCAACAGAAAGTTCTATTGGCCAGTACTGTTCAAGAGCTTCCTCATTCTTTTTATAACTGTATAGCATTTCCTAATATAAATATATCATAATCAACTTAACCAGACAATTGATAAACTTTTCATCACTGACTTCAAATGTTATTACATGGTACCGTCCCTAAGTTAAGGAAACAGTTAAGGGTGGTGCAAACAGTTAACATACTTGGCTACTAACTGAAGGTTGGAGGTTCAAGTCTACCCAGAGACAACTCAGAAGATAGGCCTGGTGATCTACTTCTAAAAAATCAGCTACTGAAAACTCTATGGAGCACAGTTCTACTCTGACACATATGGGGTCGCTGTGAGTTGCAGTTGACTCGACAGTAACTAGTTTTTTCCCTAAGTTAAGCCCATGATAGATAACATCGCTTTTCTTTGCAACAAATCGGCTCCCCTTAAGAAAAAAAAAAAGAGAGAGAGAAAAGAAAAAGAAAAACTAGTGTTTGGGGTATCATTTTATGATGCTAGAATTTTTTTTTTGTATTGGGGAGGGGAACCCGGAAGGAAGTACAACACAATTTATATTGAAAGTTCATTAGGAACAACCCTAATTTCCATTTCTCTCCACTTTTCCCTTTAAACCTAACCCCACCCTGTTATCTGTTTTCCGAGAAGCTATAAGTTCAAAAGCTTAAAGCACTGCGTGAGTGCTGGAGAACCAATCAACCCTGAAGTGACCGAACTATGGAGAAACAGGACAGGCCTGGATATCTACGAAGGATACGGACAGACTGAAACAGTATGCTAACCCCACTGAAGAGACAGGGCTAGATCCGATTCAGTCAGAGGAATAAATAGCAAAGTGTCTATTACAGCCTTATGATTGCTCGAGGGATAGGGAAGGAATGGAGTGGTTAGAAGAGTATTAAAAAAAAAAAAAAAAGCTTGAGGAAACCTAGTTGCAAGAAAGCTCTACAGGAGATTAACAGACACAGTTGTTTAAATAGCAATTACTGAGAAAAATACTACTATATAACTGATTTTTTTTTTTAATAACTCATTAGGGTGAGGGCATTACAATATTTTTTAAATGAAAAAATACTAGCTCTATAAAAAGAATTTTCATTTTATGTCATACGGTACTTTTACAGGGCTGCCTCAAAATGGAAAACTGAGTTCCTTGTTTCTTGAAATATTAAAAGTGTCAGTTGCCGTGAGTTGGAACTGACTCGACGGAAATGGGTTTAGTTTTGCTTGGTTTTAGACAACTCTTTGGCAAAATGAGTTCTTTAAAAAGCTAATAGAAATAAGAATAAGAAGAAAGTCTGAAGAAATTAATGAAAAATAATAAAAGTGGTTATTACAGAGGGAGGACCCCTGGTGGCGCAGTGGTTACAGTGCTTGGCAGCTATCCAAAAGGTCAGCAGTCTGAACCCACCAGCTGCTCCACAGGAGAAAGATGTGGCAGTCTGCTTCAGTAAAGATTTACAGCCTTGGAAACCCAATGGGGCAGTTCTACTCTGTCCTATGGGTCACTAACTATGACTCGCAATTGACTCGACAGCATGTGTTTAGCTTTGGATAGTTTAGGAATTATAAATTTATTATATGTTATAACTTTATTATATATATTTGTTGAGTGTCTATCTCTGCACTTCTTGAAAGCAGAGACTGTTTTGTTTTGAGTCTGGTTTAAATTTACTTGTAATGTTATGTTACTTTTTCTTCTTCCTAACTAGGTGCTAATCTGTGGAAATTTTAAGGGAATGAAAATTAAGCCAGGCTCAATGGGAAAGCCTTCTCCTGCTTTTGATGTTAAGGTTTGCACATCTCCACATCCATCTCTTTGTTTTGGTGATGATTCTTGTTACTATAACCTCAACTGCCAAGCAAAGATGGATATGGGTTAGAAACATTAGGTTGTTGGTCTCTTTTCATTTATTTTTTCAGCGTTGCAAATATCGATATCGTGCCATGCAGTTCTAAGTATTTTACTGGTATTAACCCATTTACTTCGCAGAAGGAACCTATAGGAGATATACTAACATTAGGGCCATTTTACAGATAAAACACAAAGGGGTAAGGAACTTACGCGAGCTAGTAGTCCCTTAACCACAACATCACGCTTCCGGTGAGGGAGGTCAAGGCCTCCTGAGGGGGTCAACTAGGCCAAAATGGGCTACAATTTGCTGAGGCTGCAGCACTCTCCCTCTCTGCCCGAGTCCTGCCGGGCAGGGCCTGGGCTCTCTAGAATCTAACTGGCCCACTGCCATTATTCCACCTGATCTCTAGTGGGGCTCCTATTTCCCCATCTACACACTCTGTACAGGCTTAGAAATCTTCTCAGATCAACCCAGCCAAAGTTACCCAAAGGAATTTATATCAATACGTAAGAGAAAACAACAGCAGCAAAAAGACAAAATGGATGAGGTTACAGAGTAGAGAACACATAACCAAACTTTACGAATCACTATGACACTTGCTAAAAATGCTAATTCTCAGGCCCTTTCCCTGGACAGTCTGATTCAATAGATTTGGGGCGGGACCTAGGAATCCATGTATTTTTAACAGCACCCCAGGTGATTCATATGATCAGGAAAATCTGAGAAAGTTTAGATGAGATTGATTGTTGTTGTCACTGTTCATAGAACAAACCAGATGCTGGATTTTTCCCCTCA
Source organism: Loxodonta africana (assembly GCF_030014295.1). Taxonomy (NCBI): domain Eukaryota; kingdom Metazoa; phylum Chordata; class Mammalia; order Proboscidea; family Elephantidae; genus Loxodonta; species Loxodonta africana. The sequence continues at coordinate 76,834,952 of NC_087353.1, forward strand.
CTTTAACCTTGCTGTGGGAACTTTGTCTAGTGTTGCCTAGTGGCTCAAGTCTGACTCTGCTATTCATTAGCTGAGTGACTTTGGGTAAGCTGTTAAATCCGTTTAAGCCTTAGTTTCCTGATTTGTAAAATGAGGACTAGTGAGAACAGCTTGTCCCTATGGGACCTACCTGGTTTTAGCACTGAAAGTCAGGTATCCCAGAAGCCTCCTTGATCCAAACAAATCGGGATGGTTGGTAACCCTAACAATAACAAAACCGATTTCATAGCATTCTTGTGAGGATTAAATGATATCTCCTAAAGCACAGAGCAGAAGACTTGGCACATGTTATGGATTGAATTGTGTATCAATTTTGTTAGGCTGTGATTCCTAGTATTGCATGATTGTCCACCATTTTCTCATCTGATGTGATTTTCCTATGTGTTGTAAATCCTACCTCTATGATGTTAATGAGGCAGAATTAGCGGTAGTTACGTTAATGAGGCAGGACTCAGTCTACCAGATTAGATTGTATCTTGAGTCAATACCTTTTGAGATATAAAAGAGAAAAGCAAGCAGAGAGATAGGGGGACCTCGTACTACCAAGAAAGCCAAGCTGGAAGCAGGGCACATCCTTTGGACCCAAGGTCCCTGCACTGAGAAGCTCCTGGACCAGGGGAAGATTGATGACAAGGACCTTCCCCCAGAATTTACAGAGAGAGAAAGCCTTCCGCTAGAGCTGGCACCCTGAATTTGGACTTCCAGCCTCCTAAACTGTGAGAGAATAAATTTCTGTTTGCTAAAGCCATCCACTTGTGGTACTTGTTATAGCAGCACTAGATAATAAGGATCCAGAAGATAAGTGGTGTTATTATTTATTATTCAACTCTCCCTCACATTCCGTCCTTTGAAAAGCTTTCCTAAGAAGAGATGGTAGGGGAACCCTGGTTACATTCTGTAACCAGGCTTAGCAATCATTCATTGTTTAATAGGCTTAGCCTATTAGCCTATTAGGTTGGAGAATGAAAAATTGATAATTAAGCCATTATCACGTCTGCGTTACAGGAAATCAAGTTGGCATTTCATACAGCCGTGTCCTCTTTTTTTCTCCCTCCTTATGATAATTCCTAAGGACCCCTGGTGGCGCACTGGTAAAATGCTTGGCTCAGCTGCTTACAGAAAGGTTGGCTATTCAAACTTACCACCAGCAGCTCCACAGGAGTAAAGACCTGGTGATCTTCTTCTGTAAAGATCACAGCCTCGGAAACCCTATGGGGCAATTCTACTCTGTCAAATTGACTCCACGGCAGTGGGTTTTGGTTTGGATGACAAGTCCCAACAGGCATGGCTATCAGGGTCTCATGGGCACAGCTGTACTCAAGGTGTTCCCAACTGCAGTATACCCCCACCAGTTCCCCATGAATTCAGCCCAGGGGTTTTCAGAAGTAGCGATCTCTGAATACAAAAATGATGCAGCTTCAGGGAAAATAGTATTCTGCCTGCATCCCCAATCAGCATAACTACTCCATTTTTAACCCTTACTCAAGGGCTGTTATTACTCGGCATCTTATTAATTGGTTAAGAGCATATGCAATGACATTCTGGCATCTGGTGATGTGCTCCAGCTAGCTAGATATCAGAGTCTTGCAACTTCAAAGCCCAAAGCTCTTAATTTTCATATTTAAACATTTTTAGGGCCCCGTGAGCAATAAAGAGCACAAGAGATTCTGCCAAGAGAGAGACTGTATCTGTTTTCCCATTTATTAAAGAGTTGGTTCTGGCTCATAGCAATCCTATGCACAACAGAGCAAAACACTGCCAGGTCCTACGCTCTCACAGTTGTTGCTGTATTTGAGCCCATTGTTGCAGCTACTGTGTCAATTTATCTCCCTGAGAGCCTTCTTTTTCTCTGACCCTCTACTTTACCAAGCAATATGTCCTTCTTCAGGGACTGGTCCCTCCTAATAACTTTCCTAAAGTGTATGAGACAAAGTCTTGCCATCCTTGCTTCCAAGAAGCATTCTGGCTGTACTTCTTCAAGACATACTCGTTAGTTCTTCTGGCAGTCCATGGTAAATGCAATATTCTTCGCCAGCACCATACTTCGATGGCATTAATTCTTCTTCAGTCTTCCTTATTCGTTCTCCAGGTTTCCCACACACATGAGGCAATAGAAAACATCATGGCTTGGGTCAGGCGCACCTTAGTCCTTAAAGTGATATCTTTGCCTTTTAACACTTTAAAGAGGTCTTTTGGAGCAGATTTGCCCAATGCAATGTGTCATTTGATTTCTTGATTGCTATTTTTTTTTTTTTACTTGAAGAGTAGTCAGTGACAAGTGATTGGAATTCTTAACGTATCTCCTTTCCGACAGTAACTCCTTGATTGTTGCTGTTAGTTTTTCTGACAGTAACTACTTGATTGTTGCTGTTAGTTGCAGTCGAGTTGATTCCAAATCATGGTGACTGCATGTGTGCAGAGTGGAACTGCTCCATAGGGATTTCAAGCCATGATCTTTCAGGAGCAGGTCATCATAACTTACTTTCAAACTTTTTGGTTAGTAGTCCAGCACTTAACCATTTGTGCCACCCAGGGATTCTTAATTCCTTGGCACTTGGAGCCAAGCATTTCTTTAAAAAGGACTGAGTGGGAATTTATATATTTTGCAAGAGGTGAAAAATAAGCTTTTATAATTAGAATTCTTTTGCCTTTCAAATTTCACATCCTGAGCATTAGCCGCTTTCCTGCTGGGAAGTGCCAAGCAGGTACTATACTCCAGTATGGGTGCTGCAAACGGTTAAGCGTTTGACTACTAACCAAAAGGTTGACAGTTCAAACCCACCCAGAGATGCCCTGGAAGAAAGGCCTGATGATCTCCTGAAAAGCCACAGCCTTGAAACTTTATGGAGCGTGGTTCTACTCTGTAACACATGGGGTCACCAGGAGTCAGAATCAACTCAATGGCAACTGGTTTTGGTTACATTCAAGCCACACTTCAGATTTCAAGGTACTTGGTGGATGTATAAAAAAGCAGAGTAGAATCTGATATTTAGAAACAGCTGAAATTTATTTGAAGCCAAAATCCAGTATATAAAGAAAGCAATCAAATGGAAAATGCTAATTTGAATAAATACCTGTCATGTTTCAGGCACTATGGAGTTTAGGGTCCAATGAAGAGACAGTGATGAGTTAATCACAGTGTGGTAAGAGTGACAAATGCTATGAAGGAAACAGCAAAGGAGCTGGGAGTATACAAGAGGGGACCCACTATAGACTGAGACAAAAAGGTCTCCTGGGGACTATTTAAACTGAGACCTGAGGGATGATGGGGGTGGGGTGGGGTGACCATTCTAGGCAAGTGGACAAGCATGTGCAAGTGCTCTGAGGCAGGAAATAACTTGTCAAAATAACTGCTTCCTGGAGTGATTCCACAGAGGAATGTAAAGGTTGAAAGCATAAAATCTGGAGTGTGATAGCTGAGTTGTGAATTTCAGCACAATCACTATCTTATTTAAACTCTCTGTACCTAAAGTTTCCTTATCTGTAAAATGGGCGTGATAGTTCTAACCATATAGGAATGTTGTAAGGATTAAAAAAGAGAATACATGTGAAGTACTTAAAACTTTAGCATTTACTACTTCGCAAGTAGTGAATAGAGCCCTGGTGGTGCAGCGATTAATACGCTCGGCTGCTAAGTGAAAAATCCATGGTTCGAACCCACCAGCCGCTCCAAAGGAGACTGATGTGGCAGTCTGCTTCCATAAAGATCACATCCTTGGAAATGTTACCTGATTAGGGTCCGTGCCTTGGAGCAGTTGAGCCAATGAAACACACTCCAAGTCAGAAAGAGTGAGAAAGTTTATTAAGGAGATGTATACATCACCGGGACCGGCAGCAACACAGGCTGTCTCTATGGAGTCCCAAAGAGCAATTTTACATTAGAACTTACATAGAATCTTAAAAGGGTTACAAGTGTCTTTGTAGTCCCCTGCCAGACGTTATTAGGCTAAAGATGTACATATCTGATACATGTGCTCCAACCTTCCTGTGGGGGTTGTATGCCACAGGTAGTCCCACCAACAGAACAAAAGTTTATTTGCATCAGTTTAAAACAAAGAACGAAATTATTAACATTTGGTCAAAACAGTCATTAACAGAGGTATGTGAAGGAGGCAGGCAGAGGAAGAACAACTTATAGGTTTATCATGGCTTTAGTTATGTTAAGCTCTCAGTTGCCCATTTTGAAAAAGGAGAAAACATGGTGGTGGGTATTGGGGGTCACATACTCCCTGTGGGGGCAGTTCTACTCTATTATACAAGGGTAGGTAGCTATGAGTTGGAATCTACTTGATGGCAGTGGATTATGTAGTGAGTGTTTAACAAATGCTAGCTACTATTCAACATTACTGGGGACCACTAGGATTGGGAAGGGAAAGAGAGCAAGTTTTGGGCTTATCCAGCATTGTCTCAACAGAGAATATTTCCTTTTTCCCATTTACTTGAATTGGGCTTCTGAAGTACAGTTTTGTTCCATAAAATAGCTAAGCAAAATTTCAAGAGCACTAATAAAGATACCTATTTCTTTTTTTTATTTATTATGAGGAAAACACAATCAAGATATATTACTAACTGATAAAAGCAGGTTGCAAAACAATGTATTATAAAGTGATTCTATTTATCGCGAAGAAAAAAAAGAAGGGTATCACCAAAATATTAACTGTAATTATTGCTGGATGGTGGAATTAAAAGGTAATTTTTATTCTTCTTTTACATTTTGGTAACCTGCACTTTATAATACTTTATGCAATAAGAATTTAAACTACTACATTTCTTTTAGAAGTATAAGTTATACTTAGAAATTTTTTGAAGTCTGTATTCTTAAATGGCAAAAAAATATTTAAATGTAGCATTAAATAAAATTTCCTTTAAATAAACTGTTCTGTTTTATCCTAGATTTTAGATGCAAATGGCAATGTTCTACCTCCTGGACAAGAAGGAGATATTGGAATTCAAGTTCTACCTAACCGGCCAGTCGGCCTTTTTACTCAATATGTGGTAAGAGAGTTATTAAATAACCTCTTATTTTATATATATATTTTTTAATTTTTTTTTTAATATTTATTTCTCAAAAGTGCTTGGCAATTATCCTTATTTGCCACAGACATACCTTGGATAGGTACTTGGCCCTTTCTTGATTTCTTGAGAATTCATTGTCTTGAATAGCAACCCTGCAGACTGGGGATCCTGTACAGACGCTAACCAGCACTTGGGATTTTTAATGACTCATAGAGACATTGTAAATTGGACTTCTCATAATCAAGAAATATCCAATTCTATTCTAGATCACCTCCTGGGACAGATACTTACATAATTAGGCAGCCATATAATTTGTTCTTCAAACCAGGACACTTGCAAGTGAAAGGGTGAGCTATTAATAATTACATCGGCACCACAGACATAAACCAAGACTGTTCTGGGCAAACCAGGACGTATGGTCACCATAGCCCAAGAAAAAGGAGAGGAAGCATTTTATTATTGGCTGAGCCTACGTCTGAAGCCCCAGTGCAGAGAACTCTCTGTGGAGAAGAAAATGTGGCCTAAGAAGCCTTTTCTCCACTGACCTACTCCATCCTAAAACATAACTCAATCAGTATCCTGAAACATGACTAGTGATCTCTCTTCCTGGGAGGAGTGAGAGGAGGATAGGAAAGGGGACAGAGAGATTATGTTCGTTTCATTACAGGCCTCCAAAGCTCCTAGGAGCCCTGGTGGCACAGTGGTTAAAGTGCTCAGCTGCTAACCGAAAGGTTGGCTGTTCAAACCCACCAGTTGCTTTTGTAAAGATCACAGCCTTGGAAACCATATGGGGCAGTACTCCGTCCTATCGGGTAACTATTAGTTGGACTTGATGACAAGGGGTTTGGGTTTTTTTTTTTTTTTAGGTCAAAGCTTCTTAATGTTTGCAAGCATATTTTCATCTCTAATCAAGGTATACAAATTATACCAAAGCTTACATCAATTTAACATAATGTCTAGGCTGTACTTGTCAGTAAACTTCCACAATATAGCAATACTTCATTTTTTTTTCTATGCCAAAGTTACAAAAGCAACTCTACTTTTGTGTAAAACAAAACACAAAAACAACAATTATTAGCTGTTGGTGCTTCCTTTTAATTCTGAGTATTCACTTCTCTTTTCCTGCCAGGGTTAGATATTAACCAATTAGCAAAAGACTTATTTCTCCTACTCCTCTGGGCTCTGAGCTCCTGCGGAATTTATTTTTTGATCCAAGAAAATTCTCAGGATGGAGGCAGGTCTAATTATTGTGATTGTAGTTTACCTTCCTTACATTAGGCGAGTGCCCTGCTGGGATTTCACCCCTATTTCACACTCTGACTCCTCATCATTCTGTTTTGTTGTCAGAGGCTTCTCAAAGGAGCCCAAATTGTCTTTTTCCTTGAGCATTTAAAAATCTAAATGAACTGTACATGTGAAGATTATTGAAATGGCCAATGATTTCTTATCTATACATTTACCACCAAAAAAAAAAAAAAAAAGACTAAAAAAACCCAAATGACTGAAAATAGGTAGTGGTTATGGTTGCACAACATGGTGAATGTAATAAATGCCACTGAATAGTCCACTTTAAAATGGTTAAAATGGCAAAATTTATGTTATATATATTTTACTACAACAGAATTATTTAAAAACCCAACTGAACAGAAGGGTCACATTCATAATAAAGTTAACAAAATGTTATTTGTTTTGCAGGATAATCCTGCAAGAACAGCTTCGACTCTACGAGGCAATTTCTATATCACTGGAGACAGGGGATATATGGATGAAGATGGGTACTTCTGGTTCATTGCAAGATCTGATGATATCATATTATCCTCTGGGTAACTTTCGTTTTCCTCTCTGCACATGTCTGTGTTAAGGGATCATCAGCATTCTGGAGTGAACCTGCTGCTCATCCTGCTGTATCCTTTATTTCCCAGTTACCGAATTGGACCATTTGAAGTAGAAAGTGCCCTGATTGAGCACCCTGTGGTTGCAGAATCAGCTGTTGTTAGCAGCCCAGATCCCATCAGAGGAGAGGTAGAAGAACCCATTCCCCTTGACTGTGTAATCTGTTGGCAAGCTAACACACATATTTAACTGTAGTTCATTGAAACGAAATTACTCAAATCGTTCATTCACTAAAAATGCAAGTCAAATAGAAATTCATTTACTAAATATGCAAGTCAGATAGAAATATGCAAGTCAGAACTGCTAAGGATTAAGACTGGAAAATCTATACTAGAATTTGATTCTTTACCATGCAGGCTAGGGCAAAGATGGTGTAATGCCAACAACCAAGACTCACACCTGGATGGGGGAAGAGAGGTCAGGCTCAACGTCTGGAAACTGACACGATCCAAGGATAGTTGAGCATAAGCTGGCATTAGATATCAGGGGTGAGGTGGAGGTCAGACACAGGCGCTGAGGCAATCGGAAGCAGGCTGGGTAAGTATTCAGGAGATAAGCTATGAGTAAGACAGGAGTTCCCAAAGCCCACTCTTAGTTGTTCTGACCACATGGCAGTTTGGGTTTAAAGGTACTGTCTTAGTATCTTAGTGCTCCCATAAAGGCAATACAAGAGGGTGGCTTTAAAGAATACTTATTTTCTCACAGTTCAGGATGTAGAAAACCCAGTGTGAAGAGTGTTTATAAGGGCCATGTTAGGGGTGTGGGGAGGAGGGCACAGATCTAGAAGCTAACCTGAATTGGGCTGGGTTGTTACCCAAGGGGCTTTGCTTAGTGCACTGCCAAATTTCCAAGAGGAAACTTTACTGAAAGAAATAAAAGATGAGGCAACAAGAGCAGAGATAATCATAAACAGGTAAGATAGTGGAGTTCAAGATGTAGTTAGATGAAAGGGTTCCAGAGTGAGGTCACAAAGCAAGGGTACCAGAAGCTCTCTTGTATCAGCTACAGACAAGAAGGTGTATGGGTCAACTGGCTGACTTAAGATCACAGAGCTGGGACCAAATCCCATTAAACCTTCTGGCCCACTCCACTAGGCACTTAGATTACCAGTTGGAGAAAGCAAACAAGACACATTAAAATATAAAAATACACAACTTATTTTCCTGGTGTTTCAAATATTTATTTCAGGTAGTAAAGGCTTTTATTGTTCTGAAACCTGATTATAAGTCATGTGACCAAGAACAATTAAAAAAGGAGATTCAGGAGCATGTAAAAAAAGTGACAGCACCTTACAAATATCCCAGAAAGGTAGGTATTCCAATTATGATGAATATTTGTTCAATGTACTAGGAAAACTTCAACTATTTTTTGTGTAATTGTTGTGCCAGTGTTCAAGGCTGCCCTCAAAAGACACGGACCACATGCCCTACTAGTGCATGGGATAATGCTTTACTCACAAGAGACAGTGAGATCAGCTTCAACTGGGGGTACTGGTCTCCCATGGCCAGCGAGTCGTCCCTCGAGACCAGTGCAGGGCAGATGTTCCATGTGCACCCCTCTTGTGCTGCGGCTGGAGGAGATCCTGTCCCCTCCCCTCCAGGAAGAGATACAAAAGTGGGGTCGCCCAGGTGCCCTATGGTGTCCACGTATAAGCAAGAGGCAGAGAAAGTTACTATGTGCCCCGAACAGGGAGGAAGGCTTCTCTGATAAGAAGGGGCTGGGAAAGGGTGAGACCCAATTCTCAGCCTCCTTATCAGAGCATGTCTGAACCTAAGGCCTCCGCTTAGGCAGCCCCAATGGGAAATGCAGAGGCAGACCACTCCCCCAATATTAATGAACATTCTCCTCAAAAATGCTATATGAAATGTTCCAAACTGAAGTAATGACAGATGAAGAGTCAGAATCTTTGAGATTAAAATGAAACCCCTAATTTGTTGAGTCATTTGGTTCACTGAACTTGTAGTAAACAATAGAAATTAAGAAAAATCTTCCCAACAACACCCCCTTTCCTTTTTGGTTAATACCAAAAATTCACTCTAATGGGTGCCCCAATTCTCTCATCCAGAACTCATATACCCAAAAAAGCAAACCTGTTGCCATCGAGTTGATTCCAACTTATAGTGACCCTATAGGAGTAGCTGGTGGATTCGAGCTGCTGACCTTTTTTGGTTAGGAGCTGAAAACTTAACCACTGCACCACCAGGGCTTCACAGAATTCATACAGAACTACTCTATAAATCAACTTTATCTAAAGAGAAATTCTGGGCTAATTTTTTTCCGCTTGATACCAACAGGTAGAATTTATTCAAGAGCTGCCAAAGACTGTCAGTGGGAAGATAAAAAGAAATGAACTGAGAAAAAAAGAATGGGAAAAAATTTAAATTCATTTATTCCATTAATTATCACAGTATCTATAAAACAAAGATTCTGTAAAACCCCCAAGATTCTGGAAAGGTGATCAAAAAATGGCAGCATGCTTGTAACTGTTGATTTAAACTATCTTGTAGTTATGACATCAGAGACTGAATTTTGAAATAAAACATTTTGTAAATGCCTCTGTATTAGTGTCATTTTCCTTATAGTTTAGTAATATAAAAAGAATACCATCAATTGCTGAATAATTAAAAAATATATAGTATAGAAGCAGCTTCTGAACCAAATCTCTGCACTGTTGGTTTTCAAATCTTAGCTGAATAATTCTTCTAACATACTGATATACAAATCAGAACCAAGCTTCAAGCTTTATAATAAAACTAAAGAGTTTATAAAAATTTTTAGAAAAAGAAAAAAATATCAGGCATAAAATTAACATAATCCTTAAAGTACAAATATGTACCTGAAAACAGAGTAGGGGTTTTTATTAGTCATTTTTATTCAAATTGTTTAAAATTTATTTCAAGATTTAACTATCAAAGGATATCATACAGCATTGTTTCTTACTATATTTAACGTAATAAATACCGTTTATGAAATTTTTATTTGTGCTTCTCAAGAAAGTATAAATCCCTCAAATATTAGAATATAAAAATACAAATAAAATAGTGTAAAAAAAAAACAAAACCAAACCCATTGCTGTTGAGCTGATTCTGACTCATAGTGACCCTATAGGACAGAGTAGGACTGCCTCATAGGGTTTCCAAGGAGTAGCTGGTGGATTCGAACTGCTTACCTTTTGGTTAGGAGCCAAGCTCTTAACCACTGTGGCACCAGGGCTCCTAAAATAGTGTAAAACATCATCAAAACCAAAAACCAAACCCACTGCCACCAAGTAATTCCGACTCATAGGGATTCTACAGGACAGAGCAGAACTGCCCCATAGAACCAGTTCCCAAGGCTGTAATCTTTACAGAAGCAGACTGCCACATCTTTCTCCCATGGAACGGCTAGTGGGTTCAAACTGCTGACCTTTCAGTTAGCAGTCCAGTGCTTAACCACCATACCGCCAAGGCTCCTTCAAGACATTATCAGAATACTCATCATGGGTAAGAATTTAAGGAGCAATCAGAATTCATACATGAACAAATAAAAGGCAAACGGAAGACTGAATTGGCAAATAAAATTATAAGACCATGAAATTTATTTTTTCTCTATTTTTAGTTTGTGTGTATGTGTGTTTTAATAGTCTCAGCGTGGTCTACAAAGCTCAGCTATGTCTTCTCCTAATTGGTAGCCCTGTGCATTTTTCATGTTTACATTAAAAAAATCACATTAAAGTAAAAATTTAATTTAGATATAAAGACAGTTTATTAACTTCTCATTGAGGGTCTCAGTCTCAAAGAATTTTTAGTACAAGAATTTACATTTCTGTCAGAAATATGGCTTGTTTCTGGAGAACTGAAAGTGAGTCTCCCAGGGGAATGAAACAGGATCGTATTGTTGGCTCTCTCCTTCTGAAGTGTCTGTTCCCATTTGAAATAACCACATTGTTTTCTGTTTTCTTGGTATTTGCCAGTAGGGCAACAATAGAAGACTTTTCCATGGTTTGGTCCATTATTAGAAACAACAAGTCTCTTAGATCTTCGGCCACACTTGCATAAAAGAGGTGTCATTTTCCCACTCTTCCAACGCTCTTGCAGGTTAACTGTAGAAGTTAATACAGAGGGGAGAATCTTCCGGGAGGTACTTCTCACTGGGGAGCAATCAGATGATGTATGTTTTTCTTCATGAATAGTGAAGGTCTGTTTTTTGGCTGCTGGGAAAGCTGGGGGACTGGAGAGGCTCCTATTAGTACCGCCTAAAAGAGGATGTTTTCCCAAAATTGAAGAATGAGACATACTGGCATTAACACTATTGAAGGTACTTGATTTGGGTTCAGGTAACTTAAAGGCAGAAACATTTGGAACTGGGTCTTTGACTTTTTTTACGTTGTAAATAGTAGTATGAGGGCTCTTATACACAATAGATTTAGAGGTCTCAGATTTTTGAGGAGTTCCCTCTGTGCTCCCAAAGTTTTCATGACCTAGCATTTCAGGTTCTTCTCCAGAATTAAGTGAAGTATCTAAGTCTGAGTCACCAGTGGGAAGTATACAATCTGTATTTTGCTCAGGCTGAGATGCTGGCAATAAAGCTACATCCTCCCAATCAGCCAACATAGGTAAACAGTCAAGAGCAGAACTCATTTCCATATCAGAAACATGATTGACAGAAGAAACGGTAGTGGAAACAAGTACCAACTCTGACCCAACTGTTGAAGAGTTAGATTTGGTATTAAATGCAAGGTGTCCATTTTTTATTTGCTTCTGCATGTTGATAGGTGAATTCAAGCTGGGAGACTGCAGCTGCCCCAGAGAAGTAAAGGACTTACTATTGAAAACAGATAAACAGCTTTTGACATTGTGAATACCTGCTCTCACATCGCTCTTTAGTTTTAACTGATCTTGTTGGACCTTTACGGAAGAATTCACACAAGCCGATCTCATTTGAACTTCTTCACTGGAATCTGTTGTAATCTCAGGCCCCTTATCACATATCCTGGGGACCTGGAGGGTACTGTTGCAGTCAGAAGCTTCTTCAACCCGATTTGTATTCAAATTTCTGGCCAAAATGTTGGGATTCCTCTTAGTGGGTACCTGTGATTCCACAGACAAAGCCAACAGCTTTTGGAAACTGCATTTATAATTTCTTCAGTATACACGATGAGACAAAAGAGAAAAATGTCACTGATGGACTTCTAAATGATCTGTTGTAATGTGTCATTGGGTAGATTCCGACTAATAGTGACCCCATGTGACAGGGTAGAACTGCCCCATACAGTTTTCTTGGCTGTAATCTTTAGGAAGCAGATTGCCACGTCTTTCTCCTGTGGAGCTGTTGGGTGGATCTGAACCATCAATCTTTCGGTTAGCAGACAGGTGCTTAGCTATTGTGCTGCCATGTTTAAATGACTACACACATGTAATCTACGTTTCAATGAAACTGTGGTGACTCCTGGGGTTGAGATGACAGAACAAAGAGGCAAGATACCACTAACCTTATTCAAGGATCTAGTAATTTTCATTAAGCAACCATCCCTGATCATTTTCCAAGCAAGATGGGCAGTATTCCGAGAATCATCCAACCCTGAGGAAATAAATATTAAATGCTGAACTTGCTAGTACTAATATAAAGAAATGCAGGAAAAAAAAATACTACCACTTATATGGAAATAGGAGTTCCTACGTGGTGTAATGGTTAATGTGCATAGCTACTACTCGACAGGCTGGAGGTTGGAGTCCACCAACGGTGCCTTGGAAGAAAAGCCTGGTGATCTACTTCCCCAGAAATCACCCATTGAAAATCCTAGGGAGCACAGTTCTACTCTGACACACACGGGGTTGCCATGAGTCAGAATCAGCTCTACATGAATTGGCGGCAGTGATACATGGATATCAGGGCACGCCGTTAACTTTACGATCCACTAATTTTAACCATGAGAAGTTGGTGCTGTGGCAGCGTCATCACTGAAGGATAAGGTCTTGGACATTTACTGAGGAAACAAAAAATCTGATAGGCAGTCCACAAAATGTGACTAACATTCCGTAGGGACCAAAATTTGTGAGTAATCCACTAGTCTTGTCTACTTTTTTCACTAGTCCACTGTGTTATTTGGGCATTTGTTTAAATTTCATTTGATTCAGCTAATTGTTTTCATTCTTTTTAGCAACTAGAAAGCCACTAGATGGCGGTCTTTATAATAGTTTATGAATGTAGTAATTTCAAAGTTTTACCAACAATTTGAATTGTAGGATTAGGAGCTTTTTGTAGGCTGAAAGATATTCTTTATTAATGATATTATAAAATAAATGGGATTCACATGAAATATTTTATAAGAATAAAATACTCTTATGACTTACATAATAATTTTCAATTTATACTAACCAGAATGCTCTCGTCCTGAGAATTCTATTCCCACTTCCTGCAAGGCACCACTTAGTCCTTTTGGTTTTCTCTTATAGAAAAGCTAAGAAAATAAAAGAAGATCTATCTAAAAAACCAATTACTGCTAGACAAGCTACGTATTAACCATTTTTCATGATTTTCAGTTCTATTAAATTTGAAATGTACTTATTTTTGTTGTTTTCAAATACTTGAAATATATTTATGTGAATATTTAGAAAGAAAACATTTTATTTGTAGAACCTCATAACCATGTGTAGGAAGACAGCTTAATCATTTTTCAATGGATGGAAAGTGAACATGCCCCCATCTTTTGACCCTTACCTTGTAAGTTGCTCTGAGATCAATCCAAGAATTTAAGAACACAGGTTTTAACAGCTGTTTCCTTTTACACTCATACTCCAGGCAAACCCCCAAGTCCCAGTCTGCATTAAGCACATTAAAAGAGAACAAAGTCAGTGGTGCCAGAGCTTTTTACTTATGCCATCATTTATAAATTTATAAACAGTTGGAAGATGATACGAAAAAAAGTAAGATTTAATTGTTCTGCTAATACCTAGTAAGTATTCATTTTACATAACTTACTATTAAGGAATTAGGTTGGTGACAAAGTTTCAACATGATTTCTTAAGCACCCCAAAAAATTTCACTGAATATTTCAGAAAGAAGGGGAAGATATTAAATCACAAGGCCTATATGGAGAAGGATGGAGCTGTGGTGGTTAAGCATTCAGCGGCGAACCAGAAGGTCAGCAGTTCTAATTCACTAGCTGCTCCTTGGAAATCTTATGGGGCAGTTCTACTCTGTCCTATAAGGTCACTACGAGTCAGAATCAACTCAATGGTAATGGGTGTACGGAGAAGGGGCCCTGGTGGCACAGTGGTTAAGGTACTCAGCTGCTAACCAAAAGGTCAGCGGTTTGAACCCAGCAGCCACTCCACAGGAAAAAGATGTGGCAGTCTGTTTCCATAAAGATTTACAGCCTTGGACACCCTATGAGGCCATTCTACTCTGTCCTATAGGATCGCTGTGAGTCGGAACTGACTGATTAGCAGTGGGTTTATATGGAGAAAGTTATCTGCTTTCAACATTCTAGGAAAATATTTATGTAATTGAGAAACCATTTTATAGCAAATTAAAACCCAATATGACTGTCAATACTATGCTATCAATGGTGCAACATTATTACCAGTAATGATTAATGGTAATGCTACATATAAAAGGCCTACTTGAAATTCCCCATCTTTTTTTTATGTCTACATTGGTAAACCTTAAGGTACAAAAGCAAAGGATGTAAGCTAAATGAGAACACTTTTTATTCAAAGTTGTAACAAATAGCATGGTAAGAGTTTTCACTTAATCACATTTACCTGGAATCAGAATCATCCACCAAGATTCTTAAAGTTAAGGCTTAAATTTTTAGGGTATCCCAGAGTGGTAATTTAAAAAAGATTAATGAATTTACTTTTCTTACTTAACTTCTGCTAGGCACTTGTATTTCTTTTCCTGGCCCAGGAGTGTAACAAGTATAATTCTTACTAGAAATAAGGAATTAGGTACTACCCATTTACAAAGGATAGGCGTAACTTATTTTTTTACCTGACCAAGTAACAAAAGCACATAATTTTACTTTGGAACTAGAAGGATCCAAGACCTCAGTAGCAAAAAAAATTTTCTTCTGTTGCTGAATCTTATGAATCCATTTACAGAACTGCGATAAGCAAATCTTCAGAGGGACCCCTTCATCAACTTGAACCTAAATAGAAAGTTATAAAATCTGAATTCAACAAATTCCATAATTTTTTTTTTTTTTGTACTTAAATGAAGGTTTACAGAACTAGCTTCTCATTAAACAATTAGCACACATATTGTTTCGTGACATTGGTTGCCAACCCCATGACATGTCCACACTCTCCCTTCTTGACCTTGGGTTCCCTATTATCAGCTTTCCTGTCCCCTCCTGCTTTCTAGTCCTTGCCCCTGAGCTGGCATGCCCCTTCAGTCTCATTTTGTTTTATGGGCCTGCCTAATCTTTGGCTGAAGGGTGAACCTCAGGAGTGACTTCATTACTGAACTAAAAGGGTGTCCAGGGGCCATACTCTTGGGGTTTCTCCAGCCTCTGTCAGGCCAGTAAGTCTAGTCTTTTTTTTTTTTTGAGTTAGAATTTTGTTCTACACTTTTCTCCAGCTCTGTCCGGTACCCTTTATTGTGATCTCTGTCAGAGCAGCCAGTGGCGGTAGCTGCGCACCATCTAGTACTGGGCTCAGTCTGGTGGAGGCCGTGGTAGTTGTGATCCATTAGTCCTTTGGACTAATCTTTCCCTTGTGTCTATGGTTTTCTTCATTCTCCCTTGCTCCTGAAGGGGTGAGATCAGTGAGTATCTTAGATGGCCGCTCACAAGCTTTTAAGTCCTAGACAGTATTCACCAAAGTAGAATGCAGAACATTTCCTTTATAAACTGTTACACCAGTTGAGCTAGATATTCCCCAAGACCATGGTGCCCACAGCTCTCAGCCCAAGTAATTCAGTCCCTCAGGGAGTTTGGATGTGTCTATGGAGCTTCCATGACCCTGCCTTGGACAAGCTGTGCTGGCTTCCCCAGTATTGTGTACGGTCTTACCCTTCACCGAAGTTACCACTCATCTATTGTCTAACAAATTCCGTAATTTTTGAGGAGTTAGTATAGGTAAGCACTGGAGGATATGATGAGGAAGAGGTTATCCTGGCAAAGAGTGTTATCTAGTGAGAAGATGTTAAAACACATGGGACAGAGGTAACATAATGATTAGAACTTTCTATGGTAAGAAAAATTAGATTAATAAATCTAAACTCACACCGAAATATAATAATGAAACCCATACAACAGAAATAAAAGACAAATGTGAGTCACTTAACTTCCATAAAATATATCTGACATTCTTTCTTGCAACACGATTCTTTCTCATTTCTAAAGATTCCAGCGGACTTATGGAGAGCACATTATTTCCCTTAACCCTGAATAAATCTAACTGCAAATGGCATAGAGTTTTTTTTTTTTCTTTCTGAAACTGATTTCTGAATCTTAAAATTTGCATTATACCTGCTTGGCTTAGGGTGGGGAGGGCACATACCTGCTTTATGCCTGTCAGTTCCATGCAAAATTCAGAAAGAAGTGGGTGCTCTTGAGGCTGAACAAAAGCATGGAACTCAGATTCAATCTCTCCAGTGGATGTATTCAGCAACACTGCTGGAAATTCAACTAAATGAAAGAAACAATGGACGCTTAAATATATACTGGCTAATGCTGTAATCACCCGAAATGAAGTACGTATTACCATCTCATAGTATTATTAAATAATCATTGTTTCAGTCAGAGCATATTAAGATGACCAAACAAAACAGCACAGTGTAATAAAATTAAGCCAAAGAATAAATCAAAAGGTTGAAGCTCTGATCTGAATATGTCTACTTAGAAGAAAACTCTTGGATATAATTCCACAATTAAATACAAATACTAATGGACCTTGAAATGCACTCCTCTTCTGCTATAGTATTTTTTCAGTATCTGTACAAACGAAGTTTTATATGCAATCCTTAAATAATTACAGTGAAACCAGTAAGAGCCAGAATTTAACAGGACTGCCTTGTTTTTCCAGGCTTCCCAAGTTTTCTGCCTTTTCTATCACTCCTTTTAGTGGAAAATATTTGAATTTTCCTTCTCTGACTGATTTCTGCCTTACACAGGTTCTGGCTTTTACAGGTTTACTGTATCTTATATGAGTATAAAAAAAAACTTCTAGATATTAAGGGTGTTTTTTTGTGTTTTAAGTTTTATAGTAAGCTACCAATTCATAGATCATCCTGTTTTCCTTAACTAACTGTTTACTGGTTTCTATCTAAACATTAAAGTGATTCATCTAGTACTAGCTTTGGTCACTGGCCATCCAGACTTACTTATTTCCTGGCTATGGTGGTGCTTTCCATCATTCCAGCATGTGGACTCAAAATCAATGACAATTAAGTAGTCAAACAACTGTTCTGCAAAAGATAAACGTATCCTTATGTTTTATCAGCCTAAAAGTACAAGGCTACAAAATGTAAAGAAACTAAGCCCGCTACAGTACTCACTGATTTTGCTTCTTCCTAGATTTCCATTTGCTGGTGCAAATGACTTTCTCCTAATTAATCCAAGCTGCCTAAAAATGTAAACGAGATATGATCAATAAACTAATTCACATTCCTTTTGAATAGGCTATCAAATTAATGGTACTACGCATATTGCAAAACTCTCATTAATTGTGTATTGTGATTAAGGGGATACTGAACTAGACTTTGCGGACAAAAAACATAGGTTTTCATCCTAACTCTGCCACCCTCTCTTTTGATTTTCGTAGTCATTTTACCTGCATGGGCTTCAAAGCACAGTATTTGCAAACTTAAGCTAATTCTACCTGCTCCCCTTATTTCACGATAATATTGAGGAATTTAACTAATGCATTGAAAAGCTTAAGATGTTATTTTTGCATCTGCATTTTTTTCAAGGCTTGCTTTGTGTACAGCAGTCTTGAGAAGATAAGAGCAACAAAGAACATGGTCCCTTATTAAAGCTTAAAAAACCAGACGAAGAAACAAGACATCGATGAAACCACTGCAAGGTAGTATATGCTAAAGGACTTCCAAAAGCAATGCACGCTAGGGAGGCCACAAAATGGGAAGAGCTTACTAAGACCTTAAGTGAAGGTAACACTAATGACTTTGACTAGGTAGATTTTAACTAGACAGGTCACTGTATTTACAAACCAAAAGCCAAACTCGTTGCCTTCGAATCGATTCCAACTCATAGCGACTCTATAGGACAGGGTAGATAGAAATTTTGAAATTTTGCCTTTGTTACACATATGTGCCATTAAACCGCAGTGGGGACTGTGGGGTATAATTACTGGTACTTCATATGCAGCACTAAACACTTAAGGTAGGCTTGTGGGAGGGGGCAAGAAAAAAAATCCACACTACCCACCAAAAATTCAGATACAGTCAATGATTCAGCATGCTTCCATAAATGAAACCACATGGTATCAACAAAAAATTCAAAGCAGAAAATAACTGAGTCTCCAAAGGGTTAAGAAGTATGATGGGAAGTGCCAGAAGGGAATTATAGCTAACATTTCTTGATTGCCTACTCTGTAAAAAACCAAAAAAAAAAAAGAAAAATCTAGATAGGTATCACTTAATCCTCAACAACTGTACGAGATGACACTTTTGCTGCCTATGTTTTAGCGAATGAAAAGATTGATACAGAGGTTCAGTAATTTGCCTAAGGACAGTTCTGGTACGTGAACCCAGGCCTGTCTAAATCCTGGCCCATGCTATTCACTAGCACATTACACTGCTTCTAACAGTCAGAAACGGGAACAGCATGTCCAATGATCAGGAAAAAGTCCACAGACTCATATTACGACTTAAACGAACTACTACGAAGTAGTGGGATAAACAGCTTGTTGGGTGCAGAGGGGCCTGCCATCACGTCCAGGCGCTTTCCGAGGGCTAAAATGGGGCACAGACTGGCTCAAGGCCACACAGCCGAGAAGCCAAGCGGTCCAGGTACTCGACTCTTTCCGCCCTCGCGCAGAGGGCCTGAGGCTCGAGACCGGGGTACAAGCCTAAGCCTTTCAGTTCTGGGCAGAAAGTAGGGTCGGAGACGCAGCGGCCGTAGGGAACGGAAGCTGCCGCCACGGACTGCAGGGCCGACCGGAAGCGACCCCCTGGAAACCCCCACCTACCGCGCCAATTTCTTCGTTGCCATTCCCGACGCTCCTTACTCTTCCAAGTCCAACTGCCGGAAGTCGCTCGCCCGCTACTTCCGGTCAATTCAAAAGCCCCGCGTGGCTGAGATGGCAGGCTGCAGACCAGAGAGAAGCCCAGGAGGCCGCAGAGGCTGCGCCTGCGCTCTCCGCCGGCTTAACGCGTTTCCGGGGAGATGTGGGGAGAGGTTTTGGGCGGGGAAGCCGATTGGCAACGCCCCCTCCACTTTACTGGCGGGCTGGGGAGCGTTTGAGCCGTTGGAAAGCGGTTTCGAATCTGGGGAGCGGACGGTAAAACTGTTTGGCTTGCTCTGGCACATTTTCTTGTCCGCGAAACGGCAAAGATCGTCAGTACGCACTGTGAACTGTGAAGTGAGGAACGGATCTGAGGGAGGTTTATAGGCTGTTGAAGCCCCGACTGCGTCCCCTCAGGAGACTGCCCGGGCCGGGGAATCTGGGCGTCGGTTTCCTCAGTTTTAGCTGATCTTTCTCCGCAGCCTCATGGAGCCAGCCGGGGAAGGGGCCGGGAGACATCCCAAGAAGGGCAGAAAGAGAAGGCGGGCCCCGAACAGGCTGGTCAGGGCGCCTGAGGCGATGAGAGCCGGTTGGAATCTGGAGGAGAGGCAGCCTGACGCCAAGGTGAGCTAACGGGGAGCCCGTCGGGCGGCTCTAGGCGATTTGGGGTCCCCATCTGCCTGGACGCTGGTCAGGCAGGCCCAGCTCACCCACAGATATTTATTGATCTCTTGTGTGTTCTTTTTTTGTGTGTGTGTGTCAGAAATTGTTCTGGCTTCTGGGGGTTTTCAGTGCACAAAAACACAAAAATCTCTGGTCTCATGAAGCTAATAGTCCAATGGGAGAATACGACTGATGGTGACTGCTACCATTTGCTGAGAGCAATACACGTCATTCGTTCCTTCAGTCATTCATCAGCTTTTTCTTGTCTGCTCTGTGCCGAGCACTTGGGTACATCAGTGGATAAAACGAAATCACTACCTAGTAGGGCTTATGATCTAGTGGAGAGATTCCGAAGATAAACAGTAGATGCAAGAAAGTTATATAGTATGTTAAAAGGTGATTAGTACTAACAAATCATTTTGTTGTTAAAATGGAATTCCGTTTTTTTTTTGCCTATCAGATTAGCAAAAAAAATGTAAGACGTATAGAAATTGACAGTCTTATCACACTTATTTTAAAAACTCGAACTCACAGACAAGTTGCAAGAGCACACACATGCACACACAAAACCATTTGAAAGTAGTTGCTGACACAATGTACCCTCAGATATTTTAGTGTATTTCTTACAAACAGGGATGTCCTCCTACATAACCACAATTACAGCCATCACAATCAGAAAGTAGCATTGATAGACTATTGGCTACTAATTCTCAGACCCCATTCAAGTTTCTTCAGTTGTTTCCAACAGTATTCTTTTTAGCAGTAGGATCCAATCCATAATCTTGTATTATATTTAGTTAGTTGTCACGTCTCTTTCAATCTGAACAGTTCCTCGGTCTTTCCTTGGCATTCATGAACTTACTGCACGTAACTAAGTATAATTAACGTTCTGTAACAATTTTTATTAAATATTCTATAAATGTCACGTTATAGGTTGTCGTCTTAGACCTTCATTTTCAATTAATTAGAACCCTCCTTATGTTTGAATGGAAACCCTGGTGGTGTAGTGGTTAAGTGCTATGGCTGCTAACCAAAGGGTCGGCAGTTTGAATCCGCCAGGCGCTCCGTGGAAACCCTATGGGGCAGTTCTACTCTGTCCTGTAGGGTCGCAGTGAGTCGGAATCAACTCGACGATACTGGGTTTGGTGTTTTGGTTTTGGTATGTTTGAATATATGTTAAAATAATGAAAAAAAATGAGAAACTGGAAAATTTAATAATTTGCCTTGCTTTGTTGCTCTTCTTAATAATCATGGTTTGCTATGCCCTGATTTATTTTTGCAGAGAGCTCGCTTATCTACCATTTTATTTGCTGAAAACTGTGAAGTAACCCACAGCCAGCTATGTGAATTGCTGAAGTATGCAGTTCTGGGCAAATCCACTGTTCCTAAACCCAGGTATGAGATGAACTGAAATGGTAAGTATAGTAGACCAGAGGTTTCAAACTGGTATCTAGAGGGCCATATTTGGTTACTGACATTATTTGCTTGCAGTGCAGCATGTCCTAAAAAAATTTTTTATGATAGTTGCCGATAATTAAATTTGGGAATCCCTATGTAAAAATCCAGGTTTTTGCAACTGTCCCTGTATTCCCACAGGGCAACAATTTGTCCAATTTGTCCAAACTGAGTTGTGGCCTCCAGCTTTAGATGGGGCGTGTACTCTGCAGTGTCCCACCTGGCCTGCTTCCCTTAATTACACTACTTTTCAGCCCTACACAGGTATTTTGAGTTTTAAGCCTCCAGTGAGGACCCAGTTGAAATAACATGAATATACATTAAGACTCCTAATGAATCTTTTTTTCTTTTTAACAAATAAAGGGCAAAGAAAATTTTACTATTCTTATATTGTCAAAATCATTATAAAATGGCTTATGAAAAAAATTTTTTATATATATCAATAGATTTTCAAATGCACACATTTGTGAGGAGGAGGTTATTATGAATTGGCTAGACACCTCAAAAGCCTTCCTTTGCATAGCAAATGTGGCCATTGGTCTTGTCAATTTATCTAAAATTGGCTTTCTTAAAGCCAGCCGTGGGATTACCCAGCTTAGGAAGGGCTGCAGAACAGGTTGGGATCTTGGGGATGTGTGTCTTTGTGAGTTTAGTTCTCATTTAAAACAAGCCTTAATAGGATAATGAAAGCAATGCATTTTATTTGGTATGTTACTTGATTCAAATGTAATAGTAATTTAGCTCGAGAGCTCTTTATTTGACTTCTGTTTAGTAATAGCAGTCAGTCAGTGATGGTAAATGCCATTAGCTGTTGCTCACTGCTTTTTTTCACACTCCCCTTCTGTATTTATGTAACTGGCTTGAGAATGTTACTCTTAGTTGTGTTGGTTTGATTTTTCAACAGTTGGTGCCAGCTTTTTCACCAAAACCACCTGAACAACGTGGTGGTTTTTGTTCTGCAAGGAATGAGTCAGCTGCACTTTTACAGGTTCTATTTGGAATTTGGATTTCTCCGAAGGTCATTCAGACACGTAAGTTAAGAAAACCTTGTATTAGAGCTGAGTCAGGTCCTCCCCCCTTGACACTAGTGCACGTGTCTCAGACTGTGTGCTCCTTGGCAACCTGACTAGGCAAGCAATAGGTGTTGTAGAAAACAAAAAGGATGAAGATTCAGAAATTTTATATTAAGATTAGCTTTGTCTCTGATTTCTTTGTTAGTCTGGGCAAAACATTTATTGCCAGATTGTAATCGGTAGTTTCCAGGTTGATACTGTCCTGTGTTATTGGGGCTGTGCTGTTTTGAAAAATGGTAAAACTTAAATAAAACCTGTATTTTTCTGCTTCTCTTGAAAAAAGTCACAAGACTAGACACTTAAAACAGGATCTGATTTTTTTTTTAAGTGTATTTATAGACTACTTTCCTATATGCTAGGCATTATATTAATCATGCTGCATGCATCGTTTTTAATTCTTGACAGTTCAGAAGGGATAGATACTTTTTTAATCCCCATTTTACAAAAAAAGAAACTGAATAACTTGCCCAATTACAGTTAGTAAGTGGTGGAACTGGAATTTAAGCCCAGATGAGCCAGAAGCTGGAGCGCTCAATCTCTGTCATTTGTCCTAAATACCTGGCATTGGGTGTAATGAAATAATAGATGTGGAAGTGCTTTCAAATATATAAGGGACTTTCCTTGTCTAAATTGCACATTTCTGTAATGTGTGTCTTTGTTCACAATGTGTAGCCAAAGAAGCAGAGGACATTTCTGGAGGTACTGTAAATGTCGCCTTTCCACATTAACAGAACAGTTCTCATTTTACAGAGCAAGTAATTAAGGTCCAAACCTTTCATAGCACTGAGCTGACAATAAAGTTCCAACTTTTGACAATGTTTTAACTGCTTTCAAGCATTTTTATAAAAAAAATCTGCTGTGATACATGAGGAAATGCTCTCGATCATTAGGCATTAGAGAAATGCAGATTAAAATTACAATGAGATTCCATCTCACTCCAACAAGGCTGGCATTAATCCAAAAAACACAAAATAATGAATGTTGGAGAGGATATGGAGAGATTGGAACACTTATACACTGCTGGTGGGAATATAAAATGGTACAGCCACTTTGGAAATTGATTTGGCGTTTCCTTAAAAAGCTAGAAATAGAACTACCATATGACCCAGCAGTCCCACTCCTCAGAATATATCCTAGAGAAATAAGAGCCTTTACATGAACAGATATATGCACACCCATGTTTATGGCTGCACTGTTTATAATAGCAAAAAGATGGAAGCAACAAAGGTGTCCATCAACAGATGAATGGATAAATAAATTATGGTTTATTCACACAATGGAATACTAGGCATCGATAAAGAACAGTGATGAATCTGTGAAACATTTTATAACATGGAGGAACCTGGAAGACATTATGCTGAGTGAAATTAGTCAGTTGCAAAAGGACAAATATTGTATAAGACCACTATTATAAGATCTTGAGAAATAGTTTAAACTGAGAAGAACACATTCTTTTGTGGTTATGAGTGGGGAGGGAGGGAGGTTGGGAGAGGGTTATTTACTGATTAGATAGTAAATAAGAACTACCTTAGGTGAAGGGACGGACAACACTCAATACAGGGCAGGTCAGCACAACTGGACTAAACCAAAAGCAGAGGTTTCCTGAATAAACTGAATGCTTCGAAGGTCAGCAAAGCAGGGGCAGGGGTTTGGGGACTATCGCTTCAGGGGACATCTAAGTCAATTGGCAAAATAAAATCTATTAAGAAAACATTCTGCATCCTACTTTGAAGTGTAGTGTCTGGGGTCTTAAACGCTGGCAAGTGGCCATCTAAGATGCATCAATTGGTCTCAGCCCACCTGGATCAAAGGAGAATGAAGAACACCAAGGTCACAAGGTAATTATGAGCTCAAGAGACAGAAAGGGCTACATGAACTAGAGACTACATCCTGAGACCAGAAGAACTAGATGGTACCTGGCTACAACCGATGACTGCCCTGACAGGGAACACAACAGAGAACCCCTGAGGGAGCAGGAGAACAGTGGGATGCAGACCCCAAATTCTCATAAAAAGACCAGACTAAATGGTCTGACTGAGACTAGAAGGACCCCCGCGGTCATGATCCCCAAGCCTTCTGTTGGCCCAGGACAGGAATCATTCCCGAAGCCAACTCGTCAGACATGGATTGGACTGGACAATGGGCTGGAGAGAGATGCTGATGAGGAGTGAGATACTTGCATCAGGTGGACACTTGAGACTATTTTGGCATCTACTGTCTGGAGGGGAGATGGGAGGGTAGAGGGGGTTGGAAACTGGCAAAATGGTCACGAAAGGAGAGACTGGCTAGAGGGAGTGGGCAGAATCATTAGGGGGAGAGTAAATGGGAAGATGTAGTAAGGTGTATATAAGTTTATATGTGAGAGACTGACTTGATTTGTAAACTTTCACTTAAAGCACAATAAAAATTATTAAAAATCTGTTGCGTATTTTCAGAAATTCCGCTTGCCTCCTCCATCATCTAATTTTCTAGCCGATATCATTGGACTGCAAAAGAAACAAATAAATGGGCATCTTCCCAGGACAATGGAAGGTATGGCTGTGACTGGTTGATGATGTGCTCATTATAAAAGAGACTAGGGTTACGCTTGTAAGTAGGTTTTTCGGTCAAGTTTATTGTTATAAACAACAAAACTCAAATCTAATTAACTGAAGCAGGAAGTGTTTTTAAGGGCAAAATGGGAAGGTACCAAAGGAGGTTAGACAGCAGAAACCAACCCAGGGTTCATGCCTCGGAAAGCATCTGGTTAAGTTAGATAGTTAAGGCTACCCCTAGATATCACTGATGCTAGACTCTTAGGAATTACTGTGAATAATTTCTAAATGGTCGTTGGGTCTTTGTATATCTCCTTCAGGGTTCAAAACCTCATGGGAAGAATGGGTTAAGTGCCCATAACTTGACTGCTGGGAGTATGAAAAAGATCTCACCTTTGGCTAATATGCATGCCCACTAATACTGCTCATAATGAGGAATAGGCAGGGGATTTAGATGCTGGCCAGCTAAAAGGCAAATGGCCACGGTAGCAGTGTGTTTCAAACTGTGGGTTGTGTCCCATTAACAAGTTATCATTAACCTTTTTTGGGGGGGAGGGCGACTCATGGAAAAGAACTTATCAGAGTTCATTACACATAGTAAGGATAAGTATTGTTCATTGATGGTTTTTTTGTGTTCAGAAATAAATAATTGAACAACACGTAAAAAAGCTAATTCTTTGAGGGGACATGAAAATAGTAGTGAGGAATAACCAGTGATTTCTTCCAGTCTCTTCCAGAACTATGCTTCCTATTATCTGTGTCCTGTCTCAGCAGCATTTCGTTTCTAACTTCCTGCCTTTCCGTTATTCTCCCCTCTTTGCAATAGATGCCCATATCTGACCTGCAGATGTATTTGATTTGATTTTCACTGTATTTTAAACATCTTTGAACAAATTACAGAGTAGTTATGAGATTCTAGGCTCATGTAAAGGCACAGAATTGTGAAAGAAAAGGTATAATCAGAAAAGAGAAATTTGATATGGCTAAAGAATATAAAGTAATGGGAATGATAGGAGGTGGTGGGGAACTGGAGAAGATGTAGTGGTACGAGATGAGGCTGGAGAGGCAGGTTAAGGCCACGTCCTGTAGTATTTGAATGCCACGCTAGGGCCTTTGGATTTTATCCTGTAGGCAATGAGGTGCCGGAGAGGTTATAGCAACTTCTTTAGGATTTCACTTCATCTTCCTATCCTAAACATTAACGTTCTGAAGGCATAGTCCACTGCACTCTGATCTTCAGTTCAGTTTTTCCTTTGGAGTATTCATCTGTTCTTCCAAGTTTACCTATCATTCTTCTATGGGTGACTCCCATATCTTAATCTTTAGGTTCGATGTCCCAGATTCCAAGCTTGTTGGACTTAGCTACTTGGATATTCCACTGCCATTTCAATCATAACATGGCTAAAAGCATTTTTCTCATCCCTAAATAACAGGCCCCCTTCTTCAAATCTCTCTTCTGTTAGTACCATTTTTCTCTAAGACACCAATCTTGAATTTTAGAATTACTTTTTTTGTTTGTTTGTTTTCCCATACCAATCTGCAGGGCACATTCCCTTTGCTCCTATGAACCTTTCCTGATCACCCTATATAAAATATATGACGGCAACCCTTTTTCTGCCCCAGCACTCCCTATCTTCCTTTCCCTCCTTTCCTTCTCTTTATAGCCCCTATCCCTACCTGATGTGTTATATATTTAATTGTTGTCCATCTTCCCAATTAGAATTCAAGGTCCATAGGGAGTTTTGTCCGTGTTGTTCGCTGGATAGTCTCCAGTGGCTAGAACAATGCCAGGCATACAATAAGCATCAGTAAATTTATTATTCTGTCACCACGCTCTACCAGTTTTTCTTGGGTAATGTTTTTGATATAT
Source organism: Loxodonta africana (assembly GCF_030014295.1). NCBI lineage: Eukaryota > Metazoa > Chordata > Mammalia > Proboscidea > Elephantidae > Loxodonta > Loxodonta africana. The sequence goes on from NC_087353.1 coordinate 76,861,665, forward strand.
CCCTTTTCCTCCATCCCTACCAGCATCCTAATCCAGACCTGAATAATTTTTTGCCTGGATTACTACAAAACCTCCTCGTCTCTCTACTCTAATTTCCACATATCTCTGGGGTCGATCTTTCTTAAGATACTGTTTTGATTATGTCACTTTCCTTCTTAATGAGCTTTCAGTTGCTCCCACTTATATATTGAATGGTAGACTAAAGTCCAAATTCTTAAGCCTGGCATACATAATGGTCTGCAATTCACTCTCTCAACCTTGTTTCCTATACTGCTCTCCTACACAGACCTTTTTTTCTCTCTCATCAGTCAGCTCATTTCCATACCAAGTCTGCATTGTACATTTCTGCCTTACCTTTTCTACTTATGATACTTTGGCTCTTTTGGTTGCAAGAACCAGCTACTTGTTCAAGCTGTCTTAAGCAAGGGGGGATTATTTTGACGGATGTATGTGAACCAGAAAGCCATCAGGAGCCTAAGTGCCTCTAGGGAAGAGCTGTTCCTTCCTCTCATGGCATCTTTTCTGTTTTCCTCTTCTGACTGGTCAGTTCTCTTATTTTCTAGTTTAGATTCTCAAGCAGATAGTCTGGTCAGTTTAGCTAATTACCATTGTCCCGTCTGAGCATATCTTGACAAGTAATAGCAAGTCACTAGTCAGTCTATAGATGGGTCCCTCTTGACCCAGGTCCCCACCCCTGCTTAACAGGCTGGTGCTGCACGAGTAGGTGGCTGGGGATAGAGAAGATTTAGCTAGAATGAGCTGTTGGGAGTGACAAGCACTATAATGGACAGGTCTGATACACCAACTATCTGAATTCTATCTTTTCTTCAAGACTCTGCTAATCTTTTTCTCTTGAAACATCTCTGGCCACCCAAGCCAAAAGTGTAGTCTTCCTCCTTCCCTTTTATAGCCTTTCTTGTTATAACCCATTTGGGACTTATTCTCTCTTTGTGGTCTTCTAACCGTATTAGATTGCAAACTCCTTAAAAATGAGGCTGGGTCTTATACGTCTTTGGATTTGCACTGTGTTTTGCCTACATAATGTTAAGAAACATGTCCTCTGAGGTTTCTTAAACACACATTCGAACATACATTTAAATTGTCCTTCTTGTTTTAGGGTCTTCATCTTCTGCTAGTGTAAAAGCCACCTTCAACCTGCAGAATGACCCCATCATTCAGAAGTTTGGCTTTAAGAGAGTGGGCTTGACCAGATGCCTTCTAACAAAGGAGGAAATGAAAACATTTCACTTTCCATTACAAGGTTTGTTGAGATGTAATCTGATCTTGGTAACTGTAAGAATATTTAGCAGTTCATTTCAAAATATTACTGCTGAAAGTTCATTTTTCTGACTGCTTTCCAAGTGGCTTATTCTTACTTATTCCATCTTCTATTAATGAGGAGAATGTTTAAAGTACCATGTTTCCCACAGTGTTGGATGTATACCATGATTGGTAAAGCAATGATTTCAGGTAATGTATGAACATGAAATTAAAAAGTATTGAAATATTCCTTTTTAGGCTTTCTTTCATTCCCTTCTCAGTATAGCAAACAGAAGTCAATGTATTGTTAACACTTTAACACCTCTCCAATATTTCTAATCCTCCTCCCATACCACCCCCATTGTTTTTTAAAGCAAATAAAGCAGGTCTGGACTCAGAGTCTTGATCAGTTATATAAAAGAATTTAATAAAATTACTTTGATTTTTTTTTTTTCTTTTTAGGTGCCGGGAAGCCTCAGGTCCATGGCTAGCAATGGAGGCTAGGGCCCTTGTTCAGTGTGGGAGACATGGTCCCCACCATGTAGGGTTGCCAGATGTAATACAGGACACCAGTTAAATTAGAGTTTTGGATAAACAATGAGTAATTCCTTAGCATAAAAAAAAAAAAAAAAAGTTACATGGGATGTACTTATACTAAAAAAAACCATTATTTATCTGCAATGCTTTGATTTCATTTTTTTTTATTGCTTCCTATTTATAGCTAGTAATACAGGTTTTCCATTTATAGTAGTGATATTAAATTTCTTTTTTTAAAACTGCTTTATCGAGATATAATTAGTAGACCATATAATTCACCCAAAGAGTCCTGGTGGTGCAGTAGTTAAGTGCTTGGCTGCTAACTGAAAGGTCAATGATTTGAACCTACCAGCTGCTCTGGCAGGAGAAAGATGTGGCAGTCTGCTTCTGTGAAGATTTTACAGCTTTGGAAACCTTGTGGGGGCAGTTGTACTCTGTCCTGTAGGGTTGCTATGAGTCAGAATCCACTTGACAGCAATGGGTTTGGTTTTTTTCGTTTTATAATTCACCTATTTAAAGTGTACAATTCAGTAGTTTTTAGAATGTTCACAGTGTTGTGCAGCATCACCACTGTAAATTTTAGTATGCTTTTCATCACCCCAGAAGAAATCCCATACCATTAGTTGTCAGTCCCCATTTCTCCCTAACTTGCACAGCCCCAGGCTGTGATCTGTTATCACTGGTTTCTTTCATTGTGCTTGTTTTCATGTTTCATCCATGCTGTATCTTGTATCAGTATTTCATTTATTTTCATTGCTGAATGATATTCCATGTGTGGCTATACCACATTTTGTTTATCCATGCTTCAGTTGATGGACATTTGGATTGTTTCCACTTTTTGGCTAATATGAGTATTGCTCCTGTGAACATTCATATACACGTTTTTGTGTGGGCATGTGTTTTCATTTCGCTTCGGTAGATACCTGAGAGTGGAATTACTGGGTCAAAAAGTTAAGCTTTGCTGCTTTGCCTCTGTCTGAAAATGGGAATCTTCAATGCTTCAAATGCTTTTGGGCCCCTGAGCTGGATGTGCCTGGATAGTGATTTAGGGTACACAACAGAGGGGTTACCCTAAGCCTATAGCTGAGTCTGTTAGGGAAGTTTTTTTTTTTAATCCCAGAAAATGGAGGGAAGTCTCCATGTGAGGTGGGTCGGGAATGTGGTGAATGTTGCTTAAACTTCCTGCCTACATGAAATCCTTGTAGATGTCCACTGGGGTGAAACCTCATTCTGCTTTATTTAGGAAAGAGAAATGTCACATGTAGTCATTTGCGTACTTTATTTGTCTTCCCTTAGTGCCTACATGGAGAGTCCAGGGACTTTGGATTTAGACACAAGTTTAGTTATAATCTCTTTTCTCATAAGGAGGAAAATTTGTTACTTGGTAACTGCCAGGATGTTCAAGTTCCAGGGTTCCCCCCTAATCGCGCCTAAACAAATGAGTGAATGGAGAAAAACTTGGGGACAGATGTTGTCTCTTATTTAATCTTTACATTTAAATCTATGTCAAATATAGAGAAGGTGCCTAGCCAATGTGGTATTTCAGCTTTGCCTGGATGAATCCAAGAGTAATGTTTGCCAGCTGTAGTTCCAAAGGCAAAAAATTTATTCATTTTTCTCCCAGGTTTTTCTGACTGTGAAAACTTTGTACCTACCAAATGTAGTGGTACAGTAACGGACAACAGCCCTCTCTTTGGAATTGACTGTGAAATGGTAAGTACTACTTTTGTTTTTCCACCTGGAGTGTTTCAAACTCTAGTTAGAAGATCACCTGGGTCAAGTGAAAGATGATTCCTTGAGTCTAATGTGCCAATGAACCAGTGCATTCAGTTCCAATATTCAGTTTAAATTGCTGAAAGTATACCCTTTTCCTCGTATTTTAGAAAACTTGGATCTGTGCTCCAGGATGAAGAATAAATATATACAAGTTTTCTAAGTAGTTGATGTGTTTAATCAAGTCTTTGCACATTACTGGAAGTTTGCATCTCTAACTTTTGGACAAGCATACTCCTCTGTCTTTTGGACAGATGTTTTGTTGTTGTTAGTGTTGTTGCCTTAGAGATTTTGCCTCAGTTACTATTGCCTTGGCTTTGTTTTTACACATTAAAGATCAGAAGTCGGATTTCCCTGCTTATACCCCTCTTGCGTTTTACTCTAATTCTAGTAAGTCTCCTTTCAAAGACAGTGCATCCCCTCTCACGTAGTATTCAGAAAACAGTTTCTCAATTCATCAGAGTGGTGGCCAAGAGCTGAAGTTTTTGGAGTCTGCCATACCAGGTGTTGTATCCTGGCTTTAGGAGCCCTTGTGGCACAGTGGTTAAGTGCTTGTTGCTAGCAGAAAGGTTGGCAGTTCAAACCTACCAGCTGCTCCATGGGAGAAGGATGTGGCAATCTGTTCCTGTAAAGAACACAGCCTTGGAAACCCTACGGGGCAGTTCTTCTCTGTCCTGCAGAGTTGCTATGAGTCGGAATGAGTTCGACAGCAATGAGTTTATCCTGGCTTTGCTTGTTAGTGGCTACATAACCTTACACAGATTTCCTAACTTATTGCATAAGTTTCCTCAGCTTCCCTCTTTGTGAAGTGGGGATAGTAGAGACTACCTCATAGGGTTATTATGAAGTGTCATATGTAAAGTACTTAGGACAGTATTAGGTAAAAATAGACTGCTTAATAAATGTTATATTAGGGGTACTTAACATAATACTGGGGATGTGGTACACACTCAATAAGTGGTAGATACTATTCAAAATGCTATTATTTCCATTTATCTTCCTTCAGCATATACTTCCCAGAGAATTCCCATAAGTGTAACATTCACCAGCCTGCTTAGCTTTAATTTCATTCACAATGGATATTTAGTCAGCTAAAGGCTGTGCCATTGCTGCAGGGACCCCAGGAGCTTAGGGCAGATGGCAGTGGATGTAGTCTGAAGAATGAGAGGAAGCGGAAGCTTCCACAGGTCAGTAGCCTGGCTACATTTTGGTATTTCAGTGCCTCACACCCAAAGGGAGAGAACTAACACGCATCTCACTGGTTGCTGAAGGAGGCTGCTGTGTTATGGATGAACTTGTGAAACCTGACAACAAGATTCTTGACTACCTCACCAGGTATTCGTCACCTTACCTCCATTTTTTCCTAGAGCTGTCAGACTAGAGTGGAATGAGACTTAACAGGAGTAGCTCATAGCTTCTATATAATTAAGTTTTGTCTACTTAACTACATATTATCAACAAAGCAGAAAGTTTTAATACTGAAATTGCACAATGTCAGTGTATTATCCTGTTTCCCTTCTTGCTTTCTTATCTTACAACCTTAAGCTAGGATATTATCTTTCTTGGCATAGAATTTCCTAATTGTGACCATTATCTAGTAACTGCCAAACAGCTGGAGCTTTGTTTTCTGGTAAGCCTTCATTTCAAAATCTGCAAATCATTTGGCAGTCACACCTAAAGAGGTTAATCTGCTTTGACTCCCCCCAAGACAAAACAAAACTAAGTTCTCCCATAACAGAAATCTGGGGCTCAAAACCTTAGTCCGTCTATCTTTCCAAAGATTTGTACGTAATTTCAGAATGTACAGACCTCACTGATTCATTTTAGGCACAGAAAAAGCCAGTGAAGCATTGCACCTGTAGACTCATGCTTACTTAGACACAGAGGCCGTGATAGTGATAGTAGCATGATAGTCTCAATAATTAGGCAGTGTTCTTAGGGAACAGTCATGTGTGGCAGAGATGTATATATAAGCATGTCTGTCACAGTATTATAAAAATATGAGAACATAAACGTCTGAAAGTAGGGAATCGGAATACTCTATAACTTTAAAAGGATGTGCCAAAGTAGGTTTATTGATGTGAAAACTTGCTCATGATATATTGCAAATGACAAAATCATGTTATAAAGCAGCGTATGTATTACGATTGTATTTTTATGAAAATAAAATATATGTATATATAAAATATGGAAGAATATTTACTAAAATGAATGAAGTGATGATCCATCCCTGTTTGGTAGGATTATGGGTAATTTTAAATCCCTTTTTGCTTTTTTGTATTTTAACCTTTTCTACTATAAGCATATATGAATTTAAAAAATTTTTAATATTCTTTTTGAAATGACTTCCGAGGAGGAAAATACGCTAATACCCTGTCCATTTCTCTTTTTTTTATTGAAAGCTTCTCGGGAATCACAAAGACGGTTCTTAACCCAGTGACGACCAAACTCAAGGATGTACAGAGACAATTAAAAGCATTGCTTCCTCCTGATGCTGTGTTAGTGGGCCACTCTTTAGACTTGGATCTCAGGGCACTGAAAGTGAGTATCTGATTTAGGACTTAGTTTTTTTCTAGTGTAAACATCTGCTCCGATTATCTCAAAGCTAAAGCCTTGGGCTCCATTCCCTAGCCCACTTGCTTTTTCCTTTAGCATAGGATGTTACTTATTCTGTTCTCTTTCCTCCTCAGATGATACATCCGTATGTTATTGATACATCATTGCTTTATGTCAGAGAGCAGGGCAGAAGATTTAAGCTAAAGTTCTTAGCCAAAGCTATTTTGGGGTAGGTTTATTTGCATACTATATTGTCCTGACAAATTGCACATACCTTAGCATATAGTATCTAATGCATATTGCAAAATTCAGGATCTCTGTTCTCCCTGTTAGTTTGGAAACATTATTCCTTTCATTTCTTAAAAATCCTGGAAACCTAGCTCCAGAGAGAAGTATGACTCAGGGATGAAGCAATTATGGGAGTAGAGAAAGGGGTTTGTATTCACAGCCAAGGGTTATTGGATAGAACAGGCAGGGAAGGACAGAAAAGTTAACCAAACGTTTCAAAACATAACACGCCTATATTGAATATATCCTATTGTGTACAAACACACGCAGATGAATATACAAAGATGTTCCTTATAGCATAGTTTAAAATAGCTGAAAAACTGGAAACATTCTATAGGATTGGTTAAATAAATTATGGTTATCTGTGCTATTGCATAAGGAGCCCTGGTGGTGCAATGATTAAAGCTCTCGGCCGCTAACCAGAGGTTGGCAGTCTGAATCCACCAGCCCCTCTGCGGGAGAAAGATGAGGTAGTCTGCTTCTATAAAGATTACAGCCTTGGAAATCCTATGGAGCAGTTCTCCTGTGTCCTATAGTGTCGTTATGAGTCGGAATCAATTTGACAGCAACAGGTACTATGGAATACTTTGTTGTTGTTCAAAAGAACACAATGGATATGCATGTGGTAATGTGGAAACCTTTCTAAGATAATACTGAAAATAAAGTGGAGATGGAGAGCAAGATCTATACGCTTAGATATCGAGATGATATAGATTAGATACATCAATAAGTAACATAGATATTTGTATATTAAGGTTTTTAAAGAACAAACAAGAAAGGATTTAAGTACATATAGACACTTGTATGCAAATAGAAGATTTCTGGAAGTTAACTTTAAACAGTGGTTACAACATTTAAGCAGTGTGACAAGGGGCTGGCTGAGGAGTGGGTCAGAGTATTGTTGAGTAGCCTTTTGTGGACAAAGCCGTTCTCGATCATTCTGCATCCCCAGCACCTCTCTCAGAGCCTGGCACTCAGTAGGAACAAGAGAATCTATACTGTTGCGATGCAAGTCTGAAATTTTACATGTACCCAGAACATTTGAGATGGTTAAAAGAACCTATCTTAAAAATGCTCCCAGGCATGTCTGTTTTATTTTGCCTTCCAGGAAGGACATACAGTGTCCAAACAGGATTGGTCATGATGCCATAGAAGATGCGAGGACATCCCTTGAATTGGCTTGCTATTTCCTTAAATATGGCCCAAAGAAGGTTAGTATCTTTGACCAGTATGTTTGCCTTTTTTTAAATTATGGGACTAGAACAGTTATAGACCACTGTCTCTTGTTATCTTTCTTTAAAAAAATGGAATGTGATTTGAGCTGAGGATGTATTTAAAATTAAAGCCCATAGCGCTAGCATAATGTAGTAGTTACGTATGAAGCCTCTGGAGTTGAACCCAGTTGGTTTTAAATAAAGGCTGTACTGTTTCTAGCTGTGTGATCTTAGGCAATTTCTCTGAACTTCAGTTTCTAGGTCTGTAAAATGGAAACACCCACTTTAAGGGGGTATTGGTGAGGGTAAATAAGATACTGTGTGTAAAGCTCTTAGTACAGTGCCTTGAATATATTAAGCACCCATACTGGTGGTGGTGACCATTGTAATTGATGCTAATAATTCTTAATAATTATAAAAATCTGTGTAGATTTCTGCTGTCTTGAAGTAGGGGAAGCATGTCATTGTTTCAACAGCGGTTCAGTAGGTACAGATTAGAACAACACATTGTAATAAGGTCTGAAAAGGATATATTTTCTGACAGACCTTATTACAATGCATTCTAACTTATTAGACTGTCCCATTGTACAATAACGTTTCATCATGATTCCATTATGAAACAAATTATAGTCCATCCACTTAGAATAACAAGCAACAGCCAGAATAGTGTTTTGTGCTGTGGTCGTGGAAAGGTGTTCCAAAATATTTCATTAGGCCGGTAAATAATAGTAGCCACTGTTCATTGAGCTCTAAGTGTACAGTTCTAAAATGCTTTTTTTACACTATCTTATTTAATCTTTACAGCAATCCTATGAGCTAACTATCATCCTCATTTTAAATGTGAGGATTCTGAGGTTTTGAAAGGTTAGCTCATGTATCTGGGGTCCCACAGCTAGTCAGAGTGGAATCAGAATTCAAACCTAGGTCTGTCATTTTCTGTCTTCCAGTGCTGTATACCAGGGGCCAGCAAACTTTTTCTACAAATGCAAGCTAGTAAATAATTTTATGGGCCATACTGTCTCTATCATAACTGCTCAACTTGGAATCGTAGTGGGACAATAGCCATAGACAGTGTGTCAGTGAATGGGCACAGCTGTGTTCCAATACAACTCTATATACAGAAAACACATTGGGCCTGATTTGCCAACCCCTGTCCTAAACCACTGCTTCAGAGGTTCTAGAAATGTTTTTGTTTCAGGACCCTTTACCCTCTGAAAAATTATTGAGGACCCTAAAGAGCTTTTATTTGTGTGGGTCATGTCTATCGATAGTTACAGTTTTAGAATTTTAATCTGACAAAATTTTAAAATATTTATGAACTGGTTAAAAATCAGTAAAATATCTATTACATATTAACATAAAAAATATATCTTTATACTTTTTTTAATTATCAGGGAGAGTATCATTGTTTTATATATTTGCAAATCTCTGGTGCCTACCTTAATTGAAGACAGGTAGCTTCTCATAGCTGCCTCTACATCCAGTCTATTGTGTTATATAGTTGGAGAAGGGAGGATCTCATAAACCTCTCCTGAAAAGGTCTCTGGAACCCCCAGGGGTCCTGGAACCACACTGAAATCTACTACATTATGCTGTCACTTGATTTCTAGGGAAAATTGTATCTCACTTGAGTAAAACCTAAGGATATCTGAATAAAGTATGAATTTTAGTTAACGTTAATTTATATTATTGGCTCATTAATTGTGACGAACACACCATACTGATGTAAGGTGTTAATAATGGGGGAAAGTGGGTGTATGGTATATGGGAACTCTCTGTGCTATCTTCATAATTTTTCTGTAAATTTAAAACAATTTGAAAATAAAAAACTTATTTAAACAACTGTATCTCAATCTGTATATCACAGCTCACAAGTGACCTCCCACTTTATGGAAGAAGAATAAACATCAACCAGAATAAGCTTTAATGCCGTGTATGGGTTTGCATCCTTTCCATAATGTCTGTTAGAAAAAGATAAAATTTTGAAAAATTAAAAAATTAATGGTATTTCTTGTGTTAAACCAGAAAGATGGCTTTCCTTGATATTGCTATAAAAGCCTTACTTTTATCATTTCCAAACGTTGCAAGTTTGCAGAGAAGTAAATTTTAAATGACTACGGAATGAGTGATAGGCCAAAATTCACTTAGCCCTGTTTGGCCCTTTCCCGTATTCATGTAACGATATTGGCAGCTAGTAACAGATTGCCATTCTTAGCTTAGCAGCCAAAAACCATCTGGTAACTATTGAAGCCAGCCCCCCGGGACTTGTGGCAATGGCAAGGCCACTGTCTAAAGAAGCAGAGAACACCACTTTAGAGGGTTTTTCTTGTTTTATTTTGTTTTTTATTTCAAATGCTTTGCAAAAAATTCGATGACTTCACCACTTTATTTTCAAGATTGCAGAATTAAATCTGGAGGCACTTGCTAGTCGCCAGGAATTGCAAGCAGCAGGCCGAGAGCTGAAAAATACAACAGAAGTTGTTCAGCAGCCAAACACAAGGTAATATTTTTCAGTCCTAAACACATGCAAATGGTGTATCAGATTTCTTAACAACAAAACCTGGGATTTTTTCCCCCAATTTTGTGTATTGAGAGATGTTTACCAAAAATGTAAGTAACATTCTTCCATCACAAAACCATGGGGGAAAATACCACCTTCTGCCCTAAGTAAAAGGTTAGTGAATTGTTATACTTATTTTTCTAATTTACTGAATCTAATGACTGGTCGAAAAATGACATCCTTTACCAAAAAAGTAAGACACCGAGATACATTGAACTAAGTAGCATTGGGGGAGATGCTAGACTATTTGGTATTTTGAGTACAAGAGTCAATCTTGATGTATTGCCCTGATTGCAAAAACAAAACAAAAACAGGCTCAGAAGGGATTTGGCTTCAGACCATGACAAATATATCAGATCGTTAGAATCTAGTCTAAACTTTGACAGGGCTTTGGGTATATTTCCTGTTTATACTTCCTCTCCCTAACTATAGAGCGACACTATCCAATATGGTTTTCTGTGATGATGGAAATTTCCGCTCTCCGAGCTGTCCAGTATGGTAGCCACTAGCCACGTGTGATTGGTGGAATTGAGAAATGGAATTTTTAACTTTTAATTTAAATAGCCACATGTTGCTAGTGGCTGCCATATTGGACAGTGCAGGTATGGAGAAATAACTTTTTGGTTATGGAAAACTGTTGTTCTTCTTACCTTGATCTTTTCTACTTCTCGCCAGTGTTTTAGAATGCTTGGACTCAGTGGGTCAGAAACTCCTTTTCTTGACCCGGGAGACAGATGCTAGTGAACTTTCTTCTTCCAGAAACTGTCAAAGTATTAAGTGCCTTTCAAATAAAGAGGTGAGTGACCTGCTGTCCCTTTGCAGGCTACATTCAGAGCAGAGGGGAGAATAGCCCTTTGCACCCCATGCAAGTTTTACGATGTTTTTCATCAGAAATGCTGGCTACAGTTAGCAAGTCTGGCTTCTGTCTCACGTTTTGTATGGAGCACTTTTAGTCCCAGTTACCCACAGTAGAACTGACAGCTGCCAGTGTCTGCTTCCTGAGCCCAGCAGGCCAGTGGCTTTGACCCTGTACACCGCTTTGAATTTCTGTTCTGTTTCTGGTGTATGGAGATATTTTTCTTGATTTTAAGCCTGGCTATATCTTTATGGTTTACTCTATTTCCTCTACCATTGCTGTATGTGTAAAACGTGGGGTGTATAAAAGCATAAACTTACTGTGTTATCTCGTCTAGAAAATCCTTTTTTTTTTTTTTAATATTTCATTTGGAAATAATTTGACTTACAGAAAGCTTGCATGGATGTTAGAACATCTACATATCTTCTATCTACATTCACCTGTTGTTAATACTCTGCCCCAGCATTAACTTATTAATTTATTTGCATGTGTGCATGCATGCTCCTCTTGTTCTCTCTCTTCTCTCTGTCTTTCTCTGACATTTTATTTTCCTCTCTCTGACATTTTATTTTTGAGAATAAGCTGCATACATCATGGTCCTTTACCCCTAAATACTTCAGTGTGTATTTCCATCTTCTTTCATCTAGAACAGCCCTCAACCTTTCTTTGTCTTTAATAATATTGATATTTTTCAACAATGCATGTCCTCCCGTTTTGCTTTAACAGAATGTTCCTCATTTTGGGTTTTATGGTGTTTCCTCCTGATTAGATTCTGGCACAGCAAGATGTTCAGTCTTACCTTGGTGTTAGAAACAAAGATGTAGGTGCTAGATAGGCATATTGCTACTGAGGTATCTTTGCTTCTAGACTCTTGTAGCAGACAGAGTTAGGAAGTATATGCATGTATACACATACAGAGATAATACATATGCATATATTATGTACATAGAACCATACATGTTGCAGCCATGTTGATTCTGACTCATGGTGACCCCACGTGTGTCAGTAGAACTATGCTCCATGGGGTTTTCAATGGCTGATTTTTCAGAAGTAGATCACCAGGCCCTTCTTCCAAGGTGGGCTCTAACCTCCAACCTTTTGGTTAGCAGCCGGGCACATTAACCATTTGCATTACTCAGGGTATAAACCCACTGCCATCGAGTCGATTCTGACTCACAGCGACCCTATAGGACAAAGAAGAACTGCCCCATAGAGTTTCCAAGGAGCACCTGGCGGATTTGAACTGCCAACCTGTTAGGTTAGCAGCCGTAGCACTTAACCACTATGCCACCAGGGTTTCCACTCAGGGTATATATACACATATATACTTAAGTATATATATACACATATAAGGATATTGAATATACCATGGACTGCTGGAAGAACGAACAAGTCTGTCTTGGAAGAAATATAGCCAGAGAGTGCTCCTTGGAAGCGAGGATGGCAAGACTTTGTCTCACGTACTTTGAACATGTTATATCTGGAGGGGCCAGTCCCTGAAGAAGGACATCATGCCTGATAAGGTAGAGGGTCAGCTAAAAAGAGGAAGACCCTGGACGAGATAGATTGACACAGTGGCTGTAACAATGGGCTCAAACATAGCGACGATTGTGAGAATGGCACAAGTCTCGACAGTGTTTCGTTATGTTGCATGTAGGGTCTCTGCGAGTCGGAATTGATTCGATGGCCTAACAACATACGTACACACACATATATGCACGTATATTTTATAAATTGTGTCTATACTAATACCTCCAATTTCAACCCATTTATACAGGGTTCTTATTTTCCTTCTCTCATTCCATAGGTATATCTCCCTTTTTTGCTACCCCCACATCACTAAAGAATGAGCTTAAAACATCCCCATACTCCAAGACTGAGGCTTTAGGGTCTATGAATATTTTGTTTATAAGTTATTTGGATTCTTTTTCCCCTTCAGATTAGCTGTGTTATACATGTAAAATACAGTTGGGTTCATTTGTTTTAGTTTACTTTCAGTTTTAGGTTTTCTTTTTTTATCTCCCTTCTATCTTTGTTGATTTAATTTTTTTTGTACATAGAGCATTAACATTAAATTATAGAGACAAAACTATACAAAAAAAATATACTCAAAGAAGTGTGATCCCCTCTCATATCTCTTTCCTCCGTCTTCCCACCTCATAAGTAAATAACTTTGTGTTCTGTTATATATGCTTATTTCTCTTTTTTAAAAAATTTTGCTGTGGTGAAATACATATAACAAACATTTGCCATTACAACTATTTTTATGTATATAATTCAGTAACATTAATTACATTCACTGTTGTACAAATATTACTACTCTCCATTTCCATAAGTTTTTCATCACCCAGAGCCATGGTGGCACAGTGATTAAGACCTCAGCTGCTAACCAAAAGGTTAGCAGTTCAAATCCACCAGCTGCTCCTTGGAAACAGTATGGGGCAGTTTTACTCTGTCCTACAGGGTCACTATGAGTTGGAACCGACTCGACAGCACCTAACGACAACAGAAACTCAGTACCCCTTAATACCTCCACATTTCCCCCTCCCACATGCTCCCTGTAACCACTAACAAACTTTGGTTTCTCTGCATTTGCCTATTCTGGATATTTCATATAAGTGGGATCATACAATATGTGTCGTTTTGTTTCTGACTTACTTCACTCAATGTTTTAATGTTCATTGACATTATAGCATGTATCAGAACTTCATTTCTCTTTTTTCCCGACAATTTCTTAGTGTGTAATTCAGTGACATTGATTACATTCTTCAAATTGTGCAGCCATTCTCACTATCATTCTCCAAGCTATTCCACCACCATAAACATAAAGTCACTGCCTCCTAAAGCAAAAACTTTCCAGTAAAAATTTTTCATTTCTATCTATTTGCTTAAGAAGCCCTGGTTGCATAGTGGTTAAGTGCTCGGCAGTTTGAACTCACCAGCCATTCAGCAGGAGGAAGATGTGGCAGTCTGTTTCTGTAAAGATTATAGCTTTGGCAACCCTATGAAGCAGTTCCACTCTGTCCTGCAGGATCCCTAGAAGTTGGAATTGACTGAATGGCAATGGGTTTGGTTTTGGGCTTATATATTTGCTTATTTCATGTAAGTGCAACCATACCATTCTTATCCTTTTGCAGCGGACTGACTTCTCTCAGTGTAATTTTTCAAGGTTCACCATGTTGTGGCATGCATCAGAACTTCATTTCCCTTTATGGCTGAATAATATTCCATTGTATGGATACACGGAAATTTGTTTATCCATTCCTCTGTTGATGGACACTTGGGTTTCTCCACTTCTCTACTGTTGTGAATAATGCTAAACTGAACATTGGTGTATCTGAGTCCCTGCTTTCAAGTTTCTTGGTATCAGGGTAATGCTGGCCTCATAGAATGAGTTAGGAAGTGTTCCTTCCTCTTGCATTTTTTGGAAGAGTTTAAGAGGGATTGGTGTCAATTGTATAAATGTTTGGTAGAATTCCCCAGTGAAGCCTTTGGTCTAGGACTTTTGTTGTTGTTGTTGTTTGGAGGTTTTTGATTACTGATTCAGTCTCTTCACTTGTTACGGATCTGTTGAGATTTTCTATTTCTTCTTGAATCTATTAGGTGGTTTATGTGTTTCTAGGAACTTATCCATTTCATCTAAGTTGTCTAATTTATTGTATATAATTTTTTATAGTATTCCCTTATGATTCTTTTTATTTTTGTAGGGTCAGTTGTAATGTCCTCACTTTTATTTCTGATTTTAGTTATTTGCATCTTCTTTTTTTTTCAGTCTAGCTAAAAGCTTGTCAATTTTATTGGTCTTTTCAAAAAGCAACTTATGGTTTTGTTGGTTCTCTCTGTTGCTTTTCTATCCTCTATTTCATTTCTTTCCTTCTGATAGCTTTGGGCTTGATTTGCTCTTTTTCTAGTTCCTCAAGTTGTAGAGTCAGGTTACTGATTTGAGGGCTTTCTTCTCTTTTCTCTTTGTTTCTTACACAGAAGATAACATACTATGTAAGCTCTTTTGCAGTTGGCTTTTTCCTGTGAGAGTGTATCTTAGAAATTGTACCATATCAGTTTATAAGCGTCATCCTCATTCTTTATTACAGTTGCATAGTACTCCAGTGTATATATAGCATTTTTTAATTTCTTTTTTTCCAGGTGTTATGTCTCTGTTTTCTCTTGTCTAAATGCCTCCACAACAGTGTTAAGCAGTAGTGGATGTAGTTGGCCTTCTTGCATTTTTCCTAACCCTAATGAGAATCTCTCTGGAGTTGCCTCATTTAAGTCAGATGGCTTTAGGATTGAGCTATGTATACATCAGCACATACATTCCTTTTTTTTTTCCTAAGAGTTTTTATTAGGAATGTATGTTGAATTTTGTCAGACTTCTTCGGCATGTCTGAAGATAAATCCTGTAATTTTCTCCTTAGGCTTAATAATATGGAGAATTATATTAACAGATGTTTTAATATTGTACCATTCTTACATTCCTGGAATAAATCCCATTGGTTATGGTATATTATTTTCTTAATGTGTTAATGGAGTTTTTAGTAATATATTTTACTTAGGATTTTTATGTTGATATTCATAAGTGATATTGCTCTATAATTTTCTTATATTTTGTTTATCAAGTTTAGGTTTAAATGTTACACTTGCTTGAAAAGAACTTGGAAGTTTTACTTCATTGTCACTATTCGAAAACAATTTATGTAGTGTTGGGACTATGTGGTCTCTAGAGGTTTGCTAATATTCTCCTTGAATCCATCTGAGCCTAATTCTCTTTTGTAGGGTAGTTCCTTGTTAACGTTCTCTAATTCTTCTATGGAAATTGGTTCTGTTTAAGCTGTATATATCTACTAGAGACAGTTTTGGTAAAGTATATTTTCCTAAGAAATAACTCTATTTTCACGTAGATTAGATTTCTATATTTATATAGTGATATGTGAATCTCTTTAAGTTTTTTTTTTTAATTTTCCTCTGTATCAGTAGTTATTTTCCCATGCTACTTCTTATTTTGTATATTTGTGTTGTGCTTTCTTATTTCTGCCTTGATTAAATTGGTTAGTAGCTGGTCTACTTTGTTCCCCCACCTCCCCCCCCGCCAAAGAAAGAACCAGGATTTTGATTTATTAGTTTGTTCTGTTTTTCCGCTCTCTACTTCATTAATTTCTGCTTTTACCTTTAGTCTTCTTTGTGCTTTATTTTGTTGTTTTTCTAGCTTTTTGAGTTGGGAGATTTATTAATTTATTTTAATTCTTTCATTTTTATTGATATAATTTTTTCAAGCTATGAATTTGCCTTTAATCACTGCTCTGAATGTATTCCATAGATTTTGATAATGTAGTTTTCATTATTGCTGTTTTTGAAATTACATAATTTCTGTTTATATTTCCCATTTCACCCAAGAATTGTTCATGAAGGTTTTATTAATTTCCGGGTGGCAAGGCCTTCTCCTTTTGAATTAAGCTCATCCTACTTATTGATATTATTGGTATGTTTGGTCTCAATTCTATCTTATGCTTTTTTTTTTTTTTTACATT
Organism: Loxodonta africana; assembly: GCF_030014295.1. Lineage (NCBI taxonomy): Eukaryota > Metazoa > Chordata > Mammalia > Proboscidea > Elephantidae > Loxodonta > Loxodonta africana. The sequence goes on from NC_087353.1 coordinate 76,878,234, forward strand.
TCTTTTGGTATTTAGGAAGATCTGTTGTTTTGTTACAGTGGTTACATTTAGAACCTTTAATACTCTTTTTTCTTATTTAACCTTTTACTATCTGGTCTGTTAGTTTTAAGTGGTATCATTTTTCTCCCACATATTACCTGTACAGGAATCAGTAGTCTTATTCTACTTTCTATTGTCTGTGACTAATGAGTTTTACTTCTTCCTTTCCTATCTGTATGCCTTGTATTTCTTTTCTGGCCATAGGTACAGTCCAGAATCTCCAGCACAGTGTTGAATAAAATTGGTGAAAGTACACATTCTTAGCTCGTTCCTAATCTTTGAGGAAGAGCACTCCATCTGATACCATTAATCAGGATGCTAGTGGTAGTTTTTTTTTTTTTTTTTAATAGACGCCCTTTATGAGGTTCTGGAAGTTTCCTTCTATTCCTGGTTTGCTTTACTTCATCCTGGCTAAAGGTGAAAGTTCTTATAAGTTGTATTTGAAAAGTCCAATGACAGTCTAATTCTCTCGGCCTTGTAAATTATTTCTTCTTTATGCCTAGAGGCCCTGAGAATTTTTTTTTTTTTTCCCCTTTATATTTAAAGTCTAATTGTCTTAGTAGCCTATGCCTCAGAGTTGATCGTTTCAGATCAACTTTTGCTGGTACTCAGTGACCCTTGTCAATATATAGATTCTGGTCTTTTGGAACTCTGGTGGCAGAGTGATTAAGTGTTCGGCTGCTAACCAAAAGGTCGGCAGTTCAAAGGCAGTTCCAGTCCACCAGCTGCTACTTGGAAACTGTATAGGGCATGTCTACTCTGCCCTATAGTGTCACTATGAGTCAGGATCAACTCAATGGCAGTGGGTTTGGTTTTGTTTTTTGGCTGGGTCTTCTTTTATTTCCAGAATGTTTTCTTGGATTATATTTTCAAATATTTGTTTGGTTCCATTGTTTTAATTTTCTTCCTCATGAACTCTATTACACAAGTACGTTGGCCGTCCTTTGACTATCTTCCATTTCAACTCCTTTCTCTCTAATCCTTTTTTTCTCATTTTTATTCTCTTTTTTTTCCTGCTTTTTTTCAATGTCCTTTATTAAACTTTCACTTGAATCTATTCTTTCTTAATACCTTGTAATTTTCTCTTCTGTTCTTTGTTTTGTTTTTTAACTTCTTATTTAAGATATTCTTTTTCATATCCCCAAATGCTTGGTTGCTAATATTTTAATTCTGTTTGAAATATAACGGTAACAGTTTACTTTGGCTCCGTGGTGGATTTCTGGGGGGAGAATTTTCATCACCTGAAATGCTTTGATTCTCACTTTTTTTGTTTTGTTTTGTTTTCAATAGTAGTTTAGATTATTGTGGTCTGCTATTTTCTAATTTTATTCATTTTGTGAACAGAGATTTCATTCAGGAGCCCCTCTTCTGTCAGTTTTGCCTTCCTGAATGCAGTTTCTTTGTTCTTTTTCTTTTTTTTAATGCTATTTAAGAATGATGTTTTAGCGTTGAGGAGGGGGAGGGCAATTTATACTCTTGCTGTTCCGAGGGGTTGGTGGGTGTATTATTTCTCTTTCCTTTCTGTAGATTCCTTAATTTTCCTCCTTCCTTCCTTCCTTCCTTCCTTCCTTCCTTCCTTCCTTCCTTCCTTCCTTCCTTCCTTCCTTCCTTCCTTCCTTCCTTCCTTCCTTCCTTCCTTCCTTCCTTCCTTCCTTCCTTCCTTCCTCCCTCCCTCCCTCCCTCCCTCCCCTTCCTCCCTCTCTTCCCTTCCTCCCTTTCCCTTCTTTCTTTCTTTTCTTTCTCTTCACTGCAATGTCTCTGAGGAGTAATACCTCTTCTTTATATACTTGATTATTCCCTAGAATCACTGTTTTTTGAGGCTGCCAAGTCAAGTGCTGTGGACTACCAGAGCCTTAGCTTGTGTTCATTATTTTGGCAGTTAGCTGGACTTCCTCTGGGAGTGATTTTGTTTGTGTTTCATGTAAGTTTTCCATGTCCCTTGATTCTTTCTCACAGACTCTCTTAAGCCTACTCTCCCTTGTTCTCTGTACTTGCAAGCTTGTAGCAATGTGCCATGGTGGGAGCTCTGATGGAATTTATTTCCCTAATTAGAAGTAGTTTTAAGGTTGTAGTAGTTACTGTCTCTTAGTAATACAGAAGCTATGGGCCAAATGTGGTTTTATTTATTCTTCTTATTGATTTTATGATTTTGTGGGAGGCCATGTCGTGTCACCATTTTTCTCCAGAGCTGGAAGTCAGCCCCATATTGCTTTTCATTATAGGTAAAAAGATAACCATCATTTACATTATTGTGGCTCACTTCCAGGAGCCACAATAGACTATTAGGTTCCTTGCTCATCCAGGCTGTGTTCTCTGCAGGTTCTTGAGCAGGCTAGAGTGGAAATTCCCCTGTTTCCCATCAGCATTGTCCAGTTTTCTTTTGAGCCCTTTTCACCCAGCTTCACTGAGGAGATGAACAAAAGGGTAGGTAGATGGGTTCTGCTGGATGATATATTTAATTACTTTTATAACCTCCCTCCATTATAGGAAGTAATACATGCTTTATGAAATTTGTCATGTATTTCTCCAGTGTTTCTGTGTCTATATTAACATTTTTATAAAACAGGAATTGGCCTATGCATACTGTTTTGTAACTTTATATTTTAATATAAGAGTGTATTTTATACATCTTTCCATTTCCATACATATCTTATCTCCCTTGTTTTTAATGGCTACATAATATTCCATTGTATGGTATACCTGTATTTACAACAATTCTGCTTTATAAATTTTTGCTATTACAAGTAATACTGCAGTGACCATCCTTGTATACAAATTTGTACTTTGGCAAGTGTTTGTGTTAAAAAATTCCTTGAAGAAGAATTATCCCATGTTTTGTTTCATGATGTTTTTAGACTTTATTTCTCTTTTCACATCTACCTCTTCACTATATTCTGCTGTTTTTCCTGTAGATGAGAGTCAAGTGGTCAGAGATGTCAACTGTCTATGCTGGGCCATTTAGCAAAAATTGCAACCTCAAGGCTCTAAAGAGACTGTTTAAGAGCTTTGGCCCAGTACGATCAATGACTCTTGTTCTTGAAACCCATCAGGTAAGGAGACCAGAAAACTTAGATTTTGACCTTCTAGGTTAGAGCTAGAAACTCAGATGTCTACAGGAGCTATGCAGTAATAAATATTAGTTAAGTGAGCTTGACTTTTACCATCTGAAGTGTCAGATATGCTCTGTCTGATGGGGGCAGTTGTTGACCAACAGAAATGTGTACCCAGATCTTTGGATATTTAAAGAGAACTGAGAAATCTGCCAGCTTTCATATGTTGACTCCAGTTTCCTTAAATATCACATAGCCAGACAAAAAGTATGTTCACCAGTTGAATATATCCTTCTGATTGTGGCTTCAGCTTTAAGTGATAAAATACCCTTTCAAAAACAGCAGTAGTTTCCATGTCTTGGAAAGTGTCTGTAGTAGGGCTTAACTTCAAAGTAGGCTCATAGTTGGTTTAAGATACAGGAGGAAGATTATGGGAAGGTTTTTCTCTCCAAGATGATGATATGGCTTAGATAAGCACAGAGTGATTATCTCTGAGGCATAAAGTAGAAAAGCATGAGGAGCAAGCAGTGTTGTTCTGCAGAAAAGCTTTACCTTAAAGATTAAAGGAGGAGAGCACTTTAGAACAGACAAGATACTCAAGTCCAGAGAGCATAAATGTCAATGGTTGAATATCTAGAAGTTTATGGAAAATGGAATGATTTGCAGTCCATTCTAAGATGTGACCTATCCAATCAAAGAACTTAGCTCCCCAAGATTATAGCAAAGCTGCCTCTCTAAAATTAAACTAACAAAAAGACGGATGGATATCTCTACCTATGGCTTCCAGTGATGACATAAGCTTTTGGTGACTCATAAGAAATATTATGAAAAGCAATTTTGATAGTAAAGAATTTGTTAGTGCTTTCCCCATGCCACTGAGGGAGAGAGGGCTTCAATTTTAAAGGACAAGTAAGGTTAGTAGAACCAGTCCTGAACCTTGGTGATTCCACTTAAGGTTGAACTCTACCATATCACTGTCTAGCCCAACACATTAAGGGTGTCCATTCTGGTGACTTTGGGCCCCATAGGTCATGCTTCTTCCCCAGCTCCTCCTGTAGTTTGAGCCTGGAAAGCAAAGGTGAAGAAATCTTGTTCTTTCTACAGCCTCATCTCTGTATCCAGTATGAAGTCCTAGAAGCCGCCCAGCTGGCTATAGAGACCTTGGACAGTGTTCTGGTAGACGATATCTGCATCAAGGTAGGGTGGCCAGGAACAGACAAAAAAAAGCAGCACCGTTCACTCAGCCATAGCCCAAGACAGCCTGTATTTTCAGTGCACAAGAAGACATATAGGAAACACCCTAGAGAGGTCCAGGCATGAGATTCCTATTATGGAGAGTCTTCAGCCAAGTCTGGAGTTCTAGCAGTGAGGCACTTAAGACATGCCAGCTTTTGTTTTTGTCACAATTCTCCTGGGCTAGATTAGGGTCTTCCTGGTACTATTTATCACTACTTAAGGTCCAAATGGTTTATTCTGGGTGGTTCTTTGTGGTTGCCCTTTCCTTCAAATTTCAGGGAGATCAAATGGTGGTATTTTGAAGTTTCTTATATAAGTAAACAGAATTTCATTGAGGATAGGAAGCAGAGAACTGATTTCTAATGTTGGGGATAGGGGAAGGAAAGAGGGAGAATATATTTACATGAAAAAATATATAAATATATTTATCTCTCTATCTGGGCTCCACCATAGTTCTGTTATCACTGTCCTCATTTTACAGATGAGGAAACTGCAAAATTAAGTTATTTTCCCAAGGATTCTGGCTAGTATACAGATGCCTGGGGTTGAAGTGATGACTTTCTACCACTAACTCCTTGGTTCCTGGGCTAGGTGCAGAGACCTGTAACTGAGCTCACCCTCGATTGTGACACCCTCGTGAATGAGCTGGAACGAGATTCTGAGAACCGAGGTACTATTTACCTGTCTGGAGTAAGTGAAACCTTCAAAGAACACCTGTTGCAGCAACCTACCCTCTTCTTTGGCCTGGAAGCTGTGATCTTGCCTAAAGATCTTAAAAGCGGAAAGCAGAAAAAATACTGTTTTCTGAGTAAGTCTATACCATCAAATATAGCCATAGGGAAGATTGGGGATGGTGAAAATATGAGGTCAGAGAAAGGAAAGGTTTAGCAAACAAGCCCTCCTGGGCTGGACCAAGGCAGCAGCTCCTGATTCTGTCTTGCCATGGCCCTGGCCATGCACCAGCTTAATGGTGACCCAATTTCTTGGCCCCTGATAACAGAAGGCGGGGGGTATTCTTGCTTTCAGAATTCAGAAACTTTGGCAGTGCCCAGAGGGCCCTCGACATTCTCACAGGCAAGGACTGGAAGCTGAGAGGCAGGCATGCCCTAACCCCTAGGCACCTCCATGCATGGCTCAGGGGCTTGCCTCCTGAATCAAGAAGGCCCCCAGGTATTCGTGTCTTACCACCCCCCTCGGAGCAGCAGGCCTTACAGGTGAGTGACTACATCGTTGGGTCAGTCAGGAAAGGCAGCTGCTGTGGTTGGTTGGCTCTGGACCTTAGCCTTTAGTTGTTTCTAGAAATCATTCAGGGGAGTCCTGCTCAGGGACACTTAGGCCTTCAGTCTCCATTTTCTGTCCTGGCCCCAGTCTTTTTCACTGTCCATGTTCTTCCAGCTCTGGCCACATCTATCTTTCTCCCAGGTTTCTCATACTCTTGTTCCCTCCCACCTGCTAAAATCAAGTTTTTGGTTCTCCAGGTGGGTCTCCAAGGGACTTTGAGGGACTAAAGCAGGAGGTCAGACATCTGGACAAGTCTTCAGTGATCTAGTCTAGGGTTTCTCAAAGTGTGGTACACACACAAGATGATTTTTGGTGGTCATAGATGGACTTTTTTTTCACTTTGATAGTTATAGACTTGTTTTTCTAACACTCATTAAAATATGCAACCACCACATTGAACCTGTGATTTCAGAGAGATTATTGCTTGGACAAGGCTAAGGAAGAAATTGACTCACTTAAAGACAAACAAACATGAGAGGGACACATAAATAGAGTGGTGAAGGTAGAATGAGGATGACTATAGTTTGGGAAATTCTGTCCTAGTCTCAGCTCCCACACTTAGAGATGAGGAATAGAGGCCAGAGCTGGTGGGTGACTTGCCTAAGGTCACAAAGATTCTTAATGGCAGAGGCCAAATGAGAGTCCTTATCAGTGATGTGACTCCCCTAGCTCAGAGCCCTGCAGACCTACCTGGAGGAAACACAGCCATCCTCCCCTGAGGAGGCCCTAAAACGGACCCTGAGGCCTGGGGATGCTGTGATAGGCAGGAAACCCTGCAGTGTGGGCTCCAGCTTCAGGTCAAGGGATTTGTACAGAGCCTTTCCTGGGCTCCTGTGGCCACAGAGTCTGAGGAAGAGTGTTACAGCCCCTCCAAATGTGAGCAGAGGACGCTGTGGCTGAGTATTGACATGTGACTTTGATCCCAGGTCCTGAAGGTGGATCACCCGAAGATAGCAGCCTGGCGCTGGGGTCGGAAGATTGGAAAGCTCTACCACAGCCTATGCCCAGGCACCCTCTGCCTCATCCTACTGCCAGGAACCAAGAGGTAAGAACTGTGCATAGTTGTCCCGTTGTGACTGGTCCCTGGGCTCCAGCTGGTCTTGTAGAAAGGCCATTTGTTGATGTCCAGGCACATAATGAAGACTTAAATGAATCATCTCTCAATCTTCACAGTAGCTCTGAGACATAGGTATTATTATATCCCTGATTTACGTTTATATGCTCCTATGTAACTAATTCCTCCCTTTAGGACACAGCTCCTGCCAGTTAAAAGCCAGAAGTCTTAGTCCTGTAGCCTCTCTGGGGCAAAAAGCAGCTGCCTAACTTCACTTGGTTAAAAAGGCCAAGAAGTCCTAGGACAAGGCCCAGGCTTAGGTGTAACCTACCCTGCCCACTTACTAGGAACACGTTTCTACCTTCCCTGCCCTCTCCTCCGTTGCCACTTCTTTTGACTTTTAGAAGATAGCAGGGCCAACGTGGCTGCTTCTAACCTGAGGAATACTGGAGCAAGACTCTGAGTACAGCCCCAGCTCTATCACGTATTTACTCTATGGCACTTTCCCACTATGGGTCTCAATTTTCCTTCAGTTGAATGAGGAATTTGAAGTAAATCAATGATTTTCAAACCCTTTTAGCTGTATAACCCTTTAAAGAAAAACTAATGTTAAATCCTAAAACATAAAGATGGGCAGTTCTGGATATGAATGAGTGGGTGGGTGAATGAATGAGTATATATATTGGGGTGGGACAAAGGAGGGAAGTGGGTTTTTTGAGCATGGTTTGCAGACCACTGGATTGTATTATATCTAAAAAAGTCTCTGACAATCTGGCATTCTAGGCTTTTTTCCTAGCCCCAAGGTCCCAGACAGCAGAACATGAATACCATGATCTAGGCCTTGAAGCCTGGATCAGAAATTCATTTTCTGTCATAAAGTCCTTATCACATGCATGTCAGGGCCACTAGTGAGATAGATTTCCTCCTGGGCAGCTTGAGAGAATTCTTGGCTCTGAGAAGCAGAAGCAATTATTACATTGAATAAAAACTGCATTAGACTGATGTACTTTAAGCAAGCTTGTGGATAGGCTAGCAGCAAGGAGTTAAAAAGTGACGAAAAGTTGCCAATCAGGCTTTTTGGTTAGGAGCATGGCTGCAGAGGCAGACAGACTTGCCCTTACACAGCTCCTTATGGCCAGTGTATGGAGGGAGGGATAGAACAGGGGACTTTGTCTTTAGATTACTTAGATTGCAGGCCCCCACTGTAGGTAAACTAAGTCAAGAATGACCCAAAAGCATGGTCAAGTCAGTGGTCACAGTGGGTGAGGGTTGAGGAGTGTTGGGGTCAGGGAGCATTAAGGCTTAGGTTTTGACTGAGGCAAAGGTCCTGAGACAGGTTTGACAAGTCAGAAGAACAAACCCCCTGGAAGCAGCAAATCCTGCAGTGAGGAAGCCTGATATTACTCCTTCGTCTTAGAAGTCACCCTCTGACTTCTGTAGCCTTATTGATCAAACCAAGCCACAGGAACATGCGTTTTCCCAACAAGCAAACTGTGTAAGCTTGGTGTGTGACGGCCTTCTCTGAGCCTCGTGTGATGCCAGGCAATACCCTAGGGAAACAAGTGGCTCAGGAAAAAGGAGAAACAAAGAGAAGAAAATGTTTCCTCACGTTGGAGGCCTGACTCAGCTCTTAAATAATCCTTACATCTCTGGTCACTCCTGAAATGAATATTGAAAATATTAACTGTAATTTATCACACATTTAATAAGTGTCAGGTACTATGGGAAGTGCTTCTATGTACATTTTTGATTGAGGTTGTTAGAATCTCCATTTAACAGGTAGAGAAAAAGCCTCAGATTAAGCAGCTTGTTTAAGGTCACACAGCTATTAAGTGCACAGTTGGGATGTAAACCCTGATGGTCTGTTTGACTCCAAAGCTACTCTTTGGCCCTCAAAGCTCCAGTCCTCCCTACCCAGAAAGGCTAGTAGTGCTTGTTAGCTTCAGTTCAGACAGCAGCTGGTGACAGATTGTTTGTCTTTGCTCCTATCTACCTGCTTTGCTTCAGAGGTTGCTCCTCAACCCTCTAATCTAACTCAACTCCATGGAATTTTCATTATAAGGTAGTAGGCAACTAACGTATTGGACGCCTCCTAAATTCTAACCACTTATGCCAGGTGTTTTACATGCACTGTTAAATAAGTTTAAGCTTTGTAAGGTTTTTCGAACAGTGCCTGGCACATAATAGGTGCCACAAAAGTGTTTAAGTGAAATGAACGACGACAAAAAAATGAACTCTAACATGGCAATTTGCCAAGACTCTGATGACAGATTTCTATTACTGAAATCCTGCTTCTATCCCTTACCAGTTGCATGACTTTAGCAAGTTGTATGTCTCTGAGCCTGTTTCTTTAATTGAAAAATGGAGATAATAATTGTACCTACATCAGTGAGCTGTTGTGAGCATTAAACAAGACAATGCATAGAAGTACTTAGAATAGTGCCTGGCAGGTAGTAAGTGCTCTGTGTGTTAGTTACCAGTTTGTAGTCCTAATAAAAGCCCTGTGAGATAGGAATTGAAATAAACTTACTTCCTCTAGCTAGATGTTTATAACCATCATTCAACCCTGTGGATAATAACCCCCCTTCACTCCTCATTTGTTATCTGTTGCAGCACTCATGGATCGCTCTCTGGCCTAGGACTGATGGGAATAAAAGATGAAGAGGAAAGCACCATCCCAAACATGTCTTTGTGAGTCTGCCCGCCACTTTCCATGAGCCATTTCTTATTCCTCACAGGCAATGGCAGAGATTGTGGTCAGGCCGCAGCCTCTCCAGGTTGCCAAGCCTCTTCATCCAGCAGACAGCTCTCACAGAACTACTTGGTGTACCAGCTAAGGAGTCTAGTTCATTTATATGGCATGTACGGATTTTCAATAAATGCCTAGATTTCAAGCATTCCTCCTCTTGAGACAGTGAGAGGAGGAAACCAGTTTATTCTTTCTTTGTGTGAGCGAGCTTTTGTACACAGGTGTGGTAGCAGATGCTGGTTCCATGTAGCACTCCTGTTAAATGGTACTTACAGGTAAGGAAGCCAGGAGAAACCCCAGCCATTGTGTCACTTGTCAAAGTTGTAACAGCTATGAAGCAAATTTCTCTAAGGCAAACTTGTTTCCTTATTGACAGCTGTTATAAAGTGGGGGGGGGGGGGGGGGCGGGAATTGGCTGAACTAAAAATCTGGCAGCTCTACCAGACAGAGGAGAGTGGAAGGCTCTTTGAGCTTTTGAACAATGCTGGAAACCCTCTGCAAATTCCATTCTTAGGAATGTCTCCTTCCCTTCAAAATGAGGCTTCAGTGTCACTCTTCACCAGTAGGTGCCTCCCTCACACCAGATCTTTCCTTTGAAACTGAAGCTTCAAACTCAAAGCCAGTACTCCGCTCTGCTTTTTAATCAACTCTAAAAACTGATAACCTTGTGTGTTAGAAAGGACATGGGCACAGCACACAATTCTAAAAAAGTACAAGCACGTGTATGTGTGTGTGTGTGTGTGTGTGTGTGTGTATGTGTATGAATCTCCAGGGGAAGAGATCTGCAAAAGGAAGCAACAGAGCTCTGGATCCAGACTGCCTGGCTTTGAATCCCAGCTTTCCTGCTTGTTAAATTATGCAAACTTGAATAAATTAACATGTCTCTGCTTGGGATAATAATAGTACATAGCTCATAGGATTGTTGTGAATATAAATGAGATTATGCATTCACAGTACTGTACATGTAATGTTCACTAAGAAAGTTTTGGCTATTATATGAAGGGCCAAGAGTTACAGAATAGTATATATAGTTTGAGGCTGTTTTTGTAGGAAAAAAACATACAAAGCTATGCACAGACTTGTAACAAAATCTGGAAGGCTATAATGCCAAAATGTTTACAGTATTTTACCTCTAGCAAGTGGGATTAGCAAATTCATTATCAAATCCATTTGTGTGTGGGCTGGATTTTTTTAAACATTCAGCATATATGCTTTTATAGTTAGAAAACAATTCTACTTAAAATTAACTCTCAAGATTGAGCATTTAAGGCAATGTTTAATCCTTTAATCTACAAGATCTGGCCTTATATGGAAGTTGGGAACCAGGAGCCAGAACCGAAGAGTCTGATTTGGATTTGGGGCACTGCAGATTGAATCCCTCATCAGGAGGAAAGTTCCCCAGCTTTACTGCCAACCTCTCCTGCAAGGCTCTGAATAAAGCCAACTCTTTAATGGCTGACAGGAAAGTGTCCTGGCACTTTATCAGTCACGTTCCACTAACCTTGGCCTATGGCAGTTCCTACCAAGACCATCTCTCTAATTCTCAGACTTTTCCATGGAGCAGCTTGAAACCGACAGTGTTGCTGGATTCCTTCCCGCCCAGCTGAGTTCCAGGGCTGTGCTCACCTCTTGAGGCTGCAGTCCTGAAGAACAAAATAAGTGCTTGCCTTTGGACAGACAAGACTGGGTTAGAGCTTCAGCTCTGCTCCTGGGTATTCTTGGGCAAGTCACTTAATCCCATTTGAGTCCATTTCCTCAGCTATATAAAATGAGGAATAGCTACTTTTAGGGAGAATTCAAAGAGCCAGTTTGTGGGAAATGACAGAATAGCAGACTATATGTGAATTATTTTCCCTCTCTGAGCCTGTTTCCTTACCTTTAAAACAGGGACCTTAACCCATTGCCATCAAATTGATTCTCATAGCGACCCTGTAGGACAGTGTAGAACTGCCCCATAGGGTTTCCAAGGAGTGGCTGGTAGATTCGAACTGCCGACCTTTTGGTTAGCAGTCAGACATCTACCACTGCACCACTAGGGCCCCATGGGGACTTTAGTACCTTCTTATTAAATCTGTTATTGGGATTAAATTAGGGAAAGCCCAAATGAAGTGCTCAATGGGAGGACATTTTACCAAGGATCATTTTCCAAATGCAGAATCTCAGAGCACATTAGGGCTTCCTATACTCCTTTTTTTTTTTATACTCCTAGGAATAGCCAATGCCATTTCCTTCTGGATGGGTGGGGCTGGCAGTTTCTCCATGGGCCCCCAACTCCAGAACTCTACCGAGGTTGGGACCCGGACCACAAGGCCTCTGAGGCCTCAATCTGCACGCAGTGTTCTTCCCTCAGCTGGTGCTCCCACCTTTTGGAAGCCAAAGCTGCCAACTTGGCCTCTTACAAACACACATTCCATTCATAAGTGCGTTTGTGCATTTTTCCTCCCACACCCTTCTAGACTGCGAATACGGAGCTGCCAAGGCAGCTGCCGGAGAAGCAGCTTCTGGGGTTTCTTTTTGTTTGGAGGGGGTGAAGGGGAAGTGGCAAATCCAAGGGTTTTTTTCAGAACTCTTAGTTTAGGCTTTGCATGTACTCCTTTTTCTGGCCTCCCCACCCACAATGGGGTTGTTCAGGGCACTCAGCCATGTTCATCTTCATTTCCTTTTGTCCCCTTTTTGTAAATAACCTTTTCTCTATGATAAAAGGAACCCAAAACCAAACCCGCTGACGTTGAGTCGATTCCAACTCATAGCAACCCTTTAGGATAGAGAACTGCCCCATATGGTTTTGAAGGAGCGCCTGGTGGATTTCAACTCCCTTTTTTTTTTTTTTTGGTTAGCAGCCGTAGCTCTTAACCACTATGCCACCAGGGTTTCCTTTATTATAAAGGATGCCCATTAACGGAAATTTTAAAAATCCAGGAAATTAAAATCACATCTAATCCCATCTCCTAGAGTCAATAACTGCCAGTGTTTACCATCTTGTTTCAATACTCAAAAGCAGAGTTTTCACAGCTATATAATATTCCAACATGTTGATGTGTCATGAGTACTAAAATAATCTATTGTTGACACGAAAATTCCCAAATGGTGCTGCCAATTATACTCTTCTTGTACATCTTCGGCAGATATTTCTTTAGGAAAAATTCCTAAAGTGAAATTACTGGGTTTTACATCCAGAAAGGTTTTTACCATGTTTGTTAGCATGAATTTGTTTCAAATCTTTACCAATTTGATAGGCTAAAGTTTGTCATTGTAGGTTTAATTTCTATTTATTTGAATACCCTTTAGATTGGCATTCAACTTTTTTCGCAGAAGCTTTTTGGCCTGTTGTTTTTCTTAAGTGAGTTACCCATATCCTTTGCCCATTTTTCTATTGGAAAGCTAAGTACTTTTCCATACTGAATTTTTAAGGGCATCTTAGGGATTTAGTGTCCCTTTGTCAGTTAAAGTCTTCACTGATCCATAGATTCAATTTAATATCTTCTGACAAGTATATGTATTTTTAATGATTTAGTTTTTACACTTACACCTTACCTCCCCCTTGGCATTTATTTTGGCATTTGGTTCTTTTTCCCAATTACTCAGATGATTTCACCCAGTTATCCATCATTACTTACTCAGTAAAGGACGCCTCCTTCATTATGTAAATCCACATGTACATTAGTCTGTGTCCCTGTTACATTGTCTTGCATTAGTACTATCTATTTTATAGCTATTTTAATCTAGCGGCAGTACCACCCCGGAAAAGCACAAGCCCCATGGGGAGTCCTCATCTGCATGAATTACAAAACACCTTAGAGAGTTATATGCCCTCTTGCAAACTGCATTCCTGCCATATTCCACTGGGATTTTCTCAGCACCCCTAAGATAAGAGACTGAATCAAGGTCTGAACGTTGCATAAAGGAGAATGTTAACCCAGGTGGGAGCTTTATGGCTTTCATAAGACACAGCATCCTCCGAAGTCAAAGAAAGGGAAAGGGAGATTAGACAGGCCCCCCTGCTTCTCCTTCCAGGCTTACCAACCCTTGGGAACCTATGTCAGAACCCAGACGTAAAGGGGAACTTCCAGAGCCAACCCACCATGTGCTGTGGCAAATGGATTTGAGAGCAGAGGCCAGTGCTGAGGTGACTTCTGTACTCCTCGAGACCCTGTGCATCTCCTTAGCATAGCAGACCTTTCCTGCTAGAAAAAGTAAGCTCCATGTGTAGTTAAGTTTATCTGGTAAGTGTATGAACAAGCTGCTTGTTTCTCATCTAATTAAAAATTAACTGTAAATCTGGACAGCACCGTGACAACAGTTTTGAGTTGCTTTATACAAGCACCAAAATCACTATCCTCTACTTTGTCACTCCCAAACCTGTTTGCGAGGCCCTGGCTAGACTCAAAGTGGCCACAAAAGCCCAACAGCCAAATGGGGAAAGAGTACACATTTTGGGGATATACTTTTTAAGTGAGAAAAAAGTCACCCCCTAGGTTTCCTTCGCACCCCCATCTGATGCTACACTTGGTAATAAAGGAGGAAGACAAAAACATTTCAGTTCACTGAGGAAACCTCAAAAATCTGTCCCTGGCTAGAAAGATTTCCAAGCCCCTTCCAACTCAAAAATAAAATCTAATCCCACCACTGTACTTTTAGGAGATAGCATTTTTAGAAGGCTGGGAGTCTTGGGGGATGCCATTAGGGCCTCCATCAAAGAAATGAGTAAGATGGCTGGTCAATAGCTTTCCTGTATATAAACAACTATACAGAAAATGCAATAGAAGGAAGCTAAGGGGGATACGTGTTTTACCAAAACAGACTTCTAGAACGTAAAACAAGATGGTGCTATCGGGAATCATGTAGTCCGAGCTCCTTCTGCCCCATTCGGCACAAAGGGAAGTTGAGCCTCAAGAGGAGCGGCAACTTGTAAGAGGTGACATATGACCATGCCAACCTCCCTCTTATATTTTCTGGAGCCCCCTGCATTACTCACATGACATCTTTTGTGGAGAACCTTAGGAGAGTGCTTACATGTTTTAGGAACTTAAGGGAATTCTTTTAAGTACTAACACTTGATACAATTAACGTTCTCTTAATTTTATAGATGAGTAAAAGGAAATTCAGGTTTACTAACTTCAAACAGTGGCACTTGGCAGTCCTTTAAAGCCAGGTTCACCTTGTCTCCTTGCCTTAATCACTTCTAATCGGTTAGGTCTAGGAGCCATCCATTTTACACAGTGCTCAAATTTACTTTTTATTCCTCATGGGAATCCACATGAGTTGGTAAGGTAAGACTGTCTAGACAGTTGCCCTGTGAGGACTCTTACTCTTTGCCTACAAGTACTGGGACCCCAAAGGCCACCCTGTTAACGCTTGGTGAGTGGGAGGTCAATACCCATGTTTGGAATCTGGGAATCCTGTACTATCTGGATTAAATTTTCCAAATCCAGTATCACGTTGGGAGAGGCTCCCGGTAGTTCAATCTTGCCCCAGAATAAAGTCACTGCTTTTTTTTTTTTTTTGCAGAAATGTCAATAGTCAAGTAAACAAATTTATTAAATCCAACAGCAGGTAACCTTCCAAATTAAAAAAAAATAATAGACATCGAAGACAAAAATATGTGTAACAAGTTAATAAAAATATTCAAAGGGCCATTTGGAGAGTGCAACAATGCAGAGAATACAAACAAAAGTATTGACTTCTGTCAAGTTTGTACAACCTCAGGAAACGGACACACTGGTCACAAACCAAGAGGGATCCACAAAGGTGGAGGGTCACATGAGTAGTGTGGACTCATCACCTCAGCGGGTTAAGGCAGGGTATCTGTAGGGTCAATTCATCCAAGCCCCATTTGCCTATTGCTTCAAATTCCCCTTTGAAACCTAGAATTAGATTCATTAGTGCAACAGGTTAAGAACAATTATAATCACAGATTCAGGAGCCTGGGGACCAGAGTCAGAAGAAAGAGCTTCTCCCAGAGCAAGTATATGTGTGTTGGGAAAGGAAAAAAAAAAACCCACAGCAGCAGCTGCTGAATGGCTTCCTTTGGCAATATCCAAGATTTGTGTTGACAGTAGTGGGGAAGGACAGTGGGTAGCTCAGTTTCCAAGAAGAGAGAAGTAAGGAGGACAAGATGCCCCGGAACCTGAATCAAGCAGAACCCATTTGAACCATCTTGGCTTCTACAATCAGTGCTCAAACACATTTTTTTTTTTCCCCTTTCAAAAAGGAAGGAAAAAAAAAAAACAAAACCCTGCTGAACTTGACCAAAATGTAGTCCCAGTCCCGGTTAAACTGGATATATGCTAGAATTACAGCTTACCATGGGAAGAAACTCTGAAGGGGCTTGGGAATCACTTCCATCTAACTCAGAAAGTATGGAATAAGAGGAGGATCAGTGTGGCATGTCCTCGGGGGAGTTCCAGTCAACACACTTCAACCGTAAAACATCTTGTCTTTTCAGCCATTTAAACAAGATACTCCTGAATTTCCTTAAGGAAGACCTTTGTCAGTTACCAAGATGTTCAAGTCATCGTTAACCAAACATAGGAGACACAAGAAAAATGGAAAAGCAGGCAACAAAAGACAAACCCAAAAAAAGCAGCAGCAGCAGGTTCCTTCCAGCCCTTACCTTCTAATCGGGTTTACCTTTGGGCTTCCTTGCACTGAAGACCTAACTTTAAATGTGGTAAACCAAAAGAGGTGTTTTGGATTTTAAACTTTTAGACAAGTCCTTACCCAGCAACTTCTCACCAGTGTTTGCTATAATTTGGCAGTACATGAGGCCATGAAATCAACTATGGGGTCCCACACTCTGCAGCCTCCAGCACTCAGGACTGAATTTTGGTACCAGGCCCTGGAAGATCAGTATTGCTTCAGAGATCGATTAATACTGTGTTGCTTAATTCTTTCTTCCTTTTCAAGGCTAGTCCACACCTTCGTTGAGGGAGTTTAATATCGAAAATACACCCTTGTACATTCTCAGCTGGATTTCCCTGGGCCTGGGGGACTTCATTGAAGTTTGGATCTTTACCCAGCTCTAGATTTTTCTCTCTCCCTTACTAGAAGGGTAGGGATGGGGCCTTGGACCCAATTCAGAACGTGGGCACATCTGGCAGGGATGAGGGTAGAGCTGCTGGGTCACAGCTGAAGCACAGCAAAGTGTCATTACAGGAGGAGGGGTTAAGAGTGATACATTCAGATTTGGCAGGGATGGGGGAAAGCAATTCAATGAAGCAATGCTTCATCTCATACCAGCTTCCTTACAAATTGCTAAAGAAACACCACAGAAGCTCACAAAGCCATTTGCCAAAACCCAAGCAATTTCCCAACACACATTAATTCCTTCTATTTGTTGAGGTTACCCTCAGATGTTGGTTTTCAAACTGGCATCCACATCCTGCCCCTTGACAGCACCCTGAAGTTATACCATTAGAGTGAAGGGCCCAGGGCTTACCTAAGGGGCATGCATTTGGCTTCTTCCACAAAATTACTGATCGCCAGTGAAGAACAAACCTATCGCTAGGTTAAGAGGAACAAGGGCTTTTTATTTCCCAGAAGTGTAACTGCAAATACTACACACACCTCACCTTGAATCCCTTTGCGGAACAGCTTCTGCTTTTCCTGTGGTCATGAAAAAGTCAAGCATTGGCCCAGAGCTACTGCAGAAGCTTGACTTCCTTGTTGAGTATCAGGGAATCAAACCTGGAAGGATCAATCTCTCCCTGACTGTTCCCTTTTCACCAGGCATCTCATCTGTACCTCTGTAACAAATGCATCATTAAAAATAGAATAAAAAATAATTCTTTGTAATGGCTCCTTGGCTAAGAGGGAAGTCCCTGGGTGGTACAAAGGGTTCCTGGGTGCTAACTGAAAGGCTAGAGATTCAAGTCCACTCACAAGTGCCTCAGAGGAAAGGCCTGGCAATCTACTTCCAAAAAACCTGCCATCAAAAACCCTACGGAGCACAGTTCTACTGACACATGGCGTGGCCATGAGCTGGAACTGACTTGGTGGCATCTTTTTGGCAGGTGTGTTTGTATGTGAGCTGAATTGTTAAAAAAAAAATTCCGCCCACTATATAGTACACCTAATGCATGGAATGAAGGATCCCTGGTGACGCAGTGGTTAAGTACTCAGCTGCTAAACAAAAGGTCCTGGGTTCAAACCCACCACTGCTCCCGAGGAGAAAGATGTGGCAAAGTCTGCCTCCATAAAGATTTACAGCCTTAGAAACCCTATGGGGGCAGTTCTACTCTGTCCTATAGGGTGGTTATGAGTCGGAATCAACAGCAATGGGTTTTAATGCATGGAATGCCTTCTTATAGGCTAGAGAAGGAATTCAGTTCCTCCAGAGTCCTCAGCTTCCTCCTCCTCCTGCACGCTTTTTTCCATACACTCTTCTGACCTGGAACAGAAAGAACCTTGCCTACCTAGGAGCAGCCTGCCTTTCCCTCATTCAACCTCTGGCCAATCCAGAATCGGGAAGATCTGAGAGTGGAGACTGGCTGGATGAGACGGCAGTCTCTTTAAGACCTCAGTCTAGGTACCCTGACTAGAATAGAGCCCACAGAACCTGTTGGGGCCCTCAGAGACTCTCTTGCACATGAGTGGACATCATGTCTGATTTAATGAGAACAAAGCCAGGCACCTGGCCTGAGACTCCCTTCAACTTCCCAGCAGTATTGCTAACCTACCTTGTGGCTTATTTTAAATGTTTCTCAACTACCCCTGTAGATGGAACAACTGTCAGGGTTAAGATTAAAGGGGGAAAAAAATCAAATTCCAAGTACATTCGCTATGTCAATGGAAATTTTAGAAAAACACTGACTGCAGAAACTTCTTAAATACTCATCTTTGCAAAGATGGGAGCCCGAAGTTTTAAGGATAAAGGAACTCAGAATGAGCAGTTCCTGCCTGGGAATGAGAAACACACACCCCCGGGTAGGGCAAGAGTTAGGAGTGGAAACTCCAAACGTCTAACAGAAAAATTCTTATTACCTCATGAGTATAAATATTTTTATATGATTTTATTTAAAAGATTCCCTTTTCAATCTGTTCCCAAGTGTTGGAAGCTGAACTGTACAAGTTCCTGCCACCCAGTACAGTTGTTTGAGGATGTATTCTTTAAAATGGAAAAAAAAGAAGGCCCTTAGGTAGGACCAGAGTCAGCTCCTCAGGCCCCCGTGCGGCAATATGGCCCAAAGCTGGCCTTATGGGGCAAGTACTTGAAGGAGTCTGAGGTACTGGGCCCTCGTTCTTGTGAGGCAAGGGCTGAGAAAATTCACCTTCTCTTTAGTGAAAATGGTCCAAATTCAGATTCGAAAGCCTCCTTCATTCTGGCGTTCCCTGGCGCTCTTCTTATACTTTATGTATTGAAGGCAGCTCCCTCTTTTATGGCCAGTTTTAGCAGGCAAAGGAACAATGGAATATAGATACATATATGTGTATATATATATTTTATATAGGTAAAATATATACATATTTTATATATGTATATACACATATTTGGGGTTGGGGGAAGGAGAGGAGGGTCATGTAAACCTAAACAGTCATCACATTACCCCAAATGAGCCTGACTTAACAAAAAAGGTAATAAATAACTCCTGGGGCTTCAGTGACAACATGGGTGCAGCAAGAAGGGAAAGGGCACACGTTTTAACTATTAAATACACTTCCATATTTGTTTGGCAGAGCTCAGGCCAGCCCCAGGCTTCTGCACTTGCCAGACAAGTAAGCTGATGATATTCAAAGGGAAAAAAGAAAATTCAAGCAGAGCTCCATACCACAGTTTTCCTTCAAGTCATCTGGCTGGCAGGCAGTTTCCCGACCACCAGGAACAGAAACTTTGGCTCCAAGGCAAATGAAAAAAAAAAAAAGTATTTCCACTTACAACATGAAAATACAGAAACTTCATTAAAGAAAGAAAACTATCAAAGAAGTCTACTTCCGGCAAAACTGAGGTAGCGCTGCTTTCTCTGCATCCGATGCTTAAGTGGTTCTCAGTACAATGCGTTTAAACAAGTAACTGCTCACTTGGCTGGCAGGGGCAGCATTTTGATGGGTAAACTCAACATGAAATGCAATAGGTCAAAGAAGGAATGAGCAAGAAGTGAGGGAAATAAAGGTTTCAGATAAATTAGCTTAAAAGGGGGTTGTCACCAGACTACAGATGCTCTCAGCTGGCCTTGGCTCACCAAGAGCTTTAAACTGTCTGGGAATTAATGCAACGTGGTTAACAGTTAACACTGCTATTCAACTCTGCGTAAATCTTTAAAAATAATTATTACAACCTAAATTCAACCATGTAAACAGCACTACACACAGTACAGACCTGCCCTGAAAAACAGAATATGCAAAACTGAGATCTGGCACTGTATCATTTTGTAATGTTAATTCAACCTAACCGTCCCAGCCCCCCACCCTGCTCTACACCCTACCCTACCCCACCCCAAGAAAAATCTAATTTGTGCAAGAAATGGCAGGCTTATCCTATCTGAAGGCTTCAAAAAAAGATACACAACATGTAGCCAGGTTCAAATATTTTGGGGGACCCCCAATGAAAGAAATAACCAAAATAACCAAAAAATGAAGAAAGTGCCTAAAACATGATACAGCATTTTAGAGCCCTTTCAGATACAAGGCAGAGAAAGGTGTAAAGTAGAAAATATCCGGATCTTCAGTAATTTCCAGAAAGGTCCAATTCCTCAGGTGACTGCAGGGCAGCGGGCAGATCCTTCCTGCTGCTCCTGGCTCGGAGCTGCTAAGTCTGCTCCTCAGGACACAAGCCTTCAGGCCCTGAGCTGAACGCACCTCTTCCTTCCCCTTCTCTTTTCCTTCGCTCCATTTCCCACTCCACAAAGGTATCAAAAAGACTTGGCCAGGCCTCATCTTCGCTGTAGTTGCTGAGGTCGGGGCCGATCACCTGAGTGAAGTTAAGGAACATGTTCCAAGTGTCCCGGGAGATCCCCTTGATCCCCGAGGGGTTCTCTGTTAGGAAGTGTAGCCACTGGTCCAATACGGGAGGATTGTTCTGAGTAAAGACTAGTTTCCACAGGGCAATGGCTATTTCCCGATGCAGCGACCGCTGCCCTTCTTCAGAGTCCAGGCCAAACTGAAATGTAAACCGGTAGAGATCCTTGAATTTGTCCTCTTGTTTGGCTTCTATTAAGAGGCTGGGGAACCGTGCACAGATCCCATCAATGCTGTCTGCACTTATTGCTTTGCAGCCATCAAAAAACTCCTTCCTGCAACAGGAAGGAAGAAGGCACAATTAATAATTATTACAAACGACATCACTTACTGAAAGGAACAGTACAGTAATTAAGAGCATGGGTTTGGGGCAGGACAGCCTCAATTTAAATCCAAGTCCAGCACTAATTAGTCTTATTTCCTCATCTGTCAAATCGTGAGAATACTTCATAGGGTTTTAATAAGGACTAAACAAGTTAACATATGCTAACTGCTTCTAACAGTGCCTGGCACATGGTAGGCAGCTGATTGAAAACGGTTCATTCATTTATTCATTCATCTTTCCAGAATTGGAACTAAAAGATCTCCTGCTCTATGCCCTGTTCCCATTCTGGAATAGTGATTAAGCTGCAGACTCTTTCTTCCCCCCAGACGGGGAGTCTTCCTGCTTCCCTTCTGGCTCTCCATGGGTTGGTTGGTTGGGGTACATTTTTTATGACAGCCAAGGGAGAGCTTTGGAGCCAAAGATTCTGGATGAACCTAAGGAATTCTACCACCAGTCATCAAAATTCTGTTATCAAGGGGCGGGGGTCTGGGGACCATGGTTTCAGGGGACATCTAAGTCAACTGACATAATAAAATCTATTAAGAAAACATTCTGCATCCCACTTTGGAGAGTGGCTACTGGGGTCTTAAATGCTAGCAAGCAGCCATCTAAGATGCATCAATTGGTCTCAACCCACCTGGTGCAAAGGAGAATGAAGGACACCAAAGACACAAGGTAATTATGAGCCAAAGAGACAGAAAGGACCACATAAACCAGAGACTACATCAGCCCACAACCAGAAGAACTAGATGGTGCCTGGCTACAACTGATGACTGCCCTGACAAGGAACACAACAGAGAACCCCTGAGGGAGCAGGAGGGCAGTGGGATGCAGCCCCCAAATTCCCATAAAAAAAGACCAGACTTAATGGTCTGACTGAGACTAGGAGGACCCTGGAGGTCATGATTCCCAGACCTTCTGTTAGCCCAAGACAGGAACCATTCCCACAGCCAACTCTTCAGACACGGATTGGACTGGACTGGACTATGGGATAGAAAATCACACTGGTGAAGAATGAGCTTCATGGATCATGCAGACACATAAAACTATGTTGGCATCACCCATCTGGAGGGGAGATGAGAGGGCAGAGAGGGCCAGAAGCTGACTGAATGGACTCAAAAATGGAGAGTGGAGGGAAGGAGTGTGCTGTCTCATTGAGGGGAGAGCAAATAGGAGTATAAAGCAACGTGTATATAAATTTTTGTATGAGAGACTGACTTGATTTGTAAACTCACTTAAAGCACAATAAAAATTAATAAAAAAATTCTGTTATCGAAGATACAAAAATTGTGTATGTACTTTTAAAATCTCTAAATTTTCCAGCTTACAAAGTGGCTCACATTGACCATCTTCTCAAGGGGTGCTATACCCACTGAAGAGATGAGGGTCTGAGGCCAAGAGAGTAACCTACCCAGGGGCACATAAACTAAAAATTACATAGCTGGGTCTCAAAGTCAGTTCTTGTTATTCATAACCCAGTGTGCTCTGTAAACCACACCATGGAGTGACCCTGCCCTGCCCCACAAACCACCTCGACAGGGACACAGGAGGATGCAGACACCTACTACTTGATAACTGCAGTCACTGTCCTTGTTGGCACACAGGCCTGGCTGAGGGCACTGTGCTAAGAACTAGAGGATGCCATGGGGCAAGTAGCTTCGTGGAGACACATGTGTATTCCCAGTGGCACTCACCGCAGTGGTACTCACAGTCCCTGGCATGTGATAGGTATATAATAAACATCAAGGGAGTGAATGAGCGAGTGGACTGGCAAGTAAAGGAGTATGAGAGAAGTCTGAAATAGCCATGGGGCTGGACAAAAGCTCAGCACAGGGCACACCGTGGATTATTCCTCATTTAACTCCAGGCAATACTGGTCCCTGCCTTATTCAGAGGCTGCCGGGTAATGCTGTGAAACGCCTAAAATCTGACCTACAAATTAGGCAAAGGTTTATCCTGTGACAAGAAATGCGGGATACACGAGAATCAGATATGAAGCTTTGTCAAAATACAAATGCCTAGGCCTTCCCCTCCAAGACTCCTACTGAGGAGGTCTGCTGTAGAGCCAAGTCCACATTTTTTAAAACCTTTAAGACTCTCTGGATAAGAAGCATGAGTTGGCTCGAAAAATTTAAGCTTCAGAGAAATTGGTTGGAAAATGAAAGAAGACTTACCCAACCCCCTATGAATCCAACTCGGTTATATCCTAGCTGGGCACCACTGCCCAATGGTGTTCTCTTTCCTCCTTAGCTCACCTGGTGACCTGAAATATTTGTGA
The DNA here is from genome assembly GCF_030014295.1 of Loxodonta africana. NCBI lineage: Eukaryota > Metazoa > Chordata > Mammalia > Proboscidea > Elephantidae > Loxodonta > Loxodonta africana. The sequence goes on from NC_087353.1 coordinate 76,901,199, forward strand.
CTAACCTGGTGAATTTGCACATGGTAGCAGCCTGGAACTTCCAAGCCAAGAGCAGCACTCGAAATTCCGTGGGGTCAACACACAGGTCATTGCAAAAGCGCTCCATGCCTTCCTCCAAAATTGCATCCTCCCGCTCGTCCTTGTAGCGCTTGAACAGTTCTTCCAACCTCTGCAAGGAAGACTCCTCGGCATTGGATTTGGGTTCCCTCCCAGCATCTCCCGACGATGTCGGCAGCTGGCAGGCGTCAGTGGCGGCCTCTACCTTCTTGGTCCCATTGACAAGGATATCCCCACCTGGCTTGCCGCAGGCTGGCGCCTGTTCCTCGTGGTGGCCTGCACCCCGCCTGCTCTGTGACTTGCTGCTGGAGTCACGGTCTCCATTCTTACTGCCCAGGGTTGATGAGGGATTCTTGCACTTGGTGACACACTGGCCCATGGTGCTGGCGGCCTGGCCTTTAGAGTGGCCCCCTCGGGATCAGATGCCCTTGCTGCCGCTGGCCCGTGTGCCTCAACATGCCATCAGCCAGAGGAGCCAGCCCACCTAGAGGAAAAAGCAGAGAACAGTCACCTCTACACAAGGGAAACAAGGTATGGACGCTACCCTCCTGGGACTCCCCATTGGTGCACCTGGCTTTTTAATGAGCCAACAAAGCACCAAAGGACATGCCCTGAGACTGTCCCTCATCCCTCCTTCACAGGCCAGCTCTACACCTTCACCTTGGAAATGCAGTTTTCCAGTGCCAGGGCACACATGGAGAACTAATAAAGGAAATTCCTAAAATTCTTAAGGTAACATATGTTACAAAGAGGTTGATTCATGTGCAGAATGCATCAAGGGAAGACTACACTTTTGCCAGGAAATATTTCCGAAGAAATCTGTCTTGCCAACTTGCCATCACATAAGAAAGTTATTTGAACCTGAGTTGAGCCAGAAAGTGCAAATAAAAGGTTCATCTTCCAGTCCCTAATGTTGGAATTCTCAGATTTTCTTTTTAAGTAGGATGAGTAGGGAGAAGGGGGTGGCCATGACCAAGATCGCTAGTTTCCTAAGATCTAAAGATGATGTAAAGGATTTGCAGGGTCAAAACTACAAACAGGGCCCTAGCCAAAGAGCAAAGGAGAACTTGTCTGACTTCTCCAAATTCCTTTCTGGGGCTATCCCATACAGTAGGTGAAGTGCTCATCCCCGCCTTTCCTCACCCCACTTTCACAAGCCATCCACCAAGCCTGTACTCCAAGCCAAGTAACCCAGTCTCCGAGCTTCTTTCCTTCTCCCCCTCAGGTCCTCAGTGAGGCTGAACACAGAATGCAGGCCAGGCTCACACTACACATGAACCATCTATAGGTGCAGTCCTCCAAGGGGGCACCTCCACTTTAAAAGAAAGGCAGAATTATCTAAATAGTATCTCTAAATGATAGGATAATTGCTAGATGAAGAAGAAAAGTCCGTGCTGATACATAACAAACTGTTTATGGTACCTTATTACATGATAACTAAAGTGTTTTTTAAAGAATTGCTAGAAATTTCTGAGCTGGAAGTGAAGTGATTTCTCTAAGACTGTCTATTTGGGATCCTTGTATTTCTCCCTTCAACAAATCTGCTAGGAGATGCATTTACAATTTAGTACTTGTAAAATTTTGCCAGCTGCTATAATAATAATTGTGTGGAGACACTGGTGGTTCAGTGGTAGAATTCTCGCGTTCCATGCAGGATACCCAGGTTCGATTCCTGGCCAAAGCACCTCATGTGCAAAATCACCCCTGTCAGTGGAGGTTTGTGTGCTGCTGCGTTGCTGAACAGGACTCAGCAGAACATGCAGACTAAGAAAGACTACGAAGAAAGGCCTGGCAATCTAATGCCAAAAATCAGTCAATGGATCAAAAAACCCTATGGATCACAATGGTTCAATCACAACCGATCATGGAGATAGCACAGAAACAGGAAGCGTGTTGTTCCATTGTGCCTGGGGTTGCCAAGAGTCGGGGACCAACTCAATGGCAGTTAACAACAAAAACAATACCATAATAATTGCAACCACTGAAGTTACTATGCAACAGAAATTTGGACCAGGAGCGAGGAGAAGTACGGTAGGGAAAGCCAACCCCAGACCAAATCCAAGACAGTCCCCACGTCTGGCTCTAAAGAACTTTTCTGGAGAATTATGATCCAAATTAAAATCTCACAGGGGACTGGCAGCATGGTAAAAGAGTGATTTTTATGAAATGCCAGAGCTTAAACATCATGATAAATGGAAAAAATACTTAAGTCGTCAAGGGTTTCATTTTATTTGGATCCACAATCAACGTCCACGGAAGCAGCAGTCAAGAAATCAAACAAGATATTGCATTGGGCAATTCTGCTGCAAAAGACCTCTTTAAAGTGTTAAAAAGTAAAGATGTCTCTTTGAGGACTAAGGTGCGCCTGACCCAACCCACGGTATTTTCAATCACCTCATATGCATGTGAAAGTTGGACAATGAATAAGGAAGACCAAAGAAGAATTGATGCCTTTGAATTATAGTGCTGGTGAAGAATACTGAATATACCATGGACTGCCAGAAGAACAAACAAATCTGTCTTGGAAGAAGTATAGCTGGAATGCTCCTTAGAATCGAGGATGGCAAGACTTTGTCTCATGTACTTTGGCCATGTTATCAGGAGGCAACAGTCCCTGGAGAAGGACATCATGCTTGGTAAAGTAGAGGGTCAGCAAAAAAGAGGAAGACCCTCAACAAGACGGGTTGATGCAGTGGCTGCAACAGTGGGCTCAAGCATAGCAACGATTGTGCGGATGGCACAGGAATGGGTAGTGTTCCGCTCTGCTACGAGTCAGAACTGACTCGATGGCCACCTAACAACAACAACATAGCTTCAAACTATACCTGAAGAACTTAGCTTTCTCCACATAGTGCCTGGATAAATTTGGGGAATGTTCAAATTGAATTTTCTCTAAGATTAAGTTCTGAGGGTACAACAATCTTAAAATGAAGGCCGAAGCCATTCCTGTAGTTTTTGGAGACTATTCATATCAGGGTGTGTCCCATTCTCTACCTTCAAAGAGAATAAATGATAAGAAGAGATGCCTACACATGCCCTTGAAAGACAAGCAGTTTCGCTGAGGCTTCAAAAACACACAACAATCCTTATAAGGTTTTGGTGTGGAAGATGACAGACCCAAACCAGGTTTTTTAAAAAGTCTCTTCTTGTTTTAAGAGCATAGCTAGTAAGCAAGAAACATAAATTTGTAAGATTTTAAAAGGCAAAGGGTTAATTCTTGGAAGGCCATCATACAAAGGAAGCAACTGTTCGAGTTGAATTGTCTCAAAACAAATAGGACTATACCATGTGGAGGGTCTGGTTTCCAGATTTGTGTTTCTAAAGATTAGAGTGCTGAAAGAAACAAAAGGCCTAAACTTACACAAACCCCACATGCTCACAGACTGGCAACTCTGATTCCCAGGCATGCTGACTCACCAGGGTTTGCTGCTCAGCTTCTGCGGCTGAGGGAGGCCTGGGGAACCCAGCGAGACAAGAGGATTTTCTGATCACCATCTGACCCACCCACCCCAGACCACTCAGCCCCACCCCCACTGGACACATGCTTCCTTACGCCAGCTTCCTCCAAACCCTGGCACGAAGGCCTTCAGGTAGGAACAGAACAGATGGGGCTTCCAAAGAGGCCCTAATCCCATTTACTCAACCAGCCCACCACAGACCAGCATCTGATGACCTGACACAGCAGAACCAGCTGGAACCTTGGCTTTTAATATGCCTTGCAAATGAAAATCAGGAGAGGAAAATCAATTTAAACAGATGATCAATCAGCAAGTGCAGCAAGATGGGGCCCCTTTCATCCATCCTGTCCTGGTCTGTGAAATGACCCCACTCCAGTTGAGTTTTGAGGTGAGTGGTGGTCTCAAACCCAAAGGAAAGGAATTTCCAATCTGACGGTGAGTTCAGCTGTGTCCTCTGATTACCCACCCAACAGCCTCCCTTCTTTTGTGACTACTCCTTTCTCTAGGAAAACACTTTTGGTCCCGGGGCTTTCCCCAGCCTCAGTCATGGCGCCCAGCCCTGTGTCCCAGGCTGGCAGCACTTTAAGTGTTTTAAGTTGAAGGTCTCCCTGGACCCACGAGCTGCTGGCTAATAGCTAATGATATGAAAAAAATCTAATGATAGCAGTTATAAATTATTGAGCACCTGACATGGTGCCAGGCATTACGCTATGCAATTTATGCACATCAACTCATATATCCTCACCACGACGTCATATAAAGACAGGGAAACTGAGGTTCAGAGTGAAGTGCACATCAACTCATATATCCTCACCACAACCCCATATAAAGACAGGGAAACTGAGATTCAGAGTGAATTGTCCAACATCAGATAACACAGAACCTGGGTATGTCTGACTCGAGAAACCATGACTTTTACCACTAGGCTAGACTGTTGAGCCCACCTACAGCAATGCTCGCAGGGAAAGCCCACCAAGGGCTGGGCCCTGAGCTCAGGAGTGACACCACAGCAATTCCAGAGCAGCAAGTCTTAGCATCAGCCACTGGAAAGACAGCAACACACGGTCTGTGCCCAGTGCTCAAGAAGGGAGGCCTCCCCACTGCTCTGCTGTGATCTAGGCAGGCAGGATGCCCTTGAGGTCAGCCCCACCAGATGGCCAAAATCTGTGAAAATTCAGCCCATTAGAACGCTTAAGAGCTCCAGCTCTAAAGTCAAAGCCCAACTGCCAGAGGCTATTGTTCAACTCAGTGGAACCTGAATTTTCTCAAATCTGTAAAATGATCATCTGCCTCAGAGAGCTATTGTGAGGATTCAGTGAGAATACCTGGTACACACAACCTGACACACAGAAAACACTTGGGTATATCATAGTTATTATCATTATTAGCAACCGGGTAGAATCTGATTAGCCTGTTGGAAGCCCCAGCTGTTGTCCTGTCTGAACAATGGGTTCCAGGCCTCAGCTTCCCCAGGCCAGCCAGGACTCTTAACCCTGGCTTGAGCCTTAGCTGGGGTCCTGCTCAAAAACAGACCAGTCTCATAAAAAGACAACCTAGAGACTGGGAAAAAAATCTTTGGGAACGACCTATCTGTAAGGGTCTAATCTCTAAAATATATAGAAAACTTCAACAACTCAATAACAAAAAAGCAAACAAGCCAATTAAAAAATGGGCAAAAGACATGAACAGACAGCTCACCAAAGAGGACATTCAAGCAGCCAACACACACATGAAAAGATGTTCACAATCATTAGCCGTTAGAAAGATGCAAATCAAAACTACCATGAGATATCATTTCACCCTTGCTAAAATGGCGCTGGTCAAAAAAGCAGAAAGCAACAAATGCTGGTGAGAATGTGGGGAGATTAGAACCCTTATCCACTGCTGGTGGGACTGTTAAAAAAAAAAAAAAAACTAGAAATAGAACTACCTTATGATCTAGCAATTCTACTTCTAGGTATATATCCTAGAGACTGAATAAATGTGACATGAACAGACATATGCACACCTATGTTCACTGCAGCACTACTCACAACAGCAAAAAGACGGAAACAACCTACGTACCCATCAATGGATGAATGGATAAACAAAATGCGGTACACACACTACGCAGCTATAAAGGCTAATGATGAGTCCTCAAACCATCCTACAACGCGGATGAATCTGGAGGGCATTATGCTGAGTGAAATAAGTCAATCACAAAGAATAAATATCATATAATCTCACTTTTATACAAAATATACATACAGAAACCAAAATTCATTGGTGGTTACCAAGGATTTGGTAGGGCGGGGGGAAGATTCACTCTCTAGATAGTAGACACTTGTTGTTTTTGGTGGTGGGAAAGTAACACCTCACGTAGGTGAAGTAAACACAGCCTGACCAAGGTAAATGATGTCACTAAGAAGCACACAGGAAAAAAGGATGTTTTTGGCAAATGCTAAGACATACATAATTTTGCAGCAACCAAAAAAATACATGTGTGGTTACACACGTATGCATGCATGTACATATGTGTATACGTATGTGTGTATGTGTATGTGTGTGCATCCATATGTATTCATACGCATGATAAGGCACAAAGGCAGCACATTTACAGAGTCTTCTAGGCATAACCAAACACCTCATGGGACAACTCAGTCATTGGCATACTATCATTCATGAAGTTTATATTCTATATCCCCGTTTGGTGAGTAGTGCCTAGGGTCTTAAAAGCTTGCGAGTGGCTATTATATATTGGTCTCTTCCTGTCCAGAGCAAAAGAGGAAGAAAGAAACCAAAGACTCAGAGAAGAAACCAGTCTACAGGACTAACAGTCTACATGAACTATGGCCTCATCTACCATGAGACCAGAAGAACTAGATGGTGCCAGGACTCCTTTTTAAATGAGATAATCCATGTCAAATGCTCTGCCCAATACCAGCTCAAGAATATATTCAGTAAGTGTTAGCTTTTATTATAGTTGCTGTTATCATTATTGCAAAGTCAGTGACAGAATCAAATCTTCCTTCTCCTCGAAGAGGGCTCCTTTCATCAGCCAGCCCTGATCTTCCATGGCAATTCAGGTGTGTAGGACTCCCTAGAGGAGCCCTGGTGGCGCAGAGGTTAAGCACTCAACTTCTAACCAAAAGGTGGGGGTTTGAACCCACCAGCCGCTCCATGAGAGAAAAATGTGACAGTCTGCTTCTGTAAAGATTTACAGCATTGGGAACCCTATGGGGTAGTTCCACTCTGTCCTATAGAGTCGCTAGGAGTCAGAATCGACCCGAAGGCAATGAGTTTTTGAGAGGACATCCCAGACACCCAGCAGCAGCTCTCCTGTTCTCACAGTAAGTCACTCTCTCCTCTCCTGCCTCAGCTAAGTGGCATAAATGGGTTGACGGAGGCAGGAACAAGAAGAGTAAGGAGAAGGGAAAGGCAGGAAAAGAGAAAACAAACCCACAAACCTGGAAAGCTGACTTTCAAAGCACAGTTGTAGCTTTGGTTGTTTACCACAAAGATGGAAGACAGTAACTCTACTGAGCCCTACTCAGCCTTATGCTGGACTGATATCAGCCTCCAGCTTTTCTCCCTCAATCTCAGCTCTAACTGCTTCTGCCTCCCCCTTCCTTGTTTCCTCTCTGCACATTAGCCTCCAGCTCCCTCTTCCCCTTTGCCAGCTCTGGCTGCTGTTCCTGGGATGGGCTTGGCTGCCTGCCCAACCCTAGGCCTGGAGTAGGTACTGCAGGCCCAGAGGGCAATCCCAGAGGCAATCCCAGAGGCTGCAGTCAGTGTGGATGCTCTAGCTCCAAGGGTATCAGGCAGCTGTTCATCTCTTAGGCAGTTCCATTAAATGACAACCACAGAGTGGCGTCACTAGGGTTAGTATCACCCAGTGTGGTAACTCATGGTATCACCCGCCCCACGGACCTCCTCCTATACCAGACTATGCAGAGTCCTTAGTAATGTTTTTGTACTGTTACTTGTAAATCATAATTTCCATATGTCACTGAATATAATGACAACAGAAATGACATAAACAACTATTAAAACTAAAATTATACCTTTAAATTACAATATCATACACATACCCTAAATATATTTACATTTACATAGTTTCCTGAGGTTAAAGTGGTGGGGTGAGCAGGGCCAACTCTGCAGGAGGAGGCGGCTGGCTCACTGGGCAGTTACATCCTGCTGCAGGGGCTGGCAGAGCAGCCACACCGGGGACCCAGGCCAGCAGCCAGGCCATGCCAGCAATGCCCCTGCTCAGGGACAGACTGCGTGGCCAGTCCAAACTTCAGGGCTCTGCAGACTCAAGGCTGGCACCCACTTAAGGTTCTGCCCTTGGCTCACAGCTCACACCCGTGCTGAGCCCACACCGGGATGGGGTTGGGGCAGTGCTACAGAGGGGCAGTGGGCCACCCGCTGGGAACCCCCCACCCCGTGCCCCAGGCTTGACAGACCGCAAGAACCAGCAGAGGTGGATGTGGGCCAGGAAAAGCCGAGCACTGGGGGACACTGGTATCTTCCTTTCTGATGCTGTCACCTGGTGCGGTCACATCCCCCTACTGATACCACTGCAGCCATGCAAGTCCCTGTCCTCTAGGGACTTGTTATCTACTGCTGAGACAGAACTGCCTCTTATGAAGCAGAACTCTGCATGGAGGGCTAAACCATACAGTGCAAGTGGAAAGGGAAAAGGAGGGACAAGTGTGGACTGGCATTATGGGAAGAAATGCAGCAGGACGGGGGAGGAAGAACCAGTATCTGTGTTACATGGGGCTACACACTCCATATGCATCACTACCTTCAAACTTCACAACCAGCCTGGGAAATGGGCTGCTCTGGCTTTTACAGATTAATAAACGGAGGTTTCTTAACTACTAAGCAGTAGGACTAGGAAATGAAGACAGCTGTCAGACTCTAAAGCCCACACTGTGGGAAGTGCTCACAGAGGAGGTAGGGCTTGTTTGTTTGGACCCTTAAATGACTGGTTGCATAAAAGGAAGGAAGGGGAAAGAGGGCTGATGTGGTCAGTTCATGTCTACAGGTGATTTTAAGAAATGTATTACTAACAGTATTTTTTAAATAATTACTTACATTTATTGAGCATTTACTGGGTCTATCCTAGCACTGTGCTGAGGACTTAACCCGACAGTCACATTTAATCCACTACAACCCTATGAGGGAAATGATAATCTTCATTTTACAGATGGAAAAACTGAATAGAGGTTAAGGGATTGGCCTGAGCTCACACAGCCAGTATATGAGGGAAAAGAGATTCAGGTGGTCTGATTGTAAACTGTTCGCTCTACATTGTCGACCTTGCTACTGTTCTCTGCTTTGACTACGTGCCAGCACGTACCCCTTCCCTGAGGAGGTAAAGATGGCCGAGGATGAAAACATACATCATCAACACCTAAGTGCAGCCCAGAAGTATTGACTCAATGAAAACATTAAACTCCCAGGAAACTTTCCATTTTGGTCCAGGATCTCCCTGAACAATGTGTGCCCCTGAACAGTCACTTAACCTCTCTGAGTGTCTCTGACCCCAACATTGAAGTGAGGGGTCTGGACTAGTCCTTCCAAGAGGCCTAATATTCTAAGGTTACTTCAATCTTTTTGGCTTCCAAAGAGAGTAAAGCTCTAATGTAGCCCACCCAAGGACAGGCACTTTGCCTCCTTAGTGAAATGCATGTACGGCTCACATGCCTCCTTGCCTGGGCCTAGCAGAGCCAAGGAAAAATAAGTCCGAAAGGAGAGAGAAAGCAGGGCTACTCCAATCTGAACAAGGGTGATACATAACAGTGTTGGTGCAGCCTTCTCTCTCCTGCATCACCATACTTTGCTCTCTGCAGGGTGAGCAATGGGTCCTGACATATGGAAACCAGACCACAGCAAGCTGGCCCGTTGCTGCAGCTCGGCGGGTCAGGAAGCGGTGCAGAAGACTGCTGGGATGGCTGCTGCTGGGGAGCCTGTCACCCAAGTAACTGCCATGTGAACCGAGGAGCTAAAAAACAGGAGGAAAATGCCGGCACCAGAATATACTGTCAGCATGGCACTCAAGACCTACTGAGGCTTCTTGAGAGAAGGGACCAACCCAACCCACCTCTCCATTCTGTTTCCATTTAGAGTCTATTCAGGAGCAAGAAGCTGCTGACAAGATACTGGTGTTTCTACACAGCAGCAAAAAGAAACTCATCTTTTCAGCTCTCATCTAAACCATTTGTAGAGCTAGTTGGATGCATGTTTTTATTTCTTACTATATATGCCAGACACCCAAAGGCCAGAGAACACAAGTACATGAATTCCTCAGACAGCTTTGCTCCAGCTGCCAGAAGCTGAAGCGGCAGTACTGGCAGAAGCCATTCCCCCTGGGGAGTCTCAAAGCGAGACCACAACAGCCCCTTGATCCCACCTCGCAGCCACAGACTCTGAATGGCCTGAGAAAAAGATGGAAAATGGGTGGTGTCCATTTGTAAACCACTTCCTAGAAAGTGAACTTACAAAAATCACAAGGAGGAAAGACTGAGAAAGCATTTTAAATGCAGTCACTGCCGTCACTTGGAACTTGGACTTCAAAGATCACCTTTGGAGATTAGGTCTTACCCGGAGCTACTTGGGAGGGAAAGCTGTTTCCTCTGCCAAAGCAAATGAGACCCGTCTGCTTCTATTTTCATGCTTTTGAAAGACTTTTTGTCCTAAAATGTACTGCAGCAGCAAGCTAAGACAGCAGTTCCATTTAGGGTTGGGTAGGAACATACGACTTTTCTAATTCAGCCAATCTCAAAAGTGCAAAAAAGAGGGATGGAGGGAGGGAGAAAAGAGGATTTTTTTAAAAGAAAATATACCAACTGGTTGTATTTCTGCAAAATAATATTAGGTCACGTGACACTGAGCACAAAGTAATTTTCTTTTTCCTTGTAAAGTATACTCACTGTTCCTTACCTTACATATTTCAAATATATTAATAAGAATATATACCCAGTTGAGGCCTGAGGACTGAAGCCAGTGTGGGCTGGCAAGAACAAATGTTGTATGCCATTGAGTCGATTTCGACTCACAGTGACCCTATAGGACAGAGGAGAACTGCCCCATAGGGTTTCCTAGGTTGTAATCTTTATGGGAGCAGTTTACCACATCTTTCCTCCTGTGGAGCAGCTGTTGGGTTCAAACCACCAATCTGCTGGTTAGGAGCAAAGTGCTTAACCATTGCACCACCAGGGCTCCTTGCTAGAACAAATATTACTTGCCAAACACAACCAAGCCAACACACACACACGTGCTAAACTTTCCAAATACCAAATAATGAAGCATTTTTGGTCTCTGGGTTCCAGAGCTATGTTTAATCCCACAGGACTCAAAATAAACAACAAAAATGGGCCATATTGTTTTACTGAACAACACTTGAAATACTTTTTGCTGTCACTATTGAAAGGATCTCAGGTGGCACAGTAATTAAAGCACTCAGCTGTGAACCAAAAGGTCTGTGGTTTGAACCCACCAGCCGCTCTGCAGGAGAAAGGCAGCAGTCAGCTTCAGTAAAGAATATAGTCTTGGAAACCCTACGGGGCAGTTCTACTCTGTCCTATAGGATCCCTATGAGTCGGAATCAATGCCAGTGGGTTTGGCTTTTTGGCTTGATCACTGTTGATCTGTGCAGGTCTGACTACCTACTTATGCGCAAACGGGGCATTGTTAAGGGGCGCCAGATTTCTAGGTGGGCCGCTCTATTTATTTCTGCACTATCTGTGAATCTGCGCTCCGAGGTCCTGGAATAAAAACAGCATGCCTGCTACACGCTGTATCTCTGGTCTTGTGCTTGCAGCTCGTTCTCCTCCTCTTAGGAGACAACCTCATTAGATCCTACTGAAGGTAAACCACTGATGAGGCACTAATACCCCCCTTCCAGGGAGCATATGGATACCAGCCACCCTGGAAGTGTACCTGAATGTAGCTGATTAGTGTTCAAACACCCAATTACCACATCAACTGTTCACTTTTCAGTCACCTTTGGAGTCCAGTAGTCAGCAATTGACTGAAAAAAACATTAACTGGAGATGAGGTTAGGTTTCTGCATTTAAGTAAAAGGGAAGGCAAGAAGGGAAATTGTGAAATGAATCAAAAGACAAGGAAGGAACCCAGTACGAAGATGATAAATGATAAAAGATAATAAAGGGGCACCTGAATGTCCACAAATGCATAGATGTGGCTTCTAGAGTCACATTTCCTCTCAGTAGGGCTCAGGTTCATCACATGTAACTAATCCTCCTCTTAATGTTCACTAATTCTTAAAAAAAAAAAAAAATTAAATCCATTAAGACCACATTGACCACTCTTTTCCTAGAGGCCTGTGATGGAGGTGGGCTGATAATGCAGAGCAGACAGGAAGAGCAAGAGGACAGAGAAAAGACCTGCACAAGAAAAGAATATCTGCTTTCAATCAATCAGCAAACGGTCAGAGAGGTGAGGTTACTCAGGCTCTCTTTCCTGGGGCCAAATTCAGAAGTATTGCATACTTACTCTGTAAAGTTTAGAAAATACAGACAGATATCAAGGAAAAAAGTTACCTAGTACCCCAACACCTACAGTTAATGTTTTAGAACATATCCTATCAGTCTTTTATACACATAAATACATACATATACATGCTATGCACATGTGCCTTGTAAACACAACTGGGGTCACACTGTACATCCTATTTGGCAACCTTTTCCACTGAATGCTTCTTCACAAAAATTCTCTCCTCACAGAGCTTTTAGAAGAGCAGCAATTCAACTATAGTGTTGGAATCACTCTATTTCACGTCTCATTTATATCCTACGATCCAATCTGTCAAAATTTGGTAGAGCACTGTATGGCGGGGGGGGGGAGGTTGAGACTCCCTATAGTAAAGCATGTTTAACAGCCAGATAAATACTGCATTGAATGGAGGTACCATAATTTATCAATTTAAATCTCTCGTTGGACTTTTAGCTTGCTTCCAATAGTTCATTATTATAAACAGTACTCCAATAGTTCATTATCATAAACAATGCTAGGAAAATAAACCGAATATGCAGCTAAAAATCAGGATATTTGTATTTCCTGAAAATAAATTCCTACAAGTAGAGCCAATACATCAAAGGATATGCTATATATATATCTCCAATGTGACTTCCAAAAAAGTAGTGTCAACTTATACTAGTAGTGTACTGAGGGTATGTATTTCTCCCAACACCTTCTTGTAGTATTTGCCAACTAAGTCAATTTCTTTAAAAAGAAAAAGTAATCCTTACAAAAAGCACATAAGGCATTAAACTTAAGGAAACATATCAAACAATCAAATAAGGATAGAAGATGGGTAAATAAAGAGACTACTTCACTGTGAATACTATCAACAATAAAGGAATCCAATAATGATTCTGGCTCCAAGGATTTTTAAGAAAGTTTTGTTAAATAAGGGAAAACAGGAAAAAAGATTAACTATAAGGACATCTTTCAATTATATCTAAATTTTCCAAATTTATTCTTTCAAAAGAAAATGCCATCACCCCCCCGCCAAAGAAAAAGATGATGTCTATATTTAGGTCTAGTAAGTAACAGTCTCCTTACCATGGGTTTAACATCAGGGGTTGTGAAGCCTCTAGCCCATGGACTAGCTAGAACCTGACTGATTCACATCCACAGGGAGCAAGAGTCTCATTCAAAATGGACTGTGGAACCCTTGGACAGGGCTAAGGGCTGGATGTAGCCCACAGGCTTATTATATGGACTTTCAAGCTTCAGATGGGGTCAGAGGGTATTAACACCTATAACAGACACTTGTCTGCCTCCTCAGTATCCAGGCTCGCCACTGGGTGATAATGCAATTTTCACTAGGAGATCCCTCTCCTTCACCCTTGGCCACGTGGCTGAGTGGAGTTCATAATGAAATGTGTGAGTCAGGTCCACCAAAGCCTCACATGACCCTGGCTTCAGTGACTGGATTAGGGATAATACAGGTGCCCTAAACTAGCCATACTGAATCTCAGCACTGAAAACAGAGAAGTTGGAGCTGCTATAGTATCTTACCAGAAAAAGAGGAGAATCTGGAGCCATCAGGGAAAAGAATGATGCCTACCAAAGGACCACTGTGAGGATTAAATCATCCCTTCTATTCAGATACATGTGGAACCCAAAATGCAACCAACCAGTGGAAAGCAGCTCCAAAAGACAAAGAGAAGCTGAGTTTTGAAGGATTAATGGCACCCTGAATCCAGCTGTACCTGAAGTGAGATCAAAGTTTGAGCTTCCATTATGTGAGCCGATAAATTGCCTTTTTGCATAAGCCAGGTGTCAGGTTTTCTGTCACAACAGAAAGAATTCTCATTAAGACACAACAGGTATGTCACTCAGATCCATCTACTCACACATCAAAGAAAGAGAAGATCTAATAATACCTAGATGTCCTGATGCATGGTCCACGACCAATTTACTAGGCCACAATTTCTTTCTTTCTTTTCTTTAAGGCTTCAAAAAATGCTTTATTGAAAATTGTGGATTTGATTACAGGAATCTTGTTATTTGTCTTTTTTTTTAATAATTTATTTTTTTGGTTGTTGAGAATATACACAGAACATATACCAACTCAACAGTTTCAACGTGTATAATTCACTGACACTGACTACATTCTTGAAGTTGTACAACCATTCTTACCCTCCTTATCCGAGTTGTTCCTTCCCCATTAACACAAGCTCACTGCCCACTCAAGTTCCTAACTAATTTTCAGAGTTGCTGATGTCAAACTGATCCTATATAGATAGATCTTAAAAGTACAATGCTCAAGGCAGACATTCATTACCAGTTAAACTATTCTTTGGTTTTAAGAAGACTGCAGTGGATATTTTTGGTTTAAGGTTTAAACATTATTTCAGAACACTAGTTTCAGGGGTTCATACAACCTCTGTGGCTCTAGAAAGGCTGGATTCCAGAGAATTTGAAATTTTGTTCTACATTTTCCCCTGTGTTCAGGATTTTTCTATAGAATCTTTGATCGAAATGTTCAGTAATGGTTGCTAGGCACCATTCAGTTCTTCTGGTCTCATGGCAAAGGAGGCAGTTGTTCATGGAGGCAATGAAGCCACACATTCCATTTCCTTTTCCTATTCCTGACTTTCCTTCCTCTGTTGCTCCAGCCTAACAGAGGCCAAGTCTTGTACCTTGGATGGCCACTTACAAGTTTTTAAGACCCAAGGCACTACGCAATGAAGTAGGAGGTAGAACAGAAGCACTAAATATGTTATTACGCCAATTAACTAGAATGTCTCATGAGACGATGACCCTAAATCTCCAAACTAAGGAACCAAATCCCATGAAGTGTTTGGTTGTACACAAGTAGTTTCAGCAGCTACTCTTTTTTTTTTTTTTTTTTTGTCATTGTTGTAAATATATCTATCACATAGCTTTTGACTAGGCCACAAGTTCAACCCAATATATAAAGGGAACTCATGGCTGAACTACAGGATCAACGATCCCCAGTTCATCCAAGCTGTAAATTCCATCATAACTGGGTGGACCACAGCCTTGAAACGCCCAAGGAGCACTTCTACTCTGCACACATGCGATTGCCATGGGTCAGAACTAACAACAACATGACTAAAAAGCTGAAAGAACTTTTCCAATTGCAATTTTACAAACTTAGGCCTCCTTCAAGTAGATCTACCACAGACTACTCAAAGGTGTTTTTTGTGTTGTGTACATATTTCCTGCCGCTTTCCTGTTCCCGAGGACGAATCTCCTCCAAGCATTCAGACACCATGTGAAAGGCTGGGAACCAGAGCTTCCGGAAGTCTTCCTCTGGGCAATAATAACATGATCAATCCTCTAGCTGAAACAGGTATTTCATCTAGACCACATCCTATGAAACTAAAAGACCAGACCCGACCAGAACTTGACTACCTTCTTGGTTTCAATTACTATCCCAGAAACAACTTCTCTTTGATTTTAAGGGCTGAGGAGCCCATTTAGAAAGTGTTCAGGTTTCACAGACGGTGACAGAAAATGCTCATGCTTGTGTCTCTATCGGAAATACATTCCCCGCAGGGTGAAACTTGAGGGCCCAAGGCTTGGGCTTTGCTTTTGTTCTGTAACAGTTACTGATTTCAGAAATGCACACTCATATGCCATGAAGCCCCAAGGTATATTAACGTGTAAAGATGTGCAGATAATTAAATACAAACCAGAACTCTGTACCTGATGGAAGGCATCGTGCTGTTATAGGCTTTGCAAAGGAAGACAGCTGATGATTGTGCCCAGTTCCTCGCCTACTTCCCGCCCACACTGACCTGCCAAAACTGTTGCTGCCTAATGGCCACTGCAATCCTATTAAAACTTTGCCCTAGCAGCCAGGCCCTATTTTAAGAAAACCCAGTGTGAGAACATTTAAAAGCAGTAGCACCATAAGCTCTGTTGGTCAGCAACACCTTTGAGAACCTGATGATAGCTACAGACCCCAGAATAAACGGTATATATATATATATACATTCTCTCTCTCCCAAATTTTGCATCCACGGGGTCCATGAAATTACATGGAACTTTTCTGAGTTGTGTCAGTGTTTTGGCTGTATTGCAAGCACATTCATTCCCTTCATTAAAAAAACAGTTGCAGAAATATTGCAACTCCTATAGCTACACCAGTAGTTGTGTGCCTTCCAGGAAGGACAGGACATGCTTTGGTTGCAGAATGACTGGGTTTGCACAGTCTGTCGGATCTCCAGCATATACTTAACCACCATGCACCCTCAGTTTTCTCATCTCAAAATTGGGAAAATAACACTGCTTCTATCAATGGTTCAGTGTGAAGACCCACCACCTCAGATGGGTCTCAGGTCAATGTTGAGCTGTTTTCCTTGCCCGTCCAATCTCAAGTGCCATCTCACTCTGATCCAGCACAACAGTTCTGTTTCTTCACAGCACATATCACTCTCTGAAATTCTTATCTGTGGACTTCTGTATTGGACACCAGAAAGTAAGCGTCACAAGAATAGGGATTTTATCTGTCCTATTTTATCCTATGCACCAATGCTACCAATGCTGCCAACAGATGCTTAATAAAGATCTCTTGAATGAATAATAATCACTGATGCTTACTAAGCACTTATTGCATACAAGATACAAGTCTACACACTTTAAAAGTATTAACTCCTGAGTTAATAAATGATGTATTTATATTCGACATGCTTAGCAATGTCCCTAGCACAGTTACCAAAAAAAAAAAAAAAAAAACCATTGCCACTGAGCCGATTCTGACTCAGAGCAACCCTACAAAACAGAAAACTGCCCCACACGGTTTCCAAGGAGCAGCTGGTGGATTTGAACTGTCAATGTTTTGGTTAGCAGCCGATGTCTTAACCACTATGCTACCAGGGCTCCAGTATACAGTTAGAGCTCAATATATGATAACTATTAATACCAACTGTAATTATTATTAATATGATGTTAACAAATACTCAACAGCAAAGGAGTTGAGTCCTAAGGATGCAGAATTCAATTTCACATCTCAAGAGCTGGTTTCTAAGGTCCAATTTCTCCTGGACCCCTTCCAATATCCCATCACATTGAGAAAGAAGAAAAAACAATGTCGCATTGCTCCAATTATTCCCTACCTCATCAGCATCTCGGCTAATCTGATACGAACATGGCTCCTTAGCCAGCAGTGTATGGCTCTGTCTCTCCTCACTCCACAAGCTAACTTTCACCTTAAACATAATGAAAGCCAAAACGTGAAGCTGAAACAGGGAGGTATTCATCCTGTCATGCCTCTTTGTGACCTGCACCTCAGCCCCTTGGAAAAAAATTCACATTATTAACAGAAATCATGCCTGCCTCTCATTTTAGCAAGGACGTAAACCCAAAGGGTTTATTCAAGCCATGGCCACACAGCACTCTAGATACTCCAGGGGTTTACCAACCTAGTGCATTCTAGTGAAAACTTTTCTGGTGCCAGTCTGCATCTTCCCCACCTCAATAAACAAAGGCATCGTATCTAAGGCATTTGGAGATGCAGGAGCAAAAGCCAGCAGCTTTTCTGAATACTGCATAGTGCTTGTTTTAAATAGGGATTCAACTGCTTAAAACACTTAAAAGGACTCAAGAAAAGCTGAATACTTAAACACTGCCAGTTTGTATTTCTTGAGATCTCTTATGCCAGGGTATTTACTGAAACTTATGACATGGTGGCTTTCAACTCCGAGGGCTGGAGCATGTTCCTTGTCAAAGAAGATAGGTGATATGGGCCATCAAAGTCCTCCATCTCTTTAGAACAACTGCAGACAATGGCCTGTTTCATATGGCAGCAGGAAAAGGCCAAGAACTGAAGTCCTAGTCAGGGCCTCCAAAGCCAGACACACTTGCCAAGAAAGCAAAGAGCAGATTCCACCTCCACTGGCTGGCAGGCCCCCACATTCTGCTTTAACCATGTGAAACAACCAGCCCTTGCTCTCCCCGCCTCCAGGCCCAGTTATGATATTTGGGGTGGACAGAGAATAGCAACACCAGCGACTTTTTCTAGGAGAGTGTTTTTTAAAAATAGAGCTTCCAAGTTTAGGCCTAAAACTGAAAAGAAAAATAGCCAGAATTAGAAGCTTGTTTTAACACAATACATTGAAAATTACAAGTTTAAGCACTGGTAGCTGGGGAGGCAGGGGGATCACACCACCACATGATTTCTCAGTGAGTCACAGAAGATAGTACAGGCTTGTTTAATAGCGAGAGTCCAGCGATAGCATTAGGAAGTCCAGTTGTGTCAGGTGATGGAAAACCAAACTGACACTCCACCTGCATCTGTTATAGCAGTGGCAGGACGGGCACAAATGAGCTGCAGCTGTGACTTACAAGACAGAAATATTAATAAACCTCTTTTGAGGCTAGTCAAAGAGGGTATGTTTGAAACCCTGAATATGACTCACTTTCACAAGTTAAATCAGTTTAACGGGGGGAAAAAAAACCTCTAATAATAAATCACTAACTGAAACATTTCTGGATTTCTAACATCCATTCTTAACATACCTTTGTGTCAAAGCAAAAGCCAAGTGCAGGCTACTAACAGCAGATTGCTACCTTTTCGGTTAGGAGACGCACTCTGATGGAACTAGATGAGAACAACAAAAATTAATCTTTAGGCCTAGATGGATGCTGTCATGATAATAAGATAATAAAGACCTCCCCAAAGGGCTTCTGGGTACCATAAATTATATAACAAATCCCCTTCCGCCAGGCAGCCAGGATTAACTCCTATTCCCCCAGGTTACTAGAGTATCACCAAAGGGCTTATCAAAATGAGAAAGGCATTATCCACCATCGCTCTGCAAAGTCGGTCATCCTTCTCACTACAAGCCAGCTTGCTGACATCAACTACTCACTGTAAGAGAAGTCAACATAACAATCTTAAAACAACGTTGATATCTGTTTCTTCAAGGCCAAAGCTTAAAAAAAGGTGGGGCGGGGAGGGGGGAATAATTCATTAATTTCTCCCCTAGTAAGTTCTTCTGATTGAATTGTTTATAAAGCTTCTGTTATGAAACAAGGCTTGAATGGATTATACATTACTTACTCTTATGGAACATAAACATTCATGGCTCCCAAGCAAATTGTCAAAAATGATAAGTATATGAGGAAGGATATTGTTGTTTTGGTGATAGTTTCTTAGAAAGCTCCAAGAAGGCAGGCAGTGTGTATGGTAACTTGAAAAGGGCCAACCAGACCAAACAAATACTTTCTAAAGAATCGAATGAAAATAAGCACCTATTATGGAGCCCTGATGGCACAGTCGTTAAGAGCTTTGGCTGCTAACCAAAAGGTCAGCAGTTCGAATCTACCATTCGCTCCTTGGGGCAGTTCCACTATGAGTCAGAATCAACTCAATGGCAACAGGTTTGGTTTTTTGGTTTATGTGCCTAGTACATGATGTCCTTCTCCAGGAACTGGTCCTTCCTGATAACATGCCCAGAGTACGTAAGTCTCATCATCCTTTCTTCTAAGGAGCACTCTGGCTGTATTTCTTCCAAGACAGATTTTGTTCGTTCTTCTGGCAGTCCATGGTATATCCAATATTCTTCGCCAGGACCGCTATTCAAAGGCATCAATTCTTCTTCAGTCTTCCTTATTCACTGTCCACCTTTCTCATGTATATGACATGACTGAAAATACCATGGCTTGGGTCAGGCACACCTTAGTCCTCAAGGTGACATATTTGCTTTTTTAACATTTTAAAGAGATTTTTTGCAGCAGATTTGCCCAATGCAACACATCATTTGATTTCTTGACTGCTACTTCCATGGGAATTGTGAATCCAAGTAAAATGAAATCCTTGACAACTTCAATCTTTCCTCTGTTTATCATGATGCTTATTGGTCCAGTTGTGAGAATTTTTTCTTTCTGTTGAGGTGTAAATCATACTTAAAGCTGTAGTTTTTTATCTTCGTCAGTAAGGGCTTGAAGTCCTCTTCACTTTCAGCAAGCAAGGTTGTGTCACCTGCATATCTGCTTGGTAGAGGAAGATCCTCAATGAGATGGACTGACGCAGCGGCTGCGACAATAGGCTCAAACACGCCAATGATTGTGAGGATGGCGCAGGACTGGGATGGCGCAGGACTGGGCAGTGCTTCGTTCTGTTGTACGTGGGGTTGCTATGAGTCAGAACCAACTTGACAGTACCCAACAACATGTACCTAGTGCACTGCACATATCTACCTACCTAAACAGTTATTGCTTTTAAGCAATAACATTCACAAATACTACAGTATTTATTTTCACAAATAATATGCCCACACATAACATGTGGAAACTAGCATAGCATGCTTATGAAAATAACAAAATAACGTGGGGGGGGGGGTGGGGTGGGTGTTGCGCAGCTGGCAAAAAGTATAATGTGCTCATTACTGGGTAAAAACATAGTACCTAAGGTTTACCATGTTCCAGGCATCATTTTCAAAACATTTTCATACACATCAACTATTGCAATAATCCTTATAATAATATCCTATGAGGTAAACATTACTATCACATTTTATAAATGAGAAAACGAAGGCACACAAAGTATAGGTAACTTGCCTAAAGGCACACAGCTAGTAAGTGTAAAGCCAGAATTTCTCAAAATTAAATGTTTTTCAAAGCTATTTTTTAAAAAAATATGGAGGTTTAAATTGCCTCTCTCAAAAAGCACTACAAATGCAATCCCTATCAAAATTTTGACAGCATTTTTTGCAAAAACAGAAAAGCCAATCCTCCAATTCATATGGAACTACAGGGAGCCCCGAATAGCCTCAGCAACTTTTAAAAAGAACAGAGTAGGACTCAAATTGGCCGATTTCAAACCATTCTATAAAGCTACAGTAATAGAAACAGCATAGTACTGGTATTGGAATAGGCATACGGACGAAAGGAATAGAAATTGAGAATTCAGAAATAAACCCATACATCTAAGAATGAATGATTTCCAACAAGGGTGCTAAGTCCATTCATTGGGAGAAAATTAGTCTCTTCAACAAATAGTGCTGGGAAAAATGGATCTGCACAAGCGAAACAGTAAATCAGAATAACTCACACCATATATGAAAATTAACTCAAAATGATCAATGGCCTAAATTAAGAACTAAAACCATAAACTCGTAGATGAAAACATAGGAATAAAGCTTCAGGACTTGGTTTTTGACAATAAATTCTTATATATGATACCAAAAATAAGAGCAACAAAAGACAAAATTGGACTTTATCAAAATTAAAGCTTGTGTGCATCAAAGGACTTATCAACAAAGTGAACAGACAACCTACAGGATGGAAGAAAATATTTGGGAACCAAATATCTGATAAGGGTTTAATATACAGAATACGTAAAGAACTACAACTCAACAACAAAAAGACAAATAACCCAATTAAAAAATGGGCAAAGGGCTTAAAAAGACATTTCTCCAAGGATGTGCAAACGGACAACAAGTACATGAAAAGATGGCTCAACGGCATTGGGAAAGTGCAAATCAAAACCACAATGAGATGGCATTTCAAATGCATCAAGACGGCTATTATCAGAAAAACAGAAAACAGCCAAGTGTTGGAGAGGAGGCGGAGAAACAGGCACCCTCATCCACTGCTGGTGGGAATGTAAAATGATGCAGCTGCTTTAGAAAACAGTTTGGTGGTTCCTCAAGAAGTTAAACACAGGATTATCATATTCCCAGCAATTCCACTTCTGAGTATATACCCCAAAGATTTGAAAGTAGGGACTCAAATACTTGTACACCAATGTTCATTGCAGTACTATTCACAATAGCCAAAAGGTGGAAACAACCCAACTATCTATCACATATGAATGGATAAACAAAATGTGGTATATCCATACAATGGTATTCAGCCATAAAAAGACACGGAAGTCCTGATACATGCTACCTGATGGATGGACCTTGAAAACATTACGCTGAGTGAAACAGGTCAGATACAAAAGGACAAATACTACGATTCCGCTTATATGAAATACCAAAACTAGGCAAATGCAAAGAGATAAAAGTTTATTAGTAGTTACAAGGGGCTGGGGAAAGGTGAGAATTAGGAGTTGTTACTTAAGATGTATTGAGTTGGTCTGAGGTGGCACCTTTTGGAAACAGTAGTGATGGTTGTACAACATAGTGAATGTACTTAATGTCACTGAGTTATAGAGTTAAAAATGGAAATATTTATACATATTTACCACAATCAAATAAAATAAAGGATATATTATAATAGGTTTTTCTTGGTTGTTTTGGTGCGAACAAGCCTTTCAGTAGCTGAGAAATGACAGCTTGGACTAATCCAAGGGCTTGCAAACTTTAACTGTAACCTTTAATGAGAAATACATTTTACATCCTTACCCAAGATACACAAAAATACGCCTATAACTGCCACAAGTTTCATGAAGCAATTATTTATGCTTACTTCTATGATGCTATTTCTTTAAAAAAAGTTTTTGTTGTTGTTTTTAATTGTTGTCTATAACCCACTAATGAGACATGACTCATCTTGAAGACAAACTTGAAGGTTTTATTGTGCCAGACACAGTGCCAAGCATTTTACATTCATGATATTGTTTAAACCCCACAGCTATGCCATGAGGTTTGTACTCTTAATATCCCTAATTTACAGATAAGGAAACAAGCTCAGAAATGAAGCAACTTACACAAGTCCTTACTCTGTGGCAGAGACAGTGGAGCTCACCAAACATTTCATCTGCTCTCCCAGTTTGCCTGCCTCCTTTCAGTTAGGTGGGGCAATATGACTATTTCTGGCCTATGATACTTATGCCTTCCAGGTCCAGGCATAGAGCTGGTACATGACACCCCTGCCACGGTGACCAAGACAGTACAGATGGTATAGTAGAAGTTGGTGGAACCTACATCAACCTGGGTGGGTCTCTAACTGTGGAGCAGACCACCCTTCCTCCTGCCAACCCATGTGGGACATGTGGTATGAGTGAGCAATAACTTTTATTCTGATTAAGGCAAATTTTCTAAATTCTAACTCCTGCACTTAAAAAGTGTCTCTCCTCGGTATTTCCACAGTGAGTGACTTAGTTCAGGCCCCTGCCACCTTTATTACAACACCTTCACAAATGGTTTACTTACTCCCAAGATTGCTCCCTCCAATCTCTCCTGCACACTGCTACAGGGGTGATATTTCTAAGATGCGAACACACACACCTCTACTGAAGATAATTTAATGGTTCTCCTTTACCTACAGAATAAGATCCAAACTCAGGAAGGTATACAAGGCCCTTCTGGATTTTGCCTCAACTTCTGTCATATTCCCCTCTCCTGAAACACCTGCTACTCACAGCGCGGCATTGCCTATTCTGCCTCTACCGTTTTACACATGCTCTTAGCACTGCTTGGAAGGCCTCCCTATTCCCCAGTCTTGGTCTTTCAAGCCTAATTCAGATTTTTTTTCTCCCTCAGGAATCCTTCCCTGGCTCCTAAAAGCAGACCCAGAGCCTATCTGCCCCTCAGCACCTTCATTTATAGCAGTGATTTTTTTTTTAACTTCTAAATTTTATTTATTTTGTTGTGGTTGTTGAGAACATACACAACAAAAATACACTAATTCAACCATTTCTACACATACAATTTAGTGACAATGGTTACATTCTTCAGTTGTGCAACCATTCTTACCCTCTTTTTCTGAGTTGCTCCTCCCTCATTAACATAAACTCACTGTCCCCTAAGGTTCCTAGCTAATCTTTTGAGTTGCTGTTGTTAATTTGGAAACCCTGGTGGCGTAGTGGTTAAGTACTACAGCTGTTAACCAAAAGGTCGGCAGTTCGAATCAGCCAGGTGCTCTTTGGAAACTCTACGGGTCAGTTCTACTCTGTCCTATAGGGCTATTATGAGTCAGAATCGACTCGATGGCAGTAGGACTGGAGGGTTGTTAATTCGATCCCATATAGACAGTTCTTAAAAGAGCATAATGCTCACGGCAGACCTTTTTCACTAGTTAAACTATACTGCTTGGTTTTAAGAAGACTTCAGGGGATATTTTTGGTTTAAGGCTTAAAGATTATCTCAGGGCAATAATTTCAGGGGTTCATACAACCTCCATGGCTCCAGAAAGTCTAAAGTCCATGAGAATTTGAAATTCTACTCTGCATTTTCCCCCTCGTGATCAGGATTCTTCTATGGAATTTTTTATCAAAATGTTCAGTAATGGTAGCTGGGGACCATCCAGTTCTTCTGTTCCCATGGCAAGCAATTAGCCACACATTCCATATCGTCCTCCTATTCCTGACTCTCCTTCTTCCTCTGTTGCTCCAGGTTGATAGAGACCAATTGCTGTGCCTTAGATGGCTGCTTGAAAGCTTTCTGGATATAGTTTCCGAAGATATTCTCCCAGTCAGTAGCTTGTCTTTTAATTTTTTTTGTAAAGTCTTTCTATGAACAAAAGCTTTTAATTTTTATGAGGTTCCATTGATTGACTTTGTCCTTTTGTTATTATAGTAGACAATCCATTATTGAAAGCTAGGCCTGAAAGCATTGCCCCTGCTTGTTCTTCCAAGAATTTTATGGTTTTAGTTTGCACATTTAGGTCCTTAATCCATTTTGAATTTGTTTTTGTGTATGGTATAAGGCATGAATCCTACTTCATTTTTCTGCATGTGGAAATCCAATTTTCCCAATACCACTTATTGAAGAGACTCTTCTTTCCCTATTGAATGGACTTAGCATCCTTGTCAAAAATCAGCAGGGGTTTATTTCTGCACTCTCAGTTCTATTCCTTTGGTCTACGTGCCTATTGTTATACAAGTACCAGGTTGTTTTAATTACTAAAGTCTTATTAAAAAAAAAAAGTCTTATAGTATGTTTTAAAATCAGGAAGTGTGAGTCCTACTTTGTTCTTCTCTTTCAACATTGTTTTAGCTATTTGAGGGCCTCTTGCCATTTCATATAAAGTTGAAGATTGGTTTTTCTATGTCTGTAAAGAAGGCTGTCAGAGCTTTGATCAGGATTGCACTGCATCTATGAAACACTCTGAGTAGTACTGACATCTTAACAATATTAAGTCTTCCAATCCATGAACATCTTTGCATTTATTTACGTCTTCTTTAATCTCTTTCAACAGTGTTTTCTAATTTTTATTGTGTAACTACTTTACATCCCTGGTTAGATTTATTCCTAGGTATTTTACTCTCCTAGCTGAAATTGTCAATGGAATTGTTTCCCTAATTTCCCCTTCAGACTTCTCATTGCTGGTATATAGAAACCCAACTGATTTTTGTTTGGCTGACCTTGTACCCTGCAACTTTGCTAAATTCCTCTCTTAGCTCTAGACGTTTTCTTGTGGATTCTTTGGGATTTTCTATATATAGGATCATATCATCCAAGTATAGCACTGATACCTTTATAGCAGTGACTTTACAATCTAACTGTTCTTGTATCATTTTCCTACCAGGCTGCAAGGTCCTTAAGAACAAGCTCTACAGTAGGCCCTCCAACTTGGTGGAACGGAGAGCTGGCAACATATAAACACATTTCTTTTTCCTGAAACACCATGTATCCAATCCTAGGATCAGTCTTCAACAAAAATTCAGATTACACATACTTCACTTTGAATACAACAGTGAGAGCATTAAATTTGGAGGCCATATTTTTCCAGCTTAGAAGTTTCAGAAGTCCCCTATGAATGATTCAATCTCCATCTGAGAAAGTCGGTCCCTTGCTCATTTTGCCTAACTTGAAAACAAAAAAGTCTGGTTCTTCTTAGAGAGAAAATATCTTGCATCTGTTTGGATGCCTTGAATACTATTAGAAAGCTATGTTTTTAAAAGTTGTATTGTTAAGCTGCTACTGTAACCCAAGGCTTTCTTGCTTAAGCAAGCAGATTCAGAAGTACTAAATGCTGGAGACTGTCAGAGCTTTGTGTTTAGTTAGTCAACTTAAGCATATGTACACAGTAAAGCTATGAATAAGAAAATGGAAAAGCTTAAGACAAGCTGCTCAGAGGGAAGGAAAAACTGTTTTTCTCCAAATGGGGAAAAGGCAATTGGAAAGATTTTCACCTGTTGCATAATGTTTTATTATCTCTTCCTTCTAGGCCGAGCAATAGTTGAGAGCTGGAAACTCAGAAAAGCAAATGCTCTGATAAATTAAGTAATTTCAGTTTTTTGACTAGGGAGGTTAATGTCATAGTTAAAGAAAGTTTTCAATGAAGCATTTTTTGTTTTGTTTTGTTGTTGTTTTTTACTTGAAGTTACCACGAAAGTCCAAGTTTTCAATATCAGGAAATGGCTTTATTTTAGAGGTGAAAAGATTCCAGATGAAGTGAAAACAGGGCAGTCTGGTGTGGCAAGACAACAGTAAACTGTACTAGAAACATGTAGAGACTGCTTGAAAAGGTAATGAACGCTATCACCATGTCTGTATGTCTTTCACTGTAACTCTAAATTATATAATAATCTTTTTAAATGTGTGGTCTTGAACGCTTATACTTCTATGGAGATTACACTACCATGGAGATAATTATTTGTATGATTGGGAGAGAATACTCTTTCTTTCACGTGCTTCTAATCTTTAAAAGCCCAACCGCCCAGCTGCCCACAAAAGGTCTTAAACAAGACTCCTTGATCCGAGAGCAATTTCCCAATAAGAGAAGAAAATAAACAACCCCATTCTAGCTTTGCAAATCCTAGTCTACAGACCAAGGGCAAATATCACAATCCCTGCCCACTCCCTTTTAGAATTTATCCAGACTCATCAGCAATTATCTATAAATAATGACTAACCTCTGCACCAAGGGAAATGGATTTTGTGCTTCAGAAACCCCGCATCTAGCCTGAATAAGACAGTCTTGAGACTTTTACATCTAAGACAAAGGAAAAGTTGCTTGATTAGAGCTTAAGGAATAAAATCTGCTCAAAGGACGCTAGCTGCATATCATATATTAGATCTTAGTGGGCATGCAGATTTTTAATCCTGCAAAATGCAGCCTTGAGTAAAAGGCCTTTCTTTCCCTTTCCCAACGCACTCAAGAGCATAGGTCTCCTTTCTCAGGAAACAAGACAAGT
Organism: Loxodonta africana; assembly: GCF_030014295.1. NCBI lineage: Eukaryota > Metazoa > Chordata > Mammalia > Proboscidea > Elephantidae > Loxodonta > Loxodonta africana. The sequence continues at coordinate 76,928,235 of NC_087353.1, forward strand.
ATGAATGACAAAATCAAACCTTACCAAGTATGAGGACCCATGGCACGCAACACTGGATCACACCTCAGTTGGAAAACATGAGATCGTGTAGAAACCTTGTATTAAATAAATGATGTCAGAGAAAAATCTTGAGCTACACTGTTGTCATTATTTTGCTCTATTCTAATGTAATCTTGATTAGATAACACACGGCGCAGAAAAACAACAGGCTTGGAACCATATTTATAGCAATTTTTTAAAAACTACAGTTTGAAACATTAAACAATTTATTACAAGTAGTTATACCAACTCCATAGCCCTTTATGCTGAGTTAATTATAAAACAAGATCGCTTGCTGAACACAGACCAACAGCCAAATGTAGATAATGAAAGATGATAGTGTGAAGATACACAGAAAATGTCTAGGGACTGCAGGTAATTAAGACCTAAAAACAAACTTCAAGAAACCATAGACTACATCTGAAAGCGGTTTTCTTAGTTTTCTAATCGAGATTTCAGTTTTATTCTCAGGTTTCACTTAAAAAGAAACCACCCTTCACGATAGTTTGTTTCATTTCTACCACTACTCATTTTCCTTCTCAAGACCCCACTATGCTGAGTTATGAGCAATATGACAGAAAGTGAAACCAAATTTTAAATAAAGCCTGCTTCAGTGTTTAATTTCATTTTTGGGCACATAGCACATGGTCCCTTTAAAGTAATTATCAGCAAGAAATAAAGTATAGGTCAGCTCTTAAGATGGGGCAGAATACCTCAGTCTTCCCGGAGCGTGGGATTCATTAACTGGTTTCCTCCCTCACCAAAAGAACAAATCGGAACCCTAACTCACTCCTAATATGAAGAGTCACAACACCAAAGAGTGAAAGGAACTGAAGGTCTCACTATGCAAACAAACAGTTACCACTACTAATTCCTGTGTGAGGGATTTACATTAAACAATGTGGTCTTTGTCCTTGGTTCCTGAGATGACCTCTAAAACCTCAGGAAAAAAAAAAAACCTTCTGTTCCTGAGTCGATCCCTACTCACGGTGATCCTACAGGACAAGGCAGAACTGCCCCATAGGGTTTCCAAGGAGCAGCTGGAAGATTCGACCTTTTAGACTAGCAGCTGAGCTCTTAAGTCCTTTTTTATCTGTGAGGACTCCAGACCACACCTAATGGCTTATGCTAATGAGGTGATGTTGGGTGAGGGCTGGGCCATGCCAGAAAGACCCATCAGGTGATTGTCAGCCAGACTTCAGGGGAGGGAACTAGAGGTTGGGCTCAACCATATGGGCAATGATTGGCCTTGATAATGAGACTCCATAAGAACTCTGGACGAGACTCCAACATAAAAATCTGGACGTGGAAGCTCAGTGAGCTTCCTGGTTGGTGACAGACATTAAGGCACAGGGGGAGGGTAGTGTGTCCTTTGGGACACAGAAGCTCTGAGTTGGGAACCCTCCCAGAACTTGCCCCATGTGTCTCTTCATTTGTATCCGTTTTTGCTATAATAAAATTGTAATCCTACATAGAGTGCTTTCCTGAGGTCTGTGAGTTGTCCTGGAGAATTATCAAACCTGAGGAGGTAATAGGAATTCCCAAATTTGTAGCCAGCAGGTTAGAAGTGGAGGGGGATAGTATGAGACCCTGAGCTTATGGCTGACATCCTGAGGAGGTAGAAGGAACCCTAGAATTTGTGGCCAGCAAGTGAGGGAGGATAGTATGAGGACCCTCAGCTCATGGTTGGCATCCTGAGAGGGAACAGGGAACCCTTGAACTTGTAGCAAGCAAGTAAGTGAAGGGGATCTTGGGTCTTCCAAATTTTGAACCAAGAAGTCAGAAGTGAGGGGGGTCTGGAGACTTCCAAGCTTACAGCTGGCATCCTGAGTGGACAGAAGGAACCCTTGAATTTGTAACCAGCAGGTCAGAAGTAAAGGTATTGTGGGGACCCCCAGGCTTACAGTATCTAAAGTCTTAGGCTGACTTAGCAGTCTGAAGAACTATGTTCCTTTAACTTGTGAGATCTGACCTAACTCCAGGGGTTAGGGACAGAGGGAGAAATAACACATTTCCAGTTGGTGTCAAAGAGGATATTCAGAGTTAGAGTTAGAACTGGCCTCAGAGGAGGTAGATAGAGATACTGTTATGGATAGAACTGTGTCCCCCAACAACATGTGTTGTAAATTCTAAAGCCTCTACCTGTGGTTATAATCTCGTTTGGGAATGGGTTTTCTGTGTTGAGTTAAGAGGCTATATTAGTGTAGGGTGTGTTTTAAGCCAACCACCTTTGAGATACAAAAAGAGCAGATTAAGCACAGAGAAGCAAATTGAGATGGGGAAAGATAAGATGCCAACCTACATGAAGACCACCAAGTAGCCAAGCAATGAAAAAACAAAACCAAACCCACTCCCGCTGAGTCAATCTTAACTCACAGGAAGCCTATGAGTAGAAATCCCCCATAGGGTTTCCAAGGCTGTAACCTTTATGGCCACTACTCATCCATCAGTTTGTCCTACTGTGGTGGCCTGCATGTTGCTGTGATGCTGGAAGCCATGCCACCAGTATCTCAAATACCAGCAGAGTTACACATGGTAGACAGGTTACAGCAGAGCTTCCAGACAAAGACTGACTAAGAAGAAGGACCTAGTGATCTACTTCTGAAAAAAAAAACTGACCTGTGAACACATTATGACCAGCAGCAGAACACTGTCTGTTACAGTGCCGGAACATGAGCCCCTCAGGTTGAAAGGCACTCAAAACACAACAGAAGAGCTGCCTCCTCATAATGGAGTCGACCTTAATGATGTGAATGAAATCAAGCTATTGGGACCTTTATTTGCTGATGTGGCACAACTCAAAATGAAAAGAAACAGCTGCAACCATCCATTAATAATTCAAAAAAGGAATGTACCGATTATGAATGTAGGAAAATTGGAGGTCGTCAAAAATTAAATGGAACACATAAAGATTGATATCTAGGCATTAGTGAGCTGAAATGGACTGGTATTGGCCATTCTGAATTGGACAAACATATGATCTACTACGCTGGGAATGATAAATTGAAGAGGAATGGCATAGCATTCATCATCAAAAAGAATATTTCAAGATCTATCCTGAAGTACAATGCTGTGAGTGATAGGATAATACCCATACGCCTACAAGGAACACCAGTTAATACTACTATTATTCAAATTTACACACCAACCACTAATGCCAAAGATGAAGAAATTAAAGATTTTTACCAACTTCTGCAGTCTAAAATTGATCAAACATGCAATCAGGATGCACTGAAAATTACCAGTGATTGGAACATGAAAGTTGGAAACAAAGGACTGGTAGTTGGAAAATATGGTCTTGGTGACAGAAATGATGTCAGAGATCACATGACAATTTTTAAAGACCAACAGCTTATTCATTGCAAATACCTTTTTTCAACAACATAAATGAAAACTATGCACGTGGATTGCACCAGATGGAATATACAGGAACCAAATCAACTACATATGTGGAAAGAGACGAGGCAGAAGCTCAATATCATCAGTCAGAACAAGGCCAGGGCCAACTACGGAAGAGACCGTCAACTGCTCACATGCAAGTTCAAGTTGAAATTGAAGAAAGTTAAAATAAGTCCAGAAGAGCCAAAGTATGACCTTGAGTATATCCCACCTGAATTTAGACACCATGTCAAGAACAGATGTGATGCATGGAACACTAACGACCAAAGACCAGATGAGCTGTAGGGTAACATCAAGGACATCACACATGAAGAAAGCAAAAGGTCATTAAAAAGATAAGAAAGAAAGACCAAAACGGTTATCAGAAGAGGCCCTGAAACTTGCTCGTAAACATAGAGTAGCAAAAGTAAATGGAAGAAATGATGATGTAAAAGAGACAAACAGAAGATCTCAAAGGGCAGCTTGAGAAGTCGAAGTAAAGTTCTTTAATGAAATGTGCAAAGATCCTGAATTAGAAAACCAAAAGGGAAGAATACACTCAGCACTTCTCGAATAAAAAGAACAGAAGAAAAAATTCAAGCCTCGAGTTGCAATATGGAAGGAATCTAGGGGCAAATATTGAACCACAGAGAAAGCATCAAAAGAAGATGGAAGGAATACACAGAGTCACTGTACCAAAAAGAATTAGTCCAGCGTTCAACCATTTCAGGAGGTAGTATATGATAAAGAACCTATGGTACCGAAAGAAGAAGTCCAAGTTGCACTGGAGGCACTGGCGAAAAACAAGGTTCCAGGAATTCATGAAATACCAATTGAGATGTTTCAACAAAGAGATGCAGCACTGGAGGTGCTCATTCATTTACACCAAGAAATCTGGAAGACAGCTACCCAGCCAACTGAATAGAAGAGATCCGTATCTGTGCCCATTCCAAAGAAAGGTGAACCAGCAGAACATGGAAATTATTGAACAGTATCATTAATATCACACGCAAATAAAATTTTGCTGAACCAAAACCAAAAACTCATTGTTGTCGAGTTGATTTCAACTCATAGCGGCCCTACAGGACAGAGAACTGCACCATAGGGTTTCCAAAGAACAGCTCATGGATTTAACTGTTGGTCTTTTGATCAGCAGCCGTAGGTCTTCAACCTCACCACCAGAGCTCCAAAATTTTGCTGAAGATAATCTAAAATTGCAGCAGTACATTGACAGGCAACTGCCAGGAATTCAAGCCAGATTCAGAAGAGGATATCGTTGCTGATGTGTCAAAAGTAGAGAATACCAGAAAGATGTTTACCTGTGTTTTACTGACTACGCAAAGGTATTTGACTGTGTGGATCATGACAAATTACGAATAACATTGCAAAGAATGGGAATTCTAGAACACTTAATTTGCTCATGCAGAACCTGTACGTAGACCAAGAGGCAGTCCTTTAAACAAAACGAGGGGATACTAAGTGGCTTAAAATCAGAAAAGGTATGCATCACAGTTGTATCCTTTCACCATACTTATTCAATCTGTATGCTAAGCAAATAATCCAAGAAGCTGGACTATATGAAGAATAACGCCATACAAGGAGTGGAGGGAGACATGTTAATAACCTGTGATATGCAGATGACACAACCTTGCTTGCTGAAAATGAAGAGGACTTGAAGTGCTTCCTGAGGAAGATCAAAGATGACAGCTTTCAGTATGGATTGTATCTCAACATAAAGAAAACAAAAATCCTCACGAGTGGACCAATAAGCAACATCATGATAAACAGAGAAAATACTGAAGTTGTCAAGGATTTCATTTTACTTGGAGATCCACAATCAACGCCTATGGAAGCAGCAGTCAAGAAACCAAACGATGTATTGTACTGGGCAAATCTATTGCAAAAGACCCCTTTAAACTGTTAAAAAGCAAAGATGTCACTTTGAGGACTAAGGTATACCTGACCAAGCCAGGGTATTCTCAATCACCTCATATGCATACGAAAGCTGGACAATGAATAAGCAGACTGAAGAAGAATTGATGCCTCTGAATCATGGTGCTGGCACAGAATATTGAATATACCATGGACTGCCAGAAGAACGAAGAAATTTTTCCTGGAAGAAGTACAACCAAAATGCCCCTTAGAAGCGTGGATGGGAAGATTTCATCTTAAGTACTTTGGACATGTTATCAGGAGGAACCAGTCCCTGGAGAATGACATCATGCTTGGTAAAGTAGGTCAAAGAAAAAAGAGGAAGACCCTCGACAAGGTGGACTGACAACAGTGGCTGCAACAATAGGCTCAAACATAGCAATGGCTGTGGGAATGGCACAGGACCAGGAAGTGTTTCGTTCTGTTCTACATAGCGTTGCTATGAGTCAGAAGTGATTCAATGGCACCTAACAACAACAATAATGACCTTTACGGAAGCATATCAACAGGCCTTTCTCCTGCGGAACTGCTGCTAGGTTTGAACTGCCGACCTTTTGGTTGAGTGCTTCAACCACTGTGCCACCAGGGCTCCTTAGCCAAAGAATAGAAGCTGAAAAGAGACAAGGACCTTCCACCAGAAGAGAGAAAGCAAGCCTTCCCCTAGAACCATCACCCTGAATTTGGACTTCTAGCCTCCTAAACCACAAGAAAATAAATGTTTGTTAAAGCCACCCACTTGTGGTATTTCTGTTACAGCAGCACTAGATAACTAAGACAGATACCTACCCTGTATACTATGATATTTTAAACTCTACACAACCTACTTATTTTTCCATGAATGCAGAATAGAACTTCATCAGCTTGCTTGAATTAGTAAAATCTTTAAATTCACTGAAAATTGGGCCTGCCCTACTCTGTCCATCACCACAAAGACTTCACAAATTAATGTGTGGCACTGTACTAGAACTTAATGAATCATGGAACTTACAAACTTCAGCCATTTCTACAGCACCTTTATGATCTTACAATGTCCATTTACCACTCCACTACTGTTCACCTATTTTTCTTAAAAGCTTAAAAAATCATGTCCCAAACAAAACTATCCATGATGTAAAAGGTCTGATACACTAGTCACTTTTTCACTAATACACATTAAAACACAGAACTAGTAAACAAAAAGTATTCATCCATGGACCACCAAAATTCATTTCACATACCACCAGTGATAAAAAAAACCATACTCTTGAGTACTTGTTAAACGTGTATTCTCGAAAACCATATTTTGACAAACAGTGATCTAGTCCCAAATGCTCTGTGCACAGTTAAGAAAACAAGACTCAAAAAGGGACTACAAGCTGCCCAAGGACATACAGCAATTGGTGGCAGACTCTAATCTAGAATCTAGGACTTAATCCAGCAATGGTACCACTAGAGTGGAATCTCCCACTGGGTGAGTTAAAGGGGGAATTACAGACCTGGTCACAGGGTAGTTTGCCAACAAGTGAACCTTAAGTAGTTGGTAAACCCTTTACACATGGATTGGCGGGGTTTTCACTTTCTCTGAGAAGGAACACACACAACATGGTACTTGCCAGCCGACTCTCTCAAAGATTGTCTGACCGGCTGAAATAAATCTGTTGTTTCCTTCCTGAAGTCTCCTGTGGTTTTGCCCAACTCACTGAGCCTCAAGGCATACTGCCAAAGCTGAAAAACGTCTCCTGGATCAGTTTCCCATTTTTTGATCAAACAGTAGTATCTTAGCCACTGAGGCCCTTTTCTGACTGTTAGACTTATGCAAGCTCTATAGGATTTCAGAAAGATTTTTCCATCTGTGGGTTTGGAAACAGGTTGGAAGTTTCCATTACAGACCCATTACAGAGTCCCAGATACCCAGAGGGCAGGTTTTATTTTCAAGTGATAAACTCGCGACTACCATGTGCCTGGCAACGCTTTATACACTATTCCATACATGGTGGGTCATAAAACCAAAAACCAAACCCACTGCTGTAAGTCGATCTCAACTCATAGCAACCCCAGAGGGTTTCCAAAGCTGCAAATCTCTACAGAAGCAGACTGCCACATCTTTCTCCTGTGGAGCTGCTGGTGGTTTCAAACCACCAACCTTTTGGTTAGCAGTCGATCATTTTAACCACTGTGCTAAGAGGAGGTCATGCACAGCTTGCACAGCATAACATCCATGATCCCATAAGGTGATACAGGCAGTCCCTGGATTATACATGAGTTCCATTCCTAAGCCTATCTTTAAGTTGAATCTGTACATAAGTCAGACAGTTAGGTATCTAATGTCAGTCAAATGTCCATCTTAGTATATAGCATATAATGTACCTTTCTATAAATTAAAATTAAACACTTCAGATACACTAAAACATCTTTAACATAATAATACAGTAATAACAATGTTTTGATGCACGTCGTAGAGCCCGTTTGTTATTATGAACCATTGTTATACCACTAATTTTTAAGACTTTATGGGGATTGGTTCGTTAACTATGAGTTATACTTAAGTTGGAGGTTTGTAACCCGGGAAATGCCTGTATATAACATGGTGTTCACACAATGTCCAAATCACATAAGTCCTGTTTCACAGCACATACCATGGACGTTAAGCAACGCATGATTGCAGTTCCTGGCTCCTAAGGAGCTGGCAATCCAGGTGAACTTAGCTATGTATGCCATGTAGCTAATAATAGCTAAAGTTATTAAATATTTATTTATATGCAAGGCACTGTGCCACATACTTCAAATGTACTATCGTATTGAATCCTCACAACTATTTACTATGACTATCCTCAAGTTATAAATGAGGAAACTGAGGCTTAGCAATGTTAAGTGACTCCTCCAAGGTCAAATGGCAAATATGTGGAAAAGTCTGGATTCCAATCCAGACTGTGTGACTCTAGAGTCTGTGCTCTTAACCACTGCGCTATGCATACCCAAATCTTTTTAAAGTCATATTGAAAGAAAACATGAAGTCTGTGTATTTGATTTTTTATTAAGTGAATTTTTTGTGTTGTGGGGCTCTAGGGCTAGTGAAGCCATGAAGTTCGACAAGTATGTATTACATTCTGGGAATGCACCATTTCATATTGATTAAGGGAGGAGTCTGCTTCTTTTAATCTGAGGTTATTCAATTTGTAGTATCTGGATGTCAAGAAAACTCCATCAAATATCAGTAGATGCACCTTGTTACTCATCATCTAAATCAACTTCAGATAGCCTTATTCCATTACACTTATGGAATTCAAAACTGGAGGATTCATAACTTCCGAAAAAGAACTCCACATTAAAACTGACTTAATGCCATAAGATCAAGCCACTTTCTGCTTGATCTAGTCATTATGTCTAGAGCTGTCGCTAATTCAGAGCACTGCTTGCCGGTTTGGGCACTAGGAAATCTAGTCCTATAGAGCAGGTCTACAAGGACTTGGTAGAATAAAAAAAAATCTAAAAGGAAGACTAAAGAACTAATTTGAACTGCTAAATAGAACATGGGATGTTGTGGAAAGATGAAGTAAAAAATGACTTCAGTTAATAGTTTCGGTTGTGATTTATTTCATATTTATTATAATTCCCATGAAAGAGTCATGAATTACCTTATAGTTTACATGTAATGTGCCCGTTGGATAGTAGACATTAAATGACAATAGCCACCATCTAGTGTTCTCATCACTATGTACTTTAACCCAAACTTGAACGGACCCCAGTACATGATATGCCCTCTAATTTACCAACTTCTGATTTGTCAAATATAAAAGTCAAAAAAGACAGATCTCAAAAAACAAAATTAGGCCACTACCTAAGTTTGGATTGAATTGTGTTCCCCAAAAATACACGTATCAATCTGGCTGGGCCATGATTCCCAGTATTGTGTGACTGTCCATCATTTTGTCATCTGATGTGATTTTCCTATGTGCTGTAAATCCCATCTCTATGATGTTGATGAGATGGATTAGTGGTAGTTATGTTAATGAGGCACAACTCAATCTACAAGACTGGATTGCGTCTTGAGCCAATCTTTTCTGAAATATAAAAGAGAGAACAAGCAGAGAGACAAGGGGACCTCATACCACTAAGAAAGCAGTGCCAGGAGCAGAGTACGTCCTTTGGACCCAGGGTTCCTACGTAGAGAAGCTCCTAGGCTGACGGAAGACTGACGAGAAGGACCTTCCTACAGAACTGATAGAGAAAACCTTCCTCTGGAGCTGGTGCCCTGAATTCGGACTTGTAACCCTACGAGGCTGTGAAAGAATAAATTTCTCTTTATTAAAGCCATCCACTTGTGATATTTCTGTTACAGCAGCACTAGATGACTAAGACAACTCCATAAGCAGTCAATCAGGACTGACCAGTCAATCCTAAAGAGCAGTCTGATCAAACCAGCCACTACACTCCTACACTCATCCCTTCCCAGCAGAAATGCACTTTACAGTAGGGCGAGAGAAGACTTGTGGTCAGGGCCACTGCATCGCTCAATTCCACAGAGGCCCAGACTCCTCCTTGTGAATGGTGTTGCCCGGAGTTGGGGACCCTGTTCCTTCCCCACCCACTCTTCCCCCAGTTAAGCTTTACGGTCAGCATTTTCCACCCTTTCCCAGTTGGCCCAACGTTGGACACTTCTCGTCACCCAGTCCACAACACTATCAACACCCCCTGCCCTCCCAAAGGTCTGCCCCTGCATGTCCCCTTCACTCACAACTGAGCCGTCCCATTTTACCGTCTCTGAGAAAGTCTTTAGGCTATTCTCTTTCACACAAGGTTAACCCCCAAGCAAAATTTTCCTCATCATGGACCTCAGCTATAACTACGTGTTGCTGAGTAAAAATGACTGGACACATGACTAGTTACTTCAAATAAGAACTAGTTTACTTGGAGAAAAAGAACCATGGAAACATTCTTGCAAATGGACACAACAGCATTCCTCAAAACACCCCTCACTGCCAAACTCCACTTACTGAGAAGAAAGTAAATGTCACAACTGAGAAAAGCACGCCTTCAGAGGGCCTGGGCTTCCAGCATGTCCCCAATCCTGTACCTAGGACCCACTCTGCTTGAGTGTAAGCACCTCACTGCAGTTGTACTCCTAATCCCCGCCTTCTTTTGAAGGTCAGCCACTAGGCAGTCCTCGAGTAGATACAAAACAAGTGTTTAACTGAAAACAAATTTGTTCCATGGCTATAAAAAAAAAAAAAAAGAAACCAGAATGTGACTGTTGTGGTTATTTCCACAGAGCTATTCTAAAGCTGTCTGTCAATGGGAACACCTGGGTTTTCCTGCTCAGATTCCAGGGCAAGTAAATCACTGGGAAAAGGCAGCCTATGTTTCAGCATTTTGCATTGGTATTTTCTATAACATGCCCACTAACTTAAGATTTACAGTGATAAAGCCTCAACTCCTATTTGAAAGGTTCAGTGGTTAAGAGCTCAGGTTGCTAACCAAGCAGTCGGCAGTTTGAATCTACCAGTTGCTCCTCAGAAACCCTATGGGGCAGCTCTACTCTGTCCTACAGGGTTGTTGGTGACTTGACGGCAACAGGGTTGCTTTGGTTTATGATCACTTTCAGAATATTCTGAGGGGAAAAGACCAGCTCTCCTAATAAGTAGCCAAAACCTTTGCTAAACTAGAGAGTCTCTGAGTCCGTTATCCATTAATAACTTCACATACACTTCACGTCTGGTTATAAGGCGTCTTCTCTGACAGATTAATTGCTTGTGACAAAACTGTCAAGCTGAAAGTTCAGAAACTAATAAAGTTAGTAAAGAACTAGGAAACTAATAAAGTAAGTGAAGAACCTAGGAAGACAGAATACCAACATCAAGCATTCAATTCAACTCAAACTCTATTAGTGCCTACAACTCATTGTCGTCTGAGAGGGGCCGTGAAGCTGAGAACAAAATTTAGTGCAGAAAAGGCCTGACTCTAGTCCTGAAGCTGCCAGTACCTTGCTCTGTGACTTTAAGCTAGTTACTACCCTTTCTAGATTTGCTACCCCACTAAATCACAGGTTTTCAATCTGTTTTTAGTCTCAAGAATGTTTCATTTCATCTTATGCGGAAGCCCAATATAACAGAATATTAAAGTAATATCTTTCACAGGGTGAAGTGCAGTGGGCTGAAATGGAAGACAACAAACTGCCCTTATCCCTGTCACAAGCTTACTTCAGCAACAGTCCCTGAGAAAACTCCTCAAAGCTCAGTTTAAAAACAAACTAACGAAAAATCGCACCAGATTTTCTAAGGTTTTACGAGGGTCTGACTTTTTCTTCTTCTTCTTAAACTGGAAGCAGAGGAATTAGTAGAATTCGATACAGTAAATGCTGTGACTTGAATTTTGCTCAGAATCAAAATTATAGGTCACACACCAACTCACTTCAGGCAAACACTGCGGAGTCCAAACCCTTCATCAACCAAGTCGAGCTAAAAGATGGAAATGAACTCTGCTGTCTTGACAGTGTAGGAGCAATCTACTACTAACACAGGGGGACAGGCCTTTTCTCCTTAGTGTCTCCTGGACTGACAGTAGATAGTGAGGCATGGTTATAAGATGCTAAGCACTCTCCAAAAATGAAAAGTCCTACACTACACAATGGTGCTGTCCGAGATACTTGGTCAGTTATCAGATCAGGTCAAGATCTACAGGCCTCAGCGACAGAGTTTTTTCCAGTCCTGTGGTGCTGAGGTTGAGGCCACCGGCATAGTAAGATAGAACAGAAACATGGATGATACTTCCCAACACTATGTAATCCAAGCTTTCCACGCGGCAATTCAACCTGAAACCCAACAACGCAGCCCAGCTAAAAGGACACTCTTGAGCAAGGCCAAGCCTTGGGGGAGGCAGTAGGAGTCATCAGCATGATGACAGGTTGGTAGTTGGCGCTGACCATAGATGGCTTATATTGCCACAAGGGCTAATCATCACCTCCATCCAGGGTGGACTGACTTATTGAGCTTCTCTACTCTGGTGTGTGGTAGTTAAATACTATCACATCTTAAAAGACAGCATTTCCTCCTCCTATTTTCTGCACATCACAACTCCAAAGAATTAGAGTTTGCACCACTTCCAACTTTTTGCCCCATTATTTCACTAAATTGATATTTAAGTTCCAGTTTGTAATTATAATTAAATGGTCAAATGTGCTGTGGTAACCTCCTTGTTCCCCCATATAAAATATGGCCTCCCCCCTCCATTGCCTAGAAAAAGACACAGAAACTAGTGAGACTTGATTTGAATTGAAGAATACTAACTCAATGAAATACCCTGGTCCGTTGCGCAAAGAGCTTCAGGACAGCGTTCCAACGTTAAAGAAGAATTGATCCTGCTTCACTGGTATCAACATCTATAAACACACACAAAGAGGAAATTGTAAGTTATCAAGAGCTAGGGAAACAGGAGTTACCACATAATTACCATTGTTTCAATCTGAGTTACCAAGTCCTTACCTCAAAACAACTGGTATTCAGTGTACAATTAAAAACTCTTCTCACTGTAGCGTATATATCAAAACAATGGCAAAATCAGATTAACTTTAAGCCATCTAATGAAACGCAAAACCACTTACTCACAAGCCCAACAGCAAATGGCATCAAATGGCCTGCTAGGTTGCCACCTTTCAAAAGAGTTTGTCCAAAAGCCTCCAAAGGTTAAGAAACAAATTCACCGATAACCTGGATTAAAAAGTCATCTCAGTTCCGGGAATCCAAATTCACTTAGAATTGCAGATTCTTTCCCCAAACACAACTAGTGGCCAAAGTAGGAGTCAATGGCTTCTCCCTGTGTTCAAGTCCCCTCCTACCCATCCACCTCCTTTTGGAAATTAGAAAAGAACCACCAGTCTCCAAATGGCTGATGAAATTTCAGCCTACGGGATATTTTCATACTTGAGTTATAATAAACCATTGAAAAGAAGATGAATAGTGGACAGTCTAATAACCCATTGACTAGAGCATTTTAAGTACCAGCCATTAGCATACAAAGTCCAAATTTTTTTTTTAATTGGGCCAAAATCAAAAACAAAGAAGTATCATCATCCTTTCTCTACTCCTTTGAGTGACTCTTTAGTAGTGGGTGTGGAGGAAAAAGTATATTGTTTGCCTGGTCCTAACTATATCCAACATGTATACTAAAAGACTTTATTTGCATTCAAGTTGGAATTCAGTACCAGGCTCTAATTCATCCCCTCTAAAAAAAAAAAAAAAAAGAAGAATTTTTTTCTTTCTTTAATGGAAACCTTGGCGCTTAGAGCTACAGCTGCTAACCAAAAGGTAGGCACTTTAAATCCCCCAGGTGCTCCTTGGAAACCCTATGGGGCAGTTCTACTCTGTCCTATAGTGTCGCTATGAATCAGAATCGACTTGACAGCAACAGGTTTTTTTTTTTTTATTAGCCCTGGGACTGCCCAGGGAGCTCTGTTCGAGTTCTGACACTCCATCTTCAGGAGCTACTAGAGTACTAGAACCTAAAACAGAAGTCCTTAACTTCTGATTCTTCTTTCCCACACACTAAAAGGTTTTATGTAGCATTTCTAATACTGAGTTTAAAGGGGCATTGGTGATTCGATGGTAGAATTCTTGCCTTCCACACAGGAGATCTGGGTTCGATTCCAGCCAGTGCATCTCTTGTGCAGCCACCACCCATCTGTCAGTGGAGGCCTGAGTGCTGCAACAATGCTGAAAGTTTTCAGAGGAACCTCCAGACTAAGACAAACTACAAAGAAAGGCCTGGTGGTCTATCTGAAAATCAGCCAATAAAAACCCTACAGGTCACAACAGCCTGGTCCGATCCACAACTGACCATGGGAATGGTATGGGACCAGGCAGTATTTTGTTCTGTTGTGCATGGGGTCATCATGAGTTGGAGACGTTCTCGATGGCAGTTAACAACAACAATAGCAACAACAACACAGAGTTTACTATAAACAGTCCAAGCACCATGTAAGTCTCTCAACTCCCTGGCTCAAAGGACCAATCGACCCAAAGAACACACTAGTCACAGCTGTGAAGTTCACAAGAAAAAAGCATATTCTTTCTGTTTCAGCCTGCTGTGACACAGGTTCAAGAGGGAGAAATCAAGGAGGGAGACTTGATTAGCCTCCCTAAGTTAGCAATCTGGTCAAGGTGAGGCTGAAAAGCAGGAGACTATTAAATGCACAGCCCCAACTGAAAGCAAAAATAGGTTACATCCATTGGTTACACGGCAGCCCAGAGATGCCAACATAGTGGCATCAACCCCCCAATAATCATTTACCTAATGTAATCCACTGAGTGAATTTCTAGCTCCAACCTGCACCTCAGCTGAGTGTTATCAGTTATCAGAAAAACCAAACAAGGAAAACCACTGCAACATAAATCCTGCATCTGGATAAAAAAAAGCTTCAAACTTAGATCCTGATGGTCACATTTGTAGACCAAGAGGGGCATATTACTATCACTTGCCTAATCCTTCAACTCTAAGTTCACCCAGAGCTGGCTGCAAAAGAGGATTCCTATACTAGAACACTTTCAGAGTACTTATTATGCAATTTAGAATAGCAGCACAGAAGACAAAATCCCTTAAGGAAAAAGGTGTGCCCTCAATTGAACACCCTGCTGAATTTTCTCTTTGAGAATAGATAGGAGGTTTATCTGCCAGAAAAGACTCAGGTGCCCATTGCCTCTTCCTCTTCCACTCTCAGCAGGGTGACTTTTTACTACAACAGTCCAACAGAACCTACAAAACAGCAAGTCATAAGACTCTAGGAAAGCCCACAGAATTAAAAAGAAGCATCATTTTCTCTGCCCTTCCCCTGCTTACTCTTATTTTGCCTGCCTATTTTGAGCTCTGTCCCCACCTTTCCGACCTTGCCTGTTTTTCACTCTCCCCCTTGCTCACTAAACTTTGGCTATTACTGCTTTCACACATTGCTCCCTTCTCCACCCCTTTTTTTTTCCCAGTTTCTGCACTAGCTGTTCCCAGAACCTAGATGGCACCTCCCCTTATCTTTGGATGCCTGACTCCTCCTTTTTACTTCAAACTCAGTTTAAGTGTCACCTCCTCAGAAGGGTCTTCCTTGACTGTATCCCAGACACTTTCTACCACATCACTCCTATTTTCTTCACTGTGCTTATTTATTATCTATCTCTCTGTTCCAGTCCCCACCCTCCTCCAATGTAAGCTCAATGAGAGCATGGACTTTTTGCTTGTGCTCACCTTTGTATACCCAGTGCATTTAGTAGCCAGTCAATAAATATTTAATTGAATGAATTAATTTTGGACTTTTTATTCACTGGTAAACTAGGATCCAAATCAATTAAAGGTGAGATCAGTAGTCATTCTTTTCGTTTGTATTTCTGTGAAACATCTAAACACAGTTACTTGCACAATCAAGACATTAAATATTCTGTCTCATCAGTCCTGAAAGTCCTGATAAGTAGAATGAGACTCTCTCCCCAGCTTCAACACACCTGTTATGATAATTCTCCTAGCGATATACACAAGCTCAGTTACAGAAGGGCAGGATTTATGGACAGATTTACTACTCATAGGATTTCTAAGATTTGGGCACTATCAAAGTTCTTCAGAAAACACAGTCCTAGATTAGACAGAGGATTTCCAAAGAAAATGTCAACACCAAAAGTGCAATTATCACTCTTCACTCTGAAATTCATGACAGGCTACAGGAGTGCTACTTGGTGTGTTTTTTTTTTTTTTAAACCAACAAAATATCAACAGAGACCTTCTTTCCAAACGTTCTTAGCTTTCTTAATTATGACAATTTTTCACCCCTGTTATTGCACTGTAATAGCCTTTAAGACACAACAGAGCACACTGCCTCACTTAAGACCACCTATACACAAACAATCAGATGGAAATCAGCACAAGACCAATGTGTCACTTAAGACTTGTGTGCCAGACACGCAACTGAAGAAGGAAATAAAAGAGCTATTGTCCAATTGTTGAAACAAAAAAAGTAATATGGGATTTTCTGTTCTCTGAAGTGCATCTTGAAGTGTGGGTGGAAAGCAACACAGAAATCCAGAATTAGCCCAACATCAAACAATTTTGGAAAGAGTTGACAACATGTAAATTCCTCACACATAAAGTATTTAGAGCAAGAGACCTTGATTCCTGGGCGATGATGCCATTTAGGAATCCTTTGGAACTCTAGTGTTCACAGGAAAAAATGCTCATTATAATCAGGAGCTACCAGGCTTTGAGAAGTACTCCCGATATGACACACAGCCTGTAAATGAACTATTACAAAGCTTGCAGTAAAGACCTGGGATAGAGGCTGAACACCAAATTCAAAAGAGGTAAGGCAAGGAACTAAGTGCCATTTAAAAAAAAACATGATTGCCACACAACCACAATGAATTAAAGTGGAAACGAGGGGTGTGAGTAGGGGAGGATAAGGGGTGAGGCGGCATGGAAAAAAAATTACATTTGTCACCCCGTCCCACTTCCTATACAGGACACAGGCAAAGCCTCGAGCCCCATTACCTCAGGCACAGATGGTTATCATTTATAGCAAAGGTGCACAGAAAGGCCTTCAGGTCTGAGCCCCTTAATTCCAGGGCTGTTAATGATTACAGAGAAAGATGGGGGTGGGGAGGGAAACGAAGGCGTAGGGAGCTGGAGATTCACCCACCAACTCTCCTGTGGGCTCCCACCTCACGGCACTTACCCGGGACACAGGACCAGAGTCTACACCCCCTCCAGGGCAGCTCCGGCCCCAGATGCCCAGGTCCTGTGTTGAGGGGTGCTGGCGGTGGGAGGCAGAGACAGTAGGTAAGTTTTCTGAGCCCTGCGGCTGACACGCCACAGGCTCCCCTCACAGCCTCTTCTTCTAGAGGGACCAGCTCAGACCAGGCGCTGATTTCCACTCCCCCCTGTACACCTCCCCTTTCTCGAAGGTACCCAACCCCCGCCCCTTCATCTCTCAATTCCCCTCTTTCCTCACTTACTCCCTCCCCCCGCCAAACTCACAGCTGCTCCAGAGGTTCCTCCAGTCAGACCCTTTCTGGAAACGACGGCGGCTCGGCGGGTCCAAACCACCTACCATCCCCACTTGCGTTTCCAGGCTCCCTAACCCCGCCAGCGCCGCCACTTCATCCACGACTGCCGCCGCCTCCTTTTCATCTGCGGCCCACCGGCGGCTACCGCCCCGAAGCCCCGCCCCCTCCATCGCCTCCTGCATCATCACTTCCGGTAACCCCGCAGGCCGCCTGCTCCAGGAGGGAGAATGAGGGAGAGGGGCTGGGAGAGAAAGGGTGGAAGCTAGCGTCACGACGTAAGCAAGGACGTACGAAGCCGTCGCCAAGTAAGGGCAAAGACAGAGCGACAGGGAGGGAGGGCTGGGAGGAGCTGGACTGGCCCATTTTTTTGGCTGGAGTGGGGGAGAGAAGAATAGCGAAAGGGGTAAACGGAAAATAGGAAGAAGATGAGGCGGCTATATTGTTGGGTAGACAGCGGAGGGTGGAACAGAGTTTGAATTTCACTGAGACTCGAGCGGCCTGCGACCTGAAACTAATCTTCCCACAAAGGTCCGCCCGGTGGTTTGGTCCTGCCTGGCCTACCGGACCTGCCCGAGCTCCGTCGGCCACCACTCCACTGGGTTCCCGGCACCGCCTCCTCCCAGCCCGCCGGGGGCTGCCGCGCTTCTGTGGGTGGGGAAAGGCAGGACTGACGCAGAGTGAGTGTAGGGGATGGAGACGCTGACTCCAGGCGCGGGAGACTGGGGGAAGGGGTTGGCTCCCCAGGGGTAAGGGCGGGGGGGGCGCGGCGTTACTAGGAGACGCTCTTGTGTGACCCCAGTCTCGCGAGGGCAGCTCGGTGTCATCGACGCTGGCCTCGGGAACCTGCCTCTGGGAAGCAGCCCGCGTGCAGAAAGGGGACACCTGGTTTGGGAACGCTGAGATGCCGATTTGGGGCCCATTAGAGACTTCTGAATCCTTTGGATTCCCAAATGTGAGTGGGAAATAGTAGAGGCTATTCGCTTCTTCCCAGCGCGCCGAGGACTAGAGGCGTCTGGCTGGGGAAGGCTGACTCAGACGAGGCCCCGTTTAAGAACGAAAACGCCTAGGACAGTGAAAGCTAGCTTCATAATTCCGTCAGTCCACAAACTTGGGAACTAGACAAAAGCCTTGCACCGTGATTTTCCATTCGAGTGCAGGAATTGCCACCGGGGCCCTCTTTTCAGAGGAGGAAACTTTCTGAGATCCGAGAGGAGATAGGGGATGAGCTTTCTGGGTGGGGAAAAGAGCAAGGAAAGGTTCGAATGGAGGAAACAGCGAGAAGGCCATGTGGCTGCAGCAGAAAGAGCAAGTGTTACACAAGTGGCAGGGCCTGAGAAAGCAGGGCCTTTCCGGCCGTGGTAAGAGCTTGGATATTATGTTAAATGTGATGGGAAAACCGGCGAAGGGTTTTAAGAAGGGGAGTGACCTGACCTGACTTACATTTTACAAAAAAAATCGCTGTGGCTACTGCATAGAGAAGGTTGGAAGCTGTCCGGCCTGCTGGGAACCTGTTGAAGTGGACCAAGGGAGAGACGTTGCTGTTTTTGACTAGAGTGGTCACAGTGGAAACGGAGAGAATTAGATTCAGAATATGTTTTGGAGCAAGACTTGCTGCTGAATTGGATATATGGTGTGTGAGAGAGGGAGGGACCAAGGATGGCTCCTAATGGGGAAGACTGTTTGGAAAGGAATATCAGAAGTTCTGTCCTGAACATAGTAAGTTTGAGAAGTTTATTAGCCATCCAGATGAAGATGTTGAGAAGTTCAATATGCAAGTCAGTGGTAAAGTCATAGTTAGAGATAATAAATTTTTGGGGTGCTCAGAATATAGATCACCTTGGAAGAGAATGTAGATAAAAAAGAGGAAGACCCAGGACTAAACTTCCTGGGGCTTTCAACACTTAGCATTACACGCAGAAGGAGAAGCCAGGAAAGGACAGTATTAAAGCCTCAAAGATATAAGGAGGAGTCCCCCTCCCCCATAATATCCTGGAATAATGAGACCTGCTCTCATAATCAATGAGAGTCATCCACCCATTGGCCAGCTTCTACCCATCACCTAAGGCCTGGTTCAGGTCTTGTCCCTTCCTTCCTCTCCCAGCTATCAGTGCTTTTGGACTTGTGTGCAGGTAATTTGTGCCCATTATAGGAAGCCTGACTTTAAATTCTGTATATATCTGTATCCCTCGTAAACTATAAACTCTTTGAGAGCTGGGACTGTTTCTGCTTTGTGGTCTTCTGGCTTCTAGTACAGAGCTTTGCCCAGAAGGCCCAACATGTCACTGTAGCTGGGTAGGAACACAACAGTAGGAACACTGTATTCATAAGGTATCTGCTGTGGAATTCAATAGTTTCTGACAAAGGGGTTTTTGTCCCTGCCACTGCTGCTACTGCCACCACCGCCACAATTTCAGTGGAAAGAGTGTCCTAAGAAGAATCAGAAGGCCTGGATTTCAATCTTTGATCTGCCACTAACCGGTGGAGTGGCCTTGGATAAGGTCCTTCTCTTTGAGCTCGAGGGGTTGGCCTAGATTAGAGATTGCAAAATGACAAGACAGATTCTGCCCACAAACATTGTTCTACCCACAAAGTGACTTAAATTCTTTCTAAAATTTACTTGCCAACATTTAAAAATTGGACATCAAAATCCAGATTTTCAGCTTCATTTGAAAAATCAGATAATCTGGCAACACTGCTGAAGCTTCTACACAGTAACAGTCAGCGGTAGCTTCACCCTTTTTATATGGATCATGTGTGCATTACCCTTGTGGGCATTTGACTTGCAGTCATTGGTCTTGAGCTGTGCTGTCCAGTGTGTAGCCACTAGCCACATATGGCTATTTAAATGTAAGTTAAAAAAAAAAAATGTAAGTTAATTAAATAAAAACTCACCTCTTCAGGTACACTAACTACGTTTCAAGTGCCCAGTAACAACATGTGTCTTACCCTATCGCACAGCATAGACACAGAACATTTCCAGTATCACAGGAAGTTCTCATGGTCAGCACTGGACTGGAGGATCTTGAAGGTACCCAGGGTGCTAATTGTTTCCCACATGTAAAGATGAATCAATCAAGGCTCCTACTCTCAAGGAACTTCGTCTTTACTCATCTCTGCAGCTGACAAAAGTTGTTCGTTTAATAGTTGTTTCATAGGTGGAAGGTACTTGGAAGCTGTACCTGTGCAGAGTACAGTTATTTATTACATGGCTGGAACAAGTTTCAGATGCTAAAAAGCTCCAGCTGTGTTAACGGTTACAGCTGAAGCCCTTTTGCCAGTTTTCTATCCCAATTCCTTAGAAAATTATTTCAAAGGAGGAATTTAAATTAGCGTTTTGAGCTTTTCAACTTCTCTAGTTCCTATGGAGGGTTGAAGATCCCTGCTGGGTAGTTAGGAATGAATGACGGGTTGGATGGCCTAGTTTACCATCTATTTTCAGCCCTTCCCATACACCTCTAACACTGCCTTCTACTTTTGGTAACTGGTTTTCACCACCTCCAACTGACCCTTACCCTACCTTTGTCACCTAAAAATGCTGACAGCGTAACAGATGCTTTAACTTCTTTTGAATTGAGGGGACCAAGAAACTTGGTTTCCGTTTAGAATTTCTGTCCCTGAGGCAAAAAAAAATGGCAGTACATCTCATGGTTACAATAGCTTGATTGGAGTTCCCCTACGCGAGTATGATCTTGTATGTGCTCCAGTGGTGGCATTATATATTTAGAATGGGTGTACTTGCCTCGCAGGATCTTGTTTGGGATAGTTGTTTTAAAAGCCTGCCAGACGTCAATATTTTTGGATTTTCACCATGTTCTTAAGACTTCGCATCTGACAGAGCCTAGCCTAATTTCTTTTCCCTTAAGTAAAATAAAAATATGGTCTACCCTCTCC
Source organism: Loxodonta africana (assembly GCF_030014295.1). Classification (NCBI taxonomy): domain Eukaryota; kingdom Metazoa; phylum Chordata; class Mammalia; order Proboscidea; family Elephantidae; genus Loxodonta; species Loxodonta africana. The sequence continues at coordinate 76,949,483 of NC_087353.1, forward strand.
ACCCTGCCCCCATCTCTGACACACTGTATTCTTGTCACTTTCTGTGTAAAAAGATGCTGTTTCAGAGAATAGCTGTGATATGATTAAGTACACCACGCAGGCATATCCTGAGATTTGCAATACAGTGTGTGGCATTACACTTCCCTTTTTGAATTTTAGTAACCAAAAACTGAATCCAGAACAGGAAGCAAGTCCGTGGTGTATGTGTTGATTGATTGGGGTGGGGAGGGAGGAGACAGATGTGTGGGGCACAGTTTATCTTGACGGTAAGGATGATATTATATAGGATACGGGTGTATGCCAAAAAGAGGGAGTATAACAGATCTAGGAGAAAAGCGTACTGAAGGATAAGCAAGGAGTAAGAGATTAAGGAAGAAAAATAGGAAGGGAAGTCTGATGATGCCTTTGGTGTTGGCACCAGCATTATATTTCCAGTAAGAAGCATGCGCTGTGGTCTGAAGATAAGCTGTGCCTCCAACAGGGTTATTTACTCATACTGAAGAACAATAGCCCTTTACTGTACAGGGATTATTAATGATCAGAGGGAAACAGCTTTAGGAAAATCCATTACTACCACAAAGCAATAAATTCGCCAGCCAGCAGACAACACATTTCCCCCACCCGGCCTCCCAGCAGACAAAGCGTAGGCTTGATCAAAGAGGCCTCATTGTTCCTCCTTTATTTTCTCCTATTGAGGTCACATTTGCCTTTGTTAACTCACAGTGCTAAGTGATTTACATAGGTTATCTCATGAATAGTCCTTACAACAACTCTTTGAAGAAGGTACTATGGTTACCTTATTTTACATTTTAGGAAACTGAGGCTCAGAGAGGTTCATAACAGCTCAAAGTGGTAAAGTCAGGATTCAAACACAAGTTTGGGCCCCCCAGAGCCCATACATTCATTTTTTATATCTGTGGAGAAGCTGAGTGCCCAAAACTAAGATAGTCATTCTTCTTTATCTAGGACACGAAAATCTGATTACTTTGGTATTATCAAGAACATTTCCGTACGCTAGAGGTTTTCCAAATGATGGAAGTTTTAAATTACAATTTTCTGGCTTGATTGATCATTGGGTGCAATGAACCTTATTCCCCTAAAAGATGGTTTTTCAAGAAAAAGTATCAGAATCCTATTTTTGTGTATGTTTGGTTCTAAGTCTCAATAAAACATTTTAGTGGCCAAACCCTAACCGGCCTTAAAAGAACTTAGAGTTTAGGTTACATCATAACTGTGTTTTATGCTGCCCTAGATGGAACTGATGGGCTTCCCCCGGGCCCCGAAAATAACTGAGTCTTTAGTCCTTTATCCTGATACCCACATATCCTGAAAACATCATCATGAGGACTAATTAGTATTTTAAAGTGCTATGAGATCTTCAGTTGGGAAACCTGGCCCAAATACCACTCACGTATATCTTCAGGCTGAGAATGGACATTACTGGTAACCATTGTGTGTGTGGGTTTATTCTCCTAACAAATATTTTTCAAGCTCCAATTATGTGCCAGGCCTATGAGTGTAATGAATGAGACATAGTCCCAAATCACCTTCCTCCCACTCCCCAACACACACATGATGGAGGTAGAATGGTAAATCAAACAGAAAATTACACTAGAATAGAATGAATATTGCAACAGGAGTAAGCTGTGTGCTGGGGGTACACATAGGAGGGACACTGACCCCATCTCAATATGAAGAAGGCACCTCACAAGACATGACATAGAAGCTGAAGATTAAGAAGCAGCAGCTAGTCAAAGAAAGGGTGTATCTGGTGTGTGAACTCTCATTTGGCAGAAAGAAAGAGTCCCAGATCTAAGGAGATAATAGGGTAGAAGGGCAAAGGACATACAGTCACTGGTGCACAAAGAGCACATAAGACGGTGATTTTGTGTGGGTGGATTTCACTATCTTCTGCCCCCCCCCAAAAAAAAATCATAATAAAGTGCTCAGGAGAAAAATTTGGCCATACTAGTCATAAGAAGTTGAGGAGAAAAAAATCTACCTATGGAACGTCTTTCCCTTCACCTGGGGCTCAAAAACGAGGGTTAACTCTCCTTGCTTCCTTCTGTCTCGTCTCTTGTTATACTGCTACATTTTTCCTTCAGTAGAAGGCAAAGCCCCATGAGAATCCAACATGTGGAATTTTGACATTCCTAACACCAGAGTCATACTTCTATAAATTTCATCTGGAGAAAGGGAATTTTCATATCTGGACTTAAACTCCTAAGTGTTCATGCTGTGATGGTCTTTCCAGAGGTGGGGAAAAAGATGAAGTGGATGAAGCCCCTAGTACTAGCAGATCTTGCCATAGACCTTCTATAAAATTAGATTTAGACATGCCAAGTGTCTAGGTGAGCCATATACAGTGGGCTCTTGGAGCCTCCCCATATCCTTTCATTGTACTTATAATCTTAACATTGAGTAGAAGGATGAGTGGGGTTTTTTTGTTTTTAAGAGATTGATCACTTCTCATTATAAATCCCCATTTCTGACTCGGGAATAAAAACGGGGAAGTTTGTGGTCAGATAGGGAAATGATCGAACTTTTTGGCTTTCAGTTCCGACTCTCCGGTCAATTAGGTGGCGTTAGCCAAGAATCTTGTATGCCATCTGTAAGATTGGTAGAATCATGAGTTCTCATCATTTGAAATCCAGCAGATTTTTAAAAATGTAAATCAGACCATGTTACCGCCTTGCTTAAAACCCACCAGTGTCTTCGCTCTCAGAGTACGACCGAACTCCTCCAAGGCCCACCTGACCAACCTGTGCTGGCATCTGCCAGCCTGTGGACTCTGTAGGCTCTGACCATATTCACATTGCTCTGTGAAGTTGGTTCCCACCTCAGAGCCTTTGCTCCTTCTGTTCCCCCTTCCTGCACCACCCTCCCCTTAACTTTTCCCATTGATGGGCACTTTGTTACCAATAGGGTCTCAGCTGAGATGTCACTTCCTGAGAGAGGCCCTCCCTGACCACTCAAGATAAAATAACTCCTGCTCCTGCTCCTTAGTATCATATCATTGTTTCATTCCTTCAGAGCACATATCACTATCTGGAATTTTCTTACATATCATCTGCCTCTGCCCCTAGGATATAAAACACTAGGCAGGCAGGGACTTGGCAGCTTGTTTATCACTGTATCTCCAGAACCTAGCACATGCCTGGCATATGGTGGTTGGTTAATAAATGTTGAGTGAATGGGTCCCATGAGAGAAAGAGTAAGGCATGTGGGTGGTAGCATTGTAATGAACCTCCTGCCCTGGTGTCTCTTTTATGATGTCAGTTCCCTTTGGAGTTGGAGGGAATAGAGTTACCGTGGGGAACAGAAGAGCAGAGCAGCCCAGCCAGTGCACTGTCTCCTTTAAAGATGCTGATGTATAACAATTATTGAAGAAGGGCCCTTGCAGGATAGGGGGAAGGGCAGATGGTATATGGGAAACCTTAGAAAAAGGATTATTGCAGTTCATGCCAAGGTGCAAAAATTGCCTCTTTTTGCTCTTTGTATAAGAAGGGAATAGAATTGCTTAGTTCCCTATATCACAACTGGCTAAGTTCTTTAAAGCTAATCAACAGACTTTCAACAACATTTATTGAGATTGAGCAGCCAATTTAGTGATTGAAAGCATGGGTTCTGCCTCCAGACTGGGTTTGAACGCTGGCCCCTCTTGCTGTCTGTGTGACATTGGGAAAGTTACTTAACCTCTCTGTATCAAGTTCCTCCTTTGTCAAATGGGCATGGATAATAGTATTTACTCTATAAAAAACAAAACCAAACCCATTGCTGACCGTACAGAGTTGCTGTACTGATTATAGGAGTTAACATACGTAAAGCACCTAGCAAAATGCCTGGCACAGAGTAAGGGCAAAGCAAATATCAGCTCTTTATATCATCATTGGAGCCCTGGTGGCACAGCGGTTAAGCGCTTGGCTGCAAACCAAAAGGTGTGCAGTTTGAATCCACCAACTGCTCCTTAGAAACCCTATGAGACAATTCTACTCTGTTCTATAGGGTTGCTATGAGTCGAAATCAATTCCACGGTAACGGATTTCGTTTAATATCATTACCCCATCCCATTATTGCCATCAAATTGATTCCAACTCATAGTGACCCTATAGGACAGAGTGCAACCACCCCATAGGGTTTCCAAGACTGTACCCTTTACAGAAGCAGACTGCCACGTCTTTCTCCCGCAGAGTGGCTGGTGGGTTTAAGCTGTCGACCTTTTGGTTAGCGTCTGAGTGCTTAACCACTGCACCATCAGGACTCCTCATATCATCATTATTATTACTGTAATGAACAAGACATAGTCCCTGCCCTCAAGGAATTCAGAGACTCTGGGACTAAAGAGACGTGATGAAATAAGAGCAAAAGAGCAGTAGCTGGGTGTGATAGAAGGTGGGGGTCCTCCAAAAACTTCATAGTAAATAGGTTTACTGGATGAGGTAGGGCAGGTAGCAGAAAAGAGACATTCCAAATGGAAGGCTCAGCTAGGACAAACACCAGGGAAGACACCACAGAATGCCTTAGAGTAGCAGCTTCCAAACTTCTGTTCTTCAGAGTCCACTGTCACAATTTTTGCTATTTTGTAATTTTACCTCTGTTTTAAATCGACTTAAACAAATATTTAAATACATTTATTTAGAGGAAACTCTGGTATAAGAGTAAACTTAATGCCAGATAAGACTGAAGTTCAGTTGTGGTCCTCTGAATAAACAAATATTCCTGATGTAGCCCGTGGGAAAAATCCCAGCATACCCGTGGCATCAGGTCAACCCCCTGATCCTAGAGAAAGAAGGGAAAAAAATGCCTCAGCTTCACATGAATAAGTGTGAAATAATTGATCGTTACAAAGGAAAAATGTTGGTTTCAAGCCATGAAATCCATTGGAAGGAAAATCCTTCAGGAAAAGGCAGCTTTTCTAAGTGAGCTGTTTTCCATGGGCAAAGAAGAAAATAGAAGCCAAAAGAGAAAGAGCTTTTTAATTTTTTTATATATGGCTGATTCAGTTTCTAGAAGCACAGGCTTTCTGTAGCAAGAGATCGTTGGCTCGTTCAGCAAACACTTGTTGAACACCAGCTATATGCCAGGCACCTTACTAGGTGCTAAGGATTCAGCAGTAAATAAGGGGATGTGGTTTCTGTTCCCACAAAGGCTAGGGTCTGTTGGGGGAGGATGTCAACAAGCTAGTATGTGAGTGATAAAGGAGCTCTGGTGGCGCAAGGGTTCCGTGCTTGGCTGCTAACTGAAAGGTTGGTGGTTTAAACCCACCTAGAAGCTCTGCGAGGGAAAGACCTGGCAACCTACTCCCTTAAAGATTACAGCCTAGAAAACCCTATGGGGGAGTTCTACTCTGTCACATGGGGTCACTGCGAGTCAAAAATCAACTCAAGGCACCTGGCAACAATAACAACACAAGAGAGAAGCACTACAAAGAGAAAACACAGGGAGTTGTGGGAGGGTTCAACACGGGGTGTGGTTGGGGGAGAGGGGAAGCGCGAAGGATTTTCTGAGACATCTATGATTTTACTGGAAACTGAAGGATGAGTACGGGTTGGTCAGGTGAAAAGAGGAGTTCAGGGGAAAACCTTCTAGAAAGAAGCGACAGCATGGTATGTGCCCCCAAGGCAAGAAAGAACATGGTTCCCTCAAAGAACTGAAAGGAATCCAATAAAGAACAAAAGAAACATTTTCCGTGTCTTTTCTCTCAAGACTTGGAAGGAAGTGGTAGGCTAGACTTGTTAATAGTCCACAATGGGGAATACACTTTAGACTCCTCTCTGGGAGTCTTTGGACTTGGATTTTCTGGGTCACCTGATGTTGGAGACGAAACTATCACTTATCTCCCTTTCAGGATTAGTTTTCAAAACACTTAGACATAATTAAAGTGTTTTGAAAATAGTTCTATTAAGTACCAATTGTTAACTCTAATTGTAGGTCTTGTGTATCAGATTATGGTATATGATCGGTTATAGTTTGAAGCTGTGTTTCTTAGAGTAGTCGAAGGAAACCAGTTAAAGTCAGGCTTTGGAGAAGGTTGCTGCTGTCTTAACGTGCCAGACCTTCTTCACTTTCCTGCTCACGTGTCATGCCATCAAGGAAGTTTCGTCTGTTAATGACAGGGAAGTGAAGCAATCAGTAATAGATGTTAGTTACAGACTCCCTACTCACAGGAACTGACTCACATATTTTCAAGTGAAACCATGGAGTTTTAGGGATAGCCAGAAACTCCGAAACCTGTTTCCTTAACAGGAAAAATGTCATCATCTCATCTGGGTTTTTAGTAGAATCAGCCACAAAGCATGATGTTCTCTCTTGGTTTTTATGAATTCCTTTCAAAAACTTTTTCTGTGAAGCATCATGGACTTCAGAATTGGTATTGACTATAACTTTTGGCCTTTAAACTTTTGAATTGGGTGAAGTAGTGCTTTCAAGTCTTCATCAAATGGTTAAGCCTCAAGAAAGATCACCAGGGTCAGGATAAGTAGGAGGGTCAATCAGATTCAAAAAAGACATTCTCTGTAAGGGAATTCTTTACAGTTATGGTACTTAGAATTTCTAGAGGAACACCCCTTCTTCCAGTTCCCAGCTGCATTCTTTAGCTGCCCAAATTCTCATAAGCTCAGGGCATCCTAAAGCATACACGGTCACCAGATTTTAACGTCTTCCCTTGAATTGGAAGCAGGCCATGTTTCCAGACAGCAGTGAGCTGCCTATTTCCCTATCCTGATGAGCCTGTTTGAGGAAAACCCGGGACTCATAATGAGGTGTCCAAGTGCCTGGCCCTGCTACTCGCTCACCCTATCTGTCTGTTGCCCTTGTCTTCCTTCCCAGCCTGCCTGTTTGTTAAAAGCAGTATATTCATGATTTTAAACCTGTTTTTTAATCAGATTCCTCCAGTAATGAGACTTTTTTTTTTTCATTTTCCCTAAACTACTTTTAGATGTAGAAGTAAATAGTAAAGAAATAGGCAGAAAATTTTCCTTAAGTTAAAAAAAAAAAAAAAAAACTAAATATCCATCAACAGGAAAACAGATAAGAATATTGGAGTGTCTTCATACAGTGGACTGATCTGCAACAATGAGAATATATGAACTAGGGCTATGTGTGACAATATAGATGAATCTTACTAATATGATGAGCAAAAAAAAAAGTTGCAGAAGAATATAATACCATTTATATATAAAGTTTTTAAACCTTGTAAAGCAATACTATATAATGTTAAATATAAAGATATGTGTGAGAATGATAAATCAGGATAGTGAATTCCTTCTAGAAGTGGAAGGAGAATGTGATTACAAAGGGTTAAACAATGGGGGCTTCCTCTATGTACATGATTTATTCTTTAAGGTCTCTGGTGAATATGTTTATTATATTATTATAATTAACATATATATTCTCTACATCTGAAATATTCTGTAATAGAAATGACTTAAAACTGACAGGAATTTTATTTTTAAAAATAAAAATAGGTTTAGAGGATATACTTAGTTCACATTCAGCCAAGTCCTCTGAAATTAACCAATCTTTCAGAGTGAAAACCCCAGAGAGGCCACAAGATCTTCAGTCATCAGAAAGATTTTCAGTTATACTCGTTGTCCAGTTCTTACGTGGACAGGAAAGTAGACTGACAATTTTGAGAAATAATTTCCCACAAGGCTGTTGTGAATTAGAAGAGAAGTAGCAACCTAACAGCCTCTGGATGAAACAGCCTACAGACTCAGTTTGGTTTGGCCTGTGTGTGGCTCACATTTTCAAAAATAATGAATTCTTGTCTTTTAGGCGATTTCTCAAAAGGAGCTTTGGTGACTACTAACTGAAAGGTCAGCAGTTTAAACCCACCAGTCATTCCGAGAAAGAAAAGACCTGGTGGTCTCGTCCCATAAACATTATAGCCTAGAAAATACTACGGGGCATTTCTGCTCTGTCCTATAGGTTCACTTTGAGTTGGAATCGATTCAGTGGCTTGCAACAACAGCAGGAGATTTCTCATTTAAAAAAATTTGTATTGCTACCTATTCTCAAGCTCTCAGGAAATCTGGCATCCCTAGGCCCTCACTTCCACATGGCAGGAGCTGGCCAGAGCTGAGTAGCAACTGTCCCCTTTCAAGGCAGCGTGTACTCTCCAGTGGGCCTCTGTCCCCACCCAACCAGGTTCGTCATTTGTGTTACCTCCCAAGCACCCAGAGGCACTTGAGTTTGCATTAAATTCCCCTTCTCACTTAACTAGGAAATTCATTTATCCAAAAGGTCCCTTTTCCAAAGTACTTAGGTTAGTGATGTAATATACAAGAATACACATTAAAGCATCACTTCTAAGGTATCGTGGTAAGAGCTTAAAGAGCAGTAAATGTGAATTTTCATTTTGCTACGCTTGTAAAATTGGCTGTCATGGCAAACAGCACTGTTGAGCAATCCTCAGCCTTGGGAGGATGAACACGTCTAGTTGAGAGATAGCTGGTATTCCTACTACACCGTCCTGGCAATGTGACCAAACAGATCTGTTGAGAAAGAGCAATTCTTTCTAGACTAATTAAAGAGCTTGATTAAAAAAAATGTACATCTGCCTAGCTGCCTACTGTCAAATTGAATTTTTATGCAAATTTTCCCTCTTCTATTTTGGTGAGTCTGAAGATGACAACAGCAACACGACAAGAAGTTCTTGGCCTCTACCGCAGAATTTTCAGGCTCGCGAGGAAATGGCAGGCGGCATCAGGGCAGATGGAAGACACCATTAAAGAAAAACAGTACATATTAAAAGAAGCCAGAACACTGTTCCAGAAAAACAAAAATGTAAGTAGGCCTCAGTTGGAGTCTGCAAGAAGGAGGTGCAGTTTCTTGTGGAGTGTGTTCATTCCTATTCTGTCCTAAAAATGAGAGGACTAAACAACAAGTCCGAGTGGCAGAGAGTAGACCAGGAAGGGGCTAGAGGCCCAGTTTAGCTAGCTTGCACAGCCACTGGAAAGCAGAGCCAGCACGTGTTTCTCTCTTCACGTGTTCCAGATCTCAGTCCAGCTGATAAATGGCTCAGTGTCCTCAGAAGGCCCCATGAGCCAGGTGACAACCAGGCCAATGTGAGTCTTCAGAGGCAGGGCTGTTCCTCACACTGAGCCCGTTGCCAGCCACTCCCACAAAAAAAGGTGCATAATTACATTTTTTTTTCAATTCATAAACTATTCAAAGCCTCCAAATATAAGCCCATTCAGCAGGAAGAGAATAGGATTGAGACATAGGGCTCCCTTCATAAATGTAACTTTGAACTCAAGCCTCTTTGCCTAGCAGAGTGAGTTGGCCCTTTGGGACCACAGAATTGGGTAAAATAGTGCCTCCATTAGCTAGTTTAACCAAATTCCACACCCAGGGACCAGGGAGCCAGAAACCTTTCTAGGAGGCTCAATTTGATCCATTCCAACCAACCGTAAAGCATTAGCTATTAGCTCCTTAGAAAGACTGTCTGGCACCAAGCATGGGAAGGGCTTTCAGCTCCTGACCTTTCTTCAGCCTCCTTCTCATCGATCTAATGGATTCAGTGCTGCCACTGTTCGCCTCGTGAAACTTCCTGATAGTCTACTCCCTTGACTTTTTTTCCTCTCTGACCCCTGTCTTTGTCTCCTTTTCGGCACTGTCTGTTCTACACACCCTTCTGCCAGCTGTAGGGTCCTCTGAAAGTCAGCCCTCTGCATTGAGGCCTGCAGAAGGAGTAACTACCTTATGGTTTCACCTCCCACATCTGAATACCCAGCCTCGGCTTCTCACCAACCACCGGAAGCATCTAATCAAAGCAGAATTCATCTTTCTGCAGGAGTGCCTCCCCTCCCCAGCTTGCCCATTTCTACCACTCTGCAGGTTTTCACCCTCATTCTTTCATTCAACAAGTGGGTGAGTGGCCACCATGTGCCAAACACTGGACTAGATGTTGGGGATATAAAAATGAGCAAAACCAAGACAGGGTCCTTCAAAGGTATTTCAGAGGTTGTGGTTGTTGTGTACTGTTGAGTTGATTCCAAATCATAGCAATCCTATAGGACAGAGTAGAAGTGCCTCGTAGGGTTTCCTAGGCTATAATCTTTACGGAAGCAGATCACCAGGTCTTTTCTCCTGTGGAGTCTTTGGGTGGATTCAAACCTCCACCCTTTCAATTAGCAGCCAAGTGCTTAATCATTGTGTCACCAGAGCTCCTTGTTTCAGAGGTAGATGATATTAACTGTGAAATTACTGTTGGGACAAGCACTACAAAGGACCCACTCCTAATCTACAGTATCTTTCCTTTCTCCTTTGAATCCCTGAAGCCTCTCTGCTTTTTAAGGCCAACTGGCTTGTGAAGCTTCCCTCTGCCTTTATCACCATCCTCCAGCTTCTCTAAACTTTGTCTCTTCTTAGTGTAGATGGCTCATGCCCAACCAGTGTACATACCCATGAGGTCCTTAATCAATCCCCTGAGGAATGGAAAGAAAATATTACAATCGTTATTTCTATTAATTTTTCATTTCATCCTTTAAAAATATGTGCTTATGTATATTTTATATTGAATTTATTAGTCCATGTTGGCTGCTAACCAAAAGGTCGGCAGTTTGAATCCCCCAGGTGCTCCTTAGAAACCCTATGGGGCATTTCTACTCTGTCCTATAGGGTTGCTATGAGTTGCAATCGACTCCATGGCAGTGGGTTTGGTTTGGCTTGGTAGATAATTTATAAATCAGTAAGTTAATTTATAAATTAATATAAATATGTATACAGAGGCTCTGGGCTCAAATTTTTTATTGAAAGAAGTAGGTCATCAAAAAGTTTAGAAACCACTGACTTACACCCACCCCTAAGTAGTTGGTTATATTTTCTTTTTTCTTATTCTTTGTTTTGTTTATGTTGGCCTAGTCTCCTTAACTAGGTTGTTAAATGCTTGAGCACATAGACAATGTCTTGTGCTTCTCTTGTATATACTACAGGACCTGCCTTGTGGTTGTCACTAAATTGATGAGCATTACAAATACTTTGATTCCATTTGACCTGCTCTAGAAATCCATCTCAGTTTCTCTGCCCTCCCCCAGACACACCCCCATGATGGCTAACTCTTCTGAATTTGTATAGCAGTCTGTGCCTGTCATTTTCCTCATTGGTTATATTATACCACCATGCCTTTTCTGTAGCTTCACATATCAGGTAATAACCTTGACAGTTGAGGGCAGGGACCATGGCCTCACAGTGTCCAGCCTGGTAGTGGGAATATTGTAGTAAATACCCAATAAACCCTTGCCAATGAGCTCACTTGAGGATTGCTTGAGATCCTTTGTGTTTTTAGTTATTACAATAATCATTCCTTTGCCTCTGCTTGGATTAGCCCAAGGTAGTGTGAGCTAGTGTAGTGGGAGGTGTGCGTACCACTGATAGTATGTGAAATTATTGGGGGCAGGGGGTACATGGGTTTTAATTTAATATTAAGATATATACTTGTTTTATTGTGTATCAGAAGGGAAATAGAATATTAGACCACAATTTCACAAATATTATTGCTTAAGAGAGAAATTGTTTAAAGAAAAATATTGTCAGTATAGGCAGTATGTAGGTATGGTAAAATCATACATACAAGCAGTCCATGAATGACTGCTGTTTGGAGAACTCTAGCCCAAGCTTGTTCAGATGGAGAGCTGGAGTCCTGTCCCTCCCCCTCAACAACCCCCCTTAACTATATCTTTGTCAGGTTTCCTTTCTCCCCAGTCCCCCATGCAGACATAAGTAGCTTCTTGTCACCTCACTCACTGTAAGAGCTTAGTAATCCAAAGCTATCTCATGAATTGCTCTGAATCCCAGTGGGCCAATGGGAACATGGAAATGTATTCCCAAGTTGGACATGAGAGCAATAGCTTCTGAGAAACACAGAGGTCAGAAAGTTGAGCCTTCGCCCCAAGGGACTCAGCTCTAGTTCTGTGCATTGCTGTTCCTGGAACTCTTCTCTGATCCAAGAGGTACCAGAGGACAGGAACGCTCTTGGAATTTTCAAGCCACACAGGCCCAGACTTCACTGTGGGTGTCATCTGGGGCTGATGCAATCCTTGCTCTGCTTTGAGGCCCATTTGCAACCCTTAGCAGAGCCACATGTCGACTCATTTTTCACCCTTGGCATGGAAGTGCTTCTCTCCCTAATCCTACCTGGCTTTTTGTTTTTCAGAAAAATCTTTCGTCCCATTTCTTGAAACTAGACCTCCATGATTTGACACATTGGGAACTTCAAAAGCCCTTTCTTCCCCTTACCCATGAGCAAGGCAGTTTACAGTTCAAAATGAAAGTTGGAGCATTCTTCAGTAGCTTACTCAGGGGGGTTCCAGACAGCATATGCTGAAACAATTGAGTCCCTTTAAAATTGAATCAATCGGAGAGGATATAGAGAAGCACTCTTAGGTACGGTTTGAGTGGGCAAAAAAGTTACACATTGTGGTGGAGTATTAGTGTAACCTCTAGACAGTAATTTGGGAACATTTGCTAGAATTCAAAATGCATAAACACACACCCTTTCATCCAGCAGATCTCTCTCCAGGAATTTATCTTTTAGATACTTGCAAATGGGCACAGAAATATTTTTTATAGAGATCCAGAGCAGAATTGTTTGTAAAAATGGCAAAATATTGTAAATATCCTCAATGTCCATCAGTTGGGGATTGGTTAAATAAATTATAGTACAGCCTTACATTGGAATTTCGTGTAGCTGTTAAAAAGAATGGGGCAACTCTATACGTGTAAATATACAAGGAGCTCCAGGTAACATTGTTAGTGAAAAAGCAAGGTTCAGAACGAAGTGAGCTGTCCTTAAGGTAATGAAGGAAAAAAAAACCAAGTCTGTCTATGTATGTGTGCTTATATATGCACAGAATATCCTTGGAAGAACACACAAGAATCTGCCGCTAATTGTTGTCTGTGAAGAGGGGAACTGGGGGGTGTGTAAGAGGGAGACTTATTTTTAATGCTGCGTCTTTGTGTTATTTGAATTAGTTTTATCATATGCATGTATTACCTGTTTCAACAATTTTTTACAAGTTTAATCCACAGTAAATTTAAGTTACTGTTGATTTTTCAAATTATCAACATTTAATTTAGTGTTAATGAATTGAAAAAGTTTAAGAAAATGTACACCTGTATTTTACATAAGGAGCCCTGGTGGCACGACGAATAAGCTGTCAGCTGCTAACTACAAGGTTGGCAGTTCAAAACCCACCCAGCAGCTCCATGGGAGAAAGACCTGGCAATCTGTTCCCATAAAGATCAAAGCCTAGGAAACCCTATGGGCAGTTTTATTCTGTCATATGGCATCACTGCGAGTCAAAATTGACTCGAAGGCACCTAACAACAACCACATTCTTTAGGTGGCATTACCACAATACTAACAGCCTCACCTGTTTTCTCCTGGTAACAGCTCACAGACACAGACCTGATTCAGCAGTGTATAGACGAGTGCACGGCCAGGATTGAAATCGGACTGCATTACCAGATTCCTTATCCAAGGCCAGTAAGTGTGACTCCAGTTAACATGGGGTGGGTCCTAATCCTTGTCAACCTGGCTATTTCTAAGAATGTGTACGGAGGGGGCTTATGCTTGCTGGAAGCCTTGAGCTACTGTAGGAGGCACGCTGGAAATAAGTTATCTCGCAGACCACCAACCCATTGCCACAAACTAAAATATCAGTGAATGCCTGGCTTCTCCTATCTGTACAACGTTCCCACATACACAAAACATACAGCATTCTCTTTTAACCTTCGCCCTTTTATGAAAATGTGCTTATTTTCCTTATTATAAAAGCCAAGCTGTTGTAATAAAAGAATAAACTTCAAACATTAAAGGAATACATAAAGTAGAAGGTGAAAATTGGCAAAATCCTCACTTTTTTTTTTATAGAAGTGACCGCTGTAACTATGGCGTTGGTAAGAAATTGCCAATATTCAGTTCTTTGACATACAAAAACAGCAGTTTCATATTGTATTGGTTCAACCTAATAGTTTGATAATATATCCTTTTAGTCTTTTTTTTTTTTCCTATGCTCATATACATACATTTTCTTGACATACATAGATTCTTATTAGGCATACTATTTTGTTGTCTGTTTATTTTACTTGATTTATTCTGGACATCTATAAAGTTCTACCTCAATCTTTTTCAGTCATTTCATTGTATGCTATTGTATGAATGTGCCATAATTTGACCAGCTCCCTATTACTCATTGCCATACTGTCAACTGTGACTCATAGTGACCCTATAGGGCAGAGTTGAACTGCTCTATCAGGTTTCTAAGGCTGTAATTTTTACTGGAGCAGACTGCCATATCTTTCTTCTGTGGAGTGGCTGGTAGGTTCCAACCACTGACCTTTCTGTTAGCAGCTGGGTGCTTTAACCATTGTGCCACCAGGGCTCTTTCATTGTTGTTAGGTGCCATTGAGTCAGTTCCAACTCATAGTGATGCTGTGAACAAAAACACTGCCCGGTTCTGTGCCATCCCTACAGGCGTTGTTATGATTGAGCCCACTGTTGCAGCCACTGTGTCAGTCCATCTCGTTGAGGGTCTTCCTCTTTTCCGCTGACCCTGTACTTTACCAAGCATGATGTCCTTCTCCAGGGACTGATCCCTCCTGACAACATGTCCAAAGTACGTAAGACGCAGTTTCACCATCCTTGCCTCTAAGGAGCATTCCGGTTGTCTTAGTCACTTAGTGCTGCTATAACAGAAATACCACAAGTGGATGGCTTTAACAAAGAGAAATTTATCTTCTCACAGTCTAGTAGGCTGGAAGTCCAAATTCAGGGCGTCAGCTTCAGGGGAAGTCTGTCTCTCTCTGTTGGCTCTGGAGGAAGGTCCTTGTCCTCAATCTTCCCATGGTTGGGGAGCTTCTCAGGTGCAGGGACCCTGGGTCCAAAGGACGCGCCCTGCTCCTGGTGCTTCTTTCTTGGTGGTATGAGGTCCCTTCGTCTCTCTACTTGCCTCTGTCTTTTATATCTCAAGAGATTGTGTCAAGATACAATCCAATCCTGTAAGCTGAGTCCTGCCTCACTAACACAACTGCTGCCCATCCTCCCTCATTAACTTCATAGAGCCAGGATTTACAACATAAAGGAAAATCATACAATACGGGGAATCATGGCCCAGCCCAATTGATACACACATTTTGGAGGGGACATAATTCAATCCATGACCCTGCTTGTACTTCTTCCAAGACAGATTTGTTCGTTCTTTCGGCAGTCCATGATATATATTCTTTACCAACACCACAATTCAAAGGCGTCAATTCTTCTCTGGTCTTCCTTATTCATTGTCCAGCTTTCACATGCATATGATTGCGACTGAAAATACCATGGCTTGGGTCAGGCGCACCTTAGTCTTCAAGGTGACATCTTTGCTTTTCAGCACTTTAAAGAGGTCCTTTGCAGCAGATTTGCCCAATGCAATGCCTCTTGATTTCTTGACTGCTGCTTCCATGGGTGTTGATTGTGGATCCAAGTCAAATGAAATCCTTGACAACTTCAATCTTTGGCTCCCTCAGCTCCCTATTAAACCCAAGATCAAACCCGTTGCTATCAAGTCAATTCTGACCCATAGCGACCCTGTAGGACAGAGTAGAACTGCTCCATAGGGTTTCCAAGAAGCAGCTGGTGGATTCATCAAAAATGAAATGGAACCCATAAAGATTGATATCCTAGGCATTAAACCAAAAACCAAACCCATTGCCATCGAGTCGATTCCAACTCATAGAAACCCTATAGGATAGAGTAGAACTGCCCCATAGAGTTTCCAAGGAGCAGCTGGTGGATTTGAACTGCCATCCTTTTAGTTAGCAGCTGTAGCACTTAACCACTACGCCACCAGGGTTTCCTCCTAGGCATTAGTGAGCTGAAACACACTGATTTTGACCATTTTGAATCAGACAGTCATATGATCTACTACGCTGGGAATGGCAACTTGAAGAGGAATGGTGTAGCGTTCACTGTCAATAAGATCATTTCATGATCTATCATGAAGTGCAATGCTGTGAGTGATAGGATAATAGCCATACGCCTTGCCTACAAAGAAGACCAGTTAATTTGACTGTTATTCAAATTTATGCACCAACCACTAATGCCAAAGATGAAGAAATTGAAGATTTTTACTGACCTTTGTGATCTGAAATTGATCAAACATGCAATCAGGATGCATTGATAATTACTGGTGATTGGAATACAAAGGTTGGTAACAAAGAAGGATCTGTAGCTGGAAAATATGGCCTTGGTGTTAGAAACTGCTGCAGATTGCATGATAGAATTTTGCAAGACCAACAACTTATTCTTTGCAAATACCTTTTTTCAACAACATGAATGGCAGCTATACACGTGGACCTCACTGGGTGGCATACACAGGAATCAAATCGACTATATCTGTGGAAAGAGACAATGGAGAAGCTCAATATCATCAGTTAGAATAATGCCAGGGGCCGACTGTGGAACAGACCGTTATTTACTCATACGCAAGTTCAAGTTGAAGCTGAAGAAAATTAAAACAAGTCCATGAGAGCCAAGGTACAACCTTAAGTACATCCCACCTGAATTTAGAGACCAACTCAAGAATAAATTTTATGCATTAAACACTAATGACCGAAGACCAGACGAGTTGTGGGATGACATCAAAGACATCATACATGAAGAAAGCAAAAGGTCATTAAAAAGACAGGAAAGAAAGAAAAGACCAAAATGGATATCAGAAGGGTCTCTGAAACTTGATTTTGAATGTAGAGTAGCTAGAGTGAATGAAAAAAATTATGACATAAACGAGCTGATCAGAAGATTTCAAAGACCAGCTCGAGAACACAGGGTATTATAATGAAATGTGCAAAGATCTGGAGTTAGAAAACCAAAAGGGAAGAACACACTCAGCTTTTCTCAAGCTAAAAGAACTGGAAAAAAAATTCAAGCCTCGAGTTGCAATACTGAAGGATCCTAGGGGCAAAATACTGAACAACACAGGAAGCATCAAGGGAAGATGGAAGGAATACAGTCATCAATGTTCAACCCTTTCAGGAAGTAGCATATGATAAAGAACCCATGGTACTGAAGGAAAAAGTCCAAGCTGCGCTGAAGCCATTGGCAAAAAAACAAGGCTCCAGGAATTGACAGAATACCAGTTGAGATGTTTCAACAAACAGATGCGACTCTGGAAGTGGTCACTCACCTATACGAAGAAGTTCAGAAGACAGCTACCTGGCCTACCGACTGGAAGAGATCCATATTGGTGACCATTTCAAAGAAAGGTGATCCAACAAACAGAATATGGAAATTATCAAATAATATAATTAATATCACATGCAAGTAAAGTTTTGCTGAAGGTAATTCACAAACTATTGCAGCAGTGCATCAACAGGGAACTGGATTCAGAAGAGGATGTGGAACAAGAGATATCATTGCTAATGTCAGGTGGATCTTGGCTGAAAGTGAGACTACCAGAAAGATGTTTACTTGTATTTTATTGACTGTGCAAAGGCATTCAACTGTGTGGATCATAACAAATTATGGATAACATTGGGAAGAATGGGAATTCCAGAACACTTAATTGTGCTCGGAAACCCTGGTGGCGTAGTGGTTAAGTGCTACTGCTGCTAACCAAGAGGTCGGCAGTTAGAATCCGCCAGGCGCTCCTTGGAAACTCTCTGGTGCAGTTCTACTCTGTCCTATAGGGTCGCTATGAGTCAGAATTGACTTGACGGCAGTGGGTTTGGTTTTTTGGTTAATTGTGCTCATACAGAACCTGTGCATAGACCAACAGGCAGTCCTTCGAACAGAACAAGGGGATATTGAATGGTTTAAAATCAGGAAAGGTGTGTGTCAGGGTTGCATCCTTTCACCGTACTTATTCAGTCTATATGCTGAGCAAAAGAAGCTGGACTATAAGAAGAATGTGACATCAGGATTGGAGGAAGATTCACTAACAACCTGCAATATGCAGATGACACAGCCCTGCTTGCTGAAAGTGAAGAGGACTTAAAGCACTTACTGATGAAGAACAAAGACTACAGCCTTCAATATGGATTACACCTCAATATAAAGAAAACAAAAATCCTCAGAACTGAACCAATAAGCAACATCATGATAAAGAAAATACTGAAGTTGTCAAGGATTTCATTTTACTTGGATCCACAATCAACTCCCATGGAAGCAGCAGTCAAGAAATCAAATGATGTATTGCACTGGGCAAATCTGATGCAAAAGAACTCTTAAAAATGTTGAAAAGCAAAGTTGTCACTTTGGGGACTAAGGTGTGCCTGTCCCAAGCCATGGTATTTTCCATTGCCTCGTACGCACGTGAAAGCTGGACAATGAATAAGGAAGACTAAAGAATTGATGCCTTTGAATTATAGTGCTGGTGAAGAATATTGAATATACCGTGAACTGCTAGAACAACGAACAAATCTGTCTTGGAAGAAGTACAGCCAGAATGCTTCTTAGAAGCGAGGATGGCAAGACTCCGTCTCAGATACTTTGGACATGTTACCAGGAGAGACCAGTCCCTGGAGAAAGACATCATGATTTTTAAAGCAGAAGGTGAGCAAAAAAGAGAAAGATTCTCAATGAGATGGATTGACACAGTTGACTGTGATGATGGCCTCAAACATAGCACCAATTGTGAGGGTGGTGCAGAACCAGGCAGTGTTTTTTTCTGTTGTACATAGGGTCGGTATGAGTCAGAACTGATGCGACGGCACCTAACAACAACAACCTATTAGTTTCCTAGGCTGCTATAGAATGAAGTACTAGCAAATGAGTAGCTTTAAACAACAGAAATTTATTCTCTCTCAGTTCTGGAGGCTAGTAGCCTTAATCGGGGTATAGGCAGGGCCATGCTCTCTAAGGCAAGATCCTTTCTTGTCTCTCCCAGGTTCTCTTGCCCCAGATGTTCCTTGGCTTGCAGCTGCAGTATAACTGACTACAGTAGTCCCCTCTTATCCATGGGGGATACACTCCAAGACCCCCATGGATGTCTGAAACGGCAGATAGTACTGAACCCTATATATACTATGTTTTGACCTATACATACATACCTGTGACAAAGTTTAATTTATAAATTAGGCACAGTAAGAGATTAACAATAACTAATAAAAAAATAGAACAATTATAACAATATACTGTAATAAAAGTTATGTGAACATAATCCCCAGGTGGCATGGAGCTGGACGGTGTAAGATTTCATCACACTACTCATTTAACATTTTCGGACTGCAGCTGACCACGGGTAACTGAAACTGCATAAAGTCAGACTGTAGATAAGGGTGGGTGGTGGTTAGCTACTGGAAACCCTGGTGGCGTAGTGATTAAAAGTTCAGCTGCTAACCAAAAGATCAGCAGTTTGAATCTACCAGGCACTCCTTGGAAACCCTATGGGGCAGTTCTACTCTGTCCTATAGGGTCACTATGAGTTGGAATTGACTCGATGGCAATGGGTTTTTACTGTAACCACATGGACATCTTCCCTCTGTGTCTCCTCTTTTATAAGGACATCACTCAGATTGGATTAGGACCCACCCTATTCCACTAGGACCTCATCAAACTTAACTGATAACATCTTCAAAGACCCTATTTCCAAATAAGGTCACATTCACAGGGGTTAGGACTTCAGCATATCTTTTTGGGGATACAGTTCAACCCAAAACATCCCTCATCTTTGGATTTCCATCTTGCTGTGTGATCTGTGGTCATTTTTTCCTCCAAGCAGGCAAAATGGCAAAGAGCACAAGCACTGGAATCATACAGATCTGAGTTCAACTCCTGGCTCCACGACTTAATATATACTCTGGGGCAAGTTATTTAACTCCTCCAAGCTTCCATTTTCTTATCTATAAAAATCGGAATAATAATTCCTTTTGAGATTATTGTAAACGTTAATGTATCGAGATCATAAGGATTAATGAGTCAGTGGTTAAGAGCCCGGCGGCTAACCAAAAGTTCAGCAGTTGGAATCCACCAGCTGCTCACTGGAAACCCTATGGGGCAGTTCTGCTCCATCCTATAGGGTTGCTGTGAGTCAGAATCAACTCAACGGCAATGGATTTTTTAAATAGGTTACCCAGTACCATCGAGTCAATTCTGACTCATAGCGACCCTATAGGACAGAGTAGAACTGCCCCATAGAGTCTCCAGGGAGCGCCTGGCGGATTCAAACTGCTGACCCTTTGGTTAGCAGCCGTAGTTAAATATGTTAGTGCTTAGCAAAGAGCCTGGTACTTAGTAAAGCCTCAGTGAATATAAGCTGCTACGATTATGATTGTGATTATTAATATTATTATTTTTCTTATTATTATTCAGATTCATCTGCCTCCAATGGGCCTTACCCCATTACAAGGTCGGGGACTTCGAAGACAGGAGAAACTGAGGAAACTTGCCAAACCGGTATATCTCAAGTCTCATGATGAAATTTCCTAACCCAGGAGAAAGTTTATTTCTGAGAATGATGAGCCAACTAGGCCTAAAATGTAAAACAGATGACAAAACCTTTCTCCTTGATTAGGGGCAAAAAAATTCAGGTATCTTCTAAAAACCTCCCAGATATTGGAACTTACCCTGATGTGTGCCTACGTGTTCCTAGAGTTTGCCAGGATCTTTGCTGCCTAAGTGGATGATATAAACCCTACAGGTCATGGACCTTTGAAGCCTTACTGAAGTCATATTTTGAAACAAAATATGTGGAAGGAAGGGTGAAGGGTAATAAAGGTTTTCATGGGAACGCCCTTAGCCACACATGCCAGCTGATTCAGAGAAATTAGCCGATTGCTAATTATGGCTACTATGAAAACGTATAGCACACTCAGAATTATTTTAAATTTTCTTTTCAAATTATAGATTTGCTTAAAACTAGGCTTTTTTGTGTGTTGTCTTTCGACCCTTCCAAATTCTAGATAAACTCTTAAAAGGTATATCATTCTATGGTTTTTCATGGAAATTTTATGAGACCCATTACCCGCCCCGTAAATGAAAGTGCATGTCTTAGTTAAATGCTTATGTTTACCTAATCTTAAAGCTTGTGATTACTTAGTATGCTGATCTGGAAAGCACTTAAAACTCATATCGTATTCATCATAAGTATTTTACCTTAACATAATTGAAAAGTACAAGAGCCAAGCTGGCTTTCAAATTATGTGTAAACATAAATGGGAAAAGTAAAGACCGAAACACAAAGAATTTATACCTCTGTAATATGTGGAATCAAGGGAGAGTCCCATGGCAAGTCTGTACATCAGTGCTGTTGCCTTTGACCTCCAAAGACGACAAGCATCAACAATAAAGACAAATGTCTATCGGTTTTGGTCTCCGTGTTCTTTTCCGTAATGGCCTTCTGACCCTCAGAAACAGCAGTTGGTACTACCCTTGTCCCACAGATCCTCTCCTTCAAAATATGTCTTGTATTTCAGTCTCAAAAACCTGCGCCTGTGAGCAGAAGGATACTTTTTTTCCATGCTCTGCATTAAGTATTGTAGGGTTGGGCAATGACACAGGGAACAAATATAATGCTGTTAGTGGAGTGGTAGCATACACACATTTTAACACAAATGCAGCTCTAGGCCTTTGATGGATAAAGACAGAAGCTGAAATGTGCCAGCAGTTGTGTTGGTCATTCCACTCAGTGAGCACATACACCAGCCTAGCTTGAATCGATCTGAAGGTTTGAATCTGCTGTTCCCTGGGTCACTCTCCTTCCAGCAGGTCTCACTGTGGAAGCATTTTCCTGCCCTGAAGTGATTCTGATGTTTAAAGTTAAATACTTCTCATGGAACATATGGCCTGTGAACTCAAGCCAACTGTTTCATCTGGTGGTCAACCAAAAAAAAAAACAATCTGTCCTGCACTGGAGGCAAAACTGGCTATGCTGGACCCAGTGAGGCATGGCCTGCCTGCATCTGTCGTGGTCTCGTTCTGAGTAGCTCAAGGTGATTGTGACTGTGTGCGATTTTCATTTTACCCTGCTGAGTTTAGAAACCACCCTTCCCTATCCAACCTCCTCCAGTATGAAAGTCAACCATGATTGCCAGCTAGCCTTGGAGTGTCTTCCCTGTCTCAGGAATCTCACCTACATGGGAATTTTATATGCCCAGCCTCATTTGTAAAGATACTATTACACAAAAGCATAATTATCAATTTACTTCCAAACCTTGCATGTAATCTGTTTTGTTTATAATAGCATTTTTTTTTTCATTTTCTCTCCAAAACTACAAAATCCCCATCTTCAGTCTTTTAAAGGCAGAACCTACCTTTCCTACATTCTTTTTTCCTTCAATGTAATTTTCATCCAGGGCTGACAAGGACTGAATTGTTACTGTTTACCCAACAGCCAGATTTTTAAAGAGCAAGAACTAGCTTGGTGAGAAAACTTGCCTGATGTCATAGGCTGAGCTATTTATACTCAGGGCCTGCAGCTTCTCACTGAGCTGATCTCTGGCCATCTCTGCCCGAGGACTCCAGCCTCTAACTCACCATGGTTTCTGAAGAACATACTGCTCTTTCCCAAGGGGAGACATTAATTATACTACATTGGCCCAACAGAAAATGACCTCAAATTTAGGGCATTTTTTCTTTTCAAAGAGGAGGAAATTTTTTAAATTACAAAAATGTAATCCATCATACGGGAACATTCTGTCCCTTGACCCCTGAAGAATGAGACAACCAGTCCCTGCCTTCATCAGCTTTTTGTTGCTGAAGCTGGAGTTAGATAACTATAATTAAAATTCAGTTGTTCTCTCAGCAGACCCCTCACAGCCAGCTCTTTTACTGCTTACAATGTGACTTACCTACCAGTCCAAGATTCAGGGATTTGGGATCCTGACCATCTTTACATCTCACATGACTAACAATCTTATTTGGAATGATATGGCAGTTCCAGCGATCTGTTCATTCTGCCCCCCCTTTTTTTTTTCCTCCCACTGGCAAAAGCTGTTTCTTTCTTGAAAAAAAAAAAAAGCTATTAAAGCTACTGTGAGCTGAACGAGACTGGCTCCTTGCTGTCTCTATTGCCCCCTGGCAGAACTTGGAGAACTTCTCTTTCGTACTTATCTCTAGGATCTGATCACTTGGATGATTTGCCCATCTCAGCATTTGGAGTCCTCAATCAGAATCTGGTCAGTGCCATTTTCCCCTGAAGAAATTGAGGTTTTCTGGAATACGTTAATTGGATTCTCGGCAGCTTCCTGCATCCAGGAAAAATGAAAGACTCTGAGTCAGGGACATTTCTTAAAATGAAGAGGCAGAGAAGCAGTCCAGACAGATGAAGACTCTCAAACACACCTTATGTCCTTGCTCAACTAGGTATTAACCCTGAAAGATGCCACTTAGATCCAAAGAACTACACAAGAGTTAGTTGAGAAGTAATACATCAAGAACTTTATTTTTATTCCCCTCAGGTTACTCTTTGAGCTGGCCCTGGGGAGAAACAAGTGATAAACTAGAAATTTGGGGGGCATGGTGGTTAGAGTCACACATTTCTTCTAAGATTCTTTATCACAACATAGCCAAGTCGTTGGCAGGAGGGCAGCACATGACAGTGAAAAATGAGTGGGTTTTACAAACAGACATATTCGTCTGAAAATCTGGCTCTGCAGTGTGAAAGAGCTGTGTGACCTGAGGCAAGTGACTTAATCTCCCAGAACCTCCAGCCAAAAAAACAAACAAACCCATTGTTATCAAGTCAATTTTAATTCATAGAGACCCTATAGGACAGAGTAGAAGTGCCCCATAGAGTTTCTAAGGAGCAGGTGGTGGATTCAAACTGGCAACGTTATGGATAGCAGCCACGCTTTTAACCACTGCACCAGCAGGGCTCCCTGAACCTCCAGAGGGAGAAGCAATCATACCACATAGGATCAAGCAAGATATCTGTAAGTCTGGGCACAACCCCTGGCACACAGTAGGCAGACAACAAAGACTGGTTCTCTCACCTCGCCTTTCTGAAATTTCAGCTCGTCTATATAGGTTATTAGAGAAGCAATTCAGTCCAGTTCTACCACTGACTAGCTGTGGAATTTGGGCTAATTACTATTCTAAGCCTTCATTTCTACATTCGTAAAATGACAATAACGATAACACCTACCTTATAAGAGTGTTGTGAGAAGTGCATTTTAAATAGAGTCATGCGTTGCTTAATGTCCATGGTACGTTTTGTGAAATAGGATGTTATGTGATTTGGACATCGTGTGAACACCATATTATATGCAGGTAGTCCCCAGACTACAAACGAATTCCATTCCTAAGTCTGTTTACGTCAAATTTGTATGTAAGTCGGAACAGTTAGGTACAGTTCATATCTAACATCAGTCACATGTTTGTCTTAGTATATAGTGTACCTTTCTATGTATAAAAACATTAAAGAAACATTTCTGGATACACTAAAGCATCTTTAACATAATACAATAATAATGACATAAATGTTTTGATGCGTGTTGCAAAGTAGTGCCCATTTGTTATGAACCATTGCATGTACCGCAAATTTTTAATATAGTAGGCTTTCGGAGGTTGATTCATATCTACGAGTTGTATGTTTATAACCTGGGGACCATGGATGAATACGCAGTCGGACATTGCCTGGATGATTGTATATCAAAAGCCTTAAAAACTAAAAGTGGCCTAAGTCTCTCCCAGCCTCTGAGAGGCCCCAATTTTAGCTTCCATAGACTAGGAAAGAAGCAACTGAATTCAATGGTAGTTACAGCAAAATAATAGGAAAAAAAAAATAAATAACCTCAAGGGAGCTTAGTCAAATGGGAAGTCCTGGTTGCCGAGTCCCACTCTCTGTGTTAAAATCCAGACTCCAACACTTGGTAGCTGTCTGATTTGTGGAAATTACTTACCTTCTCTGTATATGGTTTCTGTAGCCATAAAATGAGTATAATAATAATACTTTATAGGGTTGCTGTGAAACACCTGGCTCATAGCAAGTGCTCTATTAATATCATCACCATCATCTCATACCATGTGCCTCTCAAGAAAGGAAAACCAGGATGTAGTCAAGAGTGAAGTGGTTTTTATTTTCTGAACTGAGACAGATGCTGTCAGTCATCCAGCTGGCACAATGAGGCTACCCCTCGGTTTATCCAGTGCTTCTGGGGCCTGTCTGTCGGGAGCTCAATGGAGAGGACATAGTTGGTGGAGTGGCCGGTGGTGGAGAGAATGCCTCTCCGAGCACTTGTTTTGTAGACTGGACACACGTAAATGTTCTTATGCAGAAACGTGGCACTGTCCCCAGGTTTCAGCCAAATGATGGGCAGTGGGTCGTACAGGATTTTGGGGAGAGACTCCCCGATCTGCATTGTTGTCCTGTCCCAACGGCCACCTTCTAAAAACAGCCCTTTTATGTAGGCCCCATCTTCTGGATTACACTCCATGGCTGTTTCTTGTTTGGTCACCTGGAAGAGTGGAAAGCTATGAGCTCTATCACCCACCATTTTCCTAAATGGGGCAACATTAAAAGACTGCAGTCCTCAGACACCCAAAGTGCAATCTCACTGCCAAATCTGCCTCTCCCAGGATGTATCTTTCAGGACACTGGGGCTTCTGTGATAATATTCCTGCCTGCCATACACAGGCATGTCTGATTCGCTGCCCTTTTATATGGTGGGACAGAAAGAGCAAGCACTGAAGTAGGAGGCAGGAGGCCACATTTGCTATAACTAGCTTAGTGACCTTGCACGATCCCTCCCCTTTCTGGACCTGTGTCTATAAACTGAAGGGTTATATTCCGAGGCGTGCTGGTGAAATGGTTCTGGGGGGGCATGCTGGGAGGGCAAGCTTGATTGTTGTCGGTTTTTGTGGTGTAAATACTCTTGACCATGGTCTCTTTCAGGCTACCAACTATTAACATCCAGCTCATAAAATTCCTGAAAATGTAACAACTGGCTCTGGTAAGTTGATATGAGCCAGCTCCAGCATACCACTGTTTAGATTCAGAGGTGGTAAACTCACATTCCTTCAGCAGAAAATGATCTACATGTAGGAAAATAGAAAGTGGTGGGGCTTATGGTGAATCGGCGATCATAAGCTCCATTTAAAATCATTCAAGTTCTAATCTTTTATTGTGAATGGAATGTTTTTCCCATTTTTACTTCTAAGTACTTATTGCTAGAATATCAAAAGGCTATTAATTTTTATGTATTTAACCAGTATCCAGTTACCTCAGTGGATTCTTCTATTAATTCTCATGGGTGTGTTTTTAGAATCTTTTGGGATTTCTAGGTATACAATAATTTCAGAATCAAAAAGATAGTTTTATCTTTTTTCCAGTGTTAATCCCAATTATTTGTCTTCTTATTGTATTCAATTTGGCTTAACATTGCTCAGACGCCCATCAAATCAAGTTCATTCATAAACTAATTTGAGATCTAGAGCAACCAATTTATGACTTCTGACCTAGGATTTTACCACAGAATTTACAATTCTATGATGCTCCATAAGAGTCCCCCTTTCCCCTTCCTCTCCATATATTGATAGGGTGATGCTTAACTATGGGCTATTCCTCTGACTTTACTCCAGGCAAAGGACTACCCAAGGGGATTAAGCTTCTTCCAAATGTAAGAGTACCCCAAGTTGAACAGACAGCCTAGGAGGATGCTTCCATTGGTATGACAGTGGCAGAGTTTTCCTCTGGAAAGCTTCCTTTTTATATACACAGAGACAAAAGCCTTGGAAATACTCTGATGCTGGTGAGAAAAGCTTTTGGAGCTACTGTAAGTCATGCCAAATACTTCATTTGTGCCATTTCCGAAGCATTTGGGCCTTAACACACTCAGATGTTTGGGCTCGTAAGGAAATGAGTAATGTTGCTTTCTCTGGTTAGCCCTTCGAGCTGACCTAGCCCAAAGCACCCCTACCTCAAACTCAAATCCGATGTGATCAATGGGGATGGTGTATTTCCGGGCATAATTCTGGGAGACGCCCGTCAAAAAAGACTGTGTGAAGTAGAATCCAGAGATCCAAAAGACCACAGGGGGCCCCTTGTCAATCCATTCCTGGAGAACCATGGGAAATAAAAATTCAAAATCAACAACACATCAAAAAGCATTCAAAGGCAGGTAATAGACATGAGTCCCACAAAGAAATATGCTTTTCTGGATTTTTCTTGAAAGAGGCAGCCATCTCAGTTTAGCTTATATTTCCCCACTTTTGATAGAGATGAGGGTACAAAGTAAAATATTTCTACCTTAAGAAAAGCACAAGTGCAAATTGGTGTCAGGGAGACAACAGAGAGTGGTGGGGACTGTAGCAGCAGGGAATACGTGCCATGTCTAAACTGAGCAAGGCTGCTCATCTCTAGAAGTTGTTGCCACGCAAGAATGCAGTCCCGTTGTTTCAGGTCTTTCATTTTTTTGCAGGACAAACACCTGCATTTTTATGTACAATAATCCAACGTTTACATGCTGGCTAAAAATGTTTTAAATTACCAGGCAGCCAAACCAAACATATCTATTGGCCAAATCTGGATGATGAACCACCAGTTGGTGACATCTATTCTAGTTCCTACTCCTGCCTCCGTAGGTCTTTGAAAAGTTTCCCTCCTGCCCCCAACTCTGGGAAAACTGTTTCTAGTAGGTATTCAATCCAGAATACCGCGTGGATGTCTGCCCTCCCCCATGCCTTTAATCTGTCATTTTAGGATGTCCTCTCTGCCTGAATGAGTGCCAGGTGCCCAGTTACCCTAGCTGCCCGGTACCTGGAAGAAGGTCAGGCGGGCCAGCAGGTCAGTGATATAACCCCCCAGGGGCTTCAGCGATGGGTAAGACTTGGCTGCCCACATGGAAGGCACTTTACCCACAAGCATACTATTGAAGACATCCTCGAGCTCCGAGGACATCAGGACCTGCCCTTTGATGGCTCGGCCAAGATCAATGAGGCTTCTGCGAACCACTTTGGTCAACCTGCAAGAACAAAGGAGCTGAATCAACCTGGCTCTCCACTCAAATATACTGACTCTGGGTCTTCTTCCCTCCCACTTCCCTTAAAAAAGTCACTTAATCCACATTCATGGTAGGAAAATTCTAAAGAAAAAAATTAAATCATCCATTATCTTACCACCAAAAGATAACTTTGGTGTATATCTTTCCCAGTTTTCTCTTTGTAAATACATTTTTTTCCCCTCCATGGGATCATACTATATTTACCTTTCTGTAATCTGCTTTTTTCTCTTAGCCTATAGGGAACATATTTCCAATTCAATAAATAGGGAACTGAATTGCCTGTGTTAGTTACTGCGGTGTGTTCCATTTTATTTAACTCTCCCCCTATTGTTGGAAACATATTTCTGGATTATAGTCATTGTAAACAACATTGCTAGGAACATCTATCCATACCAATCTTTGTTCAAATTTCTAATTATTTTCTTATTAAAAGTAGAATTTCTAAGTTAAAGTGTATGCACAGTTTTAAGGCCTTTAATCTGTATTGCCAAAGTTTTTTTTTTTTTGTATTGCCTGGGGTGATTAGTCCTGATTAAACAGAACAACAAAGCCATTGCCAGAGTCAGTTCCAACTCATAGCCACCCTATGGGACAGAATAGAACTGCCCATAGGGTTTCTAAGGCTATAATCTTTATGGAAGCAGACTGGTGGGGTTCAAATCACCAACCTTTTGATTAACAGCTGAGCACTTAACCACTACAACACCAGGCTCCTTTAGTTCTGATTACCATGAGTAAATAGGATTGCCGTTTCCCCACAGCAACGGCCAGTGGTAAAGGCTCACGGAGGCTCCTACCACCACTAAAGAAGGGCTCCAGTGGACCACTACAGTGGTTCTGGCCATAGGGGAAACTGGGGAGCAAAGGAGGGAAGCCATGAGGCCTGGTGTCTGGTTGGACAAAGGAGAATTACAATCTATCATGCCAAGGTGTCTGACTTACAGCAGAGGTAGCATGTCATAGGCTCATACCCATACCTTGTTTGGCTCCCCATACAGCTATCTTAATTAAAAAAAAAAAAAAATTACATATATATATTTGCGTGTGTGTGTGTGTGCTGTAGGTGAAAGTTTACAAAACCAATCAGGTTCCCGTTTAACAATTTTTATACAAATCGTTCTGTGACATTGGTTACATCTCTCACAATGTGTCAGCATTCTCATTATTTCTATCCTATTTATTGTGTTTCCATTAATCTAGCTTCCCTGCCCTTCCTTACCTTCTCATCTTTGCTTTAGGGTAAATGTTGACCGTTTCATCTCATATAGTTGATTATTTAAGGAAGCACAATATTCATGGGTGATATTGTTTATTTTATAAGCCAATCTATTATTCGGATGAAAGATGACCTCTGGGAATGGCTTTAGTTCCAAGTTCAAAGTGTATTTTAGGGTTGTAGTCTGTAGGGTTCTATTAGTCTCTCTTGGTCTGGACTTTTTTAGGAATTTGAGTTTTGTTCTACATTTTTCTTCCATTCTACCAGAGACCTTCTATTGTGTCCCTGGTCAAAACAGTCAGTAATGGTAGCTGGGCACCATCTAGTTCTTCTGGTCTCAAGCTAGCTGAGACCATGGTTCCAACTGTCTATTGACTCTACAGAGTAACCCTAAGGCCAGGGAAGTCAAGAAATTCTCACATGACATTCCTCCAGTTTCTCAATCCTTGAGAGCCAGGGCTATCCCTAAAATCGAGCAATGACTCCATGAGACAAAATGGAGACAGTAACACATAGAGTATCTGGAATAACAAGAATTTGGACCAGGAGGCAGAAGTCATGAGTTTCAGCCCAGGCCCCAATACTGAGTCACTTGAGACCTGAATCAAACCACTTGTCACCTCAGGGCCTCAGTTTCCTCAACTGAACAAAATGGCCTTTGGGAACCCTTTCAGTTTTGACTAGTTACAAATCAAATCAAGATGATCTCACTGTGTTCTATGCTGTACTGACTGGGGGGAAAGACATGGTCAACCCTTAATGCCCTTTCCCTATCTCTGTGGCAGAGGCAATGGGATGAAATTCTCCTCACCCATTTCTATGTTTACCTTGATTTTGCATATTGGTTAAGTGCATGGGTTCTGGAATCAGACTGCCTAGGTTCAAACTCCCTTCTGCTGCTGAATGACTGTGTGACTTTGGGCAAATCACTTAACCTTTTGGTCTCAGTTTTCTCGTGTGTAAAATGGTGGTGGGGGAGGGTTAAAGACTATGCATATTTCAAAAGGCTATTGTGTGGTTTGAATGAGATAACATGTTTATGCTTGGAGTCATATCTGGCACTGAAGTCTCAGTAAAAGTGGCTCTAAGGATTATTTTTACAATTAGTCTATGCTTGGATTGGTTCTAACTGGACTTTACAGAAGGCATGCAAATGTTGGGAGAGAATGAATAGGAGTGATTTAACCCTGGGCCCAAACATGCTGGGCATGGCCCTATTTATAGCCCTCCCTATAGGTGGGGCAAATCACTTCCTCAGTAATCTCTTATTAAATGTCCATCTCAGCTGCCCCCCCATTAGATTTGGCCCTTCAAGAGTACCCAGCCCACCTGTTGAATCTGATGAGCTCCTGCCTCAGGACGGTGTTCATGGACTCCTCATAGACCACAGGGTACAACTTCATGACCACTTCCAGGTCAAAGTCCTTGGGAAGCTTGGAGAGTACATCCTGGGCCAGCTCCTCAACCACTTCCTTAAAGTACAGGCAATGGAGAAGTGAGTAAGAAACAAAACCCTCAGGCTGTGCCTTTGTCTGGGTAAATGTGAAGTGATTTTCCAACATAGTGTGCAGAAGTGAATTCCACCTTGGGGGCGGGGAGAGGACATCCACCAACCTCACCACCCATGGGGAGTATATTACCCCTTGGCTCAGAAGCTAAGCAAGGTGAGCCCTGTCCTCACACCTGAAGCAAGGGCCTGAGGGTTAGACAGGGATTTCTGGCTCAGCAAGGTAGCCTCAGGGCAGTGCTGAACCCTGCAGAACTCTTCCTGTATTCAGAGTCAACCTGAGTAGGAATCTCCCACAGTCTTCCCAGCTCCCGGTCCAGATGGGACTCGTGCTTAGTGCCCAATGAAACCTGGGAAGGTGCCAGGCTATTCCTCAGCACTGAGCAAGAAAGGCCCCGGGCAGTGGGCTCAACAGAGTAGGGAGGGAGACAGACCTGGAGGAACGAGGAGGAGTAAAGTGTGGGTGTGAGAGAGAGGGACAGCTCTGCAATTCTATGGATCTGAGGGCCTAGAGCCTACTCTTCTTTCCCTCTTCCCTCTGTGAGAGGAATTTCCACCCCTAAATTGAGACACGGAGCCCTGATGGTGCAGTGGATAAAGAGCTTGACTGTTAACCAAAAGAGCAATAGTTTGAAACCACCAGCTGCTCCTTGGAAACCCTATGGAGGAGTTCTACCCTTTCCTATAGGGTCGCTATGAGTTGGAATCAACTTGACAGCAAAAGGTTTTTGGTTTTTTTTTTAATTGAGACACACCAACTAGTCTGGTTTACCTTCATTTCTATTATCATTTGTGGCACTATGAACCAAGTCAAGAAACTGAATAAGTAAGATCCAAAGCTGAGAGGGGCTGAGCTTGGTATAGCTTGGAAGCTGGAGATGGGAAGGGAAGGATAGAAGCGAATGGGGTGTGCTGGGAGTCAGGAGACTTGGTTCTGGGTCTGGCTCTGCCTCTGATTTTATGAACCACTTTGAAGCAGGTCACTTCGTCTCCCAGAGTTTGTCTCCCTCTGGTTTATTGACTGAGGAGGTTGGACTGGGTCAGTGTTTCACAAAGTAGGGACTGGTTCCACTAGAGTACCCAGAATGATTTTAGGTGGTTCAAAGTTGTGGAGCAAATAACATTGAATCACATGGTGAGAAGTTTCTCCCTTTTCAAGTTTTGGCCACCTTTCTCCTCTCATTTCTCTCAAGAAGTCTCAGATTGATGCTAATTTAAGAGCCCCGTAACACTTGCTAATCTTTTTAACAATAAAGGAGCAACACCTCAACTCAGAGGCTTTGGCCAGGAACACCATCTGGGAAGAATTTAATAAGTTTTTAGTGCTCATTTGCTTTTTGTGGTTATCATGACTTTCTGGAAGTGATATTATTTTTCCACTTATGGTGGTGATGTCTGGTTTCTTTTATAAATAAATGTTTTAAGCAGAATAGAGTTAGTTTTAAAAGTATTATGTAAATGTAGTACAATAGGCTCCTCCCCTTATCTCGAGGGTTCTCTTTCTGCAGTTTTAGTTACTAGCAGTCAACCACGATTCGAAAATGCTGAATAAGTACACAGCATGATGAAATCGAAGACTGTCCTGCTTTATCATTCATATAACTTTTATTACAGTATATCGTTATAATTGTTCTCTTTAATTATTAGTTATTGTTAATCTTTTACTGTGCCTAATTTATAAATTATACTTTATCATAGGTATGTATGTATAGGAAAAATCACAGTATATATAGGGTTCGGTACGATCTGTGTTTTCGCGTATCTGTGCATAGGGGGACTCCTGTATAGGAATCTTTTCACTGTGATTAGTAAGTAAGCCAAGTAAGCCTGTGCTTACCTTGCTAATTGGGTAATCCACCACCCCTGCAGTCTTGCCCCAAGCCTAGTTACCTGAGGGGACTTGCCACTCCCTGCTGACTGCCTAGGGAGGGTCAGCAGCACCCCCTGAAACAGCTGGTTGGTTTCCTGATTGTCCTTGGTGATGTCGGCATTCTCGTGGAGACCGAATACTTCTGGGTGGGATGTGATGGGGAGGCCCCTGAGGTACTCGATGTAGGACTGGAAAGGAAACCTTCAGTTGACCTAAATGTGGGTTCCCTGGGATTCTACAGATCATTCAGGGCTTGGCTGGACCAGACTCAAGCAGGAATCACAGTGTGTCAGTAGCACAACCTCTCCCTCGCACCTCCTCCCCTCCACAAAGGCTTCCCAAGCTCTTCCTCATACATTATTCTGGGGAGTGAATATGAAGGCAGGTAGGGCTGAGTATTTTCCCTCCCATCCCTCATTCCCTCCGCCCCCCAGTAGTCCTGGCTTTAGAGTTAGACAGAACTGAGTTTGGATCCTAGCTCCATCTCAAACTAACTGTGTAACCTTGAGCTAGTCATCCGTTGCCTCTGAAACCCCAGCTTCCTTATCTGTAAATGGGAAGATAAAGAGATTATAAAGGAATAAGGCCTTGGCACATAGCAGGTACTCAATAAAAGTTAGCTCCTTTTCATCCTTCCTCTAGATACCTTGTTTTCCTCTTCCGTTTCTCATTCCCCATCCAGTTTTTCTGTTCCTTCCCTGTTGCCACCTTCTGGACCTTTGTATTCAAGTAGCAATTTCTACCTTGTCCACCACCAAGGCTTTGTCTTAACCATTCTTCCCTGTTCTCCCAGATGGATCCCATATTTTGAAAGCCTTTGTCTACCCAATTTTTCATTCATTACACAATAACAATGTCTCTCTTGAAGGCTTTCTGAAATATTACAAATCAATTATGGACCCAAGTCAGGAGGCCCAAGGCTATCCCTGGCACTCCCTGGACACACTGCTGTATTGAGACTACTGAGCCCCCTCTGGAGGAAAGAGGGAGGCCATTCTCCCCTCACCCCTCACCTGGTAGGTGCCATGGGCAGGGATATAGTAAGTGTCTCCAGGAGCGAGGTAGTAATGGTCCTGCTCAATTTCCTTACAGTAGAATGTGGACAGAAGGGACAGCAGGAGACGCCTGTCTTTGTCATCCGTCACTCTGCCACCATAATTACATTCCCCTGGGGAGAACCAGCAGAGGAAGAAGTTGAGCCCCAGGCAGGTCATAATGAATTTGGTTTTTAACCTGAAACGAGGAATGCCTCCGGCTAAGGAGATCTGCTGGGACACAGAGCTGCTGAAAACATGCTTAGCTTGGGATGAGGGCAGGCTTCTTTGGTATTATGGTTGCTACAAAATAATACATGCTAACCACATTAGAAATTAGAATATAAACATAAACTGAAAGAAAAAAATACAATTGCCAGTAATTTTACCAAACAGAGCACTCCTATTTAGGCATCTTCCAGATATTTTTTTCTGTCTGTGTGCATACATATATGTGAACTTCGGTTCAGGGCAAAGACTTTGGCATGAGACAGTCTGAGTTCCAATTTCAGCTCTGCCACTTAATAGCAGTTTCTCATCCATCAAGAAGTAGAGATTTAAAAAAAAAAAAGTGGAGATAATTTTAGTACCCATCTTACAAGGTTGTAGATAAGATGATTAAATGAGATAATGCTTCTAAAGCATTTAGCACAATGCTTACATACAGCAAGTATTCAGTTAAATACAGCTAGTACAAATATGTACCTTTTACAAAATTGGTATTGTCCTATATACACTGCTTTGGGATGTGCCTTCTCTCCCCCCATCATTAACATTCTCTGATACTCAGGCTTCTACATTTAGATTTTTTAATGAAGAATGAGGCAATTTTTTGGAGGGGACATCAAATCAAGCCCACTAACCCCATGAAGCATTTTCTTGCTTGTCCAGATTCCACGGGTATGTTCTATTGCACTTACAGAATATATGTGCCACTTGGTATCTGGTAGTTGGGGACAACACATTAGGTCTGTAAGGACCATCTGTGTGGGACTCCCTGAAGGGTGGGCTCATTCTCAGTCATTCTGGACAAAGGCAGGTCTCAGGCAAGAGACAGGAAGCATGACCTGAGTTGGTGAGCTTCTCTTGGTCTTGACTTGGAGGCATCTTAATGTCTAGGAGGAGAATCCTGGGTTGCTAGTTAGGGGAGAAGTAAGGACTAAGGGGAAATTCATCTTGAGTAGTTTGATCCCTACAGAAGCAGTTGTACCTTCAGTTAGACCATCCAGATTCCAAAGCTCCTCTGTTGACTTCTCCAGGCTGTTAGCAAAGTTCAGTTTAACACTACAGCTTATCTCAGCTCTAAAGAAGTTTATGATGGCACTGAACTACAGTGTTAAGGGGAGAGTGTCCCCCACCCCCCGACACCAGCAAGGCAGTGCTAGAGGGCACCCAAGAGGGACCTCAAGTGAAGGTAAATTGCAGGCAGAGAGTCAAGACCCAAGGTCCACCATTACTCCCTCACTAGTAAATGTTCCTTCAGGGGACATTCTTGCAGGCTCTGGGTTTTATGTTTATAAAGGAAGGTGCATTTCTTTATAGCTACATATATGTCTATTCTCTGTAGCAAGAGCACAAATTTCTAGAAGGGCAAGGATGTACCTCATGCCTCTTCTGAATTCTCCCTTGTCCCTGCCTTAGGGCTGGGTACCAGATTAAGAATATATTGACTTCAACCCATCTGACTCAATGACCACACATTTGTAAGCTAGATCCGTCTCCCCAGTTAGTGTTGTAGAGAATTCTAATGGTCACATAGGAAGATTATGCTTCCCTGGGTCCCTTGCAGTGGGGTGGGGCCAAGTGACAAGTTCTTGCCAGTGTGATCCCTTCAGTGCTACCCTGAGGCAGTGACCACACAAACACATGTTAAGATGGTGGCAACAAAACTTGTTGGAGTCTTTGCCCACTGTGTTTCTGATAGACAATGACAATGATCAGAAGACCCCGGCCAATTCACATTGGACATGCAGTGTGGGCAATAAACAGGCTTTTGGTGTCTTAAGCCTTTAAAGTTTTAAGTGTCTTAAACTTTTAAAGTTTAAAAAAGGGGCACTGGTGGTGCAGCGGGTAAGCACTGGGCTGCTAAATGAAAAAGTCGATAGTTTGAACCCACCAGCCGCTCAGCCAAAGAAAGATGTTGTAGTCTGCTTCCATAAACATTACAGCCTTAGAAACCCTACAGGGTGGTTCTACTCTGTCCTCTAGGATCACTATGAGTCAGAATAGACTCGATGGCAGTGGGTTTGGTTTTGGTATTACCTCAGCCTAAGGAGCCTATCCTAACCAGTTGGGGCAGGTTGGTTTATGATCTGCTGGCAGTCCTTTGCTGAGACCAGATCCCAGGGTAATTGTGCACTCATCCTATGGTCTGAAGACGAGTCCTTGGATATGCAACTTCGAGGTCTGGAACAATGAAAACATGGCCCACTTCTTTGAAGAGCTTCTGTCATCAAACAAGGATCCACTGAACTTGGGTTTTGTTATAGGGGACAATGCGCTAAGTTAAGGTCTCTGTGAGCTTCTCTAACTGAACTTAATCACTCAATACTATTGACATTTTGGACCACATCATTCTTTGTTCTGGGGGACTGTCTTGTGCACTGAAGGATGTTTAGCAGCATCGCTGGCCTCTGCCTACTAGATGCCAGTAGCACACCATTCCACTTGTGACAACTCAAAATGACTCCTGGCATTTATTAGCTAATAATAATATTATTACTAGGTCATTACCTAGCAATGCAATAAGCTACACTGAAAAACAATAAGAAGCTACCATTTATTAATGTTTATTATTATTGGGAATTATTATTCATGTCTCCACATGTCCCCTGGGAAGCAAAACTGCCAGAGTTGAGAACTGCTCCTCTAAGCCTCAGTTTCCTCAGCTATAATGTAGGGTTACTAACATGGAGCTCACTAGATGTTGTGAAGATCAATGTGTTGATTGTGTATATAAAGTGCCTGTCACAGGCTTGGGGAAGGGATCTAGACCAAGTCCTCGGTGTATAAAGATAGTGGACCTGGGGCTCAGGAAGGAACTTGAGTGTGGTCTTGAAGGTGCCCTAGTTTTTCTACTGAAAACTTGGTAATGGTATTCCATTGATCTAGCATGCCTCTACTCCATCTCCTGTCTCTGGGACTATGTGGTGCGTTTTTTGAGGGTATGGACCAGGTTTTATACATTATTCTTCTATACTACGTACCAAGGAGCCCTAGTGACGCAGTGGTTAAGTGCTGGGCTGCTAACTGAAAGGTCCACAGTTTGAACCAACCAGCCACTCCGCGGGAGAAAGATGTGGCAGTCTGCTTCCATAAAGATTGCAGTGGTTCTATTCTGTCCTACAGGGTCGCTATGAGTCAGAATCAGCTCCAAGGCAATGGGTCTCTACTATATACTAGTACATCCCCCACTTACATACTGAATGACTAATAAATCTTGCTAACAGATTCCTTTAATACAAAACAGCAAGTGCTGTTTCTACCTCAGGGTCCCTCTGCTGAGCAATGTTTTCTTCCTCTTGCCTATTGCCCCTTTCCTCTTCTAGATGTAAAACTCCTACTCATTCCTCAAGACCCATCTCTATGTATGCCTTCAGGAAGTTTTCCATGACATTCTTCTCCCACCCTACACTCCTCCCCTCGGATTTAATCATTGTGCTGCCTTTCTACTTTATAAACGTTTCTCTGGTTGAATTTATTGTGTTCTCATTTATTTTACATTTTTCTCTCCCTTTCTAGACTGAACCTCTTGAAGGTAGGGGTTCTCTCTTAATTACCTTGGTTTTTCACAATCTCTAGCACGGTGACCAGCACTTAATAGAAGCTCAATGTTTGCTGAATGAATGAGTAAATAAATGAATGGAGACCAGAGCAGAGAAGCAGGAAGACGGAGCATAATACTGGAGGTTTACCTGTAAGGTAGATCAGAGCATCAAATGGCACCTCCTTATATTCATTCAGAAACATCTGGGTCTGCCGCATACTAATCCTCAAGTCAGATTCGTTGAACTCATAAGGGATATTCCAACCTGCGTGAGGCAGAGAACAAGTGGAGGCTTCAGTGTTAAGAGCTCTTAATTTCCACTCAGAGATCGAGCTGGTGGAGTTAAGCATCGTTATGGATCAAGAGCCTCATTCAGCCTATGAATATCAAGCACAGGGCCAACTATTAGCCTTGATGTTTACTGCCAACCTGGGAGCCATTCTGCTTGAAAAACATCCATTCTAAATCAGTTTCCTTATGGATCTCGCTATTTGCTAAGGAAGATGTTAACATTCTGGGATTTGTGGAATGAGAATAATTCACCCTGGCTGGAATACTGTGGCAGTGCACAGAGCTCCAAAAATAATACAAAAGCAGAGTTAGAGAGCAGTGTCTAGATAGGGCAACAGAACTAAGTTAGCTCTGAGAACTCCCCTCCTCGAGCTGGTGGGAGAACTGGATAGCCAGCCTTGAAGACACTGTGGCTTCTATTTCCAAGGCTGGTGGCTGCCTGAGTGGCGCAAATGGTTAAGTGCTCAACTACTAGCTGAAAATTTGTCGGTTTGAACCTACACAGAGGTGCCTAGGGAGACGGGGCTGGTGGATCTGGTTCCAAAAGCTCACAGCCTTGAAAACCCTATGGAACAGTTCTACTCTGCACACATGGTGTCACCATGAGTCAGAACTGACTAGATGGCAACTGCTATTTCCAAGGGTATAATGCTAAATATCCTCTGGGGCAAGACAATGACACAAATGTGTGAACCCGGCCTGGTGTAAGATAGCAGGGTACGGTAGGACCTGTGCTGTACTTTCCTCTAGACACTTACATTCAGATTAAAATAATCCAATAATAAAATTTGAGTGCTGGCAAAATAAAACAAAACTAGGCAGTGGGTTATAAGCCAAACTCTTGCACTGAATTTTGGAAGCCTGGCATGCGTAGAAGAGTGGTGGTGGGAGAAAGTGATGTATGAAATGCAGAGGCCGAGGGACTGTCATCCTTGGCTGTCTCTTTCTCCCACCCCTCAGTAAAAAGAGTCAGGTGATCTCTGGAGCTAAATGGGGCTAGGGGACTGTAGACAGAAGGAAAAGGAGAGGATGCTCAGAGACAATCACCAAGTAGACAAAGACCTCCTTACCTAACCCAAAAGAACAGCTGAGGATACCTTGAAGTGGGTCACTCCAAGACTACTGACACACAGCCCATGGGTGAGAGGAAGGCAATCTGACCTTAAAGCCAGGATGACACGGGCTTTGTATTTAGCGGTTTGATGACCTGCTGTAACATGGTAATTAAGCTACTCTTAAGTTAGGTCAGTAATGCTACATTAAAAAATAAATTTATTTTAATTTTTTCAAGAAGAAGCACAGACTAATGTCCCAGGGGTGGTGTTTCTGTCTTTCATTGTTATGCACACGTCAAGGAAGCTACCTAAAGTGTTACAAATTACCTGGTGACAACTCCCTGGAGAATGGTCATTGTGCCTAAGATAGGTATTTACAATACAATAGGCCAAAGGGAAGCTCCCCCTCCCTCTCACCTCTCGTTATCACATTACTTCAGTAATTAAGGGATCTTCGATTTTGGAGCATCACCTCTTTCCCTGACACTGACATTGAACTGGATACAGGGTTGTCAGATTTAGCAAATAAAAATACAAGACACATGGTTAAATTTTAATTTCAGATAAATCATTTTTAGTGTTAAGTATATCCCAAATACTATATGGGACATACTTATACTGTATTTTACTGGCAATCCTACCTGAGTACAAGCTTGAACACACACACGGACACACACGGTCATCTGTTTGTTTGTGACCTTTCCTACAGGGAACTCAGGTGAGCTTTCATTGCTTACCCAGGGGTCCAAAGTTTCTCCTCTCTTGAACGATGGCATGGAAGAAACAAAGGCCAAACAAAAGCTTTTGCCACATTACTGCCTTGGTGCAGCTTTGGAAGAATACAGGGTCTGAGATAGGGTCATTGAGGTAGGAGCGCAAAAGGTTGGCCCGGAGCCCTTTGGGAGGCTCATTGGTCATTTTGATCCCATTCTGGAGAATGCTGACTGGAAACTTCTCTGATGGATAGCTAGTTAGCCAGAGTCTAGAAGAACAACAGACCCAACTATTTAGAGCAATGCAATAAGTTACACTGAAAAAAAACAATAACAAGAAGTCAAATCTGTGCTAAGAATTTAATATATGTCCTTTCATTTGCTTTAGTCTCACACCCACCTATCAGGAGGGTATTACTATCCCCTTTTACAAAAGAAGGAAACCTTTGTGGAGTAATGGTTAAGAGTTTGGCTGCTAACCAAAACGTGGGCAGTTCGAATCAACCAGGTGCTCCTTGGAAACCCTATGGGGTAGTTCTATTCTGCCCTATAATGGCACTATGAGTCAGATTCTACTCGACAGCAATGAGTCAGAAGCCCTCATGGCACAGTGGTTAAAGTACTGGCTGCTAACCAAAAGGTCGGCAGTTCGAACCCACCAGCTGATGCTCAGGAGAAAGATGTGATAATCTACTTCCATAAAGATTACAGCCTTGGAGACCTTATGCGGGCAGTTCTACTCTGTCCTACAAGGTAGATATAAATTGGAATTGACTCTATGGAACAGGTAGGTAGGTTTACAAAAGAGGAAGCAGAGGCATGGAGAGGCATAACAGGAGTACGAGGTGAAGAATTACTTTACCCAAAGAATTTAGTCTTTTCCTTGGTTCCTGGGAGATAACTTTAACCTGGGATTTCTTGGATGATTGGAGTATCTTTGTTAATCATGGAAGGCTTCCAACCACACCTGATGGGTTCTGTTAATAAGGTGACTCACGCTGGGTGGCGACTGGCCCATGCCAGAAACTACCACAAGCTATCA
This sequence comes from Loxodonta africana, assembly GCF_030014295.1. Taxonomy (NCBI): domain Eukaryota; kingdom Metazoa; phylum Chordata; class Mammalia; order Proboscidea; family Elephantidae; genus Loxodonta; species Loxodonta africana. The sequence continues at coordinate 76,989,901 of NC_087353.1, forward strand.
GCCTGACCTTTAGGGAGGGGAGGTAGGCTGGAGATTGAGTTTAACCATGTGGGCCATGATGCAACCAATCATGCCTACATGATGAAACCCCAATAAAAGCTCTGGACACTGAAACTCAAGAGAACTTCCTGGTTGGTGACAGACATTGATGCACTGGTAGGGTAGGGTGTCCCTTGGGAAGTGAAAGCTTCACTTTAGGGATCCTCCTAGACTTCGCCTTTTGTGTCTCTTCTTTTGTATCCTTTTTGCTGTAATAAAACTGTAATCATAAGTAACCCAAGTTCTGTGAATTGTTCTAGCAAATTATTGAACCCAAAAGGGTAGGGGAACTCCTGAATTTATAGCTAGTTGGTCAGAAGTGCAAGTGTCCTACGGACCCTTGAGCTTGTGGCTGGTGTATGAAGTCCTGGGTGGACTTGGAAGTCTGGAGGACTGTGCCCCCTAATATGTGAAGTTTTGGATCTAACTCTGGGTGGTTAGGGTCAGAAGAATAAGGACTACATTTGCAGCTGGTGTCAGAGAAGACATTTAGAGTTGGTGTCAGAAGAGGTTGAGTTTTTTTTTTCAAGAACTCACAACTTAAAAGTTGCTAAAACCAAGGTGTGAACTTGGCATTCTCTGACTGCAAAGCCCATGCTCTGAGTCACCGCACCACACTGCCTCCCCTGCTGGACTTTTTGAGCAATGCATGGGCCTTTATAGTAAAGTACTACATCACGAACTATGGGAGTGACCAAAGTGAGCAAAGCATTGTTTCTAGAAACAATGGGGGGAGTAAGTGAGGCGCCAGGAAGGGGAGAAAAGCAGGATGTGACAGTACAAGACATTATAAAATCAAGAGTATAGAGAAATAATGGGCTATGGGAGTCCACGGAAAAAAGAGCCTCTGACGGGCTGTGGGGAGCTAGACAAACATCAGAGACCAAAAGTTGGCAAACTATGGCCAGCAAACCAAATGCAGCATGCTGCCTGTTTTTGTTTTTTAAAATTTTCATTGTGCTTTAAGTGAAAGTTTATGTCAGTCTCTCATACAAAAATTTATATACACCTTGCTATATACTCCTAGTTTGCTTTCCCATTAACGAGACAGCACACTCCTTCTCTCCACTCTCTATTTTCGTGTCCGTTCAGCCAGCTTCTGACCCCCTCTGCCTTCTCATCTCCCCCCCAGACAGGAGCTGCCCACATAGTCTCATGTGTCTACTTGAACCAAGAAGCTCACTCCTCACCAGTATCATTTTCAAGTCTGAAGAGATGGCTTTGGGAATGATTCCTGTCTTGGACTAACAGAAGGTCTGGGGACCATGACCTCCAGGGTCCTTCTAGTCTCAGTCAGACCATTAAGTCTGGTCTTTTTATGAGAATTTGGGGTCTGCATCCCACTGCTTTCCTGCTCCCTCAGGGGTTCTCTATTGTGTTCCCTGTCAGGGCAGTCATCTAGTTCTTCTAGTCTCAGGCTGATGTAGTCTCTGGTTTATGTGGTCCTTTCTGTCTCTTGGGCTCATAATTACCTTGTGTCTTTGGTGCTCTTCATTCTCCTTTCTCCAGGCGGGTTGAGACCAACTGATGCGTCTTAGATGGTTGCTTGCTGGCATTTAAGATCCCAGATGCCACTCTCCAAAGTGGGATGCAGAATGTTTTCTTCATAGATCTTATTATGCCAATTGACCTAGATGTCCCCTGAAACCATGGTCCCCAAACCCCTGCCCCTGCTACAGTGGCCTTCGAAGTGTTCAGTTTATTCAAGAAACTTTTTTGCTTTTGGTTTAGTCCAGTTGTACGGACCTCTCCTGTATTGTGTTGTCTTTCCCTTCACCTAAAATAGTTCTTGTCTACTATCTAATTAGTGAATACCCTTCTCCCTCCCTCCCTTCCTACTCTTGTAACCATCAAAGAATATGTTCTTCTCTGTTTAAACTATTTCTCAAGTTCTTATAATAGTACTCTCATATAATATTTGTCCTTTTGCAACTGACTAATTTCATTCAGCATAATGCCTTCCAGATTCCTCCATGTTATGAAATGTTTTCACGGATTCATCATTGTTCTTTATCGATGGGTACTATTCCATTGTGTGAATATACCATAATTGTCCGTTCATCTGTTTATGGACACCCTGGTTGCTTCTATCTGCAATGAACATGGGTGTGCATGTATCTGTTCGTGTAAAGGCTGCCTGTTTCTGTAAATAAAGCTTTATTGGAACTCAGCCATGCCCCTTCATTTACATATTGCCTATGCTGCTTTCACACTACAAGGGGAGACAGAATTGAACAGTTGCAACAGAAGCCATACGGCCCACAAAACTGAAAATATTTACTACCTGGCCCTTCATAGAAAAATTTTCCAACCCCTGTCATAGAGGAAATTGCATTTGAAATGGGCCTTGAAGAACATGGAGGATTTTTTTTTTTTTAATACAAAAGTTTATCTGTGCCCACAAAAAATGGGAACATTGGAAAGACATAACATTTATAACTTTACCACCTAGAGGTTAACATTTTGGCATATCACCTTATAGGCTTTTATTTATTTACTTTTCCTACCTGAGCCCAAATTATATATACACCACGGCATATCTTATTTTTTTGCTTTGCATTAGAGAGCGGGGCTTTCAACAGGTGGGTCGGGGGTGGAACGTCATTAGAAACAGAGGGCTCAGGCTGAGCAATTGCATGGAGGAGGGAAAACTACACATATGATAAGGCTCCGCGGCAGCGTGGTGTGATCCAGGCCCAGCACGTGAGCTGGAGGAGAGTAAAGAGGCCACCAACTTGTGGCCTCTTTACTCTCCTCCAGCTCACGTGGCCCTACTTCACCTACAGATAGGTGATGCTTGGCTGGTACCATGCCAACCTACCCAGTGTTGTAACATATTTTTGAAATAGGTGCCAACTTTTGAAAATCTGGAGCTTTCTTTTAAAATTCTAGATTTCTACCTTCCCTTTAAAAAAAAAACCAGACACTCTGATTACAAGAGGTCTTTATGCCTACACACAGCAGTTAGCTGGTACTGAGCATAACTGTTCCTCTCTACAGGGCATGTGCTCCTGGTTCACCGCAGCCCCCACCACTATTGCCATTCAACCCTGAGGCTGGCTGCCTGCAGTGATTGCTGTTGCGCTGTAGGAATACTTCTTGTGTCCAGACATCTTCACTCATTTATGTTATATGCCTGGCTCCTGAGGCACTTGAGTTTGTGACTTTTGGGTTAGGTAGGACCATATTATGTTGTTGTATCCCGTTGAGTCAATTCCAACTCATAGTGACAGAGCAGAATTGCCCCATAGGGTTTCCTGGGCTGTAATCTTTATGGAATCAAATCACCAGGTCTTTTATCTCTCAGAGCCCCTGGTGAGTTCTAACCCCTGACCCTTTCAGTCAGCAGCTGAGTGCTTAACCACTGCACCACCAGGGCTCTTGACCATATCATTTTAAAAAAACAAAAACTCATTGCCGTTGAGTCAATTCTGACTCATAGTGACCCTACAGTACAGAGCAGAACTTCCCCACAGGGTTTCCAAGGAACTGCTCGTATATTCGAACTGCCAACCTTTTGGTTAGCAGTTAACCACTATACCACCAGGGCTCCTCAACCATATTATAGAAGACCTTAAATGCCATCATGAACAATTTTTTCTTCGTTGAGTGTGCCATTGATGGTCAATGAATCAACTCACCACCCCAAACCAAGTAACTCCTTGAAATTAATGGGCCTCCCCTAAATTCTCTCTCCTTTGGAATTCTTGGAGCCCTGGTGGCTCAGTGGTTAAGTGTTCAACTGCTAACCAAAACGTTGACAGTTGGAATTTACCAGCTGCTCCTTGGAAACACTATCAGGCAGTTCTTCTCTGTCCTATATGGTCGTTATGAGTTGGAACTGACTCAACAGCAACGGCTTTGGTGTGGCTTTTGGTTTTGGAATTCCTGCATGAATACAAATCAATTATACCCTAATCTGGTTTTGTAAATAAGCACCAAGCACTTTCCTGTTTTTAGGCAGACATAACTAAAATGAAAATAACTAGCATGCTTCATTGCTTAGAGCAGGAGTTAGCAAACTTTTCCTATAAAGGAGCAAACAGCAAATATTTTAAGCTTTGTGGCCATATGGTCTCTGTCACAACTACTCATTGTAGTGTGAAAGAGGCCATAGACAAGACACAAATGAATGAGCATGGCTGTGTTTCAATAAAACTTTATTTATGAACACTCAAATTGAATTTCATATAATTTTCATGTGTCGAGAAATATTATTCTTTTGATTTTTTCAACCATTTAAAAACATAAAAATGATTTTTAGCTTGTGAGCTGTTCAAAAGCCGGCAGCAAGCTGGATTTGTCCTGTGGGCTAGTGTTTGCTGACTCTGGCTTGAAATAAGAGAAGTGCTGAATGTTTGAGTTGAAAGGGTCTTTAAAGTCTCTTGGGTTCATCTCCTCCATTTGTAAATGCAAAAAACAAGGCCCAACCTTGCTGGGCTTTAGAGTTCACAAAAAATCAATAGCTATTTCCAATGTTGATTAAAATTCCATGGACCCAAAGATAGGCAAACAAAAAAAAAAGTAGTGCTTGGACTACAGATAGAATTCTTTTTAGACAAATATGAATTAATAAAAAATTAGATTTACTGACATTCAATTTACCCTCCTAAACATGTCTCCTATCACCTCCTGCCCTCGCAACTTCTCACAGTATACACCCCAGGATCATAGGAGAATTTCTTGGTATTCCCTCAATATACCTCTTTGCTTCTGTAAATGCTGTCCTTTCTGCCTGGAATGTCCTTCCTGGCAAACTCCTTTTCATCTTTCAAAACCCCAGACAATTGTCAGGCTGCCAGGTCTCCCCCAACTTTTCTCCCACCTTTTCTGTGTTCCTTGGCTCTTGTTCACACTATAAGTATAGCAGGTATTGCATGGTATCAACATAATTCATCTGTGGGCTGCCTTCTGCTAGACTTCTTTAGGGAAGGGGCTATGCCTTGTTCTTCTCTGCATTCCCAGTCATCTGCATCAATACCCAGAGACAGGCAGCATCTTACCTGAATCGGATGTTGGTGCTCTCAGGAACGATCACCTCCTCACAGATCTTCTCCAGTGTAGGCATCCAGCTTGTGGCCAGATGGCAGTTCTGTAAAACCACCCATGTCCCATCTTTGATGGCAGTGTTGATCATTCTGGCAGCAATAGGGCCTTGGCCTTGGCCAAGGGAGATGGTCTGTGTTTTGGCACCTCCCATGCCAAGATCATCAGCAAACTTCAACAAGCCTGAGGCCACGAAGAAAAAGAATGTTTTAAAGAGGACAGGTCAGCTAAGACCATCTTAGGAATAGCAACACAGAAGGAGGAGCTGCATTAAATTTCCGGACTCAGAAAGAAACTCATCAGCTCTTATTCATTACAAAATAAACACCTCTTTGGGAAAGCTTTAGATTTCTGATAATCCAGTGCACTAAGCTAAAATTAATTCCAAACACATAAGACATTCTTAACAAAAAATCATACTACCTGGGGAAAAACAAACAAACAAAAAACTGGGTTTGAAAGGAGGAGAAATCCCCAGGTGCCAAAAATGAAGAGGTAGCTCAAAACCAGAGAGGTGAGCACACAACCAAAGAACTGGGGACTGAGTTTTTACAAATTTATTTTACTAGGAAATATAGGCAATTTGTACAATGAAAAGTAAGCCCTTTTCAATCCCTTGACCATCCTGTTGTCTTCCTGAGAGGCAGCCAATGTTACTAGCTTTTTGTGAATCCTTCCAGAGATATTTTATGCATTTAAATAAATGTATACATCCTATTACATAAATGTATTGTAGAATACTGCATTTGTTTTCTTTACTTAACAATGTGTCTTAGAGATTTTTCCAGATCAGTATATATAAACCAAAAAACCTGCTGCCATCCAGTTGATTCTGACTCATAGCGATGCTATTGGACAGAGTAGAACTGCACCATAAGGTTTCCAAGGAGTGGCTGGTGGATTCAAATTGCCAGCCTTTATGGTTAGCAGCCAATCTTTTAACCACTGTGCCATCATAGCAATGCCTTATTCTTTTTCATGGCTGCACAGTATTTCACCATAAGAAAATACCATACTTTATTTAGCCTGTCTAGAGGTTAGAGTTTTAACGCCCAAGGGAGACATAACTTTGCAGCCATAAACAGTGGGGGGCTGGAACTGAGACTTTTGTATAAAGTTAGGATCCTAAAAGGGCTGTGCCTTTATGGTAAGAAGACCAAGGAAAATTCAACACCTCTACAACAAAAAGGCAAATAATCCAATTAAAAAATGGGCAAAGGAAATGAACAGGCACTTCACCAAAGAAGACATTCAAGCAGCCAACAGACACATGAAGAAATCTTTGCAATCGCTAGCCATTAGAGAAATGCAAATCAAAACCACAATGAGATACCATCTTACCCCAGCATTAGCAGCACGAATCAAAAAAACAGAAAATAACAAATGTTGAAGAGGCTGTGGGGGGATTGGAACTCTTATACACTGCTGGTGGGAATGCAAAATGATACAACTATTTTGGAAGACGATTGGCACTCCCTTAAAAGAAAGCTAGAAATAGAAATACCATATGATGCGGCAATCCCATTCCTAGGAATATATCCTAGAGAAATAAGAATCGTCACACGAATAGACATATGCACAGCCATGTTCACTGCAGCACCGTTCACAATAGCAAAAAGATGGAAACAACTTAGATGCCCATCAACACATGAATGGATAAACAAACTACGGTACATACACACAATGGAGTGCTATGCAACAATTAAGAACAATGATGAACCTACAAAGCATCTCACAATATGGATGAATCTGGAGGGCATCATGCTGAGTGAAATAAATCAATCACAAAAGGACAAATATTGTATGAGACCACTACTATAACAAATCATGAAAATGTTTACACACAAAAAGAAACAATCTTTGATGGTTATGAGGGGTGAGGATGGAAAGCCCTAAATAGACCATAGATAAGTGGTAACTTTGGTGAAGGGTAAAATAGTACATGATACTGGGGAAGCCAGCACACCGTGTACAAGACAAGGTCATGGAAGCTCCATAGACACATCCAAACTCCCTGAGGGATCAAATTGCTGGGCTGAGGGCTGTGGGGACCATGGCCTTGGGGAACATCTAGCTTAACTGGCATAACATAGTTTATAGAGAAAATGTCCTACATTCTACTCTGGTGAGTAGCATCTGGGGTCTTAAAAGCCTGTGAGCGGCCATCTAAGGTACCTCACTGATCTCACTCCTTCAGGAGCAAGGGAGAATGAAGAAAACTAGAGATACAAGGGAAATATTAGTCCAAAGGACTAATGGGCCACAACTACCACAGCCTCCATCAGACTGAGTCCAGTATAAGTAGATGGTGCCTGGCTACCACCACTGACTGCTCTGACAGGGATCACAATAGAGGGTCTTGTACAGAGCTGGAGAAAAATGTAGAACAAAATTCTAACTCACAAAAAAAGACCAGACTTACTGCCCTGACAGAGTCTGGAGAAACTCCCAGAGTGTGGCCCTGGACGCCCTTTTAGCTCAGTAATGAAGTCACTCCCGAGGTTTACCCTTCATTCAAAGATTACAACCAACCCACTTTAGACATGCCCATAAAACCAAACAAGACTAAAGGGGCACATCAGCCCAGGGGAAAGGACTAGAAGACAGGAGGGAACAGGAAAGCTGGTAATAGGGAACCCAAGGTCGAGAAGGGAGAGTGTCGACACATCATGGGGTTGTTAACCAATGTCATAAAACAATATGTGTACTAACTATTTAATCAGAAGCTAACTTGTTCCGTAAACCTTCGTCTAAAGTACAGTTAAAAAAAAAAAAAAAGAAAGCCAGAAATCTAGCTACTGACTCTGGGAGGCAACATGGGAGCTTATCACTGACCTAGAGCCTGGGTGAAAAAATAAACAACAGCAGCAACTCTGCAGTAAGAAATCAAAACACCAAGTCTATCCCACATGAAGATGAGGGGTGTGAATTTACAGTACCGTATTGTGTGGAATTCCCAAGCTGAGAAATTTCCCATAAATCTGATCCAGAATGGTGAACCTCCTGAGGCACCAGTATTTGTTCATACAAAATTGTTCTGTTGGAATGCCCCTGAAACCTAAGGTATATGGCACTCCCACAAAATAACATAAGTTTGCTGATGGTGAACTCGCAATAAAAAGTTACAAACTATATGAGGCAATACATCACTATAAGGGATAGTCAGCACATAAAACAATCAGTAGAATTAACACCCCAAGGAGTACATATAGTCTCTGAAAGAGACCATAAAAGAAACGCATCTAAAAGCATTAAAGAAGGAACATGTTTAAATTCAGAATTTTATGAAGAAAACAAATAAAAAAAGAATATATGGATTTGGAACAGAACTAGAAATGGAAATCATTGTCATTGAAGATAAAAACACAAAGCATTGTTTAAAAGAGCAGATTAAATACAGTCAAAGAGAGAATTAGTGGCCAACAAGAGGCCTAGAAACAATGATTTACCCAGTAGCAATGAGTACCCCTAGCGCCCAGCTGGTGGTTTCCAAACAGCATTGCTTGCTAAAAGAAGCAGGGTTCCTTAGAGAAATGACTATTTCCAGATTAGGGGCAGGAGATGTACAAGATAGGCCTGGAATATATGTTGTTCTAGAAAGCAAAGAAGCTACCAAAAACTACTGGGTTTATACGAAAAGGACACAGGCACGAAGGAGCTGCCACAGGCCAAAGACTGAATAATTTGGGCATTGAAAAGTATAATGGCTGCAGTGGGGTAAAACACCGCCATATTTGAAACATCAAATATGTTAAAAATCTATTAATTCACAATAGTACAAAAATTTGTATTGGCTCACTTAGGAGTTTACTAGGGCACTACTTAATTATTCTGAAAGCTGATAAGTGAAGAGAAAGAATGAAGTATCTATTCTCCCTGTCCTGTTTAACTATATTCAGAGTAAACCCCTGTCCTACGCCTTTTGGTATTATTTGAATTTTTTTAATCACAATGCAGTATTAATTATTCAAAAAAAAAATTTTTTTAAAGGAAAAAGCCCTGCCGAGACAAGCAATAGTCAGAGAAAATGGTTTAAGATCAAGGTGACAAACTGGAAGGCAGGAAGCCAAGTCTGGCCCTTGGCTTGGACCTCAGGAGATAGTTAAGAAGAAATCTGAATGAGTGATGGAAATTTAAAATGGGAGCTTTCTGGTTTCTCTGGAAAAATCAGATGATCTGGCTATCCCGGGCTCATATTACCGCATGGCACAATTTGTCAGAGCTGAGTAGCAGCTGCTCCCTTTAGCCAGAAAAAAGAAGTCTTCAGTTGCCCAGATGCACCTTAGCCTGGCAACTGCTTGGCCATCTAAGACAATTGAGTTTGAGATCCCTGCTGTCAGAGATATGCTATCATTATCCATCCACTTATTCTGGGCTTTCCACGTCCTACCATATAACATTCTGTCCTTACCTGCCATTGGGTCTGCACCTGGAGACAACACGAAAATCAACGGTGCACAACAACTGGAATCATCGTAGGAACCCTGCAGATCAAAAGTAGGAGGTTCAACGTATACCTTTCCCATGTGTTCAGCAATGAACTCCCGAACAGCTGGAATAATTTTGTCAGGCCGCAAACATCGAAGGATCACCATCCTCTCTAGTCCTTGAATGAACTTCCACTGTCCGGGAAATGTCTCCTCATGGGGCCAGGCTGAGTCATAGATAAGTTTCCAATCCTCAACATTTTGTTCAAAACTTTCCATTAGGCCTTTCAGTTTGGGTAATGCGGATGCACGGACAACTTCCGACCATGCCTTCTCAGACAGCCATTCAGGAGCTGGGTTGGGGAAGGGGTTATCCAGGGCAATGCCTCCAGTTAGAAGGAAGTACCAAATTTCCTCATTAATTTGCTTTTTCTCTTTCATGATGCCGATGGTCAGGAGGAAGGAGAAGAGCAGTTTGTCCTTCTCAAACAGAGAGCGGCAAACGTTGTTGTAAATGCTCAGGGTGAAATGTTCAATGATGTACTCGATACGTAGGTCTAGCTCATCACTTTTCCTGCTGTTAGCCAGGGACTGAACATACAGGTTTATGAACCATGTCAGGGAGTACTGGTACATCGGCTCGATGTTGGCCAGGTCAGAGATGCAAAAGAAGATGGTGGCAGAATGAACAGCCACTGGCTTGTAGCCCATCCGAGTCTCATCAATCTGCATTTCTGTCACAGAAGCAATTTCCTGTTTCTCAGATATTTCTTCAGACAGCACTTTAGAGGAAGACAAAACTTTGATGGCAGTTTCATCCTCAAGGATGTTGCCCTCGGACAGGGAGAGGACCTCCAAGATTTTATCTTCAATTTCCTTTAGCTGCTTCTTGTTCTTGGCACTTTCCACAATCAACTGGTTCTTCTTCTCTTCCAGTTCTGGCTTCTCCTTGGCAGCCACAATGCCAAGGAGTTGATCTTGGAGACCCAAGGGGGTGATCATGAAGTTAAGGAGACAGACTTTCACGGCGACTTCAGGGAGGTAATGTGGGTTCCTCAAACGGGTTGTGATGTATAACTTAAAATCCTTGGAGTATTCAATGATATTTTCGCCCAGCCTCATATATTCAACCCCCTGCTGCTTGAATGTTGCCTTGAGCAAGATGGGTTCAATGGAGGCATCCAGCTCTTCTCCGATGTTTTCAAGTAAGACAGGGGTGCCAAATTGCAAAGCGTTTTCCAGTGTTCTCATATAGTTGGCATCAGTGAACTTGATGACAGACAGCTTATTAGCTTTCTCCATGTTCTTAATCCACTTATTGGCCTGCCCCTGAGGGTCAATCATTAAGGCCCAGCGTCTGGAATTGGACACAATGATGCCATTGTCAATGGAGAAGGAGTCAATGGGCAGCCCAGCAATCTGCCAGGCCCGGATTTTTACGGGATCCCCTAATGTGTTGCTGAGACTAAAGTCAGCGGAGCCAGGGATGACCTTCTCCTTGCAGTGCTCCAACCACTGCTTTTGGCACTTGGTCCGATAATCCACTGTAAAGGCACCCAGGTAAGCCACGGTCCCCGAGGACACCAACACATCCCCTGTCAGGTTAATATAGCGGATCCCCAACTGCCGGGCAGCTTCTGTCCATCTGTCCTTCTCTCCCCCAAGACCACTGATCAGCTTCTCTGCCCTGATTAGCTTTTGGGAGCAGATTTCAATGTTTTCCTCCAAGGCATTTTTCTTGAGGTTCATGTCTTCAAAGTCATCATTCAGGGCCTGCAGGCGGTCTTCCACCAGCTTCAGCTCTGCCCGCTTCAGGTTCAGTTTCTGCATCTGTGCGTCCAACTTCCCCTCAGCCTCCTTCAGCCGCTCCCGTTTGGGAGCCACCACTTTGGCCACGCGGTCGTATACCTCCATGGCCCTCACCCACTTGCATAGGCCTTCACAGGCCGATGACACATTTTTAATGACAGCTGGTTGGAAATCTGGGTGATCGATAAACTTTTCCCGGATCCTCTTCATGACGGTTGAGGGGATGTTGTCTTTATCGTATGTCTTAAGACTCTCCAAGAATTTCAGATCTCCAAGAATCTTTCTTGACACCCCCCAGAAATCTTCTATCATCTTACCTATTCAGTACAAGAAGCAGAGATAACAGGTACATACTATTAAGATCTTCTGGTTGAGACTTAAGACTGCATAGAGGCTATTCTTTGTATCTGGGAAAAACCATCTAAGCTGCTCACCATGGCCTGGGAGGCCCAGCCAACCTCAACAACTTCATTCCCAGCCACTCTCTCCCTCACTCTCTGGACTTGGGTTACAAATCACCTTCTTTCGATTCCTCCATGATCCCAAGTGCTTTCCTATACATGAGCCCTTCACCTACGCTGTAAATGGCATCTGGCTGGCTCCTGCCCATATTTTGGATTTCATTTTAAAAGTCACCTCCACGGAGAGGCTTCCCTAGATTAATTGCTCTCTTTAAGGTGGTCCCTCATCTCTCCCCCAGCATCTTCTCTTATCTCAGCTAGGAGGAGGAGTTTGCAAGAGAATCCTTCAAGAAAACAGCTCAGATATAAGTTAGCCTGAGCAAGGATGAGCTAGCCAGTACCTCTCCACCCTGGCTGTCCCTGGAATTTCCTGGGAGCTTACAAAATAGGAAAGCCCATGCTTCGTTCCCTTTACAGCACTTGTCACAATTTCTAATTTTTGTTTACTTTTTATTGTCTACCTCACCCTCAAAGCTGTAAGCCATTGCTGTGTTTACTAGAATCTAGCTCAGTGCCTGATATTCAGTGATCAGTAAATATTTATTGAATGAATATTACCCTGTATCCCACTCAAAGACAGAGAGGGCAACAAGGGTTAAAGCCTGTGAGCATGTATTTTGAATACTCCTTTTCAAATCTGGGAGGTAGTTTGGATGAGCCTAAAGCGTTCCTCTGGTGGACAGTGGGAGTGAGTGAGTAGGGTGGCACCTGGGCAGAAGGCTGTCCGTGGCCTCCCCAGAAAACAAAGCCAGGCCCACATTTTCCTTAGTACCAACTGTGCTGCTGACTAACGATGGATCAAGTGAGCTGGAACGCCACCCTGGGACAGTGGCCCTTTTGTTGACATGCTGGAAAAAAAATTCAGGAGTCTCTTTGGCGCATGGTACTGTAAACACTTGCCAAGCTCAGTCGCCTCAAAAAGTTATGCTTTTAGACACTGTATTAAGTCAAACAGGTCAACTGTGTCCCATTGATTTCTAATGTAAGCACAGCCACCAGCCAAATAGTTTCCATGAAAATTTTTGTTTACATTCTGGAAATTAACCTGCGTCATTTAAATTGACAAAGCTAATTTGATAACTCTTTTGCTCCATTCACATGTACCCACTAAATTCTATAGGTTGGGTGAATAATATACACCAATTAAAAAAAAAAGATCTCATCAAGTCGACCCTGACTCATAGTACTCCATGAATGTCAGAGTAGAACCATGCTCCATGGAGTTTTTGGTGGCTGATTTTTTGGAATAGATTGCCACATCTTTCCTCCATGGTGCCTCTGGGGGGACTTGAACTTCCAACATTTTGGTTAGCAGCTGAGCTCGTTAACTGTTTGCACTACCCGGGGACTCCAAATAACATACCATATTTTTACACAAATAATGCATGCCTCCTATGTTTGTTTGCCAACCTTGCCCTCCCCGCTGGAGATATTTTCAAGGTATTTTTATAAGAGCAAAATTAGCACAGTGCACTTATAAAAGTACCTCTGGGGGGAGGGAGAGCTTGGCAAACAAACGCAGAAGGCACAGGTTCTTTGCATAAACTACGGTACACAATCTGCTTTAGTTTTAAGGTAAGGCAGGTAGATGTTGGGTCCTGTGCTGATCATCAAGGATCCAAGAAAAAATTGACATGCATGATCTGGCCCTGCTTTGTGTATCACAGGAGTTCTCAACCTTGGCTGCATCTTAGAAAATGCTACTACTGTGCTCAGGCTGCACCCCAGACCAACGGCACGGGCCTTAGTATTTTTTAAGCTCCCAAGTGATTGCAGGGGCAGCTGGGGTGGAGAGGTGCTGGCTAGCTCATCCTTGCTCAGGCCAACTTATTATATCTGAGCTGCTTTCCTAAAGGATTCTCTTGCAAAGTCCTTCTTCTGCTCCTCCATTTCCAATCTCGTTTGCATCTTCTTCAGGTGGCTTTTGGCCAGAAATTGGCCAAAAAGGAGGAAATGTTAAGAAAAGAAGGGGAAGCAGGAGCTGGAGGTTCCCACGTGAGGGTGCAGAGATTTCTAACAACATTTCTGAAGCAGTGAAGGAGTGGAAGGGCGGTTTCCAGGAAAGGAGAACTCAGAAGGCAGGAAGTATCACTGGACTTGGTTTTTAAAGCCCTTGCTCAGTTCTAAGACACTGGTCTTAATACAAGGTCCTACAACTAATTCCGATTTTAAGTAGAATGGACGTTTACCCATAAATGCCTCTAGGCTCAATAGCAAAACAGAGCTTTCCTTTGTCCCTCCTTTATTCCTTTCTCCTCATTTCCAACTCTTTGTAGTCTAGCCTCTCCCTGTCTCTCTGCTTCCCCTTGCCCCTCTCTCTTACTCTCCATTGGCAGTGCTCTCTCTCTGTTTCCACTCCTGTCTGTCTGTCTCCTTCTGGTCTTTTCTTCCCACTTGCTTGCTCTTTGGCTCTGTGACTCCCCATGTGTGTCTCTATCTCTGGGTCTCTCTGTCTTCATTTTTCTCCCACTTTCAGCATTTTTGTCTCTCAGGTTTTTTTTCTCCCTGTTTCTCTCTCCACATTTCTCCCTCCTTTGTCTCTCTATGTCTGACTTCAGGTATGTGAGTCTCTGTCTCTCCTACTCTCTCCCTGTCTCTGTTCTTCTCCTTCCTGGTTTCTTCCCCTCCTGGTCTCTGTGTGTGTTTCAGTCTCTCTCTCCACCTCTTTCTCAGTGTCTCAGTCTCTTTCTGTCTTGCCTTGCTTTCTCCCTGCACCTTTCTCTCTCCTGTTTCTCTCTGCCTCTCCCACACACCCTGCTCTGTTTGTGCTTGCTCCATGGCAGTCCTTTTATCTATGTGACCTTCATTTTTGGGATGATTTGCAGGCAGGGGCCTTGACCCAGCTTAGCTTCACCCACAGATGCTGCATCTTCCCAAATGAGGAAGAGGAGAGAGGATGGAGAAGAAGCACAAGTGAGACCTACAGGTGCACAAGTACATCCCAGTGCCTTTTTTTGATTCCTCCAAAACGGTGCTGCCTGCTGGCCTGGTGGGGGCAGGGGCACCCTCCCTGTCAGGGACCAGCAGACCCTGAGGCCTCTGGGTGGGGTGGGGGTGCTGGTGGGGATTACCAGAGCCACCGGGGTCTGGCTTCCTCTCTGGTCGCAGCCCTTTCATGACACAAATGCTCTCCATGACCAGCTTGACCGGGCCAGGGGGGTTCTGCATTGACTTCACCAGGGAGATGTCTGCAGGGTTCAGGGTGTCGAGCGCGGCTAGTGCGGCCTCCAGTGCTGGCATCGCCTCTGCCAGGTCTCCCTCACATTCGTTCTGCAGGCAGCAGAGAGAAAGGGTGAGTGCCTGCATGTCCCCCACGGGCTGTGCCTGAAAGCACTGCCCTGAGCATGGCTCTCGCTGTCCACCAGCCACAGGGAAGGGGCACGGCCTCAGGGACTGCGGTTTGGATGCTCTGGACATCTGAGCATTCACCTAATCTTAAAAAATTAAGCTTTTGGTTTTTAACAAATTCCCAAGAGATATATGCAGTGGGTAACTTCACACCCATCAATCAGAGATGGAGTAAAGGGTAAGGGTGAGGCTTGAGTGACAGACGGATTGAGGACCTGGGTGGGAAGAGGGTCAGGTCAAGTTTAGGGGAGAAATAAGGCATAAGGAATGGAGAAGGTGAAGGATGGGCTCAGAATCAGGAATATATTTCAGCTCAGAGACGGGGTAGGGAGGAAAGAGGGATAGGGTGAGGCTTGGGGATAAGGCAAGGTGCCATGGAGTTGATTCCAACTCATAGCAACTGTACAGGACAGAGTAGAACTGTATTCTTTACAGAAGCAGACTGCCACACCTTTCTCCTGCGGTGCGGCTGGTGGGTTTAAACCACTGAAATTATGGTTACCAGCCGAGCGCTTAACCACTGTCCCACAGGGATCCTTTCAAGGCAGGGTCAAGATGAAGAGTGGTGGTAGAGAATACAGCTGGGTAGGGAGTCAGAGGTAGGGTAAACTCAGGGCAAACAGGACAGTGTTATGTCCACTATTTGCTAATTTAACAACAAAATTAATACAATGGAATATTATTCGGTCATAAAAGAAACACAGCACTGATTCCTGTTACAACATGGATGAGCCTTGTAAACATTATGCTAAGTAAAAGAAGTCAGACACAAAGGTCATCTATTGTATGATTCCATTTCTATGAAAAAGGAAATCCATGGAGACAGAAAGCAGATTAGTGTGGCTGGTTGCCAGGGGCTGACAGAGGCGAGAATGGGAAAAGGCTGCTAATGAGCACAAGGAATGAAAATGTTCTGGAATTAAGTGGCGATGTCAGCATGATTTTGTGAATATACTAGACAGCACTTAATTGTATAATATTAACAGTGTGTGAATTCTGTATTAATTTTTTTTTTTAAAGAAAGCTTAATATTATAGGATTTTAGAACTGGAAGGGACCATTAGTTAGGTTTTTTAGTAGTTCAATTACCAAATTCTACAAAAAAGAAAAATGAGGTCCGTGGAGATAGGATAGCTTAGCCAAGGTCACCCGGTTTAGTCACAGAGTAGGCTCCAACCCTGAGCTCCCGTCCCCTCTCTCCACTAGTGACCACTCTGGTTCTGTCAGTCCCCCAGACCAAGGAGGGATCGCACAGCCATGACTGAAGTGAAACTTCACAAGAGAATGTCAAGTCTCAGAAAACTTATGGCAAGCGTGTGCTGAAGCTTTAATATCCTGCAAGTTTACTGTGATAGACAAAGGTGCTTCCACCTTTGTACGTATCCTGCATGTGTGTGCACATATGTACGTACCTGCCTGTGTATATCATAAGAAGTCCTGGTGGTGCAGCGGTTAAGCACTCAGCTGCTAACTAAAAGATTGGCAGTTCAAACCCACCAGCGACTCCATGAGGAAAAAAAAAAACAAAACTGCCACTCCATGTGGCAGTTTGCTTGTGTAAAGATCACAGCCTTGGAAGCCCCATGGGGCAGTTCTACTCCATCCTATAGAGTTGCTGAGTTGGAATCGACTTGATGGTGTATATCAGGGGCTTTGTATTTTATGTTTTCTGCTTTTCTTATAAACATATAGTTTTATTGGGCCTCATCATGTTAAAACAATACGTGTCCCCCTTATGCCCCCAAAATGAGCCATGTCAGATGTCCCCGACATCAAAATGGAATGTCCTGCTTCAGATGCCCCCTTCTCATCGCTATGACATCCATCAGAGTAAAGTGCCAAGCACAAGGAAAAAAAACAAAATCAAAACCAAACCTGCTGCTGTCGAGTCAATTCTGACTCAGAGCAACCCTATAGGATGGAGTAGAACTGCCCCATAGGGGTTCCAAGGATTGGCCGGTGGATCCAAACTGCTGACCTTTTGGTTAGCAGCTTCCCTCTTAGCCACTGCGCCAGAAGAACTACTCAAACCAGTCTTTCCTGTTTCTCAAGTCAGCTTTAGAAAGGCTTTGGTGGCAGAGGAAACCCAAGAGGTTGGCTCCATCACAGCTTCGGATGTTTGGCTGATTTTAATAGTCCAGGTGCCTATGGTGTCCCATCGTCAACGGTTCCACCCTATTTTCTTATAACCTGCCAGGCAACTAGAGGCCCAACACTCTTCATACCTCCCAGTGACTTTCTAGCTCCAAGCCTTTTCCTAGGGGGCAGGGCTGGACACCACCTTGGTCTTGGGGCAAGCCTGGTTGTCCAGTAACTAACTCAAAACCGAAACCAAATCCAGTGCTGTTGAGTAGATTCTGACTCATAGCGACCCTATAGGACAGAGTAGAACTTCCCCATAGAGTTTCCAAGCAGCACGTGGTGGATTTGAACTGTCGACCCTTTGGTTAGCATCCATAGCACTTAACCACTATGCCACCAGGGTTTCCCACTAACTCAAAAAAAAAAAAAGAGGCCTCTAATTGTGACATTATCCATAACAGTGACTCGCAAGCCTGCCATGCCTCAGAATCATCGAGGTACATTTAGAACATCTTCCCCGTCAGGCCCCACGCCCGGAGATTCTGAGTCACCAGTCTGGGTGGGGCCTGGGCACCTGCCTTTTTTAAAACTCCAAAGGTGATTCTGACATACAACTCTGGTTTACACTATTGGAACGCTGAACACAAAGGGGAAGGAGGAATCAACTTAAATGCCCAGTAGGGGAATGGCTAAGGAGCCCTGGTGGAGCAGTGGTTAAAGCGCTTGGCTGCGAACCAAAAGGTTGGCAGTTTGAACCCAGCAGCTGCTCTGCAGGAGAAAGATGTGGCTGTCTGCTTCTGTAAAGATTACGGCCGTGGAAACCCTATGGGGCAGTCTTACCCTGTTCTACAGGGTTGCTATGAGTCAGAATCGACTTCACGGCAATGGGTTTGGGTTTAGGGGAATGGCTACTTGATGGGTGATGTGCTTACTTTAAAAAGTCATTAAAAGGATGACAGGGGTATTTTGGGAAAGCATTTGTAATAGGATACTAAGAAAAAAAAGCATGATACGAATCACAATTATGCTGTGTGTAAGAGCTAGGAAGACACTTGGAAAAATGAGTGTTAAAATTGAGCTTTTCAAAGTTCTCTCCTGTGTGTCATCACTGTTACAACAGTTGTTTCCACGATAAGAGTATCATGATTAAGACTGACCCTGTGGCTTTGCAACGCAAGGAGCAACAGGGCTGTTGGAGACGGATGAAGCATGGGGTACCCTGGTGAACGTATTCAGCTCTGCAGTCATTCTGGCATCATTTATTATCCTTATTAGGGGAAAATAAAGGATTCATGAGCTTAAAAAGAATCATCCAATTAAAGCAAACCTTTGTGCTTGTGAAGCATGTGTGCCAGAGACCCTACTCTTTCCCTTCCGGTCTCCTCATTTCCCCAATATGGATTCCATTCACATGGCTGAGCCCCTGCTATGCATTAGGCTTCACACTGGGTGCTCTTCCTTGTAGCATCATTTATGGAGTGTGATGAGAGTAGAGAAAATTCCCAGACCTCCCGTGGAGGAAGAACTGCAGCTCTGAAAAGTTCAGGGCTGAATTCTGGGCCACATGAGAGCCCCAGGGAAGCTGTGGAGCAAGCACAGGTTTCTTCTCCTTGGGTGGACTCTTCTCCCTCCTGACACACCTCCATGATGTCACTTCAGGACCCGGGATGGCATGGCAGACGTGAGACCTCACCCTCTGCACCGAAACCCAAGGTGGCAGTTTATTGCCCTAGAGTGGGTGTGGTAGAGAGTCCTCGGTCATCTCCTTATAAACCTTAGTCACTGCCCTCCTCCCTCCCTCATGTTTGCCCCTGACATTGCAGAGCAGAATCCTGAGTATGGTTTCCCCCTTTCCTACGGTCCCCTATGTGGTGAAAGGCTGGCCTTATCAAGCAGGCAAGTCCACGTGGTACAGGGCAAAGAACAACTGATTTGGACCGTTAAGGCCTGACTGTGGCTGGGCACGTGCTACAAACATTACATGCTTTTCTCTTAGTATTCCCATTTTATGGATGAGGAAACTGAGGCTAGGCAAGGACAGCGAAAATTGAGCCCTGGTATGCCTATAAAAGCACGAAAGAGGACAAATCCATGTGTCTTCAGGGGTCAGGTGATTGTTCTGAGTACGGGAAGCCGGCTAGCTGGGGCTTTGGTGAACTGGGACACACAGGGGGCAGCACCTGGTCAACACCACTGATGGTGCAACACAGGAATATAGGCCCAATGTTGCCAAAATGCCTGATTTGGGTTTTTTTTTTTTTTTAGGGAAAAGTTCAACATTCAAATTTTTTTTACTTGAAATCTCCAGAATTTTAAATGTCAAAAACTAGTTTTGAGTTTTAAGAAATACTCTGGGTAGTGTGTGTCACAGTGAATATGTGCTCCCTAGCTGCCAGTTTGCAACTTCTGGAATAAGGGTCAAATACAACGGTTTTGGGACCAGAGAGCTCTAAGTTTGAATCCTCGTTCAGTCACTTAGTAGCTGTGTGACCTTGGGCAAGCCTTTTAAGTTCCTATATCAGGATTTCCTCATCTGTAAATTGGGAATGATACCACTTGCTTACAGTGCTACTAGGATGACAAAAGGTAATGTAAATTAGGTGGAGTCGGAATATATCTCCCATGGAGGAAAGGAATGTTGTCCGTCTTATTCATTCCTATTTCCCTACTGCCTTGAAAAGTGCCAGCACATCGTAGATGCTCCATAAATATTTTTTAAATGAAGGAATACAAGAGACACCACCATCATGCTGATTAGAAGTTGTTACTATCATCTTGTTGCACAATGGCAAATCATTTGCCAGATTATGGTTCTTGGTGCTGGCGGTCACCGTCTTTTATGGTTCCACTCATGCCACTAGGCCTGTGAGTGAACAAGTCTCTGATACCCAGGGCATTCACCGTGAGTCTCTGAGATCAGGGATTAGACGAGAGGCCAAGTCTCAGAACTCATCGGAGAAAAGTCAGTCTGGAAGGCCTGTCCTTTTCAAGAAAATAGCCCATGACCCATTTATCATAGAAGGCAGACACAGGCTATTTCTTCAAGATCCTAGTTTCAAAAACAGTTGACAGGCTTTTCTAGCTGCTAAGTGAGGGCATAGGGACAAGAACCTTAAGCTCAGTACCACGAGCCTTGGATTCTGATCCCACTAACTAGCTGTATGACTCTGGTCTAGTCATTTCACCAATGAACTTCAATGCCATTGATTCTCAGATATTGACACCTGTCAGTCCTAAGTCTCAAGGTGATTGCGATACTCAAATGAAATAGTGTACTCAAAAGCACTTTAAGAAATACACAACATCACATCAATGTTAATTAGGTGTTCTTCCAGTATCTGAATATAAGTTAAGCCCTTCCCAGGATTATTTCTTCTCTGGGTGAAAAAAAAAAACCTTTGAACGGAACCCTTTAGGTTCAACATCCAGTCGTTTGATAAATATTTATTCCACACCTACATTACACTAGGTGCATTTGAGCAAAAACATGAGGGAGATGGAGGAGACAGCCAGGTAGGTATCTGCAGGAAGAGCATTCTGGGCAGAATGCAAAGGCCCTGGGATGGGAGCTTGCCTGGTGTTTCTTTGAAGGGCAGTAAGGAGGTCAGTATGGCCAGAGCAGAGTGAAAGGGGAGGGGAGTGAAGTAGTAAGAGATGAGGTCAAATCATGCCGGGTCTTGCAGGCAAATGGAAAATACTGGAAAACAATAATGCTTCCTGAGGAGAACCAGGGGCCAGAAAGACTTGCTTCATCACTTACCAGCTATGCGGCACTGGAGAAGTCACCTACCCTTTCTGAGCCTCACTTTTCTCATCTGTGAGATGGGCATGACTACAGACATCATACAGGGCTGTGTTAGGCTCTAGTGAGATAAGGGACTAGCCCTTTTCTCTTGGCTCTTTATACCTTGATTCCTTGAGCAATCGCAGCAGCAGCATTGGCTTCTTTTTCATCGGCCTGCACGAGAAGCTTCTTGGCATCAGCTTCTTTCGTCTCCGCTTCAATTTTCACCATCATCTTAGCGGTCTCCTCAGAGGTCTGAATGAGCTGAGGCTGAAGTGCAGTCAGTTCTATTTGCATGACTGCCACCTAGCAAGGAAAGAGGGGCAGGAAGAAAGGAGGGTCAGGACGTCAATGCCGAAAATGGCCGTCGGCAGGAGTGGAACCCATCGGCCAACGAGCAGAAAAATATTTACTAATGATTCTGACATGGTACTGGGATTATCTTTTTCAGTTGCTGTTCATCTCTTTGATCTTTTAACAGTTAGTTATTGGGTTCAAAAAATGGGTCGCCCAGACATAAAATGGTAAGCTAAAACTAAAAAAAAAAAAAAACAGGCTGTGTTTCTTCCCTCATTGAGCCTACATCCATGTATTATGGTCAGGGAGAAATAGGCTAACAGTAAGTTAATAAATTTTTAAAGATCTCTTTAAAGTGTTAAAAAGCAAAGACGTCACTTTTAGGACTAAGGTGTGCCTGACCCAAGCCATGGTATTTTCTATTACCTCATATGCATGCAAAAGCCAGACAATGAATAAGGAAGACCAAAGAAGAATTGGTGCATTTGAATTATGGTGTTGATAAAGAATATTTAATATACCATGGATTGCCAGAAGAATGAACAAATCTGTCTTGGAAGAAGTACCGTCAGAATGTTCCTTAGAAGTGAGGACGGCAAGACTTTGTCTCTTGTACTTTAGACATGTTATCAGGAGGGACCAGTCCCTGGAGAAGGACATCATGCTTGGTAGAGGGTCAGTGAAAAAGAGGAAGACCCTCAAGGAGATGGACTGACACCGTGGCTACAATAATGGGCTCAAGCGTAACAACAATTGTGAGGATAGCACAGGATGGGGCAGTGTTTCTTTCTGTTGTACATTGGGTCACTATGATCTCAAGCTGAATTTATAGTACCTAACAACAACAATTTTTTTAAGGCTGGATAGAAGGAACTTTCATCTTTTAAGGTTATCTTTTCCAACAGTCAGGTGCCCTCTATAACATTCTGCTAAGTGGTTTTCTGGCCTCTGTTTGAACACCTCTAATGACAGGACCACCACCTGTCTGTCAGTTTGTCATTCTTGGTGGCTTGAGTGTTGCTATGATGCTGGAATTATGCCATCAATATTTCAAATACCAGCAGGGTCACCCATGGTGAACAGATTTCAGCAGGACTTCCACTAAGGCAGACTAGGAAGAAAGGCCTGGCTATCTACTTCTGAAAATTAGTCAGTGAAAACCTTATGGATTACAACAATTGCTAGAACAGGACATCATGCTTGGCGAAGAAGAGGGCCAACAAGGGCATGGGAGACCCTCGGTGAGATGGACTGGTACAACAGCCACAATGATGGACTCGAACATGCTGGCAATTGCAAGGATGATGTAGGACCGGGTAACATTTTGTTCTGTTGTACCTAAGGTTGCCCTGAGTTGGAGCTGCCTGGACAGCAGCTAACATCAGCAATGACGGGGCACTCACCAGCCGTTGTAAATTGAATTCTGTCCCTCAAAAGATACGCTGAAGTCCTAAACCCTGTACCTATGAATGTAACTTTGTTTAGAAATAGGGTCTTTGAAGATGTTATCAGGAGCCCTGGGGTGAAGTGGTTAAGCTCTTGGCTGCTAACCAAAAGGTCGGCAGTTCAAACCCACCAGCCACTCCATGGGAGAAAGATGTGGCAGTCCGCTTCCATAAAGATTAAAAAAATACAGCCTTGGAAATCCTGGGGGGCAGTTCTACTGTGTCCTATAGGGTCGCTGTGAGTGGGAATCCACTCAAGGGCAAGGGGGTTTGGTTTTGATTTTAAAGATGTTATCAGTTAACATGAGATCATACCAGAGTAGGGTGGGCCCTAATCCAATCTGCCTAATGTCTTACAAAAGAGAACAAATACAGAGAAAGGGTTAGACAGAGGAAAGATGGCTATATGACAGAGGAGGCAGACGCAGCTACAAGCCAAGGAATGCAAAGGATTGCTGGGAGCCACCAGCAGCTAGGAGAGAGGCATGGAGCAGTTTCTCTCTCACAGCGCCCAGAAGGAATCAACCTTCTACCCTGATGTGGACTTTCAGCTTCCAGAACTGTGAGAAAACAAATTTCTGTTCTTTAAAACCACCCCCTTTGTGGTACTATGTTACGATAACCCTGGGAAACAAAGGTACCACCTCTCAGGGGGGTGGCACCTTTTTTCAGGCAACCAAACCCCTCCCATTCTCCTGACAAAGAGCTGGAGTTTACGCCCCTACAGTTTTTGCCTGCTAGTTCGGATTCTGCCTTCTAAGGCAGCTCAGACACAAATGATTGGCTTTCAAGTATTTGAAGAGGGTTTCTCGACCTGCTCCCACTGTCCTCAGCAAACTGTGTGTGAGAAGAAGCACGGCGTGCTGGCCTGGTTAGAAACACAGGCTCTGAAGTTCAGCAGGACTGAGTTCCAATTTGGCCTGGCCACTTGTGGGGACTCCTTACAAGGCTGCATAACCACAGGAGAGTTGCCTGGCCTCTCTGTGTCTTGGTTTCCCTGCATGTGACGTGGAGATGAAAGCACTACGTTCTTTGCACACAGTGCCAGGCACATGGCAGGGCTCAAGGAATGTTAACGGGCACTGTCATTTTCTTTCATGGTCTAAACTGCCTCAGGCCTTTTGCTGCTCCTCAAGCAACACAGTTTTCTCACCTCTGTCTGGACAGACCCCAGTTTTCAGCATCTCTCTAAAACCCAAGGGCCCCGAGCTGGACCCAGGACCCTGAGGTGCCGAGCAATGGGGCCACCTTTGATGTCCTTTCCCATCTCTATGTTGCAGAATTCATGGGTTTGCTGTTCACAGCGACAGGTCACCCACTATAAACCAATCAGCTATCTCAGTTCTTTATTGGTGGCTGAAAATCCATCTCTTAATGTGACCCTCTTTTTAGATGGTTTGCGAAGTGGTTCCAAGTACAAATGAATTAAAAATTGATACGCCAGGCATTTTTGCTATGGGTTGTACTTGTGTCAGCTCATTTAGTCTTCATAGCAGCACTGTTATGGAATGAATTGTGTCCCCTAACTCTTATACACATAGATATAATCCCACCTAGGAATAGGGCTGTCTTTGTTATGTTTATGAGGCTATGTCAGCGTAGAATGTGTCTTAAGCTAATTACTTTTGAGATATAAAAGGAGCATCTTAGACAGAGAAGCAAGCAAGCACCAACAGAGGGGAAGATACTCATCACATGAAGGTCACCAAGGAACTGAGGAACAGAGCTGAAAAGAGACAAGGACCTTTCCCCAGAGCCAACAGAGGGAGAAAACCTTCCTCTAGAGCCTGCACCCTGAATTCAGACTTGCCTCCCCAGTTCTGAGAAAACAAATTTGTCTTTGTTAAAGCCACCCCCAACTTGTATTTCTCTTATATCAGCACTAAGAAACCAAGACAAGCACCTCTGAGATCATTCTCTTTTTATAGAAGAAGAAACTGAGGCTGGAAGAGGCGAAAAAACTGTGTCCAAGGTTCTATAGCTGCTAAGTAGTAGAGCTGGAATTTAAGCCCAGGTCTGACTCCACAAAGCACCACTGCCTTACTCTGTCCAATTCTCCAATGACAGCATCCAGGGCTGGGCAAGGGTATGAGAGGATCCAGGGCTGGGCAAGGGTGAGGTAAGTGAGGCACTCACCTTTTTTTGTGTGTGTGTGCTTTAGATGAAGGTTTACAGAGCAAATTAGTTTCTCATTAAACAATTAATACATATGTTGTGTTGTGACATTGATTGCCAACCCTGCCACATGTCAACACTTTCCCCTTCCTGACCTTGGGTTCCCCATTTCCAGCTTTCCTGTTCCCTCCTGCCATCTTGTCCTTACCCCGCGGTTGGTGTGCCCATTTAGTCTCGTTTTATTTTATGGGCCTGTCTAATCTTTGGCTGAAGGATGAACCTCAGGAGTGACGTCAGTACTGAGTTAAAAGGGTGTCTGTGGGCCATACTCTCAGTTTCTCCAGTCTCTGTCAGACCAGTAAACCAGGTCTTTTTTTGTGAGTTAGAATTCTGTTCTACATTTTTCTCCAGCTCTGTCTGGGACGCTCTATTGTGATCCCTGTCAGAGCAGTTGGTGGTGGTAAGCTGGGCACCATCTACTTGTGCTGGACTCAGTCTGGTGGAGACTGTGGTAGCTATGGTTCATTAGTCCTTTGGATTAATCTTTCCCTTGTGTCTTTGGTTTTCTTCATTCTCCCTTGCTCCAGGGCACTCACCTTGGGCACAAATTTTAAGAGGTGCCAAAAAACTCGGTACTCAAGATAACTGGTATTTTAATGCAATATTTTTTTTTAATCAAATGTAATGAAAAAAAAAATCCATGATGAAGAAAATATCAAAATCTTAAATAAAGACAGGATCCAACAGGGCTGGAATTAGGGTGAGGAGAATGAGGTGAGTTATATAAATGTAGGTTCAGATCCTCTCTTTAGTTGGCTCCCCCTTAAATGAGTGCCTCGCCTGCCTCCACCTAGTCCAGGACCAATGTGTCCCTTTTCTACCTGGTAGCCACTTACCTGTGAAGCTGCAAAATCAAGTTTCTGAAGGCCTGTCAGGTAGCGGTTCCTCATTGTATCAACCTCTTGTCTCTTGCTATTCAGGAGTGTCTTGAAGGTCAGAATCAATTCGAGGTAGGAGGTAGGGGTTACATAGTTGTGTCTGCGCAACGTGTTGTAATAATCGAGGGACAGATTCCTCACGCTCTCCTGAAAATATTTGCACATGGAGACAACCCTGCAGAGGACACAAAGATGGTTAGGGAAGCCCCACTTCCTCCAGAGAGCACAAGTTGGGTACAGACACAAAAGTGTAAGAAAGCACACACTATTAAAGCCCATTCGAGTCCAAGATTCACTGAAGATAATTCAACAGAATCAAGGTAGAAAAGGATGGGGTAAGTGCATACTCTTACTGGAAAGATCTTTGATCATATCATTTCCATCCCTAATCCCTTTGATGAATAATCAGGACTTAACTTTTTTTAAGCAGCAGTTCTCAACATTTGGCAAAATGGTGAAGGCTCTGGACTTTTCAGAATAATGTTTTTAAATGCATAAAACAAAATACATAGAATTCCAAAGGAAACCAGTGATATTATAATAGAGTTTTAAAAATATTTTTAAACAAATTTATGGAATAGTAATGTATGTGCTTCTTACTGGAGCATTAAATCAGGGATTGGAAGACTTTCTCTGTAAAGGCCAGATGGTAAATATTTAAGGCTTTGTGAGCCACACAGTCTGTCACAACTACTAGTCTGCCTTTGTAGCAAGAAAGCAACCATAGATAATATATAAACTAATGTGCAAGGTCATGTTCCAATAAACCTTTACTTAGAAAAACAGGCTGCAAACTAGATTTGGCCTGTGGACCATAGTTTGCTGACTCCTGTGTTAAATAACAAGATGGATCAGTGGGTCTAATAACTACCACTGTTTTGAAGGAAATGATACACTGAGGTATCTAGAATGACTGAATGAGTCTTGAAAATAACCATAATTCCTACAAAGTCACAGGTTTCGCTAATCCTACTGGGGTATGATGACTATATTCATCATTGAAGGAAATGTAACCTACCAGTTAGACATCAGTGAAAATGCAGATAAAATTTTTTCCCATTCACATTCACCAACCGTCTGAATTCTATCTGTGGAACCTGTAGACCCAGGTTCAGAAATCTCCTGGCCTAGATAATAAAGCTCAAAACTCTCAAAATGGAATTTAAGGCCATCGACATTCTGAACTCTGCCTAACTTCTTAATTTATCATTCATTCCTTTAATAAACATTCATCGAGCTTGTGATGTACCAGATGGAGCCCTGGTGGTACAGTGGTTAAGAGCTCAGCTGCTAACCAATTAGCATTTTGAATCCACCAAACGCTCCTTGGAAACCCCATAAGGCAGTTCTACTCTGTTCTATAGGGTTGCTATAAGTTGGAATCGACTTGATGGCAATGGGTTTGGTTTGGTTATTTTATGTACCAGACACCTGCTGGGCACTAAGGATGTAGAAGTAGACAAGGCAGGTGACATGATCCTTGCCTTCATGGAGCCCCCAGAATGGTCTACATCATCTCTTTCCTCACACTAGCCAAAAAGGAAGTGCTTTTTTTGGTAGAGTTGTGTTTTACAAATAAAAGAGAAAGATTTTTTTCATTCCCCCAAAAGAACAACAAAAACTTTGTCAAGTGATTCTGACTCATAGCAACCCTATAGGACAGAGTAGAACTGCCCTATTGGGTTTTCAAGGCTGTCAATCTTTAAGGAAGCAGGCTGCCACATCTTTCTCCTATGGAGCATCTGGTAGGTTAGAACTGCCCACCTGTTGGTTAGCAGCTAAGTACATTAACCAGTAGGCCACCAGGGCTCCTTTCACCCCCCCAAGAACCAGTTTTCATCCCCTTGGCAATGACGTCACCCCTATTGAGCATGCATGCTCTAAGATGACTGAAATAGCCATATTACATCGAGGTCTTCATAGATAGATGACAGTGCATGACAAGACAATTCTGAACAATTTCATTTTATTCTTTTTCAGCAAAGGTGTCTTATTAAATATACAACTAAACGTGGTTTGATTTGAAAGTGTAAGACTTCTTCTATATTAAACTGAGACAGCTTTAAAGCAACAGCAAAAATAGAGCCACCATCCAGATTTTCAAAGACAGCTAACACTTACTCTGCCCGAACGTCGTCATCAAGCTCCACATCTTCCAGAAATTTGTTGGCCACTAACTCCAGGGCATCTGTGGGCCAGGACTGGAACCAATCAATTGTGCAGCAGTTGATCAGCGAAGGGAACATCCGCAGGCGGTTCCGGAAGGCGTCCCCAATTGGGCTCATGGCTTATAGAAAGTAACTTTGTTAGTTCCATTCCCTCAAAGCAGGGAGGCCCCCAGGGGAAAGGCAGGTATTTTTCAGGGTCCTGGTTGGGCAAAGAGGTGGGGGGGCTGGTAGTCTATGTTTCCCTTTGGTACTACAGGTGTGCAATCGGGAATAGATACGGTAAATGCCTGGGAAGCTCAAAGGGGATCTTTGGATATTTTCACGCAACTTTGTGATAGGATCTCCAAAACCAAAAACCAAACCTGTTGCTATAGACTCAATTCCAACTCAAAGTAACCCTACAGGAAAGAGTAGAATTGCCCCATAGAGTTTTCAAGGAGTGTCTGGCGGATTCCAATTGCCAACCTGTTTGTTGGTTAGCAGCCATAGCACTTAACCAGTACACCGCCAGAGTTTCCGATAGGATATCAGCGTATAAAAATAACCTTCTAACTGTTCTCTCATACCCACTGTTGTCCCTTTCAGACCCTTCTGGTCACTTAGCCAGGATGGTCTGAATTCTTTGACTCACTTGCTCTATCCTTATCAACTCACAAGTATAAGAGAACTATGAATGCCCCATAGTTGCTTATAGCAGTTGTTGTGTGGGCCGTGAGCTTGTTTCTGACCTCATCTCCCTCCAACCGCAAATCTTGGGTTGTATACCCCAAATTCCATTCGTTGGTTCTTTAGACTCAATGTGGTAGGAGGAAGCATGATACATAGGTGGAACTGTGAAGAGGTTAGTGTGGCTGAAGAACACAGAGAGAAAGAAAAGCCTGGTTTAAGATGAGTGTGGAGAGGAAACAGGGTCCTGCCTTATAAGGTGACATGTTAGGAATTTTTTTTTTTTTAGTGGACAGCTATTTAAATGTTTGTGTGTGTATGTGTGTGAGAGAAAGAGACAGATAGAAAAACATACCTGCAATAAATGAAAAATAAAAAGAGCATTCTGGTTCAGTGGAATAGAAAGGCCTGGAAAGGCAAGAGTGGATATAGACAGGGGTTAAGTTGTAGGGGTTAGGTCTGGGTGAAATAATGGCAGCTTTTTATCTAATGTGAAGGTGGTAGAGATGGAGATAAATGGATGGATATGATGGATATCTAGGAGGTAAAAATCAACCAGGACTTGGTAATGAGAGTGTATTAAACACAACTCCTGGGTTTCTACACTCAGAGGAAAAAATTCAGACCATGTTTGCTTCATCTTACCAAGGACAATGTGAAGGTTCTTTTTCACTCTTTCAATAAAGAAGTTATACATAGAGAGAGGGGTGATTTCAATCTTCTCTCCTTCTGTCCTGACTGCCATTTGCATCTTTTCCACAATGTCAGCCTTCTCGTCAGCTGGGAAGATGTTGGGTACATCACCTGTGTTCAGAAGCATGTTGATGTCCTCAACGAATGACTCATCCTTGATCTGGTTATCAGCAAAGAGGAACACGGTACTTTTGGTGGCCACACCGACCTGGAGCATGATCTTCTTTAAGTCCTCTCTCCAGTCATTGCCTGTGTAGTTCTTGGTGATCTCAATCTGGTATAGCTCGTATGAATTCATGAATGTGGACAGTTTGGTGGCACTCTGCCGCCCGCTGCCCCCAATGCCCACCAGAAGCAAGTGGCCTTTGTTCTGCTTCAGGACCCTGCAAATCCGGGAGATGTGCTCAATGGCGAACCTGAACATGACCAAGGACATGGGGGCCTTGCTGATGTTGTTGAACTCTTCCAGATAATATTCCATGACCACTGTGAGCTGTTTCAGGTCGGTGATCTCATCATAGATTTTCTGGTCACTCTCTGGTTTGAAGAAATCTCCAAAGAAGAGGCTACGAATGTTATCATCGACGATCTTTCCAGTGGGTGACAGGTGGATGAGGACCTGTGAGAAAGGTAAGTCTCATCTAAGCATTCAGCCAGTGGCCCAACCAGGATGTCAGTGGAAGATATGGGGGGAGGGAATAGGGAACACGCTTGTTTCTTCTGAGCACATTCTTCAAAAGTCATGGTTCACCAACAGTTTTTTTTTTTTAAACATAATATGCATATGGTCATAAAGACTATGATAAAAGGACATTAGAGAAAAGAGTATGACAGCAAGGATCAGTCTGTTTGCTAAGTGGTTAAAACACTGGTGTTCAGATTGTAAGACTCCCAGAGAAGGCAATCGGAGGATGGTACCATTTTTTATGCGCTTGCTCCTACACCCGATACAGATTTTAACACTAGCTCTGGTTTCCACTCTCTGTGCCTAAAGTAGTAATGTTTTTTATTCTTCTTCCTTCTGATATTACCAAAAACAAACAAAAAAAAACCTGTTGACATCAAGTCGATTCTGACTCATAGTGACCCTATAGGACAAAGTAGAACTGCCCCCATAGAGTTTCCAAAGAGCATCTGGTGGATTCAAACTGCTGACCTTTTGGTTAGTAGCTGTAGCTATTAACCACTATGCTACCGGCGTTACTTTCAGAACCTGTTAACACTCTACACTTAGCCTCCGGATTCAACATAAAAACTCTCTCAATTTTCATATAAAGAAATCACAACTTCTTAGCAATGGAGGCAGAACTAGATGATGTAAATATATAGGCTTAAAACAACATTTCTTATATTAAAATGGAAAAGAGGAAATATTCACAAATGGAAGACTATGATGATCTTTCAGTTGGGCTTTACCAGGGCCTCAATCAAACCGTGAAAATTCATGGTTCATTTCTTCATTCCCAAATTAGTTGACCCTAAAAATATATTTTAACTGAATTACAACAAACGTCATCATATTGTAAACCACTTTGAATGGGTCCAAACTTATGTATTACTATAGAAGTGAAGCAAAATTGGACCAAACGGAACATTACCAAATCAAATAACTTTTTGACTCGGTCCTGTTTCCCAAGAATTAGAGAGCACAGCAGTTAGTATCCACTGGGAATAGAACTTGAAATCTGAGACTATTTGGTCAAACATTTGGGACCATTTCTGAGGCCAAATGATCACAGAGTCTGACTTACCTTTTCCACGGTCTGCTTGAAGCAATTGGCAGTGGTTTCTTTCACCATGTTGAAGAAGACCTGTCTGTCCTCCTGGTCAATCAGACGGTCATAGAAGACTCGATAAACCTCATGGATCCAAAGCCGGATAAATTTTTCTACATCCTGAAAATGCGTAATTACTTAGATGAATGGAAGGTGGTACCTGAGGAGGTAGCTCTCAAGTAGAGGTAACTCTCAAGTACAGCTACCTGGGTTAATATGAGGATTAAATGAGATAATTCTTATAAAATGGCTAGCAGAGGCTAAGTGCTTATCAAAATTTAGCTATTATTATTATCACTGTATATTCCACCTAGCCAAGGATACTGCTGAATAATCTTGGTAACAGAAATGATAGTGGCTGACCTGCAGGTGGGTATGAGGGCAGAGCAGTACCCCTTGGATCACCCGTGAGAAGTCCCGCAGGTTAAAGACGTAATGTGACTTGGAGGGAGTTGGCAAGAAATTCTCTACTGCAGCTTTATAAATTGTCATAGTAGCTTGCACCAACATCTTTCCGTACCTTGGGGAGAAGGGGGAGACAGACCAGTCAATGAGGGACCCAAACTGAGGGCCCTCAGATCAATTGTCAGGAAGACAAAGGAGCCTCTTACCTTAAGAACATGACATCAAACCCTTTCCCAAAGTGCCAGTCAGCGATAGAACTGAAAATCTTAGTTAAAATGTCATCCTCAAAGGCATTGATGGAAAGGATATTCAGATGGCGAGTGAATCGTCCTGGAAAAACAGGCACACATGTGAGTGTACACATACACTTATACTTACCTTGCAGCCCTAGGCAGCCACTAATCTACTTTCTGTCTCCATAGATTTAATTACATATCTTTAAAAAATATATATTTTGTTATAAAGTAAAATACAGACGTAGAAAACCACACAAAACAAGTATATACTTTAGTGAATCATTAAAAGGTTAACACCCTTAAAGCTACCATCCTGGACATATCAGGAGAGACCAGTTCCTGGAGAAGGACAACATGCTTGGTAAAGTAGAGGGTTAGCAAAACAGGAAAACTCTCAACGAAATGGACTGACACAGTGGCTGCAACGATGGGCTCAAATATAGCAACTACCGTGAAGATGGTGCAGGACTGGGCAGTGTTTCATTCTGTTGTACACAGGGTCACTATGAGTCGGAACCGCCTCGACGTCACCCAACATCAACAGTTACCATCCAGGTCAAGAAATAGAACTTTGTCGGCCCTCCACAGTAGCTCCTCCACACGCCCTATCCTAATCACAACCCTCTCCTTCCCTCTCTCCAAAAGTTAGGACTATCCTGACTTTTATAGTAATTGTTCCCTTGCATTTTTTTATGGTTTTTAATCACCGAAGTGTTCATTCCTAGATATCAGAGTTTAATCCCGCCAATTAAAAAAGTGTGATATGTCTTTTAAGCCTCTTTTAATCTATAACCTATAGGTTCCACCTCCATCCTTTTCTTTTATCTTTTGTCTATTGAAAATCTGGGCTGTTTGACCTGTAGAATTTCCCATGGTCAGAATTTTGCGGATTGCATACTCATGGTTTAGTTTATCACATTTCTCTGTCCTCTGCGCTTCCTAAATATTTGCAGCTGGATCCAGAGACTTGGTCAGACTCAAGTTCCACCGCTTTGGCAAGATTATAGATGGTGGTATGTTCTTTTGTCAAAAGACACATGATGATGTCTCTCCTTTTGTGATGTTGGCAGCTATTGATGCTTGATGGCTAGATCCATTAATCCACCAGGGATTGCTAAATGGTGATATTCTATAATTTCTTTTTTTTTTTTTAATTTTTATTAAGCTTCAAGTGAACATTTACCATTCCAATCAGTCTGTCACATGTGGGTTTACATACATCTTACTCCCTTCTCCCACTTGCTCTCCCCCTATTGAGTCAGCCCTTACAGTCTCTCGTTTCGTGCCAATTTTGCCATCTTCCCTCTCTCTCTATCTTCCCATCCCCCCTCCAGTCAAGAGTTGCCAACACACTCTCCCATGTCCGCCTGATTTAATTAGCTCACTCTTCATCAGCATCTCTCTCCCCCCCACTGACCAGTCCTTTTCATGCCTGATGATTTGTCTTCGGGGATGGTTCCTGTCCTGTGCCATCAGAAGTTCTGGGGAGCATTGTCTCTGGGATTCCTCTAGTCGCAATCATACCATTAGGTGTGGTCTTTTAATGAGAATTTGGGGTCTGTATCCCATTGGTCTCCTGCTCCCTCAGGAGTTGTCTGTTGTGCTCCCTGACAGGGCAGACATCGATTGTGGCCGGGCACCAACTAGTTCTTCTGGTCTCAGGATAATGTAGGTCTCTGGTTCATGTGGCCCTTTCTGTCTCTCGGGTTCTTAGTTGTCGTGTGACCTTTGTGTTCTTCCTTTGCCTTTGTTCCAGGTGGGTTGAGACCAATTGATGTATCTCAGATGGCCGCTTGTTGGCATTTAGGACCCCAGGCGCCACAATTCAAAGTGGGATGCAGAGTGTTTTCATAATAGAATTATTTTGCCCATTGACTTAGAAGTCCCCTCAAACAAAGTTCCCCAGACCCCAGCCCCTGCTCCGCTGACCTTTGAAGCTTTCATTTTATCCAGGAAACCTCTTTGCTTTTAATCCAGTCCAATTAGGCTAACCTTCCTTGTATTGAGTGTTGTCTTTCCCTTCACCCAAAGCAGTTCTTATCTACAGATTGATCAATAAAAAGCCCTCTCCCTCCCTCCCTCCCCTCCCCCCTTTGTAACCACATAAGTATGTGTTCTTCTCCGTTTTTTCTATTTCTCAAGATCTCATAATAGTGGTCTTATACAATATTTGTCCTTTTGCCTCTGACTCATTTCGCTCAGCATAATGCCTTCCAGATTCCTCCATGTTATGAAATGTTTCAGAGATTCGTCACTGTTCTTTATCGATGCGTAGTATTCCATTGTGTGAATATACCACAATTTATTTACCCATTCATCCATTGACAGACATCTTGGTTGCTTCCAGCTTTTTGCTATTGTAAACAGAGCTGCAATAAACATGGGTGTGCACATATCTGTTTGTGTGAAGGCTCTTGTATCTTTAGGGTATATTCCGAGGAGTGGGATTTCTGGGTTGTATGGTAGTTCTATTTCTAACTGTTTAAGATAATGCCAGATGGATTTCCAAAGTGGTTGTACCATTTTACAATCCCACCAGCAGTGTATGAGAGTTCCAGTCTCTCCGCAGCCTCTCCAACATTTATTATTTTGTGTTTTTTGGATTAATGCCAGTCTAGTTGGTGTGAGATGGAATCTCATTGTAGTTTTAATTTGCATTTCTCTAATGGCTAATGATCGAGAGCATTTTCTCATGTATCTGTTGGCTGCCTGAATATCTTCCTTAGTGAAATGTGTGTTCATATCCTTTGCCTACTTCTTGATTGGGTTGTTTGTCTTTTTGTGGTTGAGTTTTGACAGAATCATGTAGATTTTAGAGATCAGGCGCTGGTCTGAGATGTCATAGCTGAATATTCTTTCCCAATCTGTAGGTGGTCTTTTTACTGTTTTGGTGAAGTCTTTAGATGAGCATAGGTGTTTGATTTTTAGGAGCTCCCAGTTATCAGGTTTCTCTTCATCATTCTTGGTACTGTTTTGTATTCTGTTTATGCCCTCTATTAGGGCTCCTAGGGTAGATCCTATTTTTTCTTCCATGATTTTTATCGTTTTAGTCTTTATGTTTAGGTCTTTGATCCACTTGGAGTTCGTTTTTGTGCATGGTGTGAGGTATGGGTCCTGTTTCATTCTTTTGCAAATGGATATCCAGGTATGCCAGCACCATTATTTAAAAAGACTATTATTTCCCCAATTAACTGACACTGGTCCTTTGTCAAATATCAGCTGCTCATATGTGGATGGATTTATATCTGGGTTCTCAATTCTGTTCCATTGGTCTATGTGCCTGTTGTTGTACCAGTACCAGGCTGTTTTGACTACTGTGGCTGTATAATAGGTTCTGAAATCAGGTAGGGTGAGGCCTCCCACTTTCTTCTTCTTTTTCAGTAATGTTTTGCTTATCCGGGGGTTCTTTCCTTTCCATATGAAATTAGTGATTTGTTTCTCTATCCCCTTAAAGTATGACACTGGTATTTGGATTGGAAGTGCGTTATATGTATAAATGGCTTTTGGTAGAATAGACATTTTTACTATGTTAAGTCTTCCTATCCATGAGCAGGGTAAGTTTTTCCAATTAAGTATGTCCTTTTGAATTTCTTGTAGCAGAGTTTTATAGTTTTCTTTGTATAGGTCTTTTACATCCTTGGTAAGATTTATTCCTAAGTATTTTATCTTCTTGGGGGCTACTGTGAATGGTATTGATTTGGTGATTTCCTCTTCGGTGTTCTTTTTGTTGATGTAGAGGAATCCAAGTGATTTTTGTATGTTTATTTTATAACCTGAGACTCTGCCAAACTCTTCTATTAGTTTCAGTAGTTTTCTGGAGGATTCCTTAGGGTTTTCTGTGTATATAATCATGTCATCTGCAAATAGTGATAGCTTTACTTCCTCCTTACCAATCTGGATGCCCTTTATTTCTTTGTCTAGCCTAATTGCACTGGCTAGGACTTCCAGCACGATGTTGAATAAGAGCGGTGATACAGGGCATCCTTGTCTGGTTCCCGTTCTCAAGGGAAATGCTTTCAGGTTCTCTCCATTTAGAGTGATATTGGCCGTTGGCTTTGCATAGATGCCCTTTATTATGTTGAGGAATTTTCCTTCAATTCCTATTTTGGTAAGAGTTTTTATCATAAATGGGTGTTGAACTTTGTCAAATGCCTTTTCTGCATCTGTTGATAAGATCATGTGGTTTTTATCTTTTGTTTTATTTATGTGATGGATTACATTCATGGTTTTTCTGATATTAAACCAGCCTTGCATACCTGGTATAAATCCCACTTGATCAGGGTGTATTATTTTTTTGATGTGTTGTTGGATTCTATTGGCTAGAATTTTGTTGAGGATTTTTGCATCTATGTTCATGAGGGATATAGGTCTAAAATTTTCTTTTTTTGTAATGTCTTTACCTGGTTTTGGTATCAGAGAGATGGTAGCTTCATAGAATGAGTTGGGTAGTATTCAATCTTTTTCTATGCTTTGAAATACCTTCAATAGTAATGGTGTTAAGTCTTCTCTGAAGGTTTGGTAGAACTCTGCAGTGAAGCCGTCTGGGCCAGGACTTTTTTTTGTTGGAGGTTTTTTGATTACCGTTTCAATCTCTTTTTTTGTTATGGGTCTATTTAGTTGTTCTACTTCTGAATGTGTTAGTTTAGGTAGGTAGTATTGTTCCAAGAATTCATCCATTTCTTCTAGGTTTTCAAATTTGTTAGAGTACAATTTTATGTAGTAATCTGATATGATTCTTTTGATTTCATTTGGTTCTGTTGTGATGTGGTCCTTCTCGTTTCTTATTCGGGTTATTTGTTTCCTTTCCTGTTTTTCTTTAGTCAGTCTAGCCAACGGTTTATCAATTTTGTTAATTTTTTCAAAGAAGCAGCTTTTGGCTTTGTTAATTCTTTCAATTGTTTTTCTGTTCTCTAATTCATTTAGTTCAGCTCTAATTTTTATTATTTGTTTTCTTCTGGTGCCTGATGGGTTCTTTTGTTGCTCACTTTCTATTTGTTCAAGTTGTCGGGACAGTTCTCTGATTTGGGCTCTTTCTTCTTTTTGTATGTGTGCATTTATCGATATAAATTGGCCTCTGAGCACTGCTTTTGCTGTGTCCCAGAGGTTTTGATAGGAAGTATTTTCATTCTCGTTGCTTTCTAAGAATTTTCTTATTCCCTCCTTGATGTCTTCTATAACCCAGTCTTTTTTCAGGAGGGTATCGTTCAGTTTCCAAGTATTTGATTTCTTTTCCCTAGTTTTTCTGTTATTGATTTCTAGTTTCATTGCCTTGTGGTCTGAGAAGATGCTTTGTAATATCTCGATGTTTCGGATTCTGGAAAGATTTGTTTTATGACCTAATATGTGGTCTATTCTAGAGAATGTTCCATGTGCACTAGAAAAATAAGTATATTTTGCAGCAGTTGGGTGGAGAGTTCTGTATAAGTCAATGAGGTCAAGTTGGTTGATTGTTGTAATTAGGTCTTCCGTGTCTCTATTGAGCTTCTTACTGGATGTCCTGTCCTTCTCCGAAAGTGGTGTGTTGAAGTCTCCTACTATAAATGTGGAGGTGTCTATCTCACTTTTCAATTCTGTTAAAATTTGATTTATGTATCTTGCAGCCCTGTCATTAGGTGCGTAAATATTTAATATGGTTATGTCTTCCTGATCAATTGTCCCTTTTATCATTATATAGTGTCCTTCTTTATCCTTTGTGGTGGATTTAAGTCTAAAGTCTATTTTGTCAGAAATTAATATTGCTACTCCTCTTCTTTTTTGCTTATTGTTTGCTTGATATATTTTTTTCCATCCTTTGAGTTTTAGTTTGTTTGTGTCTCTAAGTCTAAGGTGTGTCTCTTGTAGGCACCATATAGATGGATCGTGTTTTTTTATCCAGTCCGTGACTCTCCGTCTCTTTATTGGTGCATTTAGTCCATTTACATTCAGCGTAATTATAGATAAATATGTTTTTAGTGCTGTCATTTTGATGCCTTTTCATGTGAGTTGTTGGCCACTTCATTTTTCCACATGCTTTTTTGTGCTGAGACATTTTTCTTAGTAGCTTGTGAGATCCTCATTTTCATAATGTTTAACTTTGTGTTTATTGAGTCGTTACGTTTTTCTTGGCTTTTTTCTTGAGTTATGGAATTGATATTCCTTTTTGTGGTTACCTTTTTATTTACCCCTATTTTTCTAAGTAAAAACCTAACTTGTATCCTTCTATATCGCCTTGTATCACTCTCCATCTGGCAGTTCAATGCCTCCTATATTTAGTCCCTCTTTTTGATTATTGTGATCGTTTATCTATTGATTTCCATGATTTCCTGTTTTGTGTATTATTTTATTTTATTTATTTTTTAGAATTAGTCTTAATTTGTTTGTTTTTGTGCTTTCCCTATTTGAGTTGCGTTGATATCAGGACGTTCTGTTTTGTGACCTTGGATTGTGCTGGTACCTGATATTATTGGTCATCCGGCCAAACAATCTCCTTTAGCATTTCTTGCAGTCTTGGTTTAGTTTTTGCAAATTCTCTAAACTTGTGTTTATCTGTAAATATCTTAATTTCTCCTTCATATTTCAGAGAGAGTTTTGCTGGATATATGATCCTTGGTTGGCAGTTTTTCTCCTTCAGTGTTCTGTATACGTCGTCCCATTCCCTTCTTGCCTGCATGGTTTCTGCTGAGTAGTCTGAACTTATTCTTATTGATTCTCCCTTGAAGGAAATCTTTCTTTTCTCCCTGGCTGCTTTTAAAATTTTCTGTTTGTCTTTGGTTTTGGCAAGTTTGATGATAATATGTCTTGGTGTTTTTCTTTTTGGATCAATCTTAAATGGGGTTCGATGAGCATCTTGGATAGATATCCTTTCGTCTTTCATGATGTCAGGGAAGTTTTGTGTCAGGAGTTCTTCAGCTATTTTCTCTGTGTTTTCTGTCCCCCCTCCCTGTTCTGGGACTCCAATCACTCGCAAGTTATCCTTCTTGATAGAGTCCCACATGATTCTTAGGGTTTCTTCATTTTTTTTAATTCTTTTATCTGATTTTTTTTCAGCTATGTTGGTGTTGTTTCCCTGGTCCTCCAGAAGTCCCAGTCTACATTCTAATTGCTCGAGTCTGCTCCTCTGACTTTCTATTGCGTTGTCAAATTCTGTAATTTTATTGTTAATCTTTTGGATTTCTACATGCTGTCTCTCTATGGATTCTTGCAACTTATTAATTTTTCCACTATGTTCTTGAATAATCTTTTTGAGTTCTTCACCAGTTTTATCAGTGTGTTCCTTGGCTTTTTCTGCATTTATCCTAATTTCATTTGTGATATCTTTAAGCATTCTGTAAATTAGTTTTTTATATTCTGTATCTGATAATTCCAAGATTGTATCTTCATTTGGGAAAGATTTTGATTCTTTTGTTTGGGGGGTTGGAGAAGCTGTCATGGTCTGTTTCTTTATGTGGTTTGATATGGACTGCTGTCTCCGAGCCATCACTGGGAAACTAGATTTTCCAGGTAGTCAGCTGGTACGCTGGCTCCTGGTTCTGAAAACGGTCGCTGTCTGCCCGTATTTGTTCGTTTTCCGTCT
Organism: Loxodonta africana; assembly: GCF_030014295.1. Taxonomy (NCBI): domain Eukaryota; kingdom Metazoa; phylum Chordata; class Mammalia; order Proboscidea; family Elephantidae; genus Loxodonta; species Loxodonta africana. The sequence goes on from NC_087353.1 coordinate 77,029,187, forward strand.
CTAAGACTGTGCTTGTTGTTCAGAGTTCGTAGATTGTTACGTATGTGATCGATTACCTTGTTTTTCCGAGTCTTTGTTGCAAGAGGGATCCGTGGCAGCGTCCACCTACTCCGCCATCTTGGCCCCGCCTCCTCTATAATTTCTTTTTCATTTACTAGTTGGAATACTTTTGTAAAGAGACACCTTCCCTCATCTACCATTTGGTTATACAATGTTACACTCCCTATAAGAAAGTAAGGATAAATGCTTGATTCTTTCCATGTATTTACTAGTTTTCAAGATGAGTTGGTTCCCTATCATTCTCTGAATGTGACCAACCATTATTATTGTTATGGACTCATGGATTTAAATATATGTTGATTAGTTTCAATCTATTGCAGTTACTATCACTGTTGAAGTTCAAAGTTTCCCACCTTTGGCCAGTGGGAACTTCTTTATGTTGGCTCCTGAATCTTTTTGATATGACCCTTGTAGTCTTTAATAGCTTTCTCATTATCTAGTATATTAAGATGTTCCAGGCTTATCTTATAGATTTCCTGCCCCAGACATGCAATCAGCTATTTCTTCAAGAAGCCGTGATTTCTTTTAGTAGGAAATTAGATTTTAAGACCACAGTCTGGGTGCGAGGCATGCTCATTATTAGTGGGCTGGTCATCATAGTGGAAATTAGTAGAGATTATGAGTTAGTACTGATATTTACAATTAAATTTAGGACTACATGGCTTTTAGTCAACCTCTTCTATACTATATCTTTTTTCTTCCACACTGAGGCTCCTAGTTCTCAAGGACACAAGCGATAATAGAATTAGAAAATTTGACAATTACTCATTTGCATAATTCACCTTTACAGATATCACAGTCTAAGAATAATAATATACTACAAGCCCTGGTGGCACAATGGTTAAGATCTCAGCTGCTAACTAAAAGCTTGGTGGTTTGAACCCATTCAGTAGCTCTGCAGGAGATAGACCTGGCAATCTGCTCACCTAAAGATTACAGCCAAGAAAACTCTAAGGGGCAATTCTACTCTGTCACATGGGGTCACTATGAGTCAGAATTGACTTGAGAGTACCCAACAACAACAGCACAACCACTACCAATTATGATAACTGGAAAGTTTAATTTTTGTACATGCTATCCATATCCCCATTCCCCTTCCCTTGTTTATTGTTCTACGTCTGAATTATCAAATCATATAGTCTTTACATATTATTATCTCTTCCATTTATTCCTAGTTGAACAAATAACCATACATTTAATTCTCACTACCAGTCATTTTTATTGCCTAAAACCCATTTTCTAGTAGATGCCTTAGGAAGGGCTTATATGACTAATTGTTCCCAAGTTCTTGCATGTTGATAAGCATGAGCATAAGTTTCCTGGCTGTAAAATTTTGACTCTCATTTCCTTGATTGTCTTAAGATATGTCATTCCATTTTCTTTTGGCATAAAATGTTACTATTGAAAAGTCTTAAGATCATCTAATTGATTTCCCTTTATAAGTTATGTGCTTTTTTTGCCCAGAAGCCCAAATGATTCTTTTCTTTCTCTCTCTCTCTCTCCCTTTCCTTTCCTCCCTTCCTTCCTTTCCTTCCTTCCTTCCTCCCTCCCTCCCTCCTTCCCTTCCTTTCCTTCCCTCCCTCCCTCCCTTCCTTTTCTTTCTTATTGTTGTGAAAATACATAGAACACAAACCCAAAACCTGTTGCCATGGAGTCGATTCCAACTCATAGCAGCCCTATAAGTCGGAGTAGAACTGCCCCATAGGGTTTCCAAAGAGCATCTGGTGGATTTGAACTGCTGATCTTTTGCTTAGCAGCAGTAGCTCTTAATCACTATGCCTCCAGGGTTTCCACATATAACACAGCATCTCCAATTCAACATTTTTTGGGTGTACAATTTAGTGATAACAATTAATGATGTTGTGCAACCATCACCCACAATCGTTGTCAAATTTCCCACCACCATAAACAAAACTTTCCTTTTTCTTTAAGGTCTAGTAGTTTTACTAGCATATAATTTGGTAGTGATCATTTTGAATCAACATTCTTAGGTATACAATACACTATTTCAATATTTAACTTTTGAAAATAATTTTTTTCTTTTTTTATTTCAGGAACACTCTATTGGACATAATTTTTATTATTGGTTCTATTTCCGTACTTTGGTTTTCTTCTTCAGATGCTCCTCTTAGTTATATGTTGGATTTTCTTTGCCTAACTTCAATATTGTCGCTTCCTCTCGAATCCTTTTAATCCCTTTCTTCATTTTTTTTTATTTTTAAAAATTTCCTTTTAATTTTTATTTCTTAGGGCATTATTTGTTGTGTTTATTCTCTCCTGTGTTCCTTCTAGTTTAGGGCTCACTTCTAAAACAACTTACCTTTTTCTAATTCCTTTTTGAGTTCTACCATCCAATTTCTGAGTTTTTCTAATTACAATTTATGTTGTTTTTTTGTCTCGTATCATTTATCAATGTCTTTTAGGCTATTTTGAAACAGTAAATTTCAGTTTCATCTATTTAATTTTATTATTATTTTTATTAGTATACCTTTCTGTTGTGCTTTTCAGGTGGGGTATTATTCTGCTCTTTATTCTCTTTTTTCTTATGGTAACTTCCCCCCCAACACCACCCAATTGACAGCTGGTAGTTGGCCTAGAAACTATCAGCAAGGCTGTGGGTTCCCTGCTGAAAAGAATTTCATTAAATATCAACATCAGATGTGGTCACTCCATGACCCTGATGAAACAACGCAACAGATGTGTACCTGGTGGTCTTTCAGCACTGGGCTTTTTTATAGGGTCTTTGCAAAGATCATGTTTAATAATGCAGCTTAAAAATTGTTAATTGCTGGGCAAATGTTAGTTATTACTAATTCTGTGATGTGTGCTGGAAACAGATATTTCCCTTTGATTGGCCAGGTCTTATAGAGGGAAAAATAATGTACCAAGTTCCCCTCCCTCTCACCAGTGAGAGAAGTGTTGAATTTATAAATGCTAGGGACCTGAGATTATGCTGTATTCAAACCCAAGGCAAAGTCACTCTCGGATTCTATACTTGAAGTGGAAGGTGATGGCTTGGGTACCCGAGTGAGATCATCCACTCTATTTTCCATATTTTACAGATGAGAAAGCTGAGTGCCAGAGAGAAAAGACTTGTTCAAGGTCAGACAGCAATTTAATATCTCACAGAATCTAAGTCCGCAAATGCTAAGTCTGCAAATGGTTAAGATTCCTAACCAGGTATGCATATCAGAATAAAAATACAGATACTTGTAGATCTGGATCGGCTTGTACCTACTCTGGACTGTCAGGTTACAGGACAAAAAAAAGAAAATCCTTTCTGTTTCTTTTTTTTTTTTTTTTTGTTTAGGCTACTTTCGGTCAGGTTTTCTTTCTGGCAACCTGAAGAATTATAACAAACACACAGATGATTTTGACACACACCCCCTAGTTGAGGGCCTCTCATCTAGCCTCCTCCCTGGAGGACATGCTGTCATACTGAATTCTCCCTTCCATACAATACTCTTTGTTCCTCAAGGGTCTAGGCAAAAACTTCTCACCTCTTCCTTTTGTCTTCCCTTCCTAGTTCACACAACTTTCAACATGAAGTCTTTCAATGTCACTCCCTGGGGCTAACTCAAACCCTTCCATCTGCAGCATAAACACACTCTGCTCCACCCTCAGTCAGGTCAGAGTGTCCTGTGTCACTTCTGCATTCATTAAGGTGGCCTGGTCATCTAGAGGATAAAGAGGAATGAATTTTCTCCTTCACATACCAGTAATGTCATTCCTTCCTCCCCCGGGTGGCCCCATAGCTGTCACAAGCAACACATCTGCGATGTCCAGCCTGTTTGTGTCCTTCTTATCAAACCAGTAACCGTGGTCAATCCATTGCCTCAAGAGCTCGATGGGGGGCTGGGCCCCATACACCTCTTTGGCTGGCATGTTGAGGTCATCTGTGGAAAGAAGCCAAACTCATACACTGTAAGTCCATGGATCCTCTGGTCAAACCTTTTTGGACAGGAGGTAACAGATAATCATTCTCTCCTAGAGGGAAGTCTGGGCCCAGCTGTCTCAACCCCACTCCATGCAGGGCTTAGCATGTGGACATTCTGACCAGATGGGAAGGGGTTTTCCTGGGTTCTGGACTCTCTTGCCTCATTGTGCCTGTTGTGGCTTTAAGGGTGCATGGGTTGGCATCAACAGATAGGAATTCATTTTTTCCCCATTCCATCAGCCACAATATATTGATTGTCTACTATGGGGAGGAGTTTGTTAATTGCTGGGGATATGATGGTGAGGATGACAGTCATGATCCCAGCCAACAGAGAATTTAATTTAATCAGCAGGTAACAGTTGATTTCCACTGGGAGCAAGGCTTTGGAACCAGGGTTTTTGAGCAGCAACAATCAAATAGCAAGAATAGATTGTGACTTCTCCGGGGCAGGGACTATGTTTTCCCTGTACTATCTCTCTCAGTCCTGGCACAGAAGAAGCGCTTAATAAAATGGAGGCTCTTTTTAATTTTCTCCAGTAAACACTGGTTGAATGCCCAATTTGTCAGGCAACATTTTGGGAGTTTTACATACGTTACCCCATCTAATCCAAGTAATGAATTTGTAAAGGAAGTTTTACCTATTTGTTAGATGTGAGAAACTGAGGGTAAATCATAATATGCCTAGGGTTAAAAAAATGAGATTTTGGACACAGGTCTGTTTGACTGCAAAGCTTAAATTGTTGTTGGACAAATGATAAAGAAAAGGAGGGAGGGAGGAATGAAGAAATGAGAATTTAAGGAGTAAGCCACGAGATTGTTTAGAGGAAGAGGGTTCAAGGCAGAAGGAAATGGAAAGCCCTGAGGTAGGTTTGAGGAGCAGCAAAGGACGCCATAGAGCTTGAGTGACTTGAGTGAGAAGGAGCATGCAGGAGATGGCATGGAAGAGCTAACCAGGGGCTAAATCCTTTTTCAAGATTTGGGGGAAAGTACTAAGTTATATTAACCAGAAATATTTTCTTTCTCAGAGAAAGTAAAAAGATTGTACAGTGACCCTACAAAGGGAGTTTCTGGCTTGCTTTAGCTTGTGGTCGAAGAACTTGGTTGTATCCAGGCAAATGCCTTACCCACAAACACCACCGCTTTCTTCCCTATGGGAGGTCCAAAAAGGCCTTTCCTCCGCCGATCCAGCTTGGACATGATGATATCCTGGGTCTGATTGGCTGAAGTTCTGGCAGAGAAGTTGATGCAGTTGGGCAGGTAGATGTTTTTGGGAAGGCGGAGAAGGAAATTGTTGGTGATAGCTGATTTGCCAGTGCCTGTGGGACCCACAGACAGTATTGGAATCTCATGATCCAAGTAGGTTTTCAAGAAGAAGGTCTGCCGGGCCGTTTCCATTGTGGGGATGATGAGTTCTGAGACCTGTACCACAGAAACGTGGGAGACTCTTGGTACTGGGCCCAGAAGGCTGGGTCCTGGTATACAAGAGACCTGGGCTTGAATTCTAGCTCCATCCCTTACTATATATTTATGACTTTGAGTATTTAAAAAAAAAAAAAAAGTAGCCCTTATGAAATGGGGATAATAATGGCATAGAGCTATTCTGAGGATTCAGTGAAATCATACATGTAAAGGTGGGTATGATTGTCCCTGTTTGATAAAGAGAGCTGAGGTCCAGAGACCTTTTGCATCTTGCCCAAGTAAATGAAAATGTAGCAATTTGTAACCAGGCTTGTCCGATTACAAAGTCTACATTCTTAACTGCTGAACTATGATATTATAAACACAAGTTACAGTAAAGATTGGTCCATAGTTTCTGCCCTCTGAGACAATTGCTCTGAACCAACCTGTCTGCCTTGCCCCAGGTAAGGTTCATCTCCCATATGCCATATATACTGCCTGGCTCATAATCGTTAGGTGTGACCTAAACACCCCCATCCTCTCTGCTTGTTCCTGATTTGCTTTTCTCAATACTCAGATTCCTGGTTCTAAGATCCATCCCTATCTAACCCTTGGCCTCTTCCTATATGGGGACTGTACATACTCTTCTTGGTATTCAGACCTCAACTGGACCTTAAAACGTTGGTCCTGGGCTCCTGGAATCTCCATTACTTTAGGAGAATATCTCACCTTAGCTTGGATCTCTGAGCCCAAACTTTGTCAACGGCCATTTGGCCCATTTGGTTCCTCCGTGGGGGGCAAAGGAAGGGGCGGAAAGATGTGTATCATATGCTGAAGTCTTCTTGTGTGCCTATACTGGAAGAGGTTAGTGAACATAGATCCACTTCAGGGAATAGTACCATTTAGACTGTGGCTTTTGTAAATGGCGCCCCCTACAGCATAACTAGATCGTAATGCAAGTGGTGCCATTTGTGTTTGCAACATGGTAGCCCTATGCATACTGGTGGACAAAGGCTTGGCTTCTTCTGATTATTTGATCAAAGAAGGAGGAGCAGATAAGGCAAAGGAATTGAATTGGAGAAGAAGAGAACTAACAGGTGTTGAGTTATGGATGTTTTACATGCATTACTCTCTGCAGTCTTCCCAGTAACCTTAAGAGACAGGTGTATTATTAGCCCAGTTTTTCAGAGGAGAAAACTGAGGGTTCAAGAAAGCTGGCTACCTTGTCCGAAGCCATATAGCCAGTAAGTGATACTGGATGCAGAACCAGGTTCAAGATTCCTATTTGGCCCCAAGACTGTGGATTTAAAGCAAGTTTGTCTTCATAGATTTTTTTTCCCTCCAGGGGCTTGCACAATTATTTGACAAGGGAAAAATTAGTAGCAGAACTGAAAATACTTTCTGCATTGGACAAAATTTTAAATTTCTGGAGTTCAGAAGACTAAGCTCATTAAACCCCAGAACCAAAACTGTTGCCATTGAGTTGATTCCGATTCATAGTGACCTTATAGGACAGAGTAGGACTGCCCCCATACAGTTTATAAGGCTATAATCTTTACACAGGTAGGTTGCCACATCTTTCTTCCACAGAGAGGCTGGTGGGTTTGAACCATCAATCTTTCGGTCAGCAGCTGAGCTGTTTAACTACTGCACCACCAGGGCTCCCTAAGTTCATTAAGGAGAATTAAAGTTTAGGGCTTTAATTGTTGGAGATTTCTTCACAACACTCAGCACCCCGGATGTGTCTTGAAGTCAGCACACACATTCACCCTCTTCACCTACAGCCATCATCCTGACCACGATTGTCCAAGTTTCCACTTTTTACCACCATTTACCACTGTCTACCATTTCGCCCAGTCCTGAACGACCTGAAATCACTCCATAAAAATAAATTATAGCCACAATATTCTACTAACAGAACCATAAAAGTGCACATCAGAAAAAATTTTCCACGAGGATTGAAATGAGGAGGAGTTTTAGGTGAATCACCTACTAACCAGAAAACTTTTAAATAAGAACCTCCTTTTCTGAGAATTCTGATGAAGGAAATCTTTCTCTGAGGATTTTAAAGAAAAAGCAAGGATCCTTTTAGGCTGAGATGACTGAGAGGTAGACTGAGGATCACCTGGCATTAATGATAATAAAGAGAATAGTAATCAACATCAATCTAGCACCTATTATGTGCCACTTGTTCATGTATATTGCCTTCGATCCTTGCAACCATCCTGTAAGTAATTTCTCTTCCATTTTACAGTTGAGTAAACTGAGGCACAGAAAGTGAAGGCTGAGTAAGGAATCTGGGTCTCTCTCATTTAAAGTCCATGCTTTTGAAGGCTCAATCCAGCCCATGTTTGGATCTTTTTCTAAAGAAACCTCTTCAGGCTGCTAATACAGAACTGACATTAATTCCTCCATCTTGGAGAATATTCAGGTAATTCTGGAAACCAAAATCCCATGGCCAATGCCTCTCATTTACCTTTGCATTAGCTGGGATAGTTTCCTCCTCTTTGGTGATATACTCTGTCCAAGCGTTCCAATGTCCACTACCTTGCTTGAGAAAATAAAAGTCGTAGATGCTTCCTGGGCCACAAAGGAGCAAAACAGGTCATTAGCACATGAAGGTTTTACATTTCATGTCTGAAATATTTAACTGCCCGAAATATCAAAATCAAAAAACCAAACCCATTGCCATCAAGTTGATTTTGACTCATTGTGACCCCACAGGATAGAGAACTGTCCCATAGGTTTCCAAGGAGCAGCTGGTGGATTTGAACTGCCAGCCTTTTGATTAGCAGCTGAACTCTTAACCCCAGAGCTCCAAGCTAAAGGCATCTAAAATTGTATAATCACCAATACTGCCATAGTTGTGGTGAAACTTACACATTGCCGATAACTACATAAACTGGAAAAACACTTTTAAAAGAGCAAATTATTTATTTATTTTTTTGTATAAAAACAATAGGTGTTAATTATTAAATTATTTTTAATAATGTGAACAGAAAGTACTAAGAACAACAACAAAAAAGGCAATAAACACTCCAAATCCCATTTCCAGAAGTAACTTCTGATGGCCATCCTTCCAAATCTCTTTCTAGGCACATAAACATTTAGAAAATAGAAAGACAGATTGATGAGATAAAGTTTCTAAGAACGAGATAAGAATATTTATAAGAATGGGATAATTTGACACATACTTATTTTAAAATAAAGATATTAAATTTAACTTTACTTACATTTTAGGAGATTAAAGTGAAACTGGAGTCCCTGGGTGGCATAAACAGTTAAGTGCTCAACTACTAGCCAAAAGGTTGGTGGTTCAAACCCACCTCGAAGTACCCAGGAAGACGGGCCTGGCAATCTGCTTCCAAAAGGTCACAGCCTTGAAAGCCCTATGAAGTAGTGTTATGCTGCACACATGGAGTCATTGTGAGTCAGAATGGACTCAACAGCAACTAACAACAGATAAATAAGCCTTCACTATGGGAAATACTGGTTTTTAAAAGATGCTTATAAATTAAAAAAAAAAAAAAAGCCATTAAGGGTTAAAGTCGCACTCCTAGTTAACATAGTGCTAGCAGTCCTAGCTATAGCAACAAGGCAAAAAAAAGAAATAAACAGCATCCAAATTGGTAAGGAAGAAGTAAAACAATCCCCATTTGCAGGTGATATGCTACTATACATAGAGAACCCTAAAGACTCCACAAGAGAACTACTGGAACTAATAGAATGATTCAGCAGAGTAGCAAAAACATACAAAAATCAGTTGGATTCCTATACACCAATATAGAGAACTATGAAAAGGAAATTAGGAAAGCAATACCATTTATGACAGCCCCTAAAAAAATAAAATACTTAGGGATAAATCTAACTGCGGACATAAAAGACCTATATAAAGAAAAGTACAAAACACTACTGCGAGAAACCAAAAGAGACCAACAGCATACTTTAATGAGATGGAAAAACTAATCATTAACTTTACATGGAAAGGAAAGAGGCCCGAGATAAGTAAAGCATTACTGAAGCAGAACAAAGTAGGAGGCCTTGCACTACCTGACCTCAGAGCCTACTACAGAGCTAGGGTAGTCGAAACAGCTTGGAGTTGGTACATTGACAGACACGAGGGACAGAATTGAGAACCCAGATGTAAATCCATCTACTACAGCCACCGGATCTTTAACAAAGGCCCAAATGGACGAAAAGACAGTCTTTTTAACAAATGGTGCTGGCAAAACTGGATGTCCATCTGTAGAAAAATGAAACAGGACCCATACCTTACGCCATGCACAAAAACTAATTCAAAATGGATCAAAGGCCTAAATATAAAACCAAAAACTATAAAGATCACAGAAGAAAAAATAGGGTCAATACTAGGGGCCCTCACATATAGCATAAATAGGATACAAAGCATAACTAACAATACACAAACACCAGAAGATAAACTAGATATCTGGGATCTTCTAAAACTCATCAAAAGACTTCACCAAAAGAGTGAAAAAAGAACCTACGGACTGGGAAAAATTTTTTGGCTATGACATATTCGACAAAGATCTGGTCTCTAAAATCTATAGGAAAATCCAACACCTCTACAACTAAAAGACAAATAATCCAATTAAAAAATGGGCAAAGGATATGAACAGACACACACACAAAAGGATTGAAGTCATTAATCCCATTTTGTTATTGTATTTTAATGTTTTATGATGGAAATATCTCAAAAATACACAAAGGTAAACAGCATAGTATAAAAAACTGCCATGTACCCATTATCCAGCTTCAGCACTTATCAATAGTTACAATTCTTGTTCTACCCATTTCCCTAATATCAACCAACACTATATTCACTTTCCTTCATTCCTTCCTTCCTCCCTCCCTCCTTCCCTCTCAGTTATTGCCTGTTTGAGAATCTCTACCTGTTGCTTTTGTATTTGAACTGTGACTAATATGTCACTGAGAATAACATGTCACATTTCTTCAGAATTTTTCAGACATTTCCGTATTCTGTCTTCTTGCATTTTAAGTTGCTGTGGGGGAGTCTGAGGCTCTTCATCGACTTGTCTTTCTTACCTAGTTGCCAGACAGGATCAATTTCTTTTATCCTCGAAGTCCACCAATTTAATCAGACTATTGTTCTGTATCAGTTTTTTTCATGGAACATACCATACACTTAGAATTGGTAGAAGCAGTTCTTTCTTCATTGGGGAAAATTTTCTCCATTTTTATCTTTGTATATAGTGTGTATACTATTTATTGGGTTTCCTACATCAGGTATTAGCTCTGTGTGGCCTCTATGTCAATCATATTCTCTCTAATTGCCTCAATGTCTTTGTATTTTTCTTCTACAGTAAGTCTGATTATCTCAAACCATTCCTTTAAGCTATTTAGTAGATGTTTAGCCTTGTTGGTTCTAATTTACTTATTAGATCTTTAATGGTATTGTTTGGTTCTCAATTTGTTTCTTTGGTTTTTCAATCTCTCTTTTCATTTCTATCTGGGATTTTATCACCTCATCTATAAACTTAAAAAAAAAAACAGCTTTATTAAGCTAAAATTCACATACCATACAATTCACCCATTTCAAGTGTACAATTTAATGGTTTTTAGTGTATTAGCAGAGTTACAAAACCATCACCACAATCAATTTTAGAACATTTTCATTACCCCAAAAAGAAACCCCACACCCCTTACTCATCATCACCACTTCAATTTCCTACCTCCTGTAGCACTGGGCAACCACTAATCTACTTTATTGCTATAGATTTGCCTATTCTGGACATTTTATATAAATGGAATTATACAATATGTGTTTTTTTGTGACTGGCTTCTTTCACTTAGCATAATGTTTTCAAGGTTCATCCATGATGTCCCAAGTATTAGTACTTTATTTCTTTTTTTGCTGAATAATACTTCATTTTTATGGATATACCACGTTTTCTTTATCCATTCATCGGTTGATAGACATTTGGGTTTTTTCTACTTTCTCACCATTATGAATAATGCTGCCATGAACATTCGTGTGCAAATTTTTGTGTGGACACAGGCTTTCACTTCTCTTGGCTATATACCTAGAAGCAGATTGCTGAATCATATGGTAATCTATGTTTACCGTTTGAGGAACTGCCAAACTGTTTTCCAAAGCTGCACCATCTTACATTCCCATTGGCAATGTATGACAGTTCCAATTTCTCTACATCCTTGCTAACACTTGTTATTATCTGTCTTTTTTATCATAGCCATCTTAATAGGTATGTAGTGGTATCTCATTGTTTTGATTTGTACTCCTCTAATGAATAATGACATTGAGTGTCATTTTATGTGTATATTGGACCTTTGTATATCTTCTTTGGAGAACTATCTATTCAGATCCTTCGCCTATTTTTTAATTGGGTTGTCTTTTTTATTATTCAATTGTATTCCCTTATCAGATACATGATTTGCAAAAATTTTCTCCCATTCTGTGAGTTGTCTTTTTATTTTCCCAGTTCTGTCCTTTGATGCATAAGAGTTTTTAATTTTGATGAAGTACAATTTATCTGTTTTTTTCTTTTATTGATTGTGCTTTTGGTTTCATGTCTAAGAAACCACTGCCTAATCCAAGGTCACAAGGACTTAAACCTATGTTTTCTTCCAAGAGTTTTATAGTGACAGCTCTTACATTTAGGTCTTAGATTCATTTTGAGTATATTTTATGTTGTGAGGTAGGGGTCTAAATTTATTCCTGTGAATGTAGATATTCAGTTGACCCAACACCATTTGTTTAAAAGACTATTCTTTCCCCCATGCAATTGTCTTGACACCGTTGTGAAGATCAATAGGCAATAGATGTATGGGGTTATTGCTGGGCTGTCAATTCTATTCAGTGGATTTATATATTTATCCTATATTAGTACCCGGAAACCCTGGTGGTGTAGTGGTTAAGAGCTACTACTGTTAACCAAAAGGTTGGCAGTTTGAATCCACCAGGTGCTCTTTGGAAACCCTATGTGGCAGTTCTACTCTGTCCTGTAGGGTTGCTTTTTTTTTTTGGTTTTTATACTAGTACCAGACTTATCAATTTAGAATTAAAAAAAAAATTAAATTCCTATTATTGCTAAGTTCTTTCAACAGAAATATTCTCTGTTCCTTAGATCATATTTCCTCTTAGACTGGATCTCTCTTTTTGATGTTTACACAGTTGCCATACCATTCTTGCTCTGATATACCATCCTCACCAGTTGCTGTCAAGTTGGTTCTGACTCATGATGACTCCACGTGTGGCAGAGTAGAACTGTACTTCACAGAGTTTTCACTGGCTTATTTTTCACAGTGGATTGTCAGGTCTTTCTTCTGAGATGCCTCTGGGTGGACTTGAACCTCCAACCTTTCAGTTAACAGCCGAGCACATTAACCGTTTGCACCACACACATTTCCCAACATTATTTGGGGCCAGTTTACCACCTTCACTTTCTTGGCCACAATTCAAGGATTGGTGTGTGGCTTTCCTTCCTGGAACCTGGGCTCTATGCTCACTCTGAAATTTGGCAACTATCCTGAATCAGGAAACCCTGGTGGCGTAGTGGTTAAGTGCTACAGCTGCTAACCAAAAGGTTGGCAGTTCAAATCCGCCAGGCACTCCTTGGAAACTCTATGGGGCAGTTCTACTCTGCCCTATAGGGTTGCCATGAGTTGGAATCAACTCGACAGCAGTGGGTTTTGGGTTTTATCCTGAATCATGGTCTATCCCAGTCCCACCCCAGCTAGTAATACGCCCCACTTCTGCAAGATTTGGGTCATGTCTCCAACCCAGCATGTTGCTGCGGAAGATTGAAACCTTGGTAGTCTCTTCTGCCCCTGCTAAGGTACTGCAGAATTATATTGGGGCTCCTGTGCTTGAGGGTTTCTCTTAAGCATTTTCCACAGTTGCCCATTCACCATTATAGTATGCTTTCTCCAGAATGGTGATTACCAGTGAGAACTCTCAGAGTTTTATTAACTCACCCCCTTTCCTCTCAGCATCATTCTCAGCAGGACAATGGTGGTAGTGGGTTGGAGACGTACCCACCACTGGATGTACCCGTCACTGAAGAGATGCCAGAATCCTTTCTTTCCCTTCCTGCCCATCGCTTGTCAATATTTATAGCATAGGTTGTAACACTTCCTTTGGTCATTGTTGGAGAAATTCTTAGCCTTTAAAAATTTTTTGTTGTTGTTGTTCATCTCAGTAGGTACTAGAGAAGGGAGCTTCTGTATTCCTACATCATTCTGTAGCTTTACCTAGAAGGCAATCTGGTACAACCCTTTTAGAAAGCAATCTGGCACTATGTTTAAAAAGCTACAAAAATGTTCCCTACTCTAACTCAGAAATCTCACTTCTGGGAATTTATCATAAGGAAATAATTCATAAAGAAAAAAGAATCTGTATACATGACTATGTAGCACCATCTGTGATAGCAAAAAATTGGAAGTAATTTCCATATTCCACATTAGGAGGCCAGTCAAAATCACATCTTTTAAGATGGATGAAATGTTTGGCAGTCATTAAAATGATAGCTACAAAAAGCATCAACATAGAAAATGCTTTTAAGAAACAATGATAGATGAAAATAGCAGAATGGAAAATGGAACATATGCCACTGGGGCAACTACGTGAAGAGATGAAAGCAAGTGGGTAGGCCAGAGAAGGGATTTCTTTTTGAAAAATAAAATACTTGTGATAAGATATGATTTCAAGGGAAATACTTTTGACCATTTTTCTTTAACATAACTGAATTGTGTGTACCATAAAAAAAAAGTGGAAACCAAAAGCATGAATTAGGAAGTATTTATCCCCTTCCCTTGAGGATGTTGAGCTAAAGCTAATTTGTGGCTTCATACATGAATATTTAGGCCAAAGAGAAAAGGTCTGACTGGATAAAAGTAGATTTAGCAGCTGTGTAATATTAGCCAAGGTGACTGTACATCTGTAAAATGGGTTTGATTTTAATTCTAGCTTGGAGAATCACGGCAGACAGAGAGTGAGCTATGTGTGTCAAGGATTCGCACAGGTCTAGGCACACAGAAAGGTGCTCAGTAACATTCAGCTTTAGGTCTCCCTGGTTCTCTGCTCAGAGTAATGGCGCCCCTTCACTCTGTGCTGCTGTTGTAACTCAAACTCTTAACAGAGTGCAAGGGAGGGAAGGGAAAAGCAGCAGAAACCCAGGAAGACAGATGACTGCTATTGTCTCTGCCACCTTCAGCTCTGTTTTCCTCTCTTCCACTGAGAGAATAAGGCAAACTTTTCAACAGAGAGGCGAGTGACTTTTAAAAGAGCACACGGTGAAAGTGAAGAGAGGGGGATTTAGTACTTTCTGGACAAGTAAATCCCTGGGTTAACAACCAAGGATTCATGTCAGGTGATGTGAACTTGACATTGAGAGGATCCCCCAAAGGCCTGCCTGTGTAATGTTCATTCCCCAACTTGGTTCCTCTGGCATTTATTTGAGAGATTCATTTCCCCGGGGCTCCTAGATCATGGAAAGCCAGCACACAATGCTCTAAGAGGGCAGGGAAGGCCTCTCTAGAACTCTCCCCATGAGACCCTTGTAGAAAGGTTAGAAAGGCATTTTAAGCTTTTTAAAGATGGATATAAGAAAATATACTCAAAGCCAGATACAAGAGCCACATGCTGTATGATTCCATGTATATAAAATGTCCAGGAAATGCAAATCTATAGAGGCAGAAAGTAGATTTGTGGTTGCCTGGGGTTGAAGATGGGGACAGTGATTAATGTAAACGGGTGTCGTGGATTGAATTGTGTCCCCCAAAATGTGTGTCAACTTGGCTAGTCCATGATTCTTAGTGTTGTGTGATTGTCCACCATTTTGTCATCTGACATGATTTTTCTATGTGTTGTAAATCCTACCTCTGTGATGTTAATGAAGTGGGATTAAACCAAAACAAAAAGTGGGATTAGCAGCAGTTATATTAACAAGGCAGGACTCAACCTACAAGATTAGGTTGTGTCTTAAGCCAACCTTGTATCTGTCTTTTGAGATATCAAAGAGAGAAGTGAGCAGAGAGACATGGGGAACCTTATAGTACAAAGAAAAAAAAAAATCCTTTGGACCCGAGGTTCCTGCACTGAGAAGCTCCTTGACAGGGGAAGAATGATGAAAAGGACCTTCCCCTAGTGCCAACAGAGAGAGAAAGCCTTCCCCTGGAGCTGGTGCCCTGAATTCGGACTTCTAGCCTCCTAGACTGTGAGAGAACAAAATTTTTTTTGTTAAAGCGATCTACTTGTTGTATTTCTGTTATAGCAGCACTAAATAACTAAGACAGTAGGCATGAAGGATCTTTTGGGGGTGATGAAAACGTTTTAAAGCTGGATTGTGGGATGATGCACAGCCAGGTAAATTTACTAAAAACCACTGACTTGAACACTTAAAATGAGTGAATTTTATGCTATGTGTACCTCAGTAAGGAGCCCTGGTGGCAGTGGTAAAGAGTTTGGCTGCTAATCAAAAGATCAGCAGTTCAAATCCACCAGCTGCTCCTTGGAAACCCTATGGGGCAGTTCTATTCTGTCCTATAAAGTTGCTATGAGTCGGAATTGACTCGACAGCAACGAGTTTATACCTCAATAAAGTTGTTTTTCAAAAAATAAAAGTATGCTTAGCCTTTAAAAACATGCCGTTTGATTTAAATGGGCTCTGAATAGTAGCTTGCCAATTTCTGACCAAAGTAGATAAGAAAGCACAGGAGAAAAGAGGAATGACATCACTGAAAACAAAAATGGAAAGAATCTAGGCAGAATCTCCTCTAGCTATAGTGCAGACAAAGCTGGACTGAGAAAAGTTACTTCAAGAGACTGCATGGGGGGGGGCAGGAAAGTCCACCTGATAGCTCCCCAGTGGCCGCCCAGGATGCCAAGACACGGGTTAGATCCTGCACAGAACACCAGGCAGCTGTTCTTTTGCCCTTCCAGGAACCCATCTGGGAGGCCTGTTCTCATCTTCTCACCATCCCCTGGCCAGGCCATCTTTCTATAGTTGATAGGGGCAGCAGGATCCCAGACCACAATGAGTGAAGAGGTGAAAGTTGAGGCACCAGAAATTCAGTGAGTTGTGTACCCCACCCCCACCCCCCCAAAAAGAGTAAAGAGCTACAGAAGCCCTACTGTTGAGGAACTTCCTTTTTTTGAATGCTCACCGAGGAAACAAACAGAAATGGCTGCCTCCGACAGATGGTATTAGTTGACCACATCATGTGGTCATTGGATCTTGGCCATCCTATTGCTCCTTACTCTTGAGCAAAGTTTACTGCATTTGAGTTCATTTTTAAGGCATTTTATGAAAACATAATTTATCCTTTTCACATTCAAAACCAGTGAGAATTTTGACAATTAGTAGGAAGAGAGGTGTGTGATTACCATGGAGACAAAGTAAAGCCAAACTTTCCATGGACATGTGCACAGTGGTCACTTGTAAGGGCTCATTTTAGTCTTACAAGACTTTTCAGAACCAAACCTGCTTTTAAGTAGAGTAGCTGCTGCAAGAGCAGTTATATGGAGAAACCAGTTTGCAGTGTGTGTTGGGAATTATGGCATCAAAGTAGACAGGAGATGTTATAGGAGAAAGTTACCTAGAAACTGACTGGGAGTTGGGCATACCATCTGCCCTCTAGCTGAGAAGGGAAAGAAAGATGCTGTCATAAAGTGGGCCAAGAGTAGGGTCAAGGGCAATTCATGCACTATCTCTGTTGACCCAGAGTGTGAACAGATTGATCATGAAGGATGAGAAAAGTGGGAAATAACATATAGAATCTGTGAAAAAACAGTGTAATATATATCAGGTTTCTTTTTTTTTTTTTTTTGGTAAATAGGGATTCAAGCCCTAAATGGTCTTTGCTGTTGTTGGGTACAGTCAAGTCAATTAGTGACCCTGTGTGTCAGAGTAGAACCTTCCTGTAGGGTTTTCTAGGCTGTAATCTTTACAGAAGCAGATCACCACGTCTTTCTCCTGTGGACCCGCTGGGTAGATTCGGTCCAACAACCTTTTGGTTAGCAGCTAAGCACTTAACAGTTGCACCACCAGGGCTCCTTAAAATAATGTGACAAAAAGGTAAAGGAACATCAATATGGGAGATCAGCCTGAAGAGCATACCTTCAATCCTTATTAAATGCAGGACTTAGAATAAGATTTCAGGAAACTGCTTGGTATCCTCAATAGGGTGCGAAAAAAAAATAATTTTTTTTTTTAATATATAGTCAGAAAGTCATCAGAGAAACAAGCTAAGAGAAAAAAGCAAAGAGATGAAATATAAAGAGCAATGGATGAGCTAATAGAGATGATGATGATGGTAACAGCAATAACAATTTTTAATATTTATTCAACCCTTTCTATATGCCAGTCTCTATTCTACATGTTTTTTAGATGTATTAACTCATTTCATCCTCACAAGAACACCACGAATACATACTAATATTATTGTTTGCATTTTATAGTTGAGGAAACTGAGAGAGGTTAAGTAAGTTCTTCAAGGTCACCTAAGGAGTAAGTATTGGAGCCAGGATTCAAGTCTTTCAATTCGACTCCACAGCTTATGCTCTTGATCATGACTCTAAGAAAGGAGGGCAATGAAATAAAAAATACAACTGCAGAATTAAAATCATTCAAGGCAGTAAAGAGTATAATTGAAATTATGGGCTACTGACATTAATGGTAAGAATCAGCAGCCCACCTATGAAGGGCAAAATATGAAAACAAGGAAAGAGAAGATGATAGTCATAGATGCCAGAGGACAGGTGGCAACTCATAGACAACTGGCCTTTCCAAAAAGCCAAACCAAACCTGTTGCTGTCAAATCAATTCTGACTCATAAGGAGGGACTAAAACTAATGGAAGAGAAGCCAAAATCAAAAGCTATAATAAAACAAAACTTCCTGTGCTATCTGAAAGGCTTCATCATGTTCCAGGCAAAATAAACAAAAGGAGACTGACATCAAGACATGGCCTGGTAATCTTGGACTATCATGACAAAGAAAAAACCTTCAATAGAACATTAGACAAAGAACATAAACAGGCCAAGCAGAACATATGAAAAATAAACAACCACTAAGTATTTAAAAAAAAAGAACTCACTTCAAATAAAAAGATTAGAAAGTTAAAACAATGAGATACTATTTTCATATTCAAATCACCGGAGATTTCAGACAAAAAGGATAATAATCAGTGTTGGTGAGGGCATGTGGGAAATTTAGCAAGCAAAATGTGGAAAGTGTATCGACCTTCTGACTCAGTATTTCTATATATAGGAAACTATCCTAAGGAAATAATCATGGGTTAGGAAAATACGTAGCTATCAGAATGTTGTTTATTACAGTAGTGTTAATGATAGCAAGAACTAGGAAACAGCCTATCTAAAATACATAGTCAACTGGTTGAATATATTATGGCACATCCATTCAATTTTTAGCATAATCATTAAAATTCATGTTGTAGAAAAATCGTTTAACAAAGCAGAAATATGTTCCCAATATATCAAATGAAAAAAAAAATTTTCAAAAGAGTAAGTACAGAATGATTTTCTATTTGTAAAAATAAAACTATAGGCACAGATATGTGTCATAAAAATGTTAGTGGTTGTTGTCTGTTTTTAATTGTATCTTCTATTTTTTATATTATCTGTTCACATTGATTTTTTCCTTGAAAAATAAGAAGGAATATACAGCTGTCTAATGGATTGGCACAGGACTCCCATACAGTTCATCTGACAGACTGACCACATATCACTCGAAGTGCCCCAGGTGTGCTGGGGAAAGAGGGAAGGACAGCGGCACCTGCTTGCTCATTCATTTTTCGATTGTTAGGAAAAATTTCAAACACATGGCACCACTGAAAATATTGTATAGTGAACATCTGTATACCTACCTTCTAGAATTTACCATCGGCTTTTTCCTCGTCTTATCATATACTTGTTCATCCCCCTATCCATCCATTAATGCAACTTATTTATT
Source organism: Loxodonta africana (assembly GCF_030014295.1). NCBI lineage: Eukaryota > Metazoa > Chordata > Mammalia > Proboscidea > Elephantidae > Loxodonta > Loxodonta africana. The sequence goes on from NC_087353.1 coordinate 77,048,551, forward strand.
TTTACAACTTTCAAAGTAAATTGAAGAGGTCTGCACTCTTCCCCCTAAATACTTCAGCATGTGTATAATTAACTAGGGATTGATATTTATGCTTTTCCTTTTGATATAAAATTTACATACAATGAAATGCACAAACATTACGTATCTATTCACTGAGTTTTGACAAATGCACATATCTATGTACTCCAAGTCCCTCTCGATATATACAACATTGCCATTACCCCAGGAAGTTCTGCCTCATGGCCCTTCATATATATATTTTATAATCACAAAAAATAAGCTACCTGGAGAGGATTTATAGTATTAGTATTTTTTGTTAAAAATATGCACAGAAAAACTGGAAAAAATATAAAAAGTGATTCTCTCTGAACAATGGGATTACGATTGATCTTTATTTTCTCCTATTTCATTCTTTGCATTTTCCAAATTTTATATAATGCACAAATATTACTTGGATGGTAAGAAAAAGCAGTAAAAGCTACTTAAAAGAAACATCATTCCATTTTTTAGCAAGTGATGTCACGCACAGAGAATATTTACAGCCATTAAGGTGATCATTTTAAAGATAATGTAGACAGCATAATGGTAATGTTTCTATAGGATATTAAATTACAATTACAAAATTAAAAGAAATATTAATACCATGATCACCATGATGTAAAATATGTAAGTACATAGAACAGGACTAGAAGAGAGTTCTGTCCCCTGGGGCCTGTGTTTGGATGATGGGATTACAGGTCTTTTCTTTTTTTTTTTGTCATAAAAAAATATAACACCACAATTGCCAATTTAATGTTTTTCAAGTGTACAATTTAGTGACATCAATACCATTAATAATATTGTGCAACCATCACCAATATCTGATGACAAACTTTTATGGGTAATTTCTTAATAAAAATACAATGCTATGTCACATTTTTATAAATAAAAACAGCAGTTAAAATAGCCCATAAGACCTTGACTTCAGGGTCACCCATCTCTTACAAGTACGTGGGCCAGTTCTGAAAAAATGAACTTGCCAGTCAAGCTACAGAATCTTCCTTGGTTTCTGTAAATGCTTACTTACATGGTTCGCCCCTTTTGGGTAGGTTTGAAAAACAGGATACAAACCATTATACTATAGGACACAACAAACATGTATTAAATTACCTCTTTCTGGAAAGATGTTATTTTTGGTGAGTTTGACACTTTTGGGCCTCGGGTGGTTGTCATCCATGCCCATAATCAAGTTGCGGAAAAACACATCAAATTTCTTTCTGCTGTCCGCGTTGATGGTGCCAGCCACAGTCCACACCAAGGCAAAGAGGAACAGGCCTTGCAGCCAGAGGAAGATCTGTTGGCTTGTCAGACCTTCAAATAATTCACTTTCCTCCTCTTGTACATCCCTGATTTCATCTAAAAGAGGGGAAAAGGAACCTCAGAAAAAGGTGTAGAGTGATGCCACAGATGAAAAGGATATGAACTGACTGGCTTTGCCTGTGACCAACTGATACTGGCTGAGAGACCATCCTGCCAGATTATCTACATTCATCTTTTTTTTTAAACATTTGTAACAAACTTAGGAAAAACGCACGGTTCTCCCTGTTTTATAGATGAAGTCACTAATGCTCAGAGAGGCCATGGGTCACACAGCTAGGCCGTGGTGAAGCTAGATTTGAATACAAACCTGACTCATCCCAAAGCCCAGACTCTACCACTAAGCCAGTGCTTCTCAAACTTTAGTGTGCACATAAATCATCTGGGATCTTGTAAAAATACAGGTCCCGGTTCAGGGGGTTTGGCAGGGTGTATGGAGGGAAAAGAGCACTCGGGGCAATCTCCAAGTTGCGGCCCTTCACCCAGTTTCAAGATGAACAGACATGGATAGAGGCAATGAGTCAGCAGAAACATCTTCACCCCTCTTGTCCGGCTGCCTCAGTCAGGGGCCTTTCATATTTGTGGCACCTCAGAATTATCATTCCACACCTTGTCTGATGCTCCCTGGGACTTGTGTGCAAGGCAAGTGTCCCCCTCTGTACCCGCCTCCCCCCCACACAAACTCTGGAGTCTGGAGTGGGACCTGAGTAGGGCCTCTACATTTCTAACGAGCTTCCACGTGACGCTGATGTTGCTGGTCCCTACTACTGTGAGTAGCAAGGCACGGCAGAATGCTCTCTTCTTTTAGATGACAGGAAAGCTCAAGAAAAAACTAAGAACTAGATGAAAGTTGTCTTCCACATGCTCCCCTCTCCCTTTCAACATTCTTCCTCATCCCTTCAGCTCCCCTCTCCCTTTCAACATTCTTCCTCATCCCTTCAGACACTTTTCCCCCTACTCATGCTGCCCATGGTTACCCGGGAGTCTTTGCTGCATTTTATCACCTGGTCTTTCTGCTTTAGTCAGTTTCTAGTGCTTTCCTGCTGCTTCTCTTTCCAGCAACACTTAAGAACATTTGGTGCTCCTCTCCAGTAACAATGAGCACCATTAGCATCCAGATCTTGAGTTCTAAATACCCCTCTTCAATATAAAGAACCAGGACTTCTTAGAGAAGTGGTTGATTACAGACTGTGTTGAGCCAGGAAAAATACAGTGTGGAATATCCTGTGGTGTCAAAAAATGAGGAAGTCTTAAAAAAGGATGGGTATGTGTTGCAAGGATACAGGAGCCAACCTGGAGTCCCCAATCTCCAGTCATTTGAGCACCAAATAATTATAGATTTGGATTATAAACCATAGAATACAAAAAATACCCATGAGTCCATACTTTCATCAACAAATAATTGAATAACTAAGTAAATAGGAAAGAAGGGCAGTTCTTCATTACAGAAGAATTCTAATTAGTAAACGTAGAAAGAATAGAAAAAAGAAAATAGAAATGGAAAATTTCCATTAAGCATACACCACTGTAATAATTATTGCAGGCAAGATCCACCAATGGATGCTAAAATTAGTGGGTGAGTTGGAGGAAAAAGATGATATTTTTAATGTCTGAAAGTATCTCCCTCAAGATATTAATTACAAGAAAAAATTAGTAACTTTACAGTGGAGAAACGTGGCTCCAATCAAAATTAACTTCACCACTACAGTTGGTGTTGCTAGGTGCTGTTGAGTCGTTTCTGACTCGTAGAGACCCTACGTACAACAGAAAGAATGAAAGACCGTCCAGTCCTGCACCATGCTCACAATTGTTGCTATGTTTCAGCCCATTTTTGCAGCCCCTGTGTCAGCCCATCTCATTGAGGGCCTTCCTCTTTTTTGTTGACCCTCTACCTTACCAAACATGATGTCCATCTCTAGGGACTGGTCCCTCCTGATAACATGTCCAAAGTACATGAGAAAAGTCTCACCATCCTTGCTTCCAATGAACACTCTGGTTGTACTTCTTCCAAGAAAGACTTGTTTGTTCTTCTGGCATTCGTTGGCTTGTTCAATATTCTTTGCCAACACCATAATTCAAAGGCATCAACTCTTCTTCAGACTTCCTTCTTCATTATCCAGCTTTTTTTTTGGCAACTGGTTTTATACTTTACTATTATTATTATTTTAATTGTACTTTAGATGAAGGTTTATAGAACTAGTTTCTCATTAAATAGTTAGTACACATATTGTTATATGACATTGGTTAACAACATGTTGACACTCTCCCTTCTCAACCTTGGGTTCCCTATTACCAGCTTTCCTGTTACTCCTTGCCTTCTAGGCCTTGCCCCTGGCTGGTGGGCACCTTTAGTCTCATTTTGTTTTATGGGCCTGTCCAATCTTTAGCTGAAGGTTGAACCTCAGGAGTGACTTCATTACTGAGCTGGAAGGGTGTCCGGGGGCCATACTCTCAGGGTTTCTCCAGTCTCTGTCAGGCCAGCAAGTCTAGTCTTTCTTTTTGAGTTAGAATTTCGTTCTACATTTTTCTCCAGTTCTGTCTGGAACCCTCTATTGTGATCCCTGTCAGAGCAGCCAGTGGTGGTAGCCAGCCACCATCTAGTTGTAATCCAGCTTTCTTATGTATCGGAGATGATTGAAAATATCATGGCTTGGGTCAGGCACACCTTAGTCCTTAAAGTGACATCTTTGCTTTTGAACACTTTAAAGAGGTCTTTTGCAGAAGATTTATCCATCGTATGATTTCTTGACTGCTGCTTCCATGGATGTTGATTATGGATCCAAGTAAAATGAAATCCTTAACAACGTCGATGTTTTTTCTGTTTATCATGATGCTACTTACTAGTCCAGTTGTGAGAATTTTTGTTTTCTTTATACAGAGGTATAATCCATGTTGAAGGGTGTACTCTGATCTTTATCAATAAGTGCTTCAAGTCCTCTTAGCTTTCAGCAAGCAGGTTGTGTCATCTGCATATCACAGGTTCCTAATGAGTCTTCCTCCAATCCTGATGCCATGCAATATCCCTCACCAGTATTAAGACATATCAGCATCAACATTATGTATCCCTGATAGGATGCACTGAGAATGATACATCATCACTCCTGTGTCATTGTAACCAAAAACGCATGATAATTTCAATCTAATTATGAGAAAACATCAGGCAAGCCCAGATTGAGAGACATTTTATAAGATAACTGACCAACGCTCATCAAGCATCAAGATTATGAAAGACAAGGAAAGACTGAGGAACTGTCGTAGACTGGAGGAGCCTAAGGAGATAGAGGGGACATTGATGGTTCAGTGGTAGAATTCCTGCTTTCCATGCCAGATTCAATCCCTGGCCCATGCACCTCATGTGCAGCTACTACTCATCTATCAGTGGTGGTCTGTGTGTTGCCAAGATGCTGAACAAGTTTCAGTGGAGCTTCTAGACTAAGAGGGACTAGGAAGAAAAGCCTGGCAATCTACTTCTGAAAACCAACCAATGAAAACCCTATGGATCACAACAGTCCAGTCCACAACCAATCGGGGAGCTGGCGCAGGACCAAGTGGCATTTCATTCCATTGTGCATGGGCTTGCCAAGAGTTGGGAGCTGACTCAAGGGCAACTAACAACAAAAACAAGGAGATGACGATGAAATGTGATGTGGCATTCTGAATTGGCTACTGAAACAGAAAAAAGACAATTCATGGAAAAACTGGTGAAATTTGAATAAGGTCAGTAGTTTAGTTATTAGTACGTACAGTAACAATATAAATTTCCCAGTTCTAATCATTGTACTTTGGTTAGGCAAAAAAAGCTGAATGAAGGGTATACATGACTCTCAGTACTCTTTTGCAACTTTTCTGTAAGTCTGAATTTATTTCAAAATAGAAAGTTAAAAAAGTCTTTAGTTTACTTATCTCAAGGCCTTGTTAACCATGCATGCCATGTTCTTGCATTTTAAAACTGACAGAACAAAAAGTTAAGACATAATAGAGTCAGGTACATCTTTGTTCAAACCAGTCTCCACTTGTTAGTACAGTGTGCATTTGAGCACTCTCAAGAGGATTCATAGCTGTAGATTTGGGAAGGCAAGAGATAAGCCACTCAGAGCTGAGGACAATAAGTCTATTTCTGGTATTTAGTGCCTTTTTCCTAAAGAACACATTATATAAGAACAGTAAACAGATATTGGAAAAACATGCAAAGTTTTAAAAATAATGCAACTATATGGCGTAGTATGCAATTGGTGTACTTCTGAAAAAAACTGCCTACAGATTTAATTTTAGAAAACTAAGTTATCTTCAGCCAAAGGAGGCATCATTCAACTGTTCACCATATAACATTTTTGGTCTACACCGACAATGTCTTTGAAAGAGATGGACTGGGAAAATACGTTCATGTGCCAGAAGTTGTAAAGAAGATCCATTTTGAGTTTGTTATATGCTGCCTTGAAAAAGAAATGGCATTTGATAAAAGTTCTCCAAATGGAAACATCTTTTGTCATTTCCAGCAGAATTCAGTGAAATTTGATTTATGCACAAAAGTTGGAGATATCTGACTTAACCATGAGAAGTACAGAAATCATAGAACCATTGGTTTAAATGCCTTACAGAACTTCCCTATTTTTGGAAGCGAATGTGATCAGCTCTCTTACACATGACTGTGTATTTGTGTGTTTTGTCACTTTATACTTTTGTAATGTAGTTTTTTTTTCATAAATGGGGGGGCATCTGGCAATATCGGGAGATCAAACGTTAGGAGTCTGCATGATAAATATAATGTAGGTTTTCTTAACATGGGAAAATACCCTCTCTATTTTTTCTTCAGAATCTTTATTTCTCAGATAAGAGTCCTGCGTATCATCTAAATTTATTTTCCTCCAGTACACTCCTGTGAAATAAAGTGGTACAGGAATTATTACTCCCATGTGTGGATGAGGAACCTAAGCTGAGGAAAGATGGGGTCATTTGCACAAGGATACCCAGCAAATCAATGCCAAAAGAAGGCTAAAGTCAATACATACTGACTCTTTCCACTACATTTTACTATCTACATTCCAAAGGCTAGCTTGTTCTAGACCAAAAGCCCTGTCCCATTGTAACTCATAGGTGGAAGAGAAGGGTAGGGGCAGAAGAAATAGCCAAGGCACCCCAGCCTTCCCCTGGTTTAAGAATCATGGTTAGCACTTACCAAGCAGAGAGGAGTACAGTCTCATCATCGAGAAGGCAAGGTGGATGGGAGACGTTTGGACCACAAATCTACACTGAAGGCGGGTAAAATCCAGGCAGGGCTGGACGAGCCACATGAACATGTCATCAACCTGAGAGTAGAATGCTATGTGAGAACTGGAGGCATTACCAAAAAGTACGTTGAAGACCAAGTGCTTGGTCTACCTCGGGGAGGCTGGAGGTGTTGGTAAGATTGCTGATTACTTTTGAGTGTCGGTGCATAGGAGAAAGCCCACTGGCACCAAGCTCTGCCCCCACCTCCCGCCTTAATGATCCTAAGTCTGTACAGCCCACAGGCCATGCTGACTCAGTTTCCTATCCTCATCCCTTCTGTCCTACTTCCCAGAGCTTGATACACAATGAGGCTCAGTGCTACTCTAGTTCGGCTGTACAATGCATGAAATAGGTTGAGGGCCCAGCCACAGAGTTTGACTTTGTTTTTATAAAAACGTTAGGCATTCTGAACAACTGATTTATAAATAATTGGCCTTTGTAAAGTGGAAGGGCTGTATAAAGTGGCCATAGGAAGTGCAGAGCTAAGTTTGGGGTTCATTTTCAGTAATTCACTTATTTCCTTCCTTTCTTCCTTCCTCCCTTTCTTCTTTTTTCAGTGAGGGGGTACAATAATTCTTGTTTGCTCCCCACCCCATTTAACCTTTTTAAAAAATTACTGGACTCACTTTTCCTCTCTTAGTGTTTTTTCATGTTTACTATACTTTATTTGTGATTCTCACTGTAAATTATCTTAAAAAAAATTTTTTTAGAAGCAGGTAAAACATCAGTAAATACATATACCCACAAAAAAATGCACATATATGTGTGAAAAAAACAGGTGCCGCAGTGTCAGTTCTGACTCATGGAGGCCCCATGAGTGTCAGAGTAGAATTTGTCCCATAGGGTTTTCCATGGCTGATTTTTCAGAAGTAGATTGTCAGGACTTTCTTTTGAGTCATCTCTGGGTGGACTCGAACCTTCCACCTTTTGATTGGCAGCCAAGCATATTAACTGTTTGCACCACCCAGGGACTCCAAACCTGTTGCCAGCGAGTTGGTTCCGACTCACAGCGACCCTATAGGACAGAGAAGAACTGCCCCAGAGGGTTTCCAAGGAGTGGCTGGTAGAGTCTAACTGCCGACCTTTTGGTTAGCAGCTGAACACTTAACCACTTCACCACCACGGACTCCAGGTTTGTGAATATGTATATACATGTGTATAAATGCATTTATATGTATGTATGACTACCTGTATATATATGGATATGTGGTATATTCAACAAATACTTACTGAGCATCTATGAATTACATTGTTCTACATACTGGGGATAAAGGATGGATAAGATAGACAAGGTCCCTGCCCTCATGGAGCTTACAGTCTGGGGGAGGAAGAAGACAAACAATAAACAACTAAGCAAGCAAGGAAATAAAATACTTACAGACCATGAAAAGTACTAGCAAGAAATAAAGGTGCTACAATGGAGAACAACAGGAAGGGTTTAAATAGGGTGGTCAGGGAGGGCTTCTTGGAGGAGGAAACCTTTATGCAGAGACCTGGATGGCAAGGCTGAGCTACCCATGAGATGACCTGGGGCAAGATTTCTAGGAAAAGGAATTGAAAGTGCAAAAGCCTTGAGTTGGTAAGACCTGAGGTTTTCTCCAAACAGAAATAAGGCATGAGGGTGGAGAGTAAGGACTCCGGCTCAGGAAGGGGGTAGGTAGTGAAGTTGAAGAGAAGGGCAGGGTCAGATGGAAGACCCCTGTGGACCCTGATAAGGTTTTAGACTTTATGCTGAGGACATTGGGGAGTCCCTGGAGGAGTTTTTGTGTATGGGGATTTGGCAGTTTCCAACGTGTGTAGACTGGCCCCTGAGAATGCACGTGCATATGTGTTTGTATAAAGGTCTGTGTTTATATAAACTATCCCACGCATTTAAGTGGTGACAGTCATAGGGCTATGCCACAAAATTCCCCGAAGTGTTTCTATGGTGGGAACAGGACCTGACTCAGACCCTTCCTCACTTCTCTGTTACTGCAGGAAGGGACAGGAGGCACTACAAACACGGTTTCTCCCTGTTTCTCCCCTTCCTGCTTCCCTAGTCCACAGGTGTGGCCTGCAGCTGCCTAGCCTGAACTTTCACACCTCTTTTTGGAAGGGAAGAAGGTTAAGAGTCACTCTTCAGAGCTACAATAAAAGCATTTCCAACTGGTTCCAGCTCCTTCGAGGTGGGAGGTATGGGCCCTAGGTTACTCAAATGGAGGGTGGCAGGGCAGAGAGAAACACAGCTCTTCCTAACTGGGCACATCTCTTTGAGCAACTTCTAGAGATGTTTCTGCTTGTGGGGCAATGGTGAAGGAGGTGACATTCCAGCCACCATATAGAATGGCTCTTTAAGCACCGGAATTCTCTACTGAAGCTGAGGAGAGATGGAGAAAGGAGGAGGAGGAGGAATTGACTGTACCACTCCACCCCATCCCATGGTGAAGAAAATTAGAAAAATGGCAGGCAGCCATGAAACAAGGTAACTGGGGACAGGCAGGAAAACCCCTGCCCCTTCTTGCCTCCTGAAACTATGTTGATAAAGAGGCAGCCAAGAGGTTTTTGAGATGAGGAGTAAGGAGGCAGGGAGGGAAGGGGGCTGAGGGTCTCACCAATGCCTTGTGCTCCTCAGTGAGGCTGGAGGGCAGGGTGTCCATGTAGGAGTCCTTCAGGGGCTTCCAGCCTAGCTGATGGGGCTCCATGTAGATCATCCCACACCTGTCAAGCACAAACAGGACCAGCCTGATCCACATCTGGGCTCCCAGGCATAGAGGGGTGAGGCAAATGAGGGCAGTCATGGCAAGGTAAGGCTCTGGAGTTTGAATCAGGGCACAGACACCTTACCAGGTCCAGGCCAAAGGGAAGGTGCACGAATGATAAGAGACCAGTTATCAGAACTACGTCTTTGGAGTCAGAGACACTTGGATTCAAATTCTAGCCTCAGATTCTACTGAGTGATCGTAGCAAGTTTCTTCCTTTTTTTTTTTATAATTTATTTTTATTTTTGTTGTTGAGAATATACACACCAAACTGTACCTCAATTCAACAATTTCTACATGTAAATTCAGTGACATTGATTACATTCTTTGAGTTGTGCAACCATTCTCAGCCTCATTTTCCAAGTTGTTCCTCCCTCGTTAACATAAACTCTCTGCCCCCTAAGTTTCCCATCTGATCTTTCCAGTTACTGTTGGTTAATTTGATCCCATAAGCAGGGTTTGTTTTTTTTTTTAAATGTCTTTGAATTTCTGTGGTCTTCTCTACAAAATGAGGAATATATAAGTCTGTGGCTTATAAGGCTGTTATAATGATTAAATAAGAAATTGCCAATAAAGAATTTAGCACCATGCCCAGTACATACCCACTGCCATCAAGTTGATTTTGACCTACAGCTACCCTATAGGAGAGGGTAGAACTGCCCCCATAGGGTTTCCAAGGCTATAATTCTTATGGAAGCAGGCTGCCACATCTTTCTCCTGACAAGCGGCTGGTAGGTTCAAACCGTTGACCTTTCGGTTAGCAGCCAAGTACTTAACAACTGTGTCACCAGGGCTCCCTTGCCCAGCACATAGAAGACCCTTAATCAATGGTAGCTATTGCCATAAATACGTACGGACACACAGCATTTTATGTAACATGTCTTTTTTTTTTTCCATTCTGCTTCATGTAAATGCTGTCTTGTTCATTACTAATACTGGCTACCATTTATTGAGCATCTCTTGCATGTCTGGCACTCTGCTGGCCTTAATGGCCTTCATCTCTGAATCTTTTTCCTCATGGACTGCATTTCAGACATGAAGAGGTTGTGGCTCAGAGAGGTTAAGTGGCTTGGAAGGGGTCATACAGCTGGCAAGTGGCATAGCCAGGGTGGGAGCCCAAGTCGGTCTAACTTGCCATGTACTCTTTCGACTCCGTCTCATTCATTACCTTTGGGAATGTGGGCTGATTTTATTTTATTTTTTATGAAGTTCAGGTGCATAGATGTGGATTACTTATCCTCCTTGGCAAACTCGGAGCTCTGATGGTGCAGTGGTTAAGAACTGGGCTGCTAACCAAAAGGTTGGCAGTTCAAACTCACCAGCTGCTCCTTTGAATCCCTATGGGGGCAGTTCTACTTTGTCCTACAGGGTTCCTATGGTCAGAATTGACTCGATGGCAATGGGTTTGGGTTTGGATTGGCACACTCATCATTAGCCTATGCGTGGCCTTTCCTAGTTTATTGTTTTCAGTAATATAATAAATGCCCATTAACCTACCACCCAGGCAGAAGCTAGGATCTCGACAATAACCATATAACTTGGAACCACGTAGCTATAGCTTATCCTACCGCCCTGGCTTTCCCCCTGAGGTAGCACAGCATCTTGAATCTTGTGGTCACCTGTTCCTTGATTTCCTTCCTTTTTAAATCGTTTTATAGCATTTCTGTATATCCCTAAAACACATACATTTTTATTTTAGTTGTTTTTAATAATTTAAAAGGGGCACCATACTTTATGTAAGATGTTGGACTTATTTGTATATACACAGTATTGTTATGATTTTAACCTTAACATATTTGCTAAAATTTATCCATATACTTATATGTCAGTATAGTTCATTTATTTTGAGTGCTATATAAATATTCCAACTTATGACTATATTAAACTTTATTCATTCACTCCTGTTAAAGGACATTTGAATTGTTTCTAAGCATTTGTCACTGTGAACGATGCCACTATGGGCAAAAGTTTTTTTTGAGCATATCCTTAGGAACAAAATTGTTGGGCATGGGGTGTATGAATGTCCAACTTTAGGAGATAATGTTAAACTAACTCTTTTCCAAAGTGCCTGCTCAATTTTAGAGCAATGTGGGTTGAGGGCTGATTTTATGACCAACCTAAGTAAGAACAAATAATGCAGCCGAATGCTGGGGTTAATCACATTTGTGAGTTTTTAGCCGCACTCCCCCCCCCCCCCGCCACCGCAGGTCAGTGGGGCCACCCCTTCCCTCGAGGTGACTTACCTGCTCACAGTGGCCGGTGAGGCCTGCTCGAGGTCAGCTGGCTCGAAGACCAGACTCATCTTGGGGCTCATTTGGATAATCTCTCCACTCATTAAGCACAGCTGAAAGCGCAAAGCAGAGAGGCAGAGTGCAGGCAAAAGGGTTAAATTCCATCTTAAACAACAGGCTTTAGTGGAGACAAAGCTTGTTTGAATTCACTGAACATATATTGTTTGTGCACTGACTATGTGTCAACACCATAATGGTATTGGAGAAGAATACTGAATAAACCATGGACTGCCAGAAGAAAGAACAAATTTGTCTGGGAAGAAGTACAGCCAGAATGCTCCTTAGAAGCAAGGATGGTGAGACTTTGTCTCACTTACTTTGGACATGTTATCAGGATGGACCAGTTCCTGGAGAAGGACATCATGCTTGGTAAGGTCAGCAAAAAGGAGGAAGACCCTCAACAAGGTGGATTGACACAGTGGCTACAACAACGAGCTCAAACATACCAACAATCGTGAGGATGGCTCAGGACTAGGCAATGTTTCGTTCTATTATATATAGGGCCACTATTGAGTCGGATCTGATGGGATGGCACCTAACAACAACAACAACGACAGCACTATGTGTGAGGCATTGTATTAGGTACAGGGAATAAAACATACAACCTCTGTCCTTTTAGAGTTTACATTCTACTGGGAGGAGACAGATGCTAAGCAAAATACATAGTCTATAAAACGGTGAAAAGTGTTAGGGAGAAAAATAAAGTAGAAGAGGGGGTTAGAGAATGGTACTGTAGTATCACTACCCTCACTCAGAGTCAAGTTAATTGTAATTTTAAATAGGGAGGTTAGGGGCTCACTGAATTATAGCCTTCATTGTAAAGGACCGAGAAGTTCTTAGACTGCCCCACCTTTCATGGTCCCTTTCTTAGTGCTTCCCATTTGCTAACATGGGTTCAGGCAAGATGTTTAAGTCATAAGACAGCCTGAGGCCTTCGTCTCTCATAAGAGAGAGGAAACACCATGGCTCATCCTAACTGGTGGGCGAAAAGCTTCCTGTATGTTACCTGGCCCACATCAAACACATCTTGAAACAGGTCACTGTGTGCATACCCAGTAAGGTCACAGCTGCCATGGGGCTACCACCACCAGCAGTGTCATCTCTGAGACCCAAGAAAAGTAAAATAGACACCCACCTGTGACAGTAGTTTGATTTATATCCAGAGGTGAGAAGAGAAATTAGGAAATTCACTCATTAGGACACTTTCGATATGCCTAATCTCAAGACCGACCTACACATTTGTACAATTAGTATATATAATACAGTCCACCTCATGTAATAAAATTGATTTCTATTTTTATAGGTTATATAATCAAAATTATGCACACACTATAATTAGTGGATGTGTAATTTGGATAATCAGGCCTTCCATGGTTGAGCATGACTCACTCTTAGTCTTGTGAAATTTAAACAGCTATGAAAATATATTTTGACTTGATAATGACTTATATTCACTGTAGGAACCCTTCCTTAAAATGGCAATAAATTTTATTATTTATTTTATTAAAAAAATACTTATATAGCTCCTGCCATATGTCAGGAAGTATCATAAGCAGCTTGCAGATATTAATTTATTTAATCTTCCTAACAACACTATGAGGTACATACTATTTGCGCATTTTACAGATGATGAAACTGAGGCATAGAGAGATTAAGTAGCTTGTCCAAGGTTATACTGCCAGTAAGTGACAGAGTTAAGAGATGAACCCAGGGAGTCTGTCTCCAGATACCAAGCTCTTTAACCACAACACACATTTTGGCAGAATGTATTTTCCAAGAATTGCTGCAATAATTTCTCCCATCCCACACCCACTTTGTAATGTGATCTTGCCGCACTTCCATCAAGGGGTGGAGTCTATTTCTCTATCCCCTTAAATCTGGGGGGACTCTGTGACTTCTTTGACTAAGAGAATTCAGAAGAAGTAATGCTGTGCCAGTTCTGAGGCTAGCCCTTAATTTCTTTTAAACATACACTTCTTGCCTCTTGGAAGCCAGCTACCACATAAGAAGTGCCACTACTTTAAGAACATCATATGAGAAGCCCAACCCACGTGGAGAGGCAGGGAGATTAAGATGCTATTTGCAGAGAAAGAGACCAAGGAGGAATGAGACCCCAGTCATTGAGTGAAGAAACCATCTTGGATGTAGATTCTCCAGCATTAGCTGCCCAGCCGACGTCCCAAGGAAAAGAGACCAATCATCCAGCTGAACCCTTCCAAAATTTCTCACCTCAAAATCATGAGCACAATAAACGGTAATTTTAAGCCACTGAGTACTGGGGTAGTTTGTCATACAGCAATGAATAACCGAAACACTTCCCATATATCAGATACTACACCTGCACGATCTCATTTAATTCTCAACAAGCCTATTTTATTATTATCTTTTTACAAATGAGAAAACTGATGTTCAGAGAAGTTAAGTAACTTGCCCAAGACAACACAGCACCGTGGCAGAGCTTAGAATTCCAATCTGATACCATCACCGAGGCTTTTAACCACTGGACAACACTGTCTCTAAACACATTTAGTTTACTGACTGTAAGTACAAATAGAAACATAAGCAGCTGATATCTGCTACTTTCTTTTTTTTTTCTTTTTACTATTGTAAACGTATAGGTAACAGAACATTTGCCAATTCAGCGTTTTTCATTTGTACAATTCAGTGAAACCACTTAGACCAATCATGTTGTGCAACCATCACCAACATCCATTGCCATATTTTCCATCCCCATAAACAGAAACTCAGTGTTAGTGAAACAAAGATTCCCCTTCCCTCCCGCCAGTGGTAGCCGCTGTTTGTTAAACTGTTAAACTCTGATCTCTATACATTTGCCTATTTTAAGTGTTTCATATTAATGAGATCATACAATGTTTTTCTTTTTGTGATTGACTTATTTCACTCGGCATAATGTTAGCTAGGTTCTTCCACAGTGTGGCATGTTATCAGGGCATCATTTCCCTTTATGGCAGAGTATTATTCAATTGTATGTATGCACCACATTTTGTTGATCCTTTCATCTGTTGATGGGCATTTGGGTTGTTTACAGGTTTTGACTATTGTGAATATGGCTGCCACGAACACTGGTGTGCATGTCTGTTAGTGTCGCTGCTTTAAGGTCTCTTGGGTATATTCCTAAGAGTGGGATTGTTGGGTCATATGGCAGCTCTATTTTTAACTTTTTGAGAGACGACCAAACTGTTTTCCACAGCAGCTGTACCATTTTGCATTCCCATCAGCAATGGTCAAGGGTTTCAGTTTCTCTGCATCCTTGCCAACATTTGTTATTTTCTGTTGTTTTTTTTTTTAAATCTTAACCATCCTAGTAAGTGTAAAGTGGTATCTCCCTAATAGCTAATGACACTGAGCATCTTTTCATGTTCTTGGTGGTCGTCTATATATCCTCTTTGGTAAAATGTTTATTCAGGTCCTTTGCCCGTTTTTCTATTGTGCTGTTTGTTAATGTAGCAAATGTATGTATTATATATTTTTAATTAATCACTCACTTCAATAGAAGAGTTTATACCCCACCCATGTAAAAGTGATATCAGACTCAGTAGATACCTTTTTATTGTCATCTAGAACAGTGTTCATATTTTCAATCCAAACAGCATCCACTGGCCCATCAAATATAATCCACTTGCGGTCGTCAGATACTGAAGATGCTTGTTCTCGGAAAGCGTTGGCAAGGACACCGTCTGTCCACTCATGGCTCACTGGGTCAAAGCACCCATAGAGTTGCCCCATGGTGATAGCCTTGGGGTTGATGACCTTGTACTCCACGGCAAACTCCTCCATCTGGTTGGCTGGGCAAGAAGGTCCAACACCAGTTACAAAAGCTCCGAGGAGACCAGGAATATTAGAGAAGAGATTATGTCATCTCAAAGACCAACCAACCTTTATGAGTGTGCCATCCAAAGACAGTCCTTATAAAATGTGTGATCAGTTCTTATAAAAATTGGGATATCTGTATAAGCAATGCCTTAAATTGTTAGGTTACTATTAAAAAAAAAACAAAAAACAAAAAACAAACCCACCGTCATCAAGTTGATCCTGACTGACAGCGACCCTACAGGACAGAGTAGAACGTCCCCATAGGGTTTCTAAGGCTATAATCTTTATGGAAGCAGATTGCCACATCTTTCTCCCTTGGAGCAACTTGTGGGTTCAAACCACTGACCTTTTGGTTAGCAGCCAAGTGCTTTAACCACTGCGCCACCAGAGCTTCTTATCAAAACCTCAAAAATCCAACAGCGATGCAATCATCAAACGTTATTAGAAAAAATTTTAAAATGAAGTACTTGAAGTGATCATGTAAACACACCCACAACAAACCACTGCTTTTCAAAACCACAAGTTTGAGTTTTACTAAGAAACAAAAAGAAACCCGCCCAAAAGACCCATTCCTTTTAAAATAAACACAGCTTACATTTGTTGAACAGGCACCGTGTGAGGTTATTTACCTGCATAACCTCATTTAATTCTCACAACAATCCCGTTTTACAGCTGGGAAAACAGAGGCTAAGAAGAAAACAGGGAGGTTTACTCATTTGCCTAAGGCCTGGGTCTGATTCAAAAGCCTGAGCTCTTATCCTTTACATTAAAAGAAACAAAAGAAAAGGCAGGAGGGAGCAAAAAGGATGAAAAAGAAAGAGAAGGAAGGAAGAGAAAGAAAAGGAAGGAGAGGGGAGGGGAGGGAAAAGGGCAGATGGAAAGGAAATAGTAATGATTTGCTTGTAAACTAATACAATGATTTGTTTTTAAACTAATTTTGTTTAGGCCAATGACAGGAGTTTCCCTCTCAATGGGAAACCTTTGGAGAAGCCACCTTTCAGCATTTGAGAAAATTCCTCCAGTCTTAACGGCATCCACATAAAATCCTGTTAGGAGCCCGCCTCTCCCCCTGCCTTGTATTTTCCACCAGCAGACATCTGTGTGCCATGGTCTATTTCTAGCTCTGACGTCATCATCCAGGACTGGCAAGACTAACAGCCTGGCATTATCTCCATGGAGCCAGCCAACTGACTGGGGAGTCCTGTTCTCCCCTGGAAGCCAGAGATATGAGTTTTACCTGCATATAAATCACCCAGAGCTGCAGCCAACACTTTATAAGCACAGGTCTTGCCGCCCATGGGGTCTCCGACAATCATGTAGCCATGTCTCACCAGCATCATCTCGTAGATCTGGGAGGAGACACCATATAAGAAGTTAATCAGTGCTGGCCTTGCCAAACTGCAAGTGAGTCATAGCCACATGAGGAATGAAGGGCTGAAAGGAGAGGCTCATGGCCACTTCTACATCTGGTGAGCCGTAGTCCTTTTTATGATCTATTGTTTCAATACTTTTTGGATGAATAAATATGTGTGCATGCCTCAAATTATTTAAGAAGTTAAAAAAAAACAGTTGTCATCGAGTTGACTCTGACTTACGGGGAGCCCATGTGTGTCAGAGTAGAACTGCTCTCCATAGGATTTCCAATGGCTGTGATCTTTTGGAAGTAGATCACCAGGCCTTTCTCCCTAGCACCTCTGGGTGGACTTGAACCAACAACCTTTCAGTTAATAGGCAAGGGTTTAACTCTTTGCGCCACCCAGGAGGCCATTTAAGGGATGTCATTGTTGGGTGCTGTTGAGTCAACCTCGACTGATAAGAGTCCCCATGTGACAAAGCTGAATTGCCCCATACAGTTTGCTTGGCTATAGTCTTGATGGAAGCAGATCACCAGATCTTTCTCCCATAGAGCCACTGGGTGGGTTCCAACTGCCAACCTTTTGAGTAGTAGCCAAGCACTTAACCGTTGCACCACCAGGGCTCCTTATTTAAAGGATGTTGCTGCATGCCGTTGAGTAGATTCCAGCTCATAGCGACTCTATAGTACAGAGTAGAACTGCCCACAGTGTTTCACAGACTGTAATCTTTACAGGAGCAGATCACCAGGTCTTCTCTCCCTCAGAGCCACTAGTGGATTCGAATCACGGACCTTTTGGTTAGCAGCTAAGCACTTAACCATTGCACCACCAGGGCTCCTTATTTAAGGGAAAAAACCAAAAAAAAAAAAAAGCAAACCCATTGCCATCAAGTCAATTCTGACTCATAGCAAACCTATAGGACAGAGTAGAACTGCTCCATATGGTTTCCAAGGAGCACCTGGTAGATTCAAACTGCCAGCCTTTTGGTTAGCAGCTGTAGCTCTTAACTACTATGCCACCAGGGTTTCGTGCTATTTAGAGGATCCCAAACAAAACCCAGTGCTGTTGAGTCGATTCTGACTCATAGCAACCCTATAGGACAGAATAGAACTGCCCCATAGAGTTTCCAAGGAGCGCCTGGAGGATTCAAACTGCCAACCCTTTGGTTAGCAGTTGTAGCACTTAACCACTATACCACCAGGGTTTCCATTTAGGGGATAGGAACTACTATTTGCTTAGCACCTTTCTAAGTGTTAAGCATCAGGTGATTTACCCAAATTGTTTCACTTTGTCCACTCAGGTATCATTATCCATGTTTTACTGATGGGAACAGTGAGCCCAAGAGACGTTGAGTAACTTGCCCAAGCTCATCAGTGGTAGAGCCAGGATATGAGCACAGGGCTGTCAGACTTCAGTGCCCCTAACCTTTTCATTACACCGTTGCCATTTGCTTTTATAGAGAAAAAGGGAACAGTGGTCATTTTAGCAAATTGTACTTCTATTGAAACGTCCCATCTCAAGGCTTAAATGCTGTTCTGCCTTGATCGGAGCTCTCAGTAGATGAAAATGTGTTTTCTGAGCCAGGCCTCAGACTGTAAAATATCAGTAACCTTCCATATAAATTTACCCTCAACCTGGAGAAGCAACAGCTACGAGGAAGCCCATTTCTTGAATTTTCTGACTGCTCCTCCTTGTCTGTGACAAATAGTCTGGTTACAGTTGAAACACAAATGCCACGTTCATTTACGTTTACATGAAATTTTATGGCTTTTCTCTCTCTGTCTTTAGAGCCCCCCAAAGAAAGGGGACACAACAAAGATGAGAAAGTAAAGTGGCGGGGAAACTAGATTAACGGACACGTAACAACCAGAACAGAAATATTGAGAATGTTCACACATTGTGAAGAAAATAATCAATGTCACTGAACAACTTGTATACAAATTGTTGAATGGGAACCTAAACTGCTGTGTAAACCTTTGCCGAAAACACAATAAAATATTATAAAATAAATAAATAAGAAAGGGGACACATGAAGGTTTTTTTTTTTTTTTAAAGATGACATTCCCATTATTTTTCTTGTCGGAGGTGAGTGATAGGGGTCTAAATGAGGGTAGTGACAACAGGGTGTAGTGCAAGGTGTTAAGCACCTATTATGTGCAGGCATTGTTCTAGGTGCTGAGGATGTATCAGGGGAACAAAACAACTAGATCCCTTACCATCAACTGAGCTTATATTCAAATAGATTTGAAAGCTATTTCAGATTGAATACAGATAGATGGTGTGACCATGTACTAGAAATAAAGCACAGGAAGGTATCAATGATTTAATAGCCTCACACCTTCCCCACCACATACCCCTTAAGTGGATTATCATGGTGTCAGTATAAAAGGGCATGTGGCTCCAGATATCTTCTGAAAATACTAATACTTGGTACCAACCCACATAAAAGCTCATCTGTAGGTCTGCGACTTACTTTGAAATATATGATGGCTGGCCAATGATGGATGGATAAGTGATAAAGCAAGCATAGTAAAACATTAACTGTAAAATCTGGGTGGTGGGTACATGGGTGTTCACTATACAATTCTTTTAACTTTTCTGTATGTTTAAAACTTTTCAGAATACAATATTAGGAATAAAAGCTCACGCCTAATTTAAAAAATAGCCCATCTGTAAAACCTCAATGAATATGTTGGGATTCAGTATTGGTTTACATGAATTGTGTAGAAAACTAGCTCACTTGGTGATCTCACAGGGGAAAAATCATTATTTTTATCACGAGACAGTCTGATCTCAGAATCCAGAGACTTGGGTTCTAGCCTTTGCCCTCCTTCTAGTGGTTATGAGTTCTGCTGCTAACCAAAAAGTTAGCAGTTCAAATCTACCAGGTGCTCCTTGGAAACCTGTGGGCAGTTCTACTTTGTCCTATAGGGTCAAGTCAGCAACAAGTATGGGTTTTTTTTTAATTTTGGTTCTAACTAATGGTGTGACTTTGGGAAATGAAGATGCTGACTATGCTGATGATGACTGTGGAAGTGAGGGAGTTAATAAGGATGTAGTAGTATTGGGCACAGTACCTGGTTCTTTAAAAAAAAAATTTCATTGCAGTCAAGCCAATTCCAACTCAAAGCAACCCTATATGACAGGTCAGAAGTGCTCCATAGGGTTTCCAAGGCTGTCGTCTTTACAGAAGCAGAATGCCACATCTTTCTCCCATGGAGCAGCTGGTGGGTTCTAACCGCTGACCCTTTAGTTAGCAGCTGAGTGCTTTAACACTGTGCCACCAGGGCTCCTCACCTGGCACTTTATATACCTGTTATCTCATAGTTACCCTATGGAGAAGGTTTCGCTCCCTCCATTTTGCATATGAGGGGCCTGATTTAGACAGAGGAACTAAGGTGCCCAATAGTCCACAGAAAAAAGTGATGGGACTGGGATTTGAACCAAGGTCTGCATTAATCCCAAGCCTCTTCCCTCTTCAGTCTCCTTAAGGAGACTGAGCCAGGTGGCATTTAAGGTGCCTTGTAGCTCCATCCTGTGATTCTGCAGACAAAGTGCATTTGGGGCTTATTTCACTCAATTGATCATTTTACCCTGAAACCAGCATGATGATTTACTGTGGTTTTCTAATGTCAGGACTGTGGAGACATTTGTGGTTTGCCTGCCCAACATCCCTTCTCTGTCTATTGATAACAGCACACTAAGTTTTTCTGGGGAACCACCACTTCGTGGTTCAGTCCACATGACTTGGGTGGAGCTGACTCCATCTCTATGTCCAGTGGAGGTGTGTATGTGTATGTGTGGCAGGGGCGGTTATGTCCCAGGCCTTGTCTTTGTGATTGGTTCAGGGCTGGCCATGTGACTTTACCAGAACCATTCAAAGCTAATCCTGAGACTTTTGCTGAAGCCACCTGGACAGTCATGTTCTCTTTTCTTCAGGGCTTGAACCTGAGAAGGTCTAAGTCTGAGGTTCCTGGGGACCCATCTAAGAATGAAGTTTTAACACAGAGAGAGGCAGAGCCCAGAAATGAGGAAAGAGAGATTCCTAATGACATTATCTAAAGACCTGGATACCGCTACACCTGAGGCCAGCCTATTTTGGGACTATTCAGTTAGATGAGTGGATAAATTCTCTTCTTGATTAAAGCAGTTTGAGAAAAAAAAAAAGAAAAAATCACTAATTCAAAATCTAAAGCCAAAGGTTGTGTTTCATTTCCAAATTAAAGAAGAAACCCCAAGGAAGACAGTCACAGGAAGATACTAGATTTTAAACTTTGACTCCTGAAAACAAAATTGAAGGCACAAACAGGTAAGTGCTTGCCTCCATCTCCTCTCAGGTTCCATGGTGCCATAAGTCTTTCTAAAGGACTTTGAACCAGTTCTTCCTGGTTCAATCATATTTGAGGAAGCGGCATCATTTTAACAGACCCAAATTTTTAAAATGTGGGTGAACCTGAATGATAACTGGAACGGGAAAAAACAGGTCAAGCCCTGCTAGAAACTTAATCTCCCTCTTAGAAAATAGCAGCAGCGTGCACATTGCATAGTAAGCAAATCTCTTGACCAGCAGAGTTGGAAAAAGCACTGCTCAGCTCAAAGGTAGTGGCTGACCACACCGCTTTGAATGTGTGCTGCTCTCCACCATACTTCCAATAATCCAGTCTCCCACATCAGGCTCCTGAAAGCATTCACTATACCTCTTCTGAGTCTCCCATTTCAGGGCTTCGACTCATAATTTTTCCCATTCCGGTTCACCCAAATTTTAAAAATTCAGAGTCTCTGGGAACATCTAGCTCAATTGGCATAACACAGTTTATAAATGTTCCACATCCTACTTTGGTGAGTAGTGTCTGGGGTCTTAAAAGCTTGCAAGCAGCCACCTAAGATATTCCACTGGTCCCATCCCACCTAGAGCAAGGCAGAATGAAGAAAACCAAAGACATAAGGGAAGGATTGGTTCAAAGGACTAATGGACCACAATTACCACAGCTTCCACCAGGCTGAGTCCAGCACAACTAAATGGTGCCCGGCTACCACCAACTGCTCTGACAGGGATCACAATAGAGCGTCCCAGACAGAGCTGGAGATAAGTGTAGAACAACACTTTAACTCACAAAAGAAGAGCAGACTTTCTGGTCTGGCAGGGATTGGAGAAACCCTGAGAGTATGGCCCCCGGACAACCTTTTAACTCAGTACTGAAAGAGCTCCTTAGGTTCACCCTGCATCCAAAGATTAGACAGGATCATAAAACAAAATGAGACTAAATGGGCATATCAGCCCAGGGGCAAGGATGAGAAGGCAGGAGGGGACAGGAAAGCTGGTAATGGCGAACCCAAGGTTGAGAAGGGGAGAGTATTGACATGTCACAGGGTTGGCAACCAATGTTACAGAACAGTATGTGTATTAATTGTTTAATGAGAAACTAATTTGTTCTGTAAACCCTCATCTAAAATACAATAAAAACTTTTTTCAAAAACGCAGGTCTGTTCTGATGTCACTTCCTCGGCCATGACTGAACCATTTCAAACCGGTTCAAAGCCCTGCTTGATCCAGCAAACTGTAAAATTCCCAGAAGGATACAAAAAACCAACCTGAATAATTTTCCCAATAAACCAAGGTACTGGCTGCAGTTTCATCTTTCTGATGTTCTCATTCAGCACCTCCATGAAAACGTCATAGTCTGGCTTTGGAAGAACGACTCCAGGAAACAAATCTGATATAATGCCCTGTTAACAAGAATTCAGGAGAAGGTGAGGAAGAGGATGTATCAGATATGTGATCTCAACATTTTCCTAAAAAGAGATCTATACCAAAAAAAAAAAAAAAACATGTTGCTGTCGAGTCGATTCCAACTCACAACGACCCTATAGGACAGAGAACTGCCCCACAGGGTTTCCAAGGAGTGGCTGGTGGATTCAAACTGCCACCTTTTGGTTAGCAGCTGAGCTCTTAATCACTGCGCCACTGGGGGGGTCATGTTTTACAGATAGTGTTGTAATTTGTGATTTTAGGTGAGTTTTGTGGAGGAAACACAAGGTTTGGAATTTTTCAAAAATCTCTGGTATCTATAGATCTCTTTTATCTAGACACCTCTGGGTAAGTTTGAACCCCCAACCTTCCAGTTAGTAGTTGAGCACTTAACCATTTGAGCCACCCAGGGACTCCTTGCTATCATCATTGTTATTTAAATTTTGGGGGGAGGGTATTAAGCAAGAGTCATGCTGGCTAGACATAGAGAGGGGTCAGGAGATGGAAGAGGAACACCACAAAGATGTGCTGAGGATGTCAAAGAAAACATTTCATCTTTAGAAGTTGTGCCCCAGTACTTGGCCAAGGTTCCAAACCACTACTTACCTGAAAAAGAGGGACATCTTGAGCCAAGAACTTGGCTAGGTTGACATCAAGCAAGGCCCGGAGTAGCAGGACACTCTCATCCTCCTCTGGATACTTGAGCTTCAGGTTGCCTGCAGCAGTGAGCACAGACTTGACAGCACGCATGCCATAGTCATAGTGGTGCTGGGAAGAGAGCTGCTCCGAGCATAGGCGGTAGGTTGCGACAATCTTCTGGGCAAGACTGAGAGAGCAAAGACATGCATGCAGACCCTCAGCAGACGTTTCCAACATCCTTGTCCCCTGCCCCGTTAGAAGCCAGGCTTGCCATGGACTTGATGGAGAAGCCCTATCATTTGAAGGTCTTTTTATAGAGTTACCAGGGTGAGCTAAGGTAGCTCTATAATTATTTCAAAGTTAAGATCCTCTAAGATATGTTGATTGAAAAAAGCAAATATACACACATACATATGCATACACACATGCACATACACATTATGAAATTATGTGTATATACTTCTATGTGTATATATATATATACATGTACACATACACACACATATATAACATACTGTATATGGAATTACATGCATATATACTTACATGTGTATATATCAATGTATGTGTATACATATACACACACACTAACACCCCCCACACACAAAACTTTGGGAAGAATACATCAAACTATTAACATTGTTAAATCCCGGAGAGTGGGACTAACGGCAAACTCACTTTTTTCACTTCTGTAACCTTACCAATTTCTTCCATGTTTTACTTTTTTAATTGAAAAAAATCAATTCAAAATTTAATATACACAGAACACAACACATGTACACTCAGGTGCACTGCCATTTCTTATTCTTCCTTGGCATACAACTGGACCACATTTCCCAGCCTCCCATGCAGTTAGGTGTGGCCACTCTACTGAGTTCTGGCCAATGGAATGTGAATGAAAGGGAAGTACGCCACTTTCAGGGCTGGTCCACAGAAACCTCCTCCCTGAGATCTTCCATGCTCATGTGTTGTAGCCACAAGATACAAGTAACCTGGGCCCGTGAGTTACCCCTTGGGGGAGAACCGCTCCTGATCATAAACACCTATTTTGGTTTTCCAGTGAGTGAAAAACAAACTTCTGTTATAAACCATTGGGATTTGGGAGTTAGGGTTATCCTAACTAATACATGTATGCACACTGCCCTGATGGGGGTCCTCTTTATAAAACTGATTTATCGTAAAAGCAAAGGGTCTGTGTTGTTCACCAGCCCCTACCTAGCACAGGGCTTGGCGTAAGGCTCAATAATGTTTGCCAATTGAATAAATAAATTAATTAAATGGGCAAATCAATGTAATCTAGTTGTACTATAGAAAAAACAAACCTCATAACACTAAGGCAATTTCTTGGCCAAGGAAGGGTGACGCATTCTATTGACTCTCTGCAGCCCCTTGGATGTGTTATAACACAAAGGCACTAAGGGCCTGTGGAGACATCTGTTGTAACAAAAAATCAATTGACTATAGTCAAGACAGTGGCTACAAAATTTGGGACAGATCAATACAAGCCACTTTACAATCAATATTCATTACTCTTGGTGCGTGTGTTGTAGGTGCATGTACGCACACACACATGAAGATACTGACCTGTGTGTGTATGTAAATGTGTGTTTGAAAACTAGATAACACTTGAATAAGAGATAACCTGGTTTATTGCAGTCAGTAAATGTTATAGGGATAACAATGTTATATTAAATTTTCCTCTTCAATCTTAAAATAATTTCTTAGGTTTTACAGTCTCACCTTAAGCCATTTAGCAGTGCGTGTTAGAATGAGGGGTGGGCAGGAGATAGTTGGTAGCTTTCTTTAATAGAAGCCAGGATGTATGTAAAAAAAAAAAAAAAGAGGTTTCTTGGGAACCTGGGCCATTTCCCAGGCAGGGATGTTATCAGGATCAAGGCCAGGACTGTGTGCCCAATGATCAGCCAATGAACAGAAGTAAGTTCCTCAAAATTGTCCCTTTTCTCCCAATGGGTAACTCACCTTGAATCCACCAGACCAAAAACTACTCTTTAAGAGCCTTTCCTAATTGACTGTAAGGTGGAAGACCCAATGTAACATACCTTCTAGAGTCCAGAAACCCCATAGAGTAGAGGGAGATTTCTCCAATCAGGGCGTAATCTGGCACCATCATGGCCACTGTTCTGAACAAGGCCTGGAAAAGAGATAACCAGCCAATCAGAGCCTGGACACGTACACTGATTATGGGGGTGGGGGAGTTCATTTACAGAGGCAATGAGAAATAGCATGATCATGCAGATGGCTCCAATGATAATTATAAAAGGAGGCCTGGAGAACAAGTTAATGTGGAGGACCAACTTCACTGGATAGCTGCGCTGCTCAACAAACCTCCCCACTGGCCCTGTCCAGGTCTATGTTGTCACACTGGGCCCTCGAATGGCTGTATGGGAGGCCCTAGATACTGGTATCCCAGTAGCACCTTATTCTCCTATGCTGAGTGAGTTCATTTCAAAGCATCATTCAACCATTGGCGCTTCCCAGGGTTCAATATGGACAGCAGAAGTCATTTAGGAGTGCAGGACCAACATGCATTAGAAGAATCCTGAAGTCACAGACCTTGTTTTGAGTCCTCGTTCTGTCACCTACTAGTTGTGAGCAAGTTAAATAAGTGGCTGCTAGATAGGGCAACCTCAGCCTTCTAGTCTTCAGTTCTTTCATCTCAAAATGTGAAAATAACTTTACCCTCTTCACAGAGTTGAGAACAAATGATATAATGTAAGTGAAGTGCTTAGAAAAGTGTGTCACATTGTGAGTGCTCAGTAAACATCAGCTTTTGTTGTTATTGTTATCTGAGATCTTAGAGGAGATGTGAGCCCCAGAAAACTGAAGTGGCTTGCCCAAGTCATACAGTTAGTTAGAGGTGGAGCCAGGTAGAACTCAGGCTTTCTGATGCCAACCCCCAGGTGCTTTCTACTGTGCTACACTGTCTCATGCAAGTTGCATGTGCAGATCCAACACGGTTGCTGGCTGTGAGAGGTACAGGTTGGGGTGGTAAAAAAAAAAAAAAAATGAGGAATCTGGGTCCAAATTCGACTTGTACATTCACTGGCCTACGCTGACCTAAAGGAGAGCAGCCACACTTAACAAAGGATCTCCCTGACTCTTTTCCATTCCCAGAGAGACAGAGGAATCATCTGTCTAGAATAGATTCCAGACACTAACCAGGATGCATTTTTAGCAGGTGGAGTCACCGTGCTCTAAGTCAGTAGATGTGGGTGTGGTTGGGTCTCCCTTGTCTCTTCTACTTCAGGGGGCTGGAGCAATAAATTAGAATAAAATCAGTAACAGAGCAGGCCTGGAGGCAGGGGTGGATTACCTAATAAGCAAGGTAAGCACGGGCTTATTTGTGCTTACTTCCTAATCTGTAGTGAACAATTTCATATTTGCTACAGATTAGGAAGTAAGCACATGTAAGCCCGTGCTTACCTTGCTCACTGAAGGAGCCGTGGTGGTGCAGTGGTTAATGCGTTCAATTGCTAACCAAAAGGTCAGTGGTTCGAAACCACAAGCGGCCCCCTGGGAGAAAGATGTGGCAGTCTGCTTCCATAAAGATTTACAACCTTGGAAGCCCTGTGGGGTCACTATGAGTTGGAATCGACTCAATGGCAGTGCGTTTTTTCTTTCTTTCTTTTTTCTTTTTTTTTTTTGGTACCTTGCTCACTAGGTAATCTGTCCCTGTTAGGGATTATAAATTTGAAAAGAGGCTTTCATTCTGCAGGAAGGAGCTCTGGAGTTGGGAGAGAGACAGACGCCAGTTATATCTAGAAGCAGAATCTTTGATGTGGTGAAAAAATGTGAAATTGTTCACTACAGATGATCTGGTAAGCAAGGTAAGTACAGTGCCCCTGCCTGGAAGTCTCCCTCCGGTTGGTCTTTTCATGCAGCTCAGGTGGTGGGAGGAGACCTAGCCATCTTATACCCTTTGGTTTTTATTTTCCTTCCATGAGAACAGCATACTAAGGTCACCCACTAGCAGCAAGGCCAATGGATATTGTCATGGTTGTACCTTGGACTAGCTCAGCAATAGATACTGGGGCAAATGTGCTCTCTAGAGCTGGTTAGAACATCCTGCTTTGGTCTGGAAACCACTTAGGCTTAACCAGCTTCGTTAGATGGTTCACACATGGGGCATCTACCAGAGTCCCTACCACGCCCAGCTTGCTTCTCTCCTAGAGGCAATTGAAATAGTGACCCTTGTTATAGTGTTCATTATTTCCTATTTACCACCGATTACTATGTATGTATTCCCCCTCCTTCCATGAGACCTTGTTGAGGAGGTGGTTGTGATCTGGGGCCAAGTACCATCTTAATACCATCAAACTCCACTTTTACTTCTCACAGCTGAAAACGCGACCTGGACTCATTGTTTGGCTTCTCTACGAGGTCCCTGGCTACATACAGAGATTCACATATCATAAAGTATACTCAGCATTGGATTACCTTGAGGTTATCTGGCAGCTCAGCCCTGCCAGCATACCCAGGGTTCATGGTGATGAAGACGGCACAGGTTGGGTTCAGAGAGAGTTCAGTGCCTTCAAAGATGAATGTCTTTAGCTTCCGGATAATGGCTTGCTGAATGCTGAGAATCTGTTGAGCTACCACAGACAGCACTTCTACCTGGGGTGAGAACACCTGGTTGATGCCAGCTACTGCTTCTGACAGCCTTCCCACTCTGCCAGAGTCCCCTTCACTTAGCAAGGAGAGAACCCAGTCACCTGGAACCAGACCTTCACAGTCAAAACTCAGAGCATGATGTGAGATTTGAGTAGGGAGAAGAAAATTGGTGTGCATGTGTGTGTGAGTGTGTGTGTGTGTAAGTGGTTTCCTCCATAGTATTTTATCTTTGTTCCAGCACTTAGCTTAGTGCTTGACACAAAATAAGTATTCAAACTGTTTATTGATTCAAATTTCTTGTTTAAATTTCCTGACCTCCATTAGCACCCAAAAAGAACTAATCACCCCCTCTTTTAAAAAAAAAACGTTTATGCCACCACTTTTTTTTTTTTATAAACTTCTAGCATATTAATTTGTTTTGTTTAATTTTTATTTCCCTATACTAGATTGAAGGAGCCCTGGTGGCACTGTGGTTAAGCGCTTGGCTGCTAACTGAAAGGTTGAAGTCACCTGCCCACCCATGGAAAAAAGATGCGGTAGTCTGCTTCCGTAAAGATTACAGCCTTGGAAACCCTGTGGGGCAGTTCTACTCTGTCCTATAGGTTTGCTATGAGTGGAAATCGACTCAATGGCAAAAGGGCTTTTGGTTTCCTGGTACACTAGATTGTAAGGGAGCCCTGGCAGTGCAGAAGTTAAGAGCTCAGCTGCTAACCAAAAGGTTGGCAGTTGAAATCTACCAGCTGCTCCCTGGAAGCCCTATGGGGGAATTCTACTCTGTAATATAGGGTTGCTACGAGTGGGAATCTACTTGATGGCAACGGGTTAGATTGTAAGGAGCCCTGGTGGCACAAGGGTTAAGTGCTCAGCTATTAACCTGAAAGGTTGACTATTTTAATGAACCTACTAGCAGCTCCGAGGGAGAGAAGGCCTGGCTATCAGTTCCCATGAAGATTACAGCCTAGGAAACTCTATGGGGCACTTCCACTCTGTCACATTAATCACTATGAATTGTAATTGACTCAATGGTGCGTAAGAACAACAACACTAGATTGTAACAGTCTAGAGGGTAAGAGCATTTCTTACTCGTCTTTGTATCATGAATATAGGCAGACTACCTCACATACAGTAGCTGCTCAATAAGTGAGTAAATGAATGAATATGATGGGGGTGGGGATGATGTTTATAACGTACGAATTTTGTCTCCTTGAGGATGTTTTTGTTTTTAGTTCTTTGAGTACCTGATCTCTGCATGGGGCCGTGGAAGAGACAAGGCCCTGTCATCCTGTCACTAAGGAGTCAAGAGCCCAGAAACATAGCCTCTGTGTGTCCAACCCTTCTGTTCTGTAGCTTAGCAGCAGAGTTACCTCAATCCTGTTGAACTCATCAAAGCAGGCCCATGCTCCAGCCTGGGCCAGCCCCTTGAAGAACTTCCCCATGGCTTTGTAATCCAAACCATCAGAGCAGTTGAAGACCACACACTAGAGAGAGGAAGGATGGAGGCATCATTCAGGATGGGTTCCATCACACCATCACAACTAGATCATCCTGCACCATGAAACAGGTGGCCGGGGCTCCTCTCTTCCTGTTACGGTGGAGGAGCTGGAGCCCACTCTGCCTGTTACACTAAGCCACCTTGAACCTCATGCTAACTACCAGAGGGGAGTGGGAAGAGAGGGTAGGGGTGAATGGCATTTCCCTACCTGCTTGGCCAAAGCTTTGGCCAGATCTTTGGTGGTTTCTGTCTTGCCTGTCCCAGCTGGGCCCTCTGGAGCGCCCCCAAGGTTCAGCTTCAAAGCTCCCATCAGTGTCCTAAGGGGAAGAAAACAAGAACTCAGTGCCTGAGGCCTAAGAAATTGGAGCAGAGAAGCTGGCTTTTTGGGTTTTCTTTTTTCTTTTTTTTGACTCATACAAATAGTTTAAATTTTTTCTCCTGGTTATAGAGCCAATATATTCTGTTTTATTCAGCATCAGGACCTCAGACATGGCACAGTGCCTGCAACATGGGTCCCAGAAAACCCCAGTGCCCTCGAGTCAATTCCGACTCATAGCGACATCTATAGGACGGAGTAGAACTGCCCCATAGAGTTTCCAAGGAGCGCCTGGTGGATTCGAACTGCCAACCCTTTGGTTAGCAGCCATAGCACTTAACCACTATGCCACCAGGGTTTCCGCAACATGGGTAGCACCTATAAATATCTGTTGAATGAACAACTGAATGAATAAGTGAACATGCACATACATACATAAATGAGTCAAAAGCAAAAAATTCTCATAAATTCCACATTCTGAAGACAACTGGTGCTAATGGAATGGTGAAAATAGCATATTTCTCCCACAAGATTACGAGGTCTTGACTACAGAAATGGTATTTGATTCCGTTTCATATCCTTAGCAAACTAATACAGTGTCGGGCACTTGGTAGATACAACAAAGACGTTAGTGAATGAGTGGCGTGGTAACTGTGGTTTCACAGCCCCTAGATGAGCGTCTACTAATTTCAGTTAACACACCACTTCATTGTAATCTTTTGTGTATGTGTTTCTCTCTCTCTTCTATTAGATTAGGGTTCCTTGAGGCCATGCATGGGGTACAGGAAGCTTTAATAAATGTTAAATAATGAGTGGAATAAATGAATGAATGAATGAAGAGCAAAAACCACAAAATAAAGAAGTTATTGAGGATTTTGAAAGGAGAAAATATCCAAGTATTATTTTCATAATTTAAAAAGATTCCAAAGGCTGTAAGGAAATATACAAAAGCAAAGAAAATTTAAACATCACAAAATTGACAAATTCACAAAATTGAGATTTTAATGTTATGAATTCCAAGGAAAGCAGCAAAGCACTTTGCTGAGCACAGGATGACAGTGTGTTTTTATCACAGGCCCTCTAACCCCAGTCTGGCTGGCAAAGCTTAGAAGTTCCTTGCCTGGATTCTTCATCAGACTGCTTATCTATCTCCAGGAGCCATCTTGATTCCCGCCATTGGACAGCTTTCTATTTAAGTACCATGTCAGTTTCAAGGACATACATCATCCTTCCCCTTGTTGGTTCAAACATATTAATTTGCACTAGGGTTTCTACTGGGTCCTCATTTCTGCCCTGAAGGCTTCGTTTCTGTCATCATCTATGGGGCCATGGTGACTAAGAGCAAAATTCTAAAAATCCAAGAATCTGAAATGTAAAGATAATGAACACAAGATATCCCTACCCTCCCCCTCAGATTCTTTCCCCTCTGGAGTTCTTCTCTATTCACCCATCAGTTCTGAGGGAGGCCCAGCATTTACCTGTAGCAGCGGTCAGTGAGGGGAGTAATCACCAGTCGGGGGGAGTTGCCCAGGTACTCATAGCCATACAAGGCTTCTGTAGTTATCATCTGCACCTTCACATCCTTGGTGTCCCAGTAGTAGCGCAGCTGGGAGATCCACTGGAAGTCGTTCAGATCAGAAATCTTGTCCTCAGATAACTTGGCCACCACGTCACGAGCTATTGGGACACAGAGATGGAAATACACACATGTGGAGCCAGCAGAATCCTTCCATCTCTATAAATTCCTCAGAAGAGGTCTACGGAGATCATCCACGCTACCTCTCACTCTCCAGTTTTAGGCTCAACTACCTTCCTTGTCTACCCACAACCTGCAGGCAGTAGTATCTTTCAGAAATTGGTTTTAGCTTATTCCCAAGGAGCCAGGCGGAGAACCTGCTGAACTGTATGCTCTCGGACAGTATGGCAGAGGCATTAAAACCACATGCTCTGAACTGAGACTGTCTGGGTCAAAATCTGGTTCTACCATTAACTAGCTATGTGACTTTGGGCAAATTCCTCAATTTCTTTCTGTCTCTCAGTTGTATAATCTGTAAAATGGGGATAATATAATATAATATGGCTATTATGAAGATTAAATGTAAATATATGTGT
Source organism: Loxodonta africana (assembly GCF_030014295.1). NCBI lineage: Eukaryota > Metazoa > Chordata > Mammalia > Proboscidea > Elephantidae > Loxodonta > Loxodonta africana. Next base: position 77,080,333 of record NC_087353.1, read on the forward strand.
GTGTGTATATATATACACATAAGAGGCCCTGGTGGTGCAGTATTTAAGCATTTGGCTGCTAACCAAAATGTAGGCAGTTCAAATCCACCAGCTGCTCCTTGGAAACCCTATGAGGCAGTTCTACGCTGTCCTACAGGGTTGTTATGAGTCGGAATTGACTTGACAGCAACAGGTTTTGTTTTGTTTGTGGTTGTGTACCATCAAGTTGATTCTGACTGATAGTGACCCTATAGGACAGAGGAGAAGAGCCTCATAAGGCTTCCTAGGCTGTAATCTTTACAGGAGAAGAGTGCCAGGTCTTTTCTCCTGCAGAGAGCCTCGACGGTTGGAGCCCTTTTGGTCAGCAGCCGAGCACTTAACCATTGTGCCATCAGGGCTCTCTCTCTACTAACTGAACTGTGCTTCACCCATAACCTTATATGAACGTTAGCCTCTGTTATACCGTTATCATCCCCAAATTCTTGGAGGACAAACCCAGAGGTCTTTGCAATATATAGTTTCTCCAGATGCCACCATATCCTCGCTATGACCCCTTTGGCCCTGGTCCAGGCCTCTAGGATGGCCTAGAAGAATGCAATCAGCTTGGCTTGCCATGGTTAGCATGGGAAGGGGTCCCATGAATTCATAGTTAGATGTTTTCTTTCCACTGGGGGCCGTGAAACCAGCTGGGGGATACATTCCTAGGTTTTCCGTTTCTCTCATAGGATTGTGAGTTCAGTTTAATTTTCTCAGTAATGGTCACCCTGACGTTGGAGAATGGACATAGCCTTATGAAAATCATTGATTTTTTTTCTTTTTTAGGTAGCTCAGATAACTATTGAGATCTCAGAGCTACTACAGTATGTTCAAAATTAGAATCATTGGAAACATAAATTTGCAAAAGGACACTTCTGAAAGTCTACGGCCTCTGTGCGAGAGAAGTATCCCTTATTACAGTAAAATCCAAAACTCCGCAGAGAAGAGTCCTTAAAGGAGATTACACCAAAAGCCCTTCTCCCCTTCCCAAGGAATTTAACTGGATTCTTGGTAGCAGGAGTAGGGATCTGCATGACAGTCCCAGGAGGAAGGTGAATATCAAAGGGATTGAGTTGGGGATACCTTTTCTAAGCTGTGTGTGTGTGTACACACAATGCTTTCATTGCCACACCTGCACTTATCATGCCTACCAGCTGTGTAGAATGCCATATTATTCCTTCTCTCTCCCCAATTTTATGTTAATCTATCCAAGTGAAATCAGATTGAAATGAGCATCAGCCTTGAGGGGAGTAAGATGCCATGAAATGCCAGTAGAAAGCTGAATGTATGAGCAAGAGACACTGTTACCAGGCAACTAGCCTGGTCCAGCCCTTGTTGCCTTGGTGATGATGGAGGGAAGATGTGGGAGTGGTTTGTTTTATATAAAGACCCAAGTTTTTTGCTGTCTTCCTTTTTTCTTTAAGGAAGAGCTGGAAGGCTTCATCCCTCACCCACTCCCTCCCAGCATCACTGCCCATTTCCAGTCCCTTGGGTTTGGAATAAAACAGACAAATTCAAATTATGAAAGAGCCTCTGCTACTTATTAGCTGTGTGCCTCTCAGAAAGTTATTTACCTCTCTAAGTCTCAGGTGAAGTACATACGAAAATGAGATAATGTGTGCCAAACACTTAGCACAAACCTTGGCACCTAGTGAGTACTCAAAAATATCAGCTATTGTTAGCCCGAGGAAATCACCCCAAGTTGGTAAATCTTGGAATTGGCTTTGGCCATTACTGTCTTAGCAAGAGGTCTTCTTGGAGTGTTCCTTGCATAACGTTGGGGATGGGAAAGAGGGACAGAAGATGGAGGACACAGAACCTTTTTGGTGTTGGCTTCTTTCCTTACTCCTTCACCTTTGTCTCAGTCGGAGAAGTCAGGAGACCATGAATCATTCCATCCAGGAGAAGGGGGAGGGGTACATGTGGCTGCTGTTCCTGGACAGTCGGTAACACCAAAGGAGGTCTCTTTGCTTACCATGGACATCGATGACCGTGAGGGCCCCAAGAGTGAGCCGAGCCCCACTGCTCAGCTTTCCTCGCACCAGCTGGACAATTTGTGCAATCTGATCATTGCTCTTTTGCAGAAAATCCTGGCAGGAGCATAGGTGGAGACAATTGGTTAAACTGGATTCTCCTCTGGTAATTCCCATCTCTGGATATAGCACCATCAACCACCCAATGGCCAAAGCCTTACACTTGGATGTTGTCCCTCAATACCCCCCATTCCTCACTTCGTGTTATTAACTTCTAAGTATTAACTTCCTTAATATGTCCCTCATTTGCTATTATTTTTCGTTCTCATTATCACCACCCTAGTCTACCACCCTGTCTCAATGGAATATTTCAGCAGCTTGCTACACTCATCTGCCTGCATCCTTTCTTGCCCCCTTCTCATCTATTCACATAAAGCTTTTATCTTTTCATGTTGCTCTTCAATGGGAAAGAATATGGCTTTAAGGCTAATAATAAGCAAAAGCTTGATAAACTACAAAATCGTTACTTTTCTTCAACCCATAAGAAACCTGAGGTCACAGGGCAACCAAACCACCAAAACCAAACCCACTGCTGTTGAGTCAATTCCGACTCACAGTGACCCCATAACACAAAGTAGAACTGCCCCACAGGGTTTCCTAGGAGCGCCTGGTGGATTTGAACTGCCATCCTTTATGGATAGCAGCTGGAGTTCTTAACCACTGTGCCACCACGGTTTCTAATTAAGTAGCCTGAAATCTAAGGAAAGACAGATGCTTCCAAGTAGCAATGGGATGTAAGCATCAGCTTGTCTGATTTGAAGAATTACTATGAAGTTAGAGCAATTAAGACAGCGTGGCAGTGACAAAAGGATAGACAATGGAACAGGGTAGAGAGGTCAGAAATAGGTCTACACATATACCATTTAATAGGTTTTTTAACAAATGTATCAAACAATTCAGTGGAGAAAGGACAGTTTCCATTTTTTTAACTAATAGTGGTGGAACAACTGAATATCCACATGCAAAAAAAAAAAAAAAAAGAACCCAATCTATACTTTGCTCTATATAAAAAATGGATCGTAAACACTAAATATAAAACTTAAAACTATAAAATGTCTAGAAGAAAACATGAAAGTTTTTTTGACACAGAATTAGGCAGAAGAAAAAAATTAATTGGATTTCATCAACATTAAAAATGTCTGCTCTTTGAAAGACACTGTTAAGTCATAGACTGGAAGAATATATTTTCAAATTGCATATCTGAAAAAAAATGTGTATATATAAATATATAGAAAGAGCTCTGAAAACTCAATAGCAAGAAAACCAACCTACTCACTCAAAAAAAATGGGAAAATGATCTGAACAGGCTAATGTTACCAAAGATGACAAATGGATGGTACATAAGCATGTGAAAAGATATTCAGTCTTACTAGTTATTAAGGAAATACAAATTAAAACTACAATGGGATAATACCACACATCTATTAAAATGGAAAAAAATCACAAATAACGATACCAAAAGCTGGCAAGTTTGTGGAGCAACTGAGACTCTCATTCTTCGTTGATGGGAATCAAAATGGTACAGTCACTTTGGAAAAGTTCGGCAGTTTCTTATAATGTTAAACATACAGTTACAACACACCTCAGTAATCCTAGTCCTAGGTATATACCCAAGAGAAACGAAAACTTACGTTCACACAAAAACCTGTACATGAATGTTTATAGCAGCTTTATTCATAATCATCCCAAACTAGTAACAACCCAAATTTCCTTCAACTGGTTCATGGATAAATATAAAATGAAATACTACTCAGCAATAAAAACAAACTACTAATGCACTCAATCTGTATGCTAAGCAAATAATCTGAGAAGTTGGACCATATGAAGAAGAATGAGGCATCAGGATTGGAGGAAGACTCATTAACAAACTGTGTTATGCAGATGACACAACATTGCTTGCTGAAAGTGAAGAGGACTTGAAGCACTTACTAATGAAGATCAAAGACCACAGCCTTCAGTATGGATTACATCTCAACATAAAGAAAACAAAAATCCTCACAACTGGACCAATGAGCAACATTATGATAAATGGAGAAAAGACTGAAGTTGTCAAGGATTTCATTTTACTTGGATCCACAATCAACAGCCATGGAAGCAGCAGTCAAGAAATCAAAAGACACATTGCATTGGGCAAATCTGCTGCAAAGGACCTCTTTAAAGTGTTGAAAAGCAAAGATGTCACCTTGAAGACTAAGGTGCACCTGACTCAAGCCATGGTATTTTCAATCGCATCATACGCATGTGAAAGCTGGACAATGAATAAGGAAGACCAAAGAAGAATTGATGCCTTTGAATTGTGGTGTTGGCGAAGAATATCGAATATACCATGGACTGCCAAAAGAACGAACAAATCTGTCTTGGAAGAAGTGCAACCAGAATGTTCCTTAGAAGCAAGGGTAGCGAGACTGGGTCTTACCTACTTTGGACATGTTGTCAGGAGGGATCAGTCCCTGGAGAAGTACATCATGCTTGGTAAAGTACAGGGTCAGCAGAAAAGAGGAAGACCCTCAACGAGGTGGATTGACACAGTGGCTGCAACAATGGGCTCAAGCATGACAACAATTGTAAGGAACACTGGGCAGCATTTCGTTCTGTTGTACATAGGGTCGCTACGGGTCAGAACTGACTCAATGCACCTAAGAACAACAACAACACTATCAACTCATCTAACAACAACACCACCACCAATGTACACAACAATATGGATTTATCTCGAATGCATTATACTAACTGAAAGAAGCCAGATTTGAAAGGCTATATACTGTGTGATTTTATATGTACGGTATTGTGGAAAAGACAAAACTACAGCAGCAGAAAGCAAACACTTTAAGGGCTAAAGTGTGCCTGATCTAAGCCTTGTTATTTTTACTCGCCTCATATGCATGTGAAAGCTGGACAATGGACAAGGAAGACCAAAGAAGAGCTGATGCCTTTGAATGGTGCTGGTGAAGAATATTGAATATACTATGGACTGCCAGAAGAATGAATAAATCTGTCTTGGAAGAAGAACAGCCAGAATGCTCATTAGAAACAAGAATGGCAAGACTTTGTCTCACATACTTTGGACATGTTATCAGGAGGGGCCAGTCCCTGGAGAAGGACATCATACTTGGTAAACGGTCAGTGAAGAAGAGGGCTTCAACAAGATGGGCTGACACAGTGGCTACAACAATGGGCTGAAAGATAGCAACAGTTATAAGAATGGCTCAGGAGCAGGCAGTGTTTCATTCTGTTGTAAGTAGGGTCACTGTGAGTCAGAAGCGATTCAGTGGCACCTAACAACAACAGCAACATAGAGGCAGAAAACAGATTGGTAGTTGTTGGAGGCTGGGAGTACAGAAAGTGTTTCACTACAAAGGCAATGAGAGAATTTTTAGGGTATGGAACTGCTCTACGTCTTGGTTGTGATGGTGGCTACACAAATGTATGCATTTGCCAAAATTAAGAACTATACAGTAAAAGGGGTATTATTTTACTATATGTAAGTTAGATTGCAAAAAACCAGAACTGACACCAACAAACAGACTGGGAAACTCTTTCAGATTAAAAGAGACACAGGAGATATGAAAACTAAATACAACACGCAATCCTTGATTGGATCCTGAACCAGAAAAAAAATAAAAAAGACATTAGTGGGACAATTGGCTAAATTTAAATAAGGTCTATAGATGACATAACAATAGTGTATCAATGTTAATTTCCTGAACTGGGTAACTGTACTGTGGTTATGTAAGATGTTAACATTTGGGGAATCTAAGTGAAGCGTATATGGGAATTCTTTGTATTGTTTTTGCAACATTATTTGTAAGTCTGTCACTATTTCAAACTGAAGAGTTAAAAAATAAAAAAAAGAATTAAAAAAAAAAAAAGTGAGACCACTGTGGGTTCAAACCTCACCTTTCCCACTTTCTAGCTATGTGATTTTGGGCAAAAGATTTTAACCCTCTGAACCTCGGTTTCCTTATCTGTCAAATGGAGATAATTACAGCTACCTCTCCACGCTGTTTTGAGGGTTAAACAAGATAGTCTATGTGAAGCACTTGGCACAATGTCGGATGTGAAGAAAGCATCCAATAAATAGTGGGAGTTATTACTGTTATGGATAATTAAGTACTTGGCACACAGCAAAGACTTTAAAAACAAACGTTTTTTAAGTCTCCCCATCACCTTTGACGTGTCTGCGAGACCCTTCCTGATAGGGCTATTCCCCACAACTCTCTTAACCATGTCCATTCTACAGCTTTCCTGGACCAAAGGGCCTTCAGCTGCAGCAATGCAGCCTGCTTCTCATCTTCAGACTTTGGCATGCTCCAGTCCCTCTCTCTAAAACACTCCTCCTCCTACTCTTTCCTTGGCCAACCCCTACTCAAATTTTAGTTCTCTCCTTGTTAGTTGCCGTTGAGTCTATTCCAACTCAGAGAGACCCCACGTGTGCAGAGTAGAACCTTCATAGGGTTTTCTAGACTGTGACCTTCAGACATAGATCACCAGTCCTGTCTCTCTGGGTGGAAGTGAACCGCCAATCTTTCAGCTAGTAGTCAAGGGCTTAACCATTTGCACCACCGAGGGACTCCTTAGGTCTCCCCTTAGACACTACTTTTCTGGGAAGTCTTCCCCAACCCTAACTATTCTCTCACTTCCCTCCTCCCTCCCTATGCTTCTTAGATCCCTGTACTTACTGCAGTTCTGTAAAGAGCCCTTTTATCTCCCCAACAAAACAAAACCAAGCCCATTGCCAACGAGTCAATTCTGACTCATAGTGACCCTACAGGATAGAGCAGAACTGTGCCATGCAGGGTTTCCAAGGAACAGCTGGTGGATTCGAACTGCTGACCTTTTGATTAGCAGCCAAGCTCTTCACCACTGAGCCACCAGGGCTCCCCAACTAGACTGTAAATCCAGGAGGGCAGAGACCATGACTTGTTCCCCTGTAATTCCCAGTATCACAGTCCCAGCAGAGAGCAGACGCCAAACAAATATCTGTTAAATGAATCATGAGTGCATGGCTGGATGGCTGATTACTCTGTTCCAATGCCTCCTGCCTTTAGGATGCCCAGGCCCATCACTCAGCTACCTGCACTCCAGCTTTGGGTGTGCGATAGGAGGTGTTCTCCTCACTTGACAGGCAGGAAAACTGGGGCACAGAGAAACAGTCAGAAAACTCGGAAGTTTCTACAATTTTTGAAGATTGAAACGGTACGTATGAAAGCAGCCTAATACATCTATTAGGAATTATCAGCATGGAATCTATGTAAATTTGAAACTTGGTCAAATACTCTGATGTTCTAATTTTCATGTATAAAGCAAAATATAGTAATGTAAAATACATTCTGGTTCACAGCCGATAATCTATAGGGGAATAACAGGAGGTCTGGTGAGATAACCGTGGGAAATAATACCACTGTAGAAAGGTTGGGAATGGAGTTACCACCATTCATTCTTTCAACATATGTTTTTTGAGCACCTACTATGTGCTGGGCTATGCATTAACCCTGGAAATAGAATAGTGAGCAAAACAGACATGGCCTCTGCCCTGTGGGGTTTAGAGCCTAGCATCTAAGTACTGAACCATTTACTGGCATCTCATTTAACCCCTCCACAGTACTAAGATGTGATGCTATTATTAATTGCCTTTTATGGACAAGGAGACTGACACTCAGGTTAAGAGTAACTTGCCCACACTCACAAAACTAATAACCCAATGTGTCAGGATTTGAACCCAAGTCCATCTAGGTCTTGCACTCTGAAGCACTGAAATCAATGGCAGGACTTGACTGAAAATATGTGAACCTGGATTCACACTCAGGAGAAGTGTGAGGATAAGCAGGCACTTGATTGCACTCGGTTTCAAGAGAGAGAAGGAAGGGCTGGGGTGGGTTTGTGTGGGAAGGGGGATGGTGAAACGGGGTCGTGGTGGAGGTGGAAAAGAGGAGAATAGGACCAGGTGGTCTCTTAGCCCAGGGTGAAGACAGGGATGGGTTGGGGGATCTTTGCTGGTGGACATTCTGACAGGTTTACCCCTGGAGGCAAAGGGGTTAATTGGCAAAGCCTGATGAGCCTCAGAATTTCTGTTTGGGAAGAACTATGAGAGGTCTTGCCCTATAGAACAGCCCCAATTCCAAATTCTCTACCCCTCTGTCCCCATGAAAACCCTGACTTTTGTGACACCATGGACCCCAATTATTTTTACGTAGAAAACATGACTACTGCAGTTCAATGCCATTCAAATCCTAATCAGGTGTGTGAATGTCTTCTGCAAGCTTCATGGCAGATTCACTTACTGGAAGGGTGTTTTCGACCAGGGCTTGGGACACCTCCTGGGTCCAAAAGATGGAAGAGACGCAGATAACCACCTGGCCAGGCCACTGCAAGACCCAGGAATTACGAGGCACCTGGGGAAATGCAGAAATGGCTGACTGAGTGAGGTATGCTGTCGGATCAGTTCATCTCGGTCATGTGTGATTTAACCTGACTGCTTAAGAACATCCGCCACCACCTCACTCCCACAACAAAAACAAAATCCTCCTCCATCTGCAGATGCCATGAGGTTTGAAATCTCTGGGATTACTGATTTATGCCATCCTCTTTATATTTTTTGAAAGAGAAGAAAATTACCAACAATCTCATCAATTCTTTGCATTTTTTTTCACGTTCCCATCCAGTGATTTTCTACCATACAGGGCAGTTCTACTTTGCGCTATAGGGTCGTTATGAGTCGGAATTGAATTGATGGCAGTGGGTTTGGTTTTTTTGTATTGTAGGCGATGTTCTGTTTTCAGAGAGTATTTACAATTGTTCTATTTAGTGGCTAATGACACTGCTGTGCTGTGCCACAGTTTTCTCAGCCATGCCCTCTACACCCACTTTTAGCTACAGATCAGGGGTCAGCAAACTATGGCCTGAGGGTTAAATCTAGCCTGCAGTTTAATTTTGTAAATAAAGTTTTACTGTAACACAGCCATGCCCATTTGTTTACATATTGTCTATGGCTGCTTTTTCAATACAAGGGCAAAGTGAAATTTTGTTGTGACAGGTATGTGGCCCGCAGAGCTGAAAATATTTATGGTCTGGCTTTTTACAGAAAAAGTTTGCTGACTATTAGTGTAAATGCTATTTCATGAAATAAGTTCATCCATGTAGCTGTTTTTCTTTCATTGAATTTCTGATTTAGAATATATCTTAGAAAAGAGGGTTGTCCTTTTATTTACAATGTGAATATTATGAGAGGGATAGCAGGGTCAGTTCCCAAATTGTTAACTGAATATTCTTCTGTGTAATGGAAGGGGCCCGGGAACCCGGAAAGTAGGAAGAAAAGGCACATAACATAGAGGAGACAGCACTGAAGATGTATAGTGTGCCACCTTGACATTGCCCTTGCTAGGGTCAAGTTGGAAGAGCTAATGTGACAGGTTCTTTTCTCTTATTAGTACCTTACCACCCTAAACCTGTGGGTACTCATTGAGTTATGCCATTCAAGGCATGTGTAATGGAAATGAAAAGCCTACAGGGGGAATGCTGAATTGGACCACCAATTGGCGTCAAGTCAGCTCCAACTGATGGCAACCATATGTGTGTCAGAGTAGAACTGTGCTCCACAGGGTTTTCAATGGCCGATTCTTCACAAGTAGATCACCAGGCCTTTCTTCTGAGGCACCTCCAGGTGAACTCAAACCTTCAATCTTTCTGTTAGCTGAACAGGTTAAACATTTGCACCACTCAGGGACTCCTGCTTAATTGGAAGGGACTCTAAACAGACCTCGTGCCATCAATTCCAACCCACAGAAAGGACTGGCCCGTAGCAACCAGAGGGTCCTGGCTAACAATCGTGTTAGCAGCTGCTTCCAACTGCAAACATCTTACCAGAAATATGTTCATTCCCCCAGAATTTACAAGGAAAGGAAACAGAGGTACAGGGTGTCAGGTGTCACCTATCAGGAGAGGACAGGTTTTGGTAGAAGGCAGAGAGGCCATTAGAATTGATCAGTTTAACCTTCCCCCCAAGTTCCCGTTACTGCAGCAGCATCTTGGCACGCGGACCCTCATTCTTGCTTACCTTGGCATATGCTTCAATCCCAAGTCTAATGACCTCTCGCATACTGGCCAGCATCATCTGCTCCACCTGCTGGAGCCACTTCTCCACCATGCCCTGTGGGGCAAGACACACAGACAGGCAGCAAGAGTCAGCCCAAGCCTGGAGAGAGGGACCGTGGGCAAAGCCCAGGTTTCTATTTGGACAGGGATGGAGGAGGCTGGAGATTCGGCCCCTTCAAGCAATAGTCTTTAATTATTTGCTTTACATTATTTACTGTATTCTAGGAAGTGCCTGCCTCTTAAAGAGGCAACGAAAGGTTTGAACACGTGTTGCTTTCGTGTTTTGAAACAGACAACTTCTTGGGAGGCAAACAAAGTCATTTATATTTCAGTTAATAAAATAAATTGTTCACTTACAATGAACAGTTCCAATTCATGCACTTCCCAGTGGTTCCTGAGCTTTGCTGTGCATTAGAATCACCTGGGGATCTTTAGAACATAATGGATGCCTGATTCCCACTCCCAGACACTCTGATTTAATTCGTATGGGATGCAACCTGGGCACCAGGATTTTTTTTTTTTTTTTAAAGCTCTACAGGTAATTCAAATGTGCAGCAAATTATTCAGTTTTAGAATTTTAGCTAACTGTAGCCGTTCATTTCAGGCACCTGTCAGCTAGCTGGTGTCTGGTTTGGTGACACAACTCTTGGTTGTTACAGCTTTTGTGTGTGGGTGGCAAAAATAGTCAATGACATGAAGCAAAGAGTGCTTGGCTATTTCCATTCTAGGGTGCTGTCTGGTTCAGCAGGAGCAGAAGTCATTTACATTTTCGTCATTATGTGAGGGCACATGTATGAAAGCCTGAGTTACATGGCGTCATATCTCTCACCAATGCCCCAGGAAGCTGCCTGAACGCATGGCCCTTCAAGTGGGCTCTGCTCAGAGAGATCTAAACATCAGTTGTTTGGATCTGATTCCTGCTATCACCTCCACGTTAAATTTGGCTGAAATCCCTTCCACAAATTTCGTTATGTCACTTGGATTGCAGTATAATCCCCATTTTCAAGACAGGCAAACTGAGGCTCAGTAAGATTGAATAACGTCCCAAAGCCACCCAGTTGTTAAGTTGTGGAACTGGGATTCCCACCCAGGCAGTCTGCAACTAGAGGCCAAATGCTTAACCAATACTCTCTGCCTGTCTGTGTTTTGCTCTGTTGTGGCGAAAAGAACCCCCAGAATAAATGGGGGCAGGGAGTTACTTTGGCTTTAGCTGGGTAGATTTTCTGTTTGAATGGAACGGTTTCTTTTTCCGAGCTGATCATGCCCTCGATTTCCATGTTTTCTGTAAAGTTCAGCTTGGCAATTCCCTCAAAGCACTTCTTCAAGTGTGGCTGGACTCGGAGTGGGTCCTTTGTCTCTGATAAGATCTCCAGCAGTTCATCATTTGACAGGAAGAAGAACCTATTTCAAAGCAAAGGAAGATGGCAACAGGAACCTCTTCTGTGAACTTCTATCCCCGACAAGGTGATGCTCCCCCACAGGTAGATCACACTCAGGTGAATACTAGATACGTCCTAGAGTCCTTTCTAAGGCCTACTCCCTTTGCCATTTTTCATCTAGAAGATGGAGATGGTGTTGACTCAGAGAATAAGAAAAAGTATGAAAGCTGGTACACAGGACTTTAATATGGGTTTTTGGGGGGTAGGGTGTTGCCAGCTGAAAGAAGCATGGATAGAGCTGTGGTTCTCAACCTTGGTTGTACATTTAAACCACCTAGAGAGCTTTCAAAAATACCAATGCCTGGGCCTCACTGCCCAGAGATTCTAATATAATTGATTAGGGATTGGGCCTGGGGATTTATATTTGTAAAATTCCCAGGTTATTCTAATGTGCAGTCAGTGCTGAGAACCAATGAGTAGGGGAAGGAGCAAGAGAAGACCCCACTGTCTTTCATTACCTCTAGGTATTTCAGAAAATGTTACAGGTTTGAAACAAGAAGTGCATGAAATAAAGAACCTATTTACATGCAGAAACCTTTACCATACTTTAAATTAGAGATAGTAAGACACCTTCACTCTTTTGTTCATACCCTAACAGCAGCAATAATGAATCTTTAGAAAATGTCCAAGGGACAAATCTCTACTGTGGCCATAGACTGACAGTTCCACAATGGAAGGACCATGTTAGTATGGTCTTCACTGTATGTGGTGGATGACAAAAATAGTCACAATACTTTGCAGCTCCTCTCATCAAGAGGTGGAGTCTATTTTCACATCTCTTAAGCCTGGGCTGACTGTGTCTTGCTTTGGCCAACAGACTACAGAAAATATGAGTTTGGGTAAGTTCTGAGCCTTGGCATTAAGACGTCTTGGAGCTTCCACTCTTGCTGCTCTTGGGAACCCTACGACCAGCACCATGCAATAAAGCCAGGCTAGCCTAGAGAACAAAAGCCATGTGGCTAGCCAATAGCCAGCCAACCACCAGACAAGTGATTGAGGCCATCAGCTGCCATTTAGCTGTACTCACATGAGTGACCCCCACTAAGACCAGAAGAATCATCCATCTGAACCCAGCCCAATTTGCCCATCCACAGAATTCTGAGCTAAATAAAATGGTTATTGTTTTAAGCTTCCAAGGAGTCCTGGTGGTGCAGTGGTTAAGTGCTTGGCTGCTAACGGAAAGGCTAGCAGTTCAAACCCACTAGCCACTCTGCAATAGAAAGATGTGGCAGTCCGCTCCCGTAAAGGTACAGCCTTAGAAAACCTATGGGGCAATACTACTCTGTCCTATAGGGTCGCTGTAAGTCAGAATTGATCTGACGGCAATGGGTTTGGGTTTTGGTTACACAACAGAGCAAACTAATACATTGCATCCGTAGTGTGGAACACATAAAGAAGCTCAATAATTATTTGTTCACCAAATGACTAATATTTAACGGGGAGGTTAATTTCTCCCCCCTACCTCCAATGAAATTCAAGCAGGGGGACCCTAATGATTTATATTGCCACTGTCTTCATCATATGTGACAATGAATAAGGCCCAAATGTCCATCAGAGTAATAATTAATATATTTACATAATTTAAAGTTAAAAGCATTATTTATGTAATTTAAAATAAAAACCATTATTTAGCTTCCTATATTTTTAAGATATATTTTTAAGACTCGACGGCACTGGGTTTTATTTTTAAGATAAAATTAATTTAAAATATGTGACTATCCATAACATGTTCAAAGTGTTTAGTGAGAGCGCTTAATTTCACTTAATAAAAATGCATAAATAAATATTTAGATATTCTTATCCATTCTGTGTGTGTGTGTGGTTTTTTTTTTTTTTTTTTTGAACTTATGGAGAAAATGTAGTCCAGAGAGGTTAAATGACTGAGCATCTTATCCAGACTGACTGGGCTTGAATTCCAGCTTTGCCATTTACCAATTGTGTCTCTTTGAACAGGTTATTGTTTTCGCATTTATAAAATGGAGTTAATAACAATGGTCTAAACCTTACAGGGTTATTGTAAGGATTTAATAAGTTAATACATGTAAAGCACTTAGAACAGTGTCCTGGCAGATAGTAAGCACTGTATTAGTATTGGCTATTATTAATATTTCCATTAGGAATAACTGTACTGGGCAGGGGTCTAGGAGCTAAAACCTTAAGGATTTCCTGAGTTTAATCTCTTTGCAAGTTCTGTGCTCCCAAATCTGGGTTCACTCCATTATCTGTGCTGTATTTGTGCATCCAATGTAGTGGCCATGAGCCACATGTGGCTATTTACACTAGAAAAATTAATATTAAATTAAAAATTCACTTCCTCAGGCACACTAACCACATTTAAAGTAGTCTGTAATCACATATGGCTAGCCAGTCATGATACTATGGTATTGGACAGCACAAATACAGAACATTCCAAAGTTCTATTGGACAATGTTGCACTTTATAATAGATAGCAAGGACATTTAGGAGTCCCAAACAAGCCACTTTTTTTTTTTTAATGGTGAGCAGGGTGCTAACTTTGACCCTATATAAGTGTCATGGATTGAATCGTGCCCCCCCAGGAGTGTCTGTTGGCTTGGCTGGGTCATGATTTCCAGTGTTGTGTGATTGTCTACCATTTTGTCATCTGATGTGATTTCCCTATGTGCTCTAAATCCTATCACTATGATGTAATGAGATGGATTAGTGGTGGTTATATTGATGATACCTACAAAATTAGATAGTATCTTAAGCCAATCTCTTTTGAGATATAAAAGAAAGAAGCGAGCAGAGAGACATGGGAACCTCGTGCCACCAGGAGGACAGTCCTGGGAGCGGTGCGTGTCCTTTGGACCTGGGGTTCCTGTGCAGAGAGGCTCCTAGAAAGAAAGATTGATGGCACAGGCCTTCCTCCAGGGTTGGTGGAGAGAGCCTTCCACTGGAGCTGGTGCCCTGGGTTTGGACTTATAGCCTGCTATATTGTGGGAGAGTAGATTTCTCTTTGTTGAAGCCACCCACTTGTGGTATTTCCATTGGAGCAGTGCTAGTTTTAGATGACTAGGACATAAGGGAACACTCAAATTTATTTTTTCTTAGAGGCCAACTGGGATCAAACCTAATAAGAGTCAAATGACATGGGTGACCAGCCATTGTGAGCTAGACAGGGATGAATTATCAGGAATGGTGACCCTCCTTTCTAGAACTAGCCCTCTAAAACTACTTTGACTTAAACTTAGAAGAACATTGGCTGTCTGTCATGGAAAGAGTCAAATATTTATAAACGTACCTACCAGAAACTAAACAATTTAATGGCAAAAAAAATTTAACTGACATTTCTTAAACACACAATCTAGGTGCTAAATGCTTTACAAGCATTATCTCATTTAATCTGCACAACAAATAGATGAAGTAGGGGACATTATTATATCCCTATTTTACAGTGGAGGACCTGAGGCTCAGATAGATTTGCTGAAGGTGTCACAACTATTAAGTGGAAGAGCTGGAACTTGAACCAAGATCTATCTAACTCCAAAGGCCAGGGCTCTTAATTGTGACTACTGTAGCCTCTTCAACGGGGGCAATGACCATGGCTGGTTGGCCAAAGTGTGGATCCGGTCCCCAATGGTTTCAACTTGACTATAAACAATGACCATAAATACATGCCTTACCCTGACAGCTGTCTCCTGAGGGAATGGAGAACCAGGAGAGGTTATGGAGACAGTTTGGTAGAAGCCATCTCTCAGTATGAAAAACGTAATTCCACCTATATATGGCTTAAGAGAGCAACTTCAAACAAAAGAATAACATTGACTACCTGGGGAAAAATAGTCTCTTCTTCTCCAAGTAATCATTTAGCCCCCTCTGGATGTCATCCAACAGAAGGTTAGCTTCTTGAAGCTTCTCATTCATCCGGGGCTGGTCAGCTGCCATCAGAACCCTGGAATCTTTTACCTGAGTTCAATCAAGAGAGGTGAAAATCACCATGGGTTTAACCTCTGACAAAAACATCATTATCCTGGGTTCTGAGATGGTCATTGTAATGAGTGTGTGACCAGCCCATCAACTAATGACCCTCCCTGTTCAGCTAACTGCCTCCTCAATCCCACAGGGGTGAATTCTTGGCAGTCATATAACATGACCCTTTTCCTTTGGCCATGGTTGACTGGGTCAGGGTTGGGCACCTGAAACAAACTGAGCCAATAATACATTAACTCTGGAAGTCTGGAATTCAGACCATGACATTCTATACTAGTCTGGACTGGCCCCTAGAATGAGGGGACTTCGGAGTTGAGTGAGGGTTGTCTTCCACCATCTGACTGAGTGGCAGAGCAGAGATTAAAGCAGAGAGAGATTGAAGCAGGTGTGGAAAAATGAGAAGGGATTAGAGGCACGGAAAGAGCACTCTGGGAGTTCCTGAAAGGTTTCTGGATTCTAGATCTATCATCTGTGAGATCTGGCTGCACTTTCTGCTCTTAGGTTCCATTCACTCAGTTTGTTGAGTGGGTTTTTGTTACTTGCAACCAAAGAACCTTAACTAAGATAGAATTGGCCGAAGCAAGGCACTATGAGAATTGGTTTCACTGGCTGGGCAGATATAAATTCCCACTTAGTTCACTCCTGCAAACAACTAGGACAGACATATTACCTTGAGACAAATTCTTTGTAAGTGTGCCCCAATTTGAGCATACTCAACTTAAAAAAGATGAACTTCTCAATAGATAACCACTGTCTGTCTTGTGCACCTGGTAAACTTCTCATCCTTAAAGACTTGGTTCCAATGCCACCTCTCCTTTGGAAGGCTTCCTTGAGAGTCTCAGGCAACTAAGTCACTCCTCTGTATTCTAAAAACTGTTTTGTATACTTCTATTATAGCTCTTATTTATCTAAGCCTGTCTCCCCCACAAGACAGTGAATTCTATAAAGATAGAAATCATATTGTAGTCATTCTCAAATATTTTCTGACTCCTATTACAAAGCTTGGGCCATCTTAGGTAGTGAATAAACATTTGTTAAATGACTAAGTGGTGAATGTGATAATTATTTGACTTCTAAAAGGATTCTCAGTCTATAAAGACTTTATTGTATTACCCTATAACAAAGTCTTCTACCTCATTAGAAATGATAACTAAGTAATACAAACTGTTAATAGTTGGAACCTTGGTGGTGAAGTGGTTAAGAGCTCGGGTGCCAAACAAAAGGTCAGCTGTGCTAATCTATCAGCCACTCCTTGGAAACTCTATGGGGCAGTTCTACTCTGCCCTATAGGGTTGCTATTAGTGAGAATTGACTCGACAGCAACGGGTTTTGTCCTGTTTTGCTAATAGTTACCTCTATGGAGGTGGGATTTCTATATTACAGATTTCTATGTTTGAATTTTTAATAGCAATGATAAATTTTGAAATTAGAAAAAAGATATAAAAACATCAAATTCACAAAAATCCAGTTTATATTCACGTTTCAAGTTACAAAGCACAACGAGGAATATCTGCATGGCATTCCACATTTCTGCTGGTGAGATTTGCTTGGGGGTAAAAACTTACCGCTTGGGACATGATTGACTTCCAGTAACCATCAACGATGGCAAATTTCCTGCCCTCTTCTGGCATCTGGGCTATGATGTCCTCTGAACTGAAGATAGGTTCCAGGTACAGCCAGGTGGCTTGGCACTTGAGCCAGGAATCCAAAATTTCCTGCACACGGACTAGCTTTTCTTCCCACTTCTGTGAATTTAGCATTCCATATCTAAATCAGTAACCTGCCACTTTGCATCACAGGCCCATGGACTGAACAAATGGATGGATGGATTCACTCACTCATTCATTCACTTGTTCATTCATTTAACAAGTACTTATTGAGCATCCTCTATGTTCTGGTCACTGTTGTAGGCACTGTGGATACAGTGATGAATGAAACAGACAAGAGTCCTTATTCTTGAAAATATTCCTTGATGGTTACAAGAGGGGGAGGGAGGGAGGGTGGGAAGAGGGTATTCACTAATTAGATAGTAGATAAGAACTACTTTAGGTGACGGGAAAGACAACACACAATACAGGCGAGGTCAACACAACTAGACTAAACCAAAAGCAGTTTCCTGAATAAACTGAATGCTTTGAAGGCCAGCATAGCAGGGGTGGGGGTTTGGGGACCATGGTTTCAGGGGACATTTCAATCAATTGGCATAATAAAATCTATTAAGAAAACATTCTGCATCTCACCATGGAGAGAGGAGTCTGGGGTCATAAACGCTAGCAAGCGGCTATCTAAGATGCATCAATTGGTCTCAACCCACCTGGACCAAAAGAGAATGAAGAACACCAAGGACACAAGGTCATTATGAGCCCAAGTGACAGAAAGGGCCACATAAACGAGAGACTACATCAGCCTGAGACCAGAAGAGCTAGATGGTGCCTGGCTACAACCAATGACTGCCCTGACAGAGAAAGCAACAGAGAACCCCTGAGGGAGCAGGAGAGCAGTGGGATGCAGACCCCAAATTCTCATAAAAGACCAGGCTTAATGGTCTGACTGAGACTAGAAGGACCCCAGTGGTCATGGCCCCCAGACTTTCTGTTGGCCCAGGACAGGAACCATTCCCAAAGTCAACTCTTCAGACAGGGATTAGACTGGACAATGGGTTGGAGAGGGATGCTGGTGAGGAGTAAGCTTCTTGGATCAGGTGGACACTTGAGACTATGTTGGCATCTCCTCCGTGGAGGGGAGATGAGAGGGTAGAGGGGGTTAGAAGCTGGTGGAATGGACATGAAAAGAGAGAGTGGAGGGAGGGAGCGGGCTGTCTCATTAGGGAGAGAGCAACTGGGAGTATGTAGCAAGGTGTATATAAGTTTTTGTGTGAGATATTGACCCGATTTGTAAACTTTCACTTAAAGCACAATAAAAATTAAAAATAAAGAGTCCTTATTCTTCTTATAGAGCTCATATTCTAGTGGAACAGTAATAATAATAATAGCTATATATACTTGCTGTGTGCCAGGTACTGTTCTGAGTGATTTATATATATGAAACCAATTTAATTTTCATGACAGCCTTATAAGGTAGCTATTGTTACAAGCCTCACTTCATGAATGCAGAAACTAAGATGTAACAGTTCAAGTACCTTGCCTAAGGTCAAGGTCACACAACTAATATACGTCAGAGCCAGAATTTGAACCCAGCTAGTCTGGCTCCAAGTCTGTGTCTTAGTTTATACAACTCCTCACAAACAGTAAGCAAAAGCAACCAAAATCCCTACTATCACATAGTTTACATTTGAGATTACTATAGTCCATAGGATATTTATATAACCCTCAAATGTCTTTTTATTTGGTGCTTTCAACATCTCTTTGGGCAGACTGTTGCAAAGGGTAACCATGCCATCCGCTTAGCTGGATGGTTATTACTTTCAGTCTTGTGTTAGTTTTTTTTTTTTTTTTTCTGGAGAGAATGAATTTCCTTGTCAAGAAACTTGAAAACCTTCAACCTCCTCTGAGAAACCCAGGGCAGATGGGATGTCACAAAACATTCAACCTCATTTCCTCTTACCCGGCATTCTGCTTCTATCGGTTTGATGAATGGCGAGCCACACATGGTCTGGGTCTTTATCACGTGATCATCGAGTAGCAGTTGAATGTCATCAACTGCACATAAGATGCTTGTATCCTGCAAATAAAGATGCCCCACCCCATCAAAATCATGAGACCTCTGCTCTTGATGATAATACCAAAGGTCTCACAGATCAGATCTCTACCCCAGTGGGTCAGGAATCTGTTTTGCAGTAGATGGAAAATTCCTATTTTCTTCCTTGAAAATGTTGTTAAAGACATTTATAAGCTCAGACACTGTTGGGGTGGGGTAGAGTTCTACCCCTTTCCCTAAGCTGCTGCTCATCTGCCCACTTGCTTCCTGGCTCTCCCTCAGTTAGCATCAGGTGATAATCTGACTGGTTAGGCCTAGATCTGTGGTTCCCGAACTGTACACCAAGGTGCCCAGGGCACTATAACAAACCCCCAGGAAATAATTGTGGTTATTTAAAAATACTGTACATATATTTTTTTCAAACAGCTGCTAAGGTGATAGGACATAAATACTTATTTGGACCTAATTACTTAATAAATGAAGCTGGTAGGTATTTCTTTCGGCCTAAGGGCACCATGGAAAAAGTACTTAGACACAAAAGGTATTGTGAACCAGAAAGTTTGCGAACCTCTGCCTTGTACATTACTGGGCCATTTGGCACAGTGGTTAAGTGCTTGGCTGCTAACCGAAAGGTTGCAGGTTCAAACCCACTAGCCACTTTCTCAAGGGAGAAAGATGTGGCAGTCTGCTTCCATAAAGATTACATCCTTGGAAACCCTTTGGGGGCAGTTCTACTCTGTCCTACAGGGCCAGTGTGACTTGGAATCGACTCAACAGCAATGGGTTTTTGGTTAGGGCTATGGTGCTTTAACAGGAGCCCTGGTGGGCAGGGGTTAAGCACTCGGCTGCTAACTGGGAAGACAGGGGTTCGAACCTACCAGTTGCTCCACAAGAGATAAGACCTGTCAATCTGCTCCAATAAAGATTACATCTCACGAAACCCTATGGGGCAGTTTTACTCTGTCCTACAGAGTTTCTACAAGTGGGAATCGACTCAAGAGCACACAACAAAAACAACTGTGTCTTAAAGGTCAGTCTCTGTGGATAGCACTTTCCCTCCTGGGTCCAAATGGCAAGCAAACTGACAAGGGTCTGTGCCTTGGGGCAGGCTTCGTCCTTCTGTTTTCAGTCCCTTCAAGCCTATGTCTGGGCTGGGAAGTTTGGTCCAGGACATATTCTCTCATCTACTTTTTACCAATAGCTTTGCACTGGGAGGCTTGTTAATAAAGAGGTACCTTGATTTCAGTTTTGCTGTTGATCCTTGTCTATAGCTACCTCAGTCCTAAACCCTGAGGATCGCGCAGGTGTAAATCAGCTGTTCCCAGGTCCTCCAGCTTAACTCCTCATCTCAGCCCAACAGCCTCTAGCAGTATCTAATCCAATCAGATCATGGAGCACCAAGCTTAAGGTAGATGAAACATGGGCTTCGGTACCCATGGTGGCCTGTTTTCTCTGGCAGAGGCCCAGGAACTAGCCCGTGTGCTCTCAGCTCTCATCCCTTCCATTAGCTCCTGCATAGTTCTTATCCAAGTAAAATTAAGGCACCCTGACTATTGAAACTGGAGGGGAAAGAAGTCACAAAAGGATAACATGCAGCTTTGGGGGTGGGGGGAGAAGTATAGGAGCCCTTAGCGTTTTGGTTCTCAACCCAGGCTGCACATTAGAAAAACCAGAGGCCTTAAAAATATAAATGTCCAGGCACTCTGGGGTGGAGGGACCAGGAAGGATTTTTTAAAAGCTTCCCAGTGATGGTACTGTGCAGCGAGAGTTGGGATGCACTGCCTTAAGAGCTGATGGTCTGCGCTACGAGAGTTCTGGCCTATTGCCTCGGTGATTTGCAGCTCAACCAGAGCAGCAAACACCTCCATCCCAAGAGCAAGCCAGACCTTAGAGAGAGTGAGCAAACACTGCCGGTTTATGTGCCTCCACATGCCCTGCACAAACTCGTAGGTTCTCTACAAAGGCCAGTGAAAAGAATTAAGTCTAAAAACCAATGAGTTACCATTGAGTCGATTCTAACTCATGGCCATCCCTGGGTGGCGCAAACA
Source organism: Loxodonta africana (assembly GCF_030014295.1). NCBI lineage: Eukaryota > Metazoa > Chordata > Mammalia > Proboscidea > Elephantidae > Loxodonta > Loxodonta africana. Next base: position 77,101,567 of record NC_087353.1, read on the forward strand.
GTTAACACACTTGGCTGCAGACCAAAAGGTTGGAGGTCCCAGTCTATCCAGAGGTGCCTTGGAAGAAAAGCCTGGTGATCTACTTCCAAAAAATCTGCCATTGAAAACCCTGTAGAGCACAGTTCTACGCTGACACACATGGCGTCACCATGAATTAAGTCTACTTCCTTGAAATTCAAAGGGTGGTCTAGAGGCCACAGCTCCACCATCAACCTGGGAGCTTGTTGGAACCGTACAACCTCAGGCCCCGCCCAGACCTGCTGAATCTGAACCTGCACTTTTAACAAGATCCTGGGGTGATTCCTCCACATATTATCTTTTAAGAAATGCCAGCCTAGGCCCTTGTCTACTCAGCTATGCTTCTGAGGGACTAGGAGAGCTTGGGATAGGCACATAGGCTGAGCCCTTCCTGGGAGATGCTAATTCAGGAGGCCGGCTCAGCTCTCTTCCACTGAGAACGCTTCTTGCTCCGGATCAAAAGGCCCTTCTGGTATGAAAAAGCATACCTTGGTGGTGACTGGTAGGAAGGTGACTGGCCCCAGAGGGCAGACAGGATGAGATAATCTAGATGTTAGGGATGAGAGTCCTGTTACTACTCGGAATGAATCACCTCTGCAATCTACTACATAGAAAACAGGGCTGCTTTCAGGGGGCCCCGCAGTTGGATTCAGACTCACGGTATCTCTGTATTTCACGAAACTGAACGTCATGTTAACCCAGTCCAACTTCATTCTGTCCAAGTTTTTCTCCAAAGAATATTCTTTACTGGCTGCTGCACCAATGGGTTCCAGTCTAAAGAGAAAACACACCAACAGTATCAGCAACAGGAAGAGCAGAGAAAACATGCCAAAGGAGGAATTTCAGCTCAGCCTTCAGAGAAATTCAAAAAGCCCTTAGCTTTACCAGAATGTTTACCTAGCCCAATCTAAGATTCGCCAGCTGCCACCACTGCTTTGCAGGGTTTCTCACCCTCAGCCTATCAACATTTTGGGCTGGATAATTGTTGTGGGAGCTGTCCTATGCACTGGTAGGATGTTCAGCAGCATCCCTGGTCTCTGCCCATTAATTGCCTGTAGCAGATCTCACCCCTCAACACTCCAGACCCCTCTAATTCCTTACCCTTTTCCCCGACTCTCCACTCTACCAGGTTCAACAACCAATAATGTCTCCAGACGTGACCAAATGTCCCTTGGGAGCGGGAAATCACCCCCAGTTGAGAACCACTGTTTTAAGGTCACTAAAACAAGACTTCTTTTTTCCATTTTTATTTACTCCTTACTTGCCTACCTTCTGATATCTTATTCACATCTTGAACTTATGTTAATTTTCTTAATTTTAATTTTGGTGCAAATATACACAGCAAAACCCACTCCCATGCCACAGTTTTTGGACATAATGATCAATGACACTGGTTGCATTCTTCACATTGGGCCAAACTTTCTCCTTCTTTCTCTTCTAGTTGTTTCACTTCCTTTATTTAATCTCCCGGCTCCCCAGCCTTCTTATCTATGCTTTAAAATAGCTGTTGACCCTTTGGTCTTAATTTTTTTTTAAAGAAATACAGCACTCAAGGGTGACAATCTTTACTCTTTGGGCTAAACTGTTATTTAGTTTAAAGGTGACTTCAGTGGATAGTTTCAATTCAAGGTCTGAAGAGCAACCCAGGACCATAGTCTTGGGACTCCTCCAGCCTCAGCAGGTCCAGTAAGTCTGGTTTCTTTAAGAATTTGAAGTTCTCTTCCACATTTTTCTCCCTTCTTATCAGATTCATCTATTGTGTTCCCGATCAGAACATTCAGTAGTGATAGCCAGGCACCATCTAGTTCTTCTGGTCTCAAGGTGGAGGAGGCAGTGGTTCATGTGGACAAATTCGTCCTGTAGTTCAGTTCCTTCTCTGATTTTTAGTTTTCTTTCTTTCTCTTTTGTTCCACATGATAAAAACCAATGCAGTCATGCATCACTTAACGTCCACTATACGTTCTGTGAAATAGGACGTTATGTGATTTGGACATTGTGTGAATACCATATTATATACCAGCAGTCCTCAGGTTATGAACCTCCAACTTACATACAATCTGTAGTTACGAGCCAAGCCCCATAAAGCCAATTATATTAAAAATCTGAGGTACATACAATGATTTGTAATAACAAATGGGCACTACTTTGTGACGGGCATGAAAACATTATTATTATTGCTGGATTATGTTAAAGATGTTTTAGTGTACCTGGAAGTGTTCCTTTAATGTTTTTTACGCATAGAAAGGTACATTATATGCTAAGACAAACATTTAACTAACTGATGTTAGATATGTCTACTATGTCCTGTTCTCCAATTGGGTTTTCTGAACTCCATTATAAACTTATGGGACCATGGATGTATATGCAGTTGGATGTTGTCCAAACAGATGTTATGTGGTGCATGGCTGTACTTGTATCTTAGATGGCCGCTTGTAAGCTTTGAAGACCTCAGACCTCACCATACTAAGGTAGAACATAAACTTTAAGAACTATATTATGCCAGTTGAATGGATTGTCCCATGAAACCATGGCCCTAAACCTCCAAACCAAGAGAACTAATCCCATGAGGTAATTGGTTATGTCTATTTAGTATCAGCATCTGTAATCCTCCCTTTTTTGGGGGGTTGCTGTTATTGTTGCAAAATCATACACAATCTAGCATTTGCCCATTCATCCCTTTACGTACAGCTTATAGACATCAGTTACCTTGCAAATTTCACCCATATTCAGTGCCACTTTTCCCATTCCTATAAACCTTAAAGTGACTACTACCTAGGAAGTACTTCTCCCTCTTCCGCCCACCCGCCACACCCCCACCACCCCTGGTAAGCACAAATGAAGGTTAGTTTCTGCATATTTACCTATTCATGTCATTTCATAAAAGTGAGAACATACAATATTTATTTTGTGTGTGTGTGACTGACTTATTTTGCTCAACATAATGTCCTCCAGGGTCATCCACTTCGTAAGATGTTTTGGGAACTCATTTTTATTTATCACTGAGTAGTATTCCATTGTATGTATGTACCACATTATACTTGTCCATCCATTGATGGGTATTTAGGTTGTTTCCATCTTTTTACTATTGTGACTAGTGCTTCAATGAATACAGGTGTGCATATGCCTGTTCATGTCAATTCTATCAGATTCCTAGGGTGTATACCTAGGAATGGAATTGCTGGGTCATATGGTAGCTCTACTCTAGTTTTTTTTTTGAGGAAACACCAGACTGTTTTCCACAATGGCTGAACCACTTTGCATTCCCACCAGCAACAGATGAGGATTCTAGTTTCTCCACATCCCCTTCAACACTTGCTATTTTCCTTTTTGTTTTTAATTTTAGCCACCCTTTTTTTTTTTTTTTTTAGTAGGAGTGAGATGATATCTTATTGTGGTTTTTATTTGCATTTCTCTGATGGCTGATGACATTGAGCATCTTTTCATGTGTCTGTTGGCCATTTGCATATACTCTTTGGTGAAGTGTCTGTTCATGTCCTTTGCCCAGTTTTTGATTCGGTTGTCTTTTTGTTGTTAAATTGTAGAGTTTTTCTATATATTTTAGATACTAGGCCGTTATCAGTTATATCATTCCCAAAGACTTTTTTCCAATATGCATGTTGTCTCTTTACTCTTTTTATAAAGACTTTTGATGAATATACCCATTCAGTTTTATGAGGTCCTAGTTATCTATTTTGTTTTCTGTTGCTCATGCATTCACAGTTGTTGATAGTTGATAACCTATCCTTGAAAAAAATTAGGTCCCAAAGCTTTTGCCTATATTTTCTTTCAAGAACTTTATTGTCTTAAATTGGACATTTAGGTCCTTGATCCATTTTGAATTCCTTTTTTTATATGGCATGAGGTATGGATCTTCTCTCTTTTTTTCTGCATGTTGAAATCCAGTTTTGCCAGCACTATTTGCTGAAGAGACTGTTTCTTCCTCACTGAATGGATTTGGATTCTTTGTTGAAAATCGGTTGACCATATATGGTTGGATTTATTTCTGGGTTTTCAGTTCTATTCCATTGGTCTATGTGTCTATCATTAAACCAGTACCAGGCTATTTTGATTACCATAACTGTGTAATATGTTTTGAAGTCAGGGAGCATAAGGCCTCTTACTCTGTTCTTCTACTTCGAAATTGCTTTGGCTATTTGGGGTCTCTTATCTTTACATATAAAATTAAGAATTTAATTCTTCCATTTCTGTAAGCAATACTGTTGGAATTTTAATCAGGATTCCATTGTATATGTAGATTGCTTTTGATAATATTGACATACAGACTGTATTAAGTCATCCAATCCATGAGCACAGAACATCTTTCCATATATTTAGGTCTTCTTTATTCTGTTTCAGCAGTGTTTTATAATTTTCATTGCGTAAGTCTTTCATATCCCTGGGTAAATTTATTCCTAGATATTTTATGTTATTAGTTATTGTAAATGGAGTTGTTTTCTTAACCTTCTTTTTAAAATTTCTCATTGCTGGTGTATAGAAGCCATTCCAACTGATTTTTGTGTGTTGACCTTGTAGCCTGCAACTTTACTAAATTCCTCTATTAATCCTAGAAGCTTTTTAGTAGATTCTTTGGAATTTTCCTATATACAGGATCATGTCATCTGCAAACAGAGGTAGTTTTACCTCTTCCTTTCCAATTTCCAATCTGTATACCTTTTATTTCTTGCCTTATTACTCTGGCTAGGACTTCAGGTACAATATTAAAGAGGAGTGGTGAGAGTGGGCATCCTTGTCTTGTTCCTGTTTTCAAGGGGAAAGTTCTTAATCTTCCTCCATAGAGTATAATGTTGGCTGTTGGTTTTTCATAAACACCTTAATCATACGGAGGAACTTCCCTTTTATTCCTATCTTGTTAAGAGTTTTTTTAATCAAGAAATGGTGCTGGATTTTATCAAATGCATTTTCTGCATCGATTGAGATGATCATGTGGTTCTTTTCTTTTGTTCTATTAATGTGGTGTATTACATTGACTGATTCTCTAATGTTGAACCAACCCTGCATTCCTGCAATAAATTTCACTTGATCGTGATGTATAATTCTTTAATATGCTGTTGGATTCTGTTTGTTAGTATTTTGTTGAAAATTTTGGCACCTAAATTCATAAGGGATATTGGTCTGTAGTTTTCTTTTCTTGTGGTGTCTGTCTGGCTTTGGTAACAGGGTAATGCTGGCTTTATAGAAAGAGTTAGGGGGTATTCCTTAATCCTCTACTTTTTGAAAGAGTTTGAACAGGACTGGTGTCAGTTCTTCTCTAAATGTTCAATACAATTCCCAGTGAACTTGTCCGGTCCTGGACTTTTCTTTGTTGGGAGCCTTTTTATTACTGATTCAGTCTCTTTGCTTGTTATAAGCCTGTTGAGGTTTTCTACTTCCTTTTGAGTCAGTTCAGGTAGGTTATGTGCTTAACTCGTGTTAATTTACATGATGTTTTTGCTCCATTTCCTGCTCCCCCTCCTTTTAAAAAACACCTGCTATTCTTCCTGATACACTGAGTCCACCCAGCTACATCCCTTCTGTTCCATAGAAAAGTGCCTTGCGGAAGACAAATTCCATTCTTCTTATTTCCGTAAAAAGCCTCATACCTCAGTAATAGGTAGTGGTTGTGTACATGGACGTTAATTCCATTCACATGACACGCCTTATCTCATTAACCCTCACAATAACTCTAATCACCTACCTACTATAATTCTTCCCATTTTACAGATAAGTACACTGAGGCACACAGAGAGACACAGCTTGGCCAAGGCATCCCCATTTCTGGATTCATCACAGTTAAGCACACTCGCATGGAGAGTAGCAGAGCAGAGGTGTGTTTGCTCAGGCTCTGTCTCCTGACATGGGTTTACTTTTTAGGCAGTAAAGGGTAATCTCTACATGGGCTCAAATCTTGAATTTGTTAGTTACTAGCTGTGACTGCTGACTAGTTACTTAACCTCTCTAACCTTCAGTTTATTTCCTCATCTGTAAAACAGGAATAATATTAGGTAGAACATTAGGTTGTAGTGATGGTTAAATTTGTTAATGTATATAAAATTTTTGGTGAAGTACAGGTGTTCAACAGCTGGTGTCTCTTGGAAGCACCTTATTTGGGTAAAGCTAAGGATCCTTAAGAAAAGTTAAATTTGGTAAAAATGCACATCTCTAGGCCTGCTCCTTAAGGAGGGACAGTATTGGTGGTATAAGTAGGCACCAGAGCATTCAGGTGGCAGAGAGATTAGGGGGCTAGGAAGTAGCTTAGATTAGACCTGTTCTGCTGCTGTATGGAGCAGGAGTTCTCAAACTCCAACACGCATCAGAATCAACAGGAGCAGCGATCTATACATATTGCCACATATAATGTGAACCATCTTTGTCATTTTATATAATCTCATATTTATATATGCACCACATACGTAATTTTAAAGTTTCTAGTAGCTACATTTTTTTTTACATTTAAAAAGCTTTAAAAAAAAAAAAGTGACATTATTTTAAATTCTTTTTCCTAACTGAATATATCCAAAACTTATCATTCCAACATGTAATCTATATAAAAAACTTAATATGTTTGCATTCTTTTCTTTGTAAGTCTGACATCTAGCAGGTATTTTACATTTACAGCCAAAAAAACCATACCCGTGCCACTGAGTCAATTCTGACTCATAGCGACCCTATACACTTACAGCGCATCTCAGTTCAGACAAGCCAGGTTTTAAGGGCTCAGTAACCACCCGTGGCTATTGGACACTGACATGGAGGATTTGTTAAGGCACAGACTGCAAGGTCCACCCCAGAATTTCTGATTCAGCAGGTTTGGGGTGGGGCCTGAGGATGAGCCTTTCTAAAATGTAGCTGGTCTGAGGACCACACTCTGAGAACTACCCCATCAAGTTAGACCCAAACCCAGTTGCCTAACAGCGTCTCCAATCCAGGCAGGCGATGCCGTGCTCCCCATCTAACACCCCGCAGGAAGCGTGGAAAAACAAACAGCAACCTGAGAAACTCTAGTTCTAAAAAACAGCAATTCAAATAGTACAAATTCTAGAACACAAATTCCTGGGGCATCTGGAGAAGGGGAGTAAGCAAGCACTATATCTGACAACATTCTGTTGTGATCCGTGGTGCTTAGGGTCGAAGAACTTAAAAAAAAAAAAAATTCCCTTTGAAATAAAATCTTTGACTCAATTTTCTAGGCACAATCTGCCATTTAGATCTGCAGCTGAAAACTGGGCATCACCAGTAGCTATTCGGCCAAAGTGGAGGTTACTAAAGTGTCTTAAAAACCCGTTGCTGTCAAGTTAGTTCCAACTCCTAGCGACCTTATTGAATAGAGTAGAACCGCCCCATAGGGTTTCCAAAGCTGTACACATCCTTCTTCTGCAGAGTGGATGGTGGCCACCACCACGGCTCCTGTGAAAAAGTTTTAAGTCACTCTAAACCGGGGCGGGGGGGGAGGGAACTTGACTTGAGGCCAATTATATCATTACGGGGTCTTACAGCCCTAGTGGTGCAGTGGTTAAAGTGCTAGGCTGCTAACAAAGTTTGGCAGTTCATACCCACCAGCTGCTCCGTGAGAGAAAGATGTGGCTGTCCAGATTTACAGCCTTGGAAACCCTATGGGGCAACTCTATAGGGTTGTTATGAATCAGAATTGACTCTACAGGAACTAGTTTGGGTTACAGAGACTCTGATCAAAAAAAAAAAAAAACTTCCCAAAGGAAGGGACGAGCCTTACTTTTCAATGAATTTGCCAAATCCCAATTCCAGCATATTTAGGAGGCAAGTCGTTTCGTTGGGCTTTATTTCATAGCCGATAATCTCACTGATCTGCAAAGAAAAGAGAAAACAAGTGCTTATCGTACAAGGTTGCCCAACAGAACATTCTGTGTTGAAAGAAATATTCTATACTGTCCAATACAGCAGTCGCTGTAGCTAGTGTGACTGATGACCTGATTTTTAAATTTATTTAAGTTTAATCGATTTAATGTTAAATGTAAATAGCACATGTCACTGTTGTGTGCTGTCGAGTCTCTTCAGACTCAGAGCAACCCTACAGGACAGAGAACAGCCCTATAGGATTTCCTATGTTATCATCTTTATGCAAGCAGGTTGTCAGGTATTTTCTCCCTCAGAGTCGCTGGTTGGTTTGAACTGCCAACCTTTTGGTTAGCAACTGAGCGCTTAACCACTGCGTCACCAGGGCTCCTTCACAGTCGAGTCGATTCCGGCTCTTAGTGGCCCTATACAACAGAGTAGAACGGCCCCAGAGGGTTTCCAAGTCTGTCATCTTTATGGAATCAGACTGCCACATGTTTCTTCCGAGGAGCAGCTGGTAGGTTCCAATTGCCAACCTTTTAGTTAGCGGCCAAGCGCTTAACCATTGTGCCACCAGGCCCCCACTCACATGTCGCTAATGCTACCGAATTGCACAGCATGGATCTAAGGGATCAGGAGCCCACTCTGCATTATATCTGGTTTACTGAGGGATGGCCTCTCTACCAGGGTGCCAGCACCGTAAGGGCCAAGACTGGGTCTGGTTTGCTTTTGTGCTCCCAGGGCCTAGTGCAAGGTCCAGTCCATGACAGTAGTTGCATTCAGTATTTGCTGAATGAAAGAATGGAGTCAAGAGTACATGAGACAGGCAGACCTCCAAATTCTGGAATCTGAGGATGCTACGGAAGGACGAAGGGCCCTCCATTTAAAAATTTCTCCTTCCACCCCAGTGAGCTAATTTGTGGGAGATCTCCAATTCCCTTGGATTAACAACTACCCCAGGCTTATCTTTTAAGTGCAAATACCCCTGAGAAAGGTCTCAAGTGAAGCGTCTGATGGCTTTTGAAAACTTTTCTCAGGGGTTGAGAGATTTGTGTGGAATGAGGGTCACGTGTGCAGAAGACAAGACCAGCACGCTGGAAGGGGAATGAGGTGCCATGAAAAACCTGACCTACTGCTCCTTAGAAGCAAAGGTGGCAAGACTACATCACACAGACTTTGGACACGTTATCAGGAGGGACCAGTTCCCGGAGAAGGACATCATGCTTGGTAAGGTAGAGGGTTAGTGAAAAAGAGGAAGACCCTCAATGAGATGGGTTGACACGGTGGCTGCAACAATGGGATCAAGCATAAAAAGCATTATGAGGATGGTGCAGGACTGGGCAGTGTTTCATTTTGTTGTTCACAGAGTTGCTATGAGTTGGAACCGACTCAAGGGCACCTAACAACAATGACAAAAACTGCTCAGTTCTGTCTCTGTCCAGCCCCAGAACAATTAAAGAATGTCCAAGCAGGAAGGGACATGAGAGTTGTGTCTCATTCTGTGTTATTTAGCCCTCAGTCCCCAGTGCCTGGCATTTAGTTTGGCATCAGTTAGTATTTGTGGAGTGAATCAGTTAATTCAAATGGCTTCCAATCTAGGGCCTAGGGACACCTGGAGGTCCACAAGGGTAATGGAGATAATAATTAGCATTTATGGAGGGCTTACTATGTAGTTAGTCCCTGAGTGGCCCAAACGGTTAAGCGCTTAACTACTAACCGAAAGACTGGCAGTTCGAACCCATTCAGTGGCAGAAGAAAGGCCTGGTGATCTACTTCCATTGAGATTATAGCCAAGAAAAGCCAACAGAGCGGTTCTACTCTGTAACACACAGGGTCGCCATGAGGCAGAACAGACTCAATGGTGATGGGTTTGGTTTTGTACTATGTGGAGTCATTGTTTCAAGAGTTTTATGCACTTAGTTCATCCTCGCAACACTGTGAGGAAGGTACTAATGTACTATTTTTTCCATTTCACAGATAAGAAAACTTGAGACAAAGAAATCAAGTATCTTGTCCAAGGTCACCCAGCTAATAAATGGCAGAATTAGGACTTGGATCCAATTCTTTCTGATACCAAAGCTTCTTATCCATTATACCCTAGCGTCTCTCACAGGTCTTCCATGTACAGTTGTGTAGGTTATACACTGCACAACTCTAGAAAGTACCAGTCACACTGTAGTCCATAAAAGGAGCATTCCTGAGAGTTGTGCATTGCACAACCTGCACAGCTGTTCCAGTCACCCTGGGTTTTCTCATTTATTCTCCCATATCTGAAAGTGTGGCTTAGAACAACACACTGATTTTCTCTAGGGCTCAATGGCATACCCATGTAAAGCACTGACAGCAGTACTTGGCCCATACTAAGGACTCAAAGATTGGTAGTTTTATTTTTTAAATTACTTTTGTTAACTATGGAGATTAACAAAGCACCTGGCTCTCTAAGTCTAAGAGCCTAGAGCTATGCTGTGCAGTAGGTATCCGCTAGCCTCTGGCTACTGGGCGTGGGAAATGCAGCTGGTCCATGTGCTGTTGTTGTAAAAACACACCATATTTCAAAGACAGTGTGAAACTGTAAAATATCCTTGATATTTTTATATTGATTATATACTGAAATTCATGATAATATTTTGGATATACTGTATTTGGTTAAATAAAATATATTTGTAAAATTAATTTCAGCCGTTTCTTTTACTTTTTTAAATGTGGCTATTGGGAACTTAAAACTTGCCTATGTGGTTTGCATTATATTACTATTGGACGGCACTGTCCTAGAAAGCCAGCTCTGGCACATATCAGTGCGGTTTCTCCCTAGGTTCAAACGTTACCTTGCTGCATCTTGCTTTAAATCACTGTAGCAACCCCATTGCCAATATCAGTAAAGTCTGTTCCCCAAACACAGGAGAACACACTTAATTGATGGTGTTCGCCTTTCTTGCTTAAGTTCTGGAGAATAGCCAAAAATCTCAGCACAGCCCCCCTATAGCCCCGGAAGGTCCATTGTCTAGCCTGGAGAGCTACAGATGGTTCAGCCTTCAGAGGCCCTGCCAGAACCAGCTCCTGGGCAAATGGGTCTCCTGAGTTGGCCATTAGAACAGAGAATGGCTTCCCCATGTTTCAACCCGGGGGACATGGTGCTGTCACTGGTGTGGTCTGTGGTGTGACCTACATGGTCAGCAGAAATGTGCTTTGAGTGGGGACAGGCTCGAGTGTATCAGATGGCCTTTATCCTTTCACACACACCCCACCTCCTGATGACACAAGTGGTAAAGTGCTCGATTACCAACTGAAAGGTTGGCAGCTTTTGAACCCACTCAGAGGAGCCTGGGAAGACAGGCCTGGCAATATTCTTCTGAAAGATCACAGCCTTGAAAACTTTGGTCACAGCAAGGTTCCACTTTGACACACATGGGGTCACCACGAGTTGGAATTGACTCTACAGCCACTAACAACAACAAAACAACAACAGCCCTCCTGCCCCTCTAAATCATCTCCCATAGTTAACTGTTCAGCCCACTGGGCTTCCACTTTAGGGGCTCACTGCTCAGGAACCACTCTTCCCTGTAGTTCACTGCTCCCTACTCTGCCCCTCACTCTGGCCTGATACTTCTCACCCCCTTCTCATACTTCTACGCTGAGTCAAACAGACCTAGATTCCAGTTTCCTCCTCCACTACTTATTAGCCATGTGATATTTACTTAATCTTTCTAAGTCTCAGTTTTTTTATCTGTGAAATGGAGATAAAAATAGTCCCTACTTCACAGGGTTAAGAGGATGAAATGAGAGAATTCAAAAAAGTGCTCAACACAATACCCAGTACATAGTTGGTACTCAAGACACTTTAGCTATTATTATTATTATCTTACTATCACTCTAAGAGGCATTTTTCCCAATCTGTCTATCCAGAGTAATCTAAAAATGAAAATTATGAATGTCTAGCAATGGTTGGGGAGCCCTGGTGGCACAATGGTTAAGAGCTCAGCTGCTAACCAAAAGGTTGGCAATTCGAATCTACCAGCCGCTCCTTGGAAACCCTATGGGGCAGTTTTACTCTGTCCTATAGGGTTCCTGTGAGTTGAAATCGACTCGATGGCAATGGGTTTTTTGGGTATAGAAACGGTTGGGATTTTTAAAGTGTCCATATGTGAGGTGGTGACATAAGCATCATCATGGGAGAAGTGACGGCTTTTTTAACCCACCTGGAATACAATATACATGTCACGGATGAGGACACTTGATAGTGCCATCTCATGGAGGGACCTACCATTACCAGAGGCCCTCTGCCTACCTGGCCACCCTAATCCTACAAACAAGTCAAAGTTCTAGTTAGGCTGGGCTCATAGGGAGAGGCACCCTATGAGCATCAAGGAAGAGCACCTACCCCTGAGCAGATCCCTCTGATGGGACATTTCAAAAATGGAAGTTGATCCAGATGACCTCTGTCTTTCTTTATGTCACCCCGCACTTTCCTTCGGTCTTAGGTCTCAGGGCTTTCTGGGAAATTGGAAGTAATGCCTCCCTACAGAAAAATCTTGTATCTCTCATGCAGCAAGATCTCTGTCTTCCAAGGGAGATCAAAACACTTCTAGCAATGGAGCTAGGAGTTCCACTCCCTTGGAGGTAATATGTGTGCCTTCCGATTTTTTTTTTTTTTTTCCGATTGGGCCCTTCCAGAGAGAATGTCCTCAGTCTTGTTCAAGGTTCCATGAGAGGGAATTCAAGGCCATGTCAGAGCGGAATCTGCCCCATGGAAAGCCAGTCTTTACCTACACATACAGCAGCTTCCTGGTAGAGGACACCTCAAAGCCATTGCTAGCCCTTGAATGTGGCAGCTTTTTCAGAAATACAGTGAGTTTTCTTTTTTCAGCTGAATGTTCACACCACACTTAAAACCCTCAAAAAATCTCAACTATTTTTAGGGGGACTATTTATTATTCTCATTTACAGACTCCAAGGGTTGAAAGAAAAGTACAAAATTATTTCTGAACACTGACTGTTAGCTGATGCAACTCCACACCAAAGTCAGCCCAAGCAGGACTCATCTGGCATTGTTAGCAGTCTCTTTTGTGTATCCCACGTCAAGGAACAAATCAAGGCCCCTCTGCTGTAATTCAATACCCTTGTCACTTTTTGGGACCCTCAGCAGCCATTTGCTTAGGAAAGCAGACAAGGAGACCTTTTGTGGCCACCTGATGGAACAATATTCAAACACCAGGAAAGGAATTCCCAAAGAAAACAGACAACCTGTTTATGTGGACAAGCAGGCAGTTCAATCCATATCCTACCAGTTTTCTTCCTTCAAAGACTATTACCCCCATTACTACTCCCTGAGACTCAATTAACTTCTCCTTTCAGAAAGGTTAGGGACTGTTGACCTGGCAGTGTTCCCTGCCTTTCAAATGGCTACCACAATGCGGTAGAGGCAGAGCCAGCTGGGGGCGGGCAGTGACAAGGACCTGTCGCCAGTGCCGTTCTTTCATTCCTGGGTTGCAGGCGATGCTCAGAATTGGAATGTTCTGCTTGAACTTATCGATCTTGATTTTCACATTCTCTGCTAAGCGCCTGGGTGCTGGCACGTCAGCCAAGGTCTTGGTCAGTTTATATATCGTCCTCCACATAGACCCTATTTCCTCTGCGATTTCCTCAGCATTCAGTAAATAGAGGGGTCCTAAAAGAGAAAAGATGGAGTGAGGGAAGGGTCAGACCATCAAGTAGATGTTAATCATGTGTTCCTCTAACTCCCTGAACTTAGAATTATGCCTATGGTACGGTGTACTGGGGGGCCCTCGTGGCACAGTGGTTAAGCACTCAACTACTAACTGAAAGGTCAGTGGTTCGAACCCACCAGCAGCTCTGCGGGAGAAAGATGTAGTAGTATGCTTCCATAAAGATGTACAGCAGCCTTGGAAATCCTATAGGGCAGTTCTACCATGGCCTATAGGGTTGCCACGAGTCACAATCAGCTCAATGGCAACGGGTAATGGGCATGGTATACTGGAACAACCACAGGGTTTGGAACTGAGTCTGAATCTGAATCCTCCACTTTGGCAGTAATATCTTGGGCATGTTACTGAGCTTTTCTAAGCCTCAATATGATCATCTGCGCTATGGGGCTAATAATGGATATCCTGAAAAGTGATTATAAAAATTAACAGCAATAGCATAACTAAAATACCTAACCTAATGCCTGGCATACAATGGATGTGCAGTTAGAGTATGAATTGTTATTATTAACTGTAGATGCTGTTACAGTAGTATTAAAAGACATTCCACAGATGCAATAAAATATTAACAACTGGGAAATGTGGGTGAATGGCGGATATGGAAGTTCTCTGTATTCTTCTGGAAACTTTTATGTAAGTTTGAAATTATTTAAAAATAGATTATGTGTTCAGAGAAGAGTTAACACCACTACTACTAAAGGTATTTCAAAGCATAGAAAATGATGGAATACTACCTAACTCATTCTATGAAGCCAGCATATCCCTGATACCAAAACCAGGTAAACACACCACAAAAAAATTACAGACCTATATCCCTCATGAACATAGATGCAAAAATCCTCAACAAAATTCTAGCCAATAGAATTCAACAACATATCAAAAAAATAATCCACCACAACCAAGTGGGATTTATACCAGGTATGCAAGGTTGGTTCAATATTAGAAAAACCATTAATGTAATCCACCATATAAATAAAACAAAAGACAAAAACCACATGATCTTATCAATTGATGCAGAAAAGGCATTTGACAAAGTCCAACACCCATTTATGATAAAAACTCTCACCAAAATAGGAATTGAAGGAAAATTCTTCAACATAATAAAGGGCATCTATACAAAGCCAACAGCCAACATCATTCTAAATGGAGAGAGCCTGAAAGCATTTCCCTTGAGAACGGGAACCAGACAATGATGCCCTTTATCACCGCTCTTATTCAACATTGTGCGAGAGGTCCTAGCCAGAGCAATTAGGCTAGACAAAGAAATAAAGGGCATCCAGATGGGCAAGGAAGAAGTAAAATTATCTCTATTTGCAGATGACATGATCTTATACACAGAAAACCCTAAGGAATCCTCCAGAAAACTACTGAAACTAATAGGAGAGTTCGGCAGAGTCTCAGGTTATAAGATAAACATACAAAAATCAGTTGGATTCCTCTACATCAACAAAAAGAACATCGAAGAGGAAATCACCAAATCAATACCATTCACAGTAGCCCCCAAGAAGATAAAATACTTAGGAATAAATCTTACCAAAGATGTAAAAGACCTATACAAAGAACACTACAAAGTACTAGTGCAAGAAACTAAAAGGGACCTACATAAGTGGAAAAACATACCTTGCTCATGGATAGGAAGACTTAACATAGTAAAAATGTCTATTCTACCAAAAGTGCATACAATGCACTTCCGATCCAAATTCCAACAACATTTTTTCATGTGATGGAGAAACAAATCACCAACTTCATATGGAAGGGAAAGAAGCCCTGGATAAGTAAAGCATTACTGAAAGAGAAGAAGAAAGTGGGAGGCCTCACTCTACCTGATTTTAGAACATATCATACAGCCACAGTAGTCAAAACAGCCTGGTACTCGTACAACAGGCACATAGACCAATGGAACAGAATTGAGAACCCAGATATAAATCCATCCACATATGAGCAGCTGATATTTGACAAAGGCCCAGTGTCACTTAATTGGGGAAAAGATAGTCTTTTTAACAAATGGTGCTGGCATAACTAGATATCCATTTGCAAAAAAATGAAACAGGACCCATACCTCACACCATGCACAAAAACTAACTTCAAGTGGATCAAAAACCTAAACATAATGACTAAAACGATAAAGATCATGGAAGAAAAAATAGGGACAACCTTAGGAGCCCTAGTACAAGGCATAAACAGAATACGAAACATTACTAAAAATGACAAAGAAACCAGATAACTGGGAGCTTCTAAAAATCAAACACCTATGCTCATCTAAAGACTTCACCAAAAGAGTAAAAAGACCACCTACAGATTGGGAAAAAATTTTCAGCTGACATCTCCAACCAGCGCCTGATCTCTAAAATCTATATGATTCTGTTCAAACTCAACCACGAAAAGACAAACAACCCAATTAAAAATTGGGCAAAGGACATGAACACACACTTCACTAAAGAAGACATTCAGGCAGCTAAAAGATACATGAGAAAATGCTCTCGATCATTAGCCGTTAGAGAAATGCAAATTAAAACTACGATGAGATTCCACCTCACTCCAACAAGGCTGGCCTTAACCCAAAAGCACAAAATAATAAATGTTGGAGAGGCTGCGGAGAGATTGGAACTCTTATACACTGCTGGTGGGAACGTAAAACGGTACAACCACTTTGGAAATCTATCTGGCGTTTTCTTAAAAAGTTAGAAGTAGAACTACCATACAACCCAGAAATCCCACTCCTCGCAATATATCCTAGAGAAATGAGAGCCTTTACATGAATAGATATATGCACACCCATGTTTATTGCAGCACTGTTTACAAAGGCAAAAAGTTGGAAGCAACCAAGGTGTTCATCAACAGATGAATGGATAAATAAATTGTGGTATATTCACACAGTGGAATACTACGCACCAAGAAAGAACAGTGATGAATCTGTGAAACATTTCATAACATGGAGGAACCTGGAAGGCATTATGCTGAGTGAAATTAGTCAGATGCAAAAGGATAAATATTGTATAAGACCACTATTATAAGATCTTGAGAAACAGTTTAAACTGAGAACACATTCTTTTGTGGTTACGAGAGGGGGGACGGAGAGAGGGTGGGAGAGGGCTATTCACTGATTAGATAGTAGATAAGAACTACTTTAGGTGAAGGGAAGGACAACACTCAATACAGGGAAGGTCAGCTCAACTGGACTGGACCAAAAGCAAAGAAGTTTCCAGGATAAACTGAATGCTTCAAAGGTCAGCGGAGCAAGGGCGGGGGTTTGGGGACTATGGCTTCAGAGGACATCTAAGTCAATTGGCAAAATAAATTCTATTATGAAAACATTCTGCATCCCACTTTGAAGTGTGGCTTCTGGGGTCTTAAATGCCAACAAGTGGCCATCTAAGATGCATCAATTGGTCTCAACCCACCTGGATCAAAGGAGAATGAAGAACACCAAGGTCACAAGATAATTATGAGCCCAAGAGACAGAAAGGGCCACATGAACTAGAGACTTACATCATCCTGAAACCAGAAGAAATAGATGGTGCCCGGCCACAACCGATGAGTGCCCTGATAGGGAGCACAACAGAGAACCCCTGAGGGAGCAGGAGAACAGTGGGATGCAGACTCCAAATTCTCATAAAAAGACTAGACTTAATGGTCTGACTGAGACTGGAAGAATCCCGGGGGTCATGGTCCCCAAACCTTCTGTTGGCCCAGGACAGGAACCATTCCCGAAGACAACTCATCAGACATGGAAGGGACTAGACAATGGGTTGGAGAGAGATGCTGATGAAGAGTGAGCTACTTGTATCAGGTGGACACTTGAGACTGTGTGGGCATCTCCTGTCTGGAGGGGAGATGGGAGGGTAGAGAGGGTTAGATACTGGCAAAACGGTCACGAAAGCAGAGACTGGAAGGAGGGAGCGGGCTGACTCATTAAAAAAAAAAACAAAAAATTTTTTTTTGTTTTTTGAGAGTAAATGGGAGTATGTAGTAAGGTGTCTATAAGTTTATATGTGAGAGACTGACTTGATTTGTAAAATTTTACTTAAAGCACAATAAAAATTATTAAAAAAATAGACTATGTGAAAAACAAAGAGTGATGCCTCATTTAAAATAAAATAAAATTAAAAAAGTACTCCAAAACCTTAATTTCCTTCTCTTCCTTTTCTCTTATAGGGAACATTTAGATTTGAGTTTCACGTTCAGCCAGAATCTTTTTATTTTTTTTTATTGTACTTTAGATGAAGGTTTACAGAACAAACTATTTTCTCATTAAACAGTTAATACATATATTGCTTTATGACATTGGTTAACAACCCCACAACATGTCAACACTTTCCATTTTCGACCTTGGGTTCCCTATTACAAGCTTTCCTGCCCCCTTCTGACTTCTATTCTTTGCCCCAGGGCTGGTGTGCCCCTTCAGTCTCATTTTGTTTTACGGGTCCCTCCAATCTTTCAGCCAAAATCTTTCCATGCTGCTGCTTCCTTTTGGATAGCTCAAATTTGTATTAAATCTTGCATCATGATGTTGCTAATTTACTAAAAAATATTTTTCTTTCAGGGTTTCCAAAACTAAATACAGCTTCATTAATTCAACATGCTTCATCAACCTAACATTTTTGTTGAGCAATCAAAAAATCAAAATTAAAAAAGAGAAGAAAAGAGAGTGCCTTCCACGAGCCAGAAACTATTGTAGGTGCTGGACTAGAGTGGAAGAGACCTAAAAGGGAACTGAGTAGCCTCTGCTTGGAAGGATTTGACTGCATTATCACGGCGATTTCACAAGTGGGAAGAATAAATTCAGTAAGGCTCTTGAGACAGAGGCACAAAAGAGCAAAATGACTTGCCCAGGCTACTTGCAATCAGCAGGGTAAAAGGAGACAGTCTTTCTCAGCCTGGAGCAATTTCTCCCAGGTGAAGACTGTCTGGAGATAGACTAGGATGACTATGCCTACAAGAAGGAAATACTTGGGATAATTTTGGAATTTTAGGGACCGCTGTTTGAAATGAAGGCATGAATCTCTTTATTCACATACCTAACCTCATAACTCTGAGTAAAGACCATACACTAGAACTCGAATTCTGACCTTAAAAGATAAGACAAAACCACAAAACCAAACCCAGTGCCGCCAAGTTGATTCTGACTCATAGAGACCCTATAGGACAGAGTAGAACTGCCCCATAGAGTTTCCAAGGAGTGCCTGGTGGATTTGAACTGCCGACCCTTTGGTTCGCAGCTGTAGCACTTAACCACTACGCCACCAGGGTTTCCAAAGATGAGACAAGAGGTGGTAATTTTTGCAGTAGCTACGTGGATACAGTTAACTCAGTCTATATTCCATACGGTGGTTGGAGGAAATAACAGGTGAGGTTCTGTTCAGCTCTGACATTCTAGAGTTCTAAAAAATATTGCCAACGGCATTCCTTAAGGTCATACTCTTCAGCCCCAAGGATGTAAATGAAGAAGAATGTCTAGGCAAACACGGCATTGTGAGGCCATGCCTTTAACTGCATCTGCCTTTCTTAATTCCCCACTAAATGATCAAAGGGGAAACCTCCATCTCTACTAGAGACTGGAGAAGGATGTCAACCAAATGTGAGTCACTAGAATTTCTGTAGGATATCACAGTGGTTTTCAAACTTTAGCATGCATCAGAACTGCTGACAGGATTTATTAAAACATATTTCCAGGCCCCACCCTCAGAGTTTCCGATTCAGTAGGTCTGTATATGAGTTAAAAAATACATAAACATTTTTATAAATGCAATATTCATGTCTAATTAAAAAGACTTGGTAAATTATAAATAGTTCCTTAACACCACAAAAATTCTTAGTTCAAACAACAAAGCATCATGTTTAAAGGTGATCCTATAGAAGCATTCCATTAAAATCAGGACAATGAGGGTGTTCATTATTATCACTACAGTATTACATTTATTATGGAAGTGCTAGCCAACATGGTTAGAAAAGAAAATGATAAAACAGGCATAAATATTATAAATTAAGAAGGTAAAATATTCTAATTGCATAGATATGATTGAGTACTTGGAAAAATTAAGAGCATCAACTGAAATGTTATGAAAACTAAAAAATTATTTGAAGAAGGGAGTTTAGTAACACTCCAGTAGAAAAAAATTAGAGCTCACGAGAAGAGACTTTTATAAAACAAGGAATCCATTTGTCCAATGAACATTCAACTTCAGTGGTAATTAAAGGAAAGGATTTTTTTAAGATTAAAAACGAGGTATCATTTTAAACATCAAACTAGCAAAAAAGTTTTAAAAGGTACTGATTCCCAAGATATTTAAGGGTGTCGGGAATGGACATGCTTACACTGCTAGAAGAAGAATAAATTAAAACATAATTTGTCTGGAAGTCAATAGCAATAAAAAAAGCATTTTATAAAACCCTAATAATTTTCATCACATACCCTTTGATCCAGCCATTTCACTTTTAGGAATTCATCCTAAGGAAACAGTCATAGTTGTGTCCAAAAAACTGGCCACAAAGATGTTCATCACAGTTGTGTTCATTATACTGAAGCTAATTATACTGAAGTTCATTATAAACAAGCTCAGGATCTCTGAGTTTGTCTGCTCTTACAAAATCAATGTATTCAAGTTAATTGCTTTTCCCCCAACAGGCTTGTCACTTCTCTTGTTCTTATGCCAGTGATGGCAACATTCACCAAATTGCCTGAGCCAACCATCTGGAAATCTCCCTAGGTTCTTCCTTCTTTCTCATAGCCTCCTACCCACATCAGATCAATCATTAAGTCCCATTGATTCTACCTCCTTAATACTCTCTAGACTCCAGAGTCTAGAGTAGAGGAGATAGTTTTACAGATGTTTACAGGATCGGTGTCTCTCTTAAAGCAGCACAATAGTGGCACTGTTAACTTTATCCTTCCATAATTTGCCTCTCAGAGTCACTGTCTAATTTATGGTTCTCTAGGTTGTTCTATTTTACCTTGGCAATAGGTCTGGCTCTTTGATCCCTACCTTCCATAACTATCACATCAGAAAATTTTGACTGGGCCTGCCTTAATCCAGAGTGTCCAAATCTGAAAAAGCCCACCCAGAATCTGAAGTCCAAACCTTATTTCAGAACTGGCTGGGGGTCCCCATTCTGCTCTAGTGAGACCACAGCATACCATTCATCCACTCCTCTGATTTGGTGCTGAACTCATAGGCCGTCACCCACAGCTGCTCGTAAGGCACTTTGTTGGTCATCACGGTTTGCAGAAGCGGGAAGGTACTCTTCTCTTTTTCCAACAGCTCCTCCTCCTTATTGATCAACTGAAGGGCAAAAAGGGATGCTGATTATTGAGTGGGCGGTTCTCCTGAACCCTGAAAGCCACTGTGACAAATTTTTCAGTACCTCGTAAATCAAGTAGAGGAAGATGCTAAGCACATCTAGAAAGCAAGAGATGGAAATAAGGCATGAACTCAAGCAAGCAGATGCCTCTGTGATCTCAGAGGGCCAAGGCAGCTGCGATCTAACTGGTTGAAGCTCTTGGATAATGTGCTACTTGTTGCATCACCTTTGCTCCCATGGTACCATATTCATATCTCCATTTTCATGCGTTTCATTTGTACTTTAGCTGTTTACGTGATGTCTTCTTACACTGATTTGCCTCAAAGGTTAGAATTTTAATAGTTAAAGAACTTACTATCTGAACTTTGGGGGAAGTTACTTAACTTCTCTAAGAGTATTTCCTTACTTTAAATGAAGATAAATAAAGATACAGATGATATAGCTATACATATAAAGTGCCTATTTTAGCGTTTAATAAATGGGGATAATAACGTCTATCCCAAAGGCTTGTTATGGGCATCGAGATATCGCATACGAAGCCTTCTGTACATTGCCCAGCACACAGTAAATGTTCACTATATGTGAGCAATTACTCTACTTCAATTTCTCCTCTGTGTACTCAGTGACTAACAAAAAACCTGGTATAATATAGGGGCACGATAAAGGTTAGTTGAAGGAACCAGTAAAAGAGCTGGTCAATCAATCAACCAGTGCTATCCACCTGACAAGTTCTGTCAGGAACATATGACAGCAAGGACCAGAACCATTAAATCTAATACAGAGTCACAAATCCTTATCCCAAGACTCCAAACCTCAAATTCCACCAGCGCCTGTTCCAGGTTCTTTGATATCTCGTTAAGCTTTTCAACGTTGTTCTTCATCTCTTCTGTGGTCATCACTTCACGCTTCCTAAAAGCTTCCAGTTCCTTGTTGTAGCCCTCAAGCTTTGACTCAAATTCTGAGCACCTTATAGCAAAGAGAGCACAGTCACATTTGAACTTGCCATTTTGTACATTTTCAAAATATAAGCATTGCTCACCCGTATTCAAGCCTGGGAGAATCTCATCTTCTGGGACCTGCAGATTATGTGTATATATGTGTGTGTGTGTGTGTGTATATATATTTAAATTGCTAACTGCAGAAAAATACGATGATAAAAGAAGTTGAAAAATAATTTTAACAACCTATAGTCCCAACTCCCAGGGCTGGCTACTGTGAACCTATTGGTGATTAAACATTCCCAGATGTTTTCTTGTATACGTAAATATATATAAGGTATGTATGATGTATACACATATTATTTATTTATCCATCTATTAAATATTAGATATTTAGTATTGAGTGCCTAATACGTTCTAGGAATTACTCTAGGTATCAGGTGTGGAGTACACTGTTAAGCTCCTACCCTCATGGAGCTTGTATTTTATTGGGGGGAGACCCAGACAATAAACATGCATGGGTGGATGGATGAATGGGTGGATGGGTGCATGGATGGATGAATGGATAGATCCATAGATAGATAAAGATGAAATGAGACAAGATATTTAATATAATTTGATAAGTGCTCTGAAGAAAACAGAGCAGGGCAGAGTGACTAGTGTATGAAAGTAGAAGCCTACTTTATCTAGACTCATCAGAAAAGACCTTCCTAGAGATTTATCTACTTCATCCATATTATCAAGGAAGCAAGTTTCAAATCCACTTCTCTCTTTTCCTAGCGAGGTAGAATAACATAGCGTTATGTGCACAGGCTCTGGAGTCAAACAGCCTGGGTTCAAATTTTCCTTCTGTCACTTACTAGCTATGTGACCTTGGGCAAGTGACTTAACCTCTCTATACCTCAGATACGTACAGATACAGATAAAGTTCCTACTTTAGTATTTAATAAGTATTAATGTGTAGTATTTAATATTCTTACTAAGGTAACATACACAAATTTCTTATAAATAAGACTGGTACATATTTAATAAGGTAACATATAAAATTCTTAGAACTGAGCCTGGTATGTAGTAATCACTATATAAGTATTCACTCTCATTCATTAGAACGTAAACTCTACAAACGCAATTTTTGTCTCTTTTATTCCTTGTTTTATCTCCAGCACTTTAGAAGAGTAAGGGAAATTTGCCATTTAGAACAGCTAGTTTTTTTTTTTTTACTATCCCATAAAGTTTAATATACAACATGGTCATTATTTTGTAAGTATTCTGCTATGGTAGTTTTATTGCTCTTTTTTTCCTTAAAAGTACTTAGGAAGAGTTAATTTTCAGGTCCACCACTGTCTGTCAGTGGCTTGCATGTTACTGAGATGCTGGAGGCTATGCACTGATATTTCAAGTACCAGCAGGGTCACCCGTGGTAGACCGGTTTCAGCAGAGCTTCCAGACTAAGACAGACTAGGAAGAAAGGCCTAGTGATATACTTCTGAAAATTAGCCAATGAAAACCTTATGGATCACAACATAACACTGCCTTATTCACTTGCTTGAACATGTCACCAGGAGGGATCAATCACTGGAGGAGGACATCACATTTGGTGAAGCAGAGGGCCAATGAGGGCAAAGGAGACCCTCAGTGAGATGAATTGGCACAACAGCAACAATGATGGACTCAAATATCCTGGTGATGACGAGGATGACACAGGACCAGGCAACATTTCGTTCTGCTATACATAAGGTCACCATCAGTTGAAATCAACTCGACAGCAGCTATCTGTCAACTGAATTTTCAAGTAGTTTTATTTGGGTTTTATTACAAATTGGATTGTGTGGTAAGCAGCCTCTAAGATGGCACCCAATGATCCATGCCTCCTGGACCTACTGACTCACTTTTAATAAAAAGAATATGGCAAACATGTTAGGATGTCACTTCCAAGATTAGGTTATATAGAAAGGCTGTGACTTCTGCCTTGTTCACTGTCTCTCAGCCTCTCCTTCCCTGAGGCTGACAGCCTGCAAGAGACTGAATTCCACTAACAATCCTGTGAGTGAGAATGAAAGATCCAGGAAAAAAAAAAGGTTAAGTTTCTCAGAGAGGAACAAAATTGTTTTCACAGAAGATGAATGAATAAATGAATACTGTTTATGCCTCCTCATACAGGGTTGTTCTCCAGACTGATGTAAAATAATGGGCAGGAGGCTCAAAGATTCACCAGAGAGGGCTGCACCAGGGCTGCAGGTCTCTCCTCTCTGAGGCTTTTCTAGAGCTGCTCCTCTGCTGGCCCCTGCGGTTATGAGCTCAGGAACTGGTGGATCAGATCAAGCCGAGCGTTCTCCTAGTCACCCCTTGTGCCTCTTAACTTCAATAGCACTACTGTCTCTCATTAGTCTCTCTCCAGCTTACAGTAGGGTTACGATCTAAAAGCATGCTTTCAGCATGGTGGTTTGGATGTTAAGAAGCGCTTTTTTCTCAAAGGAAGTATTGTTACAAGGGAGAAGGAAGCTGACAGTTTTGAATGCCTGTTATGTCCTGGATGGAACCTAGGTACAATCTCAGATCCTCTTATCTCATTCTTGACCTCAGTAAGGTAGTCACTATTGTTAACCCATTTTCTAGATGAGGAAACTGAGGCTTAAAAAAGATTAAGATCCCCTATAGGGTCGCTATGAGTCAAAATCAACTCCCCGGCAGTGGGTTTGGGTTTTTTGGGTTTTAACCTACATATATAATGATTCTGCTTCTTGATTAACCATCAAAAATCAGTTCTACCCATCAAGCTAAGTTCTGAATCCTGGGAACAGTATTGTTTTTGTTAGTTGCAATTAAGTGGATTCTGACTTATGACAACTCCAAGTGTGCAAGGTAGAACGGCTCCATAGGGTTTTCAAGGCTGTGAACTTTTTGAAGCAAGTCACCAGGCCTGTCTTCCAAGGCACCTCTGGGTGGGTTCGAGCCTCCAACCAGTGCTTAACCATTTGCGCCACCCAGGGGCTCCTAGAACAGTATACGCGTGTGTGCAATTTTTTTCTTTTTGCTGGGCAGCAGACCTGGGCCACATTTTGGGGGTAGCAACCAAATGGGTTTACCCTTCAGCCCAAACCCCCAAATGCAGCTATTTCTCAATGCAGTTAATTTCAACAAGAGGTTTGAAGAGAAGTATCTTGTATGGAAATCCTGGCTTTCACCTGCCTTCTTCCTTTCTCAAGAATATTTCCAGGGATTACGGCAGCTAAAGTTGGGCAGTGGGAATTTCGTGCGTGATAAGGACAGGGTGTGGATCTGCAGTTCATAAACAAAGTGGTATGTGCGTGTGTCTTTACTATGTACATGGCACCTGGCCCATGTCACCTGGCACTGCCTGATTTATTTACCTGCCAACACACATACATGTCTAGAATAGAGCACAGCATGTAGTAAAAAATCCATTATAAATACTGGTGGGATTGACAAATAATGAATGAATAAGTGATTACAGCCACATTAGCGTTAAACAAGACCAGCTGCAAAGTAGGCAATTTCTCAGCCTCCTGCCACGCCCTTGTTATTCCTGCCTTCCGTGATCTCCAATGTAAGGCTGACAATTTTGCTATCATTACTTATTGCAGAGGCCATTACATGCCACTATCTTTGCCTTTTGTTTCTGCACAGCCAGATTGCAACTATTTAAGGCAGAAAGGGAAGATATTGGCAGAGATTACTACAAAGAAGCAGGCTTAAAGAGAACATCCCTCAGTGGGAAACAAAAGGAAATTCCTTCCCAACCAACTGTCTTCAACCATAACCCACATGTTGCCTGGGGTGTGGATGGGGCAAGGGTAGGAGGAGGGTGGGGGTAGGGGTGGGATAGGGAGGGGTGAGGGGCTCTAGACAGAACCAGGAACGTGCAGCAGGGGTTATGAAGCCAGGCCTTATTTCCAAAGCAACCCCAGACTTCCCCATACCTTTTAATCAAGTCCATCTCTGCCTGATCCCTCTTGTTAAAGAGCAGGT
Organism: Loxodonta africana; assembly: GCF_030014295.1. NCBI lineage: Eukaryota > Metazoa > Chordata > Mammalia > Proboscidea > Elephantidae > Loxodonta > Loxodonta africana. The sequence goes on from NC_087353.1 coordinate 77,127,341, forward strand.
TTCGGCTGTTTTCAAAGATATCTTCAATCTGATCTGGCCAGAGGAACAGAGTGCTGTTCAACTTGATATCCTCTTCTGCAAAACACAGACAGTCTGCTCTAGGGCACTGCTCAGCATAGGTCCAGCAGAATAAGAGGTCAATAGAAGTAGGTATGGGGATGGCAATGAATGGACAGTGGAGCGGGGCAGGGGGCACTTTTCTGAATGACTAGTTTAGTTCCCCCAGCCCATTATGAAGGAATGAGAGCCAATATTTACTGAGCACTTACTAAGGGCCAGACTAGAAGGTAGGTGGTATTACCATCCCTGTTTTTACAGATGGTAAACACAGAGGTTAAGCCAAGTGGTCAAGCTCCCTCTGTGTTTTGGATATAGCCGTGTTCCCCAACCAAAAAAAAACATGTGTTGGAATCTTAACCCCTATACCTGTGGATGTGATCCTGTTTGGGATTAGGGGATTCTTATGTAAAAAAAAAAAAAAAAAAAAAAATTTATGGTAATGAAAACATATTAGTGTAGGGTGTGTCCTGAACCTAATCATTCTGAGTTATAAAAACAGCAGATTTCACACATGGCCTAGCACATGCTGGGAAGACAGATGCCATGTGAGGATCCCCGTGAACCAAGGAATGCCTAGAGCTACCGACAAGGGAGGAAGCAACAAGGAAAGAATAAGCTGAGACCCTGATTTGGACTTTCTGGCTCCAGAACCGTAAGAAAAAATAAATTTCCATTCTCTAAAGCCGCCCACTTGTGGTATTTGTGTTACAGCAGCACTAGGTAACTAAGACACACTGTTAGAAGGTGGCAGAGCCAAATTCGAATCCAGGTTTAACCAAGTCCAAAGTCTAAGCTCTTAACCACTCTGCTTTATCACCTAGGTCTGAGAAGAGTCAGCACCTGGATTGAAGTTTGGGTTTTGCTCTACACTCAAACCATTTCATCTTGTCTGGGTCTCAGTTCCTCCTTTGGTTAAATGGAGGCAATATCAATGCCTGATGCTCCACTCATCTTATGGTTCTGGCCAATTAAAATGCTCCGGGTTCCACCCATACACTTGGGAACTTAGAGGGCAGAAACCACATTGAGTCCAGTGTGTGTGTACACATGGTCGAGGGCACAGCTCATGAACGTGAGTGTGGATGGTTAGGGGATCATTTTTCACTCCCAGTCCCCATCTCTTCCTCCTATGGCTGCTCTCCTCCCACCTCCAATTATGAACATCAGGTAATTAACAGGTATTTCCAGATGGGAAAGGCTCTGAAACTTGGCTTCTGGAGAGCGTATCAGCTTTTCCTTCAGTACCTGGTCCCGGTTACAATCTCTAATTTAGTCCAATAACCCTCCAGGGGCCCAGGCCATTTCTTTTCTTTTAAGATATGTAGGAGTATGAAGAAAAATGCTCTGGCCTCTTAAAAGGTGAGGCTGTATTAAGATTACAGATGAGTGCAATCCATCCATTTATAAAGTGCATTCTGCGTTTGGAAGTGGCTTTTCCAAGAACTCCAGGCACGAGATGCCAAGAGAGGCATCTAAGAACCAGAAGCCAAGTCTCTAGATAGTTCCTCTTTTTGTCTAATAAAGTTCCCTTTGTTTGATTCAAATTCCTGTGGGTAAGAGTGTGAACTCATAGTGCCTCTAACATATGGACCCACTTAAAAAGCAGCTCTCCTGCTATTCAGTGGTAGGCTTGTATAACTCTCCTTCCCCTGCCTCTCTGTCCATAAAAATATAAATATACATTTGCATATAAATGTGTAGCATTGGACGTACGGGGCAAGTCTGCATAGTCCAGCAAAAACTCTAGCCGTTCACTTGCATCTCTAAGTTGCCTCCTGAGTCTGAATACGGTGACGTCGCTGGATTTCTTTAAGAATTCAATGAGGAATACCAGCTCCTCAGTGTTGGCGGGAATCTCACTGACTTTGTCTGCGATGGCACTGTACTGATTACAAATGCTACAGAGAAAAAATGGCTATTGTCATCATCATCATCATCGTCACTACCACCACCACCATCATCATCTAAAATAACTTTCTTGTAAGAACCCATCATGCTGAACAGACATGATTCCTATTTAGAGACCAGAACAATGGCTTCCAACTTTTCTCCATCTGCAAATCCTTGATGGATGCTATTCACATGCATATCACCCATACCACAGCCATTGCCTTCAAGTTGTTTCTGACTCATTGTGGCCCTATAGGACAGAATAGAACTACCTCATAGGGTTTCCAAGGCTGTAAATCTTTACGGGAGCAGACTGCCACATCTTTCTTCCACAGGGCAGCTGGTGGATTCGAACCACTGACCTTTTTGTTAGCAACCAAGTGCTTAACCACTGCGCCACCAAGGCTTCTATGCACATCGTATGCCAGTAATAACAGTAGTAATATAGTCCAGGAACCCTATGGGGTAGTTCTACTCTATCACGTGGGGTCACTATGAGTTGGAATCAACTCAACAGCACCCAACAACAACAGCAAGGAAATTACATATTTATTTTGATTAGCATGGATGCAATGACTAAATAAAGCACCTTGTTGCTTTGATTTGGCAAGGAAAAAATGGGCTGGTGCTTAAGAAAAATAATATAATTCCTCAAATTTTCCAAAGGAAGTGTCCCAGTAGTGTGAAGGCTGAAAACCTTTTATTGTCAAAGTCCTAAAACCTCATTCTATAGATGAAGAAACTGAAGATCAGAGAGATAAAGTGACTTGTCAGGGTCCATACAGATAGTCAATGGAAGAACTTGGATTCAAAACCAAGTCTTCTGGCTCCAAGGCCAGGAATCTCAGTACGTCATCTCTCAGTGAGAAAGATGAGTGTGGGGGTTGAGAGCATGGCCTCTGGGGGTCAGAATAAGCTAGGTTAAACCCTAGATATGCCACTTGCTAACCTCTCTGAGTCTGTTTCTTCACTGACACAGTGGAGAGAATAAAGCCAACCTCTTATGGTTGTTATGAAGAACTGATTAATTAGATCTCTTATATTCAGAGTGTTTACATGGTGCACGGACTATAACATGTGTTGGATAAGTGGTAGCCATTATTATCTTTGGAGTCCCTGGGTACTGCAGACCATTAATGCATCTGGCATTGAACCATAAGGTTGAAGGTTCAAGTCCACCCAGAGGTGTCTTGGAAGAAAGGCCTAGCAATCGATCTACTTCTGAAAAATCTGCTACTGAAAACCTATGGAGCACAGTACTATTCTGACACAACCCAAATGGGGTGGCCATAAGTCAGAATGGACTTGACAGCAACTGGTTTTATTATTATCATTAATTTGCTGATGATTTTCCGATACTCATTTTGTAAACCTTACAGTACTATAAAATGTTACAATAGTGTATATGAATAGTACGATGTTGTTTGGTGCCGTGGAGTTGATTTTCGATAGCAACCCCATGTGACAGAGTAGCACAACCCCCATAGGGTTTTCTTGGCTGTAATCTTTATGGGAGGAGATTGCCAGGTCTTTCTCTCACAGAGCTGCTTGATGGGCTCAAACTGCTGACCCGTCAGTTGGCAGCCAAGCACTCAAACACTGTCCCACCAGGGCTCCTGAATAATACCTATACACAATACACAACAGTAATAGTGATCATTATTATTAAATAATCTTAGTCTATACTTTAAAGTGAGAAAGAGAATTAGGATAACAAGGATTAGCCATTTTGTAACATTCAAATAGAGACGCTGGAGCAGACAGTTGCTATCTTTGCCTCTCAGAGCCCATTCTCTCTCCTGGTAACAACACCCTATGCTTTCTTGGGGAATCACCACCCCCCCATTCATGTGGTTTTTATAGGGCTGACACCCCACCACGGTGATGGGAACACCACCCAGATCTGAGCCATCTTCATGGCCACAGCAATTGGTTGATGGTTACACAAATGACCCAAGTCAGCATGATGTCATTCAGGCCAAGGCTTTTGAGAGACTGTTGGAAAAAGATAACCTCTCTCACCCTGCTCACAGGAACATGGAAGATATAAGCCTGGACTGCTGAAGAGAGCTTCTCAGAGAACAGAGCCAACACAGAGGAAAGCAGAGCAGAGAGAGAGATGGCACCCTTGTTGCAGTATTGAGTCTGGACCTAGCACGTAGAGGTTAGCAACTTCTGAACTTTTCAATATGTGAACTCCATATTCCTTTTTTGGCTTAAGCCAGTCTGAGTTGAGTTTCTAATCAAAAATATAGACATTTATCAGTAAAAATGAAGACCTAACATAGAGCTTCAGATCAAACAGCACAATTGCCAGACCGTGCGTGCCAAATAGCGCTATTTCTCTAAACAGAATAAACAATACCTGGTGTTGGTGTCCCGGTTTACATCCACTTGGAATTGAATCAGCCGGTCTTTAAGGTTTTGGGCTCGCTCACAGAGATCATAATTTAGGGTCATGGTATCAAGGCAGAACATGGCCAAAGGCACAGTGATGTGCATGGATGCAATTTCATTTCTCAGCTTTTTAATTTCACTGATCCTCTGTAGAAAGGAGCACATTCAGTAGCTTAGTTTGCCTGAGCCTCTATCCACTCATCCTCCTTCCTACCCCAGCAGAGGCTAGTCCAATGTCCAGCACAGTATGTATATTAGCCAAGCAAGCACTGGTTACTGATTGGGCTGTCTGTAGGACAGGCCACCAAAGCATGAAACGTGGAGTGGCATCTCCTACCTTCACAAAATCCTCAATTTCATGGTTTTCTTTCAGGAATGCAGTGATGTTTTGTTCTGCCATGTTATCCAATAAATCATCATATTTCTTGTATACATTTAAGTACCTTCCATATTGAAGAGCACAAAATCAAACACACAAATACAGGTCACCAAATCAGATTAGTCAGAGTGGAAAACAGAGCAATAAAATCTTAAAAATGAACCCAATGGGAGTGACTGTTAATGGGTATGTGGTCTTTTTTTGGTTGGGGTTGGGGAGAAAGAGGGGTGATGAAAATGTTCTGAAATTAGGTAATGGTATGGTTGTAAATGGAAACCCTGGTGGCTTGGCTGTTAACCAAAAGGTCACCAGTTCAAATCTACCAGGCACTCCTTGGAAACCCTATGAGGCAGTTCTTCTCTGTCATACAGGGTTGCTATGAGTCAGAATCGTCTCAGTGACAACGGGTTTTGTTTTGTTTTTTTGGTTTATGGTTGTACATGGGTCCCTGGTGGCTTGGCAGCTAACCAAAAGGTTGGCCGTTCAAACCCACCAGCTGCTCCTTGGAAACCCTATGAGGCAGTTCTACTCTGTCCTATACAGTTGCTATGAATCAGAATCGACTCGATGGCAACAGGTTTGGTTTTTTTTGGACGGTTGTACATCCTCGTGAATATACTAAAAGTCAATGAGTTGTATCCTTTAAAATGGTGAGTTTTGTGATACATGAATTGTGTTGTTGTTGTTGTTAATTGACATTAGTTACGGACTGCTACTCAAGGCAAACCCATGTGTTACAGAGTAGAACTGCTCTATAGGGTTTTCTTGGCTGAAATCTGTACAGAAGCAGATCGCCAGACCTGTCTTCCACAGTAGGAGCCCCTGGATGGTGCAAATCATTAAGCACTAGTCAAACCCACCCACAGGCACCTCGGACGACAGGACTGGTGATCTGCTCCTGAAAGGTCACAGCCTTGAAAACTCTATGGAGCAATTCTACTTGGCACACATGGGGCCACCATGAGTCGGAACTGACTAGATGGCAACTAACAACCACAACAACAATCTTCTGCAGTACCACTATTTCAAAGGTTAGAATCTTTGATATTTAGTGAAAATGCTAATTAGCACATCATTGGATTATTGTAAAACTTAACTGTAATAATGTATAGAAAGCAATTAATACTATCCCTGACATACAGTTAATGTGCAATAAACATTAGTTCCCATCCCTCCTTTCAGCTCTAAAATTCTATGTCTAAATTTTAAGACAAAAACTGGAATTGATGAACCTAAAACCTATTAAGTGAAATTAGGTTTGTCTTTGTTATCAGAAAAACCAAAAGCCAAACCCAGTGCCATCGAGTCAATTCCGACTCATAGCGACCCTATAGGAAAGGGTAGAACTGCCCCATAGAGTTTCCAAGGAGCACCTGGCAGATTCAAACTGCAGACCCTTTGGTTAGCAGCCGTAGCACTTAACCACTACGCCACCAGGGTTTCCTTTGTTATCAGATCACACAAAAATGGCTAGATAGATTTTTCCCATAATTGGAGGATGTGTTCAGAATGATCTGACTTAAAATAACTTTGAATTAAAATAAAGAGGATGTGGAGTAAGCAGAATTAACTTTGTGGGGACTCAGTGAACACTCCTAAGAGTTGGCCAACACTTTAGAGTCTCTGAAACTGAGGTAAAGGAGAAGCAAATGGAACTGTCAACTCAAACAAACTGTATAAGACCCCACAGACAGAGAAAGCAATAGTTTCTAATAGAAGTCCCCAAATCAAATTCACAAGGGCAGGTGTTCCAAATCTGAGGCCATGATTTTCAGACCAGGTTAGCAGTACTTCTCAAATGGGGGTGATTCTGCCCCTAGGGATACGTTTTGTCCATGTCTGGAGGCATTTGTGATTTTCACAACTGGGAGGGGAGGGTGTTTGTTATTACTGAGATCTAGTGTACTAGACCAAAAAAGAATCGATGCCTTTGAGTTATGGCGTTGGTTAAGAATACTGAATATACCATGTACTGCCAGAAGAATGAACAAATGTCTTGGAAGAAGTACAGTCAGAATGCTCCTTAGAAGCAAGGATGACTAGACTTCGTCTCACGTACTTTGGACATGTTATTAGAAGGGACCAGCCCCTAGAGAAGGACGTCATGTTTGGTAAAGTGAGGATCAGTGAAAAAGAGGAAGATCCTCAACAAGATGGATTGACACAGTGACTGTAGCAATGGGCTCAAACATGGCAATGATTGTGCGCATGGTGCAGGACCAGGCAGGGTTTCATTCCATTGTACATAGGGTCGCTATGAGTTGGAACTGACTCAACGGCACCAAACAACAATAACAATGTACTGAGGCCAGGGATGTTCTTAAATCGTACAATGCACAGGACAGCCCTCTACAGCAAAGAATTTTCCAGTCCAAAATGTCAATAGTGCTAAATGTTGAGAAATTCTGGGTTAGGGTGACCATATACCTTAGTTTCCCTGGGACAATCCAGGTTTACACTTCTTGTCCCATGGTAGTTATTAATAGTGCCTCTTTCACTCTCAGTGTCCTTGTTTGGAAGCCACATTATACGGTCACCCTAAACTATGTACATGTAGCAATGAGTATATGTATGTGAGCAACTGTGAACCATTCCACAGTATGATGATTGAAGAGCATGCACTCAGACGACCGGTCTGCAATCCCTTTTATTCAATTCCTAAACCCAAAAAGCTCTGAAAACAAGCAAGTTTCTTCAAAATTCATTTGATAGCAAAACCTGGCCTAAAACTGATATGGGGCTATGTATGTGAATATTCATAGGTTTAACTGCAGAAATATCAATATGTTTGATTAAGGGGTGCTGCCCCAAACCCCTCTGAAGCTGTCAAATAATATTTGATGGACACATTATGTTACATTTCTAAAACCCAAAAGTGTCTAAATGCAAGACCCATCTGACCTGAAGATTTCAGATCATGAGGTGGACTTGTAATTGAATTTGAATCCTAGCTCTCCTACTTAATTGTTATGTAAAAAAACAAAAACAAAAACAAAAAACCTGTTGCTGTCAAGTTGATTCCAACTCATAACAACCCTATAGGACAGAGCAGAACTGCCCCATAGAGATTCCAAGGAGTGTCTGGTGGATTCAAACTGCTGGCCTTTTGGTTAGCAGCCCTAGCACTCAACCACTATGCCACCAGGGAAACCAGTGCTATAGATGCTAACCAAAAGGTCAGCAGTTCGAATCCACCAGGTGCTTCTTGGCAACTCTATGGGGCAATTCTGCTCTGTCCTATAGGGTCGCTATGAATTGGAATCAACTCAACGGCAATTTTTTTTTTTTTTAATCTGTAAAATGGGAAAAAATAATCATTGTCTGGATTACTTATCTTTCCAGTGCTGGCTATTTTTATTATTATGTATGTTTCTCAGGGCATGTGGGAGTGGGGATTGTTTATTTAACGACAGTTAAGAGCTTTACACCAATGCCAAAAGGCTAACTAATAGGTAACAAACTTACAGCTGAACCAACTTACTTGTAAGGGCCAACTTGGTTTTTCTGAAATACCTCAAAAGTTTGATCCACAAAATCAGAAACCAATTTTTCTTCAGAATTCACAGTCCCAAGAGTCAGGTTATATCCTTTCAGCTCTGGGAACAGGAGAGATTCCACCTAAAGAGTAGAAAACATTTTTTTTGGTTGTCACAGAGAGAGGGAGATAGCACCAAAACTCCAAATCTCCAGCAACGGACTCATTTCCAGGGACTCCAGTTGCATTTTTACTGTATTTCCTCTCGGGTAGCACTGGAATCACTATGCTGGTCCCTCTACCTCTTTTCTCCCTCTGCTCCCCTTGCCTGGATCACTTATCTTTCAAATCCTTGCTCCTCTCAAGTCTCACATCCTTAGAGAGTTCCCCTGGGCCCCCAATGTGTATTATGTTTCCCCATTAAAAGCTCGGCACTCAAAACAATGATAATTAAACGATTGTGTAATGAGGTAGGTGTTCAATGCTTGTCTTCCCAGCTACAGTATAAATACCACAAGGGCCTGGATTGCATTTGACTTCTTCATTATTGTGTTCCCAGGCCTACCTAGTAAGAGCTTGGCACATAGTGGGTGCTCAATAAATAGTCACTAAAAAGATTATAGTGGTACCCCTTCCGCCCCACCACCCACTATCCCTTTCTGTTGAAAAGTTACTAGAGTCATGGCTTCTAATTCTGACTCTGCCACTAAGTGACTGTGTGATCTTGGGTAAGTTCCTTCTCCACTGGACCTCGGTTTTTTCATCTGTAAAAGGGAGAGATGTACAAGATTCTCCTCTCAGCTTAAGGGGAAAAAAAGTCCTGGCTTTATGATTATGAGGGACCATGGGTATCTCTTCTGAGAAATGAAATTCTCCAACCATTATTTTTTTAAATAATTCATGTTTTTGTTGTTGAAAATATACACAGCATACCATATACCAATTCAGTGACACTAGTTACATTCTTCAAGTTGTGCAACCATTGTCACCCTCCTTTTCCAGACTGTTCCTTCCCCATTAACAGACACTCACTAAGCTTCCTATCTAACCTTTCAATTTGCTATTGTCAATTTTTTCCCATACAGATGGAACTGTCCAGCCCCTTATTGGCACACATGTCCTCATTTACACCACTCATGCAGGCTATGGCAGAGTCCCAGCTGGGAGCCTGTTGCCTTCCACAGCCCACTCTGCTAAGAAAGTTTTTAGTGATCAGGCTCAGACCTTCAGAGTCCTTTACTGAGTTACACGTGTTAAACACCTTTGATGAAAATGCACCAATTTAGAAAAGGAGGAAGGCAAGTGCAAATGATCTTTAGCCAATCCAAAGGTTTTTAACTCAGCGGAGAAGCAACTTCTTTGCTGTGGCCGTGTTGGGGATAGTGGTTGAGAGCAAGGAGGTCGAGGGGCTGGCATTGGTCAATCTCATGTCAATGAAATGGTTTGTTGTTGTTGTTGGGTGCCCATTGAGTTGATTTCAACTCACAGCAACCTCACGTGACAGAGTAGAGCTGCCCCAGAGGGTTTCCTAGGCTGTAATCTTTACGGAAGCAGATTCACCAGATCTTTCTCCCACAGAGCCATTGGTTGGGTTCGAACCACCTGCCTTTCAGTTTGCAGTTGAGTGCTTAACCGTCACACCACCAGGGCTCCTGATGAAATGGTATAGGGCAGTACAGGTGCATCCAAGCTAGGCGACGGATCAAATGTGAGTGGGATAATAGGTTGTCTCTTGGGAAGAAGTTTTCCATCTACAGAGGAAGAGATGCCTCCTGTTGCCCGTTAAATGTGGCCAGTTCTCCCATGCCCTGTAGTGCACTAGTGGAATTACACCAAATTGCTCTGTCCAGGTAAGTAAGTGTGGCTTTCTGACCCCAGAACCCTTGGTTTAATCATCACCATGCTCACATCTGCATATTTCCTTGGCTTTGGCATTCCTTGGCACTCTGAGCAAGAAAATTCTCCCATCAGGAGAGAGAGAGGCCCTAGCAGCAGCCCCTTTCCACAGTGACATATTTTTTCTGATTACAAAAGTAATACACCAACATGGCCTCTAATGCTTATTTAAATGCTGCTCATCGTATTCTTAGTTTTATAAGCCCCTTCCCTTAATTCAAAGAGCCCTGGAGACACAGTGGTTAAGCACTTGCCAGCTAACCAAAAGGTCAATGGTTCGAACTCAACCAGTAGCTCCACAAAATAAAGACCTGATGATCTGCTCCTGTAAAGATTATGCCAAGAAAACCCTATGGGGCAGTTCTACTGTGTCTTAAAGTGTCACTATGAGTGCAAATCTATTGATGGCAATGGGTTTTTTTTTTTTTTTTTGGTCCCCTATGCCACCCAGTTCATTTTATTACTGCTTCTCATTCACCTCTTTTCAGTCAGTATCAGAAAATAAGGCAGGATGGTAGAGGGTGTCCATATGTTGTTGTTACAACCCTCTTATTAGATATTCAACTGGAGGAACTGTTCTTTTAGATTTCACTACCAATTTAGAGATAAAACAGTCTGAGGAGCTTGGAAAGGGAGCCAGTGCTGTGGGCAAGACCAGATGGAGAACTCCGAGCCTGTGTTGTTTCTTCTCACAGTCTGGTAAAGTCGCTGGCATTCACTTGGGCTCAGTTTTCATACCTGGTACAAATTGGGACCTGTGACTATGTTTTCTTGGCATTGTTGTTAGGTGCCATCAAGTCAGTTCTGACTCACAGCGACCCTATGTACAGCATTTCGAGCGACCAGATCTAGTACCAACCCCTGCAGCCACTTGAGCCTGGGGCTCTCCCAACCCAGCTGCTTTCAAACACTGCGGCTCAACAGCAGAGAAGGAGAACTCAAGTAGCATGTACTTTATCTGTCCCCAAGCCCCACATTTATCCCTCCAAATTACAGGGTCTTCTCTCTCATTTTCTTCCCAGCGATGCTGGTTGCTCGAGAGACTCCTGCTGTTTCTCCCCTTCCACACACCTGGTTTTCTTGTTAAATAGGTTTGGTTGGTTCAAAACCCCAAATGCGATTTCTCTGGTAAAATCAACTGGAGCTTTTGATTCCATATGCTTCTCCCCAAACCCCAACTCTAAGCGCGAGTTCTTAGAACACTCTAGATACAGGATTACAGAGAGGAGAATTCTCAAGAGTATCCAAGCATGCATGATATGAGAAAGAGTGCAACACCAGGCCACAGGCCCTCTCTCATGTGGGACTGAATCCCGACCCTCTTACCACACTACCCATCCAGAGGGAAATAGAAGACAGACCTCAAAAGAGTCACATCATGTGGATGGACTTGCCCTGTGGTAAAACTCTGTTAATCAGTGTCTGGAGTCTGTTTAACAACTCTGCCCTGGAAGGAAACTGGAAAGGGCTTGGGACAGGAAGGAAAGCTTCACTTCCTCCCCTAGAAGCCTACAGTGGTTTAAAAAGATGGAACTATCAGAATGAAAGTTTTATGAAAAATCTTGGCAAGTTCATAGCAATTGATCCTAATGAAATATTAACCCAAGTCTCATATGGCTTGAGGCACATCTGCCCTTCTGAGATTGGCATATGGAAGCAAATATACGCTCTCACAAAGTAAGTGTTTTTTTTCTTTTTGGTGCTGTTTCTTTTTTAAAAATTTTATTTATTTTGTTGTTGTTGAGAATATACACAGCAAAACATACATCAATTCAACAGTTTCTCTGTGTACAATTCAGTGACTTTGGTTACAGTCTTCGAGTTGTGCAGCCATTCTCATCCTCCTTTTCTGAGTTGTTCCTCCTCCATTAACATTACCTCACTGCCCTCTAAGGTTCCTATCTAATCTTTCGAGCTGCTGTCTTCAATTTGATCCCACGTAGATAGTTCTTAAAAGAGCATAATGCTCAAGGCAGACTTTTTTTTTACTAGTTAAGCTAAACTATTGTTTGGTTTTAAGAAGACTTCAGGGAATATTTTCGGTTTAAAGTTTAATAAAGATTATCTCAGGGCAACAGTCTCAGTCGGTCTCACAAAATAGCTCCTTTTTTTTTTTTTTTATTGTGCTTTAGGTGAAAGTTTACAGCTCAAGCTAGTTTCTCATACAAAAATCTACATACACATTGCTATGTAATCCTAGTTGTTGTCCCTACAATGTGACAGCAAACTCCTCCTTTCCACCTTGGATTTCTTCTGTCCATTCAACCAGCTCCTATCCCTTTCTGCCTTCTCGTTACACCTCCAGACAAGAGCTACCCATTTAGTCTTGTATATCTACTTGAACTAAGAGGCACACTTTTCATGAGTATGTCTTAGAGTTCAGTTCAATATTTGTCTGAAGAGTTGGCTTTGGGAATGGTTTCAGGTCTGGGTTAACAGAGAGTCCAGGGGCCATGTCTTCTGGGGTTCCTCCAGTCTTGGTCAGACCATTAAGTGTGATCTTTTTACTAGAATTTGATTTCTGCATCCCACTTTTCTCCTGCTCCATCAGAGACTACAAAAAGTAACTCTTAATGCTCTTGTTAGAAGAACAATTCTGGGCTGCATGGACATTTCTTTATGGCCCAGTTCCTCTTTCTAAGGCCCAGGGGTGTACTTAGGACCTATTCCCCAAAGTGAAACTTCCCCATCTGAATATCACGCTAGACTGCCTTATTCAGTCACCTCAAAAATATTTTATTTAATAAATGAACAAAAATATAAGTGAATGAATAAGTGAATACTATACCTTGGGGATCTTCTCAGAGTTCCTAATAATTTCCAAGAAAGAGTCGTGTATTAATTTCCAGCAGTCATCAAAAGATGGCTTAAAGACAATAGCGGGTTCATTTACTTCAAGTTTGATCATGATTAGCTGAGGCATAAAGAACTCCATCTCTCGGTAGGGCTCCTTGAAATCATTCCCATCCTTTAGGAGACATAAGGCATGACGGTCATCACAAAATGGAGCATTTCAACATTCAGGGAGTGAATCTTAGCTCTTAATAGTGTACGTCAGCACCAGAAAAGGAAGTGAAGGGTAAACGGTACTGTTCATGTTCAAAATATGGGCTGTGTATAGCCTAGGACCCTCTGAGTTCTTCTCTATTCCTCTCCCAAAGCCTTATTCAGTGCTGTTTATTTTGCTTGGAAATTTCTGCCTCCTAATCTCTACATCTTTCCCATTCTTCAAAATTTAGCTCAAAATCCTCTCCTCTGGGAAGTCTCCCTGCTCCCCAGCTAGATATAATCTCCACTTCTGAACTTCCATATTTCTACTACCTTCCTGGTGATTTTTTATTTTTTCTTTCTTGCAGGGATTTGTATGCACATCTTGTCTATTCCAGTCCAAACTTTAGGGCAAGATCTATGTCTGATCTACTGTCTCTGAAATATTCAGGACAGCATTCAGCACATAGTAGGTGCTTAATAAATATTTGTTGATTGAATCAAAAAGTGCATAGTTACCTGTATATCTCAAATGGAGTTGCTAGTGGGTATATAGTCTATCTCAGATACTCAAAACGTTAACTTCCTACAACAGAAATATCGAAGTAGAGATATCTTTAATTCCCTACAAGAGCTGTGTCTTAGTCATCTATTGCTGCTATAACAGAAATACCACAAGTGGATGACTTTACAAACAGAAATTTATTCCCTCACAGTCTAGGAGTCTGAATTTAGGCACCAGCTCCAGGAGAATGCTTTCTCTGCCAGCTCTGGGGGAAGGTCTTGTCATCAATCTTTCCCTGGGCTAGGAGCTTCTCAGTGCTGGGACCTTGCATCTAAAGAACACGCTTCGCTCCCGGCACTTCTTTCTTGGCGGTAACGTGGTCCTCTCTTCCCTCCTTGGTTCTTTCTTTTATATATCAAAAGAGATTGACTCAAGATACAACCTAATCCTGTAGATTGAGTCCTGCCTCGTTAACACAACTTTCTCTAATCCTGCCTCATTAACATCACAGAGGTTAGGATTTACAACACAGAGGATAATCACATCAGGTCACGAAATGGTGGACAACCACACAATACTGGGAATCATGGCCTAGTCAAGTTGACACATATTTTGGGGGGATACAATTCAATCCATGACAAGCTGTAACACAAAATATCTTTTAAAAAATGATAATATTTTATTGTGTTAAAGGTGAAAGTTTACACTACAAATTAGGTTCCCATTTAACAATTTCTACACAAACTATTCAGTGATATTGTTTACATTTTTCACAATGTGTCATCATTCTCATTTATTCCATTCTGGGTGGGTTGTACCATTTCCAGTACTCTAGTTTCCCTGTCCTTTTACTTTCTCATCTTTACTTTGGAGTAATTTTTGACCATTTCATTTCATATAGATGATTTTTTAAGCACAAAATAATCTTTAATAAACTGCAGTGCCTAACAAAGATTGCCACATGCAGGTGTAAAGTACTTGTCTAAGAAATCGGTTTGAGAGATCTCTATACCTGCTTAAGGATAACTCACAAACATTTGTTGACTGTCTACTGAGTATCAGGTGCCTGTGAATTTTAGACTGACTTGTTTTCATATCTGAGTTTCTTCTTTTATTTATTTTTAATTTATTTTGTTGTTATTGTTGAGAATATACACAGCAAAACATACACCAATTCAATCATTTCTACGTGTACGATTCAGTGACAACGATTACATTCTTCTAGTTGTGCAACCATTCTTACCCTCTTTGTCCGAGTTGTTCCTCCCCCATTAACATAAACTCATTGCCCTCCTAAGGGTCCTATCTAATCTTTTGAGTCGCTGTTGCCACTTTGATTCTGGGTTTCTTCTGCTTAGTAAAGTAAATGACTACAATGATGCCTACAAATTGGTCCTCTTTAGAGTGCTAACACTGAAGTCAGAACTCAGCGGCATTGGTTTCTGTATTTTTTGATCAAAGGGTCAATTGTACATCTCTGCTTCATTTGGGAAAATGCTTAGGTTTAAAATTCTTTTTTTTTACTTCATTTGGGAAAATGCTTAGATTTAAACTTTTGTAACCAAGCTAATTTTTTTTTCTTTAACCAAGCATTTTAAATTGTTATGACTCTTTTTAAGATATACTAGTTTTTTTTTGTTTTTTTTTGTTTTTTATGTGCTATAGGGTCGCAATGAGTCAGAATCGACTTGACGGCACTGGGTTTGGTTTTGGGTTTTATGTGATATAAAAATTCAAAGGAATTTTTTTTCTAATGCTTTCTCTTTTTTTTGAGTGAAAACATATACAGCAAAACCCAGTCCCATTCCAGCTTCTAGACATAATGATCAGTGACAACGGTGACATTCTTCACACTGTGTCAACACTCTTGTTATTTCTGTTCTAGTTGTTTCACTTCCATTTACTTAGTCTCCCTGTCCTCCTCACCCCCAACCTTCTCATCTCTGCTTTAAAATAGCTGTTGATCCTTTGGTCTTATACAGGTAATTTTTTTTTTTTTAATGCAATACTCAAGGTTGACAATCTTTACTCTTTGGGCTAAACTGTAACTTAGTTTAAAGGTGACTTTAGCACACAATTTCAATTCAAGGTCTGAAGAGCAACTCAGGGCCACAGTCTTGGGGGCTTCTTCAACCACAATAGGTCCAGTAAGTCTGGATTCTTTAAGAATTTGAAGTTCTGTTCCACATTTTTTTCCCCTTTTTTATCAGGATTCATCTATTGTGTTTCAAAGGACTATTTCTTGATCCCAATGCTATTTAAAGTTAGGGGATAATACGATGCTTTGAAAAAAAGGACTTAGTGCTTTTAGTTTGTATTTCAACTTCACTGAAGCAGTTTCATGGAAACCCCCCCCCCAAAAAAAAAAAAAAAAACCCGTTGCCTTCGAGTTGATTCCAACTCATAGTGACTCCTACAGGACTGAGTAGAATTGCCCCATTGGGTTTCCAAGGAGCAAGTGGTAGATTTGAACTGCTGACCTTTTGGTTAGCAGCCTTAGCTCTTAACCATTACATCACCAGGGTTTCCAGTTTCATGGAGGAAGTTATCAATTTGGTAAACATAACTTTTTGTTTTTAGAGCTTTAAAAACCCCTCAGAAGAGCCATCCCTTCCAAAGACCAAAAGTCAATACCTGCAATGAATACATGCAGATTCGGTTAAATCAAGTCAAAGATTCTAACAAACCTTTTTCAGTCTCTTCCTTGTAACAGAGAGGATGAAAAAGGGACCCCCATACTGTAAGAGGTGTGCATTTCATCTTATGCAATTTTCCTTTTAATTTTCTTAACAACTTTCCTATTTCTGTAGATTTCTACCAATTTATTAACCAGAATGAATAAGGAAGACTGAAAAAGAATTGACACCTTTGAACTGTGGCGTTGGTGAAGAATATTGAATATACCATGGACTGCCAAAAGAATGAACAAATCTGTCTTGGAAACCCCGGTTGCGTAGTGGTTAAGTGCTACGGCAGCTAACCAAAGGGTCAGCAGTTTGACTCCACCAGGTGCTCCCTGGAAACTCTATGGGGCAGTTCTATTCTGTCCTATAGGGTCGCTATGAGTCAAAATCGATTCAATGGCACTGGGTTTGGTTTTTGGTTTTGGTCTTTGAAGAAAAACAACCAGAATGCTCCTTGGAAGCAAGGATGGCAAGACTGCGTCTCACATACTTTGGACATGTTGTTAGGAGGGATCAGTCCTTGGAGAAGGACATCATGCTTGGCAAAGTAGAGGGTCAGTGAAAAAGAGGAAGACCCTCAAAGAGATGTATTGACACAGTGGCTGTAACAATGGGCTCAAGCATAGCAACAATTGTGAGGATGGCACAGGCCTGGGCGATGTTTTGTTGTGCACAGTGTCCCTGTGAGTAGCGACTGACTCGACAACACCTAACAACAACAACAATCAGTGGCCGTTGAGTCAATCCAACTTACAGTAACCCTACGTGTATCAGGGTAGAACTGTGCTCCATAGGGTTTTCAATGGCTAAGTTTTTGGAAGTAGCTTGGCAGACCTTTCTTCTGAGGCACCTGGAAACTTTTGGTTAGCAGCTGAACATGTTAACCATTTGTACCACCCAGAAACTCTTACCAACTTATGAGTAGGTTACCATGAATCAGAATCAACATGAAGGCAACTGGATTTGGTTTGATTTAATTATCTCAAGAAAGCCTGCTTTATGATAATAAATAAATAAATAACTTTTATAAACTAATAATAACCTGATGTGTGTCCAAATCAAGAATTTTACTTTTTGGCTTGGCTCACAGCTGAGGACGGATGCTATGGATTGAATTATGTTCCCAAAAAATATGTGTCGTAAATCCTAACCTCTACGCCTGTGGTTACAGCCCCATTTGGGAATGGGTTGTCTTTGTTATATTAATGAGACAGGATTAGCGTAGGGTGTGTCTTGAGTCAATCTCTTTTGAGATATAAAAGAGATTAAACAAGCAAGCAAATGAGCAGAGATGGGGTAAGACGGATCCCAAGAAACATGGAGATCTCCAAGGAACAGGACTTTCCTCCAGAGCTGACAGAGAGAAAAAGCCTTCCCCTACAGCTGGCACTCTGTATTCGGACTTCTAGCCTCCTTGACTGTGAGGAAATAAGTTTCTGTTTGTTAAAGCCACCCAGTTGTGGTATTTCTGTTATGACAGCACTAGATAACTAAGACAGACATGATGGAATACCCGATTCTAACTAGGTTGTTTTCTCTCAAAAGGGCCCACTACTGGTCCCCTACCTACCTGGTGTATCATAAAGAAGGAAACAAGGTCCTCGAGAGACTTGATGACCAATTCCCTGAGCTGGAGTGACATGAAGGATGCAACAGAAGCAAAATATTCCTCAATGATACGAGAGGACTCATAGTCATTCTTGGGAGCAAAATGGACCCACTCTTCCTTCCTCGATATAAAAAGCTTAGCACATGTAGGGACCCACCTGTAAAGATAAGAGAGCATCCACGTGAGAGCCTCTTCAGAGCTCTAAGAAACCCTGTTAGCCATCCCCACTCTCTCTAACAGGACAGATGGCCTCATTGACCCTTAAACAGCCTTGCAAATTGGTACCTTCATATCCCTGGCCACCTTACCTGCCACCACCCCTTTCCTGAGAAGAAAGTAATGAGAGTTGAACTGAGAGACCATTCTTCCATTACCAACGACCAAATTGACAGGGGATATCAGTGGCACCTCCTGCTGAGGCTACATTTTTCTTCATTATGAAGAGATTGGGGTGAAAGGGCACAAGGAACTGGAATGATTCTCTCCAACTTCTCTGTATGGCAGGTGCCTGATCTCTAACTTGGACTTTGTAGGGAGAAAGAAAGAAAGAAGAGGAAAGGAAAAAAATATGGGTGGAGAACTCCAGTGTGGTGGTGGCTGTTCAGAAGTTGAGAGTAGGAATTAGATAACCAAAAGAAGAAATGGATGCCTCATTGTTCTTTTCTTCCCTAAAAAAACCACTTGCCCCAATTTCTAATTCCCACTGGGAACCACTGCCCAAGGCCTTTTCATTCCATCACGCCTCTTCTCTAATTGCTGGAAAAGTATAATCTAGCAATCAAAGTCATAGTCATAGAGGTAATAATTATGATATTTTTGGAGTAGTTACTATGTGCCAGCTATTACACATCTATTTTCTCTAACCCATAATAAAAACCTATACAGTAGGTATTATTATCACCTTTTACAAGAGGGAATTTCCCTGGCTCTGGACACAGTTCTGCATGCATTTGCAAAGGAAAAAGAAATTAAGTGACTGAAAACCCCAACCCTTAGAAAGCTTAGAACCTTGAGGCTGTTTATGGGGCCATTTGAACACAATCACTCAAAGGTTTTGTCCTATTACCTGGAAAGGCCTAAGGGATTTCAGAGTGAGGGAATGGAAAGGGCACCCTCACAAGCAATGGAAAAGGAGAGTTTCAAAAAGGCAAGGGAGACTAGGAGTGAGGGGTGAAGAGTAGCCGGAAAAGAGAGACACAAAGGCTCTCAGGGGACGGGAACATGGCAAGAGGAGAGCTGGGTAGGATGGAGCCAGGAAGTCAACAGAAGTAGGAAGTGGCCCCTTTGCCAGGCTGGGTAGGGAACAGTTTTCCTTTCATGTAGTTTTCAGTCTTCTTGATACCGTGATGCAGCCCCATTTCGAGGCCAGAGACTGACCTGCTGAGAAGAACTTGACGCGCATCCATGCAGTGTTTCTGGATCACACTTTCGTATTGGTGAGGCTGCAGAGGCAATTTTCCCGCCAGTAATTCTGCTGTTCGAACAAACCTGAGGTCAGCAAATCTGCCAAGGGAGAGGGAGAAACTTCCTAAGCTGAAAAATGCTTAATAATAAATACTGCACGTCAGGTTCAAAAGGCATATGTTCTCATTTTTTAATGAGAGGAAACTTAAGTAGATTAAAACTGTGTCTGCAATATCAGGATGTCTGAGGAAGATGTGGGTAGTCCAAAAGGATTCTTGCAAAGAGCATAAAAATGAGTCAATTCAACTGGTGTTTACTTACGCTAAGTAAAAGAACCCAGTCACAAAAGACCACATATTGTATGATTCCATTTATATGAAACACTCAGAATAGGTAAATCTATAGAGACAGGAGATTAGTGGTTGCCCGCAGCTGGGGAGGGGGTGGGGAGTGACTGCTAATGGGTACAGATTTCTTTGCAGGATGGTGAAAACGTTCTGGAATTAGATGGTGGTGATGGTTTCACAACATTGTGACTACAACATATTATACGCTGTCTTAGTCATCTAGTGCTGCTATAACAGAAACACCACAAGTGGATGGCTTTAACAAAGAGAAATTTATTTCCTCACAGTCTAGTAAGCTAGAATTCCAAACTCAGGGTGTCAGCTCCAAGGGAAGGCTTTCACTCTCTGTTGCTCTAGAGAAAGGTCCTTCTTATCAATCTTCCTCTGGACTACGAGCTTCTCTGTACAGGAATCCTGGGTTCAAAGGATACTCTTTGCTCCTAGTGCTTCTTTCTTAGTGGTATGAGGTCCCCCCTTCTTTGCTCGCTTCCCTTTCCTTTTATCTCTTGTAGGCCACACCCCAGGGAAACTCCTTTTACATTGAATCAGGGATGTGACCCGAGCAAGAGTGTTATATCCACCTTAATCTTTAACCACAGGCAGAGATTATGATTTACAACACAAAGGATAATCACAAAATGGAGGACAACCACACAATACAGGAAATATGGCCTAACCAAATTGACACACTTTGGCGGTGGGGGGGGGGGACACAATTGAATCCATGACATACACTTTTAAAGGGTGAATTTTATGGTATGTGAATTATATCTCAATAAAAAAATGAAACAGAAAAAAATAAGTAATTCCCACCTCTTCTGGACTCCTACAATTCCCGTGACCAATTTAGTGATTGATAAATGTAACAGAGAGACGACTGCTTGCAATCCCTTTGCTGGCACTGAGTCACATAAAGGAATAAGCCCCAACCCCCTATGCAGCTCACAGGCTAGCGGGAGGGACAAACAAGCAAATATACAATTATAACTCAGCGTGATAAGTGTTATAATGGAGGTCATGACTAATTATCATGTCTTGTTGTTGTTAGGTGTTATTGACTCAGTTCTGACTCATAGGGACCCTAAGTAAAACAGAATGAAACACTGCCTGGTCCCTCATCATCCTTACAATTGTTATGTTTGAGCTCATTGTTGCAGCCACTGTGTCAGTCCACACAGCCAAGGGTCTTCCTCTTTTTTGCTGACCCTCTGTCTTCCTCTTTTTTTTTTCTACCTTACCAAGCATGATGTCTTTCTCCAGGGACTGGTCCCTCCTGATGATATGTGCAAAGTGTGTGAGAGAAAATGTTACCATCCTTGCTTCCCGGGTGCACTCTGGCTGTATTATGAGACAGATTTGTTCGTTCTTCTGGCAGTCCATGGTATATACAATATTCTTCGCCAACACCATAATTCAAAGGCATCAATTCTTCTTTGATCTTCCTTATTCGTTGTCCAGCTTTCAAATGCATATGAGGTGCTTGAAAATATCATGGTTTGGATCAGGCGCACCTTAGTCTTCCAGGTGACATCTTTGCTCTTCAACACTTTAAAGAGGGTTTTTGCAGCAGATTTCCCAATGGAACGTGTCATTTGATTTCTTGACTGCTGCTTCCACGGGCGTTGATTGTGGATCCAAGTAAAATGAAATCCTTGACCGCTTTAAATTTTTCTCCATTTACCATGATGTTGCTTATTGGTCCAGTCGTGAGGATTTTTGTTTTCTTTATACTGAGGCATAATCCATACTGAAGTCTGTAGTCTTTGAGCTTTAAGTCCTCTTTGCTTTCAGCAAAGTTGTGTTATCTGCATATTGCAGGTTCTTAATGAGTCTTCCACCAATCCTGATGCCATATTTTTCTTCCTATAGTCCAGCTTCTCGGATTAACTGCTCAGCATACAGAATGAATAAGTATGGTCAAAGGATGCAACCCTGACACACACCTTTCCTGACTTTAAACCATGCAGTATTTCCTTGTTCTGTTTGAATGATTGCCTCTGATCTAAGTACAAGTTCCTCATGAGCACAATTAAGTGTTCTGGAATTCCCAATTCTTCACAATTTTATCCATAATTTGTTATGATCCACACAATCGAATGTCTTTGCACAGTCAATAAAACACAGGTAAACACCTTTCTGATATTCTCTGGTTTCAGCCAAGATCCACCTAACTTCAGCAATGATATCCCTCATCCCATGTCCTCTTCCGAATCTGGCTTGATTCAGTACTGGGTGCTTATTTTATATCAGGCACTGTTCTAAGAACTTTGCAGGTATTAAGTTATTTATTCCTCCTACCAATCCTATGGAAACAGTTAGAATCTACCAGGCGCCCCTTGGGAACTCTATGAGGTAGTTTTACTCTGTCCTATAGGGTCGTTATCAGTCGAATTTGGCAGCAGGTTTGTTTGTTTGTTTTTGGGGGGGAGGGATATCAATCCTGTAAAAGTCCTGGTGGCACAGTGGTTAAGTGCACAGCTGTTAACTGAAAGGTCAGTGGTTGGCACCCACCAGCTGCTCCATGGGAGAAAGATGTGGCAGCCTACTTCCATAAAGATTTACAGCTTTGGAAACCATATGGGGCAGTTCTACTACGTTCTGTAAGGTCACTATGAGTCAGAATCAATTTGACGGCAATGGGTTTGGGTTTTGGTTTTGGTAGCAATCCTATGAAGTAGGTATTCTTATTATCCCAAATTTAGAGATAGGGAAAGCAAGGTATAGAACGGTGATGTAGCATACCCATATTACCTATGATGTGGCAGAGCTAGGATTTGAACCTGAGCAGGCTGGCTCCAAGTCTGTGCTCTTAGCCACTGTGTTCCAGTGCTTAGAGACAGGCATGGGTACCATGGGAGCAAAGAGGGCCACCTGTGAAGGGTGAGGAGTTGTCACTTACGGTCTTATGTGTGCTTTGGTCTAGAAATTTTGTACATCTTATTTCACGTCAAGGGCAGGAATTCTGTTTGATATTATTTCCACTGTGCCCAGCCTAAGAGGTTCTCTTCTGTGTGGAAGAAACAAAGAAAGGGCAAGAAAAGGGAGGAGAAGCACTTCTTACTCTGAAAACCACAGTTCTTTCAGGCTGAGCATCATGGGGTTCACTGTGTGCAGATGCTCCTCATTCCACTTCTTGGCAGACTTGTAGATACTGTGCCAGGGCACAGGGGCCCGGATGACCCTTTGAGGAAACAAGCGAGGGATGCTCTTGATGAAGAGTCTTTTTCTCTCCATTGGATCCATGAGGATGTAATCAACTATAAACCAGAGAGCATACACCCAGTTATTATGCAAAGATTTTGAGCACTCTGTGGTCGCAGCCTCAACACTTAGAATGTAATGAGCTGCTATCCGTTTACACTTGGAAATGTTTCCCATTGTACCAGGTCATTGGGAACACCCTGGGAATCACTAAATTGGCACAGCTCCACTCTGTGGGTATATGTTTTTTTTTCTAAAGACATTTCAGAGGGGAGAGGAATGTCACTTCACAATCTGGGGGTTCTCAGAAGCTGGGATTGAGTCCTGTTAGAGTATCTAGCATCATACACGACAATGAATTAGTATTTGATGATACCTCTTTAATCATTCATTGATTTCTCACACCAAGGGCTTTAACCAAAAAATCAACACATAGTAGATGACACCAGATAGTTTAGAATGGAAATTTTAAGACCAAGGGTTTCAAATACTATGGAAAGAAAGACTGGCGAAAGCTTCACAGAGTAAGTAAGATTTGAGCTGAGTCATAAAGAATAAGTAGTTTATTAGACAGGAAAAGAAGGGAAGAGCACCAGGGGCAGAAGGAACAGCGTGTGAGGAGGTACTCTGCTTTAGTAGGGTATGTTCAAGGAACTCTGAGCTATTCTGTGACAGAAATGTTAGGTATACATGGTAGAGCTCAAGGTGATAAGACTGGACAAGTAGGTTGAGGCTGGAATTTGAAAAAACTTGTGTTTATCCTTAGAAACTTGGTTCTATCCTATAGTAGTCAAGAAACCTTTAAACTGACATCATTAGAAAGCTCATTAGGAAAACAAAAATAACTAGACAACTTGGTTAAGATAGTTGTCCAGATAGAATAGGAAGGTGTATCACTGAGTAGAAGGTGAACTGATTAAGTAGAAAGGGAACTGATGTGATCACCCTTCCCTTTGATGTGCTTCTCCCATTACTGTCTAAAAATAATAATTTGATGATTACCAATCATCAAATATTACCCAATGACCTATTGTGTGCACAAGACCCTGGGCTAAGGATGAAGGTGAGCTAGAATCAATAATATGGCCTTCCCCAACAAAGAACTGACAGTCTAACAGGAGAGCCAAGACCCATGAGAAGTGGAAAGATAATGCCAGTGTTAAATAACAGTAGAGAAATGAAGGCATAGCAGAAGTTTTAAAGCAGGGTGAGCTGAAAGTAGAGATAGAAAATGCTAAGAATTCAGAGAACGGAGTGACCACTGAAAGATGTCCAAAACCAAAAAACCAAACCCATTACCATCAAGTTGTTTCCTACTCATAGCAAGCCTTTAGGACAGGGTAGAACTGTCCCATAGGGTTTCCAAGGAGTAGCTGGTGGATTCGAAATGCTGACCTTTTGGTTAACAGCCAAGCTCTTAACCACTGTGCCACCAGGGCTCTCTGAGGGGTGTAGAGGGGTAAAAATACTTGAGAGAAGCGATGGGTCTTGAGCTAGATTTTGAAGTATGAGTACCCATTGAACCTGCTGCCATCTAATTGATTCTGACTCATAGTGACCCTGTAGGACAGAGTAGAACTGCCCCGTAGGGTTCCCAAGGCTATAAATCTTTACGTAAGCAGACTGCCACATCTTTCTCCCACAGAGCAGCTGGTGGGTTCGAACCGCCAACCTTTTGGTTAGCAGTCAAGCACCTAACCACTGTGCCACCAGGGCTTCTAGAAGCTTGAGTAGGCCCTTAACATTTGTAGTGTGGTCCCAGGGTTGGCAGCATCCGCATCCCCTGGGAACTTTTTAGAATCTCGGGCCTCTCCTGAGACCTACTGAATCAGAACCTGCATTTTAACAAGATCCTCAGGTGATGTGTCAGCATGTTAACTGGTGGGAAGCACTGGTGTGGAAGTTTCTGACGGTGGGTCGTAGTGTGGAATTAAAAGCCGAATGATGTTTTTGACATTTTCAGAGGAACCAGGGTGGAGGACTGAAGTGAGAAGAAAGATGGTGCCTCCCTCACGGGAGCCCTCCGCCCAGGTATGCTCACCCAGCCTTACCAATGCTTTTCATGAGGCTACTGTAGTAATCATGTTCCTTCTCCTCAAAGAGCCCCTCAAGCAGGGCTTCCAAGGTGCTTGTTAACGGCTTGTTAGAAATCAGCTTTGAAATCCGAGTTATCACCTCTTCCTCCTCAGGGGCAATCATGTCTCTCCGGATCCCGTTGGTCAAATAATAACAGTACCTCTTCCATAAACAAACAACCAGCAAGAAAATGATCATGGATGGATAACTGTATCCAGCCACCCACACCCATCCACTGCCAAGGGGCTCTGTTCACACAGCTCCCCTCCTCAGCCTTCACTTGCTGCCATCATGCTTTCTGGACCTGTCACTTAACACTCACTGTGATGAGATCGTGGGCAAGTTTTCCTTCATGTCTCTGGAGGATTCAACCAAAGCCAGAGAGATTTCAGTGGGGTATAAGAAAGGACTGTCAAATGCCACAGGGATAGAAACAGTAGGAGTCCTGAGGCCAGGGATGCAGGCGGCATATCTAGGGATGGTTAAGAGGGATGACAAGCTCCTAAAATGGCCTCAAAGAGTTCACCTCCTTTCCAAAGCACTTTGATTGCATGGCTCATAGCTATCAGTGGGAAGGGAATCTCCAAAGCCCTAGTGAGACGTAAATGATAGGTCTTTTAAGCCAACCATGGGGCTGTGCGTTTAGAATGCAACATAAATACACAAGCTAAACAAAAATGGCCAGTGTAACCTGGTGGCCTCAGGGAGTTTCATTGATTTGTGACTTGCCTCTAAGCTGCTGGAGAGCTAAGCAGCCCTGGGAGGGACGATCTCAGATGGATGAGAAGTGCCAAGTGTAAGAAAAGGGTTTGAAACCAGCTATGAGCTTCAGAGCCAACTGCCTATGATCAGAGAGGCTACTGTTGGTAATTGCCTGGTGGCGTAGTGATTAAGCATTTGGCTGCTAACCAAGAGGTCAGCAGTTTGAATCCACCAGTTGCTCCTTGGAAACCTATGGAGCAGTTCTACCCTGTCCTACAGGGTAGCTATGAGTCGGAATTGACTCGATGGCAATGGGTTTGGTGTTCTCAGAGTTTCTCCAACCTTAATGGAAGCTGTTTAGTATAGGGCAGTATTGCCCAAAACAAAACAAAAGACCGGTTGCCATCAAGTCGATTCTGACTCATAGCAACCCGATAAGACAGAGTAGAACTGCTCCAGAGGGTTTCCAAGGAGCAGCTGGTAGATTCAAACTACCAACCTTTTGGTTAGCAGCCATGCTCTTAATCACTATGCCACTAGGGCTCCAGTATCACCAAACGTGCTTGATTATTAGAAGTGCCTGGGGCCTCTTGTTAAAATTCAGATTTCCAGACCTCTCTTCAGGCAGTTCTGGGGGTTTTAAACAAGCACCCCAAGTGATTTTTATCTTCAGACGAGTCTGAGAAATGCTGGATAGCTCTCACAAGCATAGAGACAAACTCGTATCAGCCTGACCTGGTGTAAGTTCTAGTTTTGCCTCCTATTGTGTAACTTTCGGCAAGTTGCTTAATCAGTCCATACCTCAACTTCTGCATCTGGGCAATAGAAATAATCATAGTGCCCTGGTCATGATGGGGTCAAGCAACTAGCGGGTTTAGCATTGAACTTTGCCAATAGCACATGTTTGGTCACTATGAGTTTTATTATTAAGCATTTATCATACACAATAAACCCACAGGAGTTCCTGGGTGGTGCAGTTAATGCACTTGGCTCCTAACTGAAATGTTGGCAGTTTGAGTCCACCCAGAGGCATCTTGAAAGAAAGACCTGGCAACCTCCTTCTGAAAAATCAACCACTGAAAACCCTATGGAGCACAGCTCTACTCTGACACACATTGGGTCGCCATGAGTTGGAGTCAACTCAACAGCAACTGGTTATAAATGAACAAGCTATTTGTTCTAAAGCTTTGTTCTTCTTTTATAATAGAGTTGGAAACTCAAAAGCCTACCTGGAGCCAGGCAGGCAATGTTACGAAGTGAAAATTGGCTGGACATAAGAAAGGAGTAAGAAATGGTGGGGACTGGGGAAACTGGAGAACGCATTTCTCGATTAAAGGAGCCAGCAACTACTCAGCTCCAAAGGTTTTTATTTTTCAAGAGAGGTTGAGAATCTAGTTTACGTGAGATTTCCTTCATTTTCAAAATATCTACATTTTAAATTCAGCCTACGGTAAGGCTGCCAGAAAAAACACATGATGGATTGGGATATACTTGTACTTTTACTAAAAAAAAAATGATTCGTTGTTTATCTGAGATTTAAATTTAACTAGGTGTCCTGTGTTTTGTGTTGCTTTAATTTTTGTTTGTTTGTGTTTGTTACATCTAGCAACCCTTGCCTATGAGTTGCCATTTTACAACCTGTGTTCTAAGACGGCCCAAAGTCACCAATTCCTGGGACTTTTTAGAGCGGAGAACTTTTGCACACACACATATACCCTCACTCACTACTCTATTATGGGGTCTGGGCATTGGTATTTTTAATACGCTCCCCGGGTGATTCTGCTGCACATCCCAGTTTAAAACCACTGAGATGCTAAGAGTGAGACTTAGCAAACTAAGAGAAAGGAAGCAATAAGAACATACCTCCAAATCTGAGTCAGATGGTTTGGGTTCTTTACGTTCTATTTCCATCTCTTGCTGTAACATCACATTAATTTGTTCTTCTGGACTCATTGGTCTGCTTCGTGGGAAGTCTGAAGATGTCGCCACCTCCTTCATAAGTGAAGAGTTTGAGGTATGGCAGGCCAACTTGATCCTGAAATGTAGATACAGCTCAGCCCTTGGTGCCTGGTTCTACACAGAGGTGCCATGGTGTCAGGCCTACCTTCTCGAACTGACAAGGGTCATTCTGTGTCATCTAATGGCATGTATGTGTAGTCAACGATGGCCTTTAACCACTGAACACCTCATGGCTATGCTGGCACTGGTTTTGTTCAGTTGGTTAATTTAATTTTATTTATAGTCTAAAAAGATTCAAATTGGCTTAAAACAAAAGGGGCGGCCGAAGTTACATAAACAAAAGGGAACTAGGAAAAAAGAGTGTGTGTGCTGAAGAAAGGGGGAAGGAAGAAACGAAGAGTAGAAGAAGAAAACTTAGGCCAAGAGACTAGGTGCTACCACTAGGAGTAAACTGTTCTGTCCTTCTGTCATCCCAGGCTATCTGGGAATTACACTCGGCCATAGAGCTTGTTAACTTTAAAAAGGAAGCACAAACGAAATAATCATATGTAGGGGACACTGAAGAACAAAACAGATGGTATCCCATAATATTTTTACCCACATGGCACAAGGATGAGAGTGTGGGCTTTGGAATCAGGTTGACTTAAAGTTCACGCTCTTAGCCTCAACACTAACCCAAAAACCCATTGCTGTTGAGTTGATTCCAACTCTAGTGACCCTATAGGACAGAGTAGAACTGCCCCGTAGGATTTCCCAAGAGCGGCTGATGGATGCACACTGCTGACCTTTTTTGGTTAGCAGTAGCTCTCAACCACTGCGCCACCAGGGCTCCAGTGATTCTCAAACTCTAGTGTGGAGCAGAATCAACTAGAAGGCTTGTAAAAAAACAGATTGTTGGGCTCTACCCCTAGAGCTTCTGGCTCAGTGGGCCTAGGGTAGGGCCCAAGAATCAGCATTTCTAACAAGTTCCCAGGTGACGCTGATGGTGCTAGTCAAGGACCCACACTTTGAGCACCACTGCTCTTGCTCTACCAACCCTAGTGGCGCAGTGGTTAAATGCTTGGCTGCTAACCGAAAGGTTGGTGGTTCGAATCTATTAGCTGCCCCACAGGAGAAGGACGTGGCAGTCTGCTTCCATAAAGATGACAGCCTTGAAAACCCAATTCTACTTTGTCCTATAGCGTTGCTATGAGTATGAATTGACTCAATGGCAACGGGTTTAATGGGCTCTTGCTCTACCTCATCAGGACACTGTAAATGTTAAATGAGTAACTGGACATAGGACACAGCCCAATATTAGGCACCAAAAGGCATTAAAAATGAACAGCAGCCACTATATCTCTTTGCCCCCACGTTTATCATTGTTCTACTCCTTGTGTCTTATTTATCTTTATAGTCCTGACTTTCAGATAGTGCCTGTTATTTAATAGTTTCCTGATTTTTGGTAGGGAATAAATCAAAAAATAAAGTTTAGATTAAGGGTTGGTGGAAAAAAACATGAGTCACTGGTTGTCCGGGTGTGCTTTGGAGCCCAGAAGCAGAGCGCTGGGAGTGATAGAGCACAGCTTTCAGGAGACCACAACCTTCTTCCAGTGTAGTCCAGTGTCCAGCACTCCCGCAGGGAGCCTTACCGGGTCGCTTCCTCTTTGTCTCTGGAGGACAACTTCATTTTCTTCTTGTTGGGCTCTGCTGAGGTTCCACTAGCTAGAAGAGTGGGGAAAAAAAGATTTCAGTGATGGGGCAGTGGCTTGGGCCATCTTCTGATCACAGGGACATGACAATCCGGGGCAGCCCAGGGGTACAATCAGGCAAGCGGATACAGTCCAGTGGGATGAGGCCGGATAAATGGGCTCTGGTCTCCCCTGCATCGCTAATTAACTGTGTGACCCTAAAGAAGTGACTTCATCACTCCAGGCCTCAGCTTTCCCAACTGTAAAATGGGGATGAGTATACTCTCTATTTACCCACACATTTGACAAGTACTAGCGATTGCCTACTTGATTCACTCCCCAACACTGTATGCTCTAGTTTCTAAACATCACTTGGATTATTATTTAATATTTATCTTTAAGTAGATACAGACTTTTAAAACCTAGCACATTTATTTTTAAAGGAAATTTTATATGATGATCATACATAGAAAAATCAGTTTCATTTACCATACATGTAACTATTAAAATAAAAAAATCAATATCATTTGCAATAAATAGAAAGTAACTGGACAAACAAATTCAATCAATGGTATCAAAAATTACATTATTAAAATTTAGCTAGACACTGTTACTTGCTTAGGTCTCTCTAGCCTGAGGCAATTAACAAGTAATAGAAAAGTGTTAAAGACATATTAAATTGACAATTTGAAGGAATCAAAAAGAGCTGAAGACTCCCAATCAAGATGCGGAGCCCTGCTGGCTTAGTGGTTAAGAGCTACAGCTGCTAACCAAAAAGGTCAGCAGTTCGAATCCACCAGCCGCTCCTTGGAAACCCAATGGGGCAGTTCTCCTTTGCCCTATGGGGTCGCTATGAGTTGGAATCAACTCGACAGCAATAGGTAATCAACAGCAATGTATCATGAGTTCATACTTTCAGCTCCCCAATCTGCTCTGATCACAATAATAGACAAAATGCCTTTAAAAACTAAAAACACACTGCAATGTTCAACAAGATGCTCTTCTCTGTGGACCTGAAATAAAACAAAAAGCGTGAAGTAAAGCCACAAACTCATTGAATTCTGGTCCAGCAGCAGACAGAAGTAGTTAGGAGTCTGATAACAGGCGGAATCCAAAAACACACCTTGACAGTTGGGAACCGGAACCCGGCTCATGCCATGAAGCCAAGGACTGAAGCGAAGCTTCCCCACCCATGAAGTCAGGCTAAGACACAGCAGCAGGAGCATGGGTTTAAAGTCTATGTATCCTGAATTCATATCGTGACTGGAGATGCAGAAAAAGACTGACAACAACTAGGCAAAGCCTTCTACTGCCACAGAGACCAGATTTACGAGATCCCAAACATCACCTTGGGATGGGAGCCCCAAGCACCAATATAAGACCAGATACTGATTTGGAATCCTAAGAAGTATAAGAAAGGCATAAGAAAAAAAGTTAGATTAAGAAGGGTATATCACAGCACTTCGGGGACACTGAGCTTCTCTTAAGGGTGATGGAAAAATTTGGGAACGGTTATGGCGGATGGTTGAAGAACACGATGAATGTAATTCAAAGTCACTGAACTGTGCCTGTATAGGTTGTAGAAACATCAAATATTATGTTACCTACATATTTATCACAACAAAAAAAAGTGTGTGTTAAAAAAGTCCACCCTGTCCGATTACATTTATACGTAAGAACAAGCAAAGCTAGTCTACGGTGATAGAAATCAGAAAGTTGTTATTCTGGGGTGGGGTGGGTGATGTGGGTTTGGAGAGAGAATTCCTTGGAAAGGAATACAAAGAAATTTTTTTCTAGTGATGGAAATCCTCTATATCTTCTTTGGGTGGTGGCTATACAATATAAATGATTGTCAAAACTCACTTAACTAATCTGACAGAAACTAGAGGAACCCCCAAGACTATGGCCCCCCTGACGCTCTGCTAACTCAACTGAAGCTACTCCCGAAGGCCACTTTTCAGACAGAAATTAGCAGGCCTATAAAATGAACAATAACGCTCGTGAGGAACATGCTTCTTGGTTCAATCAAATATATGAGACCAAACAGGCAACGCCCACCCAAAGGCTAGACGAGAAGGCAGGAAGGGACAGGAACTGGACAAATAGACACAGGGAACGCGGGGTGGAAACGGGGAGTGTGCTGTCACACTGTGGGGATTGCAACCAATGTCACAAACAGTATGTGTATAAATTTTTGAATGAGAAATTAACTTGAATTGTAAACTTTCACCTAAAACACAATTAAAAAAAAAAAAAACCTCATTGAACTGAGAACTACAGGTCTGCACATTTTATTGTATGTGATTATAACTCAATTTAAAAGAGAGCGAGATGCACACAGTAAGAAGAGGAAAACCCTCAACATCAGCCTGCAAATGGAAACATCAAGACACACAAGAAAAACTAATACTTACAAAATAGCCAGAAAACTCAACAACTGAGTGATGAATTCACAAAACGGAAATAACACAGCAATTATCAATACTGCTACAAAGCAAATGTTTAAGATCCTCAAAGAGATATTGAAAGGACTATGCCCATAAGAATAGAATAAGAAATGGTGGGGCGGGGGAGACACAAGTGGAACCAATTAGAAAATCCGAAAATGAAAAAAAAAATCATCATTAAAATAAAATACACTCATTAAATATGAAAAACTCAAGACTGAAAGGAGTTGAAAAGCAAGTTAATGAATCAGGTATAACTGAGGAATTCACCCAGACACAGCACAGAGAGAAAAAAGTGAAAATGAGTTTGAGACAGAGGGCAAACTGACAGGCTCCAACTTATATCTAACATGAATTACTAAGCAGCTATATGTGTACCAGATGGGATTACATAAATTAATAAATATACAGTATTTTGGCTGGCAGCCACCAAGATGGCCCCCAATGATCCTCACTTCCTGGTATTCATGCCCTTCTGTAATCCCCTCCCCTTGAGTGTGGGCTGGACTTAGCGACTTGGTTCTAATGAATAGAATATGGCAAAAGCAATGGGATATCATTTTTTGAGATTAAGTTCCAAAAAGACTTATGGTTTGCATCTTGAGTACTCTCTCTTCCTCTCCCATGTGTTTGCTCTGAGGGAAGCCAGAAGCCATGTCATGAGCTGCCCTATGGAGAGTCCCACAGGGCAAAGAACTGATGTTTCTGGTCAACAGACAGCAAAGACCTGAAGCCTGTCAAGAGCTACACGAGTGCGCTTGGAAGTGGATCCTTCTCCAGTTGAGCCTTCAGATGACCATGGCCCTGGCCAACACCTTGACTATATGGTTGTGAGAGATGCTGAGCCAGAACCACACAGCTAAGCCATGTCTGTGGGCCACGTCCTGACCCACAAAAACTGTGAGATAATAAATGTTTAGTGTTTTTAGCCACTAAATTTTGGGATAATTTGTTACACAGCAATAGATAACACAAGTACATAGAACAGGTTCTGATATATGATAAACCAGTTAAGCAATTGCAAATGACTTGATTACAACTCATGGCAACCCATCGTGTATCAGAGTAGAACTGTGCTCCATAGGGTTTTCTTTTCCTTCTTTCTTTTTTTTTTTAGAAGAGGAAGAAAAGATTTATTATTGAATAAGCAATTAAACCAGAATGCGATGCATCATAGGCAATCTGCTAAAGAGACTGCAAAGATAGAAAGGAATCTTAACCATTATATAGCAAAGGGGATACAATCCATTACATTCACGTTTCCAAGATAATTGTTAATTTTCTGATGTTTCTGCCCAGGAGATAAGGCTGGGCCACCTGAGTCCTTTGGGGTTTCAATGGCTGATTTTTCTGGAAGTAGAACACCAGTACTTTCTTCTCAGGTGTCATTGGGTGGGCTCAAACAGCTAACCTTTCAGTTAGCAGTCGAGCACGTCACAGTTTGCACCACCCAGGGATGCCAGTATATGAAAAATGGTCTATAAATGTTAGCCATTATAATCATTTCCACTTCACAGATAAGGAGACTAAGACTCTACAAGGTTATTCAAAGTTAGCTAGAGTAAGAGGTAGAGCTGGGATTGGAACCCAGGATTAGAAATCACATTCTGCTTCTAAATACCTGGTGGCAGCCCCTGAAGGTTCCTTTCCCTAGGGACATTGATGGTGACTGGCTGATAGCTCTTCACCAGGCCCTTTAGCTTCAGGTCCTGGGCCATCAAGGAGTAGTTGTTGGCAATGGAGTCGCTAGGTCCACGGTGGTGATGCTGCTCTTTGAAAGGGGCAGCCAGAGTCCATGATGTACGTTGCATCAAGGGGGGATAAAAGCTGTGTGACATGACAGTCTACAAGGGAAGAAATGCAGAGGAGATGTGATGAGGCTCCCCTCAGGAAGCCTGGGCTCTGTGGGGCCTGGGCTCTGCTCGCCGTGAGACTCACAGAGCCCCATATGCCTTAGACGGTGTTTCTACCTTCTGCACATCTAACCTCACTATCCATGAAAACAACTGTACTTCTCTGATTACTGTGTGATTTCTAATGGAAAGGATGACAGTTGGAATTCAGTACATGGTAAGTTTGTGGGTCAAATAATCTCTCCATCTATTGCCTCTATTCCTTATCAGTAAAAACTAGTTGCTGTGGGGTCGATTCTGACTCATGGCGACCCCACGTGTGTCAGAGTAGAACCGCACTCCATAGGGTTTTCAATGGCTGATTTTTCAGAAGTAGATCACCAGGCCTTTCTTTTGAGGCACCTCGGAGTGGACTTAAATCTCCAACCTTTCTGTTAGCAGCTAGGCATTAACCGTTTGTACCACCCAGGGACTCTATTCCCTAAAGAGATGGCTACAAGGTAGATATAAACCAAAAAAATCAAATCCATTGCTGTCAAGTCAATTCTGACTCCTAGAAACCCTACAGGACAGAGTAGAACTACCTCATTTGGTTTCCAAGGAGCACCTGGTGGATTTGAACTGCTGACCTTTTGGTTAGCAGCCATAGCTCTTAACCACTATACCACCATGGTTTCCATAGTTACCCTCATTTTACAATTGAAGATACAGAAGTTTAGAGAATTTAAATAACGCAACAGCTAAGTGGTGAAGGCCAGGTTGTAACTCATCTTTGTGCGACTGCATGGCTCTTTCTCCTACACAGCTGTAGCCTCTTCCAGTGGCAGAAATGACCAAAGCCCCTAATCACACTCGTCTAATCTGACTGTTTGCTCCACCAGAAGTAAACACTGAATCCCTAGGTGGTAGGGCACCTCGTCACCCTGAGCAGAAGTGTGGCAGCCAGCTGAGCATACCCGATAGAGTTCAGACGGTTCCTCGTTGCCGGAAGCAGGCAGAGGGGGCAGCTCTGGCCGCTTCTGGGAGTGGCTCATGTGATGTATCGAGTCATCTCTTGAGATCTGTGGAAAATGGAAACGAAGCCACTCTTTAGGAACCCAGGAAAGCTTTCCCAGCCTCTGAGAGTAAGGTAAGGAGTAAAGAGGTCTCCAGAAAAGGTTTCAGAAAGAGTTCTGCCCATCAAGCATGTTTTTCATACATTCTGTATTTTTCTTTTTTGAACCATTATTCTCTCCTCCAGCATCTCCCCCTTGGCTTTCCGTCTATGAGCAAATCTGGAGATTTTTTTTTTCCCCTGGGAAGAGCCCAAATTCTGAGGAGGAGTCCCAGCTATTCTACCCTGGGCTATGATTAAAGGGGTTGACTTAAAAAAAAAAAAAGGTTCTTTCATTTCACGTATACAAAGTTCCAAATAAAAATCTGCTCATTCAGTGGTGTTGCATTTTATGTGTGTAACACACAAGCAGCTTTCTCTGCTTCCGGGAAAAGAACAAAATATAATTTAAATAGTGTGGGTGTTTAAGCCCACCGTTTCATTCGGTGAGTGTGTACTCAGGAGTGAGCCTCAGGTAGGAGGTGTGAACTTGTGGCTACCCTGGTCACTCCAGCTCCCACGTGTCTTTCCTGGGGCGAGCAACTTGCAGAGCTCAAAGTGACTGTACTATTGAACTATACCATGTGTATTTCTGTCTTGTGACCCAGCCCCTATGTGCAAGACAACTACGTCACCTGGGGCTGGGATGGAGAAACTGCAATCTGTTCCAACGCTGGATGAAAACTCCAGGGCTGGGCTTATTGAGAGATACTGCTGAACTACACTTTAAAGATGCTTTAAGGGACTTCCAAGGGTCATAATGGTGCTCTGGAATTTTCACCTTAGGTAATGACTTTGAACTTAACTCCTATGTAAGATGGGACATAAGTATATGAGTTTTATTTACTTGGATAGGCAAACTATGCCAGGCAGGATAACCAGAGAGGCATAAAAAAAAAAAAAAAAAAAAAAAAAACCAGAGAGGCATATGAGTCAGTTATTAGCCACCTCTATCTCCAGGCAACCCCTCCTTCATTGCTGACTCAAATTAACCTTCATCATCTCCCCTGGAGCACCTACCTCACTAAATAACAACAATAAAACAATACCGACCATTGTTCCAAAGCATTATGAGCCAGGCACTGTACAGCCCTATGAGAGTTTTTACACCCATATTGTAGCTGAAGAAACTAAGGCTCAGAGAGAATAGGTAACACATCCCAGCCAGACAAGAGCAGTGGCTTGACTTCTAAGCCAGTGCTTTTAAACGCATGCCACTCTGTAGCCCAACACATTGGAAGTTACATGGCAACTTACTTTAGGAAGGCTGTTGTTGTTGTTTGTTGAGTTGATTCCAACTTACAGCAACCCTTATAGGACAAAGTAGAACTGCCCCATAGGGTTTCCTAGGCTGTAATCTTTACGGGAGCAGATCACCAAGACTTTTCTCTCAAGGAGCTGCTGGTACATTCGTACCGCCAACCTTTTGGTTACCAGCCGAATGCTTTAACCGCTGTGCCACCAGGGCTCCATTAGGAAAGCTATTGACCTTTAAATTAAACAAAACCATCCAAACCCATCACCAAAGATGCGTACTGAGCCTGAGATCTTTAAAAACACGGAAAAGGTGTATTGATCAAATGGCCTAATTTATTTCCTGGTTCTCAAAATTTGTGGCGCGTTGGACTCACCAATGGAGCTTTATTAAAAGTGGAGATGCCCGGATCCCCACCTCAAACATGAAGAGTTTGGGAACCACTGATCCTACTATTTTCAACTTAAAGAACTTGCAATGTTGATTTAAATCACTGCATCTTGTTTCTCTGCTATAGACCTCAATTTCAGGGATCTGAGAATTTATGACCTCCATGAGCCCCCTATTTCACTACTGAAATTACTACGAAATCTGCACTGTTGAGGAGACAAAATGGAAAAATCCCACATCAACTTAAAAGGAACCTGGAAATCCAAAGCAGATGCCATACCATCCAAGGAAGATTTTGGCAGCAGTACTTTGAGGAATATGAAGTCATTCATGATTTTCTTCAGGATCCCAGACGTAAGGCAAATCCTGACAAGTAAGAGCTGTCTGTAGTTTGTCTTTGCAAGCAAGAAGGGTTTGTGATCAGTGGGAACCTTTCCCTTGGCCTAGCTTTTAAATCTGTTTCAAAGAAAAATCCTCATTAAAGGAGCAACAAGCAAACGCTACAAAATTCAAACATCCTGAGTAAGTTACAACAAGAGTGGGAGTAAGCAGTTAAGCCAAAAAGCCCTGACCTCTGCAGTCAAGGAAGATGTTAATATTCTGGAAGTATCTTGGCATTCATGATTTTGGTCAGTGTGGGGTAAACCTCCTTTCAGCCCTGAAACCAATTGGGAAGTAACTCATTCCACCGAAAGAAACAGACAAGTTGTAAAGTCTGTCTGATTCCAGGCCCTGGCTCCACGGCAGGGCATGTGTCATGGGCCTGACCAATCAGAATACTCCATCCTCCTAAACACATTGATTGGTTCCGGGATAGGCATGTGACCCAAACTGGGTTGGTCAGAATCTTTCCCGATACTTTGCTAGAGCTATTGAGAAAAGGCACTTTCCTTTCATTAGGGTCACTGATTATGAGGCTATTTATGACTAGGGCCATCTTTGCCCTATGTCGGGAAAAGCTTACCTTAGAATAAAGCTAATGAAGAAGGAAGCAGAGCCACCAGAAGGAGAAAGACCGACACCCAATGACATCAGCTGGACCTCTGGTCTCAACCTGGACCTCTCGGTCACCTGAGCTCAGAGTTTCCCTTTGGGGTTTGAGCCAGTTTGAATTATAATTCTGTTCTTTAAAATTCTACAGTTTTCTCCATACTGAGAGATTGTGATCCAAGGAATAGGCACAGAGAAAGTTAATTCAATAACAGAGTGCCCAGGTCAGAGAACAGAGATACTGCATTATACACACAGATAAGCCAGTCGTGGGATATAAAGAAAGCAAACCATGAGCATTTTGCAGAGCACAATAAAGAGACGCATAGCCTCTGCAGAAGCTTTGCAGGAACTCAAGCTTTGAGCTAGTTCATAGGCACAGACTAAGACTTATACACAAAGAGTCATAAATGCCCTGATAGCAGAAAATATCTCAGTCCTGGGACAGGAACATGTGGGACACACACAAAATAAGCAGATCTGGAAATCAATTCCCGAACAGAACAAAGAGAGTTTTCTTGATCATACCTGCCTAAAAATTCTCTGTGACACCTTCAAGGGGAGGAGATGGAGGTTTTTATAAGAACTGCCTGACTATGCAAAATGATTTGTCAAAATTATTAACGCTTAACTCTTCTCTTTGGTAAACTGCAAGGGGTTTTCATAAAGGCTTCGAACTGGTTCTTCCCGGTTCAATCATGGCCGAGGAAGTAAAATTTGAAAAGACCCAAATCTTCCAAATTTGGGTGAACTGGAAAGATAACCAGAAAGGGAAAAATTATGTATTGAAGCCATAACAGGTTGAAGCCCTGCTGGAGATTTAATCTCCCTCTTAGAAAATAAGGGCAGTGTACCTGTTGCCTAGCAACCAAATCTCTCTTTTGAGCATATTTTGAGCAGAGTCAGAAACAGAGGTGCCCCGCTCAAAGAGGGCAGCCAGCCACACCACTTGAATTTGCATCACTCTCCACAGTCCTGCCAAAAATCCAATCTCACACATCAGGCACCTGAAAAGACTCACTATGCCTCTTCCGAGTCTCCTACTCTAGGGCTTCAACCCATAATTTTTCCTGTTCCAGTTATCATTCTGGATCACCCAAATTTTTTTTTTTTTTTAATTCTGGTCTTTCTGCTTTTGCTGCTTCAGTCTGACTGAGTTTGAAGCCCTGGATTTCATTTCAGGGTATGGGTTCAGTCATTAGCAACGAATCCATTTTAATTTCATACAGTTTCATTTTAAAATGCTCTTCTGGGCACTTTAATGTATGGCAACCCAGTGGATCTTGGCTTTTTTACAGCTAGGATTCTGGCACCAGGTTGAGTAAAACAGTTACTTTCAGGAGGCTTATTTCTGACTGCGTATGTTTGCATCTCCTTTGTGAAGGCAGTTCCCAAATGCCTCTCTGAGGACCTGTTAGACCACAATTAATCAGGGCCTCGTTAAAAATACAGATTCCAGGGCCCCACTCCAAAACTTCTGAATCAGAATCTTTGGGTGTCGAAACCAAGATTCTATGTTATTTTGATGTGCAGCCAGAGTTGGGAATTGTTGAATGGAATATATGATCTAATGGCCTTGGAAGGGTAGGGAAAAGAACAACGGACATCTATTCCTGAATTTTTCACAGCAAAGCTTGAGGATGTACGAAAGTCTAATACAGAAAAAGCACAGTTCAAAGGTTATAACATAAAAATTTGATTAGCACACTTGCTCAGTCAAGAGACTCTAACAAGACAATTGGTCTATGACAAAAACATTCCCCCCCCACTCCCAAATCCTCGAAAAGCCCGTTGCCGTTGAATCAATCCCGACTCATAGTGACCCTATAGGACAGAGTAGAACTGTGGATTTGAACTGCCGACCTTTTAGTTAGCAGCTGGTAGCTCTTAACCACCGCACCACTGTGGCTCCAATCCTCTACGAGATGAAAATATAGGTAAAAAAAAAATATGCCTTAAAAGTCACACTTACCCTCCGAGATGAGCAATCTATGTCATTTGTGGTATCCATTTTAATTAGACCTATCAAAAAAAAGAATGAAGAGCTCTCAGTTTCTGCAGGGACACTCCTCTCTGACTAGTGGCTGTGAAATTCACCCTTCTTTATAGCATAATGGGGATGACACAGAAAACAGAACTTTCCGTCATGTTCTGGAAGCTCTGTTCACAGGGCCACCTCTCTGAGGTCATAGACTTCAGCCTCCTGAGGAGTTGCCTGGTAGAAGAGGAGAGAAAAGGAAGATGGAGAGCGAAGAGGCAGCATTGGGGTTCTG
The DNA here is from genome assembly GCF_030014295.1 of Loxodonta africana. Lineage (NCBI taxonomy): Eukaryota > Metazoa > Chordata > Mammalia > Proboscidea > Elephantidae > Loxodonta > Loxodonta africana. Next base: position 77,166,884 of record NC_087353.1, read on the forward strand.
CTGGGTTTTCTTGCTCCAGTCCCTACTCCTTCTGCAATGGCCACCCTTCCTTCCCGCTGAGTGGCTCCTTTCTTGGAACTTTTCCAGGAAAACACCAAGTTCACTGTAGAATAAAAATGGAAGCAAGGTTACATGCTAATACTGAGAGAAGAGGGAGCAAGCACCCCACCAAACAACCCCTTTGCAGCCTCCGCTTTCTCCCTCCTCCTGTTTTACACAGGTCTTGGGGCCAGTAACTAGGTTTCAGCGTCTGTTGCTAAGGGAAGGAAGGGCCTCTGCCATGCCCAGATACAAGACTGGGCTTGACCTGCCTCCATGTCCTGGTCTCTCCCTTTGCTGGGGGCCAAGCTGGAAGCAGGAAGTATTGGTGACAAAGGGGAAAATGGGATTGCGCTTAGCAGTGATCCAAGAATGAAAAGGTCAGTGGCAACAAGAGCCAATGCCTTTGGACAGGTCCAAATGCAAACAGCATGGTGGTTAGATTCTTCGGTTCTAGAGTTGGACAGGTCTGGGTTCAGATCCTGCTCTTCCCAGTAATAAGCTATGTGTCTTCAGTAAGTTCCTTCTTCTAAGCACTTGCTTTCTCTGTAAAAGGGCAATATTATTAGTATCTACCTCAGAGGATTGATTTGAAGATTTTATGGGATAACATTTATAAAACAATTTGCACATGGTAGAAGGGTAACCAACTCATTTAGGTTTGCTCAGGACTTCCTGGGTTTTAGCGCTGAAAGTCTGTATCCTGGTAACCCCCTCAGACCCAGGTAAACTGTGACAGTTGGTTATTCTACAGCGTGTCATTGTACAAATGTTGGCTAATATCAAAAATTATTATGAACACAGAAACACACCAACACACATAACAATATTAGTTGCTGCCCAAACATTCAAAGAACATGTTACACATTTGCCTTTCAAAGTTCTCTCAAAACCAAGTTAGAATCATAAAGAGAAAAGAAGTTCTGATACATGCTACAACATGGATGACCTTTGAAAACATTATACTGAGCGAAATAAGCCGGACACAAAAGGACAAACACTGTATAATCCCACTTATATGGAATACCTAAAATAGGCAAGTATCTTAGTGATCTAGTGCTGCTATAACAGAAATACCACAAGTGGATGGCTTTAACAAAGAGAAATTTATTCTCTCACTGTCTAGTAGGCTACGAGTCCAAATTCAGGGTGTCAGCTCCAGGAGAAGGCTTTCTCTCTCTATTAGCTCTGGAGGAAGGTCCTTGTCATCAGTCTCCCCTTGGTCTGGGAGCATCTCAGCACAGGAACCTCAGGTTCAAAGGACACGCTCTGCTTCCGGTGCTGCTTTCTTGGTGGTATGAGGTTCCCAACTCTCTAGCTTACTTCCCTTTCATCTCTTGAGAGATAAAAGGTGGTCCAGGCCATACCCCAGGGAAACTCCCTTTATATTGGATCAGGGATGTGACCTGGTAAGTGTTATATCTCACCCTAATCCTCTTTAACATAAAATTACAATCACAAAATGGAGGACAATTACAGAATACTGGAAACCATGGCCTAACTAAGTTAATACACACATTTTTGGGGAGACAAAAATCAATCCATGACAGCAAGTGTATAGAGATCACAGTTGGGATCACAGGTGGGAGGAAGGGAGGGAAAAAGGGGGGCTCATTGCCTAGGGGACACTGAGCTATTAAAAGTGATGGCAAAATTTGAAAACGGGTAAGGGTAGTGGTTGAACAACATGATAAATGTAGCTAATGTCACTGAATTGTACATGTGAAGAATGCTGAAATGGAAAATATTTTGTTACATATACATTTACCACAATAAACAAACAAACTAGACTTACTGAGCTCTTTCTGGGTGCCATGTTTGCATATCTGTTTTTCATCTAATTTTCCCAAAAACTCCACAATGTTCCCATTTCATGGATGAGCCAGAAGTCAGAGAGATGTATAACTCCCCCAAACTGATGCAACTCCTGAGAAGCACTGTCATAGTTTCAATCCTGTCCTTTTGAGTCCAAGTTCAATGCTCTTTCCGAAGTCTTCTGTGCAGCACACAATAATGTCTGAGACCCTACAAAGAGCACGGTATAGCACCAAGTGCTTCTGTTTCTCCTATTATTCTCACTCCTTCCTCAAAGTTGGGCTCTCCACACTTTCACAATAATTCTGAGGCTGTTCATCTCTTGTATTCAGACTCTCTACCATAAAGCGTATATGTTTCAAATAGCATTTGGAATAAATGAGCCAGCGGCAGGGTTTGAGATTTTGGTTCAGACAAAAATGGAATCATTACCAGGTCTTCTGTAACGGGGTATGAAACTCCATGTCCTACAAAAGGCAGCAGCTGTACCCCAACAAAGTGAAAAATTAGAAAGTGCCCCGTATGGAGCTAATCAGACCCTTGTGAGTAGGAGACACTCTTCCACCTAAAATTTGTTTTTGCTGTTGTTAGTTGCTGTCGAGTTGATTCTGACTCTTGCCAATCGCATATGTGCAGGCCAGAACTGCTCCACAGGGTTCTCAAGGCTGTGACCTTTCAGAAGCAGATTGCCAGGCCTGTCTTCTGAGGTGCCTCTGGGTGGGTTCGAACTGCCAACCTTCCAGCCAGTGGTCGAGTGCTTAACCATTTGCATCACCCAGGGACCTGAAATTTAGTGTGATTTAAGTCTGTTGTTGTTGCGTGCTGTTGAGTCGATTCCAACCCATGGCAACCCTACAGGACAGAGTAGAACTGCCCCATAGAGTTTCCTAGGTTATAATCTTTACAAAGTAGATTGGTAGGTCTTTTTTCCATGCAAACTGGCTGGTGGGCTGGAACCGTAGAAGTTTTGGTTAGAAGCTGAGAGCTTAACCATTGTACCACCAGGGCTCCTTATGATTTAAGTCTACCTGTGTCAAAAACATCAAAACAATAATAGCTTTTATTGAGCATATACTAGGTGCTGGGCAAAAATCCCCCAAAATACTAAGCACCCTACGAGCATTATCTCTCTGAATCTTCTCAACAACCCAGAAGATAAACATTAACCAGTTACAAAACCATTGCCATCGAGTTGATTCCACCTCACAGTGACCCTATAAGACAAAGCAGAACTGCTCCATAGAGTTTCCAAGGCTGTAATCTTTAAGGAAGCACACTGCCACATCTTTCTCCTGCAGAGCAGCTGGTGGGTTCAAATCACTGACCTTTTGGTTAGCAGTCAAGCATTTAACCACTGTGCCACCAGGGCTCCTAAATAAATACCTACCACTATCCTAATTTTAGGTTTGGAAAAACTGAGGTGGTGGGAGGTTAAAAAAACTGTCCAAAGTCACTCAGTTAGGTAAGAAGCAAAGTTGGAACTTGAACTTGATTATAGAATCGGCTCCATGGCTTTAACTGAAAACCTATCTACATGTCATCTGAAGATGGAAAATAAATAAAATACCTGCCAAAAAGACTGAAAACGCCACCCCTCCCCCGCCAGGCCACCTGCACCAGAACGGTTTGTCATCTGACTTTACTCTCTGTTACATAATTCCCAAGAGGGGATGCAGACAGGCCTCAAGTCCCTCAATCCCTCCGCCCCCATCCATAGGGATGCTAGATAAAATACAGGATGCCCAGTTAAATGTGAATTTCAGGTAAACAACAAAGAATTTTTTTAGTATAAGTATGTCACATTCAACATTTGGGATACACTTATATTTTTTTATACTAAGTGATTCATCATTTACCCGAAATTCAAATTTAAATGTATGTCCTGTATTTTTACTTACTAAATCTGGCAACATGGAGAGGAGCATTCAGCTAGGTTCCAGGTTGTCCCAGTCTCTGTGGCTCCCAGTCTCTGTGGCATTAACATTTTAGGCTCTCAGTCTGTTGCTGGGAAATTTTCACACATTTCTTATTCAGAGCCCAGTACTCCTGGCAGATTTTTCTGAAGCCTGAAATAGTTGATTAGCTAAAGCAAGTGTTATGGGTTGAATTGTGCCCCCTAAAAGTATGTGTTGCAAATCCTAATCCTGATTTCTGTGGTTATAATCCAATTTAAGAATGGGTTTTCTTTGTTATGTTAATGAGGCAGTATTAGTGTACAAAACAAAAAAACAAACCCACTGCCGTCGAGTCGATTCCGACTCATAGTGACCCTATAGGACAGAGTAGGACTGCACCATAGAGTTTTCAAGGAGAGCCTGGCGGATTTGAACTGCCAACCTCTTGGTTAGCAGCTGTAGCACTTAACCACTATGCTACCAGGGTTTCCAGTATTAGTGTAGGATATGTCTTAATTAAGTCTTCTTCCGAGATATAAAAAGAGCAGATTGAGCAAGCGGAGATGGGGGAAGATAGACGCCAAGCCACATGGAAATCTCCGAGGGACAGAAGCTCAAAAGAGACAAAGATTCTCCTCTAGAGCTGACAGAAATGCTTCCCCCCGAGGTGGTGCCCTGAATTTGGACTTCTAGCCTCCTAAACTGTGAGAAAATAGAATTTGTTTGTTAAAGTCATCCACTTGTTATAGCAGCACTAGAGAACTAAGACAGCAAGTAACTGTGGAAAGGTATTGGAAAAGCTGCACATGGATTTATTTCATTGACCTGTGAAATGTTCACTGAGAGTCCAGTCCTGGTGCTACGGAGAGATGCCAAGATCCAGGCCATCAGAGGATACAGGGCGTGGTGGAGCAGCAGATATGTATACAATGCAAGAAGCAAAACGAGGCAGGAGAGAGGCCCTATAAAAATACCATAGAGGTGGGAAGAATTTTTTTTCACAGAAGAGCCCCTAGATGGCATCCTTGAACAAAAATCCCAGTGGAAGCCCCAACTCAGCTTTTCAAAGCAATGTGCACCAAGGAACCATAGTGGCAGTGTTTTGTTCTAAGGAAAAAAATAAACCCTTTCCTGGGAGGGGCACCAATCATACTGCAGCTGAACAAAGTGCATGAAGCCAGACAGGATTGACTGAAACTTACGAGTTTAGGGATACTTGTCTGTCCCTATCCTCGTATCTTCCCTTTTATCTCTGCTGTTGTGGAGGTGCTGCAGCCAGATCCCTTAGCTAATTACCATCATCATCATCATCCCCAAGCTTATTTCCCTATCCACTGCCCTTATAGAAATTTCAGGTGGCAAAAGTAATAATACCACCAAATACATTTTGTGCCCTACTGTATGCCAGATAGGTGCTAAATTCTAATTTACAGCCATTATTATGCCAGTCCTCACTACAGCTCGGTGACGCTTTCTCTCTTTGTAGAAAGAATTCTTTTCCAGGTTGCTATTGTTCTAGGGTAAAAATATCACAAAGTTTAGTAAAACAAAAAGAAAGGTTTTATTCATCATATATTCAAAGAGGCAAAAGTGGGAAACAGACAAGCATGCTGCTAGAACCATGTCTGCCTGAGTCCAAGGAATATTACAGAACAGACAAGAGTGGGAAAACAAACAAGCATGCTGCCACAGTCATGTCTGTCCCAGTCCAAGGAACGTTACAGATTCATCAGTATATATGAACATTACAAATGCGCAAAACCATTGAAAACTTCGCCTTTTCACCGATTGGCTAAAACCTGTTCGGTCACTGTGATCCTGTATTTTGAATTGTCTTTCTTAACTATCACTGGTACAGGTTTCAGTAACGATGGTCAGGGGGGTCTTTATCAGTCCAACAAATTTTACTAGTCACTAAACGCTAATAAAAAAGACATAAGAGTGGAAAGTATGTGGGTCTTTTGTGCTGTTTTTATGAGTGCTTTATGTGAAAGGATCCCTAAAAGATGTTTTCCACGGTTGTCCTTTATACCTCAGGGCCCAGCTGATGTGTCCCTGTGAGACTTTGTGAGTCCAGCTCCAGCTGGGTCACATTCTAGGACGGGGAATAATGGCTCTGATATTATCTCCTAAATCACTATCAACAGGGGCCACAGAGAAAAGGTAGGTCCGAAAGGGCCCTGGATGGGAAGTGCCAGAGGACTAGACAGTAGGAGACCAAGGCTCAGGTCTGTCAGTCTGTCACTCTCCCTGTTACGCAGATGAGGAAGTCACAGTAAGAGTCGGGGCCCAGAGCCCAGGACTTTTGGACTCCTGCCAATGTCCCCTGTATCCAGTATGCCCTATGGTAGTGTTGTCAACTCTGGGAAACGGTGTTCCCAGGGGACATTTGGCTATATCTGGGGACACTTTTGGCTGTCATGACTTGGGGGGTTGTATTGGCATCTAGTGTATAAACAAAAAAAACCCACTGCCATCAAGTCCATTACAACCCCATTGGACAGAGGAGAGCTGCCCCATAGGGTTTCCAAGGCTGTAATGTTTATGGAAGTAGATTGCCACATCTTTTTCCCTCAGAGCGGACATTGGGTTCCATTGGCCGACCTTTTGGTTAGCGATTGAGTGCTTAACCACTGCACCACCAGAGCTCCTCATCTAGTGGGTAAAGTCGGGAATTCTGCTAAACATCCTACAACGTACTTGGCAACTTCCAACACACAACACAGAATTACCCTGCCGGAAACATCAACAGTGCCGAGGTTAAGAAACGCTGCTCTTTGGGCAGGATCTGGAGTCAAGAACGTAGGCTCCCTCTGGCTCTGACTCGTATCCTTGCTAATTGAGGGATTTGGGTTTAGTTACTGTCTCCCAGGCCCTTGACTTTTTCATATGTACAATCTCTAAGGATCTCACCGGCTCACTCCATTTGCATTCGAGGAGTTAAAACCTTTGTCAGGGTCATACCTCACCACGTGAGTTCTGAGCTCCAGAGATGCTTCCAGAAGAGTTGATTCTGGGCATTTAGGTAGGGAAAGCCCTAAGACTGTGTGAAAACCCATTCTTAGCTGTCAGTCCACCTGTCTCAGAGGCGGCCAGAGCATTCTCGCTCCAAGCCTGGGGACTCTCTCTGAGCCTCAGTTTCCTCATCTGCAAACCTCTCCCTTTGGTCCCGGTGGCTCCAGGGCCCTTTGCCAAAGCTGGGCGCGGCCGCTTGGCGCCTCTGGCCCAATGCTTCCCGCCCCGCGGGCAAGGCGGAAGGGAGCGCAGCCGTGGGGCGGAGCCGGCGGCCGAGGGGCGGGAAAGGCGGCGACGCGAAGAGGACGCACTTTCTGCGCCCGCCCGTCCCTTCGTGCGTCGGCTCTGCCTCCCTTCGCTCCGCCTGCCGAAGGGGTGCGCGTGGGCTGGGGACGGCGGAGCCTCGGACAAGGTGAGAGCGCGAAGCTTGGGGGCGGGGAGTACAGGGTGCCCCGGCTGGCTGTACCACTGGCGGGCGGAGGAGATGGAGGAGCGCGAGAGCCGGGGCTGGAGAGGGCGGCCGAGTCCCCCACGCCCTTAGCTCTGTATCCGCTGTCTAGTAAAAAAAATTAAGGGGTTTCTTCTCACCCGAGTCACTGGGACCGGAGACTGGGCCCAGTCGCCCACCCCCTCCCTGGCCACACCCACAGCCCCTACAGCTAGGTTTGGTAGAAGAGTTGCCAACCCTACCCGACCCTCGAGACCCTGGGAAACCTAGGTGGGGAAACGTCCGGTCTCCAAATCCCCCTCCCCAGAATTAGTCAAAATGGCTGTCCTTCCTCCCATCCTGTCCTTGTTCTCTAACGAGAACCTCCCCTTCCCCTGTCACTGCAGAGCAGAGGAGCTCCAAGCACCAAAGATGGATTCTTCTTCCCAAATTACTCCGACTCCCCCCTGAGCCCCTCTTTCTCAATCTCCACTGCCCTCCACCTGCATCGCACTCCCTTCCTCTTGGATGACAAGAAATGGGGCCTCCCCTCCCCGCCCTGGGAAGCTGAGAGACTGAAACCAGATGGGGACCCATGGAACGTTGCAGGTAGCCGTTTGCCCCGAGAGGTAGGAGAGGCAGGATGCTTTATTTGGAGGCTTAGAAGGAGTGGCCAAGGCGGCCAGTGTTGAAGTGGTTCAGCCCGGGAGGTGCAGAGGAGGCGGGGCAGCTCTCGGCTACTCAGGGGTTAACGTTTTCCTGCCTCCGGATACTTCTCTGCCTGGGGAGGTTCCTCTGAGGGGTGAGTAATTGAGGGGCTGGAATTGGCGGCTGGGCGGGGGATTTGACGGCAGTGGCTGGTGGCTTTCCTCCGAGGCTCACCCCTATCGGACTCCCCAAACCGGTCTGGGTGGCTCTTGGGTTTCCCAGGCCCCAAGAGACTTGTACGGGAAGCTGAGCTTGTTTCTACCTGCTGTAGAGATGACATGAGGGGAGCCCAGCGCTGGAACATCCCCAGTCCAAGATCTGTGCCAGCTGCAGCTCCAAAGACAAAATATGAGGGTGGGAGGTTAGTCCTCCGTTCTGGAGGGTTTCCTGTTTTACAAAAGGGATTGTAGCAGGGGTCCCTTAGCCGAGGCGATTAAAATGTGCTTACTTTTGCATATGAGACCCTTATAGAAATTTTTTTCCTGAAACTCACATAGTCAGCATATGGAATATTCAGCATATAAGTAAATGTGGGCATGTGTCACAGTGCATTTTGGCTGCTGTGACCTAATCGGTTAGGCGTGTGCAGAGTCACTGATGGCAAGTGGTTTTATTATAGACCAGGAGGTCAGTTGTAAGGAACAAACAGTAAAGGCTGTAAGACTGGGGCCAGCCTTATTGTTGTTGCTCTGGAAAAAATAAAATCAATAAGGATGATATATTTGTTTAGATGAACATCCAACAAGAGTTTAAAAAAAAATAGCTTAACAAATTGCTTTTTATTAAAAAATAAGTAAAATGATGTGAGGTTGGAACAGTTCTGGAAATTCCAGGCTGTTGCCCATAGAGTATCACCGTGGTGAGGGCTGCTTGGGGAAGAGGCTTACGCATATGAGTAAATAGAGAATGGTTTATGGCACTGTGCAATTGGGAAGCAACCTGCACAGTACCAAAAACAAACCCCTTGCCATCGAGTTGATTCCAACACATAGCGACCCTATAGGACAGAGTAGAACTGCCCCATACAGTTTCCAAGGAGTGCCTGGTAGATTTGAACTGCCGACCTTTTTGTTAGAAGCCGTAGCTCTTAACCATTGTGTCAACCAGGGTTAAAGGAGGGAAATCAGCCAAGGTCACAGTTGTTTGGGAAAGTCTTTGTACAGGGGGAAAAACAAGCAATGGGACTTGAGATAGTATATTCAGCTTCCTCGCTTTTTTCTACGTGCTTTTCAGCATTTTGTCAGAATAAACATAAGCACTCAGAGAAAATACTGTTAACATCTTGTTGTATGCACTTCTAGATTGTTTCTATCCCGAGTTCATAGGAATAGCAATATATACCTAAAAATATATTTGTATGTGTAACAAAATGTACGATTTTGCAATCTGATTTCTTTCCGTTATCATGGCCATCTTCTCATACCCTATATAAATATCTACATTATCCTTTTACCGACTGTACAATATTCCATTGTATGACTTTATTCTGATTTAGTTAACCAATTTCCTACTAATGGACAGTGAGTTAGCTTCTTTCCAGTGTTTTCATATTTATTATGTAGGTTCCAATGCACAGCTGTTTGGTATATTTTGATATACCTGTTTGATTATTTCCTTCAGCTTCCTGGAAAATGAATTGCTGAATCAGAGGGTATGTAATTGGAAATTGTGACAGATACTGCCAAGTTACCCTCCACCTACATATCCACCAACAGGAATGTGTGAGGATAGTAGAAACTCTTACTGAACTAATTACATGCGGACCATTAACGATTTAAGAATCTTCTTTTGTTTCCTCCGGTGACAGCAAGAGAGAGAGCGACATGTGACATTTGACTGCCCTGCACTCACTGGTAGAAGAGTCAGTCCCCAAGGAGACTAAAGTGAGTTTCACCATGGCAAAAGAGGAGCTCCCAAGTATCTCAAAGGACTTGCAGGAGCTGCAGAAGAAGCTGTCTTTGCTGATAGAATCCTTCCAGACTAACGTAAAGGTCAGTTTCCAATCACCATGTGTAATGGAAAATCCCAAAATAACATTAGCATAAACAAGATAGAAAGTTATTTCTCAAGTAGAAGAAATTTAGAGGGAGGTCGGGAATCTTTCTAGCTCACTACCCTGTCATGTCTAAACTCTGACCCTCAACCTCATTGTCCAAGATGGCTGCTAGAGCATCAGCCATTACATCCATGTTCCAGGTAGTTGGATGGAGGAGAAGGGGAAAGGAGACTTAACCACCCACCTCCAATTTAAGGAAAGTTTCTAGAAATCACAACACTTCCAATTACATCTAGTAAGCTAAAAATTTTGTCACACAACCACACTTAGCTATAAATGCAATCCTTTAGCTGGACTTAGACAACTCTCAGTCTGAGCCACAGATATCCTTTTTTTGGTTTTGTTGTTTGGTTCATCTGTTAGCCTGAAAATAAGCTAAGGTTTATTTTCAGATTTGAACCCAGGGTTCCACAATAGCACTGTGCAATATAACTATAATGTGAGCTTCATATACAACTTGTAACTTCACATTTTATAGTGATTGTTGTTAGCTGTTGTCAAGTCAGCCCTGACTCATGGTGACCCCATGCACAACAGAACAAAATGCTACCTGGTCCTTGCCATGCCCATAATCAGTTGCAACTTAGACCGATGTGATCCACAGGGTTTTCACTGGCTGATTTTCGAAAGTATATCACTAGGCCTTTTCTCCAAGTCTGTCTTAGGCTGGAAGCACCACCGAAACCTGTTCAGCATCATAGCAATACACACGGGTGGGTGGTGGCTACACATCGAGGTGCAGTGACCAGGAATCCAACCCAGGTCTCCTGCATGGAAGGCAAGCATTCTACCACCCAACCACCAATAACCTCAAGACTTTTTAGTAACTACACTTTAAAATTAAATAGAAACAGATGAAATTAATTTTAGTAGTATATTTTACTTAACCCAGTATGTCCAAATTATTGTCATTTTAACACGTGATCATCATAAAATAATTAGTGAGATATTTTATATGCTTTTTTGTACTACCCAGTGCACAAGTCTTCAAAATCCAGTATGTACGTTACACATTTTAATATGAACCAGCCACTTTTCCAGTATTCAGCAGTCACTCAATGGCACTGGGATTTGAGCTAATATGTTCCGCTTTCTTGCATATTCAGCTTTATTGATTTTTACTTGCATATTCAGCTTTGTTGATTTCTTCAAGGAACCCTGGTTGCACAATGGTTACGCACCCGGCTGCTAACAAAAAGGCCGGCAGTTCGAACCCATTGGTTGATCCTGGGAGAAAATACCTGCCGATGTGCTCCCATAAAGATTATAGACTAGGAAAGTCTAAGGGGCAGTTAGTTCTACTCTGTCCTTTATGGTCACTATGAGTTAAAATTGACTTGACACACAACAATACGCCTTTCAGCATTTCATCAGGGAAGAGTAAACAGCTCTCAAAGATAATACTGTTCACATTTTGTTGTATGTCCTCCTAGATTTTTTTAATGTAATATGCCCACATAAATACATATGTATATGTAACAAAATGACCTATTTTGTAATCTGTGTTTTTGTACTAGACAGCACAGTTCCACTAGGGTCTATTTGAGGAGACACTGCTTTGCAGTCTAGAGCTATAGTCTGCAGAGACCTTTTCTGGACTCCAGAATTGCTCTGGCACTCTGGACTTACCAAGCTATTTTTAAATTGGACAAGTAGCATTCTAGTTATCAGGCTGAACTTCTTGTTACTAAAGGCCCCACACTTAACATTAATTAATGTCGATCGAGCATTTAGTGTATAGCAAACACTGTGTTAGGCATTAGGCATGCGTTAGCTTATTTAATACTAACATCTACCTTTTGAGGTGCTTGGCACCTGAGGGTTTAATGAATGTTGTCTATTATTACACATAACTAAATCGTGTCGTTCCACGTCTGTGACAGACTGACCCAAGCAGGCTAGACTTCCTTGGAGAAGACAATTTCTGATTTAACTGTCTGAATCTCAAAATTGCCTCTCTGGTTAGCTGACTGACTTTCTACTCTTTGGACACAGACTCAGAGGAGACTAAGAAAAAAGTAGATTCTTTAAGGACTGGAAGTAGGGTTGGGTTCCCACACCAAACTGTTCCCAAGTCTTATTGATTTTTCCTTGCCATTTCCTTTCCTACATATTCCTCTCTTTCTTCTCTGCCATCAGCCTAGATTTGGCTGGCAATATCTCTTGTCTTATTTCCTGCAAATCTTCCTAATTGCCTTTTGCACATGACTGCCAGGATTTTCTTTCTTAAAAAATCCTTTGATTATGTCAGTTGACCCTGGTCCCCATTGCCTTTGAGTCAATTTTGACTCAACAGCAGCCCTATAGGACAGAGTAGAGCTGCCCCATAGGGTTTCCAAGGCTGTAAGCCCTTATGGAAGCAGATTGTCGTATATTTCTCCTGCAGAGCAGTTGGTGGGTTCGAACCACTGAGCTGAGCGCTTAACTGCTGCACCACCAGGGCTCCATTTGATCCTGTCACCAAACCAAAAACCAAACCCACGGTCATTGAGTTGATTCTGAAGGCTGTAAATCTCTATGGAAGCAAACTGCCACATCTTTCTCCCACGAAACTGCTAGTAGTTTCGAACTACTGCCCTTTGGGTTAGCAGTCGATCGCTTTAACCACTGGGCCACCAGGGCCCCTTGATTATGTCATGGTCCTGTTCAAATGCCAGCAATTGTTCCTTTTTTTTTTTTTTCCATAAATAAAGTTTAAATGAGTGCTGTTCAATTGAAATATTATGCATATGTAATTTTAAATTTTCTAGGAGCATTGAAAACTCAGATGAAACTAATCTTAATAATGTGTTTTTTTTAACCGAGTGTATTCAAAATAGTATGTCAACATGTCATCAATATAAAATGTGATTAATGAGATATTTTGCATTCTTTTTTTCATATACTTAGAGCACATCCCAATTCAGATGCTATATTTTCATCGCAAATTCTTGCTCTCCATTCAGATTTCATAACATTTAGAGTTGAAAAAGTACACTCATGTACCCAACTTGTTTGAAACGTACTTAAAAATTTTCCAATAACTGAATCAAATACCAGTTTTAAAATCAAATATTGAGTTCTGCAGTCACACTAGCCACATTTCAAGTGCTCAATGGCCACATTGGGCTAGTGGCTACTGTGTTGGACAGCACAGGTGTAAAACTCTTAAGCCTGGCACCCTGTGGGTTTCCAACTTCCTCTGCTGCTCTTGTCACACAAGTCTTCCCTTACTGGGCAGCAAGCTCACCATGTACCCTGCTGTCCCCTTTCGTTGAAAGCTAGTCTGTTCCTCTCCAGTGGGACAACAAGCTCACTTTGTACCCTGCTGCTTGCTTTCTTAGAGAGCTGGTCTGTTCCTACCTGGTGGGAAGGTAAGCTCACAGTGTACCCTGCTGCCTCCTTTCCTGGAGAGCTGGTCTGGTCCTCCCCACTGGGATGGCAAGCTCACTGTGTACCCTGCTGCCCACTGTTCTGGAGAGCTGGTCTGCTCCTCCCCCCTGGGATGGCAAGCTTACTGTGTACCCTGCTGCCCACTGTCCAGGAGAGTTGGTTTGTTCCTCCCTACTGGGACAGCAAGCTTACTGTGTACCCTACTGTCCACTGTCCTGGAGAGCTAGTCTTTTCCTCCCCAGTGGGCTTACTGGAGAACAGTTTGGTGTGTTTGTTGACACCTGGAGGGTTTACTGCATTCACACGTAGACTAGAGCTGGGAAGCAGTTGAGACCTGAGACGCTCGAGGAACCAGCCCTGCTCTCTGAATCCTTCACATGGTTCCTTCGCCCCTTTCTCACCTTCGGCCTCCTTAATTTAGAAGGATCTCTCATTGAGCTCTAATAACAGAATGTCCAAATGGCTAGCCCCAGCTCAGAGGTGGTTTCTGGTGCAGTCATCTCCGGCTAGAGGAGCTGAAGAGCCAGGTCTTTGATAGCTTCTGTTGAGAGAGATAGTAGAAGGCAGTGTAACCCACAGGCATTGTGTAATTTTGTGGCCTGGCATGAGGTGAAATTTGTCATGCCTGGAGCAAGAGTTCTGCTTAGGACGCAATTCTGAAGCCCCAAGACAGTGGCTGTGACTTCTCTGTGGGACCAAAAAAAAAAAAAACCAAACCCTTTCCTCTCAAGTTGATTCTGAGTCATAGCCACCCTATAGGAATGAGTAGAACTGCCTCATAGAATTTCGAAGGAAAGGCTGGCGGATTCAAACTGCCAACCTTTTAATTAGCAGCCAAGTTCCTAACCACTGTGCCACCAGAGCTCCATTTCTTGGGACAGCCTTTTCCATTTAAGCAGAGCCAGCCCCGCACATCGGTCACCATCAACAAACTACAAAGCCCTCCTGCCTCTCGATATGCCATCCTGAAATCCCTACCATTTGAACCACTTGGGTGATTTAGGTGTTTCTAGGAGGCGCTTGTGTTTTGGTAGTTGCCTCTGTGATCACTGTAGCTTTAATTATGCTGTTATTTTACCTACTGACCTAAAGGGCCCTAAAGATTGAGGCACAGGAAAGGTCAACTTTGATGGGGGAAAGTCCTGGAATGATGAGCCCTTAACAGAACAGGGACTAGCACACCAGTACTAAGTGACTGAGTAAAGAGAAATCATAAGTCCTAGAAGAGACGGAAGGAGCGCTGGTGGTGCAGTGGCTAAACGCACAGCTGCTAACTGAAAGGTCGGCAGTTCCAACCCACCAGTTGCTCTGCAGAGAAAGATGTGGCAGTCTGCTTCTGTAAAGATTACAGCCTTGGAAACCCTATGGGGCCATTCTACTCTATCCTACAAGGTTGCTACGAGTCGCAATCAACGCAACCACAATGGATTTGGTTTTGGTTTAAGAAGAGGTGGGCAATCCCAACCTTGGGGCTAGCCCTACGTTAAAACTCATTCCTCCTCCAAGCCAAATCCAAGAATCCACCTGGTGTGAAGGGAGATAAGCTATTAATAAAGCATAAGTGTGCAGTAGTCATCAGGCTTTGGCTTTGGATCCAGGTTGATGACACAAAAGTATTTTTACCTGATGGGGTGGCAGCTGTTGTATAAGCATTTGGCATATGGAGTCAAAAGACCTCGCTACTTGGAAACTGTGACTCTGGACACCTCATTTAATCTTGTGCTTTTCTCAAACTTTAATGTGCATACAGATTGCCTAAGAATCTTGTTAAAATGCAGATTCTGATTTAGCAGGGCTGGGGTAGGGCCTGAGACTCTGTATTTCTAACAGGCTTGCAGGCAATGCTAATACTGAGTACCCCGAGCTTAACCTCATTGTGCCCCAATGGCCTCAACTATGAAAACCTCAGCTCTAGAGTAGGGTGCAGATTGTATGTATATTACGTCAATGCACCTTTGTGCCGTGGCTGTCTTCTGAGAGGGTCTGTGTTAAGCTGCAGAGCCATGCCTGGTTCTGTCCTCCTTTCACAAGACCTGTGGTTGGTTGGAGCCCTCAAACAGGCCACCTGTCCACAGCTACCTTAAGTTATTGATGTTGTGACTCGTGTCTTTTGGAGAAGTCTTGTTGTGGTGACTTCTTACGAGCTTTCCAACTTTATGATCTCTGAGTATACTTCCCACAGCTTGGGCTGACCATTCAACCTGAGATGTAGGGCCTTGGGTGAATTTGCCCAGAGATGATGGCAAGAGATTCTGATGTGGCATTCAGTCCTGGCTCTTTCTCCTTTGCCCGCAGGTGGTTGCCTTTATGAAGTCTCCGGTGGGTCAGTACTTGGACAGGCATCCTTTTCTGGCCCTCACCTTGCTGGTGTTCATTGCCATGTCGGTGGTTCCGGTTGGTTTCTTCCTGCTCCTTGTGGTGCTTACATCACTGGCTGCTTTTGTGGGAGTCATATTACTGGAAGGTATCTTGCTCAGTTATTCGCTTCCTTGGAAAATGACTCAGCCATTTTTGGGCATCTGCCACTCTTGTCAGTGATTCCCACTCTTGTCAGAATCACGTCAACCAAGGTAGTTTGTCAGAGTAGTTAAGAAATGAACTCTGGAGTTTAGATTAGAATGCCACTTCTACCAGTGTGATCTTGGGCACATTATTTATCCTCTCTGAGCCTCAAATTCATCATATGTAAAATGGGGATATAATGATACTATATCAGAGAATTGTTTTGAGGATTGAAGCTGAGAATTCCATACAGTACTTAGCATAGAGCCTGGCACAGAGTAGCTGCTGACGAAGGCTAACTAATAATAATTATTATTATTATTAATCAGAGAGGCCATTCATTCTGAAGCTAGTTCTGAGCACCTGTTGCATGCCAGGTGCCTTGCTAGGTGCTGAGGCTCCACCTTCCCCACTTTTCGTCCTGAAGTGCCACTGCCAGTTGGCAACTTCTCCCTCTGTCACCAAGTTAAAATCCCAGAGAAAGAAATCTGATTGGCTCAGTTTGCCTTTTCAAATCAGATCACAGACCACAGGATACCAGCCAAAGGAATGGTTGCTCTCGGGTCATATGATCATCTCTGGTCCACTCCATGCCTTCTCGGGGCTATGAGCACCCAGGGTTGTTTTCCTGCACAGGAGACTATGGACAAGGTAGTTCGCACTCAAAGAAGAAGGTGGGCATGGTAGACAGATGAGTCAAACACAGCCAGGCAGAGTGCTTGTTCAGTAAATATTAGTGGGTAGGTGGGTGAATGAATGAATGGATAGAGAAATGAGTGAGTGATTGAGTCCAAAAGCAGAAGTAAATTTAGAGAGAAAGACGGGAGCCGTTAGATTTTGGTGGTACCAAGGAAGACTTGGTAGACGAGAGGAGTTTAGAGATGTTTAACACTTTGTCTTGGGTGGTCGGGGAAGGGCTTTCTGGACAAGGAAGCAGCATGCGCAGATCCTTCAGGGCAGTGATTCTTGGACTCGAAGGGCATAAGTCTCACCTGCTTTTTGAAATGTAGACCCCCAGGCCCCACCCAGAGATGGTTAGTAGGTCTGGAGTAGGGCCCAGGAACCTGAATTTTTCATAAGTCTTTAACAGGCCATACTTGAGATGAGATGCTGACCTAGGATTTTTGTAAATTGAAATCTTAATGAAAAGACAGAGAATCTTTGATGTACTCTGCCTCCCTTTCTTCCCAGGGGCCATCCTGAAACTTTGGTAGCCATGGGGATGGAGTACCCTGAGTGGCTAGGCCTGGGCTATTTGATCACTTCCAAGGCAAGGAGAAGGAATTTTGCCACACCATAATCGCATGTTATTAGTTCTACACTGGAAAGAGGATGTTTGCTATGAGTGGGGCAAGGGGAAATGTGCTGGGCAAAAACAATGACCATCCATCACACACATAATAATGCATTTAATTGTCATGTCAAATGCTTTGAGGTAATTATTATTGTATCCTGTTTACAGATGAGTCAAACCAAAGCTCCAAGAGACCACAAGTCACATAGCAAATGACTTAGCTGAGATTCAAATGCAGGCGTGTCTACTGTGAAAGTCACTACCCTTTCCGTTGTACCTTTTACTATTTTTCCCCACAGACCCCACATTATGAGAAATCTCTTTTCCCTGCGCTGATTAGATGGTAACTTATTAATGGTCCCATTAAAAGAATCACTCAATAGTGAATAAAAGGGCTAATCAGAGCTTGTCATTAGTGTGATAGTTGCCAACCTGGGTTGTAAAGGCTATGATTAAGAGCTACATTTAGATTTTACTTTATTTAGTGTGTATAGCCCTTAGACCTATAACCCCATAGGTAAGTATTAATTGTAGTATTTGTTAGGCAGTTTGAAGCATTAAAAGTAATTTATGTCTCTCACGACTGCTTTGGCTGACATGTCTTAGAGGATTCTATTAGAAGCCCATCCCTGACCTGCGGGCCATAAACTCATATACCAGACAGGTAATAAAAATGGCGGAGCAGGCCAAGAACAATACAGGTGGGAAAGGTGGAGCCTGGAGGACACTGGAGGATCAGCCAGTTGTACTGTGCAGTGTCGTCCACTTGGGTAGCCAGGTAACTCCTATTTAAATGATGCCAGAAATTTGTATTTTTATGAGAAATCTCTTTTAAAAAAAAATCTGAGTTAACTGTCATTATTTTAAACACACTGACTTGGAGTCTGCCAGTTTTCAATGAATGTGTCTCCTAACTATGCCCTCCTCCTAGGACTGGTGATTTCTGTGGGTGGCCTCTCACTGCTTTGCGTCCTCTGTGGCTTGGCCTTTGTATCGCTCGCCATGTCGGGAACAATTACTGTGTCTTATGTGGTGGTCTCCAGCCTCATCAACTACTGGTTTTCTCTCAGGTGAGTACATGTCAATGTGATAATGTAATCTTCACCATTTGGGACAATTTTCACAAATAATATTCTAACCCCAGTCAATGGCTAGAAGCAAAATTATAAGAGGCACATGGTTCTCATAATTACCCATACATGTCGAACATCAAATGGGAACTTAAGATGGAATTTCAAATGAAAGCTATTGCTGCCACCATCTGTCAAACACATGATAACTAATTTCATTGTCATGACAACTCTATGAGGTAGTTATTGCTTCTTTTTAAACAATGTCCATTTAATTTATAAAAATTTGAATAAAGATGGCTATTCAGGTGGAGAAGGGAGACAACAGGAGAAAAACCACATTCTCAACTCCTATACCTAGACTGGTACCCTTCAGAGTATATCTCACCACACTGTGAGTCTAGTCTTGGAATATATGGATTTTGTTCCTGTAATATGATCCTAAATGCCGGCTACCTCATCTGGGGCTTCACCTGAAGGAACGGTGATCACGTTAGAGGCAGGAGGGAAAACCAGCTGTGCGAAATTACTGAGAGACAGTATGTTTGCCTATAATGTGTCACCTTCCTAGGGATTTCTGAGCATGATCTTATTTATGCTTGATTTTTGCTCTGTATGTTAACTTTTGAAACCAAGTTCCAAGTGGAATGCAGCTCCATGGTGCTTCATCTAAAGCTTTTGCTAAAGTGATGATGGTGGCTAACACCCATTGAGTGCTTGCTCTGTGCCAGGGGTTTCTGTTAAGCACTTTCCAGGCCTTATCTTGTATAATCCTCACAACCACGCTGTGAGGCAGGTACTAGCCGCGTTCTGTGGTAGAAAAGTGAGGCCAGAAAGTGCCAGAGAAAGGACTTAAATCCAAGTCATTTAACTGCAAAGCCCTCTTAACATGATATAAAGTGACGCTCAAACAGAAGTAGGTGAACAATTTCTGTAAGGGCTATATAGTAAATATTTTAGGCTTTGTGGACCATGCCTTCTCTGTTGCATCTACTCAGCCCTGCTACTGTGATGTGAAAGTAGCATAGACAGTAGATAAACTAGTGGGTGGGGCTACATTCTAATAAAATTTTTATTTACAAAAACAGGCAAAAGGTTGAATTTGGCCGAGGGCCATGGTTTGCCAAGCCTTGCTCCGAAAGAACCAATATCTTGAATTTTGAAGGAGGTTTTCTACAGAACAGCCTTTGAACGTGTTTCCTAAAGGTTATCCAGTTATTATTCATATGTCAAAAAATAAAATATGAAATGGGTATAATTTAAAATCGCTCAGGAGTGGTTCTCGTAGGAATGCTTCATCGGTATCCTTGGAGTTACATTGTCTGATTCCAGTTAGTTGACTATTTCTTGACATCTTCGTCCGAAGAGATGAAAATTATATACAGGGCTTACGTTTAATCTTCTTGTCCACTCCCGCTCCTCCCAGCCAAAGAACTTGGACCCATCGTTTTCACTAATATCTCAAACTTTTTGTTCTCAGCACCCGTTTTACATTTCTTAAAAATCATGGCGACTTCCAAAGAGCTTTTGCTTTTATGTGGGTTAAGTCTATAGATAAACGTTCCATTAAAATTAAGACAAATTTTTAAAATATTTATTGATTCATTTTAAAAATAACAATCTTACATGTTGATATAAGTAGCATTTTTATGAAAACTAGCTATAATTTTCAAAAGAAAATTGGTGAGAGAAGTGTTAGCATTGTTTTCATTTTGCAAATCTTTTTAATGTCTGCCTTAATAGAACCATTGCCCTCAAGTCAATTCCGACTCACAGGGACCCTATAGGACAGAACAGAGCTGCCCATAGGGTTTCCAAGACTGTAAATTTTTAGGGAAGCAGACTGCCACATCTTTCTTCCAAAGCAATCTACAGATTCAACAGATCTTAATGAAAATTCCAACAGCTTTCTTTACAGAAATAGAAAAACCAATCCTCAGCTTCATATGGAAGGGCAAGAGGCTCCAAATAGCTAAAACAATGTTGAAAGAAAAGAACAAAGTAGGAGGACTCACACTTTCTGATTTTAAAACATACTATACGGCTATGGTAATTAAAACAACCTGGCACTTATATAACAATACATGCATAGACCAGTGGAATAGAATTGCAAGTCCAGAAATAAACCCAAACATCTATGGTTAATTGATTTTTGACAAGGGTGCTAAGTCTATTCAATGGGGGAAAGAAGTGTGTCTTCAGTAAACAGTGCTGGGAAAATTGGATTTTCACATGCAGAAAAATGAAACAGATCCTTGCCTCACACCATACATAAAAACAAATTCAAAATGGATTAAGGATTTATATGTGCAAACTAAAACCTTAAAATTCTTAGAAGAACAAGCAGGAGCAACATTGTCAGGCCTAGCCTTTCAACAATGGATCATTAAATATAATAAAAGCACAAACTATAAAAGACAAAATAAATAAATGGAACTTGATAAAAATTAAAAATTTTGTTCGTCAAAAGACTTTACCAAAAAAGTGAAAATACAAGCAACCAACTGGGAGAATATCTTTGGAAACCGTACATCCAACAAGAATCTAATAACCAAAATATATATAAAACTTCAACACTTAACACCAAAAAAAAAAAAAAATCAGTCATAAAATGGGCAAAGGACTTGAATAGACATTTCACTAAAGAGAACGACGTTCAAATGGCCAGCAAACATGTGAAGAGATGCTCAGTGTCATTAGCCATTTGAGATGCAGGTCAAAACCACAATGAGATACATCCGTACATGGGGTTGTTGTAAGGATAAATGAAACAACATGTATTTTAACGGAATGGCAAATTGCAGTGTCCAAACTGTTGGAATTTAAGTCCCAACTCTACTGCTTGTAGGCTATGTGGCCTTTAGGAAAAAGAAAAAGTGAAATGTTTCCCAGGCCCTCTCCCCATTCTCGTGGAACTGACTTCACACAGGCTAGGACATTGTCAGGTGGTGAACCTAAACTGGAAAGGAGGCTAAGAGGTGGAGTATTCCGTTTTCTCAGCTTCTGTCATAGAAACCAGCAAGAAGGGAGTTGGGAATGTGTTGGTCAGCCAAACTCTGGTGTGCGCCGTAGTTTTCCACAGTGGGGTGTCAGTGCTAGCGAGACTACTTGAAATTTAAAGGTAATCCACAGGTCCAATTTAGTTTGTATTAATAGTGCTACTTTCCCTATCACTTACCTCTGAGACCTGTAGTCATAAAAAAAAAAAATTAAAAAGACAGACCCATTTCTCTTTTCTTCCCTGCTTCCTTTTTGATGAAGGTGTCAAGAAATAGTCATCTAACTGAAATTAGAGCAGGTGGATCTGAATCCCAGCTCTGACTTTTTTTTTTTTTTAGCTGTGTGATTTTGAACACGTTGCTGAATTTCTCTGGGCCTCAGTTTTTTTTTTGTTGTTGTAAAACAGAGCTACTCTTTGCTCTACCTTTTCACTGTATTATTGTGAGGACACAGACAACAATTGAGAAACCTGCAATCTCCAGCCTTAATTAGAACATAGGAAAGGGGCCTACTCCTAACTCAGTCACTTTAACCTCCTGGGGCTTCAGTTTCTTCATCTGTAAAATTGGTATAGCTCCAAATCTGGTGTTATTGCAAGAAGCCGCTAAAAGTAAATCAGCCAAGAATGTCCTATATATTCTGCCAAGAGCTAACCATTTCCTCTTGTTACCAAACAGACGATTGGCATAGCAAAACCCTGGCGGCGACTGTCAGCTGACAATGAAGCCCCCCGACTTTGTGGGGCCTTACCAGGAATGACCAGCCTGAACAGAACCGAAGCATTTTTCACAAGCGTCTCTGAGTCATACTCAGCCCTTGAGTTTATGACTCTGAGGAGGGGACTGCGTAGTCAGGCATTCCTGGAATGCGTCTTCTAGCACTTTCATTTACCATCTGAAGGATCCTGCAGTGACCAATTTGGGGATCTTGTGTCAATTGGATTTGGATGGTTGATCCACCCTCACCTGGAGAATCAGCAGGGAATGGTGTGACAACTCCACAGCTCCTTCTTCCTCTCACGTTCCAGCCCCCAAGTATGCAGACTTGACCTTGGCAGAGCCCTGGGCCTCTAGACCTCTGCAGCTTGACCACCAAAGCCTCAGAGCTTGGGTCCAAGGGCCCAATTCGGGCAACTATGGAATCGTTTTTTTTTTGTTGTTTAAAGAAATGAGGGAAGCAGTTTGTTTCTTTATCCATTTGAAACAAGGTAGGGGAGAAAAAGTACAAACAGCAAACTCTTCTGCCTTACTAGCTTTTTTTTTTTTCTTGTTAAATTAACTGATGCTTTTTTTTCCCACTTTTTTTTTTTTTTAACTGTAGATGAAGGTTTACAGAACAAACTAGTTCCTCATTAAACAGTTAGTACACATATTGTTTTATGACTTCGGGTAGCAGCCCCACGACATGTCAACCCTCTCCCTTCTCAACCTTGGGTTCCCTATTACCAGCTTTCCTCTTCCCTCCTGCCTTCTAGTCCTTGCCTCAGGGCTGGTGCAAGGACTTTAGTCTTTGTTTTGTTTTATGGGCCTGTCCAATCTTTTGCTCAAGGGCTTACTAGCTTTTTATGAGAAAGAACAGCAACATTTGGGAATAATCACCACTATGAGAAAATCAGAAAATGGGGTCAAAATTTAACTTTATGGCCAAGGGTGTTTTCTTTTTTTTTTTTAAGTCTAAAGGTGTGGTTTCCACTGTTACTGTTGAGTACCATTAAGTATTTTTAATCTGTAAACATTTGCACTTGATACACTTTTAAATTGTTTTAAAGAACTTGTGCTATTAAGCCATTTCTTCAAAAAGTCCTATAAAAACTGCTGAGGGACTATGAAAAATAAAAAAATCCTGTGGGGTTTCTGCTTCAGTGTTTTATTTGACGTGGCATTTTATTATTTACTTAGGTGGGATTTTTTTTTCCTTTACCGTTTTTCTTCCCCTCTCTTCATCAGACCTGCTTTTTCTTTCCCTGTCAGTTCCATGGCGTATGGTGGGTAGTACATCTGTGAGTTGGAACCGACTCAATGGCAGCTAACAACAACAGCTATTTAGTAATAGTAATCCCACTTAAAGTAGCTTTAAAAGGGGAGTAGGGGATGAATTGTTTCAGTTAAAAGCCAAAGGGTAGTCTTCAGGCACTGTTGGATCCAGGGGCTCAAGTGGTATCATTAGGCATCTGTCTTAATCCCTCAGCACTGCCTGCCTTGGTGTGAGCTGCTTTTCTAGGCAGGCCTTCTCATGTGAAGATCCCAACAGCTCTAGTCTTATATCTGCCTTACAGTTAGCATACTGGCTGAGAAAGATGCTGCTTTTCAATAGCACCCACAAGTATTCTGGGTTTGGCTCTGATTGGTCAGACCTGGGTCATATGAGCAACCCTGAACCAGTCACAGCAGCCAGTCACAGTGGGATATGCTGAGAGGCCAGGGCTGGGACATGCTTCCCTTCTGGAACTGGGGGGAGGTGAGGTAGGTCACCCCCACTGGTTCTACAGTGGGGGCTAGGGGACCCTGGGGTGCACAGAGATGGGAGGAGGCTCTCTGAGGAATATCAGAAGAAAGGAAATGTTTGCTTGGCCAGCAAAAACAAATGCTTTATTGCCTGCCACGTGTGATGGTTACTTTATGTGTCAACTTGGTTAGGCTATAAACCCATTGCCATCAAATCGATTCTGACTCATAAGAAACCCTA
This sequence comes from Loxodonta africana, assembly GCF_030014295.1. Taxonomy (NCBI): domain Eukaryota; kingdom Metazoa; phylum Chordata; class Mammalia; order Proboscidea; family Elephantidae; genus Loxodonta; species Loxodonta africana. The sequence goes on from NC_087353.1 coordinate 77,190,762, forward strand.
CCGGACAGAGTAGAACTGCCCCATAGGGTTTCCAAGGAGCGGCTGGTGGATTCGAACTGCTGACCTTTGGTTAGCAGCCAAGCTCTTAACCACTGTGCCCAGTTATTTAATCAAACACTAATCTAGGTGTTCTGTTAATCCAGGTGTCATGTAGTTAATATCTACAATCAGTTAACTTTAAGCAAAGGAGATTATCCTCGTTAATGTGAATGGGCCTCATCCAAGCAGTTGAAAGGTATTAAGAGCAAAACCTGAGGTTTCCTGGAGAAGAAGAAATTCTGTCCCCAGACTGCATCATAAGCACCTGCCTAAGTTCCCAGCCTGCTGCCTGCCCAGCAGACTTCAGACTTGCCAGCCCTTTAATTGGGCGAGTCAGTTCCTTAAGATAAACCGATCTCTACTTTTGTCTCTCTCCTGCTTGTTCTGTTTCTTTGGAGAACCCTGACCGATACACTACACTAGGGCCTAAAGGCTTTAACTGGGTACAGAAACTTCTGTACCCAGTGATGACCAGCCACACTTGACAGTAAAGATAGAATCATCTCCGTTAAAGAACAGGAAGTGTCTATTCCTATGCCAATGCCACGGGGATATTAATATTAACAGCTACCGCTTATTGAATGTTTCTTTCCTCTGTGCAATTTCCTGATGTGTTGTCTGTCTCTGCTATTCACCCAGCTAGGTTCTGAGGCTCCAGTGCTGAAGAGTGGAAAGATCCCCAGCCTCCTGAAGTTTACATTCTAATGCAGACAACAAGCGTATTAATTATCAGTTGCTGCATAACAGTATGGCCAAAAACTTATTAGTTGCTGTTGAGTCAATTGTGACTCATAGCAATCTCACATGTGCAGAGTAGAACTGCTCCATAAGAGTTTTCAAAGCTGTGATTTTTCAGAACCGAACTGCCAGGCCTGACTCCCAGGTGCCTCTGGGTGGGTTTGAAATGCCAACCTTTCAGCTAGTAGTCAGCACTTAAGAGTTTGTGCCTCCAACCACGAATTTAGTATCCTAAAACAACATGTTTTTATTATGTCACAGTTTCTGTGGGCCAGGAGGCCGGGCAGGGCTTGGCTGAGTCCTTTGCAAGGCTGTAAACGAGGTGTTGCCAAGGCCGGGTTCTCATTTGAGGCTCTGCTAGAGAAGGATCTACATCCAAGCTCAGGTGATCATTGGCACCATTCAGCTTTTTGCAGGTTGCTGGGCCTCAGGCCTTGGTTTCTTACTAGCCAAAAGCCCATGGCCACCCTCACTTGTCACTTGTCCCTTTCCATATGGAAGCTCACATAACGGCAGCTTGCTTCTTCAAAGCCAGAAAGGTGGACATTACATTCTAATGTAACCATGCATGGGTAATCATGTATTCTATTATATAGACGCAATCCACACTCGAGAGGATCACACGATGGTGTGCATACTAGGAGGTGAGGCTCATGGAGATCACCTTAGAGTCTGTCACAGAAAGTAAAATCAAATATGAGATTGTAATGCATGCATTGAAGGAAATATAACCAGCTGTCGAATTGATCCTGGGTCATGGATCTGTGCTCCATAGGGTTGCAGATTGCCAGCCTTTTGTCTGAGATGCCTTGAGTGGGTTCAGTTCACCAACCTTTCAATTAGTAGTTGAGGGCTTAACCATTTGCGCCACCCAGGGACTCCATAAAAAAAAGGTGATAGGCAACACTGAAAAAAAACCCATTGCTGTCAAGTTGATTCCGACTCATAGTGACTATATAGCCTAATATATGGCATAAACAGAATCCAAACCGTAATTAACGACACCCAAACACCAGAAGATAAGCTAGATAAATGGGATCTTCTAAAAATTAAGCACTTAGGGACATCAAAAGACCTCACCAAAAGAGTGAAAAGAGAACTTACAGGCTGGGAGAAAAAAAATTGGCTGTGGCATACCTGACAAAGGTCTAATCTCTAAAATCTATAGGAAAATCCAACACCTGTATGACAAAAAGACAAATGATCCAATTAAAAAAGGGGGAAAGGATATGAACAGAAAACCTCACCAAAGCAGACATTCAGGCAGCTAACAGACTCAAGCAATCACTAGCCATTAGAGAAATGCAAATCAAAACCAAAATGAGATACCATCTTACCTTGACATTACTGGCATGAATCAAAAAAACAGAAAATAACGAATGTTAGAGAGGCTGCGGAAAGATTGGAACTCTTAGGCATTGCTGGTAGGAATGCAAAATGGTACGACCGTTTTTGGAAAACAATATGGCACTTCATTTAAAAGCTGGAAATAGAAATGCCTTACGATCCAGCAATCCCACTCCTTGGAATATATCCTAGAGAAATAAGAGTCATCACACGAATAGACACATGCACATCCATGTTCATTGCAGCATTATTCACAATAGCAAAAAGATGGAAACAACCTAAATGCCCATCAACAGGTGAATGGATAAACGAACTATGGTACATACACACAATGGAATGCTATACAATGATAAAGAACAATAATGAATCTGTGAAGCATCTCACAACATGGGTGAATGTGGAGGGCATTATGCCAAGTGAAATAAGTCAATCACAAAAGGACAAATAATGTATGAGACCACTATTATAAAAACACATGAAAATGTTTCCACACAGAAAGAAACAATCTTTGATGGTTACTAGGGAGGGGATAAATAGGGGAAAATACTAGATAGTTGATTAAGTGGTAACTTTGAGGAAGGGTAAGACAGCACACAATACTGGGAAAGTCATCACAGTTTGACCAAGGCAAAGTCATAGAAACTTCGCAGACACATCCAAACTCCCTCAGGGACCAAACTACTGGGCAGAGGGTTGGGGACCATGGTCTCAGGGGACATGGAGCTCAATTGGTATAACATAGTCTATAAAGAAAATGTTCTACATCAACTGTGGTAAGTAGAATTTGGGGTCTTAAAAGCCTGCAAGTGGCCATCTACTGGCCCCATCCTGGCTGGAGCAAAGGAGAATGAAGAAAACCAAAGACACAAGGGAAAGATTAGCCCAAAGGACTAATGGACCACAACTAACTACCACAACCTCCCCTAGGCTGAGCCCAGAATAACTAGATGGTGCCCAGTTACCACTACTGACTGCTCTGGCAAAGATCTCAATAGAGTGACCCAGACAGAGCAGGAGAAAAACGTGGAACAAATTCAAATTCACATACACACACACAAAACAGGCTTGCTGGTCTGGTAGAAACTCGAGAAACCAGACACCCTTTTAACTCAGTACTAAAGTCACTCCTGAGGTTCACCCTTCACCAAAGATTAGACAGGTCTGTAGGGCCAGCAATAACACACGTGAGGAACATGCTTCATAGCTCAATCATGTATACGAGACTAAATGGGCACACTAGCCCAGAAACAAAGATGGGAAGGCAAGAAGGGACAGGAGCACTGGATGAATGGAAACAGGGAACCCGGGTAGAGAAGGAGAGAGTGTTGACACATGGTGGGGTTGGCAACCAGTGCCACAAAACAATTTGCGTATTATCTGTTTAATGAGAAACTAATTTGCTGTAAACTTTCACCTAAAGCACGATAAAAATTTTTAGAAAAGGTGATAAATAACTGGGTGGGGGAGGGGAGGGCAAAGGCCATTTTCTTCTCTTTGAGCCAAACCCCAATGAATGGCAAGTGTTCAGCCATGCAAGGGTGTCTGCGACAGAAGGCACAGAAACGTGAAGGCCCGGAGACTAGAAGGAGTTTGCCTTATTTAAGAAATGGAAATGAAGGCAGTGTGGCTGGCCCTGTGAGCAAGAGGTGGATGGTAGGAGATGAGGGAGAGACAGGAGCCCATCATGCAGGACTTCACAGGGAAAGAAATTTACACCAAAGAGCAAAGGAGAAACATTGAGGAATTTTATACAGGAGAGTGACATGATCAGACTTAAGTGCTTAAATCACTCCATGGGCAAGAGATTGGAACAAATTGTGTATAGAAGCAGGAAGACCAGTTAGGAGATCTGTGGAAGTCCAGAGCAGAGGATGACCATGGAGGATGGAGACTGGAAGTAATGATCTTTCTTGGATGGAGAGCCAGCAAGACTTGGTGATGAATTGGATGTGGGTGGTGAGGGAAGGGGACACAAGGATGGCACCTAGATTTTTGTCTTGAGCCAGTGGGAGATGGTGGCACTATTTTCTGAGATGGGAAATGTGTGAAAAATGCAAAATTTGCTTTGTTTCTATTAAGTCAGGTATGACTTGTTGATACCAAGAGTGTGTGCCAAGTAGGCGGTTGGCTCAGAGGGCAGGTCTGGGCCAGTATACTGGGTTGGATAGTGCCCCTCCCCTCCAAATCCATGTCCTTCCCAGGAGCTTAGAATGGGACCTCATTTGGAAGTAAGGTCATTGCATATGTAATTTGTTAAGATGAGGTCATACTGGAATAGGGTAGGCCCTTAATCCAATAAGAGAGGAGAAGGACACAGGGACAGACAGCCACGTGGAGACTGGCGGTTACGCAGAGATTGGAGTTATGTTTCCACAAGCCAAGAAATGCCTGGAAATTTCCAGAAATTAGAAGAGGCAAAGAAGGATTTTCCCCTAGAGAATTTCACGAGGACCATAGCCTTGCCATCACCTCGATTTTGGAATTCTGGCCTCCAGAACTGTGGGATTAAATTTCTGTTGTTTTAAGCCACCACTTTGTGATAATTTGTTATGGCAGCCCTAGGAAATGAATGCAACTGCAGATTCAAGATTCAGGAATGTTTACAAAATTAAGAGCCTTGAACAGCCTTCTTACGTAATGCCCTCCAGAAAGTAGCCTGAGAGATTGTCTAAAAACATATTTCTGGTCACATAAACACCCTTGCTTCAAAGTCTGCAAAGTGCTTTCCCATTGCCCTTAAAAGTGCTACATCCTTCCCCTGAGGGATAAGACCCATCACAAGTTGTTCCTGTCTGCTGCTTATTTTTTATATTCCAGGAATCTGAGCCACCAACCTCTGCATTTTAGAGGGGAAACTGATTCAGTCAAGGAACATGACATCTAAATCAAGGCCTTGCAATTAAGCTATTAATGCAGACTCAGCTCTTTATTCTGTCCTGGGCCTAAGACTGGAAGCCCTGGTGGCACAGTGGTTAAGAGCTATGGCTGTTAACCAAAAGGTTGGTAGTTCGAATCCACCAGGCACTCCTTGGAAACCCTGTGGGGCAGTTCTACTGTGACCTATAGGGTTACTATGAGTCAGAATCGACTTGATGGCAACAGGTTTTTTAACAGGTTTCAGGGCCTAAGACCTTTACTGATCGTATAGAACCCTAGCACAGAGCTTGCTACAGAATAAGCCCATAAAGTATAGTTGTTGCAGTGCACGGCTACACCAATCAGTTAAAACTGCATGGAACAGATATAACTATTAGTCTTTATCTGGCTGGAACAAATGAAAAAGTAAGAACCCCCAAAACCAAAGGGGGACTAATTGTCCCCATGAACCACTGCCTCCTCCACCTTGAGACGAGAAGAACTAGATGGTGCCCAACTACCACTACTAAATATTCTGATCAGGGACACAATAGATGAATTCTGATAAAAAAGGAGAAAAACATGGAATAGTACTCCAAATTCCTAAAGAATCCAGACTTATTGGACCTGTTGAAGCTGGAGGAGCCCCCAAGACTATGGTCCTGAGTTGTTCATCAAACCTTGAATTGAAACTACCTCTGAAGTCACCTTTAAACTAAGTAACACTCAAAAAGTCAAGATTATCACCTTTGAGTATTGCTGCTGCTATTTTTTTTCCCTCACAGTGGTTAAGAGATTGGCTGCTAATTAAAATGTTGGTAGTTGGAATCTACCAACTGCTCACTGGAAACCCTATGGGCAGTTCTACTCTATCCTATGGGGTTGCTATGAGTTGGAATCGACCAACGGCAATGGGTTATATAACACCAAAGGGTGAACAGCTATTTTAAAGCATAGATGAGAAAGTTGGAGGCGGGGAGGACAGGGGGATTAAGTAAATGGAGGTGAAACGACTAGAACAGAAATAACGAGAATATTGACACAACGTGAAGAATGTAACCAATGTCACTGGTCATTATGTCTAGAAACTGGAATGGGAGCAGGTTTTGCTGTGTATATTTTCACCAAAAATAAAATTAAATATTTTTTAAAAACTGAGTCACGGTTTGCTAATATCTTGTTAGGGACTTTTATCTCTATGTTCATTAGGGATATTTGCTTATAGTTCTCTTGTGGCGCCCTTGTCAGGGTAGTGGTGGCCTGATAAAATGAGTTAGGAAGTGATCCGTCCTCTTATTTTTGGGGGGAGTTTAAGAGGTATTGGTGTCAATTTTCCTTCGAATGTTTGGTAGAATTCCCCGCTGAAGCTGCTGGTTCCAGCCTGTTCTTTGTTGGGAGACTTTTCATTAGTGATTCAATTTCTTCATTTGTTATGGAGCTGTTGAAATTTTCTATTCTTGAATCAATATAGGAATGTATCTGTTTCATCTAGGTTTTCTAATTTGTTGGTGTACAATTGTTCCTAGTTTTTTCTTACAATAGTTTGCATTTCTGTAAATGCAAATACATTCTGTTGTAATGTCCCTACTTTCATTTCTAGTTTTAGTAATTTGCATCTTTTGTTTGTCTTTCTAGCTAGTGATTTGTCAATTTTATTGATCCTTTCAAAGAACCAACTTCTAGTTTTACTGATTTTGTTCTATTGTTTTGCTATTCTCTATATCATTTATCTCTGCTTTGATCTCCTTCCTTTTGGTAACTTTGGAATTAGTTTGCTCTTCTTTTTCTAGTTCCTTAAATTGTAAAGTTACCGTACTTATTTTTTTCCCCCCATGTAGGCATTTACAAATATACATTTCCCTCTAAGCCCTGCCCTTTCTGCATCTCTTAAGTTTTGATATGTTTTCGTTGTTTCTCAGTATTTTTTGATTTCCTTCACTTTCTTCTTTGACCACTGGTTAATAATGTGTTGTTTCATGTTTGTAATTTCCAGTTTTTCTTCTGTTACTTGATTTCTAGTTTCATTCCATGTGGTCAGAGAAAATACTTTGTATGATTTTAATCTTTTTAAATTTGTTGAGAGTTGTTTTGTGACTGTTATGGATTGAGTTGTGTCCTCCCAAAATATGGATTATAAATCTTAACCTCTATTCCTGTGGTTATACTTCTATTTGGGAATGGGCTTTCATTGTTATATTGGTGAGGCAGCATGTAGTATAGGATTGTCATAAATCAATCTCTTTTGAGATATAAAAGGTCACGTTGAGCAAGTAACCAAGCCAGCAAACAGAGATGGGGGAAGGTAGATGCTACACCACATGACATCTCCATGGAACCAAGAAACAGAAGCTAAAAAGAGATAAGAACCATCCCCCAGAGCCAAAAAAGTCTTCCCATGTAGCTGGCACCCTGAGTTCATACTTCTGTCTTCTTACATTGTGAGAAAATAAATTTGTTTGTTAAAGCCACCCGCTTGAGGTATTTCTGTTATAGCAGCACTTGATAACTAATACAGTGGCTTACTATATGGTCTATCATGGAGAATAATCTGTGTGCACTGGAGAAGAATGCGTGTTCTGATGTTGGGTGGAGTGTTCTATATATGTCTATTGGTTTATAGTGTTGTTCAAACCCTCTATTTCCCTGTTGATATTCTGTCTGGATATTCTGTCCACTATTGAAATAACTATGACTGTAGAACTATTTTCCCTTCAATTCTGTCATGTTTACTTCATATATTTTAGGACTCTTTTGTTAGGTACATTTGTAATGGTTATATCTTCTTAATGAATTGACCCTTTTATCAGTATATAAAGTCTTTGCCTGTTGTAAGAGATATTGACCTCAAGTCTATTTTGTCTGATATTAATATAAACTTCCAACTCTTTTGGTTACAATTTGCATGGAATATTTTTTTCTATCCTTCCAGTTTCAACCTGTTTTTGTTTTGGATCTAAAGTGTGACTCTGGTAGACAGCATATTGACACACGAAAACTTAGGGAAAGAGGTGATGACCTAATATACAAATGGGAATCACCAGTATATTCAGGCATTTGAAGTCATGCAAGTGGTTGTGAATAAGTGGAATGAGATGAGAATACGGTCAAGAACACAGCTTTGGGGCATCCTTCCATGAACTCTGTGACTTTGTTGAGCCCTGATGTCCTCTCCGCAGCCCTGATGGCACAGTGGTTGAGATTGGCTGCCAACCAAAAGGTCAACAGTTCAAATCCACGCTCCTTGGAAACACCATGGGGCAGTTCTACTCTGTCCTGTGCAATTGCTATAAATCAGAATGGACTCAATGACAACGGGTTAATGTCCTTTCCAGCCTGAAGAGCTGTAGATAATTGTTGCACACACTTATTTCAGACTGTTGGATCTAAAGATCACAAGGCCAGGAATCACATCTGTTGTTTGTCATAGCAGACAGCAGGTGCTCAATAAGGGTTTGTTGAGTAAACAAATAACAGTGTTGACTGGTTGTTTGCTTATCTTACATCTAATGAAGTTATGAGTTATGATTGATACCAGTTGTGAGATTCTTTTTTAAATGTTATCAATTTTAGTTGATAACACATTTTCTGTAGTGAGTTTAATGTCACAGCTAAGATTTCTTAAGGAATTGTCTCTTTCCACAGACATGGCTTTTCTTCCACGGAAGATAGTGTAACCGAATTCCTTGGGTTCTTGTCCTAGTAGCTGATTGAAATAAAATGGACACCAATTGCAAGGGAAACAGAAAGTGGCAATTTATTGTCATGTGCTCCTTGTCTGCAGACAATAAACTGCCACTTTGTTTCCCTTGCAACTAGTATTTGAATTATTTCAATTGGCTAATCGGACAGGACAAGAACCCGAGGAACTCAGTTACAAATTCTGGCAACTCCTCTGGGACCTCTGGACTCCAAAACCTGAGTGATGAGTATCCAGACCCCTGCAACCCCTTAAGGTGTACCGAGATCTTGTTTGATTGGTAAGGAATTTCGGGTGGCTACCGTGATCCGTGCCGTAGAACGAGGTCTGCCAAGTCCCCACCTCAGCTCAGGAACAGAAACTGGACGGGAGAGGGTTAGAATCCCTCCCCTAAGTTAAGGTAAGAGTGCTCGACCAGGTTGTTCCACTGGTCTTGGAGGTTAGAGTCCACCATGGGAACTAGGCAAGAAGAGAGTGGCAAAAATGCAGCCCTAAGACCAGGCCCCAAGGGCTAGAGTCTCATTACAAAATGAAGGAAGTAGTGGTCGTGGCCCCTGGGACCCATCCCCTTGGCCCATTGGTGTCCCGAGGGTTAGAGTCCCTCTGAGTCCATCTGTGGTCACCCTATTGGTAACCAGAGGGTTCGAGTTCCACTGTCTTTCGGAACCCTCTTCTCTGTCTGCTCTTTATCCTTTATTTTCCTTCTCTTTCCTCTCCAAGTGGAAAAGGGTGGCTTTTTACCCCTAGATAAACTGTAACCCCAAGAATTACTAACCTTGGCAGTGGGCGTGGGTTAGAAATTGGTAACTGAAAACCTAGTAGTGGTAAAAAAAGTTCAATACCTTGTGACTCCCCTTAGGGGTATGTCATAAAGAATTGGGATTTTTTCAAATCTGAGGGAATAAAGAAGAAAAGCTAATTTTCTCATGTAATACTGCTTGGCCCCAGTATTGTTTAGGGGACCAAGGAAGGTGGTCAGTGAATGGATCACTGAATGGCAACACCATTCTTATATTGTACAAGAAATGGTAAGTGGGATGAAAAACGTTATGTGGAGGCCTTCATGTCATTGCATAATGTTAAGGAAACTCAGAAGGCTTGCAAAATCTGTGTACAAAAGGAAAAGAAAACCTCCACTCCGTTGCGGCTAGTGCTAGTGGCAGAGGACTGTTTCAACCCCAGCAGTGCGTCTGCTTGTGGCTCTCCTCCCAGACCTGCGCCAGGCGGGCAAGGGCAGCTGGGGCAAGAAGGAGTGGGTTGGCGAGAGAGGCAGAGAGCACGCTCCTGCTCCCCTTCTTGGTGACTCTTATTTCCTAGAGCAGAGCAGGGTAGGGGTGGGGAGAGGTGGAAAATCAAACAGAAAAGCAGGGCCATTCAAATAGGCTGGGGATCTTTCCTAGCCATCACCTCATACGAGGGTGGGGACACCCTGTCAAGGGACAGATGTGGCCCAGGGTGCCACAGAGCCAGGGCAGAGCCAACAGGGAGGGCCAGCCTCCTGCCAGTATCCCTTCTGCCAAACAACTCCAGCGGCAGACAGGGGCCTGGTTCAGGTTCCTGTTCCCTTTAGTACAGCAGACCTGATTAACTAGGAGAATTACACCCTGGGATAGAACCGGAAGAAAACGTGTGAACTGTTTACTACCATCTTTAACTCTTTTGATCTCACATGGGCAGACTGTCAATCTCTCTTAAGTACCCTCCTCTCCCCAGAAGAGAGGTGGATGATCCTAGACGGGGCTGGAGAGGAAGCCCAGAGATGACATGACGCTCAGCCGGCCAGAGATGCGGTTGATGACATCTTCCCCCTTCGAGACCCTCTCTGGGATCACAATCACACAGCAAAGTATGGTATGCTCACCCATTATCGGGACTGTCTCGTAGTGGGCCTTACAAATGGAGTATCTGAGCCTTAAATTGGAGTAAGGTATTGAAATTTAACAGCATAAAGATGACTTATTTGGCTCCGTGGCACAATGGATAGCATTGGACTTCTAGACAGAGGCATTCAAAGGTTGTAGGTTCGAGTCCCACCAGAGTTGCCAAGATGAGGATCCTTTAGCTTTCCTCAAAAAAGATTTAGAGTCTTTAGGCAATATACTGATCAGGATACCTAGTCGAGATGGCATTCAAGGCCTATAACAACAGGGAAGACAAAGGCAGAAAGTGCCAGGTTGCCTTACTAGCAGCAGCAGTGCAGGATAGGCTCCCTGAGAGGAGAAGACCTGTGGGCCCTAGCAGGAAAGAACTAGTGTACATATTGTAAGAAGGAGGGCCATTGGAAAAGACACTGTCCCAAGAAAAAGAGTGGGCAATGAGTAACTCAAATGTTAGCCCTCACTCTGGAGGATGACTCTGACTAGGGTGGACCAGGGGCAGGACCTCCACCGGAGCCTCTGGTTATAATGTATGTGGAGGAAGAACCTACTCAATTTTCTAGCCACCCCTCTCCCCACTCTGCTCCTGGGAGACCCCATCCACCATGACCGTGTCCAGACAGTGCCATCCACCCAGACCTCCCTGTTGGTGACCTGAGGATTTGAGTCTCTCTGTGGCAGCTTCATAGAGGGTGGCCAACAAAGGGCTGGCTACATAGTCGTCAGCCACACCAAGGACCTCAAACCAAATGCTCTCCCAAACAGAACCTCGGCCCAAAAAGCCGAGCTGGCTGCAGTGATCCAGGCTTTGTGGCTGGCCAGTTCCCCAAGCGGGTGATCATTTATACAGATTGGAAGTACATGTTGTCAGTTTTGCATGCACACAGTGATCTGTGGAAACGGGAGGCTTTGAATTCGGCTGATAAAGAAATCAAACACAGCCAACAGATTTTTCAACCTTTTGAGGCAGTGTTACTCCCCACCACTCTGGCTGTGGGACACTGCAAAGGACATCAGGAGGAAGTTACAGCAGCGGCCCAGGGCAACTGAAGGGCCGACTTAGAGGCCAAGTGAGTGGGAAGAACAATGATCCCAGTAGTAGTGGCCACCATCTTTTAACACCCTAGCCTGCCACGAGCCACAGAAGACCCTGGTCACAGTGACAAAGACCTTTATGTGGCCCATTAGTGAAAAAGGATAAGTGACTGTGTATGAGGGATGGAAGACATCCTAAAGCACCTACATGAGGCTGCTCAATACAGGCGGGAATGATGTATGATCGGGTAAAGAGACACTTTGTCAGCCAGAGTTTGCAGGCTGTTTCCAGAGACATTATTAGACAGTGTCAGACCTGTCAGAAAAACAACCCCAAGACCTTCTCAGCAGTGCCAGAGGGGTCCAAGTACCAAGAATATGTTCCAGGAAAAGATTGACAGATAGACTTTGCTGAGATGCCCTGGGCTCCAGGTAATTACAGGTATCTGCTGGTGTTTGGGAAACCCTGGTGGCGTAGTGGTTAAGTGCTATGGCTACTAAACGAAAGGTTACCAGTTCGAATCCACCAGGTGCTCCTTGGAACTCTATGGCAGTTCTGCTCTGTCCTATAGGGTCACTATGAGTCAGAATCAACTTGATGGCAGTAGGTTTGGTTTTTCGTTTTGCTGGTGTTTGCAGACACCGTTTTCCAACTGTGTCAAAGCATTCCCCTGCAGGACTGAGAAAGCCACAGAAGTTGCCAAAAGTCTGCTAGAACATCCCCAGGTGGTTCGAGTCCATCTATGATCTGAACCTTGAGTAATAGACGAGACAAATCACTAGGTTTAATCCTGACTGGGGCATGTGTAGTAATAGGGCTCCTGGCTCCTTGGGGAGGATTTGTGGTATCATGAAGCCACTGTCCATAATCTGACTTTGTCTGTAGAAAACACTGCACAATCCACTGCTCGGGCCGTGGAAGATCAACAAATGAGCATTGACTCTCTGCCAAGGGTGGTCCTAGAGCATTGTATAGCTGTGGACTACTTGCTAGCTGAACAAGAAGGTGTTTGTGCAGTAACCAACACCTCTTGCTGCACTTACATCAACACCTCTGGAGAGGTGGAAATAAATTTACGAGAAAGCTGAGGAGGTAGAATGGGGCTATTTAATAACAGTGACAGAAATCAGGGTCTTGGAGGGGAGGCTCTGGCACTTCTGGAATTGTATCCAGAGGCTGGAAGCTTTTAGATGGTCCCAACCGACAACGTTGAGGCCGAGGAGTACGTGGTGCAGGCAGCTTAGGAGGCTCACATGGCTTGTTGGGTGGGGGAAGTGGACCACAGCGGGGCCGGGGAGGGGGACCCCTGCAGTGTGGGAGAGAGGGATCCCAGCTGTGTGGGGCAGGAGGATCCCAGCTGTGTGGGGGAGGAGGACCCCAGCCGTGTGGGGGAGGGAGACTCCAGCCAGGTGGAGGAGGATGATGCCAGCTGGGTGAGGGAGGTGGAGGACAGCCAGGTGTGGTGGGAGGACAGCAGCCGGGTAGGGGATGGGGACCACGTTCCTGCGGGGTGGGTGGATGGTGGTGGGGTAGGAGAGGGGGAAGCCAGCTACATGGAGGAAGGGGAAGCCAGCTGGCTGGGGGAGGGGGATGCCAGCTGAGTGAGGGAGGCCAGAAGGGTGGGGGAGGCAGACGCCAGCCAGGTGGGGGAGGCCAGAAGGGTGGGGGAGGGGGTCGCCAGCCAGTTGGGGGAGGCCAGAAGGGTGGGGGAGGAGGACGCCAGCCAGGTGGAGGAGGGGGATGCCAGCCAGGTTGGGGAGGCCAGAAGGGTGGGGGAGGGGCACAGCAGGCACATGAGGGAGGAGGTTGCTGGCCTGGTGGAGGAGGTGGTGGCCCGAAGGGTGGAGGAAGTGAGCACTCTGGTGGAGGCTTGGTAGGATTGCAGGATGTACAAGGAGGTGGAGACTCTGCCCGAGCCTTGGGAGGCCAGCTGGGAGGAGGAGCAGGAGGTTGTGGCTCACGTTGGGGAGCGCAGCTGGGAGGAGGTGGTGGAGGGTCTGGTGGGGAGTATGGCGGAGGGTCTGGTGGAGGGTCCAGCCAAGGCTGGGGCAGATATTCAGGTGGAGCAGGTGGCTTGCTATCCATGGGTGGTGATGGAGGGTGTCTTATGGGGCAATGCATGGCCAGTCTTCCTGAACAGGGAGGGGTCCCTTCTGTAGCCCTCTGACCCTGTGGAATAGAAGCAGTTAAAATTTGAAAATACTTCAATAGGACAGACCAATGAACTACCAACTATAAAAGCTGAGACATAAGGATGCAGGTGTCAGCACCTGGCACCTTCCTCTCTACCAGGTCTCAAAAGAGCAGCATCAGTGCCAGAAAACTCTGTGCCTCCCACCAACCTCACTACAGATTATAAGGTTAAAGGCTGAAACCAAAATGCAAAAAACAAAACAAAAACTAAATTGAATAAATCAAAGTGCACAGGAAACTTTGAGATCATACATACGACTAAGGAAGGAAAAGAGAAAGCCAGGCCTCTCCTGGGCCTGTTACCCTAGAGTTCAGCCAAGGCTTTGGTAAAAAGGAAGGGGAAAAGTGCCCGCACCCTTAAGGCTGGAGTAAGGGCAGAATTGAGTGTTGGAGTCCCAGGAATAGCTGTCAAGGAAGCCGATACAGTGGTGGTTTACAGCACCCTTTAGAAAGTCCTTTTCTTCCATTCCATGGTATTTTCATGAAGCATTTGTTCACTCTGTGCAGAAACGTATACATTCTTCACTACACAACATAGAAAGCCTGGTTTCTGCGTCTTTCCACTTGACATTACATTAAGAGCATTTTCTGTGTTCTGAAATGTCTTTGGAACATATAACTTTTAGGAGCTGCCTCCCCTGTAAGGATTTACACTAGTTCCACCATCCCTCTACCATGGGTGATTTAGTTTGTTGCCACATTTTCACTGTAATCCGCCCTGTTCCACTGAATGTGCTCTCACCAGGTCTTTGGATACGTGGTGGCTCTTTCATTAGGGGAGATGACTAGACGTGAGATTGTGCTGAATAAAAGGGTGTGAGTGTTTGGAAGGCTTTGAGTAGACAGTGTTACACTGTATTTCAGGAAAGTTGTGAGAATTCATAATTCCACTACCAGCGTGTGAAAGGGGCCCCAGAAGAGTTAATATTTATTCTTTTGGTAGATTTTATCAATTAAAAGTTTTCTCATTTAAGTTATACAGTTGTCTTATTCACTGATTCTTTACTAAAAAGATAAAACTATTTCACAAAGTTAGCTTTGATTTCAATCATCAATTTGTGTTCTCATCAGTAATCTAAAAGGAAATCCAGTAATAGGCCAGTGACTATAAGAATTCCAGGTTTTTCATGATTCAAAGCATATCTATAAACCAAAAAATAAAAATAAAATGGCCCTGTTGGCTCACTGGTTACGAGCTACGGCCACCAACCAAAAGGTTGGCAGTTCGAATCCACCAGCTGCTCCTTGGAAACCCTGTAGGGCAACTCTTGGAAACTCTGTCCCGATTATTCATGATTCAAAGAAATCTATAAGGTATGTTAAAATACTCACCGAAAGGATAGTGCGCTTTAGAAAGACTATTGCTAAAATAGCAGTCCCCATGGAAAGGAAAGTTTTCACAAGTTTTTGGTCCGGCCCGTAGGAACAATTTTCAATGAGCTGAAAGAGCAATAGTCAAAGTCAGAAGAAGCCTCAAAGAAATGTACGCTATAGCCGTCACCTGGAATCGTGGAGAGAAACCCTATATCAGCCTCCAGGAAGTACCCCCGCCCCTCAAATATCTCTGGTGCATTCTACTGCTCCAGAAAGGTCGGACGCTGGCCACCTCGTGTTTCTTACTAGGCTGGCAGTGTTGTTAGACGCTGTGAGTGTGCTGTGTCTACTAGGGCTCAATTATTGGTTCCCCAGAGGCTCTACCCGCCCTTGTGTCTAATGCCAAATCACACTTTTCTCATGGATACTTTGATGTTTTCACATCTTAAAGGCTAGTACAAGGCAAAAAAAGAAAACAAAGCAAAAAGAGAAAAACACTACAGAGATGTTTTTATGCAGAATTAATTAACTTGTAGGGCTGAATAAAAGCAAAATGGTGCCCATGGAGATGACCCTAACAATGTGAGATTTCTCTAAGATCTTTAATTTTCATTTTATTCCATTATTCTGTGAATGGAAACAGGCATCCTGTGAATATATTCCAGCTGTCCTGATACCTGGTCTGGAGAAATTGCTTTGAATTTAACTGTTTTGTCCTTTTAAACTCATTACTTTGAATCTAAACATTTCCTTCAAGACAGTGTGTTCGACAGAGATAGTCATTGGACAGAATATGATTCTGCAATGAAAATGACCAAATTACGGATCCAGGCAACAGTGATTCATCATGAACTAGAAAAATGCAAATATAACCTGGGACAACCATGTGAAAGTGCTGTCTTCTGGTTTTCTGTTTAAAGGGCCATGGACTACTGAGGAAAAACAGCCCAAGTCTCCTTATAAGGTCAAGGATAAACACACTGTAGTATATTCATATATAGAAATTCTACTCAGTAATGAAAATGAAGAAACTATTGGTACACCAAACCTCATGGATAAATCTCAAAATGGTTGTGCTGACTTAAAAAACCTTGAATAAAAACCAACAGTAAATCCTGTATGCTTCAATTCCGTAAAAATTCTATGAAAATGCAGATCAGTCATTGGAAGAGGGTGTCAGAAATGGAGGGAGGGGACAGATGAAGGAATTAAAACAATCAGCAGGAATGTTTTGGGGGTGAGGTATGTGTTAATTATCTTGATTATGGTAAATGTTTCATGGCTGTATACATATGTCAAAATTCAACAAACTGGATACTTTAGGTGCTGTTTGTTATACATGACTTATGTACAATCAAGCTGGAGGAAAAAAACTGGATACACAAGCTGTTATAGTTTTTTATTTCCTTGGCCAAAAGAATATTGCAAGTATTTTTAAAATGTCAACAAGATATAACTTATGAATTTATAAGGCAATTCAGAATTGAGGAAAAAATACATACTTACATTATGTGGGAATCCTGGCACTTTATACGGGCTAAAACCCAGCCTGTATAAAAGAATGGGAAAGAATAGGAATCAAAATTCTGCATTAAATGTTGTGTATATGAGATAACTATAGATATGTAGATATATAGATACAGTTATGAACATAACTAAGATAGACAGTTGCTATCATAATTTCATATTCCAATAAAAAGTCCAAAATACTCTTTACATCAAGTTTCTGAAACCAATGAAGCTTTCTTTCAACATTCATTTTCATTCTGAACCAGGCTGTGGAATGTCAGATTTTTGAAGTCCATAAAAGACTTGCATAAGAGGAATGTTGTGTATTATATGATTGAATCTATAAAAATAGAAGCTAGTTAGCAACACAGTTCCAGATAGCCACCAACAAGAATTTACTTTCATAGTTCATAGTATTTCACCCAAACCAATGACTAGCAACCTGAAAACTAATACGTAAAAGGAACACAAAAATTTCTGGAATGCACGATCACCACAACAAAAGGCAAAAACTGTTTCTTCAAAAACAAAATTGTACAAGTATTTTAGGAGAAAAATAACTTTGCAACATAATGCATACTAATCCACATGGAGGTTCAGTTTCATGCAGATTGAAATCTCTCTGGAAAATAAGCTCTGAGCTCTCTAACACTGTCATCTCAGCCCTCACAGCTGAGGTGATTACCGTGTGTGCTTTCAGGAAACACACTGTCTTTGAGTAGCCACTGTCTAAAAGGGAGCAGTCACTCTCAGAAGATTCATTAAAGAGGCAGATCAGATGCATGAAAAGACCAAGGCCATCCTTTCCTCACTGGTCAAACACCCCAGGTCTGGGTACTCTTTTCCCATCCAGCTATTGTTGGAACACTGGTATCAGGAGTACAGTACTACCTAAGTCAAATCAGACAGGGGCCACTAAATGCTGGGGGTTCTGCTGGCCACCCTACTTGGTGGACTGAGTCTCCCTTAATTACCCCCAGAAAAACTATTTAGATTACAGTGAAACAGCCCAATACAAAGTGAGAAACCATGGCATGCCCAAGGATTACTCACATCTTTGATTGGAGGAGTTGTTGGCCAGAGCACCAGGACCCAAAACAACAGACTTTGTGCCTTCATGTCCTGGTCCCCTTGAGGAAGCTCAAGCGGCACAAAGGAGGAGGTGGGCAGTGCCTTGGAGGGACAGGGGGTACTTGTGCTCCCGAATGGGGGGAAAAGGGTAGAGGCGGCAGGAGTGGGATGGAGGGGCAAGGAGACCACACAGGAGAGAAGCTGGAGGAGGTTTCAAAGTCGGTCAGTAGTGAGTAGGTCAGCAGATCAGTAGGATGCAAGGAGCAGAAGAGTTGGACTCGCAGGATCAGTAGCCTTCTCCCGTCTGGTTGATGGCTTAGTAACCTGCATGGTTTATAAATTCTCCCTCGTCCAATCCCTGCCTTCACCCCTGACGCATCACACTGGAACCCACACCTGACACACCACAGGTAACCCACCATGTACCATCCCCCACCAACTGCCATACCAACTACAGGTCCTCTCTGGGACCATCAAGAAACTTGTGATTTATGGTCCTTCCCAGCCCATCTTCCCTGTCCTCCACATTCTGGGTTGCTCCCTCCTTTCCTGAGCTCCCACAATTTCCCATCCTAAGTTTTGGCTACAACACTTAGAGTAAATGATGACAGAGCTGCAAGAAGAAACAAACAGAAGCACAGCAGGGGAGTTCACATCCCTGCCTTCTCTCTACACCTGATATAATAAACAGACAAAAATCAGTGAGGATGTGGAACATTTGAATAACAAACATATATATATATGTGTGTGTGTGTATCTCATTTCTAACAGCTGTACTAGAAACGTTATTTTCAAGCACACATGGTACATTTACAAAAATCACTCTGTTCTGGACTTGAAGCTCATCTCCATCAATGTCAGAGGAATGAAATCACAGAGAACACGTTCTCTTGTTTTCTGATCATAACCTAACTGTGCTAGAAATGAATGATACAGTGCTAACTAGAAACTTCCCATGTTGGAAATGGTAATGTGCCCGTTTAAATGAAACATAAAGGAGAAATCTCAAGGGAAAAGGAATATGACCTCAGCGATAAGGACAACCTAAAATGGCATTTAAATGCACCTCCTTTTCGTCTGGGAATTCTGATTTGGGATGGGAAGATTTTCAGGTCTCAAAATCATCCCTTATTAACTTAGAAAATGTCACACCTTAAATAGCTGTAGAAATATCAGTTAACTATGTCACCCCACTATTCATCAGTGTGGACTTTAAATGATGCACATAAATGGGGAATGTACCAAGCTGATTCTCACAAATGAACTTCCTGGCCTCTCCAAAGAACTCATGCATTTGAAGAGAGAAAGTTCCTCAGCTTCTCTTCTGGGGGACCAGTGAACAATACCCAGAGAGCATGACAACCCCAGGAATAATGGGTGGTGAGTGTCAAGCAGGTAGGCAGGGTCTAGGGGTACCGGTGACTGGACAAACCCAGACAGGCGATCATCTTTCCCAGGCCCTGCCCTGAGTTGAACTGCTTATGTAGGTGTTTATCGGCATGATTGAACACAGTGATTCTGAAACTTATTCAGGCCCATGGCAGCTGGAAGATTGTTACATTATCTCAAATTACAAGAATAAAAAATGAAAGCCATGACATTACTATCAGCCTTACGGAAATAAAAATGGATTATAAGAGAATACTTTGAACAACTGAAAGCTGACCAAATAGGGTAAATCAAATGAGGCTACAAAACAGCTCAAAAAGAAATAGAAAGTTTGTATAGACTTATAAAAAGTAGAGAGATTAAATCAGTGATCAAAAATCTCCCTACAGTAAAGCCCAGAACAGTTTTACTGGCTAAATTGCACCAAATATTTAAAGAAGAATGATCACCAATTCTTCTCAAATTCTTCAAAAACAAAACAGGAAGAGGGAACACTTCCTAACTCATTCTGTGAGGCCAGTATTACTCTGATACCAAAGCCAGACATAGAAAGACTTCACGAGAAAAGAAAAATGTAGCCCGCTATTCCTTAAGAATATAGACATAAAAATCCTCAACCAAATACAGGCAATGCAATCCAGCAGAACAGCAAAAGGATTACACACTGTGAGCAAGAGGGATTTATCCCAGAAATGCAAGGGTGATTTAACATAAAAATCAATGTGATATGCTACATTAATAGAATGAAGCACACAAGCCCACACATGATCATGTTAATTGATGGAGATAAAGCATTTGAGAATATCCAATACTGTCATGAAAAAAATGTTCAGAAAGTTTGAACTAAGAGGGAACTTCCTCAACATGATAAAGGCCATATATGAAAAACCCACAGCTAACGTTATACTCAATGGTGAAAGACTGGAAGCTTTCCTCCTAACATCAGTAGCAGGACAAGGATTCTTGACGCCAATACTTCTATTCAACTTGTATTGGAAGTTCTAGGCAGATTAGCCAGGCATGAGAAAGAAATAGCGTACCCAGGTTGAATTAGAAGAAGTCAAACTAGCTGTACTCACAGCTGATACGATCTTGTAAAGGTTAAATCCTAAAATATTAACAACAAACACTGTTAGAGCTAATAAACGAATTCAGCAACGCTGCTACAAGAGCAACACAAAAAATCAGTTGAATGTCTATACACTGGCATTGAAAAACCCAAGAAGGAAACTGAGAGAACAGTTCCATTTATAATAGCATACAGATGAATACAATACCTAGGAATAAATTTAACCAATGAGGTGAAAGATTTGTACCCTGAAAACTACAAAATATTTCTGTAGGTATTTGAAGAAGACCTGAGTAAATTTGAAAAAGATCCTGTGTTCATGAATGGAAAGAATTTGTTAAAATGCTGGTATTTCCTAAGGCAATCCACATACGCGATGCCTTTCCTATCAAAATCCCGACCCTTTTTGTTCAGAAATGTTAAAGCCGGTCCTAAAATTGGCATAGAATTGGAAGGAACCATAAGTAGCCAAAATTAATCTTGAAAAAGAAGAACCAAGTGGCAAGACTCACGATTCTTGATTTCAAAACTTACTACAGAGCTTCAGTAATCAAAACAGTGTGGTACTGGCATAGAGATACTCATATAGATCAGTGGAATAGAAGTGAGCATCCAGAACGGAACCCTCACATATGTGGCCGATTACTTCTCAACAAGGGTACCCAGTCCATTCAATGGAGAAAGAAGAGCCTTTTCAAAAAATGATGCTAGGCGAACTGGATGTCACATACAAAATTGATGTTTACCTCACTTCATATACAAAAATTAATTCAAAACAATCAATAATCTAAATATAGTTACTAAAACTACAAAAGACTTAGAAGAAAACATAGGTGCAATTTTCATGACTTTGGATTTGTCAATGGCTTCTTAGAAATGACACCTAAACCATAAGCAACTATCAAAGAAATAGAGAAATTGGAGTTCATCCAAAGTAAAAATTTTTGTGCATCAAAGGACACTAACCAAAGAGTGAAAAACAAACCACAGAATGGGAGAAAATGTTTGCAAATCATATATTTGATAAAGAGCTAGTATCCAGAAGTTATAAAGGGCACTAAGAACAAAATCACAAACCAGTGTAAAACTGGGCAAATACTTGAATACGTTTCTCCAGAGAAGATTACAAATGGCCAACAGGAACATGAAAAGATGCTCAACATCGTTAGTCACAAACCCCTACTTTGCACAAAGCCCTCGATCAGAATCCTATAGAGATCTACAATTACTGATGCCTGCAGGTTCCCAGAAACCCTGGTGGCATAGTGGTTAAGAGCTACAGCTGCTAACCAAAAGGTCAGCAGTTCAAATCCACCAGGCACTCCTTGGTAACTCCATGGGGCAGTCTCTGTCCTATAGGGTCGCTGTAGGTTCCCTGACCCCTTAAATCTACAGAACCCGATTCCCTGTCTCCAGCTGGTCAAGAACCCAGGCACTCCTTTGTCCTGAGCATTAGTAGCTCCTTTTGCCCTGACTCTTCTGTTCTTTCCTCCTTTTTCCAGGCTGCTGGGATAACCTTTGGTCATTTCCTGGACAAACTAGGACTCCAGGGAAGGTGACTGCTGAATAGGTGAGCAAGATTTTAATGATGCTAGTCCTCACTAACACTCTCTAAGCACATTATAAACACAAACTCACAGGCACACATATTCACACTGACCACACAACGTCTGACCACGTGAAAATGAATGCAACACACACAGATAGTGCAAATGATTGTGTATCTTCTGACAACACATCAACACTGAGAACTTACACATATTCTGACCCCACTCACATCCTGAATTCACACACTGATCACACTTTCTCACATGTTAGTCACCTTGTTGCCGGGTGAAAATCCCAGGTTTTGCTCTGCGTGACTTGTTATAGCCAATAAACAAGAGGCAGAGGTGGGAGATCAGAAAGACACTTTTATTTCCTTGTACAAGGAAAGGAGCATTCAGGGCTGCTGCCTCCAAGACTGCTTGCAGGCAGCTTGGGGAGGTGGGCTTTTACAGAGAGCAGACAAGGAATTGCAAGTTCATGATGAATATTCAGGACTGACCTTCACGCAAGCACTCAGAGCTTGGGAATGACTATGCATTTTCTTTAGACAAGGGTTTGATCCCCCAGAGTGGAGGAAGGGATGAATTTTTCTTCATTAGGATGTTAAGTCTCCACCCAGAGGTGGGTTGAGGCCATCTATGGCCCACTCTGTGGTTATCTTGTCAAAGACAACTTCAGAAGAAAGGGCAAATTATTTTGCTAGGTGTAGGAGGATAAGCCAGAGCAGGTGTCTCTTAGAAGGGTTGGGCTCTGAGGCTGCCTGCCTGAACCTTAAAAACACACAAAACACGGACAACAGACACACATTCATTGCACATTCTCCAAGATCCCACATGTCCATATACCCACTCATCATAGTAAACGTCAATAAAATACATATACAAAGAGACCCTGAAATGACCATCTACCTTCTGATCATACACAAATATGAAAATCATATGTACACACCATAACTGACCCCCACCACACTGACCACTCACTCTCTGAACACACACACAGACCACTCACACACCAGAGTTAACAAGGCACCTGTGTGTGCACGTGTGGGCTTTGATCACAGGACATCTCCCACCTCAGCATCAACATAGAAACCCAGAGAAGTGTGGGGACTCATGGGACACAGGGACAAAGCGTGAGATTGTGATGTTGGTCCCTCATGAAGTACATCTGAGCCTTCAGAGCTGGTTGTCACAGTAGCATGTGAAACAGAGATAGGAGAGCCAAGAGGATAAGAAATGGTGCCTAAGAGGTCTCTGATAAAATACCCATTTCCAAATTAAAGAATATAGATATTCCACCCAAGCTCTGAGGAGAATTCCTCAAGGAATTAAGGTGTTTTCATTTTAATGTGATGATGGAGAATTCTTCCCGGAGATCAGTCAATATTGCTAGTGAAATTCCTATTAAACCTGTTTTTTGGTTTAAAATATCATTTAGAATTGAGAATGTCAATTTTTTTATCATCCCCAGGGGGGCGCGGCCACCTCTGAACAGTCGGCACAAAGCGACCATCCCTGCGCGCCAACAGCCGGCAGAGGGCGCCCCGTCGCCTTTTCTGACCGGCGGCTTCTGGAAGAGCTGGTGGAGCAGGGCGTCGGGCTGGCGGGTGACCGGGCCGCTGGGGCAGGAAGAGCTTCGTTTCCACAGGACCCAGCCCCAGGGAGGCGCCCCAGGCTTTGGGACCCGAGAGTCCACAGGGAGTACAAAGCTTCCTTTTGGGGCCCTGAGTGCTGAGGAGAAGGGGCTTTGCTGTGGCTTCTCCAGGCCAGTCATGTGGAGCCCGAGGTGAAAGGGAAGATGCGCGCCCCTGGGTACAGGCAGTTGTTAACTTTTTAATGGTTGTTTTTGCCAAGAGAAGGAGCCCTGGTGGCGCAGTGGTTAAGCGCTCGGCTGCGGTTGGAACCCACCAGCCTCTGGGCGGGAGAAAGATGTGGCAGTCTGAGTCCGTAAAGATTACAGCCTAGGAAACCCTACGGGGCAGTTCCATCCTCTACTCTAGGGTCACTATGAGTCAGAATCGACTTGGGGGAAGTGGGTTTGGTTGTTTTAGTTTTTAACTGTAACTTTGAAGTAGCTGGGAAATGAAAAATTTGAAAAGTAGCTCTATTAGAACCCTCAACGTTACTGTAATTTTAATTGTTTTTCTTTATTAAAATATTAGAAATTACTATAATTTTACTGTCCTCGTTTTCATGAAAGCGTTGTTGTTAGCTGCGGTGGAGTGAATTCGATTCTGACTGAGGGCGACCCATGTGTGCAGAGTAGAGCTGCTCCATAGGGTTTTCAAGGCTGTGTGACCTTTCGCAATCAAATTGCCATGCTTGTCCTATAAGGCGCCTCTAGGTGGTTTCCAACCGCCAACCTTTTGGCTTACAGTCCGGTGCTTAAGCATCTTCGCAAACCAGGGAATCCTCATAGAAGCATAAAAACAAACAAATGAAAAAAAAAACGTTACCGTCGTGTCCGAAACAACGACCCTATGAAAAAAAACCCTATAGAACAGAATAAAACTCCCCCATAGGGTTTCCAAGGAGCGGCTGGTGGATTCGAACTGACAACCTTTTCATTAGCAGCTGTAGCTCTTAACCATTGCACCACCAGGGTTCCCATGGAAGCGTAGTCATAGATAATATTTTTAAAATATAATTCTTTTTTTGGTCTCATTTTCAATTGAGATAATTGCCATGTTTGAAGATTTTCATGACCCAATGATGATTTCAAATGATTTTAAATTTCAGCTTTCTGAACCGTCTTTCATAGGACCCATTGTGACCATTAATGTTTTAAAAAAAATTACCAAGACTTGCTCTAAGTTGGGATAATATTGTACCAAGTACAATTTGTGAGTTAGATGTAGATAAGCAAAGAACGTTGATAATCTTTTTTAGCTGATACCTTTTTTGAAAACCCTGGTGGCATAGTGGTTAAGTGCTACTGCTGCTAACCAAAAGGTCGTGAGTTGGAATCCAAGAGGCCCTCCTTGGAAACTGTGGGGCAGTTCTGCTCTGCCCTGTGGGGTTGCTGTGAGTCAGAATCGACTCAATGGCAATGGGTTTTTTTGATATTTTACACGGCTTAAAACTCTTTAAACTGAAATTTCTATGGGACTTAAGTTGTTAGAATATTTAATAGCCAAGCCAATGGCTGCATATTGGATGTATTCATTGAGCATAATTTTTATTTTCTATTAAAAATCCAAGATTTGGAAACAGTGTACTTTTGATGTCTTCACTTCAAAGGTGAAATCAGGATGTCTATAATGTCCTGTTTAAAATATATCTATTCCCATAATAATTGATACTTGGATCCAGTGAGTCATACATTTCCCATTTCTTTACTTTTGTTTTTAAATTCAGAAATATATGTCTTGGTAAAGTTTTACATCCACCAAACATGCTTTCAAAGTTACTTTCTCTCATTTACAGTGAACAAGGGGCTAGGCCTTCAAATAAGCGTGGAGCTTTATATACACCCAGAATTTCTCATTGGACAGTTTTATTGACTTTTTCTACTTGGTTCAAAATATCATCCCACATTGAGGCATTGCATAAAAAGTTGTAATCTATTTGCACAAATATGCTTTTCATTATGGCATAGAAACTTTTTCTATTTCCTATTTTATTAGTACTGGAATAATATGTCAATTTGTATGGGTATTGCCCTGATTACTGTAATCTGATCTTCACATCCACTGGGTATCCTTATGTGTTTGTAATGTATTTTTTAGAATATATATGAGAATATCTTATCTGCTCATTTAATTTAAAAAAAGTGATGTATTCCTTGTTACATATTTTCAGAGATTGTTGTTATCTGCCATGGAGTCCATTCCGACTCTCAGCAACGTTATGTGACATAATGAGGTGCATTGTGGTGGCTGTTGTGTCAGTCCATCTCATTGAGGGTTTCCCTTGTTTTTGCTGACCCTGTATTTTACCAAACACAATGTCGTTCTCTAGTGATTGGTCTTCCCTGGTGACATGTCCAGAGTACCCAATAGGAGAGCCAAAATAAGTCTTGCCATCCTCACTTCTAAGGAGCCTTCTGATTATATTTCTTCTAAGGCTGACTTGTTTGTTTTTGTGGCACTCCACAGTATATTCTACATTCTTTGCCAACACCATGTTTTAAATGCATCAATTCTTCTTTTGCCTTCCTTTTTCATTGTCCAAGTTCCGCATGCATATGAGTGATTGAAAAGACCATGGCTTAGGTCAGGGACATCTTAGTTATCAAAGTGACATTTTCAGTTTTTAAAACTTTAAAGGGGTCTCTTGCACATGTGCCCAATGCAGTGCATTTTTTGATTTCTTGACTTCTGCTTGCATGGATGCATTCGTCGTCAAAAAGAACATTTCAAGATCCATCCTGAAGTACGTTGCTGTCAGTGATAGGATAATACCCATATGCCTGAAAGGAAGACCAGTTAATAAGACTGTTATTCAAATTTACACACCAGTCACTAAGGCCAAAGATGAACAAACTGAAGATTTTTTGCCAACTTCTGCAGTCTGAAATTGATCAAACATGCAATCAGGATGTGCTGATAATTACTGGTGATTGGAATGTGAAAGTTGGAGACAAACAAGAAGGATTGGTAGCTGGAAAATACAGCCTTGGTGATAGAAATGATGCTGGAGATTGCATGATAGAATTTTGCAAGACCAATAACTTCTTCATTGCAAATACCTTTTTTCACCAACATAAATGGTGACTGTACACATGGACCTCACCAGATGGAATACACAGGAATCAAATCGGCTACATCTGTGGAAAGAGACGATGGAAAAGCTTAATATCACTAGTCAGAACAAGGCCGGGGCCAAATGCGGAACAGACCATCAGTTGCTCATATCCAAGTTCAAGTTGAAACTGAAGAAAATTAAAAGAAGTCCACAAGAGCCAGATTATGACCTTGAGCATATCCCACCTTGATTTGGAAACTATCTTAAAAATAGATTTGATGGATTGAACACTAATGACCGAAGACCAGACGAGTTGTGGAATAACATCAAGGACATCATACATGAAGAAAGCAAAAAAAAAAACAAAAAAAACAAAAAACCCGTTGCCTTTGAGTCAATTCCGACTCATAGCAACCCTACAGACAGACTAGAACTGCCCCACAGAGTTTCCGAGGAGCTCCTGGTGAATTCAAAATGCCAACCTTTTTCACCAAAAGCCATAGCACTTAACCACTACACCACCAGGATTTCTTGAAGAAAGCAAGAGATCATTAAAAAGCCAGGAAAGAAAGAAAAGATCAAAATGGATGTCAGAAGAGACTCTGAAACTTGCTCTTGAATGTCAAGTAGCTAAAGCCAAAGGAAGAAATGATGAAGTAAAAGAACTGAACAGAAGATTTCAAAGGGCAGCTTGAGAAGACAAAGTAAAAATTATTATAATGACATGTGCAAAAACCGGGAGATGGAAAACCAAAAGGAAAGAACACGCTTGACATTTCTCAAGCTGAAAGAACTGAAGAAAAAATTCAAGCCTCAAGTTGCAATATTGAAGTATTCTACAGGGAAAGTATTAAATGACACACACACACACACACACAAAAACCAAACCCGTTGCCGTTGAGTCAATTCTGACTCATAGCGACCCTACAGGACAGAGTAGAACTGCCCCTTAGAGTTTCCAGGGAGCTCCTGGTGGATTCGAACTGCTGACCCGTTGGCAGCAGCTGTAGCACTTAACCACTAAGCCACCAGGGTTTCCATTATGCAGGAAGCATCAAAAGAGGATGGAAGGAGTACACAGAGTCACTATACCAAAAAGGATTGGTTGACGTTCAACCATTTCAGGAGGTAGCATATGATCAGGAGCCCATGGTACTGAAGGAAGAAGCCCAAGCTGCACTGATAGCATTGGCAAAAAACAGGCCTCCAGGAACTGATGGAATACCAACTGAGATGTTTCAACAAACAGATGCATCGCTGGAGGTGCTCACTCGTCTATGCCAAGAAATTTGGAAGACAGCTACCTGGCCAACCGACTGGAAGAGGTATGTATTTATGCCTAGTCCAAAGAAAGGTGATCCAACCGAATGTGGAAATTATCTAACAATATCGTTAATGTCACACACAAGTAAAATTTTGATGAAAATCATTCAAAAGCTTCCAGGGCGGTAAATCGACACGGAACTGCCAGAAATTCAAGCCAGATTCAGAAGAGGACCCGGAACCAGGGATATCATTACTGATGGCAGATGGATCCTGGCTGAAAGCAGAGAATACAAGAAAGATGTTTAACTGTTTTTTATTGACTATGCAAAGGCATTTGACTGTGTGGAACATAACAAATTTTGGATAACATTGCAAGAATGGGAATTCCAGAACACTTAATTGCACTTATGAGGTACCTGTACATAGATCAAGAGGCAGTCATTCGAACAGAACAAGGGGATACTGTGTGATTTAAAGTCAGGAAAGGTGTGCCTCAGAGTTGTATCCTTTCACTATACTTATTCAGTCTGTATGCTGAACGAATAATCGGAGAAGCTGGACTATATGAAGAAGAATGGAGCATCAGAATTCAAAGAAGACTCATTAACAACCTATGATATGCAGATGACACAGCCTTGCTTGCTAAAGGTGAAGATGACTTGAAGCACTTACTGATGAAGATCAAAGACCACAGCCGTCAGTATGGATTACACCTCAACATAAAGAAAACAAAAATCCTCACAACTGGACCAATAAGCAACATCATGATAAATGGGGAAAAGACTGATGTTTTCAAGGATTTCATTTTACTTGGATTCACAATCAACACCCATGGAAGCAGCAGTCAAGATATCAAAAGACACATTGCATTGGGCAGATCTGCTGCAAAAGATCTCTTTAAAGTGTTGAAAAGCAAAGATGTCACTTTGAAGACTAAGGTGCGCCTGACCAAAGCCTTGGTATTTTCAATCGCCTCATATGCATACGAAAGCTGGATGATGAATAAGGAAGACCGAAGAATTGATGCCTTTGAATTGCATTGGCGAAGAATAGTGAATATACCGTGGACTGCCAAAAGAACAAACAAATCTGTCTTGGAAGAAGGCCAACCAGAATGCTCCTTAGAATCAAGGATGGCAAGATTGTGAGGATGGCGCAAGACCATGCAGAGTTTCATTCTGTTGTAGATAGGGTCACTGTGAGTCAGAACCGACTCGATGGCACCTAACTACAACAGCTTGTGTGGATATTTGTTGTTGATCCAAGTAGAGTTAAATCCTTGACAACTTCAATTTCTTTGCTATTTAGCATGACATTGTTTATTGATCCAGTTGTGAGAATTTTTGTTTTCTTCCCATTCAGGCATAATCTATACTGCAAGCTCTTGTCTTTGACCTTGATCAGGAAGTGCTTCAAGTTGTCATTTTCGGTGAGCGAAGTTGTGTCAATTGATTATTGAGTTTGTTAATGAGTGTTCCTCCCATCCAGATGCTGTCTTCGTTATATACCAGCTTCTAGGATTATTTATCGTGCAGATTGAATAAGTAAGGTGAAAAGATGCAACCCTGCTGCACACCTTTTGCAATTTGTTCTATTTAAACAGTTGCCTCTTGATCCATGTACAGGTTAGGCATGAGCACAATGAAGTGTTCTAGAGTTGCCATTATTTATAACGTTACTCCTGTCTGGAATATGCTTTCTTTATTAACTGGGTATTTCCTCTGTTGATCCTCTAGGACAGAGCCCTTGCCTTTCCCTACATTTGCACACACGGGTAGGACTGGCACACAAAATTAATCATCACAACACCTACGAAAATTAACAACAGTTCCTGTGGCCTCTCTTGACCTGTATCTACCAGGCTCCACGGGACACCCCTACTCTAAGGGCCCCTAACAAGGTCTGAGTCCCAATCTCAGGCCCAGAGGCTCTTCCCAGAGTCACCCTGCCCTGGTCACTTTCTGGCATCTCAGCACCCTGGGCACAACCCCGCAGAGGGCCCCAGCATGAATTTGGAGCCAGGAAAGCACTCCCTGCTGTGACAGCTTCAGTGGAGCCGGCATGCCTGGACTGTTTGCCTGCAGTGGCCTCTGTTGGGAGTGCTGGGGCCATCTGTGTGTCCTGTGTGGCCAAGGGTCCATTCCTGTGTGTGAGTGTGTGCATGCAGTTGTATAATCTGTGTGGATGTCTCTGAGCTTCTGAGTCTGTGAGTGTGTTGATTGTGTGTTGTTTTCTTCCGTGTGGCTGTTGTGTCTCTGTGCTCTCCTGTGTGTGTGTGTGTGTGTGTGTCTGTGTTTGTGTCAGTGAAGGGTGTGTGTCATTTGTGGAAATCCATGTGTCTCTATGCCTGTGCCTGTGTGTGAGTGTGTGTGTTTGTATCTGGGCATGTGTGTCCCTGTAGGAGTGTCTCTGTGTCTGTGTTTTGGATCTGTGTGTTTATGTGAATTTGCTCCTTGGCGTGTTCCTGAGTGTGTGTCTGTGTGCGTGTGTCCATCTTGTGTCATTTTGCCCTGGGGGGCCATCTCAGGTGACCCTGAGTGTTTGTGTATGTTTGCATGTGTTCTCCACAGTGTCTCTGCCTGGGTCTGCAGTGTGGGGCCCTGTGAGCCTATCCATGAGCCCACACCCGTGTCCCCAGCTGAGACCAGGTGGTCCTTGTCTATGCGGCTCCATGTTTATCATGGCTGTACATTTCCCACTGAGTGTGTGTGTATGTGTGTGCACCCCAGGAACACACACAGAGGGAACTTCAAGGGTCACCCCCAGGGGGTGAGGGGAGACAATATGTCTGTCCTCCTCCCTCAGGCGGTGCTGGGCCCTTCTGCCTCTGATCCCTCAGCCTCTGGTGTCCTTTTGGTGGTCCCAGGTCAGGTGCCAAGGATGGAGGGAGTGAAGTTTCAGTTCACAGGACCCCCGACCAGGGGGCGGCTGGAGAAGGTTATAGTGAAAGGGGCCTTGGGAGGAGTTTGAGGAAGTCTTGGATCCCTGGGAGGGGTGATTGAGTGGGTGTCCCTAGGTGAGCTGGGGGTCTGTAGGGCTCTGTGTCCCTGGGGTGGGGTGAGTAGCTGGGAGTTGGTGGGAGGGTTGGGGGAGTCCTGCATCCCTGGCGAGGGTTTGGGTGGGAGAGATCTCTAGGGAAATCTGAGGGGGAGGGCTCCTGGGGCCCTGGTTAGGGGTGAGTGGGCAGCACACCTGGGGAGGACTGGAGGAGTCCTTGGGGCTCTTGGATCCCCAGAGAGCCCTGGGCCTTCACTCACTGTGGTGGCCAGGAGCTGGGGCGCTGGTGGCAGCAGCAGCAGCATTACTGTTAGGACAAAAGTGATAGACCCATTGGATGGTGGCAGGTACTGGACTATCTAGCCAGCAAATGCAGCCACAAGCAAGGGCTGAGCCCCCCAGATGGCCCTCCCGGACGACCTCCAGGCTCACAATCCTGTGGGCCCAGGAGGAGCCCAGCAGGGCCAGAGCCTAGGGCCCTGTGGAGTTTCCCTCCTGGCCTCAGTGTCCCTGGCCATGGAAATGGGTGCATGGGGCACCTGATGGTGCTAGATCCAGGAGGGAGAACCCTTCTGGCCTGGGATTTCAGATTGGGGGTTAGGGAGAATCGCAGAGGAAGTGCTTAGCACAGGCCCAGGCACAGAGCAAGCTCTCAAAACAGGGGTGCTGTTGACACTGATGGTGGCATTTTATTACCCCTCAGCCTCAGTCCCAGCACTCACGTGGCCAACCCCAAAGGGACAGAGCAGATGGAGGAGGGGTAGTGACTGAGTTTAACTTCAGAGAGGAAAAATGTAGGAATCCAGGCGCTCGTGATCACCTTTGAAATCAACTCACTTAACATGTCTCCCCCCCACCACCATATTGGGAAAACTGAGTCGGCCAGTGTTGTGCCCAAGTCACTCAGTGGGCCTGAGGTGACTGTCAGTTACATCTGCCCAAACTCCTTTTTCTGAAATTCACTGTTTGATCTTGCCGGTGATGGTTTTTGGCAGCTCTGGGACAAACTCCACCTGGACAAGGAGAAAGCAAAACTGACCTGACTGGGTCCTACTGTCATTTCCTTCCATTTCCAACTCCCCTCCTTGTCACCTGCACAGACACCAGACAGGCTAACACCATGTGGAGTCTCCATGGGGCTCACCAGGTATCTCAGGTCCTCCTGCTGACTCCCTGAGGGTGGATGTAGCCACGTGACTTGCTTTGGTTGATGAACTGTGAAGTGTGTCACCTCCAGGCAGAAGAGTTCAGGACCCTTCAGATGGGAGGCTGGCCACATGTCTTCCATCAGCGTAGCACTTGGCAGGTGTCTGTATGGTGGTTGCAGTTTATCCTGGTCCCAGGGTGAGGGGACGTGGAGCAGAGTTCCCAGAAGACCCATGGTACTACAGTTTCATCGCTCTAGGCCACTAAGACTCTGGGGCTGTTCGTTACCCACAGTATAACCTAGCCCACCTAATGCTGTACATCATCTATTCTATGAGGCAGCATTGTTGTTGCTGTTAGCTGCCATCGAGTCGGATCTGACTCATGATGACTCACGGACAACAGAATGAAATGTTGCCTGGTCCTGTGCCATCTTCATGATCGTTAGTATGCTTGAATCTGTTGTTTCAGTCGCTGTGTATTTTGAGTGCCTTCCAATCTGGAGGGTTCCTCTTCCGGTGTTATATCAGAAAACATTCTGTTGTGATCCGTAGGATTTTGACTGGCTAGTTTGGGGGAGTAGATCGACACACCTTTCTTCCTAGTCTCTGTTAGTCTGGAAGCTGCATTGAAACCTGTCCCCCTTGGGTGGTCCTGCTGGTATTTGAAATACTTGCCTGTTTGTCGTACTGTTGCGGCAGGCGTGTTGCTATGATGTGAAAGCTCTGAGGCAACATCGCCTAACATGAAAAGCCGTGAACTTTGTTGTCAGACACACCTGGGTTTGAGTTCCAGCTCTGCCTTTTATTATCTGTAATTTCAGGCCATTTACTTTGTCTGAGCCTTAGTGTCCTCCGTGAAGAACAGGCCTTCACCATCTGCAGCACTGGAGTCAAGGCTCAAGGTGAGTGGCCACAAATTATAGATCAGAAAAATTTAATGTTTATTGAATGAATGGAAAAACAAGTTGATGGTTGACCCATACAGTTGATAAGAGTATGGAGACTTTGGAAAAGGAAAGGACCAGTTTCATATCCCAG
Source organism: Loxodonta africana (assembly GCF_030014295.1). NCBI lineage: Eukaryota > Metazoa > Chordata > Mammalia > Proboscidea > Elephantidae > Loxodonta > Loxodonta africana. The sequence goes on from NC_087353.1 coordinate 77,223,579, forward strand.
TGTATCCAATTTCCATTGTGTCCTTGGAAAATTTTTTAGCTCTCATCTTCAGTTCCCTTCTCTGTGAAATGGGGACAATAAAAGTGCATCCATTAGTAGGGTGTCTGTAAAGATTCCAAGTGATAATACATGTAAAATAGCTGGCTCATTTGAATTTTTTATTTTTAGTAGCGGTATTATCACTGTAATTGTTACCATTATTGTATGTACAATTCTGTGCATGGAACCTAGTAAATAACAAGTGTTGACAATTGATGATGATTAACTGTATCCCCAATTGCACAGGGCCTGGTACATAGTAGGTTTTCAGTAAATACTTGTTGAATCAAGGAATACATGCTATGCAGCCAGATTTGCTTAGATTCCTGTTCTGGCTCCATCACTTATTAGCTTTGTGATCCAGGCAAGTTACTTAACTTCTTTATGCCTCTACTTCCTCATCTATAAAAACCAAACCAAACCCGGTGCTATCAAGTCAATTCTGAGCCTGGCGACCCCACATGTTACAGAGCAGAACTGTTCTATAGGTTTTCTTGGCTGTAATCTTTAAAGAGATTGCCCGACCTTTCTTCTCTGGTACCTCTGGGTGGACTCAAACTTCCAGCCTCTCAGCACACCCATAAAACATGCCAACGTACACAATACCCCTGTGCCCCCGCAACAGGCAGGGGCACACGTGTACCCACCCTAGCAGTTAAACATGGGTGTAGGCATACACATGTAGATACACCCTGAGTGACTGGGAAGAGTTGTGGCAGTTATGGATTATTGCAAGTGCATTACCTTCCTGGGGGAGAAGAGGAGGCGGACATTACATCCAAATCTAGTATGCCTCTTGGATGTGTCATTGTGATAAATATTATCCAACGTGTGTGGTGGAAAAGTCGAATATCCATGATGCTGGAACCGTCCTCCTCCCTCCCCTCCTGGGGAGGAGATGTTTCCAGACATCCTCTCCTTCCAAGACCCAGCTCAAGGCTGATCCTTCCAGGAAGTCAGGTCTTCCTCACATCTACTGGTCTCTAGGTGTACAGCATTTATGGACCAGGCATGGTGAGCAAGTGACAACCTCTATGCTCTGGTTCTGCCAATCCCTGAGTTACTGGGAGATTAAGTGAGGCAAGTAGTCTCTAAATTATAGAAATGCTGGAAAACATTGGAACAATTGCACCCTTGTTTGACTAGATTCTCATTTGCTGATTTTCTCTTATGTGTATTCCCTTCATCCCTTCCTTCCTGCCAGTGTTCTGGGGAAAACAACTGTGTCTGTATCTTTCACTTCAGGTAGACCAGAATCTTACGCACATGCCAGCAAACAATATTCCCGTTGACTAGAAAGACTGGGAAGACTGAATCTAATCCAGTCGTTCTCAGCCAGGAGTGATTTTGTACCACCACCACCACCACTACTCACACCACTCCACAGCAGTGGGTTTGGTTTTGGTTTGGTGGGGTCAAAAACTACCAGCAGTTCTGCGGAGAAAGATATGGTAGTCTGCTTCTGTAAAGATTTAGAACCTTGGAAACTCTGTAGGGCAGTTCTACTCTGTCCTGTAAGGTCACTATAAGTCAGAATCAACTGTATGGCACTGGGTTTGGAGCCATTTTTGGTTGTCACAACTGGCATGGGAAGGTGTGCTACTGGTATCTAGTGGGTGGAGACCAGGCGTGCAGCTAAACATCCTACAATGCACAAGACAGACCTCCACAGCAAAGAATTATCTGGCCTCAAATGTCAACAATGCCCAAATTGAGAAACCCTGATTTAGACAAATAACAAGAATTAAGGGCACTAGGCCAAGCAACAGCAGAGCTGGTTTGGGATGAGGCCAGAATTGACCAGGTCAGCCCCACAGCAGCCAGTTCCCCTATGGCACCAGGGACATCCTTCCTTGTTATGATATTCCAGGTTTTCAAAGACCTTTTGCTTCAGTTACCATCTTTGATCTTTCGCAGTGGTCCCAAGAGGTTATTCCCTTCTTACTTCCATGCCCTATCCTTCAACTCACAGAAGAGGAAACTGGTCTAACAGTGGATGTCATCGCCCAAGGTCCCAAAGCTGCCTGGTGGCTAAGCCACAAGAACCCCGGTCGTCTGTCTCCCAGCTCAGATCCTGTTCCTGCCCCCTGCTGCCTTTTTTGTTAAAACAGAAAGGACAAATATGAGACTTTAGGAGGATGGACTACTGCATCCATGGCGATTGGGTGCCAGAGCTTCAATCCCCATCTCAAAACCTTAGAAAATCAGCAGAGGCTGAGGGAAATGGAACTGAAAGTGCTTCCTAAAAAAAGTGTTTAACTCCTGAGCCAGTAGAGGGCGCTCACATCCAGGCGTTCTGAAGCTAGCTCAGGACTCCACAGCATTGATAGCTGGAAGAATTAGACCTATGCTTCACAAAAAAAAAATTTTTTTTTTTTTTCAGTGGTTAAGATCTGAGGCTGCTAACCAAAAGGTTGGCAGTTCGAATCTGCCAGCTGCTCCTTGGAAACCCTATGGGGCAGTTCTGCTCTGTGCTAGAGGGTCACTATGAGTTGGAATCAACGCGATGGCAATGGGTTTTTCTCATACTTTAACATGCATACAAATTACTTAGGGGAGGTGTCTTGTTAAAAGACAGGGTCTGATTCAGCAGGTCTGGGGCAGTACCTGAGTTTTTGCATCCTTAACACCTTCTTAGGTGAAGCCTTTTACCCACTCACACCTTAGGTTAACCATTTAGTCATCAAGTAGATTCTGACCCATAATGATCCTATAGGACAAAGAAGAGCTGCCCCATAGGGGAGTTTCCAAGGCTGTAATCGTTAATGGAAGCAGATTGTCACATCTTTTTCCCAAAGAGCAGTTGGTGGGATCGAACTGCCGACCTTTCAGTTAGCAGCCGAGTGCTTAACCATTGTGCCACTAGGGCTCCTACACCACGAGTAGCAAGGTAGTAATAGGTGTCCAATCCTCTTCCTTCTTCAGATGGCAAACCTGAAGCCCAGAGAGGAGAGACTGCGTACTCAAGGTCACACAGTGTGTGCAGTGTCAGGACTAGACCTATGTTTCCTACATCAAACGCTCCCTTCGTGATCTCCTCTTTGCTCCTCGGACAATGGATCAGAATAAGGGAGGAGAATCCCTAAGTGTGGGTGAGAAGTAAAAGACTGTATGGTCTGCTTTGGATCAAACTTTGTACTACACTTTCAGCCAAATCACTTACCTAGTGAAGTACTAGTGGGAGTTCAAAGATGAATAGGACCAGATTCTGTTTCTGTCAGGTCCTGAGAAAGACCTAGTAAAATAAGTTAGCGAAAAGCGTCTTGCTTTTGTTTATGCAAACTGGGCTATTAATCCCAAAAACACATTCTTACAGATGCAAATTATAGTCACAGACTTTCTTCTAAAAGCTAAAAGTTAAGACTGAATCTGTTTGGATGCTTTTACCTATAAAAAACAGAATGCCTCCCTTAACAAATAAGGACTGTTAGTATCTCATTAAAGCATAAAATCCAGAGGGTAAGTTGTTTCCAGAGTTGATTCAGTGAATACAATGAAGTCATCAAGGAACCAGGCTTTCTAGGTTTTTATCCATCCATTCTCAAAGCGGTCTTAGGTTTGTCTCCTCACGATCACAAGATGGCTGCCACAGCTCAAGGACTCTGTCACACAACCACACCCAAAGAGAGAGAGGAAAAAAGGGCTTATCCTTACATACCTTCTTATGAAACAAGGAGGAAAAAGAAGCCTGCCTCCCCCAGTTTCCTCTTAAATCTCATTGAACAGAACTGTAACACATGTCCATCTATAAATAAATGTCTAGCAAGGGGGTTGGGGTTTTATGCTGATTATCTTAGATCAATCAGATTGCCTTTCTTAGGGGTATGGCCAGTTTCTGAGCACGCAGTGCTATACCATGCCTGAACAAAGTCAGGGTTCTCTTAGCAAGGATAAAGGGAAAAGAGGAAAGATGACCACGTTTTAGATAAGCAGCCTCTACCATCTGTCCCAGTACACCCATGAGGGTTTTAGTTGCGATTATTCAGAGTAAAACTTCAGGTGCTATGTGATCAAAGGTCAGGGCTAACAAGGGTTTAGCCAGGTCTAGGGCCTTCACAGGGGGCCCTGGTGGTGCAGTGGTTCAAGCTCTCAGCATGTTTTACCTTCCACTGACTCCCGCCCTGCCCCAGTGTGGCAGCTTCCCACTCTGTGCGCTGCTGCCTTCAAGCCAGAAGCAATGTAGGTCCATAGGTGGTAGGTCCATAGGTGGTAGGTCCATGGAAGCAATGTAGGTTCATTTCTGCCTTACTGGCACAGCAATAGCTGAGGAAGTAATTCACATCTTGGTACTTCAGCAGGATACAACTTAAACTCCCTGTCTCAGGATCGGAGTTGTACTCTCAGCAATGCCCCCTTCTTATATTCAACCAGAATATACCACTGATTTGGAAATGGAGCTGCTTGAAGCTTGAAGCTGCCAAGTCCTGAAAGTGTAAACTGCTTCCCATACTCTTAGACCCTATGTGGGAGCCACAATGTGTGTTCGTTAACAGGCTTTGGCTAGGTTTGCTAGCATTTGTCTAACAGTGATTCTTAGCCAGGGTTCCATGGTGGAATCATCTGAAGAACTTAAACAAACTTAGACCCCATTCCTTAAAGATTTGAAGTTTAGTAGTTGGGTCAGAGTATGTGTATTTTAAAAAACACATGCCTGATTAAAAATCTCTGGTCTAGCATGTAACTTTGTTCAACCTACAGTTATTTATAATATTCTTTATAATATTGTCTCTAAGGCTTTACCTTCTTGGTGCCTTGGTATTTAGATAGCTCTAAAGCTAACTGGGTAATGTATCTACCCATACATTATCTCACTCGCATGCTTCCAAAGCATGTTCTCATCCCATTTTACAGATGTGGAAATAGGCTCAGAGATTGTTTCATCTGCCCAAGGTCACACAGCTATGAAGTAATAGATCTAGAACCCAAACCAGCTCTGATTCTAGAGCCCTAAGCCTTCACAAGACTGCCCAAAGCAGCGAAATGGGGCAAGGACAGAAGTACATTAGAAGGGTCTTCTTAGGGCACATAAATCCATTCTCAGTCCCTCCAACCTCTGATCTCAGAACGCCCCAACGGAGTGTTAGAATCCCAAAGCCTTCCACCTCCTGGCCCCTATATTGGGATGATTTAACTGTCCCTAATTTTTTTACCTAATTAGATTGCAAACGTTAGTTTGGATAAGGAGCAACTTCTTAGGATTTGAGCTTTTTTTCCACCATAGTTCCTCTCTGCTAATTAGGCTGCCTCCCCTACATACAGTAGGGTGTGTACCTTCAGAGGTTGAGAACACAACTTTCAGCAGTTCATTATACTTGTTCCAGGCTACCATGGCAGCAAGTGTTCATCCAGCAGCCGCTTCACAGTCAGTTTTGGCTTTCTTCCCTCAAAGCTCCGCCCCAGCATTGGTGGCAAACAGAGCCAAGTCATGCTGTAGTTCAGCCCTGAGACCTAACATACCTGTTCCTATCTCATGACTACCCTCTAACTTGTGGGTTAGAGGCTACAGTGCCACAATTGAGGTACTGTGACATCTGGAAGAAGCTACTCTAGGATTCAAGTTGCCCATCTGTAAAATGATCATTTTTAGTAAGATGTTTTTCAAAGTGTGGGTGGTAACTCCTTAGCAGGTATCTTAGTTACCTAGTTCTGCTATAACAGAAATACAAGTGGATGGCTTTAACAAACAGAAATTTATTCTCCACAGTCTAGGAGGCTAGAAGTCCAAATTCAGAGGAGCATCGGCTCCCGGGAAGGCTTTCTGTCTGTTGGTTCTGGGGGAAGGTCCTTGTCATCAATCTTCCCCTGATCTAGGAGCTTCTCAGTGCAGGAACCCTGGGTCCAAATGATGGGCTCCATTCCCAGAACTACTTTCTTGGTGGCATAAGGTCCCTGTCCTCTGTGTTTGCTTTTCTTATATCTCAAGAGATCGACTCAAGATACAGCCCAGCCCTGTAGAGTGAGTCCTGCCTCATTAACATGACTGCCTCTAATCCTGCCTCATTAACATAAAAAAATAAATAAAATTTTTTTTTTTTTTTTTTAGAATTTACAACACATAGGCTATCACATCAGATCACAAGATGGAGGACAGCCACACAATACCGGAAATCATAGCCTAGGCAAGTCGACACATTTTGGGTGGACACAGTTCAGTTCATAACAGTGGGCATATTAGTTTTCTCTTGCTGTTTTAACAAATTAGCACAAGTTTAATAGTTTAAAACACAGATTACCTGAGAGGGGGGAATACCAAAATCAAATCAAACCCACTGCTGTTGAATCGATTCCAACTCATAACGACCCTATAGGACAGAGTAGAATTGCCCCATGGAAACTCTATGGGAGGGAGGAATGCGGGAGTTAAAATTTTTCCCTTATTGAATTAGATTGTCAGTTGAATTCATTAGTCTGAGATTAAAAATCTAAAGTCAGATTGCATCTTGTTATATACAGTGCTTTCCATGTGGAGTCTCTGGGTGGCACATACGGTTAAACTGCTTGCTAACCAAAAGGTTGGAGGTTTGAGACCACTCAGAGGTACCTCAGAGGAAAGGTCTGGCAATCCACTTCCTAAAAATCAGGCATTGAAAAACCCTGTGGAGCACAGTTCTATTCTGACACACATGGGGCTGCTGTGACTTGAAGTTGATTCAATGGCAACTGGCTTGGTTTTGGTTGGTATACTCTGTTTTAAGCTCCTGCCTCCCAAGGAGAAAGGCATAAAGTTTGAAATATATTTAGTACTTTAATCAGAAATCTTTTTATGAAGATGTCAAAAAAACTGAAATTTCTAACAGTTAACAGCAAAAAATAACACTGAGAATTCGATAAGCTGGGTGTAAATCTGAAAGATGGTGATAACAAAATGATAAGACATAATTAGAAGAGAGATGTATATTTTAATACCTTGAAGGAAATGTGATCAGAATCAAAGAATTATTTTTATATATAAGCAAGGCAGAAAACACAATTCAATCATATTTCTAGAAGGACTCAGTCTAACTTTCATTTTAGAATATGAAGTTTGGACCTAGTTTTTTAATAAAAATAAAGTTATACTTGTTAAGATCACAAAGCTAGAAATTTTATCCCAACATTTTATTATGAGAACTACCAAACATGCAAAAAAGTTGAATTATGCGAATACCTACACACCTACCACCTAGATTCAATTTGTATTTTACTCTATTTGCTTTGTCACATGTCTACATCCTTCCATCCCTCTATCAATCCATCTTGAAATACATTTAATACTTTTAGCTTAAGCTGTTTCCAGGATTTATGAAGCATCATTTTGTTGTTGTAGATGAGTTTAAGAGCCCTGACAGGGAATACAACACAGATGGAGCAGGAGAGCAGTGGGATGCAGACCTCAAATTCTCATAAAAAGACCATACTTAATGGTCTGATTGAGACTAGAAAGACCCTGGAGATCACGGTCCCCAGACCTTCTGTTAGCCCAAGACTGGAACCATTCCCAAAGCCAAGTCTTCAGACAGGGATTAGACTGGACTATAAGGTAGAAAGTGATACTGGTGAGGAGTGAGCTTCTTGGCTTAAGCAGACACATGAGACTATGTGAGCAGCTCCTGTCTGGAGGGAAGATGAGAGGGCAGAGGGGGACAGAAGCTGACTGAATGGACACAGGAATACAGGGTGGAGAGAAGGAGTGTGCCGTCTCATTAGGGGAAGAACAACTAGGAGTACATAGCAAAGTGTATATGAATTTTTGTATGAGAGACTGACTTGGTTTGTGAAATTTCACTGTAAAGCCTGATAAAAAAAATACAAACTAAGTGAATAAGTTTGCTAGAGGAAAGGAAAAGAAAACCCTAAGCTTTGGATGACAGTCTGGACTATCTAAGCATTCTGGCAAATATAACTTTGTATTAAAATTTTTTATTAAATGTAAGAAGGAAAGGCTTCTGCACATTGGAACATGCATAGGAAAACACTTTGCGGTTCTGGAGACCAGAAGTTCAAATGGGTGGATAGGGCTGTGTCCCTTCTGGGGACTCTAGGGAGAATTAGTTCCCTTGCCTTCTCCATGTGCTAGACATACTGCCTGCATTCCTTGGCTTGTCGCCCTGCATTTCTCCCCATTCCAACATCCTGCCTCTGTTATAAGGACCCTTGTGATTAGGTTGAGCCATTGCCGTGGAGTAGATTCAGACTCATAGTGGCCCTATATGATAGGGTAGGAACTGCCACATAGGTTTTTGAAGGCTGTAATCTTTTACGGAAGCAGACTGCCACATTTTTCTCCCGCAGAACAGCTGGTGGGTTCAAGCTGCTGACCTTTAGGTTAGTAGCCAAGCACTTTAACCGCTGTGCCACCAGGGCTCCTTTAATCCTTTATTCTTCTGTTTTAGGATTCTTAATCACATTTGCAAAATCCTCTTTGCTATCCCTGGTAGTACAATGGTTATAAAGCGCTCAGCTGCTAACCAAAGTGTTGACAGTTTGAACCCACCAGCCCCTCCATGGAAGAAAGATGTGTCATTCTGCTTCCATAAAGATATACAGCCTTGGAAACCCTGTGGGGCAGCTTTGCTGTACTATATTGTCACTACGAGTCAGAATCGACTTGACAGCCATGGAGATGTAATATTCATAGATTAGAACATGGCCATCTTTGGGGGTCCATGATTTACCCTACCACAAAAAAAAAAAGAACACTGCCATTGAGTCGATTCTGACTAATAGCAACCCCACAGGATAGAACTGCCTCACAGGATTTTCAAGGCTGTAAATCTTTATGGAAGCAGACTGCCATATCTTTCTCCTAGGGAGAAGCTGGTAGGTTCGAACCACTCACTTTTTGGTTAACAGCCCAGTGTTTAACCACTGCACCACCAGGGCTCCTGTAGAAGGGGTTAGAGTCAACTAGATGTACATTAAGAGGCAGGCTGTGGCTAAACTCCCTATTGACTGGCAGTGCCAGAGGCTTCAGGTAGGGAGTAAAAAGAACTGTTGCTGTCAAGTTGATTCTAACTCACAGGGAAGAGTTTCTCTATTGGCTCTGGGGGAAGGTCACGTGCCATAGGGTTTTCTTGGCTGTAATCTTTATAGAAAGAGATCACCAGGCCTTTCTTGGGTAGGTTCGAATGGCTAACATTTAGGTTAGTAGTTGCACATTGGTAGGGGGTCAGAAAAGGCTGAATGACAAGAAGCAAATTAAGCTATAAACTACCTCCTTTGTGCCTACACAGACCAAAGCTGCCTAGAAGAGTGTGTGTAGTTACTATAACCGCTCTAAAAAGAACTGGGGGGAAAAAAAATCCAACTCCATCTAATCTTAACATGAAAATACAAGAGGCCTACTTCAACCACTTTATTTGACAATCCAGTTAGGGGTTTCTCATGGTTCTTTTCTTGCGTAGGTAAGTGACAAGGCCTAGAGTTGCCAGGACACCTGCTGAGGCAGCCACAGCAACCGTTGTTTTAGAAGTGACATCTTCAGTGGTCTCATGCCCTTTAGAGTCCCCAAGATCTGGAGAGGAAACAGATGTTGGGGTCTTAAGATCATGTTTAGACTATAAGCATAAGTTGAATCCTTACATATTGAGACTTTCCAGAGAAGGGAATGAAATTTGGCCTCAAAAGAGCTTCAAAGCTTCGAATACGGTATAGTCTTACCCCTTGAGTCCTCCTCACTCTACTCCCACTGCTGTTCCCACCTCCTATTTGTTTCTTAACAATCTAGAATAAGATGGGGTTATACCTGGAAAGGACCTTAGACTCCCAACCCATTGTTTAACAGTCTGGTACTAACAGATACAATTAACTGTCCCCTGAGTGCAAGATCTCCAATTAGGTAGGAGTTTAAGACCACTTCATTTTAGGCCTAGAATTTGAGATTAAAACTATCTGGGATGGAGATATAAGATAATTATGGAAATGTGGTCTACTATAGACTTGAGGTAAGTTTGGTAATACCAACCAAACCTACTGCCCTTGAGTCAATTCCAACTCATAGGGATCCTATGGGACAGAGTAGAACTGCCCCATAGAGTTCCCAAGGAGCACCTGGTGTATTCAAACTGCTGACCTTTTGGTTAGCACTGTAGCACTTCACTACTATGCCACCAGTGTTTCCTATAGCAAGTTAAAGATTCACTGCACATACCTTCTGACTTATCAGTCTTCTAGAAGTACATCCTAAATTTCTTGCATAGTAGGCATAGGCAAAGATTTTAAGAGGATTCCATTATGGCATTGACGAGACTGACAGTAACCTAGTATGTCCACAAACAAGCACCCTAAGGTAGAGCCGTATGGAATCCTATATAGCAGTTAACGGGAAGGTAGGTCTTTCCATTCAGATAAGAGATGGCTAAGATAAGTGAGAAGGCCAATTATAGGACTGTAGGTATAGACTATGAACCCACTTATGTACCCCTTCCAGAAACCTTCCTTTAACAAGAGACTTACAGCTATCTCTGGAAAGAGACTTTGTCTTGTATTCTTCTATTGTTTATTATTAGCATGTATTATTTATGCATAGATGTTAAACTCTTGGCATAAGAGACCAAGAACTTGAGTCCAGGTGTGTCCCAGGCTTTAAATCTTTACCTCTGAATGAAGGGCTGTCTGATAACAGAAGGATGGGTCCTGGGAGGCTTACTGTTGTTTTCCCTTCTTCAGTGGCACCTGTGGCTGGAGACACAGATAATTGGATTTGTGTCTGACCTGTGGAAGGTGTGTGTCAATGGAATACAAGAGCAGTTGCTCTTGTGGAATATGCTGCTCCTCCACTTAGCCTTGCTTGTCTTTACAAGAGACCATGTACCTTGCCAGCAGAATGGGATGAGTTCTCAGAAAGGATAGCCAAACAAGGTTAAGGTCTGAGTCCATCTAGACTCAGGATAGTTAACTTCTCAGAGCCAAATCTGCAAAAGATCAGGTTACAACCCATGGGCTGAAACAAAGACTTGCCTGTAAGACTGATTAAGAACCTGCTCGTTTCAGACTTGTGTTAGCTCAGTCTGCCTTACCCGTGTGAGGTCTCTTTGGCTCTTGGTACTATGTGAATTAGAGAGTTGCCATCCAGGTGATCCTGACTCATGGCAACCCCGTGTGTTGCAGAGTAACACTGTACACCATAGGGTTTTCAAGGCCATGACCTTTCAGAAGCAGATCTCCAGGCCCTTCTTCTGAGTAGCCTTTGATTGGGTTCAAGCCACCAGCCTTTTGGTTAATAGTCATGCACTTTACAGTCTGTACCACCCAGGGATTCCTAGGTGGAAAATACCTATCCTTAAAGTCTTCAAATTCTGGAAGACTGAAGTTTGCTTTGAAGTCAGTAATACTCATAGTAATAAGGAATTGAAACTTAACCTCGCCTCCTTCTAGGTGATCCAGGGCAAGTCACGGAACACAAAGGGGAGTCGGGAGAGAGCCTGTTGCAGATTAAGGCACTGCAGTGGAAGTAGACCTGGAGATGAGAGAAGAGAGTTAATTGGAATTGATGCAGTCACGTTCAGCCCATCTCAGGTAACTTGTTAATTACTCACCAGGCTAGAGAGCGCTGGGGTCCCTGAGACAAAGGTAAAAGTCTTTACTTCAAACCTCTGATAGTGATCAGGATGGGTCACAAAGGAGCGAGCCTGATGAAAGGTGGTTTGGTAGTTGTCCAGGTTATATTCACAGCTAGGAGGCACACACCAAGGAGAAACATTAGCCACATTCACTCCAGAGTCTAATTCAATGTCTGTCCAAGTTTAGTCATGGGTAACATCTTCAAACTATTTACTATTTCTATCTTCTACTTGTACCTTTGTTTTACGTAACATACATTTTCTGTCTTATCCTATGCAACAATATCCATGAAATGTTTTATATAGTAGTTATGTTTTTCTACTGTGTTAAATTAAAACCATTATCTGTTTACCAACTAAACTCGAACTACAAGTTGTATATGTGTCCATACAGAAGACATCGGCTTGATTCTTTCTATTAACCCATTAGTCCCAGGCACTATTTTAGGTAGTTTAAAAAAAAAAAATTTTTTTTTTTTTTATGTCAGTGACAAAAAATAGGTAGAGTACGCCTACCATTTTACATCTTACACGCTAGCAGAGGGTAGGAGATGATAAAAGTAGTATGTTAGGTGGTAAATACTAAGTTACACCAGGGTAAGGGGACTTCAAGGTTCAGTCTCAAGGGCTGGTATTCTTTCATATACCCCTGAATGGATGTGGAACAAGACGTGAGGTTAGTACTGGCAGGTAGCAGTTAAAATAATTTTGATGAGGGACACTTGAGCAAGTCTTTAGCTAGGTGGAAGAATGAGGTATGGGAATACAGTGGCTACACATGGTTCTAGGGCAGGAGTATACCTGGAGGTTAAGGGCTTAGCAGCCAACTACAGCAACTTCAAGGAGGAACCCTCACCCAGGTGCAGACTCCTGGGTAGGACACTGTAGGCAGAGCCAAGAGCACAAACACCTATGCACAACTGCATTCGGTCACAGCTTCAGAGTATTATACCACTCAGGCTCTGGCGTCATATTGCCATTCAGTCCCAGCTCCATCACTTACTAAATACTGCTTCTGGGCTAGTTGGGGTATTGATTCAAGTGGTAAGCTTGGGTTTCTTCTTCACAAAGTGGGATGGTTAGTTCCTCTAATGGGGTCATGAGGCTTGAATTATGCCTATAAAGCACATAGCACACTGCCAGGCTATGTAGTAGGTATTCCAATAAGGATAGAGACTAGAGATCCATTCTCTCCAGATGGAGAATAGTTTAAGGCTAGACTTCCCTGGGGAGGATCCCCTTAAGATTTAAGGGCAATGTGCAATAGGAAAGCATGAGTCACCTGATTAGACTAAGGACTGGCTTCTAAGAAATAAGAACTAAGTCAGGGCCTTTGACCTGGAGCTCCTCTGTAGCCCACAACTTCTCTTCACTGGCATGTTTTGATGGATTAGGTAGGAAACCTTGGGTGTGGAGAGGACCTACCCGTCCACAACAATATTCCACTGTGGGAGAGAGGCTGGATCCATGGTGGCTGTTGCCCAACAGTCATCTATGACCAGCTTGATGTTGGGGTCAGTCCTGTTTAGGATTCTCACTTCCAGGTAAATTGGTTGGCGGAGATATCTCACCAAAGGGTACTCATGGTCCCCATGAGGATGTTGGTAGGAGTTATCTGGAATCGAATGGAGACTTCTTCAGTATTTTAGCAGTTGGTGGTTATTAACAGCAATGTTTGAGGTGCTGTTATTTCAACATCGGAAAGTTCATCTTAGAGACAAAGTTCCCAGAAAGTAAGCATAGTTGGTGGGTGACAGTGTCTTACCTGGGTAGGTTTGCAGGATCAAAGCAAGTGGACCTGGCTTCACTGAAGCCACGGGAGGAGGAAGACTTTCAACATTGGTATTTATTAGCACGTCGCTGCTGCTGTAATAGCACTTCACTGTCATTCTGTAAGGGCCAGTGTGGTGGGTGGGGCGGACAGGGTGGTACAAAGAATTTTAGGTTAGAAAATTGCTTAGATTTAAATGAGAGCTTAGGAAGTCAAGCAGCAATTGTTTGTCTTACCTGAATTCACTATCTCTGGAAATTTTGCTTGGAAGATCTGCCCAGAGAGCATATATTTCATTTTCATAGATGACTCTGTCTTCTTTGAACTGAAAGGTTAGAGGAAGTTGGTTAACAAGTTACTTCAAAAGAGGTATTAACCTCTTGCCACCTGCCAGTACTAACCTCATATCTCGTTCCACATCCATTCAGGGGTATGTGAAACCGTACCAGCCCTTGAGACTGAGCCTTGAAGATAGGCTGGCAGGATGAGTCTCCCACCCTGAGGGTATCCAAGTCGAGAGCTGGCTTAGTTTGGTGGCTGTAGACCTCAAACTCCATAAACCCATCTTGGGTGCACAGCTCATCTGTAACTACACAGCGAAGGTTTAGAGTAAAGATCTGCCATGCGATGCTGTTGTCTACCTACCTTAGAGTACAATGAGATAGAAATTATTTTCAGTAGGAAGCACCAGAATGTTTTTAAGTCTTTGTTTAGGAAAATGCCTTGAAAAGCAGCTTGAGTTGGACGACGAGACCCCAAGGAGCCCAAGCAGCAGTTAAGTTGCTCTACCAGAAAACAAAGATTTTTCATCCAAAGGTGAGATAAGGAGACAGGGAGGGAAGTGCCCCAATGAGGTAAAGACAGGTGAGAAAGCCAGATGCTGGGCTAAAAGAGATTTAAGAGTCAAGTTACTCATGGTTTAATGTTTAGTGCCATTTGTCACTATGTCCCTTCTTTCAAGACTCTCAAATCTTCAATGGTTTTAGCAGGGAGAGAAAGTAAAGCAGGAGCTAATACTTCCTGTTTGGCTTCACCTGATACAGTCAACAGAAGCACAGGTGCAAAGGCAGTGCCAAACAAGAGGAAGTACCTACTCGATCGTCCCTCTGAGGAACTAGCAGGAGTTTTAGGGAAATATCTTTTAACTTATAATAATCCTTCTAGTTAGAGGTTTGAGGCATTCTTACCTAGATGGACTCACACCCTTAACCTCCAATCTCCAACATGAAACAATTATGCGGTCTATGTGTGTATTTCAGGAGTGTTCTCCTATATAGTGGTGATACCTGGATGGCATAAATGATGAAATACTTGACTCTTAACAGAAAGATAGTCGGTTCAAACCCATCAAGAGACATCTCAGAGGGCCCGTTTCCCAAAGTTGTCGTAGCCTTGAAAACCATGCTGAGCACAGTTCTACTCTGCACACATGGGGTTGCCTTGAGTCAGGATCAACTGGGCAGCAACTGGTTTGGTTTTTGATTATCCTATGTATGGCCCTATCATGACAGTGAATCTGTTTGATTTTTAGTTTCAAACTAAGCAGTAGATCAGAATCTGAATTAAGTTGTTTTCCCACATGCCCAAGAAGAACCAAGGGAGAAACACATGTAGAAAACCATTTTTTTTTTAAATAAAGTATCTTTTACCTACAGAAACTGGTGATTCACAGAGACATTCAGGATAAACTACCATCGATACGGTCTCTAAATGAAAGTGAAAGGTCAGCTTGAGTGAAGGTAAATAGAACTGCTGGGATAGGCATTTTGCAGAGATCTGAAATGAGAAAAGAAATGTCAGTGTCAGTCAGCAGGCAGTCAGCAGCCAGTGTGTCTGGAGCCCAGTATAGTCACTGGGAGGCAGGAAGGAAGCATGGTGAATACCAGCAGGGTATACACCAGACAAATCCTGTTTCCCTTAACCCAGAACAAGGGAGACCCTATCACTTCTCCAGATCAGGATGCTTTCCCCAGGCAGGAAGTTGGTTGTTTTGAACTCTTTGCCCTGAAGTACCTAGCCCTGCATGCTCTTTGTACTGGGCACTAAAGCATAAATTATCAACAGATCAGATTCCAAAGAAGGGCCAGAGTACACTGCCAAGTCAAAGCTGAGCAGTGTTAGTAATGCTACTGGAAAACACACATACCCCAACGAAAGATCACCCTCTGGTGTCTTGACAATTACCATCAGCCAGGGTGGCCTCTATGAGGACAGTTGGGACCGTTTTGTTGGATCAAACTGCTCTATTCTTTTCAATACAGCTGAATGATAGAGGGTCATTATGAGAAGCTTACTGAGTTTCTAGTGCTTTTAAGAACTGAGAAAAACTGAGGACAGTTTCCATTGCAGAGGTTCAGTGTTTGAGAGTGGATTTCAGTTACTTGAGAATTTGCTTATACAAGATGATCAAGTAAGGCCTTCCAAAGTTTGGGTCTACTACCCTGACAACTACAGTTTATAGGCAAGTCATCAGCTATACTAGGATTGCTCCACGACTTTCACATCAGATTTCTTCAGAGTTTAGAGGTTGACAATGGAACGTACTTTTGTTTTGAGGAAACTTGTGCTGAAATGCAGTCTCAAGCCATTTGTTGCTTCCCTCTCGATCCCATTGTCATGCAACTGGCTCACGTTGATGTTTCTGTTTTCGGTGCTCACAGCTTTTAACTTCCCAGGAAACCCTGGTATGGTGAGAGTCATGTGTGTGGCATTACAAGTCACAGAATCTGGAAGGTATGAGAATACCCGTTGTCAGCCTTGAATAAGTCTCCAGAACAACGTTTCCCACAACTGAAGTTGTAGTTTCCTGGGGCCTCACCTGTCACACAGATCATTCTTGTCGAAAGGGTGATTGTCTGCCCAGGAGATTCATATATAAGTGTCAGAGGCACCATATAGAGATGACTGTTATCTTGCTGGGAAGGCAGAGGGGATAACAGTAAGGACTTGGTTTGCCTGAATCTCTAACCAATGTTATAAAAATAGAGCAAATGTACAGTCAATATTGGGCACTGATTTGACACAAGTAGAATTTAGGTATTTTGTCCAATGTTTGTTAGAGGTGGTAGAGTTTTAAAGTCTCGTATTCTATAACTTCTGGAAAACTTGTATATCTACTGTTATGACCTCTAGATGATCACTTCTAGGTAGATATAAATGAGAGCTAGTCTTATTCCTTGTTTGCCTTACGGTTATCAGCAGTCAGAAAAGAATGCTTACAAGATTCAGTGTGAAACAGGACTATTGTCCAAATATTGGCTGATGTTCAAGTACTTACTATGTGCCAGGCCCTGTTCTAAGTACTTCAACACATTAATTCAGTTAGTGTTTTGACTATTGATCCAGAAAGCACCCAATACCTATCATAAAACACAAGATATAGAACAGTCATAGAAGACTATGAATTAAGGTGTTTTGTTTGGGTTAAGACTTCTTACATCATACAAGATATTTAGGTCTACGGGAAAGGAGAGGCAGGTTGAAAGAGACATATATTTTGCTGACCATTGTTATTTTAATCACTCAGTGCAGTGCTTGGCACATAAAAAAAAAAAAATAGAAGGCATTAAATATTTGTTGAGTGAGTTGTATTACCAATGAATTTGAAGACATAGTTGAGACCATGGTTGGACTTTGGAATACTGAGTCTGTGCCTTGGTGGTGATACAAGATTTTCACACCTACCTCATAGTGAGTCACTCCAGTGGCATTGAATGACACTTGGAGGATGATCTTGCCACTATCCATCAGGACAGTATATCCTTGTTTTATGGCCTCCGCAAGGGTCAGACTTCGAGTTGGACCATCACCAATCTTAAGGATCCATCCCAGCAGAGGAGTTTGTACCTGAAGTCAAAAGCTTTATTTACAGAACTGGCACTCACCTTAACCAAAAAGGGTTTGACCTTACATATTCTAATGTTATATCAGGATTAGAGTTAACACCCTTAATGTTGAATTAGATGTTGCTATTTTTTTTTTTTTTTTAAGATCTGTTACTTTCATACCGTAGTCGTATCATCAAAGCTAGGCATAACCCTCGGAAAGGAAAACTGGAAGAGAAAACAAAAATCATGGTTTTGATTTTGGGGGAGAAAATTTCTCAGGTCATACCACCTGTCACTATGTACAAAAGAATCAAAGTAGCTGCTGTGTATTCCTATACCAAAAAGCTTGGTCGTAGGAAAAGCTACAAACCCCAGCTGTGCCCTTAGACAAGTTGTTTCACCTCTTTGAGCTTCTGAGACTAGAGACTTCTAGTTTTAAGTTGAGACACTGGGCTGCTATTACATGCACAGCCTTTTACTATGTTCCTAGAAGTCAAATGCTATGTAAAGCCATGCAGTTCCGTTGAAATTAGAATGAAGTATGAGTGTTACCATTTAGTTATCCATTGTCTATATAACCCATATTAGAATATGAGTTCCACAGAGGTATTATTGGGCTGTTTTGTTTATTTACTGTATCCTAGCATCTGACAATAGGAACCCTGGTGGCTCAAGGGTTAAGTGCTTGCTGCTAACTAAAGGGTTGGTGGCTTGAATCCACTAGTGGCTCCACAGAAGAAAAGACCTGATGATCTGCTCCTGTAAAGATTATAGCCTAAGAAAGCCTATGGGGCATTTCTACTTAGTTACCTGAGGCTGCTATGAATCGGAATCAAACTCAACAATGCAACAATGCACCTGACATAGGGTCAGTCTGAAAAGCAGTAGGTATCTAACTTTGACAAGTCATTGATGTAATTGCAGCTACCAATTGAACCCTTTGACAGGCACTATGGAGGATTGCTATGAGTCAGAATCAACTCGACAGCAACAGGTTTGTTTTATGTATTTACTAAGCCAAGTCTATACCGTCTCAGTCAGTTCTTCAAGCCACCCTATGAGGTAAACATTTTTCCCACATCTGCCTTGGAAACAGAAGTGCAGCATGGCTAAGCAGTTAATCCAAAGTCACACAGCAAGTAGCAGATACAGGATTGAAATCCTGGCCCAATTCCCAACCCCATTTTTTGTCTAGGACACCACTAACACTTTCCCCACGGCAGCCAAATAGAAGCAGCCTGCTTCACTCACAGACATGGAATCCTTCATGCAGTCTGTGGATCCTACAAGGGATTTGGACAGATGATCTTCTGCTTCCATAGCTGGACAGCTGATTTGATACATGGTAGCCTCATTGGTTTTAGCAGCATTGTTGTCCATGAGTCTGATGGTCGTCTGGTACGCACCATGCTGTGTGAAGATGGGATAGTGAGAACAGTAAGTGCCAGTACTTCACTTCAGTGGGAAGAAGATTCCAGAATGCCAGCTGAATACAAAACCCTTAAAGGTACCATTACCACGGATTCTGGAAGGTACCTATATTCCTATACCAGGAGGCTTTATAGCTAGCCCTTTTTCAGATAACACCAGCAAGGATCCTATGTTGGCATAAAACAGTTCTCTTGAGCTCCAGTGATTAGAGTTCAGTTTTTATTTTCATTTTACCTCTACCCTGTGTCTGGGTGTCACAGTCCCAGGTGGTTTGAATAACCCAAGTTATTCAGACACTTACTGAGCACCAGCTGGGTAGAGCCATCTTTTGATATTATGCCTGTACTCAAAGAGCTCAGTCTAAAGCAGGGGTTGGCTAGCCTTCTGTAAAGGGTTACATAAGTATCCTAGCCTTTGGGCCATATACTATCTGTAGCATTTTTTGTTTTTTTAAAAAACTTAAAAAATGTGTAAACCATTCTTAATTTAAGGACCATGGCAAACAGGCCACGGGCTGGATTTGGTCATTTGTAGTTTTGCAGAGCTCTGGTCTAAAGTAAAGGAGCCCTAGAGGAGCAGTGGTTAAAAACACTAACCTGCTAACCAAAAGGTCAGCCATTTGAACCTACCAGCTGCTCTGCTGGAGAAAGATGTGGCAGTCTGCTCCTGTAAAGATTACAGCCTTGGAAGCCATATGGGGCAGTTCTACTTGGTCTTATAGGGTCGCTGTGAGTCAGAATCAACTCTACAGCAATGGGTTTTGTTGTCTAGAGGAATGCAACTCTAAACTCCCTAAGTTAGGAAGGGCTGTTTCAAAAGGAAGCAGCTTGATCACTGAAGCTTGCACAGAGAGGAGCATATGATTACTTCACAGGACAATCACAGAAGGTCTCAGGGACCAGATAACTTAAGGTTCTCAGGCTTGTTTATAGACTAGGGTCTGAGACTGTCTATACAATGTTTAGATTGCAGATTACTTACATCAGAACCAGGTCAATGAAGTAGCTTATTGAACATGCCAGTTCCTAGGACCCACCCCAAACCTATTAAAACCTGTACTTTCCAAGTTCCCCAAGTGATTCTTCTGTACACTAAAGCTTGAAAACATCTGCCTTAGGTCATTCTTACTGCTTCCCATTATCTTTAACTGGGCAACGGCATTGCTTGGCAATAGAGAAAACCGTTAGTGTTCACCTGCTGCTACTGGTCTTCTAACACCTGTTTTTACAGGACAGCCATTCTGTAGTTTCCAGAACCAAAACACCCTTCTGTTTCATGTGGGGTTTACAGATCATAATGAGTTAATGTTTGAGCATTTATTATGTCTTGGCACTCTGTTAAGCCCTCTACCTGCATTACATCATTTTCTTCGGTTACCTTTGGAGAGGGTAGCATCATTCCTATTTTCCAGCAGGCAGATAGGCTTAGAAATGTTAGATAACTTGCTCAAGATTACACTTAGTGGCAGAACCAGGGCTTAAGCTCAACATCTTTTACTCCAGGATTTCTCAACCTCAGCACTGTTGACATTTTGGACCTCAATCTTGTTATGTGTAGCTGCCCTGTGCATTATAGGATATTTAGCAGCATTCTTGGCTGCTACCCACTAATGTCAATAGCTGTCCCTTAGCTGTGATAATTTAGAGTGTCTCTTGACAATGCCAGGTGTCCCCTGGGCAGGTAAGAATTGCCTCCAGTTGAGAGCTGCCGCTCTACTCCGAAGCCATCATTACTAGGTTGTACCACTTCCCAAATCAGTCCCTATAGCAATTACTTACCACTCTTCTGGTACAATTGTCATATGAGGCCCTCAGGATGAGCTTTTCTGGGTCCAGAACGTAAGTGCAGTTCGGTATTTCAAGGCCAAGGGAATCTACAGAAGCCAGAGCAGTTTAGATAGGTGACCAGCGATGGCTGAGAGGACCTGAAGTAAAATTCAGTGACAGAACCAGCCAAGGCTACAAAGCCAAGACTGCCAAGCCATTTCTAAGGTGATTCAATACCTCCGTTTTTTTTTTATTGGCCCACTGGAAGCTAAGGCACAAGTTTGAGAAATGCTGTAGCTTACAACTAAAAGGTTTCCAGCTGACTCAGATGACATACTCCCAAGGAAAGTAAGTCTTCTAGTCTTGGTGGCATCATGCAAATCATGCAACACCATGGTTATCATGGGAATTAGATGCCAGTTGCTCCATAGAGTTTGTATATTTTGCTTACCTGGCAAATGGTGCTGTCTAGGAACCAAGGACTTTCTATTAAATGGGCCTAAAATAAGATAATGAGATAATACACATCACCTACCCACCACAGATGCATGCCATTTCTTCGTGCCAAGGTCTTTTGGAAACTCCACTATCATTCCATCTTCATTGCAAGAGACAGTCCCTGGAGAGCAAAGAAAGCATTTGGAGCCTTCTTGAGCTACAGAAGACATAATTCCTACTGAAGCATATTGAGAAACCCCTCCTCTCCAACAGGCATGAGGGAAAGACGCCAGTTGGGAGAGGCAAAACTTGTCGTCTACTTTCAGAGAGCTCTACTTTCAGACAACTACAATGCAAAATAACCAAGAACTGTAAAAAAAAAAAAAACAAAACCAAACCTATTACCATAGAGTTGATTCCAACTCAGTGACCCTATAGGACAGAATAGAACTGCCCGTAGGATTTACAAGGAGCAGCTGGTAGATATGAACTGTCAGCCCTTTGGTTAGCTGCCAAACTTTTAACTACTGTGCCACCAGGACTCCAGAAACTGTAAGGAAAATATCATGTTAGTGTCCAAGGCTAAAGAGCTCAAGAATAGGCCTGGATTAAGGTTAACAAAGATGCCTATAGGAGCCTGGCCAGAACCTGGGGGAGGTGGGGATGTTAGTTGGTCTGTGAAGAGCTGGAGGGCAAAGAATTTCTCTAAATTTTTTTTTCAAATTCAAGAGCCCTAGGTAAACCCAAGGACACATTTCTACGGACCAAATTCTGCCCCCATAAACTGCTATTCTGCAACCTCTGGCTCAGCTGAAATATTTGAAAAACTTCCTGTTTCAAGCAGGACAGCTGTGATTTTTGTCAGTTATTTTGCACTGGGTGGGGGCCGGTAGGGAAGTTCCTTAATGGGGCTCAGTGTCCTTAGCTTGAGGCAGTAAAGGACTAGAAAGAAGTACAGGTTTATTTCAGAAGTTCTTTCATTTAGTTGGTAGAGCAAGCCTTAGGTAAGCACTAAAAGACCTAGTGACTTGACCAAGGTAAGGAATGGGATGAGTGAGATTGCCTGACTCAGGCCTGTGTTCCTAGCTGGCTAGGCACCCTAGCCACTTTTTGTTCTCACAGTTAAGAGCACTTCCCTCACCCAAAGTCATACCTGGGAAGGCAAGATTCGCCAACAGAGGAGCACCTGCTGAGTTCACCGAAGTCATCAGGGCGAAGAAGAGAGAAAGTGACATGTAGGCTCTGGAAGAGGATGAGGCAGAGCATTAAAGAGGGATGAACTCGACAGACAGGGTCACTACTTCCTCTTCCTTCTTGCTCGGAGTTACTCACCTCGAGACTCCATGGAACCAGCTTGGGTGACACCTGGAATCTGTTCTCCACCTGCATGCCATGGTGAAAAACACCACCAAATCAAGAAGGTAGAGATGGGTGAGCTGCTCTGTGCTTTTATAGCAGGAAGGATGGGCCGCAGCCCACCCTCTCCCAACTGGGTGCACCTGCGTCTTCTTCAGCCCTCCCAGCTGAGTTGGAGGGTTTGGGCTTTCTAGAAAACCTGAAAGAAGCCGTTTATTGGATACTTTATTGCATACTTCCTGCCTCTGCCCCTTGGGTATTCCACTAGCTGCTTTGAGGGTCAGGCCAGAAATCAGAGTTCCCTGATGGACTTCAGATGTGTGAATTGGGAGTTTTCTCCATAATGTTGGGAAAAATTAGGATCTTTTGGACAAAATGTTTACAAATCCAATGTAGAGTGAAAGAAAGCAGTGGGGATTATCAAGGAAAGAACATTTTTTTTTTGTTCAAATCACTAAACCTTTCAAGTACCTCCTAGTCTCCTAGCTATTGTGGAAGGTAGTTATCTTGGCAGTGTGCATCAAGAATTATCTTTTAACAAATAGATGCAGCATTATTTCTCACCAGTTATATAAGTTTAAGTTTATTGTGGGGTCCCACAGGGGTGCAAATGGTTAACCTGCTCAACTGCTAACCAAAAAGATGGCAGTTCAAATCTACCAGAGGCATCTTGGAAGAAAGGCCTGATAAAATACTTCTGAAAAATTGACCATCGAAAACCCTATGGAGCACAGTTTTATTCTAACACTCATGGAGTCTCCATGAGTCACAGTCAACTCAAGGGCAACTGGTTAAGCTTATTGTTAAAAAAAAAAAAAAAAAGTAGACAATTACAAATGGTTATAGAGAAAAGGTAAATGTTGCCCATACCCTTGTCACTGGTAATATTCAGGTAAGTAATTTTATGGACTTTTTCTATAAGCAACACACACACCGTACATAAAAAAACAAAACCAAAAAACTGGAATCAAAGTTTAAATACTGTTTTGTAACCTGCTTTTACCACTTTATAACATCGTGAATATTTTCTGTGTCAAAAATAAAGATCTTCATTACCATTTTTAGGGTTAGATAGTATCCACTGCCTAGATAAATAATATTTTATTTTATTTTTTCTTAATGATAGACACTAAGTTTTCATCATTATGAATAACATGATGAACATTCTTGTATACTGCCCTAGTTATTTCCCAGGATAAGTTCCTGGAAGTAAAATTTCTAGGCCAAATGCAGTAAATACCTAAATAAGGAAGTCATATTTTGTAGCCCTTGGGAGTTTACAGATGGGGATACTGAGTCAAAGCAACTTGCCCAAGCTCACATAACTAATGAATGTTAGGGCCAGATCAAGAGCTCAGATAGCCTGAGACCTAGTCACAGCATGTTTTTTCAGTATCTCTCACTGCTCTTTGAGATACCTAGTTGTCTGCAGCCCATTTGCCGTAACGGGTAAAGATAATGCAAATCTGTGCATGTAGTGGTGTAACTCAAGGCGTAATCTCCACTCCGTGTTACAGGCCTCTGAAATACCACTGAAGGTTAGGCTAGTGTTTCCCCAACTTCCTTGATTAAAAAGATGACACGGGGCTCTCATTAATTTCACAAATTCCTTGGTCTCACTCTCATCCAAAAAATCTGCTGAATCAGACTCTCCAGGGGAAGGGCCTAGGGTGATGGTTAACAAGCACTACAGATGATTCTTATGGTCAGAGAAATTTGCAAACTACCTGGATGGAGGGAGGCCAGAAAATGAGTGGTTGCCAGTGGTTAACCTCTTTATGGAAATTTATTTATTAGATTATGTCCTCATGGAACTGCTGGCAGGGAGCAAAATAAGGATAAGTAGGTTTTCGTGGGTAGAGAGGAGCCCTGGTGGTGCAGTGGTTAAGACTTTGGCTACTAACCAAAAGGTCGGCCGTTCAAATCTACCAATCAACCCTTGGAAAACCTATGGGGCAGTTCTACTCTGTCCTATGAGTTGCTATGAGTCGGAATCAACTCAGTGGCAATCGCTTTGGTTTTTTTGGTTTGTTGGTAGAGATAGTGAAAGGATTTAGATTCAGAACAGAACTATGGTCCAAACCAAAAACCTAACCTGTTGACCCATGTGAGCGGAGTAGAACTGTGCTCCATAGGGTTTTCAAGGCTGCGACCTTTCCAAAGCAGATCGCCAGGTGTGTCTTCCGAAGTGCCTCTGGGTAGATTTAACCTCCAACCTTTCCGTTAATAGTCAAGCAAGTAACCATTTATACTCCCAGGGACTCCAGAACTATGGGAACAGTGATTATTTATTCAAGACGTATTTTCCAAAAAGTGACACGTTTTCTATAAGTGAGAAGGTAATTCATCACCAGCATAGGTAAGTCTCTGGTGAGAAGACATTTAAGGAAGAGCCTGTGGAAGCAAGACTGAGAAACCTATTGAGAAGGTGGTCACGGTGATTAGTTACTGTGTTTGCTCTACCTCCAAAAGGCACAAGCCTCGCCACCATGCTAATTACCCCAGACTGTACCTTTTCTCTTGGAAAGTGCAGCTCTGGTCATAGGCCTGAGTTGGGGGCTTCTAGGAAGCTAAGAGGTAGCAAAAAGGCACTGACCAAAAGACAGGGAGAAAAGAAGGACCACTGTGCAGATTGGCGAAGGTGCTTACTGCACCGGAGATTGATTTCAGCTGCCTCCTCAGACCCAGGTCAACGCTGTGCTTGGAATTGTCACTGAACGTTGGGTTCCAAGCTCATAAGAATCAATTTCTAGTATTCTGCCCTAGAAAAACCGTTGCATAAGTGCATAGGGATACATGGGCAGCGTTTTTAGTGCAGCCAGCTTTGAAATGAGGAAGAAATGACAGCTTCATAAAGACAGCATCTCATATCAGTAGTTAGGAAAAACTAAAGCCTCTACAAAATATGCTGCTGTTGCCTGTTGCCCTTGAGTTGGCCCTGACTCATGGTGACCTTATGTATACCAGAATGAAACATTGCCTGGTCCTGTGCCATCTTCACCACTATATTTTGAGTTCCTTCCAATCTAGGGAGATGGGAGATTGGGTGACTCCTGCTTTTTTTCTTTTTAGTTCACTTCTGTATTGACTGAGGAACCCTGGTGGTGTAGTGGTTAAGAGCTCAGCTGCTAACCAGAAGGTCAGCAGTTCGAATCCACAAGCTGCTCCTTGGAAACCCTCTGGGGTAGTTCTACTCTCTCCTATAGGGTCACTATGACCCAGAGTCAATTCAACGGCAACGGGTTTGGTTTTGGGGATTTTTTTGTATTATTAAATTTTTTTGGTGATAAAATAATCAATCAAAATGTTAAAGCAATAACAGCAATAAGAGTAAATCTGATTTCTATATAATTGAGCTATAGAAGCATAGAATCAAAGGCTCATGTGTTGAAACTTCCAATCATGAACGTATGCGGTAATGCCCAAGTGAATGAATTTGGAGCAAGAACCTTCCAAACTCTCTATGTTAAAATGAAAAAACTAAGCCTACCCAAACCAAACCCAGTGCCATTGAGTTGATTCCAACTCATAGCGACCCTATAGGACAGAGTAGAACTGGCCCATAGAGTTTCCAAGGAGCACCTGGTGGATTCGAACTGCTGACCCTTTGGCAGTAGCTGTAGCACTTAACCACTAAGCCACCAGGGTTTCCAGCTGAGCCTAATGAGAGGTTTAGTGGCTTGCCCAAGGTCCTATAGCTAGTTAGTAGCAGAGATCCAATGGGAAGCTGGGTCTTCTGATGCCCAGTCCAGGGCTTTTTCTAATTCGTTATGGTTTTGTCTATGTGTATATAAGAGAGTGTTTTTAAACTCTGTGCTTCTCTTGCAGCTCACTAAGCTTTAAAAGTATAAGACCAAACCAAAACAAACCTGTTGCCATTGATTCAATTCTAAAAGTACAAGATAGGGGATTAATTAGAAATCAGCAGTATAAGAGAAATAAGAAATGTAGAAATTGTTCCCAGTGATGCTCATATAGCTTAAAATAGCCTTCAAATATCAAGTATGAATTTGAGTTGGAAAAATAAGATAGACTGTGTCATTGAGAATGTTCTTGAACATTGTGTGGTAGTTCATTTATCAGTGTAACTATACAATGTGAATCACATTGCTCACTTGGACCTTTTGACAGTTCCAAGTCGAGTCAATCTCCTAACAGTCATGGATTCAGAAAGAATTGGGACAAAAGCATAAAATGCTTCATCGACCTGTAAATACAGAGACAGGGCAGCTTAGATAAATGGATGACAGAGAAGGCCCAGAAGTTCTGAATAAAAACTCATTTACTTACAAATACAAACACTGAAAACTCTATAGCTAGTAGCTAGGGCAATGGTTACCACAGAAATAGAGAAGAGGTTTCCTTAGCAATGCAGCATATTCCTTTCAGTTGATAAACCCAAAAAACCCAGTGCTGTCAATTCCAACTCATAGCGACCCTATAGGACAGAGTAGAACTGCCCCATAGGGTTTCTAAGGAGTGGCTGGTGGATTCGAAATGCCAACCTTTTGGTTAGCAGCCGAGCGCTTAACCACTGTGCTACCAGGGCTCCTATTCCTACATAACCATAATACAATATTCATTTCTAAGAAAATTAAGAACTAATTCCATAACATCATCTAATAAAAAAAAAATGTACAGCCCATATTCAAATTTTCCCATTTGCCTTAAGAATGTCTTTCATACATTTTATTTTTGAACCAGGAACCAATTACGTTTCATGCACTGAGTTTGGTTATGTGTCTTTAGGCTCTTTTACTATAGAGCAGTCCCTCTCCCCCAACCCCCCCCCCTTTTTTTTTTAGGTCACCACATTGACTTTTTGCTAGTACAGGTGGCTGTTTTTCATTCAATGACTTCATTTCTTACCAACAAATTCTTACTTAAAATATGTGTTTATGAATTCTCCAAAGTTGACTTCCGCTGCTTAAAAACTAAATAACCCAAATTAATACAGAATGTTAGATGAGGTTGGAAGGATGAAGGTGGGCAGGTGGGGGCGGTAATTGGGGAACAAGACCACTGACATTTATTGAGCAGCTACCTGAGCCAGGCCTGTACCAGGTGCCTCCCATATGTGCAAGGAAAGACAGGGATGATGTTTGGAACACCTGGACACTGATTAAGCCTTCTTTATTCCAGATGTGGCCTTGCTGATGCTGTGTTTGGTTCAAGAACCCAGAGAAGCTAAAGTTTGTGGGACATTAGTCATGTACTTCCCTCCTCCCCACTGCCGCGGAGTGCCCTGCATATAAAAGGGCAGTAATATAGCAAGAAATGGGGTGCTTTTTTTCAACTGTGGTAGGACTGTATTTGTTTGGAGAATGTGTAAGGGCTCACACATCATGGAACTAAGGGGACAGGATAAAGTTACATTAAGCCACAGCAGCGTCTAATTCTGCTCTGTGTAGCCACTTCTGTTAAGTTTCTCTATCTTAAGTTAAACTGGGGAATTATACTGCAAATATGTGTGGATGTGTTTGTGTTCCCTTTCTGCTAATCAGTAATTTACCTGTAATTATGGGAGTCCCCAGGTGGTGCAAATGGTTACTGTACTCAGCTGGTAACAAAAAGGTTGGAGGTTTCAGTTCACCCAGAGGCCCTCGGAAGAAAGGCCCAGCCATCTGCTTCCAAAAAATCTGCATTGAAAACTCTATGGAACACAGTTCTGTTCTGACTGCTCTAGTCAGAGTCAACTAGATGGCAACTGATGCAATATGCAAGCTTGCTTAAGACTCAGACCTATGAGTCCAGGTCCTAATGGCTCCATATTCCAATGAGAAAAGCCTTTGTGATAGCCGGGCGTCGGGCAGTAACGCAGGGCATGGTGAACAGAGGGTTTTCACACATGTGCTCAATCTATATTTGGTGACTGGCACAGAAGGAAGTAAGGGCTGGTCAGGATGTAACTGACATGAAAGATGCTAAGGAGACACTGTCAGACCCAGAGACCATCAGACACACACGTACAGCAGCCAGGCAGGTATTGTACATGAGTGAAGTGGGTTGGGTGTGAGAAAATGGCTTCAGTGAGGAAAGAAACTTTAGATAAGGCTCATCAGGTCCAGGTCCTGGTATGGGCACTAACGCAACTACCTTCAAGGTGGGAATAAGAAAAGGAAATGAAGGCTCCTTGAGCGGGGAGCAGGGGGAATTTCCCCTCAGTTAACAGCTAGTGAGTAGAAAACCCACGTTGAAATCCAACTCTGTTTGACAATAAAACATACACTTTTTTTAAAAATAATTTTTATTGAGCTTTAAGTGAACGTTTACAGATCAAGTCAGCCTGTCACATATAAGCTTATATACACCTTACTCCATCCCCCTAATGAGTCAGCCCTTCCAGTCTCTCCTTTCGTGACAATTTTGCCAGTTTCTAACCCTCTCTACCCTCCTATCTCCCCTCCAGACAGGAGATGCCAACATAGTCTCAAGTGTCCACCTGATACCAGTAGCTCACTCTTCATCAGCATCTCTCTCCAACCCATTTTCCAGTCCCTTCCATGTCTGATGAGTTGTCTTCGGGAACGGTTGCTCTCCTGGGCCAACAGAAGGTTTGGGGACCATGACCACCGGGATTCCTCTAGTCTCAGTCAGACCATTAAGTATGGTCTTTTTATGAGAATTTGGGGTCTGCATCCCACTGATCTTCTGCTCCCTCAGGGGTTCCCTGTTGTGTTCCCTATCAGGGCAGTCATCAGTTGTGGCCAGGCACCATCTAGTTCTTCTGGTCTCAGGATGATGTAAGTCTCTGGTTCATGTGGCCCTTTCTGTCTCTTGGGCTCATAGTTATCGTGTGACCTTGGTGTTCTTCATTCTCCTTTGATCTGGGTGGGTTGAGACCAATTGATGCATCTTAGATGGCCGCTTGTTAGTATTAAAGACCCCAGACGCCACCTTTCAAAGTGGGATGCAGAATGTTTTCATAATAGTATTATTTTGCCAATTGACTTAGAAGTCCCCTTAAGCCATAGTCCCCAAACCCCCACCCTTGCTCCGCTGACCTTTGAAGCATTCAGTTTATCCTGGAAACTTCTTTGCTTTTGGTCCAGTCCAGTTGAGCTGACCTTCCCTGAACATATACGTTTTTTACTGTACCACGATAGAGGCAAAAACCAAAAAAAACCCAGTCTCTTATTGAGAAGAAAAATGAAGGGGAAAGAGACGAAGGTTTAAATTAAACCAAAAAACCCAAACACATTGCTGTTGAGTTGATGCTGACTCATAACGACCCTATAGGACAGAGTAGAACTGCCGCATAGGGTTTCCAAGGAATGGCTGGTAGATTTGAACTGCCACCCTTCTGGTTAGCAGCCGTAGCTCTTACCCACTGCACCACCAGGACTCCAGGTTTCAGTTAATGCAGTAGTTAATACTATCTGTGATTGACCTAAGGAGCCCTGATTGTGCAGTGGTTAAGTGGTTGAACCCATCAGCTGCTCTGTGGGAGAAAGATGTGGCATTCTGCTTCCATGAAGATTATAGCCTTGGAAAACTTATTGGGAAATTCTGCTCTGCCCTATAGGGTCACTATGAGTGGGAACTGACTGGACAGCAACTAGTTTTGTTTTGGTGATTAAGGACTACTAATCCTCCTCTAAGGTGCCCTGGTGGCACAGTGGTTAAGCTGAGCTGCTAACTAAAAGGCTGGTGGTTCGAACCCTCCAGCCACTCCACAGGAAAAAGATGTGGTAGTCTGCTTCTGTAAAGATTACAGCCTTGGAAACCCTATGGGGCAGTTCTACTCTGTCCTATAGGGTCACTATGAGTCAGAATCGACTCAAAGCCAGTGTGTTTGGTTTTTTTTGAGGTATGATTGACCCAAAGAAGGGAAAGACTTCTACTTTCTACCTTTCTTCTTCTGCTACTACAACATCTACTGAAGATAATAGTTTACATTCATTGATTACTGACTTCATCATACACTATGCTAAGCATTTTACAAATATTAACTCAATAATTAGGTCCCTAGATGGCACAAACCATTTGCGCTGTACTGCTAATCTGGAAGTTGGTGTTTCAAACCTACCCAGTGGTACTATGGAAGAAAAGGCCTGGCCATCTGCTTCTGTTCAGATTATAGCCAAGAAAACCCTATGGAGCAGTTCTACTCTGTAACACATGGGGTTGCCATGAGTCGGAATAGATTCGATGGCAACCAACAACAACTCATAATTAGTTGTAGCAACCCTGTGAGTAATAATTGGAAATTTATTCTCTTCGTTGTACTGATGAGGAAACGGAGGCTCAGAGAGAAGTAATTTGCCCAAGTTAATGGCAGGATTTAATTTGAGGTCTAATGTCTGACAGTCTCTGACTTTAGAAACCATGTTCTTAACCATTAGTCTACTCTGGCTTTATTTTAACTGATGCTCAGTGTTCATATTTGCCTGTCTGCCCAGTTTAAATATCACCTTTAAGAGAGTTCAATGGTTGTGTTGTTGTTTGATGGTCTGCTAAAACATGCTGTAACATACCTTGCATTGTGAAACAAAATGGCAGCTAATATAGATTTTCCATTGATCATTGCTCTTGCCATTTTTATAGAGCTTATTAACTTTTGGGTGAGAGTTCAGGTCATAGAGTTAGATGATTCTATTGACTGCAGTCTTCAAGCCATAGAACCTGTAATTAATAGGAAGGGAAAAAGACATAAGGAAAAAGGGAAATTTATCCAGCTTACAGAACCAGTTGATTCAAATGTAAAATTTAAATTCATAGCCCCTGCTTAGACTCTCTAATATTCAAATTTTAGAGAATTTGTTTTTGAAGACTTTTATAAAAACTCCACTGTTACAATGTAATGCCATCTGGGATTTAGCATTTATAAAATGTGCAGTTAAGAAATGCCAAGAGATTCCTTATGCAAACCAGATGGTACAATAACAGCTCTGTCTTTACTTTTTTTGGCAGCAAAATAGGGCTTTGAATGGCTTAAAACTTATGTGAATAAATTAAGTCCAATCAATACTTTAGGGACATTACAATTTCAATAGTTAACTCATCCACCTAAACATTTTTATAAATGTTTTTATTTGGAGAAGAAAAAAGCAAAAAGGCAGAAAATGGTTCCTCTTCATTGCCTCATGTTTGTATTTCTAAACAATGTTTCTAAGGAAAACAACACCAGTGACTGTCCATGTGGAAAGGAAAATTTCTCCTTATTTTAAGAGTGATATATTTGTTTAGGAGCTCTGGTGGTACAGTGCCGAAGAACTCGGCTGCTAACCAACAGGTTGACAGTTCGAATCCACTAGCCACTCCTTGGAAACCCTGTGGGGCAGTTCTACTCTGTACTATGGGGTCGCTATGAGTCAAAATCAACTCAGTGGCAGTGGGTTATGTGTTTAAATTAGAAGTAGGTAGGTGGAGTGTCTTTTGAATAGGAAAAATCCACATCAAATAGGTTGAACAGCTTTATTAATGTGCTAGAGAAAAAAAAAGTCTAAGTGACATTTTCTGGATAGTACATTTTAAAATATCTTTAACTCAACAGTTAAGTTTTTCATAAACCCAAGTTCAGCACATACATGAGTTTTAACCATGCCTTGTTTTGCCCTTGTCTGACTCCTGTAAGTTTTCATATAATAGGACTTTTGTAATTCCCTTTACTTTTTGTTATTGCTTTTATCATTAAAATTCATAAGGTACTCCTTAGATGAAGTAATCTTGTCAAAAGTGAGTGTTCTGTTAGACCTCCTTTTCTTTTTTCCTTATTATGTAAAAAAACATGTTTCCCTACCATACAAGTGAATTTCTTCTGTAATTAGATGTGAATAGCTTCAGAGAACAAATACAGTCAGCTCTGGAAAGCCAGATCTCTTGGGAGGGATGGTGGTGGGAGGGGTGGTGGTGGGAGGGGTGGAGGGGGCATCCTCATTACTAAAGATATGTGTTTCTGGCTGCACAAGCTGTTGAATTTCTTTCCCAATTAGCAGTGAATGGGTTTTCAGAACAACGAGGGAGAAGTTTGGTTTGCACTTGGCTGGCATTGGTTTTTTGGGGGTGGATGGACTGGAAGTATCAACTACCACTAATTTTTATTCCTCCTTTTCTTATCCCTGAGCAAAGGAACTTACCAAAAAAAAAAAAAAAAACCAAACCAGGTGGCCCCATGTGTGTCAAGGTAGAACTGTGCTCCACAGAGTTTTCAATGCTGGTTTTTAAGAAGTAGATTGCCAGGCCTTTCTTCTGAGGTGCCTCTGGGTGAACTTGAAACACCAATCTTTCAATTAGTCGAACATTTCAGGATTCTGTTTTATACATAGATCAAGAGTCCTAGATAAAGTCTCCATCCAAGTGCTTCTTCCTGTTAGCCAGGATTGGACTTGATAGTAGATGGGACACCTGTTTAGATCACCCAACTTTCAGGTAACTGCTGCCTAGGCAGGAGAGGCAGCAAACAACAATGGGGAGTTGAAAATACTATTGCTCCGTGGGGAGGAGCCATGTGGGAGAATTTCACCAAGTGCTGCCCTTAGGGGCTAATTAGCCTTGTTTTTTCCAAGTCATTGGAAAAAAGAAATAGTGTCTGCCAAAGAAGAAACTAGTCTACAGGACATAAAATCTACACGAACCACAGCTTCATCTACCCTGAGATCAGAAGAACTAGATGGTGCCCGGCTACCACCACTGACCATTCTAATCAGGGCCATAATAGATGGACTGTGATAGAACGGGAGAAAGATGTGGGACAGAACCTCAAATTCCTTAAAAAATAAAAATAAAGCAGACCTACTGGACTGGTTGAGACTGGAGGACTCCCTGAGATTATTGCCCTGAGATACTCTTCGAACCTTGAACCAAAACTAACCCCTGAGGTCACCTTGTAGCTAAATAACAGATTGGCTGAAAAAATAATGAATGTCACCCATAAGTACTGTACTGCTTTAAAAAATCACCTATATGAGACCAAACGGTCAACAATTAACTTTAAAACAAAGATGAGAATGTAAAGAGGGCAGGGAAACTAGATGAATGGAAACAGAATCTTCACGCATTATGAAGAATGTAACCAATGTCACAGAACAACTTATGTAGGAATTGTTGAATGGGAACCAAAGCTGCTGTGTAAACCTTCACTGAAAACACGATAAAATACTATTTAAAAAGAAAAAGAAATGCTGTCTGGGCAGAACTGACCTCTCAAAGTGAAATAGTTAAATGTTTGTGGTGCTAAGTAATAAGTTGAATTCTAAAGTTTTAGGAAAAGGAGGGAGAAAATATGGCCCATCCCTTTGGACCTACTTGGCAACCAAGGGAACACAGAAGTCACTGGCAGGACATTGCTCCAAGGTGAATTATACAAACATAAGTAAACTGTGAAGGAGTGAGGGCAGGGTGTGGGTCCAATGGGAACTTTGATGAGAACCTTAGCAGGCTAGGTTCTAGAACAACCGAGCAGAGGGTCATTGCCACTCAAGCATGACTCTAAAGTCTCTCCTCTAAGGTGTATGGAAGATATTCTTCATCTTCCAAGAGCCCAGCAGCATGCTGTTAGAACAGACTCATACATGCTTATTTCCACAGGACCAACATGAATCCCAGAAATACATAGTCAAAATCCCTGATTGCCCCACAATTATCAAGACTCTTCATGAGGAGTTAGCATCCACTTGGTATACAAGTCTGTGTTAGTTCTTTTCATTAATCTCTACCCTCGCCATTTCTCACTACTTTTGTTCCCTTTGGGCTTTGGGTAAATAATAGGCCTGTTGCTGAGCTGTAGCTCTCTCCCATTCTCACAGCACCCACCATCATGTTTGAATATCTCACTCTTTCTGGGTTAAAAAAAAATTGTTCTCTTTTTACGGATAAATAATGATGCCCTCCAGGTTGCTCCTATTGCTATTGCATGTCGTTGTTAGGTGCTTTCATGTTGATTTCTACTCATAGCGACCCCATGTGAAAGTAGGACTGCCCCATAGAGTTTTCTAGGCTGTCATCTTTATGGGAGCAGATCAGTAGGTCTTTCTCCTAAGAAGCCACTGGGTGGGTTCGAACCACCAACCTCTCAGTTAACAGCTGAGCTTTTAACCACTGGCTACCAGAGCTCCTTACTTTTGCATAACCCATTGCTGTTGAGTCGATTCTGACTCATATCGACCCTGCAGGACAAGTAGAACTGCCCCAGAAGGTTTCTAAAGAGCAGCTGGTAGATTTGAACTGCCAACCTTTTGGTTGGCAGCCAAGTCTTAAACACTACACCACCAGGGATCCTTACTTTTGCATAGAAACCAGAAAAAGAAGCAAAGAGTGATCCTTGGAGCTAATTAATATTGTGAGGAACCTGCAGATGAAACCTTTGTGCTTTTTCCGAGCGAACAAACAATTCATCCTGGAGTAAAGATTGTCAGACAAGAAGACCTGGACAAAAAGAGAGAAGAGGAATAAATAGTTGCAGACTTCCTCACACCAGTTTAGTGTCCTATTATCTAAACATATGAGAGATTTTGAAACAACGTGGGAAAATATTTATTTTAAATATTTGAATTAAATTTTTAATATTGAATTAAAAGGGAAAAAACAATGCAAAATGGTGTATATTTGATGATGACAATGATATAAAAATATAAGAGTGTAAAACGACTACATCAGTTGCTTAAGTGTGGTGGGTTTTAATTTTATTGCAGGGCTTTGAAGTACATGGTCTACATAAAAGCCATTATTTGGTATTTGTTGAGACCCGCAATTGGTTCTATTAAGTAGTCAGTTTTTATAAATATTCTCTGTGTGCTTAAAAAGAACATGTATTTTTCTGTTGGATTCAGGGTAGTATATATGACTATTAGATCAAGCTTGTTAATTATGTTCATATCTTTTATATCTCTATTAATGTTTTATCTGGTTGATATATAACATTAAGGGGTGCATATGGTTATGGATTTGTTCCTTATCTTTAAATTCTACTAATTTTTGTTTTCTCTTTTGGAGCTGTGTTATTAGGTACAAACAAGTTTAGAATGATCATATTTTCTTGATGATGTTCCTTTCATCATTATATAGTGTCTTAAGTGCTACGGCTGCTAACCAAAGGGTCAGCAGTTCGAATCCGCCAGGCACTCCTTGGAAACTCTATGGGGCAGTCCTACTCTGTCCTATAGGGTCGCTATGAGTCAGAATTGACTCGACAGCACTGGGTCTGGTCTGGCCTGTCTGGTCCTTATCCCTAGTAATTTGTTTTGCTGGAAAGTATATTTTGCATGATGTAAATATAGCTACACCAATTTTCTGTTAGTATTTGCTTGATATAGCTTTTCTATGTTTTGCTTGCAATCTTTCTGCAGTTTTAGATTTTAGATGTGACTATTGTAAACAAGACATGGCTGCATCTCCTAACTGGTGAATTTGGCCCATTTACATTTATTTTGATTATGGAAAGATTTGGAATTTTTTTGGCTTTATGTTGTGTTCTTCATTTACACTAGTTTTTCTATGCTTTTCCTCCTTTCTTTAAGGTAGAAGCTTGTTTTTTTTAATTGAGATCTTTCTTCTTTTCTAAATGTAAGAATGGCATGGGACAATGTCTGACCTCCTCTAACTTCACAAAGGGGAAGGAGAACCAAGATCAACAGCCCAAGGCTGATTCGTATGAGGTGGGGGTCAGACACATGTCCTCTCTCCACCATCTTTAGCAATTCTGACACCAAATGTCCCTCCCGCAGCACTCTCTACTGGGTTCGATAATTCTTTACAATGGCCACATGAAACTCACAGACCATACTCACAATTACGGGGTTTATTATGGAAGTAACAGCTAATAATTCAGGCTCAGGAACACTCAAGATACAGTTCTTCCATCAGGATAGCCTCTTCCCAGCTGTGCTCACAGGCATGACTCTCCCTGGCCTTCAGTCTGTTCAGAGGCATTCAGCTTTCTGTCTTTGTGGGCCAGGAAGCCCACCGTGCTGTCTCCTGCTGCCGGTCTGTCCTGGTGGTCTCTCCTTCCTTGGTAGTGGTGGTCTCTTTTCTTCCCCACCTTTGAGGTGGCTTATTTCAACCCCAGCGGGATGGCAAAACTGACCATGCCCTTTGATGGGCCACAATTACCCTATCACGCAGTTCCGTCCAATCATCTGGGTGGGAGTTACAAGACCATGGGGAGAAAGACCATATTAAGTAATTCATTACACCACAGGCCGCCCACTGGTTTTTCTAGCCATGGTTCTTTCATATTTGAAGGATAAATTCCCCCTCCCAATCATTTTATCAGCCCAAAACAGTCATTAACAATTAGTCCTTCAATAGGGCAAAGAGTCCTCAGGGTGAGGTTACTCATATACCAGCCATTCAGATCTGCTGTGGGTTTACATCTGATCTGGTCAGGTTCTCCAAAAGTCATCTCATCTTCACTGTTCCTGGCCTCTGATAAAATTTAACTGAGAGAAGATTATTCCCTTGCTCTGAACCTCCCAAGGTAATCAGCATAGCAAAATCTTTAAGGGATTTAGGTTTAGCCACTGTACTCCAGTCCAGCAGTGCCTCCCCCTTAGTCCACTCTTTCATACTTACTGCTTCTACAATTATAGTTTTTACAATCACAGTTAACCTTGTTAACAATCAGCACTCACAGCTGAATCATATAATCCTGTCAACATCTCCCCCCACCCTCTATTCCCTAGACCTGTCAGGAAAAGAGGAATCTATTCAGTGGGGATCCTCCCTTTTACCCCTCATTTAATGTAAGCACTCATGAAAGCATGTAAGCCAGACACTTCATGCCTTTATCTCCCCCCGTTTTAGATAGCCCATGTTTAAACTGCCTGGGTCTCTCCTGCTGGCCTCTCCTTCCTTGGTGGTGATGGGCTCTTCTCTTTCCCACCTCTGGCGTGGGAGTTACAAGGCAAGAAAGGCCATATGAAGTAATTCATTACACTGCACTAATACAGGCATTAAATGCTATAAATTCTCCCCTAAGCTCTGCATTAGCTGTATCTCATAAATTTTGATGTGTTTTCATCTTCATTCAGTTAAAAATATACCTGATAAAGACTTGTATCCAGAATATGTAAAGAACTCTTATAACTCAATAAGAAGATAAACAACTCCATTTAAAAAATGGGCAAAATTTAAATAGAAGATGTAATAATGGCTAATAAGCACATGCAAAGGTGATCAACATAATTAGTCCTCATTGTTGTTGTGTTCCTTTGAGTCGATTCCCACTCATAGCGACCTTATAGGACAGAGTAGAACTGCGCCATAGGATTTCCAAAGCTGTAATCTTTATGGCCGCAGACTGACACATCTTTCTCCTGTGGAGCAGCTGGTGGGTTCAACCCCCCTGACTTTTCAGCTGGCAGCCAAGTATTTAACTACTGTGCCACCAGGGCTCCTCAGGGAAATACAAATTAAAAACCACAATGAGGTACCACTTCACACCCACTAGGTTGGTTATAATAAAAAAGATAATAACAAGGATTGTCAAGGATGTGGAGAAACTGGAACCCTCATACGTAGCTGGTGGGAATGTAAAATGGTACAACCACTTTGGAAAACAGTTTGACAGTCTCTTAAAAAGTTAAATAAAAGTTTTCCATACAATCCACAACTCTACTTTTTGGTATCTACCCAAGAGACATGAAAATATATGTGCCCACAAAGACTTGTAAGTGAATGTTTATGGCAGCATTATTCATAATAGCCAAGGAGTGGAAACAATCCAAATGTCCATCACGTGTTCAGTAGAAAATACATGGTATATTAATACAATGAAATATTATTCAGCAAAAGAAAGGAATGAACTACTGTTACATGCTACAACATGGATGAACCTAAAAAAAAAAAGCCACATGAAAAAAAGTTTAGACATAGAAGACTATGTATTGTATGATTCCATCTATGCAAAATGCCAAAAAAAAAAACCCAAATGTATTTAAAAAAAAAATGTATAGAGACAGAAAATTAGTAGTTCCCTGGAGTTGGGAATGGGAAAGGGGTTTGACTACTGATAAGCCAAGGGATGTTTTGGGGTGATAGAAGTGTTCTAAAATTGGATTGTGGTGGTGATGTTTGCCTTACTCTGTAAATATATTTAAAAGCATCAAATTTTTACACTTGGAGCCCTGGTGGTGCAGTGGTTAAGTGTTTGGGTGCTAAATGAATAACTTTTTTCATACGGATCAGTGCAAGGCTAGTTCCTATGACGTGGAGATTAAAGATGTCCCAAATGTTTAGCTTTTCCAAGCTGTTGTACCACTCCAGTACTCTCTCTCACTTCAGTACTCTCCCTCCTCTCTTTGGGTTTCCTAATTTGCTGCGACATCTCACAGAACTCACAAACCATATAAAGGAAATGGTTCATGTGACTATAGAGGTTAGCAAGGTCCCATATTCATGGGTCAGGCATAGACTTCTCTCTGGGCGTCAGTCTCTGTCCAAAGGCACTCAGCTTTCTCACTCTGTGGGCCAGGAGTCCCACTGCACCATCTCCCGTGAGTCTCGCCCTCTTTGGTGGTGACGGTGGGCTCTCCTCCCTGCTCTGGGATTGGCTCTCTTTTAAGGCAAAAACTGACCAATCCCCTCGGTGGGCCACAATTACCTTATTTGCACAGCCCCACCCAATCACCTGTGTGGGAGTTACAAGACCATGGCTAGAAAAACCACACACAAAAGTAATTAATCGTACCACAGCTGCTAACCAAGAGGTTGCCAGTTCAAATCTACCCGCTGCTCCTTGGAAATTTGACAGTTACAGTGGGTAAATATTATAGTGTGTAAATTATACTTAAAGTTATTAAAAAAGAAATAGACTAGACTAGTGAACTAGACTAGCCATGCAATTTGTGGAAATTATTGACTGTACTCGGTGCTGAGATATCTGTGTGTGTGTTTCCAGATTATTATATTCTAGACTTGCTAACGGGCATAAGAAAAAAAAAGATAAAGCGTGCCTCGAAACATTTGAAATGAACACTACAGGTCTCAGGGTTCAAAGGCATGGTTATTCCAGAATGAAAAGGTCCAAGTTCAATGCTCCTTGGCTGCCTTCCAAGGAGCAAGGCTGGGATGAACTTTGCCCTAGAATGACTCTCTCCCTTGTCACTGATTAACCAGATCTGTGGGAAGGCTGTGGGGCCAACATCCTACTGTGCCTAGAAAGAAGTATTTGGTCAAGCTTTTGTGAGCAGAAAAATGTCTACCCGCTACCACCAAGCTGCTAGTGATAGCTACCTGGAACTTCTGAAAGAGGCTACCAAGCGAGATCTGAATCTTTCTGATGAAGATGGCATGACTCCCACGCTCCTGGCAGCTTACCATGGAAACTTAGAAGCTCTAGAAATAATCTGCAGCAGAGGGTAAGTTCAGCGTGGTGGTTTCAATTAGAAACAGTGTCTATGGTAAGATTTTGCAGATAGCAGCAAGAGGCAGGGAAGTCAGTGCAAATACTTTACAATCTTTCTAGACTGTCCAAATAATTGGCTTTTTAAGGAAAAGGAGAGAGCTATGCCTGGAGATGCCTCTTTTGCCACTGAGAACCGGCACCATGAGGGTGGCTCAGCCCTTTTGAGCCACACACAAAAGAAAGACCCTGAACTCTAACGTGTTGCTATCTGCCTTGGAGAAAAGAAAATTTAATTCTATATCTTTAAATTTTTTTCCTATCAAATTTAAATGGTTGACTCTTTAAAAAGAGGTCACTGTTCTATTTGGTTTTAGGATGTCAGCTTTGGTTTGAACAAAAGACGTTTTTATTTTATTTTTTCATCTGTGCCGTTAAAACCCCAGAGCATTTTATTAACACTCAATCCCAGTCCAAGCCTATGATTCTTCCATGGTATTGCTGGCTTTCCAAGCTATAAAAAAGACCTTCAGCCTATCTTAACTTCATTACTTCTCTGGCTGGCCAACAAAAATACACCTCTTCCCAAATTCTAATTCAGGACATAACCAGCTCTTTTTCCTTTGCCTGTTACCAGTTGGGCTAAGCAGTGTTTTTGACTATGACCCAAAAGGGTTAAAAAAGAAAGAAGGAAAGAAAATGTAATAAAGGAGCCAAGTGAATTCAGTTTAATTCAATGCATATTTATTTAGTATCTGCTCTGTGCCAGCCGTTTTACCAGCCACTCGGGATACTGTGACCAATAAGAGAGGTACTACTCCTGGCCTCATGGTGATCAGAGTTTAGAGGGGAAGATAGATTAAACAAGTCATGATGTCTGTTACAAAAGGGGAAATAGAGGGCCTTAAATAAATAACACAGGCATCTATCCCAGTCTAGGGGGTAAGGGAAAGAATATATATACACATATGCACAAATGTTAATAGCATAATATTATAGGACTTTTTTTCTCTGTATTTTGTATGTATGGCTTAATTTTCTGGGTTCAGCTTATGTTGTTTTTATAATAAAGGCCATATGACAATTATTGCAGGAATGTTTCAGGTATACAAAGGAGAACCCATTGGCATTGAGTTGATTCTGACTCATAGCAAGGGCAGCTGGTGGATTTGAATTGCCGACCTTTTGGTTAGCAGCTGAGCTTTTAACCACTGTGCCACTGGGGCTCCATTCTCATATAAAGTGGACCTCAAATGGAGCAAAGGCTCTCTGCTGGTTCCAAAGAGCCCCAGCCCTCTTCTAGGAGGACAAATTCACTTACCGGTTCTGAAATAACTGAGATCTTGCGCTTTGGACAGAGGTCTACTTTGAGTAGAGGAGAGTTTGGGAAGCCTAGGCTGGATGGGGTGGTGGGAAGAGTGAGGAGATCACACAGTGTTACAATCTAGACAAAGCTGACCAATGGGGATGAAGTGTCTGGGAAAAGGAAGTAGTAAATCAGACCAAGCAGGACAGAGAAGACCAAATTTACTTCCTCATTCAGTCCCTCGGGCACTTTCCCCATCTTTGGTTATTTTTCTAAATCTTCCTAAAGTACTCCCCGCTTTTCTAAAGGTCACCAACCTCCACAGGCTGTCAAAGCCAGAACCTGGAACCTTGACCCTTCACTTCCTTTTCTACCCAACCCTACATCCAATCACTATGAATTCTACATGTGATCTGCCACTCATATCCATCCCTGTGTCCACATTCCCTCATCTAGGTCTCTTTCATCTCTCATCTCTGCCATTAAAAGAGGCCCCAGCGTTCTCTCTGGCCTGAGCAAATTTCATAAACCACAAGCCTACCTGGTGACTCCCCTGTGTAAACCCATGAAATGGTTTCTGTGGTTCCTAGGATAAAGTTCAACTCCTTAGCAGAGTTTGTAAGGCCCTTTGTGATCTGGCCTCATCTACAACTTGGCCTTTCCCCACTCAAGCCATGTTCCAGCTGTACTAAACTTCTGCTCCTAGAAAGCGCAGTGTTCTGTCTTCAGGGAAACACTCTTTCCTCCATCTTCAATGGAGGAAGTGCACAATCTAAAGATTCTATAAGAAGGCCAACTCCTTTTCATCTTTCGAATTCCAACTTAAATGTGATATATACATCACAAATTGTATACTAAATAGACTTTTTTTGTAACATTTTTTTTTTTTTTTTACCCCTGAATTCATCATGGGCAGTTTTTTTCTAGGTCAGTATACTTCTGTGACTGATTTTTTAGGGACTTCTTAGTATTTTAGACAACGAATACGTTTCTTAGTCCCTCTTTTGAAAAAATAGTTTCCCCCAGTTTAAACAGTTCTGTGATGAATATCCTTGTACGTAAACCTTTGCTCATATTTCCTTGAAGATAAATTTCTCAAAGTGAAATTTCTGAGTCTATGGGCATGTGTACAATTTAGATACTTTTTTGTGTATTGATAACTTACCCTTTAGAAAGTACTTATTTTGCCAATCTGGTAAGTTAAAAATGATGTATCAGTGTTGTCTTAATGTTCTTTTCTTTGATTACTGGTGAGGCTGAAAATTCTTTTTATATTTAGTAGCCTTTTGTGAACTGTATTTATAACCTTTTCCCACTTTTATATTGGGGTATTCAACATTTCTCACTGATATAAAAATGCTTTTTAAAAGTTTAGAATACCAACCCCTCCCTAAGTAGGCAGTAGATAAGTGTTAACTTTGGTGAAGGGAAAGATAACACACAATATAGGGGAAGCCAGCACCACTTGACTAAGGCAAAGACTTTCTGGACACATCCAAACACCTTGAGAGACTGCGTTACTGGGGCTGAGGGCTGGGGACAATGCTCTCAGGGGACATCTAGGTCAATTGGCATAACATAGTTCATAAAGAAAATATTCTACATTCTACTTTGGTGAGTAGTATCTGAGGTCCTAAAACCTTGCGAGTGGCTATCTAAGATACATCTATTGGTCCCAGCACTGTTGGAACAAAGGAGAAAGAAGAAAACCAAAGACATAAGAAAAATATTAGTTGAAAGGACTAATGGGCCACATGAACCATAGCCTCCACCAGTCTGAGCCCAGAAGAACTAGATGGTGCCCAGCTACCACCACGAACCACTCCAACTGGAATCACAAAAGAGGGTCCCAGGCAGAACAGGAGAAATATGTAGAACAAAATTCAAATTCACAAAAA
Organism: Loxodonta africana; assembly: GCF_030014295.1. Lineage (NCBI taxonomy): Eukaryota > Metazoa > Chordata > Mammalia > Proboscidea > Elephantidae > Loxodonta > Loxodonta africana. The sequence continues at coordinate 77,266,232 of NC_087353.1, forward strand.
AAGACCAGACTTGCTGGTGTGACAGTGACCAGAGGAACCTCCGAGACTATGGTCTAACCCTGCTAACTCAAAACTGAAACTACTCCCAAAGTCCACCTTTCAGCCAAAGATTAGTTAGGCCTATAAAACAATAACATGCAAGAGGAAAGTACTTCTTAGTTCAATCAAGTCCATGAGAATAATCAAGTAAATGGGCAACATTGCCCAAAAGTAACGATGAGACAGCAGGAAGGGACAGGAAAACTGGATGAGTGGACACTGAGAACCCAGGGTGGGAAGGGAAAGGGAGAGGAATGCTGACACAAGGTGGGGATTGTAACTAGTGTCATAAAACAATTTGTGTATAAAATTTTTTAATAAAAAAACTAATTTGCACTTTATACTTTTGCCTAAAACACAAGATCTAAAAAAAAATCAACCTTTGTCATAAATGTAACAAATGCAGTATTTTCACAATTCATAATTTCTGTTTTTATTTTGACAACAGATATTTTAAATATAATAGTAAACATAAATATTGAAGTGTATTTACTTATGCCTACCAATCTTTTCCTATATAATTTCTGACTTTGAGGTCATGCCAACATATTGACTGAGAAAAAAGAAAAAAAAATTTTTTTTTTTCTTTTTACTATCTTAGTTTTGTTTCATAATTTACTTATTTCGTATATAATTTATTTTGATTTAAGACGTGAGGTTATGATTTAACTATACATTCTCCAAGTGGTTAGTCATTTGTTGCCACACAATTTGCTATGTAATCCACCCTTTCCCCCATTTATTTGACATGATAAAGTGATTTTTCTCTTAATGTAATATTAAAACTTGGTCCATTAATTTATATTTATTTAAGCATTCCATGAGTTAGAATTGACTTAACAGCAACTAGTTTTGTTTTGTTTTTGGTTAAGCACTGGCTATGGGCACAGAAATTCTTCTAACCCTACTTCTTCCAGTCCTTCTTTCTCAACTCATGTCTTCTCATTGATTCTGTTACAGCCCAGGTTTTGTTTCCTTCCCTCCAGAAGCATTTTAGACCTTCTGTGTTAGTTGGTCTGGTCTAAGCTGGAAAAAAAATTTGGGGGGGAGGATTTTACTAGGTTACCTCTCATTTGGCCATCACTAGTCTTCAGGGACCTGTGTTAGATCAAAATTGCCAATTAGATTGAAGTGGGAACAAGAATTAAAAATTGAATTTTGAAGCTGATCAATTATTGACGTCCATTCCAGTATGATTATTTAAGTGTTTATCTGTTACTATCTGATGAAGACCATCAATATGAAAACCCAGGCTTTATTAGGGAGCTATTTTTCTTTCTTTCTTTAATTTAATGATGTTGTTGTGTGCCACTGAGTCAATTCCAACTCAAAGCAACCCTATAAGACAGAGTAGAACTGCCTCATAGGGCTTCCTAGGCCCTAATCTTTACAGGGGAGCCCTAGTGGCGCCGTGGTTGAGAGCTATGGCTGCTAAGCTGAGCAGTTTGAATCCACCAGCCACTCCTTGGAAACACCATGGAGCAGTTCTGCTCGGCCCCATGAGTTGGAATTGACTCAAGGGCAATGGGTTTGGTTTTTTGGTTTTTTAATCTTTATAGGGGCAGATTGCCACGTTTTATTTCCCATGGAGCGGCTGGTGGGTTCCAGCCACCAACCTTTCAGTTGGCAGCCAAGTGCTTAACCATTGTGCCACTAGGGTTTCTATAATTTAATGATGGAAATTAGTAACTTCATTTGTTATCAAGTACACTGGAAGGATGGCCCCCAACTGCCAAGAACTTCATTTTGCCTTGAAAGTGTACATGATCTTTCTTTGGCTTTGTTTTATTTTCTAAAATGGAAATAAGGTTTTTTTTTCTTTTTTTACTGATTCTTAAAGGCATATATACTTACTGTAAAAATTCACACCAAATTGGAAAGATATATGTAATAAAGCAAAATCACCCTAAATCTTGCCTCATTAACATTTGGGTATATATCCTTTTGTTACCAGGTGGAAACCCCAGGTTCTTGCTCTGCATGACTCATATAAAAAAAAAGACTCATATTGGCCAATAAATGAGAGACCGTTATGGGAGAACAGGAAAGGCACCTTTATTTCATTGTACAAGGAAAAGGAGTCAGTCCGAGCTGTTGGTGCCAGGACTGTTCCTCAAGGGCGAGCAGACAAATTACTTTTAAGGGTTTTACAAGTAGGGAGTTCATACAAGTTACATCAGCAACATTCTTAATCGTACAACCGGGGTGCAATGGGGTTTACACATAACTTCCAAGCAGAAGCAGGATTCAGATGCAAAGTTGGAGGGGAGGAAGCCCAGCAAAGGAAACAGGATTTTTAATGCAACACTGTGGGGGAGGAAACCAAGCAAAGAAAATAGGATTTTTAAAGCAACACTGTGGGGCTCTTTCTCACTTTCAGCCTTTTTCCTTTGAACAAATGCACACATTTTCCCCCTTAAAAAAAGCCTTCATATATATTTTTTTTATTATAGAAACTGTTCTGAAACCTGCTTCTAATTATTTAGCAATAGATCACAGACCGTTTTCACTTAAAAGACGAGGTTCACGCCACTATTTTTAATGACTACATGACATTCTGTTTTCTGGTTTTGTCACAGCTTATTTAATCAATTGCTTGCTCATGGCATTTCATTTGAATCGAGTCTTTTAACTGTTTATAAATAAAGTTGGGACAAACATCCTTGAGCATTCATCTTTGCACAAAGGGCTGACCATTTCCTTAGGATAAATTCCTAAAGGCAAAATTGTTGATTCAAGAGGGCACCATGTTTTAAAAGTTTTGGCACATATTGTGCCTAGAAATTTGAACCACTTTATGTCTTCTCCAGCATTGTTTATTTTCCCACACTCTTGCCAAAATTGAGTGTTAATATTCTTTTGAAGCATTGCCTATCTGATAGGCAAAAAGCATGGTGGTGTATTGTTTTAATTTGCATCTCTTTGATTATAAGTGAGGCCACATATTTCTTCTTATGTAGAAAAACGTTTTTGAAACAATGATTTTATTCTGAGAAGAACAACTATCCAAAAAAATCAGATCAACTTCAAAAGGAGAAACTGGAGTGGAACAGAGGCTCAGAGTAGTTTAATATAAGCTAATTACCTATTTTGTGACAATAATACCAAGCCAGCTTTTAAAACTGTAGCCTATGGGGAAAAAAATGTAGAATAAAATTCTAACTCACAAAAAAAGACCAGACTTACTGGTCTAACAGAGACTGGAGAAACCCCGAGAGTATGGCCCCTGGGTACCCTTTAGCCCAGTACTGAAGTCACTCCTGAGGTTCACCCTTCAGCCAAAGATTAGACAGACCCATAAAACAAAACAAGACTGACTGTGCACAACAGCCCAGGGGCATGGACTAGAAGACAGGAGGGGACAGGAAAGCTGGTAGTGGGGAACCCAAGACCAAGAAGGGGAGAGTGTTGACATGCCGTGGGGTTGGCAACCAATGTCAGAAAACAATACATGTATTAATTGTTTAATGAGAAACTAATTTGCTCTGTAAACCTTCATCGAAAGCACAATAAAAAAAAAAATAGAATAAAAAAAGAACACGACTTGGTAGAAGCCTAGCTTTATAAGTCACATCATTGTTCTGGATCTGTTTACGCATCTGTAAAATAAGAAACCAGACTTTAAAACAAAAACTATAGCCCAAATGCAGTGATCTACCAAAAAGCAAGGGCAAAATATGGATTATTTTAAGACCTCTTCAGTGCATTTCTCTTTCAGAAAAAAAAAGAAAAGAACAGATAAACAATAAACACTAGACTGAGCTCAGTCCGAAGAAATCATATAGCATCAGTGTTGGACTCAGATCATCAAACAAGGGGACCAGTTTGGGAATAACTGGGCAGGTTATATGCAATGGTTCTATGCAGAAATGTGGAAGAGACCAAAGATTGAAAGATACACGATTGCCTTGGATTTGAATTTAGGGGGATCCAATGAAACCTGTCAATGGAAAATATGTTTATTTAAGTTGCACATCAGTTTAGAAAGTTGCCTGTAAATAGAATTTTTGCAGGTAGAAATAGCTTAAATGTATGAGGAAAGATCATGAATCATCTGAACTGACAGTTTCATCTATAAATTTGGATTTTTGCATTTGAAATTTTCTTAAAACAAGGCCCGCTTTTTGGGGTCCTCTCTGGCTTTATGTTCTTCCTGCCATCTTGGAAGGATCATTTAAAAGCTATTGAAATGGGAAAATTCCCCCTATTCCATGGCTATAAGCATGTAGATTTAACCGGAACTCCTTAATACCCTGTAACATTCACACTCCCACTAATTTCTTTATAAACTGATTGTCACAGTGAAGAACCACTCAGGCCTTAAATGAGAACACAGAGTATTTATTCAGTTTCAAAAGAATCAAAAGAACTACTCGAATAGTTTTGATGGAGAACATCTTTGGAGTGCCAGATGCCCAAGGCTGGCGATAAAAACTTTTCACCTAGGTCCCTGCCTGCTCAAACTGAACCTTTCAGGTTGCCTGGCAACTTAGTAGGCTGGTGCCCAAGGTCTTTTCTGATATATTGTTTCTATCTCCCTATCATGAAAAGAATAGTTCTTAAGGCCATTTGACACAAATGCAGCTGTGTCAAAACCTCACTTGCTGGGTGCATTCCATCCATATCCTGACTCATCCACAGAGAAGATACCCCGTAACTACCAAGGTTGCTTTGCCAGGTAGAGAGCCTAAAAGGCAGGCATTGCTAATTTTCGTTTTAATTCTGCTAAAAGTAGTAGGAGCGTGGATTTTAGTTTTTTGCTATTTACTCTGGTCAAAGATTTACTGGAAATTTCCCTCCTACATGATCCAACCCATGCAAAATTAATTGGTATGTTTTGTTTACAGTAACATCTTGGATGTTCTACAATCCCTCTTTGATGTCTAGGGTACTTAAGGAGTTCTTTTGAATAGGGTGTTTGGTTAAAATAAATTAAAAAAGTGAAACTACGTTTTTAGGGGTGAGGTACTACGCTCCCCTCAGATACGCAACTATGCCAAGATTGAAGGGGGCTGCCTCTGATCCAAAACAATGAAATCAGGCTGAATGACCAAAAGTCCTCTTGAAAGTGGCTGCTTTTTCTTACAACAAATGAAGTTGGAAGCTCCCAGCACAACTACGTTATTTAGCATTTGCTTTCCTTAGATTCAATTTCGTTTTCTTTCCTTCCCCTTCCAACTCTATTCCTTTGCCCTCAACTCCACCACCTCCAATCACACTGAAGTCCGCTCCTGGAGCTCCACGTAGGCCTGGTCAGATCAGCCAGCTGCGCGTCTGTCTGCTCATGCTGTGCTGCCGGCTCAGGAGCTGGATCTAGTTCACACGTGTGCTTATTTGGACTTCACTATATTTTTCTTTTAAATTTGAGCCAACATTTACATGTCACAGAATTTCACATGAAAATCTGGCTTTTCTGGTTTCGTTTGAAAAATGGAAGTTCTGGCAATATTGTGTCTGCTTTTATTTAAGGTAGCCGGAGCTGAGCAACAGCTGCCCTTTCTACGTGGTGGATATACTTGACCGTGACTTCACTGAAAGAATAAACTTGGCCCCAGTCAGTTATTCACATTACTTGCCTGGCTTCTTTAGGTTGAGTTTGAGACTTCTGTGCTAGGAGGTATAGATGATGCAAAGAGAAAAAGGCCTTGCCCTCTGGGACGTATTATCTAATTAGGGAGGCAGGGCATAAAAATTTGACAAACTTTTAGCTGCTGTAGAGTAGGCCCCCAGCTCATGACAACCCCATGTGTAACAAAACAAAACACTGCCCAGTCCTGCAGCATCCCCGTGATTGGTTGTTGTTTGGACCATTGCAATCCATTAGCTGATTTTCAGAAGTAGGTTGCCAGGCCTTTCTTCCTAGTCTGTTTTAGCATAGAAGCTCCCCTGAAACTTCTTCAGCATCATTGCAACACGGGAGCATCCACTGACAGACAGGTGGTGGCTGTACTTGAGGTGCATGCGTTGGGAATCTAACCGAGGTCTCCTGCAGGGGAGGTGAGAATTCTACCACTGAACCACCATCGTCTCCGCTAAGTAAGACTGTGATTGTTAAAAAGCTACAGGATGGAGGAAGGGATCAAACGGTGAAGCGCAGGGCATTTTTAGGGCAGTGAAACTATTCTGTATGATACTGTAATAGTAGACACATGACATTATGCATTTGTCATAATCCATAGGACTGTACAACACAAAAAGTGAACCCTAATGTAAACAGTGGACTTTGGTAATAATGTGTCATTATCATTCATCAGTTGGAACAAATGTACCACAGGAATGCTGGATGTTCATAATAGGAAAAACAGTGTGCAGGAGGGAGAGGGGGTATATGGAAACTCTGTACTTTCTGTACAAATTTTCTGTAAACCTAAAACTTAGCTCCAAAAAATAGTCTGGTTTTTTGTTAAAGCCACAAAAACTATTGTGGTGTGACAGGAATTTACTGGGAGGAGGGCAGTGTGAGAGAAAATAAATGTGTGAAACTAAGAACTATGAGTTTAGAGACAAGGGAGATGGTAATAGGTGATGTTTATTGAATGTTCACTATGTACCAAGCACTTTGGAAACCCTGGGTGGTGCAAATTGTCAGTGGCCTTGGATAAAAGGCTTGGCAATCTACTTCCAAAAAACCAGCCATTGAAAATCCTATGGATAGCTGCTGAGGCTGCTTATATACGATCAAACACCTCATGGGATTTGATTCCTTGGCTTGGAAGTTTAGGGTCATGGTTTCATGGGCATCCCAGTTAATTGGCCTAATAATGTGTTTAGTGCTTCTGTTCTACTTCCTAGCTGGTTGGGTAGTGCCTGGGATCTTAAAAGTTTCCTAGGCCATCCAAGGCACAACAGTTGGTCTCTATTCACCTGGAGCAACCAAGGAAGAAGAAGCGTCAGAAACAGCAGGAAGAAATGGAATGTGTGGCTAATTGCCCCCAGGAACAACTGCCTCCTTTGCCATGAGACCAGAAGAATTGCTTGGTGCCCAGCTACCATTACTGAACATTTTGATCAAAGATTCTATAGAAGAATCCTGATCAAAAGACGGAAAATACAGACCATAATATCAAATTCGCATGGAACCCAGAGTTTCTGGAGCCATGGAGGGTAGATGAACCCCTGAAACTATTACACTGGGAAAATCTTTAAACTTTAAACCAAAAGTATCCCCTAAAGTCTTCTTAAAACCAAACAGTAGTTTAGCTTAACTAGCAAAAAATGTTTGCCTTGAGTGTTATGCTCTTTTAAGAACTGTCTATATGGGATCAAATTAAGAATAGCAACTGGAAAGATTAGATAGGAACCTTAGGGGACAGTAAGTTTATGTTAATGGGGGAGGAACAACTCAGAAAAGGAGGGTGAGAACGGTTACACAACTTAAAGAATGTAATCAGTATCACTCAATTGCACATGTATAAACAGTTGAATTGCTATATGATTTGCTGTGTATATTCTCAACAACAACAATGAAATAAAATTAAAAAAAAATCAAAGTATAAAACTCAAACTTTTGAGTTTGTGGATCACCAAATGTGGTAAGGGAATTAACAGAAACAGGAAATCCTGTAGGAGAATCATTTTTGTTAGATGAAGTAATAATTTTAGTTTGGGCATGTGGAGTTTGAGGAATACTTGATCTGTTAAGTGAAATTGTTTGGAAGATAGTTGAAAACCCCAGAGAAATATGGAGTAAAAAAAATATAACTGTGATAAGCAAAGAACATTACTTTAAAGGCCAGGGAAAAGGGAGAAAAAATTTGGAAGAAACAGAAGTAGTGAATAAATATTCAAAGTACCATTGTGTTATTGTTGTTTAGAACAATTTAAGTGGGATTAGTTTAGAAAATAAATTATTCCTAAGCTACTAAAAAAAAAAAAAAAGAAAAAGAAAATCCTATGGAGCATAGTTCTATTCTAACACACAACACATACGGTTGCCATGAGTCAAGGTCAACTTGATGGCAACTGACTTTTTTTTTTTTTTTTGGCCAAGTACTTTTCTAATGCTTTATAATATTACCTTATTTAATTCACATAAAAACCATATGAATAGGTAATAATATTATCCTCAATTTACAGATGAGGGAAATGAGTCCTAGAACAGTTAACCTTGAGGCCTCATAGCTGGTAAAGCAGAAAAGCTGAGATGTGTAAATCTCATGTAAATCATATTGTGTCAGAGACAATTAGACTTGAACACAGTCCTGATATCCAAAACAGGCTGCTTGTGTGCCCTTGGGCAAATACATCAAACTCTTCCAGCCTTATTTTACCACTCTGATAATTATTCTTGCCCAGAGGAGGATTACCCAGTGAGCAAGGTAAGCACGGGTTTACTTGTGCGTACTTCCTAATCTGTAGTGAACAATTTCACATGGGTTTCACATCATGTGGTGAAACCCATGTGAAATTGTTCACTATAGATTAGTAAATAAGCACAAGTAAGCCCATGCTTACCTTTGCTTGTCATCTGTCCCTGTCAGGGATTATAAATTTGAAAAGACGCTTTGATTTTGTAGGAAGATCCTGTGGGGTTGGGAGAGAGACAGATGCTGGCCATAACTAGAAGCAGAATATTTGATATGGAGAAAAAACGTGAAATTGTTCACTACAGATGATCTGGTAAGCAAGGTAAGCACCACGCTTACCTTGCCTGTTGGGTAATCCACTCTTATACTCTTGCCTTTCTTTTCTCAGAGGGAGCTTGTGATAGGTTTTTCGAGGGAGAGATCTGTAAGTACATTGTAAGTAAAAAGTAAGAGGAAGCCATGGTTCCCATGGAGAAGTTACAAATCTGATTCATCAGATTACAGAACACAGATTGGGCCACATTAACTAGGGCAAGGCTTCTCAACTTGTAGCCTGTGTAGGAATCACCTGGGAATCTTGTTAGACTAAAGATTCTGATTCGGTAGGTCTGGGCTGGGTCTGGGATTATGCATCTCTAACAAACTTGCAGGTGAATCCCATGCTGCTGCCACTGGTGGTCCAGGGACCACACTTTGAGTAGCAAGGAACTAGTAGATGGTTCATGGTGCATTAACTGGTCAATCACAAGGGCCTGGATCTTCTCTTCTGCTTCTGCCTTCTATTCTGCAGATATGTTAAGAGGCCTTCTTGAACTCTCTCACCTGTCCTTCCATAAAGCCAACTTGGCTAGAATTTAATAAAATCCTGAGATTTGGGCTTGGACTTGGGCAAGGGAAGGTGCCCTTTAGTTCCTGTGTTCTCAGAGTTCTCAGCAGTGGCTTGGGGCCAGTGTGATAGTTAATAAAGTTGTTACTTTACTTTCCATCTGTGCCTGTATGCAGCTCAAGGTCTCATGGGAGTGGGGTGGTATAGCCTGGGGCAGGATTCCAGTAGACGCTCATTTATTTCACAAATCTGTATTGAGCACCTACCATGTTCCTCTCTTTTGCTAGGTATTGGGTCTCTGGCTTTAATATCATCTAATAGTGCCCCCAGGGAGCTCTGGTGGCATAAGCGTTTAACCATTGGCTGCTAAGAGAAAGGTCTGTGGTTCGAACCCCCCAACAGCTTTGCAGAAGAAAGACCTGGCAATAAGCTCCTATAAAGATTACAGCCTGAGAAACCCATGGGGCAGCTCTACTGTCATACAGGGTCGCTGTGAGTTGGAATCAACCTGATGGCACACAAGAATAGTGCCCCCAATTCTACCTTAACCCCTTGCAGAACTGTTCACATGATACTGTAATTACATGGAAGTAAGTTGAGAAATAAATGGAGATTCCCTACCCTTTGTATGCATATGACTGTGCAGAAGGTGTTTGTTACCTACCCAACATTCATTCCTTCCTCCTTTCTTGCCAATAAGGACCCAATTTTGTTTCAGTTATATATCTCCTCTCACGTGACTAAAGGGTAGGTGGCAGTGGCATGCTAAAACCAGTTCTTACCAGCTCAGGAGAGTTGATTGCTAAATATTCAGAAAGTTTGCAAGTCAGATAACCATAGCCATTATTAGAAATAAAATTATATAAACTTATAACTCAATAAATTACACTAAAACAAAGGTAATAAATACCCAAAACTCATCATTTCCTAATTATTTTACTACATATAACTGTTATATATACTCCTAAGATTATGTATATCTATTATATATGTATGGCTGAAATAATATATAATGGTATACACATCTCTTCCAAACTCCATGTCCAGTGATGTCACGTTGGTAGCTTAAAATTGGCCATGGAAGGTCTGTTTACATCACAGAAGTTGGTACATTACTATAAACCAGGGTCTTGTTTCCCAGGGTGACCCAGTTTAACATTTACTAGCACATAAGTGGGTAGCCCTATCCCCAGTTTCAGGGGAAATTTCTAATTGATCTAAGTCAAACATGGTAGCTCCATTTCTTTCCCTTAGGAACATGACCTTATTCTGGCCAATGAGACATGAGAGTTGCTCTGCTCAAGGGCTTCTGAGAAATTTTTTCTAGCTACTAAAAAGGAGATACAGGGTATAGAGATGGGCTCTTTCTGTTCCTGGCCATATTATGTCTGGATGTGGCATATTTGGACTTAGGGCAGCTATATTATAACCATGTCAATACAGGATACACTTGCTTACATTCACATATATTTTGGCTTTGTTCTTTATTTTTGTTTTTAGTTTTTTGGACCTCATATTCAGAAAAAAAAATTAATCTGCATTTTTTCATTTTCTCTTCTAGAGGGGACCCTGATAGATGCGACATCTGGGGGAATACTCCTCTACATTATGCAGCCTCCAATGGCCATGCCCACTGCGTCTCATTCCTGATAAACTTTGGTGCCAACATCTTTGCCCTTGACAATGACTTGCAGTCTCCACTGGATGCTGCTGCCAGCAGGGAACAGAATCATTGTGTTGCTCTCCTGGATAAGGCTGCCACTTCCCAGAATATCGTGAACCCCAAGAAGGTCACCAGGCTGAAGGAGCAGGCTCAGAAGAATGCCAGGAGGCAGATACAAGAGTGTGAGAGACTCCAGGAGAAGCACCAAAATAAGATGGCCCGCACGTACAGCAAGGAGGAATCTGGAACTTTTTCTTCTTCCAGGTCATCCTTTTCAAATGCTTCTATTTCTAGCACATTTGGGTCATTGTCAAAGAGCCTTAAAGACACCTTCAAGTTAAAGTTCAAGAAGAACAGAGATACAGCAGAGCAGGTGGGGAAGGAGGGCAGAAGTGGGCAAAGGAATGTGATGGAAGTGTTCAGAGAGGAGGGGGAATACTCATTCTCAGAGGACTTCAAAGATAAGCTCCAGTTCTCAGGAGAGGAGGACAACTGTGAGCAACATGAATCCATTCTCAATCGTCCAGGTCTAGGAAATATTGTTTTTAAAAGGAACACAGTGCTGAGCCCTGAAGACTTTTCGGACAGCAAGAGGGAGTTGGGGCTTAAAATGTCCAGTGAATTGCTTCAGAGACAAGGAGCAACAGAGGCTGACAAAGCTGAGGCTGATGAAGAGGAAGAAGAAAATGACCATGATGAAGACCTGCCTTGGGATAAGGATGAAGTGGAGTGGGAGGAAGATGTGGTTGATGCTACTCCCCTGGAAGTGTTCTTGCAGTCCCATCACCTGGAAGAGTTCCTCCCCATTTTCATGAGAGAGCAGATTGATCTAGAAGCTCTGTTGCTTTGCTCAGATGAGGACCTTCAGAGCATACAAATGCAGCTGGGTCCCAGGAAGAAAGTTCTTAATGCCATAAACAGAAGGAAGCAGGTGCTACAGGAGCCTGGACAGCTGGTCGACACCAGCCTCTGATGGAGAGTATTGGGTCAACAGAGGTGAGCCTGCAGTGGTGAGGTGATGGTGTGCCCCCTGAAAGCACTAAACACCACTTTTCTACCCAATGCCAGATCGCCGAGAAGAGTTTCTAGGGTTTCAGAGCTGCCAGTCTGAGAAAGAGACCCAACTCTATTCTGGGACCTGCTCTATGTCCATCCAAATAAACCACCAGTGAGAAACTCAAGGAGACCTGGGAACAAGAAAGTGGTGTCTCTTTTCAGTGGTCTTTTTGTTATTTTTTAGAAATAACAAAAAGATCAGATGGATGACAATGAACAGAAAGATGCTTTTTTTCCCCTCCAACTCTGGGCTTATAATTAATTATAATTATTGTATCCTTTTATTGCACTGGAAACCCTGGTGGTGTACTGGTTGAGTGCTACAGCTGCTAACCAAAGGGTCGGCAGTTTGAATCCGCCAGGTGCTCCTTGGAAACTCTATGGGGCAGTTCTACTCTGTCCTGTAGGGTTGCTATGAGTCGGAATCGACTCGACGGCACTGGGTTTGGTTTGGTTTGGTTTTATTGCACTAGCCTGCTGATTACTTTTGATTGTCACAGTCTGCAGATTCTAATCCCATTCTGTCCTTAGCTCTATGACTGCCTGTTGGTGGAGAATAAAGTTCCTCCATTGCCCAATGTAAATGTTTATGTTTACAAGTAGAGGACATGGGTCTGTAATACCCCTACCTGAGAACAGAGCCGGAGTGGAAGATGTAGGGAATTAAGAGAGAAATAAAATATAGGGTACCACAATGGCTGCCAACTAAGAAGTCAGTAGTTTGAATCCACCAGCCACTCTTTGGAAACCCTGTGAGGCAGTTTTACTCTGTCCTATTTTTATAGGGTCGCTATGAGTCAGAATTGACTTGATGGCAATAGTTTGGTTTTTTAGGGGGGAAGCAAGAGGGAGGAGCCCCAGTGGCACAGTGGTTAAAGCACTCAGCTGCTAACCAACCGAAAGGTTGGCAGTTTGAACTCACCGGCCACTCGTTGGGAGAAAGATGTGGCAGTCTGCTTCTGTCGAGTTTTACGGCCTTTGGAGCCCTATGTGGCAGTTCTACACTGTCCTGTAGGGTCGTTATGAGTTGGAATGGACTCGACAGCAGTAGATTTGTTTTGGTTTTGGTTTAAGCAGGAGAGTGGAGACAGAAGGAAAGAAGGAGACAGAAAAAAAAAACAGAACTATTTGATGATTTTTCTTAGGGTAACTGCCTCCTGAAACTAACAGAAGTAAAAAAAAAAAACAAAACTAGGTTTTTTGCAGGGAAGATTCTGCCGCAATAGTAAATTTTACATTTTCTGCTCATTATGTACATATCTTTCATTCGTTGTTGTCTATTTTGTCACCACTGAGGAGCCCTGGTGGTGCAGTGGTTGAGAGCTATGGCCAATTATGGCTGCTAACCAAGGTTGGCAGTTTGAATCCACCAGCTGCTCCTTGGAAGCCCTGTGGGGGCAGTTCTCTGTCCTATAGGGTCACTATGAGTCAGAATCGACCCAATGGCAATGGGTTTGGTTTTTGGTTTTTATCATCATTGCTGCATTTCTGAATACAATGTATATAAACTGGCAACATTGCTGCTGACAATTTTTAAATGGCAATCCCAAATTCAACTGAAACTCTGTTGAATAACTAAGCTTCCTTGGATTTTTATAGGCAGACTTATATCAAGTGGAATTGACCATTGAATATGTTTAGAATATAGAAACAGCTGTTTATCTTCAACATGTTTTCTGATTCACATCTGTTTGGACTGCTTCAGGAGGCACCATGGAGGATATGAGCTTAGGGAGGAGACAGATGCTCACATCTGATGTGCAATTGGCTCCGTCTTCCTCAGTGAATGCATTCAGAAGGCTTGTCAGTGAATGAATAAGTATGTTGCATTAGCAGATGATTATGTTTACAAATACTGCATTTTGGTGTTCCGGAATAAAGTTATACTTTGCCTTCATTAACGTGCATAAAAACAATTGGTACACAGGAGGAACTCAAAAAAGTTTGTAGTGTCTGAATCTAATAAAAGTACTTGATTGTAGATGTTGGGATCCCCTCTTTAGGTATTCCTCAAAATCTGTCCAATAAGAAACTTATTGCTAAGATCGTTTCTGTGAGGATGTAAATATGGCTACTTGTTGTTAGTTGCTGACAGGTTGGCTCTAACTCAAGGCAACCCCATGTACCCCAGAACAAAGCGTTGCCTGGTATTGTGTCATCCCCACCATCGTTGGCATGTTTGAGTCCATCAGACAATATTGTTGTACTCCATAGGGTTTTCACTGGCTAGTTTTCAGAAGTAGGTTGCCAGACCTTTCTTCCTAGTTAGTCTAGAAGCTCCACCAAAGCCTGTCCAATATGAGTGACCCTGCTGGTGTTTGAAATACTAGTGGCATAGCTTCCAGCATCACAGCAGTATGCAAGCCACCACGGTAAGAGAAACTGACAGACGGGTGGTGGATAAGCCTTATACGGGGTGCTACTGTTAACAAAAAGGATGTTCTCCAGTGGTATTCTGCACATCATTATCAGAGTAAAAATAATACAGAATAATGTGTTTTAGCAAACCAGAGGTAGCATGAGGTGGTACGATGAATACTGGGCTGGAAAGCAGCATTGCTATTTGAGGGACAGAGTATAATGTTATGGAAACGGAAGGATGCTCTTTGTGGGGGATAAGAAAAGATAGGTCAGCAGAAATGTCACTAGAATTTAGCGTAATAGGATTAAGTTCTAACTGCTTCATGGAAGTCGATACTTTCTAGTTAGGATTTTCTATGCTGCCCAAACTGGAGGGGTAGGAGTTGGCTCAGACAATATGGGAAGGGGAAGGCATGTTTGCCCAGCAAAGATGGAAGCTCCCACTGTGATCATCCCTTTGCCCTTTGTCTCAATCCTTTGGTAAGATAAAGGGATATGAATTTGAAGCATGTGTGGATTTTAAAAACCTCACATAAAAATTTCCATCAGATCCCTGGATTGAAAAGGAGGGAGCAAACATAATTCCTTTATCTCATCATGGTGAATAACACAACCTCTGTAAGGCCAGAACAGATCGCTAGAAGATAACTTGCATTTTCCAAGAGCTACATTTCATTTTGGTTGAGGTAACCTAGCTTGTAGACTTCACAAGACTCAGGTACCATTCCCTGATCATGTTCAGTTGCTCCATTTAGACGGTAAATAGCATATCTATGATTATCTCAAAATCTGGCCCAAAACATGTGAATGAAATGGTCAGAGCTACCTCAGGCCTGGGATATCAGGGAGCAAAGGAGGTAAATTACAGGGTTCCAAGCCTGCAGAATAGTCTGGTCCTACCCTACTAGAATGCATGCACCTTGAAGACAGGAAGTTTTCTATTTTGGTCACTAATTTATCCCTTGTACCTAGTACAAGCCAGACTCAGCAGGTGCTCAATAAATACTGTTGGCTAACTGGGTGGGATGCCTGGGCTGGAGGAAGGATGCAGATTACTCTGGTCTTTTAAACCCTAGGAACTTGATCTATTTCAGTGGTGCACATGGCATCTGAGCATGGGCAACGTGACATCTCCAGAAGTAACTTTGAAAGGCAAAAATTGTTCTCCTCATTACACAAACTGGTTTTGGTCTCCTTCCTGCCCCAACTGCATATTCAGGAGAGAGTCATTAGTCAGATTAGAAGAAATGAGTCCACATATGCGACTCCCACCCCTCTTTGGAAGGTGTTTGTTCCTACGGTTCTTACCAGGCACTTTTATGCAATTCTTGTGAGCCCCTGGCCTCTTATGATTTATAGAATCATTAAGTGAGGGTTCTCCCAACTTTTCAGCATAAGGATAGAGCCTCTCTCATGCAGCATCATGTTATAAAAGAGGTTTATACCATGTTATAAAAGGCTACAAAAGTTCTAAGAATGATAGATCTCTCAAACTAACCCCAACAAGAGGCCTAAGAGAAGGTATTAGAGTAATACAAAGGTTTTGACTAGAGACAAAGACAGAGGATTATAAGCCAGAATGAGTTTCAAAAATTCACTGATCTCAGACTTCCATCCCTGAAAGTGGATGCTCAGAATAGCTGTATCCAAATGTATTTGGTTACTTTCTTTCTTTTTTAAATTTTTCGCCTATGTTGCCTAACATAAAAGTTGACAAGGAAGGAAGGCAGCTGGGAGCATTTCACTGAAGAGAGGAGTTTGAGAAGGTATGGTATGGTAATCACGTATTGTATTTATATTTTAGGCCACCATGTTACACATGTCAGTTATATGCTAATAATTTCTAAATCTGAGTCACCAGTCCAGACCATTGTCTTGAGCTCCAAATCCCTAAACCCAAATGCCAATCTTACATCTCCCCTCAAATGTCTCATAGGTACCTCAAACTCAACATGCCTAGAAATGAACCTATTTCCTCCCAAATCAGTGGTCCTCAACTCAGGGTGATTTTGCCCCTTTTCCCCAGGGGACACCTGGCAATGTCTGGAGACATTTTTGATTGTCATGAGGGAGTGGGAATGCTACTGAACATCTAGTGGGAAGAAACCAGGGATGTTGGTAGACAACCTACAATGCACAGGACAGCTCCCCTCCCACCACCTCCACAGAGAATTATCTAGACCAGAATGTCAATAGTCTCAAGATCGAGAAACTCTGTCCTAAATCTGCTCTTCCTCTTTGGGTCAACAGCAAGTTTAACCCAATGCTTCTCTCCTTTTAGTTTACTTTCATCACACAATTGGTCACAGAATCCTCTTGACTCCTAAATACATCTAAAAACTGAGTCCTCTTGTATGTTGGCAAGATCATTGTTTGGCTTATGCCCCCATCATTGTTCCCCTGGACCGTCTTTAATTCATTCTCAGCAATGCTGGTTGAGTAATCTTTCTAAGCTACAGATCTCTTGTCATCTTCTGCGTTGCTTTCCAGACTTTTTAACACAACATACAAAGCCCTCATGATCAGAGCCCTAGTCTCTCCTGCAAACTTCCAGCCTCATCTCTGACTATAGCTCCCTTTGCCTCCTAATTGCAGACACACCAGATTTCTTGTAGTTTCCTGAATATATCATGCCTCCCATATGCCTTTGCTTACCATCATTCCTCTGCCTGGAAAACCCTTCCTCCATGCAACCAATTTGGAGTTCCTTTCCTTTGGGAGACTTACCCTGTCTCTCTGCCCCTAGTCTGGGTTAGGTGCTCTTCTAGCCATGTAGGCAATCTTCTGTTTGCCCCTCCAGAACCTCTGTCCACTATTTTCCACCCTACTCTATGCCCTAGGTGGTTGACCTCTGTGGACTGCATCCACAGGGCTCTTTGCCTTTGGGCTTCTGGCAGTTTTGATTGAGGGTAGTTACCAGCAGGAGATCCAAGAGTAGGGGGAAAGAGATTGGAGTCTTTATTCTACCTGTCCCCTCCTTGCTGGGCTGCAGTTGGCGGTGGCTTCCTTCCTGTACGTCTGGCAGCTTTCTGCTACAGCACCAGTTCTTGTTGGGTTGTGCTAACTACTCCGTTCTCTTGTCCTTTCAAGCTTAGAAGTGGTAGCAGCTTCCTTCTTTTGTTAGTCCTGGGGTGCTTTGCCATCCCTTACTTCTTCTCTTTCCTTCCCCTTTGTAAATAGTCCCTTATTAAATTATCTTCAATCACCTTTGAGTGTGGCATCTATTTCCTGTCAGAACCCTGTCGTGTATGCTACTGTAACACCAAAGCATTGTACTGTAATTATCTTCTTACATATCTGTCTTCCCTCCTACACTGTGAACGGTTTGTGGGCAAGGACTGTTTTTTTTCTGCTGGATCTCTGATGCCTAGCACAGAGTTATGATAGGGTCTCATGTGGAAAAAAAGAAATATATGAATGAATTAAGGCACTTCTAATAATCTCACCATCACGCACCCTTCTTTACTCATCCCTCAGGGTTATGGCCATTAAGATCCCCAGAAAAATTCCACATTCACTTGAGGTACAAAGTCAGATCATGTGGGTATTTTGTTCCAGTGCAAAGGTTCCTATCCAGACAGCCTGGCAAACATGATGAACCTTTGGCTAAGCTACTTGGAACATGAAGAGGACCCTGCCAGGAGGAGTATGGGTAGGGAAACAAAGCAAAATAGCATGCTTTCCTTTGCCGCTGGTTTATCTGAAAACCGGCCTGGGGGTGGGGATGGGGGCTTGGATTTGGTGAGTTCTTTGTGGCCAAAGGCAACACTGCTCATGATTCAGGGGCCCTGGAAAAGTCTGTATCTCAGTTTCCCCGTTTGTAAGTTAAAATGATTGAACTAGATGACCCCTAATGGCCCTTTCAGCTCTGATACTATAATGGACCTCTGTAGATGTTGCCTACCCAATATTTAGTCCTCTCTCTTTTTGGTAAGAGACCCCTTTCCTCTTGTCAGTTCATGTGGTCAGATGGGCTGATTCCACCCATGACTTCAAGGATGGGCATGTGAGGCAGGCCTAGATGATCACGGCTTAGGCACACAGCCCTAGCCTGGCTAAGCAGAGTTTTCCATTTCTCTTAGCCATGATGTTAGGCTCAGGAATGGGCACATGATGTAGATGGTCCAATGAGTCTTAGTTTTGGTTTTTTTTAACTGTTAGGAAAAAGAGTCTTTATTTCTGCTAGGGTTGCAAAAAAGGACAATATAATTCAGAAGCTTCTAGCAACCATCTTGCCACTAAAGAGGAAAAGTTGCTTGATAATGGAGCCAACCCTGAAGAGAACAGGGCCAAGGAATGGAGAGAACAAGACTGGGTCCTGATGACATTTGAGTCCCTGAAGACAGCTATAACCAAAACCAGTTACCTCTGTACTTGTTAATTACTAGAGCCAATAAATTCCATTCTCCATTCACTCACTTATTCATTTTCCTTAAGGTGGTTTGAGTTATAGTCGCTATTACTTTTGACCAAAGAAGTCCTGGCCAATACGGAAACTCTTATTCCTTTGGAGTCCTGGTGGCACAGTGGTTAAGAGCCTGACTGCTAACCAACAGGTCAGCAGTTCGAATTCACTAGCTGTTCCTTGGAAACCCTATGGGGCAGTTCTACTCTGACTATAGGTTTGGTATGAGTCGGAGTCAACTCAATGGAAACGGGTTTGGTATTTTTGGTATTGTTCCTTTAGATTTTAATTATAAGAAGCCACACACAAAAGGCCACATACTGTATATGTATAAAATTCCGATGAAATGCCTAGAATAGGGAAGTCCATAAAGACAGAAAGTAGGACAGTGGTTGCTGGAGGCTGAGGGGAAAGGGGAAGGAACAGTGATTACGAACAGGCACCAAGTTTCTTTTTGGAGTGGTGAAAATATTCTGGAATTAGACAGTAGTGATGGTTGCACAACACTGTGAATGTACTACAGTAAAACCTGCAAAAGCCGGAACCTGTGTAAGGTGGAAACCTGTCAGAAAAGGAAAACGCAAATATCTTCCACTAAAACAAGAGACAGGAAAGTGGTAAGACTGTACCCTGTCAAAAGTAGAAAACTTGCGAGACTTGGAAAAACAAGTCAGTCCCGTCAAGTTCTGGCTCTCAAGGTTTCACTGTAAATGTTGCTGAACTGTATGCTTAAAATGGTGAATTTTATGGTACAGGAATTGTTATCTCCATTCAAAAAATAGAAAAAAATTTTAATTGTAGTCACTCCTGAAGTGTGAACGGTTTCAACAACAACAAAAATAAAATAAAGATAAAAACAAAAGAAACAGTGTGCAGATGAGAGATGAGGTGAACAGAAACTCTGTATTTTCTGCACCATTTTTCTGTAAACCTAAAAGTGCCCTAAAAAATAAAGTCTATTAAAAATAAAGAAAAGAAAAGAAACAGAGTGAACAGAAGTGCTTGGTCTTCTTCACTTCCCTTGCCATGAAGAGTAGACATTATTAAAGTGTTTCAGAATTGTAAAATGCTTTATTTCAGGGAAATTCAAAAGGTAGTAAAATACAAGTGAAAGGAACATACCATAAGCAGGCATAGCAAGGAAATGGGCACCTAGTTTTGTTTTCCAACTACGAACATGAATGGGGATCTCATTATTTAAGATAAGATGTGGTACGCACAAAACTGTAGCTCACTGGGCACTGTGCTCCCTCAGTCGACCTAGAAATTATGAGACGACCAGTGGTGATATCCTTTGAACTGCAGCACCCATCTCAACACAAGGTTTCTTTGTTTTATTTACCAGATGACCAGGAGTCATACACTAGCTTGGCTGCAACTGTGTCCTCCACCGCCATTCCTGAAATGAACAGAAATTTGGTTGACTTTTTGTCAGAATTCAGTATTCTTGAAACAACCCAAGCCCTCTGACTGACACTTTCCTGAGAGAGTGTCCATGATGCCAAGGGGCAGACTGGCCACTGGGAGTTCATCCTTTGTTGGACTTAAGCCTGTGACAACTCAGGTGGTAATGTGTCTTCCCATGGAAGCCCTCCTCACATCAGCAGGAAAGGAGGAAATAAAGAGGTCTCAAGCTGTCCTTTCTATCTGGGTCTCTTTCCAAAGACCCATTTCTCTTAGGCTCCCTGACTTTTAACATTTTTATTCCCTGCCCCCACTGCTGACAAATATCTTCTTCTGAGTTTCATTTAGACCTAAGCCAAAATGGTTGACCACTGACACTTGCTATGTGCACATGGTTTACGTGCACATCTCAATCCTCAGGACAACTCAAACTAACAGGTGGCAAAGAAACTAGGACTCAGAGAGGTTAAGTCACCTGCTAAGGACATATGCCCAGTGAGTGGCCAAGAAGAGAATCCAATCCAGGACTGCCCAATTCCAGAGTTCATGGGCTGAATCACTATACTAAAACATGTAAATAATTGATCCGAGTGATGGATTTCACAATGATTCATCTACAGAGCCTGGTGAATCATTCCTCTTCCCACTTCTAGCTAGATTTATGATCTGGTTAGATTTGTGACCAGAGAGCAGTGGCTCTTACCCAAAGACTTGAACACTGTGGTCTTCTCACACTGGGCAGGCTTCACTCCTTTCACCACTTCTCCCAGCTCAGCGAAGATCTCTGCCTGTGAAACAAACACACACTGACCTAGGCCATGACACTGAAGTCAGCTGGGGGCCCACTTCTGAAGCCAGCCCAGGGTGTTGCAGAACTGGATAAGGGATGAACTTGATAAAAAAGCCCATTTGTGAGCCAGATTGTCAGGGAGAATGCTTCCTCCTGAAATTCCTTTTCGCGTAGCATCTGCCTTTGTGTGATTATGAACGCAGAGATTCCCATTTGTGGCTAGGTAAATTTCCTGCCAAGTCACTGTGTCGGTGAGGAAACAGGCATGTTCTTATCTAAGCACTTGTTTTGGCAGCCTCTTTCTTGGTTGTATGCCGATTAAAAAGAAAAAAAAAAAAAAAGGCCAGAAGGTGGCCAACCATGGTGCTGGCCACATTGGGAAGGCTTTCAGGCTGCAAAAGTCCCCCATATCCCAATCCCACTGCCCAATAGGACAGCCCAGTCCAATGAAAAAGTCCCTCAAGCTTCCCTCTCCCAGCAAAGAGAAGAGGAAAACACATAATATCATCACCATAATGGTCACATTATTCTGGAAGGGAATTAAAAAGGAGCTGGTTCCCCCACAAGGAGGTGGAGGTGACCAAGGCCTGGAGTAGGCCAAACTAAAGAAGAAATTAATGAAACTCTGGGATCCAGGCGAGGCCAGCTGGGACAGCAGCTCACCCCTGACAAGAGGACATCTCCAGACTCCTTGAGGGCAGCCTCCTTGGAGTCCACATACAGCACAGCTTGTTTCATGAGCTCATCATCCAGTTCTCTCCAGTCAGGTCTGCTGGCTCCGATGGCTGCAAGACACAGAAGCAAATCCTAAGCCCAAAAGCAGCCCCAAGGGATACTAAAAGTGCCAAAGCATGGAAGACGGGTAGGGCCGTGTGAGGAAAAGGTGGTGGTGAAAGACAGGAGGGAACATTCAGATTTGGAGTACTTCCATATTTCCCCAAGTTGAGACCCTCCCAATCAGCAAGACGGAATACTTCTTAGTAATAATCATACCTACCATTTTTTTCCTTTCCATTTCCTATGCCACCTCATTCCTAAAAGGGTTCGAGGTGACTTAGCATTCATTTTTTGGGTGCCTACTATCTGTGGGATGTTTTACACATACTATTTCTAATCCTTGGAAACCCTGGTGGCTTAGTGGTTAAGACCTATGGTGCTAACCAAAAGGTTAGCAGTTTGAATCCACCAGACTGTCCTGGGAAACCTTATGGTGTGGTTCTACTCTGCCCTGTACAGTTGCAATGAGTAGGTATCAACTTGATGGCAAAGGGTTTTTTTTTTTTTTTTTTTTAAATTTATAATCCTCACAAGTTCACTTCAATGTCGGGGGTCCCATTTAACAGATGTAGAAACTGAGGCTCAGAGAAGTGAATGTACTTGCTAAGGTTCCGTATCTAGTAAGTGAGTCCAGATCTGTGAGAGTACCAGGCCTTTCTCTCCTCTCTCACTTACCGAGAGCAATGAGTTCCTTGCAAAAACCCTGAAACAGAGATATCCCTTGGACCTTATTCACGCCCCACATTCCTCTACCTTCTGTCTGTCTGCTTGCTCTTCAACAATTGCCATCCCTCATTCCCAGCCACTTCTCTCTTAACTCAAGACAAAAAAAAGTCCAGTGTCAGGGTCACAAAGAAGCCCCAGTATAAAGAAAACTCAGTCCATCGTGGCCCCTAGCTTTCTTATTCTCTTCAGGGCCTGGGACCTTAATGATGGCCTCAGGGTATCCTGCCTGCTGGTATCACACAGGCTAAGGCTGAAGCTGCAACCACAGACCTGCAAGCATCAGCCCGGTAATGGAAATGAGCAAGGCAAGTCAGAGGACTAGACTGGGAATGGGGGAGACACACAGAAGAACACAGGCCTTCTAAAGGGAACAGTCTTTGCTCAGCTCCAGCTAATTGTTGCCATGCAAGCCCACTGCTATCAGATATTCCTTTTTTTTTCAAAGAGAAGCAGGAAATCTATTTACATGTGATGTTTTTTAATTTTAAAACATACTATGGCCCAAAGAAAACACATCTGCTGGCTGGATCTAGCTCATGGCCAGCCAGTCTTTGGAAACAGCTATAGAGCCTTACACAAATATATGCAGCATTCATATGCCTTCTCACACTGCCGTCCTGTTTTCTTTACTTGTTCTCTCTCCTGCTGTTCTCCCTCACTCTAATTTCCAAAGAGAGTGGTTAAAAAATGCCCATCTTGAAGGCTGTTTGTGTAGGGAGTTCTATAGAACAAAAGTACTAGCTAATGAAGCTCGTAAATAAATCATAAGCTGGTGGGAAAAGTCCTAGGTTCTCAGGCCACCCCTTCTTGCTGCACCGTTCTCCTAAGACAGCCCCTGCTTCTGAGCTGGCAAGTTGTCAAAGGGTTATGTGAGGCCACTCAGGCAGATGGAGGTGGGCCAGGTGGCAAAGGGACTGGGCTCTAGCTTCGTTTTCAGTGGGGCTAGAATGGATCAATCCCTAGTGGTGCAAATGGGTAACGGGCTTGGCTGCTAAGCAAAAAGTTGGTGGTTTGAGTCTACCCAGAGACTCGTCGGAAGAAAGCTTTGGTGATGTACTTCTTAAAAATCAGCCTTTGAAAACTTTATGGATCTCAGTTCTACTCTGACACAGAGTCAACTTGACAACAGTTGGTAGAATAGGTCAGAAGACTAACCATGGCGGCAGGTGAGGAGAAGATAAGAGAAGTGTGGAGGAGGTTGGGATTGGGCCTGCATCTTAGTCAAGCTGTAAGTAAGTAAAATATGTCAGTAGTGTTTCTAATTTGTTGGCTGCACTTGTAACATACTTTTCTCAAGTATATGTGAAGCCTCTGTGAATGCATAAGCCAATTTTATCCCTAGGTTGGGGAAACATAAGAGATACCTTGACTCAATCAATTCAGCCCTTCCTAGTGAGAGATGCAACGTGTGAGAGGGATTTGATGTGAGGGATAGTCTCTATTACTGGCTTTGAAGATGGAGGGTCCACATGGCAAGGAATGTGGGTGGTCTCTAGGAGTTGAGAGCAGCCCCAAGGAAATGGGAACCTCAGTCCTACAACTGTAAGGAACTTAATCCTGCCACAATCATGTGAGCTTGGAAGAGGACCCCAAGCTCTAGATGAAATCAGAGTCAGGGAACACTTTGATTTCACCCTTGTGAGACCCTAAGCAGAGGACCTAGCTAACTTGTGCCTGGACTCCTAAACCATATAAACGGTGAGGTCATCAATGTATGTCGTTTTAAACTGGGGGTGGTGGGGGGAATCAACTCAGCCTTGCTGAAGATTCCCGGGGAATCCATTTTACCAAGAAGTGGTTCCTCTTGATTTCCCAATTCCTTCCAGAAATGGTCCATAAAGCCAGCCATGACCCACCAACCAAGTGCATTAACCATTTGCACCCAGGGACTCCTGCGCTTGGCTGCTAACCAAAAGGTTGGAGGTTTGTGTCCTCCCAGAGGTCCCTGGAAGAAAGGCCTGGTGATCTACTTCCAAAAAATCAACCATTAAAAACCCTAAGGGTCACGGTTCTACTCTGGCACACATAGGGCTGCCATAAGTTGCAGTTGACTTGATGGCAACTGGCACTTTGGTTTACTTACCTGTAAAATGGGGGTTATGATGATAATAGCTCCTACATCATAAGGTTGTTGTACAGATTAAATAATACATATCAAACATTTATAACAGCACCTGGCGATAGTAAGTATTTGGTATACCCCCCAGGGCCATTTGAAGACCTTCAGAGGCCTCAGGCACTCTTACTTTTAGAATCCCTCCACCCCTTATCCTATCACACAGTAAAAAGCATCCACATGCCACATTGAATGTTTTTTTATTGTAATTTTTTTTTTTTTTAATTATAATTTTAAGTTTTGTTAAGAACAAATGACTTCCTTGACTTTTGTGACTTAAGCTTTATCACATTTAAGAACTGAACTGTGGTTGACCATTTGGTATATGGTTACTTTTGATAGACCCTTAACTAAATATTAATTTCAGGTTTATAATTTTCTTTTTGTATTTTGGAGCCAGTATTGTTTCTTGGGTCTCACACATGTCCATGTTGTTGCTGTATGTTGTCAAGTCAATTCTAACTCATAGTGACCCTATATGATAGAGTAGAACCGCCCCATAGGGCTTCCTAGGCTGTAATTCTTATGGGAGCAGATCATCAGGTCTTCTCATCCATGGAGCAGCTGGTGGGTTTGAACCACAGGCCTTTTGGTTAGCAGCCGAGTGCTTAACCATTGTACCACCAGCTCTCCTTACATGTTTCCATAGGCCCTTGAAAATCTTGGGCATTCTGTGTCATGAATCAAACAGCTTTCACATGCAACCCTGGGTCCCAGCCCAGGGATGAATGTGCCCACCACCTGCCCCTGGATCATGAAGCCACTCTACTTACCATTGATATGAGCCCCCACCTTCACCCATTCACCAAACAAAATGGGCTCTGTTGCCATGGTGACTGTGATGATCACATCTGCACCTGTCACAGCCTCCTGTACTGAGGAACAGACCCGTACCGCTCCTTGTACTGTGTCTGCAAACTTCTCTGCATTTTCCTTTGTGCGATTCCATATCCTTACCTTCATTAAGGGGAACAAGAGGGACATTGGTGCCATGTTTTGGCTGCTTACATTACACTAAACTCAGGGGTACCAAGAGAAAACTGAACCCTCTGGGGTAGAAGCCACGTTATCTAAATCATTCCCTATGGAGAGTGGACATTTGGTAATATTAATCTGGGCAGGTGCCTATCTAAACCAAAATGAAACCTGTTGCTGTCAAGTCAATTCCAACTCACAGTGATCCTAAAGGATAGAGCAGAACTGTCCCATAGGGTTTCCAAGGCTGCAATCTTTATGGAAGCAGGCTGCCACATCTTTCTCCCATGGAGTAGCTGGTGGGCACAAACTGCCGACCTTTCGATTAGCAGCCAAACACCTCACCACTGCACCACCAGGGCTCCTATCTAGGTACTTCAAAATGAGCTTTCTCTACCACCTCCCCTTTAGAGAAAATTGGAAATTTTTCAGTTCTAGCTTGAGACATACAGCTCAGTAATTTAATAGGTACAAGACAGTTTAATGATTAGCAGAGAAAATTCAAATGTAATAAATACAGAAATAAATTTTACATCCAAGTAAGTTCAGCAAGGTGCTTTGGTGGCGCAGTGGTTAAAGCACTTGGTTGCTAACCAAAAGGTTGGCAGTTTGAACTCACCACCCACTCTTCAGGAGAAAGATGTGGCAATCTATTTTTGTAAAGATTTACAGCCTTGCAAACCAAATGGGACAGTTCTACTTTGTCCTATAGCATTGTTATGAGTCAGAATCTCGACAGCCATGGGCTTGGTTTTTGGAAGTTCACCAGCCAAGGTACAAATAATTTAATATGCCCAGCCATAAGGGGATGGTTAAAAACAGTACTCTTCTTGATGGAAAATTATGCAAATATGCAAAATGAGATAATCTAGAAAAGTCATGATGTTAGAACATTCAGTGAAAAGATAGGATATAATAACTGAATGTACCTAATATTATTAAAATTATATTAAAAAAAAACTAATGATTAAGAAACAGATTGGAAAATGTTAGCTGCTTGTCTTTGAAAACCGATAAAAGTGCATTTTTATTTTCCTATATTTCCCAAAGCCCATAGATAGATAATTTTTATCATGAAGATGCTTTCAGTCCTCCCCACCTCTCTCACATACATACAAAAAAATAAAAGGAGCATGGAGCATTCCCAGAAGAAAGTAGGAGCCATGACTGGGGAAAGGTAGACCAGTATCTAGACTGCAGAGTGGGGATGCTCTGATTCATGGTGACCCTGTGTGTTACAGAGTAGAACTGGCTCCATGGGGTTTTCCTGGCTGTAATCTTTATGGAAGCAGAGTGCCAGGCCTCTGTTCTATGGTACGACTGGCTGGGTTTAAACTGTTGAGCACAAACCATTTGTGCCACCCACGTACTGGATTCATAACCCTGAATACTTAAAGACTCATAGAAGTCTCCTAAGAGAAGCACAGAGAGGGGCCAAAAGGACAGTGTATATAGTGGATATAATATTATCCTTTAACTAAGTAGACTGGCTGTATCCTCAAGCATACCCCATGAGCTGGGAAATTGGAAAGAGGTGATTTAGGCCTTTCCTCCTACTCCCCATCTCCAGTGGGACTACTGGGGAAGTCATCAGGGTAAAAGAATAGTCTAGATCACACTCTCAACCTAATATTTCAGAGCAACCCATGTTGCATGTGAAGTATAGACAAAAGTCACCGGCTGCCCCTTCCCTCTTCTCCCCAAGCACCCCTGGACTTACCTCCTTAAAGGAGAATTGTTCTGTGAAGATCTCATAGTGGCTGTAGGCCTGGACTCCAGCCCCAAGGATGCACAAAACTTCACTGCTGGGGTGTTTCAAAAACTATTAGAGAGTCATGAGGTAGAAAAGGTCAAGGGAAACATTAGCCAGCGTCCAGGTGAAAGGTGAAAAACAAATAGCTTGAGTATCAAGAGCTCTCAGGCAATCAGAGAGACATTATTTGTGTTTCAGTTCCCCTCTGTGAGGGGAAGGAAGGAACCATCATTGAGCACCCAATATATGCCAATGCTTTATCCCCATTATCTCATTTAGTCCAGGCGATGACCCTATGAGCTAGACTGTTGTTGTTAGTTGTCACGGCTCATGGAGACCCTGTGCACAATGGAATGAAACATTGCCTAGTCCTGAGCCTTCCCCATGACTGGCTGCAGATTGGATCATTGAGGTCCATAGGTTTTCATTGGCTGTTTTCTTGACAAGTAGATCACCAGGCTTTTCTTCCTAATCTGTCTAAGTCTAGAAGCTCCCCTGAAACCTATTCAGCATCATAGCAACACACAGGCCATCACTAACAGACAGGTGGCTGTGGTTGAGGCACAATGGCTGGGAATCAAACCTGGGTCTCCCACATGGAAGGTGAGAATTCGACCACTGAACCACCACTGCCCTCCCAGAATAGGATTAGTGGTACAGTATTATTTTCCCATAAGCATGTACATTGTCATGGATTGAATTATGTCTCCCCAAAAATGTGTGTATTAACTTGGTTAAGCCATGATTCCCAGTAGTCTGTGGTTGTCCTCCATTTTGTGATTGTAATTTTATGCTAAAGAGGATTAGGGTAGGATTGTAACATCCTTACCAGGTCACGTCCAAGGTAAAGGGAGTTTCCCTGGGGTGTGGCCTGCACCACCTATTATCTCTCAAGAGATAAAAGGAAAGGGAAGCAAGCAGAGAATTGGAGACCTCATACCACCAAGAAAGCAGTGCTGGAGCAGAGCGCATCCTTTGGACCTGAGGTTCCTGTGCTGAGATGCTCCCAGACCAAGGGAAGATTGATGACAAAGACCTTCCTCCAGAGCCAACAGAAAGAAAAAGC
Source organism: Loxodonta africana (assembly GCF_030014295.1). Lineage (NCBI taxonomy): Eukaryota > Metazoa > Chordata > Mammalia > Proboscidea > Elephantidae > Loxodonta > Loxodonta africana. The sequence continues at coordinate 77,294,495 of NC_087353.1, forward strand.
ATTCCCCTGGAGCCAGCACCCTGAATTCTGACTTCTAGCCTACTGGACTGTGAGAAAGTAAATTTCTCTTTGTTAAAGCCATCCACTTGTGTTATTTCTGTTATAGCAGCACTAGATAACTAAGACATACATAATTAAAAATTTGTATATGAATCTACTAGATTTCTCATTTAAACAAAGAATTTGAAAGTCTGTTTCATTTGCATTCACCAAGACTTTGAATGGTCTGGCCCTCCTGCCTCCCCAGCCACCTGTCATGTCAGACTCCCTTGTGCTTTGTGTCTTCCCACCACATTGGCTTCCTTGCAATTCCTCAAGTACACGTGACTCCTTCAACCACAGGGCCTTTGCACAGGTTCTTTCCTCTGCCCAGTAATGCTTTCTCCTCTGCCTCTCACAAGTAACACTTATTATCCTTTAAGTCTTAGTTCAAATCTCTCTTCCTCAAGAAAAGCTTTCCCCAATCCTATAGACTAGAGAATAAGATCCCTATTTTACAGTCACATAGACTTCACACCTTCCATTCAATGTACTTGTCAGGGCTGTGATTTCACATGTATTGGTGGACACTCAAATATCTATTAAATGAATGCATACCAGGATAAACCCTGATATATGCTGTTACCTTGAAAAGCATGACAGAGTCCCCACCTAAAAGTTAATGTGAAACACAAAAAAAAAAAAAAAAAAAAATTTTTTTTTTTTTTAGATCCCAGATCTTCCTATATATTTCGTCCTCTTCCTAATGCCCAAGATGAAAGAAAAGTTATGGAAAAGAAAACGTTCTACCCCCAGCAAAGTAAAAAGTAAAACACACCTTTGTTTCTTATCGAAATAGTTCATCTGAGCTGAGTCCCTGGGAATGATGAATAAAGCTTCAGCCTAAACTCTGAGCATCAACCAACCCTCTCTTCTAGAAGTGTAGACTTTTCACCAATGCAACAAAGCACAGTGTTACTGATAGCTGAGTCTAGAACAGTGTGGTTCCCAAACCTAGTTGAATATCAGAATCAAGCAGGGGCTATTAAAAAGTAGTTTCCTGGGCCCTATCCTCAGAGACTTTGATTCAGTAGTTCCAGGAATCTGAATTTTTTAAAAAAAATTCCCCAGAGGTTGGAAATGACTGAGCTGGGATAAGACCAGGCAGCCTTGGAAGACCCCACAACCACCCGGTTATGTAACTTCAGGACAATCCTAGTCTCCATTTCCTTCTGTGCTAAACAAGGCCAGTAAGACTCACTTTGCCTTCCTTACAGACACTCAAAGACAGTGGGTCAGAGACGATTTTGGAAAAGACCAAAGTCCTTTACAAAATAAGGCAGGGCTATTAGAGTCATTCTGTTGCTATTATCTACAGGAGAGCCTATCTCCAGGGGTCCCTTGATTATTTCAATCTGAGTTGGGTCTGGGTATAATTAAAAACCAGTTCCCCAAGGTGGGTATTATAGTCCTCACCCTTCATATACAATTATCTGATTAATCCTCACATTCTTCCCTCCCCATCATGTATTTAGAAACACTTAACATACTCATAATCTGAACACCTGGTCTTTGCTTCTCCAGCTCTCCCGCGGATCACACTTCCTGAAAGCATAAGCCTCATAAACCCATGTCTCAAGACCTTGTACTTCTCCATTTAATGTGAAAGATTCCAGACTCTAATCGTTCCCACAGATACCCAGTTTTGTAAGCCTTTTCTTCTTAACTCTAACCTCCCAAAATGTTGTTTTTCTTGTAAGATGCTCGGACGTATTTCTTGTAGGAAGAATGCTTGTGAAGTACCCGGAACACTGCTTAGGAAGCTCACTGTCTTAGTTATCCTAGTGCTGCTATAACAGAAATACCACAAGTGGGTGGCTTTAACAACCCGAAATTTATTTTCTCACAGTTTAGGAGGCTAGAAGTCTGAATTCAGGGCGCCAGCTTTAGGGGAATGTGTTCTTTCTCTGTTGGCTCTGGGGAAAGGTCCTTGTCTCTTTTTAGCATCTGTAGGCCCAGCATTGTTTGGATCATTGGTGATCTTCGTGTGGCCTGGCCTCTATCTTCCCTAACTGTGTTTCTTTGCTTGCTTGTTTAATCTCCTTTATATCTCAAGAGGTTGACTTAAAACATAACCTACACTAATACTGTCTTGTTAACATAACAAAGAAAACCCATCCCCAAATGGGATTGTAACAACAGGTGTAAACCAAGTCAGTTCCGACTCACAGCGACTCCACAGGGTTTCCAAGGCTGTGAATCTCTACGGACGCAGACTGCCACATCTTTCTCCCGTGGAGCCGCTGGTGGTTTTGAAGCACCGACCTTTCGGTTAGCAGTGAATTTGCTTTAACCACTGTGCCACCAGGGCTCCTTAACAATGGGTATAAATATGTTTTACACCAATTCTGACTCACAGCAACTCTATAGGACAGAGTAGAACTGCCCCATAGGGTTTCCAAGGAGCGCCTGGTGGATTCAAACTGCTGACCTTTTGGTTAGTGGCCAAGCTTTTAACCACTGCACCACCAGGGCTCCTAACAACAGGTATAGGGTTAGGATTTACAACACATATTTTTGGAGGACACAGTTCCAACCATAACACTCACTATCCCCATTACTGGCTGTTCTTTCTACCCTGAGTGCTCTTCCTCTACATTTTTGCATGATTCACTTGCTCACCTTTTCCAGTCTTTACTCAAATGTCACCTTCTCAGTGAGGTCTTTCCTGGATAATTTAAAATTTCACTCCCTCCCCAATACTGTGTGTTCCATTCTCTGTTTCAGTCACTGCTGTATCCCTAACATTTAGAACAGTGCCCCATGCCTGGTAGAAGCTCAGTCAATACTGACTGAGTGAATACATGAATCTGGCTCAGATCTGTTTGGCTCACCCCTCTACCACTTATCCAGCACTGGCTCTGGCCTACAAACTGCCCGCATTGATTTACTAGGAGCGGTGTAGTACAGGGACAAGGAGTCCAAGGGGTCAAGTTTTAAATTCTTGCTCTGCCACTCACTAGCTGTGTGACCCTAGGCAACTCACATAACTTCTCTCAACTGCAGTGCCTACACCTAGAAAACGGAGATAATCATATCTACTTTGCAAGGTTGATGTGAGGATTAGGAATAATGCATGGAAAGTACCTAGAACCTGGTCATGCTCAATAAATGGTAGCTATTAATTTCTGTCAGTTTGTCACACTGTGGTGGCTTGTATGTTGCTATGATGCTGGAAGCTATTCCACTGATATTTCAAATACCAGCAGGGTCACCCATGGTGGACAGGTTTCAGTGGATCTTCTAGACTAAGGCAGACTAGAAAGGAAGGCCTGGGGATCTACTTCTAAAATTAGTCAGTGAACACCCTATAGATCACAACAGAATATTTGCCCAATATAGTGCTAGAAGATGAGCCCCCTAGGTTAGAAAACCAAAAAAACAAACCTGTGGCTGTCGAGTCGATTCCGACTCACAGTGATCCTATAGGACACAGTAGAATTGCCCCATAGGGTTTCCAAGGAGCAACTGGTGGATTTGAACTATCAACCTTTTTGGTTAGCAGCTGAGTTCTTAACCATTACCCCAACCTGGCTCCAAGGCACTCAAAATACATAGTGGCCACAACAATGGGCTTGAGCATACCAGTGATCGTGAAGATGGTACAGGACTGGGTCACCATGAATTAGAGCCGACTCGGTGGCAACTAACAACAACAACTAATTTCATGAATCACTGTACTTACCTGGCATCCCATATTTGGCATATGGAGTTCCAGCTCTATTCAAAATAAGGCCAACATAGGATCCTAACTTCTCCCTTAGTCGAACTTGGGGCACTAAACCCCACCCACCAGCTTGCTTTGATAGCACAGCCAGCCACTAACCTTACCTTGGTGGCGATGGCAGACACTGCAGCTGTTCTCTTTGCAGTTATGACATTTCCATCCATGACCTTGTAGAGAAGGGAGACAGTGAGCAAGGGACACCCCTATCCACTACTTAAGCTGAGAGAAGCATCTCTAAAAGACTGGCCCTGAGAAGTTTTATAGTATTCTGCAGTTTGGTGTCAGACCTGGATCCAGTTACTCCACTTATGAGATTTGCAACTATGAACAAATAGCTTAATCTCTAAGCACTGGTTTCCTCACCTGTGAAAATAAAGACAATGCCAACCATTCAGAGGGTTATTGTGAGGATTAAATACATAAGCATATATGAAAACATCTAGTACATGCCAAGCCCCCAAGAACTGCCCATTTTCTTTTCTTGCCCTGGGATTCCTGAATAACCGAATTAAATAGGGACTTGAGGGATAACATTAAGTCATTTGACATCTGTGCAAAGGCTACAAAGACCTGCTGTGTTGTTGTTCTGTGCTGTTGAGTCAATTTTGACTTATAGCAACCCTATAGGACAGAGTAGAACTGCCCATAAGGTTTCCTAGGCTGTAATCTTTATGGGAGCAGATCACAGGTCTTTTCTCCCACAGACTGCCTGGTGAATTCGAAACATCAACCTTTCGGTTAGCAGCCAAGCAGTTAACCATTGCACCACCAAGGCTCTATGAAACTCTACCTCAGTGGTTCTCAACGTCTGTTGCACACATGGGGAACTTTTTGAAGAGGCAGATGCCCAGGCTCAACCCTTGGATTAACTGAATCTTAGGACCTAGAAATCCTTGCTTTTAAAAGGTCCTGGGTGGTTCTGATGCACAGCAAGGGTTGAGAACTAAGGTCTGGCTAATGACAATACCCACCTATTGCACTATTCTCCCCTGCTTATAAGTTAAAAAAAAAAAAAGATTTTTTTCTTTTTTTTATAAGTTATTCATCTCGGTGGACCCTTCCCAGGGAGGTATCATTATTCCCATTTTACAGATGAGGAGCTGAGTTACTTAGCTACTGAGAAGATTCAGCAAGGAGCTAAAGCTCTGACATCTGGTTTCAAAGCCTGGCTGGTCCCACTTTCCCAGGGAACCACTGTTGGTAGGTAGTATGGGTGCCATCTCCACTGGATGACGATAGGTTGGGAAGAGCTAGAGACTTCTTAGAGGACTAATGAGCAGCCAGATTCCTTAAGGAGCTAGAAATTCAGGGGGAGAAACAAAGGGGCCCTAAGGATTCAGAGAAGGACCAAGTGGAATTCAGGGGAGCCTCCCAAAACGTCTCAACTGCCTGGTCTCAGCCAGCTTGGGGTCACAGAGCACAGGAGTTAAGGGCACAAGCTCCACAGTCAGACAGACCTAAGTAAGGACTGATGCTGGGTCTTTCACTAACCAGCTGTGTGACCTTAAGCAAAGTGGCTCTACCAACCGGAGTCTGAAGCCTCTGGGATCTCAACAGTATTGGGAGGTGGGGTGGAGGGAGCACTAATAAAAACTCCCACAGAGGAATGTTGTCAGAATTGAATGAGGTCAAAAAGACCAGAAGCCACCTCTTCAGACAAAGAATAGACTGGTCTATAAGACATATAATGATACTCATGAAGAATGTGCTTCTTAGTTCAAGTAGATACATAAGACCATACTGGCAGCTCCTGTCTGGAGGCGAGATGAGAAGGCAGAAAGGGATAGGAGCTGGTTGAACGGACATGGGAAATCTGGGGTGGAAAGGAGGAATATGCAGTCACATTATAGGGATAGCAGCTAGGGTCACTTAACAATGTGTGTATAAATTTTTGTATGAGAAGCTAACTTGAGCTATAAACTTTCACCTACAGCACAATTAAAAAAAAAAAAAAAAACAAAGAATCGAATGAGGTCAGTATCTCCTGCCTTGCACATGATAAACACTCAACAAGCGGCAGTTAAAAAGGCAGTAGAACATGCAGAAATGGTTGGAATAATTTAAAAAAAAAAAGAGCTACCAAAATTAAATTCTGAACCTCTTGAAAAAAAAAAAGACCCAAAAACCAAAAAGGCAATATAGTGTTAAAAGAGGATAGGTCCTGGGGTTGGACTGCTAGGTTTGAAGCCCAGCCATGCCACTGATCAGCTGTGTAAACTTGGGTCAGTTGGGTATAGTTGCCCTGTGACTGTTTCTACCTCTGTAAAATGGGGGTAATAATATTACATGTCTCACACAGTGGTTAGAAATGTTAAGAGAGTTAACACATGTAAGGTGTTCAGAACAGTGCCTCACACATAGTAAGTGCTCGATAAAAGTGAGCTACTGCTATTTTTTTGGATACCGTGATTAGATGTTAAAACAGGTCACTGTGAACCCCTCAGAAAAGGCTCCCAGGGTTTGCAGAACACCCCCTCTCTACCATATTGACAGAGATTCACTAAATCAGTGTTTCCCTGGTTACCAGACTCATTCAAGCTGTATAGGTGCGGTAACTGGGTATTTGATGAGAATGACGAGATGATTACTTCCACACTGTCCTGCACGTGAAGCAGCAGTGGGTTCTGGGGCTGGGTTATGCATCCTCAGGCAGTCTGAGAAATAGGTGCATGGTCACACGTAACCTTGACTTAAAGAGGGCCAGGCTTGCTCACACCCAAAACTCCTGCTCACAGACAGCTAACTTCTGAGGCTTCTGAGTCCAGGGACCCCCTCCCCACCCCAGGGCAGGGAGTTGCTCACCGCCAGCAGAGTGCCATTGCTGGGCTCAAAGAGTAGCACGGTGGCCTGGTGGGAGGGGACAGTGGAGGTGGTGCTGTAGCCCTCGTAGAAGGTGACCAACTTGGTGGTCAGGGCATCCTCTGCGGCACTGTAGGCGGGCATGACTCCCAGGAAACTACAAGGAAAAAGGAAGCCGCTTCGATCCTTTCCCAGAAATCCTCAAGTCCATCAAACCCCCATACACCTGCTCTCTTTCCGGAATCACTGCCCTGCTGACCTTCTCCCTCCCCCCTTCCTGTGCCTTTCCCTCATGCATATGCGTAATATATTCAAGAGTGTGGCGCTGGATGACAAAAACCTGGTTGTTCTCCGAGCTCTGCCACTTGCTAGCTGTGTAACCTTGGGTAAGTCACTTGACTTCTCTGAGTCTCAGTGTTCCCACTAGTAAAATGGCGGTATCAGTACGTACGCGGACAGCGTGCCGAATTAAACAAGGTAACGCCTGCAAAGCGCCCACTTAGCTCAGTGGATAGCAGATACCAAGTGCCAGCCGTTATTAGCAATGATTAGCCGTCCCTGCCTTCCCTTGTCCCATCGCTTCCCTGGCACCCCTTCTCTTCCTCCTTCCCAGTTTCTCCTGCCTCTGCCCCCCGGCCTTCCTCACTCACCCCCGGTGCTTGGCCACCGGCATCACCGTGCGCACAGGCTGCACGACCCCTCCGTCCGGGCCACTGGAGAAGTTGGCCAGAGCCGCCTCCAGAGGCGGGATGAGGAGGCTGGAGCTGCAGAGGTGGCTCTGCACCTCGGCAGCGCTCAGGAATGCTGGCGCCGAGCTCATCTTGCCGCCGGCCTTCTAACCTCAGACCGCCACCTAGATCCGCGCTCCCAGGCTGCCCCTTATTTAGGAACGCGCCAGCAGCGCAGCGGAGCCACCTACCCTGATCAGGCCCAGCCTCCGGGAGAGGGGAAGGAAGAGCAGCACCGCCCCCGCCCCTCGAGCCTATCACCACCCTCTCCGCCCACGGGTGGAGGAGCTCTGTCCCTTCCACCAGCTAAATCCCCAAGATTGGAGTCGAGGCGGCGAGCTGGGAGTTGGTGTCCTTGGGTCCACTTTCTCAATCCCTGTAATTATTTGCAACCACAGGGTCGCTATGAGTCGGAATCGACTCCACGGCACTGGGTATGGATATATTCTTTGCAAGACGTGTTAGTAAAGGGCTTTGGCTACCCATCTCGCGCTCTGCCCTTTCCACTATTTGCTGTCTCTGTCGCTTTCCCTGGGAAAGGGGAGATTGGGGAGATCGGACAAACGATGGCGGGACTCTTATTTCTTAAATTATTGCTTGCTCCTGGGAGAGCTTAGATGAAAGGAGACAGAGGATTATTAACAACCATATTCTTTTCAATTCTGCCCCCGTCTGGGGTCTCTTATCTGAATCTCGCCCTGGCTGGTGATTGCTTTAAGTGCATAGTTCCACCTCCCTCCCCCTTACAAACCTAACTGACAGCCAACTGTAACAAGAGTGAAGTTCCCAGGGCAAGTGTAATGGCCTGGGGCACACCAAGAGCCAAAGTGCATAAAACAACATAGGTCTTTTCTTCAAGGAATTTATGCTTGAGATGAGGAAATAAGACAGTATGTACATGGGAAGGTTACTAACAATGCAGGGCAGTGTTAAAATAATATTAAGCCAATAATAGAAACTGATTTGACGTTTATTTAATATAAATCTATTGCTAGCAAGTCGATTCCAACACATACCGACCCTATAAAACAGAGTAGAACTGCCCCTAGGGCTTCCAAGGCATAGTCTTTATGGAAGCAGACTGCCACATCTTTCTCTGGTGGATCAGCTGGTGGGTTTGAAGTGCAGACCTTTTGTTTAGCAGCCGAGCGCTTAACCATTGTGTCAGCAAGGCTCATTTATTTAATGTATGATTTTTTTTTTATGATTTGCAAATCAGGCAACACTTTTGACTAGAGAGTCAAAGTGTTCCCAAGATGAAAGAATGTCCAGAAATTCTTATACCCCACATTATGACATTGTCATGGAGAAATGCTGGAACAGTGTTTTCATCATAACAGTTTACCTAAAACACAGCTTTCAGTGTGACCCTGGTGTTTCTGTTTCTTGAAGCTGACTGTTGTTATTGTTAGGTGCCGGCAAGTCAGCTCCAACTCATAGTGACAGAATGAAACACTGCCCGGTCCTGCACCATCCTCACAATCATTGCTATGTTTGAGCCCATTGTTGCAGCCACTGTGTCAATCCACCTTGTTGAGGGGCCACCTCTTGTTCACCGACCTTCTACCAAGCATGATGTCCTTCTCCAGAGACTGTCCCTCCTGATGTGTCCAAAGTATGTAAGATACAGTCTTGCTATCCTCACTTCTAAGGAACATTCTGTTTGTACTTCTTCCAAGACAGATTTGTTCCTTCTTCTGGTAGTCCATGGTAATATTCCATATTCTTCCCCAACACCATAATTCAAAGGCATCAATCTATCAACACGTAATTCTTCAAAAGAGCACAACGCCCAAGGCAAAACCTTCTTCACTAAGCTACTTACATTCTGCATGTTTCTATAAACCAAAAAAAAAACCATTGCTGTCGAGTTGATTCCGACTCATAGTGACCGTATAGGACAGAGTAGAACTGCCCCATAGGGTTTCCAAGGAGCGACTGTTAGATTCGAACTGCCAACGTTTTGGTTAGGAGCCAAATGTTTAACCACTACACCACCAGGGCTACATATATGTTTCTATAATGCTCTCAAATCCCATAAGATATAATTCACTATTGTGCTTTCAAAGTACATATGTATAAGCACTCATAATATGAACTTAAAAACAGAAATATGTCTATCTTTTGTGAGGTTCTCTGACATCAACTATAACCCATTAGAAACCTGTAAGTAATGAGAAAGTTATTTACAAAATTTTTGAACTTAGACATAGAAATATAGACACATGTGAAGTACGTAAAGAATGTAAACAATCTTTAAGTTGACTTGACCTGACATGCTGTGATAAAGAAGACATTACATAGTTACTATTTGTAAACTAGCATTGAGACATAAGCCTAAACCTCTCTAATCCCTAATCAGGAGTCCTGGTGGTGCAGTGGCTACGTGCTCAGCTGCTAACCAAAAGATCCATGGTTAGAACCCATCAGCCTCTAACTGGGCGAAGGATGTGGCGGTCAGCTTCCATAAAGATTACAGCCTTGGAAACCCTACAGGGCAGTTCTACTGTGCCCTATAGGGTTGCTATGTGTAGAAATCGACTCGACAGCAATGGGTTTAGTTTTTTAATCTCTAACCTTGAAGAAAAAATGTTTCATTTGGCTCACCTTTAGCCCTGGAGAAAAGATATGACATACTAGACTTTGATGTCCCACATGAGTCCTTATTGTGTGAGGCCAAGGAGAGAATTTCGGATTTAAACCCTAAATTCATGCTTACTCACTGAGAAGGCAGAGGCAAACACTGAGAGCCTGCTGAGACTCTGCCTGAGACCGCTGACCTTGGACCCTAGCTACGAGGGCCCTCTGCTGAGTTTGAGCCATGGTCAAGCCTTCCTCCCCAGACCTCTCAGGAAAGGTAAGAAAGATTTGGACTCCAACCATTAAAGTAAATTATAGTTGTTAATTCTGATTCTCTGCTTCTAAATGAATGCTGTGAGATCTTACTTGTGTGCCTTGCCACGACTACCTTGCAATGAACTAAACCAGTATATGCATGATAAACCTGAGTATCTCCCTATTAATTTTCTAAGATAAAATCCTACACCACAATTGGTGAAGTTGGCAGTGGTTATCTCTGATTAATTATTGGTTACACCACTACTTACTCGGCTATTGTTTGACTTAAAGGTGACTTTAGGAAACTAGTTTTCTCAAGGCTCAAGGTTCAGACGATCTCAGGGCCTTTGTGGGTCACCCCAACTCCCTGGACCCCAGAAATCTGGATCTCAGGAGAATCAAAACTGTTTCTCATCAATAAATCCTAACTACCAAATAGGAGAAAAAAAAAAAAATTTTTTTTTTTTTTTTGGCACCAAATAGGAAAAGTAAATGCTTTTAGTAGTTCAAAGAAAGGAGAGAGGTTGTTTTGACCTGAGGTGCTTAGGTAAGGGTTTCTTGAGGGAGCAAGGATAAATAAGGCCTAATTCGATGGCACCGTTTTTTTTTTTTTTTAATGTAAATAAAGCGACAGTTATTGATCTTTACTAAGTGCTAGGTACTGCACCAAACACTTTATGTGCATTATATCATTTAATTATATAACAACTCTTTAAGTAGGGAGGTGTTGTCATTAGCTTTACAGTCCATATGAAGCTCCAAGAGGTGAAGGGATTTGTCCAATATCACCCAGCAAGTCAGCAGAGGATCTGGGATTTGCCCTTGGGTGGTCAGACATTGGTAGGCTGGTAACTGAAAGTTTGGAGGTTGGAACCCACCCAGTGGCAACATGGAAGAAAAGCCCTGTTGATTTGCTTCTGTAAGATCAACAGTCAAGAAAATATTATGGAGTTCAGCTCTACTCTGTGACACTTGGAGTATCCATGAGTTGGAATCAACTTGACGGTACGACAACAGTTCGACGCCAGAACCATGCTCCTGAACATTACATTACACTGGTCTAGTCCTTGGGAACAGTGAATTGCCAGACAAATTGGGCTGGAACAGGAGGCTGTTGCCTAGGAGCAGTAGGAGATAAAGCTGGGAATGCTTCTTGGAGTCAGATAGCTAAGAGTGATCCTTTGGAGAGAAATTACATGCTCAAAGAGATTAAACTTTAGAAAGGTGAGTCTTGTGCCAATGTGTAAGATGAAACTGATGAGTGAGATTGGAGTCTGGGAAATGGGTTAAAAAAAATCAAGATGCTGTGGAGTGGATTCTAACTCATAGTGACCCCATGTGTGTCAGAGAAGAACTGTACTCTGTAGGGTTTTCAATGGCTGCTTTTTGGGAAGTAGATTTCCAGGCCTTTCAACTGAGATGCCTCTGGGTGGACTTAAGCCTCTAATGTTTCTGTTAGCAGCCGAGCATGTTAATTGTTTGCACCACCTAGGGACTTCAAAAAATGGGTTAGGAGGAGTGCATGCTTGGGTGTGCTCCCTGGCATTTGGGTTGGGAGCTACACAGGGCATGAGGAAATGGTCACAGTGTGCTATAAGACAGTGTATAAAAAAAACTAAACTCATTGCCTTTGAGTCAATTCCAACTCATAGTGACCCTGTAGGACAGAGTAAAACTACCCTAAAGAGTTTCCAAGGAGCATCTAGGGGATTCAAACTGCCCATCTTTTGGTTAGCAGCTGTAGCTCTTAACCCCTACGCCACCAGGGTTAAGTGTCAAAATATGTACCAACAAAATAAATCATACGTAGTACTCTTAGCACAGTGCTTGGCACAGAGTAGCCACGTAATAATCAAGCCTCTTATATTGTCCACAAAAAGAGAAGATGCTGCGCTTTGCGCTGGCGACTGCTGCTGCGTGATCTTCTCGCGCGCCGCCCCGCTCCCTCTTCGGAGCCGGCCCGGAGGGTGCCTCGCGAGTCGTGACGACCAAGGCCGTGTGCGTGCTGAAGGGCGACGGCCCTGTGGCGGGCACCGTCTACTTCGAGCAGAAGGGAGACGGGCCCGTCAAGGTTTCGGGAAGAATCAAAGGACTGACGGAAGGCCTCTATGGATTCCACGTTCACCAGTTTGGAGATAATACACAAGGCTCTACCAGTGCTGGTCCTCACTTTAATCCTCAGTCCAAAAAACATGGTGGGCCCCAGTCTGAAGAGAGGCATGTTGGAGACGTGGGCAATGTGACTGCCCACAAGGATGGCGTGGCCGACGTGTGTATTGAAGACTCTGTGATCTCGCTCACAGGAAGCAATTCTATCATTGGCCGCACCATGGTGATCCATGAAAAAGTGGATGACTTGGGCCAAGGTGGAAATGAAGAAAGCACCAAGACAGGCAATGCTGGAGGTCGCCTGGCTTGTGCTGTGATTGGGATCGCGCCCCAATAAACCTTCCTTAGGACGTGGTCTGAGTCCTAGTAACTACTCATCTGTCTTCTTGTTAGCTGTAGAAATTTAACTTGGCAAACATTAAACACTGTACTCTTAAAAGTTTAACTGTATGATTTTGTTTCTGCTTTTTTTGCTTTAAGTACTTGTAATGAGAAATGATTTCTGACCACTTGAAAGATTGTATAGTTTTATAAAATTGTTAAAATGTCTGTTTCAGTGATCTCTGTATTTTGCCAAACTTATAGTCACTTAAGGGTATTAAACATAACTGTCTTAAAAAAAAAAAAAAAAGAGAGAAGATGCTGTGGTGGTTGGGAAAAGCTAATTTCAATTACACAATTTTGTTTCTTCAGTTCATCACCCTAGAATTCATGCCCAGGGATACTGGAGTTGCAGAAATGTTTATGGCCCATTATTTTTGTTCTTATAATTATTATCATGTAACATTTATTGGGTTTAAAAAAATACAGAGGTAAAAGAAAATAAACCGTTCAGTTCATTATTCTTAAGGAGAAAGAAAAGCAATATCAAATACTAGCCAAGAAAGAGAAAGATATGAGATAGGAAAGCCAGATATATATTTGCTTCTATTGTGAATTAAAGAATTTAGCCCTTATTAAATGCACGTTCCAGTTTGTCGTACTGTGGTGGTTTGTGTGTTGCTATGATGCTGGAAGCTATGCCTCTGGTATTTCAAGTACCAGCAGGATCACCCATGTTGGACAGGCTTCAGAGGAACTTCCAGACTAAGACAGACTAGGAAGAAAGGCTTGATGATCTACTTCCCAAATTCACCAATGAAAATCTTAAGAATCATGACAGAATGTTGTTGGACTTGCTTGCTTTGGACACGTCATCAGGAGGGATGAATTGCTGGAGGAAGACATCATGTTTGGTGAAATAGAAGGCCAAAAGGGGTAAGGGAGACCCACAGTGAGATGGATGGCACAATAACCACAACAATGGACTCAAACATGCCAACAGTCATGAGGGTGGCAGGACTGGGCAATATTTTGTTTACATAAGGATGCCATGAGTTGGAGTTAACTGCATCTCTCTCTCTCTCCTTATTTAATCATCTACACATTGGAAAGTTCATCTATCCAGTTCCAGCAAATCGTGTAGGAACAGGACCAACCTGTGAATAAACTCAAACCATTTTCCTTAAAGGGTTTTGGGTAATGTCACCCAGGGACTCATTAAAGTAGTGCTGGGGAAATTGGTCCTGGTTGAATTAGTTCTGTTGGAACCAGAGACAGAATAAACTGGTTCCAAGGCTCCAGAGCCTTTTCAAAGTGAAAGTTATGCAATACCTCTGGTCTGGCTCAGGGGCTTTACCACCTCAGCAGGTAGAAGGAATTCTTAGGTGACCACATATACTAGGAGTCCAACTGCCAGGTTCTGTGGAGGCTCTAATACCCTGTGACATCTCTATTATTTACTTAATGTATTTTGTTTAAAAATGCATGTCCCTCTTTAGCTTCAGTTGAAGCAAAATAAAGACAGATTGATGTGCTAGTTCAATAATTTCTAATTTCTGTGAGGCATAAATGACATCATTTTTGTGAAGTGCTTTTTTTTTTTAATCAGGTAGATGTTTAATGAGTATTAAAAAGTATAATAAAACCAAAAAACCAAACCTGTTGCCGTCAAGTTGATTCCAGCTCATAATGACCCTATAGGACAGAGTAGAACTGCCCCATAGGGTTTCCAAGGAGCAGCTGGTGGATTTGAACTGCTGACTTTTTAGTTAGCAGCTGTAGTGCTTAACCACTGTGCCACCAGGACTCCAATAAGTATAATAATAAGTGTTACATAATAAATGTATTTGATAAGTGTTATTCACCAAAAACCCAAACCATCGAGTCGATTCCAACTTATAGCAACCCTATAGGACAGAGTAGAAGTGCCCCATAGAGTTCCAAGGAGCGCCTGGTGGATTTGAACTGCCAACCCTTTGGTTAGCAGCTGTAGCACTTAACCACTACACCACCAGGGTTTCCAATAAGTGTTATTAGGTATTATATATTTTTCATTTTATTATTAAAATAATGAAACTACTATTAGTAGTAATGGCTTAATAGAAATAATATTAATAAACTTATTAGTAATGTGGGGGCTGGCAACCAGGACTCTGGTTAACTCTCCTTTCTTTGATTCTCTTAATATTTTTATATTCTCTGTTTCATTTATCTCTGCTTTAATCTTTATTATTTCCTTCCTTCTGCTTGCTTTGGGTTTAATTTGCTCTTTTTTTTTCTGGTTCCTGTAGGTGCAAGGCTAGGTTATTAATTTGAAATCTTTTTTAATGTAGGCATTACAGCTAAACTGCTTTTGCTGCATTGCATGTACTTTGGTATGTTTTTGTTTTCATTCATTTAAACATCAAAATATTGGAACTCTCATACATTGCTGGTGGGAATATAAAATGGAGCAGCTGCTGTGGAAAAGAGTTTGGCATTTCCTCAGAGTTAAGCATAAAATTACCATGTGACCTAACAATTCCACTGCTAGATATACACCCAAAACACTTGAAAGCAAGGGCTCAAACAGATACTTGTAGATCAATGTTCATTGCAGCACTATTCACAATAGCCAAAATGTGGGAACAACCTAAATGTCTATCAACGGGTGAATGGATAAACAAAATGTGGTACATAAATATAATGGATTATTATTTAGGCATAAAGAGAAATGAAGATCTAATATATGTTACAGCAGGGATGAACTTTGAAGACATTATGTTGAATGAAATAAGTCAGACACAAAAGGACAAATATTGTATGATCCCACTTATATGAAATGTTTTGAATAGGCAAATGTATAGAGACAAAAGTTTATTAGTGATTTCCGAGGGCTGGGGGAAGGGAAATAAGGGAAATTATTGTTTAAGGGGTACTGAGTTTCTGTTTAGGGTGGTAAAAAAATATTTGGAAATCGATGGTAGTAATGGCTGCACAACATGGTGAATATAATTAATGCCATTGAATCGTACACTTAAAAAAGGTTAAATGGCAACATTTTGTTATATATGTTTTACAACAATAAAATTTTATTCTCTTAGATGCTACTGTAAATGGAATGATTTCCCTAATTTCTTTTTCAGATTTCTCATTGCTGATGTATAGAAACCCAGCTAATTTTTGTTTGTTAATCTTGTGCCTTGCAACTTTGCTAAATTTCTCTATTAGCTCTAGAAGCATTCTTGCAGAATCTTAGGGATTCAGGTTGTCATCCATAAAGAGAGAGAATTTTACCTCTTCTTTTCTAATCTGGATACATTTTATTTGTTTTTCTTGTCTTATTACTCTGGCTAGGACTTCTAACATCATAATATTAAATGGAAGTGGTAGGAGCAAACATCCTTGTTTTGTTCCTGATTTCAAGGGGAAAGTTCTCAGTCTTTCACTATTAAGTATAATGGTGGCTGTTGGCTTTTCATACATCCTCTGAATCATATTAAGGAACTTCTTTTCTATTCCAATATTCTTGAGGGTTTTCATCAAGAAAGAGTGTTGGATTTTATCAGATTCTTTTTCTGCATCCGTGGAGATGATCATGTGGTTCTTTTCCTTCGCTCTATTGATGTGGTTGGTGTATTATGTTAACTGATTTTCTAATGTTGAATCATCCCTGCTTTCCTGGAATGAATCTCATTTGGTCATGGTGTATGACTCTTTTCATGTGCCGTTGGATTCCATTCACTAATATTTTGTTGAGGATTTTTGCATCTATATTCTTAAGGGATACTGGCCTGTAGTTTTCTTGTGGTGTCTTTATCTTGTTTTGGTATCAGGGTTATATTTGCTTCACAGAATGAATTAGGGAGTATTCTTTCCTTCTCTATCTTTGGGAATAGTTTATACAGGATTGGTGTCAGTTCTTCTTTAAATGTTTGGTAGAACACCCCAGTGAAGCCATCTCATCCAGGGCTTTTTTTGAGGGGGGTCGGCGGAGGGGGGGGTGGAGATCTTTGATCACTGATTTACTCTCTTTGCTTGCTATGAGTCTGATGAGATTTTCTATTTCCTCTTAAGTCATTTTGGGTAGGTTGTGTGGTTCTAAGAATTTGCCCATTTCATCTAGGTTATCCAGTTTGTTGCTGTATAGTTGCTCATAATATTCTGTCATAATTTTATTTATTTCAGTCGTAATGTCTCCTCTTTCATTTCTTAATTTGATTATTTGCATCTTTTCCCTTTTTCTGTCAGATCAATAGGGTCACTATGAGTCGAAATTCACTTGATGGCAATGGGTTTTTAGCTAAAGGTTTGTCAGTTTTACTGATTTGAGCCTTGTTTTTGTTGTATGTTGTTTATAGAGGTTCTTTATCAGATTTAGATAGCTTCTTTCTTTTCCAAGTTTGCTAAGATTTTTTTAAGATCATGAATTAGTGTTCAATTTTGTCAAGTGCTTTTCTGTATCTAACAAGATGGTCATATAATTTTTTTCTTGTTTTGTTAACGTAGTGGTTTTTCAAATACCAAACCATCCTCGCATACACAGAATAAATGCCACTTAGTTGGAGTTTATTCAATGAATTTGATTTGCCAATATTTTGTTAAGAAATTTTACATGTGTGTTTAAGAGATTAGTCTGTTTTGAGTTCTTCCTTTATTCTGTGAGTTACTGAGAGCATATTGCTTAATTTCCAAGCAGTTGGAGCATTTCTGGTTATATTTTTGTCAATTTTTTTGGCTTAATTCCATTATGATCAGAGAACATAATCTGAATGATTGCCATCATTTGATCATTATTCTTTTTTGATGCTAAAATTGTCCCAGATTTAGCCAGTAGGTCTTTTTCAAGCAGTGTCCTTGTAATGTTTTTCTGTCAGTTTTTGAGAACTGTCTTTCTGAGAGAACTAGATATTCCAGGCTGACCTTGAACACCCAGACCTAGAATCAATCAACCAAGGAGGCCCGGTTCCTCCTAGTTGGGAATTATATTTAGAAACTAAGATCTAGCTACTGTAGGTGTGCTCTTTGCTACTGGGGTGTCATTGCTTCTAGATTCTTTCAGTGAACAGATAAGGATTTTTTTTTTAAATCATGAGTTTATATTGATACTGTCAATTCCAACACAACACCACAGATTTCTTCCCCTCCTCCTCCCTTTGTGTATTTGTACCTCCCTTTCTTTTCTTTCTCTCACAGAGGAAACCCTGCTGGTGTAACGACAGTGGGTTTTTTGGTGGGTCTCTCACAGAGGAGCCCTGGTAGTTAAGAGCTCAGTTCGCTAACCAAAAGTTTGGCAGTTTGAACCATCAGCTGCTCCTTGGTAACCCTATGGGGCAGTTCTACTTTGTCCTATAGGAGCTACTCATCAGCAACGGGTTTTTAGGTTTTCTCTCACAGAGGAAGAGATCTCATAGACTTGAAGAAATACATATATATTTATGCCTATTCCCAAGAAAGTTGATCCAACTGAGTGTGGAAAGTATCAAAAAATATCATTAATATCACACGCAAGTAAAATTTTGCTGAAGATTATTCAAAAGCAGCTACAGCAGTATATCAACAGGGAACTGCCAGAAATTCAGGCAGGATTCAGAAGAGGATGTGGAACCAGGGATATCATTGCTGATGTCAGATGGATCGTGGCTGAAGGAGAATACCAGAAAGATGTTTATCTGTGTTTTATTGACTTTGCAAAGGCATTCGACTGCATGGATCATAACAAACTATGGATAACATTGCGAAGAATGGGAATTCCAGAACACTTAATTGTGCTCGTGAGGGACCTGTACATAGATCAAGAGGCATTATTCGAACAGAACAAGGGGATACTGTGTGGTTTAAATTCAGGAAGGGTGTGCATCAGGGTTGTGTCCTTTCACCATACCTATTCAATCTGTATGCTGAGCAAATAATCCGAGAAGCCGGGCTATACAAAGAAGAACGGGGCATCAGGATTGGAGGAAGACTCATTAATAACCTGCATTATGTAGATGACACAACCTTGCTTGCTGAAAGTGAAAAAGACTTGAAGCACTTACTGGTAAAGATCAAAGACCACAGCCTTCAGTATGGATTACACCCCAACATAAAGAAAACAAAAAGCCTCACAAATGGACCAATAAGCAGCATCATGATAAACAGGGAAAAGATTGATGTTGTCAAGTATTTCATTTTACTTGGATCCACGATCAACACCGGAGGAAGCAGCAGTCAAGAAATCAAGAGACGCATTGCATTGGATGAATCTACTGCAAAAGACCTCTTTAAAGAGTTGAAAAGCAAAGATGTCACCTTGAAGACTAAGGTGTGCCTGACCCAAGCCATGGGGTTTTCAATTGGCTCCTATGCATGTGAAAGCTGGACGATGAATAAAGAAGAAGTAAGAAGAACTGACGCCTTTGAATTGTGGTGTTGGAGAAGAGTACTGAATGGACTGCCAAAAGAACAAACAAATCTGTCTTGGAAGAAGTACAACCAGAATATTCCTTAGAAGCAAGAATGGCGAGACCATGTCTCACATACTTTGGACAAGTTATCAGGAGGCATCGGTCCCTGGAGAAGGACATCATGCTTGGTAAAGTAGAGCATCAGCGAAAAAGAGGAAAGCCCTCATTAAGATGGATTGACACAGTGGCTGCAACAATGGGTTCAAGCATAACGATTGTGAGGATGGCACAGTGTTTCGTTCAGTAGTACATAGGATCTCTATGAGTCGGAACTGACTCAATGGCACTTCACAACAACAACTCA
Organism: Loxodonta africana; assembly: GCF_030014295.1. Lineage (NCBI taxonomy): Eukaryota > Metazoa > Chordata > Mammalia > Proboscidea > Elephantidae > Loxodonta > Loxodonta africana. The sequence goes on from NC_087353.1 coordinate 77,313,785, forward strand.
TAGAGAAGCCTCGGTGATGCAGTGGTTAAGAGCTTGGCTGCTAACCAAAAGTCAGCAGTTCGAATCCAGCAGCTGCTCCTTGAAAACTCTATGTTTTACTCTATCCTATAGGGTCACTATGAGTTGGAATCAACTCAACAGCAATGGGTTTCTCTCACAGAATCCTATCTACCAGCAACATCAATATACTTAGTCATTTGCCCAATCTTAGAAAAACATGTCTCAGAATTACTTTCATATACACTGCTACCCCCAGCAAACCTGATAAGTAGAGTTTAAGATTTCTTTGAAGTTATTTTTCTGTTTAGTTTATGTTCAGCTAAGGTTATGTGTCAACATACTGTGTTTCAAATTTACTTAGGTTAGTTCTTTTTCTTGCTTCTCGTGGTTATGTTATTAATTTAATATCTATTTAGAGTTCTTTTACATTTTTATTCAGTTTTAGTTATTTACCTCTCTGTTGATTTAGTTTTATGTTTTTGATTATGTAAAACATTAACATCATTGAAAAGCCAAAACTATACAAAAATATATCATCAAAGAAATGACATTGCCTTTGTTATTCCTTCTAGTCTAATCCACTGTCTGTAGGTAATCAGTATTATTGGTCTCCGGTTTAACCTTTTTGTGTTCTTTTTGCAAAAATGATGCTTCTGCATGTATGCCTTTAAATATGTATGTGTGCGTGTGAGTCTGTGTGTATGTGTATATATATTTAGGTATGTGTGTGAGTCTGTGTGTATATACATACATATGTATATGTATGTGTGTATATATATAATATTCTTTATTTCCTTTTCTTATACATATACTTTTTTACTTTTTATTTAACAATATATTAGAGTTGGATGAAGCGCATCTTCTAGCAGGTTCTTCAGTAAGTGCTTATGAGTATAGTATATCCTGGGTTTTTGCATGTTTAAAACTGCTTTTATTTAGAAAAGCTTGGCTGGAAATAAAATCCTTGGTTTACATTTTCATTCTTGAAAATGCTGCTCCACTACTGTCTGCTTTGTATATGGCTGTCAAGAAGTCTGCTGCCAACTTGGTTTGTTTTCTTTTGTAAGTGATTTAGTCTTTTATTTAGGGAATTTCCTTGGATCATATTTTAGTATTATTTCTATTCCATTGGTTTTATTGTTCCTTTGTTTTGTCTGTTTCCTTTTTCAGAGACTCCAGTTTTTTATATGTTGGATCTTTTTCTATGGCAATCACTTTCTCTAACTTTTTTTATCTCTATTTTGTTTTCATTTGCTTTGCTATTTTAATTTCTCTTCTCAATTACCCTTATTATATTTTCCATTAAACTCTATTCTTTTAAGACACCATGCAATTTAGTCTTTATATCTAGGATGATTTTTGTCTTTTTATTAAGCCTCTTTGCTAAAGTCAGTCAATTTTTGTTTCACTTCTTCCTGTTTTTTGTCCATATCTGTGTTATTTTTGAATTTCTGATTTGAGGCATTTTATCATATATATGAACACTTGCTTAAGGATATTTAATTCAGGTTGAAGCGTAGTGTGCATTTTCTTTTGCTCTGTGATTTTTTTGAGGGGTGAGTAGGGGGGATTTTAAATGCTTTGAGCTAGTTTTTTTTTTTTTAATTAATTTTTATTGACCTTCAAGTTAACATTTACCATTCCAATCAGTCTGTCACATGTAAGTTTACATACATCTTACTCCCTTCTCCCACTTGCTCTCCCCCTATTGAGTCAGCCCTTTCAGTCTCTTGTTTTTTGCCAATTTTGCTGTCTTCCCTCTCTCTATATCTTCCCATCCCCCCTCCAGTCAAGAGTTGCCAACGCACTCTCCAGTGTCCACCTGATTTAATTAGCTCACTCTTCATCAGCATCTCTCTCCCCCCCGCTGACCAGTCCTTTTCATGTCTGATGAGTTCTCTTCGGGGATGATTCCTGTCCTGTGCTATCAGAAGGTCTGGGGAGCATTGCCTCCGGGATTCCTCTAGTCGCAGTCATACCATTAAGTATGGTCTTTTTATGGGAATTTGGGGTCTGTATCCCATTGGTCTCCTGCTCCCTCAGGAGTTGTCTGTTGTGCTCCCTGAGAGGGCAGACATCGATTGTGGCCGGGCACCAACTAGTTCTTCTGGTCTCAGGATGATGTAGGTCTCTGGTTCTTGTGGCCCTTTCTGTCTCTTGGGTTCTTAGTTGTCGTGTGACCTTGGTGTTCTTCCTTTGCCTTTGCTCCAGGTGGGTTGAGACCAATTGATGCATCTTAGATGGCCGCTTGTTGGCATTTAGGACCCCAGACGCCACATTTCAAAGTGGGATGCAGAATGTTTTCATAATAGAATTATTTTGCCTATTGACTTAGAAGTCCCCGCAAACCATGTTCCCCAGACCCCAGCCCCTGCTCCGCTGACCTTTGAAGCTTTCATTTTATCCCGGAAACCTCTTTGCTTTTAGTCCAGTCCAATTTGGCTGACCTTCCATGTATTGAGTGTTGTCTTTCCCTTCACCCAAAGCAGTTCTTATCTACTGATTGATCAATAAAAAACCCTCTCCCTCCCTCCCTCCCTCCCCCCTTTGTAACCACTAAAGTATGTGTTTTTCTCCGTTTTTTCTATTTCTCAAGATCTTATAATAGTGGTCTTATACAATATTTGTCCTTTTGCCTCTGACTCATTTCGCTCAGCATAATGCCTTCCAGATTCCTCCATGTTATGAAATGTTTCAGAGATTCGTCACTGTTCTTTATCGATGCGTAGTATTCCATTGTGTGAATATACCACAATTTACCCATTCATCCGTTGACGGACATCTTGGTTGCTTCCAGCTTTTTGCTATTGTAAACAGAGCTGCAATAAACATGGGTGTGCATATATCTGTTTGTGTGAAGGCTCTTGTATCTCTAGGGTATATTCCGAGGAGTGGCATTTCTGGGTTGTATGGTAGTTCTATTTCTAACTGTTTAAGATAACGCCAAATGGATTTCCAAAGCGGTTGTACCATTTTACAATCCCACCAGCAGTGCATGAGAGTTCCAATCTCTCCACAGCCTCTCCAACATTTATTATTTTGTGTTTTTTGGATTAATGCCAGTCTAGTTGGTGTGAGATGGAATCTCATCGTAGTTTTAATTTGCATTTCTCTAATGGCTAATGATCAGGAGCATTTTCTCATGTATCTGTTGGCTGCCTGAATATCTTCTTTAGTGAAATGTGTGTTCATATCCTTTGCCCACTTCTTGATTGGGTTGTTTGTCTTTTCGTGGTTGAGTTTTGACAGAATCATGTAGATTTTAGAGATCAGGCGCTGGTCTGAGATGTCATAGCTGAATATTCTTTCCCAGTCTGTAGGTGGTCTTTTTACTCTTTTGGTGAAGTCTTTAGATGAGCATAGGTGTTTGATTTTTAGGAGCTCCCAGTTATCTGGTTTCTCTTCATCATTTTTGGTAATGTTTTGTATTCTGTTTATGCCCCGTATTAGGGCTCCTAGGGTTGTCCCTATTTTTTCTTCCATGATCTTTATCGTTTTAGTCTTTATGTTTAGGTCTTTGATCCACTTGGAGTTATTTTTTGTGCATGGTGTGAGGTATGGGTCCTGTTTCATTCTTTTGCAAATGGATATCCAGTTATGCCAGCACCATTTGTTAAAAAGACTATCTTTTTCCCAATTAACTGACACTGGGCCTTTGTCAAATATCAGCTGCTCATACATGGATGGATTTATATCTGGGTTCTCAATTCTGTTCCATTGGTCTATGTGCCTGTTGTTGTACCAGTACCAGGCTGTTTTGACTACTGTAGCTATATAATAGGTTCTGAAATCAGGTAGAGTGAGGCCTCCCACTTTCTTCTTCTTTTTCAGTAATGCTTTGCTTATCCGGGGCTTCTTTCCCTTCCATATGAAATTGGTGATTTGTTTCTCTATCCCCTTAAAATATGACATTGGTATTTGGATTGGAAGTGCGTTATATGTATAGATGGCTTTTGGTAGAATAGACATTTTTACTATGTTAAGTCTTCCTATCCATGAGCAGGGTATATTTTTCCACTTAAGTATGTCCTTTTGAATTTCTTGTAGTAGAGCTTTGTAGTTTTCTTTGTATAGGTCTTTTACATCCTTGGTAAGATTTATTCCTAAGTATTTTATCTTCTTGGGGGCTACTGTGAATGGTATTGATTTGGTGATTTCCTCTTCGGTGTTCTTTTTGTTGATGTAGAGGAATCCAACTGATTTTTGTATGTTTATTTTATAACCTGAGACTCTGCCAAACTCTTCTATTAGTTTCAGTAGTTTTCTGGAGGATTCCTTAGGGTTTTCCCTGTATACAATCATGTCATCTGCAAATAGTGATAGCTTTACTTCCTCCTTGCCAATCTGGATACCCTTTATTTCTTTGTCTAGCCTAATTGCCCTGGCTAGGACTTCAAGTACGATGTTGAATAAGAGCGGTGATAAAGGGCATCCTTGTCTGGTTCCCGTTCTCAAGGGAAATGCTTTCAGGTTCTCTCCATTTAGAGTGATATTGGCTGTTGGCTTTGCATAGATGCCCTTTATTATGTTGAGGAATTTTCCTTCAATTCCTATTTTGGTAAGAGTTTTTATCATAAATGGGTGTTGAACTTTGTCAAATGCCTTTTCTGCATCTATTGATAAGATCATGTGGTTTTTATCTTTTGTTTTATTTATGTGATGGATTACATTAATGGTTTTTCTGATATTAAACCAGCCTTGCATACCTGGTATAAATCCCACTTGATCAGGGTGAATTATTTTTTTGATGTGTTGTTGGATTCTATTGGCTAGAATTTTGTTCAGGATTTTTGCATCAATGTTCATGAGGGATATAGGTCTATAATTTTCTTTTTTTGTAATGTCTTTACCTGGTTTTGGTATCAGAGAGATGGTAGCTTCATAGAATGAGTTGGGTAGTATTCCGTCTTTTTCTATGCTTTGAAATACCTTCAGTAGTAGTGGTGTTAACTCTTCTCTGAAGGTTTGGTAGAACTCTGCAGTGAAGCCGTCCGGGCCAGGGCTTTTTTTTGTTGGAAGTTTTTTGATTATCGTTTCAATCTCTTTTTTTGTTATGGGTCTATTTAGTTGTTCTACTTCTGAATGTGTTAGTTTAGGTAGGTAGTATTTTTCCAAGAATTTATCCATTTCTTCTAGGTTTTCAAATTTGTTAGAGTACAATTTTTCGTAGTAATCTGAAATGATTCTTTTAATTTCATTTGGCTCTGTTGTGATGTGGTCCTTCTCGTTTCTTATTCGGGTTATTTGTTTCCTTTCCTGTTTTTCTTTAGTCAGTCTAGCCAATGCTTTATCAATTTTGTTAATTTTTTCAAAGAACCAGCTTTTGGCTTTGTTAATTCTTTCAATTGCTTTTCTGTTCTCTAATTCATTTAGTTCAGCTCTAATTTTTATTATTTGTTTTCTTCTGGTGCCTGATGGGTTCTTTTGTTGCTCACTTTCTATTTGTTCAAGTTGTCGGGACAGTTCTCTGATTTTGGCTCTTTCTTCTTTTTGTATGTGTGCATTTATCGATAGAAATTGGCCTCTGAGCACTGCTTTTGCTGTGTCCCAGAGGTTTTCATAGGAAGTATTTTCATTCTCGTTGCTTTCTAAGAATTTCCTTATTTCCCTCCTTGATGTCTTCTATAACCCAGTCTTTTTTCAGGAGGGTATTGTTCATTTTCCAAGTATTTGATTTCTTTTCCCTGGTTTTTCTGTTATTGATCTCTAGTTTTATTGCCTTGTGGTCTGAGAAGATGCTTTGTAATATGTCGATGTTTTGGACTCTGCAAAGGTTTGTTTTATGACCTAATATGTGGTCTATTCTAGAGAATGTTCCATGTGCGCTAGAAAAAAAAGTATATTTTGCAGCAGTTGGGTGGAGAGTTCTCTATAAGTCGATGAGGTCAAGTTGGTTGATCGTTGTAACTAGATCTTCCGTGTCTCTATTGAGCTTCTTACTGGATGTCCTGTCCTTCTCCGAAAGTGGTGTGTTGAAGTCTCCTACTATAATTGTGGAGGTGTCTATCTCACTTTTCAATTCTGTTAAAATTTGATTTATGTATCTTGCAGCCCTGTCATTGGGTGCATAAATATTTAATATGGTTATGTCTTCCTGATCAATTGTCCCTTTTATCATTATATAGTGTCCTTCTTTATCCTTTGTGGTGGATTTAAGTCTAAAGTCTATTTTGTCAGAAATTAATATTGCTACTCCTCTTCTTTTTTGCTTATTGTTTGCTTGATATATTTTTTTCCATCCTTTGAGCTTTAGTTTGTGTCTCTAAGTCTAAGGTGTGTCTCTTGTAGGCAGCATATAGATGGATCGTGTTTCTTTATCCAGTCTGTGACTCTCTGTCTCTTTATTGGTGCATTTAGTCCATTTACATTCAGCGTAATTATAGATAAATATGTTTTTAGTGCTGTCATTTTGATGCCTTTTCATGTGTGTTGGCCATTTCATTTTTCCACATACTTTTTTGTGCTGAGACGTTTTTCTTAGTAGATTGTGAGATCCTCATTTTCATAATGTTTAACTTTATGTTAGTTGAGTCGTTACGTTTTTCTTGGCTTTTTTCTTGAGTTATGGAGTTGATATTCCTTTTTGTGGTTACCTTGTTATTTACCCCTATTTTTCTAAGTAAAAACCTAACTTGTATTGTTCTATATCACCTTGTATCACTCTCCATCTGGCAGTTCAATGCCTCCTATATTTAGTCCCTCTTTTTGATTATTGTGATCGTTTATCTATTGATTTCCATGATTCCCTGTTATGTGTATTATTTTGTTTATTTATTTATTTTTTAGAATTAATCTTAATTTGTTTGTTTTTGTGCTTTCCCTATTTGAGTTGCATTAATATCAGGACGTTCTGTTTTGTGACCTTGGATTGTGCTGGTAGCTGATATTATTGGTCATCAGGCCAAACAATCTCCTTTAGCATTTCTTGCAGTCTTGGTTTAGTTTTTGCAAATTCTCTAAAGTTGTGTTTATCTGTAAGTATCTTAATTTCGCCTTCATATTTCAGAGAGAGTTTTGCTGGATATATGATCCTTGGTTGGCAGTTTTTCTCCTTCAGTGCTCTGTATACGTCGTCCCATTCCCTTCTTGCCTGCATGGTTTCTGCTGAGTAGTCTGAACTTATTCTTATTGATTCTCCCTTGAAGGAAACCTTTCTTTTCTCCCTGGCTGCATTTAAAATTTTCTGTTTGTCTTTGGTTTTGGCAAGTTTGATGATAATATGTCTTGGTGTTTTTCTTTTTGGATCAATCTTAAATGGGGTTCGATGAGCATCTTGGATAGATATCCTTTCGTCTTTCATGCTGTCCGGGAAGTTTTGTGTCAGGATTTCTTCAACTATTTTCTCTGTGTTTTCTGTCCCCCCTCCCTGTTCTGGGACTCTAATCACTCGCAAGTTATCCTTCTTGATAGAGTCCCACATGATTCTTAGGGTTTCTTCATTTTTTTAAATTCTTTTATCTGATTTTTTTTCATCTATGTTGGTGTTGATTCCCTGGTCCTCTAGATGTCCCAGTCTGCATTCTAATTGCTCGAGTCTGCTCCTCTGACTTCCTATTGCGTTGTCTAATTCTGTAATTTTATTGTTAATCTTTTGGATTTCTACATGCTGTCTCTCTATGGATTCTTGCAACTTATTAATTTTTCCACTATGTTCTTGAATAATCTTTTTGAGTTCTTCAACTGTTTTATCAGTGTGTTCCTTGGCTTTTTCTGCAGTTAGCCTAATTTCATTTGTGATGTCTTGAAGCATTCTGTAAATTAGTTTTTTATATTCTGTATCTGATAATTCCAGGATTGTATCTTCATTTGGGAAAGATTTTGATTCTTTTGTTTGGGGGCTTGGAGAAGCTGTCATGGTCTGTTTCTTTATGTGGTTTGATATGGACTGCTGTCTCCGAGCCATCACTGGGAAACTAGTTTTTCCAGGTAATCAGCTAAAAAAAAAATGCAGTCAGATCCCTATCTGAATTCTCCCTCTGGCTCAGGGTATTCGGATGTTAATGGAGCCGCCTGGGGAGGGTGGGGGAGGGATCACAGAGCTAAGAGTGTAGCACCTCAGAATATAGAGCTGATCCCTGCGTTCACGCTCCGCCCGTGCCCGCCAAAATCCTGGCGGGACAGCTCCCCGGCTGGCACACTGCTCTCCCTGCTCCAAGACCAGTCACTTCCTCTCGGGGACTTCTCCCTCCAGCGCGCTGCTCCGCTCTTGAGAACTGGGTGGGTGTCGCCCGCACGAACGGCTTGGCCCACCCCCGGCGTCAATTCAGGGGAATATAACTGGTCCCCGCGCTCACGCCCTGCCCGCGCCCGCCAATGTCCCAGGGGGACGGCTCCCCGGCTGGGACGCTGCTCTCCCCGCTCCGAGACCAGTCACTTCCTCCCGGGGACTTCTCCCTCCGGTGCGCCGCGCCGCACGCGCAAACTGGGTGGGCATCGCCCGCACGAACGTATGGGCCCCCCCCGGGGTCGCTTTAGGGAAATATAGCTGATCCCCATGCTCGCACCACGCCCGCTCCCCGCCAAACTCTGGCGGGACGGCTCCCCGGCTGGGACGCTGCTCTCCCCACTCCAAGATCAGTCACTGCCTCCCGGGTACTTCTCCTACCGGCTGCGCCGCTACGCCGCCCGCGCCGACTGGCTAGGCTCCCTCCCGGGATGAGTTCGGGGGCTAGGGCTGGGCCCCTTGTCTGTGCCGTCCGCCCCCCTGGGCTCTGCCTCAGAACGGGCTCCAAAGGTCACCTGGCTGGTACGCTGGCTCCTGGTTCTGAAAATGATCGCTGTCTGCCCGTATTTGTTCGTTCTCCGTCTCTAAGTCTGTGTTTGTTGTTCAGATTTCGTAGATTGTTATGTATGTGATCGATTCACTTGTTTTTCCGAGTCTTTGTTGCAAGAGGGATCCGCGGTAGCGTCCACCTAGTCCGCCATATTGGCCCCGCCCTTGAGCTAGTTTTTTGTTTTCTTTTTATACTAGCCTTCTATGGATGCCATCCTGTTTTCTTTTTTCTGAACCAGCAAGGGTTGAGGGTTTTGTTTGGCTTGCTAGATTTCTTAATCTTGGAGCACCCTTTCCTCCTTGTGTACTTCAGTTCAGTTTTTTTTCATTGATGCAGTTCTTTATTTTGGTGGAGGACATGTTGATGTGTTTTCTGATTTTGTGATTTTCTTTTCTTTCTAGGGAACCCTTAATTTCTGCTTCTTGCTTCTTTTTTTTCCTTTTTGCCATTAAATCTCCAAGGATGGCCCTTTTACACCCCCCTCCATCTCCACCAGAAGTTGTGTCTTCACAACACTAGCATTTCTCAGGTCCCACACACTTTCGAGCCTCTTTCTCTTGATCTGCCAGATCTCAGAGATGTTCCGTTGTATATTCTGATTTTTGGTAAGACTTTCTCTGTCTGGAGGTGATTCTATCTGGCTTCAATCATCCCTAGGTCTCTGCTCCATTCTCATCTCTGATTAGCTGATGCCTGGCTCTTCGCTGGTGTCATATAATTTCTTGCTCACCTCAACCAATAGTTATTTTAACATCTGTGTTTGATAACATTAAAAACTGGTAATGTCCTACTGTCTATCTTTTTTTTTTTTACTTTGTATCACGTAGTTTGTCGCCTGGAATTCCTAGTAATTTTTAATTTACTGCAAAATTTTGTGTATGAAGAAGATTATAGAAATACTTTGAGTCTCTGGATTAATTTTTTTTCTCTACTGAGAAGATTTACTTATATTTCTGTTAGTCACGTAGGGTAGGGACACTAGTATGCCCAGATCACCATAACCCAATAAGGATCTGGGGTGACTTACGGTAGATTTGTTTCTGGTAGCAGTTTTCAGGTGTAGTACAGGGGCCCTAGTGAAATTTGGTGTATTATCATGGCTTCTTTCCTTTAGCATGCCTCAATCCCAAAATTTATCTTTACACTGTTAAAAGCTCTGCAAGTATGCACAAGTGAATCTCTTTGAGAAACTGGCATTCTGTCTCAGTTCAAATACTTCAGTTGAGTTCCTAAGCAAGGTAGAAATTAAGTGTGAATCTTTGCTTTGTAAAGTTGCCTTTACTGGTTTGATTTTCAGAAAGAAAAGGCAAGTGACCTGGGGTTGGAAATGGGGTGGATGTGGCAATGAGTGAGGGATTATTTTAGTATTCTTAACTATTTTTTCCTGTATTTTAGTATTTGTCATAAAAATGACATATGTGCACTTTATGTATGTGTGTATATACTGTATGTATACATGTAAATATATATATATATTTGTGTCTATGTCTTTGTGCATATCAGAGGTTTCATCTGGGGAGATTTTTCTACCCAGGAGACTTGTCAATGTATGGGGATAGATTTGGTTTTGATTGTCATGACTAGAGAACTGGTGCTATTGACAGTGGGTAGAGGCCAGGGACGGTACAAAACATCCAACAAAGTACAGGACAGCTCTACAACAAAAATTATCCAGGCCCAAATGTCAACAGTGCTGAGGTTGAGACATCCTGGTCTATGTCCACTTATTGGAAACCCTGGTGGAGTAGTTGTTAAGTGCTATGGCTGCTAACCTAAAGGTTGGCAGCTCAAATCCACAAGGCGCTCCTTGGAAACTCTGTGGGGCAGTTCTCCTCTGTCCTATTGAGTCGGAATCGACTCGACAGCAATGAGCTTGAGTTGAGTTGTCCACTTATTAACGTCTCTGAGTTCATATTGTTATGTCTAATTCCAGTCCAACACCACAGGGTTATTCCTAGCTTTCCCCATGCCTTAGGTTTGTCTCTCTTTTCCAACCTTGAGAAACCTGGCTCCCAACATTACCGATATATTTACTCATTTGTTCAGTTTTACAATACACAGAAAGTAGTTCCAGAACTGTGAACAACAAACATATAGGGTATGGTAAGATTCATTTGCAATTCTTTTTATCTTTAGTCTGAGACCATGTAGTCAAATTATAGTGTCCAGAAATCACTTGGATTCTTTTTTACTGTTAGTTCTGTTATACATTTGAAATATGTGTATATACACTTGTTTCAGTTTGTATTCCATTTTAGATTTTTCCACCATCATTGCTGATTTAATGTAAATTTCTGAGTATGTGAGACATTAACACAGTTTTAAAACTAAAAATCTATACAAAAAAGTATGCTTAGATAAGCCTCACTTCCTCTCTATCCCGTTACCATTCACCCCTGTAGGTAATCAATTTTATTCACTTCCGATTTATCCATCTGTGTTTCATATTATGAAAAATAAGCAGTTTTATATATTTTCTTACAAAAAGGTAGTTTTTGTTTTTGTTTTTTACAGAGAAAGCTTTATTTCAAGGAAGTGGCTCACACAGTTGTGGAGACTAGAAATTCCAAAATCCTTGGGTCAGGCGTCAGACTGGAAGCTTCTCCTGACTCACATGGTTGCAGGGGCTGATGAACCCAAAATCAGCAGGTCAGGTGGCAGGCTGCTGGTTCACAGGGCTGGGGGAGCTGATGAATCCCAAAATCTGCAGGTCAATGTCATTAGTCATCGGAGAGATGCAAATCAAAACCACAATGAGATACCATTTCATGCCCACTAGGATGGCTAAAATAAAAAACAAGCAAACAAATGTTGGCAAGGATGTGGGGAAATTGGAACCTTTATCCATTGCTGGTGGGAATGCAAAATGGTATAGCCATGTGGAAAACAGTTTGGGATTTCCTCAAAAAACTAAAAATAGAATTACCATAACCCACTACCACTGCCATCGAGTCGATTACCATATGACCCAGCAATTCCACTTCTAGGTGGAATTACCCAAAAGACTTCAAAGCAGAGACTCAAAAAGAGGCTGCTGTACAGCAGTGTTTACTGCAGCACTATTCACAATAGCCAAAAGGTGGAAACAACCTAAATGCCCGTGAATGGATGAATGGATAAACAAAGTGTAGTACATAAATACAATGGAATACTACTCAGCCAATAACAGAAGTCTTGATACAAGCTACAATATGGATGGAGCTTGAAGACATTATTATGATGAGTGAAATAAGTCAATCACAAAAGAACAAATATTGTAAGACCTTATATAAAAAGACAAGAAAAGGCAAATGCACAGAGATCAAAGTTCTTAGTGGTTATCAGAGTGAGAGGGAGGGGAAAGGAGAGGTTATTGCTTATGGAGTACTGAGTTTTGGTTTACAGTGATGGAAAAGTCACATTAAGGGTAGAGTTGCACAGCTGATTAACGTAATTGCTGTCAATAAATTGTACACTTGTTAAAAGTAGAATTGGCAAAAGTTGTGGAGATATATTTATAACAACAACAACAAAGAGTAGCTGCTGAGGCTGCTTATGTACAACCAAACACCTCATGGGATTTGGTTTGGTTTCGAGGTTTAGGGTCATGGTTTCATGGGACATTCCAGTTAATTGGGCTAATAATATGTTTAGGGTTTCTGTTCTACCTCCTGGTTCATTGTGTAGGTGCCTGGGGCCTTAAAAGCTTGCAAGTGGCCATTCAAGGTACAATAATTGGTCTCTATTTGCTTGGAACAACAGAGGAAGGAGAGTCAGGGATAAGAGGGGGAAATAGAATGTATGGCTAATGGCCTTCCTGAACAACTGCCTCATTTGCCATGAGACCAGAACTGCATGGTGCCTGGCTACTGTTACTGAACATTTTGATCAAAGATTCTATAGAAGAATCCTAATCAAAAGGGGGAAAATGCAGAACAAAATTTCAAATTCTCACAGACTCTAGACTTTCTGGAGCCATGGAGGTTAGATAAACCCCTGAAACTATGGCCCTAAGATAATCTTTAAACCAACAATATTCTCTGAAGTCTCCTTTTCCTTTATTACTTCATTCTCAAAAAAGTCATTGATAAAGGTTCAAATACTAATTACCACACATTATAGCAAAAACATCAGAAAATTTGACAAAATCAGTGACTACAGAAACACTGGCAGCAACTAAAAACAATAGCGTGTGCTTGTAGCATGTGCAGATGAAACCATGTGATTCAAAGCGTCATTGTAATTGGGTAATAATGACAGCTCTTGACCTGAGGGCATAAGAAGGTTCAAAAAGTAAATTAGCATAGAGGTTTAGCCTTGTTAGTATATTGATACATGTAATCTGGGCTTATGAAAAATGTTTTTGTTGTTGTAACTAACTACAGGGTTATTTTTATAAAAAATAATAAATTTCTGCTGAAACACTGCACAAAAATTTTATAGACAGTCATTTTGGTGTCATTCCCACTGACAGTGTCATCCAGTGCTGTCTGCACCTCCCATACCCACCTAGTGATGCCACTGGTTCCATTCCCAGAATTGCTCTAGATCTCTGGCAAGTGATTTTAGTTATTGCAAAAAAAATTGTCACTCAAGTTGACCATCTTTAAGGAGGGAAAGCGAATTCATTTTATTAAGCCTTTACTTAACTTTTGAGCCAGCATGACTTAAGATAATCATATTGTCTGCTCCCAGCTCCCCATGGAGTGTATTTATAAGAGTTTGGTTGGTGATCTGCTTTTGTAAAGATACAGCCAAGAAAGCCCTCTGGGGCAGTTCTACTCTGTCACACAGGGTCACTATGAGTCAGAATCGACTTGATGGTACCCAACAACAACGGTTTGCTTCATTAATGACTCTCTTTAAAATTCCCTTCTGATCTTCCAGCAAGGAAAAAAAAAAAAAAAAAAATCCTGTGTCAGGTCCTCTACCAAGCACTTTACGTGCATTACATTATTTAATCCTGCTACTACCTTCTGAGATAACCCAACCCACTGCCGTTGAGTCGAATTCCTACTCATAGCGACCCTCTAGGACAGAGTAGAACTGCCCCACAGAGTTTCCAAGGAGCACCTGGAGGATTCCAAGGAGCACCTGGCGGATTTCTGAGATAAGTAGGTGCTATATTATCCTTATCGCACATTGGAGGCTCAGAAGGGTTAAGGAATGTGCCCAAGGTCACCCAGCAAGTAAGTATGGAGGTTTATTAGACGTGTCCCAGTGAAGCAGCAGAAACCACGCAGTAATTTGAACAGGGAAAGTTTCAAGAATTATTAACTATAACAGGGGACTTTTTATAAAGAAGTAACCCGTTGCCATCCAGTTGATTCTGACTCATAGTGACCCCATAGGACAGAGTAGAGCTGCCCCATTGGGTTTCCAAGGAGCGGCTGGTGGATTCAAACTGCCGACCTTTTGGCTAGCAGCCTTAGCTCTCAACCACTGCACCAAGAGATCTCTAAAGGACACCCTTTGGCTCAAGGAAAATACCCAGGGAAGAAACAAATTTGGAAGCGGCCCCTCCCCAAGGCTGGGATCAGAACGGATTAGAGGTCTTAATTGTGGCCCACTTGAAGGTGGAGAAGTTTATTGATCCTTGACCAGAGTTGTTTCACAGTTGCTGAGCAAGCAGGAAATAACCTGAGGGTACTGGCGGTCCGGACTGGCAGACACGGAACTGCAGCTGGGTCTGGCACGCAGGAAACAGTTCTTGAGAGCGGGCGGTGGGGAGTGGGGAAGAGGGTGGATGTTGGCAGGCTCGCGCTGGGAAATTGACTGCCGGGGCACCTGTCTGACTCACTGGGAATCCACACTTAAAGGGCGTTGAGTGCCACTGAATGCCCCCACAAGGCTGCTGGCCCCACAAGTTGGAAGAGAAGCCCGTTGTCCTGCAGTGTTCCTCCAGCGCCCTCTCCTGACAAAACCTAACGTCACGTCAGCTGCAAAGGCGAACTTTTAAAACGGTCCAGCTCAGCTTGAACAGAGAAGCAATTAATTCAGAACTTGGGCTTCTAACCTTTAGGCTCCCGTGGAAGTGGGTACTGAGGTGGGACCTGCGGGAGGAGCAGGTAATTCCCGGAGCATGAGAAAGGTCTGAAGGTGGGGTCAGGGCAGTGCGTGCAGATGGATGTGTGTGTGAGCGACGTGGTTCACGCGCGGTGCGCTGAGTCGGCCTCAGAAATGGGAAATTTGGGTGGTGCCAGGCCTGCGGAAAGGGGCGGGGCGAGCAGGAACGGCGAGGACGCACGGGTACGCGGTTGAAGCGGGAGGGGCGGGGCTGAGGCGGCGCGCCCTGGGGTCACGGGAGGGGCGAGCGCGCGGGCGCGGGGTTGGCGCGCGAGGGGAGGGGCTGAGGCTGCGCGCGGGCACGCGGTCGGCGCGCGAAGCGCCGGGTCCACGCCTTAGGGTGAGGCCGGCACGCCTGTCCGTCGGGGCTGGCGGCGGGGCGGGGCGGTTGGCGAAGGCGTTCGGAGGAGGTGCTGCGCCCGGGTCGACGCGCGCCCCACAGCGGCGGTGGCGGTTGTGAGGCCTGAGCGGTGAGTGTCGGGGACCTCCGCGCCTTATCTCCGGCTCCCCTACTCCCTCTGCACGCACTCATGGCAACCCCATATATACAGAATAGAAGTGCCCCACAGGGTTTTCACGGCTGTGATCATTCCAAAGCAGATCGCCAGGCCTGTCTGCGGAGCCACCTTTGGGTGGGTTTGAACTTGCTGTAACGTACGTAGTAAATGTCCAAAAAGTGGCAGAGAGGGGTGTGGAACTTAAGTGCTACAAGTAGCTCAGTTTTTCTTAATACCTTCATTTTATGGAAAGTAGATAGCTACTAACGGAATAAGCAGTTCGAACCCACCGGCCGATGCACGGGAAAAAAGACCTGGCAATCTGCTCCTGTAAAGATTGCAGCCTAGGAAGCCCTATGGGGCAGTTCTGCTCTGTCATGTAAGGTCCCTATGAGTCAGAATCATCTAGATGGCAAACAACAAGGCAGAAAACAGAAGAAACTGTTGAGGAAAACTTACTAATAAATGAAATTTCCCAACTCAGAAAACCTCTCCACAAAAAAATGAGAAAGAAAAGTTTTATTATTGAATAAGTGTTAAACCAGAATGTGATGCATCACAAGCAATTCACTAAAGAGATAAAAAAAAAAAAAAGATTAAAGAGATTACAAAGACAGAAATAAATCTTACCCTTTATACAGCTGAGTAGATACTATTCATTACATTCATGTTTAAAATAATGTTGGTAATTTTCCAGTATCTTTATAGCAATATGCCTGAAGTTATGCTAATCTTCCAGGAAACAAGAAGGTGGGGGAGGATCACCTGAAGTTACATTTCAAAGAAGTGGCTGCCAGATCTTTGAGGAGACCACTTCGGTCTACATACTTTTCAAAGAGAGAATTTACAATGACAAGTTATCTAAATTCTGAAAAAACTGGGGAGGAGGGGAACCTCTTGCCTTATCCTCAACGGGGAGAATCAGAACCTCTTATTTTCAGTTTGTATTTTTTTATTCTTCCTTACAAAACCTGTATTTTAGTAGAATTAAGAAAGTTGCTTTTTCATTCAAAACAGTGGAGTGCTTTTTAGAAAAGGAGCTGAGGTAAAATGGTCTTTGTTGTGTGCCATCAAGTTGATTCTGATTCAATGTAGTATTTTCAATAATCCATTTAATTATTCTTTTTTTTTTTTTTTTAAAAATTGTGTTTTCAGTGAAGGTTTACACAGTAGGTTAGGTTCCCATTCAACAATTTCTACTCTAGTTCCTCAGTGACATTGATTACATTATTCACAATGTGTGAACATTCTCAGTATTTCCCTTCTGGTTCTATTTCTAGTCATCTAGTTTCCCTGCCCCCTTACACTCTCGTCTTTGTTTTAAAGTAGTTGTTGACCGTTTGGTCTCATATAGATGGTTTTTTAAAGGAGCACAGTACTCACGAGTGATATTCTTTATTTTGTGAACCAAGCTGTTATTTAGCAAAAAGGTGACCTTATGGGCTGGTTTTGGTTCAAGGTTTAAGAGTATCTCAGGGCAGTAGTCTCAGGGAGTCCTCCAGTTCCAGCCAGCCCAGTAAGTCTGTCCAACTCCCCTCCTCCCCAGGAATTTGAGGTTCTGTTCCATATTCTTCTATTCTACCAAGGTCCATCTCTTGTGTCCCTGATCAGAACTGTCAGTAGTGGTAGCCGGGCACCATCTAGTTCTTCTGATCTCAGGGTAAATGAAGCCTTGGTTCATGTAGACTATTAGTCCTAGACTAGCTGCTTCTTTTGAGTCTTTGGTTTCCTTCTTTCTCTGTTGCTGCAGTAGTTTTGTAACCGAATGCTGCTCGGGTTCGTGTCCTGTCTTATTACCCGATTGAAATAAGATGGACACTAATTGCAATGGAAACAGAAAGTGGCAAGTTTATTGTCTGCGCATAGAAGGAGCGTGTGGGGTCTAGCAACCATAAGGCCATGTGCTCACTGTCTAAGGGGGCTGGGGAGCTTTTCGTTTCCAGTGGCGTTGGGGGTTGGGTTTAGTACCTGGAACTTTCTACCCTTAGCCCTCCCATGCCCATATTTGGGGGTCTGGATATTAAATCATCTTCTGTCAGATATGTGTGTAGTGGGACCCCTCGCTTCTAAAATGGAATCAGGTGAAATCATCGGCTGGGAAATATTGTTCCTTCTGGTGACAGTCGGTTGAAAGATATGATTTCTTCAATCTGCGCATACTTCGAGGTGTAGCTTGGGCTAGTTCAGTGGATGGAGCCACTACCTGTTGCGATTTCTTGAAAAATGTTGCTCAGGACAAGCTTGTGGTTAGCAAGACAAAGAAAGGGGGGAAGGGGTGTTGATTGGGGTTTTTAGTTTATCTTAGATGGGCTGCTTGAGTGTTTTTAAGACCCCAGACACTACTCACCAAACTAGTAATTATTCTTTTGAGATCATAGTTCAGCAAGTTGCCCTAAAATTTTTCAGGATTTTAGATTAATACCCCCTCTAACCCCTTCCCTCATCCCTCTGGAGTGCATCCATGTTCTTGGAGGTAGGAGTAGGGGTTATTTAGGGCCAGAATGTTCAGAATCCTGGCCAGGCTTTTCTGTAGTTAGACCTCTCTGCTGTAAGATTCCCCAAATCTCTCCAAGGACAGTGAAGGGGGTGAGATGACAGGAGACTGAGAAAGCTTTGCTTTTCTCATTGTGCATTATTTCACATTTGTTGTTTTACTCTGTTGTTGTTAGGTGCCTTGGAGTTGATTCCAAGTCATAGTAACCTAAATCCCCCCGCCCAAAAAAAACCAAAAACCAAACCCTTTGCCATCAAGTTGATTTCTACTCATAGTAACCCTATAGGACAGAGTAGAACTGCCCCGTAGGGTTCCCAAGGAGTGGCTGGTGGATTTGAACTGCTGACCTTTTGGTTAGCAACTGTAGCTCTTAACCACCACACCAACAGGGCTCCATTGGCCCTATAGACCTGTCTAATCTTTGGCTAAAGGGTGAACCTCAGTAGTGACTTTAGTACTGAGTTAAAAGGGTGTCAGGGGGCCATATTCTTGGGATTTCTCCAGTCTCTGTCAGACCAGCAAGCCTGGTTTTTTTTTTGTTTTTTTTTTCTGAATTTGAATTTTGTTCTAAATTTTTTTCCTGCTGTGTATGGGACCCTCTGTTGTGATCCCTGCCAGAGCAGTTGGTGGGGTTACCAGGCACCATGTAGTTGCTCTGGGCTCAGTCTTGCTGGCTCTCCATCCAAGGAAGATCTCCATTACTTCCAGTCTCCACCCTCCATGGTCATCCTCTGCTCTGGACTTCCATAGATCTCCTAACTGGCCTTCCTGCTTCTATACACAATTTGTTCCAATCTCTTGCCCACAGAGTGATCTTTAAGCACTAAAGTCTGATCACGTCACTCTCCTATATAAAATTCCTTAATATCTTCCCTTTGCTCTTTGATGTAATCTTCTTTCCCTGTGAAGCCCTGCATGATGGGCTTCTGTCTCTTCCTCATCTCCTACCATCCACCTCCTGCTCGCTGGGCTAGCCACGCTGCCTTCTCTTGAATAAGGCAAACTCCTTCCAGCCTCTGGGGCTTCATTTTCTATGCCCTCTATTGCAGACACCCTTGCGTGGCTGAACAGTTGTCATTCATTGGGGGTTTGGTTCAAAGAAAAGAAAATGGCCTCCCCCCCATTATTTATCACCTTTAAAATAATTTTTTTTATTGTGCATTAGTTGAAAGTTTACAGAACAAATTAGTTTCTTATTAAACAGATAACACACAAATTGTTTTGTGACGTTGGTTGCCAACCCTGCGATGTGTCAACATTCTCCCCTTTTCCACTCCGGTTTCCCTGTTTCCACTCGTCCTGTTTTCCTGACCCTTACTGCCTTCTCATTTTTGCTTCTGGGCTGGAGTGCCCATTTAATCTTGTATACATGATTGAACTTCAAAGCATGTTCCACATGTGTATTATTGTTGTCCCAATACCAAAAACAAAACAAAACCCGTTGCCATCAAGTCAGTTCCGACTCATAGTGACATTATAGGACAGAGTAGAACTGCCCCATACAGTTTCCAAGGAGCCCCTGGTGAATTCAATCTGCTGACCTTTTGGTTAGCAGCCAAGCTCTTAACCACTAGACCACCAGGGTTTCCTATAGACTTATCTAATCTTTGGCTGAAGGGTGAACCTTAGGAGGGACTTCAGTACTGAGTTAAAAGGGTGTTCGGGGGCCTTACTCATGGGGTTTCTCTAGTCTTTGTCAGACCAGCAAGCCTGATCTTTTTTTTTTTTTCTTTTCTTTTTGTGAATTTGAATTTTGTTCTACATTTTTCTCCTGCTCTGTCCAGGACATTCTATTGTGATCCCTGCCAGAGCAGTCAGTGGTAGTAGCCAGGCACCATCTAGTTGTTCTGGGCTCAGTCTGGCTGAAGTTGTGGTAATTGTGGTCCATTTGGTTTTAGTCCTTTGGACTAATCTTTGTGGGTTTTGGGAGTCCTTTGGACTAATCTTTCCCTGTGTCTTTGGTTTTCTTCATTCTCCTTTGCCCCAGCCAAGACGGGACCGGTAAATGCATCTTAGATGGCCCCTTGCAGGCTTTTAAGACCCGCAGATGCTACTCACCATAGTCAGATGTAGAATATCTTCTTTATAGACTATGTTATACCAGTTGAGCTAGATGTCTCCGGAGACCATGATCCCCAGCCCTCAGCCCAGTAGCTCAGTCCCTCAGGACATTTGGATGTACCTGTGAAGCTTCCTTGACTTTGCCCTGGTCAAGTTGTGCTGACTTCCCCAGTATGGTACACTGCCTTATGCTTCACCAAAGCTACCACTTATCTTGTTAATCATCCCTCCCCTCCCTCGTAACCATCAAAGATTGTTTCTTTCTGTGTGGAAACATTTTCATAATAGTGGTCTGTCTTAGTTATCTAGTGCTGCTATAACAGAAATACCACAAGTGGATGGTTTTAACAAGTATGTTTATTCTCTCACAGTCTAGTAGGCTAGAAGACTGAATACAGGGCACTAGCTCCAGGGGAAGGCTTTCTCTCTCTCTTAGCTCTGGAGGAAGGTCCTTGTCATCAGTCTTCCCGCAGTCTAGGAGCTTTTCAGAACAGGGACCCTGGATCCAAAGGAGGCATACTTCTGTCTCTGTTGCTTGGTGGTATGAGATTCCCGTGTCTCTCTGCTCCCTTCTTTTTTTTTGTATCTCAAAAGAGATTGCTTTAAGACACAACCTAATCTTGTAGATTGAGTCCTGCCTCATTAACATCATAAAGGTAGGATTTACAACACTTAGGAAAATCACATCAGATGACAAAATGGTGGACAGTCACACAATACTGGGAATCATGGCTTAGCCAAGTTGACGGATATTTTTTGGGAACACAGTTCAGTCCATGACGTGGTCTCATACGATATTTGTTCTTTTGTGATTGACTTAAGTCACTCAGCATAAGGCCCTCCGTATTCATACATGTTGTGAGATGTTTCGCAGATTCGTCGTTGTTGTTTATTGTTATATAGTATTCCATTGTGTGTATATACAGTAGTTTATCCATTCATTGTTGATGGGCACTTAGGTTGTTTCCATCTTTTTGCTATTGTGAATAATGCTGCAACGAACATGGGTGTACATATGTCTATTCATGTGACAGCTCTTATTTCTCTAGGATATATTCCTAGGGGTGAGATTGCTGGATCACATTGTATTTCTAGCTTTTCAAGGAAGCGCCATATCATTTTCCAAAATGGTTGTACCATTTTGCATTCCCAGCAGCAGAGTGTAAGAGTTCCATTCTCCCTGCAACCTCTCCAGCATTTGTTATTTTCTGTTTTTTTGATTTGTGCCAGTAATGTCAGGGTGAGATGATATCTCATTGTAATTTTGATTTGCATTTCTCTAATGGCTAGTGGTTTGTGAGCATTTCCTTATGTGTCTGTTAGCTGCCTGAATGTCTTTTTTGGTGAAGTGTCTGTTCATATCTTTTGTTTATTTTTTAAATTGGGTTATTTGTCTTTTTATTGTACAGGTGTTGGATTTACCAATAGATTTTAGAGATTAGACCTTTGTTGGTTATGTCATAGCCAAAATTTTTTTTCCAGTCTGTAGGTTCTCTTTTGGTGAAGTCTTTCGATGAGCATAAATGTTTAATTTTTCGAAGATCACATTTATCTAGCTTATTTTCTGATGTTTGTGTATTGTTAATTACGGTTTGTATCCTGTTTATGTCATGTATTAGGGCCCCTAGTGTTGACCCTGTAGACTTGGTGGTGCAGTTGTTAACAGCTGAGGCTGCTAACCAAAAGGTCAGTAGTTCAAATCTACCAGGAGCTCCTTGGAAACCCAATGGGGCAGCTCTGCTCTGTCCTATAGCGTTACTATTAGTCAGGATCAACCTGATGGCAGTGGGTTTGGTTTTTGGGTTTGGTGTTGACCCTATTTTTTCTTCCATGATCTTTGTAGTTCCTGGTTTTATATTTAGGTCTTTGATCCATTTTGAATTAGTTTTTGCAAGTGGTGTAAGGTATGGGTCCTGTCTCATTTTTTTTGCAGATGAACATCCAGTTTTGCCAGCCCCATTTGTTTAAAAAACTGTCTTTAATAGGGTCACTTTGAGTTGAAATCTACTCGATGGCAATGGATTTGGGATTTTGCCTCCTCCCCCCCCCTCCCCATTTAATGGACTTTGGGCTTTTGTCAAAGATCCGGTGGCTGTAGGTGGATGGATATACATCTGGGTTCTCGATTCTGTTCCATTGGTCAATGTGTCTGTCGTTGTACTAGTAAAAGGCTGTTTTGACTACCGTCAGGTAACGTGAGGCCTTCTACTTCGTTCTTTGTCTTCAATAATGCGTTACTTATCTGGGGCTTCTTTCCTTTCCACATAAAGTTAATGATTAGTTTTTCCATCTCATTAAATAATACTGTTGGTATTTGGATCGAGATTGCGTTGTATTTGTGGATTGCTCTGGGTAGCGTTAACATTTGCACAATGTTGAGCTTACCTATCCATGAGCACGGTATGTTTTTCCAATTATATAGATCTCTTTTGGTTTCTTGCAGTAGTGGTTTGCAGTTTTCTCTGTATAGGCCTCTTATGTTCCTGGTTAGATTTATTCCTAAGTATTTTAATTTTTTTAGAGGATATTATAAAAGGTTTTGCTTCCCTGATTTCCTTTTCGTAGTTTTCTTTATTGGTGTATAGGAATCCAACTGATTTTTTTAATGTTTATCTTGTATTCTGCTACTCTGCTGAATCTTTCTCTTAGTTCCAGTAGTTTTCTTGTGGAGTCTTTAGGGTTCTCTTTGTATAGCATCATATCATCCACAAATAGGGGTAGTTTTACTTCTTCCTTACCAATTTGAATCCGTTTGATTTTTTTTTCTTTCTGTATTATTCTAGCTAGGACTTCCAGCACAATGTTAAATAGGAGTGGTGATAAAGGGAATCCTTAACTTGTTCCTGTTCTCAGGGGGAATGTTTTCAGGCTCTCTCCATTGAGAATGATGTTGGCTGTTGGTTTTGTATAAAAAACCAAACCAAACCAGTTTCCGTCCAGTCGATTCCGACTCACAGCAACCCTATAGGTCAGAGTAGAACTGCCCCATAGAGTTTCCAAGGAGCGCCTAGTGGACTTGAGCTGCCAACCTTTTGATTAGCAGCTGTAGCACTTAACCACTATCCCACCAGGGTTTCCTGGTTTTGTATAGATGCCCTTAATTATGTTGAAGAATTTCCGTTCTATTCCTGTCTTATTGAGAGTTTTTATCAGGAGTGGGTGTTAAACTGCCAGCCTTTTGGTAAGTAGCCCAGTGCTTAACCATTTGCACCATACAGGACTCCTCTCCATTTATTTAGATCTTCTTCATTTCTTTCACTAATGTTCTATAGTTTTCAGTGCACAAACTTTTCACCTATCTGATTAAATTTATTTCTGGGTATTTTATTCTTTTAGATACTATTGTAAATGGAATTGTTTTCTGAATTTATTTTTTAGTTTGTTCATTGCTGAGGTATAAAAACCCAACTGATTTTTGTGCGTTGATCTAATTTCCTGCCATTTTGCTGAATTCATTTATTAGCTTCCTTGTGGATTTTTCGGGGTCTTTTATGTATAGGATTATGTCATCTGTGAAAAAGGATAGCTTTAGTTCTTTCTGCTAGATTTTGATACATTTTACTTCTTCTTCTTGCCTAATTGCTCTGGCTAAAACTTCCAGTACAATATTAAATAGTTGTGGGGAGAGTGGGAGGTCTTTTTCCATTGAGTATGATGTTAACTGTGAGTTTTTCATAAATGCTCTTTTTCAAAATTGAGGACTTTCCCTACTATTCCTGTTTGTTGAATTCTTTAATCATGAAAGAGTTTTGGATTCTGTCAAAATCCTCTGCATTGATTGAGATGATCCTGTAGTTCTTTTATTTTATTAATGTGGAATATTATATTGATTGATTTTCTAATGTTGAACTACCCTTCCATTCCTGGGATAAATCCTACGTAATCATTCCCTGTAATACTTTTAATATGTTTTTGGTTTCAATTTGGTAGTGATTTGTTGATGATTTTTGCATTAAGTCTATTGTTTTTCTGTTTTCCATTTCATTTATCTCTGCTCTGGTCTTTATTGTCTCCTTCTTTCTGGTTGGTTTGGGTTTGGTTTGCTCTTCTTTTTCTATTTCCTCTAGTTTTTTCGTTAGGTTTTTGATTTTTGATCTTCTTTTTTAATATAGGTGTTGATAGCTATAAATGTCCCTCTGAACTTAGCTTTTGCTGCCTCCCATAGTTTGATATGTTGTGCTTCCATTTTCATTCAACTCTAAATATTTTCTGATTTCACTTTTCATTTCTTCCTCGATCCATAGATTGTTTAATAGTGTGTTGTTTAACTTGCATATGTTTATGCATTTTCTAATTTTCTTTCTGTTATCAATTTTTAATTTCATACCATTGTTGGAAAAAATACTTCACATGATTTCAAAATTAAAAAATTTATTAGGGCTTGTCCTACTATGTGGTCTGTCATGAAGAATGATCCATGTGCACTGGAGAAGAATACAGAGAGTATTTTTTGTTGGGTGGAATGTCTAAATATCTGTTAGGTCTGGTTGGCTTATAGCATCATTCAGGTCTTCTTTCCTTATTGATCTTCTTTCTAGATGTTCTACTTTTGAGTAGTATGTTGAATTCTCCAACTGTTGTGGTAGATCTCTTTATTCCTTTAATTCTTTCAGTGTTTGCTTTGTGTATTTAGGTTCTCTGATATTAGATGCATGTATGTTTATAATTTTGTATCTTCTTTGTATATTGAATCTTTTGTTATTATATAATGTCCTTGTTTGTCTCTTATAACAGATTTTGACTTGAAATCTATTTTATGTGATATTAAGAACACTACCCCTGCTGTCTTTTGGTTATTACTTAATGGAATACATTTTTCCATCTTTTAACTTTCAACCTGTTTGTGTCCTTGGGCCTAAGAAGTGTCTCTTGTAGGCAGCATATAGTTGGATCATGTTTTTTTTTTTTTTTTTTTTAATCCATTCTGCCACTCTCACTGTTTTGATGGGAGCATTTAGCATTTAGGAATTACGTTCACTATAATTACCGATAAGGAAGGACTTACTTTTGCCATATTGTTATTTGTTTTCTGTGTATCCCTATGCCTTCTTTGTTCCTTATTACCTTTAGTACTACTAACATTTGTATTTTACTGCTTTTTATGTAGTAAGCCATTTTGATTCCCTTCCCTAATCCTTTTGTGTATAGTTTTTTAGATATATTCTTTGTATCTACCATTAAAATTACAATTAACGTCTTATTTTTATAATGATCTGTGTTAAAGTGATATCAATTTAACTTCAGTAACATACAGAAACTTTATGCCCATACTGGCCCTTCCCTTTAGCCCCATTTATATTGTTATCTCAACTGCATCTTTATGTATCGTATGCCCTGTAATGTAATATAGACTTATTTTTTAAAAATATGTTTGTCGAGGGCGGAGCCAAGATGGCTGACTAGATAGAAGCTACCTTGGATCCCTCTTGCAACAAAGACTCGGAAAAACAAGTGAATCGATCACATACATGACAATCTATGAACCCTGACCATCAAACACAGATCCAAAGAGTTGACCTGAGTGACGGGAGCGAAAAACTGCACCCTGAAGAAGCGACTGCCTCTGTAACCGGTGTCCTGCTTCGCAGTCTTGAGCCCTCACAGTTCCCTGGTGCCTAGTGGCGGGACTGATTGCAGCTTGCTGAGGCGGGGCAGGCACGGGACACAGCCTTAACCCCTAGCCCCCCGGGGTAACCTTGGTAGAGACTCAGCCAGCACAAGAAGGCTGCACACTGATGTGCTAACAGCTAACGAGAGAACGAGCAACCATGGGGAAGAAGCGACTGTTTTCTGAGCCTGGAGCCAGCATCCTAGTCAGAAAATCTTGGCACTGGGCTTTGGACTGGGCACAGGGGAAATGAGCATGGCTTCCTGAGATGGTGCAAACACGGGACGCAGCCCTACCCCCTGAAGTGACCTTGGGGGAAGCCCACCCAGCGCATGCAGGCAGCGCAGTGACACGGCTGACTGGAGGAGAAGTCACCGGGAGGCAGTGACTGGTTTTGGAGCCTGGAGTGCAGTATCCCAGCAGGGGAACCTTGGTGCTGGGCTTTGGACTGGGAGCACAGGAGCTGACCACAGCTTCTGAGACAGCACAAGCACGGGGCGTGGGCCTGACCCTTGGGGGCAGTCTCGACGCAGGCAGCGCACACAGGCTACATGCCCCTCAGGAATCTCAGATAAAACAGCCATCACCAAGCAAGATAAGTAACTTTGTCTATATTGCTGGATGGTACTCTCTCCTGTTTATCTGATCCCTCCCCTCCCTGCCCCAGGTGGCTTCATTAACATTGGAATTTCCTGGGCCAGGGAGTGAGGTGCTCTTCAGCTTTTTTTTTTTTTTCTTTTCTCCTAACCCATTCTCCTGGCCTGAGAGAAGCAGCTACTAAAAACCCAGGGACCAAAAATCCTTCCCTGACTTCCATAAATTGGAATAAAAATACACAACCAGCTCCAGCCAAGCATATGAGATCCACAGTCTTTGGCTTTCATCCCTAAGGGAAGAAGGTGGCTATTGTAATGCAAAGGCAGTTCTGATAGAGATCTGACTGTAATTGTTTTAGCCGATCACTGGAAAGACAAGTTTTCCAGGTCTGATAGCTCTATCCATTAAACAGAGCCCTCACGAATCCACAATGGGGAGCTGAAGGCTGAAGCTCCACTCAAACCAACTACCCACCTGCCAAAGGGGTCTGAGGATATTGACACCTACCAATCTTTAGAGGTACCTGCATTGGGTGCCTAAGGTACAGCTGCAGAACTCACCCACCAAAGTGCTTTAGGAATAGAGACACACCTACCTCACTGGCACGTGGGGGAAGGCTGTCAGCATCCTGCCCCCCGCCAGAGTGTGACCCTCTGCTGCTACTAGAATCTGGTGCACACAACTATCACCACTATTCCTCTAAGTTAATAGGTGACAGTGTACACCACACACTTGGTGACCCCAAATTAGAACACCTAAGCTGATTCTATTCAAGAATAGTGAATGGACTCTTAGGCTTATATATCTGGTAACAGCCCAAACCAGCTGGTAATAGGACATAGTGATTCAAAGGCTACAACAATCAAGACAGTGCAATCTAGTAGCCCATCTGCATATATTGAAAGAAAACAAAACAAGATAAGACTCAGTGAACAAATATAAAATAAATCATTACAATATCTTATAGATGGCTCGAGACAGCAGTTGATATCAAACCACATAAAGAAGCAGATCATGATTGCTTCTACAACTCCCCAAATTAAAGAATCTAAATCTTTCCCAAATGAAGGTACAATCCTGGAATGGCCAAACGCAGAATATAAAAAACTAATATACACAATGCTTCAAGACATCAGGGATGACCTCAGAAATGAAATAAGGCAATCTACAGAAAAAGCCAGGGAACACACTGATAAAGCAGTTGAAGAAATCAAAAAGATGATTCAACAACATAGTGGAAAAATTAATAAGCTGCAAGAATCCATAGAGAGACAGCATTCAGAAATCCAAAAGATTAACAGTAAAATTACAGAATTAGACAACTCAATAAGAAAGAGGAGCAGCATCGAGCAATTGGAATGCAGAGTAGGGGAGCTGGAGGATAAGGCAAGTGACACCAATATAAAACAAATAGTTGAAGAAAAATCAGATAAAAGAATTAAAAAAAAAAAAAATGAAGAAACCCTAAGAATCATGTGGGACTCTATCAAGAAGAATAACTTGCGTGTGATTGGAGTTCCAGAACAGGGAGGGATAACAGAAAATACAGAGAGAATAGTTGAAGATTTGTTGGCAGAAAACTTCCCTGGCATCATGAAAGACGAAAGGATATCTATCCAAGATGTTTATCGAACCCCATATAAGATTGATGCAAAAAGAAAATCACCAAGGCATATTATCATCAAACTTGCCAAAACCAAAGAGAAAGAGAAAATTTTAAAAGCAGCCAGGGATAAAAGAAAAGTCTCCTACAAAGAAGAATCAATAAGAATAAGTTCAGACTACTCAGCAGGAACCATGCAGGCAACAAGGCAATGTGATGACATATATAGAGCACTGAAGGAGAAAAACTGCCAGCCAAGGATCATATATCCAGCAAAACTCTCTCTCAAATATGAAGGTGAAATTAAAACATTTACAGATAAACACAAGCTTAGAGAATTTGCAAAAACCAAACCAAAGCTACAAGAATTATTAAAGGAAATTAGTCAGAAAATCAATAATATCAGATCCCAGCACAACACAAGGTCACAGAACAGAGCATCCTGATATCAACTCAGATAGGGAAATCACAAAAACAAATTAAATTAATTTTAAAAAGAAAAAAATGCTCAAAACAGGGAATCGTTGAAGTCATTATGTAAAAGATCACAATAATAAAAAAGAGGGACTAAATACAGGAGGCATAGATCTTCCATATGGAGAGGAAAACAAGGCGATATAGGACTATACAAGTTAGGTTTTTACTTAGAAAAATAGGGGTAAATATTAAGGTAACCACAAAGAGGTCTAACGATTCCATAATTCAAAATAAAAACCAAGAAAAACATAACGACTCAGCAAACATAAATTCAACTACTATGAAAATGAAGAACACACAATTTAGAAAGAAAAATAGCTCAGCACAAAAAAAGTAAGTGAAAAAATGAAATTGTCAACAACACACACAAAAAGGCATCAAAATGACAGCACTAAACTCATGCTTATCCATAATTACACTGAATGTAAATGGACTAAATGCACCAATAAAGAGACAGAGTCTCAGACTGGATAAAGAAACACAATCCGTCTATAAGCAGCCTACAAGAGACACACCTTAGACTTAGAGACACAAACAAACTAAAACTCAAAGGATGGAAAAAAATATATCAGGCCAACAACAATCAAAAAAGAACAGGAGTGGCAATATTAATTTCTGACAAAATAGTCTTTAAAGTTAAATCCACCACAAAGGATAAAGAAGGACACTACATAATGATTAAAGGGACAATTGACCAGGAAGATATAACTATATTAAATATTTATGCAAGATACATAAAACAAACTTTAACAGAACTGAAAAGTGAGATAGACACCTCCACAGTTATAGTAGGAGATTTCAACACACCACTTTCAGAGAAGGATAGGACTTCCAGTAAGAAGCTCAATAGAGACATGGAAGACCTAATTGCTACAGTCAACCAACTTGACCTCATAGACTTATACAGAACACTCCACCCAACAGCTGCTAGGTGTACTTTTTTTCTAGTGCACATGGAACATTCTCTAGAATAGATCACATATTAGGTCATAAAACAAACCTTTGCAGAATCCAAAACATCAAAATATTACAAAGCATCTTCTCAGACCACAAGGCCATAAAAGTAGAAATCAATAACAGAAAAACCAGGGAAAAGAAATCAAATACTTGGAAACTGAACAATACCCTGCTCAAAAAAGACTGGGTTATAGAAGACATTAAGGAGGGAATAAAGAAATTGATAGAATGCAATGAGAGTGAAAACACTTCCTATCAAAACCTCTGGGCACAGCAAAAGCAGTGCTCAGAGGTTGATTTATATCGATAAATGCACACATACATAAAGAAGAAAGAGCCAAAATCAGAGAACTGTCCCTACAACTTGAACAAATAGAAAGTGAGCAACAAAAGAATCCATCAGGCACCAGAAGAAAACAAATAATAAAAATTAGAGCTGAACTAAATGAATTAGAGAACAGAAAAACAATTGAAAGAATTAACAAAGCCAAAAGCTGGTTCTTTGAAAAAATTAACAAAATTGATAAAGCATTGGCTAGACTGACTAAAGAAATACAGGAAAGGAAACAAATAACCCGAATAAGAAACGAGAAGGACCACATCACAACAGAACCAAATGAAATTAAAAGAATCATATCAGATTATTATGAAAAATTGTACTCTAACAAATTTGCAAACCTAGAAGAAATGGATAAATTCCTGGAAAAACACTACCTACCTAAACTAACACATTCAGAAGTAGAACAACTAAATAGACCCATAACAAAAAAAGAGATTGAAACGGTAATCAAAAAACTCCCAACAAAAAAAAGCCCTGGCCCGGACGGCTTCACTGCAGAGTTCTACCAAACTTTCAGAGAAGAGTTAACACCACTACTTCTGAAGGTATTCCAAAGCATAGAAAATGATGGAATACTACCCAGCTCATTCTATGAAGCCACCATCTCCCTGATACCAAAACCAGGTAAAAACATCACAAAAAAAGAAAATTACAGACCTATATCCCTCATGAACATTGATGCAAAAATCCTCAACAAAATTCTAGCCAATAGAATTCAACAACATATCAAAAAAATAATCCACCTCGATCAAGTGGGATTTATACCAGGTTTATGCAAGGCTGGTTTAATATCAGAAAAACCATTAATGTAATCCATCACATAAATAAAACAAAAGACAAAAACCACATGATCTTATCAATTGATGCAGAAAAGGCATTTGACAAAGTCCAACACCCATTTATGATAAAAACTCTCAGCAAAATAGGAATTGAAGGAAAATTCCTCAACATAATAAAGGGCATCAATGCAAAGCCAACAGCCAATATCACTCTAAATGGAGAGAACCTGAAAGCATTTCCCTTGAGAACGGGAACCAGACAAGGATGCCCCTTATCACCGCTCTTATTCAACATCGTGCTAGAAGTCCTAGCCAGGGCAGTTAGGCTAGACAAAGAAATAAAAGGCATCCGGATTGGCAAGGAGGAAGTAAAATTATCTCTATTCGCAGATGACATGATCTTATGCACAGAAAATCCTAAGGAATCCTCCAGAAAACTACTGAAACTAATAGAAGAGTTTGGCAGAGTCTCAGGTTATAAAATAAACATACAAAAATCACTTGGATTCCTCTACATCAACAAAAAGAACACCGAAGAGGAAATAACCAAATCAATACCATTCACAGTAGCCCCCAAGAAGATAAAATACTTAGGAATAAATCTTACCAAGGATGAAAAAGACCTATACAAAGAAAACTACAAAGCTCTACTACAAGATTTTCAAAAGGACATACTTAAGTGGAAAAACATACCTTGCTCATGGATAGGAAGACTTAACATAATAAAAATGTCTATTGTACCAAAAGCCATCTATACATATAATGCACTTCCGATCCAAACTCCAATGCCATTTTTTAAGGTGATAGAGAAACAAATCACCAATTTCATATGGAAGGGAAAGAAGCCTCGGATAAGCAAAGCTTTACTGAAAAAGAAGAAGAAAGTGGGAGGCCTCACTCTACCTGATTTCAGAAGCTATTATACAGCCACAGTAGTCAAAACAGCCTGGTACTGGTACAACAACAGGCACATAGACCAATGGAACAGAATTGAGAACCCAGATATAAATCCATCCACGTATGAGCAGCTGATATTTGACAAAGGACCAGTGTCAGTTAACTGGGGATAAATAGTCTTTTTAACAAATCATGCTGGCATAACTGGATATCCATTTGCAAAAAAATGAAACAGGACTCATACCTCACACCATGCACAAAAACTAACTCCAAGTGGATCAAAGACCTAAATAAAAAGATTAAAACAATAAAGATCATGGAAGAAAAAATAGGGGTAACCCTAGGACCCCTAATACAAGGCATAAACAGAATACAAAACATTACCAAAAATGATGAAGAGAAACCCGATAACTGGGAGCTCCTAAAAATCAAACACCTATGCTCATCTAAAGACTTCACCAAAAGAGTAAAAAGACCACCTACAGACTGGGAAAGAATTTTCAGCTATGACATCTTCGACCAGCGCCTGATCTCTAAAATCTACATGATTCTGTCAAAACTCAACCACAAAAAGACAAATAACCCAATGAAGAAGTGGGCAAAGGATATGAACACACACTTCAGTAAAGAAGATATTCAGGCAGCCAACAGATACATGAGAAAATGCTCTCGATCATTAGCCATTAGAGAAATGCAAATTAAAACTACGATGAGATTCCATCTCACACCAACAAGGCTGGCATTAATCCAAAAAACACAAAATAATAAATGTTGGAGAGGCTGCGGAGAGATTGGAACTCTTATACACTGCTGGTGGGAATGTAAAATGGTACAACCACTTTGGAAATCTATCTGGCGTTATCTTAAACAGTTAGAAATAGAACTACCATACAACCCAGAAATGCCACTCCTCGGAATATACCCTAGAGAAACAAGAGCCTTCACACAAACAGATATATGCACACCCATGTTTATTGCAGCTCTGTTTACAATAGCAAAAAGCTGGAAGCAACCAAGGTGTCCATCAACGGATGAATGGGTAAATAAATTGTGGTATATTCACACAATGGAATACTACGCATCGATAAAGAACAGTGACGAAACTGTGAAACATTTCATAACATGGAGGAACCTGGAAGGCATTATGCTGAGCGAAATTAGTCAGAGGCAAAAGGACAAATAATGTATAAGACCACTATTATAAGATCTTGAGAAATAGTAAAAACTGAGAAGAACACATACTTTTGTGGTTACGAGGAGAGGAGGGAAGGAGGGAGGGAGAGGGTTTTTTATTGATTAATTAGTAGATAAGAACTGCTTTAGGTGAAGGGAAGGACAACACTCAATACATGGAAGGTCAGCTCAATTGGATTGGACCAAGAGCAAAGAAGTTTCCGGGATGAAATGAATGCTTCAAAGGTCAGCGGAGCAAGGGTGGGGGTTTGGGGACCATGGTTTGAGGGGACTTACAAGTTAATTGGCAAAATAATTCTATTATGAAATCATTCTGCATCCCACTTTGAAATGTGGCATCTGGGGTCTTAAATGCTAACAAGAGGCCATCTAAGATGCATCAATTGGTCTCAACCCACTTGGAGCAAAGGAGAATGAAGAACACCAAGGTCACACGACAACTAAGAGCCCAAGAGACAGAAAGGGCCACGTGAGCCAGAGACCTACATCATCCTGAGACCAGAAGAACTAGATGGTGCCCGGCCACAATCGATGACTGCCCTGACAGGGAGCACAACAGAGAACCCCTGAGGGAGCAGGACATCAGTGGGATGCAGACCCCAAATTCTCATAAAAAGACCAGACTTAATGGTCTGACTGAGAGTAGAGGAATCCCGGCAGCCATGGTCCCCAGACCTTCTGTTGGCACAGGACAGGAACCATCCCCGAAGACAACTCATCAGACATGAAAGGGACTGGACAGTGGGTGGGAGAGAGATGCTGATGAAGAGTGAGCTAATTATATCAGGTGGATGCTTGGGATTGTGTTGGCATCTCCTGTCTGGAGGGGGGATGGGAGGATAGAGAGAGTGGGAAGCTGGCAAAATTGTCACAAAAGGAGAGACTGGAAGGGCTGACTCATTAGGGGCAGAGCAAGTGGGAGTACGGAGTAAGATGTATGTAAACTTATATGTGACAGACTGACTTGATTTGTAAACGTTCACTTGAAGCTCAATAAAAGTTAATGAAAAAAAAATTAGAGCTGAACTAAATGAATTAGAGAACAGAAAAACAATTGAAAGAATTAACAAAGCCAAAAGCTGGTTCTTTGAAAAAATTAACAAAATTTATAAACCATTGGCCAGACTGACTAAAGAAATACAGGAAAGGAAAGAAATAACCCAAATAAGAAACGACATGGGCCACATCACAACAGACCCAACTGAAATTAAAAGAATTATATCAGATTATTACAAAAAATTGTACTCCAGCAAATTTGCAAACCTAGAAGAAATGGATGAATTCCTAGAAAAACACTACCTACCTAAACTAACACAATCAGAAGTAGAACAACTAAATAGACCCATAATAGAAAAAGAGATTGAAAAGGTAATCAAAAAACTCTCAACAAAAAAAAGCCCTGGCCCAGACGGCTTTACTGCAGAGTTCTACCAAACTTTCAGAGAAGAGTTAGCACCACTACTACTAAAGGTATTTTAAAGCACAGAAAATGACAGAATACTACCTAACTCATTCTATGAAGCCACCATATCCCTGATACCAAAACCAGGTAAAGACACCACAAAAAAAGAAAATTACAGACGTATATCCCTCATGAACATTGATGCAAAAATCCTCAACAAAATTCTAGCCAATAGAATTCAACAACATATCAAAAAAATAATCCACCATGACCAAGTGGGTTTTATACCAGGTATGCAAGGCTGGTTTAATATTAGAAAAACCATTAATGTAATCCACCGTATAAATAAAACAAAAGACAAAAACCACATGATCTTATCAGTTGATGCAGAAAAGGAATTTGACAAAGCCCAGCACCCACTTATGATAAAAACTGTCAGCAAAATAGAAATTGAAGGAAAATTCCTCAACATAACAAAGGGTATCTATACAATTTTTTTTTTTTATATACAATAGCCAACATCACTCTAAATGGAAAGAGCCTGAAAGCATTTCCCTTGAGAACGGGGAACCAGACAAGGATTCCTTTTATCACCGCTCTTATTCAACATTGTTCTAGAGGTCCTAGCCAGAGCAATTAGGCTAGACACAGAAATAAAGGGCATCCGGATTGGCAAGGAGGAAATAAAATTATCTCTATTTGCAGATGACATGATCTTATACACAGAAAACTCTAAGCAATCCTCCAGAAAACTACTGAAACTAATAGAAGAGTTTGGCAGAGTCTCAGGTTATAAGATAAACATACAAAAATCACTTGGATTCCTCTACATCAACAAAAAGAACATTGAAGAGGAAATCACCAAATCAATACCTTTCGCAGTAGCGCCAAGAAGATAAAATACTTAGGAATAAATCTTACCGAAGGTGTAAAAGACCTATACAAAGAAAACTACAAAGTACTAGTGCAAGAAACTAAAAAGGACCTACTTAAGTGGAAAAACATACCTTGCTCATGGATAGGAAGACTTAACATAGTAAAGATGTCTATTCCACCAAAAGCCATCTATACATACAATGCACTTCCGATCCAAATTCCAGTGACATTTTTTAATGTGATGGAGAAACAAATCACCAACTTCATATGGAAGGGAAAGAAGCCCCGGATAAGTAAAGCATTACTGAAAAAGAAGAACAAAGTGGGAGGCCTCACTCTACGTGATTTTAGGACCTATTATACAGCAACAGTAGTCAAAACAGCCCGATACTGGTACAACAACAGGCACGTAGACCAATGGAACAGAATTGAGAACCCAGATATAAATCTATCCACATATGAGCAGCTGATATTTGATAAAGGCCCAGTGTCAGTTAATTGGGCAAAAGGATCGTCTTTTTAACAAATGGTGCTGGTATAACTGGATATCCATTTGCAAAAGAATGAAACAGGACCCATACCTCACACCATGCACAAAAACTAACTTCAAGTGGATCAAAGACCTAAACATAATGACTAAATGATAAAGATCATGGAAGAAAAAATAGGGACAACGTTAGGAGTCCTAACACAAGGCATAAACAGAATACAAAGCATTACTAAAAATGAGGAGGAGAAACCAGATAACTGGGAGCTCCTAAAAATCAAACACCTATGCTCATCTAAAGACTTCACCAAAAGAGTAAAAAGACCACCTACAGATTGGGAAAAAAATTTCAGCTATGACATCTCCAACTAGCGCCTGATCTCTAAAATCTATATGATTCTGTTCAAACTCAACCACAAAAAGACAAACAACCCAATTAAAAATTGGGCAAAGGATATGAACACGCACTTCACTGAAGAAGATATTCAGGCGGCTAACAGATACATGAGAAAATGCTCTTGATCATTAGCCATTAGAGAAATGCAAATTGAAACTATGGTGAGATTCCATCTGATTCCAACAAGGCTGGCATTAATCCAAACAACACAAAATAATAAATGTTGGATAGGCTGTGGAGAGATTAGAACTCTTATACACTGCTGGTGGGTATGTAAAATGGTACAACCACTTTGGAAATCTATCTGGCCTTTTCTTAAGAAGTTAGAAATAGAACTACCATACAACCCAGAAATCCCACTCCTCGGAACATATCCTAGAGAAATAAGAGCCTTTACACGAACAGATATACGCACACCCATGTTTATTGCAGCACTGTTTACAATAGCAAAAAGCTGGAAGCAACCAAGGTGTCCATCAATGGATGAATGGATAAATAAATTATAGTATATTCACACAATGGAATACTACGCATCGATAAAGAACAGTGAAGAATCTGTGAAACATTTCATAACATGGAGGAACCTGGAAGGCATTATGTTGAATGAAATTAGTCAGAGGCAAAAGGACAGATATTGTATAAGACCACTATAACATGATCTTGAGAAATAGTTTAAACTGAGAAGAACACATTCTTTTGTGGTTAGGAGAGGGGGGAGGGAGGAAGGGTGGGAGAGGATTATTTACTGATTAGATAGTAGAAAAGAACTACTTTAGTTGAAGGGAAGGACAACACTCAATACAGGGAAGGTCAGCTCAACTGGACTGGACCAAAAGCAAAGAGGTTTTCTGAATAAACTGAATGCCTCAAAGGTCAGTGGAGCAAGGGCGGGGGTTTGGGGACTATGGCTTCAGGGGACATCTAAGTCAATTGGCAAAATAAATTCTATTATGAAAACATTCTGCATCCCACTTTGAAGTGTGGCATCTGAGGTCTTAAATGCTAACAAGTGGCCATCTAAGATGCATCAATTGGTCTCAACCTACCTGGATCAAAGGAGAATGAAGAACACCAAGGTCACAAGATAATTATGAGCCCAAGAGACAGAAGGGGCCACATGAACTAGAGACTTACATCATCCTGAGACCAGAAGAAATATATGGCGCCTGGCCACAACCAATGACTGCCCTGACAGGGAGCACAAGAGAGAACCCCTGAGGGAGCAGGAGAACAGTGGGATGCAGACCCCAAATTCTCATAAAAAGACCAGACTTAATGGTCTGACTGAGACTAGAAGAATCCCAGTGGTCACGGTCCCCAAACCTTCTGTTGGCCCAGGACAGGAACCATTCCCGAAGACAACTCATCAGACATGGAATGGACTGGACAGTGGGTTGGAGAGAGGTGCTGATGAGGAGTGAGCTACTTATATCAGGTGGACACTTGAGACTGTGTTGGCATCTCCTGTCTGGAGGGGAGATGGGAGGGTAGATGGGGTTAGAAACTGGCAAAACGGTCACAAAAGGAGAGATTGGAAGGACGGAGCGGGGTGACTCATTAGGGGGAGAGTAAATGGGAGTATGTAGTAAGGTGTATGTAAGTTTTTATGTGAGAGTCTGACTTGATTTGTAAACTTTCACTTAAAGCACAATAAAAATTATTAAAAAATATATTTGTCATTATAAAGTAGAAGGGACGTAAGAATGAGAATTATCAAGTAAAGATACATTAAAACTTGCCCATATTTTTGCCCATGCAGTTACCTTTACCGGAGATCTTTCTATATGTGGTTTTGACTTACATTCTAATGTCTTTTCTTTCCTGTCTGAAGGTATTTTTTTAAGGCCAGTGTGATGGATATTAATTCTTGCAGCTTTTGTTTATCTGTGAATATTTTAATTTTGCCATCGTTCTTGAAGGACAGTTTTGCCAGATACATTTTATATGTAATATATATTGTATTTTCTATGTATATTTAAATATACATACATACAAAAATCAAACCCTTTGTCGTTGAGTCGATTCCAACTTATAGCAACGCTATAGGACAGAGTAGAGCTGCCCCCATAGGGTTTCCAAGGAACGGCTGGTGAGTTAGAACTGCCGACCTTTTGGTTAGCAGCCAAATGCTTAACCACTGAACCACCAGGGCCCCATACATACATATCTATACGTATACATACATTCACACACACACACATATATATATATGATTCACATATATATATCCTGATTTATGTAGCCGCAGGGGCTGGCAAACCCAAGATTGGCAGGTCACATAGCAGGGCTCTTGGTCACAGGCTGCAAAGATCGACAAATCCCAAGACTGGCAAGCCAGGCAGCAGGTAAGCTGCTAGCTCAATTCTCAAGACCCGGAGGTCAGACGAACAGGAGCCAGCTGCTGGATCCAGAATGAGCAAAAGCCCCATGAGTCTTGCCAGAAGGCCCACTTACATATTCAAAGCAGGCCACACCCCCAAGAAAACTCCCTTTCAACTGATTGGCTACTCACAGCAGATCCCATCATGGAGGTGATTTTCCTGGTGGCAGAGTGGTTAAGACTAACCAAAAGATCCACAGTCGAATCCACCAGATGCTCCTTGAAAACCCTGTGGGGCAGTTTTGTTCTGTACTATAGGGTCGCTATGAGTTGGAATTGACCTGATGGCAGCAGGGTTGGTTTTTTATGTATAGTTACACGCTTTCCTGGTTTTGCTTCTCTAGAAAACCCAGCCTAAGATACGTGGATACATGGATTCTGTTTGCTACTAAATGTTGTAATTTTACGGGGACCACCAAAAGATTCTTTGGTCCTCCTTGTTACAGTTGACTACAATTTGGAAAGATAATAGTAAGCAAAACTTTTGCTGGTATTCATAATGCCCACAAAGACAAATACGTGTTTATCGTAAGACAGGACTTCTACATACAACATTCCTTTAGAAATCATTGCATTTTCACTTTGTTCAGTCACGAAATACCTCAGTGACAAAAATATGAGTTACAAACTCAGAAGAGTACATCTGATCTCATTTTATGTGCACACAAAAATCCCAAACTTAAATACTTTAAAGACCACAATTTGGACATATCCTACACCTTCACAGCTCTAGATAAACCATCTAAGAAGCTTGCAAAGCAGTAAAAAATGTTAATCTGCTGATTCAAGTTTTTAGCACTGATTTTCAAGTGTATGATGTGAAGGTTTTCAGTTATACCTTCTCAGAATCTTTCCCATCTGTCAGGAAAGCAAAATAATTTTGTTTTCTTGCAGTTTAGCAAATTTTTAAGCACTTAAGTACACTTCCAAGCATCTTTTGTCACTTGCAAGCAACATCTTATTAGTATTAACAATTATGTTAACTAGTCTCTTTTTTCGCTCATAAACTCAAACTCCCCAGAGCTCTGCCTACTGATTTTTTTCCTCCAGAGAATTCCTCTCAGCCTGCATTCCCTCCTACCCCTGCCCTCTGGGTTATATACCTAACCAGACTGCTCCCCGAACCCCAGGACCGTTGCCAGGTTGTACCCTTCCTCTCCTGTAACCCCCACCCTTAGGGCCTGCTGATATGATGGCAATGGTACTTTGAAACCTGTTGTTATTGTTGTTAGGTGATGTCGAGTTGGTTCTGACACATATCGACCGTATGCCCAACAGAATGAAACACTGCCTGGTCCTGCCCCATTCTCACAATCGTTGCTATGTCTGAGCCCATTGTTGCAGCCACTGTGTCAATCCATCTCATTGAGGGTCTTCGTCTTTTTCTCTGACCCTCTACTTTACCAAGCATCATGTCCTTCCCCAGGGACTGATCCCTCCTGATAGCATGTCCACAGTATGTGAGATGTAATTCCGCCATCCTTGCTTCTAAGGAGCATTCTGGTTGTACTTCCTCCAAGACAGATTTGTTCGTTCCTTAGGCAGTCCATGGTATAGTCAGTATTCTTCACCAACACCACAATTCAAAGGTGTCAATTCTTCTTCAGTTGTTCTTATTCATTGTCTAGCTTTAGCATGCATATGAGGCGAGTGAAAACACCGTGGCTTGGATAAGACGCACCTTAGTCCTCAAGGTGACATCTTTGGTTTTTTTTTTTTTTTTTTAACACTTTAAAGTGCTCTTTTGCGGCCAATTTGCCCAATGCAATGTGTCTTGATTTCTTGACTGCTGCTTCCATGGGTGCTGATTGTGGATCCAAGTAAAATGAAACCCTTAACAACTTCAGTCTTTTCTCCATTTATCATGAGGTTGCTTATTGGTCCAGTTGTGAGGATTTTTGTTTTCTTTATGTTGAGGTATAATCCATACTGAAGGCTGTGGTCCTGATCTTCATCAGTAAGTGCTTCAAGTCCTCTTCACTTTCAGCAAGCAAGGTTATGTCATTTGCATAATATAGGCTGTTAATAAAATCTAATCAAGTAAAATACAAGTTAGAAAAAATATGGAGCAAGGTGAATCACAGAGCTTTACCTGTACATCCACCATCCCTTTTTGCTAGGAATCTGCAGTGTAAATCTGAAAGCTCAAACTAGACCTGGTGTCACTATCAGACACATTTGTTCACCACCAATTTTTACCCTCCCCTAACCACCAAAACCCACTGCCGTCGAGTTGATTCCGACTCATAGCGACCCTATACGACAGAGTAGAACTGCCCTATAGAGTTTCCTAGACTTCGGCAAAACGCAGTGACCCACCCTCCCAATTAGCCAGTCTGCCTTAACTCAATATTCTCTTTGCTTAAGGCTTTTAAAACTTGAACAGCTTTCCCCAACACACAGGTTAAATTGCAACAAGAATTCCTTTGACCAATAGGTAGGCAGGTAGGTA
This sequence comes from Loxodonta africana, assembly GCF_030014295.1. Taxonomy (NCBI): domain Eukaryota; kingdom Metazoa; phylum Chordata; class Mammalia; order Proboscidea; family Elephantidae; genus Loxodonta; species Loxodonta africana. The sequence goes on from NC_087353.1 coordinate 77,354,102, forward strand.
CTGTGAGAGGATCGCTGGCCTTCATCTGTAAGCTCCGAGTACAAGGCATCACTCTGCGTTGTGGCATCAACATTGAATAGTTCTACAGCTTAGACTTAGAATCGTCTCAAAGCAATGTTCATAGCACACAGCTAGCATTTTTTTTTTTTTTCATATGCTAGCTGTGAAGGAAGGCTCAATTTAGAAGACGCAACATCTGAAAACCTCCACCCTCCAGAAAAGGAAGGGAGCCTGCTGGCATTCATGTGCCTGGAGGTTGGCATTGCCTGGATCACTGGGTTCAAAGCAGCACATCTGTTACTGGCCCGTGGAGCTGGATGCATCTGCTTTAGATTTCTTTTTTTTCTTTTTTTTTTTTTTACGATTGCTCCATTATAAGCTCATCTGAAAAACTTAAATGGTAGCCTCCTGACTAAAGGGCTTCCTGAGCAAGGCCTGGAAACATGGCTCTGGAGAACTGCCTCCTCCTAAAAAAAAAAAAAAAGCCTCTGGAAATTCAGTCTGCAGGTATCAATTTAGGTGGGCTTCCTCCTTCAGGGTCTGCCCTCCTGCACTGCTACACCTCACACTGGCCATGGGCTCCATTTCTCCTGATCCTCATGCCATCTGATCACCATGATGTACACTGTAGTAACAAACCACGGTCTATGAGGCATTTTCGTAGTTTGCCACTTGTACCATCGCCTATCCAAGGCCCGCACATTCAATCCGCAGCCTCTCCACAGGCCGGAAACTGTGAGGCCTCACCAACCCCGCCCCCCGCCCCCCAGAGCCTCAGAGGGGAGTGCCTTTCCTCTTTCATTGTTACCAGCAATTCCTCCTCCAATAGGGACTTCAGGTCCTTCCCCAGGCTTAGCCGTTTAACAGAAACAGTTTTTTTTTTTTTTCCTAAGTGAATGGATAACATTGAGAAAATTAAAGGCAGAAAGAAGAGGGGCAGAGTGAGTTCACAGGAGAGATTAGCTTCAAACCAAGAGAAGGAAGTCCAGAGGGGAGCAATGCCATCTGGAAAATAAGGCATTGGTCAGTTTTGCCCACAGACACACAGACATCCTGCTTCAGCAGCCCCTGCCTGTCAGGCACATTAGGTGGCACCCCAGTAACCAGTTAGGATGGCACCTACCTCTTGGATCACTCATTCTCCCCTCATCTCTGACCAGGGGCCTGTCCTGACACTCAGACCTGGCCTGGCCTGGCCTGGTTGCTGAGCTGTCAGCCCCGTGAAGCTAAATTCAGTTTCTAGGACACCAGGCCTCATCCCCAGGTGGATTCACAACCCTTTGTCTAATGAAAAAAAGGCGGCGGGGGAGGGGGGAGGGCAGTGCTGGTATCAGCAAGTTCAAGGTCTACCCTCCCAGCCAACCTGTACCCCACAGTCTTCCTTTCTGATCATTTCCAGGGCAACAAATGCCCAAGGCCACATCCTCTCTTTCAGGCATGGGAACCTTCATGTCTTTTCCACCTCCTCCTGTCTCTCACTGCCTTCCCTCCTTCCACACAAACTAGGGCACCCTAGGCTCCCTCAGCTCATGTAGAGGCAGCACCCTCACAGAGGTCAGGGGTGTCCTTTCCAGGAGCCAGCAGAGTGTTGTTCTGCTTCTGGGATCCTGCAGGCACTTTCAACACAGCTTTCCCCAGGACATCTTTTCCCAGATCATCTACAGCTTTCCCTCCCTTTGGACTCCCATTCCTGAATAACTGTCTTCTCTGTCTCCTGAGGCTCTGAAGTGGCTGCCTCCTCCCCTACAACTAGCCCCAGGCCTCCAGCCCTCCCTGATGCTAACTGCTCTCTTAATTACTGTATTAATCAGAACTGGAAAAGCTAATGGCCAAATTAAGGAGTCCTGGTGGCACAATGTTTAAGCACTTGGCTACTAACCAAAAGGTCAGTAGTTCAAACCCACGAGCAATTTTGCAGGAGAAAAGACTTGGTGATCTGCTCCTGTAAAGATTACAGCCTAGGAAACCCTATGAGGCAGTTCTACTCCGTTCTATGAGTTGGAATCAACTTGAGTGCACACAACAAGAAGAATGGCCAAATTTACCTGGAAACTTGCAACAACACTTAATGATCTTTGCTTTTTCATTGCTTTGTGTTTTATACATATTAGAAGCTCAAAAGATGTTGAAAAAATTAAAGTTAAAGGTGTAATAAACATTTCAAATGTTTTCTTTATTTCAAATAATTATTTTTTGGTTGTCAGCTTTTAAGCTTTATTACAGAATAAAGTAGGATAATGAAATAATCCTCTTACTTGTACAAAATTTACATTTTGTTAGATAATTTTCTTTTTTTCAACCTGTACTCCCTCCATAGAGTTGAACTTCCACTGCTTTTAGAAGAATGGATTTGTCAGGACTAAACTCATTTGCGGTTCTTCTCTGGAAGAATTTTACTTTAAAGGTAGGTTGAGCTAGCTTTGGGAAATTGTTGCAGTGGCTGAGAGGCCACAGGAGAAAACTGTAACGACTCCATCAGTGCATTTTCATTCACACTGTTTTTATTTTTTTCAGTTCCGGGGCTGGGGGTATCTCTGTCAAATCTAAAGAATACTCACAGAGTGAAGTAATAGCGGAATGACATGTAGAAAGGACAGAAAAGACAGCCCAAGGAACTGTTGTTATTATAGAGTGAAGCTGGAAGAAAGTTGATATAAAGGAACTAGCCATTTGCAAAGTTAATGACCTCTTAGGATAATTAACACAATTCTGTTTTTGTTTCCCCCCCTCTTCCAGAGGCGGCGTTTTATTGCTTTAGCTGTGGAAATTCTGCTGATGTTACTATTTGCTGGTATCCTTTTGATGACACGCTACTTTGTGGGTGCAAAAGACTCCGGACCTCTCCGTTACCCTGCTCTGCCTGTCAGTGATGTACCTGAATTCCTCAGAAGTCCCACCCTTTTTCAAAGCCCATGGCGTTTGGCTTATCTGCCTTCCAGAAGTGTTGTGGTAAAGGAAATTATTGAACATGTGAAAAACGATTTAGACATCGATTTTAAAGGTTAGAAATTAAGGTTTTTTTAAAAATGTAATTATTAAGTTGTTTTAGAGGAGACACCCATAACCTTTGTAACTGGACCTTAACCTCTCAAGTACAATCTTGTACAACATCCTCATAACAAGATATTAATCCTAAATATAATATTATGGACTTTGTTCAATTTGAGAGTTAAATTCATGTAAAATATATCCTCATTAAAGACTGTGACAGTTAATTTTACGTGTCTATTTAAAAAAAAAAAAAAAATTTTTATTTGGCTAGGCTACGGTGCCCAGTTTTTTAGTCAAACATTAGTCTAGATGTTGTTATGAAGTATTCACATGTGACTAAGTCAGTTGGTCTTAAATAAAGCATGTTACCCTGCATAATGTGGGTAGGCCTCGTCTAATTAGTTAAAGGACTCAAGAGTAAAAACGGAGGATGCACGAAGGAGTATTCTGCCTCCAGACTGTAAATAAATATCTTGCTAGAATTCCTAACTCTCTCCCTCACCCCCTGGGACATAAGACTGCCTGAATTTCCAGCCTCTGGCGTGACTTACAGATTTTGGATTTGCCAGCCCCCACAATTGGGTGAGCCAATTCTTCAAAAATAAATCAGTCTCTGTCTCTGTTTCTCCCCCTCCCCTGTTTCTGTGTTCTTCTCCTGCCTCTCTTTTTCTATGTGTGTGTGTGTATATATATATATATATCTATATATGCATACATACATACACATGCAATGCTGGAAGTGCTCACTTGTCTATGCCAAGAAATTTGGAAGACAGCTACCTAGCCAACTGACTGGAAGAGATACGTATTCTCACCCCCCTTCTCTCAGTTGTTCCTCCCTCATTCCCCCCTAAAGTTCCTACCAAATCTTTCGAGTTGCTTTTGTCAATTTGATCCCATATAGATCTTAAAAGAGCATCACGCTCAAGGCAGACCTTTTTTTTTTTTTCTTTTTATTATTGTACTTTAGATGGAGGTTTACAGGACAAACTAGCTTTTCATTAAACAATGCACATTGTTTTGTAACATTGGTGACCACTCCACGACATATCAATACTTCCCATTCTTGACCTTGGATTCCCCCTTATCAGCTTTCCTTTCTCCTCCTGCCTTCTAGTTCTTGCCCTTGGGCTGGTGTGTCCCATTAGTCTTGTTTAGTTTTTGGGCCTGTCTAATCTTCGGCTGAAGGGTGAACATCAGGAGTGACTTCATTACTGAGCTAAAAGGGTGTCTAGGGGCTGTACTCTCAGGTTTCTCCAGGCTCTGTCAGCCAAGTCTTTTTTTGTGAGTTAGAATTTTGTTCCACATCTGTCTGCACCTCTGTCCAGGACCCTCTATTGTGCTCCCTTTCAGAGCAGTCATTGATGGTAGCCATACTGAACTCAGTCTGGTGGTAGTTGTGGTCCATTAGTCCTTTGGACTAATCTTTCACTTGTGTCTTTAGTTTTCTTTATTCTCCCTTGCTCCCGAAGGGGTGAGACCAGTGGAGTATCTTAGATGGGCGCTCACAGGCTTTTAAGGTCCCAGATGCTACTCACCAAAGTAGAATACATAACATTTTCTTTATAAACTATGTTAAGCCAATTGAACTTGTAAAGTGGTTGCATTCTCTAAATTCTGGGTGTTTTTTATTCAGACATTATAGATTCCCATGTTTATGACTTTGCATAGGCTACATTGATTAATTTTGTTCTTATTTTCCTTCAAGATGGAAATTTCAGAAAGAGTTTGAAGCATCCCTCATATTGAAGTGTACTTTTTTTTTTAATTAACTTTTATGAAGCTTCAAGTGAACGTTTACAAATCCAATCAGTCTGTCACATATAAGTTTACATACATCTTACTCCCTACTCCCACTTACTCTCCCCCTATTGAGTCAGCCCTTTCAGTCTCTCCTTTCATGACAATTTTGCCAGCTTCCCTCTCTCTCTATCCTCCCATCCCCCCTCCAGACAAGAGTTGCCAACACACTCTCAAGTGTCCACCTGATTTAATTAGCTCACTCTTCATCAGCATCTCTCTCCCACCCGCTGACCAGTCCCTTTCATGTCTGATGAGTTGTCTTCGGGGGTGGTTCCTGTCCTGTGCCAACAGAAGGTCTGGGGACCATGGCTGCCGGGATTCCTCTAGTCTCAGTCAGACCATCAAGTATGGTCTTTTTATGAGAATTTGGGGTCTGCATCCCACTGATCTCCTGCTCCCTCAGGAGTTCTCTGTTGCGCTCCCTGTCAGGGCAGTCATCGATTGTGGCCGGGCACCAACTAGTTCTTCTGGTCTCAGGATGATGTAGGTCTCTGGTTCATGTTGAAGTGTACTTTAATGTGCAGTTATTACAGCAATTATTATTTTGAACTTGTGATAAAAGTTTTTAAAACTCCTAAAAATTGTTGTGCACTCCAAATATTAATTAAGTAGTTTGCTGGGCTGATATTTGAGCAACATTGTTGTGAAATTTATTTTGATAGCCTTTCATCCATGTAAAATCGTAGTCTGTCTTACAGATAGGAGGGCTTTCAGAGGTTTTTCCTTTGTGTGGCCAACTCACATGTTTTTGTCTCTCTACAGTTCAAGGCTTTTCTTCAGAAAGCGATTTTGAGGAGCACCTTAAGTATGAAAATAACTCTAAAAAAATGTTTGCTGCTGTTGTTTTTGACCATGAGTTCAAAGATAGCAATGATCCCCTGCCCCTTCAGGTGAGAAAGTTTTGTGTAGAAGCCTTGTAATTGTACTTCCAGTTCCAGGAATTTAATGAAGTAGAGGTATCATTGTATGTGGGGAAATTAACTTGCCCAAGATCATAGTGCTTGTACATTGGCAGAGCAGGAGTTTGAATCCAAATTTAATTAACTTCAGCATCTGTGCACTTTCGCCAGTGCTGATGAGGAAAGAATTGTATTCACTGCCTACCACTGAATTATGAGAAACAGTGACAACTAGGATATTACTTTTACTGCTGTATCTGACATGGCAGCTGCCTCCAGCCCTGCAGATGATGATGAAGTAAATACACATTTCCAAGGTCAGTGGACCTGACGTGATAAAGCAGATACATCTTCGCCAGCAGGGATCCCAACATGGAAAATGTCCTTTTTTGAGTGAAACATGTAATTTCTCTCCTACAGCAAAATCTAGAAAATAACTCTAAGGCTTAGCCAGGCTGAATCAGAATTATGGAATCTGCAGACACCAAGGAAGATTCTGATAGCAGCCCACAAGGAGAAGAGAGAAGGACAGTGCTTTGACTTGATGTCTCTTTATTAGATCCTACAGACATGTTACCTGGTGTTGAGGGAAATAACCAAAATATGGTATATATGGACCCCTGGTGGTGCAGTGCTTAAGAGCTTGGCTGCTAACCAAAAGGTCGGCAGTTTGAATCCCACCAGCTGCTCCTTGGAAATGTTATGGGGCAATTCTACTCTGTCCTGTAGAGTCGCTATGAGTCGGAATCGATTCAGTGGCAATAGGTTATAGTATATACATGCATGGAGCCAAATTCTGCATTTAGGATAGAGATAGCTATCAATGGAAGGAAAAGGTAAGGAAACCACTTAGGGCTGTAGGTACCTTTTTATTCTGTCCAGCACTGCCTCAGTCTTTCCATATGTGTCCACTTCCCTCAAATTACTGACTCAGTGTAGGCTGATGCTGGTGTAGGCTCAGCAATGTGCAAAAAGCTTGGTCAAAATGTTTTGGGTACGGCTTTGAATTTCATTCTCCTCTGCCTTGTATCATCTCCCTGTCCCTGCCCCTTTCACTTGGCTTACTCTTACTTATCCTTTAAGACTCTGCTGCTGTGACTCCTTGTACAGTCTCGCCTGACCACACCCACTCCTTTCTTCCGTCATACTCTTATTATACCCTATACGTATCTCTACCACTGAATTTTACTGTATTATAAAAATATATGTTTCCTCAGCCAGAATTTGATCTCCTTGAGGCACAGGGGCTATGGCTTAATCCTTGATCATGTTACCTAGTAAGTGCCTAAAATTTTTTATCTTGATAACTAAATATGTGTTTTTAACTAGACCTTTCCCTGATGATCTTACTGATTTTTCTAGTCTGACCCTTCTGACTTTGGGCAACTTTTGGTGTATTATTTGTTGACTTATGAAGCTGCTTAGGCCCAGAGTGATGTACCTTGAGGTTTACTCAGCTCTCTGGAATTATCTTTTCATTTAATAATTAAAATACGCAGCATTCCGAATTTACATTTCATCGCATTCCTCCTCTGTTCTCCTGTAGGATTCTTTATTATTTACGGTCACTTTTAGAAGAGGAAGAGATTGTTGTCCCAGGACACTTGAATAACATAATGGGAGGAGAAATGAATAACACCTGTTGGTGTATTTCATTTCGGTATACATGCCAGCTGTCTGTTTAGGAAAAAATACATTCATAGTAATATGTAAGGTGCCACCATGTTTGCTTACTGCAGACCTGCAATATACATCCAAGTGTTGTTGACACTTAAATAAAAAATGTCATGAACTTGAGAGAGGACAGATTTAAAGGAAGCAGACTTAGATGACACATGGCCAGAGCACGTGAGCTCGTACTCTCACTTCTGATGTCCAGAATCCACTTTGGCACTTGTTAGACCACCTCCCAAATCACATATTCCCTTTTGCACTTTAACTTCATTTTGTCTCTCATTTTTGATCAATTTTTTGGGGGGGAGTTTATAGATATTGTTTGTTTCTATTGTCTTTCTAGGTAAAATATTATCTGCGCTTTAGTTGTTTGCAGAGGAACAGTACTTTTGCGAATCAGTTTTTTGTTAGAAGCTGGAATACAGCTTTTCTCTTTCCATGGAGTTCTTCTGTAGGACCCAGAGTCAAAGGTGACGCTACTGGGGGAGCGCCTGGTAAGCAAAACCTTAAGCATACTTATTTTAATATCCCAGTTGTGTAGTAAGGGACGGTGCATATTTATACTTATATTTGTTCAACCTTGTGATGAAAGCTGTTTGTTTTTAACTTACCATGGGTGATTTTTTTAATTTAAATTTTCAGTGTCCAAAACACTTTTCAAAAAATCCTGTATATTTGAACAAGGTATTTATATAACCTTTTATTCTTTATTGATCATTACCATTGTATATTCTTATATTTTAGTAGATTTACTTGTGAAATTTTGACTTGAAAGACCTAACGTACACATTTCTAGTGACTGACACAGCCTGATTCATTATAACGGTATGTTATTCTGTTGGGTTGATGAACAGTTATTAATATAACCATAGTAATTTTTAATTTAAAATTTATTTTACAAACTGCCATTAAAAAGTCTTTAGTGTGGGGCCTTGTTTTTACCAACAATAATGCAAACTACCTTGAGGAAATTATTCAATGAAAGAAATAATTCAGCATCTTTCTTAAAAATTTGAAACAACCTACATCTTTAAACAAGGTAAATGACTAACAAAATTATGAAATATAACTTGACAGACCATTGTGCAGTCATTAAAAATAATCATCGTGAAATTTTCTGAAAAAACAAAGTCCAGAACTCTATTATGAAATTATAACTACTACATATTCATTAGCACAAAACTGGAATAGATGTCCAAATATGAAAGCAGTTACTATGTTAGTTGGATAGATTGTGTTGTGTGTTATATTTTGTACATTGTTTTTCCAGCCATAACATTTAAAAAGGAATCTGGTGTCTTTTCCAATTTATGTTGCTTCATTGTGAGCTTAGTCTGGGGTATTACCTTACAAGAATCAGTCTGGTAAAAAAAATCAGAAAGCTGGAAAATACTAAAATTTGCCAAGGATGTGAGGATGTAGAAACCCAAATGCCCTGCTAAAGGGAGGATGCATACGTTGTTGTCTGTCAGTGGTAATCAAATTAAGAATATGCTCCTAGGGAAAGACCCTAAAGAAACTCTATGGATCTGTAAGAATGTTCATGGCAGTGTTGTTGTGGTAGCAAGGAATTGGAGAGAATCAGGGCAACCGATTAGAAAGATTGATTTGGACATATACGTAGAGCATCTTAAAAACATAGAACTAAGTGAATAAAATATATAACACAATTTTATTTACATTAATTAAAATATATGCAAGCAAAATAGCTACACATTTTAGAAGAACACATACAAACATAGTCATCAAACACATTAGAATGGTTGCCAATGGGCAGGGGAGAGGGACAGGGATATAGGAATATAAGAAAATAAATAACAAAACAAGTTAAAGCACAAGAACCAATGTATCATGAACTAAGGCACACGGCTAACTCAGCCCTGTTCACTGAGGATACTAATTGTGTGTGCGTGGGTGCGCACGTGCATGTGTCTGTGTGTACACATACTTAAATATGTACATGATATGAAGTAAAAATAAAATATATGAATTAATTAAAACACTTAAGCACTGTTTTTATTTTTGAATTACCTACTTGTTTCCATAAACTCTTAACCTTAATATAACCTTGATTTACACCAAAAACTGTACCTGTTGCCATCGAGTCAATTCCGACTCACAATGACCCTGTAGGACAGAGTAGAACCACTTTATAGGGTTTTCAAGGTGCGACTGGTGGAATGGAACTAATGACATTTTTGTTGTCAGCCCTGTGCCACCAGGGCTCTGTGTTGATTTACACAATAGTCCTAAATAGAAAGACATTACTATTAAGTAATATCTCTTTTACTCCTAAGTTCTTTTCCGACAATAATAACTAAAATTTTTGAGTGCTTACTTTGATTCCAAACTACAATGAGATGTTGTTGTTGTTAAGTGCCATAGAGGTTGCTCCGACTCATAGTACCCTATGTAAAACAGAAGCAAACGCTGCCCTGTCCTACACCATCCTCACAGTCATTGTTACGCCTGAGCCCATTGATGCAGCCACTGTTCAGGTCTTCCATTTTTTTTGCTGACCCTCTACTTTACCAAGCATCACGTCCGTCTCCAGGGACTGATCCCTGCTAATAACATGTCCAAAGTGTGTGAGATATAATCTCGCCATCCTTGCTTCTAAGGAGCATTCTGGTTATACTTCTTTCAAGACAGATTTGTTCGCTCTTTTGGGAGCCCATGGTATGTAGAATATTCTTTGCTAACATCACAATTCAAAGGCGTCAGTTCTTCTTTGGTCTGTCTTATTCATCGTCCAGCTTTCAAATGCATATGAGGTGATTGAAAACACCATGGCTTGGGTCAGGCCCACCTTAGTTTTCAAGGTGACATCTTTGCTTTTTAACACTTTAAAGAGGTCTTTTGCAGCAGATTTGCTCAATGCAATGCTTCTTTTGATTTCTTGACTGCTGCTTCCGTGGGTGTTGATTGTGGATCCAAGTAAAATGAAATCTTTGACAACTTCAGTCTTTTCTTCATTAATCATGATGGTTGCTTATTGGTCCAGTTGTGAGGATTTTTGTTTTCTTTATGTTGATGTGAATCCATACTGAAGGCTGTGGTCTTTGATCTTCATCAGTAAATGCTTCAAGTGTTCATCAATAAGCAAGGTCGCGTCATCTGCATAACACAGGTTGTTAACGAGTCTTCCTCTAATCCTAATGCCACGTTCTTGTTCATATAGTTCAGTTCCTGGGCTTATTTGCTCGGCATACAGATTGAATAAGCCTGGTGAAAGGATACAACCCTGAGGCATATCTTTCCTGACTTTAAACCGCACAGCATCCCCTTGTTCTGTTAAAAAAACTGCTTCTTGATGCACATACAGGTTCCTCATGAGCACAATTAAGTGTCCTGGAATTTTCATTCCTCATAGTGTTATCCATAATTTGTTATGATCCACACAGTCAAATGCCTTTGCATAATCAATAAAATATAGGTAAACATCTTTCTGGTATTCTCTGCTTTCAGCCAGGATCCAAATGACGTAAGCAATGATATCCCTAGTTCAACCTCCTCTTCTGAATCCAGCTTGAATTTCTGGCAGTTCCCTGTCAATGTAGCGCTGCAGCCACTTTTTTTTTTTTTAACTTTTATTAAGCTTCAAGTGAACGTTTAGAAATCCAATCAGTCTGTCACATATAAGTTTACATACATCTCACTCCCTACTCCCACTTGCTCTCTCCTTCTTGAGTCAGCCCTTTCAGTCTCTCCTTTCGTGACAATTTTGCCGGCTTCTCTCTCTCTCTATCCTCCCATCCCCCCTCCAGACAAGAGTTGCCAACAGAATCTCAAGTGTCCACCTGATATAATTAGCTCACTCTTCATCAGCATCTCTCTCCTACCCGCTGACCAGTCCCTTTCATGTCTGATGAGTTGTCTTTGGGCATGGTTCCTGTCCTGTGCCAACAGAAGGTCTGGGGACCATGGCCGCCGGGATTCCTCTAGTCTCAGTCAGACCATTAAGTTTGGTCTTTTTATGAGAATTTGGGGTCTGTATCCCACTGATCTCCTGCTCCCTCAGGGGTCCTCTGCTGTGCTCCCTGTCAGGGCAGTCATCGATTGTGGCCGGGCACCAACTAGTTCTTCTGGTCTCAGGATGATGTAGGTCTGTGGTTCATGTGGCCCTTTCTGTCTCTTGGGCTCTTAGTTGTCGTGTGGCCTTGGTGTTCTTCATTTTCCTTTGTTCCAGGTGGGTTGAGACCAATTGATGCATCTTAGATGGCCGCTTGTTAGCATTTAAGACCCCAGATGCCACATTTCAAAGTGGGATGCAGAATGATTTCATAATAGAATTATTTTGCCAATTGACTTAGAAGTCCCCGCAAACCATGTTCCCCAGACCCCCGCCCTTGCTCCGCTGACCTTTGAAGCATTCATTTTATCCCGGAAACTTCTTTGCTTTTGGTCCAGTCCAATTGAGCTGACCTTCCATGTATTGAGTGTTGTCTTTCCCTTCACCTAAAGCATTTCTTATCTACTGATTAATCAATAAAAAACCCTCTCCCACCCTCCCTCCCTCCCCCCCTCGTAACCACAAAAGTATGTGTTCTTCTCAGTTTACTATTACTCAAGATCTTATAATAGTGGTCTTATACAATATTTGTCCTTTTGCCTCTGACTAATTTCGCTCAGCATAATGCCTTCCAGGTTCCTCCATGTTATGAAACATTTCACAGATTCGTCACTGTTCTTTATCGATGCGTAGTATTCATTGTGTGAATATACCACAATTTATTTACCCATTCATCTGTTGATGGACACCTTGGTTGCTTCCAACTTTCTGCTGTTGTAAACAGAGCTGCAATAAACATGGGCGTGCATATATCTGTTTGTATGAAGGCTCTTGTATCTCTAGGGTATATTCCGAGGAGTGGGATTTCTGGGTTGTATGGTAGTTCTATTTCTAACTGTTTAAGATAACGCCAGATAGATTTCCAAAGTGGTTGTACCATTTTACATTCCCACCAGCAGTGTATAAGAGTTCCAATCTCTCCACAACCTCTCCAACATTTATTATTTTGTGTTTTTTGGATTAATGCCAGCCTTGCCGGTGTGAGATGGAATCTCATCGTAGTTTTAATTTGCATTTCTCTAACGGCTAATGATCGTGAGCATTTTCTCATGTATCTGTTGGCTGCCTGAGTATCTTCTTTAGTGAAATGTGTGTTCATATCCTTTGCCCACTTTTTGATTGGGTTGTTTGTCTTTTTGTGGTTGAGTTTTGACAGAATCATGTAGATTTTAGAGATCAGGCGCTGGTCGGAGATGTCATAGCTGAAAATTCTTTCCCAGTCTGTAGGTGGTCTTTTTACTCTTTTGGTGAAGTCTTTAGATGAGCATAGGTGTTTGATTTTTAGGAGCTCCCAGTTATCGGGTTTCTCTTCATCGTTTTTGGTAATGTTTTGTATTCTGTTTATGCCTTGTATTAGGGCTCCTAGGGTTGTCCCTATTTTTTCTTCCATGATCTTTATCGTTTTAGTCTTTATGTTTAGGTCTTTGATCCACTTGGAGTTAGTTTTTGTGCATGGTGTAAGGTATGGGTCCTGTTTCATTTTTTTGCAAATGGATATCCAGTTATGCCAGCACCATTTGCTAAAAAGGCTTTCTTTTCCCCAATTAATTGACACTGGTCCTTTGTCAAATATCAGCTGCTCATACGTGGATGGATCTATGTCTGGGTTCTCAATTCTGTTCCATTGGTCTATGTGCCTGTTGTTGTACCAGTACCAGGCTGTTTTGACTACTGTGGCTGTATAATAGCTTCTGAAATCAGGTAAAGTGAGGCCTCCCACTTTCTTCTTCTTTTTCAGTAAAGCTTTGCTTATCCGAGGCTTCTTTCCCTTCCATATGAAATTGGTGATTTGTTTCTCTATCCCCTTAAAATATGACATTGGAATTTGGATCAGAAGTGCGTTAAATGTATAGATGGCTTTGGGTAGAATAGACATTTTTACTATGTTAAGTCTTCCTATCCATGAGCAAGGTATATTTTTCCACTTAAGTATGTCCTTTTGAATTTCTTGTAGTAGAGCTTTGTAGTTTTCTTTGTATAGGTCTTTTACATCCTTGGTAAGATTTATTCCTAAGTATCTTATCTTCTTGGGGGCTACTGGGAATGGTATTGATTTGGTGATTTCCTCTTCGGTGTTCTTTTTGTTGATGTAGAGGAATCCAAGTGATTTTTGTATGTTTATTTTATAACCTGAGACTCTGCCAAACTCTTCTATTAGTTTCAGTAGTTTTCTGGAGGATTCCTTAGGGTTTTCTGTGTATATAATCATGTCATCTGCAAATAGTGATAACTTTACTTCTTCCTTGCCAATCCGGATACCTTTTATTTCTTTGTCTAGCCTAATTGCCCTGGCTAGGACTTCCAGCACGATGTTGAATAAGAGCGGTGATAAAGGGCATCCTTGTCTGGTTCCCGTTCTCAAGGGAAATGCTTTCAGGTTCTCTCCATTTAGAGTGATATTGGCTGTTGGCTTTGCATAGATGCCCTTTATTATGTTGAGGAATTTTCCTTCAATTCCTATTTTGGTAAGAGTTTTTATCATAATTGGGTGTTGGACTTCGTCAAATGCCTTTTCTGCATCAATTGATAAGATCATGTGGTTTTTGTCTTTTGTTTTATTTATGTGATGGATTACATTAATGGTTTTTCTGATATTAAACCAGCCTTGCATACCTGGTATAAATCCCACTTGATCATGGTGAATTATTTTTTTCTGTGTTGTTGGATTCTATTGGCTAGAATTTTGTTGAGGATTTTTGCATCAATGTTCATGAGGGATATAGGTCTATAATTTTCTTTTTTTGTAATGTCTTTACCTGGTTTTGGTATCAGGGAGATGGTGGCTTCATAGAATGAGTTGGGTAGTATTCCGTCATTTTCTATGCTTTGAAATACCTTTAGTAGTAGTGGTGTTAAGTCTTCTCTGAAAGTTTGGTAGAACTCTGCAGTGAAGCCGTCCGGGCCAGGGCTTTTTTTTGTTGGGAGTTTTTTGATTACCGTTTCAATCTCTTTTTTTGTTATGGGTCTATTTAGTTGTTCTACTTCTGAATGTGTTAGTTTAGGTAGGTAGTGTTTTTCCAGGAATTTATCCATTTCTTCTAGGTTTGCAAATTTGTTAGAGTACAATTTTTCATAATAATCTGAAATGATTCTTTTAATTTCATTTGGTTCTGTTGTGATGTGGTCCTTCTCGTTTCTTATTCGGGTTATTTGTTTCCTTTCCTGTTTTTCTTTAGTCAGTCTAGCCAATGGTTTATCAATTTTGTTAATTTTTTCAAAGAACCAGCTTTTGGCTTTGTTAATTCTTTCAATTGTCCTTCTGTTCTCTAATTCATTTAGTTCAGCTCTAATTTTTATTATTTGTTTTCTTCTGGTGCCTGATGGGTTCTTTTGTTGCTCACTTTCTATTTGTTCAAGTTGTCGGGACAGTTCTCTGATTTTGGCTCTTTCTTCTTTTTGTATGTGTGCATTTATCGATAGAAATTGGCCTCTGAGCACTGCTTTTGCTGTGTCCCAGAGGGTTTGATAGGAAGTATTTTCATTTTCGTTGCTTTCTAAGAATTTCCTCATTCCCTCCTTGATGTCTTCTATAACCCAGTCTTTTTTCAGGAGGGTATTGTTCATTTTCCAAGTATTTGATTTCTTTTCCCTGGTTTTTCTGTTATTGATCTCTAGTTTTATTGCCTTGTGGTCTGAGAAGATGCTTTGTAATATTTCGATGTTTTGGACTCTGCAAAGGTTTGTTTTATGACCTAATATGTGGTCTATTCTAGAGAATGTTCCATGTGCGCTAGAAAAAAAAGTATATTTTGCAGCAGTTGGGTGGAGAGTTCTGTATAAGTCAATGAGGTCAAGTTGGTTGATCGTTGTAATTAGATCTTCCGTGTCTCTATTGAGCTTCTTACTGGATGTCCTGTCCTTCTCCGAAAGTGGTGTGTTGAAGTCTCCTACTATAATTGTGGAGGTGTCTATCTCACTTTTCAATTCTGTTAAAATTTGATTTATGTATCTTGCAGCCCTGTCATTGGGTGCATAAATATTTAATATGGTTATGTCTTCCTGATCAATTGTCCCTTTTATCATTATATAGTGTCCTTCTTTATCCTTTGTGGTGGATTTAAGTCTAAAGTCTATTTTGTCAGAAATTAATATTGCTACTCCTCTTCTTTTTTGCTTATTGTTTGCTTGATATATTTTTTTCCATCCATTGAGTTTTAGTTTGTTTGTGTCTCTAAGTCTAAGGTGTGTCTCTTGTAGGCAGCATATAGATGGATCGTGTTTCTTTATCCAGTCTGTGACTCTCTGTCTCTTTATTGGTGCATTTAGTCCATTTACATTCAGCGTAATTATAGATAAATAAGTTTTTAGTGCTGTCATTTTGATGCCTTTTTATGTGTGTTGTTGACAATTTCATTTTTCCACATACTTTTTTGTGCTGAGACGTTTTTCTTAGTAGATTGTGAAATCCTCATTTTCATAGTGTTTGACTTTATGTTAGTTGAGTCGTTACGTTTTTCTTGGCTTTTATCTTGAGTTATAGAGTTGTTATACCTTTTTGTGGTTACCTTATTATTTACCCCCATTTTTCTAAGTAAAAACCTAACTTGTATTGTTCTATATCGCCTTGTATCACTCTCCATGTGGCAGTTCAATGCCTCCTGTATTTAGTCCCTCTTTTTGATTATTTTGATCTTTTACCTATTGACTTCCATGATTCCCTGTTATGTGTATTTTTTTTTAATTAATCTTAATTTGTTTGTTTTTGTGATTTCCCTATTTGAGTTGATATGAGGACGTTCTGTTTTGTGACCTTGTGTTGTGCTGATATCTGATATTATTGGTTCTCTGACCAAACAATATCCTTTAGTATTTCTTGTAGCTTTGGTTTGGTTTTTGCAAATTCTCTAAACTTGTGTTTATCTGTAAATATCTTAATTGTGCCTTCATATTTCAGAGAGAGTTTTGCTGGATATATGATCCTTGGCTGGCAGTTTTTCTCCTTCAGTGTTCTGTATATGTCGTCCCATTCCCTTCTTGCCTGCATGGTTTCTGCTGAGTAGTCTGAACTTATTCTTATTGATTCTCCCTTGAAGGAAACCTTTCTTTTCTCCCTGGCTGCTTTTAAAATTTTCTGTTTATCTTTGGTTTTGGTGAGTTTGATGATAATATGTCTTGGTGTTTTTCTTTTTGGATCAATCTTAAATGGGGTTCGATGAGCATCTTGGATAGATATCCTTTCGTCTTTCATGATGTCAGGGAAGTTTTGTGTCAGGATTTCTTCAACTATTTTCTCTGTGCTTTCTGTCCCCCCTCCCTGTTCTGGGACTCCAATCACCCGCAGGTTATCCTTCTTGATAGAGTCCCACATGATTCTTAGGGTTTCTTCATTTTTTTAATTCTTTTATCTGATTTTTTTTCAGCTATGTTGGTGTTGATTCCCTGGTCCTCCAGATGTCCCAGTCTACATTCTGATTGTTCGAGTCTGCTTCTCTGACTTCCTATTGCGTTGTCTAATTCTGTAATTTTATTGTTAATCTTTTGGATTTCTACATGCTGTCTCTCTATGGATTCTTGCAACTTACTAATTTTTCCACTATGTTCTTGAATAATCTTTTTGAGTTCTTCAACTGTTTTATCAGTGTGTTCCTTGGCTTTTTCTGCAGTTAGCCTAATTTCATTTGTGATGTCTTGAAGCATTCTGTAAATTAGTTTTTTATATTCTGTATCTGATAATTCCAGGATTGTATCTTCATTTGGGAAAGATTTCGATTCTTTTGTTTGGGGGGTTGGAGAAGCTGTCATGGTCTGCTTCTTTAAGTGGTTTGATATGGATTGTTGTCTCCGAGCCATCACTGGGAAACTAGTTTTTCCAGAAAATCCGCTAAAAAACAAATGCAGTCAGATCCCTATCAGAGTTTTCCCTCTGGCTCAGGCTATTTGGATGTTAATGAAGCCGCCTGGGGAGGGTGGGGGAGGGAACAGAGAGATAGGAGAGTAGCACTTCAGAATATAGCCAGAGTTGCTTGTCTTGCTTGGAATGACTATTATATCTGAGATTCCCGCGGGGCGCGTCACCTATGTGTGCTGGCTGTGTGGAGATTGCCCCCGGTGGGTCTGGCCCGCTGGAGTCAAGGTCAGATCCTCTGCTTCCAGCCCCACGCCCAGCGTCAAGGCTCCCCTACTGGGACGGTGCACTCTCGACTCCAAAATCAGTCTCTGCCTCCCGAGGATTTCTCGTCCCTCCAGCCGCGTTGCCGTGCCGCCTCCGAGAACCAGTTGGGCCGCCTCCCGGGGTTAGTTCAGGTGGGTGGAGCAGCTCCCCGTGCTTGTGCCGTGACCGAGTATCCCGGCTGGGACGCTGTGCTCCCCGCTCCAATACCAGTCGCTGCCTCCCGGGGACTTCTCCTACCGGGTGCGTCCCACGCCACCCGTGCGACCCAGCTGGGCCCCCTTCCGGGGTTAGTTCAGGGGGGTGGAGCAGCTCTCCGTGTTTATGCCATAGCTGCGTCCAGTCCAAATCCCGGTGGGATGGTTCCCTGGCTGGGATGCTGCTCTCCCCGTTCCAAGACCAGTCACTGCCTCCCGGGGACTTCTTCTACCGGCTGCGTCCCACGCCGCCCGCGGAACCGGCTGGTTCCCCTCCTGGGGTTAGTTCAGGGGGGTGGAGCAGCTCTCTGTGCTTGTGCCGCACCTGACTGGTACGCTGGCTCCAGGCTCTGAAAACAATCGCTGCTTCCCTGTATTAGTTTGTTCTCTGTCTCTAAATCTGTGTTTGTTGTTCAGGGTTCGTAGATTGTTATGTATGTGATCGATTCACTTGTTTTTCCGTGTTTTTGTTGTAAGAGGGCTCCGAGGTAGCGTCTGCCTAGTCCACCATCTTGGCTCTGCTCCCGCTGCAGCCACTTTTGAATAATCTTCAGCAAAATTTTACTTACGAGTGATATTAAAGATGTTGTTTGATAATTTCCGTATTGGGTTGGATCACCTTTCTTGGGAATAGGCATAAATATGGATCTCTTCCAGTTGGCTGGCCAGGTAGCTGCCTTCCAGATTTCTTGGCATAGATGAGTGAGTGCTTTCAGCACTGCATCCATCTGTTGAAACGTCTCGATTGATATTCCATTAATTCTTGGAGCCTTGTTTTTTGCGAATGCCTCCAATGGAGCTTGGAATTCTTCCTTCAGTACCATCTGTTCCTGATCATATGCTACCTCCTGAAATGGCTGAACATCAGCCAATTCCTTTTGGTATAGTGACTCTGTATTCCTTTCATCTTCTTTTGATGCTTCCTGCATTGGTTAATATTTTCCCTGTAGAATTCTTCAGTATTGCAATTTGAGGCCTGGATTTTTTTTCTTCACTTCTTTTAGCTTGAGAAATGCCAAGCATATTCCTCCCTGATGGTTTTCTAACTCTAGCACGTGTCATTATAATACTTTGTCTTCTCGAGCAGTCCTTTGAAATCTTCTGTTCACTTCTTTAACTTCATCATTTCTTCT
Source organism: Loxodonta africana (assembly GCF_030014295.1). NCBI lineage: Eukaryota > Metazoa > Chordata > Mammalia > Proboscidea > Elephantidae > Loxodonta > Loxodonta africana. The sequence continues at coordinate 77,372,980 of NC_087353.1, forward strand.
GTTTGCTCTAGGTACTTGATGTTCAAGAGCAAGTTTCAGAGTCTCTTTTGACATCTATTTAGGTCTTTTCTTTCTTTCCTGTCTTTTTAATGATTTTTTGCTTTCTTCATGTATGGTGTCCTTGATATCTTTCCACAACTTGTCTGGTCTTCGGCCGTTAATGTTCAGTGCATCAGATCTATTCTTGAGATGGTCCCTGAGCTCAAGTGGCATATGCTCAAGGTCATACTTTGGCTCTTGTGGACTTGTTCTAATTTTGTTCAGTTTCAGCTTGAGCTTGCGTAGGAACAATTGATGGTCTGTTCTGCAGCTGGCCCCAGGCCTTGTTCTGACTGATGATATTGAGCTTTTCCATCATCACTTTCCACAGATATAGTCAATTTAATTCCTGTGTAGTCCATCTGATGAAGTCCACGTGTATAGTAGCTGTTCATGTTGGTGAAAAAAGGTATTTGCAATGTAGAAGTCGTTGGTCTTGCAAAATTCTATCATGCAATCTCCAGCATCATGTCTATCACCAGGCCTTATTTTCAAACTACCAATCCTTCTTCTTTGTTTCCAACTTCCACATTCCAATCACCAGTAATTACCAGTGCATCCTGATTGTATGTTTGATCAATTTCAGACAGCAGAAGTTTGTAAAAGTCTTCAGTTTTTTCATCTTTGGCCTTAGTGGTTGGTGTGTAAATTTGAATAATAATTGTATTAATTGGTCTTCCTTGTAGGCATATGGATGTTATTTTATCACTGACAGCATTGTACTTCAGGATAGATCTTGAAATGTTCTTTTTGATGATGAATGCAGTGCTATTCCTCTTGAAGCTGTCATTCCAGGCATAGTAGACCATATGATTGTCCAATTCAGAATGACCAATACCAGTCCATTTCAGCTCACTAATGGTTAGGATATCAATGTTGATGCGTTCCATTTCATTTTTGATGACTTCCAATTTTCCTAGACTCATGCTTCGTACATTCCAGGTTCTGATATTAATGGATGTCTGCAGTTCAGAAGTAGACTGCTGGATCCTTCTTCCTAGTCTATCTTAGTCTGGAAGCTCACCTGAAACCTTTCGCCATGGGTAACCCTGCTGGTATTTGAATACTGGTGGCATAGCTTCCACCATCACAACAACACGCAAGCCCCCACAGTATGACAAACTGACAGACACGTGGGGGTACTATGAGGTAGATCCCGTTATATCGGTTTTGCAGGTAAAGTATCTGAAGCTCAGAGAGATTATATAATTGTGCTAATGGTTAAGTGGTTCACAAGCATTGGAGTTTGGATTTGAACAAAGACAGTGTATGTCCAGAGTCAGTTCACTAAATTTTTCACCAAACTTTCCCTAGTATGTTATCAAAAGCAGTACAAATGTATTTAAATGTTGTAAATATGATCCTCCATGCTATCAATGAGAATATTCACTCTGGTCTTCAATCACAAGGATCTTTTGGGAAATAAATAATCTTGAACTTAAGGTCTTATCAATACTTTCCTCCAAAAGAATATTGGGGCACAATCTAGGCTTCCATGGATGGCTGCATGGGAAACCTTTGCTTGTCCCAATAAATCAAATGTTCTTTAGGGCAGTGCTACTCTGGTAAAGTCTAGTTTTTTTTTTTTTTAATTTTTCAAGCCATTGTATTCTAGCACTTTTGTAAAATACATTGAAAATGAATTATTAGAGACTTTTGATTCATGTTGGTATGTAGGAGGACGTGAAAGACCTTTACTTCTGTGGTAATAACAAGAAAAAAAACTGAATAAAATGAAAATAATACTCTTCTATGATGCTATTGAAGAATCTTGTATGCAAGGAAGCTTTGATGAACTGAATTCCAGAGAGGGACAAGCCCTTTATAGGCCAGCAGAGAGATGCTCTGGCTTCCGTACCTGGTACAAATGCTTGATATAGGTATGAATGTGCCAGCTATACATGGAGATGCTTTTTAGAGATAATCTGGAAACAGCTGTGTGTTTAACAATAGTATGGACTGGTGGATGAGCCCAAAAATCAGAAATAAATGTTTGAGTTTGACAGTTTCCCCTTGCCTAAACCCTAGCATTTTTTTTCCTCTGTAGCCAGCAGTGAAGGTGGGCTAGAAAGCAGAGAGAGTTCATGCAGTCTTGTAGTGTTTTTACTCTGGAGCCTGATGGAATTGAATCCCCAGGTAAATCAGAACTCTCTGAAACTGTAGTTCTGCCTTGTTCTACTTCAGAACCTGACCAAAGAAAAAATATCTGTCCATTGGCCATGGCACAGGATGTGGGGGATTAGGCAGAGGTGATTTAAAAGCAGAGGTGAGCTCAATTTAATTAAAGCTGAAATCCAAATTCAGTACAGTTACACTGTTGTGGAATTTGAATGATCAGCTCTTCATTCTAGCTGTATGGCAGAGGAAGGGGCTAGCACTCTTTGAGGAACAAACAAAAATTATACAGTAAAACCTGCAAAAGCTAGAACCTGTGTAAGGTGGAACACTGTCAGAGAAGAAAACCTCAGATATTTTTCACTAATAGAGATTATGGAAAAGTGATAGGACTCTACACTGTCAAAGGCAGAAACCTTGCAAGACCTGGAAAAACAAAGCAGTCCTGTTGAGTTCCAGCTCTCACAGGTTTCACTCTACTTTCATTTGCATTGTTCTCTCAATATCAAAAGCAATACAAAACATATTTGAGCTATTTAAGTGGGACACTTCATCCTAAAACTGCAAATGCTAAAACAAACAAATGGAAATTCTAGAACAAAAATAAAATGTCTAAAATAAATTCATCAGATGGGTTTACCAGCATATTGGACACAACAAAATAAAGGGTCAATAAATTTGAGGACACATAATCAGAGAGAGAAACAGATTGACAATATTCAGCCATAAAAAAATGAAGTGCTTACTCATACATGCTACAATGTGGATGAACCTTGAAAACATTATGTATGATCCCATTTATATGAAATATCCGGAATAGGTAAATCCATAAACACAGAAAGCAGATTGGCCGTTGCCAGGGGCAGAGTAGAAGTGAGAATGGGGAGTAACTGCTTAATGGGTATGGAGTTTTTTTGGGGGGAAGGAGGATGAAAATGTTTTGGAATGAGATAGAGGTTGTGTTTGTACAACATTGTACGTGTACTGAATGCCACTGAATTGTACTCTTTAAAATGGTTAATTATGTGTTACGTGTATTTTACCTTAATTTAAAACAGTGAACACAACATCATTGACCTGTGAGATGATACTATTACATATTTGTAACTGGAGGTACTATATGAAAAGGAGAAAGAGAATGATGCTGAAAACATGTTTAAAGGACTGTTGAATATTTCTCATAATTGATTAAAATTATAAATTTGTGGAGGAAAGAAGCTAAGCAAACCCCAATCAGGATAAATACAAAGAAAATCATACCTATACACTTCATAGTCAAACTGTAGAAGACCTTGGATAAAGAGAAAATCTGAAGTGCAAATTGACACAAAGAAGAGACATATTGCATACATAGGAATTATACCTTCTCCTCACTAATCTGACGTTTTGCATTTACGACAGTAGTAAAAAAAATCTACTGTCTATTTTGTGTATTAATGATGTGTGTCTGGCAGTAATGAATGCTGAGGTGTGAGGTGAGAATGAATGCTGGCTGTGATGGTTAAGGTTGTGTCAGCTTGGCTAGCAGTTTGGTTTGGCAGTTATGTAATGATGTAATTTGGCACTTATGTGATGAAATAGTCATGTTCCATTTCCTGGTCTGATGTGATCATCCTTCATTTTCACATAACACTGATTTTGCATAATGACCTGGTCTTTGGAACCTAACCAAGTCAGTAAATGAGGAGAGGGTGCACAATAAGAATGATTGCTGACATCTCATCAGAAACAATGGGAACCAGGTGACAGTGGAAAATATCCTTAAAATTCCAATAAGAAGAAAATTCCAGAAATCTGGGATTCTGTATCTGTTGAAAATATCCTTTGAAAAGAAGAGTGAAAGAAAGACATTTTCAGTTAAATGAAAGCTTAATGTTTCAGAGCAACATGACAAGAAATGCTAAGGAAAGGTCTTCACAGATAAATAATACCAAGGAAACACATATCTATTAAAAACCAAAAAAAACAAAACCAGTTGCTGTTGAGTCAATTCTGACTCATAGCGATCCTATCTGAGAAAGAATAAATGACAGTGGAAATGGTAAACATATGAGTAAATATAAAATAACACATTTTCCTTTTCTTAATTTCTTTAAAAAACTATTGATTAAGCAAAATTAATGACAGTGTTATCATGGGATTTAAAATATAAGTTGAGTTAATATTTGACAAAAATAGAACAAAGAAAAGGGGGTAAATAAAATTATTCCATAGAAATTTGTACATATTTTGTAAAGTTTTTTGATATTAATTCACTGTAGATTGTGATAAAATAAGAATACATTTTATAATGTCTAGATTGAGCACTAAAAATTAGGGGGAAAAAAAATGAAATACAGGTTAAAAGCCAAACCAGGAGGTGAGATGGAATACTAAAAATTACTTAATTCAAAAGAGGTCAGGAAGTGGGAAAAAAAAATGTCAGGATGGGACCTAAAGAAATGGCAGCTAAAAACAGCAACAGCTAACAACAACCACAAAAATTTTTTAAAGTTACAGAGAATCAGTAAATAGAGGGTTTGAACCACACTATACATCCCATGGAAACCCTGGTGTCATAGTGGTTAAGAGCTATGGCTGCTAACCAAAGGTCGTCAGTTCAAATCTACCAGGCACTTCTTGGAAACTCTATGAGGCAGTTCTACTCTGTCTTATAGGGTCACTATGAGTCAGAACCAACTTGAGGGCAGTGAATTTGGTTTTTTTGGTATACATCCCATTGACCTGTTGATGTGTGCGTGTACACTACACCCAACCACTACAAAAACACATATTCTTTTTTAAGTGCGTAGCACTTTCACAAGACCATAAGAGTGGGCCATAAAGCAAGCCTCAGTAAATAAAAAGGATCTAAATCATAAGAGTGTATTTGTGGACCATGATGTAATTAAATTAGAAACTAAAACAAGATATATAAAAAATTCCAATTGCTAGAAATCTAGCAAGGCAATTCTAAGTAATCAAGATCGTATAATGGAACTTCAAAAAAAATTTCAAGCTGTATAATAATGAAAGCAAAACACAACAAAAATTATGAATTGCAGTTAATCTGAGAAAAAATTTTAGCATATATGCGTATGTTAGAAAAGAACAAAGGTTAGAAAGAAATATCCTAAGCTCCACGCTAAGAAGGAAGAAAACAAAGGCAAAGTAAAACCACTGAAAGAAGGAGAAAGAAAATAATAAAAAATAAGAGTGGAAATGAATGACATAGAGAAGAGAAAAATAATAGAGTAAATTAACGAAGTTTGAAAAAATGGTTCTTTAAAAAATCCGTAAATTTAATAAACTAGCTAGTGAGAATAACAACTACAAAAAGATAGAAAACATAAATTACTATTAACAGGACTGAAAGGGGGACATATAATTACTAATTTTATGTAAGTTGAAAAATAGAATAAGGGGATATTATAAAGAACTTTAGGTAATCTCTGGGTGGTGCAAACATTTAATGTGCTCAGCTGCTAACCAAAAGATTAGAATTTCAAGTTCATCTAGAGGTGCCTCAGAAAAAATGCCTGGCAATTTACTTCTGAAAAATCACCCTTTGAAAATTCACCCTAAGGAGCACAGTACAACTCTGACACACATGGGGTCATCATAAGTTGTAGTCACCTAGGTGGCAATGGGCCGTTTTTTTATTCCCCTTGAGTTTTTTTTTTGAGTGAAGGACTTTATAGCATTATTTTCAACTTTTGTTGTTAGCTGCCATCGAATCACTTTCCAACCCATAGCGACCCCACATACAATAGAAAAAACACTGCCCAGTCCTGTGTTACCCTCACAGTCGTTGTTGTGCTTGAGCCCATTGTTGCAGTCTCAGTGTCAGTTCGTCTTGTTTAGAGCCTTCCTCTTTTTCACTGACCCTCTACTTTACCAAGCATCATGTCCTTCTCCATGGACTGGCCCCTCCTGATAACCAAAAGCTGACAGGATCTTAAGATCAACATCCCTCAAGAATGTAGAAGTAGATATGTTTAATACAATAATAGTAAATTGAACCCAATAATAATATATAAAAGGATAACACAGAATGGTCTACCTCAGGAAGGCAAAAAAAGTTTAAAATTTGAAAATCAATGATATTTACCGTATTTGGAAAATAGATGATTTGGTTATCTTAATAGATGCAGAACAAGCATTTTACACAGTTTTAATACTAGTCATGATAAAAAACAAAACCCTCAAACTTCTGGTTTCAACTCGGAGATGTAGAAAGTTGAAAAGTGCAGTACTATGACCTGTACAACAAGAAAAAGCAGCTAAACAAACAGCAAATTAATACCATCAAAGAACCTAGGCCACAGTGCAAAGGACAGTCTCAGAATCTAGAGACAGATACAGAGATACAGAGAGTATCTCCCCAACAGGGAGAAAGAGGATCCGAGCATTTAAGTGGGACAGACACTGCTGAAAGCCATATGAACTGATAAGAGGATTAACCTAGAGGTAGCTAGTTTTTTTTTTAGCTAGTTACTGAAGACCAATTTTAGTCTAGCAAGATGGTGTGAAACTCTTGGGACCTGCCAACGTAGAAGGGTTTGAAACCTCTTACAGGCTTTTCCCTCAAGAAACCTGCCTGGTCCCCACAGGAAAGATTAGGGAGAATCCTGAAAAAATTCCCTCATGGTGCTTGCCAGGGTAAAGAAACAGTGGGTAGTGCTGAAACCCTGTCCAAAGCAATCTCCGCTATCCTCTCTAGAGAATAAGAATCTTAATCTGCAGGGAGAACAGCAGCAACAACAACAAAAATATTGCCTTACCATCTATCTCAACTCACCTGGGGCAAAGGAGAATGAAGAACTCTAAAGACACAAGGTAAATATGAGCCCAAGAGAAAGAAAGGGCCACATAAACCAGAGACTGCATCAGCCTGAGACTGGAAGAGCTAGATGGTGCCCAGCTACCACCAATTACTCGCTGACAGGGAACACAACAGAGAATCCCCGATTGAGCAGAATGGTGGGATGCAGACTTCAAATTCTCATAAAGATCAGACTTAATGGTCTGAATGAGACTAGAGGGACCCCAGAAGTCATGGTCCCTGGACCACCTGTTAGCCGAAGACTGAAACCATTCCTGAAGCCAACTCTTCAGACAAGGATTGGACTGGACTGTAAGACAGAAAATGATACTGGTGAAGAGTGAGCTTCTTGGCTCAAGTAGACACATGAGACTGTGTGGGCAGTTCCAGTCTGGAGGTGAGATGAAAAGGCAGAAGGGGACAGGAGCTGGCTGAATGGACACGGAATACAAGGTGGATAGAAGGAGTGTGCTGTCACATTAGGGGAAGAGCAGCTAGGAGTACATAGCAAGGTGTGTGAAGTTTTTGTATGAGTGACTGACTTGATTTGTAAACTTTCACTTAAAGCACAAATAAAAAAAATTTAAAAACATTGCCTTAGGGCTCTGATGGAAACCCATTGCAGCTGGGGAAAGGAACCTGGGGAGGGAGAGCTCTACTCTGAGAGAGGGCCAGGAATATGTGCTAGGCCTAGGTGGAGAAGAGGCAGGAGCACTTGTGAAGGCCATACCTCTGAGACCTAGCTTCACAATGTCAGCCTAAGCCTGAAGCTTAGTATATCAGAGAATGCCCCTTCCTCTGCCTACCAACAAACACCACACTAAAATAACAGTGGAATGTATCTGGGAGAGCTGCAACAGACAGATTCTCTCTGGGGGATAAGTACAAAGTGAAGACCTAAACCCAAGAGGGGAGCAGAACTGGCAAACTAGTCAAACCCTAAACACTAGGTACCACAAGAAGTATTTGAAGCCTGTGGTGGTGTACTAAGGGTTACCCTGATAACAACAAACTTAAAATCTAGACTTACTCTTGACTATATTAACACAAACTCCCACACTAAAGGACTGGCGTAAGGAAAGGCATGTTTATCTCTAAGCATAAAAAAAAGTTTACTTCCATATCTGCTACGTTATACCACATGTCTGGCTTTCAACAAAAAATGATGAGACTTGCAAAAAGATAAGTAAAACCACAATCTTGAAAGACAAAAGAGTCATCAAAACCATATTTAAATATGGCAGACAGGGAATTTAAAATAACAATGGGTAATATGGAACCCTGGTGGCAACAGTAGTTAAGAGCTTGGCTGCTAGCCAAAAGGTCAGCAGTTTGAATCCATCAGCCACTCCTTGGAAACTTTATGGAGGTGGTTCTACCCTGTTGCTATGAGTCAGAATCAACTTGATGGCAATGGTTTTGGCTTTGGTTTATGGCTATTATGTTAAACTTTCTAATGGAGAAGGCTATTATGTTAAACTTTCTAATGGAGAAGGTAGACAACATGCAAAATCAGATGGGTTATTCCAGCAGAGAGATGGAAACTATAAGAATCGAAAGGAAATATTAGAAATAAAAAACACAGTTAACAGAGATAAAGGATGCTTTTTTTATTTTTATTTTTATTGTGCTTTAAGTGAAAGTTTACAAATCAAGTCGGACTCTCATACAAAAAATTATAAACACCTTGCTATATAATCCTAATTACTCTCCCTCTAATGAGATTTTTTTTTTTTTTTTTTAATGAGACAAGACACCCCTTCCCTCCACTCTCTCTCTTTGTGTCCATTTGGCCAGCATCTGACCCCCTCTACCCTCTCATCTCCTCTTTAGACAGGAAATGCCAACATAGTCTTATGAGTCTACTTGATCCAAGAAGCTCATTCTTCACCAGTATCATTGTCTATCCCATAGTCCAGTCCAATCCCTGTCTGAAGAGTTGGCTTTGGGAATGGTTCCTGTTTTGGGCTAACAGAAGGTCTGGGGACTATGACCTCTGGGGTCATTCTAGTCTCAGTCAGACCATTAAGTCTTGTCTTTTTATGAGAATTTGCGGTCTGCATCCCACTGCTCTCCTGCTCCCTCAGGGTTTTTTTGTTGTGTTCCCTGTCAGGACAGTCATCGGTTGTAGCCGGGCACCATTTAGTTCTTCCGTCTCAGGCTAATATAATCTCTGGTTTATGTGGCCCGTTCTGCCCCTTGGGCTCATAATTACCTTGTAACTTTGGTGTTTTTCATTCTGAAGGATGCTTTTGATGGGCTCATCAGTAGAGTCAAAATGGCTAAGGAATAAATTAGTGAACAGGAAACTATGTCAAAAAAGAAAACAAAAAACAATATCCAAGAGCTTTGGGACAGTATCATGTGGCTGAATTTTTCTACTTCTGGGAGGATGATGTGGACTTACTTTTCCCTATTTCTCCCACAATTTAAAACCCTGTTGTTGTGTTAGTTGCTGACCCATAGTGACCCTGTGTACAACAGAATGAAACACTGCCTAGTCCTGCGTCATTCTTATAATTATTGTTGTCCTTGAGCCCATTGTTGGAGCCACTGTGTCAGTACATCTTGTTGAGGGTCTTCCTCTTTTTCACGGACCCTCTACTAAGCATCATGTTCTTCTCCAGGGGTTGGCTCCTCCTGATAACATGCCCAAGTACTTAAGACGAAATCATGCCATTCTCGCTTCTAAGGAGCATTCTGGCTGTACTTCTTCCAAGACAGATTTGTTCGTTCTTCTGGCAGTCCATGATGTAGTCAATATTTTTATTGATAACCTCATTGAAGAGGGTGGTGGAAAAAGGAGCTGACCTAAGTGACTTCAAAAAACTCTGTTTTGAATGAATACAGTAAGGCTAAACAGAAAATAAATATACACAAATACTGTACTTTAGTTGGTAAACTTGTTTCTCAGGGGGTATGGTTTCAGATTCAAGTTTTTCACTGTCAGTGAAGGAAGTTACAAATAAAGGGAAGACTAGAATGAACATTATGGTACTGAATTAGAGTTGGAGATATCGGTATGAATGCATATTTATTTGTAGAGATTGATAGATGCAGAAATATAGATGTGTGTGTACTTAAAAAACAAAAAACTATTGTTGTCAAATCCGTTCTGACTCATGGTGACTCCATATGTTACAGAGTAGAACTACCCTTTGGAGTTTCCAAGGCTGTAATCTTTAAAGAAGCAGACTACCACATCTTTCTCCCACAGAGCAGCTGGTGGGTTCCAACTGCGGATCTTTCAGTTAGCGGTTGAACGCTTAACCGCTGTGCCACCAGGGCTCTTGTCAGTCAGTATACATGTAAAATACATGTATTTCTTAGCTCTGTCTGTTGGGAGGGCCTGCAAGTAATGACAGCTTAGTTATCAACCAGCACATCCAGTGCCTGTTTGTGGTTTCTCAGTATTATTCTCCAAATAAAAGGAATGGAAGCTTAGAGATGTGGCTAATTTTAGGGCTGGGGTAGCAAAAATACAAAACAATCCTGGAGCATCTTGTAGTGCCAGAAAGTAAGGATGTGCTTAAAACAAACAAACAAAAAAAACGGAGCAGGATGGGTGGCTTGGGCCTGCCAAAAAAAACACAGCGGCCAACCTAAAAGAGCTACCAGTGGCCAAACTGAAAGAAATTGAGCATCAGAATAGTAGTAATTGATTATAATCCAAAGAATAAAATAAATTTCAATGAGTCCATTCTGATATAAATAAATGATTGAATGAATAAATGGATGGGAAAGCATAAATATTCCTTGTGGAAGAATTCCAAATCGTATTTGTAGATACTCTCCCCTCCAGGAAGTGGACCATAATCCTCTACCCTTGAATGTGGGCTGGATTTAATGACTTGTTTCCAAAGAAAAGAGCATGGAAAGGAAAAAATAGTAACTTTACAGTGGAGAAACCTGCCAGACATCACTTTGACCAAGCGATCAAGGTTGACATCACCAGGGATGTCATATTGACATCAAATACACCCTGATAGCGTATGATGAAGGGTGCACTTCACCTTTGGTATCCTTCCCCAAAACTCATAACCCTAGTCTGATGGTAATAAAACATCAAGTGTGCCCAAATTTTAGAACATTCTATTAAATACCTGACCAGTACCCTTAAAAAATCCAAAGGTCGTGATAAATGAGGAAAGAATGTGAAATTCTCACTAATCAGAGGGGACTATGGAGACATGATAAATGCAATATAGTATCCCGGAACAGAAAAAGGACATTGGGGAAAAAATAGTGAAATCTAGATATAGTCTGTATAATTATGAATTGTATTTCCTGGTGTTGACAAAGGTACCGTGGTTTTGTAAGATGTTAATATTAGAGAAGCTGGCTGCAGGGTATTCCATAGTGTTTCTCCTTTTTTTCATTATTGCCTCTGTAAGGAGCCTTTTTAGACATCCCCCCCCCCCCCAAATGCTCTCATCCATGTAATTTTAAATCAGACATACTATATATCTGTTTATGTACGGTGGTCCCCTTGGAATGATACAATGCCTCCATTGAGAATGCATTGTATACAGGAATTCTCTGTACTATCTTTGCAATTTTTCTGTAAAACTAAATTTTTTACAAAATAGAAAGTATATTTAAAAATTCTAACCAAAGCAGCAATAAAAGTGAATTTTCTCAATCTGATAAAGCACGTCTGTGAAAAAGTTATAGCATACTGGCTAAATATTAAACACTTCCACCTAATATGAGGAACAAAGCAAGGTTATTTGTTCTCATCTTTTCAACATATTACTGGAAGACCTAGCCTGTCCCAGAAAAAGAAACAAAAGGGCATAACATTTGGAAAGAAAGAAGTAAAATTATTTTTGCAGATAACACAGTGGTATGTGCAAATAATCTGAAAAATCTACAAAAGAACTACTATAACGAATGTGTTAATTTAGTAAAATGCTAAGATACAAAGTCAGTGTGCAAACAAATTATAAATCTACATCAAAAACTCCAAAATAGCTCCAAGAGAAAATAAAAAAAAGACCTAAATTTGAAGACTGAAAATTGTTAAAATGTAAACTCTCCCTGAATTAATCTGTAGAGTCATTGCTTTTATAATCAAAATCCCAGCAGGCTTTTTCTGCAGAAATTGACAGGCTTTGAAATTTGTATAGAAATGCAAAGGTTCTGGAATAGACAGAACGATCTTGAAAAGGAAGAACAATGTTAGAGGACATATCCTACCTGATTTCAAGTCTTACTATAGTAATTAAGGCATTGTCATATCGGTGTAAAGGACAAACAGACCAGTGGAAGGAATGGGGTGTTGGAAATAGGCATGCACATAGAGAGTTACTTGATTTTCCTTGAAGGTACCAATATAATGCATTGGAGAAAGAAAAGTTTTCACAACAAATGGTGGTGGAACAACTTAGTATCCATATGGGAAGAATGAATCTTGATCACCTCACACCCTACAGAAAAACTAATTTAAAATGATCATAAATTTGAATGTAAGAGTTAAAATCATAAAGATTCTAGAGCAAAATTTATGAGAATATCTTCATGATCTTGGGATAGGCAGTGATTTATTAGGACACAAAAGGCATTTATTATAAAAGAAAAACATTGATAAATTGACCTTTATTAAAATTAAGTACTTCTGCTCATATGAAAAAAAAAAAAGAAAGACACCGTTAAATAAGTAAAATGGCAAAATTCGGAGGGGGAGAAAATATGCACGATATGTACATCTGACACAGGATTCACATTAATAACATTTATCTTAGTTATCTAGTGCTGCCGTAACAGAAATACCACAAATGAATAGCTTGAACAAACAGAAGTTTATTCTCTCACAGTCTAGGAAGCTATAAATCCAAATTCACGGCACCAGCTCCAGGGGAAGGCTTTCTCTCTCTGTCATTTCTGGGGGAAGGTCCTTGTTATCAGTCTTCCCCTGGTCTAGGAGCTTCTCAGCACAGGGATGCTAGGTCCAAAGGATGCGCTCCGTTCCTGTTGCTTCTTTCTTGGTGGTATGAGATCCCTTTCGTCTCTGCTTGCTTCTGTCTTTTATATGGCAAAAGAGATTGACTCAAAATAGAACCCAATCCTGTAGATTGTGTCCTGCCTTATTAACATCACTGCCTCTAATCCTGCCTCATTAACATCATAGACGTTAGGATTTACAACACATAGGATAAATACATTAGATCACAAAATGGAGGACAACCACGCAATACTGGGAATCATGGCCTAGCCAAGCTGACACATGTTTTGGGGGGACACAATTCAATCCATAGCAATATATGAAGGACTTGTTTAAATTAGGAGCCCTGGTGGCACAGTGGTTAAAGCGCTCTGCTGCGAACCAAAATGTCAGAGGTTCAAAACCACAGCGGCTCCATGGGAGAAAGATGTGGTAGTCTGCTTCCGTAAAGATTATAGCCTTGGAATTCTGTGGGATGGTTCTACTCTGTTCTATAGGGTCACTATGATCCGGAATCTACTCGATGGCAATGAGTGGGTTGTATAAATTAATAGAAAAACTCGTTTCTTGATTTTTGGCAATACAAACTTCTATTACAGTTTTAAAGGGGTTATTCTTAATTTCTATACTCAACTCATAAACCAGTAAGAAACTGTTTGCATACTGGCACAGGCTGAGGGACCACATTTTGAGTAGCACTGCTTTCGTGGCCATCAGCTCACATAACTCTCTGTTTATCATTTCTTTTATGAGCTTTATTTCTTATTTCAAAGTCCAGGATGCAGAAGCAAAATCTTTGCCTACCCAATAATTCCGTTCTCATTCATTTCAGTTGATTTAAATTGTAGAAAACAGCTCTATAATTTCATGTAATATTTTATTTCTGGGAAGCTAGGAATTAGGTTCATTTTAGAAAGTATTCATTACTTATTTGTGTAGTAAAACGTTGATAGCTTCTCTGTAAATATTAGACTATGAGAATGGTCTCGTTACAAAATGGGCTTTGTTTGTCTTTGATGTAGTTTTATTTCCTTTTTTTTTCAACTCAACTATTTCTTGGTCTGTTGTCCTTAACAACCTTTGTTTTCTCATTTAGGGTACATCCGTGAAGGGTTCCTCCTTCTGCAACATGCTGTGGATAAGGCCATCATGTTGTATCATAAGAACCGCGCTACAGAAGAGCTGTTCGATGCTGTCAGCATTTTTGTTCAGAGATTTCCATATCCGAAATATCGTCGTGATTTTTTCTTTACTTTTTCTGGTTTTTTCATTCCTTTGATAATCTTGTTTATGTTTTCCATGAATCATTTTACCCTCATTCAATCCATTGTGTGGGAGAAGGAAAACAGATTGAAGGTAACTGCATTTTTCTTGTGGTAGATAGAGCTTCTGTTGAAAATTTGGGGTCTGTGGGGCAGATTTATATAGGGAGCTGGATTAGTCCTCCACATTCAGCACTCATAGATGGTTATGTTTCAGTAGTAGCCAAGTAATAAGCACTTAGATCTTTTGGCAGTTTTCTAAAATTTAGTGTTTTTATCGAAATTGTTGGTTTGGTTTTTAGTCTTTTTTCTAGATGACTACTTCTCAAGAATATTACAGATTGAACTTAAATGCCAAGTGCCCTAAAACCTCTTTCCCTTACTTATTTGTAGTTAGTAATATACTTTATTTTTTAATATACTTTATTTTTTAGAGCAGTTTTAGATTTACAGAAAAATTACATAGAAAGGACACTAAGTTCCCATATATTCCCTCTCCCCTTTGTACACAGTTTCTCCTAATACTGGTATCACACATTAATGTAGTACTTTTGTTACAACCGGTAGACTAATAGTGAGACATTATTATTAACTAAAGTCTGTAGTTTAGGGTTTACTCTTTGTGTTGTACAGTTCTATGGGTTTTGACAAATACATACTGTCATGTGTCCACCATTACATAATCATGCAGAATAGTTCCATTGCACTTAAAAGGCCTGTGCTTCACCTATTGACCCTTCACTTCCCATTGAACCCCTGGCAGCTACTGGTCTTTTTATTGTCTCTATAGTTTTGCCTTTTCTAGAATGTCCTGTAGTTGGAATCATACTGTATGTAGTTTTTTCAGATTGGCTTCTTTCACTTAGCTATATGCATTTAAGTTTCCTCCATGTCTTTTCATAGATTAATAGTTCATGTATCTTTATCGCTGAATAATACTCCATTGTATGGATGTACCACAGCTTGTTTGTCTATTCATATATTGAAGGACATCTTGGTTGCTTCCAGTTTTGGCCTTTGTGAATAAAGCTGCTGTAAACAATCCTGTGCAGGTTTTTGTGCTGGACATACATTTTCAATTCATTTGGCTAAATACTTAAGAGCAGGGTTGCTGGATCATATGGTAAGGCTATGTTTAGCGGTGGAAGAAACTGACAGACTGTCTTCCAAAGTAGTTATATTATTCGCATTCCTACCAGCAATGAACGAGAGTTCCTGATGTTTCATATCCTCGCCAGCATTTAGTGTTGTCAGTGTTCTGAATTTTAACCATTCTCTTAGGTTTATGGGTGTGCCTGGGTAAATGCTTTCCACTTGGCTACTAACGCGAAGGTTGGCGGTTCAAGTACACTCTGCAGTGCCGTGGAAGAAGGGCCTGGCAATCTACTTCCATAAAATTATAGACATTGAAAACCCTATGGAGCGCAGTTCTGCATTGAAACACACGGGGTCACGATGAGTCAGAATAAACTTGATGGCAATAGGTTTAGATTTACTTGGTTTAATAGATTTATAGTGTTACCTCATTGTTTTGATTTGCAAATAACATATGATGTTGAGCATGTTTTAATATACTGATTTGCCATCTGTATATCTTCTTTGGTGAGGTTTCTAGTCAGATATTTGGCCCATTTTTACATTGAGTTGTTTGTTTTTTTATGGTTGTGTTTTAAGAGTTCTTTGTGCATTGTGACTATAAGTCCTTTATCAGATATGTGTTTTGGAAATATTGTCTCCCAGTCTGTGACTTGTCTTCATTCTCTTACTAGTATGTTTTGCAGAGCAGAAGTTTTTAATTAAAATGAAGTCTAACTTATCAGTGTTTTCATTCTTGAATCTTATTTTTGGTGTTGTATCTAAAAACTCATGGCCAAACTTATAATACAGATTTTTCTATGTTATTTCTATAAGTTATATAGTTTTATGCTTAACATTTAGGTCTATGATCCATTTTGAGTTAATTTTTGTGAAAGGTGTACAACCTGTTTCTAGATTCTTTTGACATGTGGATGTCCAGTTGTTTCAGTACCATTAACAGAAGACTATCCTTTTTCAACTGAATTACCTTTGCTACTTTCTCAAAGATCAGTTAACTGTATTTGTGTGGATCGATTTCTGGGCTCTCTACTCTGTTCAATTTATCTATTTGTCATGGACTGAATTATGTCCCCCTAAAAATACGTGTATCAACTTGGTTAGGCCATGATTCCCAGTATTGTGTGGGTTGTCCTGCATTTTGTGATTGTAAGGATTAGGGTGGGATTGTAACACCACCCTTACTCAGGTCACCTCCCTGATCCAAGGTAAAGGGAGTTTCCCTGGGATGTGGCCTGAACCACCTTTTATCTCTGAAGCGATAAAAGGAAAGAGAAGCAAGCAGAGAATTGAGGACCTCATACCACCAAGAAAGCAGCACCAGGAACAGAGCGTATCCTTTGGACATGGGGTCCTTTTTGCCTGCAAAGCTCCTCAACCAGGGGAAGATTGAGGACAAGGACCTTCCTCCAGAACCAAAAAAGAGAGAAAGCCTTCCCCTGGAGCCAGTGCCCTGTATTTGGACTTGTGTACTAGACTGAGGAAATAAATGTCTTTGTGTTAAAGCCATTCTACCTGTGGTATTTCTGTTATGGAAGCACTAGGTGACTAAGACACTACTCATCTATTCTTTTACCGGTACCATACTATTTTGATTACTGTAGTTTTACAGTGTCTCGAAGTCGAGTAATATCAGTTCTCCAACTTTGTTCTTCTTAAAAGAACTTTGTTCTTCTTTAGTATTAACTATTCTAGGTCTTTGGCCTTTTCATATAAACTTTAGGGTCAGTTTGTCAGTGTTCACTAAATAACTTGCTGGGTTTTTGATGGAGATTTCATTAAATCTAAGATCAAGTTGAGAAGAATTGACATATTGATAGTATTAAGTCTTCCTATTATGAACTTGAAATATCTAGTTATTTCTATCTTCTTTGATTTTTTTCATCAGAAAGTTTTACAGTTTTCCTCATACAGATTTTGTATATATTTTGTTAAATTTATACCTCTAAGCATTTCATTTTTTAATGCTAATGTAAATGATGCTGTGATTTTAATTTCAAATTCCAATTGTTCATTACTGGTATATAGGAAAGCAGTTAACATTTACATATTAATTTTGTATCTGGAAACATTGTTATAATCACTTACTAGTTCTGGAATTTTTTCATCGATTCTTTGGGATTCTCTATATAGACAGTCGTGTCATTCACGAACAAAAACTGTTTTATTTCTTCCTTCCCAATAGGTATACCTTTAGTTTCCTTTTTTTTTGTTTTATTGCATTAGCTATGACTTTCAGCACAATGCTGAATAGGAGCAAGTTTGGTGAATATATAATTAATATACAAAAAAAAGTTTGTTTCCTATATGCAAAGGGGTCCTGATGGCATGTCCTTGTCTTGTTCCCTACCTTAGGGAGAAAGCAACTAGTTTATCATCATTGAGTATGATGGTAGCTCTAGTGTTTTTGAAGATGCTGTTTATTAAGTTGAGGGTGTTCCCCTTATTTCTAGTTTGCTGAGAGTTTTTATCATGGATTTTGTCAGATATTTTTTCTGCATCTATGGTATGATCATATGACTTTTCTTCTTTCTCATGTTGATGTGATGAATTACATTAATTGATTTGTGAATGTTGGACCAGCTTTGCATACGTGAGATAAATCACACTTGGTTGTGTTATATAATTCATTTAAGACATTGTTGGATTTAATATGCTAATATTTTGTTGAGGAGTTTTGCATTTATGTTCATGAGAGATATTGATCTGTAATTTTCCTTTCTAGTAATGTCTTTGTCTGGTTTTGGTATTAGTGAGGTGCTGGCCTTGTAGAATGAGTTGGGAAGTATTCCCTGCCCCTATATTTACTGGAAGAGTTTGAGAAGAATTCATTTTAGTTCTTCTTTAAATGTTTGGTGGAACTGAACAGTGAAACCATGTAGGCCTGGTGCTTTCTGTTGTGGGAGGTTGTTAATTGTTGCTTCAGTTTCCATGATAAATATAGGCCTATTAATTATCTATTTCTCCTTGTGTGCATTTTGGTAGATTGTGTCTTTCAAGGAATTGGTCTGTTTCATCTAAGTTATCAAATTTATCAGCATAGAACTGTTCATAATATTCCTTTTTTATTCTTTTGATATTCATGGATTCAGTCGTGAATGCCCCACTTTCATTTCTGATATTATTTATTTGTGTCTTCTCTCTTTTCTTCTTGTTAGCCTGGCTAGAAGTTTATCAATTTTATAGATCTTTTCAAAGAACTAGCTTTTGGTTTTGTTGATTTTCTCTGTTAATTCCCTGTTTTCAGTTTCATTGATTTCTGTCTGATTTTTATTGTTTCTTTTCCTTTTCTTACTTTGGATTTAATTTTCTCTTCTTTTTTGTGTTTCTTAAGGTAGAAGCTTAGATTATCGATTCTATAATTTTTGTCTTTTCTAATATATGCATTCAATGCTGTAAATTTCCCTCTAAACACAGCTTTTGTTGCATTCAAATTTTCCTAAGTTGTATTTTCACTTTCATTTAGTTAAAAATATTTTTTTAAACTTCTTTGACCCATGTGTTATTTAGAAGTGTGTTATATAATATCCAAGTATTTTAGTATTTTTTTAGTTGTCTTTCTTTTATTGATTTCTAGTTTAATTCCATTGTGATCTGTGAACAAACTTTATATTATTTCTATTCTTTTAATTTGTTAAAGTGTATTTTATGGCCAAGTATTGTGCCTATCTTGGTGAGTGTTCCACGTAAGCTTGAGAAGAATCTGTAGTCTGCTGTTGTCAGAAGAATTGTTCTGTGAATATCAATTATTCTCCCTTCCCTTTTTCACTTCTTAATCTTTTTCTGCTTTTTTGCTGAATGTATAATTTTTTAACCAGTTATTTCTGCTCTGAACTATTTGCAATACCCAATAGTCTTTTATAGCTAAAAAAAAAAAAAAAATTTTTTTTTATAAGATGTAGATGAAGTCTTTTCTCCTGCCTTCTAAATGTTTTTATAAATTTGTGGCACACGCCCATTTCTTCTGTTCCAAACAGTCATACAGGTCCCCAGCTGATGGCAACATGCATTAAAAGTGGGAAAGCCACTTCCCAAAAAAACCTGAGAGGCAGAAAATGTAGGTGAGAGAACGTATATCCCATTATTCATGAAATGGTCATTAATCAAGTTACTTGACTATCTTAGTTATCTAGTGCTGCCATATCAGAAATACCACGAGAGGGTGGCTTTAATAAACAGAAATTTATTTTCTCACAGTTTAGAAAGCTAGCAGTCTCCTAAATTTTGGCCCTCTGAAAGTCATGTCCTTCCGACGCGCAAAACACACGCAATTTTCCATATCATCCTGGGAGTCTTAAATCAACTCCAAGTCCAAAATATCATCCTCTGTACCGTCTAAATCAAGTATGCATGAGACATTGAGTGTGTTTCATCCTGGGACAAAATCCCTTTCCATTAGTGAACATGTGAAATCTAGAATACAGTTATCTGCTTTCAAAGTACAATTGTGGGACAGACAGGATAGACATTTCCATTACAAATGGGAGAAATCATAGGTATTAAGCAAGTCTTGAAAACAGTTCTCTCTATACTCCAGGCACATCTAGGCAGTGGCCCCACCCTCTAGACTCTGGGCATTGACCATGCTGTTTGGATTCTGGGTGGAGGCCTCTGGCCCTGGGCGGAGGCCCCATGTTCCAGGCCCACTGGGGTAACACCCCTGCTCCCTTTGCTTTGGGTGACCCTGTTCTCCTGGTCTACTCAAGTGGTGACCCCAGCTCATCATCCCTAGGCAGCCCTATTCTCTTAGCCCTTGGGCATGACATCTGCCCCCTCAAACATGGGTGTGGGCCCATTCTCCTGGCCCTTGGGCATGCAGCCCTGAACCCTCACTATGGGTGTGAGCCCCATTCTCCTGGCCCTCCTGAACAGCTGTCCCACCTTCTGGAATCAAGGTGGTACCCTTGGCTCCACTCTTTGAAACCTAGGTGGTCATGGCTCCACACTTTGAAACTGAGGCAGCCCTTCTTCCTGTGTTCCTTCCAACAGTTGTGCTGATCTCCAAACTGCTCCCAGGATGGTCCTTTTCTTTTCTTGGAGGACAACAGATGTTCTCAACCAAGTAGCACAATTGGCCTGTCTCCCCTGACTACAGAATTCTAAGAGGCAGACAGCTTTCCTTCATTTCATCCTCTCTGTCCCCTAGCCTAAGCTGATGGGTTTTCTACTGTGGCAATTGATAAGATACATCAGTCACAGGCTTAATCTCTGTATCAAGAGATTGTGTAGCCACATCTTTGATGAAAGTTCTAGGACACGTGTTCTTAGTTTGTACAACAGTTTTCTAAACCTTTTTGTTCTGGTTTTATTTTGCACAGTTCATTTTTAAGTCCATCTCTTTCTTCCTGCATTCTATTGTAAGAGACAAGGAGAAACCACACTGCCTCTTTAAGATCTTGCTTAGAAATCTCCTCAGCCAAATATCCAAGTTTATTATTTACAAATTCTATCTTCCACCAAACATTGGAACATAATTCAGACAAGGTTTTTGTGACTGCATAAAATGAATCACCTTTCCAGCAGTCTCCAATCACATGTTCATCGTTTCCTTTTAAAGCTTCACCAAAAGCACATTTAACATCCACATTTCTGGCAACATCACGTTCATGTTGATATATGTATTCTCTAAGATGATATAGGGTTGCTATGAGTCAGAATGGACTCGATGGCAATGGGTTTGGTTTTTTTTTTTTAACGTGATATAAACTCTTTATAGCTCTCTTCACTTCTTTCTGAACCCTCACTATGATTGCCTTTGACATCCATAATTCTGCCAACGGTCTCTTCAAGGCAATCTAGGCTTTTACTATTAACCAAAAAAACCCAAACCCATTGCTGTCAAGTCAATTCCAGTTCATAGTGACCCTGTAGGACAGAGTAGAACTGCCCCATAGGGTTTCTAAGGAGTGGCTGGTGGGTTTGAACTGCTGACCTTTTGCTTATCAGCCAGCCTCTTAACCATGGCACGAAGGCTTTTACTATTTACTATTAGACATCTTAAAATCTTCCAGCCTCTACCTGTGACCCAATTCCAGAACTACCTCCACATCCTAGGTATTTGTTAGAGCAGCACCCCACCCCAGGTACCAAATTCTCAGTTATCTAGTGCTGCTGTATCAGAAATACCACAAGTGTCCCCTTGTGGTATTTATTAATAAACAGAAATTTATGTATTTATTAATAAACAAATTTATTTTCTCGCATTTCAGGAGGCCAGAAATCCAAATTCAGGGCTTCAGCTCCAGGGGAGGGCTTTCTCTCTCTGTCAGCTCTTGGGGAAGATCCTTGTCTCATTTCAGGTTCTATTCCTCGGTTCCTTGGTGGTCTTCATGGGACATGGCATCTGTCTTCCCTATCTGTTCTTGCTTCTGTGTCCAATCTGCTTTTTTATATCTCAAAAGTGACTGGCTTAAGATAAACCCTACACTGTTATGGACTCATTGACATAACAAAGAAACCCTATTCCCAAATGAGATTATATCCACAGTTTAGGATTTACAACATGTATTTTGGGGGGTAACAATTTAATTCATAACATTGACATTCTGAGCCTTGATTTTCTCTTCTATAAAATGAAAATGATAATATTTGTTATTTAAACCATTTTAGTTGTTATGGAAATCAAATTAGATAACTACTGTGAATACATTTTGAAACCCTAAGGTATCATATGCCTATATTGCTTTACATGATATTTGTATTCTCTCTCACAGGAATATCAGCTCATGATAGGACTCAGTAATGGGATGCTCTGGGCTGCCTATTTCATCACATTCATCTTTTTGTATTTAATTGTTATCCTTTTTATGTGCATGACTTTCTTCGCCAAGGCAAGTGTCTATTTGACTGCAGCATGCTGCAGCTAAATTTTGGCAGGAAAACAGAAACATGCTGTGGGCTGAATGGGGCTCGCATTGCCAAGAGAATGAAAACATGGCTTTGGTTGACTCCACTGAGGAAACTCAGAAGCTGCTTATTCTCAGCAAACAAAACTTTAAGTTTAGATGGGTGGAGTTCTGTAAGAAATGAATTGTTTATTTAATTCTCCATTTCACGGGGAAGTGTCTTCAGTCTATCAAAATATATTTTAGGATGTTTCACTTTTCCTCTTTTGTTTTGTTGTGACATTGCTTAGAGTATGACTAAACTGCCTTCCTGGTTGCTTTGCTAGATTGAACCTGTTCCAATTCTCCAACACAGTGACCCATCTCTCATCTTCATCTTTTTGTTGTGTTTTGCCATTGCCTCAATATTCTTCACCTTTATGGTTAGCACCTTCTTCAATAAAGGTGAGTCTAATCTTCCTCCTGTGAAAGATTCTCAGTGACTAAAAAAGTATTGTCTAAAAAAGGATTATATTTGGGAGGTCCTTCTAAACTTTATTTGCCACCTCATATACAGCTTTGTTTACATTCTGACTGAAAAGACTGATATCATATGCATGTGAAATGATTTGGGAGGAAGTGAAGAGGCCAGTGAAAATCAATATAACACAGGATACATGAGAAAAAGGATAAAAACCAAAATAGAATCATATTTAGGAGCTCTTTCTAACCTTTAGCTGCTGTATCATATTTGGTGAATGTCTAGCCATCCATCAGGAAGGCTTTTATATATTCTGTGTGGAGGGATTCATGTCTTTGAATATATAAAAATGAGACGAGTGTGTGAAGAGGAAGAACACAAAAAAATAGCTTGACTGAAAGAGTCTTTGTGTTTAATTAAACCAGATCCTTATTGTATGTCTGCTATATGTATGTGTCTATGCCTGCCCCCATAGAACTAACATTGACCTTGGGGACATGAATATCATGTGCACAAAAAGTGATTTGAGGGGACATGCAGAGAGCAGTGAAAATTAGTGGAGCACAGCGTATACATGAAAAACAGGATAAAAATACTCCAGCTTCAGATTGAAGTTGAGAGAAACCTAAGGATGTTTCCTGAAGAGGTTGCTTTTGAAACAATTTTAAAGGATTGGAAGATAGATGTAGGGTGTCAAGTCAATGGATGCAAATATCCATTCATTCATTTATTTAAATCCTAGAGCACCTACCTTGTGCCTGGGACAGTATCTAATATAAAAAGGCTAGTATGAGGGCTTGCAAACCCTGGTGGCGTAGTGTTTAAGAGCTACGGCTGTTAACCAAAAAAGGCCGGCAGTTTGAATCCATCAGGTGCTCCTTGGAAACTCTGTGGGGGCAGTTCTACTCTATCCTATAGGGTTGCTATGAATTGGAGTCGACTCGATGGCAACAGGTTTTTTAATATGACGGATTACATGCGAAAAGCAGGTGTGACCAAATAACTCCATTTCATAGGTATTTTTCTTTTTTTCTCAGTACATTGTCATGGATATTATTAGTTGATCGGGGCGGGGGGGTCCTCCCAAGGCATAGGATCATACATACAACCTATAAAACAACAACAACAAAAATCAAAACAAAAAAAGCAAACCCAAGGATAGAGAAAAGTCGTGTGTTAACATGAGTGCAGAATGTGATATAATGAAGAGAGAAGTAAGATACGTAGAAAGCAAATAAGAATGTTTTCTATTTCTAGCATCGTAGCAGATAAGACACTCTGAACATTTTTGTATGTGTCTTCTGGTGCATATGTGCAAGGCTTTTATTGTGGTACATATTTAGAGATAGAATTGGTGGGTTACAGGGTTTATGAATGTCCTAACTTGATAGGTCATGTCAAACACTTCCAAAGTGGTTCTACAAATTTGTGGTCTACCTTGAAGATGCTGAAAAACCCTGTTGATCCATATCCTTTTCAGTATTTGGGTTTGGAAAATTTTAATTTATGCTAAATTAGGGGTATAATATTATCTCACAGTAATATTTTAAAATTTTTATTGCACGAAAATATATAAACCTACAATTTGCCATTTTTAAGTGTACAATTCAGTGACATAATTACATTTACAATGTTGCACAACCATGACCACTATCTATTTCCAAATTTGTTGTCATCCTAAATAGAAACTCACTTATGGACATTTAAATAGGCATTTTCCCTATTACTAGTGAAGCTGAGCATATATTTTTATTAATATGATTCATGTGTGTTTCCTCTTCTATGAAATCCGTTGTCCCTACTTTTATTTCTGATTTTAGTAACTTGAGTTTTCTCCCTTTTCTTCTTAGTCATTCAGGCTATTGTTGCCTGATAAAGGCTGCAGTCATGTGTTTACTGACTTTTCCAAACCATATTTCCAGAGCGTGAATTCCAATTGTGTGTAGTCACTAAAATTTCTTTTCTTTTATCTCTGCAGTCAGCCAGTGACCTGACAGATGACACACACACACACACACATACACATACAGAAATGTACTGGCCCTTTAAGCCTCTGTTCGGGGAGAAGCCCAGACTATGGTAATCATCTGTACTGGGCCTTGGGGGCACCATCAGACCAACCTAAATATACTACCAGGTATATGGAATACAGTGAGGCCTGCGCTTTGTAAACAGCGAGGCCCTGGTGAGAGCGGCTCAGGAAAGGATGATGGCAAGCAGACCTAAAAAAGCGTGCTGTGTCACACTGTAGGTGGGATTGCATGAGTCCTGGGAAGAAGCAGCTTCTGGAGCACGGTGAAGCCCCAGACTTGTGAACAGCCAGGCCCAGCACAGGCACCACGGGCAGAGACACCTGAGCACACAGACCTAAGAAAAGACGCTATGGCACGCTGCAGGTCTGGGACCCAGTGGGTACCAGTAGGGAATGAACGCACTGAGTCCAGTGAGGCCCAGACTGTGTGAACAGTCAACCTCTAGTGAAAGCAATTCAGGTTGGGGTGACTAATCAGGGAGACTTAAGAAACACCACCTTGGCACACAACAGGCCTGGGACCACATGGGTCCTGTGAGGAAGCAGCATGCGGAGCACAGTACATCTGGACTTTGCGAACAGCCAGGCCCCGGTCAAGGCAGCTAAGAAGCTGGACCTGGAGCAGAGCTGCTTGGCAAGCATAGTGCCAGTCCGAGTTCCTGGGCATGCAGTACTGGGACAGAGAGACTGAGGAGTGAGTACAATGTGGGCTGAAACAACTGAGAGTCTGACCTGTGGCTATCTAGCTCGGTGAGCATTGCACGAACTTGAGTTCCTGAACCCTCAGGCCTGGGACAGAGAGACCAGATAAACACAGTGTGGACCAAAACACTCCGGCAGTTGGATCTGGGACAGAAGGGCTCAATGAGCATAGCACAGGGCTGAGTTCATGAACACTCAGCCCTGGGACAGAGAGGATTGGTGAGTGAAGACTGAGCTGAGGTACCTGGGTGATATGACATGGAATGGGTCAGCTTGGTGAGCATAGTGTGGGCCTGAGTTCCTGAATACTTGAGCCAGGGACAGAGAGACTTGGTGACCACAGTACAGCCCAAAGCACCTGAGCAAACAGACCTGGGACAGAAAAGTTCATTGAGTACAACATGGACTGGATTTCCTGTGGATTCCAAGAAGAAGGTGAACACAGAATGAACTGCAGTTTGTGAACAGTGGTGACACACAGTAAATTGACAACAGCTGCTGCTTCTAGGGTGGGACTCTGAAGCTGGTATAGCACAGCCAGTGTTCTGGAAGAGGAGTCTTAGGGTACATCTGTGATGGCTGCACCTCCTGGGTGGAATTCTAGAGCTAGATTTGCATGGCTGAGGGCACCCAGGGTGGTTTGTGGTGAGCAACCAGAGACAGCTAGTATTCCCAAATGGGGGTTTGTGCTAGAGTGGCATAGCTGGTATACCTGGGGGTGCTAGTAAACTGGTAGCAGAGTAATATGGTCAATGTTCCCAATATCTTGAGGGGAAGCAACCACAACAAATACTACAAACCAGAGAGTTTGGTGTGAAGTGGCACCCCTGGGTAGGAAACTCATAAGAAGGGAACGATAGCAAGTGCACCAGGATGAAGAGTTTGGAGTTGAAGCAGAGAACTACAACCTTCAATAATTTAAAATAATAATAACAATAAAGAAGAGCGAATGCTAGAGAAGGGGAGGAATCTAATCTCCAGAGTTACCACAGTAAAATACTGTAATGTCTCAATTACAACCAACAATTACAGAGCATATGTAGAGAGACAGGAAAGACTGGCCCATGCAAAAGACCAAAATAAGGGGACAGAAACTACCCCTGAGGAAGGACAGATAATGGAATTACTGAACAAAGACTTTAAAGCAGCAATATTAAGCATGCTTAAAGAGTTAAAGGAAACAGAAAAAGAACCAACGAAAGTCAGGAAAACAACCCAAGAACAAAACAAGAATTTCAATAAAGAGATAGAAATTAAAAAAGAACACCAAATAGGAATACTGTAGCTGAAAAATAAAATGAACAATTGTCTGGCAGGGCTTAGGAGTAGATTTGAATTGGCAGAAGAAATAATCAGTAAGCTCAAAGATGAGACAATTGAGATTATTCAGTCTGAAGAGTAAAAAGAAAAAATAATGAAGAAAAAGAACCAAGTCTAAGATATGTGGAACACCATCAAGTGGAATAATATATGTGTTATGGAAGTCCTGGAGGGAGAAGAGAGAAAGGTACAGAAAAATTATTTGAAGAAATAATGGCCAGAAATTTCCCAAATATGATGAAAGATAAGAACTTGTACATCCAAGATGCTCAACGAATTTCACATAGAGTAAATCTGAATAGAGCCACATCCAAAGCACATTAAAACCAAACTCTCAAAAACCAAGGGCAAAGAGAAAAATTGGAAAGCAGCATGAGAAAAACAAAGTATCACATACAAAGAGTCTTCAGTAAGATTAAATGCCAGTTTCTCTGCAGAAACCATGCAGCAGAAAGACAGCAGAGTGACATTTAAAATGCTGAAAGAAAAGAACTTTCATCCAAGGATACTATGTTTGGCAAAACTGTCATTAAAAATGAGGGTGAAATTAAAATATTACCAGATAAACAGAAGCTGAAAAAATCTGTCACCACCAGACCAGTCCTACAAGAAATGCTAAAAAGTGTCCTCTAGAAGGAGAACTAAGGACACTTGACAGTAACTTGAAGTTGTACACACAGTGGGGCAGGGATTACCATTAAAGGAAATGGCTTGACAAGTATAAAAGCCAGAGTTAAAGTGTTGTTGTTTAGTAGATACAACTGGTATGCCCTTCTTGTTATATAACGGCAACAGCATTAAAAAAAAAAAAAAATTAAATATCTATGTATAATAATAAAATAAAGTTAAATTTAAATTTCAGGGTATCTGAGGTATAAAGATTTAATCAGTGATAACAACAACATAAACAGGGAGGGGGAAAGGAGTGGCATAGATACAGATTGTATGCTACTTACACTGGTATCAACATAAGCCAGGTTGTTGTAAATTGTTAAATGTAATTCTCATGGTAACACAAAGAAAGTAAATAAAACAACTATACACACGAAAAAAGAAGTGGAGAAACAAAATGGTTCAGCACCCCTCCCCCCCCCACACACAAATCTATACACCAAAGAAGTCAGCACTGGAGGAAAAAAGGGTCAAAGAAAGTATGACATACAAAAAACAAAAAAATGGCAAAAGTAAGTCCTCCTTTATTAGTAATTACTGTAAATGCAAATGGAATAGATGCTCCAATTGAGAGACTAGGCAGTGGCAGATTGGATTAAAAAAAACATGGCCCATCTATATTCTGTGTATAAGAGACAAACCTCAGACACAAATAGATTGAAAGTGAAAGGATGGAAGAAAACACTCCATGCAAACAGTAATCAAAAATATGTGGCAATTTTAACATCAAACGAAATGGACTTTAAGTCAAAATCTCCTGTAAGAGACAACTGACCCTGTGTAATGATTACAGTGTCAATTCATCAAGAAGACATAACTATTATAAATATTTGTGTACTTAAACTCAGAGCCCCAAAATTTATAAAGCAAACACAGAATCAAAGGGAGAAATAGATCTGTGATAATAGTTGGAAACTTTAATACACCACATTCAATAATGGATAGAACAACTAGAAGATCAGTAAAGAAAAAGAAAACTTCTGATCAGTAAAGAATAGAAACAGAACAACCCTATTAACCACCTAGCCCTACAGACATATATAAACCAAAAAAAAAAAAAAAACCAAACCCACTGCCATCAAGTCGATTCCAACTCATAGCGACCCTATAGGACAGAGTAGAACTACCCCATAGAGCTTCCAAGGAGCACCTGGTGGATTTGAACTGCTGACCTGTTGGTTAGCAGCCGTAGCACTTAACCGCTTCACCACCAGGTTTCCACAGACATATGTAGAACACTCCAACCAACAACAGCACAATGTACATTCTATTCTAGTTCACATGGAACATATTCCAGGATACACCACATCTTAGGACAGAAAGTAAGTCTCAGTAAATTTAGAAAGAATGAAATCATACGAAGTATCCTTTCTGATCACAATGAAATGAAGCTAGAAATTAATAACATAAGGAAAACTGGAAAAGATACTAATATGTGGAAACTAAACACACTACTAAACAATGAATAGGTAAAAGGAGAAATTAAGAAACAAATAGAAAAATATTTAGAGTTGAACAAGAATGAAAGCACAACATACCAAAACTTATAAGATGCACTGAAGGCAGTACTCTGAGAGAAATTTATAGCAATTAATATCTATTTTAAAAAAGAGCAAAGATCCCAAAT
Source organism: Loxodonta africana (assembly GCF_030014295.1). NCBI lineage: Eukaryota > Metazoa > Chordata > Mammalia > Proboscidea > Elephantidae > Loxodonta > Loxodonta africana. The sequence goes on from NC_087353.1 coordinate 77,401,897, forward strand.
CAGTAACCTAACTCTACAACTTGAGGAATTAGAAAAGGAAGAACAAACTATACCTGAGGCTACCAGAAGAAAGGAAATAATAAAGGCCAGAGCAGAAACGAATGAAATAGAGAAGAAAAAAAACAAAAACAGAGAATCAATGAAACCAGAAGTTAGTTTTTTGAAAAGATCAACAAATTCGACAAATCTTTGGCTAGACTGACAAAAATTTGAAATGAAAGTGGGGCCATTACAACCAACACTATAGAAATAAAAAAGAATGTAAGGGAATACTATGAACAATTGTACACCAACAAATTGGATAATTTAGAGAAAATAGATTTCTTGAAACACATGAACTTCCTACATCGACTCAAGAAGAAATAATGGATCTCAATAGACCTATAACAAGTGAAGAGATTGAATCAGTAATTTAAAAGCTCCCAACAACAACAGCAAAGTCCTGGACCAGATGGCTTCACTGTGGAATTCTACTACACATTTATAGAAGAGGTGACCACAATCCTACTTAAACTTTTCTTAAAAAAATAGAAGAGAAGGGAACACTTCCTAACTCATACTGTGAGGGAGCCTAATCCTGCTACCAAAGCCATACAAGGACACCACAAGAAGAGAAAACTACAGACCAATATCCCTAATGAACAAAGATGCAAAAATACTTAGCAAAATACTAGAAAACCAAATAAAAAAAACATGTTAAAAAGATTTTACACTGTGATCAAGTGGGATTTGTCCCAAGAATGCAAAGGTGTTTCAACATTAGAAAATCAGTGTAATACACCACATTAACAGAAGAAAAGAAAAGGAATCGTGATTACCTCAATGAATGCAGAAAAGGTTTTTGACAAAATTCAATACTCTTTCTTGACATACACACTCAGCACACTAGGCATAGAAGGAAATTCTTCAATGTAATAAAGGGCATTTATGAAAAACCCACATCTAACATTATACTCCTTGGAGAAAGACTGAGAGCTTTCTTAGTAAGATTGGGAACAAGACATGGATGCCCATTCTAGCCACTGCTATTCAATATTGTTCTGGAAGCTATACCCAGAGCAATTAGGCTAGCAAGAAAAAAAAAAAATGTATTCAAATCAGGAAGGAGGAAGTAAAACTACCCCTTTTTGCAGATGACATGGTCCTATGTGTAGAAAACCCCAAAGAAAGCTACTAGAACTAATAAATGAATTCAACAAAGGGGCAGGGTACAAGGTCAATAAACAAAAGTTGGTTGGGTTTCTATACATCAGCAATGAGTAAGCTGAAAAGGAAATTTAGGAAACATCATTTTCAATAAACCAAACCCATTGCCGTCAAAAATAAAGTATGTAGGAATAAATTTAACAAGGAAGGTGAAAGACTTACAGAAAATTATAAAACATTTTTGAAAGACGTTAAAGAAGACCTAAATAAATAGAAGCATATGCCATATTCACGGATGGGAAGGCTTAATATAGTTAAGACGTCAGTACTACTGAAAGCAATCTGTAGATTCAGTGCAATCTCCGTCAATACTCCAACGGCCTTCTTTGCAGAAATGGAAAAGCCAATCCACAAATTTATATGGAATGGCAAGGGACTCCAAATAGGTAAAGCAATCTTGAAGAATAAAGGAGAACTCCCTGATTTTAAAGCATTCTACAAAGCTACTGTAATTAAGACAGCCTGGTACTTATAGGAAACCCTGGTGGCGTAGTGGTTAAGTGCTACGGCTGCTAACCAAGAGGTTGGCAGTTCAAATCCACCAGGCGCTCCTTGGAAACTTTATGGGGCAGTTGTACTCTGTCCTATAGGGTCCCTATGAGTCGGAATCGACTCGACGGCAGTGGGTTTTTTGGTACTATATAATAGACATATGTTGTTGTGTGCCACAGAGTCAATTCTAACTCATAGCCATTCTATGTAAGAGTAGAACTGCCCCGTAGGGTTTCCTAGGGAGCCTTGGTGGTGTAGTGGTTAAGAGCTCAGCTGCTAACAAAGAGGTCAGCGGTTCGAATCCACCAGCCACTCCTTGGAAACCCCATGGGGCAGTTCTACTCTGACTATACAGTTGCTATGAGTCAGAATTGACTCGATGGCAACGGGTTTGTTCTTTTGGAATCTTTATGGGAGCAGATCACCAGGTCTTTTCTCCTATGGAACTGCTGATGGGTTTGAACCGCTGACCTTTCGGTTAGCAGCCGAGCACTTAACCATTGAGCTACCAGGGTTCCCTAATAGACATATAGGCCAACGGGATAGAATTGAAAATGCAGAAATAAATCTATGGTCAACTGATTTTCAACTAGGGTGCCAAGTCCATTCAACGAAGAAGAAAGAATCTCTTCAGTAAATGGTGCTGGGAAAATTGGATTTCTATATGCAGAAGAATGAAACAGGATCCATGGCTCACACCATACACAAAAACCAATTTGAAGTGGATTAAGGAACTAGATGTGAAAACTAAAACTGTAAAATTCTTAGAAGAAAATATAGGAGTGAGGCTTTGGGACCTAGTTTTTAACAGTAAAAAAAAAAAAAAAACAGTAGATTGTCAGATATGATAATAAAACTTGAGCAGCAAAAGACAAAACAGATTCGACCTCATAAAAATTAAATATTTTTGCACATCAAAGGACTTTATCAACAAAGTGAAAACCTACAGATTGAGAGATAGTTTTCAAGAGCCATCTATCAGATAAGGACCTAATATCCACCACATTAATGTATATATAACATAAGATATATATATCTTCTATAACTTAACAAAAAGATGACCCAACAAAAAAATGGACAAATGACCAGAACTAGATGGTGTCTGGCTACCACCAGTGACCGCCCTGACAGGGAGCACAACAGAGAGTCCCTGATGGAGCAGGAGAAAAGTGTGGAGAACTCAAATTCACATAAAAAGACCAGACTTAATGGTCTGACTGAGACTGAAGGAACCCCTGAAGCCATGGCCCCCAAACGCTCTGTTAATCCAGAAGTAAAACTATTCCCAAAGCCCACTCTTCAGACAAAGATTAGACTGGACTATAAACCATAAAATAGTACTCATGAAGAGTGTGCTTCTTAGTTCAAGCAGCTACATGAGACCAAATGGGCCGCTTCTGACCGGAGGCAGGATGAGATGGCGGGAAGGGACAGGAGCTGGTTGGATGGACGTGGGAAACCTGGGGTGGAAAGGGGGAGTGTGCTATCACATTATAGCAATTGTAATTAGTGTCACATAACAATATGTGTATAAATTTTTGTATAAGTAACTAGCTTGAGCTATAAACTTTCACCTAAAGCACAATAAAAAAAGGAAAAAAAGTTGACAGATGACTTGAACACACAGCGTACCAAAACAGTATTCAAATGGCCAACAAGCACATGAAGAGATGCTCAACATTGTTAGCCATTAAGGATATGCAAATCAAAACCACTATGAGCTATCTCCTCACCCTCATTAGAATGATAATATTAAAAGGAAAACAAAAAGTATTGGTCAGGTTGTAGAGAAACTGGAACCTTCATCCATTGCTGGTGGGAATGTAAAATGGTACAACCATTGTGGTAAACAGTTTGGTGGGTCCTGAGAAAGTTGGTCATGTAACTCCCATATGACCCAGTAATTCCAATCCTAGGTATATAACCAAAGAAGAAGAAGTGAAAGCAGAAACACAAACAGAAACCTGAACACCAAAGTTCATTGCAGGACTTTTCACAATAGCCAAAAAATGGAAACAATCAAAATGTCCATCAACAGATGAATGGATAAACAAAATGGTATATGCATACAATGGAGTATTATGCCCCGTAAAAAGAAATGAATTTCTAATGTGTGCCACAGCACGGATCAACCTTCAAAACATACTGAACAAAATAAGTCAGTTGCAGAAGGATAAATATTATTTCACTTATATAAAAAATATATATATACACACACCAAAGATCATTAATAATTATCCAGGGAGGGGATGGATGGAGAAAGGGGAAGTTTTTGTTTGGCGGGGGAGGAGGGGAGTTGAGTTTATGTTAACAGTAGTGGAATATTTTGGGAAAGGATAATGGTGGCACAATGTGAAAAATATAATCAATGTTATTGAATTCCAGATGTGGAAGATGTTCTGAGGAATATTTTAGTGTGTACATTTTCACTAAAAAAAAAAAAAAAAAGAGCCACAATGCATTTTCTCTTACTGAAATTTAACAACTTTTTTCTTCATAAAGTGGTCTTCTTATTATTATAAGTTTTTTTATTAGATTACTTCACTCAGTTTTGCTAAGTTGTATTTTTTAAAGTTTATCTTCTTAGTATGTTTTCAAATTTATTGGTATAATATTGTTAGATTAATATGGTTCTTTTAATATTTTTAAAGTCTGTAGCATCTGTAGTGACACATCTTTTATTCCTTGTACTGGCCATTTGTGTCTTCTCTTTTTTTTTTTTTCCTTGATTGAATTCATGTGAATGTTTATTGGCTTTTCAGAGAATCAACTCTTTTCTTTTTTGATCCTTGTGATTATGTTTATTTTATACTTCATTAATTTCTGTTTTCATTTTTATTTTTTTCCTTACATAAACTTTGTGTTTGCATTTTTCCCCTAACTTCTGGTAATAGACATTTGGCTTATTTATTTTCAATATTTAGTTTAATAAGTGAATTTAAGTCTAGACATTTCCCTCTTCGTAATGCTTTGGCAGCATTCCACAAATTTTGATAAATAAGGTTTTGCTGTTTTTCCATGAAAATATTTTAGAACTCTTTTTTTTTTTTTTATGATTTCGTCTTGAACTTCAGAATTATTTAGGTGTGTGTATTAATTTTCCAACATATTAGGTTTTTTTCTGGATTTTTTTGGTTTCCAACTTAATTTAACTCCTTTGAAATTTTTGGGGACTGACTTTGTGCTCTGTTTCCTAAAATAAATACACCATGTATGCTTGAAAGAAATGTATATTACGAGGTTGTTTGGTATAGTAGCTATGTATGTCCATTAGGCAACATTTATTAATCTCATTGTTCACTTTTCTACATCCTTACTGATTTTTTTCTATTTGGTTCATTAGTTACTAAGAGAGATATGTTTAAATCTCCAGCTATGATTGTAGATTTATGTATTTCTTCTCAAAATTTGGGAATTTTTGCCTTATATATTTTGATGCTATGTTACCAGTTGTATTTTATATATTTCCTTGGTTAAATTTAACTCCCCATTGACTCTGTGTGCACTTCTTTTGTTTGTTTATGATTTAGGCTTCAAAGGGAAAACAAACAAAAAACACAACCACGCCCACTATAAGTCTCTAGTTCATATGCTCTTACTCACCTAGATGATTCTCTACACCCCTACTTTCTCCTCAAACCTCCAAATATTGTCCTCCATCTACTCTCAGTGTTACCTGCTTTCATAAGGAAAATGGAAATATCACACACCTGGTAGGGTATATACTCACATACTCTTCCTTTTCATTCTCATATCTAAAGCTAAATTCTGTTTACACATTGGATTCCATGTACTCTCACCCATTCAAAGACATACTTTCTCTAGTTCTCTGTCTTCTAAAGAATCTTTTTTATTTATTTTTTTGTTCTCTACTGAATCATTTACTCTACCATACAAATACACTGTTATTTCTCCAAACTTAAGTAACATTATATTAACCTCGATTCTCCCTTTAGCTGCTGCCTTTGTACTCCTTGTACTCCTTTGTCACAAAAGTTCATAAGAGAACTGTCTGTATTTGTTGTCTCCAGTTTATTCCCTCTCATTCTGTTTAAGATTTTAGTTGTGAAAAATAAGACACATCGATTAGTGCATAAAATGTAAATGTTTTAGTTGGTGGGTGGGATGTGTGGAGTGAGGTAAAGAGAGAAAGCAGGAATCACTCCTAATAAAATTCATAATATCTACTTTTAATTGGGGTGCTGAATTTTAACTCCTGATGGAGTTAGTGGGTCTCTTGACAAGAATTTTCAGTATTTTATCAGAACTCTTTTCAGTATTTTTTAGAACTCTTAATACTCTAAGCCACATCCTTTTCTTTGACATCACTATGAGTTGGAGCTGATTAAACGGCACCTAATAATTTTTTTAACAGTCATGACATAGACTGAACCTCAAAGTGTCTGGAAACACAGCCTGTGTATTTTCAGATTATGCCAATAGAAATATAAATTTACAATTTCTTATGCTGAGTAATAATAAATATGAAAATTTTCCATTAAAAGCTATAATATTCATCTTCATTGCATATAGGTGGATAAATTCAAGAAAAGTTAGTTCCTCAAATGTTTCATTTCAGTCTTTAATTAATTCAAAAAAATGTTTGAGCACTTACTATGTGCTAGACATTTTATTATGTGCTGGGGGAAGCAATGGTGAAGAAAACATCTATTCCTTTATCTCATAAAATTTATTTTTGTGTGCTATTTTATAATAAAGTTATTTTTATTTTAGATTTTGGCAAATCATTATAATTGACCTTAAAATTTCCTCCTTATATGCAGCTTTTTATGCTGTTTCTTTTGGAGGATTCCTTTATTTTGCCACATATTTGCCATATACCATCATTTCTCAAAGCTATCCAAAGATGACAGTCATCCAGAAGCTGGCTTCCTGTCTCAGCTCAAATATTGCAATGGCACTGGGAACTCAATTACTAGTGAAGGCGGAAGCAGAGAGTGAGTATTATTTTGCCTTGCTCTAGTAGATGTATCCTTGTTGTCTCATCAGATATTCACATTTTAGTATTGCTCGATATTGCTAAACTGCCCTCCAAAAAATTAGACTAATTTATATCATCCTCTATAGTGTGGGTATCTCCACAGTCCTTTTAAAAATTTACTGCAAGTCTGTTAGGGTCTCTTCCTACTCCTTTTCCAGAATTGCCACCCTCTGTCTAGTGGTAGGGGAAGAAGCAACATGGATTTGCTTTTAGTAATTTCTTTCTTCCCTTTTCCATCCATGCATTATCTACGCAAAGATTCTACTCATTTGTTCTGTAGTCAGCATACATCCTTACTTCTCAGTGATTGTAAATATTTTTCCAGAATTATATATTCTTGTAAACATTCAGCTAGTATGAGGAAGAGTAGAGAGAGGAAGGTCGTTTCTTAATCCATAGTTCTGCTTATTGTTTTTAAATCTTGTTTTCCTAATCTTTTGGTATACTTTATTTTTGTTTTGGTCATTGCCAACTGTTTTTTGGTTTGGGGTATAGGACAGAGTGCCTTTCATGGTACATATTCAGTTGTCCTCTCAGGTAATCTAAATTCTAAGGGTATAAGAAAGTAGTTGTTCACAGTAGGTATCTCTAGAGAGTAAAAACACATTTTATTTTCTTTTCTGTTTAATTATGATGAAGACAAATAACTCTGTTTTAGTCTCAGTTGGAACCTATATTAAATGTCTCCTGTTGTGTTTTAGATATTGGAATTAAATGGAATAACATTTTGTCATCAACACAAACAGATAACTTTGTCTTTGCCTATATACTGGGAATGCTTTTGTTTGATGCTTTCTTGTATGGCCTTGTGGCCTGGTATATAGAAGCTGTCTTTCCGGGAGAGTATGGTGTGCCTAAGCCATGGAACTTTTTCTTGCTGGTGAGTTACAATGCTTCTGTTATGAAGAGAGACCACAGTCCTTCAGAACCTGTTTTGTAATAGCTATGAAAGCCATCATGGATTAATTTTGTACTGTCTATAATTTAATCAATAGATCAGATGAAAGAATAATTCTCATCTACACTCCAGCCATACTCATTCACTAGCCTTTTCATAATACATTGTAAGCCCTCCGATATACATAAATATAAATAATCTCTTGGTCATGGCCTGCAACCCCAAACTGTATAAATTCTGCCTTTTCCAGCCAAGCATTTCATGAAAGACTGAACTCAGGGCATAAAGAAATGAGTATGTGGTGGGTCTTTGAACGCCAATGAGGAGAGGTTTAGTTATATCCCATATCTAGGCACTGACCCACCTGCTTCATTTCCTGAGTTAGCCCAGATAGCTTAGAGTTAGAACCATAGACAAGGGGGGACATCTAAATCTTGCCTTCCCTTCTCAATCTTTTCCCTTAATGCCATTGGCTTTTATATGGCTCAGAGAAGTGATATAATACTTTTCACTATGAGATCATTTTGGGGTTATAATTTTAATAGAATACTTTGTTTTTATGCCCTGGGCATTCAAATGATAGCCAATTGTCTCCAAAATTAAATCCCAAGAAAATTCCTGCAATTCATTGTAATACAAAGCAAAACAGGCGAAGTATTTTTCAATGCCATCATGGTGATGATATTTTTATTCCCTTCTTAGCACTCTTACTGGTCTGGGGAACCATCTGAGAAGAATAAAGAAAAAATCCAATTTTATGAATCAGTTCAAAGCCAGTATTTTGAGGATGAACCTGCTAACTTGGTGGCAGGTATCCAGATCAAACATTTGTGCAAGGTATTGTTTCACAGGTCTCACTTTCTTGATGGTTCCTGAAATTTAGTTTACAGTTAATGGTAAATGTTTGTTACTGAAAATACCAAGAAAAATAATCACATACTAATAAAAGGTAATAGACATCATGTTTCTTTGAGAAAAATCCAAATGAAATTTATGTAATATATTACAAAAAGCTACATCTTTCCTTTTTCTTCAAAATAGAATCAGGTTTTCAATAAACTGTAATAGTATCTACAAATGTTCTTGTTTTTAAAAGTTGAGCCAAAGTGGATACAGTATGTGAACATTAATTTTTTGTTCACAAATATTTATTGTTGCTTGAAACCACTAAGTTTTTGGTAATTTATTACTCAGTAATAGAGAACTAAAATAGGTGTTGGTACCTGGAAGTGGGATGCTGCCACAACCAAAAACCTAAAAATGTGGGAGTTGACTTCGTACTGGGTAGAAGTTGGAAGAACCTTGAGGAGAATGTTAGTGAAAGCCTAAAGGGCAGATGGTTAGCAGAAGCCTGATGTCTTGGAGGTAGCTACCATTGAGAGGTTAAAGGAAAGTGAGGAAAACGTTATTGAAAACTGGAGGAAAGAAGAGCCTTATTATGTCGTGGCAGAAAGTTTATCAACACTGTCACCTGTAGTAATGTGGAAAGCCAGATTGTTGAAGGAATTTCCTGGCTGCTTCTTGTTGCCTTGTAGTAAAATATAGTATAGGTGAAAGGAGAGAGAGGTAAGCTAAAGAAAGAACTGTGAAAAAAGGAAGGATCCAGATATTGGTTTTGAGAATTCCCATCCTCTGCAGATGGCAGATGCTGTTAAAATTAAGAGTTGTCTTCCAAGCAAAGATCAAGTCTAGAGGATTGTCAGAAAAACATGGTCTAAAGTTGAAGCCAAGTTGGTGACTGAAAAACACTTTGTTTCAAGACCTCAGGAGGATCTAAGGTGGTGCTTCAGAGAGCCATTCAGTGGCACAGTAGGGATTCTAACAATCTAAGGGCATTTTTCCTCAGGAGCCTGAGCAGAAACCCAAGGTAGAGAAGGGATTATCTCAAATATATTTGTGTGTGTGGCTCTTGTGCCTAGAGTGAACCCAGTGTCTTAAAGAGAGTTATACTGGAAGACGTACCACCAGCTTGTACCTAAAAGGACAGAGACAGTACAAAACGATAAGAGGCTTTTGAACCACCAAACGTCTATAGGCAGAAATAGGTTGAAAAGCTGAGCTGCAAACATGGGCTGCTTTTTATGGCAAAGGAAGGATGACTCAGAGACTGGAACCAAGAGCCTGGAGGGTAGAGGTGAGATCGATGGAGAATTATTCTCTGGTCTTGTGTCCTAACCAAGGAATTGACAACATGTTGCCTTGGTGGATATCAGAAATTCTGTGGATCAGTGACACCTGTGTGCTTCATGTTTCCCCCTTTTTTGAATAGGAGTATGTGTAGTGGTTAACCTACATTTATCCCACAATTTTATTTTGGGTTTTTGTGTGTGGAGGGTGAGGGAGGAGGGCTGATTTCTTGAATCTTTGGGTCAGAGTTATTCTGATCAAGAGGAATTGTACTTGAGGAGGTGTTATCAAGAAACTGTAATAGAAGAGTCTCATTCACACCTGGACCTGATTTAGGTGATACTCCTGAAGTTTGAGCTGATGCTGTCAACATTTGAGACTTTTGTGGCACTTGGGAACAGGTGAAAATATTTTGCAAGTGGCAGGAATACACATCATTGGAGTCAGAGGGGGGACTATAGTAGCCAGCCATCACGACGGCTGCTAAGAACGCTCATGGTATTTATACCCATGTGTAGTCCCTTCCCACACTGAATAGGCCTGACCTGTGTGGTCCGAGGAATACTGTAGAAGTAAGGGTACACGACTTTCAAAACTAGGTAATAAAAGGCATTGTGGCTTCTGCCTTGGTCTCTTGAATTGCTTACTCTGGGGGAAACCAGCCACCACGTCATTCAAGCTGTCCTTTGGAGTTGCTTGTGTGGACAAGAACTGAGGCTTCCAAAAAGCAACCAGTACCAACTTGCCAGCCATGTGAGTGAGCCTTCTTGGAAGAAGTTGCTCTGGTCTCAGGCAAGCCTTCAGATGATTGCAGCACAGGTCAGCATCTTCAGTGCAGCCTCATGAAGGACCCTGAACTACTTCTACCCAACTGGACTACTATATTTTACAGTTGGGCCTAGAAGACATTTGGAAAAAGGAATGTGCTAGTGAGAGGAACCCCGGCATCACTGAGAACTGTTGACAGTAGGAGATGCTATTATAGGATTGGACTCACTGATAACAATGGAGATGATAGAATTCCAAAATAATAGAGGCTAGGGGATGACAAAGGCAGAATAAAGTATTCTAATAAGTGGCCAGTTTGTAATAGCAGTCAGGAAGTGCCTGATCCACAAATGATAGTAAATGAAACATAGTTTCTTTGTGGCAAGATAGATGGCCAGCCATTGAGGGTATTTCTGCAAATCATACAACCAGAAGAAAGGAAGGATTGATCATCAGGAGGCGGAGGACAGGTGCCCGATACAAATTCATCACCTGTTCTGTAGTTTTCAGAACCTATACTCATTTTCTGAAGGAGAGACTGGGTTGCTGGGAGTAGATCCCTGCACTACCACAGGCGAAACACAATAATTACCTTAGTACTTCTGCAAAGAGACATATCACCACTAACTTGGGTAACCATACCCAAGGACTCAAAACATCATCATAGGCCCATTGCCAAAGTGGGGTCATTTGTAGGCAAGTTAGGAAATGGAATTATGGCCCTTGTCTGGTTTATAGTGGGCACACTGGGTCCATGGGCTCACCTGATAAGCATTTCCACAGTTGCCAAACATATAATTGAAACAGGCATACTTGGTAGTTGCTATAACCAAGGTAGTGGCTCCCTGACTCTGGAGTAAGAACTGTTGTGCTAGGAGAGCCAAGTAGAGTATTCTGAACCTGCTTACCTCCACAGGCCAAGATGGTAAATAAAAAACAATATCACATTCTGGGGGAGTGGTAGAGATTAAGGCCACCTTTAAAGACTTAAAGAATGTATGAGTCCTGGTCCCCCTCGTATCTCCATTTAACTTACTCTTCTGATCTCTGCAAAAATCCATCTGGATGACTCCTGAAGGATGACAGTGGATCTACCACAAGCTCAAGCAAATAGTAGCTCCAGTTGTAGCTGTTGTGTCAAATATGGTATCCTGTCTCCGAGGAGATTAACACAGCCTAAGGACATGATATGGTACCATTGACTTGGCAAATTCATTTTTTCCATCCCATCAGAAATGCACAGCAAGAGTATACATTTATTTATTTGCCCTGGGCTATAAAAACTCCTTGGCTCTCTATCCTAATACAATCTGAAGGGATCTTGAATGACTGTATATTCTGCAAAATACATCACTCTGGTCTACTATATTGATGAGATTATGTTAATTGGACCAGATAATAAGAAATGGCAAGTATGTTAGAGGTTTTGTAAGACATATACATTCTGAGGAGAGGGTGGATAAAGTCAATAAAGATTTAGTGGCTCACTACATCAGAACATTTTTTAGGGATAAAATGATCTGGGACATGCCAGTATATCTTTTCCAAAGTAAAGGACGAATAATTGTATTTTATACCTCCTAGCATGAAAAAGGAAGAATAATGCCTGGTAGATTTCTTTGGAATTTGAAGGCAACCATACACATACTCTACAACTGGAGATACTGATTTGGCTCCTATACCAGGTAACACTAAAGGTTGCCAACTTTGAGTCAAATCTAGAGCCAGAAAGGGCTCTACAGAAGGTCTAGGCTGCAGTACAAGCAGCTCTGCTGGCAGGATATTATAACCCAGCTGACTCTATGGTATTAGATGTATCATGCTGGGAGAGTATGTCATGCTGATTTTATGGCAAGCTTCAGTGGGAGAATTACAATTCTGACCTCTGTGGTTCTGGATCAAGGCCATGCCATCTGCAACTGCAGCAAATAATTATATCTTTAAAAGAAGCCCTAGAATGCTGTTGAACCCTGGTAGAAATAAAGAAATTGACCACGAGATACCAGGTAACCATGTGTCCAGAACTGCCCATCATGAGCTGGGTTCAATCAGACACACCAGGTCAATAAAGACAGGCAAGGCCAGCAGCCATCAATCATAAGATGAAAGTAGTACATTGGAGATTGAACATGAAAAGAATCAGAGGACATAAACAAGTTGACTGAGCAGGGACTCTAGATCCCCATGTCATCCACCACTATTGCATCAGTGATTCTCCCTCAGCTCATACCTATGGCCATATTGAAGTGTCCATTTGACTAACTCTCAGAGGAGGAAAATGTCTGAGTTTGGTTCACAGATAGCACAGCTGGCACGTGGATGAAAGCCAAAAAATGATACATGGCTGCCCCAGAGCCCCACAAAAGTGTAGCCTTGAAAGGCAGCACTGAGGGAAAGTGCTCCCAAAGGCAGTACTTCTGGCCATGCATCTGGTCATCCACTTTGCACAGATGGAGAAGTGGCCCCAGGCCACTGAACTCATTGACAATGGCAAATATTCTGGCTAGTTAATTAGGGGCCTAGAAGGAGAAAGATTGGAAGATAGGAGACAAAGCGTTATAGGGTACAGGCATGTGGATGGACCTATAGAAATGAGAACAAGGTGTGAAGATCTTTGTAAGGCATGTTAACATCCACCAGAGAATATGTACCACAGAATAAGTGCTAAATAATCAACTAAGTAATCAAGTAGGCAGAATGATTCAGCCTCATGACAGCTCACCTTTCATCAGTGATCACGGTACAGATAGCTGTGGTGGCAAGAAAGCAGGATAGACTTAACAACATGGGCTCTCACTCACCAAGGCCAACATTTACTGCTACACTAAATGTTCAACATGTCAGCAACAGTATGATGTTGAGCACCATTCCTCAAGGAGACCAGCCAGCCACTTGGAGCCATATTGAGTACACTGGACCTTTTCAATTCATTTTGACAGGGCTTCAATTCGTTTTTAATAGGAACCAATACTTACTCCAGGTGCTGTTTGCCTTTCATGCCTGCAGGACCTCAGTCAACACCCTATCCCAGGGTTTAAACAGTGTTTAGTCCATTAGCATGGGATCCCACACAGTGTTGCATCAGACAAGGGGACTCACTTTGCAGCAAAGGAGGCAGCAATGAGCTCATAACTGTGGAGTGTGCTGGTCTGTTAAATACATTCAGATGCAGTCAGTTCAAGGGAGTGATGAAATGGCCTCCTGAAGGTATGTGAGGCACACTCTTGAAGACAATAACTTGTGAGGATTAGGTGACATCCTCCAGGATGCAGTATACAAAGTAAATCAGTGATCATATAGTACTGTGTCCCCAACAGCTAAGATCCATGTTCAAAAACCAAGTGGTGGTCTTACCAGTACTCCCAGTGATCTACTTAGGAAATTTATGCTTCTTGTCATTCTAACTCTGAGCTTTGAGAGATCATGATACCCAAAGGGAGAATGCGTCCACCGGTGGACACACCACCATTCCCTTTGAACTGTATACTGGTTGCCCCTCAAGGCACCTTGGACCTCTTGTGCCAGTGGACCAGTAGGCAAGAAGAGGAATCATTCTGGCAAGGGTCAATTTACTCTGATCATCACGAAGTAGATAGGATGACTATTACATAGCGGGGACAGGGAGAAATACATTTAGCATCCTCGTGATTCACTTGGATGTCTCTCGGTACTCCCTTGCCCATTTTAACAGTAAATGGACAAGTACATCAGTCACGCTGAGAAGTGCTCAGTAACCTCAGGATGAGGGTCTGGGTCATATCCCCGGTAAGCAATCTGGACCAGCAGGGGTGTCACCCGAGGATGAGAGAACTCTGAAATGGATAGTAGAGGAGGAAGATGATGAATATTAGTTGCAGTACCAAGACTAGCAGCAGAGGGCTGTAATTCATCCTGTCTCTAAGATTCTCATTGACAAGTAATCCCTTAGAGTCCTGGAATATCAGCTTCCAGAGTTTACATGAAGGAAGAGTATTCAAGCAATGCAGGTATTAGACTGGATATTATATTACCCTGCCCAGCTACAGCTCTTGGCTGGAAGACTTATACCGGTAGCTACAGCAAAGGATGTCATTAACACTTCACTTGACAGCCCTCAGCTGTCACTTTCTTTGTCAATTACTTTAGCTGAAGAGAGCCACCTCACCCAAGCTCATGTTGCTTCTTGGGACAACCTAAATCCAATGACTGGTCAATGTGGAGGTATAAAGGCCCTGTCCCCTCAAGTTGGGAAAACTCTGAAGGGCCGTCTTTGTCTGAGACCCCCTTGTGGGGCCATCTGAGGCCTTGGAGTAGCTTCACTGCAGCTCGTCTTCACCCTCTGCTCAGTGGTCCTTCCATTCCTTCCCTCCACAGTGCTAATCTTGAGAGTGCTCCTAAATAAACTTCCTACATATTAATCTTCTAATGGAGTCTGCTTCCTGGGATCCCCAATCCGCAGTAGGGACCTCAGAGCTGAGACCAGAATGATGAGAATGAGCCAAATATTTGAAAAGCTAGGCACAGAATGGTCAGTCAGA
Source organism: Loxodonta africana (assembly GCF_030014295.1). Taxonomy (NCBI): domain Eukaryota; kingdom Metazoa; phylum Chordata; class Mammalia; order Proboscidea; family Elephantidae; genus Loxodonta; species Loxodonta africana. Next base: position 77,416,907 of record NC_087353.1, read on the forward strand.
AAAAGACATTAAAAGCTCTGAGGTGGGAAGGAGTTTTATATGCTGAGGAACAGAGAGGATACAAAAGATAAAGTGAAGGAAGCAAGAATGAAAGAGTGATATGAAATAAGTTTGGAGATGTAAGCATAATGCAAATCATGCAAGGCATTGTAGGCAATGGTAAAGTTTGGATTTCAGTTTTTAAATACTGGGGTCTCATTACAGATCTTTAAGGAGGAGAGGAACCTGATCTGATATATTTTTTAAAAAGACTTCTAGCTTCTGTGAGGAATATGAGTGGAAAAAGGAAGGCAAGTTAGAGGCTTTTATAGTAGTCTAGGTAAGAAATGATGTCAGTGTGGACTAAGCGGGCAGCAGGACAGAAGTACAGAGATTCAGAATATATTTTGGTGTAAGAATTGGAAAGACTTGCCGATAAATTGGATATGTGAGTGGGGGAAAAGGAGGAAACTAACGTGGCTGTTGGTTTTGAGACTTGAGTAACTAGGTAGTGAATGGCATCATTTATGAATATTGGGAACGCTGGGGGAGGGTTTGGGGTTTGTTTGTTGTTTGTTTTTTAACATTTAAAAAAATTTTGGTGACAGTGTATACAACCGAAGACACCATTTCAGCAATTTCTACATATATAATTCAGAAACCCTAGTTTCATTGTTCAAGTTGTGCTACCATTCTCTATATCCTTTGTGTTTAAATAGACGTTATTTTTTAGAGCAGCTTTAGGTTTACAGAAAAACTGTGCAAATTATAGAAACTTCCTATACAGCCCCTCCCCCCTGCACATTGTTTCTGCTCTGGTCACCTTGCATTCCTCTGTTAACATTTGTGACAGTTGATGAACCAATGTATTGACACATTCTTAACTGAAGGTCCATACTTCACCTTAGGGTTCACTGTTTCTGTTGTATAGTTCTATGAGTCTTGACACATGCTTAATGCCATGTGTCCACCATTACAGTCTCATACAGAATAATTTCGCTGCCCTAAAAATACCCTGTGCCCTACCTATTCATCTTTATACCCTCCCTCTGACCCCCAGCAACCACTCATCTTTTCACTGGCCCTATAATTTTGCCTTTTCTAGAATATCATGTAATTGGAGTCATAGAATATACCTTTTTCAGACTGGCATCTTGTACTTAGCAGTACATGTCATAGAATATCATGTATCATGTAATCATGAATATCATGTAATTGGAGTCAGAGTATACCTTTCTCAGACTGGCATCTTGTACTTAGCAGTACACATTTAAGTTTCTTCTATGTCTATTCGTAGCTTAATAGCTCATGTCTCTTTATTGCGGAATAATATTCCATGGTATGGATGCACCACAGTTTGTTTATCCAGTCATATATTAAAGGACATCTTGGTTGCTTCCAGTTTTGGCCGTTATGAATAAAGCTGCTTTCATCACTCGCGTGTTGGTTTTCATGCGGACATGGACACTTGGGTAAAATACTTAGGATCATGATTGCAGAATCGTATGGTAAGCCTATATTTAGCTTTGTAAGAAACCGCCAGACTGTCTTCCAAAGTGGCTGTATCATTTTGCATTCCCACCAGCAATGAGTGAGAGCTCCTATTGCTTCAGTCCTCATCAGTGTTTGGTTTTGTCAGTGTTTTGGAATTTAGCCTTTCTTTTTTTTTTTTTTTTTGTGGAAACCCTGGTGGCGTAGTGGTTAAGTGCTACGGCTGCTAACCAAAGGGTCAGCAGTTTGAATGCGCCAGGCGCTCATTGGAAACTCTATGGGGCAGTTCTACTCTGTCCTATAGGGTAGCTATGAGTCGGAATCGACTCGATGGCACAGGGTTTGGTTTTTTTTTAATAGATGGGTAGTGATATCTGATTGTTTTCATTTGCAATTCCTTAATGACATATGAGGAGCCCAGGTGGTGCAGTGGTTAAGAGCTCGGCTGCTATCCAAAAGATCAGCAGTTCAAATCCACCAGCTGCTCTTTGGAAACCCTATGGGGCCGTTCTACTCTGTCCTATAGGGTCGCTAAGAGTTGGAATCGACTTGATGACTATGGGTTTGGTTTTTTTTTGGTTTAATGACATATGATGCTGAGCATCTTTTCATGTGTTGATTTTCCACCTGTATATCTTCTTTGGTGAGGTTTCTGTTCAGGTTTTTGGTCCATTTTAAAATTAGGTCGTTTGTTTTCTTATTGTTGAGCTGTAAGAGTTCTTTGTATATTTTAAATACAAGTCCTTTATCAGATGTGCATTTTGGAAATATTTTCTCCCGGTCTGTGACTTGTCTTTTCATTCTTTTAACAGTCTTTCACAGCACAAGTTTATAATTTTAATGAAGTCCAATTTAACAATATTTTTCTTTTATGGCTTATACTTTTGATATTATACCTAAAAAGTCAACACCAAACCCAGGATCACCTAGATTTTCTGCTCTGCTGTCTTCTAGAAGTTGTATAGATTTGCATTTAACATTTAGGTCTTTGATCTATTCTGAATTAATTCTCGTGGAAGATGTAAGCCCTATGTCTAGATTTTTAAAAATTTTTGGCATGTTGTTTCAGCACCATTAGTTGGCAAGATTGATTCTCCATTGAATTGCCTTTGCTTCTTTGTCAAAGATCAGTTGACTGTGTTTGTGTGAGTCTATTTCTGGGCTCTCTGTTTTGTTCCACTGATGTATTTGTCTGCTTCTTTGTCAGTACCATACTGTCTTGATCACTGTAGCTTTATAGTAAGTGTTGAAATTAGGTAGTGTCAGCCTTCCAACTGTGTTCTTCTTTAGTATTGTGTCTTAAGAGTACTGGATTTTGTGAAATGCTTTTTATGCATCTATTGATCTGATCATATGACTTTTCTTCTTTAGTCTATTGATGTGATGGATTACATTAATCGATTTGTTAATGTTGAACCAACCTTGCGTACCTGAGATAAATTCCACTTGGCCATGGTGTGTAATTCTTTTTGTACATTGTTGGATGTGACTTAAGAATATATTGTTGAGGATTTTTACATCTATGTTCATCAGAAATATTGGTTTGTAATTTTCCTTCCTCGTAATGCCTTTGTTTGGTTTTGGTATTAGGGCAGTGTTGTCCTAGAATAAGTTGGAAAGTGTTTGTTCCCTGTGCTTCTGTTTATTGGAGGGATTTGAGAAGAATTGGTTTTAATTCTTCTTTAGATGTTTGGTAGAATTCATCAGTGAAATCTTCTGTGCCTGGTGCTTTCTGTTTTGGAAGGTTATTAATTATTGCTTCCATTTTTGTGTCTTTCAAGGAATTGTTCCATTTATCCATGTTATTAAAATTGTAAGCATAGAGATCTTCATTGTATTTCTTTTATATCCTTGTAATGTTTATGGGGTCAGCCATAATGGTACCTCTTTCATTTATAATATAGTTATTTGTGTCTAATCTCTTTTTGTCTTGATTAGCCTAAGTAGAGGTTTGTCAGTTTTATTGCTTTTTTTTTTACCCCCCAAAGAAACAGCTTTTGGTTTCATTGATTTTTTTCCTATTAATTTCCTTTTTTCAATTTCACAATTTCTGCTGCGATTTTAGTTATTCCTCTTTTCCTGTACTTACTTTGAATTTGATTTTTCCTTCTTTTTTGGGTTTCCTAAGGTGGGAGCTTAGGTTATCGATTTTAGATATCTCTTCTTTTTAAATATACACATTTAGTGCTACAAATTCCTAAGTACTGCTTTTGTTGTATCTCACAAATTTTGGTAAGTTATATTTCCATTTTCATTTATCTCAAAATATTTTTTAAATTTCTTTTGAGACTTCTTTGACCTATGTGTTATTGAAGTGTTTTATATAATCTCTGAATATTTTGAGATTTTCTAGCTATATTTCTGTTATTGATTTCTAGTTTAATTCCATTGTGGTCGGAAAGCATATTTTGTATGATTTCTATTCTTTTAAATTTGTTAAGGTGTTTTATGGCCCAGGATGTGGTCTGTCTTGGTGAATGTCCCATGTGAACTTGAGAAGAATGTGTATTCTACTGCTGTTGGATAAAGTATTCTATAAATGTCAATTAACTTCAGATGATTGATGGTGCTGTTCATTTACTGTATCATTTACCGGTTTTCTGCCTGCTGCATGTGTTAATCACTTACTGGGGAATGTTTAAGTCTCCAGCAGTAATAGTGGATTTGCCTATTTCTCCTTGCAGTTATATCAAGTTTTTGCCTTCTGTATTTTGATGCTCTGTTCTTAGATGCATACACATTAAGGGTTGTTAGGTCTTTTTTGAGAATTGGATTTTTATCATTATGTAATGCCCCTCTTTATCTCTGATAATTTTCCTTGCTCTGAAATCTGATTTGTCTGCAATTAGTATAGTTATTCCAGCTTTCTTTGGATTAATGTTAGCATGGTATATCTTTCTTCATCCTTTTACTTTTAATCTACCTGTGTCTTAATACACAAAGTAGCTTTCTTGTAGACAACATATAGTTGGGTCCTGTTTTTTAAACCACTCTGAGAATGTCTGTCTTTTAATTGGTGTAATTTAGAACCATTCATACTTACAGTGATTATTGATCTAGTTGAATTAATATCTACCATGTTTGAACCAATAAGCAACATCATGATAAATGGAGAAAATATTGAAGTTGTCAAGGATTTCATTTTACTTGGATCCATAGTCAGCACTTTGGAAGCAGCAATCGAGAAATCAAGTGATGTGCATTGGGCAAATCTGCTGCAAAAGACATCTTTAAAGTGTTAAAAAGCAAATATGTCTCTTTGAGGATTAAGGTGCACCTGAACCAAGCTGTGATATTTTCAGCCGCCTCATATGCATTCAAAAACTGGACAATGAGTAAGGAAGACTGAAGAAGAACTGACGACTTTGAATTATGGTGTTGGTGAAGAATACTGAATATACCATAGTCTGCCAGGAGAACAAACAAATCTGTCTTGGAAGAAGTACATCCAGAATGCTCTTTAGAAGCAAGGATGGTGAGACTTTGTCTCACATACTCTGGACATGTTATCAGGAGGGACCAGTCCATGGAGAAGGACATTGTACTTAGTAAAGTAGAGGGCAGCTAAAGAGACGAAGACGCTGAACAAGATGGATTGACACAGTGGCTGCAACAATGGGCTCAAGCATAGCAGTGATTTTGAGGGTGGTGTAGGACCGGGCAGTGTTTCGTTCTGTTGTGCATAGGTTCACTATGAGTTGGAACTGACTGAACCGCACGTGACAACATTTGTAACTATTTTCTATATGTTGCCCTTGTTCTTTGTTCCTTTTTTAATTCTTCCCCTTATTTGTTGCCTTCTCTGGTTGTATGATTCCATTTGCTCTCCTTTCTTAGCATATAAATCATAGTGATTTTAAAGTGTTTTTATTGGTTACCCTAGAGTTTGCAATATACATTTACAATTAATATAAACCACTTTTATATAACACTGTATCACTTCACAGCACAGATACTAATTTATTACAGAGTATTCCCCATTCCTTCCTCATGTCCCTTATAACATCTCTGTCCTTCATTTCACTTAACCATAAGTTATAATCATCAACACATTATTGCTGTTGTTATTTTAAACAAATTGTTATCTGTTAGATCATTAAGAATAAAAAAAAAGATTTTATTTTACCTTCATTTTATTTCACTCTTTCTTTGGAGCCCTGGTAGTGCAGTGGTTAAAGCTTTCAGCCGCTGACCAGAAAGTCAGTGGTTTGAACCCACCAGATGCTCTGTGGGAGAAAGACGTGGCAGTTGCTTCCATACAGGTTATAGCCTTGGAAACCCTAAGGGGCAGTTCTACTCTGTCCTGTAGGGTTGTTATGAGTTGGAATCAACTCAGTGGCAACAGGTTTGGTTGGTTTGGTCTTCCACTCTTTGTGTACATCCAACTTTCTAACCTTTATCATTCTGAAGAACTTCTTTTAACATTTCTTGCAAGGCAAGTCTAGTGGTGACAAATTCTCTCAACTTTTGTTTATCTGAAAAAGTCTTTATTTCTCCTTCACTTTGGAAGGATAATTTAGCTGAGTACAGAATGCTAGATTAGTGGGATATTTTTTCCCTCAGCACTTTAAATATTTCACTCCATTCATGCTGACATGAAATCTGGCGTAATTTTTATACTTGTTCCTTCATAGGTAAGATGTTTTTCTTATCTGGCTTTTTTCAAGATTTTCTGCAATTTGAATATGCTATGCCTGGATGTAGGTTTTTTTTTTTTTTTTAATCCTTTTGGTGTTCTGTGGGCTCCCTGAATCTGTGGTTTTATGTCTGTCAACAATTTTGGAAAATTCTCAGCCACTATTACTTCAAATATTTCTTCTGTTCCCTTCTTTCTTCTCTTTCTGGTATTCCCATTATGCATATTACACTTTTTGGTAATTGTTTCAGTTTCTGGATATTCTATTCTGTTTTTTCCATATGTTTGCTTTTCAGTTTTGAAAGTTGCTACTGACATATGTTTAAGTCTGCTGATTCTTTCCTCTGCCATATCCAGTCAGTCTTCATTTGTGTTGCAGTGTTTTTGATTTCTCACATTCCCTTTTGAGTATTTCATAGTGTTTCAAACTCTTCACTAAGGTTACTCATATGTTCTTGGGTGTTTTCCACTCTTCTCTTTGGTGTCCTTACCAAATCTGTTGCCTTTGAGTTGATTCCAACTCAGAGCAACCCTATAGGACAGTGTAGAAGTGCCTCATAAGATTTCCAAGTAGTGGTTGGTGGATTTAACTGTGGTCTTTTTGGTTAGCAGTCAAGCTCTTAACCACTGCACCACCAGGGCTTCTGTTAAAATCATAGTTATTTTAAATGTATGGTCTGATAATTCTAATATTTCTGCATCTCTGAATCTGCTTCTGGTATTTCCCTGTCTCTTTAGGCTTTTTCTTTTTTCTTTTTTTTTTTTTTTGCTTTTTAGCATTCCTTGTAACATTTTGTTGAAAGCCAAACATAATGCATTGGGTAAAAGGACCTGCGATTCTTTCAGTTGTAAAGTTCTGTTGATGTTGATGTAGTGATAATAGATGTGTATGGGTTTTTATGTGTGTGTAAGCATTCTATAGTCTGGGCCTCAGTCTTTTACAGAGCCTGTGCCCCTGGGTTTCGATTCCACAAGTGCTTCTCAGCTTTTTTTCTCCACCCCTTATGTGAAACAGGAAGGCTCGAGGGGTCTGGAGTTGAGTATTTCCTTTCCCCCACATCCAGTGTTAGGTGAGGCTGTAATTGGGTATTTCCATTCTCCTACTTTGAAGGTTAGATGGGAATGGGGCTGAGTGATTCACCTCCTCCAAGCTGGTTAGGCTTTAATAAAACTCACCTTGTATAGGCTCAAGTAGAGCAATTTCCTTGAGAGCAAACTGTTGTCAAGGAGAACAGAGCATTATTTCAAAATGCTTATCTTTCTCCTCCCCTGATAGAAGCAGGAGAGAATTTTTCTCAAGCTTCACAGTGAAAACTTGGAGCTCCTGGATGTGAAACTCATGAAAGTATGGGGACCCCCAAAACTGTGCCCCCAGGAATTTTTATCTCTCAAGCTAGTTCATACTCAACCTTAAACAATTAGTCAATTACCTTTTAAGTATTCCCACCCACAACTGGGTCCAGCAATGGCAACAGTGGCGATCTCTGCTCCCAGTAATCAGTGATTCTCTGCATTTGTTTGTCAATCTCTCCAGCTTTCAGGGCAGCAGTTTGCTCTGTGATCTCAGTTCTCTGATGGATCTAAGAAGAGTTGTTGATTTTCAGATATTCAGCTTTTTTCTTATTGTAAGAATGGGAGGGATTACTTCCATCCTCCTGACATGCTGGATAAGATCCTGGAAGTCCCAACTGGTTGGTTTTTAATTGAAGGCTTGGGAAATTAATAGCTCTATTTTGGACATAGGAAGTTTAGACATTCGTCCAAGTAGAGATTTCAAATAAGTAGTTAACATCAGTCTGGTACTCAGGTCTAAGGTGGAGATAAGATGAGGACACTTAGGGAGAAAATGTATATAGAAGCCATTTGAGGCTTAAAAAAAAAAAAGGATTTTATTTTCTGTTATATAGATTCAACATCTAATGGGTTGTGTTGTTGTTGTTATTGTTTTGGTTGCCATCACGTTGATTCCTACTCATGGCTACTCCATATGTGCAGAGTGGAACTGCTGCATAGGGTTTTCAAGGTTATGACCTTACCAAAGCAGATCACCAGATCTGTCTTCTGAGATGCCCCTTGATGGGTTTGAACTGCCAACCTTTTGACTAGTAGACAACTGCTTAACTGTGCCACCCAGGGACTGCATACATTAAATATGAATGACATGTGTTTGAATCCCAGCTCTTCTACTTAAGTATTGTGTTTCTTAAACTGTTTTCACCTAGTTTTCATTAAAAACCTAACCGAAATTTTCACACTAGCATATATAATACCTAGTGTGTGCTCCGCGTAAGTGGATGTTCATGTACCATCTCTCCTTGAAGGTACCTGTCTTTTTTTAAAGTTCAGGCTAGTTGATGGCCCTGAAATCTCACCTTGCTGATGGGTTTGAGAAAAGTTAAAATTGTCAATTATTCAGTTTCTTCTTGTTAGAGTAGGACAGATATTCCTTCCAGCTTTTTATATCTTAAGCAGAAGCACTGCTAGCTTAGCCAAAAGAAATTTGAAATGCCTATGAAGTATCCATGTGTAGGTTTTCAATTGACAGTTCTATAAATTAGGGGAAAGACACCTATTAAAGAAGATTGTGGCAGTATCAGCTTCAGTATGGTAATTGAAACAAAGCAGGAGTGGATGAGATTTCTCAGGGGACCTTCGTAGACATACTGTGAAATTCTAAAACTCATAATATGCATTCAAATATTGTTTCTTTTTCACACTTTCATCCTCCTTACTCTTTGATTTTTTTCTTCATGGGACTGATGATGTGGTATTGTTTCTTCTATGGGTAATTGATAAAAGTACTTGTTCTCCTTAAGTGTTAGTGATAGATATATAGTATTTGTGTTTTCCCCCCAACAGGCATTCCAAGTGCAGAACAATATCAAAATAGCTGTAAAAAACTTGTCTTTGAATTTATTTGAGGGGCAGATAACTGTTCTTTTAGGACAAAATGGGGCAGGAAAGTCTACTACTCTATCCATTCTCTCAGGTATGTGTTCAGCTCTGTTTAGAGGGTGAACCATGGGTATCCTCACACATAGATGAAGTTATGACACCTTTGTATACCCTGCTGATGTTGACAGTTTAGTTATTGCAGTGATACATAAAGTTGTTCAGTAATCCACTTTCTTTTTAAGTTGCAAGTAGTTTCTATAATATAAAAGTCTAAAACTGTCATTTATTTTTGGGGGAGAAAAAGAGGACATTATATAATGGTAAAAAGGTCAGTCCAAAAAGAAGACATAGCAGTTCTAAATATGCATTCATTAAACAACACAGCATCAAAATACCCAAAGCAAAAATGAATATATATTAATAAGAAATATGCAAATCCACAGTTATAGTTGGAGAATTCAGCACCACTCTTTCAGCAATTTGTAGAACTACTAGTCAGAAAATAAGTAAGCATATCGAACTTAACAGTGCTATCAGTCAACAGTATCTAATTGACATTTATAGAAAACTCCTCCAAACAACAGCAGAATACAAATTCTTTTTGACCACCCATGGAACATTCAAAGATAGAGCACATCTCAGGCCACCCCCAGGAAGAAATTAGTTTTTCAGACAGAAGGGAAATGATTCCAGACTGCAACTCAGATCAGTAGGAAGAACGAAGAGTACCAGAAATGGTAAAATGCGGGTAAATATAAAAACCTTAATTCTTGTTTATTAAAATTTCTTTAGAAGATTACTAAATGTTTAAGCAAAAATGGTAACAGAGTTCCACTTTTGGAATGGCATTGGGAAGAGATATGCAGACCCACACGCCAGTGAAACAAGCAAAGCTGACAAAAACTACAAAAAAAAAAAAAGCCCAAAACACACATGCAACCATTTTATATCTCTGGAAATTGTACTAAGAACATATAGCAAATGAAGAAAAATTTATTCAAGTAAATCTACTGAAACTCAATAAGACAGCAAGAGTCTATGACATTTGAGCCATGTCTTACTCTGCTTCTTCCCAACTCAGTTGATGGAAGCTCCACTCAAGATGGGTATGACCAAGAAGACAGGACTCCCTCTTCCCTCAGCTCCCAATCAAGCATGACCTTACTTCACTGGGAGAGGAAGGCTGCTAGCATTTCTTGTCCCTCCCAACTCCAAGGTGAAGAGACTAAATTCCTGGTGAGTATAGCTAACAGATTGGTGGCTCCCTTTGTCCATCCAGCACCTATCCATAATACAGAGGTTCTGCCCTGTGCAGCAGGGTGACAATGCTGGATCTCTGATTGTCCTTGCCCCAGATTGCTCATAGGGCAGAGACCACACCAGGAAAGGAAAGCCACAAAGGCCAGAGGCTACTGCCCCACCAAGTGCCCAGTGTAGTCATTGAAAAATTTGCTCAAGGAGAGAGGCAGCCCGTAAGAAAAAATAGTTCCAAAGCTCTCCCCAAAGGAACTGACTTTATTTGAAACACAGCGTGGTGAAGTTCAAGCTTAAGATCAAACTTGAAAGAAATAGCTCCTCTTAGTTAAGAACAATAAGCTAAATCATAGGTCAACTAGTTCACCAGACAGAACTAGGGAAAGAGAAGGTTAAGAAGAGCAAACAAACCTCAAAGACTGGCCTTAAAAACAGCCCCTGCTGAATTTAATTGGATCAGACTGTGGGGCAGTTTGTGCCCCAGGGCATTGTAAAAAAAAACAATACAGCGATCAGTCAGTAATAAGTACAGTCTGTCTAATTTTGTGTAATACTAAATGCTGCATGGGGATTAAGAGATAGATCAGGGAAAGAAACAGTCAAAGACAGCCTTGACAAAATCACTGCCATTTCACAATGTGAGAGGCTGTGCCTTCTGAATATTGGCAACAAAGGCTTCACATTGCAGGAGAAATAGAATTCACTAAAATAGCCTAGCCAAGTCACAAAACACATAAACAAGCCAATGACAATAAAAATAACCCCTAGAGAGGAGAAAGAGGAATAAGTAAGTATCCAGAGTTGCTACAGAGTTGCTAAAATGCATTGTAAAACATCTAGTTTATAACAAAAATTAGGAGAAATGAAAAGAAACAGGAAAACATGACCCATACACAGGAGAAACAGCAGCCAACAGAAACTTCCTGTGAAAGGGATCAGACGTCTGACAACAAAGACATCAAAGTATTCATTATAATATGCTGAGAGAACTAAAGGAAACCATGATTAAAGAAACAAAGGAAGGTATGAGATAGAAATTACAAAAAAGAACCAACTGGGAATTTTGGAGTTGAAAAGTACAATAACAAAAAATGAAAAAATCATTGGATTAGCAGTAGGTATGAATTGGCAGAAGAATCAGTGAGTTTGAAGATAGATTGAGGTTATTCGATTCAAAGAACAGACAGAAAAGAGACTGAAGAAAAATGAACAGAGCCTTAGAGAAATGTGGGGTGTCTTTACGTGATGTGTGTAATGCTAGTGCCAGAAGGAGAAGAAAAAGAAAAAGGAGCAGAAAAAAAATTCTAAGAAATGATCGTTGAAAACTTACTAAATTTTCTGAAAAACATTAATCTACCCATCGAAGAAGCTCAAGAATCTCCAAAATAGAATAAATGTAAAGTGATCTACTCCCCAGATATATCATAGTAAAAATTGTGAAAGACAAAAGGCAAATCTTGAGGCTATCAAGAGAAAAGTGACTCATCACATAAAACGGAATCCCACTAAGATCAACAGCTGACTTACCAGAAACAAGAAGGCCAGAGGCAATGAATGGCATGTTCAAAGTACTGAAAGGAAAACAAAAACAAAAACAAAAACAAAAAAACTGTCAGCCAAGAATCTTACATCCAGTAAAACTATCTTTCAAAAGTGAAGGTGGTAAAGGCATTTCCACATAAACAAAGACTGATAAAATTCCTTGCTAGCAGACTTGCCTTAGGAGAGATACAAAAGGCATTTCTTCACGCTGAAAGCATGTGAACCCAGGTGGAAATTGAGATCCACAGCAGGGGGCAGGAGGGGAAGATGGCACCAGTGAAGGCAGTTATATAATTATAAAAGTATAAATGCGTACTTGTTTTTTCTTAACTGATTTAAAAGCAATTGTATAAAACGTGTGTGCATACTTTTATTGTTGAGCATACAATACATAGAAAAGTAATATATTTGAAAATAATATTATAAATGAGATGAGTAGGAGCAAAATTGGATTGGAGTACGCAAATGACACTAAATGGTGACATGAACCCACAGGAACAAATGAAGAGAATCAGAAATGCAAATTTACCAAACTATAAATATGTACTTACTCTACTTTATCAGCTTCTTTAATAGATATAAAATCATATAAATGATAATTATAACATTTTATTGTTGGGTTGGTAACATATATAGATATAATACGTATAAAAATACCAGCGTAAAAAGAAAGGAGAGGCATTAGAGCTATGTAAGAGTAATGATTCTGTAGTGCTCTGGAATTAAGTTAGTATAAATCTGAAGTATACTCTGATAAGTTGTATATGATAAGCCCTGTAATAACCACTGAGAAAATAATTAAAAAAAATATATTGTTATTGTTAGGTGCTGTCAAGTCGGTTCTGATTCCCTGCCTGGTCCCACACCATCCTCACAATGGTTGTTATACTTGAGCTCATTGTTGCAGCCACTGTGTCAGTCCATCTTGTCCATGGTATTCCTCTTTTTCACTGACCCTCTACCTTACGAAGCGTGATGTCCTTCTCCAGGGACTAGTCCCGTCTGATAACATGGCTAAAGTACATGGGATGAAGTCTCAGCATCCTTGCTTCTAAGGAACATTTTGACTGTACTTCTTCCAAGACAGATTTGTTTGTTCTTTTCGTAGCCCATGGTATATTAAGAATTCTTCACCAACATCATGATTCAAATGTATCAATTCTTCTTAGGTCTTCCTTATTCATTGTTTAGCTTTTAAATGCGTGAGGTGACTGAAAATATCATGGCTTGGTTAGGCGCACCTTAGTCCTCAAAGTGACATCTTTTCAACACTTTAAAAAGGTCTTTTGCAGCAGATTTGCCCAATGTAATACGTCGTTTTATTTCTTGACTGCTGCTTCCATGGACACAGTAAAATGAGATCCTTGACAACTTCAGACTTTTCTCTGTTTATCATGATGTTGCTTATTGGTCCAGTTGTGAGGATTTTGTTTTCTTTATGTTGAGGTGTAATCCATACTGAAAGCTGTAGTCTTTGATCCTCATCAGTAAGTGCTTCAAGTCCTATTCACTTTCAGCAAGCAAGGTTGTGTCATCTGCATATAGCAAGTTGTTAATGAGTCTTCCACCAACGCTGATGCCACACTCTTCTTCATATAGTCCAGCTTCTCAGATTATTTGCTCAGCATATAGACTGAATAAGTATGGGAGAAGGATACAGCCCTCACACACACCTTTCCTGATTTTAAACCATGTAATATCCCCTTGTTTTGTTCAAAAGACTGCCTCTTGATCTATGTACAGGTTCCACATGAGCACAATTAAGTATTCAGGAATTCCCATTTTTCACAATGTTATCTGTAAGTCATTATAATCCACACAGTCAAATGCTTTTGCATAGTCAATAAAACACAGGTAAACATCTTTCTGGTATTCTCTGCTTTCAACCAAGATCCATCTGACATCAGCAATGATACCCATGGTACCACATCCTCTTCTGAATCTGGTTTGAATTTCTGGCAGTTTTCTGTTGCTATTTTTTTTTTTTTATACTGCTGTGACCATTTTTGAATTATCTTCAGCAAAAATTTTACTTGCGTGTGATAATAATGGCATTGTTTCATAGTTTCTGCATTCTGTGGGATCACCTTTCTTTGGAATGGACACAAATATGGATCTCTTCCAGTTGCTTGACCAGGTTGGTGTCTTCCAAATTTCTTGGCATAAATAAGTGTGCACCGCCAGCGCTGCATCCATTTCTTGAAACATCTCATTGGTATTCCATCAATTCCTAGAGCCTTGCTTTTTTTTTTGCCAGTGCCTTCAGTGCAGCTTGGACTTCTTCCTTCAGTACCATCAGTTCCTGGTCATATGTTATTGCCTCCTGAAATGGTTGAACATTGACCAGTTCTTTTTGGTACAGTGACTCCATGTATTTCCTCCATCTTCCTTTGATGCTTCCTGCATTGTTCAATATTTTGCCCATTGAATCCTTCAAAATTGCAACCCAAGGCTTGAACTTTTTCTTCAGTTCTTTCAGCTTGAGAAATGCCAAGCATGTTCTTCCCTTTTGGTTTTCTAACTCCAGGTCTTTGCACATTTCATTATAATTCTTTGTCTTCTAGAGCTGTCCTTTGAAATCTTCTGTTCAGTTCTTTTACTTCAAGAACAAGTTTCAGAGTCTCTTTTGACATCCATTTTGGTCTTTTCTTTCTTTCCTGTCTTTTTAATGACCTCTTGCTTTCTTCATGTATGATGTCCTTGATGTCGTCCCACAACTCATCTGGTGTTCAGTCATTAGTATTCAATGTGTCAAATCTGTTCTTGAGATGGACTCTAAATTTGGGTGGGATATACTCAAGGCTATACTTTGGCTCTTATGGACTTGCTTTAAATATATATACACATATATATGTATATATGTAGTGGAAAATAATTGAATTAAATGTTACACTAGAAAATATCACTTAATGCAAAAGAAAGCAGTAAAGGAGTAATAAAAAGAGTAATAGAGGGACAAAATAAACATAAAACATAGAACACAAAAAGTAAAATGTCAGACATAAACCCAACCATAACAGTAATGATATTAAATTGTGAATGGGTTCATCAATCTAATCAAAAGGCAGAGATATTCAGACTAGATAAAAATAATATCTAACTGTATGCTGTCTACAAGAGATATACGTTAGATTCAATGGGAAAAGATATATCATGCAAACAGCAACCAAAAGAAAGCTGGAGTGGGCATACTAACATCAGACAAAATATACTTTAAAACAGAAAATGTTACCAGAGATAAAGGTAGATATTTTATAATGATTAAAATGTTAATTCATCAGGGTGTTATAACAATTGTAAACATATATGCACCTAACAACAAAGTCCCAAAATACATGAAGCCAAAACTGACAGAAGCGAAGGGAGAAATAGACAATTTAACAATTATAATTGGAAACTTTAACACCTCACTTTCAATAATGAATAGAACAACTCACAAAAGATCAACAAGTAAGCAGAAGACTTTAACAAAACTACACACAAACTAGTCCTAGCAGACATATGTAGAACACGTCATCAAACAACAGAATACATATTCCTCTCAACTGCACGTGGAATGTTCCTCATTATAAACCATACAGTAAGCCATAAAATAAGTCTCAAATTTAAAAGAATTGATATAGCTAAACAGTCTCCAATCATAGTGGAGTGATAATTAGAAATTATTAACAGAAAGACAGTAAATTAACAAATTTTTGGAAATTAAACAACCTACCCTAAATAAACAATAATCAAAGAAGAAATCACAAGGGAAATTAAGAAATAATTGGAAATGAATAAAATGAAGATACAACATCCTAAAACATATGAGATGCAGCTACATCAGTGCTTAGAGGGAAATTTATAGCTGTAAATACTAAATACCTTCATTAAAAAAGATGAACATTCTCAAATCAACAACCTAAACTTCTACCTTAAAACACTGTGAAATGAAGAACAAATCAAGCAAACAGAAAGGGAAATAATATGATGAATATGGAAATTAACGAAATAGAGAATATAAAAACAACAGATAAAATTAATGAACCCGAAAGTTGGTTGTTTGAAAAGATTAGTAAAGTTGACAAAATTTTAGCTAGACTGACCGAGAAAAATAGAGAAGAATCAAATTACCAAAATCAGAAATGAAAAGACTCTGATGGAAGCTAGAAATCAAAAGGGGTGATTGGACAAACAGTATGGTTTTAAAACAACTAAAATTAGAATATTTTGTTAAAAATGAAAATTCTCAAACCAATGTGAAATTGGATGGACTGCAGAACAACAGGGATAAAGTAGGACATATGGTCCCTCTAACTGTAAAAGAAATCTTTGAACATATTTCTCCTCTTGAGAGGCGTTTTTAAACTAGGATTAATTATGTCATACAGTTTAAAGCGATATTTCCCTATTAAACTTGACCAATGGCCACAACTATGGGTAAGTGTTATATAAGTACTTTAAAATTATTCTGTTACTATGTGGTTATCTCACCCAACTTGAATTTAAATTCCTTGAAGATAACATTTTTATTGTCTGGATTTTCAAAAGAGTCTACCAATGTCTAGGACAGGGCCTCGCTTATAACATAGGTTGTAAGTGTTGTCAAATGGCTGATAGGAATGCTGTAATATTCTAATATAGCAAACTTTCATGCTTTTATTACTCAAGTCATTTTTATTCATGCATACTCATGAAAAATTAGAACATATAATTAAACAGAAAAATACAAAAACAAATTATTTCCAATTTTATCACTCAAAAGATAACTACTGATTTTTTCCAAAAATTTTCTTTGTGTGAGATATTGCTAATTTTTATGAGTAATTCATAAGTAGACTATGAAGTCGAGGTGTTAATGAGTAGTATGTTGTGTTCCCTCATGAAAGCTAAACTGTTTGTCTTCTGCTTAATTCTAGGTCTCTATCCTCCTACCAATGGGGAGGCCTATATCAATGGATATGCCATCTCAAAGGACATGGTCCATATCCGGAAAAGCTTGGGCTTGTGTCCCCAGCAGGACTTGTTGTTTAATTACTTGACTGTATCAGAACACCTTTACTTCTATTGTTTGGTGAGCCAAAGATATGTTCCTTTTTCCAATTTTATTCATGTTCTTCAGGTAGATGACTAATTATCAATATTCTTTTTCTTATAAAATAAAAAAAATAGTTTTAAGGAATTCTCCTTTGGACAGAAAGGGAGGCAAAGGGAAAAGACACTATGTAAATGATTTAAGACAAGGGCTAGTGTAAAATGTTTCTAATGAGAAAGTTAGAAGTACCATGTAAACTCTGGCTCCTCTTTCTAGATAAAGGGAATACCTCGAAAGAAACGTCCTATGGAAGTTGACCATATGCTGTCTGCTTTTAACCTGCTAGAAAAGCGTGATGCATTTTCACAGTCACTGAGTGGAGGAATGAAGCGCAAACTCTCCATCATTATAGCACTTATAGGGGGCTCGAAGGTAAAAAAAGAAAAAAAAAAAATCAGCTGACAGAAACCTGAGAGCTTTGATGTGGATCTAACACTGTAAAAGGAACCTACCAAATGACAATCAGACAGGATTCACATTTCTAGTCCAGTTAGTATAATATGGTCACAGGGTTGGCATTATTCCAGCATTCCTAATTCAATTGTAGTCTAAACTTATTATCTTATTTGGACAAGTGACTGAAAAAAGCAAAACTAGAGCAAGCCCCATGATGGGTAAAATACTTAAGTGGCATAGATAGCATTTATTAACAATGATCATGGAACTGTTCTTCTGGTCTTCAGGTGGTGATACTTGACGAGCCGACATCTGGCATGGACCCAGTTTCAAGGAGGGTCACGTGGGATCTCCTTCAGCAGTATAAACAGGATCGTACCATCTTACTGACCACCCACTACATGGATGAAGCTGATGTCCTGGGGGACCGCATTGCCATCATGGTCAGCGGGACCCTGCAGTGCTGTGGTTCTTCAGTCTTCCTGAAACAAATATATGGTCTCTCTCTCTTTTATCATTTGTAGGATACTGATGCTTTAATAATATCCTTCTAACATGATTTTTATTTCATTTTGTCTCTCCACACAAAACTTGAGTGCCTTCCTCTGTCCCAGTAATTAGGGCACAACTATTCAAAGCTATTTCTCACTGTTATGTTTATTGTATTACCTAAAGTTATGTTTATTCCTCCCATCTGACTTCTACTGAAATTGTGATGTGTTTGAATGCAGTTGCACCTCCAAAGAAATTAGATAGATACACAGACAGACAGACGGATGGATTATTCAGTAATATGGAGTCCCTGGGTAACGCAAATGGTTAAGCACTGAACTACTAGCTGAAAGATTGGCAGTCGAACCCTCCCAAAGAGACAGACCTGGAGATCTGCATCTGAAAGGTCACAGCCTTGAAAACTCTATGGAGCAGCTCTACTCTGCACACATGGGGTCTCCATGAGTCGGAATCGACTCAATAGCACCTAACAATAACAATACGGGGGAATGTAGGAAACCAGCTCCTTGTTTCTTGTTTGTCAAACCAGTATTAAATTGCTTCTGTATGAGAAAATCTTTTCTTCCAATCTGTCCTAAATAGCTTCTTCACCTCTTAGGTTGTTATTCGAAGTTACCTACGCATCAGCCTTCTTTGGTCCTCTATGTAAAATTTCAATACCTCATCCCGAGTATTTCATATTTCTTTTCGTGCTCTTTTTTCTTTAAGCACTAGCACTGTCTAATGCAATATATAATTTACTCATTCACCTTGTTTATTATTAGTCTCCCTTCTCTAGAATATATGCTCTTAACAAAAAAGAATTTTTTTTAATTAGAATATAAATTACAGTATAGTGAGTAGATCTTGCATGCTCAGTTCGATAAGGTTTTACAGTTGTATACACTCATTTGACTCCAAACAAAATAATGTACAAAGTATTTCCTTGACTCCAAAAATTTTCCTTGAACCTCTTTCTATCAGTCCCCACCCTTGCACCCCCAGAGGCAGCCACTTTCTGATATTTTTTTTAACCATACTCAAGTTTTGCCTGTTCTCAAATGTCATATAAATGGATTATCCACCATATATATTTTTTTTCTTGTGTATTTCCCTCAGCACAATGTTTCTGAGATGCATCTATACTGTTGCATTTATCAGTATTACGTACATTTTTACTGATGAGTAGTATTCCATTGTATGAATATACCATACTCTTTATCCATCCTTTTTTTTTTCAATACCAATGTGATTTTGTTGTAATATGGAATGTAAGCAGATGTTTCAAATAGACAATCTAACCTTTTAAAAATGTGTGGCATTATTAAATCGTTAATGAAGAAAATCCAAGTGTGATGTGGTAGACACCTAGCTCTAGCCTAGGTGTATGAAGGCCCCACAGCTGGGGTAAGGGGACTGACTGCCTGCAAACCATGTTGGTGATGAGTCCCCCAAATGAAATCAGCTTTATTTTTTAAAAAACATAATATGCTTTACCTTGGTAATGTGCAGGTTAGCTCAATGGATCCAAAGCTTTAGTACTTGCCCCAATAGATCCATTCTTTGCTCTGTTTCCTTGTATACTCCTTTCCTTTCAGTTATGTAGGTTATTGGGTATCTACTCTTTTTTTTTTTTTTTTGATGTTGAAACTATTATCTGTAAATAATGTATCTGTTGTTTAAGCTGATACACTCTAATTAGCCTTATCTTCTCTTTGAGTTGTAACCATCCATTACTTTTTCTCAAAAGAATTTCCCTGTTTAAAAATAAAATAAAGAGATGGAATGAGAGAGGAATGTATATTTATACAAGAATATGATTTCAGAGGTTCCTGCTGAAATCACTGCAGAGCATGGTGTGATGACTGGCTTAAATGCCAAGTGCTTAGAAGGGATATACATGTGGCTTGACTGAGAGGAAGTTAGCTGAGAAACTACACTCAATATGTGGAAGTTATTATTGGTTACTAGCCAAAGGATATATGCATTAGTTCTGCTTCTGTTCTGTTTCAGTCATGTTGTACATTAACTACCCTTCTTGGACCGTCCAGACCAAAAGAAAAATTTAATTTAAAAGTAATGACTCATTTAGTATCTAACTGATTGAGACTGAAACAGTAGATAATTGCCTAATGTGTGCTACAAAATGTAATTTTTTTAAGCAGCCTTAAAAAATCTAGAGGCAAGTAAGAAGAGTTCATCAAAAAATGTGTGTGTGTTTGTGTATATATATATATACATATATATATGTATATATTTAGAGAAGAAAAAGAAATCATGAAAGCTTGAAACTCAGTGTGACGTTCTGCCAAAAATCTTGATGTACCACAGAGTGGAAAACTAATAAGCCCAATGACAGGCTTTAAAGAAAAAAAAAAATTATTATCTAGCCAAGGAATTTTCAAAGCAGCCTAGCCCCAAAAGCACCATTTTGCTTGCTTCATGCATTCCACAAAAGTGCTACCCCACGTTAACAACCAAACGCATTGATAGTTGATTCCAACTCATGGTGACCCCATGTGTCAGAGAGTAGAACTTCTCCATAAGGTTTTCTTGGCTGTAAATTAAAAAAAATAATAGTTTATTTTTTGTTGTTGAGGATATACACAGCAAAACATACACCAATTCTACTGTTTCTACATGTACAATTCAGTGACATTGATTACATTCTTTGAGCTGTGCAACCATTGTCACCCTTCTGCTCTGCGTGTTTCCTCCCTCATTAGCATGAACTCACTGCCCCCTAGGTTCCCATCTAATCTTTTGAGTTGCTGCTGTCACTTTGATCCCATGTAGATTGTTCTTGAAAGAGCTTAATTCTCAAGGCAGACATTCTTTACTAGTTAAGCTAAACTATTTTTTTTTTTTTATTGGTTGGTTTTAAGATAACTTCAGGGGATATTTTTGATTTAAAGTTTAAAGATTATCTCAGGGCAATAGTTTCAGGGGTTCATCTAGCGTCTGTGGCTCCAGATAATCAAATTCCGTGAGAATTTGAAATTCTGTTCTGCCTTTACCCTCTTTTGATCAGAATTATTTATGGAATCTTTGATCAAAATGTTCAGTAATGGTAACTGGACACCATCCAGTTTGTGTCTCATAGCAAAGGAGGCAGTTGTTCATGGAGGCAATTAGTCACACATTCCATTTCCTGCTCCTATTCCTGACTGACCTTCTTCCTCTGTTGCTTCAGGTGAATAGAGACCAATTGTTGTGCCTTGGATGGCCACTTGGAGGCTTTTAAAACCCCAGGCAGTACACGACAAACTAGGAGGTAGAACAGAAGTGCTGAACGTGTCATTAAGCCCATGAACTGGTTCATTCAACTCCTGATGAATGTTTAGGTTGTTTCTGGTTTTCAAATATCATGAATAAATGTGCTTATAAAAATCTTCATTGGGTAAAAAATCCTTTTGGGCAAAAACACCTAGAAATTAAGTTGTTGGTCAAAGGTTAAGTATATGTTTAATTGCCAAAAGATCCTCTGAAGTGTTTGTAATATTTTACAAGCTGACAGCAATGTTTGACAATTCTATTTGCTCCATGTCCACACCAAAGTTTTTGAGTTGTCTTTTGCATTTTAGCTGTTCTAAATTTTTAATTTGTGTTTCCCTGAAGAATAATATGTTGAGTACCTTTTCCTGTATGAATTAGATACTCATGTAAATTCTTTTGTGACGTGTCTGATCAAGGCTTTTGCCCATTACTAAAAGTTGGTTGTCTTTGTTGTTTATTTTTAGGAGTTCTTTTTATATTCAGGATATGAGTCTTTTGCCAGATATATGCATTGGTGAATAATTCTCTGAATGAGTTGCTTTCCTATTCAGTTTTTATTTTACTAAAATTTTCCCCTAAAATTTATTGTGGCAAAATACATTTAACAAGTTTGCCATTTTAGTCATTTTAAGTGTACAATTTAGTGACATTAATAACATTCACCATGTTGTACTACCATCACCACTATTTATCCTAAAGGTTTTCATCACTCTAAGCAGAAGCTCAATATTGCTTGTGCAATAAGTTTCCATTCTCCTTCCCCCCAGTCCCTATAAACCACTAATAAATTTTGCTCTCTATGTATTTGTCTATTCTAGATAGTTCATATAGTGGAATCATACAATATTTGTTCTTTTGTGACTGACTTATTTAACTCAGTGTAAAGTTTTCAAGGTTCATTCTTGTTGTAGCACGTATCAGAACTTTATTTTTCTTTATGACCGAATAATATGCCATCGTATGTATATATCATATTTTGTTTATCCTTTCAGTTTTTGATGGACACTTGGATTGTTTCCATCTTTGACTGTTGTGAATTATGCTGCAGTGTGTACAAGTATATGTTTGAATATCCACTTTCAAATCTTTTAAGTATGTACCTAGGAGTGGAATTTCTGGGTCATGTGATAATTGTATGTTTAACTTTTTTTGAGGAACCTACAAATTTTTGCTCACTTCCCACAAGCAATGCATGAAAGTTTCTAATTTCTCCATATCCTTACTAGCACTTCCTTGGTTGCTTGTTGTCCAGTCTCTGAAAATTGTTGTTTCATATTTTTCCCAATGTTTTAGTTGTTTATGGTGGAAATACGAGTGAGGTCCTAGTAATACCATGAGGGCCATAAGCCAAACTAACCTTCCTTATTGCGGATATTTTCAGTGGATATGTAATTTTTGTTGGACAACTTTTGTTTTTGTTGATATTAAAGATGTCATTTTACTGGCATCTGGCTTCCAGTGTTTCTGATGAGAAATCATTTCATTCTTATCATTATCCCCCTATATGTCCCGTGCCCTTTTTCCTCTGGATACTTTTTTAAGATTTTTCTTTTTAATTGTTTTGAATTTGACTATGGCATACTTGGGTGTAGTTTTCTTCACATTTAATCTGTTTAGTATTGCTGAGCTTCCTAGGTACCTGGGTTAATATTTTCCATACATTTAAAAAACCTATCAACCATTATCTCTTCAAATATTTCTTCTGCCCCATTATCTATTTCCTTTTATTCTGGAACTTCTTACACATATGTTAACCCTTCTGATGTTGTCACATGCATCTTGGATATCCTGTTCTTTTACATTCTATTTTTGTGTTTCATTTTGGATGATTTCTAATGACTTATTTTCAAGTTCACTGATCCTTTCTTCTTCTCTGCCTGATCTTCTGTTAATCCCATTAAAATAATTCTTCATTTGTGATAAAACCCAGTGCCCTCAAGTTGATTCTGACTCATAGCAACCCTATAGGACAGAGTAGAACTGCCCCAGATATTGTATTTTTTTTTCCCAGCATTTCCATTTGGTTATTTTATTATTATGTTCAGTTGTCTGCTGAAATTCCCCATTTGTTCATATCTTGCTTTCCTCTTTTTCCAGTAGATTCTTTAAAATATTTATCATGGCTATTTTAAAGTCTTTGTATGATAATTTCTACATCTGGGCCATCTCTATTTCTGCTTCTATTGATCTTCTCATGTTTAGGGTTACATTTTCTTGCTTCTTGGCATGTTTTGTCATTTTTAAATGAATAGCATTATAAAAAAACAGTAGTCACTAAAGAAGTTACTATGTACCCTCAGAAAAGAGCATGTCCTGTTCTCTGTCAGGCCATTATTGTGGGAGACTAAGTCAATGTAATGTATATTTGAACCACTTTTGAAATGTGTTACAGCTTTATTTAGATTCTACTCACCATTGCCTTCAAGTATTTTAGGAATAGGATTAGGATTTTACCCTTAGCAGAGCTTAGATCTGTGTATGGATGAGACTGCAGAGCTCAGGTTGCTAACCAAGAAGTCAGCAGTTTGAATCTACCAGCCACTCCTTGTAAACCCTATGGGGCAGTTCTACTCTGTCCTATATGGTTGCTATGAGTCAGGATTGACTTGATGGCAAGGTTTTGGTTTTAATTTTTTTGGTTTATACTCCAGTTGCCAGGTTTTTAATTTGATAAGTCCTCTTTGCTCTCCAGCCCTGCTCTCTATTTTCTGCACCTTCTGTGATCTCTTTCTTTCCTGCTGCCCTCTCCCAAGCCTTCAGAGGGCAATTGCAGCGTACTCAGTAAAGGACCGATATGCCTCAGAGGTTTTTTTCTCAGCTATTCTGCCCTGGCCTGAACCCTCAGAATGCTACCGCAGTATTTTCCTTAAAGTCCTGGAGTAACTTGGAGTATTTTTTCTCAGCTATATAGCCCCATTTCTAGTTTCTGGAAAACTAATACAGTGTACTTAGTGAAGGTGCAGAGTGTCTTGGAAGAATTCTCAGATCTCTGGAGTAAGGGATTTTTATCTAACTGACTGGCATACAATCAACCAAACCAAAAACCCATTGCTGTTGAGTAAGGGATTTTTATCTAACTGACTGGCATACAATCAACCAAACCAAAAACCCATTGCTGTTGAGTCGATTCTGACTAATAGCGATTGTATAGGACAGAGTAGAACTGCTCCATAGGGTTTCCAAGGAGCAGCTAGTGGATTCAAACTGCTGACCTTTTGATTAGCAGCCAAATACTTAACCACTGTGCTACCAGGGCTCTGTGGCATATAATAGGGCCCCCAAAATATCTGTTTAATGAATATTAATCTTGTCCTCTCAGATTTCAGTGTCCGTAGGACAGGAAGCTAGAAACCAGAGGCTTTTCATCCTATCTCTGCTTTATCTGATTTTATAAACCAGATCATTATTAGTCCCTAAGCACCTTTATGAGTTGGAATCAACTCGACAGCAGTGGGTTTTTTTTTTTTTTTTTTTTTTTCCTAAGCATCTTAAGGAAATTATAAATGGAGTGTTTGTTAAGCTCCTTAGAATTATAATGAAATGATTTGTGATATGCCATGTCTTCTAGTTCACCCAAACCATGGAAAGTTAAGTACGGTCTCACAAGAGTCTGAGAAATATAAAATTGTTTAATTTTTTCTTCTAAATGGATTTTCATAGGTGTGGGATACCACATAACCATGGTAAAGGAACCTCACTGTCAAGTTGAAGAAATCTCCCAATTGATTCATTACCATATACCAACGGCTACTTTGGAGAACAATGTTGGAAGTGAATTATCATTTATTCTACCCAAAGAGTACACACACAGGTATGGATCCCCAGAATGCTAAATGTTTGATTTTTTTAGGTAGCCAGAAGTTTTTTTTCTCCCTTGGTTCCTTCCAGCTTTGTAAGTAGAGTTTATTTAACAAGTCAAAATTCCAGTCATAGCTGCCTCTTGGACTAGAGAGAGGGATACTGCCTAGAGATTATAGCTTCCTGGTATTAACCAATGATAAGCTATGGGTAGAGTACCAATTTTTTGCTTCTGAAGGGAAATATTAAGATAATGAAAGAAAAATGGCCTAAGTGGCAGATCTTGGAGTTAAGGATGACAAGGACCCAGAGAAAACAGGCAGTTTGATTGTACCAGTTAGCACATTACTCATCAAAGGGAGCCACAAAAAATAATAACTCTACCTGGGATAGCCATCCTATAAAAGGGAAATGGAAACTAAGTACTTATCAGTGACTTTCAGAGAGTATGATATTTTTATCTTCTTGCCGTATACAGGCAAGTACTTGCTTTGGTATTCCTTCAGATTCAAACCAGTTTTCATATTTAAGAAGACTATAAAAAAAAAAAAACCTTGCTTTGGTATTCCTTCAGATTCAAACCAGTTTTCATATTTAAGAAGACTATGGAGGGCTCTAAATTCTCTTTTTCTAGAAAAAAGGGATTCTAGATAGAACGAATGAAGGAAAGTATGCACAAAGGAAACCAGAGTCCTAAATCAAAGAACTGTGAAACAGGAATGTATCACAAAGGAGAAAGAGAAAGCAGGGGAACTACATCACTTGAACTATATTTACTCATTAAATCTGAAAGTTTATAAGAAGCAGCAGCATGGGACAGCGTGTTCAGGCAGCTGAGTAGAAGCAAGACCCTAGTCATAAACTGGAGTGAAAAAAATGAAATACAATAGTGAATTTGAAAGAAAAGAAGCTACCACTGGAGATGTATGGTAGTTGACACATTTAGCAAAGGTAGAAGCTAGGTATTATGTTACTACCTTAAGACATCGTGGTAGCTGTGATCCCTATCTTCTTACTACTCATGTGGACTTGGAAGAGAGAAATAGGAAGAAGCTCCAAGAGGCAAACAGCTAATTGTAGATTTCTAGGCCATAATTTCAGGTATGGAATTGTGGATTCAGTACAAAACAAAATGAAAATTATAAAGTTAGGGAAGAATATATTTGCTCAGAATAAAGCTTTCTCCGATAGGGAGAGTTTTAAACTGAGAAATGGGAGGAAGAAAATACCTATAGATCAGTTATTTCAGAGTATAATATGAAAAAAATGAAAGGATGGTTAAGTTCTTAGTGACTTCCATTCCAGCTAAAATTTTGGTATCGAACAGTAAGTGAGCACTTACTTTCTTCCAGGCATTGTTCTAATATGTATTTATTTGCCTGAAAAAAATAGGGAAGAGAAAAAGAAATACTTTAAATTATATATACTTGTATTTCAATTCATTGCACACATTTTTGGGGGGACATAATTCAATGCATGACAACAATGTTGAGATTCGTTAGGATGAAACATAAGTTTAGGATATGGCAGTAGAATGATATTCAGCATTCCAAAGGAATAGACGTGTGGGAGAGGTATCAGAATAGTGCTGCTTATCAGGGAATATGCATCTGCTCAACGTCCATGAGCTAGAGGGTGGAGACATGCTGGGAACCAGTGGGTAACGTAGAAGGAGAAACAAGTTATGTATCATCGTGTGAAATTCCTACAACTGAATAGGAGGAAATGCATAATATATCCCAGCTACAATATTTAAGCAAGATAACATAATAAAAGGGACAATTCCAGAGTGGTCTTCTAATACATGTCTTATTTACCTTAAAGCTGATTGCCTGACAAGTTCTTTACTTTTCTTGCCATCAGTTACACCTCCTGGAAAAAGGGGGCAATATGAAAGAATTGCTACTCTAATTCTGATAATCAAGAAAATGTTGGTTGAAGGAAAAAAAAATAACAAAAAACAGATACCTAGGGGGAGTTTACCATATTATGGTAAGCTTCTCTGCAGCAAAGAAGGAATCTGGTAGATTCAGATATGTGTCAAAATTGAAAGGTAAATGGAAAAGCAACTTTCCATAAGGTGACTCTGTGAAAGCAAAGATAACCCTAGTATTTGAAACCTTTAAAAAGGAGATTCGGACAGTAAGATAAAGAAAATAGAGTAATACCTAAAATCACTAAACAAGGTAAGTATGAGAAAGTAATACAGAATATCATCTGGAAGTTTATTCTGTTATTCAAAGATAGTTTAAAAAGTAATAATGTCATCATTCGTTTCTCTTAGACTTTGAGGTCTCTTGGCTCCCAAGCAAGGTTGGTTCCTGAGCAGCAAACTTGAAAAGATATTTGAGAATTACAAAAACCGATTTGGTAGAGTGAAAACAAAGCTAGTGTTTAAGATCAGGACCAGCAAGTTAACCAGGAAGAAATGGAAGGGGAATTAGAATGTGAACATGACAGAGCCAGATACAACCTTATGGAATGTGTTCTGCTTTGGCAGGGCCTCTTTGAAGTATCCTGATCCCTTTCCTCCAGTTTTGCCTTCACTTGTCTTAAAGGCATGGGATCTCGAATTTGGAAAAGGGCAATAAGAAAAGAAAAATCTAAAGTTATATCTTGACCAAGAAACAAGGAGAAGCAGCTCCAGTGCTGTCATCAAGGAAGCAGAACTCTGCGGCTCCTGTTTTAATTCAACCTTTTTCGATAATTTTTACTGTGCTTTAAGTGAAAGTTTACAAATCAAGTCATTCTCTCACATAAAAACTTATATACACCTTACTACACGCTCCCAGTTACTCTCCCCCTGATGAGACAGCCCGCTCGCTCCTTCCACTCTCTCTTTTCATGACCATTTTGCCAGCTTCTAACCTCCTCTACCCTCCCATCTGCCCTCTAGGCAGGAGATGCCAACTTAGTCTCAAGTGTTCACCTGATCCCAGTAACTCACTCCTCATCAGCATCCCTCTCCAACCCATTGTCCAGTCCAAATCATGTCTGATGAGTTGGCTTCGGGAATGGTTCCTGTCCTGGGCCAACAGAAGGTTTGGGGGCCATGACCACTGGGGTCCTTCTAGTCGCAGTCACACCGTTAAACCTGGTCTTTTTATGAGAATTTGGGGTCTGTATCCCACTGTTCTTCTGCTCCTTCACAGGTTCTCTGTTATGTTCCCTGTCAGGGCAGTATTGGTTGTGGCCGGGCACCATCTAGTTCTTCTGGTCTCAGGATGAAGTAGTCTCTGATTCATGTAGCCCTTTCTGTCTCCTGGGCTTGTAATGACCTTGTGTCCTTGGTGTTCTTCATTCTCCTTTGATCCAGGTGGGTTGAGACTCACTGATGCATCTTAGATGTCCCGTTGCTAGCGTTTAAGACCCCAGACGCCACTCTTCAAAGTGGGATGCAGAATGTTTTCTTAATAGATTTTATTATGCCAATTGACTTAGATGTCCCCTGAAACCATGGTCCCCAAACCCCTGCCCCTGCTTCACTGACCTTCGAACCATTCAGTTTATTCAGGAAACTTCTTTGCTTTTGGTTTAGTCCAGTTGTGCTGACCTCCCCTGTACTGAGTGTTGTCCTTCCCTTCACCTAAAGTAGTTCTTATCTACTATCTAACTAGTAAATACCCTCTCCACCCCATCCCTCCCCACCTCTTGTAAC
Organism: Loxodonta africana; assembly: GCF_030014295.1. Lineage (NCBI taxonomy): Eukaryota > Metazoa > Chordata > Mammalia > Proboscidea > Elephantidae > Loxodonta > Loxodonta africana. The sequence continues at coordinate 77,445,398 of NC_087353.1, forward strand.
CAGAAAAGAATGTGTTCTTCTCAGTTTAAACTATTTCTCAAAATCTTATAATAGTGGTCTTATACAATATTTGTCCTTTTGCAACTGACTAATATCACTCAGCATAATGCCTTCCAGTTCCTCCATGTTATGAAATGTTTCACAGATTCCTCACTGTTCTTTATCGATGCCTAGTATTCCATTGTGTGAATATACCATAATTTATCCATTCACCCATTGATGGGCACCTTGGTTGCTTCCATGTTTTTGCTATTGTAAACAGTGCTGCAGTAAACATGGGTGGGCATATATCTGTTCATGTAAAGGCTCTTATTTCTCTAGGATATATTCTGAGGAGTGGGATTGCTGGGTCGTATGGTAGTTCTATATCTAGGTTTTGAAGGAAGCGCCAAATCGATTTCCAAAGTGGTTGTACCATTTTACATTCCCACCAGCAGTGTATAAGTGTTCCAATCTCTCCACAGCTTCTCCAAAATTTATTATTTTGTGTTTTTTGGATTAATGCCAGCCTTGTTGGAGTGAGATGGAATCTCATTGTAGTTTTGATTTGCATTTCTCTAATGGCTAATGATCAAGAGCATTTCCTCATGTATCTGTTAGCTGCCTGAATGTCTTCCTTAGGATGTTCATATCCCTTGCCCATTTTTTAATTGGGTTGTTTGTCTTTTTGTGGTTGAGTTTTAGCAGAATCATATAGATTTTAGAGATCAGGTGCTGGTCGGAGATGTCCTAGCTGAAAATTTTTTCCCAGTCTGTAGGTGGTCTTTTTACTCTTTTGGTGAAGTCTTTAGATGAGCATAGGTGTTTGATTTTTAGGTGCTCCCAGTTACCAGGTTTCTCTTTGGCATTTTTAGTAATGTTTTGTATTCTGTTTATCCCTTGTTTTGGGGCTCCTAACGTTGTCCTTATTTTTTCTTCCATGATCTTTATTGTTTTAGACTTTATGTTTAGATCTTTGATCCATTTGGAGTTAGCTTTTGTGTATGGTGTGAGGTATGGGTCCTGTTTCATTTTTTGCAGATGGATATCCAGTTATGCCAGCACCGTTTGTTAAAAAGACTGTCTTTTCCCCAATTAACTGACACTGGGCCTTTGTCAAATATCAGCTGCTCATATGGATTTATACCTGGATTCTCAATTCTGTTCCATTGGTCTATGTGCCTGTTGTACCCAGTACCAGGCTGTTTTGACTACTGTGGCTATATAATAGGTTCTAAAGTCAGGTAGAGTGAGGCCTCCCACTTTGTTCTTCTTTTTCAGTAATGCTTTAATTATTCAGGTCTTCTTTCCCTTCCATATGAAGCTGGTGATTTGTTTCTCCATCACATTAAAAAATGTCATTGGAATTTGGATCGGAAGTGCATTGTACATATAGATGGCTTTTGGTAGACTAAACATTTTTGCAATGTTAAGTCTTCCTATCCATGAGCAAGGTATGTTTGTCCACTTATTTAGGTGTCTTTTGGTTTCTTGCAGTAGTAGCCTGTAGTTTTCTTTGCATAGGTGTTTTACATCTTTGGTAAGATTTATTCCTAAGTATTTTATCTTCTTGGGGCTACTGTGAATGGTATTGATTTGGTGATTTCCTCTTTGATGTTCTTTTTATTGATGTAGAGGAATCCAACTGATTTTTTTATGTTTATCTTGCAACCTGAGACTCTGCCGAACTCTTCTATTAGTTTCAGTAGTTTTCTGGAGGATTCCTTAGGGTTTTCTGTGTATAAGATCATGTCGTCTACAAATAGAGATAATTTTACTTCTTCCTTGCCAACCTGGATGCCCTTTATTTCTTTGTCTAGCCTAATTGCTCTGGCTAGGACCTCCAGCACAATGTTGAATAAGAGTGGTGATAAAGGGCATCCTTGTCCAGCTCCCATTCTCAAGGGAATTGCTTTCAGGCTCTCTCCATTTAGGATGATGTTGGCTGTTGGCTTTGTATAAATGCCCTTTATCATGTTGAGGAATTTTTCTTCTATTCCTATTTTGATGAGAGTTTTTATCATGAATGAGTGTTGGACTTTGTTAAATGCCTTTTCTGCATCAGTTGATAAGATAAGTGGTTTTTTTCTTTTGTTTTATGTATATGGTGGATTACATTAATGGTTTTTCTAATATTGAACCATCCTTGCATATCTGGTATAAATCCCACTTGGTCATGGTGGATTCTTTTTTTGATATGTTGTTGAATTCTATTGGCTAGAATTTTGTTGAGGATTTTCGCGTCTGTGTTTATGAGGGATATAGGTCTGTAATTTTCTTTTTTTGTAATGTCTTTACCTGGTTTTGGTATCAGGGATATTCTGGCTTCATAGAATGAGTTAGGGAGTATTCCATCCTTTTCTATGCTTTGAAATACCTTTAGTAGTAGTGGTGTTAACTCTTCTCTGAAAGTTTGGTAGAACTCTGCAGTGAAGCCGTCTGGGCCAGGGCTTTTTTTGGGGGGGAGTTTTTTGATTACCTTTTCAATCTCTTCTTTTGTTATGGGTCTATTTAGTTGTTCTATTCTGTTTGTGTTAGTTTAGGTAGGTAGCGTGTTTGTAGGAATTCATCCATTTCTTGTAGGTTTTCAAATTTGTTAGAATACAATTTTTCGTTGTAATCTGATATGATTCTTTTAATTTCAGTTGGGTCTGTTGTGATATGGCCCATCTCATTTCTTATTGGGGTTATTTGTTTCCTTTCCTATATTTCTTTAGTCAGGCTGGCCAGTGGTTTATCAATTTTGTTAGTTTTTTCAAAGAACCAGCTTTTGGCTTTGTTAGTTCTTTCAATTGTGTTTCTGTTCTCTAATTCATTTAATTTTGCTGTAATTTTTTTTTTTAATATTTTATTGTGTTTTTGGTGAAAAGTTTACACAGCAAATTAGGTTCTCATTTAACAAGTTCTGTACATATTGTTCAGTGACATTGGTTACCTTTTCCACAAATTATCAGCAGCCTCATTATTTCCATTCTGGTTGTACTGTTTTCCATAATCTAGCTTCCCTGTCCTCTCCATACCTTCTCATCTTTGGTCTAGGGAAAATGTTTACCGTTTGGTTTTATTTAGGTGATTATTAGAGTGATACTTTTTTATGAGCCAAGCTGTCATTTGGCTGAAAGGTGACCTCTGGGAGTAGTTTGAGTTCCAAGTTTAAAGGGTATCTCAGGGCAATAGTCTTAGGGGTTCATCTAGTCTCTACCAGTCCAGTAGGTGTGGCCTTTTTGTTTTTAGGAGTTTGAGTTTTTAATTTTGCTGTAATTTTTTTTATTTGTTTTCTTCTGGTGCCTGATGGATTCTTTTGTTGCTCTCTTTCTATTTGTTCAAGTTGTAGTGACAGTTCTCTGATTTTGGCTCTTTCTTCTTTATGTATGTATGCATTTATTGTTATAAATTGACCTGTGAGCACTGCTTTTGCTGTGTCCCAAAGGTTTTGATAGGAAATGTTTTCAGTCTCATTTCATTCTATGAGTTTCTTTATTCCCTCCTTAATGTCTTCTATAGCCCAGTCTTTTTTGAGCAGGGTATTGTTCAGTTTTCAAGTATTTGATTTCTTTTCCCTGGTTTTTGTGTTATTGATTTCTACTTTTTATGGCCTTATGGTCTGAGAAGATACTTTGTAATATTTCAATGTTTTGGATTCTGCAAAGGTTTGTTTTATGATCTAATATGTGATCTATTCTAGAGAATGTTCCATATGCACTAGAAAAAAAAGTATACTTTGTAGCTGTTGGGTGGAGTGTTCTAAGTCTATGAGGTCAAGTTGGTTGATTGTAGCAATTAGATCTTCCTTGTCTCTATTGATCTTCTTACTGGATGTCCTATCCTTCACTAAAAGTGGTGTGTTGAAGTTTCATGCTATAATTGTGGAGGTGTCTATCTCACTTATCAATTCTGTTAAAGTTTGTTTTATGTACCTTGCAGCCCTGTCATTGGGTGCATAAATATTTAATATGGTTATATCTTCCTGGTAGATTGTGCCTTTAATCACTATGTAGTATCCTTCTTCATCCTTTGTGGTAGATTTAACTTTAAAGTCTATTTTGTTAGAAACTAATATTGCCACTCCTGCTCTTTTTTGATTGTTGTTTGGTTGATATATTTTTTCCATCCTTTGAGTTTTAGTTTATTTGTTTCTTTAAGTCTAAGGTGTGTGTTTTGTAGGCAGCATATAGATGGATCGTGTTTTTTTATCCAGTCTGAGACTCTCTGTCTCCTTATTGATGCATTTAGTCCATTTACATTCAGTGTAATTATGGATAAGTATGAGTTTAGTGCTGTCATTTTGATGCCTTTTTTTTTTTTATCGTTATGTGGTTTATTAATGAAGTAACTAGGTACAACTTGTGGTCAGGATCAACAGGCTACAATCCAAGATCTGGATGCATGTGGGCATAATCTCCGTTCTTCGGTGCAGGACAGCTCTCTCAGCAACTCTTGGCCATGCAGGCTTCCTCTTGCCCCCCTTGGGACATTCTCTTTTAGTGCCCTGAGGACAAGCTCCCCTCCTGCCCCTGAGGACAGATTCCTCTATTTCCCCTGAGGACAGGCTCCTCTAGGCTCCCTGAGGGTTGGCTCCCATTGGACCCCTCAGGAAAGGTGCCCCTCATAACAAGCTCCTCTGGGCCCTGCTATTTGTCACCACCAATTCTGCCCCAGGGCCCCTGCCAAGCCTGTCACCAACAGCTGTGTTACTGTGCCCCTTCTGGGCCTCTCACTGTCATCAGTGTTACAGCCCTTGACCCATGTTACAGCTCTTTTACGAAGCTCCTTGTCTCCTCACTTTCTGCTTCTCTCTTCTTTTTTCCTTCTGCTTCTTCCTGCTGCCACCCATCCTGCTTCTTTCTGTCTTAAAAACCTCTGTGGGGCTGGCTGCATATATACACAACTCCTTGTCAATTTCAAAGCATGGCCCCTCCCAGCAGGGGCCACTAGCTGACCAATCCCTCTCAGGCGGCCACAGACATTTCTTTGCCATAGTAGGCTATAGTAACTTTTTTTGAATAGTCTATAGTCACTTCATTTGTATGGTATATTGATCAGCCCCTGCAAGATGCATACCCACCACAGGTCAGGCTGCAGTCCAGGATCAGTCAAAAATTATCAAACCACTTTGTTTACAGCTTACACAGGAAATGTCAATCAACCTGGACAAAAGTAATAAACCCTCTGAGGTAGAAAACTGAGCAAAGGTTACTCCTCAGCTTAGGGGAAAAAAATCTCTCAAGCTGTTTTTCCAAAGAATTAAGGCAAAAGGCTGCATAAAGGAACTCATGTCACCACAGCTTTGGAAGTCACATTCTAATCAAAGAAGGTGTCAAACTGTGAAGGGGGTCTGAGGATACATAACAGGGCCTCCATGTATCCCTCTTTCACGTGAGATCTCGTGTTCTATGTAGGAGTTTAGGGAAAAATATACCCGTCTATCTCGGTGGTGTAGTGGTTAAGTGCTACGGCTGCTAACCAAAAGGTCGGCAGTTTGAATCCACCAGGTGCTCCTTGGAAACTCTGGGGCAGTTCTACTCTGTCCTATAGGGTCGCTATGAGTCGGAATCAACTCGATGGCAGTGGGTGGGTTTATCTCTTCTGTCCCCCACGTGTCTGTCAATTTGTGATACTGTGGAGGCTTATGTGTTGCTGTGATGCTGGAAGCTATGCCACTGGTATTCAGATACCAGCAGGGTCACCCATGGAGAACAGCTTACAGCTGAGCTTCCAGACTAAGACAGACTAGGAAGAAGGACCTGGCAATCTCCTTCTGAAAAGAATTAGCCAGTGAAAACCTATGAATAGCAGCAGAACACTGTCTGATATAGTGCTGGAACATGAGCCCCCTAGGTTGGAAGGCACTCAAAAGACAGCTGGGGAAGAGCTGCCTCCTCAAAGAAGAGTTGACCTTAATGGTGTGGATGGAGTAAAGCTTTCGGGACTTTCATTTGCTGATGTGGCATGACTCAAAATGAGAAGAAACAGTTGCAAATATCTGAGATTTCATCTTACATACTTTGAACATATTGTCAGGAGGGATCAGTCCCCGGAGAAGGACATCATGCTTGGTAAAGTACAGAGTCAGCAGTAAAGAGGAAGACCTTCAAAGAGATGTACTGACACAGTGGGTGCAACAATGGGCTCAAGCATAACGATTGTAAAAATGGTGCAGGACCGGGCAGTGTTTTGTTCTGTTGTTGATGCCTTTTTTTGTGTGTTGTTGACCATTTCATCTTTCCACTTTTTTGTGCTGAGAAGGTTTTCTTTGTGAATTGTGTGTTCCTCATTTTCATAGTAGTTGAATTTATTTTTGCTGAGTCATTATGTTTATCTTGTTTTTTATTTTGAAGTATGGAATTGTTGGATCTCTTTGTGGTTACCTTAATATTTACCCCTTTTTTCCTAAGTGAAAACCTAACTTGTATCTCCTTATATCACCTTGGTGTCCTCTCCATATGGAAGATCTATGCCTCCTGTATTTAGTCCCTCTTTTTTGATTACTGTAATCTTTTACATAATGACATCAATGATTCCCTGTTTTCAGCATTTTTTTAAATTAATCTTATTTTGTTTTTGTGATTTCCATATCTGAGTTGATATCAGGATGTTCTGTTCTGTGACCTTGTGTTGTGCTGGTATCTGATATTATTGATTTTCTGACCAATTTCCTTTAGTAATTCTTGTAGCTTTGGTTTGGTTTTTGCAAATTCTCCAAGCTTGTGTTTACTTGTAAATGTCTTAATTTTGCCTTCATATTTGAGAGGAAGTTTTGCTGGATATATGATTCTTGGCTGGCAGTTTTTCTCCTTCAGTGCTCTATATGTGTCATCCCATTGCCTTCTTGCCTGCATGGTTTCTGCCGAGTAGTTTGAACTTATTCTTATTGATTCTCCTTTGTAGGTGACTTTTCATTTTTCCCTGGCTGCTTTTAAAATTTTCTCTTTATCTTCGGTTTTGGCAAGTTTGATGATAATATGTCTTGGTGATTTTCTTTTGGGATCTATCTTGTGTGGGGTTTTATGAGCATCTTGGATAGACATCCTTTCATCTTTCATGATGCCTGGGACGTTTTCTGCCAACAGATCTTCAACTATTCTCTCTGTATTTTCTGTTATCCCTCCCTGTTCTGGAACTCCAATCACATGTAAGTTATTCTTCTTGATAGAGCCCCACATGATTCTTAGGGTTTCTTCATTTTTTAAAATTCTTTTATCTGATTTTTCTTCAACTATATTGGTGTCAATTGCCTTATCCTCCATCTCCCCAACTCTGCATTCCAATTCCTTGATTCTGCTCCTCTGACTTCCTGTTGAGTTGTCTAATTCTGTAATTTTATTGTTAATCTTTTGGATTTCTGAATGCTGTCTCTCTATGGATTCTTGCAGCTTATTAAATTTTCACTATGTCCTTGAATAATCTTTTTGATTTCTTCAACTGCTTTATCAGCACATTCCTTGGCTTTTTCTGTAGATTGCCTTATTTCGTTTCTGAGGTCATCCCTGATGTCTTGAAGCAGTCTCTATAGTAGGTTTTTATGTTCTACATCTGGCAATTCCAGGAATGTATCTTAATTTGAAAAAGGTTTTGATTCTTTGATTTTGGGGTTTGTAGAAGCAATCATGGTCTGCTGCTGTATGTGATTTGATATTGACTGCTGTCTCCAAGCCACCTATAAGATATTGTAATAATTTATTTTGTATTTGCTCACTGAGTCTTATCTTCTTGTTTTGTTTCAATACACCCAGATGAGCTACTAGATCACGCTATCTTGATTGTTGTACCCTTTGAATCACTTATGTCCTGTTACCAGCTGATTTGAGGTGTTACCAGATAAATGAGCCTCTGAGTCCATTCACTATTTTTGAATTTAATGAGCTTAGGTGTCCTGATAGTGGGTCACATAGTGTGTGATGTAGGTTGTCACCTATTAACTTAGAGAAGTAGTGGTGATGGTTGTATGCATCAGATTCTAGTAGCGGCAGGGGGTCACAGTCCGAGGAGGGCAGGATGCTGTCAGCCTTCCCCCACATGCCGGTGAGATAGGAGTGTCTCTGTTCTGTAGAGCACACTGGCGGGTGGGCTCTGCAGCTGTACCTTAGGCACCCAATGCTTGTACCTCTAAAGATTGGTAGGTTTCACTATCCTCGGACCACTTTAGCAGGTGGTTAGGTGGTGTGGGTGGAGTTTCAGCCCTCAATTCCCTGCTGTGGATCAGTGAGGGCTCTGTTTAATAGGTAGAGAGGTATCAGACCTCCAAAACTTGGCTTTCCACTGCTCAGCTAAGGCAATTATATTCAGATCTCTATCTGAATTGCCTTTGCATTATAATAGCCACTTGGTTTCCTGTAGGGATGAAAGCCAAAGACTCTGGATCTCTTATGCTTGGGTGGAGCTGGTTCTGTATTATTACCCCAGTTTAGGGAAGTCAGCGAAGGATTTTTCCCCCGATTGTTGTTAATTACTGCTTCTCTCAGGCCAGGAGAAGGGGTTAAAAAGAAAAAAACAAAAACAGAAACCCACAGAGCACTTAACTCCCTGGCCGAGGGAATTCCAATGTTAAGGAAGCCATCTGGGGCAGGGTGGGGAGGGATCAGATAGATAGGAGAGAGTAGTGTGGGCAAGATAGACAAAGTTACTTATTTTATTTGGTGAGGACTGTTTTATCTGAGATTGCAGAGGGGTGCGTAGCCTGTTTGCACTGGCTTGGTCGAGATTGCCCCAGGGGGTTAGGACTGCGTCCCATGATTGTGCCATCTCAGGAAGCCATGATCAGCCCCTCCACGCTTAGTCCAAAGCCCAGTGCTGAGGTCTCCTGGCTGGAACGCTGTGCTCCAGGCTCCAAAACCAGTTGCTGCTTCCCCATGGTTTCTCATTCTCCTTTCAGCCGTGTTGGTGTTCAGCCTGCGTGCGTTAGCTGGGTCTTCGCCGAGGTTACTCCAGGGGGTTAGGTCTGTGTCCCGTGCTTGCCCCGTCTCAGTAAGCCACGATTAGCTGCACCACTCTGGCTCCTGGGAACGGCGAGGGCTCAAGGTTGTGGCATGGCACGCTGGCTCCCGAAGAGGTCGCTGCTTCATTGCACAGCTTTTTGCTCGTCTGTCACTCAGGTCAACTCCTTAGTTCTGAGTTTGATGGTCAGGGTTTGTAGATTGTCATGTATGTAATGGATTCACTTGTTTTTTTCGAGTCTTTGTTGCAAGAGGGATCAGCAGAAGATTCTACCTAGTCAGCCACCTTGGTCTGTGTTGTAATTCAACCTTTTTGATTAAAGAGAATGATTTTTTACTTTAAAATGTAAGAGCAAACAAAAAGGAGGGAGAAATTTTCAGGGTGCTTTGAGTTTAAGTCTGCAAGCTGGGATGAAGTACATGCTAGCCTCTCAGGTCACTGTTAAGTGATTGCAGAAGATTGTTAGTTAAAGTGAAATAATATTGTGACATGTGAGAGGAGAAAATAAAATATACTTTACCTTTTTACAAATTATGGCTTTTAAGCTTCGAAAGAGTAAATCAAATAATAAGATTAAATCGATAGTAAATCAAATTGAAAGGTCCAACCAAATAATAATAGCAACAGAGGCTGGATTCTAAAGCAGGCCCACTTATTTCCAAAGTCTGTGCTCAACCATCTACAGGACGTTAGAAAACTGGAGACTTTTAAATGAAGCTAAGAAGTTAAGCCAGCAAGGCGAAGGTTGATTCTGGGCAGGAAAATCGGAATGGGAACTTAGAGGCGGAATCATTAAATCAGGCAGAATCACACTTCAATCTTGGAGAGAATTTCCTCCTGAAGTAGACCCTGGGGAAATATCAATCTCCTTCCATGAGGATGGAAAAAAAGAAAAAAAAAAAAAATTTGACTGTTGTAATGATACTGAATTTTGGAAGTAAAGTACCCCTCTAAGAAATCATAAGAAGTGCCTACTCTGAGAATAAATTTACTGCAAAAATTAAAAAGAAATTTTTTAATAAAAGGCTTTTGAACCTTTCTGTTTTATATTCTCAGATTAAAAAGGATACTAAATTTATAATAAGCAGTTGTGAAGAGGAAAAATCAGAGATAGAATTCCTGATTACCTAATAAAAAATGGACCAATTAATAATCAGAAAATAGAACTAATGAAAGAGAGGACTATGTCAAGAATTTTTCCCGGAACTATGAGCAAAGTATAAAAGAGACCAATACATTACTACTACACACCCACAAGAATGGCAAAACTAAAAAAGACTGACAACAGCATTTGAACATGTTAAAACTGCTTTGGAAAACATTTGGTCATTTCTACTAAGCTAAATGTGTGCTTATTTTATGACTCAGCAATTTCCCTTCTAGTATATACCTAAGAGACACATGTCCATGAAAAGACATGTAAAAGAATGTTTGTATTCATAGCCATTTTATTCATAATACCCCCAAACCAGAGACAACCCAAATGTCCATCAACAGAATATTACTCAGTAATAAAGAATGAAGGTACTGTTATATGCAACAACATGGATGAATCTCAGACATTGTGTTGGGTGAAGAAGAACAGACTGCAGAATTCCATATATAGGAAGTTTAAGAAAAGGGGAATTAATCTTTATTTATAGAACTCTAAAATAATCGTTATCACAAGTATGTGTGTGTGCACGCACACTTGTGTGCACACTCGTGGTGTATGTAATGGAGGAGGTCATTGACTGGGAAGAGTCATGAGTTACCTTCTGGGAGCTGGAAATGTTTTCTGTCTTATATTGATGGGGGTTATCCAGGTATGTACATACGTAAAAATTCACTTAAAATTAGTGTATTTTATTTATGTTAAACCTCTATAATCAAGAAAAAAATCTAAATGAAAAAATATATGTGATGATGGAAGGAAGTGCATCCAATGGTAACGGGTATGCCTTGGGTGATAGAATATTTTTCTTTTACTTTTTATATATTTTTGTATTCCCCCCCCCCAGCATTTTAGTTAATTACCCAATGCCATTGAGTTGATTCCTACTCATAGTGACCCCAGAGAACAGAGTATAACTGTCCTAAGCTGGATTCAGAAGAGGACACAGAGCAAGGGATGTCATTGCTGACATCAGATGGATCTTGGCTGAAAGCAGAGAATACCAGAAAGATATTTATCAACTATGCAAAGACATTCAATTGTGTGGATCATAACAAATTATGGATAATATTGTGAAGAATGCAACTTTATTGTGTTCATGCGAAACCTGTGCATAGACCAAGTGGCAGTCGTTCGAATAGCACAAGGGGATACTGCATGGCCTAAAATCAGGAAAGGTGTGTGTCAGGATTGTATTTTTTCACCATACTTATTCAGTCTGTATGCTGAGCAGATAATCTGAGAAGCTGGACTATATGAAGAAGAACAAGGCATAAGGATTGGAGGAAGTCTGATTAACAACCTGCGATATGCTGATGACGCAACCTTGCTTACTGAAAGTGAAGAGGGCTTGGAGCACTTACTGATGAAGATCAAAGACCACAGCCTTCAGTATGGATTGTACCTCAACAAAAAGCAAACAAAAATCCTCACAACTGGACCAATAAGCAACATCATGATAAATGGAGAAAAGATTGAAGTTGTCAAGGATTTCATTTTACTTGGCTCCACAATCAACACCCATAGAAGCAGTAGTCAAGAACTTAAACAACATATTGCATTGAGCAAATCTGCTGCAAAAGACCTCTTTAAAGTGTTAAAAAGCAAAGATTTCTCTTTGAGGACTAAGGTAAGCCTGACCTAACCCAGTGTATTTTTAGTCGCCTAATATGCATGTGAAAGCACGCAAAGAAGAATCGAGGTCTTTGAATTATGGTATTGGTGAAGAATGTTGAATATACCATGGACTGCCAGAAGACACAACAAATCTGTCTTGGAGGAAGTATAGCCAGAATACTTCTTGGAAGCAAGGATGGCAAGACTTTGTTTCACTTACCTTGGACATGGTATTGGAAGGGACCAGTCTCTGGAGAAGGACTTCATGCTTGGTAAGGTAGTGGATCTGTGAAAAAGAAGAAGACCTTCAATGAGATGGATTGACACAGTGACTACAACAATGTGCTCAAGCATAATAATGATTGTGAGGATGGCACAAGACCTGGCAGTGTCTCATCCTGTCGTACACAGGGTCAGAACCAACTCATAGGCGCCTAAAAACAACACCTAAGGTTATTAACATATAGTCTTTTGTGTTCTTATTAGAAGATCAAATTATGTGTATCCAGGAACTACATAGGGTAGGGAGCAGTTTGCTAGTTTCTTTCTCTTCATCTGTTCCACATTTCTGATTTATGGAAACTATAATAAGCATTGTGGTGAAGAATGGTCCATATTTTTCCCACTGCTGAGGGAAAATTGCTTGGAATAAAAAGAAAGTATGAAAATCATCTGATTTGTGCTAGCTTTTTATTCTTCCTTTCCTTCTTCATCTAGGTTTAAAGTTCTGTTTACTAATCTGGAAGAGAGACAGAAAGAGCTGGGCATTGAGAGCTTTGGTGCCTCTATCACTACCATGGAAGAAGTCTTCCTTAGGTGAGTAATGGTGCACGGGGAAAAGAAAAACCTTGGAGGGCAAGGGCAATGTCTTAGTATCTTTTCTAAACTCACCAAATGTTCAGATTTCACATATTAGAAAATTTAAAGGAAAGTGGCTATGACATAACTTAAAGTAAAAAAAAGAATTATTCCCATCATTTCATAAAAGAATGGATATTTTAACTTACCCAAATTAGGAATTAGATGTTAGTCTTTAATTTGAATAAATTCAACTTAATGAAACACTCGTTACATGGCCCTTTTCCCAGTTTACCTCAAACATCCAGCAGTCCTCTGGTGTTTGGAAACCACTCTACCATAGTTACCGTGTTGCTTCCATATAATACCCCTGCCAGCCAATGAGAAAATCAGGTAGCCTTCTGAGCTGAAGGCTGTGGCTCACAGTCACCAAAAAAAATTATATCGGAGTAGTATGGAAATGAAATACTTTGTGCTTTTTTTGACACAGAGTCAGTAATGCGGCAGATACACAAGATAGCCAAGCTATCCAGACTCCCATCCAGATGATGAACAAAGTCATAAACAAGACCCAGAATGTGAATTCGTCCACATATTTTGAGTCAGTATATGGTTCCATCTTTAGGGAAAACTCTACTATTGTGTGTAATACTGGGGTAAGCACCTTCACTAAGAAACCTGATGTATATTTGGTTGGGGTATGAGGGGTACGTTTTATCTTAATACTTGAAGGAGTGTGGAGTTCTCAGTGATAGCAGATCCAACCATATGTGGAACAGCCTGTTCTACACCTAACTAATTTCCTAATGCAGAGGTCAGGGATTCTAGATAAAGATATCAGCTGTTACTCTCAACCACTGTTATTCCTCAGGGTTCTTTATTTCTGTTTTAGAATTCATTTTTCAATTGGTAACCCAAAAAGTTGTTAGTTCATTGAAACTTCAGTAAGAGTACTAAGAAAACCTGATTTTTAAGAATCAAGAATGTCCAGTATTTTAAATATTTTATGTTTTTGCAATGGGAATTTAACAGTTACCTTAGGGAACATTCTTAAATCAGTAAGAAGCTCAGCATAAGCCTCTTGAAGTAACCAAGAATTTCTTTCATTCTCCTTCTAAGTTATCTATTTCCCCTATAAATCACGCTGGTTTTCTTGACTGTCGGGAGTCTGCAATATGGGGTACATTTCTTTCGATTGTCTCTGTGAATTGTCTTACTGAGGGAAGGATGGACCAGCTGAGAAGCAGTATAGTGTTGTCTGAAGATTTGGAGTCAGAAAGGACTGAGCTAGAGTTTTTTTCCCTAGTATTTGTTTGCTACAGAACTTTGGATTTTAGTAACACCTTAAAAAAAGAAGTCAAAAAATTAATTTTTACATGTACAGGTGCTTAAGAAAAGTGATTTTCTTATGTATGTACATTTTTAATTTTCCATGTTACCCTTTTGCAAAAGATGAAGGTGAAGAAAGATTTGGCAGGCCAGTTTAGAACAATTTCTGATCCCTGAATTAGGATATTAGTATATTTAAAGTTATTTCCAATAGTCCATCTTTGTAAAAGCTAGGAAGAACTCCTTTTCCTGCTCTTTGGACAGTATGAGTCATATAGAAAAATTCTTCCTCTAAATTTAAACACTATTTCTTGTTCCTTGAAAATATCTGAGTTTCATTCAGAGAATATTTCTTAATCAGACTAAGGATATGTTCTCATTTTGAACCAGGACGAATATCCTGAAACCTGGCAATGAAACCCATATGTTGTATATGTGTGTGTATGTTTCATCTCCAAATTTTATGGGAAAATATCCTTTAGGAATTGAAAAAAAAAGTTCACAAGGGAAATGGATGTGATTTTGTTGTTCTGGTCATAGATAATACAATACTATGAATAAAGAAAATCATCCTGTTGAGATTTTTAGTGTTTTATATAAAAATCTAGATTTAATACTTTATAATGGGGGTCAGTAAACTTTTTCTACAAAGGGACAGATAGTAAATACCTTAGGCCTTGTGAACCATATGGTCTCTGTCACAGTTGTTCAACTCTGCCATTGAGGCTTGCAAACAACACAGACAAGACAGAAATGAATGGGCATACCTGTGTCCCAATGAAACTTTGTTTACAAAAACAGATCATAGTTTGTCAACCCCTCCCTTACACAAACAAAAGACTGACCAATATTATCATTTTGGTTTATTATGCTTAGGTTCTATTCCAAATATTCGTTTCTATAAATCTTATATGTCTTCTTTGATAGAATTTCAAAGTATTGATCTTAATGGATTTCAGCAGGAATGACTTGTTTAGGCCTATGACTATTGTAACATTGTTTCTCTCTTCTACCTTTAGTGGTCTCTCTACCAACAGCAGTTCCGAGCCATGTTCATGAAGAGGGCAATGTTCAGCTGGCGCAACTGGAAGCTGGTATTACTACAGATACTGGGACTTCTAGGTGTCCTTACCTTTCTCTTAAAAGCTCAAGACTTTTCTAATAAGAATAATGAGATTGTCAGACAAATGAATTTGCGTCACTATGGTCAGACTATTGTGCCTTTATCTATTTCTGGGAATTCTAATTTGACTGTGAATCTCTTAAAACACCTTGAGAATATGCTACAGTCTGAAGAACAAATACTTCAGAAGGTGCAAGGTAGGGCTCTTTAAAAACAAAAAAAAGACTGCTCTTAGATGAAGACCATCTTAGTTATCTGGTGCTGCTATAACAGAAATACAACAAGTGGATGGATTTTACAAAGAAATTAATTTTCTCACAGACTAGGAGGCTAGAAGTCCCAATTCAGGGTGCCAACTCCAGGGGAAGGCTTTCTCTCTCTGTTGGCTCTTGGGGACGGTCCTAGTCATCAATCTTCCCTGGCTGCGGAGCTTCTCAGTGCAGGGACCCAGGGTCCAAAGGACCTGCTATTCTTCTGGCTTTTGTTTCTTGGTGGTATGAGGTCCCCTTGTTTCTTTGCTCACTTCTCTCTTTTATATCTCAAAAGAGATTGGCTTAAAATACAACCTAATCTTGTGGATTGAGTCCTGCCTCATTAACATAACAGCTGCTAATCCCATCTCATTAACATCGTAGAGGTAGGATTTACAACACACAGGAAAATCATGTCAGATGACAAAATGGTGAACAGTCACACAATCCTGGGAATCATGGACTAGCAAAGTTGACACATATTTTGGGGGGACACAATTCAATCCATGACATTCATCACGGCTGAAAGTGGAAGTGTTTATAGACCAGGTTGAGACAGAGGAGGTGTAAGTTGAGAGAGTCTATATCATGTTACGTATCTATTCTCAGTGAAGTAGTAGAGGTTAGGTTATAGGGTATGAAGTGAGAGAGCTTGGAATTTACTAATGGGATAGAGTGCTTGAGAAAAATGGAAATGTCTGAAGTAACCACTTTTGGAAAATTGAAAGGGATGAAAACCAAGTGAAATTATTTGGTTCCTTTTCCCCAACATATATTTTTTAAATGATTTGTATTGTGAACGCACTGGACCAATATTGTTTCCTCATCCTAGGTGACCTACTGAATTACTTGATGGAAAGTAAAGATTGTATTTGCTCCTGCATTGTTGCATTTTCCATTGAGGTGAAGACAAATGAAACAGTATTGACTGCTCTTTTCAACAATGAAGCATACCATTCACCATCTGCATCCCTGATGGTGTTAGACAACCTTCTCTTCAAGTCAGTCTCTGGCCCTGATGCTTCCTTAACAGTCTTCAATAATCCTCAGCCATACCATGATAAAGTCGTTGGCAAGTATGTTATTCTTTTCATTAGAGTTTTATACTTTGAATGTATTTCTTCTGCCCTATCTAATTACATTCATATGATAAAAATAACTATTGATAGAAATCTTTATTTTTTACTATGCTGATTTGCTGATATTTCTTTTTTTTTCCTTCTTCTGTAGGAGTACAAATGGAGACCTTGTGGCCTTTTATGTGCATTTTGGCATGGCCCTTTTAATTAGTGGTTTTTGTCTCCTGACAGTGACTGAGAGAGTCACTAATGCAAAGCACATCCAGTTTGTGAGTGGGATCTATGTCCTCATATACTGGTTATCTGCACTATTGTGGGATTTCATCATCTTCTTCATTTCCTGCTGCTTACTACTGGTGAGTGTTAAAGTTTCTTGAGGGCTCATTTTTGTTCTGTACCCCATGGAAAGTCACTGTTCTTAATAGTGCCATAAACCTAACTCGGCCAGTAGTTACTTTCTCATCTTAGAAAACACATTGCAAAAGTCTCACGGTAGAAACTTTCTCCCTCATATTCATTCCTTCTTTAGGAGAAAATAACTTCTTTGCAGAAGCAGAAAGAACTCTTATGGAATAAACCAAGCCCAAACCAAACCCATTGCTGTTGAGTTGATTCTGACTCATAGCGACCCTATAGAACAGAGTAAAACTGCCCCATAGAGTTTCCAAGGAGCAATTGGTGGATTCGAACTGCCAATGTTTTGGTTAGTAGTTGTAGCTCACTGTAACTCTTAATTAACCACTGTGCCATCAGTGCTCTACTATACTTTTAGAGGGCCACTAATTTTATCTGTCACCGCAGGCCCTGGTGAGCAGACTGGTGTCACTTCTGGCACCATTATTTTCCCACCACCATTCTTCACCAACTTCTACAATACACAAATACACTGAGAGTACTGGCATTGATCATATAATTCCTGAATCTTAAAATAACTTGTATTATTTTAGCTGCATTCCACAGGTTTGTTTCTGTCATATTCAAAGTATTTCCTGATTTAAAAAAATACATGTTAGAAGGCTATTGTTTGATTACTAACTTAAGGATGTTCTAGTTATCTTTATGACTTATAGCTTAATTTTACTGTGGTCAGAAATATACCATGCATTATTTCAGTCATTTGAAAGTCATTGATGATTTTTTTAAAATCCAGGAATTGGTCAGTTTCGATGAATGCTTTATGAGAAATTAAAAATAATATATATTCTGATATCGTTGGGGTTGTCATATGTCAGTTAGGTCAAACTATATGATCATCTCAATAGATGCAGAAGGAGCATTTGACAAAAGTTAACGTTAATGCTCACCCATGATAAAAACATCTCTGAGCAAACTAGGAATAGAAGAGCATTTCCTTAACCTGATAAAATACGTCTATAAAAAGCCTAATTAACATTATGTACAAGGAGTGCTGTGAAAAGTAGAATAAGAAATCCCACTTCTGATGCCAAATATGTGGTGGATATTAATACCACTTCACATGCCAGCTGAGTCATGTGGAAGTATCAGCTTCCCTTTCCCATGCAGTTCTGACACCAGCTGCTCACACAGCATGCTGTTTCTCTTCCCCAAGCCACTTGGAGATAGGCTAGCCTTCAGAATGCCAAATATGCAGATGCCAGTCACAAGTTGGGGGAGTGCACATGTCACCCCAAACTTCTGACCTGCTGGCCACAGATTTGGGGATTCCCTCAGCCTCCAAGGGTGCTGTCTGCGAGCTTGGGGTCCCTTCTGGGATCCCTCACTTTCAGCTACTGACTCCCACTACCCCTTTGGGTTCAATAATTTGCAGGAACAACTCACAGAATTCATGGAAAGTACTATACTTACAACAGCTTTAATATGGTATAAAAAGGATACAAATGAAAAGACACATAGGACAAGGTATGAGATGGTTTTCAGCACAGAGCTTCTACATCTCAAGTGATATGTTACTCTCCCACATGTCTTTCACTAACCAGGAAGCTCCTGGAGCCTCCATCTTCTGTGCTTTTATTGGTCAGTCTTGTGTGATAGGCTAAATCATGCCTCCTAAGGCTAGTTGACATTGAGCCACCAGGTGGCCCTTCTGGTCTGGCCCAGTCCCACTCACTAGTCTCAGGTGTTGTCTGGTTCTCAGGAACCAAAAACAAAGGCCAAAATGCTTTCTGCAAGGTGATTCATCACCTCAATAATGCATTCTATCTAAGATCAGGGTAGGAACATGTGTCCATTCTCACACTATTAATCATTGCACTGGAAGTGTAACAAGTACAATAAGGAAAGAAAAAGAAATTTTCAAGCATAAATATTACAAAGAAAGGAACAAAACTGTTTTCAGAAGGTATGATTGTATACATAAAATAATTCTAAGAAATCTTCAAAACAATCTTCTAAAATTAATATGACTTTAATAAGGGTACAAGGTATTAGGTCAATACACAAGAAAATATATTTCTATAGACTAACAAATTTTTAAAAATAATACAGTAGCATCAAAAATAATATACTTAGGAATGAACCTAATGAAAAATATGCCAAGCCTATACACTGAAATGTAAAAAACTTTGTTGAGAGAAGTGTAAAACGATCTAAATAAGTGAAATACTCAATATTTTTAAGATGTTCACTTTCTTTTAAGTGATCCATAGATTCTACATGATCCCAATCACCCAGTCTTGTAGTTACCTAGTGCTTCTGTAACAAAACATAAGTGTTCTTTAAAGAACAGAATTTTATTTTCTTACAGTTCTGTGGGCTAGAAGTCTGAATTTAGGACATTGGCTTTAGAGGAAGGTCCTTCTTTGTCTCTTTCAGCTTCCAGTAGGTACTAGCAATCCTAGGCATTCCTGGGTTTGCAGATGCATCTGCCTACATCTTCACGTGGTGTCTTTTCCATTTGCATATGTGTGTGTGTTTGTGTGTCTGTTTTTCCTTTTTATAAGATACCACTCAGAAGGAGTCACAAACAGGGTCACATATACATGTATAGGGATTAGGACTTCAATATATACTTTTGGGGAACTCAATCGATAACACTCAACAAATCTATTTTTGTAGGAACTGAAAAACTGTTTCTAAAACGTACATAAAAATGCATCAGACCTAGAGTAGTCAAAACAACTTTAAAGAGGAAGAACATAGTTGGAGGACTCAAATAATCTAATTTCAAGATTCACTGTAAAACCAAGTAATTGAGATAGTGTAGCTTTTTTTTTTTTTTTTAGCATTGACATAAAAATAGACAAAAGTGATCAAAAGAATAGAACAAAGAGATAAGAATATATATTCAAATGGTTTTCATCCAAAATACCAAGACAATTCAATGGGAAAAAGATATTTTCAACAAATGAGGCTGGAACAGGAGCTATTATATGGAATAAATAGACATTGTTCTCTCACAAATCACACACACGCACACACACACAAATATGAAATGGATCATAGATCTAAACATAAAAGATACAACTATAAAACTTCCCAAAGAAAACAAGAGAACATATTTGCAACCTTTAGGTGGGCAAAAATTTCTGAGAGTGTAGAAAAAAGTACTAGCCCCTAAAGGAAAAAATGATAATTTGGACTTTATCAAAATTTTCAATGTCTACTATTGAAAAGATGCCATTTAGAAAATAGTCAAACCGAAGACTAGGAGAAAATGCCTACAATACATATATATCTTACAAATACATATGTCTGTGCTCATATCCAGAATCTGTAAAGAACTTCTACACGTCACTAATAAAAAGAGAAGCAACCCAGTTTTTTAAATGGGCAAGAGACATAGACATTTAACAAAATTTTATGGATAGCCAATAAGCACAGGAAAAGGATCCTAACAGCATTAGTCATCAGTGAAATGAAAATCAAACCACAATGAGACAACATTTCACATCTACCAGAATGGCTAAATTTTAAAAGAATGACAATACCAGGTTTTGGTGAGAGAGAAAGCAGCTGGGGGAAATGTAAAATAGTATGACCACATTGGAAAACTTTTTGCCAGTTTCTTATAAACATACACTAATTTTATGTCTCTAAAATTCCACTCTTGGAAAATAACTCAAGGGAAATGAAAATATATATTTATAAAAATGTGTGCAAGAAAATTCATGAAAACTATATTTGTAATAGCCCAAAATGAAAACAACCCAAATATCCATCAACTAGAGAATAGATATTTGTGGTGTATTCATGCAATGGAATACGAAACTCATTGCCATCAAGTCAATTCTGACTCATAGTGACCCTATAGGACAGAGTAGAACTGCCCCATAGGATTTCCAAGGCTATAAATCTTTATGGAAACATACTGCCACATCTTTCTCCTTCTGGCGGGTTCAAACTATTGACTTTTCAGTTAGCAGCTGAGTGCTTAACCAGTGCACTACCAGGGTCCTTTAATGAAATACTAACAGTTGATATGTGGAAGAAAATGAGTGAATCCAACACACATGCTGAGCAAAAGAAGCCAATCAGAAAAAAAGTACATAATGTTTGAGTCCACTTATGTGAATTCACGAACAGACAAAATCAACCTTTACTTATGTAAATAAGAATAGTGGTTGCTGCTGGGAGTGAAAATTGAACGGAAAGGAGCATGATGGCACTTTCTTGGGTGATGAAAATGTTCTGTATCTTGGTTTGGTTGTTGGCTGCAAGTATATGTATACATTTATCAAAATTCATTGAACTATACACTTAAGATTTGTGAATTTTACTATGTATAAATTATACCTCAATTTAAAAGATTTTTCTGATGTGTGAAAGTCATTAAACTGACTCTAAAATTTATACCAGGAGGCAGAAGGACAAGAATATCCACACAATCTTGAAACATAGGAGAAGGTGGGAGAATAACTTTTCTGGATGTTAAGATGTCTTTAAAGGTGTAGTAATTAAGAAAATGTATGGGAACAAAAATAGACTAATTCACTAATGGGGCAGAATAGAAAGCCCAGAAATTGAACCCATGAATAAATGCATAGTTACTTTATGACAAAGATAGCTCTGCAGAGAAGTAGGGAAAGACAGTCTTTCAAAAAAAAAAAAAAAATGATGCTAGGGCATGTCAGCAAAAATGGTACAGTAAGGAACTCCAAAAGTTTATTCATTCATGAAAGCAATGAAAAAACTGGCAGAAAGTATGATCCACATATATGAAAAAAGCAATCAATAGAAACTGTCCCTGAGGAAGCCCAGACTTGCACTTTGTAGACAAAGACTTTAAATCAGCTATTTTAAATAAGTTCAGAAAGCTAAATGAAACCTAAAAAACTAAAGGAAACCATGAAAATGACATCTCACAAAATGGAAAATATCAATAAAGTGATAGAAATTATAAAGTGGAATAAAATAGAAAACTTGGAACTTAAAAGTACAATAACTGAAATAAAAAACTTACTGGAGGGACTCAACAGCAAATTTTGGCAGGCAGAAGAATGACTCAGTAAACTTGAAGATAAGTCAATTGAGAGTATCCAACCTGAGGAAAACAAAAGAACAAAGAATGAAGAAAAATTAACAAAGCTTTATGGAGTACAATCAGGTATGTCAACACACACATAATAGGAATTCCAGAAGGCAAGGACAGAGAGAAAGCAGAAATATTTGAATAAATAATAGCCAAAAAACTCCCAAAATTTAACAAAAGATACAAATATACACATTTAAGAAGCTCAACAAACTGCAAGTAGGATGAACTCAGAGAGATCCACACCAATACATATCAATCAAATCATCAAAAGCCAGAGACAGAATCTTGAAAGTAGCAAGAGAAGTCAATTGTCACAAACAAGGGATCTTCAATAAGATGAACACCTAATTTTTCATCAGAAGCCATTGAGGCCAGAAGGTAGATGGATGGCATATTCATAGTTCTGAAAAGAAAAACAAAAACAAAAACCTGTCAACCAGAATTATATATCCAAGAAAACTATCCTTCCAAAATTAAGGAGAAGTTAAGATATTACCAAAAAAACAAAAACTGAGAGAGTTCTTCATTAGCAGACCTGCTCTAAAGAAATCCTAAAGGCAGTCCTTCAGTCTGAAATGAAAGGACACTAGACATTTACTTGAATCCACATAAAGAAAGTATACCAGTAAAGGTAACTAAAAAGTAAGTATAAAACAAGTATTATTTGTAATCCTCAGGGGGGCAACCTCTAAGAAAATAACTAAAAACTATGTTTTAAAAAGCCAAGGGAATTAAAATGTTATACCAGAAAATATCTATTTAACACAAAAGAAAGCAGAATAGAGAATTGAGGAACAAAACAAGTTATGACATAAGAAAACAACAAAATGGCAGAAATAAGTCCTTTCTTAAAGGTAATTACATTAAATGTAAATGGATTAAACTGTCCAATTAAAGGTACAGTTTGGCAGTATGGATTAAAAAAAAATTGATCCAACTATATGTTGTCTAAAAGAGACTCACAGTAGATTCAAAGACAGTGATAGGTTGGCAATGAAAGTATGGAAAAAGATATTTCATGCAAAGAGTAATCAAAAGAGACCTGGTGTGACTTTAAAATCATTCAAAATACACTTTAAGAAAAAAATTGGGTTACAAAAGTCAAAGAAGGAATGTAAAATGGTGCAGCAATGGGTCAGTTTTGTACTGGAGTCTCAGGGTGATGCAAATCAATAAGCACTTGGCTACTAACCAAAAGGTTGGTGGTTTCTATCCACCGAGAGGCACCTCAGAAGAAAGTCCTGGTGATCCACTTCTAAAAGATCACAGCCATTGAAAGCCCTGTGGAGCACAATTTACTCTGAAACACATGGGGTTACCATGAGACAGATTGGACTCCACAGGAACTGGGAATTTTGTGTTTCACTTTCAGGTTTTCAATGTGAAACCCTGAGTGGCTAGGGTGAATATAAGGGGAGTTGGGTGGTGGAATAGAGCCAGGAGGCCAAGGTCTAAAAGTGAATAGCAGTGCAAGGTAAACCCGTTGCCAGTGAGTTGATTCAGACTCATAGCAACACTATAGGACAGAGTAGAACTGCCCCATAGGATTTCCAAGGACCAGTTGGTGGGTTCAAATTGCTGGCCTCTCGGTTAGCAGCCCAATGCTTAACCACTGCACCACTAGGACAGTGCAAGGTAGGTTATGTCATATTAAAATAACTGGAGGGGAGAATCTCTATGGATATAGTCTCTCTTTAGAGAAATAATCTACTTTCTAAAAAAGATGAAGGTTTGATTATTAGGGAAAAGTGTATTGTCTTTATTAATAAGTTTAAAAATAAAGTGTTCCAAGTGGAAAAAAAGGAAAAGTACACTGGTTTGGCTCAATGTAATGTTTTCTGGTGAAGAAGAGGTGGAAGCAACTTTTTTCATGTTTATATGCTAAGGCAGGAAACCCTGGTGGCATACTGGTTAAAAGCTATAGCTGCTAACAAAAAGGTCGGCAGTTCAAATCCACCAGGTGCTTCTTGGAAACTCTACAGGGCAGTTCTACCCTGTCCTATAGGGTCACTACTAGTTGAAATTGACTTGACAGCAACAGGTTTGGTTTTTTTGGTTTTATGCTAAGGCATGTTTTTTAAAAAGAGGCAAATTGATTTAATAAATGAATAGTTCTATGCTAAATAAAGACAGGATTTGCTATGTGTTTTTCTAAATGTTCTGGCTTAATTTATTTTTATACTTGCCTTGCACCTTGCCTTTATCTCTGTATTCTGTGTTTCAGGGAGTATTCAAATACTGCAGAGTGGATGTACTTGTCATGAATTACCACTTTCTGGACACAATGATGATCCTCATGCTATATGGCTGGTCTGCCATCCCCCTAATGTACCTGATGAGTTTTCTATTTTCTAGAAGTACTACTGCCTACATCAAGCTCGTCCTGTTCAACTACTTTTCAGGCATTTTTAGTCACTACATAGACCTCACAGTACGGTACAACACGGGTAAGCAATTCACAAAATGTCCTCTTCCCCAGAAGGCAGCAGTAAATACTAAATAGAAGTGGGCTTGCAGGTATCTAAGAATATTAGTAGACAATTAATTTCTAGGTTTTTGGGGAAATCTTGTACTTGATGTAAATCAATAAACTTATTTTGTGTGCCTATGACATTCTAGGCATTATGTTAGGGCTGGGATCCTTGTATTGAAGACACAGGACTGAACTTGATCTCCAGGTCCTTCAAAATGATTCCTCCTCCCTATACCTATCTCCTAAAGCTCTATCACATGATGTAAATCTGTTTTGTACTTGATTATGGAAATTTTAGGAGTATTTGTCTCTGAGACTCATTTGCCTGAGAGAGAGGTGACAGAGAACAATATAACTTTTTTCTTAGAAGGAGGGGGCTTTAGGAAGACAGAAGAAATTATATCCCAAATATATTACACTGTCATTATCTTTAAAACTGTTAACCACTGATATTGTAGCCCTTCAGAGTGAGGTGAAAAAGGGGGAGTGTGGAGAGGAATCTCGAGCTCTTAGGAGTGGCAAACAGTTCTGTTCTGGGAAGGTTTCATGAGTGACTCCTCCTCCCTAATTAATGAAGAAGCACAAGATTCCGAACCTCCTAACAAGGTTTTTCAGAAACAAAAATCACCTAACTTACAGTCTTAGTCATCTAGTGCTGCTATAATAGAAATACCACAAGTGGATAGCTTTAACAGAAATTTATTCTCTCACAGTTTAGGAGGCTAGAAGTCAAAATGCATGGCGCCAGCTCCCAAGGAAGGCTTTCTCTCTTTTTTG
The DNA here is from genome assembly GCF_030014295.1 of Loxodonta africana. Lineage (NCBI taxonomy): Eukaryota > Metazoa > Chordata > Mammalia > Proboscidea > Elephantidae > Loxodonta > Loxodonta africana. The sequence goes on from NC_087353.1 coordinate 77,470,363, forward strand.
GCTCTGGAGGAAGGTTCTTGTTATCAGTCTTGCCCTGGGTCTCGGAGTTTCTTAGTGCAGGGACCCCAGTCCAAGTTACATGATCCTCTCCCAGCTCTTCTTTTTTGGTGTTAATAGATCCCCCTCTTTCTGCTTGCTTCTCTCTCATTTAAGATAAAAGGTGATACAGGCCACACCTCAGGGAAACTCCCCTTACACTGGATCAGGGCTGTGACCTGAGTAAGGATGTTGTATCCCGCCCTGAACTTCTTTAACATAACCTAATCCTGCCTCATTAGCCACAGGCAAAGACTGGGATTTACAACACAGTGGACAGTTACATCAGATCAAAAAATAGAAGTATTGTGTGAGTACACAATACTGGGAATCATAGCTTAGCCAAGTTGACACGTACTTGGGGGAGGGACACAATTCAATCCACGACGCATACATACAACTAAACCACTTTTCCTTCCTACCAGACCTGGTGTCTGCAGGATTTGTAACATATGTATTTCCTCATTTTCCTCCTCTGATTATGACATTTGGAAAGAGAATTACTCAGTTGACCATTATTATGAAGAGCATTTTTAAAAGAGAGGCTATTGTCAGTCCTTTGTTGAATTATCCTATGAACGTGCATTTGAACTGTGTCAAGCGATTCTTCCCTGCCTGTTGTTGCAGAACTCCACAAGCACAATCTTCCTGCCTCATTTCCTTAGCTCTTCACCTATCGTAGAATAATTCCCCTACAGTAACTGAAGATGGGCTTATACATTCCTTTGCACACTTCTTCAAGGATGCATGTTTCACACAAGCAAAACTTGAGCTCCTTTACAGCAGGCTAAAATACTTGTAAGAGCTATGCCTTCATGCTCTTTCTCACAAAGGAACCTCCTAAATTAGGGTAAGCAAGGTTCTATATATTTTTTGCATACCTCTCCAAAGGGAAATATTGTGTTATGTGAGGACTACTGACCTGCAAGCATTTGAGTTTGTGAACCCTGACTTAGAATGAAATACTGGGGAATTATCATTTAAGGGACTACAGAAGGAAGTTGAGGCAGAGTAAGAGAGATTTTAGAAGGTTTAAAGTACATATTTCGGGAGGAATATCTTGCAATATCTCACATAATGTGAGAACAAAAGAGATTTTTGCCAGTAGATTTGGCAATTAGAAAGTCAAAAGAGACTTCCACTTTTCAACAGCATAGCAAACACCCTGAATTATACTCTGCCAAAAATAATGAGCTGAGAAGAAAGTGTGGAATTGGCAGAGGCCAACAATATAGTGAAAACAGTTGTCCTGGGAGATAAACAAGCATTAGAGGTAGCTTTTGACCTGACATTACTGACAGCATCTGGTGACCTTGATCTTCCATTTTTGTAAGTTGTGAGGAACACAGAGGTCAGGATAATAACACAGAAGGCCAGGAAGACATACCACGTGGACACCTCTTCACCAAAAAGCTTTTCAGACTCTTTATTTATCTACACAGTGTTACTGGCTATCAACTGGAACAAACTCACTGTGAAATAATTAATGTTCTTCAAAGATAATCGTCTGGTTTTTAATTCCCTGAGCTTGGATTGACCATCTTTCAGGGGTTTGTTGACCTGGTGATGCTCATTTCCTATAACGAAAGCCAATGGTTCATTTTCTTACTGAAACCTAATCTTATCATCTTTTTAGAAGTCGAAAGTTTAATGTCAACTGACACCAAAAACTTCATACTTAATGCGTTATTGCTGTTTCCCAATTACAACCTTGTAAAGTGCCTCAGTGAATATTTTACTTTCTACCAGAAGAAGCAATCGTGCGACACTCCAAAACACCCTTCTTCTGACTTAAGTTGTAATAAAGAAAGTAAGTATCTTGTGGGTCCCTAAGTCTTTTGGGAATTAGCCTCAGACTCAAATGCTTGAAGATGAGGTATAGAACAAGAGCTACTAGTAGACATCCACCAAGTAGCTTTAGTTACATTATTTAAAATCTTCACAACAAACCTTCAAGTTATGTGCCGTCATGCTCATTTGGAGGATAAGATGTGCCCTGTATCACACAAGCTTGTATGGGTCAGAACTGGAACTCAAAGCTTATATTCTTTCATTGTATAATGTATTCTCACTGTGGGAAAGAACCTCTAGGGGCCTATATTGTAATTATATTTTATTTACCTTTGTTATTTCTACCACCACCACCACCACACTTACCTGCCCACAGGTTATAATCCATTCCCCAGTGCCAGTATAGTACCTGGCACATAGGAGGGACTCAAATGTTTTTTGTATAAAGAGTAGTACAGTGGATAAAAGGGCCAGAAATGAAAGTAAGAGAAAGAAGAATTCTAGCCAAATTGGGAGGTAATAACCTTTAAAAAAAAAAAAAAAAAAGATATAGTCCGACTATAAGTAAGCTAAACATATTACGCATTTGAGTAACTGGTGGAGTGGAAAGAAGAAACGATTTGAACATTGATTTTTGGGTGGCATAACTGTTGTAACATTGGCTCTGAATGGAACAATATTTGCATAGTCTTAATAATATAAACGCTATGTATTTATTGGTTTTCACCTTTAGGTATCGATTTATAGACAGAGAGAAGAAGACTTGCTGCCAAAAAAAATGCAATTGTCAGTCTTAACAAAGTAAAAGTAAAAATACAGCTAGCAATAGTTGAAGGTTAAAAGGGGCAGGAGAAATAGAAAAAAAGTGAAAAAAAAAATTAAGTCACCATCTTAGAATGAGAGGAGTTAAGAGATGCTCTGTATGGTTGATGGAATGATAGAGGTTTAAGATAAATATAAGGAGAGGAAATAAAGCAATGTAACTATATAGGAGAGGAACAAGAACATAGAAGAGAGAAAAAGTATAAAAGAATTTATGCCTTCAACTATCAATGTAGGAAAACAATAGATAGTATATTAAATTGATAAATAAAGGAACCCCAAAAACCAAATCCATTGCCGTCAAGTTGATTCTGACTTATAACAACCCCATAGGGTTTCTGAGGTAGTAAATCTCTATGGAAGCAGACTGCCACATCTTTCTCAAGCGGAGCTGCTGGTGGTTTCAAACCACTGACCTTTCAGTTAGCAGTCTAGCGCTTTAACCACTGTGCCACCAGGGCTCCAAAATAAAGGAATAGCAATATAAAAATATTAGGGCAAAAAAAAGTAAAAACAATAGTTATAACTTTTAGTGATGCCACTAAGATGCTTTATGCTACCCTGAATCTGATTTCTTTAAATATGAATTGTTATGTATTTCAGGGAATTATTCCTGATACTATGAAATTTCATAATTAACTACTTGGTAGAACACTAAGGACTTTGATGTAAATCCAGTTCCTTTTCCTAACTAGGTAGCCACTTTATTTCCTCTGAAATCTTCCAAGAGTTTCCGTTTATCCTTGGTGTTATAAAATTTTACCATAAGACATTCATAATGCTTAGCATTTGGTATTCTTTCACCATACTTATTCAGTCTGTAGGCTGAGCAAATAATCCGAGAAGCTGGACTATATGAAGAAGAATGAGGCATCAGGATTGGAGGAAGACTCACGAACAACCTGCCATATGTAAGTGACACGTTTGCTAGCTGAAAGCAAAGAGGACTTAAAGCACTTACTGATAAAGATCAAAGATTACAGCTTTTAGTATGGCACCTCAACATAAAGCAAACAAAAATCCTCACAACTGAACCAGTAAGCAACATCATGATAAGTGGAGAAAAGATTGAAGTTACGAAGGATTTCATTTTACTTGGATCCACAATCAACACCTATGAAAGCAGCAGTCAAAAAACCAAATGATGCATTACATTGGGCAAATCTGCTGCAAAGGACCTCTTTAAAAAGCAAAGATGTCACTTTGAGGACAATGGTGCACCTGACCCAAGCCATGGTATTTTCAGTCGCCTCATATGCAAAGCTGGACAAGGAACAAGGAAGCCCAAAGAAGAACTGATGCCTTTGAATTATGGTGTTGGTGAAGAATGTTGAATAGACCGCCAGAATGAACAAATCTGTCTTGAAGAAGTACATCCAAAAGGCTCCTTAGAATCGAGGATGGTGAGACTTCATCTCATGTGCTTTGGACATATTATCAGGAGGGACCAGTCCCTGGAGAGGGACATCATGCTTGGTAAAGTAGAGGGTCAGCGAAAAAAAGGAAGACCCTCAACGAGATGGATTGACACAGTGGCTGCAACAGTGGGCTCAAGCTTAACAATTGTGAGGATAGCACAGGACCGGGCAGTGTTTCATTCTGTTGTATGTAGTGTCACAATGAGTTGGAACTGACTCAGTGGCACCTAACAAGCATTTGGTGGACAAGTTCAATCTGAAGACTTTTCCTCTGAATGCTAAAGAATGAATGATCTTTTGACATTTTTTTTTGGTATCTCCTAACTTAAATCCCACATTATCTGTCTCTAACTTTTTCTTCAATTTCATCTGCCAATCCTTGTATTGGTTTAATTTGCAATGACATGTTTAATATCTGAGAACTCTTCCTTATTTTCTGATTATTTATTTTAGTTAACAACTTGTTGCTTTCGAATGTGATACCTTCTTGAATCACTGAGAATAAAAACAGACTTTTAAAAAATTCATCAGTTGACTAGATTATCTCAGTTTCTTCTAGAAAGAATTGGTTTATTTCTTCATTATATCTTTCTCTTGTTTGTTGTTCATTCTCTCAAAAATTCACGTGATCGTTTTAATTATTTACTAAAAATATATTGAGCATTTACTATGGGCCTACCATGGTAATAGATACTGTTATTTGGTGGTAAAAGAAAATCCTGACAATCACACTTATAGCTCAGTAATGGTAGAATAAATGAATAGAGTATTGAGATAGAAAATTTGGAAGGCCACTTTACATTTTAATAAGCAATAAGTAAAATATAACCTACAAAAAAAATACAAAAACTTTAACTGTATAGCTCAATGAATTTTTACCCACTAAACCTAACCATATGATCTCATCTGAAATCAAGAAATAAAATACTACCAGTAGTCCAGAAACACCTTTTATGACTTCTTCCAGTCAGAACCTCTCCTTTCCCAAAAACCTAGTTAGTATTCCAGTTTCTAATACCATAGATAAATGTAGCCTGTTTACATGAAAACATACAATGTAATTTGGCATGTGTGTTTGTCCTCTTTTTAACAATGTCTGTGAAAGCTATACATTTTGTTGAATATACACAGTCATTCCATTTACTTGCATTGCTGTATTTTATTCCATTATTTGAACATACATTTATCTCTTCTAATGTTGACTGACATTTGAGTTGTTTTCTCTTGAGGGATATTATAAATAATGCTTTTATGAACACTCTATACCTTTGGGCATAAGTATTTCAGCTTTTGTAGAGACTTAAAAGTTTTCCAAATTGGTTGTATTGATTTAGATTCCCATCAGCAGTGTATGAGCATTCCAGTTGTTTAATGTGAGCATTTTTAATCATTTTAGTGGGTGTGTAGCAATATCTCATTTTGATTTCAGTTTTCATTTTCCTAATCTCTGATTAGGTTAAGCAGTTTTCATATGTTTATTGATAACTTGGCTATCTTTTATGAAGTAACTCTTAAGATTCTTCCCATTTTCCTCCTGGGTTATCAGTAAATGTCCTTATTGATTTTTCAGGAGTCCTTTATATATTCTCGACTCGACGGCACTGGGTTTTTTTTTTTTTTTCTTTTTTTATATTCTGGATTTCTGTCTTTTACTGGTAAATGTTTTGCAAAGATCTTATCCCATTCTGAGGCTTGCCTTTTTGCCTTAATAGTCTTTTTTTTCCCTTTTTTTAAATCATGCTTTAAGTGGAAGTCTACAAATAAAGTCAGTCTCTCATACAAAAATGTATATACACTTTGGTATACACTCTTAGTTGCTCTCCCCGTAATGAGACAGCACACTCCTTCCCTCTACTGTCTCTTTTAGTGTCCATTTGGCCAGCTTCTGAGCCCCTCTGCCTTCTCATCTCCTCTCCAAACAGGAGATGCCACCTTAGTCTCATGTGTCCACTTACTCCAAGAAGCTCATTCTTCACCAGTATCATTTTCTATCCCATTGTCCAGCCCAATCCCTGTCTGAAGAGTTAGCTTTGGGAATGGTTCCTGTCTTGGGCTAACAAGAGGTCTGGGGACCATAACCTCTGGGGTCATTCTAGTCTCAGTCAGACCATTAAGTCTACTCTTTTTACGAGAATTTGAGGTCTACATCCCACTGCTCTCCTGCTCCTTCAGGGGTTCTCTGTTGTGTTCCCTGTTGGCGCAGTCATCAGTTGTAGCCGGGCACCATCTAGTTCTTCTGTTCTCAGGCTGATGTAGTCTCTGATTTATGTGGCCCTTTCTGTCTGTTGGGCTCATAGTTACCTTGTGTCTTTGGTGTTCTTCATTCTCCTTTGCTCCAGGTGGGTTGAGACCAATTGATGCATCTTAGATGGCCTCTTCCTAGCGTTTAAGACCAAAGACGCCACTCTCCAAATTGGGATGCAGAATATTTTCTTAATAGATTTTATTATGCCAGTTGACTTATATGTCCCCCAAAACCATGATCCCCAAACCCCTGCCCCTGCTACGCTGGCCTTCAAAGTGTTCTGTTTATTTGGGAAACTTCTTTGCTTTTGGTTTAGTCCAGTTGTGCTGACCTCTCCTGTATTGTGTGTTGTCTTTTCCTTCACCTAAAAGAGTTCTAATCTACATCTAATTAGTAAATACTGTCTCTCTCCCTCCTTCCCTCCTCCCTCTTGTAACCATCAAAGAATATTTTCTTCTCAGTTTAAACTATTTCTTGAGTTCTTATAATAGTGGTCTTGTACAATATTTGTGCTTTTGCAACTGACTAATTTCACTCAGCATGATGCCTTCCAGATTCCTCCACATTATGTTTCATGGATTAATCATTGTTCTTTATCGATGCATAGTATTCCATTGTGTGAATATACCATAATTTATTTATTCATTCATCTGTTGATGGGTACCTTGGTTGCTTCCATCTTTTTGCTATTGTAAACAGTGCTGCAATGAATGTGGGCGTGCATATATCTGTTCATGTAAAGGCTCTTATTTCTGTAGGATATATTCCAAGGAGTGGGATTGCTGGATCATATGGTAGTTCTATTTCTAGCTTTTTAAGGAAGTGCCAAATCGATTTCCAAAGTGGTTGTACCATTTTACATTCCCACCAGCAGTGTATAAGTGTTCCAATCTCTCCACAACCTCTCCAACATTGATTATTTTGTGTTTTTTGGATTAATGCCAGCCTTTTTGGAGTGAGATGGAATCTCATTGTAGTTTGGTTTGCATTTCGCAAATGGCTAATGACCGTATTTCCTCACGTATGTGGTAGCTGCCTGAATGTCTTCTTTAATGAAGTGTCTGTTCATATCTTTCTCTCATTTTTTAATTGGGTTATTTGTCTTTTTGTAGTTGAGTTTTTGCAGTATCATGTAGATTTTAGAGATCAGGCGCTGATTGGACATGCCATTGCTAAAAACTTTTTCCCAATCTGTGGGTAATCTTTTTACTCATTTGGTGATATCTTTGGATGAACATAGGTGTTTGATTTTTAGGAGCTCCCAGTTATCTAGTTTCTTTTCTGCATTGTTAGTAATGTTTTGTATACTGTTTATGCCATGTATTAGGGCTCCTAATGTCCCTATTTTTTCTTCCATGATCTTTATTGTTTTAGATTTTATATTTAGGTCTTTGATCCATTTTGAGTTTGTTTTTCTGTATGGTGTGAGGTATTGGTCTTGTTTCATTTTTTTGCAGACGGATATCTAGTTATGCCAGCACGATTTGTTAAAAAGATTGTCTTTTCCCCATTTAACTGACTTTGTGCCTTTGTCAAATATCAACTGCTCATATGTGGATGGATTTATGTCTGGATTCTCAATTCTGTTCCATTGGACTATGTATCTATTGTACCAGTACTAGGTTATTTTGACTGCTGTGGCAGTATAATAGGTTCTAAAATCAGGTAGAGTGAGGCCTCCCACTTTGTTCTTCTTTTTGAGCAATGCTTTGCTTATCTGGGGCCTCTTTCCCTTCCATATGAAGTTGGTGACTTGTTTCTCCATTTCAGTAAAAAATGCCACTGGAATTTGGATTGGAATTGTGTTGTATCTGTAGATCGCTTTTGGTAGAACAGACATTTTTACAATGTTAAGTCTTCCTATCCATGAGCAAGGTGTGTTTTTCCACTTACGTAGGTCTCTTTTGGTTTCTGGCAGCAGTGTTTTGTAGTTTTCTTTGTATAAGCCTTTTACATCTCTGGTAAGATTTATTCCTAAGTATTTTATCTTCTTGGGGGCTACTGTAAATGGTATTGATTTGGTGATTTCCGCTTCAATGTTCTTTTTGTTGGTGTAGAGGAATCCAACTAATTTTTGTATGTTTATGTTGTATCCTGATACTCTGCTGAGGTCTTCTATTACTTTCAATAGTTTTTTTTGAGGATTCTTTAGGGTTTTCCGTGTATAAGATCATGTCATCTGCAAATAGAGATACTTTTACTTCTTTCTTGCCATCTGGATGACTTTTATTTCTTTATCTAGCCTAATTGCTCTGGCTAGGACCTCTAGCACAATGTTGAATAAGAGTGGTGATAAAGGGCATCCTTGTCTGGTTCCCGATCTCAATGGGAATGCTTTCAGGCTCTCTCCATTTAGGATGATGTTGGCTGTTGGCTTTGTATAAATGCCCTTCATTATGTTGAGGATTAATAGTGTCTTTTGATGAATAGAAATTCTCCATTTTAAGGAAGCCCAGTTTATCAGCCATTTTTTATGCTCAGCACTTTGTGTTCTGTTTAAGAAATCTTTGGCTAGGGTCCTGAAGACACTCTTCTATCATATAATTTATAGTCTATTGTTTTACTTTTCACACTCAGATATACAATCATGGAATTTAATTGATTTTAAAACAAGATTCATTCATTCTATATGAATTTCCCATTGACCCAGTACCATTTATGTAGAGGATTGTCCTTTTCCTACTGCTGAGCATCATATATCAAATGGCATATGTGTATATTTGTTTCTGGACTCTCTATTCCAGCAGTTCCCAATCTTTTTAGTCTTTACACTTTAACAATTATTAGTAACCCCCAAAGAACTTTGGTTTATGGGGGTTAAATCTGTTAACATTTACCATATTAGAAATTAAAATGAAAATATATATTTTAATAATTCATTTAAAATGACAATAAACCAATTATATATTAAAATAAATAACATATTTTTATGCACTGTAACTATACTTTTCAAACCAGAAATTGTGAAAAGAGTGACATCATCTTACATATTCAAATCTGTCTAATACCTGGATTAATAGAAAATAGTTGAAATAGCTTCTGCATTCAATCTGTTGTAATATTACACATCATGTAGCCTCTGGAAAATTCTACTAAGAAAATAAAAAAATAGGAGTGAAAAATGCAAATAGAATCTCATTATTGAAAATAGTTTTGACATTGTGGATCCCCTAAAAGTGTGGAATTGATTTAGTTCTATAAATCAATTCCAAAATAACTAATAACTTTACAATTTTGAGTTTTATAATCTGTAAACTTGGTATATCCCTCTATTACTTAGCCCTGCATTTATTTATTTATGTCTTCATCTTTATTTAATACTGTTTATTATTTACTGGCTTAGAGGTGTTGCAAATATGTTAACTTTATTCTTCCATATTTTTGTGTTTTTCATGCTATTGTTAATCGTATCACTTTTGAAGTCTTATTTCTTATCACTTGTTGCTGTTGTTTATTTTTTTAATATTAAACTTGCTCAGTTATTCTATTAATCTACTTGTAGATTTTTGAAAATTTTCGACAGATACATTCAAAGCATCTACTAATAACATATCTTTTTTTTCAATCCTTATACATTTATTTTGGAAACCCTGGTTGCGTAGTGCTTAAGTGCTACGGCTCCTAACCAAAAGGTTGGCAGTTTGAATCCGCCAGTCACTTCCTGGAAACTCTATGGGGCAGTTGTACTTTGTCCTATAGAATCGCTATGAGTTGGAATCTGCTCGATGGCTGTGGGTTTGGTTTGGTAATGGATTATATATTTATTTTGTTTTCTTGATTTACTGCCATGACCTACAGTTCAATGTTGAATCAAAGTGGTGATAGTAGACATCCAGTTTCATTCCAATTTCATAGTGAACATAGTAGTTTTTTTAGCATTAAGTATGATGTTTGCTGTAGAAGCCCTTTATTAGATTAAGGAAGTTCTTTCTATTCCTAGTTTGGTAAGATTCTTTGTTTTTTAAATCATAAATAAGTGTTCAGTTTTACCGGATGCTTTTTACTGCTTTCTATTTTTTTATTGAGATGGACAAATGATTTGTCTTTCTTGTTCTGTTGATATGATGAATTACATAGACAGAATTTATAATGTTATCCCAATCTTCCGTTCCTGAATAAACTCAATGTTGTTGTGATGTATTAAAATTTTATATGTCATGGAATTTGGTTCACCAATATTTATTAAAGATTCTTGCACCTACATCCAGAAAAAGATGAACTATTTTTCCTTTTTTTTTGCAAAGTCCTTGCCAGCTTTTGGTGTAGAAAACAATGTTTTTTTCTTTTTATTTGCTCAAAGATTTTGTGTAGGATTGGTGTTATCCTTAAATGTTAGGGGGAATTTATTTATGAAGCTATTTATGCATGTAAGGGCTCTTTTGGATGGTTTTTATTTATTGATCACATTCGTTTAATAAAAGATTTGGGCATACTGTTACTAATTTAGGGGGAAGGAGTTAATGGAATTTTTGTAAGGTTATCTAATTCCATCTGAATTTTCAAATTTATTGGAGAAAATTGTTCATCTTATAGTATACTTAACATCTGAGATCTATAGTGATATCCCCATATTCATTCATGATACTATTAATTTGTGCTGCCTATATATTTTTTCTTGATCAATCTTACCAGGCATTTATCAATTTTATTGTTATTCGGTGCCATGGAGTTGATTTTCAACTCCGTGTGACTTCATGTGACAGAGCAGAACTGCCCCATACGTTTTTCTAGGCTGTAATTTTTACGGAAGCAGATCTTTCTCCTGTGGAGGCACTGGGTGGGTTCAAACTGCCAACCTTTTGTTTAGCAGCCTAGCACTTAACCATTGCATCACCAGGGTTCCCTATCAATTTTATTAGTCTTCCCAAAAACAAATATGCCACTTTATTGATTCTATTGTATGTTAGTTTTCTAACATATTAATTTACGCTCTTTATTATTTTCTTCCTTTTACATCCTGTATTCTTTGCTATCAATATTCTAACATTGTAGGATGAGTTATTAGATCATTTTTTGTCAGCCTGTCTTGTTTTCATGATCATGATGTATCTCAGTGTGGTTTGCGGGGGGTGGGGGGGAGCATTTTTACTGCAGAGTTCTCTGAATTTCTTGGATCTGTAATTTTATATCTTTCATTAATTTTGGAAACTTTTCATTCTTGGGAAGCCAGCACTTCTTCCAGAATGAAGAACAACTCAGAAGGCAGAATTGTCTCTTGGAAGCTTGATGTGTAGAAAGAAGACAACAAATAGTATTTGTTAATAAAAAGAAGGAGAAAAAAGTTAAGGATACTGCAGAAACAGAAGGGCATAAGGGAATCAGAAGACCGCGTCTGCACCCACAACCCACAAAAGGGCATTTGTTAAACTGTATTTCACTCTACCAAAAGAAACAGCTCTCAGAAACTAAGCAACCAAGTAATCATTACAAACCCATCATCACCACTCCATAGAATTACCGTTTTTCATGATCCATGAAATTTCAGAACAATTTTTAATTAAAAAAATTTTTTTTAATTAACTTTTATTAAGCTTCAAGTGAACGTTTACAAATCCAATCAGTCTGTCACATATAAGTTTACATACATCTTACTCCGTACTCCCACTCGCTCTCCCCCTATTGAGTCAGCCCTTTCAGTCTCTCCTTTCGTGACAATTTTGCCAGCTTCCCTCTCTCTCTATCCTCCCATCCCCCCTCCAGACAAGAGTTGCCAACACAATCTCAAGTGTCCACCTGATATAATTAGCTCACTCTTCATCAGCATCTCTCTCCCACCCGCTGACCAGTCCCTTTCATGTCTGATGAGTTGTCTTCGGGGATGGTTCCTGTCCTGTGCCAACAGAAGGTCTGGGGACCATGGCTGCCGGGATTCCTCTAGTCTCAGTCAGACTATTAAGTATGGTCTTTTTATGAGAATTTGGGGTCTGCATCCCACTGATCTCCTGTTCCCTCAGGAGTTCTCTGTTGTGCTCCCTGTCAGGGCAGTCATCGATTGTGGCCGGGCACCAACTAGTTCTTCTGGTCTCAGGATGATGTAGGTCTCTGGTTCATGTGGCACTTTCTGTCTCTTGGGCTCTTAGTTGTCGTGTGACCTTGGTGTTCTTCATTTTCCTTTGCTCCAGGTGGGTTGAGACCAATTGATGCATCTTAGATGGCCGCTTGTTAGCATTTAAGACCCCAGACACCACATTTCAAAGTGGGATGCAGAATGTTTTCATAATAGAATTATTTTGCCAATTGACTTAGAAGTCCCCTCAAACCATGGTCCCCAAACCCCCGCCCCTGCTCCGCTGACCTTTGAAGCATTCATTTTATCCCGGCAACTTCTTTGCTTTTGGTCCAGTCCAATTGAGCTGACCTTCCATGTATTGAGTGTTGTCTTTCCCTTCACCCAAAGCAGTTCTTATCTACTGATTAATCAATAAAAAACCCTCTCCCTCCCTCCCTCCCTCCCCCCTTCGTAACCACAAAAGTATGTGTTCTTCTCAGTTTTTACTATTTCTCAAGATCTTATAATAGTGGTCTTATACAATATTTGTCCTTTTGCCTCTGACTAATTTCGCTCAGCATAATGCCTTCCAGGTTCCTCCATGTTATGAAATGTTTCAGAGATTCGTCACTGTTCTTTATCGATGCGTAGTATTCCATTGTGTGAATATACCACAATTTATTTACCCATTCATCCGTTGATGGACACCTTGGTTGCTTCCAGCTTTTTGCTGTTGTAAACAGTGCTGCAATAAACATGGGTGTGCATATATCTGTTTGTGTGAAGGCTCTTGTATCTCTAGGGTATATTCCGAGGAGTGGGATTTCTGGGTTGTATGGTAGTTCTATTTCTAACTGTTTAAGATAACGCCAGATAGATTTCCAAAGTGGTTGTACCATTTGACATTCCCACCAGCAGTGTATAAGAGTTCCAATCTCTCCGCAGCCTCTCCAACATTTATTACTTTGTGTTTTTTGGATTAATGCCAGCCTTGTTGGTGTGAGATGGAATCTCATTGTAGTTTTAATTTGCATTTCTCTAATGGCTAATGATCGAGAGCATTTTCTCATGTATCTGTTGGCTGCCTGAATATCTTCTTTAGTGAAATGTGTGTTCATATCCTTTGCCCACTTCTTGATTGGGTTGTTTGTCTTTTTGTGGTTGAGTTTTGACAGAATCACGTAGATTTTAGAGATCGGGCACTGGTCGGAGATGTCATAGCTGAAAATTCTTTCCCAGTCTGTAGGTGGTCTTTTTACTCTTTTGGTGAAGTCTTTAGATGAGCATAGGTGTTTGATTTTTAGGAGCTCCCAGTTATCGGGTTTCTCTTCATCATTTTTGGTAATGTTTTGTATTCTGTTTATGCCTTGTATTAGGGCTCCTAGGGTTGTCCCTATTTTTTCTTCCATGATCTTTATCGTTTTAGTCTTTATGTTTAGATCTTCGATCCACTTGGAGTTATTTTTTGTGCATGGTGTGAGGTATGGGTCCTGTTTCATTTTCTTGCAAATGGATATCCAGTTATGCCAGCACCACTTGTTAAAAAGACTATCTTTTCCCAATTAACTGACACTGGTCCTTTGTCAAATATCAGCTGCTCATACGTGGATGGATTTATATCTGGGTTCTCAATTCTGTTCCATTGGTCTATGTGCCTGTTGTTGTACCAGTACCAGGCTGTTTTGACTACTGTGGCTGTATAATAGGTTCTGAAATCAGGTAGAGTGAGGCCTCCCACTTTCTTCTTCTTTTTCAGTAATGCTTTGCTTATCCGGGGCTTCTTTCCCTTCCATATGAAATTGGTGATTTGTTTCTCTATCCCCTTAAAATATGACATCGGAATTTGGATCGGAAGTGCGTTATATGTATAGATGGCTTTTGGTAGAATAGACATTTTTACTATGTTAAGTCTTCCTATCCATGAGCAAGGTATGTTTTTCCACTTAAGTATGTCCTTTTGAATTTCTTGTAGTAGAGCTTTGTAGTTTTCTTTGTATAGGTCTTTTACATCCTTGGTAAGATTTATTCCTAAGTATTTTATCTTCTTGGGGGCTACTGTGAATGGTATTGATTTGGTGATTTCCTCTTCGGTGTTCTTTTTGTTGATGTAGAGGAATCCAACTGATTTTTGTATGTTTATTTTACAACCTGAGACTCTGCCAAACTCTTCTATTAGTTTCAGTAGTTTTCTGGAGGATTCCTTAGGGTTTTCTGTGTATAAGATCATGTCATCTGCAAATAGTGATAACTTTACTTCCTCCTTGCCAATCCGGAAGCCCTTTATTTCTTTGTCTAGCCTAATTGCCCTGGCTAGGACTTCAAGTACGATGTTGAATAAGAGCGGTGATAAAGGGCATCCTTGTCTGGTTCCCGTTCTCAAGGGAAATGCTTTCAGGTTCTCTCCATTTAGAGTGACATTGGCTGTTGGCTTTGCATAGATGCCCTTTATTATGTTGAGGAATTTTCCTTCAATTCCTATTTTGGTGAGAGTTTTTATCATAAATGGGTGTTGAACTTTGTCAAATGCCTTTTCTGCATCTATTGATAAGATCATGTGGTTTTTATCTTTTGTTTTATTTATGTGATGGATTACATTAATGGTTTTTCTGATATTAAACCAGCCTTGCATACCTGGTATAAATCCCACTTGATCATGGTGAATTATTTTTTTTCTGTGTTGTTGGATTCTATTGGCTAGAATTTTGTTGAGAATTTTTGCATCTATGTTCATGAGGGATATAGGTCTATAATTTTCTTTTTTTGTAATGTCTTTACCTGGTTTTGGTATCAGGGAGATGATGGCTTCATAGAATGAGTTGGGTAGTATTCCGTCATTTTCTATGCTTTGAAATACCTTCAGTAGTAGTGGTGTTAACTCTTCTCTGAAGGTTTGGTAGAACTCTGCAGTGAAGCCGTTGGGCCAGGGCTTTTTTTTGTTGGGAGTTTTTTGATTACCGTTTCAATCTCTTTTTTGTTATGGGTCTATTTAGTTGTTCTACTTCTGAATGTGTTAGTTTAGGTAGGTAGTGTTTTTCCAAGAAGTCATCCATTTCTTCTAGGTTTTCAAATTTGTTAGAGTACAATTTTTCGTAGTAATCTGAAATGATTCTTTTAATTTCATTTGGTTCTGTTGTGATGTGGTCCTTCTCGTTTCTTATTCGGGTTATTTGTTTCCTTTCCTGTATTTCTTTAGTCAGTCTAGCCAATGGTTTATCAATTTTGTTAATTTTTTCAAAGAACCAGCTTTTGGCTTTGTTAATTCTTTCAATTGTTTTTCTGTTCTCTAATTCATTTAGTTCAGCTCTAATTTTTATTATTTGTTTTCTTCTGGTGCCTGATGGATTCTTTTGTTGCTCAGTTTCTATTTGTTCAAGTTGTAGGGACAGTTCTCTGATTTTGGCTCTTTCTTCTTTTTGTATGTGTGCATTTATCGATATAAATTGGCCTCTGAGCACTGCTTTTGCTGTGTCCCAGAGGTTTTGATAGGAAGTATTTTCATTCTCGTTGCATTCTATGAATTTCCTTATTCCCTCCTTGATGTCTTCTATAACCCAGTCTTTTTTCAGGAGGGTATTGTTCATTTTCCAAGTATTTGATTTCTTTTCCCTAGTTTTTCTGTTATTGGTTTCTAGTTTTATTGCCTTGTGGTCTGAGAAGATGCTTTGTAATATTTCGATGTTTTGGACTCTGCAAAGGTTTGTTTTATGACCTAATATGTGGTCTATTCTAGAGAATGTTCCATGTGCACTAGAAAAAAAAGTATACTTTGCAGCAGTTGGGTGGAGAGTTCTCTATAAGTCAATGAGGTCAAGTTGGTTGATCGTTGTAATTAGATCTTCCGTGTCTCTATTGAGCTTCTTACTGGATGTCCTGTCCTTCTCTGAAAGTGGTGTGTTGAAGTCTCCTACTATAATTGTGGAGGTGTCTATCTCACTTTTCGATTCTGTTAAAATTTGATTTATGTATCTTGCAGCCCTGTCATTGGGTGCATAAATATTTAATATGGTTATGTCTTCCTGATCAATTGTCCCTTTTATCATTATATAGTGTCCTTCTTTATCCTTTGTGGTGGATTTAAGTCTAACGTCTATTTTGTCAGAAATTAATATTGCTACTCCTCTTCTTTTTTGCTTATTGTTTGCTTGATATATTTTTTTCCATCCTTTGAGCTTTAGTTTGTTGCGTCTCTAAGTCTAAGGTGTGTCTCTTGTAGGCAGCATATAGATGGATCGTGTTTCTTTATCCAGTCCTTGACTCTCTGTCTCTTTATTGGTGCATTTAGTCCATTTACATTCAGCGTAATTATAGATAAATATGTTTTTAGTGCTGTCATTTTGATGCCTTTTCATGTGTGTTGTTGGCCATTTCATTTTTCCACATACTTTTTTGTGCTGAGACGTTTTTCTTAGTAAATTGTGAGATCCTCATTTTCATAGTGTTTGACTTTATGTTGAGTCGTTACGTTTTTCTTGGCTTTTATCTTGAGTTATGGAGTTGTTATACCTTTTTGTGGTTACCTTATTATTTACCCCTATTTTTCTAAGTAAAAACCTAACTTGTATTGTTCTATATCGCCTTGTATCACTCTCCATCTGGCAGTTCAATGCCTCCTGTATTTAGTCCCTCTTTTTGATTATTGTGATCTTTTACCTATTGACTTCCATAATTCCCTGTTATTTGTATTATTATTATTATTTTTTTAATTAATCTTAATTTGTTTGTTTTTGTGATTTCCCTATTTGAGTTGAAATCAGGACATTCTGTTTTGTGACCTTGTATTGTGCTGGTATCTGATATTATTGGTTTTCTGACCAAACAATATCCTTATTGTGCTGGTATCTGATATTATTGGTTTTCTGACCAAACAATATCCTTTAGTATTTCTTGTAGCTTTTGTTTCGTTTTTGCAAATTCTCTAAACTTGTGTTTATCTGTAAATATCTTAATTTCGCCTTCATATTTCAGAGAGAGTTTTGCTGGATATATGATCCTTGGCTGGCAGTTTTTCTCCTTCAGTGCTGTGTATGTGTCGTCCCATTCTCTTCTTGCCTGCATGGTTTCTGCTGAGTAGTCTGATCTTATTCTTATTGATTCTCCCTTGAAGGAAACCTTTCTTTTCTCCCTGGCTGCTTTTAAAATTTTCTGTTTATCTTTGGTTTTGGCGAGTTTGATGATAATATGTCTTGGTGTTTTTCTTTTTGGATCAATCTTAAATGGGGTTCAATGAGCATCTTGGATAGATATCCTTTCGTCTTTCATGATGTCAGGGAAGTTTTGTGTCAGGAGTTCTTCAACTATTTTCTCTGTGTTTTCTGTCCCCCCTCCCTGTTCTGGGACTCCAATCACTCGCAAGTTATCCTTCTTGATAGAGTCCCACATGATTCTTAGGGTTTCTTCATTTTTTTAAATTCTTTTATCTCATTTTTTTTCAGCTATGTTGGTGTTGATTCCCTGGTCCTCCAGATGTCCCAGTCTGCATTCTAATTGCTCGAGTCTGCTCCTCTGACTTCCTATTGCGTTGTCTAATTCTATAATTTTATTGTTAATCTTTTGGATTTCTACATGCTGTCTCTCTATGGATTCTTGCAACTTATTAATTTTTCCACTATGTTCTTGAATAATCTTTTTGAGTTCTTCAACAGTTTTATCGGTGTGTTCCTTGGCTTTTTCTGCAGTTTGCCGTATTTCGTTTGTGATGTCTTGAAGCATTCTGTAAATTAGTTTTTTATATTCTGTATCTGATAATTCCAGGATTGTATCTTCATTTGGGAACGATTTTGATTCTTTTGTTTGGGGAGTTGTAGAAGCTGTCATGGTCTGCTTCTGTATGTGGTTTGATATGGACTGCTGTCTCCGATTTGTATAATAATAATAATACAAATCACTGGGAAACTAGTTTTTCCAGAAAATACGCTAAAAAAAATGCAGTCAGATCCCTATCAGAGTTCTCCCTCTGGCTCAGGCTATTCGGATGTAATGAAGGCGCCTGACTGGTACGCTGGCTCCAGGCTCTGAAAACAATCGCTGCCTCCCCGTATTTGTTCATTCTCTGTCTCTAAATCTGTGTTTGTTGTTCAGGGTTCGTAGATTGTTATGTATGTGATCGATTCACTTGTTTTTCCGAGTCTTTGTTGCAAGAGGGATCCTCGGTAGCGTCCACCTAGTCCGCCGTCTTTGCCCCGCCTCCGCTCAGAACAATTTTTACTGAACAGAAAAAGGCAGCCAACATTCATACAAAGCTAGCATGAGAAGCAAATAAAAGTTGAAAACCAGAGGAATATACATTAGAAAATAATCTCAAAAACAAAGCAAAACAAAACTCCATAGAGGCAACTTACAAATATACTTAGGGAGGGAGCAAATGTGGCTAACAATGTTGATAGTAGAAGGTATGGTGTTTACTGTACTATTATTTCAATTTTATTTTATGTTTGAAAAAATTAAAAATGACAACACTGAGAGGAAAAAGATTCCAAAAGACTACACAGAATATGATACTCTTTTTATAAACTTCAAATAAAAACCTAAACCGTATATTATTGATTGAAATATTCATGTAGTGGTCCACTTGTATATAAAAAATAGGAATGCAAAATAAAATTCATCATTCTGAATCTGGAGGATGGAAAAGTAAAGGAGTATGTAATATTTGCAAGTTATTTATAAACTTTTCATTTGGGGGCTGGTTCAGAGATGGAATTATATTATGCTATGTATATATATATTTTTATGTATATAGCTTATAAATTTTGCTATGAATCAAGTATTTTTAAAACATAATTCTAAACTATAAGGAATGGAAAAGATGAAATAATTCTTGATATGATGGTTTATGCAGAAATCACAGAAATTTCCTATGAAATTATTAGACTTCATCAGAATTTAATGGGATTACTGAATACAAAATAAATACAAACATAAAAGTCAATTGAATTTCTATACATCAACTAACAGCTGAAGAGGGAAGAGTTCAATGGCCAACTGAACCATTTGAGCAAAAAAAATAAAGTAGTGTTGGATTATAACCCAAAGTATAAAATAAAAATATCCATGAGTCTATTCTGATATAGATTAAATGGCTGATTGAATAAATAAATAATTGGGAAAGAAAAGAGACAAATCTCCCACAGAATTCGAAATAATTTATGTAGTTACTCTGCACTCAAGGAGGTAGAGAATAACTCTCCATTCCTTAAGTGTGGGATGTGCATAATTACTTCTTTGCAAAGACCACAGTATGGGAAAGGATGGGAGGAGTAACTTTACAGTGCAGAAAGCTGACAAACACTACCTCAATCAGGTGATCAAGGTCAACATCAACAATGATTAAGACACGTTGATAGTAGGTACCCTTGATATGATGTGATAAAAATGATACAATGTGGTCCTCCTGCCCCAATAACCCAGTCTAATCATGAGAAAAACATCAGGCAACTCCCAGTTGGGAGACAGTCTACAAAACACCTGACCAGTACTCCCAACACTGTCAAGGTCATCAAAAACAAGGAAAGCCTGAGAAACCATCACACCCAAGAGGACCCTAAGGAGACAGGACTACTAAGTGTAATGTGTATCCTGGATTAGATCATGGAACAGAAAAAAGACCATTACTTAAAAAAAAAAAAACCTAAGAAATTTAATTAGAAACTTTAGTAATGATAATGTGTCAATATTGATTCATTAATTGTAAATAATGTATCTTACTAATGTATGTTTTTAATAAGGAAAACCATGTGTAGAATATATGGAACTCTGTACTGTCTTCACAATTTTTCTGTAAATCTAAAACCTTTTTTAAAAAATAAACTTTATTTTTAAAATGAGGGAGAGTTTATAATTTTCTTACTATTTGGAATTCTGTATCTTTTATTCATGAACTTTCTTTTTAAGAAAGTTCAGAAAGTGTCAGCTAATGGTCATTTTTATCTTGTTTAAATGATAGTATGTTGTCTTTCCCAAGAATATTTGTACTTTAAAACTTTCTTCTAATTATCAATTTAAGGTTTCACCTTTCTGAAAGGATTTTTGGTATATATGTCTCAATAATGATGAGACATATCAATATATACATTAATATTCATGTGGTTACTTAATTACCATAAATTCTGTTCATGAAGGTCAGCCTTCAGAGTTCATTGTCCAAGTGGTATTTTTGTAGCAAGATAATCACTTGTCACATCCCAAATACTTGTCACAATTTAGTCTCATATTCCATCTTATCCTATATTTCTTCCTTTTTGTTTTTTCATGATGTTGATGTTCTACAGTAAGATGATGTATGTGTGTGTATATATATATGCTTTTTTTTTTTTTTTTTTGCCATTCACAGGTAATGTTTATTCTTTGGAAAAGAATATGATTGGAAAGTATTTGCTTGCAATGGGTACTTCAGGCTTTGTTTTTCTCCTCTTGATTTTTTTTGGGGATGTTTGGTGGTGGAAACTAAAAACATTTCTCAATCAGTACGTATACTTTGGTATCTACAAGAAATTCAATAAGGTGAGTAATTAAGCATGAACCTTAAGAACACTTGGAAGAGAATTGAAAAATATGTGTCTACATATAACTATTTCTGTTACTGGATAAAAGAAAAATCTAGTCATATGTACAGTAATGCATTTTCTTTAATAAACTTTACTAAAGTATAATTTACCTAAAATAAACTGCATTCATTTTGTTGATCATTTCAAAGAATCAACTTTTTTTTTAAAAAAAAATAATTCTTATTGTGCTTTAAGTGAAAGTTTACAAATCAAGTCAGTCTGTCACATATAAGCTTATATACACCTTACTCCATACTCCCACTTACTCTCCCCTCGATGAGTCAGCCCACTCCCTCCTTCCAGCCTCTCCTTTCCTGACGACTTTGCCAGTTTCTAACCCTCTCTACCCTCCTATCTTCCCTCCAGACAGGATATGCCAACACAGTCTCAAGTGTCCACCTGATACAAGTAGCTCACTCTTCATCAGCATCTCTCTCCAACCCATAGTCCAGTCCCTTCCATGTCTGATGAGTAGTCTTCGGGAATGGTTCCTGTCCTGGGCCAACAGAAGGTTTGGGGACCATGACCGCCGGGATTCTTCTAGTCTCAGTCAGACCATTAGGTCTGGTCTTTTTATGAGAATTTGGGGTCTGCATCCCACTGTTCTCCTGCTCCCTCAGGGGTACTCTGTTGTGCTCCCTGTCAGGGCAGTCATCGGTTGTGGCCGGGCACCATCTAGTTCTTCTGGTCTCAGGATGATGTAAGTCTCTGGTTCATGTGACCCTTTCTGTCTCTTGGGCTCATAGTTATCGTGTGACCTTGGTGTTCTTCATTCTCCTTTGATCCAGGTGGGTTGAGACCAATTGATGCATCTTAGATGGCTGCTTACAAAGAACCAACTTTTGACTTTATTAATTTTCTCTATTATTGACTACTTTCTCTTTTATTGATTTCTGGTTTTATTTTTATAATCTTCTACTTACTTTTGGTTTACCTTTCTTCTAGTTTCTTAATGGAAATCCTTAAGCCATTGCTTTTAGATCTTCCTTCTTTTCTAATATAAGCATATAAAGCTAAACATTTTCTTATAAGCAGTGCTTTATCTGTATCTGACAAATTTTGATTTTTTACATCACTCAAAATATTTTCTAATTTCTTACATTTCTTCTTTTATTCATAGATTTAGAAATATGTAGATTAATTTCCAAATATTTGCAAGTTTTCTACACATATTATAGATTCTTAATTGCTTATAGTCAAAGAATTTTCATCCTTTCAAATCCTCTAATATTTGTTCTTTGGTTCAGTATATGGTCAATCTCGGTAATGTGCCATATGCACTTGAAATAAATGTGTATTTTGCATTTGTTGGTTATAATGTTCTACAAATACCAATTAGGTCGTGATGAATGATAGTGCTGTTCAGATCATCTAGTCCTTACTGATAATTTTGTCTGGTTGATCTATCAATTGCTGGAAAAGGGTGTTAAAGTCTCCAGTCCCGATTGTGGGCTTGTTTATCTCTCCCTTTAATGATGTCAGTTGTTTCTTCATATATTTTGAATACCTGTCATTAAGCTCTGAAACACTTATTATTTTGTCTTCTTGGTTAACTTACCCTTTTATCTGGTATTAATATGGTGTCTCCTGTCTTCCTATGTACACTTTTTGCATGGTATATCATTTCACATCCGTGGTAAATCATTTCACATCCATTTACTTTCAACCTTCTATGTCTTTAAAGTAGCAGATAGTTGGGTCTTTCTTTTTTACTCATACTGATAATCTCTGACCTTTTTTACTGTGGTAAAAATATACATATAACAAAAAATTTGCCAATTCAGCATTTTTTACACATAAAATTTAGTGACATTGATTACGTTCATGTTGTACAACCATTACCACTATGCTTTTTGAAATTATTCTACTACCATTAATAGAAACTCAGTGCCCTCTAGGCAATGACTCCTCCTCTCCCCCTCCCTCTGACTCCTGGTAACAGCTAATAAACTTTTGGTTTCTATATATTTGCCTATTATATATAAGTGGTATCATACAGTATTTGTCCTTTTGTGACTGACTTATTGCACTTAGCATAATGATTTCAGGGTTCATCTGTGTTGTAGCATGAATCAAGACTTCATTTCTCTTTATGGCTGAGTAATAGTCTATTGTATGTATATTTCACATTTTGTTTATTCATTCATCTGATGTTAATGAACATTTAGGCTGTTTCTACCATTTGGCTATTGTGAATAGTGCTGCAATGAACACTGGTGTACAGGTTTCTGTTTTTCTGCTTTTAGTTCTTTTGGAGATATATATACCTAGGAGCAGGATGGTGGGATCATATGGTAATTCTATGTTTAACTTTTTGAGGAACTGCAAAAGTGTTTAACAGTGGCTGTACCATTTTACAATCCCACCAGTAATAGATGGGGGTTCCTGTTTCTCCACATCTTTCCTGATATCTAATGTTTTCTTATTCTTTGAATCATAGTCATCCTAGTGGGTGTGAAGTAGTATTTCATTGTGGTTTTGATTTGCATTTCCCTAATTGACTGATAGGAATCCCTGGGTGGTGCAAACAGATAATGCACTTGGATACAAACTGAAAGGTTGGAAGTTTAAGTCCACCCAGACACCCTCAGAAGAAATGCCTGACAATCTACTTCTGAAAAGTCAGTGATTGAAAACTTTATGGAGCACCAGTTCTATTCTAACACACATGGTGTCGCCATGAGTTGGAGTCAACCTCATCGCAACTGGTTTTAATGACTAATGATATAGAGCATCTGTTCATCTGCTCATTATCCATTTCCTTTTCTTCTTCTGCGAAATGTCTACTTAAGTCCTTTACCCTTTTTTTTTTTTTTTTGATTGGGTCGTTTGTCATTTTTCTAAGTTCTTTGTTGTTGTTGCCATCAAGTCAGCTCTGACTCATGGTCACCTTATGTACAACAGAATGAAGCATTGTCCAGTCCAGTGGCATTCTCACAACAGTTGATATGTTTGAACCTGTTGTTGCAGTTATTTTATGTCAGTCCATCTCTTTGAGGGTTTCTCTAGTTTTCACTGACCCTCTGCTTTACCAAACATGATGTCTTTTTGCAGTGATTGGTCTTTGCTGATGAGATATACACAGTAAGCAAGTTGAAGTCTGCCTATCCTTGCTTCTAGGCAGCATTCTGTTTGTACTTTACTTCCTCCAAGACTGATTTGTTCATTTTTCTGACAGTCCAGTTACCAATTATGGCAGTCAATATACCTTTCCATTTGTCTGTGCCAAGAAATTTGGAAGACAGCTACCTGGCCAAGTGACTGGAAGATATCCATATTTGTGCTCATTCCAAAGAAAGGTGATCCAACAGTATGTGGAAATTATCAAACAATATCGTTAATATCACACACAAGTAAAATTTTGCTGAAGATCATTCAAAAGCAGTTGCAGCAGTACCTCAGTAGGGAACTGCCGAAATACAAGCTGGATTCAGAAGAGAACATGGAACAGGGATATCATTGCCAATGTCAGATGAATCTTGGTTGAAAGTGGAGAATACCAGAAAGATGTTTACCTGCATTTTGTTGACAACGCAAAGGCATTCGACTGGATAGATCATAACAAATTATGTATAACATTGTGAAGAATGGGAATTCCAGAACACTTAATTATGCTCATGAGGAACCTGTACATAAACAGAACAAGGGGATAGCGTGTGGTTTAAAGTCAGGAAGGGTATGCATCAGGATTGTATTATTTCACCATACTTATTTAATCTGTATATTCAGCAAATAATCTGAGAAGGTGGACTGTATGAAGAAGAATGTGGCATCAGAACTGGAGGAAGACTCATTAACAACCTGTAATATGCAGATGATACCATCTTGCTTGCTGAAAACAGAGGACTTGAAGCACTTACTGATGAAGATCAATGACTACAGCCTTCAGTATGGATTACAGTTCAACAAAAAGAAAATAAAAATCCTCATAGCTGGACCAATAAGCAACATCATGATAAACAGAGAAAAGATTTAAGTTGTCAAGGATTTCATTTTACTTGGATCCACAATTAATGCCCATGGAAATAGCAGTCAAGAAATCAAACGACATATTGCATTGGGCAAATCTGCTGCAAAAGACCTCTTTAAAGTGTTAAAAAGCAAAGATGTCACTCTGAGGACTAAGGGGCACCTGATTCAGTCACCTCATATGCATGTGAAAACTGGACAATAAATAAGACCGAAGAAGAATTGATGCCTTTGAATTACGGTGTTGATGAAGAATCTTGAATATACCATGGACTGGCAGAAGAATGAACAAATCTGTCTTGGAAGAAGTACAGCCAGAGTATTCTTCATAAGTGAGGATGGCAAGACTTTGTCTCAAGTACTTTGGACATGTTATCAGGAGGGACCAGTCCCTGGAGAAGGACATCATACTTGGTAAAGTACAGGGTTTGTGGAAAAGAGGAAGAGCCTCCATGAGATGGATTGACACAGTGGCTACAATAGTGGGCTCAGACATAGCAATGATTGTGAGGATGGCACAGGATTGGGCAATAATAGGGTTGCTATAAGTTGGATCTTACTCTGTGACACCTGACAACAACAATTTTACTTGTATGTGATATTAATGATATAGTTTGACAGTTTCCACATTCCACTGGATCCCCTTTCTTTGGAGTGGATATGTATATGGATCTCTTCCAGTCAGTTGTCCAGGTAGCTGTCTTCTAAATTCCTTGGCATGGACGAGTGAGCGCTTCCAGCATTGCATCTGTTTGTCGAAGCATCTCAATTTCTTGAGCCTTGTTGTCTTCAATGCAGCTTGGACTTCTTCCTTCAGTACCATTGGTTCTTGATCATATGCTGCCTCCTGAAATGGTTGAATGTTGACCAGTTCTTTTTTGGTACAGTGACTCTGTGTATTCCTTCCGTCTTTTGACACTTCCTGCATCATTCAATTTTTGCCCATAGAATCCTTTACTATTGCAACTCGAGGCTTCAGTTTTTTCTTCAGTTCTTTCAACTTGAGAAATGCCAAGTGTGTTCTTCCCTTTTTCTTTTCTAACTCTAGGTCTTTGCACATTTTATTATAATACTTTGTCTTCTCGAGTTGACCTCTAACATCATCTGTTTAGCTCTTTTACTTCATCATTTCTTCCTTTCACTTTAGACACTCTATGTTCAAGAGTAAGTTTCAGCATTCAAGAGTAAGTTTCACCATCTCTTCTGACATCTATTTTGGTCTTTTTTTTTTTTAAATGAACTTTTGCTTTCTTCATGTATGATATCCATGATGTCATCCCATGACTCATCTCATCTTCAGTCATTAGCTTGTAGTACATTAAATCTATTCTTGAGATGGCCACTAAATTCAGGTGGGATATACTCAAGGTCATACTTTGGCTCTAGTGGACTTGTTTTAATTTTCTTCATCTTCAACTTGAACTTGCATATGAGTAATTGATGGTCTGTTCCACAGTTGGCCCCTGGCCTTGTTCAGACTGATTATATTGAGGTTTCCCATTCTCTCTTTTCACAGATGTAGTTGATTTGATTCCTGTGTATTCCATCTGCTGAGGTCACTGTGCATAGTCTATTACTGTAGAACTGTTTATTTCACCCTTCCGTTCTATGAGTGTTTGCTTTATATATTTAGGGGCTTCTTTGTTATGTGTGGAGCCCTGACGACACAGGGGTTAAGAGCCTAGGCTACTAACCAAAATGTCAGCAGTTTGAATCTACCAGCTGCTTCTCGGAAATCCTATGGGGCAGTTCCACTCTCTCTTATAGGGTTGCTATGAGTTGGAATTGACACAGCAATGGTTTTTTTTTTTTTTTTTTTTGGTTTTTGTTAGGTGCTGTCTCAGTTTCCTAGTGCTGCTATAACAAATAGCACAAGTGGGTGACTTTAAAAAGAAGAGAAATTTATTTTCCCTCAGCTTAGGAGGCTGGAAGTCTGAATTCAGGGAACTAGGTCTCAGGGAAGGCTTTCTCTGTCTGCTCTGGAGGAAAATCTTTATCTTCTCTTCCTTTGTTTCCAGGAGATCTTCACATGGCATCTATCTTTCCTCCATTTGTGCGTGCCTCTTGAATGATCTACTTTTTTATTACTCAGAAGGTTTAGAACACACCCTACAGTGATATGGCCTCATTAATGTAACAAAGCCTATTCCCAAATAGGATTACATCCATATCTATAGGGTTTAGAACTCCAACCCATGTTTTGGGGGGGGAGAGGGGACACAATTCGATCCAAAACCGGTGTATATGTATTTGTAAATTTTATGTCTTCTTGATGAATTAACCCTTTTATCGTGATATAATGTCCCTCTTTGTCTCTTTTGACATATTTAGATTTAAAGTCTATTTTGTCTGATGTTAAAATCACCACCCCAGCTTTCTTTTCATTATTATTTGCATAGAATATTTCTTTTCCATCCTTTCATTTTCAACCTATTTGCATCCTTGGGCCTAAGGTATGTCTCTTGTAGATAGCATATAGTTGGATCATTTTTTTAATCCATTCTGTCACTCTCTGCCAGCCTTTTGATTGGAGCATTTTGGTCCATTTACATTCACCATAATTACCGATAAGGAAAGACTCACTTCTGTCATTTTGCTATTTGTTTTTTGTGTATCTTATAGTTCTGTTTCTCATTTCCTGTGATACTGCCAACCTTGTGTTTTTGTTGCTTTTTTGGTAGTAAGCCATTTTGATTCCCTTCTTTCCTTTTGTGTGTATTTTTAAGATATTTTCTTGGTGGTCACCATGAATATTGCACTTAATGTCTTGTATTTTTGATACCCTTGACTACATTGATACCATCTTAATTTCAGCAACATAAAAAACTCTATACATATAGCATTTCTCTCCCCCCCTGCTCCATTTTTGTTGTGGTTATCACCAATTACATCTTTATACATCACATGTCCTATAGCTTAAATTTATACTTTTTTTTTAATGCATTTCATTATAAAGCATGAAAGACCAATTAGAATTATCAAGCAAATATACCTTAATAAAAACTAGTCCTTAAACTTGTCCATGCAATTACCTGTAATGGAGCTCTTTCTTTCTATGTATGGCCTCAGGCTCATTTCTAGTGTTCATTCTTTTCCATCTGAAGGACTCCTTGTCAGTGGTTTTTGTAGGGCTCATCTGGTGGATATGAACTTTCTCAGCTTCTGTTTACCTGGGAATGTCTTATTTTCACCCTCATTCTTGAAGGGCAGCTTTGTCAAGCATAGTATTCTTGGTTGAGGGTTTCTTTCAGCACTTTAAATATGTTATTCCACTGCCTTCAGTCCTCCATTTCTAGGAGAAATCATCACTTAATCTTATTGGGGATCGTTTATACATGACTATTCACTTCTCTATCACTGCTATCATGATTCTCTCTTTAGCTTTCGAGAGCCTAATTATAGGGTGTCTCAGTGTGAATCTCTTTGAGTTTATCCTACTTGAAGTTCACCAAGCATCTTGGATTTGTGGGCTCATGTCCTTCTCCAGATTTGGGAAATTTTCAGCCATTATTTCTTTAAATATTCTTTCTGTTCCTTTCTCTCTCTCAACTCTTCCTGGGATTCCCGTAATGTTTATGTTGGTTCACTTGATGTTGTCTCATAGTGTTATGGATTGAATTGTGTCCCCCAAAGATGTGGGCCAACTTGGCTAGCCCATGATTCTTAGTATTCTGTGATTGTCCACCATTTTGCCAACTGATGTGATTTTCCCAAGTGTCATAAATTCTACCTCTATGATGTTAATGAGGTAGAATTAGGGGCAGTTATGTTAATGAGGCAGGACTCAATCTGTAGATTAGGTTGTGTTTTAGTGAATCTCTTTTGAGATATAAAAGAGAGAAGCAAACAGAGAAACATGGGGACCTCATACCACCAAGAAACAAGAGCCAGGAGAATAGCGCTTCCTTTGGATCTGGAGTCCCTGCACTGAGAAGCTCCTTGACCAGGGAAGATCGATGGCAAGGACCTTCCCCCAGAGCCAACAGAGAGAGAGCCTTCCTCTGTAGCTGGCACCCTGAATTTGGACTTCTAGCCTCCTAGACTGTGAGAGAATAAATTTTCTCTTTGTTAAAGCCATCCACTTGTGTTATTTCTGTTATAGCAGCACTAGATAACTAAGGGGCATAGTTCCATTAAACTGTCATTAGCAACCATGTTGCTCTTCAGCCTCCATAATTTTGACTATCTTATCCTTTAGTGCATTAATCCTTTCTTCTGCGTGATAAAGTCTGTTAAAACCTTCCAATGTGTTTTTTTTATTTCAGGTATTTCTGTTTGGTTTCATGTTATGGTGTCTGTCTTTTTCAAAATTTTCATTTCGTTCATGCACTGTTTTCTTGATTTCCTTTAGTTTTGTGTGTGTTTAGTTCTTTCAGTTTGTTTAACATTTGTCTTAGTTATCTAGTGTTGCCATAACAGAAATATCACAAGTGGGTGGTTTTAACAAACACAAATTTATTCTCTTTCAGTTTAGGAGGCTGGAAGTTCTAATTCAGGGCACCGGCTGTAGGGGAAGGCTTTTCTCTCTGTGTCGGCCCTGGGGGATGGTCCTTGTCTCTTCAGCTTCTATTCCTTGGCTCCTTGGTGATCTTCCTGTGGCATAGTTTTTATCTTCCCCCATCTCTGCTTACTCCTCTGTCCTGATCTGCTCTTTTTATGTCTCAAAGGTGACTGGCATAAAATACACCCTATACTGATAAGGCCTCTTTCACATGACAAAACCCACTCCCAAATGTGATTATAACCACAAGCATTGGGATTAGTATTTACAAAATATATTTTGGGGGGACACAATTCAATTTATAACATTATTGTTGTATTATAGTCTTCCATTCTATTAATTTGGGCTTCTATAAATGATTCCCCTCTCTTTGTCTTGTTCATTTGGATGGGCCATTGTTTCCATTTTCTTTGTGTCTCTTGTGACTTTTTTTGTAGAAGGTGGGACAATAGAATCTTACAGAGTGTTAGCTTTCTCACTTTCCCCCAGTATTTGGTGTTTTTGACGGCAGTACTTTCTGCAAGAAACTCTTAGGCAGACAGAGCTTTCAGACCTTGCTTGCCGCTCCCCCTTCCTCAGTATGATAGCTCCCTCTTTCTCTCTGTTTTGACTAGGATTCAAAAAGTCCAGACTGAAGTTTCCATCATCCAATGTCACCCAAACAGAACAGACAGCATGTGCTAATAAATCTGTCCACTAGGAGCACAGACCAACAGAACAGAAAACAAGCACTAATCAGTATGTCCAGTAGGGGGCACAGTCATCTTTCTTGGTTATTGTCCCTTCTCTGCTCTGCGTGGGCTGCATTTCTGTGACCATGTTTTTCAGTCGATAAGCCTACACTAAATGAACTGCCTGTAAGGCTGTCCTTGTTTGGGCCTCCCTCCCCTGCTTCGTGAGGGCCCATGTATATAGGAGTTGGAGATTGGAGTAGGCTCAGGTGAGGGGAGCCATGGGTGGGTCAGCTGGGCCTACAGCAGGCTTTCTGCTATGCCAGGAGGGGGATGGATGGGCACATCCCAACAAAGCCCCAGCGGGTTCTGTCTTGTTGATTTCAGAGCCAGAGCTGGAGGCCTTCTCCTTTGCACAGGCAGGCAGTGTGTTGGCTAGGGGAGCAGACTCTGCTGCAAGCCTCATTTTGGTGGTCCACAGCAGTTCTCAACTCTCAGAGAGCGAGGGGTAGGCACACCCTGAATAGACTCCATGGAGATATGTCTTAATGATTTTAGAACCAGAGCTGGGTGCCTTTCCCTGTTTCACAGGCAAGCAGTATGTTGGCTGGGGCAGCAGGATCTGCTGCAAGCACCACTTCTGTAGTCCCCAGCAGCCAACAGTGTGCAACTCTGTGAGGGAGGAGGATGAGGACAACAGGAGAAGTGCTGTTCCTACCACATGAGACTCGTCATCGACTTGTGTCCATCTGCAGTTCCTCGTTGCTGTCTTCTTCCCACTGATTCAGAGTTCCACAGGGCCAAACACAGATTTCTTGCTGTATTTCTTGGTGGACATGTGGGAGGGTCAGAACCTAGACCTGCTCACACCATCATCTTCCCAGAATTCCCAATCATTGACTTTTCAATTGGAGAGTTTTGCATATTATTGATACGGTTGGATATCCAGCTACCAATTTTATTATTTATTTGTCCTCTCTCTTTTTTGTTTCTCCGCTTCCCCTTTCCTGTCTTTTCTTTGGATTATTTGAATATTTTTAGAATTCCATTTTTAATCTTGTCAAAGTCATTTACGATTACAAACTCAGGGTTGCATTTCAGAAAGCTTTCCTACCCTCTTGAGATAACTTTCTTCTTAAGGATTGAGGTCATGCAAACCATTTCTCTGAATGCTTTAAATTCTATCTTTCAAAGATTTAAAGTACACATCTTAACATGTTGAGTCTACTCTATCTTCTGTGTGGGATGCTCTTTCCCACTTCTCTGCTTCTCACCCTTATTCTGCTGATGAACTATTCATTCTTCAAAATTAAGGCAAATTTGTACATGGGAGTTGAGGAGATAATGCAGGAAGTCTCTTAGAAGTGACTAAAACTTTGTTTTGACATCTTTGAAATTATCCCACAGTTTAGCTTCCTTAAAATCACCCATTCTAGACCAGATGCCTAAAGGACATCCATCCACCTCTATGATTCTTGTCTTGAAATACAGGATATAGTTTCCAAGGAATTATCTGGGAAATCTGAAGATGAAGATGTAGAAAATGAAAGGAAAAGAATCCTGGAGCTGCCTTATGAGTACCTGAATACCACAGTACTTATTAAGGAACTCACAAAGGTAACATTCAGTGGCCAATAGTATGTTGGCTTTGTCCTTAGTTAAGAGCATGTCATTAAGGGATCAGTATGGTTCTTTGGGATCCATCTGTATTCTCCCAATATAATAGAAGAGCTCTTGTGAAATTGTCCTATGTAGTGGTCGATAGGGGTCTGATTGTATTTGACCTATAGGTAGTCTTCACTACATTGTGTTTTCTGGATTTTGTAGATATATTTTAATTGTCCAGCCGTTCTGGCTGTGAAAAATATCTCCTTCACAATACAAAAAGGGGAGTGTTTTGGATTGCTTGGATTCAATGGAGCAGGAAAAACCAGTACCTTCCAAATGTTGACTGGAGAAATAACTGCTACTTCTGGGGATATGTTCATTGAAGGCTTTAGCATCACCAATAATATCCTAAAGGTAAGACACTATACTGTCTAAGATGCAAGAAGCATGATGACTTTGGGGTATAGGTAAAAGGCTGGTGGCTAGAGATCATAGATTGGAATCATGGTAGGCATTAATATTGATACTGTTGACTCAATCAGTGGATTATGAATTGAGAAATAAATTTTTGAGAAGATATGGTGAGGTAATAAAAGTATCCTTGCCCTGAGAATCTAAGATCAGAGTGTCTTTTGTGTTTTTTGAAATTATTGGAGTGAGAGTCAAGTTCTCTCAATAGTGCCGGTAACTTATGCCAGACAAGGTGCTATAAGGGTGTGAAGAAGTCAAGACTTGGCAGTAGGAGAAGGTGACCTGCAATTTATTTGTAACCGAGTCCATGGCCCTTCTTACTGAGACCTCAGGAGGAGGATGGCCCTTCACAGAGTGGTTCCAAATCCCTGCATCAGCCAGTCATTGGCTGCACTTGTCACCTGGGAGGGGGTGTGTAACCTTGGGAAGAAGCTAAATAAGGAGATAATTTCAAAAAGAAGGAGATGGCCAAAAGTGTCAAATGCCCAGAAATTTCAGGCAAGGTAAAGCCTAAACAGTGTCTATTGGATTTACTCACTATTACTTCACGAATGAGACTGGCAAGATCATTTGCACCAGGATCAGGTGAGTGGTGGTAATGGGAGCCTGAATGGTGCTATTCATTGTTGCTGTTGTACGTACCATCGAGTTGATTCCAACTCATAACGACCCTATAGGATAGAGTAGAACTGCCCCATAGGGTTTCTGAGAAGCAGCTGGTAGAGTCAAACTGCTGACCTTTTGGTTAGCAGCTCAGCTCTTAACCATTGCGCCACCAGGGCTGTTAGTGTAGACACAGTTATTATGGAATCAGGGCTGGGGGCAGGGGGTTTATGCTATAGTATAAACAGTAGCCTAGTAATCAGATGTGAAGCTAAGGGTGTGAATTATGCTTTGAAGAAAGTAAGCTGTAAAGGAGAGGGAAGAATTAGAATTCACTGAGAGTTTTGAGAAGACAGATGAAGATGTTTTATAAGTTGATCAATACAGTACATCAGTAAAAGTGAAAAGAATGAGCAGAAAGGGATAAGCTGAAGATATAGAGGAAGAAGGGATACATGATGAAAGGAAGTGAATGGGGAAGAAGAGTAAATGGGGTCTCCCCTAAATATCATTACCCATACCACTTATCACATTCCCTTGGGGGTATAGGGTTGATAAAAAACTGTACTCTGACTGAGAGGAGTGGAGAAAGGGGTCAGGCGGGTGGTGGTAATAGAAGCCTGAATGGTGCAATTTGTTCCTCCTTAGTTCATGGATTCAGTAATATAGGATTGAGGGGTGGCATGCATGCAGTAGTCTAGTAATTGGTGTTCCCATGATGTGTATGTTGGTTCACTTCATGTTGTTTCATAATTCTCTTAAAATGTGCTCCGAATTTTTGAGGCTTCTTCCTTGTTCCTCAGCCTCCCAAATTTCAACTACTTTATCATCTATTTTGCTGTTTCTTTTTTCCACATAACCAAATCTGCTGTTGAATCCTTCCATTGTGTTTTTTTCAAGTTTTTGTCTCTTTCAGTTCCAGTATTTCTGTTTGGTTTCTTTTTAGAGTGTCTTTTTGTAATTCCTCATTTTGTCCATGCATTGTTTTCCTGATTTCTTTGTGTTTTCCTTTAGTTCTTTGAACATGTTTAATATTGTGTTATATTCTTTCATTCTTTTCATTATTTGGGCTTCTATAAATGTGATTCCACTCCCTTTGTCTTGTTTATTTGGATGGGGCATCATTTCCATTTTCTCTGTGTGTGTTGTGATTTTTTGTTGCTGTTGTTGCAGTTAGGACATTAGAATTTTACAGATGTTAACTTTCTCAGTGCTGTTTTTAGCAGTAGTACTTTGTGTTATAAACTCTTAAGTAGGCAGAACCTTCAGATCTTGCTTACCATTTCCTCTCGCTCTCTGGGATAGCTACCTCTCCCTCTGTTTTAAATAGGATTTGGAAATTTCAGGTTGAGGTTTCCAATTTTCAGTGTGTCCCAAACACAACAAACAATACACATTAATCACTCTGTTGACTGGAGGGCACAGCCAAACACAAGGGATAACGCACACTAATCATCTGTTCACCAGGGGGCACAGTCTTCTTTCTTTGGTTATTGCTCCCTCCCCTGCTGTTTTCGTGACGGTGTTTTCTTTCAGTCTGGAAGCCCACATCAAATGAACCCCCTGAAGGGCTGGGTTTTGCCCTCAGTTCTTGCCTGTGGCTTCCTCCCTTGCTCTGTTTGGGCTCACTTATATTTGAGCTCTCAATTAGGGGAAGCACAGGCTGATTTTCCTCTGTGTCAGGAGGGGAGGTGTAGGCACTCACAAAAATGGACCCCCAGGGAGATCTGTCTGGTTGATTTCAGAGCCAATGCCTGTCTTACTGATTTTGGTACCTGAGTTCAGAGCCTTTCCTTTCACAGGCTGGCAATGTGTGGGCTAGGGGAATGGGCTGCACTTACCTTGCCTGCTTTCATAGCTCACAGCAGCCCAGGTAACAGACAGACCTTGGTACTCTCCAGAGGAGAAGGGACAGGCAAACCCAAACAGAACCCCAGGGATATCTCTCTTGTTGATTTCAGAGCTTTAGCTAGGGTGCTTTCCCTGGGTATAGGCAGGCAGTGTGTTGGCTGTGAGAACAGGTTTCACTGCAGGGGGTCTTTTGTAGCTGTAGCAGTTTGCAGCAGCTGACAGTCTGCAGTATCAGGCAGTGGAGGGGCAGGCACACTCCTAACAGATCCCCAGAGAGGTCTGCCTTGTTGATTCCAGAAGTGAGGCTTGGGGCCTTTCCCTTTGCATAGGCAGGGAGTATCTTGGCTGGGAGAGCAGACTCTGCTGGGGCTCTTTCCATAGTTGCCAGCAGCCTGCATGATCTGGGGTGGGATGGCAGGATGGTGGGATAAACAGTGTTCCTACCATGTGCAGTTCATCATTGACACATTTATTGACTTATTGACTAATGTCCATCTGGAGTTCTCTGCTCCTGTCCTCTGCTCACCAATTCAGAGTCCCTCAGGGCCAAACACAGTTTTCTTGTATTTCTTGGTGTACATGTGAGGAAGAGTCAGAAGCTAGGCCTATTTATGGAAATGTCCTCTTCTTATGCTTTTTACTCCTTGCTTTATTGCACTGGTTAGAACCCCTACTCAGCACTGAGTAGAAATAGCAATTGCAGACATCTCTTTTCTCAGTCTCAGGGGAAACTTTTTCTTACTCAGACTTTATTTTCCTAGAAAGGTCTTTCTTCCACCCTCACTTCTGGAAGATATTTTCATTGTGTTTAGAGTTCAAGGATTACAGTTATTTTCTTTTAGCATATTGAAGATATTGTTTCACTATCATCTAGCTTTCATCACTGCTCTTGAGAAGTCAGCGATCAGTCTGACACTCATGTATAATCTTTCTTTTCTCTGTGGGTTCTTTTAAAACTTTCTCTTTGTTATTTCATAAGCTTGGAATTTGCTGATATTCTTGAATTTAACAGTTGGTATCTTTAATTTGGACCAATAAACACCATCAAGGTAAATGGTGAAGATGGTGAAGAAATGATTTAATTCTATGGAAGCAGCAGTCAAGAAATCAAACAACGTATTGCATTTGGCAAATCTGTAAAAGACCTCCTTAAAGTATTAAAAAGCAAAGATGTTACTTTGATGACTAAGTGTACCTGACCCAAGCCATGTATTTTCAATCGCCTCATATGCATGCAATAGCTGGAAAATGAAAAAGAAGACAGGGGAAGAATTGACAAATTTGAATTGTGGTATTGACAAGGAATATTCTATAGTGGATTTCCAGAAGAATGAACAAATCATTCTTGGAAGGAGTACAGCTAGAATGCTTTTAGAAGCAAGTATGCAAGTATGGCAAGGGTTCATCTTGCTTACTCTGGACGTGTTATCAGGGAAGACCAGTCACTAGAAAAGAACATCACATTTGGTAAAGTAGAGGTTCAGTGAAAAAGAGGGGAAAGCTAAATGAGATGCATTAACACAATGGTTGCAACAATGGGTTCAAACATAGCTATAATTGTGAGGATGGCATGAGACCTGGCAATGTTTTGTTATGTTACACGTAAGGTCACTGTGAGTCAGAGCTGACTTGACAGCAACTTCCTTCCTTTCCTATCCTTCCCTTTTTTCTGCCTCCAATTATCCATATGATGTTACATTTCTCTATTTCTCAGTATCACTTTCATAGTTTCCCTCTTTATATTCTTTGTGCTGAATTCTAGGTACTTTCTTTTGACCTATTCCAACTTAAATATTATTTCTTTCATTGTGACCAATCTGTTGTCAAACCCACTGATAAAATTTGTAACATAACATGTTTTTTAAATTTTTAGATGCTATATTTGATTCTTTTCCAAAATGTCTACCCTAGGTGACTGTTCATACTTTGCACTTTCATGAAGATATTTTTAAAGATTTTAAAATTTATTTAAACACAGCATTTTTTTTTTTATGTTCTGCTAATCTCAATAGTGAAGTAATTACAAGTTTGTTTCTGATGAGTATTGTTTCTGCCAGTGTCATTGATGGTGTCTCGTTTACTTGATTATCTTTGCATGGAGCTCATTTTCCTTAAAAAATTATATGTGTGTAGGATAAAGGGGATTTAAGTTACTTCTTTTAAGAGTCTAAGGACATGAACAGTTAGGGATTACTGCAAATTAAATTACATTCATAACATTTTCTCTCACTACCTAAGCTATTGCACTTGAATGCAAACCTATAGAAAGTTTGGGTTAATTGCCAAAGCAACACTCCATGCAGTTTCACGGGAGTGGGGACAGGGAAAGGCTTTGCTTCTGGTTCTGCATTACTGTGAAACAAGGCCTACATGTACAAAAACATCCAAGGAGTTCCTGATTAATGAGGAAAGCAAATTGAAAGGGCTCTGGGATTTCATTTCTACATTCCTCTTTCCTAGGATCACCAAAATGGGAATGGAAAAAAAAAACAAACTATGATTCCAATTTATTACAATAAGCTTTGTTGGCTGAAATTTTATAGCTATTAGGAGAGAAAAAAATTTTGGCAGGACTCTTAGACATGTGACCTGGAGGAATTCAGGTCTTTTATCTCATCTGTGGATGCTCAGTGGGATAGATGACTTGGGTCCTTACTTAAGGCAGTTCTTCTAATCAGGTGAGATCGAGAATTGGCTATTGTCCTCAATCTGATGCCTTGCTGGAGTACATGACTGGTCGGGAAATAATGATCATGTATGCCAGAATATGGGGAGTCTCTGAGCGCCAGATTCACCTGTATGTGAACAACTGGTTGAACTCACTACACCTGGAGTCCCATGCTGACAAGCTTATCCACACCTACAGGTGAGGCAATATGCTCCTGCTCTTTTTGTTGCTGCTGCCAATATTGAGGTGCCTCCATATGTTCCTGTTTGAAACAAATGCCCACAGTGCTATCTAAGCCCCTCTGTCACAGTTATCTAATTGTGAAGTTGTCTAGTGCCTTGCTAGGTTGCAGATAAGGCAGATCAATATAGTTTCATGTTTCCCCTCCGCAGAGATGAAACTCAAAATCCTAGTTCTCTTTGAACTGTAGCCTTGGAACTTCAAAAGGAAGCATCTTCTTCCTAGTCTCCCTATGGTTATTTGTCTCCCAAGTAAGGAGAACTGTGAGGCTCTTTCTTCTTACGTACCTGGGAAACCTATGGTACCCTAAGAAGAAGTAAATAAATGCCACTGATAACACTGCTGAAATCAGTTACATAAACATAAGTCACTCCTCTACATTACATATGAAAGTGAATTGATATATACACCTTTACCTGGACCTGCTGCTTTATTGAAGTTACATCTAATCAGCATCATGGATGTCCATATTAAGTGTCTTCTGGGACCCTCAGCATTTTAGATGATTGTGTTAATTCTTTCCCATAAATAACTGATTTGTATAGTCTCCTCTTTCGCACTTTTTCCCCTTCCTTCAACATGAAGTGGAGGAAACAAACGTAGACTGAGTACTGTTATTGCCTTAATGGGAAGGCCCTCAGTCATCTTCCTGGATGAGCCATCAACTGGCATGGACCCAGTAGTTCGGCGCCTGCTCTGGAATCTAATAACACAGACACGTGAATCTGGCAAAGCCATCATCGTAACCTCCCACAGGTGCGGCTCATTTGGGAGTCTTGGTTGGGGGTTGGCAGGAATGTTGGACAATGAAACTTGTCTGAGTATGTGAGTTCCTCATTAATCCTAATGAATGGAACAGCCAAGAATCCTCACTGAGTTAAATAACTAAGGATGGGAAGAGGGCAGGAAGTTTAGGAAATGTTCCTTTGGAGGATTTGGTCCTCTACTACTTTGCATTTGAAAACTTCCCACATCCCAGCTATGAACCTAATGATGGGCAAATGCAACTTCCCATTGCAAAGAGTCACAGAATTCTCCCACTGTTTGAACTACAGAATGTCCTATAAAGGGGAACTTGTAGCCTTACATTGTTCTGGTATCTTGTTTTGCCAGTATGGAGGAATGTGAAGTCCTTTGTACCAGGCTGGCCATTATGGTGAAGGGGAAGTTGATGTGCTTGGGCAGCCCTCAGCACCTCAAGAACAAGTTTGGCCAGTTGTACATCCTGAAGGTCAAGGTCAAACCTGATATGAATAAGGATAAATTAGATGATTTAAAAAATTTCATCTCAACAACCTTCCCAGGTAAATGAAGTTGGGCTAATTTTTTTAGAGATACATTAAATCATAATTGTTTTTCTCACAATCCATACATTTTATATCTTCAATAGCTGTTTCCTGTGAGTTATTAATATTTATAGATCTTCCATACTGAATTCCTTTTGGGGTGCTTGTTACTATGAACTTTTTTGGCCTGGTTATGATAAGAACTTTCAGAGAAAACAAAGGATCTCACCAAGTTCTTGCATCAACTAGTAAGGCAGTTGTAGCTTTATGCTGTCCACAGGAATTATAGACCTAAAGTCATATTTTTTTAGCATAATTTTCAATTATTTGTACATATTATCCATGAAAAATTTTCAGGGTGTTTTCCCTTACACTAAAAGCATGTAATTCTGGTCTTTTGCTGTCAGAATCAGGATATGGTTTTGAAATGTAAACTAGAACCACTAAGTTTCTTCCTCTTCTTTCTAGGATAGTCCTGCTTTTGGGTGCTAAATTCAACAAGCACCTCTCTGCCTACATGGTACAGTACCACAGACAGCAACTATTTCCTTCTGTCCCTTACCTCTCTTTCCTAAACATAAAGCAGGGGCATGGCAACATTTTCTATAATTCTGGTTTGTCATTTTAATTTCCATTTTGCTACACTGAGCAAAATATCACAGAAATTTCTCATGTGTCAGGCTGAGAACCTGGAACTTTATCTTCTAGACAGTGGAAAATAGCATGATTGATTACACAGTAGGAATGGACAGCAGAAAATAGAAAAATGGGTGGAAGAGCAGATGTGGAAGAGCAGATGTGAGGAAGAACTAATGATTATGATGTGTCCACGACACAGGCAGATGGCTATGTCCATTAAGAAGTTGAATTTTTGCTTATCCAGTCATTTGGCAAATATTTTCAGTACTTATTGTATCAGAGTTCTATTTGATGTTGTTCCTAAATCACTATAAAGAGAAGCCGTGACCAAAACAAAATCTCCTTTACTGTAAGCTGTCCTAGAAACTTGCTGTACTTGAAGAATGGACTCTAAACACTGACCAGAGCCCTATCCTCAGGGATGTGGACACAACTGCTTTAAAAGGAATGTGGGTTTGATACAACGTTCCTAACTATAGGGGGTAGTTGCCCAGTCCTTCCTCATATTATTCTTGAACAAATACCTGTTCAAATAGGACACAATTTGAAAAAAATTCACATGGGGCCTATAAATATTAACTTTTGAAAAGATAAAATAAATATTACAAAGGATAGATGGCATATACATTTCAAAAGAGAACTTAACTACAGGAATCTGAGAATATTTAGGGGAAATAATTCTACACCGTTTCAAAGAAATTTAAGTGACCATATTTTTTTAGAATAAATACACAAATAGGATGACTTTATTTCTACAGTATGGAAGATTACATATTCTGAAAAACACTCCTGGTAAAATAAAACTAGAATGTAGTAAAAATAAAAATATTTTAATATAGCATCTGGCTATATAACTTTATTAGCTTTACAGCTGTGGTGCTCCTTTCTCAGAAACAAACACGAGAAAATTATTTAACAACCAATAAAGAAAAAAGGGAAAAAAGGATAAACAATGCAAGAAAATGGAAAGAGCAAGCTAAGAGACGAGAGCAAGCAAAAGAAAATCCAAATCCTGGATTTTAACAGTGGGTTATCTAATATAATGGCAAAAGCACAAACAGCAGAAGACAAATAAAAGGCATCTCATAAAAATTAAAAACTTTTGTTCATCAAAAGACTACAAAAAAAAGTGAAAAGACAAGCTAATGACTAGGACAATATCTTTGAAAACCATATATCCAATAAGAATCTAATAACAAAAAAATATATAAAACTTTGACAGCCTAAGAACAGAGAGACAAAGAATTCAATCATAAAATGGGCAAAGGACTTGAATAGACATTTCACAAGAGGACATTCAAATGGCCACCAAACACATGAAAAGATGCTCAAGATCATTAGCCATCAGAGAGATGCAAATCAAAACCAAATGAGATACTATTTCACTCCCACTAGGATGGCTAAGATTAAAAAAAAAAAAAAAAAAACAGAAAATAACAAATGTTGGTGAGGATGTAGGGAAATTTGAACCCTAATCCATTGCTGGGTTCAAATTTCCTAATCCATTGCTGGGTGCAAAATGGTACAGCTGTTGTGAAAAA
This sequence comes from Loxodonta africana, assembly GCF_030014295.1. Classification (NCBI taxonomy): domain Eukaryota; kingdom Metazoa; phylum Chordata; class Mammalia; order Proboscidea; family Elephantidae; genus Loxodonta; species Loxodonta africana. The sequence continues at coordinate 77,511,255 of NC_087353.1, forward strand.
CACTGTGGTAGGTCCTCAAAATACCAAAAATAGAACTGTCATATGACCTAGCAATTCTAGATATATACCCAAAAGACGTGAAAGCAGACTCAAACAGAGACTGGTACACCAATGTTCATTGCAGCACTCTTCACACTAGCCAAAAAAGTAGAAACAACCTAAATGCCCATCAGGAGGTGAATGGATAAACAAAATGTGGTACATATATACAATGGAATACTACTCGGCCAGTAGAATTCTTGATATGTGCTACAATATAGATGTAACTTGAAGATAAAAAAAAAAAACACTGAGTGAAATAAGTCAGTCACAGAAGGACAAATATTGTATGGCTTCACTTATATAAGAAGAAAAGAAAAGGCAAGTGTACAGGGGCCAAAGTTTATTAGTGGTTACCAGCGGCAGGAGAGAAGGGGAAAGGGGGTTCATTGAGTAAGGGAAGCACTGAACACTCAATTATTGTAACTGCTGTCAATAAGTTGTACCCGTGTAAAAATTTGAACTGGCAAAAGTTGTATGGTAGATACTTTTACAACAAAGACAAAAAAAAAAAAAAAAAGCTGCTGAGTGACGCAGTAAGCCTCCATCTTTGAGCTGGACACCACTGTTTCCAATTCTGCCAGTCAAGAGATTTGGTTTCTATGCAATGTGCACACTGCCCTTCTCTTTTCTAAGACAGGGATTAAGTTTCTAGCAGGGCTTTGACCCATAATTTTTCCCATTCCTGTTATTGCTCCAGTTCATCCACATTTTAAAAATTTGTATCTGTTCAAGTGTTGCTTCACTGGCCATGAATGAACTGGACAGATCCGTTTTGAAACCCTGTTATGACTAAAAAACTCATGGGATTTGATTCCTTGGTTTGGAGGCTTAGAGTGATGGTTTCATGGGACATCCTAGTTAACTGGCCTAATAACTTGTTTAGTGCTTCTGTTCTACCTCTTAGTTCACTGCATAGTGCCTGGGGTTTTAAAAGCTTGGAAGCGGTCATCCAAGGTACAATAATTGGTCTCTATTGGCCTGGGGCAACAAAGAAAGAAGGAGAATCAGGAATAGGAGGGGGATGTGGAATGTGTGACTAATTGCCTCAATAAACAACTGCTTCCTTTGCCATGAGACCACAAAAACTGGATGGTGCCATCTACCATTACAGAACATTTTGATCAATGATTCCATAGAAGAATCCTGATCAAAAGGGGGAAAATGCAGAACAGAAATTTAATTTGAATGGCCTCCAGACTTTCTGGAGCCAGAGGGGTTTAGATGAACCCCTGAAAATATTGCCCTGAGATAATCTTTAAGCCTTAAACCAAAAATATCCCCTGAAGTCTTCTTAAAATCAAATAATAGTTTAGCTTAACTAGTAAAAAATGTCTGCCTTGAGCATTATGCCCTTTTCAGAACTATCTAAATGGAACCAAAATGACTATACCAACTCCAAAGATAGGAACCTTAGGGGGCAGTGAGTTTATGTTAATGGAGGAGGAACAACTCAGAAAAGAATGAGAATCATTGCACAACTTGAAGAATGTAATCAGTGACACTGAATTGAACATGTAGAAATGGTCGCATTGGTATGTGTTTTGCAGTATATATTCCCAACAATAACAAAATAAAATTTAAAGAAATAGTAAAAAAAGAAATATTGATAAGCATTCAAGAGAAAGTGAGAGGAAGCAAGGCAATCACAATCCAATACAACTAAGAAAACAGTCTCCCAAGAAAGCAACAGAGTAGAACAAATACTAAAAACTATTATTCAAGAAACTTTCCTGAAATAAAACAGGACAAACCTACATATTGAAAGAGCAGCGAATACACCTGAAAAATCATCAACACCAAGAAATATTCTAATTTAACAGTTATATTTTACCTATTAAGGGAAGGAGTCTTTGGATCCAGATTCCCATTTACAAGGGGGAAAAAAAAAACAGATAGATCTCAGACTTTGTGACAAGGGCATTTTATACTAGGAAAAAATGCAACATATTTAAGAAACTCAATTAAAAAAAAAAGCAAGCCAAGGGTTTTATATCCAGCCAAAATGACCTTCAAGAATAAAAGTCACAAACAGCTATCAACACATAAGAACTCAGGGAATATTGTCCCCATAAGCTCTTTCTAAAGATTATACAAAGAAAAAAAATCAAATCAACTAAGAAATGATTAGAGAAGCTTCTGTGTAAGAACCTTTGGTGAGCATTGAATATATTTAACCCTAAAACTTAGCCTAAATGAAGGGGATCCGGATCATAGACTATTACATAATTGGTACACGTTTTAGAAACATATGTAAAATATAATTTTCAAAAATGGAGAAGACAGATTATAAAGTAGAATATGCTTACTGAATGCCATTATTAACATGGAATAAAAGTATTTTACTATAATTTAGATGCAGGGAAAGGAAGGTAAAAGATGACTAGCACATTCAATGTCATGCTTAATAGGAAACCAAAAGACATTATCTTAAAAAGAAAACACACTGTATATGAAAATCAACTTAAAGTGGATCAATGACCTAAATATGAGATCTAAAACCATAAAAATCTTAGAAGAAAACATAGAAGTAAATCTTCAGAAACTTGTTTTTGGCAATGGGTTAATAACACGAAAAGCATGAGTAACAAAAGAAAAAAAATAGATACACTGGACTTCATAAAAATTAATAACTTTTGTGCATCAAAGGACTTTATCAACAAAATGAAGAGACAACCTACAGAATGGGAGAAAATATTTAGAACCATGTATCTGATCAGGGTTAATATCCAGAATATATAAAGAACTCCCACAGTCAACAACAACAAGACAGACAACCCAGTTTAAAAATGGGCAAAGGATTTGAATAGACATTTCTAGAAAAAAGCTCTACAAGTGGCCAATAAACACATGAAATGATGCTCAACGTTATTCATTCCAAACCAAAAAACTCGTTGCCATCAAGTCGATTCTGACTCATAGCAACCCTGTAGGACAAACTAGAGCTGCCCCATAGAATTTCCAAGGAGCGCTTGGTGAATTTGAACTGCCAGCGTTTTTGGTTAGCTGCTGTAGCACTTAACCGCTACGCCACCAAGGTTTCCATTAGTCATTAGGTAAGTGCAAATGGAAAACACAGTAAGATGCTACTTTACCCCTACTAAACCAGCTGCTGTCGAGTAGACTGTAACTCATGGCAGCCCCAGAGTAGAACTGTGCTCCATGGAGTTTTCAGGGACTGATTTTTTCAGTAGATCACCAAGCATTTCTTCAGTGGTGCCTCTGGGTGGACTTGAACCTTTAATCTTTCAGTTAGCAATCTATCTATATACGTATACACATATTTTATAAATTTATATTTGTCTTTATATATATTTATATAACTTATATATAATTATAAAGCAATATGGAAGAACTACTGCCAAATATATCAGTACTTCAAATGAATGCAAATAGGCTTAATTCCCCTTTAAATAAAGAAAAAAATTTCAGACTGGTTAACAAACAAAATCTAACTCTTTGCTATCTATGTGAGAGATACTACTAAAATTAATTGAATACGAGAGGTTAAAAATAAAAGAATGGGCATCGTGCTCTCATGCTAACCCGCACTTGGCCTGTAGTCATGCATTAAAAAGTTTTAGCTAAATCTTCTCACCAGCTTGTATGGCATCTGCCAGTGTCTGCCTTGTGCCAGCAGATGCTCTGGTCCTGTTTCTCCCTGCAGGTACCTGTCTGTCCCCAGATTTTGGGTTGGTTGTTTCCCCTGTGGTTGCCCCATGGGAGAACTGATGGGTTCAAGAAAAGTCATTAATTCCGTTTGTTCAGCCTTATTTTGTTATAAAGGGTGGAAGGGACACTCTTTCCAGTTCTCTGTATCTCCAAGGTGAAACCAAAATCGGTATAAACAATTTTAAAAAGAGAAATGGCCCAACAGTTCTACCTGTGATTGAGGAGATAGGTGAAATAGTATTTAAATCAGCAATATTCAGCAATAATACTGATAGACCCATACATCTATCAGTAGTTGAGTGGAAAATAAATGATAGAATATTCATACACCAGAGTACTCTCCAGATAGGACAATGAATGAATAATAGCTGTATGCAACAACATGAATGAATCTTATTATCATAATATTGACTAACAGAACAAGAAAGAACGTACACTAGATGATTCTATTATCAATTCATTCTGTACCTTCTGTCAAGTTCAAAAGTAGGAAAAACCAAGCTATAATTTTTAGAGCTACAAATTTTAAGTAAAAAGACAATAAAAAAAAAAGGAGATGCTCACGACAACAGTGAAAGTATTGGTTACTTTTTCTGGGAAACAGACACTGGGAAGTGTAACATGGGCATGTCTGGGGTACCATTACTTGACCCACACTGGGTGGTTTCATGAGTGTTTACTTTGAAGAATTCATTAAATATGTTTGAGATATTTCATAATAGAATAGCTGTTATGTGATCATGGACACAAGACATATATTAAGATTACTATGAAAAATCACACACCATTTCAAACACTTTTTTTTCTTTTAAACATTTTAATCTTAGTTAATTCAATTTACAATAATCTGCAAATATGCAATTATATATATATATCTGTGTGTGTGTGTGTGTGTGTGTTCTAAATTAGGAATGGATACCACGCTCTTTGCTCTTATTCCTTCAGTAGATTCTTAACTCACGTATAAAAGAAACAAGAACATGCAGCCTGACTTGGCTGCTTTATAGTTCTGATTTCATCTTTCACATGGCATGGAGATTGCATAATCATGAGAATAGGGAGGAGGGCTTCTCCTCATCTCCTTCCCACCAAACATACTATATGTGCATGCGTACACATGGAACCAGGGGGAAAATGCTCCGAATCCATATTCTCAGCACTACGTTTAGGAATAACATCTTGTAGTAACACTAGAGTTTTAGAAGGCTCAGGTTTTTTATATTGGGCATGTGAGGTGACACTTTTCCTGTGCCTAAAAGTGAGTAGCCTCAACAATTGGTGTAAACACCAAATAATATTATTTCAGCAGGAATAAATCTGCTGAAAGAATTAACCATGACACCATGCACGCCTATCAGCGAGTGTGGGCTTTTGGATTTTGTATCCTTTTATATTAACTGCATCAATTCACCCTTCTATTGCATATACTTAAATTGATGTAGCAGTGACTCAGCAATTTCAAATGGAATATGTAAGATATTCACCTGTCATATCTTTCCTTTCTTAGGAAGTGTCATTAATCAGGAGACTCAAAGGGTTATTAACTACTACATCCCCAGCAAGGACAATAGCTGGGCAAAGGTGACTATAGAAACCATGCCCTTCTAACATTACATGTTAAGAGAGCACTAATGATGGCAAGTATTTGATATTCAAGCATGTAGAAGCGGAGCCTGGCATTGTGGCAGGAGCAGAGGCTTTAGGGTACTTTTCAGAGGCCCTGGATAAGTTTAATTGCTTGAACTTTCTGGCCATAAATTTCATTATTATTCGATGCCCATCAACACAATGGGGACAGAGAGCTGCCTTCTCTCTGTTTCTCGATTTTCTATTCCTTGTACTTTCTCACCTTCCCCTTCTCTGCCTTTTGTCCTCTAGTAAAAATTTGGCAGGAGTTGGGGGAATGTGATGAGGGGAGGTTCATCTGGGTTGGGGATCATGAGGGGTTTGCAATGGTAACTGCGTTTGTTGCTGTTCTTAAAGGTGTTTGGAATTTTGGAGGAAGCAAAAGAGCAATTTGACTTAGAAGACTATTCCATCAGTCAGGTAACACTGGAACAAGTCTTCCTGACCTTTGCTCACCCAGATAAAAAAGATGATTTTGAGAAATAGATACCACGAGATTCAGTTAAAACCAGTGTCTTTCTTGGACTGCTGTCTACTATATCTGGATACATAGAGGGACATTCCTGTGTATGTATATCTTGGTGTAAATACATGTATGTAATAAAGAGTCCACTAAAGGAGAGTGTTTGTCTCCTTATTTGTAGATTTAGGTGAGTGGCCTTTGTATTCACCCTGTGCAAATCTAAGGACATTTGGTGAAATTCCTGTTTTCTGTCTAAGAAATAAGGAAGAACAGCATTTATCAGTGTGGGGACAATTCTTTGGCATTCTGAATGTTTGAACGGAAACATCTAGAAATGATGGTGCTGTCAGATGGGACAGCCCAAACAGCAAGGACTTTGTTTTAGCAGCTGAGTTATAGAAAAGAGGAGCATAAGATCTAGAGCAAATCATCTTTATTATGGACACACACACACACAACAATTTTACACTGAAAAGAGTGTAATTATAATCAAGTTTTGAGTGACGAGTGAGTTACTGTTTCCAAAACCCAAACCCAGATTTTACATTTATAAGAGAGTCTTTGCACCAAGAATATTCAGAGTCTAGGAACAGAAAGCAAAAAAGGAATTTCTTTTTAAAATAGTGTGTTTTCCTTTCCTTTTTTGCCTCATCTCTAATTTAGAAGGGGCCAAGGAGAAGTTAAGGAGAGAAGGAGGGAGTTAAAGAGCTTTTCTTCTGATTCTTGTCTGGGCAGATTGAGGTCTACATTCAAAATCCCTATTGCAATAGAGTAGATTCTGACTCATAGCGACCCTAAAGGACAGAGTAGAACTGCCCCATATGGTTTCCAAGGCTGTAATCACTAGGGAAGCAGACATTTTGGTTAGCAGCTGAGTGCTTGCTTAATCACGGTGCCACCAGACCTCCTTGAGTCCCCCATAAGCAACATGAAAAACCTAAGCACATCTCCAGGATTCTTGGGCAGATGAGCAGATAAGTAGAGATGATCCTGGAGGAATCACAAGATAGAGGGAGTCCATGAAGCTGCTCTGTTTTGGGGTAATCTGTTCAAGGTTTTTATATCTTCAATTTCATATCATCAGTTTTAATAAAGCAGTATCCAGAAGCTATTCACTATTGTTTTTAGCTGCAGTGTAAATTTCCTATGGCTTCTATTCCCAGAATTGCCCTAGATCTCTGGCAAGTGATCTCTGGCAAAAAATTTCCACCAGGTTGGCCATCTTTAAGAAGGGAGAGGGAACTCACTTTATTAAGCCCTTAGTCTACTTCTGAGCCAACATGTCTTAAGGCAATCATTATTTTCCCCCCAGCTCTCCAAGAAGTGCATTTATAAAGGTCTAGTTGACAATGACATTGTGTTCATTATCAAAAAGAACATTTCAAGGTCTATGCCAAAGTACAACACTGTCAGTGATAAGATAATATTCATACGCCTAAAAAGAAGACCAGTTAATAACGATTATTATCCAAATTTACACGCTAACCACTAAGGCCAAAGATGAAAAATTAAAGATTTTTCAGCTTCTGCAGTCTGAAATTGATCAAACATGCTGTCGAGATGCATTGATAATTACTGGCAATTGGAATGTGAAAGTTGCAAACAAAGAAGATTGGTAGTTGGAAAATACTACCTTTGTGATAGAAATGATGCCGGAGATCGCATGACAGAATTTTGCAGGACCAAGGACGTCTTCAATGCAGATACCTTTTTTTCAACAACATAAATGACGACAGTATACATGGACTTCACCAAATGGAATACACAGGAATCAAATCTACTACATCTATGGAAAGAGTCAATGGAAAAGCTCTATTATTAGAACAAGCCCAGGGGCCTACTGTGGAACAGACCATCAATTGCTCATATGCAAATTCAAGTTGAAGTTGAAGAGAATTAGAAGTCCACGAGAGCCAAAGTATGACCTTGAGTATATCCCACCTGAATTTAGAGACCATCTCAAGAATAGATTTGATGCACTGAACACTAATGACCGAAGACCAGATGAGTTGTGGAACAACATCAAGGACATCATACATGAAGAAAGCAAGAGGTCATTATAAAGACAGGAAAGAAAGAAAAGACCAAAATAGATGTCAGAAGAGACTCTGAAACTTGCTCTTGAACACAGAGTAGCTAAAGCAAAAGGATGAAATGAAATAAAAGAGCTGAAGAGAAGATTTGAAAGGGCGGCTCGAGAAGACAAAGTAGAGTATTATAATGATATGTGCAAAAAACTGGAGATAAAAAACCAAAAGGGAAGAACATGCTCAGCATTTCTCAAGCTGAAAGAACTGAAGAAAAAATTCAAGCCTCAAGTTGCAATACTGAAGGATTCTGCAGGGAAAATACTGAATGATGCAGGAAGTGTCAAAAGAAGATGGAGGGAATACACAGAATCACTGCACCAGAAAAAACTGATCAACATTCAACCATTTGAGGGAGTAGCATCTGATCAAGACCTGATGGTGCTGAAGGAAGAGGGCCAAGCTGCACTGAAAGCACTGGAGAAAAACAAGCCTCCAGGAATTGACAGGATACCAGTTGAGATGTTTCAACAAATGGATTAAAAAAAAAAAAAATGGATGCAGCACTGGCAATGCTCACTTGTCTATGCAAAGAAATTGAGAAGAGAGCTACCTGGCCAACTGACTGGAAGAGATCCATATTTGTACCGATTCCAAAGAAAGGTGATCCAGCAGAATGTGGAAATTATTGGACAATACCATTAATATCACACACAAGTAAAATTTTGCTAAAGATCATTAAAAAATGGTTGCAGTGGTACAACAACAGGGAACTGGCAGAAATTCAAGCTGAATTCAGAAGAGGATGTGGAACAAGGCTGTTGATGTCAGATAGATCATGGCTGAAAACAGAGAATACCAGAAAGATGTTTACCTGTATTTTATTGGCTATGCAAAGGCATTTGACTATGTGGATCATAATAAATTATGGATAACATTGCAAAGAATGGGAATTCCAGAACACTTAATTGTGCTCATGAAAAACCTGTACTTAGACCAAGAGGCAGTTGTTTGGACAAACAAGGGGATACTGATTGGTTTAAAGTCAGGAAAGGTGTGCGTCAGGTTTGTATTCTTTCACCATACCCATTTAATCTGTATGCTGAACAAATAATACAAGAAGCTGGACTATATGAAGAAGAACGGGGCATCAGGATTGGAGGAAGACTCATTAACAACCTGCGTTATGCAGATGACACAACCTTGCTTGCTGAAAGTGAAGAGGACTTGAAGCATTTACTAATGAAGATCAAAGACCACAGCCTTCAGTATGGATTACACCTCAACATAAAGAAAACAAAAATCCTCACAACTGGACCAATAAGCAATATCACCATAAATGGAGAAAAGATTGAAGTTGTCAAGCATTTCATTTTACTTGGATCCACAATCAACGCCCATGGAAGCAAGAGTCAAGAAATCAAATGATGCAATGTATTGGGCAAATCTGCTGCAAAAGACCTCTCTAAAGTGTTAAAAAGAAAAGATGTCACTTTAAGGACTAAGGTGCACCTGAACCAAGCCATGGTGTTTCAATCACCTGATATGCATGGGAAGGCTGGACAATGAATAAGGAAGACCAAAGAAGAATTGATGGCTTTGAATTATGGTGTTGGCAAAGAATGTTGAATGTACCATGGACTCCCAGAAGAACAAACTAATCTGTCTTGGAAGAAGTACAGCCAGAGTGCTCATTGTAAGTAATGATGGCGAGACTTTGTCTCACATACTTTTACATATTATCAGGAGGGACCAGTCCCCGGAGAAGGACGTTATGCTTAGTAGAGTTGAGGGTCAGTGAAAAAGAAAAAGACCCTCAGTGAGATGGATTAACACAGTGGCTGCAACAATTGGCTCAAGTGTAACAAGGATTTTGAGGATGGCACAGGACCAGGCAGTGTTTTGTTCTGTTATACATAGGACACTGAATCGGAACCTAACAACGACAACAGTTGGCTTCATTAATAGCCCTCTTTAAAATTCCTTTACTCTGGTAGTCTCTTTCACTGCCCCTCCCTATTGCCCATCCCATCTCTTCATCTCCTAGTATGAAACAAAAGAATACCATCCATCTACGGACAACTAATCTTAGACAAAGGGCCAAAGTTCATTAAATGGGGAAGAGAAAGTCTCTTTAACAAATGGTGGTGGCAAAACTGGATATCCATCTGCAGAAAAAATAAAGCAGGATCCGTACCTCACACCATACACAAAAACTAACTCAAAATGGATCAAAGACCTAAATGTAAAACCTTAAACTACAAAGATTATGGAAGGAAAAATAGGAATAATGCTAGGGGCCCTAATATACAGCTTAAATAGAATACCAAACATAACAAAAAATGCACAAATAGCAGAAGGTAAACTAGATAACTGGAACCTCCTAAAAATTAAACACTTATGCACATCAAAGATTTTCCAAAAGAATAAAAAGAGAGCTCACAGACACGGAAAAAATTTGTGGCTATGACATATCTGACAGAGTCTAATCACTAAAATTTATAGAAGACTTCAACTCCTTAACAACAAAAAGACAAACAACCCAATTAAAAAATGGGCAAAGGACATGAACAGACACCTCACCAATAGACATTCAGGCAGCTAACAAACACATGAAGTGATGCTTGAGATCATTAGCCACTAGAGAGATGCAAATCAAAACTAAAATGGGATACCATCTCAACCCGACATTACTGGCACTAATTAAAAAAAAATGTTGGGGAGATTGGAACTCTTACACACTGCTGATAGGAATGCGGTACAGCCACTATGGAAAATGATATGGTGCCTCCTTAAAAAGCTAGAAATAGGAATACCATACGATCCAGCAATCCCACTCCTACCAACATATCCTAGAGAAATAAGGGCTGTCATACAAATAGACATATGCACACCAATACTCATTACAGCATTATTCACAATAGCAAAAAAGATGGAACCAACCTAAATGCCCATCAACGGATGAATGGATAAAAAAAAAAACTGTGGTATACACACACAATGGAATACTATGCAACAATAAAGAGTAATGATGAATCCAAGAAACATCTCACAACATGGATGAATCTGGAGAACATTATGCTGAGTGAAGTAAGTCTATCACAAAAGGTCAAATATTGTATGAGACCACTATTATAAAAAGTTTAAAAAAGGTTTAAACAGAAAGTAACATTCTTTGATGGTTACCAGGGATGGGAGGGAGAGGGATGGAAAACCACGAACCAGATAGTGTAGACACATGTTAACTTTGAGGAAGGAAAAGGCAATACATAATATGGGGAAAGTCAGAACAACATGACCAAGACAAAGACACTGAGAGATATGCAAGAATAAAAGGCAATTACGCTAATACTACAACATATACAACCCTGCAACAACAGTAATAACAGTAATTTATGAGTGAAATCATAGATATGTATGCTAAATAGGTATGGGAGGGCATATGGGAGTACACTCGTGCATATAGACTAAATTGTAGATATTTCTACACATATATTCATATGTACTGCATGTATAGTCCTACATAAAATGGAGCACAGTCAGGGAAACTTCTTAGATATAACCAAACACTCCTTAGGACCATAGTCTCAGAGGCCATCTAGGTCAATTGGCATAACATAGTTCACAAAGTCAGTGTTCTACATCCCAATTTAGTGAGTAGCATCTGGGGTTTTAAAAGCTTGGAGAGCCATTTAAGATAAACAGCTATTGGTCTCTTCCCATAGAAGCAAAGGAGAATGACAAAAACCAAAGACTCAAGGAAGCAATTAGTCCAAAGGACTGACTAATGGCCCACACGAACCACAGCCTCCAGTAGCCTGAGTCCAGAAGAACTATGTGGTGACCAGCTACCACTACCAACCGCTCTGACCAGGATCACAATAGTGGGTTCCTGACAGCGGGGAAAAATGTAGAACAAAATCCAAATACCAGATTTATTAGTCTGATAGAGACTGGAGGTACCCCGAAACTATGGCCCTTAATCATGCTTCTAACTTGGATCTGAAGCCATTCCAGGAGATCACCTTTCAGCCAAATAATAAAACCAAAAACCAAACTCATTGCTGTCCAGTCGATTCTTATAGCAATGCTATAGGACAGAGTACAACTGCCCCACAGGCTTTCCAAGGAGCAGCTGGTGGATTTGAACCGCCAACCTTTTGGTTAGCAGCCAAGTTCTTAACCACTGTGATACCAGGGCTCCCCATATAAAAAAAAAAAAATTTTATATAATAGGCCTATAAAATAAACAATAACACCCATGAGGAAAGTGCTCCTTGGAACAATCAACTATACAAGACCAAAAGAGCAACATTTGCCCAAAAGCAAAGAGGAGAAGGCAGGAAGGGGCGGGAAAACCACACAAATGGGAACCAGGAATTCAGGGTAGAAATGGGGAGAGTGCTGACATTTTGTGTATAAATTATTGAATGGGAAACTAATTTGCACTGTAAACTTTCACCTAAAGCAAGCAAACAAACATGTGTCAGGTCCTCTACTAAGTATGTACATTACATCCTTTAATCCTACTACAACTTTCTGAGACTAAACCAAAAAACAAAACAAACCCATTGATGTCAAGTCATAGAGACCCTGTAGGACAGAGCAGAACTGCCCCACAGAGTTTCCAAAACGTGGCTGATGGATTTCAACTGCTGATCTTCTGGTTAACAATCACTCTCCTAACCACTGCGCCACCAGGGTTCCTTCTGAGATAAGCAGGTGCTATATTTTGGAGCCCTGGTGGCACCGCGGTTAAGAGCTATGCTGCTAACCAAAAGTTCAGCAGTTTGAGCCCACCAGCTGCTCCTTGGAAACCCTATGGGGCAATTCTACTCTGTCCTAACAAATCTGTATGAGTCGGAATGGACTCCATGGCAATGGGTTTGGTTTTTTAAATATTATTACTATTGCATATTAGAGGCTCAGAATGGCTAAGGAATTTGTCCAAGGTTGCCCAGCAAGTATGCGAGCAGGTTGATCAGTGTCCCAGTGAGGAGGCAGAAACCACGCAGTAATTTGAACGGGGAAAGTTTAAGGAATTACCTGTAACAGAAGGTTGTCTATAAGGAGGTAAAGGGAACTCTAAAGAACACCCTTTGGGTTAGGGAAAATACTCATGGAAGAAACGAACTTAGAAGGGGACCCTCCCCAAGGCTGGGATCAGACCTGGTTGGAGGTGTAATTGTGGCCCACCTGGAAAAGTTCATTGATCCTGGACCGTAGCTGTTCCACAGTTGCCGAGCAGGCAGAAAATAACCCGATGGTATAGACTGGCGGACAGCGAACTGCAACTGGGACTGGCACGCAGGAAACAATTCTGGGGATGTTGGCAGGTTGGCGCTGGGAAACTGACCACTGTGCACCTGTGTGGCTCACTGGGAATCCGCTCTTAACGGGCGTTGAGTGCCTCTGAATGCCCCCACAGGGCGGCTGGCCCCACAAATGGGAGTAAGAACGAGAGAACACCTTTACCAGCAAGAGAAGCCCGTTGTCATGCAGTGTTCCTCCAGCGCCCTCTTCTGACAAAGCTGAACCTCAAGTCGGCTGCGAAGGAGAACTATGAAAAGGGTCCAGCGCCACTTGAACTGACAAGGTAATGAATTCAGGACCTGCGGCTCCAGTGGACGTCGGTATTGGGCTGGGCCTGCGGGAGGAGCAACTACTGAGGAATTCGGGGAGCTTGAGAAAAATTTGAGGTGGGGCTGAACCGAATGGCCAGGGTAGGGCAGCGCGCGCAAAAGAGAGAGACTGTGTCTGTGTGTGTGTGTGGCGGGGTGGGGGGGGGGGGGTTCTATGAGCTGAAGGGTAGTGGGCAGAGGAGGCAAGCACCATGGGGTGGAAACACACACAGAGGGACGGAGGTAGGGACTCATCACCCAATAAACAAGGTAGCTACGGGTTTAAATGTGCTTACTAATCTGTAGCGCAGTTTCATCTGGTTTTCACATTTCAGATTAGTAAGTAAATACAATTAAGCACATGGTACCTTGCTTACTGTAAAAGCATACCGTGTTTATTGGTTAATCCGCTCCTGGGTGGCGGATTGGGGTAGAGCAGCCGCGTCCCTGGCGAAAGGGACGGGTGACCGGCGCCCAGAGCGCTGGGTCCGCCTCAGAAAGGGGATCTTTGGGTGGCCCGCGCGCGGAAGCTTGCAGGACTCTGTGCCTACGCCCCTGGGAGCTCTCCGATAACCCCAACGGACTCTGGACAAGGCTTCAGACATCTGCCGCCCGCGGCCGGGTCCGCTTAGGGTGACCGCGAGATGAGAGCGAGAGGGGAGTCCCGGAGCGAAGCGGGATTGGGGGGTCCTCCAGGAGGGTGGAGCCGAGAGCCAGGGGAGCATGAGAAAGGGCACGAGGTGGGGTCCTTTTCAAGACTGGGGGCCCCAGGCAGTTCACGTGGGATGAGGTGGATGAGGCCCCAGGCGCTGCGGGGTCACGGGCTGAGAGCTCCGAGGGCTGACCCGGGGGTGAGCAGAACAAGTGGCGGCGCCAGGTCTGCGGGGGCGGGGGCGGGGCCGGGCGTGGCGCGTGGCGAGCACTGGGGCGCGGGGTCGGCGCGCGGGCACGGGGTCAACACGCGGGCACGGGGTCGGCGCGCGGGCACGAGGACGGGGTGTGGGCACGGGGCTGTCGCGCGTTGCGCGGGGTCCACGCCTTTGGGAGAGGCGGGCACACCCGTCCGCGGGGGCCGGCGACGCGGCTGGGCGGTTGAGGAGGGCGTTCGGAGGGAGGCGCTGCGCCTGGGTCGACGCGCGCCCCTCAGCGGCGGTGGCGGTGGAGGTGGCGGTTTTGAGGCCTGAGCGGTGAGTGTCCAGGACCTCCCCGCCCTTCCTCCTGCTCCCCAACTCTCTCTGCTCAGGCCGCTTCTTTCTGGACTCCGCCGGGAGGCTGTCAAGTAGAGACCGCAAGCGCGCCCCCCCCCCCATAAGTAAATAAAACACAAAAGGTGCTGAACCGTCCACCGTCCCTCAGAAGCACACACAGGTAACCAGAACAAATCAGACGAAAAGGCACCTGAAAATCACGCATTTTGTTTTCACGGTGCAAGTAATATTTGAGAGCAGGGCCTTTGAGGCAGATGTCCTGGTTCTAGTCCTGATTCTGCCCTTTATTTGCTGTGTGAGGCAAGATGCCTGATTCCGCCAAGGATAGGAACAATGCCATCTCATAAGATGGTTGAGGTATTTAAACGTGAGAATATTCGTTGCTGGAACATAGTAAGTGTTTGTCTTAGTTGTTTCATTTTATGCACAGTTGGCAGAAGATTTAGAAGAATCCTGCACTTTAGATAAAAAGTTGCTTTGAGTCTTTCGCATGTATGCACGATTCAGGGGTCAGTCAGAAACTTGAGTTCACACATCGAATTTGTTGCTTTCTCTCTGTGATTCTCTCTTTCTTTGGCTTCCCTCCTTCACTGTGGTCACTGTGGCCCTGTTTAGAAAGAAGGCAAATTTTCAATCCAAATTATGAGTCGGAATCGACTCCTTGGCAGTGGATTTTGGTTTATACCAGTACTGCAACTGCATACCCGAAAACTAAAGTCGTTAAACAAAACCAAGTATTCACTCAGTGCTTTCAAGTCTCCACCCTTCTAAAACCTTCCTGGCTTCTGTTCACTCCCCAGAGCCTTCAGGCAGGTTTTTTATTTGAGTTCTCCAACTTTGGTTTTCTTTGTCCGAATTGCTTTGTCTATTTTAGTTCTTTTTCCTTTCTATATAAATTTTAGAGTCAGAATGTTGATATCTACAAAAAACCTTGCTGGGATTTTGGTTGGGATCTTGCTGAATCTATATATCAGACTGGGCAGAATTCACATCTTAAAGATGTTAAGTTTTCCAATCCATGAACACTGTGTATCTCTTTATTTGATCTTTGATTTATTCACTGTTTTGTGGTTTTCAGCATAACGATTAAACACATTTGGTTTGATTTATACCTAAGTATTTTCAGTGCATAGGGTCGCTATGAGTCAGAACCGACTCGACGGCACCTAACAACAGCAACAACATTTTCAGTGCTATTGAAAAGGATATTGAGTTTTAAATATCAAATTCTGGTTGATAATTGTTAGTATATATAATACAACTGACTTTTTTACATTGATCTTGCATCCTAAGACCTTGTTAAACTTATTATTTCTAGGATTTTTTTTTTTTTTTTGTAGATTCTTTGGGATTTCCTACACAGACAATCTCGTCATCTGCAGATAAAAGACATTTTTTCCCCATGGTTTCTAATCTATATGCCTTTCACTTCTTTTCCTTGCCTTATTGTAGCCACTAGGACTTCCAGTACAATACTGAGTAAGAGTGGTGAGAGACGCTGTCATTACCTTGTTCCTGATATTAGTGGGAGTAGATTTCAGTCTTTCATCATCAAGTAAGTATGATTTTAGCTGTCAGTTTCCCATATATACCCTTTTTATTAGGTTAAGAAAGTTCTCTTATACTCCTAGTTTCTATCACAAATAGTTGAATTTTGCCAAATGCTGTTCTTGTATCTACTGGTGTGATCAGTTAGATTTTCTATTTTATTCTGTTATTCTCCTTTACTATGTTAATGGTGAATTACATTGATTGAATTTTGAATGTTGAACCAGCCTTGCATTCCTACCAGAAACCCTACTGGGCCTGTCACAAATGCTGGGAAATTCTCAGCCATCCTTTCTTCAAGTATTTCTACAGCTTTGTTTTCTCTTTCGTCTCCTTCTGGTATTCAAATTACATGTTTATTAGACCATTTGATATTTTCCCAAAGCTCTTGGGTAATTTGCTCTGGTTTCTTCCCCCAGCCCCTACTCTTTTATTCTCCTTGTGTTTTAGTTTGGGTAATTTCTCTTGACCTATCTTCCAGTTTGTGGATTCATTTCTCAGCTGTATAGAATCTACTTCTGACCCGTTAAAGGCATCCTTTGACTCTGTTACTGTGTTTTTGATTTCTGGCATTTCCATTTATTCTTATAGTGTCTGTCTCTCTGTTGAAATTACCTGTCTGATCTTGCATTTTATCTCCCTTCTGCCTTAGAGCCTTAAACATATTAATTGTAGTTACTTTAAATTCTCTGATAGTTTCAACATCTGTGTCATATCTGAGTCTGGTTGTAATGACTGCTTTGTCCTTGAAGGCTTTTATTTTGCATTTTCATATGGTTCATAATTTTTGTTGAAAGCTGAACATATTCTGGAGCTTTGGTGGTGCAGTGGTTAAGAGCTTGGCTGCTGACCAAAATGTCGACAGTTTGAATCCACAGCTGCTCCTTGGAAGCCCTATGGGGCAGTCCTGTAGGGTTGCTATGAGTCAGAATTGACTTGATGGCAATGAATTTTGGTTTGGTTTTTTATTTGAACACATTATATAATATAGTAGATACTGAACCCAAAAAAAAAACCCAGTGCCCTCGAGTCGATTCCGACTCATAGCAAATGTTTTTTATGCTTGGAGATGAGCATTCTTTCTGCTAGGCCTTTAGTGCTAATCTAGCTCGGAGTTGGGCTGAGCTTGAAGTTTGTTATTGCTGTGATATTCCACCAGTAAATTCCTATAGAGATACTTTGATTTTGTCTCCTGCCTGGCTTTTTTTTTTTTCCTTTTGCACTGTTCCTTGCAGAGGATTTGTGTCTTGTGACTTCATTTTGCTTATATTTTTATTTGACATTTGTTAGCATGCTATTGGCACGTGGGTAATTGTGGCATTCTCTAATGGTTGGATTAGCCCTCAGTCTTAGGCAGGCACTGTGAACCTGTGTCTCTGGATATGGCCTTCAAAGTGCTTCTGTCCCTTCTCCAGAGGTGGAGTTTCTTCCCCCAGCCCTTTACCTTCCCCAGCTGCAGTGGGTTACCACTAGTGCCCTCAGAATCTGTTTTTAATATTCTTCCTTTTGCAGATTAAAACTTTTTTTGCTTAGGGAAGATGCGGCTGGGTGGACTTTTGGTGGTGGGCTTCTTGCCCTCCCCGACCTGTAATGGGATTTCACCAGTGCAACAGTGACCTTCCTCTCCTTTTGTTCTGTAGTGGCCATATGGGAGATAAGTCTGGGTGGATTTGGGCAGTAATCACTATTCCTTTCTCCCAGCGAGCATGGTGGAAGAGGGGGAGTGCTTTCTCTAAATTCTCCCTGCCCTCCCTGTGAGAACCTGGTGGGGTTCCCAGAGGAAAAGCCTTCAAGAGGGTGGGAGTACCTGCCTCTCACCAGTCTGAAGCCCTCAGAAGGTTCACACTCTCATGCCAACCCAAAGACAGCCTTTGGCAATTTGTTAAAAAATCTCTACATTAATTTTTCTACCAGCTTATTGAAGCCCTGGTAGGTCAGTGGTTAAGAGCTTGGCTGCTAGCCAAAAGGTGGACAGTTTGAATCCACCAGCGGTTCCTTGGAAATCCCATGGGACAGTTCTTCTCTGTCCTATATTGTCTCTATGAGTTGGAATCGACTCGATGGCAATGGGTTTGGGCTTTTTTTTTTTTTCCTTTAAATCAGCGTGTGAAGTTTTCAGCATTGTCTATTCCAGGCAAGCAAATGCTCAGGTCTTGTTTTCCCTGCATAGACCTCTCTCTGTTCAAATTTCAGGTTACCTGTTTGCCCTGAGACTTCAGTTCTCTGGTAGGTTCAAGAAAAGCTATTAATTTGCAGTTCGTCTTGCTTTTTTGGTTTGTTTTAAGAATGGGAACGATACTGTTTCCAGCTGTCTATATCTCAGAGCTAAAACCAATGTAGCCATTTTTGAAAAGAATAAATGAGTATATGGCATTTTCAATCCATATGTAATATTACATGGTTTTTATGTAACTTACTTATTTAATTTTTTTAACTTAGCCCGAAAATTCTAGGTCCTAACAATATTAAGATTGTTATTCAATTTATCACAGTGTATATAGTATTTTCTAAGTAATTAACAATATGTTTAATGACAGAGAGTGAGACTGTATGAACTTTAATGTTTTTCCTATTTGTCCTTAAAATATATTTTTCTGTTGATGTACAGTCAATTGAAATATTTCTTTTTCCTCTGTGTAGTTTTGTCATCAACTTTATATAAAATAAACTTCAGTTTGTTTCCGATTTCTAGGGATTTTAATAAAGTTTAATTGTACATTTTGAATATGAAAACATTTACATAATTCTTGAGTCAAAATTCTGCAACAAAATGTATTCAGTATATCCATTCCTATCCAATATACCTTATTCCCATTCCTACAGCTAATCCAACTTTATTAGGTTTTGGTATATACTTTCCTTGTCTCTTTTAACAAATATTGATAAATACATGTATTTTTCCACAGTCTTCCCTTTTTTCTTAACAGTGTTTCGTACCTGCTTTTTTACTTGGCAGTATATCCTGTAAATGACTCCTCATTTCTTTCTTTTTTTATTATTGTAAAGATTTATAAACATTTGCAAATTCAAGATTTTTTGTATGTACAATTTAGTGACACTGATTTCATTAACAATGTTGTGCAACCATTACCAACATCTGTTGCCCAATTTTCCATCACCATAAACAGAAACTCAATGCTTCCTAAACAGTGCTTTCCCCTTCCTCCCGCTCCTGCTAACCACTAATAAACTTTGGTTTCTATGCATTTTCCTCTTTTAGATATTTCATATAAGTAAAAACAAAAACCCGTTGCCATTGAGTCGATTCCCAGTCCTAGTGACCCTAACGGGCAGAGTACGACAGCCCCATAGGGTTTCCAAGGCTGTAACCTTTACAGAAGCAGATTGCCACATCTCTCTTCTGTGGAGTGGCTGATGGGTTCGAATGGCTGACCTTTCAGTTAGCAGCCGAGCTCTTAACCGTTGTGTCACCAGGGCTCCTTTTCGTATAAGTGACATCATACAATATTTGCCCTTTTGTGATTGACTTACTTCACTTAGCATGTTTTCAAGGTTCATCCGTATTGTAGCATGTATCAGGACTTCATCTCTCCCTGTGGGTGAGGAATATTACATTGAATGGATATATCACATTTTGTTTATCCATTCATCTGTTGATGAACATTTAGATTGTTTCCACCTTTTGTCTATTGTAAATAGTGCTGCAGTGAACTTTGGCGTACAGGTTTCTGTTTGCATTCCTGCCTTCACTTCTTCTGAGTATATACCTAAGTGTAGAGAAATTCTGGGTCATGTGGAAGTTCTGTGTTTAAACTTTGTGGCTGTACCACATTTTGCATTGCCACCAGCAACGGATGAGGGTTCCAGTTTCTCCACAACCTTGTGAACGTTTTTCCTTTTTTTTAAAAAATCTTAGTCATCCTTGTGGGAGTAAAGTGGTATCTCATTTTTGGTTTTGATTTGCATCCACCTAATGGGGAAACCCTGGTGGCATAGTGGCTAAGTGCTATGGCAGTGAACCAAAGGGTCGGCAGTTTGTATCCGCCTGGTGCTCCTTGGAAACTCTATGGGGCAGTTCTACTCTGTCCTATAGGGTCGCTATGAGTCAGAATTGATTCGATGGCAATGGGTTTGGTTTGGTTTTAATTGCTAATGGGAGTCCCTGAGTGGTGCAAATGATTAAGTGCTTGGTTATTAGCTGATAGTTTGGCGGCTTGAAGCCAGCCAGAGGCGTCTCAGAAGACAGGCCTGCGATCTGCTTCCAGTAGGTCACAGCCTTGAAAATCCTGTGGAGCAGTTCTCTGCACAAATGGGGTCCCATGAGTCAGAATTGACCTGATGGCAACTAAAACAGCAACAACAACAACAATGGCTAATGAGATTGAGGATCTTCTCTTGTACTTTTGGCTGCTTGTCTATTTTCTTTGGTAAAATATCTATTCAAATCTTTTGGCTATTTTTTATTGGGCTGTTTCGTCTTTTTCTTGTTAAGTTGTAGGAATTCTTTATGTTTTCCTGATATTAAACTGTTGTACAACATGCAGTTACCAAATATCTTCTCCCGGTCTATAGATTTTCTCTTCACTTGGGTGATAAAAGTACTTTGATGAACAATTTTTTTTTTTAAATTTTGATGGGGTATCATTTATCTGTTTTGTCTTTGGTTGCTTGTGCTTTCAGTGTTATTTCTAAGAATCCATTTTTGAAGACCAGGTTCCAAAGCATTACCCCTGTTTTCTTCTAAGAGTTTTATGTCTTACATTAAAACCCTTTTTCATTTGGTAAAATAGTGGGTCAGTGAAAAAGAGGAAGACCCTCAATGAGATGGACTGATACAGTGGCTGCAAAAAAAAAAAACAAAAAAACTGCAACAATGGGCTTAAACATAGCAATGATTGTGAGAATGGTGCAGGACCAGGCAGTGTTTCATTATGTTGTACGTAGGGTCACTATGAGTCGGAACTGACTTGATGATGCGTAACAATGGCAACAGATCTTGCATTAAAGTTTTTGATCTGTTTTGAGTTAGTTTTTTTGTATGTGGTGTGAAGTCTGGGTCCAACTTCATTATTTTGCACATGGAAATAACAATTTTTCAAGCACCACTTGCTGAAGAGAATATTCTTTCTCCATTGGATAGATTTAGTACTCTCTTTGAAGATCAGTTGTGCATGCTTATCTCTGGACACTAAATTCTGTTCCATTGGTCTGTATGTCTGTCATTATACTAGTTCCAGACTGTTTTGATTACTGCAGCTTTATATTATGTTTTGAGATTGGGAGGTATGAGTCCTTCTACTCTGTTCTTCTTTTTCAAGATTGCCCTGGCTATTCTGGGCCCTTTGCAGTTCCATGTAAACTTGAGGATTAGCTTTTCCATTTCTATAAAGAAGGGCTTTGGAAGTTTAATGGGTATTGGATTGAACCTATAGATTGCTTTAGGAAGTATGTCTACAATGTTAAGTCTTCTGATCCATGAACATGGAATGCCTTTCGTTTATTTAGGTCTTTAAATTCTTTCAGTAGTGTTTTATAGTTTTGTACATTCAAGTCTTTTGTGTCTCTGGTTAAATTTATTCTTAGGTATTTTCTTCTTTTGGATGCTGTTATAAATGGAATTGTTTTGTTAGTTTTCTTTCAGATTGTTTGTTGTTGATATACAAAAACCTGAATGATTTTTTTGTGTTGATCTTGTATCCTGCCATTTTGCTGACTTCATTTATTAGCTTTAATAGTTTTTTTGTGGATTCTTTTGGGATCTTCTATATATAGAATTTTGTCATCTGGGAAAAGGAATAGTTTTACATCTTCCTACCTGATTTGGATACCTTTTATTTATTTTTCTTGTCTAATTTCTCTGACTAACACTTTCAGTACAATATTGAATAGCAGTGGTGAGAGCAGGGGGTCTTTTTCCATTGAGTATAATGCTTAGCTGTGAGTTTTTTCATAAATGTACTTTATCAAATTGACTAGTTTCCGTTTATTTCTATCTTGTTGAATAATTTTACCATGAAAGGGTGTTGGATTTTGTGAAATGCCTTCCCTGCATCAATTGAAATGGTTATGTGGTTCTTTTCTTTTATTAATGTGGTATATGACATTGATTTTTTAATATTGAACCACCCTTAACATTCCTGGGATAAATCTCACTTGGTTACGGTGTATAATCCTTTTAATATATTTTTGGATTAGTTTGCTAGTATTTTGTTGAGGATTTTTGCATCTATATTCTTAAGCGATATTGGTCTGTAGTTGTCTTTTCTTGTGGTATTTCTGTATGGTTTTAGTATCAGGGCAATGTTAGTCTAAGTCTTCCTGGTGCCATAACAGGTAAGCGCTTGGCTACTAACTTAAAGGTTGATGGTTTGAACCCACCCTGTGGCTCTATGGGAGAAAGAACTGAAGATCTGTTCCCATAAAGATTACAGCCTAGAAAACACTATGGGACAGTTCTGATGTGTCACACAGGGACACCATGAGCCAAAATCTACTCAATGGCACACAACAACAACACCACCAACAACATTAGCTTCATAGAATGAGTTAGGAGGTATTCCCTCCTCTTCTATTTTTTGGAAAAGTTTAAGAGTCCACTATGACTCCCTCCACTTCATACCAGCCAGCCCCTTCTCTCACTCATCCCCAGCCACAAAGGGCTAGATCAGCAGATACCAGCTGCAAGTTCAGGAGTCCATATGACTCTGTTGTCCTCAGACCAGCTGGACCCAAAACGGGGGTTTTCCTCTACTCCCCCAGAATACTAGATGAAAGCATGGGAGTCCACATGACTCCATCGGCTTCAGATCAGCTGACTTCCTTGCTCTTTTGGGTCTGAGAGTTTGCTGGAAAACTCACAGAGCTCACAAGAGACACCATACTTGCAATGACAGCTTTAATATAATAAAACAGCATACAAATGAAGAAATACATAGGTGAGGCCTGGGAGGGGTCACAGCGCAGAACTTGCGTGTCCCATGGAGGTACTCGCTACCCTCTCCCATGCATGGTCACCAACTAGGAAGCTCCCTGATCTTTCGTCTTCCAAGGCCTTTATTGACCTCACCACATGGCATGATAGACATAGTCAGTGAGACTTAGTGTTAGGCCCCCAGGTGGTCCCTCTTTGTTGGGTCAGCACCCATTTGTTAGTCTCAGGTGCTGGTACAGCTCAAAAGAACTGAGAACAAAATGCCAGATGCCTTTCAGCAAGGTGATTCCACACCTCACGGTTCACCCCCTGGCCTTTGGTCATAGGTTTTTTCACATGCTTACATTTGGAGGACTAATTCCACCCCCATGGGCATAAGTCTCAGTATTACAATCTCAGTCCAAATTAGCCATTAACAATTAGCCCAGTCCTTCCTCTCTTCACAGGGTGAAAACTTCTTCTAGGCCAAGGTCACTCTGGTTCATAACGAGACTCTATCTGCTTGTGAGATTCCAAAAGCAGGCATATTGATATAGCTGACCTATGATGTCAAAGTATGGTATCATATCTTGCACTAAACCTGAAATCTTGCAGTAAACCTCTCTTAAGGTACTCACATTCACAGTTATAGCTTCTTAAGAATCATACAGTTGTATCATACGTTCATAGTTACAGCTTCTTAAAAATCACGTAGTTGTATCATATAGTCATATCAGCATATTTCCCCACCCCATCTTCCTCAAATCCACCAGGAAAAGAAGAGTAGATCCAGTGGGAATCCTCCCTTCTGCCCCCTCATTTTAAGCATGAGCACATACTCATGAAAGCATGTGAGCCAGTCCTTCATGTGTATATTTCCCTCTTTTATATATTTCCCCTTTTTATTTATTTATTTGTTTATTTAATTTGTTGTTCAGAGTATACACAGCAGAACATACTTTAGTTCACAGTTTCTACATGTACAGTTCAGTGATATTGGTTACATTCTTCAAGTTGTACAACCATTCTCACCCTGCTTTTCTGAGTTGTTCCTCCCTCATCAGTATAAACTCACTGCCCCCTAAGTTTCCTGTCTAATCTTTTGAGTTGCTGTTGATCCCATGTAGATGGTTCTTAAAAGAGCATAATGCTCAAGGCAGACATATTTACTAGTTAAGCTAAAATATTGTTTGGTTTTAAGAAGACTTCAGGGGATATTTTTGGTTTAAGGTTTAAAGATTATCTTAGGGCAATAGTTTCAGGGGTTCATCCAGCCTCCATGGCTCCAGAAAGTCCAGAGTCTATGAGAATTTGAAATTCTGTTCTGCATTTCCCTCCTTTTGATCAGGATCCTTCTATGGAATCTTTGATCAAAATATTCAGTAATGGTAGCTGGGTACCATCCAGTTCTTCTGGTCTCATGGCAAAGAAGGTAGGTATTCATGGAGGCAGTTAGCCACACATTCCATGTCCTCCTACTATTCCTGACTCTCCATCTTCCTTTGTTGCTCCAGGTGAATAGAGACCAACCATTGTGCTTAGATGGCTACTTGCAAGTTTTTAAGACCACAGGAACTACAGAACAAACTAGGAAGTAGAACAGAGCATTAAACATATTATTATGCCAATTAACTGGGATGTCCCATGAAACCATGACGCTAAACCTGCAAACCAAGGAACCAAATCCCATGAGGTATTTAGTTGTACATAAGCAGCCTCAGCAGCTACTCTTTTTTTTTTTTTTGTCATTGTTATAAATTTGTCTCTCGCACAGCTTTTGCCAATTCAGCTTTTTACAGGTGTACAACTTATTGGCAGCACTTACAATACTTGGCTGTGCACCCCTACCCTTAATCAATGTAATTTTTCTATCACTATAAGCTGAAAGTCAGTATTTCATACGCAATAACCACCCCTTTCCTCCACCCTTCCACCCCTGATAAACGCTAATAAACTTTGGTCTCTATAAATTTGTCTTTTTAAATATAAGTAAGGTCATACAATATTTATCGTTTTGTGACTGACTGACTTCACTCAGCATAATGCCTTCACTCTCCATCCATGTTGTAGTGTGTATCAAGGCTTTGTCTCTTCCACTGGCTGAGTAGTATTCTGTTGTATGTATGTACCACATTTTGTTTATCCATTTACCTGTGGTTGGGTGTTTAGATTGTTTCTACTTTTTGGCTATTGTGAATACTGCTGCAGTGAGCATTGGTGTACAGGTCTCTGTTTGAGTCTCTGCTTTCAGTCTTTTAGGTATACTTAGGGGTTGAATTATTGGGTCATATGATAAAAAAAAAAAATTTTTTTTTTTTATGGTAGTTCATTGTTAGTTTTTTGAGGAACTGCTACACAGTTTTCCACTATGACTGTACCATTTTGCATTCCCACCAGCAATGGATAAGGGTTCCAATTTTCCCACATCCTCACTAACATTTGTGATTTTCTATTTGTTTGTTTTTTAATCTTAGCCATTCTTATAGGACAGAGATGGTATCTTGTTATGGTTTTGATTTGCGTCTCTCTGATGGCTAATAACGTTGAGCATCTTTTCATGTGTTTGGTGGCCATTTGAGTGTCCTCTTTGGTAAAATGTCTGTTTAAGTCCTTTACCCATTTTATAATTGGGTTATTTGTCTTTTTGTTGTCAAAGTTTCATATATGTTTTGGTTATTAGTTTCTTATTGGATATATGGTTTCTGAAGATATTCTCCTAGTTGGTGCCTTGTCTCTTCACATTTTTGGCAAAGTCTTTTGATGAACAAAAGTTTTTAATTTTTATATGGTCCCATTTATTTTGTCTTTTGCTATTTCTGCTTTCGTTATATAGATAATCATTGTTAAAAGCTAGGCCTGACAGTGTTGCCCCTGCATTTTCTTGTCAGAATTTTACAGTTTTAGTTTTCACATTTAGGTTGTTAATCCATTTTGAATTTGTTTTTGTGTATGGTGTGAGGTGAGGCATGGATTCTATTTCATTTTTCTGCCTGTGGAAATCCAATTTTTCCTGCACCATTTTTTTTAAATTAAAAAACAGTTAATT
Organism: Loxodonta africana; assembly: GCF_030014295.1. NCBI lineage: Eukaryota > Metazoa > Chordata > Mammalia > Proboscidea > Elephantidae > Loxodonta > Loxodonta africana. The sequence continues at coordinate 77,537,376 of NC_087353.1, forward strand.
TATTAAAAATAGTTAAAATATTCAGTTCAGGTGGGTTTAACACAATCTAGAGAACCAAAACACTTGTTTTATTTTTGCAGGATAAACTCCATTTTCCATTTTTCAATCATGTAAAAAGAATCAATAAGCAGCACGTGCCCAGTAGCTAGCTAACTTACAGGGAGGTGCATCACCATGGATCTGGTGCCCATCAGCTGGCTGCTTGGTTGGAAGCTTCATCCATGTCCCTTTAACATGCCTATGTTGATTCTGATCACCTCTGAATTTCAGCCTTTGTCTCATCCTAGAAGCTTGAAAGCCTGGCTTGTGCTGCTTAGCTCTCCTATGCGTTAATACACCGTCCTGCTCTCATTTTACCAGAAAACCCACCAGTGATGGGATGTCTCACTTTAGATGGGCTTTGACACAGAGTTGTTCCACAGAGCATTACAGACACTTCCCCATAGGTCTCAAACATGATTCCTTTCCCCCAATGCGTCCTCTTTCCATTTATTTCCTTATCTCCTTTGGGGAGGATTATAACTAACGTGTCAATCTGTGTCCCATTACAGAATAATGAATTTTCTATTCCCCAAAATAGAGAGAGGGAAGCCTCAAGTCCTTTCTTGAAATTGTTGTGATGAAGGTGAAGGATTCAGATTCAGATGGCGGAATTAAGACTTCATCTGTAGGGTAAACTACAGATGTTGAGTCTGTTCTGACTCATGGCGACTCCATGTGTTGCAGAGTAGAACTTGGTCTGTACGGTTTTCAAGGCTAGGACCTTTCCAAAGCAGATCACTAGGCCTTTCTTCTTAGGTGCCTCTGGGTGGGTTTGAACCGTCAATCTCTCTGTTAGTAGTCTAGCACTCCAGGGACCCTCATCTGTAGGTTAGCAGTGGAAATCTGGTGGTGTCCTTAATAAAGGAAGGGTAAGAGTAGGAAACCCTGGTGGCGTAGTCGTTAAGAGCCACATCTGCTAACCAGAAGGTTGACAGTTCAAATCCTTCAGGTGCTTCCTGGAAACAGATCTCAGTTACTGGTTGTGGCAGGTGTAAATAATGGAAATGAAATCCAGAGTAAACAATTTATTTACTTAAGCCCATGTTCTGTACCTCCTTCACCAAATACCATGTATTAAAGGCAGCCGTGCTTGGTGGCTTTTTCTTTTCTCATTCACTCATTCAGCAAAACTTTATAATATGCTTTTTTTTTTTTGGTTAACTTCATCATGTGCCAGGAAAAAGGAAGAGCCAGTCCCTGCCCCCAAGGGTTGGTTTCCAGTCTCAAGGGCAAGAGAGACATACAGGCAATTCCAAGGTGAATGGTGCTGTGCAGGGAGCCTGGAAGGGGACCTCACTTAGCCCAGTGGTCAAGGGTAGCCTCCCTCGCAAGTGACATTCTGACATTTAAGGCGAGACCTAGAGGATAGTTGGGGCTACTTCATAGGATGCTGGGGCAGGCAAGGTGGTGTTCTGGGCAGCCAAGTGGAGGAGGGCAGCAAGAAGGGGGCCCTGGAGGAGCTGATGTGCCCAGGGGTGGCTGAAGTGTGGGCAGAATTTGGGACAGCTCTCCTTCCCCCGCCCCAGGGGTATCCTGACCTGGACCTTTCCCCAGTCTGTTCCAGCTTACATGTTCCCACCCCTCCGGGCGCATTTCGGCAGTGGCCATCACCATCCTGGGCCGCTTACAGGTGCCTGGGCAGGTCCAGGCCCTGGAGCTCATGCTGTGGCCGTGGGGTCCTGGTACTAGGCTCCGGGCCTCCAGGTATGATTTCTGGTCTGCATCTTTGCTGGGGTGGGAGATCCTACTGGTGGGTGGAAGGGTGGGCATGTGATATTTAGCAGATTCCCTAAGAAATGGCCAGATTCCCCGGCTTGGGTTTTTTGCCTTTGATCCTGCTGTTAGTTACCCTCCCTGCTGCCCCCTGCCCCCACCCCAGCAGGATCAAAGTGAGACATCTCATCTAGTTATTTATAGAAAGGAATAGTTTAATCAATACATGGCTTTTCTGGCTTTGCTTTTTCCTCATTCAAGGTGCTCGATTTGGGAGCTGGATTCAATTATCTTTCCCACACCGAAGGCTTGTAGAAAAGAGGGCTGGATGAAGCCAAATTCTGATTTGGCTGCATCATCTGCTGTGGCTTCTCTGTCTAGCGCTTTGCCACTTTGTAAACTTCATAATGTGTTGACTAGCCCCCGTGGTTATTAAGCTGCTTCAGTCTGAATTTCTCTTTTTATTCCAGCAGATTTACTGTTATTTCATTACAAGCTACCTGCAGTGCTTTGGGGCTTGGAGGTGGGGTTTGCATAAATACATCTTAAAAATAACAAATTGGCCTGAAAAGCAAGAGACATCAGTGTGAAGAGGCATCATAGTTTCTTTGGACCTGTTACGAGAGACTTGATATTGGTAACTCTATAGAAACATAAATTCCGTGAAAACAAGAAAGGTAAGCCACTCATTGGGCAATGTACAGGGATGTATACAATGCTCATGTTGGCTCACCAGATTCTTTCCACCAAACTTCTCTTTACAACCTCATGGAATTTCTAGTATCGAAGGTTTATAGCAAGTACCATTTGTTTTCTTTTTTCCTTTTTTTAATTTTTATTGTGCTTTAAGTGAAAGTTTACAAATCAAGTCAATCTCTCATACAAAAATTTATATACACCTTGTTATAAACGCCTACTTGCCCTACCCCTAATGAGACAGCACACTCCTTCCCTCCACTGTCTGTTTTCGTGTCCATTCAGGACAGCTTCTGATCTCCCCTACCCTCTCATCTCCCCTCCAGACAGGAGCCGCCTACATAGTGTCATGTCCCTACTTGATCCAAAAAGCTGTTTGCCAGTATCATTTTCTATCCCATAGTCCATTCCAATCCATGTCTGAAGTGTTGGCTTTGGGAATGATTCCTGTCTTGGGCTAACGGAAGGTCTGGGGACCATGACCACAGGGGTCTCAGTCAGACCATTAAGTCTGGTCTTTTTATGAGAATTTGAGGTCTGCATCTCATTGCTCTCCTGCTTCGTCAGTGGTTCTCTGTTGTGTTCCCTGTCAGGGCAGTCATCAGTTGTAGCCGGGCACCATCTAGTTCTTTTGGTCTCAGGGCTGATATAGTCTCTGGTTTATGTGGCCCTTTCTGTCTCTTGGGCTCATAATTACCTTGTGTCTTTGGTGTTTTTCATTCTCCTTTGTTCCAGATGGGTTGAGACCAATTGATGCATTTTAGATGGCTGCTTGCCAGCGTTTAAGACCCCAGACGCCACTCTCCAAAGTGGGATGCAGAATGTTTTCTTAATAGATTTTATTATGCCAGTTGACTTAGATGTCCCCTGAAACCATGGCCCCCAAACCCCCGCCCCTGCTTTGCTGGCCTTGGAAGTGTTCAGTTTATTCAGGAAACTTCTTTGCTTTTGGTTTAATCCAGTTGTTCTGACATCTCCTCTATTGTGTGTTGTGTTTCCCTTTACCTAAAATAGTTATTATCTACTATCTAATTAGTGAGAACCCCTCTCCCTCCCTCCGCACTCTCATAACCATCAAAGAGTATTTTCTTCTCTGATGAAACTATTTTTTGAGTTCTTATAATAGTGGTCTTGTACAATATTTGTCCTTTTGCAACTGACTAATTTCACTCAGCACAATGCCTTCCAGATTCCTCCATATTATGATATGTTTCACAGATCCATCATTGTTGTTTATCAATGTGTAGTATTCCATTGTGTGAATATACTATAATTTATTTATCCATTCATCCGTTGATGGGCACCTTGGTTGCTTCCATCTTTTTGCTATTGTAAACAGTGCTGCAATGAACATGGGCGTGCATATATCTGTTCGTGTAAAGGCTCTTATTTCTCTAGGATATATTCCAAGGAGTGGGATTGCTGGATTGTATGGTAGTTCTATTTCTAGTTCAGCATCAATGTATTGAAGAAACTCTCCTTACCCCAATGAATGGACTTACCTCCTAAAAGAGCTGTAACACAGGTCAAGGGCTGTAACACTGAAGACAGTGAGAGGCCTGGAAGAGGTCCTGTGGCAGAGCTGGCAGTGACAGGCCCAGAAGGCACCCTGTGGAAGAGCTGTGGAGATAGGCCCAAAAGGGGCCCTGCAGCAGAGTCAGCAGCGGCAAGCCTGAGAGGACTCTGTGGTGGAGTCAGTGTTGACAGCAGAAACTTGCTGCTAAGACTGCAGCTAAGAGAGTTGAACAAAACTGCTACAATGGCTGTGATCTGGGTCGGTTAGCAGCGGAGAGGCCGATGCCAGGAAGGCTGAAAGCAGAGAGACCCTGCATGGGTAAGAGAGGGCATGCATGGCCAAGAGGAGGCCTGTCCTGAGGGGGCCAAGAGGAGGCCTGCATGACTGAGAGGGGACATGCATAGCAGAGAGAAGGGCCTGCTTGCTTGCATGGCTGAGAGGAGCTGAGAGCAGTCCAGCATTCAAGAAAGGAGGGATGTCTTCTGCACTTTGGAGAAGCCTTCCAAACTTTTCCTACATGTTTCCTGATCCTCATCCTGAGATGTATGTAGTCTGTTGAACCTAATGCTGAGTTGTAGCCTGTTCCTGATCACGAGTTGTACCCTTTTGCTTCCTTAATGAAACACTTAACTGTGAGTATGGTCTGTGAGTTCTGTGTGTCCATTTCAACAAATTATTGAATCCAGAAGAGAAGTAGAGAGTGCCATGGGAGGAAAAGCTGGTTCAGAATTGGTAAAAAGGTTGGAGAACAGATAATGTCTGAGTTCCACCTCATGGAAGTCAGCTTTGGACTTATCCTGGTTCTTATTACTAAGGAATCTAGACAAGCTCTGACACTACTACTCAAGCAACACACAAAGGATATCATTCTTCATGCCTCAACTATCAGTGCCCATGGAAGCAGCAGTCAAGAAATGAAACGACATTGCACCAGGCAAATCTGCTACACAGACCCAGACCAGACCCAGTGCCGTCAAGACAATTCCGACTCATGGCGACCCTATAGGACAGAGTAGAACTGCCCCACAGAGTTTCTGAGGAGCACCTGATGGATTCAAACTGCAGACCCTTTGGTTAGCAGTCATAGCACTTAACCACTACGCCACCAGGGTTTCCAAAAAGACTTCTTTAAAGTGTTAAAAAAGCAAAGATTTCACTTTGATGAGTAAGGTGCATCTATTCCAAGCCACAGTGTTTTCAGTAACTTCATATGCATGCAAACCCCGGACAATGAAAAGAAAAACTGAAGAATGGACAATTTGAATTGTGGTATTGGTGAAGAAGTGGAGGATCAGTGAAAAAGAGAGAGACCTTAAGTGAGACGGATTGACACAGTGACTTCAACAATGAGCTCAGACATAGCAACGATCGTGAGGATGATGCCGATCAGGCAACATTTTGTTTTATTGTACATAAGGTCACTATGAGTCAGACAGCAACAACTTCAATAACAAAAAATCCCTGTTCCTGTATTGCCCCCATTATGATGATGTTGTCACAAATTACATCTTTATGCGTTGCATGCCCAATAACAAAAGCTTATAATCAATTACTATGCATTTGCCTTTTAAATCATGTAGGACATGAGGATTCCAAACCCATAATAACATAAAACTGGCCTCTACCTTTATTGGGTATCTTGTTTTCTTCAGAGAGCTTTGAGTTACTGTCTAGTGTCCTTTCATTTCAACATGAAGGACTCCCTTTAGCATTTCTTGTAGAGCAAGTCTGGTGGTAACAAATTCCCTAGGCTTAATTTCTTCCTCAGTGTTGGAGGACAGTTTTTCTGGGCATAGAATTCTTGGTTAGCAGTTCTTTTCCTTCAGCACTTTAAATATGTCATTCCGCTGCCTTTTTGTCTCCATGGTTTCTGAGGAGAAATCAACACTTAATCTTACTGAGGACGCCATGTAACTGATGATTTGCTTCTCTTTTGTGGCTTTTAAGATTCTCTCTTTATCATTGGTTTTTGACAGCTTGGTTATAATGTGTCTCAGTGTGGATCTCTTTGGATTTATCCTACTTGGAGTTTCTGTTTTTGGATGTGTAGGTTTATGTCTTTTGTCAAATTTGGGAAGATTTTTGTCATATTCAAATACTTTTTGCCCCTTTTTGTCTCTTCTCCTTATGAGACTTCTAATTGTGTATGTTGGTCCCCTTGATGTTGTCTCACAAGTTCCTTTGACTCTGGTCATTTCTTTTTATTCCCTTATCCTTTTGTTCCCCAGACAATAATTTCAATTGCCCTATCCTCAAGTTTGCTGATTCTTCTGCCAACTCAAATTTGCTATTGAACTAGTGAATTTTTAATTTCACTTATGCTTTTCAGATCCAGTGTTTCCATTTGGTTCCTTTTTATAATTTCTGTCTCTTATTTTATAATCTCATTTTGTTTCTATAGTACTTTCCTTACCTCCTATTGTTCTTTGTCTATGTTTTTCTTTAGCTTTTTGAGAATGTTTAAGACAGTTGTTTTAAAGTTGTTGTCTGGTAAGTCCATCATCTGGGCTTCTATGAGGATGGTTTTAGTTCTTTTGAATGGTACATTTGTTCCTGTCTCTTTGTATGCCTTGTAATTTTTTTGTGGAAACTGTAACATTTGAATATTATACTTTGATATTTCTGGAAATGAGAGCTTTCTCCTTCCCCAGGGTTTTCTTTTCTTTTTTTAATTGTTGAAGGCTATAGTCATCTATTTGTTTAATGACTTCCACTAACTATTTTTGCAGAGTCTACCTTCCTGAATGTGTGTGGACACTGAAGACTCTGTTTCTTAGCTTATGTTCATCTGGTGTTTTGCCAGAGATTTCCTTGAATGTCTGGGGATAGGGAACTTCACCTAGTTTTTTCAAATTGACTCTGTGCTGGGGCCCTTCTCCAACACTTAGCCAGGCTTGCACTAAATGCAGAGATCAGCCTATGATTTAAAAAAAAAGCACGGGGTTTTCTCAGGTAATTTCTGAGCATGAGTTTTGCCCTGAGTATGTATGGCTTTCTCAATTCCCCTGTAAATGCAGTGTTTTGAAAGTCATAGTTTCTGAAAGAAACTCTCTCCTTGGCCTCTTCTTCAAGCTTTAGAAGCCAAGTATATGCTTTAATAGCATCTTTTCACCCCAGGTATCTACAGGGGATCACAGCCCTAGGTCACTGCTCACTGTACCTCGGCTCTACGTATGCTCCGAGATAGGCCAAAACAAGATGATTGCCTTTCTTCAGTCCTTCAGATAGAAACCAGAGAGATCAGAACAGACATACACTGTAATTTGTGAATATAGTCTGCTTTGCTTTGTCTAGAGCCAGAGAACAGGATCCCTCTCTGGGAATGTGGCCTGCTGCCATTTGAAGATGGCCACACTGAACCAGGGAGGGGTGATGTGCAGGCAGGTGGAAAGCTAAAAGCTTTTCTATTACTTATACGTCACCTTTTTCTTGATTCAGCATTCGCTTCATTTCTGTAACCCTTTGACTAGATTCCAGAGTTTTGATGCTGTTGATTGTTCTAGTTTTTGGTTTTGGGGGGCTTTTTTTGGTTTGTGTATGTGTCTTTGAGGGGGGACAAGAGCATGCATGTAGCTGTGTATGCTGCCATCTTGCTCTGGATCCATGATGTATCAGTTTTAATTGGCATATCTCTTATTATGAGTAAACTTGGGGATATTTTCTTATGTTAAAGGACTATGTTTTTTTCTTTGAACTATATTTTTTTCCAAAGTTTTTTTTCCTTTTTTGTCTTGCATTTAATTTGTAGAGTAGTATTTAATTTGTTTGGCTGTATTCTATTCAGTATTTTTACATGGATGTTATAAGTAGAATTAGTGTTGTTTCATTTTGGGGTAGTATTCGTTAAAAAAAAAAATTTTTTTTAATTTATTCGTTAGACTTGCTTCATAAAGGTAATTTGATTATTTCCGTTCTGTGTTCTGGAAAAGCCTGGGAATTATCTGATATTTGACAGAATTTTCTTATGGAAATATCTGGTGCTTTTGTGGGACAGTTATTTGGTACCCTCTCTGTATTTTCAGTGGAAATTGATCTGTATATAGTCTATATCTCTAACAGGGAAAATTTTGGTATCTCGTATTCTCCTAGGAAATTTTCTGTTCTACCCAGGTTTTAAAATGTATTTGTGTAGAGTTATACAAATTGTCTGTTATGGTGTTTTTTGTTTTTTTAAATTTCTTCTACTTAAATGGTTATTCCTCCTTGTCTAATTTTGTATATTTTTATTTTTCCCTCTTTTCTTGAATAGGCTATTTATTTTTCCATTTTTTAAAATTTCCTTTTCAAAGAACCAGTGTTTTGATTGATTTATTCTGCAGTTTTTCTATTTTTTACCCTCATAATTTTTTGCTTTGTTGTTTTTTTCTACTCCTTTTTATTTTGTTAGTCTTTTTCTAGTTTATGTAGAGTATATCACTTCTTGTTTATGTAAGTTTTATGTCTGTATTTTCTTCAGTCGTTATTTAAATGTATCCCATAGTTTCTTCTGTACATATAAAGATCTTATATATCCTTACTTATTTTTTGTCTGCTTGGCTTTTCTTGGACTGAGAGTGTTCTGTTAAATTCTCCTATCACTAGTGTGCTTGCATTTGTTTCTTGGCATTCCCTATAATTAGGTTTCATGTATTATGGGGTGCATAGATGTAACTATTAACATTTAGTATAAATTGTGGACTTCAGTATAAAGTCTTCTCTTTTGCCTCTGGGTGTTAATTCTATTGTGTCTGCTCTATTATTGCTTGCACTTACCTGTTATAACTTTATACTTTAAAACTATTTAGCTTTTTAAATAATTTTGTTTTTTTTGAGGTTTTATTTACATGTAATAAAGTACACAGATATTAAGTGTACTATTCAATCTGTTTTCACAAACGTGTATCAAGACATAGAATATTACCATCATCTCAGAAAGTTCTCTCATCGCTGGGTCGGGGGTCCCCGGTAGCCCCTCATATTTGGAGATTTGCTAGAAGGATTCACGGGACTCAGCATATAGTTGTACTTAGGGTTAATAGTTATTATAGTGATACAGTAAAGATACAGATTGGATCATAAGGGAAATAAACACCAGTGGAGTCTGCAGGTGTCCGTGTATAGTTTTCTTCAAGTTGTCTCCTTCCCATGGGGGTCACACAGAGCACACACTTCCCTCAGCAATGTTTGTGGAATGTTTCTGCCCAAGGAAGCCCGTTAGCAACCCAGTCCCAAGGTTTGGATTGGGGGCTGGTCATGTAGGCACTGTTTGCTTAGCGTGTATCAAAATTCCAGACTCCCAAAAGGAAACCAAGAGTTCATTATAAACCACATTGTTTACACAAACAGTGCAGACACAGCGAACCACCTTTATCACTTAAGGAGGGATGCGAACCCTCCTAAAATGCAAGCTTTCAGATGCCAGTCAAGGGCCAGGCTTTCAAGCAGATTTTTCTAAGAATAACAGCCTCAGGCTTGGTGTATTAAATTTTCTGCACAATTCCCCTTCCCAGTCAATCCCCCTCCTCCCCTAGAGCCAACTACTGATCTGATTTTTATCACCATAAGTTAGTTTGGTTATTTTCGATTTCATATAATGGAATACAGTGTATGTTCTATGTCTGGCTTAACCTCTGAGGTTCATCTCTATTGTTGCATGTATCAGCAATTCATTCCATTTTTTTGCTGAGTAGTATTCCATTTTATAAATATACCACATCTTGTGTACCCCATTTTATTTATCCTCCTTTTGATGGACATCTGGGATGGTTCAAATTTTTGGCTATTTTGAATACAACGTTCTCATGTGGGTTTTTTTTTTTTTTTTTTTCGCAAACGTATGCATTCGTTCCTTTTGGATAAATACCTAGGAATACAATCACTAGGCCATAAGATAATCAAGTGTATTAGTTTCCTATAGTTGCCCTAACAAAATACCACAAACTGGATGGCTTGTAACAGAAGAAATTTATTGTCTTACAGTTCTGGAGGCTGAGAATTTGAGCTCAGAGCCTTGGCTGAGTTGATTCCTTTTGAGGCTTTGAGAATGAATCTGTCCCATACCTGCCTTCTAGCTTCTGGTAGCTCCAGGTTTCCCTCGGCTTGCAGCTGTACCGTTCCTCTGTCTCCCTGTCTCTGTGTATCTTCTCTTTTTTAATGACACCAGTCATACAGGATTAGGACTTACCCTGCTTCAGTACATCCTCCTGCCAGCTTAACCGCTAACATCTTCAGAATTCCTGTTTCCAAACAGGGTCACGTTCACAAGTACAGGAGTTAGGACTTCAGTATACCTTTCTAGGGGGACACTATTCAGTTTGTAACACACGGTTCCTCAACCTTGGCACTTTTGATATTTGGGCCAGATAATTCTTTGTTGGGAGCGGAGAGCTATCCTGGTCTCTACCTACTAGATACCAGGCAATGCTAAATGTTCCCTGGGAGGAAAATTGCTTCTGGTTGAAAACCATGGGGATAGATTTTTTAACTTTCTAAGAAACTGCTAAGGTTTTCCTAAGCGTTCCGTATCATGTTATACTGCCACCAGTAATGTTTGAGACATTCGGTGTTGTCAGTCTTTTAGCCATTCTGGTGTGTATCATGGAAACCCTGGTTGGGTAGTAGTTAAGAGCTATAGCTGCTAACCAAAAGGTCAGCAGTTCAAATCCACCAGGCACTTCTTGGAAACTCTATGGGAGTGTTCTACTCTGTCCTATATGGTGGCTGTGAGTCAGAATCGAGTCGACGGCAACAGGTTTTTTTGGTTTTTAGTGTGTGTCATCATGGCCTTAGTTTGCATTTCACTGATGACTTACGTATGCTGTTCTGGAGTTTTTCCTGTGCTTTTTAGCCATATATGTATCTTCTTTTACAAAGTGTCAACTTAAGTCTTTTGACCATTAAAAAAAAAAATTGGGTTACCTTTTTATTATTGTGCTGTAGCAGCGCTTTATATATCCTGGATACAAATCTTTTGTCAAATATAACTATTTGCCATCAAGTCTATCTCAACTCATAATGACCTCTGGGATTCAAACCCAGGAAGTTTGTCTTCTCTTCCTTGGTTGTTTGTTAACAACTCTGCCATACTGCCAATTCTATAAGGGAATGGTTTTATTTGTTTCCCACTGTACACTTAAGCCCAATATGGTACATAGTAAAAGTTCAGTAGTTATTCATTAAATACAAGAATGATTCTGTTCCCATTAGCAATATTATTGATGGTAGTTATTTTCAATTTGGCAACATTTTTGGCTTATAGTATGATATGATTTTGCATACTGTTTTGTTGTTGGTGATTTATTTGTTTTATGTTGCTTCTCAATTAGCATTTTAATTTGGAATTGGAAAAGCAAATGATCAAATTTCCCTGGAAACTTGCAACAACACCTGATGGTCTTTGTTTTGTGATTGTTTAGTGTTTTATACATTTTAGAAGCTCAAGAGATGGTGAATAAATTAAAGATAGAAGAATAGTAAACATCTCAAATGTTTTATTTTAAATGCTTATTTTTTCTTGTCATCTTTTAAACTTGTTTAGAAAATTAAATCGGAGAAGTAATAATCCTGTAAGTTGTCCAATATTGTATTTTGTCAGATAATCTTAATTTTATTTTATTTCTTCTTCTTCTTGTACCTTTACCTTCTCCATAGAGTTGAACTTCCACCCTTCTTAGAATGGAATTGTCGGGACTAAACAAATTTGGGATTCTTCTCTGGAAGAATTTAACTTTAAAGGTAGGTTGAGCTAGCACTAGGGAACTGTTACAATGGCTGAGAGGCCATGGGGAAAGTTCTTACAACTTGATCACTACATTTCCATTTATAGTGTTTACTGGGGGTATCTCTACCAAATCTAAAGAACACTCACAGAGTGAAATAATAGCAGAATGACATGTAGAAAGGGGAAAAAGGACAGTCCAGCGAACTGTTATTATTATAGAGTGAAGCTGGAAGAAACTTAATATAAAATAATTTGTCATTTGCATGTTGGGTAATTAACACAATTTTGTTTTTTTTCCTTCTTCCAGAGGCGGCAATTTGTTGCTTTAGGTGTGGAAATCATGCTAACATTACTTTTTGCTGGTACACTTTTGTTAACACGCCACTTTGTTGTTATCAAGAAGCATGGATCTTTGACTTACTCTCCTCTGCCTGTTGACGATTTACCTGATTTCCTCACAGTGCCCATCGATTTTCCTTTTCCATTGGAATTAGCTTATGTGCCTTCTAAAAGTACTGCAGTAAAGACTATCATTGAACTTGTGAAAATGGATTTAAACTTGGATTTTAAAGGTTAGAAATTAATGTCTTCTTAAAACTATATTTATTAAATTGTTTTAGAAGAGACACATAACTTTTGGAACTGAGCATTAACTTGCCAAGTGCAGTATTGTAGAACATCCTCATAAACAAACAAACAAAAAACCCTTTGCTGTTGATTCGATTCCGACTCATAGGAACCCTGTAGGACAGAGCAGAACGGCCCCATAGGGTTTCCAAGTTGTGGCTGGTGGATTTGAACTGCCAGCCTTTTGGTTAGCAGCGGAACTTGTAACCACTGTGCCACCAGGGCTCTGAACATCCTCATAATCAGGTGTTAACCCTAAATATAATAGTACAGATTTTGTTAAACTTGAGTGTTGAATTCATGTAAAATGTGTCCTCATTAGTGCCAGTGACAGCTTGGCTAGACTCAGGTTCTCAGTTGTTTAGTCAAACACTAGTCTAGAAGTTGTTACGAAGTATGTATATGTGATTAAACTAGTTGCTCTTAAGGAAAGCAGGTTGTCCTCCATAATGTTACCTCCATAATGTGGGTGAGCCTCATCCAATTAGTTGAAGGCCTGAAGAGCAAAAAGGGAGGATGCCCACAGAAATATTCTGCCTCCAGCCTTTAAATAGATATCTCGCTAGAATTCCTGACTCTCTCCCCCACTGACCGACCTATAGATTTTGAGATACAAGACTGCCTGAATTTCCAACCTCTCACTTGACCTACAGATTTTGAGCTTGCCAGCCCCCACATTCGCGTGAGCCAGTTCCTCAAAAATGAATCAATATCTCTCTTTGTTTCTGTTTCTCTAGAGAACCCTAAGGCAGAGCACAGAACGATAATAATATTTGAAAATTAGATAACCGATTTATGTTATCCAAAGTTATTATGCTGAGTATCCAGGCATGGGCCAGTAACTTGAAGTTTGCCCCCAGATTGGAAGGTGCTGAGAGACCAAAGAAAGAGGTGGGCAGCTCCAGTCTGGCAGTGAAGGAATCTTTATTAGGGAAATTATGTACAAAGGCAGGTGGTCCTGAGCAGCTGCAGGACCAGAGCAGTCAGGGGGGTAGAGGTTTCATAGTGATCAAGGGCAAAGGTGGCGCCACACCACAGGATTACATAAGATTGCTTGAAAAACAGCAGTGAACTAACAGAAACAGCAGTGACCAGAAAGCACGAGGGCAGCCATCTTTGACCTCACAAAGCTTGTTTTCCCTTTCACTAAGTCTTCCCTGTTTCTGGTTGTATTTCTTAAACCTGGCTGAGTATAACTCCAGGGGTGCATGACGGCATGTCAGTGGTATGCAAAGGCACAGGATAAGCATGAATATTCTGGATGCATTTACTCACTTATTTAAAATATTTCTTATATAAAAAAATTGAGTTTTAAGTCATATATAAATCCTTTAGAGAAGACTCAAAACTATATAAAAATACCAGTTGCCATTGAGTAAATTTTGACTCATGGTGACTCCATGCGTATCAGAGTACAGCTATTTCCATGGGGTATTCAATGGCTGATTTTTCAGAAGTAGGTTGCCAGAACTTTCTTCTAAGGCACCTCTGGGTAAACTCGAACCTCCAACCTTTTGGTTAAGAGCCAAACGTGTTAACCATTTGCACTACCCAGGGATATCACCATGAGTCAGAACCTACTCTATGGCAACTGGTTTTTCAAGCTATATAGAATTATTTTTAAAGTTCCCAATTGCTCACTTACCCTCACATTCCTGACACATTTTCTCTCCTCTTTCTCCTGGAGATAAACACTGAGAATTTTGATGAGCATCTCTCTAGTTCTCTCCCTGTACTTAATACATACTTACACACACACACATACACACACACACACAAACACATATGCATGGATTTATTGAGGTATATTTTTTAAATTATCTCATTTCTCTCTCAAGAGATTTGAGAGTCCTTGAGAGTAGATGCTATCTCAAAACATTTCTTGTTTTAAAACAAACGTTGAAGCAGAAGAATGCAGAATTCCCAATAGTTTAGTTTTTTTTTATCTTTTAAATACGTATTTTTTCATTTTATTTTTTATTGTGTTAATATAAAGCACAGAAGTTTTCATTTAACTGTTTTCAAATATACAATCCAGTGGCATTAAATACACTCATAATGTTGTGCAAGCATCACTCTGTTTCCAAAACTTTTTCATCACGCGAAACAAAAGCTTCTTACCCATTAAGCCATAACTCCCCATTCTCTCCTTTCACCAGCTCATGGTAACCACTAATCTACTTTCTGTCTCTATTCATTTTTCTGTTCTAGATATTTCGTATAAATGGGAACATACAATATTTGTCCTTTTGTGTCTGGCTTATTTCATTTAGCATAATGTCTTCAAGGTTCATCATCACAGCTTGTATTAGAACTTCGTTTCTTTTAATGATGGAATAATGCTGTGTTGTATGTATATACCACATTTTGTTTACCCATCCATCTGTTGACGGACAGTTGGGTTGTTCCTATTATGAATAAAGCTGCAGTGAACAATGATGTACAGGTATCTGTTTTGAGTCCCTGCTTTCAGTTCTTTTGAGTACATACCCAGGAGTAGAATTGCTGAATCATGGGGTAATTCTATGTTTAACTTTTTGAGACAGTGCCAAACTGTTTTCCACAACAGCTGCACCATTTTACATTCCCCAGGAAAGAGCTATAGTTCCAATTTCTCAACATCCTCAGCAATACTTGTAATTTTCCATTTTTCTGACTGTAGCCATTCTAGTAGGTGTGAAGTGGTGTCTCGTTGTGGTTTTGATTTGTACTTCCTCAGTGACTAATGATGTTGAACATCTTTTCATGTGCTTGTTGGCCATGTGTATATCTTCTTTGGAGAAATGTCTATTCAAGTTGCCCACGTTTTGATCAGGTTGTTTGTCTTTTTGTACTTGAGGTGTAGGAGTCCTTTATAGATTCTGGATGTTAAATTCTTATCAGATACATAATTTCCAAGTATTTTCTCCCATTCTATAGATTGTTTCTTTACTTTCTTGATAAAGTCCTTTGATGCACAAAAGTTTTCAATTTTGATAAAGTCCAGTTATTTTTTCTGTTATTTGTCAAAGACCTTATCAAAAACAAGGTCTTGATGCTTTACCTCTATGTTTTATCTTAAGAATTTTGTGGTTTTAGTTTTTATAGTTAGGCCATTTATCCATTTTGAGTTATTTTTCTGTATGGTATGAGGTGTGGATACAACATCAGTCTTTTGCATGTGGAAATCCAGTTGTCTCAGCACCGTTTATTAAAGAGACTATTTTTTCTTTCTCCATTTAATGGATTTGGCACCCCTTTTGGATATCAATTGGCCATGAATGTATAGATTTATTTCTGAATTCTCAATTTTATTCCATTGTTCCATTTGTATCATTATACCAGTACCACACTGTTTTGATTACTGTAGGTAATGGTTCCTGTCCTGGGCCAACAGAAGGTTTGGGGACCATAACTGCCGGGATTCTTCTACTCTCAGTCAGACCATTAAGTCTGGTCTTTTTATGAGAATTTGGGGTCTGCATCCCACTGTTCTCCTGCTCCCTCAGGGGTTCTCTGTTGTGGTCCCTGTCAGGGCAGTCATAGGTTGTGGCCGGGCACCATCTAGTTCTTCTGGTCTCAAGATGATGTAAGTCTCTGGTTCATGTGTCCCTTCCTGTCTCTTGGGCTCATAGTTATTGTATGACCTTGGTGTTCTTCATTCTCCTTTGATCCAGGTGGGTTGAGACCGATTGATGCATCTTAGATGGCCACTTGTTAGCATTTAAGACCCCAGATGCCACACTTCAAAGTGGGATGCAGAATGTTTTCATAATAGAATTATTTTGCCAATTGACTTAGAAGTCCCCTGAAGCCATAGTCCCCAGAACCCTGCCCTTGCTCCGCTGACCTTTGAAGCATTCAGTTCATCCCAGAAACTTCTTTGCTTTTGGTCCAGTCCAGTTGAGCTGACCTTCCGTGTATTCAGTATTGTCCTTCCCTTCACCTAAAGTAGTTCTTATCTACTAACTAATCAGTAAATAACCCTTTCCCACCCTCCCTCCCTCCCCGCCTCATAACCACAAAAGTATGTGTTCTTCTCAGTTTATACTATTTCTCAAGATCTTATAATAGTGGTCTTATACAATATTAGTCCTTTTGCCTCTGACTAATTTCACTCAGAGTAATGCCTTCCAGGTTCCTCCACATTATGAAATGTTTCACAGATTCGTCACTGTTCTTTATCGATGCGTAGTACTCCATTGTGTGAATATAAAAAAAAAAAAAAAAAAAACCGTAATTTATTTAACCATTCATCTGTTGATGGACACCTTGGTTGCTTCCAGTGTTTTGCTATTGTAAACAGAGCTGCAATAAACATGGGCGTGCACATATCTGTTTGTGTAAAGGCTCTTATTTCTCTAGGGTATATTCCGAGGAGTGGGATTTCTGGGTTGTATGGTAGGTTCATTTCTAACTTTTTAAGGAAACGCCAGATTGATTTCCAAAGTGGTTGTACCATTTTACATTCCCACCAGCAGTGTATAAGAGTTCCAATCTCCCCGCAGCTTCTCCAACATTTATTATTTTGTGTTTTTTGGATTAATGCCAGCCTTGTTGGAGTGAGATGGAATCTCATCCTAGTTTTAATTTGCATTTCTCTAATGGCTAATGATTGAGAGCATTTTCTCATGTATCTGTTAGGTGCCTGAATATCTTCTTTAGTGAAGTGCGTGTTCATATCCTTTGCCCACTTTTTGACAGGGTTGTTTGTCTTTTTGTGGTTGAGTTTGAACAGAATCATATAGATTTTAGAGATCAGGCGCTGGTCAGAGATGTCATAGCTGAAAATTTTTTCCCAATCTGTAGGTGGTCTTTTTACTCTTTTGGTGAAGTCTTTAGATGAGCATAGGTGTTTGATTTTTAGGAGCTCCCAGTTATCTGGTTTCTCTTTGTCATTTTTGGTAATGTTTTGTATTCTGTTTATGCCTTGTATTAGGGCTCCTAAGGTTGTCCCTATTTTTTTCTTCCATGATCTTTATCATTTTAGTCTTTATGTTTAGGTCTTTGATCCACTTGGAGTTAGTTTTTGTGCATGGTGTGAGGTATGGGTCCTGTTTCATTTTTTTGCAAATGGATGTCCAGTTATGCCAGCACCATTTGTTAAAAAGACTATCTTTCCCCCAATTAACTGACACTGGGCCTTTGTCAAGTATCAGCTGCCCATATGCGGATGGATTTATATCTGGGTTCTCAATTCTGTTGCATTGGTCTATATGCCTGTTGTTGTACCAGTACCAGGCTGTTTTGAGTACTGTGGCTGTGTAATATGTTCTAAAATCAGGTAAAGTGAGGCTTCCCACTTTCTTCTTCTTTTTCAGTAATGCTTTACTTATCCGGGGCTTCTTTCCCTTCCACATGAAGTTGGTGATTTGTTTCTCCATCACATGAAAAAATGTCACTGGAATTTGGATCGGAAGTGCATTGTATGTATAGATGGCTTTTGGTAGAATAGACATTTTTGCTTTGTTAAGTCTTCCTATCCATGAGCAAGGTATGTTTTTCCACTTATGCAGGTCCTTTTTAGTTTCTTGCACTAGTACTTTGTAGTTTTCTTTTTATAGGTCTTTTATTTCTTTGGTAAGATTTATTCCTAAGTATTTTATCTTCTTGGGGCTACTGTGAATGGTATTGATTTGGTGATTTCCTCTTCAATGTTCTTTTTGTTGATGTAGAGGAATCCAAGTGATTTTTGTATGTTTATCTTATAACTGGAGACTGCCAAACGCTTCTATTAGTTTCAGTAGTTTTCTGGAGGGTTGCTTAGGGTTTTCTGTGTATAAGATCATGTCATCTGCAAATAGAGATGATTTTACTCCTTCCTTGCCGATCCAGATGCCCTTTATTTCTGTGTCTAGCCTAATTGCTCTGGCTAGGACCTCTAGCACAATGTTGAATAAGAGCGTTGATAAAGGGCATCCTTGTCTGGTTCCCGTTCTCAAGGGAAATGCTTTCAGGCTCTCTCCATTTAGAGTGATGTTGGCTGTTGGCTTTGTATAGATGCCCTTTATTATGTTGAAGAATTTTCCTTCAATTCCTATTTTGCTTAGAGTTTTTGTCATGAATGGGTGTTGGACTTTGTCAAATGCCTTTTACTGCATCAATTGATAAGATCATGTGCTTTTTGGCTTTTGTTTTATTTATATGGTAGATTACATTAATGGTTTATCTAATATTAAACCAGCCTTGCATACCTGGTATAAATCCCACTTGGTCATGGTGGATTATTTTTTTGATATGTTGTTGAATTCTATTGGCTAGAATTTTGTTGAGGATTTTTGCATCTATGTTCATGAGGGATATAGGTCTGTAATTTTTTTTTTTTTGTGGTGTCTGTACCTGGTTTTGGTATCAGGGATATAGTGGCTTCATAGAATGAGTTAGGTAGTATTCCATCATTTTCTGTGCTTTGAAATACCTTTAGTAGTAGTGGTGTTAACTCTTCTCTGAAAGTTTGGTAGAACTCTGCAGTGAAGCTGTCCGGACCAGGGCTTTTTTTTGTTGGGAGTTTTTTGATTACCTTTTCAATCTCTTTTTTCATTATGGGTCTATTTAGTTGCTCTGCTTCTGATTGTGTTAGTTTAGGTAGGTAGTGTTTTTCTAGGAATTCATCCATTTCTTCTAGGTTTTCAAATTTGTTAAAGTACAATTTTTCGTAATATTGATATGATTCTTTTAATTTCAGTTGGATCTGTTGTGATATGGCCCACCTCGTTTCTTATTCGGGTTGTTTGTTTCCTTTCCTGTATTTCTTTAGTCAGTCTGACCAGTGGTTTATCAATTTTGTTAATTTTTTCAAAGAACCAGCTTTTGGCTTTGTTAATTCTTCCAATTGTTTTTCTGTTCTCTAGTTCATTTAGTTCAGCTCTAATTTTTATTATTTGTTTTCTTCTGGTGCCTGATGGATTCTTTTATTGCTCGCTTTCTATTTGTTCAAGTTGTAGGGAAAGTTCTCTGATTTTGGCTCTTTCTTCTTTATGTATGTGTGCATTTATCGATATAAATTGACCTCTGAGCACTGCTTTTGCTGTGTCCCAGAGGTTTTGATAGGAAGTGTTTTCATTCTCGTTGCATTCTATGAATTTCTTTATTCCCTCCTTAATGTCTTCTATAACCCAGTCTTTTTTGAGCAGGGTATTGTTCATTTTCCAAGTATTTGATTTCTTTTCCCTGATTTTTCTGTTATTGATTTCCACTTTTATGGCCTTGTGGTCTGAGAAGATGCTTTGTAATATTTTGATGTTTTGGATTCTGCGAAGGTTTGTTTCATGACCTAATGTGTGGTCTATTCTAGAGAGTGTTCCATGTGCGCTAGAAAAGAAAGTATACTTTGCAGCTGTTGGGTGGAGTGTTCTGTCTAAGTCTATGAGGTCAAGTTGGTTGATTGTAGCAATTAGGTCTTCCGTGTCTCTATTGAACTTCTTACTGGAAGTCCTGTTCTTCTCCAAAAGTGGTGTGTTGAAGTCTCCTACTATAATTGTGGAGGTGTCTATCTCACTTTGAAGTTCTGTTAAAATTTGTTTTATGTATCTTGCAGCCCTGTCATTGGGTGCATAAATATTTAATATGGTTATATCTTCCTGGTCAATTGTCCCTTTAATCATTATGTAGTGTCCTTCTTTATCCTTTGTGGTGGATTTAAAGTCTATTTTGTCAGAAATTAATATTGCTATTCCTGCTCTTTTTGCTTGTTGTTTGCTTGATATATTTTTTTCTATCCTTTGAGTTTTAGTTTGTGTCTCTAAGGTGTGTCTCTTGTAGGCTGCATATAGACGGATCGTGTTTCTTTATCCAGTCTGAGACTCTCTGTCTCTTTATTGGTGCATTTAGTCCATTTACATTCAGTGTAATTGTAGATAAGTATGTGTTTAGTGCTCTCATTTTGATGCCTTTTTGTGGGTGTTGTTGACAATTTCATTTTTCCACTTACTTTTTTGTGCTGAGACGTTTTTCTTTCTAAATTGTGTGTTCCTCATTTTCATAGTAGTTGAATTTATGTTTGCTGAGTCGTTATGTTCTTCTTGGTTTGTATTTTGAGTTATGGAATTGTTAGACCTCTTTGTGGTTACCTTAATATTTACTCCTATTTTTCTAAGTAAAAACCTAACTTGTATCGTCCTATATCGCCTTGTTTTCCTCTCCATATGGACGATCTATGCCTCCTGTATTTAGTCCCTCTTTTTCATTATTGTGATCTTTTACATATTGACCTCAATGATTCCCTGTTTTCAGCATTTTTTTCTTTTTAAAATTAATCTTAATTTGTTTTTGTGATTTCCCTATTTGAGTTGATATCAGGATGTTCTGTTCTGTGACCTTGTGTTGTGCTGGTATGTGATATTATTGATTTTCTGACCAAAGAATTTCCTTTGGTATTTCTTGTAGCTTTGGTTTGGTTTTTTCAAATTCTCTAAGCTTGTGTTTATCTGTAAATGTTTTAATTTCACCTTCATATTTGAGAGAGAGTTTTGCTGGATATATGATCCTTGGCTGGTAGTTTTTCCCCTTCAGTGCTCTATATATGTCATCCCATTGCTTTCTTGACTGCATGGTTTCTGCTGAGTAGTCTGAACTTATTCTTATTGATTCTCCTTTGTAGGAGACTTTTCTTTATCCCTGGCTGCTTTTAAAATTTTCTCTTTCTCTTTGGTTTTGGCAAGTTTGATGATAATATGCCTTGGTGGTTTTCTTTTTGGATCAATCTTATATGGGTTTCGATGAGCATCTTGGATAGATATCCTTTCGTCTTTCATGATGTCAGAGAAGTTTTCTGCCAACATATCTTCAACTATTCTCTCTGTATTTTCTGTTATCCCTCCCTGTTCTGGAACTCCAATCACATGCAAGTTATTCTTCTTGATAGAGTCCCACATGATTCTTAGGGTTTCTTCCTTTTTTTTTTTAATTCCTTTATCTGATTTTTTTCAGCTATATTGGTGTCAATTCCCTTATCCTCCAGTTCCCCCACTCTGCGTTCCAATTGCTCGATTTTGCTCCTCTAACTTCCTATTGAGTTGTCTAATTCTGTAATTTTATTGTTAGCCTTTTGGATTTCTGAATGCTGTCTCTCTATGGATTCTTGCAGCTTATTAATTTTTCCACTATGTTCTTGAATAATCTTTTTGAGTTCTTCAACTGCTTTATCAGTGTGTTCCTTGGCTTTTTCTGTAGATTGCCTTATTTCATTTCTGAGGTCATCCCTGATGTCTTGAAGCATTCTGTAAATTATTTTTTTATATTCTGTATCTGATAATTCCAGGATTGTATCTTCATTTGGGAAAGATTTTGATTCTTTACTTTGGGGAGTTGTAGAAGCAATCATAGTCTGCTTCTTTATGTGGTTTGATATCGACTGCTGTCTCCGAGCCATGTATAAGATATTGTAATGATTTATTTTATATTTGCTCACTGAGTCTTATCTTGTTTTGTTTTCTTTCAGTTTACATAGATGGGCTACTAGATTGTGCTGTCTTGATTGTTGTAACCCTTGAATCACTTATGTCCTATTACCAGCTGGTTTGGGCTGTTACCAGATATATAAGCCTAAAAGTCCATTCACTATTCTTGAGTCGAGTCTGATTTTGGGTCACCAAGTGTGTGGTGCAGACTGTCACCTATCCACCTAGAGGAGTAGTGGTGATAGTTGTGTGCACCAGATTCTAGTAGCAGCAGGGGGTGACACTCAAGGAGGGGCAGGATGCTGACAGGGTTGCTCCAAGTGCCAGTGAGGTAGATGTGTCTATTCCTAAAGCACTTTGGTGGGTGGACTCTGCTGCTGTACCTTAGGCACCCAATGCATGTACCTCTACAGATTGGTAGGTGTCACCATCCTCAGACCCCTAAAGCAGGAGGCTAGGTGGTCTAGGGGGAGCTTCAGCCCTCAGTTCCCCATTGTGGGTCAGTGAGGGCTCTGTTTAATATGCAGAGATATCAGACCTGGGAAACTTTTCTTTCCAGTAATCAGCTAAAACAGTTACAGTCAGATCCATATCAGAATTGCCTTTGCATTATAATAGCCACCTTGTTCTCTGTAGGGATGAAAGCCCAAGACTGTGGATCTCGTATGCTTGGCTGGAGCTGGTTGTGTATTTTTATTCCAATTTTGGGAAGTCAGGGAAGGATATTTGGTCCCTGGGTTTTTTGTAGCTGCTTCTCTCTGGCCAGGAGAATGGGTTAGGAAAAGACAGAAAAAAAAAAAAAACCCACAGAGCACTTCACTCTCTGGCTCAGGAAATTCCAACGTTAATGAAGCCTCCTGGGAAGGGGAGGGGAGGGATGAGATAGACAGGAGAGAGTAGCACCCCGGAATATAGACAAAGTTACTTATCTTGCTTGGAGATGGCTGTTTTATCTGAGATTCCCGAGGGGTGTGTATCGTGTGTGTGTTGGCTGGGTTCAGATTCCCTCTGAGGGTCAGGCCTGCGTCCTGTGCTTGTGCTGTCTCAGATGCCATGGTCAGTTCCTCTGCTCCCAGTCCAAAGCCCAGCGCCAAGGTTTCCCGGCTGGGATGCCGCACTCCAGGCTCCAAAACCAGTTGCTGCCTCCTGGTGACTTCTGCTCCTGTCAGCTGTGTCGCTGCTCTGCCTGTGTGCACTGGCTGGGCTTCCCCCGAGGTCACTTCTGGGGGCTAGGGCTGCGTCCTGTGTTTGTGCCGTCTCAGGATGCCGTGCTCAGCTCCCCTGCCCCCAGTCCAAAGCCTGGCACCAAGGTTTTCTGACTGGGATATTGGCTCCAGGCTCCAAAAACAGTCGTTGCTTCCCCGTGGTTGCTCGTTCTGAGTCTCTGTCACTCAGGTCAACTCTTTAAATCTGTGTTTGATGGTCAGAGTTCATAGATTGTCATGTATGTGATCAATTCACTTGTTTTTCTGAGTCTTTGTTGCAAGAGCGATCCGAGGTAGCTTCTACCTAGTCAGCCATCTTGGCCCCGCCTCTATCTTTTCTTTTAATAGGTTTCATTTTAACCATACTTACTTTAAAATCTCTGCCAGAATATTTTACTCACTATCTGGATCAATTTTTTCTTTTAGGTTATTTAATCCTGTTTTATAGCATACATTTTATGTTTTTATTAAGTGTGATATATTTCAGATGAAAAACTTTAGAAGCTTAACCAAAGAGGGTTTTCTTCTGAGTGGTGGCTTAAGTACTGGTTGTTGTTGTTGTCGTTAGGTGCCGTCAAATCAATTCTGACCCATAGCGACCACATGTACAACAGAACGAAACACTGCCTGGTCCTGTGCCATCCTCACAATCATTGTACGTAAGCCCATTGTTATAGCCACTGTGTCAGTACATCTCGTTGAGGATCGTTCTCTTTTTCGCTAACCCTCCACTTCACCAAGCACGATGTCCTTCTCCAGGGACTGATCCCTCCTGATAATGCAATATGTTTTTTGATTTCTTGATTGTTGCTTCCACAGATGTTGATTGTAGATACAAGTAAAATGAAACCCTTTACAACTTCAATATTTTCTTCTTTTATCATGATGTTGCTTATTGGTCCAGTTGTGAGGATTTTTGTTTTCTTTATGTTGAAGTGTAATGCATACTGAAGGCTGTGGTCTTTGATCTTCATCATAAGTGCTTCAAGTTTTCTTCACTTTTAGCAAGCAAGGTTGTGTTATCTGTATAACATAGATTGTTAATGAGTCTTCCTCCAATCCTGATGCCCTGTTCTTCTTCATATAGTGCAGCTTCTTGGATTATTTGCTCAGCATACAGATTAAATTGGTATGGTGAAAGGATACAATCCTGACGCACACCTTTCCTGACTATAAACCACGTAGTGTCCCCTTGTTCTGTTTAAATGACTGCCTCTTGATCTATGTACAGATTCCTTATGAGCACAATTAAGTGTTCTGGAATTCCCATTCTTCACAATGTTATTCATAATTTGTTATGTTCTACACAGTCAAACGCCTTTGCATAGTCAATAAACACAGGTAAACACCTTTCTGGTATTCTCTGCTTTCAGCCAGGATCCATCTCACATCAGCAGTGATATCCCTTGTTCCATGTCCACTTCTGAATCCAGCTTGAATTTCTGGCAGTTCCCTGTTGATATACTACTGCAGTCACTTTGAATGATCTTCAGCAAAATTTTACTTGTGTGTGATATTAATGATATTGTTCAATAATTTCTGCATTTTGTAGGATCACCTTTCTTGGGAATAGGCATAAATATAGATCTCTTCTAGTCGGTTAGCTAGGCAGCTGTCTTCCACATTTCTTGGCATAGATGAGTACTTCCAGTGCTGTATCCATTTGTTGAAACATCTCAATTGGTATTCTGTCAATTCCTGGAGCTTTGTTTTATTTCAGTGCCTTTGGCAGAGCTGTTGTTTCCTGCTCCTGAAATGGTTGAACATCAACCAATTCTTTTTGGTATTGTGACTCTGTGTATTCCTTCCATCTTCTTTTGCTGCTTCCTGAGTCATTTAATGTTTTCCCCGTAGAATCCTTCACTATTGTGACTTGAATTTTTTCTTCAGTTCTTTCAGCTCCAGGTCTTTTCACATGTCATTATAATACGTCTTCTTGAGCCGCCCTTTGGAATCTTTTGTTCAACTCTTTTATTTCATCATTTCTTCCATTTGCTTTAGCTACTCCATAAAGATTACAGCCTGGGAAACCATACAAGGCAGTTCTGCTCTGTCCTATAGGGTCACTGTGAATAAGAATTGACTTGACAACACAACAACAACAACAAAATAGTCATTTAAAGCATCTGTATGTGCATTGTGTGCACTAAAGATTTCTGTGGGAGTAAACATGTTTTTTTGTGTAAGCAGGATATCAACGGCTTCAGTAGCCTATGGGTGCAAATGAAGTTGCATGCGTATTTATTACTAAGATTAAAATCGCTTGATTGGCACAACTCCCCACCCTCCAACAAATCCCAAATGATCTGATTTTCAAAGTTGCCAGAAGCCTCATTGTTGTCATTGTTAATGGTAAATCTTATGAGAACCTCAACATCCTCACCAAAGGTGCTATGTCATGCTTCTAAGTCACCATTCCCAGAGTACACTCTCCTCAACTCTGCACTATACTTGTCACTTGGGCCCCAAGGTGTAACTGCTTCTCAATCTCACAAAAACTGTATCATAAAATAGTTCCCTTAACTACTCCTCTCCACTTATTCTTTGCAGACAAATCTCTAAAAACAAAGCAAAGCAAAAACACAATACCCAACTCCAAAGAATTAGCACCCACCCTAGGCAGACACTTTTCCATGTACATGGTATATAAAACACCCATCATCTTAGGGGAGACGCTTGTATCTCTTTAGTTTCTCTAAAATATCTACACTTAGGTTAATGTAGTGGCTGGGCACTTGCATTACAATTCCATTAGAAAAACTGGTCATTTCTATAGTTGTCATAAAACAAAGGACCAGCCGGGTCCAAAGGAAGAAGGAAAGGGTGATGTCGTGGATTCCAGAAATGACCCTGATTCTAGTGCTCTTGGGCCAATGGTTGGCAGAGGAGATGACCATGAATTTACAGTGATATGTCTTCAAGACATGTACTTGTGGAAGTCACTAGAAGAGAAGGTCCTGTTTCCCCCACTAGATTCTGTGCCCAACCTCAAAGATGACCTCTAGTCCACACTATAACCCATCCTCCAAAATTGATACAAGCAACAAGTGGCAAGAGTAATAGCCTCGATCATTAGATGAATTAGACATCTCCCAGCTTCAGACGTGACTTCACATAACCAGTTTACACTCAACTGCCAATGTTCTTCTTTAAGTCCATTGCCAGTTTCAAGCAACCCCAGGCCATATATTAGGACAGGGATTATTCTGGGTTTGTTGCTAACACTAGCAACTCACGGTCACAGGGAGGCGTCTAGAATTTTAGCACAAGCGTAGGCACATTAATGTATCTCAAACAGGGCTGGGGATGGTGAGAAGAATAACTCAATTATAGTTTTGAAAAATGGAAAATATGTACTAGGTCATAATGCTCTTCATTTTAATGTTTTGTGAAACAAATGTGGTGAACAGAGAAATATTAGGTACTGTCACTGATGAGAAATTCTAGTATAAAACTGCAGGTTTATTATTGTGGTAAAGGGTCAATAGCAAGTCGAAGCCCCATTTTCCCAGACACAGGGATCCCTAGTAAGATAACCCTGAGTTTACTTTCTTGCAGCATCATACCTAGGTATGTTGTCGTTAGGTCATATTTTGGCTCTTGTGGACTTGCTCTGATTTTCTTCAGTTTCAGCTTGAACTTGCATATGAGCAATTGATGGTCAGTTCCACAGTCAGCCCCTGGCCTTGTTCTGACTGATGGTATTGAGCTTTTCCATCATCTCTTTTCACAGATTTAGTCACTTTGATTCCTGTGTGTTCCATCTGGTGAGGTCCATGTGTATAGTCGCCGTTTATGTTGGTGAAAGAAGGTATTTGCAATGAAGAAGTCACTGGTCTTGCAAAATTCTCTCATTCAATCTCCGGCATTGTTTCTATTACCAAGTCCATATTTTCCAACAACCGATCCTTCTTCTTTGTTTCCAACTTTCACGTTTCAATCACCAGTAATTATCAATGCATCCTGATTACATTTTCGATCAATTTCAGACTGCAGCAGCTGAAAAAAATCTTCTACTTCTTCATCTTTGGCCCTAGTGGTTGGTGCGTAAATTTGAATAATAGTTGTATTAACTGGTCTTCCTTGTGGGCATATGGATATTATCCTATCACTGACAGGGTTGTACTTCAGGATAGATCTTGAAATGTTCTTTTTGATGATAAATGCAACACTATTCTTCTTTGAGTTGTCATTCCCAGCATAGTAGACTATAGGATTGTCTGATTCAAAACAGCCAATACCAGTCCATTTCAGCTCACTAATGCCTAGGATATCGATGTTTATGCTTTTCATTCCATTTCTGACCATTTCTAATTTTCCTAGATTCATACTTCGTACATTCCAGGTTCCGATTATTAATGAATGTTTGCAGATGTTTCTTCTCATTTTGAGTTGTGCCACATCAGTGAATGAAGGTCCCGAAAGCTTTACTCCTTCCATGTCATTAAGGTCGACTCTGCTTTGAGGAGGCAGCTCTTCCCCAGTTGGTTTTTGAATGCCTTCCAATCTGGGGGGCTCATCTTCCAGCACTATTTCAGACAATGTTCTGCTGCAATTCATAAAGTTTTCACTGGCTAATGCTTTTCAGAAGTAGACTGCCGGGTCTTTCTTCCTAGTCTGTCTTAGTCTGGAAGCTCAGCTGAAACCTGTCCTCCATGGGTGACACTGCTGGTATCTGAATACCGGTGGCATAGCTTCCAGCATCACAGCAACACGCATGCCCCCACAGTACAACAAACTGACAGACACTTGGGGGACCTAGGTATGTATTGAGTTAAAAATATGAAATGTTAGCAGTACTGGAAACTGGTTATCAACATTGATTGCTGTAACATCGATGATTTAGAGACTACATTTAGAGTGAGGATGTCACTAGGATTATACAAAACCTTTGGGAAACAAAAGTAGTAGCATCCCTGGACTTAGAGGATGTACACCCTTGTCAGCATTCTCTCTTGAACTGCATATTCCCTGTGTGGTAGTGGAGCCTAAAGTTGACTCTCCTGAGAACACTGGTGCTGCACACATCATGCTTCCTGTCCTATAGACTTTCTCAAGTTAGAGCAACTTGGTGATGATTTAAAGTATATTGTTCTATTTTGTTCTGTGGTACATAGGGTTGCTATGAGTTAGAACTGAATCAATGGTACCTAAAAACAGCATTTTCCTATTGTATGCTGGGAGTTTCACTGCTATCCAAACCTAAGACCACTGTTGGTGGTCGTGAAATGATGCTGAGGTAGTTTGGGGGCATAATCATTACTTTTGGTAAAGCTGGGAAATACCAGGTATGCAGCACCTGACTAATTCCCCTTTCACATACCTGGTATAAACTCCACAACTGAAAGTAGGGTTTCAGGGGCTGGAATCAGTCCCATAAATATGTGGGTCACTCTTCATTCCAGTTTTTTCTGGAGAGACAGCTGTTGAGAGATATTAACATGTGAAGATAGTAGTATACTGGTTTTGTAATGTAGCAACAGAGGTCTTCAACCAGGAGCCATTGACAATCCATTCACTTTAAGTTGAAATCAGATTTCTCTTAGCTTACTGTCCTTTCCATCGTGAATTCCAAGGCCTGTCACTTCAATAACTCTTTAAGATTCTTCAACTCATTTGTCTCTACCACCTCCCATCCTGTAGACTGGAATAATAAAAAAAAAACCCTAAAAGAACATAACTTCAGACTCTTTTCATGGCAATACATATCCACTTGACTGGCCCTAATAAGTATAGAATTAAGCACGTGGACACATGTATATGCACTCACACACACACATACAAACACCTGGGCATGCAACCATTTTCCTGACCCCAGACTGGGTATAATTGTTCTTTCACTCATTGCCACGCATGAGAAAGTGATTGCATCAACCTAAGATGAAGGGGTAGCAACTAGAATGGGGAGCCAGCAGCAGTTGGTATGGTTGGGCTAATGCACAACTGAGCAGCCCCTCCCCTCTGCACTTCCAGTAGTTCTATTAGTTCTGCTTCCCCTGGTATAGGTGATTCTGTTTGCTTTCTTCCTTTCATTGTCCTGATCTCAGATACCTAAAAAATTTCCCCTGTCTATTCATCTTTGAAAGGAACCCTAGTGGTATAATGGTTAAGCCCCTGGCTGCTAACTGAAAGGCTAGTGGTTCAAACCCACCAGCCACTCCATGGGAGAAAAGACCTTGTGATCTTCTCCTGTAAAGATTACAGTGTAGGAAACCCTACGGGGCTTTTATTACTCTATCCTATAGGGCTCATATGAGTTGGAAATGACTCCACGGCATACAACAACAATTCATCTTTGAACATAGGTTGCTCTGGCCAACAGTGTCTACCCGAGAGGAGGGGCAAACACCTCGGCACAAGCCTCTAGTCTTCCAAGTGAGCTGAAGCTGGTAATCAGGCATGTTTTGGGGTATAGAGCCCCTACTCTTGAATATGAGCGCAACCACTGACTGTCATCCAACTCACCCATGCCTCCCTTTTGTCACAGGAAATTTCCCTATACCTTTGCCTTGAGCACTGAATCTTGTGAGAAATAGTCACTGTTCTTTATGGCTGCCCAGCCACTAGTGGTGAGGGAGTGCAGAGAGATTCACGAGTACATTTTCATTAATTGGTATTGGATCTCCATCCCACTAGGGTTCCAGCTCTGTTTCGATATTACCCAAAGTTCTCAGGTTGACGTAACTACTTTCCTGTCATTAGCACAGATGGCAAAGGTAGCTAATGCTGATCTGGGCTTAAAGGTAGATGTGATATCCTCAAGCGTGTGTGAGTGTGTGTGTGTGTGTGCACGCGCGCACGCGTGTGCTGGGTGCTTTATTAAGTAGAAACATGTCTTTGCCTGGATTTCCCTGAAAATACAACCTAGGATACAAGATTTAAGGAGGCTCTCACTCATCAGGTTGTGTAAGAATAAGTAAGTGCCTCCTCAAACTGTGTATCCTAGGTGCTTTACTTCGCTAACCCTAGTTTTCATCCTGGAGAACTGAGGTACAGAAGGGAAAGCAATATGAAGTGCCACATTATGAGGTCAGACATAACAAGAAACAAGAAGTCACTGAGAGGCTATTTGGAAATACTACATCTTGAAACGGTCTGTAAGAGAAGGAAGAATAAGGAATTTATCTGTTAGTTTCTTCCTGTCTTTCACTAGTCAGATTTTACCCTATATGGTACTAACTGCCCTGCATTCTGACTTGTGTTCCCTGGCCACTCCTGGGATCCACTAGGGAAGCCAGAGTCTCCATACATCAGGATAAGTCAGCCGTGGGCATTGGAATTGCTGTGGTTCCCACCAGAGTGGAAAAGATGGAAGCCGTTCTGAAGCCTTTCCCTTGCCCCAAGGGAAGCTCAGAGATCTGGAGTTGTTAGGGGAAGAGATGAAGGCAAAGGCTCTCCACTGAACATGTAGCTAAGGCCTATTGGGCAGGTGAGGCCAAGAAAATCTGAGAAATACCTAAATGGATTTAGTGCATGACCCCTTAGAATATACATCATTACGTAGCACATAAGCAATTTTTATAAAACCTGATCATGTATCAGGATACATAAAAGAACTTCAATAAATTCTGATGAGTTAACATCTTAAAAAGACTATTCTCTGCCTATAATGTAATATAATTGGAAGAAATAAGAAGAGAGTTAAAAAATTCTCATATAAGGACTTCCAGTTCTAGCGATGATGAAGCAGTTCACATTAGGCTACCCTTCCCACTGCAAAAAAGCTGGACAAAAATATATTAAAAAACCAACATGAGCAGGACTTATGGAGTTAAGACCCTTGAGAAATGGGGGATACACAAGGTGAGTGCCATATTCACCCTGACTTTTTTTCCTGAAAGCATTTTGAAAAGTTACAGACTTACTAAACTGAAGAGAAATATTTCAGAGTTCAGGGATGCCAAAGTGGTTGAGACCTGAGATGCAAAATCTCAAAGAGGAGAAAACAACAGAGCAGTGAGGTAAAAAAATGACATGTAAATTCCACTCAAGTCATTGGCCATCTCCTAAATTGAGCATGCATAGGATGAGACTCCAAGAAATCAGAAGATTACAGCAGCTGGCAGGTTAAAATGCTGACCAATGATTTCAGCAGCTGCCCGATGCTGGTGAGACTGAATGAAGTTCAAACCCTATAGTAGAGGAGTCCTCCCGGTGGTTATGGCCCCCAGACCTTCTGTTGGCCCAGGACGGGAACCATTCCCAAAGCCAACTCTTCAGACAGGGATTGAACTGGACAATGGGTTGGAGAGGGATGTAGGTGAGGAGTGAGCTTTTTGGATCAGGTGGGCACGAGACAATGTTGGCATCTCCTGCCTGGAGGGCAGATGAGAGGGTAGAGGGGGTTAGAAGCTGGCAAAATGGACAAGAAAAGAGAGAGTGGAGGGAGGGAGCGGGCTTTCTCATTAGGGGGAGAGCAACTTGGGAGTATGTAGCAAGGTGTATATAAGTTTTTGTGTGAGAGACTGACTTGATTTGTAAATTTTCATTTAAAGCACAATAAAAATTATGAAAAAAAAAGTAGAGGGGCCTTCATAAACAGTCTAGAGTTTCAGTTGAAACCTAGAAGGCCCAGATCCTAGGAGTTAGGACCATGCACTAGGACTATGGGGAATGCCCCAAGAATAAAGAGAAACTGAAATATAGCAGTGTTTAATGAAGCCTAAAACCAACGTTCAGCAAGATCAAGGTGATCTACCAGTACTTCAAAGGAAGGCTCGAGAAAAAGAAGTATTATAATGACATGTACAAAGACCTGGAGATAGAAAAAAGGGAAGAACACGCTCAGCATTTCTCAAGCTGAAAGAACTGAAGAAAAAATTCAAGCCTTGAGTTGCTATATTGAAGGATTCTGCGGGGAAAATATTAAACAACACAGGAAGCATCAAAAGAAGATGAAAAGAATACACAGAGTCATTATACCAAAAAGAATTGGTCGACGTCCAGCAATTTTAGGAGGTAGCATATGATCAGGAACTGATGACACTGAAGGAAGAAATCCAAGCTGCACTGAAGGCACTGGCAAAAAACAAGCCTCCCGGAATTGACAGAATACCAATTGAGATGTTTCAACAGACGGATGAAGCTCTGGAAGTGCGCACTCATCTATGCCAAGAAATTTGGAAGACAGCTACCTGGCCAACCGACTGGAAGAGATCCATATTTATGCCCATTCCAAAGAAAGGTGATCCACTGAATGTGGAAATTATCGAACAATATCATTAATATCACACACAAGTAGAATTTTGCTGAAGATCATTCAAAAGCAGCTGCAGCAGTATATCAACAGGGAACTGCCAGAAATTCAAGCTGGATTCAAAAGAGGACAGGGAACAAAGGATATCATTGCTGATGCTAGATGAATCTTGGCTGAAAGCAGAGAATACCAGAAAGATGTTTACCTGTGTTTTATTGACTATGCAAAGGCATTTGACTGTGTGGATCATAACAAATTATGGATAACATTGTGAAGAATAGGAATTCCAGGACACTTAATTGAGCTCATAAGGAATCTGTACATAGATAAAGAAGCAGTTGTTCAAACAGAACAAGGGGATACTTGGATCCACAATCAACACCCATGGAAGCAGCAGTCAAGAAATCAAAAGACGCACTGCATTGGGCAAACCTCTTTAAAGTGGTGAAAAGCAAAGCTGTCACTTTGAAGACTAAGGTGTGCCTGACCCAAGCCATGGTATTTTCAATCGCCTGCTACACACGTGAAAGCTGGACGATGAATAAAGACTGAAGAAAATGATGCCTTTGAACTGTGGTGTTGGAGAAGAATATTGGATATACCGGGTACTGCCAAAAGAAGGAACAAATCTGTCTTGGAAGAAGTACACCGAGAATGCTCCTTAGAAGCAAAGATGGTGAGACTACATCTCACATACTTTGGACATGTTGTCAGGAGGAATCAGTCCCTGGAGAAGGACATCATACTTGGTTTATTGGAGGGTCAGTGAAGAAGAGGAAGACCCTCAATGAGATGGATTGACACAGTGGCTGTAACAGTAGACTTAAGCATAATGATTGTGAGAATGGCACAGGACCGGGCAGTGTTTCATTCTGTTGTACATGGGGTTGATATGAGTTGGAACCTACTTGACGGCACCTAACAATAAAACAATCTTTGTGGAAGCAGGCTGCCACATTCTTCTCCCGTACAGCTTTTTGTTATTGTAAACAGAGCTGCAATAAACATGGGCATGCATATGTCTGTTTGTGTGAAGACTCTTATTTCTCTAGGGTATATTCCGAGGAGTGGGATTTCTGGGTTGTATGGTAGGTTCATTTCTAACTGTTTAAGGTAATGCCAGATAGATTTCCATAGTGGTTGTACCATTTTACATTCCCACCAGCAGTGTATAAGAGTTCCAATCTCTCCGCAGCCTCTCCAACATTTATTATTTTGTGTTTTTTGGATTAATGCCAGCCTTGTTGGAGTGAGATGGAATCTCATCCTAGTTTTAATTTGCATTTCTCTAATGGCTAATGATTGAGAGCATTTTCTCATGTATCTGTTAGGTGCCTGAGTATCTTCTTTAGTGAAGTGCGTGTTCATATCCTTTGCCCACTTCTTGATTGGGTTGTTTGTCTTTTTGTGGTTGAGTTTTGACAGAATCATATAGATTTTAGAGATCAGGCACTGGTCGGAGATGTCATAGCTGAAAATTCTTTCCCAGTCTGTAGGTGGTCTTTTTACTCTTTTGGTGAAGTCTTTAGATGAGCATAGGTGTTTGATTTTTAGGAGCTCCCAGTTATCTGGTTTCTCTTTGTCATTTTTGGTAATGTTTTGTTTTCTGTTTATGCCTTGTATTAGGGCTCTTAAGGTTGTCCCTATTTTTTCTTCCATGATCTTTATCGTTTTAGTCTTTATGCTTAGGTCTTTGATCCACTTGGAGTTAGTTTTTGTGCATGGTGTGAGGTATGGGTCCTGTTTCATTTTTTTGCAAATGGATATCCAATTATGCCAGCACCATTTGTTAAAAAGACTATCTTTTCCCCAATTAACTGACACTGGGCCTTTGTCAAGTATCAGCTGCCCATATGTGGATGGATTTATATCTGGGTTCTCAATTCTGTTGCATTGGTCTATGTGTCTGTTGTTGTACCAGTACCAGGCTGTTTTGACTACTGTGGCTGTATAATTATAAGTTCTGAAATCAGGTAGAGTGAGGCCTCCCACTTTCTTCTTCTTTTTCAGTAATGCTTTGCTTATCCGAGGCTTCTTTCCCTTCCATATGAAGTTGGTGATTTGTTCTCCATCACATTAAAGAATGTCATTGGAATTTGGATCGGAAGTGCATTGTATGTATAGATGGCTTTTGGTAGAATAGACATTATTACTATGTTAAGTCTTCCTATCCATGAGCAAGGTATGTTTTTCCACTTAAGTAGGTCCTTTTTAATTTCTTGTAGTAGTACTTTTTAGTTTTCTTTGTATAGGTCTTTTACATCTTTGGTAAGATTTATTCCTAAGTATTTTATCTTCTTGAGGGCTACTGTGAATGGTATTGATTTGGTGATTTCCTCTTTGATGTTCTTTTTGTTGATGTAGAGGAACCCAAGTGATTTTTGTATGTTTATCTTATAACCTGAGCCTCTGCCAAACTCTTCTATGAGTTTCAGTAGTTTTCTGGAGGATTGCTTAGGGTTTTCTGTGTATAAGATCACGTCATCTGCAAATAGAGGTAATTTTATGTCCTCCTTGGCAATCTGGATGCCCTTTATTTCTTTGTCTAGCCTAATTGCTCTGGCTAGGACCTCTCGCACAATGTTGAATAAGAGCGGTGATAAAGGGCATCCTCGTCTGGTTCCCGTTCTCAAGGGAAATGCTTTCAGGCTCTCTCCATTTAGAGTGATGTTGGCTGTTGGCTTTGTATAGATGCCCTTTATTATGTTGAGGAATTTTCCTTCAATTCCTATTTTGCTTAGAGTTTTTATCATAAATGGGTGTTGGACTTTGTCAAATGCGTTTTCTGCATCAATTGATAAGATCATGTGGTATTTGTCTTTTGTTTTATTTATATGGTGGATTAGGTTTTTCTAATATTAAACCAGCCTTGCATACCTGGTATAAATCCCACTTGGTCGTGGTGAATTATTTTTTTGATATGTTGTTGAATTCTATTGGCTAGAATTTTGTTGAGGATTTTTGCATCTATGTTCATGAGGGATATAGGTCTGTAATTTTCTTTTTTTGTGATGTTTTTACCTGGCTTTGGTATCAGGGAGATGGTGGCTTCATAGAATGAGTTAGGTAGTATTCCGTCATTTTCTATGCTTTGAAATACCTTTAGTAGTAGTGGTGTTAACTCTTCTCTGAAAGTTTGGTGGAACTCTGCAGTGAAGCCGTCCGGACCAGGGCTTTCTTTTGTTGGGAGTTTTTCGATTACCGTTTCAATGTCTTTTTTTGTTATGGGTCTATTTAGTTGTTCTACTTCTGAATGTGTTAGTTTAGGTAGGTAGTGTTTTTCCAGGAATTCATCCATTTCTTCTAGGTTTGCAGATTTGTTAGAGTACAATTTTTCGTAATAATCTGATATGATTCTTTTAATTTCAGTTGGGTCTGTTGTGATGTGGCCCTTCTCGTTTCTTATTCGGGTTATTTGTTTCCTTTCCTGTATTTCTTTTGTCAGTCTGGCCAATGGTTTATCAATTTTGTTCCTTTTTTCGAAGAACCAGCTTTTGGCTTTGTTAATTCTTCCAATTGTTTTTCTGTTCTCTAATTCATGTAGTTCAGCTCTAATTTTTATTATTTGTTTTCTTCTGGTGCCTGATGGATTCTTTTGTTGCTCACTTTCTATTTGTTCAAGTTGTAGGGACAGTTCTCTGCTTTTGGCTTTTTCTTCTTTATGTATGTGTGCATTTATCGATATAAATTGGCCTCTGAGCACTGCTTTTGC
Organism: Loxodonta africana; assembly: GCF_030014295.1. Taxonomy (NCBI): domain Eukaryota; kingdom Metazoa; phylum Chordata; class Mammalia; order Proboscidea; family Elephantidae; genus Loxodonta; species Loxodonta africana. The sequence continues at coordinate 77,573,159 of NC_087353.1, forward strand.
TGTGTCCCAGAGGTTTTGATAGGAAGTATTTTCATTCTCGTTGCATTCTATGAATTTCTTTATTCCCTCCTTAATGTCTTCTATAACCCAGTCTTTTTTGAGCAGGGTATTGTTCATTTTCCAAGTATTTGATTTCTTTTCCCTGATTTTTCTGTTATTGATTTCCACTTTTATGGCCTTGTGGTCTGAGAAGATGCTTTGTAATATTTCGATGTTTTGGATTCTGCGAAGGTTTGTTTTATGACCTAATATGTGGTCTATTCTAGAGAATGTTGTTCCATGTGCGCTAGAAAAAAAAGTATACTTTGCAGCAGTTGGGTGGAGAGTTCTGTATAAGTCAATGAGGTCAGGTTGGTTGATTGTTGTCATTAGGTCTTCCGTGTCTCTATTGAGCTTCTTACTGGATGTCCTGTCCTTCTCCGAAAGTGGTGTGTTGAAGTCTCCTACTATAATTGTGGAGGTGTCTATCTCACTTTGAAGTTCTGTCAAAATTTGATTTATGTATCTTGCAGCCCTGTCATTGGGTGCATAAATAATTAATATGGTTATATCTTCCTGGTCAATTGTCCCTTTTATCATTATATAGTGTCCTTCTTTATTCTTTGTGGTGGATTTAAGTCTAAAGTCTATTTTGTCAGAAATTAATATTGCTACTCCTTTTTTGCTTATTGTTTGCTTGATATATTTTTTTCCATCCTTTGAGTTTTAATTTGTTTGTGTCTCGAAGTCTAAGGTGTGTCTCTTGTAGGCAGCATATAGACGGATCGTGTTTCTTTATCTAGTCTGAGACTCTCTGTCTCTTTATTGGTGCATTTAGTCCATTTACATTCAGCGTAATTATAGATAAGTAAGTGTTCAGTGTTGTCATTTTGATGCCTTTTTATGTGTGTTGTTGACAGTTTCATTTTTCCACGTACTTTTTTCTGCTGAGACGTTTTTCTTTGTAAATTATGTGATCTTCATTTTCATAGTATTTGACTTTATGTTTGTTGAGTCGTTACATTTTTCGTGGTTTTTATTTTGAGATATGGAGTTGTTACACCGCTTTGTGGTTACCTTAATATTTACCCCTATTTTTCTAAGTAAAAACCTAACTTGTATTGTCCTATATCCCCTTGTATCCCTCTCCATATGGCAGTTCTGTGCCACCTGTATTTAGTCCCTCTTTTTGATTATTGTGATCTTTTACATATTGACTTCAATGATTCCCTGTTTTGAGCATTTTTTTGAAAATTAATCTTAATTTGTTTTTGTGATTTCCCTATTTGAGTTGATATCAGGATGTTCTGTTTTGTTACCTTGTGTTGTGCTGGTATCTGATATTATTAGTTTTCTGACCAAAGAATTTCCTTTAGTGTTTCTTGTAGCTTTGGTTTTGTTTTTGCAAATTCTCTAAGCTTCTGTTTATCTGTAAATATCTTAAGTTTGCCTTCATATTTCAGAGAGAGTTTTGCTGGATATATGATCCTTGGCTGGCAGTTTTTCTCCTTCAGTGCTCTGTTTATGTCATCTCATTGCCTTCTTGCCTGCATGGTTTCTGCTGAGTAGTCTGAACTTATTGATTCTCCCTTGTAGGAGACCTTTCTCTTATCCCTGGCTGCTTTTAAAATTTTCTCTTTATCTTTGGTTTTGGCAAGTTTGATGATAATATGTCTTGGTGTTTTTCTTTTTGGATCAGTCTTAAATGGGGTTCGATGAGCATCTTGGGTAGATATCCTTTCGTCTTTCATGATGTCAGGAAAGTTTTCTGTCAGCAGATCTTCAGCTATTCTCTCTGTATTTTCTATTATCCCTCCCTGTTCTGGGACTCCAATCACACGCAAGTTATCCTTCTTGATAGAGTCCCACATGATTCTTAGGGTTTCTTCATTTTTTTAAATCCTTTTATCTGATTTTTTTCCATTATGTTGGTTAATTCCCTGGTCCTCCAGATTTCCCACTCTGCATTCTAATTGCTTGAGTCTGCTCCTCTGACTTCCTATTGCGTTGTCTAATTCTGTAATTTTATTTTTAATCTTTTGGATTTCTGAATGCTGTCTCTCTATGGATTCTTGCAGCTTATTAATTTTTCCACTATGTTCTTGAATAATCTTTTTGAGTTCTTCAACTGTTTTATCAGTGTGTTCCTTGGCTTTTTCTGCAGATTGCCTTATTTCATTTCTGAGGTCATCCCTGATGTCTTGAAGCATTCTGTAAATTATTTTTTTATATTCTGTATCTGATAATTCCAGGATTGTATCTTCATTTGGGAAAGATTTTGATTCTTTTGTTTGGGGGGTTGTAGAAGCTGTCATGGTCTGCTTCTTTATGTGGTTTGATATCGACTGCTGTCTCCGAGCCATCACTAAGATATTATAGTGATTTATTCTATATTTGCTCACTGAGTCTTATCTTGTTTTGCTTTCTTTCAGTATACGTGGATGGGCTACTAGGTTGTGCTGTCTTGATTGTTGTAGCCCTTGACTTACTTATGACCTATTACCAGCTGGTTTGGGCTGTTGCCAGATATATATGCCTGAGTCCATTCACTATTCTTGAGTAGAATCTGATTTTGGGTCATCAAGTGTGTGCTGCACCCTAACACCTATCCACCTTGAGAAGTAGTGGTGATAGTTGTGTGCACCAGATTCTTTTAGCAGCTGGGGTTCACACTCCGGGGGGGGCAGGATGCTGACAGCCTTCCCCCAAGTGTCAGTGAGGTAGGTGTGTCTCTATTCCTAAAGCACCTTGGTGGGAGGGCTCTGCAGCTGTACCTTAGGCCCCCAGTGCAAGTACCTCTACAGATTGGTAGGTGTCACCCTCCTTAGACCCCTAAGGCAGGAGGCTAGGTGGTCTGGGGGGAGCTTCAGCCCTCAGTTCCCTGTTGTGGGTCAGTGAGGGCTCTGTTGAATACGCAGAGATATCAGACCTGGGAAACTTGTTTTTCCAGTAAATCTGCTAAAAAAAAAATGCAGTCCGATCCCTATCAGAAATGCCTTTGCATTATAATAGCCACCTTGTTCCCTGTAGGGATGAAAGCCCAAGATATGGATCACATATGCTTGGCTGGAGCTGGTTCTGTGTTTTTAGTCCAATTAGGGAAGGATTTTTGGTCCATGGGTTTTTTGTGGTTGCTTCTCTCAGGCCGGAAGAATGAGTTAGGAAAAGACCAAAAAACAATGGGAAAAGAAAAGCCGCGGAGCCGTTCTCCCTCTGGCTCAGGAAATTCCAACGTTAATGAAGCTGCCTGGGAAGGGGAGGGGAGGGTTCAGAAAAACAGGAGAGAGTAGCACCCCGGAATATAGACAAAGTTGCTTGTCTTGCTTGGGATGACTATTTTATCTGAGATTCCCGAGGGGCGTGTCGCCTATGTGTGCTGGCTGGGTAGAGATTGCCCCCAAGGGTCAGGCCCGGAGAAGCCGCGGTCAGTTCCTCCGCTGCCAGTCCAAAGCCCAGCGTCAAGGTTCCCCAGCTGGCACGCTGCACTCCCAGCTCCAAAACCATTTGCTGCCTCCTGGGGACTTCTCCTCCCGCCAGCCGCGTCGCCGCACTGCCCGCGCGGACTGGCTAGGCCCCCTCCCGAGGTCAGTTCAGGGGGGTAGGGCTGTGCCCCGTTGTTTGCGTCATCACAGGATGTTGTGTTCAGCTCCCCTGTGCCCAGTCCTAAGCCCGGCGCCAAGGTTGCCTGACTAGGACACTGGCTCCAGGCTCCGAAAACAGTCTCTGCTTCCCCGTAGTTGTTTGTTCTCCGTCTCTGTCACTCAGGTCAACTCTTTACATCTGTGTTTGTTGTTCAGGGTTCGTAGATTGTCATGTATGTGATCGATTCACTTGTTTTTCCGAGTCTTTGTTGCAAGAGGGATCCGAGGTAGCATCTAGCTAGTCAGCCATCTTGGCCCCCTCTCCTCTCAGTATTTTTTATCTAGAAGAGATTCCCACATAATAGGACTTTGAATACATTGCACAGATCAATTTTGTTATTTTCCTTCAAGATGGACTTTTCAGAAATGGTTTGAAGCATCCCTTAGCTTACTTGAATGTGCAGTTATTATAACAATTATTATTTTAAATTTGTGGTAAAACTTTAGAAATTCCTAAAAATTGTTGTACACTCCAAATAGCCATTAGGTAGTTTACTGTGGCAATATTTGAGCCACAGTGTTTTGAAATGTATAGTATTTTGATAACCTTTTACCCATGTAGGGTGGTATCCAAATCTACAGATAGGAAGGGCTATCAGATGTTTTGCCTTTGTGTGGCCAATTCACATATTGTATTTTTCTCTCTCTACAGTTCATGGTTTTTCTTCAGAGAAAGATTTTGAGAATTACATTAAGTATGAAAATAACTCTAAAAAAATGCTGGCTGCTATTGTTTTTGACCATGACTTCAAAAATAGCTATGATCCCCTGCCACTTAAGGTGAGAAAGTTTTATGCAAAAACCTCATAATCGTACTTCAAGTTCCAGGAATTTAATGAAGTAGAGGTATCATTATCCTGTTTTATATGTGGGAAAATTAACTTGCCCAAGATTGTAGTGCTTGTACATGGCAGAGCAGGAATTTGAATCCAGATTTAATTAACCTCAGTATCTGTACACTTTAGCCAGTGCTGATGAGGAAAGAATTGTGTTCACTACCTACCAGGGTTCACATTTATAAATTGAATTATAAATTATAAATTGATATTACTTTTACCACTGTGTCTGACATGGCAGTTGCCTCCAGCCCTGCAGATGATGGTGAAGAAAATGCACATTTCCAAGGTCAGTGGACCTGATGTGATAAACCAGATACATCTTCGCCAGCAGGGATCCCAACATGGAAAATCTCCTCTTTAAGTGAACCCTATGCCTTCTCCTCTACATCAAAATCCAGAAAATTACTCTAAGGCTCAGCAGGCTGAACCAGAATTAGGAAATATGCAGATATTTAGGAAGATTCTAAAAGCCCTCAAAGAGGAGAGAAAGACAGTTCTTTGAAGTTGGTGTATCTTTATCAGATCCTATAGACATGTTAACTGGCACTGAGGGAAATAACCAAAGTACAGTATTTGGCTGTGTGTGTGTGTGTATATATATATATATATATATACATCCAAGTATATGTATATATCCAAAAATATGTATATACATATCCAAACATACATATATATCTAAATATATATATCCAAATATATATATGTCCAAATACATATACGTGTGTGTGTGTGTATATATATAGATAGTGTATATATATATATATCCACATATATAGATATATATAGTCAAATTCTGCATTTAGGATATACATGGTTGTCAATGGAAGGAAAAAGTAAGGAATCCAGTGGTCGGGCCGTAGGTATCTTTTCATTCTGCTCTTGCCCCTTCCATATGTGCCAACTTTCCTCAAATTATTGACTCAGTGCTGGTGTAGACTCAACAGTGTGCAAAAAGCCTGGTCAAAATGTTTTGAGTGCAGTTTCGAATTTTGTTCTCTCCTGCCTTGTATAATCTCCCTTTCTCTTGGCTCACTCTTATTTATCCTTTAAGACTCGGCTACTGTGACTCCCTGTACTGTTGGGCCTGACCACACCCACTTCTGTCTTCCCTCATACTTCTATAATATAGCATACATAGCTCTATCACTAAATGTACTATATTATAACAGTATTTGTTTCCTCAACCAGAATTTGAGCTCCTTGAGTGACACGTTTTATGGCTTAACCCTTGAGCATGTTGTAAGTGCCTAATTTTTTTGTCTTGGTAACTGAATATGTGAGTATGCACCTAGACACTACAGCATGAGCCTTTCCGTCCTGATCTTAGTGATTTTTGGCAACTCTTGGTCTATTATTTGTTGCCTTATGAAGCTCCTTAGGCCCAGAATGATCTACCTTGAAGTTTACTCAGATCTCCAGAATTGGTATTATGTTTTCATTTAATAATTAAAATATGCAACACTCCACATTTATATTTTATTACATTCCTCCTCTGCTCTCATATAGGATTCTTTCTTAAAGTCAGTTTTAGGAGAAGATGAGATTTTTGTCCCAGAACACTTGGATGACATAATGGGAAAAGAAATTAATAACACCCATTGGTGTATTTCATTTCAATATGTATGCCAAGCTGTCTGTTTAGGAAAAAATACATTCATAGTGTTATGTAAGGTGCTGCCCTGTTTGCTCACTGCAGACCCACAATATACATCCAAGTGTTGTTGACACTTAAATAAAAAATGTCATGAACTTGAGGGAGGACAGATTAAGGGAGGCCAATTTAGAGAGCACGTGAGCTTGTGCTCTCACTTCCCTGATGTCCAGAATCCACTCTGGCACTTGTTAGACCACCTCCAAAATCACATATTCCCACTTGCATTTTAACTTCATTTTGTCTCCAGTTTTTTATTAAAATTTTTTTTTGTTTATAGATATTGTTTTTTTCCTATTGCTCTTTCTAGGTAAAATATTATCTGCGTTTTAGTAGTTTCGACAGGATGAAGTTGATATCAGGGCCTTATATTCATGTCAAAAGCTGGAGAACAGCTTTTCTCTTCCCACCTATTTCTTCTGTAGGACCCAGAAACATGTATGACCCTACCGGGGGAGATCCTGGTGAGCAAATCCTTAAGCATCCTTATTTTAATGTCCCAGTTGTATATAGTAAGAGACATCACATATTTATACTTATATTTCTTCAAGTTTGTGATGAAAGCTGTTTGTTTTTAATTTACTGTGGTGGTGATTTTTTAATTTAAATTTTCAGTGTCTAGAAACTCATACAAAAAATTCTATATATTTGAACCCTTTATTTATATCATCTTTTATCCTTTCCTGATCATTATCATTGTATAGTGTTATATTTTTTGTAGATTTACTTGTGAAATTTTGACTCTAATGACTTAATGTACACATTTCCAGGTACCAACACAGCGTGGTTAATGACATGTTATTCTCCTGAGTTGTTGAATGGTTTTCAGTATAATTATAGGAAATTTTAAATTGAAATGTATTACACAAAATACCATTAGAAAGTCTTTAATGTGGGGCTTTGTTTTTGTCAATGATATGCAAATTACCCTGAGAAAATTATTCAACCAAAAGAATTAGCATAATTCTTAAAAATTTAAAACAACCTATGTCTCCAAGTAAGTTAAATGATTAACGAAAGTATGAAATAAAACATGACAGACCATTGTGTAATCATTAAAAATAATCATCATGAAACCTTCGGAAAAAGCAAAGTCCAGAACTCTATTATGAAATTATAACTACATAAATGACATAATCGTCTGTACAAAACTGGAATAGATATCCAAATATGAAAATAGTTGGTATTTTAGGTTGGCAAGATTGTGTTTTGTGTTATATTTTGAACATTGTTTTTCCAGTCATAAAATTTCAAAAAGAATCTGATGTATTTTCCAATTTATGTTGCTGCATTGTGAACTTAGTCTGGGGTATTATCTTACAAGTGTCAGTCTGGTGAAAAAATTAGAAAGCTGGATAATGCTAAAATTTACCAGGGATATGAGGATGTAGAAACCCAAATGCCCTGCTGAAGGGAGGATGCATGCATTGATATGACCAGTTTGGCAGCAGTAGTCAAATTAAGAATATGCTCGTAGGTAAAGACCCTAAAGAAACTCTTTTACGGATCTAGAAGAATGTTCCTGGCAATGTCGTTGTGATAACAAGGAGTTGGAGACAGTCAGGGCAACTGATTAGAAAGACTGAACTAGATGTATATGTGGTGTATCTTAAAAACATAACTAAGTGAATAAAATATATAATACAATTTCATTTACATTAATTAAAATATATGCAAAAAAGCTACACAGATGTAAAAAAAACTCATCAAACACTAGAATGGTTGCCAATAGGAAGGGGAGGGGAACAAAGGGTATAGGAGTATAAGAGAACAAATAACTAAAACAGGTTAAAAGGGCAAGAATCAGTGTGTCATGGACTAAGGCATGTGATTAACTCAACCCTATTCACCTGAGGCTACAAAGGTGTGTGCATACATACATACTTAGGTGTGTATACATACATACTTAGGTATGTAAATGATATAAAATGAAAATATATTTATTAGTTATTAAGCCCTTAAGCCCTATTTTTTTTGTTGAACTGCCTACTTGTTTCCATAACTTTATTCTTAATATAAACTTGATTTATACAGTAGTCCTAATAGATAGACAATTATTATTTAAATAACTATTTTAGCCCTTTGTTCTTTTCTTCTCCAGTAATAATAGCTACAATTTTGAGTGCTTCCTTTGATTCCAAACTACTATGAGATAGGTCCTGTTATATCAATTTTGCAGGTGAGCCTCAGAGAGATTATATAAACTGTGCTAAGGGTTAAATAACTCATAAGCATTGGAGTTGAGACTTGAACAAAGGCAGTCTGTGTCCAATGAATGTCAGTTCAGCAGTTCATGTCAGTTCCCATTATGTTATCGAAAGCAATACAAAACATATTTGAGTTATGAAAATATGATCCACCTTGCTGTCACTGTGAATATTCACTCTGTTCTCCAGTCCCAAGGGCTTCTTGGGAAATAAATAATCTTGAATTTAAGGTCTTATCAATTTCATCCTCCAGAAGAATACTGGTGCAGAATCTAGACTCCCACAGATAGCTGCATGGAACCTATGTTTGTCCCAATGAAATCAAATATTCTTAAAGGCAGTGCTTCTCTGGTAAAGGTCCAGTTTTCTTTTGTTTTGAATTTTCAAACCATTGTAGACCAGTGCTTTTGTAAAATACATTGAAAATGAATTACTGTAGACTTTTGATTGATGTTAGGATGTAAATGAATATGAAAGACTTTTACTTCTGTGGTAGTAACAAGAAAAAAACCAAAGAAAAAAGTTTGCAAGAAAGCTTTGATGAACTGAATTCCAGAGAGGGATAAGCCCTTCACAGGTGATCAGAGAGATGCTCTGGCTTTCTTATCTGGGACAGATGCCTGGCTATATGTGAGTGGGCGAAACAAATGGAGACACTTTTTATTTTATTCACTTCATTTTAATATTTTATTTTATCGTGGTTGGAGAATGTACACAGCAAAACATACACCAGTTCAACAGTTTCTACGTGTATAATTCAGTAACATTGATTACGTTTTTCAAGTTGTGCAACCGTTTTTACCTTCCTTTTCTGAGTTGTTGTTGGAGACACTTTTGAGAAAACTGCTGTGTGTTTAACAGTAGTGTGGACTGGTGGGATGGATTAGAATGAGGAGCCCCAAAATAAAAAATAAACATTTCAGTTTGACATTTTTCCCTCTTCTAAATTCTGTCATTTTTGCTCAGTAGCTGGCAAAGAAAGTGAGTTAGAGGGAACTCATGTAGTCTTGTAGTGTTTGTATTCTGCAGCCTGATGGAATTGAATCCAAAGGAAAACCAAAACTTGCTGAAACTCAGCTCAGCCATGTCCTCCTTGAAAGCATGACAAAAAATATCTGTCCACTGGCAGTGGCACAGGGTGTGTAGGATTGGCCAAAGGTGATTTAAAAGCAGGGATGAGTTCAGTTTAATAAAAGCTGAGGCCCAGATTTAGTTCAGCTAAACTACTATGGAATTTGAATGTTCAGCTCCTCACTGTAACTATATGAGAGAGGAAGGGGCTAGCACTCTTTATGGAACAAACAAAATTTATATTGTATTTTCCACTGTTCTTTTCAATATAAAAAGGAATGCAAAACGTATTTGAGTTATGTAAATAGGATCCTCCATACTAAAACTGAAACATGGAAATTCTAGAACAAAAATACAATACCTAAATAAATTCATAGAATGGGATTAACACAATATTGGGCACAGCAAATAAAGGTCAATAAAAATGTGGATATCATATGCATTTCTTCCATAAAATAGAGTGATAAAAAGATTGACATTATTCAGACATAAAAAGAGATAAAAGTACTGATGCATGCTGCAATGTGGATTAACCTCAAAAATATTATGTATGAGTCCATTTCTATGCAATACTCTGAATAGATCAATCTAGATTACTGGTTGCGAAGATTGAGAAGAAGAGGAAATGAAGAGTAACTGTTTAATAGATGTGGTGTTTCCCCTTTGGGATGATGAAAATGTTTTGGAACTAGATAAAGGTGATAGTTGTACAACATGTGAATGTACTAAATGCCACTTAACTGAACATTTTTAAAATGGTTAATTATATATGTGAATTTTATCTCAGTTTGAACAAAACACACATCAGTGACCTGTGAGATGATATTGTTACATATTTGTACCTGGATATGCCATAAAAAGAGGAGAAAGAGAATGAAGCAGTAAATGTGTTTAAAGGAATGTTGAATAATTTTCATATTTGGTTAAAATTATAAATTTGTGGAGGCAAAAAGCTCAGCAAACCAAAATCAGTATTAAAAAAAAAAAACACCCCAAAACATACCTATATACTTTATAATCAAGCTGCAGAACACCAAAGGCAAGAGGAAAATCTGAAAAGCAACTTGACAAAGAAGAGACATATTGCATACATAGGAATAGCATTAAGAATGATGGCTGACATCTTAGCAGAAACAATGGAAACCAGGTGACAATGAAGAATATCTTTAAGTACTGATAAAAAGACAACATCAACTTGGAATTCTTTATCCATTGAAAATATCCCTTGGAAATGAAAGTGAAAGAAAGACATTTTCAGTTAAACGAGAGCTGCATTTTTCACTCTCACAGCCAAACTACAGGAAATGCTAAGGCAAGTTCTTCACAGATAAATAATACCAAGGAAACTCATACCTATAAGAAAGAGTAACACCAGAAATGGTATATACCATATATGAGTAAAAATAAAATAATACATTTGAAAATTTTAATTTCTATAAAAACCTATTGACTTTTTAAAGCAAACTTAGTAGCAGGGTTATCATGGGATTTAAGATATAAGTTAATAAATGGCAGAAACTGAACAAAGAAGGAAAAGGGGGTAAACGGAATTATTCTATAAGTAAGTGTGATGCTTAATGTTATGTGTCAGCTTGGCTAGGCTATGATTCTCAGTGGTTTGGCAGACATTGGACTGATTGCTCTTCTATAATATAATGTAATCACCTACATGATGTGATCTGATGTAATCAGCCCATCACGTGAAAGGGGGTGTCTCCTTGGGGGTGTAGCCTGCCTCCAATATACATATGGATGTTCTGTCAAGGCTTGCTTTCTCTCTCAGAGCCCTGCACTCTTCTCATCACCCGATCTCTGGTTCTTGATACATAAACCTACAGAAGCCTTTAACTTGCTGCCTGACATGCAGATTTTGGGTTCATCAGACCCTGCAACCATGTGAGCAAGCAGAAGTCTTCAGCCTGCTTCCTGATCCATGGATTTGGAACTTGCCAGCTCCCACAAACGCATGAGCCATTTCCTTGAAGTAAATATCTCTCTCTACATATGCTGCACTGGTTTTGCTCTGCTAGAGAGCCCAGACTAAGACAAGTTCTTACGTATATGTAAAGTTGTCTGCTATTAATTCGGTGTAAATTGTGATGAGATGAGAATACATTTTGTAATCTCTTGGTCAACCAATAAAAATTAAAACAAATAAATGTAGATTAAGAGCCAAAAAAAGAAATAAGATAGAATACTAAAAGATACTTAATCCAAAAGAGGTAAAGAAGTGAGGGAAAAGGAACAAAAACAGATGGGACATAGATAAACAAATAGTGTGCTGGGAGGTATACATGGAATGCATGAATCTAGGAAAATTGGAAATCATCCAAAATGAAATGGAACACATAAAGATCGATATCCTAGGCATGAGCTGAAATGGACAGATATTGGCCATTTTGAATCAGACAGCAGTATGGTCTGCTATGCTAGAAATGATAAATTGAAGAGGAATAGTGTTGCATTTATTGTCAAAAAGAACATTTTAAGATCTATCCTGAAGTACAGTGTTTCCAGCGACAGGATAATATCCACATGTCTATATAAAAAAAAATAAAAATAAATAAATAAAAAATTAAAAAAATTTTTTTATAAGGAAGACTAGTTACTACGAGTATTATTCAAATTTGCATACCAACCACTAATGCCAAAGATGAGGAAATTGAAGATTTTATCCACTTCTGCAATCTGAAATTGATCAAAATGCAATCAAGATGCATTGATAGTTACTGGTGATTGGAATGTGAAAGTTGGAAACAAAGAAGAAGGAACAGTAGTTGGAAAATATGGCCTTGGTGACAGAAGGGACGCCAGAGATCGCATGATAGAATTTTGCAAGACCAACAACTTCTTTATTGCAAATACCTTTTTTTCTAAATGGTAACTATGCACGTGGACCATGCCAGTTAAAATACAGAGGAATCTAATTGACTATATTTGTGGAAAGAAATGATGGAAAATCTCAGTATCATTAGTCAGAACAAGCCACGGCCTGACTGTGGGGTATGCTCATATCTAAGTTCAAGTTGAAGCTGAAAAAATTAGAACAAGTCCACAAGAGCCAAAATATGACCTTGAGTATATGCCACCTGAATTTAGAGACCATCTAAAAAATAGGTTTGACTCATTAAACACTAATGACTGAAGATCAGTCAAGTAGTGGAATGACATCAAGGACATCATACATGAAGAAAGCAAGAGGTCATTGAAAAGACAGGAAAGAAAGAAAAGACCAAAACAAATGTCAGAAGAGACTCTGAAACTTGTTCTTGAACATAGAGTAGCTAAAGGAAAAGGAAGAAATGATTCAGTAAAAGAGCTGAACAGAAGACTTCAAAGGGTGCCTCAAGAAGACAAAGTAAAATATAATGAAATGTGCAAAGACTTAGAGTTAGAAAACCAAAAGAGAAGAACATGCTCAGCATTTCTCATGCTGAAAGAACTGAAGAAAAAAATATAAGCTTTGAGTTGCAATATTGGATTCTACAGGGAAAATATTAAACAACACAGGAAGCATCAAAAGAAGGTGAAAGGGGTACACAGATTCACTGTACCAAGAAGAATTGATTAATGTTCAACCATTTCAGGAGGTAGCATATGATCAAGAACCGATGGTACTGAAGGAAGAAGTCCAAGTTGCATCAAAGGCATTGGCGAAAAACAGGGCTTCAGGAATTGATAGAATACTGATTGAAATGTTTCAGGAAACAGATGCAACTCTGGAAGTGCTCACTTGTCTATTCCAAGAAATTTGGAAGACAGCTACCTGGCTAACTGATGAGAAAAGATTCATATTTATGCCCATTCCAAAGAAAGGCGATCCAATAGAATGTGGAAGTTACCAAACAATACCAGTATCACACACAAGTAAAATTTTGCTGAAGATCATTCAAAAGACGGTTGCAGTAGTGCATCAACAGGGAGATTCCAGAAATTCAAGCTGGGTTCAGAAGAGGACTTGGAATGAGGGATATAATTGCTGATGTCAGATGGATCCTGGCAGAAAGCAGAGAATACCAGAAAGATGTTTACCTGTGTTTTATTGACTATGCAGAGGCATTTGACTGTGTGAATCATAACAAATTAAGGAAAACATTGAGAAGAATGGGACTTCTAGAACACTTAATTGTGCTCATGCAGAACCTCTACATAGCCCAAGAGGCAGTTGTTCAAACAGAACAAGGGAATACTGCGTGGTTTAAAATCAGGAAAGGTGTGCGTCGGGGTTATATTCTTTAACCATACGTATTCAATCTGTATGCTGAGCAGATAATCAGAGAACCTGGACTATATGAAGAAGAATGTGGCATCAGGATTGCAGGAAGACTCATTAACAAACTGTGCTATGCAGATGACACAACTTTGCTTGGTGGAAGTGAAGAGGTCTTGAAGCACTTACTGATGAAGATCAAAGACTACAGCCTTCAGTATGGATTACACCTTAACATTAAGCAAACAGAAATCCTCACAACTGGATCAATAAGCAGCATCATTGTAAACAGAGAAAAGATTGAAGTTGTCAAGGATTTCACTTTATTTGGCTCCACAGTCAATGCCTATGGAAGCAGCAGTCAAGAAAGCAAATGATGCATTGCATTGGGCAAATGTGCTGCAAAAGACCTCTTTAAAACTTAAAAAAACAAAGATGTCTCTTTAAGGACTAAGGTATACCTGATCCAAGCCATAGTGTTTTCAGTTGCCTCATATGCATGAGAAAGCTGGACAACGAATAAAGAAGACCGAAGAAGAACTGAGGTCTTTGAATTATGGTGTTGGTGAAGAATATTGTATATACCATGGTCTGTCAGAAGAACTAAAAAATCTGTCTTGGAAGAAGTACTGCCTGAATGCTCCTTATAAGCAAGGATGGCAAAACTTCATCTCACATACTTTGGACATGTTATCAGGAGGGACCAGTCCCTGGAGAAGAACATTGTGTTTGGTAAAATAAAGGGTCAAGAAAAAAGAGGAAAACCCTCAAGGAGATGAATTGACACAGTGGCTGCAACAATGGTCTCAAGCATAACAACAGCTGTGAGGATGGTGCAGGACCAGGGAGTGATTCTTCCTGTTGTACATAGGTCACTATGAGTCAGAACCATCTTCACGGCACCTAACAACAGTAACGAGGTGGCCTTTGTCCTTTGCTCTGGGGACATAACCCTTGGAGCAATTGGGTTGCCTTGATCTGGGATTTTCAGGCCACACCTGAGGAGTTTTGCTGGAAGTGGCTGGCCAGATCAGAAAAGACTCACCTTGGAAGCTGTTATCAGCCAATCTCAGCAGTGATGATTTAGCATATCACGAAGAACTGGCTAATAAAGCCTGGAACACTAAAGATCAGAGAGCTTTCTGGTCAGCAAAGAGAGGGTTATGTGCCCTCTCTGAGACATGACGGCTTCACATTAGGAACCCTCCCAGACCTTGTCCATGTTTCTCTTCCTTATGATCCTGGTTTGTATTCTTTTACTATGATGAAACTGGTAGTGATAAGCATAATATCTTCCATGAGTTCTGTGAGTTGTTCTGGTGAATTAACTAACCCAAGGATGGTGTCCTCTTAACTTATAACATCTGACCTAGCCCCAGGTGGATAGGGACAGAGAGAGACAGAGAATGCTGTGTGAGTGACTGGTGTCAGAAATGATGGAGAAATGGGAAAGTGAGAATAAGCATGATATTTGCCTTCTGAGAACTGACTTTATGTGATTCTCATACATGAACCTATCATCATAGTTGGTGTCAAGAGTGGCAGATAATACAAAGATTCTGACTTAGATGAAATACATCATTTTGGAAGAGAAAGGGTAAAGGGTAAACAGGAGGAGGATAAGAAATCTTTGACTCCTGGATGGGAAAATCATCCATAATATCAAGCTGCAGCTGTGTTGTAATCACTTAAAGACAAAAGTTACCAGTGAGATTTAAGAATGGTAGATCCAATTCCTGAAGGGAGTAATAGACATTTCTACCATAATAGTTGGGGACTTCAATACACCACTTTTGATATTGCACAGAACATCTAGAAAGTAGATTAGTAAGGACTCAAGGAACACTGTAAACCAATGAAACCTAACAGACATATATAGAACACTTCACCCACCATATTCTCCAGTGATCATGGATCATTTATCCAGAATAGAACATATGCTAGGTCACAAAACAAGTCTGGTATATAGTTTATACCAAGTATCTTCTCTGATCACAAAGGAACTAATTGCAGAAGGAAAATTTGAAGACAATACAAATTCATGGGAATTAAACAACACATTGTAAATAGCCAATGGGTCAAGAGAGAAATAAAAAAAAATACTTAGAGTTGAAAAAAAAGAAAACACGGCATACCAAAACCTGTGGGATGCAGCAAAGGCAGTGCTTAGAGGGAAATTTATAGCAATAAATGCCTACATTAGAAAAGAAGAAAGATCTTAAATCAATAGTCTAAGTCTACAACTTGAGGAACTAAAGAAAGAAGAGTAAACTAAGCCTACACCTACCAGCAGGAAGAAAATAAAGATCAGAGCAGAAATAAATGAAGTAGAAAACAGAAATACAACAGAGAGCGAGAATCAACAAAACCAGAAGTTGGTCCTTTGGAAGGATCAATAAATTGACAAACCTTTATCTACACTAAAAAAACAAGAGTGAAGATGCAAGTAACCAATAAAAGAAATGAAAGTGGTATCTTTACAACTGACCCAATCATCTCAATTGACACAGAAAAGCCATTCGATAAAACCCAAAACCTTTTCTTGATTAAGAACACTGAACAAGCTAGGAGTAGAATGGAAATTCCTGGATATGATTAAGAGCATTTATGAAAACTCAACAGACAACATTATGTTCATTGGAGAAAGTTTGAGAGCTTTCCCCCTTAAGATCAAGAACAAGATAAGGAAGCTTGCTCTCACCACTCCTATTCAATATTGTACTGGAAGTTCTAGCCAAGACAATAAAGCAAAAGGAAAAAGAAAATAAATAAAAGGTATCCAAATTAAGAAGGAAGAAGTAAAACTTTCCCGACTCACAGAAGACATGACCCTATATATAGAAAATCCCAAAAAGTCCACAAAAAGCTTCTAGAGCCAATAGAGGAATTCAGCAAATTTTCAGGGTACAGAGTCAACACACGAAAGTCAGTTGGGTTTCTATACACAAGCAATAAGGAAGCTGAAAAGGAATTTAAGAAAGCAATCCCATTGGCTATTTACAATGTGTTGTTTAATTCCCATGAATTTGTATTGTCTTCAGATTTTCCTTCTGCATCTAAAAGAATAAAACAGGAATAAATTCAGCCTGAGATGTGAAAGAATTATACAATGAAAATTATAAAAGACTGCTAAAAGAGATTAAAGAAGTCCTAAATATATAGAAAAACATTCTGTCCTCATGGATAGGAAGTCTTAACATTAAGATGTTAGTACTGCCGAAAGAGATCTATAGATTCAACTCAACTTGATCAAAATTTCAACAGCCTTTTTTGCAGAAATGGAAAAACCTGTCCTCAAATTTATGAGGAATTGCAAGGGGACCTGAACAGTCAAAGCAATCTTGACGAAGAATAACAAAGTACAAGGACTTACGCTTCCTGATTTCAGAACATGCTATACAGCTACAGTTATCAAAACAGTATAATAGTAGACACAGAGACCAATGGAATAGTATAATAGTAGACACAGAGACCAATGAATAGAAATGAGAGTCCAGAAATAAACTCATACATCAACAGTCAATTGATTTTTGACAAGGGTGCTAAGTCCATGTGATGGAGAAAGAATAGCCTGTTTAATAAATGGCATTGGGACAAGTGGATATCCACATGCAAAAGAATGAAGCTGGACTCATACCTCACACTATGTACCAAAATTAATTCAAAAACATCAAAGACCTAAATATAAGAAATAAAATGATAAAACTCCTAGAAGAAAATAAAGGGGTATTGCTTTGTGACCTAGTTTTAAAAAATGAATTGTTACAAATGACACCAAAAACACTAGCAACAAAATAAAAAGTATAGATATATTGGAATTTATCAAAATCAAAAACCTTTGTTCAACAAAGACTTTAACAACAAAGTGAAGAGACAACCTACAGACTGGGAGAAAATTTTTGGGAACTATAAATTGGATAAGGGTTTAATATTTAAAGAGCTTCTACAACTTATTAAAAAGACAGGCAACTCAGTAAGAAAAACAGGCAAAGGACTCGAATAGACATTTCACCAATGAAGATATACAAATGGCCAACAAGCACATGAAAAGATGCTCAGCATCATTAGACATTAGGGAGATGCAAATCAAAATCACAATGAAATACCATTTCACTCTCACTAGGAACAAACTTTGGGAGGATGGTAGAGAAATTAGAACCTTTATCCATTGCTAGTGGGAATGCAAAATGGTACAACCTCTGGGGAAGACAGTGTGGCAGTTTCTCTAAAAGCTAAACATAGAACTATGAAATGATCCAGAAATTCCACTCCTAGGTATATACCCAAGAGACTTGAAAGCAGCCATGCAAATAGACACATGTACACCAGTGTTCGTTGCGGCATTATTTATAATAACCAAAATATGGAAACAACCTTTCTTCAATCATAAAAGGACAAATATTGTATGATTTCACTTAAATGAAATATGTAGAATAGGCAAATGTATAGAAGCCAAAGTTTTATTAGTGGTTACCAGGGACGGGAAGATGGGGGTAAGGGGAAATCATTATTTAGAAAGCAGTGAGATTCTGTTCATAGTAATGGAAAATTTGGTAATGATTATTAGTGAAGGTTGTACTACGTGATTAATGTAATTGATGTCATCGTACAAGCGAAAAATGTTGAAATGAATTGGCAAATGTGTTACATTTTTTTTTTTACAACAATGTGATGGTTAAGGTTGTGTGTTGCTTGACTGGACCATGACTCTCAGTGGTTTGGCAGTTATGATGTAATTTGGCAGCTATGTAATGATGTAATCACCTCCATAATGAGATCTGATATAATGTAATCATTTCAATGACAAGAGATCTGTTATGAGCACTCAATCAGTTGAAAGGAAGTTTCTTTGGGGGTGCAGCCTTCATTTAGTGTATCTGGACCTTCTGGCAAAACTCACTGGCTTTTGCTTGCTCTGGATCCTACAGCTGGCTCCTGCTCATCTGACCTCTGGTTCTTGGGACCTGAGCTAGCAGCTTACTTGCTGATCTCAGGATTAGTCAGCCTCCACAGTGACCTGCCGTCTTACATGCTGATCTTGCGTTTGCCAGCCCCTGCAGCTATGTGAGTCAGGAGAAGCCTCTAACCTGCCCCAGGGAATTTTCCAGCCTCTAAAACTGTGTGAGCCATTTCCTTGATATAAATATCTCTCTCTGTCTCTACATACATATGTATATACACACATACACACATGAATATATACAAATACAAACACACACACATACACACACTTCACTGGTTTTGTTTCTCTAGAGAACCCAGCCTAAGACAAACAATAAAACAACCCTGAATGATAATAAAAACATGACATACCAAAATTTATGGGTTGCAGCGAAAACAATGCTTAGAGGAACTTTTTTTTTAGTTTAAATCCTTATACTAGAAAAGAACAAAAATTAGAAAGAAATGCTTTAAGCTATACCTTAAGAAGGAAGAAAACCTTAAGAAGGTTTCAAATTAAAACCATTGAAAGTAGGAGAAAGAAAAAACAACAGTAGAAATGAATGACATAGAGACTAATAATAGTGTATAGCAGCAAAGCTAAAAAATGTTTTTTGAAAAATCAATAAAGATACATAAGCTGGGGGAACAATAACAACAAATTGGAAAACATAAATTACTAGTATCAGGAATGAGAGAAGGGACATATAGTTACTGATTCTGTGTAAATTGAACATGTAATGACATTATGAAGAACTTTAGGGAGACCCTCAGAAGAAAGGCCTGGTTATCTACTTCCAAAAAATCATCCATTGAAAACCATACAGAGCACAGTTCTACTCTGACACAGATGGGGTCACCATGAATTAGAGTTTACTAGATGGCAACTGTTTTTGCTCTTTTTTAAATGAAGAACTTTATAGCATTGTCTACAACTTGGATGATATAATTTCCCTGAATAAAGCACAGCATGTAAAACTCATGTAAGAAGAACTAAAAGATGTTAGGCCCCATGTCCTCAATGTAATTGACTATATAACTGAAAATCTTCCTTTCCCCAAAATCTACAGACCCAGATATCTTTACTGGTGAATTCTTTCAAACACTTAAGTAACAATTTCTTACACAAATTTAGAGAAAGAGGGAAAGCCTCCCAATTTGCTTAAGACATGATCATAATCTTGATACCAAAACTTCACAGGATCTTAAAGGAAGAAAAAAATTATAGATAAATATCCCTCATGACTGAAGAAGTAAAAATATTTAACAAAGTATTAGTAAATTGAGTCCAGTAATATATAAAAAGGATAACAAATAATGGCCAATACTCTACCTCAAAATGCAAAGTTGGTTTAAAATTTGAAAATCACTTGTATGTAGCACAGTTGGAATATAAAATAGGAATATCGTTATCTTAATAGATACAAAACAAGCATTTTACACAATTTAATGATCATTAAAAAAACTCAAATTGTGGTTTTATCTTGGAGATACAGAACAAAAAAAAAAGCTGGGTAAACAACGAATTAATGACTTTGAATCCATCAAAACACCTAGGTCACAGTACAAAGAACAGACCCCAAATCTAGAGATAGAGAAAAAGGACTTGAGCATTTTATTAACTGGGACAGATACTGCTGAAAACCAGACAAAAGGGCTAAACTAGAATATTTTTATAAGTTACTGAAGATTGAGTGAAACCCCTGGGAGCTGCACACATAGGGGGAGGGGGTTGCAACCCCTTACAGGCTTTTCCTCCAGGCAACCCTGCTGGTCCCAGGAAAGATTGGGGAGGATCCTAAAGAAACTCTCTCATGGTGTTGGCTAGGGTAAGAAAACAGCTAGTGCTGAAACCCTACCCAAACTAATCTCCACTATTCCTCTTAACAAAAACCTTAATCTGCAGGGAGAACAACAACAATATATCACTTGAGGGCACTGATGGAAACCCACTGCAGCTGAGGAAAGGAACCTGGGGTGAGGGGGAAACTCTACCCCAGGAGAAGGCCAGGAATATGTGCTAGGCCTGGCTGAAGGAGAGGCAGGAGCACTTGTGAAGGTCATACCTCTGAGACCCAGCTTCACAATGCCAGCCTAAGCCTGAAGCTTAGACAGTATATCAGAGAACGACCCTTTCTCTGCCAGCCAACAAACACCACACTGACAAATATCAGGTAAAAATAATAGTGGAATATAGCTTGGAGAGCTGCAAGAGACAGAATCTCTCTGGGGAGAGGCACAAAGTGAAGACCCAAAGCCAAGATGGGAGCAGAATTGGCAAACCTTCTGGCAAACTAACCAAACCCTAAACATTAGGTATTACTAGAAGCATTTGAAGCTGGCAGTGTTGCACTAAGGGAAACTTCAAACTCCAGCCCTACTGCAAACTAGATTAACACAAACCCCCACACTAAAGGACTGGCATAAGGAAAGGCGTATTTCTTTCTAAGCATAAAAATATATTTACTTCAATGTCTACTATGCTATACCACGTTTTTCTGGCTTTCAGCAAAAAATTTTGAGGCATACAAAAATGACAAGGAAAACCACAATTCGAAAAGACAAAACCAAAAGTAAACCCACTGTTGTCGAGTTGATTCTAACTCATAGTGACCCTAAAGCACAGAGTAGAACTGGCCCAGGGGGTTTCCAAGGCTGTAAATCTTTACAGAAGCAGACTGTCATATCTTTCACGGGCAGAGTGGCGGGTGAGTTCAAACCTCTGACATTTCAGTTAGCAACTGAGTACTTTAACCACTGTGCCACCAGGGCTTTGTTGAAAACAAAGCAGTCTTCAAAACTAGACTCAGATATGACACAGATGCTTGAACTATCAGACAGGGAAGTTAAAATAACTGGTTAATATGTTAAAATCTCTAATGGAGAAAGTAGACATATGCAAGATCAGATGGGTAATTTCGTCAGAGGGATGGAAATTTTAAGAAAAGGAAATATTAGAAATAAAAAACAGTAACATAAATGAAGAATGCCTTCAGTGGGTTCATCAGTAGATTTAAAATGGCTGAGGAACAAACTGGTAAGCAGAACAATAAGTTAAAATGCATACATACGTACATGCATACATAACCAGCCAACCAAACAACTCCAGAATATCCAAAGAGCTTTGAGAACAATAACAAGTGATTGAATATTCCACTTCTGGGAAGATGGTGTAGACTTACTTTTCTCTATTCCTACCACTAAAAAAAAGTACAATTTAAAACCCTGGGCATTACATATGAAACAATCGTAAGAAGCCTCTGAAAGGTGACGAAAATAAGTCAGACCAGCTAGGGACCTCAGGACCTGAGGAACACCATGGTGATGAGTTTCTTGGATTTTCTTTTTGCTTCATATATCCCACACTTGTATCTGATGAGGTCAGCAACCCAGAAAATATCAAGAGTTGCAGATAAAAAGCCCCAGCAAAAGCCTGCACTCTCTAGCAAAAGACCAGGAAAGGGAGAACCTCGCAAGACAGAAACTATTAGACCATAACCTCACTACTCCAGCCAAACGTTACAGCAGTGGCTAAATGGAAAGCCTATACTTTCACCCTTATGAAGCTGTGATAAGGTGTTCCAACATCCCCACCAGGGTGGTGTCAGAGAAGGCCAATTAGGGAAGTGGGACTTCTATCCCCACTGGCCAGTAATACCACTCCCCACCTCAGTGTCAGTGGAAACCACATGGAGAATCTAGACTTCCATCCCTACCTAAACCAGAAAACCAAACTTGTTGCCATTGAGTCGATTCTGACTCACAGCAACCCTATAGAACAGAGTATAACTGTCCCATATGGTTTCCAAGGAGCTCCTGCTGGATTCAAACTGCCGACCTTTTGGTTAGCAGCCATAGCTCTTGACCGCTATGCCTCCACCCCTACCCAGTAGTAATGAAATGTTCCTTGCCCTTCCTGTTGGGTGGAGTCAGTGGAGGCCTAGTGGAGAGTCAGGATTTTCATCAGTGGAGACCATGTAGTGAGCTGGGATTCCCACCTCCATCCAGCAGTAACAAGGAGACCCACCTCAGGAGTTAATGGAGGCAGAGTGGGGAACTTGGACTTGCACCTCCACCTGGTATTTATGAAGCAGAATTCCCCTGTCCCCGGCCGGAGCAGTGTTAGAGAAAACCAGCTGCACCACAGGGTTTAAATAAGATCCAGAGTTTCATAACAACATGAAAATGTCCAGGATTCAGTTGAAAATCACTCATTATACCAAGAATCCAGAAGATCTCAAACTAAATGAAAAAAGGTAGTCGGTAGATACTGTATTAGTTTCCTGTGACTGTCATAAAGTACTACAAACTCATGTCTCAAAACAAGAGAAGTTTATTCTTTCATAATTCTGAAAGCCCAGAGTCCACACTCAAGATGTCAGCGCAGCCATACTCCCTCTGAAGTCTTTGGGGGTGAAGCCCTCCTTGCCTCTTCTAGCTTCTGGTGGCCCCAGGTGTTCCTTGGCTTGTGGTTGCATAACTCCAATCTCTGGCTCCATATTCACAGCAGGGCTTCCTGGAGGAAAAGCCTGTAAGAGGTTGCAACCCCCTCCCCCTATGTGTGCAGCTCCCAGGGGTTTCACTCAATCTTTAGTAACTTTTAAAAATTTTCTAGTTTAGTCTTCTTACCTGGTTTTCAGCAGTATCTATCCCAGTTAATAAAATGCTCGAGTCCTTTTTCTGTATCTCTAGATTTGGGGTCTGTTCTTTGTACTGTGACCTAGGTGTTTTGATGAGTTCACAAAGCCATTAAATCGTTGTTTACCCAGCTTTTTTTTTGTTCTGTATCTCCAAGATAAAACCACATGTGAATGCCCTTCTCTGTGTCCTCTCCTCCGCTGTCTCTCAGAAGGACAGATGCAGGTGGATTTAGGACCTACCTTAGTTATCTAGTGCTGCTGTAACAGGTAACATAAGTGGGTGACCTTAACAAACAGAACCTATTTCCTCACAGTTTAGGAGGCTAGATGTCTAAATTCAGGGCACTAGGTCTAGGGAAAAGCTTTCTCCCTCTGTTGGCTCTGAGGGAAGGTCCTTGTCAGTTTTCAGCTCTCCTTGGCTCCTTGGCGATCTTCATGTGGCATGACATCGTATCTTCCCCATTTCTGCTTGCATGTTGCTTAATCTGCTCTTTTATATCTCAAAAGAGATTGACTGAAGATACATCCTAATACTGCCTCATTAACATAACAAAGAAAACCGATTGCCAAATAGGATTATAATCACTATCCCATCCCATTGCCATTGAGTAGATTCCGACTCATAGCGACCTTACAGGACAGAATAGAACTGCCCCATAGAGTTTCCAAGGAGTGCCTGGTGGATTTGAACTGCCATCCTTTTGGTTAGCAGCTGTAGCTCTTAACCACTATAGGGGTTAGGATTTAGAGTACATATTTTGGGGGGACACAATTCAGTTCATAACAGGACCTATCCAGGTAATCCCTATTTTCCAAATAAAGTCACATTCACAGATTCCAGGTATTAGGAAATATGTATTGGGGAGTCACCATCCAACACATTACAGATGTTAACACCAAGATGATAAAGATGTTAGAATTACCTGGCAAACGTTTTTAAACCAGCCATGATAAAAATGCTTCAGTGGACAACTATAAATGAAAAATTAGAAACCCTCAGCGAAGAAATAGAAGACATAAAGGAGAATCAAATAGAAATTTTAGAACTGGAAAACACAATAAATGAAATTAAAAGCTCAGTGGATGTACTCAAAAGCAGAATGGAGGGGACAGAAGAAAGAATCACTGAGCTGGAATATAGAACAATAGAAACTACACAATCTTAACAACTGAGAAAAAGTAGTCAAAAACAATGAACAAAGTTTCAGGGACCTATATTACTATAATAAAAGATCTAACATTTGTGTCATTGGAATCTCAGAAGAAGGAGAGAAAGAGCAGAAATGAAAAAGTATGCAAAGAAATAGTGGCTACAAACTCCTGAAATTCGGCAAGAGACATAAACCTATATATTCAAGAAGCTGAGTGAAGCCCAAACAGGATAAAAACCAGAGAAATACATGCCAAGACACATCATTAAACTTATGAAAACTAAAGACAAAGGAAAAATCAGGAAAGCAGCCAGAGAAAAATGACACCTTACTTATAGGGGGAAAAAAAAAAAAATTCAAATGACAGCAGATTTTCTTTAAAAACAATGGAGGCCAAAAGGAATGACAAAATATTTTTTAAGAGCTGGAAAAAAATACCTGTCAACCTATGTTCCTGTTGTTGTTGTTAGGTGCTGTCAAGTTGGTTCTGACTCACAGCAACACTATGTACAAAAGAATGAAACACTGGCCAGCTCTGCACTATCTTCGCAATCATTGCTGTGCTTGAGCCCATTGTTGCAGCCACTGTGTCCATTTTTTTGAGGGTCATCCTTTTTTCTCTGAGCCTCTACTGTACCAAGCATGATGTCCTTCTCCAAGGACTGGTGCCTCCTAATAATATGTCCAAAGTACATGAGATGAAGTCTCACCATCCTTGCTTCTCAGGAGCATTCAGGCATGATCCTGTACCCAGGAAAAATATTCTTCAGGAGTGAAAGAGAATTCAAGACATTCTTAGATGATGAAAAAGTATGAGAATGTGTTGCCTGCAGAACACTCTGAAAGAATGGCTAAAGGGAGCTCTCTAAACAGAAAAGAAATTATAAAAGAATGAACTTTGAAACATCATAAAGGGAGAAAGAATGTGGTAAACAAAAAGATGGGTAAATAGGCTTTTCTGCTAGCAGCAGCCATCTAAGATGCATCAATTGGTCTCAACCCACCTGGAGCAAGGAAGACTGAGGAACACCAAAGATATCAGGTAATTATGAGCCTGAGAGACAGAAAGGACCACATAAACCAGAGACTACAACAGCCTGAAACCAGAAGAACTAGATGGTGCCGGCCACAACTCATGACTGCCTTGACAGGGAACACAATAGAGAACCCCTGAGGGAGCAGGAGAGCAGTGGGATGCAGACCCCAAATTCTCATAAAAAGACCAGACTTAATGGTCAGACTGGGACTAGAAGGACCCCCAAGGTCATGGTCCCCAGACCTTCTGTTAGCCCAAGACAGGAACCATTCCCGAAGCCAACTCTTCAGACAGGGATTGGACTGGAATATGGGATGTAATATGATACGGGTTGAAGAACGAGCTGCTTGGATGAAGTAGACACATGAGACTATGTTGGCATCACCTGTCTGGAGGGGAGATGAGAAGGTAGAGGGGGCCAGAAGCTGCCCGAATGGACATGAGGAGAAAGAGTGGTGGGAAGGAGTGTGCTGTCTCATTAGGGGGAGAGCAATTAGAAGTGTATAGCAAGGTGTATAAATTTTTGTATGAGAGACTGACTTGATTTGTAAACTTTAACTTAAAGCTCAATAAAAATTATTAAAAAAAATTACGTATATATAATGTACTACCTAGAACAACCACTAAAAATTTACGCAAAACCCAAAACACTAAAAAAAGTAATAGATAAATAATTGAATATATACAAAATTGGAATTCTAAAAGGAGAAGAGAATAAGGAAGGGGAAAATATTTGGAGAAATAATGGCTGAGATTTTTCCAAAATTAGTGAAACTGAACCACAGATCAAGAAACTTAGAGAACACCGAGCAGGATAAATAAAAACAAAACAAAGCACATCATATTCAAACTGTAGAAAATCAAAGACAAATTTGAAGGCAGCGGCGAGGAAGCAGTGGAACAAGAGGAAGACAACTTACCTACAAGGGAAGAATTACAGCAGACTTCTTGTCAGGAACCATGAAAACAGATAATGGAGTGATGTTTTAAAATACGGAAAGAAAAAAAAAAAAATAGTGTTGACCCAGAAATACTATACCAAGTGAAACTGTCCTTCAGAAGTGAAGGAGAAATACCTTTCAAACCAATAAATAAACAAACTGAGGGAATTTATTGCCTGCAAACCCACTCTACAAGAAATAGTAAGGGAAGTTTTTCTTTTTAGGTAGAAGGAATATAATACAGGTAAGAAAACAGGATCTCAAAGACTATCAAAAGTGGAATAAACCAGGTGTTAATCAATGTCATAAAACAGTATGTGTACTTATCTGTTTAATGAGAAACTAGTTTGTGTTGTAAACCTTCATCTAAAGTACAATAAAACAGAAAAAAATAGTTGAATAAACTAAAGTAAAATATCTTTTCCCTTATTTTAACTGCTCTCAAAGATAACTGTTTAAAAGAGTAATAATAACAATGCATTGTATGATTATAGCACATATAAAATTGAAATGTATGATGACAGTGGCATGGAGTATGGGAGGGAGGAATTGGGAATATACTGTTATTACATCTGTGCAGAAAAGATCTAATGTATCTAGAGGAAATATTTGAGACATAGTACGCTTTAGACTGCTTTCAGGGTTGGCCCTTGCTTGATTGGCTCTTGGTTGGTGTTTGGTAATGTGGCACTCAGTCCATACCTTAACTGACAAGCGTGGGTCTCTGTGCCTAGGCTGTTTGTCTAAACACTTTGGTTTATGCTAAATACTTGCTTTTCTTCTAAGAGTCTGGGATTTTGGAACATTCTAGGCAGAGGGTGTCCATATGATCACCTCCAATAAAAACTTTGGGTGGTGTATCTCTAATGGACTTCCCTAGGCAGAAACATTGAATACATGTTACTGCATTCTTCATTGCTGAAAAAATGAGTATGCTCAGTGTGCTGCCTCAAGAGGGAGAAAGATTAGGGAAGCCCGTGCATGGATTTCTCCAGACTCCACCTTTTGCTTCTTTTCTTGATTTTCCGATTGTGTAACATTTCACTATAACAACCTTAGCCATGAGTACAGCTATATGCTGAGTCCCTTGAGTCCCTCTAACAAATCACCTCATATGTAGGTGATCTTGGGGTCTACCATATATACAAAGTGGTATAATATTATTTGAAAATGGACTGAAAGATTACTTTAAAATGTATTTTTGTAAATCGTAAGGCAACTTTGAACATCATTAATATGATACGCAAGTAAGATTTTGCTGAAGATCATTCAAAAACGGTTGCAGCAGTACACCAACAGGAAACTGCCAGAAATTCAAGCCAGATTCAGAAGAGGACATAGAATGAGGGATATCATTGCTAATGTCAGATGGATCTTGGCTAAAAGCAAAGAACGTCAGAAAGATGTTTACTGTGTTTTATTGACTGTGTGCAAAGACATTCAACTGTGTGGATCATAACAAATTATGGATAACAGTGCAAAGAATGGAAATTCCAGAACACTCAATTGCGCTCATGCAGAACCTGTACATAGACCAAGAGGCAGAACGAGGGGATACTGTGTGGTTTAAAATCAGGACAGGTGTGTGTAAGGGTTGTATCCTTTCACTGTACTTACCATTTTCATATGCTGAACAAATAACTCCAAAAAGCTTGACAATATGAAGAACATGGCATCACGATTGGAGGAAGACTGATTAATATGCAGATGACACAACCTTGCTTGCTGAAAGTGAAGAGGACTTGAAGCATTAACTGACGAAGATCAAAGACTACAGCCTTCAGTATGGATTATACCTCAACATAAAGAAAACAAAAATCCTCACAACTGGACCAATAAGCAACATCATGATAAACGGGGAAAAGATTGAAGTTGTCAAGGATTTCATTTTACTTGGATCCACAATCAATAGCCATGGAAGCAGCAGTCGAGAAATCAAATGATGTATTGCATTGGACAGATCTGCTGAAAAGACCTCTTCGAAGTGTTGAAAAGCGAAGATGTCACTTTGAGGTGTGCCTTGATATTTTCAGTATCTTCATTTGCGTGTGAAATCTGGACAATGAATGAGGAAGACCAAAGAAGAATTGACACATTTGAATTATGGTGTTGAAAAAGAATATTGAAGGTACTATGGACTTCCAGGAGAATGAACAAGTCTTTCTCGGAAGAAGTATAGTCAGGGTGCTCCTTGGAAGCGAGGATGGCGAAACTTTGTCTCGTGTAGTTTGGGAATGTTATCAGGAGGGACCAGTCCATAGAGAAAGATATCATGCTTGCTAAGGTAGTGGGTCAGCAAAAAAGAGGAAGACCCTCAAGGAGATGGATTGACACAGTGGCTGCAACAGTGGGCTCAAACAGAGCAATAATTGTGAGGATGGCACAGGACCAGGCAATGTTTTGTTCTGTTGTACATAGGGTTGCTATGAGTTGGATCCAGCTCAGTGACACCTAACAACAACAAGGCAACCTCTAAAAAAGTTTTTTTAAAAAGAGGTATAAATAATAGTATAGTAAAAAAAAAAAAAAGGAATCATAAAAAACTCCAGTGAATAGTTATATAAAACCAGAAAACCAAACCCATTGCCGTTGAGTCAATTCCGACGCATCACAACTCTATTAGGACAGAGTAGAACTGCCCCATAGGGTTTCCAAGGAGTGCCTGGTGGATTCAAACTGTTGACCTTTTGGTTAGCAGCTGTAGCACTTAACCACTATACCACCAAGGATAATATATAGATATATGCATATACAGGTAGTCTCTGACTTTCGACATATTCAAGTTACAATGAACTGCACTTATGACTCTTTTTTTTGTACATCTTATCATTAGTAATATGTACCGCATATAATGTTGCAGTATGTAATTTGTTGATGTTATCATTCTCAGATGTTCAGTGTTATGATTTATAAAGGTACTGATAATAGAAGGCAATAATAATGAAAACTAAAAAAAAATGTATTCAAGTAACTTTAGAACTGACTTACTACGGAATCGTTGGAACATAACCTCATTGTAAGTTAGGAATTACCTGTATATGTGTGTGTATATGTATAACATATGAATAATGTAACTCAAAGAATAAAATGAATTTGCATGATTCCATAACGATGGGACTCAAAAATCTTACTCCCTGGCTAAGCACTGGCTGCTAACTCAAAGTTCAGTAGTTCGAACCCACCAACTGCTCCGCAGGAGAAAAGACTTGACAGTCTGCTTCTGTGAAGATTACAGCCTAGGAAACTCTAAAGGGTCGTTCTACTCTGTCCTATAGAATCCCTACGAGTCGAAATCAACTCAGCAGCACACAACAACAAGGTATTTACTTAAGTGCATAAAAACCTGTGAATGAATGTTTATAGCGACTTTAATTATTATCACCCCAAACAATTAAGAAGTCCTTCAGTGGGTTAATGAGTGAAGAAATGGTGGGATGTCCATACAGTGAAATATTACTCAGCTATAAAAAGGACTGAGGTGTTGATTCATGCAACAACAACATGGATGAATCTTAAATGAGGTTTGCTAAGTTGAAGCCATAGTCACATGGCTACATATTTTTTATTCCATTTATAGGACATTCTGGAAAAGGTAAAACTAAAGGGACTGAAAACAGGTCACTGGTTATGAGTGGTTGGGAGTGGGGGAAGTGGTTGATTACAAAGGGACAACACAGGAATTTTTTACGGTGATAAGACTATTCTGTATTGCACTATTGTGTGTACATGATACTGTGCACTAATCAAAACCCTTATAGGGTAAAATTTACTGTTTTCAAATTAAAAATACCAACCAGGGTATCTGGGGATCTCAGGGTAGAATGTAGATAAATGTATGACAAAATCATCAGTAACCTCCTTGAAGAGGGTGGCAGAAAAAGGAGCTGACCTAAGTAATGTTGGAAAACTGTTTTGAATGAGTTCTATAAGGCTAAAGACAAAATAAATATATGCAAATAAGCTAATACTGTAATTGATAAACTTGTTTCTCATGGGGGTATGGTTTAGGATTCAAGCTTTGTACTGTCTCCAAAGGAAGTTACAACTGAACAGGGAGGGAAGACTAAGATGAAGATTATGGTGATGAATTAAGAGTTGGAAATACCTGTATAAACTCATGTTTATTTGGTAGAGATTAGTGGATATAGAAATATAGATATGTGTGTATACATGCATTAAACTACATGCATATTTTTCCTAGCTCTGTCTGCTGAAGGGGCCTAAAAGCAATGAGAACTCAGTAGCAATGAGCACACCCAGTACCCAGATTGTGGTTTCTCAATGTCATTCTCCAATAAAAGGAACCAGGGATCCTTAGAGACTTGGCTAGTTTTAGGGCTGAGATAGGGAAAATACAAGATGATCCTGGAGCATGGTGTAGTGCCACAAAGTAAGGATGTGCTTAAAACAAAAAGAGGAGGATGGTGGGATTGGGCCTGCTAAAAAAGACACAGGAGCAAACCCAAAAGAGCTCCCAATGGCTGAACCTGAAATTGTGTATCAGTAATTTATTATGACCCAAAGAATAAAAATTAAATTTCAAGGAGTCTATTCTGATATAAATAAAAAAAAAAAGTAAATGAATAAGTCAATGGGTGAAAATACACAAATCTTCCTTACAGAAGAATTCCAAATCATGTATGTAGATACTCCCCCTCCCAAGAGATAGCACTTAATCTGCTTTCTCTTAAGTGTGGGCTGGACTTAATGACTTGCTTCCAAAGAATAGTATATGAATGAGAAAGGAAAAATAGTAACTTTACAGGGAAGAAACCTGCCAGGCACCACTTTAACCAAGTCATCAAGGTTAACATCACGAGTGATGTCATGTTGACATCAAATACCCCCCTGACAGAATGTGATGAAGGGGGCATCTCACCTAACCCAAAACTCATAACCCTAGTCTAATAGTAAGAAAACATCAGATACACCCAAATTGCAGGACATTTTGCAAAATACCTGACCAGTATGCTTAAAAGCTCTCAAGGTCATAAGAAACAAGGAAAGAATAAGAAACCTTCACAGATCAGAGGGGACTATGGAGACATGACCAATACAACACAGTATCCTGGGTGGTATCCTGGAACAGAAAAAGGACATTGGGGAAAAACTAGTGAAACCCAGATATACTCTGTGTAAGTTATAAATAGTATTTCTTGGTTTTGACAAAGGTACTACTCTGGTTATGTAAGATGTTAATACTAGAGAAGCTGGCTGCAAGGTATATAGTAGTGTTTATCCCTTTTTTTTTTTTTTTTCCATTATTGCCTCTCTAAGCCTTTTAAACATTTTTTCCCTAAACATTTCCCTTAATGAAATTTTAATACCACAGATATACTACATATCTGTTTGTGCACTATGGCCTCCTTGGGGCAATATAACCCCCCATTGAGCATGCACGGTATACCTTAAATCTCTGTACTATCTTCATAACTTCTGTAAAACTATTTTTTCCCAAAATAAAAAGGTTAATTAAAAAAAAAATCAAACCAAAGTAGCAATAAAAGTGAATTTTCTCAATCTGTGAAAAATTTCACATCTGTGAAAAACTTATAGTGTACTTGTGAATTATTGAGCATTTTCTACCTAATATCAGAAATAAAGGAAAGATATTTGCTCTCATCACTTCTGTTCAGCATATTACTGGAAGTCCTAGCCTGTAGCAGGAAAAAGGAGAAGAAATAAAAGGCATAATGTCTAGAAAGGAAGAAGTAAAATTATCTTTATTTGCAGATGACACAAGCATGTGCAGATAATCTGAAGAATATATAAAACAATACTACAACTAATTTCTTAATTCAGAACAATTTTAAGATAAAAGGTAACTATAGAAAAATAAATGATAAATTTACACCAAAAACTCAAAACTATTTCTGAAAGAAAATAGAAAAGACGTAAATAGTGAGATATTTTATTTTTTTCATTGGAAGACTCAAAATAGTTAAGATGTAAATTCTCCTGTAATTGATGTATACAGTCAATACATGCACAATCAAAATCCTAGCAGGCTCTTGTGAAGAAACTGACAAGCTTATTTTAAAATTTATATCGAAACGCAAAGGATCTGGAATAGACAAAGCGATCTGGAAAGGAAAGAAAATGTTGAAGGATGTTCCTTACCTGATTTCAAGACCTACTGTAAAGCTGCAGTAATAAAGACATTGTCATATTGATGTGAACACGAGCAAACAGGCCTATGGAAAGAATGGAGGTCTTCGAAATAGAGCCACACATACGCAGTTCCTTGATTTTCCATGGAGGTGCCAATATAATTCACTGGAGAAAGGAAAATGTTTTCAACAAATGGTGCTGGAACAAATTGATATCCATTTGGAAAAAATGAATCTTGATCATTACCCCACACCCTACAGAATAAGATGATCATAAATCTAAATGTAAAAGTTAAAATCATAAAGATTCTAGAGCAAAATTTTGAGAATTTTTTTGTTGTAGGCCATGATTCATTAGGACACAAAATGCATTTATTATAAAAGAAAAAATTGGTAAATTGGACTATTTAAATTGCTTTTCATATGAAACATACTGTTAAAGAAATAAAAAGCAAGATTCAGAGAGTAGAAAATATCCACAATGTGCACATCTGACACAGAATTTGCATTCATAATATATAAAGGACTTTTCAATTAATAGTTTTAGATGTCATGGCAGTGCCAAGTTTCTATAAAAGTTTTTAAGTGCTTACTCTGTATTTCTGTACTCAAATCATAAACCAGTAAGAAACTGTTTACATTCTGGCACAGGTTCACAGAGCACACTTCGTAGCACTGACTTAGTGGCCATCAGCTCACATAACTATCATTTCTTTTATGAACTTCATTTCTTTTTCAAATATTCGAAGTCTTTACCTGTCCAATAATTACTTCAAGTCTCATTCATTACAGTTGATTTAAATTGCAGAAAGCAGCTGTTATGGATTGAATTGTGTTCTCCCAAAACGTGTGTCAACTTGGCTTGTCCATGATTCCCAGTATTGTGTGATTGTCCACCATTTTGTCATCTGACATGATTTTCCTATGTGTTGTAAATCCTACCTCTGTGATGTTAATGAGGTGGGATTAGTGGCAGTTATGTTAATGAATCAGGACTCAATCTACAAGATTAGGTTGTGTTTTAAGCCAATCTCTTTTGAGATATAAAAGAGAGAAACAAGCAGAGAGACAGGGGGACCTCATACCACCAAGAAAGCAGCACTGGGAGCAGTGTGTGTCCTTTGGACCCTGGATTCCTGCACTGAGAAGCACCTAGTCCAGGGGAAGATTGATGACACAGACCTTCCCCCAGAGCCGACAGAGAGAGAAAGCCTTCCCCTGGAGCTGGCACCCTAAATTCGGACTTCTAGCCTCCCAGACCGTGTGAGAATAAACTTCCCTTGGTTAAAGCCATTCACTTGTGGTATTTCTGTTATAGCGGCACTGGGTAACTAAGACAGCAGCTCTATAATTTCATACCAGCTTCTGGAAAGCTAGTTCCTTTTAGAAAGTATTCATTACTTATTTATGTATTAAAACTTTGATAGCAGCTTTCTAAAATTTAGACTATGAGAATGGTCGTGTTACAGCAGTTGGCCTTATTTGTTATGGATATACTTTATTTCCTTCTTTGTTCAACTCAGCTATTTCTTCGTCTATTGTACTTAACAATCTTTGTTTTCTCATTTAGGGTACATCGATGAAGGGTTCCTTCTTTTGCAACATTCCGTGGATAAGGCCATCATGTTGTATCATAAGAGCAGTGCTGCAGAAAAGCTGTTCAATGATACCAGCATTTTTGTTCAGAGATTTCCATACCCGGCACACCGTCAGGATGTGTTCCTCGCATTTTCTAGTTTTTTTATCCCTTTAGTAATCTTGTTTATGTTCTCTATGAATCATTTTACCCTCATTCAATCCATTGTGTGGGAAAAGGAAAACAGATTGAAGGTAACTCCATTTTTCTTGTGGTAGAGCTTCTGTAGAAAATTTGGGGGTCTGTGGGGCAGATTTATGTGGAGAGTTGGGTTATTTCTACACATTCAGCACTCTTAGGTGGTTATGTTTTAGTAGTGGCCAAGTAGTAAGCACTTATATTTCTTGGCAATTTTCTAATTTTTTTAATACAAATATTGATTTGGTTTTTAGTCTTTTTTCTAGACAACTACTTCACAAGAATATTACAGATTGAATTTAAATACCAAATGCCCTAAAACTTCTTTGGAATCAGGTTGGGCTACAAAGAGATAATCATATAGGCTCTTGGAGTTGTACCTAGATGAATTTAAAATATAATTCAATTCCAAGATTGTGAATCTGTGTTTTTTTTTTTTTTGTTTTGTTTTGTTTTGTTTTGTTTTACCAATTTCTGATCTCTGAAATTATTTCTTCTTAATGACCTCTTATGGTCCCTCGGTTACTGTATCCTGCTTGAGAGCATGCTGTGTTAAGAGGCTTTGTAGTTCAAAATTCAGTCATTCACCCTTCCAGCCAATGATTCATTCAATGATTATTTATGTACTATTTACTGAGTACCTACTTTGTTTCAGGGTCTCTGATAAATCATAGGCTTGAATCCTGGCTCTATTACTTATTGACTCTATAACATGTCATGTAACTTTTCTAGCTCAGATATAAATTGAGTATAATAATACCTAACTTGCAGAGATGCCATGCTATTGAATCAGTTATTATGTGAAAAATTATCATCCCCAAATCACCCAGACCTACTGTTGTGAGGTATAAATGAGGAACAACATGAAGCATACTTAGTGCAATGCCTGGCACATGATGAGTGCTCAGTAACTGTCAGCTGTAGCTGTCAGCTGTAGCTGTCAATACCAATGATCCCTCCATTTCATTTTCCTCCCTTGTGCAATCATGAGTCCTGCCATTGCTTCCTTCCCTTTATTAGTGGCCACACCACTCTCCAGATCAGGCTCACATTACTTCTCACCATCTGGCTCTTCTCAATCAGGCATCTTGTAACTCATCTTCCTATCCACTATTTCCCTTCCTTCTAATCTATCTTGTATACTGTTGCCAGGGTAATTGTCCTGTAACATGCATCCAGCACGTAACATGCATAGATATAAATAAATGTTAGGAACTCATTACTGCCTGTTGAATAAACTCCATTTAAGCATATAAATTTTCTAATGTTTGGCCCACACCTACTTCTTGTTTTTTTTGCCTTTTTCTGTTTATTGTTTTAGTCCAGTAAATTCCTTTCCTTCCATCCAAAAACGAAATGGCTTATTTTGAAGTTTATGTTTCCTCTGATTATAATGCCTTTTTTTCTTTCTTTTGTGACTGGTGAACATATAGTTAACTTTCTTGCCTTGGCTTTCATAGCTGCTGTCTCCTTGTTGATGTTACTGTTTAATTCTTAACTGTAATTTAACACTTTCTCCTTTGCGTTCCTGGAGCATGATAGACAAACTTCAACCATGCAGTTTATAATATTTATTCATTATTTTTATTTTTAAACTTTTTCATTGAAGTATATAACATACATGCTGTTGCTGCTGTTGCGTGCCTTCAAGTGGTTAAGCGTTCAGCTGCTAACCAAAAGGTTGGCAGCTCAAATCCACCAAGTGCTCCTTGGAAACACTATGGGGCAGCTATACCCTGTCCTATAGGGTCACTATGAGTTGGAAGTGACTCAGTGGCAACAGGTTTATGTATAACCTACGTATAGAAAAATGTACAAATAATAAGTGTATGTCTGAATGGATTTATCATAAAGTAAGTATGCCCATGTTATCACGACCCTGTTAAGAAACAAAACATTGCCAGCACTTTAGCAGTTGCCTTCTGCACCCAAAGGTACACACTGACCTGATTTATAATACCATGAGTTAATTTTGTCTGTGTTGGAACTTGATATAAATGGAATCTCACACTATATTCTTTAAGGAACCCTGGTGGCACGATGGTTAAGCATTCGACTGGTAACCGAAAGGTTTTGGCATCTGGAATCCACCCAGCCAGTCCATGAGAGAAAGACCTGGAAGTCTGCTTCCATAAAGATTACAGCCAAGAAAGCCCTATGGGCAGTTCTACTCTGTCACATGGGGTTACTGCAAGTCCAAATTGACTTGACAGCACTTAACAACAACATTAATTACATTATTTTGTGTTTGTGTGATTCATTCTGCTAAACTATGTAGCAGTAGTTCATTCAATTGAGTTCTAAGATTCCATGGTATGACTATATCACAATTTTTTAAATTCATTTTTCTGTTGATCATTGGGGTAGTTTAGGGTTTGGCTATTATAAATAATGCATCTATGAAATTTATACTTGTCTTTTTGCTGAGTGTTAGGTTATGCATATTTAACTTTAGTAAATAATGCCAAAGTTTGCTAAGAAAATTCTACCAAATTACATTCCCAGTAGCAATGTATGAGGATTCAGTTTGCTGCGCATCCTCACCAACATTTGGTATTGTCAGTTTTTTTTTTTTTTTAATTTCAGCAAGTCTCATGAATGTATAAAAAAACAAAAAACCAAACCTGTTGCCATTGAGTCAATTCCGACTCATAGCAACCCTGTAGGACAGAGTAGAACTGCCCCATGGGATTTCCAAGGAGCCCCTGGTAGATTCAAAATGCTGACTTTTTGGTTAGCAGCCATAGCTCTTAACCACTACACCACCAGGGTTTCCAATGAGTGTATAGGGGTATCTAATTGTGCTGGTTTGTTCAGTTGCCAACCTGTTTATACTAGGCACTATCCGTCCTAGAATGTTTTTTTCTGTATCGTTCCTGATTACAGTTGGCCAAAAGTGAAGTGGCATGAGAATTGGGAGGATGAAGAGAAGCAGTAGTCATCACACTCTATAAAGATTGTCATTGGTTATAGGTGGAGAGCAGATACAGAAGTGTTGGTGTGTTCCAGTCTGTCCTCATTCTTCTAGACTCTGTCCAGCTCTCCTTTGCAGTGTGCATTTAATTTGCATTTCTCCAATGTCTAATGAGGTTTAGCATATTTTTATATGTCCATTTGTATATATATATATGTTTTGGTTCAGTTCACTTGCCTATTTTTTACACTGATTATCTGTTGGTTCTTTTTCTTGGGGAGTTGTAAGAATTCCTAGTGTATTTGGCATACAGTTCCTTTGCTGGTTGATATGTGTCGCAGCTGTCTTCTCCTTCTGCCATTCACTTTGGTAATCAGAAGTTCTTCATTTAAATATGTTTGTCAATCTCTTCCTCTATATTGAGTCATTTTATTTCTAGTTTCAGCAATGTTGTACTGCTCCAAGGTCATGAAGATGGTCTCTTGCATTATTTTCTACACACTTAGAATATCATTTTCCATTTTAGATATGCAGTCCAACCATTGATTTTTACCTAAGGGTTGGGTAGAAATCAAATTTCATTAAAAAAAAAAATACAGCTATCCTATTGATAAAGTACTTTTTATTAAAACAGTCATGATTTCTCTACTGCACTATAGTTCCACCATTTTAATAAATTAAGTCCATATAGACATTAGTTGGTTTCTTGCTTTTATCCTTATGATAGTACTGTGCTGTCATGATTACTCCAGCTTTTAAATAACTCTTGACATTTGAAGAAAGTTTCCACCCCTTTGTTGTTCGTCTTTAAGAGTTTCTTGAATATTCTTGGACCTTTGTCTGCCATGAGCATTATGCTCTTTAAGAACTATGTATATGGGATCAAATGGACAACAGCAACTCAAAAAATTGGATAGAACCTTAGGAGGTAGTGCATTTATGTTAATGAGGGAGGAACAGGTCTGAAAAGGAGGGTGAGAATGGTTACACACTTGAGGAATGTAATCAGCGTCACTAAATTGTACATGTAGAAACAGTTGAATTGGCATATGTTTTGCTGTGTATATTCTCAACAAAAACAAAATAAATTTAAAGAAAAAAATATTCTTGGACCTTTATATTTCTATATACACCTTGGAATCAGTTTAACAATTTCAAAAAACATCCTACTGGGATTTTTAGTGAAATTGTAAATCAGGATTGACATTCTCTAGTAATGAGTATTCCAATTCATGAATGTGGTGTATTCTATTATTTATGTCTTTTAAAATTAATTTTATGTAAATTTTTGTGTATCAGTCATGCATATTCATGAAATCTGTTTCTTCATGTTTTTGTAATTGCAATCAGTAATCGTTATTCATTTTCTGTTTGTTGCAGGTATATAAGAAACAGATTTTTAAAAACATTAATTCTGTTTCCACCAACCATATTAAATTTTCTTATTAGTTCAAATAATTTTATATAAACAATCATGTTATCTGTAGATTTCCCATCCTGTTCCTGTTGCTGTCAAGTTGGTGCTGACTCATGGCGACCCCATGTGTTACAGAGCAGAGCTGAGCTCCCATAGAGGGTTCTTGGCTGTAATCTTTATGGCAGCAGATGGCCAAGCCTTTCTTCAGTGGCACCACTGAGTGGCTTCAAACCGCCAGCTTTTCTTTTAGTAGCTGAGCAGAAACCTTTGTGCCACCCCGGAATCCTTATATGTAAAGAATGACAGTTTTATTTCTTCCTTTTCAATCATTTTACCTTTATTTATTTATTTTTTTCCTTGCTTTTTTTCACTGGCTGCATTGTCTTCAGGGCAGTGTAAAACAGAAGTGGGTAATAATAGATATTCTTATGTCATTTGTGATCTCTAAAAGAAAACATTCAATATGTCACCTTTAAGTTTACTCTAGGTTTTATGTAGAGACCCTCATTAGGTTAGGAAAACTTTCTTTTGTTACTAGTTTGCTAAGCCTTTTTGTTGTGTGTACAGTGATTCTGAATTTTAGCAAGTGCTTTTTCTGCATGTATTGAGATGATCTTGTGATTTCCCCCTTTTATTGTGTTAAAGTGGTGAATTGCATAATAAATTTTTATTGTTGTTGAAAATATACACAGGAAAACATATACCAATTCAACAATTTTTACATATATAATTCAGTGACATTGATTATATTCTTCAAGTTGTGTAACCATTCTCAGCCTCCTTTTCCGAATTGTTTGTCCCCCCATTGACATGAACACATTTCCCCCAAGGCTCCTATAT
Organism: Loxodonta africana; assembly: GCF_030014295.1. Classification (NCBI taxonomy): domain Eukaryota; kingdom Metazoa; phylum Chordata; class Mammalia; order Proboscidea; family Elephantidae; genus Loxodonta; species Loxodonta africana. Next base: position 77,612,521 of record NC_087353.1, read on the forward strand.
AACCTTTCGAGTTGCTATTGTCAGTTTGATGCCATATAGATTGTTCTTTAAAAGACCACAATGCTTGAGGCTGACATTCTTTACTAATTAACTAAACTGTTGTTTGGTTTAAAGAAGACTTTAGGGGATTTTTTTTTTTTGGGGGTTTAGGGTTTAAAGATTATCTCAGGGCAGTAGTTTTAAGGTGTTTGTCCAGCCTCAGTGCCTCCAGAAAGCCTGGAGTCCGTGAGAATTTGACATTATGTTCTGCATTTTCCCCAGGATTCTTCTATAGAAACTCTGATTAAAACGTTCAGTAATGGTAGCCAGGACTCATCCAGTTTTTCTCATCTCATGGCAAAGGACGCAGTTGTTCATGGAGGCTATTAGCCACGCATTCCATTCCCTTCTCATTCCTGACTCAGGAGCCCTCGATGGCACAGTGGTTAAGCGCCTGGCTGCTAACCAAAAGGTTTGTGGTTTGAACCCACCAGCAACTCTGTGGGAGAAGGATGTGGCAATCTGCTTCCATAAAGATCATAGCCTTGGAAACCCTATGGGGTAGTTCTACTTTGTCCTGTAGGGTCGTAGGATCAGAATTGACTCAATGGCAGTGGGTTTTTTTGTTTTATTCTTGGCACTCCTTCTTTGTCTTTTTGCTTCAGGCAAATAGAGACCAATTGTACTGTGGATGGTCGTCTGCAAGCTTTTAACACCCCAGACACTATGCAACAAATAAGAGGTAGGACAGACGCATCAAACATATTAGGTCAGTTAACTGGAATATCCCATGGAACTATGACCCTAAACCTCTAGACCAAGAAACTAAATCCCTGAGGTATTTGTGCATAAGCAGCCTCGGCAGCTACTCTTCTTTTTTTTCCTGTTGTTTTAGAAATATATATCACAGAACATTTGCCAATTCAACTTTTTTCAGGTGTACAACTTAGTGACATCAATGACATCAATTGGCTGTGAAACCATTACCCTTAATCAATGTGAATATTCCATCACCATAAACAGAAACTCAGTGCTGCATAAGCAGTAACTGTCCCTTTTCCCCTCCCTCCCGACCCTGGTAATTACTAATAAACTTAAGTCTCTATGCATTTTCCTATTCTTGTGTCTTTATATAAGTGAGGTATTTGTCCTTTTGTGATTGATTTATTTCACTCTGCATAATTCATGCATTCATCTCTTGATGGGCATTTGAGTTGTTTCCATCTTCCAGGTTTTTTGTTTTTTTTTTTTTTTTTGAGGAACCACCACACAGCTTTCTACAACGGCTATACCATTTTGCATTCCCACCAGCAATTAAGTATTCCGATTTCCCCACATTCTCACCAACATTTTTTAGTTTCCTTTTTTTTAATCTTAGCCATCTTGTTGTTTTTGTTGTGTGCTGTCAAGTCGATTTTGACTCATTGCGACCTTGTAAGACAGAGTAGAACTGCCTCATAGGGTTTCCTAGGCTGTAATCTTTTTTTTTTTTTTTTAACATTTTATAATGCTTTAGGTGGAAGTTTATACAACAAATTAGTTTTGTATTCAACAATTCATATACAAGGTGTTCTGTGACATTGATTGCTATCCCTGCAATCTGTCAGTGCTCTTCCCATTTTCACCCTGCCTTCCCTATTTCCATCCCTCCAGTTTCCCTGCCCCTCCTTGCCTTCTCACCTTTGTTTTTGGGCAAATGTTGCCCATTTGGTCTCTTTTAGTTGATTGTTTTAAGGAGCATATTCTTCACGGGTGTTATTATTTTATAGGCCAATCTATTATTAGGCTGAAAGGTGATCTCCAGGAGTGGGTTCAGTTCCAGTTTGAAAGAGTGTCTTAGGGCAATAGTTTTAGGGGTTTCTCCAGTCTCTATTATCCCAGTGAGTCTGGTCTTTTTTATGAATTTAGTTTTATTCACATTTTTCCCTCATTTTAACCGGGACCTTCTGTTGTGTCCCTGATCAGAGCGGTCCCTGATCAGAGTGGTCAGTAGTGGTAGCTGGGCATCATCTAGTTTTGCTGGTCTGAGGGTAGAGGAGGCTGTGGTCTGTGTAGGCCATTGATCTTTTGCATTAATTTCTTCCTTGAGTCTTTGGTTTCCTTTACTCTCCTTTGCTCCAGATGGGAAGAGATCAATAGTTGTATCTTAAATGGCCACTTGAAAGCTTTTAAGACCTCATATGTTATTCAGAAGTGTGTTGTTTCATTTCCAAGTATTTTGGTATCTTCAGGCTATCTTTTATTGATTTGTAGGTTAGTTCCATTGTGGTCTGTGAGCATACTTTGTAGTATTATTATTTTTTAATTTGTTAAGATTTATGTTCCAAGATTTGGTCTGGCTTGGTGAATGTTCCATGTGAGCTTGACAAGAACGTGTATTCTGCTGTTGTTGGATGAAGAGTGCTATAAATGTCAATTAGTCTCCTTTCCCTTTTTCTACCTTTTTCTCCAAATGTATAATTTTCAGCCAATTAATTCTACTCCAAAAAATTTTCAATGGCTAATAGTCTTTATAGCTGCCTACAAGTTGTAGGTGAAGTCTTCTCTCCTGCCTTATAAAAATTTTAATAGTTTATCTTGAATGTTCAAGATACTTTATGTATTTCTAAACAGATGAGTCAATAATATGAGGAATATATTTATGAAGGTTGGAAGCATGCAGATGACCTCCAGTATGAAACTGAAGACTTTCCATCAGATGCCATCTATTTTTCTCTACTTAACTGCCACTTTGTTCAGTATTATGTTGCCTTGTTCTAGTCATGTTTCAGTGTATAGTCTTCTCCCATAGACAGGAACTTCTTTCCCTGAGAACATCTTAGTGTTACTACGCGAGAACATGCTTAGTGTTTGGAAACTCATTGTTGGACTATTGGATAAGAAGTCTGGCTATGACTGATATTGAAATGATGGTCTAAAGTAAGGATAGCAAATCATGAATCATGGAGTCATCATTTTTTGGTAAGGTTCTGAAGGGGTGCTTTTACATTTGCTACCTTCTTGATCATCATGCCAAACACTATCTACCTGTCAGACTGTTTAAAAGAAACTGAAGGGTTCCTTTAATTTCAGTGTCAGCAGAACATTCCGGTGTCTACAGAATTATTATTCCTTCTCCATCTCTATGTACCACTCCTTTAACAGTGTCACAGACATTATTCCAAACATCAGTTGATTCTAAATATGGGGGCACTAATTACTACTGCATTTCCTCAATACTAAGATTTCAGTGATTGCAGGGTGCATTTCAGTTTTAATTTGGAAAAATGTAACATTGCATTTCATTATGATTGAATTACACAAATACTTATACACATACTGGACTTTACTTCTGGTCGTGACATAGTAACACTTAATAGATTTCCTGCCATAAACAACTATAAATTGCCAAAGTATATAAAGATATTTTTCTCAAACACATCACAAAAGGCAATGCAGAACTATGATTCCCGAGAGAAGGGAAACACATGAGTTGAGCCCCGTGATCTTTCTAGATATCTGCCTGTAGGCACAATAGTCATGCTGAGTTGAGAGACAGTAATTGGAGCTCAGAATGGCTGATGTAGTCAGTTATTGGAGGGGAATCAAAACTTGCACCATGATACCAGCATGGAGTGAGTGAATTCCTCTTTTACGCCCCCCCCCCTTTTTTTTTTTAACATTACACAGACAGTGACTGTAGTTAGGGTGGCATCAATGTTGCCATAAGGAGAGATAAAGCTTTTATTTAAAAAAAAAAAAGTTACCATCATATTGACTGGAGGAACTAGATTAAGAAGCCCTGTGACACCCAGGGCCACTGGAGACTAAAGAGAGAACCCTGGAAAGGAGAGATCCCAGAGAAGAAAAAAGAAGGGGAACCACTAATTAGAAGTGCAATCTCAGTACAGGTCACTGAGCTCGAAACCATGGATACATGGAACAAGTTGAAAGCAGCAGCTAGCAACTAAGGCTGAAAGAACCACAGGTGTGAGTTTATAATTTGGTCAAGCCAAGTTACTTACCTGCTAAAACAAAAATAACACTTGTGGGGGCAACTTTGAATTATGGTGTTGGTGAAGAATCTGGAATATACCATGGACTGCCAGAAGAACAAACAAATCTGTCTTGGAAGAAGTACAGTCAGAATGCTTCTTAGAAGCAAGGATGGCAAGACTTCTCATGTACTTTGGACATGTTATCAGTAGGGACCAGTCCCTGGTGAAGGACATTAGCCTTGGTAAATTAGGTCCGCAAAAAACAGGAAGACCCTCAATGAGAAGGATTGACACAGCGGCTGCAGCAATGGCTCAAGCATAACAATTGTGAGGATGGCACGGAACAGGGCAGTATTTTGTTCTGTTGGTATGTAGGGTCACTGTGAGTCAGAACTGACTCAATGGCACCTCATAACAACAAAGTTTATACATGATAACATCCTGATCGTTATCTGGATACAGTACAGAATGTGACCTAATCTTGAGGGAAAAGACAATCAACAAATGCCAATCCCTGGATGTCCCAGATACTGAAAATATCAAATAACGACTTTATGCCACCTATTATAATTATGGTCAGCGGGGAAAAGGAATACACATGTGTAATTTTTTTAATGAATGAAAAGATAGGAAAATGTAAGCGAGAAACTCTCCACATTCTGCAACTGGCAGAACAAGTAGAAAAGTCAATTAAGAGGTAGAGGATCTTAACAACACTCTTAATCACTTTAACTTAATTGATATTCGTACAACACTATACTTGACAACTACAGAATATCCATTGTTTTCAAGTGTAATAAGAGATCAGATACTTCAAATAATAGAGCATGTTCTCTGATCAAAATGAAATTAAATTACAACTTTAATAACAGTAACTAGGGAAAAACCAAATATTTGGAAATTAAACCAAGATAGACCATATGCTGAGCCATAAAACAAATCTTAATAAGCTTAAAAGGAATAAAATAATAGAGTATTTTTTAGACATTGGAATGAAAATTAGAAATAATTATGATCTAGGAAAACTTTTGGAATTAAACAAAAACTTATAAACAGTTCATGGATCAAAGAATAAATTACAATGGAAATTAGAAAATATTTCAAATTGAGTGATAGCGAAAGTACACCTCATCAAATTGGTGTATACAACAAAAGCTGAGCTTTGAGGTAAATTTATAACTTTCAGTGATTTTTATTAGAAATTAAGACAGGTAACCAGTAATGTCAGCTTCCTATTTAAAAGCTAGAAAAAGAAGAGCAATTTAAACCTAAAGAAAGTTACTGAGTAGTAAAGATAATACCAGAAATGTTAAAAAAAAAAAAAAAAAAGACAAAAAATAGAGAAAATTAACAAACCACAAGACGGATATTTGAAAACATAATGAAGCCTTTGCTAGACTGATAAACAGAAAATTAAAAAATAATAATAACACAAATACCAGAGGGACAGGAGGCATCACTATAGATCGTACAGATGTTAAAAAAGATTAAGAAAATATTGAGAACAAATTTATACTAAAAATTTTACCACTTACATGAAATGAAAAAAACACCTTTAAAGACAGAGCTATGAAGAAGAAAGAGATAATCTACCCCTACACCTATTAAAATAATTTAATTCATATTTTAAATTATTTCCATTAAGAAAATTCTAGACCCAGGTGACTCCACTGGGAATACTGCCAAACATTTAAGGAAAAACAAAAACATTTATGCATGAACTCTTTTTAGAAAAAACAGAGTAGAAAGCACTTTTTAACTCTATTTGTGAGGCCAGCAGTATACTGATTATAAAAGCAGACAGAGATAATACAAGAAAAAAATTATAGATCAATAGCTGATAATCATAGACAGAAAAATCATTAACAAAATATCTCAAATCAAATTCAGCAGTATATAAAAAAGATATGATGACATCATGACCAAGTGGGCTTTATCCCAGGAATGCAAGATTAGATTTACATTGAAATATCAATTGATGTAATTCACCATATTAACAGAATAAACGATAAAGTCCATATGATCATTTCATTTTCTAACCCAAAGTCATAAATATTGATGCCTATGTTTTCTTCTAAGGGTTTGGTAGTTTTAGCTCTTATATTTAGGCCTGTGATACATTTTGTGTTAGTTTTTGTATGTGAGATACGGATCCAAATTTTTTTTTTAAATAATGGATACCCAATTGTCCCATGTTATTTGTTAAAAAGACTATTTTTGTCCTGTTGAATTTTATTGGCACCATTGTAGAACATCAGTTGACCATAAAAGCGAGGTTTTATTTCTGGGTTATCAGTTCTGTTCTGCTGATGTATATTCCTGTCCTTTTTCTAGTACCACACTGTCTTGATTATTGTAGCTTTGTAGTAAGTTTTGAAATTGGGTAGTGTAAGTTTTCCAACTTTGTTCCTTTTTAAGATTGTTTTGGCTATTCTAAATTCTTTGAATTTCCTTATAATTTTAGATTCTTCTTGTCAATTTCTGTACAATAACCAGCAGAGATTTTAATAGGGACTGTGGTGAATCTGTTGACCAATTTGTGGGGCATTTTTTTACCATCTTAATGGAGCTCTGGTAGTACAGTGGTTAAGACCTATGGCTGCAAATCAAAAAGGTTGGCAGTTCAAATCCACCAGCCACTCCTTGGAAACCAATTTGTGGGGCATTTTTTTACCATCTTAATGGAGCTCTGGTGGTACAGTGGTTAAGACCTATGGCTGCAAATCAAAAAGGTTGGCAGTTCAAATCCACCAGCCACTCCTTGGAAACCCTCTAGGGCAGCTCTACTCTGTCCTTATAGGGTCGCTATGAGTTGGAACTGCCTCCTTGATGACAATGGGTTTTACCATCTTAACATTATTATGTCTTGTGATCTATGGTCATGGGATGTCCTTCCATTTATTTAGAACATCTTTCTTTCAACGATGTTTTGTAGTTTTCAGTGTATTTCTTGCACTTTTGTTAAATATAGTGTCATTTTGATTGTTTACTAAATACGACTGGTTATAGCACTGATCCCTATGAAACCTAAAAAAAAAAACTTAATTTTTGTCCTTTATGTAAAATAAAGTGGACCTCCAACAATTTTTTTTCTAAATTTTTATTTTGTTGATGTTGAGAATATACACAGCAAAACATATACCAGTTCAACAGTTTATTCATGTACAATTTAGTGACATTGATTACATTCTTTGAGTTGTGCAACAATTCTCACCCTCCTTTTCTGAGTTGTTCCTCCCTCATTAATGTAAACTCACTACCCCCTAAGATTCCTATCTAATCTTTTGAGTTGTTGTTTTCAGTTTAATCCCATATAGATAGTTCTTAAAAGGGCACAGTACTCAAGGCAGACTTTTAAATTAGTTAAGCTAAACTATCGTTCAGTTTTAAGAAGACATCAGGGAATATTTTTGGTTTAAGGTTTAAAGATTATCTCAGGGCAATAGTTTCAGGAGTTCATACAACCTCCATGACTCCAGAAGGTCTACAGTCCATGAGAATTTAAAATTCTTTTCTGTGTTTTCCCCCTTGTGATCAGGGTTCTTCTATAGAATCTTTGATCGAAATGTTCAGTAATGGTAGCCGGGCACCATCCAGTTCTGATCTCATGGCAAAGGAGGCAGTTGTTCATGGAGGCACCTAACCACATGTTCCATTTACTACTCCTATTCTTGACTCTCCTTTTTCCTCACTTGCTCCAGGTAAATAGAGACCACTTGTTATGGCTTGGATGGCCACTTGCAAGCTTTTAAGACCCCAGGCACTATGCAGTGAATTAGGAGGTAGAACAGAAGCACTAAACACGTCATTAGGCCAGTTAACTGGGATGTCTCACAATACTGTGACCCTAAGCTACCAAATCCAGGAACCAAATCATATGAGGTATTTGTACATAAGCAGACTCATTAGCTACTCTTTTTTTTTTTGTCTTTGTTGTAGATATACCTATCACAACTTTTGCCAGTTCAGCTTTTTATAGGTGTACAACTTATTGGCAGCAATTACAATAATCAGTCGTGCAACCCTACTCTGAGTTAGCTAGTGCTGCTTTAACAGAAATACCACAAGTGGATGGTTTTGACAAAGAGAAGTTTATTCTCATACAATCTAGGAGGCTGGAAGTCCGAATTTAGGGCACCAGCTCCCAGTGAAGGCTTTCTCTCTCTGGGGGAAAGGTCCTTGTCATTAATATAACTGCCTCTAATCGACTCAACGACACTGGTTTTTTTTTTTTTTTTTTTAATTCTGCCTCATTAACATTATGATGTTAGGATTTACAACAAATAGGGTAGTCACATCAGATCACAAAATGGTGGAGAACCATACAATACTGGGAATCATGGCCTAGTCAAGTTGACACACATTTTTGGAGGATGCAATTCAATCCATAACATTCTACCCTTTGGCCCCCCCAAAATTCCATCCTTGTCAAATGTAAAAAACATTCACCCCATTGTATCATCCCAAAAGTCTTAAATCAACTCCAAGTCCAAACTCCATCCTGGGGCAAAATTTCTTTTTATCTGTGAAATCTGAAATACAAGTTATCTGCTTCTGAAGTACAATGATGGAACAGGCACAAGGTAGACATTTCCATTACAAATGGGAGAAATTGGAGGGATAGAAGGCATAACAGGCACCAAGCAAGTCAGCAGAACACATTACGTTAGCTCTCAAGTCTTGAAAATAATCCTCTGTTCTCTGAGACCATTTAGGCAATGGCCCTGCCCTCCAGACTCTGGGTATTGGCCACATCTCAGACTCTGGAGAATGGAAATGTCAATGTCATCTCCAGGCTCCACCCTCCAGGCCCACTGGAATGGCAACTCTGCTCCCTCGCACTTGAACAGCCCCATTCTCCTCATCCATTTTAGTGGTGACTCCACTTCCTCGGCCTTGGCAGGCCCTGTTCTTCTGTCCATTGAGTGTGGCATCCCCAACCCCTCAGCTTTGGATAGCAGGTCTGGCCCCATCTTGCTGGCACTCGTGAAAGGCAACCCCACACTCTGGAACTGAATTGATAAAGACCTGAGTCCTTGAAACCTAGGAGGTGGTGGCCGCATCCTTTGAAACCCCTGAGGTCATGGCATCACACTTTGAGACCCCAGAGATCATGGTCCCACCCTTTGAGACTGAGGCAGCTCTGCTTCCTGTTTTCCTTGTCTATTCAGCTTCTCTTTCCTGATTCCTCGGTCTCTCAGTCCCTTGGGCCTCTTGGGCCAGCCCAACCTCTTGTTCAAGTGTTCAAAGCTCTTCAGTTCTACTGATAAGTACCTGGAGACACCCCACTCTGCCAGTAAACCTTAGCTGGAAGGCACTCAGCATTCTTGCTCCCTGGATTGGCAAACCTAGCTCCACCAATAAGTGCCTGGAGGCACCCCACGCTGCCAGGAAGCCTCCTGGCAAAGGCACTCAGTTCTCTCACTTTGTGGGTCAGCTCCTGCACTGTCTCCTGCTGGCCTCCTAGCTCTGCTGCTGCCATTTCTTTGCTGTTGCTTCTTACCGTGTGCACTGTCTCTGGTGTTACAGCTTTCCTCACTTCCTTCTGAGTCTTCATCAGGATTGTCTTTGATGTCCATAATTCCACTAACAGTCCCGTGAAGGCAATCTGGGCTTGGTACTTTAAAATTCTTCCAGTCTATACCGATTACTCAGTTCCAAAACTGTTTCCACATTGTAGGTACCTGTTAGAGCAGCACCCCACTCCCCTGGTACCAGATTCCATCTTACTTATCTAGTGCTGCTATAACAGAAATACCACAAGTGGATGGCTTTAAGGAACAGAAATTCTCTCACAGTCTAGGAGACTATAAATCCGAATTCAGGGTGCCAGCACCAGGGGAAAGCTTTCTCTCTCTGTCGGCTCTGGGGGAAGGTCCTTGTCATCAATCTTTCCCTGGTCTAGAAGCTTCTCAGCACAGGGACCCAGGGTCCAAAGGACATGCTCTGCTCCTGGTGCTTCTTTCTTCATGGTAGGAAGTCCCACTTCTCTCTGCTTGCGTCTCTCTTCTATAGCTCACTAGAGATTAACTCAAGATGAAAGCAAATCCTGTAGATTGAGTCCCTGCCTCATTAACATAACTGCCTCTAATCCTTCTTCATTAACACCATAGAGGTTAGGATTTACAGTTTGTAGGATAATCACATCAGATCACAATATGGTGGACAACCAGACGATACTAGGAATCATGTCTAGCCAAGTTGACACACATTTTTGGGGGACACAACTCAATCCATAACATGTACTCTTAATCAATGTGATTTTTCTATCAATGTTAACCCCCTTTTCCCCTCCCTCCCACCCTGGTAACCACTAATAAACTTTGGTCTCTATACCTCTGCCTTTTCTTGTCTTTTTATGTGAGGTCATACTATATTTGTCCTTTTGTTATTGGCTTATTTTGCTCAGCATAATGTCTTCAAGCTCCATCCATACTGTATTGTAGCATGTATCAAGACTTCAGTTCTCCCACTGGCTGAGCATCCATTTTTAAGAACTCTGCAAAGTGATATTTCTGAATATCCTCACATTCATTCACTTGTTCATTCAACAAACATTTATTAAGCGCCTTCTATGTGCCAGGCAGATACAGATAAGAAATAGTTCCTGCCCTCATGGAGACTTAAGTCACAGAATTTAATATCGATTTATCAGTAAAATTCAATAAAAAAATTTAAAATAGCCTCTGACAACTTGTACCACTCATTTAAATCTTATTGATCTCATATATTATGTTGTTAGGTAACCCCTTTTGATATTCTTTTGTTAAAATTTGAAATACCACATATGTCTATAAACAACTACTTATAAAGAATATTTATGAGCTTTTTTGCCCCCTTACTTTTTAACCTGGTTTTATTGTTTGCTTCTAACCTATAACTGAGTTAAGATATATTCTCTTAATACCTTTTGGAAGAGGACATAATAAAAAGAAAGGGGATATTAATTTAAGTGTTCTATACTTAAGTGTTTTTCATGTCTGAATAATATCAGGTAAAGTATTGGGGGAATGATGTCTGAGCTCATAAGATCTGAGTTAAAGTCAACACTGGCATTCACTAGCTGAAACTTTTAATCAAGTTACTTGACATTCTGAGCCTTATTTTCCTCCATGAAATAAAAATATTTATTGTTTAACCTATTTCAGTTGTTGTAGAAATAAAATTAGATAATTATTGTGAATGGATTTTGAAATGCCAATGTGCTTTATAGCTATTGTTTTACATGATAATTGGTTTGTGTTCTCTCTCCTACAGGAATACCAGCTCATTGTTTTACATGATAATTGGTTTGTGTTCTCTCTCCTACAGGAATACCAGCTCATGATAGGACTCAGTAATTGGATGCTCTGGGCTGCCTATTTCATCACATTCTTCTTTTTGTATTTAATTGTCATCTTTTTCATGTGCATGATTTTCTTCGTGAAGGCAAGTGTCTATTTGACTGTAGCGTACTGCAGCTCTATTTTGAGAAGAAAACAGAAACATGCTGTGGGCTGAACCGGGCTCAGGTTGCCAGGAAAATGAAAACGCAGAAACTCAGAAGCTGCGTGTTCTCTGCAAACGAAACTTAAATCTATAAAAAAAAATCTAGATGGGCAGAATTCTGTAAGAAATGGATTGTTTGTTTAAGTTTCCATCTCACTAGGAAGTGTCATCAGTCTCAGTAGAACTATCAAAATATATTTAAGGATGTTGCACTTTTCCTCTTTTGTTTTCTTGTGACATTGCTTAGAGTATGACTAAATTGGCTTCTTGGTTGTTTTGCTAGATTGAACCTGCTCCAGTTCTCCAACACAGTGACCCATCTCTCATCTTTGTCTTTTTGGTGTGTTTTGCCATTGCCTCAATATTCTTCACCTTTATGATTAGCACCTTCTTCAATAAAGGTGAGTCTAAGACTTCTCCTGTGGAAGATCCTCAGTGACTAAGAAAATATTGTCTAAAAGGGGATTATATTTGGGAGCTCCTTCTAAACTTTAGTTGCCACCTCATGTATAGCTCTGCTTATATTCTAACTGAAAAGACTAATATCATATGCATGTGAAATGATTTGAAAGGAAGTGAAGAGTCCAGTGAAAATCAATATAACACAGGATACATGAGAAAAAGGATAAAAACCGAAATAGAATCATAGAAGCTCTTTCTAACCTTTAGCTGCTGCATCATATATGGTAAATATCTACCTGTCCACAAGGAAGGCTTTTATATATTCTGTGTGGAGGGATTGAGGAGTGCTGGTGGCACAGTCATTAAGAGCCCAGCTGCTAACCGAAAGATCGGCAGTTCAAACCCACCAGCTGCTCCTTGGAAACCCTATAGGGCAGTTCTACTCTGTTCTATAGGGTCACTATTAGTCAGAATTGACTCAACGTCAATCGGTTTGGTTTTTTGGTATGTGGAGGGATTAATATCTTCCAATATATCATGATTAGAGGAGTGTGTGAAGAGGAAGAACACCAAAAAACAGCTTGACTGAAAGAATGTTTGCATTTTATTACCAGATCCTTATTTCATGTCCGCTGTATGTATGTGAAATACGGTGCCTGCCCCCAAAGAGCTAACATTGACCTTGGGGACATGAATATCATGTGCACAAAAAGTGATTTGAGGGGATATGCAGAGAGCAATGAAATTTAGTGGAGCACAGCATACACATGAAAAACAGGATAAAAATACTCCAACTTCAGATTGAGGTTGAGATAAACCTAAGAATGTTTCCTGAAGAGATTGCTTTTCAGACACTTGTAAAGGATTGGAGGATGGAAGTAGGGAGTCAGGTCAATGGATGCAAGGATCCATTCATTCATTCATTTAAATCCTTGGATCACTTACCTTGTACCTGGGACAGTATCTAATATGCAAAGGATAATATGAGGGCTTACATGGGAAGAGCAGGTGTGTCCAAATAACTCCATTTCATAGGTATTTTTTTTTCCTCAGTACATTGTCAAGAGGGGCAGAGGGGGGTCCTCCCAAGGCTTAGGATCATGCATACGACCTACAGGGCAACAAAAACAACAAAATCAAAACAAAAACAGCAAACCCATGGGTAGACAAAAGTCATGTGTTAACATGAGGCAGAATGTGATTTAGTAAAGAGAAGAGCAAGATACATAGAAAGCAAATAAGAACGTCTTCTGTTTCTAGCATTATGGCAGACTAGATACTGTGGACAATTTTGCATGTGTCTTCTGGTGCATGTTAGAAACGGGATTGCTGGGTCCAGCATGACTAGGTTATGTCAAACAAACACTTCTGAAGTGATTCTACCAGTTTACAGTCCTGGAAGATGATGAGAATTCCTGCCATTTCTTTGCTGTTGCTTCTTACCGTGTGCACTGTCTCTGGTGTTACAGCTTTCCTCACTTCCTTCTGAGTCTTCATCAGGATTGTCTTTGATGTCCATAATTTCCATATCCTTTGTTGTCCATATCCTTTCCAATATTTGGCATTGGCAAATTTTAATTTGTGCCAAATTAGGGGTATAAAATGTTATAGCAATGTTTTCAAAATTTTATAGTGGTAAAATATATAAACATACAATTTGCCATTTTAACCATTTTTAAGTGTACAATTCAGTGATACTAATTACACTCACGGTGTTGTGTGACCCTCCCCACCACGATCTATTTCCATAACTTTTTATCACTAAAACAAAAACTCTCTCATGGTAATATGAATTTCAATCTTCATTTTCTCTAGTATTAATGAACCTGTGCATGTGTTTTTATTCATATGAGTAACATGCATTTCCTCATCTATAATACCTGTTAATGTATTCTGATTTTTTTTTTACTATTATTGATTTGCAGGAATTCTTTACATATTCCTGCTACTTACCTTTTGTGAGTTACAGATGCCTTGCAAACTTTCCCATGTTTGGAGCTTTTAGCTTTTTTTATGATGTGTTTTGACAGGTCCCAGTTTTAGTGTAGTAAAATTTAGCAATTTTTTCCTTCATAGTTTGTATAGATACTATATGTCTCATTAAAAATTTGTCTTATAATCCAAGGTCATGAAATTATTCTCCTATGTTCTATATGGGAATGGATTTTGCGTGTTTGTGTCTGTGTGTGTGTGGTGCAAGGCAGCAAATTGATCTTGTTTTTTAAAAATGTATACATAGTTTCCCAGCAACATTTGAAAAACAGTACGCCCTTTCCTCCATTATCTGCAGTGCCTGGTCTGTTGTGAATCAAATTTCCATACGTGTATGGGTTTCTTTCAGAGGCTGTCCATTATTTGATCTATTTCTCTATGCTTGGATCATGTTCATAGGGTTTTAATTGAAACAGCTTCATAATACATCTTGTTATCTGGTAGGACAAGACACCCAATATGTTATTTTTCCTTAGGCATGTCTTTGGCTGTTATTGGCACTTTGTTATCCTATATGTATTTTAGAATAACTGTGTTATGTTTCACGAAAAAAACTTCAGATTTTTTTTTGAAATGTATTACACGTATCAATCATTTTGGAGAAAACTGATACCTTTATAATTTTGAATGATCCTATCCATATCCAAGAACATGATATATATTTCCATTTGACTGGGTCTTCTTTAATGCTTTTTTCTAACGTTTTATATAATTTTATCTACGAAAGTTTGACAGATGTCTTTGTGGATATTTGTATATTTTTATTATTATAAATTAAATGTTTTAGACATTGTGTTTTCCAGCTGCTTGTGATGTATTTAAATTGACTTTAAATGTTTTTATCAGTTGTTTACTAAATTGGAAACCCTGGTGGTGTAGTGGTTAAGTGCTACAGCTGCTAACCAAAGGGTTGGCATTTCAAATCCACCAGCTCCTTGGAAACCCTATGAAGCAGTTCTGCTCTGTTCTATAGGGTTGCTATGAGTTGGAATTGACTCAATGGCAATGGGTTGGGTTTGGTTTTTTTGTTTTACTAAATTATTTAATTATTTCTAACAAAACATAACTATGGATTCTTTTGGGGTTTATACATATATATTCACACTTATTTTCATATCAGGTGAAAATAAGTGAAAATTTTTTCCTCTCCAGTAATTTTCTTATTTTGTCTCACTGCACTGGCTGGGTCTTCCAATATATAAAAGGAAGTAAAACAAGCATCCTTGTCTTGTCCTTATAACATAAAATTTGCCATTCTAATACCTCTGAAATGTACAATTCAGTGCCATTAAGTACATTCACAATGTTGTGCAACCATCACCACTGTTTAGTTCCAAAACATTTCCATCGCTCTCCCTAAAAACTTTGTTTCTGTGAAGCAGTTCTTTCGTATTCTGCCCTCCCTGCAGCCCTTCTGCCTTTGGTATGTATGGATTTACCTATGTAGATATTTCATATTAACAGAATCATGTAACATGTAGCCTTTTGTTTCTGGCTTTTTTCACTTAGTATAATGTTTTCATGCTTCATCTATGTTGTAGCATTACTTATTATGGCTGAGTAATATTCCATTGTAAACATTTTGTTTCTTCATTAATCAGTATAAATGTTTGAGTTGTCTCTACCTTTTGGCTAGTGTGCATAGTGCTCCTATGAACATTCATGTCCAAATTTTTGTTTTGTTTTCAATTTCAATACCCGTTTTCAATTCAGTTTCCTCAAGAACATATGTTTTCACTTATCTTGGGTGTGTGCCTAGGAGCCCTGGTCCCGCAGTGGTTAAAGTATTTGGCTGCTAACCAAAAGGTTGGCGCTTCAAACCCATCAGCCGTTCCACAGGAGAAAGACGTGGCAGTTGGCTTCCTAAACATTTACACCTTAGAAACCCTTTGGGGCAGTTCTATTCTGTCCTATAGGGTCACTATAAGTTGGAATTGACTTGAAGACAGTAGGTTTGGTTTTGGTTTTTTATATACCTAGAAGTGGATTTGACGGCACTGGGTTCTGGGTTAGAAGTGGATTGCTGGGTCACATGATAATTCGATTGTGAAATGATAACAATGATTGTGACAATGGCACAGGACCAGGCAATGTTTTGTTCTGTTGTGCATAGGGTCTCAATGAGTCGGAATTGACTCAACAGCACCTAACAACACATGATAATTCTACATTTAACTTATTGAAGAACCACCAAATGTTTTCCTGAGACACTGAAATATTCTATATTTCTACCTGCAACGTATGAAGGTTCTAATTCCTCCACCTCCTTGCAAACATTAGTTATTTTGAGTTTTTAAAATTATTATTATACCCGGCCACAACTGAGGACTGCCCTGACAGGGAGCACAACAGAGAACCCCTGAGGGAACAGGAGATCAGTGGGATGCAGACGCCAAATTCTCATAAAAAGACCAGACTTAATGGTCTGACTGAGACTAGAGGAATCCCGGCGGTCATGGTCCCCAAACCTTCTGTTGGCCCAGGACAGGAACCATTCCCGAAGACAACTCATCAGACATGGAAGGGACTGGACAGTGGGTAGGAGAGAGATGCTGATGAAGAATGAGCTACTTGTATCAGGTGCACACTTGAGACTGTGTTGGCATCTCCTGTCTGGAGGGGAGATAGGAGGGTAGAGAGGGTTAGAAACTGGCAAAATTGTCACGAAAGGAGAGACTGGAAGGGCTGACTCATTAGGGGGAGAGTAAGTGGGAGTAAGGTGTATATAAGCTTATATGTGACAGACTGACTTCATTTGTAAACGTTCACTTACAGCTCAATAAAAATTATTAAAAAACATTATTATAGCTGTCTTAGTAGTTATGAAGTGGTATTTCATTGTAGTTTTGATTTGCATTTTGTAAGTAACTAATGATGTTGTACATCCTTTAATGTACTTGTCATTGTTGTTAGGTGCCATCGAGTCAGTTCCGACTCATAGCAACACTGTGGGCTACAGAACAAAACAGAACAAGCCTGGTGCTTTGCCATGCTCACAATCGTGGTTATGCTTAAGCCCACTGTTGCAGCCACTGTGTCAATCCACCTTGTTGAGGGTCTTCCTCTTTTTTGCTGATCCAGTACTCTACCACGCATGATGTCCTTCTCCAGGGACTGATGCCTCCTGATAACATGTCCAAAGTATGTAAGACGCAGTCTCGCCATCCTTGCTTCCAAGGAGCATTCTGGTTGTACTTCTTCCAGGACAGATTTGTCTGTTCTTTTGGAAGTCCATAATATATTTAATATTCTTTGCCAACACCACAATTCAGAGGCATCAGGTTTCCTCGGTCTTCCTTATTCATTGTCTAGCTTTTGCCTGCATAAGATATGATTGAAAATAGCATGGCTTGGGTCAGGTGCACCTTAGTCTTCAAGGTGACATCTTTGCTTTTCAACACTTTAAAGAGGTCTTTTGCAGCAGATTTGCCCAATGCAGTGCATCTCTTGATTTCTTGACTGCTGCTTCCATGGGTATTGAATTGTGGATCTGAGTAAAATGAAATCCTTGACAACTTCAATCTTTTGTCCGTTTATCATGATGTTGCTTATTAGTCCAGTTGTGAGAATTTTTGTTTTCTTTATGTTGAGATGTAATCTATACTGAAGGCAGTGGTCTTTGACCTCTTCCTCCACGTGTCTGTCAGTTTGTTGTACTTTGGGGGCTTGCGTGTTGCTGTGATGCTGGAAGCTATGCCACCAGTATTCAGATGCCAACAGGGTCACCCATGGCAGACAGGTTTCAGCTGATCTTCTAGACTAAGACAGACTAGGAAGAAGGACCAGGCAGTCTACTTCTGAAAAGAATTAGCCAGTGAAAACCTTATGAATGTACTTGTTGGGCCACTATTATATCTTCTTTGGAGAAATGTCTATTCAAGTCTTTTGCTCATTTTTTAGTTGGGTTGTCCAATTTGTTGTTTAATTGTAAGAATTGTTTATATATTCTTGATACTAGACCCTTATCAAATATATGATTTCCAAATTGCCTTTTAACTAATTCTCTTGGCAGTGTCCTTTGATGCACAATTTTTTTTTTAATTTTTATAAAATCCAATTTATTTTTTATTTTGTTGCTTGTGCTTTTGGTGTGCTATCTAAGAGTTAACTGAAAATCCAAGCTCATGAAGATTTATCATATCTTCTAAGGGTTTTATAGTTTTGGCACTTATATTTAGGCCTTTGATTCATTTGTAGTTAGTTTTTTTATATGGTGTAAGTAAGGATCTAATGTCATTGTTTGCATGTAGGTATCCACTACTCTCAGCACCATTAGCTGAAGGTTCTAGTCTTTCCCCCATTGAATGGTGTTGGGATACTTGTTGAAAATCAATTGACCATGTATGTCTGTTTTTTTTTTTTTTTTTTCCTGGACTCTAAATTCTATTCAGTTGATCTATATGTCTATCCTGATGTCAGTACCATTCTATTTTGATTATTTTAGCTTTGTAGTAAGTTTGAAAATGGAGAGTGCAAGCACTCCAGCATTGTTCTTTGTTTTCAAGATTGTTCTGACTATTCAGGATTCCTTGCAATTCCATAAGAATTTGAGAATTGGTTTTTACATTTCTGCCAAAAAAAACTTATAGAAATTTTGATAGGAATAGCATTGAATCTGTAGATTGCTTTGGGTAGTATTGACATCTTAACAATATTAAGTCTTTTCATTCGTGAACATGAGATATCCTTCCATTTATTTAAGTCTTCTTAATTTCTTTCGACACTGTTTTTTTTTTTTACTCTTCAGTGTATGATTCTTGTACCCCTGGGTTAAATTTATTTTGAAGTGTTCTATTATTTTTGATGCTGTTGTGTATATTGACCATAGCATAGCTAAAGGGAACAGAAGAAATGATGAAGTAAAAGAGCTGAACAGAAGATTTCAAAGGGCAGCCTGAGAAGGCAAAATGTTTTAATGAAATGTGCAAAAACTGGAGTTAGAAAACCAAAATGGACGAATGTGCTCAGCATTTCTCAACCTGAAAGAACTGAAGAATAAATTCATGCTTCTAGTTACAATACTCAATTTTTTTTGGGGGGGGGCAAAAAATTGAACAACACAGGAGGAATCAAAAGAAGATGGAAAGAATACACAGAGTCACTATACCAAAAAATTGGTTGATGTTCAACCATTTCAGGAGCTAGCATATGATCAAGAATTGATGGCACTGAAGGAAGAAGTTCAAGTTACACTGAAGGCACTGGTGAAAAACAAGGCTTCAGGAATTGACACAATACCAACTGAGATGCTTCAACAAACAGATGCAACACTGTTAGCACTTGTCTATGCCAAGAAATTTTGGCCAACAGACAGGAATAGATCCATATATGTGCCCTTCCAAAGAAAAGTGATCCAATGGAATGTAAAAATTTGCCAAAGATGATAAAAAAAACAGTGGTAGCAGTACATTGACCGGAAACTACCAGAAATTCAAGCCAGATTCAGAAGAGAATGTGGAACAAGGGATATCATTGCTGATATCAGATGGATCTTGGCTGAAAGCAGAGAATACTAGAAAGATGTTTACCTGTGTTTTATAGACTATGCAGAGGCATTCAGCTGTGTGAATCACAACAAATTATGGGTAATATTGTGAAGAATGGGAATTCCAGAACATGTGGAACTTGTTCATAGATCAAGAGGCAGTGGTTGGAACAGAACAAGGGGACACTGCGTAGTTTAAAATTAGATAAAGTGTGCATCACGGTAGTATCCTTTCACCATACTTATCTAATCTGTATGCTGAACAAATAATGCAAGAAGCTGGACTATATGAAGAAGAACCAGGGCATCGGGACTGGAGGAAAACTAATTAACAACCTGCGATATGCAGATGACACAACCTTGTTTGCCGAAAGTGAAGAGGACTTGAAGCACTTACTGATGAAGATCAAAGACCACAACCTTCACTATGAATTACACCTTAACATAAAGAAAATAAAAATCCTCACAACTGGACCAATAAGCAACATTATGATAAATAGAGAAAAGGTTGAAGTTGTCAGTGATTTCATTTTACCTGAATCCACAGTCAATGCCCATGGAAGAAGTAGTCAAGAAATCAAATGATGTATTGCATTGGGCAAATCACCTGCAAAAGACCTCTGTACTTGTTAGAAAGCAAAGACATAACTTTGAGGACTAAGGTGTGCCTGATCCAAGCCATTGTATTTTCAATCGCATCATATGATTTGAAAGCTAGACACTGAATAAGGAAGACCAAAGAAGAGTTGATGCATTTGAACTGTGGTGTTGGTAAAGAATATTGAATATACCACGGTCTGCCAGAAGAATGAACAAATCTGTCTTGGAAGAAATGCAGCCAACAATACTCCTTAGAAGCCAAGATGGCAAGACTACATCTTATATACTTTGGACATGTTATCAGTAGGGAACAGTCCTGGGAGAAGGACATCATGCATGGTAAAGTAGAGGCTTAGTGAAAGAGAGGAAGACCCTCAAAGAGATGGATTGATACGGTGGCTACAACAGTGGGCTCAAACACAGCAATGATTGTGAGGATGGCACAGGACTGGGCAGTGTTTCATTCTGCTGTATATAAGGTTACTATGAGTCAGAATTGACTCAATGGCACCTAACAACAACTGATATTATAAAATGGTATTTCTTTTTTAATTAATGATGTGAATTGTATAAACTGCTTCTTAAATATTTTACCAATTTTGTGTTCTTGAGATGAATTTAAATTGATCAGGGTATGCTTTCTTTTGTGTGCTTGCTGGATTAGTTTTGCCAATATTTGGTTTAAGATTTTTACCTGGACATTCAGCAGTGAGATTGCCCTGTAATTTGACTTTTTGTTCTTTGTTTGCTTTTGACATGAAGTTACGCTGTTGTGTGCTGTTGAGTCAATTGTGACTGACTCGTAACAACTCTATAGAGAGGTAGCTTCATAAAATTACTGGGAAGTATATACCTTTTTTTCGGTTCTATGGAAATTTTAGTACCAAATTTTAATGATTACTTCTTTGATATCTGCTAGAACTTGCTGATGAAGCTGTTGGAAAGGGTTTTAATTGCTGATTCAATTTCTTTAATGGTTATAGGACAATCAGGTTTTCTAGTTCATCACTTAGTTTTACTAACTTGTATTTTAAAATTTATCATCTTAGTGAGTTCTCAAATTTATTGGTAAAATATGGCTAGTTTAATAATGGTTTTCTTATGTTTTTAATACCTGTACCATCTATAGTGATATATCTCCTTTTTCCTTATATTGGCTATTTATTCTCTCTTTTAACTGGTTCATTCATTTTATTAGTCTTTTCAGAGAATCACTTTTTTTTCCTTCAGAAATTTATTTTTATTAATTCCTTCCATAAACTTTGTGTTTATTTGCTTTTTTCCTCTAACTTCTGGTAGTAAACAATTGACTTATTTATTTCCAGGGTTTCTTTTAATAAATTAATTTAAGGCTAGACATTTCTCTCATAGTAATGCTTTGGCACCATGCCAGAAGTGCCAATAAGTAAGATTTTGCAGTTTTTCCATGAAAGTATTTTGGAATTTTTCTTATGATTTCTTCTTTAACTTCAGAGTTATTTAAAAGTATGTATCTTAATTTCTCAGCGTATTGAGTTTTCCTAGATGTTTTTTGGTTTCCAGCTTAATTCTTTTGAAATTTGTTGGGACTTACTTTGTCGCTTAGTTCATGCCCAATTTTTTAAAAATAAACATTCCACGTATGCTTGAAATAAATGCATAGTATCACTTTGCTTAGTGTAGTTGTCTATGTATGTCCATTAGGTCACGTTTGTTAATCGAATTGTTTGCTTTTTTACATTCTTTATGATTTTTTTCTCCTTGTTCTATCAGTTACTAAGAGAGATACATTTAAATTCCTGCTATAATTATAGATTTGTGCATTTCTCCTTAAAGTTCTGAGAATTTTTGCCTTATATATTTTGGTGCCGTATTACTAAATGTATTTGATATATTGCCTTGGTTACACTTAACTCCCAATTGACTCTGTATGTTTATGATTTAGATTTCAAAAACAAACAAAAAAAATCACAACCATGCCCACTATAAGTCCCTAGTTCATTCTCTCTCTCACTCACCTAGATACTGTCTCACACCTGTACTTTCTCCTCAGTCCCCCAAACACTGTCCTCTATCCTCACTCTCTGCTTGTTTCCTACTTTAATGAGCAAAATGGAAATATCAGAAGAGACCTTCCAAACTCCTTCAGCATCTACCTATCTCTCTGCCTAGTAGAGTTTATACTCACATACTCTTTAATTTTATTCTCATATCTAAAGCCAAACTATTTATACATTGGATTCCATCTTCACTCACTATTCAAAAACATACTTTCTGCAGTTTTCTGTCTTCCACAGAATCCTTCTCTCTCTCTCTCTGCTGGATCACTTATACTGCCATACAAATATGCTATTATTTCTCCCAACTTAAGTAACATTTTATTAACCCCAATTCTCCTTTTAGCTCCTGCCCAGTTTCCTTGCGCTCTTTTGTCACACAGTTTCCTAAAAGAACTATCTATATTTGTTGTCACCAGTTTGCCTCCTCTCTTTCTCTTTAAAATTTTAATCATGAAAAATAAGACACTTTGATTAGTGCATAAAACATAAATGTTCTAGTTGGTGTATGAGGTGTGTGAAGTGAGGTAAAGAAGGAAAGCAAGACACATTCCTAATAATGAAATAGTATCTGTTGTACTTAATATCCAGCTTTAATTGGGATGCTGCATTTTAACTCCTGATGAGGTTAGTGGGTCTCTTGGCAAGAATTTTCTTTCAGTGTTTTATCAGAGTCATGTTTTTGGAATTCTTAATACTCTAAACCACATCCTTTTCTTTGACATCAACTTTTTCTATTTATTCAGGTGTTCCCCTCCCATCCCCAGTATCATAAAAAAAAAAAAAATACAATCTAGGTATTTTCTGATTATGCCAGTTGTAATATCTTAAACCAAATTTTTTTTAAATAATATTTTACTGTGTTTTCAATGAAAGTTTACACAGCAAATTAGGTCACCATTTAACAGTATCTACAGAAATTGTTCAGTGACAGTGGTTACATTTTTCACAGTGTTTCAACATACTCAGTTCATTTCTGGTTGTTCTGTTTCCAGTAATCTAGTTTCCTCTGCCCCCTTACCATCTCATCTTTGCTTTAGAGTAATTGTTGACCCTTTGGTCTCACATAGATAATTTTTTAAAGGAGCACAGTACTCACAGGTGATATTCTTTATTTTTTTGAGCCAGTCTGTCATTTACTTAAAGGATGACCTCAGGGGATAGTTTCAGTTCATGATGTAAAGAGTATCTCAGGGTGATAGTCTCAGGGAGTCCTCCAATCTCAACCAGTCCAGTAATTCTGGACTTTTTAAGAATTTGTGTTCTGTTCCCATTATTCTCTGATTCGATCGAGTTCCATGTATTGCAGCTCTGTTCAGAATGGTTGGTAGTGGTAGCGACCACCATCTACCTCTTCTGGTCTCAGGGTAGATAAGGCTGTGGTTTGTGTAGACTAGATGGATAAATTTCAGAAAAGTTAGTTCCTCGCATTTTTCATTTCAGCCTTTAATTCAGTTTAAAAAATATTTGAGTACTTACTATGTGCCAGACATTTTATTATGTGCTGGGGGAAGCAGTGGTGAACAAAATAGACATGCTCATATTCTCCTAAGTTTATTTTAGTGTGCTCTTAAAATTAAAAATTGTATTTGTATTTTAGGGTTTTGAAGGTTGTTTGAATTGACTTTGTAATTTCCTCCTTATATGCAGCTAATTATGCTGTTTCTTTCGGAGGATTCCTATATTATGCCACCTACTTTCCATATAACATCGTCTCTCAAAATTATGCAAAAATTACACTCTTCCAGAAGCTGACTTCTTGTCTCAGCTCAAATATCGCAATGGCACTGGGAACTCAATTCCTAGTGAAGGCAGAAATGGATAGTAAGTATTATTTTGCCTTGCTCTAAAATAAGATATATATTTTCTAACTCATAGAATATTCACATTTTAATATTGATTATTGCTAAACTGCCCTCCAGAAAAATTAGACCACTTTATGCTACCGTTTATAGTGTGGGTATTCCCACATTCCTTCCAAAAAATTTACCACAAGTCTGTTGAGGCCTCTTCCTACTCCTTTTCCAGAATTGCCGCCCTCTGTCTAGTGGTAGGGAAAGAAGCAACATGGGTCTGCTTTTAATAATTTCTTTCTTCCTTTTCCCATGTGTGCATTATCTACAAATGATTCTCCTAGTCTTTCGTTCTGTATTCAGCATCCATCTCTACTTTTCAATGATTATAAATATTTTTCCAAAATTATATATTTTAGTGAACATTCAGCTAGCATGAGGTGGGGTGGAGAGGAAAGGGCCATGTCTTAATCCATAGGTCTGCTTATTATTCTTAAAGCTTATTTTCCTGACCTTTTGGTATGAAGTTTTTTCGGTCATTACCAATTATTTTTTTGTTTGTGGTTTAGAAGAGAGTGCCTTTCGTGAGTACATACTTAATTGTCCTCTTGGACAGCCTACATTCTAAGGGTATAAGAAAGTAGTTGTTCACAGTTGGTATCTCTAAAGAGTAAAAATACATTTTATTTTCTTTACTGTTTAATTATGATGAAGACGAATAACTCTGTTTTAGTCTCAGTTGGAACCTATATTAAATGTCTCCTGTTGTGTTTTAGATATTGGAATTAAATGGAGTAACATTTTGTCATCAACACAAACAGATAACTTTGTCTTTGCCTATATACTGGGAATGCTTTTATTCGATGCTTTCTTGTATGGCCTTGTGGCCTGGTATATAGAAGCTGTCTTTCCGGGAGAGTATGGTATGCCCAAGCCATGGAACTTTTTCTTGCTGGTGAGTTACAATGCTTCTGTTATGAAGAGAGATCACAGTCCTTCAGAACCTGTTTTGTAATAGCTGTGAAAGCTATCATGGATTAATTTTGTACTGTCTATAATTTAATAATTTTATCAGTAGATCAGGTGAAAGAATAATTCTCATCTACACTCCAGCCATACTCATTCACTAGCCTTTTCATAATACATTGTAAGCCCTCCAATATATATAAATATAAATAATCTGTCAGTCATGGCCTGCAACCACAAACTTTACAAATTGTGTCTTTTCCAGCCAAGTGTTTCATGAAAGATTGAACTCAGGGCATAAAGAAATGAATATATGGTAGGTCTTTGAATGCCAGTTAAGAGAGGTTCAGCTATGTTCCATCTGGGCACTGACCACCTGCTTTGTTTCCTTAGTTAGCCTAGATAGCTTAGAGTTAGAATCATAGATAATGGCGGGCATCTACATATTGTCCTCCATTCTCAATCTTTTCCCTTAATGCCATTGGCTTATATATGGCTCAGAGAAGTGATACAATTACTTTTCATTGTGACCTCATTTTGTAGTTATAATTTTAATAGAGTACTCTGTTTTTATGCCCTGGGTATTCAAATTATAGGCAATTGTCTCCAAAATTTAATCCCAAGAAATTTCTTGCAATTCATTGTAATACAAAGCAAAACAGGAGAAAGTATTTTTAAATGCTTCATTTTTCAATGTCATCATGGTGATTACATTTTTATTCCCTTCTTAGCACTCTTACTGGTTTGGGGAATCAACGGAGAAGAACAAAGATAGAACCCAATTTTATGAGACAATTCAGAGCAAGTACTTTGAGGCCGAGCCTACTGACTTGGTGGCAGGTATCCAGATCAAACATTTGCGCAAGGTATTATTTCACGGGTCTCATTTTCTTGATGGAACTGAAGTTTAGTTTACAGTTCAAGATAAATAATCAGATACTAATAAAAGGAAACCCTGGTGGCGTAATGGTTAAGAGCTACAGCTGCTAACCAAAAGGTTGGCACTTCAAATCCACCAGGTGCTCCTTGGAAACCCTGTGGGGCAGTTCTGTTCCATCCTATAGGGTCGCTATTAGTTGGAATCAACTTTATGGCAATGGTTTTTTTTTGGGGGGGGGTTTAATAAAAGGTTATAGTCATCATGTTTCCTTTGAGAAAGATCCAAATGAAAATTATGCCATATATAATAAAAAGCTACATCTTCCCTCTCTGCTTCTTCCAGAATAGAATCAGGTTTCCATAAACTATGGAAGTATCTATGAATGTTCTTGTATCAATGAATGTTCTTATTTTCAAAAGTAGAGCCAAAGTGGAGCCTGATGATTAGACTATGTGAATATTAATTTTTGTTCACAACTGTTTTGTATTCATCTATTTGTAATCCCCCCTGACCTGGTGTTTGGCAAGGAGGGACTGTTTGATCTCTCATTTATCTGGATCAACTCCAGGCATGTAATACTCAGGTAACCTGTATATACACTGGCACTCTCTTCCCTGTTAGCTGTCTAGTTAAGGTTGATTTGCATTTTTACTTCCACAGCTTGTGGAAACTCGAAGTCCTCTTGAAAATTCTGCTAATTTGGGGGGAGGGGGGATGTTGATGTTCTTGGTGTTATCTCTGCCTCCAATATGCCATATGCTGTCTCTATTTTAGTTACATCAACTCAGATGTAAAATTCAGTATTTTCCCTGGTTCCCTCAGGAAATCCATTCACATCAAACATTTTTGTGGATATAGTAACCTATAATATAAATTGGGGCTGGATGGGGTTAACTCAAGAAATACATAGACTGTGGTCATTTCCCCAGCTCTACATACCCTTGTCTCCTCCCATTTTTTCTTTATGCTTTTCCTCCCAGATTGCTTCCTGTAATGTGCAGAGCACTCATCTCTCCTCACACTCCCCCATACTTGCACACCCAGCCTTATGAGAGTGCTCAGAAGAACAAAGGACTTTTGTCATTCATATGTTCATTGGTTTCTTCATTCATTCATTTATTCTTGGCATTGGGAATATAGTAGTGAAAAAGACAGATAAAATCCCTGCCCTCAAGAAATTTAGACTCCAGTGTGAATAAAAGTTAGTTAGCATTTAAACAAATCAACAAACAAAATAATTATGTTGTTGTTAGGTGCCCTGGAGTCTATTTTCATAGAACTGCCCCATAGGGTTTTCTTGGCTGTAATCTTTACAGCAGCAGATCACCAGGTCTTTCTCCCACAGAGCTGCTGGGCAGGTTGGAACCGCCAACCTTTGGGCTAGCAGCTGAATGCTTAACCATTGTGCCACCTCTAGTACACAGTAAATGCCATTTAGAAAATAAATAGGGTGATGCGATAGTAACTAAGGGGTAGTATTGTTGTTATTGTGATATGCCATAGAGTTGATTTTCAACTCATAGCAATGGCATGTGTCAGAGTAGAACTGCCCCACAGGGTTTTCTTGGGTGTAGTCTTTATAGAAGCAGATCACCAGTTCTTTCTCCCATGGAGCTGCTGGGTGGGTTCGAACCACCAACTTTTTGGTTAGTAGCTAAGTGTTCAACTGTTGAACCACGAGGACTCTTTTAATAGATAGGATAGGGAGGAGAATTAATCTACCTAATTTTAGGTAGATTATCCAAGGAGAGCCTCTCTGAAAATGTGGCCTTTGTGGATACTGGTCACCCTCTCTGATAATACTGCAGGTCAACAGAGCCACTGCACCCAAAATCAGGCCCCTTTGCCTGGGACAGCTTGGATCCAGTGACTGGTCTAGGTGGAAATATTAAGGTCCAGCCCTTTCCCCCAGTTCAGTTCAACTATAAATAGTCATTCTAGCTTCACAACTCCCTGTGGGGTTGACTTTGTTGTTATCCCATTGTAGCCTAAACTATTTTCTCTCCGAAGTCTGCATCCTTCACTTTCTCACACAGTGTTGATCCCAAAAGTACTACTGCATAATTGCCATCTTATGTAAACTTTCTGAATGCTAATTTCTATCTTAGAGTCCACTTCCCAGGGAACCTAATTAGTGAATGTTCGTATCAGCAGTGGACCGAGAAAGCAGATGATAAGATGTGAGGTAGGCTCTGGTACAAGTTAGCAGTGCGGTATTCATATGAAGTTCATAGGTGGTGAATTGAGATGGCATACCAGGGGAAAGAAATGCACTAGTTGGTGCCATGTATCAAGCTGTTGAAAAATATGGGGGAAGTAGAAATAATAAGGACCGTGGAATTGGATGTTTGTTATTGGGGGAAATTGATACACTGGAGACAGACAAAAAAGACTATGTATGATTAACCAACAGAAGCTAAGTAATGAAATTCAGAGGACTTCCTAGGAAGCATACAAAGAAATTTTCATCTCCAGCAGTCAAAGAGCAGAAAAAGCTAAAAACTGATCCCCAGACTTAATCATAAAAGTAGGAGAGCTTCAGAGAAGGTTAAATTCCCAGTGTAGGCAGGTTTGATTGAAACCCTGAGACAATGGCTGGAAAATCTAATCAAAATCTTCAGTCCCATCTTTCCTTGAATCCTCAGCCTGTAGCAATGACCCACTCCTCTCTATTAAGGACTAGCATTTCTTTATACCTTCCTTGAAGATTGTGCAGTGGCCTTTGCCCTTTCTCTCACAAAAACTAACCCATAACTCCCTCTCAGGATTTGTCCCCATCTCCCCTTCTGGAGACTAGGAAATATCTTGGGTTATGCCACAGACTATAGTAGTCAGCCTTCAAGATATCCTCCAATGATCTATACCTCCTGATTTTCATGCCTTTGAATAGGGCTGACGTGTTTGACCAACTGAAAACTGCACAAGTGGCATGAGTCCTTTTTGAGGTCGTCACGAAAGGCATTGTGGCTTCCTCTTTGGTCTCTTGAATTACTTACTGTGGGGGAAGTCAACTGCTTGGGGACACTCAAGAAGCTACCTGAATGACTGCAGAGAGGCCCACATGGTATGAATCCTCCCTGTAGCAGCGAGCATCAACTTTACAGCCATATGTGTGAATCACTTTGGAAGCAGATCCTCCAATTCCAACCAAGCTTTCAGATGACTGTAGCCCCAGCCAACATTTTGAGTGGAAACCTATGACAAACCCGAATCATAGCTGCCTAATTGACCATTCCTGAGGCCAGCTAGAAACTATGAAAAAAAGAAATGTTTATAGTTGCTTTAAGCCACTAAGTTTTGGTAATCTATTACTCAGAAATACTTAACTAAAATAGATGTTAGTACCTGGAAGTGGGATGCTGCCTCAAGAAAAACCTAAAAGTGTGGGAGTAGCCTCGGTACTGGGCAGTGGGTAGAAGTAGGGTAGAAGTAACATTCCCTGAGGAGAATGTTAGTAAAAGCCTAAGGGGCCTGTAATAGATTGTTAGCAGAAGGCTGATGTCTTGGAGGTGGCTGCCATTGAGAGGATAAAGGAAAGTGAGCAAATTGTTATTGAAAACTGCAGGAAAGAAGATCCTTGATATGTAATGGCAGGAAGTTTATCACACTGTCACTTGCGGTAATGTGGAAAATAGAAAAACTACCTAAGTGACCTAAATGATTGTACTAAGGAGATTCCCAGGCAGATTGTTGAAGGAACATCCTGGCTTGTGCTTGTTGCCTTGTAGTAAACTCTAATATAGGTGAGAGAAGAAAGATAAGCTAAAGAAAGAACTATGAAATATGAAGAATCCAGATATTGGTTTTGAGAATTCCCATCCTCTTCAGATGGCAGATGCTGTTAAAATTAAGAAATGTCTTCCAAACAAAGATCAATCTAGGACACTGTCAGAAAAACATGCTCTAAAATTGAAGCTAAGCTGGTGACTGTAAAACCTTTTGTTTAAAGACCTCATAAAGATTTTTGTTGGTGTATCAGAGAACTATTCAGTAGCACAATAGAGATTATAACAAGCTAAAGGCATTATTCCTCAGAAGCCTGAACAGAAACCCAAGATAGAGAAGGGATTATCTCAGATATACTGGTGGGTATGGCTTTTGTGGCTAGAGTGAACTAAATGTTTTAAAAAGAGTTTACTAGAAGAAATGCCACCAGCAAGTACCTAAAAGACAGAGATAGTACAAAATGAAAAGAGGCCTTTGACTCACGAAACTTAGGCAGAAATAGGTTGAAAACCTGAGCTGCAAACATGGGCTGCTTTTCATGGCAAAGGAAGGAATGACTCAGACGCCAGAACCAAAAGCCCAGACGATAGAACCAAGAACAATGGAGAATTATTCTCTGGTCTTGTGTCCTAATCAAAGAATTGTCAACACATGCCCTGCTGGATTTCAGAAATTCTGTGGACCAGTGACTCCTCCTGTGTGCTTCATGTTTTTCCCTTTTTTGAATGGGAATGTGTATATTGGTTAACCTGTATTTATCCCACCATTTTATGTTAGTTTGTGTGTACGAAGGGGGATGGAGGAGAGCAGACTTCTTGTCCCTTTAGTTCACAGTTATTCTGATCAAGAGGAATTGTACTTGAGGGAGTGTATTAAGAAACTATACCAAAGGAGCCTCATCCACACCTGGACTTTGAGCTGATGCTGTAAATGGTTGAGGCTTTTATGGCACTTGGGAGCAGGTGAAAACATTTTGCAAGTGGCAGAAATAAGCATCACTGGAGTCAGAGAGGTCCATAGTAGCCTGTCTTCATGATGGCCACCATGGACTCTCCTTTCTTGTGACATCCATATGTAGTCCCTTCCAACATTCAATACAGCTGACCTCTGTGGCCCATGGAAACTGTAGAAGTGAGGGTACTTTCAAGACTAGGTAACAAAAGGCAATGTGGCTTTTGCCATGGTCTCTTGAATTGCTTGTGATGGGGGAAACCAGCAACCATATCACTCAAGTTTCCCTGTAGAGGTGCTCATGTGGGCAACAACTGAGGCTTCGAAAAAAAAAAAAAAAAAACCAGTACCAACTCGCCAGCCATGTGAGTGAACCTCCTTGGAAGAAGTTGCCCTAGTCTCAGTCAAGCCTTCAGATGATTGTGGTCAAGGTCAACATCTTGAATGCAGCCTCATGAAAGACCCTGAACTACTTCCACCTAACTAAATTACTGTTATACAGGTAGGTCTAGAGGACATTTGCCAAAGCAATAAGAAATATGCTAGTGAGAGGAAACCCAGCATCACTGAGAACTGCTGACAGTAAGAGATACCATTACAAAACCAGACTCGTTGATAACAACAGAGATGGTAGAATTCCAAAATAATAGAGGCAAGATGGCGACAAGGGCAGGAAAAATTATTCTAATAAATGGCAAGTTTGGAATGGCAGTCAGGGAGTTCCCAATCTACAAACGATGGTTAATGAAACACAGTTCCCTTGAGGCAAGATAGATGACCAGCCAACGAGGGTATTGTTCAAACCATACAACCAGAAGAAAGGAAGGATGGACTGTCAGGAGGCTGAGGACAGGTGCCCACTACAAATTCATGGTCTCTTCCATAGTTTGCAATTCTCAGAGCCTACATGCATTGTGTGAAGGAGAAGCTGGGTTCCCAGAAGCAAGCACCCTGCGAAATCACAGCAAATGTACACAATAATTACCTTAGTCTTTCTGCAAATGGGCAGATAGCCATTTACTTGGGTAACCATACCCAGAGACCCAAAGCATCACCGTTGGTTCTCTTGTTAGAGTGGAGGTATATGCAGACAAAGTAATAAATGGAGTCATGGTCCTCTTCTGGCTTAGAGTGGGCACACTGGGTCCATGGACTCAACTGGTAAACATTTCTACAATTGCCAAATACGTAATTGAAACAGACATAGTTGGTAGTTGGTATAACCCCATATTAGCAACTTCGTCTCTGGAGCAAGAACTGTTGTGTTAGGAAAAACCAAGTAGAATTCTATGAAGCTAAGATGATAAACCAAAAAAAACCACATTCTGGAGGAAGTGGTAAAGATTAAGGCCACCTTTAAAGACTTCAAGAATGTAGGGAAAGAGGCCCCAGATAAGTAAAGGATTACCAAAAAAAAGAACAAGGTGGGAGCTCACACTACCTGATTTTGGAACATATTATACCGCCTCAGTAGTCAAAACAACCCAGTACTGGTACAACAACAGACACATAGACCAATGGAACAGAATTGAGAATCCAGACATGAATCCATCCACATACGAGCAGCTTATATTTGACAAAGGCCCAAAGTCAGTTAAATGGGGAAAAGACAGTATCTTTAACAAATGGTGCTGGCATAGCTGGATATCCATCTGCAAAAAAATGAAACAAGACCCATACCTCACACCATGCACAAAAACGAACTCAAAATGGATCAAAGACCTAAATATAAAATCTAAAATGATAAAGATCATGGAAGATAAAATAGGGACAACACTGGGAGCCCTAATGCATGGCATAGGCAGTATACAAAACATTGCCAAGAATGCACAAACACCAGAAGAGAAGCCTGATAACTAGGAGCTCCTTGAAATCAAACACCTATGCTCATTCAAAGACTTCACCAAAAGAGTAAAAAGATTACCTACAGACTGGGAAAAAGTTTTTATGACGTTTCCGATTAGCATCTGATCTCTAAAATCTACATGATACTTCAAAAACTCAACAACAAAAAGACAAATAACCCAATTAAAAAACGGGCAAAGCATATGAACAGGCACTTCACCAAAGAAGACATCCAGGCAGCTAACAGATACATGAGGAAATGCTCTTGATCATCAGCCATTAGAGAAATGGAAATCAAAACTATAATAAGATACCATCTCATTCCCACAAGTCTGGCATTAATCCAAAAAATACAAAATTAAATGTTGGAGAGGTTGTGGAGAGACAGGAACACTTATACACTGCTGGTGGGAATGTAAAATGGTACAACCACTTTAGAAATCAATTTGGCACTTCCTTAAAAAAGTATAAATAGAACTACCATATGATCCAGCAACCCCACTCCTTGGAATATATCCTAGAGAAATAAGAGCCTTCACAAGAACAGATATATGCCCACCCATGTTCATTGTAGCACTGTTTACAATAGCAAAAAGATGGGAGCAACCAAGGTGCCCATCAGCAGATGAATGGATAAATAAATTATGGTGTATTCACACAATAGAATACTATGAATTGACAGAGAACAAGGATGAATCCATGAAACATTTCATAACATGGAGGAATCTGGAAGGCAATATGCTGAGTGAAATTAGTCAGTTGCAAAAGGACAAATATTGTGTGAGACCTCTATTATAAGAACTCAAGAAAATAGTTTAAACAGAGAAGAAAATACTCTTTGGTGGTTAGGAGAGTAGGGAAGGAGGGAGGGAAGGAGTATTCACTAATTAGGTAGTAGACAAAAACTCTTTTAGGTGAAGGGAAAGACAACACACAATACAGGAGAGGTCAGCAAAACTGGACTAAACCAAAAGCAAAGAATTTTCCTGAATACAACTGAACTCTTCGAAGTCCAGAGTAGCAGGGACCATGGTTTCAGGGGATATCTCAGTCAACTGGCATAATAAAAATCTATTAAGAAAACATTCTGCATCCCATTTTGGCGACTGGCATCTGGGGTCTTAAATGCTAGCAAGCGGCCATCTAAGATGCTTTAATTGGTCTCAGAACACCTGGAGCAAAGGAGAATGAAGAACACCAAAGACACAAGGTAATTATGAACCCAAGAGACAGAAAGGGCCACATAAATCAGAGACTCCATCAGCCTGAGACCAAAAGAATTAGATGGTTCCTGGCTACAACTGATGAC
Organism: Loxodonta africana; assembly: GCF_030014295.1. Lineage (NCBI taxonomy): Eukaryota > Metazoa > Chordata > Mammalia > Proboscidea > Elephantidae > Loxodonta > Loxodonta africana. Next base: position 77,645,950 of record NC_087353.1, read on the forward strand.
TGCCCTGACAGGGAACACAATAGAGAATCCCTGATGGAGCAGGAGAGCAGTGAGATGCAGACCTCAAATTCTCGTAAAAAGACCAGACTTAATGGTCTAACTGAAACTGGAGGGACCCCAGAGGTCATGGTCCTCAGACTTTCTGTTGGCCAAAGACTGGGACCATTCCCAAAGCAAACTCTTCAAACAGGGATTGGACTGGACTATGGGGATAGAAAATGATACTGGTGAGGAGTGAGTTTCTTGGCTCAAGTGGACACATGAGACTATGTTGGCATCTCCTGTCTGGAGGGGAGATGAGAAGGCAGAGGGGGAGAGAAGCTGGCTGAATGGACACGGGGAATCCAGGGTGGAGAGAAGGAGTATGCTGTCTCATTATGGGGAGAGCAACTAGGAGTACACAGCAAAGTTTATAGAAATTTTTATATGACAGGCTGACTTGATTTGTAAACATTCATTTAAAGCACGGTAAAAAAAAAATGGAAGAAATAAAGACTTCAAGAATGTATGAGCAGTGGTCCTCCTCATATCCCCATTTAACTCATTATTCTGGTTTTGCAAAAATCCATCCGGATGTCTTCTGGGTGATGACAGTGGTTCTACAACAAACTGAAGGAAATAATAGCTCCAATTGTAGCTGTTGTTTCAGATGTGGTATCTTTTCCTAGAGGAGATTAACATAGCCCAAGGACATGATATAGAATCACTGACTTAGCAAATTAATTTTTTCCATTCCTATCAGAAATGGACAACAGTATACATTTATTTATTTGCCCAGGGCTGTAAAAAACTCCCTGGATTTCTATCCTAATATAATCTGAAGGTACCTGGACTGACCATCCTGCAGAACATTACTCTGGCCCAGTATATTGATGATATCATGTGAATTGGATCAGATAAACAAGAAAATGGCAAGTGTGTTGAACGTTTTTGTAAGACATATGCTTTCCAAGGAGGGGGTAGATAAAGTCTATAAAGATTTAGTGGCTCACTACATCAGAAAATTTTTTAGAGATTCAGTGGTCTAGGACATGCCAGTATATCCTTTCCAAAGTAAAGGACAAATTATTGTATTTTTTACCTTCCAGCATGAGAAAGGAAGAATAATGCCTGATAGACTTCTTTGGGTTTTGAAGGCAGCATATTCTACAACCAGGGGTATTGCCTTGGCCCCTATACTAAGTGACACAAAATGCCGCAACTCTGAGTGGAGTCTGGAGCCAGAAAGGGTTTTGCAACAAGTCTTGGTTGCAATACAAACAGTTCTGCTAACAGGACATTACAACCCAGCCAACTCTATGGTATTAAATGTGTCATGCTGGGACAGTTAATTTTATGGCAAGCTTTAATGGGAAAATCACCATGCAGACCTCTAGGGTTCTAGATTAAGGCCGTGCCATCTGCAACTGCAGCAAGGAATTATATCTTTAGAAAGCAGTCCTGGAATTCTGCTGGACTCTGGTAGAAATGAAGCAACTGACCATGAGACACTAAGTGACCATGTGTCCAGAACTTTCCATCATGAGCTGAGTTCCATCAAATCCTACAAATCAATAAAGACAGGCAAGGCCAGCAGCAATCCATCATAAGATGAAAGTGGGGCAGCAGAGGTTGAACATGATCGGAATCAAAGGATATAAACAAGCTGCAAGAGCAGGGACTCCACATCCCCGTGTCATCCACCACTACTGCATCAGTGATTCTCCCTCAGCTCACATTTATGGCCATATTGGAGCGTTCATTTGACCAACTCACAGAGGAGAAACATGCCTCAGTTTGGTTCACAGATTGTGCAGCTTGTACATGATGAAAGCCAAAAACTGATCAACAACTGCCCCATAGCCCCATAGCTGCCTTGAAGACAGCTCCGAGGGGAAGTGCTCCCAAAGGCATTAATTACTTCAGACCATGCATCTGGTCATCCACTTTGTGCAGGAGAAGTGGCCCCATACCACTGAACGTATCAGCAATAGCGAATACTCTTCTGGTCAATTAGTAAGGGGCCTAGAAAGAGAAAGATTGGAAGATTGGGGATAAGGAGTTACAGGGTACAGGCATGTGGAGGGACCTATAGGAATAAGAATAAAATGTGAAGATCTTTGTAAAGCACGTTAATTATCCATCAGAGACTGTACACCACAGAAAAAGAGGTAAATAATTAACTAGACAGAATGACTCAGCCTGTAATCCATGATCATGGTAGTGGCACGGGAATGGATAACTATGGTGGCAGAGATGCAGGATAGACTTAACAGCACAGTCAAGGCTGATGCAGCTACCACTACTGCTGAATGTCCAGCATGTCAGCAACAGAAGATAATGCTGAACACCATTCCTCAAGGAGACCAGGCAGCCACTTGGTGTCTAGCTGAGTTCATTGGACCTCTTCAATTCATCTTGATAGGGCTTCAATTCATTTAGATAGCAATCAAAGCTTATTCCAGGTGGTCTTTGCCTTTCCTGCCTGCAGGGCCTCAGTCAACACCTTATATGTATATTTGATCCATCAGTATAGGATCCCACACAGTGTTGCATCAGAGAAGGGAACGCACTTTGCAAAAAAAGTGTTACAGCAGTGAGCTCACAACCATGGGATGCACTGGTCTATCACATATATCCAGAAGCTGTAAACCCAAAGGAGTGATGAGTTGGCCTGCTGAAGACATGTCTTGTTATTGTTATTGTTAGGTGCCGTCGAATCGGTTCTAACTCATAGCAACCCTATGCACAACAGAACGAAACACTGCCCGGTCCTGCGCCATCCTTACAATCATTGTTATGCTTGAGCTCATTGTTGCAGCCACTGTATCAATCCACCTCGTTGAGGGTCTTCCTCTTTTCCGCTGACCCTGTACTCTGCCAAGCATGATGTCCTTCTCCTGGGACTCATCCCTCCTGACAACATGTCCAAAGTATGTAAGACGCAGTCTTGCCATCTTTGCCTCTAAGGAGCATTCTGGCCGCACTTCCTCCAAGACAGATTTGTTCATTCTTTTGGTAGTCCGTGGTATATTTAATATTCTTCCCCAACACCACAATTGAAAGGCATCAACTCTTCTTTGGTCTTCCTTGTTCATTGTCCAGCTTTCACATGCATATGATGTGATTGGAAATACCATGGCTTGGGTCAGGCGCACCTTAGACTTCAGGGTGACATCTTTGCTCTTCAACACTTTGAAGAGGTCCTTTGCAGCAGATTTGCCCAATGCAGTGCGTCTTTTGATTTCTTGACTGCTGCTTCCATGGGTGTTGACTATGGATCCAAGTAAAATGAAATCCTTGACAACTTCGGTCTTTTCTCTGTTTATCATGATGTTGTTCATTGGTCCAGTTGTGAGGATTTCTGTTTTCTTTATGTTGAGGTGTAATCCATACTGAAGGCTGTGGTCTTTGATCTTCATTAGTAAGTGCTTCAAGTCCTCTTCACTTTCAGCAAGCAAGGTTGTGTCATCTGCATAACGCAGGTTGTTAATGAGTCTTCCTCCAATTCTGATGCCCCATTCTTCTTCATATAGTCCAGCTTCTAGTATTATTTGTTCAACATACAGATTAAATAGGTATGGTGAAAGAATACAACCCTGAAGCACACCCTTCCTGACTTTAAACCAATCAGTATCCCCTTGTTCTGTCCGAACAACTGCCTCTTGATCTGCACAGTTAAGTGTTCTGGAATTCCCATTTTTCACAGTGTTATCCATAGTTTGTTATGATCCACACAGTTGAATGCCTTTGCATAGTCAATAAAACACAGGTAAACATCCTTCTGGTATTCTTTGCTTTCAGCCAGGATCCATCTGACATCAGCAATGATATCCCTGGTTCCACGTCCTCTTCTGAAACCAGCCTGAATTTCTGGCAGTTCCCTGTGGATATACTAAGACATGTCTTAGGCACTGTCTTTAAGATGATAACTTGTGAGGATGAGGTACCATCCTCCACAATGCAAGACTGTAAATACTAAATCAATGGCTATTATATGGTGCTGTGTGGGGTAAAATTTCAAAACCAAGTGGTGGTCCTATTTACCAGTACTTCCGTAGAGGTTTACAGCCGTGGAAACCCCATGGGGTTGCTATGAATCGGAATCGACTCAATAGCAGTGGGTTTGTTTGTGATTAGAGTCCTGGAGGAGCTACTTCCAGAAGTTACATGGGGCATTTATGCTTCCCGTCATTAAGACTTTGGGCTTTAAGAGATTGTGATACCCAAAGGGAGAATGCTTCACTGGTGGACAAACCAAAATTCCCTTTGAACTGTGAACTAGTTGCTGCCCAAAAACCTTGTACCTCTCATGACCAGCAGGCAAGAAGAGGAATCACCATTCTGGCAACGGTGAATTTACCCTGATCATCAGGAAGTAGATAGGATGACTGTTACATAGTGGGGACAGGAAGGAATATGTTTGGCATCCACATGATTCAGTTGGATGTCTCTTGGTACTCCCTTGTCCAATTTGACAGTAAATAGACAAATACAGAAGTCATGGCCTGAGAAATGCTCAGTATCCTCAGTATGAGGGTCTGGGTCTTCCCCCAGATAAGCCATCTAAACCAACAGAGGTGCTAGCTAAGGATGAGAGGACTCTAATATGGATAGTAAGGGAGGAAGATGGTAGATAACCTTTGCAATGTTGGGATTAGCAGTAGGAAGCAATTCATTCTATCTCCAATTTTCCCACTAGAGTCCTGGAGGAGCCCTGGTGGCGCACGGGTTAAGAGCTTGTCTACTAACCAAAAGGTCAGCAGTTCAAACCCACCAGCAGCTTCTTGGAAATCCTATGGGGCAGTTCTACCATGTCCAATAAGTTGCTGTAAGTCAGAATCAACTTGATGGCAATGGGTATAGTTAGTTGGGTTTTTTTTTTTTTTTTAGAGTCCTGGAAGGTGCCGTGGTGGCACAGTGGTTGAAACAATTGACTGCTAACTGAAAGGTTGGTGGTTCAAAACCACCAGTCTGCTTCCGTAGAGGTTTACAGCCTTGGAAACCCCATGGGGTTGCTATGAATCGGAATCGACTCAATAGCAGTGGGTTTGTTTGTGATTAGAGTCCTGGAGGAGCTACTTCGAGAACTTACATGAAGGAAGAGTATCCAAGCAATGCAAGGGGTGGATTGGATATTATACTACACTGCCCATATAACACCGTCTGGGCTGGAAAACTTACACCCTCAACTACAGAGAAGGGTGTCACTAACACTTCAGTTGACAGCTCTCAGCTATCACTTTGTCAATTGCTTTAACTGAAGAAAGCCACCTCACCCAAGCTCATGATGCTTCTGGGAACAACCTAAATCCAGTGACTGGACAATGTGGTGGTATAAAGGCCCTGTCTCCTCAACTCGGGATAACTCTAAAGGGCCATCTTAGTCTGAGACCTCGTTATTGGGCCATCTGAGGCCTTGGAGTAGCTTCACTACAGCTGATCTTCACCCTCTGCTCAGTGGTCCTTCCATTCCTTCCCTCCACAGGTGCTGATCTTGAGAGCACTCCTAAATAAACTTCCTACATATTAATCTTCTAATGGAGTCTGCTTCCTGGGATCCCCAGTCTGCAGTAGGGACCTCAGAGCTGAGACCAGAATGATGAAAATGAGCCAAACATTTGAAAAGCTAGAGACAGAACACTCAGTCAGAAAAACAAATTCAAAGCTCTGAGGTGGGAAGGAGTTTTATATGCTGAGGAACAGAAAGGATACAAAAAATGGAGTGAAGGAGGCCAAAAAGAAAAAGTGATATGAAATAAGTTTGGAGATGTAAGCAAATCCAAATCATGCAAGGCATTGTAGGCAATGGTAAAGTCTGGAATTCAGTTTTTAAATATTGGGTACTTGTTATAGACCTTTAAGGAAAAGAGGAACAGGATCTATTTTTTGAAAAGACCACTCTGGCTTCTGTAAGGAGAATGAGTGGAAAAAAGGAAGGCAAGTTAGAGGCTTTTATAGTAGTCTAGGTAAGAAATGATGTCAGTGTGGACTAAGCTGGCAACAGGACAGAAGTATAGAGATTCAAAATATATTTTGGTGTAAGAACTGAAAAGACTTGCTGATAAGTTGGATGTGTGACTGGGGGAAAAGGAGGAAACTAATGTTGCTGTTGGTTTTAAGACTTGAATAACCAGGTAGTGAATGGCAGCATTTATGGATATTGGGAATACTGTGGGAGGATTCTGATTTCTTGAATTTTTTTGTAGTATTCCTTAGAGTTTCAAACTCTGCTTAGATTTTTCATCATTCTTACATGCTGTTCAATTTTCCCAATAACTCTCTTAGCATGTTAATCGTAGCTATTTTAAATTTACAGTCTTACAATTCTGACATTTCTCCCATATCTGAATCTGATTCTGATATTTGCCCTGTCTCTTCAGACTGTGATTTTTGCTTTTAGCCTGCCTTGTAATTTTTTGTTGAAGTCCAGATATAATGTATTAGGTTAAAGGAATGGAATTTTTTTCAGTTGTAAAGCTTTGTTGATGTTAATGTGGTGATAAGGTGTGGAAAAAGGGGAAGCATTCTGTAGTCCAATGATTAGGTCTCAGTCTTTTAGTGAGCCTGTACCCCTAAGTTAGGACTTTCACAGGTGCCTTTCAGCTTTTTTTTTTTTTTTCACCCATAGGTGAAACAGGAGGGATAGACGGGCCTGGAGTTGGGTATTTCCTTTTCCCCATGTCCAATTTTAAAGGTGGCTATTATTGGGTATTTCCTTCCCATACTTTGAAGACTGAAAGGGTACTGATGTTGGGCTGTTCTTCTCCCACATGAGGAAAGCTAGATGGGTATGAAGCTTGGTGATTCCCCTCCTCTAAGTAAGTTAGGTAACAAAACCCACATTGGCCAGGCTCTGGTAAAGATGTTTCCTTTCAGGGCAGGCTGTTGCCAAAGAGAACAGAGCACTATTTCAAAATAGTTTATTTTCCTCTTCTTCTGCTAGAAGGAATTTTCTCTGAGATTCTAAGTGAAAATTTTGGGCTCCTGGAAGTGAAACTAATAAAAGTGTGGGGCCCCCCAAAGCTGGTCTCTAGGCATTTTTATCTCTCAAGCTAGTTCACACCCAGTCTCCAATAATTAGTCAACTGCCTTTAAGTATTCTTGCCTGACACTGAGCAATCTCTGCTCCCATTAAACAGTGATGACAGCAGCAATCTCAGTATTTGTCTCTCTCTTCTGCTTTCAGGACAGTGATTTCCTCTGTGACCTCAATTCTCTGATGAATCTAAGAATAGTTGTTGATTTTCAAATATTGAGCTTTTTTCTTGTTGTGAGAACAGGAGGGATGACTTCCAAGGTCCTTACATGCTGGAAATTCCAATTGGTTGGTTTTTAATAGAAGTTTTGAAAAATTAAGAGCTCTATTTTGGACATAGGAAGTTTAGACATTCATGCAAGTAGAGATTTCATATGAGCTGTTAACGTGAGTCTGGTGGCTAGGTTTAGGGAAGACATAGGATGAGGACCCTTAGGGATAAAATATATATATAAACCATTTGGTGTAAAAAAAAAAAAAAAGGATTTTATCTACCATTACACAGGATGTCTGCCTTTTATTCACCACCAGTGGGTTGTGCTGGAAGTAATATATGCTTTAAGTATGAATGACATGGGTTTGAATCCTAACTCTTCCATATAAGTATTGTGTTTCTTAAACTGTTTTAACCTCATTTTTTTATTTAAAACTCAGTTAAAATCATCTTACCAATTTGTACAGTATCCAGTTTCTGCTCCAGGTATGCAAATGTTTATGTACAATCTCTCCTTTAGGCATTTATTTTTCCTTAAAGTTCAGGATACTCGATTGCCTTGAAATCTCACCTCTATGATGAGTTTGAGGAAAGTTAAAATTGTACTGGTAATTCAGTTTCTTCTTGTTGTTGCAGTGGGAGTGATGTTCTTTCCAATTTTTTATATCTTAACCAGAAGCACTGCTAGTCTAGACATAAGGAATTTGAGATGCCTATAAAACGTGTTTGTGTAGGTTTTCAGTTGACAGTTCTCTAAATTAGAGGAAAGACATTGAAGAGTTTGTGGCAGTATCACCTTCAAGATAATAATTGAAACAAAGCAGGAGTAGATAAGATTGCTCAGATGTTTATATACCTATGTTGAAATCCAAAAACTCATATTATGCCTTCAAATATTATTTACTTTTCACAGTTTCATCCCCCTTACACTTTGATTTTTTTCTCATGAGATTGATGATAATGGTGCTGTTTCTTCTACAGATAATTGATATGTGTGCTTGTTCTTTACAATGGAGAGTGATAGATATAAAGTTAGTATTTGTGGGTTTTTTCCCCCACAGACATTCCGAGTGCAGAAGACTACCAAAATAGCTGTAAAAGACTTGTCTCTGAATTTATATGAGGGACAGATAACTGTTCTTCTAGGACAGAATGGAGCAGGAAAGTCCACCACTCTATCCATTCTCTCAGGTATGTGTTCAGCTCTGTTCAGAGGGTGAACTGTGGGGATCCTTATATAGAAACTGTGAACAAATCTATGAGACTTTTTTCTACCCCTTGATTTCAGTAATACACAAAGTTGTTTACTCATCCACTTTCTTTATAACTTTCAGACAATTTTTATAATGTAAAATTTTTAAAAGAGCATTTATTTTGGAATTAAAAAAAGAGGATATTACATAATGACAAAAAAGGTCAGTCCACCAAGCAGACATAGCAATTCTAAGTGTATATGCACTAAACAACAGAGTATCAAAATACCTAAAGCAAAAGCTGATAGATTTGAAAAAAGGAAATATACAAATCCACAATTATAGTTGTAGAATTCAGCACCATTCTTGCAGCAATTGATAGAACTACTAGACAGAAAATCAGTAAGCATATAGAATTTAAAACAATCAACCAGAAATTAAATTAAATTACAGCAGAAATATACTTCACTAAAATAGTCTTGCCAAGTAACAAATAAACAAGCAAATGATAATGAAAGGAACAGCTGGAGAGGAGGAAGAGCAATCAGTATTCAGAGTTGCTATAAAGAATTGCTAACATACATCCTAAAATAACTAGTTTGTAACAAAAATTATGAAAAATGAAAAGAAACAGGAAAATGTGGCCCATACACGGGGACAAAAGCAGGCAACAGAAACTTCCTGTGAGAGGGACCAGATAAAGAGACTTAAGGACATTTAAAGTAGTCATTATTAATATGTCCAATGACCTAATTAAAGAAGTAAAGAAAGGTATGAAGACAATGTCACATCACATTTAAAAGATCAATAAAGAGATAGAAATTACAAAAAGAACCATCTGGGAATGTTAGAGTTGAAAAGGACAATAACCAATATGAAAAGTTTATTAAAAAGTATTAACAATAGATGTGAACTTAAAGAAGAAAAAATTACTAAATTTGAAGATAGATTGAGATTATTCAATCCAAACAACAGAGAGAAAAGAGAGTGAAGAAAAATGAACAGCGCCCCAGAGAAATGTGGGATATCTTTAAGTGCATCAATATATGTACAACATTAGTTCTAGAAAGAGAGGACAAAGAGAAAGGAGCAAAAAGAACATTCTAACAAAAAATGGTTGGAAACTTCCCAAATTTGCTGCATTAACAGACTCGAAATAGAATACTTGTAAAGAGATCTACCCCCAGACACCAAATCAAAAACCAAACCCACTGCCGTCGAGTCAATTCCGACTCATAGTGACCTTACAGGACAGAGCAGAACTGTCCCGTAGAGTTTCCAAGGAGCGCCTGGCAGATTTGAACTGCTGACCTTTTGCTTAGCAGCTGTAGCACTTAACCACTATGCCACCAGGGTTTCCACCCCCAGACACATCATAGTAAAAATTCTGAAAGACAAATACAAAGAAAAAATCTTGAAAGCATCAAGAGAAAAGTGACTTATCACATAAAAGGGAATCCCAGTAGTATCAACAGCTGACTTCTCATCAGAAACAATGGAGGCCAGAGGCAATGGAATGACATGTTCAAAGTACTGAAAGAAAAATAACTGTCAACCAAGAAACTTATATCCAGTAAAACTTTAAAAAATGAAATTGAAATAAGGGTGTTTCCACATAAATAATAACTGATAGAATTTGTTGATAGCAGACCTGCCTTACAAGAAATACTAAAGGAAGTTCTTCGTGCTCAAAGCAAGTAAACCCAGATAAGAATTTGAATCCACATTAAAAAAAACAGCACTAGTAAAGGTAATTATAAAAGGCAATATAAACGCATACCTCTTTTTTCTTCTCTTAGATGATTTAAAAGCAATTATGTAAAATGTATGTACATACTTGTATTTTTGGGCCTACAGTATATAGAAAACTGATATATTTGACAATAACAACATAAAGATGAGTAGGAGCAAAATTGTATTGAAGTAAGCAACTGACACTAGATGGTAACATGAACAAGTGAAGAGAATCAGAAGTGTAAATATAAAAACTCTGTAAATATGTACCTGCCCTACTTTCTTTCTCAGCTTCTTTAATAGACAAAAATTATATAGTAATAATTATAACTATGTATTGTTGGATCGGTGATATATGTGTAATATGTATAACAATAATAGCAGGAAAAGTAGGAAGAAGAGTGGGGCTGTATGCGAGTAATGATTCTATAGCTCTCTGGAATTAAATTATTATAAATCTGAAGTATACTCTGCTAAGTTGTATATAGTATGCCCTAGGACAACCGCTAAGAAAATAACTCAAAAATATATAGTGAAAAAATAATTAAATAAAATGAAAATATAAGTTAGAAAATATAACTTAAAATGAGAGAAAGCAATAAAGGGGCAAGTGGGAAATAAAAAAGACATGAAACATAGAATACAAAAATAAATGGCAGACATAAATCCAACCATAATAATAATAATATTAAATGTGAATGGATTAAACATTCCAATCAAAAGTCAGAAATTTTCAGATTAGGTAAAAATAATAAGATCTAACTCTGTCTGTCTACTGGAGACACACTTTAGATTCAAAGATATACATACGGTGAAAATAAAAGAATGGGAAAAGATACATCATGCAAACAGCAACTATAAGAAATGCTATACTAACACCAGACAAAATATACTTTGAAAAAAAAAAGTTACTAGAGCTAAAGAGGGATATTTTATCATGATAAAATGGCGAATCCATCAAGAAGTTTTAACAGTTATTAACATATATGTATCTATCAACAAAGCCCGAAAATACATGAAGCAAACACTGAGAGAAAGGAAGGGAGAAACATTCAACTTAGCAATAATAATTGGAAACTTAAATACACCACTTTCATTAGTAGATAAAACAACTAGGCAGAAGATCAACAAGTAAACAGAAGACTTTAACAACACTACCCACAAACTAGACTTAACAGACATCTGTAGAACACTTCATGAAACAACAACAGACTGCATATTCCTGTCAACTTCACATGGAGCATTCTTGATTATCAACCATATGGTAAGCCATAAAACAAGCCTTAATAAATTTAAATGGATTGAAATAGCAAAAAGTATAGTTAATAATGGGGTGAGAAACTAGTTTCTCATTAAACAGTACACATACTGTTTTATGACTTTGGTTAACAACCCCATGACGTGTCAACACTCTCCCTTCTCAACCTTGGGTTCCCTATTACCAGCTTTCCTGTTCTCTCATGCCTTCCAATCCCTGCCCCTGGGCTGATATGCCCATTTAGTCTCGTTCTGTTTTATGGGTCTGTCTAATCTTTTGCTGAAGGGTGAACTTTGGGAGCTGAAAGGGTGTCTGGGGGCCATAGTCTCAGGGTTTCTCCAGTCTCTGTCAGGCCAGCAAGTCTGGTCTCTCTTTTTGAGTTAGAATATTTTCTACATTTTCCTCCAGCTCTGTCTGGGACCCTCTATTGTGATCCTGCAAAAGACCTCCTTAAAATGTTAAAAAGCAAAGATGTCACTTTGATGACTTAGGTGCATCTGACCCAAGCCATGCTATTTTTAATCAACTCATATGCACGCAAAAGCTGGACAATGAAAAAGGAATACTGAAGAATTGACACATTTGAATTGTGCTGCTGACAAAGAATGTTGAATGTACCGTGGCTGCCAGAAAAAAACAAGCAAAGCAGTCTTAGATAAATCAGTCAGGATGCTCCTCAGAAGTGAGAATGGTGAGACTTCATCTCACTTACTTTGGACATGTCATCAGGAAGGACCAATCACTCTAGAACGACATCATGCTTGGTAAAGTAGAGGGTCAGCTAAAAAGAGGGAGACCATCAATGAGATGAATTGACACAGTGCCTTCAACAGTGGGCTCTCTAACATAGCTATGATTGTGAGGATGGCACGACATTGGGCAATATTTCATTCTATTATACACAAGGTCACTATGAGTCAGAGCCAACTTGATAACAGCTAACAACAACAAAAAAATGTGACTATGTTGTTAAAAAATGAAACCTCTCAAGCAGATGTCAAAATGGATGGAACTGAAGGACAATGGGTAAATTGTAATGGGCATCTTTGAACATACTTCTCCTCTTTGGAGAGTGTTTTTAAAGTAGAATTAATGAGTTATAAGTTTTAAAGTGGTGTTGTTATTGTTATTGATAGGTGCCACTGAGTCGATTCCAACTCATAGTGACCCTATGCACAACAGAACAAAACACTGCCTAGTCCTATACCATCGTTGCAATCATTGCTATGTTTGAGCCAATTTTTTGCAGCCACTGTGTCAGTCCATCTCGTTGAAGGTCTTCCTCTTTTCACTGACCTCTACTTTAACAAGCATGATGCCCTTCTTCAGGAATTGGTCACTCCTGATAACATGTCCAGAAAACGTGGGACAAAATCTTGCCATCCTTATTTCTAAGGAGCATTCTGGATGTACTTCTTCCAAGACAGATTCGTTTGTTCTTTGGCAGTCCGTGGTGTATTCAGTATTCTTTGCCAATGCCATAATTCAAAAGCATCAATTCTTCTTTAGTCTTTCTCATTCATTGTCCAGAATTTTCATGCATATGAAGTGATTAAAAATACCACGGCTTGGGTCAGGTGCACCTTAGTCCTCAAAGTGCCATCTTTGTTTTCTTAAAACTTTAAAGAGGTCCTTTGCAGCAGAATTGCCCAGTGCAATATGTCGTTTGATTTCTTGACTGCTGTTTCCATGGGTGTTGATTGTGGGTCCAAGTAAAATGAAACCTTTGACAACTTCAGTCTTTTCTCCACTTATCATGATGTTGCTCATTGGTCCAGTTGTGAGGATTTTTGTTTTCTTTCTGTTGAGATGTGATCCATACTGAAGGCCGTAGTCTTTGATCTTCATCAGTTAAGTGCTTCAAGTCTTCCTCACTTTCAGCAAGCAAGGTTGTGTCATCTGCATAACGCAGGTTGTTAATAAGTCTTCCTCCAGTCCTGATGCCCAGTTCTTTTTCATATAGTCTAGCATCTCAGATTATTTGCTGAACATACAGATTTAATAAGTTTGGTGAAAGGATACAACCCTGACACACACCTTTCTTGATTTTAAACCATGCAGTATCCCCTCGTTCTGTTTGAACAACTGCCTCTTGGACTATCTACAGGATCTGCATGAGCACAATTAAGTGTTCTGGAATTCTCGTTTTTTGCAATGTTATCCATAATTTGTTATGATTCATATAGTCAAGTGCCTCTATATAGTCAATAAAACTCAGATCTTTCTGGTATTCTATGCTTTAATCCAAGATCTGTCTGACATCAGCAATGATATCCCCTTGGTCCACATCCTCTTCTGAATCCAGCCTGAATTTCTGGCAGTTCCCTGTTGATGCACACTACAACTGTTTTTGAATTATCTTCATCATAATTTTACTTGCATGTGATATTAGTAATATTGTTTGATAATTTCCACATTCCATCGGATCACTTTTCTCTGGAATAGGCACATAAATGGATTGCTTCCAGTTGGTTAGCCAGGTAGTTGTCTTCCAAATTTCTTGGCTTAGATGAGTGAGCACTTCCAGCATTGCATCTCTTGGTTGAAACATCTCAATTAGTATTCCATCAATATCTTCAGCCTTGTTTTTCACCAGTGCCTTCAGTGAAGCTTGGACTTCTCCCTCTGTACCATCAGTACTTGATCATATGCTACCTCCTGGAATGGTAGAATGGCGACCGATTCTTTTTGGTACAGTGACTGTATATTTCTTCCATCTTCTTTTGGTGCTTCCCGTGTTGTTCAGTTTTTTTCCCGTAGAATCCTTCAATATTGCAGCTCAGGGCATGAATTTTTTCTTCAGTTTTTTCAGCTTGAGAAATGCTGAACATGTTCTTTCCTTTTGGTTTTCTAGCTCCAGGTCTTTGCACATTTCATCATAATGCTTTACTCTGTCTTTTCGAGCCACCCTTTGAAATCATTTGTTCAGTTCTTTTACGTTATCATTTCTTCCTTTTGCTTTAGCTACTATACGTTCAAGAGCAAGTTTCAGAGTCTTTTCTGGCATCCACTTTGGTCTTTTCTTTCATGTATGAAAGACCTTTTGTTTTCTTCATGTATGACCTTTTGTTTTCTTCATGTATGATGTCCTTGATGGCATCCCACAAGTCTTCTGGCCTTCAGTCATTAGTGTTCAATGCATCAGATCTATTCTTGAGATGGTCTCTAAATTCAGATGGGATATACTCAAGTTGTAGTTTGATATTACCCACTAAACTTGACTAATTCCTATAACTATGAATAAATGTTATACAAGTATTTTTAAATTATTTTGTTGAATATGTGTTATCTACCTCAACTTGAATCTAAATTCTTCAGAAATAACATTTTTTTAATTGTCTGCATTTTCAAGTTTTAATTGTCTACCGAAGTCTAGCACAGTGCCCAGCTTATAGTTCATAAATGTTAAATGGTTGATGGCAATGTTGGAATGTTCTAATGTAGAAAACTGTTTAGTGTTTTTATTACCCAAGTTATTTATACTCATTCATAATCATGAATAATTAGAACATAAAGTTTAAACAAACAGAAGAATACGAAAAATTTTTTTCTAATCTTTTCACTTAAGAGGTAACCATTGATATTTTCCAAAAATTTCTTCTGTGTGAAATATTGCTAATTTTTATGCATAATTCATAAATAGAATACAAAGTGGAGCTGTTGATGACTGGCATATTGTCATGTAAGCTAACCTTTTCTATGTCTTCTGCTTAATTCTAGGTCTCTATCCTCCTACCAGTGGGCAGGCCTTTATTAATGGATATGACACCTCAAAGGATATGGTCCAGATCAGGAAAAGCTTGGGCTTGTGTCCCCAGCAGGACCTGTTGTTTAATTACTTGACAGTATCAGAACACCTTTATTTCTATTGTGTGGTAAGCCAAAGATACGTTCCTTTTTCCAACTATGTTCAAGTTCTTCGGGTAGATTACCAATTATCAATATCCTTATTTTTGCAAAATTCAAAATTTAGTTTTAAGGAATTCTCCTTTAGTCATAAAGGGAGACAAGGGGAAAAAGATACTATATCAATAATGTAAGAAGAGGGCTGGTTTAAAATGTTTCTGAGGATAAAGTTACAAGCACTGCGTAAACCGTGGCTCCTCTTTCTAGGTAAAAGGAATACCTGGAAGGCTACGTCCTATGGAAATTGACCATATGCTGTCTGCTTTTAATCTACTAGAAAAGCGTGATGCATTTTCACAGTCACTGAGTGGAGGAACGAAGCGCAAACTCTCCATCATTATAGCACTTATAGGGGGCTCGAAGGTAAAAAACAAAACGAAAAAAAGAGACAGAGAGCACGAACTTAAAATGGATCCCTGCTGCAGCTGGTTAAAAACAAATTCAGCTGATACAAACCTTAGAGCTGTTATGGATCTAACACTCTAAAAGGAACCTGCCAAGTGACAATCAGATAGGATTCACCTTTTCAGTCCAGTTGGTATAATCTGGTCACAGGGTTGGCATTATTCCAGCATTCCTAATTCAGTTTTAGTCTAAACTTATTATCTTAGCTTACTTAGTTGGACAAGTGACTGAAAAAACCAAAACTATAGTAAGCCTAATAACTGGTAAAACACTAAGTGGCATAGCATTTATTAACAGTGATCATGGAACTGTTCTTCTGGTCTTCAGGTGGTGATACTTGATGAGCCGACGTCTGGCATGGACACAGTCTCAAGGAGGGTCACCTGGGATCTCCTTCAGCAGTATAAACAGGATCGTACCATCTTACTGACTACCCACTATATGGATGAAGCTGACGCCCTGGGTGACCGCATTGCCATCATGGTCAGCGGGACCCTGCAGTGCTGTGGTTCTTCAATCTTCCTGAAACAAATATATGGTCTCTCTCTCTTTTATCATTTGTAAGATGAAAAAAATACTGATGCCTTAATAACATCCTTCTTTTTTTTTTTATAATTTTTATTGTACTTTAAGTGAAAGTTTACAAATCAAGTCAGTCTCTCACACAAAAACTTATATACACCTTGCTACATACTCCCAATTACTCTCTCCCTAATGAGACACTCCGCTCTCTCCCTCCACTCTCTCTTTTTGCGTCTATTTCACCAGCTTCTAACCCCCCTACCTTCTCATCTCCCCTCCAGGCAGGAGATGCCAACATAGTCTCAAGTGTCCACCTGATCCAAGAAGCTCACTCCTCACCAGCATCCCTCTCCAACCTATTGTCCAGTCCAATCCATGTCTGAAGAGCTGGCTTTGGGAATGGTTCCTGTCCTGGGCCAACAGAAGGTCTGGGGGCCATGACCACCAGGGTCCTTCTAGTCTCAGTCAGACTATTAAGTCTGGTCTTTTTATGAGAATTTGGGGTCTGCATCCCACTGCTCTCCTGCTCCCTTAGGGGTTCTCTGTTGTGGTCCCCGTCAGGGCAGTCATTGATTGTAGCCAGGCACCATCTAGTTCTTCTGGTCTCAGGATGATGTAGTCTCTCATAATATCCTTCCGACTCGATGGCACTAGGTTAACATGATTTTTATTCCTTGTCTCTCTGCACAAAACTTCTGTGGCTTCCTCTGTCCTAGTAATTAGGGAACAACTATTTTAACTATTCAAAGCTATTTCCAACTGCTATGCTTATGGTATTATCCAATGTTACATTTATTTCTCCCATTTGGCTTGTACAGAAATTGTAATTTGCTTGAATGCAGTTGTCCCTCCAGTGAAATTTGATGGATGGATGGATAGATAGATAGATAGGTAGGTAGATAGATAGGCAGGCAGGCAGGCAGGCAGGGAGATAGGCAGACAGATAGACAAACATGGAAACACTGGATAGACAGACAGATAGGTAAATTGATGGACTGTAGGGGCAATGTACAAAACTAGTTCCTTGTTTCTTGTTTGTCAAACCAGTATTAAATCACCTCTCTATATAAAAAATCTTTTCTTCCAATCTGGAGAAGAATTTTTCTAAACTTGGAAAATACCAAATATGTCTTAATAGCTTCCTTACCTCTTGTAGGTTGTTATTCAAAACTACCTACGCACAAGTCTTCTTTGGCCCTCTAAATAAAATTTCAATGCCTCATCCCCAATATTTCGTATTTCTTTCCATGGTCTTTTTTCTGTTAAGTACTAGCACTATCTAATACATTACTGATTCACCCTGTTTGTTACTGGTATCTGCTCTTTAGAATATATGTTCTTATCAAGGAAGAATTTTTTCAAATTAAAGCATAGTTTACATACAGTACAATTAATCTATCTTACATGCTCAATTCATGAGTTTTTATCATCGTAAATATTCATTTGACTCCAAGCAAAATAAGATACAAAATATTTTCATGATTCCAGGTAGTCTCCTCCACTCATGGAGGCAACCACTTTCTGATGTTTTACAATAGGCTAGTTTTGTCTGTTCTTGCATGTCATATGAGTGAATTATATGCAGTATTTTTTTCTGGTTTGTTTCCCTCAGCACAATGTTTTTTTCTCCCTTTTTTTTTAGTTGTGCTTTAAGTGAAAGTTTTCAGTTCCAGTCAGTTTCTTCAAAAATTTATACACACGTTGTTATATGACCCTAGTTGCTTTTTCTATAAAGTGACAGCACACTCCTTTCCACCCCAGATTTCCCATGTCCATTCAACCAGTTCCTGTCCCTTTCTGCCTTCTTATCTCACCTCTGGACAGGAGCTGCCCATTTAGTCTCATGTATCTAAAAAAAAAAAAAAAAATTTTTTTTTTTTTTTATCTGCTTGAGCTAAGAAGCACACTCCTCATGAGTATTATTTTATGTCTTATAGTCCAGTCTAATCTTTGTCTCAAGAGTTGGCTTTGGGAATGGTTTTAGTTTTGGGCTAACAGAGAGTCTGGGGGCCATGTCTTCCAGAGCCCCTCCAGTCTTAGTCAAACCAGTAAGTCTGGTCTTTTTACATGAATTTGAGTTCTGCACCCCGCTTTTCTCCTACTGCATCAGGGACTCTCTGTTGTGTTCCCTTCAGGGCAGTCATTGGTGGTAGCTGGGCACTATCTAATTCTTCTGGTCTCAGGCTGATGTAGTCTCTGGTTTATATGGCCATTTCTGTCTCTTGGGCTCATATTTTCCTTGTGTCTTTGGTATTCTTCGATCTCCTTTGTTCCAGATGGCTTGGGACCAACTGATGCATCTTAGATGGCCGCTTACTAGCTTTTGAGACCCCAGATGCCACTCACCATCAAAGAATGTTTTCTTCTGTGTTCAAACCTTTTTTTTTGAGTGCCTGTAATGGTGGTCTGATAAAATATTTGTCCTTTTGCGATTCATTAATTTCACTCAGCATAATGCCTTCCAGATTCATCCACGTTATGAGACATTTCTCGGATTCACCATTGTTCTTTATTGTTGGGTAATGTTCCATTGTGTGAATATACCATAATTTGTTTATCCACTTATCTGTTGATGGGCACCTAGGTTTTTTCCATCTTTTTGCTATCATGAACAGTGCTGCAGTGAACATGGGTGTGCAGATATCTATCCATGTGAGGGCTCTTATTTCTCTAGGATATATTCCAAGGTGTGGGATTGCTGGATTGTATGTTACTTCTACTTCTAGCTTTTTAAGGAAGTGCCAAATCGATTTCCAAAGTGGTTGTACCATTTTCATTCCCACCAGCAGTATGTAAGTGTTCCAGTCTCTCCGCAACCTCTCCAACATTTATTATTTTGTATTTTGGATTAATGCTAGCCTTGTTGGGGTGAGATGGTATCTCACTGTAGTTTTGATTTGCATCTCTCTGATGGCTAATGATCATGAGCATTTCCTCATGTACCTGTTAGCTGCTGAATATCTTCTTTGGTGAAGTGCCTGTTCATATCCTTTGCCCATTTTTTAATTGGGTTATTTGTCTTTTTGTTGTTGAGGTTTTCAGCACAGTGTTTTAAAGATTCATCTATACTCTTGCATGTATCAATCATGAATGCATTTTTTATTCATGATTAGTATTCCATTGTGTGAATACACCAAGCTTTTTTAATCTGTTCTACTCTTTTTTTTCATAGTTTATTTTTTTTGTTGTTGAGTATACAGCAAAAACATACACCAATTCAAGCTTCTACGTGTACAATTCACTGGCATTGATTATATTCTTTGTATTGTGCAATCATTCTCAATTTCCTTCTCTGAGTTGTACCTCCCTATTATCATAAACTCACTGCCCCCTAAGGTTCCTATCTAAACTTTTGAGTTGCTGTTGTCAATCTGATCCCAGATAGATCTTAAAAGCACAGCGCTCAAGGGTGACATTCTTTACTAGTTAAGATAAACTATTGTTTGGTTTAAAGGAAACTTCAGGGATGTTTTTGGTTTAAGTTTAAAGATTATCTTAGGGCAATAGTTTTGGGAGTTCATTTACCCTCTGGCTCCAGAATGTCTGGGTTCCATGAGAATTTGAAATTATGTTCTGCATTTTCTCCGTTTTGATCAAGATTCTTTTATAGAATCTTTGATTGAAACATTCAGTAGTGATAGCTGGGCACAATCAAGTTCTTCTGGACTCATGGCAAAGGAGGCGTTTGTTCCTGGAGGCAATTAGCCACATATTCCATTTCTTTCCCCTATTCCTGACTCTCCTTCCTCTGTTGCTCCAGGCAAATAGAGACCAAGTGTTGTGTCTTGAATGGCTACTTGCAAGCCTTTTTTTTTTAAAGTAATATTTTATTTTGTTTTCGGTAAAGGCTTACACAGCAGTTTAGGTTCACATTCAGTAATTTCTACACAAGTTTTTCAGTGACATTGGTTACATTCTTCATGTGTGTAAACATTCTCATTGTTGATGTTCTGTTTCCATTAATAGAGTTTTCCTGCCCCCTTACATTCTCATCTTTGTTTTGAAGTAATTGTTGGCCGTTTAGTCTCATATAGGTGATTTTTTAAGGGAGCACAGTACTTACAGGTGATATTAGTTTTAGATATGAACACTAATATTTATTTAAGCTAAAAAGCACAATAATTTGCCAAGTATAAAAGCTGAAAAAATTTGGAGTGGCTTTTGGGAGAGTTGAGAATGGGCTTCCAACTGTTATCACATAAACACAGTCATCTTTCCCAGTAATGCTGGTTGAGAGTTTGTAATCACTGAGTATATTAATAAAGGTCGTACAGGGATGTTGACTATGGTATTCTGCTACTGAAATTGCTTGTCACATTCAATGGTCACCTCATTATCTTCCTCTTAGTCAATCATTCAGTAGCATTTGACATAATTGATCACCCCCAATTTCTTGAACCACTTTCTTCTCTCTGTTTCCATGATGCTACATTCTTCTGTTTGTTCTTCTCCCTCACTGGCTGATCCTTCTCAGTCTCTTTTGTGTACTGGCTTCTCCTCTATTGGGAGAATATAGAGTGTTCCAAGAGTTTAATACTGTGCCACTGTCTCTGTTCTTACTATATAAGCATACTTCCTTTTATTGTGCTTCACAGATACTGGGTTTTTACAAATTGAAGGTTTGTGGCAACCCTGTGCTGAGCAAGTCTATCAGCGGCATATTTCCAATAGCATGTGCTCACTTCATGTCTCTGTGTCACATTTTGGTAATTTGTACAGTATTTCAGACTTTTTCATTATTATTTTATCTGTTATGGTGATATGTGATCAGTTATCTCTGATGTTACTATTGTAATTGTTTTGGTATTCCACGAACTACGCCCATATGAGACGGCAAACTTAATAGATTAATGTTGTGCGTGTTCTGTGTGTTCTGACTGCTCCA
The DNA here is from genome assembly GCF_030014295.1 of Loxodonta africana. Lineage (NCBI taxonomy): Eukaryota > Metazoa > Chordata > Mammalia > Proboscidea > Elephantidae > Loxodonta > Loxodonta africana. The sequence goes on from NC_087353.1 coordinate 77,667,085, forward strand.
CCAACCAGCTATTCCCCCATCTCTCTCCCTCTCCTTGGGCTTCCCGATTCCCTGAGACATGACAATACTGAAATTAGGGCAGTTAATAACCCTACCCTCTCAGTGTTCAAGTGAAAGGAAGACTCATATGTCTCTCACTTTAAATAAAAAGCTAGAGGTGATTAAGCTTAGTGAAGAAGGCATGTCAGAAGTCAAGACAGGCCGAAAGATAGGCCTCCTGTGCTAAACAGCCAAGTTGTGGATGCAAAGGAAATGCAGAACAGCCTGACTCCTGATAAGAAAGTTTTAGTGCTCTGGATAGAAGATCAAACCAGCCACAACATTCCCTTAAGCGAAAGCCTAATCCAGAGTAAAGCCCTAACTGTCTTCAGTTCTGTGAAGGCTGAGAGAGGTGAGTAAGCTACAGAAGAAAAGTTTGAAGGTAGCAGAAGTTGGTTCATGAGGTTTAAGGAAAGAAGCTGTCTTCATACAATAAAAGTGCAAGGTGAAGCAGCAAGTGCTGATGTAGAAGCTGCAGCAGGTTATCTAGAAGTTCTAGCTAAGATAATGGACGAAGGTGGCCACACTAAACAACAGGCTTTCAGTGTAGATGAAACAGCCTTATACAGGAAGAAGGTGCCATCTAGGGCTTTCATAACTGGAGAACCCACCCACTGCCGTTGAGCTGGAGAGGAAAAGTTAAAGCCTGGCTTCAAAGGACAGGCTGACTCTCTTGTTAGGGGCTAACACAGATGGTAACTTTATGCTGAAGCCAGTGCTCATCTACCATTACAGAAATACTAGACCCTTTCAGAGTTATGCTAAATCTGTTCTGCCTGTGCTCTAAAAATGCAACCACAAAGCCTGGATGACAGCACATCTGTTTACAACATGATTTACTAAATATTTTAAACATACCGTTGAGAGATACTGCTCAGGAAAAAGAAAAATTCTTTCAAAATATAACTGCTCATTAACAATGCACCCGGTCACCCAAGAGCTCTGATGGAGATATACAAAATTAATGTTGTTTTCGTGCCTGCTAACACAACAGCCATTCTGCAACCCATGGATCAAAGAGTAATTTCAACTTTCATATCTTGTTATTTAAGAAATAGTTTTCATAAGGCTATAACTGCCATAGATAGTGATTCCTCTGATGGATCTGGGCAAAGTAAACTGGAAACCTTCTGGAAAGGACTCAAAATATCAACATTAATAGGAGTTTGGAAGGAGTTGATTCCAACCCTTATGGATGACTTTGAGGGGGTTTAAGACTTCAGTGAAGGAAGTAACTGCAGATGTGGTGGAAACAGCAAGAGAACTAGAAGTGGAGCCTGAAGATGTGACTGAATTGCTGCAATCTCATAAAACTTTAATGGATGAGGAGTTGCTTCTTATGGACGAGCAAAGTGGTTTTCTGAGGTGGAATCTACTGGTGAAGATGCTGTGAACACTGTTGAAATGACAACAAAGGATATACCATATTACATAAATTTAGTTGATAAAGTAGTGACAGGGTTTGTGAGAACTGACTCTGTTTTTGAAAGTTCTGTGCATATAATGCTATCAAACAGCACTGCATGCTACAGAGAAATCCTTCTTGAAAGTAAGAGTCAATTGATGTGGCAAACTTCATCACTGTCTTATTTATAAGAAATTGTTACAGTCACCCCAACCTTCTGCAACCATCACCCTGATCAGTCAACAGCCATCAACATTGAGGCAAGACCCTCTACCAGCAAAAAGATTGACTTGCTGAAGACTCAGATGATGGTTAGCATTTTTTAGCAACAGAGTATTTTTTAATTAAGGCTTGATCATTGTTTTTTTAGATATAATACTTTTGCACTCTTAATAGACTACAGCATAGTGTAAACATAACTTATACTCACTGGGAAACCAAAAAGTTAGACTTGCTTCAGTATGATATTCATGGTCTGGAACTGAACCCATAGTATCTCCAAGGTATGCCTGTACTCACTTCCTTAGGATTTCATTTTGAAACATTGTTTATATTTATAATGGAATATGTTACATTTTATTTATTTTTTTTCTCTCCCCACCACAATGTAAACTCCATGAGGGCAGGCATTTGCTCTTTTATTCACAGCAGCTTCCTTAATACCTAGAATACAGCCTGTCATATAGTAGGAACTCAAATACATGTGTAGAATAAATTAATGAATTAATGCTTAATGAGCACTAGTAACAAAAAGTGGGTGTCAACATTTCAAATCATGGTAGAAGATAAAACTGAGTGTATGCAGTCCATTGAACTAGGAGTACTTGTAAGGCTCAACAAGAACTTTTTCTTTTTCTCCACCATTCCTTTAAATGCACTTGGTGGTCTATATTTCACAACCCATGGATAAAATCTCAGACAGTCCTCATAGCTTAGCCACTCAGCTTAGATAATGAAAAGTCCTCTGGTTGATTTCATTTATAACAGTTTTGTTTTAGTAATGAATATGTGCAGTTCAGGGTAATAATAAAAAACTTTGAACTTCAAAGTTAAGGACACTAAGCTCCATGTATATGTCAGTTCCTTACACATCTCCTCCTTTCTCCTCCACCCCCAGCACGTGGCTACAGTTTCTGACCTCTCCAGGGTAGAGAACTGGGAGGTCAGGGTCAGAAAAGTTCTATCTTGATCAGAACCTATGGTATCTGATGTTGCTGCCTCTGGCCTTGGCAGATCTTTAAAAATATCTCTTCTTGGGCCTGGTAGATGATCAAATTTGCTTCCTTTTCTTTCTTTCGTAAAATTTTATTGTGCTTTATGTGAAAGTTTACAGCACATATTAGTTTCTCAGTCAAAAATTTGTACACAAATTGTTTCATGACATCGGTTGCAATCCCCACAATGTGTCAGCATTCTCCCCCTTTCCCTTTATAGTCCAGGTTCCCTGTGTCCATTCATCCAGTCTTCTTGTCCCTTCCTGCTTTTGGGCAAGTGTTGACCATTTGGTCTCATGTACTTGATTGAACTAAGAAGTACGTTCCTTAAATGTGTTACTGTTTGTTTTATAGGCCTGTCTAATCTTTGGTTGAAAGGTGGACTTTGGGAGTAGCTTTAGTTCTGAGTTAACATGGTGTCCAAGGGCCATAGTCTCAGGGGTTCCTCCAGTCTCTGTCAGACCAGTAAGTCTGGTCTTTTTGTGTATATGTGTGAATTTATATTTTGTTCTACGTTTTCCTCTTGCTCTGTCCGGGACCCTGTATTGCGATCTCTGTCAGAGCAGTCGGTTGTGGTAGCTGGGTACCATCTAATTCTTCTGCGCTTAGGTTGGTAGAGGCCGTGTGTGGTTCATGTGGTCCATTAGTCCTTTGGACTAATATTTGCCTTGTTCCTTTGGTATTCTTCATTCCCCTTTGCTCCAGACAGGGTGGGATCAATAGATGTATCTTTGATGGCTCTTGCAAGCTTTTAAGACCCCAGATGCTACTCACCAAAGTAGAATGCAGAATATTTTCTTTATGAACTATGGGGGCCAAGACAGCATATCCATGCAGTGTTAACTAGTAGGGGACCTCCACTCTGTAGCTGTCCTCATTCTCTGTTCTCTGTCAGTTTCTTACTCTATTTGGTGCTTGGTTGAGTTCTTTATCCCTCCATTTGATGCTTAGGGTTCCAGGATTGACAATTGTTAACTATTTTACTTATTTTTTTTGGTCTTTGCTCTAGAGAGACGGCATGATGCTTCTGTTTATAGCAGCATGTTGGCTCCGCCTCTGTCTCCTTTATTTTTGAAAAATATTTTTGCTTTTTATAAAAACCTAGGTTGGTAGTTATCATTTTTTCCCCTGTATTCTTCAAGATGCCACTGCATTTTCTTTTGGCTTGCATAGTTTCTGTAATTCTTGTCTTTATTTTTCTGTATGTAATGTCTTTTTTTCTCTAGATGCCTTCAAGATTTTTCTTTATCTTTGATTTCTATAGCCTGAATATGATGTTGATTTTATTTATTTATTTTTTTTTCTGCTTAATGTTCCTTGAGCTTCTTGGATCTGTGGTTTGATATCTTTCATTATTTTGGAAAATTCTCAGCCATGACCTCTTTAATTCCCCACATCCCATACTTTGTGCTATTTTTGTCACACGTCAGCTAGATTGCCAGAGGGTTTTCCTCAATTTTCCTGTTCCACATTCAGCTTTAGACTTTTTCTGTGAGCTTCTAAGAAATATTCTCCTTGTTGTTTTACCTCAACATGTGACATTCTGTCATTACTAATTAGTTTATGCCATCTAGCCAGGGGCTGAGGTTTGGGGGTGTCATTCTCTGTTGTCCTGGTTCATCCTGAGTCTTAAACAGATCCCATGTCTCTGGGATTTGGGTAGGGGCTTTCTCAGTTATCCTGCCCCTTGTACAGCATTAAGGGATCCCTAATGTTCTGGGCCCTGCATGGTTTCCTGACCCTCTCCCATGGGTAGAGGGTTTTATTCTGTTCTCTTCCCATGTGTATAATGTATCCTCATATGTGCTGTGAGGCAATCAAATTTTTTGGCCTTCCCATAGCACCTTAAGGTTTTTGTTGTATAAGGAACAAAGATTCAGGTGAGGCTTCTGGGCCCTGCATGGTTTCCTGACCCTCTCCCATGGGTAGAGGGTTTTATTCTGTTCTCTTCCCATGTGTATAATGTATCCTCATATGTGCTGTGAGGCAATCAAATTTTTTGGCCTTCCCACAGCACCTTAAGGTTTTTGTTGTATAAGGAACAAAGATTCAGGTGAGGCTTCATGCCTTTCTAGGAATAGTGATCATTCCTTGCTGAGTCCTGTACGAGGTAGGTTTTATCTGATCTTCCATACTGCCTCCAAGTCTTTCTATTAAGCTTCTCAGTGTTTATACTCTCATGTAAGCCAATACTTGGCTTTCAGCAATTGAATAAAATTTTACCTGAATCCTTATTGCCACCATATATGGCAGTCCTGTCTTCCTCCTATGCCTCTGCTCTGGATAAATAAGTACTTGTGTCCTGTCTCTCATTGAAGGTGCCTTTCTGTTTTTTTTTTTTTAATTGTACCTTAAGTGGAAGTTTACAAATCAAGTCAGTTTCTCATTCAAAAGCTTATATACACCTTGCTAATCGCCTTTCGGTTTTGAGATTTCAGACTAGTTTAGTGGCCCTATGAGCTCTCTGATGGGTTCAAGAAAAGATTTTATTTTGTAATCTATATGGAGTTTCTTTGTGATTAAACTGGTAACAAAGCTCTTTCCAGTTTTCTATGTCCTAAGCAGAAAGCAGAATTCCCATAGGTTATTTAGAAGTGTGTTGTGTAATTTACAATTTTTTTGTTACTTTCTTGATAACTTGTTATGGATTTCTAAATATTTTTGTAGGAAATCATATTTAGTATGATTTCAATCCTTTGAAATGTACTGAGACTTTTTTGCCATTGTCTATGGTCTACTTTTTCTAATATTAATATAGCCACACTGCCTTTTTTATGGTTAACATTTTCAAGGTATATCTTTCCCCACACTTTTACTTTCAGTATTTCTTTATACTTAAAATGTTTTTTTGTAGATAACACATATTTTGATCTTGCTATATATTCATTGAGTCTGACAATATCTGGTTTTAACATGGAGAGTTTGGTCCATTATGGTTGAGTTTAATTCTGCCATCCTCTATTTGTCTCATAATAGTCACATCTGTTCTTTGTTATTTTCATCAATTTCTGTTTTCGTTGAATTGAGAGCTTTTCGTATTCGATTTTACTTCCTCTATTGGTTTATTATCAGTACCTCTTTATTTTTTGTTGTTGCTATAGAATTTTCAGTAAACATCTTTTAAACCATCTCAGTCTTTTCTTCAAATAAAATCATACAACTTCTTGTATAATGTAAGAATCTTATAATAGTGTACTTCTAATTCCCCACATCCCATACTGTGTGCTATTTTTGTCACACAGTTTACTTCTATATATGTCATTAAAGACCATAATATATTATTATTATTCTTTAAAAAGTTAATAGCCTTTTAAAGAAATTAAATATATATGCCTTATATTTATGTTAATATGTGTGTTATTATACTTAGTATATAACATGTGTTATGTGATATTATAGATATATATAACATATAACATATATGTGTATATTATTAATTGGTTCATATTTACTCACATATTTACCAATTCTTGAGCTTCTCTGTTTTGAAAGTTTCTCTTCTGGATTTTTTTCAATAAATCCAGCATAAATATAGCTCTCCCATTTCTGTTTCTTATCATGAAATAAAGGGATTAGTCATAGATCTTAAATATTAGAAGTGGCCTCAGCACAGTCCCTGGTACAGTGACATGCCTACACAGATAAAAATTTTATCCCATTTTACAACTGAGACAACTGATGGTCACAGAGTTAAATGACTTGACCCTCATGTAGTAGTCGTGAAAACCAAAACTACATTTGGTTTACTCACACAAAGATGTACAAGGAAATCTGTTCCCTTAACCATGGTGTTTGTAATGATGACAGAAGAACTTTTTCAATTATTCTATTGTCTCACATACAAAATCGAAAGACAGTGCCAAGTTCACACAGTGAGACTAGGCAGTTAGTGAAATCTGAATGGGGATTACCAGCATGTATGCCATGCATATGCCGTGTACACGTGATGGCACGTATATACCATAAAATGAGTCAACTTTAAAAACGGCTACAGATATCAAGTCATGGATTCTATACCTAAAGTATGACTAGAGACAGGGAGATTTAAAGGTCATTCATCATAGCAACAGTCAGCACGCTAAAGCCCGTGGGTCAAATCCAGTCTGTCTGTATGGCCTGTGAGCTGAGAATGGTTGAAAAAAAGAAAAGAGTATTATTTCATGACATGTGAAAATTAAATTATTTTAAAATTATATTATTTAGAGTTTTGTTGAAACACAGCCACACTTACTCATTTACATATTATTTATGGTTGCTTTCACACCACAGTGGCAGAACTGAATAGTTGTGACAGGGACTGTCTGGCCTGCAAAGCCTAAAATATTTAGTATCTGGTCCTTTTCAGAAGAAGTTTTCTGGCCCCTCCAATACAGTAACTGAGGAAATCTAGGTTTAAAAGCATTAACATTTTGCATTTTTGAGAAGGTATCTGATTACCAAACTGGTATATTTCTTGCTGTTGTTGTTAGGTGCCGTCGAGTTGGTTCCAACTCATAGTGACCCTATGCACAACAGAACGAAACACCGCCCCGTCCTGCGCCATCCTTACAATTGTTATTATGCTTGAGCTCATTGTTGCAGCCACTGTGTCAATCTACCTCGTTGAGGGTCTTTCTCTTTTCTGCTGACCCTGTACTCTGCCAAGCATGATGTCCTTCTCCAGGGACTGATCCCTCCTGACAAGTCCAAAGGATGTAAGACGCAGTCTCGCCATCCTTGCCTCTAAGGAGCATTCTGGGTGTACTGCTTCCAAGACAGATTTGTTCGTTCTTTTGGCAGTCTATGGTATATTCAATATTCTTCCCCAACACCACAATTCAAAGGCATTGACTCTTCTTTGGTCTTCCTTATTCATTGTCCAGCTTTCACATGCATATGATGTGATTGAAAATACCATGGCTTGGGTCAGGCGCACCTTAGTCTTCAGGGTGACATCTTTGCTCTTCAGCACTTTAAAGAGATCCTTTGCAGCAGATTTGCCCAATGCAGTGCGTCTTTTGATCTCTTGACTGCTGCTTCCATGGGTGTTGATTGTGGATCCAAGTAAAATGAAATCCTTGACAACTTCAATCTTTGTTTATCATGATGTTGCTCATTGGTCCAGTTGTGAGGATTTCTGTTTTCTTTATGTTGAAGTGTAATCCATACAGAAGGCTGTAGTCTTTGATCATCATTAGTAAGTGCTTCAAGTCCTCTTCACTTTCAGCAAGCAAGGTTGTGTCATCTGCAAACGCAGGTTGTTAATGAGTCTTCCTCCAATCCTGATGCCCCGTTCTTCTTCATATCCTCCAGGTTCTCGTATTATTTGCTCAGCATACAGATTAAATGGGTATGGTGAAAAGAACACAACCCTGACACACACCTTTCCTGACTTTAAACCAATCAGTATCCCCTTGTTCTATCCAAACAACTGCCTCGATCTATGTAAAGGTTCCTCATGAGCACAATTAAGTGTTCTGGAATTTCCATTCTTCGCAGTGTTATCCATAGTTTGTTATGATACACACAGTCGAATGCCTTTGCATAATCAATAAAACACGGGTAAACATCCTTCTGGTATTCTCTGCTTTCAGCCAGGATCCATCTGACATCAGCAACGATATCCCTGGTTCCACGTCCTCTTCGGAAACAGGCCTGAATTTCTGGCAGTTCCCTGTTGATATACTGCTGGAGCTATTTTTGAATGTTCTTCAGCAGAATTTTACTTGCGTGTGATATTAACAATATTGTTCTATAAGTTCCACATTTGGTTGGATCACCTTTCTTGGGAATAAGCATAAATATGGATCTCTTTCAATCAGTTGGCTAGGAAGCTGTCTTCCATATTTCTTGGCATAGACGAATGAGCACCTCCAGCAATGCGTCTGTTTGTTGAAACATCTCGATATTCCATCAATTCCTGGAGCCTTGTTTTTCGCCAATGCCTTCAGAGAAGATTGGACTTCTTCCTTTGGTACCATCGGTTCCTGATCATGTACCACCTCTTGAAATGGTTGAATATCGACTAATTCTTTTTGGTATAATGACTCTGTGTATTCTTCCATCTTCTTTTGATGCTTATTTTCTCCATGGAATCCTTCACTATTGCAAATCGAGGCTTGAATTTTTTCTTCAGTTCTTTCAGCTTGAGAAACACGGAGCGTGTTCTTCCCTTTTGTTTTCCATCTCAGCTCTTTGCACATGTCATTATAATACTTTACTTTGTCTTCTCGAGAGGCCCTTTGAAATCTTCTGTTCAGTTCTTTTACTTCATCAATTCTTCCTTTTGCTTTAGCTGCTTGATGCTCAAGAGCAAGTTTCAGAGTCCTCTGACACCCATCTTGGTCTTTTCTTCCTTTCCTGTCTTTTCAGTGACCTCTTGCTTTCTTCATGGATGATATCCTTGATGTCATTCCACAATTCGTCTGGTCTTTGGTCACTAGTGTTCAATGCGTCAAATCTATTCTTCAGATGGTCTCTAAATTCAGGTGGGATATACTCAAGGTCGTATTTTGGCTCTCATGGACTTGCTCTGATTTTCTTCAGTTTCACTTGAACTTGCATATGAGCAATTGATGGTCTGTTCCACAGTCAGCCCCTGGCCTTGTTCTGAGTGATGATATTGAGCTTTTCCATCATCTCTTTCCACAGATGTAGTCAATTTGATTTCTGTGTGTTCCATCTGGGGAGGTCCATGTGTGTAGTCGCCGTTTATGCTGGAGAAAGAAGGTATTTGCAATGAAGAAGTCATTGGTCTTGCAAAATTCTCTCATTCAATCTCCGGCATTGTTTCTATCACCAAGGCCATATTTTCCAACTACTGATCCTTCATCTTTGTTTCCAACTTTCACATTCCAATCACCAGTCATTATCAATGCATCTTGATTGCATGTTTGATCAATTTCAGACTGCAGCAGCTGATAAAAATCTTCTATTTCTTCATCTTTGGCCCTAGTGGTTGGTGTGTAAATTTGAATAATAGTTGTATTAACTGGTCTTCCTTGTAGGCATATGGATATTATCCTCTCACTGACAGCACTGTTCTTCAGGACAGATCTTGAAATGTGCTTTTTGACAATGAATGCAACACCATTCCTCTTCAAGTTGTCATTCCCTGCATAGTAAACTATATGATTGTCTGATTCAAAATGGCCAATACCAGTCCATTTCAGCTCACTAATACCTAGGTTATCGATGTTTATGCGTTCCATTCCATTTCTGACGATTTCTAATTTTCCTAGATTCATACTTCGTACATTCCAGGTTCTGGTTATTAATGGATGTTTGTAGCTGTTTCTTCTCATTTTGAGTCGTGCCACAGCAAATGAAGGTCCCGAAAGCTTTACTGCATCCACGTCATTAAGGTCGACTCTACTTTGAGGAGGCAGTTCTTCCCCAGTCATCTTTTGAGTGCCTTCCAACCTGGGGGGCTCATCTTCCAGCACTAGATCAGACAATGTTCCGCTGCTATTCATAAGGTTTTCACTGGCTAATGCTTTCAGAAGTAGACTGCCAGGTCTTTCTTCCTAGTCTGTCTTAGTCTGGAAGCTCAGCTGAAACCTGTCCTCCATGGGTGACCCTGCTGGTATCTGAATACTGGTGGCATAGCGTCCAGCATCACCGCAACACACAAGCCCCCACAGTACAACAAACTGACAGACACGTGGGGGGGGGGGTATATTTCTTAACATCTAGTAATATATGAGAAGCCCTGGTGGTGCAGCGGTTAAGGGCTCAGCTGCTAACCAAAAGGTTGGAAGTTCAAATCCACCAGTTGCTTCTTGGAAACCCTATGGGGCAGTTCTCCTCTCTCCTGTAGGGTCACTATAAGTCAGAATCAACTCGACAGCAATGGGTTTTAATAATATATGATTCCTACTTCACTAAAAACTAGCAAAATTAGTAAATATAATTTATAATTATCAGTAATTTAACTGAATGCAGAGATATTTGAATCATGTTGTCCATAGTGCCGGCGCAACTGTTCTTGTGGCAAATACCCATTTTCAGGTAGAGAACCTTGGTGTAGATCCAAGTATCCAGCTGCCCTCTCCCAAGCCTTCAAAGGGCAATTGTGGTATACTTGGTAAAGGACTGATACGCCTCAGAGGTTTTTTTCCAGCTATTCTGCCCTGCCCTGAGCCTTTAGAATGCTACTGCAATATTTTCCTCAAAGTCCTGGAGTGTCTTGGAGGTATTTTTTCTCAGCTACACAACCCCATTTCTAGTTTCTGTAGGATGAATGCAGTGTGCTTAGTGAAGGTGCAGAGAATCTTGGGAGAATTCTCAGATACCTGGAGGAAGGGATTTTTGTCTAATTTATTTACTGCCTGGCATGTAAGAGGCCCCCAATAAATATCTGTTTAATGACAGGAGGCCAAATAACAGAGGCTTTTCATCCTATCTCTGCTTTATAACCCAGATCATTATCAGTCCCTAGGAAAATTAAGGAAATTATAAAAGGAGTATTTGTAATGCTCCTTAGAATTATAATGAAATGATTTGTAATATGTTGTGTCTTCTAGTTCACCCAAACCATGGAAAGTTAAGTATGGTCTCACAAGAGTATGAAGAGTACAGAATTGTTTTATTTGTTCTTTTTTTTAAATGGCTTTTCTCAGGTGTGGGATACCACATAGTCATGGTGAAGGAACCTCACTGCGATGTTGAACAAATCTTCCAGTTGCTTCGTCATCATATACCAACAGCTACTTTGGAGAACAATGTTGGAAGTGAATTATCATTTATTCTACCCAAGGAGTACACACACAGGTATGGATCCAGAGAATGCCAAATGATCGGTTTTATAGATAACCAGAAATCTTTTTTTTTTTTTACTTTCTTGGTTTCTTCCAGCTTAACAAGTAGAGTTTATTTAATAAGTCAAATTTCCAGTCATAGCTGTAAATTGCACTGAAGAGAGGATACTACCTAGTTGCTATAGTTTCCTGGTGTTCACTGATAATAACTAATGGTTAGTTGTAGGTAGAGTACAAATTTTCAGCCTGCGAAGGGAATTGTTAAGATAATGAACAAAAAAATGGCTTAAATGGTGGTTCTTGGAGCTAAAGGTGACAAGAACCTAGATGAAACAGGCTGTTTGACTAAACCATTTAGCCAAATTACTCATCAAAAAAAAAAAAACACAGAGAATAATAGCTGTACCTGCAGTAAACAAAACAAAACACGTTGCTGTTGACTCGATTCTGACTCATAGCGACCCTAAAGAACAGAATAGAACTGCCCCATAGGGTTCCCAAGGAGCACCTGGTGGATTTGAACTGCTGACCTTTTGGTTAGCAGCCGTAGCTCTTAACCACTACACCACCAGGGTTTCCATACCTGGAATAACCATCCTAAAAAAGGAAAATGGAAACTAAAAATATTAGTGGCTTTGACAGAATATGATATTTTTTTATCTTCTTGCCATATACAAGAAAGTACTTGCTTTGATATTCCCTCATATTCAAGCCACTTTCATATTTAAGAAGAATATAAGGATTTTAATATCTCCTTTTCTAGGAAAAACATGTTCTAGATAGAATGAAGGAAGTGATGCTCAAGGCAAGCCAGGAAAGAGTCCTATAAATCAAAGAACTGTAAGACAGGAATATGTCACAAAGGAGAAAGAGAGAGAAGGGTAACTGTATCCTTGGACATAAATTTACTCATTAAATCTGAAAGTTTATAAGAAGCAACTGCACGTAACAGCATAATTAGGCAACTGAGTAGAAGACTCTAGTCATAAGCTGGAATGAAAAAATGAAATATAATGGTGAATTGGAAAAAGAAGCTACCACTGGACACACATGGCAGGTGACTCATTTGGCAAAGGTGGAAACCAGGTGTTATGTTGCTACCTTAAGCACATTGTGGTAGTTGTGATTCCTATCTTCTTACTACTCATTTGGACTTGGAAGAGAGAAACAGGAAGAAGCTTCAAGAAGTGAACAACTAATTATAGATTTCTAGGCCATAATTTCAGATATGGAATGGTGGATTAAGGACAGAATAAGGGAAGAATATACTTGCTGAGACTGAAATTTTCTCTAACATGGAGCGTTTTAAACTAAGAAATGGGGAGAAAAATTACGTATGGATCCAGTATTTCAGAGTATAATATGAAAAGACTGAAATGATAGTTAACTTCTTAGTGATTTCCATTCCAGCTAGAATTGACAACTAACAGTAATTTAGCACTTTTTTATGTATTTATTTGCCTGAAAAAATAAGAGAAAAAGAAATAATTTTAATTACATATACTTATATTCCAGTTTATTGAATTTATCTCGCAAGGAAAGTTGTTACCTTGAAAATTTTTTAAATGATATTTTATTGTGTTTTCAGTGAAGGTTTACACAGCAAATTTGACAATTTCCACACTATTTGTTTAGCAACATTAGTTACATTTTTCACAATGTGTCAGCATTCACTTTAATTGTATTCTAGTTGTTTCATTTCCAGTACTTTGGTTTCCCTGTCTGTTTATCTTCTCATCTTTGCTTTAGAGTAACTATTTCCTGAGGTCACCTTTTAGTGCAATAACAGATTGGTATACAAAATAAAGGATATTATCCATGAGTACCATGTTCCATTAAAAAAAAAAAAAAAAAAACCTTCTATATGAGACCCAAAGGTTACCTTGAAATTTTTCAGCATTCCAAAGGAATAGACGTGTAGGAGAGGTATCAGAATAGTGCTGCTTATCAGGCAATATGCATCTGCTCAACGTCCATGAGCTAGAGGGTGGAGACATGCTGGGAACCAGTGGGTAACAGTAGAAGGAGAAACAAGTTATGTATCATTGTGTGAAATTCCTGTAACCTAATAGGAGGAAATGCATAATATATTCCTGAGACAATGTTGAAGCAAGATAACAAAGAAAAGGGAACTGTTCAAGTGTGGGTTTCTAATATATGTCTTATTTACCTCAAAGCCGATAGCCTAACAAGTCCTTTACTTTTCTTGCCAACAATTACACCTCCCAAAACAAGGAGGAAATAAGAAAGAATCCAGTACTCTGAATTTTTTGATAATTTGGATAAATCAAGAAAATGTTGCATACATGATTGATTTAATTGGTTTCACTGAATTGTTCAAGTGAAAAATGTTAAATTGGCAAATGTTGTGTTATCTATGTATTTACAATTTTAAAAAAGATGTTGCCTGAAGAAAAAAACTGTCAGATACTTTGGAGGAATTTACAATATAATTGTAAGCTTTATGGCAAAAAGAAGGATGGAACTTGGTAGATTCAGACAGCTGCCCAAACTGGAAGGTATATAAAAAGCAAGATTCCATAGCATGACCCTATGAAGAGTAAATAGATCACCTATGAAAGGATAGATAACTCAAGAGTCTTCGGAAGCTTTAAAAGGAGATTCTGACTACAAGATCTTAAAGAGAAGAAAATAGAGTGATACGTAAAACCAATAAACAAGATAAATATGAGAGGCTAATACATAATATCATCAAGAACTTTTAACACTCGAATTTGTTATTCAAAGGTAGTTTAAAAAGTAATAACATCATCATTCATTTTTCTTAGACTTGGAGACATCTTGGCTTCTGAGCAGGGTTGGCTCCTGAACGGCAAAGTTGGGAAAATATTTGAGAATTACAAAAACCTATTTGATAGAGCAAAAACAAAGCGAGTATTTGAGATCAGTACCAGCAAGTTAACCAAGAAGAAATGGAAGGGAAATTAGAATGTGGACATGATAGATCTAGATAAACCTTGCGGAATGAGTTCTGCTTTGGCAGGGCCTCTTTGAAGTATGCTGATCCCTTTCCTCCAGTTATGCCTCCATTTGTCTTAAAGGTGTGGAAACCTGAATTTGGAAAAGGGCAATAGAAAAGAAAAATCTAAAGTTATATCTTGACCAAGAATGGCAAGAAGAAGCTTCAGTGCTGTCATCAAGGAAGCAGAACTCTGCAGCTCCTGTTTTAATTCAACCTTTTTGATTAAAGAGAATGATTCTTTATTTAAAATGTAAGAGCAAATAAGGAGGGAGAAATTTTCAGGGTGCTTTAAATAAGTTCAGATCTCCAAGCTAGGATGATTAGGTTCATAAAGTGATTGCAGAGGACTAAATGTTAAAGTGAAGTAACATTGTGACATGTGAGAAGAGAAGATAAAATATACTTTACGTTTTTATAAATGATGGCTCTTAAGCTTAGAAAGAGTAAATGAAATAGTAAGATTAAATCAATACCAAAAAAAAAAATTGAAAGATCAAACAAAACGGTAACAGAGGTTGGATTCTAAAGCAGGCCCATTTATTTCCAAAGCCTATGCTCGTCGTCTACATGACGTTAGAAAACTGGAGATTTTAAATGAAGCTAAGAAGTTAAGCTTCACACATTAACACCAATGAGGTGAAGGTTGATTCTGGGAAAGAAAACTAGAATGAGGACTTAGAAGAGGAATCACTGAATCAGGCAGAATCACGTGTCAGTCTTGGACAGAATTACCTCTTAAAGTTCTATATGACTACAAATAGGAACCAGATAAACATCAATCTCCTTTCATATAGATGGAAGAAGATGAAAAAAGACTGTAGAAAAGACTGAATTTTGAAAGAAAAGGACCACTCTAAAAAGAAGCATAGGAAATGCCTACTCTGAAAATAAATTTATTGCAAAGTAAAAGTGGTTTTTTAAAAGAAATAGGTTTTCAAACTTTTTGCTTTATAGAGTCAGTCAAATTAACGAGGACACTGAATCTAGAACAAGCAGTTGTGAAGAGGAAAAATCAGAGGTAAAATTCCTATTGCTTAATTTAAAAAACTGACCAATAAATAATGGCAGAAAATAGAACTAATGAAAAAGAGGACTATGTCAAGAATTATTCCCGGAACTATTAGCAAAATTGCAAAGAATGAAAGAGAGAAATATATCATTACCACACACCCACCAGAATGGGTAAAACTAAAATGACTGACAATATCATATGAACATGGCAACTGGAGCTCACTGCTGATAGAAGTATAAAGTGGTGTAACTGCTTTGGAAGACATTTGGCCATTTCTACTGTTGTTGTTAAAAAAATTGTTGTTGTTAGCTGCCAACAAACTGGCTCCTGACTCATGGTGATCCCATGCACAACAATATTGGATGCTTGTGGGCCATAGGGTTTTTACTGGCTGATTTTTGGAAGTATATCACTAGGCCTTTCTTCCTAGTGTATCTTGGTCTGGAAACTCCACTGAAATCTGTTCAGCATAATAGCAACACACAAGCCTTCACTGACAGATGGGTGCATTACGGAAGGCGAGAATGCTACCCCTGAACCACCACTGCCCCCTGGCCATTTCTACTAAGTTTATCCTATGACTCAACAGTTTCACTTTT
Source organism: Loxodonta africana (assembly GCF_030014295.1). Classification (NCBI taxonomy): domain Eukaryota; kingdom Metazoa; phylum Chordata; class Mammalia; order Proboscidea; family Elephantidae; genus Loxodonta; species Loxodonta africana. The sequence continues at coordinate 77,683,075 of NC_087353.1, forward strand.
AGTATATACCTAAGAGACACATGCCCATCAAAAGACAAGTAAAAAATATTTGCATGCATAGCCATTTTATTCATAATAACCCCAAACCTGAAATAGTCAAATATCTATCAACAGGAGAATTTTTCATTATTTTTTTCTTAAATATTATTTATTTTGTTGTTGTTGAGAATATACACAGCAAAAATACACCAATTCAACACTTTCTATGTGTACAATTTAGTGACATTGGTTACATTCCTTGAGTTGTGCAACTATTCTCACCTTCCTTTTCTGAGTTGTTCCTCCCTCATTAACATAAACTGGATGCCCCCTAATCTTCTGAGTTCCTGTTGTTGATTTGGTCTCAGTAGATAGTTCTTAAAAGAGCTCAAAGTAGACATTTTTTACTAGTTAAGCTACACTATTATTTGGTTTTAAGAAGACTTCAGGGGATATTTTTTATTTAAATTTAAAGATAATCTCAGGGCAATAGTTTCAGGGGTTCATCCATCCTCCATGGCTCCAGAAAGTCTAGAGTCCATGAGAATTTAAAATTCTGTTCTGCATTTCCCCCCTTTTGATCAGGATTCTTCTATGAAATTAAAATGTTGAGTAATGGTAGCTGGGCACCATCCAGTTCTTCTGGTCTCATGGCAAAGGAGGCAGTTGTTCATGGAGTCAATTAGCCACACATTCCATGTCCTCCTCCTATTCCTGACTCTCCTTCTTTCTCTGTTGCTCCAGGTGAATGGAGACCAATTGTTGTGCCCTGAATGGCTTTTAAGACCCCAGGCACTACACAATGAACTAGGAGATAGAACAGAAACACTAAACACATAATTAGCCCAATCAACTGCATGTCCCATGAAACCATGACCCTATAACCCCCAACCAAATCCCCTGAGATGTGTGGTTATGCATAGTAGCCTCAGCAGCTACTCCCTTTTTTTTTTTTTTTGTCACTGTTGTAAATATATCTATATCAAAACTTTTGCCAATTCAACTTTTTACAGGTATACGACTTATTGACAGCAGTTACAATCATTGGCTGTGCAATCCTATACTTAATCAATGCAATTTTTCTCTCACCGTTAACCCCCTTTTGCTCCTCCCCCTTGCTCCTGGCAAACACTGTTAAGCTTTGGCCTCTTTACATTTGCCTTTTCTTGTCTTTTTATGTAAGCGAAGTCATACAATATTTGTCTTTTTGTGATTGACTTATTTCACTCAGCGTAATGTCTTCAAGTTCTGTCCATATTGAAGCATGTATCAAGACGTCATTTTTCCTGTTGGCTGAGTAGTATTCCATTGTATGTATGTACCACATTTTGTTTATCCATTCATTTGTTGATGATCATATAGGTTGTTTCCACAATTTGTCTATTGTGAATAGTGCTGCAATGAACACTGGTGTACAAGTCTCTGAGTCTCTGCTTTCATGTCTTTTGAGTATATACCTAGGAGTAGAATTGTTGGATCAGTTCTATTTTTAGTATTTTGGGTAACTGCCACACTTTTCCACACAGCTGTACCATTTTACATTCTCACCAACAACAGATAAGGGTTCCAATTTCCCCACATCCTTGCCAACATTTGTTATTTTCTGTTTTTTTAATCTTAGCCATCTTAGTGGGAGTGAAATTGTATCTCATTGTAACTTTGATTTGTATCTCTTCTGATGGCTAGTGACATTGAGCATCTTTTCATGTGTTTGGTGACCATTTGAATGTCCTCTTTGGTGAAATGTCTGTTCAGATCCTTTGCTCATTTTATGATTGGGTTGTTTGTCCTTTTGTTGTTGCTGAAATTTTTATATATTTTGGTTATTAGATTCTTATTGGATATGGAGTTTCCAAAGATATTCTCCTAGTCAGTAGCTTATCTTTTCACTTTTTTGTTAAAGTCTTTTGCTGAACAAAAGTTTTTAATTTTTATGAGGTCCCATTTGTCTTTTGCTGTTTCTGATTTTGTTATTATATTAGATAATCCATTGTTAAAAGCCAGGCCTGACAGTGTTGTCCCCATATTTTCTTCTAAGAATTTTATGGTTTTTAGTTTTCACATTTAAGTCCGTAATCCATTTTGAATTTATCTTTGTGTATGGTGTGAAGTATGTGTCCTGTTGCATTTTTCTGCATGTGGAAATCCAATTTTCCCAGCACCATTTATTGAAGGGAAACCCTGGTGGCATAGCGGTAAAGTGCTACAGCTGCTAACCCAAAGGTTGACAGTTCGAATCTACCAGGTGCTCTTTGGAAACTCTATGGGGCAGTTCTACTCTGTCCTATAGGGTCACTATGAATTGGAATCAACTCAACAGCAATGGGTTTGTTTTTTTTGTTATTTATTGAAGAGACTCTTCTTTCCGCATTGAATAGACTTAGTATCCTTGTCAGAAATCAGTTGGCCATAGATGTTTGAGCTTATTTCTGGACTCTCAGTACTATTCCATTGGCCTATGTGTCTATTGTTATACCAGCACCAGGCTGTTTTGATTACTGTATCTGAATGTATCTGTTTCAAAATAAGGAAGTGTGAGTCCTCCTACTTTGTTCTTCTCTTTCAACATTGCTTTAGCTATTTGAGGCCTCTTGCCATTCCAGATAAAGTTGAGGATTGGTGTTTCCATTTCTGTAAAGAAGGATATTAGAATTTTAATAGGGATTGTGTTGAATCAGTAGACTGCTTTGAGTGGTATTGACATCTTAACAATACTATGTCTTCCAATTCATGAACGTAGAACATCTTTCCATTTATTTAAGTCTTCTTTAATCTCTTTCAGAGTCTTTTTTTTTTTAAATTGTAGAAATCCTTGATTAGATATTCCTAGGTATTTTAAAGGGTCATATCCTTTCATCATGCTTATTCAGTCTGCATGCTGAGCAAATAATCTAAGAAGCTGGACTATATAGAAAAGAATGTGGCATCAGGATTGGAAAAAGGCTCATTAACAACCTGCCATATGCAGATGACACAGCCATGCTTGCTGAAAGTGAAGAGGACTTGAAGCACTTACTGATGAAGATCAAAGATACAGCCTTCAGTATGAATTATACCTCAACATAAAACAAATATCCTCACAACTGGACCAATAAGCAACATCATGATAAGACTGAAGTTGTCAAGGATTTCATTTTGCTTGGATCCACAATCAACATCCATGGAAGCAGCAGTCAGGAAATCAAATGATGTATTTTGTTGGACATGTCTGCTGCAAAAGAAGCCTTTTAAGTGTTAAAAAGCAATTATAACAATATATCGTAATACAAATTAAGTGACTGTGGCCCCTAGGCAGGACAGGGTGGGATGGAACAAGCTTTCGTCATGCTACTAAAGTAACATTTTCAGACTGTGTTTTTGTGGGTAAGTAAAACTGTGAATAAGATGGGACTACTGTAATTAGTTTTGTGGAAATGGAATCCTACCATAAAAATGTTTCAATCTTGCTTTATTCACTTAACAGCATTTCTTGGTCAACTTTCTGTTTTAGGACTTCTAGGACTTCTTCATTCTAAAAATGACTATGGAGAAATCTAGGTTTTATTTAGATCTTTTCTGTCATTTCTTTATCCCATAATTTACTATTATTATTCACCATGTTGTGCTATATTAATGCATTTTATACCATGACAGTTCAATTATAATTTTGTCATATATTGTGCGAAGTAAAATAAGTAAACATGCCAAACCATTGGTGTATTAACAATGGTTATTTATGGGGGATGGTATTATGGTGGTTTTTATTTTCTTAATTTTGTGCAATGCACACATAGTAACTACTAAATAACTAAAGTAAAAGAAAATATGTGTTAAGTATAGTTGAAAACGTCATGCATTAGGAATGAAGCAGCGAAGGGGGAAATGGACTTAAAATATGTGAAAAGTTGTTATTTAGGTGGATTATATCTGTTCTATATAATCCTAAAACGTAAGATTAGAACTAATGTGCAAAGCTAGATATATTGGTTGGGAAATAATTTAAGCTTAAATATAGAGGAAGTTTTGACAGATCTTCCAAAAGAGGGAAATTTGAGATCCCCCAACACTAAGGGTATTCAAAAATAGGTTCAGTTTCCCCTTAGTGGGAATGTGATAGAGATGGTTTTGAGAACTGGAGGTTTCTGTGAAAGATAATCTTCTGAAACCAGTATATTGTAAAATCTTCCCTGGAAAATTATTCTTTAAAGACTTGATGTCTTCATATCACATCTGCTCAACTACCATAGATCTTCCCTGGCTATTTGATTATATGGCTTTCTCTAAGTCTTGAGCTTCTACTGAATTGACTCCATTTTCTATTTTTGAGTGTCTTTTCTTCTTAATTAGAGGATGATTTTCTTTTTTGATTTACTGGAATAGAAACCATAGCATGTTGTTGTTAAGTGCTGTTCAGTGCTGTCAAGTCAATTCTGACTCATAGCGGCCCTACTCGACAGAGTAGAACTGCCTCATAGGGTTTCCAAGAATGTAGTCTTTACGGAAGCAGACTGCCACATCTTTCTCATGCAGAGTGGCTGGTGGGTTTGAACGGTGGCCCTTTTGGTTATTAGCAACTGAGCATTTAACCAATGTGCCACCAGGGCTCCTTGAACCACAGCACATATATGTGTAATAAGTTAACTCATATCAACTAGCTAGGGTTACTAATATATAGAGTATCTTTTGGATTATTAGAAGACCCAAAATTATGAGATCCAATAACTAAGTACAGTGGAAAGCAATTTGTTATAGCAATTCGATAGTTTCTTTTTCTTCATTACTCCCATATTTCTGATTTACCAGAGGCATAAAAACTATAATAATCATTGTGGTAAAGAATAGTCTATATTTTCCCCAGTGCTCAGGGGAAATCAGTTTAGAATAAAAAATATATATAAGTATGAAAGTAGCATATTGGTGTGAGCTTTATCTCTTCCATTTCCTTCTTCGTCTAGGTTTGAAATTTTGTTTAGTGATCTAGAAGTGAGACAGAAAGAGCTGGGCATTGCTAGCTTTGGTGTCTCTATCACTACCATGGAAGAAGTCTTTCTTAGGTGAGTAATAATGCATGGGGAAAGGGAAAACCCTGGAGGGCAAGGACAACATTTAATTTCCCTTTGTAAGCTCAATAAATTTTCAGATTTCACACACTAGAAAATTTAAGGACAGGATGGCACTGTAGATGGAAGCACCACACTGCCCGTATGTAGCAAAGACCCAAGAAACTAAGTAAAACAGAAACAAACATCAGTCCTGGAACCCTAAGTGTCAAATGAAGGGATAAAGAGCTCAACCAAGCACCAAATGGTATCTCAAGGATAAAATTAAAAGATTTACAACAGGGAGTCAGAGAGGTCAATCTGTAAATGACAACAATGTCAGAACAATAAAAGAGGGAATAAACGTTGTAGGTATAGAACTTTCAAATGGAGATGAAGCCAAGATGGTATCCAGTAATAAAAGACTGTTTTAAACTTAGGAAGACAGAGGTAAATTTCAAAGTAATCACAAAGGAAGTTAACAAATATACTCATCAAAATAAAGAAGAAAAACATAAAGTCTCAGTAAATAAAAAACTACCAGAATGAAAGAAAAATAATCCACAAATTGAAAGGAATTCAGCACAAGAGTAAGAGGAACAAAGAAAACATCAGCACCACAAAAAAAGCACTACAAAATGACAGCAATAATCTCACATCTACCAATAATCACTTTGAACACAAATGGCTTAAATGCACCCATAAAGACAGAGTGGCAGAATGGATGAAAAAACAGGACCCATCCATATGCTGTTTACAAGATACACACCTTAAAAAAAAAGATATATTAAAAATCAAAGGATGGAAAAAATATATCACACAAACAGCAACCAAAAAAGAGCAGAAGTGGCTATACTTATGTCAGATAAAATAGATTTTAAAATAAAATCCACCATAAAAGACAAAGAAAGACATTATATAATGATTAAAGGGACAGCCCACCTTGAAGACATAACCATAATAAACATCTATGTACCAATGATAAAACCAATACCCACTGCCGTCGAGTCGATTACGACTTATAGCGACCCTATAGGACAGAGTAGAACCGCCCCATAGAGTTTCCAAGGAGTGTCTGGCGGATTTGAACTGCCGACCTCTTGGTTAGCAGCTGTAGCACTTAACCACTATGCCACCAGGGTTTCCTACCCAATGATAGGGCTTGAAAATACATAACAACAAACTGTAATAGCACTGAAAAGAGAAACCGACAGTTTAACAATAATAGTAGGAAACTTCAACACACCACTCGGCAAGGACAGAACATCTAGAAGGAAACTCAGTAAAGATACAGAAGATCTAAAGGCCAAAATTAACCAGCTGGACCTCATAAAAGACATCATATATACAACACTCCACCCTAAAGTAGCAAAGTACACATTCTTTTCCAATGCACATGAAGCATTTTCCAGAATAGACCACATCTTATGTCACAAAGCAACCCTCAACAAAATCCAAAACACTGAGATAATACAAAGTGTCTTCTCTGATCACAATGCCATAAAAATAGAAATTAATAACAGGAAGAGCAAGGAAAAAATATCAAATGCATGAAAACAGACTAATATCCTGCTTAAAAACCACTGGGTAATAGAAGAATTCAAAGACGGAATAAAAAAAATTCATAGAACCCAAATGCAAATGAAAACACATCATACCAAAACATTTGGGACACAGCAAAGGCAGTGTTCACAGGTCAATTTATAGCAATAAACGCCCACATCAAAAAGAAGAAAGAGATAAAACCAAAACATTAGCTACACAGCTTGAACAAATGGAAAGAGAACAGCAAAAGAAGCCCACAGCTACCAGAAGAAAGGAAATAATAAAGATCAGAGCAGAGATAAATGAAATAGAGAACAGAAAAACAACAGAATCAACAAAACCAAAAGTTGGTTCTTTGAAAGGATCAACAAAATCGACAAACCATTGGCCAAATTGACAAAAGAAAAAAGAAGAGGATGCAAATAACCCAAATAAGAAATGAAATGGACATTAAAACAGACCCAACTGAAATAAAAAGGATTATAACATAGTACTATAAAAAACTATATTTCAACAAATTTGAAAACCTAGAGAAAATAGATAGATTTCTAGAAACACACTACGTATCCAAATTAACACAAACTGAAGTTGAAAATCTGAACAGACCCGTAACAAGAGAAGAGATTGAAAAGGTAATTAAAAAAAAAAAAGCCCTGGCTCAGATGGCTTCACCAGAAAATTCTACCAAATATTCAGAGAAGAGCTTGTACCAGTACTACTCAAACTATTTCAGAACACAGAAAAGGAAGTGATACTTTTGAATTCATTTTATAAAGCCAACATAACCCTGATACCAAAACCAGGCAAAGATACTACAAAACAGAGAAAATTACAGACCAATCTCTCAGAAATATAGATACAAAAACTCTCAGCAAAATTCCAACCACTAAACTCACCATCATATCAAAAAAATAATACACCATGACGAAGCTGGATTCATACCAGGTATGCAAGGATAGTTCAACATTAAAAAATCAATGTAATCCACCACATAAATAAAACAAAAGAATCATATGATCATCTCAGTTGACACAGAAAAGGCATCTGACAAAGTCCAACACCCACTCCTGATAAAAACTCTCAGTAAGATAGGTATAGAAGGGAAATTCCTCAAGATAATAAAGGGCATCTATACAAAACCAATAGCCAACATCATTCTTATTGGAGAAAGGCTGAAAACATTCCCCTTAAGAACAGGAACAAGACAAGGATGCCCTTTATCACCACTTCTATTTAACACTGTGCTGGAAGTCTAGCTAGAGCAGTAAGGCGAGAAAAAGAAATAAAGGGTATCCACATTGGTAATGAAGAAGTAAAACTGTCCCTATTTACAGATGATATGATAAAAGTAAATTTCACTTTTTTCTTACGATACTATACATAGAAAACCCAAAAGGCTCCATGAAAAAACTACTGAAACTAATAGAAAGATTCAGCAGAGTAGCAGGATACAAGATAAAAGATAAGCATACAAAAATCAGTTGGATTCCTATACACCAATAAAGAGAATGATGAACAGGAAATCAGGAAAACAATACTATTTATAATAGCCCCTAAAAATAAAAATAAAACACTTAGGAAAATCCAACCAGGGATGTAAAAGACCTACACAAAGAAAACTGCAAAATACTACTGCAAGAAAGAGACCTACATAAATGGAAAAACATACCATGCTCATGCATAGATAGGCTCAACATTGTGAAAATGTCAATTCTACCCAAGGCAACCTACAAATACAATGCAATTCCAATCCAAATAGGAACAACATTCTTTAACAAGATGGAAAAACTAATCACCAACTTTATGTGGAATGGGAAGAGCCCCAGATAAATAAAGCACTATTGAAGAAGAAAAATAAAGTGGGAGGACCTGCACTACCTGACCTCAGAGCCTCCATTACAGCTCTGATAGTCAAAACAGCCTGATACTGGTGCAGTGACAGACACGTTGACCAGTGGAACCCAATTGAGTACCCAGATGTAAATCCATCCACCCATAGTCACCTGATCAATGGCCCAAAGTCCATCAAATGGGGAAAAGACAGTCTTTTTAAAAATGGTACTGGCAAAACTAGATGTCCTTCTGCAAAAAATGAAGCAGGAACCATACCTCACACCATACACAAAAACTAACTCCAAATGACTCAAAGATCTAAATATAAACCCCAAAACTGTGAAGACCATAGAAGAAAAAATAGGGTCAATGCTAGATGCCCTAATACATGGCCAAAATAGCATATAAACCATAATTAACAATACACAACAAACAGATCTGTCTTGGAAGAAGTACAACCTGAATGCCCCTTAGAAGCAAGGACGGTGAGACTGCGTCTTACATACTTTGGACATGTTGTCAGGAGGAATCAGTCCCTGGAAAAGGACATCACGCTTGGCAGCATACAGGCTCAGCATAAAAGAGGAGGACCCTCAACAAGGTGGATTGACACAGTAGTTACAACAATGGGCTCAAGCATAACAATGATTGTAAGGATGGTGAAGGACCAGGCAGTGTTTTGTTCTCTGGTGCATAGGGTCGCTATGAGTCAGAACCAACTCAACGGCACCTAACAACAACAACACCAATACAGAAACACCAGAAGATAAGCTAGATAACTGAGATCTTCTAAAAATTAAACACACTCATGCAAAGACTTCACTGATAGAGTAAAAAGACAGCCTATAGACTGGGAAAAATTTTTGGCTGTAACAAACCCAACAAAGGTCTAATTTCTAAAATCTACAGAAAAATCCAACACCTCTACAACAAAAAGACAAACTGTCCAATTAAAAAATGGGCAAAGGATATGAACAGACATTTCATCCAAGAAAATATTCAGGTGGCTAACAGACATGTGAGGAAATGCTTGAGATCACTAGCCGTTTAGAGAAATGCAAATCAAAACTACAATGAGATACCATCCTATCCTGACAATACTGGCATGAATCAAAAAAAACATAAAATAACAAATGTTGGAGAAATTGGAACTCTTATGCACTGCTGGTGGAAATGCAAAATGGTACAACCATTTTGGAAAAAGATATGGTGCTTCCTTAAAAAGCTAGAAATAGAAATACCATATGATCCAGGAATCCCACCCCTAGGAATATATTCTAGAGAAATAAGAACTGTCACATGAAATAGACATGTGCGCACCTGTGTCCACTGCAGCATTATTCACAACCACAAAAAGATGGAAACAACCTAAGTGCCCATCAACAGAAAAATGGATAAACAAACTATGGAATCCTATACAGCAATGAAGAACAATAATCAATCTCCGAAACATCTCACAACGTGCATGAATCTGGAGGGCATTATGCTGAGTGAAATAAGTCAATCACAAAGGACAACCATTGCATGTGATCAGTATTATAAAAACTCATGAAAAGGTTTATATACAAAAAGAAACAAACTTTGATGGTTACAAGGGAGGGGAGGGGTGGAGAGGGAAAAACACTAAACAGACAATAGATAAGTGGTAACTTTGGTGAAGGGTAAGACAGTACACAATGCTGGGGAAGCAAGCACAATTTGACCAAGCCAAGGTCATGGAAGCTTCATAGACACATCCAAACTCCCTGAGGGGTAGAATTACTGGGCTGAGGGCTGGAGACCATGGTCTCAGGGGACATCTATCTCAATTGTCATAATAAAGTTTACAAAGAAAATGTTCTACATCCTACTTTGATGAGTAGCGTTTGGGGTCTCAAAAGCTTGTGAGTGGCCATCTAAGATACGCCACTGGTCTCATCTGGTCTGGAGCAAGGGAGAATGAAGAAAACCAAAGACACAAAGGAAAGATTAGTCGAAAGGACTAATGTACCACAACTACCACAGCCTCCACCAAACTCGGTCCAATACAACTAGATGGTGCCCAGCTACCACAACTGATTGCTCTGACAGAGATCACAATAGAGGGTCTCGGACAGAACTGGAGAAAAATGTAGAAGAAAATTCTAACTCACAAAAGAAGACCAGACTTACTGGTCTGACAGAGACTAGAGAAACCCCAAGAGTATGGCCCCTGCACACGCTTTTAACTCAGTACTGAAGTCCCTCCTGAGGTTCACCTTTCAGCCAAAGATTAGACAGGCCCATAAAATAAAATGAGACTAAATGGGCACACCAGCCCAGGGCAAGGACGAGAAGGCAGGAGGGGATAGGAAAGCTGGTAATAGGGAACCCAAGGTCGAGAAGGGGAGACTGTTGACATGTCATGGGGTGGGCAACCAATGTCACAAAACAATATGTGTATTAATTGTTTAATTTGCTCTGTAAACCTTCGTCTAAAGTACAATAAAGAAAAAAAAAGAAAATTTAAGGGGTTGTAACATTACTTGAACTAAAAAAAAAAATTATCCCCATCATTTCATAAAAGAATGGATATTTTAATTCATCCAAATAGGAATTAAAAGTTAATCTTTAATTTGAATGAGTTCAATTTAATGAAATACTCATTACATGGCCCTTTTCTGAGTTTACCTCAAACATCTAGCAGTCCCCTGGTGTTTGGAAACCATTGCTCTACAGTAGTTACCGTACTGCCTCCATATAATGCCCCTGGCAGCCAATAAGAAAATCAGGTAGCCCTCTGAGCTGAAGGCTGTTACTCACATTCTCCAAACAAAATATATTGGAGTAGTGTTGAAATGAAATGCTTTGTGCTTTTTTTTTGACATAGGGTCAGTAATATGGCAGATCCACAAGATATGAAAGCTACCCAGCCTCCCTTGAAGATGAACACATTCATAAAGAAAAACCAGAATGTGAATTCATCTGCATATTTTGAGACAGCAGATTGTGCCATCCTTAATGAAAGCTCTGCTACTATGTTTAATACTGGGGTAAGCACGTTCATTAAGAAACCTGATGTATATTTAGTTGGGGCATAAGAAGTACATTTTATTTTAATACTTGAAGGAGTGTGGAGTTCTTGGTGATGGCAGACCCAACCATATGTGGGACAGTCTGTTCCACACCTAATTAATTTCCTAATTCAGAAGTTACAGGTTCTAGATAAAGATAACAGCTATTACTCTCAACCACTGTTTCTCCTCAGGGTCCTTTTTTTCTTTGTTTTAGAATTCATTTTTTCAGTTGGTAACCCAGAAAGTTGAAGCTTGATTAAGGGCACTAGTGAACATGGTTTTTAATAATCAAGAATGCCCATATTTTAAATATTTTATGTTTTTGTAATGGGAATTGTTATACTACCTAAAGGATCATTTTCAAATCAGTATGATCATTACCATAAATCTCTGAGCTGCCAGGCATTTCTTTCATTCTCCTTCTAGGTTATCTATTCCCCCTATAAATCACCCTGGTTTCCTTAACTACTGAGAGTCTGAGAAACATAGGATCCAGTTTTTTCAAGTGTCCCTGTGAATACTTACACTGAGGGTGGATGAACCAGCTGAGAAGCAGTGTAGTACTGTGGGAACACTTGGATCCAGACAGAACTGAGTTAGAATTTTTTCCCAGCATTTATTAGCCATGGAACTTTGGATTTTAATAATGCCTAAAAAATCAATTTTTGCTTGTATCAGATGATTAATAAATGCAGCTTTCCCATGTATGTACATTTCTATTTTTCCCTATTTACCCTTTCACAGAAGATGCAGATAAAAGAGGATCTGGCAGGCCACCTTGGAAAGATTCCTGATACCTGAATTAGCATATTCTTACATTTTAAAGTTATTTCCAATAGCCCATCTTTGTGAAAGCTGTCAAGAACACTATGTTCTGCTTTTGCGACAGTATGAAGCCCAGAGAAAAATCCTCCCTCATTCAGAGGACATTTCTTAATCAGAGCAAGGACATTTTCTCACTTTGAACCCGGTCAAATATCTTGAAATCTGGGAATGAAAACATTATGCGTTCTCTCTCTGTGTGTGTACATCTCCAGAATGTATTGGAACATTTCCCTTAGAAAACAAACAAACAAACAAAAAAACCCAAAGATCACAAGAGAAACAGATGTGATTTTGTTTTTCTGGCCATAGATAATAAAATACTATTAATGAGGAAAATAATCGTGTTGAGATTTTACATATTTCATATCAAAATCCAGACCTTAACATTTTATTTAATATCTTACAGCAGAGGTCTGCCAACTTTTTCTGTAAAGGGGCAGACAGTAGGTGGTTTAGGCTTTGTGGACCATACGGTCTCTCACAGTCATTTAACTGTTCCATTGTAGCATGCAAACAGCTACAGACAATACAGAAATGAATGGGCATATCTGTGTTCCAAAAAACTTTGTGTACAAAAACAGGCCATAGTTTGTCGACCCTTGCCTTATGTAAACAAAAGACTGTTTATGCTGTCATCATGTTGATTCATTATGATAAAATTGCAAAGCACTGATCTGAATGGATTTCAACAAGAATGACCTGTTTAGGTCTACGTCTATCATAACGTTTCTCTCTCCTTTCTTTAGTGGTCTCTCTACCACCAGCAGTTCCGTGCCATGTTCATAAAGAGGGCGATGTTCAACTGGCGCAGCTGGAAACTGGTGTTGCTACAGATACTGGGACTTCTAGGTGTCATTACCTTTCTCTTAAAAGTTGATGACTTTTCAAATGAGGATGAAGAGATTACCAGACAAATGGATTTGGGTCAATATGGTCGAACTATTGTACCTTTATCTATTTCTGGGAATTCTAGTTTGACTGTGAATCTCTTTAAACACCTGGAGAGTATGCTAAAATCTGAAAAACAAATACTTCATAAAGTACAAGGTAGGAGGCTCTTTAAAAAAGACTGCTCTTAGATGGAGACCTATTTGTGTCACTTCCAAAGAAAGATCTTAATTTTAGTCTTTAACTACCTGCTCCTTTCTTTTTCTGCCAGTCACCAGTCTCAGAGGCAGCTAATCTGGAGGCAAGAAAGCAGTTCTTCAGTCTGTAGACTGGTCATACCTAAAACAGGAATACTGAAGGCTTAAGGGGCTAGCTCCCAGGATGAATTTATTTTTTAAACTAGTAATAATAATGTTTCCATTTACTGAGCATTTACTTTTGGCAAAAGCCCTGCTAAACTAGCTTTACCTACCTGTCATTTAATCAGAGTAATTGCCATATTTAGTAGCTATCTTTATTATTTTCAATTAAATGAGGAGAATTGATATTTGAGGAAGTCGAGTAATTAGCTCCAAATCAGATATCTGGGTGGTGCAAATGGTTAATGCCCTTGGCTGCTAACTAAAAGGTTGACAGTTCAGGTCTGCTCAGAAGCACCTCAGAAGAAAGGCCTGGAGACCTACTTTTAAAACCGCAGGCATTGAAAACCCGGTGGAGCACAGTTCTACTCTGATGCACACATGGTGGCCATGAGTTGAAGCTGATTCCACAGCAATTAGTTGAAGAAAACAGAGACTTGAATTTAACCTAATTTGGCTGGAGTCTGCAAACTTAGCCACTCACTGCACCACATCACCTCTCTGAACGTAATGTTTGTTTTCTTTCAAGTGTAATCCTATTTCCTGGAACTGCCATCTGACAGTGTTCCTTTGCCTGCAGTATTTTTTTTTTTTTCCTCTCCTTCAGGTTCTGTTGTGAGAGATGAAAATACATTTGGAAATGTGGTTTGTTCCATATCATCATATCCTAGTTCTATAGCCTACAAATAATAGATGGATTGACTACAATTAATTGTCTCTATTCCTTCTTCCCTGTTAGAACAATAGATAAACATTTGTTAACCAAGGTCACACAGTGAAGAGTGAGGGAAAAGGAAGTGTCCTGACTCATAAAATGAATTTTCTATTACAGCATACTAACATTTAAAAATGTAAAATGCTTACTTGAGTATGCTTTATTGATAGATCAATAGCAAGAATGAAAATACAGCAGGGTAATATAATATCCATAATATAATAATATCAATAAATTGATATTATCTGTTTTCAATTAAATGTTATCTTTCTGTTCATTAGCAAAAGATTATGTAGGAAAAGAAAGGTGTCTTTTAGGGCCAACCAATCCAACTTTGTTTTAAGAAACTTACATGTACTTTTCAAGTTAATTACCTTAGCCACAAGGACCTTTCATAAACGCATTTTACTAATTTTATGTGGTTTCTGACTACTTCAAACTGCATGCCTTTTTAACTTAATTTTTTAGGGTAAGAAAAGGACAAGAAATCCTTTAGAAGATGTTCTCCCTTTTTCCCACAATTCAGGAAAAGTATTTTCCAATGAGGAAGCAGTTTTTTAGTTAATTTTTCATCTCTTTCTTCTCAAATAATATGTGCATTGTTGTTGTTAGGTGCTGTCGAGTCAGTTCCGACTCATAGCGACCCTGTGCACAACAGAACGAAACACTGCCTGGTCCTGTGCCATCCTGACAATCGTCATGCTTGGCTCATTGTTGCAGCCACTGTGTCAATCCACCTCATTTCAGGGTTTTCCTCTTTTCCGCTGACCCTGTGCTCTGCCAAGCATTATGTCCTCTAGGGACTGTTCCCTCCTGAAAACATGTTCAAAGTATGTAAGATGCAGTCTCGCCATCCTTGCTTCTAAGGAGCATTCTGGTTGTACTTCTTCCAAGACAGATTTGTTCGTTCTTCTGGCAGTCTGTGGTATATTCAATATTCTTCGCCAACACCACAATTCAGAGGCGTCAACTCTTCTTTGGTCTTCCTTATTCAGTCTCCAGCTTTCACATGCATACAGTGTGATTGAAAATACCATGGCTTGGGTCAGGCGCACCTTAGTCTTCAAGGTAACATCTCTGCTTTTCAACGCTTTAAAGAGGTCTTTTGCAGCAGATCTGCCCAATGCAATGCGTCTTTTGATCTCTTGACTGCTGCTTCCATGGGTGTTGATTGTGGATCCAAGTAAAACGAAATCCTTGACGACTTCATTAGCACTGGGGAAATCACTGTTAACTTTTTAAGCCAAGCCATGAAATCAGTGGATATGAGCTTTAAAAAGGTATTCTGGCACAATCAAAACTGATAAAATGTCACCTGCCTTCCCAAACTGGGTTAAACATTTCTTCTTTTACTCCCATAATTTAGATGCATGCATCTTTTATACAATTTATCTCAGCGAATCACAACAATGCATTTTTCATGTGTTTCTCACGCTAGATTCATACTTCCTTCACATCTCTAGTACCTAACCCAATTGCTGGGACATAATAAGCACATAATTAAATACAATCGCATCAAACTGAATTGAATGTGGAGGATAGATTGAGTAGGGAGAGACTAGAGTCAAAGCAGTCTGCTGGGATAAATGGTGATAGCCCAGGCAAGAGAGGAGAAAGGCCTGAAACAAAATAGTGGAGTTTAAGGAAAGAGACTATATCTTTCCTTAAAAGATCCTACACATCTAAAGAAAAAATCATTTTTCTCTTTAGATATGTAAGAACCAGTAATGTTGAGTTTTTTTTAATTAAAATTTTATTTTGAGATTATTATAGATTCACAGTTGTGAAAAATAGTACTGACACATCCCATGAGCCAATGGTAACATCTTGCAAAACTATACAACAGTATCACAACCAGGATATTGACAGTGATGCAGTCAAAACAGAACATTTCCATCAGCACAAGTATCCGTCATGTTTCCCTTTTACAACCCCTGGCAACCACTAATTTGTTCTATTGTTACATCATTTCAAGAATGATGTAACAATAAAACCATATAGCATGCAACTTTTGGGATTGGCCTTTTTCACTCACATAATTTTCTGGAGATTGACTCAGGTCATTGCACGTATCAATAGTTTACCCTTTTTTATTGCTGAGTGCTATTCCATGCACCACAATTTGTTTACTCATTCACCCACTGAAAGACCTCTGGGTTGTTTCCAGTTCTTCAGTATAAAGCTGCCATGAAAATTTGTGTACAGGTTTTTGTATGAACATAAATCAGCTCTTCGGGATAAATGGACAGCAGTGTACTTGTTGGGGCATATGATACCCATTGCCGTCAAGTCGCTTCCAACTCATAGTGACCCTATGGGACAGAGTAGAACTGCCCCATAGGGTTTCCAAGGAGTGCCTGGTGGATGTCAACTGCTGACCTTTTGGTTAGCAGCTGTAGCTCCTAACCACTGTGCCATCAGGGTTTCCAGGCATAGGATAGTTTCATGTTTAGTTTATTAAGAAACTATCAAATTGTTTTCAAGAGTTGCTGCTCCACCAGCAATGTATGAGTGATCCAGTTTCTCTGCAGCTTCCCCAACATTTGGTGTTATCATTTTTTATTTTAGCCATTCTGATATGTGTGTAGTGATATCTCATTGTGGTTTTAATTTGCCTTTCCGTGATTTGAATTTCTATATCTCTTGATATACTTATTTGTCATCCATATATAGTAGTGTCCACTGAATTATTTGTTCATATCTTTTGCCCATTTTCTAACTGGATTATTTTTTACTGTTGAGTTTTGAGAATTCTTTATATATTCTAGATACTAGTGGTTTACAGATATTTTCTTCCATCTGTAGCTTGTCTTTTCATCATCTTAACAATATTTTCCAGAGCAAAAGTTTTAAATTTTGATGAAGTCTAATTTAATATGTTTTCTTTTATGGATTGTGCTTTTGGTATCAAGTCTAAGAATTTGCCTAGCTCTAGATTTTGAAGATTTTCTCCTTTCTAAAATTTTTTGTTTCACATTTTACATTTAAGTTCATGATCCATTTTGAGCTAATTTTAGTGTAAGTTGTAAGAGTCGAGTTGAAATTAATTGTTTTGCCTGTGGATGTCCGGTTGAATAGCAGCATTTGTTGAGATGCTGTTTCCACTGAATTATTTTGCACTTTTGTCAAAAATCAGCTGTGCATGCCTAAGTTTATTTCTTGGTTTTCTGTTCTGATACATTGATCTGTGTATCTGTCCTCTGCCAATACCACAGAGTCTGGATTACTATGATTACATAATATCTTGAAATCTGGTACACTGATTCCTCCCACTTTATTCTAGTTTATAAAAAGCTATTGAAGTTCCTTTGCCTTTCCATATATATTTTAGAATTACGTTGTCTTTCTCTACACAATATTTGTTAGGATTTTGATAAGAATTACATTAAATCTGTCTATCAATTTGGGGAGAATTAACATCTATATTATGTTGAGTGTTCCAATTCCTGAACTCTATTTATTTTGACCTTCGTTGATTTCTTTCCTCAGCATTGTATAATTTTCAGCATACAATTCCTGTGCATGTTTTGTTAAATGTACTCCTGTTTTATTTCTTCGATAAATTTTAAATGGTAAATGGTATTTAAATTTAAATGGTATTGTATTTTTAATCTTTATCTTGTAGCCTGTGACCATGATGGACTCATTTATTAGTTCTAGAAAAGTTTTTTTGTAGATTCCTTGGGATCTTCTACACAATCATGTCATCTGTAAATAGGGACAGTTTAACTTCTTTATGATCTGAATGCCTTGTATTTCCTGTGCATATTTTATTGCAGTGAATAGAACTTCCAGCACGGTGTTGAATCACAATGGCAAGACTGGACATTCTTTCCCCATTCTCAATACAGGGGCAAGTGTGCAGTTTTTTGCTATTAAGTATAATGCTGGCTCTAGGGTTTTTGAAGATGCTTTATATAAAGTTCAGGGAGTTCCCCTCTAGTTCTCTTTTTCTAAGAGTTTTATCATGAATAGGTGTTGAGTTTTGTCAGATGCTTTTTCTTCATAGATTGGTATGATCATGTGCTTTTTCTTTTTCAGCCTGTTAATATGGTAGATGACATTGATGGATTTTTCAAATATTGAACCTGCTTTGCATCTCTGGAATAGACCCCACTTGGTTATGGGGTATAATTCCTTTTATATATTGTTGAAATTCATTTGATAATATTTTAAGAGATTTTTTTGCACCTATGGTCATGAACGATATTGTTCTGTAGTTTCCTTTTTTGTACAGTCTGGTTTTGTTATTGGGGAATACTAGCTTCATCAAATGAATTGGTAAATGTTACCTCTTCAGTTTTCTGGAAGATATTGTGTAGAATTAATATTTATTCTTCTTTAAATATTTGGTAGAATGGGCAAGTGGAACCATCTGGGCTTGGATATTTCTCTTGAGGGAATTTTGAAATTATGATTTCATACCGGATGAATTGTGGTTTGTGTATTTTGAGGAAGTCATTCCCTTTTGCCTAAGTTGGCACATTTATGTGTGTAGAGTTGTTTTTACTATTCTCTTATTATCCTTTTGGTACCTGCAGGATCTGTAAAATTTTCCTTTTCATTCCCAATATTGGAAATTTATGTCCTCCCTGTTATTTTTCATCCATTTTTTCTCTCTGTGCTTTTGCCTGGGTATTTTCTAACCACCTGTCTTTCAGTTCACTGATTTACTCTTCATTTGTGTTCAACCTGCTATTAATTATATATTGAGTTCTGAAATGTAATTTTTTTTTTAAATAATATTTCACTGTATTTTGGTAAAACTCTTCACAGCAAATTAGGTTCCCATTTAACAGTTTCTGCACAAATAATTCAGCAACATTAGTTACCTTTTTCACAATGTGTCAACATTTTCTTTAATTGCCTTCTAGTTGTTCCATTTTTAGTACTCTAGTTTCCAAAAAAAATAAAAATTTTTTTTTTTTTTTTAGTTTCCCTGCCACCTTATCTTCTTATCTTTGCTTTGGAGTAATTGCTGATCTTTGGTCTAATATAGATGCTGATTTTTTTTTTTTTTTTTATTGTGCTTTAGGTGAAAGCTCAGAGTGCAAATTAGTTCCTAATTCAAAAATGTATACACAAATTGCTTTGTAATACTGGCTGTAATCCCTGCATTGTTTCAGCACTCTCCCCAGTCTTCCTATCCCTCCCTGCCTTCTCGTCTTTGCTTTTAGGCAGGTATTGCCCATTTGGTTTCATATACTTGATTGATCTAAGAAGCATGTTCCTCATGTGTCTTATTGTTTGTTTTATAAGCCTATCTAATCTTTGGCTTTCCCCTATGTTCCCCCTATGTCTGTCAGTTTGTCATACTGTGGGGACTTGTGTATTGCTGTGATGCTGGGAGCTATACCACCAGTATTCAAATACCAGCAAGGTCACCCATGGTGGACAGGTTTCTGCTGCGCTTCTAGACAAAGACAGACTAGGAAGAAGAACCCAGTGGTCTACTTCTGAAAAGAATCAGCCACTGAAAACCTTATGAATAGCAGGAGAACAGTGTCTGATACATAGTGCTGGAAGATGAGCCCCTCAGTTTGGAAGGCACTCAAAGTACAACTGGAGAAGAGCTGCCTCCTCAAAGTAGAGTCTACCTTAATGATGTGGATGGAGTCAAGCTTTCGGGACCTTCATTTGCTGATGTGGCATGACTCAAAATGAGAAGAAACAGCTGCAAACTTCCATTAATAATTAGAACACAGAATGTATGAAGTATGAATCTAGGAAAACTGAAAATTGCCAAAAATGAAATGGAATGCATAAACATCAATACTTGAGGGATTAGTGAGGTGAAATGGACTGGTATTGGCCATTTTGAATCGGACAATCATATATATGATCTACTCTGCCAGGAACGACATATTGAAGAGGAATGGTGTATTCGTCAAGAAGAGCATTTCAAGATCTATTCTGAAGTACAATGCTGTCAGTAATAGCATAATATCCATATACATACAAGGAAGACCAGTTAATACAACTATTATCCAAATTTATGCACCAATCACTAAGGCCAAAGATAAAGAAATTGAAGATTTTTACCAACTTCTGCAGTCTGAAATTGACCAAACATGCATGCAATCAGGATGCACTGATAATTACTGGTGATTGGAATGTGAAAGTTGGAGATAAGAAGGACTGGTAGTTGGAAAATATGGCCTTGGTGAGAGAAACAATGTTGGAGATCGCATGATTGAATTTTGCAAGACCAGTGACTTCTTCATGGCAAATACCTTTTTTCACCATCATAAACAGCGATTAGACATGTGGACCTTGCCAGATGAAATACACAGGAATCAAATCAGCTACATCTGTGGAAGGAGATGATGGAAAAGCTCAATATCATAAGCCAGAACAAGGCGAGGGGCCAACAGTGGAACAGAGCATCAATTGCTCATATTCAAGTTCAAGCTGAAACTGAAGAAAATTAGAACAAGTCCACGAAGCCAAAGTATGACCTTAAACATATCCCATCTGAATTTAGAGATCATCTCAAGAATCGACTTGATGCATGGGACACTAATGACCAAAGACCAGATGAGTTGTGGAATGACATCAAGGACATTGTACATGAAGAAAGCAAGCGGTCATTAAAAAGACAGGAAAGAAAAAGACCAAAATGGATGTTACAAGAGACTCTGAAACTTGCTCTTGAACACTGAGCAGCTAAAACAAATGGAAGAAATGGTGAAAAGAGTTGAACAGAAGATTTCAAAGGCAGCTCAAGAAGACAAAGTAAAGTATTATAATGACATGTGCAAAGACCTGTAGGTAGAAAACCAAAAGGGAAAAACACATTAAGCAATTTTCAAGCTGAAAGGACTGAGGAAACAATTCAAGCCTCGAGTTGCAATATTTAAGGATTCTATGGAGAAAATATGAAATGATGCAGGAAGCCTCAAAAGAAGATGGAAGGTATACACAGAGTCACTATACCAAAAAGAATTGATCGGCATTCAACCATTTCGAGAGGTAGCATATAATCAGGAACCGATGATACTGAAGGAAGAAGTCCAAGCTGCACTGAAGGCATTGGCAAAAAACAAGACTCCAGGAATTGAGGAATACCAATTGAGATATTTCAACAAACAGATGTAGCACTGGAAGTGCTCACTTGTCTATGCCAAGAAACTTGGAGGACAGCTGCCTGGCCAACTGACTGTAAGAGATCCATATTTATGCTTATTACTAGGAAAGGTGATCTAACCAAATGCAGAAATGATAAAAACATGTCAATATCACACGCAAGTAAAATTTTGCTGAAGATCATTCAAAAGCGGCTGCAGCAGTATATCGACAGCGAACTGCCAGAATTTCAAGCTGGAATCAGAAGAGGACGTGGAACCAGGATATCATTGCTGATGTCAAATGGATACTGGCTAAAAGCAGAGAATACCACAAAGATGTTTACCTCTGCTTTATTAACTATGCAAAGGCTTCAACTCTGTGGATCATAAAAAATTATGGATAACATTGCAAAGAATGGGAATTCCGAACACTTAACTGTGCTCATGAGGAACCTGTACATAGATCAAGAGGCAGTCATTTGAACAGAACAAGGAGATACTGAGGGGTTTAAAGTCAGGAAAGGTGTGTGTCAGGGTTGTATCCTTTTACGATACCTATTCAATCTGTATGCTGAGCAAATAATACGAGAACCTGGACTAAATGCAGAAGAACGGACATCAGGGTTGGAGGGAGACTCATTAACAACCTGCATTATGCAGATGACACAACCTTGCTTGGTGAAAGTGAAGAGGACTTGAAGCATTTACTGATGAAGATCAAAGACCACAGCCTTCAGTATGGATTACACCTCAATATAAAGAAAACAAAAATCCTTATTGGATCAATGAGCAATATGATAAACAGAGAAAAGACTGAAGTTGTCAAGGATTTCATTTTACTTGGATCCACAGTCAACACCCATGGAAGCAGCAGTTAAGAAATCAAAGGATGCATTGCATTGGGCAAACCAGCTGCAAAAGACCTCTTTAAAGTGTTGAAAAGCAAAGATGTCACCTTGAAGACTAAGGTGCTCCTGACCCAAGCCATGGTGTTTTCTATTGCCTCACATGTATGAGAAAGCTAGACAATGAATAAGAAAGACCAAAGAAGAACTGATGCCTTTGAATTATGGTGTTGGTGAAGGATATTGAATATGCCATGGGCTGCCAAAAGAATGAACAAATCTGTCTTGGAAGAAATACAACCAGAATGCTCCTTAGAAGCAAGGATGGTGAGACTACATCTCACATACTTTGGACATGTTGTCAGGAGGGATCAGTCCCTGGAGAAGGACATCATGCTTGGTAGAGGGCCAGTGAAAAATAGGAGGCCATCAAAAAAATAGATTGACACAGTGGCTACAACAATGGGCTTAAGCATCACAATGACTGTGAGGATGGCACAGGACCAGACAGTGTTTCATTCTGTTGTATATAGGCTTGCTATGAGTCGGAACTGACTCGTTGGCACCTAACAACAACAATCTTTGGATGAAAGGTGGATTTCAGGAGTGGCTTCAGTTCTGAGTTAGTAGGGTGTCTGGTGGCCATAGTCTCAAGCGGTCCTCCAGTCTCTGGCAGACACACGAAAGTCTGGTCTTTTGTGTGTGTGTGTGAATTTGAATTTTGTTCTGTATTTTTCTCCTACTCTATCCAGGACCCTCTATTGTGATCCCTGTCAGAGTGGTCAGTGGTGGGAGCTGTGCACCATCTAGTTCTCCCAGGCCCAGCCTGGTGGAGGCTATGGTTCATGTGGTCCTTTAGTCCTTGGGACTAATATTGTCCTTGTGTCTTTGGTTTTCTTTATTCTCCTTTGCTCTGGATACGATGGGACCAAAAGTTGTATCTTAGATGGCCACTTGCAAGCTTTTAAGACCCCAGATACTATTCACCAAAATAGGATGAAGAACATTTTCTTTATGACTATGTTATGCCAATTGACCTAGATGTCCCCCAAAGCCATGGTCCACTGCCGTAAGCCCCAGTAACTCTGTCCCTCAAGGTGTTTGGATGTGTCTAGGAAGCTTCTATGACTTTACCTTGGTTAAGTTGTGCTGACTTCACCTATATTATTGTGTTCTTTCCCTTCACCAAAGTTAACACTTGCATACCATTTAGTTAGTGCTTTCCCCTTCCCTACCCCTCACCTCTCTTGTTACCATCAAAGATTTTTTGTGTGTGTGTAAATCTTGGTTTTCTATAATAATGGTGTCATACAGTATTTGTCCTTTTGTGATTGACTTATTTCACTCAGCATAACGCCCTCCAGATTCATCCATGTCGTGAGATGTTTCATGAGTTCGATTGTTCTTTACCATTGAGTAGAATTCCATTGTGTGTATGTACCATAGTTTGTTTATCCATTCATTTGTTGATAAACACTTAGGTTGTTTCTATCTTTTTGCTGTTGTGAATAATGCTGTAATGAACATGGGTGTGCATACGTCTATTTGTGCAACAGCTCTTATTTCTCTAGGATATATTCCTAGATATATTCTAGGAGTGGGATTGCTGGATTTTATGGTATTTCTATTTTTAGTTTTCTGTGGAGGCACTGTGTCATTTTCTATAGTGGTTGTACCACCTTCCTCTTAGCAGTGCATGAGAGTTCCAATCTTCCTGAAGTCTCTCCAATATTTGTTATTTTTTCCAGTATCAGTAATGTCGGTGTGAGATGATATCTCATTGTAGTTTTGATTTGCATTTCTCTAACGGCTAATGATCTCGAGCATTTCCTCATATGTCTGTTAACGTGAATATCTTCTTTGGTGAAGTGTCTGTTCCTATCTTTTGACCATTTTAATTTGTCTTTTTGTTATTAAGGTGCTGAAGTATTCTACAGATTTTAGAGATTAGACCCTCGTAGGATATGTCATAGCCAAAATTTTCTTCCCAGTCTGAAGTTTCTCTTTTTACTCTTCTGTTCAAGTATTCAATGAGCGTATGTGTTTAATTTTTAGGAGCTCCCCATTATCTAGTTTATCTTCTGGTGTTTTTGCATTGTTAGTTATAGTTTATATTCTATTTATGACATGTATTAGGGCCCCTAGCGTTGTTCCTATTTTTTCTTCCGCAGTCTTTATCTCTTTAGGTTTTATATTTAGGTCTTTAATTCATTTTGAGTTAGTTTTTGTGTATGGTGTGAGGTATACATTCTGTTTCATTTTTTTACAGATGGATATCCAGTTTTGCCAGCACCATTTGTTAAAAAGACTGTCTTTTCCCCCTATTTAATGGATTATCATTCTTTGTTAAAGATCAGCTGACCATAGGTGGATGGATTTACGTCTGGGTCCCTGATTCTGTTCCATTGGTCTATGTGTCTGTCATTGTACCAGTACCAGGCTGTTTTGACTACTGTAGCTGTATAGTCGGTTCTGAGATCAGGTAGTATAAGGCCTCTTTGTTCTTTTTCTTCAATAATGCTTTGCTTATCCAGGGCCTCTTTCCTTCCCATATAAAGTTGGTGATTAGTTTTTCCATCTCATTAAAGAATGCTGTTGGTATGTGGATCAGAATTGCATTATATCTGTAGATTGCTTTGGGTAGAACTGACATTTTCACAATGTTGAGCCTTCCCATCCATGAGCATGGTATGTTTTCTATTTATGTAGGTTTCTTTTGGTTTCTTGCAATAGCATTTTGTAGTTTTCTATGTGTAGGTCTCTTACGTCCCTGGTTAGATTTATTCCGAAATGTTTTATCTTTTTACGTGCTATTATAAATAGTATTGTTTTTCTGATTTCATTTTCAAAGTTCTCTTTGTAGATGTATATGAATCCAGCTGATTGTTGCATGCTGATCTTGTGTTCTGCTACTCTGATGAATCTTTTTATTAGTTCTACTAGTTTTCTTGTGGAATCTTTGGGATTTTCTATGTATAGGATCATATCATCTGTGAATAGGGATAGTTTTACTTCTTTCTTACCAATTTGGATACTCTTTATTTCTTCTTCTTGCCTTATTGCTGTAGGTAAGACTACCAGCATAATGTTAAATAGGAGTAGTGATAAAGGGCATCTTTGTCTTGTTCCCATAGATGTTTTTTTTAATGGAGCACCTTACCCACAGATAACATTCTTTATTTTGCATGCCCATCTGTTATTTCACTAGACCTCAGCTGACAGTTTCAGTTCAAGGTTTAAAGAGAATCTTACAGTGATAGTTTCAGGGAGTCCTGTAGTTTCAACTGGTCCAGGAAGTCTGGACTTTTTAAGAATTTGAGTTCCATTCCACATTTTTTTCCCATTCTATCACTGTCTGTCTATTGTGGCCTTGATCAGAATGGTTGGTAGTGGTAGCCAGTCACCATCTAGTTCTTTTAGTCTCAGGTCTTATGGAGATTCAGTATCACTCATTTGCAGTGTCTTAGCTTCCCTGTACCCTTTACCAAGTTATATGGCTTGTGAAATCCCACAGCCAATCTGGACCACCTTAAATGGACTACACATTCCTCAGTTTAGCTCCCTTCCTGTGTTCTTTGTTTGGGGTGTTGCCCATCCACAACCCAAGGTGGCCACAGTGAGTCAGGTGCTCTGGATGCCAGCATCAAGAAACTACCAGCTTCTCTGCTTAACCTGCTCCTCCTCTCCCCTATTTGGATACTCACCTCAGGTCTCCAATACTTCAACTGATGTCCAGAGCTCTGAGATCTCAGTCTGTGCCTATTTTTATTCATTGTTCAGTGAGTTAGTTGCAAGGGGATAAATGGGAGCAACTGTTTACTCCATTATCTTCCCAATCTCCTTCCTTTTTTTTTTTTTTTAATTCATACATCACCATTTGATTCTTTCCAGGGACTCCAGTTTTTTGGTACATTTTCAATCTCTAATATCTAGTTTACCTGTGGATCTGTTTATTTTATCCGTGCTCTATGCTTTTTCTTGGTTCTGTCCATTGGTACACCTGAGGATTTTGTACTGAATGCCAGGTATTATGTATGAAGATGGTAACATTTCTGCATGAGGTTATCTTCTATACAGAAGATTTAATTTTGCTTTTGACAGGCAGTAAGATTAATGGAAGATATAAACCCAATCAGAGATTGAAGTGATTTGAGGCTGGGTTTAAATTTTTATAAGTACTGGTCTATTTCTTGCCACCCTTACTCCTCGGGTAGTCCTTCCTGAGTCCCATGGAGAGCCTAGGGACTTACCAAGTCATCTACATCATTTATGAATCTATAAATGCCTCAAAGGGAAGAAGGGTGTAAAATATTGGACTCATCTCAATGTATTTTCATTCTCTCATTTTTGGCCCACAAATGTTGATTGCCTTCACAGATTTCTACTACCTTCAAAAAAATGATTTATTTTGTATCCAGTTTTTGATTGTGCAAAGTTTTGTCTGCTATAATCCATCATAGCTGTAAGTTGAAGTACTTATAGGTAAGCTTGAGACAGAGGAAATTTAAGTTGATAGAGTCTATACCATGTTGCGTATGTTTTCTCAGTGAAGAGAGTAAAGGTTAGGTTATAGGGTATGAAGTGAGAGAGCCTGGAATTTAGTGATGGAATAGAGTGCTTGAGAAAAATGGAAATGTTTGAAATAACCACTGTTGGAAAATTGAAATGGATGAGAACGAAGTAAAATTATTTGGTTCCTCTTCCCCAACATATATTATAAATATTCTGTATCGTGGATACACTGATCAATATTGTTTCCTCATCCTAGGTAACGTGCTGAAGTACTTGAGGGAAAATAAAGACTGTATTCACTTATGCATTGTTGCACTTTCCATTGAGGAGAAGACAAACGAAACAGTATTGACTGCTTTTTTCAATAATAAAGCATACCATTCACCATCTGTATCTCTCTCAGTGTTAGACAACATTCTCTTCATGTCACTGTCTGGTCCTGATGCTTCCTTAACAGTCTCCAATAAACCTCAGCCATACCATGACATTAATGACTTCATTAGCAAGTATGTTATCCTCTTCATTAGAGTTAGTTTTACACTTTGATTGTATTTCTCCTGCCCTATTGATTACATTCATATGATAAAAATAACTATTGATAGAAACCTTCATTTTTTACCATGTTCATTTGCTGATACATCTTTTTTGTTATTTCTTCTTCTGTAGGAGTACAAGTGGAGATAATTTGGCCTTAAATGTGCATTTTGGCATGGCTCTTTTGATTAGTGGTTTTTGTCTCCTGACAGTGACTGAGAGAGTCACTAATGCAAAGCACATCCAGTTTGTAAGTGGGATCTACGTCCTTATATACTGGTTTTCTGCTCTCTTGTGGGATTTCATCATCTTCTTCATTTCCTGCTGCCTCCTAATGGTGAGTGTTAGACAAAGTTTCTTGAGGGCTCATTTTTGTTATGTACCACATGGAACATTCCTATTCTCTAATAGTTCCATAAACCTAACTTTGACAGTAAACCATTTTCACATCTCAGGAAACACATCATAAGTTTCATGGTAGAAGCTTTCTCTGTTGTAGTCATTCCTTTATTAGGGGGAAATTTTTTTTTTTTTTTTTTTGCAGAAGCAGAACAATGTCTCATGGAACAGTTTCCTATCTGTTTGCACATCAATTTGTGCTGACCCCCAAAATTTCTCTAAAGTTGCTTACCTGTTACCTGTCTCATACTACCGAGTATTGTTCAGTGTTATAATATATTGGATCTTCTGGGGCTATACTGTGGCCAGTTTTTCTAATTTCTTTTGGGATCTATCAGTTTATTTTAAAAAGTTACTTAACATCTGCTGTCATCCAGACACTGTTCTGGGATTCAGTGTGTGTTTTATGTGTTTAAATTCTATCTCCCAGTCCTCCTACTGGAGTTTACAACCAAAGGAGATGTATGCAAGATCACTGTTTATTTATTTGAGGTGAAAATATGCACTGAAAAACATACACCAATTCAACAGTTTCTACAGGTATAATTCAGTGACTTTGATTACATTATTCAAGTTGTGCAACCATTCTCAATATCCTTTTATAAATTATTCTACCACCATTAACATAAACCTAAGCAAAAAATCCCCCTTTGCTCCTCCCTCCCACTTCTGGTAACCACTAATAATTTCTGGTTTTTAGATATTTGCTTATTTCATATAAGTGAACTCATACATTATTTGCCCTTTCACTCAGCATAATGTTTTCTAGATTCATCTATGTTGTGGCATGCATCAGAACTTCATTGCTCTTTAGGGCTGAGTAATATCCACTGTATGTATACACTACATTTTGTTCATTCATTCATCTATTGATGACATTTCGGTTGTTTCCACCTTTTGTCTATTGTCAATAGTGCTGCAATGAGCATCGCTGTACATGTGTCTGTTCGCATCACTGCTTTCAGGTCTCTTGGGTATATACACTATCACTATATTTAAAGCTAAGCTAGTGCCCAAGAATCCCTCATGTTGAACTTTATGGGAGGAAATGGATTAGAGAAAACATCCTAGGCTGGAGAGCTCAGTGAGATTTTTTGATATTATTCACCTCAAAATCGTGTTCATCTAATTTCTATTAATGAGGAATTAGAACAAAGAGTAAACATATATGAATGTACACCACCCCATTTTCTAGTGAAATATGGCCTCGTGTATATTCCAGAATCTGCTCAATTACATTAAAAATTCTTCCCTTTGAGTTGTGTGTGTGTGTGTTTTTTGCAGATGGTAGACAGATGAATAAATGCAAGGTATGGTTTTTTTTTTTTTTATGGTGTACATAGAGGTGAAATCGTGTGGGGGATGGGAGGAAGTTTCTTCCCTAATAATAGGCACCAGGAATTTAAATATGAATAAGACTCATCTCTTAAGCAGTTCACTGCTTAGTAATGACCACAAGCTAACCGTGAAAATGAAAGAATTATAGCACAATATGTTGCTCCTTATCATAAAGGTGTGAAATACCATTTCCCAATCCAAACTATACAATAAAAAAAAAAGGACCAGTAAAATTACTTCCTGCTTACTTGTTTTTTCCCTCTTTTCCTTCCTCATTTTCTGAGTTTTGTTCATTCCATTACTTTTATCATTTTCTTCTTCTCCTTATTCCCTTTCTTCCTAAAAATATTTGAATTTATTTAAATTCTGTGTATTGCACCATCAAAACTAGGTAAGAGTGTGTGTGTGTGTGTGTGTGTGTGTGTGTGTGTGTGTGAATGTGTCTGCCTGTATGATGTGTGTATATATTTTGGAATGAAGAAAATAGAGCCCCAAGGTTGAGAAGCATCAGGAAGTTTTCTCTCTGCATATCCTACATAGTGCCACACATAGCACCTTGGCCAGGGAACTATATGACGAAAGTGGTAGAGGGAGTGTTGGTTGTTGGTAGTAGTAAGGAAAGAAAGTCTTTGCTACAGAGACTCCCCCCAAGTTAGAATGAATAACAGAGGTTCTATCTCTGTACATGTTCCATCTTGCTACATGTATCACTGTGGCTAAGGAGCTCCATGCCATCTTCTACTCAAAATTGCCAGGTAGTATGACAAGAACAGACCACTAAGACCACTATCCCTTTATATATTATATTTGTCACCACAGGGACTGGCGAAGAAATTGGCAACATTTCTGACACCATTATTTTCTCTCCATCATTCCCCACCAACTTTTGCAATACACAAACACACTGAGAGTATTGGCATCAATCAGATAATTCCTGAACTTTAAAATAACCTGTGTTGTTTTAGTTGCATTCCACAAATCTGTCATATTGAAAATATTTCCTGATTTAAAAAATCAGATTTTATAAGGCTATTGATTAATTACTAAGAAAAAAAAAAAAACTAAGAAGGATATTATAGTTATCTTTATAATTAAGACTTAATTGTGGTCAGAAGATATGCCATGAATGATTTCAATCACTTTAAAATCATCGATGATTGTTTTATGATCTAGGAATTGGTCAATTTTGATAAATGTTTTATGAGCAATTAAAAATTCTATCTGTTCTTATATTGTTGGAGTTGATTTTCTACGTATGCCAGTTAGGTCAAACAATATGATCATTTCAATAGATGCAGGAAGAGCCTTTATCAAAAGTTAAAATTAATGCTTACCCGTGATAAAACATCTCTGAGCAAACTGGGAATAGAAGAGCATTTTCTCAACCTGATAAAGGGCATCTATAAAAATAGAAATTAACATTATGCACAAGGAACACATTCTATCTAAAATCAGGGCAAGAACATGTGTCCATTCTCACATGTCTAATCATTGCACTGGAAGTGTAACAAGTACAACAAGGTAAAAAAAAGACATTTTAAAACATAAATATCCATTCAAGTCTTCCACTTATTTTTTGAATTTTTTTTTGTTAAGTTGTAGAAGTTTTATAAATGTGTGTATATATACATATCGGATATTAGTCTCTTGTCAGTTCATTGCAGCACTATTCACAATCAACAAAAGGTGGAAACAACCTAAGTATCCATCATCGAATGAATGGATAAACAAAATGTGGTACATACATACAAGGCAGGACTACTCAGCCATAAGGGAAAATGGAATCCTGATTCATGCTACAACATGGATGAACCTCAAAAACCTTATGCTAAGTGAAATAAGTCAATCACAAAAGAGCAAATATTGTATGACCTCGCTTACATGAAATAACAAGAATAGGCAACTGTATAGAGACCAAAGTTTATTAGTGGTTACCAGGGACAGGATGAAGAGGGAATGAAGGAATCATTGTAGAGGAAGAAGTGTTTGTTTATATTAATGGAAAATTTGGCAACAATAATGGATGGTGGCTGCACAAGATGATTAATATAATTGATAGCACCAATTGCACACCTGAAAAATGCTGAATTGGGATTGTTGAGGAGGCGGGGCCAAGATGGCTGACTAGGTAGAAGCTACCTAGGATCTGTCTTGCAACAAAGGCTCGGAAAAACAAGTGAATCGATCACATACATGACAATCTACGAACCCAGACCATCAAACACAGATCTAAAGAGTTGACCTGAGTGACAGGGGAGAGAAAAGCTGCGCCCTGAAGCAGCGGCTGCCACTGGAATCGGCATCCCGCACCACAGCCTTGAGCCCTTGCGGTTCCGTGATGCTGAGTGGCGGGGCTGATTGCGGCTTGCTGAGGAGGGGCAGGCATGGAACACAGCCCTACCCCTAGCCCCCTGGGGTAACCTCGGTAGAGACTCAGCCAGTGCAAGAAGGCTACACACTGACGCGGCTGACGAGAGAATGAGTAACCACGGGGAAGGAGCGACTGTTTTCGGAGCGTGGAGCCAGCACTCCAGTCAGAAAACCTTGGCGCCGGGCTATGGACTGGGCACAGGGGAGCTGAGCACGGCTTCCTGAGATGGTGCAAACACAGGACACAGCCCCAGCCCCCTGAAGTGACCGCGGCGGAAGCCCAGCCAGCGGAGGCAGGCAGCGCAATGACGCAGCTGAAAGGAGGAGAAGTCACTTGGAGGCAGCGACTGGTTTTGGAGCTTGGAGTGCAGTGTCCCAGCCAGGGAACCTTGGCGCTGGGCTTTGGACTGGGAGCAGAGGAGCTGTCCAGGGCTTCTGAGACAGCGCAAGCATGGGATGCGGGTCTGACCCTCGGGGGCAATCTTGACCCAGCCAGTGCACACAGGCTACACGCCCCTCGGGAATCTCAGATAAAAGTCACCACCAAACAAGATAAGTAACTTTGTCTATATTGCTGGGTGCTACTCTCTCCTATCTATCTGGTCCCTCCCCTCCCTGCTCCAGGCGGCTTCATTAACATTGGAATTTCCTGGGCCAGGGAGTGAGGTGCTCTGAGGGTTTTTTGTTGTTGTTGTTGTCTTTTCCTAACCCATTCTCCTGGCCTGAGAGAAGCAGCTACTAAAAACCCAAGGACCAAAAATCCTTCCCTGACTTCCCTAAATTGGAATAAAAATACAGAACCAGCTCCAGCCAAGCATATGAGATACACAGTCTTTGGCTTTCATCCGTACACAGAACAAGGTGGCTATTATAATGCAAAGGCAATTCTGATAGAGAT
Organism: Loxodonta africana; assembly: GCF_030014295.1. NCBI lineage: Eukaryota > Metazoa > Chordata > Mammalia > Proboscidea > Elephantidae > Loxodonta > Loxodonta africana. Next base: position 77,715,235 of record NC_087353.1, read on the forward strand.
CTGACTATAATTGTTTTAGCAGATCACTGGAAAGACAAGTTTCCCAGGTCTGATATCTCTACCTATTAAACAGGGACCTCACTGATCCACAAAGGGGAACTGTGGGCTGAAGCTCCACCCAAACCAGCTAGCCACCTGCCAAAGGGGCCTGAGGATACTGACACCTACCAATCTTTAGAGGTACATGCATTGGGTGCCTACAGTACAGCTGCAGAGCAAAGTGCTTTAGGAATAGAGACACGCCTACCTCACTGGCACATGGGGGAAGGCTGTCAGCATCCTGCCCCCCCCCCGGAGTGTGACCCCCTGCTGCTAGTAGAATCTGGTGCACATAACTATCACCGCTACTCCTCTAAGTTAATATGAGACAGTGTACACCACACACTTGGTGGCCCAAAATCAGATTCAGTTCAAGAATAGTGGATGGACTCTTAGGCTTATATATCTGGTAACAGCCCAAACAAGCTGGTAATAGGACATAAGTGATTCAAAGGCTACAACAATCAAGACAGTGCAATCTAGTAGCCCATCTGCATATATTGAAAGAAAACAAAACAAGATAAGGCTCAGTGAGCAAATATAAAATAAATCATTACAATATCTTATAGATGGCTCGGAGACAGCAGTCAATATCAAACTACATAAAGAAGCAGACCATGATTGCTTCTACAACTCTCCAAATTAAAGAATCAAAATCTTTCCCAAATGAATATACAATCCTGGAATGGCCAGATGCAGAATATAAAAAACTAATATACAGAATGCTTCAGGACATCAGGGATGACGTCAGAAATGAAATAAGGCAATCTACAGAAAAAGCCAAGGAACACACTGATAAAGTAGCTGAAGAACTCAAAAAGATTATTCAAGGACAGTGGAAAAATTAATAAGCTGCAAGAATCCATAGAGAGACAGCATTCAGAAATCCAAAAGATTAACAGTAAAATTAGAGAATTAGACAACCCAATAGGAAGTCAGAGGAGCAGAATTCAGCAATTGGAATGTAGAGTGGGGGAGTTGGAGGATAAGGCAATTGACACCAATATAGTTGAAGAAAAATCAGATAAAAGAATTAAAAAAAAAAAATGAAGAAACCCTAAGAATCATGTGGGACTCTATCAAGAAGAATAACTTGCGTGTGATTGGAGTTCCAGAACAGGGAGGGATAACAGAAAATACAGAGAGAATAGTTGAAGATATGTTGGCAGAAAACTTCTCTGACATCATGAAAGACGAAAGGATATCTATCCAAGATGCTCATCGAAACCCATATAAGATTGATCCAAAAAGAAAACCACCAAGGCATATTATCATCAAACTTGCCAAAACCAAAGAGAAAGAGAAAATTTTAAAAGCAGCCAGGGATAAAGAAAAGTCTCCTACAAAGGAGAATCAATAAGAATAAGTTCAGACTACTCAGCAGAAACCATGCAGTCAAGAAAGCAATGGGATGACATATATAGAGCACTGAAGGAGAAAAACTGCCAGCCAAGGATCATATATCCAGCAAAACTCTCTTTCAAATATGAAGGTGAAATTAAAACAGTTACAGATAAACACAAGCTTAGAGAATTTGCAAAAACCAAACCAAAGCTACAAGACCTACTAAAGGAAATTGTTTGGTCAGAAAATCAATAATATCAGATACCAACACAACACAAGGTCACAGAACAGAACATCCTTGATATCAACTCAAACAGGGAAATCACAAAAACAAATTAAGATTAATTTTAAAAAGGAAAAAATGCTCAAAACAGGGAATCATTGAAGTCATTATGTAAAAGATCACAATAATGAAAAAGAGGGACTAAATACAGGAGGCATAGATCTTCCATATGGAGAGGAAAACAAGGCGATATAGGACGATACAAGTTAGGTTTTTACTTAGAAAAATAGGGGTAAATATTAAGGTAACCACAAAGAAGTCTAACAATTCCATAATTCAAAATAAAAACCAAGAAAAACCTAATGACTCAGCAAACATAAATTCAACTACTATGAAAATGAGGAACACACAATTTACAAAGAAAAACACCTCAGCACAAAAAAGTAAGTGGAAAAATGAAATTGTCAACAGCACACACAAAAGGCATCAAAACGACAGCACTAAACTCATACTTATCTATAATTACACTGAAATGTAAATGGACTAAATGCACCAATAAAGAGACAGAGAGTCTCAGACTGGATAAAGAAACACAATCCATCTATATGCTGCCTACAAAAGACACACCTTAGACTTAGAGACACAAACAAACTAAAACTCAAAGGATGGAAAAAATATATCAAGGAAACGATCAAAAAAGAGCAGGAGTAGCAATATTAATTTCTGACAAAATAGACATTAAAGTTAAATCCACCACAAAGGATAAAGAAGGACACTACATAATGATTAAAGGGACACTTTACCAGGAAGATATAACCATATTAAATATTTATGCACTCAATGACAGGGCTGCAAGATACATAAAACAAACTTTAACAGAACTGAAAAGTGAGATAGACACCTCCACAGTTATAGTAGGAGACTTCAACACACCACTTTCGGAGAAGGACAGGACTTCCAGTAAGAAGCTCAATAGAGACATGGAAGATCTAATTGCTACAATCAACCAACTTAACCTCATAGACTTATACTGAACACTCCACCCAACAGCTGCAAAGTATACTATTTTTCTAGCACACGTAGAATATTCTCTAGAATAGATCACACATTAGGTCATAAAAGAAACCTTTGCAGAATACAAAACATCAAAATATTACAAAATATCTTCTCAGACCACAGGGCCATAAAAGTAGAAATCAATAACAGAAAAATCAGGGAAAAGAAATCAAATACTTGGAAATTGAACAATACCCTGCTCAAAAAATACTGGGTTATAGAATAGACTAAGGAGGGAATAAAGAAATTCATTTTTTTTTAAAGAAATTCATAGGATGCAACAAGAATGAAAACACTATCAAAACCTCTGGGACACAGCAAAAGCAGTGCTCAGAGGTCAATTTATATCAATAAATGCACACATCCGAAAAGAAGAAAGGGCCAAAATCAGAGAACTGTCCCTACAACTTGAACAAATAGAAAGCGAGCAACAAAAGAATCCATCAGGCATCAGAAGAAAACAAATAATAAAAATTAGAGCTGAACTAAATGAATTAGAGAACAGAAAAACAATTGAAAGAATTAACAAAGCCAAAAGCTGGTTCTTTGAAAAAATTAACAAAATTGATAAACCATTGGCCAGACTGACTAAAGAAATACAGGAAATGAAACAAATAACCTGAATAAGAGACGACATGGGCCATATCACAAAAGACCCAACTGAAATTAAAAGAATCATATCAGATTATTATGAAAAATTGTACTCTAACAAATTTGCAAACCTAGAAAAAAATGGATGAATTCCTAGAAACACACTACCTACCTAAACTAACACAATCAGAAGTAAAACAACTAAATAGAACCATAACAAAAAAAGAGATTGAAAAGGTAATCAAAAAACTCCCAACAAAGAAAAGCCCTGGCCCGGATGAATTCACTGTACAGTTCTACCAAACTTTCAGAGAAGAGTTAACACCACTAAAGGTATTTCAAAGCATAGAAAATGATGGAATACTACCTAACTCATTCTATGAAGCCACCATCTCCCTGATACCAAAACCAGGTAAAGACACCACAAAAAAAAAAAAAATTATAGACCTATATCCCTCACGAACATAGATGCAAAAATCCTCAACAAAATTCCAGCCAATAGAATTCAACAACATATCAAAAAATAATCCACCACGACCAAGTGGGATTTATCCCAGGTATATTTTTTTTTCTTATGCAAGGTTGGTTCAATATTAGAAAAATCATTAATGTAATCCAGGATATAAATAAAATAAAAGACAAAAACCACATGATCTTATCAATTGATGCAGAAAAGGCATTTGACAAAGTCCAACATCCATTCATGATAAAAACTCTCAGCAAAATAGAAATTGAAGGAAAATTCCTCAACATAATAAAGAGCATCTAAAAAAAAAAGTTTTTTTTTTTTTTATACAAAGCCAACAGCCAACATCATTCTAAATGGAGAGAGCCTGAAAGCATTTCCCTTGAGAACGGGAACCAGACAAGGATGCCCTTTATCACCGCTCTTATTCAACATTGTGCTAGAAGTCCTAGCCAGAGCAATTAGGCTAGACAAAGAAATAAAGGGCTTCCGGATTGGCAAAGAGGAAGTAAAATTATCTCTATTTGCAGATGACATGATCTTATACACAGAAAACCCTAAGGAATCCTCCAGAAAACTACTGAAACTAATAGAAGAGTTCGGCAGAGTCTCAGGTTACGAGATAAACATACAAAAATCAGTTGGATTCCTCTACATCAACAAAAAGAACATCGAAGAGGAAATCACCAAATCAATACCATTCACAGTAGCTCCCAAGAAGATAAAATACTTAGGAATAAATCTTACCAAAGATGTAAAAGACCTATACAAAGAAAACTACAAAGTACTAGTGCAAGAAACTAAAAAGGACCTGCGTAAGTGGAAAAACATACCTTGCTCATGGATAGGAAGACTTAACATAGTAAAAATGTCTATTTTACCAAGAGCCATCTATGTATACAAAGCACTTCCAGTCCAAATTCCAACGACATTTTTTCATGTGATGGAGAAACAAATCAGCAACTTCATATGGAAGGGAAAGAAGCCCTGGATAATAAAGCATCACTGAAAAAGAAGAAGAAAGTGGCAGGCCTCACTCTACCTGATTTTAGAACATATTATACAGCCACAATAGTCAAAACAGCCTGGTACTGGTACAACAACAGGCACATAGACCAATGGAACAGAATTGAGAACCCAGATATAAATCCATCCACATAAGAGCAGCTGATATTTGTCAAAGGCCCAGTGTCAGTTAATTGGGGAAAAGATAGTCTTTTTAACAAATGGTGCTGGCATAACTGGACATCCATTTGCAAAAAAATGAAACAGGACCCATACCTCACACCATGCACAAAAACTAACTCCAAGTGGATCAAAGACCTAAACATAAAGACTAAAACGATATAGATCATGGAAGAAAAAATAAGGACAACGTTAGAAGCCCTAATACAAGGCATAAACAGAATACAAAACATTACCAAAAATGACAAAGAGAAACCATATAACTGGGAGCTCCTAAAAATCAAACACCTATGCTCATCTAAAGACTTCACCGAAAGAGTGAAAAGACCACCTACAGATAGGGAAAAAATTTTCAGCTATGACATCTCCAACCAATGCCTGATCTCTAAAATCTATATGATTCTGTTAAAACTCAACCACAAAAAGACAAACAACCCAATTAAAAATTGGGTAAAGGATATGAATACACACTTCACTAAAGAAGATATTCAGGCACCTAACAGATACATGAGAAAATGCTCTCAATCATTAGCCATTAGAGAAATGCAAATTAAAACTACGATGAGATTCCATCTCACTCCAACAAGGCTGGCATTAATCCAAAAAACACAAAATAATAAATGTTGGAGAGGTTGCGGAGAGATTGGAACTCTTATGCACTGCTGGTGGGAATGTAAAATGGTACAACCACTTTGGAAATCTATCTGGCGTTTCCTTAAAAAGTTGGAAATAGAACTACCTACAACCCAGAACTCTCACTCCTCAGAATACATCCTAGAGAAATAAGAGCCTTTACATGAAGAGATATATGCATGCCCATGTTTATTGCAGCACTGTTTACAATAGCAAAAAGCTGGAAGCAACCAAGGTGTCCATCAATGGATGAATGGATAAATTATGGTATATTCACGCAGTGGAATACTACGCATCGATGAAGAACAGTGATGAATCTGTGAAACATTTCATAACATGGAGGAACCTGGAAGGCATTATGCTGAGTGAAATGAGTCAGATGCAAAAGGACAAATATTGTATAAGACCACTATTATAAGATCTTGAGAAATAGTATAAACTGAGAAGAACACATTCTTTTGTGGTTATGAGAGGGGGGAGGGAGGAAGGGTGGGAGAGTGTTATTTACTGATTAGATAGTAGATAAGAACTACTTTAGGTGGAGGGAAGGACAATACTCAATACAGGGAAGGTCAGCTCAACCGGCCTGGACCAAAAGCAAAGAAGTTTCCTGGATAAACTGAATGCTTCTAAGGTCAGCGGATCAAGGGCGGGGGTTTGGGGGCTATGGCTTCAGGGGACATCTAAGTCAACTGGCAAAATAAATTCTATTAAGAAAACATTCTGCATCCCACTTTGAAGTGTGGCGTCTGGGGTCTTAAATGCTAACAAGCGGCCATCTAAGATGCATCAATTGGTCTCAACCCACCCGGATCAAAGGAGAATGAAGAACACCAAGGACACAAGATAATTACGAGCCCAAGAGACAGAAAGGGACACAGGAACCAGAGACTACATCATCCTGAGACCAGAAGAACTAGATGATGCCCAGCCACAACCGGTAACTGCCCTGACAGGGATCACAACAGAGAACCCCTGAGGGAGCAGGAGATCAGTGGGATGCAGACCCCAAATTCTCATAAAAAGACCAGACTTAATGGTCTGACTGAGACTAGAAGAATCCCTGCGGTCATGGTCCCCAGACCTTCTGTTGGCCCAGGATAGGAACCATTCCCGAAGACAATTCATCAGACATGGACTGGACTGGACAATGGGGTGGAGAGAGATGCTAATGAGGAGTGAGCTACTTGTATCAGGTGGACACTTGAGACTGTGTTGGCATCTCCTCTCTGGAGGGGCGATGGGAGGGTAGAGAGGGTTAGAAACTGGCAGAACGGTCACGAAAGGAGAGACTGGAAGGAGGGAGTGGGCTGACTCATTAGGGGGAGAGTAAATGGGAGTATGTAAAAATGGGAGTATGTAGTAAGGTGTATATAAGTTGATATGTGAGAGACTGACTTGATTTGTAAACTTTCACTTAAAGCACAATAAAAATTATTTTAAAAAATGCTGAATTGGCAAATGTATTATATAATTTTTACAACAATAAAAAACATGATTATTAGAAAGGAAGATTTAAAACTTCAGAAGATATGACTGTATACATTAAAAAATATTCCACAAAATCCGTAAAAAAAACTTTTAAAATCAATGTAATTTTGACAAAGGTGCAAGATATTAGATAAATATACAAAAATCAAGTATATTTCTATAGACAAGTTTTTAAAATACCATTTACAGTAGCACTAAAAAATAGTACACTTAGGAATGAACTTATTGAAAAATATGCCAAGTCTATACACTGAAACCTACAAAACATTGTTGAGAGAAGTATAAAAATACCTTAAAAAGTGGAGAAATATTCAATGTCTATCTTAGTTATCTAGTGCTACTATAGCAGAAATACCACAAATGGTGGCTTTAACAAACAGAAATTTATTTTCTCATAGTTTAGGAGCCTGCAAGTCTGAATTCAGGAGAAGGCTCTTTGAGCTCTGGAGGAAGGTCCTTGTCTCTTCTGAGCTTCTGCTCCTCGGAAGTCTTCATGTGGCTGGACATCTCTCTTCTACCTCCTCTGCTTTTCACTCTTGTTTTTAAATCTCTTTTATATCTCAAAAGAGATTGACTTAAGACACACCCTATAGTAATCCTGTGTCATTAACATAACAAAGACAACCCATTCTCAAATGGGATCATAACCACAGGCATAGAGGTTAGTATTTACAATACATATTTTGGGGGGACACAATTCAATCTATAACAATGTCCACGGATTGGAATACTTAATATTTTAGGATGTCATTTTTCTCTTAAGTAATTCATAGATTCTGCACGATCCCAATCATCCAGTGTCTTAGTTACCTAGTGCTGATGTAACGAAAATACCACAAGTGGGTGGCTTTAAAGAACGTAATTTTATTTTTTCACAGTTCTGGAGGCTGTAAGTTCGATTTAGGGCATTGGTTCTAGGGAAAGGTCCTTCTTTGTCTCTTTCACCTTTTAGTCGCTGCTGACTATCCTTGGCATTCCTGGGCTTGTAGATACATCTGACTCCATCTTCACATGCTGTTTCTCCCTGTGTATTGTCTGTTTCCCCTTTTTTAGTAAGACATCACTCAGAAGGGGTTAGGTTTAGGACCCATCATACTCCCATATGACCTCACTAACATAACAAAAGAAAACCTTGTTTCCAAACAGGGTCATATTTACTGGTATAGAGGTTAGGACTTCAACATAACTATCTGGGAAACACAATTCTATCCATAACACCCAGCAACCTATTTTTTGTAGGTACCGACAGCTGATTCTAAAATTTACATAAAATTTACCCAAAAAAGCTCAACAAACTCCAAGAAGGATAAACTCAAATCCACACCAATACACATCATAATCAAGCCATCAGAAGCCAAAGACACACATACAGAAACCTGTACACCAGTGTTCACTGTAGCACTTTTCACAAGAGCCAAAAAGTGGAAACAACCGAAATATCCATCAATAGATGAATGGATAAACAAAATGTGGTATATGCATACCAGGGAATACTACTCTGCCATAAAGAGAAATAAAGTACTGACGCATGCCACTACATGGATGAACCTGTGTGAAATGTCAGTAACAAGAGAACAAATACTGTATAATCTCACTTACATGAAATAAGTAAATATATAGAAACCAAAGATTATTAGTGATTATCAGTAGTGGATGCTGTTATTGTTGTTAGGTGCCGTTGAGATGGTTCCAACTCATGCTGGCCCTATGTACAATAGAACGAAACACTGCCCAGTCCTGTGCCATCCTCACAATTGTTGTTATGCTTGAACCCATTGTTGCAGCCACTGTGTTAATCCATCTCATTGAGGGCCTTCCTCTTTTTCACTGACCCTCTCCTTTACCAAGCATGATGTCCTTCTCCAGGGACTGATAACATGTCCAAAGTATGTAAGACATAGTTTTGCCATCCTTGCTTCTAAGGAGCATGCTGGTTATACTTCCTTCAAGACAGATGTGTTCATTCCTTTGGCAGTCCATGATATATTCAATATTCTTTGCCTACACCGCAATTCAATACCAGTGGTGGAAAGGAGATGAAAAGGGGGAGTTTTTGCTTAGTGGGCCTTGAATTTATGTTAATGGTGGTGGAATGATTTGGGAAGGGATGAAGAGAATGGTTACACAAGAAGAACGTAATCAATATCACTGAATGGTACATGTAGAAATTGTTGAGATGGCATTATGTATATTTTCACCATAATTAAAAAAAAAAGTTTGACATGCATGGGGTCACCATATGTCAGATTCAACTTGACAGCAACTGGTAATTCTGTGTTTCACTGTCTGGTTTTTGATGTGAATTGGAAAATTGAAGTCAGAAGCCCTTAAGTGGCTGGGGTGGATGTCAGGTAGTGGAATGTAGTCAGCAGGCCAAGTCTTAAAGGTGGATAGCAGTGCAAGGTGGGTTACGTCATACTACAGTAACCAGAGGGAAAATCTTTAGAGAAATAATTTACTTCCTAGGAAAGTTGAGAGTTACGTTTATTGGGAAAACTTCAGAACACCAGTGTCAACTTTGTTGTACTGACGTTGTTACTACATTTAAAAAATAATTGAAACAGTTCCACGTAGGAAAAAACAAAAAGAAGTACATTGGTTCTGCTCACTGCTCTCTGGTGAAAAAGAGGTGGAAGTACAGTAACCTATTTCATGTTTATATGTGAAGGGTTTTTTTAAAAGAGGCAAATTGATTTAATTAATGAATAGTTTTACGCTAAGTGAAGACAGGATTTCTTATGTCCTTCTCTAAATATTCCGGCTTACTTTATTTTCATACTTTATCTTCACCTTGCTTTTATGTCTGTATTTCAGGGAGTATTAAAATACTGCGAAGTGGAAGTATTTTTCATAGAGGACCAATTGCTGGACACAATGTTGATCTTCATGCTGTATGGCTGGTCTGCCATTCCCCTCATGTACCTGATGAGTTTTCTGTTTTCTGCGAGTACTACCGCGTATGTCAAACTCGTCCTGTTCAACTACTTTTCAGGCATTTTCAGTCTCCTCATAGACATGACGTTGCAATACAGCAAGGGTAAGAGATGCAAAAAATGTTCCTCTTCCCCAGAAGGCAGCAGTAAATACTAAAGAGAAGTGGGCTTGCAGGTATCTAAAAACATTAGTAGACAATTAAGTTCTAGGTTTGGGGGAACCCTGTACTTGAAGTAAATCAATAAACTTATTTTGTGCACCTGTGATGCTCTAGGCATTGTGCTAGGACTAGGATCTTGTATTGAAGGCGTGGGACTGAACCTGATGTACAAGTCCTTTGACATGACTCCTCCTCCCTCCCCCCACCTCCTGAAGCTCTAGCACATGACTTTAAGAAATCTATTTTGCACTTGATTTTGGGAATTTTAGAAGCATTTGTACCTGAGACTCATTTTCCTGAGAGAAAGGCAGCTTTTTTCTTGAAAGGTACAGACTCAGAAAGAAGAAATTATATCCCAAATAGCCCTTTAGAGTGAAATGAAGAGGGGAAAGCATGGAGAGGAATATCGTGCTCTTGGGAATGGCAAACAGTTCTGTTCTGGGACGGTTTCATGGTGTGAAGAGGCACAAGATCCTGAACCTATTAACAAGGTTTTTCAGAAAGACGGAAAACTATATATGCACCTAACGTACATATGACAAAACCAATTTTCTTTCCTCCTAGACCTGGTTCCCATAAAAAAACAAACCAAACCAAACCCATTGCTGTAGAGTCAATTCCGACTCATTGTGACCCAGTTTCCATAGGACCTATAAAATATGTGTCTCATTTTCCTTCTCTTATTATGATATTTGGGGGGAGAATCACTAAGTTAGGACCAGGCAACGTTTCATTCTGTTATACATAAGCTTGCTATGAGTCAGAAATGATTTGAGGGCAGCTAAGAACAACGCCATTTATTATGAAGAGGTTTTTAAAAGAGACTTGTTACACCTTGTTGAATCACTCTATGAAAATGTATTTGAACTGTGTTAAGCACTTCTTCCCTTCCTGTTGTTGCAGCACTCCACAAGCATAGGCTTCCTGCCCCATTTCCTTAGCTCTTCATTATAGAAACACATATATGGAGACTTGGTGGCACAGTAGTTAAGCGTTGGGCTGCTAGCCAAAAGGTCAGCAGTTCAAAGCCACCAGCTGCTCCTTGGAAATCTTATAGGGCAGTTGTACTCTGTCCTAGAGGGTTACTGTGAGTCAGAATCGACTCGACGCCAAAGGAATTGTTTTTTTTTTCACCTGTCGTAAGAATTCCCCTATGTTAACTGAAGATGGGCTTATATACTCCTTTGCACACTTCTTTGAGGATGCTTATTTCATGCGAGCAAGACTTGAGCCCCTGCATAGCAGGCTAAGATACTTGTAAGAGCTATAACTCTGTGCTCGTTCTCACAAAAGAACTCCCCAAATTATGGTAATTAGCATTTGTGAACCTATATCGATAACTTTTTTGAGAGTGAAGTGGTAATTAAAGGAAAAGAAGGACCGATGTACAGAAATTATGATTCATGAGTAGCATTAGTACAAAAAACATTACTAAGGATTCTGTACTGTCTGGTATGGGAGGAGATTCATGGGGGGGTGACACCGTGAGCTACTGCAATGGACGACACCAACCCTAGTGATGGCACCGACACACAGGTCAGTATGAAAACCACAGATGTCCACTGAAAGTTTAGTAGCTTCCTTATTATAAGGGTGAAGAAAACTAACACACCACAAAGAGGGCACAAAAAAGAAACTTGCAAAGTCTGAACTTGGCACTGGATAGAGGAATGAAAATTTGTAATCACATGCCAGTACTCATGTCCTGAAATCACAATACCTATGTAAGCCAAAAATTTTACCTGAGAACTTATTTTAAATAACTCCATTTTGTTGTGCCTACCAGGTAAGTGAAAAAAGCATACACAAATTCTCAGGCTTCTAAGTATTCCCACTATAAAATTTCTAGAGAACTTGAGATTAAGTTAAAAGAAAGGAAGAAAGAAAAAAAAGGAGCAAGCAAGAAACGAAGCATCATGACAAGCAAGTGCCAGCAGAAACCACGAACAGTAGAATCAGACCCACAAATATCGCAGATTTGAGAATATAACAAAACATGAAATATGTGTGTTTAAAATACTTAAATGGTAAAAGGGTTGCTCAGAAATATGAGAAAATAACAGATCATATGTATACAAACAAGTAGATTTGAAAAGGATCCAAATGGAACCCTGAGAAATGAAAGGGTTAACAATTTAAATTAAGAGCTCAACAGACAGATGTATCAGAGTATTATACACTATTGAAGAGAGAATTAGTGGATTAAAGATAGACACAAAATATCCTGAATGTATCCAAGGAAATTTTAAAAAGTGGAAAATATAAAAGAGATGTTAATACCGTGGAAGAGAAAGTCCAACATATGGCCAAATAAAGTTCAGAAAGAAATAGTGGAAAAAACAGGAAGAGTCATGTCAGAATAGATAATGGCTAAGAATTCCCAGAATTGTTGAAAGACAGAAATTCTCAGTTTCAGGAAGCTCACTGAATCACTAAAAAAAAAAACAAAAAAATTGTCACCTAGACACATCATCATGAAATTTCAGAACACCAATGCTAAAGAGAAGACAGAAAAGTTAAATTGTTGTTCCTGCGTGCCAGTTGAGCCAATTCTGACTCATATGGACCTTAAAGGACAGAGTAGAACTGCCCCATAGGGTTTCCAGGGAGCGGCTAGTGGATTCGAACTGCCAACCTTTTGGTTAGCATCCTGAGCTCTTAATCACTGTGCCATCAGAAAAATTAGGTAGGCATGTTTAAATACCCAGTGTACCCACTGAGGAGCCCTGGTGTTGTAGAGTTTGGCTGCTAACCAAAAGATCAGCAGTTTGAATTCACCAGCCACTCCTTGGAAACCCTGTGGGGAAAGTTCTACCGTGTCCTATAGGGTTGCTAGTGTTGGAATGGACTCAATGGCAGTGTGTTTTTGTAACCACTGAAGGAATATTTAAATAGTATAACTTCCAAAACACCGTAGATGATAAAAAAAAAAAAACGAAGAAAGGGAGAAAAAAACCTCGATCACATCTAAGAGATAAGAAAAGCAATGAAAAAATGAAATAGATGCCAAAAAATCAATGATACATCATAAAATTTCTTAGTGAACTATGATTAGAAAACAAACCTTGCCTAGCTTTACAAAGGGATATGCATATGCAAAAATCTGTAGCAAATATAATACAGTGGTGACTAATTAAAAACATTTCCTATAAAAAGCAGGAACTAGATTAGGACAAATCATTTCATCACTTCTATTAAATATTATATATTAGGTTTTGATAAATTTTGTAATTTAGAAAAGTAAATAAACATATACAGATTGGAAAAGAAGAAACTACCGTTATTCAAAAATGCTATTAAACCTGAAGAACTGTTACCGGAAGTATGGAAAACAGATGCTGAAGCAAGCCAAAAAAGCAGATATCAAATACAGCCTTCTCTAGAATTCTGTAGAGAGAATTGGTATTCCACTAGTATACATCAATATGGTCATGCCAGTTATTTAGAGCTGGTGCCCAATTTAGTTGATTGATATTTTGTTCTGAATGGTCAGTACCCGTGCTGAACTGGCTGATGTTATTAATAACACAGTTTTGTCAGTTTTTACTTTATCACCTCCCTAAGGAAGCCTTCATCATTTTGTCAGATATGGTTCTCTTCCTCTCCTAGAACTTTCTCTACTCTTGGGAGGTGAGAAGATATTCATGATTGCTACAGGGACAGCCCAAAAGATATTAGACTATACCTGTGCAGTTCAATATAGTAGCCACTAGCCATATGTAGCTATTTAAATATTAATTAAATTAAGTTAAACATTCCATTCCTTAGTCACATTTCAGGTACTCAGTAGTCACATGTGCCTATTGGATTTCACATCTCTAGAGCATTTCCATAATCGTGAATAGTTCTATTGGACAGTGCTTGTCTATATAATTAGTCTTCGCCATTTTTTGCACAGTGGCCAATATCCAGGATTCTTCACTGTGGATAGATTATTGTCTCTACATTAAGTTAAGATCTACTAAGAACAGAATGCCCACGGCTTTGGCATTTAAGGTTTTACCTCTTGGCCATCTCCCTTAGAGTATCTTATAAAAGAACCTTTTGCTTAGACTAGTCCCTTATCCTCTTTGTAAAAATCTGAGCTCAATATAAAATTTTATAATGGAAGTTCATAAATTAAACATATCTCAAGAAATCTAGTCACAAATTATTATTCACATTCAATTTATCCTTTGGAGAGACATTAGTTATTTATCAGCTTGTTCCTGTAAAATATTTTCTACTCTCGAAGATAGCAGAATTTTCCATTACCTACTTTCGAATTCTAGATTCTCATTTACTACCTCTACTCTGGTCCCTTAGTTGAGTAATTAGGATTAGAAATGAGAAAAATAGTATGTTTTCATGTTCATATCAGTTGCCTGGAAGATGTATCATGTGGACACCCACATCACCAAAAAAACTTCAAAACTCTGCAATTATCTACAAAAATGGTGTCATTGACTATCAATTGGAACAAACTTATAGGGAAATAGTGTTCTTTAAAGATAATCATCTGGTTTTTAATTCCCTGAGCCCGGTTTGACCATCTTTTAGGGGTTTGTTGTCCCGGGGATGGCTTATTTTTTATTAAGAAATCTGATAGCTCATTGTCTATAATGAAACCTAAACTTACTCTCTTTTTAGAACTTGAAACTAAAATGTCAAATGACACCAGAATGCGCATACTAAATACATTACTGCTGTTACCCAATTATGACCTTGCGAAGGCCCTTGAGAATTATTCTAATGCCTACCAGGACAAGACATTGTGCCACACCCTAAAATACCCTCCTCCCTCCGTAAACTGTAGTAAAACAAGTAAGTGTCTTGTGGGCCCCTACCTCTTTTGGGAATTAGCCTCAGACTCAAACCCTGGAAGATGAGCAATCAGGATACATGTTAAATCATTTTACAAGGCTGGCATAAACCTGGGATAAATATAATGAAGCCTCAAAAGCAAATCCAAGGTAAAATTAAAGTAGTCATCAGATACAGAATAAGAGCTACTAATAATTATCTATCAAGGAGCTTTACTTACATTATTTAAAATCTCCACAACAGGTCTTCAAGTTATGTGCTGTCATGCTCATTTTGAGGATAAGATGTACTCTGTATCACACATCTTGTATGGGTCAGAACTGGAATTCAAAGCTTATATTCTTTCATTGTATAATGTATTCTCACTGTGGGAAAGAACCACTATAGCTGTATTTTATTTACTTTTGTTACTCCCACCACCACCACACATACTCACCTACACTCATCTGCCCACAAGTTATAATCCATTCCCCAGTGCCAGTTTAGTACCTGGCACATAGGAGGAACTCAAATGTTTGTTGAATAAATAGGTAAAGGTAGGAAGCAGTGATTTGGGTGATGAAGAGTAGTACAACAGATAAAAGGGCCAGAAATGAAAGTAAGACAAAGAAGAAATCTAGCCAAGGTGGGAGGTAGTAACTGTTAAAAAAAAAAAAAAAGTATTGTCCAACTCTGAAGCAAATTAAATGTATTATGCATTTGAGTTATTAGTGAAGTGTAAGGAAGAAATTGTTTGAACATTGATTTTTGGGTGGCATAAATGTTGTAACATTGGCTTTGCAGGGAACACTACTTGCATGATCATAACATGATATGTATTGTTTTTCAACTTTGGCTATCGATTTACAGACAGAAAGACTTGGTTTTAGCTACCAAAAATATATAATTATCATCGGTCCTGCAATGTAAAGTAAAAACAGAGCTAATAAATTTAAGGGTTAAAAAGGACAGGAAAAATAGAAAAGTAAAAAATCATCATCTTACAATGAGAGGAGTTAAGAGATCTTCAATATAGTTGATGGAATGATAGAGGCTTAAGTATATTATTTAAAGGTAACTGTGAGAAAAGGAAATTTAAAAAGTAGTGTAACTATATAGGAGAACAAGAGTATAAAAGAATTATGCCTTCATCTATCAATGTAAGAAAACAATAGATAATATATTAAATTGATAAATAAGGAGTTTCTACAGCAATCATGTTGTTGTTGGGTGCTGTTGAGTTGCTTCTTAATCACAGGGACCCTCTGTACAACAGAACAAAACACTGCCCAGTCCTGTACCATCCTCACAATTGCGTCTACATTTCAGCCTATTTTTGCAGCCATTGTCAATCCATCTCACTGAGGGTCTCCCTTTTTTTCATTGACCCTCTACCTTGCCAAGCATAATGTCCTTCTCAGCAATTGGTCACCCCTGAGGATGTGTCCAAAGTACGTGAGAAAGTCAAACCATCCTTCCTTCTAAAGGGCATTCTGGGTGTACTTCCCCTTTGTTTTGTTCTTCTGGCAGTCCATATTGTTGTTAGATGCCATTGAGTTGGTTCCGATTCATAGTGACCCTTTGTACAACAGAACGAAACAATTCCCAGTCCTGTGCCATCCTCACAATCGTTGTTATGCTTGAGCTCACTGTTGCAGCCACTGCGTCAGTCCATCCCATTGAAGGTCTTCCCCAATACCACAATTCAAAGGCATCAGTTCCTCTTTGGTATTCTTTATTCATTGTCCAGCTTTCGCTTGCATATGAGGCAACTGAAAACACCATGGCTTAGATAAGGTGCTCCTTAGTTCTCAAGGTGACACTACTGCTCTTTAACACTTTAAAGAAGTCTTTTGCAGCAGATTTGTCCAATGCAATATGTCATTTGATTTCTTGACTGCTGCTTCCATGGGCATTGATTGTGGATCCAAGTAAAATAAAATCCTTGATGACTCCATTTATCATGATGTTGCTTATTGGTCCAGTTGTATGGATTTTTGTTTTCTTTATGTTAAGGTGTAATCCATACTGAAGGCCATAGTCTTTGATTTTCTTCAACAAATGCTTCAAGTCCTCTTCAATTTCAGCAAGAAAGGCTGTGTCATCTGCATATCGTAGCCCATAGTATATTCAATATTCTTTGCCAGCACCACAATTCAAATGCATCAATTCTTCTTCTGTCTTCCTTTTGCATTGTCTAGCTTTTACATGCATATGAGACAATTATGGGTCAGGCACACCTTAGTTATCAAAGTGACATCTTTGCTTTTTAAGATTTTTAAAGTGGCCTCTTGCAGCAGATTTTCCCAATGCAATATGTCTTGTGATTTCTTGATTGCTGCTTCCATGGGCATTGATTGTTGATCTAAGAAGAATGAAAACACTGACAACTTCAATTTCATAATCATTTATTATTATGTTGTTTATGGGCCTAGTTGTGAGATTTTCATTCTCTTCATGTTCAGGCATAATCTATACTGAAGTCTTTTACCTTCATCAGTAAGTGCTTCAAGTCGTCTTCATTTTTGGCAAGCAAGGTTGTGCCATCTACACATAGCAGGTTGTTAATGAGTCTTCCTCCAATCCTAATGCTGTGTTCTTCATATAGACCAACTTCTTGTATTAGCTGCTCAGCATATAAAAAAAAGCATATAGGTTGAATAAACTAAGTTAAAGGATACAACCCTGCCACACACCTTTTCTAATTTTAAACCATTCAGTATCCCCTTGTTCTGTTAGAACAACTGCATCTTGATCTATGCACAGGTTCAGCATGAGCACAACAAACTGTTCTGGAATTCCCATTCTTTGTAAAGTTATAATTTGTTATGATCCACACGTTCAGATGCCTTTTCATAGTCGATAAAACACAGATAAACATCTACTGGTAGCCAAGATCCATCTGACATCAGCAATGATATCCCTCATTCCACATCCTCTTCTGAATCTGGATTGAACTTCTGGCAATTCCTGTTGATGTATGGTTACAGCCATTTTTTTTATTATCTTCAGCAAAATTTTGCTAGTATGTGATATTAATAATGTCATTCAATAATTTTCGCATTTCATTTGATCACCTTTCCTTCCAGTGGGCAACAATATTGATCTCTTTCAGTTGGTTGACCAAGTAGCTGTTTTCCAAATTTCTTGACATAGACAAATAAGCACTTCCAGCGTTACATCCATTTGTTGAGGTATCTCAGTTGGTAATCCATCAATTCCTGGAGCCTTGCTCTTTGCCAATGCCTTCAGTGCAACTTGCACTTTTTCCTTCAGTATCATATGCTACCTCCTGAAAATGGTTGACTATTTCTTCTTCGTACAGCAACTCTGTATATTCCTTCAATCTTTTTTTTTAATAATTTTTATTGTGCTTTAAGTGAAAGTTTACAAATCCAGTCAGTCTCTCACAAAAACCCATGTACACCTTGCTACACACTCCCAATTACTCTCCCCTACTGAGACAGCCCACTCTTTCCCTCCACTCTCTCTTTTCTTGTCCATTTCGCCAGCTTCTAACCCCCTCCACCCTCTCATCTCCCCTCCAGACAGGAGATGCCAACATAGTCTCAAGTGTCCACCCGATCCAGGAAGCTCACTCCTCACCAGCGTCCCTCTCCAACACACTGTCCAGTCCAAACCATGTCTGAAAAGTTGGCTTTGGGAATGGTTCCTGTCCTGGGCCAACAGAAGGTCTGGGGGCCATGACCACTGGGGTCCTTTTAGTCTCAGTCAGACCATTAAGTCTGGTCTTAAGAGAATTTGGGGTCTGTATCCCACTGCTCTCCTGCTCCCTCAGGGGTTCTCTGTTGTGTTCCCTGTCAGGGCAGTCATCAGTTGTAGCAGGGCACCATCTAGTTCTTCTGGTCTCAGGATGATGTAGTCTCTGGTTCATGTGGCCCTTTCTGTCTCTTGGGCTCGTAATTGCCTTGTGTCCTTGGTGTTCTTCATTCTCCTTTGATCCAGGTGGGTTGAGACCAATTGATGCATCTTAGATGGCTGCTTGCTAGCGTTTAAGACCCCAGATGCCAGTCTTCAAAATGGGATGGAGAATGTTTTCTTAATAGATTTTATTATGCCAATTGAATTAGATGTCCCCTGAAACCAGGGTCCCCAGACCCCTGCCCCTGCTACGCTGGCCTTCGAAGCATTCAGTTTATTCAGGAAACTTCTTTGCTTTTGGTTTAGTCTAATTGTGCTGACCTCCCCTGTATTGTGGGCTGTCTTTCCCTTCACCTAAAGTAGTTCTTGTCTACTATCTAATTAGTGAGTGCTCTCTCCCACCCTCCCTCCCTCCCTCCTCTCGTAACCACAAAAGAATGTTTTCTTCTCAGTTTAAACTATTTCTCAAGTTCTTATAATAGTGGTCTCATACAATATTTGTCCTTTTGCAACTGACTAATTTCACTCAGCATAATGCCTTCCAGGTTCCTCCATGTTATGAAATGTTTCACAGATTCATTACTGTTCTTTATTGATGCGTAGTATTCCATTGTGTGAATATGCAATAATTTATTTATCCGTTCATCCGTTGATGGCCATCTTGGTTGCTTCCATCTTTTTGCTGTTGTGAACAGTGCTGCAATAAACATGGGTGTGCATATATCTGTTCGTGTAAAGGCTCTTATTTCTCTAGGATATATTCCAAGGAGTGAGATTGGTGGATCGTATGGTAGTTCTATTTCTAGCTTTTTAAGGAAGCGCCAAATCGATTTCCAAAGTGGTTGTACCATTTTACATTCCCACCAGCAGTGTATAACTGTTCCAATCTCTCCACAGCCTCTCCAACATTTATTATTTTGTGTTTTTTGGATTAATGCCAGCCTCGTTGGAGTGAGATGAAATCTCATTGTAGTTTTGATCTGCATTTCTTTAATGGCTAATGATTATGAACATTTCCTCACACATCTGTTGGCTACCTGAATGTCTACTTTAGTGAAGTGTCTATTCATATATTTTGCCCATTTTTGAATGGGGTTATTTGTCTTTTTGCAGTTGAGTTTTTGCAGTATCATGTAGATTCTAGAGATCAGGTGCTGATCAGAAATGTCATAGCTAAAAACTTTTTCCCAGTCTGTAGGTAGTCTTTTTACTCTTTTGGTGAAGTCTTTGGATGAGCATAGGTGTTTGATTTTTAGGAGCTCCCAGCTATCTAGTTTTTCTTCTACATTCGTTATAATGTTTTATATACGGTTTATGCCATATAATAGGGCTCCTAATGTTGTCCTTATTTTTTCTTCCATGATCTTTATCGTTTTAGATTTTATATTTAGGTCTTTGATCCATTTTGAGCTCCTTTTTGTGCATGGAGTGAGGTATGGGTCTTGTTTCATTTTTTTGCAGATGGATATCCAGTTATGCAAGCACCATTTGTTAAAAAGACTGTCTTTTCCCCATTTGAACTGTTTTGGGGGCGTTGTCAAATATCAACTGCTCATTTGTGGATGGATTTCTGTCTAGATTCTCAATTCTGTTCCACTGGCCCATGTAATCTGTTGTTGTACCAGTACCAGGCTGTTTTGACTACTGTGGCGGTATAATAGGTTCTAAAATCAGGTAAAGTAAGGCCTCCCACTTTGTTCTTCTTTTTCAGTAATGCCTTATTTATCTGGGGCCTCTTTCCCTTCCATATGAAGTTGGTGATTTGTTTCTCCATCTCGTTAAAGAGTGTCGTTGGGATTTGGATTGGAATTGCATTAAATGTATAGATCGCTTTTGGTAGAGCAGACAATTTTATAATGTTAAGTCTTCCTATCCATGAGCAAGGCATGTTCTTCCACTTATGGACGTCTCTTTTGGTTTCTTGCAGAAGTGTACCGTAGTTTTCTTTGTATAAGGCTTTTACATCTCGGATAAGATTTATTCCTAAGTATTTTATCTTCCTGGGGGCTACTGTAAATGGCATTGATTTGCTGATTTCTTCTTCAATGTTCTTTTTATTGGTGTAGAGGAATCCAACTGATTTTTGTATGTTTATCTTGTATCCTGATACTCCGCTGAACTCTTCTATTAGTTTCAGTAGTTTTCTGGAGGATTCCTTAGGGTTTTCTGTGTATAAGATCACGTCATCTGCAAATAGAGATACTTTGACTTCTTCCTTGCCAATCTGGATGCCCTTTATTTATTTATTTAGCCTAATTGCTCTGACTAGGACTTCCAGCACAATGTTGAATAAGGGTGGTGATACAGGGCATCCTTGTCTGGTTCCCGATCTCAATGGGAATGCTTTCAGGCTCTCTCCATTTAGGGTGATGTTGGCTGTTGGCTTTGTATAGATGCCCTTTATTATGTTGAGGAATTTTCCTTCTATTCCTATCTTGCTAACAGTTTTTATCACGAATGAGTGTTGAACTTTGTCAAATGCCTTTTCTGCATCAATTGATAAAATCATGTGATTCTTGTCTTTTGTTTTATTTATGTGGTAGATTACATTAATTTTTTTTCTAATGTTGATCCATCCCTGCATACCTGGTATGAATCCCACTTGGTCATGGTGAATTATTTCTGCGATATGTTGTTGAATTCTTTTGGCTAGAATTTTGTTGAGGATTTTTGCATCTACATTCATGAGGGATATAGGTCTATAATTTTCTTTTTTGGTATCTGGGACATGGTGGCTTCATAGAATGAGTTTGGTAGTTTTCCGTCCTTTTCTATGCTCTGAAATACCTTTAGTAGTAGTGGTGTTAACTCTTCTCTGAAAGTTTGGTAGAACTTTGCAGTGAAACCATCCGGGCCAGAGTTTTTTTTTTTGTTGGGAGTTTTTTGATTACCTTTTCAATCTCTTCTTTTGTTATGGGTCTATTTAGTTGTTCTCCCTCTGTTTGTGTTAGTTTAGGTAGGTAGTGTGTTTCTAGGAATTCATCCATTTCTTCTAGGTTTTCAAATTTGAGTATAGTTTTTCATAGTAATCTGATATGATTCTTTTAATTTCAGTTGGGTCTGTTGTAATATCACCCATCTCATTTCTTATTCGGGTTATTTGCTTCCTCTCCTCTTTTTCTTTTGTCAGTTTGGCCAGTGCTTTAACAATTTTGTTGAGTTTTTCAAAAAACTAGCTTTTGGTCTTGTTAATTCTTTCAATTGTTTTTCTGTTTTCTATTTCATTTAGTTCAGCTCTAATTTTTATTATTTGTTTTCTTCTGGTGCCTGTGGGTTTCTATTGTTCCTCACTTTCTATTTGTTCAAGTTGTAGGGATAACTCTTTGATTTTGGCCCTTTCTTCTTTTTGGATGTGTGCATTTATTGATATAAATTGGCCTCTGAGCACCACTTTTGCTGTGTCCCAAAGGTTCTGATAGGAAGTGTTTTCATTCTCATTGGATTTTCGGAATTTCTTTATCCCATCCTTAATGACTTCTATAATCCAGTCTTTTTTGAGCAGGGTATTGTTCAGTTTCCAAGTGTTTGATTTCTTTCCCTTGCTTTTCCTGTTATTGATTTCCACCTTTATGGCCTTATGGTCAGAGAAGATGGCTTTGTAATATTTCAATGTTTTGGATTCTGCTAAGACTTGCTTTATGACCTAATATGTGGTCTAGTCTAGAGAATGTTCCATGTGCACTAGAAAAGAAATTATACCTGGTTGCTGTTGGGTGGAGTGTTCTGTATATGTCTATGAGATCAAGTTGGTTCATTGCACCATTTAGATCTTCCATGTCTTTGTTGAGCTTCTTTCTGAATGTCCTGTCCTTCACTGAAAGTGGTGTGTTGAAGTCTCCTACTATTATTGTGGAGCTGTCTATCTCACTTTTCAGTGCTGATAGAGTTTGTTTTATGTATCATGCAGCCCTGTCATTGGGTGCATAAATATTTAATATGGTTATATCTTCTTGGTGTATTGTCCCTTTAATCATTATATAGTGTCCTTCCTTATTCTTTATGATGGATTTAACTTTAAAGTCTATTTTGTCAGAAATTAATATTGCTACTCCTGCTCTTTTTTGATTGTTGTTTGCTTGATATATTTTTTTCCATCCTTTGAGTTTTAGTTTGTGTTTCTAAGTCTAAGGTGTGTCTCTTGTAGGCAGCATATAGACGGATCTTGTTTTTTAATCCATTCTGCCACTCTCTGTCTCTTTATTGGTGCATTTAGTCCATTTACATTCAGCGTAATTATGGATAGGTATGAATTTAGTGCTATCATTTTGATGTCTTTTTTGTGTGTTGACAGTTTCTTTTTCCCACTTGATTTTATGTGCAGAGTAGATTTTCTTTATATATGTCCTTTCCTCATATTTGTTGTTGTTGATTTGTTTCCGCTGAGTCTGTATTTTCCCCTTGTATTTTATTTTGATGAGTAGGATAGTTTGTCTCCTTTGTGGTTACCTTATTATTTACCCCTATTTTTCTAAATATAAAACTAAGTTTTATTTCTTTGTATCACCATATCTTCCTCTCCATATGGAAGGTGTATGATTACATTTCTTGGCCCCTCGTTTTTATTTTAATGTTGTGTTCTTGTATATAATAACATCACTGTTACTCTGTTTTGGGCTTTTTTTTTATATATATATAATCTTGCTTTGTTTTTTTGGATTTCCCTGTCTGGGTTAATTTCTAGTTGCTCTGCCCAGTGTTTTGTCTTGGGTTGATACCTGATATTATTGATTTTCTAACCAAAGAACTCCCTTTAGTATTTCTTGTAGTTTTCGTTTGGTTTTTACAAATTTCCTAAACTTGTGTTCATCTGGAAATGTCTTAATTTCATCTTCATATTTAAGAGACAGTTTTGATGGATATATCATTCTTGGCAGGTAATTTTTTTCCTTCAATTTTTAAAATATTTCATCCCATTGCCTTCTTGCCTGCATGGTTTCTGCAGAATAGTCTGAGCTTATTCTTATTGGCTCTCCTTTGTAGGTGACTTTTCGTTTATCCCTCACTGCTCTTATAATTCTCTCTTTATCTTTGGTTTTGGCAAGTTTGATTATAATATGTCTTGGTGACTTTCTTTTAAGATCTACCTTATGCGGGGTTCGATGAGCATCCTGAATAGATATCTTCTCATCTTTCACAATATCAGGGAAGTTTTCTGCCAACAAATCCTCAACAATTTTCTCTGTATTTTCTGTTATCCCTCCCTGTTCTGATACTCCAATCGCTCGTAGGTTATTTCTCTTGATAGAGTCCCACATGATTCTTAGGATGCCTTCATTTTTTTTAATTCTTTTATCTGATTTTTCTTCAAATATATTAGTGCCAAGGGATTTATCTTCGAGTTCAGAAATTCTAGCTTCTACTTGCTCAATTCTGCTCCTCTGTCTTTCTATTGAGTTGTCTAATTCTGTAATTTTATTGTTAATCTTCTGAATTTCTGATTGCTGTCTGTCTATGGATTTTTCCAGCTTATTAAACTTTTCATTATGTTCCTGAATAATGTTTCTAATTTCTTCAGTTGCTTTATCTGTGTGTTCCTTGGCTTGTTCTGCATATTGCCTCATTTCCTTCCTGATGTCTTGAAGGGTTCTGTATATTAAACTTTTGTATTCTGCATCTGGTAATTCCAGGAATGCACTTTCATATAGAAGATCCCTGGATTCTTTGTTTTGAGAGCCTGTTGAGGTGATCATGGCCTGTTTCTTTATGTGACTTGACATTGACTGTTGTCTCCGAGCCATGTATAAGTTATTGTATTAGTTTATGCTTGCTTACTGTGTCGTAGCTGCTTGCTTTGTTTTGTTTTGGTATACCCCTATGGGTTGTTTAAGTGAGCTAGCTTGATTATTTTCACCTTTGGAGCTCTGATGTCCTGTCCTCAGCTGGCTAGAGCTGTTATTGGGTATATCTGTCTAGGAGTCCACTCAGTTTTCCTGTAGGAATTCAGCTCAGGTTTTCAGGTAGCTGATCATCAAGTGTGTGGTACAGGCTCTGTCCTACAGTCTTAGAGGGGCACGGGTGATTGGCGTATATACCGGTATCTGATTGCAGCAGGGGGTCACGCTCTGAACAAGACAGGGGGCTGAAAACCGACCCCCAAGTGTCTGTGAGGAAAACGCGCCTCTGTTCCCTAGAGCGTGCTTGTGGGTGGGTTCTGCAGAGGGACCATGAGCACCCAAAGTTTTTGGCTGTAAGGACTGGGAGGTACCAGTTATCTTTGGACCCCTGTCACGGGTGGCTGGGTATCCTGAGTGGAGCCACCAGTCCCTAGGTCCCTGTTGTGGGTAGGTGAGGACCTTAATAGGCAAAGCAATGTCAAAGGTCAAACACCCACCTCTCCACTGCACAGCTGAAATGGTTGGAGTTTGCCAACAAGGGCCTATTCTCCTGAAATAGGCCCACACAGGTCCATGCAGAAGGGAAAGGTACTCAAGGTCCACAGACGGTTTATGCCTGGACAGGAGTTGCTTCTTTCCTGAGCTCCCCCAGTTAATGGAGCTAGCAAATTATCTTTTCCCCTCATTTGGAAATTTTTTCCTTCCCCAAGGCCGGGAGGATAGCTCTAGGTGCTCATCAGGGTCTATCTCAGGCTCAGGGATTCAGCTGCTGAAGCCGGCTTGGGAGTGTGGGGGGCACAGTAAAATATACGCAAGTACTTAGCTTTTGTCGAGAGCGCCGTTCTGCTCAGGTTCCGGAGGTTTGAGTAGGCTGTGTGGCTGGCTGTATCTCCCTGAGGAAACTGTGGCCGAACGCTAGTACCAGCCCACCACCACCACTGCCACTCTCGCCGCTCCGGGAATGGTGCCTGAGGGCTCCCTGCGATTCAGGTCCGGTAACTCCTCTCCACTTCTGAATGGTCTCTTCCTCCCCCTGCCCCTCAGTTTGTTGTCTAAGCTTGCCTTTGATGCTCAGGGCTCCCAGCTTGTCACAAATATACTCGTTTCACTTGTTGTTTCAGGTCTTTGTCTTAAAGAGGGCTTGCCAGAAGTGTCTTCTATTCCGCCATCTTAGCTCCCCCTCCTCCTTCAATCTTGTTTTGATGCTTTCTGCATCATTCAATTTTTTTACCCATAGAATCCTTCAGTATTGCAGTTCAAGGCTTGAAGTTTTCTCTTCAGATATTTTAGCTTGAGAAATGCCAATCGTGTTCTTCCCTTTTGGTCTTTTAACTCCAGTTCTTTGCACATTTCACCATACTTTACCTTGTCTTCTTGAGCTGCCCTTGGAAATCTTCTGTCAAATCCTTTTACTTGATCATTTCTGTTCACTTTAGCTACTCTGCACTCAAGATCAAGTTTCAGAGTGTCTCGTAACACCCATTTTGGTCTTTTCTTTCTTTTCCTGTTTTTTTTAATGACCTTTTACTTTCTTCATGTGTGATGTTTTTTTGATGTCATCCCACAACTCTTCTGGTTTTTGGTTATTAGTGTTCAGTGTGTTAAATCTATTACTGAGATGATTTCTTAATTCAGGAGGGATCTATTTGAGGTCGTACTTGGCTTTCATACTTAATGATATAATCGCAGTTAAAAATATGAACATATAAAAAATTATAATATTCACTCTGAAATTGGCATG
This sequence comes from Loxodonta africana, assembly GCF_030014295.1. Lineage (NCBI taxonomy): Eukaryota > Metazoa > Chordata > Mammalia > Proboscidea > Elephantidae > Loxodonta > Loxodonta africana. The sequence continues at coordinate 77,741,596 of NC_087353.1, forward strand.
AAACTGGATGTCAGTATCACCACTTTGATTCAACATTGAACTGTATGTCCTTAACATGGCAGTAAATTAAAAAAGAAAAAAAGAAATTACTTATAGGGATTGGAAAAGAAGAAATACATTATTACCAGATGCTTCGAATGTATCCATTGGGGGAAAAACAATATACATATAAATTATTAAAATTAATATAATAATTCAGCAAGTTCAGTATACAAAAATAAACTCAACTGCAGTTCTGTCAGCAACACACAGTAAAAAATGACACTGCAAAAAGTGATACCATTTATAATAGCATAAAAAAATATGGAGGAATAAAACTAACAACTTATTTGCAATACCTCTAAACTAATACATACTAAACAGTATTAAATAAAAATGAAGAAGACCTAATATATAAGTGGAGGGCTAAAACTAAGTAAGTAAACAGAGGGATATACCAAGTTTACAATTTAAGTTTTCACCCCTCTGAAAGGATTTTTGGTATATTCTGCATAGCATGCAATAATGATTAGACATATCAATAAATATATTAATATTCATATGGCTATTTAATTACCATATATTCTGTTCATGAAGATCAGCCTTCAGAACTCATTTTTCAATTTTGGTAGCAAGATAACCACTTGTCACATTCTAAATACTTGTCTCAATTTAGCCTAATATTCCGTCTTATCCAATATTTCTTTGTTTTTTTCTTAGACCATGTTCATGGTGTCAGTATTCTATACTAAGAGGACCTCTTTTTTGCCATTCACAGATATTGAGAAGAATGTTTATTCTTTGGAAGAGAATATGATTGGAAAGTATTTGATTACGATGGGTGTTCTAGGCTTTGTTTTATTCCTTTTAATTTTCCTTTGGGAGACTACTTTGTGGAAAGTAAAAACATTCCTCGGTCGATACGTATACTTTGGTATCTATAAGAAATTTAAGCAGGTGAGCAATTAAGTGTAAACATTAAGAAAAACTAAGAGAACTGAACACCAGTCCTGAAAAGTATGTGTCTACATAACTATCTCTGTTACTGGATGAAAGAAAAATCAAGGCGTGCCTACTAGAATACATTTTCTTAAATATATTTTATTGAAGTAAAATTCACCTAAACTGCATTCATTTTGTTGGTCATTTGAAAGATGCAACCTTTGTCTTTATTAATTTTCTCTGTTATTATTGTCATTTTGATTGACTGCTTTTTTTTTTTTTTTTTAATAATTTTCTACCTTCTACTTACTTTTGGTTTACCTTTACCCTTGACTTCTTTAGGCCTGGATTCCTTTAGCTCTTTGAGTATATTTATAGTGATTACTTTGAAGTCTTTGTCTTAAATCTGACATCTGGCCATTCTCAAATGCAGTTTCTGTTTCTTCTGTATGAGTAAAATTTCATTTCTTTGCATGTCTCATAATTTTCTGTTTTTGAAATCTGGACATTTTAGAGGCTTAGTAGATTTTCTAGAGTAAATGTTTTTCATAAGCTGTATGCCCTTAGGACCATTTCCAGAGACTTTATAAAAAATAATCTTCACGAGTTTTGCAGGGGCAAAGATCCATGGGTCTCCTCACCATGATATTCTTAAGTCTCAAAATTTTTCTATGTGAAGGCTTACTCTTTTTCTCTCTCCCTCATAAAAGAAAGAGTTAGCACTTCATTAATCTTTTGGTATGTTGAATGTACTGTGATTATAACAAATCATGTTTGATTTTAATAATCTCAATTGCAACTTCAGTTTTTGATGAGGTATCCAATTCTGGCAAAAACAGGCTATGTGAACCTAATTTCTTAAACTATTGCAAGCAAGGATCAATGTGTTCTGAAGTGAATGGACAAAAAGGTTTTAAAAATTACTTCAACCTTCTGTTCCAACATCTTGAGATCAGTTTCCTGAAGCCACTTGGTCTAGTCAAGATAACTTAAGAGCATTCATATCCGTAATACTTACTTATATTTATTATATAGGCTATTGAGTCCAGTGAGTTTCTTGAAAAATGTTCTGTGAAACTTTTCTAAGTTTCTTAGCTCCTATTCCCTTTTAATCTTGGAAAAAGTCATTTATGATTACAAACTAAGGAGTGTATTTTTGAGAACTTCCATACTCTCTTGAGATGACTTCCTTCTTAAGGATCCAGGTCATGCCAACCATTTCTCCAAATGCTTTAAATTATATTTTTCAAAGATTTAAAGCACACGTCTTAGCATGTTAATTCATATTCTTTCTTCTACATAGAATGTTCTTTCCCTGTCTTCTGCTCCACACCCTTATTCTGCTAATGAATTATTCATTCTTCAAAACTCTGTCAATTTTGTATAGGAGATTTGAGACGATAATACAAGAAGTCTTTCGGAAATGACTCAAACCTTTTGTTTTGACATCTTTAAGATTATCTCTCAGTTTAACTTTCCTAAAGTCACCCATTCTAGAACAGATGCATAAAGAACATCCATCTCTGTGATTCTTGTCTTAAAACATAGAATACAATTTCCAAGGAATTATCTGGGGAATCTGAAGATGAAGATGTAGAAAAGGAAAGGAGGAGAGTCCTGGAGCTGCCTCAGGAGCTGCTGAATACCATAATACTTATTAAGGAACTCATAAAGGTAATGTTATTCAGTGGCCAACATTATGTTGGCTTCATCCTTACATGGAAACCCTGGTGGTATAGTGGTTAAGTGCTACAGCTGTTAACCAAAAGGTCAGCAGTTCAAATCCACCAGGCACTCCCTGGAAACTCTATGGGGCAGTTCTACTCTGTCCTATACGGTCACTATGAGGCGGACTCGACGGCAATTTTTTTTTCTTTTATGGTCATCCCTACTTAGGAGCATGCCATTGGTTTCAAGGGCTCACTGTGGTTCTTTGGGATCTATGTGTATTCTCCCAATATAATAGAAGAGCTTTTGTGAAACTGTCCTAGGTAGCGGTCCATAGGAGTCGATCTACTGATTATATTTGATCTATGGGCATTATTCACTACATTGTGTTTTCTGAATTTTTAGATATATTTTAAGTGTCCAGCCATTCTGGCTGTGAAAAATATCTCCCTTAGAATACAAAAAGGGGAATGCTTTGGATTGCTTGGATTCAATGGAGCAGGAAAAACCTCTACCTTTAAAATGCTGACTGGAGAAAGGACTGCTACTTCTGGGGATATGTTCATTGAAGGCTTTAGCATCACCAAAAATATCCTAAAGGTAAGATGCTATTACTGCCCAAGATGCAAGAAGCATGATTTGGGGGGTGCGTCTAAGAGGCAGGAGGCTGGAGATCATAGATGGGAATTGTGGTAGGCATTAGCACTGATACTGTTCACTCAATTGGTGGATTCTGGAGTGAAAGATAAATTTTATAGAAGACATGGTGAAAGGTCCCCTACCCTGAGATCTAAGATGAGAGTGTCTTTTGTGTTTTTTTGAAACTTGGAATAAGAGTCAAGTTCTCTCAAAAGTGCATATAACATATGCCAGACAAAGTGATGGAAGGGTGTGAGGAAGACAAGACTTGGCAGGAGAAGCTGATTTGTGATTCAGTTGCAACTGAAGTCTTAGCCAATCTTACTGAGAGTTCATGAGCAAGATGGCCCTTCAGAGTGTTTTTCACATAGAAGCAAGGTAGCCAGGTCTTTGTATTCCTGCATCACCAAGTCATTGGCTGCACTTGCCACCTGGATGGGGGTGTGTACCCTTGGGAAGAAGCTAAGTGAGGAATTAATTTCAAAAGGGAGATGTTCAAATGTGTCCAATGCTGAGAAATCTCAGGCCAAGTAAAGCCTGAATGGTGTCTATTAGATTTACTAACTAGAACTTCATCGATGAGATTGGCAAGATCAATTGCATTGAGGTCAGTGGGCTGACGTAACAGGAGCCTGAATAGTGCAATTCATTCCCCCTCAGTTCATAGGACATTGTTATCATGGAATCAAGAGGATAGGGTTGGGGGTGGCTTGCATACTATAGGGAACAGCAGTCTAGTAACCAGCTCTGAAGCTAGTGGTGTGGGTTATACTTTGAAGAAAGTTAGCTGGAAGCAAAGGGAAAAATTAGAATTCACCCAGAGATGTGAGGGAACAGGAGAAGATGTTTTATAAGTTGATCACTCAAGTACATTTATAGTGAAGAGAATGAGCACAAAGGTGGAAGTTGAAGATATACAAGAAGAAGAGATACATGATGAAATGAGACATGTGGGGAGGCATGGGTGGATGGGGTTCCCCTAAACACCATTATCCACACCAATTATCAAATCCCGTTGGGGGACATAAGGGTGGCATAAAAGAGCCCTCTGACTATGAGGAATGGAGAAAAAAGGTTAACTGAAGATAATGTAAGGGAGCCGAAGTGGGAACCAAAGAGATAGATAGTTCATATGAAGTGTCAAATTTTATGTTTTTAATTTTATTGTGCTTTAGGTGAAAGTTCACAGCACAAGTTAATTTCTCATTCAAAATTTATACACACACAGTTTTGTGACATTAGTTGCAATCCCCACAATGTGACTGCACACTCCGCCTTTCCACCCTGGGTTTCCTGTGTCTATTCGTCCAGTTCCTATCCCTTCTTGCCTTCTCATCTTGCTTCTGGACAAGAGTTGCCCATTTGGTCTCGGATATTTGATTGAACTAAGAAACACGTTCCCCACGTGTGTTCTTGTTTGTTTTATAGGCCTGTCTAATCTTTGAAAAGTGGGCTCGGGGAGTGGTTTAAATTTCTGAGTTAGCAGAGTGTCCGGGGGCCATAGTCTCGGAGGTTCCTTCAGTTCTCTGTCAGACCAGTTAAGTCTGGTCTTTTTCAGGAATTTGAATTCTGTTCTACATTTTTCTTCCATTCTGTCTGGGACTCTCTGTTGTGATCCTTGTCAGGGTGGTGGGTAATAGTAGCCAGGCACCATCTAGCTGTTCTGGGTTCAGGGTGCTGGAGGCTGTGGTTCATGTGGTCCATTAGTCCTTTGGGATAATATTTTCCTTGTCTTTGGTATTCTTAATTCTCCTTTGCTCCGGATGTGAAGGGACCAATAGATGTATCTTAGATGGCTGCTCGCAAGCTTTTAAGGCCCCAGACACTACTCACCGAAGTTGGATGTAGAACATTTTCTTTAGGAACTATGTTATGCCAGTTGACCTAGATGTTCCCCGAGACTATGGTCCCCAACCACTCAGTCCCTCGAAGTGTTTGTCTGTGTCTACGAAATTTACATGCTTTTGCTTTGGTCCAGTTGTGCCGACTTCCCCTATATTGTGTGTTGTCTTTCCCTTCACCAGTGGTTGACACTTGCGTACAATCTAGTTAGTGTTTTCCCATTCCCACCCCTCCCCACCCTTGTAACTATCAAAGGGTATTTTTTCTGTGTGTAAACTTTTTCTTGAGTTATAATAATGGTCTCATAGAATATTTGTCCTTTTGTGACTGACTTATTTCACTTAGTATAATGCCCTCTAGATTCATCCATGTTGTAAGATGTTTCACAGATTCATCATTGTTCTTTATCATTGCGTAGTATTCCATTGTGTCTATGTACCATAATTTGTTTATCCGATCCTCTGTTGATGGCATTTAGGTTGTTCCCATCTTTTTGCTATTGGGAATAATGCTGCAATGAATATGGGTGTGCACAAGTCTATTTGTGTGACAGCTCTTATTTCTCAGGGTATATTCCTAGGAGCAGGATTGCTGGATCATGTGATATTTCTATTTCCAGCTTTTTAAAGAAGTACTATATTGTTTTCCAAAATGGCTATACCATTTTGCCTTTCCACCAGCAGTGCATAAGAGATCCAATCTCACTGCAGCCTCTCCAACATTTGTTATTTTCTGTTTTTTAGATTCGTGCCAGTATTGTCAGGATGAGATGGTATCTCATTGTAGTTTTGATTTGCATTTCTCTAATGCCTAATGATCAAGAGCATTTCCTCATGTGTCTGTTGGCCGCCTGAATGTCTTCTTCAGTGAAGTGTCTGTTCGTATCCTCTGCCCGTATTTTAATTGTATTATTTGTCTTTTTGTTATTGAAATGTGGAAGACTTTGTAGATATTAGAGAAAGTACCAAATTTTAAAAGGGATCGGGCAGACAGGCAAAAATTGAGCCTTTTGCGAAGACTTTTTACCTGAGTTCAGCAAGTCTCAGGAAGCTGTTTAGGTCTCAGGAATCTCTTCAAACTGCACCACCAGTTTGCTGTCCTGAAAACACCTCTCATTATTTCATGTGAGAGTTAGTTATCTTTTCATTTCTTCAGGCCTGTAAGATTTGTTTTAATATTGTTTTATAGTTCTCTCCCAGGAGTTCCTGGGTAGCACAAATGGTTAAGCACTCAACTACTAGCTGAAAGGTTGAAGGTTCAAACTCACCCAGAGGTGCCTTGGAAGACAGGCCTGGAAAACAGACTCAATGGCAACTAACAACATCAGTTCTGTCCCTAAAGTTGTACACAATTTACTAGATTTACTTCTTTGTACCTTGTGAATTTTATTAATGTTATTAAGGGGATCATTTTTTCCTGTCTTTTTATAAGTTGCTCATATATAGGAAAGCTATTGATTTTTTGCATGTTAATCTTATTATCCAGAAATCTGTTGTTGTTGTTGTTGTTAGGTGCTGTTGAGTTGGTTCTCACTCATTGTGATCCTGTGTACAACAGAAGGAAACACTTGCCCGATCTTATAACATCCTCACAATCATTGTTATGCTTGAACTCATTGTTGCAGCCACTATGTCAATCCATCTTGTTGAGGGTTTTCCTCTTTTTCACTGACCCTCTACTTTACCAAGCATGATGTTCTTCTCCAGGGACTAGTTCCTCCTGATAACATGTCCAAAGTATGTGAGATGAAGTTTTGCCATCCTTGCTTCTAAGGAGCATGCTGGTTGTACTTCTTCCAGTACAAATTTGTTTATTCTCATGGAAGTCCATGGTATATTCAAAATTCTACACCAACACCGCAATTCAAAGGCATCAATTCTTCTTAGGTCTTCCTTATTCATCGTCCAGCTCTCCCATGCATATGAGGTGACTGAAAGCACCACGGCTTGGGTCAGAAATCTGGAAAAACTAATTAATTCTCTAATTAGTTTTCACAGCTAATCAACAGATTCTGTTGTCTTTTCGCGGTAGACAGGTTTATCATCTAAAAATAATGACAAGTTTTCTCTTCCTTTCCAATTGTCATCCATTTCTTTTTTGTGCTATTATATAACGTGGGGCCGCCAGTACAATGTGAATACCGGTAGTGATAGAGGGTATCTTTTTTTTTCTTTTGCCATTATGGGAATATGTCTAAATGCCCACTACCTGCATGCTATTTGCTAGCTACCTTTTATCAGTTTAAGACAATTTCATTCTATGGCTAGTCTGCAAAAAGCTTTTAGCATTTGGGTGTTGAATGGTATCAAGTGCATTGCTTGTCTCAAGTAAATGATATGTATAGTTTTTCAGTAAGGTCTATTATTAATTTAAATATTAATTTTTAATTGTTAGTCAATTCAAATGTAAACTACCATGCTAATCCTCCACTTGTCTGTCAGTTTGTCGTATTTACGCACCAACCACTAATGCCAAAGTTGCAGAAACTGAAGATTTTTATCAGCTTCTGCAATCTGAAATTGATCGAACATGCAATCAGGATGCATTGATAATCACTGGTGATTGGCATGAGAAAGTTGGAAACAAAGAAGAAGAATCGGTAGCTGGAAAATATGGCCTTGGTAATAGAAACAATGCCAGAGATCACATGATAGAATTTTGCAAGACCAATGACTTCACTGCAAATACCTTTTTTCACCAACATAAACGGTGTCTATACATGTGGACTTCGCCAGATGGAATACACAGGAATCAAATTGACTACATCTGTGAAAAGAGATAATAGAAAAGTCAGAACAAGGCCAGAGACCAACAGTGGAACAGACCATCAATTATTCATATGCAAGTTCAAGCTGAAACTGAGGAAAATCAGAGCAAGTCCACAAGAGCCAAAGTACAACCTTGAATATATCCCATGTGAATTCAGAAACCATCTCAGGAATAGATTTGATGCATTGAACACTAATGACCGGAGACCAGATGAGTTGTGGAATGACATCAAGGACATCATACATGAAGCAAGAGGTCATTGAACAGACAGGGAAGAAAGAAGAGACCAAGATGGATGTCAGAGGAGACTCTGAATCTTGATCTTGAACATCAGCAGCTAAAGCAAAAGGAAGAACTGATGAAGTAAAAGAACTGAACAGAAGATTTCAAAGGGTGGCTTGAGAAGACAAAGTATTATAATGACATGTGCAAAGAGCTGGAGGTAGAAAACCATAAGGGAAGAACACACTTGGTGTTTCTCAAGCTGAAGGAACTGAAGAAAAAATTCAAGCCTCAAGTTGCAAATAGTGAAGGATTCCATGGGGAAAATATTAAACGACGCAGGAAGCATTAAAAGAAGATGGAAGGAATACACAGAGTCATTATACCAAAAAGAATTAGTCAACATTCAACCATTTCAAGAGGTAGCATATGATCAGGAACCAATGGTACTGAAGGAAGAAGTCCAAGTTGCTCTGAAGGTATTGGCAAAAAACAAGGTTCCAGGAATTGATAGAATACCAAATGTTTCAACAAACGGATGCTGCACTGGAAGTGCTCACTCGTCTATGCCAAGAAATGTGGAAGACAGCTACCTAGCCGACCAACTGGAAGAGATCCATATTTATGCCTATTCCTGAGAAAGGTGATCCAACCGAATGCAGAATTATCAAACAATATCTCTAATATCACATGCAAGCAAAATTTTGCTGAAGGTTATTCAAAAGCAGCTGCAGCAGTATATTGACAGGGAACTACCAGAAATTCAGGCTGGATTCAGAAGAGGACGTGGAACCAGGGATATCATTACTGATGTCAGATGGATCCTGGCTGAAAGCACAGAAGACCAGATGGATTTTTACCTGTGTTTTAATGACTATGCAAAGGCATTCAACTGTGTGGGTCATAACAAATTATGGATAACATTGCAAAGAATGGGAATTCCAAAACACTTAATTGTGCTCGTGAGGAACCTGTACTTGGATCAAGAGGCAGTTGTTGGGACAGAACAAGGGGATACTGATTGGTTTAAAATCAGGAAAGGTGTGCATCAGGGTTGTATCCCTTCACCATACCTATTCAATGTGTATGCTGAGCAAATAATCTGAGAAGCTGAACTGTATGAAGAAGAACGGGGCATCAGGATTGGAGGAAGACTCATTAGCAACCTGCATTATGCAGATGACACAACCTTGCTTGCTGAAAGTGAAGAGGACTTGAAGCATTTACTGATGAAGATCAAAGACCACAGCCTTCAGTATGGATTACACCTCAACATAAAGAAAACAAAAATCCTCACAACTGGACCGATAAGCCACATCATGATAAATGGAGAAAAGACTGAATTTGTCAAGGATTTCATTTTACTTGGATCCACAATGAACAGCCATGGAAGCAGCAGTCAAGAAATCAAAAGATGCGTTGCATAGGCAAATCTGCTGCAAAGGATCTCTTTAAAGTGCTGAAAAGTGAAGATGTTACCTTGTAGTGAGTCTGACCCAAGCTATGGTATTTTCAATCACATCATATGCATGTAAAAGCTGGACAATGAATAAGGAAGACTGAAGAAGAATTGACGCCTTTGAATTGTGGTGTTGTGAAGAATATTGAATATACCATGAACAGCTAAAAGAATGAACAAATCTGTCCTGGAAGAAATACAGCAAGAATGCTCCTTAGAGGCAAGGATGGCGAGACTGCGTCTTACATACTTTGGACATGTTGTCAGGAGGGATCAGTCCCTGGAGAAGGACATCATGCTTGGTAAAGTACAGGGTCAGCGGAAAAGAGAAAGGCCCTCAACAAGCTGGACTGACACAGTGGCTGCAACAATAGGCTCAAGCATAACAATGATTGTGAGGATGGCGCAGGACTGGGCAGTGTTTCGTTCTGTGGTATATAGGGTCGCTATGAGTCAGAACCGACTCGACGGCACCTAACAACAACAACGTGCTGATATTTTTCACCATATACAGTGAAACTTGTGAGAGCTGGAATTCATTGGTACTGCCTTGTTTTTCCAGGTCTCGCAATTTTCCGTTTTTGACAGGTGTAGTCTTACCACTTTTCTATCGCTTATTTTAGTGGAAAATATTTGGGTTTTCTTTATCTGACAGGTTTTCACCTTACACAAGTTCCAGCTTTCACAAGCTTTACTGTAGTATTTTCACTCATTTTGGAACATTATATGAACATAATTGTACAGTACACTCCTTTTCTTGCCTTTTTAAATATAGTATTATGTTCGTAAGCTTCATCTCTATTGCTACTTATAGCAGTAGTTTGTAGTAGTAGTAGTGGTTTGCTTTGTAATATTTAAGTGTATAAATATAAAACAATATATTTATATATTCTTAAGTTTGAAAGACTTTTTTTTCTGGATTAGCTATTACAAATAATATTGCTATGACTGTTACTATACAAGTGTTTTGGTGCACCCATGTATACTTCTAGAGGATATATACCTACAACTCAACTGCTGGATCATAAAGTATGTGAATGTCTGACTTTAGTAGATACTGACAAACGGTTTTCCAAAGTGGTTGTATCAATTTTGTCTTCTACTGGCAGTGTATGGCCCTTTCCACCATTCTACATTCTCGTCAGTAACTGGTGTGTCACTCTTTTAAACATTTTCATTTTAAACATTATGTTGGGTGTTTAGTAAGTTTTGTTTTCTCTTTCCTGATGATGAATATATTGTTATTTATTGGAAATTTGGATATTCTGTTTGTTGAAATGACTGTTAAATTTTACCCATATTTCTATTCAGTTATCTGCCTTTTTGAAATTATTTGCAGAAGTTTTTTGTATATTTTCTTTTGATGAAAATAAATTTCTAATTTTAATGCAGTCCATTTTGTCTCTCTCCTCATTGTTTGTGTCCTATTTAAGAATTTCTCACCTATCCTAAGTTTAAATTAAACCTTAAATTTCCTTTGTTATTATCTGTAAGTTTCATTTTATTATCTTTCATTTATAATCTAGCTGTAAACATAGATGTGAAATAAGGGTCAAGATTCTTTTTATTTTTTTTCACTTATGGATAACTAAGTGATCCAGCATCTTTTGTTGAAAGATTGTCCTTGCTCCAATTCTTCTATAATAGCAACGTTGCTAAATATTGTGTCACATAACTATGGATCAATTTTTGGAAACTCTTCTTGTTCCACATGTATATTTGTCTGTCTTTGCACCAGTACCATGCATGCTTAATTACTGCAGACTTACAGTAAGTCACAATATCCAATAGAGAAAGCTTTGTTCTTCTGTATTACCTTGGTTATTCTCAGCCTGTTAAATTTATAAGTGAATTTAAGAATTAGCTTGTCTTTGCATAAAAAGCTGGGACTTTGAATGGGAACCCAGAAAATTGACACATTTACAATGAATAGAATATATATTTCCATGTATGTTGGTTCTTTAATGTCTCAAAATAGTACTTTTATAGGTGTGTGGGGGTGCTGCAGTAAGAAGAGAATTCAGCTAGCTCTCTGGATATAATATCAAGAACAAAGCAGTATTGTGTGCAATTTATTCCTGTATATTTTCTTTTTAGTATCACTTTAAAATTTTTATTTTTAATTACTTGTTGTTGTTGTTAGGTGCCGTCCAGTCGGTTCTGACTCATAGTGACCCTATGCACAACAGAACAAAACACTGCCCGGTCCTGCGCCGTCCTTACAATCATTGTTATGCTTCAGCTCATTGTTGCAACCACTGTGTCAATCCACCTCGTTGAGGGTCTTCCTCTTTTCCGCTGACCCTGTACTCTGCCAAGCATGATGTCCTTCTCCAGGGGCTGATCCCTCCTGACAAGTCCAAAGGATGTAAGACGCAGTCTCACCATCCTTGCTTCTAAGGAGCGTTCTGGCCACACTTCTTCCAAGACAGATTCGTTCGTTCTTTTGGTAGTCCATGGTATATTCAATATTCTTCACCAACACCACAATTCAAAGGTGTCAATTCTTCTTCGGTCTTCCTTATTCATTGTCCAGCTTTCACATGCATATAATGTGATTGAAAATACCACAGCTTGGGTCAGGCGCACCTTAGACTTCAGGGTGACATCTTTGCTCTTCAACACTTTGAAGAGATCCTTTGCAGCAGATTTACCCAATGGAATGTGTCTTTTGATTTCTTGACTGCTGCTTCCATGGCTGTTGATTGTAGATCCAAGTGAAATGCAATCCTTGACAACTTCAATCTTTTCTCCGTTTATCATGATGTTGCTCATTGGTCCAGTTGTGAGGATTTTTGTTTTCTTTATGTTGAGGTGTAATCCATACTGAAGGCTGTGGTCTTTGATCTTCATCAGTAAATGCTTCAAGTCCTCTTCACTTTCAGCAAGCAAGGTTGTGTCATCTGCATAATGCAGGTTGTTCATGAGTCTTCCTCCAATCCTGATGCCCCGTTCTTCTTCACATAGTCCAGGTTCTCGTATTATTTGCTCAGCATACAGATTAAATAGGTATGGTGAAAGAATACAACCCTGACGCACACCTTTCCTGACTTTAAACCAATCAGTATCCCCTTGTTCTGTCCCAACAACTGCCTCTTGATCTATGTAAAGGTTCCTCATGAGCACAATTAAGTGTTCTGGAATTCCCATTCTTCTCAATGTTATCCATAGTTTGTTATGATCCACACAGTTGAATGCCTTTGCATAGGCAATAAAACACAGGTAAACATCCTTCTGGTATTCTCTGCTTTCAGCCAGGATCCATCTGACATCAGCAATGATATCCCTGGTTCCACATCCTCTTCTGAAACCAGCCTGAATTTCTGGCAGTTCCCTATCGATATATTGCTGCAGCCATTTTTGAATGATCTTCAGCAAAATTTTGCCTGTGTGTGATATTAATGATATTGTCCTATAATTTCCACATTCGGTTGGATCACCTTTCTTGGGAATAGGCATAAATATGGATCTCTTCCAGTCAGTTGGCCAGGAAGCTGTCTTCCATATTTCTTGGCATAAACGAATGGGCACCTCCAGCAATGCGTCTGTGTGTTGAAACATCTCAATTGATATTCCATCAATTCCTGGAGCTTTGTTTTTCGCCAATGCGTTCAGAGCAGCTTGGACTTCTTCCTTCAGTACCATCGGTTCCTGATTATATGCCACCTCTTGAAATGGTTGAACATCGACTAATTCTTTTCGGTATAATGACTCTGTGTATTCCTTCCATCTTCTTTTGATGCTTCCTGCATCGTTTAATATTTTCCCCATGGAATCCTTCACTATTGCAACTCGAGGCTTGAATTTTATCTTCAGTTCTTTCAGCTTGAGAAACACCGAGCGTGTCCTTCCCTTTTGGTTTTCCATCTCCAGCTCTTCGCACATGTCATTATAATACTTTACTTTGTCTTCTCGAGATGCCCTTTGAAATCTTCTGTTCAGTTCTTATACTTCATCAGTTCTTCCTTTTGCTTTAGCTGCTTGACGCTCAAGAGATAGTTTCAGAGTCTGCTCTGATATCCATCTTGGTCATTTCTTTCTTTCCTGTCTTTTCAATGACCTCTTGCTTTCTTCATGTATGATGTTCTTGATGTCATTCCACAACTTGTCTGGTCTTCGGTTGCTAGTGTTCAATGCGTCAAATCTATTCTTCAGATGGTCTCTAAATTCAGGTGGGATATACTCAAGGTCGTATTTTGGCTCTTGTGTACTTGCTCTGATTTTCTTCAGTTTCAGCTTGAACTTGCATATGAGCAATTGATGGTCTGTTTCACAGTCGGCCCCTGGCCTTGTTCTGAGTGATGATATTGAGCTTTTCCATCGTCTCTTTCCACAGATGTAGTCAATTTGATTTCTGTGTGGTCCGTCTGACGAGGTCCATGTGTATAGTCACCGTTTATGTTGGTGGAAGAAGGTACTTGCAACGAAGAAGTCGTTGGTCTTGCAAAATTCTCTCATTCAATCTCCGGTATTGTTTGTATCACCAAGGCCATATTTTCCAACTACTGATCCTTCTTCTTTGTTTCCAACTTTTGCATTCCAATCGTCAGTAATTATCAATGCATCTTGATTGCATGTTTGATCAATTTCAGACTGCAGCAGCTGATAAAAATCTTCTATTTCTTCATCTTTGGCCCTAGTGGTTGGTGCGTAAATTTGAATAATAGTCGTATTAACTGGTCTTCCTTGTAGACATATGGATATTATCCTATCACCGACAGCGTTGTACTTCAGGATAGATCTTCAAACATTCTTTTTGACGATGAATGCAACACCATTCCTCTTCAAGTTGTCATTCCCAGCATAGTAGACTATATGATTGTCCTATTCAAAATGGCCAATACCAGCCCATTTCAGCTCACTAATGTCTAGGATATCGATGTTTATGCATTCCATTCCATTTTTGATGATTTCCAATTTTCCTAGATTCATACTTCGTACATTCCAGGTTCCGATTATTAATGGATGTTTGCAGCTGTTTCTTCTCATTTTGAGTCGTGCCACATCAGAAAATGAAGGTCCTGAAAGCTTTACTCCATCCACGTCATTAAGGTCGACTCTACTTTGAGGAGGCAGCTCTTCCACAGTCATTTTTTGAGTGCCTTCCAACCTGGGGGGCTCATCTTCCAGCACTATATCAGACAGTGTTCTGCTGCTATTCATAAGGTTGTCACTGGCCAATGCTTTTCAGAACTAGACTGCCGGGTCCTTCTTCCTACTCTGTCTTAGTCTGGAAACTCAGCTGAAACCTGTCCTCCATGGGTGACCCTGCTGGTATCTGAATACTGGTGGCATAGCTTCCAGCATCACAGCAACACGCAAGCCCCCAAAGTACAACAAACTGACAGACGTGTGGGAGTTTAATTACTTACTGATGTTTATAGAAATACAATTGATTTTTAAATACTGAAGTTGGAATCAACAAACTTGTGAAATTCTCTTAATTCTAATACTTTATCTGTAAATTAAATTGGCACTTACACAATCATGACTGCTGCAAGTAATGAGGGTTTTTCTTTCCCATCATCGTGCTTTTTATTCCTTGCCTTATTGCACTGGCTAGAACCTCTACTCAGCACTGATTAGAAACGCCAATTGCAGGCATCTTCCTTCTTCTGAATCTAAGGGGAAAACTTATTCTTATTCAGATTTTATTTTTCTGAAAAGGTCTTCATTTCACCCTCATTCTTGAAAGATATTTTTACTGTGTATAGAATTTGAGTTTTGCAGTTATTCCTTTTAGCATATTGAAGATGTTGTTTAACTATCATTTAGCTTCTATCACTGCTTTTGAGAAGTCAGCTATCAGTCTGACATTCCTTTATGGATAATCTTTCTTTTTTTCCATGGCTTCTTTTTAAAAATTTATCTTAGTTTTTCATAAGCTTCAATATGAAGTAGGCAGGTATGGATTTTTTTTAAAAAATTATCCTCCTTGGGTTCTGATGACTCTCTTGAATTTATCAATTGGTATTTTTTAATTGGTTCTAGATAATTTTCATCTATTACATCTTCAAATATTTCCTTTCTTTTTTTCTTTCACTCTTTTTCTTTCTTTCTTCCTTCTCACTCTCCATCCCTTCCTATCATCTTTCCTCCTCGTTCTTTCTTTCCTTTTCCAACTTCAGTTATCCACAAGTTAGATTCCTCAGTCTGTCACCCTTATCTCTCAATATCACTGTCACAGTTTTCTATTTCTATTGTGTTGCATTCTAGTACTTTCTTTTGATCTACTGCAAGTATTATTTCCATTCTGATTAATCTTCTGTAAAACCCATCCACAGTTTGAATTTTTTACTTTTAGATGTTATATTTATTTCCAAAACTTCTAGGTTAATGTCTATCTTTAATGAAGATATTTTTAAGCCTTTAAAATTTACTTTAACACAGTAAGCATCTGTTCTGCTGATCCCAATACCTGAAGTCATTAAAAGTTTGTTTCTGATGAGTATTGTTTCTGCCAGGGTCATTCATGGTGTCTTTTTTACTTTGCATGAAGCTCATTTTACTTCAAAAATTATATATAAGAATAATTTCATAGTGAGGATAAAGAGGGGAGTTGAGTTTATTTCCGTTAAGAGTCTAGGGGCATGAACGTTTATGGATTACTGTGAATTAATAAATTATATTAAATTCATAGCATTTTCTCTAGCTGTATAAGCTATGTGTACTGAATGCATATCCAAAGAAGGGTTGGACTAATTGCCAAAGCAACACTTCTTTTATTTTCTTGGGTGTGGGGGGTAGGGAAAGGCTTTGATTCTAATTCAGCATTACTATGAAACAAGGGCTACATGTGGCTGTACGGGGTAACCAAAAAAAAACCAAACCCAGTGCCGTCGAGTCAATTCCAACTCATGGCGACAGCAGCGCGAAAACATTCACACAGTTTGGGATTAATGAGGAAAGCAGCTTGTATCAGATCCCCCCAAAAGTGAGTGGTCTCTTTTCTACTTTCTTTATCCCTAAGATTTCATTTCTACTTTCTTTATCCCTAAGATTAAAACTGAATTAGAGAAACTTATTCCAATTTACTTTAATGAGCTTTATTGCCTGAAATTTTGTAGCCACTAGAAGAGAAAAAGAAGTTCTTGATAGGACTCTTAAATACCCGGCCTGGAGGACTTCAGATCTTCTGTCTCATCCACGAATGCTCAGTGGGTTAGAGGGACTTGGGTCCTTACTGAAGGCAGTTTTCCTAATCAGGTGAGATCGAGAATTGGCTACTGTCCTCAGTCTGATGCCTTGCTGGAGTACATGACTGGTCGGGAAATAATGATCATGTATGCCAGAATATGGGGAGTCTCTGAACCCCAGATTCACCTGTATGTGAACAACTGGTTGAACTCGCTACAGCTGGAGCCCCATGCTGACAGGCTTATCCACACCTACAGGTGAGACATTATGCTGCTGCTCTTTTTGTTGCTGCTACAAGTGTTGAGGTGCTTCCCTACGTTCCTGATGTTTGAACCCACAACTCTGCCTGACCCCTCTGTCACACAATTATCTAATTGTGAAATTATCTAGTACCTTGGTAGGTTTCAGATGCTGGTAATAAGGCAGATCAATGTTTTGCAGAGACAAAACTCAAAATCCTAGTTCTCTTTGAACTGTAGCCTTTGAGCTGCAAAAGAGAGCATCTTCCTAGTCTCCCTATGGTTATTTGTCTCTCAAGTAAGGGGAACTGTGAGGCTCTTTCAATTATGGTGGTTCTTATGGACCTGGGAAATCTACAGTACCCTAAGAAGAGGTAAATAAATGCCATTGATAATGCTGCTGAAATCTGTTACATAAAGTCACTCCTCTACATTTCATATGAAAATGAATTGATACATATCCACCTGCACTTGGGCCTGCTACCTTGTTAAAGTTACACCTAATCAGCACTTTGGATGTCCACATTAAGTGTTTGTAGGACTCTCAGCACTTTGAATGACTGTGTTCTTTCCTGTAAATAACTAATTTGTATAGCCCCTTCTTTTCCCACTTTTTTCCCTTCCTTGACCATGAAGTGGAGGAAACAAACGTAGACTAAGTACTGCTATTGCCTTAATGGGAAAGTCCTCAGCCATCTTCCTGGATGAGCCATCAACTGGCATGGATCCAGTAGCTCGTCGCCTTCTCTGGAATCTAATAACACAGACACGTGAAACTGGCAAAGCCATCGTCATAACCTCCCACAGGTGCAGCTTATTGGGAAGATTGGTTGAGGGTTGGCAGGAGTTGTAGTGACAATAAGAGAGAATTATTTTGGGCCAGGAATATTGGACAATGAAACTTGCCTGAGTATGTAGTTTCTCATTAACCTTAAGGGATGGAACAGCCAAGAATCCTCATTGAACTAAATAATTAAGGATGAGGAGAGGGCAGGAAGTTCAGGAAATGTTCCTTTTGAGGATTTGGTGCTCTAGTACTTTGCATTCGAAAACTTTCCACAACCCAGCTGTGGGCTTGATGACTAGAAAATGCTAACTTCTTTTTGCATAGAGTCACAGAATCCTTGCAGTGTTTGAACTATAGAATGTCCTCCAAAGGAGAACTTGTAGCTTTATATTGTTCTGGTATCTTGCTTTGCTAGTATGGAGGAATGTGAAGCCCTATGTACCCGGCTGGCCATTATGGTGAAGGGGAAGTTCGTGTGCTTGGGTAGCCCTCAGCACCTCAAGAACAAATTTGGCCATCTTTACATCCTGAAGGCCAAAGTCAAGCCTGATATAGGTGAAGATAAATTAGAAGATTTTAAAATTTTCATCTCAACGATCTTCCCAGGTAAATGAAGTTGCACTATGTTTGTTTTTCTCACCATATGTTTTTTATCTTCAGTAACTGTTTTCTGTAAGTTCTTGATATTTACTGATCTTCCATAATGAATTCCTTTTGGGATGCTTCTTCCTATGAACTTCTTGTGCCTGGTTATGCTAAGAAGTTTCACAAAAAACAAAGTATATTACAAAGCTCTTGTATCAGCTAGCAAAACAATTGTAGATTTGTACTATCCATAGGAATTATATACTTAAACTCATATTTTTAAGCATAATTCTCATTTGCACATATTATCCATGCCAGTTTTTCAAGGTTTTTCCCTAACACTAAGCATGTAACTCTCGTCCTTTGCTGTCTGAATCAGGATACGGTTTTGAAATGGAAACAAGAGCTACTAAGCTTCTTTCTCTCCTTTCTAGGATAGTCCTGCTTTTGGATGCTAAATTCAATAAGCACGTCTCTGTCTACATGGTGCAGTACCACAGACAGCAACTATTTCTTTCTGTCCCTTACCTCTCTTTCCTAAACATAAAGTAGGGGTATGGCAACATTTTCTATGATTCTAGTTTGTCATTTTAATTTCCACTTTGCTAGGCTGAGCAAAATATCACAGAAATTTCTCATTATGTGTCAGGCTGAGGAGCTGGAACTTTATCTTCTAGGCAATGGAAAATAGCATGATTGATTACACAGTAAGAATGGAGAGCAGAAAATAGAAAAATGGGTGGAAAAGCAGATGTGAAGGAGCAAATGTAAGGGAGAGCTAATGATTATGATGTGCCCACGACGCACGCAGATGGCTAATGTCCATTAAGAAGTTGAATTTTTGCTTATCCAGTCATTCAGCAAATATTTTTGAGTGCTTATTTTATTAGAGTTCTATTTGATGTGGTGCCTAAATCACCATAAAGAGAAGCTGGGACCAAAAAAATCTCCTTTACTGTAAGCTGTCCTAGGAAAACCCTGGTGGCATAGTGGTTAAGAGCTACGGCTGCTAACCAAAGGGTTGGCAGTTCGAATCCACCAGGCGCTCATTGGAAACCCTATGGGGCAGTTCTACTCTGTCCTGTAGGGTCACTATGAGTCAGAAAAGACTTGACAGCAGTGGGTTTGGCTGGGTTTTGGCTTGGGTCCTAGAAACTTGCTCTACTTAAAGGATGGACTTTAAACACTGACCACAGACCTATCCTCAGGAATGTGGACACAACTGCTTTAATAGGAACATGGGTTTGAAAGAACATTCCTAACCGTAGGAGGTAGTTCCTCAGTCCTTCATCACATTATTCTTGAACAAATACCTATTCAAATATGACAGAATTGAAAATAAACTGATGTGGAACCTCTACATGAACGCTGATTTTTAAAAAGAAGAAAGAAATATTAAATGTAGAGGGCAGCTGGAATGTACACTTCAAAAGAGGGCTTTTACCACAGGTATCTGAGAATACTTAGGGTAAATGGTTCTACATAATCTCAAATAAATTTAAATGAGCATGTATTCCTTAAAAAAAATTACACAAATAAGATGATTATATTTCAGCAGTATGGAAGAGTACATATTCTGAAAAATACCCCTGGTAAAATAAAACTAGAACCTGATAAAATTCAAATAAAAATATGTTTAATATAATAATTGTCTCAGAAACAAATGAGAAAATTCTTTTAACTAGCAAAAAAGTATAGGAGCTGTGAACTGAAACGTGAGAACAAGCAGCAAGAAAATCCAAATCCTGGAAGCAAATGCCACTGTCAGCACTGGCATCAGAGATGAAGCTTTGGACCCTCTGCAGGGTCAGGAAGCTCATGTTGAGACTTCCACATATAGGGCCCTCAATATAGACAAAAGTGGGTGACTGGTTTTTTTTGGTAGCATCCTCTGACTCCAACCAGAAGCAAACAGAGCTTTTCTGAAGGAAAACATCCCTGACTTTGGCCTGGAGTACAGAGAACCACGGAAAGCTAGCTGTCATAAAGTACCAAAGGAGGTTTTATACTAAGAGGCCATATTACCTAATACATCATAGAAAACTCACAGAAAGGAGCACGGCAGCTGTGAAGCTAAGCAAGTTATTGTACAAATAACTTCAAATATAAGAATCAGCACAAAGCCAATTCCCATGAGGTGGAGGTCCTCTATATCCCAGATTTCCACACTCTCCAAGCTGCTGTATCACTCCATCTCTGACACTGTCACTCTCCCTCCCCCATTTGGGTCTGGTAATTCCCTACAACGTCTTATGGAACTCACAAATTGTACTTACAGTTAAGTGGTTTATTAAGAAACACGATACAATTCAGGATCAGGATCAACAGGCTACAACTCAGGATCTAGATCAGGAAGCTTGTAGGCAAAGTCTCCCTTCCTGAGTGCATGACAGCTCTCTCAGCTCCTCTCGGCAGTGCAGGCCTCCTCTAATCCCCCTCAGGACAGGCTCCTCTTGGACCCCTACGGACAGGCTCCTTTTGGCCCTACCATCTGTCACTGCTGGTTCTGCTGCTGGACCTCTTCTGGGCCTTCCACTGTATTCAGTGTTACAGCCCTTGACTGTGTTACAGCTCTTTTAGGAGTTCCTTGCCTCCTCTTTCTCTCTGCTGCTTCTCTTTTTTCTTCCTTCTTTCTGTCTCAGAAAATCTCTGGGGCCAGCTGCATATATATATACACATACACACACAATTCCTATCAATTTCAATTTATGGCCCCTTGCAGTGGGGGCCACAAACTGACCAATCCTCTCTTGGTAGGCCATAGGCAGTTCATTCCCTAGTAGGCTATAGTCACCTCATTTGTATAGTCCAAAGTCACTTCATTTGCATGGGTGTATTGACCAATATTTACAATATGCATACTAATCACAGGGCAGGCTGCAGCCCAGGGCCAGACAAAAAGTTAAGTTATCTGCAGCTTAGCCAGGAAATGTCAATCAACCTGGATAAATGTAACAAAGCCTCTGGGGTAGAAACTAGGGAAAAGGTCACTCCTGAGGGCTTGGAAAAATCTCTCAAGCTGTTTTTTCAAAAGAACCAAGGCAAAAGACCACATAAAATAACTCATTTCACCACAGTTACTCTATCACACACCACCGCCTACATAGGAAATGCCTTCCAAAGGTGTAACAAAATTCAGCTCACATAAAGATGAACAACTGAAAGACTGCATTTGAAACCTGCAAAAAAATATTGTATGGATAAACAAAAAACCTAGCAGACAGTGAAAGCAAAGTAGTTATATACAGTCATGCATCACTTAACGTCCATGATATATTCTGTGAAATAGGACATTATATAATTTGGACATTGTGCAAAAACCATATTATATACAAGTAGTCTCTGGGTTACAAACATCCAACTTATGTACAACTCATAGAACAAACCAACCCCTGTAAAGCCTATTATATTACAATTTTGAGATATATATAATAGTTCTTAATAACAAACAGGAGCTACTTTGTCACATGCATCAAAACATTATTATAATTATTATTGTATTATATTAAAGATGTTTTAGTGTATATAGAAGTGTTTAAGTTTTTCATGCATAGGAAGGTATGCTATCTAAATGCCATTATAACCTTATGAGACCGGATGTATATGTGATGAGACGCTACCTGAATGAACGTTATACAGCACATGACCGTAAAGGCTACAACGCAATGAAAACTATTACCTAATATTTTAGTACGAGCTTAAAAATTAAGCAGGGTATAGATACCATGAAAGAAAACCTTAAGTCACATTTGGAAGGGCTAAGATATTTGATGACTAGAAAACAGAGGGATATGAAGAAACAGCTGACAGGCAATGGAGAGGATTAAAAATAAATATAATAAAACATTTCAGTAATACTTAGTTTTTTTTTTTTAAATAGTAAGAGCAAAACAGATAACAAGCAAGGCAATCACAATCCAACATAACTATGAAAGTTGTCCCCAAACAAAACAATAGAACAAATACTGAAAACTATCATTCAAGAACATTTCCTGAAATAATAGAAAACAAAGCTACATATTGAAAGGGCTACCAGTACACTGAAAAATCGTCAATGCCAAAGAATATTCTAATATAGCTATTATATTTTAATAATTATGCAGGGTGGGGAGTTTTTGGATCCAGGTAAAAGACAAGTCATTTATAAGAGAACACAAATTAGACTGACCTCAGACTTTGTGACAAGAACATTTTGTGCTAGGAGAGAATGTAACATATTTAAGATACTCAATGAAAGAAAAATGCAAGACAGTGTTTTTACATCCAACCAAAATGACCTTCATGAATAAAAGTCACTAACAGTTATAACACATAAGAACTCAGGGAATATTGCACTCACAAACTCTTCCTGAAGAATTATACACATACAAAAATTTCAGATGAACTAAGAAATGATTGAAGAAGCTTTTTGCATATGAACTATTGGTAAGCAGTGAATATATTTAACTCTAGAACTAGGCCTTGATCAGGGGATCTGAGTGATAGAATATCAAATAATTGGTACGTTTTTAAAATGTATATAAATTATAATTACCAAAAATGGAGGCGGAAAAGACCAGAGAAATTAGATGGTGCCTGGCTACCACTATCATTCTGATCAGGGCTACAATAGACAGGTCCCAAGGGAATGGAAGAAAAATTATGGAACAGAAAGCAAATTCTTAAAAAGTCCAGACTTACTGGACTGGTTGAGATTGAAGAACCCCCAAGACTATTGCCCTGAGATACTCTTCAAACGTTGAACTGAAGCTATCCCCTGAGGTCTCCTTTTAGCTAAATAACAGATTAGGTCATGAAATAACGAATATTGCTCATGAGTACTACACTCCTTTCAAAAATAATCTATATGAGACAAAGTGGTCAACAATTACTTTAAAGCAAAGATGAGACAGTAAAGGAACAGGGAAACCAGATAACTGAAAACAGAAATAATGAGAATGCTAACATACTGTGAAGAAGGTAACCAATGTCACTGAAAAATTTGTGTGGAAATTGTTGAATGGGAACCTAATTTGTTGTGTAAACTTTCACGGAAAACACAAAAGTGGAGTGGGAGAAGGCAGAGACTATATGGAAAGTAGAATATGCTAACT
Source organism: Loxodonta africana (assembly GCF_030014295.1). Lineage (NCBI taxonomy): Eukaryota > Metazoa > Chordata > Mammalia > Proboscidea > Elephantidae > Loxodonta > Loxodonta africana. The sequence continues at coordinate 77,764,957 of NC_087353.1, forward strand.
AATATATATCTAATATGGAAACCCTGGTGGTGTAGTGGTTAAGAGCTACAGCTTCTAACCAAAAGATCAGCAGTTCCAATCTACAGGCACTCCTTGGAAACCTTATGGGACAGTTCTCTGCTGTCCTATAGGGTCACTATGAGTCAAAATAGACTTGACAGCAGCAGGTTTGGTTTTTTTTTGGGGGGGGTTTATATATCTAATATATATATAAATATATATCAATAATGTCATTTAGATTTTAGCAGGGAATAAAAGGATACTACTGTAAGTCAGATGCCAAGGAAGGGATCTAAGAGGTACTAGGACATTCAATGTCATGCTTAATAGGAAACCAAAAGACAGTATATTAAAAAAAAAAAAAAAAAGGCACGCTATATATGAAAATCAACTCAAAGTTGATCAATAACCTAAATATAAAAACTAAAACCATAAAACACTTAAAAGAAATCAGGATCTTGTTTTTGGCAAAGGATTCTTAGATATGACACCAAAAGCACAAGCAATAATTTATCTATTTTTATAAATGAATTGAAAAATAACCTTTGTGCATCAAAGAACTTTATCAACAAAGTGAAGAGACAACCTACATATCAGAAGAAAATATTTGAAACCATATATTTGATAAGGGTTAATATCCAGAAGATATAAAGACTATATAATCTACAAATCAACAACAACCAAATTTAAAAATGAGCAAAGCACTTGAATAGACATTTTGCCAAAGAAAATATGTTGTTGTTGTTGTTAGGTGCTGTCAAGTTGGTTCTGACTCATAGCGGCCCTATGGACCACAGAGTGAAACACTGCTCGGTCCTGCACCATCCTCACAATCATTGTTATGCTCGAGCCCACTGGAAGCCACTGTGTCAATCCATCTCCTTGAGGATCTTTCTCTTTTCTGCTGACCCTGTAATTTACCAAGCATGATGTCCTTCTCCAGGGACTGATCCCTCCTGACAACATGTCCAAAGTATGGGAGATGTAGTCTCGCCATCCTTGCTTCTAAGCAGCATTCTGGTTGTACTTCTTCCAAGACAGATTTGTTCATTCTTCTGGCAGTCCATGGTATATTCAATATTCTTCTCCAACACCACAATTCAAAGGCAGCAGCTCTTCTTCAGTCTTCCTTATTCATTGTCCAGCTTTCACATGCATAGGATGTGATTGGAAATACCATGGCTTGCGTCAGGTGCACCTTAGTCTTCAGGGTGACATCTTTGCTTTTCAACACTTTAAAAAGGTCCTTTGCAGCAGATTTACCCAATGCAATGTGTCTTTTGATTTCTTGACTGCTACTTCCATGGGTGTTGATTGTGGATCCAAGTAAAATGAAATCCTTGACAACTATTGTATATACTTACATTGATGTAAGATTATTCATCTGTCATGTCTTTCCTTTCTTAGGAAGTGTCATTAAGCAGGAGAACCAAAAGATTATTAACTACTACATCCCCAGCAAGGACAATAGCTGGGCGAAGGTGACTATAGACACTGTGCCCTTCTAACATTACATGTTAAGAGAGCACTAACGATGGGAAGTATTTGATACTCAAGCATGTGGAATGGGAGCCTGGCATTGTGGGAGGAGCAGAGCATTTAGGGTACTTTTCAAAGGCCCAGGATGAGTTTAATTGCTTGAACTCTCTGACCATAAATCCCATTATTATTCCATGCCCATCAAGAAAATGCAGACAGAGAGCTGCCTTCTCTGTTTCTCAATTATCTGTTCCTTCTACTTTCTCACGTTCCCCTTCTGTGCCTTTTGGCCTCTAATATAAATTTGACAGGAGTTGGGGAAATGTAATGGGGGAGGTTCATCCGGGTTGGGGATTGTGAGGGGACTGCAATGGTAATTGCATTTATTGTTGTTAAAGGTGTTTGGTATTTTGGAGGAAGCAAAAGAGCAATTCAATTTAGAAGACTATTCCATCAGTCAGATAACGCTGGAACAAGTCTTCCTGACCTTTGCTTACCCAGATAAAACAGAAGATGAATATAAAAAAAATGTACCATGAGATTCAGTTACAACCATTCTTTCCTGGACTGCTCCCTACTGTATCTGGATACAGAGAGGGACATTTTTGTCTGTGTAATCTTGGTGTAAATATATTTATATAATAAAGAGTCCCCTAATGGAGAACATTTGTCACCTTCTTTCTAGATTTAGGTGAGTAGCCTGTACATCCAGCAGGTGTAAATATGAGGCCATCTGGTGAAATTCCTATTTTCTCTCATAGAAATAAGGAAAAGCAGTATTTATCAGGATAGGGACAAGAACCTACTCCTGAGTATTCTGAATGTTTGAACAGAAACATCTATAAATGATGGTACTGTCAGGACCGCCTGAAGAGCAAGAACTTCATGTTCTGGCAGCTGAGTTATGGGTAAGAGTAGCATAAGACCTGTGGAAAATCATCTTTTCCATAAATATGCACACGCACACCAATTTTATACCCCCCCCCAAAATCTAATTAAAATCATTATCAAGGTTTGAGCGGTGAGTTGGGTTACACAAGCTAAGATATTTAGTCTTTATTTGTAAGAATTTTTAGTCTAAGAACATACAGCCAAAAAAAAAACTTCATAAATAGCGTATTTCCTTCCTACACTTGCCATACCTGTAATTAAGAAGGGAACAAGAAATGAAGTGATGAAGGAAGAAAACAAGAGCTTACTTCCTGATTGTTGTCTCAAAGATTGTTGTTGCAGTTGTGGCTGTTGAGTCCATTTTAACTCACAGTGACCCTATAGGCCAAAGTAGAACTGCCCCATAGGATTTCCAAAGCTGTAATCTTTCCAGGAGCAGATCCCCAGTTCTTTCTCCCACAGAACCTCTGGTGGGTTCAAACCACTGACCTTTTGGTTAGCGGCCAAGTGCTTAACCATGGTACTACCAGGATTCCTGTCTCAAAGATGGAGTCCTCATAAAGAACATGAGAAATATAAGTACCTGTCCAGGATTTCTGGACAGATCAGCAGTCAGTAGGAATGATCGTCGTAGAACCACACAATGGAGAGAGTCCATGAAGCTGCTCTGTTTTGGGGTGTCTCATTTAAGGTTGCCATATCCTTAACTGAATATTGTCAGTTATAAGATGATACCAGAAGCTACTGACTGTTCTATTGTTTTTAAATAAAGAGGATATACAAATTTGCTTCTGCCAAGAGTCTAGGGGCATGAACAATTAGGGATCACTGTAAATTAAAATTCATAGTTTTTTCTATGGCTGCCTAGGCTACGTGTGCCCAAATTCAAATCCACAGAGTTTGCCTAATCGCAATATGGGCATATGGGTTGCTGTGCTTGCTTGAGTTGATGGGTCTAAGAGGGCTTGTTGCTTGTGTTTGATCATAATAAAGGGGCAATCAAAATTCCTCCTCAGTTTAGTTATAGAATCAGGAGGGAGATGGTAGGAAGTTTTCAGAGGTGTTACTCTCGTGAATCTACCACAAAAACCAAACCTATTGCTGTTTAGTCAGTTCTGACTCATAGCGACCCTATAGGCATCTATATTTTGAGTCTTAAAAATCTCCTCTCAAGTATGACCTCAGTGGTGAGCATTAGGGATCCCAGATCTTCCTACTGAACATATGGTCATAAAATCTTGGTTCTGTTTGAACTATAGAATTTACTTTCCAAAAAGGAGTCACTCCAACCAAATTCCTTCTAGTACCTTTTTTTCCCTAGTATGGAGGAATGTGAAGCCCTTTGTACCAGGCTGGCCATCATGATAAAGGGAAAGTTCATGTGTCTGGGCAACCCTCAGTACCTCAAAAACAAGTTTGGCTATGCTTACATCCTGAAGGCCAAGATAAGACTGACAAGGATTTGGATAAACCAAAGGAGCCTAAATAACTAATTTCAACAACCTTGCCAGGTACTGCATGCTGGGATAATTTTGTGACAATTATGTTAAATCATATTTGTTGTTCTGACCATCAACATGTTGCATATCTCTAATAACTGTGCCCTCTGAGCTATTCATAAGTATCAAGCTCCCACACTGAGTTACTTTTGGTACAAATGTTCCTGTATACTTCTTATCCTTGATTATGCTAAGAAGCTTTTGCAAAATATCCAGGGCTCTTACCTATCTTTTTTTTTTTTTGATGATGAAAAAGAAATTTTAATGAAATATTTAAAACTTAGAGCAAAGTCCACCCAAACTCTAGATTCAACAAATGTTAACATTTGGCCTTGTTTAACTCAAAAAAAAAAATTTTTTTTTTTTTTTAGTATTGTACTTTAGATGAAGGTTTACAGAGCAAACTAGCTTCTCATTAAACAATTAGTACACATGCTTTTTTGTGACATTGGTTACCAACCCCATGACATGTCAACACTCTCCCTTCTCGAATTTGGGTTCCTTTTTTTTTTTTTTTTATTACCAGCTTTCCTGTCACCTGCTGTCTTCTAGTCCTCGTTCCTGGGCTGGTATGACCCTTTAGTCTCCTTTCGTTTTCTGGGCCTGTCTAATCTTTGGCTGAAGGGTGAACTCAGAAGTGACTTCATTACTGAGCTAAAAGGGTGTCCGGGGGCCATACTCTCAAGGTTTCTCCAGTCTCTGTCAGACAAGTAAGTCTGGTCTTTTTTTGTAAGTTAGAGTTTTGTCCTACATTTTTCTCCAGCTCTATCCAGTACCCTCTATCTTACCAATCTTTTGTAGGCATTGAGCAGTAAGAAACTCATAGTTTTTTTCTGGCCTTTGAATTTATCTAGAGTTAATTAATAACAATAACTCTTTATCTTTATTACTTATATATACTCATGCTAATTTTTAACGTTCCTCCCTCCTATCAACCAAGTATTTTCTTTTTCTGATGCATCAGCCAAAACATGCTTATGAAATATAAGTAAAACCAATAAGCTCCCTTTTCTCCTTTCAGTGAAAGACACATTTTATGACACATAAAAATTGACAGTTTTGCTTTTGCATGCTAATTTCTGTACACACCTCTGTTGCTCATGAATTAGAGAATGAAAAAGAACTATAAACCAATGTCATTCGTGAACATAAATGCAAAACTCCTAAACACATTATTAACAAATTCGGTTCAGCAACATATTAAAAGGTAATACATCATGAACAAGTTGGTTTATAAGGTAAAACAATCAATATAATTTACCACATTTTTAGACTAAAAAATAAAATAATCTGATCATCTCAATCGATGGAAAAAGTATAATTTGACCAGCTAAACATCCATTCATAAAAAAAAAAAAAAGAATGCATAGCATATTAGGAATAGAAGGGAACTTAACTTAAGCTGACAAGGGTAATTATAAAATTTAGCTAGTATCATAATTAGTTAGTATAGAGAGTTTTACCTTGAAGAGTTGGACCAAGCCAAGAATGGCTATTATCACTTATTCTCTTCAACACTGTATTAGAGGTTCTAGCCAGAGCAGAAATGCAGAATTCTGGCTTTTTGAACAGAATCACAAACTTGAGGTTCATCAAGAATGTCACACGCTGTGAACTATCAATAGTTTATAATCATTAGGATTGGTAGCTACAGAATTCCAACATATTTGCCCATACTGGGTACAGGATGTTTCAATAGTGACCATACTCTCTTTTCAGTGTCAAATATTGTAGGTGAGGCCTCCTTTAAGCCTGTAGTTTGAGTAACATAGTAAACGAAGCTGTCTCGGAGTCTAATGGGTGGGCAGTCATGTATTACTGAAGGTGGCTAAGGTTTGGGTACTAGGTTTGGCCTTCACTGGATGTATTATTTCCATTCACAGTAGACATTTCAGGGGCTTGTCCTGTCCTATAGGAATACAGATCAGAAAGGACACACTGAAGAGTGAGTGTCAGAGAGTCATGACTTTTTTTTTTAAGTAAGACAATCTATCTCCACTGTTGTTGTTGCTGTGTACCATCTAGTAGATTCCAACTCATAGCGACCCCACAGCTATAGTATTAATACAGCATTGGGCGGAAGTATTTAAATCCAAAAGTCCAGAAGCTAATGAGTATCAGTGGAGTTTTGTTGCAAAAGTTCCTATCAGCTATAAAGTTGGATCTCATGTAATTTCGTGAAGTTTGAAGGAGATGTATGAGCTCCAGGACAGGGCTTGATATACTGCTGCCTGGGCTGAATTCTAGCCTTGTTACTTTTAGGGCCTGTATTCAAATTTGTGCCTCCTATCCAGTGTCTTTGTATAAAGCTATACTAAAACTTCGGTGTGGAATGTATGGTATTTAATAACAAAAGAAGTCATTCACTTTCTTAGTAATTACAACTGTAGGGCCAACAACTCTGGGGTGTCTCTTTCGATTACAAACCACAAAGCTCACAGATAATAGTATCAGGGTCTTGGACTCGTCCCTTACGTAAGGCTCACTGATCATTAGTCAGCTGTGTTTGAGTAAAATGCAATGTTAGGCAAACAGATTTTTCAGAGGAGGCCACTATCATGACTTTTATCAAAATGTTTCATTGTGGGATTATCCTACCCAATGATGATGTTTTGATTACTAATTTTGGTTTTCTTCCCAGAATGCTAAACAGCATTTAAAGAGTGAAAAGGCAAATTATAGAGTGGGGAAAAATATTTGAAATACATGTATCTGACAAAGCCCTTGTGTCCAGAATATATATAGAACTAGTAGAAATCAATAGGAAAACACAGTCAACCCAATAGAGAAACAAGTAAATTAATTAAACATACAATTCACAAAAGAAGATACCCAAATGGCCCCAAACTCATATAAACAAGTGTTCAACATTATGAGTAATTTGTGAAATGCAACTTAAAAACCACAACAAAATGCCATTATAAAACCACCAGAAAGGCTAAAATTAAAAAGTACCATCAGTTGGCACAGATGTAGAGAACCTGGTACTTTCATTCACAGCTGATGGGAGTGAAAATTGGTACATCCACTTGGGGGGAAAAAAAATTAGCAGAGTCTACTAAATGTTGAAGGTATCCATATCCTATGGCCCCAAAATTTCATGCCTAGAAAATGAAATGTACATACAGACCAGGAAATATGCAGGAAATGTTCAAAGCAGCCTTATTTGTAATAACTCCAAACTGGAAATAATGTGTCCATCCACATTACAGTGGAAATAAATTGAAATATATCCATACCCTGAAAGTCTATACACCAAGCAATGAAAATAATGAACTCCGGCTAAACACAAAACATAAATGAATCTTAAAAATATATTAAGTGAAAGAAGCAAGCCAACTAAAAACATCTACACGATTCCACTTATTGTCAGTTTAAAAACAGGTAAAAACCAACTATGGTATTTAGGGGTACAAACTTAGGTGATACAACTACAAAGAATAGCAGGGAAATGCTTACCATAAAGGTCAAAATACGGGACCTGTAAGAGGTAATGAGTGGGTTCACACTATAATAATTCACTAAGATGCCCATTAATATTTCATATACCTTTTGTATGTGTTTTATGTATTTCTAAATAAAAAGAGCTAGAAATTTTTTTATGTAATCATGGAGACTACATATACTCATTATAAAAGAAAATCATATGCTATCAAAACACATACTATTTTTTGCCGTTGGGTGAGATTAATAAATAAATCCATGTGTTTTAATGGAAATCCACATGTGTGGATATAATCATGCACAATACTTTTGATGACCCACTATGTGCAAGACACTGTATATATGTATCTATGAAAACTTAATATTAACAATAGCATTAAGAGATATTGGGATTCTTATTCATATATTTTAGATGAACTAAAGCTTGAAATGAAGGAGAAACACACAGGATGATGGCTACATTCTAGAAAGTGGTGCAGCGGTGCCGAGATACCCTTTTCCAGCCATACACCCACCCTCCAGCTGCGGTCTGTATTGTCACAGCAGTTGTTCTCAGGCAAAAGGCAGCCACCTGGCCCAGGAAGCCTTACTGTGAGACATCTCCATGTCACAGTTTTTGTTCCAGAGTTTTCCTGCTAGTATCCAGTTGAGATGCTATACTTGATTGGCTTTGTTTACTGGCCCTATTCTGTTTCCCTCATTCCCTCGACAGCCTCCCCTAATCACTTGAACATAAATCGTAGAGGCTCTAATACCTTGCAACACCTCTATTATTATTTACTTATTGTATTTCTTTAAATCAGCTCACTTTTAATAATTATTACCCTTCTCAGCTTCATCTGAAATAAATGAACAATTATGGGTTTAAATAATTTATAAACCCCAAAACCAAACCCAATGCCGTTGAGTTCATTCTGACTCACAGCGACGCTACAGGACAGAGTAGAATGGCTCCATAGGGTTTCCAAGGCTGGTATCTTTACAAAAGCAGACTGCCACATCGAACCACCAACCTTTTGGTTAATAACCGAGTGCTTAACCACTGCACCCAGGGCTCCTTAAATAATTTCTAACTGCCATAAAATACATACTTAATAAATATTTTAAAGTTTGGTTATGTACTATCTATCAATCATCTTTCACATCATACTTTGGGTAACATCACCCAGGTTTTCGATAAAGTCCTGCCCAACGTGATGGCCGATTTTAGGTTTTGACTGTGACTGTTCCATAGAGAAGCAGGTGGTGGTGCCATAAGCATGAGGACTTTGTAAGACAAACACCTCTATGCCTCAAAAACTCCGGATGGAGAAGTGGCTCACTGAGGTTCTGGCATACCACCTGGCTGGGGCCGTGGTATGCTGACTACATTCAGCCCCAGACTGGAATTCTGGACTGACCAGCCTCCCTAGGTCCACTGCTGCTACTACCTGAGTGAGGGGTGGAGGGAAGGAAGGTGGTTTCATTTCCAAAAAGGTCACTATGAGTCAAATAGACTCCACAGCAACAGTTTGGTGTCTTGTTCTGTTTTGTTTTGTCTTGCTTCATCATGATCAGAGTGGCCCTGCGTGATGTTGGTGTTCTGTTACATTGACTTCAACAGGAAAACAAAAATGCCTAGCTATAAGTGCAGACTAGGTCAAAAAAAAAAAAAAAAAAAAAGGTCCTAGCAACGCAAAATCCTAGCAGTGTCAGGCCAGCTCCCGGCTGCCAAGAGCTTTTTCACTTTTTCAGTAATAATATGAACAAACATGAAATCAAGCAGGAGAAGCTGCCTGAATCATTTCCCTACCTGGCCAGCGTGCTCACGTCCTGGAACACGCCTGCCGCTTTGCACCTGCCCCTCTGGAAATTCCGTGATAGCCTCCAACAGGCTCTGCAGAGGGCCTCAGATACTTCCTGCCACCAGCGGCTGGGCCCGCTGAGGGTGACAGAGAGACGTGAGGGAGAGGGGAGCCCGCGAGAGGAGACGGATTGTGGGGTCGTCCAGGATGGTGGAGCTGAAAACCCGGGGAGCATGAAAAAGGGCGCGGAGCGGGGTCCTTTTCGAGAACTGGGGGCCCCGGGCAGTGTGCGTGGGATGAGGTGGGTGGAAGCACCTCGGGCTGAGGGGTCACGGGCTGAGGGCCTAGAGCGCTGAGCGCCTGAGGTGAGCAGGTGGCTGCGCTGAGCCTGCGGGGGTGGGGAGGAGGAGGAAAGGGCGGGAAGATCTGAGGCGCCAGGACGCGCGAGGGGAGAGGCTGAGGCGGCGCGCGCCAGAGCGGGGGGGCGGGGCCAGGGTGTGGCTTGGGCGCGGCACGCGGGCACATGGAGGGCACGTGGCACGGGGTGCGTGCGCGTTGCGCGGGGTCCAAATCTTTGAGCGAGGCCCGCACACCTGTCCGCGGGGGCCAGCGGGCCGCTAGGCGGTTGACGAGGGCGTTGGGAGGAGGCGCTGCGCCCGGGTCGACGCGCGCCCCTCAGCGGCCGTGGCGGTGGCGGTTTTGAGGCCTCAGCGGTGAGTGTCAAGGACCTCCCCACCCTTCCTCCTACTCCCCAACTCCCTCAGATCTGGCGGCTTCTTTCTAGACTCTGCTGGGAGACCTTCGCGCTGTGCGACCTCTGCACGCAGAGACTGCAGGTGCGCCCCTCATCCCCCTCTCCCCCCCAAAAAAAGCCCACAAAATGCACGATAAACTTAAGGTTGGAATCCTCCACCTCATCCCTATCCATGCCCCACTCCACCCCCAAAAACCTACTGGAAACTTAGGATTTTAATTTTGACAAATTTTCGTTGTATCATAGTGATTATAAACAAAGATTTTGGAGGTACAGTTAACCTTGGTTCTAGTCCTTCTGCCATTTATTGCCCGTGCGAATTAATCTCTTCAGTAAGGGAATAATTATCGTTCCCATCTCAGAGAGGTTTAACATTAAACGAGATTGACGTAACTTGGTAAAATGCACGAGCCAGTGGCTGTCCCTTCAAAAAGTGTGTATTAGGACTACTGTGAAGAGCCCAAAGTTTCAACTGTAAGGAATTTAATTAACATTGCTTAGTTTTGGTCAGTTTTTGAAAAGTAAGCAAACAACGGAAAGGAGAAAAACCAGTATTTTAGTCCAAAAATAAAAGCTATGCATTTTCATTGGTAAAAAGTATAACTTGGTACATTTCAGTGAAGGGGCTAAGGTAAAATTGTACAGAGTGCAAACCTCATGATGATAATCCAGATGTTCGAGAAATGTAAAATGCTTTCATTCTCAGAGGCTGCTTGATTTCTTCTTTGAGAACACCCTTAAACAGGTTGGCTTAATATTTCAGTCTTGCCCCTGAGCAAGTAAAAATTAGCTTGGACTGTAGAAACCTGCCCTGCCAAACATCAGTAATAAAAGACACATAAAGTCAGCTGAAAAGTTAACAGGAAACCCTATTTCTTTCCAAGGACACACTGCTACTGTAAAGAGTCACAACAGCCCCTTTCTTTGCGTGGCTTCTGCTCTTTTACACACTGAGAAACTTTGTTCTATAAAATCAGACTATCAGAAACTTTGCTGTGTGAATTTATATCAGTAAGAATGAAGCATTCCACTTTTGCCTGGAGAATCTAAATCACTTTGACACAGAGAAGCAGCTTGGTTTTCCAGCTCAGGTGTAGAGCTTCAGATACAGGGCTTTAGCACACAACATTCCACATCTATTTTAACTTTATAATTTACAAGGAAACAGGACCCTGGGTTCAAAGTCTGACTTGATGTCAAACCCTTTGCACACAGCCATCCTTTGCCTGGAGTTTATCAAAACACTGCTTCATTTAAATGTCGCCTAAACTCCACCTCTTCTGAAATCCCGTAATAATTCTTACTTTAGTTTGGTGAGGCTCCTACAATTCCTCTGGTGTTCTCCCTTATTGCAGTGAGACAATAACCCTGATTTTGAGGTACTGCAGGCTTATTCCTGGTGGTTTGAGGCTGAATGGTCAAGGATACTCTCCCACTCCTTCCCTAGGATGCAAAGTGAGCTTATTTAGTGCCAAGAGTTGGAGGGGACAGCGCTTTCCTGTCCTGGCTGGCCACTGCTGAGATGTCCTGGTCTTGGCCCACCTGTGCTCCATCAGTCTCTTAAGAAAGATTCTCTGGAGTCCAGTGTGCTCTCTCTGTCTTCTAGATACTATGTGCTGCAACATCATGGCCTCCACACTACCTCCTACATTTCTGCCCATTCTACCCTGAGGTATTGTGGTTGCTTAGGATTTCACTCAGGAAGCAAAGGTCCAACCTCATGAATCTATCCAGGGGACTGTGAAGGGGGAGGGAGGATAAGGGACCAAGTAAATTTTGCTTTTCCTCATCTTGTGTTATTCCAACTCTGTTGAGAAGGGGCAAATGGAACTAAACGGGGAACTAATCCTTTGGGACAAGGGATAAAAAGTAGTTTAGTTTGAAATTTATAACTTTTTTAATCCCCAGAATCCCCAGAAGTTACTTTTACCACATTTTTCCATTGCGGAACTTTGTTTCCGTAGTTTTTGCTCTTTTAAACTTTCGTCTGAACCTTTTGAATGAGAAATAAGCTCCTCTGTTGTATATTTTGCACTTCTTTGTTATTGTTAGTTGCCGTGGAGTTGGCTTCAACTCAAAGTGACCCCGTGTACAAAAGAATGAAACAGCTGCCCTGTCCTGTGCTATCTTCAGCACTGTTGGCACACTTGAATACATTTTTGCAGCCACTGTGCATTTCGAGTGCCTTTCGACCCAGAGGGCTCATCTTCCAGCACTGTATCAGACAAATTCTCTTGTGATCCATAGAGTGATTCCCTCTTCGTTGCTCTCTTTGTTAATGTACAGGAATCCAACTGATTTACGTATGTCTGTCTTGTATTCTGAAACTCTGCTGAACTATTAGTTTCAATAGTTTTCCTAAGGATTCTTTAGGTTTTTCTGTGTGTAAGAGCATGTCATCTGCAAACAGAGATACTTTTACTTCTTCTTTGCCAATTTAGATGTGCTGTATGTATCTAGCGTAATTGCTCTGGCTAGGACCTCCAACACAGTGTTGAATAAGAGTGGGTGATAAAGGGTATCCTTGCCTGGTTCCTGTTCTCAGTGGGAATGGTTTCAATCTCTCTCTGTTCAGGATGATGTTGACTGTTGGCTTTGTATAAATGCCCTTTATAATGTTTAGGAATTTTCCTTCTATTCCTATTTTGCTATCCCTATTCCTATTTTGCTCAGAGTTTTTATCATGAATGGGTGTTGGACTTCGTCAAATGCCTTTTCTGCATCAATTGATAAGATCATGTGGTTCTTGTGTTTTGTTTTATATATGTGATGGATTACACTGATTGTTTGTCTAATGTTGAACCATCCCTGCATACCCCATATGAATCCCACTCGGTCGTGGTGAATTATTTTTTATTATTTGTTTTTGATATGTTGTTGAATTCTATTGGCCAGAATTTGTTGAGGATCTTTGCGTCTAAGTTCATGAAGGATATTGGCCTGTAATTTTCTTTTTTTGTGGAGTCTTTTCCTGGTTTTGGTATCAGGGTTATGCTGGCTTCACAGAATGAGTTTGGGAGTATTCTGTCCTTTTCTATGCTCTGAAATACCTTTACTAGTAGTGGTGTTAATTCTTCTTTGAAAGTTTGGTAGAATTTTTTAGTGAAGCCATCAGGGCCAAGGCTTTTCTTTGTTGGGAGTTTTTTGATTACTTTTTCAATCTCTTCTTTTGTTATAGGTTTATTTAGTTGTTCTGTCTCTGTGTTAGTTTGGGTAGGTAGTGTGTTTCTAGAAATTTGTCCATTTCCTCTAGGTTTTCAAATTTGTTAGAGTACAACTTCTCATAGTGCTCTGTTATGATTCTTCTAATTTCAGTTGGGTCTGTTGTGATATCGCCCATCTCATTTCTTATTCGGGTTATTTGCTTCATCTCCTGTTTTTCTTTTGTTAGTCTGGCCAGTGGTTTATCAATTTTGTTAATCTTTTCAAAGAACCAGCTTTTGGTCTTGTTAACTCATTCAATTGTTTTTCTGTTTTCTATTTCATTTAATTCTGCTTTAATTTTTATCATTTGCTTTCTTCTGGTGCCTGGAGGTTTCTTTTGTTCCACTCTTTGATTTGTTGAAACTGTGAGGATAATTCTTTGATTTGGGGCTTTTCTTCTTTTTGTATGTATGCATTTATTGGTATAAGTTGACCTCTGAGCACTGCTTTTGCTGTGTCCCAAAGGTCCTGATGGGAAGTGTTTTCATTCTCATTGGATTCTATGAATTTCTTTATTCCATCCTTGATGTCTTCTATAACCCAGTTGGTTTGAGCAGGGTATTGTTCAGTTTACAAGTGTTTGATTTATTTTCCCTGCTTTTTCTGTTATTGATTTCTACTTTTATGGTCTATGGTTAGAGAAGATGCTTTGTAATATTTCAGTGTTTTGGATTCTGTTAAGGCTTGCTTTATGGCCCAGTATGTGGTCTACTCTAGAGAATGTTCCTTGTGCATTGGAAAACAAAGTATACTTGGATGCTATTGGGTGAAGTGTTCTGTATGTCTATGAGGTCAAGTTGGTTAATTGTGGCATTTAGCTCTTCCGTTTTTTGTCTCTACTGAGCTTCTTTCTGGATGTTTTGTCCATCACTGAAAGTGGTGTGTTGAAGTCTCCTACTATTATTGTGGAGCTGTCTATCTCATTTTTCAGTGCTGTTAGAGTTTGTTTTATGTATCTTGAAGCCCTGTCATTGGGTGCATAAATATTTAATATGGTAATATCCTCCTGGTATATTATCCCTTTAATCATTATGTAGTGTCCTTCCTTATCCTTTGTGGTAGATTTAAGTTTGAAGTCTGTTTTTTCAGAAATTAGTATAGCCATTCCTGCTCTTTTTTGATTGTTGTTTGCTTGATGTATTTTTTTTTCCATCCTTTGAATTTTAGTTTGTTTGTGTCTTTAAGTCTAAGGTGTCTCTCTTGTAGGCAGCATATAGCCGGATCATGTTTTTTAGTCCATTTTGCCCTTTCTGTTTCTTTATTGGTGCATTTAGTCCATTTACATTCAGTGTGATTATAGATAGATATGAGTTTAGTGCTTTCATTTTGATGCCTTTTTTTCTGTGTTGTTGACAGTTTCGTTTTTCCACTTACTTTTTTGTGCTGAGAGCTTTTTCCTTGTGAATTGTGTGTTCCTCTTTTTCATTGTCATTGAATTTGTTTTTGCTGAGTCTTTATGTTTATCTTGTTTTTTATTTTGATGTGTAGGATTGTTAGTCTTCTTTGTGGTTACCTTGATATTTACCCCTATTTTTCTAAATTTAAATCTAACTTGTATCTCCCTATATTGCCTTGATTTCCTTTCCATATGGAAGATCTGTGCCTGCTTTATTTAGTCCCTCTTTATTGATTATTGTCATCTTTTACATAATGACATCACTAATTCCCTATTTTGAGCATTTTTTTTAATCTTGCTTTATTTTTTATGATTTCCCTATCTGAGTTGATAGCTTGTTGCTCTGTTCTCTTTTCTAGTGTTGGGCTGATATCTAATATTACTGATTTTCTATCCAGAGAATTCACTTTACTATTTCTTGTAGTTTTGGTTTGGTTTTTGCAAATTCCCTAAACTTCTGTTGATCTGTAAATGTCTTAATTGCCCCTTCACATTTGAGAGAGTTTTGCTGGAGATATGATTTTTGGCAGGCAATTTCTCTGCTTCAGTACTTTATATATGTCATCCCATTGCCTTCTTGCCTGCATGGTTTCTGCTGAGTTGTCCAAACTTACTCTTATTGATTCCCCTTTGTAGGTGATTTTTTGCTTATCCCTGGTTGCTCTTAAAATTTTCTCTTTATCTTTGATTTTGGCAAGTTTGATTATAATATGTCTCGGTGACTTTCTTTTGGGATCTACCTTGTATGGGGTTCAGTGAGCATCTTGGATAGATATCCTTTCATCTTTCACAATATCAGGGAAGTTTTCTGCCAACAAATCTTCAACAATTCTGTCTATATTTTCTGTTATCCCTCCCTGTTCTGGTATTCCAATCACTCACAAGTTATTCTTCTTGATAGAGTCCCACATGATTCTTAGGGTTTCTTCATTTTTTTAAATCCTTTTATCTGATTTTTCTTCAAATATATTGGTGCCAAGTGATTTATCTTCAATCTCGCAAATTCAGCATTCCAGTTCCTCAATTCTGCTCCTCTGACTTTCTATTGAGTTGATTAATTCTGTAATATTATTGTTAATCTTCTGAATTTCTAAATGCTTGTCTCTCTATGGATTCTTGCAGTTTGTTAAATTTTTCATTATGTTCTTGAATGATCTTTTTAATTTCTTCAACTGCTTTATTTGTGTGTTCTTTGGCTTTTTCTGTTTGTTGCCGGATCTCGTTCATGATGTTGTTCCTGATATTTTGAAGAGTTCTGTATGTTAATCTTTTGTATTCTACATCTGGTAATTCATCTTCATCTGGGACAGTCCTTGATTCTCTGTTTTGGGATTTTATTGAAGCAATCATGGTCTGCTTCTTTATGTGATTTGATATTGACTCTTGTCTCCAAGCCATCTATAAGTTATTGTGTTAATTTTATGTTTGCTCACTGTGTCCTAGTTTCTTGCTTTGTTTTGTTTCACTATAGCCAAATAGACCCCTAGAGTGAGCTAACTTGGTTACTGGAGCCTTTGAAGCACTAATGTCCTGTTACCAGATGGCTAGAGCTGTTACCAGGTATAGACTAGGAGTCCATTCACTATTCTTGTGTAGTTTCAGGTGAGGTGTCCTGAGAGTCACGTAGTGTGTAGTGTAGGCTCTCACGTATATCTTAGAGGAGCAGTGGCAATGGGTGTATGTGCTGGTTTCTGGTAGCAGCAGCAGGTCACACTCTGAGGAATGCAGGGGGCTGACGGCCTTCCTCCAAGTGTCACTGAGGAAGGAGCATCCCTGTTCTTTGGAGTGCTCTGGTGGGCAGGCTCTGCAGCTGTACCTTAGGCACCCAGTGCTCATACCTGCAAGGACTGGTAGGCACCACTGTCCATTTGCGGGTGGCTAGGTAGCGTGGATGGAGCCTTCAGTCCTTAGGCCCTTGCTGCGGGTAGGTAAAGGCCCTGTCTAATAGGCAGAGCAGTATCAGACCTCCAAAACTTGCCTCTGTACTGCACAGTGACAGTCAGACCTCAAACAGATTTGCCCTTGCACTATAATAGCCACCTGGATCCATGCAGGGGTGAGAGACAAAGTCTGTGGATCGCTTATGCCTGAACTGGGGCCACTTCTGATCTGAGCTTTCAGATTAGGGAAGTCTGCAGAGTATTCCCCGCCCCCCCCCGCCCCTTTGTTAATTTGTTCCTTCTCCCAGGCCAGGAGAATGGTTCAGAGAGCGCGGCATGTTCTGTCTCAGGCCCAGGGAAATCAACTCTTAATGAAGCTGGCTGGGGCAGAGGGAGAAGGGATCAGATAAATAGGAGAGAGTTCTTTCAGAAGAAGGAGCTATTACATCCGAGCTTGGTAAATTAGACAAAATCACTTTTGTCGAGATTGCTGTTTTATATCAGATTCCAGAGGTGTGTGTAGCCTGTGTGTGCTGGCTGGATCTCCGCTGAGATTGCCCCAGGGGGTTAGGGCTGCGTCCCGCACTTGCCTTCTTTTGCTGAAGCAGCTGTGTCTTAAACTCCACAGTCAGTTCCTTGGCCATCACACCAGGGAATGGGGTGCCAGCACTTCAGTTGCCTTTTTTCGCTGAAGCAGCCGCTTCCTAAATGCCGCAGCCAGCCCCATTGTAGACACACCACAAGGTCAGGGGTGCGCCACTCTGCTTGCCTTCTTTCGCTGAAGCTGCTGTGTCTTAGGGAAGTACCATCAGCCCCGCCACAGTTGCGCCAAAGAATGTCACCAAGGAATTGGAGCTGAGGCGCTGCACGGGCTCAGCAACTTGTCGCTGCTTCTGCACCGTCTCTCCCTCCCCCGTCACTCAGACCGATTCCTTAATTTTGCCTTTGAAGTTCAGGGATTCTAGCCTGTCATATATGTAATTGACTCACTTGTTTTTTCAGGTCTTTGTTGTAAGAGGGATCGGTGGAAGCTTCTGGCTAGTTTGCTATCTTGGCCCCACCTCTGCATCTTGTTTTTTTGTTTTGTTTTTCCTGTCTGACTGTCTCTGCCTTTTGATTATATTAGTTAATCTACTCACATTTAATGTTGTTATTGTATGGTTGGATTATGACTGCCATTTGTTTTTTTTGTTCTGAATATATCTCATGACTACTTTGTTCTTCTTTTCCTTCTTCATTACTTACGTTTATCCTTACATACATTATCACCTTTACCTATGTATTTGTGTGTGTGTGTATTTGAATTCTATCTGGTGTTAACTGTTTTCAGCCTGAATAACCTTTAGTGTTTCTTGTAAGGCAGATCTGCTAGATATGAACTCTCTCTCTCTTTTTTTTTTTTTTTAATCTAGGAATATCAATATGTTGCTTTCATTTTTTTGAAAGATAGCTGTGCAGAAAATAAGATTCTTGGTTGACATTTTTTAAAAATTTATTTCAGCACTTTGAATGTGTCATCTTAATACCTTCTGGTCTTCATGATCATGACAAATAAGCTGTTAATCTCATTGAGTTTCCCTTGTATGTTATGAGTTGTTTGTCTTTTGCTACTTTCAAGATTTTTCTTTATTTTTGACCTTTAACTTATTGACTATCATGTGTTTGGTATGGATCTGTTTGCATTTAGCCTGCGTGGAGTTCATTAATCTTAGATGTGTTAGTGTTTAACATCCCTTTTGGGGAGTTTTTTAAAAATTATTTATTTTAATACTGTTGAGAATATACACAGAAAAACATACTCCAATTCAGCAGTTTCCACGTGTACAATTCAATGACATTGATTGCATTTTTCAAGTTGTACAGCCATTCTCACCCTCCTTTTTTGAGTTGTCCTACCCCCAGTAACATAAACTCATTGACCCCTAAGCTTTCTGTCTGATCTTTCAAGTTGTTCTTGTTGATTTGATCCCATATAGATAGATCATGATAGAGCACAATGTTCAAGGCAGGCATTCTTTCTGGTTAAGCTAAACCATTGTTTGATTTTAAGAAGACTTGAGGGGATAAATTTGGTTTAAGATTTATAGATTATCTCAGGGCAGTAGTTTCCAGGGTTCATGCAGACTCCACAGCTCCATAAAGTCTGGAGTCCATGAGAATTTGAAATTATGTTTTAAATTTTCCCAGATCGGGGAGTTTTTAGTTATTTCTTTGAATGATTTTGCTCCCCTTTTTTTTCTCTCATTCACTCTGGTATCCTTATTATGTTGGTACACTTAATGATGTCGCATATTTTTTTAGTCTGTTGATTTTTTTTTTCTTTCTCTTCTTTACATCGCATAATCTCTGTTGATCTCTTTTCAAAATCACAAATTTTCTTCTGCCAACTCAAATCTGTTCTTGAGCCTCTCTAGTGAACTTTTCATTTTGGTAGTTTTAAACTTCAGACTTTTCATTTGGCTTTTCTTCATAATTTATATCCCTTTATTAATATTCATTATTTGGTGAATCATTCTTACCATACTGCCCTTTATGTATACACAGTTTACACATAACACATGTAACCCTGTATACGTTTATACTTCGTTTCCTTTAGTCCTATACAATCTCCTTTAGTTTAGTGTTAAAGTCACCTCTAGTTTCTTTTAGTTCCATATTTTCTACATATGAACAATGTAATCATTGCTTTAAAGTCATTGTCTGCTAAATTCAACATCTGGGCCTCATCAAAGGCAGTTTCTTTTGCTTTTTTTTTCTTTGGTATGAATTACAATTTCTGCCTTTGCATGTCTCATAATTTTTTGTTAATGGACATTTTAGAGGATTTTTTTGTAATAACTCTGGATACTTAATCACTCGGAAAGTTGGGCACTTTTTTAATTATGTACTTTTATTTTGTTGTTGAGAATATAAATAGCAAAGCATACACCAGTTCAACAATTTCTGTGTACCATTTGCTGACATTGAGTACATTCATAAATTTGTGTTAATGGAGGAAACAACTCACAAAAGGGGGGGTGAGTTGTTCCCGCCATTAACATAAACTCACTGCCCCCTAAGGTTCCTGTCTAATCTTTTGAGCTGCTGTTGTCACTTTGATCCCGTATAGATATTTCTTAAAAGAGCATAATGCTCTAGGCAGATATGTTTTACTAGTTAAGCTAAACTGCTGTTTGGTTTTAAGAAGACTTCAGGGAATATTTTTGGTTTAAGATTTGAGGATTATCTCAGGGCAATAGTTTCAGGAATTCATCCAGCCTTCATGGTTTCAGAAAGTCTGGAATCCATGAGAATTTGAAATTATGTTCTGCGTTTTCCTCCTTATGATCAGGATTCTGCTATGGAATCTTTGATCAAAATGTTCATTAGTGATAGCCAGCCACCATCCAGTTCTGGCCTCATGGCAAAGGAAACAGTTGTTCATGGAGGCAGTTGGCCGCATATTGCATTTCTTCCTCCTATTCCTGACTCTCCTTCTTCCTCTGTTGTTCCAAGCAGATAGAATAGAGGTGAATAGGAAAGCTTGCAAGTGGCCATCCAAGGCACAACAATTGGTCTCTATCTGCCTGGAACAACAGAGGAAGAAGGAGAGTCAGGAATAAGAGGAGGATATGTAGGTTTTTTGTTTGGTCATTTGCTTTTTCGTTTAGTGACTTGGCTGAAGTAATTCTGGAAATTTGGTTTCCTTGCAGTATGCAGCCTGTGACATCTCTGCTCAAATATTTTATCTTAGCATATTAGATGTGCAATAAATATTATTGTAGTAATTCACGAATATATTCACATCAGCACTGAATGAGGTAGTTCCTCTGAGCATATGATAACATATTGATTGAAAATCTTATCAATGATTTTTCATAATTTGTTCTGGTGGTGTTTGTTAATTATGTTTAACACCTTAATAAGTATTTTAAAGGAAACTAGGATAGAAAAAATCAGATCCTATTGTCTTTATCGTATCTTTACCTGGAAAAATGGAACCAAGTCTGAGTGATATTTGTTTCTCTATTTTCTGTGGTTAATACATACTAGAAGTTCATTAGCTATTAAGTAAATTAATAGAAAAATAGGAACAATTCAATTCTCAAATGTTTCCTTCATTTCAAACATATGGTCTTCCTTTCTATGAATTTCTGAGATTAACTAAGGAGAAAGAAGTCATTGTTTTTTTTTGAATTAAAGTTCACATTTTATTAGATAACTTAACATTAAAAAATATTTCATCTGTCCCTAGAGTTGACTCTTTGTAGAAGAATGGATTCTTTGGCATTCAACCAATTTGCAGTGCTTCTCTGGAAAAATGTTACCTTAAAGGTAGGTGAAGGCATTTATGGGAAATGTCTGTTTATTGCATTTCAGTTTATCCTCTTTTTGTTTACTTATTTAATTGTTTTGCACTTTTGAGAAATTAATACCATAGCTGTTGAGTGAATCAGTAGTATAGTATGACCTGTAAGAAAGTGGGGTGTGGAGTAGGAATGGGGTAGACAGTCCAGGAAGCACCGTCTGTGCCAGGGTGAAACTGGCAGAAGCTTAATATAACAGAAATCTCCAGATGCACTGAATGTATGCTCTTAAGTTAATTAACACTATTTTTTTTTTCTCTCTTATAGAGGAGGCAGCTTGTTAATTTAATATTGGAAATTTCCGTAGTGTTGGTGTTTGGAATGGTACTTTTGATATCCCGTGCAGTTTTTAAGATAAAGGGTTCTGGACCTCACAATTACACTTCTCGATCCATCAGTGATCTGCCTTCTTTCCTTGAAAATCCAGATGAGTGGGAATTGATTTATGTGCCTTCTAATATTGATGTGGTAAAAGAGATAAGTAAGAATGTGAAGAGGAATCTAAACATCAGTATAAAAGGTTAGAAATTAAGGTTTTTTTGTAAAAAGTATTATTAAATTGCTTTTGGAAAAGCTAAAATGATATTGAAAAAGAAGAATAAGATGGAGGGAAATCACACTCCTTGATGTTAAAGTGATATAACTGTAGTAGTTAAGAAAGTGTGATATTGGTGTAAGGATAAACAGACACATCTGCGAGAGATGATGGAGAACCCAGAAATGGACGTACGCAAATATGTTGAAATGTTTTTTGACAAAGGTGAAGAATAAATTGAATGGAGGAAGGATAGTCTTTTCAGCAAATGGGCTGTAATAATTGGACATCAGTAGCTAAAACAGTGAAACTAGACCTCAGTTTCCCAGATGTACAAATGAACTCAAAATGATTCATAGATCTGACTGTAAAATAATAGAATATTTAGGAGAGAAAATAGGACTTAGAGTTAATTGAAGAGCTCTTAGATGTGACACCAAAAGCATGTTCAGAAGATTTTTAAAAAATGGATAAACTGGACTTAAGTAATATTAGTGTCATATTGTAATATGTAATATTGCTCTTTGGATTAAAATATGCATTCTTAACTTTTCACAGTCCACTTAGAATTATTCTACCACTTGTAAGGTCCAAAACCTTTCCAGTTTATCAGTCCCTTTACATTTTCTTCTTTATGTTGTAGTTTTAATAAACGATAAATTTCTATATAAGTGGAAAATTTAACCAGCAAATATTATAATTTCCGTACATACTAAGAGAATTTAAGAAAAGTATTTACCAGGTGATCCTTGTATATTCAAGATATTAATACTGCTGAGTATTGATATTTTAAATACATTTTCCAAATTTGTTAACTCTTCCGCATTGAACAGAAGATTTTAATATTGATGCAGTCAAATTCATTTAGTTTTCCCTTTTTGAGTGTTGCTTAGTAAATACTTCACTATTAGCTAAAAAATTACCCCCTGCATTTTATCTTTTTTTTTAATTTTGTTGTTGAGAATATACACAGCAAAACATGCAACAATTCAGCCATTTCTACATGTGCAGTTAACTGACACTGATTACATTCTTTGAGTTATACAACCATTCTCACCCTCCTTTTCTGAGTTTTTCCTCTCCTGTTAACATAAACTTTCTGCCCCCTAAGGGTCTACATTTTATCTTATTAACTCTGTGGTTTTATCTTTCACGTCTTAGCCTTTAATTCGTACAGGGTTTATTTTTATGAATGATTTAGGAAACCAACTTTATTTGACCCAATACCTTTTTTTAAATCATGATTTATAATGATATTTCCATCATAAACTAAGTTTCCATAATATGGGTCTGATTCTGCTCTCTGTGCTTCATTTGCCTATTCTTCCAGCAAGATCTTATTTTTAAATGATACGGCTTTGTGCTACACTAATATTCCTATTATATGATGTGGTTGGAACTAATAGTTTATTGGTTGAATTGAAAAAGTCACTTAAAATGAGGAATCATGAAGAAATAATACACAAATACCATTACAAAAACCTAATTTTTTTTCCAGCAGCCTTTTAAATTTTTCTTAAGATGTGTGTACTGATTGGATTTCTACATTCTTTTGTATAAACATTAGCCATAATACATAATCTAAAATTCTCAGTATTGACTTACTTAGATGGGAGCAAGGACTTAAAGGCACTTACAAAGTAGTCTGAGTGCAAAGTGTTTCTATATTTTTTAAATCTTCTGTTAATTTTTAATGACTCATTGTTATTGCATTTTCTTCTAAGCATTTAAGCTATATTTGATGAAAACAATGTGTATTTCAATTTACATAAATATGAGTACAGACATTCCCCAGGTTATGAATGAGATCTGTTTGTAAGTCTGTCTTTAAGTCGAGTTTGTAGATAAGTTGGAACAGGTACAAACAGTTCTTATATAGCATCAGTTAATCAAATTTTTGTCTTAGTGTATGGTATATATTTTACATTTCTATGCATATAAAACACTTAAAAAAGTTCTTCTAAATACAGTAAAACATCTTAATACTGTATATAATAATAATACAGTAATAAAAGTAACTTCATATAGTACTGTACTGAAGAGAAAGAATGTGTGTTTATGTGTGTAAGTATACAGTACTGTAAAAAAAAATTAAGCAGTTCTGAAAACAGTTTAGTTAGGAAGAAAAAGATCATGATTAAAGGTTAATACTCTCATTCCATGATGTCTTGCGTACTAGAAGGGGCATTTGTGAGGTGACATTATGATAACATTAAAAATTGAGTGATGTGTGAAAAGATGATGGAGAGGTGGCTACTGTTGAAGATGACGGGCCTGTTGTTGGAGAGAATGAACTTGGTACCAGAGAGTCAGGATTTGATTCTGCAGCTGGAGAGGGGGTGTTTACTATTGGAGTCAATTTCTTGAAGTAAACATCAAGGGAGGTGTCATGGATTGAATTGTGTCCCCCCAGAATATGTGTCAGCTTGGTTAGGCCATGATTCCCAGTATTGTGTGGTTGTCTTCCATTCTTTGATTGTAATTTTGTGTTAAAGAGGATTAAAGTGGGATTGTAACACCCTTACTGAGGTCACATCCTGCACAACCTTTTATCTTACAAGAGATAAAAGGAAGGGGAAGTAAGCAGAGAGTGGGGACCTCATACCACCAAGAAACCAGTGCCAGAAGCAGAGCACATCCTTTGGACCTGGAGTTCCTGTGCAGAGAAGCTCCTCAACCAGGAGAAGATTGATGGCAAGGACCTTCTTCCAGAGCCGACAGAGAGAGAAAGCCTTCCCCTGGAGATGACACCCTGAATTTGGATTGTAGCCTACTTAGACTGTGAGAGAATAAACTTCCCTTTTGGTTAAAGCCATCCACTTTTGGTATTTCTGTTATAGCAGCACTAGATGACTAAGACAGGAGGTTTGTTCAGAGTGTTTATTTTTCTCATCAAAAATGGCCTTGTAGAAGCTAAGACCCTCGGTAACTGTATGGTAAACTTTGATGAAGCTCTCTGTATTCACATCTTGCTTCTCTAACTTTGTCATCCTGCTTCAATGAAATGAAAGGCTTCAGATAACTGTTTCATCAAAACCTTTTTAAGTTCTTGGGTTTTAGGTCCCAGTCCTCTTCCTCAAATGCTGTCATCAGCTACTCTAGTTCCATAAGGTCTTCATTAGTTAGTTCTGCATGGGAGTCAGGTAACTCTATGACATAATTTACACTGATGACTAACTGTAGTTGATTACCAATATCAACCACAGCTTGCCTGGCTTTGGAGATGTCGTCAGCTGTAAACCCCTGAAAAGCATGTGCAAATTGGGGGCACAATTTATTCCATACTCCTTTCATATTTTACTGCTTCATTTCACCGCCAAGAATCAGCAATATTTTTTATGACATCCTAGATGTTATAATTCCTCCAGAACTCCCTTAAGCTCATTACATCAACTTGGGTAGGCCTGACTGGTTATGAGAAGGTCTGCCGTAAATAATAGGTCTTAAAGGAGGCTCTTATTTTTTAAAAGAGGCTATGACTCCTTGATTTATTGGCTGAAATAGCAATGTGTTTTTAGAAGGTGAAAATATGACCTTTACATTGGGGTGAAGGTCATCTAAAGTGCTTGGATATCCAGATGTGTTGTCAGTCACAAGGAGAATCTTGAAAGGAATTTTCTTGCCAAGCAATAATGTTTAACAGTAGGGACAAAATGGTTCAAGAACCAATCTTGGAAAAAATGGCAGTTGTAAGCCAAGCCTTTGCATGTGACTTCCAAATAACAGGAAGAGATACCTTAATGATAGTGCCCCCAGATTTAGGGAGCAATGCATAAGCAAATGCTTGAGCTTGAAATCCCTGGGTGCATTACTCCCAAGCAGTAACGTTAGCTGAGCCCTGGTGGTGCAGTGGTTAAGAGCCTGGCTGCTACCAAAAGGTTGGCAGTTCGAGTCCACCAGCCACTCCTTGGAAACCGCATGGGACAGTTCTACTCTGTCCTGTAGGGTTGCTATGAATTGGAATCGACTCGATGGCAGTGGGTTTCTTTTTTATCCTTTGATGCCTTGTGCCCTGGTGTTCTTTTTCCTCTTTTGAAATATAGGTCCTTTCAGGCTTTTTTTCCCAAAATTAGTCAGTCTTGTCTACATTAAATATTTGGTCTGTCAAATAAGCTCCTTCCTCAATGATTTTTTTCAGCATTTCAGGAAAATCACTTGTAGCACTTACATTGGCACTTGCTGCTTCACCTTGCACTTTAATATTATATAAATTTGTCCACACTTTGAAACGATTGAACCAACCCCCTACTCGTAACAAATTCTTCTTCACAATCACTTTCACTTGCTGCACATACAGCTTTTATATCATTGAAAAGGCTTCAAGCCTTTCTTTGCACTAAAATAAATAATAGATATCTTACCCTGATTTTGGTCATCTAACCAAATTATTAATAGCCTTGCATTGCAGGAATTAAACCACTGTGTTAAAAAAAAGTAATAATTGTAGCTTTCACTGGGCAGAGCCATTCACATGCTCCATTATTCTCACTTCATCCTTTAAAGTTGTTCTTACCATTGAGCGACTGTAACCTAATACAAGTACTAGTACTTGTATCCAGTATACTTTTTGGAGGCATGGTTGCAGGGTAAATAAGAGGAAAATTTTAGTCAGATGCAAACTTACACGCTCAGCACAGCGTCAGTGACAACTTGATCTGACTTAAAAAGGAGGACGGCATTCTCCTTAAGCTGAAACTCGAGGAAGCTGAAACTGCTGAAGCTGCGCCATGTTTCACAACGTAGTAGGTGCTTTAGTTACTGTGCATCATTGTATTTAACTCAAATTTTTAATATGCTAGGCTTTATGGCAGTCCATTCTTGAGTATGCATTGTCTATAAGCTGGATGTTCTTAATCCCAGGGACTTACTGTACTGCTGATATAAACAAATGTGGCTGCACGATAAGTGACTTTCGGTAAGTATACAACTCTATATAAGTATCAGCAAAAATACACAGCCACACTAATGCAGGGATTCTGAATACTGTGACATCAGATAAATTGGAGAATATCAACCAGTCTGGCAGGTCATTTATGTGGGTGTCAGTTAACTGGAAGATAGTTAAGGGCGGGTCGGTTGTTTTAATAATTAGTGCATGTCTCCCCTTTTTGATTTTTTTTCCCTCCCAAACTGCCTTAACTTTAATGAATCTTTATTTTTCCACATAAATTATGCAGATCATCAGATCACCCTTCCTAATATTTTGCTTTTTTTTTAAATATATGTATAAGATGCATCTATAGATTACTGTGGAGAGAATTGATACAGTGCTAAGTCATTTATTCACTGGACTTGTTATATCTCTGCATGTATTATTTTATATCTTCTTGTATAGTTGGAACTTATTTCATTAATGTTTTATGCATTCTTGTTTTAAATAATTCCTAGAGAATGTATAGCTGTCTGTGGAGTTACAGATGCTAAGTCTGTTTCATTCATATTTAAAATTAAATTTTCACTGTAGAGTAATGCTAATAAATTTACGTGATAATCTACAACTGGAAATCTTGCCGAACTGTTAGTTCTAATAGTTTGTTGATTCTCTTGGGTTTTCCACGATATTAGGATATAGTGCCACATTTGTGCCTTCTAATCAGGGAGCTATTTTTGTTGTTAGGTGCCTGGAAGTAAGTCCTGACCCACAGAGGCCCCATGCACAACAGAACAAAAATGTTGCCTGGTCCTACATCATCCTCACAGTCGTTGCTATGTTTGAGCCCATTGTTGCAGCCACTGTGTCAGTCCTTCTCACTGAAGGTCTTGCTTTATTCCCTGACCCTCAACTTTACCAAGCATGATGTCGTCCTCCAGCAACTGATCCCTGCCGATAACATGTCCAAAGTATGTGAGACGAAGTCTCCCCATCCTCGCTTCTAAGGAGCATTCTGGCTGTAACTTCTTCCAAGACAGATTTGTACATTCTTCTGGCGGTGCATTGTATATTCAGTATTCTTCACCAACACTGTAATTCAAAGGCATCAGTTCTTCTTTGGTTTTCCTTATTCATTGTCTAGCTTTTCCATGCGTATGAGGCAATTGAAATACCATGGCTTGGGTCAGGTGCACGTGCCCTCAAAGTGACATCTTTGCAGTTTAACACTTCAAAGAGATCTTTTGTAGCATATTTGGCCAGTACATCATTTGGTATGTCAAGTGACATGTCAGGGAGCTAGAAATTATTTGTTTATTGAAAGCTTAACAGAACTTAACCTGTAAACTCGTATGGTCCTGGTCCATTTTTATGCAGGAGGTTTTTGTTTTGTTCAACCATATTGATTTCTTTAATGGTCATTGATCTGTTTGAGTTTCCTGTTGCTTCCTGTATCAGTCTTGGTTTGTTTTTTAAAAATCAAATCTATCATTCTCATCTAGGTTTTCAAGTTTATTGTTGAAATATTTGTCATGTTATTTTGATTTAAAATTTTCTGTTACTTGTCACAATATTCTGCTGTTTTAAAAATTGTGTCATTTTTCAGTGATCACAATAGAGGACCCCAAACAGAGCTGGAGAAAAAATATAGAACAAAATTCTCACTCACCAAAAAAAAAAGACCGGACTTACTTGGTCTGACTGGGACTGGAGAAACCCCAAGCGTATGGCCCCAGACACCCTAATAGCTCAGTAACGAGGTCACTCCAGAGGTTGACCCTTCATCCAAAGATTAGACAGGCCCATAAAACAAAATAAGACTAATGGGCACACCAGCCCAGAGGTAAGGACGAGAAGGCAAGAGGGGACAGGAAAGCTGGTAACTGGGAACCCAAGGTGGGGAAGAGTGTGGACATGATGTGGGGTTGGCAACTAATGTTACAAAACAATATGTGTATTGATTGTTAATGAGAAACTAGTTTGCTATGTAAACCTTTATCTGAAGTACAATTAAAAATAAAAAAGAGAAACACACAAAATATTGTGTCATTTTTAGTAATTTATTGTTTTATGTGGGGTTTTTTTGTATATTCTCTCTTGATTCTTGGTAAATCTAGAACTAGTTCCTCTATTATTTTCATCGAATGGATTTTTGATTTTATTAAGTACCTTTATTTTTGTTTGTTTTCATTAATTTATGCTCTGTATTGCCTTTTTCTTCTAATTAAAATTGGTTTACTCTATGGTCATTTTGAGTTTCTTGAGTTTCATACTTAGCCAATTTACTGCCAATCTTATAAAAAAAATTGTGATAAAATGTATGTAACAAAAAATGCAATTTTAACCATTGTAAGAGTACAATTCAGTGAAATTAATTACATTCACCATGTTGTGCCACTGTCACTACTATCCATTTCCAAAAGTTTTTCAACACCCCCAACAGTTCAGTATGCTTTAAGCAATACTCTCCATTACCCTCTCCTCCCAACCATTGGTAACCAGTGATAAACATTTGTCTCTATTTGCTTATTCTAGATGTTTCATGTAAATACACTATTTGTCTTTTTGTGTCTAGCTTATTGCACTTAGCATAATGTTTTCAAGGTTCATCCATGTTGTAGCATGTATCAGAACTTCATTTCACTTTATGGCTGAGCAGTATTCTGTTATATGGATGTGGTACAATGAGTTCCTTTATGTGCTCTTTACCTTGGTTTTTAGAAAAACAGCTTTGGAGATTTTTTTCCCCCTAAGTCCTGAGGATTTGGAGAAGTAACTGGGGCAGGGAGGGGTGGGGTGGACTTCCAAGTTTTTTTCAGAGGGTTTGTTACTTTTGCGCAGGAGATTCTCTGAGTTGATGAACATTTCCTAGGTAAGCTGTAAACAACTTGATGGTTTGATATTTTTGTGTGGTACTTAACAAGACCTTAGTTGATTGACATCTCATGGCTAATTGAGGATTGGTTGAACTCTGGTTTCGTGAGAATGACCCCTCTCGTTACTGATGAGGATCAGGATATATAAATGGTTGTAATACAGAGGTTTTAGAGGGCTGCTGGTTGAGAGATGCTGGCTAAGAGCTGGGCTGGCAGAGAAGAAGAACCACAGGGGAGCCAAGTGGTTCTGAGGCTGCTACACTGGCTGTGAGCTGGGCCAGCGGAGAGCCAGTGGTAGAGATGCTTCATGGCTGAAAGAAACTAAGAGAGTTGAGTGAGCTGCTACACTGCCTGTGAGCTGGGCCAGTTAGCAGCAGAGAGGCCTGATGGCAAGAGCAGCTAAGAGAGCTAAGAAAGCTGCTACACTGGCTGTGAGGCAGGCCAGTTAGCAGCGGAGAGTCCCAATGGTGGAGAGGTCTGTTGGCAGTGAGGCCTGACAACACAAAGGCCAAACAGTGGAGAGGGTCTGATCAAGAACTGTACCAGCAGGGAGCATTTTTGCCCCAAGCATTATCCTGCAAGAAAGCTACCCCGATTGACCAGTTGCATCCTGAGTTGTATCATTATTTCCAAGTTGATCCTGATCCTGAGTTATACCTTGTTACTTCCAAGTTGCATCCTATTTTGAGTTGTCTCCTGAGTTGCATACCAGTAAAACACTTAACTGTAAGTGCAGTTTGTGAGTTCTGCGAGACATTGCAGCAAATTACCAAACCCAGCTGGGCAAAAAAGAGTGCTGAGGGGAGAAGGAGTGGCTAGTGTCAAAGGTGATGGACTGGCACAGCAGCTTGGAGAAGTTGGAAATCTGGGGTATGTTTAACCTTCACCTCATAAGAACCAGATTCGTGCTGATTTTTTTTCATGAAATTATTCATTTAATGGATATTCCACATTTGTTTATCTATTCATTGTTAATGCATACTTGGGTGATTTCCACTTTGGGGCTATTGTGAATAATGCTGCAGTGAACATTGGTGTACAAGTATTTGTCTGAATCGCTGCTTTCAAGCCTTTCAGTGCATACATAGGAGTGAAATTTCTGTGTAATATGTTAATTCTCTGTTTAACTTTTGAGGAAACACCAAAGAGTTTTCCACATCAGCTATTCTATTTTACATTCCTGCTAGCATGCAAGAGAGCTCCAATTTCTCCATATCCTCACCAACCCTTGTTATATTCCATTTTTGTTTTTGTTTTTTAATAATAGTGGGTATGAGGTGGTATCTCATTGTGGTTTTGATTTGTATTTACCTAATGACTAATGATATCGAGCATCTTTCATGTGCTTATTGGCCATTTGTATATCCTCTTTGAAGAAATGTTTTCTTAGACTGGGTTCTCTAGAGAAACAAAACCAGTAAAGTTTCTGTATATACTTTACTGGTTTTGTCTCTCTCTCTCTCTATATATATATTGATATATATATATATTGATATATACAGGGAGATTTATATCAAGGAAGTGGCTCACACGGTTGTAGAGGCTGGAACATCCCAAGTCCATGGGTCAGGCTGGAGGTTTTTCCTGAATCACGTAGCCACAGGGACAGATAAACCCAAGATTGGCAGGTCAGACAGCAGGGCTCTTGCTCACAGGCTGCGAAATCCAGTGAATCCCAAGATTGGCAGGCAAGACAGCAGGTGGCTGCTAGCTCATGTCCGAGGAACTGGAGGTTGGATGAATAGGAGCCAGCTGCAGGATCCAGAGCGAGCAAAAGCCTGTGAGCTTTACCAGAAAGTCCACCTATATTGGATACATGCCGTATTCCCGAAGAAAATCTCTTTCAACTGATTGGCTGCTCACAGCAGATCCCATCATGGAGGTGATCATGTTATATTAGATCTCCTCATGGAAGTGATCACATCATCACATGATTGCCAAACTATATCATAACTGCTAGACCACTGAGAATCATGGCCCAGCCAAGTTGACACACAGCCTTAATGATCACAAATGTCTATTCTAAAAATCTTTGCCTGTTTTTTTAATTAGATTTTTCAATCTTTCTTGTTGAGTTTTAGGAGTTCTTTATATGTTCTGGGTATTAAATCGTTATACATAGTTTCCAAATATTTTATCCCATTCCATGGGTTGTTTTTTCACTTTCTTGATAATGTCTCTTAATGCACAAAATTTTCCTCAAGGTTTGCTGCCGTTTTGTTTTGATTGCTGAAGACTGTAGTAGCTAGCCTATTGCTTGTTGAGGGAAGCAGCTATCCATTGATTTAGTGACTTTTCCAAACTATTTTTGCGAAGACTGAATTCCTTAATTTGTGTGTGAAGTCTCTGTTCCATTAGCCTCTGTTTAGCTGGCATTCAGGTAGATATGTTCTTGATCTCCAAGAGTTAAAGATGGAAAAAAAAGAAAGAAATGAAAAATAGAAAATAAGCCCACATTTTTCAGTCTTTGCAGATTGGCTCAGTGCAGGGGCACTTCATCGACACTTGTCCAGGCTTACATTGAGCCTAAAGATCAGCCCAAGGTGAAAATTTAGGATGTTCTGAGGCCTTTTCGAGTCTCTTGCCCTACTTAGAATCTTTGTGGCTTTCGAGATTGCCTGGTAAACAAGGGCACTTTTGAATGCTCCAGTTTTCCAAAGAATCTCTCTCTCTCTTTTTCTGTCTAGGTTTTTCCTTGGCCTTAAGCATTTTATTGTATGTCTCAATTGCTCTTTTTTGGCCTCAGGTGGCTACTGGCTTTTAGATTGCCTTACATTGTTGCATCTATGCCTGCCACTTCTCAGCCCTGCATGAATTCTAACATGGAGGAAACAGACATGAGTGCTTTGCTTCAGCCCTTCAGGGAGCTTACAGACATGTTAGAACAGAAAAACAATAATTTGTGAATGAGTCCTGCTCTGTTACCGCCAGAACCAGGAACCAGGGTTCCAAGTTGTAAACATGGTCTGGCACTTCAAGCCGGCTGACTCTTGGAAATGGGAGTAGGGCCTGGGCCAATAACAACAATCCACAAAATCCTCCTACCATTTGAAGTTGCCTTCTTCTGGATCCAGCATTTGCTTGGTTGCCATGTACAGGGGTGGATTATCCAATAGGCAAGGTAAGCATGGTGCTTACCTTGCTTTCCAGATCATCTGTAGTGCCCAATTTCATATGGGTTTCCCCAGTGATGGGAAATAATTACCCAAGTGAAATTGAGCACTACAGATTAGTAAGTAAGACAAGTCGGCAGATGCTTCCCTTGCTTACTAGGTAATCTGCCCTTGGTTGTGTACCTTTGTTTTCCAGAGTTCTGACAAGTTTTCTTCTTATAGTTTCTGCTTGTTTTATTGATGTTTCTGTGGGGAAATGGAATTCTGGAGCTTCTTTTTACTCCTTGGTGGCATCACTCCAACTTCATCTTTTGACTATAGCCATCTTAGTAGGTATGAAATGTGGCAATTGTAATTTTAAATCTCATAATAATTTTGATTTGCATTTCCCTGATGGCTAATGTCATATCTTTATGTATAGTTTTTATAATGATTATTATTTAAAATTGTAGTAAAGCTTTATAATACACCTAAAATTGTTTTCTACCTCAAATAGTAGTGATGCCAATATTTGAGAAACAGTGTTTTGAAATTTGCAATGTTTGGAGAGACTTTTGTCTAAGTGGTATCCCATCTGTCAGATTTTTTGTTTATGTGGACAATTTTCTCTTTCTACAGTTCGAGGCTTTTCTGCAGAAGCTGATTTTGAGAACTATATTAAGTATAACTACAGCTCTGAAAAAGTCCTGGCTGCCATTGTTTTTGAAGACTTCAAAAACAGCAGTGATCCCCTGCCACTTCAGGTGAGAAAATTTTATTGAGAGGTCTATAATTGTACTTCCAGTTTTTAGGATTTTAATGAATTACATATTATAATAACCTTGCAGTGCAATGGTTTTCTTTTTATATATGGCCTTTCTGGCCTTGGGTTAGTAATTCTGCCAGAAATAACTGGTTGGGCCACTGCCTGCCCTGGGATTGGTTTATTTTACACACCTTGGAGGAATTGGTCAGTTTACCATGCAAATGTTCTTGTTGTTGTTCAGTGCCGTTGAGTCGGTTCCGACTCATAGCGACCCTATGCACAACAGAACGAAACACTGCCTGGTGCTGCGCCATCCTTACAATCGTTGTTATGCTTGAGCTCATTGTTGCAGCCACTGTGTCAATCCACCTCGTTGAGGGTCTTCCCCTTTTCTGCTGACCCTGTACTCTGCCCAGCATGATGTCCTTCTCCAGGGACTGATCCCTCCTGACGACATGTCCAAAGTATGGGAGACACAGTCTCGCCATCCTTGCCTCTAATGAGCATTCTGGCTGCACTTCTTCCAAGACAGATTTGTTCGTTCTTTTGACAGTCCATGGTGTATTCAATATTCTTTCCCAACACCACAATTCAAAGGTGTCAGCTCTTCTTCGGTCTTCCTTATTCATTGTCCAGCTTTCACATGCATATGATGTGATTGAAAATACCATGGCTTGGGTCAGGCGTACCTTAGTCTTCAGGGTGACATCTTTGTTCTTCAACACTTTGAAGAGGTCCTTTGCAGCAGACTTTCCCAGTGCAATGTGTCTTTTGATTTCTTGACTGCTGCTTCCATGGCTGTTGATTCTGGATCCAAGTAAAATGAAACCCTTGACAACTTCAGTCTTTTCTCCATTTAACATGATGTTGCTCATTGGTCCAGTTGTGAGGATTTTTGTTTTCTTTATGTTGAGGTGTAATCCATACTGAAGGCTATGGTCTTTGATCTTCATTAGTAAGTGCTTCAAGTTCTCTTCACTTTCAGCAAGCAAGGTTGTGTCATCTGCATAACACAGGTTGTTAATGAGTCTTCCTCCAATCCTGATGCCCCATTCTTCTTCATATAGTCCAGCTTCTCGTATTATTTGTTCAGCATACAGATTAAATAGGTATGGCGAAAGAATACAACCCTGACGCACACATTTCCTGACTTTAAACCAATCAGTATCGCCTTGTTCTGTCCGAACAACTGCCTCTTGATCTATGTAAAGGTTCCTCATGAGCACAATTAAGTGTTCTGGAATTCCCATTTTTCACAGTGTTATCCATAGTTTGTTATGATCCACACAGTTGAATGCCTTTGCATAGGCAATAAAACACAGGTAAACATCCTTCTGGTGTCCTCTGTTTTCAGCCAGGATCCATTTGACATCAGCAATGATATCCCTGGTTCCAGGTGCTCTTCTGAAACCGGCCTGAATTTCTGGCAGTTCCCTATCGATAAATTGCTGCAGCCATTTTTGAATGATCCTAAGCAAAATTTTGCTCGTGTGTGATATTAATGATATTGTTCTATAATTTCCACATTCGGTTGGATCACCTTTCTTGGGAATAGGCATAAATATGGATCTCTTCCAGTCAGTTGGCCAGGAAGCTGTCTTCCGTATTTCTTGGCGTAGACAAGTGAGCACCTCCAGCACTGCATCTGTTTGTTGAAACATCTCAGTTGATACTCCGTCAATTCCTGGAGCCTTGTTTTTCACCAATGCCTTCGGAGCAGCTTGGACTTCTTCCTTCAGTACCATTGGTTCCTGATCATATGCCGCCTCTTGAAATGGTTGAATATCAACTAATTCTTTTCGGTATAATGACTCTGTGTATTCCTTCCATCATCTTTTGATGCTTCCTGCGTCGTTTAATACTTTCCCCATGGAATCCTTCACTATTGCAACTCGAGGCTTGAATTTTTTCTTCAGTTCTTTCAGCTTGAGAAACACTGAATGTGTTCTTCCCTTTTGGTTTTCCATCTCCAGCTCTTTGCACGTGTCATTATAATACTTTGCTTTGTCTTCTCGAGATGCCCTTTGAAATCTTCTGTTCAGTTCTTTTACTTCATGAATTCTTCCTTTTGCTTTAGCTGCTCGATGTTCGCAAGTTTCAGAGTCTCCTCTGACATCCATCTTGGTCTTTTCTTTCTTTCCTGTCTTTTCATGTATGATGTCCTTGATGTCATTCCACAACTCTTCTGGTTTTCAGTCACCAGTGTTCAATGCGTCAAATCTCTTCTTGAGATGGTTTCTAAATTCAGGTGGGATATACTCAAGGTCACATTTTGGCTCTTGTGGACTTGCTCTGATTTTCTTCAGTTTCAGCTTGAACTTGCATATGAGCAATTGATGGTCTGTTCCACAGTCAGCCCCTGGCCTTTTTCTGACTGATGATATTGAGCAAATAGAGTGCATAAAACCACCCAATATGGATTACCTTGCAGGGATTGGTTTGTGGCCTGGCTGTGAGGGCTGTGCCTTGAAACCAAATATAAGAGTCAATCCCATAGAGGCTGAGAGGGACCTCACCACCATCAAGAATAACCTGGAGTGGAGCACATCCTTTGGACTAGGGGGCCCTGCACTGAGAACCTCCTAGGCCCAGAAGAGAGAGCTGTAACACTGAAAATGGTGCAAGATGGAAAGAAATGTTGGCAAGCACAGCAGCAGAGAAACAGCAGCAGCATTATGAGCAGTGAGAATCATGGTACTGGCAGATGACTGTGGTGGGCATGCCAGCCCACAGAGCGAGAGAGAGCTGAGTGCTTTTGGGTAGGAGGCTTGCCCACAGAGCGCGATGTCTCCAGGTATTCGCTGGCAGAGCTAAAGAGCTATAACACTTACCCAAGTGGGGCAGAGCCTGAGAGGTACCTAGGAGCAGAGGCTGTCGGCTGGCACGGGCAAGAGAAGGGCTTGCTGGTGGACCCAACCAAGAGAAGGGCCTGCTGGGAGGCACAGCTGAGGGAAGGGCCAGCCAACGGGAATGACCAAAAGAAGGGCCTGCTTGTGGGTACAGCTAAGAAGAAACTGACACCTGTCTTGGTTAGAAGCTGTCCTGTTTGACAAAGTGCATCCTGCCTCCCGAATTGTACCCCGTTACTTCCAAATTGATCCTGATCCTGAGTTGTAACCCGTTACTTCCCTAATAAACCACATAATCGTGAGCATAATCTGTAAGTTTTGTGTGGCCATTGTAACAAATTATCCTACTCAACAGAGAAGTAGAGATTGCCGTGGGAGGGATGGCTGGTATCAGAAATGGTGAAGAATTTGGAACGTGGAGGCATATCTGACTTCTACCTCATAGGAACCAGCTTTGGGCTGCTCCTAGGGATTCTAATTCCTCCTGAAGTTAGGCAACTTCTGATGCTAGACTACAACCCCATTTTATGAATGAAGAAACTGTAACTTTTCCAAGGTCTTACCACCTAATATATAGTAGAGTGAGAATATAAGCCCAGATCTGAGTAACTTTAATCCTTTTAACTATTACATTATGCTGATAAGGGGGTAAATGTATCTGCCAAACACAATGCCTTTGTCCTGGAGGAATTTTATCTTTAAAATAAACAAAGACATGCTCAGGTTTGTCATGCATAAACTCGTTTAGTTTATTGCAAGGTAGTCATGGCAAGCACACAAGTAAGACCTCAACACATTCATTTAGCAATGGAGAATCAGAATTAATAATTACTATGTTGGTTAAATGGTTAGAATCTCAATTTTTACACTTCAGACTTTATTTCAACAAGTGGTCTCAGGGAGGAAGACTTGGCTATTCCTGGAACTCAGAGGAGGTCCCCCACAGCTAGGGTCTGAGGTTGGTTGTGGTGGGTGGTATCTCAGCAGGCTGTCAGTCTTCAGAGAGAACGACAGTCAAAAGACATTTTGTCACTGTCTTCTCTGCAAGCGAGCAGAAATCATGGATACCTATACCGTTTCTTTATCTTGACTTCACAAGATAAGGGTTATGTGTTGTCATGTTCTACTAAGATTGGTATGTTTTATTGCCTATTAGGGAATTGTTGTATAACATATTTATGTCGCAAGGTAAATTTATAGAGATTAATTAGATTAAAATTATGGGAATTGTTTTGTGACATATTTGTTTCAAGGTCAAGTTGATTAATTGAAAATTATGGGAATTATTTAGTGATATATTCATGTTTTGCTAGTTTATTAGAAATTAAGAGGCTGTTTTATGACATGTTTGAGTAGTCCCGTTAACACTCAGCTACTAACTGCAAGATTGGCAGTTTGGATCCTTGTTTCCTGCTACTTTGCTGAATTTGTTTATTAGCTCTAGCAGCTTTCTTGTGGATTCTTTGGGGCTTTCTATATATAGGATCATGTTGTCAGCAAAAAGGGGTCATTTTACTTCTTCCTTCCCGACTCGGATACCTTTTATTTCTTTTTCTTGCCTAACCGCTCTGGCTAGGACTTCCAGTACTGTATTGAATAGTAGTGGTGAGAGCTGGTATCCTCAACAGAGAGGTTTTAATACAAAGAAATATTTACACTTTTACATTCTAGACCAACACTCAGAGGGTCTATCTTACTTACCAGGTTAGGTGAACCATACCCCTCATGAGGGGACCTGAGCCCTTAGTTGTCAGTCCATGGTTGTTGCAAATGTATATTCACTGTTATCAATGGAAAAGTAAGCACAAGAGATACCCCAAGTGACTCCCAAGTTTTAGACATACTCCTCCCCACTTCCATTGTGTAATTACAACTTTAGCCCTTCATGTTAATCATTGTTAATTTTTCCCTTTCATATAGTAACTCCTTTATGTGCTAGCATACCAACATGAGTAGCCCAGTATGACCAAATGGTAATTATAGATGACTTAGTTGAAGTTTTACTGTGTCCCCTGTTGAAAGTATCCCCCCTACCCCAGGAAACAAGATTTTTAATCCAGCAAAGCCTAAGGTTGAGGGGATGGGAAGTACAAATTCTGCAAGTAGGTGTTTGGGAGGAATGGTAAGAAAAAGACCAATTCTACTTCCAAGCCTTGACTCCCTTGCCCTTATGTTCTAGCTCTTAGGGACACAGAGCGACATATCACTGTTACTAACTGCATAGACTGCATCCTGTAGGATGGAGTTCCTGATTCATAGGGTATTGTCTCTAAGCTGATGCTTTAATAGAAATTTAATAGCCTATTCCATTTTTTTTCTCTCAGGCCTGCAGCTTCTGAGTGATGTAGAATATGGTAGGATCCAGTGATCAGGCTCCTGTCATCACACCTCCTTCACTATAAAACAGGCCCCTTGGCTAAGGCATGTTGTGTGTCTCCACCGCTGCTGCAGACCTAAGAGGTCCACCAAGTTCAGTGCTTCTTTTAGTAGGTACATTGTGCAGCTAATTATTCTTGCCCTCAAGGCCATGTCCTGGCATGCCCCAGACCATCAGACCCATAAATTCTTCACCAGTTAGCAAGGCCCTGAATCTTTATAGGATTTAGCTCTCAGTCTCTGGTTATCTTTGTCTTACCAGGTCATTTAGAATACTTGTCGCTTCTTGATTTTCTATTTGAAGTAGTATGGTCTGATTTATTGTATATGCAAATGCACAGGACTTAGAGTATCCAAAGCAATCTTGTAAAAGAATTACAGAATAATCTTAGTACTTGACTTTAAGACTTTAATTATAGTCTGCAGTAATCATTAAAGTGTGCTTTTAGCATATGATCGACAAGTACATCCATGAAACAGAACAGAGGCCAGAAGTTGACCCTCTTTAATACAGTCATTTGATTATTGACAGAGGCACCAAAGAAATCTGATGAAGAAAAGATATTTTCCAAAAATAGTGCTGTAACTGTTACCCAGAGCAGGTCCTGCTCAGTGTGGTTTCTCATCAGTAAAGATAGGCTGAGGTGAGGAGGGAGGAAGAACCCTTCCTGAAAGGACGCAGGCAAGGAGTAAGGAGGTGTATACCCCAGGTTAAGCTCCCCAGAGGGAGGCAGAATATTTAACACCATCCCTCACAAAGAAGTATATGCAAACATTGTGGACTACATAGGTTATCATGGTGTGCTGGTGCAGTAAGACAAATTGCAATAAGACAAATTACATTTTTGTCTTGGATTGAATTATGTCCCCCCAAAAATATGTGTATCAATTTGGTTAGGCCATGATTCCCGGTATTGTGTGATTATCCACCATTTTATCATCTGATGTAATTTCCTATGTGTTGTAAATCCTATCTCTATGGTGTTAACAGGGTGGGATTAGTGACTGTTATGTTAATGAGGCAGGACTCAATTTATAAATTAGATTGTGTCTTAAGCCAATCTCTTTTGAGGTATAAAAGAGAGACGGGGAAACCTCATACCATCATGAAAGCAGCGCTGGGAGCAGATTGTGTCCTTTGGACCTGGGCTTCCTGTGCAGAGAAGCTCCCAGACCAAGGGAAGATTGATAACAAGGACCTTCCTCCAGAGCTAACAGAGAGAGAAAGCCTTTTCCTGGAGCTGGTGCCCTGAATTCGGACTTCTAGCCTACCAGACTGAGAGAATAAACTTTTCTTTGTTAAAGCCATCCACTTGTGGTATTTCTGTTATAGCAGTACTAGGAAACTAAGACAGGCACCAAAACCTAGTAAACTGAATTTCACTGGCTTAAGCCGCACAGTGTTTTGAGGACAATGGACAGGAGGGATCAGGTTCTGCTTGGTCTGAGCAGCTGCTAAGTGAGCCACACACAGTGCTATCACTTAGGGTTTTGCTTGATAATGGCTAAGCAGCTCCTGGCTACGTTGGCTATCAGTCCCTCCTTCTCTTGGGGATATGGTGATAAGCCATATTCCCTGGGTTGTGGAGAGCATCTTCTAAACTGAGCGACAGCTCAACGTAGGGGATTGTATTGAACATAAGCATCTATGCTTGGTTTTTTGTTTTAGCCTGCACCAAGATAGACAAAAAGGAAAGTATTACACAGAATGTTGTTGTTGTTTTTAGGTGCCGTCAAGCCGGCTCTGACTCATAGCGACCGCACGCACAACAGAATGCAACACTGCCCGGTCCTGACCCATCCTTACAATCATTGTTATGCTTGAGCTCATTGTTGCAGCCACTGTGTCAATCCACCTCGTTGAGGGTCTTCCTCTTTTCCACTGACCCTGTATTCTGCCAAGCATGATGTCCTCCTCCATGGACTGATCCCTCCTGACAACGTGTCCAAAGTATGGGAGACACAGTCTCGCCATTCTCGCATCTAAGGAGCATTCTGGGTGTACTTCTTCCAAGACAGATTTGTTCGTTCTTTTGACAGTCCATGGTATATTCGATATTCTTCACCAGCACCACAATTCAAAGGCCTCAATTCTTCTTCAGTCTTCCTTATTCATTGTCCAGCTTTCACTTGCATATGATGCGATTGGAAATACCATGGCTTGGGTCAGGCGCACCTTAGTCTTCAGGGTGACATCTTTGCTCTTCAACACTTTAAAGTGGTCCTTTCTACAAATAGGACTTATTTCTATACCAAACCTGGAGACACGGTTGCCTATTTAAAATGAAAGTGTTTGAGCCAACTTTCACTGCCTAAGCATTACCAGATCTACAGTCTGTCCTCTTTCTGAACAATTTCTGTGCTCACTGATTATGCGCTTGGGAGAAGTGGTCAGTTACCATCAGCCGGAGGCAATTTCAGGACTTGAGCAGCACTAGTCCCATCTTGGGTCATCAGAATTTGTTACCCAAAAAAGATCCTGCTCAGTGCAGCTTTTTGTCAATAAAGACACACCAAGGTGAGAAGGGAGAAAGAACGTTTATTGAAAGTGCACAGGCAAGGAGTAAGGAGGTGTATACCTCAACTCAAGCTCCCTGAACAAAGGGAAGCAGAATTTTATACCATCCCTCACAAGGACATTATGGACTACATAGGTCATCATGGCACACAGGCGCAGTAAGGCAAATTGCATTTTTTCCTTTGGCATGTAGGCTAGTAAACTGGGTTTGACTGGCTTGAGCCACACACAGCACTTTGAAGACAATGGATAGGAGGGGGCTGGTCCTGCTTGGTCTGAGTAGCTGCTAATTGAGCCACACACAATGCTATCGCTTAGGGTTTTGCTTGATAATGGCTACGTTGGCTATCATAATGATTGGATGTCCATATGAAAAAAATAAACCTTGAGTTTACCACACAGTGTATAAAAAATTAATTTGAAATGGGTCATATATTTAAATGTAAAATCTAAAACCATAAAGCTTTTAGAGTAAAACATAAGCAAATATCTTCTTTTCTTAGGGTAGGCAAAGATTTCTTAGGTCATAAAAAGCAATAACCATAAATTAAAAATTGTAGATTAGCTATTGTGATGGTTAAGATTGTGTGTCAACTTGGCTGGGCCATGGTTCTCAGTGTTTCGGCAGCTGTATAATATTGTGATCACTTCCCAATTGAAATTTGCTACGTGATCACCCCCATGATGGAATCTGCTGAGTGGTACCAGCAGGACTGGGCCTGTGGCATATCACCACTCCCTCAGCCTTCGTCTCCATGCCTTCCTCTGCCTACTTCCTTCCTGCTTGCCTTGCTGGGGCTTTTGCTTGTTCTAGATCCTGCAGCAGGCTCCCTTTGGCCTCCGGTTCTTGGGACTTGGGCTAGCAGCTTGGCAGTGTCTTGCCTGCCGATTGTAGATCTTCACAGCCTGTGGCAGCACTGCTCTCTGGCCTGCTGATCTTGGGTCCACCAGCCCCTGCGGCTACATGAATCAGAATTTTCTTCCCTGCCTCACAGACTTAGGACTTACAGCCTCTAAAAACCATGTGAACCATTTCCTCAATATAAATCTCTTTTTCTATGTACATATGTATACATATATATACGCTTTAATAGTCTTGCTTCTCTAGAGAACCCAGCCTAAGACAGCTTTCATCAAAATTAAAAACATTTGCTTATCAAAAGACATGTTAACTTCTGTCTGGACAAAATGGCATGGACTTGTTTCTCCTTTTTCCTCCCCGGCTCAGCACAACTATAAACCCAAGAAACAACGTTAGAAGCAACCACAGGAGAACTCTGAAGGGTAGTAAGAAGAAGGTAAATTGATTTCAGACCCCAGAACTGGGGCAGCATGCATCTTAACATACCTCCAGACAACAGAAGGTGACCCAAATTCAGTATTTCCAACCCTCAGCCTAGCAACAGAAGACAACTTTCAGGGAGCAAGGTTGTGTCATCTGCATATTGCAGGTTGTTAATGAGTTTTTCTCCAAATCTG
Organism: Loxodonta africana; assembly: GCF_030014295.1. Taxonomy (NCBI): domain Eukaryota; kingdom Metazoa; phylum Chordata; class Mammalia; order Proboscidea; family Elephantidae; genus Loxodonta; species Loxodonta africana. The sequence goes on from NC_087353.1 coordinate 77,806,995, forward strand.
ATACCACTTTCTTCTTCATATAGTCCAGGTTCTTGGATTATTTGCCCAGCATATAGACTGAATAAATATGGTGAAAGGATACAACCCTGATTCACACCTTTCCTTTCTTTAAACCGTGCAGTATCCCCTTGTTCTGTTCGAATGACTGCCTCTTGATCTATATATAGGTTTCTCATGAGCACAATTAAGTGTTCTGGAATTCCAATTCTTAGCAATGTTATCCATAATTTGTTGTGATCCACACAGTCAAATACCTTAGCATAGTTCATAAAACACTGGTAAACATCACTTTGGTATTCCCTGCTTTCAGCCAGGATCCATCTGACATCATCAGTGATATCCCTTGTTTCATGTCCTCTTCTGAATCTGGCTTGCATTTCTGGCAGTTCCCTGTCAGTGTATTGCTGCAACTGCTTTTGAATGATCGTCAGCAAAATTTTACTTGCATGTGATGTTTAATGCTATTGTTTGATAATTTCCATGTTGTTTGGATCATCTTTCTTTGAAATAGGCATAAATATGGGTCTCTTCCAGTCTGTTGGCCAGGTAGCTGTCTTCCAGATTTCTTGGCATAGATGAGTGAGCACTTCCAGTGCTGCATCTGTTTGTTGGAACATCTCAATTGGTATTCCGTCAATTCTTGGAGCCTTGTTTTTTGCCAGTGCCTTCAGTGCAGCTTGGACTTCTTCTTTTAGTACCGCTGGTTCCTGATCATATGCTACCTCCTGAAATAGTTGAATGTTGACCGATTCTTTTTGGTACAGTGATTCTGTATATTCCTTCCATATTTTTTTGATTATTCCTGTATCATTCAGTGTTTTGTCCATAGAATCCTTCACTGTTGGCAACTCGAGGCTGGCAATTTTTCTTCAGTTCTTTCAACTTGAGAAATACCAAATGTGTTCTTCCTTTTTTTGTTATCTAACTCCAGGTCTTTGCACATGTCATTATAATACTTTGTCTTCTCAAGGCGCCCTTTGAAATCTTCTGTTCAGCTCTTTTACTTCATCATTTCTTCCTTTTGCTTTAGCAACTGTGCACTCAAGAGCAAGTTTTAGAGTCATTTCTGACATCCATTTTGGTCTTTTCTTTCTTTCCTGTCTTTTTAATGACCTCTCACTTTCTTCATGTATGATGTCCTTAATGTCATTCCACATCTCATCTGGTCTTCGGTCATTAGTGTTCAGTGCGTCAAACCTATTCTTGAGATGGTCTCTAAATTCAGGTGGTATACTCTCAAGGTTGTACTTTGGCACTGGTGGACTTGTTCTAATTTTCTTCAGCTTGAACTTAGAAGTTGCATATGAGCAACTGACAGTCTGTTGCACAGTCTGCCCCTGGCCCTGTTCTGACTGATGATATTGAGCATTTCCGTCGTCTCCTGCCACAGATGTAGTTGATTTGATTCCTGTGCATTCCATCTGGTGAGGGCCACATGTATGGTCACTGTTTATGTGGGTGAAAAAAGGTATTTGCAGTGAAGATGTTGTTGGTCTTGCAAAATTCTATCATGTGATCTCCGGCATTGTCTACCACCAAGGCCATATTTGCCAACTACCAATCCTTCTTTGTTTCCAACTTCTGCGTTCCAATCGCCAGTGATTATCAATGCATCTTGACTGCATGTTTGATCAATTTCAGACTGCAGAAGTTGGTAAAACCCTTCAACTTCTTCACCATTGGCCTTAGTGGTTGGTGCGTAAATTTGAATAATACTCTTATTAACTGGTCTTCTTGTAGGCATGTGGATGATTTTCTATCACTGACAGTGTTGTACTTCAGGATTGATCTTGAAATGTTCTTTTTGACAATGAATGCAATGACATTCCTCTTCAATTTGTCATTCTCAGCGTAGTAAACTATGATTGTCCAATTCAAAATGGCCAGTACCAGTCCATTTAAGCTTACTGATGCCTAGGATATTGATGTTTATGCATTCCTTTTCATTTTTGACAATTTCCAACCTTCCTAGATTCATACTTCATACATTCCAGGTTCTGATTATTAATGGATGTTTGCAGCTGTTTCTTCTTATTTTGAGTCATGTGACATCATTAAGCTTGACTCCATCCACATCATTAAGATAGACTGTACTTTGAGGAGGTAGCTCTTCCCCCAGTTGTATTTTGAGTGCCTTCCAACCTGAGGGGCTCATCTTCTGGCACTGTATCAGACAATGTCCTGCTGCTATTCATAAGGTTTTCGCTGGCTAGTTTTTTTCAGAAGTAGACTGCCAGGTCCTTCTTCCTAGCCTGGAAGCTCAGTTGAAACTTGTCCACCACAGGTGACCCTGCTGGTATTTGAATACTGGTGGCATAGCTTCCAGCATCACAGCATCACGGAAGCCCCCACAGTACGATGAACTGACAGATGCGTAGGGGTAGTTACAATAAATATTTGCATTTATCAAAACTCAACGAATGTATATTTACGATTTGTGGGTTTTCTGGTATGTAAAATTTACCTAAAAATAACTATAAACAAATATTGAATTCTAGTTAACACTGAATGAAGTATTTGGTGTAAATGTACTGATGCCTGCAACTTACTTTAAAATACATCCAAAAATTAAATGTATTGAGGGGTAGATTGATGGATATATGACTTAGGAAGCAAAGCAAATTGTGTTTTGTTTTACGAAAATAAACTAGCCTGATAGGTGATAGAGGTATCTCTGTAGTTTTAATTTGCCTTTATTGTGAGTGATGTTGAAAATTGTTTCATATATTTATGGGCCGTGGGTATATCTTGTTTGGGGGAATTGTCTAAATTTTGGGTAGACTTCAAAAGAAGTTATCATTGGTGCATATATGTTGTGCCTCAAAGTTGTCATTTCCTGGCATTCAGAATCACTTCGGCATCAGGTAAGTCTTATTCTTCAAATCGTATGTTTTCTCAAGTGGACATTAGCCTTTCTTTATTTCTAATATTTGCTTTTCAGTTTGGTTTTAAAAATAGTTTATTTCCTTTTGCTACTTCTAGGTAAAATACCACCTGCGTTTTAGTTACCTACAGAGGACCTTGCAGTGGCCTGACATATTAGGCTGGAAAACAGCCTTACTCTTTGCCAATCGTCCCTCTCTAGGTCACAGGAACCCTAATCAGTCTGATGGAGGAAGTCCTGGTGAGCATATCCTTAAGCATACTTAATTTTATTATCACAGTTGCCTACTAACATGTACTTATATTTAGTTAACAGGTTAGGAAATTGTTTATTCTTGTTATGGTGATATTTAAACTTAAAATTACATTGCATCAAAACTACTTTTCAGTCCTGTATGTTGGAAAAACTTATTATTTACTTCATGCTTTATCCACTTTTGAGCCTTATTTCAATAGATCTAAATTATTGATGCACCTAGCTGCTCACCAAAAGGGTGGTAGTTTGAGTTAATCCAGAGATGCCATGAAAAAAAGTCCTGGTAGTCTACTTCTGAAAGATCACAACCATTGAAAACCTTATGGAGCACAGTTCTACTCTGAAATAACATGAAGTCACCATGAATCAGAATCAACTCAATGGCAAATGGTTTGTTGTTTATTAACATGTACCTTTATATAGTTTTTCGTTCTACTTACATAATACACATACTTTCATTTATTGACATTGCTTGCGTATTTATGGCTGTGTATAATTTTGTTTATTTGATGTAGAACTTTAAAATTGTCATGGTAATTTTAAATTCAAATTTATTTTGCAAATTTTTGTTATTATTGTTAGCTTCCATCACGTTGACGCTGAATCACAGCAACCTTATGTTCAACAGAATAAAACATTGCCCAATTCTGCATCATCCTCAAAATCACCGGCATGTTCAAGTCCGTCATTGCAGCTATTGTGCCAAACTGTCTCACACATTCACTGGCCCTCTATTTCACCAAACATGATGTCATCCTCTAGCGATTGATCCCTCCTGATGACATGTCCAAAGCAAGCAAGTTGGACAATGTTCTGTTGTGATCCATGAGTTTTCACTGGATAATTTTTAGAAGTAGATTGTCAGGCCTTTCTTCCTCATCTTCCTTTGTCTAGAAGCTCCACTGAAACCTGTCCACCATGGTTGACCCTGCTCGTATTTGAAATACTGGTAGCATATCTTCTAGTATCATAGCAATAAGCAAACCACCAAAGTACAACAAACTGATAGATGGGTGTGAATTTCACAAATTCTTTGTTATGAAAAGCCCTTAATGTGGAATTGGGGTTCACCAATTGTCCTGAGATTTTATCTTTAGCAAATACTCAATAGAAAAGAAAAGCTGTGGACATTTTAGCATTATTAACAAACATTGGAAGCAGCATAGCCAGTAGGAAAATAGTTAAAAGTATTAGACGATAGTTAAAAATAAACTACAAAATCTGCTGAGAAAGAAGGCATTTGAACTACACGAATTAGCCGAATGGAGATGAGTGGGGATTATCCCAGGCACTGGGAATAAAGCCTTAAACACTTAAGGCAGGACATTACATTCAGTGAGCTGCACAGTTTTTCATTTGTTTGTTTTTTGTTTTATTTTTTACGGTTAGAGAGTTCATATGGGGGGCTATTAGAGATGGGAATAGGAGGTAAACAGGTCATTAAGGACCTGTTGTGCCAAGTGAAGAAGAATGAAATGTCTTCCTGGAGGTTATGAGATACAGAGGCATAGCAATATTTAGGATAAATAGGAGGAGTGATACAATAAGGCAGATGATTGATCATTTTAAATGAAATGATGGCAGTAATAGTTTGTCTTTGGTTTTTGTTTTTACCTAAATACTTTTTTTTTCTTCCAATTTTACATGGTTGCTGAAGAAAGAAAATTGTGACTTATGTTTCACAATTTATATAATTGATAAAGATGTTTCAGAGAATGACTTTTTTCTCTAAAATATGATGATGTTACTTTGTGTAAAAATGGTGTGGCAGCATCAAACTTTGTCTAACTTCACAAGAGGAAAGAGAGAGAATGATCATCAACAACACTTTTTACTTCTCTTCTGGGTTCAGTGATTCTTTGCAGTGGCCACACAAAAATCACAGACCATACTCACAGTTATGGGGTTTATTAGGGAAGCAACAGGTTACAATTCAGGATTAGGAATGACTCAGGATACAGTTCTTCAGTCAGGACAGCTTCTGGGCCATGCCCACAGGCAGGCCTCTCTCTCGGTCTCTTGACCCCTTGGGCCCTGCCCTACCCAGACAAGTATTAAAGATTTTTAGCTCTACCACTAAGTGCCCAGAGACACCCCCATTTTGCCAGTAAGCCTTGGGCCTGAAGACACTCAGCTCTCTTGCTCTGTAGGTCAGTGACCCTAGCTCCTCCAAGTGCCCAAACACATGCTGCTCTGCCAGCATGCCTCCTACATGAAGGTACTCAGCTCTCTCACTCTGTGGGTCAGTACAGCCACTGTAGCTACCTCACTGCATGGGCCGGGAAGCCCACTGCGCCATTTTGCACCGGTCTCCTGGTTTTGCTGCTGCCCATTTCTGCAAGTTCTTTGCACCATCTCCAGAATTTCAGCTGTCTGTCTCCTGGGTCTCAGAGGTTCTCAGCGCAGGGATCCCAGGTCCAAAGGACCATGCTCCACTCCTGGATCTTCTTGATGGTAGTGAGGTGCTCTCTTCCTTCCTCAGTGATGGCTCATTTTGAGCCTAGCAGGGTGGCATAACTGACCAATCCCCTCATTAGGGTTCCATGTACCTAATTTGCATGGTTTCACCCCCACAAGTATCCTGTGGACCTTATTTACATTGTTAGCAAGGTGTCCAGTATCCTTGGTGGGCCACAGCACTTTATTTGCATGGTCCCACTCAATCATTTTGTGGAAGTCTCAAGACCATGAATAGCTAGAAGGACCATATTAAGTAATCCACTGCACCACATTTTGTGATTTCAGTTTTTCCTTTGGGTGGCATATTACTTGAGGACAGGCAAAACCTTAGTTTCTCTTAATACCACATTATTTTTTTTTTTTAATCTTTAGAAAGAGAGAGGGTACAAAGAGCTCAGTGGTAGGTAACATTCAGATTAAGGAGGCGTAAGCAAAGGAGGACAAGGGTACAAAGAATAAGAAGGAGTGGCTGGGAAGTGAGTGGAAAATCAAGGTATCTATTGCATGAATCAAGGGATAAATGGGAAACCGTGCTTAGTATTTAAGTTAAATCACCACAGAAGAACCTCTTGTATATTTCAAAACTTAAAAACAGCAGCTCCCCTCCCCCTGGAGTTTCAAATAATGTAACATACAGTTTATTTAAATGTTTGTTTAAAGACATAATTTTCAGGAGTTCCATGTATATTCTAAATATATTGTTAGGTCTAAAGGTAAAAATATATATAAATATTTTTTTCCCCTAATTTCTGACTTTGTCCAGGATCTCCTTTATCAAACATAAACCTTTCATTTGAATTTGATGTAATTAAAGTTATCAATTTTTGCCATTTGATCTCTGCTTTAGGGGGTTTTATTTAAAAGTCCATCCCTACTCCTGTACTTTTGAACTGCTAAGTTAAAAAATATTCTCCTATTATTTTTATTTTATAGTTTTTCCTTTCATAGCTTGGTTATTAATCTATGTGGAGTTCACATTAGCATGTGTTTTTTTGTTGGGGAGTTGGTATTATTTTTCTCCATGCACAGAAAGAGTTTTCACAAAACTTTCTTTTAAATAATGTGTCATAATTTTTTTTCCTATTGGTCTATTTGTCTATTCTTACATCAATGCTACATTACTGTTACAATGATTACTGTATCTTACTGTCAACTGTTATAGACTGTATGATGATCTAGATTATGGAACCAGCAGACAAGCTTTTAAAGGTTGCTTTTAAACTGTTCTCAGTGAAGTAAAAGAAAAATATATGCACAATGAATTAAATGATAAGAAATATCAGAGAAATGATAAAAAGAAAGCACAAATTCTAGAACTATAAAATGCAATGTCTAAAAACAATTACAGGACAGTTGTAATAGCCAAATGGTGATCACAGAGGATAGAAAACATTCAGTCTGAAAAACAGGAAAAAAGAAAAAGAGTTTCAGTGAACTGTAGGGCAATACCAATAGTTCTAAAATATGTGTAATTAGAGTCCTTGAGCAAGGTTGTATTGTCTGCATATTGCAGGTGGTTTGCCAAAAATGACGAAGGTCAAAGACTACAGCATTCAGTGAACAGTGAATGTGAAGAAAATGAAATTCCTCACAACTGGACTGGTAAAAAACATCATGATAAATGGAGAAGAAATTAATTTTATTCCACTTATATCAACAATTTCATTCCACTTCTATCAACAATTTCATTCCACTTCAGTCGTTCACCAATTTCATTCTGCTTGCACCAACACTATGTTCATGGAAGAGCAGTCAAGAAATCAAATGAATCAAATCAAGAAATCCAGTATAAATCTAATAGCACTGGGCAAATCTGCAGCAAAAGATCTCTTTTAAGTTTTAAAAAGCAAAGATGTCACTTTGGTGAGTAGGGTGTGTCTGATCTAAGCCATGGTCTTTTCAGTTGCCTCATATGCATACAAAAGCTGGACACTGAAAAAGGAAGACAGAGGAATTGTTGTGTTTCAACAGTGATGTTGACTAAAAATATTGAATGTACTGTGGACTGCCAGAGAATGAACAAATCAGTCTTAGAGGAAATACAATCAGAACTTTCCTTAGAAACAAGGATGGCAAGACTTCAATTTGCTTACTTTGGACATGTCATCAGGAAAAACCAATTGCTAGAGAAAGACATCATCATGTTTGGTAAAGTAAGGGCCGACAAAAATAAGGGAAACCCTCAACGAGGTTGATTGACACAAACAAACCCTCAATGAGGTTGATTGATACAGACATAGAAACAATCATGAAGATGGTAGAGGACAGGGCAACATTTCATCCTGTTATACATAAGGTTGCCATGAGTCGGAGCTGACTCAACAGTAACTAACCAACAGGAGTCCTTGAGGGGTAAGAGAGGAAGGAGGCAGAAAAAATACGTGTAGAAATAATGGCTGAAAATGTCCCAAATTTAATGAAAGAAATTTACAGGTAAAAGATTCTTGATGAACACCAGGCAGAAGGACTATGGAAAAGCCCATACTGCAACACATCATATTAAAACTGCTGACAGTAAAAAATAAAAAGGAAATTTCATAATCAGCAAGAGAAAAATGATACATCACGTACAAGGAACATGATTTAGTTAACAGCTGCCTTCTTCATCAGAAATTTTGGAGACCAGAAAAGAGTGAAACACCATCTTTAAAATTCTCCAAGAAAATAAAAATGTAAACCCATCATTCTGTAACCAGTAAAAATATCCTCCAAGAATAAAGGTGAAATGAAAGAAAACTAAGAGAGTTCATTTCCAGCAGATCTACAACAACCAGAAATGGTAAAGGTATCTTTTTTCAGCTGAAAGGAAATAATACACAGGGTAACTCAAACCCTCACAAAGCAATGAAGAGCATTGAAAATTGACACTATCTGAGTAAATGTAAAAAACTACATTTTGGGAGTTTTAAAATTATAATAGATATGGCTGTTTAAAGTAATATTACATAATTGCCTTGTGCAACTAATATGTAGATGTAATATATAATGAATGCATCATAAAGGAGGGAAGATTCAGAATTAAATTGTAAGATTTTTACATTTTATGTGAAATGATATGGTATTAACTAAGTGAACTGTGAAAAATGTAGACTATATTGTAATCAGTCATTCAAACACTAAAAATTTAATGCAAAGACATAGAACTAAAAATCCAATAAATAAGTAAAATGTAATTCTAAAAATATCAAATAATTCGCAAAAGATAGGAACGAATGAACATAGGAACCAAAAATGGATGAGGTAAGTAGAAAATAAGTAATAAAATTGTATGCTCAGATCTGACCATATCAGTGATTACATTAAATATCAACGGCTGACAGTTGGCATAACGTTGTTGTTAGGTGCTGTCAAGTTGGTTCCGACTCATGGCAACCCCGTGTACAACAGAACGAAACACTGCCTGGTCCTGCGCCATCCTCACAGTCTTTATGCTTGAGCCATTGTTGCAACCACTGTGTCAGTCCATCTCATTGAGGGTCTTCCTCTCTTTCACTGACCCTCTAGTTTACCAAGCATGATGTTCTCCAGGGACTGATCCCTCCTGATAATATGTCCAAAGTGTGTAAGATGAAGTTTCCCCATCCTTGCTTCTAATGAGCATTCTGGCTGTACTTCCTCCAAGACGGATTTGTTCATTCTTCTAGAAGTCCATGGTATATTCAGTATTGTTTGCCAACCACATAATTCAAAGGCATCAGTTCTTCTTTGGTCTTCCTTATTCATCATCCAGCTTTCACATGCATATGAGGTGATTGAAAGCACCATGGCTTGAGTCAGGCGCACCTTAGTCTTTAAGGTGACATCTTTACTTTTCAACACTTTAAAGAGGTCTTTTGCAGCAGATTTGCCTAATGCAATGTGTCTTTCGATTTTTTGATGGCTGCTTCCATGGGCATTGATTGTGGATCCAAGTAAAATGAAATTCTTGACAATTTCATTATTTTCTGTTCATCATGAAGTTGCTTATTGGTCCAGTTTTGAGGATTTTTGTTTCCTTTATGTTGAGATGTAACCCATACTGAAGGCTACCGTGTTGATCTTCGTCAGTAAGTGCTTCAAGTCCTCTTCACTTTCGGCAAGCAAGGTTGTGTCCTCTGCATATCACAGGTTGCTAGTGAGTCTTCCTCCAATCCTAATGCCACTTTCTTCTTCATATAGTCCAGCTTCTCGTGTTATTTGTTCAGCCTACAAATTAAATAGGTATGGTGAAAGAATACAACCCTGACACACACCTTTCCTGACTTTTTTTAAACCAATCAGTATCCCCTCGTTCTGTCCGAACAACTGCCTTTTGATCTATGTACAGCTTCCTCATGAGCACAATTAAGTGTTCTGGAATTCCCATTCTTGGTAATGTTATCCATAATTTGTTATGATCCACACAGTTGAATGCCTTTGCATAGTCAATAAAACACAGTTGAACATCTTTCCTGTATTCTCTGCTTTCAGCCAGGATCCATCTGACATCAGCAATGATATCCCTGGTTCCACGTCCTCTTCTAAATCTGGCTTGAATTTCTGGAAGTTCCTTGTTGATGTGCTGCTATAATCACTTTTGAATGATCTTCAACAAAATTTTACTTGTGTGTGGTATTAATGATATTGTTTGATAATTTCCACATCGCTGAACCCTCGTGGCATAGTGGTTAAGTGCTGTGGCTGCTAACCAAAAGGTCAGCAGTTTGAATCTACCAGGCACTCCTTGGAACCCTGCGAGACAGCTCTACTCTGTCCTGTAGGGTCACTATGAGTCAGAATTGACTCAACAACAGTGGGTTTTGGTTTTTTTATTTTTTTGGTTTTTGTTGTATCGCTTTTCTTTGGAATGGGTACAAATATGGATCTCTTTCAGTCTGTTGGCCAGGTAGCTGTCTTCCAAGTTTCTTGGCATAGATGAGTGAGCACTTCTAGCACTGCATCCAATTGTTCAAGCATCTCAATTGGTATTCTGTCAATTCCTGGAGCCGTGTTTTTTGCCAATGCTTTCAGCGCAGCTTGGACTTCTTCCGTTCACATCTCTGTCACTTTCCCCATGTGCCTGTCAGTTTGTCATACTGTGGGGGCTTGCATGTTGCTATGATGCTGGAAGCCATGCCACTGGTATTCAGATACCTGCAGGGTCACCCATGGTGGACGGCCTCCAGCTGAGCTTCCAGATTAGGACAGACTAGGCAGAAGGACCTAGCAACCTACTTCTGAAAAAAACTAGCCAGTGACAACCTTCTGAATAGCAGTGAAACATTATCTGATATAGTGCCAAAAGATGAGCCTCTCAGGTTGGAAGATACTCAAAATACGACTGAGGAAGAGCTGCCTCTTCAAAGTAGAGTTGATCTTTATGATGTGGATGAAGTCAAGCTTTCAGGACCTTTGTTTGCTACGTGGCATGATTCAGAATGAGAAGAAACAGCTGCAAACATCCGTTAATAATTGGAACATGAAATATATGAAGTATGAATCTAGGTGTCATGGATTGAATTATGTCCCCCCAAAAATGTATGTGTCAACTTGGTTAGGCCATGATTCCCAGTATTGTGTGGTTTTCCTCCATTTCGTGATTGTAATTTTATGTTGAGAGGATTAGAGTGGGATTTTAACACCACCCTCACTCAGGTCACCTCCCTGATCCAAGGTAAAGGGAGTTTCCCTGGGGTGTGGCCTGCACCAGTTTTTATCTCTCAGGAGATGAAAGAGAAGCAACAGAGAGGAGGGACCTCATACCACCAAGAAAGCAGCACAAGGAGCAGAGCATGTCCTTTGGACATGGGGTCCCTGTGCCTGAGAACCTCCTTGACCAGGGGAAGATTGAGGACAAGGACCTTCCTCCAGAGCCGACGGAGAGAAAGCCTTCCCCTGGAGCCAGCACCCTGAATTTGGACTTGTAACCTACTAGGCTATGAGAAAATAAATTTCTCTTTGTTAAAGCCATCCACTTGTGGTGTTTCTGTTACGACAGCACTAGATAACTAAGATACTAGGAAATTTGGAAATCGTCAGAAATGAAGTGGAATGCATAAGCATTGATATCCTAGGCATTAGTGAGCTGAAATGGACTCGTTTAGGCCATTTTTAATCAGACAGTCATTGGGCCCACTATGCTGGGAATGACAAATTGAAGAGGAATTGCCTAGCGTTGATCAACAAAAAGAACATTTCAACATCCATCCTGAAATATAACTCTGTCAGTGATAGGATAATATCCACATGTCTGCAAAGAAGCTCAGTTAATACAACTTTTACTCAAATTCATGTACCAAGCACTGAGGCCAAAGATGAAGAAATTGAAAATTTTTACCAACTTCTGCAGTCTGAAATTGATCAAACATGCAGTCAAGATGCATTGATAATTACTGGCAATTGGAATGCAAAAGTTTGAAATAAGGAAGGATTGGTAGTTGGAAAATATGGCCTTGCTGATAGAAATAATGCTGGGATCGCATGATAGAATTTTGCAGAACTAACTACTTCCAAAAAAAAACCAAACCCAGTGCCATCGAGTCAATTCCGACTCATAGCGACCCCAAAGGACAGAGTAGAACTGCCCCATAGAGTTTCCAAGGAGCACCTGGCAGATTCAAACTGCCGACCCTTGGTTTAGCAGCTGTAGCACTTAACCACTATGCTACCAGGGTTTCCGATTAACTACTTATTCATTGCAAATTCCTTCTTTCACTAACATAAGCGGCGACCATACACATGGACCTAACCAATTGAAATACACAGGAATCAAACTGACTACATCTATGGAAGGAGACGATGGAATAACACAGGTCACAAAAATCATGACCTGTGTCCTAGTGAAGTGAGTAGCATCTGGGATCTTAAAGGCTTGCGAATGGCCACCTAAGATGCAAGTACGGGTCTCTGCTCACCAAGAGCAAAACAGTAAGTAACCAAAATCTCAGAGAAGAAACAAGACTTCATGAGCCACAACCTCGTCTACCCTGAGACCGGAAGAACTAGATGGTGCCACTGACTGTTCTGACTGGGATCACAATAGATGGTCCCAGATAGAATGGAAGAAAAATGTGGAGCAGAACTCAAATTCTTAAAAAAGAGAAAAAGCCAGACAAACTAGAACAGTAGAGAACGGAGGACTCCCTGAGACTATCGCCCTGAGACACTCTTTAAACCTAGAACTGAGACTCAGATTGCCTTTATTGAAATAGAGTGGCACACAAAATAGAGGCTGTTATGCGTAAGATCGGTGCGCTACTTAAAAAACATCAGCATGAAACCAAAAGGTCAACAATTACTCAAAAACAAAGATAAGAAAGTAAGAGGGCGGGAAACTGCAGAACAAACAGAACACAAAGAGAATGCTGACACATTGTTGTAAATGTAACTAATGTCATTGAACAATCTGTGTGGACATCGTCAAATGGGAACCAAACTTGCTGTGTCAAGTTTCACCAAAACTCATTAAAATACTATTTAAAAATAGGTATATTAATGGACTGAAACAGGTTGAAAGCAAATGGTTGGAACATCATACGTAGTATGCAAACTGTGATCATAAGAAAAATATCAGAATAGTTTTCAGGGTAAGAAGATTTCAAGACGAAGTGTTAATTGATAAGGAAGACATAGCTATTTTAAGTGTATGCTTCTAATAACAGAGCTTCAAAATGCGTGAGGCCGAAATTGACAGAATGAAAGAGAGAATTAGATAATTCCACCATCATAAACCAAAAGCAAACCAAACTCACTGCCCTTGGGTCAGTTCCGACCCATAGCGATGCTTTAGGACAGAGTAGAACTGCCTCATAGGAGTCCAAGGCTGTAAATCTTTATGGAAGCAGACTGCCACACTTTTCCCCCGTGGAGTGCCTGGTGGATTTGAACTCCCAGCGTTTCAGTTAGTACTCAAGTGCTTAACCACTGCACCACTAGAACTTCCACACAATCATAGGTGGAGATATTAACACACCTCAAGTTGAAGAAATATCTAGACTATATACAAATATACGTATGTATAAAGACTATATACATATATATGTATGTATAAAGAGATAGATAATAGGAATAACGTTATCAACTTCCTTTAACAAAAAACAGTGATAGAATACATGTTTTCAAATGCACATGTATGCTCACTAGGACAGCCCCTGTGCTGAATCATAAAATGAGTCTCATTGAAAAGAAAAAAGAGTGAAATCATGAAGTATGTTCTCTGATAACAGTGAAATTAGAGATCAGTAATTAGACAAATCACAAATATGTGTAAAGTAAACAGCGCATTTCTAAATAATCCATGAGTCAAAAAAGAAATCACAAAGCAATTATAAAATTTTTAAATTAGTAAAATATGACCTGTTAAAATTTGGGGGGAAAACAGAAGGTACAGCTAAAGCAATGCTTAAAAGAAAATTTATAGCTTTAAATGTTCATAGCAGGAAGAGAGAAAAATCTAAAATGATCTGAGTTCTAACCTTAAAAATGTAGAAGAAGAACAAAGTAAACCCTAAGCTGCCTTTTAGTTGTATAGCTGGTTGGGTTTCAGTGAAACTGAACCTTACTTGGGTGCCCTTCTGAAATAAACAAAAAATAGTCTCTAGAATATATCTATTGTTCTGAGATTCATTATTTTTTTACATTTCCAAGTCTTCATCTCTCCAATATTTAATTAAATCATTATTATTCTTATAAATAGAAATCGCATCTGGCAAGCCTGCTACTTGAATTAAATATTGTAATTTTGGGAAGATGTGAATAAGATTCAATTAAAAGAGTATTTGTTATATCTGTGTCAAAACCATGATACAGCCAGTCTAGGTTCTATAGGTGACAAGCTGTGAACTGCATTCTTTGTGTGTCTTATTTGCTCCTTAGCCTGTTTTACTTGTCAATGTTTGTTTTATCATGCAGGGTACATCAAAGAAGGATTCCTGGCTGTACAGTATGCCTTGGATAAAGCCATCATGTTGTATCATGAGAGCAGTGCTGGACAAAAGCTGTTTGATAATATCAGCATTTTTGTACAGAGATTTCCACATCCAGCTTCTTCCTTTGATGGATTACTTTGGCTCTCCAGTCCTTTCTTCCCTGTTATGTTCATATTCATGTTCTCTCCAAGCATACTTTCCATCCTGAGATTGATAGTGTGGGAAAAGGAAAATGGATTGAAGGTAATCCCTCTCTCTCTCTCTTTTTTTATTGTGGTACAAATATACATAACAAAACATACACCATTTGAACAATTGCTACATGTACAATTCAGCAACATTGTTGGCATTCTTCAAGTTGTACAGTCGTTCATCACTATCCTTTTCCAAATCATTCTACCCCCATTAACACAAGCTTCATGCCACACAAGCAAAAACTCCACCTTTCCCCCTCCCTCCCACGGCTGGTAATCACTAATAATTTTTTGTTTCTATGTATTTGCTTATTTCATGTAAATTAGATCATACGATACTTGTCCTGCTGTGACAGGCTTATTTGCTCAGCAAGATGTTTTCAGGGTTCATCCATGTAGTAACATGCATCAGGAATTGATTCTCTTTATGGCTAAGTAGCATTCCATTGTATATGTATACCAAAAGTATATGTATTCATCTCTTGATGGACATTTTGGTTCTTTTCACCTTTTGGCTTTCGTGGAAAGTGCTCCAGTGAACATTGCTGCAGAGGTTTCTGTTTGCATTCCTGCCTTCACTACTTCTGAGTATATATCTAGGATTGGGATTTCTGGGTCGTAGAACACAAAATGATAGTTTTCTGTTTAACTTTTTGAGGAAGCGCTAAATGGTTTTCCACAGCAGTTCTATCGTTTTACATTCCCACAAGCAATGAATGAGGGTTCTAGTTTCTCCCTAACCTCTCCAATGACTTGTTGTTTTCCATTTTGGGTTTTTGTTTGTTTGTTATCATTGCCATTCTAATACGGGGGCAGTGTTATCTTTTTGTAGTTTTGGTTTGCATCTCCCCTATGGCTAATGATGTTGAGCTTCTTTTAATGTAATTATTGGCCATTTGAATATCCTCTTTGGTGAAACGTAGGTTCAGGTCATCTGCCTACTTTTTGGTTGGGTTGTTAGTCTTATTGTTTTTAAGTTGTAGAAGTTTTATACATGTTTTGTGTATTAGACTCTTATCAGATATATAGCTCCTGGAACTTTTCTCTTGGTCCGTAAATTGTCTGTTTACTTTGTTGATAAAGTCATTTAATGAACAAAACTTTTTAACTTTTATGAGATCCCATTTATCTGTTTTATCTTTTAATACTTATGTTTTGGTTGTCATCTGATAATCCATTGTTAAAAGCTAGGTCCTACAGCCTTCACCTCCGCCCTTTCATTTTATTCTAAGAATTTTATGGTTTTGGTTTTTACGTTTAGGTCCTTGATCAATTTTGAATTGTGTGTGTGTGTGTGGTGTGAGGCATGGATCCTAGTCCATTCTACATCTGGAAATCCAATTTTCCCATTTATTGAAGAGAGCCTTCCTTCCCCATTGAATGGACTTAGCATCTTTGCTGAAAATCAGTTAACCGTAAAACCTGTGACCGTTGAGTTGATTCTGACTCATAGTTGACCATAGATGTATGGATTTATTCCTTGACTCTCAATTCTATTCCATTTGTCTGTATGTCTGTTATTACACCAGTACCAGTCTGTTTTAATTATTGTGACTTTATAGTATGTTTTGAAATCAGGAAGTGTTCCACTTATTTTCTGATAGTTTCTGTAAAGATTTTCTTAAGCCTGTGGAGCTCTTTTTTATGAGTAATTGGATTATTTCTACATATTCAGCACTGGTAGGTGGTTATTATATCCCAGCAGTAGCAAATCCAAATACAGAACAGAAGGAGTGAATACTGATGCCACATATCTATTTTCCAAGCTGGGGAAGCTTCAAGAGGCACAGTATCTTTGGAGAGCAGCACAAAGGGAAGGCCCAGACCCAAGAAGGAAGACAAAAACAAGGTCATGAGAGGAATTTGAAGTCTCTGGTACCCATAGAAACAACAAATTCATTGCTAGTAACCGTAAACCAAAAACAAAACTTGTTGCCATCTGGTCAATTCTGACTCGTAGTAACCCTATAAAAATGACAATAAATTTAAAACACAGCCCAAGGCCTGACTAAGTTAGCATACATCCCTGCACTAAAGGCCTATACTGCCCTAAACATATTTCAACAAAAATTGCAAGGCATTCTAAAACTCAAGAAAAAACATGGTCTGAAGAGACAAATCAGTTAGTACAGAAGAACTGGATATGACACAAATGTTGGAATTATCTGTAAAAATGGTGTGGGGGTTGTGTCTCACCTCCTCCAACCCCACAAGGGGGAAGGAAAACCAAGATCAACAGCCCAAGGCTGATTCTTAGGAGGTGGAAGTCACACCTGCCTCTTCTCTCTGCCATCTCTACCAGTTTTGACACCACCTGTCCCTCCACAGCATTCTTTACTGGGTTTGATAATTCATTGCAATGGCCACATAGAACTCACAGATCATACTCACATTTATGGGGTTTATTAGGGAAGTAACAGTTACAATTCGGGCTCAAGAACACTCAGGATACAGTTCTTCCATCAGGATAGCGTCTCCCCAGCTGAGCTCACAGGCATGCCTCTCCCTGGTCTTCAGTCTCTGCCCAAAGGCATCAGCTTTCTCTCTCTGTGGGCCAGGAAGCCCACCATGCTGTCTTCTCCTGCCAGGCCTCTGCTGCTGGGTCTCTTCTGCTGGTCTGTCCTTCCTTGGTGGTGGTGGGCTCCTCCTCTCTGCTCTGGAATGGGCTCACTTTTAAGGCAAAACTGATCAGTCCCCTTGGTAGGCTGTAGTTACCCTATCACACAGTCACCTGGGTGGGAGTTACAAGACCATGGCTAGAAAGGCCACGCACAAAAGTAATTAATCACACTACACTATCAGACAGGGAATTTAAAATAATTACGATTAATATGTCAAAGGCTCTGAAGGGAAAGGTAGAGGCATCGAGAGTCCACAAGACCACACCTGCATTCTGAGATTTACTTGAAGCATTCATGGGGCTCAGCATATAGTTATACTCACAGCTGGGATTTACTGTAGTGGTATAATAAGGATACATGGTTGAATCATAAGGGACAGAGACACAGAACCTGCAGGAATCCACATGGAAGCTTCTTCATGCTCTCTCCCTTCTGTGAGCAGTCACACATAGTGTACTTTTGTCCTAGCAACTAAAATCAAACAGCATATCTATGGTGGTTCTGTCTGGGGAAATGTATTAAAGATTTAGCACCTAAGGTTTTGATTGAGGGATGGTCATTTAGGCACTCTGTGCCTAGCAGGTACCAAAATTCTAAACTCCTAGAATGAAAACACGTATCCAGCATAAACTATATTGTTTGTACTAATACTTTAGGCACAGTGAGTCACCCTTACCATTTATGAAAAGTTTTATATCGTTGTAGGGAACTGTTTATCAGCTAGTTCCCATATGCCACCAAACTCCAACCCTGCAAGCATGCTTTTCTAAGAATATAGTCTTAAGCCTGCTGCATTAGTTCTTTTATGTATAGTAGGTACCATGCCACCAGGGTTTCCCTGGTGGCGTAGTGGTTAAGTGCTATGAATGCTAACCAAAGGGTTGGCAGTTCAAATCCGCCAGGCGCTCCTTGGACACTCTATGGGCCAGTTCTACTCTGTCCTATAGGGTCGTTATGAGTCGGAATCGACTCTATGGCAACGGGTAAATAGGCAGATAACATGCAAGATCAGAGAAGTAATGTTAGCAGAGAAAACTTTAAGAAAGAGCCAAATAGAATTGCTAGAAATAAAATACACAGTATGAAAAATTAATGCATTTGACAGGCTCATCAGTAGACTTGACCCAGACAAGGAGAGGATCAGTGAAGTTGAATACAACGCAGTTTTATTCAAGACATGAAATAAAATGCAAAAAATCCAGAAGAAAGCATCCAAAAGGTGTACGACTATATCAAATGGTATAATGTGTATAATTGCAATCCCAAAAAGGAGATAAGAGAACAGAGTAAAATAAATATTGAAGAATTCATGGCAGAGAATTTTTCCAAAAGTAATACAGACATCAAGCCACAGATCCAAGAAGCTCAAAGGACATACATCAGGTTAAATACAACACACACACACACACACACACACACACACACCCCTCTAGATCTATTATATAAATTGCTGAAAATGAAAGACGAGAAAATCTTGAAGGCAGTCAGAGGGGGGAAAAAAAACAAAAAGATGCATTACCTAGAGAGGAATAAGGTTAAGAAGTACAGCCAACTTCTTATCAGAAACCTGCAAGTAAGAAGACACTAGAGTGACAGAAAAAAAGAAAAGAAAAAAAAAATCTGTCATTCCATATCCAGTGAAAAATATATTTCAAACGTGGAGAAATAAAGACAAACAACACAGGTAATTTATTCCTGGAAGACCTAACCTACGAGAAATGTTAAAGGCAGCTCTTGGGGCAACCAGGATGGGACCAGTAGATGTATCTTAGATGGCTCCTTATAGGCTTTTAAGACCCCAGTTGCTACTCACTACAGTCAGATATAGAATATCTTTATAGACTCTGTTATTACCAGTTGAGCTAGATGACCCCTGAGACCATGGTCCCTAGCCCTCAGCCCAGTAGCTCAGTCCCTCAAGGTGTTTGGATGTGTCTGTGAAGCTTCTATGACATTGCCCTGGACAAGTTTTGCTGACTTCCCCAGTGTTGTGTACTGTCTTAAACCCTTCTCCAAAGTTACCACTTACATACTATCTAGTTAGTATTTTTCCCTCCTCCCTTCCCTCCCTCATAACCATCAAAGATTGTTTCTGTGTGGAAACATTTTCATGTTTTTTTTATAATGGTGGTCTCATACAGTACTTGTCCTTTTGTAATTGACTTATTTCACTCAGCATAATGTCCTCCAGATTCGTCCATATCGTGAGGTATTTCCCAGATTCATCATTGCTTCTTCTTGTTGCAGAGTATTCTACTGTATGTGTATGCACCATAGTTTGTTTATCCATTCATCAGTTGATGGGCACTTAGGTTGTTTGCATCTTTTTACTACTGTGAATAGTAACATGCAGTGAACATGGGTGTGCATGTGTCTATTCGTGTGACGACTCTTATTTCTCTAGGATATATTCCTAGGAGTAGGATTGCTGGATCGTATCGTAATTTCTATTTCTAGCTTTTTAAGGAAGCACCATATCATTTTCCAGAATTGTTGTACCATTTTACACTCCCACCAGTGGTGCATGAGAGTTCCAGTCCCCTCACAGCCTCTCCAGCATTTCTTATTTTCTGTTTTGTTTTTTTTATTCATGCCAGTAATGTTGGGGCGAGGTGGTATCTCATTGTAATTTTGATTTGCATTTCTCTAGTGGCTAGTGGTTGCCGGCATTTCTTCACGTGTCTGTTAGCCAGCTGACTATCTTCTTTGGTGAACTATCTGATCGTATCCTTTGCCTATTTTTTAATTGGATTATTTGTCTTTTTATTGTAGAGGTGTTGGATTTTCCTGTAGATTTTAGAGATTAGACCTTTGTCAGATATGTCATAGCCAAATTTTTTTCCCCAGTCTATAGATTCTCCTTTTATTCTTTTGGTGAATTCCTTCGATGAGCAAAAGTGGTTAGTTTTTAGAAGACCCCAGTTATCTGGCTTATCTTCTGGTGTTTGTGTATTGTTAATTATTGTTTGTATGCTGTTTATGCTGTATACTTGGACCCCTAGTGTTGACTCTTTTTTTTCTTCCGTTATCTCTAAAGTTTTTAGTTTTATATTTTAAATTAGTTTTTGTGTCTGGTGTGAGGTATGAGCCCTGTTTCATTTTTTTGCAGATGGAAGTCCAGTTTTGCCAGCACCGTTTGTTAAAAAGACTGTCTTTTCCTCATTTAGTGAACTTTGTGTCTTTGTCAAAGATCAGGTGGCCGTGGGTAGATTGATTTACAACTGGGTTCTCGATTCTGTTTCATTATTCAATGTGTCTGTTGTACCAGTACCATGATGTTTTGACTACCGTAGCTGTAGAATAGGTTCTGAGGTCAGGTAGCGCAAGGCCTCCTACTTTGTTCTTCTTCTTCAGTAATGGTTATTTATGTAGCAGATTACATTGATTTTCTAATGTTGAACCATCCTTGCATATCTGGTGTGAATCCCGCTTGGTCATGGTGTATTATTTTTTTAATATGGTGCTAAGTTCTATTAGCTGGGATTTTGTTGAAAATTTTTGCACCTATATTTATGCATAATTGGTCCATAATTTTCTTTTTTGTGGTATCTTTGCCTGATTTTGGTATCGGGGTTATGCTGGCTTCATAGAATGAATTTGGAGGTGTCCCTGCCTTTTCTATGTTCTGAAATAGTTTGAGTAGTACTGGTGCAAGGTCTTCTCTGAATGTTTGGTAGAATTCTCCAATGTAGCCGTCTGAGCCAGGACCGTTTTTTTGTTGGGAGTTTTTTGTTTTTTTTTTAATTATCTTTTCAGTCTCTTCTCTTGTTACAGGTCTGTCCAGATTTTCTACCTCAGTTTTTGCTAGTTTAGGTAGGTAGTGTGTTTCTAGAAATTTGTCCATTTCCTCTAGGTTTTCAAATTTGTTGGAGTACAGGTTTTCATAATAATCTCTTCTGATCCTTTTTATTTCACTTGGATTTGTTGTAAAGTCCCCCATTTTATTTCTTACTTAGTTATTTGCTTCCTTTCCTTTTTTTTTTTTTGGTCACTTATGAGTCAGAATCGACTTGATGGCAGTGGGTTTGGTTTGGTTTGTTTTTTTTTTTGACCAGTGATTTCTTGATTTTGTTGATTCTTTCAAAAACCAACTTTTGGTATTGTTGATTCTTTATATTGTTTCTCTAATTTAATTTATTTCTGCTCTAATGTTTATTATTTTCTTTCTTCTGGTAGCTATGGGCTTCTTTTGCTGTTTTCTTTCTATTTGTTCAAATTGTCAAGCTAACATTTTGATTTTGTCCCTTCTTTTTTGATATGTGTCCCTATTGCTATAAATTGACCTCTGAGTACTGCCTTAGCTGTGTCCCAAAGATTTTAGTATGATGTGTTTTCATGCTTATTTGATTCTAGAAGTTTTTTATTTCATCTTTGATTTTTTTCTATTACCTAGTGGTTTTTAAGCAAGGTGTTTTTCAGTTTCCAGTATTTGATTTTTTTCCTTGTTCTTCCTGTTATTAATTTATTCTTTGTTGGTGTTGTGATCAGACAAGATGCTTTGTATTATCACAGTGTTCTGGATTTCGTTGAGTGTTGCTTTGTGGCCTGAGATGTGTTCTACTCTGGAGAATGTCCCATGTGCATTGAAAAAGAATATATACATTACTGCTGTTGGGTGGAGTGTTCTATATATGTCTGTGAGGTCAAGATGATTGATGGTGGCCTTTAGATATTCGGTATCTTTGTTGAGTTTTTTTCTAGGTGTTCTGTCTTTTACCTAGAGTGGTGTGTTAAAGTCTCCTTCTATTAGTGTGGAACTATCAGTTTCTCTTTTTGGTGCCATTAAAGTTTGTTTTATGTATTTTGGAGCCCTGTCGTTGGGTGCATAGATATTTATTATGGTTATGTCACCAGGGTGGACTGTCCCTTTAATCATCATATGATGTCCTTCCTTGCCTTTTATGGTGGATTTTGCCTTAAAGTTTGTTTTATCTGAGATTAGTATTTCCACTCTTCCTCTTTTTTGATTGCTGTTTGCTAGATATATATATTTTTTTCCATCCACTGATTTTTAATATATCTATGTCTTTGTGTCGAAGGTGTGTTTCTTGTAGACAGCATATTGATGGGTCATGATTTTTTATCCATTCTGTCACTCTCTCTTTATGGGTGCATTTAAGCCATTTACATTCATGTGATTATTGATAGGTGTGAGTTTATTGTTGTCATTTTGTAGTGCTTTTTGTTGTTCCTCTTACTTTCCTGCACGGAGTTCCTTTTGTTTGTGGAAATTTTTTTCTGTTTCTTTTGATATCGTAGATTTTGTACTGAAGCTTTATGTTTTTCTTCTTTATTTTGGTGAGTAGGTTTGTTAACTTTCTCTGTGGTTACCTTGAAATTTACCTTTATCTTCCTAAGTTTGAACTGGTCTTTTATTACTTGCTGTCACCTTGATTTTTTTTTTTTTTATCACCTTGACTTCCTCTCCATTTGAAAGTTCTGTATCTTCACTGTGTATCCCCCCTTTTATTGTTCTGACATTGTCGCATTTACAGATTGATGTCTCTAGTTCCCTGTTCTGAATTTTTTGGTTTTGTTTTATCCTTGAGAGTTCATTAGTTAGGCTGGTATTTGTCTAATACTGACCTGTGTCCTATTTGAGGTTGTTGTCTGATGTTGTTGGTTCTCTAACTGAAGGACTCCCTTTAATAATTCTTTTAAGTTGGTTTGGTTTTTACAAATTTTCTTAATTTCTGTTTGTCTGGAAATGTCTTAATTTTGCCATCGCATTTGAGAGAGAGTTTTGTAGGGTATGTTACTCTTGGTTGACAATTTTTTTCTTTCAAGGTTTTACATATATCTTCCTATTGCCTTCTTGCCTGAATGGTTTCTGCCAAGTAATCAGAGCTTACTCTGGTTGTTTCCCCTTTGTACATAACTTTTCATTTTTCTCGAGCCACTTTCAGAATTCTTTCTTTGTCTTTGGTTTTGGCCAGAGACACACCATGATGTATCTTGGTGACTTTCTTTTGAGGTCTGTCCTGTATGGGGGTCCACTGAGCTTCTTGGATGGTCAGCAAATCTTCAGTGATCTTCTCTGTGTTTTCCATTTTCTTCCCTTGTTCTGGAACTCCTATCACACACAAATTTTTGTTTTTGGTTACATCCCACATAGTTTGTAGGTTGTCTTCATTCTTTTCTCTGATTTTTCCTCAAAGTGGCACAGATGGATTTGTCTTCAGTTCTGCTGATTCTGTCTTCCATTGTTTCAGATTTGCTCCTAAAACCTTCTATTGCGTTGTCCATTTCTGAAATTGTGTTGTTCATCCTTTAGATTTTAATTGCTGTTTTATATGATTTCTGATTGTTTTATTTTGACATTTTGTTCTTGTATTATTTTCCTGAGTTATTGTACTGCATTGTCTGTGTTTTCCTTGATTTGGGCTATGTTTTGGTTGGTTTTGTCTGTATTTTCCATGATTTTGTCTGTGTTTTCCTTGATTTCTTTCCTAATCTCTTGGGGAACCCTGAATATTAGACTTTTGAATTCCTATCAGGTAGTTCCAATGCCATTCCTTCTGCTGGAAGTTCAACTGGTGCTTTAATTCAGGTTGCTTACTGGAGCCATCTTGTCCTGTTTTTTTAAATATGTTTTGTTACTGTCTGCTGTCTCTGAGACATTCAGGTATTATTTTCTTTATTTATTGTAGGTTGGTTTCCTGCTTTTCTGTTTTGTTTGGTTATATCTGGGCGGGTGGACCAGGTGTACTTTGTTGTTTGCTCGTCTATAGGTATGATAGTTCTCACCACCTTGTTCTGGTGTGCAGGGCCAGGCAGTCAGCTGTGATGAAGGTCCAGCAGGAAGGGAAGGGGTGTAAATGGGTCATTTGTCTGCAGCATAAAACAGGCTGGGGGCTGGAGTGGGGCCACTGCAATCTGCGGAGGGAAGGGAGGTCCCAAACCAGTGGGAAAGGGCCTGGAGTCTGGTTACCTCGGGGTCACAGTGGGTGTTGGGGGGGGTCTGTAGCTGGAGGAAAAGCCTGGGGTCCAGGCTGGGTCCTATCAGGGCCATGACAAGTGGCAGGAAGATTCCAGAGACAGTAGGAAGGGGTCTGAGGTCCAAGCTCAGTCCCTTCGGAGCTGCAACAGGTAGTGGGGAGGGGTCCAGAACCAGCAGGAAGGGGCTGGGGGTCTGGGCCAGGTCCCCTCAGGGCTGCAGCAGGTGATAGGAGGGGTCTGAAGCTGGCAGGAAGGGTCCATAGCTGGCCAGGACGGGCCTGGGGTCCAGGCTGGATCCCTAGGGGCTGCAGTGTACAGCAGGAGGGGTCCAGAGCCAGCAGTAAGGGGCCTGGGGTCTGGATCAGATCCCCTGGGAGCTGTAGCAGGTGGCAGAAAGGTTTCAGAGCTGGCGAGAAGGGTTTGAAGCTGTCAAGGAGGGGTCTGGGTTCGGTCATCTGGGTGCCATGGCAGTCAGCAGGAGGGATCCAGAGCTGGTGGGAAGGGGCCTATGGTCTGGGATGAGTCCCCTGAGTACCATGGTGGGTGGAGGGAGGGGTCCGGAGTTTAACTTTGAATTGCAACCAGCAAACATGCTCTTAACTTAATCCTGAGTGTGTACACACCAAACCTCTATCTCCTGTGGGGAATTCTGTGGAGGTGCCTTTCTGTGTGCGGGGCTGTTGACTTTATTCCAAGATGGCAACGCCAAGTCATGCCATTTGGTCAGGAACCTCCACTCGGTATCTCTGTGCCTTCCCCATTTTCTATCAGTTTCCTCTTCTCCTCAGTGACTTCCAATCTAATACTTTATCCCTTCATTTAAGGTTCAAGGTTCTAGGATTGACATCTGTATCTGTTTTACTTGGTTTTTCAGATCTTTGTTTTGGCAGGATGGCTTAATGCATCTGACTAGTCTTCCATCCTGGCTCCACTACCAAGTCTTTTTATTATTTTTAATTGCTCTGAAAGATAATTTTCTGCTTAAACCAATAAAAGTAACAATGTATTGAGGCTTATAGTACATGAAAAGATTATATGTATGACTGTAGTGGCAGAAAGAGTGGGAGAGAAAAGCTGGGAATAAATATTTTCACTACATATGAAGTGGTATAAATACTATTTGAAGTTGGACTCACTTACTTTAAAAATCATATTGTAGGCCAACTGCCAAAAAAATTAAAGATTTGTATATAACAAGTCAATAAAGGAGATAATAAATGAGTAATAAAAATGCTCATTAAAACCAGAGAAGACAGAATAGGAGGAAAAAAGAAAGACTAAATACAACAAATAGAAAATAGCTACCGAAAAGGTAGATTTTAATCCAAATATATGATTACTAAATTTAAACATAGCAGCTGAAAGTCAGTAATTATCAGATTGAATGAAAAAGAAAAACCCTACTATATGCTAAATACAAGAAACCCACTTTAAAGACTTAAATAGGTTAAAAATACATGGCTGGTGAAAGATATACTGCACAAATACTAACCAAAAGAAAAGCTGAAGTATCTATATTAACAAAATAGATTTCAGAACAAGGAGTGAAGAGGGACATTGCATAATGATAATAGTTAACAAACCTACACCTGTGTACATCTAATAACAGCTTAAAAATACATGAGGCAATAACTGATAGATATGAAAGGAGAAAAAGACAATTTGACAACTCTCTTTGCACACTTTGACTTTATTCTGTCAATATTTCATAGAACAAATACGTAGAAAATATGGTAGGGTGTACTTGGATAATCTAGGTTAATCTCTCCATGTTTAAGGTTCATAACCTTAATTACACTGCAAAATCCCTTTTGCTATGTTACCTAATATATTCACATGTTCCAGGGGTTTAGTGTGGATAACTTTAGGGGGACATTCTGCTTATCACAAAACAATATAAAAAAGCCTTCACCCTAGACAAGCACTGTTAAAACTTTGGAATATGTTCCTTTCTTTGTCTCCTTCTCTGTGCATACAAATTTGTGTGTGTGCATACACACACACACACACACACACACGCAGACCTTTGGCTGACTAAAGGAGTTTCTAGTTTAAAACATCTTTTATCTCAAATAGCCAATCTGTAAGTATTACTCTTGCAGGATTTGCAAAGCATCATGTGTTAACTAAATCATATTTCATTAGCAATTTTGTATTGTTAAAACTTGAAATATCTGGCTACAGCCAAATATTTCTGAAAAATACTCGTGGTTTTACCACACTGGGGACTTTATTTTTCCTACTTCTGAGAGTTTACAGTTGGGTTTAAAAAAAAAATGCAAGCACATTTTTCTAATATTCCTGGAAATAGGATATAATAGAAGAGATCTTAATCTCAGTGCTTTAAGGTTTAATTTGAAATGTTTTCTATTTTGGTTCAGTACCAGGTATGGTATTAAGAGAAAGACCTCTGAACTTGGGAGAAATAAGTTTGAATCCCAATATTGCCTCTTACTAACTGTATAATTTTGATCAAGACACTTGACTTTCTGAGCCTTGATTTTCTCATTTATAAGATGGAGATGATATTGACTATTTATAGAAGCTATATTGCTGATATGTAATATTTGGTTTGTGTTGACTTTCCAACAGGAGTACCAGCTCATCATTGGACTCAGAAACTGGATTATTTGGGCTGCTTATTTCTTCACATTCTTACTTTTACATATCATTATTATCTCTTTGATATGCGTGTTATTCTTTACCAAGGCAAGTGTCTAGTTAAATGCCGTCCAATACAATCTGAGTTATGTATGTAATATTAAATATTTGATAGCCACTAGAAATAAAAAGGTAAGAAGAAACAGGTGAAAATTATTTTGATAATATATTTAATTTAACCTAATATATCCAAAATATTATTATTTCAACATTGTAACCAATTGAAAATCAAAAGAGCTCTTTACAGCACTCTTTTCACAGCGTCTCTAAAATCTGGTATGTATTTTATATTTACAACACATCTCAATTCGGATACCAGATTTTCATTAGAAATACTTGAATCTGTATTTGATACAGTCTCAGTTCTTGAAATTAAATTCAAAATAATTAAAATTCAGTTCCTCAGTCACTCTAACCACATTTCAAGTGCTAAGTAACTACCTGTTCTTAGTGGCTGTGACAGTACAGTTGGTTGCAGTCTGCTGTAGCTATCCTTTGAAAGTGAAAAAATAATTATGGTATAGGCTAATTGGTCTCAGGTTGCCAAGAGGATGAAATGTGGTTTTCATTGTCTCTACTGTGGAAACTCAGAAGCTGCTGAATCTCTCAGCAGGATTTAAACCATTCTGTAAGAAATTAGTTAACTTTCCATCTCATTCAGTTTCAGTCATTAACCAGTGTGATCTGTATCATTAGGGCTATCGTTTTCTCCCTCCTCCCTTCTTTTTATGTGATACCACTTACTGCGTAACTCACCTGACTTCCTAATTGTTTCATTGTAGGTTATAGATAAGCCAATCTTCTACCACAGTGACTATAGTTCCATCTTTGTCTTTTTTATGTGTTACGCCATTGCTTCAATATTCTTCGGCTTTATGGTTAGCACACTCTTCAGTAAAGGTGAGTCTGAGACTCCTTTTGTGATAGAACCACTTTTAATTGTCCAAAATAGAATCGTATTTGGGAGCTCCTTCTAGCCCTTCCTGTATAGCCTCTGCTTACATTCCAACAGAAGAGACGAATGGCACACGAAATGATTTGACAGGAAGTGCAGAGAGCATTGAAAGTGATAAGGCCCAGTGCGTACATAAGAAGAGAGTATAAAATAAAATTGTGACCAGCTGGAACTTAGGGTACACTAAACAATGCTCCCTGCAGAAGTTGCTTTTAAATCACTTCTGAAATCAAGTCAGGGGATGGAGATATTCATTCATTCACTCATTCAGCAAGTCCTTTGTGCACTTACCATGTGTCAAGACTATATCTCATATTTAAAGGTAAAATGAAAATTGGTTCCTTGCTCACATGAGTGAAATATGTGTGGCCAGATAACCCCAGATTGGTCTAATTAGAAATTCTGTAGAAATGATTCTCTGCTGATAATTTTTTTTTAATTATTCCCCAAAATATTAAATAATTTCTTTTTTTTAGGCCGTATATGTTTCTTATATATTTCTTCTATATGAAACCATCAGAATATCAACCCTAGTAATCCATTTTAGGGTACAAATATAAAATTTAACAGCTAAGACTTTTAAATATCACAGGTATTTTAACTGTTTAATATACTACGGCAAATATTATTCACAATTATGCAGAAAGAATAACACAACAGGCCTGAGACTTCTATCCTTAGAGAGCCTTGCTTGAAAGATTGGCCCTTGGCTGGTCCTAAGAATGTAGATTTTGGAAGGGTTCCCACCATTCCTTAAATGATAAGAGTGGTTCACTGTGCCTAAGTTCTTTGTGGAAACAGTATGGCTTATGCTGAACACCTGCTTTCTTCCGGGAGTATTGAATTTTGGTGTTAGGCAGAGGATGCATGTGCAAAAATGTTCCACACTATTCCACGTGTGTTGTCATAGTTCATTGCTGGAAGAATTAAGTGCAACCTGTGTGATTCTACTGGAAAAGGACTCTTGGAAGTGTGCGCCTGGTTTCCTCCACACTTTGTCCCATGGTCTTATCACTTTGTTGATACTGCTTTATATCTTAGCCATGGTTATGCCAGTCTTAGCCATGGTTATGCCAGTATGCTGAGGTCTGTGAGACTCTCAGCGAATCATCAAAGCTTAGAGTGATCTTGAGGATCTTTGACACAAACACCTAGATCTTATTCATGATGTGTAATTATTTCTATACACCTCTGGATTCACTTTATTAATATTTTGTTGAGGATTTTTGCATCTAAGTTCATGAGATATTGATCTGTATAGCCATTCCTTTCTATGGTTTTCTTTTTTGTACTTAAATGGTTTGGTGTCAGGGTATACTTGCTTCATAAAATGTCTTGGGAAGTTATTACCTCCCCTTCTATATTCTGGAAGAGATGGTATAAAATTGTTGTTAATTATTATTTAAATGTTTGATAGAATCCCTAGGTGAAACCATCTAGGCCTTGAGTTTTTTTTGTTTTTTTGCAGCGTCTTTTTTTTATTGTGCATTCAATTTTGTTAATGGTTATAGGGCTAAGCAGATTGTCTATTTCATCTTCATTGAGTTTTGGTAGTTTGTGAGTTTCAAGAATTGGTCCATTTTTTTCTAAGGTGTCAAATATATTAGGGTAAAGTTGGACATTGTATTCCCTTTATTAGCTTTTTAATGGCTGCAGGACCTATAGTGGAATCCCCTCTTTAATTCTTTTTTTTTTTAATTTTTATTGAGCTTCAAGTGAACGTTTACAAATCAAGTCAGTCTGTCACATATAAGTTTATATGCACCTTACTCCATACTCCCACTTGCTCTCCCCCTAATGAGTCAGCCCTTCCAGTCTCTCCTTTCGTGATAATTTTGCCAGCTTCCAACCCTCTCTACCCTCTCATCCCCCCTCCAGACAGGAGATGCCAACACAGTCTCAAGTGTCCACCTGATACAAATAGCTCACTCTTCATCAGCATCTCTCTCCTACCCACTGTCCAGTCCCTTCCATGTCTGATGAGTTGTCTTCGGGAATGGTTCCTGTCCTGGGCCAACAGAAGGTTTGGGGACCATGACCGCCGGGATTCCTCTAGTCTCAGTCAGACCATTAAGTATGGTCTTTTTGTGTTTTGGGGTCTGCATCCCACTGATCTCCTGCTCCCTCAGGGGTTCTCTGTTGTGCTCCCTGTCAGGGCAGTCATCAGTTGTGGCCGGGCACCAACTAGTTCTTCTGGTCTCAGGATGATGTAGGTCTCTGGTTCATGTGGCCCTTTCTGTCTGTTGGGCTCATAGTTATCGTGTGACCTAGGTGTTCTTCATTCTCCTTTGCTCCAGGTGGGTTGAGACCAATTGATGCATTTTAGACGGCCGCTTGTTAGCATTTAAGACCCCAGACGCCACCTTTCAAAGTGGGATGCAGAATGTTTTCATAATAGAATTATTTTGCCAATTGACTTAGAAGTCCCCTTAAACCATGGTCCCCAAACCCCTGCCCTTGCTCCACTGACCTTTGAAGCATTCAGTTTATCCTGGAAACTTCTTTGCTTTTGGTCCAGTCCAGTTAAGCTGACCTTCCATGTATTGAGTATTGTCCTTGAGTATTGTCCTTCCCTTCACCTAAAGTAGTTCTTATCTACTAACTAATCAGTAAAACACCCTCTCCCACCCTCCCTCCCTCCCCCTCCTCGTAACCACAAAAGTATGTGTTCTTCTCAGTTTATACTATTTCTCAAGATCTTATAATAGTGGTCTTATACAATATTTGTCCTTTTGCCTCTGACTAATTTCGCTCAGCATAATGCCTTCCAGGTTCCTCCATGTTATGAAATGTTTCACAGATTCGTCACTGCCCTCTTTAATTCTTTTCCCCCCTTCTTTGTATCATATATAATCTCCTTCGTGGTTTGTTTTTTTTTTTTGCAATAAATGTATATGTATATTTATATATGTAACAAGACATTTGCCATTTCAACATGCTTCACGTGTACAATTCACTAATATTAATTATGTTTATCATGTTGTTCAACCATCACCATTGTCTGTTTCCAAATTTTTCCATCATCCTTAACAGAAGCTCAGTGTCCCCTAAGCAGTGAGCCTCTGCTCCCCCTCCCTCCTGCCTGCCCTTAGTAACTACAAATAAACTTTGGTCGCCATACGCTTGCCTGTTCTAGATATTTCATATGAGTGAGATCATATAATGTTTGGCCTTTGGCGACTGACTTATTTGACTCAACATAGTGTTTTCACAGTTTGTGTTGTAGCATGTATCAAGACTTCGTTTCTCTTTATGAATAAGTAATATTCCATTTTAAGTATTACCACATTTTATTTATCCATTCAGTTAGGCTGTTTCCACCTTGTGGCCATTGTGAATAGTGCTGCAGTGAACATTGGTGTACAGGTATCTCTTTGCATTCCTGTGTTCAAGTCTTTTGGGTATATACCTAGGAGTGGAATTGCTAAATCATTTTATGTCTAACTTTTTGAGAAACCTCCACCTTTTTCCACAGTAGCTGACCATTTTAAAGTCCCACCATCAATGGGTGAGTGTTCCAGTTTCTCCACATCCTTGCTAATACCTGTTGTTTTGCTTTTTAAAAATCATATCCACCTTAGGGGGTGTGAAGTGATAACCTTCTTGTGATTTGCATTTCTCTAATAACAAAATACAGCATTTTGAAGAATGGAAATGCCAAAACACTTAATGGTTGTCGTGTGGAAACTGTATATGAATTAAGAGGCATTTGTTCAAACAGAAAAAGGGGATACTGCGTGGTTCAGAATTGGAAAAAGTATGCAGCGAGGTTGTTTTCTTTCACCTAACTTATTCAGTCTGAATGCTACACAAATAATTTGTAAATCTGGGCTATGTGAAGAAGAACGTGGCATCAGGATTGGTGGAGGAACTTATTAAGAACCTGTGATATGCATATGACAAAAACTTGTTGTTAAGTGCCATCGAGTCTATTCTGACTTACAATGCCCCTATGTACAAAAGAACAAAACACTAACCTGGTCCTGTACTATCCTCTCAATCCTTGCTGTGTTTGAGCCCATTTTTGCAACTACTGTGTCAAACTATCTTGTTGAAGGCCTTCCTCTTTTTCACTGACCCTCTGCTTTACCAAGCATGATGTCCTTCTCAAGGGACTGATCCCGCCTGGTAACATGTCCAAAGTATGTGAGACAACGTATCGCCATCTTTGCTTCTGAGGAGCATTCTGGCTGTATTTCTTCCAAGACAGATTTGTTCATTGTTCTGGCAGTCCATGGTGTATTCAATATCCTTCACCAACACCATAATTCAAATGCACCAATTATTCTTTGGTCTTCCTTATTCATTGTCCAGCTTTTGCATGCATTATGAGGACACTTAAAATACCATGGCTTGGGTCAGGCACACCTTAGTCCTTAAAATGACATCTTTGCTTTTTAACACTTTAAACAGGCCTTTTGCAGCACATTTGCCCAGTGCAAAACGTCATTTGATTTCTTACATCCCAAAAATGAAGGCAGATTGAAGCATTTACTGATATAAGTCAAAGACTACATACAGCCTTTAGTATGGATTACACCAGAATTGAAGAAACTGAAAATCCTCACAACTGGACCAATTAGCAACATCATGATAAATGAAGAAGAAGTTATCAAGGATTTTCATTCTACTCGGATCAACAGTTAACATCCAAGAAGAAGCAGGCAAGAAATCAAACTATGTATTGCATTAGGCAAATCTGCTCAGCAAACTGGTCCAAAACCAAGTCCGTTGCTGTTGAGTCAATTCCAACTCATAGCAACCCTATAGGACAGGGTAGAACTGCCCCATAGGGTTTCCAAGGAGCACCTGGTGGATTCGAACTGCCAGTCTTCTGGTTAGCAGCTATAGCTCTTAACCCCTACGCCACAAGAGTTTCCTGCTCTTTAAAGTTTTAAAAAGCAAAGATACCACTTTGGTGACTAAGGTGGGCCTGACCCAAGCCATGGACTTTTCAGTTACCTCATATGCATGTGAAAACTGGATAATGGAAAAGCAAGACAGAAGAATTGATGCATTCGAATTGTGGGGTTAGGAAAGAATATTGAATATACCATGGACTGCCAGAAGAATGAACAAATCAGTCTTAGAAGAAATACAACCAGAATATTCCTTATAACCAAGAATGGCAAGACTTCTACTCACTTTCTTTGGACACATCATCAGGAAAGACCAATAACTAAAAAAGGACATCATGGTTGGTAAAGAAAAGCATCAGCAAAAATGAGAAACCCTCCATGAGATGGATTGACACAATAGACAGAACAATGGCCTCAAACATACTGATGATCAAGAAGATGGTTCAGAGTCAGGCAACATTTTGTTCTGTTATACATAAGGTCGCTATGAGCTGGAGCTGACTCAAACAGCACCTAACAGTAACAACAAATGACTAGTGATACTGAGCATTTTTTCATGTGTTTAGAAATAGAAATCTGAATAGATCAGTAACAAAGAGACTGAGTTGAACATGTAGAAATTTCAAATGTTTTGTTGTGAGTGTGTGTATGTGTATACACACACCCCCAAAAAACAAACCTGTTGCTTTTGAGTCGATTCCAGCTCACAGCAACTCCGTAGGACGGAGTAGAACTGCCCCATGGGGTTTCCGAGGAGTAGCTAGTAGATTCGAACTGCTGACCTTTTGGTTAGCAGCCAAGCTCTCTTTACCACTGTGCATCCAGGGCTCCGTGTGTGTGTGTGTCTGTGTGTCTATATATGTATTCATATATATGTGTGTGTATATATATACACACACCACAATAAAACAAAAATCAAAACAACAAAAAAATTTAAAAACAAATTTAAAAAACTTCCCTTCATCTCAACATAAAGAAAACAAAAATCCTCACAACTGGACCAATAAGCCACACCATGATAAATGGAGAAAAGATCGAAGTTGTCAAGAGTTTCATTTTACTTGGAGCCACAATCAACACCCATGAAAGCAGCAGTCAAGAAATCAAAAGACACATTGCATTGGGCAAATCTGCTGCAAAAAACCTCTTTAAAGCGTTGAAAAGCAAAGGCGTCACCTTGAAGACTAAGGTGTGCCTGATCCAAGCCATGGTGTTTTCAGTCGCTTCCTTGTGCATACGAAAGCTGGACAATGAATAAGGAAGACCGAAGAAGAATTGATGCCTTTGAATTGTGGTGTTGGTGAAGAATATTGAATATATATACCATGGACTGCCAAAAGAACGAACAAACCTGTCTTGGAAGAAATACAACCAGAATGCTCCTTAGAAGCAGGGATGGTGAAACTATGGGTCACATACTTCGTACATGTTATCAGGAGGGATCAGTCCCTGTAGAAGGACATCATGCTTGGTAAAGTAGAGGGTAAGCGAAAAAGAGGAAGACCTTCAATTACATGGATTGACAAAATAGCTGCAACAATGGGCTCAAGCATAAAAACGGTTGTGAGGATGGTCCAGGATCAGGCAGTGTTCCGCTCTGTTGTACATAATGTTGCTATGAGTCGGGACTGACTCGATGGCACCTAACAACAGCAGCACAGAGAAAATTCCATGGCCAGATGACTTCACTAATGGATTCTACCAAGCATTAAAGGAAGCAATAATACCAGTTCTATACAGGCTCTTCCAGAAAATTAAAGAGGAAGGAATACTTCAGAACTTATTATTTGTGGTTATCATTATTCTGGTACCAAAACCAGATATACATGTTTTAAAAAACTCTAAAAACTACAGAGTAATTTCACTCATTAACCTACCTGCAAAAACTTGGCATATTTTAGCAAATCAGTTCTAAAATTATATAAAAAGATAAATAGTTCATGACCAAATGGGGTTTATTTGAGGAATGAAAAGTTGTTTAACATTTGAAAATTAATGTAATTCGCCATATTAATTTTTTTTCTAAAATATGATCATCTCAAAAGAAAGCCTGAATAAATGCAGCAATATACTGACTCATGGATCAGAAAGCTCAATATTTTAAAGTTGTCAGTTTGCCTCAGTTTGACCTCTAACTTCAGTGTAACTCCGATCAAAATATTAGCTGACTATCTTATAGAAATGACATGCTGATAATAAAATCGTATGGAAATGCAAAGTAAGTCTGAAAAAGAACAAATTGGAAATGATAACATCTCATTTTAAGAATTATTATAAAGTTTGATATATATAAGTATTATAAAGACATTGTGGAATTGGCACCAAGGTAGACACATAAATCAGTGAAACAGAGTAGAGAGCCCAGAAGTAGATCTGCACATAAACGGAGTATTTATTTTTCACAGAAGTTCAAAGGCACCTCAGGGGAAAAGGATAGTCTTTTGAGCAAATGTTGGAATAATTGGAAATCCATACGCATATACAAAAATTAACTTAAGATGGCTCATACACATAAATGTAAAACTTTAAAACTTCTAGAAAAAAAATTAGAACAAATTGTGCCCTTGGGTTAGACAAAGATTTCTTAGGTACAACACTAAAAGAATAAGGCATAAAAGGAAAAAGTGAAACATTGGACTTCAGCAAAATTTAAAACCTATGATCTTCAAAATACACTGTTAAGAGAATGGAAAGACAAGCCAGACTGACAGAAAATATTTGCAGAACATTATTTGATAAAATATTTGTAATCAGAGTATTTGACGAATGATAAAAATCAATAAACAAAAATTTGACAGTTTCGAACGGACTCTTCACCAAAGAAGTTATACAGATGGCAAACAAACACATGACAAAAATGCTTAACATTATAAATCAGTATTGTTAGTTGCCGTTGAGTTGGTTCCCACTCACGATGACCCCATATTTGCAGGGTAGAACTCCTTAGGGTTTTCAAGGTTATAACCTTTCAGAAGGAGGTCATTAGGCCTGTCTTCCGAGGAGGCCCTGCGTGGGTTTGAACCACCAACCTTTTGGCTAGTAGTCAAGCATTTAACCAGAAATCCTCATGAATGTATGTTGCTGTTGCTGTTAGGTGCCATCGAGTCAATTCTAACTGACCGTATAGGACAGAGTAGTACTGCCCCGTATGGTTGCCTGGGCTGTAATCTTTACAAGAGCACACCCAGGTCTTTTCTCCCACAAAAAATCTGGTGAGTTCAAACTGCTGACCTTTTGGTTAGCAGACCAGTGCTTAACCGTTGCACCACCAATTAATAGGGAGCTGTAAATTTAAGCCACAATGAGATACCACTACCTACTTATTAGAGTAACCAAAATTAAAAATATTGGCAATATCAAGTGTTGGCAAAGGTGTTGAAGAACTATAACTCTCTGACCAGAATGTAAAATAGGACAATGACTTGGAAAAACAGTGTGGTTGTTTTTTAAAAAGTTGAACATTTACCTACCATGTTATCTAGCCATTCTACTCCTAGTTATTTATCCAAGAGAAATAAAGTATTTGTTCACAGAAATACCTTGTATACCAATATTCATAACAGCTTTATTTGTAATAGCCAAAATCTGTCAACAACCCAGATGTTCTTTATCAAGTGAATGGATTAAAAAATTGGGGTATATACGTGCAATGGAATACTACTCAGCAATAAAAAGGAATGAGCTGTTGATTCATGCAGCAATGTAGACAAGTGTCACAATAATTACACCAAGTGAAAGGCACAAAACAGAGTGTTGTGTAATTCCATTTATGTATAACTCTAGAAAATGCAAACTATAGTGAGAGAAAGCAGATAAATGCTTACCTGGAGACAGGGAGGGAAGAGTGGAGCAGCTGGGAGAGATTACAACAGGGCATGAAGGGACTATATGTATACATACATACATATTTATTTATCAAATTGCATAGTAAATATGTTTTATACCTCAATAGAGCTTTCTCTTTTTTTTTGTAAGTTTGGTTGATTTAACAGTAAAGCCATTTGAGCCTAGAGATTATGGGAATTTTATTACAAATTCAGTCTGTATAAGACTATTATAATGGCTGCTAACCAAATGGTCAGCAGTTCAAATCTGCCAGGAGCTCCTTGGAAACTCTATGGGGCAGTTCTACGCTGTCCTATAGGGTCGCTATCAGTTATAATGGTATATTCTTATTTGTCAGTTTTGGTAATTAGTGCCTTTGGAGGGTTATGTCCATTTCATTAGTTTCTAATTTGTCAGATTGGAATCTCATTTGTCATAGTCTCATATACTATTTCATGTCTGTGTGATCTGTAACCTTTGTCCAATTTCATTCCTTACATTGATTATTTTTACTTTCTTTTTCTTGATCCATCTAATTAGACATTTATCAATTTTGCTGATCTTTACAGAAAACCAGCTTTTGGTTTTTTTGTTTGTCTGTCTTGTCTGTTTTTATATTAATTGTTAATCTTAATTATTCTTTCACTCCTACTTTTTTGGTTTTAATTTGCTTTTCTTTTTCTGGCTTCTTAAGGTGAAAACTTATGTCATTAATTTTAGACTTTTTTTCTTTTCTAATATAAAAATTTAAAGCTATAAATTCCCCTCAGTGTACTGCCTTAGCTTCAGCTCTCAAATTTGGGTGTGTTGTGTTTGCATTTTTATTCAGCTCAAAATATTTACTAATTTCCCTTGTGGTTGTTTCCTTGGTCCATGGGTTATTTAGAAATGTGCTTCCAAATATTTGAACATTTTTTAGATGTCTTTTTGTTATTAAATTCTATCTTAATCCTGTACTTGTCAGAGCATATATGCTATGTGATACCAATCTTCATGAATTTATTGAAATTTGTGAATTTATAACAGCATATGACCTATTTTTGGTATTCTTCAATGTTGCCCTGGAACAAATGTGTTTTCTGCCAACGTTTCTATCATTGTCCACCATATGTGTTTCTTTTCTTTGGCTGCTTTCAAATTCTTATTGATTGTTTTCAGCAATTTCACTATCATGTGCGTGGATGTGGATTTATTTGTATTTATCCTGCTTGGTATTTGCCGAACTACTTGGACAAAAAATATATGAAGACATAAAATATGAAACCTTCACAAGTTTGAGAAACAGTACCAAATATTTTTGTCCCATTCTCACTCTCTTTTCCTTTTGAGACTTCAATTACACATTCTTTCCATTTAAAATTATCCCACCAGTCCATGAGACTCTCTTAATTCTTTTTCGAGGATCTCTGTATCTCTCCCTCCCTCTTTCTCCCCCCAGACTGAATATTTCTATTAATGTGTCTTCGTATTTATTCTTCTGGAATTTTCAATCTTCTCTTAAGCTTATGCAATAAATTTTTCATTTTAGTTATTGTACTTTCCAGTTCCATTTGGCTCTTTTTTAGTTTTTTTTTTTTTTTTTTTGTCTTCTGAGATTTCCTGTTTACTCATTAAGGTATTTTTCCTTTACTCTTTGAACAGTCACAATATCTGTTCTAAAATTCTTCCTCTGTTAATGCCAACATCTCTGCCATCTATGGATTCATTTATCTCTATTGACTGCTTTTTTTTTTAATTATTGCTAATATTCACTGGTATCTCTACATTACTGGTAATTTTATTGTGTGCTAGGCATTGTTGATGTTACACTATGAAGGCTCTAAAGAGTGTTGATTTTTATTCTAGGAATCAGTTCACTTTTACTGCATGATCACCTAGTACGCGTGAAAGCTTGACTTTTTATTTTCTGTGAAAATCCTGGAGTTTTTCCCAAGCCCTTTTAGCTTCTTGGTACTCAAATCACAAAGTTCTCATATCCAAAATATATAAAGAAATCCTATAAATCTGGGATACTCAAACTACAGCCCTCATTTAGTGCTTTGTTTTAGTCTATAAAGTTATTTATAATTCAGGATTTTTCAGATTGCTTTAAACCGACCTTGTAATTCTTTTCTTATTTGCAGCTAATCTGGCTGCTTCTGTTGGAAGCTTCCTGTTTTTTGCCACTTTCTTTCCATTTAACGTCATGATTGAATACTATGGAGAGATAACTCTTGCCAGGAAGTTGGCTTCCTGTCTTAGCTTAAATGTTGCATTGGCAATGGGGATTAATCTTCTGCTCAAGTTGGAAATGAAAGGTGAGCATTTGCCTTACAAATTTTGCCTTTGCTGATTCAATTCCTGGAAAGTTACAGTGAACTATTGTGGGTGAGACACTGTGTGAGGAGGTAAGAGAGTTATCAGATTTATTTTTCCTGCATTTGTTTATTTAATAAAGACATTATAGATGAACTGGTAAAAAATTAAAGTGTATGAAATTAAAAGTTCCTCGTCTCTCCAGAGCAAACCCCCCAGTTACACTCCCAAATGAAATAATTTTATAACTGCTGTTCTACAGTATGTTTTATTGACTTAATAATATTATCTTGGACCTCTTCCCATGTAGATGTACACTTTATTCCTTTTTTTTTTTAATTTTTATTATGCTTTAAGTGAAAGTTTACAAATCAAGTCAGTCTCTCATATGAAAACTTATATATGCCTTGCTATATACTACTGGTTGCTCTCCCTCTAATGAGACAGCACAGTCCTTCTCTCCACCCTCTATTTCTGTGTCCATTCAGCCAGCTTCTGTCTCCCTCTGCCTTCTCATCTCCCCTCCAGACAGGAGCTGCCCACATAGTCTCATGTGTCTACTTGACCAAAGAAGCTCACTCCTCACCAATATCATTTTCTAAAAAAAAAATTTATTTTTTTATAGTCCAGTCCAAGCCCTGTCTGAAGAGTTGGCTTCAAGAATGGTTCCTGTCTTGGGCTAACAGAAGGTCTGGGGACTATGACCTCCAAGGTCCTTCTAGTCTCAGTCAGACCATTAAGTCTGGTCTTTTACAAGAATTCGAGGTGTGCATCCCACA
Organism: Loxodonta africana; assembly: GCF_030014295.1. Lineage (NCBI taxonomy): Eukaryota > Metazoa > Chordata > Mammalia > Proboscidea > Elephantidae > Loxodonta > Loxodonta africana. The sequence goes on from NC_087353.1 coordinate 77,846,607, forward strand.
GCTATCCTGCCTTTTTGGGAGTTCTTTGCCATGTTCCCTGTCAGGGCAGTCATCGGTTGTAGCCAGGCACCATCTAGTTCTTCTGGTCTCAGGCTGATGTAGTCTCTAATTTACATGGCCCTTTCTGTCTCTTGGGCTCATAATTACCTTGTGTCTCCGGTGTTCTTCATTCTCCTTTGTTCCAGGTGAGTTGAGACCAATTGATGGATCTTAGATGGCTGCTTGCTAGTGTTTAAGACCCCAGACCCACTCTCCAAAGTGGGAAGCAGAATGTTTTCTTAATAGATTTTATTATGCCAGTTGACCTAGATGTCCCTTGAAACCATGGTCCCAAACCCCTGCCCCTGCTACTCTGGCTTTTGAAGCGTTCAGTTTATTCAGGAAACTTCTTTGCTTTTGATTTAGTCCAGTTGTGCTGACCTCTCCTGTATTGTGTGTTGTCTTCCCCTTCACCTAAAATAGTTCTTTTCTATCTAATTTATACTTTATTCTTTTACAAAGCTGTTTAATATTGTACTATAAAGAGGTATCATAATTAATTAACTAGTTCTCAAGCAATGTACATTTAGATAGTTTCCATTTTTTTTGCTCTTACCCACAATTTACACATACTTTTTCTCGTATGCATATTTATCTGAAAAATAAATCCCTGGACATAAAAATGCTCTCTCAGAAGACATTTATATATTTTTATTGATATTACAATAACCTTCAAAAAGAGTATAGCAATTTATTCTCCCACTAACAGTAGATTGGAGTTTTTCCACATCCTTTCCAATAAAGCATTATACTATTCCCATATAAAAAGGAAATTTAGCTTCCCTATTTCCTATAATTAGTTTTCCTCCAACCTCTATCCTACTGGGTTGTAGGGGTGAGGAAACTAAACGCAATATAAGTCTGATCCAACAATTTATTCATACTCTTCTTAATGAGTCATTCTTTCAGACTTCTCTCTTCTCCTTGTATTCTTTAAGATGATATATGTAGGGGATACAAATTTATGAACTCTCTTATAGTGGAGTGAAATGAGGTTCTCCAATCTGTATGTAATCCTTTGGATCTTTTGCCTCTGTGGTAGAGTGCCTAACCTGAGCTGTATATGAACCCTTACAAAGTGAAGTATGATTACTCATGTGTGGCCCATGTAGCACAGTGTGCTGGTACCCCCTCTACTGGAGAGGATGATTGTGACCATTTGGCCTAACCTTAAAGTCCTGATTCAATTTTCTGCCATCCATTGGCTCTCTCTGAGCCTCTTTGGCGTTCACAAACACTTGGAAATTTCTGAAAGTTTTGAATACCGTATTTAAGGTATGGGGAGCCAGGAGCACTGCGAGGTGTCCATTTATCTAGCCACCTCATACTGCCAATACCAATGCCAGTACCATACAATGTTGAATATTTCTACATAATCCCACCTCCACTTTTCCCAGGGTTCCCCCTAAGACATGAAAATCTGGGACCATGTATCTGTTTGTTCCCCTTTCACTCTTTTCATACTTGGAGTGGGGGTGCTGGCTCTCCTCGTCTTCCTTTCTAGAATGAAATCAGCCACTTCCCAAAATGACATTGACACTGCTGGCTTCCCAGGGCACATAACGCCAAATGGACTTACTGGTCCAGGCCCATAAATTGGGAGATATTTAAAATGTTTATTTCTTTTACAACCCTAATGAGCTATTTCACGTTTTCCTTTTTGCTACGTAAAATATGGCTTGTCAATGTGCTTAAATTTGTGGGAGGTGGGTAAGATTCTTTCTTGTTATATAAATGGATTTGAATCCTCTGTGTTGTAAATTGTCAGTATCCTTAATCTGTGGCTTATTTAATTTAAATAGTATCTCTTTTTTTTTTTTCAGAAATTTTAAATTTAATGTGATTAAATTCGCCAGCTTTCCTTGAGTTTTTATGCTTGGGTCTTGCTCAAGAAGTCCTTCCATACTCAGTCATAGAGATAATCTGTATTTTCCTCTAAAATTAAAAAAAAAGAAAAAGGTTTTTACATTTAGCTTTCTGTTTGTTATGAGATAATAACCTAATTTAAAAAAAAATTTTCGCTGTGAAAAACTCTGGTGTCGTAGTGGTTAAGAGCTATGGATGCTAACCAAAAGGTCTGCAGTTCATATCCACCAGGCAGTCCTTGGGAACTCTGTGGGGCAGGTCTACGTTGTACTAACAGGGTCATTATGAGTTGGAATCGAGTCAACAGCAACAGGTTTTGTTTTGGTATGAAAATTTAGTTGTTAACAATTATTTGTCAGATAGCTTGTTGTAACATGAAATTTCCATATGTGCAGGGATCTGTTTCTGGTGATCTTTTCTATTCCATCAGTCTATTCTTGTTTCAATACCATATTGGTTTCATTTATAATAGCTTTTTAACAAGCCTTAGTATTTGTTAGACTTGACCCCCTACCTTGGTGTTCTTTACTTATTCTTGTCACTTCGCTCTTCCACTTGAATTTTAGAATCACTTTGTTAAGTTCTAGGAAAAATCCTGTTGGGATTTAGTGAGAATCTTATTGCATTTATTGATTAATGGGAAAGATTGAGGTTACTTAAATTTTACATTCATGAACAAAAACCTACTCCCAATGACTAGTGAATAAGAATAATGTACATTTTATAGTTTTCTGTATACTTGTACAGTGCTTACTTTATATATGTAGAAACCAATTAAAAATTTACTAGGACTTATCTTGATGTGGGATTTTCATTGGCTTAATCTGGAACAGGACATACACTCTCAGTTTTCTGATTGAGTTTATCAGTTTATTTTATTTTGCTATTTATTGTTTCTTTCTATCCGGTGTGTTTTCTCTTAATGGCATTCCTACTGTGTTGGTTGGGAGAATGTGTCAAGTTATGAAAGACGTCCTGAAGTTTATATTCCACCTTCTCTTTTTTCCTGTGGTTTGTAATTTGCTGTTCACTGGCATTCAGAATAACTTTCAATTTAATAAGTCATTTTTACTTTCACTCAATATTTTTTCTCATATTGTTACCTTTCCTTATGACTTTCCCAAAAACGCGATGCTCATGAATATTCTTCTCATGGTGTTACTCTAGCAACAAAGGAGAGCTGAAGTTTAAGGGCAGAGGCGTTTCATAGACCATTGTCATTTCCGTGCTTTCCATCTTTAATTTAGGGATTCACTGAAAGCCCGAATCCTTTTCTAGTTGTGCTACCCTCTGTCTAGTTATAGAGGAAGTAGAAGTGGAAGGGATTACTTATCTGACTTTAGTGATTTCCTTTTTCCCTTTTTATCAGTGCTGTATCTAAGCAAAACATCTTTTACCTTCTGCTTTGTGGTCAGCATTTATCACTAGTGCTGGTGAATGTTTTTCCAAAGTTGTGTCCTGATGGTTATTTCAGTGGGAACACAGCATGAGGGGGAGAGTAGAGAGATAGGTCCCAGTAAGTCTGCTCTTTTACTGACTTTTTTGTCATTCTTTATTTGAGGGTTTATTTACTTTTTTATTTTGTTTTTTCACTGACATTTTTGCTATTGTTTATTTTCATTTCAGTCATTACTGTTTATTTCTGAAGGTTTTGAAGAGAGGACAGAGGCATCCAATGTTGTCATTTTATTGGATGACCTTAATATAAAGGATATCAAACAGATAGATAATTCACAATGGCAAAATATGGAGTATCAGTCATAAATCACAGAGTTCTCATTTATATTAACTTTATTCTGTTTTGTTTCAGAGGTTGGTGTTAAATGGAATAACCTTTGGACACAAGCCCTTCTTGATGATAACCTCATCTTTGGCTATATGTTGGGAATGCTGTTATTTGATGCTTTCTTATATGGCCTTGTGACCTGGTATATAGAAACTGTCTTTCCAGGGCCGTATGGTGTGCCCCAACCATGGTACTTTTTCCTTATGGTGAGTTCTAATGCTGCTTTTATAAATGGCATAGTCATTTATGAACTTATGCCGTGCTATTTATGATCAAATCAAAAGTTCAGGTAAAGAATCATTTACTACAGACGAGTCTTACTGAAATGCTAGCCATTTCTTGATACACATTGAAGTCTTCCATGCATGCAAGTGTACATCTATAGGTAAGACGCTGAAACCCCAAACATTACAAATTGTAATATCTTCCTTCACAGCCAAGTGGTACACAGTGGATTAGACTGAAGGATAAGGAAACCTAAAAGCTTCTTCAAAAGGAGTTCCCTAGATAAATTTATATGTGATGGTTTCTTAGATACTAGTTAGGAAAGGCTTATATATTTCTTTAACCGAGATCTCCCTACCTGTTTCCTTTCAGTGGCAGCCCAGCTTACTTAGAGTAGGAGAATATCTGAATCTTGCTCTCCACTTTCTTCCTTACCAGTGCTAGCTAATTAATGGTACAAATAAGATGTCCTGACCTAATGTGATAAAGGGCATTGGCTGTGACATTTGATCATTTCCACATTTTGTCTATTGTGAATAGTGCAGCTATAAACATTCATGTACAAATATTTGTTTGAGTGTCTGTTTTTAATTCTGAGTATAAACCTAGGGCTGGAATTTCTGGGTCCTGTGGTATTCTGTGATTAACTTTTTGAGGAAATGCCAAACTGATTTCAATAGTGGTTTCACCAGTTCACATTCCTACTCTCCTTTTTCTTAATTACAGCCATCCTGAAGCCCTGGCGGCGTAGTGGTTAAGTGCCACAGCTTCTAACCAAAGGGTCAGCAGTTCAAATCCGCCAGGCACTCCTTAGAAACTCTATGGGGCAGTAGTTCTACTCTGTCCTATAGGGTCGCTATGAGCTGGAATCAACTCGATGGCACTGGGTTTGGTTTTTGGGTTTTTTAGTGGGTGTGAAGTGGCATCTCGTTGTGGTTTGATTGGTATTTCCCTAATGATGTTGAGCATCTTTTCATGTGCTTATTGGGGATTTTTATATATTCTTTAGAAAGGTCAGAAACCCCGGTGGTGTGGTAGTTAAGTGCTACGGCTGCTAATCAAGAGGTCGGGAGTTCGAACCGACCAGGTGCTCCTTGGAAACTCTGTGGGTCTGTTCTGTTCTGTCCTGTAGGGTCACTATGAGTTGGAATCAACTCAACGGCAATGGGTTTGAATTTTTTGATTTTTAGAAAGGTTTATTCAAGTACTTTTTAGGGTTTATTCAAGTACTTTGTCTATTTTTTAATTGAGTTGTTTGTCTTTTTTGTCATTAAGTTGTAGGGTTTTTAAATATATTCTGGATACTAGATCATTACCAGATACATGATTTACAGATTTTTCCTCATTCTTTGGATTGTTTTATACTCTCTTGATAGTGTCCTTTCATGAAAAAAAATTTTTGATGAAGTCCTGTTTATTTTTTCTTTTGTTATTCATGCTTTTGATGTCATATATAAAAACTTTTTGCTACATCCAAAATCATGAGGCTTTCCTGGACAACCTTATAGCTCAGTAATGAAGTCACTCCTGAGGTTCAACCTTCAGCCAAAGATTAGACAGGCCCATGAAACAAAATGAGACTAAATGGACACACCAGCCCAGGGTCAAGGACAAGAAGGCAGGAAGGGATAGGAAAGCTGGTAATTGGAGAACCCAGGGTCAAGAAGGGGAGAGTGTTAACATATTCTGGGGTTGGCAACCAATGTCACAAAATAACATGTGTTTTAATTTTTAATGAGAAACTAGCATGCTCTGTAGGCTGTTATCTAAAGTACAGTAAAAAAAAATTTTTTTTTTTTAATTACATCCATGGAGACCCTATGGGGCAGTTCTGCCTAGTCCTGTAGGGTCACTATGGGTCAGAATCAAATTGACAGCAACGGGTTTGGAAAACTTTCTGTATTATTTGAACAGCAGATTTGAGAACAGTTTGACATTTTAAAAACTTTATACTCCTTATCTTTAATTATTACTGTATATTAACGCACAAACATTCATACACACATAATTTGAGATATCAGAGCACTCTGATTAAGTGCACAGATTCTGAGAGCCACATTACTTGAGTTCAAATCTTGTCTCTAGTACTTACAATGTATGAGACTTTGGGCAGATTAATCTTTCTACTCCTTGGTTTCCTCATTTGTAAAATGGGGACAATAAAAAAAAAAAGCCTGTTGCTCTTGAGTTAATTCCTACTCATGGTGACCCTGTGGGATGGAGTGGAACGTCCCATGGGGTTTCCAGGGAGTGGCTGGTGGATTCAGGCTGCCGACCTTTTGGATAGCAGTCCTGGTGGATTCAGGCTGCCGACCTTTTGCATAGCAGTCAAATGCTTGACCACTGTGCTGCCAGCACTCCACAAGCACCTATTTTATAGAGTTGTTAGGGTTAAACACATTAATGTATATACAATGCCTGGCACATGCTTTATACAGGTATTTGCTATTACTATTCAGAGAAGGCCTTCCTCGTTCCAAAATTCCTAAAGGTTATCATCAAATCCAAATTTTATTTAACTTTTCAAGCCTTGTTTTCTAGTTATAATAATTTGAGGGGGTTAATAGAATAGAATAAGTGCATATTGGACAGATGATATTAGAATCAGTGATTTGAACACCTTCCATGCCAAATATGATTTTTAAAGCTGTAATTTTAAAAATCCTTTTCATCAATGATTTAAACAAAAGTCATATTCACACAGAAAAAAAAAATCATGAGACTTAACCACTATGTTTTCTTCTATGAGTTTTTACAGTTTTAGCTCTTATGTTTAGGTCTTTGATCTATTTTGAGTTAATTTTTGTGTATGGTGTGAGGTAGGCATCCAGTTTCATTCTTTTGCGTGTGGAGATCCAGTGTCCTAGCACCACTTGTTGAAGAGAGTATTTTTTCCCCACTGAATGATCTTACCACACTTGTCAGAAATAAGTTGATCATAGATGTGTGAGTGTATATATGGACTCTGAGTTCTGTTGTGTTTGTATCTTTAACTTATGACTGTACCACACTGTTTAGATTACTGTAGCTTTGTAGTAAGTTTTGAAATCGGGAAGTGGGAGTCTTCCAATTTTGTTCATCTTTTTCAAGATTGTTTTTGCATAGAAGAAAAAGGAATACACCCTAGCCCATTCTACAAAGCCAGCACTACCCTGATACCAAAACCAGGTAAAGACATCACAAGAAAAGAAAACTGCAGCCCACTATCCCTCATTAATGTAGGTGCAAAAATTCCAAACAAAATCCAACAGCATATTAAGAGAATTATACACCATGACCAGTTGAGATTTATTCCAGGACTGCAAGGATAGTTCAACATTAGAAAATCAATCAATATGATATGCCACATTAATAAAGCAAAGTAACAGAACCACGTGACGTCTCAATACACTCAGAAAAGGCATTTGATAAAATCCAACACCCTTTCCTGATAAAATTTCCCAACAAGATAGGAATAGAAGGGAAAGTCCTTAATGTGTTTAAGGGCATCTATGAAAAATAGATATGAAAGCTGGACAATGAATTAGGAAGACCAAAGAAGAATTGATGCCTTTGAATTACGGTGTTGGCCAAGAATATTGAATATATTTGTGGACTGCCAGAAGAACAAACAAATCTGTCTTGGAAGAAGTACAGCCAGAATGCTCATTAGAAGCAAGGATGGCAAGATTTCATCACATATACTTTGGACATGTTATCAGGAAGGACCAGTCCCTGGAGAAGGACATCATGCTTGGTAAAGTAGAGGGTCAGCAAAAAAGAGGAAGACCCTCAACAAGATGGATTAACACAGTGGCTGCAACAGTGGGCTGAAGCATAACAATGATTGTGGGGATGGCTCAGATAGGGCAGTGTTTCATTCCATTGTATATGGGGTCGCTATGAGTCAAAACCAACTTGATGGCACCTAACAACAACAACAACATGAAAAACCAACTGCCAACATTGTAGTCAATGGAGAAAGACTGAAAGCCTTCCCCTTGAGAACAGGAATGAGACAAGAATGCCTGCTATTGCCCCTTCTATTCAATATCGTACTGGGAGTTCTAGCCAAAGCAATAAGGCAAGAAAAAGAAAAGTATCCAAATTGGAAAGGAAGAAGTGAAACTATCTCTATTTGAAGATGACATGATCTTAAATAAAGAAAATCACAAAGAATGCACGAGAAATCTGCTAGAACTAATAAAAAAAGTCAGCAGAGTTGCAGAATACAATATCAACACACAAAAATCATTTGGGTTTCTGGACATTGCAGCATTGTTCACAATAGCAAAAAGATGGAAACAGCCTAGATGCCACCCAACAGATGAATGGATAAACAAACTATGGTACATACACAGAATGGAGTACTACGCAACGATAATGATGAATCTGTAAAACTCACAGCATGGATGAATCTGGAGGGCATCATGCAGAGCGAAATAAGTCAATCACAAAAGGACAAATATGGTATGAGACCACTACTATAAAAACTCATGAAAAAGTTTACACACAAAAAGAAGCAATCTTTGATGGTTACGGGGCGGGGTGGTGGAGATGGAAAAACACTAAATAGACAATAGATAAGTGGTAACTTTGGTGAAGGTAAGACAGCACACAATACTGGGGAAGCCAGCACAACTTGACCAAGGCAAGGTCATCGAAGCTTCATAGACACATCCAAACTACCCGAGGGACCAAATTACTGGGATGGGGACTGTGGGGACCATGGTCTCAGGGAACATCCAGCTCAACTGGCATAACATGTTCATAAAGAAAATGTTCTGTGAGTAGCTTCGGTGAGTAGCATCTGGTGTCTTAAAAGCCTGTGAGTGGCCATCTAAGATACTCCACTGCTTTCACCCCTTTGGGAGCAAGGGAGACTGAAGAAAACTAAAGACACAAAGGAAAGATTAGTCCAAAGGACCACAACTACCATGGCCTCCACCAGCCTGAGTCCAGTACAACTAGATGGTGCCCAACTGCCACCACTGACTGCTCTGACAGGGATCACAATAGAGGGTCCTGGGCAGAGCTGGAGAAAAATGTAGAACAAAATTCTAACTCACAAAAAAAGACCAGACTGGAGAAACCCCGAGAGTATGGTCCCCGGATACCCTTTTAGTTCGGTAATGAAGTCCCTCCTGAGGTTCACCCTTCAGCCAAAGTTCAAACTCATAAAATAAAATGAGTCTAAAGGGGCACACCAGCCCAGGGACAAGGACTAGAAGGCAGGAGGGCACGGGAAAACTGGTAATGGGGAACTCAAGGTGGAGAAGGGAGAGTGTTGAGATGTTGTCAGGTTGTTAACCAGTGTCATAAAACAATCTGTGTACTAACTGTTTAATGAGAAGCTAGTTTGTTCTGCACACCTTCATCTAAAGTAGAATTAAAAAAAAAAAAAGTAAAAAAAAAAAATCACTTGAAGAAATCTGTAAAGGAAATCAAGAAAACAATACCATTTAAATACCCATTGTTATCAAGTGATTCCAACTCATAATGACCCTGTAGGACACAATAGAACTGCCCCATAGGGTTTCCAAGGCTGTAATCTTTATGGAGGCAGACTGCCACATCTTTCTCCTGCAGAGCGGCTGATAAGTTCGAAGAAACAACCTTTTGATTAGCAGCCAAGCACTTTAACCACTGTGCTACCAGGGCCCCTTCCATTTACAATAGAGAAGCAGCTAACAAAAGAAAGTACCTAGGAATAAAGGACTTACACAATGAAACTATAAAAACACTGCTGCACTTTGGCTGTATTCTGGGGTGCTACTCTCCTGTTTCTTTGAACCCTCCCCGACCCTTCCCAGGCAGCTTCATTAACACTGGAATTTCCTGAGCCAGAGGGAGAATGGCTCCGGCTCCGCGGCAGCTTTTCTTTTCTTTTCTTTTTTTTTTTTGGTCTTTTCCTAACCCATTCTTCCGGCCTGAGAGAAGGAACCACAAAAAACCCAGGGACCAAAAACCCATCCCTAATTGGACTAAAAACACAGAAACAGCTACAGCCAAGCATATATGATCCAAATCTCGGACTTTCATCCTTACAGGGAACAAGGTGGTGGTTATAATCCAAAGGCAGTTCTGATAGGGATCTGACTGCATTTTTTTTTAGTGGATTTTCTGGAAAAACAAGTTTCCCAGGTCTGATATCTCTGCGTATTCAACAGAGCCCTAACTGACCCACAACAGGGAACTGAGGGCTGAAGCTCCCCCCAGACCACCTAGCCTCTTGCCTTAGGGGTTTAAGGAGGGTGACACCTACCAATCAGTAGAGGTACTTGCATTGGGGGTCTAAGGTACAGCTGCAGTGCCCTCCCACCAAGCTGCTACAGGAATAGAGACACATCTACATCACTGACACTTGGGGGAAGCCTGTCAGCATCCTGCCCCCCCGGAGGGTGAACCCCAACTGCTAATAGAATCTGGTGCACACTACTATCACCACTACTTCTCGAGGTGGATAGGTGTTAGGGTGCAGCACACACTTGATGACCCAAAATCAGATTCTACTCAAGAATAGTGAATAGACTCAGGCATATATATCTGGCAACAGCCCAAACCAGCTGGTAATAGATCATAAGTAACTCAAGGGCTGCAACAAACAAGACAGCACAATCTAGTAGCCCATCCACGTATACTGAAAGAAAACAAAACAAGACTCAGTGAGCAATTACAGAATAAACCACTACTATTTATTATTTATATCTTAGTGATGGCTCAGAGACAGCAGTCGATATCAAACCACATACAGAAGCAGACCATGACAGCTTCTACAACCCCCCAAACAAAAGAATCAAAATCTTTCCCAAATGAAGATACAATCCTGGAATTATCAGATACAGAATATAAAAAACTAATTTACAGAATGCTTCAAGACATCACAAACGAAATAAGGCAAACTGCAGAAAAAGCCAAGGAACACACTGATAAAACTGTTGAAGAACTCAAAAAGATTATTCAAGAACATAGTGGAAAAATTAATAAGTTCCAAGAATCCATAGAGAGACAGCATGTAGAAATCCAAAAGATTAACAATAAAATTACAGAATTAGACAACGCAATAGGAAGTCAGAGGAGCAGACTCGAGCAATTAGAATGCAGACTGGGAAATCTGGAGGACCAGGGAATTAACACCAAGCCAACATAGCTGAAAAAAAATCAGATAAAAGAATTAAAAAAAAATGAAGAAATCCTAAGAATCATGTGGGACTCTACCAAGAAGGATAACTTGCGTGTGATTGGAGTCCCAGAACAGGGAGGGAGGACATAAAACACAGAGGAAATAGTTGAAGATCTGCTGACAGAAAACTTCCCTGACATCATGAAAGACGAAAGGATATCTATCCAAGATGCTCATCGAACCCCATTTAAGATTGATCCAAAAAGAAAAACACCAAGACATATTATCATCAAACTTGCCAAAACCAAAGATAAAGAGAAAATTTTAAAAGCAGCCAGGGAGAAAAGAAAGGTCTCCTTCAAGGGAGAATCAATAAGAATAAGTTCAGACTACTCAGCAGAAACCATGCAGGCAAGAAGGCAAGGGGATGACATATACAGAGCACTGAAGGAGAAAAACTTCCAGCCAAGGATCATATATCCAGCACAACGTTCTCTGAAATATGAAGGCGAAATTAAGATATTTACAGATAAACACAAGCTTAGAGAATTTGCAAAAACCAAACCAAAGCTACAAGAAATACTAAAGGAAATTGTTTGGTCATAAAACCAATAATATCAGATACCAGCACAACACAAGGTCACAAAACAGAACGTCCTGATATCAACTCAAATAGGGAAATCACAAAAACAAATTAAGATTAATTAAAAAAAAAAACGCTCAAAACAGGGAATTATTGAAGTCAATATGTAAAAGATCACAATAATCAAAAAGAGGGACTAAATACAGGTGGCACAGAACTGCCATACGGAGAGTGATACAAGGCGATATAGGACAATACAAATTAGGTTTTTACTTAGAAAAATAGGGGTAAATATTAAGGTAACCACAAAGAGGTATAACAACTCCATAACTCGAGATAAAAGCCAAGAAAAACACAACGACTCAACAAACATAAAGTCAAACACTGTGAAAATGAGGATCTCACAATTTACTAAGAAAAACATCTCAGCACAAAAAAGTATGTGGAAAAATGAAATTGTCAACAACACACATAAAAAGGCATCAAAATGACAGCACTAAACACTTATTTATCTATAATTACGCTGAATGTAAATGGACTAAATGCACCAATAAAGAGACAGAGAGTCTTGGACTGGATAAAGAAACACGATCTATCTATATGCTGCCTACAAGAGACACACCTTAGACTTAGAGACACAAACAAACTAAAACTCAAAGGATGGAAAAAAATATATCAAGCAAACAATAAGCAAAAAAGAAGAGGAGTAGCAATATTAATTTCTGACAAAATAGACTTTAGATTTAAATCCACCACAAAGGATAAAGAAGGACACTACATAATGATTAAAGGGACAATTGATCAGGAAGATATAACCATATTAAATATTTATGCACCCAATGACAGGGCTGCAAGGTACATAAATCAAATTTTAACAGAACTGAAAAGTGAGATAGACACCTCCACAATTATAGTAGGAGACTTCAACATACCACTTTCGGAGAAGGACAGGACATCCGGTAAGAAGCTCAATAGAGACATGGAAGACCTAATGACAACAATCAGCCAACTTGACCTCATTGACTTATACAGAACTCTCCACCCAACTGCTGCAAAGTATACTTTTTTTCTAGTGCACATGGAACATTCTCTAGAATAGACCACATATTAGGTCATAAAACAAACCTTTGCAGAATCCAAAACATCGAAATATTACAAAGCATCTTCTCAGACCACAAGGCAATAAAACTAGACATCAATAACAGAAAAACTAGGGAAAAGAAATCAAATACTTGGAAAATGAACAGTACCCTCCTGAAAAAAGACTGGGTTATAGAAGACATCAAGGAGGGAATAAGGAAATTTATAGAATGCAACGAGAATGAAAATACTTCCTATGAAAACCTCTGGGACACAGCAAAAGCAGTGCTCAGAGGCCAATTTCTATAGATAAATGCACACATACAAAAAGAAGAAAGAGCCAAAATCAGAGAACTGTCCCTACAACTTGAACAAATAGAAAGTGAGCAACAAAAGAACCCATCAGGCACCCGAAGAAAACAAATAATAAAAATTAGAGCTGAACTAAATGAATTAGAGAACAGAAAAACAATTGAAAGAATTAACAAAGCCAAAAGCTGGTTCTTTGAAAAAATTAACAAAATTGATAAACCATTGGCTAGACTGACTAAAGAAAAACAGGAAAGGAAACAAATAACCCGAATAAGAAACGAGAAGGACCACATCACAACAGAACCAAATGAAATCAAAAGAATCATATCAGATTACTACATAAAATTGTACTCTAACAAATTTGAAAACCTAGAAGAAATGGATAAATTCTTGGAACAACACTACTTACCTAAACTAACACATACAGAAGTAGAACAACTAAATAGACCCATAACAAAAAAAGAGATTGAAATGGTAATCAAAAAACTCCCAACAAAAAAAAGTCCTGGCCCAGATGGCTTCACTGCAGAGTTCTACCAAACCTTCAGAGAAGACTTAACACCATTACTATTGAAGGTATTTCAAAGTATAGAAAAAGACGGAATACTACCCAACTCATTCTATGAAGCCACCATCTCCCTGATACCAAAACCAGGTAAAGACATTACAAAAAAAGAAAATTTTAGACCTATATCCCTCATGAACATAGATGCAAAAATCCTTAATAAAATTCTAGCCAATAGAATCCAACAACACATCAAAAAAATAATTCACCCTGATCAAGTGGGATTTATACCAGGTATGCAAGGCTGGTTTAATATCAGAAAAACCATTAATGTAATCCATCACATAAATAAAACAAAAGACAAAAACCACATGATCTTATCAATTGATGCAGAAAAGGCATTTGACAAAGTCCAACACCCATTTATGATAAAAACTCTCACCAAAATAGGAATTGAAGGAAAATTCCTCAACATAATAAAGGGCATATATGCAAAGCCAACGGCCAATATCACTCTAAATGGAGAGAACCTGAAAGCATTTCCCTTGAGAACGGGAACCAGACAAGGATGCCCTTTATCACCGCTCTTATTCAACATCGTACTTGAAGTCCTAGCCAGGGCAATTAGGCTAGACAAAGAAATAAAGGGTATTCAGATTGGTAAGGAGGAAGTAAAGCTATCACTATTTGCAGATGACATGATCGTATACATGGAAAACCCTAAGAAATCCTCCAGAAAACTACTGAAACTAATAGAAGAGTTTGGAAGAGTCTCAGGATATAAAATAAACATACAAAAATCACTTGGATTCCTCTACATCAACAAAAAGAACACCGAAGAGGAAATAACCAAATCAATACCATTCACAGTAGCCCCCAAGAAGATAAAATACTTAGGAATAAATCTTACCAAGGAAGTAAAAGACCTATACAAAGAAAACTATAAAACTCTGCTACAAGAAATTCAAAAGGACACGCTTAAATGGAAAAACATACCCTGCTCATGGATAGGAAGACTCAACATAGTAAAAATGTCTGTTCTACCAAAAGCCATTTATACATACAACGCACTTCCAATCCAAATACCAATGTCATACTTTAAGGGAATAGCGAAACAAATCACTAATTTCATATGGAAAGGAAAGAATCCCCGGATAAGCAAAACATTACTGAAAAAGAAGAAGAAAGTGGGAGGCCTCACCCTACCTGATTTCAGAACCTATTATATAGCTACAGTAGTCAAAACAGCCTGGTACTGGTACAACAACAGGCACATAGACCAATGGAACAGAATTGAGAATCCAGATATAAATCCATCCACGTATGAGCAGCTGATATTTGACAAAGGACCAGTGTCAGTCAATTGGGGAAATAATAGTCTTTTTAACAAATGGTGCTGGCATACCTGGATATCCATTTGCAAAAGAATGAAACAGGACCCATACCTCACACCATGCACAAAAACTAACTCCAAGTGGATCAAAGACCTAAACATAAAGACTAAAACGATAAAAATCTTGGAAGAAAAAATAGGATCTACCCTAGGAGCCCTAATACAGGGCATAAACAGAATACAAAACATTACCAAAAATGATGAAGAGAAACCCGATAACTGGGAGCTCCTAAAAATCAAACACCTATGCTCATCTAAAGACTTCACCAAAAGAGTAAAAAGACCACCTACAGACTGGGAAAGAATATTCAGCTATGACATCTCAGACCAGCGCCTGATCTCTAAAATCTACATGATTCTGTCAAAACTCAACCACAAAAAGACAAACAACCCAATCAAGAAGTGGGCAAAGGATATGAACACACATTTCACTAAAGAAGATATTCAGGCAGCCAACAGATACATGAGAAAATGCTCTCGATCATTAGTCATTAGAGAAATGCAAATTAAAACTACGATGAGATTCCATCTGACACCAACTAGACTGGCATTAATTCAAAAATCACAAAATAATAAATGTTGGAGAGGCTGCGGAGAGACTGGAACTCTCATACACTGCTGGTGGGATTGTAAAATGGTACAACCACTGTGGAAATCCATCTGGCGTTATCTTAAACAGTTAGAAATAGAACTACCATACAAACCAGAAATCCCACTCCTCGGAATATACCCTAAAAATACAAGACCCTTCACACAAACAGATATATGCACACCCATGTTTATTGCAGCTCTGTTTACAATAGCAAAAAGCTGGAAGCAACCAAGATGTCCATCAACGGACGAATGGGTAAATAAATTGTGGTATATTCACACAATGGAATACTACGCATCGATAAAGAACAGTGACGAATCTCTGAAACATTTCATAACATGGAGGAATCTGGAAGGCATTATGCTGAGCGAAATGAGTCAGTTGCAAAAGGACAAATATTGTATAAGACCACTATTATAAGATCTTGAGGAATAGAAAAAACGGAAAAGAACACATACTTTTGTGGTTACAAAGGGGGGAGGGAGGGAGAGGGCTTTTTATTGATCAATCTGTAGATGGGAACTGCTTTGGGTGAAGGGAAAGACAACACTCAAAACAAGGAAGGTCAGCCTAATTGGACAGGATTAAAAGTAAAGAGGTTTCCGAGATAAAATGAAAGCTTCAAAGGATAGCGAAGCAGGGGCTGGGGTCTGGGGAACTTGGTTTGAGAGGACTTCTAAATCAATGGGCAAAACAATTCTATTATGAAAACACTCTGCATCCCACTTTGAATTGTGGCACCTGGGGTCCTAAATGCCAACAAGCAGCCATCTAAAATACATTAATTGGTCTCAACCCACCGGGAGCAAAGGCAAAGGAAGAACACCAAGGTCACACGACAACTAAGAACCCAAGAGACAGAAAGGGCCACTTGAACCAGAGACCTACAATATCCTGAGACCAGAAGAACAAGTTGGTGCCCGGCCACAATCGATGTCTGCCCTGTCAGGGAGCACAAGAGACAACTCCTGAGGGAGCAGGAGACCAATGGGATACAGACCCCAAATTCTCATTAAAAGACCACACCTAATGGTATGATTGCGACTAGAGGAATCCCAGAGACAATGCTCCCCAGAACTTCTGATGGCACAGGACAGGAACCAACCCCGAAGACAAATCATCAGGCATGAAAAGGACTGGTCAGTGGGGGGGAGAGAGATACTGATGAAGAGCGAGCTAATTAAATCAGGTGGACACGGGAGAGTGTGTTGGCAACTCTTGACTGGAGGTGGGATGGGAAGATAGAGAGAGATGGAAGAAGGTAAAATTGGCACGAAACGAGAGACTGTAAGGGCTGACTCAATAGGGGGAGAGCAAGTGGGAGAAGGGAGTAAGATGTATGTAAACCTACATGTGACAGACTGATTGGAATGGTAAATGTTCACTTGAAGCTTAATAAAAATTTAAAAAAAAAAAAAAAAAAAAAAGCTTGCCAGCAGCCATCCAAAAAAAAAATTGATCTGTATTCTCCTGGAGCAGCAGACTAAGAAGGAGATCCAGGAATCAGGGGAGGAACTGGACTGCAGGTCTAATTGCCTGAATGAATTATTGCCTCCTTTATCGCATTGACTTTTAATGCCTGGGAGATGTGGAATCACATCTTGGTTTTGCCCTTTTGGTCCTGGTTCTTCAGCCCTGCACAGTAACAAACTTTTACCCAGATTGGCTGGCTGGGGCGGGGGGATGGGGAGGCAGCCAGTAGCTGACCTTTACCTGGATTGGCTGGGGGTTCCCACCCAGTCTGAACTCTACATGAATTGGCTAAGGATACCTACCCAGTAGCTGACCTTTCCCCGGATTGGCTGGGGGTTCCCACCCAGTCTGAACTCTACATGAATTGGCTAAGGATACCTACCCAGTAGCTGACCTTTCCCCAGATTGTCTAGGGATCCCGCCTTGTAACTGACAAGGATTATATGGCCTGGCTTATAACAACCGTGCTACCTGAGGGCAGAGCTGCCCTGATGAGAGGAGAGCTGCTGGAGAGCCGCCCTGAGGAAGACCTATTCCAGCCGGAAGCTTATCTGAAGCTGCCCCGGTTGACAAAGGTAGAGACATGCTGTCTTCTTTGGGGACCTTCCCAGACCTCGCCCATATACCTGACCCTGAGTTGTATGCTGAGTTTTCTGGTGTTGCAACCCAAATTGTAACCTGTTACTTCTGCACTGTTACCCTAATAAACCATGTAACCATGAATGTGAAAAAAAAAAAAAAAAAAAAAAGAACCCATCAGGCACCAGAAGAAAACAAATAATAAAAATTAGAGCTGAACTAAATGAATTAGAGAACAGAAAAACAATTGAAAGAATTAACAAAGCCAAAAGATGGTTCTTTGAAAAAATTAACAAAATTGATAAACCATTGGCTAGACTGACTAAAGAAATACAGGAAAGGAAACAAATAACCCGAATAAGAAACGAGAAGGGCCACATCACAACAGACCCAACTGAAATTAAAAGAATCATATCAGATTATTACGAAAAATTGTACTCTAACAAATTTGCAAACCTAGAAGAAATGGATGAATTCCTGGAAAAACACTACCTACCTAAACTAACACATTCAGAAGTAGAACAACTGAATAGACCCATAACAAAAAAAGAGATTGAAACGGTAATCAAAAAACTCCCAACAAAAAAAAGCCCTGGCCCGGACGGCTTCACTGCAGAGTTCTACCAAACCTTCAGAGAAGAATTAACACCACTACTACTGAAGGTATTTCAAAGCATAGAAAATGACGGAATACTACCCAACTCATTCTATGAAGCCACCATCTCCCTGATACCGAAGCCAGGTAAAGACATCACAAAAAAAGAGAATTATGGACGTATATCCCTCATGAACATAGATGCAAAAATCCTCAACAAAATTCTAGCCAATAGAATTCAACAACATATCAAAAAAATAATTCACCACGACCAAGTGGGATTAGAAAAACCATTAATGTAATCCACCACATAAATAAAACAAAAGACAAAAACCACATGATCTTATCAATTGATGCAGAAAAGGCATTTGAGAAAGTCCAACACCCATTTATGATAAAAACTCTCACCAAAATAGGAATTGGAGGAAAATTCCTCAACATAATAAAGGGCATCTATGCAAAAAAAAAAGAAAAAAAAATTTTTTTTATGCAAAGCCCACAGCCAACATCACTTTAAATGGAGAGAACCTGAAAGCATTTCCCTTGAGAACGGGAACCAGACAAGGATGCCCTTTATCACCGCTCTTATTCAACATTGTGCTAGAAGTCCTAGCCAGAGAAATTAGGCTAGACAAAGAAATAAAGGGCTTCCGGATTGGCAAAGAGGAAGTAAAATTATCTCTATTGCAGATGACATGATCTTATACACAGAAAACGCCAACGAATCCACCAGAAAACTACTGAAACTAATAGAAGAGTTTGGCAGAGTCTCAGGTGATAAGATAAACATACAAAAATCACTTGGATTCCTCTACATCAACAAAAAGAACATCGAAGAGGAAATAACCAAATCAATACTGTTCACAGTAGCCCCCAAGAAGATAAAATACTTAGGAATAAATCTTACCAAGGATGTAAAAGACCTATACAAAGAAAACTACAAAGCTCTACTACAAGAAATTCAAAAGAACATACTTAAGTGGAAAAACATACCTTGCTCATGGATAGGAAGACTTAACATAGTAAAAATGTCTATCTACCAAAAGCCATCTATACATACAATGCACTTCCGATCCAAATTCCAATGTCATTTTCTAAGGTGATAGAGAAACAAATCACCAATTTCATATGGAAGGGAAAGATACCTCGGATAAGCAAAGCATTACTGAAAAAGAAGAAAGTGAGAGGCCTCACTCTACCTGATTTCAGAACCTATTATACAGCCACAGTAGTCAAAACAGCCTGGAATTGATACAACAACAGGAAAATAGACCGGTGGAACAGAATTGAGAACCCAGATATAAATCCATCCACGTATGAGCAGCTGATATTTGACAAAGGCTCAGAGTCAGTTAATTGGGGAAAAGATAGTCTTTTTAACAAATGGTGCTGGCATAATTGGATATCCATTTGCAAAAAAATGAAACAGGACCCATACCTCACACCATGCACAAAAACTAACTCCAAGTGGATCAAAGACCTCAACATAAAGACTGAAATGATAAAGATCATCGAAGAAAAAATAGGGACAACCTTAGGAGCCCTAATACAAGGCATAAACAGAATACAAAACATTACCAAAAATGACGAACAGAAAGCAGATAACTGGGAGCTCCTAAAAATCAAACACCTATGCTCATCTAAAGACTTCACCAAAAGAGTAAAAAGACCACCTACAGACTGGGAAAGAATTTTCAGCTATGACATCTCCGACCAGTGCCTGATCTCTAAAATCTATATGATTCTGTCAAAACTCAACCACAAAAAGACGAACAACCCAATCAAGAAGTGGGCAAAGGATATGAACACACACTTCACTAAAGAAGATATTCAGGCAGCTGGCAGATACATGAGAAAATGCTCTCGATCATTAGCCATTAGAGAAATGCAAATTAAAACCACGATGAGATTCCATCTCACTCCAACAAGGCTGGCATTAATCCAAAAAACACAAAATAATAAATGTTGGAGAGGTTGCGGAGAGATTGGAACTCTTATGCACTGCTGGTGGGAATGTAAAATGGTACAACCACTTTGGAAATCTATCTGGCGTTATCTTAAACAGTTAGAAATAGAACTACCATACAACCCAGAAATCCCACTCCTCAGAATATACCCTAGAGAAATAAGAGCCTTTACACAAACAGATATATGCACACCCATGTTTATTGCAGCTCTGTTTACAATAGCAAAAAGCTGGAAGCAACCAAGGTGTCCATCAATGGATGAATGGTTAAATAAATTGTGGTATATTCACACAATGGAATACTACGCATCGATAAAGAACAGTGACGCATCTGTGAAACATTTCATGACATGGAGGAACCTGGAAGGCATTATGCTGAGCGAAATTTGTCAGGCAAAAGGACAAATATTGTATAAGACCACTATTATAAGATCTTGAGAAATAGTATAAACTGAGAAGAACACATACTTTTGTGGTTACGAGGCGGGGAGGGAGGGAGGGTGGGAGAGGGTTTTTTACTGATTAGTTAGTAGATAAGAACTGCTTTAGGTGAAGGGAAGGACAATACTCAATACATGGAAGGTCAGCTCAACTGGACTGGACCAAAAGCAAAGAAGTTTCCGGGATAAAATGAATGCTTCAAAGGTCAGCAGAGCAAGGGTGGGGGTTTGGGGACCATGGTTTAAGGGAACTTCTAAGTCAATTGGCAAAATAATTCTATTATGAAAACATTCTGCATCCCACTTTGAAAGGTGGCGTCTGGGGTCTTAAATGCTAACAAGCGGCCATCTAAGATGCGTCAATTGTTCTCAACCCACCTGGAGCAAAGGAAAATGAAGAACACCAAGGTCACATGACAACTAAGAGCCCAAGAGACAGAAAGGGCCACATGAACCAGAGACCTACATCATCCTGAGACCAGAAGAACTAGTTGGTGCCTGGCCACAATCGACGACTGCCCTGACAGGGAGCAAAACAGAGAACCCCTGAGGAAGAAGGAGATCAGTGGGATGCAGACCTCAAATTCGCATAAAAAGACCATACTTAATGGTCTGACTGAGACTAGAGGAATCCCGGCAGTCATGGTCGCCAAACCTTCTGTTGGCACAGGACAGGAACCATCCCCGAAGACAACTCATCAGATATGAAAGGGACCGGACAATGGGTTGGAGAGAGATGCTGATGAAAAGTGAGCTACTTGTATCAGGTGGACACTTGAGACTGTGTTGGCATCTCCTGTCTGGAGGGGAGATAGGAGGTTAGAGAGGGTTAGAGGCTGGCAAAATTGTCACGAAAGGAGAGACTGGAAGGGCTGACTCAGGGGGAGAGTAAGTGGGAGTACGGAGTAAGGTGTATATAAACTTATATTTAACAGTCTGACTTGATTTGTAAACGTTCACTTGAAACTCAATAAAAGTTAATAAAAAAAAAAAAAAAACTGCTGCAAGAATCTAAAGTAGACCTAAATAAGTTAAAAGAGGTTTCATGCTCATGGATTAGAAGATATAATACTGTGAAAATATCAATACTGCCCAAATTGACCTATAGATTCAATGCAATCCTGATAAAAATTCCAACAGCATTCTTTACAGAAATGGAAAAACTAATCCTCAGTTTTACATGGAAAGTAAAGAGGCCCCAAATGGCCATATCGATTTTGAAGAAAAAGACCAAAGTAGGAGGCCTCACTCTCCCCAATTTCAAAACATACTACAGAGTTACAGTAATCAAAACAGAGTGGTACTGGCTCAATGATAGGCACATATGCCCATTGCTGCCAAGTAGATTCTGACTCATAGCAACCCTATAGGACAGAGTAGAACTGCCCCATAGTGTTTCCAAGGTGTGCCTGGTGGCTTTGAACTGCTGACCTTTTGGTTAGCAGCTGTAGCTGTTAACCACTGCGCCACCAAGGTTTCCAATATAGGCATATAGGCCAATGTAATAAATTGAGAAGGAGCCCAGGTTGCACAGTGGTTAAGCTCTGGGCTGCTAACCGAAAGGTCAGTGGTTCAAGCCTACCAGCTGCTCCACGGGGGAACAATGTGACAGTCCGCCTCTGCAAATATTACCAGAAATAAATCCCTATCTTTGGACAACTGATTTTTGACAAGGGTGCTAAGTTCACTCGATCAGGAAGGAAGAGTCTCTTCAACAAATGATGGTGGAAAAATTGGGTTTCCACACACAGAGAAATGAAGCATGACCCAGACCTCACACCATATGCAAAAACTAATTCAAAATGGATCAATGACCTAAATATTAAAGTTAAACCATAAAATTCTTGGAAGAAAATAGAGGGGCAAAACTATGTGACGTAGTTTTTTTTAATGGTAAATTATCAAATACAACTACAAGTGCATGAGCAGCAGAAGACAAAGTAGGTAACTGGGGTCTCATAAAAATTAAATACTGTGTTTATCAAAAGAGTAAAAAGGACAACCTACAGACTGGGTAAAATTCTTTGGGAACGATATACCTGATAAGAGTCTAACATCCAAAATATATATAAAACTTCTACAGCTTAACAATAAAAAGATAAACCAGTCAAAAATGGACAAGGGATATGAAGAGACGTTTCACCTAAGAGGATATTCAAGTGGCCAACAAACACATAAAAAGAAGCTCATTCTCATTAGCTGTTAAACCCCAAAACCCATTGCTGTCCAGTCAATTCTGACTCATAGCGACGCTATAGGACAGAGTAGTACTGTCCCATAGGGTTTCCAAGGAGTGGCTGGTGGATTCAAACTGCTGACCTTTTGGTTAGCAGCTGAGCTCTTAACCACTGAGCCACTAGTGCTCCTATTGGGAGATGGAAGTCAAAACTACAGTAAGGTACCACCTCACCCCTGGTAGAATGGCAATGATCAAAAATAAAGAAAGCCAATGTTGACGAGGATGTGGAGAAAATCGGAACCTTTATCCACTGCTGGGAATTTAAAATAGTACAACTGTTGTGGAAAACAGTGTGACAATTCCTCACAAAATTAGACTTGTACTACCATATGACCCAGCAATTCCACACCTAGGTATATACTCCAGGGACCAAAAAATAATGACACAAATAGACATAAGTACACCAATATTCACTGCAGTATTATTCACAATAGCAAAAAGGTAGAACAACAAAGTGCCCATCAACATATGAATGCATAAACACATAGTGGTACGTTAGCACAATGGAATACTAAAAAGAAAAAAAAACAAAAAAAACGCCTTAAAGAAAAATGAAGTTCTGATAAATGTTGAGTGAAATAAGTCAATCACAAAAGGACAAATATCGTATGGTCTCACTTATATGAAATGACAAGAATAGGTAATTATATTTAGACCAATGTTTACTAGTGATGGGGGAAGGAGCAGGGAGTAAGAGGGGTAATCATTATCTGGGAAATAGTGAACTTTTGTCTGTAGTGATGGGAAAATTGGCATCAACTAAGGTTAATGGATGCACAACTTGACTAATGTAGCTATCACCACTAATGTGTACACTGCAAAAAAAGTGTTTTATATAATTTTAAACCACAACAGCAACCAAAAAAAACTACACTTTTTGATACTACTTAGGTTCAACTAAACCTTATGGGACTAGTTTTCTTAGTTTAGAGGTTTAGGGTCATGGCTTTATTAGTCTCCAGTCAATTGGCCTAGCATTGTTTTGTTTTTTTTAATTTATTTATTGTGCTTCAGGTGAAGGTTTACATATCAAGTCAGTCTCTCATATAAACAGCCATACACAACCCGCTGTGCACTCCCAGCTGCTCTCCCCTTAATGAGACAGCATATTCCTCCTCTCCACCCTGTATTCTCCGTGTCCATTCAACCAGCCCCTGTCCCCCTCTTCCTTCTCATCTTGCCAACAGACAGGAGTCGCCCACATAGTCTCATGTGCCTACTTGAGCCACAAAGTTCATTCATTCCTCATGAGCATCATTGTCTATCTCATAGTCCAGTCCAATCCCTGTGTGAGGAGTTGGCCTTGGGAATGGTTCCAGTCTTGGGCTAACAGAAGGTCTGGGGACCATGACCTTTGGGGTGCTTCTAGTCTCAGTCAGACCACTAAGTCTGGTCTTTTTATGAGAATTTGAGGTCTGCGTCCCACTGATCTCCTGCTCCCTCAGGGATTCTCTGTTGTGCTCCCTGTTAGGGCAGTCACCGGTTATAGCCGGTCACCATCTAGTTCTTCTGGTCTCAGGCTGGTGTAGTCTCTGGTTTATGTGGCCCTTTCTGTCTCTTGGGCTTATACTTACCTTGTGCCTTTGGTGTTCTTCATTCTCCTTTGCTCCAGGTGGGTAGAGACCAATTGATGCATCTTAGATGGCTACTTGCTAGCGTTTAAGACCTCAGACACCTCTCACCAAAGTGGAATGCAAACCGTTTCCTTAATACATTTTGTTATGCCATTTGACCTAGATGTCCCCTGAAACCATAGTCTTCAGACCACTACCACTGCTACTGTACCCCTCGAAGTTTGGTCATATTCAGGAAACTTCTTTGCTTTTGGCTTAGTCTAGTTGTGCTGACTTCCCCCTATATTGTGTGTTGCCCCTCCCTTAACCTAAAAAAATTTTTATCTACTATTTTTTTTTTTTATCTAGTTAGTGACTGTTCCTCTCCCTGCCTCCCCACCCTCATAACCATCTACAATAAACTTAATGTAGAGCTCTTATAATAGTGGTTGTTGTTGTTGTTGTTAGGTGCCATAGAGTCAGTTCTGACTCATAGCGACCCTATGCACAACAGAATGAAACACTGCCCGGTCCTGTACCATCCTTACAATCCTTGTTATGCTTGAGCTCATTGTTGCAGCCACTGTGTCAATCCACCTCTTTGAGGGTCTTCCTCTTTTCTGCTGACCCTGTACTCTGCCAAGCATGATGTCCTTCTCCAGGGACTGATCCCTCCTGACAACATGTAAGACGCAGTCTCACCATCCTTGCCTCTAAGGAGCATTCTGGGTGTACTTCTTCCAGGACAGCTTTGTTTGTTCTTTTGGCAGTCCATGGTGTAATCAATATCCTTTGCCAACACCACAATTCAAAGGCGTCAACTCTTCTTCTGTCTTCCTTATTCATTGTCCAGCTTTCACATGCATATGATGTGATTGAAAATACCATGGCTTGGGTCAGGCGCACCTTAGTCTTCAGGGTGACATCTTTGCTCTTCAACACTTTGAAGAGGTCCTTTGCAGCAGATTTGCCCAATGCAGTGCATCTTCTGATTTCTTGACTGCTGCTTCTATGGCTGTTGATTGTGGATCCAAGTAAGATGAAATCCTTGACAACTTCTGTCTTTTCTCCATTTATCATGATGTTGCTCATTGGTCCAGTTGTGAGGATTTTTGTTTTCTTTATGTTGAGGTTTAATCCATACTGAAGGCTATGGTCTTTGATCTTCATTAGTAAATGCTTCAAGTCCTCTTCACTTTCAGCAAGGAAGGTTGTGTCATCTGCATAACGCAGGTTGTTCATGAGCCTTCCTCCAATCCTGATGGATTGTTCATACAGTCCAGCTTCTCGTATTATTTGTTCAGCATACAGATTAAATAGGTATCGCGAAAGAATACAACCCTGACACACACCTTTCCTGACTTTAAACCAATCAGTATCCCCTTGTTCTGTCCGAACAACTGCCTCTTGATCTGTGTAAAGGTTCCTCGTGAGCACAATTAAGTATTCTGGAATTCCCATTCTTTTCAGTGTTATCCATAGTTTGTTATGATCCACACAGTTGAATGCCTTTGCATAGTCAATAAAACACAGGTAAACATCCTTCTGGTATTCTCTGCTTTCAGCCAGGATCCATCTGACATCAGCAATGATATCCCTGGTTCCACATCCACTTCTGAAACTGGCCTGAATTTCTGACAGTTCCCTGTCAATATAGTGCTGCAGCTGTTTTTGAATGATTTTCAGCAAAATTTTGCTTGCGTGTGATATTAATGATATTGGTCTATAATTTCCACATTCAGTTGGATCACGTTTCTTGGGAATAGGCATAAATATGGATCTCTTCCAGTCAGTTGGCCAGGAAGCTGTCTTCCATATTTCTTGGCACAGACAAGTGAGCACCTCCAGCGCTGCATCTGTTTGTTGAAACATCTCAACTGATATTCCATCAATTCCTGGAGCCTTGTTTTTCGCCAATGGCTTCAGAGCAGCTTCGACTTCTTCTTCCATAATAGTGGTATCATACAATATTTGTCCTCTTCTAGCATTGTTTTTAGAGTTTCTGTTCTACCTTCTAGTTCAGTGAGTAGCCCCCAGGGTCTTAAAAGCTTGTGAGTGGCCACCCAAGGTACAAGAGTTGGTCTCTATTTTCCTAGAGCAACAGAGGAAGGAGATCCAGGAATCAGTGAAGGAAATGAACTGCAGATCTAATTGCCTCCATGAACCTCCTTCACTATGAAACTAGAAGAAATGGACGGTACCTAGCCACAATTACTGAACATTTTGATCAGGGACCCAACAGATGGATCCTGGTCAAAAGGAAGAAAAGCATGAAACAGAACTTGAAACTCATATGGAAACCAGACTTAAACTGGATCCATTGAGACTGGGGGGACCCCTGAAACTAATATGCAGAAATAATTTTTAAACTTTGAGCCAGAACTATACCACAAAGCCATTGTTAAACTAAACAACAGTTTGGCTCAATTAATAAAGAATATTTGCCGTGAACATTACGCACTTACGAAGAATTATCTGTGTGAGTTCACATTGACCATAGTTTATCTAAATCACAGATGAGAACTTTAGGGAGCAGAGTCTAGATTAATGGTGGTAAAACAATATGAATAGAAATAGTAAGAACGGTAACACAATGTGAAGTATATAACCAATGTCATTGAACTGTACATGTAGAAATTGTTGATTGGATGTATGTTTGATTGTGTATATTGCCACCAAAAATAAATAAATAAATAAGATTGTTTTGACTATTGGAGGCCTCTTGCAGTTCCATATGAATTTGAGAATTGGCTTTTCCATTTCCACAAAAAAGGCCATGAGATTTTTGATAGGGACTGCATTGAATCTGTAGATTGCTTTTGGTAGTTCTGTGATCTTAACAATATTATGTTTTTCAATCCATGGGCACATGATATATTTTCATTTATTTTGGTCTTCAGTAATTTAGCAATGTCTTATACTATTTGGTGTACAAGTTTTTCACCCCCTTGAATAGATTTATTTTATTTTGGATGCCACTGTAAATGAAATTGTTTTCTTGATTTCATTTTTGGGTTGTTCATTGCTAGTTTATGGAAACAACTGATTTTGCATGTTGAATGTGTATCCTGCGATTTTGCTAAATTTATTAGTTCCAGTAGTTTTTTTTTTTTTTTTGTAGATTCTTTGGGATTTTATACATCATTTGTGAATAAAGATAGTTTTACATCTTTCTTTCTAATTGGATACTTTTATTTCCTTATCTTGCCTAATAGGTCTGGTTAATGTTAAATAAAATTGGTAGTGGTGGCTATCTTGTCTTATTAGTGATCTTAGGGGAAAAGCTTTCAGTCTTTCACCATTCAGTATGATGTTAGGTATGGTTTTTTTTTGTAGATGTCCTTTCTCATGTTAAGGAATGTCCCTTCTCTTCCTGGTTTGTTGAGTATTCACCATGAGAGGCTGTTGGATTTTGTCAAATGCTTTTCCCATATCAATTGAGATGACCATGTGTTTGTTTATTTGTTTTCCTTTCATTCTGTTAGTGTGGTGTATTGCATTGATTGATTTTCATCTCTTGAACCACCATTGCATTCCTGGGATAAATCCCACTTGGTCATGGTATATGATTGTTTTAGTATGCTGTTGGATTCAGTTTGCTAGTATTTCGTTGAGGATATTTACATCCATATGCATAAGAGATATTGGTCTATAGTTTTTTGTGATGTCTTTGCCGGCTTAGATGTAAGGGTAATGATGGTCTCATAGAATGAGTTACGAAATATTCCTTCCTCTTCAGTTTTTTTGAAGGAGTTAGAAAAGGACTGGTGTAAATTCTTTAAATGTTTGATAAAATTTACCAGTGAAGTCATCTGGTCCTTGGCGTTGATTTGTAGGGAGAATTTCAGTTGCTGATTTAATCACTTTATCTGTCATACCTCTGTTCAGATAGAGTGCTTCATTTCTTAATGCTTGTTTTGATAACTACATTTTGGCTTTCCCTGTAGCGCTCTTACTGGTTTGGGAGTCGAGGAATTAGAGAAGAAAGAGAAGAAAGAACAAGACATGGGACAACTCAGAACAGTGATTTTGAGGCCGAACCTGCTGATCTGGTGGCAGGTATCCAAATGAAACATTTGTACAAGGTAATGTTACAAAGGTCTGTTTTTCCTTCAGGGACTGAAAACCACATACTATACATTGGAATTGTTTGTAACTGACCATTTCAAGAAAACAAATGAGATGCTTAATAAAGGGTCATAATCAATATAGACTCATTTTAAAAGGTAGAGCCCAGTTGGAGCTGTGATGAATAGAATATAGAAATACACATTTCTCTTTTCAGATATTGTCTTACTTGCTCCATAAGTTATACATTACTTTGAACCTCTTCTTACCGACTTCGCAAAAAATGATTTGAATCTTGTAATAAATGCCATAAAGATAAATTGGGTGATGGAATTAACATCTGGGGAGTCGGGTAGGAAGGATAAGACTAAGAATAGTTAAAGGAAAGCCTCTCTGAAGAGATTATATTTGAGGTGAGACCTAAAGAATAAGAAGAGTCAATCATCTGAAAAGCCAAGGGCAGAGCACACAAAGAGGTCAGAACAGCAAATTCAAAGACCCAGAGGTGACAATGATCTCGATGCATTTGAGAAACATCAATATATGTTACCAGTATATTTGGACTTCAACTGATGTAGGAGGTCAGTAAAAAAGAGGAAGACCCTCAGCAACATGGATTGACACAGCGGCTGCAAGAATGGGCTCAAGCATAACAACTGTTAGGAGGATGGCACAGGACTGGGCAGTGTTTCAGTCTGTTGTACATAGGGTCACTATCAGTTGGAGCCAGCTCGATGGCAGCTAACACACACACACAGTCAGAAAGATCTTTTCAAAACATGGATCATGTTCCTCCAAGGCTTTAAGCCCACCAGTGACTTTGTAATGAAGCCATTAGTTGCCATTCTTTCTCCTTAATCTTTTACTCCAAATATATTCCAAAGCTCGTTGCCGTCGAGTCAATTCCAACTCATAGTGACCATGTGTACAACAGAATGAAACACTGCCCAGTCCTGTGCCATCCTCACAATAGTTGTTATGCTTGAGCCCCTTGTTGCAGCCACTGTGTCAGCCCATCTCATTGAGGGTCTTCCTCTTTTTTGCTGACCTTCTGCTTTACCAAGCATGATGCCTTTCTCCAGGAACTGGTCCCTCCTGATAACATGTCCAAAGTATGCGAGATGAAGTCTCACCATCCTTGTTTCTAAAGAGCATTCTGGCTGCACTTCTTCCAAGGTAGATTTGTTTGTTCTTGTGGCAGTCCATGATATATTCAGTATTCTTTGCCAACACCATAAGTCAAAGGCATCAATTTTTCTGAGGTCTTCCTTATTCATTCTCCAGCTTTTGCATGCACATGAAGTGATTGAAAACACCATGGCTTGGGTCAGGCACACCTTAGTCCTTAAAGTGACATCTTTGCTTTTTAACACTTTAAACAGGTCTTTTGCAGCTGGTTTGCCTAATGCAATTGGTCATTTGATTTCTTTTTTCTTTTTAATTTTTTTAAATGATGCTTTAAATGAAAGTTTACAATTCAAGTCCATTTCTCATACAAAAGCTTATACACGCATTGTTATGTGACCCTAGTTGCTATCCCTACAATGTGACAGCGCACTCCTTCTCTCCACCCTGTATTTCCCATGTCTATTCAACTAGCTTCCATCCCCCTCTGTCTTCTCATCTCACCTCCAGACAGAAGCTGCCCACATAGTCTCATGGGTCTACTTGAGCTAAGAAGCACACTCCTCAGCAGTATCATTTTATGTCTTATGCTCCAGCCTAACCTTTCTCTGGAGAGTTGGCTTCTAGAATGGTTTTAGTTTTGGGCTAACAGAGAGTCCGGGGACCATGACCTCTGGGGTCCCTCCAGTCTCAGCCAGACCATTAAGTCAGGTCTTTTTACTAGAATTTTATGCCTGCCTCCCACTTTTCTCCTGCCCCATCAGGGGTTCTCTGTTGTGTTCCTGTCAGGGCAGTCATTGGTGGTAGCTGGGCACCATCTAGTTCTTCCAGTCTCATGCTGATAGAGTCTGTTTATGTGGCCCTTTCTTTGTCTCGGGCTTATATTTTCCTTGTATCTTTGGTGTTCTTCATTCTGCTTTGCTCCAGTTGGATTGAGACCAATTGATGCGCCTTAGATGGCCACTTGCTATCTTTTAAGACCCCAGATGGCACTCACCAAAGTGGGTTGCAGAACGTTTTCTTAATACACTTCGTTATGCCAGTTGACCTAGATGTCCCCTGAAACCATGGTCCTCAGACCTCCACCCCTGCTACTCTGGTCGTATTCAGGAAACTTCTTTGCTTTTGGCTTAGTCTAGTTGTGCTGACTTCCCCTGTATTGTGTGTTGTCCTTCCCTTCACCTAAAAGAGTTCTTGTCTACTATCTAATTAGTGAATACCCCTCTCCCTTGCTCCCTTCCCACCCTCATAACCATCAAAGAATGTCTTCTTCTGTATTTAAACATTTTCTTGAGTTCTTATAATAGTGGTCTCATACAATATTTGTCCTTTTACGACTAATTTAACTCTGCATAATCCCTTCCAGATTCCTCCGTGTTACGAGATGTTTTACAGGTTCATCATTGTTCTTTATCATTGCACAGTATTCCATTGTGTGAATATACCATAATTTGTTTAACCGTAATCATCCATTGATGGGCACCTTGGTTGTTTCCATCTTTTTGCTGTTGTAAACAGTGCTGCAGTGAACATGGCTGCGCATATATCTATTCGTGTGTACCATTTTACTTTCCCACCTGCAGTGTATAAGTGTTCCAGCCTTTCCACAACCTCTCCAAAATTTATTATTTTGTGTTTTTTGGATTAATGCAACCTTGTTGGGATGAGATGGTTTATCGTTGTAGTTTTGATTTGCTTTTCTCTAACGGCTAATTGCTAATGATCATGAGCATTTCCTCATGTATCTGTTAGCCGCCTCAATGTCTTCTTTGGTTCATATACTTTGCCCATTTTTTAATTGGGTTATTTGTCTTTCTGTTGTTGAACTTTTGCAGTATCTTGTAGATTTTAGAGATTAGACGCTGATTGGAATCGTCATAGCCAAAAACTTTTTCCCAGTCTGTAGGTTGTCTTTTTACTCTTTTGGTGAAGTCTTTTGATTAACCTAAGTTGTTGATTTTTAGAAACTAGATAAACCAGTTATCTAGTTTCTCTTCTGGTATTTGTGCATTGTTAGTTATGTTTTGTATACTGTTTATGCCATGTATTAGGGCTCCTAACATCCCTATTTTTTCTTCTATGATCTTTATCATTTTAGATTTTATATTTAGGTCTTTGATCTATTTTGAGATAGTTTGTACATGGTGTGAGCTATGGGTCTTGTTTCATTTTTTTGCAGCTGGAGATCCAGTTTTTCCAGGACCACTTGTTAAAGAGACTGTCTTTTCTCCGTTTAACAGACTTTGGGCCATTGTCAAATATAAGCTGCTCGTAGGTGGATAAATTTGCATCTGGATTCTCAGTTCTATTCCATTGGTCTATGTATCTGTTGTTATACCAGTACAACAGATACATAGACTGTTCCGACTACTGTAGCAGTACAATAGATTCTAAAATCTGATAGTGTGAGGGATTCCACTTTGTTCTTCTTTCTCAGTAATGCTTTACTTATCCAGGGTCTCTTTCCCTTTCCATATGAAGTTGGTGACTTGTTTCTCCATCTCATTAAAAAATGCCATTGAATTTGGATCGGATTGCATTCTATCTGTAGATCACTTTGGGTAGAGTAGACATTGTCACAATGTTTAGTCTTCCTCTCCGTGAGCAAGGTATATTTTTCCAC
Organism: Loxodonta africana; assembly: GCF_030014295.1. NCBI lineage: Eukaryota > Metazoa > Chordata > Mammalia > Proboscidea > Elephantidae > Loxodonta > Loxodonta africana. The sequence goes on from NC_087353.1 coordinate 77,878,751, forward strand.
TTATCCCAGTCTCTTGGTTTCTCGTAGTAGCATCTTGTGGTTTTCTTTGTATACGTCTTTTACATCTCTGGTTAGACTTATTCCTAAGTATTTTTTCTTGCCGGGAGCTATTGTAAATGGTATTGATTTGGTGATTTCCTCTTCCATGTTCTTTTTTTTTTTTTTAATTATTTTTATTGTACTTTAAGTGAAAGTTTACAAATCAAGTCGGTCTCTCACATATAAACTTATATACACCTTACTACATACTCCCTCTTACTCTCCCCCAGTGAGTCAGCCCGCTCCCTCCTTCCAGTCTCTCTTTTCGTGACCTGACCGTTTTGCCAGTTTCTAACCCTCTCTACCCTCCCACCTCCCCTCTAGACAGGAGATGCCAACATTGTCTCAAGTGTCCACCTGATACAAGTAGCTCACTCCTCATCAGCATCTCTCTCCAACCCATTGTCCAGTCCAATCCATGTCTGATGAGTTGTCTTCGGGAATGGTTCCTGTCCTGGGCCAAGAGAAGGTTTGGAGACCATGACCGCCGGGATTCTTCTAGTCTTAGTCAGACCATTAAGTCTGGTCTTTTTATTCCATGTTCTTTTTATTGGTGTAGAGGAATCCAACTGATGTTCCTATGTTTATCTTGTGTCCTGATACTTTGCTGCACTCTTCTATTAGCTCCAGTAGTTTTCTTGTGGATTCTTAAGGGTTTTCTGTGTATAAGATCATATCATCTGCAAATAGAGATACTTTTTCCTTATCAATTTGGATGCCCTTTATTTCTTTTTGAGGCTAATTGCTCTGTCTGGGACCTCCCACACAATGTTGAATAATAGTGGTGATAAAGGGCATCCTTGTCTGGTTCCTTTTCTCAAGGGGAATACTTTCATACTCTCTCCATTTAGGATGATGTTGGCTGTTGGCTTTGTATAAATGCCATTTATTATGTTGAGAAATTTTCCTTCAATTCCTATTTTGCTGAGAGTTTTTATCATGAATGTGTGTTGGACTTTGTAAAATGCCTTTTCTGCATCAATAGATAGGATCATGTGGTTCTTGTCTTTGTTTTGTTTATGTGGTGGATTGCATTAATTGTTTTTCTAATGTTGGGCCATCCCTGCATACCTGGTATGAATCCCACTTGGTCATGGTGAATTTTTTTTTTTTTTTTTATTGCGTTGAATTCTATTAGCTAGAATTTTGTTGAGGATTTTTGCATCTAAGTTCCTGAGGGATATTGGTCTATAATTTTCTTTTTTTTGGTGTCTTTACCTGGTTTTGGCATCAGGATAATGCTGGCTTCATAGAATGAGTTTGGGAGTATTCCATCCTTCTCTATGCTCTTGAAATACCTTTAGTAGTAGTGGTTTTAACTTTTCTCTGAATTTTTGTAGAATTCTCCAGTGAAGCTGTCAGGGCCAGGGCTTTTTTTTTTTGTTGTCGTTGGAAGCTTTTTAATTACCTTCCCAATCTCTTCTTTGGTTATAGGCGTATTTAGTTGTTCTACCTCTGTTTGTGTTACTTTAGGTAGGTAGTGTGTTTCTAGAAATTTGTCCATTTCCTCTAGGTTTTCAAATTTGTTAGGGTAATTTTTCATAGTATTCTGTTATAATTCTTTTAATTTCAGTTCAGTCTCTTGTGATGTCACCCATCTCATTTCTTATTCAGATTATTTGTTTCTTCTCCTGTTTTTCCTTTGTCAGCTTGGCCAGTGGCTTATTGATCTTACTGATCTTTTCAAAGAACGAGCTTTTGGTCTTGTTAGCTCTTTCAATTGTTTTTCTATTTCATTTAATTCTGCTCTGATTTTTATTATCTGCTTTCTTCTGGTGTCTGAGGGTTTCTTTTGCTGTTCTCTTTCTATTTTTTCAACTTCTTAGGTTAATTCTTTGGCTTTGGCCCTTTCTTCTTTTTGGATGTATGCTTTTATTGCTATAAATTGATCTCTGAGCACTGCTTTTGCTGTGTCCCAAAGGTTCTCATAGGATGTGTTTTCATTGTTATTTGATTCTATGAATTTCTTTACTCTGTCCTTAATTTCTTCTATAACCCATTAGTTTCAAGCAAGCTGTTCAGTTTCCATGTGTTTGATTTTTTCCTTGCTTTTTCTGTTATTGATTTCTACTTTTATGGCTTTATGGTCAGAAAAGATGCTGTGTAATATTTTGATGTTTTGGATTCTGTGAATGCTTGCTTTATGGCCTAATACGTGGTCTATTCTGGAAAATGTTCCATGTGCATTGCAAAAGAAAGTTTACTTGGCTGCTGTTGGGTGGAGTGTTCCTTACATGTCTATGAGGTCAAGTTGGTTGATTGTGGCATTTAGATCTTCTGTGTCTTTATTGAGCTTCTTTCTGGATATTCTGTCCTCTCCTGAAACTGGTGTGTTGAAGTCTCCTACTATTATTGTGGAGCTGTCTATCTCTGTGTTCATTGTTGTTTAAGTTTGTTTTATGTATTTTGGAGCCCTGTTGTTGGGTTTGTAAGTGTTATGGCTATGTCTTTCTGGTGTATTGACACTTTAATCATTGTATAGTGTCCTTCCTTATCCTCTGTGATGGATTTTACTTTAAAGTCTATTTTGTCAGAAATTAATATTGCCACTCCTGCCGTTTTTTGATTGTTGTTTGCTTAATACATTTTTTCCATCCTTTGAGTTTTGGTTTGTTCATGTCTTTAAATTTAAGGTATGTCTCTTATAGGCAGCCTATAGATGGATAATGTTTTTTGTCCATTCTGCTACTCTCTGTGTCTTTATTGGTGCATTTAGTCCGTTAACATTCAGCATAATTATTGATAGGTATGAGTTTAGTGCTGTCATTTTGATGTCTTTTTTTGTGTGTTGTTACAGAGCCTTTTTCCACTTAATTTTCTGTGCTGTTTTTCTTTATATATATATTTTTTCCTCTTTTTCATTGTTGTTGATTTTTTATTTGCAGAGTCTTTATGTTTTTCTTGTTTTTTATTTTGATGTGTAGGATTGTTAGGTTCCTTTGTGGTTACCTTAATATTTACCCCTGTTTTTCTAAGTTTAAACCAATCTTTTATTTCTTTGTATCGCCTTGACTTCTTCTCCATATGAAAGATCTATAAGTACATCTTTTAGTCCCCCTTTTTTTTATTTTTTATTAATATTGTCATCTTTTACATAATAACGTCTCTGTTTCCTTGTTTTGAACATTTTAGCTTTGATTTATTTTTGTGATTTCCCTATCTGGGTTGATATCTGGTTACTGTGTCCTGTGTTCTAGTTTTGGGTTGTTATCTGATGTTATTGACTTTCTACCTGGAGGACTGCCTTTAGTATTTCTTCTAATTTTGGTTTGGTTTTTGCAAAATCCCTAAATTTCTGTTTGTCTGAAAATGTCCTAATTTCACCATCATATTTGAGAGACAGTTTTGCTGGATATATAATTCTTGGCTGGCAGTTTTTTTCCTTCAAGGTTATATGTGTCATCCTATTGTCTTCTTGCCTGCATGGTTTCTGCTGAGTAGTCCAAGCTTATTCTTGTTGACTCTTCTTTGCAGGTGACTTTTCATTTATCCCTAGCTGCTCTTAAAATTCTCTCTTTTATCTTTGGTTTTGGCAAGTTTGATTATGTCTTGATGACTTTCTTTTGGGATCTACCACCATTAGGTTTCTTGACTGCTGCTTCCATGGGCATTGATTGTGTATCAAAGTAAAATGAGATCATTTATCAAGACGTTGGTTTTTGGTCCAGTTGTGAGGATTTTTATTTTCTTTATGTTAAGATATAATCTGCACTGAAGGCTGTGGTCTTTGATCTTCACCGGTAAGTGTTGCAAGTCCTCTTCACTTTCAGCAAGCAGTGTGTCATCTGCATATTGTAGGTTGTTAATGATTCTGACTACTGGGCAGAAAATGGCTTGTTGGAAGTAGGGTGGGGAGTGGAGAAGGGGAATAATGGAAGGAAGAAGATCAGATAGCAGTCTCTATAAGAAATCTTGACTATTGAACCAGGATCATGGGAGTGAATATAGAGAGTAGTGGAAGATCAAATATATTTTTCACAGAACTGAAAATATTGAGCAGAGGTGGGCAGCGAGGGAGAAGAAGGAAACTAGAATTATCCCTACATGACAAAGTAGAGCAACTGAATGTTCAAATGCCACAGACTCCCTCTCTTCTTATGAGTTTTATTAGATTTTCACAAATGTTTCTTCATTTGCTATATGCCCTAGGACAATTTCCAGAGCCTTGAAGTAGTTGGCTTATTTTTGTCATTTTCACCAGTTTTACTTGTTTTGCTGGGGAGTGGACAAGTGGAGCTCTTCACACTGTCTCCAGATTAGAACTCTCTATTTCCTTTTTCATGGATTTGGTTTTCTTAAATGTTGTTTACAATTATGACGTTTAGATTAGTGAGGGATGTTGGTGTGCCGTTTTCTGGTAAGACCTTTGACTGGTTTGGTATCGGGGTAATTCTGGTCTCTAAAATGAATTGAGAAGTATTTCATCCTTTTCACTTTTCTGGAAAAGCTTTTGTACTATTTGTATTATTTCTTCCTTTAAAAAATTGGTAGAATTCATCAGTGTAGCCATCGGGACTTAGAATTTTCTGTGCAGCAAAGTTTTTAACCTCGAATTCAATTTCTAAAATAAGTATAAAGCTATTCAAGTTATCTATTTCATCTTGAATGAGCTTTTTTCCTGATCAGCCTAGCCAGAGTTGTATCAATTTCAAGGATTTTCTCAAAGAAACAAGTTTCGTTAATTTTCTGTATTTCTTTTGCTGTTTTTTATTTCCTTGATTTCTGTCCTGGTATTTATTATCTTCTGTCTTTTACTTACTTAGGGTTTAATTTTTTTTTTTCACGTTTGAAAGATTAAATAACATGTAGCAAACACTCCAGCACAAAAGAGCACATAGAACATAAGGCCCAGCAAATTAGTCAATTCAGGAAGTAAGTTCCATTTTTTTCCCACACCCAATATACAGGTATATTATTGCATTTCAGAAGTAAGCTATTTTGTTTATAAACTGATTGTCTAATTAGTAGAGAAGAACTTCACTATTCAGGATATAAAATCTCAGTGAGCAATTCGTTTTGAAAGTGTAGGAGTATTAAAATACTAACATTCCAGAATCATTCAAGAATAGAATAAGTATACTCAGAAGTGTTACATGAAGACTTTTTTTTTTTTTTTTTTTTTTGCTCTCACTAATTTTTGTAGGGTTTAATTTTAATTTGCTCTTAATTTTCTTGATTTTTGAGGTGGAAGTTGAATTTATTGATTTAATCCTTTTTTTTCTTTTCTAATCTACAGCTGCTAACCAAAGGGTTGGCAGTTCGAATCCGTCAGGCGCTCCTTGGAAACTCTATGGGGCAGTTCTACTCTGTCCTACAGGGTCGCTATGAGTCGGAATTGACTCAACGGCACTGGGTTTGGTTTTTTTTTTTAATTTGAGTGTTCAGCACTATAAATTTCCTTTTAAGTGTTACTTTAGTGACATCATAGACGTTTTGTTGTTATTCAGTTCAAAATACTTCAGTTTTCCTTTTTATTTCTTCTTTGACTCATGGGTTGTTTTGAAGTGTGTTATTTAGTTACCAATCGTTTGGGGATTTTCCAGATATCTTTCTATTGTTTATTTCTAATTTAACTCCATTGTGGTCACAGAAGATATTTTGTATGACTTCAATCTTTTTAAACTTATTGATTCTTGTTTTGTGGCTCAGAATATCAGAATATTATCTGTTTAGATAAATGTTCTGTGAGCGCTTGAAAAGAATTTGTGATCTACTTTGTTGGGTAGAGTATTACATAAATGTCAATTAAGTCAAGTTAGTTAATACTGTAGTTCAGTTATTCTGTATCCCTACAGATATTTTTCTGCACTGAAGTCTTTGACTGTAATTGTGAATTTGTCTATGTCTCTTTGCAGTTCTGTCACTTTTTGCCTCATTCATTTTAAATTTCTGTTAATGGGTGCATAAACATTTAGGATTGTTATATTCTCTTCATTAGTTGACCCCTTTATCATTATGAGATAACATTCTTTACTACTAATAGTGTTCTTTGCTCTTAAACCTACTTTGTCTAATATTAAAGCCACTCCATCATTCATTTAGTTTGTGTTTACATAGTATTATCTTTTCTCATCCTTTTAATATTAATCTATTTGTGTTTTTATATTTGACATGTATTTGTTGTAGGCAGCAAATACATTTGTGCTTTTTATCCAATATGACAATCTCTGTCTTTTAATCAGGATGCTTAGGTCATCTACATTTAATGCAATTATTGATATTATTGGTTTGGTTTGTGTCTGTCATCTCATTATTTGACTTCTGGTTGTCTAATTTGTTCTTTGTTCTCTTCCTATTTTTCTGCCTTGTCTTGGATTAACTATTCTGGGATTCTGTTGTATCTACATTTTTGTTTATTCTCTTTGTTTTGATATCTAGTGGCTTCTCTTGGGTTTATAGAATACATTTTAACTTAATACAGTCTGTCTTCAAATAGTATTTAATAATTTCATATATAGTGTAAGAACCTTACAATAGTATACTTTTATGTTTACCCTGCTGGCATTTATCCTATTATTGTCATACATTTTATTTATATATGCCTTACAAAACCTGCAATACACTGTTAGCATTGTGCTTGATCTGTCAGTTATTCTTAAGGAGATTTAGGTAATAAGAAAAAGTAGTATACAATTATTAATGTATTTACCATTTCTGATGCTCTTCATTTCTTCGTTTACAACTAGATATCCATCTAGTCTTATTTTCCATCTGCCTGAAGGACTGACTTTGATATCTCTTGTAGTGCAGATCTACTGGTAATTAATACTTTCATACTTTCTATGCCTGAAAAGTATATATTTAATCTATAATTGAAAGATATTTTCACTGGGTGGTGCCGCAGTGGTTAAGCTCTCAGCTGCTAACTGAAAGTTCGGCAGTTCAAACCCACCAGCTGCTACGTGGGAAAAAGATGTGGTAGCCTACTTCTGTAAAGATTTACAGCCTTGGAAACCCTGTGGGGCAGTTCTGCTCTGCCCTCCAGGGTCGCTTTAAGTCAGAATTGACTCAACGGCAACAGGTTTGGCTTTTTTTGTTACAGAATTTCAGGTTGAAGACGTTGCTCCACTTGCATTGTTTCTGAAGAAAAATCTGCCAAAATTCATATTTTTTTTCTTTTGCATGTAAAGTGTCTTTTTTTTCTTGTTGCTGCTGTTTTTTTCTGGCTCCTTTAAAGACCTTTATCGTTGGTTTTGTGTGATTTGATTGTGAAGTTGCCTGTGGATAGTTTTCTTGGTATTCCTTTTCCTTTGAGTTCATTGACCTTCTTGACTCTAGTTTATTATTTTCATCAAACGTGGAAAATTTTTTACCATTATTTCTTCAATTATTTTTCTGTCCCATTCCATGTCAGGGGCTCATAATAATACTGTTATTATGCCTCTTGAAGTTATGTAACAGCTTATTGTTGGTGTCATTCTATTTATTTTTGAATACTCTTTTCCATTTGTATTTTGTTTTCTGTCATTTGTGTTGCTCTGTCTTCAAGTTAACTATTCTTTTGCATTTAACAGCAGATGGGATCTGCTATCAGTCCCATCTAGTGTATTCAGTGTATTTTCATTCTAGAAATTACAGTTTTCATCTCTACAAGTTCTATTTTTTAAAAATATTTTTGATGTCATTACTTAACTTTCTGAACATATGGAGTATATTTATTAAAAACCATTTCAGTATCCTTGTCTGCTCTTCTAATGTGTGTCAGTTCTAGGTTGGTTTCAGTTGATTGCTTCTTCTCATTATGGGTCATATTTTCCTGTTTCTTTGCACACCTGGTAATTTTTTATTGGATGCCAGGTACTGTGCATTTTAGCTTTTTGTGTACTGGATATTTTTTTATTCCTATAAATATTCTTGAGCATTGTTCTTAGAAGCAATTGTAAACAGTTTGATTGTTTCAGGTCTGCCTTGCTTAGCCTAGGATTAATTGTTCTACACTACTGAAGCAAGACCATTCTTTGTAATCTACCCAATAACCTGTAATCTTGAGATTGTCCAGTCCGGTTGGTAGAAACAAGCACCCTTCCTTGGCCCTGTATGGATGCTAGAAACTGTTCCCTTTAATACTTTCTAATGATTTTTCCCACATCCTTGAGTAGATTCCTCATACATGTATAGTATAGTTAGCATGTATCTGAATAACTTCAGAGTTGTGTCTGTAGCTGCCAAAACTCTGTCCTAAGAACTCTAGTTGCCTTGGCCTCAGTGGACTCTCAGCTCCATCTCTTCAACTTAGATAGACTGCTGACTCCCCCCTCCCCCAATTTCCTCCTCCCTGTGCCGTGGCTTTGGAGCTCTAGCTAGTAAGCCAGGGAAATCATGGGGTTTAACTTGTTTCCCTTCTGTCAGGTATCACTACCCATTATTCCTTGACGTCCATTATAAACTTTTGTTTCATATATAATGCCATTGGACCTCCCATTTTTCAGGCCCTTTGTTCCTCAAGTTGATCATAATCTATGATTATATTATGTACGTTTACTTTTTGTTTTACCATCCTTTACAAAGAATTAATTAAAGCAGGGACTGTGTATGAGTTATTCCTAGATACATCCCCAGCATGTAGCCATAGCACAATTCCATAGTATACATTCGGTAAATATTTGTTGAATGAATCATCCTCCCTCATCCACATTAATTAGTTGGACTTGGTGATTTATTGCATGTAGTAGTTAATGTTGGTGGGACATGTAGGATAAAACTCCGGTTTCTGGTTTGTACATCTAAGTTGATGATGGGACCATTTACTGAGTTAGGTGGCATAGTTGACTATATTTTCACAGGATGATGATGTGCTCAGTTTTAGACATACAGTAGTGCCCCCCGTCTGTGGATAGTACCAACGCTATATATACTGTGTTTTGTCCTGTACATACATACCTATGATAAAGTTTAATTTATAAACTACACACAGTAAGAGGTTAACAACAATAGCTAATAATAAAATAGAACAAGTATAACAATATCCTGTAATAAAAGTTATGTGAATGATGGAGTGGGACAGCACAGGATTTCATCACGCTATTCATTTAACATTTTTGGACTGCACTTGACCACGGGTAACTAAAATGGCAGAAAGCAAAACCACAAATAAGGGGACAGAAGAATGAATTTGAGGTGCATATATAATATTCAAATTTAAGCTTCTAATAGGCATTTGGAGATGCAGAGCTATATCTCACAGGAGAGATATTGACTGAAACAGATTGTAGTATCAGTATCCATAATGTAATCAAAGAGCCCTGGTGGCACAACAGTGAAGCACTCAACTACTAACCTAAAGGTTGGTGGCTCATACACACCCAGTGGCTTTATAGGAGAAGGACCTGGTCATCTGCTTCTGTAGAGCTTACACCTAGAAAACCTTATGGGGTAGTTCTACTTTGTCTCATGGGGTTGCTATAAGTAAAAATTGACTTGACAGTGCTCAACAACAACATAATGTAATCGAATTAATGTGAGAAAATTATATTACCTAGGGCAGTGATTCCCAATTGGGGATGGCTTTATCCCCCAGAAGACCTTCGGCAATATCTGGAGACATTTTTGGTTGTCACAACTAGGGAGGAGGTGGGAGAGGAGTGTTAATCACACCTTGTGAGTAGAGGCCTAGGATGCTGCTAAACATCTTATAAGACACAGGAAAACCCTCAACAACAAAAAATTTTCCAGTCCAACACGCCAGTGGTGCCTCTGTTGAGAAACTCAGGCCTAGAGAGTATTTGTAGATATACTATCCTGGATTGTCCGTCATCATTTGTGCCTGACTATTAATTGAAAAGTTGATGGTCTGAACCCACCCAGCAGTGCTACAGAATAAAGGCCTGGCATACTGCTTCTGTAAATATTACAGCCAAGAAAACCCCTATGGAGAAGTTCTATTCTGCAACACATGGACTCACCATGAGTTGGAATCCACTCAGTGGCAACAGGTTTGGTTTGGTTTAGTTTTGGTTACTGACTACTTCTAAGGTTTCTCCTACTTTGCAAAAACGAACCTAGGAACTGCATTCCCCAGAGTTCCCATCCCTGCTTGGTTTCTGATTAAAATTTGACAATGACAGGCTCATTTAGGCAGATTTGATATTAAACTTGGTGATTTCTTGAGAACTACAGAAAGTTTCCCAGAGTCACTTTAGAACAGTCAGCAAACTTTTACTGAAAAGGACCAGATAGTAAATATCTTAGGCTTTGTGGACCACATATATATAGTGTCTGTCACATACATTTTTTAACAACCCTTTAAATATGTATAAATAATTCTTAGCTTACTGGCCATACGAAAACAGGTTATAGGGCAGATTTTATTTTGCCAACCTCTTCTTAGAAATATCAAGATCTTCCAGACATGCTGTTGCTAATCACCAAGCGTCTGGCTAAGATCATGATGGCAGCTTTTCTGATCATTGGTGGCAGCTTCTATGAGCTTCTTCAGTTCTTTCTACAGTTGAATAAGCCCCTTAATTGCTTTATTAAGATTTTCATACCCAGAATATAGAGAGGTTCCTGTTTTCCTGACCAACTGCAGGTAAATACACATTCACATTGTACCTCTGCACTTATTGTAACTAATACACAACTTAATGTACCTTCAAATATTGTTCCTTTTCATAACAGCAGCCTTTTTTACAGCATGAGTTTGATGATACAGTGCCGTTTCTTCTAAGGATGTATTTGACTTTTGTAAGTAGTAGTGAAAGCTATAAAATTATTCTTTCTTTTATCTCACAGGAGTACAGAGACAAAGTAGCAGTAAATGACTTATCTTGGAATTTATATCAGGGGCAGATCTCCGTTCTTCTAGGACATAATGGGGCAGGAAAAACCACAACTTTGTCCATTCTCACAGGTGTGTATTCATCTCTGTGCACAACAGACGTCAAGTTCTTTCTAAAATTGTCGACCAATCAGTGAGTTTTGGTGTTGAGTGTGTTGTCATTTCAGTGATACCTAAACTTGTGTTTTAATTATTTGCAACCAAGATGTTCCAGGTGATGTAGCAACTCCATTTTTTTGATCAAAATACTCATATGCCAGGTATTTATGTAGGAACTGATCATATAGTGGTGATTACAAGGTCTTTACCCTCAATCTTATACTCCAGTAGGCATACAGACCAACTTGGAACTTGCAATATAGCATAAGTAAGAAGGGAGATATTATGTTTAAGGTGCTATTTTCTCAATAGAATGATACCTAATCCTATTTTGGGAATGAGGAAGAGGTAAGTTACAGCTAATCTGAGCAGAGTAGAAGGTATGAAGGGCTATGAAGGGAACGAGAGAACATTCTAATAATAAACTAAAACCAGGAGGCTTGAAAGCAGGGAATACCTGTATGAGTACAGCAGAGAAGGAGAATAAGCAATGGCAAAAGATGAGGCTAGAGGAATAATCAAAAAGGCAAGTCATAAAAGGCTTTGGAGAAGTCATACTATGAATTTCATAATTTATGCTGAGAACAGTGAGAAACCGTGGAACAGTTGTATATGCAGGTTTATACCTTAGAAAAGTTGCTTGCACCAGAAAGGGAAAATAGGTTGGATATGTGGTTAGTACAAGTCTGAGACTGTGGAATGGCTGAGCCTATAAGTGAAGGTTAAACAGCTTCTGCTTTAAGGCAAAAAGTAAGACCAAAGCTTAGTCAGAAAGGGCAGACAAAACTACCCAGATTCTCTGCTATTTTATATCTTTTACTCCCTCTAAATCTCAGTGAAAACTCTTCTCACAAGAATACTTCCTAACTAACATCACAAGGTATAGTCTGAATTATCATCTCCCTCAGAAAAAAAATTTTTTTTTTTTCATGAAATAAACAAGTGAATGGCTTTAACAAGCAGAAGTTTATTCTCTCACAGGCTAGTAGGCTAGAAGTCCAAGTTCAGGAAGCCCTGGTAGCGTAGTGGTTAAGCGCTATGGCTGCTAACCAAAAGGTAGGCAGTTCAAATCTGCCAGGCACTCCTTGGAAACTCTGTGGGGCAGTTCTACTCTGTCCTATAGGGTTGCTATGAGTCAGAATTGATGGCAACAAGTTTGGGTTGTTTTTTTTTTTTTAGTGTCAGCTCCAGGGAGAGGCTTTCTCTGTAGGCCTTGGAGCAAGGTCTTTGTTATCAATCTTCCCATGGTCTAGAAGCTTCTCCATGCAGGAGCCCCAGGTCCAAAGGACGCACGCTGCTCCTGGTGCTGCTTTCTGAGTGGCATGAGGTCCCTAACTCTCTGCTTGCTTCCCTTTCCTTTCTTGTAAGATAAAAGGTGGTGCAAGCCACACCCCAGGGAAACTACCTTTACATTGGCTCAGGAATGTGACCTTAGTAAGGGTCTTATATCCCACCCTAATCCTCTTTAACATATAATTACAATCACAAAATGGAGAAAATTATGCAATACTGGGAATTATAGCCTAACCAAGTTGACACATATTTTGGGGGGACACAGTTCAATCCATGACAGTTGGGTCTTCTTGATTTTTATGTATTCCACAGCAGTTTATTCAAAGCAAACACTGAGAACATGGTTGTTGAATCCAATTGACTTGAGCTTTGTGTATTCTCACAATTCATTTATATTTCCATTAACTGACATATTGCTTTAAATACTTACAAAAAGCATTTTTAAGTGTACAATTAATTTTTTTCTCTTTGTTTTGGTAAAATAAACATAACATAAAATTTACCATTTTCAAGTGTACAGTTTAGTGTTACTAAGTACATTTACACTGTCCAAACACCACCACTATCTGTTCCGTACATTTTTCATCACCACCAGAAGAGATCCAGTACCCATTAAGCAGTCATTCCTCATTTCCCCTCCACACTGCCCCGGCAACCACTAATTAGCTGTTTGTATGGATTTACCTATTTTAGATAGTTCATATAAATGGAATCACACAATATATGTTTTCTGTCTGTTTTCTTTCACTTGTGATAACATTTTTGAGGTTTATCCCTGCTGTAGCATATATGAGTACTTCATTTGTTTTTATTACTGAATATTATATATTATAATATATATTATATAATAATATTCCATTGCATGGCTGTACCACAATTTGTTTAACCATTCATCCATTGATGGATGTTTGCATTGCTTCTATTTTTAGTTATTGTGAATAGTGCCGTACGTGCATGTACAAGTATTTGAGTACCTGTTTTCAATTCTTTTGGATATATACCTGGTGACGGGATTCTTGGATCATGTAGAAATTCTATGCTTAACTTTTCGAAGCTGGTTTCCACGTAATCACACCATTTTGCATTCCTAACAGCAATGTACAAATACTCCAATTTCTCCAGCCTCCTCAACACTTGTTATTTTCTTCAATTATTATTATTATAGTAATCCTAGTGGGTATGAAGTGTTGTCTCATTGTATTTTGATTTGTTTCCATAAGAACTAATGATACTGAACACCTTTCCATGTGCTTATGGCCGCTTGTATATCTTCTTTAGAGAAAGGCCCATTGAAGTTCTTTTCCCATTTTTCAATTGAGTTGTTCCGTTGTGTTTTTATGTATTCTAGAGGTTGAACCCTTATCATATATATGATCTGCAAATATTTTTTCCTATTCTGTGAGCTGCGTTTCAACTATCCTGACAGTGTCCTTTCCTGCACAAAAGCTTTAATTTTGATGAAGTGCGACTTATTTTTATTTTGTTGCTCATGCATTTGGTGTCGTATACAAGAAGCCACTGGCAAAAGCAAGGTCATGCAAATTTGTGTTTTCTTCGAAGAGTTATAGTTTCTCCTCTTATATTTAGGCCTTTGGTCCATTTTGTGTTCATTTTTATGCATGGTATGAGGTAAGGGTCCAACATCATTCTTTGCACGGAGATATACATTTACCACCACAGCGTTTGTTAAGGAGACTGTTCTTTCCCCACTGAGTGATCTTGGTAACCTTGTCAAAAATCGATTCACGGGTTTATTTCTGGACCCTCAATTCTAGTTCATTAGTCTGTATCTGTACCCTTATAATAGTATCAAAACACTGTTTTGATTACTGTAGCTTTGTAGTAACTTTTGAAATCTGAAAGTGGGACCCCTCCTTTTTTGCTCTTTTTTTAAAGATCGTTCTGGCTGCTAGAAGTCCCTTGCAATTCCGTATGTATTTGAAGATCAGCTTTACGATATCTGCAAAAAAGGCCATTGGGATCTTGATAGGAATTGAATTGAATCTGTGTCTCACTGTAGGAAGTAATACCATTTTAGCAATCTAACTTGTGAACATTGGATATCTTTCCATCTATTTAGATTTTCTTTAATTTTTTTCAGCAAATGCTTTTTAGTTCATTTTATATGTCTTTTACCTGCGTGGTTAAATTTATCCCTAGCTACTTATTTTGGATGCTATTGTAAATAGAATTATTTTCTGAATTTCCTTTTTGGGTTGTTCACAGCTAGTGTATAGAAAAACAGCTGGTATTTGTATGTTGAACATATATCCTATAAGTTTGCTGGATTTATTCAGAAGCTCTAGAAGTTTTTTTGTGGATTCTTTGGGTTTTTTTTTTTTTTTTGTATACAGGATCATATGATTGGTGAATAAAGATAATTTCACATCTTCCATTCTAATTCAATGCCTTTTACTTCTTTTTCTTCCCCGATAGGTCTGGCTAGAACTGCCAGTACAATGCTGAATAGAATTGGCAACAGTGGGCATACTTGTATTGTTCCTGATCTCAGGGGGAAGGCTTTCAGTCTTTCACCATTGAGTGTGATGTCAACTTCTTTTTTTTTTCTCCCATAAATGTCCTTTCTCTTGTGGAGGAATGTCCTTTCTGTTCCTGGTTTGTTGAGTGTTTTTACCATGAAAAACTGTTGGATTTTGTGAAATGCTTTTTCCACATCTATTAAGATGATTGTGTCTGTGTGTGTGGTGTATTATATTGATTCATTTTCATATGTTGAACCATCCTTGCATGCCTGGGATAAATCCCACTTGGTCATGATGTATAATGGTTTTAATATGCTATGTGATTCAGTCTGCTAGTATTTTGTTGGAAATATTTGCATTTATATGCATGAGAGATACTGGTAAAAACCAAAAACCCACGGCAGTATATATATATATGTGTGTGTGTGTGTGTGTGTGTGTGTGTGTATTTTGTGTCTGATGTGTTTATCTGGCTTAGATATTAGATTAATACTGGTCTCATAAAATAAGTTAGAAAATATTTCTTCTTCAGTTTTTTGGAGGACTTTGAGAAGGATTCATGTTAAGTCTTCTTTAAATGTTTGGTAGAATTGATCAGTGAGCCCATCTGGTCCACCATTTTTCTTTGTGAGGATGAGTTTTATTACTGATTCAAGCTCTTTATTTGTTATAGATCTATTCAGATTTCCTATCTTCTTGAGTCGTTTTTGGTCTTTTGTATGTTTGTAAGAATTTGTCCATTTTATCTAGATTATTTAATTTATTGGTATAAAATTATTCATACTATTCTGTTGTTATTCTTTTTATTTCTGTAACATACATAATGTCCCTACAGTCATTTCCAGTTTTAGTAATCTGAGTCTTCACTCTTTTATTCTTAATCACTATAGCTAAAAGTTTGTCAATTTGTTGGGGTTTTTTTTTTTTTTTCAAAGAAACAACTTTTGGTTTCCTGATACTCTCTTTTTTGTTTATCTTCACTCAGATCTTTATTGTTTTCTTCTTTCTGATGGTTTGGGTTTAGTTTGCTCTTCCTTACCTAGTTCCTTAAGGTGTAAAGTGGCACAGTGGTTAAGAACTTGGTTGCTAACTTAATCTTCGGCAGTTCAAACCTACCAACTGCTCATTGGAAACACTAGGGGGCAGTTCTACCCTGTGCTGTAGAGTTGCTGTGAATTGGAATTGACTCACCAGCAATGGGTTTAAGGTGTAAAATTAGATTATGGATTTGGGATCCTTCTTTTTTTAATATAGTCATTATCACTATAAATTTCTTTTTGAGCACTGCTTTTTTTTTCTATACATCCCATAAGTTTCTATACATTATGTTTTATTTACAGTTGTCTCAAAGTATTTTCTAATTTCCCTTGTGATTTCTTCTTTGATGCCTTGGTTGTTTAAGAGTATGTTGTGTAATTTCCACTCATTTTTGAATTTTTCAGTTTACCTTCTGTTACGGATTTCTAGTGTAGTTCCATTGTGTTTGGAGAAGTTGTATGATTTCAGTCTTTTTAAACTTATTGAGACTTGTTTTGTAGCCTAAAATATGGTCTATCCTAGAGAATGTCTGTGCACACTTGAGATGAATGTATATTCTGCTGTTGTCAGATTGAGTGTTGGTTTATAGTGTTGCTCAAGTCCTCCATTTCCTTATTGATACTCTATTAAATGAATGATTTGTTTTATAAGGATCAGCACAAAGCTGGGTCCTATGAGGCGGAGGCTAAAGATGTCCCAAGTGTCCGGCCTTTCCAAGCAGCTGTACCACTCCATCATCTCTAACATCAACTACTCTCCCTCCCCTCAGTACTCTTCCTCCTGTCTTTGGGTTCCCTAATTCACTGCAACATCTCACAGAACTCAAGAACTGTATAAAGGAAAAGGCTCACACAGTTATAGAGGCTAGCAGGTCTCAAATTCATGGGTCAGGTATTGGCTTCTCCCTCGCCCTCAGTCTCTGCCCAAAAGGCACTCAGCTTTCTCTCTCAATGGGCCAGGAAACCCACTGTATTGTCTCCTGCAGGTCACTCCTGACGGTTTCTCCTGCTGGTCTCTTCTTCCTTGGTGGTGGTGGACTCTCCTTTCTGCTCTGGAATTGGCTCTCTTTTAAGGCAAAACTGACCAGTCCCCTTGGCAGGCCACAATTATCTTATTTGCACAGCCTCACCCAGTCACCTGGGTGGGAGTTACAAGGCCTTGGCAAGAAAGGCCATACTAAGTAATTCATCACACTGCATCTGTCAGTATAGTAATGTATATAATGTATAGTTCTATACGTTGTTGAAGGTGAGTTATTAAACCTCAGTTTTTACTTAATATATAATTGTTTTACATAATTTACAAGTAAAATTGTTAAATCTTCTTGATGGATTGACCCTTTTATCAATATACAGTGTTTTCATTTGTAACAATTTTTGACTGAAAGTCTATTTTATCTTATATTAATACAGCTACTCCAGCTCATTTTTGGTTAGTATTTGCATGGAGCATCTTTTTCCATTTATTTTTCTTTCAGTCTAATTGTGTCTTTGGATATAAAGTGAGTCTTTTGTAGACAGCATATAGTTGACTCGGTTTTTTTTTTTTAATCCATTTCCAATCTCTCTTTTCATTGAATAATTTTAATCTGTTAAAGTAATTATTGATAATGAAGGATTTCTGCCTTTTTGCTCTTCACTTTCTATATAACTTATACCTTTTTTGTTCCTCAATCCTTCCATTACTGCTTTCTTTTGTATTTAATTTTTCCTTATGTTTCTTGCATTTATTAATTCTCCTTGTTTATTTTTCTATATATTTTTTAGTTAGTGCATTACCCCAGGGATTACAAATTACATTTTCAACTTACAACAATATGCTTTTAATTAATAACAACTTAGCTTCATTCATATACAAAAACTTTGCTTGTATATAGCTTTTTCCCTTCGCTCTTATGTTGTTGTTGTCACAAATTCCACATTTATACATAGTATGTTTTTTTATGTCTGTAAACATAGATGTATCATGATGGTGCAGGTAAAAAAGAAGTCACAAACAAACCAAAATAATAATATAAAAGCATTATATTATATGAACTGTTATAATATGAAAGCAAATTTAAAAGCATCTTATGGTTGCCTACTTAGTTACATTTAGTGGTGTACTTTATTTCATTTGTCTTTGAGTTACTATTGAGTTTCTTATCATTTCAACCTGAAAGACTCCCTTTAATATTTCTTGTAGGGCATGTCTAGTACTGACAAACTCCCTCAACTTTTGTTTATCTAAGAATGTCATAATTTGTCCTTAATTTTTGAAATATAACTTTGCTAAATACAGAATTTTCGATTGATGTTTTTTTCTTTCAGCATTTTAAATGGGCCATCCCACTGCTTCTCACCTCCTTGGTTTTCCATGAGAATTGTTTTTACACAGCAAGTTTCTTCTCTTATGCTTTTTTCAAGATTCTCTCTTTGTTTATAGTTTTCAGCTGTTTTATTATAATGAGTCTAGGTGTGGATCTTTTTGAGCTTTTCCTTATTCGAATTTGTTGAGCTTCTTGGATGTATAAGTTCATATATTTCATCAACTTTGGGATATTTTAGACTACTGTTTCTTTCATTGTCCTTTCTGCCCCTTTCTCTTTCTCCTTTCCTTCTGGGATTCCTATAATGTATCTATTAGCAAACTTGATGCTGTTCCACAGGTTTTTAGACTCTGTCCATTTTTCTTCATTGTTTGTCCTTTCTTAAGTGAGGATGATATCCATTGTCCTATCTTCAAGATCATTGATCCTTTCTTCTGCATACTCAAATCTGCTGTTGAGCATTTCTAGTGAATTTTTTATTTTAGTTATTGTATATTTTTAGCTCCAGAATTTCTGTTTGGTTCCTGTTTATAATTTGTTGTTGTTAAAAAAAAAAGTGCCATCAAATCAGTTCCAACTCATAGTGATCCTGTGTACAACAGACCAACACACTGCCCAATCCTATGCCATCTTCACAGTCATTGCTGTTTGAGGCCTGTTGTTGCGGCCACTGTGTCAGTCCATCCCATTGAGGGTATTCTTCTTTTTTACTGACCCTCTGCTTTACCAAATATGATGTCCTTCTCCAGGGACTGGTCCCTCCTGATAACATGTCCAGAGGACATGAGGCGAAGTCTTGCCATCCTTCTTTCTAAGGAACATTCGGGCTGTACTACTTCCAAGACAGATTTGTTCCTTTTTCTGGCAGTCCATAGTATGTTTATAATTAATACTCTTGTTTTAAAATGTTTTTGTCTACAAAGTCCATTGTCTGCATTTCCTCAGTGATAATTTCTGTCACTTTATTATGTTCTTTTGAATGGGCCATCATTTCCTATTTCTTTATATGCCTTGTGATTTTTAAAAAATTTATGATTTGAATATTATAATGTGCTCACTCTAGAAATCAGATTCTCCCCTTTCATAGGATTTGCTTTTTTTAATTGATTGTTGAAGGCTGTAGTAGTCCATTTGATTAGTGACATCCCTAAGTATTTTTTTAAATAATTTTTATTATGCTTTAAGTGAAAGTTTACAAATCAAATCAGTCTCTCACACAAAAACCCATATACACCTTGCTACACATTCCCAATTACTCTCTCCCTAATGAGACAGCCGGTTCTCTCCCTCCACTCTCTCTTTTTGTGTCCTTTCTGCCAGCTTCTAACCCCCTCCACCCTCTCATCTCCCCTCCAGGCAGGAGATGCCAACATAGTCTCAACTGTCCACCTGATCCAAGACGCTCACTCCTCACCAGCATCCCTCTCCAACCCATTGTCCAGTCCAATCCATGTCTGAAGAGTTGGCTTCGGGAATGGTTCCTGTCCTGGGGCAACAAAAGGTCTCGGGGCCATGACCACTGGGGTCCTTCCGGTCTTAGTCAGACCATTAAGTCTGGTCTTATGAGAATTTGGGGTCTGCATCCCCCTGCTCTCCTGATCTCTCAGGTGTTCTCTGTTGTGTTCCCTGTCAGGGCCGTCGTCGATTGTAGCCGGGCACCATCTAGTTCTTCTGGTCTCGGGATGATGTAGTTGCTGGTTCCTGTGGCCCTTTCTGTCTCTTGGGCTCGTAATCACCTTGTGTTCTTGGTGTTCTTCATTCTCCTTTGATCCAGGTGGATTGAGACCAATTGATGCATCTTAGATAGCCGTTTTCTAGAGTTTTAAGACCCCAGATGCCACTTTTCAAAGTGGGATGCAGAATGTTTTAATAGATTTTATTATGCCAGTTGACTTAGATGTCCCCTGAAACCATGGTACCCAGACCCCTGCCCCTGCTGTGCTGGCCTTCGAAGCACTCAGTTTATTCAGGAAACTTCTTTGCTTTTGGTTTAGTCTAATTGTGCTGACCTCCCCTGTATTGTGTGCTGTCTTTCCCTTCACCTAAAGTAGTTCTTATCTACTAACTAATTAGTGAATACCCCTCTCCTACCCTTCCTCCCTCCCCCCTCTCGTAACCACAAAAGAATGTTTTCTTTTCGGTTTAAACTATTTCTCAAGTTCTTATAATAGTGGTCTTATACAATATTTGTCCTTTTGCAACTAATTTCACTCAGCATAATGCCTTACAGATTCCTCCATGTTATGAAATGTTTCACAGATTCCTCACTGTTCTTTATCGATGCGTAGTATTCCACTGTGTGAATATACAATAATTTATTTATCCATTCATCCATTGATGGGCACCTTGGTTGCTTCCATGTTTTTGCTATTGTAAACAGTGCTGCAATAAACATGGGTGTGCATGTATCTCTTCATGTAAAGGCTCTTATTTCTCTCGGATATATTCCAAGGAGTGGGATTGCTGGATCGTTATGGTAGTTCTATTTCTAGCTTTTTAAGGAAGCACCAAATCGATTTCCAAAGTGGTTGTACCATTTTACATTCCCGCCAGCAGTGTATAAGTGTCCCAATCTCTCCACAGCCTCTCCAACATTTATTATTTTGTGTTTTTTGGATTAATGCCAGCCTTGTTGGAGTGAGATGAAATCTCATTGTAGTTTTGTTCTGCATTTCTCTAATGGCTAATGATGGTGAATATTTCCTCACATATCTGTTAGCTACCTGAATGTCTTCTTTAGTGAAGTGTCTATTCATATCTTTTGCCCATTTTTTAATTGGGATATTTGTCTTTTTGCAGTTGGGTTTTTGCAGTATTATGTAGGTTTTAGAGATCAGGTGCTGATCATAAATGTCATAGCTAAAAACTTCTTCCCAGTCTGTAGGTAGTCTTTTTACTCTTTTGGTGAAGTCTTTGGATGAGCATAAGTTTTGATTTTTAGGGGCTCCCAGTCATCTAGTTTTTCTTCTACGTTCTTTATAATGTTTTCTATACTGTTTCTGCCATGTATTAGGGCTCCTAACGTTGTCCCTATTTTTTCTTCCATGATCTTTATTGTTTTAGATTTTATATTTAGGTTTTTGATCCATTTTGAGTTAGTTTTTGTGCATGGAGTGAGGTATGGGTCTTGTTTCATTTTTTTGCAGATGGATATCCAGTTATGCCAGCACCATTTGTTAAAAAGATTGTCTTTTCCCCATTTAACTGCTTTGGGGCCTTTGTCAAATATCAGCTGCTCATATGTGGATGGATTTATGTCTGGATTCTCAATTCTGTTCCATTGGCCCATGTAATCTGTTGTTGTACCAGTACCAGGCTGTTTTGACTACTGTGGCGGTATAATAGGTTCTAAGATCAGGTAAAGTAAGGCCTCCTACTTTGTTCTTCTTTTTCAGTAATGCCTTATTTATCCGGGGCCATATGAAATTGGTGATTTGTTTTCCATCTCATTGAAGAATGTTGTTGGAATTTGGATCGGAATTGCATTGCATGTATAGACCACTTTTGGTAGAATAGACATTTTTATAATGTTAAGCCTTCCTATCCATGAGCAAGGTATGTTTTTCCACTAATGTAAGTCTCTTTTGGTTTCTTGCAGAAAGGTACTGTAGTTTTTTTTGTATAAGTCTTTTACGTCTCTGGTAAGATTTAATTCCTAAGTATTTTATCTTCTTGGGGGCTACTGTAAATGGAATTGATTTGGTGATTTCCTTTTCGATGTTCTTTTTGTTAGTGTAGAGGAATCCAACTGATTTTTGTATGTTTATCTTGTATCCCGATACTCTGCTGAACTCTTCTATTAGTTTCATTAGTTTTCTGGAGGATTCCTTAGGGTTTTCTGTGTATAAGAGCATGTCATCTGCAAACAGAGATAATTTGACTTGTTCCTTGCCAGTCTGGATGCCCTTTATTTCTTTATCTAGCCTAATTGCTCTGGCTAGGACCTCTAGCACAACGTTAAATAAGAGTGGTGATAAAGGGCAATTTTGTCTGGTTCCCGATCTCAGTGTGAATGCTTTCAGGCTCTCTCCATTTAGGGTGATGTTGGCTGTTGGCTTTGTATAAATGCCCTTTATTATGTTGAGGAATTTTCCTTCTATTCCTATCTTGCTGAGAGTTTTTATCATGAATGAGTGTTGAACTTTGTCAAATGCCTTTTCTGCATCAATTGATAAAATCATGTGATTCTTGTCTTTTGTTTTATTTATATGGTGGATTACATTAATTGTTTTTCTAATGTTGAACCATCCCTGCATACCTGGTATGAATCCCACTTGGTCATGGTGAATTATTTTTTTGATATGTTGTTGAATTCTGTTGGCTAGAATTTTGTTGAGGATTTTTGCATCTACATTCATGAGGGATATAGGTCTATAATTTTCTTTTCTTGTGGTGTCTTTACCTGGTTTTGGTATCAGGGATATGGTGGTTTCATAGAATGAATTTAGCAGTATTCCCTCCTTTTCTATGCTCTGAAATACCTTTAATAGTAGTGGTGTTAACTCTTCTCTGAAAGTTTGGTAGAACTTTGCAGTGAAGCCGACAGGACTGGGGCTTTTTTTGTTGGGAGTTTTTTGATTACCTTTTCAATGTCCTCTTTTGTTATGGATCTATTTAGTTGTTCTACCTCTGTTTGTATTAGTTTAGGTAGCTATTGTGTTTCTAGGAATTCATCCATTTCTTCTAGGTTTTCAAATTTGTTTGAGTATAGTTTTTCATAGTAATCTGATATGATTCTTTTAATTTCAGTTGGATCTGTTGTAATATCGCCCCTCTCATTTCTTATTCAGGTTATTTGCTTCCTCTCCTGCTTTTCTCTTGTCAGTTTGTCCAGTGGTTTATCAATTTTGTTGAGTTTTTCAAAAAACCAGCTTTTGGCCTTGTTAATTCTTTCAATTGTTTTTCTGTTTTCTATTTCATTTAGTTCAGCTCTAATTTTTATTATTTGTTTTCTTCTGGTCCTTGTGGGTTTCTTTTGTTGCTCTCTTTCTATTGGTTCAAGTTCTAGGGATAGTTCTTTTATTTTGGCCCTTTCTTCTTTTTGGATGTGTGCGTTTATTGATATAAATTGGCCCCTGAGCACCGCTTTTGCTGTGTCCCAAAGGTTCTGATAGGAAGTGTTTTCATTCTCATTGGATTCTTGGAATTTCTTTATTCCATCCTTAATGTCTTCTATAATCCAGTCTTTTTTAAGCAGGGTATTGTTCCAAGTGTTTGATTTCTTTTCCTTGCTTTTCCTATTATTGGTTTCCACTTTTATGGCCTTATGCTCAGAGAAGATGCTTTGTAATATTTCAGTGTTTTGGATTCTGCTAAGGCTTGCTTTATGACCTAATATGGGGTCTATTTTAGAGAATGTTCCATGTGCACTAGAAAAGAAAGTATACCTGGTTGCTGTTGGGTGGAGTGTTCTGTATATGTCTATGAGGTCAAGTTGGTTGATTGTGGCATTTAGATCTTCTTTGTCTTCATTGAGCTTCTTTCTGGATGTCCTGTCCTTCACCAAAAGTGGTGTGTTGAAGTCTCCTACTATTATTGTGGAACCGTCTATTTCACTTTTCAGTGCTGATAGAGTTTGTTTTATGTATCTTGCAGCCTTGTCATTGGGTGCATAAATATTTAATAGAGTTATATCTTCTTGGTATGTTGTCCCTTTAATCATTATGTAGTGTCCTTCCTTATCCTTTATGATGGATTTAACTTTAAAGTCTATTTTGTCAGAAATTAATATTGCCACTCCTGCTTTGATTGTTGTTTGCTTGATATATTTTTTTCCATCCTTTGAGTTTTAGTTTGTTTATATCTCTAAGTCTAAGGTGTGTCTCTTGTAGGCAGCATATAGACGGATCTTGTTTTTTAATCCATTCTGCCACTCTCTGTCTCTTTATTCGTGCATTTAGTCCATTTACATTCAGGGTAATTATGGATAGGTATGAATTTAGTGCTATCATTTTGATGTCTTTTTTTGTGTGTTGTTGACAGCTTCTTTTTCCCACTTGATTTTATGTGCAGAGTAGATTTTCTTTATATATTGTCCTTTCCTCATATTTGTTGTTGTTGATTTTGTTTCTGCTGAGTCTGTATTTTTCCTTTCTATTTTATTTTGATGATTAGGACAGTTTTTGTCTTCTTTGTGATTACCTTATTATTTACCCTTATTTTTCTAAATTTATGACTTTTATTTCTTTGTATCACCATATCTTCCTCTCCATATGGAAGGTGTATGATTACATTTCTTAGCCACTCTTTATTATTTTAATGTTGTCT
This sequence comes from Loxodonta africana, assembly GCF_030014295.1. Lineage (NCBI taxonomy): Eukaryota > Metazoa > Chordata > Mammalia > Proboscidea > Elephantidae > Loxodonta > Loxodonta africana. Next base: position 77,903,055 of record NC_087353.1, read on the forward strand.
TCTTTTATATAATAACATCACCGTTACCCTGTGTTGGGTTTTTTTTTTAAATCTTGGTTTTTTTTTTTTTCCTGGATTTCCCTGTCTAGGTTGACTTGTGGTTGCTCTGCCCAGTGTTCTAGTCTTGGGTCAATAACTGATATTATTGATTTTCTAACCAAAGAACTCCCTTTAGTATTTCTTGTAGTTTTGGTTTGGTTTTTACGAATTTCCTCAACTTGTGTTTATCTGGAAATGTCTTAATTTCACCTTCATATTTAAGAGACAGTTTTGATGGATATATGATTCTTGGCAGGCAATTTTTTTCCTTCAATTTTTTAATTATTTCATCCCATTGCCTTCTTGCCTGCATGGTTTCTGCCAAGTAGTCCGAGCTTATTCTTATTGGCTCTCCCTTGTAGGTGACTTTTCTTTTATCCCTCGCTGCTCTTATAATTGTCTCCTTGTCTTTGGTTTTGGCAAGCTTGATTATAATATGTCTTGGTGACTTTCTTTTTTTTTTTTTAATTAACTTTTATTAAGCTTCAAGTGAACGTTTACAAATCCAATCAGTCTGTCACATATAAGTTTACATACATCTTACTCCCTACTCCCACTTGCTCTCCCCCTATTGAGTCAGCCCTTTCAGTCTCTCCTTTTGTGACAATTTTGCCAGCTTCCCTCTCTCTCTATCCTCCCATCCCCCCTCCAGACAAGAGTTGCCAACACACTCTCAAGTGTCCACCTGATTTAATTAGCTCACTCTTCATCAGCATCTCTCTCCCCCCCGCTGACCAGTCCCTTTCACGTCTGATGAGTTGTCTTCGGAGATGGTTCCTGTCCTGTGCCAACAGAAGGTCTGGGGAGCATTGCCTCCGGGATTCCTCTAGTCTCAGTCAGACCATTAAGTATGGTCTTTTTATGAGAATTTGGGGTCTGCATCCCACTGATCTCCTGCTCCCTCAGGGGTTCTCTGTTGTGCTCCCTGTCAGGGCAGTCATCGATTGTGGCCGGGCACCAACTAGTTCTTCTGGTCTCAGGATGATGTAGGTCTCTGGTTCATGTGGCCCTTTCTGTCTCTTGGGCTCTTAGTTGTCATGTGACCTTGGTGTTCTTCATTTTCCTTTGCTCCAGGTGGGTTGAGACCAATTGATGCATCTTAGATGGCCGCTTGTTAGCATTTAAGACCCCAGACACCACATTTCAAAGTGGGATGCAGAATGATTTCATAATAGAATTATTTTGCCAATTGACTTAGAAGTCCCCTCAAACCATGTTCCCCAAACCCCCACACTTGCTCCGCTGACCTTTGAAGCATTCATTTTATCCCAGAAACTTCTTTGCTTTTGGTCCAGTCCAATTGAGCTGACCTTCCATGTATTGAGTGTTGTCTTTCCCTTCACCCAAAGCAGTTCTTATCTACTGATTAATCAATAAAAAACCCTTTCCCTCCCTCCCTCCCCCCCCCCTCGTAACCACAAAAGTATGTGTTCTTCTCAGCTTTTACTGTTTCTCAAGATCTTATAATAGTGGTCTTATACAATATTTGTCCTTTTGCCTCTGACTAATTTCGCTCAGCATAATGCCTTCCAGGTTCCTCCATGTTATGAAATGTTTCACAGATTCATCACTGTTCTTTATCGATGCCTAGTATTCCATTGTGTGAATATACCACAATTTATTTAACCATTCATCCATTGATGGACACCTTGGTTGCTTCCAACTTTTTGCTATTGTAAACAGAGCTGCAATAAACATGGGTGTGCATATATCTGTTTGTGGGAAGGCTCTTGTATCTCTAGGGTATATTCCGAGGAGTGGGATTTCTGGGTTGTATGCTAGTTCTATTTCTGTTTAAGATAACGCCAGATAGATTTCCAAAGTGGTTGTACCATTTTACATTCCCACCAGCAGTGTATAAGAGTTCTCTCCGCAGCCTCTCCAACATTTATGACTTTGTGTTTTTTGGATTAATGCCAGCCTTGTTGGTGTGAGATGGAATCTCATTGTAGTTTTAATTTGCATTTCTCTAATGGCTAATGATCAAGAGCATTTTCTCATGTATCTGTTGGCTGCCTGAATATCTTCTTTAGTGAAATGTGTGTTCATATCCTTTGCCCACTTCTTGATTGGGTTGTTTGTCTTTTTGTGGTTGAGTTTTGACAGAATCACGTAGATTTTAGAGATCAGGCACTGGTCGGAGATGCCACAGCTGAAAATTCTTTCCCAGTCTGTAGGTGGTCTTTTTACTCTTTTGGTGAAGTCTTTAGATGAGCATAGGTGTTTGATTTTTAGGAGCTCCTAGTTATCGGGTTTCTCTTCATCATTTTTGGTAATGTTTTGTATTCTGTTTATGCCTTGTATTAGGGCTCCTAGGGTTGTCCCAATTTTTTCTTCCATGATCTTTATCGTTTTAGTCTTTATGTTTAGATCTTTGATCCACTTGGAGTTAGTTTTTGTGCATGGTGTGAGGTATGGGTCCTGTTTCATTTTCTTGCAAATGGATATCCAGTTATGCCAGCACCACTTGTTAAAAAGACTATCTTTTCCCCAATTAACTGACACTGGTCCTTTGTCAAATATCAGCTGCTCATACGTGGATGGATTTATATCTGGGTTCTCAATTCTGTTCCATTGGTCTATGTGCCTGTTGTTGTACCAGTACCAGGCTGTTTTGACTACTGTGGCTGTATAATAGGTTCTGAAATCAGGTAGAGTGAGGCCTCTCACTTTCTTCTTCTTTTTCAGTAGTGCTTTGCTTATCCGGGGCTTCTTTCCCTTCCATATGAAATTGGTGATTTGTTTCTCTATCCCCTTAAAATATGACATTGGAATTTGGATCGGAAGTGCGTTATATGTATAGATGGCTTTTGGTAGAATAGACATTTTTACTATGTTAAGTCTTCCTATCCATGAGCAAGGTATGTTTTTCCACTTAAGTATGTCCTTTTGAATTTCTTGTAGTAGAGCTTTGTAGTTTTCTTTGTATAGGTCTTTTACATCTTTGGTAAGATTTATTCCTAAGTATTTTATCTTCTTGGGGGCTACTGTGAATGGTATTGATTTGGTTATTTCCTCTTCGGTGTTCTTTTTGTTGATGTAGAGGAATCCAAGTGATTTTTGTATGTTTATTTTATAACCTGAGACTCTGCCAAACTCTTCTATTAGTTTCAGTAGTTTTCTGGAGGATTCCTTAGGGTTTTCTGTGTATAAGATCATGTCATCTGCAAATAGTGATAACTTTACTTCTTCCTTGCCAATCCGGAAGCCCTTTATTTCTTTGTCTAGCCTAATTGCCCTGGCTAGGACTTCAAGTACGATGTTGAATAAGAGCGGTGATAAAGGGCATCCTTGTCTGGTTCCCGTTCTCAAGGGAAATGCTTTCAGGCTCTCTCCATTTAGAATGATATTGGCTGTTGGCTTTGCATAGATGCCCTTTATTATGTTGAGGAATTTTCCTTCAATTCCTATTTTGGTAAGAGTTTTTATCATAATTGGGTGTTGGACTTTGTCAAATGCCTTTTCTGCATCAACTGATAAGATCATGTGGTTTTTATCTTTTGTTTTATTTATGTGATGGATTACATTAATGGTTTTTCTGATATTAAACCAGCCTTTCATACCTGGTATAAATCGCACTTGATCATGGTGAATTATTTTTTTGATGTGTTGTTGGATTCTGTTGGCTAGAATTTTGTTGAGGATTTTTGCATCTATGTTCATGAGGGATATAGGTCTATAATTTTCTTTTTTTGTGGTGTCTTTACCTGGTTTTGGTATCAGGGAGATGGTGGCTTCATAGAATGAGTTGGGTAGTATTCCGTCATTTTCTATGCTTTGAAATACCTTCAGTAGTAGTGGTGTTAACTCTTCTCTGAAAGTTTGGTAGAACTCTGCAGTGAAGCCGTCTGGGCCAGGGCTTTTTTTTGTTGGAAGTTTTTTGATTACCGTTTCAATCTCTTTTTTTGTTATGGGTCTATTTAGTTGTTCTACTTCTGAATGTGTTAGTTCAGGTAGGTAGTGTTTTTCCAAGAATTCATCCATTTCTTCTAGGTTTGCAAATTTGTTAGAGTACAATTTTTCGTAGCAATCTGAAATGATTCTTTTAATTTCATTTGGTTCTGTTGTGATGTGTTCCTTCTCGTTTCTTATTCGGGTTATTTGTTTCCTTTCCTATATTTCTTTAGTCAGTCTAGCCAGTGGTTTATCAATTTTGTTAATTTTTTCAAAGAACCAGCTTTTGGCTGTGTTAATTCTTTCAATTGTTTTTCTGTTCTCTAATTCATTTAGTTCAGCTCTAATTTTTATTATTTGTTTTCTTCTGGTGCCTGATGGGTTCTTTTGTTGCTCACTTTCTATTTGTTCAAGTTGTCGGGACAGTTCTCTGATTTTGGCTCTTTCTTCTTTTTGTATGTGTGCATTTATCTATAGAAATTGGCCTCTGAGCACTGCTTTTGCTGTGTCCCAGAGGTTTTGATAGGAAGTATTTTCATTCTCGTTGCATTCTATGAATTTCCTTATTCCCTCCTTGATGTCTTCTATAACCCAGTCTTTTTTTAGGAGGGTATTGTTCATTTTCCAAGTATTTGATTTCTTTTCCCTAGTTTTTCTGTTATTGATTTCTAGTTGTATTGCCTTGTGGTCTGAGAAGATGCTTTGTAATATTTCGATGTTTTGGAGTCTGCAAAGGTTTGTTTTATGACCTAATATGTGGTCTATTCTAGAGAATGTTCCATGTGCGCTAGAAAAAAAATTATACTTTGCAGCAGTTGGGTGGAGAGTTCTGTATAAGTCAATGAGGTCAAGTTGGTTGATTGTTGTCATTAGGTCTTCCGTGTCTCTATTGAGCTTCTTACTGGATGTCCTGTCCTTCTCCGAAAGTGTTGTGTTGAAGTCTCCTACTATAATTGTGGAGGTGTCTATCTCACTTTTCAGTTCTGTTAAAATTTGATTTATGTATCTTGCAGCCCTGTCATTGGGTGCATAAATATTTAATATGGTTATGTCTTCCTGATCAATTGTCCCTTTTATCATTATGTAGTGTCCTTCTTTATCCTTTGTGGTGGATTTAAGTCTAAAGTCTATTTTGTCTGAAATTAATATTGCTACTCCTCTTCTTTTTTGCTTATTGTTTGCTTGATATATTTTTTTCCATCCTTTGAGTTTTAGTTTGTTTGTGTCTCTAAGTCTAAGGTGTGTCTCTTATAGGCAGCATATAGATGGATCGTGTTTCTTTATCCAGTCCAAGACTCTCTGTGTCTTTATTGGTGGATTTAGTCCGTTTACATTCAGCGTAATTTATAGATAAATAAGTTTTTAGTGCTGTCATTTTGATGCCTTTTCATGTGTGTTGTTGGCCATTTCATTTTTCCACATACTTTTTTGTGCTGAGACGTTTTTCTTAGTAAATTGTGAGATCTTCATTTTCATAGTGTTTGACTTTATGTTAGCTGAGTCGTTATGTTTTTCTTGGCTTTTATCTTGAGTTATGGAGTTGTTATACCTTTTTGTGGTTACCTTATTATTTACCCCTATTTTTCTTAGTAAAAACCTAACTTGTATCGTTCTATATTGCCTTGTATCACTCTCCATCTGGCAGTTCAATGCCTCCTGTATTTAGTCCCTCTTTTTGATTATTGTGATCTTTTACCTATTGACTTCCATGATTCCCTGTTATGTGTATTATTTTATTTATTTATTTATATTTTTTTAAATTAATCTTAATTTGTTTGTTTTTGTGATTTCCCTATTTGAGTTGATATCAGGACGTTCTGTTTTGTGACCTTGTATTGTGCTGGTACCTGATATTATTGGTTTTCTGACCAAACAATATCCTTTAGTATTTCTTGTAGCTTTGGTTTGGTTTTTGCAAATTCTCTAAGCTTGTGTTTATCTGTAAATATCTTAATTTCGCCTTCATAGTTCAGAGAGAGTTTTGCTGGATATATGATCCTTGGCTGGAAGTTTTTCTCCTTCAGTGCTCTGTATATGTCGTCCCATTCCCTTCTTGCCTGCATGGTTTCTGCTGAGTAGTCAGAACATATTCTTATTGATTCTCCCTTGAAGGAAACCTTTCTTTTCTCCCTGGCTGCTTTTAAAATTTTCTCTTTATCTTTGGTTTTGGCGAGTTTGATGATAATATGTCTTGGTGTTTTTCTTTTTGGATCAATCTTAAATGGGGTTCGATGAGCATCTTGGATAGATATCCTTTCGTCTTTCATGATGTCAGGGAAGTTTTGTGTCAGGAGTTCTTCAACTATTTTCTCTGTGTTTTCTGTCCCCCCTCCCTGTTCTGGAACTCGAATCACTCGCCAGTTATCCTTCTTGATAGAGTCCCACATGATTCTTAGGGTTTCTTCATTTTTTTTTAATTCTTTTATCTGATTTTTTTTCAGCTATGTTGGTGTTGATTCCCTGGTCCTCCAGATGTCCCAGTCTGCATTCTAGTTGCTCGAGTCTGCTCCTCTGACTTCCTATTGCGTTGTCTAATTCTGTAATTTTATTGTTAATCTTTTGGATTTCTACATGCTGTCTCTCTATGGATTCTTGCAACTTATTAATTTTTCCACTATGTTCTTGAATAATCTTTTTGAGTTCTTCAACAGTTTTATCAGTGTGTTCCTTGGCTTTTTCTGCAGTTTGCCTTATTTCATTTGTGATTTCTTGAAGCATTCTGTAAATTAGTTTTTTATATTCTGTATATGATAATTCCAGGATTGTATCTTCATTTGGAAAAGATTTTGATTCTTTTGTTTCGGGGGTTGGAGAAGCTGTCATGGTCTGCTTCTTTATGTGGTTTGATATGGACTGCTGTCTCCGAGCCATCACTGGGAAACTAGTTTTTCCAGAAAATCTGACTGGTACGCTGGCTCCAGGCTCTGAAAACAATCGCTGCCTCCCCGTATTTGTTCGTTCTCCGTCTCTAAATCTGAGTTTGTTGTTCAGAGTTCGTAGATTGTTATGTATGTGATCGATTCACCTGTTTTTCCGAGTCTTTGTTGCAAGAGGGATCCGCGGTAGTGTCCACCTAGTCCGCCATCTTGGCCCCGCCTCCCGGTGACTTTCTTTTAAGATCTACCTTATGTGGAGTTCGATGAGCATCCTGAATAGATATCTTCTCATCTTTCACAATATCAGGGAAGTTTTCTGCCAACAAATCCTCAACAATTTTCTCTGTATTTTCTGTTATCCCTCCTTGTTCTAGTACTCCAATCACTCGTAGGTTATTTCTCTTGATAGAGTCCCACATGATTCTTAAGGTTTCTTCATTTTTTTAATTCTTTTATCTGATTTTTCTTCAAATATATTAGTGCCAAGGGATTTATCTTCGAGTTCAGAAATTCTAGCTTCAACTTGCTCAATTCTGCTCCTGTGACTTTCTATTGAGTTATCTAATTCTGTAATTTTATTTTTAATCTTCTGAATTTCTGATTGCTGTCTGTCTATGGATTTTTCCAGCTTATTAAACTTTTCATTATGTTCCTGAATAATCTTTCTGAGTTCTTCAGTTGCTTTATCTGTGTGTTCCTTGGCTTTTTCTGCATATGGCCTCATTTCCTTCCTGATGTCTTCAAGGGTTCTGTATATTAAACTTTTGTATTCTGCATCTGGTAATTCCAGGAATGCACCCTCGTCTAAAAGATCCCTGGATTCTTTGTTTTGAGAGCCTGTTGAGGTGATCACACCCTGTTTCTTTATGTAACTTGATATTGACTGTTGTCTCTGAGCCATCTATAAGTTATTTTATTAGGTTATGCTTGCTTACTGTGTCGTAGCTGCTTGCTTTGTTTTAGTTTTGGTATACCCCTATGGGTTGCTTAAGTGAGCTAGCTTGATTATTTTCACCTTTGGATCTCTGGTGTCCTGTCCTCAGCTGGCTAGAGCTGTTACCAAGTATATCAGTCTAGGAGTCCATTCAGTTTTCTTGTATGAATTCAGCTCAGGTTTCCAGGTAGCTGATCATCAAGTGTGTGGTACAGGCCCTGTCCTACAGTCTTAGAGGAGCAGGGGTGATTGGCGTATATACCGGTATCTGATTGCAGCAGGGGGTCATGCTCTGAACAAGACAGGGGGCTGAGAACCGACCCCCAAGTGTCTCTGAGGAAAACGCATCTCTGTTCCCTAGAGCGTGCCAGTGGGCGGGCTCTGCAGAGGGACCATGGGTAACCAAAGATTCTGTTGTAAGGACTGGGAGGTGCCAGTTATCCCTGGGCCCCTGTTGCGGGTGGCTGGGCGACCCATGTGGAGCCACCAGTCCTTAGGTCCCTGTTGTGGCTAGGTGAGGACCTTGTTTAATAGGCAAAGCAATGTCAAAGGTCAAACACCCACCTCACCACCATACCGCTGAAATGGTTGGAGTTTGCCAACAAGGGCCTATTCTCCCGAAATAGGCTCACACAGGTCCATGCAGAAGGGAAAGGTACTCAAGGTCCACAGACAGTTTATGCCTGGACAGGAGCCACTTCTGTCCTGAGCTCCCCCAGTTAATGGAGCTAGCAAATTACCTTTTCCCCCCAGCTGGAAATTTTTTCCTTCCCCAAGGCCAGGAGGACGGCTCCAGGTGTTCACCAGGGCGTATCTCAGGCCTAGGGATTCAGCCGCTGAAGCTGGGTTGGGGAGGGGAGGCATGGTAAAATATTTGCAAGTACTTAGCTTTTGCCCAGAGTACCCTTCTGCTTAGGTTCCGGAGGTGTGAGTGGGCTGTGTGGCTGGCTGCTTCTCCCTGAGGAAAGTGCAGCCAAATGCTAGGACCAGCCTGCCCCCGCTGCTGCTGCAGCCACTCTGTAAATGGTGCCTGAGGGCTCCCCACAATTCAGGTCCGGCAACTCCTCTCTCCTTCTGAACGGTCTCTTCTTCCCCTACCCCTCAGTTCGTTGTCTAAGCTTGCCTTTGATGCTCAGGGCTCCCAGCTTGTCACAAATATACTCGTTTCACTTGTTTTTTCGGGTCTTTGTTGTAAAGAGGGCTGGACGGAAGCATCTGTCTATTCCGCCATCTTGGCTCCGCCTCTCTCTTATCCCGTAAATATTTTTGCAAAGACTTTCTTCCTTCCTGGTTGTATGTAGTCATTGAAACCTCTTCTCCTTGCTTTGTGTTCAGCTAGTGTTTTCACAGAGATTTTCTTGAATGCCAGGGTGGAGGGGAGATATAGAAAACAAAAACAGAAAAGAAAAAAACACTACTCCTAGTCTATGTGGATTGACTCTGTATCAGAGTACTCTTTCAACACTTACCAGGCTTGCACTGAGTCTAAGGATAAGCCCAAAGTGAAACTGTGGTGTCTTCTCGGGTATTTTCTCAGCATGGGTTTTACCGTGGTCATACATGTAGCTTTCTCCATACCCTCATATGAAGGTTCTTTTGGATGTCCTAATTTCCCAGAGAAACTCTCCCAGTTTTTGCTCCCAGGCCAGAGGCCGTCTTTTGTATGTTTTAACTGTAATCTTTTACCCCAGGCAACTGCAGTTTTCCCAAGCAGCGCCCATGTCTTTTCCAGTCTAAGTTCTGAGTCAGGCAAAACAGAGACAAGCTTCTTGTGTCAGTCTTTCAAGAAGTCCCCAGACAGGTAGGTTAGAACAGACTTAGACAATAATTTTTGAATAAGTTTGACTTTGTTCCCAGTGGAGCCAGGTGCGGGGTCATCCTCTGGGAATGCAGCTTTAAAGCTTTATGGCTGCCACTAAGCCAGGGAGGGGGTGGGGCATGGGCAAGTAGAAAATGCCAAAAAGCTTTCTTACTGTTTTGCAGTCACCTTTTTCTTAATTAAGCATTTGCTTGTCTGCTGTAAACCTTTTACTGGTTTCCAGAGTGCTAACAAAGTTGGTTCTGCCAGTTCATGCTTATTCAGCGTTTCTGTGGCAGGATAAGAGTATGCTGCTGCTTACACTGTGACCTTGCTTGCCATGTGGTGTCTTTAATACTCATATGTAAATCCTCTTAGTAGCCATATAGTAGAATTTTATATTCATATACTTTAGTGAACTTAGCCAGTTTTTGGTTGAGTATCGAATATTTTTCTTCTATAAAGTGAAATAGCCTTGTTATGGACATCTTTGTATACAGTTGTCCACTTTGGAGTATATTTTTATTATTTTTCAAAAATATGTTTTAATATATATTTTTTCAATAGGATAAATGAGTCATATGGTTTTAATGGTATTATAAGTGCTTTTTCACATATCAGCAAATATTTCACCATAAAACCTGGACCGTGTGTCACTATAGTGCATAAATATTATATAAGTATTACTAAGTATTTCTTGAGAAAAGGGTCCTATCTTGGGTTTGTTTTTTTTTTTGATGTACATATGGTTCGCAAATGTGGTAACTGGCTGATTGCAGTGCTGAAATACTGGAATACAGCAAATTTTTTGAATATTTTATTATATAATTCGTAAGCATTGTGTAAAATTAGATTATATAAGTTAAAAAACAAAGAAAAAGAAAACTAACTCCATCACCCAAAGACAACTACTGTTATTTTTTTCCAGAACTATTTCTCTGTAGTAGATAGTGATAACTCTTTTAAGTAATCCATAAGTAGACTACAAATTTGAGGTGCTGATTTACAACGTATTGTTATGTTCCCTCACCAAAGCTAAGCTTGCCATGTCTTCCGCTTAATTCTAGGTCTTTATCCCCCTACAAGAGGAAAGGCTTATATTAATGGCTATGACATATCAAAGAACATAGCTCAGATTCGAAAAAACTTGGGCTTTTGCCCACAGCATGACTTATTGTTTAATGACTTGACACTGTCAGAACACCTTTTCTTCTACTGTATGGTGAGTAAGAGATGAGTTTGGTTTTTGGTTTTCTTTTTTAAATTTTTTGAATTATCATACAGTAAATTTGACTTTTTATATACGAATCTATGAATTTTAATATATGTATAGATTAGTGTAACCAACGCAACAATCAGGATACAGAACTGTTCTATCACCCCAAAAAACTTTTCTGTGCTATTCCTTTATAGTGATACCTCTCCCCACCTATAATGCCTCGTACAACTGATCTTTCCTCTATCACTATAGTTTTGTCTTTTTCAGAATACCATATAAATGGAATCATACAGTAGGTAACCTTTTGAGATCGGCTTCTTTCATGCAGCATAATGCCTTTGAGATTTATCCAAGATGTTTCACGTATCAGTAGTTTATTCCTTTTAGTTGCTGAGTAATAATCCATGTTTGGATGTATCGCAATATACCAGTTGAAAGACATTTGGGTTATTTCCAGTTTTGTCAATTATGAATAAAGCTGCTATGAATATGCCTGTACATTTTTTGTGGTAACATAAGTTTTTATTCCTGTAGGAGTAGAAGGGGCCCTGGTGGCACAGTGGTTAAGAGCTCGGCTGCTAACCAAAAGGTCAGCAGATCGAGTCTACCAGTTGCCCCTTGGAAACCCTGTGGTGAAGTTCTACTCTGTCCTGTAGGGTTGCTGAGTCAGAATCGACCAGACAGCAATGGGTTTGGTTTTTTTGGCTTTAGGAGTAGAAGTACTGGATCTTATGGTAAGTGTTTGTTTAACCTTATAAGAAACCACCAAACTGTTTCCTAGGGTAGCTGTAGCGTTTTTCATGCCCAGCAGCAATGGATGAGAGTATTATCAGTAGTTTTTTTTTTTTAATTTTAGCCATTCTATTTGGTTTATAGTGGCATCTAATCACTTTTTTAAATTTGTATTTCAGATAGCTAGTAGTATTGAAAATCTTTTCATGTGCTTATTTCTCATTCTTATATCCTCTCTGAGGAAGTGTTCAAGGCCTTTGCCCATTTTTCATTTGGGTTGTTTGCTTTCTTGTTGATTTTTTGAGCATTCTTTATATATTCTGAACATAAATCATTTGTTTGATAGGAGGTTTTCTAATATTTTTCCCAAAATGGAACTTGTGTTTTCATTCTCTTGACAGTGTCTTTGCCAGAGTAAAAGTTTTAATATTTATGAAGTCCAGTTTATTACATTTTTCTATTATGTATCATGCTTTTGCTGTCTTTTCTAAAAAATTATTATCCATAAACCCAGTACAGAAGATTTTCTTCTAAAATTTTATAGTTTTACATATTACATTTAGAGCTGTGACCTATTTTGAGTTAGTCTTTGTATAAAGATGTAGAATTTAGGTTTAAGTTCATTTTTTACACATAACTAATTTCTAACACTTAAAAAAAAAAAACTTCTTTCATCCTTGCATTGCTTTTGCACATTCATCAAAGACTAAATGGCCGCATTTCTGTGGTTGTATTTCTGAACTTACTTTTCTGTTCCATTGTCATGTGTGCCTATTCCTTTGCAAATACAACAGTGTTCTGATTAATGTAACTTTATGGTAAACCCCAGACCCAGGGCCGTCAAGTCAATTCCGACTCATAGCGACCCTATAGGACAGAGTAGAACTGCCCCGTAGAGTTTCCAAACTTTATATTGTAGGGTTTCCAAACTTTATGGTAAGTGTTAAAATAACCCACTCCCATTGAGTTGATTTGGACACATGATGACCCCGTGTGTTACAGAGTAGAACTGTCCCATAGGGTTTTCTTGACTGTAATCTTTACAGAAGCAATTTGCCAAGCCTTTCTTCTGCACAGCCACAGAGTGGGTTCAAACTGCCAACCTTTAAGTTAGTACCCAGTTGCAAATAAATTGCACCACCCAAGAACTGAGTGTTACAGTAGAGTAATTCTATTCCTCCAACTTTGTTATTCTTTTTCAGAAGTGTTTTAGCTCTTCTAGCTGCTTTGCTCTTCCAGAAAAATTTTAGAATCATCTTTTCTGTATTTACAGAAGTTGTATGATGTTTATTGGTATTGTGTTAAGTCTATAGATAACTTTGGAGAGAATTGAAATTGTTAATGCATTGAGTCTTCAAAACTTTCAACACGGTATCTCTCTCCCATTGACTTAGATCTTCGATTTCTTTTATCTACATTTTCTAGTTTCCAGCATATAGATCCAACACCTGTTTCATTAGATTTACACATAAATATTTCATTATTTGGAGCTATTGTAAATGCATTCATAAAATTTCAGTTTCTAGTTATTCAAAGAAAAATGATTGATACTTGTGTGTTGACAACTTTTTATTCTATGACCTTGCTGACCTCAGTTATTATTTCTAGAAAGATTTTTTTTTTTTGTAGATTCCCCTGGTTTTATAGATGGACAATCATATTGTCTGAGAATAGGAACCAGTTAAATTTTTTTCTTGCCAATCTGTATGCCTTTTATTTCCTTCTCTTTCCTTATTTCACTTGCTAGGATCTCCACTAAGATGTTGAGTATGATTGGTGAAAGTGGGCATCCTTGCTTTGTTCCCATCTCAGAACAAAAGCATTGTCTTTTACAATTAAGTTTTTTTTTTTCTAGATACCCTTTGTCACCTTGAGGAAATTCCCATCTATTCCTAGTTTGCTGAAAATTTTTATGATGAATTAATCTTCTAATACGATTATGTAATTTTTCTTCTTTAGACTGTTAACATGGTTTGTTGCAATGATTAATTTTCAAATACTGAACCAGACTCAGATTCCTGGAATAAATCCCATTTGGTCATTTTTTTAAATACATTGCAATATTTGATTTGATAATACTTTGTTCAGTACTTTTGTTCATGAGGGATATTGGTCTGTACTTTGCCCTTTTTTATTGTTTGTCGTGTTCTGGTATCTAGATAATTCTGACCTCATAGAATGAACTGAAAAGTGTTCTCTTCCATTTTCTGGAAGAAATTATGTAGAATTGGTTTATTTCTTCTTTAAATGCTAGGTAAAATTCATCATTAAAACCATGTGAACTTCAGAGATCAACTGTTTTTGAATGTTTTTAGCTACAAATTCAATTCATTTAATAGTTATAGGAATGTTCAGGTAGTTTATTTCATCTTGGATAAGCTATGGTACTTTGTGATTTTTTGAGGAATTAGTCCATTTCATCTAAATTGTTGAATTCATGTGAAGAATTATTCCTTTATTATACTTTTAACATCTGTGGAGTCTGTAGTAATATCCCCTCTCCCTGATATTGGTGGTTTGTGCTTCTCTCTCTCTTTTTTCCTTTATCATTCTTCCTAGAAGTTTATTGATTTTAATGATCTTTCCAGAGAATCAGCATTTGGTTTCATTGGTTTGCTTTGTTATGTTTCAGTTTTTAGTTTCATTAATTTATACTTGTATTTTTATTATATTTTCTTCTTTTCCCTAGTTTCTTAAGGTGGGAGCTTAGATAATTGATGTGAGGCATTTCTGATTACCAATGAAAGCATATATTGCTATGATTTTTCTTCTAAGCACTACTTTAGCTACATCCCACATATTTTGTTATATGTTGTATTTTCATTTTTGTTCAGTTCAAAATATTTTCTGTTTTCCTTGAGAATTCCTGTATGATTCATAGATTGTTTATGAGTATTTTGTTTGATGTCCAAGTGATGGACAGTTGTCTGTTTTCCTTCTGTTGCTCACAGACCATACTTTGTGTGATTTCAAGTTTTTTAAATTGATAAGGTTCATTTTATTACCAAGGATGTTCTCTGTCTTGCTGGCTGTTCTATATACACTTGAGAAGAATGCATATTCTGCTGTTGGATTGGAATTTTCCATAAATGTTAGTTAGATCCAGTAACTTGGTGGTGTAGTCCAGTTTTCCTGTATACTTGCTTATTTGTGTCTGGTGGTTCTATTACTGAAAATGAAAGTGTTGAAGGCTCTTATTATAGTTGTGCATTTGTCTCTTTCTCATTTAATTTCTGTTCTTATTTTGTATATTTTAAGTTCTGTTGTTAGGTGCATTGCACATTTAGGATTGTTCTGTCTTCTTTGTGAAATGATTCTTTAACCAATATGTAATGTTCCTCTTTTGTCTCTGGTCATCTTCTGTGCTCTGAGTCTGTCTTATCTAATACTTATATAACCATTCCAGTTTTCTTTTGATTTGTATTTGCATGCTACATCTTCCATCATTTTACCTAAATTTACCTATGTTGTTAAATTTTAAATGAGTTTCTTGTAGGCAGCATCTAAAGTTTGGTCATGTTTTTATTATTTTTTTTTTATTCTGTCTTGTAATTGATGTGTTTATGCAATTTATGTGTAATGTAATTACCATATTTTTATGCAAATAATGCACACCCTCTATGTTTGTTTGCCAGCCGCTCCTTTCCCCTGCGAAGTATTTTCATAAGGGCTGCTATGCCAATTTTTTTTACTTGTTGTAAAAAAATTAGCATAATGTGCTTACAAAAAATCTCGATTTAAATCTACCGTTATATTATTTGTTTCCTGTTTGTTTTCATTGTTTTTTGTTGTTCTTCTTCTTTTCCCCTTTTCAGCCTTCTGTGGGTTTATTTGAATGTTTTTGCCTATCTTTTTGAGTTATCCGTTGTGTTTTTTAAGTTATATCTCTTGGTTTTTTGTTTGCTCTTTTTTAGTGGGTGCTCTGGGGATTATAAAATACAGACATAGCTTTTCTCAGTTATTTAAAATCAATATTTTCTAACTTCATTTGGAATGTAGAAACCTTTCAACCATGTAGGTTCTTTATGTTTTTTCTTTATGCTGAATTTGGCACATTAAAAACCTCTACCGGACAATGTTACATGTTTTATTTAAGACCATCCAGCATGTTTAAATAACTCAATCAGAAAATAACAGGTTATGTTTACTCATATATTTACCATTTCTGTTGTTCTTTTAGCATTCATGATGTTCCCTGTTTTCTTGTAGTATCATTTCTCTTCTGTTTGAAGAACATCCTTTATCAACCCTTTTAGATCAATAGTTTTGCCTGAAAATACTCTTAGTTTTCCTTCATCTGAGAGTGTGTTTATTTTACCATCATTCCTCATGCGTATTTCTCCTATAGAATTCTTGCTTAACAGGTTTTGTTTTTTCCTTTAGCACTTTAAAAATGTTGTCCCAGTTATTTCTGGCCTTCATGATTTTCTATGAGAATTCCATAGTCACCTGAATTGTCGTGCCCCTGTAGATAATGTATCACTTTTCTCTGTATGCTCTCAAGACTTTTTTCTTTAGTTTTCAGCAATTTGGTTGTGAGTTGTCTGAGTGTGGATTTGTTTGAGTTTATTCTGTATGGGAATAGATCAGTTTCTTGACTGTATAAGTTTGTACCTTTTGCCAAACTGGAAAAGTTTTCAGTCATTATTTATTCTAATAGTTTAGCCTTACATTCTTTCTTTCTGGCATTACAACATGAATTGTAGACCTTTGTCATTGTCCCAGAAGTTTCTTGGACTTTGTTCATTTTTACCCAATCTTTTTCTTTCTGTTGTTCAAATTGGATAATTTCCATTGATTATATTGATTGATCTTCAACTTCATTGACTATTTCTGCTATCATTTCTTTTCTACCATCATTATATCAAATTAATTTTATTTTTTAGTTCTAATATTTCTACTTCCTTCTCATTTATATCTTTTATATTTTATTGATACTTGTATATTAATATTTGTTGTAGTACTCATTCAAGTTTTTAATGATAACTACATTAAAGTCCTTGACAGATAATGCCATCTGTGTCATCTTGTCATTGATGTCTGTCAATTGTCTTTTCCTATGTGAGTTGAGATTTTTATGATTCTTTGTGTGCCAAGTAATTTTGGTTTGTATCCTTGACATTTCAAAGTGTACCATGGGACTGTACATCTTGTTTATATCCTATTTGTGGGCTGTGGCTCCTGTGTCGGTTTTCAAAGTTTTAGCGCTATTATTCCAGCTTCTTCTGCATACATGATATCTGTTGGTCGGTCTGACACCTGGGTAAAGTTCTACTCATTAGCTCAAATTTTGATGTTTAATATGCTGATTAGAATTAGATCCGTGTATGCAAATGTCAGGTTGGGCCCATAAGTTCATAAAAGTTATGGCATCACTTTCCTGTTCCTCCCTGTCTGTATCTCCCCAGTACTCTGGCTGCCTAAGAGTCCTTTTTCAGTCTTCCACCCATAAATCACCCACTTTCATGATTGTACCACATCCAGGGTAAAGTGGAAGAAAGACAAAGAGAGAATAGTAAAAAGCAATGAGGTTTGACACTGTCACCTTGGAGCCACAGATCCACAGAAACAAGAGAAAGTTTCCCCTTTTTCAGATTTTTGGTTCTTTTATGTTTCCCATTCTCATCTACTGTTGTTACTGTCTCTGCCACAAGACTTCCCAGGGGCCTGGACACAAGAGAATGGAGGAAAATAATGGGATTGTCACCTTTCTCTCTTAGCTGCTGCTGTTGTTGTTAGGTGCCATTGAGTCGATTCCAATGCATAATGATCCCATTTGACAGAGTAGAACTGCCCTCATAGGGTTTTCTAGGCTATAGTCTTTGCAGGAGCAAATAGCCAAGTATTTCTCCCACAGAGCTGTTGGGTGGGTTCGAACTGACAACCTTTCAGTTAGCAGCTGAGCATTTAACTGTTATGGCACTAAAGCTCCTTCCCTGAACTGTAGGAGTTCCCTTTTCCACTCACTGAGCCAGAACTAATAGTTTCTCCTGAACCTCATTCTGTCTTCATCACAGTGCTCACTTCTTTCAGTGGTTTTGAGTTCAGACCAGGGGATACAGAAGGGGAAAAATGGTAAACTCACCACTGGTTCAGTGATACTTCAAATTTTGGTGTTCTTCCTGACTCACCTGCTGATGTTCACTTTTCACAGTTCTCCAGGTTTAATAATTGAGTTTAGTGCAAGATAAAGGAGTGTGTGTGTGTGTGTGTTTACTTCATCTTACCTGGAAGCCAGTGATTTTTTTTTTCTCTCTCTCTCTGTCTGTGTTCATGTATGTTAGATGTTTTCATAAATTCTGAAAATTCTTCCTGATGAACTTTCCCTTAGACATAAAGGGAATCAAGGAGAGGGAGACACTGTATAGTTGATGTAAGAAGAGAGCTAGGTATAAAATGTTTCTAAGGGTAGAGTTACAAGACACTTGTATCTAGATAACTATGTAAGAAAAGTTCTGAAGTGAAAATTTTCTAAGGATAGATTTAGAAGCATCATATAAGTTCTGGCTTCTCTTTCTAGGTAAAAGGAGTACCTCGAAAGATGCATCCTATAGAAATTGACCATATGCTGTCTGCTTTTAACCTGCTAGAAAAGTGTGATGAATTTTCCCAGTCACTGAGTGAAGGAATGAGGCGTAAACTCTCCGTCATTATAGCACTTATAGGAGGCTCCAAGGTACTGAAGGAGGAAGGAAGGGAGGGAGAAAGAGAGAGAGACAGAGATTGGCCGTACACAAATGCTAAAAATGAGTCCCTGCCAGCAAGTCTAGAAAACTCAGCCAACACAAACCTGAGAAACCCACTCCAAACCCACTGCTAACCTTCTAAAAGAAACCTTGCCAATGATAAGCAAAGGAGATTCACATTATTGACCCAGTTAATATAACATGGCCATGGGGTTTAGAATTAGTAGTTCTTCACAGAGCTTTTACTTCTGTTTCAATCTAAATTATATTAACTTAAATGCGTTCCCCCATGAATAGCAAATTACCCCACTAGTAGTATAACATCAGTTATCAACGGTCATAAAATTGTTCTCATGGCTTTTAGGTAGTGATACTTGATGAACCATCATCTGGCATGGATCCAGTCTCAAGGAGGGCGACCTGGGATCTCCTTCAGAAGTATAAACAGAACCGTACCATCTTACTATCCACTCACTATATGGATGAAGCTGACGTCCTGGGTGACCGCATTGCCATCATGGTCAGGGGGACCCTGCAGTGCTGTGGCTCTTCAGTCTTCCTGAAACAAAGATATGGTCTCTCTCCATTTGATCATTCTTAAGACACTGATACTTAATAAGTATTCTTCTAACATGATTTTCACTATTTTTTGTCTATCTACCTGCCTAGTACAGGCGTAACAGGAATATCACATGTGGGTAACCTTAAAGAACAGAAGTTTATTTTCTCACAGTTCTGGAGGCTAAAAGTCCAAATCAGGGTCTTGGCCATGTTGATTCCTTTAGTGAACCCCTCTCCAAGGTTCTGGTGTCTATTGGCAATCCGTAGTTTTCCTTTACATCTGTCTTGCCCGTGTGTGTGTATCTGTGTGTATTCTGGTATTTTTGTAATTTAGAAGTGATTAGGTTTAGGATCCATCCTATACTGGTATGGCCTCACGAACGTAACAAGAGAAAACCCTATTTCTAAACAGGATCACATCCATAGGTACAAGGGCCAGGAATTCAACACATATTTTGGGGAGACACAGTTCAATCCATTACACTAACCAAAATTTCAAAGGCTTTTCAATCTGTCTTATTAGTTAGGTCTCAACTATTAGAATTGTTTTTTAAGGCCCTTTGCAACCTGGATATTCTCTGTTAATGCTTACCACTAACCATGTGTCTGTCAGTTTGTCCTACTGTGATGGTTTGTGTGCTGCTGTGATGCTAGAAGCTTTGACGCTGGTATCTCACATACCAGCAGGGTTACCCATGGTGGACAGGTTTCAGCTGAGCTTCCAGACTCAGAAGGACTAGGAAGAAGAGGCTGGCAGTCTATTTCTTAAAAAATTGGCCAGTGAATACCTTATGAATAGCAGTGGAACATTGTCTGATATAATGCTGAATTGAGCCCCTCCGGTTGGAAGACACTCAAAATATGACTAGGAAAGAGCTGCCTCCTCAAAGTAGAGTTGACCTTATTGATGTAGATGGAGTAAAGCTTTCAGGACCCTCATTTGCTAATGTGGCAAGAATCAAAATGGGAAAAAACAGCTGAAACATCCATCAATTATCAGAATGTGGAATGTACAAAGCATGAATCTAGGAAGTTGTAAGTCGTCAAAAATAAAATGGAATGCGTAAGATCAATATCCCAGGCATTAGTGAGTTGAAAAGAACTAGTACTGGCCATTTTCAATCATGCAATCATATGGTCTATTATACCAGGAATGATAAATTGACAAGGCATGGCATCGCATTCACTGTCAAAAAGAACATTTCATGATCTTCCCTGAAGTACAATGCTGTCACTGGTAGGATAATATCCATACACCTACAAGGAAGGCCAGTTAATGTGACTTATTCATACTCACAGTAATGCCAAAGATAAGGAAATTGAAGGTTTTTACCAACTTCTGCAGTCTGAAATTGATCAAACATGCAATCAAGATGTATTGATAATTACTGGTGATTGGAATGTGAAAGCTGGAAACAAAGAAGGATTGATAGTTGGAAAATATGGCTTTGGTGATAGAAACAACATCAGAGATTGCCTGATGGAATTTTGCAAGACCAGCGACTTCTTCATTGCAAATACCTTTTTTCAACAACATAAGTGGCAACTGTACATGCAGACCTTGTCAGATGAAGCACGTGAGAATCAAATCGACTACATCTATGGAAAGAGATGATGCAGAAGCTCAATATAATCGGGTAGATGCAGATGACACAACCTTGCTTGCTGAAAGTGAAGAGGACTTGAAGCACTTACTGATGAAGATTAAAGACCATAACCTTCAGCCTGGATTACACCTCAACATTGCTCACAACTGGACCAATAAGCAACATCATGATAAACAGAGAAAATATTGAAGTCACAAAGGACTTCATTTTACTTGGACCCACAATCAATGCCCATGGAAGCAGCAGTAGAGAAATCAAATGACATATTGTATTGGGCAAATCTGCTCCAAAAGACCTCTCTTAGGTGTTAAAAAGCAAAGATGTCACTTTGAGGACTAAGGTGTGCCTGGCCCAAGCCATGGTGTTATCAGTCAGCTCATATGCGTGTGAAAGTTGGACAGTGAACAAGTAACACCAAAGAAGAATTGATGCCTTTGAATTATGGTGTTGACGAAGAATATTGAATATACCATGGACTGCCAGAAGAACAAACAAATCTGTAGTGGACGAAGTACAGCCAGAATGCTCATTAGAAGCAAGAATGGCAAGACTTCGTCTCACATGTTTTGGACATGTTATTAAGAGGGACCAGTCCTTGGAGAAGGACATCATGCTTGATAAAGTAGAGGATCAGTGAAAAAGAGGTAGACCCTCAATGAGATGGATTGACACAGTGGCTGCAACAATGGACTCAAGCATAGCAGTGATTGTGAGGATGATGCAGGATCAGGCAGTGTTTCATTCTGTTGTACGTAGGGTTGCTATGAGTCAGAACGAACTTGACAGCACCTAACAAGTATTGGTAAAATAGTGTATAATATGTAACTAGATATAAAGAAGTATAAAAATCGGGGACATTCAAGTCCCTTCTTATAGATGCTAAATCTGTAAATTTTTTAAACAGTATTTCTTAACGCTTTAATAAAAGACCTAGGATTTGTGCTTGCTTCTTTGATGACATGGAAAATTAATGTTTTATCAGCACTCATCTGTCACCACCTAGCCTTTCTGAGAAGTTTCCTATCATTCAAAGTCTTGAGAGGACAAAATAATTAAGACGCGTATGGTGTCAAGATTATAGAAAAATTAAAAACAATTTACACACTCTGTAAGTGTTATGGGTTGAATTGTATTTCCAAAACTATGTGTTGGAATCCTAACCCCTATACCTGTGGATATAATACTTTTTGGCAATAGGGTTTTCTGTGTTATGTTAATGAGGCCATATCAGTGTAAGGTGTATCCTAAACCTAATAACTTCTGAGTTATAAAAAGACATATGCATGTACTTGGGAAGACAGATGCATATATGAGGGAAAACGAATGCCATGTGAGGATCACCAGGGAACACTCGGGGCTACCAAAAAGGAAGTAATAAAGATAACCAAAACTCTGATTTGGACTTCTAGCCTCCCAAACTGTGAGAAAATTAATTTCTGTTCTTTAAAGTCACCGATTTGTGAGAGAGGCTGAGTACATTCCCCTCGAGAACAGGAACAAGACGAGGATGCCCTTTATCACCACTCCTATTTAGCATTACGCCAGAAGTCCTAGCTAGAGCAGTGAGGCAAGAAAAAGAAACGGCATCCAAATTGGTAAGGAAGAAGTCAAACTGTTTGTGGATGATATGATAGAAAACCCAAAAGACTCCATGAGAAAACTACTGGAACTAATAGATTCAGCAGGATACAAAATATAGAAAAATTAGTTGAATTCTTTTACATCAGTGAAGAGAATGACGAAAAGGAAATCAGGAAAATAGCCCCTAAAAAATAAAATACTTAGAAAAAAATCTAATCAGGGATGTAAAAGACCTATAGATAGGAACTACAAAACACTACTGCAAGAAACCAAAAGAGACCTACATAAATCGGAAAACATACCATGCTCGTGGATAAATAGACTCAACATTGTGAGAATGTCAGTTCTACCCAAAGCAATCTACAAATACAGTGCAATCCTGATCCAGATACCAAGAACATTCTTTAAAGAGATGGAAAAGCTAATCATTAACTTTATATGGAAAGGAAGAGTTCCCGAATAAGCAATGCACTACTGAAGGAGAAGAATAAGGTAGGAGGACTCACACTACCTGACCTCAGAACCTACTATGCAGCTACAACAGTCAAAACAGCCTGGTACTGGTACAAATACAGACACATTGACCAATGGAACAGAATTGAGAACCCAGGTGTAAGTCTATCCACCTATGGTTGCCTGATCTTTGACAAAGGCCCAAAGTCTGTCAAATGGGGGAAAGATAGTCTTTTTAACAAATGGTGCTGGCAAAACTGGATGTCTGTCTGCAAAAAAATGAAACAGGACCCATACCTCACACCAGACACAAAAACTAATTCAAAGTGAATCAAGCACCTAAATGCAAAACCAAAAATTATAAAGATCAGAGAAGGAAAAATAGGGCCAACACTAGTGGCCCTAATACATGCATTAACAGGATACAAACCATAACTAACAGGATACAAACACCAGAAGATAAACTAGAGAATAGGGATCTTCTAAAAAGTAAACACTTATGCTCATCAAAAGACTTCACCAAAAGAGTAAAAAGAGAACCTACAGACTGGGACACAAATTTTGGCTATGACAAATCCAACAAAGGTCTAATCTCTAAAATCTACAGGGAAACCCAACACCTCTACAACAAAAAGACAAGCAGTCCAATTAAAAAATGGGCAAAGGATATGAACAGACACCTCACCAAAGAAGACATTCAGGTGGCTAGCAGATGACATTAGGAAATGCTCGTGATCACTAGCCATTCATTAGAGAAATGCAAATCAAAAACCACAATGCGATACCATCTCACCCCAACATTACTGACATTAATCAAAAAAACAGAAAATAATAAATGTTGAAGAGTCTTCAAGGAGATTGGAATTCTTATGCACTGCTGGTGGAAATGCAAAATGGTACAATCATTTTGGAAAATGATACAGCACTTCCTTAGAAAGCTAGAAATAGAAATACCATATGATCCAGCAGTCCCACTCTTACAAATATATCCTAGAGAAATAAGAGCTGTCACATGAATAGATGTATGCACACCCATGTTTGTTGCAGCATTGTTAAAAAAAATAGCAAAAAGGTGGAAACAACCTAGGTGCCCATCAACAGATGAATGGATAAACAAACTATGGTACATACACAGAATGGAGTACTACACAACAATAAAGAACAATGATGAATCTGCAGAACATCTCACAACATGCATGAATCTGGAGGGCACCACATGCTGAGTGAAATAAGTCAATCACAAAAGGATAAATATTGTATGAAACCACTGGTGTAACAACTCCTGAAAAGTTTTACACACAAAAAGAAACAATCTTTAATGGTTGCTGGGGAGAGTAGGGATAGGTGGGAAAAACACTAAATAGACAATAAAATAAAAAAAAAATAGACAATAGATAAGTGGTAACTGTGGTGAAGGGTAAGACAGTACGCAGTGCTGGGGAAACCAGCACAACTTGTCCAAGGCAAGATCATGGAAGCTCCATAGGCATATCCAAACCCCTTGAGGGACCAGATTACTGGGCTGAGGGCTGTGGGGACAATGGTCTTGGGAAACATCTAGCTTAATGGGCATAACATCATTTTTAAAGAAAATGTTCTACACTCTACTTTGGTGAGCAGCGTGTGGAGTCTTAAAAGCCTGTGAGCAGCCACCTAACATACTCTACTGGTCTCACCCCTTTGGGAGCAAGGGAGAATGAAGAAAACCAAAGACATTAGGGAAAGATTAGTCCAAAGGACTAATGGACCACAACTACCACAGCCTTCACCAGACTGAGTCTAGCACCACTACATGGTGCCTGGCTACCACCACCAACTGCTCTGACAGGGGTCACAATAGAGGGGGTCCTGGACAGAGCTGGAGAAAAATGTAGAACAAAATTCTAACTCACACACACACACATCAGACTTACTGGTCTGACAGAGACTGGAGAAACCCCAAGAGTATGGCCCCTGGACAACTCTGATAGCTCAGTAATGAAGTCAGTCCTGAGGTTTACCCTTCAGCTGAAGATCAGATAGGCCTTAAAACAAAACAAGACTGAGCAGGCACACCTGCCCAGGGGCAAGGATGAGAAGGCTCCAGGTAATGGGGAACCTACGGTCATGAAGAGGGGAGTGTTGATATGTTGTGAGGTTGGCAACCAGTATTGTTTAATGAGAAACTAGTTTTTTTTAGGTTGCTCTGTAAACTTTCATCTAAAGTACAATAAAAAATAATAAAGTCACCTGTTCGTAGTATTTGTGTTACAGCAACACTAAAGACACTTAGGGCAGTAAGTAAACCAAAAGTAGTTTTGGTCCCCATAGCTAGTGGATAGGTGATTTCATTCTCTGGATGTCAATCGTGTTTTGTAAAATGGAATGCTAATGTCCTACCTACTATAACCAAATCCAAACCCATTGCTGTCGAGTCAATTCCGACTCATAGGAACCCTAAAGAACAAAGTAGAACTGCTCCATAGTGTTCTAAGGAGTGCCTAGTGGATTCAAACTGTTGCCCTTTTGTTTAGCAGCCGTAGCTCTTAACCACTATGACACCAGGGTTTCCTCTACCTACTATGTTGTTGTTGTTAGGTGCTGTCTAGTAAAAGTCTAATAGGTTTCAACTAATAGTGACCCTGTGCACAACAGAACAAAACACTGCCCAGTCCTACACCATCCCTACAATCATTATGCTGGAGCCCATAGTTGCAGCCACTGTGTCAATCCATCTCACTGAGGGTCTTCCTCTTTTCCACTGACCCTGTACTTAACCAAGCATGATGTACTTCTCCAGGGACTGATCCCTCCTGACAACACGTCCAAAGTATGTAAGACGCAATCTCGCCATCCTTGCAGTCTACTTCTAAAAAGAATTAATGGTGAAAACCTACCTACTGTAAAAAAAAATAAATAAATAAGGCAGATAAATTAACCAAATTAGTAACCAAGTGCTCTATGCTTAAAACCTGTTGTTACTCACTTTTTAAATCTTAATTAGAAAGATAAATGCAAATACAATTTGGAAGGTATAGATTTAAAAGCCTTGATGTTCTTCTCTAATTCCAGAGCAAAGCACTAATTAAATATAGTAATTCTTTCACTTCTTTAAGGTCTTTAGTCAGAAATCATCTCCTCAGACAGTCTTTCCGTGGAACCTCTCTAAAATTTAAGAATTTTTTCTCAACTTTTTATATCTCCCTTCTCTATTTTTTCTAGTACGCTGTATGTTTTAACTTATCCTTCTTGAATTTTACCTGTTTTCTCTCACTAGCAAGTGAACTCTAGGAGGGCAGGGATTTTTATCTGTTTTATTCCCGAATATATGCTCAGGGCCTAGATTAGCACCTGACAAAGAGCAGGCAACTGATAATAATTATTAAGTGAATAGCTATCAAGGCTGCAACTTCAAAAATGATATTTAGCCAGATAACAAAGGCCTGTCTTAATATTTCTGCTGCATCTGGTTATATACACTAGATCATTAGTGTTCACTAGAAAATTATGGAATTGCACTGGAAGTTATTTATTCAGTGCCTTGGCTGTTTGAGCATTATTTGGAAACTTTAGATTTGAACCTTTTTTTTTTTTTAGAGTCATAGCCAAATGCCTTGTGACATATGATGCCTTCTTCCTGTAGACCTAGCTAAGCTGAACCATGGAGAGCCACACTGATCCTGTGAGATAATTAAAAAGTACAAACTTCCTTCATTTGGTCTCTTAATGGTTTCTCTCAGGTGCTGGATACCACCTAGTCATGGAGAAAAAACCTCATTGTGATGTTGAAGGAATCACTGCACTGATTGATTCTCATATTCCAGATGGCAGTGTGGATAACAATACTGTAACTACATTATCCTTTTTTCTACCCAAAGACCATACACAAAGGTATGAATCCAGAGAGTTCTAGATGGGTAGTTTTTGGGTGGCCAGAAATCATTTTTAATTTCTCAGGTTTAACAGGCTCAATAAGTACTTATTCTAACAAGCAAGGGCTCAAGTTATAGCTATCATTTGCTAACTGGTGTGGGGTAGTTCACAGTTGAATATTTTCCTCTCTGAACAGAGGATTGTGTCTTCAAGTGTAATTTGATATTTTTATTTCTTTCTTTTTTGGGAGGTTTGTCACTTAGTGGCCAGAGCTTCCGTGGTGTTAATAAGTGATAACTAATGGTAGTATGTTTATAAAAAAAAATGTTTATAGTATACAAATATTATGCCTGGTGAGTAGGATCCAGGAGAATATTAAGATAATTGAATTAAAAAGTAGCTAGAATGGCAACTCTTGGAGCAGGGGTAACAAGGACACAGAGAAAACAGGGAATTTGACCACAACAGTTAGCCAGTTAATTATAGAGGAGTGACACAGGAATGATATTTCTACCTGGGATTCCCATGCCAGGTAAGAGAAATGGAAACTAAGACACTCATCAGTGACCTCCAGGGAATGTGCTATTTTCATCTTCTTGCCAGCGGTAGTCTACCTAGGTATCTGACAGAGGCAAAATGGTTGCCATACACAAGAAAAGATAAAAAGACTTTGTACATTGCTGTACATTTCTATCTGATAAAGAGCTCCTACATAGAATGAAGGAGCTAACACACAAGGAGCCAGGCAATTCAAGATTCTAATGAGTGAAGAGATCTGAGAATAAGAGTGTCCAAGAGGAGGAATAAAAAGAAGAGGAAATTCTCCATGGAAACTGTATTGATTCAGCGAATACATCTGAATTTTACTGAGAAGCAAGATCAGGGAAAAGCATTATAAAGCAGCTGGGGAGAACTTCGACTCCAGTAATAAGGGAGAGTAGAGCAACGTGATACCAGAGGGTAAAAGAAATGAACTACAACTGGACATTCATTCATTGTATGAAGCCTCGTTTAACAGAGGTAGAAGACAACTGCTTTGTTCGGTACTTTAGCACAGTATGATCATTTATAAATGCAGAGTGTTCCTGAAAGAAAAATGTAGGTAGAAAAACTGCTTAAACTTACCATATCTGCCCATCCTACATTATGAGTATATAAATGGCATTATCAGAACAGACCAGGAATAATGACTATGTCATTAATATTAAGTCTAAGATGAGAAATGTAAAGATTTAGATGCAGGTGATGTTTTCATAATGCCTTCCTAGTAATATGTTGAACATGGAAGAGAGAGGAAGCCGAGAGATAAGTAACTAACCACACAGTTTAATATCAACAGAATAGATATGGATTTCTGGGCCATGGACAGTAGATACAGAACAGCATAAAATATAAATCATAAAGTTGGGGAAGAATGTGTTTGTTCAGAATGAAGTTTTCTTTAACAGGATAATTTTAAACTGACCTATTGAAAGGGAGAAAGAAAAGTAACCAGAATAAAATGCCCATAAGTCATTAAATTCATAGAGCAGTTTAGTATAGTAGGAAAAGAATAAAATGACAAGAAGTTTTTGGTTACTTCCAAGAATCTGTTAGCTAAGATTAATTGTTCATTTACTTTGTGCCAGGCATGGTTCTAAATGCTTTACATGTATGTTACATGAGAAAACAATGAGAAAAAGACTTGGAAACAATACTTATAACCTCATATACGTATATTCTAATCTATAGAATGTGGCTAACAAAAGTGAACTTGAGATTTTTAAATAAGGTTGTAGCTGGTTCTTTGAGAAGACCAATAAATTCTATAAAACTGCAGTCAGACTGATCAGGAAAAAAGAAGACATAAAATTTCCTGTATTTGGAGTGAGGTGATATCACTACACATTTTACAAATATTATATTAAAAGAATATTAGGGGAATACTATAAACAACTCTATGCCAATAACCACCACATATTTGTTACTTTGTCCTACTGTGATGACTTGTATGCTGTGATGCTGAAAGCTATGCCACCAGCATTTCAAATACCAGCAGGATCACCCACGGTGGACAGGTTTCAGTGGGGCTTCCAGACCAAGACAGACTAGGAAGATGGACCTGGGCTCTACTTCTGGAAAAATTGACGAGTTAAAACCTTATGAATAGCAGTGGAACATTGTTTAATATGGTACCATAAGATGAGCCCCTCAGGTTGGAAGGCACTCAAAATACCACTGAGGAAGAGCTGCCTCCTCAAAGTAGAGTCGACCTTAATAAATAACATGGATGGAGTAAAGCTTTTGGAACCTTCGTTTGCTGATGTGGCATGAATGAAATGAGAAGAAACAGCTGCGAACATCCTTTAATAACCAGAACATGGAATGTACGAAGTATGAATCTAAGAAAATTGGGAGTCATCAAAAATGAGATGAAATGCATAAAGATTGATATCCTAGGCATTAGTGAGCTGAAATGGACTGGTATTGGCCATTTTGTATCAGACAACCATATGGTTTACTTTGCCTGAAATGACAAATTGAAGAGGAATGGCATCACATTCATTGTCAAAAAGAACATTTCAAGATCTATCCTGAAGTACAATGCTGTCAGTGATAGGAGAATATCCATATGCCTACAAGACCATAAAATAGGACCGTTATTCATATTTACACACCAACCACTAATGCCAAAGATGAGGAAATTGAAGATTTTTACCAACTTCTGCAGTCTGAAATTGATCAAACATGCAATCAAGATGCATTGATAATTACTTGTGATTAGAATGTGAAAATTGGAAACAAAGAAGAAGGACCAGTAGTTGGAAAATAGGCCTTGGTGATAGAAACTACATCAGAGAACATGTGATGGAATTCTGCAAGACTAACAACTTTATTCATTGCACATACCTTTTTTCAACAACGTGAATGGCTGCTATATACATGGACATTACTGGGTAAAAAACACAGGAATCAAATCAACTACATCTGTGGAAAGAGATGACGGAAAAGCTCAATATCATTAGTCAGCACAAGGCCAGGGGCTGACTGCAGAACAGACCATCAATTGCTCATATGCAAGTTCAACTTGAAGCTGAAGAAAATTAAAACAAGTCCACAAGAGCCAAAGTACACCTCTGAGTATATCTCAGCTGAATTTGGAGACCATCTGAAGAATAGATTTGACACACTGAACAATAACAACCAAAGACCATACAAACTGTGGGATGACATCAAGGACATCATACATGAAGAAAGCAAGAAGTCATTAAAAAGACAGGAAAAAAAAGAAAAGACCAAAATGGATGTCAGAAAAGATTCTGAAACTTGTTCTTGAACATAGAGTAGCTAAAGTGAATGGAAGAAATGATTAAGTACAGCAGAACCAAACGCTGCCCAGTCCTGTGCCATCCTCATAATCATTGCTATGCTTGAGCCCATCATTGCAGCCACTGTGTTGATACATCTCATTGAGGGCCTTTTTCTCTTTCAGTGACCTTTTACTTTACTAAACATGAGTATTGCCCTGAGATGTTCTTTAAACCTTTAACCAAAACTAACTATATCCTGAAATCATCTTTAGACTAAATAACAGTTTAGCTCAATTAGTAAGAACAGTAAAATCTACAGTATAGATGAGAAGACTACGAGAGCAGTGAGTCTAAGTTAAAGGTGGTGAAACAATTTGAGTAAAAATAGCAACGTTGTTGACAGAAAGTAAAGGATATAACCAATGTCACTGAATCGTATGTGTAGAAATTGTTGAGTGCATGTTTACTCTGTATATTTTCATCAAAATAAAAATTTAGAAAGCTGACTCAAATTTTTGATAATTTGAAAAGTGCTTTGTTTATTAAATTGGACTTGTACTTAAAAACCTTTACACAAAGAAAACTCTATGACTAGATTGCCTCAAAGATAAATTCTACCAGATATTTAAAGAAGCAATAATTCAATTCTATAAAAACTTCTCTGGAAAATTTAAGAGAAGGGGATATTTCCTGACTCATTTGATAAGGCCAGTGTATTACCCTCATACCAAAATCACTCAAACATGACAAAAGAAAACTACATACCAATGAACACATAAACATACACAATAATCTTTAACAGATAATATGGGGTCTTGAATATCAGTGAAAAGCCATGCACTGAAATGATCCTATCTCGGAGAAGACTCAAAAGAAAGAGGAAAATGATCTTGAAATATGTGAAGAATTGTCATAGGAAGAGGGTCAGATTTCACTGAGGGGTAAGATTATAGCCAATAATTAAAACTAGATAAGGTTAGACTGAAATGGACTTCAGCCTAAAACATGAAGGAAATTTAGAAAATGAAGAATTTTGAGTTCACCATCTCTGAGGGTAGTCATAAGTTTGGTAGATCCTCATTTGGAATGGGAGATGTGTTCAATATCTAGATGGGTTTTGGAGAAGGTAATCTTTTAAACCTAAAATATTGTTAATTCTTTCTGGTAAAGCTATATTTTTGTACCCTTGATGTAACTGCAACACTATTAGCAAAACTCACAACTCCCATTGCTATTGGTTTAAGCCTTTTTCTCAGTGCCCAGCTTCTGTTCACTAACTTCATTTCATATCACTGAATGGTATCTTCTGTAATTTGAGAATTCTTTTCCCTTCTGATGGAGGAACCATATGTGAATAAATTAACTCATCAACTACTGTATTCCTTAACATATACAGACAATAATTTTATTAGAACAACAAAAGAATTTATATCAAAGATAACGTTATATTGGGGAGA
This sequence comes from Loxodonta africana, assembly GCF_030014295.1. Taxonomy (NCBI): domain Eukaryota; kingdom Metazoa; phylum Chordata; class Mammalia; order Proboscidea; family Elephantidae; genus Loxodonta; species Loxodonta africana. Next base: position 77,934,034 of record NC_087353.1, read on the forward strand.
AATTTGCTAAGGTAAATCCCTCTTCTTTCCATTTGTTTCACAATAAGAATTACAGTGAAAACCCACCCACTAAACATTTTTCCCACTGCTAACAGGAAATATTTTGGGACAAAACAATATTGAAAATTCATCTATGCTACTACTAGTTCTCTTTTTCCTCTTCTTCCTCTCCTAGGTTTGTAGCTCTGTTTAATGACCTGGATGAAAAACAGGAAGAACTTGGCATTGCCAGATACGGTGCTTCAATCACTACCATGGAAGAAGTCTTTCTTAAGTGAGTAATGATGACCAGGAAAAAAAAAACACTGTGGTCTCTGAAATCCTACATCATTTTGGGAATAAAACCCACTCTTTTTTTGTGTGATTGGAGTTATCACAATATTATTAAATTTTTAGTTATGTTAATATTTTATGCTGTTGTATCGCCATACATTCAGCAGAGGTGTGTAAGATTTTGAGCTTGAACTTGATGCATGTGTCTTTTGTGATAGAAGTTTTAGAGCTAACCAACACTATAGCAAATTAACATCTGTGTCATCGCAGGAAATGTTCTAGTTCTAATTTAGAGTTCATATTAAGAATGGCATTAAAATCTTGATGACTGTGTTTCTATACTCTGTGTAATTTGTACAAGGTTTGCTTCCTGCACTGCATAAAAGTTCAAAACGAAAGGGCCCGGGGTATTCAGGTTGACAGTAGGCAAAACCAGCTGGTAAGCTGTCAGAAATATTCACAAAATGTCCTTCTTTTTGGTAAGGTTATGACAGACCTCAGTCTAGACTTCATTCTCTCAGTGGCGAGACTTAATATTGTTGGTGTCTCATAGAAGACCTGGAGTAATTGCATTACAAAATAAAATTCGTAAATAAGAAGGCCAGTTAACTTACAGTAAGAAATAGAATGGCCAAAAAGCCATTCAATCGAATGTTCTGTTTTCTCTCTTTTATGCAGGCTTCACAGGGGGCTAAATTATAGCTGAGAAGGTTACTTAGCACAACTGGAGCAAGCTCCATAATGGCAAGGATTATGTCTGTTTTGTTCACTGCTTAAACTCAGCGCCTGAAACAGTGCCTCATAATAGACACTCAAAAATAGATAATGGCTGATATTTAAAGCCATTATCTTCTCTACAGAGGTACTGCCTGCCACTGGTAATTTACAGGTGAAAACCGTAAGTGTGGAGAACATTTGGAAGCTACTACAAAAGACATAAGTAAATAAATAAATGGAACATAGTAAAAATGTTTAATGTAAAATGTAATTGGAATACCAGAAAGAAAGAGAAATTGAGGGAGGATAAATATTTGAAGTAATAATAGTTTGAAATTTTTCAAAATTGATCTAAAACATCACCCCACAGGATCAAGAATCTCAGCAAACTTCAAGCAAAATAAGTACTAGTAAAGGCATATGTAGCAACCTCCAAGCAGAAAAATTAAAAGAAAGCCAAACCAAGCCACACCTTATTTAAATTGTTGAAAATAAAGGATAACCATAAAAACTTCTATAGAAAAATATGCATTTACTTCAGAGAAACCACGATAAGACTGACAGCTCACTTTCGGCAGAAATGCTGGAAGCCATAAAAAATGGATGACATCTCAAAAGTGCCGAAAGAAACTAACAGCCCATAGATTGAATCCATACAAATTTTCCATTTCTCTAGGTCAAAGCTGGTTAAATAGCAACAATTCCATATGATTCAACCTAATAGAATTTTGTGTGCAGTAAAAATATCCTTCAAAAATTAAAATATATTTTAAGAAAAACAAAACTGAGACTTCATTGAAAGACTCACACTAAAATAATGAAAAAATTTTTTCTTACAGATGGAAGATTATCCCATAAAGAAACATGACTATTGGAAAGGGTAATTTTACAGATAAATACAAATGAAAATTGACTGTACAAAGCAATAATTTGTTTTGCAGTTTAAAATTTTTTGTCTTTAAATATTTTTTTAATTTATTTTGCTTTAAGTGAAAGTTTATGAATCAAGTTAGTCCCTCATACAAAAAGTTATACACAACTTCCTACGTACTCCTAGTTGCTCTCCCTCTAATGAGACAGCACACTCCTCCTCTCCACCTTGTATTCCCCATGTCCATTCAACCAGCTCCTGTCCCCCTCTGCCTTCTCATCTTGCCTCCAGACAGGAGCTGCCCACATAGTCTCATGTGTCTACTTGAGCCAAGAAGCTCACTCCTCACCAGTATTAATTTCTGTCTTTTGGTCTGGTCCAATTCCTGTCCGAAGAGTTCACGTCAGGAATGGTTCCAGTCTTGGGCTAACAGAGAGTCCAGGGGCCGTGACCTCTGTGGTCCCTCTAGCCTTGGTCAGACCATTAAGTCTGGTCTTTTTATGAGAATCTGAGGTCTGCATCTTACTGTTCTCCTGCTCCATCAAGGATTCTCTGTTGTGTTCCCTGTCAGGGCAGTCATCGTTGGTAGACGGTCACCATCTAGCTCTTTCGGTCTCAGGCTGATGTAGTCTCTGGTTTATGTGGCCTTTTCTGTCTCTCGGGCTCATACTTACCTTGTGTCTTTGCTTTTCTTCATTCTCCTTTGCTCCAGGTGAGTTGAGACCAACTGATGCATCTTAGATGGTCGCTTGCTAGCATTTAGGACCCCAGATGCCGTTCACCAAAGTGGGATGCAGAACATTTTCTTAATAGATTTTGTTAGGCCGATTGACCTAGATGTCCCCTGAAACCATGGTCCTCAGACCCCCATCCCTGCTACTCTGGCCTTCAAAGCGTTTGGTTGTATTCATGAAACTTCTTTGCTTTTGGTTTAGCACAGTTGTGCTGACCTCTCCTGTATTGTGTGTTGTCTTTCCCTTCACCTTAAATACTGTTGTGTACTATCAAATTAGTGAATACTCCTCTCCCTCCCTCCCCACTCTCCTAGCCATCAAAGAACATTTTCTTCTGTGTTTAATCTTTTTCTTGAGTTCTTATAATAGTGGTCTCCTATAATATTTGTCCGTTTGCAACTGACTAATTTCACTCAGTGTAATGCCTTCCAGATTCCTCCATGCTATGAGCTGTTTCACGAATTCATCGTTGTCCTTAACCGTTGCGTAGTATTCTATTATGTGAATATACCATCCATGGATGGGCACCTTGGGTGCTTCCATCTTTTTTGCTATTGCAAACAGTGCTGCAATGAACATGGACGTGCACATATCTGTTCGTGTGAAGGCTCTTATTTCTTTAGGATATATTCCAAGGAGTAGAATTGGTGGATTATATGGTAGTTCTAGTTCTAGCTTTGTAAGGAAGTGCCAAATCGATTTCCAAAGTGGTTGTACCATTTTACATTTCCACCAGCAATGTGTAAGTATTCCAGTCTCTCCACAGCCTCTCAAACATTTATTATTTTGTGTCTTTTGGATTAATGCCAGCATTATTGGGGTTAGGCGGTATCTCATTGTAGTTTTGATTTTCATTTCTCTAATGGCTAATGGTAGTGAGCATTTCCTCATGTATCTGTTAGCCACCCAAATGTCTTCTTTGGTGAAGTGCCTATTCATATCCTTTGCCTATTTTGTAATTGGGTTATTTGTCTTTTTGTTGTTGAGTTTTTGTAATATCACGTAGATTTTAGAGACCAGACATTGATCAGATTTGTCATAGCAAAAAACTTTTTCCCGGTCTGTAGGTAATCCTTTTACTCTTTTGGTGAAGTCTTTGAATGAACGTAAGTGTTTGATTTTTAGGAGCTCCCAGTTATCAAGTTTCTCTTCCGGCGTTTGTGCGTTCTTGGCAATGTTTTATATACTGCTTATGCCATGTATTAGGGCTCCTAGCATTCTCCCTATTTTTTTTTTCCATGATCGTTTTAGATTTTATATTTAGGTCTTTGATCCATTTTGAGTTAGTTTTTGTGCATGGTGTGAGGTATGGCTCTTGTTTCATTTTTTTGCAGATGGATATCCAGTTATACAGGCTCCATTTGTTAAAGAGACTGTCTTTTCCCCCATTTAACAAACTTTGGGTCTTTGTCAAATATCAGCTGCTCATCTGTGGATGGATTTATGTCTGGATTCTCAATTCTCTCCCATTAGTCTGTGTATCTGTTGTCGTACCAGTACCAGGCTATTTTGACTGCTGTGGCGGTATAATAGCTTCTAGAATCTGGTAGTGTGAGACCTTCCACTTTGTTTTTCCTTTTCAGTAGTGCTTTTTTTTTTTTTTTACTTATCCTTCCATATGAAGTTGGTGTTGTGTTTTTTCATCTCATTAAAAAATGTCATTGGTATTTGGATCGGGATTGCACATTATCTATAGATCACTTTGGATGGAACAGAAGTTTTTGCAATGTTGAGTCTTCATATCCATAAGCAAGGTATGCTTTTCCACTTATGCAGGTCACTTTTGATTTCTTGCAGTAGTGTCTTATAGTTTTCTTTATATAGGTCTTTTACTTCTCTGGTTAGATTTATTCCTAAGTATTTTATCTTCCTGGGGGCTGTTGTAAATGGTATTGACTTGGTGATTTCTTATTCAATGTTGTCTCTGCTGGTGTAGAGGAATCTGACTGATTTTTGTATGTATATCTTGTATCCTGATACTCTGCTGAGCTCATCTATTAGTTTCAGTAGTTCTCTTGAGGATTGTTTAGGGTTTTCTGTGTATAAGATCATGTCATCTGCAAATAGAGATACTTTCACTTCTTCTTTACCAATTTAAAAAAAAAATTTAGATGCCCTTTATTTCCTTATCTAGCCTAATTGCTCTGGCTTGGACCTCCAGCACAATGTTGAATAAGAGTGGTGATAAAGCGCCATCTTGTCTGGGTCCCCTTCTCAAGGGTAATGTTTTCAGACTTTCCCCATTTAGGATGGTGCTGGCTGTTGGCTTTGTATACCAAACCAAACCTGTTGCCGTCAAGTTGATTCTGACTCATAGCAACTCTATAGGACAGAGTAAAACTGCCCCATGGAGTTTCCAAGGAGCGTCTGGTGGATTTGAACTGCCGACCTTTTGGTTAGGAGCCGTAGCACTTAACCACTACTCCATCAGGGTTTCCATTGGCTTTGTATAAATGCCCTTTATTATGTTGAAGAATTTTCCTTCTATTCCTATTTTGCTGAGAGTTTTTATCATGAATGGGTGTTGGGCTTTATCAAATGCCTTTTCTACATCAATTGATAAGATCATGTTGTTCTTGTCTTTTGTTTTATTTATATGATGAATTACATTGATTGTTTTTCTAATGTTAAGCCATCCCTACATACCTGGTATGAATCCCACTTGGTCATGGTGAAATTTTTTTTTTTTTTGATATGTTGTTGAATTTTATTGACTAGAATTTTGTTGAGGATTTTTGCGTCTAAGTTCATGAGCGATAAAGGTCTGTAAGTTTGTTTTTTGTGGTGTCTTTACCTGGTAATGGCATCAGGGAAATGCTGGCTTCATAGAATTAGTTTGGGAGTATTCCATCCTTTTCTATGCTCTCAAATGCCTTTAATAGTGGTGGTGTTACCTCTTTGATAGTTTGGTAGAATTCTCCAGTGAAGCTGTCAGGGCCTGGGCTTTTTTTTTGTTGGGAGTCTTTTAATTACCTTTTCAATCTCTTCTTTTGTTATGGGTTTATTTAGTTGTTCTACCTCTGTTTTTGTTAGTTTAGGTAGGTGGTGCATTTCTAGAAATTTCTCCATTTCTTCTAGGTTTTTCAAATTTGTTAGATTACAATTTTTCATAGTAATCCCATATGATTCTTTTAATTTCAGTTGGGTCTGTTGTGATATCGCCCATCTCGTTTCTTATTCGGGTTGTTTCCTCTCCCGTTTTTCTTTTGTCAGTTTGGCTGATGGTTTATCGATTTTGTCAGTCTTTTCAAAAAGTCAGCTTTGGGTCATGTTAACTCTTTTCAGTTGTTTTTCTGTTCTCTGTTTCGTTTAATTCTGCTATAATTTTTAATATTTGCTTTTTTCTGGTGCCTGAGCATTTCTTTTGTTGCTCTCCATTTGTTCAAGTTGTAGGGATAATTCGTCGATTTGGGCCCTTTCTTCTTGGATATGTGCATTTATTGCTATAAATTGACCTCTGTGGACTGCTTTTGCTGTGTCCCAAAGTTTCTGATAGGAAGTGTTTGTATTCTCATTGGATTCCATGAATTTCTTTATCCCGTCCTTCATTTCTTCTAAACCCAGTAGTTTTTGAGCAACGTGTTTTTCAGTTTCCATGTGTTTGATTTCTTTTCCCTGCTTTTTCTGTTATTGATTTCTGCTTTTTTGGCTTTATGATCAGAGAAGATGCTTTGTAAAATTTTGATGTTTTAGATTCTGTTAAGGCTCACTTTATGACCTAATACGTGGTCTGTTCTAGAGAATGTCCCATGTGTGTTGGAAAAGAAAGTACACTTGGCTGCTGTTGGGTGGATTGTTCTATATATATCTTTAAGGTCAAGTTGGTTGATTGTGGCATTTAGATGTTCTATGTCTTTAGTGAGCTTCTTTCTGGATGTTCTGTCCTTCACTGAAAGTGGCTTCTTGAAGTTTCCTACTATTTTTGTGGAGCTGTCTATCTCACTTTTCAATGCTGTTAGACTTTTTTTTTATGTCTTGAAACCCTGTCGTTGGGTACATAAGTATTTAACATGGTTATATCCTCCTGGTATAAAAAAAAAAAAAAAAGTGTCCCTTTAATCATTACATAGTGTCCTTCCTTATCTTTTGTGGTTAATTTAATTTTAAAGTCTTTTTTTCTTTCAGAAATTAATATTGCCACTCCTGCTCTTTTTTGATTGTTGTTTGCTTGATGTATTTTTTCCATCCTTTGAGTTTTGGTTTGTTTGTGTCTTTAAGTGTAAGGTGTGTCTCTTGTAGGCAGCGTGTAGACAGATCATGGGTTTTTTTTTTTTTTTTTTTTATCCATTCTGCCTCTCTCTCTCTCTTTGTTGGTGCATTTAGTCCATTTACATTCCGCATAATTATGGATAGGTATGAGTTTAGTGCTGTCATTTTGATGTCTTTTTTTGTGTGTTCACAGTTTCTTTTTGCCGCTTAATTTTTTGTGCTGGGTAGTTTTTCTTTATATATTGTTAGTCTCCTTTGTGGTTACCTTATTATTTACCCCTATTTTTCTAAGTTTAAACCAAACTTTTACCTTTTTACATGGCCTTGACTTCCTCTCCATATGAAAGATTTATGACTGTATTTTTTTAGTCCCGCTTTATTGATTGAATGTTGTCATCTTTTACATAATAACATCGCTGTTTCTCTGTTTGGAGTTTTTTTTTTTTTTTTTAATCTTGATTTATTTTCATGATTTCCTTATCTGCGTTGATACCTGGTTGCTCTGTTCTGTGTTCTAGTCTTAGGTTGTTCTTTGATGTTATTGATTTTTTAACCAGAGGACTTCCTTTAGTATTTCTTGTAATTTTGGTTTGGTTTTTGGAAATTCCCTAAACTTGTGTTTATCTGGAAAGGTCCTAATTTCACCTCCATATTTGAGAGACATTTTTGCTGGGTATATGATTCTTGGCTGGCAGTTTTTTTCCTTCAAGACTTTATATACGTCATCCCATTGGCTTCTTGCCTGCATGGTTTCTGCTGAATAGTCCAGGCTTATTCTTACTGACTCTCCTTTGTAAGTGACTTCTTGTTTAGCCACCCTTAAAATCCTCTCTTTATCTCTGGTTTTGGCAAGTTTGGTTATAATATGTCGTGGTGACTTTCTTTTGGGATTTACCTTATGTGGGTTTCAATGAGCGTCTTGGATAGATGTCTTTTCATCTTTCATGACATTGGGGAAGTTTTCTGTCAACAAACCTTCAACGGTTCTATTTCATGTTCTCACTCCCTGTTCTGGTGCTCTGGTCACTCGTAGGTTATTTCTCTTGATAGAGTTCCACGTGATTCTTAGGGTTTCTTCATTTTTTTTAATTCTTTTATCTGATTTTTTTTCATATATATTGGTGCCAAGTGATTTATATTCAGTCTCACTAATTCTGACTTCCATTTCCTCAGTTCTGCTCTTCTCACTTTCTATTGAGTAGTCTAATTGTGTAATTTTATTGTTAATTTTCTGAATTTCTGATTACAGTTTCTTGATTATTGAAGCCTATTAAATTTTTCATTATGCTCTTGAATAACCTTCTTAATTTTCTCCACTGCTTTATCTGTGTGTTCCTTGGCTTGTTCTACATTTTGCCTGATTTTCTGCCTGATGTCTTGAAGAGTTCTGTATATTTATCTTTTGTATTCTACCTCTGGTAATTCCAGGAATATATCTTATCCAGAAGATTCCTTGATTCTTTGTTTTGGGAGCTTGTTGAAGTGATCATGGTCTGCTTCTTTGTGTGATTTGATATTGACTCTTGTCTCCGAGCCATCTATAAGTTACTGTATTAACTTATTTTATGTTTGCCTACTGTGTTCTACATTCTTGCTTTGTTTTGTTTTGATATACCCAGATAGGCTGCTTGAGTGAGCTAGCTTGATTATTGGCACCTTCAAAGCCCTGATGTCCTGTCACCAGATGGCTAGAGCTGTTACCAGGTATATGAGCCTAGGAGTACATTCACTTTTCTTGTATGGATTCAGCTCAGGTGTCCAGGTAGTCAGTCACCAAGTGCATGGTGTAAGCTCTCACCTGCAGTCTTAGAGGAGCTGGGTGATTGCTGTAGGCATAGATATCTGGGTGCAGCAGGGGATCACATTCTGAGCAAGGCAGGGGGTTGACAGCCACCCCCCAAGTGCTTGTGAGGAAAGTGCATCCCTGTTCTCTAGAGCGCACAAGTGGGTGGGCTCTACAGCTGGACCACGGACACCCAATGCTTTTGGCTGTAAGGACTGGGAGGCACCACATATCCTTGGACCCCTGTTGCAGGTGGCTAGGTGGTGTGGGTAGAGCCACCAGTCCTCAGGCCCCTGATATGGGTAGGTGAGGACCCTGCTTAATAGGCAGAGCGGTGTCAAATGTCAAAAACCCGCCTCTCCACTGCACAGTTGAAACACTTGAAGTGAGACCTCAAGCACATACACCACTGCACAGTGCCAGCAAGGGCCTAAGCTGTGGAAGTGGACCCACACAGGTCCTTGCAGCGGAGAAAGGCATTCAAAGTCTGTGGACCACTTTTGCCTGCACGGGAGCTGCTTCTGTCCTGAGTTCCCAGCTTAGGGGAACTGGCAAATTCTTTTTCCCTGTTTGTTAATTCGTCTCTTCTCCAAGGCTGGGAGAATGGTGCAAGGCACGTAGTAGGACTTGTCTCAGGCCCAGGGAAATCCACCACCACTGAAGCTGGTTTGGGGGCTGGGGCAGAGGGAGGAGGGACTAGATAAATGGGAGAGAGTTCTTTCAAAATGGGTACTTTTTGGTCTGTGTGGTAAATGAGACACAAGCACTTATCTTTTGCTGAGAGCGCTGTTCTTCACTGATCCTGGAGGCACGAGCAAACACTGTGCCACTTGTTCTCTCTGGCTGTGGAAAACATGTCCTGAGTGCTACCATTTGCCCTGCCACAGTCGTACCAGGGGATCAGGCCTGCGCCGCTCACTCACTCTCAATGAGGAAACCGCATCCCAAATGCTACCGCCAGTCCTGCCATGGTTGTGCCAGTCAATCAGGGCTGAGGGGCGCTGGTTTCCACCAAGTTAGGTCCAGAAACTCCTCGCTGCTTCTGAACTGTCTCTCCCTCCCTCTGCTGCTCGGTTCAGTTTCTTAACTTTGCCTTTGATGTTCAGGGCTCCTAGCTTGTTGTATATATAATTGATTCACTTGTTTTGGGGGGCTCCTTGTTGTAACAGGGACCACTGAAAATGCCTAACTACTCCTCTGTCTTGGGCCCACCTTGCCTCTGCAGTTTAAAATTTATATAGAATTAAAATCTCAGTCAACAACAAGGCAAAAGGTAAATGGGGGGAAGGTACATGGATTTAGTGTATCAAGGTATTTTTAGACTGAATCCATGTACCTTCCACCATTTACCTTTTGTCTTGTTGTTGTCTGAGGTTTTAATTCTATATAAATTTTAAACTGCAGAAGTGGGGCCAAGACAGCAGAGTAGTCAGGTGCTTTCAGTGGTCCCTCTTACAACAAACAAGGACCCCCAAAAAACAAGTGGCTTGAATTTTTCCTTCAGTTCTTTCAGCTTGAGAAATGCTGAGTGTGTTCTTCCCTTTTGGTTTTCTATCTCCAACTCTTTGCACATGTCATCGTAATACTTTACTTCGTTTTCTCGAGCCACCCTTTGAAATCTTCCATTCAGCTCTTTTACTTCATCGTTCTTTCCTTTTGCTTTAGCTCCTTGACGTTCAAGAGCGAGTTTCAGAGTCTATTCTAACATCCATTTAGGTCTTTTCTTTCTCTCCTGTCTTTTTAATGGCCTCTTACTTTCTTCATGTATGATGTCGTTGATGTCATTGTACCACTCGTCTGGTCTTCGGTCATTAGTGTTCAGTGCCTCCGATCTGTTCTTGAGGTGGTCTCTAAATTCAGGTGGGGTAGATATACTCACAGTCATACTTTGGCTCTTATGGACTTACTCTAATTTTCTTCAGTTTCAACTTGAACATGCATATGAGCAATTGATGGTCTGATCCGCAGTCAGCCCCGGCCTTGTTCTGACTGATGATACTGACTTTTTCCAGTGTCTCTTTCCACATATGTAGTTGATTTGATTCCTGTGTATTCCATCTGGCATGGTCCATGTGTACAGTCACTGTTTATGTTGGTGAAAAAAAGCTATTTGCAGTGAAGAAGTGGTTGGTCTTGCAAAGATGAGTCATGTGCTTTCTGGCGTCATTTCTGTCACCAAGGCCATATGTTCCAACTACCGATCCTTCTTCTTTGTTTCCAACTTTTGCATTCCAATCACTAGTAATTATTCAATGCATCCTGATTGCATGTTCAGTCAATTTCAGACTGCAGAAGTTGGTAAAAATCTTCAGTTTCTTTATCTTCGGCCTTAGTGGTTGGTGTTTGAATTTGAATAATAGTCATATTAACTGGTCTTCCTTGTAGGCATATGTATATTATCGTACCACTTACAGCGTACTACTTCAGGATACATCTTGAAATGTTCTTTTTGACAATGAACGCAACACCATTCTTCAAGTTGTCATTCCTGGCATAGTGGACTATATGATTGACTGATTCAAAATGACCAATACCAGTCCATTTCATCTCGCTATTGCCTAAGATATCGATCTTTATGCATTCCATTTCTTAACTATTTCCAATTTTCCTAGATTCGTACTTCATGTGTTCCAGGTTCCAATTATTAATGGATGTTTGCAGCTGTTTCTTCTCATTTTGAGTCATGCCACATCAGCAAATGAAGATCCCAAAAGCTTGACTCCATCCATGTCGTTAAGGTTGACTCTACTTTGAGGAGGCACCTCTTACCCAGTCATATTTTGAGTGCATTCAAACCTTAGGGGCTCATCTTCTAGCATTATATCGGACAGTGTTCCACTGCTATCCATAAGGTTTTCACTGGCTAATTCTTTTCAGAAATAGACTGCCGGGTCCTTCTTCCTAGTCTGTCTTAGTCTGGAAGCTCAGTGAAACCTGTCCACCATGGGTGACCCTGCTGGTGTTTGAATACTGGCCATATGGCCTCCAGCATTACAGCAACAAATGAGCCCCTACAGTACAACAAACTGACATATGTGTGAGGGACACACTAAGTAACAGTATTTTTCCTTTTTACTTACTTATATTTTGTAATGTTTTTTAGTGAAAATTTATTACCAGTGAAGGAAATATGAAGAATAAAAGCTTAAGAAAGGTGATGGGAAAAATAGTCAAGGATTATATTTTAAAAATCACAGTAGTTCCCAGTCTTCTTAGTATCAAACAACGAACATACTGCAGGAGCATTTTAAAACAGGTTTTTAAATCAATACATGATACCTTTTTTGAAGGGTACAGAAGTCATTGATCTACTCATTACTTGTAAATATCGTAGTTCAGAGTTCATTAATTTTGTGTTCCCTACAAATGCTGACAGGAAGGTATTGAAAAGATTTTGATACGTCTGTGGTTTAGAAAAAAGTACATCTTTTCATATCATGTATTTTCCACCAGATATTTTACCATTTCAACTGTTGGAATCTTTCCTTTTTTTATTTCTTTATTCTGTTATTCTACTAGCATTTCTGCATTAGGTTATAATTATTTGTTTATATGTTTTTATTCTTCTCAAGTGTCCATACCCAGAGACCCAGCTTCAGGCATATGCATTAGCGAGAAAAATAAGAGCATTAAAAAAGTAATTAAAAAAAACTACTATCTAGTGTCCCCATCATTTCATAAAATACAGGAAATTTTAACTTCCAAAGTAGAGACATTATCTTGGATTAAAATTGAGTCCTTTAACTTGAATTAGTTCAGCTTAATGAACCACACAATGTATTATAATTGCTTTTCTCATGTTGCCAGGTAATGATAGAAACCTTGCCATTCATTGATTGACAACAGTCCTCTGACTAGTTATTGGTAACTGCTACTCTTATGCTTCCTCTGCACAATACTCCTGCTTATCAATGAGAAAGGCCCAAGAGCCTTCCAAATTTGGGACTTTTTTTGAGTGTTTCCCAAATGAAATAAATTGAGGTTACGGATAAAATGAAATACTGTGTTCTTTTTTGTTTGTGTGTGTATAGAGTCAATAAACTGGCACATTCTCAAATGGATAGTCAGGCTCTCCAGTCCCCTTCTTTGAAGGACCAAAACAAAAGACAAGACAAGAACGAGAATATAGATGTAACCAGAAATTACAAGAGATCAACTTCAGCCAGTTGGGATGGACTTGCTAGCATCAAATTCAATACTGGGGTAAGCATACTCACTAATAATATAAACCTAGAATGTTTGATTTGGGTATAAAATGTACATTTTTTTTAATACCTGAACTTAAAAGATGTTTGATATCTAGCCTTAGAAGATCCAGCCATATATAGAACAGTCTGAACTCATTAATTTCCTGATATAGAAGAGGTGGGTTCTAGATGGAGATCACAGTCACTACTCTCAACATTGTTATTTCTCAGGATCACTTTGAAAAGCTCTTATTCTAAGTTTTTTCTTTGTTCTGTGACAGTGCCTAAGAGTTATGACTGTTGTATTCAGAAGATATCGGTTGATCAGATTTTGGAAAGTTTCTCACTGTGAACCCAGAGTGTGTATTGAACCTTTGAAGGAGATACTGAAACATTGGTCTAGACATTGGTACCCTTCCAAGAAGGAGAAGATATCACAGTGAGGGCAAGGAAACTGTAAATAACATCTGAAGTCTCTGCCCACCTAAGAGTTTCTTGCACACAATAGTATGGTCAGAAACACCAAATACAGGAGAAAATTGAGAAAGCTAACATCTTTCTAATGTCTCAGTTTCAATAAAAGATTGTAAAATACACACAGTGGAAACAATGGTTCATCCAAATGGACAAGATGGAGGGAGAGAAAGCATACCCATGGAAGCCCAAATAATGTACAATTTGGAAGAATATAATACACCAATATTCAACAAGCTCAAAGAATAAAGAAAAACATAGACAAAGAACCAAAGGAAATCAGGAAAATGATGCATGAATAAAATGAGAATTTAAATAAAGAAATAGATACTATAAAAAGAAACCAAACAAATACTGGAACTTAAAGAGAAAATAAATGAAATGAGAAACTCATTGGAAGGATTTAACAACAGATTTGATCAGGCAGAAGAAAGAATCGATGAACTAGAGCATAAGATAGTCAAAATAAGGAAGCTGAAGAGCAAGAAGAGGTGGTTCAAGACTGCTGGGCACAATTTAATGGACATATGTGACAGTATCAGGCAAACCAACATAAACATCATGGGAATCTCAGAAGGTGAAGAGAGACAGGAAGGGGCAAAAAGAATATTTGAAGAAATAATGGCATAAAACTTTCTAAATATGGTGAAGGACATAAAACTAGAAATCCAAGATGTTCGGTGAACTCCGAGTGGGATAAACCCAAGTAGATCCACACTAAAAATCATCGTAGTCAGGATCTCAAAAACTAAGAATCCTGAAAGCAGCAAGGCAGAAATGAACTGTCACCTACAAAAGATCCCAGTAAGATTGAGCGCCAATTTCTCCTCGAAAAACTGGAGGCCAGAGGGCAATGGAATGACATGTTTAAAGTGCCCAAAGAAAGAATACTATGTTTTTGACAAAACTGTGCTTCAAAAATGAGGGCAAAATTAAGACATTCCCAGATGAACAAAAGCTCAGATTATTTGTATCCACTAGACCAGCCCACAAGAAATGCTAGGGAGAGTTCTTCAAATGGGAAAAAAGGACACTGAAAAGTAACTCTAAGGCATATATAGAAAAGAAAATCTCCATTAAAGGTAATTGCGTGGTCAAGTATAAGGGCAAGTTTTAAGGCATTCTTACTTGATAATTCTAATTGGTATGTCTTTGGTGCTTTAAGAGGACAAATGCATAATAAATACATAAAAATTCATGTTACAGGGCACGTGATGTATAAAGGTGTAGTTGGTGATAACAACAACATAAATGGGGAGGAAAAAACTATATGGTTATAAAGTTTGTATGTTGTTGTTAGGTGCCGTCAGTCGGTTCCAACTCATAGCGACCCTACATACAACAGAACAAAACACTGCCCTGTCCTGTGCCGTCCTCATGATCATTGTTATGCTTGAGCCCATTGCTGCAGCCACTGTGTCAGTCCATCTCGTGGAGGGTCTTTCTCTCCTTTGCTGACCCTCTACTTTACCAAGTATGATATCCTTCTCCAGGGACTGATCCCTCCTCATAGCACATCTGAAGTATGTGAGATGTAATCCTCGTTTCTAAGGAGCATTCTGATTATACTTCTTCCGGGACAGATGTGTTCATTCTTTTCGCAGTCCATGGTATATTCAGTATACTTTGCCAACACCACAATTCAAAGGCGTCAGTTCCTCTTCAGTCTTCCTTATCCATCATCCAGCTATTTCACGCATGAGATGATTGAAAACACCGTGGCTTGAGTCAGGCATACCTTAGTCTTCAGGATGACATCTTTGCTTTTTAACACTGTAAAGAGGTCTTCTGCAGCCAATTTGCCCAATGCAAAGTGTCTTTTGATTTTTTGACTGCTGCTTCCATGGGTGTTGATTGTGGGTCCAAGTAAGATGAGATCCTTGAGAACTTCATTCTTTTCTCTTTATCATGATGTAGCTTATTGGTCTAATGGTGAGGATTTTTGTTTTCTTTACGTTGAGGCGTAATCTGTAATGAAGGCTGTGGTCTTTGATCTTCATCAGTAAGTGCTTCAAGTCCTCTTCACTTTAACCAGGCAAGGTTGTGTCATCTGCATAATGCACGTTGTTAATGAGTATTCCTCCGATCCTGATGCCGCATTCTTCTTCATATAGTCCAGCTTCTTGGATTATTTGCTCAGCATACAGATTGAATAAGTATGGTGAAAGGATATAACCCTTACACACTTTTCCTGGCTTTAAACCACGCAGTAACCCCTCATTCTATTTGAACGATTGCCTCTTGATCCACGTACAGGTTCCTGATGAGCACAATCAAGTGCTCTAGAATTCCTATTCTTTGCAATGTTATCCATAATTTGTTATGATCCACACAGTTGAATGCCTTTACATCATCAGTAAAACACAGTTTGTTCATTAAAAAAAAACACACAGGTTAAATTGGTATCAATTTGACTCAGGTTGTTATAAATGCAAGATGTTAATGTAATGTTCATGGTAACCACAAAGAAAATATTTAACAAATACACACAAAAGGAAAGAAGAACAGCGTCAAAATGGCTCACCACAAAACAGCAGTGAAGCACAAAAATTGGTAGCAATAGAGGTGAAAAGGTATAAGACACACACACACAGATAGACAACAAGTAAGAAGTAAGTCATTCCTTATTGATAATTTCAGTGAATGTAAATGGACTAAATGCTCCAATCAAAAAGCAGAGAGTGGTGAAATGAGTAAAAAATACGATCCAAATGTATGCTGTTTACAAGAGACACATTTTAGGCCCAAAGTTGAAAGTTAAAGGATGGAAAAATAATATTGCATGCAAATAATAACCTCAGCAAAATAACTAGCAAACCAAATCCAAAAAGATATTATATACACCATGATCAAGTGAGATTAATCCCAGGAATGCAAGAGTGGCTAAACATTAGAAAATCAATTAGTGAAATTTATCACGTTATAAAAAAAAGGAAAAATCACATGATCATTTCAGTCAGTGCAAAGAAGCTTTTGACAAAGTCCAGTACTCTTTGATGATAAAAACACTAAGCAAAGCAGAAATAGAAGGAAACTTCCTCAATCTAATAAAGGGCATTTATGGAAAACCCACAGCTAAGGCCATACTTAATGGAGAAAGACTGAAAGCTTTCCCCTTAAAATCAGGAACAAGACAGGGATACCCACTCTCACCACTGATGTTTAATATTGTACTGGAAGTTTTAACCAGAGCAATTAGGCAAGAAAAATAAATAAAAAAATCATATCCAAGTTGGAAAGGAAAAAGTAAAACTCCTTTTCACAGATGACATGATCCTATGTATAGAAGACCCCAAAGAATCCACAAGAAGACCTTTAGAGCTAATTAATGAATTTATCAAAGTGGAAGGATGCAAGATGAACATACAAAACCAATCAGGTTCTTATACATCAGCAATGAGCAATCTGAAAAGGAAAATAAGGAAAAAATTTCATTTACAATAGTGTCTAAAAGAATAAAATACCTAGAGATAAATTTAACCAATGCAGTAAAAGATTTTGTATAATGAAAATTATAAAACATTTACTGAAAATTAAAAAAATATATATCCATTGCCAGCTGTTGAAGTGAGTTGAAGGACATTCTGTGCTTATGGATTGTTGAGATGTCAGTACTATGTAAAACAATACATATATTCAATGCAATACCCATCAAAATTCCAACAGCCTTCTTTCACACCTTGAAAAGCCAGTTCTCAAATTTATATGGAACTGCAGGGGCCCCAAATAGCCAAAGCAATCCCAAAAAAGAAAAGTAGGAAGACTTTGGTATATGTCCCAATCTCAAAACATGTTATAAAGCTACAGTAATAAAAACAGTCTGGTATTGGTATAATGATAGACATATAAACCAATGAAATAGAATTTAGAGTCCAGAAATAAAACTGTACGGCTATGGTTCATTGATTTTTTGACACGGGTGCTAAATCCATCCAATGGGGAAAGAGTGGTCTCTTTAATAGAGCTGTGACAACTAGATTTCCACAAACCAAAGAATAAACCTGGAGCCATCCCTCACACCATGTACAATTATTAACTAAAAATGGATCAAAAACCTAAGTGTAAGAACTGAAACCATAGAACTCTTAGAAGAAAACATAGGGATTATTCTTTAAGACCTAGTGTTTTTGTTGCATGAGCAACAAAAGACAAAACTCATAAATGGGCCTGATCAAATTTTAAAACTTTGGTTCATCAGAGGACTTTATCAAGAAAGTGAACAGACAGTCTAAAGATTGGAAAAAAAATTGGGGAGACCATATATCTGACAAAGATTTAATATCCAAAATATATGAAGAAATTCTAAAAAAAAAAAAAAAAAATTCTACAGCTTAACAACACAAAGACAAGTGGCCTTATCAAAAAATGGGCAAAGTACTTGAATAGACACTTCACCAAAGAAGAAATACAAATGACCAATAAGCACATGAAAAGATGCTCAATGTCATTGGTCATTAAGGAAATGGAAATCAAAACTCCAGTGAGATGTCGCTTCATGCCTGTTAAGATGGCTATGATTTAAAAAAAAAAAAAGGTACTGGCGAAGATGTGGAGAAACAGGAACCCTCATTCACTGAAGTGGGATATAAAATGGTACAGCAACTGTGGAAATTGGTCTTACGGTTCCACGGAAAATAAAAGAGTTACCATGTAATCCAACGATTTTACTTCTAAGAATATACCCAAAAATTCTGAAAGCAGGAACACAAACTAATACAAGTACACCAGCATTCACTGCAGCACTCTTAACAATAGCCAAAAGATGGGAACAAACTAAATGACTACCAACAGGTCAATGGATAGACAAAATGTGAAATATATATATACAATGCAGTATTATTCAGGTATAAAGATGAATGAAGTACTGTTGGATGCTACAACATGGATGATTTTTAAAAATACCATGCTGAGTGAAATAAGTCAGCCACAAGAGAAAAAATGTTGTATGGTTACACTTATATGGAATACCTAGAAAGAACAAGTATACATAGATCGAAGTTGATCAGTGGTTATGAGAGGCGAGTGGGAGGGCCAGAGAAAGGGGGACTTACTGCTTAGGGAACACTGAGGAGAGTGGGAGGGCCAGAGAAAGGGGGACTTATTGCTTAGGGAACACTGAGCTTTCCATAGGGCGAGAGAAAATTTTGGAGGCAGATAATGGTGATGGTTGCACAATGTGGTGATCACAATTAATGTCACTGATTTTTAAATGGGAAGATGGAAGATGTTATGTTACGTATATATTTGCCACAATAGAACAAAAAGAAAAAAATGGGAAAAAAAAAACCTTCAAGGAAATTATTTACAAGTTTTATGGGTATATTTCCCTATAAAATGGAGGAAAATTGAAATATTGTGATTTAATGTTAAACAAAAGTTGATATAAATCTATTCTCTTGATCAGAAATACTAAAAATAGTTAATGAGGAAAATCATCTTTTTAAGGTTTTCATTGTAGTTAGATCAGAAGCCAGGCCTTAATCCTTTCACCTAATATGTTGCACAAATAAAACTTTTTATACAATCTTTTTGTTTACCCAATCTGTTGTTGGGTTCTATTTAAAGATAACGTGTGTATTGTATGTGTATATCTTCTGCCATAAAATTTTGATGCATTTATTTTAAAGAGTTGTAACATGAATATCCTACTTGGTTCACTCACCATTTTAATACTATGTTTCTCTCCCGTTTTTAGCTTCCACTTTATTGCCAGCAATTTCATTCCATGTTGATAAAGAGGGCACTATTCAGTTGGCGCAATTGGAAGTTGACGTTGCTACAAATATTGGTAATTGTGTTTGTCACAACCTATCTGTTAAAAAGTTTGAGCGTAAAAGATAAGGAGCGGTCTTCCAGAGAAATGGATTTGGGTCATTATGGTCGAACCATCGTGCCTTACTCAATTTCAGGGAATTCTTCTTTGGCTCTTAATATCATAAAGAATCTTGAGGTTTTTCTGAAGGCTAAGAATCAAGAACTTCGGGAAGTTCAAGGTAAGACCCATATTTTTTTTTAAAAAAGACTGCTCTTATGTGAAGACCTATCTGTCATTTACACAGAAGGGATTTACCTGTAGTATTTAACTATCTGCTTCTTTCTTTTCTTATTAGTCACCAGTATCATAAATCAAACCCATCGTTATTGAGTTGATTCCTACTCATAACATCCCTATAGGACAGAGTAGAACTGCCTCATAGGGTTTCCAAGGCTGTAAATCTTTAAGGAAACAGACTGTCGCATCATTCTCCCATGGAGCAGCTGGCGGGTTTGAACCACCGACCTTTTGGTAGCAGCCAAGCACTTTAACCACTGTACCACCAGGGTTTCAGTATCAAGAAGCAGCTAAATCAAAGACAGAAATGTACCCTTCAATATTACTGGTCACAAAAGTTAATTATTAATTGCATCGTGTTGGCTCTAGATGCTCTTTCAGTGAATTGTGTCATCTTTCAGTAAATGGGAAAAAGAGCGAACATACTGCATTGTTTGGAAATTTGGCATAGAATTTTTATTCTGACCAGAATACAAACATATTTCTCTAAGCTTTCACAGTGTGACATGTTGGTGCCAAGATCTGAAAGCTGTCCTTCCATCTACTGTATTTACTAAACAGTTAGCTGAAAGCTTAGTGAACTGACTGCTCAGAATGAATTTATTTTGAGGGTAGTTGTCTTAGTCAGGGTTTTCTGAATAAACAGAACCAGTAATAGATAGATAGAGAGACAGACAGACAGACTGATTTTGAGGAATTGGTTCACATGATTGGGGAGCCTGGCAAGTCCAAAATCTGTAGGTCAGGCAACAGGCTAAAAATTCCGGCAGTCCTTTTCTGTTTATAGCCTTGAAGGAGAATCCTTCCCTTCTCAGGAATCCCATTTTTGCTGTTAATATTTCTACTGATTGGATGAGTCCTACCCACATTATGAAGGATAATCTGCTTAGCCTAAGGTCAGCCGATTTAAATGTTAGTCAATTTTAACCCTTTTGTACCCTTTTTTGTTGATCCTGTGTATTTTAAGTAATGGAGGGCATGCTGAATCACTGAGTGTGTCTGAATTAATGGTAGGTATAATATGATTTTTGTTTTATGCCTCTTTCCACAAATTGTACCCTCAGAGTCTGGAGGTACATATATGTACCCCTTGTGAACACAAATTCTACCCTCAGAGTTCAGAGGTACATATGTGTACCAAATAAAAATTTCCAGAACTCGTACTTTTTCTACCAAAAATTTAATGATTCTGTACCATCTCGTGCAATGCCCTGTAAAAACAGTAATTTGCAGTACACACCTGTTTTTTTCTGCTTCAGACTGTTATATATGCCCTGCCTGCTGGTGCACATACTGTCAGTGGGACAGCAGGTTCCCAGTGAACTCGAGAGGTACAAAAAGTAAATGATAGCTATATATATTGCCAGTCCTGAAAGGGTTAAAGACCTTCATAACAACAGCTAGATGAGCGTTTGACTAAACAACTGGGCGCCATAGACTAGCCAAATCGACACATAAAATTAACCCTCACAGTAGTACAAATAGCTTTACTTAATTTGTTCAACATTTCCCTTTAGCAAGAACCATACTAAACAGTCTCTCTGCATTATCTTTATTAATACTAAGAACAATGCTTACACATCTGTTGCTGCGTGAAAAGCCCCTGGGTTAAGTGCTCAGTTACTAATAGGAAGTCGGTGGTTCCAGTGCACCCGGAGGTGTCTCGGCAGAAAGCTCCGATGGTCTCCTTTGGAAAGATCACAGCCATTGGAAACCCGCGGAGTGCAGTGCTGCCATGAAACACGGGGTCACCGTGGGTCAGAATCGGCTCAACAGCAGCTGCTTTTGTTTCATTTTAATTTCTGTGTAACAAATTGCTCCCAAACCTAGCAAATGGAGTAATTGGACCTTCAATATTATAGAATGAGGAACTTACTGAACCCATTCTACCACAAAAGCAACAAAAATACTTGCAAAACAGTTTTAAATTCAGCCATTTCATAGCTGTGGAAATTAGCCCAAGACACTGAACTTCTGTAAGAACAATACGGTCTGTGGCATTTTAACTTAGGGTGAATCCCCCCATCTCTGTAGTTTATTGGTACAGCAGCCTCACAGTTAAGGGACAGGACTGAATACTTTTGGAGCTAGGTTAAAAGTCCCGTCCCAGTAGCACTATCAATATTTTGTCAGAATTAGAAGCTCCCTGAAAAATCTCCATTCCCAGGGAATTGTAGCTATTGCATTTTAATTAGGACTCAGCCCTTCGGAAAAAAAGCGCAACTCCCAGAGTGTTACTAATGTGCTGGTAACATCACCCCAGCTGGCTAATGCTGGCTGTGATTTCAGCTGAAGAACGCAGGAGCCTGGCAAAAAGAAACATAAAAAGAATACATGGGAAATTAGACAATCACAGTGAATTTTGAAAAGGTCAAACATATTCCTGGAGACCTAGAAAGTTGTGCACGTGCACAGGGCAGTGTTGATGGATAGAGATGGCCTAGGAAAGGAGAAGACTCCAGTGAGTCATCCTGGGTTGATGCTGAGACCCTGCAGAAGCAGGAAGTGAAAGTTGAGGCAGACTGCCTGATGTTTGACAATATGCTTTACTGGATCAAGGCATTTTAAAAAGCTTTTGACTGACCACTAAATTATACTGACCAAGGGGTGAACCCTAGGAGCCAGGCTTAAAAGTAAAAGCAAGAATTTTTTAAAATCCATCAGAGAAGTCAGTGGTTGCACCTGTTGAGAATACAGAATCTACAGAATTAGTTCATGTAAGTCACTAAACAAATTAAAAAAAAAATTAACAAGCCAGGGAAGAATCTGATACCAGAGTTGTTACAATATATTGCCTTAAATTTGCAGTTTTCAACAACAACAAAAAGAGACATGCAAGGAAACATAAAAGTATGGCCCATACAAAGGAAATAAAAAAGCAATCAGCAGAAAATGTCCTTGAGGGAGACCATTTGTTGCACTTAGTAGACAAAAACTTTAAATCGACTATCAAACATATGTTCAAAGAACTAAAAGAAATATCTTTAAATAATTAAAGCATGGCAACTATATCCCACCAAATAAAGAATGTCAATAAAGAGATAGAAATAATAATAATAAAGTCCCAAATGGAAATTCTGGAATTGAAAAAGTATAATAACTGAAATGAAAAGTTCACTAGAATTGCTTAACAACAAATTTAAGTTGGAAGAATCATCAACTAACTTGAAGGTAAAAAAAAAAAAAAAAACTTGAAGGTAGGTCAGTAGAAATCAGGCTGTAGAATAGAAAAATGAATTAATAATAATAATAAAACAGAGCTTCTGAGACATGCAGGACAACATCAAGCATACTGACATACGCATAATGGGAGTCCCGAAGGCAGGAAGAGAAAGGGGCAGAAAAATATTTGAAGGAATAATGGCTAAAAAGTCCCAAATTTGATGAAAAACATTAATGTACACATCCAAAAGCTTAGTGAACTCCAAGTAAGAAAAACTCACAGAGCTCCACATTTAAACATGTCATAATGAAAGTCAAAGACAAAGAGAAATCCTGAAAGCAGAAAGAGAAAAATGACATCATATACAAATGATCCTCAATAAGATTCTCAACTGACTTTTTATCAGAAACCATGGAGGCCAGACACGCTGAGATGATATACACAAGGCGCTGAAAGAAAAATTTGTCAATTAAAAATCCTAATCAAGCAAATCTTTCCTTCAAAAATGATGAAGAAATTTCCAGATAAATAAAAAACTGAAAAACTTATTGCCAGCAGAATAGTAAAGGAAATTCCTTGGGCTGAAATGAAAGGTCAGTAGGCAGTAACTCATATTTGTATGGATAAATGGAAACCCTGGTGGCGTAGTGGTTAAGAGCTGTGGCTGCTAACCAAAAGGTCAAAGTTCAAATCCAACAGATGCTCCTTGGAAACCCCATGGAACAGTTCTCCTCTGTCCTGTAGGGTCCCTATGAGTCAGAAGGAACTCGACGGCAACAGGATATGAATAAATAAGAGCACTGGAAAAGATAAGGCAAATACAGTATAAACATATATTTTAACTATTCTCCTAACTGATCTAAGACACCTGAAAAACAATAAATGAAAAACTGTGTTAGTGGACTTATATAAAGGTGTAATTTGCACTACAATAATATCACAAAGGAGGAAGGAGGAAGGGAGCAATGTTGGAGCAAAGTTTCTGTATACTATTGGAAGTACATTGGTAGTCATCAGAACTAGCTTGTTTTAAGTTAAGATGTGTATTATAATCCCCAGTGAAACCACTGAAAAAAATAGCTAAAATAAACAAAAGAGGGAAAAAAGGAACTTAAATGGTACACTATAAAATAAATGCTTAATCTACTGTTACGGCCACAGTACTCAAAACAGCCTGGTACTGGTACAATGACAGACACATAAACCAATGAAACAGAATCTAGAACTCAGACATAAATCCATCCACCTACTGTCAACTGGAAACCCTGGTGGCATAGTGGTTAAGTGCAACGGCTACTAACAAAAAAAAAAAAAGAGGTCAGCAATTTGAATCTGCCAGGCACTCCTTGGAAACTCTGGGGCAGTTCTACTTTGTCCTATAGAGTTGCTATGAGTCAGAATAGACTCGATGGCAGTGGGTTTGGTTTTTTGGTTTTACTGTCAGCTGATCTTTGACAAAAAACCAAAGTCCATTAAATGGAGAAAAAACACAGTTTTTAACAAATAGTGCTGACAAAACTGGGCATCCATCTGGAAGAAAATGAAACAAGACCCATACCTCACACCATACACAAAATATATCACAAAATGAACCAGAGGCCTAAGTATAAAACCTAAAACAATAAGGATCATGGAATAAAAAATAAAGACAGTACTAGAGGCCCTGATACATGGCATGAATACAATACAAACCATAACTAACAATACATAAACACAAGAACAAACACTAGGTAACTGGGAACTCCTAAAAATTAAACATTCATGTTCATCGAAAGACTTTATCAAAAGAATAAAAAGAGAACCTACAGACTAGGGAAAATGTTTTGGCTACAACTTATCTGAAAAGGGTCTAATCTCTAAAACATAAAGACTACATCAACCCTTCAACAACAAGAAGACAAATAATCCAATTTAAAAAATGGGCAAAAGATTTCACTAAAGAAGGCATTCAGGTGGCTAACAGATACATGAGGAAATGCTTTCGATCATTCAAAACTACAATGAGATTCCATCTCACTCCAACAAGGCTGGCATTAATCCAAAAAACACAAAATAATCAATGTTGGTGAGGTTGTGGAAAGACTGGACCACTTATACACTGCTGGGGGGAATGTAAAATGGTACAACCGCTTTGGAAATTGATTTGGCACTTCCTCAAAAAGCTAGAAATAAAACTACCATATGATCCAGTAATCCCACTCCTGGGATTATATGCTAGAGAAATAAGAGCCTTTACATGAACAGATATATGCACACCCATGTTCATTGCAGCACTGTTTACAATAGTAAAAAGTTGGAAGCAACCAAGGTGCCCATCAACAGATGAATGGATAAATAAACTATGATATATTCACACAGTGGAATACTATGCATCGTTAAAGAACAATGTTGAATCCATGAAACATTTCATAACATGGAGAAATCTGGAAGACATTATGCTCAGTGAAATTAGTCAGTTGCAAAAGGACAAATATTGTATAAGACCACTGTTATAAGAACTGGAGAAACAGTTTAAGCAGAGAAGAAAATATTCTTTGATGGTTACGAGAGGGGGGAGGGAGGGAGGGTGAAGAGGGGCATTCACTAATTAGATAGTAGATAACTTTCATTTTAGGTGAAGGGAAAGACAATACACAATACAGGAGAGGTCAACACAAATGCGCTAAACCAAAAACAAAGAGGTTTCCTTAATAAACTGAATGCTTCAGAGGCCAGCGTAGCAGGAGCAGGGGTTTGAGGACCATGGTTTCAAGGGACATCTAAGTCAATTGGCATAATAAAATCTATTAAGAAAACATTCTGCATCCCACCTTGGAGAGTGGTGTCTGGGGTCTTAAACACTAGCAAGCGGCCATCTAAGATGCATCAATTGGTCTCAACTTACCTGGAACAAGGAATAATGAAGAACACCAAAGACACAAAATAATTACGAGCCTAAGAGAAAGGACCACATAAACCAGAGACTACATCAGCCTGAGACCAGAAGAGCTAGATAGTGCCCGGCCACAACCGATGACTGCCCTGACAGGGAACTCAACAGAGAACCCCTGAGGGAGCAGGAGAGCAGTGGGATGCAGATCCCAAATTCTCATAAAAAGACCGGACTTAAGGATCAGACTGGGACTGGAGGGACCCCGGAGGCCATGGACCCCAGACCTTCTGTTAGTCCAGGGCAGGAACCATTCCCAAACCCAACTCTTCAGACAGGGATTGGACTGGAATAGGGGATGGAAGATGACACTGGTGAAGATACGGCTCCTCCGTAAAAAGGTAGAAATAGAAATACCATACAATCCAGCAATCCCACTCCTAGGAGTATATCCTAGAGAAGAGCTGCCACACAGATATACACTTACCCATGTTCATTGCAGCATTATTCATAATAGGAGGAAGATGGAAACAACCTAAATGCCCATCGACAGATGAATGAATAAACAAATTATGGTACGTACACACATTGGAACACTATGCAATGATAAAGAACAATGATGAATCCTTGAAACATCTCACAACATGGATGAATCTGGAGGGCATTATGCAAGTGAAATAAGTCAGTCACGAAAGGACAACTATTGTATGAAACCACTATTATAAAAACTCAAGAAAAGGCTTATACACAGAAAGTTATGAGTTTATACACAGATAGTTATGGGGGGGGGAAGAATGGGGAGGGAAATCACTAACTAGATAGTAGACAAGTATTAACTTTGATGAAGTAAAAGACAACACACAATATGGGGAAATCAGCACAACCTCACCAAAGGAAAGTCATAGAAGCTTTCTAGACACATCCAGACACCTTTGGGACTGAGTTACTGGGGCTGATGGCTGGGGACCATGGTCTCAGGGGACATCTAGGTCAATTGGCATAACTTAGTTCATAAAGAAAATGTTCTACATCTTACTTTGTGGAGTAGTGTCTGAGGTCTGAAAAGCTTGCAAGCATCTATCTAAGATACATCTATTGGCCCCATCCATCTGGAGCAAAGGAGAATGAAGAATACCAAAGGCACAAGGAAAATATTAGTCCCAAGGACAAACGTATCACCTCAACAACCGCCTCTACCAGCCTAAGTGCAGAAGAACTAGATGGTGCCCACCTACCAGCACCGACTGTTCTGACGGGGATCACGATAGAGAGTCCCAGTCAGGCTGGGAGAAAAATGTAGAACAAAATTCAAACTCACCAAAAAAGACCAGACTTACTGGTCTGACAGAGACTGGAGGAACCCTGAGCTTATGGCCCCTGGACACCCTGCTAACTCAGAACTGAAGCCACTCCCAAAGTCCACTTTTAGCCAAAGATTAGACAGGCCTTATAAAACAAACAATAACACACATGAGGGATGTGCTTCTTAGTTCAGTCGAGTATATGAGACCGTATGGGTAACACCTTCCCCAAAGCAAAGATGAGAAGGCAGGAAGGGACAGAAAACTAGGCGAATGGACATGGGGAACACGGGGTGGAAAGGGAAAGGGGGAGAGTGCTGACACAATACAGGGGTTGCAACCAATGTCATAAAACAACTTATGTATAAATTTTTGAATGAGAAACTAATTTGTGCTGTAAACTTTCATCTAAAGCACAACAAAATTTAAAAAAAGAAAGAAAAATGCCAGCAAATTAAACCCAAAAAAGGAAAAGAAAGAAAATAATAAAAATAAGAGAAACAGTTAATAAAATTTAATGCAGATATATAATAAGGAAATTCAATAAATCCAAAAGTTCATTCTCTGAAAGATCAAAAATTTATAAACCACAAGCCAGGCTGACTAAGAAAAATACAAGAAACACATAAATTACCAGTATCAGAAATGAACAAGGAGATATAATACAGTTATTATAGATATTAGAAGAGTTGTCTAAGAGGAAATAAAAGACTTTATGCCAGTAATTCTTGAAATTTGGGTGAAATGGACAAATTCTGAGAAAATGACAATCCACCAGAAGTACAAGAAAAATATCAATTATGGAAATTTTGTTTGTAATTAAAAGCTTCCCACAAAGAAATGTTGAGGCCCAGATGGACTCACAAATTATTTTAGCCCCTCTAAGTTATTGAGATTTTTTTCACAGCCCGGTATATGGTCTGTCTTAGCAGCTGTTTCATGTGATTTTGAAAAGAATGTGTGTTCTTCTGTTGTTTGGCAGGGTATTCAGTAAATGTCAATTAGGTCAAAAAATAAATGCTTAATGCAGAGCGGTAGTAATAAGCAGAGGAACAAAAAGAATATAATACATATAGAAAATAAATAGCAAAATGGCAGTCATAAATCCTAGTGTATCAGTAATTATATTACATATAAATGGATTAAACACTCAATCAAAAGGCAAATGTGAGACTGGATTTTTTTTTTCTAAAGAATCTAAATTAGATGAAATGGACAAAGTCCTAGGAAACAAAAGTTAACAAAACTTACAATAGCATCAAAAAGAATAAAATACTGAGGAATAAATTTAACAAAAGAATGGCAAGACTTGTACACTGAAAATTGCAAAATATTTTTGAGAGATACTAAAGAGGTTCTTAATACCTGCAGAGGTGTTTCATGCCATGGATTTGAAGACCCAATATTGTTAAGATGTCCGTTCTCCCCAAAATGATCTATAGATTCAATGTAATCCCTATGAAAATTCCAGTAGAATTTTTTCGGAAATTGACACTGATCCTGAAATGTATATGGAAATGCAAATTACCTAAAAGAGCCAAACGGTTTTGAAAAAGGACAAATATTTATTTTGATTAGGAAAAGAGCAAGAAATTAATAGTAACTTGCTGTTTTTTTCTGGTTGTAGACTCTATGGTGAGAGTATTATAGGGATTACTCATGGGGTAGAATTCTTGAGGCATAAAGTGAAGATTTGAAATAGCCATTGTGGGAAGTTGGAAAAGGAAGAGAGAACAGGAAAAAAAAAAAATTGTCCTTCCATTTCAACTTGCATAGTGAATGATATATTACATGCTAACTCACTAACCCAATTTCTTTCTTTATTCTAGGTAATGTTACAGATTATATATTGCAAAGTAAAGAGTGCCGTAACTTCTGCATCATTGCATTTTCCATTAAGATTGAACAAAACAAAACAGTTTTTACTGTATTGTTCAATAATGAGGCATACCATTCAGCTGCAACATCCCTGGCGGTGTTAGACAACATTCTTTTTATGTCACTTTCTGGTCCCAATGCTTCCATTGCAATCACCAACACACCTCAGCCTTTCCCTCTTTATGGTATTAACATAGTGTATGTATGATTTTTCTTTTATTGGAATTGTAACTTATTATATTCCTTGCTGTCTGGCCAGATACATTTGAAAATAACTACTGAAATCAGCTTTTTCCTACTTTTATTTAATCTTCTGTAGGCCTACAAGTGGAATGCAAGTAGCATTATGTTTGGCTTTTGGCATGGCTGTTATGGCCAGTAGCTTTTGTCTTCAGACAGTGACTGAGAAAATTGCTAAGGTAAAGCACATCCAGTTTGTGAGTGGAGTCCATGTTCTTACTTATTGGCTCTCTGCTTTGTTGTGGGATCTTATCTGCTTCTCCATTCCCTGCTGCTTAATACTGGTGAGTGTTAACTGAAGTTGCATGAAGGCTCATTTTCCTTATGCCCTCCCCCGCCCCCAGGAAATTCCTGTTCAGCTAATTATATCTTAGGATAAATTTTGTCAAGAAATTTTAAGCTACTTTAGCTTATTATGCCAGAGAATATATTATGACGATCTAGTTATAGAAATAGTTCTCCTCATATTCTTTGAATTGGAGAACGTATTTTTTCTTGTAGTTTTCATGTATTTGCTCATCAATATGCCCTGTCCCAAAAATTGCTCGAAATGTGGAAAGGCTATTACTTGTCACTTGTCCCTCACTCAGAGCCTTAGTGGTGCAGTGGTTAAGAGCTCGGCTGCTGACCAAAAAGTTGACAGTTCAAATCCACCAGTTGCTCCTTGGAAACCCTATGGGGCAGTTGTACTCTGTCCTATGGGGTCTTATGAGTTGGAATCAACTCGAACGCAACAGGTTTTTTTTGTTGTTGTTGTCCCTCACTACTCACAATAGCTAAGCCACTACACACTAATTTGCAATAATGAGCTCTCTGGTCAAAGTGAATAGGAGCACAGAGCTTAGGCTCAAGACCTATGTGAGACTTCATGCTAATATTTACCCCTCATTTTCACACCCAACATTCATGATGGGTAGGTCTGTAAAGCAGAAGCAGTTTTGACTCAGCCACTCAATTTTAGACACTGAGGAAATGGTATAGAGAGTGGGCATGTAAGGATGTACAGCATCTTTTAAGGTAATGATTTTGCTCATTAACAAACTATGGCAACTTCTTATATCTTGTATGCATATTGTGTTGCAGGTGAGAGAGGTGTGAAAGCTATATAGTTAAGAGTAGTAGAAAAAAATGGGTAAAGAAAGTAAATTCCTTGCTCCACCATAGGTACTGGGGACATAAATATGAATAAGACAGTGTATCAGCCTTCAAATAGTTCACAGTGGACATGGGGTTGTCATGAGTTGGAGCTGACTCAACGGCAACTAACAACAACAAGAACAACATGGGCTTGAAAATCGATATTTTATAAAATACCATGTTAATTGTTATAAAGGGTGAACTACTGATTCCTAACCAAACTATGCCATGGAACAATAAAAGTATTTTTTGAGAATAAAGGAGAAAATTTTTGGTCAGTCTCTCTCCCACAAACATAAGAAAAGTCATGATTTTTGCACAGGAGCTCTAAAATTAGTTCTGAGGGAGAACCAAGATACCACCAGCTATTACAGCTGCTCAAGGGGAACCGGAGGCTGGGAGTTGTGGGAAAAGGGCTGGCGATAGTAGTGTGGGGAGTATATATGTATATATGTATGTCTGTAGAATATATGTCCAAGATAGAGAGCAGAGCAACACCTTCTTCTTAATGAACATACAAGACCATAGCTAGGGGTCTCCAAGCCAATCTTTTCTGCTCACAGCTCACTAGCGAACTAGCTTGGCAAGGGCCGACCACCATTCCTTGTGAGGCCCGCTTCTCACATTTTTCACCACAGAAACTGGGGAAGCTGATCCAGGCACCATCTCTAGTTTTACTATCTCCTCTCCATGTAGTGCAGTACTGGATCAACCAGACAAGCCTTGAATCTTTTAATTTCCATGCCAGTGTTCCATTCTTTCTCTGGTTCTTTAAACTGGGCTAGCAATCCAGGTATCATTTCCTGGTTAATAGACAAAAGAAAGCTGTAAAAAAGAACATCTGTTTTTAATATTTATAACAATATCGCCATTTATGGCTCATGAGAAAAGTTACTTGTTCTGTGTTTTTAATATATTATGCCATTCAAAGAGGAATTCTGGTGGCTCAGCGGTTAAAGCACTTGGCTGCTAACCAAAAAGGTCAATGGTTCAAGCCTACCCATCTCTCTGAGGGAGAAAGATGTGACAGAG
This sequence comes from Loxodonta africana, assembly GCF_030014295.1. NCBI lineage: Eukaryota > Metazoa > Chordata > Mammalia > Proboscidea > Elephantidae > Loxodonta > Loxodonta africana. The sequence continues at coordinate 77,964,954 of NC_087353.1, forward strand.
AAAGATTACAGCCTTGGAAACCCTATGAGGCAGTTCTACTCTGCCCAATAGGGTTGCTATGAGTCAGAATCGACTCAATAGCAGTGGGTTTATGCCATTCAAATACCACAATAATTCTCTGAAGTGATTTTAACTCATTATATTTGCAGGCAAGAAAACTGAGGTCCAGAGAAGGTAAGTTACTTACCCAAGTTCACCCAGCAAGTACATGTTAGAACCCTCATTGGGGTGACTCCAAAACCTGTTGTCATATATATGTTCAAAGTCAGCCTGGATGGTGTACATTCAACATATTTCTGCTCTCATATTTGCAGTATCTCCTGTCTTAGTATCTTACTCTGACTTTGATACTGGCTTCTTTATCCTTTTGGTCTTTGGTATCTCTCTCCTCTCCACCCAAGATTTTCCTTCATGATCCTCAGACTGGGGTTCTCCATATGGATTCTTGGCTGTGCTTGCTTCTTTTACATTGCCGTCACCTTCTTGTTTTAAATGATAGACTCTCTACCCCTGCTGTGGTTCTGCGAAATGCCACAGCTGGACTTGTTCTTGGACTAGACAAGAGAAGGTATGATTATTAAGGTTGTGTGTCAACTTGGCTGGGCCATGATTCTCAGTGGTTTGGCAGTTACGTAGTTGGGCAGTCGTATAATGATGTAGTCACTTCCATGAGGAGACCTGATATAATGTTATCACCTCCATGATGGAATCTGCTGTGAGTAGCCAGTCAGTCGAAAGGGAGTTTCCTTGGGGGTGTGGCCTGCATTCAATTTAAGTGGACTTTCCAGCAAGGCTCATGGGCTATTGCTTGCTCTGGACCTGCAGCTGGCTCCTGTTAATCTGACTTCTGATTCTTGGGACTTGAGCTAAAAGCTTATCTGCCAGTCTTAGAATTCATCACCCTCCATAGTCTGTGAGCCAGTGGCCCGGCTTACCTGCCAGTCTTGGGATTTGTAGGCCTCTGCAGCCTGTGAGCCAGAGGCCTGTTCTTTGACCTGCTGATCTTGGGTTTGCGAGCCCCTGCAGCTGTGTAAGTGCAGCTGTGTGAATCAGGAGAAGCCTCCAGCCTGACTCTCAGACTTGGGACTTCCCAGCCTCTACAACTCTGAGAGCCATTTCCTTGATACAAATCTCTCTCTCTCTCTCTCTCCCTGTCTATATATATATATATAGACGCTTCACTAGTTTTGCTTCTCTAGAGAACCGAACCTAAGACAATTGGTACTGAGAGTGGTTCTAGAGAAACAATTATAAGGATGAGTTTTCTAAATTGATTCTCAAGTCTGGTTAGTCCTAAAGATGTTGATGAGTCTGCTTCCAGTAGTAAAGAGGGCACTGCTAATCCATGACGTCAGTTGGCAATAGAAATACGCGGTATATCACTACCAGTAGATCAGGTACCGGTAAGAGGCAAGTCACTGGTTGATAACATGTTTGGTACCTTTCTACAATTTTGTCATAATGAAAAGTATAAGGAAGCTAGTTGGTTGGTCCTACTTTCACTGGACAAAGTAGTGAAAGAAAGAGGTGAGCTCAGGGCTTCAGAGTCAAAGTTCAAGTACCACATAAATGATCTCAAAGTATCCACTTGTGCCTTGAATGAAAGCCTTATTGCTTATAGTAACAGAGCTGATATTGCCAAAAACCAAACCCAAAGTCTTATCATGAGAGTGGCTGAATTACAATGCCTAATTCCCAATCTTGAGTGGTTTCTGAAGTTAAAGTGAGGGCATTGATTGGGAAGAAATGGGATCCTACTACTTGGGTTGGTGACATATGAACAGATAAGTAGGCATCTGGGGACACTGAGCCCCTAAATTCCGTTGAATTGTTCTTGCCAACAGAACAAGCCCTCTCACTCCCATCTGAAGACATTACTCCATCATTGTTTGCTAAGCCACCCTCCCCAATGAAACCATTAACTCCTCCACCCGCATATGATGAGATTAACCCAGCTGTGTATGAAGAGCCTTTGAGTCATTGCCTGAGGTGTCACCTGAGGCAGATGCCTTTCAAGACAATGTTGAATGTTCTCAAAACACATCCCCACCACACATTTTGGCTTCTTGACATATAGCTAGACTTAAGTCTCAGCGAGCCCCAAAAGGCACAGTAAAAGTGTGACCCAGGAGGAGATACACTACACTCCAAAAGAACTACTTGACTTTTCTAATATGTACAAACAGAAACCTGGGGGGATATGTGTGGGAATAGCTATTAAGGGGGTATAATAATGATGCAAGGAACATAAGGATGGATCAGTCTGAGTTTATTGATATGGTCCCACTAAGCACATATACTTCATTCAGTGTTTCAGCTTGCGAGGTTAGGAAAGGATCTAATAGTTTATTTGGTTGGATCATGAAACATGGATTATGTGATGGCCTACACTGAATCAAGTTGAAGTACCAGGCCTGCCTTTGTATACTATACAAGGAAGTATCCAAAGGCTTAGGGAAATTGGCATGCTAGAGTGGATTTATCAGGTTAGACCCACAGACCCACACATGCAGTGCCCAGAGGACACACCTTTTACCACAACAGTGAGGAACAAATCCAAGCATCCTTGGAGACTGCTGCGATTGCTATTTTATATAAGTCAGATTTGACAGTGGGAGCTGCCCTGACTGAATTAAGACACCTAACTACAATGGGGCTGATTGGATCCCATGGTGGTAGGGGCCAAGTGGTGGCACTCAATTGACAAAGACAAGTTGGGCATGGTTACCATAATGGACAGTGGAGCCAAAGCAGTAATCAGAAGAGTCTGACTCCTATGGACGTATGGCATTGGCTGCTTAGTCCTGGTGTCCCTAAGAGTGAAATAGTAGGAGATCTACTAAATATTTATTTGATCTGTACAAGTGGAAGAATTCTAGGTCACATGAGCAGCAGCCTAACTTGAATCACCAGAATAGAGAGTCACAGCCCCTCAATCATTCTGAGACTCGAGCAAGTCTACAGACGCACAACCCCTTGAATGAAGGGGAGGGCAGGTCCCCTGAGGCTGGACCTCACTACACTGCCAAAAATTTATACTGCTAATCTTTCTCCCAGCCTTCCCCAAAGAGATCTATGGCCTTTTACAAGAGTGGACTGTTCACTGGGGACAAGGAAATAATCAAACATTTCAGGGATTAGTGGATACTGGCTCTGAAATGACACTAATTCCAAGAGATCCAAAATATCACTGTGGCCCACTAGTCAGAGTGGGGGCGTATGGAGGTCAGTTTATTAACGGAGTCTTAGTTCATGTCCATCTCAGGGTAGATCCAGTGGGTCCCCAAATCCATCCTGTAATGATTTCCCCAGTTCCAGAATGCATAATTGGAATAGATAACAACTGATGGAACCCCACATTGAATCCATGACAAGTGATTAAGAGCTATTATGATAGAAAAAGCCAAATGGGAGCCATTAGAACTGCCCCTACATAGGAAAGTAGTAAACAAAAGTCAGTACCACATTCCTGGACGGATTGCAGAGATTACCACATCCTCATTCAACTCACCTATTTGGTCTGTGCAAAAAACAGGTGGGTCTTGGAGAATGACAGTGGATTATCAAAAACTTAACCAGGTGGTAACTCCAACTGTAGCTGCTATTCCAGATGTAGTTTCATTGCCTGAGCAAATTAATACATCTCCTGGTACCTGGTATGCAGCTGTTGATCTGGCTAATGCCTTTTTCTCCATACCTGTTTCAAAGGACCACCAGAAGCAGTTTGTCTTCAGCTGGGAGGTCAGCGATACCCCTTCAGTGTCCTACCTTAGGGATATATCAACTCTCCAGCCTTGTGTCATAATTTAGTCTCCAGGCACCTTGATCCCCTTTCCCTTATACAAGAAGTCACTGGTCCGTTACATTGATGAAATTATGCTGATTGGACCTAGTAAGGAAGAAGTGTCAATGACTCTGGACTTACTGGTAAAAATATTTGCATGCTAGAGGATGGAAAATTAACAAAAATTCAGGTACCTTCCACCTTACTGAAATTTCTAGAGGTCTGATGGTGTGGGGTATGTCAAGATAATCCTTCTAAAATGAAGGATAAGTTATTGCATCTGGCCTCTCCCACAACTGAAAGGGAGGCACAATGCCTAGTGGGCCTCTTCGGATTTTGGAGGCAACATATTCGTCATTTAGGTGTGCTACTCCAGCCTATTAATCAAGTGACTCAAAAACCTGCTAGTTTTAAGTAGGACACAGAACAAGAGAATGCTGTACAAGAGGTTCAGTCTGCTGTGCAAGCCGCTGTGCCACTTGGGCCATATGATCCAGCGGCGCTTGAAGTGTCAGTGGCAGAGATGCTGTATGAAATATTTGAGAGGCACCTGTTGCTGAATCACAGCACAGACCCTTAGGATTTTGGAGCAAAGCCCTTTTATGCTCTGCAGATAACTACCGTCCTTTTGAGGAACAGCTTTTGGCTTGTTTCTGGGTCTTAGTAGAGACTGAACGCTTAACCATGGGCCACCAAGTCATCATGTGGCCTGAGCAGTCCACTATGAACTGGATGTTGTCTGACCCACAGAGCCATGAAGTCAAACATGCACAGCAACACTCCATCATTAAGTGAAAGTGATATATATGGGATTGGGCCCAAGCAGGACTTGAAGGCACAAGTAAGTTACATGAGGAAGTGGCCCAAATGCACATGGCCTCCACTCCTGTCACAATTCCTTCCATCTCCCAGTCTGCACCTCTGGCCTCATGGGGAGTTCCTTATGATCAGTTGACCGAGGAAGAGAAAACTCATGCCTGGTTTACAGATGATTCTGTACGATATGGAGGCACTACTCAAAAGTGGACAGCGGCAGCACTGCAGCCCCTTTTTGGGGCCTCCCTGAAGGACAGTCGCACATCTGGCCATTTCTCCTTCCAAACAAAATGAACAGCCAGGTGCAATGCTTGAAGTTCCGCCCATTGGAACTACCATGCCTTGTGACTAAAGTCAGTGGGAAACTATAGCAACCCAATTCCAACATGAGTACTAACGGCCCAGACCCTTCGGGAATGATGGTTTGGGTCACCCCACCAGGTAAGAAATCACAACCAGCTGGGGTGCTTCCTGAGGACAAAGGGAATATGGAATAGGTAGTAGAAGGAGGTAGTTCTAAAGAGCAGTTACAACCATGTGATCAGCTGCAGAACTGAGGACTGTAATTGTTACGAGTATTTCTTCCTTGTATGTTTATATCAAATATTTTTGTTTTCGTCACTTGTAAAATGTAAGATATAAACAGGTCTAGTGCGCTTTCAGTTGTACGCATGTTAGTTTTATTGTGTTAGGTGCAAGTATGACTTTATAATTGTCTTTATTCAGAGATTATGTGTAGTTTAAGGAGATATGTACAGGTGCAAAGTTGACAAAGGATGGACTATGATTATTAAGATTGTGTGTCAGCTTGGCTGGGCCATGATTCTCAGTGGTTTGACAGTTACTATGTAGTTTGGCAGTCATATAATGATGTAATCACCTCCATGATGAGATTTAATATAATGTGATCACCACCATGATGGGATCTGCTGTGAGTAGCCAGTCAGCTGAAAGGGAGTTTGACTGAAAGCGTGACCTACATCCACTATAGATGAACTTTCTGGCAACCTTCTCGAGCTTCTGCTCGCTCTGGATCCTGCGACTGGTTCCTCTTCATCTGACCTCTCACTCTTGGGACTTGAGCTAGCACCTTACCTGCTGATCTTGGTCCTTGTCAGCCTACTTAGCCTGTGAGCCAGTGACCTGCTAGCTTACCTGCTGATCTTGGGATTTGTCAGCCTCTGCAGCCTGTGAGCCAAAGGCCTCTTGTTTGACCTGCCTATCTTGAGTTCACCAGCCCCGGTAGCTATGTAAATCATGAGAAGCCTCCATCCTGACCCACAGACTTGGGACTTTCCAGCCTGTACAACCACGTGAGCCATTTCCTTGATATAAATCAATCTGTCTTTCTCTCTCTGTATGTGTGTATGTATGTATAGATGTTTCACTGGTTTTGATTCTGTAGAGAACCCAGCCTAAGATGAAAGGCAAGATTACATCATTTTGCCTAACATCCAGGGTTCTTGTTTCACCCTTTTCTCTACCTGTTAACCTGACAAGCAGGTGATTTTACTGACTGCTCATAGGTCAGAGACAACCCCTTTCCCAAAGAACTACCTCCCCAACTACTGTTTAACTGCCACCCCAAGAGATTTTTAGTGTTAAGTCAAATCCTTATCTTATAAGTAAGTCCATGCATGAAGACTATGGAAAGTTGAACAAGTAACTCTTCTCCTGAGCCATGTTACAGGCAATGCTGAATAATGAGGCTTCCCCCTCATTCAGCCTATATATGTCTATCTTCATGAGTCCTAAATGATATACCATTCTACAGGACACATTTGAAGTTCCACCTTCCAGAGTATGTAGAATTAATAATTATAGTAAATTTAAAATCACTGACTTCACCAAGGAGTTGGACAGCTAAGTCAATATCACATTAGAACTATGCCTCCTGGCTTAGCATTGTGCAGTTCAGTTCTAGAAAGTCTTCAGGGAGCTTCTCCTCTTCAGACCATGTATCATCAGACATAGCTTACTTTACCAGCTTCATCTTTTGCTATTTCTCTCCTTCATTTATAAACTTATTTTTAGGTAAGGAGTCAGGTAAAGATTCTTCTTTTTTTTCCTCTAAATAGCTAACCCATTATTCTAACACCTTTTTTTAAGAGCCAGTCTTTTTCACTGATCTGAAATGCTGCCTTTGTTTTACATTAACAATATTTTTTATTCTTTATTCTGTTCCATTGATGTGTCTGTAATATGCCACGACCCATATGTTTTCATTATGGTAGTTTTATAATACTTTTAATTCCTCTTTATGAATTGGACAACCTCACCTCCTCCATTAATCTTCTGCAGAATTTCCTGGCTATGTTGACGTGGTGTATTTGTTTACATGTAAACTTTAGAATGAGCCCTAGAACTTTGCTATTTTTATTTGCATTAATTTGAGTAAAATTTACAATTTTACCATGTTGGCTTATACCCTACCTAACAACAGTGTGTCTCCTTTGATTTATCCAAGTAGAGATTTAACTAAAAAAAAAGAAGTTCTAATTTGGGGCATCCCTAAGCATTGTAAGCCTTGAAACAATGGAGCTCCTGATTACCCACAATTCCTTTATTATTTATAATTATTCTTTATTCATTGAGAATTTTAGTCTCCTTACTAGGAGGAGGAAAACCAATTATAGTTATATCTGTTAGGCTCTTTCACATAAAATTGCTGACTCTCTTCATACACTTCCTTAAAACACTACTGCTTGAATATAAACTACTTTCAAGAATCTCTTAGGGTTCTAATAGGGGCTATTCTTAGTTTAACCCTGATTTCCATTTATAAGTGATCCTGTTAGATAATTACATATCGCTCAAAAGTGGTAACTTTGCCATCTTTGGCCAGACTGTGATTTCTGGAAAATTATTTTTTTTAATAGCTCTAGAGGTTCCCTTCTTCCCAATCTAGCCCATTCTAAATTTATGTTTCCCTACCTTATTCTGGGAGTCCCTAGGTGGTCCAAACAGTTAAGAACACTTGACTTCTAACTGAAAGCAAAAGGTTGGAAGTTCGAGTCCACCCATATGCACTTCGGAAGGAAGGCTTAGAGATCTGCTTCTGAAAAATCAACCATTGAAATCCCTATGGAGCGTAGTTCTACTCTGACATACATGGACTTGTCATGAGTTGGAATCACTTGACAGCAACTGAGTTTCCTGATTCTCAAATGGAATTTTTTAAAAAATTGAAAAAGGAGGCCTCTGAGTTGCTGAGATGGATGTGGGGGTGGTAGAGTGACAGATTAGAGTCAGAAGGAAGAGTCTAAAAGTGGGGAGTGATGCAAGGGACATTATGTAATGCTCTAGCGGCCAGAGGGAAAATTTTTAGAGAAATAGACTACCTTCTAGGTAATTTTGTTTCTGGGAAAATTGAGAGTTGGGTTTAATGCAGACATAATTGCTTTGACTTTGATCATGGGAAGGAAAAAAAAAAGTACTAAATAGTAAAAACAGAAAAGGGAAGAATAGTTATCCTGTTTATTAAAATGCCCTGTTTTGAGAAAGAGGTAATTCACTTCAGGCCCATAGTCTAAGGCTGTTTTTTTTTAATGGATAAAATTAAGTAATGAATAGCTCCATGCGCTAATAAAGGCTATACTTGTTTTCTAAGTGTTCTGGCTTGACTTCTTATTGCACAGTGACCTTCACCTTCCTTTTAACACTGTACTCTGTCTCAGGGAGTATTCAAATTCCTCGGATTGGATGCATTTGTCGTGGATTACCACTTTCTGGACACAATGATGATATTTATGTTATACGGCTGGTGTGTTGTTCCTCTCATGTACCTTGGGAGCTTCCTGTTTTCTAGTAGTACTGTTGCCTTCGTCAAGCTCACTCTTTTTAACTACTTGACAACTCTTACCAGTATCATCATTCACACCGTAGTACAGCAGTATGGTAAGGGCTTCACACAATTTTTCCTTTCCCAAGGATAAACAATAAATGAGAATGAAAGGGTTTAGGATTGAGAATATTAATTGCAAAGTAGTTAATTTTCAGGAATCCATGGAAAACTGATTTTTGAAAATCAGTATATATTTATTGAGTGGGTATGTGAAAGAGAGAAACTGAGGGAGGGAAAAAAGGAGAGAGATAAAGGGTAAGGAAAACGGGAAGAGAGAAAAGCTAAACCAGCTGAAGAAGCAGTCCAGTCTCATTAAAGAAAAATATAAAAAGAGCAAGAGATTATAACGCAAGTGCACAAGGCATTCATTTCCTTTGAAAGCTTTTTTTTTCCCCCTTGAGACTTGGCCTAAGAAGACGTCCTTGAATTTTAACATCTTAACAGCACTTTGGAGCAAAGCAAGCAGACTACAGAGTGGAAGGTCCTATAATGTGACTCCTCTCTAATTTAATGAAGAAGCACATAATATTGAACCTCCTAGTGATATGTTTTTCAGAAGGAAACAACAGACTATACCATTAATTTAATTACCATTAAGTCAGCCTCCCTTCCTTTGAGGCCTGGTTTCAGCAGGATTCCTGGAGTAGGTTCTCCTATCTTCCATCTCTGATTATGAAATTTAAAGAAAGGCCGCCTCAGTTGGTGATTGTCTGATAATCACAAATAGGATCTGTTTGTTTTCTTGTTGTTTGTTCTTAGAACATTCCTTCATTGAACATCTCTATAAATGTGAGTTTGAACTTTGTTAAGCAACTGAGCCCTGCCTAAAGTAGCAAAAACAGGCTTCCAGCTTCGTTCCCTGACTTTGGGACCTGGCCTCCCACAAAACTAACCATAGCTTTTATATTCTTCTGCACGCCTTTTCAAGACGTAGTGTTATGCTATACGAAGAAAGCTTGAGCCCCTGTATAGTAGGCTAAATGACAAGTAGGGGTTATGGTGTTGGTGCTCGTTCCCTGAGTTTAAGATATTTCTGTCCATCTCCTTTATACTATCTATAAATTTTATCAGTGGCCTGCCCCCAAAATTGATCATGTTATCTATTCTGGCTCACATGTATTTTTTTTCTAAAAATTTCCTCTGCTAGTGAGTTAGAACTTTGGACTCTGCACCAATATCCACTTATTTCCCCTCACCCTAGGTAGAATTGAAGGTCATTTCTGGTAGCAGGCTCAGTGTGTCCTCCCTCCCTGTAGGCAACAGGTCTACAAAGTCCTTCAGATTCTCCTACCAGAAAGTACAAGTAGACTAGTAATTTTAACCTTGATTATTGTACTCATTTTTTAGACAATTTATTGTCTGGCCATGGTGTATTATCTCACTCTAGAGGAATGAGCTCTGCCTACCACCTGGGGAATGCTAAAATAAAGTAACAGCCTTGATTCTATTTTATCTTAAACCCAGATACAGTGGGTTTTCTGAATGCCAGATTCTCATAATGAAGACTTTTATCCTGGAGTGTAGTTTTATGGTTCCCTAAATCTGTTAATTTTCCTGTTGGATTATAATATAATTTGTCTGCAGGAGGTAACAAATTTAAAAAATTGATTTCTCCCTTGTGGTTGAAAACAATCTGATTACCATTCTTTCCCTGTTGCTTACTATGGAAATAGTTCTCACTTTATCTCTAATTTTTAAGTTCTGCCATCTGGCTCCTACTTTCTGGGATTCCATTATTCCCATTCATTTCAGGGAATCAAATTCCACTGCAACATCCCCTACAATCATTTTCATCCTACAGAAGACAGTCAACACAGAGCTCTTCAAAAAGTATTTGTTATTTTTTACTTTTTATTGAAGCATAATGGACATAAAGAAAAGTGAAGAGACCATAAACGTACAGCTTAGTAAATTTTCACAAACTGCAAATACTAGTGTAACCTTCTTCTTTCTGTCCAGGGCTCCCATTGCCCTAGCCCAAAGAGAAGCCAAAGAGTAAAGAAACCTCCTGAAAGGGGGAAAAAAAATCCCTTAATTTAGTCAATACAGATAAGCCAGCCAGGGCAGAGCATAATGGAGGAGGCTGGAGGGTGGACCTGAAGGGGAACATAGAAAAAATGTGGCACAGAAGCAATTAAAGTTAGCACTTAGAAATTCTGTGGAGATTTCCACGTCCAGAAGCATGGTAGATTGAATATGTTGGATTGCCCTCCCACTAAAAACAACAAGATATGTTGTATAAAATATTTTTTAACTTTTTAAATGCATTATTGAACTAGCAAAAAGTTTCAGAACGCAACAGCTAACAAAGTGAAATCAAGATTCCTGGTGACCATGATCATCCATTTTGTAGGCTGCATGGGACACCAAACCAAAAAACCTCATTGCTGTTGAGTCCAACTCATACTGACTCTATAGGCCAGAATAGAGCTGCCCCATAGAGTTTCCAAGGAGCAGCTGCAGAATTCAAACTGCCTACCTTTCCATTGGCAGCCGAGCTCTTAACTGCTGCACCACCAGGGCTCCTGCATGGGGCACAGGGAAGCGTAAAAAACCCAAGGATCAAGCAGAGGGAGGGATTCTAATATCAGACCTCCATATATACAGAGAACTAGAAAAGGCTTTACCCTAAGTATAAGGAGGCAAGAAAAAAAAAAAAAAAACCCATATCATAGAAGAGCATAGCAAGGAAACTTGAATGCCTCAAATTTAGTCCTGGGTCAAGGGAGAAAAATACCATCCTCCGAAAATTTCTACCCACATGCCAATCCTCTTGTGGGTTAATATCCTTTATGTGGTATATTTACACAATAGGTAGATAGATATATAATGAAACCTGTGTAAATCAAGAAACGTAAGATGGGAATTTAAAGTAGTCTGTAGTTGGTAGTGCAAATATCTCCTGGGGGAAACCCATGTAAAAATTTTCTTAGGAACATGAGCTCCAGTCTAAAACCACAAAATACATAAAGTAAGGCACTATATAAGTAAGGCCAACTTAAAAACAAACTACAGAATAATACTTATAAATACTTAAGATATGGATGTGTGTAGAGAAGAATATAAAATAAGCGCATTTAACATGTTTTTAAAATAACAGGCTTGAAATATGAATAAAGAAAAAACATTTTTAAAAGCGGGTTTCAAAACAAATGGAAGTTTCAGAAATCAAACATGTTTGAAATTAACTCAATGGAAAAATTTAAGAGAGAATTAGTAACTAGTAATTAGTAATCCAGAAGATAATCTGAATAGCATAACCAAAATATAGCCTAGGACATAAATATATAGAAAATATGAAAGAGAAGTTAAAAGACTTGAAAGGTAAAGAGAAAACTTAAAACAGCCAGAGAGAAAAGACAGGTTACCCATAAAGGAATGACAGTTGAATTGAGAACTGACTTCTCAACAACGTCAACAGTAACCAGAATACAGTGAAATAAAATTGCTTTGGGGTTATTTTAGCCAGTGTTAGTTTTGAATGATTGATATTCATGCCATGATAGTTAAATATTTTTAGTATCACTCTCACCTGTAAGACAAAGGTTTTTTCAGTTTTTCTCCCATCCCTTCTGTAAGGAGCTATTTCGCTTCTTGTCATCTCAGCCATCATTTTAGTCCTTCTTGTCCAGAAAACTCTTCCTTCTCTCTTCCGAGGTGAGAAGATATTTATATACTCCACAAAGAGAGGTCAAAAGACCTTAGCCTACAGCCTATCAAGTGCTTGTCACTTTCTGTATTTTTTTTATATGGCCAAACAATTCCCAGAGTCTTTCCTTCTGGCTACTAGCTTTTATTCATTTAAACTAAGATAACGGTCACTATGAGTCAGAATTGACTGCATGGCAGTGGGTCTGGTCTGGTCTATGGCCTCCTCAGGGACAGCATTGCCATGGCCTTAGCACTTGATTCATCTCTTGAAAACCTCTCTAATCCTATATTATCCTTGGATGGCCACCTTTCTTACCTCAAATGGTCTTACAAAAAACTTCCATGCTTAAACCTAGTCTTTTCTTTATACTCCCAGTAATCTGAATTGTCTTGGTATAGAGATGCATTGCAAACTATCATTTTTTGGAGAAACTTCAGTTACCTTGCTTCTCTGAAGATGGATCTCCTGTAAAAACAGACAGAATTTTCTATATTCCATCTCTCTGTTGAATCCTAGGCCACGTGTCCTATCATAATTTTATTCTCTTACGTGTACAAACAAGATTACAAATGTGAAAAATGTTTGGTACTGGTTTCCCGTTCGTATCAAGTTACAGGAGAACAAGAGCCTAGGGAAACACTGTTACCAAAAGTCGTTAAAACTCTCTCTAAAGCAACTTATGTACTTTGGACATGTCAGGAAGGATCAGTCCCTGGAGAAGAACATCATGCTCGGTAAAGTAGAGGGTCAGTGAAAAAGAGGAAGACCCTCAACGAGATGGATTGACACAGTGGCTGCTACAGTGAGCTCAAGCATAACGATTGTGAGCATGGCACAGGACTGGGCAGTGTTTTGTTCTGTGGTACATAGGGTCACTGTGAGTTGGAACCAACTCGATGGCACCTAACAACAATTGGCAAATCTGTGCTACAAGCTATCAAAGATGAACAAATTTAGTGATGAATTACTAGTATTTTTTCAAAGATCATTGCTAGATTGGTAATTCTTTCAGAATGGCTTCATCATCTTGGGAGGTTTGTTGTTCTGGGGAAGTTCACTGTTTTATTATAATTGAAACTAATCTATCATCTTTTTAATCACAGCACGTGACCTGCCTGTCTCTACCAAAACCACCATATTTAATACATTAATGATGTTGCCTGGTTACAACTTTGCAATGTGTATCAGCAAATTATTCGATAACTATCAGATGAATAAACGGTGTTCCGGGAAATTCCAAAGTGGCTTCCTGGACTGCAAAAAAGCACGTGAGTATCTGGGGCTCGCCAAATTTCTGGAAGCAACCTATTCCTTTACACTCTCCACATTTAAGCTCAGATCTTGGAAGATAAAATGAATCTCTCCTTCCTCCACTGGAGACAGTCAGGCTTAGTGCTTCGAGTGTTTTTTAGTACCAACATTATTTCGACAGACTAGGGGAAAAATAAAGAGTCCTGGTGGTGCAGTGGTTAAGCGCTCATCTGCTAACCAAAAGTTTGTCAGTTTTAACCCACCAACCGCTCTGTGGGAGAAGGATTTGGCAATCTGCTTCCATAAAGATTATAGCCTTGAAAGCCCTACAGTGCAGTTCTGCTCTGTCATGTAGGATCACTATGAGTCAGAATCAACTTGACTGAAATTGGTATGATTTTTTTTGGTGGGGGGGCGGGTGTGGATAGGGGAAAAACAAAGCCTGAAAATAGGAGTTACTACCGGCCAGTCATCTACGACGTGCAATAGCCTTACATACATTATTTTGAGTTCTCACAACACCTCCACAAGTAGGATATTATTATCCAGATTTTATAAATGAGGAAGCTGAACTCCATACAACCAACTGAAGATTAAGTAAATTGCCAGGGTACACTGAGTTTGTAAGTGTCCCACAGATAAAGTCCTGTTAAAGATGAAATTACAACCAGTTCACAATAAGGGTTTTAGATTAACATTCTATTAGTGTTCTATATTTTAGACTGATTCCATACTTAAGGTTGATTCTGAAAATTTAGAAATAACAAACATATTTACTGTATGAGTGTGTGTGTGTGTGTGTGTGTGTGTGTGTAATTCTTTGTGGAACCAAATAACTTTCGTGGATCCACAGAAAAAGAAATGTAACTGTATTTATATATATATATAAATGTAACTGTATATATATATACCTAGGAATTCCTGGGTCATAAGGTAATTCTGCGTTTAATTTGTGCAGTGGCTGCACAACTTTACATTCCCACCAGCCAGGTATGATGATTCCAGTTTCCCCACATCCTTCATAACACTTATTATTTTCTGTCTTTTCTATTATATCCATTATCATTGGTGTGGTGCAGTGAATTACTTCATAAGACTCTTCTAGCCATGCACGGTCTTGTAATCACCAAAAAATTATTGGGTGGGACTATGCAAATAAGGTGCTTGTAGCCCACCAAGGGGATTGGACAGTTTTTGCCAGTTCAAATAAGGTGCATGGAACACTTATGGAAGTGAGACTATGCAAATGGAGTGCATATGGCCCACCAAGGGGATTGGACAGCTTGCTAATAGTCCAAATAAGGTGCATGGAACCCTTGTGGGGCTGGAACCATGTAAATAAGGTATATGGGACCCTTGTAGGAGATTGGTCAGTTTTGCCATCCACTACCTCTATAAAGAAAGCCAATCCCAGAGAGCGAGAAGGGACCCTCACTACCATCAAGAAGAAGAAGCAGGAGTGGAGCCTGTCTTTTGGACCCAGGATCCCTGTGCTGAGAACCTCCTAGACCCAGGAGACAGTGCTGTAACACTGGAGATGGGATGAGACAGCAAGAAGTGGCAGCAAGCACAGCAAAATCCAGTGACAGAGAAATGTCAGCAGAAGAACCAGGAGACCAGCATGAGTTGATTTTTACCTAATGACTAACAAGTTGTTGATCATATTTTTTTGTGTGTATTAGCCATTCATGTACCTTCCTTGATTAAATGTGTATTCCAATCTTTTGCTTATGTATTAAATGGGTTGCTAATCTTCTAGTTTCATTTTAACATTATATATTCTGGATACAGTTTCTTTAACATACATACGATTTGCAAATATTTTCTCCCAGGCCATGGCTTGTCTTTTTATTATCTTAATGGTGTCTTTGAAGCACGAAAGTTTTGAATGTTGATAAGGTCCAATTTATCAATTTTTCTTATATAGTGCTTTTTATATTATATCTAGAAACTTTACCTAACCCAAGGTCATGAAGATTGTCCCCTGTGTTTTCTTCTAGAAGTTTTATAGTTTACATTTAGGTCTGTGTACTATTTTGAGTTGATTTTTGTGTATGACGTGAAGTAAGGGTCAAAATTCATCTTTTTGTTTATGATCATCCAATTGTCCCAGCACTACTTGTTGAAAACAATATCATTTCCCCCACTCAATTGCCTTAGCACTTTCGTTAACAGTGAATCAACCATAA
Organism: Loxodonta africana; assembly: GCF_030014295.1. Lineage (NCBI taxonomy): Eukaryota > Metazoa > Chordata > Mammalia > Proboscidea > Elephantidae > Loxodonta > Loxodonta africana. The sequence goes on from NC_087353.1 coordinate 77,980,490, forward strand.
GTATAAGGGTTTATTTCTGGCGGGTAAATTTTGTTCCATACCTCACTATGTTGATTACTTTAGCTTGTAGTAAGTTTTTAAATTGGGAAGTTTATTGCCATTTCAAAGAGATTTTACAAAATAGAAGAAGTAAATGTGTGTGCTCAGCTAACTATTTGAAACTGGGAATCTTTTAGAAAAGTTTAAATAACAGATTATTTTACCTTTTGACGGGTAGATCTCAGCTTCTAAAGTCATCTAAGCTTGTATTTTTCCTCAGCTAGCTTCCTGGTAACCACTTCAGTTGTTAATCTGTTCTTTCCTTGGGTCAGTCCACAGAATAAGTATTATAGTTTATAAAATCATTCATTCTGATTTCCAAACATAGTCATAAAATTGAATGTAATTATTGTATTCTTTTCTACAACTATAAATTGTATCTACTGTCTCATTCCTAATATAATGTATTTTGCAGGATTTTTCTCTTTCTTTTTTCTTACTGACTTTTGTCATTGTTGTTAATTGCCATCGAGTCAGCTGCAACTACAAGCTAAAGTAATCACATATCTCATATATGGCAACCTTATGTATAATTGCATGAAGCACCACCCCATCCTGCAGCATCCTCACAATCTTTGTTCTGGTGAGCCCACCATTATAACCACCATGTCAGTCCACCTCATGAAGGGTTTTCCTCATTTTCACTCTCTACCAAACATGATGTTCTTTTTTATCATTTGATCTTTCCTGATGATCCGTCCAAAGTAAGCAAGGTGGAGTCTCTCCGTCCTTGCTTCTAAGGAGCATTCTGGCTGCACTTCCTCTGAGACAGATTTATTCTCTCAATTCAGATACGTTGGCTCTCCTTAAAAAAAAATAGATCTTCCTTTTTCTTTGTCCAGCTTTCACATGCATATGAGGTGATTGAAAAGACCGTGGCTTGAATCAGGTGCACCTTAGTCATCAAAGTGACATCTTTGTTTTTTAACACTTTAAAGAGACTTTTGAAGCAGATTTTCCCAGTGCAGTACATCTTTTGATTTCTCAGCTGCTGCTTCCATGAGCATTAATTGTTGATCCAAGTAGAAGAGAATTTTTAACAACTTCAATTTCTTCATCATTTAGCATGATACTGTTTATTGGTACTGTTGTGAAGGTGTTTGTTTAATCCATATTGAAGGCTGTAGCCTTTGAATTTCATCAGTAAGTGCTTCAAGTGCTTGGCAAGCAAGGTTGTATTATATGCATAACACAGCTGTTAATGAGACTTTCATCAATCCTGACACTGCACTCATCTTCATATACTCCAGCTTCTTAGATTATTTATTCAGCATATAGATTAAATAAGTAAGGTGAAAGGATACAACTCTGTAGCACAGCTTTGTCAGTTTGGAACCACACACTATCCCCGCATTCTGTTTGAACATCTGCCTCTTGATCTATGTACAGGTTCCACATGAGCACAATAAATTGTTCTGTGATTCCCATTCTTCATAATGTTACCCATAATTTTTTATGATCCACACAGTCAAATGCCTTTGTGTAGTTGATAAACACAGGTAAATGTCTTTCTGGTATTCTCTGTTTTCAGCCAAGATGCATTTGAAATCAGCAGTGTTGTCTCTCATTCCACATTCTTTTCTGAATCAGGCTTGAACTTCTGGCAGAGCCCTGTTGATGTGTGACTGCAGCCATTTTTAAATTATCTTCAGCAAAATTTTGGTATTGTTTGATAATATCCGCATCCCATTTGACCACCTTTATTGCTTTACAGGGGCCTATCTAAAAACATACTATTTAGAAGTATCAGCCTCTGGTTTTATTCTTCCTTTTTACTCATTTTAAACTTCTTTTTTTCAATTTTAGCTTTCTTGTAGTTTTCTAGTTTTTTTAGCTGATATGTAATTCATCTTTTTTCCTTTTAGAGTAAAATCTTCTGAAGGTATATATTTTTCTCCAACACAGGTTTAGCAATATATAATTACTTTATTTGTAATTTAATATTTTAGTTTAAATTTGAATTTTCTATTTTGTTAATTTCAGATTTTCTTAGTATAATTAACTCCTACTTTTGCTTTATTTAGTCTTATTGCATTATGACCACAGTTGTGGCAGCTAAAAACTATACTTTGGAGATATTTACTGACTTTTTTTTATAGCTATAAACATTGTCTCTTGCTACTTTAATATTTATTTTTATAGAAAGATGGTGTGGCATCAAAATAAAAGCATGGCTTGGAGTCATATGACCTGAGTTTAAATCTTGACACTGCAGCTTATTAGCTATACAATTTAGTAATTTCACTATTAAGTGTGATTCTTAATATGTTCTTGATAGGTTTCCTTTATTAGAATAAGAATTGTTCTGTATGGGTGTTTTATTTTTAGGAAATACTTTTTATGAATCAAGTTAGATTATCATATGGAATTTCACCCTAAATGTATCAATGTGGTAATGTTACATTAATTTTTTTTTTAATATTATACCATCCTTTCACTCCTAGAATAAACCCAATAGTCCATATGTGAATTTTATCTATTCCATTGATTAACATTTTTTATGAGATTTTTTTATATCCATCTTCTTGAGTAGATGTTTGGTTTGTATATGAAGTTTATACTAGCAACAGAAAATGAATTGTGAAGAGTTCCCTCTTTTTGTCTTAGTTGTCTAGTGCTGCTATAACAGAAATACCACAAGTCGATGACTTTAACAAAGAGAAGTTTTCTCACAGTAAAGTAGGCTAAAAGTCCAAATTCAGGGTGTCAGCTCCAGGGGAAGGCCTTCTCTCTGTCGGCCTTCTCATCAATCTTCTCTCAGACTAGAGGCTTCTCTGCACGAGTACTCCTGGTCCAAAGGACACACTCTGCTCCCAGCACTGCTTTCTTGGTGGTATGAGGTCACCTGTCTCTGTGCTCACTTCTTTCTTTTATATCTCAAGAGGTTGCCTCAAGACACAATCCAATCTTGTAGATTGAATCCTGCCTCACTAAGACAACTGCCACCCATCCTCCCTCATTAATAACATCACAGAGGCAGGATTTACAACATACAGGAAAATCACACAATACTGGGAATCATGGCCCAGCCAAACTGATACACACATTATGGGGGAGACATAATTGAATCCATGAAAAAGTTTATGTAATGTATCTCTTTTCTAAATGTTTAGTAGAATTTATTGTGTTCTAGATAGGTGTTTTCTCAAGTATTGCTTCAATTCCTTAAGATTTGAAAATGTAGAGTTTTATAAAGCTATAGTAAAGACACTGTAATGCTGGTATTATAGAGATAAATGGAAAATGAAAAAGAATAGAGAGTATACTCATGAAGAAATGGAAATCGATGGACAATGAAATACAATAGAGAGCCCAGAAACTCATGAAGGAATATATGGAACTTTGATATATAAAAGATATTGCGCTGTGTATCATTGGGGAAAGAGACTACTCAATAAGTGGAACTAAAGTAGTAGGTTTTCCATAAAAAAAAAAAAAGGTATCCATACTTTTTTTTTTCCAAATGGATAAAAATGATGAAAGGGAAGGCAAGCTTTAAAACTTTCAGAAGAAAATAGAATGTTTTTCTGACCTCAGGGAAGGAAAATCTTTCTTAAAGAGCCCAAAAAGCAGTAAATCATGAAGAAAAGATTAATAAGTTTAACAGCATTAAAAATAAGAACTGTGTATTGAAAGACATTTTAAAAGTGAAGAGAAGAGAAGCCTAAATCTGGCAGAAGACATTTGTAACACATATATAATGGACAAAGCATACTATCTAAAATATACAGAATTAGTAATCAGGGAAAATCATGAAATCTAAAAGAAAAGTAGATAAAAAGAATTTCACTGATTAAAGAGGTATAAATGGCCAACTGATGGGCTATATGGAGATTTGTTAAACTTCGTTAATAATCAGGGAACTTCAAATTTATACCACAATGAAATAACATTTAACACTCAAAAAAAAAAATCAAGAAGTCTAATAATAGCAAGCATTAGTGGGGACTTGGAGCAATGAAAATGCTCATATACTATTAATAGTTTGATAATACCATTTTGGAAAATAGTTTGGCATTAGCAAAGTTTAACATGTACACACCAGCATTTCTTCTCCGATTTATAAACACTTGATAAATTTTTATTCAGCGATGTTTGGAATAGCAAAAACAAACTGAAAACAGCACATATGTCCATCAATAGCAGAATGGGTAAACAAGGCTTTTTTTGCTTTTTTTTTTTTTTCCCACATGATGAGATATAGAGGATTGAAAATTTAATAACCTCAGCTTCAGGTAACAACATGAATGAAGCGAGGAAGAATGAAAAAACAAGCATAGCCCTGAAAGAGCATGAGTGTGTTTTTATAAAGCTCAAAACAAAACTGTAGGAAACAACAGATTTTACATAAACTCATGTCTGTAGTCAAATTGTATTTTAAAAATATGAGGAAATAATTGACACTATTATCTCTGAATGGAAGTAAACCAAAACCAAACCCATTGCCATCAAGTTGTTTTTGACTCATAGCAACCCTATAGGACAGAATAGAACTGCCGCATAGGGTTTCAAGGACCACCTGGTGGATTCAAACCGCCCCACGTTTTGGTTAGCTGCCCTAAGTCTTAACCACTGCACCACCTGGGCTCATTGTTTTGTTGTTGTTAGGTGTTGTTGAGTCAGTTCTGACTCATAGTGGCCCTATGCACAACATGACAAAACACTGCCTGGTCCTGCACCATCCTCACAATTGTTGCTATGCTTGAGCACATTGTTGCAGCCATTGTGCCAATCCATCTCATTGAGGGTCTTCTGCTTTCTCACTCAGCCTCTACTTTACCAAGCATGATGTCCTTCTCCAGGGACTCATCCCGCCTGATAACATATCCAAATTATGTGAGACATAGTCTCACCATCCTTGCTTCTAAGGAGCATTCTGGTTGTACTTCTTCCAAGACAGATATGTTCATTCTTTTGGCAGACTGTGGTATATTCAATATTCTTTGCAAACACCACATTTTAAAGGTGTCTATTCTTCAGTCTTCCTTATTCATAGTCCAGGTCTTGCATGCATGAGGCAATTGAAAACACCATGGCTTGAGTTAGGTGCACCTTAGTCCTCAAGGTGATATCTTTGCTTTTCAACACTTTAAAGAGATCTTTTGCGACAGATTTGCCCAATGCAATGCATCTTTTGATTTCTTCACTGCTACTTCCATGGGTGTTGATTGTGGATCCAAGTAAAATGAAATCGTTGACAATCTCAGTCTTTTCTCCATTTATCATGGTGTTGCTTATCAGTCCAGTTGTGAGGATTTTTGCTTGCTTTATGTTGAGGTATAATCCATACTATTTTTTTTTTTTGTGGTCTTTGATCTTCATCAGTAAGTGCTTCAAGTCCTCTTCACTTTCAGCAGCCAAGATTGTGTGATCTGCATAATGAAGGTTGTTAATGAGTTTTCCTCTGATCCTGATGCCTCGTTCTTCTTCTTAATAGGCCAGGTTCTCATATTATTTCCTCAGCATACAGATTGAATAGGTATGGTGAAAGAATACAACCCTGATGCACACCTTTCCTGATTTTAAACCAGGATCAAAAGTACATAGAACAAATGAAGAGCAACCTAACAAAAGGAAGGCAATAATAAATATTAGACCTGGGTTAAACCACTCTGAAAGAGCCCTTTTTCTATCCTGAAATAGAGAATAGAAAACTAATTCAGAGAATTAACAAAATTAAAAGGCGGTTATTTAAGATTAATAGGAGAGGGAGCCAAGATGGCAGAATAGACAGATGCTTTGGGCAAGCCCTCTTTACAACAAACACTGGAAAAAACAAGTGAAATGAGCATATTTATGGCAAGCTGGGAGCCCTGAACATCAAAGGCAAGCTTAGAAAATGAACTGAGGGGCAGGGGGAGGAAGAGACGGTTCAGAAGCGGAGAGGAGTTACCAGACCTGAATCACGGGGAGCCCTCAGGCACCATTCTCAGAGCAGCAGCGGTGGGCTGATACTAGCATCCGGCTGCAGTTTCCTCAGGAAGAAGCAACCAACCACACAACCTACTCACACCTCTGGAACCTGAGAAGAATGGCACTCTCAGCAAAAGCTAAGTACTTGCGTATATTTTACCATCCCCCGCCCCCCAGGCCCCCCAAGCCAGCTTCAGCGGCTGTTGATTCCCCTGGGCCTGAGATAGGCCCGGTTGAGCACCTAGAACCATCCTCCCGGCCTTGGAGAAGGAATAAATTTGCAATTATTTGCCAGCTCCACTAGGGGAGCTCAGGACAGAAGCAGCTCCTGTCCAGGCATAAACGGTCCGTGGACTTTGAGTACCGTTCCCGGCTACATGGACCTGTGTTGGCCTATTTTAGGAGAATAGGTGCTTGTTGGCAGACTGCAACCATTTAAGCTGTGCAGCGGAGAGGTGGGTGTTTGATGTTTGACATTACTTTGCCTATTAAACAGGGTCCTCACCTACCCACATTTGGGGCCTAAGGACTGGTAGCTCCACTCAGGTCACCCAGCCACCCGCAACAGGGGTCCAAGGATAACTAGTACCTCCCAGTCCTTACAACCAAAAACATTGGGTACCCATGGTCCATCTGCAGAACCCACCCACCGGTATGCTCTAGGGAGCAGGGACACGCTTTCCTCAGAGACACGTGGGGGATGATTCTCAGCCCCCTGCCTTGTTCCAAGTGGGGCCCCCTGCTGCAACCAGATACTGGTACGTACACCAATCACCCCTGCCCCTCTAAGACTGCAGGACAGAGCCTGTACCACACACTTGATGATCAGCTACTTGGACACCTGAGCTGAATTCATACAAGAAAAGTGAATGAACGCCTAGACTGATATACCTCATAACAGCTCTAACCACCTGGGCCAGGAAGTCAGAGCTCCAGAAGTGAAAATAATCAAGCTAGCTTAAGCAACCCATTTGGGCATATCGAAACAAAACAAAGCAAGAAGCTATGACACAGTAAGCAAAAATAAACTAATACAATAACTTGTAGATGGCTCAGAGGCAACAGTCAATATCAAGTCACATAAAGAAACAGAGATGATCACCTCAACAAGCTCTCAAAACAAAGAATCCAGAAATCTAGATGAAAGTGCCTTCTTGGAATTACCAGAGGCGGAATACAAAAGATTAATGTACAGAACCCTTCAAGACATCAGGAAGGAAGAAGATTAACAAAACCAACAAACCTTTAGCTAGAGTGACCAAGGAAAAAGGGAAGATGCAAATTACTAAAATCAGAAATGAAGTGTGAACATCAATGCTGACCTTACAGAAATAAAGTCTTATAAGGAAATACTAGGAACAACTGTAGAACAACAAATTAGATAACCTAGATGAAATGGAAAAAATCCTAGAAACACACAGACTACTGAAGCTGACTGAAGAAGAAATAAAAAATCTGAATAGACCTACAACAAATAAAGAGATGGTATCAATAATGAAAACCTCCTACAAAGAAAAACCCAGGACCAGATAGCTTCACTGGTAAATCCTACCAAATACCGGAAGAAGAAATAATACCAATCCTTTCATAATTTCCAAAAAAATTGAAAAGGGAACGCTCTCTAACTCTTTTTATAAGGCCAGCATTACCTAATACCAAAGTCAGAGAAAGACATGACAACTACAGACCAATATTCCTTATTAAATACAGATGAAGAAATCCTCCATAAAAAATTAACAAACCAAATCTGGCAGCATAGTAGAATTATACAGTATAACCATATAGGATTTATCCCATATGGAAATCAATCACTGTATTATACTACATTATTAGAATAAAAGAAAAAAAGTGATAATCTCTACTGTTGAAGAAAAATTCTTTGCAAGATCCATCAACATTTCATGATTAAAACATGTAAGAAACCAGGAATAAAAGGGAAATGCCTCAACAGGATAAAGAGTATTTATGAAAAACCCACAGCTAACATCATATTCGACAGGTAAAGAAATCTTGTAAATTCAGGCACGAGACAAGAATGCTCCTTTTACCACCGCTGTTCAACATTGTACTGGAAGATCTAGCCAGAGTAATTTAAGTGAGAAAAAGAAAAGAGACCCAGTTTGGAAAGGAAGGAGTAAATCTATCTTAATTTACAGATGACATGATTTTAGAAAATCCTGAAAAATCCACAAAAAACTGTTGGTGCTAATAAGCAGACTCAGCAAAGTTTCAGGAAACAAGATCAACACGTAAAAATCCGTTGTATTTCTATATGGTAAGCAGTGAACAATCTGGAAAGAAAGTTAAGGAAAGATTCCATTCACAAAAGCATCAAAAAGAATAAAATATTTAGAAATAAATTAACCAAGAAAGTGCAAGTTTTGTGCACTGCAAAGTGCCAAAACATTGCTGAAAGATATTAAAGAAGACTAAATAAATGAAAAGACACCCCGTGTTCATAAATTGGAAGATTTAATATTGTTTACATGGCAATACTCCCCAAAGTGATCTACAGACGTTTTTAATGAAACGTCTAATGACGTTTTTAAAGAAATAGAAAAAGCGATCCTGAAATTCACATATATTTTCAAGGGGCCCCCAATAGCCAAAACAATCTTGAAAAAGAACAAAATTGGAGGACTGAAACTTCGCGTTTCAAAACTTTCAGCAAAGCTACAATATAATCAAAACAGTATGGTACTGACATAAAGATAGAGACAATAATATAGAATTGAGGGTTCAGAAAAAAATCTTGTATCTAGGTTCAATCAACCAAGACCATTAATAGGAAAGAATAGTCTAACAAATGATGGAGGGACAACTGAATAACCATATGCAAAAGAATGAAGTTGGACCCCTACTTCACACTGCATAGAAAAGCCAAAATGAATCAAAGATCTAAATATAAGCAGTAAAATTGTAAACCTTTTAGAAGGAAGCATAGGGATAAGTCTTCATGACGTTGGATTTGTCAGTGATTTCCTAGATATGACACCAAATGCATAAGCAATGAGAGAAAATATAGATATATTTATCTTCATCAAAATGAAAATCTTTAGGTATCGAGTAACACTAACAAGAGAGTGAATAGACAACCCACAGAATGGAAGAAAATATTTGCAAATCATATATCTGGTAAGGGCCTGGACTCTAGAATATATAAAGAACTCTTACAACTCAACAACAAAAGGCAGAAAACAATTGAAAGATGAGCAAAAGACTAGAATAGACATTTCTCCAAAGAAGGTATAAAAATGGCCAACATGCACATGAAAAGATGCTCAACATTATTAGTTGTTAGGGAAATGGAAATTAAAACCACAATATCACTCCACACTCACTAAGGATGGTTATAAAGAAAGAAAAAAGTTTTGGGAGGATTTGGATGAATTGAAACATTCATACATTCCTGCTGAGAATGCTAAATGATGCAACCACCATGGGAAACAGTTTGGTTCTTCCTTAACAAGTTAAATGCAGAATTACCATATGACCCAGCAATTCCACTTCTAAGTGTATACCCCAAAAATTTGAAAACAGATGTTCAAAAAAAACTTGTACAGGAATGTTCATAGTAGCACTGCTCACAGTGACCAAAATGTGGAAATAACTCAAATGTCCATCAATTGATGAAAGGATAAACAAAACGTGATATAATCTATACAGTGGAATTTTATCCAGTCACAAAAAGGAAGTAGTGATACAAACTACAACATGTATGAACCTTGAAAACATGCTAAGTAAAAGAAGCCATATTTATTGTGTATGGTCCCATTTATGAAATATCCAGAACAGGCAAATCCATAGCAGTGGAAGGCACATTAGTGCCTTCCTGGCAGGGAAGGAGCAATGGAAGTGATTGCTAAGTGGGTATGAGTTTTCTTTCTTTTTAGGGTAATGAAAATCTTCTGGATCTAGGCAGTGATGATGGTTGCACAACATTGTCAATGTACTAAAGATACTGAATTGTACGCTTTAAAATGATTTAAATGGTAAATTTTATGTTAAGCGTGTTTTACCACAGTAAACCAAATAAGTTGCATTTCTATACACTGGCACAAATCATTCAGAAAATATAATTCATAGGATTTTTGTATCATTTTAATATCTCAGAGATGCTTCCTATTCTCATATCAGGAATTCAGCTGTTTATGTTGGCTAAATTTCTCTGTAGTAAGGTCAAAAACTATCAGCTAATGCCTATTTACATATTAGACACGTTGTTTTCCTCTTCCTTATGAGTATTGCCATGTTAGAACACTTTCCTATATGGAACAAAAGATTTTCTCTCTCTCCAGGACTGTAAAGATATTTCGCATTCCTACAATAATGGCTAGATATACCATAATGCTTTTATTTTCTAGGCTTTATTTGATTACTACACATTCTATTCACAAAGTTTCAGCCTTTGAAATTCATTGAATATATGGAAAGGTTGCTTTTATCAATAACTGGCAAAAACTAGAGGGAAAATCAATGATAGGGTAACCTTTAGAATAACTATAAACACCAGGGGAGGTCAAATAAGAGAAAAAGTAAGATATCAATATAATTGTTAATTTTCTGTATTCTATAGTTATCTCAACCTTATGTAAAGTTCATTTTGAACCTGTATTTCTTAATATTTAGTGTTATCTTAGATGTTGCATCGGTTTTTAAAGCCAGGCTATCTCTTTTATTCTCAGTTGAAAAGAAATCTATCTATAGTTTTGAAGAACATGGGATTGCAAAGTTTTTGACTACATTGGCTGCCATGGGCCCGTTTTATCTCCTCTTGATTTTGTATCTGGACTCTTCATTCTGCAGCCTGAAAACCCTTGTCTTTAATAAAATTATGCCTAATTTCTCCAAGATGTTCATAAAATCCAACAAGGTGAGTAACTAACGTGGACTTTAGATACAACTCAAAGAAAGCTCAGTATTAGGACAAAAAATACGAATTTACATATGCCAACCTCTATTATATGTCTCAGAAAATAGAGGTATTGGATGCTCCCTTGTAGTGTACATTGTAGCACGCTGTCCAGAACTCCCTTCAGTGAAGGACTTGTCCTCAGCTTCTGGGAGTGTTATCTTCAGAAAGCCTTTAGCTTTCATTCTCTTGTGGATTGCCTCAGTTGCAGAGAGCCTCCTCTCCCAAAGTCATATCCCTTAACAGGGCAGCCCACATCTAATGGCTAGTTAATGCAAGAGTAAAAGGTTTAGTCATCTCAATCCCACTCAAACAACTACAGACCTTACCAAGGAGTCAGTTGGGGCTGTCATTTGATCCACATCACAGCTTGACTTCTCCCTCTGCCTATCCCTGCTTCCTTCCTCTCCTTGTTGGTCCAAGGCCATCCCTTGATATAAACATCTTACGCTCTAAATTGTATCCCTGAATCTGCTTCTCAGGGAACTCCACCTGAAAATGTTGGTATCAGGAGAAGTCTAACAAAGTAGGCAAAAGACAGGGCTTGGAAACTAGATTATTCACTGCCCAACTGGCTCATTAGACATCATTACTGGTGGTAAGGGGAGGAAGATACCCTTCGGCACAAGGTGGTGATCCAGTTCTTCAAGTTTTCACTAGTGGTGAATGGGGATATATACTAGCTAGAGAGAATGTACTCACTGATGCGATATATCCAGTATTTAAGACATATGAAAGAAATGGCAAGTAACTATAAAAGCAATGGAGTTACTGGCTATTGCTAAGTTTTGTAAAAAGAGAATAAAAAGCTGAGAGTGATTAGGAGATTGAAAGTCAAGAGTGAAAGTGAAAGGGCCTCTTTGGTAGTATGCAATGAGTATCTCATTTCCTGCAGTGGGAGGGCAGAAAAAATTGAGGACCAGGATTGGAGCCTAGTTTTCAGATTAGAGGAGCTTCAACAAAGGTCAAACCCAACCAAGGTAGGTCTGCTATGGGACTCTGATACATGGGATGAGGACATCTGAGTTGAAAACCAAAGTTTTAATTGCCCAAATTCCTTTGAATTCCCTGAGTCTATTTTTTTTTATGGAAGCAGCCAACTCCTTTCTATTAAGACTTAGCAGTCTCTCCTCAGATGAAGAAAATATAGAGGCCTCCCTCCAAAACAGCATGTGCCCATCCACAGTTATAGATGAGAATTGAAATAATACAGTATGTTTTTTAATTATTATGAAATTAAATTAGAAAAATAACAAATATAACGGGAAAATCTCTAAACACTGGGAAATTTAGTGACGCACTACTTTATAAGAGGAATTGCAAGGGAAATTAGAAAATACCTTGAACTGAATAAAAATTAAAGCACAACATATCAAAATTTGTAGATTGTACCTAAAGTAGTGCTTTGAGGGAAAGTTGTAGCATTAAATGCTTATGTTAGAAGTAAAGAAAGGTCTCAGGTCAATAAATGAAGCTTACACCTCAATAAGAGCAAAATACACTCAGAACAGGCAGAGGTAATAAAAGTAAAAAGAGCAGAAGTAAATGAAATTTCAAATAGAAAAGCAATAGAGAAAAATCAGTGAATGCAGCCAAAAGCTTATACTTCGAAAGATTACTCCAGGTGGTCCCCAACCTACCATATAGTCGTGTTAAGACGAGCCGCAGTTACAACCATCTTTTTTTTTTTTAACATCTTATCGTTAGTAATATGTACTACACACAGCGTTGTAGTGTGTAATTTGCTGATGTTATCATTCTCAGATGTTCACTCACAGATGTTCATTGTTATGATTTATAAAAAGATACTGAAAATAAAAGGCAATAACAATGAAAAAAATGAGGCATTCAACTTACATCAGAACCAAGGTCAGAACGGAATCCCGTTGTAAGTTGAGGACTACCTGTATTCTTTGAAAAGTGACTAGCCAGGGTGACCAGGAGATAAAGAGAAGTTACAAATTACCAATCAAGATAAAAAAAGGGAATTTTACTACAGATCCCTCAGACATTAGCTGTTCTCATAAATTGACACCGTAGATGAAATGGAACAATTTCTACAAAGACACAAGCTACCAGAATTCAAGAAGAAAATAAAACATGCCATATTATTTCATTCCTCCATATCTTTCACTGAGCTCCCACTACTGACAGACTTTTTTTCCATCTCGTCTCTACCTTCATTCTCTCAATAAATTCTTGCTTATTCTTCAAAACTAAGATTCACCCATGGAGAGACCCTTCCTCAAAAGCGAAACAGTTTATTCTTCTCTTCTGTTGGATCTTATGATTTCTTGAATGTACTTCAGTTGTATCAGTCACACAAAACAATAATTAATAGTATCAATGTAGCTTCTTTTTTCCATGAAGTATCCATTTAATTGGCACAAACATTCTGCTTACTGGTAACTGAAGAAGTTTGTTTTGTGACTCGTTTCCAAAACTAAGTGAGAAGTGAGTCAAGAATAAGTTTGTGTTAACAGTGTAATATTACAACAGTAATTTACAGAGGGTAAAAAAAAAAAAATTATTTTTTATTGTAATTTAACGATTAGCATGAATGAATAAAGTGTAAAAAAAAATACATTTGTGTATGAGAGTTGAGGCAATTGTTAGGAAGTCTCTTAGACATTACTCAAACCTTTTCTGACATCTTTGAGATTACCCCTTCAAGTCAGTTTTCCTTAAGCCACTCAGTGTAAACCAGATATCTGATGTCTAAGGAGTATCCACATCTATGACCCCTGTCTTAAAAATATAGGCTATAGTGTCTGGACGAGTAATTGAGGAATTCGAGGATGAAGATGTTAGAAATGAAAGCAAGAAAGTTCTGGCACTATCTCATCATAGCTTGAGGAATACACCGTTGTTTCTTAAAAAACTGAAAAAGGTAAAGTTATTTAATGACCAGCATTGCTCTGAGCCTCAGCCCACCTTCCCTGTCAAGAGCTTATTGGTCATATTTCTAATTCATTGCACTTCTGTGGGATGGATCTGTACACACACACACACACACACACGTATATATATATTCTCCCAGTGAAATGGGGACCTGAAGGGGGAAGACCTCTTGTGAAACTGTCCCCAGGCAGTGATCCATAAGGGTCTGAGGCTATGTTTGTGGCTGATCTGTAACCAGTGCTTCAATACATTGTGGATTGCTTTTTTCTCAGATTTATTGTAAGTGTCCGGTTGTAAAGGCTGTGAGAAATATTTCCCTTGTAGTCGAAAAGTCCGAGTGCTTTGGATTACTTGGATTAGATGGAGCTGGAAAAACCACTATCTTCAAAATGTTGACTGGAGAGGAGTCCATCACCTCTGGAGTTGTGTTAATTGATGGCATTAACGTCACTGAAAATATCAGACAGGTATTTCTGATCCTAGTCACTGACTTGGTACCCTGAAGGAGGCAGTTAACCAGGAAGATGGGTGGAGACATGAAAGTGAAGCCTATAGCAATGATTGTGAGGATGGCACCAGACCAGACACTGTTTCATTCTGTTGTGCATAGGGTCACTATGAGTCAGAACCGACTCAGTAACACCTAAAAATAATATACATATATATATATTCTTAAAAGTAACAGACCCAAGGGACAGTGATAGGCCTGGTAACATATTGAGTTTGGGAAAAGGCAATTTTTTTTTTTTTCTGGCTGAAGCAACGTATGAGTATCCATAAAGGGATCAAACTGGAAACAGGTGAGGAGTTACTTCATTTAATCTGGAATGAGATACCCATTGCCATCAAGTCAATTCCAACTCATAGCAACTCTATAGGACAGAGTAGAACGGCTCCATAGGGTTTCCAAGGAGCAGCTGGTGGATTTGAACAGCCAGCCTTTTGGTTAACAACTGAGCTCTTAATCATTGTGCCACCTGGGGAATAACACAAAGGGTCGGAAATAAAGCAGTGATTAGAAGAAGTAGTTATGAAAGATAAGATAGTAGAATTGACAGGAAACCCTGGTGGCATAGTAGTTAAGTGCTACAGCTGCTAACCAAAAGGTCCACAGTTCGAATCTGCCAGGCGGTCTTTGGAAACTCTACGGGGCAGCTCTACTCTGTCCTATAGGGCCGATATGAGTTGGAATCGACTCAACGGCAGTGGGTTTGGTTTTGGTTTTTTTAGTGTTCCATTTGGATGTGACTTTTAACAGATAAAAATGAGCCTAAGATATCTCCCATAAAGAAATCATGTTTGGTAGAGGGTCAGTGAAAACGAGGAAGCCCTCAATGAGATGAATTGACTGAATAGCCACAACAGTGGACTCAACATACCAATGATCATGAAGATGGTACAGGACTGGGCAGCGTTTGGTTCTGTTATACATAAAGTTGCCATGAGTCAGAGCTGACTCAATGACAGCTAACAAGTTATTGCCCAGGTTTCTATCTTGAGCTAGTCAATGGATGAAAGTTTCATTTACCAAGATAGTAAATACCAGGGGAATGCATATTTGGAGGAGGACATATTGAGCTTATGGTGTCTGTGACATATCCAAATGGGAGACCACCCAATAGACAGATGTCATATATGATGGAAATGAATTTGGAACTCATCAAAACACAGGTGAAATTTACACAGCAGAAGTAGATGAGATATCCTATCAAGAGTGTATATAATAAGAGAAAAAAGGTATCAACTTAACCCTGAGGATTATCAACCTTTCTAATATATGGAAAAGAACAATAACTGGAAAAAATGGAAAGGATGAGTAAAAGAGGAGAAAAACCTGAATACAGTTGTATCACACTATATGAGGAACGAGATGAGAATATTTCAAGAGGAGATTAAAAAGAGGTATCAGGCAATATCGACTTGAGCTCTGAACATCACTGAAGCCTGTATACAGAGGGATGACAGTCAAATGAGGATTAGAAACAGTGAGTATGGATCAAACTTTGAGGAAATGTAGCCATGAATCAAGGAGGGTTGATTATACTCAGAGTTTGAGGAAATGACAGAGAGGTGTAATTTTGATAAACTTGATCGTATTTATGTAAGTGGAAGGAGGCAGTAAAAGAAGCTTTAAATATATAGAACAGGAGCAGAGGAAAGGGGGAATACATTCACATGGATCATAAGTCAAAACAATATGAAAAGATACAGAAGTAGTCAGTCTCATTCCCTCTTCTACCCACCTTTGCTTCATTCCTTCCCAAGCCCACACAAATAGGTAACCACTTTGATCAGTCTACAGTATATATATATATATATATATATATATATATATACAATCAAATATAAATATATTTTTTCTCTTTTATTACACAAAAGGAAGCATACTGTACACAATCTTCTGGACCTTGCAAAATTGTTTTCCATATGTAGTTACATAAATTTGCACTGTGCTAGCAATATGTAAGATTTCCTGTTTCCCTATACTGATCAGAACAAGAATGTGTGATCAGTCTCTTGGATTTTTGCCAGTCTGGTAGATTTTTTTTTAAATGGTCTGTCAGTATAGTGTTAATTAATTGTTCTGTTATTATGAGTGATATTTCATAACTTAATATGTTCAAGAGTCACTCATGATTCCTGTCCTGTGCATAGTCTGTTCCTATCTTTTATACAATTTTTAATCATCTGTGCTTTTCTTTATTATTATTGGGGACTTTTCAAATATTATTAATTTCTGTGATGATGTTAGTTGCAAATATTTTTTATGTTTGTCTCAGCTTTGCTCTTAGTACCTTTACCCTGAAGAAAATTTTGCATAAGTAAATATAACCATCTCTCTTATGGCCACTTGATTCTAAGTTACTGTTATTGCGAAGCCCACAAATGCCATTAAAAAACACACCTCTGGTCAAACAAATTTATGTTTATTTAGCTTGCTGCAGCATAGGAGAATGCACACAAGAGGAACAACTTAGAATCTAGGTTAAAAAAAAAAAGTTGAAAGAAGCTTATTACAGCATTTGGGCTAGTGCTGGGGATTAGAAAGACGTAGAAAACCAATCTGGATTGAAGGCTATTTTAGGAAGTAGGAGAAATTTGGTAATTATTGCCATTTTTACCCATGACAGGAAGATTAAAGCAAGGCTAAAGATGTCATTGGAAGAATAAAGACCGTAGTCATGTTAATCAAAGAGAAAGTTGTTTAGTTATTGTTGTAATTGCAGAATATCTTTGTCTTGTTTCAGACATAGTCATGGAGTGATCCCTTCTGTGTTAACTGTCCCACTACCATCAAGGAGATCCCTTGTCTAACTAATTATGGTTTATAGTCTATGGGAATTGTTTATGTTCAATCTAGGACATTATATGTGTCCAAGATACATTTCTTGTTGATAAATCATGTTAAGAAATTAGCTATGGATTTTCATTTTGGAGTGTTTTTAAGGGTAGATATTAAATTTTGTTATATGATTTTTCACCTTCTATAGAGGTCATATAGTATTTTTTCCTTGGATCTATTAATAGGATAAATTTATATAGATTTTCTAATATTAATTCATCCTTGTATCCTGGAATAAATTCCATTTGTTCATACGTTATCGGAAACGACTCGATGGCACTAGTTTTTTGTTTTTTGTTTTTTTATTCTCTTAGTAGGATGTTAGATTTCTATGCATTTTTTAAGAATTTTACATCAGTATAGAGAAGATTGGAATTTGTTTTTGTTCAGTTTTCTGAAATTTTCTACTGTTTAAAAAGTCAATAGAATACCCCATATAAAACCATACAGGATTGGGGCTCTACTTAATTTTATTTTGGATTAAATCTTTGTTTCTCTATTTATTTCTTCTATGGAAATTGTGAC
Organism: Loxodonta africana; assembly: GCF_030014295.1. Taxonomy (NCBI): domain Eukaryota; kingdom Metazoa; phylum Chordata; class Mammalia; order Proboscidea; family Elephantidae; genus Loxodonta; species Loxodonta africana. The sequence goes on from NC_087353.1 coordinate 77,998,123, forward strand.
TTTTTTTTTTTTAGTTTAGCTTATTTCTTCTAAGGCCATTTTAAGTAGTTGGTATGTAGGTAGAAATAATCAGTTCCTCAAATTGTAGAGTTAAGGTATTGATTTGGAATCTCTCTTCTTTTTTAATATAGGTGTTTATTGTTAAAAATTTCCCTTTGATTCTGCTTTTGCTGCATCCTATAGTTTTTGGCATGTTGTGTTTTCATTCTTGTTCAACTCTAAGTTGTTTTTGTTTTTTTTTTAACTTCTCTCTTGATTCTTCTTTGACCCACTGGTTGTTTAATAGTGTGTTGTTTAATTTCCATGTATTTGTGTGTTTTCCAGTTTTCCTTCTGTTTCATTCCTTTGTGGTCAGAGAAGATACTTGGTATAATTTCAATATTTTTAAGTTTATTGAGACTTGTTTTGTGACTTGGTATATGGCCTATCCCGGAGAATGTCCCATGTGCACTGGAGAAGAGAGTCTGTTTTTCTCTTGTTGAGTGGAGTGTTCTTTTAGTATATATGTGTTAGATCCGATTGGCTTATAGCGTTGTTCAAGTCCTCTATTTCTTTACTAATCTTCTTTCTAAATATTCTGTCCAATATAAGTGGTTATTGAAGTTCCCGACTATTATTATAGAGCTGGCTTTTGCTCCCTTCAGTTCTGTCAGTATTTGCTTCATATATTTTGGGAGCTCTGATGTTAAACAAGAACCCACTGCCATCAAGTCAATTCCAACTCTTAGCGACACTATAGGAAAGAGTAGGACTTCCCCATAGGGTTTCCAAGGCTGTAAATCTTTATAGAAGCAGACTGCCGCATCTTTCTCCTGCAGAGCTACTGGTGGGTTTGAACTACTGACCTTTCAGTTAGCAGCCAAGCACTTTAATCACTGTACCACCAGGGCTTCTTGATCTGATGCTAGGTGCATATATATTAATAATTTTTATATCTTCTTGACAAATTGACCCTTTTATCATTATATAATGTCCTTCTTCATCTCTTATAATAGATCTTGACTTAAAATCTATTTTGTCTGATATCAATATGGTCACACCTGTTCTTTTTTGGTTAATATTTGCATGGATTATTCTTTTCTGTCCTTTCACTTTCAGTCTGCTTGTGTCCTTGGACCTAAGATGCATCTCTTGTAAACAGCGTGTGAATAGATCATAGCTTTTTTTTAATCTATTATGTCACTTTCTGCCTTTTTCTTAGAGCGTTTAATCCATTTACATTTAAGGTAGTCATTGTTAAGGAAGGGCTTAGCACTGTCATTTTGCAGATTTTTTTGTGCATCTATACTTTTTTTCCCCTCATTTCGTGCAATTCTGTCATTATTTGTGTTTTGTTGCTTTTTTATTGAACCCTTTTAATTTCCTTCTTACCTTCGGTGTACATTTTTTAGATATTTTCTCTGTTAAAGGTTACATTTAACACCTTAGATTTACAACAGCATAGTTTAACTTGGTACCAACAAGTAACATACAAACAGCAAGTAACATACAACAATAAGATGCAAAAATTTTATTCCTATTTTGCTCCTCCCATGTCTCAGTTGTTCTCACCAATTACATCTTTATATATCATACGACCATTAAGATAAATTGATACTTATTTCTTTATGCATTTTCTGTTATAAAGCTTGTAGAACATAACTAAGTTTTCCAACCAAAAATATCATAAAACTGGACATTTTATTTGCCTATGCTGTTACCTTTACTTGAGATTTCTTTTTTTTTCCCCTCCATGTCCAGCTTTGAGTAGCTATCTGGCATCCTTTTCTTTCCATCTGAAGAACACTCTTTAGCATTTCTCTCAAGTCTGTTGTTAGATGCCATTGAGTCGGTTCCAACTCATGGCGACCTCATGTACATCAAAACGAAAGATAAGTCTAGTAATGAATTCCCTCAGCTTTTGTTTGTCAGGAAATATCTTGATTTTACTCTAGTTTTTGAAGGATGGTTTTGCCATATAGAGGATTCTTGGTTGACAGTTCTTTTTTTTCCAGCACTTTATATGTATCATTCCATTGCCTTCTGGCCTCCAAAGTTTCTGATGAGAAATTGGCACTTAACCTTATTGAGGATATCTTACATGTTACACGGAGTTTCTCTCTTGACTGTTTTCAGGATTCTTTCCTTATCCTGATTTTCATGAGTTTGATTACAGTGTGTCTTTGTGTGGATCTATTTGAGTTTATTCTACTTGGAGTGTGTTGAGCATCCTGAATTTGCAGATTCAAGTCCTTAACCAAGTCTTGGAAGTTTTCTGCCCTTGTTTCTTCAAATATTCTTTTCGTCCTTTTCTTTTTCTCTTCTCCTTCTTGGAATCTCAGGATACATGTATTGGTTCACTTGAAGGTGTCTCATATTTCCACTTGGCATTACTCATTTTTCTTTAATTTTTTCTCCTATTTCTTGGGAGACTCAATAATTTCAACTACCTTGTCCCCTAGTTCATTTATTCTTTCTTCTGCAAGCCCAAATCTTTGTTGAATCACTCCTTCGTATTTTTCATTTCAGCTATTTTATTCTTCAGTTCTAATTTTTTTTGTTTCTTTTTTGTATTTTCTATCTTCTTATTGAGATTCCTATTTTGTTTCCTGATTTCCTTTAGTTTGTTGTCTGTATGTTTTCTGAATTCTTTGAACGTATTTAATATTGTTTGAAAGACCTGTATTTTACCCATCATCCAGGCTTTAATAGGGCTGATATCTGTCTATTCATATTATTCTTTCATTTGGGCCATCATTTCATGCTTCTTTGTAAGCCGTGTAACTTTTTATTGAACCTGGAACATTTGAATATTATACTGTGGTTAACTCTGGAATTCAGTATCTTCTTTCCCAGGGATTGTAAATTTTTGTATATATTGTCTTCTTCCTAATTGCTAAAGACTGTAGTAGCCCATCTGCTTGGTAATCTCCTCTAACTTTTGTAGAAAGGACTGGTTTACAGCATGTGTGTCAATATCAAGAACTCTGATCCAAAGTTCTTGTCTTCCTGGTGTTTCACAGGATATTGTCTTATACTTCAGGGAGGAGAAAAAAAAAAGTATCTGATTTTTCTACTCCTTGGGGATTACTGTTATTACTTGATCTAGACTGTAGTCAACTGTATGTTTAGTACCTTTTCCAGGCTACTTTTTGTATAGTTTGAGTTTCATTTCTGTTATCTTGGACTAGTAAGTGGTCTGGCTTATGCCACTAGAGGCTCTCAGGCCCTTTGATTCTGCTCGATTCTGCTGGCAATGACACAGCACTTGGAAAAGCCCAAAATCTCCACTCTTGTTACCTTTCAAAGTGCCTCTGAACCAAGCCTTTTCTGCACACTGTGAAACCCCCAGACCTTTGAGGAGAAGGTCTCCGCTTCACATCCTGGCACCAGCCAGCTGTTCTGGGAACACAGGCTGCTGTCCCCACCTCCATGGCAGGAATGAAGAATGGGAGATGTTAGCCAGTTGGTACACATGGTTCACCTAGGCAAGGTCAGCAGCTAATCCCTTCCTGAAGCACTTCCCTGGTTGATTTAAATGTCCAGTCTACTTCCAGACCCTCAAAATAGTTCTAGGAGCTCTTTTACAGGAAGTATATGATTTGGTGGAGAGGCATTTCTTTACAACTTTTTAATACACCTTTTTGTTTTTTGAGTTTTGGCTTCTGCGTTAAACTCTCTCCTTCCAACACAGGCATTTTTCAGATTTCAGCCCTTGGAAGCCTATTCTTTGCATCTGTTAAGGTAAATTGTTTCCAATTGATTCCTGGTGCCTAGAGGGATTATATGCTTGTTTATTTGTTTTTCTTTCTTTCCATTCTTGGAAGAAGCACGTTTCTGGCCTTCCTGTGAATATCCTGGTTTCTTCACTTTTTCTAGTTGTCCTCAGACAGATTTGAAGAATCTGATACAGCAGCTCATCAGCAAAAGCTAAGTCTATTCCCCACACTCCAGGCCAGAGGGGAGTATAATTCTTAGGTTGGAGGTCACAGCTCACAGCCAAGTGCATATGGAGGCTCCACTGCTGAATCTGGGCTTAAACTATAGAGAGGAAAACTTTCCTACCTTGTCAGCTTTTTCTTTGTTCAGCTTGTAGTTGAGTTCTGTATCTCTTTGACTGGTATCCAGAGTTCTGAGTCCGTAAGTTCCACCAAATTGCTTGTTTTATTTTCCGTAATTGTTCTGGGAATGTAGGAGTGTTCACCTTTTTACGCCACCCTCTTGCCTAGATCTGGTTTCTGATCCCATAGGCTCTTACATAGTGTTTTTAATAGAAATTTGTGTAATTCTCTATTGAAAGCAAGAGTTAGCTAAAGATGAACTTTTATTTCAAAATGAAAGGGACTTTTTGTTATCAACTTCTTATTTTATTCAACTACACTTAGAAAATTTGTATGTATTATTTCTTGTTGTTGTTAGGTGCCGTCGAGTCAGTTCTGACTCGTAGCAACCCTACGTACAACAGAACAAAACACTGCCCAGTCCTGCACCATCCTCACAATCGTTGTTATGCTTGAGCCTATTGTTGCAGCGGCTGTGTCACTCCATCTCATTGAAGGCCTTCCTCATTTGCACTGACTGTCTACTTTACGAAGCATGATGTCCTTCTCCAGGGACTGATCCCCCATGATAACATGTCCAAATTATGTGAGGTGTGGTCTCACCATCTGTGCTTCTAAGGAGCATTCTGGTCATACTTCTTACAAGACAGATTTGTTCATTTTTCGGGCAGTCCATGGTATATTCAGTATTCTTTGCCAACATCACAACTCAAAGGCATCAGTTCTCTTCGATCTTCTTTATTCATCATCCAGCTTTCGCATGCATATGAGGCAATTGAAAACACCGTGGCTTGAGTCAGGCCCACCTTGGTCTTCAAGGTTCCATCTTTACTTTTCAACACTTTAAAGAGGTCTTTTGCAGCAGATTTGCCCAATGCAATGTGTTGTTTGATTTCTTGACTGCTGCTTCTGTAGGTGTTCATTGTGGATCCAAGTAAAATGAAATTCTTGACAACTTCAGTGTTTTCTCCATTTGTCATGATGTTGCTTATTGGTCCAGTTGTGAAGATTTTTGTTTTCTTTATGTTGAAGTGTAATCGATACTGAAGGCTGTAGACTTTGGCTTTTATCAGCAAGTGCTTCAAGTCCTGTTCACTTTCAGCAAGCAAAGTTGTGTCATCTGGGTAACACAGGTTGTTAATGCATCTTCCTCCAACCTTAATGTCCCATTCTTCACAGAGTCCAGCTTCTCAGATTATTTGCTCAGCATACAAATTAAATACATATGGTGAAAGGATACAACCCTGACGCACACCTTTCCTGACTTTAAACCATGCAGTATCCCCTTGGTTCCTCATGAGCACAATTAATGGGGTATTATTTCTATGTTTTGAAAATGTTGGGTTTTTTAATATGTGGCATTTTTAAATAAATGGTTATTTTCATGAATGCATTGTTTTGAAGGGATGCAGAATTTGATAGATATCAATCGTATTTACCATATTAACTATATTGTTTGTTTTCAGTGTCCATATTTATTTTCTATTGTCTTGATCTGTCTTGGACTAAAAGAAGATAATTAAACTTTTCAACTGTTGTATATTTTTATCCTGTCTCTCCTGTGATGTTTGACTTAGGGAAATTGCTTCTGTTTCATTTGGTGAAAAATATTCATAACTTTTCTGTCTTCATTATAAATGTTAGCTTTTAGTATCACTACCTTTTTTGTCACTTTCAGTTCTTTGAAACTTGAATTCTACCCAGTCTCATATTTAGACTGAAACCCCTGCTTTCTTTTTCTTTGCATTTTGTTTTCAGTATTTCTGAATCATTGTATTTAATGGTTGTCCTGAGGTTAGCAGGGATTTTAGTTTTATTTGAGATTGCAGTGTGAAAATCTTTTTGTAATACGTGATTTAAGTCTATTCATATTTATCAATTTAAAACCAAAAACACCAAACCTGTTGCTGTTGAGTCGATTCTGACTCATAGCAATGCTGTAATGACCCCATAGGACAGAGTAGAACTGCCCCATAAGGTTTCCAAGGCTGCCATATCTTTCTCTTGGCTGATGGGTTTGAACTGCTGACCTTTCAGTTAGCAGCCAAGTACTTTAATCACTGCGCCACCAGAGCTCCATTATTTATTGATAAGACAGATGTTTATTCCCTTTTTACTTTCTTCTCACATTTAGGAAGTTTCGTAATATCATTCTAGTGGTATCTTTTATAATTGTTCATTTATATACTTTTTTATCTTGGAAATCTATTGAACCTTACTTTAAGTCCAATGTATGTGAATTCTAAGTAAGTATTCCTCATGTGTATGAAAATAGTATTGTTCTTCACTTGTTGGGTACAGTGTTTTATTCATTCTTTAAATGAAGCCTGTTAATTGTTTTGTTTAAAAAAAATTCTGACAAGGTTAATCCTATAAAGTTTATTTGGTTTTGAAAAGATCTGTGGATGGAAACACATCTCCCAACAAAACTAGGAGGTACTTTCCTGAACAAAAAGCAAGCTGAGAATTTTTATAAGAGATAAAAGGCAGAGAGAGAGAGACAAAACAAAACAATTTTCATATATTTTTGAGATTATATATGAGCAGGACATACAAAACACCTAAACATTCAAACTCATTCATTCAAAGGGTCTGTTTACTATCTGAACTAAAACTTTTAAGCAAGCAAGCAGATGTGCAAGCAGAAATGCTGGTCAAAAGAAGGTACAGATTTCAAACAAGGGAAGCCCCACGGTAAAAACACCCAAATCTATTTAACTCTTTTAAAGAGCCTTTCAACCCCAGCGAGTTTGGAAAATAAAATACAAATTTAACATTTTATTCAAATATTCTAGCATCACTGATTTTTAGTCTCCTTGTTCTGTAACACTGAGACAGAAGTATGTTAAAAATTACCCTCTCTCATTGTAAATTTGTTTCTCCTTGAATTCCCACTTGCTTTTTTTATTATTTCTTGTTCTTTTTTTATTTTATTTTAAGGCTATATTCTTAGATACCTGTGACCCATATGGGCAACTCCTGTCCAAAAGCAAGGTGAGAAGGCAGGAAGGGACAGTAACTTGGGCAAATGGGCATAGAGAACCTGAAAGCGGGAACATGCTGTCACATTGTGGGAATTGCAACCAATGTCAAAAAACAATATGTGTATAATTTTTGAATGAGAAATTAACTTGAGCTGTAAACTTTCACCTAAAGCACAATAAAAAATAAATTAGTTAATTAAAAAAAAAAAAAGACTCTCAAGTCGATAGTCTCAGGGAGTCCTCTAGTCTCATCCGATCCAGTAGTAAGTCTGGATTTTTTTTAAGAACTTGAGCTCAGTTCTACGTTTTCTCCCATTCTGTCTGGATCCATCTATTGTGGCCCTGATCAGAACAGTCAGTAGTGGTAGTGAGTCCACATAAGTCACAGCTTCATCTATCGTGAGACCAGAACTAGATGGTGCTCACTACCACTGTAGACTAGTTTCTTCTCTGAGACTTTGGTTTCCTTCTTTCTCTTTTGCTCCTAATGAGTAAAGACCAATAGTTGTATCTTAGATGGCCACTTACAAGCTTTTACAACCCCAGATGCTACACACCTCACCAAGATGCAGAATGTAAACTTTGTGGTGCCACTTTACTGAGGTGTTCCATGACACTAAGGACCTAAGCCTTTAAACCCAGCAAAACCATTCTCACAGAGTGTTTGGTTATGTCTGAGAAGTATCTGTAAATGTGTCCTCTATGAATATATGCCTGCACACACATATCTGTACATACGTCTAAATACACTCACTACTCACTGACAAAATTAGTCTCCAAAGACCAGGTCGTAATGTGAAAATCAGCATTATGTGAAGATGGAGGATGACCACATCAAATCACAAAATGGAGGATGACTACATCATTACATAACTGCCAACTTACATCATTACATAACTGTCAAACCACTGAGAATCATGGCCCACCCAAATTGACACCTAACCTTAACCATCACAGCCAGCATTAACTCTTGCATTGAACCTCAGCATCCGTTACTGCCAGACGTACATCATTAATGCTTGAAATAGTCAGATAGTAGATTTTTTTTACTAGTGTTGTAAATGTGAAATGTCAGATAACAAGATAGTCAATAAGCAAGGAGTAGTTGTACTTCTATCTGTGCACACGTATGTACTCCCCTGTACCTACCTGTAGACCTATATGCCTACGTATGTGTCCACATATGTGTCCACATACCAGTGAACAATCCTAGCCACATATCATGTTCTCCTTTTTTTCCTTTCTAAAATAACTTTCTTCCTGATTATGAAAATAGCACAAGAGGTATAAAGAAGAAAATAAAGATCATCAATGGTTATTGTTGGTGTTGTTACCAAATTATAGATGTGATATTCATTACACAAACATCCTTCTCTCTTGTGCAGTTCTTAGTAGCACCATTTACTCTGCTCAAGTTGTGCTCAGTAACCCACATTCTGTTTTACTTTTTCCATCACCAAAAATAACAAGTATCTACAATCTAGAGAGTGAATTCCCCCTCCCCAGCACCACCCACCCCTGGTAACCACCAGTGAATGTTGGTCTCTGTATATATGCAACCATTCTTTTTTCTAATGAAAGTGTAGTCATACAATATTTGTCCTACAATATTGTCATACAATATTTGACTTATTTCACTTAGCATTATGTCCTCCAGATCCATCTGTGTTCCATAAGAGACTGTTTTTCCCCGTTGAATGGATTTTGACCCCTTGCAAAAATCAGTTGTCCATAAGTGGATGGATTTACTTCTGGTTCTCAATTTTATTCGACTTATCTATGTGTCTGTCATTGAACTAATGTCAGGCTGTTTTTATTATAGTGCCTGTATAGTACATTTTGATATGAGGGAGCATGAAGCCTCCTACTTTGTTCCTCTTATTCAGTACTGCTATTCAGGGCCTCTTTCCTTTCCATATAAAGTTGTTCATTAGTTTTTCCATTTCTGTACAGAATGTTTTTGGGTTTTGTATCAGGATTGCATTGTATCTGTAGATTCCTTTAGGTAGAATTGAAATTTTCACTATGTAAAGTGTTCCAATCCATGAGTATCAAATGTCCTTCCATTTATGTGGGTTTCTTTTAATCTCTTGCAGTAGCGTTTTGTAATTTTCTTTGTGTAAGTCTTTTATGCCCCTGGTTAGGTTATCCTGGGTATTCTAGGTATTTTATCGTTTTTGTGGCTATTGTAAATGGTATTGTTTTCTTGATTTCCTTTTCAGAATACTCCTTGTTAGTATAAAGGAATCCAACTGATATTTGTGTGTTGATCTTGTACCCTGAAACATAGCTGATTCTTCTATTAGATCCAGCAGTTTTCTTGTAGAATCTTTAGGGTTTTCTATATATAGGACCATGTCATCTGCAAATAGAGATAGTTTTACTTCTTTGTTTCTATTTCAGATACCTTTTATTTCTCTTTCTTGCCTTATTTCTCTGGATGGGACTTCCAGTACAATATTAAATAAGGTTGGTGGTAGTGGGCATCCTTTCCTTGATCCCATTTTAAGGGGAAGGCTCTCAGCCTTTCTCCATTAAGAATAATGTTGACTGTTGGTTTTGCATATATGCTGTTAATTATGTGGAGAAATTTCCCTTCCATTCCTATTTTGCTGGGAGTTTTTTTCAGGAAAGGGTGTTAGATTTTATCAAATGCCTTTTCTGGAGACAGGGCAAAGGTGGCGGAGTAGTCAGACACTTCCTGTGGTCCCTTTTACAACAAAGACCAAAAAAAAACAAGTAAGCCAATTATATATGACAGTCTGAGAGCCCTGAACATCAAGGGCAAAGTTAAGGAGTCAGACTGAGTGACAGGGGAAGGGAGAGATGGTTCAGAAGCAGCAAGGAGTTACCAGACCTGACTCGGCAGGATCCGGCACCCCACAGGCTGGATCCACTGGTGTGAGCATGATGAGACAAGCAGTGACACTGGGGATGCATTTTCTACATCAGGAGAGACTGAGCAGCAGAGGGTCCACTCACGCCTCCAGATTCAGCAAAAGGCAATGCTCAGTTAGTGAAAGATAAGTACGTGTGTCTAATCTATTGCACAGATCCAAAACACCCCTTTGGGAAAAGACTCTCTCCCATTTATCTGATCCCTTCCCTCTCTGCACTAGGTCCCAAGCTGGCTTCAGTGATAGCTGCTTTCCTTGAGCTGGAAGTAGGACCTGTCACGCACCCTGAGCCATCCTTCTGGCCTTGGAGAAGGAACAAATTAACAAACAGGGAAAAAATAATCTGCCATCTCCCTTAACCAGGAACTCAGGGCAGAAACAGCTCCTTTGCCTAGGCACAAGCATAAGGGGTCCACAGACTTTGAAAGCCTTTCACCCCTGCATAGACCTTTTTGGGCCTATTTCAACAGCGTACGCCCTCTTTAGCACAATACAAGAGGCTATACAACTGAACTCTAACCTCAACTGTTTCAGCTACATGATGGAGAGACAGATTCATGACGTTTGACATTGCTCTGCCTGTTAAACAGGGTTCTCATCTACCCACATCAGGGGCCTGAGGACTGGTGACTCCACCCATTCTACCTAGCCACCTGCAACAGAGGTCCAAGGATAAGTGGTGCCTCCCAGTCCCTAAAGCCAACACCATTGGGTGCCCAGAGTCTTGCTGCAAAACCCACCCACCTATGTGCATTAGGAAACAGGGACATGCTTTCCTCACAGACACTCAAGAGCAGTTGTCAGCTGCCTGCCTTGCTCAGTGCATGACACCCTACTGTAGCCAGATACCTGTGCCTACACCAATCAGCCCTGCCCATCCAAGACTGTAGGTGAGAGCTTGCACCACACACTTGGTAACTGACTATCTGGACACCCAAGCTGAATCCATACAAGAAAAGTAAAGGAACTCTTGGGCTCTAGAAACAGCTCCAACCACCTGGGGACAGGTCATTAGAGCTTCAAAAGTGCCAGTAATCAAACTATCTCACTCAAGTAGCCTATTTGGGCATATCAAAACAAAATAAGGACCCAGTAAGCAAACATAAAATAAATAAATACAATAACTTATTGATGACTTGGAGACAACAGTCAATATCAAATCATATAAAGAGGCAGACCATGATGGCTTCAGCAAGCTCCCAAAACAAAGAATCAAGAAATCTTCTGGATGAAGAGAATTTCCTGAAATTACCAGAGGTGGAATACAAAAGATTAAACAGAACTCTTCAAGAGATTGAGAAGGAGATCAGAGCAAAATGCAGAACAGCCCAAGAAACACACGGACAGAGCATTAGAGGAACTTAAGAAGATTAGAGAACATAATGACAAATTTAACAGGCCACAGGAATCCACAGAGAGACAGCAAACAAATCCAGAATACTAACAATATTTCAGAATTAGACAACTCAATAGAAAGTCATAGGAGCAGAATTGAGGAAATGGAAATCAGAATTAGTGAGATTGAAGATAAAGCACTTGACACCAATATATTGGAGGAAAAAACAGATTAAGAAAATTTTTTAATGAAGAAAATCTAAGAATTATATGGGACTCTATCAAGAGGAATAACATACAAGTGACTGCAGTACCAGAACGGGTGGAGAGGGGAGGGATAACAGAAAATACAGAGTATTGTTGAAGATTTGTTAGCTGAAAACTTCCCTGATATCATGAAAGATAAGAAGATGTCTATCCAAGATGCTCATCAAACCCCACACAAGGTAGATCCCAAAAGAAGGTCACCAAGACATAATCAAACTTGCCAAAACCAAACATAAAGAGAAAATTTTAAGAGGGTTAAATGAAAAGTCAGCTACAAAGAAGAGTCAATAAGAATAAGCCTGAACTACTGAGCAGAAACCATGCAAGCAAGAAGGCAATGGGATGACATGTATAAAGCCTTGAAGGAAAAAAAAATTGCAAACCAAGAATTGTATATCTAGCAAAACTGTCTCTCAAATATGAAGGCAAAATTAAGACATTTCCAGATATACAGAAGTTTAGGGAATTTGCAAAAAACAAACCAAAATTACAAGAAGTACTAAAGGGAGTCCTCCAGTTAGAAAATCAGTAATGACAGATAACAACCCAAAGCTAGAACACAGGATGGAGCAAGCAGATATCAACCCAGATAGGGAAATCACAAAAATAAAAACTAAAATGCTCAAAACAGGGAAACAGACTTCATTATGTAAAAGATGACAACATTAAAACAAAAAAAGAGAAACTAAAAAATGTAGTCATAGATCTTTCATATGGAGAGGAAGTCAAGGCAATATAAAGAAATCTAAGATTGGTTTAAACTCAGAAAAACAGAAGTAAATATTAAGGTAACCACAAAGGAAACTAACAATCCTACACATGAAAATAAAAAACAAGAAATACATACAGACTCAGCAAATACAAAATCAACAACAGTGAAAAAGAGGAAAAGAAAATGTATAAAGAAAAGCAACTCAGCACAGAAAATTAAGTGGAGAAAAGAAACAATCAACACATCAGAAAAAGACATCAAAATGACAGCACTAAACACATACCTATCAATAATTACGCTGAATGTAAATGGACTAAATGCACCAATAAACAGACAGAGTGGCAGAATGGATAAAACAACACAATCCATCTGTATACTGCCTAAAAGAGACACACCTTAGACTTAAAGACACAAAGAAACTAAAACTAAAAGGATGGAAAAAATATATCAAGCAAACAACAATCAAAAAAGAGTAGGAGTGGCAATATTAATTTCTGACAAAATAGACTTTAAGTAAAATCTACCACAAAGGATAAGGAAGGACACTATGCAATGATTAAAGACTCAATACACCAAGAGGACATAACCATAATAAATATTTACACACCCAGCGACCGGCCTCCAAAATACATGAACTCTAACAGCATTGAAAAAAAAGATAGCTCCACAATAATAGTAGGAGACTTCAATGCACCACTTTTGGTGAAGGACAGAACATCCAGAAAGAAGCTCAATAAAGACATGGAAGATCTAAATGCCAGAATCAATCACCTGGACCTCATAGACATATACCGAACACTGTACCCAACAGCAGCCAAGTATACTTTCTTTTCCAACAAGCATGGAACATCGTCCAGAATAGATAACATATTAGGCCATGAAGCAAGCCTTAACAGAATCCAAAACCTCAAAATATTATGAAGCATCTTTTCTGACCATAAAGCCGTAAAATTAGAAATCAAAAAGCAGGGGAAAAAAACAAACACATGGAAATCGAACACCACCTTGCTCAGAAACTACTGGGTTATAGAAGAAATTAAGGACAGAATAAAGAAATTCATAGAATCAAATGAAACTGAAAACACTTCCTACTAGAACCTTTGGGACACAGTGAAAGCAGTTCTCAGAGGTCAATTTATGGCAATAAAACCGCACATCGAAAAGGAAGAAAGGGCCCAAATCAAAGAATTAGTCCTACAACTGGAACAAATAGAAAGAGAACAGCAAAAGAAACCCACAGGCACCAGAAGAAAGTAAATAATAAAAATTAGACCAGAATTAAATGAAATAGAGAACAGAAAAACAGTTGAAAGAGTTAACAAGACCAAAAGCTGGCTCTTTGAAAAGACCAACAAAATCAAAAAAACATTGGCCAAACAGACTAAAGAAAAACGGGAAAGGAGGCAGATAACCCAAATAAGAAATGAGATGGGTGATATCACAACAGACCCAGTTGATATTAAAAGAATCATAACAGAATACTATAGAAATTATACTCTAACAAATTTGAAAACCTAGAGGAAATGGACAAATTTCTAGAAACAAACTACCTACCTTAACTAACAAACAGATGTAGAACACTTAAATAAACCTGTAACAAAAGAAGAAAGAAGAGATAATTTAAAAAACTCCCAACAACAACAGCAAAAAAGCCCTGGCCCTGGTGGCTTCACTGGAGAATTCTACCAAACTTTCAGAGAAGAGTTAACACCACTACTACTAAAGGTATTTCAGAGCATAGAAAAGGATGGAATACTCCCAAATTCATTCTATAAAGCCAGCATAACTCTGTCACCAAAACCAGGTAAAGACACCACAGAAAATAAAATTACAGACCAATATCCCTCATGAACTTAGACACAGGAATCCTCAACAAAATTCTAGCCAATAGAATTCAACAACATATCAAAAAAATAATTCACCGTGACCAAGTGGGATTCATACCAGGTACGCAGGGATGGTGTAACCTTAGAAAAACAATCAATGTAATCTGCCACAGAAATAAAACAAAAGAACCACATGATCTTATCAATTGATGCATAAAAGTTATTTGACAAAGTCCAACATGCATTCATGATAAAAACTTTCAGCAAAATAGGAATAGAAGGGAAATTGCTCAGCATAATAAAGGGCATTTATACAAAGCGAACAGCCAGCACCATCGTAAATGGGGAGAGTTTGAAAGCATTCCCCTTGAGAACGGGAACGACATGGATGCCCTTTATCACCACTCTTATTCAACATTGTGCTGGAGGTCCTAGCCAGAGCAGTTAGGCCACAAAAAGAAATAAAGGGCATCCAAACTGGTAAGAAAGAAGTAAAAGTATCTCTATTTGCAAATGATACAATTTTATACACAGAAAGCCCTGAAAAATCCACAAGAAAACTCTCGTAGAAGAGTTCAGCAAAGTATCAAGATACCAGATAAACATACAAAAGTTAGTTGGATTCCTCTATACCAAAAAAGAGAACGTCAAGAGGAAATCACCAAAACAATACCATTTATAATAACCCCCAAGAAGATTAAAATACCTAGGAATAAATCTAACCAGAGACATAAAAGACCTATACGAAGAAAACTACAAGACACTACTGCAAGAAACCAAAAGAGACCTACATAAGTGGAAAAACATACCTTGCTCGTGGATAGGAAGACTCAACATTGTGAAAATGTCTGTTCTACCCAAAAAAAAAAAGTGATCTATAAATATAATACAATCCTGATCCAAATTCCAATGTAATTTTTTAATGAGTTGGAGAAACAAATCACCAACTTTATATGGAAAGGAAAGAGGCCCTGGATAAGTAAAGAATTACTGAAAAAGAAGAACAAAGTGGGAGGCCTTACACTACCTGATTTTAGAACCTTTTACACCACCACTGTAGTCAAAACAGCCTGGTAATGGTATAACAACAGATACACAGACCAATGGAATAGAATTGAGAATCCAGATGTAAAGTTGTCCACTTATGAGCATCTGGTATTTGACAAAGGCCCAAAGCTCACTAATTGGGGAAAAGACAGTAGTCTCTTTAACAAATGGTGCTGGCATAACTGGATATCCATCTGCAAAAAAAATGAAACAAGGCCCATACCTCATACCATGTACAAAAACTAACTCAAAATGGATCAAAGACCTAAATATAAAAGCTAAAATGAGAAAGATCATGGAAGAAAAATAGGGACAACACTATGAGCCCTGATACATGGTATAAACAGTATACGAAACACTAGTAACAATGCACAATCACCAGAAGAGAAACTAGATAACTTGGAGCTTCTAAAAATCAAACACTTATGCTCATCCGAAGACTTCAGCAAAAGAGTAAAAAGACAACCTACAGTCTGGGAAAAAAATTTTGGCTATGACAAATCTGATCAGTGTCTAATCTCTAAAATGTACAAGATACTGCAAAACTTCAACAACAAAAAGACAAATAACCGAATTTAAAAATGGGCAAAGGGTATGAACAGGCACTTCACCAAAGAAGGCATTCAGGTGGCTAACAGATACATGAGGACATGCTCATGACCATTAGCCATTAGAGAAATGCAAATCAAAACTACAACAAGATGCCATCTCACCGCTACTAGGCTAGCATTAATCCAAAAAACAAAATAGAAAAAGTTGGAGAGGTTGTGGAGAGTCTGGAACACTTATACACTGCTGGTGGAAATGTAAAATGGTACAACCACTTTGGAAATTGATTTGGCACTTCCTTAAAAAGCTAGAAATAGAAGTATCACATGATCCAGCAGTCCCACTCCTTGGGATATATCCTAGAGAAATGAGTCCTAACATGAATAGGTAAGTGCACACCCATGTTCATTGCAATACTGTTCACAATAGCGAAAACATGGAAACAACCAAGGTGCCCATCAAGGGATGAATGGATAAACAAATTATGGTATATTCACGCAATAGAATACTATGCAATGATAAAGAACAACCGTGAATCCGTAAAACATCTCATAACATGGATGAATCTGGAAGGCATCCTGAGTGAAATTAGCCAGTCACAAAAGGACAAATATTATATAAGACCACTATTATAAGAACTCAAGAAAAGGTTTAAACACAGAAGAAAACATTCTTTGGTGGTTACGAGGCGGGGGAGGGAGGGAGACGGGTATTCACTAACTACAAAAAAAAAAACTAGATAGTCGACAAGAATTATTTCAGGTGAAGGGAAGGACAACACATAATATAGGGGAAGTCAGCACAACTGGACTAAACTAAAAGCTAAGAAGTTTCCTGAATACAACCAAACACTTTGAGGGACAGAGTAGCAGCAGCAGGGGGTCTGGGGACCATGGTTTCAGGGGACATCTAGGTCAAATGGCATTATAAAGTGTATTAAGAAAATGTTCTGCATGCCACTTTGGTGAGTGGCATCTGGGGTCTTAAATGCTAGCAAGCAGCCATCTAAGATGCATCAGTTGGTCCCAACCCACCTGGAGCAAAGCAGAACGAAGACCACCAAAGACGCAAGGAAAATATGAGCCCAAGAGAAAGAAAGGGCCACATAAACCAGAGACTCCATCAGCCTGAGACCAAAGAACTAGATGGTGCCCAGCTACCACCAATGGCCGCCCTGACAGAGAACACAACAGAGAATCTCTGATGGAGCAGGGGAAAAATGGGATACAGAACTGAAATCCTCATAAAAAGACCAGACTTAATGGTCTGACTGAGACTGGAGGGATCCCAGAGGACACGAACCCCAGACTCTCTGATAGCCCAGAACTAAAACCATTCCTGAAGCCCACTCCTCAGACAAAGATTAGACTGGGCTGTGAGACATAAGGAAACCCTGGTGGCGTAGTGGTTAAGTGCTACAGCTGCTAACCAAGAGTTTAGCAGTTCAGATCCACCAGGCACTCCTTGGAAACCCTATGGGGCAGTTCTACTCTGTCCTATAGGGTCGCTGTGAGTCAGAATCGACTCGACGGCAATGGGTTTAGCTTGGTTTTTTATGGGACATAAAATGATACCGGGGAGGAATATGCTTCATGAGACTATGTGGGGAGTTCCTGTCTGGAGCTGAGATGAGAAGGCAGAGGGGGACAGGAGCTGGTTGAATGGACAAGGGAAATATAGGGTGGAGAGGAGGAGTGTGCTCTCACGTTGTAGGGAGAGCAACTGGGGTTATGGAGCAATGTTTGTGTAAGTTTTTGTACGAGAAACTGACTTGAATTTTAAACCTTCACTTAAAGCACATTAAAAAAAGAAAAAAAATGCCTTTTCTGCTGTGAATTATATTAATTGGCTTTCTAATGTTGAACCACCGTTGTATTCCTAGTATGAATCCCACTTGATTGTGGTGTATGACTTTTTTGATGTGTTGTTGAGTTCTCTTGAAAAATTTTGCATCTATATTCATGAAGGATGTTGGTCTGTAATTTTCTTTTTTGTGGTGACTTTGCCTGCTTTTTGGTTTCTGGGTGATGCTGGCTTCATAGAATGAGTTAAGTAGTATTCCTTCCTCTTTTGTATTTTTGAAGAATTTGAGTAGAACTGGTGTGAGCTCTTCTCTGAATGTTTGGTAGAATTCCCCAGTGAAGCCATCCCATCCTGGACTTTTTTTGTTGGTGGTTTTTTGATGACGTCTTCAATCTCTTCTTTTGTGATGGATCTGTTTGGGTTTTCTACCTCTATTTGAGTTCATTTAGGTGGGTGGTGTGTTCCTTGGACTTTGTCCATTTCATCTAGGTTTTCAAATTTGTGGTTTTTCATAGTATTCTGTTATGATCTTCTTTATCTCAGTTGGGTCTGCTGTAATGTCTCCAATTTCATTTCTTAATTTGGCTATTTGCCTCTTCTGATTTCTTTCTTTTATCAATCTAGCCAGTGGTTTGTCTATTTTGTTGATCCTTTCATAGAACCAACTTCTGGTGTTGTTTAATTCTTTCTATTGTTTTTCTCTTTTCTATCACATTTATTTCTAGTCTGATCTTTATTATTCTCTTTCTTCCAGTACCTTTGGGCCTCTTTAACTCTTCCTTATCTATTTGTTCAAGTTGTCATATTAAGTTAATTTCATATGTTTTGTAATGGAGGCATTTATTTTATGATTTTCCTGCTAAGCAGTGTTTTTGCTGTGTCCTAAAGGTTTTGATACGTTGTGTTTTCATTTGATTGTAAGTATTTTTTTAATTTCAATTTTGATTTCTTCTATGACCCAGTAATTTTTTAGTGCTATGCTATTTGGTCTCCATGTAATTTTTTGTTTCCTAGCTTTTCCTGTTGTTGATTTTTAATTTCATATGATTATGGTCAGAGAAGATGCTTTGTATGTTTTCAGTCTTCTTAAATTTGTTGAGACTTGTTTTATGGCCTAGCATGTGATGTATTCTAGAAAATGATCCATGTGCACTGTAGAAAAATGTGTACTTTTCTGCTGATGGTTGGAGTGTTCTGTGTATGTCAAGTAGGTCAACTTGGCTTATTGTTTAAGTCCTCAGTGTCCTTCCAACAGAAACCAAATTCATTGCCATAAAGTCGATTCCTACTCATAGCGACCCAGGACAGAGTAAAACTGCCGCGTAGGTTTTCCAAGTCTGTAATCTTTACAGAAGCAAACTGCCACATCTGTCTCTTGTGGAGATTGTAACTACCAACCTTTCAGTTAGCAGCTGAGCACTTAACCACTGCAGCACCCTTAATGATCTTTTTTTTTTTTTAATGTTCTGTCTAGAATTGAAAGTTGTGTGTTGAAGTCCCCAACTGTCATTGTGGAGTTATCTATTTCTCCTTTCATATTAGTATTTGTTTCATGTATTTGGGAGCATTGACGTTAGGTGCATATATACTTATAATTGTTATGTCTTCTTAATGGATTGACTCTTTTATTATTATGTAATGTTCCTTCTTTATCCCTTGTAATAGATTTTGATTAGAAGCCTATCTTATCTGACAGCAGTTTGACCGCCCCTGCTCTTTTTTGGTTACTGATTGCATGGAATTTTTTTTTCCATCCTTTTATTTTCAGTCTGTTTGTATCCTTATGTCTAGGGTATGTTTCTTGTAGGCAGCAAAAGGATGGATCATGTTTTTTGAGATCATCCTGTCACTCTCTGCCTTTTGCGTGGGGAATTTAGATTGTTTGCATTTAAGGTTATTACTGAAAACAAAGTACCTATTTCATTCATTTTTCTTATTATTTTTGAGTGTCATATCTTCTTTGACTTTTAGTTCTCACTTTTCTGTTTTTTTTTTTTTGTCTAGTTGTTTTTGTGATGTCTTATTTCTTGTTTTTTTCTGTGTATTTTTTCTAAGTGAATTCTTAGTGGTTATCACAAATATTACTTTACACGACTTGCTATTGCAACAATATTTATCATACAAACAACAAGTAACATGCAACATTGACATACTACAACTATTCCTGTTTTACTCTTCTGTTGGTGAGTTTCCGTTGACATCATATTTCCTATATCCAATAGATTCAATTTGTACTTATTTCTTATGCTCTTGATGTTGTTTTGCTTATGGACTTAACTGTTGAGTTTATTACATGAAAAAATTGTATAATTTGTCCTTATTTTTTGCCAATGCTGTTACATTTTTCAGGAGATCTCTCTCTGTATGTTTTTATTTTTACTTCCCACATGTAGATTCGAGTATTTGTTTAATTGTTCTTTCTTTTCCATTTGGAGAACTCCCTTAAGTAATACTTGCAGAGCTGGTTTGGTTATGGCAAATTCCCACAGCTTCTGTTTATTTGGGAATGTCTTGATTTTCCCTTCATTTTTGAATGACAACTTTACTGGGTAAAGAATTCTTGCTTGGCAGTTGTTTTTGTTCAGTATTTTATATATGCTGCTCCATTGTCCTCTTGCCTCAAGGGTTTCTGGGGAGAAATCTGAACTAATTCTTATGATGGACACTTGATATGTTGTATTGTGATTTTTCTCTTCCTGCTTTCAGAATTCTCTCCTTGTCTTTAGTTTTCAAGAATTTTATTTTGATGTGTCTTTTTGTAGACCTCACTGTACTTGTTCAGTTTGGAGTTCCTGTAGCTTCCTGTATTTGCAGATTTGTTTCTTTATTCAGGTCTGAGAAATTCTCTGTGATTTTCTCCTGGAAAATTCTTTCTATGTCTTTATTATTATCATGATACTCTGGAATTCCAAAAATTTTAATGTTAGATTTCTTAATTAAATGCCACTTTTCCGTTTGGCTTTGTTAACGTTTGGCTTTGTTAACTTTTCTTTGTTCTTTTCTCTTAAGACTTAATGAACTTATTTACTCTGTTTTCTAGTTCACTTATTCTGTTCTCTGTCTGCTCAGATCTATTGCTGAATTTTTCTCTTGCATGTTCTAATTCCATTATTTTATTCTTCGGTTCCGGTATTTCTCTCTCTCTCTTTTTAATGTTTTCAGTCTCATTATATCATTTTGTATCTCATTCGTTTCCTAATCTCCATTAGTTTGTTTTCTGTGTGTTCTTTGATTGTTTTAAACATATTTAACACTATACTATGGATATGTTCTATTTTTCCATTATCCAGGTGTCCATAGGAGAAATTTCCGCTTCTTCATGTTTTTCATTGGATTAGACCATCTTCTCCTGTGATCCTGTATGCTTTATTATTTTAATGTTGTTGTTGACTTGTGGGATTTTAATCTTACTGTGGTAATTTGAAATTCCAAGATTTATGTATTTCAAAGATTTAATTTTCTTAGGTTTATCTCCATTAATCTTCTAAGTTCCACTAAGGGCATGCTGGACATTTGGTTCTTTCAGCACTGAGTCAGCAGTTCTGTCTGAGGATTTATCTCTTTTAGTCTAATAAGGAGCCCTGATGGCATAGTGGTTAAGTGCTCAGCTGCTAACTGAAAGGTCAGGGGTTCAGACTGACAAGCTGCTCCATGGGAGAAAGATGTGACAGTCTGCTTCCTAAAGATTACAGCCTTGGAAACCCTATGGAACAGTTCTACTCTGTCCTAAAAGGTCACCATGAGTTAGAATTGACTCAATAGCAATGGCTTTTAGTCTATCTCCACAGGTTTTGGGTGTTTTAAGTCCCTGGGTGCTTACTGTGGTTGGTTTTCTCTGTAGTGGCTGACTTTACAGGTGTGAAGAGCCCTCTGTCTTCTGTGCATTTGGCTGAAGCTTTTCCCAGACAGCTGCACTCCTGGGGTTGGATTTCTTTACTTCCTTCTGTAGGATTAAATGGCTTTCCCTAAGGGATTAATTGCACACTTTCCACTAGCTACAGGTAGAAGTGTTGGTACTTGTCTCTCCCAAGGTGAGGTTGGGGAACACTTTATGTCCTTCCCTCACTGCCTACCCTGAGAAGGCTGTTCCACTGTGCCTAGCTGTGGGTAGGGGGCCAGTTGTTTCCTGTTGTGTTGCCTGTTTGATGTATTTTTCTTGTCCTGAATGATGGATTGATCCCACAGCTCTTCTGCTGCCCTAGATCCTAGTGCCCTGCCCGTCAGCTCCCCGTCTCAGCGAGATTCATTAGCACTTACTTGCAGCATTTCAGCTTCCCTGTGTTACTTCTCAAGTGTGTGGCTTGTGAATTCCCCTAACCAATCTGTGCCACCTTAATCACACTACACTTTCCTCACTTTAGCTTCTGTCTTGCTTTCTTTGTTCAGGGTGTTGCTGGCCCCTTCCCAAAATTCTTCTGCATACCAGCACCCAGAAACTCACAGCTTCCCTGCCAACCCCGATCCTATTCTTCTCAGTTTCATATCTCACATTAGTTCTCCATCACTTAACTGCCATCTAGATCTCTGACATCTCAGTCTATGCCTGTTTTTATTTGTTGTTCAGTGGGTTACTTGCAGGGAGGTAAATGTGTTCTGCTGTTTACTCACCGTCTTAATCTGTGCCACCTTAATCACACCATACTTTCCTCACTTTAGCTTCTGTCTTGCTTTCTTTGTTCAGGGTGTTGCTGGCCCCTTCCCAAAATTCTTCTGCATACCAGCACCCAGAAACTCACAGCTTCCCTGACAACCCTGGTCCTATTCTTCCCAGTATCGTACCTCACATTAGTTCTCCATCACTTAACTGCCATCCAGATCTCTGACATCTCAATCTATGCCTGTTTTTGTTGTTCAGTGGGTTAGTTGCAGGGAGGTAAATGTGTTCCACTGTTTACTCATCATCTTACCCTGCCTCTCTCAAACTTTTTTACTTTCAAACTTTATGTTTTCAAACATGTCCATTATAAAGAGAATACAGTTGTTTATTTCTTTGGTTTCGTTACATGTTTATTTTTTCCAAGACTGTCAATCTTTGTACTTTAACTACAATGTTGAGTTTGTTTACACTTGAAATAATTACTCATGTTAGTGGATTTAAATCTGTCAGTTTGACTTGTGTATTTATTTTTCCCACATTTTTGTTTCTCTCCTTTTTCTTTATTTTGAGTTGATTGAGCATTTTTAATCATTACTTTTTTTTTTTTTTGCTTTACTTTGAAATTTTTACCTACTGTTTCTGTCTTCTAGTGTTTATCCTAGAAATTATGGTGAACTTGATGACGGCACTGGGTTTGTTGTTTTTTTGTTTTTTTATCAATATTAAAAATTAATCATTCTTTCTTTCCTGTTGTTGTTGTTAGGCACTGTCAAGTTGGTTTCAACTCATAGCAACCCTATGTGCATCAGAACAAAACACTGCACGGTCCTGTGCCATCCTTATAATCGTTGTTATGGTTGAGCTCATCGTTGCAGCCACTGTGTCAGTCCATCTCATTGACAGTCTTCCTCTTTTTTGCTGACCCTTTACTCTACCAAGCATGATATCCTTCTCCAGGGACTAGTCCCTCCTGATAACATGTCTAAAGTATGTAAACCAAAGTCTCGCCATCCTTGCTTCTAATGAGCACTCTGGCTGTACTTCTTCCAAGATGATTTTGTTTGTTCTTCTTGTAGTCCATGGTATATTTAATATTCTTTGCCAACAGGCATCAAATTCTTCAAATTTCAAAGACATCAATTCTTCTTTGGTCTTCCTTATTCATTTTCCAGCTTTCCAAGGCTTATGAGGCGATTGAAAACATCATGGCTTGGGTCAGGTGCACCTTAGTCCTCACTGTGGCATCTTTGCTTTTTAATATTTTGAAGGGATCTTTTCCAGCATATTTGTGAGATGCAGTGCATCTTTTGATTTCTTAACTACTGCTTCCATGGCTGTTGATTGTGGATCCAAGTAAAATGGAAATTCTTGACAACTTCAATCTTTTCTCCATTTATCGTGAAGTTGCTTATTGGTCTGGTTATGAGGATTGTTGTTTTCTTTATATTGAGGTGTAGTCTATACTGAAGGCTGTAGTCTTTGATCTTCATCAGTAAGTGCTTCAAGTCCTCTTCACTTTGAACGAGGAAGGTTGTGTCATCTGCATAATGCAGGTCGTTAATGAGTCTTCCTGCAATCCTGATGCCTTGTTTTTCTTCATATAGTCCAGCTTCTTGGATTATTTGCTCAGCATACAGCAAAAAGTATGGTGAAAGGATACAACCCTGACACACACCTTTCCTGACTTTAAACCAGACAGTATGTCCTTGTTTTGTTCAAACTACAACCTCTTGGTCTACGTACAGGCTCCTCATGGGCACAATTAAGTGTTCTGGAATTCTCCTTTTTCATAATATTGTCCAAAATTTGTTATGATCCACATAGTCGAATGCCTTTGTGTAGTCAATAAAACACAGGTAAACATCTTTCTGGTATTCTTTGCTTTCAGCTATGATCCATCTGACATCAGCAGTGAAACCCTCATTCCACGCCTTCTTCTGAATCCAGCTTGAATTTCTAGCAGTTCCCTGTTGATGTGCTGCTGAAACCATTTTTGAATGATCTTGCAACAAAATTTTACTTGTGTGTGATATTAATGATATTGTTTGATAATTTCTGCATTCTGTTGGATCATCTTTCTTTGGAATGGGCACAAATATGGTTCTCTTCCAGTTAGTTGGCCAGGTGGCTGTCTTCCAAATTTCTTGGCATAGATGAGTGAGAACTTCCAGAGCTGCATCCAATTGTTGGAACCTCTCAGTTGGTATTTGATCAATTCCTGGAGCCTTATTTATCGCCAGTGCTTTCAGTGCACCTTGGTCCTCTTCCTTCAGTACCATCTATTCTTGATCCTATTCTACCTCCTGGAATGGTTGAATGCTGACCAATTCTTTTTTGGTACAGTGACTCTGTGTATCCCTTCCATCTTCTTTTGATACCTCCTGCATCATTTAGTATTTTCCCCTTTGAATCCTTCAGTACTGTAATTCGAGGTTCGAATTTTTTTTTCTTAAGTTCTTTCAGCTTAGGAAATGTAGAGCATGTTGTTCTCTTTTGGTTTTCTATGTCCAGGTCTTTGCACATTTCATTATAATACTTTTCCTTCTCGAGCTGACCTTTGAAATCTGCTCAGCTCTTTTACTTATTTCTTCCTTTTGCTTTAGCCACTCTTCATTCAAGAGCAAGTTTCAGAGTCTCTTCTGACATCCATTTTAGTCTTTTCTTTCCTGTCTTTTTAATGACCTCTTGCTTTCTTCATGTATGATGTCCTGATGTCATCCCTTAATTCACCTGGCCTTCGGTCATTAGTGTTCAGCGTGTCAAATCTTTTCTTGAGGTGATCCCTAAATTCAGGTGGGATATACTCAAGTTCATAACTCTGGCTTTTGTGAATTTGTTCTAATTTTCCACAGCTTCAGCTTGAACTCGCACATGAGCAATTAATGGTCTGTTCCACAGTCGACCCCTAGCCTTGTTCTGACTGATGGTGTTGAGCTTTTTCATTGCCTCTTTCCACATATGTGGTCAATTTGATTCCTGTGTATTCCATCTGGCGAGATCCACATGTATAGTCACCGTTTATGTTGTTGATAATACAAATTAGAACATTTTGACTTCATTTACTGCCCTTCTAGCTTATATGTGATCATTGTCATGTGTTGTAATTCTGTTTTAAAATTCTCACTGAGATTAGTATTACTTTATGGAGACAATATGTATTGACATTTACCCATATGTATACCACTTATTTTTTCCTTTTATTTTCTTTTTGCATTCCAAGCTGTCATGGATTCAATTATGTCCCCTCAAAGTGTGTGTATCAATTTGGCCGGGCCATGATTCTCGGTATTGTGTAATTGTCCACCATTTTGTCATCTGATGTGATTTCCTATGTGTTGTAAATCCTGCTTCTATGATGTTAATGAGGGGGGAATGGGCAGCAGCTGTGTTGATGAGTCAGGGTTCAATCTATGGAACTAAATTGTGTCTTGAGCCAGTTTCTTTGCAATATAAAAGAGAAAAGTGAGCAGAGAGACAGGAGCACCTCATACCACCAAGAAAGCAGTGCTGGGAGCAGAGCGTGTCCTTTGGACCCAGGGTTCCTCTGTGGAGAAGCTCCTAGTCCAGGGGAAGATTGATGAGAAGGATCTTCCTCCAGAGCCAACAGAAAGAAAAAGCCTTCCCTTGGAGCTGATGCCCTGAATTTGGACTTTTAGCCTACTTTACTGTGAGGAAATAAATTTCTCTTTGTTAAAGCCATCCACTTGTAATATTTTTGTTATAGCAGCACTAGATAACTAAGACACAAGCTTTTTGTCTTGGATCCTTTTTCTTATTCTTGAAGCATATACCCTGTTGGATTGCCTTCAACAAGAGTGTGGTGGTAGTAATGATTCTGAGATTTTGCTTTCTGAAAAAGTTTTTATTTTACCTCAGTTTTTGGCTAACAGCTTTGTTAAGGTATAATTGACATACAATAGACTGCATGTATTTAAATTGTACAACTTTTCACATATGCATGTGTGTACATACACAGCTCTGAAACCATCATCACAATCAAGACAGTGTACGTATCCAACACTCCCAACAGTTTCTCTGTGTCCCTTTGTAATCCCTCCCTCTTGCTGTTCCTCCTAAGGCTACCACTGATGTGCTTTCTGCCACTATAGATTAATTTGCATTTTATAAAGTTTCGTGTATCTGAATTCTGTAACATACACTCTTTATCTGAGTCCTTTCAATCAGGATAGTGATCCATCCATGTTGTTGTATCAATAGTTACTCTTTTGTATTTTAGAGTTGTATTTCATTGTATGGGTATACCACAGTTGTTTATCCATTCACCTGTTAGTGAATATTTGGGTTGTTTCCAGTTTGGGGCAATTAGAATGAAACTGCATTGACCCTTAGTGGATATTTTTGCTAGATATAAAATTCTATTTGGATGTTCCACTGTCTTCTGGCCTTCATATTTTCTAATTAGAAGTCAGTGAATGCTTAATTTTTTCCTCCTGTATATAATGTGTTGTTTCTGTCTAGATACAGTCAACATTTTTTCTTTTTCTTTGGTTCTCAGCAGTTTGACTGTGGTGTTTTTAAGCATGACTTTCTTCGTTGCTGTCCTTCCTGGAATTCAATGAGCTCTGTAAATCTATGAGCTTAAGTTTTCCACTAAATATAGGAAAGTTTTGCCAAATTTTTACCTTCTTCAATTCTTGTTCTACACTGTTTCCAGGAGTTCATTTTTGTATATTTTAAACCTTTTGATCTTGCATTACATACAGATTCCTGTGGCTCTGTTCATTTTTTTTTTTCCTGTATTTTAGATTGGATAATTTTTATTGTTCTGAAAGTGTACTGTACCTTTCTTCTCTCTTCTCCAATCTGCTGTTAAGCCCATTCAGTGAATTTTTATTTCATATATTATAATTTTCAGTTCTAAAAAATTTCCATTAGATTCTTTTATATTGCCGTGCTGGGATTGCCTATCCTTTTTATTGCAAAAATATTTCTCTTACTTTCTTGAGCATAGTTATAAGTTTCTTTGAAATTATTTTTTTGTTCATTCCAATAGCATGGGCATTTTGGGATCAGTGTTCTTTGATTATCTTTTCTGTGGAACATGGATCATGCTTCCATATTTCTCAAATTGTCAATTTTATATTGTATACTGGACATTGTGAATAATACATTGTAGAGAGTTTGGATTCTATTACTTTCCTTCAAAGATTTTTAAATGCTTTTAACAGCCATTTAAGATAACTAGACTGATACTTAAACTCTATCTGCTCTATGAAGTATCAGTTTAGTTCTCTTAGCCTTCATTGGCTAAAGTTTATACCCACACACAGAGAGAGAAGGGGTGGGTTATAATTGTTATTCACAGGAGAGTTAATGGTCCAATAGAAGCTACTTTGCTATTACTAGAAGTGTAATCTTATACTATTTTAATCTTATATATTTTAATTGATTCCATAGATTGGATCTTTCCTAATGATTCTTGGGTAGACCACTGTATATAACAAAAAAGCTATCTATCTTGGGCACATAATAATGCACAATGAATATGTGTTATAAAGTCCAGCTATGGGTACTATTATTCCATTTCATTGCCATGGGCTCCACCTGCAAAGATTGCATAGACTGGAAGAAAAGAAAGTCTTGGTGGGAACTTTATGGGTATCAAACATTCTTAGCTACATGGACTGGAGAACTTCTGTCTCATCTGTGTAGACGATATGCTCAGTGAAGTAGTTGACTTGGATATATTACTTATGATTACCCTTTTAATTCAGATTAGGTCAAGAATTAGCTATTGTCCTCAATCTGATGCCATGCTGAACTACATGACGGGTCGAGAATTGCTAATAATGTATGCCAGGCTGTGGGGGGTCCCTGAGCCAGACATTTATGCGTATGTGGAAGCCTTTTTGCATTCATTGCAGCTGGAAACCTATGCTGACGAGTTTGTCTACACATACAGGTGAGATATTATGCTGTTGTAATCATTAAGCTGTCTACTGTATTTCTGCTTTTTGGAACAAATGCCTGCAAATTCAACTGAGCCCCACTGTCACACAGAAACAATGACTATGAATAACCTAATGTCCTGCCAGGGCTTATATGTCAAGAATAAGGCAGATCCCAGTGGTGTGACTCAACCTTTTGCAGATATGAGCTATAGCCTTTGCATTTAAAAAAAAAAAAAGAAAGAAAACTTTCATCTCTGTCTCCATATGGTTCTTTGTCACTGAAGAACAAAAACATATCCTAAATAATAATACTGAAATAAAGTGCAAAAAAAGTCATCTCATTGAAAATGAATCCACACACACACACATATACATACATACATACCAGGACTTGGGCCTGATGCTTTATTAGTCGTGTCAAATCAACATTCTGGATGTCTGAACTAATTCTTCCCTATTAATTAAAGACATGTGACACTTACCTTCTACTTTCTTTTTGTTTTTCTTTCTTTGGCCATAAAGTGGAGGATACAAACGTAGACTGAGTACTGCTATTGCCCTAATGGGAAGGCCCTCAGTTATCTTCCTGGATGAACCATCTACTGGCATGGACCCGGTAGCCCAGCACTTGATCAGGGACACAGTTACACAGATCTGTAAAACTGGCAAAGCGATCATAATAAGTTCCCACAGGTATGGCCCACTGAGCGGCTTGGTTGGGAGTTATAAGGGGTTGCAGTGGGTAGAAGAGGGAATTGATAGAGCTAAAAGTATGATTCAATGAGCTTGCCTGAGTTTATGAGCTACTCAGGAGGTACTATGAGTAGAGACTGATTCTGCTCAAGGCATCTGATTCTGCTAAAGAATTCTACGAGAAAACAGGAAATCAGGGAGCTGTTTGCAGTGTGAATTTAAATATCAGCTCCTTCGAATTTTAAAATCCCCTCTTTCGAATATGACCTTAGTGTTGATCATTTACAATACCAGTCCTTCCCATTGCAAAGGTTACCTTATAATTCTGGCTTTACTTGAACTATAGAGTTTGCTCTCTAAAAGAAAGTCTCTCCAGCCATAACTCCTTTGTCTCCCTAGCATGGAGGGATGCGAGGCCCTCTGTACCAGACTGGCCATCATGGTAAAAGGGAGGTTCGTGTGCCTAGGCAGCCCTCAACACCTCAAGAACAAGTTTTGTAATGTATACAGCCTAAAAGCCAAGGTTAATATGGACATGGAAAAAAGTAAACTAAAGGAGTTCAAAGAATTTATTGCAAGAACTTTCCCAGGTAATGTAGGTAGGGCTGACTTGTGAAAATTGTGTTAAATCATCATTGTTGTTCTGCTGCATGTCCTCAATAACTAATATTATTCTGGGAGCTATTGATGTTTACTGAGCTTTTATATTGAGTTTTTCTTTTCGCATAATTTTTTCTGTGAACATCTTACCTGACTATTCTAAGAAGCTTTCACAAAATATCAAAGGCTCTGCCAGTCCCTTGTAGGAATCAACCAGTCAGACAAAACTCTTTCTGTGTATTCATCTAAAGTTAAGTTATTGAGTATAAGTCTCTACTGTTTATCCTGGATTTTCTTTAAGGTTTTCCATCTTTTTGAACATGTGTCCTCTGCCTTTTGATGACATCTCATCCAGGCAGTGCTTGTGAAATGCAAATAAGGACAGTAAGCTCCCTGTTCTACTTTCAAGGAAATAGTCTGGAGATGGAACACATAAAAATCAATCACTCTGCTTCTGCATGCTAACTTCAGTGAGCTATTCTCTGCACATGGCACAATGACGCAGCCATTTACAGCCAGCTTCTACTTCTTTCTGTACCTACTCCTTTATCTTAATCATTAAACAGAGAAATGTCAAATGTTTAATAATTTTGGCTGGCTTAGTCTCTGTCTTGAACTTCATCAACTGTGTAGAGGCCATATTTTCAGGGTGCAAAATTGAAATCATGGAGGATATAGCAGTGAAACAATAAATGGTATTGACCTGTACTAAAGAAGTGACAGTAGGAATGAAGAGGAGGAAATGATAGCAAATGGATATCTATCAGGATGGAAAGTTCAAGAGGAGGAACCTTTACATGGGAAAGATAATTCAATAGTACTCATATTAATTTTGAAGTTCCTATGAGATTTTCGGAGCCCTGGTGGCATAGTGGTTGGGAGCTCAGATGCTAACCAAAAGGATGGCATTTCAAATCCACCAACACTCCTTGGAAATTCTGTGGAGCAGTTCTCCTCTGTCCTATAGGGTCATTATGAGTTGGATTTGACTAAAAGGGAGCGGGTTTGGTTTTTTGGGGTTTTTTTAATGAAATATACAGATGGATATGTCCATTAAGCAGGTGAATATTTAGTCATTCATACATTTAATATTTACGGAGTACTTATTGTATACAGTGTTGAAAATCCTGAATTGACCTCATGGAGAACTATATATACTGTGAGTCAATCCAACATCCTGCTCAATCTGAAGGGGAGAGAGGACACGAAAAACTGAGAACAGACTTTTCCTGGTAGAGGTGAAAACATTAGTTTGCTCGTGAGCTATGCTCTGATACAGTATATCTAAATGTAAGGTTGAGCATTTACCAGTCTTTGCCCACACTATCCTTGAGTTTTTCAAATACTACTTACCCATTTAAAGATAGCAGAATTAAAACAAAACAAAACAAAAAAATAGCATTGGACCTATATGTAAATATTATCCAAAAAAGGAAGAAAGAAAGAAATATAGAAAATAAAAGACAACTATACACTTCAACTGAAGATTAACTTTCTGAAATCAGAAGATAAATTTAAGGTAAGTGCATTCTCTAATTTCAGTTTAAGAAAATGCACCACTTTTTAAAGACCACACAGAAGAGAGCTCTTCTTTCCATAGCATGGCAGATTATATATCTGGTAGGTCTTGCTGTTAAAATAAAATGTGTACATACTGGAAAGCTTAAAACAAAATGTTTTTTACAGAGAGTCTCAGACTGGATAAAAAAAAAAAAAAAACACGATCTGTCTGTATGCTGCCTACAAGAGACACACCTTAGACTTAGAGACACAAATAAACTAAAACTCAAAGGATGGAAAAAAATATATCAAGCAAACAACAATCAAAAAAGAGCAGGAGCGGCAATATTAATTTCTGACAAAATAGACTTTTAAGTTAAATCCACCACAAAGGATAAAGAAGGATACTATATAATGATTAAAGGGAGAATTTACCAGGAAGATATAACCATATTAAATATTTATGCACCCAACAACAGAGCTGCAAGATACATAAAACAAACTTTAACAGAATTGAAAAGTGAGATAGACACCTCCACAATTATAGTAGGAGACTTCAACACATCACTTTTGGTGAAGGATAGGACTTCCAGTAAGAAGCTCAAGAGAGACACGGAAGATCTAATTGCTACAATCAACCAACTTGACCTCATAGACTTATACAGAACACTCCACCCAATAGCTGCAAAGTATACTTTTTTTTTTTCTAGTGCACATGGAACATTCTCTACAATAGATCACATATTAGGTCATAAAACAAACCTTTGCAGAATCTAAAACATCAAAATATTACAAAGCATCTTCTCAGACCATAAGGCCATAAAAGTGGAAATCAATAACAGAAAAATCAGGGAAAAGAAGTCAAATACTTGGAAACTGAACAATTAAGGAAGGAATAAAAAAATTCATAGAATGCAACGAGACTGAAAACACTTCCTACCAAAACCTCTGGGACACAGCGAAAGCAGTGCTCAGAGGTCAATTTATATCGATAAATGCACAAATGCCAAAATCAGAGAACTGTCCCTACAACTTGAACAAATAGAAAGCGAGCAACAAAAGAATCTGTCAGGCACCAGAAGAAAACAAATAATAAAAATGAGAGCAGAATTAAATGCATTAAAGAACAGAAAAGCAATTGAAAGAATTAACAAAGCCAAAAGCTGGTTCTTTGAAAAAATTAACAAAATTGATAAACCATTGGCCAGACTGACTAAAGAGATACAGGAAAGGAAATAAATAACCCGAATAAGAAATGAGATGGGCCATATCACAACAGACCCAATTGAAATTAAAAGGATCATATCAGATTACTATGAAAAATTGTATGCTAACAAATTTGAAAACCTAGAAGAAATGGATGAATTCCTAGAAACACACTACCTACCTAAACTAACACAATCAGAAGTAGAACAACTAAATAGACCCATAACAAAAAAAGAGATTGAAAAGGTTAATAAAAAAAAAAACTCCCAACAACAACAAAAAAAAAGCCCTGGCCCGGATGAATTCACTGCAGAGTTCTACCAAACTTTCAGAGAAGAGTTAACACCACTACTACTAAAGGTATTTCAAAGCATAGAAAATGACGGAATACTACCTAACTCATTCTATGAAGCCAGCATACCCCTGATACCAAAACCAGGTAAAGACACCACAAAAAAAGAAAATTACAGACCTATATCCCTCATGAACATAGATGCAAAAATCCTCAACAAAATTCTAGCCAATAGAATTCAACAGCATATCAAAAAAATAATCCACCACGACCAAGTGGGATTTATACCAGGTTGGTTCAATATTAGAAAAACCATTAATGTAATCCACCATATAAATAAAACAAAAGACAAAAACCACATGATCTGATCAATTGATGCAGAAAAGGCATTTGACAAAGTCCAACACCCATTCATGATAAAAACTCTCAGCAAAATAGGAATTGAAGGAAAATTCCTCAACATAATAAAGGGCATCTACACAAAGCCAGGAAACCCTGGTGGTGTACTGGTTAAGTGCTACGGCTGCTAACCAAAGGGTCGGAAGTTCGAATCCACCAGGTGCTCCTTGGAAACTCTATGGGGCAGTTCTGCTCTGTCCTATAGGGTCACTATGAGTCGGAATCAACTCGACGGCACTGGGGTTATACAAAGCCAACAGCCAACATCATTCTAAATGGAGAGAGCCTGAAAGCATTTCCTTTGAGAATGGGAACCAGACAAGGATGCCCTTTATCACCACTCTTATTCAACATTTTGCTAGAGGTCCTAGCCAGAGCAATTAGGCTAGACAAAGAAATAAAGGGCATCTGGATTGGCGAGAAAGAAGTAAAATTATCTCTATTTGCAGATGACATGATCTTATACACAGAAAACCCTAAGGAATCCTCCAGAAAACTACTGAAGCTAATAGAAGAGCTTGGCAAAGTTTCAGGTTACAAGATAAACATAGAAAAATCACTTGGATTCTTCTACATCAACAAAGAGAACATCGAAGAGGAAATCACCAAATCAATACCATTCACAGTAGCCCCCAAGAAGATAAAATACTTAGGAATAAATCTTACCAAAGATGTAAAAGACTTATACAAAGAAAACTACAAAGTACTAGTGCAAGAAACTAAAAGGGACCTACATATGTGGAAAAACATACCTTGCTCATGGATAGGAAGACATAACATAATAAAAATGTCTATTCTACCAAAAGCCATCTATATATACAATGCACTTCTGATCCAAATTCCAACTTCATTTTTTAATGTGATGGAGAAACAAATCAGCAACTTCATATGGAAGGGAAAGAAGCCCCAGATAAGTAAAGCATTACTAAGAAAGTGGGAGGCCTCACTCGACCTGATTTTAGAACATATTATACAGCCACAGTAGTCAAAACAGCCTGGTAATGGTATAACAACAGACACATAGTCCAATGGAACAGAATTGAGAACTCAGATATAAATCCAACCACATATGAGCAGCTGATATTTGACAAAGGCCCAGTTTCAGTTAATTGGGGAAAAGATAGTCTTTTTAACAAGTGGTACTGGCATAACTGGATATCCATCTGCAAAAAAAAGAAACAGGACCCATACCTCCCACCATACACAAAAGCTAACTCCAAATGGATCAAAGATCTAAACATAAAGTCTAAAACAATAAAGATCATGGAAGAAAAAATAGGGACAACATTAGGAGTGCTAAGACAAGGCATAAACAGAATATAAAACATTACTAAAAATGCCAAAGAGAAACCAGATAACTGGGAACTCCTAAAAATCAAAAACCTGTGCTCACCTAAAGACTTCACCAAAAGAGTAAAAAGGCCACCTACAGACTGGGAAAAATTTTCAGCTACAACATCTCCAACCAGTGCCTGATCTCTAAAATCTACATGATTCTGCTAAAACTCAACCACAAAAAGACAAACAACCCAATTAAAAATTGGGCAAAGGATATGAACAGGCACTTCACTAAAGAAGACATTCAGGCAGCTAACAGATACATGAGGAAATGCTCTCGATCATTAGCCATTAGAGAAATGCAAATTAAAACTATAATGAGATTCCATCTCACTCCAACAAGGCTGGCATTAATCCAAAAAACACAAAATAATAAATGTTGGAGAGGTTGTGGAGAGATTGGCACACTTATACACCGCTGGTGGGAATGTAAAATGGTGCAACCACTTTGGAAATCGATTTGGCATTTCCTTAAAAAGCTAGAGATAGAACTACCATACGACCTAGCAATCCCACTCCTCGGAATATATTCTACAGAAATAAGAGCCTTTACACGAACAAATATATGCACACCCATGTTTATTGCAGCACTGTTTACAATAGCAAAAAAAATGGAAGCAACCAAGGTGTCCATCAACGGATGAATGGATAAATAAATTATGGTATATTCACACAGTGGAATACTATATGTTGATAGAGAATAGTGATGAGTCTGTGAAACATTTCATAAGATGGAGGAACCTGGAAGGCATTATGCTGAGTGAAATTAGTCAGTTACAAAAGGACAAATATTGTGTAAGACCACTATTATAAGATCTTGAGAAATAGTTTAAATTGAGAACACATTCTTTTGTGGTTACGAGAAGGGGGAGGGAGGGAGGGTGGGAGAGGCTTATTTACTGATTAGATAGTAGATAAGACCTACTTTAGGTGAGGGGAAGGACAACACTCAATACAGGGTCAGTCAACACAACTGGACTAAACCAAAAGCAAAGAAGTTTCCTGAATAATGTGAATGTTTCGAAAGTCAGCAAAGCAAGGGCAGGGGGTTGGGGGCTATGGCTTCAGGGGGCATCTAAGTCAATTGGCAAAATAAAATCTATTAAGAAAACATTCTGCATCCCACTTTGAAATGTGGCATCTGGGGTCTTAAATGCTAGCAAGTGGCCATCTAAGATGCATCAATGAGTCTCAACCTACCTGGATCAAAGGAGAATGAAGAACACCAAGCTCACAAGGTAATTATGAGCCCAAGAGACAGAAAGGGCTACATGAGCTAAAGACTACATCATCCTGAGAGCAGAAGAACTAGATGGTGCCTGGCCACAACCGATGACTGCCCTGACAGGGAACACAATAGAGAACTCCTGAGGAAGCAGGAGAACAGTGGGATGCAGACCCCAAATTCTCATAAAAAGACCATACTTAGTGGTCTGATTGAGACTAGAAGGGACCCGGCAGTCAGGGTCCCCAAACCTTCTCTTGGCCCAGGACAGGAACCATTCCTGAAGCCAACTCGTCAGACATGGATTGGACTGGACAATGGGTTAGAGAGAGATGCTGATGAGGATTGAGCTACTTGCACCATGTGGACACTTGAGACTATGCTGGCATCTCCTGTCTGGAGGGCAGATGAGAGGGTAGAGGGGGTTAGAAACTGGCAAAATGGTCATGAAAGGAGAGACTGGAAGAAGGGAGCGGGCTGACTCATTAAGGGGAGAGTAAATGGGAGTATGTAGTAAGGTGTGTCTAAGTTTGTATGTGAGAGACTGACTTGATCTGTAAACTTTCACTTAAAGCACAATAAAAAATATTTTTTAAAAAAAGTCTTTTTAATGACTTGCTTGTACTCAGAACAAAGGTGAGATAAAAATCAAAGAACCAAAACAGAAAAGAAAAAATTATCAACCTAAAGCCTAGTAGTGAGCAGTAATGAAATGCAAAAGCCAGCTTGCCCTAAAGCAATTTCTAATACCAGTACTAAGATGGAATATGAACTTTGAACCCATTGCAAAGTAGATAGCTTAACCTGAGATTCCCGTATTAATCGATAACCTTGAAAGATGAACACATATTTTAAGTCCCAGATTGAGAGCATTCATTTACACTGAACTGAAGCAAGCATAAATCCACTTAGAAGGAAAGCATCTCCAACTTCAGCCCTTAAGATTTCCACAGATTAAAATCACACATTGTAAGGTAATAATCAAACCCAGCAATAATAGAAAGAAGTCACAATGAAGGAGATTAAACATAGATGCAAACAATTTCAAACTCCAAAAACTTCAGGTATTTAAAATAACAGTACGGATATAAAATGACTTTGGGAGTTCCACTTCCAGAATAGCAATGTGAAGAGCCCTGTGAAATTGGTGAATTATTTTGGGGGAAAAAGCCATTTAAAATCTCTGGAAATGGTCCTAAGAGCATACAGCAAATGAAAAAAACATTTATCCACCAAAATCTACTGTAACTTTGTAAGAACAAGATTCTGTGGCATTTGAACTACAACCCATTCCCTTTCTCTGCCTTCCAGCCCAGTGTGATCAAAACTCGTAGGACGTAAAGCCAAGAACACGAGGCTCCCTCTCACAATGAGAAGCAACATCAGAAAATGCTGCATGGGGAGAGGGAAGAAAGACTTCACTAAAATAATCCACCCAATCACTAAAAAAATAAGGAGGCAAACAACAATAACAAGTACCTGAAGTGGAGACCAGTACCCAGAGTTTTCAACAAAAAATTATGGGACATAGTTTTGAAAAAACAGGAAAATGCCTGGAAGCATTTATCCATCTACACTGAGGAATTTGGAAGCTGGCTACCTGCCCAACTGCTTGGAAGAGATATATATTCGTTCCCATTCCAAAGAAAGATGGTCAAACAATGTAGAAATTATCCAACAGTATTAGTAATATCACACGTTAGTAAATTTTTGCTCATGAAAATTCTAGACTGACTGCAGACATACATTGGCAAGAAACTGCCAGAAGTTCAGGATGGACTCAGAAGTACACATGGAATAAGATATGATTACTGTTGTCAGATGGATCTTGGCTGAAAGCAAAGAATACCAGAAAATTTTACCTATGTTTTATCACCTACATGAAGGCATTTGACCGATTGGATAATAAACAAATTGTAGATAACGTTACAAAGAGTGGGAATTTCAGAACACTTAATTGTGCTTGTGCAGAACCTGTACACAAATCAAGAGGAAGTCATTTGAACAGAATAAGGGGATACTGTGTGGTTCCAAATTGGAAAAGGTGTGTGGCTGGGTTGTATTCTTTCACCTTACTTATTCAATCTATATGGGGAACAAATAATCCACGAGGCTGGATTTATGAAGAGCATGGTATTAGGGTAGGAGGAAGACTCATTAACATCTTGCCGTTTGCAGATAACCTTGCTTGCCAAAAATCAAGATGATTTGAAGCACTTACTGGTGAAGGTCAAAGACTACAACCTTCAGTATGGGTTATGCCTGAACCTGAAGAAAACAAAAATCCTCAAAACTGAGTCAATAAACAACATCATGATATATGAAGAAGAAATTGAAGTTGTCAATAATTTCATTTTACTTGGGTCAACAATCAACATCCATGGAAGCAGCAGTCAAGAAATTGAATGACATATTACATTGGGCAAATCTGCTGCAAAAGACCTTTTTTTTTTTTAAGTTTTAAAAAGCAAAGATGTCACTTTGATTAAAGTGTGCCTGACCTAAGCCGTGGTGTTTTCAATAGTTTCATATGCATGCAAAAGCTGGACAATGAAAAAGGAACAGAGAAGAATATTTGTTGATGAATAATATTGAATATTCCGTGGACTTCTAGAAGAACAAACAAATCAGTCTTTGATTAGCTGAAATTAAAAAGATTGACGATACCAAGAATTGGTATAACCGATTGCTATCGAGTCGATTCCAACTCATGGCAACGCTATAGACAGAGTAGAACTGTCCCATAGGGTTTCTAGGGAGTGGCTGGTGGATTTAAACTGCCCACTAAAAAAAAAAAAAAAAATTTTTTTTTTTTACTTTTTGGTTAGCAGCCATAGCTCTTAACTGCTGCAGCACCTGGGCTCTGAAAGAATTGGCATAGATGTGGATAAACGAGCACTCTCCTACATGTCTGGTGGGGATGTAATATACTTGAAATATTTTGGCATTATCTGCTAATGTTAAAGATGCTCAAACACCTGCCCCAGCATTTTCACTCCTTAGGAAAATGATTAAACATAAGCACCAGGAGATAGGTAAAGACTGTTTGGAACAACCTAATACATAATAGTCTCAAGCTGGAAACTGTAAATTATTGATAGCTGCATAACAAATTACCGCAAAATTTAGTGACTTCAAACAACAATAAACACTTATTTTCTCAAAGTTTCTATGGGCTAGGGATTTAGGAGCAGCTTAGCTGGGTGGTTCTGGATCAGGGTCTCTCATGAGGTTGCAGTAAAGCTATTGGCTGAGTATGCAGTGGTCTGAAGAATGACTGGAGCTGGATGATCTGCTTCCAAGATGGCTCACTCACATTTACAGTTCCTCACCGCATGGACCTCTCCTTAGGCTTCTTGAGTGTTTTCACAACATGGTGGCTGACTTCTCCCAGACCAAATGATCCTAGAGAGAGCAAGGTGAAGCACAATGTCTTTTATTAACTAGCCTCAGAAGTAATGCTGCATTATTTCTGCAATAACCTATTGGTTACACAAGTCATCCCTATTAACTGGGAGGGGACTATACAAGAATGTGACTACTAGGAGATTTACCTACCAGGAGATAAGACTAATTAGGGTCCAACACCATATGTCCACCAACAATAGAGATGTATTCATACTCTGAAAACATTATAGTAATGAAAATGAATAAAGTATATGTATATACAGTAACATGGATGAATGTTTATAATATTAAGTGAAAGAAGCCAGATAAAAATAATATATGGCTGTACGCATATAAAAAAAAGTAACCAAAAAAAGGCAAAACCAAACCATAGTATTTAGGGCCGGAGACTTAGGTAACAAAACTTTGAAGAATAACAGAAAAATGCTTACCGTAAAAATCAGGAATTGTTTCTTTTTAAGGATGAGAAAGTAAAGCAGACTAGGTAGTGGCATATGGGTGACTTCTGCAGTGCTGGCTGTCAGTTACATGTGTGTTAACTTTATTATAATTCACTAAAATGTACACTTATGTTTCATACATATTTTATATGTTTGATAGATTTCACAATAAAATAGGTTTTAAATTTTTTTAATTAATCGTGAAGGCTAGGTATGAACTCATTACAAAAGGAAATAATTATCATTGACATATAGTTTATTTCTTTAAAAAATATCTTAATCTCAATTAATTCCATTTGTAATAATCTCCAATGTGTGATTATAAATCTACATACATCTTATTAATTAGGAATGGCTACATTATAACAATAACAAGTAATATTGTAACCATTCCTAATTTATAGGATTATTTGCATTTATTATTACAGACTTGAAGATTATTGCAAACGGAATTACTTGGATTAAAATATTTTAAAGAAATAAACTATGTGTCAATAGTAGTGCCCTCCTCTTGTAAGTCAGTCCCTGGGTGGTGGAAACGGTTAATAACGCTCAGCTGCTGACTGAAAGGTTAGCGGTTTGAATCCACTCCTTGAAAGTCCTGGCAGTCTACTTCTGAAAAATCAGCTGCCAAAAACCCTATGGAGCACAGCTCGACTCTGACACACATGGGGTCACTATGAGTTGAAATTGACTGGATGGCAACTGCAAAAAAAAAAAAAAATTACTGCTATATTTTCAGATTATAACATCTCATTCCTTTAGTGAATGCCTTCTATAAAAGGAACAGGAACACATTTGTCTGACACTGGTGTCTTATATATGAATTTTCTCTTTCACTGAGGGTGACAGTTGCTTAATCATGAGAGTAGTAAACTGCTGTCCCTTTCACACACACACATACACACAAGCACACACCATGACTAGAAAAAGAAACCACACCCAAATATTATGAGCATAGGTTCAGGACTAAGTTTAGGAATAGAGTCCTATAAGAATTTTAGATTCCATGTAAGTCTCAGGTTTTGCAAAGTGAGCATGTGAGCTATCAGTTTTTTCCATGCCTAAAACTGAGTAGCCTATACTCTGCAATTTTTACAAGCTGCAGGCATTAAGACCATATTTCAGTAGGAAGTAAATCTATTGAAATAATTAGTAAGGTCATGTATACCAAAGAGAATGGGCTTTTGGATTATGTTATTTTTTGTATGAGCTATATATATTCTCTCTGTCATTAGTGTGAGTAATTGGAATAAGAATTACTTGGGTATTTTTTAAAACTTTATCGCATACTGGATCCCTCTCCATTTCTCATCTGTCATAAATTTCCTTTCTTAGGTAACATCATAAACCAGGAATATCAAGGGATTCTCCACTACTACATTCCCAAAGAGGACATTAGCTGGGGAAAGGTGATTATGGAATTATACACTTGAGTGGGTTTTTTTTAATATTATAAGTTAATGGAGAATAGATAGAAAGCACCGAGATTCAAGTGTATGGAATGGGAACCTAACATTAGGGGAGGAGCAAAGCCTTTAGGTTGCCTTTCAAACGTCCCTGTAGCTTAATTGATGGCGACCTCTGCCCCTGAATCATACTAATACCCTGAGTGAGGTTGGAAGACTGCCTTCTCTGTGTTTTTATTCATCTTTTCCTTCTACTTTCTCACTTCCTCCTTTTATATCTTTATGTCCCCAGCATAAACCTTTAAGAAGCTAGGGGATGGTGGGGTGGGCAAAGGATTCATCTAGGGGGATTGCAAAGGTAATTCCACCATTTTTTTTTTCCCTGTCAAAGGTGTTTAGTATTTTGGAGGACGCTAAATTGCTATTCAGTTTAGAAGACTATTCATTCAGTCAGATAACACTGGAACAAATCTTCCTCACCTTTGCTAATATTGATAAAATGAAAAAGACCGGAAAATAAAGCTGCTGTGAGATTCATTTCCAACCAGTGACCCTTAAACATCTTTCTCGGACGGCTGCTCACACCTGGATACCTTGAGGGACATTTCTCTCTGTGTGTATATCTTTGTGTGTGTGCGTGTATTTGATTCTCTTTATTGGTGGTAGTTACGTTCTATAAAAACAAAACCAAACTCATTAAATTGATTCTGACTCTTGGTGACCCCATGTGTTACAGAGCAGAACTGCTCCATAGGATTTTCTTTATGGAAGCAGATTACCAGGCCTTCCTTCTCTGGTGCCACTGGGAGGGTTCAGACCACAAACGTTTATGTTAGTAGTTGAGCACAAACTGTGCCATGCAGGGACTTTATAAAGCCCCTCCGCCTCAAACATTGAATTAGTGAGTACTATCTGAACCAGTCTTGTTCAACCTCAGAGCTCAGCAGAAATTTTTTTGCCACTCTGTGCATGTGCATGTCTGTGAATGAAAAATGGTAAAAGTCCACAAATGCTTTTAGTGAATAGATGAATTTGTGAATATGGAATGCACAAACATACTCCCCCAAAGAAGAAAGTTTGTCATCTTATTTGGAAATTAATGTGAGCTGCCTGTTGTCAAGAACTGTGAAGAGCCTGAGATTTTACCTTAAAAACCCTGGTGGCTTAGTGGTTAAGAGTGACGGCTGCTAACTGAAAGGTTGGCAGTTCGAATCCACCAGGCACTCCTTGGAAACTCTATGGGGCAGTTCTACTCTGTCCTATAGGGTTGCTTTAAGTTGGAATCGACTGGACGGCAACAGGTTTGGTTTGGTTTGTAAAGTAACAAGTTAGCCTGCCACAGTTTCATGGATGCCAGCAGAAGACATAGGAATAATGGGTCAAAGATAAAGGGACTTTATTACTCACAGCAATAGCACTGGTCAGATTATCATAATTTGTGCCATTTCCCTGAGCTCTAATTCTCACAGAGCAACACAAGGAGAGTCAGGGGATACATATACCTTCAGTGGATTGTGTTACAGGAGAGGAACCCTGAGTTTGTGGAACTGAAATCTTTTATAATGGGCAGTAAACAAACCCCCCAGACCTTTGCTCTGGAAGGAAACAATATCCTATTATAATTCTCTCTGGTCCAAGGGTGACACTATCTCTCTTCAAAGGCTGTTTTCTCTACAGTCATCCTTGCAAAAATAGTCTGGAATAAAAGGGCTGTTAGTACTACTGCTTGCAAGTCATGCAGAACTTCAAGAGATCCAGGAAGAATTGTCTCTCAACAATATCCACCCTCATTTCTACAGCATCTTGGCTTCTGGTGAATTTCCCTGTGAGTATGCCACTCCACTGGCCACTTTGATTAATCTGCCTGGCAGAAAAAAACCCGTTGCCATCGAAGCAATTCCAACTCAGAGCAACCCTATAGACTAACAGAGACTAGGACTAAATTCATTTAATTTTTCTCATTCTGTATTTAATTAAGACTACTATCAATAGGGGGCCCTGGTGGCACAGTGGTTAAGAGCTCAGACTGCTAACCAAAAGGTCAGTAGTTCAAATCCACCAGCTCTCCTTGGAAAGTCTATGGGGCAGTTCTACTCTGTCCTGTGGGGTTGCTATGAATAAGATTCAACCCAGTGGCAATTACCTTGGTTTTTTTGGTTTATCAATAGGACTCCAAGC
This sequence comes from Loxodonta africana, assembly GCF_030014295.1. NCBI lineage: Eukaryota > Metazoa > Chordata > Mammalia > Proboscidea > Elephantidae > Loxodonta > Loxodonta africana. Next base: position 78,040,780 of record NC_087353.1, read on the forward strand.
AGCAGGATGAAGCTAACCTGAAATACTTGACCTCAACCATGCCCACCCCTCCCCCTCAGGTCCCAGATTCGATCAGCTGAAAAAATTTTATAAATCATTTGGGTCTACCTTGAAAATCCAAGTGGCTATCCTATTACATGTCTGTATTGACTTTTCCACTTACCTGAGGTATTAATCCAGGTGCAGCAGGATATATTAATGATTCCTTTTCCTGCAAAGAGGAAGTCTAGGGAAGTTCTATCTTCCTGAAGAGATCCTGACCCGAATGCATTTCTGAATGCTTTCCAGGGTGTAGGTGGTGTTCCCTTAAATGTACGAAGGTCTCTTGTCACCACCCTCGACGTATTTTCAAGGGAGGTAAATTAATGCCTGGGTTTCATTCAAGAATACAATCCGGAGGGCATGCCTGATGCCCCCAGAAAGAGTGTTTTTACAGTTGTCGGTGCTTCTTGTGTGGGATCCACTTCATTCAGAGAGTATAGGTTAACAATGCCTCAAACATAGCCTCCTGGCTGGTTGCTAGATCCTGTGATTCCCAGTTCAGTGCAAATAATTGAGTCTGGTCCTTGTGTTTGGAGGGACTTCCTAAGGACAAGCCATCCACCTTGTCCTGTTTCCGTCTGTACCAACAACCAAATGGCGTTAATTTGCTCCCATGAAATGATAGAGCAATGTGTAGAAGAATGAAGGTGGGGAAGTCATTCATCGGTGCTGATAAGTGTTTTGCTTGGAAGGTGCAGGAGCTGGGGCCATCCTCTGCTGTTTCCAGTAGATTCCTTAGTAAGTTTAAGGAGAATAGCAATTAAGTTGTGGTTAGAGCCATCTGATGGGAGATGAAAGACTCGGGATCCTGTCAGTTAAACCTGAGGTGCATGCAGCACTTTTGGAGATTTTACAGCAGAGCGTTTTTCTTCATGAAGAAAACTCCAGGAACAGTTCTGAAAGGCAAAAGATCATTAATGTCCCTTTGTCCCCCATTCTTCCCAGGGCTTAAGGTGTTCTCTTCCTAAGTGTCTGGGTTGTGGCACTCCTTCCACCACCATAACATTGGTACGTCCCATTCCAATGGACTTTTACCTTTTTCCCAGTCATCTTGTACTGTCAGCCAGATCTTTTCATCTTAAATAAAGGTTACAGAACCAGAATTAAGTTTGACTCTCATTGACATCTCTTGGCCAGACCGTCATCCAGAGGATGTACCAACCAGGCCAAGCTGGGCTTGCCACTGGATAAAGAAGGAAGTAACATGCCCAGGAATGGTCAGGCCAGAATTCTGAATTTTTGGAGTAGGTATACGTAACCCCACACCTCCTTTATCTTGACCATTACCCAGACAGTGACTGAAAGGGTGGTCCTTATTCTGGGGACAACCTTATTCAGTGACAAAAATGCTTTATTAAGGTGTGTGGGCCAGGATGAGGTAAGGGTAACAGGGTCAGAAACCTTGTTGAGTTCCAAATGCTCAACAATACCAGGTACCTGCATGGATGGTAGAGAGCATGGAAGGTCCCTCAAATGCCTTGACTATTGGCCCATTGTTATGTAACTTTGTGATCAAAGGTGCAACATTTGCAAGCTGGAAATGATCCAAAAGGTCAAACACATGACACACATTAGGTTTAAGGGCCCGAGTCAGCTGATGAGACTGAAGTAGCAATACCATTACCTGAAAAAGACTCAACAGTGTTTGACCCCCAAAGTGGTAGTGAAGGTCCAATTACTTAATCTTTCAGAGGCAATCAGGAGTCCTGCCCCTTGCAATTTGGCCTCCCCGACAATGAGACAAATGAGTCAGCTTTTGGCAGAAGTCACAAATCTCTGCTTCAAAATCATAAAATTATTTACTTTGTTCCCAGCCTCTGATGGTGAATATGTTACCATGTTCAGTACTATGACGGGTATAGGTACCAGTGGTGGAAATCTGTATGGTGCACGTTTAATTAGCAACTTTATTTCAGTCTGTCTCATTGAAGTATGGGCCCTTACTGTGGTTATCTATATGAATAACCAAGATGGTTCAATCAGCAGTCATCTCAAAGAGGAGTGTCTTTAACCTGCCAGTCTATACTTTTCCAAATGGCAGACGAGTTAGGCATGAGTCCAAGCATCAGTAAAAACATAACAAGGTTCATCAAGGGGACTATTAGCCAGAGCTATGATAATGGCCTTGAGTTCTGCCCACCGAGTAGAGTGACCATTTTATTTCTGCATAGCTTGTGCTGAGGCTGAACAGCCCAGTGGACACCATTGAGTTTCAGCTCACTGAACCAGGTCCAGATATTTAGGGAACATATAATAATCAAGTGCGCCATAGAGTCAGAAGCATTGCTTCAGGTGACAGAGTGGAGAGATAAAATTACCCCTCCCCAAGAAATAGCTGACACTATTTCACGAAAAGTCGCAATGTCAGTGGGACCAGGACACCTATGTTCTTGAAAATACCAGTTGTTCAGTTTTGATAAGAACTCTGTAACAAGCTAATAGCTGATCCACATCAGGAGGCAGTGAGTTCAAATCCTCAAGGAGTGCCTCCCAGTAGAGGGGTCCTCTCTGCCAGAGGTTTCAATCGGAAAAAAAAAAAAAATCATCGGGCACAGAAACTTTTAGTTCAAAAGAGCCATTAGACTTGTTGGGCCCCAAAGGTACTAGAAATTCTCTACATATAGTTCTTCCCAATTGGGAACATCCCTTCTGGCACTTATGGGATGGGAAGTATAGGCATGTAATGTTAATTCTTACCGTATACTCAAATGTAGATTAGTAGACTAAAGTGGCCCAAAGGCCTCCACCCACAAGGTCATGTTAATTCTCCTTCCACACTGTGAACCTTGCCCAAACCCCATCAGTTGAATTCAGGTACCCCCTTGCCCTGCAAAACAAATTATTCATAAAAGATTGAGTCACTCCTCCTTCCCCCTAAAGTTCTCCAGCGTATTCAGGTAGGTATATATGGCCTCTAGTTTCCCTTAAGGATAGAGAGACCTTCACTTCAGTTCAATCATCTCTTTCCTTAAGGAAGGTTGAAAAAATAGTCTGGAACAAATGGGCAGTGTCTCTGCTCACAAGACATGCAGAAACATAAGATACATGGAAAATTGTCTCCTCATGTCAATATATGCCAACATGTGCAAAGCCAAGGACTTTAAGTAATATTCCTGCATATTCTCTCCTAGAAATAAAGAAAGACAAAGACTACAAAGAGCCACTGCCCATTTAAACAAAGACATACAGATTTAATGGCACTCTCAGATAAGACAATGGGGCATATACATACAGTGGAATATTATCCAGCCATAAAGAGAAATGAAGTTCTATTATATACTATGACGTGGATGAGCCTTGAAAATATTATGCAAAGTGAAATAAGTCATACACAACAGCACAAATATTGTATAATGCCATTTATATGAAATATCTAGAATAAGCAATTGCATAGAGACTAAAGTTTATTAGTGGTTACCAGGGGCTGAAGGGAGGGGGATATGGGGAGTTATTGCTTAAGAGATACTGAGCTTCTGTTTCAGGTGATGAAAAACTTTTGGAAATAGTGGTAATGTTCGTACAACATGGTAAATATAATTAATGTCTCTGAATTGTACACTTTAAAATGGCATATGTTTTACCACAATAAAACTTTTTTAAAAGACTGGAAATAAAAGCCACGGGCTGGGAGAAAATATTTGCAAATCATATATTTGACAAAGTACTTGTATCCAGAATATATAAACAGCTCTCAAAACACAACACCAAAAAATAAAAAATTTAAAAAAAAACAATAAAAAATGGGCAAAAGATTTGAACAGACACTTCACCAAAAAAGATACACAGATGACAAATAAGCATGTATCTGAAAAGATCTCCAGCATCATGAGCCATTGGGAAAATGCACATCAAAGCCACAATGATATCACTACATACCTATTGTTGTTAGGTGCCATCAAGTCGGTTCCAACTTGTAGTGACCCTGTGTACAACAGAATAAAGCACTGTCCAGTCCTGAACCATCCCAACATTGTTATGCTGGAGCCCATTGTTGCAGCCACTGTGTGAATCCATCTCGTTGAAGGTCTTCCTTGTTTTCACTGACCCTCTACATTACCAAGCATGATGTTCTTCTCCAGAACTGATCCCTCCTAATAACATGTCCAAAGTATGTGAGACATGTTCTTGGCATCCTTGCTTCTCAGGAGCATTCTGGCTGTACTTCTTCCAAGATGGATTTGTTTGTTCTTTCGGCAGTTCAGGGTATATTCGATATTCTTCACCAGCACCACAATTCAAAGGCATCGATCCTTCTTAGGTCATCCTTATTCATTGTCCAGCTTTCACAAGCATATGAGTTATTGAAAGCACCATGGCTTCGGTAAGGCGCACCTTAGTCTTCAAGGTGACATCTTTGCTTTTTAACACTTTAAAGAGGTCTTTTGCAACAGATTTTCCCAATGCAATGTGTCCTTTGATTTCTTGACTCCTGCTTCATAGGTGTTGATTGTGGATCCAAGTAAAAGGAAATCCTTGACAACCTCAATCTTTTCTCTGTTTATCATAATGTTGCTTACTGGTCCAGTTGTGAAGATTTTTGTTTTCTTTACGTTGAAGTGTAATCCATACTGAAGGCTGTAGTCTTTAATCTTCATCAGTAAGTGCTTCAAGTTCTCTTTACTTTCAGCAAGCAAGGTTGTGTCGTCTGCATAACACAGGTTGTTAATGAGTCTTCCTCCAATCCTGATGCCCTGTTCTTCATATGGTCCAGCTTCTTGGACTATTTGCTCAGCATACAGATTGAATAGGTATGGTGAAAGGATACAACCCTCACACATACCTTTCTTGACTTTCCATGCAGTATCCCCTTGTTCTGTTGAACGACTCCCTCTCAGTCTATATACAGGTTCCTCATGAGCACAATTAAGTGTGCTGAAATTCCCATTCTTTGCAATGATATCCATAATTTGTTAGGATCCACGAAGTTGAATGTCTTTGCATAGTCAATAAAACACAGGTAAACGTCTTTCTGGTATTCTCTGCTTTCAGCCAAGGTCCATCTGACATCAGCCATGATGTCCCTTGTTCCACGTCCTTTTCTGAATCTGGCTTGAATTTCTGGCAGTTCCCTGTCGATGTACAGCTGCAACCACTTTTGAATGATCTTAAGCCAAATTTAACTTGCGTGTGATATCAATGATATCGTTAGATAATTTCCACATTCTGTTGGGTCACCTTTCTTTGGAATGGGCACAAATAAATGGATCTCTTCCAGTCACTTGGCCAAGTTGCTGTCTTCCAAATTTCTTAGCATATACAAGTGAGCACCTCCAGTGCTGCCTCCGTTTGTTGAAACATGTTAATTGGTATTCCGTCAATCTTGAAGCCTTGTTTTTTGCCAGTGCCTTCATTGTAGCTTGGACTTCTTCCTTCAGTACTGTTGGTTCTTGATCATATGCTACCTCCTGAAATGGTTGAATGTAGACCACTTCTTTTTGGTACAGTGACCATCTTCTTTTGATGCTTCCTGCATCATTCAACATTTTGCCCATAGAATCCTTCAAAATTGTCACACGAGACTTGAATTTGCTCTTCAGTTCTTTTAGCTTTAGCAATGCCGAGCACGTTCTTCCCTTTTGGTTTTCTAACTCTAGGTCTTTGCACATTTCATTATAATACTTTACTTTGTCTTCTTGAGCCACCTATTGAAATCTTCTGTTCACCTCTTTTACTTCATCATTTCTTCTGTTTGCTTTAGCTATTCTACGTTCAAGAGCAAGGTGGTGATTATATGAATGCACAATTTGTCAAAACAAAGAACTGTACATCAAAAAAGGTGAATTTTATGATACGTAAGTTATACCACAATTTTTAAAATCCTAACAAAAACTGATTATGTATACAAGTAATAAAGTATAAGGAAAGAAATAGGCCCAAGGGAAGACAGAAGATTTGAACTAATGAATAACATTTTAAAATGTGGAAATGTTAATCAGAACTCATTCCTAACACCTTTCTTCATCCCCTTCCTCATTCCGCTCCCCGCAAAACCAAACCAAACCAAAAAAAACCCCACAGGCCCACATGAGTTTTACATAATTTCAAATATATAATTTGCCAATATTTTCTTCCATTCTGTGAATTGTCTTTTCACTCTCTTGATAGTGCCCTCTGATGCAGAAAAGTTTTCAATTTTTATAAAGCCCAATTTATCCTTTTTTTCTATTTTAACCTGTGCTTTTGGTGTCTTTATCTAACCACTGCCACACCCAAGGTTATGAAGCTCTCCTCCTATGTTTTCTTTTAGGATTTCTATAGTTTTGCTCTTAGATTTAGGACTTTGACCCATTCGGGGTTGAATTTTGTATATGGTATAAGGAAAGGGCCCAACTTCATTCTTTTACATGTGGATGTTCAGTTTTCACAGCACCGTTTGTTGAGAAGATTATCCGTTCCCCCACTGAATTGTCTGGGCACCCTTGTCGAAAAACAGTTGACCATATAGGTGAGGATTTATTTCTGGGCTGTCTGTTCTATTCCATTGGTCTGTATGTCTGTCTTATCTTTATGCCAGTACCACACTGTAGCTTTGTAGCAAAATTTGAAATTGGGGGTGTGAATCCTAATTTGTTCTTCTTTTTCAAGGTTGTTTTGGCTATTCTGGGTCCCTTGAAATTCCATTAGATTTTAGGGTGAGTTTTTCTCTTTCTGGGAGAAACACTGTTGGGATTTTGATAGGAATTGCATTGAATCTGTATATTGTTTTGTCAGTTTAATAATATTAACCAAAAACCCACTGCTGTCGAGTCGATCCTGACTCATAGCGACCCTATAGAACAGAGTAGAACTGCCCCATAGAGTTTCCAAGGAGCGCCTGACGGATTTGAACTGCTGACCTCTTGGTTAACAGCTGTAGCACTTAACAACTATACCACCAGGGTTTCTTTAACAATATTAAGACTTCTATTTTATGAATACAGGATGTTTTTCCATTTATTTAAGTCTTTTTAAATTTCTTTCAGCAATGTTTTGTAGTTTTCAACATACAGCCTTTGACCTCATTGGTTAAATTTATTCCTAGGCATTTTATTCTTATAGATGCTATTATAAATTAGTTTCCTTAATTTCCTCATAGGTTTTCTTATTGCTGGTGTATAGAAATACAATTAGCATCTGTGTGTTGATTTTGTATCCTACAACTTTGCTTAATTCATTTATTAGTTCTAACAATTTTTTTGTGTGTATGGATTCTTTAGGGTCTTCTATATATAAGATTATGGTATCTGTGAACAGAGATAATTTTACTTCTTTCCAATTTGGATGCCTTTTATTTCTTTTTCTTGTCTAATTGCTGTGGCTTGTACTTCCAGTACTGTGTTGAGTAGCAGTAGTAAAAGTGGGCAACTTTGTCTTGTTCCTGATCTTAGGAGAGAAGCTTTCGGTCTTTCAACGTTGAGTACAATGTTAGTTGTGGGTGTTTCATATTATGAGCTTTATCATGTTGAGGAGGTTTCCTTTCCTTCCTAGTTTATTGAGTGTTTTAATCATGAAAGGGTGTTACCTTTGTCACATCTCAATTGAGATGATGATGTGAGTTTTTTCCTTCATTTTATTAATTTGGTGTATTTCACTAATTGATTTTTGTATGTTTTACCACCCTTGCATCCCTGGAATATATCCCACTTAGTTGTAGTGTATAATCTTTTTAATATGCTGCTGAATTCAGTTATATTTTGTTGAGGATTTTTGTGTGTATATTCATGACAGATATTGACCTTTAGTTTTTTCATCATGTGTTTGTCTGGCTTTGGTATCAAGGTAATGCTGGCCTCATAAAGTGAGTAAGGAAGCATTCCCTCTTTTATTTTTCTGGAAGAGTTTGAGAAGGATTGACATTAATTCCTCTTTAAATGTTTGTAAGAATTAGCATCCTGTGGTTCTATGCATCGCTGTCTTTTCTAATGCCTGAAGAATCTATGCTTGCAGCTAGCAACAGTCCTCTCCAGGCAGTTCATAAAATTCTCTTTGAAGAGAGCCCTAGACTTTTTGCTTGTCTGTAAATATGCAGCTGCCTGAAAGCTGTGTCCCAGGGCCTGACTGGCACAGCTATTCTAGACATTTTAAAATATCTCTAGTTTTAGATATCGAAGTCACATACCAACTGCAAGCACTAGGCCTCTCCAGGATTCCACTAAGAAATATATGCACAGTATACCTTCTTGCACGTACAGTAGGCAGCAGAGTGTTTTCATTTGTCAACATATTTTTATCTGCTTTCCAACATCCGAAAATTTGTTGAAATGTTTCATATTGCACACCCACTGATAACCCCCAGCTTTTTTTCCATCCAGATCGATTTAGAGATGGGAGGCTGCCGTATGATCACAATTCAAAGGCAAAGGAAAACACAAAAACTAACAATCTTAAAAGTATGTGGATATAATTAATATAAGAGCCGAAATTAGAGGGGTGGGAAGTGTTAACTGGCATTGAGGGAAGAAGAGAAAGGTTGATACAGCGTCAAAGGCCAGATTAACCAGTAATCAGATTAAGTTAACGATGGCCGAGCAACACATGCGATGCCCTGATGAGGAGGGGACGTGGTGAGGGGACTAAGAAGCCTGGCACAGACAGCCTACAGAAAGAACGGGAGGCAGCGCGCGATGGTCGAGGACGCGGGGCGCACGCGCAGAGCACGAGGCAGCCGCGCCAAGGCGGGATTGAGCGTGGGGGCGCGCGCACCGAGCTCTGGGCGGAAGCGAGTGATGCGAGGGCGCTGAGGGCCACCTGCGTGGAGGGAGGAGCCTAGAGCGGGTATCGCCGTTGGGCGGAGGCGCTGCCGCCCGGGTAGGTCGCGTGCCTCACGGCTCAGTGGCCCCGGCGGTAGCGGTTGTGGGTCTGGGGGAGGAGCGAGCGGCCTCGCCAAATTCTCCGGACGGACGAGGCGGCTGAGGTGGTCGTCGCCGCAGAGACGTGTAGCAGCCCGGTGAGTGTCCGCGGGATCCTTGCCAGCAATTGCGCCCGACGCATCGGTCCTGTTCTCTGCCCCTGGGCGCACGCCGGGTCCCCAGTCCTGCTTTGCTGAAGGCCTGACCTGCAAAGTGTGGTGCAAAAGTTTTCCCGTCTAGCTTTGTAAACATTCTGGAAAATATAGGTGATATCTGAAAACCTAAAAAACCTCGTGGAAAATATACCCTTTTTTCTCATCCGCTAATGATCTGAAGTGGTTTTGTTTTACGAATAGACTATAATTTGATTTCTGCATAATTAAGTATTAAAATAGAGTTTGTGCTTGCAGAAGCAACAAAACAAGTGATTTTTATTTTAAGCGTCTTAACTTTGTTAAAATGAATTTTAAAGTGCGTTAAGACTTTAAGGAATCTGGCGGCTTCTCCCCTCCCCCCCCCCCCAGTTTATTAGACGCTTTTAAGAAAATCTGCATGCTAGATCACGCAAGTTTTTAATAGGAACATCTACTATACCATCAAACAGAAAGTAAAACATTTATTTAAGAGACCTTATTGTCTTAAGGGAAACCCTGGTGCCATAGTGGTTAAGTGCTGCGGCTGCTAACCAAGAGGTCTGCAGTTCGAATCCACCAGGCGCTCCTTGGAAACTCTATGAGGCAGTGGTCCTCTGTCCTATAGGGCTCCTGTGGGTCGGAATCGACTCGACGACAGCCGGCATTTATGGAAATCCTAATGACGTAGTGGTTAAGAGCTACGGCTGCTAACCAAAAAGTCGGCAGTTTGAATCCACCAGGCGCTCTTTGGAAACTCTGTGGGGCAGTTCTGCTCTGCCGTATAGGGTCACTATGGGTCGGAATGAACTCGATGGCAGTGGGTTTTTTTTTTTTTTTTTTTAATGGCACTGGTTGGGTTGTACCCCCAAGACCTCCCTCCTCCCCTCTTCCATTTAGAACCATTGTTATAAAAATCACAGCTTGTTATCCATTCATTGTCCAGCTTCCATCTGCCTTCCTCCGAAGTAGATTAATTAAGCAAATATAGGTAATTTCTTACTGATTAACTGCCAGTATATGCAAATTGGCTTGACCCTCTCCTTTAGAGCCCCCACTGCAACCATAAAGCCAGATGAAGCTGTGTACTGTTTAGAGAAAATGCCTAGGATACTGCCCAAATTATGGTTCTGCAGCAGCATTGGGTAGCTTTTTGGCTAGTTTTTGAGGTTACTTTTTGATGTTTTTGCTTTATTCTGCTACAGATTCATTTAAGTAGCAGGCAACTTTTTAAAAAACAAATTTGGAAGTGTTAAGTCACTCATAAATTAGTCAATCAGGCAGTTGCTCTCCCAACACCTACCTGAGATCAGCTCCTTTGTCAGGATAGCAGTTTGCTGGTGTCTCATTTTTGCATTTTGTTTTGGTTTGTTTTTTTGTAAATAGGTGATAGTGGTACATTAAAAAGTGGTGGCATGCCTGGTTGAAGAGCCAGGAAGGGGAATGAAGGAATGGTATTTTATACAGCCTGCAGGTGCTCTGAGCCTTTCACTAAAAATTAAGAGAAAGCTATACAGTAGTGGTGGATGGTATCAAAAAGAACACATACATTAAAAACTTTCCCGGGGAAAATGATGACATTGGCAAGAATAAAATATATTTTGGAAGAATATACAGTAAAACCTGTGAAAGCTGGAACCTGTGTAAGGCAGAAACCTGTCAGAGGAGGAAAACTCAAATATTGTACACTAACAGAGAGCGACAGAAAAGTGGTAAGACTGCACCTTGTCGAAGGCAGAAAAAACTTGTGAAACCCAGAAAAACAAGACAGTTCCGTCAAGTTCCACCTCTCACAGGTTTCACTGTATCTGGCATGAGTCTTCAAAAGTGTCATTACAAAAAAACCAAACCAAACCTATTGGCATTGGGTCCATTCTAACTAATAGCAACCCTGTAAGGACAGAGCAGAACTGCCCCATAGGGTTTCCAAGGCTGTAAATCCTTATGGAACCAGACTGCCACATCTTTCTGCTGAGGAGTGGCTAGTGGGTTCAAACCACCGACCTTTCAGTTAGCAGCTGAGCCTTTGACCACTGTGCCACCAGGGCTCCTAAATGTGTCATAAGGGGTAGAAAAATGAAAGGTTAAACGGCCTGTTATGTAATTGTTGCATAATTCCAGGTGTTAAATTTTCTGGACATTATTAACATGTATGAAGGGGAAGGAGCAAGAATGGAGAAGGTAGCTTAGGTGGAAAATGAATGATTTAAAAAAAACTACATGGTTCTGCATTCAGGGAACTGGGAGCTATTAACAGAACTGAAGATATTGGGAAAGGGAATTTGGAAAGAAGAGTTTGTCGGCATTTGATGGAACTAGCTTGGTGCCTTGACATCTTCTTCTTGGTCCACAGTCTTGACAGTGGTGTTGTTAGCTACTGTTGAGTCAGCCCCCAACTTGTTGTTGTTAGGTGCCATTGAGTCGGTTCTGACTCATAGTGACCCTGTGTACAACAGAATGAAACAGTATCTGGTCCTGTGCTATCCTCACAATCGTTGCTGTTTGATTCCATTTTTACAGCCACTGTGTCAATCCATCTTGCTGAGGGTAGTTCTCTTTTTCACTCACCGTCTACTTTACCAAGCATTATGTCCTTCTCCAGGGACTGGTTCCTCCTGATAACATGTCCAAAGTACTTGAGATGAAGCCTCGCCATTCTCACTTCTAAGGAGCCTTCTGGCTGTGTTTCTTCCAACAAAGATTTTGTTTGTTCTTCTGGTAGTCCGTAGTATATTAAATACTCTTCGCTAACACCATTATTCAAAGGCGTCAGTTCTTCTTCAGTCTTCCTTACTCATTGTCCAGTTTTCGCGTGCATATAAGGCAATTTAAAATACCGTGGTTTGGATTGGATGCACCTTAGTCCTCTGTAAATAGTATGACCGTATAACTGTCAGACTATCTTTGTTAAATGTCAGGATCCAAGGTGCAGATCAGAGCTGTCTTGGGGAATCAAGGATACAGTGCTTACCTTATCTAGAAAAGGCTCTACACTGCCACCACCACCATCACCATAACCCCCAGATTGGGTGGTAGGTTTTTGTATTCAGATTTTTGCCTCAGGAAACTCAGTAAAAATGTATTGAGTATACACTGTTCTTCAGGTACTCTTTGATGCTTGAGGTATCGAGATAAAAGAGTATAAAAGACATCCTCCCTGTGTAAGAGTTCACAATCTACTGCCCATGCCTAAGAAAAAGCACATGTAGATATACAGTATACCTTATTATATTTCAATACCTTTTTTTCTTAAGCAATTTCTAACAAAAGGCCTGAAAATGTGCTTGGAAAATTTCCGTTGGACTGTAAAATGTGATTATGAGGTTGTAGAATACCAATTCAGTGATGGCCGTAGAAATGAGATAGATCCTACATAAATGTTGCACATCCCGTAGCAGAAAAATGTCACAAGAATGTGTGTTAGGGGATTCAATCACTCATTCTTTGAAAGATATTTACTGAGCAAATACTCTGTGCCAGCCACTGCTAAGCACTAGAAATAGAATAAAGGACTAGGCAAAAGAGGTCCCGGCTCTCATGGCTTATATTTTAGTAGTGAAGACTATAAACAAACAAACAAGCAAGACACACAGATTGATAAATGGTAGGTAGGAAATAAATATAGTGATATATAAGAGAGTGACTAAAGGTAGTTACTCTTGGAAATCCAAAGCAGGTCTGGTCCTACTGTAGGCAGTGCAAATGTACCCTCCCTCAAAATATTTCTGGCTACTGTTTTAGGGGTAAATGTTCTGTAGTGGCTAGTCTGAGCTAGGATTTTAACTCAAGCCCATGCAGCATGAAATCCCTGGAAATTTTCAGATTTCTCTTTAATTTATGCCCAGTGACTTTCCTGCATTGTTTGGGAAGGTGACACCTCTGATGATGTTTCTTTCATGAGAATAGCTTGTCGCATAGGCTTTGTATTATAAGAAAGATACCAGAAGCATAAATACAAAATTAGGGTTTGTTTTTGAAGGGCCCCTGGTAGTGCAGTGGTTAAGCTCTTGGCTGCTAACCGAAAGGCCCATGGTTCAAACCCACCAGCTGTTCCGTGGAAGAAAGATGTGGCAGCCTGCTTCCATAAATATTAAAGCCTTGGAAACCCTGTGGGGCAGTTCTCCTCTGTCCTGTAGGTAACTGTGAGTCAGAATCGACTGGACAACAATGGGTTTGGTTTGGTTGGTTGGTTGGTTTTTATTTTAATAAACATGGGTACGAGGATTATTTGTTCAATAAAGTGTGTGCCAGATACTTTCCTGCTCTTTAAGACGAGGAGTGGGAGCAATGACTTTTGTAGCTGCTTTTTATTTTATATGTATTCTTTCTAATCATTTATGTGCGTAAGACTATATACACAAAAGAGTGAATATAAAAGTAGGAGTAGGAGATCTGTGATATTTGACCACAGTTAATATTTTGTTAGGTATTGTATATTTCTCCTCTTTAGTCTTGACCAGTGATGAATTTGCTCTTCAAGTGGAAGAATGGCCGTGGAGTTCAGACAGTTTACACTTCTCCTTTGGAAGAATTTTGTTTTGAAAGTAAGTATACACATCTGAAAAAATATGGCAGGAACTAATGACCCTAGGAGTAAATAAATTATAAGAACTGATATTCTCTACTCCTGGTCCTGAGAGTCGGGTTCAAAATGGGCATCTGGGTCATCAAAAATCAGCCACACAGTAGAGTTAAGGAGCTGTTAGTATGCCCCTTAAGAGGGCAGGGGATTGGGATATATAGTTGGAAGTCCAGAAACCCACATCGATTAAAGGTCAGAAAAAAGAGTAAAAATATGACTGAAAAGAAGTATTTGGGACAAACATTTGACCAGATGTTACAGGCTTCAGGAGGTGTCTTAGTTATCTAGTGCTGCTATAACAGAAATACCACGAGTGGATGGCTTTAACAAACAGAAGTTTATTCTCTTACAGTCTAGGAGGTTAGAAGTCCGAATTCAGGGTGCCAGCTCCAGGGGAAGGCTTTCTCTGTCAGTTCTGGGGGAAGGTCCTTGTCTTCAATCTTACCCTGGCCTAGGAGCTTCTCAGCCTGGGAACCCTGGGCCCAAAGGATGTGTTCCACTCCTGGCTCTTCTTGCTTCGTGGTAACGAGGTCCCTCTCCTCTGTGCTTGATTCTCTTTTTTATCTCTCAAAAGAGATTGACTCAAAATACAACCTAATCCTGTAGATTGAGTCCTGCCTCGTTAACATAACTGCCTCTAATCCTGCCTCATTAACATCATAGAGGTTAGGATTTACAACACATAGGATAATCACATCAGATCATGAAATGGTAGACAGCCATGCAATACTGGGAATCATGGCCTAACCAAGTTGATACACATTTTTGGGGGGCACAATTCAGTCCATAAGAGGAGGACACAAAATACTGAATGAAAATGCAAGCTAGGTAGTCAAAAGTGTGATGAGACAGGAACCAGCTTCCACAGAATTTGGCTGGGCAAAATGGGCTGGCAAACAGATAAAACATACCAACACCAGAAAGCTTGATAACTGGCAGACTTCTGTTACAACCAAGGAGTTTTCAAACACTTCTTCTTTGGGCAAAAGAAAACATCTAAGTGGAAACACCTGATTGGAGTGGGGAATGAGTAAACAAGAAGGGAGACAGTTTGACAAGGGGTTACTGACACTCTTTAGTCCAGGGAGCTATAGGAGTTGTGGAGTAGAGAGAGAAGGAAAGAATAAAACCTTGATATGAGGTTAAAGACTATGTACTTTACTTGTGTCTTTCATTTTGTTCCAGAAGCGACAGTGGATTCTTCTAATCATGGAATTTATATTGGAACTGCTTTTCACTGTTATTCTCTTGATGGTTCGTAATTCTGGTTCTGTGAAGCATATGAACGCTCTCATGTTTGCCAATCAGTCCGTCCAGAGTCTGCCTTCTTATTTCCTTGATGCCAGTGTACGAAGAGATTGGGAACTGGCTTATATCCCTTCCAACAGTGACATAGTGAAAGAGCTTATTAAAATGGTACAACAGACTTTATTAAATACTTTTACAAGTAAGGAATTATGAACAGAAGTTTCTATATGCCAATTATTTTATAAAAAATAATTTTAAATGTTGTAATTTATACTTGGTCCTCATAATTTTTAGCAACCCAAGAGAAATAATTAATAAATGTATGGTCATAAATTAGGATATGAAATGATGAATTTCAGTTACTTGTCAGGGTCCTTCTACTTCTTTGGGTCTTATGTCTTCCAGTCTAGGATAGTGAGACCAAAAGGGGGTGGTGCTAACCTGAAGACTAGAATTAAAACTCTCCAAGTGAAAGTTGAGTTTGCAAGTGAGGAATTTTACAGAGCTTCAGAGAACTATGAAGTTTTGCCAAGCCCTGGCAGACTAAACAACTTCTATATCTGTAAAATTGGTAGTTTCTCATTCCCTCAGATAGAGCATTAGATATTACTGCCTTTATGTTGACAGCTTACTGCTTGGATTTTTCTCTTCATATAGTCCGTGGCTTTACTTCAGAGGAAGCTTTTGAAGAATACATTAAACATAATCGTAACTCTGATCGGGTAATGGCTGCTGTTGTTTTTAACCATGACTTTGTAAGAAGCAAGGACTTGCCACTTCAGGTGAGGAAGCCTTAATTTAAAAAGGTTCCCAGGGTTATAATAAAGATTTAATGATTCGATCTGACAATTCTCATTAGAATTTAACTGCTTGATTTATCAGCGTATTTACCTAAGAGCATCTCTGCCAAGACCAGAACTGCCAAGTTTGGTTTGATCTAGTTAAGGATCTGTATGGTTTCAGGTGGTTTAGGTGAGGGTCCAGAATTTTTTCTAAAGAGAAGCTACTTTGGATTCGTTCAGACTTTCCTGGTTATTGGGGTGAGTGAGAGTGAATGTGGTAACAAAGTGATGGAGGGGGGACAGCTGTGAATTTCGTGAAGCTTTGAGACAAATGGGCCTGGTTGGAGGATGTAACATTAACTCCCTTCTAGGTAGGCAATTGAAATCCTCAAAGGTCCTGAGCAGTCACTGCTAACCTATTGGAGGACATGTTTTGGGGAGTTAGAAACAGCTACCTTTTCAAGGTCCCTGGTCCAAAGGTCTCCTGGCTCTTCCTTATTGGTGATAGTAGGACCCCTCTCTCTGCTTGCTTCTCTCTTCTTTTATCTCTTTTAAGACAAAAGGTGATGCAGGCCACACCCCAGGGAAACTCCCCCTTACATCAGACAAGGGCTGTGACCTGAATAAGGGTGTTCCATCCTACCCTGATCCTCTATAACATAACCTAATCTTTCCTCCTTGACCGCAGGCAGGGATAAAGATTTACAGCACATTGGATAATCACATTAGATGACAAAATGGTGGACAACCACACAATGCTGGGAATCATGGCCTAGCTAAGTTGACACACATTTTGGGAGGGACACAACTCAATCATCCATAACACGTCACTATATAGCATTGTCTTTTGAGATTGTCATATAAATGGATTCACTTTGAGATTCGTGCATTTAGAGCTATGATCAATTTTGAATTAACTTTCTTTTTCCTTTTTTTGTAGTTGTAAAGAATACAATGCAACATTTGCCAATTTCACATTTTTCCCTGATACAATTCAGTGAAACCAATTACAACAATCATATTGTGCAACCATCACCAAAATCCTTTGCCATATTTTCCATCCCCAGAAACAGAAACTCAGTGCTAGCTAAACAAAAATTCCCCTTTATCTCCTTCCTTTCCAACTCTGATCTCTGTATATGCCTATTCTAAGTGTTTCATATTAGTGATCATACAATATTTTTGTCCTTTTGTGATTGACTTATTTCACTCAGCATAATGTTTTCAAGGCACGTCCATGTTGTGGCATGTTTCAGGACTCTGTTTCTCTTTATGGCAGAGTAATATTCCATTGTAGGTACGTACCACATTTTGTTTATCCATGCTTCTGCTGATGGACATTTGGGTTGTTTACACCTTTGGGCTATTGTGAATAGTGCTGCAATGAACACTGGTGTACGTGTGTCTGTTAGTGTCGCTTCTTTCAAATCTCTTGATTAAGGTATGAGGTGTAGGTAAAGGTTCATTTCTCTGCATGTAGATGTCCAGTTGTTCCAATACCATTTACTGGGAAAAAAAAAAAAAAAAAACTCTTTTGTCCCTTGCATTGCTTTTGTATCTTTCTCAAAAATCAGTTGGCTATATCTGGGTAGGTCTGTTTCTCAACTCTTTCTTGGTCCATTGATGTTTGTCTCTGTCCCTTCACCAATACCACATTGTTTTGATTACTGTAGCTTTATACTATATCTTAAAAATGGGCAGTATGCACGGTTTGAGGAAAGTGTCTGAGGGATCTATTTGGAACAACTAAAATTTAAGAGAAGATCACTATTTTAACCATATCATCACCCCAAAAGAATTCCCAGTTCCACTCTCATCCAAGTAATCTGGCAACTGTTAATCTAATTCTCTCTGTTGGCCTCTGCTGAACATCTCATATAAATGGAATCATATGCATGTCCTTTTGTGTTTGGCTACTTAAAGTTCACATGTTTCTAAGGTTCATCCATGTTAGCATGTATCAGTACTTCATTCCTTTTGATTACTACTATCCTATTGTATGGATATGCCACATTTTGTTTATCCATAAATTGATGGTATGTTTGGGGTGTTTATACTTTTTAGCTATTGTGACTAGTGTGGCTATGAACATTTGTACATGTTTTTATGTGAATGTACATTTTCAATTCATTTGAGTGTATACCTAACAACTGTCGATCTTTTCTTGAGATATGCATTTGAACGGTCATTTTAAATGGTGTGTAAATGGGGCTGTGGACATAATAGACCATGTAGCAAAACTGACTGCAATAATAGAATTATTAGCAGTTTACTGGCACTGCAACATTTCAAACAGGTGAAAATCTATGCTTTGACCCAAATTCTGCTTTCCACTCTCCCAAGCTAATTGTATAACCCATAATTTGTAGTATACTAATTGACAGTAATAAGAATTGAACCAATTATGAACTGTCATGAGTATACCGAAAACAATAGTTTTATTTCACGTAAGATCCTTTTGTCCAGTTGAAAATAAGACTTCCAATAAATAATTCAGCCTTAAAAAATAAATGAAAATAAATGTATAGTGTGATTCATCAAACTTCATTCTTTTTCGAACTTTAACTCTCCTAGTTCTGCTGCTGTCCCCTGTAAATTTTAGAATAAGCTAGCCTATATCTACCAAAAAAAAAAAATTTTTTTTTTTTATATCTACAAAAAAGGAGCCCTGGTGGCGTATTTTAGAATAACCTTGACTGTATCTCAAAAAAACCCTGTTGATACATCTGCCCACCCAACATACTGTTTTTCCCAGGTTTTGAACTCTAGGAAATACCATGCTGTATATAGCCACTTTTATAATTAGCATTAAGTTTCTAAGATTCATCCATGTTGTACATAGCTATAATTTATTTATTTTTAGGGCTGTAGTAGCTATTTTTTAAATATATCACTGTTTACCCATTCTACTGTTAATGGCTGTCGAACATTCTTCCTGTTTGGGGCTGTTACGAACATTGTGTTTTAAATATTCTTGGTCATGTCTCTTGTTGCTGCACAGGTACACGTGTGCTAGAGTTTTTTGGGGTCTATACACAGCAATGAAATGTATGGGTCACAGGATATGCAAATAATCAACTTTACAAGGTAATGCTAAGTTATTTTCCAAAGATACTGTATGGATTCACATTAGCCCTTGCAACCTATCAAAGATCTTCTTGATTCACATCCTCTCTAGCTCTTGTTATTGCTAAATGTCTTACACAAATGGGTATAAAATGTAACTCACTTTGACATTAATTTGCATTTCCCTAGTTACTAATGAGGCTGAGCATCTTTCACACACGTATTTTCATATATTGCTAATGCCATATCTATTTGCACGTCTTTGAATTGCCTTTCAAAATGTCCTTTTTTGGTTACCCTTGTTTACCATTTCTGGTGCTCTGTATATTTCATTTCCGTTTGAGTTTCCATCTAGTGTCATTTCCCTTCTACCTGAAAAGTTCTTTTAGCATTTCTTGAAGTATTGGTCTTCTGGCAATGAATATCCTCAGCTTAAGTTTATCTGGAAATGTCGCTTTTTGAAGGATATTTTTACTGGCTATAGAATTCTGGGTTGCCTTTTTTCTCACATCATTAAAGATGTTTTACCCTTATTTTCTGGCCTCCACTGTTTCTGATGAGAAGTCAGTGGTCATTCCTGTTATAATTCTCCTGAGTATAATGTGTATTTTTTCCTCTGGCTCCTTTATTTTTTTTAACAGTTGGTTTGCAGAAGCTTGAGTGTAATGTGCCTTTGCATTTATCCTGTTCTTTTTTTTTATTTATCTTGTTGGGGTCCTGTATCCTGTTCTCTCTTTATGTATCCTGTTTGGTGTTCCCTGAGCTTTTTGGATATAGAAGTTGATGTTTATCACCAAATTTGGAAAATTTTCTACACACACGTATATACATATACGTATGTATATGTTGAAAATGTTATATATATGTATATGTTGAAGGTTATATATATACACACACATACACCCATTGCTGTCGAGTTGATTCCAACTCATAGCAACCCTCTAGGACAGAGTAGAGCTGCCCATAGGATTTCTAAGGAGCAGCTGGTGGATTCAAACTGCCGATCTTTTGGTTAGCAGCCAATCTTAACCACTGTACCACCCACCCAGAAATCCAGTGCCATCCCAGGGCTCTGTATATAGACATATACGTATATATATGTATATACATATATGGCTAAGAGTCCTGGTGGCTCAGTGGTTAAAGTGCTCAGCTGCTAACTGAAAAGTGAACAGTTCAAACCCACCAGCTGCTCTGCAGAAGAAAGAGGTGGCAACCTACTTTGTAAACATTATAGCGTTGGAACCCTATGGGCAGTTCTACTCTGTCTTGTAGAGTAGCTATGAGTCAGAATTGACTCAATGCCAGTGGGTTGGGTTGGGTTGGGTTTATATATATATATGGCTCTTCGATCTTGTTTTTTAGATCACTAAAACTGTTCTTTTTTTTTTTTCCATTTTTTCTCTCTACGTATTAGATAATTTTGATATTAGATTCACTGACCTTTTCTTTTGCAGTTTTCAATCTCCTGTTAAGCCCATCCAGTGAATTTTTCATTTCAGATACTGTGCTTTTTAAATCTAGAATTTTTATGATAATTTACATTTTTCTGTTGAGATTCCCCTTCTGTTTACTCATTTGGACGATATTTTGTTTAATCAGTGTATGTGTTTATAATAGCTGCTTTAAACATCTGCAAATTCCTACATTTGGATGTGTTTCTACTAACTCCATTTTTGTTTTTATTTTTAAATTTGGGGTCATACTTTCTTGCTTCTTTGTATGTCTACTTTTTTATTATATGCTGGACATTGTGGATGATATGTTTTAGGGATTCTGGATTGTGTAGTCTTCAAGAGCATTGAGTTTCTTCCGGCAGGAAGTTAAATGATCTGCGGCTTCTTTTGATATCCTATCACACTTTTCTTTTTCTTTGGTAGGACAAGTGTATTTTGGTTTGTACTGTAGGTACTTGAACCATTGGTATGAGAGGCAGTAGACCCTCAAATCTTCATGAAAATGCCTTTGAAGTTGACCCCAGAGACTTCTGAAATGAGTCAAGAGAGGACAATTATTAAATTTACTCCAATACCACCTTACAAATTAGATTGAGAAATCACTACATAATCTAATTCAAGTTGTTTGTTTTCTGTTATCCAGGCAAGATTATATAAATAGCAGCATGTTTCATATCATACTACATAGCCAGTAATATGAAACAATCTCAAAGAGATCAAATTCAGAAAACTATCTCTTGTTTTTGTGTTCTTCTGGGTCCCATACAGAGGTATTTCTCTAGGAGTTTGATTGGAGTAGGTTGTTATTGTTAGCCGTGTTTGAATAGGCCCCCAACTCAGGCAACCCCACGCACAACAGAATGAAACACTGCCTGTCCTGTGTCATCTTCAGGGTTGGTTGCGGATTGGACTTTAGTGATCCACAGAGTTTTCATTGGCTGATTTTCTGAAGTAGATCACCGGGCCTTTCTTCTAGTCGGCCTCCGTCTGGGAGCCCTGCTGAAACCTGGAGTATGGATCCCTTCTTTAGCAGCTGCAACTTAGGTTATCTTACACAGAAAATTATTTAGGCCCTTTAGTCCCTCTAAGTTTCTGTGCAGCTCTCTTAATGTGTCTTACTTTTTGACATTTCCAGGGAGTTAATAGAGCCCATTAACTCCATATTCATAAAATTTAGAAAATAAAATTTGATCCAGAACTAAATGTGTATCTCAGATATTTCTGGTAATACTGAGTACTTTAATAATTATGATAATATTTGGCCGAGAGACCTAGGGATGCCTGAATCCTTCCCCGGCTCTTATAAGATAACAGTTGCCAAAAGAGATAGGTACACAGGAAACACTGATCAACAAAGCAAGACAGTGTGATACTTTATCATAGCTAGGGATTTGGCTACAAACTCTATGAACTGTTCTAAGATGGACTGGATCCTATATAGTAGTTTACTTAAACCAGGTTACCCTGAATGAGCAAGAACCAAAGTAATGTGTAAAGCTCTACCATACCTATTACTATCCCAAAGACTAAGCCCGTATCTAAGATTTTAACATTGATTCTAGGAAAGGTCGCAGGTAGGAACTACAAGACAAAGAACTTGCTCATATTACTAGAGCAGAAATGGCCACAATGATCTGCCTCAAGCTACATCTAAGTCCATCTAACCAAGATGTATGGGAGATAAAGAGAAAGTAAAGTGACTGGAGCTTCTCCAGTGAGGCCAGGCCCCATTCCATACCTGACAGCTCCAAACTCTAGGAATAAAGAAGCCCCCAAACAGGAGAGAGAACAGCAACCAGTGCTGCAAGGAGCCCCAAATGCTTGCCATATGAATAGAAGAGAGTCAGAAAATATTACATCTCAAGAAGGCAAGAAGGAAAAAAGAATCATATTTGTGTACACTGTCTTTTTTAACTCGACATGGTGACTGTACCTCCAATCTGATCAGTCCACACAAATAGGCCTCCTCTTTGGCAATGGGGCCTTTTGTGCTTGAGCCTGATTCGTCACTGGGGAGGGAGGGAGGTAGAGAGAAGACTTGTGTACCTCCTGGAGGCCAAGGAAATACTTCTTGTCCTTAATCAAGTATATTTTTTATGAAAAAATATAAGTGGGTAAATAATTATACATACAAGTATTGTGGGACTTTTATATAACCAGCCACTTAGATTAGCTTCAAAAATAGGACATCAATAGGATGTCAAGTGTTTTAAGTTTACATTTGCTGTAGACAAGCAAGCATGTGTGTGACAAGACCTATGTTACTTTCTGGCATTGAAAACCCTCACCAACTTAAAAAACTTTTTGTGTGGTGAAATATTCCAAAACATTTGCCATTTCAACTGTTTTTATGTTTACAATTCAGTGGCATTAATTGCATTCACCATGTTTGGCAACAGTCACCACTAGTAACTTTTGACTTTGAGTGTAAACTTTTGTTTCATAGTCATTTAGTGTTTTCTTCTAAATTTAAAAATATTTTGCTCAAGGTTTTCCTCTTCAATTTCAGTATCTCACAGAAATGGTTTTCTTCTGATTTTTCCTTACAGGTTAGCTACAAGTTGCGTTTCAGGTATTCTTTAAGAAACACCGTTCCAACTACAAGGCTTTTAATGATTCCAAAGGAGGATTATGGCTGGAACACAGGTCATCTCTTTCCAGTTTACCCATCATCAGGACCCAGGAACCCTCTGGAGGATGATGGGGGTGCTCCTGGTAAGCAAGACTTGGTTTGTTAATTTACAACAACCACTTTTATATGGCTACATTTTTTTGTCAATCTATGAAGAAATATCTCTTTTTAAATAATTTTGAAAGTATTAAATAGTTTCCTGATATGAATTTAGATTGGGTAGAGCAAATGGTACAGCCCTGGTGGCGTAGTGATTAAGAGATTGGCTTCTTACCAAAAGATCAGCAGTTCATCACTAACTAGATAGTAGACAAGGATCAACTTCAGTGAAGGGAAGGACAACACACAAGATAGGGGAGGTCGGCACAACTGGACAAAAGCAAAATCTAAGAAGTTTCCTGGACACATCCAAACACTTTGAGGGACACAGTAGCTGGGGCTGGGACCTGGGGGCCGTAGTTTCGGGAGACATCTAGGTCAATTGGCATAACAAAGTTTATTAAGAAAATATTTTGCATCCTGCTTTGGTGAGTAGCATCTGGCATCTTAAAAGCTTGTGACTGGCCGTCTAAGATGCATCAATTTGTCCCATCCCACTTGGAGCAAAGGAGAATGAAAAAAAACAAAGACACAAGGAAAAGATTAGCCCGAGAGACTAAAGGTCCACATAAACCAGAGACCCCATCAGCCTGAGACCAGAAGAACTAGATGGTGCCTGGCTACCACCAATGACTGCCCTGACAGGGAACACGATAGAGTCCCAGATGGAGTGGGAGAAAAGTGGTGCAGAGCTCAAGTTCACGTAAAAAACCAGGCTTAATTTGAAACTGGAGGGACCCCCGAAACTATGGCCCCCTGGACGCTGTGGTACCCAGAACTGAAACCATTCCCAAAGCCCATTCTTCAGACAAAGATTAGACAGGACTGTAAAATAATACACATGAGGAGTGTGCTGCTTAATTCAGTCAGATACATGAAAGCAAATGAGCGGCTCCTGTCCAGAGGCAGGATGAGAAGGCAGGAAGGGACAGGAACTGGTTGAATGGACACAGGGAACCCAGGGTGGAAAGGGGCAGTGTGCTGTCACATTGTGGGGATTACAACTAATGTCACAAAACAATATGTGTATAAATTTTCATATGAGAAATTAAAAAAATAAACAGCTGTTCAAATGCACCAGCCGCTCCTTGCAGACTCTATGGGGGCAGTTCTGCTTTGTCCTATAGGGTTTTTATGAGTCAGAAACAACTTGACGGCAACTAACAACAACAACAGTGCAGATGGTTAAGCACTGGGCTACTAAGTGAAAGGTTGAAGGTTTGAATTCCCACAGAGGCACCTCCAAAGAAAGGTCTGGCAATCTGCTTCTGAAAGGCGATGAAACCCTACAGAGCGCAGTTCTCCGACACACAGGGACTCACCGTGAGTTGGAATCAACTTGATGCCAACTGGTTTGGTTTTTATATATAACTCAAAATGTGAGTCAGGATCCGAGGAAGAAATTGTTTTTCTTTAAGAAGGGAGGCAAGTTTGAGAACCAAGAAAGCTGTCTGGATGAGTTCAAAACACTGTAACTTTTGGTGATTTAGTGGATACAAAGTAAGGGCATAGGACTGAAATGAGAGGTTCTGATTTCTAGGCTCGATTCTATTACTTACTTTATGTAAAGCCTCCTGTAAGGCACACCACTTACTGCTTCTGATTAGAGGTAATGCATGTTGTTGTTGCTGCTGCTGTTGTTGTTGTTAGGTGCCACATAGCCTACGCAATATGTCCAATAGCCATATGTGTCTGCTGAGCACTTGAAATGTAGCTAGTCCGAAAATGAGATGCGCTATAAAAAATGCACCTTAGCTTTTGAATATTTTGTGTGAAAAAAATGTAAAATCTCATTAGTAATTTTTATACTAGTTGGGTTAAATAAAATTTATTATTAAAATTAATTTCACCTGTTTCTTTTTGCTTTTTTAATGTGGCTGCCGGAACATTTAAAATTACATATGTAGTCACATTACATTTCTGTTGGATTCAATAACCTGTGGTGGGGCCTGAGATTCTGTATTTCCAAAATTCTAGGTGATTCTGATGGTGCTTGTTGATAGACCACACTGTGCTTTGGTAAGCAAGGCTACTCTTAAGGGTATAAATTCTTAATCTGTTTTTAATGGACCTGCAAAACCTTGAAAGCGACAGGACAATGCTGTCATTTCTTTGCAGAAATGGAAGCAATCCTGAATTTATGAACTAACTTATAAGTGAGCCATGTCTAAATGGCTGCCCCTGTCCCAGTCCTTCCTCTAGTGGCTGAGAATTCTTTAGGAGAGGAAAAGGATGAAAAATTTTAGAAAAACTTAAAAGGACAAAACACTATGGAAAGCAGAAACACCCAAAGGGCATTGATCAAAAGGAAAACTTAGCTTGCTTAGCAGTGAGTTCTCTATACACACCCTCACCTCTTCTGTACTCTTCTTTTCCTCTTTGATATACTGTATAAAAGCCTGTTGTCTATAAATGTATCTTACTGTTTTTGTTGCCAGTTTTTATGGAGAAAGATAAAAATAGCACTGAATACTGGAAAGAACCCTAATTGGAAGCCAAATGCCCCAAAGAATTCTTTTTCTATTATTAATTAGCTTTGTGAGCTTGGTGAGGTTACTTTTTAGGTGAGAGTGTTGGAATACATCATTAAGACCTTTCTAGTACTAAAATTCTAGGATGATTATTGTATACTCACTGCCGTCGAGTCGATTCCGACTCATAGTGACCCTATAGGACGGAGTAGAACTGCCCGATAGAGTTTCCAAGGAGCACCTGGTAGATACGAACCGCGGACCTTTTGGGTAGCAGCCGTAGCACTTAACCACTACGCCACCAGGGTTTCCTGGTTATCGTATAGTCTGATCATATTAGACTCTTAGATGGGTCAGCTCTGCTAGAGAATAGAGTTTTGCTCTGGGAATAAGAAAGTAGAAAATATTGAACATTTTTTGAAGAAAGGTGAGGGAAGGTTGACCTGAGTAGAAACTTCAGAAGGGAAACTTTGAACAACAGAAGTATAAGAGCCCTTGGTGATCCTTAAGAAGCCAGACTGAAAAAGAAAAACAAGGGGAAAAAATCTGAGTAGGGATATCAGCGGCTACACACTGTGGGGAAAATAGACTTTGCAGAATTACTTCAGCCAAGTCATTAAATAAATGACTCAACAGCAAGCCCCAGAAGGGGGAGGAGGATTAGTATCCAGAGTTGCTACAATGCCTTATCTACAATAAAATATCCAATTTCTAACAAATAATTATGGCCAATACGTAGGGAAAAAAAGCAGGCAATGAAAGCCGTCTTTGAGGGTGCCCAGATGTTGGATTTAGTGAAGACTTCAAAGAAACTATTAAAAAATAGAGTAGCCACTGAGGCTGCTTATGTACAATCAAACACCTCATATGATTTGGTTCCTTGGTGTGGAGGTTTAGGACCATGGTTTCGTGGGATATCCCAGTTAATTGACTTAGTAACACATTTAGGTAGCGTTCTACCTCTTAGATCCTTGCATAATGCCTGGGGCCTTAAAAACTTGCAAGTGGCCATCCAAGGCACAATTGGTCTCTATTTTCTTGGAGCAACAGAGGAAGAAGGAGAGTCAGAAATAGGAGGAAATGGAATGTGTGTTTAATTGCCTCCAGAACAGCTGCCTCCTTTGCCATGAGACCGGAAGAACTGGATGGTGCTCAGCTACCATTACTGACCATTTTGATCAAAGATTCAGCAGAAAAATCCTGATCAAAAGGGAGAAAATGCAGAGCAGAATTTCACCTTCTCATTGAATCCATACTTTATGGAGCTATAGAGGCTGAATGAACCCCCGAACCTGTTGCCCTGAGATAATCTCTAAACCTTAAACCAAAAGTAACCCCTAAACAATAGTTCACCTTAGCTAGTAATGAATGTCTGCCTTGAACATTGTTCTTTTTTAAGAACTATATGGGATTAAATTGACAGCAGAAACTCCAAAGATTAGATAAGAAACTTAGGGGACAGTGAGTTTATGTTATTGAGGGAGGAACAGTTTGGAAATGACAGGTGAGAATGGTTCAAATTGTACAACTTGAAGAATGTAATCAATGTCACTGAGTTGTACATGTACAAATTGTTGGATTGGCATCTGTTCTGCTGGGTATAGTCTCAAAAATAACAACAAAATAGATTATTATTTTTTTTAAGCCAAATGGAAACTCTGGAGTTGAAAAACATAATAACCAAAATGATAAATTTACTAGAGTTGATCAGCAGTAGATGTGAGTTGGTCTGAGAAAGAATAAGCATACTTAAAAGATAGGTAGAGGTTATGCAGCCTGCAGAAACAAAAAGAATGAAGAAAAAAATCAAACTGAGTCTCAGAGACCTGTGGGACACCAAATAGGGCATTACCATGCACATAATGGAAATGGAAATACTAGGAGAGGAGAGAGAAAACAAAAGAACAAATACTCGAAGAAATAATGGCTGGAAACTTTCCAAATATGGTGAAAAAACTAATTATAAAAAAAAAAAAAAATTTTTTTTTTTTTTTATTTATACACATCCAATAACCTTGATGAACTTTTAAGTAGGATTAATACAAAAAGATCCACACCCAGACACATCATATGTTGAAAACTTAAATGTAAAATTTAGGAAGTAGTGAGAAAAATGATACATCACACCAAACCAAACCCATTACCATCTAATCTATTTCAACTCATAGTGACCCTGTAGGACAGAGAACTGCCCCAAGGGTTTCCAAGGCTGTAATCTTCATGGAAGCAGACTGCCACACCTTTCTCCCGCAGAGTGGCTGGTGGGTTCGAACTGCTGACGTTTCAGTTAGCAGCTGAGCGTATTAACCACTGCACCACCAGGGCTCCTGACACATCACAAGGGAACCACAAAACAATTAACAGTTGAGTTTCATCAGAAACAATGGAGGCCAAAAGGCAATAGGACAACATACTCAAACTGCTAAAAGAAAACAAACTACCAAGAATCCAACATCCAGCAAGCTGTCTTTCAAAAATGAAGGCTAAATAAAGACATTCCCAGATAAACAAAGCTGAGATAATTTGTTAGCAGACTTTCTTACAAGAAATACTAAATGAAATTCTTCAGCATGGAAGGAAGTGACACCAGACAGTAATTTGAATACACACGCACAAAAGAGCTTAAAAAAAAGAGCTTAGGTAAAGGTAATTATATAAAAATAAAATTATATAGGTAATGATAAAAGGCAGTGTAATTATGAATATATTTTCTCTTAACTGTGTTATAAAACAATATAGAATTGTATTATTAGGCCTACATAATAATATTATTATTATGTAGAAATGTGATCTATTTGGTAGCAACACAAAGGAGGGGGATGGGAATGAAGCTCTATTTTTGTTGTTAGGTGCGGTCAAGTTGGTTCCAACTCATAGTAACCGTATGTACAACAGCATGAAACACTGCCTGGTCCTGTGCCATCCTCACAATCGTTGCTATGTTTGAACTCATTGTTCCAGCCATGTATTGCTGAATTATGTTCAGAGTCTTCCACTTTTTTGCTGACCCTCTGCTTTACCAAGCATGATGTCCGTCTCCAGGGACTGGCCCCTCCTGATAACATGTTCAAAGTACGTGAGAAGAAGTCCTGCCATCCTCCCTTTTAAAGAGTGTTATGGCTGTACTTCTTCCAAGACAGATTTGTTCATTCTGGCAGCCTTTGGTATATTCAGTATTCTTTGCCAGTACCGTAATTCAAAGGCATCAGTTCTTAGGTCTCCCATATTCATTGTCCAGCTTTCACATGCATATTGAAGTTAGGAAATGACACTAGATGATAATTTGAATTCATAGGAAAAAATGAACAGAACCAAAAATGAGAAATAACTGAAGGTTAATATAAAATATATATTTGTGCCCTCATTTCTTCTTTTAGCTTTAGAAGACATAATATTATATAAAACAATGTATTTTTCAGTTTGTAACATGTGTAGACATGATACCTCTAACAATAATAGCAAAAAAGGGCAGAGGGGGGACAGAATGGAGCCATATAAAATAAAATTATATACCTTACTAAAATTAATTTAGTATGTATCTGAAGTAGATTCTAATAAATTAAGGTGTATATTATAATCCCTGGAAACACTGGTTGCGTACTGGTTAAGTGTTAACGGCTGCTAACCAAAGGGTCAGTAGTTCAAATCTGCCAGGTGCTCCTTGGAAACTCTCTAGGCAGTTCTACTATGTCCTATAGGGTCGCTATGAGTCGGAATCAACTCAGGGGCACTCGGTTTGGTTTTTTGGTATTATAATCCCTAGAGCAACCACTAAGAAAATAACATAAGAATAATAAGAATCCTAGATCTAGGAAGACTAAGAGATAAGAGAGATGAAGAGAGCATAGTAGAGACAGAATTTGTCTCTATTTCAGAGTTTTTTTCTGGGCCTGGAAAAGAAAGAAAAAAATTAATTTTTTCTCCTTGTAACCCATTGCCATCTGTTCCCAGCACTTAGAACTCAGACTAAAATTTATTAGTACCAGATTTTAAGCTATAATTACAGAAAAAATAGGCTTTAGGACATGTTTGAGAATGTGATCTCCATTCAAACCTGGTTTCTTTGTGAAAATTCATTATAAAAGTCTTGCAGTGAGCATAGTAAACCCAACACATTCTGAATCCTGGTACTCATGTAATGATGAAGACAAGTTTTAAAATTCCTTTGGTTTTAAAAGAAATAAGCCATCTAAAACATTTTTTTTTTTCTTGAAACATATACATAAGCACTGGTAATAGGCTTTGCAGTTGCTGCTTTTACCTTATTACATGTTGCCACAGTAGGTCATCAGTAGGGAAAAAAATATTCTTTTTTTAAGAGAAATTTGCAACTTGGTTTTTAAATAGTAATTATAAATTTAATAAGGTTTTTAATAGTATATAAATTAATATTTATAAATGTGCTCGAGATTTATATGAGAAGATATAATCGTTGTACCTAAAGTCTGGGACTTCTTCCCTTAGTCTTCATATTTCCTCATCTTTCCAGTTTGTAAGCATTTAAAATTTTCTGTATTTCATGAATTAATTAAAACCATTCTGTTCCTTTGATAACCTGGCAATCAGCTTCTGTAAAGATGGCAGCCTAGAAAACCCTATGGGGCCGTTCTACTCTATCATATAGGGTTGCTATGAGTCTGAATTGACTCAGTGGCACACAATGACATTCCTTTCATAAAACCTGCATGTAGTAAAATGGACATTTTGGTAAAAAACATAGTTTGGAGAAATATTTGGAATTGGTAGCAAAGTCAGTTAACAAGTTTTAAAAAGTTCTGAGCTATGATGATATTGATGATGAAGATGGCAGGCATTGTAGAGAGGCCTGTGACTGGCAGTGGAGGTATTAGCAATACCTCATTATCCTAATAGTTTAATATTCAGAAGCATTGACCAATGGACCAGTGTTGCCAGTTGATTTGCACCTGTGGGATATTGCTTGCTATGTTTGCTTGATGCTTTTTGTTTCCTCATTCAGGATATATCAGAGAAGGATTCTTGGCTGTGCAAAATGCCGTTGACAAAGCCATCATACACTATCATGCAAACGACAGTGCACAAAGGCTTTTTGATAGCATCGATGTCTATACAAAAAGATTTCCATTTCCTGCCTTCCTTATTGACAACTATCTCACATTCCTTGGTCAGATATGGCCCCCAATGATCTTACTTCTCTTCTCTTTAACTGTATTCACAATACTTCGTACCATTGTGTGGGAAAAGGAAACAAAATTGAAGGTAACTTTTTTTTTTCTTAATTTAAAACTTCAAGTCGTAAGATACTCTGGTGTGTCTTGGGGCCCAAGGAGAAATCCCAAGTTTGATGCTGGCTTAGCCTGCATTTACGGCACTAGGTTAGCCTGTTAGTTGATACAAAGGAGTAAAACAGCAGTTACGATAGTTAAAACATAGTCACCGAAGCATAATTGTTGAAGCTATAGGTTTGTGTGTTTAATTGTTTTCACAGTTCCCCCTTCCTGATCTTAATCCAGCTCTTCTCTTGGAAATCTTATTATTTGAAATTATGTAATACTGATTTTTTTAATGCTATGTAGATTATTCTTCCAAGACTGAATTCTTCTTTACCATATTTTAAATTTGCTTACTTGTCCTTTGGGTCTTCTAAAACTCCAGTTAATACTATCAATATTTTAATCCTTAAATAATTACTTAAAATCTGAAAGTTCATATACTTTTTTTTTTTAATAATATTTTATTGAGTTTGTATGAAAGTTTACACAGCAAGTTAGGTTCCCATTTGACAATTTCCACACAAATTATTTAGTGACATTGGTTACATTTATCATAACGTGCCAACATTCTCTTTTTGTTCTATTCGTTTCATTTTTGGTACTCTAGCTTCCCTGCTCATCTCATCTGTGCTTTTGAGTAATTGTTGACCTTATGTTGGTTTTTAGGTAGAGCACTGATCTTTATTTTAGTGTGCCACTCTGCTGTTTCATGAAAAGGTAATCTTAGGGGATAGGCTCAGTTCTAGGTTTAAAGAGTGTCTCAGGGAGTCCTCTGTTCTCTACTGTCCCAGTTTGTCTGGCTTTTTTTTTTTTTTTTTAAGAATTTGAGTTCTGCTCCACATTTTTCTCCCATTTTATCTGAGACCGTCTATTGTGAGCCCAGTCAGAACGGTCAGTGGTGGTAGCTGTGCACCATCCAGTTCTTCTAGTCTCAGGGTAGATGAGGTTGTGGCTCGCATAGACTTGTTTCTTCTCTGAGCTTTTGGTTACCTTCTTACTGTTTTCCTTCTGGTGAGCATAGACCTGTAGTTGTGTCTTAGATGGCTGTCCACAAACTTATAAGATGCCAGATACTACCCACTTTACTAGGATGCACATCATGATTTTTGTGAACTATGATTTTTGTGAACTATGTTTTCCCGTTTGACTGAGTTGTCCCACGAGACTACGGTCCCAAGCTTTGAAAACTCAGAAAACCAACCTTGGAAAGTGTTTGGTTATGCCTGAGGAGTATCTCTATTTGTGTCTTCAACAAAGATATGTGCCTACACCCACATATTTGTATTTGCACATACCTGTAGATACTTCTGTCTGTTCTCACCTTTCTACACACCTGTATCTACCTGGGAAACCCTGGTGACATAGTGGTTAAGAGTTACGGCTGCTAACCAAAAGGTCAGCAGTTCAGATCTACCAGGTGCTCCTTGGAAACTCTATGGATCATTCTACTCTGTCCTGTAGGGTCACTATGAGTTGGAATCAACTTGACGGCAATGGGTTTGATATCTACCTATGTAACAATATGCTGTACCCATCCATATGTGCTCTGACACTTGTTTTTACCTTGATTGTACTGAGCTCACTACATCCACATTTGCTGTCATTTTTCATCACCAAAAAAAGTAACAAGTTTCTATGATCTAAAGTGTACTTTCCCTTCCCTTCTTCTCTCCCTGGTAACCACCAGTGAACATTGGTCTCTCTCTGTATATCTATTCTTGTCTTCTTATAAAAAAGGGATCATACAATATTTGTCCTTATATGTTTGACTTACTTCACTTAGCATTATGCCCTCCAGGTCCATCCATGTTATAATATGTTTTGCAGAGTTACCATTTTTCTTTATGGTTATGTGGTAGTCCATTGTATGTATGTACCACAAATTTGCTTATTCATTCATTGTTGAGGGGCACTTTGGTTATTTCCATTTATTTGCTATTGTGAATAAAGCCGCAGTGAACATAGGTGTGCATTTATGTCTCTTGGTGTCATTATTTTTAGGTCTCTAGGATATATACCTAGGAGTAGGATTGCTGGATCATAGGGTAGTTCTAGTTCTCGTTTTTTGAGAAAGTGCCATACCGTTTTCCATAGTGGTTGTACCATTTTACA
Source organism: Loxodonta africana (assembly GCF_030014295.1). Classification (NCBI taxonomy): domain Eukaryota; kingdom Metazoa; phylum Chordata; class Mammalia; order Proboscidea; family Elephantidae; genus Loxodonta; species Loxodonta africana. Next base: position 78,073,482 of record NC_087353.1, read on the forward strand.
GTCCTACCAGCACTGGAGAAGGGTCTCCCCACACCCTCGCCAACATTTATTGTTATCCGTTTTTTTATAGCAGTGCTGTTTTAACTGGGGTAGGATGGTTTTTCATTGTAGTTTTGATTTGCATCTCTCTAACGACTGATGAGGAGCCCTGGTGGTACAGTGGTTAAAGCACTCAGCTGCTAATTGAAAGGTTGGTCGTTCAAACCCACCAGCTGCTCTGTGGGAGAAAGATATGGCAGTCTGCTTCTGTAAAGATTTAAAGCCTTAGAAACCCTATGTTCTGTCCTACAGGGTTGCTATGAGTCGAAATCGATTCGCCGACAGTAGGTTTTTGGTTTAATGGCTAATGATTGTGAACATTTTTTCATGTGTTGTTAGCTGCTTGAGTGTCCTCTTTGCTAAAGGTTCTGTTCATGTCCTTTTCCCATTTTGTGATTGTGTTGTTTGTCTTTTTGTTGTTCAGTTGTTGAAGTTTTTTATAGATTTTAGAGATTAGACCATTATTAGACAAATCGTTTCTGAAGATTTTTTCCCAGTCTGTATGTTGTCTCATTTACTCTTTTAATAAAGTCTTTTGATAAGCATAAGCTTTTAACTTTTATAAGGTACCATTTATATATTTTGTCTTCTATTCATGCGTTTGTTGTTATGTTTGCTATCCTTTTTTTTACAAAAGATTAGGTTCTATAGTTTTTTCCATATGTTTTCTCCCAGGAATTTTATGGTTTTAGGTTTAACGTTTAGGTCTTTGATCCATTTTGAGTTAGTTATTGTGTGTGGTGTGAGGTATGGGTCCTGTTTCATTTTTCTGCAGGTGAATGTCCAGTTTTGCCTGCACCATTTATTAAAGAGACTGTTTCTGCCCCACCGAATGGACTTTGACCCCTTGTTGAAAATCAGTTGTCCTTTGATGGCTCGGTTAAATTCTGAATTCTCACTAGTCTATGTGCCTATTATTGAACGAATACCAGGTTGCTTTGATTATAGTGGCTGTATAGTATGTTTTGATATCAGGGAGTTAGAGGCCTCTTGCTTCTTTTTATCCAATATTGCCTTGGCTTTTCGGAATTTCTTTCCTTTCCATATGAAGTTGGCAATTAGTTTTTCCATTTCAGTAAAGAATGTTGTTGGGATTTGTGTCAGGATTGTATTGCGTCTGCAGATCACTTTAGGTAGGATTTTCAATATATTAAGTCTTCTGATATGTGAACATTTCTCTTTCCATTTTTGTAGATCTCTTTTAGTCTTTTTTAGTAATGTTTTACAATTTTTATTGTATAGGTCTTTTATATCCTTGGTTAGGTTAATCCCCAGGTATTTTATTGATTTGGGAACTATAGTAAATGGTATTATTTTCTTGGTTTCTTTTTCGGAGTAGTCTTTGTTAGTGTAGAGGAACCCACCAGATTTTGGTGCATTGATCTTGTACCCTGAAACATTGCTAAATTCTTCTATTACTTCCAGCAGTTTTCTTGTGGAATCTTTAGGGTCTTCTATGTAGCTGGAGATAGAAAACCAAAAGGAAAGAACACACTCGGTGTTTCTCAAGCTGAAAGAACTGAAGAAAAAATCCAAGCCTCGAGTTGTAATAGTGAAGGATTTTATGGGGAAAATATTAAAAGATGCAGAAAGCATCAAAAGAAGATGGAAGGAATACATAGAATCATTATACCAAAAAGAATTGGTTGATGTTCAACCATTTCAAGAGGTAGCATATGATCAGGAACTAATGGTACTGAAAGAAGAAGTGCAGGCTGCTCTGAAGGCATTGGCGAAAAACAAGGCTCCAGGAATTGACAGAATATCAATTGAGATGTTTCAACAAACGGATGCAGTGCTTGAGGTGCTCACTCGTCTTTGCCAAGAAATATGGAAGACAGCTTGCTGGCCAACTGACTGGAAGAGACCCGTATTTATGCCTATTCCCAAGAAACGTGATCCAACTGAACGCAGAATTATAGAACAGTGTGGTTAATATCACACACAAGCAAAATTTTGCTGAAGGTCATTCAAAAGCAGCTGCAGCAGTATATCGACAGGGAACCACCAGAAGTTCAGGCTGGTTTCAGAAGAGCACGTGAAACCAGGGATATCGTTGCTGATGTCAGATCGATCCTGGCTGAAAGCAGAGAAGACCAAAGAATGTTTACCTGTGTTTTATTGACTATGCAAAGGTATTCGACTGTGTGGATCGTAACAAGTTATGGATAACATTGCAAAGAACAGGAATTCCAAAACACTTAACCGTGCTCATGAGGAACCTTTACATAGATCAAGAGGCGGTTGTCCGGACAGAACGAAGCGATAGTGATTGGTTTAAAGTCAGGAAAGGTGTGTGTCAGGGTTGTATCCTTCTACCATACCTATTCAATCTGTATGCTGAGCAATAATCTGAGAAGCTGGACTATATGAAGAAGAATGGGGCATCAGGATTGGAGGAAGACTCATTAACAACCTGCGTTATGCAGATGACACAGCCTTCCTTGCTGAAAGTGAAGAGGACTTGAAGCACTTACTAATGAAGATCAAAGACCACAGTCTTCAGTATGGATTACACCTCAACATAAAACAAAAATCCTCACAACTGGACCAATGAGCAACATCATGATAAACGGAGAAAAGATTGAAGTTGTCCAGGATTTCATTTTACTTGGATCCACAATCAACAGCCATGGAAGCAGCAGTCAAGAAATCAAATCACTGCACTGGGCATATCTGCTGCAAAGAACCTCTTTAAAGTGTTGAAAAGCAAAAATGTCACCTTGGTGCACCTGACCCAAGCCATGGTATTTTCAGTTGCATCATATGCATGTAAAAGTTGGACAACAAATAAGCAAGAAGAAGGATTCACCCCTTTGAATTGTGTTGGCGAAGAATATTGAATATACCATAGACTGCCAAAAGAATGAACAAATCTGTCTTGGAAGTGCAACCAGAACACTCCTTAGAAGCAAGGATGACAAGACTGCATCTTACATACTTTGGACATGTTGTCAGGAGGAATCAGTCCCTGGAGAAGGACGTCATGCTTGGCAAAGTAGAGGGTCATCGGAAAAGAGGAAGACCCTCAACGAGTTGGATTGACACACTGGCTACAATAATGAGCTCAAGCATAACGACGGTTTTAAGGATGGCACAAGACTGAGCAATGTTTCATTCTGTTGTGCACAGGGTCACTATGACTCAGTGGCACCTAACAACAACAATAACATGTATAGGATTATGTCATCTGAAAAGAGAGGTAGTTTTACTACTTCTTTTCTGATTTGGATACTTATTATTTCTCACTTACCTTATGGCTGTGGCCAGAATGTCCAGTACAGTGTTGAATAAGAATGGTGATAATGGGCATCCTCGTCACATTCTCAAACGGAAAGATCTCAGCCTTTCTCCATTGAGTATAATGTTGGCTATTAGTTTTGCATGTATACTTTTAGTTATGGTGAGAAATTTCCCTTCTATTCTTATTTTCCTGAGAGGTTTTGTCAGGAAAGTGTGTTGAATTTTATCAAATGCTTTTGCTGCATCAATCAGTATGCCCATAGTTCTTTTCCTTTGTTTTATTTGTATGGTGGATTACATTGATTGATTTTCTAATGTTGAACCACTTTTGTAATCCTGTTACGAATCCCACTTAATCATGGTGTATGGTTTTGTTTTTTTTGTTGTTGTTTTTTGATATATTGCTGAAGTCTGTTGATAGAATTTTGTGGAATATTTTTGCATCCATGTTTATAAGGGATATTGGTCTGTATTGTACTGTATTTCAGTACTCTAGCTGAGAAATGATGGTGAATTTGGACTAAAGTGGTAGTAGGGATAGAGATAATTGGTTTACATTTGAAAGATACTTAAAGAAGCAGCAAGACTTTGTGATTGATTGGATATGGAGCAAAGGGAAAGAAAGGCATTTCAGAATAACTCACAGCTCAGACCACTGATTAAAATCTATATTTCTAGAATTTGGTAATGAGTCCATATTCACCTTATTCATTTCATTTGTTATCTTATGAACTTCAGTAATATCCCACCTTATTCCCAGGTGAAAATTTCCAAACTTTCAGTCTTTCATGGCAGTTTCTCTAATTTGTGACCATTATATTTGCCACATTTTTAGATTCATTGTATCTGTCCAAAGATATAGAAACTGAAAATGCATACAATATTGCAGATTTTGTAAAAGAATACAATGATTGTTTATTGGTTACTTTCTAATATGTCTCCCAAGAGGATACATAAAACTTGTGGTGCATTTTTTATTAGAGCCTGTCTGAGTGTAAAATGTAACAGTGACTCTACTGTCCCTTTTCCAAGCCACATTTATCCTTTTTTCACTTTATTCTTGGTATTTTGGGGCTTTTTAATTAAAAGAGTATATGTGTGCATGTGTACTTTATAAAATAATAATGATAGTAATAAAGAACGTTACCAATACTTTTGAAAATCCATACTCCCCCTTTCCCTTCCTCTAAGAGATAAATATGATGAATTTTGTACAGTTGTTTTATTGCTTTTCTTTATAATTTCACCACAGACCTATGTATCTATACATATTATTTAGTTTCATCTGGTTTTAACTTTTACATAAGTATCATACCATATACTTTTCATTTAATATTGTATTTTTGAGATTGATACATGTGAATGTCTCCATTCAGTTTTTGCTACAGTATAATAGTCCAGTGTATGAATATACTACAAATTATTTATCCATTCTACTGCTACTGAACATTTGAGTTTTTCCTGGGTTTTCACTGTTGCATATAATACTGCTAACTTTGTTTTTTATTTGTTTCTTCACTGACTATGAATTCGATTCCTTACCACCACAGTAAAACTTTGCAAAGATAAACACTCATGTTACATTCCCGACTGTTAGTAAATAGACATGTATAACAACTCAAGTATACTTTGTATTTGTGATGCCAAAGAAAGCACTTCTCATTTTATGTCAGCTGTTAGCTTTGCTAATTATCACAATAGGTCATTTAGGCTGTACTTGATGCTACTTTGGTACAGTAGGAAACTGCAGATATACCTATTATCTGTTTTGGAACAAATGAGAAAAGTCACTATTATATAGCTTCCATTTACTCCCCTTTTTTAATATGTAGACTGGTTTGAACATTTTTTTCATAAAAGTTAAACGAGGCTCCTTAGCCATGTGTTATGATACAGAGCCATCATATTTCTTAATCCTTCACAGTTTCATTTACTTGAGACATTGATGGCAGGAGGAAAGATTTGGGTCATGTATTGTTTGATTTTGTTATTCCCTCTGCATTCTCTTTTTCTACAGGAATACCTCCTAATAATGGGACTAAGAAGCTGGCAGCTCTGGAGTGCTACTTTTATTACATTCTTCTTAACTCTTTTGGTTACCATCAGTTTGATGACTATGTCCCTATTCATTAAGGCAAGTATAGTCACTGATGGAAATTGACTTTGTCAGATCACTCAAGTTTGGAGAGAAGCTTGGTATGGAGTGAGTAATACTGATGAGGCTGCTGAGTAAATGAAATCATCAATTTGAGCACACAGGCATACTCTATTTAGCACAGGGAATATGCTCGTAGAAGTGGTACGCACACTGAATCAGTGCTATCCTAATTCATTTTAGTCTTTTCTCTGTGATGATGCATTCCCAATATTGTACACAGTCAGGTTCTCTTTTGTTCCCTTTAAATTCCCTTAAGTCTTGACATGCCTCCAACTGATTTTTGTATGTTTATCTTGTACCCGTTACTTTACTGAATCTTTCTATTAGTTCCAGTAGTTTTTTCATGGAGTCTTTTTGGTTGACTAGGTATAGTATCACATCATCTGCAGATTGGTTCAGTTTAACTTCTTAATTACCAATTTGGATGCCCTTTATTTCTTTCCTTATTGCTCTAACTAGGACTATATTGTATCTGTATTCATGAGAGATACTGGTCTGTAATTTTCTTTTTTGTGGTGTCTTTTGCCTGGCTTTGGTTTCAGGGTTATGCTGGCCTCATAGAATGAATTCAGAAGTATCCCTTCCATTTCTGTGTTCTGAAATTGTTTGAATAGTTGTGGCAGATCTTTTCTGAATGTTTTGTAGAAGTCTCCAGTGAAGCCATCTGGGCCAGGGCTTTTTTGTTGGAGTTATTTTAATTACCGCTTCAGTCTCTTCTCTTGTTATGGGTCTGTTCAGATTTTCAACTTTAGTTTGTGTTAGTTTGGGTAGGTAGTGTGTTTCTAGAAATTTGTCCATTTGCTCTAGTTTTTCCAATTCGTTGGAGTATAGTCTTTCATAATACTCTGTTATGATCCTTTTTATTTCAGTTGGGCCTGTTGTAGTGTTCCCCATTTCATTTCTTATTTGGGTTGTTTGTGTCCTCTCCTGTTTTTCTTTTGTCACTTTGGCCAGTGGTTTGTTGATTTCTTTGATCCTTTCAAAGAACCGACTTTTGGTTTTATTGATTCTTTCTATTGTTTTTCTATTCTCTATTTCATTTGTTTCTGTTCTGATCTTTATTATTTCCTTTCTTCTGGTGGCTGTGGTCTTCTCTTGCTGTTCTCTTTCTGTTTGTTCAAGTTGTATAGCTAATGTTTTGATTTTGTCACTTCTTTTTTGATGTATGTGTCTATTGTTCTAAATTGACCTCTGAGCACTGCCTTTGCTGTGTGCCAGATGTTTTGGTATGATGTGTTTTCATTCTCATTTGATTCTAGGAATTTTTTTATTCCAACTCTGATTTCTTCTATTACCCAGTGGATTTTAAGCAGGGTGTTACTCGGTTTCCATGTAATTGATTTTTTTTCCGTGCTTTTCCTGTTGTTAATTTCTACTTTGATGGTATTGTGGTTCAAAAAGATACTTTGTATTATCTCAGGGTTTTGGATGTTGTTGAGGGTTGTCTTGTGGCCTAAGATATCGTCTGTTCTGGAAAACATCCCATGTGCATTGGAAAAGAGCATGTACTTTGCAGCTGTTAGTTGGAGTGTTCTGTGTATGTCTGTGAGGTCAGGTTGACTGATTGTGTCCTTTAGATCATCTGTATCTTTGTTGAGTTTCTTTCAAGATATTCTGTCCTTTACTGAGAGTGTTGTGTTGAAGTCTCCTACCATTTTTGTGGAACTGTTCATTTCTCTTTTCAGTGCTGTTAGAGTTTGTTTTATGTACTTTGGACTCAGGCTGCGGTCTGATGTTGTTCTCAAACCAAAGGACTCCCTTTAATAATTCTTGTTTGGTTTGGTTTTTACATATTCCCTTAATTTCTCTTTATCTGGAAATGTCACCATCATATTTGAACAAGAGTTTTGCAGGATATGTTATTCTTGGTTAGCAATTTTTTTCTTTCAAGGTGTTATATATATTATCCCCTTGCCTTCTTGCCTGCATGGTTTCTGGTGAGTAATCAGAGCTTGGTCTTATTGATTCCCCTCTGTATGTAACTTCATTTTTCTGGAGCTGCTCTCAGTATTCTTTGTTTGTCTTTGGTTTTTGAGGGTGTGATTATGATATGCCTTGGTGATTTTCTTTTGCGGTCTATCCTACATGAGGTTCGTTGAGCTTCTTGGGTGGTCAGCTTTCCATCTTTCATGATATTGGGGAATTTTTCTGTCAGCAATTCTTCAGTGATCCTCTCTCTGTTTTCTACCTATTCTGGAACTCTGATCACTAACAGATTTTTGCTTTTGATCATATCTTACATAATTCTCAGGGTGTCTTCATCTTCCTTCGTTCTGTTTCTGATTTCTCCTCAAACAAAGTGATATCTGAGTATTTGCCCTCAATTTCACCGATCCTGTCTACCATTGTTTCATACCTGCTCTTCGGCCCTTCTATAACAGTGCCCATTTCTAAAATCTTGTTTTTTATCTTTTGGATTTCTAATTGTTGTTTTTGTATGATTTCTAGTCATGAATTTATTTTGACATTTTGTTCCTTTATTATTGCCCTTAATTCTCCCATTTAAAAAAAAAAAAACTTAATTTATTAAAGATTTTTAACATTCAAAAATAACGGATGCCCTTGTACTTACCACCCAGATTCAGAAGGGAACATTTTGCCCTGTTTGATTCAGAAGGGAACATTTTGCCTTGTTTGATTCAGAATTCTTTATAATCAAATAAAAGTTTAGTTATAGCTAAAACTGCACTTCACTTCCTCCTTCCTTTTCTCTGCTTTTCTCCCTTCAGAGAGATAATCACTTCCTTGAAAGTGTATGTGTCATTCCCATGTGTTTTCTTACTTTTCACTGCATTTGTATGGTTCTATAAGCAACATAAAATATTGTTTTATGTGAATGTCATTATACACTAAATGCATCTTTTGACAGTATCTTTTTTATTCAACATTATGTTTTTGAGATTGTCCATATGGATCTGTGTAGCATTGTTCATTTTAACTACTGTACAGTATTCCATTGTATGAACAAATCCACAATTGTTTAACCGTTCAGTCCCTTACTGAAAAGCAGGGTTTTGTTCATTTCATCATATTTACAAAGAGTGCTGCAGTGAGTCTCTCAGAACGTGCATATGTGTGAGAGTTTCCCTGGATAGATACCCAGAAGTGGAATTGCTTAATCATAGGGTATACACATCCTTATCTCAACTGGATATTATCAAATTATTTTTCAAGTGATTGTACAAATTTACATTTCTACCATTAGCAGATGAGATTGCCTATTTCTCACATTTTCAGCAACATTTGTTCTGTTTAGGGCTTTTTGTTATTTATTTCTACCTTAATTACGTTGTGATCAAATAAGAATAAGGTAGATACGATACCACTTCTATGATATTTGTTGACTCTAGCGTTGTGGCATACCAATAGTCCCTATTTTGTTAATTTTCCATGGGTGTTGGAAAAGAATCTGTATTCCCTAATGGATAAGAGAAAGGTACTATATATGTGATGTTAGATCCAGCTTTTTGTTGTAATCAGATCTTCTCTATTCTTAATTTTATCTGATCTGTCTGGTGGTGCAGTGGTTAAAATGATCAACTGCTAAGCAAAAGGTTGGCAGTTCAAAGCCACCAGTGGCTACTCAGGAGAAAGATATGGCAGTCTGCTCCTGTAGAGATTTATAGCCTTGGAAACCCTGTAGGGTTGCTATGAGTTGAAATTGACTCGACAGCAGTGGGTATAAATTGCTAAGATATGTTCATTGACATCCATCACTATGATTGTGAATTGATTTTTTTTCTCCTTGTGATTCTGTCAATTTTTTTTCCTTACGTATTTTGAAATATATTGTTAGATGTAAACAGGCTTGCTATGTCTTCATCATGAATAATTCCTTCTACCTCTTGTAATGGATGTTTTGTCAATACTTCTTGCCTGAAAGTCTCTTTTGTGTGATCATATAACTATGACAGCTTTTGTTTTATCTTTTCCCAAAACATCCTTTACTTTCATCACATTGTTAGATGCATCTCCTAAAAACAGAATATCCTAGATTTCCTTTTACTCAGTGTGCAAACTTTGTTGTTAGTGTAGTTGCTACTACATTTAGATTTATTTTACTATCTTATTTTGTGTTTTCTTATGCCTTATTTTCCTTTTCTTGCATTTTATTGGAATGATAGGGTTTTCTGTACTAACCTTTTTTCCTCTGCTGATATAAAAGTTATGCATTCCGTTTCTGCTCATCTAGTGGGTTGTACAGAACATTTTAATTTCCATAATTGACTTAATATAGTTTAGAAGCAATCAGTGTCTTTATCTTTCTCTGAAAAAATACAATGAACATAGACTACATTCCCCCTTCCACTTTCCATGTTATGGTTTTTTAGAATTATAGTTCCCCATGTTTTTAAATCCACTTAATTTAGTCATTATTATTAACCTGTACAAGCATGTTTATCACAGTCTTTCCTCACTATGACTTTTTGTATTCAAATTTTTCCTTTTGAATCCAATTTACCTTCCTTAAAGTATATCCTTCAGTATTTCCTTCACTTAGAGGCTCTTAAGGGTTAAGTTTCTCAGTTTTTGCTTATCTTAATGTTTTTCTTTCCACTCATAAATGATGGTTCCCCTGCTGTGCCGGACATGGTATCATTGCTAGAACAGATTAATAAGACCCTGGGTACCTGGCATGTGGCCGTTGATTTGATGTATGTATGGCATCCTGTTGCAGTTAGAAAAGATGATCAGAAACAGTTTGTATTCATGTGGGGTAGACAGTATTTATTTACAGTTTTGCCCAAGGATGTGTTTACTCTCACTCTCTTTCACAGTATAGTCCACAGAGGTCTTGACTCCCTGGACATTTCACAGAATATTACACTGATCCAGACATTGATGGCATCTTGCTGGTTGGACAGGATGAACAAGAGGTGGCTATTATCCTGGAGTTCTTGTTAGGATGCTTATGCTCCAGAGGGTGGGAGATAAACCCCATGGATATTCAAGAACTAGCCACTACAGTGAAGATTTATGTGTCCAGTGGTCAGGAATGTGCTGAGATATTCTTCCAAAGTAAAATACGAGTGGTTAAACTTTGCGTCATCTACCACAGAAAAGGAAGGCAACCTGTTCCACACCTAGGAGCGTTGCTTTACCAGGTAACATATAAGTCTGCCAGCTTTACCTGAGACCTAGAGCAGGAAAGGGCCCTGTAACAGGTCTAGGGCACAGTGCAATTGGTCCTTTCACTTGGGCCTTATGATTGAGCAGATCCTGCAGTGTTGGAGGTGTCAGTGGTAAGAAGAAATGCATTATGGTTCTCATGGCAAGCTCCAGTGAGGGAATCATATTGCCAGGCTATGGGATTCTTGATCAAGGACATGCCATTCACAGCAGAGAATTATACCCGTTTTGAGAACTAGCTCTTGAACGTTACCGATGCCCTGTGGAGATAGAATGTTTGATCATGGTCCAGTGACCATGTGTCTGGAGCTGCCTGTGAAGAACTGGATTTGCTTGGATTGCCAAGTCAAAGTTGGACAGGTCCACTAGCAATCCATTGTAAGATTGAAATAGTATATTCGGATGAAGCCTAAGCAGAACTAGAAGACGTGAGTAAGCTGAATAAGCAGGTATCCCAGACATCATTCTCCCCCACCACAGTTATACCAGTACCCTTCCTTCGGCTTGCACCTGTGGATGTGTGGGCAGCTTGTATGGCCCGCTGAAAGAGGGAGAAAAAGAGCAAGCTTGCTTTAACGATAGTCATTACCCCAGCCTCTGAGTGCATACTTAGAATTGATGTACTTGGCCCCACACTGAGTCCAGAGCTATCAGATGACACCAGGAAAAATGCCATCCTAAATGTTAGGCTCACCCCTCTGCATTTTTGTCTTCTCCAATATATTGATCCCGCGTCTTTAATATTTTGTGTAGTTTTTATAGTTGCCCTCAGCATGAGTTTTAAACTACCAGTATACGGTTACCAAGCACAGAAGTTTCACTGATTTATTTTTCATCTCATTCAAATCTGTTATCTGCCGTTGAATATTTAATTTCAATGACTGTGTTTCGCATTTCTAAATGCTGTTTTATTTTTCGTATCTGCCTATTCTTTTTACATAATGTCATGCTCTTATTGTTTTTATTCATTGTATCTCTTTAATCATTTTAGCTGTACCTTACAGTCATTTTTAGATTATTTTTCTATTATCTATTATTCTTGAAGTGCTTATCTATCCTTATGTTGGTTATCTCTGCTGATTTTGCTCATGGTATTTTATTTCCTTCTGTGTTTTATAATTTTGTTTTTTGGCTCATTTTCAACTGGCTTTCTTTTTGTTTGGGACTCCTGTGAAGCCTGAGTTGTGGTTGGGTTCCTCCACTGTGGCTTTACATTGAATTCTACCAAGTGTCCAGTGGTACCATATCATTGGCCCAAGAAAATAACTTACTTTGATTGCTCATCTTGGAAAAAATGTGAATCAGCCTTCAAGCCTGCGTGGGATGCAGGTCTAGGGTTTCAGTTTCTCACAGAAATCTGCTTTCATTTCTTTGCATCCAGAACCCCATGCCAAGACAGCTTCCTTGTCATTTCTAGTCTCCCTTTCTTGGATGGCTTAGCTCTCTGAGAGTCCAGGTTCTTCATAGAAGTCTCAGTTTCAATTTCTCACCTCTCACAGAGCCAAGAACTTATGTGGATAATAAAACTTAAGCTCTATCCTTTCATAGATCCAATAACCACTCCTGTAGCTACTACAGCTTAAGTCACATGCTTTCAGCTCTCGTTTTCAATTTCTTCTCCATTTTTGATACCTGAAGATTACCCTATCTTTTTTCTGTGTTCAGCTACGTGTATAAAAGAAGAAAAAAAAATTGTATACAATGATAGTGGAAGGGCCTCTGTTTAGCTTAGTGTGCCATGTTTCCAGAACCAGAATCTTTCTTGACTACTGATCATTAGTCAGCTGACTCCTTGAAAATGATCACCCACTTTGAGAGGCCAAAAAACTTTCATTTTAACACCCATTATATTACTCTTCTTTAGTGCTTTTGCAGCACAATCATTTTTGCCATGCCCCCAACCAGTATGGGTCAAAAGTAATGGCAGGAAGAAAAACGACAGTGGAGAGCAACTGAGAAAAAGGCGTAAAAGTGTATCATATGGAGCTACCCTCATTGGCTGGCTGGCAGGGAGAAAATTATATATTAACTTTATTGGACAGTACTGTAATTAATAATTTGTTTTGCTTTATACTGTAGATCTTAATAGGATAGTAACTCTGGGATAAACAATGCTATAACAAATTGCTGGCAAATGCATTAATTTAGACTTGTGTTGCTGTAATTCGGAGACTAGTCAGAAGATAAAACCTTAAATATCAGAGAGTCCTTATCTGTCTTCATGAATCATTCATTTTATTTTGCATATCACTGAATTTCAAGCTAGTGAATTTCATAACTAGTGAAAATAGAATAGAGACATTTTATATTCCTCGCCAACCCCCTTCTCTTTTCCTCTATATGACTGAATTTTCTTACTGAATTTTTTTTTTTTTTTATTGTAGATTGTAAAACTGCCAGTCATCCGCTACAGTGACCCAACATTGGTGTTTTCTTTTCTGTTGCTTTATGGCATCACCACTATCCTCTTTGCCTTCATGCTTACCACGTTCTTCAGTAAAGGTAAGTCCAGAAATCTCCTTCCGCCAAGTCCTCAGTCATTTTCATGGACCCAGTAGGAGCATAGTAGGAGCACCATGAAAAGATGGAATGCGCAGGATAAGGTTGGTGTCTACAACTGCCTCTTTGGATTTTCATAAACTGGCAACTACCCTTTCCTCCACTTTTTCAGCCACCACTGTTTCTAGTTTTTCCTGGATATATTCAGCTACCATGGATAATACTGATCCTCCCTACATTATCTCAAATTTAAAAACATGCTCAGAGATTGAAAATGGCTTCCACGGTCTAAATTCCAACCCCTGAAGTTTTTAGATTGGCCAACATGGGTTTTGTTTTAATGCTCTTAGGCCAGTGTTCTCAACCAGGAGGAATTTTGCCTCCCCAGGGGATAATTGGCCTGTCTGGAGACATTTTTGGCTGTCGCAGCTTGGAGGGTGCTAGTAGTATTTGGTGAGTAGGTGCCAGGGATGGTGCTAAATATCCTACCATGCACAGAACAGTTCCCTGCAACAAAGAGTTATCTGGCCCAAAATGTCAATAGTGCCAAGGTGGAGGCAAAGTATTCGCGGCTCCAGTTTCCCACAACTCTCCTTCATTTTGCACCACTTCCCTCATATAGTAATCTACCTGGTTCCTGAAAGAGCTTGAGTTTGCAGTATCGGAGTCCTATTCATTTTCCATCTCCAAACCACAAATAACTTGGAGATTTAAAGATAGATAATTTTATTAAGAAACCAAAATAATAAAACAATGCAACAAAGTACAAAAATTAGATGTAAGATGGCTAGAGTTACAAAGGAACTACTAAGATTTCTGAATTGAGTTATATGCAAAACAGAAGCACTTACTGTTAGGACCTGAAGTAGGTTTGGGCTGGCTATTTTTACGGAGGTCCCTGGGTGGCGCAAAGAGTTCGCACTTGTCTGCTCACCTAAAGGTTGGCAATTGAAACCCACCCAGTGGCACCATGGGAGAAAGGCGTGGCAATCTCTTTGCATAAAGATTACAGCCGAGAAAACTGTATGGAGCAGTTTACTCTGTAACACACGGAGTCACCATGAGTTAGATTCAAGTCCACGGCAACAGGTTTGTTTTTTGGTTTGTTTGTTTTCCAAGAGTGGTATATTTCTCAGCACTTTCCAACATTAGTTTTGGAGGTAAGCCTCCAGTTTTCTCTTCTGGTTTTCTCTCCCATCTGCTCTGCCTGCTGTAGCACTGCCCTCTGCAGCTTCTACATTCTTCTCCTGACTTTCAGGTCATCCTTAAGCTGCATCCTTTTAACTCCCTGAAGGTTTCTGTGGGTCAAACATTAGTAAATTCTTCCCTCATGGCTAACCCATTAGTTTTTGTTGTATCCAATTTAACTGAAGCACATTTACTTTCAATAGGATTAGACTTCTTTTCCTTTTGTAGATGCCATTGAATCCTGAACTTCCTGGCTAGTTCCAGTTTCAAAGGTAGTGAACTTACTATTCATGCATACTCTATTCGTAAATTCACCTACTTGCTAGAATTTATTTGTAACCTCAAAATCTGGCATCAGTTACAGTGCTGGTGACTGTGAGTTCAGTGATAAAAAATCAGCAATATGTATTAAAAACTTACTGGTAAGGTGTCTTTAAACAGAAACAAACATAAAACAGTTACCCTGTTTTGAGACACGGAGTCCTGTCAAGCAGTCAGCACTATCCAGAAACATTACAGAGTGAGGTGAGGCACTGATAAAAAGATACACAGAATGACAAAGCCTAAAGTGTGGAACTAAAATCAAGAAGAGGTGGTATTCTGAATCACATAGCTAAAGGCACATTAAGTCCAAGAAAAAGTGAGTTCAAGAACTGAGTCCAAGTGGTAATTTCAGTACGGAATTGGGTGGGATTAGGTTTTTGAAAAAACACTTAAAAAAAACTTAGTTCTCTTTTAACAGAGACTTTTTTCTAAGCCCAGTAACCCTGCTTTCTGTAAGGGGTGGGGTGCAGTCACTAGTCTGAACCTGTGTTTGATACCTTTTTAGTGTCTTCTAGTCTTAGTTCTGATGGAGTACTAGTGTTCAAGTTCCCAGCCCCACTCACTTGCCCAGATTCTTATTGATGATTATCATTCATATAGTATGAATGGTTACTATCATTCATCAAATATGAAGAATAATTACATTTTTATAGTACATCGTGTTTTAAACATAGATAAAAAAAAAAAGAGTACATATATATTACCGCATTAGCAAAGATACCTCATATTCTTCAGATTCCATTCATAGGAAGATGAAATGATTAGAACATCAGTAAATTTTTTCGGACACGTAAAACTGCATATATTAACTACATCAAAACTTAGAGATACAACTGCCCCATAGGGCTTCCAGGGAGCACCTGGTAGATTTGAACTATTGACTTAATATATTTTGAAATTTATCTCTCCAGACATTTCTTTATTATGCATACATACATGTAGAATTTTACTTATGTGATACATCCATTTTTAAGCTTAATATTATCAATAAATGAATAATTATACATGTTTTAATAGTGATGTTGTACCCTTTTACAGTATTGTTATTTCCTTTATCAGTTCCCTATTGATACTATTTGAAAAAGATTGGAATTAATATCTTTTTGCATAGATTTTTTCAAATTCGTGAAATTATTTCCTTTAAGTAAATTCTTAGGAACATAATTGGGCTCTTTATTTTAATGGATATAAATGTTAATCATTTTTCTAGAAGTGTGATTTCCAGAAGTAACTGTCAATACCACAAATGACAGATTTGGTAAATGAACAAATGCTTTAGTATAAAATTCAGTGTGCTATAGCACAGAAGGATCCCTGATGGCACAGTGGTTAAGAGCTCAGGCTGCCAGCCAAAAGGTCAGCAGTTTGAATCCACCAGCCGCACCTTAGAAACCCTACAGGGCAGTTCTACTCTGTCTTACAGGGTCGCTATGAGTCGGAATCAACTCCACAGCAACTGGTTTATAGCACAAAAAAAGATGTCCCATTTTTTAAGTATGTTTTTATGATTTCGATTCTTTTCCTTCAAATATGCAGCAAACACGGCTATCACCATTGGAGGGTTCATCTACTTTGTATCCTATCTCCTGTATTTTATCATCAGTCCTCACTATGTTTGGATGCCATTTCGTGGGAAGCTATTTTCCTGTCTCTTATCAAATGTTGCCATGACATTTGGGATCAATCTTCTAATTAAACTTGAAAGTATAGGTGAGTATTTTCCTTTTCAAATTTTGGTTCTGCTTAGTTAATTCCTTGGCCATATTGAGGAACGATAAACATTGGAATCCCTTACTGTCAAGTAATATTTAAAGGGAACTTTGAATGATTTTTAGTTAGGATAAGAATAATAACTTGATGGTTATGTTGGAGTTAATGCCACAGTAGTAAAAAAAAAAAAAAAAAAAAAAAAACTGGGCTTGCAGAACCAAAGTTATCTAGGATCCATATTTGACAGTGTTTTTTATTCAATTGCTAAAATCTAAAAAAAAGACCTTAAGAATTGGAGAATGAAGTTTTTTTTTTTTTTATGTAATCAGTAAAGTACTAATTGAGTACCTTCACTTACCCAGCTTTGTACTAAATCTGAGGGATGCAGGCAAAGCATAAGTAATTATCCTTCTTTTTTTTTTTTTTTTTTAAGGAACTAACAGTTTACTTATGAATGTACCCGAAAAAGAATCAAAGATAAAACAGTTGATCTAAGTGCATTAGAATTAGAGCTAAATGGCTTTATTATTTTTAAACGAAAGAGAAAAACCTAAGCATTGTTTTAGGGCCTAGAAAAAAGAATAAAACAAAATAAAAAGAAAGATATGGGTAAAAGTAATTAATTTTTAGAAGAAAATGCAGTGGCAACACTCTCAGTCCTAGCTTTTAACAATGGATTATTTTATTTTATTGTACTTTAAGTTAAAGTTTACAGTTCAAGTTAGTTTCTCATACAAAAATTTATACACATATTGTTATATGATCCTAGTTGCTCTCCCTACAATGTGACAGCACACTCCCCCTTTCCACTCCAGATTTCCCATGTCCATTCAACCAGCTCCTGTTCCTTTCTGCCTTGTCATCTTGTCTCTGGACAGGAGCTGCCCATTTAGTCTCATGTATAAAAAAAAAAAAAAAAAATTTTTTTTTTTTATCTTCTTAAGCTAAGAAACAGTGTCTTCGCAAGCACCATTTTATGTCTCATAGTCCAGTCGAATCTTTGTCTGAAGAGTTGGCTTCAGGAATGGTTTCAGTTCTGAGCTAACAGAGAGTCTGGAGGCCATGTTTTCCAGGATCCCTCCCGTCTCAATCAGACCACTGAGCCTGGTCTTTTTTACTACAATTTGAGTTCTGCACCCTACTTTTCTCCTGCTCCACTGGGGACTCTTTGTTGTGTGTTCCCTGTCAGGGCAGTCAACAATGGATTATTTAATATAATAACAAAAGCACAAACAGCAAAAGACAAAATAAATAAATGGGATCTCATAAAAATTAAAAACTTTTGTTCATCGAAAGACGTTACCAAAAAAGTGAAAAGACGGGCTACTAGCTGGGAGAATATTTCTGGAAACCATATATCTGACAAGAATCTAATATCCAGAATATATATAAAACTTTGACAACTTAACAACAGAAAGACAACCCAATCATAAAATGGGCAAAATACTTGACTAGATATTCACCAAAGAGGACATTCAGACGGCCACCAAACATATGAAAAGATGCTCAATGTCATTAGCCATCAGAGAAGTGCACTCAGAGAAATTCACCCTGGTGGCGTAGTGGTTAAGTGCTACGGCTGCTAACCAAGAGGTCGGCAGTTCGAATCCTCCAGGCGCTCCTTGGAAACTCTATCGGGCAGTTCTACTCTGTCCTGTGGGGTCTCTATGAGTCGGAATCGACTCAACGGCACTGGGGTTTTCTTTTTTTGGTTTAGGATGGCTAAGATAAAACAAAAAAGAAAATAACAAATGTTGGCAAGGATGTGAGGAAATTGGAAACCTTATCCATTGTTGATGGGAATGTAAAATGGTACAGCAATTAAGGAAAACAATGTGGCAGTTTTTCAAAAAACTAAAAATAGAACTACGATATGACTCAGCAGTTCCATTCCTAGGAATAAAAGGTTTGAAAGCAGAGACTCAAAAAGAGACTTATATACCAGTGCTCATTGCAGTACTATTCACAGTAGCCAAGAGGTGGAAATAACCTAAATGCTCATCGACAGATGAATGAATAAACAAAATGTCGTACATACATACAATGGAATACTACTCGGGTAATTTAATTCTTAATACATATTACAGTATGGATGGAGCTTGGAGACATTATGCTGAGCAAAATAAGCCAGTCACAAAAAGACAAGTATTGTATGACCTCACTTACATAAAAAGACAAGAAAAGGCAGATGTATAGAGACCAAAGTTTATTAGTGGTTATCAGGGGCAGGATAGAAGGGGAAAGGAGGGGTTAACAATGATGGAAAAATTGCATTGATTAAGGGTAGGGCTGCCCAGCCAATTATTGTAATTGCTGTCAATAAGTTGTACACCTTTAAAGTGTTGAACCTGGCAAAAGTTATATGACAGATACATTTATAACAATGACAAAAAAAAAAAAACTGCTAAGGCTGCTTACGTACAACCAAACACCTCATGGGATTTGGTTCCTTGGTTTGGAGGTTTAGGGTCATGATTTCATGGGCATTCCAGTTAACTGGCCTAATAACACTTCTAATGCTTCTTTTCTACCTCCTAGTTCATTGCATAGTGCCTGGGGTCTTAAAAGCTTGCGAGCGACCCATCCAAGACACAGCAATTGGTCTCTATTCACCTAGAGTAACAGAGGAAGGAGAGGCAGGAATAGGACGAGGATATGGAATGTATGGCTAATTCCCTCCATGAACAGCTGCCTCCCTTTGCCGTGAGACCAGAAAGAACTGGATGGTGCCTGGTGACCATTACTGGAACCCCTGAAACTTGCCCTGAGATAACTTTTAACCCTTACACCAGAAATATCCCCTGAAGTTTTAAAACCAAACAATTATTTAGCTTAACTAGTTAAAAAAAAAAAAAAAAAAAAGGACTACCTTGAGCATTATGCTCTTTTAAGACCTGTGTATATGGGATCAAACTGACAACAGCAACTCAAAAGATTAGATAGGAATCTAAGATTAGGCAAGAAATGGTATATGTGCTTGTTTGGGGGACAGCAAAAACTAGAGGTTGTAGAGCTATGGTTTCCTTCTTGGTGAAGTGTAATAATGTCTGAAGATAGTACTATAGCTTGAACATGAGTCAGCTGAATGTGGCAGGCAAGCAGGAGTTGGAAATCCAGTACTAAAGTGTTTCGTTTTTGTAGAGCCAACTCAACTATAGTTCTGCTTCCCTTCTTTCAGTGATATAGAAATAATTATTTCTGAAGCCAAAGCAACCTCAAAGATACTTCTTAAAAAAAAAAAAAAAATCAAGGAATTTTTAGGTAGTGAGTATTTTTTTCTCTAATTCCTTCGATAAATGCTTTTTCTGTGTTATAATAAAATAGCAATTACCACTGAAAGAGGTTTTCTTTTTTTTTTTTTTTCATTAGAAGGATTTACAGTCTCTGGTAACTGAGGATAGATCCCTCACCCTAAAATCAAAGCCAAGGATGTACAGTTATGGGTTTGATGTTTCAAGTTGCAGTTAATTTGAAATATAAACTATCGAATCAAAAAAGATAATATTCTATTAAAAATAGCAAGTATTCAAAAAATAATATAATAACAGTACTTTGGAAACCCTGGCGGTGTAGTGATTAAGTGCTACGGCTGCTAACCAAAGGGTCAGCAGTTCAAATCCACCAGGCGCTCCTTGGAAACTCTATGGGGCAGTTCTACTCTGTCCTATAGGGTCGCTACAAGTCGGAATCTACTCGACGGCACTGGGTTTGGTTTTTTTAACAGTACTTTTACATCTTTTTGTTTGTTGGTTTAATCGGCTGTCTTCGGGGATAATTCTAATCAAATCTGACATAAAATAACTGTCTTTTGTTAATGTTTCAGAGGTCGGAGTTCAATGGCGAAACCTCAAAAAGCCATTCGGCCTTACAGATAATTTTGCTTTTGGCCATGTGATGGTGATGTTGTTGGTTGATGCTTTTTTATATGCTGTAGTAATCTGGTATATGGAAGCTGTTTTTCCAGGAGAGTACGGTGTGCCTCACCCTTGGTACTTTTTTGGCAAGGTATGTTTTAAACCTTATAGGAACAGAATTTCTTTCTGGGCTTGAAGTTAAAATGATGTATTATTAATTGAATCAAATGGCCAGTTAACAACGCTCAAGCCCACCATTGCCAGCTTAATGATAAGATTAAAATTTCTGCTCCTTGTAAGATACAAAATAAAAGCTATGGAAATACAGTAAAAATACTGTTTCTGAGAATACAAGTTATCCCAGGAATCTTAAAAATATATAATTTTTAAAAGGATAAAGACCCTTTTTTTCTCTCAAAGTGTTCTAAGAAATTAGATCTGAAATCCGGAGATACTAAATGGCTCTGAGAAGGCCGATAGCTATTTTAATAAGTTTGGGAAGGGTAGGTCCAGTATAGAGCTAAAGTTTTGCGATTCTGAACTCAAATCTGAGATTTTTTTTTTTATTATGGAAGGTAAAATACAGTCATGCACTGCATAACATCCATTTGGGACAACGTCTGACCACATATACATCCATGGTCCCATAAGTTCAGAAATCTCGATCAGAGAACAAGAAGTAGCGGATGTAACAGGACCTAGTGAATGCAGCAGTTTCCCACATGCAACGCATAAATCTCATGTCTCTTGTATACAAAGTGATTGCACTCCCAGGTGTATAATAGGCTTTACAGGGGTAGGTTCATGACTGTGGGTTGTATGTAAGTTGGATGTTTGTAACCTGGGCACTGCCTGTATGTAATATGGTGTTCACGCAAGGTCCAAATCTCGTAAAATCCTATTTCATAAAAGATATTGTGGACGTTAAGTGACACATGACTGTATCTAGATAGATCTAGAATATCTAGATTATCCTTTTCCACAAAATAAAATCATAATGTGTTTTTTGTTTTTGAGAATATACACAACAGAACATCCAGCAATTCAACAATTTCTCTATGTACAGTTCAGTGAAATTGATTACATTGTTCAAGTTGTGCAACCATTCTCACCCATGTCTGCCTTGAGCACTGTGCTCTTTTAAGAACTATCTATACGGGATCAGATTGACATCAGCAACTTGAAAGAGTAGCTAGGGAACTTAGAGGGCAATGAGTTTATGTTAACGGGGGAGGAACGGTTAAAAAATCATATTCATTTTATTTCTCAAAGTAATTTGATGCTGTATGTGAAGATATAATGTAGTAATCTAAATTTTGATTTTCTTTAGTCTTCCTACTGGGATAAGGACACAAAACCCATTTTGACCAGAAGGAAGAAACATTTAGGTGTTAAGAAACAAGATGATGAATTCTTTGAACCTGAACCTGAAAACTTGGTGGCTAGTATCCAAATCAAAAATTTGTCTAAGGTATTGTTTCCTGGGTCATTTTTCCCATTGAGGCTCAAAGTACATTATTTAATTTTTTTTGTGAATATAAATATGTTTCCATTGTTGAAAATTGAGAAAATATTTTTAAATGTAAATAATTATTAAATCATAGTATATAATTTTGTATTCTGCTTTTATTTATAACATTGTGTCATAGCATTTTTTAGTATACATTTTGAAGACTATGATTGTAATGACTGCTGTAATTTTGATAAGCTATAATTTATTTATCTCACCTTAGTTAAACATGCTGGGCTATATAAAAATTTTTGTTGTTGAAAATGTTGGAGTTAATATCTTCTGCATAGTTCTTTGTCCACAATTCACGTTATATATGATAGATTCCTAGAAGGGAAATTGTTATATCAAAGACTATGAAGATTTTGTAATATATATTACCAAATGGTTTTCCAAAAGAGTTGTACCAATTTACATTTCTGCTAACAATGCCTGTTGCATCATACCCTGAGCATCATTGATTATTAAGATTTTTATATCTTGGCTCATTCAATGGATAAAAAAATATATCTTTTGCCTTGAATTTCGTTTTTTAGTACTGCTTATAATAATAGTGAACATTTATTATATGCTTACTTTATGTGTAACATCCAAACCCAATTGCTGTCGGTAGATTGCGACTCATAGTGACCCCGAATGACAGAGTAGAACTGCCCCATGGAGTTTCCAAGGAGCGCCTACTAGATTCGAACTGCCGAGCTTTTGGTTAGCAGCTGTAGCTCTTAGTCACTATGCCACCAGGGTTTCCATGTGTAACATACATTATCTTATTTAATATTCACCTTTTTCTTTTACTGTGGGAAAATATACGTAACGTAAAATTTACCATTTTAACCATTTTTAAGCATATAATTCAGTGGTGTTACGTACATTCACAATGTTGTATGGCCATAAACCAAAATCAAACCAAACCCAATGCCACTGAGTCAATTCCTAGTCATAGCAACCCTATAGGACAGAGTAGAACTACTCCATAAGGTTTCCAAGGAGCGGCTGGTTGATTCAAACTGCTGACCTTTTGGTTAATAGCCAAGCTCTTAACCAGTGTGCTACCAGGGCTCCTGTGTAGCCATAAGCGCTGTCTATTTCTAGAACATTTCATCACCTGAAACAAGCTCTATACTAATTAATCACTCCCCATTCTCATCTACCCTCAGCTCCTGTAACCATTATTCTACTTTCTGTCTCTATGAATTTGCCTATTCTAGATATTTATGTATATACTTTTTGTGTGTGTGTGTGTCTTATTTCGTTTAGCATAATATCTTCAAGTTTCATTCATGTCATAGCATATATCAGAATTTTATTCCTTTTTATGGGTGAATAATATTCCAATGGATATATATGACACATTTTGTTTATCACAGAATCTGTGATGAGCAGGAGGATTGTTTCTACCTATTGCAACTGTGAATAATGCTGCAGTGAACATTGATGGACAAATACCTGTTTAAATTCCTGCTTTCAAGACTTCTGAGTATATACCAGTGAGTGGAATTGCTGGATGATATGGCAGTTCTACGTTTAACTTTTTGAGGTGCCACCAAACTGTTTTCCACAATGGCTGCACTATTTTATATTCCCACTAGCAATGGATGAAAGTTCCAATTACTCCATGCCTTTGCCGGAATTTTTTATTTTCTGTGGGTTTTTTTTTTTTGTTTTGGTTTTTGTAATAGCCATCCTACATATATATACATACATACCCGTTGCCCTCGAGTCAGTTCCTACTCAGCGACCCTGTAGGATGGAGTAGAACTGCCGCATAGAGTTTCCAAGGAGTGCCTGATGGATTCGAACTGCCACACTTTTGGTTAGCAGCCATATCTCTTAACCACTACACCGCCAGGGTTTCCAGTAGCCATCCTAGTGGTTGTGAAATGTTGTTTTAATTTGCATTTCCCTAATGACTAATGAAAGGAGCCCTGGTGGCTCAACAATTAAGCGTTTGTCTGCTAACTGAAAGGTTTTGAAAGAAAGACCTGATGGTCTGCTCCTGTAAAGATTACAGTCTAGAAAACTTTATGGGACAGTTCTACTCTGTCACTTGGGGTCACTATGAGTCTACATGACTTGGCACCTAGCACCAACAATGAATAATGATGTTGAGCATCTTTTCATGTGTTTATTGCCAGTTGTATATCTTATTTGGAGAAGTATCTATACAAGTCCTTTGGCCATTTTTATATTGGTTTGTTTGTTTGGTTGTTGAGTCATAGGAGTTCTTCATATATTCTTGATTCTAACCTCTTATCAGATGTATGATTTAAAAATATTTCTCTCATTGTAACCAAAAGGTCGGCAGTTCGAATCCACCGGGCACTCCTTGGAAACTCTGTGGGGCAGTTCTACTCTGGCCTATAGGGTCGCTATGAGTCGGAATCGACTCAATGGCACTGGATTCTGGGTTTATTGGGTGGGAGGACTATTCACTCTCTTGATAGTGTCCTTTGATGAACAAAAATTTTTAATTTTGATTTTCTTTTATTACCTGTGCTTTTGAACCCTTGAGAAATCATTGTCTAATCCAAGGCCATGAAAATGTTCACCTGTGTTTCCTTCTAAGATTTTTATAGTTTTATCTGTTCAATTTAGGTCTTTGATTCATTTTAAGTTAATTTTTTAATATGATGTAAGGTAAGGGTTCAGCTTCATTCTTTTGCACGTGGATATCCAGTTTTTCCAGCATCATTTGTTTAAAATACTATTCCTTTTCCTATTGAATGGCCTTGGCACCCTTGTCAAAATTCAGTTGGCGATAGATTTATGAGTTTATTTCGGGGCTCTCTTTTTTGTCCTTTTGGTCTATATGCCTATTCTTTTGCCAGTACCACAATGGTTTTGATTACTGTAGCATCATAGTAAGTTTTGAAATCAGAAAGTGTGAGTTCTCCAACTCTTCCTTTTCAGAATTGTTTTGACTGTTCCAGGTCTCTTTAGGTTCCATATTAATTTGAAGATATGTTTTTCTGTTTCAGTAAAAAACACCATTAGGATTTTGATAGGGATTCCATTGAATCTGTAGATCACTTTGGGGCATATTGCCATCTAAACAATTTTTTTAAATATTATGTTTTTGGTGAAGGTTTACACAGCACCATCTAAACAATTTTAAGTGCTCTTTATCACATTGAGGAAATTCCCTTCTTTTCCTAGATTGATGGTTGTTTTTATATATCACATATAGATTCACTTTCAGGAAAACGTGCTCTGGAGAGAAGAGATATGGGTAGAAAATCTTTTGCTAGCACCTCAGAAGAGGACTTCTTGAAGAGTTTAAGCATGTGACCCATGAATTCCTTAACAGAAGCCAGGAATAGAGATGTAATTACCCAGGAAATACCTGTGGAGGATGCTCTTGTGTAATGGAGTGGGTCCCTGTGATACACATGGGGGATCTACAAGGTTCTTGAGGTTTTTACACCAGCAGAAATACTGCTAGCTTGGGCTAAAAGAGACAGAGAAAGGATGAAATGAAGGAAGGCTGTCAAACACCTAAAGTTCTACAGGCAGAAAATGGACTGATAAACTACTCAGCTACCGACACATGCCACCCTTCATTAAAGGAATGACTCAGAAAGCAGAGCTTTAAGCCCAGAGGGCAGAGCCTCAAACTTAGAGGGCAGTTACAAGCCCAGATGATGTATATAACTATGAACCTAAGAGTATTATTCTCAAGCTCTGAAACCTACTGTTGTTTTTCTGGCTAGATTTCAAAATTGCTTGGGATAGATAACTTCTTTTTTCCTTTTACTTTCTCCTTTTTTGAATGGGAATGTCTGTGATTATTATTGTATGCCTATCCTGCCTTTGTATTTGGGAGCAGATGATTTGTTTTTTTGTTTCACAGGTCCAAAAATGAAGAAGAAATTTTCCCCAGGCTGTGTCATATCCAGAGTCTCACTCATACCTGATTTAAGTGGTTTAGACTATGAGATTTGGAACTTTTCTGAGTTGATGAGTTTTAGATGAGATTTTAGACTTTCAGTTGATGCTGTAGTGGGTTGAGACCTTGGAGATGGGGTAAAAGTATTTTGCATGTGGGGTGGACGTGAATCTTTGAAAGCTAGAAGGCAGGCTGTAGGAGGTTGAATAGTATTCCACTCCAAAAGATGTAGATGTCCTAACCCCTAGAACCTGTGAATATGTTGCTTTATAGGCAACCGGGACTTAGCAGATGTGATTATGTTAAGGATATTGAAGTGGGGAGATCAGCCAGAATTATCTGAGTGGACCCATTGTACAGGTAGTCTCTGATTAACATTGTATTCCAGTTATGACAAACCATACTTAATGACTGTGTTTTGGGTGTTTTTTTTTTTTTTTTTGGTATGTCTTATCGTTAGTCATATTTATTACATACAGTGTTACATACACTGTAATAAATATACATGTGTTACAGTGCATAATTTGCTGAAGTTACCATTCTCAGATGTAATGTTTCTAACCCCTAAAGACAAAGATCATATTTATAAAAATACTGATAATATAATAAAAGGCAATAATAAAACTTAAAAAAAAAAATGAGGTATCCAACCTACATCAGAACTGACTTAGAGTTAAGTAGTTGTTGGAAAAGAACCCTGTTAAAAGTTGGGGACTACTTATTTTCACAAGGGTCCTTATAAGTAGGGAGGCAGAGAAGTTAGAGGAGACATAGTGATGGAATCAGAGATCAGAGTGATGCAGTTCTAGGCTTTGAAGATGGAAGAAGTCCACAAGCCAAATAATGTAGTCAGTCCCTAGAATCTGGAAAAGAAAAGGAAATGGGTTTTCCCCTAGAGCCTCCTGATGGAATGCAGCCCTTGATTTTAGCCCAGGGAGACTTACTTTGCACTTCTGACCAACAGAACTATAAATTTGTTATTTTAAGTCACCAAGTTTGTGGTAGCTTGTTACAGCAACAATAGGAAACTAATACACACACACAATTAACTCAAAATGTATCATAGACCTAAATGTAAAAGCTAAAAGTATAAAACTTCTAGAAGAAAACATAGAGATAAATGTTTATAACCTTGGGTTAGGAAATGGTTTTTTAGATATGACACCAAAAGCATAAGCAACAAAAGAAAAAAAAAAACAGATAAATTAGACATCATCAAAATTTAAAACTAATGTGTTTCAAAGGACACCATCAAAAAAGTGAAGACTTTGGATGGTTATGAGGGAAGGAAGGGATAGGAATGGAAAAACACTAAATAGACAATAGATAGGTGGTAACTTTGGTGAAGGGTAAGACAGTACACAGTACTTGGGAAGCCAGCACAACTTGTACAAGGCAAGGCCATGGTAGCTCCACAGATACATGCAAACTCCCTGAGGGACCAAATTGCTAGGCTGACGGCTATGGGGACCACGGTCTGGGGGAATATCTAGCTCAATTGGCATAACATAGTTTATAAAGAAAATGTTCTACATTCTACTTTGGTGAGTAGCATCTGGGGTCTTAAAAGCCAGTGAGCGGCCAGTGCACTGGTCTCACCCCTTCGGGAGCAAAGACAACTAAAGATATAAGGGAAAGATTAGTCTAGAGGACTAATGGACCACATCTGCCACGGCCTCTACTAGACTGAGTCCAGTACAACTAAATGCTACCCAGCTACCACCACTGACTGCTTTGACAAGGATCACGATAGAGGGTCCTGGACAGAGCTGGAGAAAAATGTAGAACAATATTCTAACTCAAAAAGAAAGACTAGACTTGCTGGCTTGACAGAGACTGGAGAAACCCTGAGACAAACCAGACACCCTTTCAGCTCAGTAATGAAGTCACTCCTGAGGTTCACCCTTCAGCCAAAGACTGGACATGCCCGTAAAACAAGACAAGACTAAAGGGGCACGCCAGCCCACGGGCAAGGATTAGAAGGCAAGAGGGAACAGTAGGGAATCCAGGGTTGAGAAGGGAGAGTGTTGACATGTCATGGGGTTGTTAAACAGTGTCATAAAATAATATGTGTACTAACTGTTTAATGAAAAACCAATTCCGTAAACCTTCATCTAAAGTACAACTGAAAAAAAAGTGAAGACGACCTACAAATTGGTAGAAAATATTCTCAAATCATATTTCCAATAAGGGACTTGTATCTAGACTACATGGAGAAGTCTTATAACTTCTTTATAAAGACAAATAACCCAGTTACAAAGTGGCCAAAGGATTGAATAGAAGTACAAGTATCTATTATACAAATAATTATACAAATGGTGATTAAGCACATGAAAAGATGCTCAGCATAATTAGCCATCAGGGAAATGCACATCAAAACCACAGTGAGATACCACTTCACACTCACTAGAATAGCTATAACTAAAAAGACAGAAAATAAGTTTTGGTGAGAATGCAGAGAAATTGGAACCGCCATCATTGCTGGTGAGAATATACAGTGGTATGTGGAAAATAGTATAATAGGGCAGTTCTTTCAAAATGTTAAACATAGAGCATCTGTATGACCCAGCAGTTCCACTCCTCGGCATATATCCAGGAGAAATGAAAACATACGCCTAAACAAATACTTGTACATGAACGTTCAGAGCAACATTGTTCGTAATAGCCTTAAAGTTGGAAACAACCAAATGCCATCAACTGATGAACAAACAAAATCTGGTGTGTCTGTAGAATAGAATGTTATTCAGCAATAAGAGGGAATAAAGTGCTGATACATGCTACACAACACAGGTGAACCTTGAAAACATTGTGTTAAAGAATCTAATCACGAAAACCACCTATGATGCCATTTATGTAAAATGTCCAGAATAGGCAAATGCATAGAGACAGGAAGTAGATTAGTGGTTGCTTGGGGCAGGGGAGGATAAGTGGGAGAGTGGGAGTAGGGACTGATTTCTCACGTGTATTTTTTTTTTTTTTAATGGGGCTTCTTTCTGCTGTATTGAAAATGTTCAAAATCAGATTGTAGGTGATGGTTGGATATACTCTGGATATACTGAATACCACTGAACTGTACACTTTAAATGGGGAATTTTATCTTGTGAGAAATATATCAAAGTAAAAAATTTGATGAAATATGTCTTCTAGATTATGGCTTGCCTTTTAACTTTTGTTTGTAATGCTTTTTATAGACAAGTTCTCTATATTTTTTAAACTTTTTGCTGTACTTTAGATGAAGGTTTTATAGAGCCCACTAGTTTCTCATTAAACAATACACATACTGTTTTGTGACATTGGTTGCCAACTCGACAACATGTCAACACTCTCCCCTTCTTGACTTTGGATTCCTTATTACCAGCTTTCCTGTCCCCTCCTGCCATCTCATCCTTGCCCCTGGGCTGGTGTGCCCATTTAGTCTCATTTTGTTTTATGGGCCTGTCTAATCTTTGGCTGAAGGATGAACCTCAAGAGTGACTTCATTACTGAGCTGTAAGGGTGTCCCCGGGGCCCTAAGTGTTTCTACAGCCTCTGTCAGACGAGTAAGCCCGGTTTTTTGTTTGTGTGTGTGTGTGTGAGTTAGAATTTTGTTCTGCATTTTTCTTCAGCTCTGTCTAGGACCCTCTATTGTGATCCCTGTCAGAGCAGTCAGTGGTGGTGACTGGGCAGTATCTAGTTGTGGTGGACTCAGTCCTAGAGGCTGTGGTAGTTATGGCTCATTAGTCCTTTGGACTAATCTTCCCTTGGGTCTTTGGTTTTCTTTATTAGCCCTCACTCCAGACAGGTTGGGACCAGTGGAGTATCTTAGATGGCTGCTCACAAGCTTTTAAGACCCCAGACGCTACTCACCAAAGTAGGATGTAGAGCATTTTCTTTGTAAACTGTGTTATGCCAATTGAGGTAGATGATCCCCCAAGACCATGGTCCCCACAGCCCTCATCCCAGTAATTTGGTCCCTCAGGGAGTTTGGATGTACCTGTGGAGCTCTCATGACCTTGGGAAAATTGGACAAGATTGGACAAAGATTGGACAAATTGTGCTGGCTTCCCCAGTATTGTGTCGTATCTTACCCTTCACCAAAGATACCACTTGTCTATTGTCTATTTGGAGTTTTTCCCTCTCACTTTTCCCCTCCCTTGTAACCATCAGAGATTGTTTCTTATAGTGTGTAAACCTTTTCATGAGTTTTTATAGTAGTGGTCTCATACAATATTTGTCCTTTTGTGATTGACTTATTTCAGTCAGCATAATGCCCACCAGATTCATCCATGTTGTGAGATGTTTCACAGATTCATCATTTTTCTTTATCATTTCATAGTATTCCATAGTTAGTTTGCCCATTCATCTGTTGACGGGCACCTAGGTTGTTTCTATCTTTTTGCTGTTGTGAACAGTGCTGCAGTGAACATGGGTGTGCATATATCTATTCGTGTGACAGCTCTTATTCTCTAGGGTATATTCCTAGGAGTGGGATTGCTGTTTCATATGGTATTTCTATTTCTAGCTTTTTAAGGGAACACCATATTGTTTTTCCAAATGGTTGTACCATTTTGTTTTCCCACCAGCAGTGCATAACAGTGCCAGTCTCCCTGCAGCCTCTGCAACATTTATTTTCTGTTTTTTGATTCATACCAGTAATGTCAGGGTGAGATGGTGTCTCATTGTTGTTTGATTTGCATTTCTCTAATAGTATAGGGTCACTATTAGTCGGTAATTGACTTGATGGCAGTGGGTTTGGTTTTTTTGGAATGGCTAGTGACAGTGGGCATTTCCTCTTGTATCTATTAGCTGCTTGAATGTCTTCTTTAGGTGAAGTGTGTGTTTATATCTTTACCCATTTTTTTAGTTGAATTATTTGTTTTTTTGTTGTAGAGGTGTTAGATTTTCCTGTAGATTTTAGGAATTAGACCTTTGTTGGATTTGTCATAGCCAAAAAATTTTTCCCATTCTGTAGGTTCTCTTTTTAGTCTTTTGGTGAAGTCTTTTGATTAGCATACCAAAAAAAAAAAAAACTATTGCCATCGAGTCAATTCTGACTCATAATGACCCTATAGGATAGAGTAGAACTGCCCCACAGGGTTTCCAAGGAGCACCTGGTAGATTTAAACTGCCAACCTTTTGGTTGGCAGCCGAACTCTTAACCACTGCGCCACCAAGTTTTCCTTGATGAGCATAAGTGTTTGATTTTTAGAAGATCCCAGTTATCTAGCTTATCTTCTGGTGTATGTGCATTGTTAGTCATGGTTTGTACCCTGTTAATGCTGTTACGGCTTCTAGCGTTGACCCTATTTTTTCTTCTATGATCTTTACAGTTTTGGGGTTTTTTTTGTTTGTTTTGTTTGTTTGTTTTTTAATTATTATCTAGGTCTTTGGTCCATTTTGAATTAGTTTTTTGTGTCTGGTGTGAGGCATGGGTCCTCTTTCATTTTTTTTGCAGCTGGACATCTAGTTTTGCCAGCACCATTTGTTAAAAAGTCTGTCTTTTCCCCCATTTAATGGACTTTGGATCCTTGTCAAAGATCAGGTGACAGTAGGTGGATGGATTTACATTTGGGTTCACAGTTCTGTTCCATTGATACATGTGTCTGTCGTTATACCAGTATCAGGCTGTTTTGACTACTATAGCTGTATAGTAGGTTCTGAGGTCAGATAGTGCAAGTCCTCCTACCTTATTCTTCTTCAGTAGTGCTTTACCTATCTGGGGCCTCTTCCCTTTCCATATAAAGTTAATGGTTTTTCCATCTCTTTAAAGAAAATGCTGTTGGTATTTGGATCAGGATTACATTGTATTTGTAGATTCCTTTGGGTAGAATTAACATTTTCACAATGTTGAGTCTACCTATCCATGAGCATGGTATGTTTTTCTGTTTATGTAAATATCTTGGTTTCTTGGAGTAGTTTTCTTTGTGTTTACACCCCTGGTTGGATTTATTCCTAAGTATTTTTTTTTTAGGGGCTGTTATATTTTCCTGATTTCCTTTTTATAGTTCTCTTTATTGGTGTATAGGTACCCAACTGATTTTTTTAATGTTTATCTTGTATTGTGCTACTCTGATGAATGTTTCTGTTAGTGCCAGTAGTTTTATCGTGGAGTCTTTTGGGTTTTCTATGTATAGTATCATATCATTGGCAAATAGGGACAGTTTTACTTCTTCCTTACCAATTTGAATGCTTTATTTCTTTTTCTTGCCTTATTGCTCTAGCTAGGACTTCCAGCACAATGTTAAATAGGAGTGGTGATAAAAGGCCTCCTTGTCTTATTCCAGAAACCCTGGTGGCGTAGTGGTTAAGTGCCATGGCTGCTAACCAAAAGGCCAGCAGTTTGAATCCACCAGGTGCTCCTTGGAAACTCTATGGGGCAGTTCTACTCTGTCCTGTAGGGTCACTATGAGTCGGAATCGACTCGGCGGCAGCAGGTTTTGGATTTTTGTCTTGTTCCTGTTCTTAAGAGGAATGTTTTCAGTCTCTCTCCATTAAGAATGATGTTGGCTGTTAGTTTTATATAGATGCCCTTTATTATGTTGAGGATTTCCCTTCTATACCTATTTTAGTGAGAGTTTTTATCGGGAATAGATGTTGGACTGTGTCAAATGCCTTTTCTGCATTGATTGAGATGATCATGTGATTCTCTTATTTATGTGGTGGATTACATTGATTGATTTTCTAGTGTTGAGCCATCCTTGCATACCTGGTATGAACCCCACTTGGTCATGGTGTATTATTTTTTTGATATGATGCTGAATTCTGTTGGCTAGAATTTTGTTGATAATTTTTGCATCTACATTCATAAGAGATACTGGTGTGTAGTTTTTGTGTGTGTGTGTGTGGTATCTTTTGCCTGGCTTTGGTTTCAGGGTTATGCTGGGTTCATAGAATGAATTCAGAAGTAGCCCTTCCATTTCTATGTTCTGAAATAGTTTGAGTAGTACTGGCATAAGCTCTTCTCTGAATGGTAGAATTCTCCAGTGAAGTCATCTGGGCCAGGGCTTTTTTTGTTGTTGTTGGGAGTTTATTACCTTTTCAATCTCTTCTCCTGTTATGGGTCTGCTCAGATTTTCAACTTCAGTTTGTGTTAGTTTGGGTAGGTAGTGTGTTTCTAGAAATTTGTCCATTTCCTCTAGGTTTTCAAATTTGTTGGAGTATAGTTTTTCATAATACTCTGTTATCCTTTTTATTTAAGTTGGGTAATGTAATGTCTCCCATTTCATTTCTTATTTGGGTTATTTGTGTCCTCTCCTTTTTTTTTTTTTGTCACTTTGGCCAGTGGTTTTTCGATTTTGTTGATCCTTTCAAAGAACCAACTTTTGGTTTTGTTGATTCTTTTTATTGTTTTTCTGTTCTCTATTTCATTTATTTCTGTTCTAATCTTTATTATTTCTTGTGAGAAGTTTTATATTTTGCTGTAGTCAGATATATCAACCTTTCACTTTGCAATTTTTGCTTTTTATGGCCTGTCTTTAAACCACAGTTATTTTTAGGTTATCCTGTGTTTTCTTCTGCAAGTTTTAAAAGTATGTTTTTCACGTATTGTTTGTTAATCTATTTAAAATCTATATATTGAATAATTGTTTGCTTATTGATTTGTAATGCCCTTTCAAAACATGAGATGGCTTGTTCATACCTTTCCTTTCATATCTCGTTGAAACTCTGTATTATGAACTAATGGGAATTGAAGGTTAAGTAGTGTTTCTCTGCAAGAAAATTCTGAGATGCCTCCAAATAGACACTTAAACATATAACTTCTTTCAGTATTGCAGTACGAAGTAATACTTGTATTCTAGAGATAACATCTAGAAATCTAAAGTATCACATTCTTCTGTTATAAAACTTTTCTCATGTGACATAGAAAGTTATTCTTTTTTGCCTTCTCCACAGATATTTGAGGTGGGGAATACTTTCAAAGAAGCAGTGAGAGACTTGACTCTGAACTTGTATGAGGGGCAAATCACCGCTCTTCTAGGACATAATGGAGCAGGAAAGACCACTGTCTTGTCTCTGCTGTCAGGTATGTTAATTTGTTCCCATTCTGTAGGTTTGCTCTGCACATCGCTTTGCACTTCTAAGACCTGGAAATGTTATTGATTCTCATCACATTATCAAGACTTCACTGATCTCCTTAGCGTTGAGTTGATTAGTATTTCATTGTTACCTATGAAAACAGTCATTGATCAGTCGTCTTGTTTTAGAAAAGGTGTATTTCACTTTAAGAAATAGTTTCTCTTTGGTGTTGCCAGAACAGTGATCTCCCAAGCCAAATACAAACATTACCTAGGTCAACAGTAGAATTGATCTAATATAGACTCATGTGCCACATAACAGCCTGTTTGGGCAACGTCCAACTGCATGTACATCCATGGTTCCATAAGTTTATACAGGCAGTCCCTGGGTTACAGAGGTCCAACTTAGTACAACCTGTAGTTAAAAACCAACCCCCGTAAAGCCTATTATATTAAAGATTCGAGGTACATACAATGGTTTATAATAAGTGGGTACTACTTTTTAACACACATCAAAACATTACTATTCCATCAACAGATGAATAGACAACTAAATATAGTACATACATACAATGGAGTACTACTCAGCCAGTAGGAGAAATGAAGTCTTGATACATGCTACAGTATGGATGGAGCTTGAAGACATTATACTGAGTGAAATAAGCCAATCAAAAAAGGGCAAATATTGTATGACCTCATTTATTTAAGAAGAAAAGGCAAATATATAGAGACCAAAGTTTATTAGTGATTAACAGGGCCAGGAGGGAGGGGGAAGAGAGAGGTTAGCAGTGCTGGGAAAATTGCATCGATTAAGGATACAGTTGCACAGCTGTTTATTGTAATTGCTGTCAATAAGTTGTACACCTGTAGAAAGTTGTGTGATATATTTACAGCAAGGACCAAAAAAAGCTGCTGAGGATGCTTAGGTACAATAAAACACTTTGTGGAATTTGATTCCTTGGTTTCGATGTTTAGGATCATGATTTCATGGAACATCCCAGTTAATTGGCCCAATAACATGTTTAATGGTTCTGTTCTATGTCCTAATTTGTTGCGTAGTGCCTGGCATCTTAAAAGCTTGCAAGCCGTTGTCTAAGGCACAACAATTGGACTCTATTCACCTGAAGCAACAAAGGAAAGAGAGTCAGGAATAGGAGGATATGGAATGTGTGGCTAACTACCTCTAGGACCAGCTGCCTCCTTTGCTGTGAAGCCAGAAAGAATTGGGTGGTACCTGGCTACCCTTACTGAAAGTTTTGATCAAAGATTCCATAGAAGAATCCTGATCAAAAGGGGAGAAATGTAGAACAGAATTGAAAATTCACGGGGACTTCAGACTTCTGGAACCACAGAGGGTGAATGAACCTCTGAAACTATTGCCCTGAGATAATCTTTAAATCTTAAACCAAAAATATCCCCTGAAGTCATCTTAAAACCAAACAGTAACTTGGCCAAATAGCCTCAGAGCCCCAGAATGGCCAGAAATTATCACTCAATTGCAGACTATCCACGTCTTCATCTTCATCTGCAAGCTAAAGAATATTTAAAATATCTGCGATTTACCAGCTGAAAAAAGAACCACCGATTTCATATCCTTGTTATTGTCATTTTTATTATTTATTAAATTTCTTGTAAAATCTTTTCCTAGTTGAAGCACACAAGGGAAAATTCCATCTAGTTTGTTGAAACTAATATTCCCAAGTGGACAACCAATAAAAGATAATGAACATTCATATAAATTTTAATCTAGACGGTGGTTCTAAACCCTGGGCACACTTGAGTATCACCTGGAAAGATTTCTTTAATACCAAGAGCCAAGTCCAGCCCCCAGAAATTCTTATTCATTTAATCTAGGGGGAAAGACCCAAGCATCTATACTTTGCAAAGGTCCTTTGGTAATTTTAATGTGTATCCAAGACCAGTAACCACTGATCTAGGCCCTGCTTAGTAGGCTCGATGTTTCATTATGCTCTTCAGTTATTTCAGGTTACTGTTTTTACCTCCCCTATGAAATTGCAGATTTCTCCTAGCTATAGAGGAGAGATTTCTTCTAGCTCTCTAGGAATTGTAATCATGTCTCCTTTTTGTTGCCCATACTTCACAGCAACTAGAGCTATGTTTTGTATTTGCTCCATTCACCATGAATATAGATTAGCATTTGAGTGCCATTGGATTGGAGTATTGAGATTCAGCCAGAAAAAAGTACTTTCAAGTCAGATGTCAATGGGAAATGATGCATGCTCTCACTGACTGTGTCATCTGCTTGTCCTAGGTCTCTTTCCCCCGACACGTGGAAAAGCATATATTTGTGGATTTGATATCTCAAAAGACATGTTTCATATCCGGAAGAACCTGGGTTTGTGTCCCCAAAATGACCTTTTGTTTGATTATTTAACAGTATCTGAACACCTTTACTTCTTTGCTAGGGTAAGCCAAAGAGAGATTTTTCTTTTTTTCTTATAAACTTAACCTCAGAATGCTTCAGAAGTTCATTTAGAGACAAAATAAAGGCGTTGTCTTGGTTACCTAGTGTTACTGTAACAAATACCACAACTGGGAGCTTTAAAGAGCAGAAATTTATTTTCTCACAGTTCAGGAGGCTAGAAGTCCGAATTCAGGGGGTAGTTCTAGAGGAAGGTCTTTCCTTGTCTTCTAGTAACTGCGTCTAGTAACTAGAGCAATCCTTAGCATTACTAGCCTTGTAGACACATATGTCTCCAGCCTCTTTCTTCCTCTTCTCTATGTGTGCCTCTGTCTATTTTGTTGCTCAGAAGTGATTAGGCTTAGGATTACATTAACATAACAAAAGAAAACCCCTATTTCTAAACAGGGTCATATTTACAGGTACAGGGTTAGGATTTCAGCACATATTTTTGGGGGTGGAAAAAGGGAGACACAGTGAATTCATAACAGGAGTGAAGAAGGGAATTTCCCCAAACTTGCTATTTAAAAAGGGTTTTAGGATAAAATCTTTCTGATGTGGAGGTTAGTAGGTTATCAGAACCTAGTCTGAATTCTCTCTTTTTTGTTTTTAGCTGAAAGGATTGCCTCGGGAAATGTGTCAAAGTGAAATTAATAATATCTTGAATGTGTTTAAATTGCAAGATAAACGACATTCATTTTCTAACTCACTGAGTGGAGGAATGAAGCGCAAGCTTTCTGTCAGTATTGCACTTGTAGGGAATTCTAAGGTATAAATAGGGGTATAACTGAGTCCCCATTACAACCAAAAAATCAGAAAAGCAGCTTATTATAAATCTGAGAGAATGGATAAACTTCTAGAAGATGAACTCCATGAGGAAGCATACTAAGCATCTCTTTCTATACCCTCTAGATCAGGGGTCTGCAGACAATGGCATATGGGCCAAATCTGTCTGTTTTCGAAAATAAAGTTTTTTGGAACATACCCATTCCCATTCCTTCTATGGCTGCTTTGGTGCCACAATGGCAAAGTAGTGTAGTTGTGATGGAAATTGTCTGCCCTGCAAAGACTGAAGTGTTTACTATCTGGCCCTCACAGGAGAAGGTTGCTGACCCCAGCTCTGGATCAGTGGCTCTCAAAGGATGGTCCACAAAGCCAACAGCAGCAGCAGCATTACCTGACAACTTGTTAGAAATGAAATTTTCAGGCCCCACTCAGATCTATGGAATCGGAAACTCTGGGAGTGGGGCCCAGTAGTGCAGTTTCAAATGATTCAAATGAGTAATGCTCTCCAAAAGACTACAATACACACAGATGTTTGCGAACCATTGTTTTAGATTAGCCTGACTTACTGTATGTACTTTGGCCAGTAATGCTGTACAACTTGAAATAAGCCTAAGATTTCCCAATGAATAGGAAGCTTCTCTACAAGTGGGATGGTACCAGTAACTAGGGCTGTATTTTGATCTGTAGGTGGTGATGCTAGATGATCCAACCTCTGGCATGGACCTTATCTCAAGGAGAGCCACCTGGGATCTCCTTCAGCAGCAAAAACGTGGCCGCACCATCCTACTCACCACTCATTCTATGGATGAAGCAGATCTTCTGGGTGATCGCATCGCCATCGTGGCCAAGGGGAACTTGCAGTGCTGTGGCTCGTCACTGTTCCTCAAACAAAAATATGGTTTTTCAAATCTCCATTCTACCCGTTCATGACCTTTTTATTATTTCCACTACCAAACTCATCTTCTTTCAGCATTACATTAACGTAAAATTTCTTTGCACAAGACTCCTTAGTTTCTTATTTCCTCAAGCCTAAACTTTTCTGTTTGACTTTCTGGGTCTTCTAATCTGGCTTCTGCTTCCAGAAACCCAACCCAGTGCTTTCTGCCTAACCAACCTTAATTCCTATTGCTCCCCAGTGTTAACCTGTTCAGGTCATTCCTGCTACCATGAATTCATTCATGTTGTCCCTTCCCTTAAAATATATCACCCTTTCCAAATGGTTGGATGGATGGATGATAAAATGAAGGCAAAACTTCTCTTAAGGGTGATGGAGAAATTCTGGAACAGTTAATGGTGATGGTCAAACAACGTAATGAACATAATTCATGTCACTGAACTGTACATGTGAAGATTGTAGAAATGGCCAATG
The DNA here is from genome assembly GCF_030014295.1 of Loxodonta africana. NCBI lineage: Eukaryota > Metazoa > Chordata > Mammalia > Proboscidea > Elephantidae > Loxodonta > Loxodonta africana. Next base: position 78,111,594 of record NC_087353.1, read on the forward strand.
TTTTCTTATCTACATATTTACCACAATAGAAAAAAAAAATTTAAGGCAAAACAAATAACTACACTTCATTATTAGCCCAGTATTAAAATCCCAGGGTATGAGTAATATGGTTCATTTTTGTATAAGGCTCCAGTGCAATGAGAGTTAAAAAAAAAATCAATAAGTAATTATTGTGCCCCTTGAAACCACTTGAAAACGGAGAGAGAAGGCAAGATAGAGAGGAAATGAGGAATAGGCTTTGCCTTTAAGTTGTGTATGATCTTCCTGGGGAAACCATAGTCACATACATAAACAATGAGTGGTCAGTGTAAAATAGTTTGGCTAAATATTAGAATATGGCATCATCAAGTTAGTGCCACAGGTATTTAACAGAAGAATAGTTGGAGAAAAGGCTATTGGTAGATCTAAAATTGGAAGAGAAAGCCTTCCTGAAAGAAAAGATGAAAAACAAATTTGGATATGTTGAAATTAAAAGATAGAAGACTAAAGCTCAGGCAAGTTTAAAAAAAAGGAAATACAGATTTTGGGGTATGGAGTTTTCCATTATTTTGTAGGTTTTTAGCTTTTTAAAGATTGTTTAAAGTCTTCTTAACTCTATCGGAGTTGAGTGCCTAGTTTTGTGTCACGTTAAACAATAAATTTCCTGGGCATTGAGAAGATGGGGTTAATACTATAAATCAGATAAAATCTCATTCAGTTGTACGTTTCTGTAAAATGTCTTTATTAATTGTAAGCATAATGTGTCTCTTACTGGGAATAAGATAGCATTTAAAACAAGGGCACTTAGGTAGCCAATTGATGGCCTTCAGGGAGTTGTGAATTCCCTGAAATAGTATGTAAAATTGCATTAATATGCACATATCCATTAGCTTTCATCATATTTTCAGTGATCAATCAAAAAAAAGTTTAAGAGCCTCTGATTCAGAGAAAATTTTAATGAAGTGTGCGTAGGTAACCTTAGAATGGTAATGTTAACTCTTAAACTACCTGTTCTTTGTGCAGATGAATCTTTAATGATTTGGATATAGTCAAATTTAAAATGCCACCATTGTAGTTTTTGTTTTTTGCTTGAAGGATTTAGAAAATCTCTTGATGATCTACGTTTCTCATTCTACTAATCACCATTTATTAATAGCTCTTATAGACCAGCACCTTTCAGCCCCATAAATTATGAATCATGTCCAATTTCTTACAGGTTGGGTGGATAGAACAAAGAATCAATTTTTTTTTTATTAACTTTTATTGAGCTTCAAGTGAACGTTTACAAATCAAGTCAGTCTGTCACATATACGTTAATATACATCTTACTCCTTACTCCCACTTGCTCTCCCCCTAATGAGTCAGCCCTTCCAGTCTCTCCTTTCGTGAAAACTTTGGCAGCCTCCAACTCTCTCTATCCTCCCATCCCCCCTCCAGACAGGAGATGCCAACACAGTCTCAAGTGTCCACCTGATATAATTAGCTCACTCTTCATCAGCATCTCTCTCCCACCCACTGTCCAGTCCCTTTCATGTCTGATGAATTGTCTTTGGGGATGGTTCCCGTCCTGTGCCAACAGAAGGTTAGGGGACCGTGACTGCCGGGATTCCTCTAGTCACAGCCAGACCATTAAGTATGGTCAAAGAATCAATTTTGAGAGAGTGAAGATACGGGGAGAATAAAGAGCAGCTTTTGAATAACTAGGGGCGTCTCCATTTGTGTAGTAACAAACAATCTCACCTGTCTTTTTTGGAGTTCATACAATGTGAATCCAGTTCCTTAAGGAAGCAGCAAGGCAGAGTGGAAAGGCTACCACACGAGGAGGACAGCCTGAGTTCTGGTGTCCTCAGCACCACATGATCTCTTCCTGCATTAAGATCTATTAGTTATCCCTGTTACAATCAGATGTAGAAACTCAGAAATTAAAATCATGTGGTCGTGGGTTGTATTTCCTTATGACTTCGCATTGACTCTCTTTATATAACCAGGAGGATATTATTTGTCCAAAGTTCACCATTTCTTGTACTGCTAATATCCCTTTACACATTTCAACCATCTGTAATTTTAAGCATAGCCTTAGCAAGGATTTAAGGTTTAATTTAAAACAACCAGCAAAGCACAGGGACAGGGACTGGCACAAGCAGGTTGAGAGAAAGGAAAGGAACTAAGGTAGTGTAAAAAGGTAGGAGGTGTTCAACCACGTAAGATGCAACAAAGAGTTAAAGACAGTAAGAATTAGTAAGAAAAGATGGGTGACTTGTTAACATGCGTCTTTCATAGTTGGGACCAGGTCTCAGAGGACTTCCTCTGGACATAGATCCCAAATCATGGATCTGATCAATCCCTGAAAAAAAAAAAAAAAAAGAATAATATGTATGTATCCCATACCAAAAAAGAGTTGCCTTTGTTCAGTACTGAAGCATCCAGCAGCTCTAGAATATCACACCTGTATAGTCAGGACAACCCTCCCTCTTTCCGGTATGGCTCTTACATTCCATCTTCAGCAGAGGGCATAGGAAACCAGAGTCTTGGAGCAGCATTTAGAAAGATACTGTTGCAACAAGAACTTATGTGGCAGGCAGTTATTTATTTATTTATTTATTTTGGAAGATTTGACCTGACCCAATCACAGAAATTTTTTTTTTTTTTTAAATCAGAAATTTAAGTAGAGACAAGCAAGAGAAGCTGGAAATGCAAAATTATGATACTTTTTCTTCTCAATTATTTCTTACAGGTGCAGGATACCATATGGTTATGACGAAAGAACCTCAGTGTAAAGCAACAGAAGTCGCCAGCCTTATATATAATTATGTACCAAATGCCATTTTGGAGAGCAATATTGGAGCTGAGTTATCATTTATCCTACCCAAAGAGAGTGCAAATAGGTATGCATCCAGAGAAAAACTAAACTAGTATTCTTCCATTGTTGCAATTTCAAGATTTTGTTAAGTATTTAAACAAGTATATAGAAACAATCATGGCCTTAAGCATTTATTTACATTTGTTTACTTTTTTGGTCATTATCTATGTGATCACATAATTCTATGTAATTGTAACTAGTAGGTGCATATAATTCGAGCTCTTTTCTGTTTAATGTAATTTGTTATATGTGTTTCTATGTATTAATATGATCTGCGTACATATACTGTACAGGTTCCGTTTCATTTTTGACGATTTCCAATTTTCCTAGATTCATACTTTGTACATTCCAAGTTCCCATTATTAATGGATGTTTGCAGCTATTTCTTCTCATTTTGAGTCATGCCACATCAGCAAATGAAGGTCCTGAAAGCTTTACTTCATCCACGTCATTAAGGTCGACTCTCCTTTGAGGAGGTAGCTCTTCCCCAGTCATCTTCCGAGTGCCTTCCAACCTGGGGGGCTCATCTTTCAGCACTATATCAGACAATGTTCTGCAGCTATTCATAAGGTTTTCACTGGCTAATGCTTTTCAGAAGTAGACCGCCGGATCCTTCTTCCTAGTCTGTCTTAGTCTGGAAACTCAGCTGAAACCTGTCCTCCATGGGTGACCCTGCTGGTATCTGAATACCAGTGGCATAGCGTCAAGCATCAAAGCAACACACAAGCCCCCACAGTACGACAAACTGACAGAAATATGGAAGACGGCTTCCTGGCCGACCGACTGGAAGAGATCCATATTAATGCCTATTCCCAAGAAAGGTGATCCAACCGAATGTGGAAATTATAGAACAATATCATTAATATCACAGGCAAGCAAAATTTTGCTGAAGATCATTCAAAAATGGCTGCACCAGTATATCGACAGGGAGCTGCCAGAAATTCAGGCTGGTTTCAGAAGAGGACGTGGAACCACGGATATCATTGCTGATGTCAGATGGATTCTGGCTGAAAGCAGAGAATACCAGAAGGATGTTTACTGTGTTTTATTGACTATGCAAAGACATTTGACTGTGTGGATTATAACAAACTATGGATAACACTGAAGAATGGAAATTCCAGAACACTTAATTGTGCTCATGAGGAACCTTTACATAGATCGAGAGGCAGTTGTTCGGACAGAACAAGGGATACTGACTGGTTTAAAGTCAGGAAAGGTGTGTGTCAGGGTTGTATTCTTTCGCCATACCTATTTAATCTGTATGCTGAACAAATAATACGAGAAGCTGGACTATATGAAGAAGAATGGGGCATCAGGATTGGAGGAAGACTCATTAACAACCTGTGTTACGCAGATGACACAACCTTGCTTACTGAAAGTGAGGAGGACTTGAAGCACTTACTAAGGAAGATCAAAGACCATAGCCTTCAGTATGGATTGCACCTCAACATAAAGAAAACAAAAATCCTCACAACTGGACCAGTGAGCAACATCATGATAAACGGAGAAAAGATTGACGTTGTCAAGGATTTCATTTTACTTGGATCCACAATCAACAGCCATGGAAGCAGCAGTCAAGAAATCAAAAGACGCATTGCATTGGGCAAATCTGCTGCAAAGGACCTCTTCAAAGTGTTGAAGAGCAAAGATGTCACCCTGAAGACGAAGGTGCGCCTGACCCAAGCTGTGGTATTTTCAATCACCTCATATGCATGTGAAAGCTGGACAAGGAATAAGGAAGACTGAAGAAGAGTTGACCCCTTTGAATTGTGGTGTTGGTGAAGAATATTGAATATACCATGGGCTGCCAAAAGAATGAACAAATCTGTCTTGGAAGAAGTGCGGCCAGAATACTCCTTAGAGGCAAGGATGGCAAGACTGCGTCTTACATACTTTGGACATGTTGTCAGGAGGGATCAGTCCCTGGAGAAGGACATCATGCTTGGCAGAGTACAGGGTCAGCAGAAAAGAGGAAGACCCTCAACGAGGTGGATTGACACAGTGGCTGCAACAATGAGCTCAAGCATAACGATTGTAAGGATGGCGCAGGACCGGGCAGTGTTTCGTTCTGTTGTGCATAGGGTCGCTATGAGTCACAACTGACTCGACGACTCCTAACAGCAACAACAGCAACAACATACACTGTATAGTATTCCATTATATTGAATTATAATGATTGGCTTAAACATACCCCTGTTAGTGAAGTTTGAGTATTGATTTCTTCTTTTAAATGTTTGCTTGGATGAAAAGTAATGTTCTATATGCATTTTAGAGCCCTGGTGGCACGATGTCTAAGAGCTTGGTTGCTAACCAGAAGGCTACCAGTTCAAGTCCATCAGCCACTTCTTGGAAACCCCATGGGGCAGTTCTGCTCTGTCCTGTAGGGTCACTATGAATTGGAATTGACTCGATGACGAGTCTTTTATACAAGTTTCTTTTATTTCTTTTTGTTATTTCTTTGGAATAGATTCCATGAAGTGGTATTTGACATCGTACCAGGTCTTACTTTTATTTTTTATTTTTTTGTGATGACCAGATAATTGACAAATGGGAAAGGTTTTTTTTTTGTCTCTTGTATCTTTGTACACTGGCTGACTGTAGTGGTTTTACTGTGTCAAACTGATTTAGCTGAGCACCGTTTTCCAAAATCTCCCTCCCTATGTAGTTCTGGGTTAAAGTTGGCCATAAAAGGAACTTGTATGAAATTTGGAAGGCAGAAGCCATTACTTTCTGAAGGTTGTTGTAGTCAGATGCAGTAGCAGATGGACAGAGATGCCTGGCTTATCCTCATCTTCCACTGCTCCATGTTCAGCTAGTCTTCCCAACTGCTGACTGTGGATCAGCAGTGGCTTGGCCCACCACCAGACATTGGCTGCTGCTGTACAGGCAATATCTTCCCGTGAACTTTCTCATGAGATTGCCCCCTCACAGTCCTACTTCAGCAACATGCCTGGTTAGTAACTTTTCTCCTGGTCCTTCAACTGCCTTCTGGACCTTCATTTCCCTGTATTCTTCCACAGTTGTATGAACTCTAATTCCTATAATAAATCCCTTTTTCCTTAATGCTCACAGTGATTCTCTTCCCCTGACTAAGACCTGATACAGTTGAACTGAAGTGATACAGTTATTGGCACCAGAAGTAATGGATCAGACTTGTTTTGAGAGAAGACTTTGGTAGTTTGTTATTATAATGGCCCCCAATGAATCATGCTACATGGAGTTACATTCCTTCACAATGAGACATTGGTGTTCCTCCCCTCAAGAGTAGAGACTATTCCTCCACTCCCTTGAATCTTGTAACTTCTTTTGAACGATAGAGTGGTAGATGGAACACTGTGTGAGTTCAAAGCCTAAATCTCAATATACCTTACAGCATCTGCCTTTGCTGTCCTGAGTCCCAGTAGCCACATAAAAAAAGCTAGGGCTATATCACTGAATGAGGAGAGGCCATATGGAGAGTAAGGTTCCTAGTCCTTCCAGCCATCCCTGCCAAGGTCCTAGAAATGTAGATGAGATAATCTTAGACCCTCTAGCTCCAGCTAACCCACCAGATGAGTGCAGTCACATCAGTGAGCCCAGACAAGACCAGCAGAATAGACTAGCCAATCCATAGAATCATGAGAAATAATAAATGGTTGTTTTAAGCTGCTTGAGTTTTGGAGTAATTTGTCATGGACCTGAGAAACTGGCATATAATGGTAAATGTTTTGTCAAAGAAATAAATAGGACTTCTGGTTCTAGAAATAGCACACTAAGTACAGTACACCAACTCCCCACCTCAGATAACTAAAAAATCTGGACAAATTTTTTTTTAGGTCTTCCTAAAGCCATCAGAAACCTAACAAGATAGTTAGGAATTCCCTAACCAAGAACAAGGAGAGGACTAGAGCTGATAGAGGTGAGCTGGTGCAGCTTCTATCCCGAAGGCTTTTGGTGAATTAGAGGAGGCAGCTAAAAGATCGAGCTGTAATTTTAGCAGTGAATAACAGTGGTGGGAATGAGGGGCAGAGGTCAGAAATGCGCTTCTATTAGACAGACCCTAAGGACACACACCCCACCATGCCCGCACTCATATATCCTTCATCTCTGGGCTGTAATCTGGAAGTTGGTATACAGGCTGTATGGCCTAGATAAACCCCAGGCTTTAGTCCAGACTAATAGTGTCCTGAGCTGCCTGGCAAAAGGAAAACATAGCATATAAGTAAAGAGAGAGTAAATAAAGTGAAAGTATTCTAAGTTCTTATATTGCCCAGTACAAGGGTAAAAGTAAATATTAACATTAAACTTATATATGTTGTAATCCCTACAATAACCACTAAAAGAATAGAAAGCAAGCGTATAACTTCCAAACTAATAGGGAAAATTAGATGAAAAAAAATCTGCAAGAAAGGAGAGGAAAAAAACATAAAACAAATGCAAAAATGCACCTACCAAGTGTCGTCAGGGGTCTTCAAAGCTAGCAAGAGGCCATCTAAGATATATCAATTGGTCTCAACCCACCTGGAGCAAAGCAGAATGAAGAACACCAAAGACACAAGGAAAATATGAGCCCAAGAGAAAGAGAGGTTCACATAAACCAGAGACTCCATCAGCCTGAGACCGGAAGAACTAAATATGGTGCCTGGCGACGACCACCAGTGATTGCCCTGACAGGGAGCACAACAGAGAATCCCTGATGGACCAGGAGAAAAGTGGGATGGAGACCTCAAATTCTAGTAAAAAGACCAGACTTAATGGTCTGACTGAGACTGGAGGGACCCCAGAGGTCATGGCCCCCAGACTCTCTGTTAACCTAAAACTAAAAACATTCCCAAAGCCAACTCTTCAGACAGAGATTAGACTGGACTATAAGACATAAAATGGTTCTGGTGAGGAATGTGCTTCTTTGCTCAAGTAGACACATGAGACTGTGTGGGCAGCTTCTGCCTGGAGGCAAGATGAGAAGGCAGAGGGGGACAGGAGCTTGTTGAATGGACATGGAAAATGTCCTTGAATGGACAAGGAGTGTGCTGTCACTTTGTCAAGAGAGCAACTAGGGTCACATAAGAATGTGTGTATAAGTTTTTGTATAAAAAACTGACTTGAATTTTAAACTTTCACTTGAAGAACAATTAAAAAAAAAATGTACCTACCAAGAATATGGTACATGATGACATTAAAAAACAAACAAAAAAAGATGGAGTAGGCAGCTCCAACAATTGATCCCTCCACTGAATCAATCCATAAACTAGCAAAAAACAATACAGACAACTTTTTTGGAATTTTGGATTCTAACCAAATACTTAAAGGAACCAGGGGAGTACTTAATGAAGAAAGTGCAAAAATCCGGTAGCAGCATTGAGATGCTTTCACTCATCTACCTACCATCTGCTGTTTTCCAGCTTGTAACAGCTTCAGGGACAGCAGTCTGTGTTCCCTGGTGCAGCTTGCTGGGGCTGGGGAATGGGGCAAAATACAGGCCTTGTTCTAAAAAAAAATGGTGGAGGAGTGATTTGACCTGTCTGGCAACACCTTGAAGGGTCAGCATACCCTCTGGCCACCTGGGGCAGGGAATGGTGGATGAGGCAAGCAGCAAATGGACCCAAATGCCTGGAAAGGAGGAGTCTGAGAAGGACGAGATTGGTGACTAAGAGATTTCAAGGGCTTCCAAATGCAACATACATACCCAGATTCTGATGAATAATCAAAAAAGACTGAAGAGACCCCTAGACTTATACCACTACCTGATCCTTGGGCTCTGTGCAAGTAAGAGGTGAAAGCTAAAGTGGAGTTTTAGGTAGCCTGGTTAAGGGTTGAAAGAGTGCCCCAGCTCAAAGCCAACCTACAAAGACTGGGAGAGGTTTTTCTTTTCTTGTTGATAGGCATCTAAGGAAATATATGTTAGGCTGCTGGGTGACTGCTGAGATAACAGAACAGAGATTTCAGTGGCCACACAAAACAAGGAAAACAGCCTGCAAAAAATAGTTTGGGAAAGTCACTAAACAAACAGATGACTGCAGCTCTCAACAAGCAACATCAGCAAACCCTAAGGAGGGAGGATTATATTATTATTATAATAATATATATTATGAAATATATATATTATATAATATTCAAAATGTCTGATTTTTAATAACTATATATATACACACATATATGGCATACAAATAAACACAGAAGTCTGGCCCATTCACAGGCATAAATAAATAGAAACAGTCACTAAGGAAACCCACTCATTGGACTTACTAGACGAAGACTTTAAATCAACTCTCTTAAATATGCTGAAAGAGCTAAGGGAAACCATATACAAAGAACTGGAGGAGAAACCAAAAACTTAAAGAAGAAAGTAGCCTACAGGCCAAATAGTCTATGTGAACCACGGCCTCATCTACCCCGAGACCAGAAGAAATAGATTGTGCCCGGCTACCACTACGAGCCATTCTAATCAGGACCACAATAGTTGGACCCTGATAGAATGAGACAAAAATATAAAACAGAACCTGAAATTCCTTATAAAAAAAAAAGACTTACTGCACTGGCTGAGACTAGAGGACTCCCTGAGACTATTGCCCTGAGAAATGCTTCAAACCTTGAACTGAAACTACCCCCAGAGATCACTGTGTAGCTAAAAACAAGTTGGTTCACAAAATAATGAATATTACCCTAAGTGCTGTGCTCCTTTAAAAAATCACCTGTATGAGACCAAACAGTCAACAATTACTTTAAAACAAAGATGAGAATGTAGGGGGGCAGAGAAACTAGATTAATGGAAATGGAACAACCAAAAAAACAAACTGAACTCGTAGCTGTTGAGTCAATTCTGACTCATAGTGATCCAGAAGGGAAATAATAAGAATGTTCACACATTGTGAAGAATATAACCAATGTAACTGAACAGCTTGTGTAGAAATTGTTGAATGGGAATCTAAGCTGCTGTGTAAACCTTCACCAAAAACACAATAAAATGTTATTAAAAAAAGGAAACTAGAAGATTGATGTATGAAATACGGGCTATATCAATAATGGATTGAAATTATTAAAAGGAACCAAATAGAAATACTGTAGCTGAAAAGTACAGTAACTGAAATGAAAACTCACTGGAGGCTTTCAACAGATTTGACTAGGCAGAAGAAAGAATAAGCAAACTTGAAGATAGGGCAGTTGAAATTATTCAGTCAGAGGAGCAAAAAGAAAAGAGAATGAAGGAAAATGAACAGAGTGGGAAGGACCTATGAGACACCATTAAGCACAACAACAAATGCATAATAGGAATCCCAGAAGGAGAACATAGAGAAAGAGGCAGAAAAAAATATTAGAAGAGATAATGGCTGGAAACTCCCCAAATTTGATGAAAGATGTGAATCTTCATATCCCAGAAGCTCAGCAAACACCATGTATAATCTACTCAAAGAGATCCATACTGAAACACATTATACCCACAACACAAAGAGAGAATCTTGAAAGCAGCAAAAAACAAACAACTTGTCATGTACAAACGATCCTCAATAAGATTAACAGCCAATTTCTTCTCAAAAACCATGGAGGCCAGAAGGTAGTGGGAGAACATATTTAGTCCTGAAAGAAAAACTGTCAACCAAGAATTCTGTATCAAGCAAAATTATCCATCAAAAATGAAGGAAAAATTTAGACATGCCCAGATAAACAAAGCCGAAGGATTTTGTCCCTGGAAGACCTGTCCTACAAGAAATGCTAAAGGGAGCCCTTCAGGCTAAAATGAAACGACACTAAACAATATATCAAAGCCACAAGAAGAAATGAAGATTACCAGTAAAGGTTGCTAAAAAATAAATATAAAAGCCAGTATTACTGTATTTTTGTTTTGTAACTCTTTTTGTTTCCTATATATTTTAAAAGACAAGTATGTAAAATAATTATAAATCTATGTTTATGGGCACTCAGTATATAAAGATGTAATTTGTAGCAGCAACAACATAAAATGGGTGGACAGAATTGTATAGGACCAGAGTTTTTTGATGCTATTGAAATTAAGTGGGCATGAATTCAGACTAGATTGTTACTAATTTAGGATTTTCATTTTAATTCTCAGGGAAACCATTAAGAAAATACTAAAAACATATAAATAAAAGAAAATGAGGAGGGAATCAAAATGGTACCAGAAACATTCAATGGGTGAAGAATAGTCTCCTCTACAAATAGTAATGGAACAACTGGATATGTACATTCAAAAGAATGAAATTGGACCCCTTCCTTGTACAATATACAAAAATTAGCTAAAAATGGATCAAAGACCTAAGTATAAGAGCTAAAACTAAAACATTCTTAGAAAAAAAAAAAGGTGAATCTTCACAATCTTGGATTTGGCAAAGTATTCTTAGATATGACACCAAAAGCATGAGCAACCATGGAGCACTGAGTTTTGGTTAACAGTGATAGAAAAATCTCATTGATTAAGGGTAGGTTGCACAGCTGATTAATGAAATTGCTGTCAATAAGTTATACACCTGTAAAATGATGAATTTGCAAAAAGGTGGGGGTGATATATTTACCAAAAAAAAACAGCTGCTGAGGCTGCCTGTTTACAACAAAACACCTTATGGGATTTGGAGGTTTAGGGTCATAGTTTCATGTGCCATTCCAGTTAATTGTTTAGTGCTTTTGTTCTACCTCCTAGTTTGTTGCATAGTGCCTGGGGTCTTAAAGGTATGACAATTGGTCTCTAGTAACCTGGGGCAACAGAGAAAGGAGAGTTAGGAATAGGAGGAGGAAATGAAATGTGTGGTTAATTGCCTCCATTAACAACTGCCCCCTTTGCCATGAGACGGGAAGAACTGACTGGTGCCCAGCTAATATTATTCAACATTTTGATCAAAGATTCAATAGTAGAACCCTGATCAAAAGGGAGAAAATATAGAACAGAATCTCAAATTCTCAGGGAATCCATACTTTTTGGAGCCATGAAGGGTGGATGAACCACTGAAACTATTGCCCTGAGATAATCTTTAAACCTTAAACCAAAAGTATCCCCTGAAGTCTTCTTAAAACCAAACAGTAGTTAGCTTAACTAAAGAATGTCTGCCTTGAGCATTGTGCTCTTTTAATATTTGTCTATATGGGATCAAATTGAAAATAACAACTCTAAAGATTAGATAGGAACCTTAGGGGCAGTGAGTCAGTGGGGAAGGAACAATTTGGAAAAGGAGAGTGAGAATGGTTGTACAACTCAAAGAATGTGGTCAATATCACTGAATTGTTTAAGTAGAAACTATTGAATTGGTGTATGTTATGTATAATTCTCAACAACAAAAATAATAATTTTAATTAAAAATTTTAAAAATATCTTTTAAAATATTTATATTGTCTTTTACCCTTCTGTAAGTCTAAATCTTGAATAAAATTAGAATAGAAAATAGAAAACATCAAAAAAATTAAAAGAACGTGAACAAAAGCAACAAAAAATAGGTAAGTTGGACTTCTAGTTTCTAGTTCCTCAAGGTGCAAAGTTAGGTTATCAGTTTGAGCTTTTTCATCTTTTTTAATGTGGGTATTTACAGCTGTATATTTTCCTCTGAGTACTACTGCCTTTGCTGCATCCCAGAGGTTTTGGTATGCTGCGCTTTCATTTTCATTCATCTCTAAGCATTTTCTGATTTCCCTTATGATTATGTATTCGACTGGTGGCTGTTCAATTTTATGCTTAATTTCCACATTTTTTTTTAATTTGCAGTTTTTCTTCAATTATTGATTTCTAGTTTCATTCCACTATGGTCAGAGAAGAAACTTTGTATGATTTCAGTCTTTTAAAAATTTATTGAGGATTATTTTGTGACCTAACCTATGGTCTGTGGTGGAGAATGAGCCATGTGCCCTGGAGAAGAATGTATATCCTGCTGTGGCTGGGTGAAGTGTTCTATAAATATCTGTTAGGTCTAACTGGTTTATAGTGTCATTCAGGTCCTCTTCCCTTGGTGGTCTTCTGTCTGGACATTCTACCTGTTATTAACAGTGGTGTGTTGAAGTTTCCAACTATTACTGTAGAACTGTCTATTTTTTCTTCAGCTCTGTCAATGTTTGCTTCACATATTTTGAGACTCTTCTATTAGGCTTTTATATATTTATAATTGTTATCACTTCTTGATGAATTGATCCTTTTATAGTTACATAGTGTCCTTTGTTTTTTACTTAAAGTCTTTAACTATAGCCACTCAATAGAAATTGATTTCTATTTGCATGAAATACTTTTTCCACTCTTTCACTTTCAACCTATTTGTCTTTTGATTTAAAATCAGTCACTTGTAGGCAACCTATAGTTGGTGTCTATAGTTTTTAAGCAATCTCTGATATTTAGCACTACTTTTCTTAGATTCCTGTGACCTCACTAATCAAACTGAACTGTGGGAAACAAGGAAGTTCGTATATTAAGTATCCTGTAAACATTATGGTCATGTATCATCTGTAGAATATTGGAGAAAGATAGCTTTCTTCAATAGAAAATAATATGAAGAGGCAGGGCCAAGATGGCAGAGTAGTCAGATACTTCCAGTGATCCCTCATACAACAAAGACCTGAAAAAACAAGCTAGGAGCCCTAAACATCGAAGGCAAAGTTAGGAAATCGAACTCATCAGCAGGGGGATGGAGAGATGGTTCAGAAGCACTGAGGAGTTGCCGGACCTGACTCAGCGGGAACTGGCACCCCTCAGGCATGATTCCCTGGAGCAACCACAGCAGGGCTGGCGGTAGCGTTCAGGATGTGGTTTCCTCGGGGAGAGACAGTGAGCCGCACAGTCTACTCACAGCTCTGGAACCAGAGCATAGCAGTGCTCTCGGCAAAAGCTAAGTACTTGCATTTATTTTACCATGCTCCCAGCCCCCAAGCCAGTGTCAGTGGCTGTTGATTTCACTGGGCCTGAGACAGGTCCTGCTGTGAGCTCTGAGCCATTCTCTTGGCCTTGGAGGAGGAATAAATTAACAGTTGGGGAAAAAGATAATCTGCCAGGTCCACTAAGCTGGGGAGCTGAGGACAGAAGCGGCTCCTGTCCAGGTACAAACAGTCCACGGACTTTGAATACCTTTCACCCCTGCATGGATCTGTGTGGGCCCATTTCAGGAGATGAGGCCCTTGTTGGCAGACTGCAACAGTGTTTGTGCTTGAGAACTGATTTCAGCTGTTTCAGCTGTATGGTGGAGAGGTGGGTTTTTGATGTTTGACACTGCTTGGCCTATTAAACAAGGTCTTCACCTACCCACGTCAGGGACCTGAGGACTTCTGGCTCCACCTACATCCCCTAGCCACCCATGACAGGGGTCCAAGAATAAGTGGTGCCTCCAAGTCCTTACAACAAAAAGCATTGGCTGCCCATGGCCCAGCTGTAGAACCCACCCACCTTTGTGCTCTAGGGAACAGGGATGCACTTTCCTCACAAAACAAAGCAAGAAGCTAGGATACAGTGAGCAAACAGAAAATAAATTAATACAGTAACTTATAGGTGGCTCAGAGACAATCAATATCAAATCACATAAGGAAGCAGACCACGATTGCTTCAACAGGCTCTCAAAGAATCAAGGAATCTTCTGGATGAAGATGTAGTCCTAGAATTACCAGATGTAGAACACAAAACATTAATATACAGAACTCTTTAAGAAATCAGGAAGGAGATCAAGCAAAACTCAGAACAAGCCAAGGAACACACAGATAAAGCATTTGAAATTAAAAAGGTTATTCAAGAACATAATGAAAAATTTAATAGGCTGCAAGCATCCATAGAGACAGAAATCAGAAATTCAGAAGATTAACAATAAAATTACAGAATTAGACAGCTCAATAGAAAGAGGAGCAGAATTGAGGAAATGGAAGGCAGAATTAGTGAGATTGAAGATAAAATACTTGGCATTAATATATTTGAAGAAAAATCAGATAAAAGAATTTTAAAAAATGAGGAAACCCTAAGAATCATGTGGGACTCTATCAAAAGAAATAACCTATGAGTAATTGGAGTGCCAGAACAAGGACAGGTGACAGAAAATACAGAGAGAAAATAATATGAAGTACTAGAAAAAATACTGGACCGGGCTTGGATCCTGGTTGTATTAGTACTCCATATGCTAATATTATAAACTTGAGAAGTCACCTAACCTTGCTAAGCCTCAGTTTCCACACTTGTAAATGTAGAGACAATAGTCCCTACTTCAGAGGAGTGTTGTAGTACCAAATCATTTGGTGAAAATGGTTTCTAAAAGTGCTATTCCAATATAAGATATTATTATGTCCTCTGCTTCTGTCGTTCCTTGGAGCCAGAAATTAAAACTTAAGTAAGCCAATCAGCCTTTAATAATAAACTGTAGATATTAATATAAAATAAGCATCACATATTATTACAGAAAATATTTCCTTCTTCCTGTCTCCTTTTCTGAGTAGCTGTGGTAGTCCAGAGCCAACCAACAAACATTTTTCTCTACTATATAGAGAAAGGAAACCCTGGTGGTGTAGTGGTTAAGTGCTACAGCTGCTAACCAAAGGGTCAGCAGTTTGAATCCACCAGGCACTCCTTGGAAACTCTATGGGGCAGTTCTACTCTGTCCTGTAGGGTCATTATGAGTTGGAGTCGAATTGACAGCACTGGGTTTTTTTTGGGTATATAGAGAAAAGTAGTAATAGAAAATAGAATCTTTTCTCTTTACTCCTCCTAGGTTTGAAGATTTATTTACAGAACTGGAAGATCATCAAGTGAGCCTGGGCATTGCCAGCTATGGTGCCTCTGTCACCACCATGGAAGAAGTCTTCCATAGGTGAGTAATGATAATTACAGCAAAAACAATACTCTGCCAAAAGTTATGAGTACTTTGGAAATAAATTTGACAGATGCCAGAGACATCAAAATGCTACTGGGGTTGTAAGTATGCTAAGTCCTGAAAATGTAAATGTGGTAATGAAGGGGAAAGAAAGTATGTGGTACTGTGTAGAGACATGAAGTAATCAGAAAAATTGAAATTAAAAAAATATGAAAATTTTTAGAAGAAAATGTAGGAGCAAGACTGTGGGATCTAGTGTTTAACAATAGATCATCAGATACAACAACAAAAACTCAAGCAGTAAAAGACTAGATAGATGGGACCTCATAAAAATGAAAGACTTTTCTACACTGAAAGACTTTATTAACAAAAGGAAGAGACAACCTACGGATTGGTAGAAAATTTTCAGGAACCGTATTAAAAAAAGCCAAATCCGTTGTCATTGAGTTGATTCCAACTCATAATGACCCTATAAGACAGAATAGAACTGCCCCATATGGTTTCCAAGGAGCTGTTGGTGCATTCAAACTGCCAACCCTTTGGTTAGCAGCCAGGCTCTTAAACACTGTGCCACCAGGGCTCCATATGTCAGATAAGGGCCTGACATCCAAAATACATATAAACTTCTACAACTTAACCACAAAAACACAAACAACCCAATCAAAAAATGGGCAAAGGACTTGGACAGATTACCAAAGAGGGTATTCAAATGATCAACAAACACATGAAAAGATGTTCAACGTTATTCGTCATTATTATGGTGGTAGTGTGCCGTCGAGTCTATTCTGACTCATGGCAACCCTATATGACAGTAGAACTATAGGGTTTCCTAGACTCTAATCTTTATGGGAGCAGATCACCAGGGCTTTTCTCCTGCAGAGTTGGCTAGCAGCTGAGTGCTCAACCATTGTTCCTCCAGTGCACCTTCATTATCCGTTAGGGAGATGCAAGTCAAAACCACAATGAGATATTGCCTTATCCTCACTAGAATGGCAGTTACCAAAAAACAGAAAACAAGTGTTGACCAGGATGTGGAGAAACTGAAACCCTGATCCATTGCTGGTGGGACTATAAAATGATACAGCCAATGTGGAAAACAATTTGTCAGTTCCTTAAAAAACTTGAACGTAGAACTACAATATGTTGTTGTTCCCCCAGAGCCAACAGAGAAGGCCTTCCCCTGGAGCTGGCACCCTAAACTTGGACTTCTAGCCTCCTAAACTGTTGAGAGAATAAATTTCTCATTGTTAAAGCCACACACTTGTAGTATTTATGTTATAGCAGCACTAGATAACTAAGACAATGGCTCTCTCCCAAGCTGAACCACCTACAACCCAGTATTTTAATGTGATATGTGTTCATAATCTATCTGACAGAGCCCCAGAAGGTTCTCTTTAGTTTAAAAAAGGGGAGGGGGGGGCGAGGAATGAAAGAACTGTGATTTCTGGATCCATTTTCTACCCAAATATACAGAACTTTTCTGTGACTCCCTTGGAACCAGCAAACATTTTCTGTCATTCTCAATAGTCTAAATTGTGAATTAGAACTTTTAACTTAGTAAAAATAAAGGGAGAAAAAATTCCAGTTGTAAGTGGAACTGACTGATGATTCAAGCTATTTGTTACCAAGCTGAATACAGGAACTTTGGTGATTGTCCTCCTTGTCACTGATAAAAACTATTCTTATGATCATTATTATTATTAATTTAAATATTGTTTTATTTTCATTTTGTTATTTAAATACTATTTTATTCATATTTAAAATTTCAAAGATCTTTTTATTTAATTGATCTGAAATTGGTGTTTACATGTACACCAAAAACTCTTTAAATTGCCTATAAATACCAAATATTTGAGAGTTCTGCTGAAGAGTAAAGGGAAGAAAGAACTTAGGATAGGACCCTGCAAAATACCAACTTTTAAGGGAGGATAGAAAAAAAAAGGACTTATAAAAAGACTGAGGATGAAAAATGCCAGCAAAAAATAGGGGCGTGGTCTCATGGAAGCCAAAGGAAGAGAGTGTTTCAAGAAGGACAAGATGGTCAGCAGTGTCAAATGCTGCTTAGAAGTTTAATAAGATAAAGACTAAAATATGTTTTTTGGATTTAGCAAAATGTAGGGTACCGACTGTGATGGGGAGGAGAGAAGAGGGGAGACATGGGGTCAAGGGAGGTGTATTAAAGATATTAAGATGCTGATGGAGAAGAGCTATTAGAGAGAAAGACTTCAAAGATAGAGTGGCATTGAGGTTCCCAACGATGAAGAGAAAGGGGAGAAGCCAGAGCAGATATGTATGGATTAGCCTTACACAAAGGAGAACATTTTTCAGTTATAATAGGAGGGAGCATGATCTGTTGGGTCTTAGACCATCCAGCTTTCTTTCCTTCCTCTCCCCTCTCCTTCTGTGATCCAGGCATACTGACTTCATTCAGTACAGTCCACTCTGTTACTCTAAATCCTTCATATGCTTTCTTCCCTTTGTTTGGGATGCTCTTTCTGCCCTCTTCACCTAGGTAATTCTTACTCATTCTTTAATTCTCAAATTAAAGATCACTTCATCCAGGAAGACTTCCCGAGCCCAGCAAGGCTATGCTAGTTAATACTACTGAAAGTCCTCATCTTTCCTGTCTTAACATTTAATTAACTGATTAGTTTTCTTTTTCTCCCCATTGTGTTTTCATCTTGATGAGGGCTTGCCTGTCTTCTCTTGGATCCTCCCCACAGAGCATAGTTAAAACATGGTATTTTGATGCAGGGTCAACAAATTGACGGACTCCGCCACGGATCTCCAGGCCACTCATCTCACCTCCGAGCATGATCATAAAGGAATTCAATCATGCCTTGCAACTCTGGATGATAAGCCAAAGGGTGACTTCCTGATGCCCGAGGATCTACCTAACATCCGATTTAATACTGGGGTGATTACTCTTCCCTGGGATTATAAAATTGGAAGGTTTGGTTAACAATGGAGATCATGGTAAGATTAGTATGTGATCTGGTGGTATTAAGTGGAGTGATCCTAAAAATACCCCAATCTTTCCCATGACCAGTCACTTCTCCCCACAAGGTTCCTAAGGCCCAAACCAGAATCCTAGGCATCACCTTCTTCCGTATCTCCCACAGAACAACCAGAGTCCTGACAGTTTTCCTCTGAATATTCCTCTAATCTTCCCTCTTTCTCCATTTTTACCGTCATTTTTTAGTTCAAACCCTGATCACCTCAGATATTTGTTGTTGTTAGGTGCCATCAAGCAGGTTCCGACTCATAGCGACCCTGCGTACAACCGAACAAAATGCTGCCCAGTCCTGCACTATCCTCACAATCGTTACGCTTGAGCCCATTGTTGCAGCCATTGTGTCAGTCCATTTGGTTGAGGGTCTTCCTCTTTTTTGCTGACCCTCTGCTTTACCAAGCATGCCGTCCTTCTCCAGGGTCTGGCCCCTCCTCATATAATTAATATTATTTAAGTCTCAGAGTTTTACGTATGCATTTTTAAATCCATTCTCTACAGCTGAATGACCTATTTTAAAGTCTGTGCTTAAAATGTGGGAGAAAGATGTGGCAGTCGGCTTCCTCAGAAACCCTATCGGGCAGTTCTACCCTGTCCCCTAGGGTCACTGTAAGTCAGAATCAACTCAATGGCATTGGGTTTTGGATGCTTAAAACCCTTCATTGACTCCCCATTATCTACAGAGTTAAATCCAAGCTCTTTATCAAAACATACATTGCCTTCCAAAACTGCCCTTAACTGTCTCTTTAACCTCCCTTCTGTAACCTCTCACTTTGAAAATTATGCTCTTGAAACACCTATATTTCTCTATCCACCAAGCTTTGTCATGCTTTTAGCCTAGTTAACTCATAGTTTAAATATCCAGCTCAAGCCTCATCTCCTCCAGGAACCATTCCCTGACCCTTCAGGTTTGTCTGAGTGATGCTCTTCTGCACTCCCATAGCACCCTCAGCATACTGTATTGTATTAAAATGCATTACTGTCTGTCCATCCCCCAATAAACCATAAGTGTTGGCGAAAAAATCTTGTCCCATCATTCCCCTTTCTGCTGGAAACTTACGCTTGTTTTTTCTGTGAATATTATTATGTATATTGTATATAACCCATTGCCGTCAAGGTGATTCTGACTCACAGTGACCCTATAGAACAGAGTAGAGCTTCCCCATGGGGTTTCCAAGGAGTGACTGGTGGCTGCAGACTGTCGACCTTTTGTTTAGCAGCCAGGCTCTTAATCACTACCATTAAACTGTAGTCTGTGAGTACCACAAAGGATATCAGCTTGAGTTGCCTATTTTTCAATTCAATTTCAATTCAAGTCAACCAGTTATTAATTGAGTTCTCCCTCTATTAATTGAGTTCTCATTCTATGCTAGTCTTTGGAGATGGAACAGTGAGGTAGACAGAAATGGTGTCTGTCCTAATGGAGTTTGTGGTATAACAAGAAAGACATCTGGTTGAACATGCAATTACAGTACAAAATACGAAGCCCTATGATAGGGGAAGAGTACAGAATGCTATGAGATCACATAAGAGGGGCAGCTAACCCAGGCCTAGAAGATCAAGTAATTGCCCTCAGAGGGTGCCTAGAAGTCTATTTTACATCTCTCTCCTCTTTGTAGGTTATTCTTTGCATCCAGCAGTTCTATGCCTTGCTGACGAAAAGGGCTTTGTACACTTTTCGTCACTGGAAGATAATGTCCTTGCAGATTTTGATACTACTGCTTTTCACCACCTTCCTCCTGAAAGCCGTATCCTACTATTCAGAAGTAAAGAATGCCCCCGTTTTGGGGATGGATCTGCACCAATATGGTCAATCTATTGTGTCTTATGCTGTGTCTGTGCAGACTGAGTTGACTGTTCAGTTTACAGACCACATAAAACTTATACTAACGAATGAGAAACAACGGCCTCACCCAGTGACAGGTAAGGACTTTGCAGAGAAGGACTTCTGGTGTATGAAGACCTTCATTATCACTAGAAGAGTGTTCATATGCTTCACACATTGGAACAGGCTGTGTTTCAATTCCTGCTTGTTACAAATCTCAGGAAAGCAGGGAAAATATGGTATGAAACATGTCCTTTCTTATCCACGGTCTCACCAGCCTTTACACAGAAATCTTGAGCTATGTGAAAAAGCGTGCTCAGTAGCATAAGTGACTGAGGTCTTCAGGGAGGCCTGCCTGGCTAAACACATCTGACCTAAGTAATGATGGGACTCTAAATGGCTTTTTTGATTCTTTAGAATGGAAATCTTTGAAAATATTTACCTTTTGGGGGACTGGAATAATACGTAATGAACTGACAAAGGAACCAGAAAAAAATGAATTTGCTTCAATTGAACACCTATTTATAATTGTCCAAAAACTGTTAGGTGCTAAGAAAGAAAAAGGTGAGCAAGGCTATGCTTTCACAAAGTTTACACATGAGTAAACTTCAGATTTACATATAGTGCATTTTAGCCCATTGAGTCCTTCGACATGCAGGCTTCCATTTGCTACTCACAACAAAAGTGAGACTCAGAGAAGTTCAGATGAATAACACAAGGTCAGAGAATAAATGATAGAGCCATCACTAAACACCCGGGTGTTCCAGTGCCCCTGACAAGGCATGCACTGCCTTGTTTTTAAATTAAATCTTTTCATCAGTGTTCACATCCTCTGTGTTAACATTTACATAATACCTGTCTCATTTGATGGTGCGATTGTTTCGCCTTCCAGATCAAGACAGAGAGATTCTTTCTGTGGCTTTCGTTTCCTCTCCTGACCCCAAAATACACAGTAGCAGTTCTTCCAGATTGTAAACCCCCCGACCTCCTTGGTATCCCAGGGCCCAGCACATTTCCTGGCATTGAGTCAGTAAACGTTTGTTGAACGGAATCACCAATTATGCATGTTGACCCATGAGTGTTGTTTTCCTAATGTGTTCTAGGTAATATAGAAGAGTTCCTACTGAAAAGTAGAAGCTGTAGGGAACGATGTATTGTCGCCATTTCCCTCGATGTCCAAAAAAGCAAAACCATCGTCACTGCTCTGTTTAACAACCAGGCATACCATGCTGCTCCGGTTGCCCTAAGCTTGGTCAACAATGTTCTGTTCAAGTTACTGTCTGGCCCTGGCGCTTCTATCTCCGTCTCTAACAAGCCTCAGCCTCCAACTGCCAGACAAGCAATAAAGCAACAATTCCATGAGTATGTGTGGTTTCACTTCCTCTGGGATTTAAGTTCTTCTGGGATGTATATGTTAGAAATGTTTAATAAACATTTCTGTGTTATGCTCTAAGACAGTGGTTCTCAAAGTGTGCTCCAAGAACTCCCAGGGGTGCCACAGACCATTTCAGGGGGCCTGGGAGGACAAAATGATTTTCATGGTAATATTTTCCAAATGATCAATTCATAATGTTAGATAATCGTGCATGAGTAAATGGTCTATTGAAAATGCAAGATAAACCAGTGGATTTGTATTTTCTACAGTACAGAAAGTTCATTGATACAGTTTTCAGATTTTCACATTGTATCTAGGGTGACCAACTATCCTGGTTTACACAGGACTTAGGAGTTTCCTGGGACATAGGACTTTCAGTGCTAAAACCAGGAAAATCCCAGGCAAACCGGGACAAGTTGGTCACCCTAATTGCAACTAACCTTTAAGAAACTACCACTTGTCAAGTTTTTAATGTAGAATTTAAGAGTACTGTTATCTGAAGAGGCTATTAAAATATTTCTCCCCTTTCAACTATGTCTGTATCTGGTGAAGCTAGATTTTCTTCATATACTTAAACCAAAACACAGCATTACACAAGATTGAATACGCAATCAGATATAAGAAACCAGCTGTCTTCTGTTGAGCCAGATATTAAAGAGGTTTTCCAACGTGTAAAACATTGCCACTCCTCACTAAATTTTTATTGTTTGCAAAAATAGTGATTTTTGTAAATCAGATGTTATTTATGTTAACATGTAATTGATTTATTATTGTTTTAGTGAATTAATAAGCAACTTTTTTAATTTTTCAGTTTTAATTTTTAATATACTAAATATCAATTACTATAATCCACATAAGCATAAGTTCTGTGGGGCTATCAATAATTTTAAAGAGTATAAATGGGTCCTAAAGCAGACAAAGGCTAGTCTGTGATAACTTTTCACTACCTGGAAGTGAAATTACAAACAAAAGAAAACAAAAAAAAAGTAAGTATGTGTATATTAATATAAGGTAGCCAACTGTCCTTTTTTAGGAAAACTGTCCTTTTTTCTGAGATTATTGCCTTCCTGCATTTTGGGGGTTAAAATATCCTTTTTGATAAATGTAGCTTTTATATAATGTCCTTATTTGTCAACAGACAAAGAAGTTGGCAACCGTATATTGATACCCAAAAAATAATTTTTAAAAACTTACTGGTCAGCGATATCGAAAATTCTGCAAACCCTTGCTCAAGGAAATAGCTGTTGGTACAAATTGTATTTCTCCTACCCACAATATTTTTCTCATGTTCCATCTTCAGGGGCAGCAAAGGACATGACATTGCCTTCAGTTTGTTCTTTGGCACAGCCATCGTGGCTAGTAGTTTTTCTCTCCTGACAGTGAGTGAGAGAGTCTGTAAGGCGAAACACATCCAGTTTGTGAGTGGAGCACGTGTTGGTATTTTCTGGCTTTCTGCTTTGTTTTGGGATATCATTGTCTTCTTCATTTCTTCCTCCCTGCTACTGGTAAGTGTTTAGTGTGTATCTGGACTTGTTCTCCTTCAGCTTGGGTCACTTGCCTATAGCAGGAAAGCCTTTGTGTACAATGCTCTTCCTACCCACATCCTCATCCAACAACTACTTGGAGCATCCCCTGAACATCTCAGCAGACATCAGTGACCAGCTCTCTAATCCTGAGCCTGACTCATGTTCGCTCACGTAATGTGGGAAATTTTGCCCTAGGATCTTTGAACAGTGTCTTATCAGGAATGTCTACAACAACTACACCATCTTCCCTGTAACTCCCTTAACCAAACAAAAAAAGGAAGAAAGAAAACTACTCCAACTCAGAAGAAAACATGAGAGAGAGAAGGAAGGAGGTGGAAGGCTTGTTCTGTTTTCTTTGTAGTTACTTTCAGTATGGATAGGTGGATGTGGCTCATCCTGAGCCCTATGAGTCAGGGTTTGAAAAGGCAGAGCTAGCTATTTTCATCTCCCTGGTGGTGCAGTGATTAAGAGCTTGGCTGCTAACCAGAAGGTTGGCAGTTGAGATCCACCAGCTGCTCCTTGAAAACCCTATGGGGCAGGTCTTCTCTGTCCTATAGGGTCTCTATGAGTCAGAGTTGACTCGATGGCAGTGGGTTTGGTTTGGTTTGGTGTCCCGAGGAGCCCTGGCAGCACAGTGATTAAGCACTCGAATGCAAATCACAAGGTTGGTGGTTCAAATCCACCAGCTGCTCCTTGAAAATCACTCAACAGCAACAGGTTTTCGGGCATTCAGAGGAGCCCTGGTGTGCAGTGGTTAAGCACTTGGATGCAAACCAAAAAGTCTTTGGTTTGAACCTACCAGCTGATCCATGGGAGAAAGATGTGGCAAGTCTGGTTCTGTAAATATTTACAGCCTTGGAAACCCTATGGGGCAGTTCTGCTCTGTCCTGTAGAGCCACTATGAATGGGAATTAGACTCCACCGCAATAGGTTTGGTGTTCTGAGCTGATTTCTTAATTGGTGCACTCTCTCTTCCTACCCTTCACTCCACCTCCTCCTTCAACCAATGAATGCCTTACCTCTGGCCTTTGTCTTATGCTCCTAGGTAGTCTTCTATATCTGTAATGTGAAAGCATTCTTTGAAGACAACCACTATGCAGATGCCTTGCTGATCTTAATGCTGTTCGGCTGGTCCACCATTCCCTTCATATACTTGATGAGCTTCTTGTTTTCCAGTAGTGCTGCTGCCTACACCGGACTATTGGCATTCAACTTCCTCACAGGCATTTCCAGCTTTCTGTTGGTCTACATGATCGACACGAATAGTAAGTGGAAGTCTTAGGCCCTTCCTTATTTATGAAATTAATTCATGTCCTGGAAGTATTAGTGAGCAAGTAAGCAAGTGGGGAGCCAGCTGGGTCAGTGACTAAAGAGATGATTCTGGGAGGCCAGTTCTACAGACTTACTGCCTCTAAAAATATGGATATTCAGTGCATCATAGGGGTGTCTCTGACTCATTGTTTTTTCATTTATGTAATATTTATTAAGCCCCTACTGTGGCAGACATAGGGAATACACCTCTAAACGAGATAGATACTATCCATACTCTCCTGGAGTATACATTATAATTACTAGGAGAGAACAAGGTAATACAAGGTAGTCATAAGTGCTGTGATAAAAGTAATAATAATCACTGTGATAAAAATAAGAGATTTACCCAATAGAGAGTGACTGAAGACTATTTAGGAGCCCTGGTGGTGCAGTGGTTAAGAGCTATGGCGAGCTATGGTTAGCAGTTCAGATCTGCCAGTTGTTCCTTGGAAACTCTATGGGGCAGTTCAGCTCTGTCTTGTAGGGTCACTATGAGTCAGAACCGACTCAATGGCAATGGGTTTGGGTTTTTTTTGAGAACTATTTTAGTCTAGGTGGCCTCTTTGATATGCAGCGAGTCATATGAGGATTTGGTGAAAGAATATTTCAGGCTGACGAAAAGGTAGTGAAAGATCTTAAAACAGGAATGAACTTTGCATGGTCTAAGGAACAGAAAAAAAGTTCATTGTACCTGGAGCATTGTCTGAAAGGAATAAGATGGTCTGGAGGGGTGCACAGGGGCCAGACCTTGAAGGGCCTTGTGGGCCAGGATATGGGAGATTTAGATTGTCTTCACAGAGTGATTTCATGGGATTAGATTTCTGGGAAAGCTCTTTGAGCATTCATTGAGGCTTTTATTTCCTTACTATTTCCTTCTTCTGGACACCCGGGAAGCCTATGTAACCTAATTTCCTTCTTCCTCATAGACAATTGGAAAATATAAAAAAGTAAAAAAAAATACTCTTAATCCTACTTGCCAGAGACAGCTACTTGAAAGAATTTAATATCTTTTTCTGCTTTTATCTAACCATTATTTTATATTGATGAAATCATTAGATACACAATTTTCTGTTTTTATTTGTATATTAGCTTTCTATTGCTGTGTAACAAATTACTACAAACTTAGAAGTTTAAAAATAACAAATTTATTAACTCATGGTTTCCATGGGTCAGGAGTCCAGATGCTGGTTACCTGGGTCTGCTGCTCAGGGTGAAATCAAGGCATTGCCCAGGGCTGCAATTTCATCTGAGGGTTAGGGTCCTCTTCCAAGCCCACTGGTTGTTGGAAGAATTCAGTTACTTGCTGTTGTAGCACTGAGCTCTCTACTTCCTTGCTGGCTGTCAGGCAAGGCAGTTCTCAGCTCCAAGAGACCACCCACTCACTGTTCCCTGCCACGAGGCCCTCTTCCCAACATGGCAGTTTGCTCCTTTACGGCCAGCAGGAGACTCTCACATCCTATCTTTGTGATTTCAGGAAGGGCCCAGTCCCTTTTAACAGCCCACCCTGAATAAAGCTTTCTTTGGATTAACTCAGAGTCAGCTGATTGGGGACTTTAATGACATCTGTAGAATCTCTTGCTGTTTGTCATGTAGCATAACCTAACCATGGGAATGAAATCCATCATATTCACAGTCCCACCTACAGTTGTACATAGGGTCACTATGAGTCGGAACTGTCTCGACGGCATGTAACAACAACAACCCACGCTCAAGGGGAGGGTATTACACAAGGTGTGGACGTCAGGGTGCCAGAATATTGTGGGCCATCTTAGAATTCTGCCTACCACACTTTGTATGACATATGTCTTTTCCTGTGCTATCATAACTCTTAATATTTTATAGCCACATAATGTTTATTGAATAGATTTGCCGTAATTTGGCTGTTTCTGTTCAGCTAGATTACTTCCAATGTCTTATTTATAATGAAAGATGTAGTAAACAAACATCTCTATGCATAAAGCTTTTCTGTATTTTAGATAATTTCCTTAGGATAAATTTCCAGTAGTGGAATAATGGACCGTTGATTGACTGTCTTAGAAAATCACTGACCCCCAGACTCTCTGGAACCTAAACTCTTAACTCCTGTCCACCTTTACATCTATCCCAACCATAATTTTTAGAGTAATGCACAAGACTGAAGTACTAGCTTCAGCAATGTCCTGCATCATATCCATTACATCGAGCCTTCCTACCCATGTATGTATGCCACCCCCTTGGATTGTAAGCAGACTCAGGTTTCCTTTGGACCCAGGGACTGGAGAACTGGGTACTGTTCCTCTTCACCCTGAGTAGTAGTATATAACCTGAGGCTTTCTTAGAACTCTGAACTTCATGACAGGGGAAAGTTTATTGGGACCTAACTGAAGATTTTCAAAAATCATCTGGAACTTTGTGATGTGCTAACTTCATAGGGATTTTCTGCAATGGAAATTAATTTACAAATTTTGTATCCTAGTGATAGATTTGGGTAGATTCAACCAAATATTGGTCAGTACATCCTTCCTGTTTCCCACTCACAACCTGGGAAAGTCCATCAGTGGATTCTACGACAACTTCCGAACCCAGAGATATTGCGCTGCCAGTTCCTCTGAAGATTGTAATATGAATAGTGAGTACCACAGGCCTCCCTTGTCACTAGTAGCAACTAATCCCTTCTTTCTCTAGCACTCCACATTTAAGTAGCAAAAAATAAAACTAAACCCATTGCCGTCCAGTTGATTCTGACTCGAGAAGGCTTTTTCTAAGAACATCTAGAATGTCTACAGGTGACATTTTTAGTGTAGAAGTCATTTCCCCACTTGGAGAAATCTCTGTAAACCCCTTTTACACCTTAAAAGATTAAAAGGGGTAAATTGTGTGTTCATCTGACTCTTGTATTGCTATTCAAAAGGTGATCCTGAGGATGTTTACTTAGAAGTAAACACTAAGGAGTTGTGGCACCCTTAGGATTTTGACAACCACCAATAGCTAACATTTATTGACTGCTTTCTATGAGCCATGCCCTGTTCTAAAGGCTTTATCCATGTTAATTCTTATAACTGCCTCATGATGTGTAGGTAAGTATTATTCTTATACTTACAGCTCTTCCACAGATGTGGAAACTGGGGCAGAGAGACTAAAAACACTTTCCAAAATCTCAGTCAGTAGGAGTGTTAGAGCTGGGACTTGGACCTAAGCAGTATGGCCCCAGAGTCCTACTTCTCACAGCTCTACCACTTGCCTGACTGCTCACAGGAAACCAACGGTGCATGATGTGGGGCCGCTAAGAGACATTCTCCTCTCTTGAAGCCTTAAAGCTACAACTATCTCTCTTATTGTGGATATCTTCAAGAATAAGAGGGGAAGGAAACAACAAAAATATCATGGACTGTTAGTGTTGATCTGAACTCGTATTTACTCTGGATAGTCCCACGAGGCTTAGAAACCAAGGCTTTGAACTGGTTCAGAACAGTTCAGTAATTGCTGACATAATGAGGGCAGTGTACATGTTGCATGGCAACCAAATCTGTTGCCCTTAGGATTTTGACCCAAGGAGGAAACAAACAACAGTGTCCCACTCAAAGATGGCGGCTGACTGTACCACTTTGCATGTGTGTCACTCTTCACAGTCCTGCCAATAATCCAGTCTCCTCATGGATCCTGAAAGTTTCAGGAGCCTGATCCGAGACACCTACACTGCCCTCATTTACGTTGGAAGTTACTTAACTGTTCCAAACAGGTTCCAAACCAGTTCAAAGTCCTGTTATAAACTCTGCTTTCTGGACTCCCTAAGTCCAGTTTCCTTTTCTTTTTTTTAAATCTTTATAGATACTGCTATTATATTATATTAATTATTAATATATTAATATTTTTATATTATATTATATTATATTAGCACATAGCACTTGGCTGTCAGTTCACTTGCTAATGAAATGGGCTACTCATTTATTGACTGTCCTGAAAGGATAGAGCTGATGACATTTTCATAGAAATGGAAATATTAATAAAAGGTAGGGAAATAGAGCAAAAAAAAAACAATCTTGACCACCAAGTTAATTTATCTGGCTCTTTTATTCATAAAGTCTAGTACTTATCTCTGAAATGTTAGTCTCCATATTGTAGTCATACAGTACCTTTAAAAACTGCAATAGCACTGCCACCCCAAAAACTGGAGAGACAGTCAGACTGATACAGAGAATCACTGCTTACCAGAGCAGGAACTGCAATAGTGGTGAATTAGTTCAGCTATATGAGAATCACTCTCTGTAGACCTGATACATACCCACTTGTTCCCTTAGCCCCCAAATAAACCCGAATCATTTTGAGGGACTATAGAGGAGTGATGGGAAACTTTCTCCAAACTGCATGTACCATAGATCTACCTGGCTGACCCAGAATACCTCAACATGTAGCTTCTGTTCATCTAAACATGATGGAAGAGAAATAGAGCTTATTCTTGGTAAGCTTCCTAGTACGCCAGCTTTTGAGAGGCAGGAAGATAGGATAGGGTCAGACAGCCGCCTTTTAGGAACTTCATTAATGCAATAGTTCTCAGCAACAGATCAGAAAGTCAGGGAGATTCAACATGCACTGACCATGATTTCATTATAGGAAACAGTTCAGGGAAGTAGCATAGCAAGGAGGGATAGGAAAGGGTCAGAATTCCATATAGGCAAGCTTCGTAAGGAGCAGGGATTAGAACTCAAGCTGGCACTCTGGGAAAAACAGCAAATAGAGACCCCAGTAAGAAAGTTTAGTGACCTCAAGTACAGGATATGGCCCTGTTGCCAAAGTGGAGTCTCACTGCCTTCTGCCCTGGCTTTATGCTACTTTTGTAATATGGGGGAAAATTAGCAAATAGGTTCAGGAGTATCAGCTAGTCTTGAATTCAGAGGAAGCTGAGATATCAGAGACTTGAAGCACCCAGGATCTTTACTAACTGTAACCTACAAATGTGTTCTAAAAGATTCCGTTACTAATCCATTATATTCCTCTGTGAATAGGCTCTAGTGCCCTTCTATATTTGCATGTTAAACCTCATCCCTAAATGAAAAGTGGAGTGTTTTGAACTATTAAAATAATATCAGGCACAAGAGGAAAAGTTTTAATGATATTTGGGAGAGAAAGAAATGCCTGAGTACTCTTAAAGGAAAGTCTGAGTTTATGGGTAATTTTACATTCATCATTTTAGAGTAATTGGGAAAACATGGGTCAGTAAAATAGTGACTGTGTGGGAGGAATAGGAGGAGTCCCAACATTGATCAAGGTGGCACAGGGATCGGATATCCAGGATATTGAGGAGTATTTTCCATTCTTTTAATGCGTGCCTCTGTATAAGAGAGAGATGTAAGAATTCAACTATACGTTGTTCATTGTGGATATTGACTGCAATTATAAACCTAAAGGAGGAGAAAACGAATTTTTAAACTAAGTTTAAAAGTAAGAGTATTTCGATTATTTTAATGATAAAGGGCCAT
Organism: Loxodonta africana; assembly: GCF_030014295.1. Classification (NCBI taxonomy): domain Eukaryota; kingdom Metazoa; phylum Chordata; class Mammalia; order Proboscidea; family Elephantidae; genus Loxodonta; species Loxodonta africana. Next base: position 78,141,685 of record NC_087353.1, read on the forward strand.
CTCATGGATCCCAAGAGTACTGATAGGAATGCAGTCTAATCTCAGGGGAAACTGGAAGCAGTATTTTCTGTTTCTCATCTCAGCCTCTCTCTACACACCTCCTTGGTTCTTCTTTCTTTCTGGTGAGTGCTTTTCCTAATCCACATAACTGCCCATAGCTCCACAACTTACACCTGAGGCACACAAAGAGCCTGACTGCACTGTACCAGTTTCAGAATGCAATTGAGAGAATCTCATTAACCCAGTTGGGTTATATACATACCCCTAAGTCAGGCAGATGGAGGTCAAGCAGCCAGACATGGATCTTGGGGAATCTACTCTGTGATCTTTGAAAGAAGAAGGAAATTAGAGGACAGTTCTTTGAGAAGTGGGAATTATAAATTGACAGACATAATGAAAATTATATTTGGTTTAAATATATAAAAAGGATAAATTAATGAACTGATTATGACATATGCCTGGTTACCATGCAGCTCAACAGGAAATGCGTAATCACATATATGACATTAATATTATCTTAAGTTTATTTGATTGCAACAGTAACTTCTGTTCACATAGGCTCAAGCCTCACATTTATTGCCTCAAGTAATATAGTCTTTATGTACTCATGCCTTTGAAAAAAGTAAAAGAAAAATTGATTTAAAAAAAAAACCAAACTTCACAAACCTGACAAGTAAAGTGAGTGGAGTGAGTCTTCCCCACGCATTAAAATGAGCACATCTCCTTTTATCTGTCCCAGACATTACATATGAAGAGAACTATTATGGATTCGAAGGTCATGGGATTGGAAAATATGTGACCGCCATGATTGTCACAGGCTTCCTTTTTCTCATCCTGCTTTTCATTATTGAGATCAACCTCTTGACATTTAGATCTCTTTACTCTAATCTTCTGTATTGTCACTTCCTCAAAAAACGAAAGATGGTGAGTAGTTTAGCATCTAACTTATGAATACTGAATGAAGAGTCTCTCTGACACAGCTTCAACCGCCTTGCACCCAGAAAATGGCTCTGATAATAAATTTTGTCATTTTTCATGAATTGAGAGCTCATATTCAAGCCTCTCACTCCAAGGAGCCCAGTGTCTCAGTAACAAGTAGGTTAAAAGCCAGATTTTCTGTCTTTAAGTCAGAAATGTCCCCTCACTTTGGTTTATATGGCTGGCAACAATTTCTTCTCTCCTGTTCTCAAAAATGAAGCCCATAGACAGCTGGAATGAAAAAACCCCTCACTTCTTTTTTGTATATATGATTTGTATTAAGTATATTGTCTTTGTACCCATGTTAAATATCTGAACATTTGTTATTTGAACAGTTTTTTTCAAATGGCAGTCTTCCTGGCAGCACCCTCGATTGGAAAATTTAGAATTCTAAGCCCATTTTCTCTTTGTTATTGACTGCACATCCTGGGGGAACCTTCTAATCCCTGGCAAACTGGAAAGGTTGACCACCCTAAATGACTACATGCCATCTGTGATCCCAGCCAGTAGCATTACAATTACCCAATGGAGAGATTATACATCTTATAAGTGTTCTTAACAATGGATTCAAGTGTCTCTAAAAGCAGTCTCCTAAAGGACAATTTTTAAAATATCTTCACACTGTAGATCAACACTGAAATCTTAGATGCTTTTTTTTCTAATCATACAAAAAATGTTTTCAGTATGCCTCTAGCTTTGTGTTAGATCTCTCTTCCCAGAGAAAGCAAGTAACTATAACCATAGCTGTATGTCCTGAATTTCCAAAACCTTCTATCGACGATTATGCCAAATTAAACTCCAAATGGATCAATGATTTAAACATAAAAGATGAAACTGTAAAGCTACTAAAAGAATATGTGGAGAAAACTTAGAAATTATAATGGAAAAGATTGATTAATTTAATTACCTACCATTTTAAATTTTCTTCAATGACAACAAACCTATGGAAGGTAAGAGTATGGGAGAGCTGAGACGATGAGTAGGAAGCCAACTGTAAGACCTTCACAGAACCCCTGTCTTAGAAGATGCAGTTCCCCTCACTTAAGCCCTTGTAGTTTTCTAGCTCCAGCACAAGCTGGGCTAGGTGCCTAAGGGCAGGACTACCATATGACTTTAATGGATCCTCTGATACTTTTGCCTTTGTGGGCCTCTTCTTCCATTAAAAAAAAATTATATATATATATATATACAGACACACACATATATATATACATATATGGTCGCTATGAGTCAGAATTGACAGCAATGGGTTTATGTGTGTGTGTGTATATATATAGACACACACATGTATATTATGACTGTGTTAGTAAAATTTCAAATATAATTCAAGCTCAATTATGTTTCTTTTTCTGACTAAAAAAAGATGAAAATATTTTTGTTGGCCCCTAAAACTATTGTGGATCCTAGCCACTGTGCTTACCAGGACCTAATGGTTAAGTCTGCTCTGCCTGAAGAGTATTCACAGCTGTGATCCTTGTCTCGGGAATGTAGGTACAGGTCAGTGACAGGTCATCTTTAGTGCCTGATGACTACGATGTGATGGATGAACAAGACAAAGTCCTGGAGTGTCCCCCAGGAAACCTGTCATCCTTGAACAGTCCTCTGATCCTTAAAGAGCTCTTAAAGGTATAGTTCATTGTGATGGTGTTATTCTGTCAGAAACCTAATGGAAATGTCACTTAATCAGGATAGTTGATTTCTTCCTCTGTTTTGGTGGGGAGAAGGCACCAGGGCTTAGAGGGTGGCTGCCCCAGAAATTAGAACTGGCTACAGTTGTAGACTTAAAGATTCCTATATGTTTCCTTAGATATATTTTCAATGGGTGCCTGTTGTGGCGGTAAATAGGCTCACCTTGGCAGTTCATAAAGGAGAGTGCTTTGGGCTGCTAGGCTTCAGTGGAGCTGGGAAGAGCAGCATCTTCAAAATGTTGACTGGAGATGAGACCATCACTTCTGGGGAGGTCATATTTGATGACAAAAATATCAGCAAAAACATACAAAAGGTAAGATGCTGTCCGCTCATTAGAATTTAAAAGTGTTTCAACTCTTTTCGCCTAGGCTTCGGGGAGAATTTATCCTAATGTATGTAACAAATTATCTTCTCTCCTTTGCATCCATAGTGGTAGGAGATAGGTACTATCCTTGGAAGAACTGAGAAAATAGTCCCTCAAGTCATTTTCTGTAGTGTTTAATTCTCTCCCAGAATCCCAGCAAGAAAGGCTGTATGGAGAACTCCTGGTGAAGGAAAAACATTTCTTTCCCGCTGGATTGTAAGCTTCTTGAGGGGAGGTCTGCATTTGTCTTAACCACAGTAGAAGCCACAGGACATGTGATAGTATAGGACATATAAGGGACATTGAACTAGAAATGGGGAGCCTGATTGGCTGAGTTATAAATCCCAACTCTGACTCCTACTAATTTATGACCTGGGGCAGCTTATTCTGCTGCCTCATCTGGAAAGCAGGATAGAATAGCTCATAGAGTTATTATATGGATTAATTTTTTTAATTGGTAGAAATCCTGTAGCTTCTGTTATTTTGTACTATGAGTAAGAGAAAGCATAATGGCTATTTAAATATGGCCAGGCATAGGCAAGTACTACTGAATTGTATATACAAAATTATAGTGAACCTAAGTTTAAAACTTTTGTCCCCCAATCCAAATTTTCTGAAAAGTATTTTTTTATTGTGGTAAAATGTATATAACAAAAATTTTGCTATTTTAATAAATTTTAAGTGTATAATTCAATGGCATTAGTTAATTTAGCTGTAATTACTTTCATCATGTTGTATAACCATCATCCCTATCTGTTTACAAAAATTTTTCATCACCCCAAACAGAACCTCAGTACCCCTTAAGCAATAACTCCCCATTCTCCCCTCTCCCACCCTCATGCCTGGTAACAACTATAAATTTTGTGTCTATGCATTTGCCTATTCTAGATATTTCATATAATTGGGATCCTACAATATTTGACATTGTTGCTGACTGATTTCACTTTTTGTGTCTCACTTATTTCACTTAGCGTAATGTTTTCAAGGTTCTGATACTTGCCATGTCTAGCAAGTATCAGAACTTCATTTCTGTTTATGGCTGAATAATACTTCGTTGTATGTGTATACCACATTTTTGTTATTCATTAATTGATGGACACTTGGGTTGTTCCTGCCTTTTGGTTATTGTGAATAACACTGCGGTGAACTTTGGCAGACAATTATCTGTTTGAGTCTCTTCTCTCAAGTCTTTTGGGTATATAGTTAGGAGTGGAATTGCTGGGCCTGATGTAATTCTATGTTTAACTTTTTGAGGAACCAATAAACTGTTTTCCAGAGTAGCTGCACCATTTTACACTCCCTAGAAGCAATGAACGAGGGTTCCAATTTCTCTACGTCCTCCCCAACAGCTATTTTCCATGTTTCCGATAATAGCCACCCCAGTGGGTATAAAATCGTATCTCATTGTGTTTTTTATTTGCATTTTCGTGATAACTAATGACACTGAACATCTTTTTCCCTGACTTTTGGCCATTTTTGTGTCTTTTTTGGAGAAAAGTTTTTTCAAGTCCTTTGCCCAATTTTGATTAGGGTTTTTTGTCTCTTTTGTTGATCTGTAGGAGTTCATTATATATTCTGGATATTATACGCTTATCAGGTATATGGTGTCATGAATTGAATTGTGTCCCCCAAAAGTATGTGTCAACTTGGTTAGGCCATGATTCCCAGTATTGTGTGGTTGTCCTCCATTTTGTGACTGTAATTTTCCTGTTTTGTAAATCCTAATCTCTGCCTGTAGTTAATGAGGCAAGATTGGATTATGTTAAGGGGAATTAGGGTGGGATGTAACACCCTTGCCCAAGTCGTATCCCTGATCCAATATAAGGGGAGTTTCCCTGGGATGTGGCGTACACTACTTCTTATCTTACAAGAGATACAAGGAGAGGGGGGTGAGCAGACCGCACCCTTTGGACATGGGGTTCCTGTGCGAAGAAGCTCCTAGTCCAGGGAAAGATTGATGAGAAGGACTTTGCTCCAGAGCCGGTGGACAGAGAAAGCCTTCCCCTGGAGCCGATACCCTGAGTTTGGACTTGTAGCTTACTAGACTGAGAAAATACATTTCTCCTCATTAAAGCCATCCACTTAGTGGTATTTCTGTTATAGCAGTGCTATATGACTAAGACATATGGTTAGCAAATATTTTTCCCATTCTATAGGTTGTCTCTTCACTCTCTTAATAAAGCTTTTTGATAAACAAAAGTTTTTAATTTTGATGAAGTCCAATTTATCTATTTTTTCTTTTGTTGCTCTTGCATTTGGTGTCATATCTAAGAATCTGTTGTCAAAAACAAGGTCTTCAAGATTTACCCCTATGTTTTATCCCAAGAGTTTTATGGTTTTAATTTTTACATTAGGTAAATGATCCATTTTGAGTTGATTTTTATATATGCTGTGAGGTATGGGTCCAACTTCATTCTTTTGCATTTGGAGATCCAGTTGTCCCAACACCACTGTTCAAGAGTCTGTTCTTTCTCCATTTAATGGACTTGGTACCCTTGTCAATTATCAATTGGCTATAAATGTACGGGCTTATTCCTGGACTGTCAGTTCGATTCTGTTGGTCAGTATGCCTGTCCTTATGCCAGTACCACACAGTTTTGTTTTGTTTTGTTTTTCTGTATCGCAGGGGTCAGCAACTATGACCTGTAGGCCAAATCTGGCCTGTACTTCTTTTTTTTTAATTTTTATTGTGCTTTAAGTGAAAGTTTACAAATCAAGTCAGTCTCTCATACAAAAATTTATACACACCTTGCTTTATATGCCTAGTCGCTCTTCCCCTGATGAGACAGCATACGCCTTCTCTCCACTCTCTATTTTCGTGTCCATTCAGCCAGCTTCTGACCCCCTCTGCCCTCTCATCTTCCCTCCAGACAGGAGCTGCCCACATAGTCTCATGTGTCTATTTGATCCAAGAAGCCCACTCCTCACCAGTATCATTTTCTATCCCAAAGTCCAGTCCAATCCCTGTCTGAAGAGCTGGCTTTGGGAATGGTTCCTGTCCTGGGCTAGCAGAAGGTCTAGGGACCATGACCTCTGGGATCCTTTTAGTCTCAGTTGGACCATTAAGTCTGGTCTTTTTATAAGAATTTGAGGTCTGCATCCCGCTGCTCTCCTGCTCCCTCAAGGGTTCTCTGTTGTGTTCCCTGTCCGGGCAGTCATCGGTTGTAGCTGGGCACCATCTAGTTCTTCTGGTATTAGGCTGATGTAGTCTCTGATTTATGTGGCCCTTTCTGTCTCTTAAGCTCATAATTACCTTTTGTCTTTGGTGTTCTTCATTCTCCTTTGCTCCAGGTGGGTGGGTTAAGACCAGTTGATGCATCTTAGATGGCTGCCTCCTAGCATTTAAGACCCCATATTCGACTCTCCAAAGTGGGATGCAGAATGTTTTCTTAACAGATTTTATTATGCCAGTTGACCTAGATGTCCCCTGCAACCATGGTCCCCAAACCCCCGCCCCTGCTACCCTAGCCTTCGAAGCATTAGGTTTATTCAGGAAACTGTTTTTGGTTTAGTCCAGTTGTGCTGACCTCTCCTGTATTGTGTGTTGTCTTTCCCATCACCTAAATTAGTTCTTGTCTACTATTTAATTAGTGAATACCCCTTTCCCTCCTTCCCTCCCCACTCATAACCATCAAAGAATATTTTCTTCTGTTTAAACTGTTTCTTGAGTTCGATAATAGTAGTCTCATACAATGTTTGTCCTTTTGCAACTGACTAATTTCATTTAGCATAATACCTTCCAGATTCCTCTATGTTATAAAGTGTTTCATGGATTCATCATTGTTCTTTATCGATGCATAGTATTCCATTGTAAGAATATACCGTAATTTATTTATCCATTCATCTGTTGATGGGCACCTTGGTTGCTTCCATCTTTTTGCTATTGTAAACAGTGCTGCACTGAACATGGGTGTGCATATATCAGTTCGTACCACACAGTTTTGATTGCTGTAGCATTATAGTGCATTTTGAAATCAGGAAATTTGAGTCCTCCTACTTTGTTTTTCTTCTTGAAGATTGTTTTGGCTCTTGAAGGCCCCTTGCAGTTTCATATGAAGTTGAGAATCAGCTTTTCCATTTCTGCAAAAAAAAATGGCTGATAGAATTTTGATAGGAATTGCACTAAATCTGTAGATCACTTTGGGTAGTATTGACATCTTACCAATATTAAGCCTTCCAAGCCCTGAACACGAAAATAAAAGAAAACCCATTTATTTGGGTCTTTAATTTCTTTAAACAGTATTGTTCAGTTTTCAGTATATAAGTCTTTCACCCCCCCTGGTTAAATATACTCCTAGGTATTTTGTTCTTTTAGATGCTATTGTAAATGGAATTGTTTTCTGGATTTTCTTTTCAGCTTGTTTATTGCTAGTGTACAGAAAGCAGATTTTGGTGGTGTTGATCTTGTACCCTGCACCTCTGCTGAGTTCATTTATTAGTTCTAGTAGCTTTCTTGTGAATTCTTTGAAATTTTCTATATATAGGATCATGTCATCTGTGAATTGAGATAGTTTTACTTCTTCCTTTGTGATTTGGATGCCTTTTATTTCTTTTGGTTGCCTAATTTCTCTGGGTAGAACTTCCAATAAAACATTTAATAGCAGTAATGAAATCAGGTGTCCTTTTCTTGATCTTAGGGGGAAAGCGTTCAGTCTTTCACCATTGAGTATGATGTTAGCTGTGGTTTTTTAATATTTAAAAGCACGTATAATAGTGCCTGGAATATAATGAACACTAAGAGTATGCTATTTTGATTTATTGGATGGGTAATGAATTTACTCTTTAAAAAAAAAAAAAGCAGCCAGCTATAGAGGTTTGAGTAGAAATGGCAGAAAAATGAAAGCCTCATTCTGGAATGTGACTGGAGAGTATCTCCTGATGTTCTTGGAATATAAATACCAGACCGAGACCCAACTAGCTTATTATTATCTCATAGAAGATTACCTGTAATCAGGCTCAAGAAAAATGAGCTCTCTCTCCCCAATCACCATCAGCTTTTTTTTTATTGTTGTTGTTTTGGGCTTTGTTTATCTAGTTTTCACCTATCCCATGGGTATGAGCACACTTTAGCAACCTTTCTATCACTAAAATCCAATGTCTTGAATCAAGACAGATAAAGCTCCTATCAGCTACTAAAATAAGTTGAAGAGTATCTTAGGGTGGCCTCTCTAGAGAAGCAAAACCAGTGATCCACAATCAACACCCATGGAAGCAGCAGTCAAGAAATCAAAAGATGCATTGCATTGGGCAAATCAGCTACAAAAGACCTCTTAAAGTGTTGACAAGGAAAGATTCGCTTGAAGACTGAGGCGTGCCTGACCCAAGCTGTGGTGTTTTCAGTCACATCATATGCATGCAAAAGCCGGACAATGAGTAAGGAAGATCGAAGAATTGATACATTTGAATTATGGTGTTGGTGAAGAATACTGAATAAACCATGGACTTCCAAAAGAACGAACAAGCCTGTCTTGGAAGAAGTACAACCAGAATGCTCCTTAGAAGCAAGGGTGGCGAGACTATGTGTCACATACTTTGGACATGTTGTCAGGAGGGATCAGTCCCTGGAGCAGGACATCATGCTTGGTAAAGTAGACGGTCAATGGAAAAAAGGAAGACTCTCAGCGAGATGGACAGACGCAGTGGCTGCAGCAGTGGTCTCAAAACATCCTACTATTGTGAGGATTGCGCAGGACTGAGCAACATTTCATTCTTTTATACATAGGGTCACTATGAGTCAGAACTAACTTGACGGCATCTAACAACAACAGGCTACCTTTATCACTTTTATCTGGAAGAACACTGTACTGGAAGCTTCATTCTCCCCAGGATGATCTTTTCCATACCCCTAGACCATTCAACAAATTTATAAGTGTGAATTATGTTTCTAGCATTATGCTCGTTGCTGGGATTACAGAGATAAAAAACATGGTCCTTGCACTCAGTGATCTCACACACTTGTGGAAGAGACTGATGAGAAAAATAAAAACAATTTTAATATAATCTGGCACATTGTATGATAAAGTAGGCATGTTGTGCTACAGAGCACAGAAATGACACACATACCAAGTCTGTTATGGACAGGAGTCAGGGAAAACCTTTCGGACAAAGTCTAGGCCAGGGTTTTGATAAATAGACGTTAGCCATTAGGCAGGAGGTGGTGGGGGAAGGGAGAAGTCAAACATTCCTGGGGGAAATGAAAACATGCAGAGGAAAAGAGGTGTGCAAATGTATATATTCAAAGAAATACAGGTAGTTTGGCATAACAGAACCAAAGGGTGTATTCAGAGCTAGAGTGTTCCTGTGTGATAAGAAGAAAAGGGAGTTGAGATAGACAGGACATGAAGATTATTAAAGCTGAGAAGATCAACAAACTTTGGTGGCTAGAGTAAGGAGGAGTTCATCCACGAAGGCTTAGAGATAGTCCAAGATGGACAAATTTGGAAGAGGAAAACTGAGGCATTTTGTTGAATGCAGGGCCAATAAATGACAGTGCAAGGAAAATTAAAGGACAGAGTAATAAAAATTAGCCTCAAAGGGGGAAGGTTTTGTTTTAGCCTCCTAAGAAGTTAGAAGAGCAGTAATGAGAAGCCTAAAATTTAGAGTAAGAGCTTCTTCTTTGATATAGGTCCTCTTCCACCTTTACCCTCCAGTGGCTTCTTTATTTCTGAAATGTAATCTGGCCAGAGGTTAAAGGGATGATTTATTTCTCTAAGCAAATACATTCCTCTCTCCCTAAGCCTGGCTCACATTCCTTTGAGTCAGCATGGTCACTGTGGAATGCATAGATGATGTCCTTACCCATAAATAGAATAGGATATTTTCTACATGATTACAAAGAAAGAAGATGAAGAATTACTGTTGTAACTACTTCACTTTTATTTGTACCTGTCACAAGGACTTTGCTTAAATATATATTGGTATTTCCAGATATGGCCATTTCCCATAGATTCTGTTTTTTATTCATTACTCCTAGTTACTGACTCTAACAGTAATTTGTCTCAAGTGGCTCTATAGGATTAGTTACCTCTGCTGATTATGGCTATTACAATAATAAATGTCAAGTTTAGAATATCATTAAAAGTTAGGAAGTCAAATCTCAGATTAGGCAGCCAGAGTTTTAATCTTCTCCACCAAGAGTTTGTTTAGTGAAGAGGTCACAAACAAGCCAAATTTATACCAAGTAGGTTATAAAGTTTTGGGTAATATTTTTAAATCAACTCATAAAATAATTTCTAGCTTCTTTTAAAAAAGAAGACTTGGCAGTACTGATCTGAATTCCTACATGGCAACATTGGCTAGGACTAACGGTGGCTACCTCACCTGAATGGCTATTTATTTTCCTTTTCACCACAGACTCCACCACTCATCGCATACCTGGCCACTCCACACCGTTACTTTACACCTGTAGGTTTCTGAGCTTTGCTATCCTCAAGTCAATCCCATACTGCAGCGGAAAGTAAGATACTTAAAGGGAGGACACTTCAATTCTGAATGGCTGTATTAAAGGTTTTTTTTTTTAAGTACCCATTTTAAACTTGTCTCCCTTGAAGCCATAAGTATGCCATCATAGCAATTCCTCCTCAGCATGAAAACCCTTCATTTGAAAACGGCTCCATGTCCCCAACATTTTCTCTTCCGTCAAACTTTGATTATACCACTCATTTAGAGGTACTTTGACATACACTATCTCAGTTTATTATCTCCCGTGTGTGTGAGAGAGAGAGAGAGAAAGACAGACCAACCAACAGACATACTCTTCCCAGAAAGATTATAAAGTACTTTGCATAGCATGTAGTCCATAGCAGGGGCTCGATAAATAGTTATGTCTTGGAATTGAACCAGTTTTTAATTGGAGATTACTATAGCATTCCCCACTAATAGGCCACAGCTGCAGATGATTCACAGTGGCAAAAGTGGTAGGGAGCAAACCTTGATAAAATGAAGAGGCACTTCATCGAAGTTTTCTATTTCTCAAATGTTCCTCAATACATGTTCAGTCCAGCCTCCTACCTTGGGTCCATTACTCCCAGATGCTTTCTTGTTTCAGATTCGTCAACGAATCAGCTACTGCCCCCAATATGACCCTTTGCTGGAACACTTGACAGGATATGAGATGCTGGCCCTGCATGCCCGTCTTTGGGGAGTTTCCGAGCACTATATTCCTGATTATGTTAAAAACATGCTAAGTGCACTCTTCCTGGGTGCCTTTGGAGATAAACTCATCAAGAACTTCAGGTAAGACAATGTCTTGCCAGCACAGCTTTTTCTTACCCATTCTAATTTGAGAAAGAGCTTGTTCTAGGCAAGGATGAGGTCTCTTCAGTAACAGAGGCTTTGATGGTCACTCAGCACAGAATCCCATCTGTGAGAATTGCTCTAACCTCATCAATCCCTTCTATAGCCTTCACCCATTTTTAAAATGTACTTCCCTACAGTTCTGGGATCCTCTGCAAGCCCAGCACTGCGTGGCCTTAGCTTCAACATTCAACTCACAAGACTGTCGTAGGCCATACTTGGCACCTTTCTACTCAGAAGCATATAGGACAGGAAATGTGCATGCCATCAGGGCAGTGTCAGGTACTGCTCTTCTGTGGGAGTCCTTGCAGCATAATTCAGATGCAAGAAGACAAAACCCACCTTGGCTAGGTGTGGGAACCTCCCTGGCTTAGAAGCCCCGTACCCCATCGGAGCCTATATCTCTCATAAGACAATTCCCTAGGCATAGCTTCCAGAAGGAACAAGCCTAACAAGTGACAAGGTTCACTCACTCAAGGAAGCCTACAGAATGACTCATCAGCAGCCACCTAAGTTACATCTATTGGTCCCATCTCATTAGGAACAAAGGAGAATGAAGAAAACCAAAGATACAAGGAAAATACTAGCCCAAAGACTAATGGGCCACGTGAGCCACAGCCTCCACCAGCCTGAGCCCAAAACAACTAGATGGTGCCCAGCTACCACCACCAGCCACTCTAATAGAGATCACAGTAGCAGGTCCTGGACAGAGCGGGAGAAAAATGTAAAATAAAATTCAGATTCACAAAAAAAGACCAAACTTACTGGTGTGACAGAGACTGGAGGAACCCCTGAGACTACGTCCCCAGACACCCAACTAACTCAGAACTGAAGCCACCCCCAAAGTCCACCTTTCAGCCAAAGATTAGTCAGGCCTATAATACAAACAATAACACACGTGAGGAACATGCTTTTTAGTTCAATCAAGTATACAGACTAGATGGGCAACACCTGCCCAAAGCAAAGACGAGAAGGCAGGAAGAGACAGGAAAACTAGATGAATAGTTACTGAGAACCCAGGGTAGACAGGGAAATGGGGAGAATGCTGACACATTGTGGGGATTGCAACCAGTGTCGCAAAAAAATTGGGGTATAAATTTTTTAATGAAAATCTAAAAAAAAAAAAGTCTGGGTAGAAGGACCTCAGAGGTCGTGGTCCCCAGACCTTCTGTTAGCCCAAGACAGGAACCATTCCCAATGCCAGCTCTTCAGACAGGGATTGGACTAGACTATGGGATAGAAAATGATACTGGTGAAGAGTGAACTTCTTGGATCAAGTAGACACAAACTACGTGGCAGCTCCTGTCTGGCGGGAAGATGAGAGGGCAGAGGGGATCAGAAGCTGGCTGAATGGACAGAAAAGAGAGAGTGGAGGGAAGGAGTGTGCTGTCTCAGTAGGGGGAGAACAACTAGGAGTATGTAGCAAGGTGTACATAAATTTTTATATGAGAGACTGAGTTGATTTGTAAACTCTCACTTAAAGCACAATAAAAATTTTAAAAAAGTTTGGGTACTGGCCAGGGTTGTGGAGGGTATAAAGGGAGGAGTATCTGCCATAAAGTGAAAGAGGGACCCTAAAGAGAACCTGAAGTTGTTGTTGTTGTTAGGTGCCATCAAGTCAGTTCCAACTCATAGCAAGCCTGTGTACAGCAGAACAAACACTGCCCAGTCCACCATCTTCATGATCATTGTTATACTTGAGCCCATTGTTGCAGCCACTGTGTCAGTCCGTCTCATTGAGGTTTTCCTCTTCTTCGCTGACCCTCTACTTTACCAAGCATGATGCCCTTCTCCAGGAGCTGGTCGCTCCTGATAACATGTTCAAAGTATAGTGAGACAAAGTTTCGCCGTCCTCACTTCTAAGGAGCATTCTGGCCGTACTTCTTCCAAGACAGATTTGTTCATTCTTTTGGTAGTCCATGATATAGTCAACATTCTTCATCAGCACCATAACTCAAGGGTATCAATTCTTCTTCCATCTTCCTTATTCATTGCCCAGCTTTTACATGCATATTAGGCAATTGAAAACACCATGGCTTGGGCCAGGTGTGCCTTAGTCCTTAAAGGGACACTTTTGTTTTTAACACTTTAAAGAGGTCTTTTGCAGCAGATTTGCCCAGTGCAATGCGTTATTTGATTTCTTGGCCGCTGCTTCTATGTGTGTTGGTTGTGGATCCAGATAAAATGAAATCCTTGACGACTTCAGTCTTTTCTCTTACTGGTCCAGTTGTGAGGATTTTTGTTTTCTTTATGTTGAGGTATAATCCGTACTGACGGCTGTATTCTTTGATCTTCATCAGTAAGTACTTCAAGTCCTCTTCACTTTGAACAAGCAAGGTTGTTTCATCTGCATAACTCAGGTTGTTAATGAGTCTTCCTCCAATCCTGATACCCTGTTCTTCATATAGTCCAGCTTCTCGGATTATTTGTTCAGCATACAGATTGAGTAAGTATGGTGAGAGGATACAACTTTGACACACACCTTTCCTGACTTTAAACCATGCAGGATCCTCTTGTTCTATCCAAACGACTGCCTCTTGATTTACGAACAGGTTCCCCATGAGCACAACTAAGCATTCTGGAATTCCTGTTCTTTGCAGTGTTTCTGTAATTTGTTACAATCCACATAGTTGAATGCAGTTGCATAGGAAGTAAAACACAGGTAAACATCTTTCTGGTGTTCTCTCCTTTCAGTTAGGATCCATCTGACATAAGCATTGATATCCCTGGTTCTCTTCTGAATCCGGCTTGAATTTCTGGCAGTTCTCTGTTTATGTACTGCTGCAGCCGCTTTTGAATGATCTTCAGCAGAATTTTACTTGTATATGATACTGTTCAATAATTTCCACATTTGGTTGGATCACCTTTCTTTGGAATAGGCATAAATATGGATCTCTTCCAGCCTGTTGGCCAGCTAGCTAGCTGTCCTCCAAATTTCTTGACATAGACAAGTGAGCACTTCCAGCGCTGCATCTGTTTATTGAAACATCTCAATTGGTATTCCGTCAACTCCTGGAGCCTTGTTTTTTATGAATGCCTTCAGTGCAGCTTGGACTTCTTCATTCAGTACCATCGGTTCTTCATCATGTTATGGATTGAATTGTATGCCCCAAAAATGTGTGTCAACTTGGCTAGGCCATGATTCCCAGTATTTTGTGATTGTCCACCATTTTGTCGTTTGAAGTGATTTTTCTACATGTTGTAAATCCTACTTCTATGATGTTAATGAGGCAGGATTAGAGGCAGTTATGTTAATGAGGCAGGACTCAATCTACAAGATTAGGTTGTGTCTTAAACCAATCTCTTTTGAGATATAAAAGAGAGAAGCAAGCAGAGAAACATGGGGACTTCAAACCACCAAGAAACAAGAGCCAGAAGAATAGCACATCCTTTGGACCTGGGGTCTTTGCGCTGAGAAGCTCCTTGCCCAGGGAAGATTGATGACAAGTCCCTTCCCCCAGAGCCAACAAAGAGAAAGCCTTCCCCTGGAGCTGGCACCCTGCATTCGGACTTCTGGCATCCTAGACTCTGAGAATAAATTTCTCTTCGTTAAAGCCATTCACTTGTGGAATTTCTGTTATAACAGCCCTAGGTGACTAAGAGAGCTACCTCCTGAAATGGTTGGACTTTGACCAATTAGTTTTGGTACAGTGACTCTGTGAACTCCTTCCATCTTTTTTTGACACTTCCTGCGTTGTTCAGTATTTTGCCCATAGAATCCTTCACTATTGCAACTCAAGGCTTGAATTTTTTATTCAGTTCTTCAGCTTGAGAAATGCCAACCATGTTCTTCCCTTTTGGTTTTCTAATTCCAGCTCTTTGCACATGGTCATTATAATACTTTGTCTTCCCGAGCTGCCATTTGAAATCTTCTGTTTAACTTTTTCACTTCATCAGTTCTTCCTTTTGCTTTAGCTATTCAACATCCAAGACTGAGTTTCAGAGTCTCTTCTGACATCCATTTTGATCATTTCTTTCTTTCCTGTCTTTTTAATGACGTCTTGCTTTCTTCATGTATGATGTCCTTCCATAGTTCGTCTGGTCTTCGGTCATTAGTGTTCAGTGCGTCAAATCTATTCTTGAAATTGTCTCTAAATTCAGGTGGGCTATACTCAGAATCATACTTTGGCTCTCGTGGACTTGTTCTAATTTTCTTCAGCTTCAATTTGAACTTGCGTATAAGCAATTGATGGTCTGTTCCACAGTTAGCCCCTGGCCTTGTTCTGGCTGATGATATTGAGCTTTTCCATTGTCTCTTTCCACAAATGTAGTCAATTTGATTCCTATGTATTCCATCCAGCAAGGTCCATGTGTATAGTCACCCTTTATGTTGTTGAAAAAAGGTATTTGCAATGAAGAAGTCATTGGTCTTGCAAAATTCTATCATGCAATCTCCGGCATTGTTTCTATCACCATGTTTTCCAACTACTGATCCTTCTTCATTTGAAGTTAGTATTCAATAAGTAATAAATATATGGGGAAAAAAGGATCTCTTTAAAATGTTAAAAAAAAAAAAAAGATGTCACTTTGAGGACTAAGATGTGTCTGACCCAAGCCATGGTATTTTCAGTCACCTCATACACGTGTCAAAGCTGGACCACGAATAAGAGACTGAAGAAGAATTGATGCACTTGAATTATGGTGTTTGCAAAGAATATTGAATATACCATGGACTGCCAGGAGAACAAACAAATCTGTCTTGGAAGAAGGACAACCAGAATGCTACTTAGAAGTGAGGATGTTGAGACTTTGTCTCACATACTTTGGACATATGATTAGGAGGGACCAGTCCCTGGTGAAGAACATCATGCTAGGTAAAGCAGAGGGTCAACAAAAAAGAGGAAGACCCTCAACGTGATGGATTGATCCAGTGGCTGCAGCACTGGGCTCAAACACTGGAACAGTTGTGAGGATGGCACAGAACCTGGGCAGGGTTTAATTCTGTTGTACATAGGGTCGCTATGAATTGGAACTGACTTAATGGCACCTAACAAAAATATTATGAAGAGCAAAAGAACCACCCTGCTGAGCCCACTGAGCTAAATCTCATGATGTAAAATCATAAGAAATTTAAAAATATTATTTTAAAAAAATGATTTGTCAGGTGCTTCTAGTTCTCCCAGTCTAGGTGTACTTTATTAATTCATTTTTACCCTAAGCAGTGTTGCCTGGTCACGTAGTTAACACTGTCTAATTACAAGGAGAAATATACCTAGAGAGTTAGGCAAAGTCAAATTCTCATCCAGAGTGGATAAAAAGTGTATTGCACTAAGATGCTTCCAGGACTCATTTGCCAACAATAAAGACACAAATGAGGTTGTCTGTATAAGTATGTTAGATGTGTTAGATATGTATACATACACACATATACATGTGTGTGTGCATATACATATATAATACACTTACGTTGTGTGCTGTCAAGTTAATTTTGACTCAGTGACACTATATGACAGAGTATATAATGTAAATATATAAAAATACTGCTAAGAACAAGTATAGGACATATTTCATGATATTTACTAAGCTTCTCAGCATTAGATATATATGTAGGAATTAATACAATTTATAATCTCCTCTCCTTCTTACCAACTTTTCTCTTTAAACCTTGCCTACGTAGTAGTGGCGCCAAACGTAAGCTAAGCACCGGTATTGCTCTGCTGGGAAAGCCTGACGTCATCTTCCTGGATAAGCCATCCTCCAGCATGGATCCTGTGGCCCGACGCCTCCTCTGGGACACAGTCTCACGGATTCGTGAGTCCAGCAAGGCCATTGTCATAATCTCCCATAGGTGTGACTCGTATCTTGATGGGGGGGAGGGGGAGTTATATTTGGTACCATGAGGACTTTGTTGAGGCTAAGAACATAGGTCAGTAATAACTTCTCAGGGGTCTGTTAACGTCCCTGGAGAAAGTACAGTGAGTGATTTCTGCCAGAGGAAATAACCCAGGGTCCTTAGATGAGATCTCTGAACATTCTTAAGTGGGGAAGTAGAAATAAGTCGAGGCTAACTCACATTGCAGATTTCAGCATGCGCCACTTGGTTTCTGTTTTTATTTTGACTATTTCTGTCCCCCAAACTTTGTATGGGTCCTAAATAACAGTTACAGCAGGTCTTTCCTGACTCAGAGTGTCGTAGCTGTACCCCACCATGGTGGGCCTCTCCAGTGCTACCTCTGTCTTGCCCTTATTCTCCTAGTATGGAAGAATGTGAGGCTCTGTGTACAAGACTGGCTGTTATGGAAAATGGGAAGTTCAAGTGCCTAGGCAGTCCACAGTATCTCAAGAACAAGTTTGGGAGTGGATACACCCTGCTGGCCAAAATAAAGAGGAATAAGTCGCTGGTGGAACTGCAAGCACTAAAGACGTTCATCAAAACAATCTTTCCAGGTACTAAAGCTTAGGTACAACCTTCCCAATCAAGCCCCCGTTGGGCCCCAGTGTTCCCAAGCTTTCCCAAATTATGTAAAGATAAAGAGATAAGGAGACCCAGAAACACCTCTTTGTCAGGAACCAACCACAATGCTTTCTTGTCCCTGTGACTCTAACTGGAACTACATTCTACTTAATTCTTCATAACTTCAGAATAGTTCTTAATTATCTATGTGCTGATTATTCATCCCGATTTTTATGATTTCTCCCTGCTCCCTTAGCCAAGGTATGCTCAAGGAGTGCTAACTAGCATTGACAGCCCTCTTCTTCTCATTTTTCAGGCAGAATTTTTTTTGTATGAGGCATCTACCCACACATATAACCAACAAATAAATGTCTACACAATGCAAATATCTTCTCTACATAAATGACAAACCACTATTACTCAGACATAGCCAACCTACATGTCCTCACAACTGTGTTTTCTCTCTGGGCGTATGGTAAAATAGTTCACAAATCTGGATTTGCTCTGGCTTTGCTTGTCACATGGATTTGCAGTGGAAAAATCATGAGAGCCTCTCTAGGTACAGAGGAGAGTCCCCAGCTGAGCCTGGTGCCTCTTACCTCTCAACCATATGAGTTGTGTGGGTCTTTGTAAGGGGGGACAAAGTAAAACAACTCAGTCCAGTTTCTGGTGAACATCCAGAAATTATCTATCCACATGCAATCAATGCCTGAGCTTAGGAAAACTATCATCTGATTACCGCAACAGTCTCCAAACTATCTCCCAGGATGTAGCCTTGCTCTGCTCTCCAATCCATTCTACACACTCAAATCCAAATGGAGAGGTAGAAAAGGGTCACACCACAAAGGCCTTTTATACCACGTTAGGGAGTTTAGATTTTATCCAGAGAGCAATGGGAAGCTCTTCCTCCCTTCCCTGTCCTCTACACTCCCCCTTGTACACTAACACACAGCTAACTCCTACCTAATAATTCTCACATCTCAGCCTGGATGTTGTTATTTTCTTATGGAAATCTCTGACCTGTGCTGCATCACTGCTTACAAAGCATTTGCTGTAGTATTCATTGCACTTGAAATTACATGTTTTATTTCTGCCACCTGTGATTAATTATATTCCCATGCTTAGCATAGTGCCTGGCACATAGCAGGTGCTGAATAAATTTTTGCTGGAAACAAGATTTGATTTAGACAGGTCACTCTGACTTCAGAGTATAGACTAGTAATATGCTTTTGCTGTCTGTTCCCATACTTGCCCTGTCACAGAACTTTTCATACTTTATGCAATCGCTAGCCTAGTTGGCTGCCTTTCTCACCTGTAAACCCGATCAAGGTAAGGACCGTGTCTTGGAATGGAAACAAAATTGGAGCCCAGCCCAGTGTGGAAACTCTTGTGTACTTACACCTTAAGGCTTTGTCAATCAAATTAGGCCATAGAAGAGATGAGAAAATATTTGGCCTCCCCATGATGAAATTCAGAGATTACAAAATTATCAAAAAGTCTTTCTCAAAAATCATATATGTTTTCAGTTTTAATGGTGGTATAATTATCAGGATCCTAGTACTATAACTCCCTCCTTGCTGCAAGGGTTATTTTTTCCCACAAAGAAACTAAAAGGGCTGAAGCTTAGCCTAGCCTTGGATGTTCTGCAGAGGTGCAGGACAGCTGGGTAATTGTGAGCTGGCAAAAATAAAAAGCGTTAGTCTGCAACTGTTTTTTTTTTTTTTTTTCCTATTGTGCACAAATTTTTCTTACTGAGGCCTCTTCCACTTGTCTATCATTCTTCTTTCCTCCAAGTCTGGGTCTAGTCCTTGTTTTCCTCTTCTGTCTGTAATATCCCACTAAATGATGCCAGTTTGCCCAGTGAGGATCTTTTTTAGCTTCATTACCCCTTAGCATAATTAGATGGCTGTGTCTGGCCTTCACTGTCTTGCCGACCTAAGGCACAGTAGGTATACAGCGTACTAGTTTTTTCCCAGTTATTTTTTCCTATAAAAATAAGATAGCTTAAAATTACACTATTTAATGTTTTAAAGTTGTCATCATTAGAGTATTTAGGTGGTGTTGTTGGTTGCCATCAAGTCAATTACAACTCATAGTGACCACATGTGTGCAGAGTAGAACTGCTCCATGGAATTTTCAAGGCTGTGACCTTTTGGAAGCATATTACCAGGCCTTAACTTCTGAGGTACCTCTGGGTAGGTTTGAAACACCAGCTTCTTGGTTAGTAGTCAAGCACTTAACCATTTTTACCAACAAGGGACTCCTTATATTTAGGTGGTGATGGTGTTGCTAGGTGCCATCAAGTCAATTTTTGACTCATTTTGACCCCACATGGCACAGTACAACTGCCGCACATGGTTTTCTAGGCAGTAATGTTTTCAGAAGCAGGTTGCCAGGTCTTTCTTCCCTGGAGCCACTGGGTGGGTTCAAGCCATTAACCTTTTAGTTAGTAGCTGAACGCTTAACCATTGTGCCACCAGGACTCCTTATATTTAAGTATGTTGTTGTTAGGTGCCAGTGAGTCAGTTCCAACCCTGTGTACAACAGAATGAAACATTGCCTGGTCCTACACCATCCTCACAGTTGTTGCTGTGTTTGAGGCTGTTGTTGCAACCGCTTTGTCAATCCATCTCATTGAAGATCTTCCTGTTTTTTGTCAACACTCAGCTTTACCTAGCATGATGTCCTGCTCCAGGGACTGGTCCCCCGATCACGTGTCCAAAGTACTTGAAGAGAAATCTCACCATCCTCGCTTCCAAGGAGCATTCTGGCTGTACTTCTTCCAAGACAGATTTGTTTGTTCTTCTGGCAGTCCATGGTATATTCAGTATTCTTTGCCAACATCATAATTCAAAGACATCAATTCTTTGGTCTTCCTTATTTATTGTCTGGCTTTGGCATGTATATGAGGTGATTAAAAACACCATGGCTTGGATCAGGCATGCCTTAGTCCTCAAAGTGACATCTTTGCTTTTTAACACTTTAAAGAAGTATTTTGCAGCAGATTTGCCCAATGCAATACATCGTTTGATTTCTTGACTGCGGCTTCCATGGGCGTTGATTGTGGATTCAAGTAAAGTGAAATCTTTGAAAACTTCAATATTTTCTCCATTCAGTACTAATTGATTCAAATAACAACATAGTACCCTCAAAGAAAAGGAGCCTGGTGGCATAACAGTTAAGCGTATTTAGGTAAAAAGTATTTAGGTATAGGATACTGTGTATTTGGTTTAGGTATAGGACAGTGCCTAGCCATGTGGCATAGATAAAAGTAGTATAGAAATTAAGGAGCAAGGGAGAAATGGAGGCTGAAGTAGCCATGGAAGGCTTCACCAAGGTAATGGGACTTCATTTGGGCATTTAGAATGAGTGCCTTTTCCAGGAGACCAATTTAATTATCATTAACAAACATTATTTTGAGATATTACTATTTGCCAGGCATGGTGCTAGGTGCTAAGGCTGTAAAGATAAAATGTGATCCCTGTCTTCATGGAATTTACAGCCTAATGGGTAAGGCAGACCCATAAACAAACAAACAAAAATTATAACATTAATTCATAATAGTTAACATCTACTTAATAATTTTAAAAAACCACTTATGTTGCTTTCAGTTGTACTCTAAATTGTAATCTCAATACCCAGTTTGGAATCATTCTCAACAATCTTTTATTGTTCTTGGTAACTCTTACTCTGTCTTAACAATAAATAAAATCAGTTGTCTTCGTCTAGCTCTATAATTGTAGAGAAAAAAAGAGACTTCCGTCTGTGCCTCTGCCCCTTCACACTTAGTGTCAGAAGGTTTCGAAGCAGCTTTCTCCTGACTTCAGTCATTTCATTCTGCTGCCTGAATGTTCCATGTCCTCATTTTTTTAGCTTCCAAAAAGAAGACCCTCTTTTGCCATTCCAGCCTCTTGTTTTCTTCTGCTCTTGGCAAAAATAGAAAGGGCAGGTCTCTGCATTTTCCTCTTTCTCCCCTCCATCTATTTTCCCATTCTTTAACGGTTGTTGTTGGATGTCGTTGAATCAATTTTGACTTATAGCAACCCCAAATGACAGGATAGAACTGCCCCATAGGGTTTTCTAGGCTGTAATCTTCAGGAAGGCAGATCACCAGGTGTTTTTGCCAAGGAGTGGCTAGGTGGGTTTGAACTTTTTTTTGACGGTACCATGTTGTTCTTTTGGAGCCCTGGTGGCAAAGTGATTAAGAGCTTGGCTGCTAACCAAAAGGTCAGCAGTTCAAATCCACCAGCCACTCCTTGGAAACCCCATGGGGCAGTTCTACTCTGTTCTGTAGGGTTGCAATGAGCCTGAATTGACTCAGTGGCATCCAACAACAACATAGGGCAGAACAGAACAACACCGGTCACATAGCAACCTCATAGGACAGAGTAGAACTATCCCATAGGATTTCCAAGGAGCAGCTGATAATTTGAACTGCTGACCTTTTGGTTAGCAGCTGAGCTTTTAACCACTATAGGGTCTCTTGAGTTGGAATCGACTTAGCAACAGCGGGTTTTATGTTGTTATTTGAATCAAATAGTAATATCGGTCACTCTGTCAGGCTATTTCTGTATTTAAAGGAATGAAATATTTTTGTTTAAATATTTTTAAAATACACTTAATGAGAAAATAACATTCAGTGGTCTTCCATGGTGCCATTAAAAAAAAAAACTAGCTGCCCTCAAGTAGACTCCAAAGCAATGTGACCTCATGTATGTCAGAGTAGAACTGTGTACCCCAAGATTTTCAGTGACTGATGTTTGGAAGTAGACCACTAGGCCCCTGGGTGGACTTGAACCTCCAACCTTTTAGTTAGCAGCTGATCATGGTAACTGTATGTACCACCCAGGGGCTCATGGTGCCGTTAAAACCCCCGGAATTATCAGCCTTGTGAGTCAAAACTATGAGTGATATGCATATTTTCACATAATTTCAATTTAAGCCACTAATTTGGGTTAAATTATTTTCCTCTTGCTGCTCCAACCAAGTACCATAAGTTTAGTGGCTTAGAGAAATGAATTCCTGATTTTTTTCAACGGTTGCTCCTTCTAAAATGCAAGGAATTCAGTAATTAAAGAATGTTACCAAAGTAGAATATCACTACTATTTTTAGTATAAAATAGAGGAAGATTTCTCCTTTAAGTACTCTAAAAGGAGACCAAAAAATCAGTTGCAAGGAAGAAATACAGTCAAGAATAAAGTGAGAGAAGCATCTTTTTGCCTTGGCACTTTCCCTGGTGCAAATACAGGGGCACAGAATGGATCTGTACCTCCTTCCAGCAGTTTTCCTGTTGCAGTTTTAAGGAACATAGAAAATAGGAATGTATTTAGCAAAAGTCAAATGTGACTGGAAAGTAAGTCTGCGAGCAACATTTTTTTTTTTAAGTAGATGCTTTTGACTTATCCCCTCTTTTGAAATGATTCTAACTTTTGCTTTCGTTTGAAAAACACACGTGCCAGGTAATGGCCCCTTTTCTAGTGCTCTGCCAAAGCCCACTGCCATCAAGTCAATTCCGACTCAAAGCAACCCTGTAAGACAGAACTGCCCATTAGGGTTTCCTAGGCTGTAAATCTTTACAGAAGCAGACTGCCACATTATTCTCCTGTGGAGCAGCTGGTGGGTTCAAACCGACGACCTTTCAGTTAGCAGCCGAGCACTTAACCACTGTGCCATCAGGACTACTTTGTTCCACCCTATCCCTCACAAAGTGCATCTCCTTCCCCTTTCTCAGACAGTTCCCTACAACATGAATACCAAAGGATGATCCATTACCACATACCCAGAAAGGACCTTACCTGGGGACAGGTGAGTGTGCTACCAGCCTCTCCTAAAACTGTAGGTGTTTGGTTTTAGAGTTGGTGGATGATACAGGGTATTCATATTCAGCTTCTGAGATTTCAGTGAAGCTTGGTTCCATCTCTAGGTCTGAAATCTCTTCTCTTTACTCGATACTTGGTAAAAATCCATGCAGTTTCTTCCCAGCTCTCACCACGGTAATTTTATCAAACATATCTTAGTCTTAAATTATTTTGGCCAATTAGGAATTATTTGTAATTTGAAGGCATAGATAGATGAATTCTGTTTCAGCAGATGTGAGGTTTATAGATACAGTATCCTGGGAAATTGATATTGACAGAGGGGTAGAGGGGCAAAACTTTTCCTCTCTAACATCCTTGCCAAATTTGGGGATTTATTAGCTTGATAAAGAATCTCCAAGGTCATACAAGGGAGGGATAAATAGAGCCTTCTTACCCTGTCTCCTCCCACCAACCCAATATTTTTCCCCACCTTTCCTTCTGAGGGGCTTTGATAACAGTGGTTTCTTCTGCTGCCCTGTAGGTATTTGGTATCTTGGAGTCAATCAAAGATGAATATGGACTAGAAGATTATTCCATTAGTCATAACACACTGGAGCAAGTCTTTCTGAGCTTTGCCCAAACACAGATCCAAAAACAACAAAATTTTAAAGATAATTGAAGAGTGGTTCCAACCACCATCCCTCACCTCCTCGCCAGCCTTCTGCCTATAACTGATAGTGACAATATTTCTAGATGTGTGTACATATGTGTATATAAAGTGTTCCCTGGGAATAAAATAAATAATTATTTTTAGAGAAATTTCCTAATGAGCTTATCTTCTACTTTATGGACTAAAGCAAGACCCATGTGTGCTAAAAGTTCTTCAGATGTATGGTAGACGTAAAAGGAGAAACAAGTGTCCTAAGCTGAGATCTCCCAGCAAAATTTCTATACTTGTTATCCCAGAGCCAGCTCAGATGAGAAGAAAAAGTAGTATTTATCGGGGCATGTAGGAAACAAAATAAAATTTAAAAAACTATGAATTCTGAGGGACGAATACATCCAGCAATCAAAGTATCTGTCATGTGGGACAGCATTGGGAGTTCACTGTAAGAGCAAAAACAGGAACATGGCTTGCTGCATAAAGCAGAGTTTCTCAAACTCATTAAGATACTAAATAGATGGACTCCACTCCCAGAAATGTGGATTCAGTAGAACAGCGTTGGAGCCCAGATATTCTGCATTTTTCATAAACTCTGGGGTGATTACTATGCAGATGGTACAGCCCACATGTTGAGAAACATTCCGGTGGTGTTTATCAGGATGTACCTAGGGAACTTGTTAAACATGCTTATCTCATCCTAATAAATATAGAGGAGTAGAACTGAGTCATCTGGTTTAACAAGCTTCCTGGGAGATTGTGGTAGACAACATATGAGAACCTTTGTTCTAGAGTCAGGGTGACTATATGCCCCACTTTTTAACATTATTGAGGTGTAATTTACATATCATCATTCACTCTTTTTAAGTATACAATTCATGATTTTTAATAAGTTTGCTGAAGTTGCGAACCATCACCACAATCCAGTTTTAGAACATTTTACCACTTCATTAAGATCCCTCATAACCGTTTAGTTAGTCGCTCTTCCCACCCCTAGCTCCAGGAAACTACTCGTCTTTCTATCTCTTTAGATTTGCCTTTTCTGGACATTTCATACAAATGGAATCATACAGCATGTGGGGGATTTGCATCTAGCTTCTTTCACTTAGCTTAGTGTTGTTGAGGTTTGTATTTGTTTCCTATTGGTGCTGTAACAAATTACCACAAATTTAGTGGCTTACAACAACACAAACTTATTGTATTACAATTTTGGAGGTCAGGAGTGTGAACTGGATCTTATGGGCCTAAAATCAAGGTATAAGCAAAACTGTGTTCCTTCTGAAGGCTCTAGGGGAAAATCCAGCCCTTGCCTTTTCCAACTTCTAAAGGCTACCTGCATTCCTTGGCTTGTGGCCACATCACTTTGACCTCAGCTTCCATTGTCCCATCTCCTTTTCTGACTCTGGTCCTCTTGCCACCCTCTTATAAGGATCCATGTGATTACATTGGGCCCATCTGGATTTTTTTTTTTTCATCTGGATAATCCAAGATAATCCCCCCTTAATTTATCACATCTACAAAGCTCTTTGTTCCGTGTAAGGCAACACATTCACAGGTTCTAGGGATTAAAATGTTAATATCTTTGGGAGTCCATTATTTTGTACAAGGTCCATCATGTTGTAGCATGTCTCAGTATTTGTTCCTTTTTATTGCTAAATAGTATTCCTTATATGGATATGCCACATTTTGGTTATCCATTCACCAGTCGATGGATATTTAGTTGTTTGCACTTTTTGGCCATTATGAATAATGCTGCTATGTGCAAGTCTTTGTGGACATATATGTTTTAATTTCTCCAGTATATATATGTAGAAGGCAGCAGGCTGCACTCAGACTATGACCCACGAATGAATCTTGGCCTGGCTTCTTGAACCAGATATGAGTGTGAGCTGACTCCCTTTCTGGGGTACCTTGACCCAAAACACATTCCACAGCAGATGGTGGCCTATCAGCACATCCCTTCCCTCTTGCTTTGAGCACATGTCAACATTCCCAGGAAGTGCTTAGCTAAACATGTGTGTTATAGGGCACCTGACCAATTCGACTGTTAATATCTGTTCCCAGAGAGGATGGAATGGTCTGCCTTGGTTATCTAGGGCTGCTATAACAGAAATACCACAAGTGGGTGGCTTTAACAAAGAGAAATGTATTCTCCCATAGGCTAAAAGGCTAGAAGTCCTAATTGAGGGTGCCAGCTCCAGAAGAAGGCTTTCTCTCTATGTCGACTTTGGGGGAAGATCTTTGTCATCAATCTTCCCCAGTCAGGGAGCTTCTCAGCACAGGGACCCTGGGCCCAAAGGATGTGCTGTTCTCCTGGCTCTTGTTTCTTGGTGGTATGAGGTCCCCGGTCTCTCTGCTTGCTTCCCTCTTTTATGACTCAAAAGAGATTGACTTAAAAAACAACCCAATCTTGTAGATTAAGTCCTGCCTCATTAACATAACAGCCACTAATCCCACATCATTAACATCATAGAGGTAGGATTTGCAACATAGGAAAATCACATCAGATGACAAAATGGTGGACAATCACACAATACGGGAAACCACAGCCTAGCCAAGCTGACACACATTTTGGGGGACACAGTTCATCCGTAACAGGGTCCTTCTTCTGCAGCCCAAGAAGGGTGTATGCAGACCATCTCCCTATGTTGGCTGTGGAGTGAGATCCACTGGTCATGGGGGATCAAAACCCACCACTGAACCTGACCTTGCTCTGTCTCTTCTCTATGTGAGTAAAGCGTTGTTCCATCCAATGCCTGTGTGTAAGTCGCACTTTTGTTGACAGCTCCACAACTTGCAAACTATGGAGTGGGTTACTGTCCTTCATGTGATGGGACTCCTCCCCTGGAGGTAGTAACAGGTGTCACTTGCTCAGCAGTATGTAAGAGTGAATTCCTGGGTCATATGGTTCCCAGTTTATTTTATCCTGGTTTAATCCTTAACGGTGTAACCTGACCCTATAAATGCCAGTAAATTTTCATTAGTCAGAAAAGACTTCTTTAAACTAGCCCAAGCTAGATTTGGCCCATTCAACATGTGCAGAAGGGCCAGTTGTGACCGTTAGTTGACCTCAACAGAGGACACAGCAACAGGTAGAACGAATCAGAAGGAAAATCGTCACCCAGACCTCATTCTGAAGTGACAAGAACTACGTCACCTCCTCTTTCCTGGCCGCCGTAATTCCTGCAATGTCTTCCCTGTGTATTCCTGCTAGAATATTCCCTCTCCAGTATGCCTGCATGGCTACCATTTTGCTGCCCAAATCATATATAAGCCCTTCTTCCCCATAGCTTGGGGAGTCAGATCTGAGGAACTTCCTCCCGGCTTCTTGCTCTGCACATTGCAATGAAGTTACTTTCTCTTTCTCAAAAGCCAGTGTCCAGATTATTGGTAGGTCTGAGCACTCCGGACAGAACCCACCTTCTAGGGTTCAGCAACAACAGTGCCCACTTTACTCTCAAAATTGCCTACCTTTGGATAATAAACTATATGGCCACCCTGATTATAATGGCTTATGCCAGTAGAGGGCGTATCTGTCCATGTAGTCCCACCTCCTCTCACCAAAATGTTTATACAGACAGAATGTGTTAAAAGTGACACTAATTAGACAGGCCCATTAAAACAAAATGAGACTAAATGGCACAACAGCCCAGGGGCAAGGACGAGAAGGCAGGAAGAGACAGGAAAGCTGGTAATGGGGAACCCAAGGTCAAGAAGGGGAGAGTATTGACATGTGGCGTTGGCAACCAATGTCACAAAACAATATATGTATTAACTGTTTAATGAGAAACTTGTTTGCTCTGTAAACCTTCATCTAAAGTCCAGTAAAAAAAAAAAAAGTAATACTAATTATAGGCTTGATATCGAAGCATGGTGAGTAGCTCCAGTTTTAAGCTGTTTGCCAGATGCGGAGATATTTTAAAAAAGGAAATCAAACAAACAAAACCATGAAGGTGTTGAGAGATGGAGGGTAAGAAAGGAAAGGAAGGTAACTAGGAGTCTAAATTTGGTGCTTGAATATTTTTCTCTCAGACATCTGTGAAACCTCACATCAAAAGGCTAGGTGGACAGCAGTAGTCAAGGGCAAGTAGGTAAGCAAAATCCAAACTCCTGAAGAATTCAGTAAAGGTAAGTAATAGGATTGTATATTCTGAACTTAAAAATGACTAATTTTTCTGTCCTGTTTTTATGCTTCCTTCTGTGTGTGAGCAGGCAAGAATTTGAAGATATAAACACCTGGTATACTCTGATTACTCTTAGGGCAGAGGTCACGCAAGGGCATTTATTTAAAATGCAGATTCTCTGGATTCTAAGCCCTGGAGATTCAGAGTCAGTAGGTTGTGGTGTGGAACCTAGGAACCTGCATTTTGGCACATACCCTCATGTAATTTTGATGCAAGTGAATCATGTTTGGCTTTGGGGGCAAAAAAAATGCTAAGCCTTCCAGGAGATTCTCATAAATTAAGGTTTGCAATTTTAACTCTTAAAGTCATTTTTACTCCTAGGAATGTTCCCTGATATTCGTACAAAGCACCACCAGGCAACATTGTGTCTTCAGTTATGAAGTCATTCCAACAAGGCTTTTACTAAATCCATAGTGGAAAGATGTTAACGTATTTTTCCTTACTTTATACTCCGAACGTACCAGTGTCAAGGTCCACTTGTTGAAGTAGCTTTGGCTATTTGAGTCTTAAAATAATTTAAGGAAGACGGATCAGCCTAGCTTGCTTGTAGAATTTTAGATTTTATTGATAGCATGAGGTCTAACTGGACATCATAAGAACTAGAGCATAGACGTCTTCTAGACTAGCTCCAAAATGTTCCTTCTGACTAAGGTGTTAATCCTGAGGCCCCTCTCTTTCTTCCCTTTGCAGTCTTGCGACACAAGCGATCAGACTTGGATTCCTCCCTTCCCATCTAACATCATCTGATGAGACAAAAACCAAAACTTACTAAGATCTGTTTAGCTTAACCTGTAAAAAATGTCTACATTGCCCATTATGCTCTTTTAAGAACTGTTTATATGGGATCAAATTGACAACAGCAACTCTAAAGATTAGATAGGAACTTTAAAGGGCAGTGAATTTACATTAATGGAGGAGGAACAACTCAGAAAAGAAGGATGAGAATGGTTGCACAACTAGAAGAATGTAATCAGTGTCACTGAATGGTACATGTAGAAACTGTTACATTGGTGTCTGTTTTGCTGTGTATATTCTCAGCAACAACAAATCTTTTTTTTTTTTTTAACTTACATAGATCCCACATACAATGAATAGAAACTTTAAAGCAAAGTTTTTAAGACAAAAGGGATGCGTGTGATTCTGTTCAGTAGGAAATGCACAGATTCAACAGAAAATGGGGAATAAATATTAACTAGAGCAGCTTTGGAGCCCTGGTGGCTCAGTGGTGAAGAGCTCGGCTGTATCCAAAAGTTCAGCAGTTCGAATCCACCAGCTGCTCCTTGGAAACCCTATGGGGCAGTTCTTTGTCCTATAAGGTTGCTATGAGTCGGAATCAACTCGATGGCAATGGGTTTAAAGTAGCATTGACTTCAGATCTCGAACACTTATGAAGTGTAAAAATAACCATGCCCCCTCAATTATGACTGAAGCTATCTTAAATATTTATGAGCCATACTTCTCTCCATCAAGGAACTTAAAACTCAAAGGAAGACAGGTAAAATATTTAATACTGTTAAAACTGGGTGATAGGTAAATGGAAGCTCATAATATCATCCTTTCAACTTCTGTGTGTCTGAAAATGCCAATAATAATTTTTTTTTAATCTAGTTAAGGGAGATCAGATATGAAAACAAAATTATCAATACAAGGCAGTAAATTTAAGTTCAGAGAAGGGAGAAAAAAACTCCAGGCTGGGGTGGCGAGGGACGCTTTCATCAGAGTTATAGAAGCAGGTGGGTGATGATCAGAGCAGTGTTTCCCAAACCACTCATGGGTATAACCCCTTCAACATTTCTGCCGTATCTATCACCTATAGTTGCGTAGGATTCTGATAGGAAGAGAAGAATGGGAGAGGAAATGCCAACCATCAAAACTATAATTAGAAGGAGTCACAGTGAATGCCTCTGGCCCTAACATGACAAGATGATGTGGTTCCCACTATAAACTCAGGCCACTTCCCTGTGGTCAATGTTGCCACTATAGCCTCCTTCCCTTTGACATCCCCCACCACCAAAGATAGACACACATGCACCCACCCCACTGGAGTTGGGCTCTATGGAGGCAGATTTGACTTCACATTCAGAAAACTAAGAAAGCTGTCTTCCATGTCTACTCTCTTCTTGTTTTCTCTCCTAGGGCTTTCAGTGTCTCCTGTGCAGAAACAATTTCAAGAACCCCATTTTCTTCTACAGTAAAGTGCTAGAGTTGTGGTAGAAACCTGACATGAGCTAGTAAGGCAACCTGGAGAAGCTTCAAGGCTTTCTGTTGCCTACACCCTTGTTTATATGCTAAAGTAGGCCGTGGGTATTACAAACAAGGAAAAGAGATTTTTTAAACTAGATTTAAATTAGCAACAATAACGAAGACATAAGCAGTTTGGAGCCCCATCTCGAGAAACCTCTTCTCTCCCTTTTGTCATTTTTTATTTTTTACCCTTTTGATCACCCATTTTCTCCTTCTGTATCCTCCATTCTCAACTGTTTTACTACCTCCCTCCAATATGGGGGCTTACTGTTCCAAGCATTAACGTGTGTGTGCGCGCACGCGCTTTAGGTGAAGGTTTACAGAGCAAATTAGTTTCTCATGAAACAATACACATTGTTTTGTGACACTGGTTGCCAACACCATGACATGTCAACACTCTCCCCTTCTTGAACTTGGGTTCCCCATTTCCATTCATCCAGCTTTCCTGTCCCCTCCTGCCTTCTCCTCCTTGCCCCTGGTGTGCCCATTTAGCCTCATATGTATAGTGGAACTACGTGTATTATTATTGTTTTATAGGCCTTGTCTAATCTTTAGCTGAAGGGTAAAGCTGAGGAGTGACTTCAGTACTGAGTTAAAAGGTGTCCATGGGCCATACTCTTGGGATTTCTCCAGTCTCTTTCAGACCAGTAAGTCTGGTCCTTTTTTTGTGAGTTAGAATTTTGTTCTACATTTTTCTCCAGCTATCTGGGACTCTGTATTGTGATCCCTGTCAGTGCACTTGGTGGTGGTAAGCCGAGCACCATATAGTTGTGCTGGACTCAGTGTGGTGGAGGCTGTGGTAGTTGTGGTCCATTGGTCCTTTGAACTAATTTTGCCCTTGTGTCTTTGATTCTCTTCATTCTCCCTTGCTTCAGACAGGGTGGGACCAGTAGACGTACCTTAGATGGCCACTAACAAGCTTTTAAGACCCCAGATGCTACTCACCAAAGTAGGATGTAGAACATTTTCTTTATAAACTGTTATCCAAGCATTAATTTTTCAAAGGGTATAGAGAATGAGAACACAAAATGGGAATGGGGCTCAGGGGCCCAGGCTCCTCTATCACTGTAATTACCTGTAGGACTGGTTGGGAGCTAAAGGAAAACATCAGGTGGAAACCTCACAACACCTACCAACCAATACCACACATATGTATCAACGTAATGGCATCCCACCTCGACTATCCCACACACACGAACACACACAGGCACACATATCCTTCCTCCATAGGATCAGCAGTCTTGGACTGGGCATGATACGATGTGGAAGTGGTAGATCTGTCCACCGGGTGACATTCATAAAGTTTAACAGACAATTTTGCAATGTTGCAGAACACTGAAGATTTGTGATTTTATGATTTATATAGCTGATAACCAAGAATTATCATATTTCAGACCCTACCACATTTGAACAGAAAAATTTTTTTGCCCCTCAGGACATTTGGGTCACACTTATGTTTTATTGTGTGGATGGATGGTGTTACAATCTATGGGAAGAATAAGAGAAGATTACAAAGGGGGGGGGGTGTGTGTGTGTCTCCCACCTAACCTGAACTGTTGGATGATGACATTCCAATGTGCAGCTAATTTGGAGGTAATTATTAAAAAGTAATGGAGAATGAAGAACACCAAGGTCACACGACAACTAAGAGCCCAAGAGACAGAAAGGGCCACATGAACCAGAGACCTACATCATCCTGAGACCAGAAGAACTAGTTGGTGCCCGGCCACAATCGATGACTGCCCTGACAGGGAGCACAACAGAGAACTCCTGAGGGAACAGGAGATCAGTGGGATGCAGACCCCAAATTCTCATAAAAAGACCATACTTAATGGTCTGACTGAGACTAGAGGACTCCTGGCGGCCATGGTCCCCAGACCTTCTGTTGGCACAGGACAGGAACCATCCCTGAAGACAACTCATCAGACATGAAAGGGACTGGTCAGTGGGTGGGAGAGAGATGCTGATGAAGAGTGAGCTAATTATATCAGGTGGACACTTGAGATTGTGTTGGCATCTCTTGTCTGGAGGGGGGATGGGAGGATAGAGAGAGAGGGAAGCTGGCAAAATTGTCACGAAAGGAGAGACTGAAAGGGCTGACTCAATAGGGGGAGAGCAAGTGGGAGTACGGAGTAAGATGTATGTAAACATATGTGACAGACGGATTGGATTTGTAAACGTTCACTTGAAGCTTAATAAAAGTTAATTAAAAAAAAAGTAATGGAGACAGAGCTTTGTATGCCATTTTAATGAATTCAAATTTTATCCGAAAAAAAGATGGGGAATCAATGGAGGATTTTATGCAGCTAGGTGACTTGATCAGAACAATGTTTCCCAAACGACTCATGGGTATAACCCCTTCAAGATTTTTGCCATATCTCCATATTGCCTATAGTTACTTAATATTGTTTAAATGAACTTTTCTTTGAACATATCTATTTAAAGAGGAAACTCATTACCAACATCACTTGCCATAATCAAGTATATAGAAGTATTAAAATGGAACAATGTTCATCCATGTACCAACTTTAAATCATCTCATGCACCATTGGTGGTAAGTCTACCACACTTTGGGAAACTGTGTTGTAGGATACGGATTGGGTTGACAGTGCCCCCTTGAAGGTAGAGAAAACAGTGAGGAAGCCAGTGAGCAGTGATGATAACTGAACTGTGATTTTGCTAGTGGGAATGGAGAAGAGTTCAAATTCAAAATCTCTGCGAGGAAAAATTGGGTTGGCGCCAGATTATGACTGGGGCTTAGATGTCACCTGGGATCATGTTACAAAGCCAGAGGAGACAGTTGTGAACGTGGGGGAATTCGGCCACAGACCAAAGGGGTCTTAAGTTTGCCTATGCTTTGGAACGTCTACAATACCAGCACTTCTCAAACTTCAATATGCATATGATTCACCTTACGATCCTGTTAAAATGCAAACTCTGATCTAGTATGGTCGCTCAGATTCCGCATTTCTAACACATTCCCAAGTGATGCTGACGCTGTTGGTTTCCGAGTCATGCGAAGTAGCAGAGTATTAGACCGTACGCTCTAAAGGGCAAAGGACCACGCCTTGAATCTTCAGCTAATATTCGAAGAGTGGAGTTGAGCTCTCTTCCCCCAGCTTGTCTCTCTCGATATGCAGAGTTCAACTCATAGAGCCCTACAATTCAAAACACTGTTGTTATGCTCATACGAAAACTATAGTTTACTTTTTTATTTTCTACATCACCCCAGCCTAGAACATAAATTCCACGAAAGCAGAGACCTTAAATATGAAGACTCCCTAGGTTGCGGGCTCACTTCTCCGTGTCCCCGGCCTGTTCTGGGAAATACAGCTCGAATTCGTCAGACAAGGCCTCTGCTCTAATGGAACTAATTTAGTGAGAAATTCACAGAACAAGCGGCACTCAAGCCCGGTTGCGATGCCCAAAACCCGACAGCTCTACAGACAACCAAAGAGACGGAATTCTCCGGCAGCCTCAAGTTCCCAGCGAGCAGTAACGCAGCTCCGGGGAAGGCGTGAGCTTACAGACCCCCTGGGAAATCCTGGGAAGGAGGCTGTTTCATTGGACGAAACAGGTCGGAAGAATCCAAAGTGGCGTAGGGGGAGTTATAATGGGCTGTCGTAGACGTAGTCCTAAAGAAGTACATAGCGAACATCCAGACCAGGAAAAGAACCAAAGAAGAGTTCAACTAGACTATATTCGCTCTATACTTACTTCTAAAATTTTGCATCTCCCTAAGCCACGACTTAGAGGGATTGGACTCGTCCAACCAGCTCCTGGGAGCAGTAGAGAGCGGCCCGGATAGAGAGGGCCGATCACAAAGGGGCGTGGGAAAGAGTGTTCGCGGGGAAAGCTGGGAAACCCTCGTCCTCCGCCACCATCTTGCTTTCCTGTAACCCGGCAGTGACCGTGGGTCAGAGCAATCTTGAGCCATGAAGCTGCTAACCAGAGCCGCGACCCTGTCGGTGAGCGCCGGCGGCGGGCTTGGGGAAGAGCTGGGAAGCAGTTTGTCAGCAAGGTTGTACGAACCGGAGGCTCTTGGTTTGGGGCCCCGGGGCCTTGGGGCTTCGGCCTGCCCTTCAGCTGAACCCTGCGAGCCAAGTGGGGTGCAGGCTGGGTCGGGCATTGGAGGCCCAGCGCGCACTATAAGCAGAAACTTACTTCGGAAAACCTACAGAGAGGGAGTGGGCTTGAGAGCGGTGGCGAAGCCACTTGGCGGAGACACCTCTGAAGGTCATTTTACGCTTATGTACCCTAGAGGAGACCACGGGATTCGCGGGGGAGGAGGCTGGTGCATATCTAACTCTCGACCTTTGCCCTATCAGTTGCAGCCCCTGCTCCTGAGTATATCACGGAGCATCAGTTTCCCCAGCCGTTAAATGGGTTTATGAGTAAGATTATAAGAAAGAAATGAGCTAATGCAGGTATAGCGCTTATCACAGTGCCCGGAACTTCGTTGTTAGCTATTACGGTGTCCTGGCGATGTATCATGTGCTTTTCTTGGTCTCTTGTTAGGGGGTTCCACTAGGAGAAGTTCTTGCTCTCCTCTCCAGAGCTGCTTTAGGCTTCTGCCCAAATGAAACATAGCTGTCAGTTGGGAAAAACTCAAGCGTCAGTGTCTGTCACTATACAGCAGCGGTGATCTAGGGGGGCAGGAGCACTGTTTTAAAATTTTCAACTAGGGGTGATTGTGCCTGCCGGGGGACAGTTGGCAATGTCTGGAGACATTTTTGGTTATCGTAACTTGGTGGGAGACTGCTGCTGGCATCTAGAGACCCCAGGGATGCTGCTAAACACCCCACAGTGCACAAGACAGTCCCCCACAAAGAAGAATTATCCAGCCTGGAAAGTCAGTAAAAGTGAAGATGAGAAACGCGACTAGAGGGAGATGCAAAAGACCAAGCCAGGGAATGAAATTTCCATGGCTTAGTGTTAATATCGCTGTACTGTAGATTGTACAAATGGCCATAGCTGTTTTACCCTTCCTGGCATACCAAGACAAACTAATGATTCAGAAACTTTTGAGGGCAAACCAGTTAGACTGGTGAAAGACCCCAAACCCCCAGTCGCCTCCCCCAATTCTGTCCATCCTCACCTTCCAGTAGAAAAAAGAGCTCCAAGATAACAGAGTTGGAGAGGACCAAAGTAAACAAATTGCAGTACACTTGAAAGCAACATTTATGTTTCTAATTATAGCACTTACTTTTACATGAGAATAAATGTATACATATTCTGTTATAAAAACAAAACAATCCAGTAGCATTGTGACAATTACTTGGATAGTTCTTTGCAACTTAACTTGAATAGGACAGAGTGTCACTCACGAGGCACATTTGAGGGGAAAGCACCTACGTCTCCCTTGGCAATGGAACTATGGATTACATGTGTTTGAACTGGTATGTCCACATATCTTTAAAATAACTATTGGGAAAATCAAAGGCCAAAATCACAAGTAAGATTAACTGAACCACACCCGGCAAACTTAACTGACAATGGTAAGGCTAAACTAATTGTAGTTTATAATTAAAA
This sequence comes from Loxodonta africana, assembly GCF_030014295.1. Classification (NCBI taxonomy): domain Eukaryota; kingdom Metazoa; phylum Chordata; class Mammalia; order Proboscidea; family Elephantidae; genus Loxodonta; species Loxodonta africana. The sequence continues at coordinate 78,177,825 of NC_087353.1, forward strand.
AGAAATGCTAACAGCAAATGAAAACCAGCAGCCAACTTAAAATAGCACTGATGCCGAATTTGCAACAGCCCTTCTGGACATGTGCAGAGTAGGGGCCTTGTGGCCTCTGATGGGGGCTTTGGGAAACTCCAGCAACATGTTCATTTGAGCTTGGGAGTACCAAATTTTACTAACTCTTCACATCTCCGCTAGTAACCCTTAGTCACAATCGAAATGAATTTTGTGACACTATAACATTTGCCCATAACCAAAAAACCAAACCCATTGCCACTGAGTCAATTCTGAGTCATAGCAATCCTATAAGATAGAATAGAATTGCCCCATAGGGTTTCCCAGGCTGTAATCTTTATGGAAACAGACTGTCATGTTTTTCTCCTGTGGAGTGGCTGGTGGGTTTGAACTGCTGGCTTTTCAGTTAGCAGCTAAGCAGTTAACCAGTGTGCCACCAGGGTTCATTCATTTGCCCATAAAAGCTGAATAAAGTTAATACATTTTAGACCCTTTATCTGACATTTAGCCCACTAGTGGCTATGTGTTATATTTTAAGCGTGTACTACTATGGATAAAGAAACTGTTGTTAATAATCATAGGATGATTGAAATTGGGATTCAGTCAAGGAAGGTAGAATGCTTGGTTGTGTGGCCTTAGTGTAGTACTCAAGAGAGTGAAGTACCGTGGAAAATATTGGGCCTCGGGGGAAGTTTTCCTTTGTATATATTGTCTTTTTTTAAAGGTGGCTAAAATGATCAAGGAGGTAAAGTCATTGCACATGGAAAATAGAATAAAAAGATGAAACTCTGGGAAGATAAGGGAAGCAATAGTGCTAAAAATCCATAAAAAGGAATGGAAAAAAGAGAAAGATATGGATGTGGCAAGCCCACTTTTTCAAAAAATTCCTAAGTTTCAGAACTAGAAAGAACTACTTAATGCTTTAATAATAATTTAAAAAAAAAAAAAAACCTTGTTGCTCTTGAGTCAATTTCGAGTCTTAGTGTCCCTTTAGGACAGTGTAGAACTGCCGCATAAGGTTTCGTAGGCTGTGATCTTTACTAAAGCAGTCTACCACGTCTTTCTCCTGCAGAGTGGCTGGTGGGTTCGAATCGCTGACCTTTTGGTTAGCAACCAAGCGCTTAACCACTGCACCACCAGGGCTCCTTTGACGCTTTAATAAGGTTGTTAAAAGGTAAAAGAAAATACAATAATTCTTCACATAGTAAAAAATGCACATATAGTATTCCTAGAGGTTCTGCAAATCACAACTGATACAGGTTTGAGAATGGCTTGGGCAAACTGGTGGGCTAATAAATCCATAGCAATTTATTCAGCTAAATCCTCTCACGCGGGTGGTTGTCATTATCTTACCACTGACACTCCTCGTTGCTTGGGTACACTAGGATCCAGTGCTTTTATGTAAAGTCTCGTTCTTAGGAGAAAAACATGTAACCTGTCTTTTGTATTTAGAGGTTTTATTCCCTCAAAGTTGCTCCCAAAGTTACAGCTACAGCCGCCCCCGCAGGACCGCCTCCACAGCCTCAGGACCTCGAGGTTAGTCCCACGTATCATGTGTTGGAACCAGCACATTACTACTACTCTTTGGTGATACAAAAATAGTAATCGCGTCTCTACTTTATCTTAAATACAGTATACCAGATTACCAAATGGTTTAGTGATTGCTTCCCTGGAAAACTATGCTCCCGCATCAAGAATTGGTTTGTTCATCAAAGCAGGCAGTAGGTATGAGGACTCCAACAATTTGGGAACATCTCATTTGCTGCGACTTGCATCCAGTTTGGTAAGCATCTTTACTTCCTCAATATGTTTGGAAATGCTGTGTAATCTTGGTCTTAAGGAAAAGAAAAACTTAAAAGCAGTGTTCCCCAGTTTAAGGTAATTTGGAGAGGGTGGTTATAGCATGAGAAACCACAGGATGTTTTGCTAGGGAGAAGCAATAAATTATGCCCATCTGAGTGTTGGTGTTAGACCATAAGAAATCAGTGGAAAGGAAAGAAAGTACTAGAAGCTGAAAAAAAAATTACTCTTCTTTCCCCTTTGCAAGTCTCTTTCAGAATACACTAATGAATCCAGTAAGCTTGCATTTGATAGTTGAATTTCTGCGTAAATGTGCTTTATAAAAAAACATATATACTTGCACTTTTTTGTAAACCTTATTTTATAACTTTTAAGCTAAAAAAGATCCACTATTTATGTAAGGTTCCCTTTGAACCTGGTAATGACAGTTAGACATTGGATTTTGATAAAGCATAATGTTTACTAAACTTAGCATTAAAGAACTACTAAAAAAAAAAATCATTCTTTTTTAAGACTACAAAAGGAGCTTCAGCTTTCAAGATAACCCGTGGAATTGAAGCAGTTGGTGGTAAATTAAGGTTTGTTAAAATAAATAATAGAAAATAAGTAGTGAAACTACTGGAAGGTACGCACTTGTAAGTGAAATTTTCTCAGTTATCGAGGTTCTTAACCAGGGCACAAAAAAGGAGAAGACTGATGAATCTGACTACATCAAAATTTAAAACATCTTTATGCTTTAAAGTAAAAATTTCAGTAAGTGAATGGGAGTAGATATTTGTAACATACATAACATGCAGAGGATTACTATTTGGAAAAACAAAGGATAAAGGTTAGAATCAGGCTCGCTCCAGAAGAGGAAACCAGAAACACTGATTTTCACGTGTAATCAACAGTGAGATATCATTTCAGACTTATCAGATTTCTGATAATATATATTGGCAATGATAAGGGAGATGGAGAATCTTTTATACTCCTGGTGAGTATAAATTGATACAGCCACTTAGAAAATAATCGGGGAATACTTAGTAAAATTAAAAATGGGCATACCTAATGCTTATAAAAATTGGATGGTTTTTAATCCACATGCATAAAGATATTTTTTATCTTTGAAAAGATGGGTAGCAGTCTTAAGTGTCCTTTGTTAGGGAAGTAGATAAATAAAGTATCATGTAGTCATATGACAGGAATACTGTACAGCAGTTAAAGAATGAACTAGAGTTCTATACCAACGTGGCATACAGTTTGTGAAAAAACAAATTTCAAGATTTTTAAAGTATGATGCATTTATAATTTTTTAAAGAAAATATTCCCATTTGGAGCTTATGATTATGGTTGTCTCTAAAGTGGGAGAGAATGAGGAATTGGTCTGGGAATGGTACAAAGAGGTTTTCCACTTCATTTGTGATATTTTGTTTTAAAAATACGTACACCTACTCCTCGCTTATTGACTACCTTGTTACCTGACGTTTCACATTTATGACAATGGTAAAAAAAATCTGTCCAAATATTTTGCACATCAGCAAGGTACATCTGGCAGTACATAAATGCCAGGGTGCAAGGCGAGAGTCATGCCAGCTGTGATGGCTCAGGCTATGTGTCAGCGTAGCTAGGCTGTGATTCTCAGCAGTTTGGCAGTTATGTAGTGATGTAATTTGGCAGTTATCTAATGACGTAGTCATCTTCCATTCTCACATAATGACCTGGCCTTTGGAACCTAACCATATCAGTAAGTGAGGAGTGGGTGTATTATGGTGATTGCACAACATGGTGAACGTGAACAATGTCACTGAATTATACATACAAAAATTGTTGAATTGGCAAGTGTTATATATTTTTAAAGTTTAATTGACAAGTATGTGGGGTTTTGTTCTATTGCTATTTGTGCTTTTTCATACTTGAAAAAAAACTTTTTTCACCAAAGTAATCAGTTGTTTTAACAAAGAAGATGTGAGGGAAGGCTTGCTTTCGGATTCAGATAATTCACTGTAATTTATTTCCAATTCAGTGTGACCACAACAAGGGAAAACATGGTTTACACCGTGGAATGCCTGCGGGATGATGTGTAAGTATCTGCATGTGTTTAAAAAAACCCGTTGCCATCGAGTCGATTCCGACTCATAGCGATCCTATAGAACAGAGTAGAACTGCCCCATAGAGTTTCCAAGGAGCACCTGGCAGATTCGAACTGCCAAACTTTTGGCTAGCAGGCATAGCACTTAGCCACTACGCCACCAGGGTTTCTGCATGTGTTTAGGACATCTACTGTTAAAGAAATACTGAGCTGCTTGGTGCTCGTGTTTTTGGAATGAGGGGTTATAACCTCTGACTTTGGTTTTGGATTCTTTATCCACAAACTTTGCTTGTAATGCTGTGCTTGCCGCAAGGCCTGAAGTTTAATACTGAGGACATTACAGTTATGTAGGACCTTGGACGTTGATTTTAAAATTTGGACTTGTAATTCTTACCTTGTTGTCTTCTATAGTGATATTCTCATGGAGTTCCTGCTCAATATTACCACATCACCAGAATTTCGTCGTTGGGAGGTAGCTGCCCTTCAGCCTCAGCTACGGATTGACAAAGCTGTGGCTTTCCAGAATCCGCAGACTCGTAAGTGCATTTTCAGGCTACATTTACTTGTTTCTAAAATACTGACTTTTTGAGACTATCGAGTTGTAGAGGGAAAAAATTGCTGTTGAAATTTTTTTGTATTTGGGTTCGTAAAGTACCCTTTACAAAGACTTTGTCCATTTTTTAAATGAATTGTTTGTTCTTTTGTTTCTAAACAGTTACATTGTGGATTATTTTTTATCAGCTTTGACAGCATATAAATTGATTATAGAATCCTTTCCTACATTTTCTTCCTTTTTTCCCCAGTTTCTTTTTTCAGTAGTTTTGTTTACACTGAATCCAGCAGTTTATTGTTGTTGCTGCTGCTGCCATTGTTACTGTTTAGCCAATTCACCTATATTGGCTATTTCCAAAATAAGCAACATAATTTTTGAAAAATAAGAACTTTTAAAAAATTATCTTTAGTATTCATAGTTCATCCATTTATGTAATATCTAATTAAACTAATTTTGATAAGTACAACTGGCAGTACAAATCTGTAAACAAATATTGCTGATTCTTGGAAACCATACAACTTCTAATGGGAGCAGAAGCATGCAGGTGCCCCAGAAACAGACGGCCAACTGACGGGGGTAGGCTTGGTATAGCAGGGGCTTCACTCAGAATGCAGATCTGTTAAGAGAGGGTCTGCTGTCAAGTTTCCGGAACATAGTGCTTACTGCCTGCTAGCTAATTGTATGTCATAGTAATAATTTGTGTCACAAAGAAGTATGATCTTTGTTAATGTGGATGTCTACCAAAAAAATAGAAAGATAGAATTGTAGGAAAGATGAGTTATGTGTCGAAGGTAGGTTCTTCCCCACTGGTACCTCTGAGCCTGCAACCCTCATCCATTCTGCCTGAACAAGTACAGTTAGTCTACTGGCTGACTTGCAAACCTGGTGACTCTTTTAAAGGCTTCTCACCAGCTATGGGATAAAGTCTGTTTTATCCCATGCTGTGGGATAAAGAGTCCATACTCTTCAGTTTAGCATCGCTGGCCTCTGCCTATCTCTTGTTTCCTGCTCTGCCCTCTTCCCCTCCCAGCTGTAATTCCCCTTTGAACCAAACCAATGTCATTTCTTATGGCTTTGCTTTGCCTCTGTCCTCTGCCTGAAATGCTATTCCCCATTCATTCTCACCTGGGCAACATGTACTCATCCTTTAAAAGTCAGTCTCAGATTTCACTTCTTCTGTTATTCCTTTCCAGTTCCCACTGTCCTTCCCTTCTGCCCGTACTGCACTTTTGACATACTACTGACATTGCCCCCATAATACTTCATTTCACAATTTTTCCCGTTTTTCCATTTTGAGGGCAGGGATTGTATTTTCCTCATCTTTTCGTCCCTAGCACCTAGTACAGTACCTAGCATAGGGAGGTTATCCAGATAATGAACAAATGAAAGGAACATACCTTAACCAAGGGCACTGAGGCCAAAAAGCAGCACCAGTGCTAGGGCACCAATGAGGAATCCAGTTTGACAGCAGCATTTGACCCTTGAAGGTTAATAATAAGAGCTAAGACTAACACTCATATCTCCTTTTATGCTGACTTGACAGCTTCCTTGTTACCTGGAGGGGGAACCTGGAAGTAAGATTCAGATTAAATGATTTGTCTGAGGTTACATGGCAAGTTGGTGACAGACTTCCTGAAACCTAGGCCACTATTTTTCCACTGCTCTGTGTTCTCATTCTAGAACCTCTTGGATGGTCAAGATGATGAGTAGATTAAAATGAAAGAAGGGTGTTTAGGTGGGTGGAGCATGTAGAAGCTGCTGCCATATAATCTCATTTTCCTCAGCACATTTGACTGGAAGACTTTTTAAACCTGCTAGAGGTTGAACAATAATTTCAAACTCTCTGAATACTTAAATGGAATCTCTTGATGGTGCAAACAGTTAAGGACTCTGCTACTAACTGAAAGGTTGGTGGTTCATATCCACCCAGAGGTATCTCAGAAGAAAGCCTGGCAATCTGCTTCCAAAAGATCAGCCATTGAAAACCCTGTGGGGTGCAATTCTGCTCTGAAACACATGGGGTCACCATGAGTCAGAATCGACTCCATGGCAACTGGTTTGGTTTGGTTTTGATTTAATATTTGAATGCTATGAAATGACCAAAGTTTTATAGTCTAGTTGCTTGCCAGGTGTCTTAGTTTCTTAGTGCTGCTATAACAGGAATACCACAAGTGGGTGGCTTCAACGAACAGAAGTTTATTTTCTCACAGTTTAGTAGGCTAGAAGTCCAAAATCAGGGCACTAGCTCTAGGGGAAGGCTTTCTCTGTGTTGGCTCTGGGGCAAGGTTCTTGTCACTTTTCAGCTTCTGTTCCTTAGTTCTGTGGCGATCTTCATGTGGTGAGTATCTTTTGTGATTGCTTTAAGACACACCCTATACTGATATGGCCTCATTAACATAACAAAGAAAACCCTGTCTGCAAATGAGATTATATCCACCTGTATAGGGGTTAGAATTTATAACGCACATTTTGGGGGGATATAATTCAATCTGTTATCACTGGGTTTTAAAATGTTGCTATTATCTTTACTTAAATTGTATTCCAGTAACAACCACTTTCCTTATCTTACAGATGTCATTGAAAATTTACATGCTGCAGCTTACCGGACTGCCTTGGCTAATTCCTTATATTGTCCTGATTATAGGATTGGAAAAGTGACATCAGAGGAGGTACTGATAAAACACATTACTGTTTAAAATGTACTTGTTTTCATATTAAATTGAACGTTCATCTGCCATCTCAGGTTTGTCTGCTTATTTTTCTTTTTATTTTCTAATAGAACTTCAGCTTGCTTGCTTACTTTTTAATTAGAATTCTATCTGAACAACTTCTGTATATTTTTTAACTAAAAAAAAGTAATTATAAAAGGGACATACTCATTACGTAAAAGTCAGAAAATGCAGACGAGCAAAATGAAGGAAAAAAAGACACACACCTCACAGCACTCAGTGTTAAGTAGGAACAGACCCTCCCTCATTGGCCCCATCCCATCATCAGCCCACTCACTAGCTCATTCACCTTCTCCAGCACGCTGGATGTAACTGTGCTCTTTGCTAGCAGCAGATTTGTCACATGTCACAGCTATAGGTATGTCACAGAACTTTTCCAAAACATGAAACATTGAATGTATAAATCCTACCCTTGTCATCCCCCAAATGAAATTTACCAAAAGAGAAAAATTTGGAATTACTAATAGTACCTAAGTATACCTGACTTGGAAACGAAGGTTTTTATTCTCATTTCATTTCCAGTTAGCCACTACAGAAAACTGAATTGTATACTATTTATCAATCAATACTTAATGTCTGCCCTTCATATGGCTCTTTTTTAAAAAAAATCGTAACTGATATTACTGAGCTTGAGCAGCCAACATTTTTTATAAGGCTGGCCTCGAATGAGTTTTAAAAATCAGCAGAAATCAGACTCACTCTGGTGAACATGTATCATGGAGGTAGCTAAGCGAATGCGTGTAGCAAAACGTTTTTCTACAAGCGTGTCTATGATAACATTGTTTATAATTGTGAAAAATTAGAAATAAGTTAAATATCCAACATTAGGGGACTAGGTAAATAACTTGTTAAATATGTGTAAATGAGAACCATTTTTTGAATGGAACCATTCAAAAATATTAATTGATGTGGAACAATTCCATAACATCAGATGAAGAAAAAGCAACTTACGAATTAGCATGTTGCAGAGGATCTTGTTTAAAGGGAAAAAAAGTGTGTATGTGTATCACAGATCAATACGGTGGTTATCTCAGAGTTCATGTGTTTCTCCAGGCTAAAGGAAATTCTAAATAAAAAAAAATAATAATAAAGCAGTGCTAAAATACTTTGAGCAATGGCAGCATCAGTACAAAAGTTTAGAATATGACTTTCCCGGGAAATGTCTTCGAGATAGCCCCATTGATTTTAGGGTATAAATTCTGATGTAATGATTAAAGGTTCAGTCTCACTGCTTCAGCCCAGTGTTTCCCAGCCCTTTCTTTCATTATTGCCCCTAAGGAGCTTTCTTAACTATTTTTCCCAAACCACCCCCCCCCCAGAAATTTTAATACCGCATAATAGACTGTATATCTGTTTATATACCGTATATTTGTGTTTTATACATAAAAGAATGGAGATATCTTTCTTAAACCTAAGAATCGGTCTTTACACCTGTTGAGAATATTTGTTTTGGCCCTACTTTTGTATATTAAGCCTAAATTAATAGCATAAACCAGTGATCTGCAAATCTCACTGATCCTCAGATCCCTTGGTTGGGTGAGTGGGATTTCAAGATTCCACATTGGAGCTACTAAATCAGTCTGTAGAGTGGAACTCAGGAATTGGGGGAAGGTGGGATCAGCAGTGATTGTTTTTGTTTTTAAAGCTCCCAGGTAATTCTGTGATTATCTAGGTTGGGAACCTGCTTATAGACAGTGACCTCAAGGCAAGACGAGCTTTATAGAAATTGGCTTGGGGGGCCGGGGGTAGAGATGTAACTATTAGCCCTTCTATAGAACGTTAATAGTTCTTTATTACTACTTACGTAAAGACAAATGAAATGTACTGCTAAAATTACATTGTAATAAGTCAAAACCTCAGACCCTATAAACTTCTCAGGTTGAAGCCAGCGCATGGTCGGTTTTTTGTTTTTTTTTTTTAAGTAACAGCTTTATTGAGATATGATTCCCATACCATCCAATTCACTTAATGAAAATGTACAATTTAGTAATTTTTAGATTTAACAGAGTTGTACAACCATCATGACAATCAAGAACTAGTCTTTGAAGCAAAATACAGTAAAATTCAGTATAATTTGGCAGTAGGTAGTCCCTTATAATGGAGTCATCATAGCAGTTTTAAGCCTTAGTATGTATTTTCCGCCTAACTATACCTTTAAGTTTTTATGAGTTTTTTTTTTATTTATTTGTACCAAAATGATCTAATAAATGTTTTCAACTTCCTCAGTTACATTACTATGTTCAGAACTATTTTACAAGTGCAAGAATGGCTTTGGTTGGACTTGGTAAGTTGGGAATTGCCTGTCTTACCATCTTGCTTCCTTAGTAGCAGCAGTCTGTTAAACTAATTATATGAACACAGAATTCAGTGAAATTTGAGAACTCAGTCCTCTATTCATGTCAAACAGGCAGTATGTGGTAGGACGTTATTAAATTGGTAATCACCATTTTTGGAAAGCAGAACCCAATGTATTTGACTTTGTAAACTACTTTAAATTCTTGACAGTATTTGGAAAACCTGTGACAAAGGGCCACTTTTTTTAAGCAAAGAGCTCTTCCTAATGGTATTTTTAAAAGTACGACTTAATGTTAAAATAGGCAAAGGATATAAACAGAGAATTCATGTATAGATGCATAGGTATATATATGTGTGTGTATATATATATTTGTTGGCCATTTGTATATGTTCTTTGGAGGAATGTCTATTTAAGTCCTTTGCCCCTTTTAATTTCATCGTTTGTCTTTTTGTTGTTGAGTTCTAAGAGTTCTTTATATATTTTGGATACTACACCCTTATATTTACATATAATTTTCTCCCATTCTGTGGGTTCTTTTTTTCACTCTTGGTAGTGTCTTGATGTACAGTGCAGTATTGTTTTAATAGCAAAATATTGGAAACATGCAAATGTCCATCTAGAAGGGATTGATTAAATAAATGATGGTACGTGAATATAACGGAATTCTTTATAACCACTAAATGTTTGATGCAGACCACTCAGAAAGATGTAAGCTATAAAAGACGAGTTCAAAACAGTAGTGACAGAGTAACACCATTTTAAAAATAAAGAAAAGGTAGTTATTAATACATACACAGAAAAAAATTCTGGATGAATATAATAACCTAAAGAGCTATCTCTGGGAGAATAGCATTATGGGAGGACTCTTTTCTTCGCTGTTTTGTTTCTGTGATGTTTGAATTTTATAGTATATTTTTAAAACAAGGGAAAACAGATGTTGTTTAACTGTGATTTGGAAGTTCTGTTCTAGCTTGTTTGTGTTTCTTTTGAAATAGGTGTGAGTCATCCTGTTCTAAAACAAGTTGCTGAACAGTTTCTCAACATGAGGGGTGGGCTAGGTTTATCTGGGGCAAAGACCATCTACCGTGGAGGTAAGCATTTTCTTCTATTAAAGTTAATTTTTCTTAGGGAAGTATCCACCCTAGAATACCAAAACCAAACCCATTGCCGTCAAGTCAGTTCTGACTTAGAGCGACCCCATAGGACAGAGTAGAACTGCACCATAGGGTTTCCAAGGAGTGGCTGGTGGATTCGAACTGCTGACCTTTTGGTTAGCAGCCAAGCTCTTAACCGCTGCGCCACCAGGGCTCCCCACCCTAGAATAACATACTGGAAACTGGTAGAATACCCAGGTTCGGCTCTCAGCCAGTGCACCTCATGCATAGCCACCATCTGTCAGTGGAGGCTTGTGTGTTGCTATGATACTGAACAGGTTTCAGCAGAGCTGACAGACTAAGGAAAAAGGCCTGGTGATCTGCTTCCAAAAATCAGCCAGTGAAAGCCCTATGTATCATGACAGTTCAGTCCACAACCAATTGTGGAGTGGCTTAGGGTCTGCGGTTTCCTTCTGTTGTGCGTGGTGTCGCCATGAGTTAGGGTCCAACTCAATGACAGCTAACAACAACAATAAACCAAAAAACCTGTTGCCGTCAATTCGATTCTGACTCAAAGCGACCCTGTAGGACAGTGTATAACTGCCCCATGGGGTTTCCAAGGAGCAGCTGGTGGACTCAAACTGCCAGCCTTTTGGTTAGCAGCCGAGCTCTTAACCACTGCACCACCAGGGCTCCCCAACAACAGTAAGGCCTGAATATTTACTATCAAAAAGTCTCAGTATAGACCAGAAAAACTACATGGTACTGGGCTACCACCAATGACCACCTTGACAGGGAACACAATTTAAACTGTAATTATACGAACACATGTAATTACATATGTAATTACATGAGATTCCCTGACTTAACAGGAGAAAAGTCTGGTGCAGAACTCAAATTCATGTTAAAAAAAAAATAATACTTACAAAAAGCGCGCTTCTTAGTTCAAGTAGATACACGAGGCTAAATGGGCAGTTCCTCTCCAGAGGCAGGATGAGAAAGCAGAAAGGGGCAGGAGCTGGGTGAGTGGTCATGGGAAACCCAGGGTGGAAATGGGGAGCGTGCTGTCACATCATAGGGATAGCAACTAGGGTCAACATAACACTATGTGTATAAATTTTTGTATGAGAAATTAACTTGAGCTGTAAACTTTCACCTAAAGCACAATTTAAAAAAAAAGCAAGGGCAACATAAAAAAAAAAGTCTCGGTATACAAGGAAAGAATTAGATTACTTAGATGTTGTATATTAAACATGTGTTGTGTGCGTGTGCTAGGGAGAGGGTAGAATGGCATGGGGAGAAGAGGGTATGGGTTAATAGTACCACAGGGAATGCTGAAGAGTAAAACCAACGATGCCTGCCATTTTCTTCTTTGCTCTCTCCCTTATGTGGCCCCAGGTGAAATTCGAGAACAGAATGGAGACAGTCTGGTACATGCTGCTCTTGTAGCAGAAAGTGCTACTGTAGGAAGTGCAGAAGCAAATGCGTTTAGTGTTCTCCAGTATGTGCTCGGTGCGGGGCCACATGTCAAGAGGGGCAGCAATGCCACCAGCTCCCTATACCAGGCTGTTGCCAAGGGAGTTCACCAGCCATTTGACGTGAGTCTGAGCAATTGATAGCTCTCCTTTTGTTTTCAAAGGCTCAGTATTTAAAATGTCTTAGTCATCTAGTACTGCTATAACAGAAATACTACAAGTGGATGGCTTCAACAAAGAGAAATTTATTCTCTCACAGTCTAGTAGGCTAAAAGTCCAAATTGAGGGGATTGGCTCCCAGGGAAGGCTTTATCGTCTCGACTCTGGAGGAAGGTCCTTGTCATCAATCTTCCCGTGGTCGAGCAGCCTCCCTGGGTCCAAATGACGCGTGCTCCTGCTCTTCATTCTTGGTGGTATGAGGTCCCCGTGTCTCTCTGATCACTTCTTTCTTTTATCTCAAAAGAGATTGGCTTAAGGCACTATCTAATCTTGTAGATCTCATCAGTATAACTGCCACTAATTCATCTCATTAACATCACAGTGATGGGATTTACAACACAGGGAACTTACATCGGATGGCAAAATGGTAGACAGTCATACAATACTAGGAATCATGACCTAGCCAAGTTGACAGATATTTTCGGGGGACACTGTTCAATCCATGACACTCGATAATCTCTTAAAATTTTAGATAAACGCAAACAAAACCTTTTAAAATTGAAGAGACAGTCAAACTTGATTTCAGTACTTTAGTAGGTCATAGGTTTTTCAGCTATTGTAATCTGGAAGGAAAATTTGAATGCTTGAAATAAAACAATCAGAAATTCACAGTACAGTTTTCTTTAGGGTAAACTGTTAAATATTAAACAGTCCCCTAGATTCTCATCTTTTTTGCTACATTTTCTGCTAAATCCTTCTCTCCTATTCCTGCTTCCTCAATTCTGCTGTTCCTCCTGTTTTCTAACCAAGTGTACAAGATAATACACCAAGAAACGCCATCACTGACCTGTCCTCTTGGCTTGAGATTAAAGAAAAAAAAAAAAATGATATTTAACCTAATGAAAGTTCATGTTACTTTAGAAGACACCTTCTTTTTATGACAGTGAAAGTGTTAAAGCTTTGATATTCAAATCACGAAAATACAAGATGCCAACCAACGGAATATTCTTTTTGTGTGTGACCATTGTTTGTCCAATGTAATAAACTATGTGACTTTCAATAATATGCCTTCAAAAAGCAAAAAATGTACTAAATTTTAGAATGAAGCGTTGTTTATAACCTTTAAGCAACAGTACATGGCATATGTAGATTTATGCTTCCATAAGGCTTTGGGCATTCCACACTTTACAGTGGAAGTTAAAAATCATTTTTCTTCTGTGTTTATTCTTATTTAATACTCAAGTTATAGCTTCCAAACACTTTTTTTTTTTTTAAGCCGAGGAAACTTTTTTCCCCATACAGCTTTCCAGGTGCAGTGCACAACACAAAAGTTTTAGCTTTTAAAATGTTTTGAAGGCTTACTTAACTGTGAAACCCCTTGAATCTTCCTCATGGAACCTTAGGGTTCCCTGGAGTACAACATGAAAACCATTATCTTAAATTAAACCAAAACCAAACCTATTGCCATCCAGTCAATTCTGACTCGTAGTGACCCTGTAGAACAGGGTAGAACTGCCCAATAGGGTTTCCAAGGGTGTAATCTTTACAAAAGCGGACTGCCACATCTTTCTCCTCTGGAGTGGCTGGTGAGTTCAAACCGCTGACCTTTTGGTTAGCAGCTGAGTGCTTAACCACTACACCACCAGGGTTCCTTGTCTTAAATTAGTCCTAAATTAAATGAAGCTGCTACATTTTCAATTTTATGTGAATTTTATTTCTCTTGGTTCATAGTCTACTGTGTTCTTTGTGCTTCGTTCTTCTCCAGTGAATGTTACGATGCTTTTGTGTGATTGGAGTTTAACCCTAATTCAGTGATATAATTTAATAGAAATTCCTAATTCAGAACTTGGCCATAAATTTGGAGTGTGCATTGGAGAGCCTCAGATTATAATTGAACTTCAAGTAATTGGAGTGTATGTTTTCTTTTGTTTTACATGAGCCAAACCAGTGGTTCTCAAACTTTAATGCGCAGAATTACCTGATCTCTTGTTAAAAATGTGGGCTCCCAGGCTGTATCCCTAGGGATGAGTCGGTAAATCTGGGACAGGAACCTAAAAGTTAGTATTTTTAATAACAACCCGGGGTCCTGATACAAATGGTCCACGTAAACACGGCAAAACACCAGACTAGGCAATCAAGTTCACCTTCAGAAGCTTCAGGCTCTGCTTAGACTACAGACAGCAGTACCCCTGTTATCCAAAGGCCAAGCTTCTTGCTACTTTGAGCATCTGTATAATGGCCACTTAACAGAAATGTTTCCCTAGTCCTTTGACTTCAGTCTGTCGGAGAAGTGAATGAGAATTGGTGAAAAAGTTAACTGCCAACAGCAGAGGGAAGATACCAGGTCTGTCAGATGCTGGAGCCCATGATCTGTACCACGTGACCATACCGTCTCTGTATCATAGTAATGTTTGCAGCAAAGTGACCTTTATTCATCAAAAGAAGAAATACTCAGCAAACAAAAAAAGTGAGCATCCATTTTAGAAATATTTAAATGAAAACAAAACAGTTAAAACAACGAGTTCTAAAATAGGTGACCTGTATATAGAACAGTCCCTTAATAGAATTGGTTAGATGAAATATTAATCTATTTTGCTCATACTGTGAGGGTGCAAGTTTTTGTCTAGATGACCTTAGGGACATTAACTGTGTTTTGTTTTCACCTGGTGGAATAACATGCAGTAAAGTTCCTTTACATTTCAGGTTTCTGCTTTTAATGCTGGTTACTCAGATTCCGGACTCTTTGGGATTTATACTATCTCGCAGGCTGCAGCTGCTGGAGATGTAAGTTGCAAACTCACCAACTCTCAGTAACAGGTTTTTTGTTTGTTTTTTGTCTTCCATAAAATGTTTTTAGTTAAAACATGGAATATTTGAATGCCATGATTTATCAGAGCTCTGAGTAAAAAAAAAAAAAATTTTTTTTTTTTAACTGAGTAGCAATAGTGTTAGCGTGTACCTGCTGCAGGAGAAAGTTAAAAATGTATACTGTTGCTTCCAGGAAAGGTGGGGAAATGCCTCCTTGGTATTTTGGTTCCATTTCAACATGTGACATTGAATTGGCTCTGGGACATGTAAATTGAGAACTCAAGAGGGCTGTGCCCAAGATGTATGTTTGGGAGTCATCAGTATAGAGATTGCGCTGAAATAAGTTATGGATGAAAGATTTAGGTGAAGAAAACAGAAGCTAGAGTTCTGGGAACTACTACCGTTTAAGAAGCGAGTGACTAAGGAAAGGGGCCAGGAAAAAAAAAGAGGCCAAGAAAGAGATTGAATAATACCGTTTTATCTACTAGGGATTAACACCCCTTAGCACAGGGAAGTTTGATATATTGGGCACACTGGGAGTTCAATGGTGATCTCAGCAGTTTTCACCAGAGTGGTGGAAGTGAGCTAAAATTTGTAGTAATTAAGAAATCAATAGGAAGCAAGGAATGTGAGGCTTTTGTAGAGCTTATATTTGTACAGAGGAGGGATGGTAGTTTTAGGAGAGTTTACATTGAAAGATTAAGTTGAAAGAGACATTTATACTGAAAAGGAAAAAAAAGATTGGAGCAGATACAAACTCGTTGCCTTCGAGTCAACTCTGACTCATAGCAACCCCATATAAGAGGTAGAAAATGCAGGAGCAAGTAGGACCCAGAGTAGCAGTGGATACGTTAGCCTTGGACACAAAAGCTCATGTTGGGAGAAGAGGATGTGAGGAAGATGAGGAGGTACCTCCCTGGTCAGGTAGACTTGGTCATGTTTTGTGAATGACCGGAGAGCTTAAAGAGCATAATGAGATTTGGGACAGAATGAATGGCTAAATACACATAGAATGGCCATCGGCCCCAGTATAGATGTCCCCTTGACTGTGAACTTCACAGTGCTGTCAGTCGGTTCTGTTTTGTAGTTTTTCTTCTATAGCATTCACGAGCCTAATGGAGAAACAAAGGAGGCAGGTAATGGGGTTAATCCCCAGTTGGAATCCTGCAAGGTGGGTAGGTCAGAAATATGAGGAGATGGCAAGGGAGTTGGGAGCCCTGGCAAGAGTGATTAAAGGATGATTCTGGGTCTAAGCTAGATAGCAAAGTAAAGCCAAAGGGACTGATAGCTTGAGGGAAAATGGACAACTCAGAGGAACTAGAGGTCTTGATATAAGTGAGGCGTAAGGATAGAAACTGATACAGGGGGTTCTTGGAATCTCAGGATTTCAGAGGTAGGGCAAATCTAGGTTATGTCCAAGTCTGGGGTGTGGCTGTGGAAAGGGGTAACTAAAATGGGAGGAAATGAAGGGCCTAGGATTTAAGGGATCATGGAGTCCAATGTGTAGCAGACCCAGAGTGGTGCCAGGGTTGGGACAGAGAAAACCATGGCCAGGTTTATTAATATATTTATTCAACAAATATTTACCAAGCACCCACATCACTAGAACTTTACTCCTTCTTGATTCTGACATCCTAACTATATAAAAAAAAAACTATAGACAAGCCATATAAATTATCTGTGTTTGGATTACGACTTCCTTTTTAAGGAGCATTAAGAAGTAGCAGTATTAATTGCATGACTTCGTGAGTCTGGGGAAAACTCGTTGTTGTTGTTAGCTGCCATGGAGTTGGCCCCAACTCACAATGGGACGAAATGCTGCCCAGTCCTGCTCGATCCCCATGATCGATGCAGATCGGCCTGTTGTGATCCGTAGGATCTTCAGTGGCTGATTTTCAGAAGTAGGTTGCCACACCTTTCTTCCTACTCTTTCATCTGGAAGCTCCCCTGAAACCTGCTCAGCATTGTAGCAACATACAGGCCTCCACTGACAGATCGGTGGTGGCTGCACATGAGGTGCATTGCCCAGGAATCGAACCTGGGTCTCTGCCACGTGGAAGGCAAAAGTTCTACCACTGAACCACCACTCAGCCCAGGGGAAGTTGAGAGGTGCTTAATCTTTATAGGCTGTCCGTGGGTAGTGCAGATTGTTAATGCATTCACTAACTGAAAGGTTGGAGGTTCAAATCTACCCAGAAGTGCCTTGGAAGAAAGGCCTGGCAATCTACTTTCCCGAAAATTAGCCATTGAAAATCCTATGGAGTACAGGTCTATTCTGACATACATGGGGTCACCATGAGTCAGAGCTGACCAGATGGCAACTTTTTTTTTTTTGCGTTGTGTTGTTTGTTTTTGTTATTCTTTGTGGACGCTTATAAATTCCTGCGTCTGCTCTTGCTAAACCCTATTGCTGTCCTCTGACTTCTGCTACTTAACTTTTGGAAGAAGCTGTTATGTTGGCTACTGTAAGTTGTACAATCAGTTGCTTTATGGAATGTGGAAGACTATGAAATACATGGTGGCTTAAGAATTCCAAATAGACCTTGTGGTGTTTCTGCCTCAGTAGAGGAATGTTTGGCTGCTGACAGAGACTGCACTGACCCAAGATGACCCACCTTTATTTATTTGTCTGTCCTAGGTTATCAAGGCTGCATATAACCAAGTAAAAACAATTGCTGAGGGAAACCTTTCTGATACAGTCATCCAAGATGCCAAGTAAGTTTCGGTATTAACTGGGTTGTACTGAGGTTTTAGTTATTTGAAAGTTGTAATTTTTTCTAGTTACAATAATACTATAATATATGCTCTGAGTTGAAATTGACTCAACAGCAATGGTTTTTTGTTTTGTTTTTTTTAAGGATTGAAAACTATAGCAAAATATTAAAAAGGGAAAAGAAACACAATCGTAATCCTATTACCTAGAGATGAAATTTTTAAACATAATTGTTTGTATTGTACATATGCTTTCATACCATATTTCATAGCATTTATTGTAGAAGTTTGAAAATTACAAACACAAAAAAAGACAGAAATGATCTTTGATTCCCTGTCAGTACTCCTCTTTATCATTATACATTTATACAGGTTACTAGAAATTTGTCATAAATGGTATTAATGGGTATATCATAATATATTTGGACATTTTCTGCAGTTGGAAATTAAATTATAGAGGATAGCTTTGAGCTTAATACATTTTTGTATTTCATATTACTCTTGGAATAGATTCCCAACTGAGTCAAGAGTTATAAACGTTATGAAGACTCCCTGTTAAAATATAAGGGTGTGTATGTGTGTTTATATATTTTACTTTTATATTTTCAAGTCACAATCTGAACAGTTTATACCATTTTATAATCATACTACCACTGTATGAGTACCTATTCTACCATAACCACTGAGATTTTTTTTTCTTCTTTACTAATTTAACAGACAAAAAAGCCATCTGATTTTGTATTTCTTCATAAAAAGGATTCAGACACTTGTCTTCTGCCTGATGATTTTTCAGTCCCCACTGTCCAGACTGAAAGTGCTAACAACATCTCTAACTCAGTAGTAATTCAGGTAGTTCGTAGACTAAAATCTGACCCTGCCAGTCCTTTGGACAAAATTATAAATCAACCTATATTTTCATACAACAGTTTAAGACATTTACTTGGCTTCATCCATTTAGGACAGCTCAGAATGTGGGCCCTGAAACTTAGATGGTTTTCATGATCATTTAGTATTGTCTTCCACCATCCAGAAACACATTAATGCTTTTAAAACAATTTACTTAATACTCTGATTATATAAATCAGTGTATTAAATCCAAACCAGTCGTCATTGAGTCGATTCCGACTCATAGCGACCCTATAGGACAGAGTAGAACTGCCCCATAGAGTTTCCAAGGAGTGGCTGGTGGATTCCAACTACCGACCTTTTGGTTAGCAGCCGTAGCTCTTAACCACTGTGCCACTAGTGCCCCAAATGTGTGGATAGTATATATTAGTAACAAGGGAATTATACAGGGTGAATTACAACCCGGGATGGAACACCCTGTAGTCCTTTCTGTTCCAGTCATTTCTGTTCCTTTGAATTGGTACTTTTGTTAAACTGAACACACTACAAGATTGCATCCCTTGAATAGTATAACACCATTTATTCAATATTGTACACATGGAACCAAGGATTGATAGGATGCAGGTCTACATGATTTCACCACACACAAAACATGATGAGAATAAATTGAAACACTGGACTTAAGACAAATCTCAGCTTCACGTCTAATTTATTTAAGAAAGTTTATTTTCTTAGTAAGTATAGCAGAGTTTTTATAAAGTATAGCAACATGTAAAAAATGGAAGTTCAGTTATTAATGTCAAGATATGTTCACTTTCTGGCATTTTGATGGAGTTGATACGTTTTCTTGTAAGGTTTCTTAGCCTTCCTGTAGTGAAAGAGAAAATGAGGTGTCATTGCTGAAGGATAAAATCCTTTTTTAATTAAGCTAACAATGTGGTAAGATTGCTGTATTAAATTTCAGTTATGTTCTCATGAAAGTCTTTCTGTAGAGTGCCAAAGGACTGTAGTTTATTTGGGGGTTAAATAATTCAAGTGCCATATCGAACACCATCTTTAAAAGGAATAACACTTTCTTCCTAGGAGACATCTGAATTGGGTTTTGCTTTGTTTTGTTTCAAATTGATTGACAAGGTAATGGCATCTGCTGGAATGGATGCATGTTTGCCTGTGTTTAAGCTGTCTAAACAAAAAAAAAACCAAACCCATTGCCATTGAGTTGATTCCGACTCATAGAGACCCCATAGGACAGAGTAGAACTGCCCCCATGGGGTTTTCAAGGCTGTAACATCTTTCTCTTGGGGAGTGGCTAGTGGGTTTGAACCGCCAACCTTTCAGTTCACAGCTGAGCACTTAACCACTGGCCACCAAGGCTCTTGTTTAAGCTGTCTGCTGGGGCTGATAAGAGCTGTACTGTCCTGTCCCTCATCCCCACCTGCCTTCATCATGCCCCACCCTCATTGAGACAAATCCCAGCATAGAAATAGGTTTGAGGGGAAAAAAATCGATCTAGAACTGCTAAATGGACAGTGCCTTAAGGACCTACATAGGTGTTTTTCTTAGACAGAAGTGACTGAAACTATCACCAGAAGAAGCATCAGGAGGCAGGTATTACTTCACTAATCAAAACCTCACATGAAAATTGTTTTAACTAGATCTAAGTTCTGGTCCACAGTCAAAGAGCCATCTGCTAGGTTTTCAGTATATTTTTTGTATGACAGCTTTCCAAAATGATGATGTCAATAATGAAATATTTGGTGAACTGAAGAAATAAAAGAAGGCCTTCAGCATTTTAAGATTGCAGTGCTATTAATTTGTATATTTACTATAACATGTTTAAGAGTTTGGGAACATTCTTTATAACTGCCTTTACCTATAAAACTGCCTTAGTCACCCACCCTTTATTGGACAGGAACAAGCTGAAAGCTGGATACCTAATGTCGATGGAGTCTTCTGAGGGTTTCCTGAATGAAGTCGGGTTCCAGGCTCTAGTTGCCGGTTCATATGTGCCGCCAAGCACAGTCTTTCAGCAGATTGACTCAGTGGCTGCCACTGATGTCAAAAATGTAAGCAAATGAAAACTTCTGTCATGTGGTGGGATTGTGACTTCTAGACTTGATAAGTTCTATGATTTGATACCAAATAACCTTAATCTTAATGGTCCAGTTTCAGAAGGAATACCTAAGCCTTCCTTAGCTGTACATGTTATTCTTATGCTGTTTGGTGCCTGTCTACCTGGTGTGAGGCAAGGGGCTCATTACCATCAGAGCTGCAAATACCCCTTGTTAACTCACTTGACTAAATTACCATTAGGTTAAACCATTTCAAATCTCTTTTCTTCTAGGTCAAAAAGAGCCCAATATTGGCAATTTCATATGATTTAACCTAATAGTAAAGTTGGGGCATTTTCCCTCCTCATCCCCAAGAAAAAAAACTTTATATCCTACTAATCTTTCTCCATCCAGCATCTCAGAATTCTCTTTAGTCTTCTCAGGCTACATTTCCCTGCTCTTGTTACATGTCTTTTCACATATAGTATTGTTCTCTACAAGACTGAGTTTTTCTGAGGGCAAGAACTATGTCCTCTATCTCTTTGTACATCAACAAACATGAACTACATGTACTGACATGTACATCAACTACAAAATAAATCCAAAAGCAGTGGTTTTTCCCAGTCCCTTCCACGTTAAAAATGCCAACTCCTCTTCCACTATAGTGGCCTCAACCATCTTCTCACCAACAGGTTACCTTGTATAGGGCACAGTGGGGAATAAAAAAGAGACAAAGCTATTTCAAGATCATAATCTTGACTTGATTGCACTTGGCCCCTAACTTCCTCATTACATACTCTCAGAAGGCTGTCCTCATGTACCATGATTTAAGTCACAGCCCAGCCATCTTCACCGTCTCTCCTCCATCAAAAAAAAAACTGACCTGAGATAATGAGGGGCTGTTTCATGGGATTACGCTTAGCCTAAAGAACCAACTTTTGAACTTCAAAATAGTGGCATAACGAATATGAGGATATAAATTTTAACTTTTAAGTTAACAGTGTGTTTTAATTGGCCCAGACTATTTGCCATTGTAATGCAGAAACAGAAACATTCAGCTTGGTCCAAGGCTGACTGCCCCACCTTACAATGTCAGTGAGGTTTTCTTATCCCCCCTTTTTTTTTTTTAATTGTACTTTAGATGAAGGTTTACAGAACAAACTAGTTTCTCGTTAAACAGTACACATGTCGTTTTATGACATTGGTTAACAACCCCACAACATGTCAACACTCTCCTTTCTCGACCTTGGGTTCCCTATTACCAGCTGCCCCGTCCCCTCCTGCCTTCTAGTTCTTGTCCCTGGGCTGTTGTGCCCCTTTAGTCTCGTTTTGTTTTATGGGCCTGTGTAATCTTTGGCTGAAGGGTGACCTTATCCCCCTTTTTAACAGCTTCCCTCCTATCTAGAGCACCGCACTTGCTCAGTTAGTTACATAATGATAGAACGTTCAAAGGCTCAAAGCTGAACTTTTCCTTCTGCATTGTCACAAACTGAAGCACCAGCCATCTCCTGTAGTTAATTTTCAGAAGAGGCTATTGTAGAATTGCTGCCTTAGAATGTCCTGTTCACAGCCTCTTGGAATAACAGAATACATAAGTTTACTAGATAGTACATTTTCTTATTTCTGTTAACTTTTTGTCGTCTTTGTTTATTTAAAGGCTGCACTGAAGTTTGTTTCTGGCAAAAAGTCAATGGCAGCAAGTGGAAATTTGGGGCACACACCTTTTGTTGATGAGCTGTAATACTGACGCGCGTAATACACGAGACAGCCGAATGCTTTCTCAACCCAGAGCAGCAAGCACATCAAAGTCAAAAGTCTCTAACATTTATCTTTTTTTTTTTTTTTTTTAAGTGAAGTGAAATATCTTAAAGCATAAATGTGGGTAATTATTCCCAACCGACCTAAATAAAACATTGTTTAAATGCTTTTCTTGTGTTTTACCTAATCAGATAATCAACAAGTACTTATTATATGCTGAGGTCTTTGTTTTTAGATTCTGTAAAAGAGACATAATATACTAGATTGAATACAGAAGCTTCAGGAATTATTGAAATTAAAGCTAAGTGACTGTAAGGATAAATATTTCCAGATTGTTATTGATGGCTTTTTAAGATAAAAGCAGTTGCACATTTGTAATTTTGGGTACCAAAAATACTCACTGCCATCAAGTCGATTGCAACTCACAGGGACCCTATAGGACAGAACAGAACTGCCTCGTAGGGTTTCCAACACTGTAATCTTTACGGAAGCAGACTGCCACATCTTTCTCCTGTGGAGCAGCTGGTGGGTTTGAACCACTGACCTTTCAGTTAGCAGCTGAGCACTTAACCACTGTGCCATTAAAAAAAAAAAATTTTTTTTTTTTAGGGCCCCCATTAATTTTTTTTTTTTGGCGGAGGGGGTGGTAAGGACAGTTAAATAGTCTGGGCCTTATCCCCTTTTTGCAATAGAATCATTTCTAAAAAATTTTTTAAATTCTCTATCAATCACATCCTGTATTTCCAGTACTTTATGTCTGAGTTTTCTTCACTGCAGCTGTTTTAATTTTCTCTCATCTCCTATCCCTCCCTCATCTGTTTCTATCCAGTCTCTTTTAAGTAATGAACTACCATTCTAACACTCAAAGTAAACGTAGGGTTTAAAAGTGAAGGGAAAAAAAAAAAGGTCTAATGTGAACAACTAGCTGAAAAAAAAATCTACCATTTCTTTTAAGTAGGGCACTCAAATCTTGCAAAAAAGAAGTAAATATCTAAAGAAAAGTGTACTTACTTTAGAAAGTGAGGCTCTCTACTATGTTCAAACCTTCTGATACTGGGGTTCCTCTGCTACATTTTCTAAAAGATGAGACATTCTTCCCAGAACAGAGGGTCTTAATGGTGTGGATGATATTGCTGTTTTGAGTTCAAGGATGTCTTTAAAGGCTTTACAGTGTAGTCATAGAAGAGAATTGATAAATCTGCACGTATTCCTGTGATTACAGCAACCTGTACACAGTGATGCACAGAAACTGGGTGCTTCAAAGAGGAATGCTCCTATAGTTATAGATTTGCCAACCATTTCCTAACCAGGTTGGCCCCTGCCCTCTTCAACTCGGGCACAGTCTTCCAGCCAAAATGCATCTGAGGTCGAGGAGGCTGAGGAAGAGGAAGATCTTTCATTGTCTCGCTTCACCATCGTCCAGTATGGAGAAGGGGCTCTCACGTCCTTCTTGTGATCTCTGTGAATCATCACGTCAGCGCTAATGTCTTTTCCTACACTGATAGTATGGTTCTTCTTTTTATATCCGTGCCATTCTCTGGAGATCGACATTGGTCTCCTTGCAGGGTAATGCCCTGTGGACTGTGGATATCTGTGATACTTAAGTCTCTTGTCTAAAACTACATCTTCGTTGTCGTCGCTACTTGTGAAAGCGTCGTATTTTGCCTGCTCAGTTTTCTTTGATGTGCTGAAAAGAAGAGTGAATGAAATAGATTCTTATTGTAGAAACATTTAACGAGATGCCTTACAGCCAGCTTTTGCTCACAAAAGAGAATACAGTTTAGTGTTACTACAACCTTTTAAGTTTTTCTCTTCTTAAAAGTAACTTTTTTTTATTGCTAAACTTAAGTAAAATTCTGACTTAAATTATTTCACACTACTTTAAAAGGCTTTTCACAGATTTAAGCCAGAATACTGACAGGGATATTAAACAAACAAAAAAAAACCCATTGCTGTCGAGTCAATTCCAACTCAGAGCAACCCTATAGGACAGAGTAGAATTGCCCTATAGGACTTCCTAGGCTGAAATCTTTACAGAAGCAGACTCCTACATCCTCCCAAGGAACAGCTGGTGGATTCAAACCAAGCGCTTAACCATTGTGCCACCAGGGCTCCTCTGACGGGGATATCCCCAGGCTCTCAAGTCTGGGTTAATTTCATGGCACCTAGAATGACAGGTTCAGCATGGCCACCTCCTTAGAACTCTCGTGGGTCGCTTGGGGTCAGCAATCAGAGAAGGTTACTGATCTCCAGAGGAGTCAGGAAACAGAGCAAGCCTTGAGCACGTACATCAGGCTTTGCCTTCTTTCGAGTTTAGAGGTATAGATTTGTAGAGCACCCTCCTACCCAGATCTCCTGTCATTCACCTTTCTACCTCTGTTGCCAAGCAAAATCTTGTCAAGTTTTGTAGCTTGCCCTAGCTGTTGGCTTTCATGACTGTTGAAACTTGGGTGATGCTTGCCTGCAAGCAGCTACAGGCCAATGTACTTTTTGAATGCCTGGAGTATCTGTACCTGCTACTACTGTCCTGAACAAATACTCTCTGTCACCTACTCCACCCCATCCTGGTGCGGTTTCCCAGCCAATCCACAACTTGATCTTTGTGATTATGAACAAACACAGTACCTTCTGTCCTGCTAAAAGGAACAGGAAATAGATTTCTTCCACTTTGACCTGTCAGACTTCCTAGGCTTATCACAAAAATCCTTGGAGATCTGCCTGTTTTATTTGCTCCTAAGAATTCCAACCGCTTTTCCTAAAGCGTCTCTCTTCTTGGTATCATTCTTACTGAGAGCCACTACTTTTAAATATTGTGATTTTGTTTGATCTTTGAGTGACTTGCAAGGAGATTCAGAAGATCTAAACAAATTGCCTTCAGACACATCCAGGCCCTCCTGAACAGCACGTGACTAGAAGTGACATCCTTTGTAACTCTGGGTTGTTGTTAGGTGCCATGGAGTCGATTTTTGACTTATAGCAACCCCATGTGACAGAGTAGAACTGCCCCATAGGGTTTTCTAGACTGTAACCTTTATGCGGGAGCAGATCACCAGGTCTTTTCTCCAGTGGAGCTGGTGGGTGGGTTCAAACCACCAACCTTCAGTTAGCAGCCAAAATGCTTAACCACTGCACCCACAGGACTCTTTTACTCTGTATTAGGTAGCTGCAAAGGACAGATAATAGAGTCGGGCTCTATTTTGGCCAAACCAGAAAACCAGACCCGTTGCCATTGAGTCAATTTCGACTCATAGTGACCCTATAGGACAGAGTAGAACTGCCTCATAGGGTTTCCAAGGAGAGGCTGATGGATTTGAACAGCCAACCTTTTGATTAGCAGCCGAGCTCTTAACCACTTGGAGACCAGGGCCCCTGTTAAGCTGGCATTAGATAATAAAGGTACAGTCTCCTTGCAAGAGGTCAGAGCTAGCTGGACACGTTTTTATTCCCCTCCACTTGGCCACAGCATTATGTGGAACAGTCTTTCCAATGGGCACGGTGCCGTTTGCCCTCAAAAAAAAAAAAAATACCAACCTTGTGAAAGAAGCCTTTTCCTTTCCCATCTGCCCTCTTCCTTATAAGTTTCTAAAATGCCCTAGATATAATTGCTTTGCTTAATTAAGGGATTTACAAAGTGCCTGGTTATTTTTCCTTAATCTTGTGGGTTTTAGCCTCATACTTAATTTGTGCTGTTCTGTTTATCTCTGCTTTTGAAAGGTTAGCCTTCCGTCCCCAGATTTTAATATTCTGAAAAACTCCTCTGGTTTGTGTAGTTGAAAGGTTTAAAATGTGATTGTTCTACAAGCAAATGGGTAAGAGCTCAGACTCCAGAGTTTCACTATCCAATACAGGGGCCACCAGTCACATGTGGCTATTTAACTGTAAACTAATTAAAATTGCATAAAATTAAAAATTCAGTTCCTCAATTGCAGTCACCACATTGCAAGTGCTTACTAGCCTCATGGAGCCCTGGTGTCACAATGGTTAAAGCAGTTGTCTGCTAATCAAAAGGTCAGCAGTTCAAATCCACCAGCCTCTCCTTGGAAACCCTATAGGGCAGCTCTACTCTGTCCTATAGGATCGCTATGAGTCGGAATTGACTCACTGGCAACAAGTTTGGTTATTTAATAGCCACGTTAGGCTAGTGGTTACCATATGGGACAATGCACATCCAGACCACTTCCACCACTGCAAAAAGTACTTACTGAACAGAGTTGCCCTAGAGACAGCTGTGCCACGTAGCCCTGAGGCCACTGGTAAGTTCACACACATCTCTCTGGGCCTCAGTTTTCTTATCTTTTCGAAAGAGTTGGTATGAGAATTAAATGATACAGTGTTTTCCAAGGCACCAGCACATAGTAAACACTCTGAGGAAGTGTTCACTGTTACTGATGTTTAGCCTTGGTGGTGCAATGGCTAAAGTGCTTGGCAGCTAACCGGAAGGTTGGGGGTTTGAACTCACCAGGAACTCTGCAAGAGAAGATCTAGCCATCTGCTCCCATAAAGATTAGAGCCGAGGAAACCCTATGGGGCAATTCTACTCTGTCCTATAGGGTCGATATGAGTCAGAATCAACTCAGTGGAAGACAACAACAACAATTATTGATTTTAATCAAAATCTGGATTGGTGAATTGCTAGGGGAAAAAATGTTCCCCAGCCCTTCCTGTAATGTGAAGTGCTACCATGCCAAGCTGTTAAGAGGCAGTTCGGTGTTTGAGGTTCTAGGGGGTAGGCCTGCAACATGAGTGAGCGTGTGTCTGATCTCAAGGGGACAGCTGCCACCAACTCCAGCCCAGTGTCGCCACATGAGAATGCAGGCCCATCTTCTGACTCTCCAGGAGAAACCAGAGATCTGAATTCTTTCCGTGAAATCTTAGAATTGTGAATTTGGCAATCAATTCATAGATTTTTCACTTTTCATATTTTGAAACGTATAAAACCAAAAACCCATTGCCATCGAGTTGATTCTGACCCATAGCGACCCTATAGGACAGAGTAGAACCACCCCCATAGGGTTTCCAAGGAGTGGCTGGTGGATTCAAACTGCTGACCTTTTGGTTAGCAGCCAAATGCTTAACCACGGAGCCACCAGGGCTCCTTGAAATGTATAGAAGAGTGCAAAAAAATACAGTTTAATGAAAAAATTATTTAAAAAAAAAATTCTAAACACACACCTTGATAGCACCCACCTGGGTCAAGAAATAGAGTATTACTGGCCCCTGGAGAAGCCCCTTTATGTGCCTGCCTTTCTCTCTAGGGGCAACCATTCTTCTGACTTTAAAACATTGTGGGAGACAAGCAAAGCAGGTCTGTGGGCTATATTAGTCCCCTGGGTGACAAGTTCAAAACTCCAAAGTAGAGTCTATGTCATATGGGCCATTTTCGGTTCTTAATTAAGTCCCTGAACCCCCCCCAAAAAACTAAACCTGCCGCCATCAAGTCAATTCCGACTCATAGTGACCCTACAGGACAGAGTAGAACTGCTCCATAGAGTTTCCAAGGGACACCTGGTGGATTTGAACTGCCGACCATCTGGTTAGCAGCCGTCATACTTTACCATTACACCACCAGGGTTTCCGATTAAGTCCCTAGCCCACTCGAATAAGTAAAAGTTCATGGCTGCAGCAGCGAGTGCTCTGGAATGCTGACAGCCATTCAGGACCACTCTTGCATCAGAGCATCGAATTTGTCACTAGAACAAAAGGATCTCGTGTTATATGGGATTCTAAGAACACCTCCTCTTCTATCCGGTCCTCAAGAAGAGTCCCTATTACTCCTGTGCTTTGGATTAAGAAACAGTTCTCAGAGATTATCTAAGTGATCTGCCTGAGATTCAAAGCTGGACTTCAGTTTTACACACTCCTTCAACACATGAGCCCTCTATCACATGAAAGTCCTGTGGTGAGTTCAGCAGAACAAGACAGACTCAACCTCTGCCTTCATGGAGTTTACATTCCATCAGGGAAACATAGTAAACAATTGACTACACAGGTTATTTAATTAAAATTGGGATAAACGCTGTGAGGGAGATCCACAGGCTACTCTGAGAACACATGACAAGTGCACTTGACAGTATTTTAACACTCCCTTTAGGAGAGCCTCTTGGATAAAGTTTGCCCTGTGAGCCTTTGAAGATGAGTAGTGATGCACTTGGGACACGAAGAGCAGTGTCCAGAGTATGTTCCAGACAGAGAAGACCACGTATAAAGGCCCCAAGGCTAAGACGACATGGCAGAAGAGCTGCAAGTCAAAGTCGGCTAGAACATGGTGGGGTTGAGGAGGAGAAGCAGCATGAGATGAGCCTGGAGTGGTACCCAGAGGTCGGCCAATCCATGGAGAAAGCCTTATAGGCCAACGTAAGGATTTGACATTTATCCTCTGAACAAAATGTGTTATAAAATTTTAAGCAGGAACATGTCACGACCAGATTTGTACTGCAGAAGGATCATTCTGGGTAGAGAACAAATAATAGTAGAGGCAGACCAAAAGGTGACTTTGACTGGGGTGAAGGTAGTGGCCAAGAGGAGAAGTGGACAGATTTGAGAGAGATTTAGAAGGCGAAATGACAAGTCTTACCAATTGTTGGGTAGGGCCAGAGGGACAAGGGAGATGGAGAATTCAAACACAACTCCTATATTTCTGGCTCATTCACCAAGGATAACACTCAGTAAGATAGGAGCCACCAGAAAAACACGGATAAACTGGCTTTTGACTTTGGACATAATGAGTTTGAGGAGTTTATGAGGAAGATATCAAATTGGTGTTTAAATACACAAGTTTGGAGATATACAATTTGAGAGGGATTAGTGTACGGACAGTAACAGAAACCACAGCATCAATGAGATTGCCTCGGAGACTAAGAGCGCCAAGGACTAAACCTTGAGGAACTCCAAAGCTGGGAAAAAGGAGACCAACAGGAAGTGACCAAGATAGGAAAATCAGGTGAGTGTGGTATCACACAAGCCTGGGGAGGATACTATTTCAAGATGAGTTTGAAAGTGGCGGGGGTGGGGGTGACAAATAATCGTCTAATGCTACTCAGAAGACAAAGCCTGATAAATGTCCATTGGAATCAGCAGTATGAAGATCGTGGATGACCTTGGGAAGAGGCCTTTCAGGCGAGTGGTGAAGGCAGGGCCTAGACTGGAGCATGTTGGGGAGTGCCTGGGAAATGGAGTCTTCAGGAAATGGGATGTTTCATACAACTCTTTCAACAAGTTTGGGGGTTGGCAAGGGACAGGGCAGTGACTGGAGGGGGCAGAGACAGGAGATGTGGTTGAGGTAGGTTTCACTAAGATGGCAGAGGCTTAAAAACGTTTAAATGTTATTGGAAAGGATCCAGAGAGAAGTTGACGATACAGGAGAGAAAGGAAGAAAAGGGATTCACAGCACGTGTTTAAGGGCGGTCTCTGGAAAAAGGGACATAGTTGCAGGTGGGTTGGTAGGCTGAGTTCCCACTGGATGGCTTGTGGTTTTTTCTAATTCCAAGTTCCAAGCTCTTGCCTTCACCATTCTGCCTCATATTGTGTCCTGTAAGATCATCCCTTCCAAAAGGATTTTAAAACCCACTAAATTATTCTAGGCAAAACTGCTGCAAAAGACCTCTTCAGGGTGTTAAAAAGCAAAAATCTCACTTTGAGGACTGAGATGCACCTGACCCAAGCCATGGTATTTTCAATCACCCCATATGCATGCAAAAGCTGGATAATGAATAAGGAAGACCAAAGAAGAACTGATGCCTTTGAATTATGGTGTCAACGAAGAATATTGAATATACCATGGACTGCCAGAATACCAAACACATCCGTCTAAGAAGAAGTACGGCCAGAGTGCTCCTTGGAAGCGAGCATGGCAAGACTTTGTCTCAAGTCCTTTTTAGACATGTTATCAGGAGGGACTAGTCCCTGGAGAAGGACATCATGCTAGGCAAAGTAGAGGGTGAGCAATAAAGAGGAAGACTCTCAAAGGCATGGACTGACACATTGGCTACAACAACAGGCTTAAACATAGCAACAATTTGTGAGGATGATGTAGGACCAGGCAGCATTTCATTCTGTTGTACATGGGGTCACTATGAGTCAGACCCAACTCAATGGGACCTAACAACAACGAATTATTCTGGAGGTGTCACCACTCCCTTCAACCACGGTCCTGCAGTTACCTCACCTCTCACATTAATCCTGGACGCTGTGCTTCACAGACCCTGGGGTTCTGTAGTGGAACAAAGAATGGCATAGCTACTTACCGTGTTACTGGGAATTTGGTCTCAGGGATTAAGTCATGTATTTCTTGCCATTCTTGGGGTATATCAATAAAATCTCGGTAAACCTTGATTTGTAGCACTGATCCTATGGTGATATGTTGCAAAAGCTTTAAAAATTCTCGAAGAGTGTATCCTAACACATTGGCATGGCCAACACTAATCAGAACATCACCTGAAAGAAAGAAAATTATCAGAATGAAGATAATGGTTTAAAGGGGTCATATTGATTTCTGGCTAAAAGTGAGGTGCTTGGTTTTATGGTTCATATTGTTTGCTCATTTTGAACCAAAACCAGGCTTCAGCCTTATTTAATAAAAGTGTTCATCTCGGTGGCATGAATGTCCTTTGCATAATAAAGAATACATGCAGGAAGTTTCTCGATAGTCGTGTAATGGTAGATATTATATCATGTTTTTGTGACACTTTTGAAGTCCTTGATGTGACACAGGCTAAAAGCCATTTATAATCGGAACCATTCTTTAGGATTCTAAAAATGTATTTATTTCAAATAAAATGAATGGCTACTATTAGCACAGAAAAAAACCACTTACACTAAGTGATGAATAAATGACCTACTTTCTGTTATACTTGCCTGGCAATTTCCAGCGCCCTCCACAGTAAGTAGACCATATTAAACATCAAATCTTTCATTATAATGTTCTGCCCTTGTGCCATATTATTAAGCAAATAGTTCTGTATGAAATACTGACCAATAAGCATGTTTTAATTAAATTTTAAGATGTATATTCAGAAAGTATACCAGTTCAAAGGGATTCGACAGCTAGGTACCCAATTTTAGGGCACTGCTGGACAGGGAGGGAGGCATAATGGTCAACCACGGAGCTTTTGAGCCCCTAGCAGATGGGAAGAGGCTATCTCCTTGGCAACAAGCCCTTCTACCCTCAAATTGGAAGCTAAAAAGACCAATTATTCACTTGTACTGGCCTCCCTCGGCTCCCTGCCCCCAACAGCTAGGTCCTGGACATGTAAACTATGTCCAGCCATGGGACACGCCCACCTGAGTCACTGAACCTGGAACAGGAGATGCTGCAAGGAACATCTGGTTTCCAGGGTTAGTTATACATGGCCTTTGTTCTCGCCCCATTTTCCAAGCCTGGTTCTCCAGTCTTTCTGGCAAGTCTGTCAGACTTGGTATCCTAAATTCAGAGCCTTACAGAATTGTTTAATCTTGCTTACAATGAAGAATACTAATTGCCACACGGGCATTCAACAAGAGAGGAAGGAATAATACAAATGAATTGTCTGGAAAGGATAGGCTTGCACTGGGTGAAATCGAAGTCTTCAGATCTTACTAGAACTAGTGTCCCACCATATGGCAATGGGGATTTGATAGCTGACATGAGATGAAATAACTCCAATGAATTCCCAAAGGATGTGTTTGTCTCTGGGCGTGGGAAGCTAGGGACCCTTCAATCACCCCTTGTTCCAAGATAGCTGAAGCCTAACCTCAGAAAAAAAAACTAAAAGTAGTAGTTTTTTTTGAGGAGACAAGAATTGAGATGAAGTACTACCTTCTATTTGATACTACACCCCACTGTGCTTAAATCAGGATTTATACTGATCCCAAAGGAAGTCTCCAAGGAATGCAAGGACAAATGTCCATAGTACTGGATCCTACCAGAAACAAAAAGTCCCAGGATTCAAGGAAATGAATATTAGAAGGGTAGAAAATAGCTGCTACTTTGGTCTTAAAAAGCAGCTAAGGAGTAAAACCGACCAAGTGAAGTATCTGAAACTAATTCAGAATCAAATGAACCTTCTCCCAGCCACCTACAGACTGAGGTACAAAGCAGAGCTTGTCCTACAGAGGTTAATTACAATGGCAAAGAGCTCCCTGGATGAGCTTACACAGTGCCTAACGTTAAAAGGAGTGTTTATAGCCCAAAGCAATGGCTTCGCGGTCTGCTTAATTATATTGTAAAAGGGTGACTTTTATCAAGAGGGCAGAAAATAAACAGCCTAATTCCCTGACCGTTCTGGCTGCAAAGCAAATGTGTCATTGTATGAATGTGATTACCCTGGCAGCAAATATTAACATTGCCCTTCATAAAGAAACACCAGTTTAGTGTTTATGAACACCAACCTCATTACACATTTTTTTTCTGTTGTAATGGGCTGTAAGAATCACATTATATAAGCTTTGTCTCGATTACCTATATTAAATTTGCAGCAGCCAAGCCACTACTGAAAAATAGATCGTATGGCTTTTTCGCCATCTCTCCTAACTAGCCTGGAAGTTCCATTAGATCCATGTGGTTAGGGAGCACATTTGTTTGGGTCACCACTATACCCCCTGGGGGCCTAGCATGGTGCCCAAGCACAGCCGGCATTCACATAAACGCATATTGAATGACTATGACCTGGTAAGGGTGGTGGTCAGTAAGCGACTTTTATCTTCCGAGCTATATTCATTTCTTAAGCCTTTGGGTGTCAGACTGTGTGCTGATCAGTATCAGTACCTAAAGCCACAATAGCCAAAAGGAATTCAAAGTTTAGCTAGAATAAACTAACACTCAACTAAAATTAGGAAATTGAGATCAACTTCTAGAGACCCTATTATGAAATACCAATAGAAATTGAAAACACATGACTGAGAAATAAGTGCCTGGGGCTGGAAGGCAATGTAGTTTAAAAAAAAAAAAAAAAAAAGTCTCCAAGAATATCACCTCCCCAAATCTCAGAATCACTGGAAAAAAGGATGGAATTACAGAGACTTTGAAATGTAAGTGGTGAAAACAATGTGGCTGACTTGTCATGAAGAGATTTGGGCTCTAGACTTCTCCTGTAATGAAATTTCATTTCCAGTCATTAGGCGAATGGCTAGAAGGGCCTGGACTTCTTAGACAGACTTGGGTTCAAATCCCAGCACTGACCAATGACTTAGCTGTACTTCACTGGAAAAGTTACTTCACCTCTCTACCTCAGAGAAGTGTTCCAAAGCTTAAACTAGATAATATATGTGGAATCACCTTGCACAATGCTTGGGACAAGTGCGAGCCTATTATTCATTTATTAAGCACAGACGTAATAGATGTGTCTGTTCTAGAAGTAAGTCTTGGATTTAAAAGATGAATTCAACACTGCCCTGACCTCACGGAGCCCAGTAACTGTAGTCTCCACATGAGATTCTATTTCATGAGCATAAACATGTACTCCTATCCTACTCTTAGCAAGTGTACACCTTGGTTATTAACCAGCATCTGTCACCTGACCCCGGAGAAGCCAAGGAAAACAAGCATGGGGCCTGTCCCGAAGTTCTTTTGCTCTGGAAAAGTCCAGAACTCTCTCCTTCTGGTGGTTTGTTCCCAGCACCAAGGAGTGATATGTGGGAAAATGCTTCAAGATAAGCGCAACTTTTGTAAAAGCATCATGTATCTACCTTCTTCTTTACTCCACTCCTTCTAACCCTGGCTGCCAATTAGAATCACCTGAGCAGCTTTCAGGAGCCCTGGTGGCGCAGTGGTTAAGAGTCTGGCTGCTAACCAAATGGTCAGCAGTTCAAATCCCCCAGCCACTTCTTGGAAACCCTATGGAGCAGTTCTACTCTGTCGTATAGGGTTGCTAGGAGTTGGAATCAACTTCACAGCAACAGGTTTGGTTTTGGTTTTTCGGAGAAGCTTTTAAAACCTAAACTGCCTTAGGCCCCACATCAGACTAGTTGAATCAGAACCTCTGGAGAGAGGGGACCATGCGTCTTAGTTTTAAAAGCTCCCCAGGTCATTCTAACATGTCATCTGGGCTGCAAACCAGTAGTTTAAACCATTGGGGCTTCTGTATGACAATAATTTTTTATTTAAAAAAAAAAAAAAAAGACAGCTCTAGAGAATTCCTATGTAAAAGCAGCCTAAGAGAAATGATTGCCAACATTTTGGCGGCACTTTAGTTTTCAAAGCACATCCATAAAAACTATCTAGCAACCTCTGACTAAGGCATATTGTTGTTGTTGTTGTTGTTGTTTGGTGCTGTCCAGTTGATTCCAACTCATAGAGACATGTGACAAAGTAGAACTGGCCCACAGGGTTTTTCAGGCTGTAATTTTTATGGAAGCAGATCCAGATCGCCAGGGCTGGGTAGGTTCGAATTACCAACCTTTCAGTTAGCAGCCAAGAGCTTAACCATGGCATCACCAGGACTCCTTGACAAAGGTATATTATCCTGATTTAGAGACAAGGCCGCTGAGGCCTAGAAGGTTATGTGACTTTGTCTAAGGTCACAGAACTAGAAAGTGGCAATGCCCCAGCCAGAATACAGCCCAGTTAACACTGCTCACCACTTCACCATCCCATCAGCATCAGGCCCAGGGTAGGCACAGGGAAAACACATCTTGAATTATGTAGAAAATTCCTTCACCCAAAGATAAGAGAATCCATTAAAACCCATTGCCATCGAGTAAATTCCAACTCATAGCGACCCTAAAGGACAGAGTAGAACTGCCCCATAGGGTTTCCAAGGCTGCACATCTCTACGGAAGCAAACTGCCTCGTATTTCTCCTGTGGAGCAGCTGATGGAGCTCTTAACCACCGTACCACCAGGGCTCCTAAAGATAAGAGAAGCAGGGCAGTATTGGCAAAGCACTTGTGCTGTGGAGTCTGACCAAGAGGATTCAAGTCCCTGCTTCAGTGTGACCTTGGGAAAGTTTCTAAATATCTGATTCCTTATCTGGAAGGTGGTTTAATGCAGAATCGACCTCACGGGTTGTCAGGAGGATGCAATGAGATGATGCACCTAAAAGTTTGCAATGATTAACTCTGCCTGCAAAAGAAGAGGAAACCCTGGTGGCGTCGTGGTTAAGTGCTATGGCTGCTAACCAAAGTGTTGGCAGTTCGAATCTGCCAGGCACTCCTTGGAAACTCTATGGGGCAGTTCTACTCTGTCCTGCAGGGTCGCTATGAGTTGGAATCGACTCGATGGCACTGGGTTTGGTTGTTTTTTTCTTGTTGTTGTTGTTTTTTTGTTTTTGACAAAAGAAGAAATCCTTATCCACAGAGAGTCATAAGCTCTGAAGCGACACTGCCTGTGTCTGTATCCCACTTACTAGATGGGGGTAACCCTGGCAAGGAACTTGATTTAGTGAGCCTCAGTTTCCTCACCTATAAACCCGCTGCCATCAAGTCAATTCCAACTCATAGCGACCCTGTAGGATAGAGTAGAACTGCCCCATAGGGTTTTCAAGGCTGTATTCTTTATAGAAGCAGACTGCCACATCTCTACCACAGAGTGGCTGGTGGGTTTGAACTACCAACCTTTCAGTTAGCAACTGAGCGCTTACCCACAGTACCACCAGGGCTCCTTTCACCCATAAAAAATCCACTGTTGTCAAGTCAATTCTGACTCCGCAACCCTATAGGACAGAGTAGAAGAGGAGCGGCTGATGGATTCAAACTGCAGACCTTTTGGATAGCTGCTGAGCTCTTAACCACTGCACCACCAGGGCTCCTCACCTATAAAAGACAGATAACACTAATAGTTCCTACCAAGAGGGTGGAAACCCTGGTGGCCTAGTGGTTAAGTGCTACAGCGGCTAACCAAAAGGTCGGCAGTTCAAATCCACCAGGTGCTCCTTGGAAACTCTATGGGGCAGTTCTACTCTGTCCTGTAGGGTCACTATGAGTCAGAATCAACTCGATGGCAATGGGTTTACCAAGAGGGTTATTATGAGAATTAAATGAATGAATACACACGGCAGTGGGAGATTTATAAGTGATAGCAACTGGCTGGCCCATAGAAAGCTCTCAACCAATGTCATCCTCATGGTTACACTGATGTGTAAAGGCCAAGTCTCCCAAAGGCGATAGGAGGGAAGGGAGGCGGGGGAAACCACCATCACCTGGCTGGAGTTTCCCGTCCTGGGCTGCAGCTCCCTTCTTGATGAGGTGGATGATTTGGAGGTAGGGACCATGCTGGATGATGATCAGGCCTAATCCCAGGCTGCCCACGGTGAGTTTGGTCTTCTGCGTTTTGCTCAAGGTGTGTACAGACGCCTTGACCTTGAGGCTGACTTGTCCTTCTAATAGAAAGAGGAGAACTTGTTTCAGTCCTTCACCTAGAAGGCTGCACGGCAGTAGTGCACTGGGGTGCTGAACTAGACCCCTGGGGCAGTTCCTAAACCTCTCTGTTCCTCAGTCTTCTCATCTGTAAAATGGAGATGATATTAGGGTCTACCTCAGAGGGTTGTATTAAGATTTAAAGGAGACAGTTAAAGGGCTTTTGCACTGGTGCCACTGCTACGCTGCTGAATGGTGACTCTCCTGACACTCCATTCCTTGTTTCTAGGAGGTCACCAGTTGAAGAATGGAACTATGCTGAGGTGCCCCCTCCCACTTTAAGCCTACCCAAAAAATGTAAATCGGAAACCCTGATCTACAATCTGTTCCCTTGTCTTCAAAAATTCTCTTGTCTGTAAAATAAAACAACGTAAGTACTACGAAGATACTGTCTTCAGAGATTTTCCAGGATTATAAGAGCAACTTGGGGCAAGTCATCTCTGGAGTCTCTGTTCCCATGTATACGGTAAAGCTGTATCATAGGCGAAGCCTAGGTTCCAACCTCGGCTTGCAAATTAGATGTCTTTACAATGTGAGTCTGCTATAAAAAGTGGGCCCAAAAGACAACAGGGCTAAGAGAAAGAAGCCAGACTCAAAAGCCAGACTCATCCCATGTTCATGGCATTCTCCATGGGAAGGAAAACAGACGGGGGTGTCAGGGGCTGGGCGGGTAAAGGGATAGGCTGCACAGAGGCAGCGCAAGGTAATTCTGGGGGTGGCAGAACTGTTCAATATCTTGATTGTGGTTGTGGTTAAACATCGGTACACTATATTCGTCACAGCTCAGAGGTATACACCGAAAACAGAGGCAGGAGCGATCTTACTGTGTGTAAACGACACCTCAATAAATAATGATGGCCAGAGGTTATCTCCCAGCCCATTCCACAGAGGAGGGAAAGTGAGGAACCCTTGGTTCCCAGGGCATCTCCTCCTCCCTCCCTACTCCCCAGTTACCCTTCTTGCTTTTGCGGCTGGCCTTCTCCATGGCCCCGAGAAGGCAGGTGCCTCAGGAGGACCTCCCCGGAGCCGGAGCCGAGGCTGGAGTCGGTCCAACTCCCAACAGTTTCGAACCCTAGAAGCGTGTGCACACTGCAGGCAGACAGCGGGCGACAAGGAAACCACCGACACTGAGATTTCTTGCGCCTCCCCCTCGGGCAAGACGCCAGGGGGCGCTGTTGCGACGTTGTCCAGAAGCTGTGCGGCAGCGCGATCACAAGGCCTCAGGAAACACCGCAGGACACTGAGCTGCAAAGTAGTGTCTGAAGGGTGTACAGAACTTCTGCAGGGACTAATAGAGTGCCTGGCCCACAGTGGGTTCTTCATTCGTTTTTTCTTTTTTAATATTCTATTGTGTTTTCGGTGAAAGTTTACACAGTTAATTAGGTTCCCATTTGACAATTTGTATACAAATTGTTCAGTGACATTAGTTACATTTTTTGTGTGTGTCAACATTTCTCTTTAATCGTGTTCTGGTTGTTCCATTTCCAGGGCTCTAGTTTCCCTACCCCTCTATCTTCTCTGCTTTAGAGTAATTGTTGACTTCTTCATCCCATTCTTGGTGAACCACTGAAGAAGGGAGGGCAGAGGAAGCAGATAGGAGAGTTTCTCAAAGACGTGAGATGCCTTACACAGGAGGATGATAGAAGACCATAGAATACCCTGCTGTGCTCCTAATCATGGTGTTTTAAAATACTGTTACAGCTCCAGCTGCGTTGTGACTGCACTGTTCTCGTGGGTATGCCAAGTGAGGAAAGGCCAAGGGTGGCCTGAAACACTGAGTCACGTTGGGAGAGGACTCAATTCTTCCTCCTTTCTTCCAAATTAACCCTTCCTCCCACACCCATTCATTCATACAACAAATACTTACTGGAAGCCTGCTCTGTGGTTTGTGCTGGTGTTGGGGATACAACAGTTCCCAAGACACTCTATCCTCTTAGAGCTTACATATAAAAAAGAGATGAAATGGACAATTTGCAGAAAATATAAATTATAAAAAATAAATTACAGAAAACAACACAATGAGGTAGGTCCCGATGCTCTCACCACGCTGATGAAACAAGGGCATTCATTCCTTCAACAAATGGTTACCAAGCAAGCACGTAGTAGGTGTCAGGCACTGTGCACTGGTTACTGTGGTCAACCTGGATGGGTCCCAGTTTGTTCTGCTCTTCTGTACCTCTACCTAGGGAACAAACCAGGCCAAATTTCTCGTTGGATAAATTTTATGTCGCAGAGCCTGATACAAAGGGAAAGGAATGGAGTCAGCTCCAGCCCTGCTACTCTCAACCGCAGAGTCTCCTGCTGGAGGTTTCATGGGACAGTCGCCTGTTTCTTCCTCCAAGCAGCCTGGATGGCATATTTACCCAGATGCCAAATCAGTTCTATCATAAAATGCATCCTTCATGGCAGCACTTTTCACAATAGCCAAAATGTAGAGACAATGGAAATGCCATCAACAGAGGAACGGATAAGCAAAATGTGGTATATGCATACAATGGAATATGGCTCAGCCATGTAGAGAAATGAAGTCCTGATGCATGCCACAACATGGATGAACTTTGAAAACATTGTGCTTTATGGAAATGGAACAAACCAGAACGGAAGTAATGAAAGTTGACACTCTGTGAAAAATGTGAGCAATGTCACTGAGCCAATTGTGCAGAAATTGTTAAATGGGAACCTGATTTGCTGTGTGAACGTTGACCAAAAACACAGTAAAATATTTTAATTCAAAAAAAAAATTATGCTGAGAGAAATAAGTCAGTCACAAAAAGACAAATACTGTATAATCTCACTTACATGAAATAGGCAAATATATAGAAGCCAAACTTACTAGTGGGGGGGGAGGGGCAGAGATGCTACTGCTTAGGAGGCAGTGAGGTTATGCTAACAGTGGTAGAATAATTTGGAAAAGGACAGCAAGAATGGTTACACAACATGAAGAATGTAATCAGAGTCACTGGATTATACATGTAGAAATTGTTGAATTGACAAATGTTGTGTATACTTTCACTACAATTATATATACACACACACACACAAAGGTTGCCTTTGAGTCGATTCTAACTCATAGCAACCCTACAGGACAGAGAAGAACCACCCCAGAGGGTTTCTAAGCCTGTAAATCTTTACAGAAGAAGATCGCCACTTCTATCTCATATGTGTGTGTATACATATATATATACACACATGTATACATATATAAAAAAAAATTTTTTTATACATATATATGTATATACACACGAGATAGATGTGGTGTATACTTGTGTGTACACATATGTATGTATACACGTATGTATGTATACACACATATATGGAGGAAAAGGACGCACTGTATATATATAAGAAGGGGAATGGTGAGAATGTGTGGGGATAAAGCACATTGGCATTGGAGGTTCTGTGAAGGGAGCCTACCATAGCTTGGCATATAGAGGGCCCACCCACCTTCCCTCCATCCCAGGCTGAAGCATCTCCTTAGAACGGATGCCAAGATCACATTGATCAGTGGAATTGCAAGAGAGAAACTGCTGTAGATGCTATACTGTTCAGATCCCCCTTCAGGACTGATACCCTCCCATCCCACCCCCACCCCCACCCCCACCCCCCCGGCTGCTGCTGGCTGAAGACAGCCCCTTGTCCAAGATCACATCTTCCCAAGGCAGCCAGCATCCAATGACTGGGGATAGGAGAGGAGAACAATGATGAGTGTGTCAGTTATGCCTCAAGACGGGGGTGACGGGAGTTTAGTTTGTCCCACTAACCCTCCTCTTACATATCTTCCCCAGGAAAAGATTCCCACCAGGGTCCTGAAGGTGCTGCTCTCAGAATTTACACGAAGCGAATGGATCTGCGCAGCACCCTAGGCAGACTGTATGTAGCAAATGCTGTGCTGTCTAGGTCCCCCTTCAGAACTACTGGGGAGGTTATAGGTTGACATCTCTCAGCCATCAGCCTTCTGGGAATTGCCCTTGGCTCAATAGAGCTTCTCATCCAAGGTTACGCCCCATTCCTAGGCCAGCCAGCATTCAATGGCAGGTCCATGCAGGGATATAAACGCCTGGCCCCTTTGCCCCAGCTCAGAGCAATTCTGAAGGGCTGTCCCAGCTTCAGAGCTCCCTGCAGGGTCTGCCAAAGCTTCCTATGACTGCACCTCAACCAGACCTCTCTCTGCCCAATCCTGCTTCCTTCTCTTCCCCCACAGGAGTTGATCCTGAGAGCACCCCCTAATAAACTTCCTACATGCTCATCTCTCAACTCAGTCTGCTCCAAGGGAACCCAACCTGTGAGACAAACTGAGATTTGAGCACTGGGCACAAGCTATTAACCTCTGGACTTACCTCTTTTGTCTTCTTTAAATCCAGAACTCACAGGTCCATACATGTATATACACATACCACACTTTTGGCCTGTTCGGCTAAAGCTGACCACCAGAGAGGCAGTGTTCTTTATCCTGACAGGCTGAAGATACTCCCTAAAGGAGTGATCATACAGTCCCTTCCATGGCTTTCCCTGAGGTCCCATCTGGATCCAGCCTCTTCTGCGCCAAGGACAACCATCATGATAAAGCATGTCATGCTCATGGCCCTTCAACAGCTGCAGAATGACTATTTATGACTTTAGGCTGCCAGCATAGCTCCCTCCTGGGGGCCTTCTGTGTTCTTCTGGGTCCCTAAGGACTTTCTGCCAAAAGAAGCTTCATGGTTTATCCTTTCTGTGAATAGAAAAGTCCCAGCTGCTTTGCTTAGGGGTGGATGAGAGGATGGGATGCTTCTATCACCGAGGCAGAGTGCTTGGTCTGGGAGTCTGTTAGGTCAGGTGGGGAAAGAGGTCCAGAGAGGTGACGTGACTTTCTCAAGGTCATGTCTTAACCCAGTAGCAGGGCTGGGACTAGAATACAGTACTGTATTCTTTTTATTCCACCACACTGCCTCTCCCTAATCCCGAGGGTTTGCCTCTAATAAAATCTAGACTGAGATGTAGAGAAGGGAACTGATTTGCCCTGTAAAATCGTGGAGAGAGACTTGGAACTCTGGTATGTTGGAGGGCAAGAATGAGATGGGTGGCTAAAAACAGAGATTAGCAGGACATCTGCCTACAGAGTATCTGGTCCTTGCTCACCACACCCTCCATCCTCCACTTCTCAGTTGTAAGAAGGGATGTGACCATTGTCTGCAGTGATGTGAAGCCATTACTTTGACTAAAATATATTTTTTAATTTTTTTAAACTCAATACTGGTTATTTTTGTGCTTTAATCTTAGATTCAAGGTCCCTGGGTGGCACACACAGTTGGTGCTTGACTACTAACCTAAGCAGTAGCATGAAAGTAAAGACCAGGCAATCTGCCTCTGTTAAGATTACAGCCAAGAAAACCCTATGGACCAGTTCCACTCCGTAACACATGGGGTCATCACAAGCTGGAATTGCCTTGATAACAACTAACAACGATCTTAGATCCAGAACCTATTGTGGAGGGACAGAGGTGGGAAGGGCTAGGAAATGCCCCCTGGGGTGGAGGGAAGAATTTATATTTGTATTAAACCCAAAAATCAAGTCATCATCATTCCACTCAGAGTTTAAAAAAACGGGCAAATTGTTCCAACATTTCACTTTAGGATTCTCATCAACTAGCTAGTAGTGACCCATCAGTGGATATTATTTGGGACAAGGAGGAATTTAGTCCTGCATAGTTAGAGCTTCTTTTATTACCGGGAAATAGAAAAATCAGATTAAGAAGCTGAGACTACAACACTACCAAATTTCTCCAGTACTTTAGAAAGTGAACATCTCCTGCAGTAATGCAATAAACATTCTATCTGGGTCCCCAGAATATTTGAATTCTCTCCTGCCAACTTCTGTGGCAGAGGAAAAACAAATTCTATTATAACAATAAAAAAAAAAAAATTCATCCCAAGAGACCGATGTTTGGACAGGAATGTCTATAGACCTGCAGTCGAATCCCTCTTTACTCAGTCTGTGTGGTACACTCAGCTCTTTGCGCATTTTCTGCAAAGCTGTTGGCTTTGGTGGAATTTGAAACCTGCTGAGTTTTATGGATATATAGGTATTCCAAAAATAGAGACAGATGTCACTCTTTTAGTTCTTTCTAGATTTGACCTAGGTGGCATTTAAAAGGGAGGAAACAAGCTTCTCATTTCCTGGTTGGTATAAAAAAAAAAAAAATTTTTTTTATAACCTGGAGGACCCTCAGGGAAAGAGCTGGGTTTAATGGTGATTTGGCCCATGAGCCATGGAAGAAAAGGAAACTTCCACTAGACAGCAAAATTATAGATGGATAGATCGTCTGTATTACTAGTAAGTTATGCAAATATCTTAATTTGTTTCTATTTATCCATTCAACCTAAGTCTCCCACCCCTACCCCAACTTGGTGAATAGTAGCACCAAACACCCTGGTTGCTCAGGCCCAAAACTTAGGAGTTATTCCTGAGTCCTGTCTTGCTTTCACATTCTTCCTCATCTATCAGCAAGTCCTTCACTCTACCTCCCAAACATCCAAAGCTCTCCGTATCTCACCATCTTCACTACTCTCACCCCAGCCAAAGCCACTATTTTTTCTTCTGGACTCTTAACTGGTGTCCCTGCTTTCAGTCTCGTCCCTGCCCCCTACCAATTATTCTTCACACTAGCATTCTTTACAGATTAAAAAAGATCATGTCACTCTCCTGCTGAAAACCCACCAAAACCTTCCGGTTGCACTTCAACAAAACCCAAACTCTATCATGGCCCCCAGATCCCTACATCTGGCCTCCGCCTACCTCTCCAACGTCTCTTAATACCACTCTCCAGCCACACCAGCTATTTTATGCCTTGAACCTGCCAATCTCGTCCCTGCCCAGTCCCCTCATGCTCTTTGCACATGCTGTTCCC
Organism: Loxodonta africana; assembly: GCF_030014295.1. Taxonomy (NCBI): domain Eukaryota; kingdom Metazoa; phylum Chordata; class Mammalia; order Proboscidea; family Elephantidae; genus Loxodonta; species Loxodonta africana. The sequence goes on from NC_087353.1 coordinate 78,221,400, forward strand.
TCTGTCCGGAAGTCTTGCCCAGATACCTTCACTGTGCAGATCTTTTATGACCTCAGTGCAAATGTAACCTTCCCTGACCATCCTAAGTACCACACCTCCTCTCCCCCCATCACACCAACCCCCATTTCATTCATGGATCCCCAACACCCGGCATTATCTTTATTTTAAAATATCCACTTTTTTACGTGTTTCTGTCTCTTCCCGATCAGAAGGTAAGTTTCAGGAGAGCTGGAAGCTTGTCAATCTCTTGTCACTTCAGTACCTTCGGCACTTACAGCAGTGCCTGCCTGACGCACAGCAGGTGCTCCATAGCTATTTCCTAAATGGGGCAGTTCCCGTAGCTGACAGACACGCAACAGGCAATGATAATACAAGGTGACAGGGCTGTGTGGACTCGCCCCTACCCAGTCATTCGGCGGGAGTCTGGGCCGGCCTCCAGCGGGAGCACTGTCGTCTCCCTGCCATCCCTGTCTCCCTTTTGAAAGGTTAAAGATTGGGGGTATTTTGTGCCTCAACGGTAACCTACAACAACAGTATCAATATTATCAGCAAGAAAGCCGAGAGGCGAAGCAGCTGGCTGGAAGAGAACCGGAGCAGGGCAGGGGCCTGAGCCGGGCAGGTGGCGACCAGGGCCCGCGTAGCCAAGCGGACAACCGAGGGAGGGTTGCGAGGGAGCGGAGCGGGCCTGTGGAGTTCGGGAGAGTAGGGCCGCGGGCAGCGGAAGGCAGCGCCGAAGCCGGCGGCAGAGCCGGAGGACTAAGAAGGGCCTCCACTGTCCCGGAGTGCCGGCTTCGCCAGCGCTTCGGCTTCGCTTCCGGGTGAGGGGCGGGCGAGGGGAGTAGTTCCGGGGCGGGCGGCGGTTCCGGCTGTGCGGGCCGCGCCGCGGCTGCTGGTCCGGGGCGCGCGGAGGGCGCGAGCGGCGCGCGGGGGCCGAGGGGGCGAGAGGCGGCGGCGGCGGCGCGGGGAGTCCGGGCCCCCGCGGCGGCCCATGGGGCGCGAGGCGTGAGGCCGCGGCCTGCCCGGGGCTCGGGGGGTGGGGGGAGCGGGGCGGGGAGATGGATAAACTGACCATCATCTCAGGATGTCTCTTTCTGGCCGCCGATATCTTCGCCATCGCCAGCATCGCCAACCCGGACTGGATCAACACCGGGGAGTCGGCAGGTGAGCGGCGGGCGCGCGGGGGACGGCCGAGGGCAGAGCCAGGGGAGGGGGACCCAGGAGGAGGGTCCGCGGCGGGGGCCGGCCTGAGGAAGAAGGGGGTGGAGAGGAGACCCGGGCTGCGGAGGAAGGGCGGCCGGGGCTGAGGGAGGGAGAAGGGGACGGAGGAGAGGACGCGGCCGGCCGGGAGCGGGCCCCCGAGGCGGAGTGAGAAGTGGCCGAGGCACGGAGAGAGCCTGGCCGGTCCCGGACCGGGAAGGGTGGGGGCGGCAGCCGGCCGACTTGAGGGACCGAGGAGGCACGAGCTTCGTTCTGGATTAAAGGGGGGAAAAAAAAGTGTAAAGGTGCGAGACGGGGGTAAACTGAGGCGCCGGCGAGGGAATTGGAAAGCAGGCAGAGCCCTGGGCTGGGAGCACGAGGTCCGGGGGCTGGGGGCGAGGCCCTGTGCGGGCTGTGCGAGACGCGCCGGTGGGCGAGGGGGTCAGGTGTGACCACCCCAGGAAGCTGCTGCCCTGCGCCAGGTGCCAGGGCGGCGGGCACCGAGCCGGAGAGGCGGGGTGAATGATTGGTGCCCGGAGAGCTGGAGGTGTTGGCCGGGGCATGGGGCCTGGAGCGGTCCCCCTCCCTCCATCCCCGGCCCGCCTGGCAATGTTTGAGACCCATGTGGCTTCCGATTTCCCCTTTGAAATGTATGTGATTATAATTTTGTTTTATTTTAGCCTCGGGAGCTATAATAATACTAATAATAAACTTCATTTTATGGAGCATCTTTCATTCCGGCGCATCTCAAAACGCTTTACATATCTGAATACAAATAACCACTGCCGTCGAGTGGATTCCTACTCATAGCGACTCAGTAGGACAGAGTAGAACTGCCCAAAGGGTTTCCGAGGCCGTAAATCTTCGCGAAAGTAGACAGCCACATCTTTCTCCTGCACAGCGGCTGGTGGGTTTGAACCGCCGACCTTTCTGTTAGCAGCCAAGGCTTAACCACTGGGCCACCAGGGCTGCGGTGGATCTCAGTAAAAATAGTAGCTAAAAAAGTAAATAATACATTAGAGTTGCATTCAGCCCAACAGCAGTAGCAGTGTCTGCTGAAACACCACAGAGCTCTAGGCAGGTGAGACAAGCGTGGCTCTGAAGGGTATCTCAGGTGACCGAGCATGCATTCTTTTTTTCAGCTGGGGACACACACACACAAAAACACACACTCTCTCTCTCTCTCATACACACACACTCTCTCTCTCTCACACACACACACTCTCTCACACACACACTCACACACACACTCTTACACACACACACTCTCACACACACACTCTCTCTCACACACACACACACACACACACACACACACACACGCTCATACTTCACCCACACCTGTAAGATCAAACCTTTAATGTCACGAGAGCTGATTGGAATTAAGAAATCTTTTTTTTTTTTTTTTAAACTGCCCGTTAAGTGCAGGTGAAGGGAATAGTTTTGGGTGGGGGCAGGGGAACATGTCAAACTCTTTGAATCATTTATAATAAAAATGTATCGCTACTCTGTCAAACTTCTTGAGTATCACTTATTGTTCTGTATCCTGCAGTATTTTTAGCTCTTGAAAAAAACTGTAGCTGGGACATTTGTTGCTTTCTCCTCCCTCCCTTCTCTCCCCCAATCCAGACCTAGTAATACAAAATCACACTGTCAGATTTACTGGTTATTAAAATAACACTCTAAAGAATTCTGTTGCTCTTCTTGGCCCTACAGTTTTAGCAGAGCTCTTAATTGTAAAGCGTTAAAAAAAAAAAAAAGTATCAGAACAAATTAGAGTTTGGTGATACTATGGGCTTTGTTTCTGAAAATGTAGGGGATGCCAGTGTTACTACTAGTTTGTACAGTTATATGTGTACCATCCAGCCCATGATTGTTTTTATCCTAATTACATGTGTAGTGACTCCTTTTATAAGGCTTTCTTTGGGGCTTTACATACTTGGGGAAAACGGTTTCACTGTTCTAGCAGAAAGACCCTTTTTGCAAAGAAGTTTGAGGTGGAGACGCAATAAATAAAATATATTAAATGCTCATAGAAAAGATGTAGTTGAGAGAGGGAAATGTTATATAAAAGAAACCAAACCAAACCCAGTGCCATCGAGTCGATTCCAACTCATAGTGACCCTATAGGACAGAGTAGAACTGCGCCAAAGAGTTTCCGAGGAACGCCTGGTGGATTCCAACTGCCGACCCTTTGGTTAGCAGCCGTAGCACTTAACCACTATGCCACCAGGGTCTCCTATATAAAAGAAGGAAGTGGTAATTAATAGCATAACCTTTCTGAGAAGATGGAAAGGAGCAGCATTCAAAGCAAAGAAAAGGGAATACCTTTTCTATTATATTGGTAAGAAAGCAAGGAGTACAGCTCCTTCAAAGTAGGGAAAGTCATCTGCCGTGAGTTGCCACAGAGATGGAAGGGACAGAAGTCCAAGGTTTGAAAGAAGTAGAAAATGTTTGAAATAAGTGAGTAGTCATTGCAGAGAGAACATGCGAACCAGAGACATGGTAGGATTACCTAGCAGTATTGAAGCTTAGGTGAAGTTGGTGGTCATGGTATGATAATCTCTCTGCCTTATTATTTGACCTTCTGGTAGCCATGAGTTGGTGTCAACTCAAAAGCAACTGTTTATAGCACGGCTCAGCTATTGTGGCACCAGTGTGGTGAATTGAAAGCCAGTAGGTTTCACTCATGGCTGGGGTTTGTTAGATACATGTAACAAAATGATAGAAGGACAAAGGTGTTTCAGGTACTGGCCAAAGTAACATAGTAAAGATGGCTCATATAATCTTAGCTGGATAGAGAGTAAAAGGAAAGAGCTGACAGGTTGGTCAGTGAAGTAGCAGATAGTATATGGTCAGTGGAATAATGGACCCAATAAAAGTGAAGATCAGTTAGAGTGGAAGTGACTGATACAGCAGAATAGAAGGGCAGGGGACTGTGGACACAGAGAGGACCATTTGGATTAGTGTTTTAGAAGGTAGACCATTTTCTTCTGATGACAAGGTTCATAATGTAACAGTGGCTGAGATGGAGTGGAAGAGGTGATTTTTTTCTAATAGCTTCATTTGTCATCTCAGAGTACCCTTCTGTTAAATAGTCTATGGCTAGAAAGACAATAGGATAGTAGGAGTAGTAGAAAATTTTTCAAAATCATATCTAATATATTACTTTTAATATCAGACAATAAACCCCCCCCAAAAAACTTAAATTGTTCACTGTTGTGCTCTTAAACTGCGGTAAGATGCACCTGAACTTTGCTTGGTGTTTGATTGAGCTAGTATAGTTTTTGGAGCCTTGGTGGTGCAGTTGTTAAGAGTTCGGCTGCTAACCAAAAGGTTGGCAGTTCAGATCCACCAGCTTCTCCTTGGAAACCCTGTGGGGCAGTCCCATTCTGTCCTATAGGGTCACTATGAGTCGGAATCAGCTCGACAGTAACAGGTATGTATGGGTAGCATAGTTTTACTTGAGCAGACAGATGCAGTCGAGTTTAAAAAAAAAAAAAAATCAGTGGAGAGAAGTCCAAATAAGATCTCAGGGGTGGTGGAACTCTAGTTTTACTCCAAAAAAAAAAAAAAAAAAAAAAACCCCAGTGCCGTCAAGTTGATTCTACTCCAACACCTACACAAAAGGGACTTAATCTGGCAGCAAAACTTAGTGTGTTGTTTCCCTTCAGTGCATTATATACAGTGTAGAAAAGTTGGTTGTGATGTTTGCATTGTAGTTTTAAGAATAGATGAAGTATATTTTGAAAGTAGAACTCCTAGAACTGAAAGGTTCTGCAGAATACAGTTTGCAAACAACTGCAGTGGACTACTAGGGAAAGTTCCAGGATTCATATCCAAGTTCCATCACTTACTAATTGTGACAAGTTAGTAAAAAAAAAAAAAAAAAAAAAAAACCCAGTGCCATGGAGTCGATTCCGACTCATAGGGTAAGTTATTTTGCTTCTCTGTGTCTCAGTTTCCACTTCTGTAAAGTAGGGATAGTAACAGTACCTATCTCGTTGGGTTACTGTGACAATTAAAACATGTAAAACTTTAGAACAGTGCCTGACACATAGTAACACTCAAAAAGTTAGATATTACTGTTGCTGTTATTTTTACTTCCAGGTTTTTAATAACAGGTGTCAGAATCTCAGTTTTGAAATTAAAATCCAGAACTTGTTACTGTGAGAACTGGAATGTTTTCCTTATTATATGTTCTTGGAAATAAAAAACATCAAGAATAATAAAGGAAGGTCTAGACAAGTTAAATAAATTTGTCTTGCCTTTTGGCATTGGACTTCCTCTGTCACTCCATACTGTTCCTCCTCTTCTAGTCTCACATCTCCATATTCTGGTCTTTCTCCTCACCTTCTACTTGCGCCAACACAGAGGGAAATGAAATAATAATGAAAAAAAAAAAAACACTAAAACTGAATAGAACAACGTCCTAAAATCCTGACTAATAAGCTATATTACTAGAAGATTATGGACTGTGCCTCAGACTGGCACAGGTTTTGGCTTGTTTTTATTGTATTGGTCCAGACGCAGAGAAAGTACATTCCTCTTGTTTTCAACTGAGTGTGGTAAGAATCTTTGCGCCAGTTCTAATAGTTTGTGGATTATGTACAAACTTTTGAAAACATAATGAAACAGAAAAAGATAGTACATGTGTGAGGAAAGTACATGGGGGGCACTTCTGTAAGGACCCTTAACAGTTTCTATTAATGTAACCAGAAATGTTAAATACTAGGTAAATATAATGTCAAAATTACATAATTCTGCTATGCTGAGGTCATAGTTCTGCTGGTTACTGGAATCCAACATCAATAACAATATCTTTCATTTCTTATAGTGTTTTGTAGTTTGTTTTTTTTTTTAATTGTAATATCCTCAGCAACACATAAAACATTTCATCAGTCTCTATAGGTACACATCAGTGACATTGTTTACATTCAAGTTGTGTACGCTTTTTCACTCTCTTTTTTTCATCTATCCCACCACCCATAACATACCTACAATGCGCGCCAAGCAAAAAAGAAAAAAAAGCCCTCTTGCCCCTTCCCTGTCACCCCAGGTAACCACTAATTACTTTTGGTTTCTATATATTTACTTATTTTGGATAAGTGCTATCATACAGTATTTGTCTTTCTGTGTCTGATTCACTTCTCTCAGCATAATGCCCTAAGGCTCATCTGTGTTTTGTCATGTATCAGGGCTTAATTACTCTTTGGCTGAGTTGTACCCATTGGATGTTTCTACCACATTTTGCTTATCCATTCATCTGTTGACGGGCATTTAGGTTGTTTCCACCTTTTGGCTGTTACGAATAGTGCTGCAGTGAACACTGGTGTACACGTGACCGTTCACATTGCTGCTTTCAGGTTTTCTGGGTATATACCTTGGAGTGGAATTGCTGGGTCATTGTGCTTTATATAGTTTGTGAAGCACTTTGACATGCGTTATTTGATGCGATTCCTTTTGCTCTTTACATTTGGCCAGTGTAGACCAGTCATTTCTGCCATTTCTGCCACATGGCAGTGCCTGAGGTTCACTACTGTACACGCCTTTCTCTTCCTGAAGTATTGCTTATATCTTGTGTATGCACACCTTTGATTTCTCTTAAGTGAGATTAAAGTTCTTCAGTGGCTGCATTTTTGCCAGATTACAGAAGAGGGAAAGGAGACTTGGGTTTCAGTGTTAGTGATAGCCTTTGCTTTGTACAAGTCTCTTAACCTCATTATTGCTACTTTCTCATCTGTAAAGAGGCAGACATTTTGGGGGGGAGTATTTTTTAGTGAGTTAATTTTAATAAGGTCAGCAGTCAAGCAAAGCTGCATCTGGTAAATCTAAATGATCTACAGACTCCAGACTCCTTTACTAAGAAATCATCTCCTTACAGCAGGAATTTCAGTGAGTAAATCATCCTAGATGGATTTGCCTGGTGTTCTTTATGAAGATTTTGGAATGTTTCCCAAAAGTCTCTTTAAGTACATGAAGGAACTCCTCCCTTTTGTCTAATCAAAATTTCTCTCTCTAGAGTTGGTTATCATATTCACATTATAGTTTTTCATAGCTAAATTAGGGTTAGTGTATTTATTCCTGAAAATATTTTCATAATTTTTCTTTTTAATTATTTAGATGTTAGAGTGTTTAAGGAGTCTCAAAGATATCTGTTTATCTTTATTACTGATAAAGGTGATACTGGAGAGTATGGCTTCTATCTGTGGGCAGGCAGGCTTCCTATTACTTGACCTCACAACTGAACAGACGCTTAACTATCCAATCTCAGACAAGACTGGGGGACCCATCCCTATAAAACTTCCAACATGAAAGAACAGAGGTGAATGCCTGCTCTCTATGGGCAGTTTGTTCCCAATGGCAAAAAGTTGGCACAGTTTTTTCTCCTAAACTCACCAATCAAATGAAGTCATTTCTTCTGGCCTGGGAAGGAACGAATGAGGACGAGAGAAGCTAGGAGTATTATGTGTTAGAATTCCCTCTCTCGCCTCTTCCAACCCTCTCCCCTCCACTCGCCCATCCACTCATCCCTGCCCCTAATGGATAGAAAAATCAGGAATGAAAAAAAGTCATTACCTGTTTAAAATGCTGGAGATATCTGACATTTTATGAGGAGTTACTTTTCTTTTTCCTCAAATCTGAAGATTAGCAGGTGCTTGGGAAAGTGAGTGTAAACCCTGGTGGTGTAGTGGTTAAGTATTAAGATTGCTAGCTAAAAGGTCAGCAGTTCGAATCCACCAGGCACTCCTTCGAAACTCTGTGGGGCAGTTCTGTCCTGTCCTATGTGAGTTGGAATCAACTTGACGGCAACGGGTTTGGTTTTTGGTTTTGGAAGAGTGAAGGAGCACTGGTGGCGCACTGGTTAAGAGCTCAGGCTGCAAACAAAAAGTTGGCAGTTCGAATCCACCAGCCACTCTTTGGAAACCCTATGGGGCAGTTCTGCTCTGTCCTGTAGGGTCACTGTGAGTCGAAATGGACTCCACGGCAATGAGTTTGGTTTGGTTTTGGGGAAGTGAAAGACTTGGGATAGAGAGTGGTTGTCATTGCCCTTTCTCTTACCTTCTCCACAGGAAATTCTGGTAAACCTTAGATAAAGGTCTGTGGTCTTGGGGTTCAAGAACTATTACAAGTAGATCTGGCCTGTAAATTGGAGATCCTTGGTTTAAAATGGTAAAATTACAAGCTGCTCAAGCAGACCTATTTATTAAATACTAGAAAACTATTAAATAATAAGCCCCTTTCCCCTGAACTGTGACAACTTCAATGATCACAAAGGTGTTTTCTCACACAGGGGCTCTGTAGCATAAGTTATTAAACAGGTGAGCAAACCTACCTAGAACTTTGTTTTGTAAATCACTTTAGACATGACTTGTAGAGAAGGACAAAATTTGGTTACCTAGGAAGGCAAAAATCTTGATGTTGTGTTCTTTCATTTAAAAAGCCTTAACAAAATGCATTGGCCTTTTAAGGCTTTTTTATTCCCCGGGGCCGGGGGGGGGGGGATTTTAAAACAGATTTATTGAGATATAATCCACATAACCATAAAATTAACCCATTTCAAGTGTACAGTTCAGTGACTTTTATATATTGTCAGTTGTACATCCATCACCACAGTCAACTTTAGAACTTTTTCATCATCCCAAAAAGAAACCTCTCACCCCTTAGCTGTCACCCCAAGCCTCCAACTTCCCGCACCCCCAACCGTAGGAAAACACTAATTCATTTTCTGTTTATATGGATTTACCTATTCTAGACATTTCATATAAATGGAATCATATATGATGCCTTGTGGCCGGATTCTTTCATTTGACATAATGTTTTCAAGGTTTATCCATATTATAACATGAATCGGTACTTTATTTCTTTTTATTACCATTTAGTATTTCATTGTATGACTGCACCACATTTTGTTTATTCATTCGACAGTTGATGGACACTTGAGTCAGTAAATTCTTTTTACTTCTGAGGTTAACACTTCTTCATAATGGTAAAGGGGTACAAAGAACTTTTTTTAAAGTGACATTACCAGTATTACTTATTTCAGCATATCAGGTAATAAGAACTTTGAATAAAAACCCAAAGAGCAGTCTTTTTAGTGTTCACGGAACATGCTTTAAGCTTCAAATTGTTTATGATACGCTGACTAGACCAGATTTTCCAATATGAGATTAGATTTCCTGAACGAAGCATTTATTTCCTTTACAACCTTAATTCCAAAAGTCATCTGTTTTTGCTGTTACCAAAGAGATGTAGCCACTTCAGTATGGAGGGTATAAGCTAGTAGGCCTATATGTTTTGGAGGAAGGGAATTTGGGACCCAGAGTATGGCATGAGGAAATGGAAATCGCTAGAAGGAAGGAAATGCAGGAAAAGAAATTACAGAGTGATGACTGCCGATGCATTCGTTAAACTGGCCATACTTGCTGAAGCCTTATCACTTGGCTGCCAGAGCCCCTTTCAGAGCAGGCATAGAAATAGTCATATACATTAGATCTCCACTGCCCAGCCTAGTGTGTTCTAAAACAATGTTGTAGTTATTTAACCCCTTTCCTGATAAATACTTGGTTCGGATCCGAGTTGCAGTGTAATAAAGTGGTTAGTGAAGATTTAGAATCAGATTTCTAGATTCGGTTCTTGGGTTCCCTTTTTATTAGTTTTATGGTTTGGGACAAGGAATTTGATTTCTCAGCTGTAAAATGAGGATGATAAACGTATCTCAGAGGGTAATGTAAGGAATTAAAATACATCCTGTGAAGACTTAGCACTTGGCCTGACACATAGTAAATACCCAGATGTTAGTCAGAATTACTTATTGTATAAGAGATAAAAACATCTGAAATTTTTACTGTTTCTCTTTTTTATTGTCCAGTTGTCCATCTTATATATTTACTTATACCCTGTCTTTTTCCAGGAAGAGATTTAATGCAACATGGGGTGTCTGTGTTTGAATATTCCTGAAACTCGGCTGGGTCCAATCTGAGAAGAGACTGCACAGCCAGTACCAAAACCAAGAAGTGTATTGGGTTTACTGTATATGCTTCTGAACTGATTAAAGAGGTTTTCTAAGTGAAGGGAAGCCTAGCATACTGTAAAGGACACACAAGTTTTGGAGTCAAACCAACTTGTAGTCAAATCCCAGTCCCACTGTCATGGGTTGAATTGTGTCACCCAAATATATGCATCAACTTGGTTAGGCCATGATTCCCAGTATTGTGTGGTTGTCCTCCATTTTGTGATTTTCCTATGTGTTATAAATCATAATCGCTGCCTGTGGTTAAAGAGGATTAGGGTGGAATGTAACACCCTTGCTCAGGTCACGTCTTTGATCCAAATATAAAGGGAGTTTCCCCAGGGTGTGGCCCACACCACCTTTTATCTCCTAAGAGATAAAAGGAAAGGGAAGCAAGCAGAGAGTTGGGGACCTCATACCACCCAGAAAGCAGTGCCAGGAGTAGAGCATGTCCTTTGGACCCAGGGGCCCTCCATGGAGAAGCTCCTAGTCTGGGGGAAGATTGATGAGAAGCTGACAGAGAAAGCGGTTCCCCGGAGCTGACGCCCTGAGTTTGGACTTTTAGCCTACTTTACTGTGAGGAAGTAAACTTCTTTTTGTTAAAGCCATCCACTTGTGGTATTTTCGTTAGAGCAGCACTAGATGACTAAGACATCACTATTTGCCAGCCATGTAATTGATCTTAGGCAAGTTGTAGTTGAGGGTTTTTATTATTAATAGAAATTATATTATTCAGATCAGGTTAATGTATCTTTTAGCACTTCCAGTTGCTAAATGGCAGGCTCAGACCCCCACAGCCTGTTCTCCTGTAGGTGAGAGTATTAACCACAATGCACTGTGAAAATCATTTAGTTCAGAAGTATTTTTAAAGGAGTATATCCAAGAGCTGATGATCTATGAGCTTTACAGTTAGAATGTCAAGTCAGTGTGCCTCAAAGTCTGAAAATCAGTTTGAAACATATCAGATAGTTGCATCTTTATGGAAACCTGGCAAGCAGTATAACTGAACATTCAGTTCTAGTTTACAGGATAAAATATTTTTTTCTAGTTATCATTAGCTTCTGTAATGCAACTGAATTTTTCTTTTTTTCCTTACACCATTTCAATGCATACTTAAGTAGTGGGCCATATTGCATAATCCTACAGGGGAAATTTAGACACTTAATGAAGTGTTGCTGTTTATGAAATTGTTATTGTTGAGTTATAAATAAGGGTTTCATCATGCCGCTTAAATGGATAATTTTTTTACGTGGTGACCTTGTGTTATTTCCTTCCTCCAGGAGATTAGATTGTACAGCGACAGCAGTGACTTTATATAGGTATAAATTTCGTATTTATAGCTTTGCCTGTTTGTGATGGTTTATGTAAACATGACATTGATTTCTTTTTCGTTGTCAGAATGTTTTATTTTTAAGCTCTGAAGCTACATGTTTATTTCCAAGTACATTCTAGAATTCTTTGCCTAACTAGCAGCTAGCTGCCAAAAAGTTTAATATTTACAACACCTGGTCCAGTCGGTAGTACAACAGATTGGGAATAGTGGCAACAATATTTCATCCTTTATCCAGCATAGACTGATAAAAAGTAATGTTTAACAAGGGTATTGTGGAAATACTAGAGAGGTTAGATAAGAGCCGTGAGAGAACCTATAGATCTTTAAATATCAGGGTACCTAAAAATAAGCATCTGGATCAAAGTCACTTTTTAATAATAAACCTATGTAAACTTTACTGTGTATTTTCTCATTAGCTGTAAATTATGGGGAAGAGACTCCTTACCAGATACGCCATGAGCAAGTAAAATATGATGTTCCTTTGGGATTTATTGCTTTAGAGTTGACAAAATAAAGAGCATATGGATTTGAGTGTTGCGATCAGTGATATTTGGAAATCCTGGTGGCGTAGTGGTTAAGTGCTATGGCTGCTAACCAAGAGGTCGGCAGTTCAGATCTACCACGCGCTCCTTGGAAACTCTATGGAGCAGCTCTACTCTGTCCCGTAGGGTTGCTATGAGTTGGAATTGACTCGACGGCAGTGGGTTTTTTTTTTTTTTAATCAGCGATATTTACATACAGTTGTGTGTAACAACAAATGTGTATCATTTGCTTACGTGAAGTTGCACAGTGTATGATTCCAATTCAGTTTTGAAGCAAACTGACATTTCTTTGAATCACTGCTCTTTTTTTTTTTTTAATTAGGAAAAGGCTACCCTTTTTTATACTAGCTTTGCTATAAATAAAAGGTCACATTTGGCATTTTGACACTTGCTGTTGTATATGTGAGCAAGAAGGCAGCTGTTGACTTTTAATATAGATCTGTTCAACTAGGGACCACATACTACTATCATTAGAGATGAAATAGGAGTAAAGAAAAATGCAGTTAGTTGGGTCTAGTAAGAAAATGGGAGAGCAGAATTGCAAAATTTTCATAGGTCTCCCTATTTGCAATGTATTCTCAGTAAGTTATTCACCTGGAATATTGCTGGGTATAGTTTCAGCTATAATACTAGATAGGCCATGCTCAGATCAATTCTGCTGGTCTCACTAACTTCCAAAGGCAGAGATCTCAAAGGCCTCTTAGACTATCAAAGATACGACCATTTCATTTATAAATTACCATCAAAGTCTTTAGTTTACTATGAATATTCCTTAAGTCTTCCCATAGGTATTCCTTCATACCCCTGACTTTATTCCAGTCTCGCCACAAATGCTTATTGAAGTATCTGTGGTCTGTAAGGAACTGTACTAAATAATCAGAGGGATTACATTTAAGCAAGAGAAAAAATGTTTTTTCTTCGAGGAATTTATATTCTGGGAAGATAAAGTGCTACATGTGTGTGTATGCACACATATGTATGTATGTATATGTGTTTTTATATGTGTGCGTGTGTGCATATATATGTATATATGAAATATCCAAGCCATGGTATTTTCAGTTGCCTTGTATGTGTGCAAAGCTGGACAGTGAATAAGGAAGACTGAAGAAGAATTGATGCATCTGAATTATGATGTTGGCAAAGAATATTGAATATACCATGGACTGCCAGAAGAACAAACAAATCTGTCTTAAAAGAAGTACAAGACCTCGTCTCATGTACTTTGGACATGTTATCAGGAGGGACCAGCCCCTGGAGAAGGACATCATGCTTGGTGAAGTAGAGGGTCAGTGAAAAAGAGGAGGACCCTCAACGAGATGTATTGACACAGTGGCTGCAACAGTAGACTCAAATATAGATGGCACAGAGCTAGGCATTGTTTCATTCTGTTGTACATGGGATCGCTGTGAGTCGGAACTGACTCAACAGCACGTAACAACAACATATATATGAAATAATAAGCGTCAAATATATGATAAACTATGATGAGGTGGTCAGGAAGGAAATGGAATTAGAGTTTAACAGATGATGCATTTAATAATGAGCATTTAAATAGTTAGGAAGACTTGGACAGTGTTTGTCCTTGAAGGTAGAGTGGGATGAGTAAAGGTAGAAGGCAGGGAAATTTCCATTCCAGTCCATTTCTATACATTGCTGCTAAATTTTTCTTTCTAAAGGACAAATATAATAATACTTACATAACATTTACTTTGTGACATACTATTCTAAGAACTTTAAATAGATTAGTTAATTCTCACAACATCCCTATATAAGGTAAGTGCTGTTATTATCCCCACAAGATACAGAGAGGTTAAATAATGTGCCCAAGGTCACATAGCTGATAAGTGCAAGACCCAAGGTTTGAACCCAGGAAATCTAGCTCTAAAGTTTTTTCTCTTAACCACTGCATGTGCTTACACCAGAAGCCTTCAGCGACTCTTCATTTTCCAAAGAACAAAAGACACTCACCCTTCACAATATGGCTCTAACTTACCTGTCCAACCTTAGATCCTACTCTTTTTCCTACATGGATCTACATGATAGCCCGTCTGTATTACTTTCTGTTTTATAAATACAATCTATATTCTTATCTCTAAGCCTTTGCTTACATTATTTATTCTCAGCTTAAACACCCTCTCATTCTTCTTGGTGCCTGTCTTAGCAGTGTCCTACCCATCTTCCAAACATATTTCAACTGCCATCTTCATGAAAACCTTTCTTAATCTCTCTAACCTAAAGTGATTTTTCCCCCATTGATTACTAACACCTTTGACAGTTTCCTTGTAGCGTACCTGTACCTTAGTTATTTGAGTGTTACTTGTCCTCTTTTCTAGTGCAGATTTTAAGTTCTTTAAGAGTAGGGGATGTAATTTATTGATCTCTGTACGTTAGGTAGTACACAGTCCAAGCTTGCACATTGCAGGAAAGAGGAAATGTCATGGTTGACACTAAGATTCTGAACCTGGGGCAGGGAATAGAATAGGAAATTTTGGAGAGTGAATGAGTTTGCTTTAGACATGTTCCGTTTTAAGTGAGAGTAGAATATCCAAGCAGAAAGAGACTAGAGTTCAGGAGAGGGGTGATGGTTCATGCTCCCGCTCTTATCTCATTTTCACAAATATGATTCTTAAATTGTTACATATATCAAATTAGGAAACTCTGGTGGCATAGTGGTTAAGTGCTATGGCTGCTAACCAAAGGTTCGGCAGTTCGAATCCACCAGGCGCTCCTTGGAAACTCTATGGGGCAGTTCTACTCTGTCCTGTAGGGTTGCTATGAGTCAGAATTGACTCGACGGCAGTGGGTTTATATCAAATTATTTTTCAGTGACTGTATAGCCACACAATTCAGTCTTAATTTTTTGAGATTTATCTGTGGTTTCCGTTTGGAAAATCAGGTCTAGCTACCATATAGTCGTTCCCAACTCCCTATAGGACAGAGTATAGAACTGCCCCATAGGGTTTCCAAGAAGCAGCTGGTAGATTCAAACTGCCAGCCTCTGTGCTACCAGGGCTCCAGCATACTATAAAATGAAAGTTAATTTGTAAGTTGATTGGTTGATTCTCTGGGTCAGTACAGGAGTTAGAGTTCTAGGCTAGCCCATAAGATCATGTTGTGGCTGAAATATTTATGTCTGTAAGAAAGAGTAGAAAGCAGTACAGTATGTTGAAATTGTACGATAAACAGCATTGAAAAAAGGAAAAAGAAAGCGTAACATTTTTATTTCTTTGTCAGTTTGACTTCAAAGCTTATGACATTTCTTCTGTGTGATATAGGTACTTGGTTTTTGGCTTACAGATCGCCCTAACAAAGGAAAAAATGAGAGCATTTACAGAACATGTGTGTTTAAGAGATTTCCTGATGAGGAATAACCTGAGGTAGAGTTAACTCAGCAGAGATGAGGAAGGAGTGTATGAGAGCATAGAGTACATATGTGTGTGGTGTGTTATCGTGGGGGTGGGCATGGGGAGATGAGGAAATTGTAATGGGTAAACCATCTTTTCCATGGGGAAGCAAAGTGATAAAAAAGAGATGTTCGATCTGATGTTCCTCATGCGAGCTCCTGAGAGGGGCCGTTGGTCTGGGCTGGTATGGTTACTCTTTGCTGATGGTACCCCAGTGGCTGGATGAAGTTGTAACCGGTCTGTTCCAGGTCTGCACGGCACGGCCATAGAGATATGAAATTGGTGAAAGCGAAAGAAGCAGCTTTATTTGGTTGGCCAAGCAATGGAGCACACCGGGACTTGCGTCGCCAAGATGGCTCACAGAACAATAGCCCAAGGAGTTTATATGGGTGAAGTAAATCGAGTCTGGGGTCTTCAGGAACTCTTGAGGTGGGACCAGCTTGCTGATTGGCCTGGCCCAAAAAGATGTTCCCCTGGTAGTCCAGACTTTCTGCCCTTGCTCACTTTAAAAAGGGGGGTCTCTCAAACCTGATCTTAAGCTCGAACCCCTCGCATCTGAAAGCCTTCCCCCAATCTTGAGCCGTTACAGTTTGGTTCTGCCTGGTGGGAGAAGAGTTCTGGGGTCACCCAGAGGATGGAGGTCAATGGTTCTGCATGTGTCGGGCAGGCAAGATCTAGTTCTTGCCAGTTTCAGATGGTCCTGCCACCCCAGTCTCTTGTTTTCCTCAACTTGGCCAGAAAACAGGAAGCATACCTAAATAAGGGGCTAGCTTAAAGACAGGGAGCTAGTTTCTGTATCACAGAGGACGGGAGGCACAGCCCTTTGCCTGTTCAAGATAACGGACAGACTGCCAGTTTCAAAGTATACGCCAGCTAGGGTATGAAATGCCACAAATTGAGAATTTTTAACTTGAAAAGTACCTATATTGAAAAAAAAATATTGAAACCTGGGTTCTAATTCTGGCTTCTCCGTAAATGTTTTGTTTGACTTGGAAAGTTGCCTAATTGTTTATTCTTTATTTTCCCCAGCTGAAAAGTAGTTCTATGTCTCCTCTTCATCCCCATGAATTCCATCTCTTAATTTGAAGTAAAAGCTAGTATATAGACTATGTTGAATTTTTAAAAAGTATTTTATACCTAAACATAAAGACTAAAACGATAAAGATCATGGAAGAAAAAATTGGGACAACCCTAGGAGCCCTAATACAAGGTATAAACAGAATACAAAACATTACCAAAAATGATGAAGAGAAACCAGATAACTGGGAGCTCCTAAAAATCAAACACCTGTGCTCATCTAAAGACTTCTCCAAAAGAGTAAAAAGACCACCTACAGACTGGGAAAGAATTTTCAGCTGTGACATCTCCGACCAGCGCCTGATCTCTAAAATCTACATGATTCTGTGAAAACTCAACCACAAAAAGACAAACAACCCAATCAAGAAGTGGGCAAAGGATATGAACACACATTTCACTAAAGAAGATATTCAGGCAGCCAACAGATACATGAGAAAATGCTCTCGATCATTAGCCATGAGAGAAATGCAAATTAAAACTACGATGAGATTCCATCTCACACCAGCAAGGCTGGCATTAATCCAAAAAACACAAAATAATAAATGTTGGAGAGGCTGTGGAGAGATTGGGACTCTCATACACTGCTGGTGGGAATGTAAAATGGTACAACCACTTTGGAAATCCATCTGGCGTTATCTTAAACAGTTAGAAATAGAACTACCATACAACCCAGAAATCCCACTCCTCGGAATATACCCAAGAGAAATAAGAGCCTTCACACAAACAGATATATGCACACCCATGTTTATTGCAGCTCTGTTTACAATAGCAAAAAGTTGGAAGCAACCAAGGTGTCCATCTACGGATGAATGGGTAAATAAATTGTGGTATATTCACACAATGGAATCCTACGCATCGATAAAGAACAGTGACGAATCTGTGAAACATTTCATAACATGGAGGAACCTGGAAGGCATTATGCTGAGCGAAATTAGTCAGAGGCAAAAGGACAAATATTGTATAAGACCACTATTATAAGATCTTGAGAAATAGTAAACCTGAGAAGAACACATACTTTTGTGGTTACGAGGAGGGGGGGGAGGGAGGGAGGGAGAGGGTTTTTTTATTGATTAATCAGTAGATAAGAACTGCTTTAGGTGAAGGGAAAGACAACACTCAATACATGGAAGGTCAGCTCAATTGGACTGGACCAAAAGCAAAGAAGTTTCCAGGATAAAATGAATGCTTCAAAGGTCAGCGGAGCAAGTGTGGGGGTCTGGGGAACATGGTTTGCGGGGACTTCTAAGTCAATTGGCAAAATAATTCTATTATGAAATCATTCTGCATCCCACTTTGAAATGTGGCGTCTGGGGTCTTAAATGCTAACAAGCGGCCACCTAAGATGCAGCAATTGGTCTCAACCCACCTGGAGCAAAGGAAAATGAAGAACACCAAGGCCACACGACAACTAAGAGCCCAAGAGACAGAAAGGGCCACATGAACCAGAGACCTACATCATCCTGAGACCAGAAGAACTAGTTGGTGCCCGGCCACAATCGATGACTGCCCTGACAGGGAGCACAGCAGAGGACCCCTAAGGGAGCAGGAGATCAGTGGGATACAGACCCCAAATTCTCATAAAAAGACCAAACTTAATGGTCTGACTGAGACTGGAGGAATCCCGACAGCCATGCTCCCCAGACCTTCAGTTGACACAGGACAGGAACCATCCCCGAAGACAACTCATCAGACATGAAAGGGACTGGTTAGCGGGTGGGAGAGAGACGCTGATGAAGAGTGAGCTAATGATATCAGGTGGACACTCGAGATTGTGTTGGCAACTCTTGTCTGGAGGGGGGATGGGAAGATAGAGAGAGAGGGAAGCCGGCAAAATTGTCAAGAAAGGAGAGACTGAAAGGGCTGACTCAAGAGGGGGAGAGCAAGTGGGAGTAGGGAGTGAGATGTATGTAAACTTATATGTGACAGACTGATTGGATTTGTAAACGTTCACTTGAAGCTTAATAAAAGTTATTTTAAAAAAAAAAGTATTTTATTAAGTTATAGTAAAAAAATTATAGGCGTTGAAGTCAGAAGTCAGTTCAAATTCCAGCTCAGTTCAGATTTACCAGCTGTTGATGTTAATGGATTGAATTGGGCACCCCAAAGATGTGTCAGTTTGGCTAGGCCATGATTCCTAGTGTTGTGTGATTGTCAACCGTTTTGTCATCTGTGTGTTGTAAATCCTGCCTCTGTGATGTTACTGAGGTGGGATTAGCGGCAGTTATGTTAATGAGACAAGACTCAATCTACAAGATTGAGTTGTGTTTTAAATCAACCTCTTTTGAGATATAAAAGAGAGAAGTGAGCAGAGAGACATGGGGACTTCATACCATCAAGAAACAAGAGCCAGGAGAATAGTGCATCCTTTGAACCCAGAGTCCCTGCACTGAGTAGCTCCTCTACAGGGAAAGATTGATGACAAGGACCCTTCCACAGAGCTGACAGAGAGAGAAAACCTTCCCCTAGAGCTGGCACCCTGAATTAGGACTTCTAGCCTCCCAGACTGTGAGAGGATAAAACTTTGTTAAAGCCACCCACTTGTGGTATTTCTGTTACAGCAGCTCTAGATAACCAAGACACTTGGCCTTTTTGAGTATTAGCTCCCTCATTTTTAAGTGGGATAACACCTCTTACCTTGGAAGGTGTTTGTAACAATTAAAGTTAATATACCTGAAACACCAGCCACACTATAGGGATATGTGGTAGCTATTGTGGTTAAGCAACTAAACAGATCAATCTCTTATCATATTTCATACTGAAATGTAATATTGCAATTGATTATTTACCCACTATATAGTATGAAAAGCAGTCTTTAGACAGCTTCAGACACGTAGTTGCCCATCTCTTACCAGACACACTAACGGTACCCTGATAATTGCTTGGAATTTTGCCTTCTTGCACCGTAGTAGTGCACTAAGGGAAGAGAATACCAGTCAGCCTACCCAAATATTTATATACAAGCGCTGTTCTTCGTGTCAAAGGTAACATGTGTTTGGGGATTTTCCAGTAATGATGATAGGTTATGCTGAGTCATTATCATTTTGTCAACCATATTCTAGCTAACATTTGCTAAGTGGCTTATGGTTATTGTCTGTGGCCCCAGAGTAGATTTCCATCCAACTGGCTAATATGTAAAATGTAGCTCTGACATCATGAGTTGAGGTCAGTAACCAAGTCGTAGGTAAGGGGTTCTAACAGTAAGGATGATTGATAATCACGGGTAGCCTAGGAAATGATTTATGGTATTTTTTTATAGTTCTGTTCATTATCTTATTATGAAACAAAATGTGAAACTCTTTATATTTTGTTAGCCTGTAGATGAAATAGTTACTTTGAGGGTTTAAAATTATAAAATCATAATTCTGTCACTTAAACCGTAGAGACCAGGGACAGAATAGAACGTCCTGGGTAGAATGGGAGGAAAATGTAGGACAAAATACAAATTCCTGAAAAAGACCAGACTTAATGGACCTATAGAGACTAGAGGAACCCCTGAGACTGTCGCCCTAAAATACCCTTTGAACTTGAAACAGAAGCCACTCTCAGAGGTCGTCTTTCAGCTAAATAATAGATTGGCTTATAAAATAAACAATATTATGCATGAGTAATGCGCTGTCTTAAACAGTCAACTGTATGAGACCAAATGGTCAACACTTACCTAAAAGCAAAGATGAGAAGGCAAGGAGGGCAGGGAAGCTGTATCAGTGGAAACAATGGAAATAATGAGAATGCTGACACATTGTGAAAATTATAACCAGTGTCACAGAGCAATTTGTATAAAAACTGTTAAATGGGAACTTCATTTGCTGTGTAAACTTTGACCTAAAACACAATAAAATATTTTTTTTAATGTAGAGTTTTCTGTAAAAAAAAAAAAAAACCATAGAAATGAAAAGAGCTGTCATCTTATTTAAAACAAATATGGACAGTCATGGATCTGCATATTAGGTCACCTTCAGGACTCCCACTCTTTGTACTTTAGATGAAGGTTTACAGAGCAAACTAGTTTCTCATTAAACACACATGTTGTTTTGTGACATTGGTTGCCAACCGCACGACATGTCAAAACTCTCCCCTTTTCAACCTTGAGTTCCCCATTACCAGGTTTCCTAGTGGGCTCCCACTCTTGATAAGACTTAGTGAGTTAGACTCAGAAGACAAACTCTTATATGTGAAAATGTTGCTGATAGAGGAGTGATACAAGAGCTTTAGAGGACTATTTCTAATATCTGCCTACTTACTATCCAGAAGGTAGCTATCATCCCATCACCATTTGGAATCATACCAATAGCTATGTAAGACATGTGCTTTAAGTAGACCACCCTATATTTAAAAATTAATTATCTTTTATTGTGAGTATCTTCACAGTTGTTAGGGGGGCTGAGTACATTATGGGTTTTCTCAATTTCATTTCTTTTTTGCCCCTAAGTTGTCAGGCAGTGCTTTTGTTCTCTCTGTGTTAGCCTGGAGTTAACTAAAATATTTTATCCCTTACGCATCACCTCCTATGGCCCTCAGCCCTCCCACTTGGAACCTGTTGTGGCAAATTCCCAACTTGACCATTCAAAGAGTTCATACCCAGATGAAAAGTCTGTGGTGCTGTTGTCATCAGCCGTTTTGAATGGTCAGGGGCACTGGTGCAGAACTCACCGACTTTCATGTACCCTCTCAGAGACCGCTGCAGGGCACTGCTGTGCTCAGGCCCTGGTTTTCTGAGCTTGGAGTTTTATGAGTTTTTTGAAAGAATCCATCCATTGCTCTATGGAAGAAGAGGAAGAGGGTCATGTTTCAACTGTGTTGATACAGGTTACAGAGATACTTCGTTTCTGTGAACCTGCTCTGTCTTACACATCCCAGAAATTCTTTAGTGATGCTGCTTTGTTGATGATGTCCTTGTTGTTTTTACGTGCTACTGTAGAATTTTTTTTGTTTTAAATATTGCCTTGGTCATTTCAGTGGGATTTGGAGAAAGAAGGAGAGTAAATTGACTCATTTCACCCTGTTGAAATCTCACCATCCAAAGATGTTTAATAAATGATAATTAAATGAGAGAAATCAGTGAGTGGTTAGGGCAGTTGATTAGACCTAAATAACATTTACAGATATTTATTGGAGATTTAGGCCATATATGCTTATTGTAAAATTTTATTAGTAAGGGGAAAGCTATGATACAGTAATTTTCCTAAGATTACACATCTCTTAGGTGAATAAGCCAGAAAATGTTTAAATTCTGTGGCCCCAATTTATGGTGGGACATGTGTCTGATCAGTTAAAATCCAGGAGACATAGCTAAGTGGTTAAGAGCACAGAGCCTGCGCGCAAATTCTATCTGTGCCACTTACTAGCAGTGTGATCTTGGGCAACATACCTCAGGGGGCTATTTGATGATTAAAGCATTAATGTATATAAAACACTTAAAGTACCTGGCACGTAATGCTATGTAAATGACAACTAAAATCAATGGGACTAACTTTTGGAGATTCTTTTCTTTTCAATAGCCATAGGCAGCTGTCTTATAAAAAAAAAAAAAAATAGTCGATCATAAATACTATATAGTTTTTAAGCCATAGATGTAAATGTCTGTCACCACTACTAGAATATGCATTCTGGTCCATTGGGACAGCTGACCAAAGTTTCATTTTGAAGTGGGAAGAGTAGTCAGAATATGGGCTTTGCTTGAATCATTTATGTTTCACATATTCAGAAAATTTAAGATAATAGAAAAAAGCAAATCCTAATGTTGAATACAAACTGAAACCAATGATCCTAAACTGTATATCAAATTGATGATCTAACTATTTAGGACAAAAGAATTCAGGTAACTTTGAACGTAGTATTCTGAATGTGCTCCCTTAGTGGGATACAGTCTAAGACAAAAAGAATTGCAAAAAAGTGCTGAACTTTACTTAATAGGCAGCAACCCCCTACAACAGCTCTACAGGGGAATTGTTATCCCCATTTTGCTGATGAGGAAGCATGTTGAGAGAGGAGAAGTGATTTGCCTGACATTTAATTAGAAGGTGGCAGAGCTGTATTCCAAAGCCCATGCTCTCTTCATTATACTGTGTTGCCTTTTTTTTATAGTGTGCTGTTTCAGATGAGTCCCTGTGCTACCATCCTGGTTTCTCTAGTACCTTCCTTTCTTTTACTGGCATCATCTGTAGTTATTAGTCAGAACCACATTTTCAAGAGCATCCTAACCTCTTGAATCTCCTTCAAGAATTTCATTCTATACAGTCGTGCCTACCTTTTTTAAAACCTGCAGCCCTAAGATAAAGGATATTTGACTCTGCCTACCCTTTTCTTTATTGTTTTTTTTTACCCTTTTCTTTACAAATTCTGAGTTGACCCTAAAACTTTTTCTCTGGATTCTCATTTCTTCTGCTTTACAAATAACTGGTTACCTGAATTTTAGCTGGTATTAAAGTCACGATAACTTATGGGTGTAGTCTGTGTTGTTAACTAAGCCTGGAAGTTGTACTTAAGAAAGCTGTATTCTTAGACATTCATCTATTTGTAATTTAGGATGTCTTACGGTGATTTGGTGATACGCCCTGAAAAGGAAGAATGGTGAAGAATGCAATTGTTGGACTTGCATTTTTTACGTGAGAGGTAGTGGAAACAAGTATTACTTTATAAACTGATTTTGAAATGATTCATTCATTAAAGAAGGCAGATAAAAATAGCAGTGAAACAAGGACATAATAACTGGTTGTTAAATGAACTCTATGTCCTTTGAAAAGGGGATGATTAAGGGAGAAAATATGTAAATAACTTGGGTACACAAGCTCCTGTTGGAGATCTTGCTGAGTAAAAAGATGGGAACAATTAAACTATACAGGAATTTAGTTCGATCTTGTTTAAAGTGGGTACTTTTTGTAGTAAATCTCAAAACTTATTTTTTTTTTAATTGCAGCACTTGAAGAAACTCTTGCATTAGCAGAATCAAAATGGAATTGTATTTTTTTAATCACCCTGAACTATCCTTACAGTGTATGGCTTTTAAAAATGTAATTTTATGCAACATACAAGGGAAATTGTCAAGAAGATCTAGACCTGGGATTTCAATATAATTAAAAAAGGAGATAAGGTTGGTAATCAGACTAATTTGAAAAATTACATTTTATTGCAGTTAAGAAAATGTAAAATAGTGGTATATTATTAGATTAGCTGAGTTTCTAAATACCTGGAGAAAGCTATTGTAGTATTTTCTGTCCAAAATAGTTGTTTGTGAAGAACATGCTACTTGTGTATGGAAGTCAGTGTTTATGATCCACCTTTGTTGCTGTATCTAAGCTTTTAACTCTCTGTACAAACATTCAAAAGACATTAAAGTGTTCTACAAAAATATTCCTAAATAGTGAACTCTGAGCACAGCTTTGGAATCAGACCTAGTTCATGTCTAATTCCACCTTTTTCTAGCTGATGTCTTAGAGCTGTTTTCAGAGTTCAATGAGGATATGTAAAGCACTTAATACCATGCTTGACACAACATGAACTCTCAAAAATAGTGGCTATTATTCAGTCATTAAAAAAATGTATTTCTGATACATGCTATGATGTGGATGAACCTTGAACAGGTTGTGCTAAGTGAAATAAGCCAGACATAAAAGGACAAACATTGTGTCATTCCACTTACATGAAATATCCGGAATAGGCAAATTTATAGACAGATCAGAGGTTACCAGGGACTAGAGGGAAGGTGCAATGGGGAGTTATTGCCTAATGGGTATAGAGTTTCTATTTGGAGTGATGAAAAAGTTTTGGAAGTAGATAGTGGTAAAGGTTGCACAACATAGTGAATCTAATTAATGCCACTGAATTGCACACTTTTAAATGGTTAAAATGGCAAATGTTATGAGGTATATGTGTGTGTGTGTGTATATATAGAATAGTAACAGCTATTTTCATTTATCCTCCTCCAGATTTTTTATGAGTGATGGGGAGAAGAGAATTCCTTTTAAGAGTGACTCTTATTTTAATGTCAAAGTTTTGAAGTAGAGTTAGGACAAAGGTAGATTTTTCTGAACCAAAACACTTGAGATTCTGTTTGGGAAGTGAGGAAGAAAGCTGCCAAACACCTACTGTACTTATGCAGTGGAAAGAGGATTGAATTTCTAATGGATTACCTGCCCTAGCCCTTGCCTTCAATTCCTCTGCCTCAGTAGGAAAATTTCTATACTCCTTTGGAGATTCTTGCCTGACTGAAACAACAGGTAACAACCTCTGAGCATTGTACTATGGCTAGTTAACCGCACCTTTTGGAAGAACATATGGATGCAGTTTCAATTCTTAAAAGTTTGTAATTTTTGAGGTTATTAGATTTATATAGTTCTAAATTATTGGCTTTAGTACTTTTCCTAGGTTATGCCCATCCATTTTAAGAGTTGTGTGTTTTTAATCATGAAAATGCAAAGTATATAGTTGAAAATCAATAAAAATCATCATTATCTTGAGCTACCAAAGTTTCTCTTCTTCAAGTTTTTAGAATATCAGCACACTGTGGAAAAGACACAGAGTATTCCCTGAATTTCATAAATATAATTAAGAATGATTACTATCATGATTGTAGAGGAGGCGTAACATTGACTCTTACTATTTTAGTGAATTTAAAATGAAAAAGTTTAAGAATTATAAAGCAGTTGATATAATCATATATATATGTCTGTGTGTATATATAACTTTATTTGCATGTATGTATGTATATACACATAAACATACATATATTCAAATAAAAAATTTTTTATTATGATTGGCTGTTTTTACTCAGCTGCATTAAGTAGTAGAAGCTATAATATTTCTTTCATTATAATCATTTCAGCAGTATCTGGGATAGGTTCTTGGACCCTGGAACTTAAAGGGGGAGGATCTTAACATCTGAAGCACGTGATTAGTACTCAGTACCTGAAGGGTGTTTTAAACTTATTTGTTAAGCAGATGTTTCCTTTTTTAATTGACCATATATTATACAGTAAAACCTGCGAAAGCCAGAACCTGTGTAAGGCAGAAACCTGTCAGAGAAGGAAAACTCACATGTTTTCCAGTGATAGAGAACAATAGAAAAGTGGTAAGACTGGACCCTGTCCAAGGGAGAAAACTTGCAAGACCCAGAAAAATAAGGCAGCCCTGTCGAGTTCTGGCTGTCACTGTATTTAACCTCTTTCTTTTAGGAATTAGTATATAAAATCTACTCAGTCATATTTCCTTTAACTTTTCTCTTTCTAAAACCTTATTTTTCTGAAGGCGATATCAATTACGTATTTCATTTTCTCGTACGTTTATGTTTCACTTAGCCCTCTCCTGCCCCCACGTACTTGAATGAGTGCATGTTATGAGAGCATTGTTTCCTGTACCCTTTCTGCACTGTTCTTGATTTTTTAAAATCACAAAAGGCAGATTGTTTAATGTACATTCCTGGCATTTTAAATGTCTCCAATTTTGAAAACACCCTTTCTGTGGGCTCTTAGATACATGTATGATTCATAAAATGAGGCAGAATCGCTTGTAGTTTTTTCTTATTTGAGTTGCCATTTATAGTCTCCTGGCCTTGTCATCTGTCTGTGAAAAATATCTAACGTGCCTCAATGTCATATACATTATCCTAGATCCTTAGAGTTTGAGAAAATTCTCTTTGCTTTTCTTCATTCTCCTTTCCTGTTTTAAAGCTTTTACTTCTCCTTTAATTTTGTCATCAGAATGTGTTTTAAGCAGTCACTTGGCCTAGCACTTTAGACATTTAAATCTGCTGGACAGAAAATGCTGTTTTATTCTTAAATAAAGGCTTTTGACCAGTTAGTTATTTGGACTACTGGTGGAAATTTCTAAATTACCAGACTTCTAAACAACTTCTTACAAAAGTTAAAGATTGTCTAAAAAACTCTTTTCTCAGATTCCCTTTGCCCCACCAGCTCAAAAAACAAACAGTTCTGAAAGTTACCTAGTTAAACTGCTTATGAGATCCATTTTTTAAGTTTGAAGAAGATATATGCACAGGGCATCACCATGCTATTTTGGACTCCATATGGACGCTATGCTATCTACTCTACCTTTACCAGGATTCAGAAATGATAAAAATGCACTGAGTAGTACTCTTGGGTTGGTGACTTTACAGTCCTGCCTACAAATGGATACTCACTGGGACTCAGAACATATCAAGCATCACCCAGGAAGAGATTCAAACACAAAGTATTTGAAAATCAAAAATGTATTTTCCAAACAGTCAAGTTAAACATATGTCTGCACAAAGCTTAGCTAGGTAAGACAGGTTATTATTTGTCTGTTAGAAAACTTGCTTAAAGTGTCTGAATATTAAGTGTTTCATGTATATTTCTTGGCAAATATGCTTATCATCAGTGCTTTTCTCTTTAAAATTTAATATTTCCAGTTGTTTGGGGCTTTGCAAAGAAGTAGTCTTCTGAGCTGACAAATAATCACAAAAGTGATTCAGACTTAGTTTATCCCAGTCTTTGAAAAGTGTTTACTTTTTACCTACTCGCAACCAAGATGTACTAAATCAAATGTAGTTTCAGTGAGTAATACAGACAATTAAACATTTAATGAGCATTCAGTAGAAGAGTACTAAAATGGGAACAAGTGCATATTGACGTAGAAGCACAGTGGAGGCACCTTTACCGCAGTCTTGGAAGATTAGAAATGGTTGAATGAGGGAATGATGTCTAAGCTGAGACTTAAACAACAAGTAGGAATTGGGTGGAAGAAAAAGGGGGAAGAAGAAGGAAGGGATGTAAAAAAGTTCCAGACAGAACAAAAAGCAAGTGTAAAGCTTCGGAGGTTTGAAAAAAAAGAAAGGTCGCATGTGTGAGACCTGAAAACTCAGTGTGTCTCATAGCAGTGTGTAGTTTAAAAGGAGGAGCAGCGTCAGGTGAGGCTGGGTGGGGAAATGGACAAGATCCTGAAAAGCTTTTTTCCCCTCATCTCTTTTTAAAAATTCAGATTTATCGAGACCTAATTCACATACGATACAGTTCACCCATTTAAAGTGTACAATTCAGTGGTTTTCTTTATATTCACAGAGTTGTGCAACCATCATCACCATTAATTTTAGCACATTTTTACCACCTCAGAAAGAAATCTTATACCCTTTACGTATAACCCCCAACTCCTCTAGCCCAACACGACTGCCAATCCACTTTATGTCTCTATATATTTTTGTCTATTCTAGACATTTCATAGAAATTGAATTATGTGTTGTCTTTTGTAACTGACTTATTAGCATACTTCAGGATTTATCCATGTTGCAGCAAGTCACAGTACTTCGTCCTTTTTATTGTGAAATAATCTTCCATTGTACCAACGTGTACACCGTATTTTGTTTACCCATTCATCTGTTGGTGAACATTGGAGTTGTTTCCGCTTCTTGCCTACCATGACTGATGTACGTTTACGTGTTTTTATGTGGATGTGTTTCACTTCTCCTGGGCATATACCTAAGAGTGAAATTGCTAGATCAAATGGTAACTCCATATTTAACTTTGAAACTGCTGAACTGTCTTCCAAAGTAGCAGTACATTCCTACTAGCAATGTATGAGGGGGTGTACCACCAATTTTTTCCACATTCTCACCAGCACTGGTTATCTAACTTGTTGATAATTGCCACCCTCCTCATTGCTGTCAAGTTGATTCTGACTCATAGTGACCCTATAGGACAGAGTAGAATTGCCACGTAGGGTTTCCAAGGAGCGCCTGGTGGATTCAAACTGCGGACCTTTTGGTTAGCAGCCAAACTCTTAACCACTATGCTACCAGGGTTTCCAACTAATAAACCCCAACCCAGTGCCGTTGAGTCGATTCTGACTCAGCGACCCTACAGGACAGAGTAGAACTGCTCCATAGAGTATCCAAGGAGTGCCTGGCGGGTTCGAACTGCCAACCCTTTGGTTAGCCGCCATAGCACTTAACCACTACACCACCAGGATTCCTTTCCAAGTAATAGTGACTCTATATGACAGCAGAACTGCCTCCATAGGGGTTTCTTAGGCTATAATCTTTACGGGAGAAGACCTCCAGGTCTTTTCTGCCACAGAGCCACTGGATGGGTTTGGTCACAGAGACACTGGGTTAGTTCAAACTGCCAACCTCTTGGTTAATAGCCCAGCCTGTAACTGTTGTGCCCCAGGGCTCCTGCCAGCCTTTTGATTAACAGTCCGGCCTTTAACCATTGTGCTCCAGGCCTACTTCCATACCAGAGCTCCTTCCGTAAAGATTATAGCCAAGAAAACCCTGTTCTGTGGGCAACTGTGAGTCAAAATCAACTTGACAGCACCTAACAATGAGTGTGAAGTGTTACCTAGTGGTTTTGATTTGCTTTTCCCAGGTAACTAAGGATGTTGAGGTCTAAAAAACAAGTAGGAATTGGCTAGAAGAAAAAGGGGGAAGAAGGACGGAAGGTTTATTGGCCATTTGTATATCTTCTTTGAAGAAGTGTCTATTCAGACCTTTTGCCATTTTTTTAGTTATTTGTCTATTATTGAGTTGCGATAGTTCTTCATATATTCAAGATACAAGTCCTTTATCAGATATATGATATACAGTATTTTCTCCCGTTCTATAGGTTGTCTTTTCACTTTCTTGATAGTCCTTTGAAGCACAAAATTTTTAATTTTGATGGTGTCCAGTTTATCTCCTTTTTCTTTTGTTGCTTTTGCTTTGGTGTCATCTGTAAAAAACTACTGCCTAGCCCAGTGTCATGAAGACTTAGTGCTAAGTTTTATTCTTGAGTTTTAACTCTTATATTTAGGTTTCTGATCCATTTTGAGTTAATTTTTGTGTATGATGTGAGGTAGGGGTCCAAATTCATTCTTTTGCATATGAATACCCAATTTTCCCAGCATCACTTGTTGAAAAGGCTGTTTTTTCCCCAATAAATGGTCTTGGCACCCTTGTTGAAAATCATTTGGCTGTAACTGTGAGGGCTTACATCTGGACCCTTGATTTTATTCAAACAATTTATATGCCTGTCCTTATTCCGGCACCACAGTATCTCAATTACTGTAGCTCTGTATAGGTTCTGAAATCAAAAAGTGTGCATTCTCCAACTTTGTTCTTTTATCAGGTTGTTTTGGCTGTTTTGAGTCCTTTGTATTTCCATTTGAATTTTAAGATCATCTTGTCAGTTTCTGCCAAAAAAAAAAAAAAATGGGGGATTTCCATAGGGATTGCATTGAATTTGTAGATCAATTTATAGACTGTTGTCTAAGTCTTCTAACGCATAAATAGGAGATGTCTTTCCATTTATTTAAACCTTTAAATTTCAACAAAGTTTTGTAGTATTTAGTATAAATACAAGTCTTCCACTTCTTTTGTTAAATTTATTCCAAGATATTTTATTCTTTTTGCTGCTATTGTAAATGGATTACCTTCTTAATTTCATTTTGATCGTTTATTGCTGGTGTACAGAAATAGAATTGATTTTTGTATATTGATCTTTTATCCCAAAACCTTGCTGAACTTATTTATTCTAGTTGTTTTTTTAGTAGCATTTTTTATATACAAGATCTTGTCATCTGCAAATAGAGAGAGTTTTACTTCCACCTTTCCAATCGTGTTGCCTTTTCTTTATGTGCCAAATTTCTTTAGCTAGAATCTGCAGCAGAGTGTTGATTAGAAGTGGCAAACATCCTTGTCTTGTTCCTAATCTTAGAGGGAGAGCATTCAGTCTTTTCCATTAAGCATGATGTTAGCTGTGGGTTTTTGTAGCTACTCTTTGTCAGGTTAAGGAAATTACCTTCTATTCCTAGCCGCTGTGGTAATATTTTTGTAAGATCATAGTGTGGTACCATGACCAGGATACTGACACTGATGCAATCCACAGACCTTATTCCTGTTTCTTCAGTTTCCCTTGTACTCGTCTGTGTATCTGTTTATGTATTAAGTTCTATATTGTTTCATCACTTGTGTGTTGATAGGTCATTCCTTTTTATTGCTAAATAGTGTTCCATGGTCTGAATGTGCCACAGTTTAACCGTTCATCTGTTGAAGGACATCTGGACTGATTTGCAGTTTTTCACTATTACAAATAAAGCTGCTCTGAACATTTGCGTGCAGGTTTTTATGTGAATCTTAAGTTTTTCTTTGTGTGGGATAAATGCCCAGGAATGCAATTGCTGGGTTAGATGGTAGTTGCATTTTAGTTTTTCTAAGAAACTGCCAAACTGTTTTCTGAAGAACCTTTTAATTGTGTTAGGATTTTGGACTTTAATTATGAGGGCAGTAGGAGACCATTTTAATATGAATCCCAATTTTATTATTTTGAGATTGAGAGCTTTCAAACCAGAGAATATTCTAGCAGACAGGTGAATGTATGCATCTGACATTCATGAATCATTCTGGATGATTTCTTCATATTCATATTATATCTCCATATTCTGGAGATAGAGGATAAACGGTACCTGCATATGATTTATTTTAGAAGCCATGGATAGGATGGTATTTCCCAGAGAATACGAGGAGTGAAGGAAAAAAGAACCCAGGACAGAACCCTGACGAAAAAGGAGACTGAGAAAGAGCTATACTTAAGAGGAAGACAAAAGAAATTTTGATGTTGTGGAAACCAAGAGGAGAAGGTGTTTTCAAGAAGAAAGAAGTGGTCAGCATTATCTGGTTGTTACCAAAAAGGGAAGATGAAATTGGAAAGTACATGGGCTTTAAGGAGATGGTTCATTGCCTTGGTGAGAGAGGTTTCAGTGAAGTGGTAGGGTAGGAGCCTCATTATAGTGAGTTGAGAAATGGCTAGTCAATGAAGTGAAGACGGAACTTTGCCTGCGGGAGAGAGGGAAGTTAGTTAACTAGGGAAAAACTTGGGGTCCAGGATGGGATCATTTTTAAGATTGAGAAGAGTTGGGCTCATCTGAGTGGTAGTGAGAAGGGACTAATAGAAAGGGGGAGGGGGTTTTAATACACCAAAGAGAGGGGGTTATTGATTGAGCAAGGACCCTGATGATTGATGCCAAACAGTAGTAGAGCATAGCAGAGGGATAGGCTTTAGGAGGAAAGGTGCATTTTCCTTTGTGAGAAGAGGAAAAGAAGTAAGGATATATGCAGATAGTTTTTAGATATATGGTTATAGCTATAGAAAATTGAAGGAATCCATTTCGAATGGCTTATATTTTCTCTGAGATAACAGCTGGGAGTAAAAGTGGGGGGTAGGGGTATTGAGATATGAAATTTGAGGAACGTGGAAAAGGTTAAGATAGTTGCCGTAGAGAATGGGAGAGAGTGTTAGTTAGAGAAACATAGATTTCTGGGTTGTGATGACAGCCTAGTTGGCCCTGGAGAGCATGAATGATACCAGTCTTATGATTACATATGTTTTTTCAATAGAGTTCAGCAGTCTAGGTAGAGATGTTGAAAAGGAGAACACCGGTTGATCCAGAGTTGGTGTTTTTCCCATATAACATAGGAGAAGGAGCAATGAATGAATGAAGAGTAGTCATCTGTGATTGACTCTGAAGTTAGACTGGTCTCAGTTTTAATCCTGTCTTGCCACTTAGTAACTGTGAAACTTAACTTTCTCTAAGCTTCAGTTTCCGAATTATAATCATACCTGATAATCAGTGATGAGAATTGGATAACATGAACAAATAACCCCTTGACACATAGTTTGGCACATGATAAATGCTAATAAATGGCAGCTTTTACTAGTGGCCTGGTCCTATCACTTATTAGCGGGGTGATCTTAGGCCACTTGGTTTTTAATTATAAAAAGGAAAGAATAATACTTGCTGGAAGTATTCAGTCAGGTATCTTTTGGGGAAAAAAACAAAGAAACCAAGCACTATGCCTGACAACACCCTTTTAGCTGCTTAGTAAATGTTAGTTGAACTAGAATCTGTTTGGGGTTTTTAGGAAGTTGGAAAGGTAGGGAATTTTGGCCTTTGACTTATAATTAGTAGGGAGCCTTTAAAAGTTTATGATCAGGAGGATAAGATATAAAGTGGTATTTTAGCAATGTTAATTTAGCAGTAGCATGACAAGATGTAGGAGTCCTGGAGGTGCATTGGTTAAGAGCTCAGCTGCTAATCAGTAATATGTTGGCAGTTTGAATCTACCAGCTACTCCTTGAAAACCCTTTCGGGCAGTTCTGCTGTGTCCCATGGGGTTCCTACACGTTGGAATCAACTCGACAGCAAAACGTTTGGTTTTGGTTTTTGGTGAGATTTAAATCTTAGGTATCATCTCTTCAGAGAAGCCTTCCGTAACCATCCTGAGAATCTAAAATAGTGATTCCTCCTTCTCTCTCTTACCTTGTCCTGTCTCCTTTTCCTCATGACATTTATGACTATCTGAAATTACCGCGTTCATTAATTTGTTTACTCTTTTTCCTGTGTCCCCCCATTAGAACATATGCTTCCTGAGGAAATGGTTGTTGTCTTATTGCATCCAGAGCAGTATCTAGCACAGAAAGGCATTCAGCAAATACATGCTGAATGAATGAAACATAATAAGGAAGAACTGGAAGCAGAGAGACTAGTTAAGAAATTATTGGAACTCTTTTGGTTTTTTGTTTTATCAGTTTTTATTTGCCATTTTAAGTTGTACTTTAAGTGAAAGTTTATAATTCAGGTTTGTTTCTTGTACAAAAAATGTATACATACATCATTATATGATCCTAGTTGCTCTCCCTGTAATGTGACAGCACACTCCTCCTTTCTACCTTGTATATCCCATGTCCATTTAACCAGCTCCTGTCCCTTTCTCCCTTCTCATCTCATCTCTAGACAGGAACTGCCTGTTTAGTCTCATGTATCTACTTGAGCTAGGAAGTACATTCTTCACAAGTATTTTATGTCTTATAGTCCAGTCTAATCTTTGTCTGAAGTGTTGGCTTTGGGAATGGCTTTAGTTTTGGGCCAGCAGAGAGTCCGGGGGCTAAAGACCTGAATGTGAAAACTGAAACCATAAAACTCTTAGAAGAGGATGCCGGGGCAAGGCTGTTGGGCCTAGCTTTTAACAGTGGATTATCTAATAACAAAAGCACAAACAGCAAAAGACAAAGTAAATAAATGGAATCTAATAAAAATTAAAAACTTCTTTTCATCAAAAGACTACCAAAAAAGTGAAAAGACAAGCTACTGACTGGGAGAATATCATCAGAAACCATATATCTGGTAAGAATTTAATAACCAAAATATATGTGAAACTTCAACAACTTAACAACAAAAAGACAAGTAACCCAATCATAAAATAGGCAAAGGACTTGAATAGACATTTCACCAAAGAGGACATTCGTATGGCCACCAGACACATGAAAAGATGCTCAGTGTCATTAGCCATCAGAAAGATACAGATCAAAACCACAGTGAGATACTATTTCACTCTCACTAGGATGGCTAAAAGGAAAGAAAATAACAAATGTTGATGAGAATATGGGGGAAAATGGAACCCTTATCTGTTGTTGGTGGGAATGCAGAATGGTACAGCCACTGTGGAATACAGTGTGGAAGTTTGTAAAAAACTAAAAATAGAACTACCATATGACCTAGCAATTCCACTCCTAGGTATATGCTTAAAAGATTTGAAAGCAGACAAACACCAGTGTTCATTGCAGCATTATTTACAATAGCCAAAAAGGGGAAACAACCTAAATACCCACCAAAGGATGAGAGGATAAACAAAATGTGCCACGTACATAATAATAGAATACTACTCAGACAGTAAGAGAGGTGAAGTCCTGATACATGCTACAGTGTGGATGGAGCTTGAAGACATTATGCTGAATGAAATGTCAACCACAGAAGGATACATGACTTCACTTATATAAAAAAAAAAAAGGCAAATGCACAGGGTCCAAAGTTTGTTAGTGGTCACCAGGGGCAAGAGGGAGGGGGGAGGGGGGATTATTGCTTATGGAGTACTGACTTTTGGTTTATGGTGATAGAAAAATTACATTGATTAAGTGTAGGGTTGCACAGCCAATTAATGTAATTGCTGTCAGTAAGTTGTGTACCTGTACAAAAAGTTGTATTGGCAAAAGTTGTGTGATAGATACATTTACAAAAATGATTAAAAAAAAAAAAAGAATGGCTGCTGAGGCTGCTTATGTACAGCTAAAACACCTCATGGGATTTGGTACTTTGGTGGTTTAGGGTCATGGTTTCATGGGACATCCCAGTTAATTGTCCTAATAATGTGTTTGAAACACTAAACTTCTGTTCTGCCTCCTAGTTCATTGCATAGTGCCTGGGGTCTTAAAAGCTTGCAAGCAGCTGTCCAAGGTGCAACAATTGGTCGCTATTCACCTGAAGCAACAGGAAGAAGTGGGGAGAGTCAGGAATAGGAGGAAATATGCGGCTGATCGCCTGCCTCCATGAGCAACTGCGTCCTTTGCCATGAGACCAGGAGAACTGGATGGTGCCCAATCTACACTACTGAACGTTTTGATCAAAGATTCTGTGGAAGATTACTGATCAAAAGGAAAAAAAATACAGAATAGGATTTCAAATTCTCATGGAATTGAGCTCTTCTGGAGCCATGGAGAATGGATGAACTTCTGAAACTGTTGCCCTGAGATAATCTTTAAACCTTAAACCAGAAATATCCCATGAAGTCTTCTTAAAATCAAACAGCAGTTTAGCTTAACTAGTAAAGAATGTCTGCCTTGAGTATTATGCATTTTTAAGGTCACAATTGGGATCAAACTGACAACAGCAGCTTAGAAGATTAGATAGAAAACTTAGAGGGCAGTGAGTTCATGTTAATCAGGAGAAACAATTCAGAAAAGGCGTGTGAGAATGGTTCCACAACTTGAAGAACGTAATCAATATCATTGAATTGTACATGTAAAAATTGTTGAATTTGTGTATATTCTCGACAACAAAATAAAATGAATTATTTTTTTAATTACAAAGAAAGAATTTTTGATGTATTTGAAGAGATGAAGTGAAGCAAGCAATAAGAATGATTCCGAGATTTCTAAACTGTTTAATTGAATCAGTGACAACATCATTATTAGAAATATTTTCCTTCGTTTCCTTTTGTACCTTCTTTCCAATATTTACAGCAGTGCCTAGCATACATAGTGATAAAAATAGGCAGTAAATATTTGAATGAATTGAATTAAAGAAAGTGTGGGAAGTGAGAAGGATAAGGCATAGATGTGTGTTTAAAGTAACTGTAGGATACCCAAGCAGGTGGATGGTGAGGCTAAAATTCTGGAAAGAATAAAGGTGGTTGGATTTGTAATATCGAAGCGGGGAAGAACCAACTTAGGAAATAAAGAGGCAATCTCAGAGATAGGAAAAAAAGGGTGTGGTTTCACAGAAAGCAAACAGCTAGTTCCTGGAAGGAGATAGCTAACAATGTTACTTGTTTCAGAAAAGTTGAAGAAAATGAGGACTAGAGAAGACCTTTGGATTTAGATTTTAAGAGGACATAAATGATCTTGGAAAGAAGAACTTAAATAGAACCATGAAGTGAAAGTCACGTTACAAAGGGTGTGAGGAATGGGTGGATGAAGACATAAATGGAGCAGCAAGTTCTCCACTCCAGCTTGGTTCCCTCCTTTCCCCCCAGAGCTAAAGAGACCAAAAAAAAAAAGCAAATCCATTGCTGTCGAGTTGATTCCAACTCATAGTGGCCCTGTAGGACAGAGTAAAACTGTCCCATAGGGTTTCCAAGGAGTGGCTGGTGGATTCGAACTGCTGACCTTTTGGTTAGCAGCCGTAGCTATCTAGTAACCACTACACCACCAGGGCTCCAAGAGAAGTGAGGCAGTTGGTAATCTGAGAGCTATCAATTAAGGAAAGTAGTTTGCTTTGTTTTAAAGACATAAGCATATTTTGTAGCGAGAGAAAAGAAAGACCCATAGTCTAAGGCAATTGTCAAAAATAGTGTACACAATAATAACAGGGATTTTGTTTAAAATGCATATTGCTGGCACTGCTGATTCGCGAGGTCTGGAACCAAAACTCACCATTTTTTAATAAGCACCACCCCTACCTCACCCCCCCCCCCCCACACACACAGAGAAGATTCTGGTAGGTAAAGTACTAAGACCAGACTTTGACTAACGCTTGAAGTCAAAAGAGAGGGGTGGGAAGGAAATTAGATTAAAAAAAAAAAGAAAAACCCAAGTGTAAGGGTTAAGCTTTAGGGAAAAAATGTACCTTTCTTTAAAACAAACAGGAAGAGATGGTACAGAGAAATTTAGAGATGGTGACCTGAGCATCAGAAAGGTTTTCAGGTGGGGAGGAAGGGCACATGAGCATGACCTTTTTGGTTTTTTTTTTCCCCTTTAAGTGGGAAAAAGCTTATCTTCTCGGGGCAGGCATGGGAGAATTTGAGGAGTATGGAAGAGGTTTGAAACAGCTGCTCTGGAGGAGTCAACGGAGCCAACAAGGGAGGAGCATAAACAACACTGGGCAGCAGTTGGGGTTCTATTAAGTTAGGTGGTACGACTTCATTGGACCCAGTCAGCAGTTACCTTAGCTCTCTAAGTGAGGAGTAGTCCTGAAAACATCTATCACCTTAATAATTCACCATGGCTCCATCATATGTAGATTTACTTAGACGTTTTTTGATGCTTTCAGCCTGTGTCACTTCATAGAATAACAAACTGCATATATTTAGTATAAAAGGTATAATAAAGTATCCAAAAATTACCTGAAACCCAGACCAAACCTGTGCTGTCAAGTCAATTTCAACTCATATTTCCTATGATTTGCTAGAACATGTTTATATTCATTCTTTCCATATTCTTCAGATTTTTATGCACTTTGATCACAATTCATATGATGAGGCCAACGCTGTGGAGGGTATTTATTTTCACTTGTGCACCAGCAGTTACCATCCAGTGCTCCGTTACCATAGTTACCACCAAGTGAATGCAGTGCCCTGGGTTAGAGCTAAGGGGACCTATCTGCTGAGTTTTCTCTCAGTTTGGATAAGTGAGAAACAGAACTAGGGCTTCGAACCCCTGCTGAGAATTTGCATTTCCACCTCAGATATACCAAATCAGAATCTACATTTTAACAAGATCCCCAGGTGATTCTTATGTATGATAAATTTTGAGAACCACTGCTCTACTAGTGGTTCTCAGAACCGGTCCCTAACCAGCAGCATTAGCATCGCCTGCACATTCTCAGCAGGGGTTCAGAGCCCTGGGTAGAACTAAGTGTGGAGGAGCACCTAGGCACTCTGGTTTTTGTCCTACACTTTAATTCTTTCAACAACCCTGTAAGAGGAAACTGAGGCTCAGATGTCTAGATTGCCTACAGCCGTAGAGCAAGGAAGTTGGGGAGCTGGAAATAAAGTTGCATCTGTTTTATTCCATGCCCCATACTCATTTTCATACCATGCTACATTGAGTAGGATGCAGGTCAGCCAATTATATTCTTTTGATTAGTAATTTCTTAATAGAAATAGCCCTTTGTCCAGTATAGATCAATAAACAAATGCAGCCTTGTGAATTTATTAAATGGAAAGGCTTTTTCATCTGTGCCTGTGATCTTGTAACTCACTTAAGACTTTAGTTGCTGGTACAGCACAGTCTTCTTGAGGACCAATGAGAGTTAAGAACAGTAGAAACGTAAAGGTTTCTGTTTTATTTTCAGTGTACTCTGATGATGTTAGTTCCCGTAGAGTCAATTCCAATTCATGGTGACTCTAGGTATGATGAATATAACAGCCCCATAGAATTTTCAAGGCTGTGACCTTCCGGAAGCAGGTCACCAGGCCTGTCTCCCAAGGAACCTCTGAGTGGGTTCCAACCACCAACCTTTCAGCTAGTAGTTGACCGCTTAACAATTTGCGCTACCCAGAGACTCCATATTTTGATGGTGCCCGGCATTTTAATCTTTTAGCCACAGCAATACATTTTTGCATTCCTGGTCTGTCTTCTGATACACCTAAGAGGGAATTTTTTTTTTTTAATAATTTTTATTGTGCTTTAAGTGTAAGTTTACAAATCAAGTCAGTCTCTCACACAAAAACCCATATACACCGTGCTACACATTCCCAGTTACTCTCCTCCTAATGAGACAGCCTGCTCTTCCCCTCCACTGTCTTTTTCATGTCCATTTGCCAGCTTCTAACCCCCTCCACCCTCTCATCTCCCTTCAGGCAGGAGATGCCAACCTAGTCTCGAGTGTCCACCTGATCAAGGAAGCTCACTCTTCACCAGCATCCCTCTCCAACCCATTGTCCAGTCTAATCCGTGTCTGAGAGATGGCTTTGGGAATGGTTCCTGTCCTGGGCCAACAGAAGGTCTGGGGGCCATGACCACCGGGGTCCTTCTAGTCTCAGACCATTAAGTCTGGTCTTTTTATGAGAATTTGGGGTCTGCATCCCACCGCTCTCCTGCTCCCTCAGGGGTTCTCTGTTGTGTTCCCTGTCAGGGTAGTCATCAGTTATAGCTGGGCACCGTGTAGTTCTTCTGGTCTCAGGATGATGTAGTCGCTGGTTCATGTGGCCGTTTCTGTCTCTTGGGCTTGTAGTCGCCTGTGTCCTTGGTGTTCTTCATTCTCCTTTGATCCAGGTGGGTTGAGACCAATTGATGCATCTTAAATGGCTGTTTGCTAGCGTTTAAGACCCCAGACGCCACTCTTCAAAGTGGGATGCAGAATGTTTTGTTAATAGATTTTATTATGCCAGTTGACTTAAATGTCCCCTGAAACCATGGTCCCCAGACCCCTGCCTCTTGCTACACTGGCCTTCAAAGCATTCAGTTTATTCAGGAAACTTCTTTGCTTTTGGTTTAGTCCAGTTGTGCTGACCTCCCCTGTATTGTGTGCTGTCTTTCCCTTCACCTAAAGTAGTTCTTATCTACTATCTAATTAGTGAATGCCCCTCTCCCCCACCCTCCCTCCTCTCGTAACAACAAAAGAATGTTTTCTTCTCAGTTTAAACTATTTCTCAAGTTCTTATAATAGTGGTCTTATACAGTATTTGTCCTCTTGCAACTGACTGATTTCACTCAGCATAATGCCTTCCAGGTTCCTCCACGTTATGAAACGTTTCACAGATTCCTCACTGTTCTTTATCCATGTGTAGTATTCCATTGTGTGAATATACCGTAATGTATTTATCCATTCATCCGTTGATGGGCACCTTGGTTGCTTCTATCTTTTTGCTATTGTAAACAGTGCTGCAGTAAACATGGGTATGCATGTATCTGTTTGTATAAAGGCTCTTATTTCTCTAGGATATATTCCAAGGAGTGGGATTGCTGGATCATATGGTAGCTCTATTTCTAGCTTTTTAAGGAAGCACCAAATCGATTTCCAAAGTGGTTGTGCCATTTTACATTCCCACCAGCAGTGTAGAAGTGTTCCAATCTCTCCACAGCCTCTCCAACATTTATTATTTTGTTTTTTGGATTAATGCCAACCTTGTTGGAGTGAGATGAAATCTCATTGTAGTTTTGATCTGCATTTCTCTAATGGCTAATGATCATGAACATTTCCTCATGTATCTGTTACCTACCTGAATGTCTTCTTTAGTGAAGTGTCTATTCATATCTTTTGCCCATTTTTTAATTTGGGTTATTTGTCTTTTTGCAGTTGAATTTTCGCAGTATTACATAGGTTTTAGAGATCAGGTGCTGATAGGAACTGTCATAGCTAAAAACTTTTTCCCAGTCTGTAGGTAGTCTTTTTACTCTTTTGGTGAAGTCTTTGGATGAGCATAGGTGTTTGATTTTTAGGAACTCCCAGTTATCTAGTTTTTCTTCTGCATTCTTAATAATGTTTTGTATACTGTTTCTGCCATGTATTAGGGCTCCTAACGTTGTCCCTATTTTTTCTTCCATGATCTTTATTGTTTTAGATTTTATATTTAGGTTTTTGATCCATTTTGAGTTAGTTTTTGTGCATGGAGTGAGGTATGGGTCTTGTTTCATTTTTTTGCAGATGGATATCCAGTTATGCCAGCACCATTTGTTAAAAAGACTGTCTTTTCCCCATTTAACTGTTTTGGGGCCTTTGTCAAATATCAGCTGCTCATGTGTGGATGGATTTATGTCTGGATTCTCAATTCTGTTGAATTGGTCCATGTATCTGTTATTGTACCAGTACCAGGCTGTTTTGACTACTGTGGCGGTATAATAGGTTCTAAAATCAGGTAAAGTAAGGCCTCCCACTTTGTTCTTCTTTTTCAGTAATGCCTTATTTATCCGGGGCCTCTTTCCCTTCCATATGAAGTAGGTGATTTGTTTCTCCATCTCATTGAAGAATGTCGTTGGGATTTGGATCGGAATTGCATTAAATGTATAGATCGCTTTTGGTAGAATAGACATTTTTATAATGTTAAGTCTTCCTATCCACGAGCAAGGTATGTTTTTCCACTTATGTAAGTCTCTTTTGGTTTCTTGCAGAAGTGTACTGTAGTTTTCCTTGTATAAGTCTTTTACATCTCTGGTAAGATTTATTCCTAAGTATTTTATCTTCTTGGGGGCTACTGTAAATGGCATTGATTTGGTGATTTCCTCTTCGATGCTCTTTTTGTTGGTGTAGAGGAATCCAAGTGATTTTTGTACGTTTATCTTGTATCCCGATACTCTGCTGAACTCTTCTATTACTTTCAGTAGTTTTCTTGAGGATTCCTTAGGGTTGTCTGTGTATAAGATCATGTAAGAGGGAATTTTTTTTTTCTTAAATATATCTTTACGTTGCACACGTGGCTGCTTATCTCTTCACAGACTGTTCACATACTCTTGCCTCATCCTCCTGTATTTTATCAACAAATATTTATTGAACAATTTTCCTAATCCAGCCATTATGCTAGGTATCCCAGTGGTTACCTAGGAAAGCCTAATGTTTTTGAAAACTGGAATTCGTTAATTAAAAATTCTGACATGTTCGTAGTTAATTCGTAGTGTGAAGTTTGGGTACTTTAGAAAAAGTTGAGATGTTGCCACTTTACAACAAGAGTGGGAAAAGCATAAGAAGGGCAGGATTTGGGCTAGATCTCCTTAGTCTTTATAAACAAAATGCATTGAGTTCTCTAATGTTGGCTGTGGATCTTGGTGGGTATTAAAGTATTTGAAAAACTAATAGAAATGATTAGTTGTGGGATCCTAAAAATAAGAATTTGTCTGTTCTTTTGAGTTTCTTTAAAAGATTTCCTATGCTAAATGAGTGGCAGTAAATTTAGAAAGACTTTAGTGTTTATTTTTAATTTTTTAATTAAAGATATCTTTCAGGTGTTCAATGGCTGCTACCTGTTGCCGTCAAGTCGATTGCAACTCATAGCAACACTTAGGACAGAGTAGAACTGTCTCAAAGGGTTTCCAAGGAGCGGCTGGTGGATTCGAACTGCCAACCTTTTAGTTAGCAGCCATAGCACTTAACCACTACACCACCAGGGCTCCACATATGGCTAGTACTCTCACATTAGAAAAGACAGGTCCAGGCCGTCCAAGGGATCATTTATGGAGTAAAATCTTAAATCATTTAGTATGCACCCAGGTGTTAGTAGTAACTCATTTTTTTTATGTGCTTATTTATTGTGCTTTCAGTTAAAGTTTACAAATCAAGTCAGTCTCTCGTACAAAAACTTACACGCACATTGCTGTGTACTTCTAGCTGCCCTTCCCCTAATGAGACAGCACACTCGTCTCTCTACCCGGTATTCACATGTCCATTCAGCCAGCTTCTGTCCCCCTCTGCCTTCTCATCTCTCCTCCAGACAGGAGCTGCCCACATAGTCTCATGTGTCTACTTGAGCCAAGAAGCTCACTCCTCACCAGTATCATTTTTTGTCTTATAGTCGAGTCCAATCCCTGTCTGAAAAGTTGGCTTCGGAAATGGTTCCAGTCTTGGGCTAACAGAGGGTCCAGGGAATAGTAACTCATTTTTATTACTTTAATTCATTTGAAGGATCTTTGCGAAGAAAAATTTGAGTTAAGAAAAGTTCAAACAACCATGTCATCACTATGAAAAGCAGGCAGCTGAGGGATGTGGGATTTGAGTACACAGGAGAGCTGTAAAGACACTTCAGCCCCTATAGATAGAGTTTCTTGCTCTATTTTGAAGGACTCTGGCTAATGTAGCAGTTGCTGTACTTGTTTTTAACTTTAGTAACACATAAATATAGTCTCAGTTTTAAAATGGAAAGTAAAAATATAGGACTTTCTTGCTCCTCCCTCCTTCCTTCACTTACCCACCCCCATTCCATTTTTCCTTCCCAGGAGTAACCACTCCTTAGAGTGGCCTGTGCATTTTCAAACTACATCTATATCATGAGATCCATATATATATATATATATAGTTAGTTATTTCATTAGTTCGTTTGTTCCCATTGTCAATTCCGACTCATGACAACCCCGTGTGTGTCAAGAGTAGAAGTGTGCTTCCTAGGGTTTTCAGTGGCTGCTTTTTCAGCAGCAGATTGGCAGGCCTTTCTGCCTACGTGTGTGTGTGTAATCCTCCCTGGTGGTACACTCATTTACTAGCCCCCAAAACTTGGCGCTTTAAACTCATCCAGAGGCGCCGTGGAAGACAGGCCTAGTGGTCTGCTTCTGAAAAATCACAGCCTTAAAACCGTATGGAAGACACATGAGACTATGTTGGCATCTCCTGTCTGGAGGGGAGATGAGAGAGCAGATGGGGTCAGAAGCTGGCCGAATGGACGCGACAAAAGAGAATGGAGGGAAGGAGTGTGCTGTCTCATTAGGGGGAGAGCAATTAGGAGTATTTTTTTTTTAGCAAGGTGTATATAAATTTTTGTATGAGAGACTGACTGGATTTGTAAACTTTCACTTAAAGCACAATAAAAATTTTAAAAAACCCTATGGAGCAGGTCTTCTCTGCACACATGGGGACACCATGAGTCAGAATCGACTTGATGGCAACTAACTATATATATATATACACACACACACACACACAATGGTTCGTACAGTTTTTTTCTCCTGATGTCTTAGAGATCTTTCCACATCAATTTGCATAGAATTATCTCATTCTTTTTAATATAGTATGTATGTCCTATAATTTGTTTAACCATTCCTGTATTGATAGGTGTTTAGGTTTTTTCCTATCATAATATGACAGTGAACGTCTTTATACCTGCTTCTTTATCCATATGAACAGGTATTTCTCTGGATTATGTGCGTAAAAATGCAATTGCCAGGCAGAAAGATACATGCAGTTTTAAATTTTGCTAGAAATGCAGTTTTGTCCCTTGGGTCCTCTGGGAGCTGACAATGTGGATGGTGTTAGAACTGTAACTGGTTTATTGAGGGGTAATGTCTGGGGATGACAGCAGCAGAAGGAAAAGGAAAGTGGTCAGACCATAATACAGATTTAACAGTCTCGCCACCTCAACAGGGCATTCTCGAGCAGAAATTGCCTGTTAGAGGGGGAGTGTCATAATGGGAGAAATGGCCAGACTCTGGGAATAAAGTGGCCTCATCTTGAAAAACGGCTTTGAATCTGTTCATTCCAGTTAGAACCCCTGCCAAGAATTTTCATTTCCACCCCAGATACACTGAATCAGAATCTATATTTTAATAACATCTCAGGTGATTCTTACGTATGATACATTTTGAGAACCACTGCCATAGTGTCGCTATGAATAGGAATGGAATTGGTCCCTAACCAGCAGCATTAGCTTCACCCTGAAGCTTGTTAGAAATGCACATTATCCAAGTCCTGTTGAAAAATCAGCCTGAAGGCACAAACTAACAGCTGAAGACTAACTGCATTCTTTGGAGCTAAACTGTTCTGAGCAGCTACCTCTGTGGATGCCACTGTAATATAGTTTAGCAAATTACAGTAAAGCACAGATTGTAGAGCCAAACTCCCTGGGATTCAACATCTTTGTATATTACTCAACATCTGTGTGCCTCCATTTC
This sequence comes from Loxodonta africana, assembly GCF_030014295.1. Classification (NCBI taxonomy): domain Eukaryota; kingdom Metazoa; phylum Chordata; class Mammalia; order Proboscidea; family Elephantidae; genus Loxodonta; species Loxodonta africana. Next base: position 78,265,775 of record NC_087353.1, read on the forward strand.
TTCACTATAAACTGGAGAAATAATAGTACTTACCTCATAGGGTTGTAACGAGATAAAAAGAGTTAACATGCGTAAAGCACTTAGAATAGTGCCTGGGACACGATAACACTATATAAGTGTTTGCTGCTGTTGGTATTATTATTCTTCTACCAATTGCTCTCCCAAAAGGCTGCACTTTTTCTTCCCACCATCCCAACAATGTGTAAAAGAGTACTTATTTCTCCATGTCTTTTCCAGTACTGTATAGCTATGTATGTTTTTAGTTTTTGCCAATTTGATGGCCAGAAAGTGATACTTTGTCTTAATTTTTACATCTTTAGTTATTATGAGGTTGAACATCTTTTCATATCATTTCTGTTTGTATACTTGAGGTTTTTAACTGTGTCATATTGATTTTTAGTACTTATTCACATATTCCAGGTCATTAAACTGTTACAGAGGTGTGTGATGGTTAAGATCGTGTGTCAACTTGGCTGGGCCATGATTCTCATTGTTTATAAAAGGGAGTTTCCTTGAGGGTGTGGCCTGCATCCGAATGTAAGTAGACATTCTGGCCTTTTTGCTCATTCTGGATCCTGCGGCTGTCTCCTGTTCGTCTGACCTTTGGTTCTTCGGACTTGAGCTATTAGCTTATCTGCCAACTTTGGGATTCGTCGATCTTTACAGCCTGTGTACAAGAGCCCTGTATTCCGACCTGCCGATCTTGGGTTCACATGAATCAAGAGTAGTAGCCTCTACCCTGCAGCTACGTGAATCAAGAGTAGCCTCTATCCTGATCCACAGACTTAGGGCGTTGCAGCTTCTACAATCGCATGAGCCGTTTTTTTGTTATAAATCTATATATATATTTATATGCTTTACTGGTTTTGATTCTTTAGAGAACTCAGCCTAAGATAGGGTGTAAGTTTTTTCTTCTAGTCTCACATTGTTTTACAAATTTGTCTTTCAGTGTTATATTTTATTTTGTCACGTAGGCGTCTAAAACTTTGTGGATCAGTTTTTTCTGTATGGGTTTAAGGTTTTGTGTCTTACTTTGAAAGGACTTTTCCTACCCTAAGATTACAGTTCTCTTTTTTGCATTTCACTTTGTAAAGCATCTTGGATTTACTTTTGTCTGTAATTTGGGATAGGTATTTTCTATCTAACTTAATTTTTCCCAATATTACTAGTCCATTTTTTTCCTGATGCTTTGAAATTCTAATTTTACCATATTCTAAATTTCTACACATACAGAGTTGGAAGATACGAACATCTTTAAGGGCTTTAACGTGTACTGCCAAATTGCCCTGAGGAAATCATATAGAAATATGCAATCCCCAACCTGAACTTTTTTTTTTTTTTTAAGTTTTTGTCAAGTTAGTAGTCAGAAAAATGAAAATGTTGTTTTGGTCTGCATTTCTTTGATTACTAAAAAGAGTGAACTCTTTAAAAATACATACTTTTGATGTTTCATATGCCATCTTATATGAATTGCTTATTCATATTCTTTGTTCATTTTTTAGTTTTGGAGTTTGATTTCACACTGATTTGAAAGAACTCATATATAAAAACTATTACCCCTTCATACCTATTACACACAGTTTATTATTTATCTTTAAATTGTACTTATGGTCTCTTTAAACATAAAGAAGTTTTTAAAATTTGTGATCAGAGCTATCAGTCTTTTTCGTTGTAGAGTTTATATACATACATCCCCATTTCCAAGAACACACAGTCAACTAGAATATTTTCCTTTATGATTTAAATTTTTACTTTAATTCACCTGCCATCTTGTTCTGGTGTGTGATATTAAGTAGGAGTCTATCTTAATTCGTTTCTAAATGGTAAGTCAGTTATCCAAAACAGTTTGCCAAATAATCCAGTCTCCCTTTAAAGATACACAAGAAACAGATAACAGTGGTTGTTGCCTCAAGAGAGGGGAACTGAGACACTGGAGATCAGTTGCCAAAGGGAAATTTACTTATTGCTGTACACTGTACTTTCTGTACTCTGATTTGATTCAATTCCAGTTTGTGGCTGTATATATAGTACATATTCAAAATATAGTTTAAAAAATACGTACATAGAAAGAAAAGTCATTTGTCATTTGTAAGAGATGACTGGAGAAATTCCAGTACTATTTTTAACCTTGGTGACTGCAAGTTTTGCCAAACCATATATGAAATGGAAAAAAAGACACTTTTTGTTGATTAGGTACTTGACCTCTCATGCCAACTTTTCCTTCAAGGTTAGATTCCATGGAATATATTTGTCACTGGCAAATGGTATTCTACTCTTAGTCCTTATCCAGAACCTTGTCGGCCTTTCTTCTCTTTATATTACTTAGTGAGGAATCTCTGAAGTTTTGCTTAAGTGTTTTTAATGTCTTCTAGAGGAAAAAATTTTCTTAATTTCCTCCATATTTGAACTCTCAGTAAATAGTACTTGCACTTAGATGAATGCTGTGCTTTGTGGATGTGTATGTGTGTGTGTGTGTGTATACTCACCAAAACATATATATATATATCACCAAAACGTTTATTCAGGCCCTGTCTGTGGTAGAATCCCTGGGTCACACAAACTGTCAAGCACTCGGCTGCTAACCAAAAGGTGGGAAGTTTGAGTCCACCCAGAGACACCTTGGAAGACAGGCCTGGCAGTCCACCTCCAAAAAAATCAACAATTGAAAACCCTAGGGAGCACATTCTACTCTGACACACATGGGGTTTACATGAGTTGGAATCGATTCAATAGCAACTGGTATGGTTTGTTTGCTTTGTTTTGGTCTGTGATAGGAAGCAAAAGTCAGTCTTTGTACCCTACCTTGAATGTTTAGATTTTTTTTTTCTACTAATTGAGCACCTTTCTTTCTTTTCTCAGGACAGTTCATAAATATTTTTTCTATTTTTTAAGGAAAATAATTTGGATCTTGTTATTTAATTAAAATTATCTGAACATGTCAAAGACATTTATCTTCATTAAATGCTAAATCCAATCTCTTTCATATAGTTTTCCCCCTGACAGCCGTTATCTCCATTATAAATGATTAAAATTCTATAAATTTAACCTGTATTTAGCTGACTCTGTCATTCCCTTACTAATTAATGCAAGACTTCATCCTCCTGTGAAGTTTCACCTTCTCCCCAATTGCTTTTGGGAGACAACAAGTCTGGTTGGCCTCTGTGCAGCCTCCTGTGTAGTACCAGTGCATACTGCCAAGCATTGATGCTGTTTCCACTGGGTAGCATGGCATCTGCTGGTACTCACCTTAGTCAGCATCACTGCTTCTGCTGAGTACTGCAACATCTGCCAACCACCACTGCTCCTTCTAGGTTAGATATTGATACACTGGTGTCCTCCAGATGGGAGGGTATTAAAGTTAGCTACATTATATTCTAATGAAATGAAAAAGCTACTTCTCTTCCATTTTGTGTAACACTGACTAGAACAGTACCAAAACGGTATTGCCACTCCCTCCAGTATCTTTCAGACTTCTAGTGGAACTGGCTCTTTATTTTCCCCCCACAACTTTTGCATCCTCCTTGGGCTTAGATACAGATCCACTGGAGACAAGTGCAAGTGACACCAGGCAGTACTCAGAATCACTCCTCCTCTGTGATGGATGATAAAGGCTTTAATATTAGGTTAAATTTGTCTCCTAGACTTTTTCTTCCATTAAATTGTTTCCCAGAACAATCCTTAGTCTTTAATGCAAATAAACTTCTTAAGGAAGGGTGACCACTGGAGCTCAAATCATAAAAAATTCTGTCCTGTCAGATCTTAAATGGAAAGTGAGTCAGATTGCTGCAGATCATAGAAGTTGGAAATTGTAGTCACCTTAACCCTCCAACACTTCAAGATGGAGAGAAATAGCTTTTCATCATGACTCCCTTACATGCTTGGAGGAAGAGGAGTCAGGCTGCCTTCTTGAGTTGGAACATTGTAGAGCATGGGTTTGGGCCATGCCAAAATCCTGAAGCTGTTTGCTGACATTCTGCACAATATGGTTCCAAGAAGAGCCCTGAACCTAAGGAAATTAACTTTGGTTCTTTTGGAACTAAGAATTCTTTCATACAGACAGCAAAGGAAAGCTGTATGCCGTATGCTAGACTTTGTAGCTGTGCCTGGGAGCTCCCCCCTTTTGAGGAATAGGCTTGTCTATTCCCATTTCTAAAGCCTTTAGTTCCACAGATGTAACTTCTTTTCTGGGACATAACTGTATTAGCACCTGCCACTGAGACCTAAGTTCAGACATTAATTGCCAATTCTGTAGTCTTTTTTTCTTTTCAAGTCTCTATTGCTGCTTTATTTTCCTTTCTCCCTTCAAATTAATTTGATAAACAGAAGGAATTGTGAGTGTGTCTCTGGTTTATATTTGCGTTTCATTGTAAATGTCCCAAGAACCAGTCCGGCCCGTTAGGAACCTTTATATTCCTCAAGGCTCATCTCAGCTTATGGTTTGCCAGCCATGTTAAGAATTTGTTTCTGATTCTCTTCTGGAGATACCTTTAGTCCATGAAGTAAATCCAAACATTGTAATTATTATCTGAATGTATCACTAAAATTAACATGTTTTGCTGGCTTATTGAAATAAATATCCATTTCTGTTTTTTATTTTCTTTTGTTATTTCTTCTCAAATAGTCAGATAAGTAACTGAAATAGTATCACTGGTCTAGGAAGGCTACTGTCTTAATGGTCTCTTCCTTAAAGTGAACAATCATAGACTAACCATTCCATAATTACCTTTTTACTTTTCAGACGGAGAGAAAAAAGTGATAAAATGTGGAGTCTTAAATAATAGTCACAAAAATAATATACAACAGATTGCTAATTCATTTACTGTTTATTGGGGACCTATTATATATCGGGCACTGCTAGGTGCTGGAGCCCTGGTGGCGTAGTGGTTAAGAGCTTGCTGCTAACCAGTAAGTCGGAATTCAGATCCGCCAGCCACTCCTTGAAAACCCTATGGGGCAGTTCTACTCTGTCTTACAGGGTCACTATGAGTTGGAATCGACTCTACAACAACAGGTTTTGTTTTGTTTTTTGGTGCAAGGTGCTGGATATATTTTGGTAAATAAGATGGATGCTGACCACATACTGAGCTTATAGTCTAATAGGTAAAAGTGATGGTAAGCAAACAAAAAATTATGAAAATAAATACAGTTGTGATAAAGGAGAAATATGGTTTAATGGGAGCCTACGACAGGAAGAAGGTACGACGGAAGGCTTCCCTAAGAAAATGATGCCTAAACTAAGAATGAAAGGAAGTGCAGGAGTCAGAAGAAAGTGAGCAGAAAATGGTGACGTAGACAGAAGGAATAACATATGCAAAGGCCTTGAAGTAGTGAAGAATTCCAGGGCATTTTAGAACTAAAGCAGGGGGAAAACTGGTGGGCTAACTTGTATGTTGTTGTTGGGTGCCATCGAGTCGATTCTGACTCATAGTGACCCCATGTGACAGAGGAGGTTTTCTAGGCTGTAATCTTTATGGGAGCAGATCTTCAGGTCTTTTTCCCACGAAGCTGCTGGGTGGGTTCGAACTGCCAACCTTTTGGTTAGCAGCCAGTGCTTAGCCATTGTGCCACCAGGGCCCCTTCTAAGTTGTGTAGAGTAAGGGAAAAAGGGATACAGCTGAATAAACAGGCATAGTCTAGATTGTATAAGGCCTGATAGAAGGTTTGGTCTTTATCAATTACAGCAGTTTGACAAAAGTCATATTTGCATTTTAAGAACAGTTACTCTGCAGCTTGAAGAAGAAAGAACTAGAAGGGTCTAGAATTGAGTGAAAGAGCCGTGGGGACACAATGGTTAAGTGTTCAGCTGCTAACCAAAAGGTTGGCTGTTCATATCTACCCAGTGGTTCCACAGGAGAAAGACCTGGCAATCTGCTCCCATAAAGATTAAACCTGTTGCCATCAAGTCGATTCCAACTCATAGCAACCCTACAGGACAGAGTATAACTGCCCGGTAGGGTTTCCAAGACCGTAATCTTTGCAGAAGCAGACTGCCACATCTTTCTTCTGTAGAGTGGCTGGTGGGTTTGAACCACCCACCTTTCGGTTAGAAGCCACCAGAGCTCCTTCCATAAAGTTACAGCCCAGAGAACCCTATGAGGCAGTTCTGCTCTGTCACGTGGGGTCACTATGAGTCGAAATCAACTCAGTGTCTCCTAACAACAACAACAAAATTGAGCGATGACAATTGATATTGATTTGGGATGTTGCATATGGCGATAGAAAAGGATATATATATATATATATATATATATATATTTTTTTTATATATATATATACTCCTCCCCCCGGCCCCATATTTAGACGGTAAATTTTCCTTCGTGATTTTAGGGTGGTGAGCTACAGGGGTTAGAAATAGGGAGTTCAGGATGACTCATTTGAGCAGCTGGATGAAAAAATAGTGGTGACATTAAGGACACTGGAAAGAACCAGGTTTGTGAAGGAAGGTGAATTTTTATATTTGTTGAGCTTGAGATGACTGTGAAGCATTTAAGTGGAAAATATTAAGTAAGCAGTAATATATAAGAATCTGGAGCTTAAAAGAGCTGTCTTAGCTACAGATAAATTTGTGAGTCATTGGCTTAATAGGTGATTATTGAATTTGTGAACCTAATTGAGATTGCCCAGAAAGAGTGTAGAGCTAGCATAGAAGGGTGGCTTAGGAACCAACTTGAATTCATTGGCGATATTCCGAGTAATTTTTTGTTATTGAAAAGCTTTGGTTTTATAAGAATTATACTATGTAATAACCTTGGTTGTTCTAATTGAGACTGTTAGGATACAGTAACTCTCTCTCATTAGATATACTTGCCATCTGTTATTTTTCTATATGTTTCTATTTTCTATTCAGACAATGAATAGACTTTGTAATTAATCTTCTAAATATAATGCAATTAATATAGTCTATGTATTTGGATTAGGCAGTGAGTTTTGTCTGGGTAAGGAATGAAGAACTATCCTGTAAAATGATTGAGGTGATGTGATCTTTAGCTGTTGGTCCCGACACAATAAGGAAAGTTGTGAATACACCTTGACAGTCATTTTCCATCAGCCATTGGGGATCTCCCTGTAGACAGCTTTAGAAATAATAAAAGTTTGTTACTCTAGTATCCTGTCTGATATAGTCTCTGACTGCCTAAGTCTGAATGTGTCATTAGGATGGTGAGATTTACACCCATTGCCACTAGGTAGCCACAGAAGGCAGGATAAGAAATTGGTAAATTGGATTCTGCCAAAATTTGAAACATTTGCCCTCAAAAGATACTGTTAAGGAGGCAGAACAAGATAGAGGTATAAGCAGCTGCACGCTCCCATCTCTCCCCCCCCTACAATGAAACCAGAAGAAAAACAAGTAAATTGGTGAAATTGATACCACAAATCACGGGTTCGAGCCACCTGCTGCAAAACCAATACTGAGACAGGAGGAGGTAAGCAGTAAAAATATGCACACCCATGTTCACTGCAGCACTGTTTATAATAGCAAAAAGATGGAAGCAAACAAGGCTCCCATCAATGGATGAATGGATAAATAAATTATGGTATATTCATACAATGGAATACTACGCATCAGTAAAGAACAATGATGAATCCATGAATCATTTCATAACATGGAGGAATCTGGAAGCCATTATGCTGAGTGAAATTAGTCAGTTCCAAAAGGACAAATATTGTATGAGGGAGGGAGAGGAAGATTCACTAATTAGATAGTAGACAAGAACTAATTTAGGTGAAAGGAAAGACAACACACAATACAGGAGAGGTCAGCACAACTAGACTAAACCAAAAGCAAAGAAGTTTCCTGAATAAACTGAACACTTGGAAGGCCAGCAAAGCAGAGACGGAGGTTTGGGGACCATGGTTTCAGGGGACATCTAGGTCAACTGGCATAATAAAATCTATTAAGAAAAAAAAAAGCAGTAAGAGGGCTTTATTGAATACCACTATTCAAGAGACAGAGGGGGTTAAATTTTTCCCAAATTCTGTCTACCCTAAAGGGTTGACGGGAAGGTTTTACATGGGAAAGACCAGGGTTACTTAATGTTTTGAGCACATAGTCCACAGATGGTCTTATACATCACAAAACAACTACAAAAACTCTTCATTAAACTAAAGATAAACATGTCAGGCATCTGGACTCTAATCAGTATATTTGTAACAGGCTGAAAAACTCTCATAAGAATCTCTCGGCTAGTGGAGCCTTTTTGCTAAGTCCACTGTGGCTGAGATAGGGAGCAAGAAAGAAAGCCTTCCTGTCGGTTTGCAGGCTGAAGGCCATTTCTCAAGAGAACAAAGAAAGAAGAAAAGAGACCAAGGCCATAGGAACTGAGATAGCCCCACACCCCTTTGGAAGAGACCGGTGCAGCTGGTGCAGTTAAAAAATGTTTAGAGATTACTTAGAGCATCATTATGGCATTAGTCCTGTCAAGCTCTCAATCACCTATTTTGAATAGGGGTAAACATGTGGTAAGGTATTGGGGTGTTTTTTATGTATAAGAGTGAAACAGGCTGCTCAGTATATTTTGAACAGAGCCTGCACCATTTTCTAAGAACTGGAGATTAATCACAACTTATACAGCTATACTAAAACAAATGAGAAAATACATTCTAATATTAAAACAGTAAAGAAAATGCATTTTTGCTACTTCAAAATCAATGGTCTCAGAACCCGAAAACCAGTCAAAGGGTTGCAGCAGCTAAGTGAATGCTGACCAAGAAAAGAAAGGCAACATATAAACAGTAGGAAAACATTGATTTCCCACCTGTCTGCATTCCACTGCCTCCCCAGATTGGCATAGCTGTATTGGAATGACCACAGGGCTGGTGGAAACCCTGGTGGCATAGTGGTTAAGTGCTACAGCTGCCAACCAAAAAGGTTGGCAGTTCGAATCCACCAGGCACTCCTTGGAAACCCTATGGGGCAGCTCTGCTCTCTGCCCTATAGGGTCACCATGAGTCAGAATCAACTGGATGGCAAGGGGTTTGGTTTTTTTGCAGGGCTGGTGCTCCCAGGCAGGGAGCCTGGTATTAAAGCAAGGACAGCTGGCGCTTACAGAGAGGGAAGGATTTATACACTGAGAATTATTAAACATTGCTGAAAGAAGTTAAAGAAAGCCTTAAAAAAATTAAAGAAGACCTAAATAAGTGGGAACACATCCCATGTTCATAGATTGGAAGATTTAATATTGTCGAGATGCCAATACTACCCAAAGCAATCTATGAATTCAGTGCAATCCTTATCAAAACCCCAACAGCCTCTTTTTTTAGAAATGGTAGGGGCCCCCAATAGCCAAAACAGCCTTGAAAAAGAAGAGCAAAGTGGGAGAATTCACACTTCCTGATTTCAGAATGCACTTTAAAGCTACAATAATCAAAACAGTCTGATAGTGGTATAAGGGCAGACATACAAACCAATGGAATAGAATTGAGAATCCAGAAGTAAACCCATACATCTATGACTCGATTTTCAACAAGGTTGCCAAGTCCATTCATTGGGGAAAGAATAGTCTCTTAACTCAAAAAGAATCAATAGTCTAAATGTAAGAACCAAAACCGTAAAATTCATAGAAGAAAACATAGAGGTAAACCTCAGTCCCTATGTTTTTGACTGTGGATTCTTAGAAATGACACCAAAAGCACAAGTAGCAAAAGAAAAAAAAAACTGGATTTCATCAAAATTAAAAAGCTTGTGTGCATCAAAGGACTTTATCAGGAAAGTGAAAAGACGACCAATAGAACGGGAGAAAATATTTGGAAACTATACCTCTGATAAGGGTATATACGGGATATATAAAGAACTCCTACAACCCAACGACAAAAAGACAAACAACCCAATTTAAAATTGGGCAAAGAACTTCAATAAACATTTCTCCAAAGGAGATATACAAATGGCCAATAAGCATATGAAAAGATGCTCAACATTATTAGTCATCAGGGAAATGCAAATCAAAACCACAATGAAATACCGCTTAACACCCACGGTTGCTATTGCTGTTAGGTGCTGCCCAGTGGATTTTCAACTCATAGCGACCCCATGTGAGAGTTGAACTGCCCCATAGGGCTTTCTAGTCTATAATCTTTATGGGAGCAGATCGCTTTATGGTCTTTTTCCTGTGGAGCCACCCAGCCCCTCCTTTGGATTTGAACCACCAACCTTTCAGTTAGCAGCCAAGCACTTAACCATTAAGCCAACAGTACTCCTTTATAGAAGGAGAAGGCTTGTTTAGGGACCTCTCACATGCGAGTTGAACGTGCTAACCACTACACTACAGAAACACTGGGATGGCTGTTACCAGAAAAACAGAAAATAGCAGTGTTGGCATGGATGTGGAGAAATTGGAACCCTTCTGCATTGCTGTTGGGAATGTAAAATGGTGCTGCCCCTATAGAAATCAGTTTGATGATTCCTCAAAAAGTTAAACAGAATTACCATATGACCCAGCAATTCCACTGCTAAGTATTTACTCAAAAGACTTGAAAGCAGGGAATCAAACAGATGTGTGTAGACGAGTGTTCATTGCAACATTATTCGTAATAGCCAAAATGTGGAACAACCCAAGTGTCCATCAACAGATGAATGGATGAACAAAATGTATGAAATATTATTCAGTCATAAAGAGAAATAAAATTCTGATGCATGCTGTGACATGGATTGACCTTGAAAATGTGCTGAGCAAATAAATCAGACACAAAAGGACAAATGTCATATGATCACACTTAAATGAAATACCTGGAATAGGCAGCTGCATAAAGACAAAATTTTATTAGTGGTTTCCAGGGGGAAGGAGGAAATTAGAGTTATCGCTGAAAGGGTACTGAATTTCAGTTCAGGGTGATGTAAAAATTTTGGAAATAGGTGTGATAGTAGCACAACATAGTGAATAATTAATACCATTAAATCGTACACTTAAAAATGATTAAAATGGCAGATTTGTAATATATATTTTACCACAGCAATGGCGCAGGACTGGGGAACGTTTTGTTCTGTTATACATAAGGTTGCTGTGAGTTGGAGCCAACTAGACAGCAATTAACAACAACCGCAATAAAATAAGAAAAAGACATTGTTAAGACAATTTAAAGGAAAGACTGGAGGGAAATATTTGCAAGAAGTGTCTTGGAAAATGGACTTGTATCCAGAATATACAAAGAGCTCTTAGAATTCAATGGTAAGACAGCCAACTTAATTTAAAAAAAAAAAAAAAAAGAGGCCAAAGAGGTAAACAGACACTTCCCCACAGAAGACACACAAATAGCAAATAAACACATGAGAAGATGCTCTACATAAAAGAAACCCAATTGCCATCGAGTCGATTCCAACTTCACGGTGACCCCATAGGACAGAGTAGAACTACCCCATCGAGTTTCCAAGGAGGGCCTGGTGGATTCAAACTGCCAGCCTTTTGGTTAGCAGCCATAGCTTTTAACCACTATGCCACCAGGGTTTCCATTCATTAGACATTAGGGAAACACAAATTAAAACCACAGTGGGAGTCCTCTACATTTTAGAATGGCCAAGACTAAAAAGACTGTTAAGGCCAAGTGTTGACGAGCATGGGAAGCAGCTAGAATTTTCATGCATTGCTACTAGGAATGCAAAGTGGTACAGCGACTTTCAAAAACAGCTGGTAATTTCTCATAAATTTAAGCATACACTTTCCAAATGACCCAGCATTTTCACTGTTATTAACACTGGAAAAACTAAAACATATGTTTACACAAAAACCTGTACCTGAATGTTTATAGAAACTTTATTCATAATAGCAAAATATGTATGATTCCATTAATGTATAGAAGAAACAGAACAATAGTGATAGAAAGCAGATCTGTCTTCAGGGCTCGTGGGGGGAGTATAAGGGAACTTTTTGTGACAATGCACATATTTTGTATCCTGATTGTTGTGGCTGTGTACAAATCAGAACTCATTGAATTGTACACTTAAAAGTGGTGAATTTTTTTGTATTTAAATTATACCTCAATAAAGCTAATTTCAATAATTGTGAACCCTTTAGAAAGCATTTCATTTGTAAAATGGGGCGGTAGATGTAAGGAAGTGAAGTTTCTTGCTCAAAATTACATGCATGAATAGTAAGCCTGTGGATAGAGTGCACAGCTCCAAATTTCTGCTCCCACTGGGCTGTGCAGTTCGCATTGTGCCGTATGTACTGTGCTTTTTAACTTTTGTAAATGTGCGTCTTGGCTCTCCATACATATTTTCAGCTCTTGAAATACAGAGATCATGTCTGTGTTCCTCATACATCCCACGGTATTGTACAGAGCCCGCGCTCAGTATTTGCTGAATGAATAAAAGCTTGGTGTAGCATGCCGTGCCTACAAGACCTGAACAGAAAAGTCAGGTTGTAGATCATGGCATGGTCCAGGCTTCTCAGATTCAACAAAACCTTCTCTGATGTGTGGTTTTCCTAGACTATTCATCTCCTTGCTTAGGAGATCATAGCTACCGCAAATGTAAGCTAATTAATGGAGGATTGACTTTATATATTTCTCTGAAAGCTTAGGTACTGTTTTCTGATGTTGAAAATTGAGGAGAGATATCACCTTACATTTTCAAGCTGAAACCAAATATAACTACTTGAAGAACACAGGCTCTTCTTAAAGATTAGATGGAAGAACAGCTGTCAGAATCAGAACTTGCAGCTTTCTCCAAAGCTCTCCACTCTTAAATCCATCCTCTTCTATTATAGAGGGACCAAACTAATGGTGTAGAATAAACACTCGTGTTGACTTTCTCCATATTTGCAAGATTCCAAACGTTTACAACTCTGACTCATTTTTTAAATAATTCAATAGATCTACAGAGATTGAACACAAAACTGGTTTTTTCTATCTAAGCACAAGAAAGCAAGGAACTGAAAAGTACTATGAAAGAGCAATAAATTTAGAAGGAATGTGGAATCCCACAAATTGTTTCCTTTCTTGAAGTAAAAGTATATACTTCTGGTGAAATAGTAGTATATCATTAGTCATATTGAACATTTATTAAGTTCTGTGCCAGACATTTTTTCTAAGTGCTTTGCATATATTATCTCTCAATGCTCACAGCACTATGAGATCATTCCATTTTTATCTCCATTCACAATTGAGGAAACGAGGCATGCAGAGGTTAAATAACTTGCCCAAAATCTCACTGCCAGTAGATGGTGGAGCTGGAATTTCAACCCACAGCCTGAACTCTAACCACTGTGATATGCTGTCTCCCATTTAGGACAATGGATAAGTGACTGAAGAGTTCAGAATTTGATTGCTACTTATGTAAATTGTTGTCTTAGTCATCTAGTGCTGCTACAACAGAAATACCACAAGTGGAAGGCTTTAACAAAGAGAAGTTTATTCTCTCAGTCCAGTAGGCTAGAAGTCTGAATTCAGGGTGTGTCTCCAGGGAAAGGCTCTCTCTCTCTGTCTGCTCTAGAGGAAGGTCCTTGTGATGCATCGGTCTTCCCTTAGTCTGGGAGCATCTCAGCACAGGAACCTCAGGTCCAAAGATTGCGCTCTGTCCCGGTGCTACTTTCTTGGTGGTATGAGGTCCCCACGTCTCTCTGCTCGCTTCTCTCTTTTAATTCTCAAAATTATGAGATTGGTTTAAGACACCACCTAATCTTGTAGACCTCATCAATATAACTGCCAGTAATCCATCTTATTACATCATAATGATAGGATTTACAACATATAGGAAAATCACGTAAAATGGTGAACAATCACATAAACTGGTGGACAGTCACACAATACTGAGAATCATGGCCCAGCTAAGTTGACAGATATTTGGGGGGGGGGACACAGTTCAATTCATGACAATTGTTAAAGGGGTACAGTTTATTAGGAAATGATTTAGAGTTGTTTAATATTGGGCTATCAACTAGGAAAAAGAACAGTTATTTTGACAGACCTAGAGGCCATACAGTGGAACCTTTGGTATACTTTCAGGGTAGTTATTTATTACTGTTACCCCACAAATTCCTTTCTGGGAAGGTGGTGGTCAGCACTTTCTAGCCTATGCAAGTAACACAAGTATGAGCGCACATTGCAATGTTTGAGAGTCGACAGTAGACAGCCAGGTTTTCTTGGAGATAAGTTAAAAGCTTAATGTTGAAGCAGGGAATCCTTCTGTTCTTGATTAAAGAAATTGGGGTGTTTCGTAAGGAGAAGGAGCTGGGGAACAGGGTATTTCTTGAACATTTATGAGAAAAAGTGGCTTGTGTGAGAGGAGGCTACATTGTAGAGTGAATAGAACCCAGGGAAGTCACACCTATGGACTGACAAAAAGAGGAACCCAAAAATATAATCTCCCACTTTGTATATTTTTTGACCTCCTGAAAGTTCCTCTTAGAGTCTCTGTCACTGGACTTACAAAGTTGTAATTAAGCCCTCTGAGATAAATCTGAATGTTCCTGAAGGTATTACTCTACAGCACTGGGAACTGGGGACTATTCATTTTCCTTACTCAATCGTGTTTAGGAAGCCAACATCAAGCGGCAGGAATGGTTTTGAAGTGGGAAATTGAAAACCTGGGTTTTGGTCCCAGCACTGCTAGTTATGGTGTATCTGTGGACTTCTCACTTAACCTTTCTGAGCCTCGGTATTCTCTGAGCCCTAAATGGGGGAAATTAGAAGAGATGATCGTTGAGATCCCTTCCAGCTCTAAACTCCCTGACTTCATGACTGCTTTTGGCCTGGAGCTTTGCATGATTGAGAGTCATTCTTTTCTGCAGCATTGCTTGTTTACTTTTTGATCATTGTCCATAGGTGAACTTTTTCTATAATTGAAGACTCTGGGGTCGTGAAGGTTCAGCCTTTTCTTTAAAATACTTCTGCAAATAATTCTGCAGTACTTTTATGCCCACAAAAATGATATGACCTACCAAATTTGTCTGACCTTATTCTCATTACCAGTATTACGCATCTTAAACCAGCTTGGTTCTACATACAAAACACAGAGATTATTCATTTACGTGAAATCAATCTTAAACCTTGTTTGGGGTTTCTTCTGTCAAATCAATCAGATAAAAAAAAAAACAGTAAGTATCCAATATGATTCATTGAATTCCTCCACCAGGGTTTCTCATGCACCCTAATTGAAGTGGAATAGGAAATGTAGACATAGTACTTTAGATTCCATCTTAGCTCTCTACCTGATTTATTTGGCTTACTCTAATTTTGGGGCATACTCAGATTTCTTTTCGAGCCAGAGCATGTGCTTAAATTCATGTCCAATTGAAAGATTTTATGGAGTGTGATATAAATGCAATTAGCACATTTTATTTAAATTTGACGTACAATGCTCTCTAAACATTTTAGAATTTTAAAAAACAAAGTAAATACTTTTTGTTTAAACAAAAGTACAGAATTACAGTAATGTATCTATATGCAGATAAGACAGTAAGAAGTATAAGGCTTCTCAACCCCACTCCCTACTGGACCTCTAATCCTACTTAACCAGAGTAGGCCGCTCTTAGCACTATGACAAATATCCTTCCACATATTTTCTACAAATTACATGGACAGTTTAAATGTTGTGGTGAGCTTTCCTTTCGTGAGCTCTACTTGCATTATGTTAAGAGCTTCAGTGATAGGAGAGTCACAGTGAGGACAGATTCTGATACCATGTGTCAGTAAAGCAGATTTTAAAATAAAGATTCACTGCTGGTTTATGTCTTCCTAGTATTAGACCCAAGGCCAAGGTTTATGGAGCAAGAGCTGACAGAATAAGCTGTGACGAGAGGGCAATGCTCAGTATGACTTAGTCAGCTGTAAAATGAGATGTGACCTCTGAACTATATAGCCCTACTTACAAACAGCTGGTGATAGTTGTTTTTTAAATAGAGGTAGAGGGAACAGCCAGTAGGGCTTAAAGGTAAAGAAAATCAAACCAAAGAAAGACTCAGGGTAGTTTTTCTGTTTGCTATATAACAGAATATTTTGTGATTTCATTATGTTAACAAACATTTTCAATCCCAAGTTTCCCAGCATTGCCATTCCTATAAAAGCTGTCCCCAGAGCTTTTATTTCAGCAAGTCTGAACTTGCCTTGTACTTAATCTTCAACCTGAATGATACACTAAAGCAGTTGGGCAGAGGAGTGATGTCCTGAGTATTTTTTATGACTAGCAGCTTAGCAACCATCAAATGCCACCCTTTTTATTTTGGTATACGAGTGTACTGTTGCGTTAAATTGTTGTGTCTACCACTGTCCTATGTATATTTATATATTTAACCAAAATGAAAATATCTAATTTTCTTCCCTGAAAACATGTAACAGTTATTGAGTGTTTACAGTTCTAGCTGCTTTATAGGTATTATCTCGTTATCTAATTTGTCATACAAACCTAAAAGGTAGGTTGTATTATTTTTCTACTGTAGCAGGCTTAGAAAGATTAAATGACTTGGACAAGTGAGTGGCAAAGCTGAGACTCAAACTGCGACTTGTCAGAATTAATTTCCAGAATAGTGGAATAAGGACCTCTGAAAATCTACTCCTCCCTGAAAGCAAAGAGGACACTGACTAAAATTATCAGACCTCTGGAAATTGAAGGCTTGCAACAATTCAAGGAGCATTTATTCAAGAAAATTGCCTAAATTTCAGTAAGAACAGTGAGCTTTGTGGTAGTTTAACGTGCTGATCCCATGTCCCTCTCCCCAGTTTGGCAGTAGCCTTGAAAACCAACAACCTCGCAACTATGGTAGCTGTGAAAACTAGCACCCTTGCAACTATTTAAGGGGCAGAGAGTTTGGAACTCCCTAATGCGCTATCCACAGAGAATTGTCACTATTTGATCTGTCTGGCAGTTTGCTGAAAAGCTTCATTTTCTGGAGCTTATTGTTACTTGACCTGACTCAGAGCTTGCTCTCTACTATCCCCAGGGTGTTTGTCAAAAACAATCAGCAAGAATTATTTAACATAGCAGCTGCCTGAAGTGATGTTACCAGTTGGGGAAAACAAGAGGCCAAAAATAAAATAAAAGACAAAACTGGGGAATGGGATGTCCATAAAGGTCTTTGAAAATATGCAACACATTCCTGGGACTCTATAAGGCCACTTGCAGGGCTGTTGAAGTGTCCATCAACAGATAAATAAAATGTGGTATATACGTACAAAAGAATATTATACAGCCGTGAAGAGAAATGAAGCTCTGATGCGTGTTAAAACATGGATGAACCTTGAAGACATTTTGTTAAGTGAAATAAGTCAGATACAAAAGTACAAATATTGTATGATTCTACTCATGTGAAATATCTGGAATAGGTAATTATATAGGCAAAAGTATAGAGACAAAAGTTTTATTAGTGATTACTAGGAATTATGGGGGGAAGAGGAGTGGAGAGTTATTGCTTAAGGGGTACTAAGTTTCTGTTTGGAATGATGAAAATTTTTAAGAAATAAAAATAGAGAAGTCCACAAGACTGCCTTCACTTTTGACCACAATGACAGGTTCAGGGGTCCCCGACATCACCCTAAGATTTGATAATTCACTAGAGGAAACTCACAGAACACACAAAAGGCATTATGCTCATGGTTATGGTGTATTACAGTGAAAAGATACAGATTAAAATCAGGCCAGGCACAAGGTGCATGTGACAGTCCAGGAACATTCTACATGCAGTGCTTCCAGCTGTCCTCTTTCATTGAAGTCATAGACAGTGCTAACTTTTGCAGTAACTATGTGTGACATATGCATGAAGGATTGCCAACCAAGGAAGCTCACCTGAGCCTTGGTGTCCAGAGTTAATGAAACTCGTTCACATAGGCATGACTGGCCAGCCATCTGGCTGACCTCAGTCTCCAGCTCCTCCAGAAGTTGAGCTGTACCCCCATCATAAATCATATGGTTAGGCTATCTGGCATTTCCCAATATTCCCAGGTAAACAAAGACACTCTTATTAGGAAGGAGATTTCAAGAACTTAGAAATTACCTCCCAGGAACTGAAGGCAAAGGCCTGACATCTTTTTGAGCAAGTTTTAATTCTTTACGACACAACCCCTATCTCATACCACATACAGAAATTAACTCAAAATGGACCAGAGGCCTAAAATGTAAGAATTAAAACTAAAAAGCTATTAGAAAACATAGGTGTAGATCTTCATGACCTTGAATTAGACAACAGTTTCTCCGATATGACACCAAAAGCACAAGTAACAAAAGAAAAAGCTACTCTGGACATCATCAAAATGAAAAATTTTTGTGCTTCAGAGGACACCATTCAAGAAAGTGAAAGGACGGCGCACAGAATAGGAGAAAATATTTGCCAATTATATATCTGATAAGAGACTTGTATCTAGAATATATGAAAAACTACTACAACTCAATAATAAACAGATAGATTTATTTTTAAATAAAAAGACAGATAATTTAAAAATCGACAAAGGATCCAGATAAACATTTCCTTACAGGAGACATTCAGAAGGCCAGTAACATGAAAAGATGTTCAGCATCATTAGTTACTAAGGAAACGTGAATCAAAACCGTAGTGAGATACCACTGCACACCCACTGTTGTTGTTACCTGCTGTTGAGTTGATTCCAGCTCATGGTGACCCCACGTATGCAGAGTAGAACTCTGTAGGATTTTCAAGGCTGTGACCTTTCGGAAGCAGATCGCCAGGCCCGACTTCCAAGGCACCTCTGGGTTGGTTTCCAGCTGCCAGCCTTTTGGCTGGTAGTCAAAAACTTAACCATTTGTGCCACCCAGGAACTCTTCGCACCCACTCGGGTGGCTATAATGAAAAACACAGATAATAACAAGTGTTAGCGAGGATGTGAAAAAATTAGAACCTTCATGCATTGCTCGTGGGAATGTCAAATGGCAGAGCTGCTGTAGAAAGCAGCCTGGCAGTTGCTCAGAAAATTATAGAGTTACCATGTGGCATATGACCTAGCAGTTTCACTCCCAGGTATATAACCAAGAGGAGTGAAAGCATATGTTTACACAGAAGGCTGTCCGTGAAGTGGAGTCGACCCAGGTGTCCCTCGGCTGAGCAATGGGGAAACAAACTGTGGAGTATCGTATATTGGAATAACAAAGAAAGGAAATGAAATACTGATGTATGCTACAAAATGGATAAACCATGAAAATACTACGCAAAGTGAAAGAAGTCAGACACCAAAGGCCACATATTGTAATATTCAGTTTATATGAAATGTCCAGAACAGGCAAATCCATAGACACTGAAAGTAGATTAGCAGTTGCCAGAGGATGGAAGGTGAATGGAGTGTATAGAATAACTGCTAATAGGTATGGGGTTTCTTTTTAGGTGATCAAAATGTTCTGGAATTAGATATTGCTGATCATTGCACAACTTTTTTAATATATTAAAAACCCACTGAATTGTACACTCTAAAGGTGAATTTTATGGAATTAAAGCCATTATAAAAAAAATATTATCCTGTCTGATTCCACAACCTCTTGGCTCTTCTGACTAAAATTACCACCCCCTGTTTTACTGCCTTATTTTTTTTCCAAAGGACTTCTTATCTGGGAGCCGTGGTGGCAAAGTGGTTAAGAGCTTACACTGCTAACTAAAAGGTCAGCAGTTCGAATTCACCAGCCACTCCTTGGAAACCCTATGGGGCAGTTCTGCTCTGTCCTGTGGGGTCACTATGAGTTGGAATGGACTCAGTGGCAATGGGTCATCTTATCTGAAATTGCCCTGTTTGTTTATGTTTAAGAGCCCTGGTGGCACAGTGGTTAAAGTGATCATCTGCTAACTGAAAGGTCAGCAGTACAAAACCACTAGCAGCTCCTTGGGAGAAGGATGTGGCAGCCTGCTTCCATAAAGATTTACAGCCTTAGAAACCCTATGGGGTCACTATGAGTCTGAATCAACTCTATGACAGTGGGTTTGGTTTGGGTTTTTAGTATTTGTTTACTTGCTTATTTTCATTCTCCTTCACCAGAATGTAAGCCTCATGAAATAGGAACCTTGTCCTATCTTGTTCCCCACTGTATCCCAAGTACTTAGAACAGTAGTAGATGTTCAGTACATATTAGTTGAATTGATGCATATCTCAGAGATAAACAGCATATAACTGCCATACTTTTCAGCCAGTTGAGAATTAAATGTGTATTTTTCAACATGAATTTTAGTGTTATTTCTACTTTGATTCTTCCTCAGTCAGTCATGGAATATAGTTTTATTGAGTACCTGCCAGGGACAGAGGATAAACAACAAACAAGATAGACGTAGACCATGGAGCCTATAAAATCTAGTTGGAGGATACAGACAAACAAGGAGACAATTACAGTGCTTTGATAGGGGCCTTGGAAGCACAGATGACAAGCCCTCAACCCAGAATGGGGGTATAAGAACTTGTCAAGGAAGACTTCCCAGAAGGGACTTCTAAGCTGCAACTGGAATATTACAATGTAGGTAGTAGCCAGGAGAAGAGGGTTGGAATTGTGTCATAGGCAGAGGTAACAGCATTTGTGAAGGCCTGGAGAATGGATTTGGATACATACATGTATGTGTGATTTAAGAATTGATTTAAGAGCTCGAGCATCAAGTATGAAAAAGTAACTAAAGACTGAAGGAAAAGCAAAAGGAGTATCATCCAGACCTTTGTAGACCATTTTAAGGAGTTTGGACTTAGAAAGAGAGAGTGTGTGTGTAGAAGAACCAGATCCAAGAAAGATCCCTAAAGAATACACAATTTTAAGGAATAGCAGAGGAAAAAGTGGCTGTGAAAAAAAAGATGAACTGAAGATGCAGGAGGAAAACCAGTAGCAAATGGAGTGGGTCACCAAAACCAAAAGGAAATGTGTTTGAAAAAGGAGATACTAAGTCAGCTGTTTCAAAGCTACTGAGATGTAAGATAAGGGCTTAGAAGTATTGTTAGAGTCAGCAGTGTGGGGTGAGCGAGCTTGGCAAGGACTGTGGCAGTGGAGTGGTTGAGGCAAAAGCCAGCCTGCAGCATGCTGAAGAATAAATGAGACTCTGGGAAATGGAGACAGGAAATCTTAAAAAGGCTGGGGGCAAAGGAGGTTAGGCAGAGAAGGACTGAGGCAGAAGGCATGATGGCACTGGAGGATGACTTGGCATAATGGAGTTTTGTTTTATGATGGCAAGACTTGAGCATATTCAAACGTTTTTTGAAATCTGTAAGTGGATAGATAACTAGAGAAAACAGTTAAGTTGGGCAATATCCCAAAGAAGATGGGAGGGCATAGGATCCAAATCACAGGGAGAAGGATCAATATAATGAAAGCATGTGTGCAGGTAAATTCATAAGTTTGATGGTGGGGGGCTGCCTCTGTTTTTTTCAGAGAAGTGGAGATAGTCACCTAGTGAATACCAAGCAGAAGTTCTGATGTTTAAGGAGGGTGCAGCAGACTTAGAATAATCACGGCAGAGAATGAAAAAGCACTGAATTAGGAAAACCTAATTCATTTCCAGACATTGGTGATGGCTTTGAAACTGAAACATAGGAATTTACAGTGGTACCCCTCTGCCCTGATGGGTGATTTTCTCTGTCACCATTCAGCAGCCTGTTGATAAGTGCAAGAAAGGAGAACTTAATGTTGAATCAAGTTATGGCTTTTGCCAGGTAGGTGCAGTGGAAGGACATTAGGGCAAGAAGTTAGGTGATGGTGATATGATGGACTAGGGACTCTAGGCGGGATAGAAGAAAGTGATAGCTGGGGAGAAAGCATAGGGGCCAATACCTGGCAGCACCAGGAGGGACACCAGTAGATACTATAGTAGCTTAGGGACATTAGAACTTGCCCTAAACCTATTACGTTACTCAGGTTTTAAGACACTGTCCATTTGTAGTTACTGAGTTTCTTTGTTTTACCTGTTCATTCTTTTGACCATTTTACTATTTATAAGCACCCCCGTCTTCATGTAGAACTGGAAATCATAATATATAGAAATCATAGCAGACAAAAATCATTACCACTAGCAATGTGCCTGGAGGAAAAAAATGAAGAATGTAAAGTTCTTAACCTGTAGGCTTTTCTTTTCAGTGCTTGTGCTGCTACTCATTTATGAGCTGCCAGGGTGTGGTTTACACACGGAGGTATGCATCACGGCCTACACTGGGGTCCTCTACCTTCTCAGTCCCTTCCTATCCTCACCTGCCCTCAAATTCCCCTAAATAGCCTCTGCCAGCCTGTCACTAAAACGTGAAACACACTGTTTCACTTAAGTTGGAATACTGTCCCTTGCTTAAATACAGATGCTTTTGGGAGGGACAGTATGGTAAGCCTTTATCAATCATTAAGACATTCGATCTCTTACCAATGGGATAGCTTGCCAAGAACAGAGCTTTTATCCTCAGGCAGAAAGTACAGCAAGAGGTCCAGATCAGTGGTAGGGATTGGGCTGGCCAGATCACAGTACCTAGAGCTGAAAGGGAGAGCACATTGTGAGGAAGGGGACATTAGGAGCAGGAGGGAAACCAGAAGGGGTGGTGGGAGAGGCATTAGCAATTTTAACCTCACTGTTTTCCTCGGATCCAACCCTATGTGGGAGAACCCTCTGTATGGCCAGATTGGCGAGCACTTGACACTCATAATTGGCTCTGACAGACTACATCTCTGCTTTACAACCCCGTGTTACAGACTTTCTGAGGCACAGCCTTTACGTGTAGCAATAACATGCTTTATAACCGTCCTTACTGTGGCAACAGACATGCTCAAACTGCCTGTGCTAAATCATTTCTGCAGTATCTCTGGAGCTATAGACGATGTGTGTCAAAAGCCTCTTTAGTTAAGATATTCCCCACTTTAGTGGGGTAAGACTCATTACGATTTTTCCCTTGTGTATCGTGATACACAGGTGAGATACCAAGAGGGATGTGGGATGCTGTAGCTCCTAGTTTGGTTTCCTTTTTTGCTATTGTGTGCAAGTCTTTTATTTGGCTGGATTGGTTACCTAGGAAACAGCTGCAGAGTAAAGATGGATTGGCTGTTTGGGGAATGGAATTATAGGCCCCTTCAAGAGGCAAAAGACCTGTTAGATAAAACAAAAATTAGTGAATGGCTGAGCTTGTACTTAATTAGTGTGCCGCAGGAAGCCTCACTGAATAAGATAGTTCTGCAGGAGAAGCTATTTAATGCAGTGCAATTTAAATTTGGCTTGTTTTTAATTCAAGCTCAGCAAATGCTTATTAATTCCTGCTTTGTGCCCACTGCTGCAGGCCGTTCTAGGAGGGTTTCACTGAAGTAGACGGTGCAGGTACCTCCTCTGAAAAAATCACATTCTGTTTGGGATGAAAAGAAGCTACCCTAAAACCAACTGCATTATCGTGTAATACAAACTAGATGTGTTAAAATAATTTAGAGGAAGGAAAAGATGCTTGGCTAGTCATCGCGACTGATGGATTTGAATCTACAGGCAGGAGGTAATTCTTTGATTAAAAGATGAAATTGAAAGACACTGGTGAAAGCCTAGTAGCCCTGGTGATGCAGTGGTTACAGAGCTCAGCTGCGAACTGGAAAGTGGGCACTTTGAACCCACCAGCTGCTCTATGGGAGAAAGATGTGGCAGTCTTAGAAACCCTGTGGGGCAGCTCTATTATGTCCTGTAGCGTCACTCTGAGTCAGAATCAACTTGACAGCAGTGGGTTGTGGGGTTGAGGGAAAGTTTGGGTGCTAACACTACCTGAATTCGTAAGATTTAGTAGTTGTAGCAAAATTCCCTTGCAGATCTCCCCAGATAGCTTGTGGAAAATGTGTGTGACTACAGTATAAATCTCGTTGACCCTGAGTCTTAACTCAAGAAACTGAATTTTGGCGATAATGTTGACCTCTGTTTGCACCAGCCCTTGTATAATTTATTTTATTTAAAGGAGAGTCTGTTTTCACTGAAATTGGGATCGAGTATTAGTTCTAGAATCTCTGAATGCAACAACAATGCTGAGCACATGAGAAACACTCAACAAAATATTTGTGAATTGATCTTCTTACGTACAGTACACCTTCTGGCTGCCAATTAGCAATTTTGTCCAGAATATAGCTGCTGAATAATTGGTCTTGATTTGTGATGATAAGGAATCTTTTAAGTACAGGAGCGTATCTCTTCTTTTAAAGCTATCAGGTCATTTCCAGTTGGTTTGTGAAAGGTATAGCTATAATTTTCATTTTCTTGTTCTGTTTGCCTTCATTTGGTATGGTAGTGTGCCAGTCAGGAGAAGAGGAAAAAGAACCCTACTCAGAAAGCTTAGCAATCTATAGGTATGGAAGGTTAAGTTACATTTGAGCCCTAGTGCTTTGTCATGTCCACAAACGGAGAGTAAGAGGGGCAACATTAGGATACTGAGAAATATTTTGAAGGAGCGATACTTTAGTCATTATTTACCAAACCTATAATTTTAAATATTTGCCAGAAAAAAAAAAATCCTCCAGTGTAACTCTGCATCCACTAGCTACTTAGAAAGTTAGCAATGAAAATTTCTTTGTACATTGAATTAAGTTGTGGAAAAAATTGCTCCTATAATCAGAATCCATGATGTTGCATTTTGTCAGAGGGTCTTTCATTGCCTGTTGTCTTTTCTTGCAGCATTTACAGCTCTTATAAATGGAACAGTGACTCTAGAGGGTAATTTTTGTTAGAAGTCTTTTGCTGAACGATCAGGAGTAGTTTCCTATTATGAGTTCTTGGGCACTACTGTGAATGCCTTATTTCCAAAATCGTAATAAAATGCTTTATCATAATAAGACACACACGTTTTCTTTTCAAGGAAACTTTTTAGTATTTCATTTTAAGGACAATCATGTAATTTTCTGGTGCCTGCTAACCTCTGGAGCCCTGGTAGCACAGTGGTCAAGAGCTTGGCTACTAACAAAAAGGTCAGCAGTTCCAATCCACCAGCCACTCCTTGGAAATCCTATGGGGCAGTACTACTCTGTCCTGTAAGGTCGCTGTGAGTTGGAATCAACGCGACGGCAATAGGTTCTTTGGTTTATTCACCTCTACCCACCCCCCTTTTCTGGAAGGAATAACTACAGACTTTTTAAAAGATTAGCAATAGAGTATCAAAAAATGTGAGCTGATTTACTTCCCTTTGGCCTATACCGAGCCCTGGTGGCACAGTGGTTAAGAGCCTGTGAAGTCGCTCAGCTCCAAGCAGCAGCCAGAGGGAGACGTAGCCTGGGATGTTATTGTGAAGGTTCACCTACTCTCTATCCCCGGTCTGCCTGTGACAACCCCGTAATTACCATGCTGTTTTGCTCCTGTGCAGAGACCACAGTATGGACCTAATTATTAGATGATTTTGGAGAAGAAGTACAACTTGTTTAGATATTACTCTATAAAGACTTACGGTAAGATAATTCAGCATTAAAAAAAAACAAAAAATCAAACCCATTGCCTTTGAGTCAATTCCAACTTATAGCGACCCTATAGGACAGAGTAGAACTGCCCCACAGAGTTTCCAAGGAGTGCCTGGTGGATTCGAACTGCTGACCTTTTGGTTAGCAACCATATCTCTTAACCATTACACCACCAGGGTTTCCAGAGTTAGCATCAGGGGGGAAAAAAACACGACTACAACTCAATTGTGAGAACAGACTGCTTTGTCACTTCATTTTTTCAACTGATTCCTTTATTTCTAAAAATGTATCAGTTGGTAAAACACAAGTTGCTGGAAAGCACACTTGCTCCAACAGTCCTACACATACATATACACACGCATATCCAGCCATGGGCTATCTTCTCCCACCGAGGCAGTTTCCCAAAACAGCTCTAAGGAATTTTACTGACTCTTCAAAGAAGGCAGCAGTTCATGACAAGTGCTGTGATTTTGAGGTTAATGTCTTTTTCTTTTTAAATTTATGTTCATATTGAGAAAATAATAAAAAGATGCAGAAATCTATTATGCTTTCAACCAGCTCCGGATATTATAGTTTTGGTCATTTTTTCCCCATTTGCGGTTGGTCATGAAAGAGGGAAAAGCTGTTTTTATTCATACCAAAACCAAAAACCAAACCCATTTCCATCGAGTTGATTCCGACTCATAGCAGCCTTATAGGACAGAGTAGAGCTGTTCCATAGGGTTTTCAAGAGTCTAAATCTTGACAGAAGCAGACTGCCACATCTTTCTCTCCTGGAGTGGCTGGTAGGTTCAAACTGCTGACCTTTGGTTGGCAGCCAAGCTAAATGTGTTACCACTTTAATCATTCATGTTAGTGGGGAAGATAATTACTTTTAAACCTTCCTAATCTGAGTTTCTATAAATTAATTTACTCCAAATTTGATAGTGTTCTTCGGCCTGACATAAGAACATGCTTATGGAAAAATATCACTTGGTGTTTAACAAAAATCACTTTCATTTTATGTAAATAGGAGGACACTTGAAAAATTATCATTAGTGCCTTTGTGCTTTTCACCTGAACATGCCAGTAATGGTTTGGCAATATACATATTGCTTCTAGTGTTTAATTAGTTATATAATTTTATTTATATATTAGGCAGATTTCCAAGTTTGTCTTCGATTGTGACTTTTCCTGAAAAATGGTTTTCTCCACGGCCCAAATAATGTGATATACAATGAGTTGTGGATTTGGAAATAGAAAAGTTCCAACTTTTTCTGCTAGTATACAACCTCAGTGAGGGCAGGAACCTTATCCATCTTGTTCACCGTTATTCCAAGGAGACTAGAACAGTGCCTGACACAAGCACTCAACAAAATATTTGTTTAATGAATGACTAAATGAACTGTCTTTTACTGTGGCTTAGTAAGGTTTTTGGGTTTTTGTTTTTTTTTTTTAAATAATAATAATTGATTGTTGCTAATGTTGAGAATATACACAAGCAGACCATACACCAATTCAGCAGTTTCTACACGTATAATTCAGTAACATTGATTACATTCTTAGAGTTGTGCAACCATTTTCAGCCTCCATTTCCAAGTCGATCCTCTCTCATTGACATAAACTCACTGCTCCCTAAGTTTCCTGTCTGATCTTTCAGGTTGCTGTTGCCTATTTGATCCTATATAGATAGACCTTAAAAGAGCATAATGCTCAAGGCAGATACTCTTTACTGTTATTATTGTTCTTAGGTGCCATTGAGTTGGTTCCAACTCACAGCGACCCTGTGCACAACAGAATGAAACACTGCCCGGTCCTGTGCCAGCCTCAGAATTGTTGCTATCCTTGAGCCCATTGTTGCAGCCACTGTGTCAGTCCATCTCGTTGAGGGTCTTCCTCTTTTTCACTGACCCTCTGTTTTACCAAGCATGATGTCCTTCTCCAGGGACTGATCCCTCCTGATAGCATGTCCTAAGTATATGAGACATAGTCGCACCACCCTTGCTTCTAAGGAGCATTCTGGTTGTACTTCTTCCAAGACAGATTTGTTCGTTCTTTTGGCAGTCCATGGTATATTCAGTATTTTTGCCAACACCACAGCTCAGCGTCAGCCTTTCTTCAGTCTTCTTTATTAATTGTCCAGCTTTCACATGCATATCAGGCAATTGAAAACACCATGGCCTGGGTCAGGCACACCTTAGTCTTCAAGGTAACATCTCTGCTTTTCAACACTTTGAAGAGGTCTTTTGCAGCCGATTTGCCCAGTGCGTCATTTGATTTCTTGACTGCTGCTTCCATGGGTGTTGATTGTGGATCCAAGGACGATGAAATCTTTGACAGCCTCTGTCCTTTCTCCGTTTACCATGATGTTGCTTATTGGTCCAGTTGTGAGGATTTTTGTTTTCTTTACTTTGAAGTATAATCCATACTGAGGGCTGTGGTCTTTGATCTTCATCAGTAAGTGCTTCAAGTTGTCTTCACTTTCAGTAAGCAAGGTTGTATCATCTGCATAACACAGGTTGTTAATGAGTCTTCCTCCAATCCTCATGCCTTGTTCTTCTTCATATAGTCCAGCTTCTCAGATTATTTGTTCAGCATACAGATTGAATAGACATGGTGAAAAGATACAGCCCTGATGCACACCTTTCCTGACTTTAAACCATGCAGCATCCCCTCGTTTTGTTTGAATGACTGTCTCTTGATCCATGGACAGATTTCTCATAAGCATGATTAAGTGTTCCAGAATTCCCATTCTTCACACATTATCCATGATTTTTCATGAGCCACACAGTCGAATGCCTTAGCAAAGTCAGTGAACAGAGGTAAACATCTTTCT
Organism: Loxodonta africana; assembly: GCF_030014295.1. NCBI lineage: Eukaryota > Metazoa > Chordata > Mammalia > Proboscidea > Elephantidae > Loxodonta > Loxodonta africana. The sequence continues at coordinate 78,293,866 of NC_087353.1, forward strand.
GGTATTCTCCGCTTTCAGCCAGAATCCATCTGACATCAGCAATGATATCCCATGTTCCACATCCGGCTTGAATTTCTGGCAATTCTCTGTTGATATACTGCTGCAGGCACTTTTGAATGATCTTCAGCAAAATTTTGCTTGCATATGATATTAATGATATTCGTAGTTTCCACATTTGGTTGGATCCCCTGTCTTGGAAATAGGCATAAATATGGATCTCTTCCAGTCAGTTGGCCAGGTAGCTTTCTTCTAGATTTCTTGGCATAGACAAGTGAACGCTTCTAGTGCTATATTCTGTTTGTTGCAATATCTCAGTTGGTATTCCGTCAATTCCCAGAACCTTGTTTTTCACCAATGCCTTCAGTGCAGCTTGGACTTCTTCCTTCAGTACCATTGGTTCCTGATCATATATTACCTCCTGAAATGGTTGAACATCGACCAAGTCTTTTTAGTATAGTGACTGTGTATTCCGTCCATCATCTTTTGATGCTCCTTGTGTAGTTTAATATTTTCCCAGTAGAATTCTTCAGTATTGCAGCTTGAGGCTTGAATTTTTTCTTGAGTTCTTTCAGCTTGAGAAATGCTGAGCTTGTTCCTCTGTTTTTGTTTTCTATCTCCAGTTCTTTGCATATGTCATCATAATACTTTACTTTGTCTTCATGAGCCACCCTTTGAAATATTCTGTTCAGCTCTTTAACGTCATCGTTTTTTGCTTTAGCTACTCAGTGTTCAAAAGCAAGTTTCAGAGTCTTTTCTGACATCCATTTAGGTCTTGTCTTTCTCTCCTGTCTTTTTAATGACCTCTTGCTTTTTTCATGTATGAGGTCCTTGATGTCGTTCCACAACTCGTCTGGTCTTCAGTCATTAGTGTTCAGTGTGTCAAATCTGTTCTTAAGATGGTCTCTAAATTCAGGTGGGACATATTCAAGGTTGTACTTTGGCTCTCAGGGACTTGTTCGAATTTTCTTTAGTTTTAACTTGAAGTTGGATATGAGTAATTAATAATCTGATCTGCAGTTGGCCCCGGCCTTGTTCTGACTTATGATATTGAGCTTTTTCATCGTCTCTTTCCACAGATGTAGTCAATTTGATTCCTCTGTATTCCATTTGGCGAGGTCCATGTGTAGTCATCATTTATGTTGGTGGAAAAAGGTATTTGCAATGTAGAAGACGTTGGTCTTGCAAAATTCAGTCACGCGATCTCCAGCATCATTTCTATCACCAAGGCCATATTTTCCAACTACCGATCCTTCTTCTTTGTTTCCAACTTTCACATTCCAATCCCTAGTAATTATCAGTGAGTCCTGATTGCATGTTTGATCAATTTCAGACTGCAGAAGTTGGTAAGATCTTCAATTTCTTCATCTTTGGCTTTAGTGCGTAAATTTGAATAGTAGTCATACTAGCTGGACTTCTTGTTGCGTATGGATATTATCCTATCACTGACAGCGTTGTATGTCAGGATAGATCTTGAAATGTTCTTTTTGATGGTGAGTGCAACGCCATTCCTCTTCAAATTGTCATTCCTGGCATAGGAGGCCATAAACAAAAAACCAAACCCACTGCTGTTGAGTCGGTTCCGACTCATAGCGACCCTATAGGACAGAGTGGAACTTGCCCCATAGGGTTTCCAAGGAACACCTGGTGAATTTGAACTGCCGACCTCTTGGTTAGCAGCTGTAGCACTTAATCACTACACCACCAGTATTTCCTAGGAGACCATATGATTATTCCATTCGGAGTGACCAGTACCAGTCCACTTCAGCTCACTAATGGCCTGGGATATCGATCTTTATGCATTCCATTTCATTTTTGATGATTTCCAATTTTCCTAGATTCGTACTTTGTACAGTTCAGATTCTGATTCTTAATGGATGTTTGCAGCTGTTTCTTCTCATTTTGAGTCTTGCCACAGCAGTGAATTAAGGTTCCAAAAGCTTGATTCCATCCACATTGTTAAGGTTGACTCTACTTTGAGAAGGTAGCTCTTCCCCAGTTGAATTTTGAGAGGCTTCCAACCTGAGGGGCTCACCTTCTGGCACTGTATCAGACAGTGTTCTGCTGCTATTCATAAGGTTTTCACTGGCAAATTCTTTTCAGAAGTGTACCACCAAGTCCTTCTTCCTAGTCTTTCGTAGTCTGGAAGCTCAGCTGAAACCTGTCCATCATGGGTGACCCTGCTGGTGTTTGAATACTGGTTGCATAGCTTCCAGCATCGTAGCAACACACAAGCTCCCACAGTATGACAAACTGACAGAAATGTGAGGGATTCTTTACTAGTTAAGCTAAACAATTGTTTGGTTATAAGAAGATTTCAGGAGATAGTTTTGGTTTAAGGTTTAAAGATTATCTCAGGACAGTAGTTTTGGGGTTCTTCCAGCCTCCATGGCTCCAGAAAGTCTGGAGTCCATGGGAATTTTAAAATTCTGTTTTGCACTCCCCCCCTTTTGATGAGGATTTTTCTATAGAATCTTTGATCAAAATATTCAGTAATGGTAGCCAGGGACCATCCATTTCTTCTGGTTTCATGACAAAGGAGGCAGTTCATGGAGGCAAAGTTTTTTGTTGTTTGTTTAAAGAGTTCCCTTTGTATGTTAAGTGAAGTATTACTACATTGTGAACCACAGCAGAATGCTGAAAGTAGGACTCAGTGAAATTAGGCGCTTGAATGACCTATTCAGAGAGAAATATTTAAGGACTGAAGGGGTGGTGGAAGGAAATAGTCCCTGGGTATGTCAAACCCATTAAAATATTCCCACCTTTTGCATCTCCCCAGGAGCACTCACTGTGGGCCTTGTGCGACAGTGTCAAACAATCCATGGACGAGACCGGACATGCATTCCTCCCCGGCTCCCCCCAGAGTGGGTCACCACACTGTTTTTTATCATCATGGGAATTATTTCATTGACTGTCACATGTGGTTTGCTGGTGGCTTCCCACTGGCGAAGAGAAGCTACAAAATATGCTCGATGGATAGCATTCACTGGAAGTAAGTAACCTGTGCTTACCAAAATTATTTAGAAGGCATGCACGTTGGTATTTTTATGAAGATAATCAAGAACCAATAATAAGGACTCCATAATCGTCTAAGAGCACAAGTTGTATCTGCCCTTGAGATGAGTCTGTGCTGTCACACCAGTTCCTCAGAACTCTCACTGTGAGACCAGGACATCCAAAACCTTAATCCTTTGTATGAAATGCCGTTTTATTGAATTTTATCTTTGCTCTCATCATGACGTACGTGTTCCCGGTTTGTGACTCATAGCTACCGCTGGCCTGAGTCTTTTCCTCTTCTTGTAGGTATTGGTGTCTTCTATCCAATAAAGATAAATCTAGAAGAAAAGATAGCAAAAATATAAATTAGATGAAGGCGATGATTTGCTTTTTAATACCATTGATTTTGAGTTTCTACTTTGAGTTATTATGTGACCATAAAAAATGAACCCATTTGGTTATTTAATACTTGTTTACCAATATTTCTTACTCTATTATTAGGCTATGCCCAAGAGTGTGATGTATTTGTATATTATACATGCTCTTCTACTTTGTAAAATTGCTTTAATTTCAAAGCATATCATAGGTTTATCTCAGATTTAACAAAAGAAACAAAATGCGCAAGAAAAGATATTTCTGTAATTCTACTTTCTTGCTTCTTTTTCTGTAAAGCAATTTTGACTCCTCAGGGGACGTGTGGTAATGTCTAGAGACATTTTTGATTATCCCACAGTGCACAGGCCAGCCCTCCACAACAAAGAATTACCTGACCCAGTAGTGCCAATAGCAGCAGTAGTGCCACTGTTGAGAAACCCTGCTCAGGAGAAACAGGGTAACAGTTAACTGTGCAAAAGGCCAGGGGATTTAGTGCATTCGGTGCCTTAAATCACCTGGGGTTTGCAAAGGTTTTTTCACTGAATATTTTCATTTAGAACTAGTGTCCTGAAAGTAAAGGATAATCTCCTATATCCTTATTATTGTTAAAACTCAGTTTGTTCTTAAGGGCCCAAAGGTCTCTGTTTCTCCCTATCTTTCTCTGAAACTCTTTCTCTTTAATGTATATGTTTCTAGCTCGGTTTTTATATTTTTGCCTCTATCTCTCCCTTAACTTTAAAATTTAGAACAAGTTGCTTTGACGTAAAAAATCTGCATTCTTGTTAAGCAACATGAAATGGGTTGGTGATGTTTACCCTGTAAAACAAACCTCCGAGACAGTTCTTTTGTAGAGAATACGGTCCGAAGGCAATAGGCAGTCTTAGAATGCTGCCAAATTAAAGAATATTGACAAAGAATTTGAAGAGAATCTGACTCTCTCTTTTACTCACAGATACAATTACTTTATGCAGACAGAATGCATTCTTTAAGGAGTATAATAAAGTCAGCAAAGAAGGATTTAGCTGAAATTTGGGGATGCATATGCTCTGAGTACCAAAAATATAAAGTAGGATTTAGCAAAGTAGTATGAGCCAAAGAAAGCATTAAGATGTTCACATGAGCCATTGGTTCTTGTGACCCACTAAAGGGAAAGAACTAGAGTTGTCTTTTTTTTCATTCCCCTTCAAATTCTCCTAGTCGATGTTTGTGTAGTTACGTCCAGATGCAGTGTTTTTCCTTTGTTTTATATTTATACATTTTATAAAATTTATATATTTATGTGTTTGTTTATATTTTAATTTTTTTTAATAGGTAATACATGTATATGGCACATACTTCAGGACTTATAAAAGAGTAACCAAGTGAAAGTCTTACTTGCAGCCCTGTCACCCAGCTGTCCAAAAATAACCCTTTCCTCAAGGCAACCATTATTTACCAGTTTCTGGGGTTTCCCACCAGAGGTGTTCTATGCATAGAAACATATTGTATAGTGCATATGTGTGTTCTATAAATATATTTCACTGTTCTGTCCCTTGGTTTTTTAATTTAGCAATATATCTTAGAGTTAATTTCATATAAGTAGTATAGAGCTGCCTTACTGGCTTACTTGTATGCACTGTTGTTACCAGAGCTTGTCACCTGGGGTGACAGTCCAGAGAGGGATTGAGCTCCCCCTAGTGTTTTCATTCAGCCCTTTAAAATGTACTTTATTGTATATGTATTTCTATTCCAGTTAAACTGTAGTTTTCTCACAAATGTGAGGGTAACATTTTCTGGTGGGTGTGCACAGTGGGAAAATATCTCTCAGAGGAGAGGCACACATGATAGGGCTTGCCTTTGGGGGCAAGGAAACAAAGATGTGCCCTCTTCTTCAAGTCTGGCCTTTGTCCTTTCCTTTGCCAGCCTGATTTACATCCTCACCTACCAATACGTATGACTTCAGACTCTTATCACCAAGAAACTTGTGCCATGAAGGGAATGAAACTGTGTCTTCGTAAATTTACTTAGGGCCCAGAATTTAATCCTTAAAGGATGATAAATATTATCGGCATTATTAATATTTTAAGATCTAAAGCAACTTCACAGTTCTCTACAGCTTAAAAGGAAAAAGCTCATCCGTTCTACATTAAATCAGCCCCCTTGGAAGTAAGAAAGGCTGATTCTTTGGATTCAAAAGCAAGATTAGATTAAATAAGCGTTCATTGCTTCCTTAAGATGTGATTAAGCTTTTCCTAACCAAATTGGAAAATATTTAACTCATGTTCAATATTAAGTTCAACTTTAAATATAGTCACTAAATGCTTATTCCATTATAAAGGGCAGATTTCTAGTTTACAGGGAAAAAGGAAAGGATAGGAATAACATTGGTACCTCAGTTGGTAAAATGAACAGCTTTAGTATCTGCATATCTGCAGAGCTCTTTTCTTCTAAATTATATTAGTGCTCCTTGAGATTAGATTAGTCAACTAAGAAAAAAAATTCTGTTTTAAAACAATAACCTTATCTTTTTTTTTTTTTTAGTTTGTGTATAGCTACTTAGATTGTGGCTTCATTTTACTTATCAAGCCACGTTAAGCCGCAAGAACCATTAGAAGTTGGTGACAGATAACACTGATATGTGAGCATTGACAGCACTAATAGAGTTATTTATTGTTGACTATACAGCAAATGGCCAAACGTTCTAAAACTTAATGCCTGAAGTTTTCATTTGTTTTATGGTACATGGCTGCAAGAATCCAGGTTTACTTATGAAATACTATTTTGTGTGGTGGTTTGCCCAAAATGAAACAAGAATCTGTGCCTGTATAATATAAAATAATCTACCTAAATGGTGCAAAGCAAACAAGAGTTCCAATGTTTTTCTTAAACTACTGTATTTTTTTTTTTAATATTACTTTTTAATACATTGCTGGTACTCCTTCCTGAAAAGGATTCCTAGTTGGCTTTTTTAAGGGCTCTCACATTAAATTTTGTTGACTGATAAACATAAGAGAAAAATGTCAGCTGATATGTTTATCCAGGGCTTTGGCAATATTCCTGGGGATAGGTTTAACTTGGAAAAGGTTTCTCATTTAGATAATAATGGAAAGTTTCAACTTTTCATATACAGTGACTCTAATCATCTATGTCGTACTACTCATTACCCTGAAGAAATGTTTCTACCTCCAAAGAAATTTGAAAGACTATGAACATTTGACCAATATGCTTTCAAAAAGCATAAACTATTTTCTTGGAAAAGCCGGCCTACCTCTAGGTAATTATTGTTCACTAAGAACAAGGGCATACTGTTTGCTAAAACAATGGATTGTGGAATTATTTCTACCCAGACCCAGAGTTTTTTGACATCTTTCTAGAACCATTTTAGCAAATAACATATTTCATTGTATATATTTATAAAACTCAATAAAAGATTTTCCCACCTTCTCCCACTTTAACCTCTATGTTTTCAGGAACCCAAATGAGATTTAATTTTTTTTGGAACATTGTCCATGGTAGGAGATAACAACTGTGACAACTTGCGGATAGTCCCAGAGGTCTAAGGCTTTTTCCACCAACTGACGGCACTGGGTTGTTGTTGGTTGTTTGGGTTGGGACTTTAAATCAGAGTAAGATAAATAACACTTATATGTACCTTTTCTCTGGTTCCTTCTAAACGAGCAGAGAAAATTGGCAAAGAAATGACTATGATGATAATAAATAGGAAACATTTATTCAGCACTTGCTGTTAACCTGGCATTGTGCTTGGGACTTGACATTACTTCGTTTATCCTTCTAATATTTTCCCCATTTTCAGAAGGGAGCCAGAGGCCTGCCTAAGATTGCACAGGTGGTGAGTAGTAGAGCCAGACCTTAGCCCCTGTCTGACTCCAGCCACTCTTTCTAAGTGGTCAGGAATACCACATGAGTGAGTACTGAGAAGGTTTGGTGAAGCCCTTTCTTACAGCCGGTGTTTTGAGATGGTTCTAACACTTATATAAAAGACTAACCCACCCTTTACTACATTTAATTGTTAGGCTTCTGGGAATATAATGTGACTTACATGTAAATCTTTTGACAGGTGGCCCATGTTTTAACAGGTTTGACCATATTATCAATCCACATTCCTTCTTATAAACGTTGTGCAAAATTTTCATTGTTTTCTTAATCACCAAACCATGTTACTAATGCTGTGTTTTGGTTTGTTTTACAGTGATCCTTTTCTGTATGGCTGCCCTAATATTTCCAATAGGATTTTACATCAATGAAGTCGGAGGTCAACCTTATAAATTACCCAACAACACAGTAGTTGGGTCATCATATGTACTTTTTGTCTTATCAATTTTCTTTACAATAGTAGGACTTCTATTTGCTGGCAAAGTTTGTTTACCAGGCTGATGAATGTCTAAATTGCTTGACTCTCTTATTTGTTATTTTATTTTTTTAGTTTTGGAGGGTGGGGTGAACAAAGGCAAGGCATCTGAGCAGTCCTCTCATAGGAAGATGCTTAGATGAAGCTGATGTTGAAAGAAAAATGCTTTGATTTGTTCTCACTATGCACTTTGGATTTTTAAAAAAAAAAAAAAGGAGAGCCTTTTCCATAACCAAATACAGACGATATTGACTAAACCTCCTGAGCATATTCAGGCAGTCAGATCTGCACTGTGATAGCAGCCTAGTGAAGGAGAATGCTTTATACTGAAAAGCACGTGGCCCTTTGTGACTCTGTTGTTCCGTTTTAAACATCTAATGATTCATTTGAGGAAAAAAAGAAAGTCTAAGTATTTATGAATCATGGTGGACGAGAGAGATCCAAGAGAAGTTCAAGTGGGGCTGGCCTCACCTCCTAAGAAAGTAGTGTTCACAGCTTCCTTGTATTGGTAATGAGCCTTTGGCACCAGAGCGGATTGCCATTGCATTATTGCTACACCAAGAAGCCAGTAGATCAAAACTTGTTTGTTAAAATGTATGTGAAAATTCCGAAATTCCCTATTCTCTGCGTACAAAAGAAAAAAAACAAACAAACACTAAGAAACATGTTGTTTGGGGTGGGTGGGTGGGTGGGTGGGGGAAATCTTCCTTATATTTATATAAATATATATATAATATATATATTTTGCTGATGCAGTATACAGTGTGTATATATGTGTGTGTGGGTATGGGTGTGTAAATTTATATACACACACATGCAAACAGTTCCTGGAAGAGAACTCTGAATGCTTTGCTAGCAAAACACTGTGGTGTGCAAAACTAGAACTCAATAGAAAAAAAGCCATTTATCTGAAGGCTGCATAGTGGAGAGAGTCTTCAGTTTACCTCATTCTTTGTAGCAGCCCATGATTTTAACAGGTTTTTGTAATAGGTACAAATAATCCCATACCTTTCTGGGTGCAGTTTTAAGTTAAGCTAAAAATTCTTTGTAGGATTAATTTATTTGTATATGGTAGTAGAAGATAAGATCATGCCGTACTTTAAATTTCAAACCTTACAATTTGGGGAATCTGACACTACTTAAATTATTAGCAACTGTTGTCTATTGTACAGAGGTTCTCTTTTCTACTGGCTTGGTCTGTTACATTAATAACACATTTTATATGTTCAAGCATATAGCTTTACGTAAATTCAAAGTTCACTAGGAAATACCAAATTCACAGTATTTTGGCTGTTTACAACACTAACTTCGTCCTGCCATAAAAATTCAATTAATTTATGTTCTTTTCATCTGTAAGCATTTTTAATGCATTCCCTTTACCAAAAACCTGAGCAATACAATATTTTCTTTATGTGCTATATGCCTTGTTTGCTAAAAGCTCACATTTTTGCATTTACTTTAAAGGGCTGTACTAAACCCACAGCTTTAAGTTTTTCCTGAAAGGAGCATCGCAGCTAACCTTGAACCCACAAATAGTTTTAATCTAAAGTATTTCTCTTCTCCACATTTCCATGCCTTCATGTCAATGCTTAGTTGTTTTTCCAGGTGAACACTATAGATAATCTCCTGTTTGAAACGTGGAGCAGGAGGGTCTTTCGTGACAATGGAGCTAAGCTTTTCTTCCTCATAATGAGATGGCAACCCAAGTGTCCCTATCAGAAAAGTTAGAGTCCTGTGTAGCCAGTGCTTCACACAAACAGAAATGAATGCACTGTTTTTTAAGAAGCTCGATTATAAAATACAGATTGATTACTTCAGAGATGGGACTACCTCCTCAGATATTCACAGTATGAAATGGAGGAGCCTGATGTGCTTCACACTGGCCTGTTTGACATGTGTATTATCTTACTGTTAATTCAGCAGTATTTTATCGTGAAGCAAATCCCAGTGTTTGCGCTCACTTCGGGAGTGGGAGTAAGAGGTGGGCCACGACTGTGGTGCATTTCTTAAGTATTCCAGGGGAATGTCACACTTTTCCTTCCCAGGGGATAAGAAACCTTTGGGAAGTTTCTGAGGGAAACTATTTTCCCCCAAGTATTATGATGTCTGGTCAGTTCTAAGAATACCACTGGACATTTTCTATGGACATTTGAGATTGCAGTTCCCATGGTGATTTGGTTGGTCCTACTTTGAAGGGAAGCTTTGGTTGTCACCCTTAATACCACTGAGATAAAGTGTTAGCAAAGGAGAGTTCGAATTTATGATATGACCAAGAGCTTTTCTCTTCCAAAAGATAAATTTTATTGTAAATAGTTTCTCAGAATTATTTTTAACTGGATCATGAGCATGGGGAGAGAGAGTTTCTCAGCTGCTAAGAATTTCCCCACTGTTTACTTCTTTCACTTACAGCAGTATTGCATTATAAGGTTACAGAATTTAAGGTTTTGTTTATATCTGTTACCCAAACTATTAAATTGTCTCTAATTTCATCCTTGTCTTGGAGGTCTGGTGTGTAAATGGCTGATAGGGGAATACTCTCTCTAGCCAGTCAGTGCTGTAACCCAGGATTAAAACCATCCCATCAAGTAGTATGTGAAGTCAAATCTTTGTACTCTCCCAGACCAAACATTGAAATGGACTTATTCATTCAAAATTCTATAAATCCTGTAAGTGAAAAGATAGACAACTGTCAGCAGTTGCTTTTACAAAGGTCACTATATTAAGTACTATATAGTACAGTATTAATTTATAGCAGGAAATCATATCTTGTAAACTGTATATAAAACACTGTTTTATGGTGCAATCACTTGTCAAACTTTTGTCTGTTACATTGTTTTTAGTGTGTGCATTTTTCTCATACCTAAGAATATCACTGTAAAATCTGCTGAAAACTATTTATAGGTTTTATTTGCACAAGATTTAATTCGTTTGACATTTTTGGAAGCTCCTATTGAACATGCCTAAACATCTGTAACCATGAAAATTCCTCAATTCCTTAAAAGCAAATATTTCAGTATGATTGTTTCCAAAGGTAATCCATGTTCTGTGTTTAATGTGTGTATGTAATTTTTCTGACTCTTCCATCTCTTATAAACCTATTTTCTGTTTTGTTTTTGAAGGACAGCTCCTTTTTTTTTTTTTTTTTTTAATGTTCTGGATGACCAAAACACTTAATTGGTTTTTACCCTTTTGCCTAAAGCTTTGATATCCCCATTTGATGTTCTATGAATTCACTGTTTAATCTCTTAAATTAAATAATAATAAATAGTCCTGGTGACAAACAATCTATTGATGTAGAGGAAAGGCCCTGCAAAGCTAACTTTGGTTATACTCTTAGCTGCCGTTTTGCATCGTGGACTTCGTGGGAAGAACATGTTGCCTTTAGTTTGTCTTTATTAAAAGACTACTAGCCACAAGTTACTTTGATTGTAGTAACTGTCTTATCAACCCACTTTGATCACATTTAAAAAATTAAATTTATATTCACAGTTCAAAACAGTAAGCTGTCTTTCAGAGAGTTTTCGAAGGATAAAAATACATGAAGGAAAATAATGGTCTGTGTAGGTAGGATTCTCTGCACAGGACTTACTAGTTGTATCACCTCAAGAGATTTTAAAGTTTGTGATCAAGGTCTGTATATTATCCCAAACTTTATTAAGAATTGTTTTCTAATTGGTTATAACATTTTTCAATTAATAGTTTCAAAACAAATTGTTAATACAAACTGTAAAAATGAACATAATTTTCTTCACTTGTATTTTTGTTATTGAGCAAGTTTATCAAAATAAATTGTCTACTAAAGAAACTAAAAAGTCTTCTATTACTTTGAAATAAGCTTTGGTTTTAAAAACTGGTTTCTTGCAGAGGTCTCACATGTTCACACAATGACACTTGCGGGCCTCTTAAATTGGTTTAATCGTTAGCATTGTGCAGGGTTTCCTTCCCTCCCTACTCTCGCTCCTAGCTCACCCCTAGGGAAAAGATGTCATTATACTCCAGAACATGGATTAGGCCATATTTACCAGTAAGAAGAGTCACTCAGCAATAAAAGACCGCATACATGTGGCTCCCTCTTCAGCATCATGTTTCCTTTCCGGGGACAGGGAGAGAGAAACTGAGCCAAGGCACCCAAGGTCAGCCATCTTTCTCTTCCTTGCAAATATACCAAAGCCTGTTTATCTTTGCTTTAGTCGTCTCTTTCTACTTTACAGCAGGCCAAAGGATCCTAAATCCTAAGATTTTAATTTGGTTTTGGAGGTGCGTTATAGAGGCCCTTGGCCTTCAGACTAGTCCATGTGTTCCATCACAGCTTTACTGTAGCTCCCCGTGGAGGTATCAGGATTAGCCCAGCCTAATAATAAAGTGACATTTTGTTTACCTTTTGCTGCCATTTCTTTGTATGGCCTTCTCAGGAGCCTGTGGGAAGCTGAGGGACCAAGACAAATTAGAATTTGGATATTCTTGGGTTTTTGTCTTAAGGACATCTTCAAAGGGTGACCAACCATCTTGGTTTACCAAGAACAGCGATTTCCTGGGGTGCGGGACTTTCAGTGCTAAAACTGAGAAAATTCCAGGCAAACCCCAGTGAGTCAATCACTCTATTTTTACACCATCCAAATCTTATCCTGATTTATAGCATAGGTTAAAGGTGTTTGAAAGATTCTTTTCTATAAACATTCATTAATAGTCAATTAGAACTTGTAATGGTGGACTTATACTGAATTTCTAAGAGAGGGAAAATGTTTTTTTTTCTTCTCTTTGATATAATACCTTAACAAAAGGCAACAGAGTGGCTTTCAAAACAAATAACATGGGTTAAAAAATAACTTACTTTGACTTCATCTTCCATCAACTCTATTCTAGCCACTGTATGAGATTATAGAGAAAACACCAAGACTAGAACACTGTGGGTTCGTTTCATGCTAAGTCAACTCTTCTGAGTCACAGTTACCCAGCAACAAAATAAAGGTAATTATTTATAAATGATATTATAGATAGAAAGCATAGCACTGTATTATTTTTCAGAGTTTTGGTTCTCTCCCCAGTAGAGGAAAACCCTGGGATGATATTTTCAAGCATGTTCAAGGTTTCACAAATCAGCCCCAGTTCAAATCACAGAATAAGACCTCCTAAGATTAAATTTCAAGAAGAGGTTTTGCATGAGACCCAAAATCTTAGAGCTGAACAAAATCTAAAGATCATGTCTGGGGTTTCCATTTTCCAGATGAATAAATCAAGGCCCCAGAAAGCTTTACTTACTTTCCCAAAGTCACACAACTAGATCTCAGCAGAGCACTCGATATAGGAAAGAATGTCTTGACAAATGGGCCTTGGGCCTACCAGGGTGTTCATATTTTTAGCCATCTGAACCAGCCTTCCTTCAGTTAATTTCCATCTACTTCAATCCAACCAAACCAATTCTGCCAAAATTATCTTCCTAACAAAAGAGAGCACGTCATTTCCTTGTTTGAATTTGTCATTCCTACTGCCTAAAGAATGCAGCCCAAACGCCTTTAGCATAGCATTCAAAACCGTCTATGACCTGGTTTCAGGCTGTCTTTCCCACCACTCCCTTTTCACTTTTCATTGACAAAGGGCCTATTCACCATTCTCTAACTACAACCAGCCCCCTATTTCGGCTGTGTGTATACCACCTTTATGCGGTTTTCCCTAATCCCACCTGCATTGGAATGTATTTAACCTTTTGTGCTTTTTTGCTTATACCTCTGATTAAAAACTTGCTGCTAGAAGAGACTAAGGAGCCCTGGTGGTGCAATGGTTAAGTGCTTAGATGCTAACCAAAAGTCTGGCAGCTTGAACCCACCCAGCAGCTCTTGAGGGAGAAAGACCTGGTGATCTGCTTCCTTCCTTTAAGATTACAGCCTGGGAAACCCTGTGGGGCAGTTCTGCCTTGTCAAATAGGGTCCCTATGAGCTGAAATCAATTCAAAGGCACCTAACAACAACAGAGGGGATTAGACTGAGCAGATTAGAATCTCAATTTCACAATTCTAGCTGTGTGACCACTTAGCGTCTGTAAACCTTGATTTTCTCATTTGTGGAAAGAGTACCTAACTCACAGGGTTATTGTTGGTATAAATGAGATAAAGCATGGAAAGTGCTTGGCACATCGTAAGCATTCAAATGTTAGTTTGAATTATTATTAAACACTTCTCTAGAACTAGAATATAAGCTCTCTGAATGCAAGAAACATGACTTGCTCACATGGTATTGTCTAGATACCTGGTCTAATTCTTTACACATTGAATTATCATAATTAAATTTGGTGCTAGGTTATAAAGGAAATTCTGACACTGTATTTCCTGGAGATTTGAAAGACCCAGTCACCTATCTGCCAGGATTGTTTCAATAAGATTCTTCCTGAAGGCAGTGGATTGCCTAGATCAGCCTTTTTTATAAATAAATTGGTCAGTTTATTGATACATATTTGATTCTATAATATGTCAGTGTCAATGACCTCCTTAGGATTTCCCTGTGGACTCAGGATCCTTTACCATTAAACTCGCAGTACTCCAACATGATGCAAGCACCTTGTTGATTCCACGAGAACTCTCTGGAGGCTTCATCAGGCTTGTGGGTTCTCTGCTGTCTTAAAGCCATACATTTGGTATGTTTTGCAAAGACCTACTTCTACCAAGGTAGTTTTAATTATTTCTGCTGAAGAAAGGGCTCAAAGATTTTATCTCATTTTAGATGCAGTTACCCCAGTTGACCATTTTGTGGCACTTCTGTAAACAGTGCTGATATATTTGGTCACTATTAAATCAATCCCCATTTGTTATCTGTCAGGGCAAGTCAGTAAAATAAATGCTGTGTCCTGCCTCTGGCAGTCTTATGTTCATTTAAATGTTTCGTATTAGTTGTCTAAGAATTCAAGTATTTTCTTAAATGAAAAAATGCAAACTCTTTTACATTGCTTTGTTCTCTTTGGCAAAAGTGCAAATACAGTTGAAGAGCCAATCAAAATTTTTTCCATTTTCCATAATTTCTCTAGGGGAAAAAAATTTATTATGTTAAAATATGTAACAAGTTTGTCACTGTCACCATTTTTAAGAGTACAATTCAGTGACATTAATTACATTCACCACGTTGTGTGACCATCACCACTATCCATTTCTAAAAGTTTTACATCACTCCAAACAGAAACTCAACACCCCTTTCAGCGATAAGTACCATACCTTCCTCCCACCAGCTCCAGGTGACCACTGATAAACTTGTCCCTATGCATTTGCCTATTCTTAGGTAGGCTCCGATATTTCACATAAGTGGGATTTTACGGTATTCGTTCTTTTGTGTCTGACTTATTTCGCTCAGTGTAATGTTTTGAAGATTCATCCATGACATAGCATGTGTTAGAATTTCATTTCTGTTTGTGGCTGAATAAGTCCCTGGGTGGGACATACAGTTTGTGCTTAACTACTAACTGAAAGGTTGGTGGTTTTAACCCACCCAGCGGCACCTCGGAAGAAAGGCCTGGCGATCTGCTTCCATAAAGATTACAGCCAAGAAAACCCTATGAGTTTTACTCTGTAAAACAATGGGTCACCATGAGTTGGAACTGACTCCGTTGTATGCATATACCACATTTTGTTTATCCATTCATCTGTTGATAGACACGGGTTGTTCCACATTTTGGCTGTCGTGAATAACGCTGCAGTGGACATTGGTGTACACGTCTGTTTGAATCCTTGATTTCAGGTCTCTTGGGTGTATACTTAGGAGTGGAACTGCTGGGTCATATGGTAATTCTGTGTTTAACTTTTTGAGGAAGTGCCAAATTATTTTCCAGAATGACTGCCCCATTTTACATCCCCACCAGGAATGCATGAGGGTTCCAATTTCTCCACATCTTTGGCAACACTTGGTATTTTCTGTTTTTCTGATAATAGGCACCTTAGTGGGCATGAGGTGGTATCTCACTGAGGTTTTGATTCACATTTCCCTGATGTCGTTGTTGAGCATCTTGTCATGTGTCACTGGCCATTCTATGTATCTTCTTTGGAGAAGTACCTATTCAAGTTCCAAAAAAACTTTTGACCACTTCATCTACTACATATTTTACTAATATAGTTAGTGAGTAGGAATATGGACTTATTTGATGCAACCCCGTCCCTGCTCCTCTCCACCACTCCTCTACCCCTGCACACCACTCTATTACTTTCCCTCGTATTTGCTTTCAGGATCATCAGTAGCTTTCTCTTGTCCTAAGTGCTGTTGTTAAGAAGTAAGTTACCATGACCCTAAACTAGGACAAAAAGATATTTTATACAGTAACATGTACTGTAGTAAAAAAAAAAAAAAAAAAAATTTTTTTTAAATCAACAGGAGTACAGAAAATTAAAGTCCTCTCCCCTACTATCCATCTTCTTGAGATAACCACTGTTAACAAACAGTCTGGTAGGTATTCTAGACATTTTGGTGCCTTCATGCTCTGTGTGTGTGTGCATGTGTATGTGTGTGTACATCCTTTTTAGTTTAAACAGGGTCATATATATTTGCCACTACTTTCTTTTTTAACTTAATTTATGATGGATAGCTCTCTGTCAGTAAATATAGATCCTTCTCGTTTTTATTGGCTCTATAGTATTCCATTTGGTGTCTATATTTACCTCTCCCTCTATTGATGTACATTTAGGTTGTTCCCAGGTTTTTGCCATTACAAATACTGCTGCTGTGTACTGAGGCTTTAGTACAGAAACTTCCCAAATACTGTACTTATTAATCCTCTTCCCATGAAGTAGGAGGTGATATTTTGTAACTGGGAAAGTAAGGGTCAGAAGATGAACAACTTACCCAAGTTTCTCTAGATAGGAATTGGTGAATCTGGCTTTCAAACTTAGGTTCCCTGACTTCAGATCTAGGGCTCCTTCTGCTGTCCCACATTGCCAGTTTGGTTGACTAGACTGAAAGAAAATAGCTTGTCCCAGTTGCATGATTCCTTGGCTCGGACTTGAGCCGCTGAATCTATGGTTTGCTTTTTCTTGATGTAGAATGCAAATAACCATAAAGAGTAGTCTCTATTTAGGAACAACTTGTGCATATTATCTACTTTGTTAAATGGAAAAAAAGGTCTATGGTTTGCTTCTTCTTGATGTAGAATGCAAATAACCATAAAAGGTAGTCTCTATTTAGGAACAACTTGTGCGTATCATCTACTTTGTTAAATGGAAAAAAAGGTACGTAAGACATGCCTCTCACTTATTGAGTGTGTGTTTAATCTTCCATCATTCCCCTTTCATTGTCAAGCTTCTCTCTGCAATCTAGTTAAGTGGTATTTTATAGTGCTAACTTCCTTGATGGGTGAAATGAGAAGATGTTACCCATTGATTTTATTGGGGCCTTTTAGGGATTTCAGCACCCAGGAAAATTTTACCAAATATATTCCGCTTCCCACCCCTGCCCCCAATAGCACTTTAAAAAAAAAAAAAAAAAAAAACTCAAATTGCAATCCAAGATCCCTTCTACCATGTTGGTAAAAAATCCATTGGTTATTGAGGAGCCCTGCAGAGGTTGTGCAGTGATAGAATTCTTGCCATCCATGCGCAAGAACTAGGTTTCATTCCCAGCCAGTACACCTCAAGCCCAGACACCACATATGATGCTGAATAGGTTTAAGCAGAGCTTCCAGGCTAAGACTAGGAAGAAAGACCTGGTAATCTACTTTGAGAAATTAGCCAGTGAAAGCCCTGTGGATTGCAGTGGTCCAATCCTGTTGTGCATGAGGTGGCCATAAGTTGGAAGCCTGACTAGATGGCAACTGACAATGACCACAACAAGGGTTATGCAGAGGTCCATGGCTCAAACATTAAGAAGGTGCCTCCAGTCGATTGTCATCTGTCTACACTTAATACTGCTGAGACGTTGATTGTCCCAGGCTGAGGGGTGCAGTAGTTCTACTGTGCCCATCCCATGCCTGGGGAATGGTAAACTGTGGTCACCTGGGAACTCCTGTCCCTGTAGGCCTTTCCTGGGTGCACCAAGGACCCATTTCATCTTAGGTCTTGCCATCTCACCAAGGTGTTGCTACCAAATACTAAGTGGGTCCCTGCTGTCTCTGATTTTCAGATCTCTGATTTCTTACCTCTCTTTGCCTGGGGTAATATCCTCTCCCCTTTGGTATCCCTCGGAGGTGTGTTTGCCCAGCACTCATTTCCCTATCTTTGGTAAGAAAATAATAACAACTCAATTTTCCTTTGGAAAGCTGCTCCTTTCCTATCCTCAGGTGATGTGGTTTTACCCTCTGGCTCCAGAACTGAACACAGAAGCCAGGCCTGGCGGTAGGAGTCATAATGATTGGTTCAGGAATGAGCATGTGACCAAGCCAAGCCTGGAACTTTGCTGGACCTCCTAAGAGGTATTTTCCTTCCTTTATTGTTGCCTTGTCTCACATACTTTGGACATGTTATCAGGAGGGACCAGTCCCTGGAAAAGGACATCATGCCTGGTAAAGTAGAGGGTCAGCAAAAAAGAGGAAGACCCTCAACGAGATGGATTGACACAGTGGCTGCGACAGTGGGCTCAAACAGAGCAACAATTGTGAGGATGGCCCAGGACCGGGCAATGTTTTGTTCTGTTGTGCATGGGATCACTATGAGTCAGAACCGACTTCACAGCACCTAACAACAACAGTGTTGCTAAACTGTGTGGCGCAAGGGGAAGTAGAGGAGCTTAGTGCTGCTGGTGTCCAGGTTTGCCAGCAATGCAGGAAAAGCCTGCATAAAGATGAAGCCGTAAAAGAAGAAAGGAAGCTGAGAAATGGAGACAAATTTTTTTAGCCTTTGGATGAAGCCATGCCTAAGCCAGAACTATCCTTGGGTTTTTCTGTCACCTGAGCAAATAAATTGCCTTTTTTCCATAAGCCAGTTTGAGTTGAATCTCTGTCTCTTTTGACTGAAAGAATCTTTTTTTATATGTAATTTTACTTATCTTGTTGAGAATGTACACAGCGGAACATACACCAATTCAACGGTTTCTACATGTACCATTTAGTGACATTGATTATTATTGATTGTACATTCTTACCTTCCTTTTCTGAGTTGTTCCTCCCTCATTAACATAAATTCGTAAATTAACATAAATGCCCCCTTAAGGTTCCTATCTAATCTTTCAAGTTGCTGTTGTCAGTTTGATCCCATATAGATAGTTCTTAAAAGAGCATAATGCTCAAACCAAACCAAACCAAACCCAGTGCTGTCAAGTCGGTTCCAACTCATAGTGACCCTATAGGACAGAGTGGAACTGCCCCATAGTTTACAAGGAGAGCCTGGCGGATTCGAACTGCCAACCCTTTGGTTAGCAGCCATAGCACTTAACCTCTATGCCACCAGGGTTTCCCATGATGTTCAAGGCAAACATTAATTGCTAGTTAAACTATTGTTTGGTTTTACAAAGACTTCAGAGGATATTTTTGGTATAAGGTTTAAAGATTATCTCAGGGCAATAGTTTCAGGGGTTCATCCAACCATCATGGCTCCAGGAAGTCTGGGGTTCATGAGAATTTGAAATTCTGTTTTACATTTTCCCCCTTTTGATCAGGATTCTTCTATGGAATCTTGGATCAAAATGTTCTTGACTGAAAGACTCTTGATACACACCCACTTAGCTCTTGACTTTAAATACGTTCCTCACCTCCCCTGCTTTGGCATCTCACTTTTATTTTCCAGTTAGCTTAGGCTTTTACCAAAAAAAAAAAAAAAACTGTTGACTTCAGGCTTCTCAACCCAACAAAGTACAGCTGCTACTGGCTGGCAAATTAATATCTAAAAAATACTTCCCACTACCCTCCTGGGTAATGGGACCAAGTTAGAACTCCAAAATCAAAACCAGAAATGAATCGAACCTAATCAGGTCCTAAGAACCTAAGAGAAAGAAATTCGTACTGTGCTCAGATGCCTTATATAGGTCCAGTCCTGAGCTGCTGTCTGAGGGGAGCTAAGAAAGATGGCACCCACATGTAGCTTTCCTCTTGGCTGTTCATATAGCCTGAAATTTTTACTCTGCTATATCCATCTGGCATCAGTACTTCCAGAATGTGTGTGTGTCCGTATAAGCTCAAGTAAAAGAAACAGTAACAAAGAGTTTTCAGTGTTGGGTTTTACTTGTGTAAAATGTTGAAAACCCATGTAGCCAAGTAGCAAAGGAAGTTGTGAGAGTGGTAGACTACCTGTGGGACTCCCATGTCTCCAAAAATAGTGGCTCAAAGCTACCCAGCCCGTCCACCCAGTACTTCCAGCAAGGTGAGCACAAGGTCTCCCACCTTGTGTTCACAGAGTAGCCATTGGTTGCTCTCAGCTTCTTAACACTTCCTTACCTCTTTCTGGTATCCCTTCTCTTCTACCTTGTTGGTACTGACCAAATGCCAAGTGCCCTGAATTCATATCTGCTGCTCTCAACCTATGATTATTCTGCCCACAGTGACTAGTGGTTGGTAAGCAGTTTCTATATTGAGGAGTTTTGTTGTTTCTGACTCGGTTTATAGAAGCCACTGCTAGGGTTAGCATCTGAAGGAGTTCTCTACCATATGGTGACTACCACAGTAGCACATGTTCTAAATTACACAATTAAAAGTTCAGAAAGCGAAGATGATGATTTGAGAAATGACCTAGATGAGAAAAACTTAAGTGCCAAGCTGGTCGACATTGGATACATCACTTCACCCTTCCTGACCTCTATAAAAAGAAGTAGTTCAAGAGGTCCCCACCTATGGGCCAAGGTCCGTTTGCATCATAATCACCTAGAGCCATTCTTAAAAACTCATGTTCCCATACTTTACCACAGTTCTGAATCAGAATCTCCAGGGCAGGGCTATAGGTTATCTTTCTTTAGCAAATAACCCAAGTGATTCTGAGGGGTACCTGGGTTTGGAAACCACTGCAGTACGTGATCTCTCTGGTGTTAAAAGGTCACTGAGTCTGCTGCTGTATTAGCCAGGTTTGGGTGGGGCTGGACCTGGTAAGGGGTGGAGGCCGCCCTCCCTCTTCCAGGAAGTATTTGGGGGAACCTGGGGAGCCTGAGGAGGACGAGGAGGCTACCGCTCTTTACACATCACAAGCTTTCTGGTAACTTTCCTCAGTTCCAATCACAGGAAGGCACCAGGCAGCAGGGCTCTACTGGTCTAAACCATAGCTCTGTGCTGATCCAGAAGCTCCAAAAGTAGAAAAGAGGTCCAAATCCTGCTCCCAGACTTTTGTGAGGATGGACACCAGCAGAATGGCCTGGGGGAGGTTGTTATGAACAACAAAGTGGTGACTTCTTCCCTGAGGTGAGGAAGATTCTTCTTTTTCTGTGCCCTGAGCTGCGGTGGTGCAGTCTGTTACCCTGGAGACCAGCTAACACTTCCCTGTAGTGCAAGCTTCACTGTTCAGTTGCTTGGAGGAACTAGAAGTGGGAACCCAGAGAGGAAGGGCTGCAGGGTGACCAGGAGTCCTTCTCCCAAAGATGGAGAAATAGAGGGAGGAATGCAAGTGAGGGTGAGTGTCACAAGGGTTCGCTGGGGTGGCAAGAGAAAGAGTGGGGGAGGCCCAGACCCTGAGCTCCAGACTGAGTGAGATTTAAGGAGCCTGGGGTCTTAAGCAGAAACCCTGGTGACATACTGGTTAAGAGTTACGGCTGCTAACCAAAAGGTCGGTAGTATGAATCCATCAGGCACTCCTTGGAAACACTGTGGGGCAGTTCTACTCTGTCCTGTAGGGTAGGAATCGACTGAAAGGTAGTGATTTTTTTTTTGGCGGGGGGGGGGGGTCTTAACTATCTCTTCCCTATATGCCAGGCATTGAGCTAGGTGCAGGCGGTACAACAATACACAAGAATGACAGTAGACAAGAATGTGCTGGAGCTGGGGGGTGGTGGGGGACAGACCATGACAACTTGGTGTGAAACAGCATGGGACCAACAATAGGAGGACTCCCAGGAGAGGAAACCATTTCCTCCTTGGGGGTAGGGAGCAGTGAATAGGGTTCAGAAAAGACTTCTTGAAGTTTTCTTGTCAGACTAAAGGGGCATAGGGCATTCCTAGAAGTAGATACAACTTGAACAAAGGCATGGAGGTATCAAGTGGTAAGATATGTGTAAATAAGGTTGCCAGGGAAAGAAGAAAGAAGAGCAATGAGGTGGAGAGGTAAGCCAGGATCCTGAAGGAATGAGAGTGTGTGGAAGGAATGAGAAGCCTTACTAAAAATCTCAACTTGATTATCACAGGGCACTGAAGAGCAAAGGTGGGGTTCTAGACAGGCAGCAATATCACAGGGCACTGAAAAGCAAGGGGGGTTCTAGACAGGTAGCAATATCAACAGCTCTGCAGATCAGAAAAATCATTCTGGTAGCCTAATGGAGAATGGATTGAATGGAGCAAGACTGGAGGTCACTTTGCAGTTAAAAATACAAACCCTGGGGATGGTGTTATCCTGGATAGCTATCTAGGAGAATCCTAAATCCTACTGTTAGGAAGCCAGGTAGTTAGCTGGAAGTTTACTTTTATCTAGTAATCAGTGCCCCCTCTCCCCCTTTGACCAAGATGCAGGCTCCTACAGGGCAGTTTGTGTATTCTTTTCCTTTCCTCCAATCACTCCCCCAGTGTGACATGGGCCCACCTTTGTCTAAACTCTGGACCCACTTGAACTGCATTTATTCAACAGATGTTTTTGAGCAGCTACTATGTTCTGTCGTTAGGTACTGTTGAATCGATTTTTAATTCATAGGAATCCCATGTGATAGTAGAATTGCCCCATAGGGTTTCCTAGGCTGTAATATTTATGTGAGCAGATGGCCAGGCCTTTCCTCCCAAGGAGCCACTGCTTGTTGGGTTTGAAACACCAACCTTTCCATTAGCAACCGAGCACTTAACTGTTGAGCCACCAAGCCTCCTTTACCACGTTCGAGGCAAAGAGGCTATAGCAGTGAATATAAGTCCTGACCCTCATGGACCATAATTATAGCGTGTTTATGAGGGAGGGGAGAGAGAAACAGACAATAAATAAGTAAATATATATAAGGTCAGATTGTGAAACGTGCTTTGGAGAGAAATAAAGCAGTGTGTAGGGAACACTATTGGAGGTCGGATGCCCAAAGCAGATCTCTCTAGATAAGGTTTCATTTGAACCTGAGGTTCAGGCAGTGTCCTGTTCATCACTGCCTCCCCAGTACCAGCTCTCTCTGGCATCTAAGACCCACTGCCATCGAGTCAATTCTGACTCACAGCAACCCTATAGGACAGAGTAGAACTGCCCCATAGAGTTTCCAAGTGTGTAATCTTACGGAAGCAGACTGCCACATCTTTCTCCCGAGGAGCTGCTGGTGGGTTCGAACCGCCAACTTTTTCCAGTTAGCAGCAGAACGCTTAACCTCTATGCCACCAGGGCTCCTCTGGCATCTAATAGGCCACTCTATAAATATTTGTGGAATGAATGCTCACTTCAGTGTTATATGCTGAAGTGATTGAAGATGCAACACATTTTTATGGTATTTTACATGTCTGTAGTACTTTGTATTTTACAAAGCACTTTGACATTCTCAATTTCATTCGATCCTCTTGACAACGGAGTTCAAGCAAGCAGGGCAGATTACTGTTTTTCACAATCCATTTTACAGATGAAGAATTCAAAGGGCCTGCTCTTTCCAGCACACCTCCTTGTTTAGTTAGTTTTAAGCACCCCAGCCCCTCCTCCATCAGCCAGCACAAGGCACCCCAGAATCTAGCCATGCAGCCCCTGAATTCATTAAGTGCTGTTCATCACTCAGTGAGAAGAAGGAATTGAGACACGGGGGAGCTCCTAGTAGCATTTCTGTTTCAACAGTTCCTGCCATAGGAGTTTACCAGCAAAGCTGACTAAAGTAAAGCCAGTTTTGTTTTTTTTTTTTTTTTTTGAGATCTTGCCATATTTGGTGCTTCCCAGAAAACAAGTCATCCTCTGAATATAAGATGAAAGACCCAAAAGAGAAAAGCAAGTTGCTGAGCCATCATTAGGCTATTTAATGATTTCACAAGAACACACATGCTGAATATTCAAGCTGCAACTTCGTTTGGAATGTTTTTCACTTGCTGTGTCTTAGCCAATTTTTTTTTTTTTTTTTTTGGCTGCAGGTGATAAAAACCTAAATGAGCTAGTGTAAGCAAAAAGGTGGAGAATTCTAAGGAACGGGGTATCTCACAGATCCCTGAAGCAGAAAGTGCAGTCAGTTCTCACAAGGGCCTGGAATTAGTAATAGGAAATTCAAGAACCAAGGGAGTTTCTCAACTTCCTCCTCTCCTTTTACCTCCCATCCTCAAAGTATTTGAGTGGCTAACCAAAAGGGCGGCAGTTCCAATCCACCAGGCGCTCCTTGGAAAGTATGGGGCAGTTCTACTCCGTCCTATAGGGTCACTATGAGTCAGAATCGACTTGACGGCAATGGGTTTGGTTTTTGGTTTTGACCAGGCCCTGCTCTGGTGTAGCTTATAGCCTAATGGAAGAGACACATCAATTTTTAAAAATCACGCTAATGAATGTACCATTTCAAATTAGGGTTAAGTATTTTGGAAAAAAAACACAGTTTTATGAAAATTTGTATAACGCAAAGGAACTTGAAATAGAGTGGGAAGCTGGAGAAGACTTCCCAGAAGAAGTGACATTTAAACTAAAGTGCCAAAGATGAGTAGGATAGGGAAGAGGGAAAAAGGAATTTCCAGAGCAAAGACAGCAGCACATGCCAAGGCCCTGTGTAGGAATGTATGGAGTCCCTGGGTGGTGCAAACTGAAGGCTGGTGGTT
Source organism: Loxodonta africana (assembly GCF_030014295.1). Lineage (NCBI taxonomy): Eukaryota > Metazoa > Chordata > Mammalia > Proboscidea > Elephantidae > Loxodonta > Loxodonta africana. The sequence continues at coordinate 78,318,347 of NC_087353.1, forward strand.
CAAATCCTCTAGAGGTGCCTCAGAAGATAGGCCTGGTGATCTCCTTCCAAAACATCACAGCCAGTGGAGCAGAGTTCTACTCTGAAACACATGGAGTCGCCATGAGATGGAATTGACTTGATGGCCACTGGTTTGTGTTTTTTTTTTTTCCAGAAATTGTATAGCATTCCAGGAACTGGGAGGGGGTAGTGAAGTGGGAAAGCTGGAGAAGTGGGCCTCGGCAGCCAGACCATGTGGAGCCTCAAATGCCATCTTAAGAATCTTGGTCTTCACCCTAGAAATAAAAGGGAGCCTTTGAATAATTTTAAGCAAGAGGGAAAAGAGGAGGCGTGGCATTGGATTTATGTTTTTAAAAGATCACTCTGGCTTCAATGAGGTGAATAGATCAGATGGGAGGACTGTGAGGACGCAGGAAGGCCAGTTAGGTGTTACTGCAGTTGTCTATGCTACCACATTGGTGGTGGTCTGGGCTAGAGAAATATCAGCGGAGACAGAGCTATATGGAGCGATTTGAGAGAGGTAAATTGACTCAGAAAAGTAGATGGATAGTGGTTCTTTTCTCTAAGCTAGAGAATAATGAAAAAGGGATAGGTTTGTAGGGAATATCCTGAGTTCAGTCTTGGGCATGTTGAGGTGCTCCAAGTGGGTGGGAATATCCACTGTCAGCGAGTACACAGATCTAGAGTCAGAGTTAGAAGTCTCGGCTTTTGAGGTACTATTAGGAGTTATTGTGTAGATGGTAATTGAAGCTACAGATATGGATGAGATTGCCTAGAAAGAGCAGGGAGTGAGAAGAGTGTGTATGACAGCCTCAAGGAACACCAGCTTATAATGCTCATGTAGAGGAGGATGAGCAATGCAAACTGAGAAGGAACAGGCAGGGAGGGAGGAGTGAGCCAGGAGAGAGTGGCTTCATGCAAACCAAGGCAATGAATCACGGCTCACTCCACTTTTCTCTGACAGTCTTTTCCTGCTTCTAAATACACACAATGGTCTCACAGCTTTTAAATTTCTAATTCCCAGCAAAAGAATCTGATTGATCCATCTTGGATACATGTCTACCATTGATTCAATAAATGGTGATCAGTAGGCTATGGGGTCTCATCCGTTTGAGGGCAGACACAATACGCAGAGAGAAGAACCCAACCTCATCTCATTATTTTTTCCTTCCCACAACCCTGGTCTTGGAATCCCAGTGGTCTGGCCAAATGATCTTCTGTGGCTTACTTGGATAAGCCAAGTTCTTTCCTACCTTGGGGTCTTGACACTTGTCCTCTCTGCCTAATCTAGCCTTCACCATACTCTTAACATGGACCCCTCCTTTTCATCCTTCAAGAAGGTCGAAACTCAAAAGCCATCTTTCCTGACCACCTTACTTATGCAAAGTAGATCACTTCCCTGATTACTCTCTACCATATCATCTTATTTCTTTCTTTCATAGCACTTACCACAACTCGTAATTTACTTAATTCTTTAATATCAGCCCCTCCGTCCCCCCAAGAATGTAAGCTCTGTGAAGACAAAGACAATGTCTATCCCAGTGGTTCTCAACTAGGAATGATTTTGTCCCCAGGGAACATTGGATAATGTCTGGAGATATTTTTGGTTGCCACAGTCGGGAGAGGATGCTATTGGTTATCTAGCGGGTAGAGGCCAGGAATACAGCAAAATACCTTACAATGCACAGGAAAACCTTTACAACGAAGAATCATCTGGTCCAAAATGACAAGTCCCGAGGTAGATAAACTCTGTTAGATTGTTCACCATGGTATCCCCAGCATCTAGCACAATGCCTGACACCTAGTGGGTGTTCACTAAGTATTTATTGAATGAATTAATTGAAGAAGAGTTGAGCTGAACATAGATATACCCCCCAAAGCTGTTGTCTACATGCTGCATTTATCTTTCTCTTTTTCTGGTATTCTTTCCTCCCTAGGAAAATAAGCTTTGATGTTTGTTTTTTTTTAATAATGTCTGCACAAGTTTTCCATGATCAAGATAATAAGTTTCTGGAAAATCATTGGTAAGCATCTTCTCTGAGTTTACAAATGAAAAACCAACAATATTTTGCTCATGGGAATTGAGGGGAAATCTCTGCCTTGACGTGAGATTGGGTGAATAAATGGTCATTACATCACTATATCAGCGTGAGATTGGGTGAATAAATTGTCATTACATGCTTATATCTATGTGAGACTGGGTAAATAAACAGTCATTACATCATTATATCTACCTGAAGGCTTTAGTTATCTGCCAACCAGAATAATATAGTAAAATGTCTTATGAACCTGGAGTCCATATTTTATCAGGACTCTATGAGAATCCTTCCCAGTTACTGCACTGAAATAAAAAATGCTCCTGGAATTCCTTCAGGGTCTAAGGGAAAGAGAGGAAGCAATCGCAGTGTGGCGTCAAAGTTCAGTGCTGGGCATTGATCAAATCACTTTATGTCTTATAGCATGAGGAGAAACGGTGGCAGAGATCCAAAGCAGCCATTGAGCCCGAAGGATATCAGTGGACTTGACCAAAATCCAGACAATGGATTACTGGTTACACATGTCAACCAGACACAGGACTTACTGGTAAAGACCATTGTGCTTTCACTGAGAAGCGGTGCTCTCAAATCATAGTGAGGGAATGCAGGGTGTACTGCCTTCTTGGCCACACCATGAAATATTCAAGAGCATGTGAAAATTCTGCCAATGTTACCAAAGCCTAAAGTCTAAAGAATTTAATTCTAAAATTCCCCTTCCTGAGGTGTGTTTTTCTTTTAGAATTCCCCAAAATCTAGGCCCAGAGATCAGTTTCAGGGAGTGCTATTGGAGCAACAGGGTTATGGCAGAAGAATCAACCTCTAGAATTACCAGAACTGTGATTTTACACTCCATGTGTAAAAGAGCTGTCTTCCCAAGATGGTGAGTGGATTGTTTAGGACTCAGAATTTATTATGCCACGGAAACAGTTGTCATCAGTGGTTGTCAGGTGCAAGGCTAGCCTGTAACCCTTTCCCTCATCTACACTAGAATTTAAGTGTGATACCTTTGAAATGATAGTCAGTCAAAAACAGTAGAGTTATAATGCTGGCAACTAAACAATCAGGAAAATAGTCATATTTTACTTTTCTCATGTTTTGGCACTTAAGAGAAGGCCAGTTTAATTATGAAGGATGTGAGAAAAGGTCAATAGAGTCTTGAGACTCTAAAGGAATTTCTCAAAGGCTTCAGACATTGATAACATGGGTCAGTTCATCTAATTTCATATCAAAATGCATGACTTCCCAGGTGTATGGGAACTAATCTTAACATTTATCGGCTGTCTCTGGGGCTTCTGTTGCCTCACACATGAGCAGCAGTGGGACAGAGGGAAAGGATTGCCCCAACACAAAGACCTTACAGAGCTGTCCACTATGTGAAACACATTGTTGTTAGTTGTCATCCCGTCGGCTCCAAGTCATGGTGACCTTATGTATAACAGAACAAACATTGCTCAGTCCCACACCACCTTCATCGTCATTGGTATGTTTGAGTCCATTGTTGCAGCCATTGTATCAATCCACCTCATTGAGGGTTTCCCTTGCCTTTGTTGGCCCTCCGTTTTGCCCAACACAATGTCCTTCTTCAGTGATGGGTCCCTCCTAATGATGTGTCTAAAGTAAGCAAGTTGAAGTCTTGGACAATATGCTGTGATTCATAGGGTTTTCATTGGCTAATTTTTGGAAGTAGATTGCCAGGCCTTTCTTCGTAGTCTGTCTTAGTCTGAAAGTTCCATTGAAACCTGTCAACCATGGGTGACCCTGCTGGTATTTGAAATACTGGTGGCATAACTTCCAGCATCATAGTACGACACACTGACAGACAGGCTGATTTGTGTTATTTTGTGGATGTAAGGCACAAGGCACATACTTTAGTATGTTCAGTATGCCCTACAGGCAAAATCTATAATGTGTTTAATAGTGGATCTTCACATATTAATTATACAAAATCCGTGTCTTAAAATACCATAGATCATTTTAAATGTAGGAAAAATGGAAGAAAGGTGAGTTAAAAGTCTACTATGCTCTTTTTTTTTTTTATGCTCAGTGTTAATCAACCAGGGAGATGGCTTGGTTCTGGAAGATGAAGAGAGTGCCATCTAGTGTTCAGATGATATGCAGCAGTGTTGCCCTAAGTGTGGGACAGGTATTGCGGTTTTAAGCCAGGCTGCTGAAGGACAGGACGTTAATTAGCATAGAATCACCCAAGAATGCTCTTACTTTTTCAATCATTCTCTCTCAACCCTTCACGAAGAAAAGTCACAGTTTGGTGCTGGTTTAGAGAGGCAATATGGTGTCGTGGTTACCAGCATGACTTTAGCTATACTGCTTGAGATCTGCTCCACCACTTACCAATTGTGAGACCTTGGGCAAGGTACTTAAATTCTCTGTGCCTCAGTTTCCCTGTCAGTAAGCAGGGGTTAGTCATAGAAGCTACTCTGTCAAATTAAACAAGTTAATATATGGAAAGTGCTTAACAAGTAACAAGTGCTATTTAAGTGTTTGCTGTGATTATTAGTGTGTTTTCACACTTCTTTAACATTTCCCAATGTCTTTTTGAAACAGGGAGAGCAGGCCTTGGGTGCAGAACTTAAGGCATACTGCTCCATCTAGCTGGAATATATAACAGCAGCATTTTATTTTCATTATCTTTGTTTTATGATTACCTTCTACTTTTTTTTTCTACTTATCGTCAAACCTGAGGGAGAAATGAATCATCGATAGGAACTGTTTATGCAAGAATAATCAGGCATATGTTCTAGTCTGTCGGAGCTTTACAATGCCCAGATGACAGGTGAAGAAAGTGACTTTCCCAGTGTCACAAAGCTAGCAACTGAGGGACCCCAGTGAGCTCACTCCTTTCTTCATCTCTCCTGTACTTCCTCTATCCTTTATAGCCCATTCAGCCACAGCAGACATTTGCAACCCCTTGTCTGCCACCTAAAGTTCCCTGGTGGTGCAGTGGTTAAGAGCTTGATGGCTAACTAAAGGGTCGGCAGTTCAACCCCACCAGCCACTCCAGTCAGCTTCCGTAAAGATTACAGCCTAGAAAACCCTATGGGGCAGTTCTATTCTGTCCTCTAGGGTCGCTATGAGTCGGAACTGACTCAACAGCAGTGGGTTTGGTCCACCACCTCACCTGCAGTGAAAGCCCTAAGAAATACAAACCCATCAAAACTCACTTAGGGCTTGAGCAGGTGTCCAGGAGACAGGTGAAGAAGCCTTCTTTGAATCTGGATTGGGGTCCAAATGACTTAAACAGTGCTCGAGCCCATCGCACTGTGGTCAGATGCTGTGGGATGGTGTCTCTGACAGTGGACTGAACCAGCCTTCCCTTATGATGCCCTTCTATACCCTAAGTGAGTTGTGACCAACTCAGGCAACATTTAAGGCCCATCTCTACCACCTAAACAGAACAGTGATTGTGCTGGAGGTTCCTGCAGAACTCCCCACTGATCCGGGCCATGCACCCCTGTCCAGCCTCCTCTCCAGTCATACTATCCCTTATTCACTATATTCCAACCACAGAGGCCACCTTTCTGTTCTTCAAATACTCCAATCCCTCCCCACCTCCACGCTCCTGCCTGGGCTGTGCTTTCCCTAGTAATACACAGAGCTGGCTCCTTCTCATCCTTCAGCTCTCAGCTCAGAGAGGCTGTCTCCAACCCCCACCCCAACCTAAAGTGGCCTCCCCATCTTCACCCCCTCATCATTTTCTCTCACATTCCCCTGCTTTATTGCGAGAGCTCCTCCTTTCTCTAATTGTTAAGTACATTGACTTACTTCCTAGTTTACTGTCCCTCTTTCCATAATAGAATGTAAACTCCAAGAAGGCAAGAACGTGACTATCTTGTTCACATTGTAGCCCTAGCACCAGGAACAGTGCCTGACCTGTAGGAAAGGCTCAGAAATGCCCACCGGACAAAAGAAGGAAGACATGACAGCCTCCAGAAGAGGTGAAGAAGGCAAAGCAGACTCAGGGTCTCAGATCAGCACTCTCCACCTTCTGGCTTTTCCAGAAGGCATAGCCAGTAGTGAATGTTTGCCGTGAGCTACTTCAACTCCACCACCAAGGCTACCACCCATATCTTGAGTTTAGCACTATGTAAGCGACAGGCCCATCACTAGCTACAAGCAAGGGAGTGTCGTCTATTCCACAACCAAGGCTCCTCTGATGGCTAGGAAATTCTTCCCCTAAAACTGTCATCCACTGCCCCTACAACTCTCACCCACTGACTGCTCTTAGTTCTGGCCTCTGGGATGGATAGAATAAGCCCATTCCATCTTCCACCAGTTAGTGAACAAACGTTTGTTGAGGATCCCACAGCCTGACAGGGAAGCAGAACTCACACCCAAAAAGATAGAGAACAGATGTGTGGGAATAGGTCAAGACCAACAAACTGAGAGGGAGTCAGCCACCATCAATTGCATTTGGCAGAGGCTTGAAGACAGGCAGGGGAGTGGGAAAGCTTGGTTGTGAACAAAAGGGATGGCTTTAGGTATGTTCTGGTTATTGTCGGGGGGAGCTGGAGGCAGGCTAACTAGAAGTGGGGCATCTTATGTGATTGGTTTGTGGAGCGTTTTTGTCTTTCCCTGGTTGATCCTGAGTTGGAAGAGAAGGAAAAAATTAGGGAAGCTGGCAGTCACTGACCAAGTCCTGGCTGTTCTAGGACATTGGTCGTTTGGCTGCCTGGACTGGTTGCTGCAGAGGTTGTGGGACAGAGCTCTGTTGTCATGTATGTTCTAGCTATTGTCTGTTTGTATACTCAGTTTCCCGCGAGGCGGCATGTGGTGAGTGACCCTTGAATTGTCTAGCCACATACTGGACCCTTCAGGTGGGGATGAGGTGTGTTGGGGGAGAGTAGGTATTTCCAGGGCAACTAGCCCAGAGCACAGGCTTCCACATCCACCTGTTCCCTCAGCAAGGTGAGTTCTTAAAACAGATAAGCTCCTTTGGTGTTGGCAAGCCTTGGGTATCTGGGTGAAGGGAACCTAGGGCACCCTCAGCCTTGCCCTCTCTTTCCAGTATTCTGTTTGATTCTGGTTTCTGTCTTGCAGAAGCTGCAAGAGAGCGAGACCCAGCCTTCGGCTGGGGAGGACTCTGAAGATTGGCTTTCAACTCACAGTTTACAGTCTGAGAAACTCACCTTGCCTGACCTGATAAGTCAGGGCACAGCTGTCCTGTAAGTGTGAAGCCTCCCCTCACCTGCAAGCCTGTATGCCACACCCAGCCCCCTCGACCCAGGAGACCCCTTCATAAGGCTTTGCTTCTTTAGGGAGGAGAGCAGCAATGTCAGACAGAAAGTGCATTTCTCCACCCAGGTCATCCAGCATTTTGAATCAAAGCTTTCTGAGTAAGTATGTTTCTGTGCCCTCCCAACAACCCCAGGGTACAGAATTATCTCATTTTAGTGCCTGAACATAACACTGTTCAAACAGCAATCTCTGTAGAACCTTGGGCAGATTTCTTCCCACTTGAGGCCCAGTTCCTCTTTTCTGAGGACCCCTGGTGGTGCAGTGGTTAAGCACTCGACTGCCGACTGAAAGGTCAGTGGTTTGAACCCACCAGCGGCTCCTCTGGAGAAAGATATGGCAGTCTGCTTCCGTAAAGATTTGCAGCCTTGGAAACCCTATAGGGCAGTTCTACTCTGTCCTGAAGTGTCACTGTGAGTCAGAATGGACTCAGTGGCAATGGGTTTGGTTTTCCTCTTTTCTCAGATGACGAGGTTAGACCAGATCAATGTTTCTCAGCCTTGAAAATCCATGGTCGTTTTGGACGAACATAAAATCTCATAGCCTCATTTGATTTTTAATGGTTAAGAGTGATCACACTTTCATTGCCTAGTTGGTTGGGCTCATCCCTTTGCAGATGCAAATGTCAAAAATATGCATGCACCCCCACTCCCAAACCCCATTTTGATGGCACATTATACATGAAAATACACCCACACCTACATACGAACACACCAGCACACCTCTTGATGACCAGTAAACAGCATGATCCCTCAGATTCAATTCCAGCTAAGGGTTCTTAAAAGATTGTAAAGGTAGTTAATAAACCAGTGAACTAGGTGCTGACTCCAACTCCACGTGTGTCAGAATAGAACTGTGCTCCCCTGGGTTTTCAGTGGTTGGTTTTTCAGAAGTAGATCACCAGGACTTTTTTCCAAAGCACCTCTGGGTAGACATGAACTTCCAACCTTTCAGTTAGCAGCCGAGCCTGTTAACTATTTGCACCATCCAGGGACTCCGTAGCGAACATTTATTACTGTGTCAGGAATTCTGCTAAAGGCTGTATGCATTATCTTTTTTAATCCTCACAACAACTTGAAGTATAGTAGTATTTTCAGGCCAGTTCACCACAAGTCAGCTGCTAAATAACCATTCACCTAATGACCAAGTTTCCAAATTTATCAAAACATTTTAACAATAAATTTTGCAGCAATTTTTATGAGGTCGGACCGTTTAACCAGTTTTAAAGATTTCTGTGAAGTTTTGGTTGGTTAGTATTCATTTTGATTCCGGAGCAGAATGTTCAAGTCTATTCTGTTAATTGGTCATTAGGAAAACTGATTTTCAGAGAATTGGCTTTCAGTAAATTGATTTTTGGTGAATTGATTTAGAGTCCTGTTATTATCTTCGTGTTGGAGATGATGAAACTGGGGCCCAGAGACCTTACCGCATTTGTCCAAGGACACACAGCTCATAAATGGCAGAGCTGAATTTCAAACACAAGCATATCTCATTACAAAGCTCATACTCTTAGCTCTGTTTACCCACATGTATCCGTTATAACCCTACCCATCATCCACACCCATCATTTCACATCCAAAGGCCTTACTTGCTCCTCTCTAGGTCCCCAAATCCCACCTGCCCTCAGTGAGAGTGATTCAATTAAATTCGAGTGACCAAATCCTTACCTTGAGCACCTGTTGTGTGCTAATCTCCAACCAGCCATTGGAGTGGTTTGCAATAACGGAAATTCAAGAAGTTCCCCTGGCTACCTTAAACCAAAAATATCCCCTGGAGTCTTAAAACCAAACATGAGTTTAGCTTAAATAGTAAAGAATGTCTGCCTTGAGCATTGTGCTCTTTTAAGAACTATCTGTATGGGATCGAAGTGACAACAGCAACTCAGAAGATTAGGTAGGAGCCTTATGGGGCAGTGAGTTTATGTTAATGGGGGAGGAACAACTCAGAGAAGGAGGGTGAGAATGGTTGCACAGACTCCAAGAATGTAATCAATTTCGTTGAATTGTTCGTGTAGAAACTGTTGAATTGATGTATGTTTCACTGTGTATATTCTCAACAACAAAAAATAAATAAATATTTTTTAAAAAGAAGTTAAAAAAAAAAGTTCCCCTGGCAACTTTTCAGAAACTAAGTTTTTTATTAATCATTCTACTGAGACGTTTCTGCTGAAATGCCTCGACTGTAGCTTCAGGACCAGTTTTCCAAGAGACTGGAAATAGTCTCATCTGAGGAGACACAGATGTGAGCAAGTGTAAGAGTGTTCTTCCACCTTCCACATGAGAAAGCACTCCCCTATCCTGCACAGACCTACACTCACTTAGCAGCCTACCCCTCATTCCAACAAACCGGAGCCGGTTATAATGTACATTGATTACATCGCCAAAACAGCAGCATCTACACTCTTGAACCCTTTCACAATTCCCTCAGTCTTGTACCTGGTGCCCTGGCAAACTAATAGTCATATTATCTTTGCTAGATTTGCGTTATATTATCTTGAGTGCTTTAGACACATTTCAAAAAAAATGCCATCCGCACCTTCCTTCCGTGTACGTTAAGTGGCTGTGGCTCACTGATGAAGCTGACCTCGGGTGACAAGTATATCTGATGTTTTGGCAGAGCTATCGAACTCTATCAACAGAGAATTCAGTGGCTTACTGAAAACAGCAAGAAGGTAACCAACATAGATTTCGTTCTTTGCCCTCTTTCACTCATTCCATCTGTATTACTTAGAACTCTTTCCGTTGCAAATGATAGACCCCAACTTAAATTGGTTTAACCTAAAAAAGGAATTTCTGACCCTCAGGAATGAAAAGCTCAGGCACAGCTGTATCCAGATGCTCAAATGATGTCATCATTTCTCCTTGTCTCTGAGTTCTGTTTCCTCTGTTGTTGTTGTTAGATGCTGCCTGGTCTGTTCCTACTCATAGCGACCCCATGCACAACAGAACGAAACACAGCCCGGTCCTGCGCCATCCTCACAATTGTTGCTTGCTGTGCTTAAGCCCATTGTTGCAGTCACTGTGTCAATCCATCTCGTTGAGGGTCTTCCTTTTTTTGGCTGACCCTCTACTGTTTCCTCTCATTTGGTTTTATTCTTAGGAAGTCTCTCCTCAGGCTTGGTAAGGTGGTCACCAGCAGCTCTAAGCTTACTTGTCACCAGTTAGATAACTCCAGTGGAAAGGGACCTTACTTTCCTGTCCCAGAACATCCATCCAAACCTTGAGATTGACTCTTATTGGCCAATTTACATCAGTCACCACAGCCAAGGAGAGGAGCTATACTAACTGTCTAAGACTGGAACTAGTGCTCACCATGGGAAAAGCAGGGATGGGAGAAGTGGGGGGAGACTGGGTAAACCGAACCTAAACCTCATGGACTGGGAAAGGGAAACAGATGGTTGTACATGAAAACCATTGTGTTGTTACTGAAAAGGGGAAATGGATCCTGGACAGGTGAAAACAGCAAATGTCCACTAGACTATTTAATCTCAGAGCCATAATGACCTTCTGAACATAACTTTCCCAGAAAATTTGATTAAACGTTTTCCTCAAACCCTAAGAGTAGAATAGTGATCATGGGCAAATTAACCTTCGATTTTCTTTCTTATTTGCTTTAGCTTATTTTCCTCCAACTGATACTTCTCTGGCTCACTATTTGCCTTCACCCTTAAGTTATCCTCAACTCTTGTTTTAAACCCTGGGGCGGGCAGATGCTGAAATTCATGCTCCCCACTCCCATCTGCCACTTCTACACAAGACCAGTAGGTGATGTCATAGTACTGAGGCTGCCTGTCCTGACCGTTTCTGGGGTGTAGTCTACATCTCAGATCCAGAACCTCCTTCGCTTTCTTAGACTCCATAGCAGATGCATTGTTTTCAGCTGTGGCACCCCGTCCCCCCCGCCCCGGTTTCACGTGGTAACACAGGCAGAGAGAACCCCACCCATTAACCCATTGCTGTGGAGTCAGTTCTGACTCATAGCAACCCTATAGGACAGAGCAGAACTGCCCCATAGAGTTTCCAAGGCTGTAATCTTCACAGAAGCCGACTGCCACATCTTTTTCCCTCAGAACAGCTGGTGGGTTCCAAGTGCCGACCATTTTGTTAGCAGCCAAGCACTTAATCACTTCACCACCAGGGCTCTTTGGAAGAACCCAGAGGGATAAAATCCTCAGATACCCAGAAAACATTAATTCAGGGAATGTTGTTTTCACCTACCCATCCCCATCGCCCTGTGGCGGGGATAGATAGGTGCTTCCCACTCCTCCCCCCACCCTTTCTGATGGAGATACAGGGAACCATGAAACAAGCCCAGATTAGATCCCAGGGAATCAATGGCCCATAATTAAATCATCAGGCCTCTGAATGCTGAGGCAGCCTGAGTGATTGATAAGCCCTGACTGGAGAGAGTTCCAGATTGCTCTGTCAGTAAGGCCACAGGCAAGAGGGCTCACTTCTCTGGGTTTCTGTCTCTATAGCTGATTTATGAGACTAAGATTGATCATCTGGACATAAGTTTCCTTGAAAGTTTGCTTAATCATTTTCCTCACACCCCAAGGGTAAAATCGTGATCAAATGCAAATCAGCTATCGCAGGGGCTACAAACTAGTGGCATGCAGGCCAATTCTGGTTACAGCGACATTTTCTTTACAAGTGAGTTGCCAACATTTAGAAATCCTGGTGTTTCACCTTTATGTGTGCTTCTGGGCTTCTCTGGCATCACTGGGCTCCAATTCCCTCTGATGTACTTGTTCACTTATTTCTATGGGATACATTTCTAGAATTTCAGTGCTAGTGGTTAAGAGCTATGGCTGCTAACCAACAGGTTAGAAGTTCGAATCCACCAGCAGCTCCTTGGAAACCCTATGGGGCAGTCCTACTGTCCTGTAAGGTTGCTGTGTGTTGGAATTGACTCTAAGGCACCTAACAACAACATGTTTTCAATTACAAAACCTCTAATGGCAATTTCTTTTCTTTTCTTTTAAATTTAAAAGGAATAAAACTGACTCTAAATTTGAACAACTCCTGGCCCCTGAATTGTCAGTGTCCTAGGAAAAAAAAAAAAAAAGAAAAGACCTCATTAATTCAACAAATATTTATTGGGTGATACTTCGTATCAGGCAGTCTTCTAGGGTTGGGCATGCAAATCTGACCAGTACGAAGGTTCTCCTTCATGGAGTTTACAGTTCAGTGGAGAAGGGCAGACAATGAATAAATTAACAATTAATATGCAAGGTCAGTTAGTGATAGTGCTATAAAGAAAAATAAAGCAGGGTAGGGGAATAGAGTGTAGGATAGAAAGAGGGCTGTTTAGATAGAAGGACCAAGGAAAACTTCTCTGAGGAGAAGACATTTGAGCAGACGCCTAAAGGAAATGAGAGAGTAAACCATGGAGAGATCTATTCCAGAATGTTCCAGGCAGAGTAAACAGCAAATGCAAAGGCCCTGAGATAAGAACAAGCTTGACATTTTTCAGAAGCAGCAAGCAGGCCAGGATGTCAAACACAGAGTGAGCAATGTGTAGAGCACAGGAATGAGATTAGAAAGCTGGGCAGGTTCAGATCAATGAGGCCCTGGCAGGGTTTGGATTTTATTCCAAAGGTAAGGGTTTTAAGCAGGAGAGTGACATGCTCCAGTTTATGTTTCAAAAAGATCACTCTGGCTGTTGTGTGAAGTGACAGTAGAGGGCAAAGGTGGAAATGGGAAGACCAGGTGAGGTGAGAATGATGGTGGTTTAGATTCAAGTGCTCCAGTGATGGGATGAGAAATGCTTTGATTCAGGTGTGGATGGATTAGATAGGTTTTTGGTCAGAGTGCCTGGGTGAATGCTTAAAGCCATGAGATGAGGAAACTGAGGGAGGAACAGGCTTGAGGATGAAAACCAAGAGGTCTTGTTTTTAACATATAAAATCTGAGAGACATATTAGACACCCAAACAAAGACATTGAGCAGGCGATTGGATGTACATGTCTAGAACTCAAAGAGAGCTCTGCCTGGAGCAGAAACTTGGATAATCATCAGCATACCCATAACCCGTTGCCATGGAGTTGATTCCGACTCGTAGTGACCCTACTGGACAGAGTAGAACTGTCCCATAGAGTTTCCAAGGAGCACCTGGTAGATTCAAACTGCCGACTTTTTGGTTAGCAGCCATAGCATTTAACCACTATGCCACCAGGGTTTCCCATCAGCATACAGATGGTATTTAAAGCCATGAGAATGTATGAGATCATTTAGGGAGCAAGTGCAGGACAGTGGTTCTCAACCAGGGACAGTTATGTCCATCAAGGAACATTTGACAATGTATCTGGAGGCTTTTTTTATTGTCACAACTGGGGGTGGGGGTGCTACTGACATATAGTTGATAGAGGACAAGGATGCTGCTAAACATCCTACAATACAAAGGACAGCCCCATGCAACAAAGAAATACCTGGTTCACAATTTTAATAGTGCTGAAGTGTAGAGAAAGCCCTAGTGTAGATAAACAAGAGAGTGGAAGATAGAGCCCTAGCCCAGTGCTTCCCAAACTGTAGTCTGCCACCAAATCACCTGGTGGTCTTGTTAAAAATATGTACTCTACTAGGGAAGTAAGTCTAGGGTAGAACCCAAGATTCTGCATTTCTAACAAGTTCCTAGGTGATGCTGATGCTGTTGGCCCATGGACCACACCTTCAGCAGCAAGGTCCTTGGGCACTGCGATATTTAGAGTTTGGGATGAGAAGGAGGGTCTGTCTAGCAAAGAAGGTTAAGAAGGACTGACAAGTGAGGTGGAAGCAAAGGAAAGAGAACGCAGTATCCTGAAAGCCAAGTGCACTAAATGTTTCCAGTTGTTGAATTCTTGACAGTGAAACTGTGTCATATGCTGCTCAACGTTTGAGAAAATTGAGAATTTAGATTTGACCATTGAGTTTGTCAAGAGAGACTCCTGGTCATTTATCACTGTGAAAAGTGTGGTTTCAGAGGAGTGGCGATGTGAGAGCCTAATTTGAGTGGGTCCCAGAGAAAATGAGAGGGAAGGAAGTGGTGCTATAACAGGAAGCAGAAAAATGAGGTGGTAGCAGGAGGGAGAAGTGGGGTCTTGAAAGGTTTATTTCTTTCTGAAGATGGGTGATATTATAGCCTATTTGTGTGGTGATGGAAATAATACAATAGATAAAGAGAAACTGATGATCCAGGAGAAGGGATGATTAGTCATCTAGACCTGCTATAATAGAAATACCGTAAGTGGATGGCTTTAACAAAGACAAGTTTACTCTCTCACAGTCAAGTAGGCTATAAGTCCAAATGCAGGGCGTCAGCTCCAGGGGAAGGCTTTCTCTTTCTGTTGGCTCTGGAGGAAGATCCTTGTCCTCAATCTTCACCTGGTCGAGGAGCTTCTGAAGCAGGGACCGCGGGTCCAAAGGACATGCTCTGCTCCAGGCGCTGCTTTCTTGGTGGTATGAGGTTCCCAACTCTCTGCTTACTTCCTTTTCCTTTTATCTTTTGAGAGATAAAAAGTGGTGCAGGCCATGCCCCAGGGAAACTCCCTTTACATTGGATCAGGGATGTGACCTGGTAAGGGTGTTACAATCCCACCCTAATCCTCTCTAACATAAAATTACTATCACAAAATGGAGGACAACCACAGAATACTGGGAATCATGGCCTAACCAAGTTGATACACACATTTTTGGGGGGACATAATTCAATCCATGACATTAGGCAAGAAGGATAAGAGAGTCAAAGAGTTGGTTTTAGGTGGTTGAGCCTATGTAACTTAAAAAAGACAAAGTGTGTAGGCACAGGGGCATGGAGGCTGGTAGATTCTGCAGTGGGAAAATTAAAATAAACAAACAAAAAAATTCTCTTCTGGTTGCTCAGTGAGATTGGAGGCCAAATTATTTGCTAAGCATGCAGAAAAGGAATTGTTGGAGGCATGAGGAAAGACGAGAAGATGTAAGATAGTCATGTCTGAGATTGGTTGCTATGGGATGAAAGAAGTCTGACCAGTAAAGTGCCCAGTACAAAGTGTGGCATAGAGAAACACTTCTGTAGTTTTTCAATCAAAAGTGAATTGAACAGGAAAACTAGGTGTCCATTAAAGCAAGATATAAAGCGAAAAGCATCACATGGAACCTACTGCCCCGAGAGAACTATCAATTTCACATGAATGAAAGTTCCATCTCAGGATGCAGCTATAACAGGATGAACACTTATGTGTGGAATGAAACAACATTGGTACACGGGAAACAATAGCTGTTAGAAATGTAATGACACTCACAGCAATACCATTGCTGCCAGCAAGCTTAACACATCTGCCTTTGATTGGTAAAGTAGGCAGACCATAAGAAAGAATATAAAGAAATTAAATGAGATAAGCCAATGTAATCAGATATCAAACGTTATATCCTAC
Source organism: Loxodonta africana (assembly GCF_030014295.1). Lineage (NCBI taxonomy): Eukaryota > Metazoa > Chordata > Mammalia > Proboscidea > Elephantidae > Loxodonta > Loxodonta africana. The sequence goes on from NC_087353.1 coordinate 78,334,024, forward strand.
AAAGGATGCTTTTCTATTGTTGCCAACTTTTCTATAATGAATGTGTGTTACCTTTATCAGAGTGGATGATAAATATTAGAGGAGACGAAGTTTAAATACGAGGCTGGCACAAATTAGGAGAAGATAATGCCCAGAGCTAAAGTCAAGATATTGGGTTTTGCTTTTTCCTTATAAAATGGGGCTTCCATCTGCTTCTTCTTGTTGAGGTGAGAATGTTTGCACCTCTGTCTCTCTGGGAGCTGCTTAGCGAAAGGTTTAAGAGAAGCGCAAACGTTTTTGCTTGCTCTTTCAGAATGCTCTGTTTGGTTTTAGGCATTTGGCCTCATCAAGGGAGCCAGAGTCGGCATCCTCATTGATTCGTCAGTGGTCAACAGTGGTCCTCAGAAAGAAGAGCTCCAAAACGACCTCATGGTAAGTCAGGCACAGAGAAGTACCTGGAGTCACCCCTCCTCTCCTCTTGGGGAGCTTGCTACAGGGCTTTGTTATTTTGTCACAGCAAGTGCAAAATATGTCTTATAAAGAACAGTTCACAATTAATTAGCACCTACAGCTAAAGAAGTGTGTTGAGCTGTGAGAGACTCAACCACAGAAGTTATCAGCTGCAGTGTGAACTTCTAGTATTCTCACCATAGCAGTACCTACCAACTAGAACGTGCCTCAGGGGCCCACAGTTCCCTGGAAAGAGGATGTGAAGGCGGGACTCAGTTGGAGACTGGCTGCAGCATACCTTAGAATGGGGCTTCCTGGCCTTTTCTAGAGGGAGGAGCTATTCTAGTTTCTTTGGCTTGTCCCTGAAGGAGACAGTATTGGCAGTCTGAGTCCATGAGAGGGAAGCGAAGAACTCTGGAGTCAGGTGCTGGAGTCGAATCCCAGCCACCTCCACCATTTTTGGGCTGTGTGACCGTGTTACCTAATCCCTCTGTGCCTTAGCTACCTCCTCTGTAAATGGGAATGGCACCTCATAGGGTTGCCGTCCGATGAAAGGAGTTGGAGCAGTAAAGTGCCCAGAGCATAAATAAATAAATAAAGTGCCAGGGCATACAAAGCCCGGCTTCTGTAGTCTCTGTGAAGTAACATGGAGGGGCTGTTTTCTTATGGGAACCCCTAGAGCTTTGCGTGTGGACCATAGCAGCAATAGCCTGTTCAAGGACCCTTTATAAAGCTCAATATGAACCACTCACCCAGGCTTGTTCCCTGTCCCTGGTCTCAGCCTGTGTCAGGGAACAGGACTTTGTCAGTTCAAGTTCCCCTTCATGACAAGGCCACAAAACCAAGTTTCCAAAAGTCCACCAATGGGTCTAATATTAGCGAGGGCAAGACTCATGTTAGTGGCATGCAGGTGAAATTTCCAGCTGGCCAGAAAGAAGGGGGAGGAGTTATCTTTACTGTTGGCTACTCATCAGCTACTGCTTGGGAGTGTCAGTCTGCTGTCACACCCATCACTCCCATTACTCCATCCCCAGATCATATACCTAGGAGAGAAATCACTGCCCCCCACCTCTGTCCTCCCTCCCTGGGTGCTGCAATTAAGTTCCAAGGATGCAGCCGTAGTGCATGCTGAGATGGCCAGCTAAGACCCTCATTGCACCCATACCCCAAGATCCAGGGTGCAGCAGCCGTAAGGTGCTGCTCCAGGAGAGAACTTGAGTTGTCAGCCAATGGAAGTGAATGAGGACACAGTCAGGGTGGTCAGAAGACCCATGCCCCACTCCCACCAGACACACAGTCATGGAACAAGCTGGGACGAGCAGCTAGTGTGCACATACCACCGGTCCCTAGCTGGGAGACACAATGGGCAGAAAGCAGATGTCATCTTTGGGGTGCTAAACTCAAGCAGCCCCGTTTTCTGCATAGCTCACACTCAGGCCCTCAGGGTCCAGCCAAAGCAAGAGAGGGGAAGCCAGGCTCCTCATTTCCCTCTGGCTCTGGGAGCAGTGCAGTCCTTTTGTCTGGCAGAGACTTATTGATGAGCAGCTGAGCCACAAGGAGAAGCTGTACGTCCTCTCTTTCAGCACCACCACCAGGGCCCTCTGGCCAGACCCAGTGGAAGTCAGCACCTCCACGTGAGTGGCCACCCCGCCTACCTGCCTCTGCAAGGATGTTTATTTGTTCATTTTCTTGCCTAAATGTTAGTGTCCTTGTTGTATGAATAAAGCTCAAACCCCAAGATCCCAATAGATACAGAGATAGTTCACAAAAGGGGAAACATAGGTAGCCAACACCTTTTGGAAAATGTTCACCCTCGCGAACCATCCACAAAATGAAAGGCAAAACATCCACGGGACACCATTTCTATTCAACTAGCAAAGGACAGCTGTATTATTATGAAAATAACACATGGTCATTTTTTTTTTTTAAATCAAAGCAGTACAGAAGAATAAATGATGGCAAGTGAGTTCCCCTCCGACCCCAGACTCCCAATCTCGCCTCTCAGAGGTGACCAACAATAACAGTGTCTTAGATCCGCTTCCAGAGACAGTCTATGCGCAAACACGCAGCTATGTGCTTATCCTCTTTTATTTAAACATAAACAGAAGCACATAACACTGTTCTGCACCTTGTCTCTTTCACCTGACAGTAGATCTTGAATATCGTTCTCTATATTTTTTATATATACATAGCTACCTCACTATTATGGAGGCATGATGATACAGTGGTAGCATTTTTGCTTTCCATGCGGGAGACCCAGGTTCAATTCTCGGCCATTGCACGTCATGCACAGCCACCACCCATTTGTCAGTGGAGGCTCCCGTGTTGCTGTGATGTTGAAGAGGTTCAGCGAAGCTTCCAGACTAAGATGGACTAGGAAGAAAGGCCTGGCAATCTACTTCCAAAAATCTAATGAAAACCCTATGGATCACAATGGTCCAATCCACAACCGATCATGGGGATGGCACAGGATCAGGCAGCATTTTGTTCTGTTGTGCATGGGGTCACCATAAGTTGGGGGCTGACTTGACAGCAACTAACAACAACAACTTCTTTATTTTTAATGGCTACATAGATTTCCATTGCATGGATGTACTATAACGCGTTTAACTATTCCTTTGTTTGGGGACTAGTTTATAGGGGGGAGTGCAAGAGGTTTCTTACTTATACCGGTTAGTAGAAATTTCCTTTGTGTGAAGGGAGAACATTCTTTTTTGTTGTTTTTTAATTTTTATTGTGCTTTAAGTGAAAGTTTACAAATCAAGTCAGTTTCTCATACAAAAATTTATATACACCGTGCTATATACTTCTAATTGCTCTCCCCCTAATGAGACAGCACACTCCTTCCCTCCACTCTCCATTTTTGGGTCCATTCTGCCAGCTTCTGACCCCCTCTGCCTTCTCATCTCCCATCCAGATAGGAGCTGCCTACATGGTCTCATGTGTCTGCTTGATCCAAGAAGCTCACTCTTCACCAGTATCATTTTCTACCCCATACTCCAGTCCAATCCCTGTCTGAAGAGTTGGCTTTAGGAATAGTTTCTGTCTTGGGCTAATAGAAGGTCTGGGAACCATGACCCCAGGGTTCTTCTAGTCTCAGTCAGGCCATTAAATCTGGTCTTTTTACGAGAATTTGAGGTCTGCACTCCACTGCTCTCTTGCTCCCTCAGGGGTTCTCTGTTGTGTTCACTATCAGCGCAGTCATCAGTTGTAGCCAGGCACCATCTACTTCTTCTGGTGTCAGGCTGATGTAGTCTCTGGTTTATGTGGCCCTTTCTGTCTCTTGGGCTCATAATCACTTGTGTCTTTGGTGTTCTTCATTCTTCTTTGCTCCACGTGGGTTGAGACTAACTGATGCATCTTAGAGGGCTGCTTGCTAGCATTTAAGACCCCAGATCCCACTCTCCAAAGTGGGATGTAGAATGTTTTCTTAATAGATTTTATTATGCCAATTGACTTAAATATCCCCTGAAACCATGGTCCCCAAACCCCCTCCCCTGCTACGCTGTCCTTAAGGGAGAACATTCTTGATCACCAACCATGTGTTAGGTACTGCGTTGTCCTCTGTTTAAAAGAGAGACTTTACAGTTATAATAAAGACTTATTAGCACCAAGCTGAGATTTCCCTTTTTGTCACACCGAAAGAGAAGTGAAAAGAGCAGGACTCTCTTGTTAGCACCATGCAATGAATTGAACAAAGAAAGCACCGGGTCAAGTCATTTTCCCTCTCACCAGTGAGATGCATCCCATTCTACTGGGGAAGTAGCTGCACAGCGCCTACTCTTAGAGCCCTTGTAGGGCTAGGGGATTAACTCCATGCTCCGGGCTGAGGTCTGCCTCTAGGAGAGCTGTGTGTGGGGATGGGAAAGGGGGCACTCAGCCCCAGACTCTCAAATAGCAGAGTGGCTACAAGCTTAGGTTGTAGAGTCAGACCTGTGTTGAAATCTCAGTTTTACCGGTTACTTGCAATATGACCTTGGGCAAGTCACCTACCTCTGAGCCTCAGTTTCCACATCTCTGTTGTTGTTAGCTGCTGTTGAGTTGACTCCAATCCATGTACAACAGAGCAAAACATTGCCCAGACCTCTGTCATCTTCACAATCACCAGCATGTTCAAGTCCATCATTGCAGCTATTGTGCCAATCCATCTCACCCAGGGTCTCCCTTGCCCTCGCTGTGCCAAGCATGATGTCCTCCTCTAGCAAGTGATCTCTCTTGATGACATGCCCAAAACAAGGAGTCTGATGCAGCACTATTGTGATCCATAGGGTTTTCATTGACTGATTTTCAGAAGTAGGTCACCAGGCTTTTCTTCCTAATGTGCCTTAGTCTGGAAGCTCTGCTGAAACCTGTCCACCATGGGTAACCCTACTGGTATTTGAAATACCAGTGGCATAGCTTCCAGCATTACAGCAACAAGCAAGGTACCACAGTATGACAAACTCACCGACAGGTAGAGGTCTTCATCTCAAGAGAGGAATAGTGGTACCCTTCTCAAAGAGTTACTGTTAGGCTTAAATGAACTAACATTTGTACTGGGCCTGGCACCTAGAAAGAGGACTATAGGTTAGGTTGCTGTTGTTGCCTCCATTATTATCTTCCCAGCCTCCAGGAACTCAAACACTGGGTGAAGAAACTACAGCCTGAAGGAGGTACCAATGTGCTACAAGCCCTGAAGAAAATCTTCACTATAAAAGGCCTGAATTCTCTGGTGATCATAATGAGAAGCTGGTAGGTCTCCTTTCCTAAGTGGTGATAGACAAAGGGATCAAAGAACCAAATCACTGTTTGAGAAAAGGTCATTGAATATGACTCTTCTTCACACATGCTTGAGAGATGCGTCACCTGCACAGGCCACCCATCCACAGATGTTGGGGAGGAAGCAGCGCCTGGGGGAGGGAAGCCAGGGCAGGATAAACCCCAGTATCTTACATGGGTAGCCTGGGACTCATATGGTTAGTTAGATTTGACTGCTACCCCTGAGAATCACCATTTTACTCTGGAATGTTCTCAAACTGATTTGACCTGAGGTCCCCCGTTCTCTTCTTCCTCTTCTCCCCAGCCCAGATCAGTCCTCTGAAATCCTGTCCGACTACATCCAGCAGTCCACCATGGGAAGGGATGTCATCATCCATACCATCAGTTACAAATGCAACAATCAGTTGCCCCTTGTGAGTATCCCAGGTTCTCCGAGGTTTCCCTCAGATTTGGTGATCATGAATTGGACCAGCCTTTGACACTCCATTCCTGGACAGGGCTCCAGGCTGTGAACCAGAGCACGTATCTCCCTCCTCTCCTCTGCCTCTCCCTCTCCCTGCACTTAGCTTTCCCTTTGGTCAAATGGGAAGCACTGGATTGTTGGGAGGTTGAGTCAAGGAGAAAGTTTGTTAGGGCATTGGCGTTGTCCTAGCGAAGGCTGACCCTGTCACCATCCCTGCAGGCTGTCCTAAAGAACCTCGCAGAGGCTATTGGGGGCTACTACCACTGCTACAGCCCAGAGACAGAGGTAAGCCCTTCTACAGATGGTACCTCTCCTTCCCTCCCTGCCTGCCTCCAAGTTGTACCTAGGCAGATCTGGGCCAGGACAGATCATGCTACATGCTTACTTCCCCTTTCCCCCTCATACTCAGTAGGGTTTACTAGGTAAAATCAAGTTAAAATGAATATGTAGGTTGCTTAGCTGGCACCGACTTTCTGTTAAAGATGGTGGAATAATTTGGAAAGGGGTCTTTGTGACGATTGTACAACACGATGAAGGTAATCAGCGTCACTGAATTATATATGTAAGCATTGTTGAATTGGCAAATGTTTTGTTCTATGTATTTCTACCACATTAAAAATATGAATATATGGGAAGAAGAGGGACAATATACAAGTCACAAGAAATCTTTTGGGGGTCATGTGTGATGAGTTGATTGCATGCCTGCAAGTCCAGATGCTTTTTAAACCCTTAGCCAGTAGAACCCTGAATCATTCATTATTCAATGGCCATTAGCATAGCCCTCCCTGACACCTCTGCCCCCACTAAAGCACTAAGTTGAAACAATTGCTTGTATTCTCTCTCCTAGACAGACCTCTGCCACTGCAGGGGATGCCTAGCAGGGCAGAATGAATGAACAATCAGTCTGGTACCAATGCATCCATTAGTGTCATTGTCCTGATTAATAACTAAATATCATCCATCACATGTCCACATGGAGGTAACGATTAGCAAACATGTGTGTAGTTCCATGTGGCAGATTAAGAATCCAGTCATCTACACCAATGTTCACTGAAGCATTATTCACCATAGCCAAATGGTGGAAACAACCCAATGTTTACCCAGAGATGAATGGATAAACAAAATGTGGTATATCCTTACAATGAAATATTATTCTGCCATAAAGAGAAATGGAGTTATAACACATGCTTACAACACAAATGCACCTTAAAAACATTATGCTAAGTGAGTAAGTCAGACACAAAAGTGGGGTATGATCCCACTTATATGAAATATTTAGAATAGACAAAGGAATAGGACCAAAGTTTAATCATGGTTACCAGAGGTAGGTGGGAGAGGGAAATGGGGATCTATCGCTTGAGGGGAACTGAATTTGTGTTAAGGATGTTGAAAAAATTGGGGAATGGATAGTGGTGACAGTGGCACAGTGTGGTGAACCTAATTAATGTTACTGAATTGTATGTGTAAAAATAGTTGAATTGGCAACATTTTTTTAATATATAGTTCACCAAAATAAAAAAAATTTTTTTAAGTACCTAATCAGCTAACAGGCTGTGCCTTGCTGACTAGTCATTAATAGCCATAAATAAATTAATATTTGCATCCCACAAGTACATTCAAGTGTCACAAATGTTAGCATTTCACCCCAGGGAGCCAAGGTCAGCCAACATTTTCCTTGGGCGGCCCCTTCTTGTTATCTCATTGTCCAGATTCTGTTTGTAGGAATGGAAGACTTTAGCGTCTAGGAAGGCAAAAGAAATGAATGGAGCTGGCCAATTTAAGAAATATTTTATCTTAAGACCTGTGATTCTTTTTTTTTTTTAAAATAACTTATTTTTGTCATTGAGGGTATGCACAACAGAACATACACCAACTCAGCAATGTCTACATGTACAATTCAGTGGTACTGATTACATTCTTCGAGTTGTGCGTATATTCTCACCCTCCTTTTCCAAGTTGTCCCCTTCCCATTAAGATAAACTCGCTGCCCCCTAAGTTTCCTATCTAATCTTTTGTGTTACTGTTAAGACCTGTGGTCCTCTTGACTTATCTAATGTTTTCCACTCTTAATGAAGATGTGGTTACAAAGAGTCTTTCAGTTTCTTCTTTAATATGAGGAAACAACAATGCAAGGATGACAGAAAATTATAAGTGATCTCTGATGGGGGACAACCCAGAGTGGCAGGGACCATGGTAAACTGGAAAGCACTTCCCCATCTAAACGGGGCAGCTGCTACTCAGCTCCTGTCGACTGTTGCTGTTAGAATGCGATCCCAGTGTTGCCAAGTCTTCTGATTTTTCAGTAAGAGCCAGAAATAAGGATTTAAATTTTTTTCTTTACATTTTTTGAGGTGAAATTCACCTAACCATAAATTAACCATTTTAAAGTGAACAGTTTGGTGGCATTTAATACTTTCACAAGGTTGTACAAATACCACCTCCATCTGGTTCTAAAACACTTCCATTACCCCAAAACAAAGCCCCATATCCATTAAACAATCATCCCTTTTCCTCCCTTTCCCCAACCCCTGGCAACCACCAGTCTGCTGTCTTTCTCTATGGATTTACCTATTCCGGACATTTCCTATAAATGGAATCATTACTATATGTGTACTTTGCTGTCTGGCTTCTTTAACTTAGCATAATGTTTTCGATATGTTCACATAAACTCACTGCCCACTAAGTTTCCTATCTAATCTTTTGAGTTGCTGTTGTCAATTTGATCCCATATAAATAGTTCTTAAAAGAGCATAATACTCAAGGCCCATGTTATTTACTAGTTAAGCTAAACTATTGTTCTGTTTTAAGATGACTTTGAGGGGTAGTTTTTATTTAAGGCTTAAAGATTATCTCAGGGCAATAGTTTTGGGGGTTCATCCAGCCTCCATGGCTCCAGAAAGTCTAAAGTCTGTGAGAATTTGAAATTCTGTTTTGCATTCTTCCTTTTTTGATCAGGGTTCTTCTGTGGAATCTTTGATTGAAATGTTCAGTAATAGTAGCCAGGCACCACCCAGTTCTTCTGGTCTCATGGCAAAAGAGGTAGTTGTTCCTGGAGGCAATTAGCCGCGCATTTCATATCCTCCTCCTATTCTTGACTCTCTTTCTTCCTCTGTTGTTCCAAGCAAATAGAGACCAATTATTGTGTCTTGGATGGCTGCTTGCAAGCTTTTAAGACCTCAGGTACTACACAGCAAACTAGGAGGTAGAACAGGAGCCCTGAACACGTCATTAGGCCAATTAACTGGGATGTCTCATGAAATCATGACCCTAAACCTCCAAGCCAAGGAACCAAATCCCAGGAGGTGTTTGATTATACATAAGCAGCCTCAACAGCTACTTTTTTTTTTTTGTCATTGTAAATATATCTATCACACAACTTTTGCCAATTCAACTTTTTACAGGTGAGAAACTTATTGCCAGCAGTTACAATAATTGGCTGTGCAGCCTTACCCTTAATCAATGAGATTTTTCCATCACTGTTAATCCTCCTTTTCCTACTCCCTCCTGAGCCTGGTAACCACTAATAAACTTTGGTCTCTGTTCATTTGGCTTTTCTTGTCGTTTTTATATAAATGAGGTCATACAATATTTGTCATTTTGTGATTGACGTATTTCACTCAGCATAATGTCTTCAAGCTCCATCCATCCTGTCACATATATCAAGACTTCATTTCTCCTACTGGCTGAGTAGTATTCCATTGTATGTATGTACCACATTTTGTTTATCCTTTGATCTGCTGGTGGACATTTAGGTTGTTTCCACCTTTTGGCTATTGTGAATAGTGCTGCAATGAACATTGGTATACAAGTCTTTTTTTGAGTCTCTGCTTCCAAGTCTTTTGGGTATATACCTAGGAGTCCTGGTCATATGATAGTTTTTATTGTTAGTTTTTTGAGAAATAGCCACACTGCTTTCCACAACAGTTGTACCATTTTGTCTTCCCACCAGCAATGGATAAGGGTTCCAATTTCCCCACATCCTCTCCAACATTTGTTGTTTTCTGTTTTTCTTAGCCGTCCTAGTAGGAGTGAAATGGTATCTCATTGTGGTTTTGATTTGCATCTCTCTGATGGCTAATGACACTGAGCATCTTTTCATATGTTTGGTGGCCATTTGAATGTCCTCTTTGGTGAAATGTTTATTCAAGTCCTTCGTGCATTTTATGATTGGATTGTTTGTCTTTTTGTGGTTAAATTGTCGAAGTTTTTAATATATTTTGGTTATTAGATTCTTGTCAGGTATATGGTTTCTAAAGATATTCTTCCAGTTGGTAGCTTGTCTGTTCACTTTTTTGGTAAAGCCTTTTGATAAACAAAAACTTTTAATTTTTATAGGGTCCCATTTGCTTGTACTTTTGCTATTGTATTAGATAATTTGTTGCTGAAAACTAGACCTGATAGCATTGCCCCTGCTGATACTTCTAAGAATTTTATGATCTTAGTTTTCACATTTAGGTCCTTAGACCATTTTGAATTCATTTTTGTGTATGGTGTGAGGCATGGATCCTGTTTCATTTTTCTGCACGTGGAAATCCAATTTTCCCAGCACCATTTATTGAAAAGACTATTCTCTCCCCATTGAATGGGCTTAGCACCCTTGTAAAAAATCAGTTGACCATAGATGTGTGGGTTTATTTCTGGGTTCCCAATTTTATTCCATTGGTTTATGTGTCTATTGTTAGACCAGTACCAGGCTGTTTTGATTACTGTAACTGTATAGTATATTTTTAAAGTCAGGAAGTGTGAACCCTCCTACTTTCTTCTTCTCTTTCAACATTGTTTTAGTTATATGGTGCCTCTTGCCCTTCCATATAAATTTGAGGATTGGTTTTTCAGTTTCCATAAAGAAGGCTGTTGGAATTTTGATCGGGATTACATTGAATCTATACATTGCTGTGGGTAGTATTGACATCTTAACAATATTAAGTCTTCCAATCCACAAACGTGGAACATCTTTCCATTTATTTAAACCTTGAATCTCTTTCAGCAGTGTTTTATAGTTTTCATTGTATACGTCTTTCACATCCCTGGTTAGATTTATTCCAAGGTATTTTATTTTCTTAGATGCTATTGAAAATTGAATTATTTCCCTAATTTCCCTTTCATATTTCTCATTGCTGGTGTATAGAAACTCAAGTGATTTTTGTTTATTGACCTTGTACCCTGCAACTTTGCTAAATTCCTCTGTTAGCTCTAGAGTTTTCTTGTGGACTCTGGGATTTTCTATACACAAGATCATACATATACAAATGGAAATAATTTTGCTTCTTTTCCAGTCTGGATACCTTTTCTTTTTTAATTTTGTTGGGCTTTAGGTGAACGTTTACAGTGCAAATTAGTTTCTCATTCAAAAATTTATACACAAATAGTTTTGTGATATTGGCTGCAATCCCCACAATGTGTCAGCACTCTCCCCTTTTTCACCCCAGGTTCCCTGTGTCCATTCGTCCAATTTTCTTGTCCCTTCCTGCCTTCTTATCTTGCCTTTGGGCGGGAATTGCCCATTTGGTCTGGTATACTTGATTGAGCTAAGAAGCATGTTCCTCACATGTGTTACTGTTTGTTTTATAGGCCTGTCTAATCTCTGGTGAAAGGTGGGTTTTGGTACTGGCGTCAGTTCCAAGTTAGCAGGGTATCAGGGGGCCGTAGTCTCAGAGGTTCCTCCAGCTCTGTCAGAGCAGTAAGTCTGGCCTTTTTTTGAAATTTTGAATTTTGTCTACATTTTTCTCCCACTCTGTCCAGGGCCTTCTATTGTCATCCCTGTCAATGGTGGTAGCTGAGCACCATCTAGTTATTCTAGGCTCAAGCTGGTGGAGGCTGTGATTCACGTGGTCCTTTAGTTCTTTGGTCTAATATTTTCCTTATGTCTGGTTTTCTTCATTCTCCTTGGCTCTGGACAGGATGAGACCAACAGATGTATCTTAGATGGCCACTCACAAGCTTTTAAGACCCCAGACACTACTCACAAAAGTAGGATGTAGAACATTTTCTTTATGAACTATATTATGCCAATTGACCTGGATGTCCCCCAAGACCATCATCCCCAGGTCTCAGCCCCGGTAACTTGGTCTCTCAAGGTGTTTGGATGTGTCTAGGAAGCTTCTATGACTTTTCCTTGGTCAACTTATGCTGATTTCCCTATACTGTGTGTTATTTTTCACTTGACCAAAGTTAACTTGTCTATTCTTCAGTGATTTCCTCTCCCTCATAACCATCAAAGACTGTTTTTTCTGTGTGTAAACCTTTTCTTGAGTTTTTATAATAATGATCGTGTTCAATACTTGTCTTTTTGTGATTGATTTATTTCACTGAGCATAATGCCGTTCAGATTCATCCATATTGTGAAATGTTTCTCTGATCTATCATTGTTCTTTATAGTTGCATAATATTCTATCGTGTGTATGTACCATAATTTGTTTATCCCTTCATCTGTTGATGGACACTTAGGTTGTTTCCATCTTTTTGCTATTGTGAATAATGCTGCAGTGAACATGGGTATGCATCTGTTTGTGTGTCAGCTCTTATTTCTCTAGGTTACATTCCTAGGAGTGGGATTGCTGGATTGTATGGTATTTCCATTTCTAGCTTTTTAAGGAGGTGCCGTATCATTTTCCATAGGAGTGGTACCATTCTCCATTCCCTCTAGCAGTGCATAAGAGTCCCAGTCTCCCCACAACCTCTCAAACATTTATTATCTTCTGTCTTTTTGATTAGTGTAAGACTTATTGGGGCGAGATGGTATCTCATTGTAGTTTTGATTTGCATTTCTCTAATGGCTAATGATCACAAGCATTTCCTCATCTGTCTGTTAGCTGCCTGAATGTCTTTTTTGGTGAAGGGTCTGCTCATATCCTTTACCTGTTTTTGAATTGGATTACATGTCTTTTTGTTGTTGAGGTGTTGAAGTTTTTCATAGAAATTAGACCCTTGTCAGCTCTATCAGCAAATTTTTTTTTCCCAGCCTGTAGGCTCTCTTTTTACTCTTTTGGTGAAGTCTTTTGATGAGCGTGTTTAAATTTTAGGAGCCCCCGGTTATCAACTTTATCTTCTGGTGTAACCTGAATACCTTTTATTTCTTTTTCTTGCCTTATGTTCTGACTAGGACTTCTAATAAAATATTGAGTAGAAGTGATGAGAGCGAGCACCCTTGTCTTGTTCCTGATTCAAGGAGAAAGCTTTCAGTATTTCCCCATTAAGTACAATGTTGGTGGTTGGCTTTTCATAGATGCCTTGAATCGTAATGAGGAATTTCCCTTCTATTCCAATCTTCTTTAGGGTTTTCATCAAGAAGAAGCGTTGGATTTTATCAAATGTTTTTTATGCGTCATTGAGATGATCATGTGGATCTTTTCCTTTGTTCTATTGCTGTGGTGTATTACATTGATTGATTTTGTAATGTTGAGCCATCCCAGTGTTCCTGGAATCATGATGTGTGACTCTTTTAATATGCTGTTGGATTCTGTTTGGTAGTATTTTGTTGAGGATTTTTGCATCTATATTCATAAGAGATATTGGCCTGTCATTTTCTTTTCCTGTGATGTCTTTGTCTGGTTTGGGTATCACATTATTTTTGCTTCATAGAGTAGATTAAGGAGTATTCCTTCTCTATCTTTTGGAAGAGTTTAAATAGTATTGGTGCCAATTCTTCTGTAAATGTTTGGTAGAATTCCCCAGTGAAGTCGTCTAGTCCCAGACTTTTTTTTTTTTTTTTGCCCCCTTTGGTGGGGGGAGGAGGGTTTTGATCACTGATTCCATCTCTTCACTTGGGTCTCTTGAGACTCTCTATTTCCTCTTGAGTCAGTTTGGGTAGGTTGTGAGCGTTTAAGAATTTGTCCATTTCTTCTAGGTTACTCAGTTTGTTGCCATACAGTTGTTCATAATACTCTATCATAATTCTCTTTATTTTCTTTGGGTCAGTTGTATTGTCCTCTCTTTCATTTTTTATTTTGGTTATTTGCATTCTTTTCTTTTCTTTGTCAGTTTAGCTAAAGATTTGTCAATTTTAAAGAGCCAACTTCTGGTTTTATTGATTCTCTATTGTTTTTTCTGTTTTCAATTTTATTTATTTATGCTCTGGTCTTTGTTATTTCTTTTCTTCCATAGGTTTAGGCTTAGTTTGCTCTTCTCTTTCTAGTTCTTCAAGTTGTCAAGTTAAGATGTTAATTTGAGTTCCTTCCTATTTCATATAGGCATTTATTGCTAAAAGTCTCCCTCTGAGTACTGCCTTTGCTGAATTCTATAAGTTCTGGTATGTTGTGCTTTCATTTTCATTTGACTCTAAGAAATTTGTGATTTCCTCCTTGATCCATTCGTAGTTTAATAGTTTAATTTCCATATGCTTGTACATTTTCCAGATTTCTTTCTGTTATTGATTTCTTGCTTCACTCCCTTGCGGTCAGAGAAAATACTTTGTATGGTTTCAATCTTTTTGAATTTATCAGGATTGGCTTTGGGACCTAAGATATGGTCTATCCTGTAGAAAGTATATTGTGCTGTTGTTGGGTGGAGTGTTCTATATATGTCCTTTAAGTCTAGCTGGTTTATGGTGTCATTCAGGTCCTCCATTTCCTTGTTGCTCTTCTTTCTAAATGTGCTGTTCAGCATTGAAAGTGATGTATTGAAGCCTCCAACTATTATTGTAACAGTATCAATTTCTGCCTTCAGTTCTATCAGTGTTTATTTTATACATTTAGGTGCCTCAGTGTTGGGTGCATATGTATTTATGATTGTTAAATATTCTTGATTAATTGACCCTTTTATCACTATATAATGTCCATCTTTATACATTCTGACAGATTTTGTCTCAAAGTCTACTTTGTCTGTATTAAGATTGCCACCCCAGCTCTCTTTTGGTTATTATTTTCGTGGAATATTTTTTCCCATCCTTTCACTTTCAACCTATTTGTGTCCTTGGGTTTTAAGGTGTGTCTCTCATAAACAGCATATAATTGGATCACTTTTTTTTTTTTATCCATTTTGCCATTCTGCCTTTTTATTGGAGCATTTAGTCCATTTACGTTCACTGTAATTACTGGTAAGGAGTGGCTTCTGCCATTTTGTTATTTGTTTTCTGTGTTTCTTAAGCCTCCTTTGTCTTTGTCCTTTAGTACTTCTTGCTTTTGTGTTTTGTTGGTTTATTGTAGTAGACCTGTTTGGTTCCCTTCTCCTTTCCTTTTGTGTATGTTTTTAATATATTTTTTTAGTGGTTACCATGAATATTACATTTAAGAGCTTGCAATTATAGCATTCTAGGTTTTTAGGGTAAGTAGGTACCAACTTAACTTCAGTAACATAAAAGAAATTCTGTATCTATATCATTCCTCTAGCCCCCATTTTGTTGTTCTCACTAATTACATCTTTATATTTCATGTACCTGTAACATAACTTTATCTTTTCCATTTATATATTTCTTATTAAAAAAACATGAAGGTTAAACATTTAGAATTATCAAGTGTGAATACCTTATTACTAGCCCTTATACTTGCCCATGCATTTCTCTTTATTAGGGAGCTTTCTTTTTCTGTGCAGCATTGAATTACTTTCTAGTGTCTTTTCCTTTCCATCTACAGAACTCCCATTAGTATTTTTTGTAGGGCTGGTAAGGTGCATATGAACTCTCTCAGCTTCTGTTTGAGAATGTTTTAATTTCACCCTCATTCTTGAAGGTTAGTTTCACTGGGTATTGTGTCTTGGCTTAGTTTTTTTCATTCAGCACTTTAAATATATCATTCCATTGCCTTCTGGCCTCCAATATTTCTGAGGGAAAATTGTCACTCAATCTTATTGGAGATCCTTTGTATGTGACCATTCACTTCTTTCTTGATGCTTTCAGGATTCTCTCTTTATTTTTAATTTTTGTGAGCCTAACTATGATGTGTCTTGGTGTAGATCTCTTAGGGTTTATCCTGCTTGGGGCTCTTTGATATCCTTCATTAGTTTGGGGGAATTTTCTGTTATTTTTTCTTCAAATGTTCTTCCTGTCCCTTTCTCCCTCTCATCTCCTTCTGGAATTCTCATAATGCGTACATCAGGTTTCTTCTTGTTGTCCCATAATTTCATTTAACTGTGCTCAGCCTTCTTGAGCCTCCATTCTTGTTGCTCTTCAATGTCTGTAATTTTAGCTGTCTTATCCTCTAATTCTCTGATTCTTTTTTCTGCCTGATTAAATCTTTTGGTAAGCCCTTCTATTGAGTTTCTTATTTTAGTTATTGTCCGTTTCAGTTGCAATATCTCTTTTTTTAGATCCTCCTTTTGTTCTAGCATTGTTTTATTTCTTTTAGCACTTTGTCTGCTTCCCCTTAGTTCTTTAATTATGTTTAATGTTGTTGTATTATATTCTTCCATTTTTTTCATTATTCAGTCATCCCTAGATGCACTTTCACCCTTTGTCATGCTTATATGGATGGGCAATTATTACTCTGTTCTTTGCGTGTCTTGTGGTTTTTTTGTTGTGGCACTGAAATTTTCAAGGGTGTTAACTTTCTGTTTTCCCCAGTAGTTGGTGTTTTTGCCTGCACTACTTTCTGCAAGAAACTCTTAAGTGGGCAGAGCCTTCAGCCTTTGGTTACTGTTTCCTCTCCCCCTCTGTGATAGCTCCTTCTCCCTCCCTGGTTTAATTGGGATTCAGAAATTCCAGATCTCATTTTTCAACTTTCATTCTCTCCCAAACACACCAGAGAACACACTGTGACCATTCTGTCCACAGTGGTCATTGCCACTCTGACGAGATATCATGTATTAATCAATCTAATCACCAGGGGGTGCAGTCCCCTCTCTCTGGTTATTACTCCCTTCCCTTCTCTATTTCTGCAATCATCTTTTTAATTAGAAAACCCTCACCCAGTGAGCCCCCTGTGGGGCTGGGTGTTGCCCTCCATTTTTTCCTGAGGCCTCCTTCCCTGCTCTGTGGGGGCTGATTATACCTGAGCTGGAATTCAGGGGAAACACAGACAGATTTTCCTGTTTCAGGAGGAGGAAGGGCTGACACTCCCCAGAAGGACCTCTGAGAGATCTGTCTTGTTGGTTTCAGAGCCCCAGTGGCCCTGTGGTGGTTGGAGTAACAGTCTTCACTTAGGTCACCCACCTAATTGTATGGAACCTTCTGACTCCACTGATTCCACTGTATGGAACCTTCTGTAGGAGTTCATATCAGTCCAGCAGCTGGCAGTTACCAGTTGAGGGAGGGTTAGTCACATTCTGAATGGATCTTCAGGGAGGTCTGCCTTGTTGCTATCAGAAGAAAAAAAAAAAAAAAAAAACCAGTGCCATCAAGTCGATTCTTGCTATCAGAGCCCACCCCATAGTATGTTGGCTGTGGGTGTAGCCTCAACTCAAGATGCCTGCTTCCTAGCACACAGTAGCCTCAGTCAGCAGTCCTCCATGCTGACTGTAAGGGGGAACACACACACCCAAACTGATCCCCAGGAGGTCTGTCCTGTTGGTTTCATTAGCCTGAACTGTGAAGTGTGCAGGGAAGCAGGTAGAGTGTTGACTATAAGAGCAGACTCCACAGCAAGGCCCTTCTGTGGCAATTCACAGTGAGTTTGCGGCCAACAGTGCCTGGGAGAGGGGGGTGCTGACACACTCCAAATGGACCCCCAAGGAGGTCTGCCTTGTTGATTTTAGGGTTGGTTTCATTAGCCTGAACTGTGAAGTGTGCAGGGAAGCAGGTAGAGTGTTGACTATAAGAGCAGACTCCACAGCAAGGCCCTTCTGTGGCAATTCACAGTGAGTTTGCGGCCAACAGTGCCTGGGAGAGGGGGGTGCTGACACACTCCAAATGGACCCCCAAGGAGGTCTGCCTTGTTGATTTTAGGGCAGAAGCTTAGGGTCCTGTCCCTTCGTACAGGAAGGGGCTGTGATGGTTAGGGAAGCAGGCTCTTTTTCAGGAGCCACTACCCCAGTTCACAGCAGCCAGTGGCCTACGTGGCTGGGGGCAGGGCAGGGATGGTGGCAGAAGCAATTTCCCTACCATATGTCATTTGTTGCCTCTCTGCAGTTCCCTGCTGCTTTCCTCTGCTCCCTGATTCAGAGTTCCTTGGAGCCAAGCACCATTTCCTTGCTGTGTTTGTGGGGGAGAGTCAGAACAATGGTTTGTTTGTGTCGCCATCTTTCCAGAATTCCTACTATTGTGAAAATGGCGCATGACCAGGCAACGTTTCATTCTGTTACACATGGAGTCAATATTGAAAATTGTTTTATTGTGTTAAAAATATATATATAACAAAACATTTGCCAATTCAACATTTATACATGCACAATTCAGTGACATTGATTATGTTCATCAGGTTGTGTAACTATCATCAGTATCCATTTCCAAATTATTCTACTACCATTAACAAAAACTCAGTGTCTCCTCATCAAAGTCTCCCCCCTCTCTCTTCCTCCTACCTCTGGTAACCACTAATAAACTTTGGTTTCATGCAATATTTGTCCTTTTGTGATTGACTTATTTCATTCACGTTTTCAAGATTCATCCATGTTGTAGCATGCATCAGGACTTTATGTTTCTTTATGACTAATATTTCATTGTATGTATGTGTGTTTCAAAACCACACTTTGCTTACCCACTTATCTATTGATGGACATTTAGGCTGCTTCCTCTTTGCATTTTTAAGGTTAAAAATCTTTCCATTTAGAAAACACTGCAGGCCAATACTGTACAAATGGAACAAACAGGTTTTCAGACTCTTTCTGGCACATGGACCCCAGTTTATGTGGCCCAAACAGTCTGCCACACAACTTTGGGAACTGACTTTGCTTCCTGTTCTTTCTTGCCTTGGCCACTGCCAGTAGCCAGGTGACTTCTGAATGACTGCTTGTTCCTACCCTCCCCAGATCTATACCAACCAAGACGTGGATGAGCTCCTGGCAGAAATCCAGAAGGCCCAGAGCCTGCTCCAACACCTCCAAGCCCTGTGCCACAGTGGCCCCTGTAAGGAGCTCACCAGCATGATGAAGGAGGTAGGTCATATGAGCATAGATTCTGGGACCTTCCCAAAGGCACTCAGCAGACCTGTTGTGGGACACCCTCACTCTGTCCTCCTGTTCAAACTGTCCTAGAGGGCACAGCTGTAGAGGCCCTTCACTTCCTGAAAGTGAAACAAGCCAACCCCCTCCCAGCTGTACCCCATAGCTTTGAGTTGGGTAGGGCTGGTTGGGCCTTTCACGGTGCCAGGAGGATCCTGGTGGATTTTCTAACTGAAAATTTCATTTCAGAGAAAGACCAGCAGGCTCTGGTCACCACACCTACCCTGCCACTGTCTCTTCCCCTTTCCTCTAATTTGGAGATGGATGAGAAACTCAACCACACAGAGCAGGCTGTCTTAAAGATCATCTTTTTCCTACCCCAGCACCTTGTTTAGAGCAAACATTCTTGCTTGGTGACTTGGTTAATTTAACACACTGGCAAAATAACTCAGCCAGCTTATGGACACAAGCACCTTAAAAGCTGTACGCTGTTTAGACTGCACGGAAAACTTAGCTGTTGACAGAAGGGAACCGAGACTGGATTTATAAGTTCATTGAATGAAACACGGATGTGAGGGATCAGGCCTTTTTTTTTTTTTTTTTTCAGCATCCCTGGGTGGGCTCAAAGGAACCAGGAATTTTGACCTGTCTGGATGTGGTGAAAGAAACTCAGAGCTGAGAGACATCGATCTTAAGTTTTAGTTCCAGCTCTTCTACTGAATATCTATAAATAATTATGAATATTACCATTATAACAGTTCTCATTTACTAAGCGCTCATTATAAGATAAGGAGCCCTGGTGGCCCAGTAGTTAAGCACTCGGCTGCTAAGCGAAAGGTCAGCAGTTCAAACCCACAAGGCACTTCTCAGGGAAAGATGTGACAGCCAGCTTCCGTAAAGATTACAGCCTTGGAAACCCTATGGGGCAGTTCTATTCTGTCCTATAGGATCGCTATAAGTTGGAATCAACTCAACAGCAATGGGTTTTTCATTATAAGATAGGTACAATGCTTAATCCTTTAAATGCTTTTATCTTCACAACAAAAGTCTGAAGTAGGTATTTTATTATTCCCATTTTACGGTAAGGAAATTAAGAGATTAAATTACTCACCTGAGATCATAGAGATAGAAATAGCTTGAGTTTGTATTGAACCCAGGTTTGTCTGACACCAAAACCTTCCCAGGAGTTTCCCAAAATGAAGTGTATGTATTATTTTTTGGTATACAAGATGATTTTACGGGGTAACGTGGGTTAATGTATTTTTTAAATGTTACTTATTTCATAAAAAACTAGCTCATTAGAGTAGCAATGCATCTTTTAAAAAATTCTTTAAAACAAAAAAGCGAGTGAGTTTTTAAAATTAAATAGAAATAATGATTAAAAATTTTTTAACATTAAATGCTTAATTTAAAAAAAAATTAAATGATGTACATACTCAGATATAGCAACATTCATGAAAAGTTTGGGAATAGCTGCCTTTCGCTTTTCTGATGTTTGACTTCATACACTAGCTATGTGATTTAACCTTTCAGACCCTCAATTTTTATTTATTTATTTTCATTTTTAAAGAGGGAGGGGTCTGCGCTAGATCAAGGCTCCCTAAACAATTTGATGTAGGAACTACTTTTTAGTTCTCTGAAGCCTAACATTTTGAACCCATCATCTGGGAGGGGCTCTACATCATCTTGGAGCCTGTGGTGCTGATCTCAGCGGGAAGGTAGAGTAGGGGAAAGAAGGATGGTAAATGAAGGAGGAAGGGAGTTGCTGAGTACATCTCCTCCCTCCTCAGAAGTCCAGAAATCTCAGAAAAGAGGATGGGAATGGTGGGAGGGGAAGGTAGAACTGTCTTTAATTTATCAGGTAGTGTTTAAGATGCTCCACTTGGGGACAGTGTGTGTGTGTGTGTGTATGTGTGTGTGTGTGTGTATTGGGGGGCAGGGGCAGGGAGCAGGGGGAGGTTGAGGACTTCCCAGCTCTAAAATATGAATATGCAACGAGACTTTTTTATTTAATTTAGATTTCCACAGAGATTGCAAAAGGGCCACTCACAAGTCTCTTGCCTAAACCCCCCAAGCACGAGGGCCCTCTCACAATCGAGTTCCCAAACTTGGACAAGACTTCTGCAGAATGGCTAAAGATCAATGGCCTAAAAGGTAAATCCCCAAAGATAGCAGAACCCAGGACACAGATGACTAACTAAAAGGCTTGAACCCTTTGGGGCTTCATGAAGAGTGCCTCAAACCCCACTGTTTTTACAGCCAAGAAGTTAAGTCTTTATCAGGTTCTGGCACCCAATGCATTCTCTCCCGTGGAGGAATTTGTGCCGATTCTTCAGAAAACGGTATCTTCAACCATCTATGAGGTAATTTGAAAAGGACATAGAGTTCTCTCCAGCCCTCTCTGCATGGGAGTTCCTTTGTGGAATCTCCTGTCTTAAATGTTCAGGCAATAATGGTCAGAAGGTGGAGACGGAGGAGTGTGGGGCCTGGTGGCCTGAAGTGGGATACAGGCTTTGTCAGTCAAAACTCTGGAACTCTCATCAAAACTACTGTAGCTACTCTTTTTCAAAGATCTGAAAATGTAGCTTGGGAGATGGGGCAAGAGGAAGAATTTTTGGTGCCATGGTCACCTCCTTCATGAAGGTTTTCCTCCACCCCACTCAGAGCAGACTCGCTCTCTTTTGTGTCCTCACTATGCCTTGTAGAGCTCCTATGACATGTTAATATGCTTTTGTTTTTATATGTCTAAATCCCCACCAGATGGTATGAGCCCTTTAAGAGAATCTCTTCTCCAACTCTGTATCCTCAACAATTGACAATTGTTAATTGACAGTCAAGAAGTCAGTGAATGTTTACTAGGTGGATGAGTGGGTGGTTAGATGGAAGGAAGGATAGAAAGAAGGGTGAAAAGATGGGTGGGTACATGAATGGAAATATTGATGAATGAAAGGAAAATAGGTAAATGGATGGATGAAAAAAATAAAAACGTGAATAGATTGGAGAATGGAAAGAGAAATGAAAATGGATGACGGGAATGGACTAAGGGATACATGAAAGTAAAAATTAAAGTAAGAGTAGAAGGATGGAGAAAAGGAAGGAAGGAATAATAGGTGAATGGAAAGAACTGTGGAAAGATGGAAGAATGATAGGAAAGAGGAATGGAGTGAGGGATGTATAGTTTTCGATGGATGGATGAATGACTGCATGGATGAAGTATTAGAGAGATGGACATGATGGCTTGGTGAAAGATGAAAGAACGGGATGAACAAATTGGATTTTCAAAGTGTCCATGAAGGCCTAGCTGGCTTCCCAAATCTAAGAATCCATGGCTTTTATGTTTTCAGATCTCTGACACTGCTGTCTACTACCAAAATCCTTTTACCGTATATTGTAAGTAGGATGTGGACATTCAAAAGAGCCTCCTGAGAAGGCAGCCTGGCTTGCTGTCAGCATGGTTCATTCAGGGAACTGCCCTCCTGAAGGCCCTCTGCTGCTAGAGGGTGATCTGACTCCAGATGTGCTCAGAGCCCATTTCCCCCTTGTGCTTCTGATCAGGGAGCCAGTGCCCAAGTTAAACTTACAATCCCTTCCCCACATCTGCTTCTGTTCCTCTCTCCCTCACTCTTGCCCATGTGCAGCAGGCAATGGTACAATTTGAGTGGCATGACGGGACAGTGAAGAACATTCACGTGGATCCCCCCTTCCTCTATGAGTACCAGGTCAGTGATAGACCCAATCGGTCAGGAGAAGGGTGTGGAGAGGAGGGTAGGAGGAAGGTACCATGGGATGTGGAGAAAGCAAGTCATTGGCTGAAATCCCTCTTGTAAACAGAGCCTGTGTACTTTCCCCACAAGGACCTTTGGATACACCCTCCTCCTTGGGCAGGAACCAGGACACCTCAAATATCTCAATCTTTTGGGACAAGATATCCCTCCTACCCCATTTGAGGCAATGGAATACTTGGACTGTTCTCTTCCTGGTCTTGTGGCAGACTCTCCCATGATTCAGTAGAATGTTTATATTGCCTGGGTACCTGCGGCCCTGACACACCATGCCAACTGAGGTCTACACCCTTCCCCCACAGACCCCTTAATTGGCCTTCTTTGACCCCTCACTCACTGTGTATTGCTTGTGGGTTTGCAGAAACAGCTCAACAGAGCTATGCGGCTGTATGAGAGGCGGATCGAGTGGCTCTCCCTGGCCAGCAGAAGAATCTGGGGCACCGTCTGTGAGAAAAGGTACCTCCCCCAAAGCAGTGCCCTTCCCTTGGGTCTGGTGTGTGAAACAGCACTTACCCACTCATGAATTCCCCATCAGTAGCATCAGAATCTATCACTTAGATTGTTGTCATTGTTGTTAGCTGCTACTGCCTTGGCCCAGACTCTAGCGACCCTGTGTGCAACAGAACAAAATGCTGCCCAGTCCTGTACCATCCCTGTGACTGGATGTAGATTGGACTGTTGTGATCCACAGGGTTTTCACTGGCTGATTTTCAGAAGTAGACTGCCAGGCCTTTCTTCCTAGTCCATCTTAGTCTGGAAGCTCCACTGAAACCTGTGGGCATTGGTGGCTCAGTGGTAGAAGTCTCACCTTCCACATGGGAGACTTGGGTTTGATTCCCAGCCAATGTACTTTGTGCACAGTGAGCACCCCTCTGACAGTGGGGACTTGCATGTTGCTATGGTGCTAAACTGGTCTCTGTTAGATCAGGGATCAGTAATCATTCAGCAGAACCCCCTGGAGGAAAAGAAGTCACCACCATTATCATCAACATTAATAATATTACCATTGTGACACTCAGAGTTCTTTCAGTTAAAAAGTGACAGAAACTAAATGCAAATTGGCTCAAGCAAGACAAGGGCTTTGGGTTCAGGTAACTGAAAATTCTAGAACAGATCTGACAACTGGCTTCAGGCATGGCTGGATCCAGGGGTTCGCGTATGTCAAGAATCTATCTTCATCTTTCACCTCTATTTTCCTGTTGATCTTATTTTCAAGCAAGCTTTGAGTATTATTATAAATAGCTTATAATTAATAAACCAAGGATGGGAGAGGCTTGGTGACCTGTCTAAGGCCACGTAGCTAGTAGGAAGTTGTACTCAAACCAAAGTCTTCTGACTCCAAATTCAGTGGATTTTCTTTTGCTATCCATAGTTGTCTCAAAATGAGAACTACCAAGGGGTGAGGTTCATATAAAATGTAAAGTAGTAAAAGAAGGGGGAGGCAAAATGGGGCTGGAGATCTTAAAACAGGGCAGAGAGGAAACAAAAAGATTAAAAAATTTCCCAAGAGGCCTAGATACACCTTGTCCCCCTATTACTTGCTTATCTCCTCTCTGCTTTCCCTGCAAAGGCCTCAACATATAATAATATCAAGTGCTAGTACTTTGAAACATGAAAATCATCCCCCGCCCCTTAAATCATCTTCACTCTCTGAGACTTTATTCCATTACAGAACCTTCTGGAAGACAAGGTTCCATGACCCCCCATCAGTCCACTGTTGTAAACCCCTTTGATGACCTCAAACCATGGAGAAGATTTTGGCCAGCTGTGAATCTGGCATGCCAAAATTCCCCTGGAAAAAACTTTAAATAGTAAAATGGAACAAAATAAACGTTATCTGAGAGATTCCGTTCTCCTCGTAAAGCTTGTGTTTCTTTTTAGGGTGGTTATACTGCTCGATATCTCTGTGACCAATTCCATGTACATTATTCATATCCAACACTCCCTGCGACTGCTGCTTGAGGAGCAATTGTCCAACAAGGACTGCTTCAACATCATCGCGTAAGTGTTCACGGTGGGGAGGGAAGGTCAAGTGTGTTGGGATGCCATTGCCTCTGGGAGACGAGGCTGGGAGCACCAAGCATCCTATGATGGCCACCAGTTTATCTGATTTGGGTGATATTGTTTGGGGCACTGAATAATTAAATGGTTGTAGGAGTTCCCACTGGGGCGAAGGTGATAAGTGGCCCCAAAACACACTGCTTGATCAGCCAGGATAAAGTAACTCAGCCCATTGCCCCCCATTTGACTTCCAAGCTGGTAAACACGAAAGAGAAAAAGAATGGCTACCAGGTATATACCCTAGCCTCAGTGCCAAGCTTGGTTCTAGCAAGCCACAAGATTTCAAACATTTAGGATTCCAAATATAAATTTAAATTATATATATATATATATATAAAAGATAGCAGTTCTAAATTTAAATTATCTTTTCTGATTCATTTTTTCTTATTGTGGTAAACATATATGCAACAAAACATTTGACATTTCAATAATCTTCACATGTATAGTTCAGTGACATTAATTATATTCATCATGTTTTTCAACCATCACCCTCATCCATTCCCAAATTATACTATCACCCTTAACAGAAGCTCAGTGTCCCCTAGGAAGTGAGTCCCCCTTGCACCCTCCCTCCCACCCACCACTGATAATCTCCAATAAACTTTGGTCTCTAGATACTTGCCTATTCTAGATATTTCATACAAGTGGTATCATACAGTATTTGTCCTTTTAACACGTTTTAATATATATGCATTTTACACCATTTTAACTCATTAGAAGAGAAAAGGAAACCACTTAAAGTACATTTTTACACAACTTCCCATTACGTGGGGCATGTTCTAAACCTATTAAGTCAGCGGTAGATATTATTCTGCACTAGAGTCTAATCTTTTCCTAATAAATACTACAGAAAAATGCTTAGAGAAAAGTTTTAGAGAATGTGTCCATTCGTTTATTTATTCATTCAACAAACTTTTGTTGAAAGCATGCCATATACCAGTCACTGTGCTTGACATTGGGGATACAGAAGTGAATATACACAATACCTGTCCTCAGGAAACTTATGGCCTGGTAGTGGGAGACAGGCGTGTTAAGAAATAAGTGCTATTAAGTGTTTTCTGTAGAAATAGGAAGAAGGCTGAATCTGGAACAATGAGGAATCAAAGGCAGAATCAGTCCATTCTGCCTGGGTAGAGTGAAGTCCGGGAAGCTTCACAGAGGAAGTGACCCTTTAGCTGAGTCTTGACAAATGAACAGCTATTTGCCTAGCACACGAGAATGATGGGGGCAATGGGAAGCAAAGACATCCCGAGTAGAGGAAACAACATGAGCAGAGGCACAGAGGAGTGAGGTACTATGGAAACTTTGGGGACCAGCAAGTAGTTCAGTATTGTTATGGAGTTAGGGGCAAGGATGAGGAGGAGCGATTGTACATGACCAAAAAAAAAAAAAAAAAAACAGATGATGGAGGATTTATGTATTCCATGCTCAAGAGTTTCGTACACGGTAGAAACATATAGACATTAAAGGATTTTAGGCAAGTTGATAATATGATCAGGTTTGTATCTTCAAATGCTCAAGCAACTATGTGAAGGATGAATTGAGGAAGTGGAATGCTGAAGGGAAGGAGACAGTTAGGGACTATTGCGATAGTCTGCACTTGTGTTGGCTGGGTGTGAACTAAGGCAATGGGAATGGAAAGAAAGGGATGTCTATGAGAGGTGTTGGGGAGTGAAAATCTACAGAATATAAGCACTGTTTGACTGTAGAGGATGAAGGAATGGAGAAGAGATGCAGCTGTCCCTGGTGGAGTAGATCTTTGGAGGGGAAGATGGTTTTAAACATGTAGAGCTTGAGATTCCTAGGGGGTTCTCAAGACGAGATGTCTTACTGGGAACTCCAATGATGAATCCTAGGCAGAAAATACGGGTTTAAAAGCTATCAGCCTTTTGGTTATATGGTTGAAAACATGGGAGCGAATGAGTTTTGCCTGTGGAGAGGTTCAAGAGGGACGGAAGACAACCAAAGACAACTTGGGAGGCATCAACATTAGGAGGGAGGTCAGAAAAAGGGAATCACCAAAGAAACACAAGAAAGGAACAGCCAGAGAGGCAAGAGGAAAATCATGAGAGAATGATGTTAGGAAGTCAAGGGGAGGAAGGTTTTAGAAAGGCCCAGAGACAGATCCTGTAGAAGCAAAGAAGGAAAGGGGAGGAGTGAAGGAATCCATTGAGTGTGGTGATAGAGGTCACTGATATGAAAACAATGAGATATAATTTTTTTCAGTTCAGATTGGCAAATATTTGAAAGATAGATAATGCCCACGCTGGTGATGATGTGAGGAGAAGCGTTCTCTCAGAAACTGCTGATGGGAGTGCAATTTGGTATAGCTCTCTGTATGGAATTTTTTAAGTGTATAGTCTTTGTTCCTTTGATTAAACCTTTAGAATATCCTACGGAAATACTAACATGAATGCGCAAAGATAAATGCACAGGGATGGTCAATGCAGACATATAAATTTGGAAATAAATTGAATGAGCATCAAGAGGGCATTGGTAAAACAATCCTTACAGTAGAACACTCTGCAACCCTTCAAAAGAATGAGAGAGGTTAATGTGAGTAGACATATAGAAATGTCCTCAGTAAGTCCAATGAATGGAAACAAACAGGTTACAAGTGCTACAAAAAACTACAGATTGTATAATTCCTTTTTTGAAGATATATATTTACATAGTCATTTTAAAAATCTGAGAGAGTGTAGAGCAAATAGTTAACCGAATTTGGGGGGATCCAATTAGAGGAATTTTCTCTTCTTGTATATTGTTGGAATTTTTATAAATAATAAAAAAAGGATTTACTATCAAACAATAATAGAGATTTTCCCGTTGGAGGGTTGAAAAAAGAAGTCATTGCTAATATTTACCAGAGAATCTCTGAAGTTCAAAGCTTGACCACAATGGGTTGAGGAGGGAATAAGCTAGAGGAAAATGAAGAAGTGGTGGTATACTGTTTTTTCAGGGAGCTTGACCATAAAGAGAAAAGAGGAAAGAGAGAGAGATGGAGAGAAAGTAGAAGAGGGAGAGGGAGAGAGGAAAAAAAAAGAGAGAGAGAGAGAATTTCGGGTGAAGGCAGGAATTTTTTGTTCTGATTTTTTTATTGTGGTAAAAATATATAACAAAATATTTGCCATTCCAAAATATTTATATGTACAATACAGTGACATTAATTACATTTATCGTGCTGTGCAACCGTCACCATTATTTCCAAATTTTTCCATCACCTTTACTAGAAACTCCGTATCCAATAAGCAGTAACTCTCCCCTTTCTCCTCCCTCCAGCCCTGATAACTGCTGATAAACTTTGGTCTCTACATTTGCCTATTCTAGATATTTCATCTAAGCGGAATCATATAATATTTGCTCTTTTGTGACTGACTTATTTCACTCAGTGTAACCTTTTCAAGGTTTATCCATGGTGTAGCATGTATTGGGACTTCATTTCTCTTTCTGGCTGAGTAGTACAAGTTTCCCCTGCTATCCGAAAGTAAAGTGTTCCTATGAAATCTTTTGTAAGCCGAAATGGTATAAAGTGAAGAAGCAACTACCATTAATTTATATGGGAAAATTGTTTTAGCATTCCCAGACCCCAAAAGTAACCTACCAGATCATACCAAATAACACAGAAAACCTAAAATAACACTTTCAACACTATGGCGGCGTGATGCAGAGGTGCCGAGTGTAGTTCCCGGGGAAGCAGCTTGGAGACACCGCTCTCACTGCTCGGGGCACCAGCTGCCTCTTTAATGGCTTGCTGCAAAACAAACACTGAACTCTATTTCTCTTTTCCCCTTTTTTTTGTAAGAGCGAAAATTCTCTTTGGATTTCTTTCAGTTAGTGAAAACAGATACTAATGTAGGTCATTCGTAAAAGCAAAAGTGGCATAAAGCAAACTTTTGAAGGGGGGGTACCTGTATACCACTGTATGTATACACTACATTTTGTTTATCCATTCAGCTTTTGATGGACATTTATGTCGTTTCCACCTTTTGGCTACAATGAACATTGGTGTGCAAGTATCTGTTTGCATTCCTGCTTTCAGTTCTCTTGGGTATATACCTAGGAGTGAAATCGCTGGGTCATACGGTAATTCTATGTTTAACTATTTGAAGAAGGAGGAAGTTATTATTTTTTTATAATTTATTTTTATTTTTGTAGGAGGAAATTATTTTTAAGCGTGAAAAGGCTTAAACATGTGGAAAGGCAATGGGGAAGAGGGAAGTAGAGGCAAGTGGGAGTGTGTGTGTGCGTGTGTGTGTGTGCATACACGTGACCGTGGGACAAGGCCTCAGAAGAGATTGCCAATGATGCAATCAAGAGCCCAGGTGGAGGAATTAGTCTTAAATCAGAGAGGAGACACCTTTTCCTGATACAGGAGATAAATCCTCTTCTCAAGCACATTAAGTGCTGTCTTACAGGAAAAATGAGATATGCATAT
This sequence comes from Loxodonta africana, assembly GCF_030014295.1. Taxonomy (NCBI): domain Eukaryota; kingdom Metazoa; phylum Chordata; class Mammalia; order Proboscidea; family Elephantidae; genus Loxodonta; species Loxodonta africana. The sequence continues at coordinate 78,362,921 of NC_087353.1, forward strand.
TTTTAAAAAATAACTATAGTACAAACAGAAAGTGTATTATGAGGGGAACCAGTGCTAAAAAAGGGTGGTGTCATTGGTTCCTTGGGGGATGGGGAAGTTCACATGGAGAAGGGCGAGGGCACATGTTCCAGTTAGCAAGGCAGGTGGGAAGCTTGCTAAAGATGGTCCTGGCCTCGTCTCAGTCAACAGCCCAGCTCTGTTCACACCTTGGGTATGCTGGGACATGCCATGAAGAGCAAGGAAATTCCATAACTGGCCCAGGCCAGTGAGATCCTTCCATTTTGGGGGTGTAATCAGAATTTTGCCCCCCTAGAAGCCTGGGGGGCTTCTTTTAGAAGCCTGGGGAGCCCAAAGAGCTGGGCCACAGGGTAGACATGCCTCCTGTCTAAGAACAAGCCCTCTTTGGTTCTTTCAAAGGTTTGGAAGCACAATTGAAAGTTGGAGGCCTGAGATGGTTCCTGTGAGCCACGACAATCTACAAAGCGCCTGGCGGTAGGTAACTGCTTGACGCTGTGCCCAAGTGCAGCCTTGGCTGGTGTTATATCTTCTCAGCCAGGAAGTAGCTCACTAGAGACTCTGCCCTCCACCAGACGTGGGCTGAAGTCAGAAGACAACTGCTTTCCACTCCCTGCCCTCCCCCACACCACTGATCCACATGAGCCCTCTTTCCCTGTGTGGCCTCATAGGTGGCTTTCTCCCTCAGCATCGTCTTCCTCTGCCTCCCCAGGTGGGCCCTAAGCCTTCGGTGCCAGGGCAGCAGGAATGTCCTCAGCGCCCTGCGGAAGGCAGTGGAAGTGGACTTCAAGGACAAAGACAAACACCAATCCCAAGGCATCTACCTCTTCACTGGGGGCATCCCCGACCAGGACATGGTGAGTAGGCAGGGTCCTGGGCCCCATTATCCTTAGTGACCCCACATCTTCCCCCAGGTGGAAGCCTAGCAACTAGTTTCTCCAGCATGACTTTCTAAACCAGCACTTCTCAAACTTTAAAACAACTTAACTGGAGATCTTGTTAAAATGCAGGTTCTGATTTAGGAGATCCGAGGCCGGGACTGAGGGTCTGCATTTCTAACAAGTTCCCAGGGGATGTCTCTATTGCTGGTCCACAGACCACACTTAAATAATAGCCAGGATCTCTGGGCACCTCCCCAGGCCGCTTTGAAATTGTGACCCAGGCTCATTCATCTCTATCTTCAGTGCTGAGTGCTAGACTGGGTACACAGTAGGGCCTCAGGAAAGATTACTAGGCTGAACTGACCTGAGGCCATAGCTGTGGGTTTCTCCTGCTCTCCCGCTCCCCCACAGCCCACGCTGAGTGCTTACATGGCTGAGGCCTGTGGGGGCTGTGACCTCCAGCTGAATGTGTGCTTCTTCTACGTGGGTGAGCCAGAGATGGACAGCACACCCCCTGCCTGCTATGCCAGCTGCACTGACACAGCCAACGCCTACAGGGAGGCCACCCGGGCTGCTGGCGGCCGCTTCCACTGGTTTGGAGACACAGGTGTGTGAGCGTTGGCTGACCCTTCCACTTCTCTTCCCAGTCAGCTGTATTAGTACCAACATAGCTCCCATATGCAGTAGACGTATTCCAGAAAAGCTGTATGTGAAAACCACATTTAGACATGTTGTTGTTAGCTGCTATCAAGTCAGCCCCTGATTCATGACGACCCCATGCTCAATCGAACGAAATCCTGCCAGATCCTGCACCACCCTCATCGATTGCAGATGGTACTGTTGTGATCCATAGGGTTTTCATTGGCTGATTTTCAGAAGTAGATTTCCAGGCCTTTCTTCCTAGTCCACCTTAGTCTGGAAGCTCCACTGACACCTGTTCAGCAGCCTAGCAACACATACCACTTTAAAATATCTTAGAATGTTAGAGCCAAAAGGGGCCTAAAGATCCTCTAGATTCGTGTTTCCTAAAGGGTGGTGTATTCATAACAGGGGGTCCCACAAGATCGTTGTAGGTGGTACACAGAGGAACATTTTTTTATTGTGATAGCTACATGCTTGTTTCAACATTTCTTAGAAAAATACCAGCTTGCCACTGTAAGCAGTGACCTAAATTTTGTTTTTAAAATATACTTTCAAGTAAACAAAAAGTGAACTGATTAAACACATATATTAAGGAAATAATGGCTTAGGTGGTAACGCAGATAAGGCAAAAATTGTGACAGGGACATGGGAGTGGCTGAGGCTTGGGACACACTGGTACACTCCAGCCTCCCCGACTTACAGATGAAGAAATGACTCCCAGCATGTGATGTGCCTGTGGACACACAGTGGCGTGGCCCAGCTATAACTCTAGGACCCTGATTCCCGGCTCTTTCTTTCCATAAAAAAATGCCGGGCATGCACATTTAAATTATTATTCTTGGTTATTACTAATAATGGCACTTCTATAACAGCTCCACCACCTGTCTGTCGGTTTGTCATACTGTGGTGACTCTGATGCTGGAAGGTGTGCCACCGGTCTTTCAAATACCAGCAGGGTCACCCATGGTGGACAGGTTTCAGCAGAGCTTCCAGACTAAACTAGAAAGAAAGGCCTAGCAATCTACTTCCCAGAATTAGCCAGTGAAAACCCTTTGGATCACAACAGAATATTGTCTGATGTAGTGCTAGAAGACGAGCCCCCTAGGCTAGAAGGCAATCAAAATACACAACGGTCGCAACAATGGACTCAAGCGTACCAATGATTCTCAGGATGGCTTAGGACCAGGCAACATTATGTTCTGTTATACATGGAGTCACCATGAGTTGGAGCCGTCTCCATGGCAACTAACAACATATAACAGCTATTAAATGCCAGACACTGTTCTACGCGTTTTACGTGTATTATGATTCATTCCTCACAGCAAGCCTATGAAATAAGTACTATAGCTATCCCAGATTCACAGATAGGGAAGCTGAGATAGAGAGCTTACTGTCTTACCCGAAACCATACAAGTCAAACAAACAAAACCCGCTGCTGTCGAGTCGATTCCGATTCACAGCGACCCTGTAGGACAGAGTAGAACTGCCCGATAGTTTCCAAGGAGCACCTGGCGGATTCGAACTGCCGACCTACTGGTTAGCAGCTGTAACGCTTAACCACTACGCCACCAGGGTTTCCAGCATACAAGTAGTAAGTGGTAAAACCGGAAGTTGAACCTGGGCAGACCAGCTTCAATCTGTGTTCTTAGCCTCTTACTCTAAAAAACCCACTGCCGTCAAGTCGATTCTGACTCATAGCGACCCTATAGGACAGAGTAGAACTGCCCCGTAGAGCTTCCAAGGAGTGCCTGGTGGATTCGAACTGCTGACCTCTTTGGTTAAGAGCCGTAGCACTTAACCACTGTGCAACCAGGGTTTCCCCTCTTACTCTAGTCCCTTTCAAATGAGCCACCAATATTTCCTATAGATATTAGCTATTTTAAATAATTCCAGGGTGCGTGTTTTTATTCATGGGGTAGCAAGGCTTGTGCTTCTAACCCTACTCTTATTAGGAGTTGAGAGCTCTTGGCTGGATGCCAGGGCACTGGGTCCCCAGGCCAGCCCCATTCTTGGTAACCTCACTGTCTCTGCCTGTCCCCTTCACCACTGAATGGTGTAGCAGTGGTCACTGGTCAGCTCAGCCCGCGGAGGCCCCACCCTGGCCCTCAGGCTGGAGTCACCTCCATATGGCCACTGCCAGGACTACATCCCTTCCCCACGCTGACTTTGTGCTTTGTTTCCAGGCATTTATGAAAGTGATGACATCAACGCCATCGTGTCTGAGATGGAAAAGGCTCTCAGCTACTCCCAAAAGGTGAGCCTAGTGTCCCGATCCACTGACAACCAGGGTTCAGATGAAACACTGGTGTTTCCTAGAAGGCACTGGATTTGGGTCTGTATGTTGTGGCCACCCTGGCCTCCTTTGAGTTCCTGAACGCATCAAGCTCTTTCCTAAATTCGCTCCTAATCTAAGGGCCTTTGCACCCACTGTCTCCTCTACTTGCTATTCTCATCCCAGGTCAGAAAAAGGATCTGGGCTGAGGAATGAGATTTGGGACAGTTCAGGCCCTGGGAGTAGACAGAGAGCATTTGGATGGCCCTGGTCAAGTCAGGAGGAGCCTGGGAAGGAGACACCTCCTGCCTCACTTTTAAAAAAAATAATGTTTTAAGTTTCTCTTTTGTTGTTATTGTGGTAAAATAGAAGGAGCCCTGGTTGCGCAGTGGCTAAGCACCCGACTGCTAACTGAAAGGTTGGCAGTTTGAACCTGCCAGCCGCTCTGAGGAAGAAAGATGTGGCTGCCTGCTTCCATAAAGGTCTCAACCTTGGAAACCCTATGGGGCAGTTCTACTCTGTCCTATAGGGTCTTTGTGTCTAGGAATTGACTCAAAGGCAATGGGTGTGGTTAAAATACACAGAACATAAAATTTACCATTTTAAAGTATGCAATTCAGTGGCATTAAGTGTATGTTGTGCAACCATCCTGTCTATCTAGTTGCAGCCTGCCTCCCATTTTAAGTACATCCCTTCTCAGGAAGGACTCATCGTCCGAACTAGATTGTGAGTTCCTTGAGGTGAGGGAGTGTGTCTCCATGTTCTTTCCCTCCCCTGTGCTCCCTTAGACTTGCCTTAGACATCCTCCCTGAGAGAGCTCCTCTTTTGGGCTTTGTCACCCTCTCCTCAGGTGCCAACAGTCCCATCCTTCATCTGATAAACTCATTCACAAGGTGTTAATGGACAAGAATGGCTTCATCCACCTTTCATAGAACCCTTGTTTGCATTTTAATGGTGTCTTCTAGTGCTTTGAGAATAATTTGTTGTTGTTAGTTGCCATTGAGTCAGTTCCGATTCCCACTCATGGCAACCCTATGTGTGCGGAGTAGAACTGCTCCATAGGGTTTTCAAGGCTGTGACCTTCTGGCAGCAGATAGCGAGGCCTGTCTTCCAGTGTGCCTCTGGGAAGGTTTGAACAGCCAACCTCTCAGCAGTCCAGTACATAGCCATTTGTGCCACCCAGGGATTGAGAATAATTCCTGGAGAGCATTTTAGGCAACTGAGAAATTTGTAGACAAAAGGAACCAAGTATTGTACCACTGTCTGGCTGGCGTCTGGAGACAGCCTGGGCACATGGCGAGCTGACAGGTCAGCATTGGTGGCTGCTGGGCACACAGTGTCTGACAGGAAGAGCACTGGTGTTGGAAACAGACCCCTGGCTCCCACAACCGGTATGAATGGCAGCTCCTCTGCATACTTAGCAGTGGGCGCTAGGGCAAGTCCCTTCTGCTCATGGAGCTTTGGTTTCCTCATCTTTAAGATGGGGATAACAATAGCACCTGCCTCACTGGCATAGCTGGCATAGCTTGTTGGCACAGGGTTCAGGAGCACCAGGCATTTATTAGCCCAACGCCCTCCATACATGGTAGTTATTATTACTAACAGCCTTTATCTGCAGTGCTCTCAGCCCCAGGCCACACTCTAAAGGCAGAAAGAGGAATCCAGGGGATGCCAGAGGTCCCAGGGTACCCAGCCTCCCTGCTGCGTGTGTATATGCGTGTATATGTGTGTATTTGCGTGTGCATGTGTGTGAGTGTATGTGTGTGCATATAAGTGTGTATATGTGCACGTAAGTGTGTATATGTGTGTGTGAGTGTGTGTTTGTAGGTATGTGTGTGTTTATGTGTATTTGCGTATGTGTGTGCATGTATATGTGTATGAGTGTGTGTACATACGTGTTGTGCCTATATGTGTGTGTGAGTGTGCATATGTGTATGTGTGTGTGGAGTGAATGAATGTGTATATGAGTGTGTGTATATGTGTGTGAGTATATGTATGTGTGTATGTGTGTGAATGTGTATGTGTGTGTTGTGTCTGCATGTGTGTCTGCATGTGTCTGTATGTGCGTATATGTGTGTGTTTAAGTGAGTGTATGTGTATATGTGTATGTATGTATTTGCATGTGTATGTGTGTATGCTTATGAGTGTGTGTACATGTTTGTTGTATCTGTGTGTGTGTGAGTGAGTGCATGTGTATATGTCTATATGAGTGTGTGTATGTGTGTACGAGTGAGTGTATGTCTGTGTATGTGTCTGTCCACTGCCTGGAGGTACACAGCAGCCGGGGTGCTGCTAACGCCCACCCCCATTGCAGTGTGCCTTACTCGTGGCCTCCCTGAAGAACCAGTCGGGAAAAGAACTGGAAAGCGCTGCTCTCCCTAAAGAAAAGCCAAAGACACTCAAGCAAAGAAGTCAGCCCAGAAACCTCCATCCTCCCAAGCACACAGCCCCCTCCGTGGCCAGAACGGTTTGACTCCCCTCGCTGAGAACACGTAGAGGATTTGGTTTCCATCTTGTCTCCTGGTCTTTCCTAGATCTTAATGTGGCTGAGGCTAAGCGCCCCAGGGCCCAGGGTCAGCAGGGGTGGGGGCAGGGTCTTCAGTGATGGGTGTCCCGGGGTGCCTCCATCTCCGACCTCCAGGGGAAGGAATGCCCCGGGGGACCTGCTTCTCGGCTTTGGGGGCACCTCTGGCCTCCTCTCCCACATCCACCTTTGGTTCTATCTGGTTATCCCAGCTTTGTTTCTAAGCTCCATGCTGAGGGCTCCATGGCGTGGGCACCCACCCTTGCATCTGTGGCTGTAAGGCAGGAGTCTGATCTGAAGAGCCTCTCAGGGGCATCTAGTGGGCTCTTGGTGCTGCTGCCCATGACTTAACAGGGGCCCGATGAGAGCAAGAGCCTGGGGGAGGGCCTGTGCCTGTGAGGGACTTATCTCCATTCACAGCCTGTCAAATCTGTCCTGCCTAAAACACTTTCAGCAATCAGAAGGAGTCTCTAGAGGGGTAACAGTGAAAAGACCCTAGAATCAATAGCACTCGTGAGCAAAAGGGGCACTGAGATCTGTGAGTTCTTCAGTGTTTCACTGACAACAGATCCCTGTGAACACAGCAGGTTTTCTGAATGCAGAAACCTCCCAGGGGATTCTGTCCGCACAGCCACTGCCCTTGTTCACAGAACTCCACCAGGTTTTAGGAGCTAGCCCAAATACATTGCCCTCTCCTACCTTCCGTGCAGTGGTCTGTGGTGAAATCCCAGAATCCCAGGGCCTACTCTTGGGACTTCCATGGTTCCTGAGCTGGCTCCATGTGGGGAGTTTAGGCCATGCCAAGGCCTCTAATGGGACCTCCTGAAAACAGGGCCAGAGGCTCCCTGGAGAGGCAGTGCCCAGGACTTTCTCATGGCACCTGGTCCAGAGGTCTCCTCGGCTGGCATGAGGCTCTGGGTGACGTTTAACTATCTCTGAATTCCATTAATACCCAGAAATAAAGGGGCTTCTCCCTTAAAACCAAGAGGCCTAGTGGGATGCAGAAATTACCTGAATGGTTGCTTGTCATGCTGGAGGCCCAGAAATCCCTGTCTGGTAGGAAATAAGGCAGGTAACTGGTGAACAAAGTTCTGGCAAATTCGCTCTGCTGTCCTAGCGCTCTCTACGTATTCTCTCTCTCTCGCACACGTACACACACACACATATGTACTTTTTCACCTCAAAACCTAGAATCCTCTCAGAATCTTCTGTAGGAGATGGGTCAGACATGTCCTGAGGCATCTCCTTGAGCCTCCCCTGAGCCCCTTTCTTCAAAGGTTCTTAATTGACAGATTGAGGCTGGGGTGACTGGGGTACTGCCCACCACAGAGACCAGGCCACTGATGGGAAAGACTGCCTGTTTTCTAGACCATTAAAGATGACTCTGACAGAGAGAAGAGTCCTCCCTTGAAAGCTCTGAAATGGCGTCCACTCAGTGGCAAAGCAATCACCTCACCAGGTAAGGCACAGCCATGGCCAGACTGGGTAGGGGGAGTGGAGGGATAGCACGAGCATGGCTGGGGCAGGCCCCTGTGCCATGGTGAATCCTGTATCAATAATGAGAGTCACTAAGAGTCTGGATCATGTCCCAGCCCTTCTGCTAAAAGTGTTCAATTTAAAGCCTCCAAGAATTCAATGCACTAGGTACTCTATTAGTTTCCCATTCTACAGATAAACTCCGGCTCAGAGACTAAGGATAGCATGCCAGTTGGTTATGATAAGGCACCAGTATTTTTATGAAAGTACTCAGCTCATAGGACCTAAGATCGTGTATCTAATTTCTAATGTCAAAGGCATAGCAGAGTGATTCGGGGCATGCTTGTGAAGTCAGCAAGACCCAGGCTGGAATCTTGGGTCTACTTCTTATTCGCTGAGTCCCACTTGTCTCATCTGTACACTGGGGAGGTTGTGAGGATAAAATGAGACCGTGTATGGAAAGCACTTACCAACATACCTTCACCCGAATTGCAGTTGAATAAACTCCAACTCTTGGCAACCCCATGTGTGTCAGAGGAGATGAATTTTCAGAAGTAGATCACCAGGCCTCTCTTCTGAGGTGTCTCTGGGTGGGCTCAAACCGCCAATCTTTTGGTTAGCAGCCATGCATATTAATCATTTGTACTGCCCAATGTCACGACTTGGTACATGGTAGCTCTAGCTATTGCCGATCCAGGCAAGATCAAGGGATGCTGGGGCACCTCAAGGCTGCCTTGGAGTGCCATCTTCCAGGACACAGCATAGCTGAAGTTGAGAAGTCCCTAAGCCAGGCAGGACAGCTTCACCACATGAACCCACAAGGCTGCTCCAGCCAACAGGCCAAATGTCCCCTCGCTCCAGCGCAGTCAGTGAAAGAATGGACTACAGAATGGAAGAGGAAGAAGACAAAATCGCGGGAAGGAGAGGCATCTCTCTCACTGTTTTATACAGATACAGGGAATAACGTGGGTAAGTTGGGGGCATAAACCCCGACACAAATGTCTGGGCAGCCCCTCACCCTGTGAGAACTGTAAGGTCAGCAGGCCCCCTGGGAAAGAGGTCCCTCTGGAGCAGACCCATCCTCAAACAACTTGGTTCTCCCAGGCAGGGAAATGGGCCTACGAAGCCTTGACACTGGCATGAGAATGAGAAAAGTTAATATTGAATATAAGATCCCCCTGGGGTCCTTCGGCCGACACTCAGGCTCAGGCAGGGGCAGTGTCCTGAGCTCTGAGGCCGATTGGGAAAGGGTGGAGATGATTCCTGTCAGCCAGCCTGATTAATTCCTATGAAATGGTACCCGTCCAGACAACAGTTCATTGATGCTATGGAAAAAGGAGCTCCCCTTAGCAGCCTTCCACTTAACAGCCTTCCTTTCTGCCTCTTAGCAAATTACACCTAAGGAATTGTACAACTGACTTGATTGACAGGGAAATTGATGGAGAAAAGGGAAACGTGGGAGGAGAATTGGGCCTTGAGGCGCACAGTAACCTCACTCTGTTTCTCCTAGGCTCAGTGTACAAGAGGTACCCTCAGGGAAAGGGTGTAAGAAGGACTAGATCTTCTATGGAGTTGCCCAGAAAGGATAAAATTTGTTCAAGCCAAGAGGTACTGTCTCTACCAGCACATGCCACCAGGCAGTAATTCCATCTACAAACCATTATTTGTAGGAAGGTGGGCCTCCTTGGGAATGAAAACAAATCCACTTAGAATGATTGCTTAATGTGGTGATGGGATAAGGGTAAAATAGACCTAGGTTCGAAACCTGGGTCTGCCACTTCCTCACTGGGTGACCGTGGGCAAGTCACTTAGCTACCCTCAGTCTCAGTGTCCTTGTTTGTAAAGTGAACACAATTGTACTCATCTAATAAAAAACTGAGGAAACCCTGGTGATGGAGTGGTTAAGAGCTACGGCTGCTAACCAAAAGGTCGGCAGTTCGAATCCACCCGGTGCTCCTTGGAAACCCTATGGGGCAGTTCTACTTTGTCCTTTAGGGTCACTAGGAATTGACTCGATGGTAGGGGGTTAATAGGACTGATGTGAGGATCAACTGGAGTACATTTTGTAAAAAAAGTACATTTCGTGGTATCAGGTGCTTTTGTTTGCAAGCCACAGAAATCCCTTTCCTTGTTTATATCCACAAGATAGATAGAACATCTTTCTTCTCACAGGCATCCAATAAGAGCCGGAGCTTGTCTCTGGATGGGCCAATCCTGAATGCTGTGCTTTGATTGGTTTGGGCATGCCCATTCTTGTATCCATCACTGGGGCAAGGAGACTGGGATTATCCTGATTGGTTTAGAGTCTGACCTTCAGACCAATCAGGGCTTTTCACCCAAATTTTGTGGGGGAGGGTGGAGTGGATGTTGTGAAAGCAACTATGTCCACTAGACTAGGGAGTATAGGAGCTCAGTGAACTTTTTTCCTGTGCCCCTATATCTTGTGCATCTCTGACCATAACCAGGGAAGGAACCTTCATGCAATGGATGCTCAGTGAGGGCCTAGGAACCCACAGGTCAACCATTGGAGGTCGATTTAAAAAATCAGGTTTACAGAGAGGAGTCAGTCATTCAATTAAGTCTCAATTATCTGAGATAAAGTTCTTGGCTTTATTAGTTCTCCTTTATTTTAAAGTGGGTAGCCAATTATGGGCTCAAAAAACTGAAGATGGAGATCTCCAGACACATTGGTCCCAGCTGCACTCATCAAAAGACAGGACAGGGGTTGGCATCAGCCAAACACTGCAGTGTCTTCCCCAGCGTCGAGATCAATGTAAGTCATAATCGTTTTTCCTGCCCCAAGTCATGCCTCTTCTCAGCTGCAAGTTGCTCAGGATAGCGTGTCGCAGAAAACCCCATGTGAATGCATGACGCCATGGCTCGTGTTCCTGCTGTTAAGGCCTCCACACTCCCTAAAGTGGGATGCCCTTGGGGAGTGGGAGATGCAGAATCCCGCTGGAAGAAAAGCCACCTCCCATTGTACCTGAGGAGAGCGTTCTGAGTTAGAAGGTGCTTTGGAGTGAGGGCACAGGGCAATGGCTGAAGTAGTCACCAGTAAGAACTCTATGCCCCAAACATCGCCATAGTCCTGTTAGGATGGTGAGATGATTGCTGTGGCAGGAGAGAGAAAAAGGGGGAGGGAAAGAGCAAGAGAACCTTCTTTTTTTTTTTTTTTTTTTTGGAGGGTAATTTTTTACATTGCTTTGGCCCTGGAACAAGTACATTTAGAACAAAATGAAAAGCTAAGCCTGCTTTTTTATAAGACCCCATTTATGCTCCTTACCCTTTAGACTACATTGTCAACATTAGGAGAAACTGCAAAGCTAAAAATAGCCAACAGATTTAAATTATCCACCAGAAGACTTTTATGGTAGTTTCATAAACCTGCCCTCTCTCCATCCAAGGCAATCTTAGTTTCCAACTTGTGGACATCACACCTACCATGGGACTTGGCATTAAGGGTTTTCTATTTTAAAGGTGGAGATGTTATGCATTTTATTATTACAGTGACCACATTTGCCCAGAGCCATCATCCCAAATCCCCTACTCCTTCCTAGAACCATAAATTCTGATGGTTTAATGAAAACAAAAAATTTTCTAAGTTTACTAAATGTTAAAAACACAAAAATGTATGTTTAATGGATGTTTTGGAAACGATTAACCACAAATGGAATAAGCTGTTCCTGGCTGTTGATGGGGAAATGGAGAAATTCATGGGGGGTGGCTGGTGAGGATTTGCCTTCACATGCCTTAATGCAGGGACTGGTAAGACACCTTCAGTGGACACTCTGGGAAATCGAAACGTACATCACACACCTGGACAAGGTGTTAAGGCGCTATGTCCAGAGGCTGCAGTGGCTGCTGTCTGGTGAGCCTACCTGCTATTGTGGAGGGCAGAAGGGCATGAGGGACCCCCACGTCAGTCCTTCCCAGGCCAGGGACTCGGGAGCTGTCAGGTCAGAATGACCATCTGGGTACAAAATGGTTTGTGGGTGCAGAAGTCCAGCATGGTACTGTTTGTCGAGGGCTGGGTCACAGGGAGGCGGTGCATAGGCCAAAGAGTGCCACAGAGAACCTATAAATCAAGGCTACCTCACCTATCGCCCCAGGAACCCTCTCAGGCCCCAAAGCCTAAATGCTCTCCCATCTGGATCTTGGACTAGGTTCTTCAGACTATCTCTCAATTCCCAGCCTACCTTCCTCTGGGTGTGAGCTTAACTCTCCTCCTGAAGGGGTCTTGGTGCTATTTGTAAAGAAGGGAAGGTTCCCCTCTCTATCTCTACCTTCATGGAAGCCTCTAGAAGGTGAGTCCCTTAGTCACATCCAGGAAGGGAAGGTGTGAAGGGTGGCCTTGTGGTGAGGTAGAAGGGCTGAAAGGAAGCCAGTGTGGCTAAGAATGAAGGATAGTATCAATGAGGCCATCCTAGAGAGATGAGGTCATGGCGCAAACTCTGTTCTTTATCCTAAGAGCAATGGGACGCCATTACCATTAAAAGGTTTTAAATAAAGGGAAAGTGTGTTATATGATCAAGTTAGCATTTGCAATAATCCCTCTGGTTGCTGTGTGGAAAATAAATTGTTGAAGGGATGAAGTGGAATCAAGGTGATCTAGTAGTGGCCTATATGAAAGATGAGGACAGGTGGAAAAGGGTAGCGTTGGTGGAGATGAACGAAGTGTGTAGAGTTAGGGAGGTTTCAGAGGTAAAAATGACAGGCCTTAGTGGCTTGCAGTGCTTCCACTGTCTGGTTCCTGAAATGGATCAGGAGGCCATTTGTGTCTGTCTGTGTATTCTCATGGAACTTCCCCCATGCCTCAGGGGGAAGCATGTAGCCATTTTGCTCTCGTCCTCATTTTGACATGAGCATGGCCAGAGCACACGCCAGATGAGTCCTGGGAGGCTTCTGGCAGCGGATCCAGCCAGCTCAGCCTACCAGGTTTCCCGAGAGTAGGTCCCTTTTGCAGCAGCTTTTCCATTTTTCCCTCCTGCCTCCAATGAGGCCCCAGAGGCGTCAGTGGAGAACAGGCCCTGCCCTGGACATAGCATTTTCTGCTGTTTGGCTTTCCCGTGTGTTACCTCCATTTAGCTGGTGGAGCCAGACTAGGATTAGAGGTTGCCTGACTACAGCCTGGATCAGAGGGACAGGTTTGAATCTAACCTCTACCACTGCCAGTCTGTGTGCACCTGGGCTAGTCGCCAGCCCTCTTGGTTTCCCCTTGGGATGAATTCCAAATCCTTTCATAGCCTCTTTAACCTCTCCAGCTTTATCTCATGTCCCTCTGTCCAGGAGTCTCTCCAGCCAACCTTTTTTTTATTCCCCATTGGCTTTTTCCACTTCCTCAAGTGTGCCACGCTCTGCCCTCCCTCCTCAGAGCTTTTTCACAGGCTGCTCCCTCTATCTGCCATAAGCTCCACACCCCCACCTTTTTCCTTGGCTGTTACTCATCTCCAGCTTCAGTGGTAGGTTCTTTGCTCCCTACCCTACATCCAACTGATTCAGTTTTCTCCATTACATGTTCCCATAACACCATCCACTTGTTTGTAGCCCTCAGCAGATTTTGTCTTTTTTAAACGTTATTATGTTTTCGGTGAAAGGCCACACAGCAAATTCGTTTCCCATTTGACAATTTCTACACAAATTGTTCGGCTACATTTTTCGCAAGGTGTCAGCGTTCTCTTTAATTGCGTTCTGGTTGGTCCCTTTCCAGTGCTCTAGTTTCCCTGTCCCCCTTATCTTCTCATCTTTGCTTTAGAGTAATTGTTGACCTTTTGTTCTCATGTAGTTTTTTAATGGAGTGCTGTACTCACAGGTACTATGTTTTATTTTGTGTACCAATCTGTTATTTTGCTGAAAGGTGACCTCAGAGGATAGTTTCTGTTCAAGTGTCTCAGGGCAGTAGTCTCAGGGAGTTGTCCAGTAAATCTAGACTTTTTAAGAATTTGAGTTCTGTTCCGCGTTTTTCTCCCATTCTATCAGGGTCCAACTATTGGGGCCCTGATCCGAATAGTCGGTAGTGGTAGCCAGGCACCATCTAGTTCATTGTCTCAGGGTAGATGAAGCTTCAGTAGAGTTTTAATTATTCATTTAATAGCTGTCTTCCTTGCTGAACTACATGCTCCATGAGGGCAGGCACCCACTCTTGTTTACTATTATACTTTGCCTAACACATAGCAGACGTTCAGTTAATTTCTGTTGACCACTTGACTGACCACATGCTCTCTAACATCTCTTCCAGCCCAAAACAATACTATGACACTATTAGTCTAACTACTTAATTTTAGAGATGAAGAAACTCAAGCTCAGGGAGATTATAACCACTTGAGCAAGTCACCACAGGCAGAACCAGTGCTGAAATCCCTATCTCTCAAAGACTAATCCTCTGACCCGCTCTGCCCTTGGGCCACTGCCCCCTCCAAAAGCACCACAGAGACCATCTCCCAGTGAACTAACCAGTTGCCATGGCGTCGACTTCGACTCATGGCAACCCCATGTGTGTCAGAGTAGACCTGTGCACCATAGGGTTTTCAATGGCTGATTATTCAGAAGTAGATCACCAGGCCTTTCTTCCAAAGTGCCTCTGGGTGGACTCAAACTTCCAACCTTTCACTTAGCAGCCAAGCGCTTACCGTTTGCAACACCCAGAGACTCCTCTTAATGGGTTGACATCTGATAAGGTATCATTCAGGCAGCAGGTGTTGCAAAACCAGGGATCTGATAGATACAGTGAGGAAAACCACCCAGGAGGAGAGACCCTTCACTCCTTTCCTGCCTCTGTTGCCACCCACCTCGGAGCAGGGAGCCGCCGACTGTTTGGCGCCATTTTGGAGAGCAAAGTATGCATCCTCCTGGACACATCAGGGTCTATGGGCCCCTACCTGCAGCAGGTGAAGACAGAGCTGATTCTGCTGATTTGGGAGCAGCTGCGGAAGCACTGCAAGAGGTAGGAGGCAGAGGCGTGGGCTCAGAGAGATCGAAGGGCTGGTTCTGGGCTTCCCTGGCCAAGGCCCTTCCCTCCTCGCAGTTCCAGCAGGCCTGGAAGTTTCTGAAATCTCTTCTGAATAGCTGATTTGAGCCAAAAGGAACACTATTCTGCTACAGAAGTAAAGCAGATCTTAGAAATCCATCTGAGGCCCAGGGGCAACTGCAAGCAGAGCAACTGTGGCCTTGAAATGTGCATTTCAGTTGAACTTCATTTTTTAAAAAGGGGGGCATGTGTTTGTTCTCTACCCAGAAAGATCCACCGTAAGGGAACACCAGGAGACTCTGGCCCTAGGCTGGGACTCATTCTTGCCTTAATAAGAGTAAACATTTATTAAGGAGCTCTGGTGGTGCAAATGGTTAAATATTGAGCTGCTAACTGAGAGGATGGCAGTTCAAACCCACCCAGCATCTCCCCGGGAAAAAGACCTGGTGAACTGCTGCTGTATAGATTACATCCAAGAAACCCCTATGGAGTAGTTTTACTCTGTCACATGGGATCAGTATGAATTGGAAAAGACTTAATGGCACCCAACAACAACAGCAAGCACATATTGAGTTCTTTCCTTGTGCCAAGCACTTTAACTCATGATTTGATTCAATCCTCACAACAGCCCTATGAGATATTGCTATTGTATCCCCATTTTCCAGACAAAGAGAGTAGGATTCAAAGAAGTTAAAGTTTAAGCTAGATTAAAGGAGGTAAGCGATTTACCCAAGATCATATAGCCAGTCAGTGGCTGAGCTGGTATTTAAATCTATTTCTGCCTGCATCCAGAATCTTCACTGTGTATTTTCTCATTCTACAGAGCCCACAGCCCTTTCCCTGAGAGGCCACAGGGCTCTCTGCAAGGGTCTTCACTGACATTAAGTGAATAGTCCTCACTAACGTTAAACGAAAAAAAACAAACCCATTGCCATCAAGTCAATTCCGACTTGTAGCAACCCTACACGATAAAGTAGAACTGCCCCATAGGGTTTCCAAGGAGTGGCTTGGTAGATTCGAACTGCCAACCTTTTGGTTAGCAGCCAAGCTCTTAACAACTGAGCCACCAGGGCTCCTCACTAAGATCACCTCACTGAAATTCAATGTAGACTGGTCTGTTCTAACCAATTTCTTTCTTTCCTTCTCTGCTCCCACTCCTCTTCCTCTCTCCCCAGTTTTAACCTGATCAGCTTTGCAGAGGGCCTACAACCGTGGCAGGAAACCCTGGTGGCGACCACAGATGCAGCGTGCCATGAAGCTATGCAATGGGTGACCCACTTGGAAGCTCAGGGAAATACCTCAGTCTTGCAAGCATTACTGGCAAGTTCCACCACTGAGCCCAGTCCCCACACTATCACCTATACTGATATTAAGAAGGTCACCTTCCATTTGCATGATGCTTTAGAATTTACAAAGCACTTTAGCATTTACAAAGTGTTTTTCACACTTATTTCATCTTCCCCAGAACCCAGTGAGAGAGGGATTCTCATGGTTCCCACTTTGTAGATGAAGACACAAAGGTTCAGCAAGGTTAAGTGACTTGCTTGGGGTTAACCAGGTAGGAAATGGGCCATGGCTTTTGCCCTTCCTGGTTAGCCCCACAAGTCCCTGAGTGGTGCAAATGGTTAACGTAAAATTGGCTGCTAACCAAAAAGTTGGAGGTTCGAGTCCACTCAGAGGCACTTTGGAAGAAAGGCCATTGAAAACCATATGGAGTGATTCTATTCTGACACACATGGGGTTGCCATGAGTTGGAGTCGACTCAACAACAACTGGTTTTTGGTTAGCCCCTGCCCTTGAGCCAGCCAACCTTCCCATGCTCTTTCAGAAAGCTTTCAGTTTTCCCGATGTGGAAGGATTGTACTTGCTGACCGATGGGAAGCCAGACACAAGCTGCAGCCTTATTCTAAGCGAAGTCCAAAAACTCAAGGAGAAAAGAGACGTGAAAGTGCACACCATTTCCTTTAGCTGCTCAGACAGGTGAGCACGGAGGAGTCAGCCGAGTTTTTTTACAGTTCACTTGGCCACATGTCTGAGGGGAGAGTCTGAGCTGCCTCACCTAATCCAGGAACTCACATTAAAAATCCAGGAACTCACATTAGACACTGACATTTCCTGGGCCCAGATCCTATGACTTAGACATTGGGAGATGCATTGTTTTCCTAGAGCCCTTGTGCAGGTGTTACACCCCAGGGTGGAAATACCTCTCTCCACCCCTAGCCTGCCCATCAACAGGGTGCTCTCTGACTTTCTCCAGCAGGGAAACGGATTGTCACCAATTCACCCAGTCATGTTTTATTCTCCCTCACAACCTTTTCTTGGAAGCACATTTGTAAATACTTAGGGAAACGTTAGAGACGAAAACATAACAGATTAATGTAGCATTGTTATGGCTATTTCTATAAAAGATTGCTACAGAAGAATATTTGTTAGATAAGAGAGATTCAGAAAAACTTTAATATTATTACTAAACATTAAAACTATTTAAAAATTATTAAATAATAACATTATTAAAAACTGTGGTTACAGTAGAAACTTAGGGCTTTCCTTGTCTAAAGCATGTTGTTGTTGATAGGTGCTATTGAGTCTGTTCCAACTCATAGCGACCCTGTGCACAACAGAGTGAAACACTGCCGAGTCCTGCGCCTCAAAATTGTTGCTAAGCATGAGTGTGTTGTTGCAGCCACTATGTCAATCCATCTTGTTGAGGGTCTTCCTCTTTTTTGCTGACCCTCTACTTTACCAAGCATGATGTCCTTCTCCAGGGACTGATCCCTCCTAATAACATGTCTAAAATATGTGAGACATAGTCTCACCATCCTTGCTTCTAAGAAACATTCTGGTTGTACTTCTTCCAAGACAGATTTTTTTGTTCTTTTGGCAGTCCACGGAAAGCTCCATAAAGATCAGACCGTGTCCCTCACTGGCCCAACACATAGTAGGCACTGGATAAATGTCCAATAAATGAATGGGGGCTGGAATGCGCGGGCCATGTTCTTTGAGGGAATCCAGGCTAAATGGGACACCAACATGGTGAGCCCCCTTCACTTAGGAGCAGCTGGCTGGGAAAGTGGGCTTGAGGATGCAAACCATGGTTAATGGCACAGAGCCTCAGGACCTAAGTTCCATTACCAGGACAATTTATCTTAAATCTAACATACTTAAGCTCCCCCTGGACCCAGGGCTCAGGGGAACTTGCCTGGGGAACTGGTTGTCTAATGGAACCCTCTGTTTCTCCCCACTAGGGCAGCAGTTGAATTCCTGAGAAAGTTGGCCTCCCTCACCAGGGGGCGCTATCACTGTCCTGTTGGGGAGGACACACTCTTCCAAATTCATGGCATGCTGACCAAAGGCTTCATTGATGAAAGGGTAGGTTGTGGAGTTGCTCTGGTCTGTTGAAATGGCTCAACAAAATGTCAACAGGTAGTTGTTTCCTTCTAACTAAAAAGACCCCTGCTTCTCTTGTAAGACAAAGGTTTCCTGCACTGAGTGGAAGGCTGTGTTTAATTAGCTCTAGGATTCTTCTCCTGAGATTTTGGATTTCCAGGTCCCATCCAGTCATTTAATGGATTCAACTTCACACTTATTTCCCTTTTTCAAGGATCCTGTCTTGCCACTATTTGAAGGAGATGATTTAAAGAGACTGGCCCAGGAGATCACCAAAGCAAGAAGCTTCTTCTGGCAGGCCCAGTCCTTCAGGTATCCCCTTCAAGCAGCCCCTCCCACCTACCCCTTGGCTCCAACCCACCCAGACCCGGGGGCCCATCAAGACAGGGCCTACCCTAGTCATGGCACCCTTGCCCCAAGAGCCCTTGCCCTGCTTCTCCCTGCCAGGCCCAGAAGTCTGGGCATCAGGGGGACCATATTCCTTCATCTCCTATCTACTAGATCCCAACTCCAGAAGAAAAACGATGTGGAACCAAAGGTTGCTCCTTTATAGAGAAGCATTCTCAGGTAAGGGAGGGAAGGGATTCACCAATGCTGAGTGTCTACTAAGCCAGGCAACATGCTGGGGAGGAATTCCTCCAGACAGATGGGCCATTCTACAAAGAAAATTCCCTGGGCATATCTTGGCCATGAGGGCAAGGTGATCTGGAAAGCTGCAACCTACAGGTTATCCACAGGCAACACAATTCCAAGCACCAGGACTCCCTGGAAGTTGAGGAAGGAAAGACTCAGTTCTTTGTATATTTGGCCATCCCCAGGTCTACCCTAACTCTCCTGCCCTGTCCCCCAACACACCCTACACTCCAGCCACAAGATTGCCACTCACTGGGACGTCCTGCACTGAGCCCCCTGCCTGGGATGTCCTTCTTGCCACTGTCTGCCTGGTGACTCCTGCTCATCCTTCAAGGCACAGCTCAAATGATATCAGCTCCACTGTGAAGATGTCCCTAGGACCCATCAAAAGCTGAAAGCCTCCAGGCAGAGCTGGGAGCCTCCAGTCTTCTTCCCACAGCATTCTGACCAACCTCTCTCTTCTTGCATTTAGCACTCCATGTCATGATTCCTTGCTCACTTGTCTAATTCTTTTCCTTGACCGTGATCTCCCTCAGGATGAAGCTGGTGTCCTAAGCATCTCTGGGTCCCCAGAACTGACCACATGGAAGACACTCAGTAAACACTGAACATCCAGCTTTGTTGTAGGAGCCCAGCTCTGGAAACTAACCTGGTGGGGTTGTTTTTGCCCTGGTCCTCACTCTGGGCTTCCCACCACCCTGGTCCATGGAGGTCTATGCAGATTCACCATCAGCCCATCTTGGAGGAAGAAGAAACAAGTGAGCCCTCACTGCCACCTCCCACCCCTGCTACCACATCAACCGGACTGAGCTGAAGGCTGCTCTGGAGCCCAATCTAGAGTGAATGCTCTGCTTGAGCATGTGGAATCATGTTGGGTCTCTGGGCCCAGCCCCACTGTGTACATATGAAGTGAATGTGTAGTGTATTATTTTATCTGGTGCATCTTCTAAAACAAATAAAAACTATTCTTTTATTTCATTAATAACATTAAAATGACTTTAAAGAAAACTGTTTGAAGTGATCATTGGTACCTGTGTGTGTATGCAGACTTTACTTATGAAACAACTCATATCCAGAAGATATAAAGAACTTCAGATCAATAAGAAAAAGATAAATATCCCATCATTTTAATATGGACAAAAGACTCAGTCACTTCACAAATGGACAATAGGTATATGAAAAAGTGCTCAACAGCCCCACCCATCAGGGAGATGCACATTAAAACCACTACACACCCACCAGAATGGCTAAAAATAAAAAAGACTAGCCTAAAAGCAAAGATGTGAAGGCGGGAAAGGACAGGAAAGCTGGACAAAAGGACACAGGGATCCCAGAGTGGAAAGGGAAAGGGAGAGAATGCTGATGCATTGTGGGGATTGCAACCAATGTCACAAAACAACTTGTGTATAAATTTTTTCATGAAAAACTAATTTGTGCTGTAAACTTTCACCTAAAACACAATAAAATTGAAATAAAATCAAAACGCTGACATCAAGATATGGAGCAACTGGAACTCTCATACATTGCGGGAGTGGGGGCTGTAAATTGGTTCAACCACTTTAGAAAATCTTTTGGCAATTTATACTAAAGTAAAATATACACCTACTCTATGACTCAGCAATTCCACTCCTAGGTATTACCCAAGAGAAAGGCGTGCCTATGTTCAACAAAAGACTTGTACGGGAATGTTTATAGTAGCTATGTTCATAAGAGCCAAAAACCAGAGACAACCCAAATGTCATCAGTGGTAGAATGGACAAATAGATTGTGATACACATGTAGAGTAGAATATTATGCAGCACAGCAATTTAAAAAGAATGAACTACAGCATTATTCAACAGCATGCACCAATCTCATGAACAATATTGAGCAAAAGAAGCCAGTCACAAAAGAGTACATACTGTGTGCTTCCATTTATATGAAATTGAAGAGCAAGCAAAAGTAACTGTTGGTGACAGAAGTCAGAATACTGGTTACTTCTGGAGGGGTATTTACTCATGAGAGCACAAAGGGGACATTGGGATGCTAAAAGTGTTCTATATCTTGATCTAGGCAGTGATTACATTAATATATGTTGTTAGTTGCTGTCGAGTTGATTTCAACTCATGGAGACCCCACGTGTGTAGACTAGAACTGTGCTCCATAGGATTTTCAAGACTGTGACCCTTCATAAACAGATCGCCAGGCCTGTCTTCTAAAGCACCTCTGGGTGGGTTTGAACTGCCAACCTTCCAGCTAGTAGTTAAGTGTTTAACAGTTCGTGCCACTCAAGGACTCCTACATTCATACTTACATAAGTAAAAGTTACTCAAGCTGTTAAAAAATAAACTCAATTTACTAAGGTTTGACAAGCTCCCTAGCTGGTGTGGAATTGGCCCATACATTTAACAAGTACTTCCTGACACCCGCTTTTACCATGCTCTGTGCTTGGCCCTAGGGAGACGTGGACCCCGCCATGGTGGATCTCAGACTGGTCATCAGACAACTGTGGACAAGACTGTCCTCAGGGCAGTCCAAGGGGCTGTAGAGGCACAGAGGAGGCCACGCAGCCCAGCATGGGTGCCACAAAGATAAATCTTTGGCAGTGGTATAAGTGATGGAAGCACAGAAAGGTCCTGGACAGTTACCCTTCTGGGTCACCCCTACAAGCACAGATAAAATGGCCTGTGGTTGTGTTGGAAGCTATGCTTCTCCTAGTAAAACACCACCAACTAACTGGTCCTGGGGAATGTGAGTTCTCTGGACCTGCTTGTGGGAGAGGAAGATACTGGTCTCTGTGAATCAAAGGATGGACCAGAGACACAACTCAAGGCACAGGACCTGGGTTCGAATCCCAATCTTTCATATAACAATGATAACAGCTACCATTTTTTGAGTGCCAACTGAGCAGGCAAGATGCTAAGCATTTTGCATTTATAGCGTTAGCCATAAGCCTTACAACCTCACTGTTGTAAAGTACACATTTCCGGTTTACTGACGAAGAACCTGAGCCTCATGGTTGCCTACAGACATGTAGCAAGAGATCAGCAAAGCCAGGATTTGAACCCAGATCTGACTTACACTCTGAGTCTCCTTTTCATCTCTTTGAATCTGTTTCCCTGTTTCTTAAATTGAGATAAAACTCACAGAGTTGTGAGGATTAAGCAAGATACCTTACCATCTGGCACATAGCGTGCATTGGCAAAGATTTTGTTTTTCTCTTCACCACACCCACCTCTGTCCACAGAAGATGTTCATACTGGTTGAAGCCTTTCCAGACACTCTCTTCAGACTAAAGTGGCCAGCCCTCGGTGCTCTCTCAGCCCCCTGTAGCACTAGTCTAGAGCTGTGTGAGCTGTTGGGTGCGAGCCTGCCTCTCTGCTACGACCACTTGAATATGAGTGTCCTGGAGCCAGGGATGGTGTGATCCATCTGGGTCCCCAGCACAGGGGACAGGCGAGCACTGAGGAAGCACTCATTGATCACGGAATGATGGTATTGGTGATGGATGGACATGAGGTGGGTGGAAGAACTCAAGAAAGGAAGGGTAGATAGATGAGTGGAGGAAGGAAAGAAAGATATATAGAATGAAATGGATGAATAGAAGTTTGGATGAATGGAAGGCTGGATGGATGGACATTCAGATGAACAGGTGGAAGGATGGATGAGAGAAAAGATGGATGAATGAATAGATAGGTGGATGAATGGATAGATGGGTGGGAGATGAATACAGGGACAAAACAGATTAATAAAAAATGGGTAAGAAGACGATGGACAAAGAGGTGGATGGAATAGGTGGGATGACGGATAGAGGGATGAGAGGCAAGAGAGACGGAATGGGGGCAGGCAGTCAGGCAGGAAGGGAGGGAGGAAGGAAGCCTGACCTAACAAAGACAGGGAGGTGTGGAAGAATCGATGGAAGTGCAGGTGGGTAGAGCAAGAAACAACTGTTTCTTGGAGTCCTAAGACTACTGTGCAAACAGGACAGAGCTCCACACGCAGGACCTGTGCGTCCTTTCATCCCACCCCTGCCCGATCGGCCTCCGGCTCTGGCCTTAGCCACTACCGGGTTGCCCCGCGGGAAGGTGGTAGCGGCCAAGGGAGGTGGCGTGGGGGCGCGGTATCCCCTGAGCCCAGCCTGGCTCCGCCCCAAGGAGGCGGTGGCCCCACGGCGCTCAGCTCCGCGCGGAGAAGACGCAGCGCTGGAAGCACTAAGCACCGCGGGAGCCGCGGCCAGGTGAGCGCAGCCCCCGGCGCTCGGCGCTGGCCGGGGACGGGGGACGGGGGACGGGGGGGCGGGGGACGGGGGGCGGGGGGGCGGGGGGGCGGACCCACCCCCGGAGCTGCCCGGGCCTCACTGCTCTCGGCCCCCAGGGTGGGGGGTGGAGGGCAGGACTCGCTCCTTCCCGCCCCCCGCGGGCCTGGGCGCCCTGGGTCAGTCTCTGACGCTCCCCGGCCTTTCACCCATTCCTCTCCCCAGTCTGGAGTCCCCATCGACCTGGATTCGAGTACTGGCCCAGTCATTTACTATGACTCCATCACAGTTACCGAATGGTCTCTGACCCTCAGTTTCCACCTCTGAATGCTGGGAACAGTAGTCCCTACTTCACTGCACCGCCAGGAGAATTAAATGTGGCAATGTAGCCTTGCTTTGGCACATAGCACCCCCAGGTCTTAAAACAGCCCTGAGTGGTTTTATTCATTCAACAGATACTTACTGGCTGCCTACTTTGTGCCAGGCACTGTTCTAGGTGTTGGCCATCCTACAGTGAAGTAAGCCCTCATGAAGTGTCCATTCTAGTGGTTTACAGGGGGCTTTGGTGCTTGTTCTCTCATGACAGTCCGACAGGTAGACAGAGCAAAAAACTAGACAGAGCAGCTAGGGTTATTTGGGGCCATTTTAGAGCTGTGGATACTAAGGTACAGTGAGGTTTTAAGGTTCTTGCCCAAAGGCACACCCCAGCAAATGGGTACCCAAGGCCAGGTCCCAGCCTTAGTCAAACAGCATCCCCTGAGAGCAGAAAGACAAGACTGACCTGTCAGACCCTTCCCCAGAACAGAGTTCTCTGGGCTTGGGGATGAGAGGGCCTCACTCTGGGGCTGCGCCCTCTCCCCTCCCTAGGAGGGAGTTAGACCTATCTCCCTGTGATGTCCCTTATTTGGGATGTCACCCCCATTAATCGCACAAGTACCAGTGGTTGTATGGAATGTGACTGTACCCCTCCACCCTGAACTTTGGATGGCAAGGCAGTGAGAGGAAAACTAAAAAATATAGTCCCTGTAACTGACAGCCGCTCCAGAGGAAGAAGATGTGGCAGTCTGCTTCCACAAAGATTCATGGCCTTGGAAACCCCATGAGACAGTTCTACCCTATCCTGTAGGGTCACTATGAGTCGGAATCGACTCAGCAGCAGTGGGTTTTTGGTTTGGTTTATGGCTCGCAGGGTCCCTGCCCTTTGACCATCACCAGCAGCAGCAATGGGGCTCTTCAGTCAGTCACTTAGTCACTCACTAAACACCTGTTCTTTTATGCAGACAGTATTCTTGAGCACCTACTATGTGACACATGGGGCAGAGACAGACCTATCTCTGTATCCATAGGGCCTGGCACGCAGTAGGCCCTCAGCACATGATTGCTATTGTTATTAATGGTGATGATGATGATGACCTGGCCCCTGCTCCAGCCTCATCCTCAGGTGGGGTCAGGGGGTGGGGGCGGATGGTGGTGACAGTGACCGACATCCTGACTCACTTTTAATCTAGAGTGAGGAGGACAGGCTCCTCAGTGGGCTGGGCCCTGAGGTCACAGACCTGACCCTGAAGTCTGCAGGGCTCCGTGCAGACCTCTTCCAGGCTACCTGCACTGCTGAGTACCTGGAGAACCAGAGGTTCTATGTCAGCACAGAGCGGAGGCAGCTCCTGGTGTCATACATAAGGCCCAGGGCACAGGGCCCTTTTGGATCCCTCCATCCTCCTCTTCCTCCTTCTTCTCCTCCAGGAAGCCCCCTCCACCTCCCACACTAGTGAGGTTCCTTGAGCATGCTTTTGTCTATCTCCCTCTGGTCCCCCATGGGAACTGGGATTTTAAGGAAATGGTAAGAAAGTGGAGCCCCAGTGGTGTTGTGGTTGAGAGCTCAGCTGCAAACCAAAAGGTCAGCAGTTCAAATCTACCAGCTGTTCCTTGGAAAAACCCTATGGGATAGTTCTGCTCTGTCCTGTAGGGTTGCTATGTGTCAAAATCGACTCAGTGGCAGTGGGTTTGGCTTTGTTTGGTAGGAAAGTCAGGAATTCTTGGTGTGAATCTCAGCCATGAAGTGTGACTTTGGGCCTCAGTTTCCCCAGCTGTAATATTCAGGGCTTGGTTATCATGTCTCTGGCTCTCACTCTCTCTGAGGGAGAACATATAGTCCAAAACTAAAGCTGCAATCTTGGAAGTTCTCAGGATTCTGAAAGGAACAGGTTCACTGGAAACATGGAGGGTCTCTAATTCCTACCTGGAGTTTCCCTCAAGCCCCTGAGGGTCTGATAATCCACGTGACTTGAGACTGCTCTAGAACGTTCTTTCTTCTATTTTGCCTCACAGGCGAACAGATCCAGGGCCCACATGGAGGAGTAGAAGATGAAGCCTACCCCCACAGGCTCCTCCCCAGAGGCCTGCAAAGCCACCAACCAAGGCGATAAGAGCTGCCCTGTCTGCCGCGCCTGGGGAGGGGTCTCAGGCCTAGGGTCTGACTTAGGGTATCAGTCAGGACCCAGAATGGGGACTGGTATAATGCCAGGGTCTAGGATGGGGCCTGGTGGTATTCCAGGGCCTAGACCAGGACCTGGTGCAGTACCGGGGTCTGGGTCAGGGCCTGGTGCAGTTCCACAGCCTGCACCAGGGCCTGGTTTAATGCCAGAGTCTGGATCAGGGTCTGGTGCTGTCCCAGGGTCTGGTCCAGGGCCTGGTGTAGTACCGGGGCCTGGGCCTGGACCTGGTGTTGTCTTAGGGCCTGTGCTGGGGCCTGGTGCTGTTCCAGGGCCTGGGCCTGAACCCGGTATTGTGCCAGGTCCTGGTGTTGTCTCAGGGCCTGCGCTGGGGCCTCGTGCTGTTTCAGGGCCTGGGCCGGGACATGATATTATCTCAGGGCCTGGGCCTGGGCCTGGACTTGGTACTGTTCCAAGACGTGAACCTGGACCTGGTGCTGTTGCAGGGCCTGGGTCGGGGCCTGGTGCTGTCATAGGGCCTGGTACAATGCCAGAATCTCGGTCAGGGCCTGATGCTCTCCCAGGGCCTGGGCTGGGACCTGGTACTGTTCTAGCACCTGGACAAGGGACTAGTATGGTTCCAGGGCCTGGGCTGGGTCTGGGGCCTAGACCAGGAGCTGGCTCAGTAGCTGGGCCAGGAACTGCACCATTACCTAAGCCGGGCCCAGAGTCAAGGACTGGGCCCAAACAGGAGTCTGGAGCTGGGCCCAAACCCAAGGAGCCAATGACATCCCGAACACCAGCACCACAGCAGAAGACTCAGGCCAAACCCACCCAGGCTCCTAGGCGGAAGGTTCTGGTGACGGGAGGAGGAGGCTACCTGGGCTTTAGCCTGGGTTCTAGCCTGGCCAAGCACGGCACCTCTGTCATCCTGCTCGACCTTTGCAGACCCCAGTGGGAGCTGGCTCCAGGGACTGAGTTCATACAGGTGCAGGGATGAGGGACTTGGGGGACCACTGGGGGTACCCAGGCTAGCGGGGGAAGAGGACAGTGCCTGAGGTCAAACCAGTAGTGTGGGTCTAAGAGCACAGGCTCTGGACTCAGACTGCTGGGCTGAGTCCAGCTCCCATGCTTCCCGACTGCCCAGCCGTGGCCACAGACTCCACATCTCGGAGCCCTAGTGACCTCACCCATAGAAAGGGACAATAATAACAGTAAAGGGGACAGTAATAATAATTTCCACTCCACAAGGGTCTCATGGGGAGTTGATGAGATAGTGCATGTAAAACACCTATCAGTGCCCTGTGACAGAGCTTGACAAGTGGTGGACAGTGATGCTGATGACACCATATAGAATCTCAGAGTAATTCCCACCCACCAGCCTTTCTCAAACCTGTGGATACTTAGCCTGGGAGAGGGTAGGGGGCCAGCTCTGGGACCTGGCTAAATGCAGAGTTGGTATCTCTGTTTCCCATGGACTTGAATCTCCTACCCCATCTCTTCCTTGTCTGTTGCAGGCTGACATCCGAAACGAACGAGCCCTCTACCGCGCGTTTGAAGGGGTGGACTGTGTCTTCCACGTCGCCTCCTATGGAATGTCTGGTGCTGAGAAGGTAAGCTCCTCACATATGATACCTGGAGCTAGACAGCGTGGGGTTCAGATCCTGGCTCTGCCCCCCACATCCCCTCACACCCCTTTTGTGTTATTACTCTTCACCTACTTGGGAAGGATTTCAGCTACTCCCAGCCTGCATTTTGTGTCCATGAAATCAAATACCAGTTCTGCCACCTTCCAGCTGTGTGACCTAGGGCAGGCTAACATGACCTCTCTGACCCTCAGCTTCATCATCTATAAAGTGAGGATGTTATTGATACTTGTCTTACAACCTTTTCAAAGGGCAGCATGACTATCTTTCAAATGTTTGAACATACTCATACCCTTTGACCAGAAATTGCATTTGTTCGTATATTTTCAGCATTGTGTTTTTTTTCTGAAACTGAAGGAAAAATAAAAGTTTTTATTTCACTTTCACTTATCCCTTCTTCAGTGCGCCTTCTTTCTTTATGTAAATCTACTTCTCTTCTTAGCTCTACTGTCATTGTCTTTCTCTCTGGAGAAATACTTTTACCATGTGTTTCTTTTTTAAAGTAATATTTTACTGTGCTTTTGGTGAAGGTTGACACAGCAGATTAGGTTCCCCCTCAACAGTTTCCACACAAATTGTTCGGTGACATTGGTTTACATTCTTCACAGCACGTGAACATTCTCGTTATTTCCATTCCAGTTGTTCCTGCAACATTGTTTTTAGTAGCAAAATGCAGGAAATAACCCAAATGCCCATCAGGTGAGGATCATTTAAATGAATTGTGCTTATCCACGCAATGAAATTCTATGCAGTTGTTCAGGAAGAACAAGGTAACTCGATAGGAGCTGATACAGAGCAATTTCCAAGGTGCAGAACAGTATTTGGTGTCCTCCTGTTTGTTTAAAAAAGGGCTCAGGTGAGTGTTTATTGCTATACTCACACATGCGTATGTGCTGATATTAATAAGCGTAGATGATCTTGCCAAGGAGACACAAGGCACTGGTGGCAATGGCTGCCTCCAGGGAGGGAGAAGGAAGACTTGGGATCAGGAGTGGGAGGGAAACTTGTTTTTCACTGTCTACACTTTTTACTGTTAGAATTATTTTAACCTAGTGTTTGTGTTACCTGTTAAACAAAAACAACTGCAACAAGAACAAATATGGTTTAAAGATAAATACACCTTATAGAGAGCTATTGTGAGCATTAAACGAGATGGGGACATCAAGGCTTGGCTCAGCCCCTGGCACACAGGAAGCACTTGCTGAAGACCAGTTCCTTTTGGTTTTCAGACCCCAGCCCCCTCACTAAGGCCGAGACAGTACTACTATGCCCATCTTACAGATAAGGAAACTGAGGCTCGGAGCCTTATTTAATCCTACTGATCATCTAAGGTTTGCCCTCACTTCATAGATGAGGGAGCTGAGGGCCAGGCAGGGGTAGTAACCTCCCCGGTCATCCAGGGAGAAGGTGGCAGAGCTGGACACTGGAGCCCCAGGCCCCAGTGCTGCCCCGTGGGCCCTCTGAGCTGGACATTCTGTGCCCACCACCCTGCCCTGACCCCAAGTCCAGCCTTAGGGCCTCAGCAACAAGGCATAAGGCTCCACCACAACTTTCCCACCCCCACCTTGTCTTTTAGCTGCAAAAAGAGCAGATCGAGTCTATAAATGTTGGAGGCACCAAACTAGTAATTGATGGTAGGCAGCGCTCAGAGCTGAGGTGTGGTCTGCTGTGTGTTTCCTCCTTCTCTCCCCTCTCCTGCCACAGGCCCAGCTCCGGGGGGGAAAAGGGCAGGGCATCTAGGGGATACTCTCTACCCCACCCACTGCCTGCCACCCCAGGGGAGGGGCTGTGGGCTGATATATCCTTCCTGAACCAAGGACTTGCCCAGGGCCCTGCAGGGGGCAGGCACAGCTGGGGATGTAGGGAGCAGAGTTTGCACTCAGGACTTATGGGTTTGGGAGTAAGAACATTTGCCAAATGGCCAAAAAGAAGGCGACATCTCTGGGCTCGTCCTGCTTTGTCCTGCATTGCTTTTCTCTCTGATTCTAGAGTGGTTTTTTTCTCTGTCCCCATGGAGTGAGACTTTCTTCTGACCTGTCCTTGGCAAGGTAGCTCAGGTGCCACAGCCACACTTGGAAGGAAGAGTGAGCAGGCCTGGCTCCCAGAGGCCCAAGGAGCAGGGACCTGACCCAAATCCCAAGTTAAGGGAGGAGGCCGTTCCCTCCTGAGCACTTCTGGATTCTGGGGGGGTCCCGAGAACTGGTATTATGTTGGAGACTGGATGTAAATGGGTGGATTCGCCCAGAGGAGGCCCCCGTGGGCACCGCCTCAGCCGACTGCCTGCTCACTCTCAGCCCTGTGTGTTTACACATGTGTGCGGTACTGTGTGCACCTGTCGCTGCAGTCTGTGTCCGCCGGTGTGTTCCAAGGCTCATCTACACCAGCACTGTCAATGTTGCGTTCGGCGGGAAGCCCATAGAGCAGGGTGATGAGGACTCCGTGCCATATGTCCCGCTGGAGAAGGTACTAGCTTCCAGGAGAGGTGGGTGGGGCCAACTCAAAGCTGAAAGGGTAGGGATGGGTGGAACCAGGGGAAGTAGAGTCAGCCTCACAACTCAGGGTGAGTTCTAGGAGAAAGGGTTCCCAGCACGGGGTGATATGAGCCCTCTTCTGTTTTAGCTAGTGTGCCAGCAGGGACTTTGGAATCAGACAGACCTAGCTTTGACCCTTAGCCAGTTCACTTTCTAACTGTGTGACCCTGAGCAATTCGCTTTACCACTCTGAACCTCTGTTTCTTCATCTGGGTGTGATAGCAACATCTTCTTCGGGTTGTGGAGAGCAGGAAATGAAATAATGTATACAAAAGTGCCATGTAAACACCAAGGACTACAGATCAAATAATTTATCCAATACATGTCCAGCATCATCACTGCCAGGCAGGTGTTTGGGGCTGGCAGAAGCCTCCCTAAGTCAGAGTCCCTGGTCATTGTCACTGTTCTGAAGCCAGTGTTCCTCTACTTCCATGCCTCCAAAGGAGACACGCTGTCTTCCTACCCAGGGGGAGAGGAGGGCTGTAGGGCTCAGGGGTTGGTGATATCCCAGTGGAAGTCCCCAGAATCCAACCCTGGTGTACTCTAAAGCAAAGGTGCGCCTGGAGCCAGGCTGGATGGGGCAGTGACCTCTCTGTGGCGGCTCTGTTCCCCATGTCCCCCTGACAGCACATGGACCACTATTCCCGAACCAAAGCCATCGCCGACCAGTTGACCCTGATGGCCAATGGAACGCCTCTTCCAGGTGAGTCTCATGGGGCCCTGTTCCTGCCAAATCCACATGCCTGTCCCGAAATAGATATGTGACTCTAGCTTGTAGCTGATCTGTCCTGAAGCCCACCTTTCCACCAAAGGACAGTTCCCCAGGGCCTGCATCTTTCATCATTCAATGAATTCTGAGCCCCTGATATGTTCCAACCACCCTGCCAGGGATAAAAAACCAAAAATCCAAACCCATGGCCATCGAGTCAATTCTGACTCATAGTAACCCTGTAGGACAGAGTAGAACTGCCCCATAGGGTTTCCAGGGAGCTGCTAGTGGATTCGAACTGCCGACCTTTTGGTTAGCAGCTGTAGCTCTTAACCACTTCACCACCAGGGATACAAGTGGGAAAAAAGTCAGGCCCAGTCTCTGTCCTCACACTGCTCACGGCACAGTGGGGAACAGACAGGCCAGGCATGATGGTGGGATTAGGGGAACATGGGGCCCTGGCCTGGGTGGCCTGGGATGGCAAGCTGAGGCCTGAAGAATGGAAAGCTATCATCCATTCTAGGTAAAGGAAAGGAGGAAGGGAAAGGGTTCACTGCAGCTGGCACTGCATGTGCAAAGGCCCCGGGGGCAGCAAGGTGAGCGATCCAGTGTCAGAGAAGGAAGGACCACAGGGGAGCCTGGGGCCAGGTCATGAAGAGCCTTGTGAACCAAGTCAAGGGGTTTCGACTTTATCAGGAGCCATCGAAGGTTGACCTTAAACAGGAGGATGACGTGGGAAGATGTATGTTTTAAAAAGATCCCTCTGGCCACCATGCAGGAGATGGATCAGAGGGGCAAGAGGAAAGGCAGGGGACCAGTGAGGAGGCTGTTGCTGGCATCCAGGCATGAGACAGCCACCACCCTGGACTATTGGTGGCAGTGGGGACGGAAGGAGGGAATGGATTCAAGAGCCGTTTTGAAGGTTCAGTTGACCAGAGTTTGAGGGCAAGTCTAGTGGGGACCCATCTCAGCAGCATTCATGTGTGTGAGGCTGAGGGTAGATGTTGCCAGCAGTGTTGCTGACCCTGTCTGGTGGCACAGGAGGCACTGGCAGGAGTGGGAGCCCCTTTGCCGACTAACGTAGCTGCGGCTCTCTCTCCTTGCCCTCATCTCCTCAGCTCTCTTCGCAGCCCTGTGGGAGGCGGGAGTGAGAGCAGCCGCCTTGACACCCACTCCACAGATGAGGAGACTGTGGCTCAGAGGGTAACCCAAGTCTAGCTGTCTTCTGCCACACAGCAGTGAATCCAATTTTGGGGCACTGTTTATATATGAATTTGTGAATTATGAGTATGGAAGAAGGTATGGTGCTTCGGGAGAGCCCATGCAATTGAGGGGCCCTAAAGCTTCACCTTTATTAACTTCCTAGAAAAATCTCAACTGCCTCTTCTAGTTATAGACAAGTAACACCCCAAAAACCATGAGAGCTGGAATTTGAGAGCACTGCCTTGTTTTTCCGAGTCTTGCATTCCGCCTTTGACAGGGTGCAGTCTTACCACTTTTCTATCACTCATTTTAGTGGAAAATATTTGAGTTTTTCTTCTCTGACAGGTTTCCGCCTCACACAGATTCCGGCTGTCACAGGTTTTACTGTGCTGGAATATAAACCGTCCCCATTTATCACGCCAGGCCCTATTTTTACATGCGAAGTCTCAGTAACTCCTCACTACATCCCGGTGAGGTAGGACCCTTAAGCATCCCTGGCCTTCCAAACTCAGGAACCAAACAGATTCAGATAAATTCTTTGCTATCCAAATCATCACTGCCCACTTTCTAGAATTTAGAAACAGAAAAGAATCAGAAAATTTGGTTTCATTTACCGTCTAAACTCAGGAACCGAATGGACTGATTTGGAGAGAGAGGGGTACTTGAAATTATAACCCACAATTTACAGGTGAGAAAACTGAGGCCCGGAGTGGTTAACTGATTTAGCTCAAGGTTACACAGCTACTAAGTGGTAGAGTTGGGATTTGAACCCCAGGGGGCCTAATGCCAGGGCTGGGGCTTGATCACTGTGCTACACTGCAGCCACAGCTGAGCAGACTCTGAGCATGGGCTCTGTTCCCTGAAATTCTCTCCCCCATCACCCTGGGCCTGTCCCCTGAGCCCTGTGGGAAGATCCAGCTGGATTTTCCCAGGAGTTTGACCTTGTGCAGTTGAATTTGACCTTGTGCAGTTGAATTCTCTTTCTGTTCCAGGGCCTTCCTGGGCCACACCGGCAGCCTGCATGCCAGACACCCAGTCCTCCAGTTGAGAATTATTTATGCAAGCATCTCTAGCTTAACATGGTCAAGAGCCGTGGATACCCTGGGCCCGGCCCCTCTGTGACGTGGCTGCCCAGTGCCCCACCAGCCAACATCCACTGCAGCCCAACCCACCCCCACCCCACACACACACCAGGTGACCCAGAGTTTAAAATTAGCTGCAGGCTGTTTACAGAAAAGCTCACCTGATACCTGCCTGTCCAGGAGCCCAGACCCGGTCATGTCAGGTGATTCTCGCTCCCTGTTACCTAAGCTAGTCCCCGAGGCTCTCCGTCTAACTCTACAGCAGAGTCCTGAGAGATGCAGATCCCAGCTCAGTGTGAATGAGCTGTGTGACTGCTGTCACTGTGTGGATTAGCTTCCTGTAGCCACCGTAACAAATGACCACAATCTTCGTGATTTAAAACAACAGAAATTTATTCTCTCACAGTTCTGGAGGCTAGAAGTTAAAAATCAAGGTGTTTGGAGGATCTCACTCCCTCCGAAGACTCTAGGGAATGAGCCTTCCTTGCCTTTTCCAGCTTCTGGTGGCCCCAGGCCTTCCTTGGCTTGTGGCTGCATCTCTCCAGTCTCTTCCTCCATCTTCTGGGCCTTCTCCTCTTCTCCATCTGTCTCTCCTCTGTGTTTCTCTTGTAAGGACATTTGTCATTGAATTTAGGACTCACTGGGATAACCCAGAATGATCTTATCTCAAGACCCCTAACTTAATTATATCTGCAAAGACCCTTTTTCCAAGTAAGATCACATTCTCAGGTTCCAAGGCGTGAACATATATTTTTGGGGGGCCACTATTCAACCTATGGCCCAGGGCCTCACTATAAAGTGAGGGTGTTGGAGGATATAGCAGACAGGGTGTTTGGTTATGACCAGGAGATGCTGGCCCTGGCTAATTTAAGGGGGAAAGGGAGCTTATGTTGGAAGAATGCAGGATAGTTCCCAGAAAAATGACCACCAGGGCCTGGAAAGAACAGGGTATGAGACAGCTCCAGGAACATGGGAGTACGAGCTGACACTCAGTCTCTTCAGGGTGAACCCACTCGTAGGATTTTAGGTCCTGGTGTCAGCCGTATCAAGAGTCACATTCCTGAGTGAGAACATCTCATTGGTCCAGCTTGGGCCCCATGGCCACCGCTTCTCTCCCAAGACCTTTTACAGAGGGAGAGGGGCTCCCCAAAGGACGGTGGGCTGCTGGTCCCAGAAGATGGTCTACAATGGGCTTCCCTAACTGGGGTACAGCCCTTTGGGGAACTTGAGCCTCGAGACAGTAGAACATCTTCCTGGAGGCTGCATTTCTTTTGAGAAATTGGGGTTAGGGGAAGCCAACTGATTTACAAAATAAGTAATTTTAAACCTTAAAAAAAAATCTTAATCTAAACACATGTGGGTTATGTGGGACAACCGAAAATCGTGTAGGCATTCTTAAGACTCAAAAGAAATGTGTTTGTGGTGGCCCCTTTGGGCGGCACCCCCAGACTTCCCCAGGGGAGGCATGTTCACCCACTTCTACCACTGGGGGCTCCTAGGGGAAGAGTTTGGGAAACTGGGATACAGCAGTGAGAGTTTTGGGAGCAAATCCCCCAGCTCTTGTGCTGCTGGTGTTAGTCTTTTCCTTTTTCCATTGATTGTCTAGAAAGTGTAACAACGACCACCACTTACAAAGCACCCATTTTACAGGTGAGGATACTAAGGCTGAGCGGCCTGAAAGACAGGGCTTACTTGTTCATATTGTATTCTCTGAGAAGCAGAAGTATTAGTGGAAAGGGTCTGGGCTTTGATTCCCCATCTGAGCTCCACCACACTGAGCTGTGTGACCGTAGGCAAGCCATGTTCCTTCTATGAGCCTTCTTTTTTTCTTCTGTAAAATGGGAATAAGAGCAGCTCCCACCTCATAGGGTTGCCTCGGGGAAAAAAATTCCCAGCTTACCAGGACATAGTAGGACCCTTTCCGAGAGTGGCCACGGTCACTACCTAATGGATGAAGAGCAACAGAAAGAGCTATTGGCCTGAAGGAGTGTGCGTCTATAAAATGGCAGGAGAGTTGAAGGAGATCATGTCTGTCGAGTGCTGGGTAACTCATGGGCCATGCAGATACTTGCATCTAGGTCTTACTTTAACCACTGGCCTAAGGTCATCATGAGGGCAGGGACCATTTCTTGGCCATCCCTGGATTCTACACAGCATCCATCCCAGGGCCCAGGGAGGGGAACTTACATAGTGTCTGATGAATGACTAATAGATTGAGAGAGTAACTAATTGAATGAGGAATCCCCAAGGGCACGTCTTTCCCTCTAACCTGTCCAGGTAAGGACAGGACAACCTTCCTCTCCTTCTTCCTGCTGGTCTGTCCCTTCCCAGGTCCCTGACTGCCCTCCTCTATTCCTAGGAGGAGGCACTCTGCGGACATGCGTGCTCCGGCCCCCAGGCATCTACGGGCCTGAAGAGCAGAGGCACCTGCCCCGAGTGGCGGTATGTCACCCAACCTACTTGGACCCTGAGGCAGAGGAGGAGCCGGGCTGGTGTGTGTATGCTGACAGGGACCTCACAGCCCACGGATTACTGCATCAGCTCCTGGGACCCTCTGTTCTGGGAGATATCCCCTGCCCACCAGTCCATGGCCCCTTAGGCCCACCAGCATATTCCCTAGGCCAGGCCTGAGACTTGGCCCACCATGCCAGAGCTCTCAGTGTGTGCCAGCCAGGTTAGGCCCAGGTAGGGAGACATGAAGTTGTGATCCCAAAGAGGCGGGGGGGGGGGCTGTTTTCCCCCACTCGAACGTGGGCTGAGGCTGATGGTTCATCCCATGCTGCCAGCACAAGGGTCTCCATGCCGAAAACCTGTCTAGAGAAAGCTGGGTGCCAGGAATATAGCTAGGAGGTCTTCAGATTTCTCACAGCCTGGTTGGGGGAAAGATGCCGTAATCACAGATTCGGTGTGGTAAGGCTGTGTAAAGGGAAGTGTGAGAGGATGGGAGCACAGCAGAGACAGCATTGTGGTGGGGGGGTTCAGGAGGGCTTCCTGAAGGAGGTGATGCATGTGTTGAAAGAGAAGGAATTAACCAAGGGAATGAGTTGTAACAAGGAGGTAATCTAAATAGAAGAGACAGTTTAGGCAAAAACCTGGAAATGAGAAAGACCATGGTTGGTTTAGGAAGCACCAAGTCCCTGTGGCTGGATCTAGGAGTGCAGGGTTGTAGGTAGGGGTGGATGACCCAATAAGCAAGGTAACCATGGGCTTACTTGTGCTTACTTACTCATCTATAGTCAACAATTTCACATGTTTTTCAGATGTTGTGAAAAACGTGAAATTTTATTACTACAGATGAGTAAATAAGCACAAGTAAGCCGTGCTTACCTCGCTTACTGGGTTACCTGTCCCTGTCAGGGATTGTAACTTTGAAAAGAAGCTTTGATTGTTGTCTTAGTTATCGAGTGCTGCTATAACAGAAATACCACAAGTGGATGGCTTTAAGAAAGAGAAGTTTATTCTCTCCCAGTCTAGTAGGCTAAAAGTCCGAATTCAGGGCGCCAGCTCCAGGAAAGGCTTTCTCTCTGTCGACTGTGGAGGAAAGTCCTCGTCATAAATCTTTCCCTGGTCCAGGAGTTTCTCAGGCGCAGGGATCCCAGGTCTAAAGGATGTGCTGTGCTCCTGGCACTGCTTTCTTGCTGTTATGAGGTCCTCAACTCTCTCCTCACTTTCCTTTCCTTTTATCCCTTGTAAGTAAAAGGTGATGCAGGCCACACCCCAGGGAAACTCCCTTCACATTGGCTCAGGGATGTGACCTGAGTAAGGGTGTTACATCCCACCCTAATCCTCTTTAACATAACCTAATCTTGCCTCAGAAACCATAGGCAGAGATTAGGATTTACAGCACATAGGAAAATTACATCAGTCACAAAATGGTGGACAGTCACACAGTACTGGGAATCGTGGCCAAACCAAGTTGACACATATTTTGGGGGGACACACTTCAATCCATGCCAATTCTGTAAAAAAGTGCTGTGGGGTTGGGAGAGAGACAGATGCCAGCTACACCTAGAAGCAGAATCTCTGATGTGGTGAAAAAATGTGAAATTGTTCACTATGCATGAACTGGTAAGCAAGGTAAGCACTGTGCTTACCTTGTCTGTTGGATAATCTGCCCTTGGCTGTAGAGGGGTGGGAGCCGGGGGTGTAGCAGTGGGGACCCACAGAAAGTTATTAGGGGAGTGACAGTCCAGTCTGAAGTTTCCAAATGTTCCTCTGCTGGGGCTTTATGTCTTTTTTTTTTTTTTTAAGTTAATTGGGTACTCGGGGGATGTGGGGTGAACCCAGTGACTCTTTCCTCTATTCATTTGTTTGTTTATACCAAAAACCCATTGCCATTGAGTCGATTCTGATTTATAGCAACTATTTTTTTTTTTTTTTATAGGACAGAGTAGAACTGCTCCACAGGGTTTCCTAGGCTATAATCTTTACAGAGGAAATCCTGGTGGCATAGTGGTTAAGTGCTTGCGCTGTGAACCAAAAGATTGGCGGTTCAAATCCACCAGGTGCTACTTGGAAACTATGGGGCAGTACTACTCTGTTCTTTAGGGTCGCTATGAGTTAAAATCAACTTGATGGCAATGGGTTTGGTTTTTTGGTGTAATCTTTACAGGACCAGACTGCCACATCTTTCAACCACGAAGCAGCTGGTGGGTTAGAACTGCTGACCTTCAGTTAGCAGCTGAGCTCTTAACCACTGCGCCACCAGGGCTCCTTCTTTGTTTATCCATTCAGTAAGCATTTACTGAGTTCCTACTATGTGCCCAGCATTGTTCTAGATTTCGGGATAGATCTGTGATCAAAACAGACAATTCCTGCCCGTGTGGGGCTTAGGTTCTCACATGAAAAATGAAAATAAACACGATAGAGGGTAAGGTTTGTTCCGAGGTGCCAGGTGCTATGGAGAAAAGGAAAAGCAGAGTAGGGTGAGGGACTTGGAAGTGCCAGGTGGGGGCAGAGGCTTATAGTCTAAGGAAGGGAGTCAGGGAGCCTCACTGAGAAGGTGATTTGAGCATCGACGTGAAGGAGGCATTGGAGTGCATATCACACAGGTATTTGTACGAAGAACCAAGAAAGGCAGAGGGAACAGCTAGTCCAATGGCCTGAGGTAAGAACATGCCAGCATGTTCTGGAAAAAACAAGGAGGCCCATGTCACTGTAGCAGAGGGAGGGGGTTAGTAGAAGATGGCGTCAGAAAGTAAGGGGCCAGACCAGGAAGGGCCTAGTCAGCCATTGTCAGGACTTTGGCTCTTGCCCTGGCAGAATGGGAGCCACTGGAAGGTTCTGAGCGAAGGAGAGGCAATGATTAGATTTAGGATTCAGGAGCGTCCCTCTGGCTATGGTGTCCAGAACACGCAGCAGGGGGCGAGGGTGGAAGCAAGGGACCAGGTAGGAGGCTATTGCCGGACCCAGGTGAGACAAGAGGTGGCAGTGAGGGTAGAGAGAAGCGACCGGATTCTGGATAGATTTAAGAGGTGAGCCCACAGGATTTGCTGGTGGGTTGGCTGTAGAGCGTGAAAGAGAAAGTCAAAGGTAGCCCCGAGGTTTTTGGCCTGAGCAGTGGCATGCCATCACCTGAGAGGAGGAAGACCGGGGCAGAGCAGTTGGGAGACAGCAGGCGTTCACTTCCGGACATGGTAGCTGAGGTGTGTGTTAGGCAGCCAAACGGGGATCTTGGGAAGGCAATTAGATACCTGAGTCTGGAGTTTGAGGGGGCTAAGAGTCTGGTGCTTAGATAGAAATTTGAGAGCTGTCAGCATATAGATGGAATTTAAGCCCCTCCAGGCTTGGGCCTGTGTTTATCGCTCCTCTCCCTCCTCTAGAGCCACATCAAGAAGAGGCTGTTCACGTTCCGATTTGGGGACCGCAGGACGCGGATGAACTGGGTCCATGTGCACAACCTGGTGCAGGCACACGTGCTGGCGGCCGAGGCCCTCACTGCGGCCAAGGGCTTCGTGGCGGTGAGTCTCCCACAATGCTGCCCCCACCCATGGGCTGCAGCCTGGGGGCCCCATCCCATCCTGTCCCTTGGGGATTTCTGGCTTAAGCACAAAAATTCTCCCCAACTCTTATACTTAAGATGGCCCTCAGGACTGTCGGCCCAGGGAAGCTGGGGTCCCGGTGTGGGGTAGCTGTTGTTGAGCATCATTAGCTTGTCACATGACCTTAAGGTAGGTGGTGGTCTTCCAGCAATAATGGTCACCAAATGCCAAGCACTGTACATATATGATGTTATTTAATCTTCGCAACAGCCCAAGGGGGAAGTCGCATTATTATCCTCCCATTTGTCAGATGGAGAAACTGAGATTTAAAGAGTTAGATTAAGTGATTGAGGTGTGGTGGCACCAGAATTCAAAGGAAATTACCCAGATCCACCCACCTGTGGGATCCAAACCAGGCCTGTCTGCCCTCCTCAGTGGCTGCTCAGGAGAACTGGGGAGTTGGAGCATCGCCAGAACTGTGTGAAAGGGTTGGGGGCCAAGTTGGTGGGTGAGTGCCTGACTGTCCACCCTTCATTGTCCCCCTCAGAGCGGGCAGGCATATTACATCAATGACGGGGAAAGTGTCAACCTCTTCGAGTGGATGGCCCCACTGGTAGGTGCCCAGAAGCCTACCCCCACTCTGAGTGAAAATCCAGGGACCCCAACGTCTTCTCTCCTTTTCTCCCCTTTCCTACTTCCAAAAACTCAGAAAACTTCATTAGGAATGTTTGAATATATGGCTTCTCTCTAAAGACCAGCTCTGGCCATGGGTGCCATTGGAACTGGCTGGAGCTGAGTGGCAGCTGCGTCTTTGAGGGAGCGTGCATTCTCCATTTGTTGCAGCCCCCACCCTGCCTGATGCCCCAATTTATGTTGACTTCTACCAGTTAGCAGTTGCCATCAGGTTGACTCCAACTTATGGTGATCCCAGGTGTGTCAACAGAACTGTGCCCCATAGAGTTTTCCATACCTGACTTTTCAGAAGTAGATTATTGCCAGGCCTTTCATCCAGTGTGCCTCTGGGTGGACTCAAACCTCCAGCCTTTTGGTTTGTAGCTGAGCACGTTAAATATTTGCACCATCCAGGGATGACACGTTGACTTATGTTTTTGTTGTGTGCCGTCAAGTCAATTCTGACTTGTAGCGACTCTATAGGACAGAGTAGAACTGCCCCTTAGGGTTTCCTAGGCTGTAATCTTTTTTTTTCTTTTCTAAATTTTATTTATTTTATTGTTGTTGTTGAGACTGTGCACAGCAAAACATACACCAATTTAACAGTTTCTACATATACAATTTAGTGACATTGATTATATTCTTTAAATTATGCAACCATTCTCACCCTCTTTTTTCTGAGTTGTTCCTCATTAATATAACTCACTGCCCCCAAGGTTCCTATCTAATCTTTCAAATTGCTGTTGTCAATTTGATCTCATATAGAAAGTTCC
This sequence comes from Loxodonta africana, assembly GCF_030014295.1. Taxonomy (NCBI): domain Eukaryota; kingdom Metazoa; phylum Chordata; class Mammalia; order Proboscidea; family Elephantidae; genus Loxodonta; species Loxodonta africana. Next base: position 78,402,978 of record NC_087353.1, read on the forward strand.
TAAAAGAACACAATGCTCAAGGCAGACCTTTGTTACTATTTAAACTAAAATATTGTTCGGTTTTAAGATGACTTGAGGGAATATTTTTGGTTTAAGCTTTAAAGATTATGTCAGGGCAATTATGTCAGGGGTTTATCCACCCTCCATGGCTCCAAAAAGTCTGGAGTCCCTGAGAATTTGAGATTCTGTTCTGCATTTTCTCCCTTTTGATCAGGATAATTCTATGGAATCTTTGATCAAAACGTTTAGTAATGGTAGCTGGGCACCACCCATTTCTTCTGGTCTCATGGCAGAGAAGGCAGTTGTACATGGAGGTGACTAACCACATATTCCATATCCTCGTCCTATTCCTGACTCTCCTTCTTCCTCTGTTGCTCCAGGTGAGTAGAGACCAATTGTGCCTTGGATGGCCGCTTGCAAGCTTTTAAGACCCCTGACACTACACACGAGGCTGTGATCCCTACAGGAGCAGATTGCCAGGTCCTTCCTCCCATGCAGCAGCTGGTGGGTTTAAACCACTGACCTTTCAGTTAGCAGCTGAATGCTTAACCACTGCACCATCAGGGCACCTTGTTGACTTATAGCCCTGTGGAATTTTTGTTTGTGACCTACCATATTATGCGTGGCGGCTCTGAAAGAGAAAGGTAGGGAGTAAAACAGCACAAAGGGAAGTGTTTGTTTCTGGGGCCACCTATACTCAGTCCTTTTCAGAACTCTGGCCTTCTCTCCCAGCAGCCCTCCTCCAGACCAGACCTGCCTGGAAGGGGTAGACCAGAACCCTGGGCTGAAGGATACATCCTTATGGCGTTCAGGCCTCACACAGCGACTCCTCAGAGCTGCCCTCCAAACTGTGGATGGCAAGAGGCCAAGCCCACAAAGCAGTTGCCTTTTCTTCCCAGCTCTTACAGCCCCAAAGAGTTGTTTTTTTTTTTTTAATAACAGCTTTGTTGAGATAAAATTCACATACCATACAATTCAGTGGTTTTTAGTATATTCAGAGTTGTGTGAGCATCAACACAGTCAATTTTAGAACATTTTCATCAGTCTTAAAAAAAGGAAAAATTTTTTCTCCAAACAACTCCCCTCTTTCCACCTACCCTTCCCCCTAGCCCTAGGCAACCACTAATCTACTTTATATATAGAATTGCCTCTTCTGGACATTTCGTATAAATGGAATCATACAATACGTGGCTTTTTGTGATGGGCTTCTTAGCATCGTGTTTTAAAGGTTCACCCATGTTTTAGCATGTGTCAGGACTTCCTTCCTTTTTATCACCAAAAAGCATTCCATTCTGTGGCTAAACCACATTTTGTTTATCCATTGATGAGTTCACAGACATTTGGCTTTTCCCACTTTTGGGCTGTTATGAATAATGTTGCTGTGAATATTTGTGTACAAGTTTTTGTGGAGACATACCTTTTCATTTCTCTTGGGTATATCCTTAGGAGCAGAATTGCTGAATCATATGGTAATTCTATACTTAACTCTTTGGGAAACCACCAAACTGTTTCCAAAGCAGCTGTACCGTCTTACATTCCCACCGGAAGTGTATAAGGATTCCAGTTTGTCCACATCCTTGCCAACACTTATTATTTTCTCTCTTTTTGACCCAGAGAGTTTTTATACAAGTGTATTAGTTTCCTGTGGCTGCTGTAACAAATGGCCACAAACTTGGTGCTTAAAACAACAAACAGCTCTGGAGGTCAGAAGTCAGAAATAAAGTTGTTGGCAGAGCCGTGCTCCCTCCAAAGGCTCTAGGGGACAGTCTGTTCCTTGCCTCTGTCAGTTTCTGGCGACTCCAGGTGTTTCTGGGCTTGTGGATGCATCACTACAGCCTCTGCCTCGATTTTCACATGGCCTTCTCCTCTTCTCTCTCCTCTGTGTGTCTCTTATAAGGCCACTTGTCACTGGATTTGGTGCCTACTGGGATAATCCAGGAAACCCTGGTGGCATAGTGGTTAAGTGCTACAACTGCTAACTAAAAAGTCAACAGTTCAAATCCACCAGGTGCTCCTTGGAAACTCTATGGGGCAGTTAGTTCTACTTCATCCTATGGGTCGCTATGAGTCAGAATTGACTTGACGGCAATGGGTTTGGTCTGGGATAATCCAGGAGCCCTGGTGGCACAGCTGTTAAAGCGTTCAGCTGCTAACTGAAAAGGGCAGCGGTTTGAACCCACCAGCTGCTCCATTGGAGAAAGATGTAGAAATTCAGGGTCGGGCTTGGAGCACTTAGATTTTGCAACTTGGGTACCTCACCCTAGTCTTGGTCCTGGGTTTAAAATAAGGTAATGCATGTACTGCTCTATCCTGTAGGGTCACCATGAGTTGGAATCGACTCTAGGGCAGTGGGTTTGGATTGGATGGTTTGGGGTAATCCAGGGTGATCTCTCATTTTAGGATCCTTAATTACCTCTGCAAAAATCCCTTTTCCAAATAAGATCACGTTCACAGGCTCTGGGGAGACTGGACTTGGACTTATCTTTTGGGAGGCCACCATTCAACCTACTACAACAAATGAAGACCTCAGTTCATCCTGTGTCAACCTGTATCTTCATGCATCCATCTTTACCACTCTCCACCTTATGCTTTTTTTCCTTTAATAGCAGAAAAGTCAATTCTAGAAAAATAAGATTCTGCATAAGTGCCTTGGAGTGTCTTTGGGTATTAAAAAAAAAAAAGAAAACAAACCATTGATGTTGAGTCAATTTTGACTCATAGCAACCCTACAAGACAGGATAGAACTGCTCCATGGGGTTTTGAAGGCTGTAAATCTTTAGGGAAGCAGGCTCCCACATCTTTCTCCCATGGAGTGGCTGGTAGGTTCGAATTGCTGACCTTTTGGTTAGCAGCCAAGAGCTTAATCACTGAGTCACCAGGGCTCCTTCTTTGGGTACTAAAAAAAAAAAAAACCCATTGCCGTTGAGTCAATTCTAACTCATAGCAACCCTATAGGACAGACAAGAACTGCCCCATAGGGTTTCCAAGAAGCGGCTAGTGGATTTGAACTGCCGACATTTTGGTTAGCAGCCATAGCTTGCCATAGCTCTTAGGGGTAAATAATAAATAAATGGTGTGAATAATTCCAAATTAAAGACCCGCTCCATGCATTCATTTCCTACATGAGTTTTCCAAGTTGAATTGTAGATTTCATTTCAAGCTTGGCTCAGGCTTGTGGCTGGCTATGGGGATGGCCACCATGGGTGGGTGAGCAATGAGTCTGGAGGTGCCTCTGCTGGCCGGGGATGAAGAGAGCATGTCGCCTTTCCACACCAGACCCTGAAGGACCCAGTCTCATCTCAGGCTATGTTTCCTTGCAGTTTGAGAAGCTGGGGTACAGCCAGCCCTGGATCCAGGTGCCTACTTCCTGGGTTTACCTGACAGGTAAGGAAAGGAGTCGGTGTCTGTGTGGTAAAAGCCCTCCATATGCCGGGTGTACATGCATTGCTTTATTTTAAACCCAAGACCAAGACTAGGGTGAGGCACCCAAGTTGCAAAATTTAAGTACTCCAAGCTTGACCCTGCATTTGCACGGCCTGGGAGCAAACATTCCTTAAATGTTGTGTCCTAGATGCCTCCCTCACCTCACCCTAGTGCTGGCCCTATTTAAACCCTTCTCCCACTTGCAAGGTGGGTGTGACTGGGATAAGGCAACTGTGGCTCAGAGAACTTAGTGATGGGCCCACGGTGCCACAGTGAGAATCACACATGGACATGGCTGACTCAGGCTAACTCCCATGCCCAGCCTGTGACCTGTGCTGGAAGACATTATACCAGTCAGGAGGAGAGGAGCCTGGGGCTAGCGACCCCCAAGGGCCCCCTGAACTTGAGGCTGCTTTTGGACATATGGGGGTTTCGTCTTGACCCTAGATTCTCCTCCTCAGCCTGAAGGCCAGTTTCTGCTTCCATCCCCATCCCTGACAGTATGTTCTGGGAGCTTCCCTCTCTACTCCCACTGCCCAGCATCCCTCTACTGACCTCCTTCCAGCTGGAATGCAGAGCAGGCATCAGGCCTGGAGTGATTGGCCTGAGGGGACAAGTGGCCCTCCCATCACACAGCCCTGTTTCTGGACAACTTCACCTGTATCAGGATCAGTTTGTATTTGAAACGCATTGGGATGCTTTCCATTTAAAGCAGTGGTGCGCAAAGATTTGTCCCCCTGGGCACATAGGAGAAACGACTTCCCATCCAGCACTGCCACAGGATTAACGTTTCTGGCTCCCAGCTGAGAAAAGATCAGTCATGACTTATGGCAGTTTTAGAGGACTGAGTATAAATCTCGGGTCCCAGCGGGCTGGCAATAACTCAGTGGTTCTCAACCCTGGCTGCACATTAGAATCCCATGGGAAGTTTAAAAATACATAGGTGCCACAGGAATAGGTAAATATACAGAAAGTCGTGCTCATGAGTGGTTACCAGGGATGAGTGGGAGTGGAGGACGGGCATTCCCTCTCTAGATATTAGACACTTGTTGTTTTGGGTGATGGGAACGGTAACAGCTATTGAGGGTGAAGTGTACACAGCTTGACCAGGTAAACAATGTTATTAAGATGTACACAAGAAAAAAGGACCTTTTGGTAATTGCTATGGCATATATAATTTTGCAACAACAGCAACAACCAAAAATTATATGTACGGGTATATATCTATGTATGTAGGCATGTTAGGTGTTATAGCTATGTACATATGGGTATGTATGTGTGTATATATAGCTATGTGCATATGTATATGCATGTATGTGCATGCATGCATATATATTCATATATATAATAAAATACATAGGGGGCACAATTACACATACTTCTTACACATAACCAAACACCTTGCAGGATTGGTTTTCTGAGTTTGAAGGCTTAGGACCATAGTCTCATAGGACAACTCAGTCAACTGGCATAATATAGTTCATAAAGTTTATGTTCTACATCTTAGCTCAGTAAGTAGCAGCTGGGATCTTAAAAGCTTGCAGGTGGCCATCTAAGATACAACTACTGGTCTCCACTCCAGAACAAACAAGAAAGAAGGAAACCCAAACTCAAAGAAGAAACCAGGCGACAGGACTAATAGTCTACACGAACAACAGCCTCATCTACCCTGAGATCAGAAGAACTAGATGGTGCCCAGCTGTAACTACTGGCCATTCTGATCAGGGTCACAATAGATAGATCCTGATAGGATGAGAGAAGAATGTGGAACAGAACCTCAAATTCTTAAAAAATCCAAACTTACTGGGCCAGTTGAGACTGAAGGACTCCTGAGACTATGGCCCTGAGACACTCTTTAAACCTTGATCCAAAACAATCCCCTGAAGTCACCTTTTAGCTAAATAACAGAATGCCTCACAAAATAAAGAATATCACCCATGAGTACTGTGCTGCTTTTTAAAAAAATCATCTATATGAGACCAAACAGTCAACAATTACTTTAAAACAAAGATGAAAAGTTAAGGGGACAGGAAAACTAGATTAATGGAAATGGAACAACCAGAACAGAAATAATGAGAAAGTTCGTGCATTGTCAAGAATGTAACCAATGTCACTGAACAATTTGTGTAGAAATTGTTGAATGGCAAACAAAACTGCTGTGTAAACAGTCACCAAAACACAATAAAATATCATTAAAAAAAAATACACATACACACACACAGAGATGCCCCAGCCACACCCCAGACCGATTATGTCAGGAGCTGCAGAGAGGCGGGGGAAGCATCAGTATTTGTTACAGTGGTCCAGGGTGCAGCACAGGTTGAGAACCACTGCTCCAAACTCATTTCTACTCCAGAGAGCACATTGGAACAGAAGTGAGTGAGAGAGACATTATTATAGCAATGACTTTGAACCTGCTCAGATTTAACAACTTCAGCCTTTAATATTAAGTTGTTGTGACACATTTCATAGCCAAGAAGGCACACCTGATTTAAAGGAATCCAACAACAACAAATTTTTGCAAAGCGAAGGTGCCCTTAGCAAACTGAACAATGTCCCTAACTGATTTGACCGTCTGGTACAAATGACCACATCGTCATTGGCTCCTCTCTCCCGCACAGCCACAGTGATGGAGTATCTACACCTGGCCCTCAGGCCCATCTACAGCATCCCACCACTGCTCACCCGGAGTGAGGTAAGTGGGCTGGCTGCCTGGGGAGCCCCTGTGCCCTGGGATCCCCTCACTTCCCTTCCCGCCCCTTCCGCACACCACCACCGCCTCCACCCCTCATCCCTTCAACACCATGGCTCAGTGCTTGTTCAGAATCTTCTAGTAGGCCCAAACCTCATGATGGTTCCTTTGGAATCATTCCAACCTCCAGGCTTTTGCTTACGCTGTCCCCTCTGGGTCTGCATTGCCACCATTCCAAGCCCATCCCTTCTTGCTGTTATTTCAGTCATAAGCAGCTTCATTCATTTCATTCATTCCCAGCCAGACTGGAGGCTCCCAGAGGCAGGTTCCATGATGTTCACTTTTCTGAACACCACCACTTGTCACAAACCTCGCCAACTCTCAACACATACACCCACAGCCTGGTGGTTCTAGGCTCACTTCTTACTTATTATTATTACTTATTAGTAAGAAGTACCTATTGTGTACAGAATACTATTCTCCAGTGCTAGTGATGATACAGCTTTATATTTCTTAGGACATACAGTTTAAAAGAGATGTTTTAATGCAGATTGTAAACAGTAAAGCAACAAGGTAGTGTTGGTGGTGTTACTTGCAAAACACTTCCAGTCCACTGTCTCATTTAATTCTCTCTGATGTCCCCTAAGTTACCAGTTGCCACTAAGTCAATTCCGATTCATGGCAACCTCATGTGTGTCAGAGTGGAACTATGCTCCATAGGGTTTTCAGTGGCTGCTGTTTCAAAAATAGATTGCCAGGCCTTTCTTCCAAGGTGCCTCTGAGTAGACTCAAACCTGCAACCTTTCTGTTAGCAGCTGATCGCACTAACAGCACCACCCAGAGACTCTGTCCCCCAAGTTAAGAAGGGCAAAAAGATTATGAGCTTCTTGTTACAATGAGAAGCTGAACACTGGAAAGGTCAGTGACTTGTCCAAGGACACACCGTACTGGGATCCACTTCAGACTCCAAATCCAGAGTTCTGTAACTCTGGTGTGGAGCAGGGGTGGGGTGGGGTGTGGGTCCCGAGAAAGAAGCAATTACCTATTACTTCTCTTTTGAGCCACCCAAAGGCAACAGAGGAGGGAGAAAAATAGCAGTGACCATTTACTGAGTGGTAACTATATGCCTTTTCTTTTTTTTTTAAACTATATGCCAGGCACTGTGCTTTATCTCATTTAATCTTCACTACTACTCTTTTGGAGTGCTGGTGGTGCAGTGGTTAAGTAATATGGCTGCTAACCAAAAGGTCCACGGTTTGAATCCACCAGCTGCTCCTTGGAAACCCTACAGAGTCAGTTCTACCCTGTCCTATAGGGTCACTATGGGTTGGAATCCACTCAACAGCAATGAGTTTTACTACTCTTTAAGGTGTAGATTCTATTCTCATCTCCCTTTACAGAGGAGGAAATGAGACACACAGTGGTGAAATAACCTGCCCATGGAAACCCTGGTGGCGTCGTGGTTAAGAGCTACGGCTGCTAACCAAAAGGTGGGCAATTCAAGTCCACCAGGTGCTCCTTAGAAACTCTATGGGGCAGTTCTACCCTGTCTTATATGGTTGCTGAGTCCCTCTTGATCACTCCAGAAGTGGCAGCACTGGGCTGGGATTTAAATGCACGTGGAAGGGATTTTCAGCTCAGCGATCTTAACCACTAGCTTGTAAACTGACTCAGGAATCACACCCATGTAATAAAATAGCTGCCAAGGTGCTACCCAGTTGTGTTCCAGCAGGGACTATGCTCTCCTCCCTCTTGTCTAACTTGTGGGATTCCCTGTTCAGATCAGAGGCAAAGGAGCTTAGTTAGCTAGGGAAGTTTCTGGGCTATGGCTTGGGTGCTCTCTGCTGGTCACTCTCAGACACACCAACCAGCCTTTCATTCATTTAACATTTCTTGAGCACCTACCATGTGCCGGGCACCATGCTGAGCAATGGCGGCGACAAGTCCTGGTCCTTATCTCAGGGAGCCCACAGTCCAAAGGGGAAGACAGCCTGGTAACCTGGCAACTTAATGCACTATAATAAGAGCAGTTATAGGGGAAATTATGAGGACCTTCACACAAGGAGTCCTGGTGGTACAGTGGTTAAGTCCTTGGTTTCTAACCAAAAGGTTGGTTGAATTCACTAGTCACTTTGTAGGGGAAAGATGTGGCAGCCTGCTTCTGTAAAGATTACAGCCTTGGAAACCCTATGGGTCTGTTCTACTCTGTCCTATAGAATCACTATGAGTTGTTATCAACTCGATGACAGTGGGTTTTTTGTTTTTTTTTTCACATCACACATGTAAATCGGCTCTGAAGAAGTTAGGGAGGCTTCCCAAAGGAGGTGACATCTAGCTCACAGATGTATCCCTGCATAGGTGCTTAGTAAATATTTTTGGAATAATCCTACCTCTGCACCCCTCCCCCAAAAGCCCTAACTTACTAGCTGGGGCTCAAAGGGACAAGCACTGGCCTCTGTCCCCCAACCATCCAAGACCAGCAGCTTGACCCTAGAGACTGTTTCAATGGCCAGAGAGAATCAAGCAGCAGGTGGACCCCTCCCCAGGGTCGGGCTGAGGAACAGTGGAAGGAGGTGGGAGGGCATTTCTGGTCAGGACCTCAGCATAGCAGGAAGAGCATGGGCTAGAATCTGGCTCCTCCGCGTGACCCTGGGCAAGGCACTTAGCCCCTCTAATCTTCATTTCCAAATATGCAATGATAAGGTGGTAGTTCCTTCAGCGGATTAAATAAAACTGGGAAAGGAGTTAGCCCAGGTCAGGGACAGAGTGCTTAGTAACTGATAGCTGTCAACATTACCCCTTGAAACTGATGGGCCATTTGACATGAGGAAAACGCAGCTCAGGCCCTGGAGAGTAATCACTTCTGCATAATTGCATTCCTCTCTATAGGGTCGCTGAGTCTAAATCGATTTGACAGTAGCGTGTTGTTTTGGAGTTTTTTTTTTTTTTTTGGTTCTTAGGGAAAAGCAGTAAATCAGAGAGGGCATCTGGCCAGATTTGGTGCAGGGTTAGGGGCAAGAAGCTGAGGCTGTGTCCTGGGGTCATTTTCCCCTAGAGCCGCACCCATGCCACAGGCAGGGCTTCAGCTTCTTTTAGGGGACTCACAAGAGTGTGCCTAGGGCCTTCGGAGTCCCAGTAGCACCAGGCTAGGCCGGGGAGGAGGAGCGCAGAGGTAGGGCCTTTGCTTCCTGGGAACGGAGGTGGGGTGCTTTATGGGCTGCGAGTTCAGCGGGGCTGATGGAGGAGATGCAGAGAAGGCATCCTGGAGCCGGCGCCCCCGAGGAAAACGGAGACGGCAGCCGAGGGCACACAGCACACAGGTCCTTTTAAGTCGCTGGGGAGGAGGCTCCCTCCCCAAGCCCACTAGTCCCAGCCCCGGCGTCCCGCCCCTCGGCTGCCCCGCCTCTCTCCGCAGGTGCGCAGCGCGGCCGTGACGCACACCTTTCAGATCGCCAAGGCCCGCGCTCAGCTCGGCTACGCGCCGGACAAGTTCAGCTTCGCCGAGGCCGTGGAACGTTACGTGCAGTCCACGTCCAGACGGCCCCGCGGCTCCACGGCGCGGACGCTCCTGCGGCTGCTGCTCGGGCTGCTGCTGCTCCTCGGCCTGCTCGCCCTGGCCCTGCATCTCCTGGAACTGCAGCCCCTGGAGGCTGCCGTGGAGCGCCTGTGACCCTGGGCCGCCGTCAGCCTCCGCCTCGGTCTCGGCCGCGCCTTCCGGGCTTGGGCATGCCCGTGCTCCGCCCCTGCCCTTACCCCGGCTGCTCCTTCTGGACGTGTGTCTGCTTCGCCCCCTGAGCCCTGGCCCTGCCCCTATTGCGCCCCCTAGAGGTGCACCGGATTCGCCCCTCTTGGAGTTCGGACTTGGCCCCACCCTCTTCCGGTTTGGCCCCGCCCCTTATCAGCCACGCCTCCTGGGCGGGCTCTGCTAGGTGTCAGGCCACTGCAGTATCTAGCGGCTGGAGGTGGCTGGGGTGGCGTTTACTGTTTGCGCTGCTTGCTGACACCTCCCGCTGCCCGACCTTCTCAGGGCTTGCCCTGGGATCATCATGGGCTCTTGGGGGAAACCTACTCTAATAACGTTTCGCTTGATCTGCCCGGACCCTAATGTGTTTGGGTTCCCTCATTCGTCCAGGTCAACGTCGTATGCCAGAGTTGGAGGGACCCCTGAGACCCAGCCGTCTGCCCAGCCCAACCTGGCCTTTTTGGATATCTGGTTTATGAGTCTGGGGATGACTCAGCATAAGCCGTTCCCCTTGAGATGATTCTGACTTACAGCTACTCAGCATAGTAGGCGCGCGCACACACACACACCGTCCTGGAGTCATTCCGACTCATGGCGACCCCATGTTATGGTGTAGAACTGCTCCATAGGGTTTTCTGGCTGTAATCTTTAGGGAAGCAGATCTCCAGGCCTTTCTCCCGAGGTGACACTGGGTGTGTCTTAATGGACAACCTTTAAGTGAGTAAACCATTTTCACCACCCACAGGGACATCAGAAAAATAGGTAGCAAAATTTTTTTAAGGAATTGGATGTTTCAAAAAAGCACCAATATCGTTATAATGGGAAAAAAATTTGAACTTTGTTGGTCATATTTTATGGTTTAGTACTGCTTAATTTTTTAAAAATGTGGGCACAATGATGTAATCCCTTTAATGCTTAGGGCCGCAAAACTCAATCCAACCCCGCTGTCCACAGAAACAGCGTCTCCCTGTCATCTTGGTATTGGTGGTGGGCACTAAGAAAAAAAAAAAGATATCAGTATGTAAATACAACCATGCACATGTTACAGTATGCACACGTGTTTCTGGCCAAGCCAACCATTGATCCTGATACAGAAGAAAACCATCCCAAGCCTAAAGAAACTCTGGTGGAGGGGAGTGACTGGAAGTGGCCACTGCAGGGTGTGTTCGCTTCTGTTGAATGAAGGAAGACAGTTTTAAAGGGGCTAAAAAAAGAGGTATGCTCCTCTGCTGGGTTGCATATGTATATGATTTTTAAAAGATCAGTAATAATCTTTTATGTCTGTTTAATGCTTGACAGTTTGAAAGTCCTTTCATCTATGTGATCTTATTTTCTTATGGCCACCCTTCAGAATGGATTTATCATTCCCATTTTATAAATGAGGAAATGCGTTGTGTCTAACTTCAAAGGAGGGAGGAGAGCGGGGGCTACTTCTCTGCTCGGAGGTGGGGGGTACATTGGAGGAGCTGACCACTGGCCTAAACACAATTCGTGGTGATTTCTCCTTCTGCACCCAAATCATGCCAGGGCTTAGGGTGAACTCTAGGTCCCACCTCGTTCTCTCAGAACCACAAACCTTGGGTTATTTGGGGCTAGCAGTTCTTGGTCTCCTTTTTTTCTCAGTAACACACTTGCATCAATACTTATTCCCCTCCTCTCTGATCACACAATCTTCCAGATTTTTGTCTACTGCCTAATCTCAGTTTTTGAAACTCAGAAGCTAAGACACAACCTTTCTTTTCTGTAGTCCTCCAAGTCATCTCTTCTCTGAGGCTCTGAAAGTGGAATGTCTAAATGCTGGATATGGGGCACCATTGATCACTGTGCCAAGAAATCTTCCTTCCTCACAAGTGTCTCTCTGTCCAATGGGAAGGGCGTGGAGACCTTCAAGCAAAAGACAAATTGAATCCCTGTGAGAATTTTAGAGGCTGCCCAGATAGCCCAGATGGCATGGCTGCCCAGAACTCCATGAAGCTCTGAGAGGTCAAGTATGAGGTTCTAGGTTACATGGAGACACCGAGCAGAAGCATCATGAATGCAGAAAACAGTCATCACCTTGGGCAGCCCAAAGTGACATAGCCAATCAGAAAGGACCATCGAAGCAAACTGATGCGCCTTCTGTTGTGGGTACAGAAGCTATCCCCGATTGTAGACCCCTTGCCAGGCATCTAAAACTTCAAGCCTCCCTCATGTTAACAATATGCTCCCTTGACTCCACATACCCCTTCCACTATCATCTCTCTCCCCTTCTTCAAAATCAAACTTCTTGATGAGTTGTCCACACTCATGTTTCCATTTCTTCTCTTCGAATTCACTCTTCAGCCCATTCCAAAATGGCTTTCATTGAGGTTATCAATGACCTCCTTATCCATAAATCATAAATCAAATGGATATTTTTCTGTCTTTATGTAGCCAAGCCTTTTAGTAGTATTTAACATAATTGGCTACTTCCTCCCTGAAACACTCTCCTTGGCTTCTGTGACACCACACCCACTTTGGACCTAGTCTCTGGTCACCTTTCTCTGGCTCCCCTCCCATTGTCCTCCCCTTAAGGTTATATTCTGTCTTAGCACCACTGCTCACTGTGCTCTTTTTCTGGGCAAGTTCATGTAAGTCCCATCTCCAAAATGTGTCTCTTACCTACCCTCTGGCCTCCACACTGCTACCACTATGGTACAAGCCACTGTCCTTTCACTTAGACAACTGCAGTATGCTTTGAACGGGACAGTCTGTCCTGTGCTGCCAGAGGGAACTTTTCAAATGCTAAATTTGAACACATGGCTATCCATCTTATGACCTTTCAATAGTTTCCACTGCCCTCAGGATTAAGTTCAAACCCTTGACTTGACATTAATAGCCCCCTACAATCTTTTTTTTTTTTTTTTTTTTTTACAATCTAGCCTCTGCCTCTTCAGCCTCATCTCTTGCCATTCGTCCGCTTCTACTCTACGTCCAGCTGCCCTAAATTGCTTTCATAGTTCCTTAGACTCACCAGGCTCTCACTTTCCTGTAGGGTTTTCCACAAGCTGTTCTCTCTTCCTGGAACTTCCCCCCCCCGCCTTCACTTGCCTAATCCGGCAACTCTAGGTCCCAGCTAAATGTCACTTCCTCGCTCCCTTCGCCTAAGTTAATATTCTGCACCTCATAACACTCATCCTAGCTGTTAATTAATGAAATCCTAATCTCTGTAAACTCCGTGAGCCGACATGTTGCCTTGCTCACTACTGTAGCCTCAGCAGTAGCACGTAAACCCGTTGCCGTGGAGTCGATTTCGACTCTTACCGACCCTACGGGACAGAGGAGAACTGCTCCAAGGAGGCTGGTGGATTTGAATTGTCGACCTTTTGGTTAGCAGCAGAGCTCTTAACCCCTGCAAAACCAGGTCCGTTAATAAATAGTTGTTGAATGAATGAATTAATTAATAAAGTTGAGACACTGTGACACTACAACGTGGGACCTGACCCCTCCACAGAGTCACCTGACACCCTTTCTACTAACAGAAGTTTGTGGATCTCAGCCAGAGCCCTCCAAAGGCACAGAGCAGGCCAGAAAGGAACCCTCCCTAACTGAGATCTTGACCTTTGTCATTGGGAGGCAAGGATGCCTGGTCCCTGTAGCCTCAAGCCTCCAAGAGTTAAAGATACAGGCAGCTGGCTGGGAATTTTGCAAGGCGTCCCAGAGGCTTCCGTAGGTTAAAGAGGTTTGTGTGGTAAATCGATTGAGGATCTGGGCTGCATTTCTTCTTCTCCTCCGTTAAAAAAACAGAGCGTCAAAAAGGAGAAAAAGGGAAGAAGGAGTTGGAGAAGACGACACAAACCAGTTAAAGTATTTAAGGACGGAAACGCGACAGCATAAAGATTGTGGCAGCGGAAAAAGGGAAGAAGGAGTTGGAGAAGACGACACAAACCAGTTAAAGTATTTAAGGACGGAAACGCGACAGCATAAAGATTGTGGCAGCGGTGGGATTCGAACCCACGCCATCGAAATGACTGGAGCCTAAATCCAGCGCCTTAGACCACTCGGCCACGCTACCTTCCAGGCATACTGAGTTTCTCTCAGACTATATTAGTGTAATGACGCGGACTCCTTGTGCTTGGTAAGTCCCGCCTCCATGAATTTGCGCATGCCCAATATCGGCCTGGCACCTCCCGCGCCTGGCACCGTACACAACTCCAGCAGCAATAACTATAGCCCAAACGCAGGATTAAAAAAAGGAGAATTCCCAACCTGTTAAGAATTAATATTCAATCCACACATGTGGGTTTGGGTTTGAATTTTCATTTTCCATGGGCGTGGTACCGACTGTGGCCACCTGGGGGCGGTGCCGCGCTGCGGCTTTTCTCTGCCGGGACTGGGAATCCGGTGGGGAACCACGGTGTGCACTGAGCAGGGCCCTGTCCCCATCCTGCGGACCCTTTATCCCCACCCCAAGTGGCTTCTGTAGCCCTGGGTGGCTCCATGGCCTGGCCTCTGCTCCAACGATATGAGAATCGCGGGTCCAGGGAAGAAAATCATTGAAGGCTGTTAAAGGTTATTTGCTTGTGTGGGCTCCCCCATCATAACTATTATCCCCACTTTACAGAGGGGGAAACTGACACTCAGGGAGGCTAAAATAACTTATCTCAGGTGTTCCACCCAGAACCAGCATTCCCAGGGTCCTAAGACTCGGTGTTCTACTATGTGGACTATTGAAGTGCCTTTCAGAAAAATAGAGAGGTGCACAGAGCAAAACATAGTATATTTTCGTCCAACATTTTCCACTACTAGCCAAAGTTTGGCGGCTTGAACCCACCCAGAGGCACCTCTGAAGACAGGCCTGGCAATCCTCTTCCAAAATGTCACAGCCTTGAAAGCCCTACGGAGCAGTTCTACTCTGCACGCATGGGTCTCCAGGAGTCAGCACTGACTCCACGATAACTAATAACAACCCCCCAGTTCCTCAAAACCTTCTCCAGCAGTTGAACCATTTGCTAGCAGCCCCTCAATTCTTCTCCCTCTCTCACTCACTCTGATAATTTAATTCCAGTGAACATCTATTAGGCACCTAAAACCAAAACCCATTGTCGTCGAGTCCAACTGCTCCATAGGGTTCCCAAGGTGCAGCTAGTGGATTCACACTTCCGACCTTTTAGTTAGCAGCCAAACTCTTAACCACTGCACCACCAGGGCTCCATCGGGAACCTAGTAGGCCTGAAAAGAAGCCCTGGTGGTCCAATGGTTAAGGCTCGGCTGCTAACCGAGAGGTGGGTGGTTGGAATCACCCGCTGCTCGGTGGAAGAAAGATGTGGCAGTCTGCCCCGGTAAAGATGACAGCCTTGGAAACTCTGTGGGGCAGTTCTACTGTGTCCTGTAGAGTCACTCTGAGTTGGAATGGCCTCAACGGCAATGAGTGGTTTTTTGGGGGGCAGGCCTGATGAGGCAACAAGCAGGTAGGTCTTCGGGGAAGAGTTGTTTGTGGAGCTTCGTGGGACCCTGGTGCCAGAGAGCTTCTCCAACAGAACACACATCCAGCAGAAACAAGGACATTAGCTCATCTGCTCCACGAAGCATTTGTCTCTGCCGGCCTCCCACAGTCCTGCAGACTCCGCTCTTGGTGATCTAGGTCTCCATGAGTGAGCGGCAAGGGCCGCCCCTATGCAAAGCCCAGCCACAGCCTGGCTAAGGGTGGGGAGGCCACGGAAACAGGAACAACCGGGCTCTATTTAGGTTTGTTTGTTTTTTCTTCTTAGCGACATTTAAAAATAACTTTTGCAAGAGGCATACGTGCTCTTTGTGGAAATTCAAGCAAATAAAGAAAAGCACAAAAAAGAAAATAAGCTCGCCTTTAATTTCTCCACCCAGTTAAACTCTGTCGACGTTCTAATACATGAAGGTGTTTTCTTTTTTCATTTTCTTAAAAATAAATTTGAAATGTAATGCATAAAAAAAGTGGTAAATTAGAAAAGAAGTCAAATCGCATGTATAAAAAGTTAAAAGGGAAATTCTCTTCCTTCACAATGGAATCCCACAGCTCAGAGCTGAGCAATGCAAACAGGCTGTGTCCTTCCAGAGCTTTTCCTATGCAAATATATAGTCAAATGGTACTAGAGGCCCAAACATGTCCCGTCAAATCCTGGGGTTTGCTTTGCCCAGGGCAGGGAAGTTACAGCAGTATCTAAAAAAAATCTAAAGGATAGAAAAAAAAAGAAAAATAGCTGCTGGCGAGTTGGTTCTGTTTTGTGGCCACCCCATGTGTGTCAGAGTAGAACAGTGCTCCACAGGGTTTTTTTTTTTTAATAATTTTTATTGTGCGTTAAGTGAAAGTTCACAAATCAAGTCAGTCTCTCACAATATAAGCTTATATGCACCTTACTACATACTCCCATTTACTCTCCCCCTAATGAGTCAGCCCGCTCCCTTCTTCCAGTCTCTCCTTTCATGACCATTTTGCCAGTTTCTAACCCTCTCTACCCTCCCATCTCCCCTCCAGACAGGAGATGCCAATACAGTCTCAAGTGTCCACCTGATACAAGTAGCTCACTCTTCATCAGCATCTCTCTCCAGCCCATTGTCCAGTCCCTTCCATGTCTGATGAGTAGTCTTCGGGAATGGTTCCTGTCCTGGGCCAACAGAAGGTTTGGGGACCATGAAGGCCGGGATTCTTCTAGTCTCAGTCAGACCATTAAGTCTGGTCTTTTTATGAGAATTTGAGGTCTGCATCCCACTGTTCTCCTGCTCCCTCAGGGGTTCTCTGTTGTGTTCCCTGTCAGGGCAGTCATTGGCTGTGGCCGGGCACCATCTAGTTCTTCTGGTCTCAGGATGATGTAAGTCTCTAGTTCATGTGGCCCTTTCTGTCTCGGGCTCATAGTTATTGTGTGACCTTGGTGTTCTGCATTCTCCTTTGATCCAGGTGGGTTGAGACCAACTGATGCATCTTAGATGGCCGCTTGTTAGCATTTAAGACCCCAGAAGCCACACTTCAAAGTGGGATGCAGAATGTTTTCATAATAGAGTTTATTATGCCAATTGACTTAGAAGTCCCCTTAAGCCATAGTCCCCAAACCTCCACACAGTTTTCAATGGCTAATTTTCCAGAGGTAGACCTCCAGGCTTTTCTTCCAAGGTGCCTCCGGGTGGACTTGAACCTCCAGCTTTTAAGACTGGCCAAGCACATTAACCATTTGCACCAAAAGACAGAAGAGTGGTGAATTCAGAGCTGTCTGTAGCTACAGGTGGTCCAGTCCAGGTAGCTTTGTGATGGGCCTCATCTCTCATGGCCCGTAGGTCCAGGACCTTCTGAAAGACTGAGGTTGAGCCAAGGGGGACTGTCATGCTGCTGCTTAAAAACATACACCCTATGCCAACTGTGGACAGGGAACCCAAGTAGATAATGCTTAGGGATTGTTCCTTCCAGTGGTAGACTAGCTAGCCTGTGTGAGGATTACCCCAGCCTCTTTGAAGTTGGCAATAGGCAGGCAACCATGACTGGGCAAAAGTATTTCAGAACCTGAGCGCTATTCCGTCATATCTTTTGCTGGGCACCCTGGAGAGACTGAAGCAGTGTAGAGCGTTGGGTCACTGAGCTGAGGACACTCCACCTGCAGTAGACTTCCCATGAGTGAGAAGTGAACATTTATTGTGTGGAGCCATTGAAATGGTGGTGGTGGTCATTTTGGCAGCATAGCCAAATCTACGCAGCCTGATAAAGCTTCTTGGAGATGGATTTGTGCTGTGCTTTGCTGAGAATTATTTTCTCGAGGGGTGTTTGTGTGTGTGTGTGTGTGTGTGTGCGTAAGAAAGATCTAATAGTTAAATTTGGGAGACCAGAAAAAATGAGAGGCTCTGTCTTCCTCTTGGAGAAATCTTAAAGAAACTTTAGAAAGCACCAGAACTTGCAGGCCCAAGTTTGCCCTGAAACCCATTCCCACCCACCCCAGCCATGGTTTTATTTATTTGCTTAATTTTTTATTGTGCATTAAGTGAAAGTTTACAGAGAAAGTTAGTTTCCCGTTTGATAGTTTGTACATAAAGTGCTCCATGATTTAGTTTTGTTCCGCACAACGTGCCAGCGCTCCTCTCATTTCCAACCTCAGTTCTGTGTTTACTTTGATCCTGAATTGCCACCCCTTCCTGTCTTCTCATCTTTGCCCTCGTGCAGTGCAAATGTTGCCTTTTTCATCTCGTTCTAAGGAACACGTTCCTCTCAGGTGTTATTGTTTATTGTATGGGCCCGTCTATGGCTTGGTTGAGGGGTGGTCTCTGGGAATGGCTTCAGTTCCAGGTCAGAAGGGTGTCTTAGGGCCTTATTCTCCAGGGTTCCTCTAGTCTCTGTCAGACCAGTAAGTCTGGTCTGCCTTGTGAATTTGATTTTTCATTCTACAGTTTTCTCCTGCTCTGTCCAGGACCCTCTGTTGCCATTCCAGTCAGAGCAGTCATAGTGGTAGCTGGGCACCATCTAGCTCTTCTGGTCTCAGGGTTGTGTAGGCTGTGGTTCATGTGGTCCGCCAGTCCCCTGGACCAATTGCAACCTTGGGTCTTTGGTTTTCCCAGCTATGGTTTTATTTGTGTCAGAAAAACTCAGGCTTTGATAAATGTGCTCCTGTAGGTTAATTTTTTTAAACAACTTTTTTGTGATACAACACACAGACCACACAATTCATCCATTTAAGCTGTGTAATTCGATGGCTTTTGATATATTCACAGACTTGTGCAACCATCACCACAATCAATTCCAGAATATTTCATCACCCCCAAAAGAAACCTATATCCATTAGCAGTCACTCCACATTACCCCCAGCCTCCCTTCCTCAGCCCTAGGAACTACTAATCTTCTTTCTGTCTCTATAGATGTACCTATTCTGTATAAGAATGGAATCACCCATTTTTTGTGTCTGGCTTCTTTCACTTAGCGTGATGTTTTCAAGGTTCATCCATGTTGTAGCTTGTATCAGAACTTAATTCTTTTTTTAAAAAAAGCGTTTTATTGTTCTTTATGAAAGTTTACAGAGCCTATTAGTTTCCCATTCAAAAATTTATACACAAATTGTTTCATGACATTGGTTGCAAAGAACTTCATTCTGTTTACAGTGGGATAATATTCCATTATATGCATATACCACAATTTGTTTATCCATCCATCAGTTTATGGATATTTGGATTGTTTCCTTTTTTTTTTTTTTTGCTATCGTAAATAATGCTACTATAAACATTTATGTACAAGTTTTCGTGTGGCTATATGTTTTCATTTCTTTCGGGTATATACTAAGGAGTAAAATTGTTGGATCATATGGTAATTTCATGTTCAACATTTTAAGGAACTGCCAAACTGATTTCCACAACAGCTGCTCAATTTTACATTCCCCCAGCCATGTGTGAGGGTTCCAATTTCTTTAAATCTTTGACAACATTTGTCATTATCTATTTGATGATGTTTTGTTAGGTGCTGTTAAGTTGGCTCTGACTCATAGTGACTCTGCGTACAATGGAGTGAAACACTGCCCCGTCCTGTGCCAGCCTCACAATTGTTGCTACGCTTGAGCCCATTGTTGCAGCCACTATGTCAATCCACCTCGTTGACAGTCTTCCTCTTTTTTCACTGACTCTCTACCAAGCACAATGTTCTTTTCCAGGGGACTGGTCCCTCCCGATAAGGTATCCAAAGTACGTGAGACACATCCCTGCTTCTAAGGGGCATTCTGGCTGCACTTCTTCCAAGACAGATGTGTTTGCTTTTTTGGCAGTTCATGGTATGTTCAGTACACTTCTCTAATGCCATAATTCAAAGGTGTCAGTTCTTCTATTTGATTATAAAACTCATTGCCATTGAGTCAATTCCAACTCATAGTGACCCTATAGGACAGGGTAGAACTGCCCCATAGTTTCCAAGGAGCGCCTGGTGGATCCAAACTGTGGACCTTTTGGTTAGCAGCCTGAGCTCTTAAGCACTAGCCACCAGGGTTTCCAGCAGGGTTTAATGCATTCTTTAAAAAAAAAAAAAAGTAAACTAAAATCCATTGTCATTCAGTCTGACTCATAATGAGCACATAGGGCAAAGTAGAACTGCCCCGAAGGGTTTCCAAGGAGCAACTGGTGGGACTTAACTGCCTTCCTTTATGTTTAGCAAGGCAGTTCTTAACCACTACACCACCAGGGCTCCATAATGGCCCTCAGTGTGAAATGCTATCTCATTGTGGTTTCGATATGCATTTCTGTGATGGCTAATGCTATTGAGCACCTTGTCATGTGCCTGTTGGCCATTCGTATATTGTATCTTCTTTGGAAAAATGTCCATTTAGATCCTTTGCCCATTTTTCTATTGGGTTATTTGTCTTTTTATCATTGATTTGTAAGGGTTCTTTATGTATTTTAGATACAAGCTCTTTATCCAATACATGCTATGCAAACATTTTCTCCCATTTTCTGGATTGTCTTTTCACTTTCTTGATGGTGTCCTTTGCATTCTGTGGGCTATTAAGTCCCATGAATTACTCTGCTGGAGAGAAGGGGGGAGGGGAAGTTCCTGTGGGCCGGAACAGTTTTCTAACAGAGGTGGCGATTTGCCCTTCAGAGTTTGCAAAAGAGATCATTCTCCACTTGAGAGAAGGAGTTGGCTTCAGGACAGAGGGGTTAGGCTTTGAACTGCTGTGTGCCTGTGAGGAGTTCTCCCTGAGGAGATTGACTGTTTTCTTTCTTGGGAACAGTCGTGTTGAGGTGCACCTTATTTTTATCTCTCCTGTGTTTAATCGGGAAATCCTGCCGGAGTACTGGTAAAGTGCTGTGGCTGCTAACCATAAAGGTTGGCAAGTTCGAATCCCCCAGGCGCTCTCTGTAAACTCTGTGGGGCAGTTCTATCCCGTTCTATAGGGTCGCTCTGAGTCAGAATTGACTCAACAGCAATGCGTTTGGTTTCCTGGTTTAACTCCTCTCTGTTGCCCAAACTCTTCAATAAAGTCAGAACATTTTGTGCGACGGTGAGGGAGATGATTAAGGACCAAGCAATAAGGAAGTGTGACCTGCTCCACGTCTCCCTGCTGAGACCCTGGAGGACACCTGTCTTCGTGAAGTTTCTAGAAGCGACACCTACTCCTCTTGCAGAGCTCAGTTCAAACGTCACTTCCTCAGAGAAGCCTCCCTGGACCCCGGAATAAGCGGGTTTGTCTTTCTTCACAATCTCCTACGGCCCCCTACACTTCACTCATAGCATACCCACAGTTTGTAACGGTGTGGAGTAATGATTACTGGGTCATTTGTTTTCCATCTTCCTATCCGACTAGACGGTTGGGCCCTCCTTCTTGAATCACCCACTTGGGAGGGTGCCCAGACCGCGTGTCGAGCCGGCGGAGGGGCCAGGGACGCAGCGCCTAGGACTGCGCCCGGGTCACGGAGGAGCGCCGAAGCCCAGGGAACTGCGCGCGGGCTGCAGCACCGAGGACGGCCACCGGGGGGCGGCCACGTGCGAGCAGCCGGCCGCAGCCCCGCCCCGCCGCCCACTCCTGCCCGGCCCCAGCGCAGCCCGGGCCCCAGCTCCGCCCGGCCCGGCCGCCCACTCCTGCCCGGCCCCAGCGCAGCCCCGGCCCCAGCTCCGCCCGGCCCGGCCGCCCACTCCTGCCCGGCCCCAGCGCAGCCCCGGCCCCAGCTCCGCCCGGCCCGGCCGCCCATTCCTGCCCCGGCCCCAGCGCAGCCCTGGCCCCAGCTCCGCCCGGCCCGGCCGCCCACTCCTGCCCCGCTCCGCTCGGCTCCTGCTCGGATCGACGTCCGCGCACCGGTCGCTGCCGCTGCTCCAGCCCCGCTCGCTGTCGCCTGCTCTCGCGCCCTTGACCCGCGCCGCCCGGATAGTCGCAGCGGCCCCGCGCGCCCCCCACGCCCCGGGATCGTTGCAGCGGCCCCCGCGCCCCGGGGTCCAGGCATCCACCCGGCGCGGCCCCCGCTGCCTCCCCGGAGCGCCGGCCCGCGCGCCCAGCTCGCCGCTCCCCGGCACGCTCGGGGGGCCCGCCCGTCCTGCACCCTGGAGCGCCCGGCCGCGAGCCTCTGCCAACTCCTCTGGCTCCTCGTGGCTGCGTGCAGCGGCTGCCGCGCCTTTGCACCCGAGGGAGGTAGGTGCGGGCCGCGACGCCCGGCTGGACCGGGGGCCAGGCCCCGGGCTGCAGGTCGGCCGCCGCGTGCAGCCCCGCCCGGAGCGCGGCGGGTCTGGAGTTTGGGAGCCGGCCGGGGGCGGCGCGGGAGGGGAGTGTGGGGCCGACTCTCCTCGGGGTGCTCAACTCTCTGGGCTCAGTGTTTGCTTCTGTAAAATGGGGAAGTCCTGCAGATGAACGGCGATCTCCGTGACTAGGAAGGCTCTTGGCACGATGGACGTCGTTCTGGCTGCAGGAGGCAGCTCAGGGGCCTGGGATGCCGCTGGGGCCCGCGGAGGGTGGGCGCAGCGCTGCCTTCCATACTCCTCCTGGGCCCTGAGTCAGAGCCCCCATCGTGTCCCCTGAACCAGAGGCCTGCGTCGACCCGAATTCGCGGAGGCTCGAGGACAGTGTAGACGCGCCCTTGCGGCATTGTTGGCTTTGGGTGTTTGGGTGTTGGCAGGCGTGGCTGACATGTGCGCCAAGGGGCTGGGCTTTGATCTGCGTGAGCGGCCGCGCCGGGGCGGGGGCCTCCCGGGTAAGTCCCGGCCTAGACCCGCCAGCCCTGGCGCGGAGGATGGCTGGGAACCAGCCCAGCTGCCCCCCGAGTGCTACAGAAGAGTTGCACTGAGGGGTGTGTGTGTAGGGGGGCGAGATCTGTCGCGGGGTACTCTCTCTAGGAGGCTCACTTCTGAGTCGTGGGCCCTCCCTGCCTTGGGTCCACTTAGCCAGGAAAACAGGAGAGAAACACCCAAGGGCCGGAAATGGCTGGAGTTCGGGGTTTGAATTCTGACTTACCGATTGTGTGACCTTAGATAAGTTGCTTAACCTCACTGGCCCTTGGTTTCTTTATCTATAAAATGGGTGCAGCATCACCACCTACCTCTTCCTGTTGTTGGAAGTGAGTTAATGTATGTTAGGTGCTTAGAATAGTGCTTGGCACACAGTGTGTGAAGGCTATGACCTTAGGGAGACATATAATAGTAGATACTCCTGAACAGGCTATAGAGTCAGGGGGAATTGAGTAACATAATCCACCTCTGATTTTACAGAGGAGGAAACTGAGGCCCAGAGTGGTCCCCAGATCCCTAGAAGCTCCCTTTAAGGGACAGCAGTGTAAACAGCAGACTCCAGCAGGCAAGATGGACTAAGTACGAGAATACTGAGCAAGCAATTGGGAGCTGAGAACTGATAATGCCGTGCGTGCGTGCGTGCGTGCGTGCATGCGTGTGTGTGTGTAGGGAAGGCTTCCTGGAGGGGACGATGTTTGAGCTGACTCAAGGAGGATGCCAATGGAAAGGGTTAGGGCTTGGGGAAGTAGGTTTCGAGAAGTAGATATGCTGGTGTCTTCCTTCTCAGTAGTCTCCACTAAAAAAATTCAAAAAGTTGCCTTTGAGTGATTCTGACTTACAGTGACCCTATAGGACAGAGAAGAACTGTCCCACAGGGTTTCCAAGGAGTGGCCGGTGGCTTCGAACTGCCAAGCTTTTGGTTAGCAGCCGAGCTCTTAACCACTGTGCCACCAGGGCTCCACAGCACCTGACATTCATTTGTTTGTTCATTTGCTAGTTCAGCAAATGCAATAAATCATTTTGAATACATGGATTCAAGAAATCACCTTTATTAGGTTGAAGCCAGTGGAGTTTGTTATAGCAGTTCTTACAGCAGATAGTTGGTGCAGTGGTCAAGTGTTTGGCTGCTAACCAAAAGGTTGGCAGTGGGAACCCACCAGCCAATGCAGGAGAAAGATGTGATGACCACCTTGGAAACCTTATGGGGGTAGTTCTTCTGTGTCCTACAGGGTTGCTATGAGTCAGAATCGACTTGATGGCAAAGGGTTATTTATTTATTTATTATAAATTTTCTATAGCATGTAACTATGGATAGATCAACTTGCAAATAGAAGGTTTTATTGTCAAGAAAAAGCGAAAAATGAAATGTGCTGAATTATTTCAAGAATGGGAAACACCAAACTCCCCTGGTCAGAGGTCTCCATATTAGAGACTACCCTAAGGAAGTGGGAATAAAGAACTGATGTGTAGTTTCTTAAACCTTTGCATGAAACTGATTCATTCCTTCTGGAAGCTTCTAGGATCTTCTCCATGTCCCAGTGTTGTGAAATTTCAGGGCAATGATTCTGGGTGTGGGTCTGTCTCTATGTGTTGTGCTGGAAACTTGGGCCCTTTCTGACTGGAAAGGCTTGTCCTTCAGTTCTGAGAAATGTTCTAGATTTTTTGAAAACAAATTTCCTCCCCTCCACTTCCTCTGTTCTTTACTGATACTTAGATGGTAGACCCCTAGAGGGGTCCTCTGGTAGTCTTAGCTTTTATCTCCTATTTTCTATTCTCTTTTTCTTTTTTGATCTACTTCCTAGGAAGTTCTCAACTTTATCTTCCATGTAAAAAGATATAATTAATTTCCAAGTGCTCTTTTGTGTTGTTTGAAAAAATAGTATCTTGTTCTTACTTCATGGATGAGATCTTCTCTGTCCAAGGATACCAATATTTTTGTTTGTTTTTAAGTTTTCTTGCATATTCTCAGCTTGTTCCGAGTTGCTTTCTTCTCTTGGGTTGTATTGGTGTGCCTTTCATGTGAGGTACCTTCTCAAATATCTGGTGATTCTTGGCTGTCTTTGAGAATGGTGCTTCAGTAAGCTCTTTGAAAGGTCTGTGGGTGTGTGGTGTTTGCTGGCTGTAGCCTTTCCCTTGGGTGATCTGGCTAGGTTGTTTTACTGGGGAAGGATGCCTTTGAACCTTTTGTCTTGCACAGGTCAGATTCTGTAAAGATGCCTTGTCCAGGCTTCTGCCTGTAGAGTTGGCTTCTGGTTGTCAAAATGCTGGGAATCGTGGGGAAGAAAGCTGGGGGTCCATAGCAGAAACTTGAATTCAGCTCTTTACCAATTGTCTTAGTTATCTAGTGCTGCTGTAACAGAAATACCACAAGTGGATGGCTTTAACAAAGAGAATTTTATTCTCTCACAGTCTAGGAGGCTAGAAGCCCAAATTCAGGATGCCAGCTCCAGGGGAAGTTTCTGTTGGCCCCAGGGGAAGGTCTTTGTCATCATTCTTCCCCTGGTCTGGGAGCTTCTCAGTGCAGAGACCTAGGGTCCAAAGCACATACTCCCCTCCTGGCTCGTCATTCTTGGTGGCATGAGGTCCTTCTGTCTTTCTGCTCTGTTCTCTCTTTTATATCTCAAGAGATTAACTCAAGACACAACCTAGTCTTGTAGATTGAGTCCTGCCTCATTCACATAACTGCCTCTAATCCTGCCTTATTAACATCACAGAGGTAGGATTTACAACATGTGGGAAAATCACATCAGGTGACAAAATGGTGGACAATCACACAATACTGGGAGTCACGGCCTAGCCAAGGTGGCACACATTTTAGGGGGACACAATTCAATTCATCACATCGATGGTTTGGTCAAGATCATTCTCCGGGATTCACTATTTCTGGTCCAATTCTTACAGTTGGAGCAGAAAAATTTAGGGGCCAAGTCAACACTGAGAAGTCTCTATTCGAAGTAATAGCTGATTATTTTTTTAAAAAAAGATTTTGTGTAGGGAGAGATTAGGTTGGTTCTGTGGACAAAAAAGCTGCAGACTGTTACCCAAGTGAACTGAAAACATGACTAGAAGAAGGTGGTTGTGTTGACGACGATGTCCACACCTGGGATAAAACCAGCTTAGTGTTGCTGCATCAGACTCTTGTAGCCAAGACTGATGGGCACCAACATGCTGACAATGAGGCAGAAGATGACAGACCTAGGCCTCTCGCCTCAAAAGTCCCAGGGCTGTGGAACATTCCAGAGAAACATTTCAAATGGCTAGGAAGTCAGAGACTGAAGTGTTCAGTTCTTTAACTGTGAAGCTTTCCAGAGCTGGGAAGGACTCCATAGGGAGCAGTGAAAAGCTGGTGGCCAAACTGCAAAAAATTTCTCTCAGCCAGTGGTTCTCAAACTTAGGTATACATCAGAATCCCCTAGGGGGCTTGTTTAAACACGGATCGCTTAGCTGACCCCCAGAGTTTCTGATTCAGGAGGTCTGAATTGGTGTTTCTAACAAGTTCCCAGGTGATGCGGCTGTTGCTGGTTTGGGGACCACACTTTGAGAATCACTAGTTTAGGATGTAGTGACAGAGGAAAAGCCCTGGATTCAGCCTGCACTGGCTTCAAACTCAACTCCCCACTTTTTGCTGTGTGATTTGGGGCAAGTCACTTAACTTCTCTGTTCTTCAGTTTTTTTCATCTGTAGAATGAAGCTAATAGTGCCTACCTCTTTTCCTAGGGCCCTGGGTGGCTTCCTGGAGGAGGTGACATCTAAGCTGAAACCCACAGGATGAGCAGAGGATTTGGCCAGGGGGGAGTATCATGATTGAATTGTGTCCCCTCAAAATATGTGTTGTAAATCCTATCCTCTCTGCCTGTGGTTATAATCCTAATCGGTTGTCTTTGTTCTGTTAAGGAGGCAGGATTAGTCTAGGGTAAATCTTGAGTCAGTCTCTTTTGAGATGTAAAAGAGATTAGATAAGCAAGCGAGAGAAGCAGAGATGGGGGAAGAAAGATGCCAAGCCACGTGTACCTCACCCAGGAGCAGAAGGTCAAAGAGGACACGGATTTTCCCCAAGAGCCGACAAAGACAGAAAGCCTTCCGCTAGAGCTGGCATCCGGAATTCAGACTTCTAGCCTCCTAAACTATGAGAAAATAAATTTCTGTTTATTAAAGCCACCCATTTGTAGTACTTCTGTTATAACAGCATTAGATAACTAAGACAGATTGGTAGTGAGGGCAGGTTAGGGAGTATGCCAGACCAAGGCACAGTATGTCCAGAAGCCCAGAGGGGGACGGAGGGCCCACATCCTCCAGGGAGCTGAGAAGAGTTATGTAGCAAGTAGTTTGTAAGTGACACTGAAAACCAAAACCAAACAAACAAAAAAACCAAACCAGTTGCGCTGTCAATTCCAACTCATGGAGACCCATTTGTTGCAGAGCAGAACTGCCCACCATAGGCTTTCAAAGCTGTGACCATTTGGAAGCAGATCACGAGAACTTTCTTCTGAGGTGCCTCTAGGTGGGTTTGAATTGCCAACCCTACTCTGTCCTATAGGGTCGCTATGAGTCGGAATCGACTCGATGGCACTGGGGTTTTGGGTTTATGGTTAGTAGTTGGGTGCTTAACTGTTTGTGTACCCAGGGACTCGACTCCTTCAGTGACACTGAGATGCTAGGAATCTCTTCAGGGCTGACTTAAAAAAAACCAAACCCATTATCAACAAGTAGATTCCAACTCCAGGACTGACTAGGTATTAGAAAATGGGCCATGGGAATGGGTCTAGAAGTGGCACAAGTTACTCCTGTCTACTTTCCATTGACTCAGACACTGTCCCATGGCCCCACCTAGGTGCAGTGGGTGCTGGGAAATGTAGTACCTGGCTGGGCAGGGAGCATAAATGCTTGGTGGAGAGCTGGCTGTCTACGACAGTGGCTTTTTCTGGCCCCTGGCCACCTTGCTCACTCTTTTCCACCTTGCTCACTCCTCTGTGCTCTGTTGATTGAGCAAATATTATAGCTGAGGAAGTTGAAGTTCAGAGAGGTTAAGTAAATTATCCAAGGTCACACAGCTAACAGTGGCAGAGCTGGGACTTAAACCCACACGCCTTCATCCCCAAAGCCTTGTTTGGCCAGATCCTTGTTGGTCTTGATGTTTTTTAGACCTTCTGCGATCCTGACTTTCCCACTCACCGTCTCAGGTGTCTGGTCAGACTAATTCCCAGCTGCTTTGTCTTTTTTTTTTTTTTTTTTTTTGTCATTACAACCCAGTAGTCCTTCTCCTCTCCCATGCCAAGAGTACCTCTCATTCAGCAAAAATTGCCGACTTTTCTCCAGTTACTCGTGCGTTCCTGCAACACACATTTATGGAGATCCTAGCGTGTGCCAGGCATTGTGCTCTGGGCTGGAATTCAGAGAGGAATAAGACACGACCCCTTTTGTTGGGAAGCTCACATGGTCTGGCCACCGAGATGGCTGTGTAAACAGAGTTCCTGGTGACAAAAGAGGCATGCTGTATGCCTGGTCTGGCCCACCAGGAGTACAGGCTGTACCGGGTACATGAGAAGGATGTCCAGCAGATAATTAAACATGACGATTCCAGCCCTCTTGTTCATCTTCTTGGTCAAAGCTACCATCACAATATATTGCGCTTCATATTCTAAGATGTATTCTTCAAACCTCTAAAACAATAAAATAGCCCTTCCATAATGACAGCTTTATGTGAACGGAGCACAGTGTACTGCAGGGATATTTTTACAAGCCTTTAGCAGAGCAAATGTTGACTTATCTCCCTGAGTTCAGCAGGGGGTTGCTGCTTGCATCAGTCAAGAAGCTGATTTCTCCAGACCTTTATGGCATGCACAGAGATTTGTTTTTAAAGAGAAGGAGAGGATTGGGAAGGGCTCCTTGGAATTCCACCAGAGTCATTCTAGGGCAGGGTTTCTCAACTACAGTCAGTTCTAGACAATTTGATCAGATAGTTCTTTATTGCGGCGGTCTGTCTTGTACATTGTAGATGTTTAGTGGCATCCCTGGCCTTTACTCATTGCCCCTCCTCCAGTTGTGACAATAAAAATGTCTCTAGACATTGTCCAGTGTTCCCTGCAGGGGGCAAAACTGCCATTGAAGAACAGTTGCCAGTCCTCTAAACTGTATCAGTTTCCCATTGTTGCCGTAACAAATTATCACAAACTTAGTGCATTAAAACAGTTAGGGTTCAGGGAAGGCTTCCTGAAGGAGGTGACACCTGGAGGTCTGGAGGTCTTAAATCTTAAAATCAAGATGTCAGCAGGGCTGTGTACCTTCTGGAGACTCTAGGGGAGAAGCTGCTTCCTTGCCTTTTCCGGCTTCAAGAGACCGCCTGTGTTTCTTGGCTGGTGGCCCCTTCCTCCATTCTCAAAGTCAGCAGCATAACATATTCAAATCTCTGTCTGACTACAGCTCCTGCTGACCCTCCTGCTTCCCTCTTTTAAGAACCCTTGTGATTACATAGAGTCTAGCAGGATAATCCAGAATAATCTCCCCATCTCAGGATATTGAATTTAATCCCATCTGTTAAGCCCATGTGAGATAACATATTCAGAGGTTCCAGAGGTTGGGATGTGGACATCTTTGGAGAGGCCGTTATTCTACCCACTATTTAAATTGTTCGGCCTCTGGGTATGATGGAAATGCCTGTGGAGACCCTAGAAGGAGATAAATGAGTTTTGGGGTGGTCAGAGCATAATAGCAGCTGGTACTTTTGAGTGCCAGTTCTTTGCTGGGCGCTATATGCCTGATCTCATTGAATCCTCCAAACAACACTTGGGGTAGGTACTTGGTACTGTTTGCTGTTCCCATTTTACAGATGAGGAAACTACCCAGAAAGGGCTTTCTGAAGGAGGTAGAAATTTGAGCTGGATCTTGAAAGGAGCAAAGGGGTTTTCCAGGGAGTGGGAAAGGCATCCTAGGCAGAGAGACCTGTGGGTACAAGAACTAGGCGGTGAGGGGAGCTTGGTCGTGAATGGTGACTGGCTCTAGGGCCTGGACAGTAGGAGACATGAGATGGGGGGAAGGGAGATTGGTGTGGACATCTGTAAATCAGTCCTTATGTTTTAGTATTCTGACATAAACGGTATTATTTCCCTCAGTAGTTTAAATAGATGTTTACTGAGCACCTACTACGTGCTGGCAGTACAACATTAATAAGACCCTGACTTGAGTGCACTGTTAGCTTCATGATTGACTTAGTCCATAGTCATTGCCATTGAATCGATTCCAACTCAGAGCAATCCTATAGGATAGAGTAGAACTGCCCTGTAGGTTTTCCAAGGCTGTAATCTTTATGGAAGCAGACAACCACAGCTTTCTCCTGCAGAGCAGCTGGTGTGTTTGAACCGCTGACCTTTTGGTTAGCAGCCAAGCACTTAACCACTGCACTACCAGGGCTGTGACTCCTAAGGCTACATGCTTGTTACTGCCTCCCCCAAGTAAATAAACAGAACACAGACTAGACAGGTATTTGATTAGCACTTGTTGAGCGCTTGGTCAGTGCCAGGCATTGTGGGAGATGAGACTTGAGGGGTCACAGCCTGGCCCCATGGAGTCACTTGCTGAGGGCAGGGTCCCGGCTCCTCATAGTACAGCCTCATGCTGCAGAGCACAAGCTCTCGGCCACTATGATGGGATTAGGTGGTATCTGCCGAAACCAGATACCACAAATGGGGTGACTGATGAGAACAGAAATTTACTTTTTATTGTGCTTTAGTTGAAGGTTTACAGAGCAAATTAGTTTCTCATTAAACAATACACATAGTGTTTAGTGACATTGGTTGCCAGCCCCCTGACATGTCAGCACTCTCCCCTTCTCGACCTTGGGTTCCCCCCATTATCAGCTTTCCTGTCCCCTCCTGCCATCTCGTCCTTGCCCCTGGGCTAGTGTGCCCATTGAGTCTTATTTTGTTTTATGGGCCTGTCTAATCTGTGGTGAAGAGTGAACCTCAGGAGTGACTTCAGTACTGAGTTAAAAGGGTGTCTGGGAGCCGTACTCTCAGGATTTCTCCAGTTTCTCTCAGACCAGCAAGTCTAGTCTTTTTCTGTGAGTTAGAATTTTGTTCTGCATTTTTGAGAACAGAAATTTACTGTTGCATGGTCGCTATAGGGCTGCTATGAGTCGAAATCGACTCTATGGCAACGGGTTTGGTTTTGGTTTTATGGTCCTGGAGGCCAGAAGTCCCTACCAACATGCCTTATCAACACATCAGGCCAGGCACATCATCTCTAGACAGGCTAGGGCTGAAGATTGCCTTGGAACAAACCAGGTGCCGCCCAGTGCAGCCTTGCTCTATTCAGTCTCCCACCCCTAGGGGGCCCCCGTCAGAGTGGGCAGTCCTTTATCCTGGGCCCAGCAGCTCTGGTCATTGTCAAATGAGAGTCCATGTCAAGTGCTTAGCATGGCGCCTGGTGCACAGTGACCCTCCACATGTGTTACTTGTCTATTTCAGTGAAGATATGCCTTTTCGAGCTCGGTAGGAGCTCAGTACAGGAGCCCTGGTGGCTCAGTGGTTAAGTGCTCAACTGCTAACCAAAAGGTCAGTGGTTCAAACCCACCAGCTGCTCTGTGGGAGAAAAGTGTGGCAGTCTGCTTCCATAAAGATAACAGCCTTGGAAACCCTGTAGGGCAGTTCTACTTCGTCATATAGGGTTATCTCTACTGCAGTGGGTTTTTTGGAGCAAAGGTCTCTTCTGCTGTCTTATCACCTACTTGCAACACAAAAGCCGTATCTTCCCTTCTCTCGCTCTCTGAGGTGAACTCACTTTAAACTGTGAGAAACCCATAGCTGCTTCCAGTTGGTGGAATAAGAGAGAGAGTTCTTGCCATGGTATCGGGAGGAACCAGAAGACCTACTCATCTGAGGGTGGGTGGGGAGGGGAAACCTTGAAGGGAAGCGGAGCTAAAGCCTCACTTATCATACCAGGAAATCAATAGATAAGGACCAAAATTGATAAATTAAGAAAAAGCTGGAAAAGCATACTATTTAGAGACACGGAGCTATCTACCAGAAGTAACATGTAGAATAGTTGGAAGTGGTTGCATCTTGGAGGGTGGGAAGCAGGGCTGTCCATGTACAGTTGTAAAGGTTGTGCACTAGAGTTGAGCAGTACACAACTTGTATGGTCATACACAGTGGCACTAGTAGTTGTGGTTGTTGTTAGGTACTGTCAAGTCGGTTCTGACTCATAACGGCCCTATATACAACAGAACGAAACACTGCCTAGTTCTGACCCATCTTCACAGTTGTTGTTATGCTTGAGCCCGTTTTTGCAGCCACTGTGTCAGTCCATCTCATTGAGGATCTTCCTCTTTTTCACCGACCCTCTATTTTAGCAAGCATTATGTCTTTCTCCAAGGACAGATCCCTCCTGATAACATGTCCAAAGTATGTGAGATGTAGTCTCGCCATCCTTGCTTCTCAGGAACGCTCTGGTTGTACTTGTTCCAAGACAGATTTGTTCGTTCTTTTGGCAGTCTGTGGTATATTCAATATTCTTTGCCAACACCACAATTCAAAGGCGTTAATTCTTCTTCAGTCTTCCTTATTCATCGTCCAGCTTTTGTATGCATTTGAGGCAATCGAAAACACCATGGCTTGGGTCAGGCGCACCTTAGTCTTCAAGGTGACATCTTAGCTTTTCGACACTTTAAAGAGGTCTTTTGCAGCAGATTTGCCCAACGCAATGCATCTTTTGATTTCTTGACTGCTCCTTCTGTGGGTGTTGATTGTGAATCCAAGTAAAACAAAATCCTTGACAGCATCAGTCTTTTATCCATTTATCATGATGTTGTTAATTGGTCTAGTTGTGAGGACTTTTGTTTTCTTTCTGTTGACCTGTAATCCATTGAAGGCTGTGGTCTTTGATCTTCATTAGTAAGTGCTTCAAGTCCTCTTCACTTTCAGCAAGCAAGGTTGTGTCATCTGCATAACGCAGGTTGTTAATGAGTCTTCCTCCAATCCTGATGCCCTGTTTTGTACAGTGGGGACTTGCGTGTTGCTGTGATGCTGGAAGCTATGCCACCGGCATTCAAATACCAGCAGCAACACCCATGGCGTACAGGTTTCAGCTGAACTTCCAGACTAAAGCAGACTAGGAAGAAGGACCCGGCGCTCTACTTCTGAGAAGAATTACCCAGTGAAAACATTATGAATAGCAGCGGGACGTTGTCTGATGTAGTGCCGGAAGATGAGCCCCTCGGGTTGGAAGGCCCTCAAAATACGACTGGGGAGGAGCTGCCTCCTGAAAGTAGAGTCGGCCTTAATGACGTGGTTGGAGTCAAGCTTTTGAGACCTTCATTTGCTGATGTGACACGACTCAAAATGAGAAGAAACAGCTGCAAACATCCATACTAATCGAAACCTGGGATGTACGAAGTATGAATCTAGGAAAATTTGAAATCGTCAAAAATGAAATGGAAGGCATAAACATCGATCCTAGGCCCTAGTAGGGAAGGATATTATTTTTAACCATGTGCTTTAATAAAAGTGTTTTTAAAATCGTATATCAAAACTATATAGTGGCCCTGGGGGCAGTTGTGGTTCAATGGTACAATTCTTGCCTCCCATGTGGGATACTTGGGTTTGATCCCCAGCCAATGTACCTCAAGTGCAGCTACCAGCCCTCTGTCACTGGAGGCCTGTGTGTTGCTATGATGCTAAACAGGCTTCAGTGAAGTTTCTGGACTAGGAAGAAAGGCCTGGCAATCTACTTCCAAAAAATCAGCCAGTGAAAACCCTGTGAAACATAAGAGTCCGATCCATTTTACATGGAGTGGCTGAGTTGAGGGCTGACTTGAAGGCAGCGTACAATAATAATACAGTGGTCCTAAGTCCTGGCTGGGTTTTGAACTTTTCAGATTGGATGCGATAGAAAGCTTATCTGTTACCGGTTAAGCCACTCCATTCCCCCCAAAAGGAGAGGGTTTGTTATGTCATACAATTCATGGTGGAGCAATATTTTGGCTTTAGGTACATTTGGATTCAGGGGCTTGAGTGATGTCATCACTATTCATTTTTCTTTGCATTTCTTGTTCTTCTCTCTACCACATGCCCGCTTTTTTCTCTGGTAGCCTCAGCTCCAGTCTGAATCCTCTCAATTTTCAAAAAAACCCTACTGCTATTGAGTTGACTTCAATTCACAGTGACCCCACATGTGCAGAGTAGGACTGTGCTCCACAGGGTTTTCAAGGGTGTGACCTCTTGGAAACATCACCAGGCCTTTCTTCTAAGATGCCTCTGGGTGGGTTCCAGCTGCCAGCCTTTCTGTTAGTAGTTGAGCGCTTAACTGATTGTGCTACACAGGCGGGAAAACCTGACCATCTCTTCCCATAACTCAAGCTAAAGCTCCAGGCTTACCGGGGACTGGACCAGATTGGTTTGACTTGGTCACATGCCCACCTCTGAACGAATCACTGTGACCAGGTACTCAAATGCTGTGATTGGTATAGACCCTGGTCATGTGACACGATACCGATGCCTGAGGGTGGATCCTTGCTTCAGCCGCATGCCCTGGAAGTCGGGGAGAAGCAGGTGTGTCAGGCAAGGAGGCTGATGAAAGCGACCATGTCCACTGTGGTTGCAGTCTAGGACTAGGTGGGTTCTGCCATGCTGGGCATATGCTAGTGTGTGCACTGACCAGCCATGTGGACTCTGGGATGCTGGCTCCAGAGAGTTGGGAGCAAGGAGATTCCAGCCTGTTTCTACGGCAGGAGGGCGGCTCCCGGGGTGAGGCCGGGGCCCCAAGTAGGGCTCACAGCCACTGTGACTTAGCCTGCAGGCCTAGGTCTGGGCATTGCAAGCATAGTTTCCTGCCACAGCGGCAGCCAGACAAGCCTTTTATAGCAAGACCCAGTGAGAGCATTGGTTCACGGGGCGAGAGCCTAAAATAACGTGTTCCCTGAAGACCCCTGAAAAAGCT
Source organism: Loxodonta africana (assembly GCF_030014295.1). Lineage (NCBI taxonomy): Eukaryota > Metazoa > Chordata > Mammalia > Proboscidea > Elephantidae > Loxodonta > Loxodonta africana. Next base: position 78,437,427 of record NC_087353.1, read on the forward strand.
TGGCTTTGCTCCTAACCAGACATCCATGTCACCAGTCTGGCTGGGACCCAAGGCTCAGCCCCTTTTATTTGTGATAATAAGAATTATGGTGATAATACTAGTTACAATTTCTAGCTGTTTACTCTTTGCCTGCACTGTCACCTGAATGAGGTGGGTATAGTTATGCAGCCTGGTTTATCATGAGAAAGCAGAGGCGTAAGAGCTTAAGTCACAGCTGGTAAGAGGCAGAGCTGGGGCATGAACTCCAGTCGCCTGACTCAGAACTCCACTCAGCTACCTCTCAGAAATATTTCCCCAGGGCATGTCAGGGACCAGGAGGGGAAGTTGTGGGTGCCTGAGTGAGGACAGAGGGAACCTTCCAGGGAAGCCTGATGTCTCGGGGGCTGGAGTTCCGCTCCTGGTCTCAGGCCCTCCTGCCCACGGGAGCAGACCCTTTGGTCGGCTGAGGGAAGTGCAGTTACTAGGTGGATGTTCCTAGGAGCTGGTGCCCTGGCTGGGGTCAAACAGGCATTGTGGAACTGAGTTGGGGCCTGATGAAGGGTCCTTGTATGTCTGGGGGCATCCACCATCCCCCAAGTACCCGGCCTTAATGGCTGGATTTTGGCCAAGTTTGGACTCTGGGTTGAGGCCACTGTTTTCCCAGGCTGACCCTCTCTGGACATCAACTTGTCATAAGAGATGCAATTTTTTGTGATATGGGAGAGAAAGAGCTACTGGACCAGGTAGGATTAACAATTAGTAAGGAAAAAAAAAATTACAGTAGATTGGACATGTTTAGAATTGAAGCCTGGAGATTGCAGTCTAGCACTATTATGGTGCCCCAAGATATAAGAGACCCATGCTCTATCTGTGGCTCTGTCATCCTTAGCACATGGCTTTCACCTCATGGCCTATCATAGCTGCTGGGGCTCCAGCGATCACACCTGCATTCCGACCAGCAGGAAGGAGGAAGAGCAGAAGGACACACCCCCTTCGTTCCCTAAAACCTTTCCCTAAAATTGCACACACCACTTCTGCTTATATTCCTTGCTCACGTGGACACACTTAGCTGCAAAGGTGTCTGGGAAATGTAGACTTTATTCTGTGTGGTCATGTGTTTAGCCCAAAACCCATGGTTCTTTTATTAAGGGATAAGGAGGAGAACAGCCCTTGGGGAACAGTTAACATGTACTGCCACAGCGGCTTTAAGAACAAATTTATGACAGTTCAAAAGCCATAAAACAGATATGCTGGGTAGGGTTACAGCTGTTTATCTGCAGCTCCTTTCTTTTCCCAGGTCTGGGGAGAATGTGAAGTCTGTGTTGTGGAATGTGGCCTATGGTTGGGGTTCTGGTCGGCGTTCCCCTGTGAACTAACTGTGGAACTCCCACTATAAAATGGGAGAGTTGGTGAAATAGTTACCATGGTCAAGGTCACTAGCGGCAGAGCCAGGATTTGCACCCTGGCACCCCAGCTTTGGAGTCCAGACAGTTAACCACTGGACTACACAGCCTGAAAGTGTACAGGCTGAAGTTGTGGTTCTGGCCCTTCCCTTGGCTCCCTCCCAGTCCCCAGAGGCCGCTAACCTGGATTGGCCTGCTGGCAGCTCCAGGCGTAATGCTGTCTTGCTCAGCAGGGATTCTGGCCAAAGGCTGACCAGGACAGAGTAGGCGCTGGGGCTGGGAGCAACTGAGAGTGGAGAGAAGCTGGCACAGGGCCTGGGGAAGATTTTGGTAACGAGGATCAGGTGGCCGGGGTACTGGATTCAGGACCTGGACTGTGTCATGTCCAGAGAGTAAGAAACAAACTTGGCAGTTGGCACCTATGATAGAGATTTGCAAACTGTGAGTGAGAAATTGATGTGTGGCTGGTACATTAAAGAAAACCAAAAGAATGGAAATAAGTAGAATAGAAAATAGCAGAGTACATTGTACAAAGTGAGACTAAGAACAGTTTCCTGAAATGTTAATTCCTGTAGTATAGATAGGAGATACTGGGTTAGGATATAAAATACATTTCCTACTGCGATACTGTCAAGAAAGTTCCTCAGGTCTAGAAAGCTGCCCCCATTATAGGAAGAGCAGAGTTGTAGATGAGTATGTAGATCTTTGCCCATTTTCAAATTTCATTCTGGAAAGGGACTTCCGAGCTGGCATCCAAACGATGAGAAAGAACACACTGATGGAAGATTGGGAAGGTTGTTCAAGCAAAGGGAACAAATAGGCCCTGAGGTAGGATGAGCTTGACACGTTCATGTGTGCCTGGAGAGCAGCCAAGGCCACAGGGCAGGTGGGCAGGGGCCAGATTACCGAGGGCTTGTAGCCTTAGTGAGGCATTTGGATTTTATTCCAAATGTGAAGGGAACCTGCTGGAGGTTGTTAAGCAGGGGGGTGACTTGATCTAATTTATGTTCTTAAAAGATCACTCTGGGTGCTTAGGAAGCATTTATTTTCCCTACTTTGCTCTAACGTTTCCAAGTGCAGAGTTCTTAGCAGTGGAATGACTGGGTTGACAAGCTTGTAGATTTAAAATGTTCCAAGATGCTGCCAGCTACCTCCCCAAAAGATAGCTCTAGTTTTTACTCTGGGGGTGCCGGCTCTTGCTGTTGCCAGGGGCATGCGGGTAAGGTGCCCAGCAAGCTCTCTTGGCCCCTGTGCCCACTCTTGCCTTTGCTTCTTTTGCAGGATCCTTGCCGCTGTGTTTGCCCAGTAACTCTGGCTGTGCCGCGTACCCCTTGGGTAAAACGGGCACCCCAGGAACATGGCAGACGAAGACCTCATCTTCCGCCTGGAAGGCGTTGATGGCAGCCAGACATTTCGGTCTGGTCCTGATGGCAATTCTGATGCAGACAGCGATGATGAGGAAGGTTACTTCATCTGCCCCATCACTGATGACCCCAGATCTAACCAGAATGCCAATTCCAAGGTTAATAACTACTACAGCAACCTAACAAAAAGTGAGCAGTATGGATCCCCAGCAAGTTCCTTCCACTTTAAGGTGAGTGGACCGCCTGACTCCACCTTCTCTGCCCTGGCTTGCCTTGCCTAGGGGATGGTGATTTCGTTTTGCTGGTTGCTGAGTTGGGGCCCTCCTTGTGTTTCAAATTCTGGCCAGTGCTATAAATTCTGGATCTGAGGATGCACTTGTTAAGGTGGGAGAATTTTGTAGGTTTAAAACCTGTTTCATTACTTTAGGGCAGTGTTTTTCAAATAGCTGCTCGGGACCCACTACTAGGCTGAGAAAACCTTCTAGTGGGTTTTGCCCAGCATTTTTTTTTTTTTTTTAAGAAATGTAACAGAATAGAATAGAAAATATCAGAGAGCATTGCAAATGGTAAAGGCCTTATGTCTTGAACACGTATACATGCACACTCACATACACATAACCTTGTTGAACATATAATTTGCTTATCAACAGCATCCCAACATTTTTTTTTTTTTTTAAGGAAATAGAACAGAAAATGTTGGCAAGCATTCAGGTTGCTGTCGTTTGTTGCTGTCGAGTTTGGCTCCGACTTGTGGCGACGTTATGTGTAACAGAACGGAACGTTGCCCAGTCCTGTGCCATCTTCATGATTGCTGTTATGTTTGAGTCCATTGTTTTGGCTATTGTCTCAATCCATCTCGTTGAGAGTTTTTCTCTTTTCACTGATCCTCCACTTTAGCAGACATGATGTCCTTTGGCGATTGGTCTTTCCAGGTGATGTGCCCAAAGTCAACAAGCCAAAGTCTCGTGATGCTTGCTTCTAAAGAGTGTTATGGTTGTAAATAGTAAAGTTTTTATTTCCTGAAAGATATGTACACACACATTTACACACACATGAATATGGTGACGCTTTTGGTTGCTGACATCTCATGATGTCCCGGTCATAAAAATATTTTGCTGTCATCCCTGCATATGTGTTTATGTGGTACAAGGACATGATATAAAATGTAGTTCTTCGTGTTGGTCATGGTCAAAAAAGCCAGGTTAGAGTTGGATATCCTTCTTCTGGGTTGAGGAAAAGGGTGCTTGCTTCCTTGGGGATTGATATCCATGCTATTGCATTCGTTTCCTAGGGCTGCCGTGACAAATACTACAAAGTGGGTGGCTTTGAAACAGAAATGTATTGTCTCAGAGTTCTGAAGCCTGGAAGTTCAAGTCAAGGTGTCAACAGGGCCATGTTCTCTCTGAAGGATTTAATGGAAGATCCTTCTTATCTCTTCCAGTTTCCGGAAGCCTCAGGCATTCTTTGGCTTACAGCTACTACCTAACTCCTACTCTGCCTCTGTCTTTACAAGGCTGTCTTCCCTCTGCCTGTCTCTCTGTGTGTCTTCTCTTATAAGCACTCCACTCAGGTTGGATTAGGACACACTCTAGTCCAGTATGACCTCGTGTTAATAACATCTTCAAAGACCCTGTTTCCAAACAATGGCACATTCATAGGTATCAGGGATTACAACTTCAACATATCTTTGTTTTTGGAGGGGGGTACAACTCAGTTCATAACACCATGGCAAAGCTAATTTACTCCACCATCTTGGCCCCACCTCTCCCAAAGCCAGTTTAAAGGAGAGGACAAAAGGCGAACATTATTGGACTTTTGTATAATAAAAAACCCAATGTCATCGAGCCGGTTCCAACTCATAGCAACCGTATAGGATGGAGTAGAACTGCCCCATAGGGTTTCCAAGGAGCAGCTGGTGGATTCAAACTGCTGACCTTTTGGTTAGCAGCCAAGCTCTTAGCCACTGTGCCACCAGGGCTCCTTTGTATTATAACTGGTGGGGAAAAAATTAAAAATACAATACCATTATCCTTATTTAATTTAATCCTCACAAACAATAGGTATCTGTTAGTACCGTAAGCAAAGTGTCTATTACCACTCTGGGATTTGAAATTAAAAACATTCTTCTGTAACTTCAGAATGAATCAGTATTTAACAAATTAATATTCTGGTTCTTAGAACAGTTGGAATACTGGTGATGGCAGTGGTTAAGAGCTCAGGCTGCTAACCAAAAGGTCGGCAGTTGGAATTCACCAGCTGCTCCTTGGAAATCCTATGTGGCAGTTCTACTCTGCCCTATAGGGTTGCTAGGAGTTAGAATCGACTCAACGATAATGAGGTTTTATAGACATTTGGGTGTTTTTTCCTTTCCAGGGCCAGAGTTCTAGTTTAAGTCACTCTGGGGCAGGCGGCTCCAGAAGTAGCCCAGTGTGTTTCCTCTGAGATTGGGGCTCCTGCAGGGTCAAGTTGAGGCGTGCCCCACTTTGCCTTCCTAAGGCGGCTTCTGAAATGCACACCCAGCCCCAGGGAGGGTGGAGTGTGGGAGGCAGAAGGGTGGCCTGGCCCCCTGTCTATTCGTTAGAAAAAACCCAGAGGTTGTGAATGTTCAAGGAAAAGCTGATCTCTGCAATGTTGGGTGTCATTGTAAGGGAATCCAGGTGCCAGTGGGGGAAGAGGATGGGAGTCAAGGCTTAGGAAACAGAGACCAAGTCATGCCAGCTGAGGGAAAACGGGAATTTATTATTCTAACAACCAAGGGGGTTTCTTGGAATGCAGTGTCTGATCTCTCAAGGGACAGATCCAAGGACCCAGCAGGCAACCAGGCTGTCTCTCTCTCTCTCTCTCTCTTTTTTTCCTGTTTCTCAGCCTCTCTTTGTTGTTGTTATTAGTTGCCATTGGGTCGGCCCCCTGACTCATGCGATCCCACGCACAACCGAACGAAATGTTGCCCTGTCTTCTGCCAGCCCCATGATTGGTTGTGGAGCAGACTGTCGTGATCCATAGGGTTTTCATTGGCTAATTTTTAGCAGTAGATTGCCAGGCCTTTCTTTCTAGTTTGTCTTGGCCTGGAAGCTCTGCGGAAATCCGTTCAGCATCATGGCAACAGGCAAGCTTCCACTGATGGATGGAGGGTGGCTATGCACGAGGTGCATTGACTGGGAGTTGAACCTGGGTCTTCCATGTGGAGGGGGAGAATTCTACCATTAAACCACCACTGTTCCCATCAATCTCTCTCTGCCTAGCCTTTATTCTTCTCTGCCCCTCAGTCTAGACTATGGGAGAATGGACCTCCTCAGCCCCTCATTACACATGGGGCCACAGGCAAAGACAGATTTGGCCCCTTCCATCTCAGTTCCAGCGGAAGAAAATCTGATTGGCCCAGCCGGGGTCAGGGATCCATCTCTGGTTCAGCCAAGCTCCAGCCAGGGTCTAGGGTCCCAGGGGAGGGGCTGCTTCCAGGGCAGGAGGATCCTGGTGGCTCACAAATGTGCAGACCCTTCAGTGCTTATTCAGAGGAATGGTAACCCCCAGCTGGGGCCTTTTGGCAAACACTGACTGAGCTCAGGAGCTGAACGGGACTGAGACATGGACTGGACACATCCCTGATGGCCAAAGCTTCTGGACCAGAACAGAGAATGACTCACGGTTGCAGATAGTTATGAGGTAGAGCATAGGAAGGCCTTTCAAAGAGGCACAGAGGGGTTTGCCTCTAGGGAAAAGACCATGTAAGCTGTTCACCACAACATTCCCTGTGCCTAGAACTGTGCTGGGTACATAGTAGGAGCTTCATTTGGAATCAGCGAGGGGATGGGTGAATGTTGAACTCCTTACTTCACTGTGGGTGCTATGTCTCAAACAAAACAAAACACATTGCCGTCAAGTCAATTTCTACTCATAGCAACCCTATAAGGCAGGGTAGAACTGTTCCATAGGGTTTCCAAGGAGTGGCTGGTGAATTCCAACTGCTAACCTTTTGGTTAGCAGCCAAGCGCTTAACCACTGTGCCACCAGAGCTCCATGTCTCTAAAGGGCAGAGATATTTATGTCATGTCCTGCTTGTAAAACCCAGCGAGCTGTTTGACAAGAGCTACTAAAATAAAAATATTTATACCCACAGACAGCAGTTCCCGTTTCCAGGGATCGTCCTCAGCTAGTGTTCCCAGTAGCGGGTGTGATTGGCATTTGAGGAGAAACAGTTCTTTAGTGGGTGAGACTGCCCGGTACATCGTAGGATATTCAGCATGCTTACCACCTGCTCACCAAATACTGTATTGCCCCCTTCATTAGGACAACCCAGAATGCTCCCCCCATATATTTGCAGAGTCCACTGAGGGGGGCATGCAGGTAGAGTCCTCAGAAATGTTTGCACAAATGCTCATATTTGTGTATTCAGAGATACACTTTACAATATTGTTTGTAATAAAAAAATGGAAATAGCTCAGGTGTTGATCCAGAAAAGCCTATTTGCGTTATAGACCGTGATCCTAACAGAATGCTGTATTTACATGAAAATAAAGATGATGCTTCTATATGATATGACTTGAAAACAGTGCAGATATATGTGTGTGTGTGCATGTTATGTGTGTGTATACCCACTGCCGTTGTGTCTGTCCTGACTCATAGTGACTCCATAGGGTTTCCAAGGCTGTAAATCTCTATAGAAGCCGACTGCCATGTCTTTCTTATGGGAGCTGCTGGTGGTTTCAAACAGCTGACCTTTTGGTTAGCAGTCAATTGCCTTAACCACTGTACTACCAGGGCTCCATATATGCATACATATACATACATACATATATATATGTGTATATGTAGATATATATACACACATACAGGCAGGACCTGGGTTACAAACATCTGACTTACGGACAACTCATACTTGCCCTTTAACATTATGTAAATTTGTACTCACTTTGAAATGATTGAACCAATCCCTACTCCCAACAAATTCACTTGCTGCACATGCAGCTTTTAAATCACTGAAAAGGCTTTAATCCCTTTCTTGCACTAAAGTAAAGCTAAATGAGGACTGTATGCACCTGTTCCAACTTATCTACAAATTCAACTTAAAGACACAGTTAGGGCCGGACCTCGTTCCTAACCCGGGGACTGCCTATATGTTTATGTATGTGTGCGTGTGTGTATATACACGTACATACACACACACACACATATATTACTTGTATGGAGAAATACATGTTTTTAGAAGAGGAAAAATACAGTAGAATAGCTAAGTAAACTGCCCTCCACCAAGCAAACAAGTTGAGAAATAACCTCTCCTTAAAACTCATTCCAAGAGGTTGACTTGATTTGTAAACTTTCACTTAAAGCACCAAAAAAAAAAAAATCTGTTGCCATCAAGTGGATGCTGACTCAAGGTGACCCTGTGGGACGGAGTGGAACTGCCCTGTGGGATTTCCAAGGAACAGCCGGTGGATTCAGACTGCCGACCTTTTGGTTGGCAGCCGTGACTCTTGACCACTGTACCATCAGGGCCCCGTTATGTATTTAGCACCTTCCAATCAAAGGAATGAGCGTTGATAAAATCCAAGATGGTTAATTTAGTTTTTTTTTTTCATTCTACCAGGAATACTTTTTAAATCTTTGCTGGGTTTTAGAAAGAGGAGCCCTGGTGGTGCAGTGGTTGAGTGCTTGGCTGCTAGCTGAGAAGTCGGTAGGTAGTTCAGACCCACCAGCCGCTCCACAGGAGGAAGATGTGGTAGCCTGCTCCCATAAAGATTACAGCTTTGGAAAATCTATGGGGTGGTTCTACTCTGTCCTATGGAGTCCCCCGTGAGTCAAAATTGACTTGATGGCAAAGGGTTTTTTATAGTACTGGAGGTGAGCCTCTTGAGTGGTTTCTTATAAAAAGGAAAAAGAGACACATTGAGACGCACACAGACACTGTTTGAAGATACACCTGCAAGGAACCAAGGAAAGCCAAGGACTACAGAAGCTGAAGGAGAGCTGACAGAGAGAAGGACAGCCCAGCCTCCAAAACTATGAGACAATAAATTCCTGTCCTTTTAAGCCAAAAAAAAAAAAAAAAAAGACCTCATTCCAAAGTTTAAAACCTATAAGGCAAAGTTTAAAATCCTCTCTGAGGGAGGGGAGTGCCTTCTCCATCCCTAGAGGACCCTTCTGAACACCGTTCACCCTCTACTTGTCTCTACTCCTAGAATAAACAAACAAAAAACTGACTCATGGTAACCCCGCATGTGTCAGAGTAGAGCTGTGCTCCCATGGCGTTTTCAGATGCAGATATCACCAGCCTTTTGGTTAGCAGCCAATCACATTAACCATTTACACCAGCCAGGGACTTTGCTCCTGGAATGTTTTTGTTAGTTGCTGGCAAGTTGGCTCCGACTCCTGGCAACCTTGTGTATAACAGGATGAAACATGGCCTGGTCCTGTGCCATCTCCATGACCTTTGGTATGTTTGAGCCCATTGTTTTGGCTATTGTGTCAGTCCATCTCATTGAGGGTTTCCCTTGTTTTCACTTTACCAGCCATGATATCCTTTTCTAGTGATTGGTCTTTCCTTATGACACATCCCAGGTAAGCCCACCAAAGTGTCTCTATTCTCACTTCTGAGGAGCATTCTGGTTTTATTTCTTTAAAGACTGATTTGTTCTTCTGGCAGTCCACAGTATGTTCACTATTTTCACCAACACCATAATTCAAATGCATCATTTTTTTCTCTGTGTTTTTTCATTGTTTAGCTTTTGTATGCATATGAGGCAATTGAAAAGACCATGGCTTGGGGCAGGCATGCCTTAGTCATCAAAGTGACATTTTGTTTTTGTTTTTTATTAAACTTTTAAGAGGTCTTTTGCAGCAGACTTGCCCAGTACAATGTGTTGTTTGATTTAATTATTGCTTCTCAGGGTGTTGATTGTTGATCCAACTAAAATGAAATCCTTATACAAACTCAGTTCCTTCTCCATTTATCATGATGTTGTTTATTGGTCCAGTTATGAAGGCTTTTGTTTTCTTTGTGTTCAGGTGGAATCCAAACTGAAGGCTATAGTCTTCTACTTTCATCAGTAAGTATTTCAAGTTTTCTTCATTTTCGGCAAGCAAGGTTTTGTCAGCTGCATATCACAGGTTGTTAATGAGTCTTCCTCCAATCCTGATGCCACGTTCTTCTTCATGTAGTCAGTCCAGTTCCTCAGATTACTTGTTCAGCATTCAAAGAAACTTGGAATCAAAGAAGATCCCATAATTGGAAAATACAACCGTGGTGATAGAAGGCATTAGAGATCGCATGATAGAATTCTGCGAGACCAATGACTTATTCGTTGGAAAGAATTTTTTTCCTATACTATACTCATGGATCTTACTGGATGGATTACACAGGTATCAAATCGATTATGTCTGTGGAAAGAGACAATAGAGAAGCTCAATATTATCAGTCAAAACAAGGCCAGGGACCAATTGCAGATCAGACCAACTTGCTCATGTGCAAGTTCAAGAGCCAAAGTACTACCTTGAATATATCCTGCCTGAATTTAGAGACAATCTCAAGAATAGATTTGACACACTGAACACTAATGACTGAAGACCAGAAGAGTTGTGGGATGACATTAAGGACATCATACATGAAGAAAGGAAAAAGTCATTAAAAAGACAGGAAAGATAGAAAATACCAAAGTGGATGACAGAAGAGACTCTGAAACTTGCTCTTAAGCACTGAGTTAATAAAGCAAATGGAAAAAACGATGAATTAAAAATCCTGAACAGAAGATTTCAAAGGGCAGCTTGAGAAGACAAGGTAAAGTATTGTAATGAAATGTTCAAAGACTTGGAGTTAGAAAACCAAAAGGAAGGTACATGTTTGACATTTATCAAGCTGAAAAAACTGAAGAGAAAATTCAGGCCTGAAGTTGCAATAAGGAAGGAAGACTGAAGAAGAATTGATGCCTTTGAATTATGGTATTGGCAAAGAATATTGAATATACCATGGACTTCCAGAAGAATGAACAAATCTGTCTTGGAAAAGTACAGCCAGAATGCTCCTTAGAAGTGAGGATGGTGAGACTTTATCTCACATACTTTGAGCATGTTATCAGGAGGGACCAGTCTCTAGAGAAGGACATCATGCTTGGTAAAGTAGAGGGTCAGTGGAAGAGAGGGAGACCCTCAACAAGATGGATTGACACAGTGGCTACAACAATGGGCTCAAGCATAGCAAGATTGTGAGGATAATGCAGGACTGGGCAATGTTTCATCCTGTTGTATATGGGGTCGCTATGAGTTGAAACCTACTGAACAGCACCTAACAACAAGTTGCAATTCTAGGGGCAAAAAGTTGAATGATGCAGGAAACATCAAAAATAAGCTGGAAGGAATACACAGAGTCACTGTACCAAAAAGAACTGGTCGACGTTCAACCATTTCAGGAGGCAGCATGTGATCAAGAACCGCTGGCACTAAAGGAAGAAGATGAAACTGTGCTGAAGGCATTGGTGAAAAACAAGCCTCCAGGAATTGATGGAATACCAATTGAGATGTTCTAACAAACGGATGCAACACTGGATACGCTCACTCATCTATGTCAAGAAATTTAGAAGACAGTTACCTGGCCAGCCAACTGGAAGAGATCCATATTCATGCCCATTCCAAAGAAAAGTGATCCAACAGAATACAGAAGTTATTTGAACGGTATCGTTAGTGTCACATGTTAGCAAAAATTCACTAAGGACAGTTACAAAACAGTTGGAACTGTACGCCCAGTAACTGTCAGAAAATCTAAAGAGGATATGGAATGAGGGATATCATTGCTGATATCAGATGAATCTTGGCTGAAAGCAGAGAATATCAGAGAGATATTTACCTGTATTTTATTGACTGCGCAAAGGCATTCGACTGTGTGGATCATAACAAATTATGGGTAATATTGTGAAGAACGGGAATTCTAGAATACTTAATTGTGCTCATGCAGAACTGCTCCTGAAATAGGCTTTGGTTTTTCACGCCTCAACCTGAAAACTTTCAACCGATGTCTCTGTCTGTTAAAATTATAGTCTTGGTTCCTTCAGGACCCTGTTTGTAAGTCACCTCCTTCCTGCATTCTGTGGGGTTCACTGCGGACCTTCACCACTACATCTATCATTCTCTAATGTTCTTTGTTTCGGAGTCAGCCTTCCTGGCTGCCGGGTTAAAGGCTGTGTCCAATTCCACTTCCACTTCTCCTTCCCTTGGTTGGTTCGCAAGGTTGGTACTTGGTAATACATCTGGCCATTTATGGACAAGACGGAGCTCTTCATTGCCACTGCCCTGGGTAATCAGAAGCTGGCTTTGTTGCTGAACAGGTTGCCAATGGTGACTTCAGCAGCCCTGGGGATTTTTCCAAACATCCCTTCCATGGCACTCAACAAACCTACGGAGTTTTTTTATTGACTGTAGGCATGGCAACCTGGGGTGTTTAACCAAAATGGCCATCTGGCATTCTTCCAAGGAGGCACTGCCCTGGCAGGCAGCATATGTATTTCAAAGGGTCAGGCTCTGTCATTGCCAAGACCCTGCCCTGGGTAGGCTCTCCCTGGCTAGATGCTGCTCCGTCCAGGTCCCCATGGGTCTGGTGGCAGGATTATTCAGGGGCCTATCTCAATAGGATATCAGGCAGCCAACCAAAGGATATTTATAGAGTTTATCAGAACATGGGAAAATTCTTCTGCTCTGGAGTTATATTTAAAAAGCAGGACATAGGTTGTAATTCTAGCTGTGTAAAACAGACAACCCACACAGAACAGAGCCTGGAAGGAAGTACAGCAACATGGCAACAGGATTGTCTTCAGATGGGATCAGGAGCAAATCTGTTTTCATTTTCAGCTTCTCTGTCATGACTACATTTTCTAGAATGAGTATATATAGGAATATATCTAATTTTTAACAAAGGGGGAAATTTTATTTATTAATTTATTTTTAATTTTTTTGTGTGAAAATATACGCAACAAAACATATGCCGTTTCAGCAATTTCTACATGTATGATTCAGTGACATTGGTTACGTTCTTCAAGTTGCACCACCTGTCTCGACTATCTTTTCCAAACTATCTCACCATCATTAATACAAACTTACTGCCCTACCCAAGCTTCTCATCTATCCTTTCAAGTTGCTATTGTCAATTTGATCACAGGCAGATTATTCTTTAAAAGAGTATAATGCTTAATGCAGACATTCTTTTCTAATTAGGCTAAACTGTTATTTGGTTCAATGATGACTTCAGGGGATAGTTACAGCTGAAAGTTTAAAGATTGCCTCAGGGTAATAATTTTGGGGGATCATCGGGCCTCATATGCACGAGGCATTTTCAGTTGCCTCATATGCACGCAAAAGCTGGACAGTGAATAAGGAAAACCAAAGATTTGATGCACTTGAATTATGGTGTTGGCAAAGAATATTGAATATACCATGGGCTGCCAGAAGAATGAACAAATCTGTCTTGGAAGAAGTACAACAAGAATGCTCTTGAGAAGCAAGGATGGTGAGACTTTGTTTCATACACTTTGAACATGTTATCAGAAGGGACCAGTCCCTAGAGAAGGACATCATGCTTAGTAAAGTAGAGGGTCGACGAAAAAGAAGACCCTCAATGAGATGAATTGACCCAGTGGCTGCTGCACCCATGGGCTCAAACATAGCAACAATTGTGAGGATGGCGCAGGACTGGGCAGTGTTTAGTTCTGTTATACATAGGGCCACTATGAGTCAGAACTGACTCGACAGCACCTACAAATAACAATATTAAGGTGTTAGCGTGTATTTCAGACCTTCTGATATTTTCTTACAACTTACAGGCAAAAATAAATAAATAAGCACTTTTTCTTACAGTAATAGGGTCATGCTATATATATGCTGTTTGGCAACAAGGTTTCCCTCACCAAGCAATGCATGATGCATACCTTTCGACGTGGGTCTAGGCCATCATTTTTAATGACTCTCTGGAAGCCCATGTATGTATGGATCTACAGCAGCTACTTTGTTTCCTCTTGTGGGATGTTTAGACAATTCCTGTTTTTGCCACTATTTACTACTCCTTCTTATTCAGTGATGAAATCACTGTTGGCCCCTTCTCATCCAGGAGTTTGGCTGTGTTTCCCCACTTTTTCCTTCTTCTTTTATTTGGTTTGGTTTGGTTAGGTTTAAGCCCTTTGGTGTTGTCCAGCGGGGGAAGAGTTGGGCTGACTTGAAGCTGTATTTCTTGAAGTCTACAGCAGGGATAATGATAACAAATGTATTTTATAACATCCACTTGGACTTGGACTTAATGTTTATGTTTCACAAAAGAAACCTCAGTGACCCATTGGACAGGTTCTCATGGAGGATCTGGAGTCTATGATTGCTGTGATAATGGTAATAACAACATAATGATGACAACAACAATGATAACATCCTATGTGCCAGAGAGATAGCTAACATCACCTGCACATCCGACCTTACTGCGACACATTCCAGGAAATTTATTACGATTTATTATTACTGCTACTTAATTATTTACTTATTTGCTTTTATTTTGTACTCTCAGGCTTTGGAGAACCAGCCTTTCCAATCTGTAGCCAGGTTTATGTTTCCTTTTTATGAAATACCCCAGGCCTCCTATTCTATATACGGTTAATTAACCCACTCAGCAACTGAGTTGTAGAATCTCTGGAATTAGAGAATATTAAAGCTGGCAGGGCCTTAAGAATTATCTAAATCCTAGGAACCTTAGGAGGGCAGTGAGTTTATGTTAACAGGGAAGGAACAACTCAGAAAAGGAATGTGAGAATGATTGCCCAACTCGAAGAGTGTAATCAGTGTTAGTGACTTGTAGAAACTGTTGAATCGGTGTATGTTTTCCCTTGTACGTTCTCAACGACAACAAAATAAATAAAATTAAAAAAAAAGAAAGAATGAGAGAAAACAGAAAAAAAGACCTAAATCAGTTTTTTTTTATTACTTTTGAATTATACACGCAATACCTGAATACATTCTTATTGTAAAAATATGCAAACATTGTAGACAAAGCTGAAGTCCCCTTGATCGACCTCTTTTCTTTCATTTGCAGAGATAACCATTACATCGGTTGGTGTAAATCACTGTTCAGACCTCTTTTTACCCATTTACATATAAATGCATTTATGTGTTTACATATTTTCTATATAAATATCTACAGACACATATCCTTAGGAGATTCATCATATTGAGTTGTAGGTGGGTTCCCTCCACCAGTAAATGCTGTTTTGCTGTTTGTATTATTCTGCAACTTGCTTTTTCTCCCCCCCACCCCGTAAGCGATGTCTTAGAGATTGCCCACTTCAGCATCTTGTTCTTTTTAATGGCTGCCTGCGAGTATACCGAGGGTATGTAATCATCCCCTTGTGGATGCACAGGTTGCTTGAAGTGCTTGACTTTATAGAATCAGGTGCCATCGATATCTATTCTGGCATATGGCGGCCTGATGTCAGAGGCGTATACCAGAGTAGAACTGTGCTCCAAAGGGTTTTCAATGGTTGGTTTTTGTTGTTTTGTTTAAATTTTGGTGAAATGTACAGTCATACAGCATTTCAACATTTTCTACGTGTACAGCTCACTGACATTGATTACATTCTTCAAGTTGGGCAGACGTTTTCACCATCCTTGGACGTACACACACTGCATCCTAAGCTTCTCAACTAACCTTTCAAGTTGCCATTGTCATCACTAGCTGATTTTTCAGAAATAGATTCCCAAGCCTTTCTTCTGAGGTACCTCTGGGTAGACTGCAACCTCAAACCTTTTGGTTAGTAGCCAAGCATGTTAACCTGGCCACTGCCCACTGACCATTCTTAAACCAGCTCACCTGGGCACACAGGCATGGTTTCTCTAGGGTAGGTGGTTGGAATGGCAGTGCAGGAGAAGGTTCATAGCCACTGCCAGATTGCTCTCAGAGGTGGCGGTACCCACTTCCACTCCCCTCATGGAGTACCCACTTCCCAGGACCTCACCAACACAGGTTTTTCCCAACCTCATGGGTAAAACATTAAACTAGTGATTTTCAACTCTGGCAGGAGTCACCCCAGTGAGAACAGCTACTTCAATGAGCCACTGTTTCTGATTAGAAACATTTCTACCCCAGGCACCGACAGTTCAAACATTCTTCTTCATTCTCTTTAGTAAACGAGGAAACGGAGGTTCCCACAGCTAGTGAATAGTTGGCTGGAACCAAAGTCAGGGGCACAGAATCTTAGTACAGGGCTTTTTTTATATTGTGCTTTACAAACAAGTCAATTGCATGGCACCAC
This sequence comes from Loxodonta africana, assembly GCF_030014295.1. Classification (NCBI taxonomy): domain Eukaryota; kingdom Metazoa; phylum Chordata; class Mammalia; order Proboscidea; family Elephantidae; genus Loxodonta; species Loxodonta africana. The sequence goes on from NC_087353.1 coordinate 78,453,438, forward strand.
CTATTGACAGTAAAGTGTGGCATGATTCTTTTCTGGGTTTGAAAAAAAAGTTATTTCGACCCTGTGGAATACCATGCCCTTTGTTGCTGAAATTCTTTTCTTGACTGTTTTTTTGGATTGATGTCATCTTATCTAGCCAGGAGGTAATTTCCATAGATAATCCTCATCAAATGGGGACATTGATAGTATTGGTGGCTTAGAGGGCAGCTGAGTCACCAGTTGAGTGAGACTCAGTCGAGAGCCATGTGTCTCAGGCAGAGAACAGCAACAACAAAAACCAGTTGCCATCCAACTCATGGTGACCCTGTGTGTGACAGTAGAACTGTGCTCCATAGGGTTTTCAATGGCTGGTTTTTTGGAAGTAGATCGCCAGGCCTTCCTTCCAAGTGCCTCTTTCAGTTAGCAGGTAAGCACCTTAACGATTTGTACTACCCAGGGATAGTACGAGGTAGAGAAAAATTTTTAAAAACATACCGCCAACTCGATTCTGACTGATAGAAACCTTACAGGACAGGTTAAAACTGCCCCATAGGGTTTCCAAGGCAGTAATCTTTGTGGAAGCTGACTGCCGCATCTTTCTCCTGTGAAGCAGTTGGTGGGTTCAAACCGCCAGCCTTTCAGTTAACAACCAAGTGCTTAACCACTGCGCCAGCAAAGCTCCTAGGCAGAGGACAGGGCCCCTATAATAAACACACTCAGAGGGGTGCTAACTTCTCAAGGTCCTGCTGGTTTCCCCAAGGCATGATCAAAAGGCAGTCCCTGCCATACATAGCAGCCGAAATATGAAAGGGATTTGCAGAATTTTTTTCTAAAGCACTGGAATGGAAATTCAGAAAATATTTTAGATACAGTGATGTCTGCTGCAGGGTTCTTTTTAACAGGGTAACACCGGTGACAAGCTCAAAGTCTAACAGGCTAACAACAGGTGGGTAGTTAAGTCAATAATGATAAATCCCTGTTGGATAGTTATGCAGCTATTAAAACAGGTTACAACTAACTTGTAAATTCATGATGTGATGTATTAAAATTTTAAATGACTTGCTTGCCGCTCCTTGGAGTATAAGTTAGGAGAACTTTGCAGAGAACTCAGCTATTTCCAGATTTTAAACGTGACCCAGCAATTTCACTTCCAAGAAATACTTACAGAAGTGCACAGAGGTTTAAATATGAGGATGTTCACTTCAGCACTCTTTGTACTAGGAAATACTGGAGAGAATCCACATACCCATCAACTGAAGGCTAGAGAAGTAAGGTACATTTACACAATTATATATAATACAACCATGGGAGGAAAACAGGGTCGACCCTGTGGTCTGTACGTAGGATGTGGGAAAACATCCAAGATCCTGTGTGAAGTGGACAAAAATAAGCAGAACAGAACATATGGTAAAGTTCATTGCTCTTGAACAAGTACGTGTGTTAACAAACGCATACGCAGAAACTTACAAAATGGCTGCATCAGCTGTCATCTGTGGTTTTTGGTTGAAGGGAGTTAGGGAGGACTTCTTTCTAATTCAGAATTCTGTAGTGCTTGCAGTTTTTACAATAAGCAGATCATACTTCTGGAATCAGAAAGAAAAAAAAAAAAAACAAGATCACTAAATAAAGTACAAAGTCTCATTGGCCCACTCTCCTGAAAGTATATAAAATTATATTTACAACGTGACCTCAATCCTATTTTTTAAAGAATGCATATAAAAGATCCAGAAAAGAGCTAGACCAAAGTTTTGATCCATTCTCCGTCTGTCTGTTTGTCATCCTGAAGGGATTTGCGTGTTGCTGTGATGCTGGAATCTATGCTACTGGTATTTCAAATACCGGCAGGGTCACCCATGGGGGACAGGTTTCAGTGGAGCTTCCACACTAAGACAGACAGGAAGAAAGTCCTGGCAATCTGCTTCTGAAAATTAGCCACTGAAAACCCTATAGACTTCAACAGAATATTGTCTGATACAACCGTGCTGGAAGATGAGCCCCGTGGGTTGGAAGGCACTGCAACAGCACAACAATGGACTCAAACAAACCAACAATCATGAAGATGGTGCAGGACTGGGCAATGTTTTGTTCTGTTGTCTGTCGTGCATGGGGTTGCCATGAGTTGACGACTGGACGGCGACTAACTGCAACAGAGGGTTGATCATAGTTGCTCTGGGTGATGGCTTATGGCAGATTCAAGTTTGTTTTGTCTTCTGTATTTTTTCAATAAGCATAAGTATGCTTTCACAATAGGAGAAAAAATAATGCATCTTTTTTTTTTTTTTTTTGGACTTGCCAGGGATTAGAATGCTCCATCGAGGGAGCCCTGGGCATTGTGTATGTGTCTCTGAAGCTCTGCTCCTCTTTCTGAGCCTTTACTCCCCTGAGTGGGATCTGATAATGGGGTTCAAGCCAGGGACATGGGCACAATGCAGCCCTTTCTGGACCTGAGTCATAGCAAATTGGGCTACTGCAGAGGCTGGCTGGGATGGCCACAGGATGCCAGAGGGGAGGGTGTCTGGAATTGCTGTCCTTCGTGTTCCCTCCCATCTCAGAGCTGCTGTGGGCTTTGTCTACCATCTCGTCCACTCCATATGGCTCAGGCCTCTGGCCTAGAAGGGCAGTTTGGTCTCATGGGATTCTGTGGAGGACACAGAGTTCAGGTTTTCCAGGAAAAGAGTGAAAGGAGATTGCTTCCCTGTATGGGTATAGGCATGTGTGTTTGGAGAGGGCAGGGAGGATTCTACCTTGGGATCACAAAAGCAATGCAATGGGTGTTTATAACAAAAATGCGACTTGCTTTCTTTTCGTAATATGCCTTGGACATCTTTTCCAGCTGGTACCTGCAAAGCCCTAGTTTTCAACAGCTTTTGGAAATTTTAGAGGGTGTCTTTGGTCATCACAGTGATGAGCGGGTACTACCGGCTTTTGGAGTCCCTGAGTGGCACAAATCGTTAAGCATTTGACTACTAGCTGAAAAATTGGTTGTTTGAACCCACATAGAAGACAGGCCTGGTGATCTGCTTCCAAAAAGTCACAGCCTTGAAAACGCTATGGAGCAGTTCTACTTCATACACATGGGTTCACTATGAGTTGGAATCCGCTCGACAGCAACTAACAACAACAACAAAAAAACGCTGGCATTTAGTGGGTGGGGCCAGAGATACTAGAAATCCAGAAGGAGGCAGGGCAGTTCTGCACAATGAATTTTCTTGCGTCCCACAGGACCTTGGAATGTCTCCTGGGAATCTATTCACAATTATCGGAGCCCATAACGTAACGCCATATTACATGTGAAGGTATGAGGTGCGGATAACAATTTGGCCTTTTGTTCTGGGTTCCTGAGAGCTGGACTACACCTAAGGCTAACAAATAAGGGCAGACCAGATCAAGAGGGAACACCTGGCTGACAAAACCTCACAAGGCATGATGTAATCTGTCATGGCCATGTGGTGAGGCTGATAACAACCCCAAAGACAGAGGCTCACCTGGGGACCTGATGTCAACTAGGCCACACTGTTGTATCATGGCCATGTGATGAGGCCGATAAAAGCCCTGAGGCTCAGGAGCTTCCTGATTGGTGAGAGTGAACATCTGTTCTTGAGAGGGTAGTGCATCCTATTGGATATGAAAGTTCCATGCTGGGACTCCTCCTAGACCTTGCCCTATCCATATCTTCATTCGTATACTTTTTTGTTATATTAAAGCTGTTATTGCAGGTATGGTGTCCCCCATGACCTCTGTTGTGAGTCATTCAAGAGAATTATAGGAACCAAAGGAGTAGCGGGGGCCAGCTAGTCTGAAGTGGAAGGAGTCATGTGAACTCCCAAGCTTGCTTGTGGCCAGTACTTGCTGACTCAGCCGTGGATGGCTGGGGATAAGAGAGAAGGGCTGCATGAGCATCTGAGGTCTGATCTGAACAGGGAAGGGAAGCTGAGATTTCCATAGGACACAGCTGACATGTGGAGTGGGATTTGTTATCCACCACACAATTTGGCATCAGAAGCCAGTGATTGTAGTCTCCCTGAACTGGTTTGCACAGTTGACGTAGTCAGCAGGGTTTGCTAGAGCAACCCTGACTTCACAAAAGGCAGCATTCTTTTGCATGGTTTTCATACGCTCTAAGTTTAAGGAGGTTATACAAACCTATTGCCCTGGAGTCGATTTCAACTCATAGTGACCCTATAGAACAAAGTAGAACTGCCCCATAGGTTTCCAAGGCTGTAAGCTTTATGGAAGCAAACTGCCATATCTTTTTCAATGAGCAGCTGGTGGGTTCGAACTGCCAACCTTTTGGTTAGCAGCTGACCACTTAACCACCAGGGCTCCTAGGAAGGTTATACTATCTATGAATTTCATTCAGCGCAGTAAAATTGAGTTGTTATACAATATGTATTATAAAAATGGAACATTGGATCTGATAGGGTCAAGAATTTTGGAATGACTGCTTGGCATTTTAAATGGATATAATCAAAATGTGTATTCTACTTATCCCCATAGATGGACATTTGGGTTGAATTTGGTTTTGCACCATCACAAACAATAATGCTCCTTGTACATGTTTGCACACTTGTGTATTTGTATTTCTATAGGATAGAATCGTAGGTGTAGAATTACTGGGTTAAAATAAAGGAATGTGGGTTTTTTTCCATTTTAGAACATTGTCAAATTTTTAGAAAAGGTTTTTTGTTTTTTAGAAGAAGTTTAAACTCCCCGCCTCCCAGTGGTGTGTGAGCATGCCCTTTTCCCCAGCACTCGCTATTAGCAGTCATTACAGTGTTTTCTGGTCTAACAAGGAGGAGAGTGGAGGACGAGGGTGGTATCTTGTTTTCCTTCTCACTTTGTGGTTAATGGGTGAAGTTGTATGTGTTTTCCTCTGCGTACTCTTCTTTGGTTGCATAGTTAAGATGTGTCAGTGGACTATGCCGACTGAGGGCTAATTGACTGTTTGGGAAATATTCTTGCAAAGATAATAACCTGTTGCCGTCAAGTTGATTCAGACTCATATCGACCCTATAGGACAGAATAAAGTTGCCTCAGGGTTTCAAGGCTGTAAATCTTTGTGGAAGCAGACTACCACACCTTTCTCCCATGGAGCAACTTGTGAGTTCAAACAGCCGACCTTTCAGTTAGCAGCTGATCACTTTAACCACTGCGCCACCAGGGCTCCTTAAAAGGGTAAGAGATGGGAGTATTTCCTTCTCACCTATATTGTCCGAAGGAGCCCTGGTGGTACAGTGGTTAAAGCAGTCGGCTGCTAACTGAAAGGTCGGCTGTTTGAACCTACCAGCTGCTCCATGGTAGAAAGATGTGGCAGTCTGCTTCCATAAAGATTTACAGCCTTGCAAACCCTGTTTTTTTTAAACCCTGTGGGACAGTTGTACTCCAACCCATAGGGTCACTATGAGTCTGAATTGACTCGATGGCTACGGGTTTGGTTTTTTGTTTTGGGTGCTATTTGCCTCCCCAGAAGTGGGAGACACCAGTGAAATAGCAGGGTCTAGGAGGCTGGGCTTTACTGTCCCAGGGGTCCTGGCCTGAGCCTAATGTTCCTGTTTGCCTCCTGCAGGAAGCCTGGAAGCATGCAATCGAGAAGGCCAAACACATGCCCGACCCCTGGGCTGAGTTCCACCTCGAGGACATTGCCACAGAATGTGCCATACGTCACAGGTCAGCAGCTGGTCTGGGAGGGTTACGTGGCACCAGGCTCTGAGAAGTCTTTGGGGGTGTGGGTTCTGCTTCTGCTCACTTCTCTACCCTGTGTTCTTGACTCAGTAGATGGTAGCTAATCTATCAGGCCTAGGTACCTCTGGGGGCCCGGAGAAGGGAATAATAAAAGCAATAATGGCAGCCAATATTTGAGTGTTTATGCATGCTAAGGCACTGTGTGATGCAGATGGCAGAGGCAGGGAAGAGTTTTCTCAGGGAGTTTCAGGAAGAAAATGAAAAACATCAACCAAATCACAAAATACTACCACTAACATAATAATCACGACAACGATGATGACGATAATAGTCCTTGTCTGTTGATCAGCTGATAACCAAAAGGTTAGAGATTCAAGTCCACCCAGAGGTACCTTGGAAGAAAGGCCTGGTGATCTACTTCCAAAAATCAGCCATTGAAAACCCTATGAAGCACAGTTCTCCTCTGACACACATGAGTTGCTGTGAGTCAGAGTCAACTTGACGGCAACAGATTAAAGCACTGTACCTTGAATTATCTCATTTAATCCTTATACTGGCAGTATAAGGTATGTATTAGACAGGCTAGGCAGAGCTATGCTGCAGTAACAACTACTCCAGGGGCTTCATGCAACAAAGGTATATTTCTCACTCATAAAACTGGGTGAGAATTGGGCAGCTCTTCAGGGCAGCTCAGGGAAAGAGAGGGTGTGAAGGTAGCACACTAGTTTTTGAATGCCTTGGCCTAAAAAATAACATCACTTCTGCACGCATTTCATTGGCTAGATATAGTCACATGGACCTACCTAATTGCAGGGGAATGAGAAGTATTCTCTTTCCATGTGCCTAGGAAAGAGAAGTGGATATGGGTGAGGAAACACACCCAGAGAGGTTAAGTATCTTGATTAAGGACATAGAGCTAGTTGGTGGTGGAGCCTGGGTTCACACCCGGGAGGGCTGACTCCAAGGGCTGGGCCTTCAGCTACCGCCCTCTGCAGTCCTGTGCAGGTCAGCCTCGCCGAGAGCATAGTTCTTTTTTCGTTTTAATTTCCCCATCAATTTCAATTTATTTTTCTTTTGTTTTTATTAACTATTATAGTTAATTCAACAAAAAATCATTGCATTTAAAATACAATTCCAGAAGCCTTACTCTGTAATTTGCTGCACCATGATTGTTTTCATTAACTAATCATTTATGCTATTTTAAGAGTACGTAACCCTACCCAATGTTTATTCAATAAAAATATACTGAAATGAGGTAACCATTTTTTTGTTGTTAATTTTTTTTTTATTGTGCTTTAGATGAAGGTTTACAGAGCGCGATAGTTTTTCATTAAGCAATTAATACACGTATTGTTTTGTGACATTGGTTGCCAACCCCACAACGTGTCAATACTCTTCCCTTCTCAACCTTCGATTCCCCATTACCAGCTGTCCTGTTCCCTCTGCCTTCTTATCTTTGCTCCTGGGCTGGTGTGCCCATTTAGTCTCATTTTGTTTTATGGATCTGTCTAATCTTTGGCTGAAGGGTGAACCTCAGGACTGACTTTGGTACTGAGTTAAAGGGTATCCAGGGGCTATACCCTTGAGATTTTTCCAGTCTCTGTCAGACCAGTAAGTCTGGTCTTTTTTTGTTGTTGTTGTTGTTAGTTTGAATTTTGTTCTACATTTTTCTCCAGCTCTTTCTAGGACCCTCTATTGTGATCCCTGTCAGAGTGTAACTCTTGTCTTTGGGACATGGTCTGCCCCAGAGTCTGTACCGCTCTGCAAAGTGCCACAGTAAGTTGAAGTTTTATTCAGAGCTGAGCATAAATAGGGAGCCCTAGAGAAGTAGGGGACATGGTCCCCTTCCTGTTGACCTTGGCTCAAGGTCACTGTCTTGGTCATCTAGTGCTGCTGTAACAGAAATACCACAAGTGGATAGCTTTAACAAACAAGTTTATTTCTCACAGCCCAGTAGTTTACAAGTCCAAATCCAGGCTGTCAGCTCCAGGGAAAGGCTTTCTCTCTGTGTTGCCTCTGGAGAAAGGTCCTTGTCATCAATCTTCCCACGGTCAAGGAGCTCCTGAGGTATAGGGACTCCAGGTCCAAAGAACATGTTCTGCTCCTGGTGCTGCTTTCTTGGTGGTATGAGGTCCCTGTGTCTGCCCACTTCTCTCTTTTATATCTCAAAAAGAGATTGGCTTAAGACACTATCTAATCTTATAGATCTCATCAATATAACTGCCTGTAAGCCATCTCAGTACATCATAACGATAGATTTACAACACACAGGAATACCACATCAGATGACAAAATTGTAGACAATCATGCAATACTGGGAATCATGACCTAGCCAAGTTGACAGATATTTTGGGGGGGATACAATTCAATCCATGACAGTCACCAAACAGCTAAAAAAAAAAAAAAAACTCAGTTGCCTTTGAATCAATTTAGACTGATGGAGACACCATGTACGTCAGAATAGAACTGTGCTCCATAGGGTTTTCAACTGCAAAATTTTTAAGTAGATTGCCATGCCTAGGAAACCCAAATGCCTCTGAGTGGGCTTGAACATCCAGTTTTTCAGTTAGCAGCCTAGTGCATTAACTGTTTACACCCTCCGGGGACTCCCACCAGCAGCTAGAACTGGGTTAAGATTGGTTGATGGTTTTATTCACAGCCAGTTTCCACCCCACATTGGGTTGAGGGGCAGGGCATGTGATGTATGGTTTTTGCCTTCCACCCAGGGCTGGATTACCCAATAAGCAAGGTATGCACAGGACCAATTGTGCCTTCCCATCAATCTGCAGTGCACAGTTTCACCTCCCTCCCACCACGTCAAAGACATGATGAAACCCATGTGCAATCACTCACCACAGATTAGCCAGTAAAGACAACCAAGCCCATCCTTACCTTGCTCAATGCAAGCCTGTGCATACTGTGCTGACTGGTTAATCTGTCCTGGCTCCCACCCCTCCAATGGCAAGGAGTAAACAGTTGCTGGGTGTGTTTGTGGGAGCCCTGTGGAGCTCTTGGGAATCTGGTGTGTGATGGGGTGGTGTAGAGGAGGAAGACAGAAGAGGGTGAGTCCTGGGAAGTCTCACAAATGGAACACAGCTTGGAGGCATTGGATTTCCTATTGGTCAAGCATTTAGAATCTGATGAGGCCATCTCCTCAGAAGATTGCCTAAGTATATCTAACATTGCTCATAACTTTAGATGATTCATGCTCTCCCTGCCCTGTGACCACTGTAGCCCCTGCAGCTTTGACAATCAGAATCATCCAGGCCAACCCCTTCAGTTCACACAGTACCTGCCCCAAATAAGACATTTGCCCAGAGTCACACAGATAGTTAACTACCTAATCTCCCCACTCTCAGTCCAGTGCTCTCGAATTAGCCAAAACTCTGTTTCAAAAAGAGGAAACCCTCAATGAGATGGATTGACGCAGTGGCTGCAACAATGGGTTCAAACATGGCAGTGATTGTGAGGATGGCACAGGACCACGCAGTGTTTTGTTCTGTTGTACATAGGGTCTGACTTGACGACACCTAACAACAACAACAATTGTTTCAATTGCAAGTGACAGAAACCCAATTCACAGTGGCAGAAGGATAGAAGGGAATCGTTGGCTCATGTATGTGGGCTTCAGGCATGGCTGGTTCCAGGTGCTATAAGGATTCTTTCAACTTTGATCTCAGACTCTTTTACATCAGTGGCAGCTCTGCATTACATCTCACCCAATCTCACCTGTTTTTTTAAACAAAAGGCCCCGTTTTGAATCTCATTGGCCTAGCTTTGGGTTATATGCCCATCTTTGAACCAATCATGCGGCCAGGGAGATTTGCTGTGATTCCCCATATCTAAATCACATATCACATGCCCTCCTCTGATGCCAGGAAGTCCTGGAGGATCAGCTCCACCCAGTCCACATGTTCTAAGTATAGAGGGTAGGTGGCTCCCCAAAGGAAAATTGGTACCAGAGGAAGGGGGAGCAGATGCTAGACAGGCAGAAACAGTGGTGTCCTCTCCATCTTTCTGCATTTTTTTCCTGCTTCCACCTTATAAAGAGATGGTTTTAGAACCCAGGTGCACCTCCTCCCTGCCCTGGAGATCCCCTCCCAGTGGGGTCAGCCAAGGTAAGCACTGTGGAGTCGAAGCACCTTAGGGTATCAGTTCTTCTCTTTCCCGCCTGCAGGAGCAGTGTGGTGGCTGGCTGGTGGCACATGGCTGCCAGGCTGAGGACTAGACCCCACAGGCAGGCCCCTGGGATCAGCAGCTGACCCTTAGGTCCAGGAGCTCAGCAGGAACTGGGGCCAGGCCAAATACTTTATTTCCTAACCTAAGTGGCTGACTTCACCAGCCCTGCCAACCAGTGATGGGGAGCCAGGCATTGATGGCTAGAATCTCCTGAGGCTTCTAAATTGGGGGCCTTCTCCTCCATCCCTGATTTTTGAAGAGCTGTGGTGCAAGCCAGCCCTTTATTGGGACAGATTTCCCATCCACATGGGTTGTGCCTGGGCTGGTTAAAGAATAAGGTTCTAGTTTAACTGACCTGGTCTTGAATCCTGGCTTTTGAGTAGGTTGTTTCACCTCTCTCAGCCTCACTTCTCTCATCTTTAAAGTGGGCCCAATAATTGCCAATCTCATTGGGCTGCTGTGAGGGTTAAGTGAGGCAATATATTTAAGCACCCAACATATTGTGAGTGCTCAGGGAACTTGGAACAATTCTATATGATGTTAGTGGTTGTGAAGGATGAATAAATAAGACCCTTCCAATGTTGCATATCTACCCCCACCCCAACATCTGGGCACCCCTCACTTTGCGTTCTCTTTCAGAGGTGAGAGAGGACGATTTCTTTTCCCAGTGGTTGAGCACTTGGCTGCTACCCCAAAGGTCAGCAGGTTGAACCCACCAACTGCTCCATGGGAGAAAAATATGGCAGTCAGCTTCCATAAAGATTATATAGCCTTGGAAACTGTGGGCCGGTTCTCCTCTGTCCTCAGAATCAGCTCTACGGCAGTAGGGTTTAGTCACTATATAGTAATAAAAATCATCATTGATGTTATTTACGGAGCACAGTACTTACCTTGGGCTACATGTGAGCAAGTTTTCAGCTCTGACAAACTCTCCTCCTTCTGTGCCTGGGGGAGGTTACCTGTCAGGCCCCTGCTTGTAGATGCCTCAGGCTCTGAGAAACCTGTTCTCACTAGGGCTGGGAATGTTCTGGAGCTTGCCCCTGCTGAGCGGTGTTCCAGGGGAGGCTTCTGATCAGAGACACCTCAGCCTCAGGGGAGGTTTTAGAACTAGGGAGTGTTCCAACAGCCAAACCTGTTTGAGAAGGCCCAGCCAGGCCCAGAGGTAGATTTGTTCTGAGAGAGAAGAAATAGAAGCTGTAGAACCTTCTCTATCCTTATCTGCCTTGGTGTGTACACAGTAGCCCCTCTCCTGGCTGGACTTGGATGCGGGACCCTCCTGCATCCCTGCCTGTGCTGGGACAGTCCTTAATCTTAGCTCCCGGGGCTGGGCCTTGAACAGGTACACAGTAAGATGAAGGCCGCGGCTGTCTCCCTCTTTGGGACATGCCATTCATCATGCAGATCAGTTATAAGAAGGATATTTATTTATTCCGTCATTCATCCAACATGTATTTATTAAGCATTTGCACACACCAGGCACCGCAGTGAACAAGACAGACAGAGGCCTGCTTTGGGGTGTTACAGGCTGTTGTGAGCCAGACAAGGGGCAAGTCAGCCCACAGCACAGCTGAGAAGATGGTAAAATGGGCTTTCTTAGTTATCGAGTGCTGCTATAACAGAAATACCACAAATGGGTAGCTTTAACAAACAGAAATTTATTTTCTCAAAGTTTAGGAAGCTAGAACTCTGAATTTAATGTGCCGGCTCTAGGGGAAGGCTTTCTCTCTCTGTCAGCTCTGGAGGAAGGTCATTGTCTCTTCTGAGCTTCTGCTCCTGGGCGATCTTCATGTGGCTTGACATCTCTCTTCCCCCATTTTTGCTTCTTGCTTGCTTGTTTAACCCCTTTTATATCTCAAAAGAGATTGACTTAAGACATACCATATACTACTGTCTCATTAACAAAACAAAGAAAACCCATTCCCAAATGGGATTATAACCACAGGTATATGGATTAGGATTTACAACACATATTTTGGGGGGACACAATTCAATCCATAACAGGGACACAGTGAAGAGGGAACAGGTACAAAGCCAGCTGCGCTGGAGGCCCTGTGGTGGGAGCCTGAGAGGAGGGAACCTGTCCACAAACGCAGCTGAGCAGGTTGGCTGGGCCTTGTGGACTGAGGAAGAGCTTGGTCCTGGGGCCAGCGAGGGGCCAGATGGGTCTTTGGCCTTTACCCAGTGAGTGGTGGGATCATGTTATGGATGGTGCACCCTTGGGTGGCTCTGGTCCCTGTAGGTACAACGCTGTCACGGGGGAGTGGCTACAAGACGAAGTTCTGATCAAGATGGCATCTCAGGTGAGCAAGGCCCTGAGCCCCGTGGGACAGAGCTGAGTGGGGGGCTTTCTCGAGCAGGCTTCAGTCCATGCCCCTCCTGCACACCCCCTTTAGTTTATTTTTTTAACGTTGGGAATCCTTTATATCACTGGTTTTGAAATTGCAGGTCACTACCTATTACTGTTCTGTGAAATAAATTCTGTGGGTTGCAACCAACCTTTTAAAAAGAATAATGAAATAGACTAGAAAATAGAGTATTTCCCCCATAGTAAAGGTTAGGATAATTTTTTTTAATGCATTTTGAAGAAATTTTATTGTGGTAAAATATAGATAACAAAAAGCTTGTCGTTTTAATTGTTTTCAAATGTACAGTCCAGTCGCAGTAATTCCATTCACCATGTTGTGTTATACCACCACTATCCATTTCCAAAAGTTCTACGTCACCCCAAACAGAAGCTCCCATTCCTTCCTCCCCAAGCCCCTGGTAACCACTAATAAACTTTAGTCTTTATTCATTTGCCTATTCTAAATATTTCAAATAAGTGGTATCATACAACATTTGTCTTTTTGACTTATTTCACTCAGCGTAATGTTTTCAAGGCTCATCCATGTTATGGCATTTATCAGAACTTCATTTCTCTTTATGTCTGACTAATATCCCATTGTATGAGTAGACCACATTCTGTTTAGTACATTTAAAAAAATAATTGTTTATTGTGTTTTTGGTGAAGGTTTACACAGCAGTTTAGGTTCCCATTTAACAATTTCCACACAAGTTGTTCAGTGACATTGGTTACATTCTTCGCAGTGTGTGAACATTCTCATTATTTCTGTTCTGGTTGTTCTGTTTCCATTAATCTAGTTTCCCTGCCCGTTTACATTCTCATCTTTGTTTTAAAGTCGTTGTTGACCTTTTGGTCTCATACAGGTGATTTTTTTAAAGGAGCACAGTACTTATGGGTGATATTCATTATTTTTTGAGCCAGTTTGTTATTTAGCTACAAGGTGATCTGAGGGGTTAGTTTTGGTTCAAAGTTTGAAGAGTCCCTCAGGACAATAGTCTTGGGGAGCTCTCCAGTCTCGTATTTAGTGAATTTTTTACTGAAGTGTCACATACACACAGAAAAGTGCATATATTATAAGTCTAAGCTCAGCAAGTTTTCACAAAGCGAACACACCCATGTAGCTAGCACTGAGATCAAGAAACAGAACATAACCAGCCCCTACCCCCGAAGCCCATCTCAGCCCTGGTCACCCCCTGCCCCCCACTCCCAAGGGTAAGCACCACGCTAACTTTTATCTCCCTAGGTTAGTTTTGCCTGTTTTTGTACTTCATATAAGTGGAGCCATACAATGTGTGTCCTTTTGAGTATGGCTTTTTGGTTCAACGTTTTGTCTGTGAGGTCCTACCGTGTTTTTGTTATAGCTGTAATTTGTTCATTCTCACTGCTGTATGGTGTTGTGTTGAATGATAAACCAGAGATTTATCCATTATACTGTGGGCGGACATTTAAGTTGTTTCTACCTCTTTTGGTTACAGAAACATCTTTTGACATGCACTGCTCCCCTCTTCCCCCATAGCATCCTGGCCCCCCAGGTGGGGGGTCCTCCGCTCAGCTAGGGTGGGGGAAATAGAGGTGGTCCTTATCTTCCCAGCAGCCTCCAGGTCGGAAGGTCTATCCGGCTTTGGCATTGGGTTGGGGTTGGCAGGAAGGAGGGCCCAGGGATTTTTGGATTGAGATGAGGTCTGGGGCACCCATTTGGTAGGTGACATCCAATAGGAAAATCTCCTCCAGACTCAGGGTTGTTCTGGGTGGGGTGTGGGAACTGATAACCCTCTGTGTGGTGTCTTTCAGCCCTTTGGCCGTGGAGCGATGAGGGAGTGCTTTAGGACGTAAGTGACTCTGCCTGGCTCTCGGGGCCCTGCCCAGACTCCCCAAAGCTGGGGCATTGAGACGTTTTTGGCCAAGGAACAGAGACAGTGGCCTCTGCCTTCTTGTAGCCCAAACTCCTGTCCATCCGGTCTCCCTTAGGCCACATGCTGGGCATAGCTACGGGGTTGGGGGTGACTTGGGGAAAACAGGGAGTATCCCACTCATCTCTGGTGTTTTGAGGCCAAGAATATGAGGCCTTGACCCCTCTTCCTAGCTCTTTGAAGGATGCAGTGGGATGGGGAAGGCTGTGCCACCTCCCCCAGGGTCCTTCTTGTGTTACTGGCTCTATCCACCAGGTGTGGCAGCCGGGCCAGGTGAGGCAGCGTCGTGCTGTCCTGAGGTCTCAGGTAGTGCTTCTCCCCAGGGCTGTGTCCCAGTGAACCCAGAGTCCCCAGATGGCCCCCTGCTGCCCCTCCCCACAGGAAGAAGCTCTCCAACTTCCTGCACACCCAGCAGTGGAAGGGGGCCTCCAACTACGTGGCAAAACGCTACATCGAGTCTGTGGGCAGGGACGTGTACTTTGAGGATGTGCGTCTACAGATGGAGGCCAAGCTCTGGGGGGAGGAGTATAACCGGCACAAGCCCCCCAAGCAGGTGTGTGGCACCCCTACCCACCATCTTCCTGTGCAGTGCGGCAATGTCTACAGACGGGGTTCCCTTCTTCCCGTCCTTAACAGACGCTAATAACCATTTATTGAACTCTGGGAGCCCCTAAGTGGTGCAGATGGTTTACGTGCTAGCTGCTAACCGAAAGGTTGTAGGTTGGAGTCCACCCAGAGGTGCCTCGGAAGAAAAGCCTGGTGATCTGCTTCCAAAAAATTGGTGGTGGAAAATCCTGTGGCACATAGTTCTACCCTGACACACGTGGGGTTGCCGTGAGTCAGAGGTGACTCGACAGCACCTGGGTTTCTGGGGATTGAGCACTTTGAGCCAAGTACTTTATCTGTAGAGAGTCATTTATTCCTTAAAACAGAGCTCTGAGGTTGGAATGTTTTTATCCTGATCTGTTGGTCAGGATTCTTTTATCTGCAAGTGACAGAAGCCCACTCAATCTGGCTTAATCAAAAGAGGGCACTTATTACCACATGTAACTGAAAAATAGCTCTGGCTATAGGCGCGGTTGGATTCAGGGCCAAACTGAGGTTGTTGGGAATCTTCCCCCCTTTCTAGCCTCGGTTTTCTTCTGTGTTGGCATCACTGTCAGGCAGCCTCTGGACTTATAGTGGCATGTCAGCTACCAGAAGCTTTAGGTTCACTCTCTGCACTCTCAGCAACTTTGTTGGAATGACAACCTCTGTTTTCCCACAAGTTCCAATAAAAATCTCAAAACTGGGATTCATTGGCTGTGATTAGGCTAGATGCCTGTTGCTGAGCCAATCACTACGGCCAGGGGGAGGGTGGAAGCAGATTGGGCAAGCCTGAGCCCAGCCTTAGAGCCAGGAATATAGGTCATTCACCCAGACCTCCTGGACTGAGATTGAGGAAGGGGTGCCCCCAAGAAAAAGCAGAAGAAGAAGAAGAAGAGGGGAATGGATACTAGACACATAGAAGCAATACGTGTCTGCTCCCTGAGGAACCCGAGCTCGAAGAGGTTAAGTGACTTGTCCAGCCAGGGAAGACTGGAGCTGGGGCTCAAATCCAGACTTTCTAACCCCCTGCCAGGCTGGCCCCTTCATTTGAGGCCCTGGGGTGGTGAGTGACCCAGGCAAGCAGAATTTCTTGTTGCTTGTGGGCATTTTAGAAGAAGAAGTCCTCTCTCTGGGCCTCTAGAGGCCTTGCTTAAGTTCATAGTTCAGCTCTCTCACTGTTTTGATCACCTACTGGATATAAAGCACTGTCTCCTGGGTGTCTTGGAGGAGCCACACTTCCATGCAATAGGAGCATTTTTTGAGTGCCTGCTGTTTGCAGGCCCTCCATTAAGCATACTTGGGCTGGACACAGAAGCCACAGTCCCCACCCTTGGGGGCTGTGACCTCCTTAAGTAATTGCTGCACTCCAGCCTGGCCTCCTTTCTCTTCCTCCTAAGCTTGTTCCTGCCTCAGGGCCTTTGCCCTGTCTGTGCTCTATGCCTCTGTCCCTGATTGTGAAATAACTAACTCCTCTCATAGTTCAGGTCTCAGCTTGTCTGTCATTTCCTCAGAGAAGCCAGCCCAGACCACCCTAAATGAAGTAGCCCCTTCCACCCAGTCACCATCTACCACATCATTCTGGTTTGTTCTGTTCTGTTTTCTTCAAAGCAGTTAGCACTATCTGGAAGAGTCTTGCTCATTTAGTTTATTTTTTAGTTGCCCCACCCCCCAGGGCAGGGATTTTATCTGTCTTGTTCACTCAGTAAATAATAATGTGGTTGAATTAATGAAGGGAGAAGAATAGGCTGCTCTGAGGAGGTTCAGGCTGACCACTCGCTGCTGTGTGCCTGCCCCTCACCTAGTGAGCCCTCTAGCCAAGCAGATTGCTCTGCTGCTTCCTTGTAGGGATGGAGCCAGCACTGGGGCGGGAACCCTCTGAGAACTGGCTGTTCCTTCCCCTCAGGCTGATTATTTGAACTGAGGCCATGTTTGGGGGAAATTCTCAGCTCTAAACTGCCCCAGCCTCTGCATGTCTTCTGAATGCATCTAGTGACCTAGCTGAGCAGTTCTCAGGGTGGTTGTTTCCTGGGAGAACTCAGACCTGGTTCCTCCAATATCATGGGTGGCATTGAAGAAGACGGAATGCCATGGGTGACTCCTTGTGTAAAAGGGGACGGGCCAGGAGATCACAAAGAACCACAGGTCTTCCCTACCCCACTGTACAAACTAGGTTGTTGGTGGTTGCTGTTGAGTTAACTTTGACTCACGGTGACGCCATGTGTGCAGACTCGAACTGCTCCATAGGGTTTTCAAGGCTGTGACCTTTTGGAAGCAGATCCTTGCTTCCAAGGTACCACTAGGTGGGTTTGAACCACCAGCCAACCTTTCAATTAATAGTCCAGTACTTTACAAACCATGTACGGTATTTATGAATTTTCTTCTGCATACAGAATTAAACATATACCTTGTCAATTTTTTTTTTTATATACAGAATTAAACATATACCTTGTCAAAAATTCAGCAAGGAATGTCAACTGGTTAACCAGTTGCCATCAAGTCTGTTCTGACTCATGTAGACCCCGTGTGTGTCAGAGTGAAACTGTGCCCCATAGGGCTTTCAGTGGCTGATTTTTTGGAAGTAGATCTCCAGGCCTTTCTTCTGGGGTACCTCTGGTTGGACTCAAGCCTTCATCCTTTCAGTTAGCAGCCAAACATGCTGTTTGCACCACCCAGGGACTGACAGGAATGTCAAAGTTCCCCTAATTCCCCATTGCAAGGAGGGAATCACTGTTTTCAGTTTGGTATATATTACTCTAGGGTTGTGTCTGCTGATTACAGTAGCATCAGCAAACATTGATTTGCTTCTTTACACTTTCCATGCATCGATGAATTTAATCATTGTACTAAGTCTGAGATCCCCATGCACAGGTGAGGAAACTGAAGCACAGAGAGGTGAAGTAACTTGCCCAAACGCACAGTGTCAGTGTAAGGTACAGGTTAAGTTGCTTAGGAAACTAACCTACAAACACATGCTCACATGAAAAGGTTTATTTCTCACATAACAGTCCCATGTTAGTGGGTGGCTGAGTGGAGTGGGGCTTTTCCTCGAAGTCATTCGAGACTTGATTCCTTCTGTCTTGTTGCTCTGCCATCCCCTGGGAGTTGTCCTGTACCATGTGGTCAGTTCTGGCTCACTGGCAGATGTCCACCTTATAGCCTCAGGGAGGGGCAAGAGAAGAAGGCCATCTCGAGTTGCACCATCACTGCTGCTCACTTCCCATTGGCCAGATGTGGTCACATGGCCACACCTAGCTGCAAGAGAAGCTGAGCAGTGTCAATCCTAGCTGGATGGCCTTGCATCTTCTTAAAACTCAGGGATGGGAGTTTTCATTCTAAGAGGAAAAGTGGAGAATGGGTACTGGGGGACAATTAGTGGTTTCTGGCGTAGGTAGCTAGTCAGTGATGGAGGCAGGACCTGAATCCAGGTACGCTGGCTCATATCAACCTCCCTGCCCTCCTCATCAGAAGAGGGTGCTGCCTGGGCCCTGTCCCTCCACCTGATCCCCACTCCTGCCCCAACCAGGTGGACATTATGCAAATGTGCATCATCGAGTTGAAGGAGAGACCTGGTAAGCCCCTTTTCCACCTGGAACACTACATTGAGGGCAAGTACATCAAGTACAACTCCAACTCGGGCTTTGTCCGCGATGACAACATCCGCCTGACGCCACAGGTGAGGCCCTGGGGCTCGCTCTGCCCACACCTCCACCCCTTTGGGATGGGAGCCTGGCCAGACTCAGCTGCTAGAGAGGAAGGTCCCCTGAGGCACAGAGAGGTCTCCCACCGCCAGGATCAGCCTTAGAGGTCCCTTCATCTCTCTGGATCATTTTGAATGAGATTCTTTAATGGGACACCAGCCACCCTGTGCCAGTTTGTGTCTACAGACCTAAGGTGGCTGTAGGAACAGGGTCCCTTCTGAACTAAACAGTTCTTTTTTGTGTCTTTTCTTCTGTGAAAGTCCTCCTTGTAGAAGAAGCCCCTATAGCATGGACAGAGCTAGGGTATCGCAACCCCTCAGAGCAGTGGCTAGCCAGGGTCCGCACAGCCCCCAGCCTGGTCTCTTGCAACCACATTTTTCTTCCTGATACCTCGCAGGCCTTCAGCCACTTCACGTTTGAGCGTTCTGGCCATCAGCTAATTGTGGTGGACATCCAGGGTGTGGGCGACCTCTACACTGACCCGCAGATCCACACTGAGACAGGCACTGACTTTGGAGACGGCAACCTCGGTAGGTGGCGAGGCCGGCTTATTTCCATGGAGACCGTTGTTGTTGTTAGTTGCTGTTGAGTTGATTCTGACTCATGGTGACCCTATGTGTGCAGAGTAGAACTGCTTCATAGGGTTTTCAAGGCTGTGACCTTTTGGAAGCAGATTCCCAGGCCTGTTGTCTGAGGCAACTCTGGGTGGGTTCGGACGTTTTGGCTAGAAGCCAAACACTTAACCATTTGCGCCATCTAGGGACTCCATGGAAACTGTACTCCATCCTAAAGTCTCAGAGCTCTTTGTGCACCCAGGGAAACAGACTGACCCAGCGTGTTGGCCTTCCCAAGGTCATCAAGATGGGAGCCTGGGAGCTCTGACCCTTGCCAGTTTAGCCCTTGATAGACCTACCCCTTCCATGTTCATTGTGCCAAGCGCAATAGAGACTCTCCAGACCCCACCTGCTCTTCCTGTAGGCGTTCGGGGCATGGCCCTTTTCTTCTACTCGCATGCCTGCAACCGGATCTGCAAGAGCATGGGCCTGGCACCATTCGACCTCTCGCCAAAGGAGAGGGACACCGTGAATCAGAACACCAAGCTGCTGGTAGGTGCCTTGTGTGAACCTTCACGGACCACTTTTTCTCAGCCAGATTGGTGGGCCCTGCTGCTACCAGGGCCGGCATGTCCAGAGACCCTGTGCGATGACAGGCCAGGCCCTGCTTGATGGAGAGTATCAGGACTGGGAGGATCTTATCCCTCCCATCTGTGCCCTTCCTCTCCCTCCAACTTAGTTACTCACAAAAGCCCTCCCAAGTGTCTCCACTGACAGAGTCACTGGTGTCTGCTTGAGGTAGGACAATTTTTGACTAGTGCGAGGAGAACCAAAACCAAAAAACCCAGTGCCGTCAAGTCAATTCCAACTCATAGCGACCCCATAGGACAGAGTACAACTGCCCCATAGAGTTTCCAAGGAGCAGCTGGTGGATTCGAGCTGCCAACCCTTCGGTTAGCAGGCGTAGCACTTAACCACTATGCCACCAGGGTTTCCGTGAGGAGAACAGGCACCTAGAAGGGAGAAGGTGTGTGGTGTATGTGTTTGTGTGGTTTGTTGACAAGTGGTTGGACAAGTCATGGCTCTCTGGGCACCTCACTGTGTTCAGGATGTGAGCACCGCACCCCCACCTCACCCCACCCCACCCCACCTCTACCTCTACCTCACTCCCGGCCCATCCTGCTACATGGACTCAATACGAAAGAACATTGGGTAAGTCCAACTTGGGATTCTGGATGTGTAGTGGGAATCCAGAGTAGTCAGGACTGTAGAACATGGTCAATAATTTGGGGAATGCTGGCTGGCAGGGCCTTTGAGTTTTTGTTCCCGGTGCTTCTTCTTGGAGACCTTAAGGTTCATTCCCACTGACTATTTTTAGATTTTATGTAAGCCCTTAAATGGGCATCTATAGGAGTTGTGGCTCAAAGGACCTCAGGGCTAGAGAGAACAACAGGGAGAGCCCTTTATCCCCAGAGGGTGCTTGTGTGATGTGAGTGTCCTTGTTAATGTCCCCAGCAATCAGCCAAGACCATCTTGAGGGGGACTGAGGAAAAATGTGGGAGCCCCCGAGTAAGGACCCTTTCTGGGAGCCGGCCCCCCCTGCTCCTTCGCCTTTCAGAGAACTCTGGAGATGAGAACATGAGTGATGTGACCTTTGACTCTCTGCCTTCTTCACCGTCTTCAGCCACACCGCACAGCCAGAAACTAGACAACCCCCGTGAGTGATGATTTGGTCCCTGGCCATTGTGATTGGAGGGGGGCAGGTACCAGGTAGAGCTAAACTGGCTTTTATTTATGTTCGAAAATCAGACATGGTAACCAAAAAGATTCATGGCCCAGATGGTTTTATAGGTAAGTTATTTTAATAAACTTTCAAGAAACAGGTCATCCAAATGCTACAAAACAATTCCTGTTATAGAAAACAAAGTAACTTATTTTAAGGCAACTTTATGAAACTAGCAAAACCCTGATACCGAATGTGATAAAACAACAAAAAAGAGGACTACATTCGAATCTCACTTTACATTTTCAACCATCACCACTATCCGTTTTGGAATAAGTTCTTTTTTTTTTTTTTTTTAAAATAATATTGTGTCTTAGGTGAACGTTTACTGGCAAATTAGGTTCCCATTTAACCATTTTTATACAACTTGTTCTGTGACATTGGTTATAATTTTTACAATGTGTCAGCATTTTCATTTCCATTGTGTTTCTTGTGTTTCCGTTGATCTAGCTTCCATTCTCCTCCTTGCCTTTCATCTTCGCTTTTGGGTAAATGTTGACGATTTGGTCTCATATAGTTGGTTGTAAAGGGAGCACATTCCTCATGAG
This sequence comes from Loxodonta africana, assembly GCF_030014295.1. Classification (NCBI taxonomy): domain Eukaryota; kingdom Metazoa; phylum Chordata; class Mammalia; order Proboscidea; family Elephantidae; genus Loxodonta; species Loxodonta africana. Next base: position 78,474,703 of record NC_087353.1, read on the forward strand.
TGAGGTTGTTTATTTTATAAGTCAGTCTGTTATTTGGCTGAAAGGTGACCTCCAGAAATAGCTTCAGTTTCAAGTTCAAAGGGTATCTTAGGGCAGTAGTTTCAGGAGTTCCTCTAGTCTCTATCGGTCCAGCAGGTCTGGCCTGTTTTAGAAATTTGAATTTTGTTCTACATTTTTTCTTATACTCCATCCGGGACCTTCTATTGTGTCCCTGGTCAGAATGATAGGTAATGGTAGCTGGGCATCATCTAGTTCTTCTGGTCTCAGGTTAGAAGGGGGCATGGTTCGTGTGGGCCATTAGTCCTGTAGTCTAGTTTCTTCTTTAAGCCTTTGGTTTCCTTCAATCTCTTTTGCTCCATACAAGTAGAGACCAATAGTTGTATTGGAATAAGCTCTTAAGGAAGAACTGTAGCCCCTCCAGGTGCTGACAACATTCATTCCCCATTTTGCTCCCTTCTTGAAGAATTGAAAAAAAAAAAAAAGAGCTCAGTGATCAATAGATGAATGGATAAACAAAATGTGATATATCCACACAATGGAATATTACTCAGACATAGAGAGAAATGAAGTCCTGATACATGCCACAACATGGATGAACCTTGAAAACATTATGCTGAGTGAAATAAGTCAGTCCCAAAAGTACAAATATTGTATGATTCCGTTTAGATAAATTATGTAGAATAGGCAAGTGTATAGAGACCAAAATTTATTAGTGGATACTGGACAGATGGGAGGGAAGGGTAAAAGGACAATCATTGCTTAGGGAACATTGAGCTTCTTTTCAGGTTAATGGACAAAACCGAAAATGGATGGTGGTGATGGTTGAACAACATAATGGACGTGTTTAAAGCCATTGAATTGTACCTGGAAAAATGTTTAAATGGAAACTGCTTTGATGCATATATGTTTGCCGCAATTAAAAATAAATAAAAAGGTTTGGTGGCAGGTACGGCCTGCCCTAGGTTGGTCTTGTGAACGATTCCAGCAGTGAAGCCAGTGCATCATCTCTGTTTTCTCCCTGCCCAGATTGGCCGGTGTTCGGCGACCTTGATAACATGGCACACAGAGACCATGACCATCTGGACAACCAGCGGGTGAGTGGAGAGAGAGAGGGAGGCTGCAGGTTCTAGCCCCAGGAGGGTGGGCAGAGCAGACAGACTCCCAGTGGAAAGGGAGGGTGAATCTTCAGATTCAGAGGTAAGTTATTCGTCAGAATCGGCTCAACGGCAACAGGTTTTATGAATTAATGAAAGTGTTTTTATCTGGAGGAGGAGGAGACCAGGATGGGGAGGGACACACAAAAGGCCTACATTTTAAGATGAATGGTTTAATTACTTTTTAAAATAAAAGCTCAAATGTAACTAAGGCATATGTTAAGAGTTGACAGCGCTGGGTAGTAGATACATAAGAGTTCATTTTAGTGTTTTCTATTTTTATTTCTATGTTTGAAGTACTTCTTAGTAGAATCAAGAAGAAAAAAGATAAAAGTTTTCAATTAATAGGATGCAGGTGACATGCAGATATGGCAAAAAGTCAACATCGATGGGCAAAGGATGGAAGTTTTGGCTATCCCAAATAATACCAGATTCCAGGCAGCCTGAGTGGCACAAATAGTGAAGCGCTTGGCTACTAGCTGCAAGGTTGGCTGTTCAAACCCACCCAGAGATGCCTGGGAGGTCAGGTCTGGTGACCTGCTTCTGAAAGGTCACAGCCTTGAAAACCCTATGAAAAAAATAAAACCCAGTGCCGTCAAAGCAGTTCTATTCTGCATTCGTGGGGTTGCCATGAATGGGAATTGACGTGACGGCAGCGAACAACACCAAAGATCATAAATATGATATAAATATGCAAATAAATATATATGATATACAAATAAATAAAGATAATACCAGATTCCCTTCCAGAGCAGAACTCAGATCTAGAAAGATAAAAAATATGCCCAGGTGACCTGTGCAATTTAAGCTGAGGGCTTAGTTGTAGTAAATATTGATCTCAATGCTATATTTTGGTCCATGGGTCATATTCCTGAAACCAGCCTTTGTTTTTCCACCTGTGAAATAGGTGAGCCACTCTTTTTTTTTTTCTTTTTTAAATGATATTTTATTGTGTTTTCAGTGGGAGTTTACAGAGCAAATTAATTTCCCATTTAACAATTTCTACACAAATTATTCAGTGACATTGATTACATTTTTCACAATGTGTCCATTCTAGATGTCACAAGAGTTCCTTTTCTCCCCCCTTCTAAATTTTATTTATCTTGTTGTTACTGTTGTTGAGAATACCCAAAACATATACCAATTCACCATTTCTACATGTACACTTTAGTGACATTGATTACATTCTTCGAGTTGTGCGACCATTCTCACCCTCCTTTTCTGAGTTGTTCCTCCCTCATTAACATAAATTTACTACCTCCTAAGGTCCCTGTCTAACCTTTTGAGTTCCTGTTGTCAATTTGATCTCATATAAGTAGTTCTTAAAAGAGCATAATGCCCAAGGCAGACCTAGGTGAGCCACTCTTAATGGCACCTACTACAATCCACATTCTCACACCTTAACATTCATTTCATCTTCGCAGCCCTTTGATGTAGGTGCCATAATTAATCCTGATTCCGTAGCTAAGGCAACTGCAGCTCAGAGAGATTAAGCAATTCCCTAAGATCACAGCTGGCGAGTACCAGGGCCAAGAGTTGAGCCCAGTCATTCTGGCTCCAGAGCCCACACTCTTAGCCACTCCTTTGTACTGCCTCCTTGTCATCTAACCAGGAAGGGGCTGGAGGAAGAGAAATGTTAAGCATGTTATGTGATAAAGGAGAGAAAGCAAATGGTAGAGATGCCCAGATGTCACCACCCCCACCAGGTACTCAGAGGACTACTGGGACCTTAAGGCCATCTTCTCTCCACAGGACTCTGAGAACAGTGGGGACAGCGGATACCCTAGTGAGAAGCGGGGTGAGCTGGATGACCCCGAGCCCCAAGAACACGTAAGGACCTCCCAGGAAACAAGACCAGGGTTACCTCATTGTCCAGGAGGGTAAAGAGCCAGAAGGGAGTCTGAGAGGGTCTTAAGAGAGCATAACAAGTAAATTAATAAACAAGACCATTTCACAAAGAGATAAATACAGGAAGAAGGTAAAACATGGTAACAATGTGGGCAAGTAAGGGAACGAGGATGGTGGTTTAGGCATACTTAGGTTGAAAATGGTGGACAGATCTTATAGAGAAGCTAGAGCCTTTGGTTGCTATGTTAAGGATGCTGGGTAATAGGCCAAAATGGGCTGGTCTAGGTGGAAGGGCTCAGCTCAAAGGCACAGGATTCTGGCGGACCCTGGAAAGGGCCCCAGAGGTTGATTTCCTCAGGCACACTTCCACTGGTACTGTGGTGAGGGCAGCCTCTCAGGCAGCATCTGCTATTCAGAGATTTTGCCATGTGTCAAAATTGAACCTGTAGATCAAAGCCAGTCTTGCTTGGAGACCTCTGATCTCAGCTCTGTGATTGTGAATAAAAAGAGGAAGGACTTGGCCTCATTTCCTGGGGGCTCCTGTCACCCTTCCCAGAAGGCCTGCTGGGATCCTGTGCTTTGACTCATTTCCATCCATTCACATAGGGGGAGGGACACTAAGGCTTTGGCTGTACTGGCACCATCATTCATGCCTGTTACCCAGCATCCTCTCTGCTTAGCAGACAAGGCTTCCAGCTTCACCTGGGAGGGCTGGGCCAGTTCCCAGGAAGAGGGTCCCCTGGAGAGAGTCACATGGGGAGGGCTGGGCCAGTTCCTCTGGAAGAAGCCCTCTTTGACTCAATCTAATCTCTGCCTCCATGCAGGGCCACTCAAATGGTAATCGGAGGTACGAGTCTGACGAAGACAGCCTGGGCAGCTCCGGACGGGTAATGAGCCCCAAGGAATGCTATGGCTACTTGCTTGCCTTCTCTGTTTCTGTTTCTCCTTCCTCATGCCTGTGGCTGCCTGCCTAGTTTCCTCACACACCTACTAAAGGAAGATTTTGCCAAGGAGCAAATCTTCTTTTTATAAAAATATTTTATTGAGTTTTTGGTGAAAGGTTACACAGCAGATTAGACTCCCATCTAACAATTCGTATACATATTGTTCAGTGGCATTGGTTATATTTTCTACATTGTGTCAACATTCTCATTATTTCCATTCTGGTTGTTCTGTTTCCATTATTCTTGCTTCCCTTCCTACCCCACCCCTGACTTTCTTATTTTTGCTTTAGGGTAAATGTTGACCATTTGGTCTCATATAGATGATTTTTTTTTTTTTTTTTTTTTGGTAATTAAAAGAAGCACAGTACTCATGGGTGATATTTTTTATTTTATGAGATAATCTGTTTTTTAGCTGAAAGGTGACCTCTGGGAGTAGTTTCAGTTCAAAATTTGAAGGGTTATCTCAGGGCAATAATCTTGAGGGTTCCTCTAGTCTCTGCTGATCTAGTAAGTCTGGCTTTTTTTTTTAAGAATTTGAGTTTTGTTCTACAATGTTCTCCCATTCTACCCAGGACCATCTGTTGTGGCCCCTGTCAGAACAGTTGGTGGTGGTACCTGGGCACTATCTAGTTCTCCTGGTCTCTGGATAGGTGAGGCCGTGGTCTGTGTAGGCAATTGGTCTGTCAGACCATTTTCTTCTTTTAGTCTTTGGTTTCCTTCTTTCTCTTTAGGAGCAAATCTCCTTAGCAAGTATGTTTTGAGCTCCTGCCCTGGGCAGGATGTTATGCAAGATACTGGGGGATTTGAGAGGTGATTAGAGAGGTCCAGCCGCCATCCCTTAGGGGAAATAACAACAAAAGCCATAGCTCACATGTTAAAGTACACCATGTAGGCAGGTGCTTTACAGTATTAATTCATTGACTTCTTGCACCCACCCAGTGAGGTGGGTGCTATCATTATTCATCCCCATTTTATTTATGAGAACTGGGGTATAAGGCAACCTTCCCCAGGTTCCCTGGTTAGGAAGTGGTAGAGACAAGATTTGAGCCCTTGTAGTCAGACTCACGAGCCTGGTTTCTTCACCTCTACACCAGTGGTTCCCAGCCCTGGTGATTTTTACCCCCAGGTGACATTGAGCAATATCTAGAGACAGTTTTGGTTGTCACAACTGAGGAGGGGGTGCTGCTGTCATCTAGTGGTTAGAGAACAAGGATTCTGCTAAATCCCACAATGCATAGGATAGCTCCCACAACCCAGAATGATCCAGCCCCAAATGGCAATAGTGCTGCGGTAGGCAAACCCTGCTCCACACCATGCTGAGAAGATCTGACCCGACTGAGAAATACCACGTGGTAAATAATCAGTCAAGCCATGCTGGGGTAATGGGGAAGGCACCAGGCGGAGGTGTCATGGAGTGGGTCCAGTCTTGAAGGACAGGTAGAATTTGAAGAGAGAAGACTAGAGCAAGAGAGAGGTACCTTCCAGGTGGGAGAGAGCCTGGCCTAGCAAAGGCTTGCCAGTGAGGAGGTTCAAAGTAGGAGTCAGCTAGAGAAGAGTGTGTGGGGTGTAGTGGCCCTGACTTACCTGATGGTACCGATTACCTGAAAGGCTTGTTAAAAATACAGATTTCCAGGCTCTCCACTGGAGGTTCTGAATCAGTAGGACTGGTGAACACCTGATGGAGTCCTTGGGTGGTACAAACAGTTAACCTACTCGGCTGCTAACTGAAAGGTTGGAGGTTCAAGTCCACCCAGAGGTGCTTCGGAAGAAAGGCCTGGCAATCTGCTTCCAAAAAATCAGCCACTGAAAACCCATGGAGCATAGTTCTACCCCAACATACATGGGGTCACCATGAGTTAGAATTGACTGGAAGACAGCTGGTGGGGTTGTGCCTGAAGGGTCAGGTGGTTCATATGAGGAAGTGAGGGACACATTAGCTTGGAGGATGGTTCTAGAAGCCCAACCCTCTTTAAGTTTTTGGTGAATCTGACCTCTCAGGCTTGCCGTGCCAGGAGATTTCTTTTCCTCAGTGAATGTTTGATTCCTCGGGCACGTGCACACAGCTTCCTGGCTCTATTCTGAGAGAACCTTTGGATAGGGGTGTCTTTACCTGGGAGAGATGACATGTTTTCTAAACCTATTCCCTGGGCCACCCTGTTGAGTTTGCTCACAGCTTTGCTGTGTCTTTGCAGTGATTCACAGAGGAAAGCAAAGTGGATTTGCTGGAAGGTGAGAAGTCAGAGTCTCCTGGTGCCTGGTTTGGGGAGCTGGGCAAAGGGGGCAGCTTAGAGTCAAACCCCTCAACCAAAAGAAGCTCAATGAGGGAAAATGGCTTCTCTGAGATGCTGCAATCCTTTCTGCGAGCTGTTTTGTCCTGTTGCCGTAACATTCTCTCAGCACCCATGAACAGGCTGAATGCGAGTGAACAGAAATGGAACAGTGTTTGTCCAAGGAACTTTGAAATTCCAAGGGTTCTCTGCCCTCCCTCCTGCCAGCAGGCTCATGTATAGGGGCTGCTGACAGCTGGTGTCGAGCATCCATTGCCCAGCCCTCCGGCTTCTCTGGCCCGTAAACTCCACCATGCCCCGTTCTCTCCCTTCAGGTTTGTGTGGAGCAGTGGAATCTTCTCAACTCTTCCCGCCTCCACCTGCCGAGACCTTCGGCTGTGGCCCTGGAAGTGCAAAGGCTTAATGCTCTGGACCTTGAAAAGAAGATTGGGAAGTCCATTTTGGGGAAGGTATCAGTAACGTCCATTTCGGGACCCTCTTTACACTAACCTGGGGCCCCAGGCTCACACACCTCTCTGCTAATCGCTTCCTCCTGCAGGCTGGCTGGGCAGCCCTTGTGCTTGGCTTTGGCCTCCCAGACAGCCAGTCAACACCGATCTGTGTGGATCCGTGTGGCAGGTCCATCTGGCCATGGTGCGGTACCATGAGGGCGGGCGCTTCTGTGAGAAGGACGAGGAGTGGGACCGTGAGTCGGCGGTCTTCCACCTGGAGCACGCGGCTGACCTGGGCGAGCTGGAGGCCATTGTGGGCCTGGGGCTCATGTACTCGCAGCTGCCTCACCACATCCTGGCTGACGTCTCTCTGAAGGTGAGAGGGTGGCAAGGACCAAGCCAGAGGGGGCCTGATCAACCGCCATTCACCTGCCTCTCAATCCTGGTGTTGGTTTGGGGCCAGGCAATGTCCCAATGTTAGTTGAAATGGATGGAATTGGTTTCCGTCCTTGGATGAGGGGAAGGTGACAGGCACATCATCAGGCCATGGTATGACGGGAGAAGCAGAGAATATTGCTGGTAACAAATGAGGAAGGGCTCCTCACTGGGGCTTTGAGGGGGCAGCAGAGACTTCCTGTTGATTGTCAGTTCTGGCTGCATCTCCAGTGCCTAAAACAGAACCCAGCACATAGATGCTCAATATATATTTGTTGGATAGATGGATGGATGGATGGATGGATGGATGGATGGATGGATGGATGGATGGATGGATGGATGGATGGATGGATGGATGGATGGACGGCTATCTAAGTTAGACCTAAAGGCTGGGTGGGAGTCAGCCAAGCAGGGTATGGAAGATAGCAGTTCAGGCAGAGGGAGCAGCATGTGCCCAGACCCAGCAGTGAGAGACAAGATGGCAGATCAAAGGACAGGAAGCAGATCAGTAGAGCTAGAACATGGGGCTGGAGGAGATGGTGCAGAACATGGGGCCAGGGCTGGGTCTGAAGCAGCAGGATGTAGCTGCATCAGGAAATCCGTTTGGGGTCTGCTTCTTCTCCCTTGCCCTGGTCTGTTTGCACAAGGAGGAGAGGATCGAGGTTGACTTGGTGGTAAACAGGACCTGGCAAGGTCTAGAGAGTGCGAGCCTTTCCTCAGGAAAGTTTAGAGACTGTGTGCGGGTGGGTAGCCCCAGCAAATCTGTCCCCATCCTCCCTGTCATGTGGGCCAGGATTGTGGATGGACAGCATGGCTGAGCTGGATTGGGCTTACCATGGACACAGGGCACCAGCTCTCCTCAGTGGGCCTGGCCATGGCCCATTTGGAAGGGGAGTCCCACACTGGAAGAGGGTGCGTAGACACTCCATGGCCTTTTATTTCTTCAACTTTTTGAATAGGTAATACAGTCACATGTTTAAAAAATTTTTTTTTGAATATGAAGAGGTTTGCAGTAAAGTTCCCCTTCCCACCGTGTTGCCCATCCTCCCATTCTGTCCCATGTGTGCGTGTGTGTGTACATATATATATGTATATATGTGTATATGTATGTATATGTGTATGTAAATATATTTATGAAGATTGATTAGTGAGGTCTTGGCAGCTCCTTCTAGTTCAAGTTTCATTTGTTTCCCTTCCCCCCTTTTTGTTTGTACTGACAGGAGACAGAGGAGAATAAAACAAAAGGATTCGATTACTTACTAAAGGCAGCTGAAGCTGGTGACAGACAGTCAATGATCCTGGTGGCACGAGCTTTTGACTCTGGCCAGAACCTCAGCCCAGACAGGTACTGTGGTGCTGGCGCTCAGGTGGAGCTGGTGAAAGCCTGGGCTACAGGTAGAAGCTTCCTCATTGCTATTAGTATAGATCTGGCTCTCCTTTTACCAGTCCAGCCACTATGGGCAAGTTCTTTTACCTTCCTGGCCTCAGTTTCTTCATCTGTAAAATGGAAAGAATTATAGAACATGCATTCTAGCGTTGTTGTATGAGGGTTAAGTGAGATGATGCTTGCAATTTTCACAGTGCCGGGCACATCAAGCTCCGATAAATGGTAGTCATTTTAGCCATTACATGTAAACATTTGCCTGAGGAAATGTCCAAAAGGATATCCAGCCTCAGATTCAGAGTGATCGTACCTAGGTGTTAAGATTGTGGGTGATTTAAATTCTTACCTTCCGAGCGGAAGACCTGGGTTCGATTCCTGACCAATGCACCTGATGCATGGCCCACCACGCATCTGTCAGTGGAAGTTGTTGCTATGGTGATGAACAGGTTTCAGTGGAGCCTCCAGACTAAGATGGAATGGGAATAAAGGCCTGGCAATCTACTTCCAAAAATCAGCCAATGAAAACCCTATGATGGGAGTGGCACAAACAATTAAGTGCTCAACTACTAACGCAAAGGTTGGCGGTTCCAACCCACCCAGAGGCACCTCAGAAGACAGGCCTGGAGATCTATTTCTGAAAGGTCACAGCCATTGAAAGCCCTATGGAGCAGTTCTACTCTGTAACGCATGGGGTCGCCATGAGTTGAAAGCAACTAACAACAACAACTAGCACCAGCACTGTCATGGGGTACTTTGTTTCTCATCTGTAAAGTGAGACTTCTCAAGGTTAAGTGAGAATTACAAGACAGGACATATATGTGAGCCAATTAATCAAAAAAAGAGAAAGAAAACCCTATGAATCACAGTGGTTCTATCCAAGACCGCTCATGGGGCTGGCGCAGGAATGGGCAGCATTTTGTTCCCGTGTGCATGGAGCGTCCATGAGTTGGGTGCCTACCTGACGGCAGCTACCAACAGCAACTTTGATTTGTATTTGTATTGTTTTCACTTTTGAGATGGAGGGGAGGAGAGGAAGAAAGCTTCAAAGGTGAGGTCAGGCTGGTATGAGTTTTCTAGAAGGGCCTTGAGACTCATGAATGCTACAACTCTGTAGGTGTCAACACTTTTCCATTTATTTTTCATGCTGAGATGCCAGGACTGGCTTCCGCAGTGGGAGAAGGGAAGGGTAACCCAGCTTTATCTTGCCTCTCCTGACTTGTAGTGGGAGTTCCCGGAAGTCCAGAAACAGAGGTCGATTAAGGGAAGTGAACCCTTAGTGGGACCCATTGCTCCCCCTATGTGGCTCCCATTGGAACTCACCTACCCCCTGCTGTCCTCAAGAACTCTTGCTGCTTTCTAGAAGGTTGTTGTGTGGGCACATTTATTCTGGAAACCTTTGCAGTTGGACCAACTTGGTTGTTTCCTCTTCTTTGGTGTCAAAGTCTCTTCTTTTCAAAGTCATGACTGTGGCCCTATCATATCAAGCTCTCAGTGCTAAAACCCCTGGACATGTGACATCCTGCATGTATTACATATCATGCATCCAGAAATTTATCAGATGCCTGTGTAAAGGCAGCACTTCCTGTATTTGGATAGCGCTTCCACGTCTGCCATGTTATTTCACTGAGAACAGGAATCAGGCCGCGTTCATCTTTGTAGTACCAGTGCCTCACACAGGACCTGGCTCAGTGCTTTTTGAATGAATGAACATCTCTTTGACACAGACAAGGCAGGTGTTTTTGACCGTCTTTTATGGAAGGAGCCCTGGTGGCGCAGTAGTTAAGCCTCAACAGCTAACTGAAAGGTCAGCAATTCGAACCACCAGCTGCTCCATGGAAGAAAGATGTGGCAGTCTGCTGCCATAAAGATTATAGCCTTGGAAACCCTGCGGGGCAGTTCTCTGTCCTATAGGGTTGCTATGAGTTAGAATTGATTCGACAGCAATGGGTTTTGGATATGGATGACTGAACTGTAGTTCTGAGAAGTGAAAGGGCTTATCTGTAGTCAAACAAGTAAAAAAAAAAAAAGCCCTTTGCCGTCCAGTCGATTCTGACTCATAGAGACCCTATAGGATAGAGAAGAACTGCTCCATAGAATTTCCAGGGAGCAGCTGGTAGATTTGAAATGCCGACCTTTTGATTAGCAGCCGAGCTCTTGACCACTGTGCGACCAAGGCTCCAGCTAGTAGGTTGTAGAGCCAAAACTTAGGTCTTCTCACTCCTCATCCAATGTACTATCAACCTTCTTGGTGGACTCAGAACTATACTGGCATGGAGGGGACGTAAACAAAAAAGGCATGATGTAATGGTATCAGATCAAATGTTAGTGTATACGGTGCCCATTGAGTGCAGTGGTGAAGCACAACATGGGGGGGGGGCTGGAGCTGGGCACTGAATATTTGCATCTGAGACCCTTAAAAAATTTGGCTATTTATATTTTCTCTTCATGTCCTTTGTCTACTTTTTATTTGAGGTAATAGGTTTTTTTTTTTTTTCATTGATTTGTAAGAATTCTTTACATATTAAGGCTACTAAACCTTTGGCATATGTTTCCCTTCTTTCACTTTTTTTTTTTTTTTTTTTTTTTTGCCCCAGAGAAGTTTACTGTAGATCTGGGGAGGGGGTAGCACATGTGCCGCATAATAACCATTGTTTATTGGGTTTTGGGGCACACTGGATTTTAATTTTTAGGTAGTTGAATCTATCAAAATTTTCTTTGTACCTTCTGCTGTAATCATTTTCTTATTCTTAGTCCTCATTCCAAGAAGTTCCAGCCTCTTCCATTCAGGGCATGTTAATAAGGAGCCTAGGTGGTTCAGTGGTTAAGCACCTGACTGCTAGCTGAATGGTCAGTGGTTCAAACCTACCAGTCACTTCATGGGAGAAAGATGTGGTGATCTGCTTGCATAAAGATTACAGCCTTGGAAACCCTATGGGGCAGTTCTACTCTGTCCTATAGGGTTGCTATTAGTTGGAATCAACTCAACAGCAGTGGTTTTGGGTTTATGGGTAAGACAAGGCCCCATATAGGCCCAGAATTGTATTTAAGAGGCTTTGGTTCTCAGAAATTACCGTTTAAGAAGGGAAGGAAAGTCACTGGAAATCCCAAGGTAGTGTGGACACCCTAACCACTGAATTGAATGGGGGTGGGCAGGGAGGGATTAGGCCCTTTTCCCTCTTCCCCATTTAATATTTTAGAGGCAACTTTGTTTGTTCTTCAAGACTGGGAGGATTGGAGCTGAAAGGGATGAGCTTTTCTAGTCCAGTGACTTCTTATCCTTTGTTAAAACCCTAGTTTGTTGGGTGTGTCACCAATAATTTTCAAATGATTTTCCTTTGTTTATAAAACAAAACAGAATTAAGTCTGTCTCCTGAACACCACTGCAACCACCATTACAGCCTGTTTACAATTATTCATTCAGCAAACATTTCTTGAGCTGAGAGTAGTTTGCCAGGCTCTGGGCTGGGCTTTGAGACTACGACAGTGAACAAAGCAGACAAGGTCCCTGCCTCCTTGAAGCTCACATTCTAGTTGGGTGAGACCGATAATAAATAACTGGTTACGTGCAGGAGAATTACAGATTGAGGTCATTGGTATAAGGAAATAGGGTGTTTGGGGACGGCTCTCTGAAGAGATAACGTACAAGCTGAGGGGTGAGGAGCCAGCTGTGAAGAGTTGGGGGAAGAATGTTCCAATCAGAGGGAACAGTAGGTGCAAAGGCCACAGTGCAGGAAGAGCTTGGCATATCTGAGGAAGAGAAACCCCCACAGTGAGCCTGGCACAGAGGGAGACTCACAGCTGCTGAGACTGGAGGGCAGGTAGGGCCTCTGGGGCCATGGTAAAGAGGCGAGGACAGGAAGTCATCATAGCTGCTGCTCATGCAACATTTTGTGAGGCCCTGGTGGTGTAGTGGTTAAGTGCTACGGCTGCTAACCAAAAGGTCAGCAGTTCAAATCCACCAGGTGCTCCTTGGAAACTATGGGGCAGTTCTGTTGCTAGGAGTTGAAATTGACTTGACGGCAATGGGCTTAGTTTTTTTGGCTTACAGACCATCTTATCTGTACCTCTGTTTCCTTTTTCCTGGTGTACTATAAATAGTTACCCACATGCTTAGTAATATGTGGGAAGTCTGTGGTCCTGTTTGCTCTGTATTTTGTGTTGTTTATGTTTGGTTGGAATCTAAGTACGCCCTTGGTGGTTTGGCCATATGTGTGCTGCAATAGGAAAAATAGTTGAGGATGGAAGAGTAGAAAGGAGCCCTGGTGGCACAGTGGTTAAGCACTCGGCAATTGACTGAAAGGTTGGTGGCAGGGCTTTGAACCAGTTTGGTCTGGTTTGACCCCCTGCTGAGAGTTTTTGTTTCTAGCAAGTTTCCAGGGAGTTATACATAAGAATCCCCTGGAATCTTGTTAAAATGTAGATTCTGATGTAGTACATCTGGGGTGGAAATGCAAATTCTCAGCAGGGAACTTGTTAGAAATGTAAATTCTCAGCAGGGGGTCAAACTGGAACCAGTTGGAAGCCCTAGTTGGCAGTTCAAACCCACCAGTCACTCCATGGGAGAAAGATGTGGCCGTCTGCTTCCGTAAAGATTATAGCCTTGGAAACCCTGTGGGACAGTTCTACTCTGCCCTGTAGAGTCACTAGGAGTTGGAATCGATGACACACAGCAACAACAGAGGAATAGAGCTAGAAGAAGGAAGTCAGCTGTTCAGATAAGTCCTGCATTGTGCCAGAGGAGAGCTAGAGCTGGCCAGCACTAGCAGAGCATAAGATGAGGTCAAACGATTGCTGTTAGTCAGATGGTTCTGGAGGCCTCAGCAAAGGCTGCCCCCCCGCTCAACCACTTCCTCTCCTACCTGAGTCATATGGCAGATTAGCTAGGACACTCTACCAGCCCATAGGGTGATTTTGTACAAACTAGAAAAATGGCCCCCCTTCTTCACGATCCTATATTTCCTCCTGTTGGAAATTTCTTGTAATATAGTGACTTTGTGAGGGAAAGCTTGCCATCTTGATAAATATATAAATTGACACTGAATGACACCCCTTGGATGTCGTGGCATCGGGTACTCTGGTTATGAGCCATAGGCGTGGCCCCACTGGGATCCCTGACGTGCCCCTCCTGCCGAATGGCACTCCTCCTTCCTACCCCATTGCCACGATGACTTCTCTCTTTCCCTCTGTATTTCTTGGCAAGGTCCCGAGACTGGTCAGAAGCCCTGCACTGGTACAACACTGCGCTAGAGACCACGGAGTGTGATGAGGGCGGTGAATATGACGGGATGCAAGACGAGCCTCGGTACATGCTGCTGGCCAGGGAGGCTGAGATGCTGTTCACAGGTGGCTTCAGGCTGGAGAAGGATCCCCAGAGATCAGGTGGGCCTACTCACCTGCCCCTGGATTGGGATGCGGCTGGACAGGGAGAGTCATAATCCCTATTCTTCTGGGAATCATGGCAAGATGCAAGGCTGACGCTCTTCCCTAGGGACTCGGCAGCTCGGGTGGGAGAGAAAGATCCACCAAAACCCCAGAGCAAACCCATTGCTGTCGAGTCGATTCCAACTCATAATGACCCTATAGGACAAAGTAGAACTGCCCCATAGAGTTTCTGAGGCTGTAAATCTTTACAGAAGCAGATTGCCACATCCTTCTCCCACGGAGCAGCTAGTGGATTCAAACTACCAACCTTTTGGTTAGCAGCCAACTGCTTTAAGCACTGTGCCACCAGGGCTCCTGAAACATCCACAGCGACCCCACATTGTGCCAGGTGGGATGGATACCTATATAGTGCAAGCCCAGAAAAGGGCTTTATGGAGCTTATATGCAGATGAACATTTATATTGTAATGGTTAGTTATTACAGGTTTAAAAAAAAAAACAAAAACAATTGCCACGGAGTTGATTCTGACTTGTGGCAACCCTATGTGTGTCAGAGTAGAACTGCTCTATAGGATTTTCAGTGGCTGATTTTTCAGAAGTAGATCACCAGGCCATTCTTTTGAGGCACTCCTGGGCTGAACCAAACTGCCACCCTTTCAGTTAGCAGCTGAGCATGTTAACTGTTTGCATCACCCAGAGATTCTGTTAGATATTAGTTATATATGTTTCTGTAATTTTTTAAAAATTGAAATAAAATTTACTACTTTAAAGTACACGATTTAGTGGTTTTTAGTATATTCACAATGTTGTCCAACATCACCACTATCTAATTCCAGAACATTCCCAAAAAGAAGCCCTGTAGCTATTAGCAGTGTCTATTTCCCTCTCCTCCCATCCCCTGGCAGCCAGTAATCTACTTCCTGTCTCTATGGATTTGCCTCTTCTGGACATTTCATATAATTGGAATTACATAGTACATGGCCTTTTGTGACTGGCTTCTTTCACTCAGTGTATGTTTTCAAGGTTCATCATGTTCCATGTTAGAGCTTGTATCAGTACTTCATTCTTTTCTTTTTTTTTAATAATATTTTATTGTGTTTTAGGTGAAAGTTCACACAGCAATTTAGGCTCCCATTCAACGATTTCTACACAAGTTGTTTAGTGACATCGGTTATATTTTTCACAGTACATGAGCATTCTCATTATTTCCGTTCTGGTTGTTGTGTTTCCATTAATCCAGTTTCCCTGCCCCCTTACATTCTCGTCTCTGTTTTAAAGTGATTGTTGACCATGTAGTCTCATATAGGTGATTTTTTTTTTATTAACTTTTATTAAGCTTCAAGTGAACGTTTACAAATCCAATCAGTCTGTCACATATAAGTTTACATACATCTCACTCCCTACTCCCACTTGCTCTCCCCCTCTTAAGTCAGCCCTTTCAGTCTCTCCTTTCGTGACAATTTTGCCAGCTTCCCTCTCTCTCTATCCTCCCATCCCCCCTCCAGACAAGAGTTGCCAACACAATCTCAAGTGTCCACCTGATATAATTAGCTCACTCTTCATCAGTGTCTATATAGGTGATTTTTTAAAGGAGCACAGTACTTATGTGTGATAGTTCTTGTTTGTGAGCCAATCTGTTATTTAGCTACAAAGTAACCTCAGGGGATAGTTTCAGCTTAATGTTTGAAGAGTATCTCAGTAGTCTTGGGGAGTCCTCTAGTTTCAACCAGTCCAATAGGTCTGTTTTTTGTCATTGTTGCTTAAGAATTTGAGGTTCTGTTCTACATTTTTCTCCCTTTCTACGGGGGTCATTTATTGTGGCCCTGATCAGAGCTGCTGGTAGTGGTAGCCGGGCATCATCTAATTGTTCTGGCCTCGGGGTAGATGAGGCCGTGGTTCATGTAGGCTATTTGTCTTGTAGACTAATTTCTTCTTTGAGGCTTTGGTTTCCTTTTTTCTTTTGCCTTGGATGAGTAGAGACCAAGAGTTCTATCTTAGGTGGCCATTCGCAAACTCTTAAGACTCCAAATAATATCCCATTACTTATCAATTCATCAGTTGATAGAGAATTTTTTTTTTCTGTTACATAATACACATACTAAACTCTTTGATTTCTCAGACCTAGAATGAAGTTAAGTTTAAAAAGTTTTTTTTAAGGTTGTACATTAAAAAAAGAACCAAATGATAATGTAAATCCATAATCCCTTATTTGAAATTTCTGAATTCAAAAAACTCTGAAAACCGAAAAGTGTTTTTTTTTAAGTTTTAAACAAATTCGTTTGATGGCAAAACCTGTCTTGAACTGAGGGGAGACTGTTTATACTCTTTGTTTCTTCTACTTAGGGAAAATGTTGCTGTGTTTCACTGCAAAACAATGAATGTTTGATCATGGAGTCAAACCCCTGCACGGGAACCCACAGGGGTATTGCCCATTTATGGCATATTGCTGAATCACCTTTCTAAAATCCAAAAAGTTTTGAATTTCAAACACATTTGGCCCCAAGGGTTTTAGATAATGGTTTGTGAACCCATCCATGAAGATATAGCAAAAATTGTGAAGGAAAAATGATGAATGAATGAAGTTCAGGAAACACTGTACTAAGTGATTAGAAAACAGTATCTGAGCATGTATTATCTCTTATTTATTAATTTTTAAAAATTAGACTAGTAATTCACAGTTTTGTGGGGGGGTTTTCTTTCTTTTTTATCTTATTTCAGTAAACCAAAAAAAAAAAAAAAAACCACCCTGTGCCGTTGAGTCGATTCCAACTCATAGTGACCCTATAAGAACAGAGTAGAACTGCCCCATAGAGTTTCCAAGGAGTGCCTGGCAGATTTGAACTGCCAAGTCTTTGGTTAGCAGCCACAGTACTTAAACACTATGCCACCAGAGTTATTCAGTACTCAGTACAAAAGTTGCGAGCCTTTCAGCAGTGCCTGATGCAGTCAGAGTAGGCAACAGGCTTGGCAGGTGGCAGTGGGCTGCTCTGTAGACAAGGCATCCACATTGGAAATCCCAAAGACATGGATTCAAATCCTGGCTCTGCTTTTTACTGGCTGTGTGACATCTCTGAGCCACACAAGTAGGAGGTGGTGGAGCTGGAAACCAGGCCCTCCACCTCTTATTCCAGTGTGTTTTCTACAATACTTTGGTCTCATTATCTTAGGCTCAGTGTAAGGCCCAGTCCCTGTCTTCCAGAAAGGAGGGATGTATATAAGTCCTAAGATGGATGTTAGTTAATAAGTCAAGGAAACACATGGGGTGGCCTGTGTGTTTCCTGGACACATGGGGTATCCATTGAAACAGAGGACACATGGGATGACACACGGGGTGGCCATCAAAACAGAGGAATTTCATAGTAGGCTATGAGGCCATTGATTAGGGACAAACTGGGAAATGGAAAAAGTCCATCCCCAAGGAAGAATTTAGGTGCACATCAAGTCAGGAAGAGTTTTGCTCATTGTCCTCTCTAGGTTCCCAGCATGCTTCTGTCTGTCCCCTCATCCCGAACCACACTGGCTCCTAACTCAAGAAATACCCATGGTCGAGAACGGAGAGGGTTGACATGTCGTGGGGTTGTTAACCAGTGTCCTAAAACAGTATGTGTACTGTTTAAAGAGAAACTAGTTAGCTCTGTAAACCTTCCTATAAAGTACAAAAAAAAAAAAAAAAGACACCATTTATCTGGAAAAAAAAAGAAATAGCCATGGGTAAATTAAGACTCTTGAATTTAAGTGACTGAAATAAACCGACCCATGCAAAGCGGAGCTTTCCAGGGTAATACTGGCCTCAGGCATGGCTAGGTCCAGGGGCTCAAGCCATAGGATCGGGACTGGCTGTTTATCTCTTAACTTGGGTTGGGTCCTCTGGGTTGGCTTCACACTCTGCCCTGTGTGGTGGCCCCTGACAGACCTTCAGTTTGTTCAAAATGGGGATACGGAAGGTGCCTGTTTTACTGGATATGAATTAGATAAATTGGTAGTATTCGTTATGAAGTAATTCTTATTATCATTTCCAGTCAGATCATCACCACCACCACGACCACACCATCTTCATCATAATCAAAAGTTAACCAACCCAAACCAAACCCATTGCTGTCGGGTAGATTCCAACTCAGAGACCCTATAGGAGAGAGTAGAACTGCCCCGTAGGGTTTCCAAGGAAAGACTGGTGGATTGGGACCCTTTGGTTAGCAGCCCTAGCGCTTAACCACTATTCCACCTGGGCTCCCATCAACAATTAGTCCTGCGGAAGTCCTCAGCCTGATCCTCATTGGCTCATATTGAATCACATGCTGAGCCCTAAACCAATCACTGTGGCCACTGAGACAGCTGACACTGATTGGTCATGCCTAATTCTGGATTGGTACCTGTGGCTTAGTGAGGAATGGAGGGAGGGCTTAGTGCTCAGATTGGCCCAGCTCAAATCACATGCCCTGCTGTGTAGGCCCTTTACTCCCAGATCACATAGATCACATGGAGGCAGAGGGGTGGGTAGTTTGGGCACACAGTGAAAACTCAGCTACTGTTCCCAGGATGGGGGAGGACAACTGGGCTGGCAAAAACAACAGATGGGTTCACCTCTTCACCTCCTACTTTGCTGTTTTTCAGGCAACTTGTACACTGAGGCAGCCGAAGCAGCCATGGAAGCCATGAAGGGCCGCCTGGCCAACCAGTACTACCAGAAGGCAGAGGAAGCCTGGGCCCAGATGGAGGAATGACTCACCAGCAAAATCACTGCCGGCTGTCCCAAGCAAAAGGGCTAGAAGGGAGAAAAACAAAACAACAACAATAAAAAGACATTTAGTTTGGGGAAGGGGAGATATTTTTAGTATATGTTGTAAATCTACTTTTGTATTTCATATTTTGACTCTCGAAAATGTCTTTGCTACTGGCAAAGACTACTGCTGCCCTTTAGGGCAGCATTTTGGGGAAGTGGGGAATGAAAATGAAGCCTAATGAACCAACATATGATTTTGAGTTTGTTGGTTTTTTTTTTTTTTTGGTCATGAGACATAAAAAAGTGCGTTTCTGCCTTGGATGGAAAATATTAGGGCTTTGCTCACCAGCCTATTCAGGCTGGACTGAAATCTCAGGCCCACAAAGCCCTGTGTTTCCTGAGTCAAAACGAGGAATAGAGCGCTGCACGTTAACTTTTGGAAACCGCATGGCATCTTCCCATGGATATTAGATTGTATAATACCCAGGTACCCTCTGCCATGGGGGAGGGGCCCTTACACTGACCGCTTACTAACCTTTTAATTTCCTTCCTACAATGCTACAGATATTCTGGGATACAGCCAGATAACTTTTTTTTAAAGCATGCTTTCTGCAGTGGGCTTTACTAAAGAGGTTTGATTTTGGTATGCACGCATTTACTACCTCTAACCCCTACATCAGCTAGTGTGGAAGTGGGTGCACCTCAGCTTACACGTGGAAGGACAGTGGCTTGGAATGTTGGAGTCTTTCCTCCCAGCAGACGCCTTCTGTGCATCTCAGGGGCTGCATGCACAATGTGACTGAAGCGTCCTTTGTACAGTACTCTTCAGTGTTGTCGTAGCATCTGATGTTCTGTAGTATCTGTCCCCAGCCCTCATCCTTGACCTTTTCTGCTTGAAGCTATGCTGATTTTGTTGTCCTCTGCAGCCAGATGCTTTCAGCAGCAGCCCCTTGAGGTTTATCTATGATGTCTGAGAATGAGAGGGCAAGAACTGTAAACACTCATTAATTCTAGTAGTTTCCCCAGGGCCAGGCTGTAGTTATCCTTAACTCAGTGAGCCTTCCCTTTAAAAGGAGTTCAGATCTAATGTTAGCGTGCTTTCAATTCAGTGTTTCAAACAGCAAAGAAAACAGACTGCATTGATCAACCCCAAGAGCTAAAGAAGCCGCTCTTTATGTAAAAATCAAAACATAAAAAAGCAGAGTGTAACATACAGATCATTCTTATCTATGCACTAAAATAGGTCCTTCAACCCTTTAGCGTTAAGTGCTATGGAGTTAGGAACCCGTGCGAGCATTTGTTTCCAAAGTCCAGAGCGTGCCCCTAAGGAAATAATCAAGCAGAGTCAAGTTTACTCTTGAAAAATCGTATATACCCATCAATAACAGTATTCCTGGTTTGTATATGGACTCATCACAGGCAGTTTTCCTCTGGAAGTTAGAACTGATCACCCTGTCTTCACCTGCACCAGATCAAGTGGTTGGCTTGTGTCAAATGTTTTGTTTTTGTGTGTGTGTTTTTTAAACCAGTTTATATAGTTAAATTGCATATGTTAAATGTACATAAAAAGCAACTTTATTGTGATTTGTCTCTTCAAAGTAATCTAGCCTCATAGTGATTCATGCGTTTTTATTGTTGATTTACTAAGCCTCCTCTCTCTCTGAGATTTTATTACATGAATTGTTGGTGTGCCCTAGTCATCTGCCTAATTTCTTAATTATATATCAACTCTTTTCTCTAACCCAGAGGAGGTCAGCAAACTTTTTTTGTAAAGGGCCAGATAGTAAATATTTCAGACTTTGCTGGCCATAAGGTCTCTGTCGACAACTCTGCCCTTTGTAGTGCAAAAGCAGCCATTGACAATTTGTAAACAAATGAGGTTGGCTGAGTTCCAATAAAACTTTATTTATAAAAACAGGCGGGCTACCTGGTCTGTGGTTGCCAACCCCTGAGCTACCATATTAAGCTCTGAGGGCAGAAGCTATCTCATCTTTCTGGCCTCCAGGGCTCAAAAGCACAGCACCTTGGCACAGAGTCATCCGACGTGTGAACAGAGAGCCCTGATCACTGCACTGTCTTTAAGGCTGTAGTTCCTCCAACCAGTTAGTGATTCATTTTGGGGATTAGCTTGAACCATCACTTCTACAATTCCCACTCCACCCACCCACATGGCCTTTAATGTTAGTAGGCGGTCCCCTTCTCCTCCAGGAGGCTGGAATGTCCTGGATGTATAACTAAGCAAAGGCTTCTCTAAGAATCATTGAGAGTGAAAAAAACGAGCTTAAAAGATGTTGAGATCCTTCTGAGCCAGCAGAATTTACTCCACCTTCAGAACCTAATTTCAGGCCTTCAAAGGTAGGGAGCCATGGTGGCCCAGTGGTTAAGAGCTTGGCTGTTAACCAGAAGGTCGGCGGTTCGAATCCACCAGCCACTCTTTGGAAACATTGTGAGGATAGTTCTGCTCTGTCCTATAATATCTCTATGAGTTGGAGTCAACTTGATGGCATAGGTTTGGTTTTTGAAAATTTTTTTTGAAAGCTGGTTAGGCCATCTTTTTCCACAAAGCTGGGTATGCCAAAAAATACCCCAAGACATTCAGCCCAACTGGAAAGACATCCAAGACTATTTTCAAGTGCAAGAGCAGGTGAAGGTCCAGGAGATTAGCAGAGATGGGGATATAGTCCAGGAGTACCTTCATTCACAGATGGGGCAACTGAGATTCTGAAGACTAGATTGACTTTCACAGTGACACGGCTAGTTAGTAGCTAAGATGGAATGAAGGTTTAAGAGCTGCTGTTATTTAGAGAATCCTGGAAATAGAATTTAAGTTTCAACTGGAGTTTCATGGCCCCTTTCAGTGTTGCTACAGACAAAAGAAAAAAAGCAGGCTGTTCAGATAAAAGAAAGAAAAAAAGGAACCCAAACCTCAGTGCTTCTGAATATCCTTATTTTCCCTTCACCTGATGCACTGTGGAAATTTATCGCTAAATGCAACCTTGACGAATCAAGCCAAGACTGCCCTTGAAAACAGCAATTTTTGTGTCTTCATTTCCTTTCATCCCAGCACATTTGTCTGCAGTATCAGATATGTTTTACAAATCAGTGAATGTTTACACAATTCTATGCAGCTTACGTGGGAGAAAGGAGACACAGTATGCACGCTCCCTGCAAAGACTTGTGCCTGTTTGTTGGTCTTGCCTCTGAGGTAACTGGTCTACCTGGACATGGGGGAGGCTGGTGGAACCCCAGAGAAACTGTTTGCATTACAGATTTATTTTTGCATATGTATTCAATTCCATTTCCTCTTTCCAAATAAAGTGGTTTCTTTCCTTCTTGTCTCAAATTCAAATGCCTGTGGTAACAAACGAGTAAAGTAGCTGGGTGGAGGCTGAGGTGAACCCGAAGATTCACATGGAATCTGAAAGGGGTATTTGCAATTCAGCTCTACAAGCTTGTCGCCATGGGGAATGTGGGCCCGATGTTGCCTTGTTTTCCATTTTTTCCAAGAGCTGCTGAAAACTGGATTTTTTTATGCAAAGTTCCTTATTTTTAACATTTGTAATAAATTCTAATAAAAAATTCTTCCAGATTTGTCCCATATGCTGTCAGTTTGCTTTAGAGAAAACATGGAAACCTGTCATATCTTAATTTTCTCATCTATAAAACAGATAGAATATTTTCTACCCTTACAGGGCTGTCATCAGCTTCAGAGGAGATAATACATGTTAAAGTGTTTTGTGATCCAAAGCTTGAGAAAATGTTAGTTTCAAGTTAAAAAAAAAAAAATTTTTTTTTTTTTTTTTTAATTTTGGAAATGCAAACATCATAACTATACATAGTAGATTACACACATTTAGGTCCACTCCTACAATCCTACAAGAAAAGTTTTTTTTTTTTAATGGTACAAACCCATAAAGATGAAGAAAAAGAAAAGTCAACCACACCAAAATTTTGGATGCTGGAAAGCATATGTATTTAACTGAATTGGCAGACCCAAGAAAGCTGGATCCTAAGTCAACAATAGGGAAACCTGAGAAGCAACCCAATTTTCATTGCTGAAGAACCCCCAAAAGGCTGAGGAATTGGTGGCACTGGGAACCTCCACAATGGGGGAATGAAATGGGGCTGAAAACAGAGATTCAGTGATAGATTGTTAAAGCACCAGACTACTAGATGTGTGTCTATCAAGTGTAGCCAGTCAGCTGCCTCTTCATTACCCTTCAGAGGCCTGGGACACCAGGCACAGCAGTGAATAAGATTATCATACTGAAAGGATTAAGTGGAAGTTTACATGTTGGATGGAGAGGCTCCTCCAGCACTCTTTTTGCCCTGTGATCCCAGGCACTGGCAGCCTGACATTGACCTCCCCCCCCCCCCGAAAAAGGCAGATAATTGGAGAATTTGATCAGCTCAAAAGATTTAAGAGTACTTTTTCCTAATGAAACAAGCTGGATGAAGCACCCCACAGGAAAGGCCACAGCCAACAAGCCCACTCATACCCACAGAACTTCCCAAGCAACTTATTAGAGCTCAATTCTTAAACTTAAGCAGGCAGCCAAGGATCACTGTCAGGAAAGCATTTACTATGAAAGACAGACCAAAAGAAGCCAATAGAAGAAGAAAGCATCTTGGAGGGAACAGAATATGCAGGAAAAAAAAAAAATTTTTTTTAAGTATAATTAATGTCCTTAATAAAATACTGTATCCATGAAAAGAGAATAAAACACAATTCTAAAATTTCACACAACAAAAGAGCTCTTGTAAATTGAATATATCCTTATAGGAATGAATAACTTAATAGAAAGATTGGGAGATAAGGTTGAAGAAGTCTTCCAGGAAGTAGAACAACAAAAAAAACAGAAAAGACGAGAAATATAGAAAATTCTAGGAGCCTAACTTAGGAGTTCAAGAACAAATAAAAAGTAGAGGGAGGGAATCTTTAAAAAAATTCAAGAACATTTCTAAGACCTGAAGAATACGTGTTTTCAGAACAAAAGAGCCTATCAAGTACCTAGGACAATGGTAAAATTAGACCTACATCAAGATTCAGCTTCATGAATTTCAGAACATTGAGGACTAGGAGAAGATCTAGAAGTTTCCAGAGTGAAAGGGCTGGTTTCATACAAAGGGTCAAGAATCAGAATAGCATCAGACTTCTCAACAGTAACGTTGGAAGTTGGAAGACAGTGCTTTCTAAATTCTGGAAAATGCCTTTTAACCTAGACTCCTACACCCAGCCAAACAATCAACTATTAGAGTAGACCAGACATTTTCAGACATGCAAATTCTCAAAAAAAGGAAATCTCCCATGTACCCTACCTGTAGAGACACTTTCTAGGGAAAAGAGAATGACTAGATAGGCATTGCTAGACAAGATACAGAAGAAAAGGGTACTTGGTTAAAAGTCAATATGCTCTTGACTGATAGATGATAGTGAACTGGATTGGGTAGAAAATGACATTCTTAGCACATGTCTCAATACCACTAAATTGATAAGAAAATTGCTTAAGCATTTTCGCGTAGAAAAATTTGGTTTCAAACCATGTTTGGAATAATTTTCCTCTTACAGGGGCAAGGAAGTTGGTTAAGAGCTCAGGCTGCTAAGCAGAAGGTCTGCAGTTTGAATCTACCACCTGCTCCTTGGAAACCCTATGGAGCAGTTCTACTCTGTCCTATAGGGTCGCTGTGAGTCAGAATCGACTCAGCAGCAAGGGGTTTGGTTTCAGTTCTTCCCCTCACCTGCATACACTGGGTCAGACAGTGTGTCCCGGGTTCTGATACAACCTTCAGCTTCTCCTGCTTATTAATTTCACATCTGAGTTTTCACAAGACAACTGTGCAAGGAGTCTACTGAACTGCAAGAAACTCCCAAAAGAGGGCTTGGACTTTGCCTTCCAGGATCAGCCTACATCTCTGCAAGCTCCCTGCTCGGTATGTATTAGGAACAGACCTAAATTCCTCCAGAATATTCTGGCAGAAATATCTCTGCCTTCACTTGAGCTCTTACCAGCTGCTAAAGTTTTGGCCCCATGCAAGGAGGATCCTTTTATTACAATTGACAGATACCAGGTAGCACTAGCTTTCTCAGGAAAGGGGAACAGGGATGAATAGGGATGCCTCCAAGGGTGGGAATCCCACTGGACTTTGGGAAGAATCTTGAGCTGGAACCAGAAAACCATCAGGATTTCTCTGACTCTTTGCTCTTCTCACTTTATCATTTTCTCTTTTTTAATGCACTGACTTTTTCTCTACTTCTCCAACCTATGTCACAGAATATTTAAAAAATCCCCAAAACCAAACCTGTTGCCATCTAGTCAACTTGACTCATAATGACCACATCGGACAGAGTAGAACTGCCCCACAGGGTTTCCAGGGAACAGCTGGTAGATTCGAACTGCCATCCTTTTGATTAGCAGCTGAACTCTTAACTTCCACCACAAAATATGGCCACCCCAAACCTCCCCTTCTTCCTAGTTACAACCAGTCTCAGAGGCTAACTCCAACACTTAACACCTTCAAGTTAATAAATCAACAACTCACAATGTCTCAGTTCAGATTCTCAGAAGAAAATGTGATTGGTCCAACCTGAGTCCTAATAACCACCACACAACCCTCTTGCTATGGCTGTGGGGGCAAGCACGCTCAGCTGACATCCACTCTCTGGGCTGGTCGGGCAATTCCTAGAAAAGTGGTAATTGGGCAGATTCCAGCAATAGTCTTGCACTGAGAGGATCCAGTCCTAAAATACCATGACTAGATCAATGCTTCTATTGACCTCAAGGACTATTTCTCATTTAGCTTTGTACCAGTCACAATGCCTTGGCTGTGTCCTCCATCGATGGTTGCTTCTGTACTTTTTTTTTCTATTAATTCCTTCAAAAGCAACAAGCTGTCCCAGCACAATGAAATGTTTGCATGCCATTACTTATGTTAAAGGTAAATACAGAAATAAAAACCAGGCTAAGGAAGACTGGAAGAGGAGAGATATCAAATACCCAAATGTTAGGAGTGTTTGTGGCAATCTTCTTCCAAAAAAAAAAAATCAAACATTTAAAACCCTATGGAGCACAGCTATACTCTGACACTCATGGGGTTACCATGAGTCAGAATTAACTTGGTGACAAATGGTGGTGGTGGTCGCGGCCAACAGGATCATGGCCCTGAGAAGTCTAACATAGTCAACACAGAACTGGAATTCTATTTACAAAAGTGTGATTTATATGACTTTCTAGGGATGTGTCCAAGGCATCGCCAGCCTTGGCCTGCTTGGAATTGCTGCCTAATTTACCCGGTGAGTACTGGGCTAAACATTGACTTGACTTATTGTGTTGAGACAGGTGGTCGTGGCTGTTTGGGGTCTCCTGCCTTCTTACTAATTTAACTAATTGCTGTCGAATCAATTCCAACTGACAGTTACCCCATGTGTATCAGGTAGAATTGTGCTCGATTTCAGTGGTTAATTTTTCAGAAGCAGATTGCAAGGCCTTTCTTTTGAGGTGACTCTGGGTGGCCATTACAAAAGGTCCTTCTTTGTTTCTGGTAACAATTTTGTGTTAAAATCTGATTTTGCCTGACATTTTCTAGTATAGCCACTAAAGCTTTTTTGGTTATGGTTTGATTGATACATCTTTTTCTGTCCTTTTAAGCTATTTGTGCCTTTGAATCTGAAATGTGTGTCTCTTATAGACAGCATATAGTGGGATCTTGTTTGTTTTGTTGTTATCCATTCTGCCAGTTTTGCCTTTTGTTTGGAATATTTAATCCATTTACATTTAGTTCATTTACATGCCTCTTGGAAAGGTTAAAGAATTTGTGCTCACTGTTTCCTTTGTCTGGAATGCTACGCTCTTCCCAAGGCTGGCACCTTCTCAAAATTCAGGACTCTGTTGACTGCCACCTCTTCAGAGAGACCTTCCACGACTACCCCTTCAAAAACAGTTCCCACCCCAATCACTCCACCATCATAATACTTTTTTCCTTCATAGCACTTATCATAATTTGATTTATCTTTTTTTAGTTTACTGGTGTGCTGTCAGTTTCTCCACTAGAATGCAATCTTCATGAGACAGGGGCTTTATTTGTTTTCTGTTGTATACCTAGAGCCCAGAACACACCTCAAATATAGTAGGAATTCAACGAATATGGGATGAATGAAGAAATGAACTTGCCCCAAATCATGCATCAAATAAGGGGAAGAGCCAGGACTCACACCCAGGCAGTCTGACTCTAGAGCCTGTGCTCTTAAATGTGGTCCCCTGCCAATGGCAGTGCCGTGGTTAAGCGCTTGGCTGCTAACAGAAAGGTGGGCGATTCAAACCCACCTAGCCCTGTTCCAAAGCAGAAAAGACCTGTTGATTGGTGATCTGCTTCTGTAAAGGTTACAGCCTTGGAAACCCTAAATGGTTCTACTCTGTCCTATAGGGTCACTTTGAGTTAGAATCCATGGCAATGTTGTTTTTTTTTGTCTGTCAATGGCAAGATTCATATATCAGCATTGCAATGGGGGGTGGGAGTGGTAGAAGGCGTATATCGTGACTTTCACCATCAAGGATGGATTCTGATTTCTACAGACCTAGGAGCAGGTTCTGGAAAGTGTACAGGGCTTTGAAGTCTCATAGATCTCAGACTGAATCCAGGCTGGGGCAGAGAAGAGAGGCCGAACTCAAAACCTCTAATATCATTGCCACAACTGTGCTGTCCTTAGCCCATTCTTCCTATCACTACATGTGTCTGCCACCAAGGCTGGAGAAGGAGCAAGCTGAACTAATTAATGGGGGAAGGAAGAGCCACCAATGGTAGAGGGAATGTATAGAGTAGGGAATAGTAAAGGGGGCAAAACTCAGATATGAGAGAAATTTCAGATTTTGTACACCAATAAATGTGAAAAATCAAGTGGAACGCTTTGTTTTCCTGGAAACTTACCAAAAAATGACTCAGGATAAGGTAGAAAATCTGGAAAGAAATGGAGAAAAAATCATTGAAGGTCATATAATTTGATAATATCTAACACAATGGAAAATATGCATATGATCCTGCAATTCCATTTCTGGTAGTATATACTGTGGAAGAAACCCACCCACATGCACAAGAAGCCATGTGCAAGAAACTTTACTGTGGTATTGTATGTGATGTGAAAATTCAGGAACAATTTAAATGTCCATATTCATAGCTTGGAATGAATTAAATCTATATGGATAATAATAGACCTCAAAAACATAATGTTGGAGTAAGAAAAGCAAGTTGCAGAATGATACTGGTACAATGTGGTGCCATTTATGAAAATGAAAACATACAGAAAATCATACTATATACTGTCCATGGAAAACCACACTGTATATTGTCCATGGAGCTTTTGTATATATAAAAACCCATTGCCATTGAGTCAATTCCAACTCATAGTGATGTATAGAACTGCCCCATAGGGTTTCCAAGGCACATCTGGTGGATTCAAACCACCAACTTTTTGGTTAGCAGCCATACCTCTTAACCACTCCACCACCAGGGTTTCCATGTATATATAATTTTATATACTCATAAAAGTATAAGATTAAGATGGACTGAAAGGATACGATGAAATTCATGATAAGAGATAGAGCTGGGGGCAGGGGAGGAAGTTTGGGATGAAGTGGAGGTCAAAGGGGGCTTTATTTTTGTTGGTAATGGTCTAATATATTTTTGCATGAATTTTTAAGAGACAACATATTCGTATCATTACCTGTAACATTTAACCAAAAGCATATATGTAGAAAAAGATTTGGAAAGAAAAAATACCACAATATTAACAGTAACTACTTCCAGGTGGTTGTATGGAAATATGGTTGATTATTTTTTCTTTTACTCTTTTTGTATTCTGAAATATCTATATGCACCAACAATAGATAGATATTTAAAAATATATAGTCTGGTTTTAAAAAAAGCCAATTGCAGATCAATTCGAATAATATGATACTATTTATGTAAAATTTCATGCACAATAAAAGCAAAGCTATTTTCTATGGATATATATACTTATTTATGTGTTTATGTATATACAAAATAGTTTTGTTTTTATTGTGTATGAAATTTTATAGATATGTATATGTAAATTTCCATATGAATGGATATATATATAGCCATATAAATTAACAGAAAACGAAATGGAAGGATATATATTTAATAATAATAATTACTTCAGCAGACGGGATTAGGATGGGGGTCAAAAGTCAAAGGGCATTTAAACCTTATGTACAAAGGTTTAATATTTTGCGATAATTCACGTACTATTTGTGTAATTAAAAATTAAAATACAAAATTTTTCAGGAACAACCGCCCAGACCACGTCCCCTGGTTTGCCCATTAGAGCCTCCAGTTCGGGTTACTGCCAGGAGTACCTTTTCTTCCGAGACACGTAACTAGCGTCGTGCGGGTTACGCCTAGGTTCCCCGTCCGAGTTAGCTGAGCATGTAGACCCTTAAACTCTTTTCCGCCCTAAAACCTATTTGGAACAAGTACAGGTCTAAATACCAGAGCAAATATTTTTTTTAAAAAGACGTAGCATGTTGTAAATAATTATATTGGGGTCAGATACAACGCATATTAAATGAAAATATAAAAATATGTAACGATTTCGAGAACACAAAACACATTCGAACATAATAAGTAGTATTCTGGAGAGGACATACACTATCTAGGTAGCGTGGCCGAGCGGTCTAAGGCGCTGGATTAAGGCTCCAGTCTCTTCGGGGGCGTGGGTTCGAATCCCACCGCTGCCAGCTGAGTCTTTTGTTCCTTTAGCACACGGCTTCGTTTTGCGCACGCGTCAGCGCCACCTTCCGTATGAATGGAGCGGCGGAGGGGCGGGTCTGCGCGCATCGGGGCGGGGCATTGTGGGTAAGAGGAAGCGCGGAGTCCGCCCAGCTCCCCCCACGTGTCCGCCGGAGTTTCTCCATCAGCAACATGGCTGCTGCCTGATAGAGAGCCGGGTAGCCACCGCCTCTGCAGCCCGCGGGTACCTGGGCCGTTGCCGCCGTCCGCGTGCGGCCCCCGCGGAGAGGTGAGTCCTGAGTTTGCTGCACCCGGACCTGGGCTTGAACCGGGTGCACTCTCGAGGTAGGCCTGGCCTGAGCTCCGGAGTAGGCCGAGGAGGCCCGGGCAGTGCCATGCCATGCCCAGGGTCGGGGTCCTCTCGCGACCCGGGCGACAAGGACCGACAGCCTGCCCCAGAAACCAAGGCCAGCCGCGGGCTCCGACCCCTCGGCGCGGCCCGGGAGTAGGGGAGACCAATGCCGAGACTGTCGGCGGTGACTCAGGGACCAGTTGCCTTACTCCGCCCGGGTCGGGCCGGTTTCCTCCAGGAGCCCCCGTCCGCAGGGAGCCGGTGTCCGGCCGGCTTGTCGGCTAGAAGCAATGGCTACTTGGGGGGCGTGAGAAGGGGACCTGCCTACCCATGAGGGAGGCGACACCCATTGGACAGTGTGTCTCGGGACCGGGCGGCCGGCCCTGATGGATGCGTGAGAGGGTACCCCGAGCCTTCCCGGGCCCCTTCCTCGCACCTGAAACAGATTAACCGCTGCCGAACCAGGCCCGGAATTCTTCATCCATTTATTCAGGCTTCTCGACGGCACTGGGTTTTTGGGTTATTTATTGAGAGCCAACTATGCTGCAGATACGACCCTGACCATTTGATCAAAGTAGGTGACAGGAAGCACAAGTAAACCAGTAAATAAACAAGGTCGTTGTGGCCTGTTAGTTTTAGAATTGGGTTTGGGGGCAGGAAGAAGAGATCTTAGCAACCTCCACGGTTTCCTTGTCCGTGAAATGGGCATCATAGAAATTTCTACCTCCTAGGGTTGTGAGGACTAAATAGGGTAAGACAGGTAAACCTTCTGTATGCAGGACTTGATTTGTGGCTAAGTATCAGACCCTCTGACATTGGGAGAAAACATGTTGCCAAATAATAACAAACCTTTCCAGAGGTTACATTTATTACCTTACATATTCCTCACTGCAGCCCTCTGGAGGAAGGCACTTTTATTATCCCCATCTTCGGTCTGAAAATAGCGAGGGAAAGCCAAACTGGACCGTTCACAGAATGACACCGGCTGGCAACGAGCAGAGGTGGGATTTGAACTTACGTAGATCCAGGTTGAGAGTCCAGGCTCTTACCCACAACGCTATACTTCCTATTGTTGGAGTAATGTCTAGCATAGTGGTTAAGAATAAGAAGCTTTGACATCAGCTAGTTTCCTATTCTGGCTGTGCTGCTCTCTGCAACCGTGACCTTGGGGAAATTAGTCTCTGAACTTCAATATTCCTTCTTAAATGTGAATGTTAAGTCTTGACTCACAGGTTTGTTGAGAAGATTAAATGAGAATATATGTAAAGTCCTTAGAGAAGGGCCTGGCACCTGATAAACGCTGGGTTAATTACTCCTTCTACCTAGGCCAGGCCAACTCATCTTTTACAGAGGTGGAAACCTAGGTAACTCAGAGAGGGGAGATACCTTGTCAAAGGATACACAGCCAGTTAGAAGCTGGTAAGAAGCCAGGCATTGTGTCTACTGGCCCTGGGGCCCTTTCCTCTTAACCCTTATGTGCCCAATGCTACATATAGTGACCATCAACATTAGCAGCTTCTGGGGTTTATTGGGAACCTGCTGTATTATTGATAGTGTGTGCTGTCACAAGGCAGGGACCTTTATGACTGCTTGAAATTGAAGAAATGGGTGTGTGCTGCACATTACTGTTTTTACAGGGTATTGAATGAGGTGTCTAAGTTTTGGGTAGAAAAAAGAGAAACTTTGAAAAATTTTATTTGTTACACATATGTACCAGTAGGCCCCAGTGGGGACTCTGGGGTATAACTAGTGTACTTTATATGTACCACTAAACACTTAGGGCAGGCTTGTGGGACGGGGCAAGAAAAAAAAAAAATCCATACTACTGACCAAAAATTCAGATACACTCAATGATACAGCATGTTTCCATCAATGAAAACGCAGGGTATTAACAAAAAATTCAAAGCAGAAAGTAACTGGGTCACCAAAGGGTTAACTCCATTATATTTTGTCACCACCACCCCTACTCCCTTCATCCATCAGCTAGTGATTATTTGGAGTTTCCTCTGCTTTTCTGATTGACTGACAGGTTAGATTCCTGGGTGCAGTGTGGATGTACCCCGCCATAGCCTTCAAGTACCTCCTCTGCTCTAGGGCCCTCCTTAGCTTCACCTGGTTGTCCTGGTCCCTTTTGCATTTGCTGAGTAGCTCCCTGTTGGGGTCAGAGGCTATTCTAGTTTCCTTTGCCCAAGCCCATGGAGCCACTGCCAGAGAGTGCCCTTGTGGCCACAGGACACCCCACTGAACCCGAGGTGGTCACAGATTTACTGCTTCTGTGAGAGCTTGGCTTGTGGTGGCTGGAAATCCTACCTCCCTCCTACTGCTAGTAAGCATCAGAGGTGGGATTTGAACCTGTGTGACTCAGCTCTACTGCAGTTCAGTTCACCTGTCTGTACTCAAGTGCCCATGATGCCCAAACCATGAGGCTGCCATTTCTGGATGGGGCCTAGTTAGGCTCACTGGGTTGACAGTCTGTGGCTGCTTGCTTTCACGCGTTCAATTCACTCGGTTATTCTTTGTACTATATTGAATGTCTACTCTATGCCAGGCACTGTTCTAAGTACTAGGAGAATAGCAGTGAATTGGGGGAAGGGAGGAAGCAACAACAACAAACAAAAAACCCAGCAATAACTCAGTGAAGTTATATTTGAGGAAACCGAAGCACTGCGAGGCCCTCGTGGAACTTACATTCTCGTGCATAAGACAGGCAACACATAAGCCAACAGACCAAACCAAACCCATGGCCATCGAGTCGATTTTGACTCATAGCAACCCTGTAGGACAGAGTGGAACTGCCCCATATGGTTTCCAAGGAGCGCCTGGTGGATTCGAACTGCCGACCTTCTGGTTAGCAGCTGTAGCTCTTAACCAGTATGCCACCAGGTAGTGGCATATTGTAACAAGAACCATGAAGGAAATAAAACAGGAAGATGTAGTGACTGGGGCTAGGAGACTCTTTAAGATAGGGTGGTCAGGGAACCACTCTCCTCCTGGGATGGGGGAGCCAGCCTTGCAAAGCCTTGGGGGAAATAGTGTAGGTGGTGAGCAAAGGTCCTGAGGTGTGCTGGGACTTGGTCTTGCCCAGTGCTTGGTGAGAGGAAGGCAGGGCCAAGATTATGCAGGGCCCTTGAGGCCGTGGAAAGGAGGTTGGATTTTATTCTATACAACAGTCAAAGGGTTTTGAGCAGGGGAATGAGGAGATTTACTTTTTTACAAGGACACCTCTGGCTGTTGCTGAGAGAATTGGGTGTAGGCAAGAGGGAATGCAGGGAAGCTTGTTGGATCAGTACTTCTCAAATTCCATGTCAAGATTTATTAGTGAGATGGGAAGTCATTTTAGGGGCTTGTAACCAGTGTTTTTATTTTTAGTGAGGATAGAAAACATCACTGCATCACAGTGATACGGGGGGGCAGTGGTTCATGTTGGAGATGATGGAGTGGTTCAGCAGCTTGAAGAAGTTGAAAACCTGGGGCATCTTTAACCTCTGCCTCATAGGAACCAGCTTTATGCAGATTCTTATTAAATAAATTACTCGTTTAACTGGTGATGGTTAGAAAGACACGTGAGCACCCACAGATCTCAGCAGATGTCACACCTCTGTCTTTTGGGTATCTCCTCAGTGACTGGGCCTCGGCCAGCAGGCAGAATTGTGTTTCCTAGAGAATGATTGTGTCTTGGGAAGCTCTTGGGTTGCACCCTCTTAGTGCGTATTATCTGTTCCCTTGCTCACCTGGAAATGCCCAATCTCTGAGCTGTCCACAGAGGTTGCAGAGAAGGTAGATGCTTGTCATGTTCTGTAGTTCTTGGCCCCCAGTGCAGACAGGGTAAGGCCTTGGACTCTCTTTCCAGCCTCTGGCTGGGCACTATGGGTACTTAAAATCTCTTGTCAGTTTGAGGCTTCTGATTTTCATCTAGGCCTCAGTCTCCTTAACCAGTACAGTAGCCCAGCTGGACTCTTTCCGTCTAGTCTGCCGTTTCCACCCTCACCAGTCCTTCTTCTACTCAAAATCTTTTTGTAGCTCCCTATTAAATAGCATTCCTGTGATTTATTTATTCAGACAGCAAATATGTATTGTATGCCAGGCACTGTGCTAGGCCCTGGGGTTAGTCAAGAAACCAGAAACCAAACCCATTGCTGTTGAGTCAATGCTGACTCATAGTGACCCTATAGGACAGAGTAGAACTTCCCCATAGGGTTTCCAAGGCTGTAAATCTGTATGGAAGCAGACTACTGTCTTTCTCCTGTGGAGCGACTAGTGGTTTTGAACCCACAGACCTTTCAATTAGCAGTTGAGTGTTTTAACACTGCACCACGAGGGCCCTGGGGGGTACAGCAAGGGACGAAACAGACCAAAATCCCTGCCTTCGTGTCTCTTACAGCTTAGCGGGCTGGGGATGGGGACAGATAAAACACAGCTGTGCACTGCCGCAGGGTGATGCTGCTCTGGAGAGAACCACAGCAGGGACTGGAGTTGGGGGGTTGCAATTTTGAATAGGGTGGGCAGAGAAGGTCTTACTGAGGAGAAGCCGTTTGAGTAGCAACCTACAGCAGGGAAACGAAGGAGTCTCGAGGTTACCTGGGGGTAGAGCAGCTACGGAGGCCCAGAGGTGGAGTGGGGAAAGGGAAAAGTCAGAGCAGATCAGATCCGATCAAACCATAGATGAGGTGCAGGGCCTCACACGAGAGGATAGAGACATCAGCTGTTATTCTGAGGGTGTTGTGAAGCCTTTGAAGGTTTTAGCGGACTGACAAGATCCCATGCTCTGGCTTGGCTTACAGAAGGATCACCCGCTGTGGGGTTGAACAAAAGTGGCAAGGGTGGAAGCAGGGAGAGCAGGTAGGAGGCTGTTACCCTAATCCAAGCACTAGATGGAGGTGGCAGTGGGCGTGGGTGTGGAGTGAGAGGAAGAGAGAGATCAGGGATGATGCCAATGGTTTAAGCCTGAACAAGCCCAAAGGGTGGAATGTGTGCCTGTAATAAATAAGATGATTTTCGCTGGTGGCCTTGTTGCCTCAGGTGACTTTGAGCCCGTGGTGAGAGTACTGTGCCCTTTTACGTTCTCTTCTGGCCCTGCTGAGTCTGCCAAAGAGAGGCTCAGTTTGGTGCTGGTGTGTCTGTAACATTTCTAACTCCTGGGCTCTCCTGGATGGCAACAGTATATAGAATTGAACAGCTCTGTTCCCCTCCCCCTTTTTAAAAAAATTCTGGTTAAATATGCATAACAATACCTCTTCTGTTTTAACCACTTTTAAGCGTGCAATTCAGTGACATTAATTACATTCTCCATGTTGTTCGACTATCACCACTATCTATTTTCAAATATTTTCTGTCTTCCTAAGCAGAAACTTAGTACCTTTTAAGTAATGACTCCCTGTTTTTCCCTCCCCGGACCTCTTGGTCCCATCCAAACCCGTGTCCAAGCCCGTTGCTGTCGAGTCCGACTTGTAGCGACCCTATAGGACAAAGTAGAACTGCCCCATAGGGTTTCCAAGACTGTAATCTTTTTTTTTTTAATTTCTTTTGTTGTTGAGAATATATACAGCTAAACATACACCCATTCAACCTTTCTACATGTACAGTTTGGTAGCACTGATTACATTCTTCGAGTCGTGCACCCATCCTCAGCCTCCTTTTCTGAGTTGTTCCTCCCGTTAACGTAAACTCACCGCCTGCTGAAGTTCCTATCTAATCTTTTGGGTTGCTATTGTCACTCTGATCTTCTTAATTAAAAGAGCGTAATGTTCAAGGCAGACAGTTTTTACTAGTTAAGCTAAATTATTGTTTGATTTTAAGAGACTCTGGGCGTATTTTTGGTTTAGGGTTTAAAGATTGTCTCAGGGCAATAGTGTCAGAGGCTCATCCAGCCCTTATGGCTCCAGAAAGCCTGGAGTCCTTGAGAATTTGAAATTTTGTCCTGCATGTTCCCCCTTCTGATCATGCTTCTTGTATGGAATCTTTGATCAAGATGTTCAGTAATGGTCACTGGGCACCACTCAGTTCCTCTGGTCTCATGGCAAAGGAGGAAGTTGTTCATGGAGGAAATTCAAGGCCATAATCTTTACAGAAGCAGATCGCCAGGTCTTTTCTCCCACAAATGGTTGGTGGGCATGAACTATCGACCTTAGGTTAGCAGCCAAGCACTTAATCACTGTGCCACCAGGGCTCCTTCACCCCTGGTAACCACTAATAAACTTTGGTCTGTATGCATTTGCCTATTCTAGATATTTCGTATAAGGTGGCCATACAATATTTGTACTTTTGTGTCTGACTTATTTAACTCAGTGTAATGTTTTTGAGGATCTTCATGTCCTTGCACTATTGGGACTTCATTTTTTCTTTATGACTGAATAGCCTTCCGTTCTATGGCTATATACCACATTTCATCATCCATTCTTCTGCTCATGAACACTTGGGCTGTGTCTACCCTTTGGCTATCGTGACTAGTGCTGCAGTGAGCTAACAGCATTATTTTGTATTCATTGTATTTGTTTTTCTGGCATCCCGTTTATGACAAGGGACAGTTGTCATGATTAACAATTATGAAGTGAGAGTTCCTTTTTATATTGTGCTTTAAGTGAAAGTTAACAGTTCATGTTAGTTTTTCATACAAAAATTTATACACATATTGTTATGTGACCCTATAATGTGACAGCACACTCTTTTTCACCCCGTATTTCCCGTGTCCATTCAGCCAGCTCCTGTCCCTTTCTGCCTCCTCATCTCGCCTCTGAACAGGAGCTACACGTTTAGTCTCATGCATCTACTTGAGCCAAGATGCACACTCTTGACAAGTATCGTTTAATGTTTTATAGTCCGGTTTAGTCTTTGCCTGAAGAGTTGGTTTCAGAAATGGTTTTAGTTTTGGGCTAACAGAGAGTCCAGGGGCCATGTCCTCTGGGGTGCCTCCAGTGCCAGTCAGACCATTAAGACTGGTCTTTTACTATATTTGAGTTCTGCATCCCACTTTTCTCCTGCTCCATCAGGAATTGTCTGTTCTGTTCCCTGTCAGAGTAGTCAGTGGTGGTAGCCAGGCACCATCTTGTTCTTCTGGACTTAGGTTGATGAAGACTGTCTCTGGTTTATGTGGCCCTTTCTGTCTCTGGAGCTCATATTTTCCTTGTGTCTTAGGTGTTCTTCATTCTCTTTTGCTCCAGGTGGGTTGGGATCAGTTGATGCATCTTAGGTGGCCACCTCCTAGTTTTTAAGACTCAGGATGCCACTCACCAAAGTGGGATGCAGAACATTTTCTTAATAAACGTTGTTATCTCCCGTGAAACCATGGTCCCCAGACTCCGGCCCTGTTACTCTGTCCCTCGAAATGCTTGGTTGTATTCAGGAAACTTCTTAGCTTTTGTTTTAGTCCAGTTATGTTGACTTCCCCTGTATTGTGTGTTGTCCTTCCCTTTACCTAAGATGATTCTTGTCTGCTATCTAGTTAGTGGGAAACCCTGGTGATGTAGTGGTTAAGTGCTACAGCTGCTAACCAAAAGGTTAGCAGTTTGAATCTACCAGGTGCTCCTTGGAAACTCTATGGGGCAGTTCTGCTCTGTCCTATAGGGTTCCTGTGAGTCGGTATCTACTCTATGACAACGGGTTTTTTTTTTTTTTTTAATCTAGTTAGTGAATACCCTTCTCCTTCTCTCCCCACCCTCGTAACCATCAAAGAATGTTTTCTTCTGTGTTTAAACCTTTTCTTGAGTTCTCATAATAGTGGTCTTATATAATATTTGTCCTTTTGTAACTAATTTCACTCAGCGTAATGCCTTCCAGATTCATCTGTTATGAAATGTTTCACAGATTCATTGTTATTCTTTATTATTGTGTAGTATTTCATTGTGTGAGTATACCATAATTTGTTTATCCATTCATCCGTTGATGTATCTTGGTCGTTTCCATCTTTTTGCTATTGTGAACAGTGCTGCAATGAACATGGGTGTGCATATATCTATTTGTGTGATGGCTCTTATTTCTCTCGGATATATTCCAATGAGTGGGATTGCTGGATTGTATAGTACTTCTAGCATTTTAAGGAAGCGCCAAATTGATTTCCAAAGTGGTTGTACCATTTTACACTCTCACCAGGAGTGTATAAGTGTTCGAGTCTCTCCACAACCTCTCCAACATTTATTATTTTGTGTTTTTTTGATTAGTGCTAACCTTGTTGGATTGAGATGGTATCTCATTGTAGTTTTGATTTGCATTTCTCTAATGGGTAATGATCGTAAGCATTTCCTCACGTATCTGTTAACCATCTGAATGTCTTCTTTGGTGAAGTGCCTGTTCATATCCTTTGCCCATTTTCTAATTAGGTTGTCTTTTTGTCATTGAGGTTTTGCAATGTATTGTAGATTTGAGAGATTAGATGCTGATTGGGTTTGTTGTAGCCAAAAGTTTTTTCCTAGTCTGTTGTCTTTGTACTTTTTTGATGGAGTCTTTTTTTTTTTTTAAGTTTTTACTGTGCTTTAAGTGAAAGTTTACAAATCAAGTCAGTCTCTCATACAAAAATTTATATACACTCTGCTATATACTCCTAATTGCTCTCCCCCTAATGAGACAGCACATTCCTTCCCTCCACTCTCTTCGTGTCCATTCAGCCAGCTTCAGACCCCATCTGTCCTCTCATCTCACCTCTAGACGGGAGATGCCCACATAGTCTCATGTGTCTACTTGATCCAAGAAGCTCACTCTTCACCAGTATCATTTTCTTTCCCATAGTCCAGCCCAGTCCCTGCCTGAAGAGTTGGCTTTGGGAATGGTTCCTGCCTTGGGCTAACAGAAGGCCTGGGGACCACGACCTCCGGGGTCCGTCTAGTCTCAGTCAGACCATTAAGTTTGGTCTTTTTATGAGAATTTGGGGTCTGCATCCCACTACTCTCCTGCTCCCTCAGGAGTTCTCTGTTGTGTTCCCTGTCAAGGCATGGTATAGCTTTTTGATGAGCATAAGTGTTTGATTTTTAGGAGCTCCCAGTTATCTAGTTTCTTTTCCGGTGTTTGTGCATTGTTATGTTTTGTTTTCTGTTTATGCCATGTATTAGGGCTCCTAGTGTTGTCCCTATTTTTTTCTTCCACAATTATTATCGTTTTAGATTTTATACTTAAGTCTGATGCATTTTGAGTTAGTTTTTGTGCATGGTGTGAGGTATGGGGCTTGTTTCATTTTTTTGCAGGTGGATATCCTGTTACATCAGCACCATTTGTTAAAAGAGACTCTTTTCCCCAATTAACGGACTTAGGGCCTTTGTCAAATATCAGCTGCTCATAGGTGGATGAATTTACATCTGGATTCTCAGTTCTGTTCCATTGGTCTGTGTATCTGTTGTCATACCAGTACCAGGCTGTTTTGACTACCACGGCAGTATAATAGGTTCTAAAATCATGTAGTGTGAGGCCTCGCACTTTGCCCTTTTTCGGTAATGCTTTACTTATCTGGGGCCTCTTCCCTTTCCGTATGAAGTTGTTGTTTTGTTTCTCCATCTCATTAAAAAATGCCATTGGAATCTGGATCAGGATTGCATTGTATTTGTAGATCACTTTGGGTAGAATAGACATTTTCACAATGTTGAGTCTTCCTATCCATGAACAAGGTATGTTTTTCCACTTATGCAGGTCTCTTTTGGTTTCTTGCAGTAGTGTCTTGTAGTTTTCTTTGTATAGGTCTTTTATGTCTCTGGTTAGATTTATTCCTAAGTATTTTATCTTCTTGAGGGCTATTGTAAATGGTATTGGTTTGGTGATATCCTCTTTGACTTCTCTTTCTTGGTGTAGAGGAATCCAACTGATTTTTGTATGTTTATGTTATATCCTGATACTTTGCTAAAATCTTCTGTTAGTTCCAGTAGTTTAAAAGAAGTTTATTTAAAGAAAACTAGTTGCTTTAAAGGAAACATTAAATAGTTTAATGTTAAGTAGGTTAAGACATAAACTGTGATGGTCTCACCCAAAAGACAGAGGTTTGGAGTCTGCTGAGATCTGTGGGTGCTCACATGCCTTTCTAACCATCACCAGTTAAACAAGTAATTTACTTAATAAGAATCAGCGGAAAGCTGATCCCTATGAGGCGGAAGTTAAAGATATCCCAGATTTCCGTCTTCTCCAAGCACTGGACCACTCCATCATCTCTAACAACAATTACTCCCCCTCCCCTCAGTACTCTTCTCCACCTGCCCCCCCTTTGGGCTTGGTGATTCGCTGCAGTGCGCACAGAACCCACAAACTGTACTTACAGTTAAGTGGTTTATTAGGAGCTAACAGGATCAACTTGGGAGCAACTGGATACAACTCAGGGGACAGTATGCATTTTGTCAGTCAGGACAGCTTTCAACCAGGACAGCTCTCTCAGCTCCTCTCTGTCATACTAGCAGGCCCTTCTCTAGGCTGAGCACTGCTCTCTGCCGCTGGCTGCCTGGTGGCCTCTGCTCAGCCACTGGGTCTTGCTGGGCCTCTGCCCTGCTTGGGCAAGTGTTACAGCTCTTTTGGCTCCACCAAGTGCCCTGAGGCACCCCACCCCAACCCCAACCCCCCGCCAGGAAGCCTCCTGCCTGAACTCCGTGGGCAGGCAGGTATCACTGTAGCCATCTGCTGGTCCTGTGGTTCCCATTTCCAGTGTTAACAGCTCTTAACCTGTATTACAGCTCTTCTAGGAAGTTCCTTCCTTCACTCTCTTTGTCTCTTCAAACCCACTGCCGTTAAGCCGATTCTGTCTCATAGCGACCCTATAGGACAGAGTAGAACTGCCCCATAGAGTTTCCAAGGAGTGCCTGGCAGATTTGAACCGCTGACCTCTTGGTTAGCAGCTGTAGCACTTAACCACTACACCACCAGGGTTTCCTTTGTCTCTCCATGCCTCTCTAAAAGCCTCTTGTTCAGTTGGCTGCTTATGACATAGCAAGCTCCTTATCAATTTCAAGGCATGGCCCTCCCAGCCAGGCCATAAACTGACCAATGTCACACAAGGTCACTTAATCCTATTGGGTGGTTTTACACACTCTATTTGCATGGTCACCGACCAATCCCTTGGCAAGATTGTGGCCCAGCCGATCAATCTGGCAGAATTATAAACCCAAGGCCAGAAAGGTTATATACGAGAGAAACTCATTTGACTGTGTTAGCCCTCTGCCCTGCTGAATTACTCCTCCTCCACCATGGAGACCTGCAGCCCTCCTTCCTCTGGTAATTGCTGAAGTGCTTCCTGTCACCTGTAATTCCTCCCTTCTGCTGTCCAAAGCCTTCTATCCTTCAAGGCCCAGCCCAAATGCCCCCCTCCCCCCACAACCTCATCCCCAGGTAGGAAGGCCTTTCCTTTCCTCCTCTGAACTCCCTTGCCCCTTGAGTTACCTGAAGTCTGATGGCCTGGATTTGAAATGTGGTTAGTCTTCTTGCTGTGTGACTAGGCAAGACACACACGTAAAGTGTCTCTAAGCTCCAGTTTCCTCATCTTAAAATGGGACAATCAAGCCACCTCGTGGGGTTGTTATGTTGACTACTGAGAGAAAAGCGTGAAGAGGGTCATTTTTAGACACAAATATCACAGAGAGGAGCTGAGTAGTATTTCATTCTATGCATATACCACATTTATTTATCTGTTCACCTAGGGTAGGGTTTGGAAGTCAGCATGAAAAGCAAATATCAGTCACCCTGGAAAGTCCTTTGAATAGTCGGTCTGCTCTTCCTGTTTGATGCCTGAGTCTTCAAAGCTTCCTTGTGGCCTTTAATTAGTTCTTGCGTGTTCTAATCGTGGCTATGGACCAGCCAGCCTCTATCCCCTGCCTGGTGATGAGTTCTTCTTTGTGAGTGATCAAGAAACCCTTAAAACTAGTCCTTTATTCTTCCCCACAGGACAGCCACCAGGTGTTGACTTGTGTCTGCTCATTTGTACCCATTGCTTGGTTATTTCTCTTTCTTTTGGCTGATGAGGTATTTAGTTGACTATCTACTTTTTTATATCTACTGTTGACTTTACAACAGATGTAGAAAGGCCAGTTTCTGTTTGTCTTGGGCTCCCCACTCCCAGTGCAGGCCTGTTGCAGAGCAGGCACCCCAGAAATGTTGGTTGAATGACTGACTGATGGTCCTGGCCTCTCCTTCTCTCTTCCAGATCGAGTCCAAGGACTGCACGGCTGGCTCACCCCTAGTATGGCCAATGAAGAGGATGACCCAGTCGTACAGGAGGTAACTGCTAGTCTCCACCCTCTGCCCAGGGTGGCAGGGAGAAGTACTCGGGCACAGGGCTACAGGCAGCAGGACTGGATCCCTTCAAGCCCTCGGGCCATTCTGGAATCTGTTGGCCTCAAAGGGACCCTCAGCCCTTGCTGTTCCCTCTGCTAGAACTCTCTTCTCCCAGATACCTGCATGACTGACCCCTCACTTCCTTCGGGTGTCTGATCAAACATTACCTTATCCGTGAGACCTGCCCTGACCACCCTACCCCATGTGGCATTCTCCTCCTGTACCCCTCCCTCATCACTCCCTTGCCCCTTTACTTTGGCCATAGTACCTATCACCCCCTAGACATAAGCTTATTTGCTTGTTGTCTATCTTCTTCCACTAGAATATAAGCTCCCCAAGGGCAGGGATTTTGTTCTGTTCGCTGCTGTATCTGTAGAGCTAAGAACAGTGCCTGGTGTGCAATCAGTCTGTAGTGACTATTTGTTGAATGAATGAATGGGCTG
The DNA here is from genome assembly GCF_030014295.1 of Loxodonta africana. Taxonomy (NCBI): domain Eukaryota; kingdom Metazoa; phylum Chordata; class Mammalia; order Proboscidea; family Elephantidae; genus Loxodonta; species Loxodonta africana. The sequence goes on from NC_087353.1 coordinate 78,517,054, forward strand.
TCAACTCCCTCCCTGAATCTGGGCTTACCAGATTTAGTCATTCAGTGGTTATTCTTTGAACCCCTCTTGTGTGCTGGGGGCTGTGACACCACCCTCAGGAAGCATATGGTCTGTGGGACAAGACTGACAAGGGAGGTGCCTCAAGATGCAGACAGTTGGGAGACAGGTTCTAGAGTCAGCAGAAAATTAAATCCTGCCAACTCAGGACCTAGACCTTTGGAAGTCAAAGGCCAAGAATTAATTGCATTTGGCTCCGGCCTCCTTATTTGTGAAAGCTGAAGTCTAGTTTGAGGGGAGGGGCAAGGAGGTCTCTGGAGGTGAATGAAAGTGATTCATTCTTGTTTTCCTTTTGGAGAGGCGCTGATAACACTTCCACATCTGAGCTGTTTAAATATATTTAAACATGACTCCACTGCAGTAACAGGAATTACAATGAGGGGACTGGTGCTGGGGTAGAGGAAAGCTGGAGGGATTCTTGAGACAGGTGGGCGAAACCTAGGAGCCCTGGAATGCTCCCTGAATAAAGTGGTGACTCAGCTGAGTCCTTAAGGATGAGTAAGGCACACATGTGGGAAGGGCATTCTGGGTGGAGGGAAGAGCACGTGCAAAGTCCCAGATGTGGGAGAGAGCTTGGTTCACATAAGGAGCTAGGTAGCAGAAAGTTAAACTGCTGTGTGCTGGGGCAAGGCCAGGTCGGTCAGGAAGGGCCTTGCAGACTGGGGTAACAGACAGGGTAAGAGACCAATCCAGGTGCCCAGTCCTCCAAGCAAGCCATTTTTTCTGGCTCTAGAGAGCATCCTGAGCTGGGCAGCTGGGGGGAAGATATATTTTTATTGGGTTATGGTGAACCTGGGTTGGGGGACCAAGCCCACACTTGTCTTAGTCCCCTGGGAGCTGTCGGGAGGGAGTCCTGGGCTGTTGGCTATAGACATATCTAGGTTAGAGGCTTGATTCCCTTTGTTTGTATCCTGAGCTAAGTTATTTCCTCTCCTCTAGCCTGCTTCTCTGAGCCACTACCTCTTACCTGAAATTTGGGTGCATGCCTGGGCCAGGTCAGGCCACTGTGTTCTGTCTCCTGGCTAAGTCTTCTTCCTTTGCTTTCCAGGTTGACGTGTACTTGGCCAAAAGTCTGGCAGAGAAGCTCTATCTGTTTCAGGTAATTATGGGACTTGAAGTTAAAGGGGGAGAAAAGCAAGTGCTGGGGGGATGGTGGGGACACGGTAAGTCATGGGTGAGGAATGATGGGAAATGTCAGCCTTGCTTAAATTCTGGGTGTGAAGTGTGTGATAAGATAGTTCCCTACTTTAGTGAAGGGTAAGACAGTACACAGGATTAAAAAAGAAAAAAAATAAAGAGTTTAAAAAAAAAAAAAAAAAAGATAGCTCCCTATGCTTTTATGGGTGGATTGATATGAGTCTGTCATTTCGAAGATGGGAAAACCAAGGCAACGGCCACACGAGAAGTAGATAGGTACAGTGGTTCAAAGCTTGGATCTGGGGCCAGACTGCTGGCATTGAGGCCGAACTTGGCTGCTAACCAAAAGGTCGGCAGTTGGAACCCACCAGCTGCCCCTTGGAAACCCTATGGGGTAGTTATACTTTGCTCTAAAGGGTCACTATAAGTTGGAATCGACTCGACATCAATGAGTTTGGCTTTTGTTTTTTTTTGGTTCTTCACAACTTAGCTGCAAGCCCCTGGTCAAGTTCCTTAACCTCTGTGTGCCTCAGTTTCCTTGTTTGCAAAATGGTTATAGTAATAAAGGGGTCCCATTGGGTCTCTGGGAGGGTTGGTGGGGTCCATATTAAAGTGCTTAGAACCTTGCCTGGCATAGCTAGCATTGGTAAGGATAGCCATGTCATTCTGAGGCTCAGAGCGGGGACTTGCTGGAGGGTGAACAGCAGGTCTGGGACAGAGTTGGCGAGCCCTCAGTCCTGCAACCGTGAGTCCCCGTGAGTTGTTGCCCCTGCCTCCTCCCCCTCTGCTGGGGCAGTAGCTTGTAATAGTGGCTGACATATATTGGGCACTGACTGTGTGCAGGCACTGTTTACAGCATTTACATGTATTAATTCACTCAGTCCTCACATGAACCAACCAAAACCTGTTGCCATTGAGTTGAATCCAACTCATAGCAACCCTACAGGACAGAGTAGAACTGTTCCTTAGAGTTTCCAAGGAGCACCTGGTAGATTTGAACTGCTAACCTTTTGATTAGCAGCCATAGCATTTAACCACTATGCCACCAGGGTTTCCGATCCTCACATAACTCTCTGGTTATTATTAAACAACTTTATCAAGATATACTTCACACCCAAACAACTCATCCATTTAAGCATACAGTTCAGTGTATTTCAGCACATTCATAAGGTTGTACAGTCATCACTACAATCTAGTTTTAGAACATTTTTATTCCCCTAAAAGAAACTCTGCACCTGTTAGCAGTCACTCCCCACTGCCCCCTCACGCCTTTCCTCAAGCCTAGGCTGATCTGTTTACTAATCCCTCTCTTTCTGGATTTGCCTGTTCTGAACATTTCCTATAAATGGAATCATACAATATTGGCCTTTTGTGTCTGGCTTCTTTCACTTAGTATAATGGTTTCAAGGTTCATCTATATCGTAGCATGAAACAGAACTTCATTTCTTTTTATGGCTAATAACCTTTCATTGTGTGGCTGTACTTCATTTTGTTTGTCCGTCATCAGCTGATGGACATTTGGGTGGTTTCCACTTCTTGGCTATCGTGAATAATGCTGCAGTGAACATTTATGTACAAGTTTTGTGTGGACCAAGCCAAAAACCCAACCCATGGTTGTCAAGTCAGTTCAGACTCATGGAGATCCTAGAGGACAGAGCAGAACTGCCTCATAGGGTTTCTAAGCTGTAAATCTTTGAGGAAGCAGACTGCCACATCTTTCACCCGTGGAGCGGCTGGTGGGTTTGAACCGCCAACGTTTTGGTTAGCAGCTGAGTGCTTACCCACTGTGCCACCAGGACTCCTTTTACATGGACATATGTTTTCATTTCTCTTGGGTTTATACCTAGAAGTAGAATTGCTGGGCCATATGGTAACTCTATGTTTAACTTTTTGAAGAACTGCCAGACTGTTTTGCAACATTTGACATTCTCATCAGTAAAGTTATCAGTATTTTTATCCCCATTTTGCATACAAGAAAATGAGGTATGGGTTGGCTAACGGCTTGCACAGGGAGCCTGAGGTTGCTATGGTGTGCTGGGAAGAGCCCTGGACTTGGAGGAAGGGGGCCAGGTATCTGTTCCCCCCATCTGTGCCTCTACTAGCCATGTGCTGTGAGTCTGTTATTGGGCAGCCTCGACCTGCTTCCCTGACTGCAAAATGATGGCGGTGGTGGTGGCAGTGGTGTTGGTGGTGAGCCCATTTGTAACTGGGCCCATTTGGGTTCCCAATGCTTGGGCATGTCCCCATGTCCCTGGAAGTCAGAGACAAAGGCCCTGTGCTAGTGTCAGCTCCCTTTGCCTCTTTCCATGCTCTCAGCAGCCCTGTGAGGTAAGGAGACTGGTACTCAGGGAGGCAAGGAGCTTGCCCGAAGTCTCACAAATACCGAGTGGCTAAGTTGGTACTGGAACCCAGGCCTGTCTGACTCTAGAGCCTCTTTCCGTTACCACCACACTTCCCAGCCTGAGGTCAGAGGGTCTCAGAGCTACCCTTGACCTTGGCCGCCCACGATCTCCTGGGTAGTCTGGGTGAGCTGTCCCAGCCCTGGGGGCTTAGTCCAGACTGCTGGCTCCAGGCTGTGCTGCTGCCTGCACTGCAGCCGCCTCTGCCCTTCCTGGCTGCCCCAAGCTCCAGTCCAAGAAGCAGGGAGGTATCACCATTGCTATTTAAGTGAGCTTTTAGGGAGTAGGAAACCCTGGTGGCGTAGTGGCTAAGTGCTACGACTGCTAACCAAGACGTCGGCAGTTCAGATCCACCAGGCGCTCCTTGGAAACTCTATGGGGCAGTTCTACTATGTCCTATAGGGACGCTGTGAGTCCGAATCAACTCGACGGCAGTGGGTTTGTTTTTTTAGGGATTAACCCTTTCCTTGGCCTAGATTGGAGCTGATCTGAAATGGCCCCTAAAGGTGGAGCTGACTTAACACATGCTCCCATGTCTCCACCAGGCTCTTCCAGAGGCCTTGATGGCCAGAGCTTTTTGAGGACTGGTCTAGACCAGGGCTCATCCCCCTGGTAGAACACTGTGTGGGAGAGGCTGGGTCTAAACTGGGGCTCATCCCCCTGGTAGAACAGTGTGCAGGAGAGGCCGGGTCTAAACCAGGGCTCATCCAGTAGAACAGTATGTGGGAGAGGCTGGGTCTGAACCAGGGTTCACCCAACAATGGAACAGTATGCGAGAGGCTGGGTCTAAACCAGGGCTCATCCCCCCATGGAACAGTATGGGAGAGGCTGGGTCTAAACCAGAGCTCACTCCCTGCCCCCTTGTAGAACACTGTGTGGGAGAGGCTGGGCCTAAACCGGGGGTCACCCCCTACCCCCCTATAGAGCAGTGCAGGAGAATGAAAAGAAAGGACCGGCATGGAAAGGTGTCCCCGGTGTGTTAGGTACAAAAAGGCAGGTTTCAGTGCAGTATTTTAAAGTGCAAACCCATTTATATAAAAACAATTTCACACATGAGGAAGCCGAGGCCCAGAGAGTGCTTTCTGAGTGGGTTGTTGGCAGCCCAGCTCCTGTCTCTTAGCTTTTGATTATGGAAAAGCTCACACATACACAAAAGTAGAGAGAATGATATAGAGAGTACCCATCTATCTATCCATTAGCCAGCTGCAATGCTGAACAGCCTTTTGTCAGTCTTGTTCCTCCTGGTCTGTAAAATTTATTTTGTCCTTCTGTCCCTATGTGACCTGAGAACTGGTACCTAGACCTAGGGCCCTTGCTCTTGACTCCTGCTGCCTCACTCCCTGGGTTACTAGAACCTTCTGGACAATGCACACTGGGTCCATTTGGGCTCCCAATGCTTGGGCATGTCCCTGTGCCTCTGGAAGTCAGAGACATTCTAAAATTGCCCTTTGGAAGGAGGCTGGGTGAGGTCAGTAAGAAATGGGGCCACAAGCAAGATCAGCGGTATAGCCTTATGGCCAGGCCAGTGGGGGCCCTGGGGTCTTTGGGTTTCTGCTTGAGGTGGGAGGGGCGTGGTTGTTGATCCTTGGCCAGAGGCCCCAGGAGCTCAGCTCTGGTTGAGGGCTGAGCAGGGTGGACTGACAGCTCACTTTCCCTCCCCAGTACCCTGTGCGCCCAGCCTCGATGACCTACGATGACATTCCACACCTCTCAGCCAAGATCAAGCCTAAGCAGCAGAAGGTGGGCCTGCCCTCTTGAATACGAGTGGGGAGGCAAGGGGACAGGCCCTTAGGGGATGGGAACCCCAGAGAAGGGACAATTGGATAGTTAAAAGTAGAACCAGCAGCTTACAGGGTCTTGAAAGTCAAGCAAGGAAAGAGTTTCAAGAAAGAAGAGGGGTGGCAGCTCCAGCATGGCCAAGGAGGACGAGGCCTAAGATGGGTTAGTGAATGCGGTCGAGTGTATGTGGAGCAGGGGCCACAAATACATGTTCACAGGAATAGGTGGGGTGAAGATATGGGACGCAGGCCTGATCTGTCTAGTGTCTAAGGGGATGGGGAGAACTGGGGGCACCTGCCCCATCTGTGGGCCGGCCGTAGCTCGAGCCCAGAGATGCCGCATGGAGCTGTTCTTTCAGTATTGCCAGCTCTGCTCAGTTTTCAAGAGCAGTTGGTAATAAGGATTTTCATGAAAAATCTCTTGATTTTAAACATTGGCATCTAATTTAGATCTTTGGGGGTGAAGTGACGGGACAAACAAAGCTGTGAGCCCCTGATAGAAGTCCTCTGGCATTTCTGTTGGTATTTGGGTTTGTAGCCTTTGGTGTAGACTTAAGCTTAGGAGTCCTTGGGGAGGGACCAGTGTCAGAGGTGGCCATGGTGGGATTAGGAGTATCCCTTGGGGAGCTGTGCCTTGGGGTCCTCATAGCAGGTGGGGTGCTTGATGCCTCCAGGTAGAGCTTGAGATGGCCATCGACACCCTGAATCCCAACTATTGCCGCAGCAAAGGGGAGCAGATCGCACTGAACGTGGATGGTACCTGCACTGACGAGACCAGCACGTACTCCTCGTGAGTTCCCCAGCCACTGAGCCCTCTGAGCTCTGTGGTGTTCAAATACCAGGCTTTGGGAAGCCGGAAAGACATCTACATAGCCCTTTCACCCCATTGCTGCTTCCCCCAGTGTCCTAGGGTGAGTCTGTCTGTGTGCATGTGTGTGTGCGCCTGTGTGTGTGTGTGTGTGTCACAGATCCTTCCTCGATTGGGAACTCCTCTTCTGAGGTTGCTCCCCCGACCAAGTTCTTTGTGTGACTGAGTGGAAAGTGGCCTGCAGCATCCGCCACTGCTTGTCTCTTGGTCTCTTGGTCCATATAACCTGACAAGGCCTGGGGTCTCTCATCCCCACCTCCCCTCCTGAGGCAGACCTAGCCTGCCCTTGGCCTTGGTCCTGGGCTGTTGGATTTCAGAAGGTGTTAGGTGGAGTGGGCTGTGCCATCTGGCCCTAGCTCTGGAACTTCCTTCCCCTTGACATGAGTTCTCCCTGTGCTCCCAGGAAGCTGATGGACAAGCAGACCTTCTGCTCTTCCCAGACCACCAGTAACACGTCCCGTTACGCGGCTGCGCTCTACAGGAAAGGTAACGGGACTGGGTATCCTTGGACCGAGCTGCCTCATGGAACCTGATTGGCCACGCTCGGGTGGGAGGGGAAACAGGAAGGGGCCCAGACAGGAAGAGGCGGTACCTAGCCTGGTGTCTGCAAGGCACTCACAGGGCCAGACAGGCTGTGGAAGTGTGTGTGGAGTTGGGAGTGGGGAGCAGTTAGGCAGGGCCAGATTTAAGGCAATAAAGAGGAGGGGAGCAGCCAGCAGTCAGGGGCAGGTGGCAGCTACGCAGCCATAGTCAGTGCTCTATGTAGGAATACAGGGGCGTCAGTCCTTTGGGCATTGTAAGACAGCCCAGAATTCTGGCCTTTCGGTGAAACCTGAGTTTTTAAAATTGGCAACTAATTTAAGTGGAGGGGAAAAAAAAAACACTCACAGGGCCAAACAGATTGTTGGGGTCCTGGAATCGGCCCTCTCTGGGGACTTGTGGCGAGACATTCCCCAGTCTGATATCCAATGAAGGTGAGGCTCCAGGGTCAGTGTCCTCCTGGGACACGCACACGCATGTATGTACACACACATACACACACACGCATACGCACAAATGCACAGTATAACTTAAATTTTGGGACAAGTGGTGGAGTTTTTAAAAAATATATAAGATATTTATGACCCAGTAATCCCACTGTTCTAATCAAGAGAAGTGAAAACATGCATTCACTTAAAAATTTTTGCAAAAATGTTCATATCAGCATCATTCACAAGAGCCAAAAAGTGGAAAAAATCCAGATGTCCATCAGCTGATGAGTGGATAAACAAAATCTAGTATATCCATACAGTAGAATATTATTCAGCCATATGAAGGAATGTAGTACTGATACATGCTACGACATGGATGAACCTTGAAACATGTTAAGTGAAAGATTAAAAACCTATTGCCAGCAAGTTGATTTCAACTCATAGCAACCCTAGAGGACAAAGTAGAATTGTTCCATAGGGTTTCCAAAGTTGTAATCCTTATGGAAGATTAATCTTTCTCCCGTGCAGTGGCTAGTGGGTTCAAACTGCTGACCTTTGGTTAGGAGCCTAGTGCTTAACCACTCTGCCAGCAGGACTCCTTTAAGTGAAAGAAGCCAGACACAAAAGGCCACATATTGTATGATTCCATCTAGAGGAAATGTCCAGAATAGACAGATCCATTGAGACAGAAAGTAGATTAGTGGCTGTCAGGTGCTAGGCATGGAGAGGAAGGAACAGGAATTGACTGCTCAGGGATATAGGGTTTCTTTTGGGGGTCTGAAAATGTTCTAAAATTGACTGTGGTGATAGTTACATAACTCTGAATATGCTAAGATACACTGAACTGTACACGTTCATTGGGTGAATTTTTTGTTGTTGTTAGGTGCCATTGGGTCGGTTCCAACTCATAGCAATCCTATGTACAACAGAACGGAACACTGCCCGGTCCTGCGCCATCCTCTTGATCGTTGTTACTCTTGATCCCATTGTTGCAGCCACTGTGTCAATCCATCTCATTGAGGGTCTTCCTCTTTTTCCCTGACCCTCTACTTTGCCAAGCATGATGTCCTTCTCCAGGGACTGATCCCTTCTGATAATATGTCCAAAGTATGTGAGACGAAGTCTCACTATCCTTGCTTCTTAGGAGCATTCTGGCTGTATTTCTTCCAAGACAGATTTGTTTGTTCTTTTGGCAGTCCATGTATATTCAGTATTCTTCACCAGCACCATAGTTCAAAGGTGTCACTTCTTCAGTCTTCCTTATTTATCATCTAGCTTTTACTTGCATGTGAGGCAGTTTGAAAATACCATGGCTTGGGTCAGGCGCACCTTAGTCCTCAAGGCAACGTCTTTGCTTTTTAATACTTTAAGGAGGTCTTTTGCAGCAGATTTGCCTTGACTGCTGCTTCCATGGGTGTTGATTGTGGATCCAAGTAAAATGAAGTCCTTTTATCCATTTATCATGATTGCTTGTTGGTCTAGTTGTGAGGATCTTTGTTTTCTTTATGTTGAGGTGTAATCCATTCTGAAGGCTGTGCTCTTTGACCTTCATCAGTAAATGCTTTAAGTCTTCTTCACTATCAGCAAGCAAGGTTGTGTCATCTGCATAACACAGGTAGCTGATGAGTCTTTCTCCCATCCTGATGCCCCATTCTTCTTCATATAGTCCAGCTTCTTGGATTATTTGCTCAGCATGCAGATTGAATAGGTATGGTGAAAGGATACAACCCTGATGCACACCTTTCCTGACTTTAAACCACACAGTGTCCCCTTGTTCTGTTTGAACAACTGCCTCTTGATCTGTGTACAGGTTCCTTGTGAGCACAATTAAGTGCTCTGGAATTTTCATTCTGCACAATGTTATCCATAATTTTTTATGACCCACACAGTCAAATGCCTTTGCATAGTCAATAAAACTCAGGTAAACATCTTTCTGGTATTCTCTGCTTTTAGCCATGATCCGTCTGACATCAGCAAGGACATCCCTCATTCCACATCCTTTCGTGAATCCGGCTTGAATTTCTGGCAGTTCCCTGTCAATGTACTGCTACAACCGCTTTTGAATGATCTTCAGTGAAGTTTTACTTGTGTGTGATATTAAATATCATTTGATAATTTCTGCATTCTGTTGGATCATCTTCTTTGGAATAGGTATAGATATGGATCTCTTCCAGTCAGGTGACCAGGTAGCTGTCTTCCGAATTTCTTGGCATAGTGAGTAAGTACTTCTGGCGCTGCCTTGTTTTGTTGAAACATCTCAATTGGTATTCTGTCAATTCCTGGAGTCTTGTTCTTCACCAGTATCTTAAGTGCAGCTTAGACTTCTTCCTTCATTGCCATCAGTTCTTGATCATATTTTACCTCATGAAATGATTGAATGTTGACCAATTCTTTTTGGTACAGTGACTCTGTATTCCTTCCATCTTTTGATGCTTCCTGTGTCATTCAGTATTTTTCCCACAGTTCGTCGCACTGTGGGGGCTTGCGTGTTGCTGGAAACTATGCCACCGGTATTCGAATACCAACAGGGTCACCCATAGTGGACAAGTTTCAGCTTAGCTTCCAGACTAAGTCAGACTAGGAAGAAGGGCCTGGTGGTCTACTTCTGAAAAAAATTAGCCAGTGAAAACCTTAGGAACAGCAGTAGAACATTGTCTGAGGTAGTGCCAGAAGATGAGTCCCTCAGGTTGGAAGGCACCCGGAAGACGACTGGGGAAGAGCTTCCTCCTCAAAGTGGAGCCGATCTTAATGACGTGGATGGAGTCAAGCTTTTGGGACCTTCATTTGCTGATGTGGCACAACTCAAAATGAAAAGAAACAGCTGCAAACATCCGTTGATAATTGTAATGTGGAATATTTGAATTTAGGAAAATTGGAAATTGTCAGAAATGAAGTGGAATGTATATGATCAATAACCTAGGCGTTATTGAGCTGAAATGGACAGGCATTGGCCGTTTTGTATCAGACAATCGTATGGTTTACTATGCCAGCAATGACAAGTTGAAGAGGAATGGCTTTGCATATATCGTCAAAAAGAACATTTCAAGAACTATCCTTAGGTACAGCGGTGTCAGTGGTAGGATAATATTCATACATCTACAAGAAAGACCAGTTAATATGACTATTATTCAAATGTACATACCAACCACTAATGCCAAAGATGAGGAGATTAAAGGTTTTTATCAACTTCTGGAGTCTGAAATTTGTCAAACATGCAATCAGGATGCATTGATAATTACTGGTGATTGGAATTCAAAAGTTGGAAACAAAGAAGTATCAGTAGTTGGAAAATATAACCATGTAACAGAAACGATGCTGGAGGTCACATGTTAGAATTTTACAAGATCAGTGACTTCTTCATCGCAAACACCTTTTTCGAGCAACATAAATGATGACTATACACATGGACCTTGCCAGGTGAAATACACAGGAATCAGATTGACGAGGGACGATGGAAAATATCAATATCATCTGTCAGAATGAGGCCACGGACCGACTATGGAATAGATGGTCAGTTACTTGTATGCAAGTTCAAGTTGAAGCTGAAGAAAATTAGAACAAGTCCAAGAGAGCCAAAGTATTACCTTGTGTATATCCCACCTGAATTTAGAGACCACCTCAAGAATAGATTTGATGTGTTGAACACTAATGACTGAAAACCAGGTGAGTTTTGGAATGACATCAAAGACATTATATGTGAAGAAAGCAAGAGGCCATTAAAAAAGTCAGGAAAGAAAGAAAAGACCAAACTAGATGTCAGAAGAGACTCTGAAACTTGCTCTTGGATGTCGAGTAGCTAAAGCGAATTGAAGAAATGATGAAGTGAAAGAACTGAACAGAAAACTTTCAAAGGGCAGCTCAAGAAGACAAAGTATTACAGTGACATCTGCAAAGACCTGGAGTTAGAAGACCAAAATGGAAGAATGTGCTTGGCATTTCTCAAGCTGAAAGAGCTGAGAAAATTCAAGCCTTGAGTAGCAACAGTGAAGGATTCTATGGGTGAATTGTATGCTGTGTGAATTATATTTCAGTAAAGCTGTTAAATATTTAAGGTACTTAGAAATGACAAAGCAATAAATGGAGCTCATTTGTACACTTAGGAAACAAAATGGAATAGGATCAAAACTAGTGTCAAGTGACTATGCACTTCTGTCTTGAACCAGTATCTCAAGGATAACCAAATAAAAAAAACCAAACCCACTGCCGTTGAGTTGATTCTGACTCATAGTGACCCTGTAGGATGGAGTAGAACAGAGGGGTTTCCAAGGAGCACCTGGTGGATTCAAATTGCTGGTCTCTTGGTTAGCAGCCATAGATCCTAACCACTGCACCACCAGGGTTTCTGTCTCAAGGATATAATCCTTTGAAGCCATACTCTTGCCACCAGGGCCATTCACTTATATACACCTATCATGAGCATTCTGTCCCCTCTGGAGTCCAGAGAACTTTCACTGGCCCACTTATGCTCTTAGCACTCTGGTTTCTTCTCTTTCAAGTCTCCATTTACTTGATTGGAATCAATTGTCTTTGCATTGCCTCCCACTGAAGAGCTGTGTGTGCATTCTGAGTCATTAGGAAAAGTCAGCCTTTGTCAGAGGCTGTGGAGAAACTCTTCATCTGGCTCCATCAGGGGCCCCTTCTCCAGCCACATTTGCATTAGTTGACTTCTTACAGGGGTAGGTGGGTCTTTGACAGGAAGAGGTGGGAGGACTAGAAGTCAGAGTATGTACAGGGTAGGGGTAGTCTGATTAAAGGCCTGGAGGGAAGAGAGAGCAAGGTGTGCTTGGTGTGGACACATTGCCCAGTGTAATTGCAGGACAGTAGGGACCAGAGTTGGGAGGGCCTTGAAAGCTTGTCAAAGGATTAAGGAAGTGGGTTTGATCAGAAGAGCCCAGGTTCATGTTCTGACCCGGGTTATGTACTTGCCCTGTGTCCAGGACTGAGGTTGGGCCAAAAATGGTCCCCGGCCTGGTGACCCCAAGGCTCTAGGATCCATGGGCGGGAGAGGGGGTGAGTGGTGATGTGATAGTTGGCCTAGGCCTTCAGGAAAGTCCTGGGCCCTTGGTGAAGCTCCCTTGAGCCAAGTTGGGTGGGTTGGCCCCTGTTCCTAGCATCGGGTTGCCCTTCTTCCTCTGCTAGGTGAGCTCCACCTGACTCCTTTACATGGCATCCTGCAGCTGCGACCCAGCTTCTCCTACCTGGATAAAGCCGATGCCAAGCACCGTGAGAGAGAGGCAGCCAATGAGGGTGAGCTCCAGACCCCCAGCACTGCTATTGCCTGTCTGTCTTCGTCTTGGCAGGACGGGTTGGTTGTGGGAAAAAGCAGTGAAGGGATTGATTGGTAGGGGGCGGTCCTGTACATAGTAGGATGTTTAGTGGTATCCCTGGCCTCCCCTCACTAGATGCCAATAGCATTCTCTTCCCTGGTATGACCACCAAAATGTCTCCAGACATTGCCAAATATCCCTGAGTGGGGGAAATCACTCCTGGGTGAGAACCCCTGGTTTATGTGATTACCTTATGTCTAGAACGAGCATCCACAGACACCCCGTGCTAAGGCCCCCTGGTGAGTAGGGTTGAGAGTGGGGAGCTTGGGGCTTCACCAGTGGCTGCAAGCTAGGGACTTGTTTCTCTTGTAGCGGGAGACTCTTCGCAGGATGAGGCAGAAGAAGATGTGAAGCAGATCACGGTGAGCTCTGGCCCTAAAAGGGAGGGGCAGCCTGGGAGGAGCAGGGCCAGCTCTGTAGCTCAGCTGCCTGGAGACTGCTAGGGGTAGGGAGGGTCTCAGCAGGAAGTGGGCTTTCGGGGGAGGCAGTTAGTGAATGTCCATCCTTCTTAGAGCCTCCTTGTCGGGCACCTGGAGGGAATTGCCTACTCCTGCCCACCCTGGTTTGTTACTGCAGTAAGCAGGGTAACGGCCCTAGTCGGAGATTGGATCCTGGGGCTTGGCTGGAATTGCTTGGGAAGAGGAAGCCCCAGAGCACAGGGGACTCGCTGAACCCACAGGCATAGACTTACCAGAGCCAAGCCCCCTGTGAATTGAATGTGGAAGTCTGTCTTTTCAGTGGTGTGCGGATAGAGAGTTTCTATTTCAATACGCACCTGTTGCTGTTGAGTCAGTAATGACTCATAGTGACCCTATGGGACGGAGTAGAAATGCCCCGCGGGGTTTCCAAGGCTGTAATCTTTACAGAAGCGGACTGCCACATCTTTCTTTTAATAGTCTCTTCTTTATTTTAAAGATTATTAGAAGAATATTGATCTTCCATTCATAGTTTATAGTTTCCCCTACTGAAGCATATGGGCCCTGGGTGGCACAGTTGGCTTGTGCTCACTGTGAACCTAAAGTTTGGCTGTTCAAACCTACGCAGTGGCTCTTCGGAAGAAAGTCTTAGTGATCTGCTTCTGTAAAGATGACAGCCAAGAAAACCCTGTGGAGCAGTTCTACTCTGTAGTACACGGGGGTGCCGCGAGTCAGAATCAACTTGCCCACAGTAGGTTTGGTTTTTGGTACTTAAGCATATGTCGGTTAAAATAAATCTATTTAAAGAAAAATACTACACAAACACTGATGCCAGGTGGTACACAGTGTGGTTAAAGCTGTGAAGAATGTCCAAAATTGAACATGGGCCAGCGTTGGCATAACCAACGTGGGGGGCTTGGTCAGGTCCCGGATGCTTGTCCTGGTTATCAGTAGCTTGCTAGATGACCTTAGATATTGCTCTTGTCCCGGGAACTGACTGGCCCTCATTTAACAAGACACTCTCAGGCCAATAAGCTTTGAAGACCCTTTTGGCTTTGGCATCCCAGGATTTGATAATCTGGCCAGAGCATCCACATAGGTCCCTTTCACAGGGGAGGCGATCTAGGGCTTGGGCCCTTTAGGGCTCTGTAAGTGACAGAAACCCAGATCAAACTGGCTTGAGCCAAAAATGGAACGTATTGGTTTAGTTACTGAAAAGTTAAAGGGTAGTTTTAGGCATGGCTGGATTCAGGCGTTCAGTTTCCAGGTCCTGTCTTCCTCAGTTGGCCTCTTTTTCAGGCAAGGTGTCTGCCCCAGTGGTAGAGAGAGAGAGTTGTCCCCAGCTCCAGCTTTCAAGACTTCTGGGGGGAAAGAAACTCATTACTTCCAACTGAAGTCTGGGGCTTAACTAACGCATTGGCTTGGCCAATCCTGAACCAGCCCCTGTAGCTAAGAGGACTTGATGCTCTGATTGGCCAGGGCTGAGTTATGTACCTACTTTTGTAGCTGGGAATGTGTATGTTACGTTGGATGGGGCTGGGGGTGGTTGCGGGGAGGAGGGGGTCAGTCTTTAGCTTCCCCTAAACTGAGGGAGAACTGGGAGTTTCCCAAAGGAAAGTGGGGGTTGCTGTTAGCAGTGGAAGGGGAAATAGATTGGATGATGTGCAGGCAAGAGCAAGAGAAGCCTGCTCTCTGGCTTGAATCTTAAGGGAGGAGGTGAGGAGAGAGTCGGGGGGGGGCTGGCCCCAGACGTGGGGTTCTCTGATCTGATAGAGGCTGGGGCGGTAGCCTAGGAAGGGTCACAGGCCTGAGGGCATCAGCCCTCCCCTCCCGCCCCCAGGTGCGCTTCTCCCGGCCGGAGTCGGAGCAGGCCCGCCAGCGCCGAGTGCAGTCCTACGAGTTCCTGCAGAAGAAGCACGCGGAAGAGCCCTGGGTGCATCTACATTACTACGGCCTCAGGGTGAGCCGGGGCTCCCGCCCGCAGCCGACACGGGCCTCAGGATGGGGTCCTGAGCCTCAGTGCCCAGAAGCCGTTCCACGGGGCTGAATCATCTCACCTTTAACGTATATCAAATTCACCCGTAGCTGCTTGGTAATATCTCCCAGAGAGAACTGAAATACTGTGGGCAATTTGCCCGCCATTCCAGCGATTCCGCTTGGTGTGTGCCTCAGAGGGAGCGGGAGATGAGAGACGTGGCTGGGGGATTTCTGGCCCCCTCCCCTGAGCGTGAGCATCTTGGCTTGGAGTGGGCCTGCGGTTTGGTTATGTATTTTTCATGCAACGCGGGCCCTGAATGTGAGCCAGCGCTTTATCTGGTCCTCCACTGGAGAGCCAGCCATCTGCCATATGCCCCAGAGTGCTCAGTGTACCTTCCAAGGGTGATTTTTGCCATATACTTGGTTTCATCTCATGCATTGAGTTCAGAATCTAATCCTTGAAATTGCACACTGAGTGAGGAAAGCAATGGAATATTAGCTCTCGAAGGCTCCCCGACGTTTGTTTGAGGAGAAGCAACTCCTGATTTCTCTGGAACTTTCCTGGAAGAGGTTTGTGTTGCCAGTCAGGGTCAGACTGCTAGAAAGCTCTGCTGCTTCCTAGTGTGTGACCTCAGGCAAGTTACCTAACCCCTCTGTGCCTTGGTTTCCTTATCTGTAAAATGGGAATAATAATAGTACCTATCTCATCCAATTACTTTGAGAACAAAATGAGTTAGTATATATACACAGCCATTGGAGCAGAGCCTGGAACCTAATAGATGCCCAGTAAATGTTAGTGTTACTTTTATCGTCCCTGTTAGTGTTCCCTCATTGCCGACAGGGCACCGAGTCCTGGGGTTCTGGGTTGCGTGGGTCATAAAGCCAGAAAGGGAATTGGCTGAGGCCACATCCGAGGCCTTGAATGTCATGCTCAGGAGGCTGGATGTGATGCTGTGGTCTTTGAGCAGGATGGTGGGGTGACTATGTGGAAGGCCATGCAGGGGGTGAGAACTGGGTGGTCTGGGTGGCGGAGGGGCCTTGGGGGTGGCCTGGGCCTGGGACATAGGCTGAGGCTCAGCCCTGCTCCTCCCTCCTCTTCCCCAACAGGATAGCCGTTCTGAGTACGAGCGCCAGTACCTGCTGTGCCAGGGTTCCAGTGGGGCTGAGAACACAGAGCTTGTCAAGTCGCCCAGGTGGGATCAGCCAGACCAGGGTGGGAGACAGGTGCTGGGCCCAGGCCCCAGCTCCCAAGCCTGACATTGACCCCTCCAGGAAGGTCTCTGGTGTAAGGACTCCTTCCTGGCCAGTCCTCCCTTGGGACTACGCTCCCTTCTCTAGTATGGAGGAGGGGTATAAAGGAGGGGAGATCCTTTGTCCTCTGGAGAAGGCCAGGGATGGGCATGGAAAGGGTGATCCCTGTCTTTCTGTGGGAGCTGTTCATCTTGTGAGTTTGGCCTCTGCTTCCCCTCCTCCAGCCCTTACCTGGGCTCTGTGAGGAGGCTTCAGCCTGCATACAGCTTGTATTCACAGGCGTGAGGCCTGTGTTCACGGGCAGGGGTGGAGCAGGATCAGAGCTCTTGGAGCCCCTGACCCCTGCCCTCTCCCCCACAGTGAGTACCTCATGATGCTGATGCCACCCAGCCAGGAGGAGGAGAAGTGAGTAGGGGTGGGCCGGACACCCCCTCCCTCCCCTGGCCCGGCCTGCTCTGACCCAGTCACCTTTGTTTTCAATAGAGACAAGCCCGTGGCCCCCAGCAATGTCCTGTCCATGGCCCAGCTGCGTACCCTGCCCCTGGCTGATCAAATCAAGATCCTGATGAAGAACGGTGGGTGGCCCCCTCTGCCCTCCTGGGCACCCAGCTTTACAGCTCTGTTCTGCTCTGGGAGGATGACGTACTACGACAGGCGCGGGCCCCACAGCTGTCTTCGCCACTCCCTGCTGTGTATGCTTGGGCAGGTCCCTAACCCTCTGAGCCCCACTGTGTTTATCCGTAAGGAGACTCAGGATTCAGAGACAGGAAGATCCTAAAGGGCTTAGTACAGAGCCTCAACGTGAACACGAGCCACGGTCATTTAGTGACGAAGCGTTGTCACTTGCACTGTTTCATGGTGCCCTCACCAGGCCGCACAGTAAGGACTGGTCTCTTGGAAGGGAGCTCCCTGCCATGCCTGGGGCTGCCAGGGTGCGGAGCCTCTGGCTTCCTGTAGAGGGCTTGAGGCCTCCCCAGCATCCTTCTGCCCTGCCCAGTGCTCACTTGGGCTGGGGGCTTGGGAGGCTGGGAGGCAGCAGAGCGTAGTGATAAGCGATGTCCTGGGCTCCAGTCCTGGCTCTCCACTTATTAGCTGTGTCATCTTGGGTGAGTTTTGAAACTTTCTGGGCCTCAGTTTGGCCCTCTGTAAAATGGGAGTAATAATCGACTCTTCCTCATAAAGTAACCAAGGACTCAGTGAGATGCATAGTGCCTAGCATATAGTAAGCACCAAGTCAATGTCAGCCATTGGTATTATCGATGTCGTCACTGTGATTCACACTTGGGGTGTTGTGTGAGTTTGAAGCTATGTAGATTCTTGGTTGGGAGAGGGTAGGACCCAGGCCCCTCTCGCCTTGTCTAATGTCTCCCGTGTCCGCCTCAGTGAAGGTCATGCCTTTTGCCAACTTGATGAGCCTACTAGGCCCCTCTGTCGACTCTGTGGCTGTTCTGCGTGGCATCCAGAAGGTGGCGATGTTAGTCCAAGGAAACTGGGTGGTGAAGAGGTAAGTTTGATCTGTAGCCTCTTTTAATGGGAGCGCTTAATCCATTGAGATTTAATGTAATTATTGATGTTTGGAGCCCTGGTGGCGCAGTAGGTGAGAGCTCGGCTCCTAGCTAAAAGGCCTCCGCAGTTCAAATCCACGTGCTGCTCCTTAGAAACCCTGTGGGGCATTGTCCTCTGTCCTGTAGGGTTGCTATGAGTCAGAATGGACTCGACAGCAATGGGTTTGGTTTTTTTGGACTGGTGTTTTGGGTTAAAATCTACAGTGCTATTTTGTTTGTCCTGCCTACGGTGTATTTCATATTTATTGTTGCCTTCTACTGAGTTGATTCTTTTTTATTACTCCATTTTTTCCCTCTACCTCATAAGTTATTCTCTTAACTCTTCTCGTAGTTATCTTGCAGATTTCAGCATGTGTTCATGACTTGTCGCAGTTTAATATTAATTGCTATTTTTGCCCCTTTCCAAGAAAATTCAAAGACCTTAGAATATTTTATACTTATCCTCCACATAACTCACATGCTGTTGTATTTGTGTACTTTAATTCTGTCTCCGTTTTAAGCCTTGCAATACATTGTATTGTCTAGTCAGTATTCTTTATTCATATATTTACCTTTTTATTTTGCTCATCATTCTTTTCTGCATTTTTGAGCATCTGTCTGGGATAATCTTCTGCTTAAGGAATGTTTAAGTGCATTCTGGGAATAGAGTTCTATATTGGCAATCATTTTCTTACAGCACATTGATATGACCTCATTGTAAGGTAGTCCCCAACTTAAGATGGAGTTCTGTTCTGATGACTCCATTGTAAGGCAGTCCTGACATAAACTGAATTCCTTTTTTTTTTTTAATTTTCATTTTACTATTGTCAACATCTTTATAAACCTGGAATTGTTTTGCATAGTAAATCATAAAATTGAACATCTGTGAGTGAACATGTGAGAATGATAACATCCTAAATGACACACTGCAACATATCACTAACGATAAGAGGACAAGAAAAAGGACAGTTCATGTTGAATACATTTTAAGTTGTAACTTGAATACGTCGTAAGTCGGGGACTGCCTGTGTTCTGACTTACATTGTTTTTGCTGACAAGTCAACTGTCCATCTTATTCTTATTCCTTTGAAGATAATCTACCCTTTTTCCTTTTGATTGCTTTTAAGATTTTCTCTTTGTTTTGGTTTTCCAGAGTTTCATTAAGATATATCTAGGCATGCTTTGGGGTTCATAGTTCTTGAATTTGTGGCTTGATGTCTTTCATTAGTTTCTTTTCTCCTGGTATTCCTTCACTAGACTCAGTTTCAAGGGGAGAGAGGTTGTCTGTTTTGCCTCTTCCCTACCTTCCTGGTATCCAGTAAAATTCCTGGCACCCAGTAAAATTCCTGGCATGGTCCAAAAACAAAAAACCAAACCCATTGCTGTCGAGTTGATTTTGACTCATAGCGACCCTATAGGACAGAAAACTGCCTCACAGGGTTTCCAAAGATTAGCTTGGCAGATTTGAACTACCGACCTTTTGGTTAGCAGCCAAGCTCTTAACCACTGTGCCACCAGGACCCTGGGTAAATACAGTGTGACTGTGTTTTATGTTTATTTGAATTATATTAATTTTAAATAGTATAATATACCCACTCAAACCCACTGCTGTCGAGTACGTTAATAAAGGCTCACTTTTGAGGTGTATTTTAATGTAGTATAAGGTGAGCAATCTCACAGAACATAGATTGTAACAAATTTAAAATCTTACAGAATTGAATTGTACCAAATTTTTAAAAAGGAATTCGTTGTAAGAAGTCCACCATTTTAAAGTTGGTTGGCCAAGCAAATCGTAAAGTATATTTATGTTATTGCCACTTGGTGGCACCCTTTCGCTGATTAACAAATGCCCAATATACTTGTCAGTACCTTGCAGCTGTTGTCTTGGGTTACACAGGTTTTTAACTGGGGAAGACCTTTGAGGTGGCCCATCACTCATTACGTGTGACTACCCCATGTAGATTTGTCCCATGACTGAGTGAAAGCTAGCAGGCTCCATCTCATTATACACCTGGGGACTCTGGCTCAGAGAGGTAAAGGAACCCACCCAAAGTCTTGCAGCAAGCTAGCCACAGAGCTGGGGTTACAACTTGAGATTTGTGAACCAAGTCTGGGCTCTCTGCATGTGCCCCTGGTGGTGTGTAGTGTAGTCTGTCACTGGGACTTGCTGCTCAGTGTCTGTTGGCCACACCAGAGGCTTGTGGGTAATGGTCTTTCGTGTTCTGTGAGGAGATAACACAAAGCTCCACTTGGTCATTCAGCCAGTACCTCTCGATTGTTTTGTGCCGGGCACTGTACAGTCATTCAGACACTGCCCCTGTCCCCCAGAAACCATGGCAGTTGAGCACATTGAACACAGAGATCCAGGGCACAGACCACATTCATTCACCCCACACCTAGCGATACCTTCTCAGTGTGGCAGCTAAGTGTCGAGAACACAGTGTTAAACAGCACAGGCAAAGTCTCTGCCCCCGGAAAACATTTGCAGTGTCATTGGTTAGGGTTGGAGGAGGGGTAGACAGGGAGCTCAGCCTTGAAGGATGACCAGTAGTTGGCTGCAGGTAGGTTTGAAGAGGGGAGCAGGGAGAGCCTTCCAGCAGAAGAATAAAGGGACCCCTGGGTGTGGCATGTGGTATTGCTTAGCTGTGGGGTCTGTGACTGGAGCTGGGGGTCAGGGTTATGTCGGGAAGACTCTCGTATGCCCCAGTACCCTGCTTATTTGCCTCTGGACCTTTTCCCCCTGAAGTTCTCTGAGCCTTGAGTGGTGCTGTCTTCTCTCCAAACGCTTACACTCCTGGGCTCCTTGAGTGGAGACTGAGACTGTGAGCCCAGAGGGGAGGAGTTGGAGGGAGCTGAGGGCAGAACTGACCCACTGCCCCCCACTTTCATTGGCAGTGACATTCTGTACCCCAGAGACTCCTCGAGCCCACACAGTGGCGTGCCTGCCGAGGTACTCTGCCGGGGTCGAGACTTTGTGGTAAGTACTTGGGCTCTCTGGCCCCAGCAGCGCACAGCCGGTACTCAGGCAGAGGGCAGGCATGTGTGAGGCAGGCTTGTGCCGGTGGCCGCTGGTTTTGCGCCTTCTCCTTCCTTGGGTTCCTGGATCTGAGGCGTCATAAGGCCCTTTGAGTTCCTCTAGCTCAGAGACTGCAGACTGGAGGCCTGTGGGAGGAGTCTGGCCAAGGAACATGTTTTATTTGAGTGGCATTTGAAAGTGTTGCCTTGGTTGTCGAGTTTTACAAGTCACAATCATGATACAAACCAGATTTCCAGTTTATCTTGAGTAACCGACAGTCGGACACTGCTGGGCTTGCTTTCCCGAACGACACCAGCCTTCTTAGTTCACCCAGCCCCTGGTGCGTTCTGCTTCCCTCCTGCTTCCTCCCTGCCTGGTTGCTGCGGACATCTGAGTGGGTGAATTCTGAGCTCCTCACGGTAGTCCTGGGAGGTGTTGGGAACACAGCGGTGAATAAGATAGGCAAGGCATCCCCTGCCCCGGGGAGCTTTCGTGGTTGAGGTGGGGGTGAGGGTGAGGTGGGGTGGGTGGCCATTCCCTGGAGGAGACAATCTGGAGCTCCATTTCTCAAGAGAAAATGGAGGCTGAGGTGAAGTGACTGCCCCAGAGTGAGTAAGCTGGAGCCAGCGCCCAGCCCAGGTCTGCCTGATGTCCAGGCCCACAGAGGACGTAAGTCAGGGCCAGGCCCAGCCCAGGTCTGCCTGATGCATAGGCCCACAGAGGATGTAAGGCAGGGCCAGGTCCAGCCCAGGTCTGCCTGATGCCCAGGCCCAGGTGCTGACTACCGCTCTGCACCCTTATCCCAGTTCCCAAGGACACCCCTATGGGTTTGGGGCCAGTCTCATCTCTGTTCCCCTAGAAACATGCTTGCTTTTCTCTCTCAGATGTGGAAGTTCACGCAGAGCCGCTGGGTGGTGAGGAAAGAGGTGGCAACGGTAACTAAAGTAAGTGGTGTTCCTTCTGACGTGAGGCCGGCCCGGCCTGGGGGAGCCAGGTGCTGCCTGTGGGGCTGGGCGGTGCTCTCAGACTGGCTCCTGCCCTCCCTGCAGCTCTGCACGGAGGATGTGAAGGACTTTCTGGAGCACATGGCCGTGGTGAGGATCAACAAAGGCTGGGAGTTCATCCTGCCTTACGACGGGGAGTTCATCAAGAAGCACCCGGATGTGGTCCAGCGGCAGCACATGCTGTGGACCGGCATCCAGGCCAAGTAAGAGCAGGCTGGGTGGGATGAGGGGCAGCTAGGCTGACGGGTACGAGGAGGACAGGCTGGCTGGGTCTGGGGCAGTGGAGGCATGTCCGGAGCCTAGGAGTCTCACTCCCCCTTCCTCCATCCAACCTGGCACGACACTTGTGCAGTCGTTCTCGGGTAGTCAGAGCTGACATGTGAGGTGAAGTCTGTTGGCCTGTCTGTTCTGAGGAGCTGGGAGGAGAGGCAGGACGTGAAGGAGAGAGAAGAAGGGCATTTGGGGGCAAGAGCCTGAGCTCGTGCGGCCCAAGGCAGGCTAGAAAGAGAGAGGCTAAGGAAAGGAGAGATGCGTCACCCCTCTGACCCCTGGGGGGCTGAGTGGAAGTGGGCCCTGTGAGGAGAGACCCTCACTGCTGGGAGGAGGGACTGGCAGGTGTCTTCAGTGACCAGGATGTCCTGGGGCTTACAGGGAATGCTTCTTTTTTGAGGGAGAGGATGGTAAAGATGTGGCTTAAAATTACATGGGTTTATCTTTCTTTTTAGATTAGAAAAAGTTTATAATCTTGTAAAGGAAACCATGCCAAAGAAGCCAGATGGACAATCAGGTGTGTGAGAGCCTTCAGGGCTGGGCAGGCCCCTAACCTGGGCCCTGGCTCTGCAAGGGCACGCCAGAGCTTGGGCCTGGAGATGGCGACATGTGGGTCACTCTTTCCCACCCTTTCTGTGCCTGCTTCCCTGCCACTCACAGACCTCAGCTGAAGGCATCTCCAGCAGCAAAGCTTCAGCCTCAGAGGCTGAGGGCTTGGCTCCTGCAGGTCGTGTCTGGAGACCTGCTGGCCAGCTTGGGTCAGCAGGAGGCAGTGGGGTGGGAGGACGTGCTGGCAGGACCTCAGCAGGATCCCACCCTCACTTGAATGTGGGAATTTATGTTTTCCCAGTTTCTGGTTCTTCCCTTATTATCGGGGTAGCTTATCCCCCTGAATAACGTGGGGTGAAGGGCAGGGATGGGTACTTGCTTCACCCCAGCTGGCCTGTGTTGTTCCTGCCTGGGAGATGGGGGGATGGTCCCCAGGGCAGAGGGACCTTGGGCCTTGGCCTTCAGACCCTTGGCAGCAGGGGTCTCTGAGCAGCGCTGTCCCTCTCCCCACAGTGCCTGCTGGGCTGGTCTCTGGAGATCAGCGGGTCCAAGTTGCCAAAACCAAGGCCCAGCAGAACCACGCACTGCTGGAACGGGAGCTGCAGCGCAGGAAGGAGCAGATGCAGGCGCCCACCGTCCTGCCTGCTGTGCGGATCAAGGAGGAGCCCATGAGTGAGGAGGGGGAGGAGGAGGAGGAAGAGCAGGAAGCAGAGGAGGAAGAGGAGCCCATGGACACTTCCCCCAGTGGTGGCCTCAACAGCAGGCTGGCCAATGGGCTGCCTGCTGGGCGGGCAGCGGGTGGGGACAGCTTCAACGGGCACCCGCCCCCGGGGAGTGCCAACAACCCTGTGGCCCGGGAACTGAGAGCCTTCGTGCAGGCCACCTTCCAGAGACAGTTTGTGCTCACGCTGAGCGAACTCAAGCGCCTCTTTAACCTGCACCTGGCCAGCCTCCCGCCGGGCCACACGCTGTTCAGTGGCATCTCTGATCGCATGCTGCAGGACACGGTGCTGGCTGCCGGGTGCAAGCAGATACTGGTGCCTGTAAGTAGAGTCTGCGCCTGCCAGGCTACCAGCAGCCCCTCAGCAGGGCCCCTGGCACACAGCACCTTTCCTGGCTGGAGGTCTGGTAACCTCTGAGGTGGCCTGGGCCCTGGCCGCTTTGGGGAAAGCCGCCATGTGGAGGCTGCAGGGGACATGAGGACTTTAGAGGGTCATCGACCCTGGTTTGAATCTTGGCTCTCATGTGGTAGCTGTGTGACCTTGGGCATGTCAGCCTCTCTGGGCCTCTGTATCCTCATCGGAAGTGGCGACTGTTAGTTTTTGCATTGTAGGGTTTTTGGGAGGGCTGAATGAGGTGTCTCAAGGCCCGTACATGCTGCTGGGCCTAGAGCAGGGCCTCAGGAGTCACAGGCTCCCTTTCCTGGCTTCTCATCCCTCTGCTCCTGATGGCACCTCACCTACTCCTGTCAGCTTTGACGTTTTTCAGAATGATTTCATTTCTGGTATCATTTGCTCCTCTCTGCAACTGCAGATGATGAAACAGATTTGGCGAGGTGAAATGAACTTGTCCAAAGGTCACGTACCCAGGAAATGATAGAGCTGGAACGCGAGCTTTGGTATAGTGAGTCCAAGTCTCAAACTCTTTCTGCTGCAACTTGGATGAGCTGAACCTTTGACCAGCACCTGCATCAAAACCCCCAGCATGTGCCTGGTCTTGGCAGGCCTCCGTGTCTTTAGAGCTAGTGACCAGCACAGACGCTGTGGCCTTTCAGTTAGCATTGTGTTGAGGTGATACTCAGCATGTGTTGAGGTAAAGAGCCGGGCCGTAGCCTAAAGAAGGCTGTTCTGGTCATTCTCTTCTGTTCCAGGCTCTGCCCTGACCTGGCAGCAGACGGGTGCAGTGGAGCTGTGGCTTTCTCTTAACAAGGGATGCTGACGTTTCCAGTGCCAAGGCCAGAAGCACCTGCAGTCGTGGGTTATGCCCTGAGACCGAGGCCCGTTCCTATCTACGTGAGAACAGAAACTAGGACAAGAGGCTCTGGGCCTCAGGCTGGCCAGGCTGTCTCAGGGGACATGGCCCTCATGGCAGGCCCTCCTGGCAGGGAACCTCCTTGGTGAGGTCTCCTACAGAAGCTGCTAGGCCCTGGGACTCCTATTTGGAGCTGCCCTTGCCCACTCAACAAACAGGTCCACTGATCTTCAGGGTTGCCAAGTAAGAGAGTTAAGGTTGTCCTGGCCTGCTGGAGTAGCAGAAGGTGAGGGGAGATGAGGCGGCTGTCCTCAGGTTTCCCCTGGGGCTCCTCTTGCCATACTGCTTCTTGGTAGAGCTGGAGCCTGAGGGAGACCCCGTGGCCCTCTGGAGCTCTCATTGACCTCCCTCCCCATGACCCTGCTATGGGGGCAGTCTCCGAGCTGGAGGAGATGCAGTCTCTCTATTGCCCCCTCATGATTTTACAAATGAGAACCATGAGGCCCAGGGAAAGGGAGGAGATTCGCAAAGACTTGAGTTTAGCTCCTGGTTCTGCTATTTCTTAGCTGTGTGACCGTGGACAGTAAGTAAACCTTTGTGAACCTAGTTTTCCTTATAGAGAATAGGCAGCTTTCTTCTTCCCAGGTTTCTCATGATCCCATGAGATTGTGGATCTAAAGCCCCACGTAGTGGTGACTGTAATTGTTCCTTGTGTTGTGGAGCCAAGCCTGGAACCCACTGGACCAGGTACTCCTTCGTCTGGTACCCAGAGCCGGTGCCACCTTTTTCCTGGCCCACCTTTGGACCCTGCTGAACCAAGTGGCATAGATTGCTTGAGAGTCAGGCAGGGCCTTTGACCTACAATGACTTGGGTCATTGCTTGAAAGGGTACCCTAAGGAGTTAATGAGGGAAGAGGCACTTCTCAGGATATACTTGAGGGTTGACATCTTAGAGTAGGTGGGCACTGAGTGTTAAGGCAGAGAACTGAGCTAATGGGAAAAACAACCCACCTTCCCCAGCTTTCCTAGCACAGCTTTGGGCTCCTAGCTAGGCATTTTCACACCCCTTCTTTCACTGAAGCCCTGTAAAGCCACGGTGGGGTGTGGCTGGTCGCCCCATGGGAAGGATGAGGAAACAGACTCAGGTGTTATGGCTGCCCAAGGTCCCACAACTAGTGAATGACAGGAGCTGGGACTGGAACCCACTTTCCCGGGATTGGGCTGGTGCAGACCGGGAGGGCGGGGAGGAGGGCAGGGCAGGCTGGGCGAACCCATGAGGTGAAGACAAAGGACCAACTCACGCCTGGGCCTTGGTTAGTTTCCCCCACAGACTGCTGCTTCCCCAGATGAGCAGAAGGTGTTTGCCCTCTGGGAGTCTGGAGACATGAGCGATCAGGTAAGGTGACCTTTGCTGCCATCAGCCCTGAGCTGGAAGGTTTACCTGGGGGAGGGGGAGTGCAGCCTTTGGAGGGACACCACCCAGAGTGCAGTGATACACATTGCAGATTTTCTAGCCCCTCCCAATTTACAATATTCTGGCTCAGAGTCTGTCAAAATCGGCTGAGGCATTCAAGCCTAAATCAGTGGTTCCCAGATGCTGGTCTGAAGTGGCTACATCAGAATCACTTTTTTTTTTTTTTTTTTAAGAGTTTAGGTTTTTATTGAGCATGTTACGAAAGGGGTTTAGTCATAAAGATCAAAGGCCGTGTCATCAGATTCCTCAGGTTCTTTGCTTCCACTGTCTTCTCCTTAGCTGGGGCAGCAGCGGTGGAGGGGTGGGCCTCCCACTGGGGCAGGTCCACCAGCCCCTACATTACAGATGATGCTGCCCATGTTGACATTGGCCAGGGCTTTTGCACACCAGCCAGGCCAGAAGGGTTCAACATGCACACCAGCTGCTTTAATGAGGGCGTTGGTCTTACCCTCTGAGATGGTCGCCTCACCGTCGGGCAGGATGAGGGCTGAGGAGATGAACAGCTCGGAGGCCATGGTGTGGGCGGCTACCAGGCACCGTGCTGCGGGCCTTACCCCATTGTGGCTTTACCTTCCTGGGAAGAACTGAGCACCCTAGCGGCAGCTGAGGAAAGGGGTCACGATCACCTTTTTAATATAGATTCCAAGGACCAAGACCAAAAACCCAAACCCATTGCTGTAGAGTTGATTCTGAATCATAGCAACCCTAGAGGACAGTAGAAATGCCCCACAGGGCTTCCAAGGCTGTCATCGTTAGGGAAGCAGACCGCCACACCTTTCTCCTGTGAAGCCGCTGGTGTTCTGACCACCAGCCTTTCAGTTAACAGCCGAGTGCTTAACCACAGCGCCACCAGGGCTCTTTAGTCTAAGGACTAACTCCAGAAATTCAGTGCAGTTCAGTAGGTATGGGGTAGTGTACTAGATGCTTAATTCCATAAAATGCTTTCTGGACGATTCTAATGCCCAGCTGGCTAAGGAGCCAGTGGTGAACCTATTGCTCAGGTGGCCTTTTGGAGCAGGAATCAAAAGGATTCCTCATCAGATTTCGGGTCTTGATTTTTTTAGGTTAGAGAAATGGGTCATTTTGCCTCTAGGCACACCCTAGCAGGAATGAGTCACAGGTTTCTGGTCAACAGAAATATGAATTAAACTAGCAGCTGGCTGGGCTTGTCATAGACCTCAAGGTCTAGAAGTTTCCCTTAAATCCTGAACTTGCCTAAACTTTAAAAATTAGGATTTGACTGCTAAAACTCCAATCACTCTGTTGTTATTCAGGTCCTAAGGTGGTGAGAGAAAAGGGGCTAAGCAGAAGCCCATGCTGGGTTCTTTGTCTCCTTTTATCTCTTGGAAGGGAACTGACTATGTGGCTGAGGAGAAGCGGGGAGCTTTTTTCCCCTGCCCTACCCTGTGATGTGCTGTCGAACCCCAGAGCAGCTTTGAACTGATCTCCCTGAGCACTCCCGTGTGCTTTGGGCCAAATAGGTGACTTCTGGGGTTTCCACTCCTGAAATACTCTGAAAATTAAAAAAAAAAAAAAAAGTGATAAATGTGCTTTTAAAAAAAATCAAATAGGACTGAAAGCTTAATGGGAAACATTCATCTCTTGTCCTGCCTGATCCCAGATTCTCGCTCCTCAGAGGCAATCTCTTTTTAACTACCTGAGGAAGGTACCACTAAAAAAGTTACCTTCATTTTTTTTTTAAATATAAAATGTATTTATACTGTTGATATATCAATTTGACATTATCTGTGGGCTTTCTGTGGTATGGGGTGAGGATTTTATAGCTCTCAACTGTGTTGGGAGAAGGAGCTCTGGTGGCTGAGTGGTAAAGCGCTCAGCTACTAACCCAGAGGTTGGCAGTTCGACCCCACCAGCCACTCCATGGGAGAAAGATGTTGCAGTCTGCTTCAACAGCCTTGGAAACCCGATGGGGCACTTCTGCCCTGTCCTGCGGGGTCACTATGAGTTGGAATTGACTTGACGGCAATGGGTTTGGTTTGTTGTTTTATGTTGGGAGAATGTAGAGGGGGGTATGGGATATGTTATCAATATTTTTAGTTAAACCAGTTACCACTGTTTATAGTATACATGACTAGAAATCTGTTCATTACAGACCCAGATATTAATAGTATGTACTGTGATCACATTTCTTTTTTATACTACCAGTTTTCACTTGCCTAATTTTCTGAATACACGTACATACTGCCAGTGACATCTTTCTAGAGGCTGAGGCCCTGGAAGCCTCTCCCTCTGCCTCCTGCTTCTCCAGTGTGAACTGGCTCTTCTCTGTGCCTGTTGCTGGCTTGCTGAGTCTTGTATCTTCCTCCCTGCTTCGCTTTATCTTGTCAGGGGGTGAAGGCGTTGTCTGGATTCTTTCATGTCTTAAAATGGCTTTCTTTTTTTCCTCAGGTGTTATTATTTGGAACTAGAGTTTTAGGGGGCAAATTATGTTCCCTCTGACTTTAGGATAATTTCTCTGTTGGATCCACTCTTTCAGAGTTGTTGAAATTCGATGACAGTTTGTTTCTTGGTATTTTAAATTTGACTTACAGCCTTTTCTTTACTACAAACTAAGGTTTTTTCCCCCCTTATTCTGTACATTAGTGCAATTTCAGATGTGCCCTGGTGTGGGTCATTATTTTACTGGTCAGTTAGGTCGTCTTCCTTAAAGAATTCTGTTATAGATTTGATAATGTATCCTTTTTTCCTTGTTCTTTTGGAATCTTTATGTCAGATATTGGCCATATTAATGTTTTCTCTCATTGAATGCCTTTTCTGCCTTTGGGGAGATTGCAACTATCTTCCATCCTTCCTACTGAATTTTTATTTGGGGGAGTAATGCTTTTCATAGCATACTGTTTCTTGGATGCCATGTCATGTTTGTATATCACAACTTTAAGCCAGTTGTGACACTTGCTCACTTCTCATCCCTTCCCCTTTATTTTTACTGTTGTAAAAAATATGTATACCATGCATTGTGTCTTCCCCTGCCTACTAAATCAGTTCTTCACACCTGCTTTTTGTCATGCAAAAATGTCTTAGCTGCTCATCCTCTGATATCCTTTCACGTGTTCTTCTCTCGTGGGCATATGCTTTTATTCCTATACGTCATTTTATTTGCGTTTGGAGAGAGATGGCCAAACTTGTTCATCTTTAACCAGAAGTCTTAGGCAAGGACTTTTATCATAGACTGCATTGTGGGGTTAGGCCCAAGCTTTGGGTTTCTTATTTGGGGGTGTTTCTCTTTGAGGTGGCTATTCCCAATAATAACATGTTTTTGCTACTAAAGCATCGACAGGTTTTGCTTGAAATTTTTTCCAAAAATTACCGAGTGCGCCGGAACATGATCCAGTCTCGATTGACTCAAGAATGTGGAGAAGATCTGAGTAAACAGGAAGTGGATAAAGTGCTAAAGGTACATCTGTTTTGTGCATAATAATATCCAAAGGCTCTGGGCTTCTGCTCTGACCATTAAGAACAAGTGTATTGAAAGGCCCCTGGTCACGTGTCTTCCTGCAGCCAATCGTGTCTTCATCAACTGACACTCCTTGGCATTGGTGTGGTGGGCATGTGCAAGATGTAGACCCCCATCTTCAAACAGTATAGTCTGGTGGGCCATCATCCTCATCCTTTAAAGAATTGACAGGGCTTACATTAGAATCCTGACTCCACTCCCCCTTGAATTTTGTACCACATTCATGATTTTTGCCAGAGCCACACTTGTACTGCTTAAGTTCTTCTTTTTTTTTATTTTTTTTATTGTGCTTTAGGTGAAAGTTTACAGCTCAAGTTAGTTTCTCATATGAAAATTTATACACCCATTGTTATGTGACCCTAGTTGCTGTCCCTATAATGTGACAGCACACTCCCCCTTTCCACCCTGGATTTCCTGTGTCCATTCAACCAGCTCCTGTCCCTTTCTGCTTTCTCATCCCACCTCCGGACAGGAGCTCCCCATTTAGTTTCATGTATCTACTTGAGCTAAGAAGCACTCTTTTTACAAGTATCATTTTATGTCTTATAGTCCAGTCTAATCTTTGTCTGAAGAGTTGGCTTCAGGAATGGTTTTAGTTCAGAGTTGACAGAGAGTCTGGGGGCCATGTCTTCTGGGGTTCCTGTAGTCCCAGTCAGACCGTTACATCTGATCTTTTTACTAGAATTTGAATTCTGTGCCCCACTTTTCTCCTGCTCTGTCAGGGACTCTTTGTTGTGTTCCCTGTCAGGGCGATCATTGGTGGTAGCCAGGCACCATCTAGTTTTTCTGGTCTCAGGCTGATGGAGTCTCTGGTTTATGTGGCCCTTTTGTCTCTTGGGCTAATATTTTCCTTGTGTCTTTGGTATTCTTCTTTCTCCTTTGCTCCCGATGGGCTGGGATCAATTGATGCATCTTAGATGGTCGCTCGCTAGCATTTAAGACCCCAGACGCCACTCACCAAAGTGGGTTGCAGAACATTTTCTTAATCAGCTTTGTTATGCCAGTTGACCTAGATATCCCCCAAAACCATGGTCCCCAGACCCCCGCCCCTGCTACGCTGTCCCGCAAAGTGGTTGTGTTCAGGAAACTTCTTAGCTTTTGGTTTAGTCCAGTTGTGTTGACTTCCCCTGTATTGTGTGTTGTCCTTCCCTTCACCTAAGATAATTCTTGTCTACTGTGTAATTAATGAATTCCCCTCTCCCTTCCTCTCCACCCTCGTAACTATCAAAGAATGTTTTCTTCTGTGTTTAAACCTTTTCTTGAGTTCTTATGATAGTGGTCTCATACAATATTTGTCCTCTTGCAACTGACTAATTTCACTCAGTCTAATGCCTTCCAGATTCATTCATGTTATGAGGTGTTTCACAGATTCATCGACATTCTTTATCATTGCATAGTATTCCATTGTGTGAATATGCCATAATTTGTTTATCCATTCGTCTGTTGATAGGCACCTAGGTTGTTTCCATCTTTTTGCTGCTGTGAACAATGCTGCACTGAACATGTGTATGCATATATCTATTTGTGTAATGGCTCTTATTTCTCTACGATATATTCCAAGGAGTGGGATTGCTGGATTGTATGGTATTTCTATTTCTAGCTTTTTAAGGAAGTGTCGAATCGATTTCCAAAGTGGTTGTACCATTTGACATTCCCACCAGCAGTGTATAAGTGTTCCAGTCTCCCCACAACCTCTCCAACATTTATTATTTTGTGTTTTTTGGATTAGTGCTAGCCTTGTTGGGGTGAGATGGCATCTCATTGTAGTTTTGATTTGCATTTCTCTAATGGCTAATGATGGTGAGCATTTCCTTCTTTAATGAAGTACCTCTTCATATCCTTTGCCCATTTTTTAATTGGGTTGTCTTTTTGTTGTTGAGGTTTTGCAGTATCTTGTAGAAATTAGACCCTGATCGGATATGTGTCATACCCCCAAATTTTTCCCACTCTGTAGGTTGTCTTTGTACTCTTTTGGTGGAGTCTTTTGATGAGCATAAGTGTTTGATTTTTAGAAACTCCCAGTTAGTTTCTCTGCTGGTGTTTGTGCATTGTTCGTTATAGTTTATATTCTATTTATGCCATGTATCAGGGCTCCAAGTGTTGTTCCTATTTTTCTTCCATGATCTTGATTATTTTAGGGTTATGTTTAGGTCTTTGATCCATTTTGAGTTAGTTTTATGTATGGTGTGAGGTATGGGTCTTATTTCATTTTTTTGCAGATGAATATCCAGTTATGCCAGCACCATTTGTTAAAGAGACTGTCTTTTCCCATTTTAGCAGACTTTGGGCCTTTGTCAAATATCAGCTGCTCATAGGTGGATGAATTTATGTCTAGATTCTCAATTCTGTTCCATTGGTCTATGTTTCTGTTCTTTGTACTACTTACTTTCAGTAGAATTAAATTTAGTTTAAAAAAGGAATAATACTTGTCTGATATATGAAAAGTACATAATAAGTGTACTACTTATAATGCTTTTTGAACTGACTGATACAAATACCATATTTTCAGAAACGTTGGAATAAAGTTTTTGATGAATATCCTTAAATTTTGACCTATTTATTTTAAATATCCAAGGTGATACATAGCATTTGCCAGTTCAACATTTTTCACATACTTTTGACTGCACTTTGTTCTGGTTAGCTTAACACTTTTTGTATTTTATGTTTACAAAGCACATTCATTTATCGTTCCTGACTCTTAAAGTATCCCTGGCCCCAAAAACTGAAGTGACCAGATACCACAACATCATGCTTAGGCAGATTTTGATTCCCTTTTGTATTCTATCCATTAATCATAATTCAAGTTTTGATACTCTGGATAGAATGTAGTAACTACATTTCCTGCTAAAATATGCCCTTAATATGTTTCTCTGTCTTTGTAGGACTGCTGTGTAAGCTATGGTGGCATGTGGTACCTTAAAGGGACAGTACAGTCTTGACAATAGTAGTAAACCACTAACCCCAATGAATCCAAGCCTAAGGAAGGACAGCAGAGCCAGCAGAGGTAGAAGTGGAGTCTCAACTTGCTTCAGGAAACACCGAACGAGAAGAGCTGACCATCGCATGGCCTGGGGCATTGCATTGTCCAGTGGACAGAGGTGATCATTCTTAACGGGTTGCAGGGTCAGCTTAAGTTAGATTGCTCCCAGAAGAGACCATCTGGGACCCTCTTTGCAGTACAGTTTGAAATTCCTGATGTATTTTGCTTATTATTTGGTTTCATTCTCATAATAAAGAGAGTGTATATTGAAACGGGCAGGATGATGAAAATCATGGTTTAATATTTTACCTTTTAAACTTAATGCCATTGAGGTCTAAGTTATGTTTACAAGATGAAGAAAATCTCAAGGTTTTTAATATTTAAAATGCCTAGAAGCCAATATTTAGTCTTGGATTATCTATCTGCTAAGACTTCTGCCAATTTCATTAAACAAACCAAATTAAATTGTTTTACTGTTGGGTTTCTGCGAACACTTTACCTTTTAAAACAACCTACGTTACATAGCAGTCTCAACTGTTTACATGAACCATAGCAAAAAAATTAGAATCAAATTCATTTATTCTTGATGTTTGCATAAGGTTGCAAACAAAACGAGGTAAGTATGGAACAATGTATAAGCGAGGTTATCACACTTTGATGTAAAAATTTATATTTTGTGTATTTTTAAAATAAATGCTAACACTAAACTGGCACCATGGTGCTGCTGTCTTCAAATGGTCTTCAGATGTTATTTGTCTATGGTCTTAAAGCAGTAAATGTTCTTTAGAGGGAAGGGCGCTAATAAAGAGCTGGAGAACTCCTTGGAGCAGTGCTGTCCAATAAAAATATTATGCAGGTCACATATGTAATTTGTAAATTTTTTAGTAGCCACATTAAAAAAAATATATATATATAAACAGGATAAATTTTACTGTATTTTATTTAACACAGTATATCCAGAACATCATTTGAACATGTAATCAGAAACTTGATTTTTTTTTTTTTTTTTTTTTGGTACCAAGCCTTCAAAATCTGGTTTATATTTTATACTTATAACATTCAATTTCGACTAGCCACAATTTAAGTGCTCAGTTGCCATGTGTAGCTAGTGGTTACCTCTATTAGATAGCGCAGCCCTAAAGGATTATGAGAAGATACAGTAACAGTAAGCTCGGCCGGGTGAGATGTGCATTTTGTAATATAGGCAGTCCCCAGGTTCTGGCTTAACCTGTAGTTATGATCCAACCCCTGTAAAGCCTATTAAAAATTCAGGGTACATACAATGGTTCGTAATAACAAATGGGCACTACTTTGCTATGCACAACAAAACATTACTATTACTGTATTATGTTACAATGTTTTAATGTATCTGAAAGTGTTTCTTTAACGTTTTTTATGCAGTGAAAGGTACTCTGTATACTAAGACAAACTTAACTAACTGATGTTAGATATGAACCATACCTAACTGTTCCCGACTTATGTACAAATTCAACTTAAAGACAGACTTAGGAACAGCGCTTGTTCATGATCTGGGGACTGCCTATATAAGACTTTTGTTATAATCTCTTTTGTGCAATACAACCACTGCTGTCTGACACTTTAGGTGATGGTCAACCCTGTCCCCAGCCCGAAAGAAAAACATCTATTACTTTAGCCATCAATCAATAAAACATTGATCAGGGATGTACTTTGCAAAGTAAGTATTTAGTGACAGTTTAACAGGGTGATTGTATATTGTGCTCTTGGTTCTAATTGTTAATATACATGAGCCTAAAAAGAGTTAAAAATTACCCAAAACGACCTGGCGTACGTCTCAGTTATTGCATACTAATGTTCTTCCTTTGAAAGGGGAAATCCTTTGTGGTGGTATGGTATTGGAGAATGTTAGCACTAATGTGCAGCAGAACTTACGGGGTATATGGGGAAGTCATAGACTTAAACATTTATAAACATTAATAAACAAAAAAGAATTAAACATTGAATTCAAATAGCTAGAAAAATAAACTTAAAGAATATAGGAGGAGATAATTGTTAAAGAACAGCAAAAATTAACAAGGTAAAAATTGAAATAAAGTAAAATCAGAATAAGATATAGCAGTAGCTGATCAGTTAAGGAAAAAGATGCAAGCCTGAATAGACTCAACGAGATAGGAGAAGTTGCAGAGGAATTAGGTGATTTGTAAAGAAAATATGAATTATGATAATTGGCACACCAGTGAGGATAAATTCAAAAGAGATTCACACTGAGACATAGTCAAATTGTCAAAACCCAGAGACTTTTGAAAGCAGTAGGAGAAAAGCAGCTCTTCACATGCAAGATAATCCTCAGTGGGTGCCGGAAGGCAATGGGATGACATATCTAAAGTCCTGAAGGGAAGAAATGAACTGTCAACAAAGAATTTTTGGCAGAACTGAACCTGGCGAAACTATCCTTCAAGAATAAAGAAGAAATTAAGACATTTCCATTTAAACAAAAGCTGAGAAAGTTCATTACCAGTAGACCTGTCCTGCAAGAAATGCCAAAGCGAGTTCTTTAGGCTGAAATGACAGTAACTCAAAGCCATAAAAAAGCAACACTAGTAAAGGAAACTTATTAAATTATATAAAAGCCAGTATTACTGTACTTTTGGTTTGGTTTGTAAGATCTTTTCCAAGATGATTTAAAAGGCAAATGCATAAAACAATAATTGTAAATCCATGTCAATTGGCATACTATGTATAAAGATGTAATCTGTGACAATAAGAATATAGAGGAGGTGGGACAGATGTATAGGAATGGAGAGTTTATATACTACTGAAACTAAGTTGGTATTATTCAAACTAGATGGTTATAAGTTTCAGATATTATTTGTAATCTTCAAGTAACCACTAAGAAAATAACTAAAAAATTACATAGGAAAGGGACTCAAAAGATTATACTACAAAAAAATTAAGTACAGTAAAAAAAATAATGGGAACACTGAGGACCACAAAGCATATAAAACATACAGAAAATAGCTAAATGGCAGAAGTAAATCCTTATCAGTAATCACGTTAAATGTAAATAGATTAAAATTTCCTAATTAAAAGGCTGAGATTGACAGATTGGATATTAAAAACAAAAGATTTATCTACAGGCTGTTGTTAGGTGCCATCCAGTCAGTTCCAACTCATAGCGACCCAACGCACAACGGAACGAAACACTGCCCAGTCCTGCACCATCGTTAAAATCGTTGTTATGCTTGAGCCCATTGTTGCAACCACTGTTGTCAGTCCACCTCACAGAGTCTTCCTCTTTTCTGCTGATCCTGTACTTTACCAAGCATGATGCCCTTCTCCGGGGACTGATCCCTCCTGACAACATGTCCAAAGTATGCAAGACGCTGCCTTGCCATCCTTGCTTCTAAGGAGCATTCTGGTTGTACTTTTTCTGAGACAGATTTGTTCATTCTTTTGGCAGTCCATAATATATTCAATATTCTTCGCCAACGTGTCTGTCAGTTTGTTGTACTGTGGGGGCTTGCATGCTGCTGTGATGCTGGAAACTATGCCACTGGTATTCAGATACCAACAGGGTCGCCCATGGAGGACAGGTTTCAGCTGAGTTTACAGACTAGGAAGAAGGACCTGGCTGTCTACTTCTGAAAAGCATTAGCCAGTGAAAACTTAATGAATGGTAAGGGAACATTGTCTGATATAGTGCCGGAAGATGAGTCCCCCAGGTTGGAAGGCACTCAAAAGACGACTGGGGAAGAGCTGCCTCCTCAAAGTAGAGTCAACCTTAATGACATGGATGGAATCGTTTTGGGGACCTTCATTTGCTGATGTGGCGTGACTCAAAATGAGAAGAAACAGCTGCAAACATCCATTAATAATCAGAACCTGGCATGTATGAAGTACGAATCTAGGAAAATTGGAAATTGTCAAAAATAAAATGGAACACATAAACATCATATCCTAGGCATTAGTGAGCTGAAATGGACTGGTATTGGCCATTTTGAATCAGAAAATCACATAGTCTACTATGCCGGGAATGACAACTTGAAGAGGAATGGCGTTGCATT
The DNA here is from genome assembly GCF_030014295.1 of Loxodonta africana. Lineage (NCBI taxonomy): Eukaryota > Metazoa > Chordata > Mammalia > Proboscidea > Elephantidae > Loxodonta > Loxodonta africana. Next base: position 78,553,561 of record NC_087353.1, read on the forward strand.
GTCAAAAAGAACATTTTAAAGGTTTATCCTAAAGTACAACACTGTCAGTGATAGGATAAAGTCCATATGCCTACAAGGAAGACCAGTTAATATGACATTTATTCAAATTTATGCACCAACCACTAAGGCCAGAGATGAAGAAATTGAAGATTTTTATCGGCTTCTGCAGTCTGAAATTGATCAAACATGCAGATCGGAATGCATTGGTAATTACTGGTGATTGGAATGTGGAAGTTGGAAACAAAAAAGAAGGATCAGTAGTTGGAAAATATGGCCTTAATGATAGAAACAATGCCGGAGATCAAAGGATAGAGTTTTGCAAGACGAACGTCTTCATTGCAAATACCTTTTTTCACCAACATAAATGGTGACTGTACACATGGACCTTGCCAGATGGAACACACAGGAATCAAGTCAACTAATCTGTGGAAAGAGGCGATGGAAAAGCTCAATATTATCAGTCAGAACAAGGCCAGGAGCCAACTGTGGAACAGACCATCAATTGCTCATATGCAAGTTCAAGCTGAAACTGAAGAAAATCAGCAAGTCCACGAGAGCCAAAATACGACCTTGAGTATATATCCCACCTGAATTTAGAGATCATCTCAAGAATAGATCTGATGCATTGAACACTAATGACCGAAGACCAAACGGGTTGTGGAATGACATCAAGGACATCATACATGAAGAAAGCAAGAGGTCATTGAAGAGACAGGAAAGAAAGAAAAGACCTAAATGGATGTCAGAATAGACTCTGAAACTTGCTCTTGAACATCAAGCAGCTAAAGCAAAAGGAAGAAATGATGAAGTAAAAGAACTGAAGATTTCAAAGGGTGGCTCGAGAAGGCATTATTATAATGACATACGCAAAGAGCTGGAGATAGAAAACCAAAAAGGAAGAACACACTCAGCGTTTCTCAAGCTGAAAGAACTGAAGAAAAAATTCAAGCCTCGAGTTGCAATAGTGAAGGATTCTATGGGGAAAATATTGAACGACACAGGAAGCATCAGAAGAAGATGGAAGGAATACACAAAGTCATCTATAGGTAGTCCCTGACTTGTGATGCATTTGAGGTAGGATGAAGTGCGCTTAAGACCGTCTTTTTTTTGTAGACCTTACTGTTAGTGATATGTACTACATACCGTGTTGCAGCACATAATTTGCTGATGTTATCATTCTCAGTTGTTTAAGATTGGATTTATAAAGATAGTGGTAATAAAAGGCAATAATGAAGAAAACTAAAAAAAAAAAAAGTATTCGATTTACGTCAGAACCAACTTACGACAGAATCATCAGAATGGAGCCTTATTGTAAGTGGGGGACTATCTGTGTAGGCTTTCTACAGGAGACACTCTTTAGATACAAGGACACAAAGAGATTGAAAGTAAAAGAATGGAAAAGATACTCCATGCAAATAGTAATCAAAATTGAGGACATGAACACCACTATAGACCATCTAGACCTAATAAACATATATATAAACAATCCACCCAACAAAAGCAGGATACACATTCTTCTCTAGTGCACACAGATTAGTCCCCAGGACAGAGCATATCCAGGATACACCAGGTCACAAAAAGTCTCAATAAATTTAAAAGATTGAAATCACGCAAACTATCCTCCAACCGCAATGAAATGAAACTAGAATCAATAACGGAAAGAAAACTGGAAATTTCATGAATAAGTGGAAATTAAGTACCACCACTCCAAATTGGGGAGCTCTTGTGGGGCTGTGGTTAAGAGCTCAGCTGCTAACCAAAAGGTCGGCAGTTTGAATCTACTGGCTGCTCCTTGGAAACCCCATTGTGCAGTTCTACTCTGTCCTGTAGGGTTGCTATGAGTTGGAATTGATTCAACGACAATGGGTTTTTTTTTTTTTTTGAGCACCCCAAATTGGAATACAAGAAGTTAAACTCTGTTATAAGGTGACGTGATCTTACATGTAGAAAACCCTAAAAATCCATAAAAAATTGTTAGCGCTAGTAAATGAATTCAACAAAATTGCAGGTTACAAAGTCAACACAAAGATCAGTTGTATTTCTATATGCTAACAATAAACAAGCTGAAAGGGAAATTAAGAATCCGATTCCATATAAAATAGCATCAAAAAGAATGAAATACCTAGGAATACTTTTAACTGAGGAGGTGAAAGACTTGTACACTGAAAACTAGAAAACATTGTTGCAAGAAATTGAAGACCTAAATGCAGGTAATCCCTGACTTAATGATGTATTCATGTTACAACGGACCGCACTTAATGATTGTCAGTGTATCTGGAACGTTGCATCTTCCTAGGAGGAAGTTACGGGAAGATGCTTGCATGGAGTATGAAAGAAATTGCTGAGTTATGTGAACATGCTCCAGGCATTTGATCAGGACAATATGATGGAAGAGATTGCAGGAAAATCATCCATATGGTAAGAACGCTGAATTTAGAACTTGATATCGCTGATACAGAATCACTCATAGATTGTGAGCAAGGGAAATTGATAGATCAGGATTTAATGGATTTTGAAGAGGAAAGAAATGCTGAAGAAAAATGAGGAAAAGGAAGGAGAAAAGTTGTCAAAATTTTTACAGTGAACGGATTAGCTAAACTTTTCTAATGCAGTTAATGGTGTTTTTTCTAAACTAAATCAGGAGCTTCTGTTGCTTGAAAACATGGTCCCAAACACTGATGGCTTTGCTAAAGTCGATAGATTCAGGAAGCAGTAGATTAACTGTGAAATATATGAAGAAAAAAAGAAAAGGACCATATAGGCAACTCTAATTTTCTGACAAGAAACACCATCCCCATTTCCAGGGATAATCCACATGACCCAGAACCTTCCACAAGTGAAGTTATTAGCACAGCTGACAAAACACCAACATCGTCCAACTCTTCATCATTGGAATAAATTTTTGTGATTTGTGTATTTTTTAATGTATGTATATATTAATGTATCTGTAAAAACCCTCACAACTGGACCAATAAGCAACATCATGACGAACGGAGAAAAGATTGACGTTGTTAAGAATTTCCTTTTACTTGGATCCAGAGTAAATGCCCATGGAAGCAGCAGTCAAGAAATCAGGTGACATTGCATTGAGCAAATCCGCTGCAAAAGACCTCTTTAAAGTGTTGACAAGGATGTCACCTTGAGGACTAAGGTGCACCCGACCCAAGCCATGGTGTTTTCAGTCACCTCCTGTGCATACAAAAGCTGAAGAGTGAATAAGGCAGGCCAAAGAAGAAATGATGCCTTTGAGTTATGGTGCTGGCAGAGAACGTCGAATATACCATGGATTGCCAGAAGGAACAAATAGGTTTTGGAAGAAGTACAGCCAGAATGCTCCTTAGAAGCAAGGATGGCAAGACTTCATCTTATTCACTTTGGACATGTTATCAGGAGGGACCCTGGAGAAGGACATTGTCTTAGTTATCTAGCGCTGCTATAAAGGAAATACCACAGGTAGATGGCTTTAACAAAGAGAATTTTATTCTCTCATGGTCTAGGAGGCTAGAAGTCCAAATTCAGGGTGCCAGCTCCAGGGGAAGGCTTTCTCCCTCTGTTGGCTCTGGGGGAAGGCCTTTGTCATCCATCTTCCCCTGGTCTAAGAGCTTCTCAGTACAGGGACCCTGGGTCCAAAAGATGTGCTCCCCTCCTGGCTCTTCATTCTTGGTGGCATGAGGTCCCTCTCTTCTTCTTGATTCTCCTTTATATTTCAAAAGAGGTTGACACAAGATATAACCTAATCCTGTAAATTGAGTCCTGCCTCATTAACCTACCTCTCTAATCTTGCCTCATTAACATCATAGAGGCAGGACTTACAACACATAGGAAAATTACATCAGATCACAAAATGGACAGCCACACAATACTGGGAATCCTGGCCTAGCCAAGTTGACACATATTTTGGGGGGACACAATTCAACCCATAACACTTAGAAGACTGACAATTCCCAATTTCAAAACTTACTTTGAAGTTATAGTATTCAAAACAGTGTGGTACTAGAGTGTGTCTATAACATAAGGTTGTAGACATACAGGCTTATGAAATAGAATAGAAAGCCCAGAAATAAACCTTCCATAATGGTCAATTGATTTTATTTTTTAATTCTAGTGAAAATATTCGCACCAAAGCATTTGCCAATACAACTGGTCAATTGATTTTTTGCAAGGGTGCACAAGATTATTCAATGGGGAAAGGGCAATCTTTTCAGTAAATAAGCTGAGACAACTAGTTCTCTGCATGCAAAAGAACGAAGTTGCACCCTTACACCATATACAAAATTTAACTCAAAATGGATGAAAGTAGGACCATGGTCTTGAGGAACATGTCGGTCATTTGGCATAATAAAACTCATAATGTTTATGTTCTACATGCTGGTTTGGTGACCAGTGTCTCGGGGATCTTTAAAGCTTGTGAGTGGCCACCTAAGATACATGCAACTGTCGGTCTCTATAAATTCAGATCAAAAAAGAAGAAAACCAAAGACCCAAAGAAGAAAATAGTCTACAGGACTAATTGTATGAACCACAGCCTCATCTACCCTGAGACCAGAAGAACAAGATGGTGCCCAGCTACCACTATCAACTGTTCTAATCAGGGCCACAATAGATGGATCCTAATAGAATGGGAGAAAAGTATGGAACAGAACCTCAAATTCTTACAAACAAAACGGGACTTACCGTACCGGTTGAAACTGGAGGACTCCCTAAGACCACTGCTCTGAGGTACTCATTATTCACAATAGCCAAAAGGTGGAAACAAGGGTCTATCAACAGATGAATGGATAAACAAAAGGTGGTATATACATACAATGAAATATTATTCAGCCATTAAAAGGAGTGAAATTTTGATAATACTACAACATGGATGAACCTCGAAAACACTATGCTAAGTGAAATAAGCCGGATACAATAGCACAAATATTGTGTGATTCCATTTATATGAAATCTTTAGAATAGCTGAATTCAAAGTAGAATAGTGGCTACTGGGGGCTAGTGTGGGAGAGGGAGAGAAAAGAGGAATGGGGATTTATTGCTTAAGGGTACAGAGTTTCTGTTTGGGATGATTTAATTCTGAAAATTGATAGTGGCAATGGTCACACATTGTAAATGTACTAAATGCAACTGAATTGTACACTTACAAATGATTAAAATGGTAAACTTTGTTATGTACAATTTACCACAATACAAGAAAAATTGTGGGAAAAAACTAGCTGGAGAGAAAATTTCAACAGATAATTATTAGAGAAGGCCCAGAAATTGTTAACTGCTGTGGAGTTGGCCCTTGACTCGTGTGACGCGATGCACAATAGAATGAAATGCTGCCCAGTCCTGCACCATCCCCATGACTGGGTGCAGATTGGGCTGCTGTGATCCGTAAGGCTTTCACTGGCTGATATTTGGAGGTAGATCACCAGGCCTTTCTTCCTAATCTCAGGAAGCTCTGCTGAACGCTGTTCAGCATCATACCAGTAAGCAAGCTGCTGCTGACAGACGGGCAATGGCTGCACATGACACGTATTGGCCAGAAATTGAACCTAAGTCTCCCGCACGAAGGCGAGAATTCTACCACTGAATCACCGGTGGCCTCCTAGATTTTATCGGTTGAATTGTATCAAGTCTTTAAGACACAACAAACACTAGGGTTAAACTTCAGCATGTAAAGCAGAGTCTCCAAATTCTTAAGAAGCACCTATAAAACCTGACGAAGATAGTATGATATGAATAAAAATCCTAAGTAATGGATTCCAGCAGCATATTAAAGAAACGGTCCAGCAGCATACTAGGTATATGCAAGGAGGATGTTATTAAGAATAACTGCCATAACAAGTGAGAGAGCATCTATTAATACAGCTCACCCTATGCATAGGTAAAACCAGAAAAGTCATTGTCTTAGAGACCAAGATGGACAATTCGTTCTTGATATAAATTCGTCAAAGTAGGGAGAGATGGATTCTTTTCTCTCTAAATTTTATTTATTTTGTTGTTGGGAATATACACAGCAAAATATACACCAATTCAACTGTTTCTACACGTACAATTTAGTGACAATGATTACATTTTGAGTTGTGCAACCATTCTCACCCTCTTTTTCCGAGTTGTTCCTCCTGCATTAACATAAACTCACTGGCCCCTAAGGTGCCTATCTAATCTTTTGAATTGCTGTTGTCAATTTGATCCCATACAGACAGTTCTTAAAAGAGTATAATGCTCAAGATAGACCTTTTTTACTAGTTAAGCTAAACTATTGTTTGGTTTTAAGAAGGCTACAGGGGATATTTTTGGTTTCAGGTTTAAAGATTATCTCAGGGCAATAGTTTCAGGAGTTCATCTACCCTCTGATAGATGGGTTCTTGATTAACATGATTAAATAATAAAAAAGCATCATGGTAAATCAAACACTGGACAGGATTGAGACAAACATGTTTACTCTCACCCTAATTATTTCATACTCTGGATATACTAGTTGGAGCAGTCACACAATAAGAAAAAAATGAATAGAAATTAAAAACCAAAAAACCAAACCCAGTGTCGTCGAGTCAATTCCGACTCATAGCAACCCTATAGGACAGAGTAGAACTGCCCCATAGAGCTTCCAAGGAGCACCCGGTGGATTCGAACTGCTGACCCTTTGGTTAGCAGCTGTAGCATTTAACCACTGTGCCACCAGGGTTTCCAATAAGGAGTCAAAATTAACAATTTTTTTTTTAGGTATATCGAGAAAATGAACTAAAAAATATTCTCAATAAGAATTCAACAAGTTAGCTGGAATCAATGTCTTTCCCTTATGCAACTAGTTACAAAATATAACAGAGGAAAAATCCCATTTACAATGCCCAGGAGATAAACTTTTAAAACTGTAGGACCTAATGATAAAAACTTATTCATATAAAGACCTGATGAATAAATGGAAAGAGATGTAGCCATGTTTTTAGATAGCACTCTCTGTATCATGTTTGTTCTTAATTTGATCTATTTCTTTAACTTGATCACAATAAAGGTATCACATTTTCACCAACCAGACAAGCTAATCTCCAAGTCCATATTGGAAAAGATATGCAAAAAAAAAAAAAGTCCTGGAAAATTCTCCAAGAGTAATATACTCAGAATATTTTTGGAAGAATATAAAAGTGGTAACTGTGGAGGAGATAGGTTGGGTGATCAGGAAACACAGGGAGACTTACTTTACAAACTCTTTATAGCATTTGAAAAATTTAAAAAAATGTTTCACTGATGTTTTAAATAATTCAAAAACAAAACTAATTTAGATATATGATGCTCATTTAAACGCTTGGATAGTCTAAAATTTCTTTCCTGTGCTTGAATGGTCAAATGCTTTGAGAATCAACTAGTCAAATGCCATTAATTCAAAACCAAGTCTGACATTTCTGAAATAGTGAAAATTACATACAGTATATAAATTTGAAAATGTTTTTCAATTATAATTTTTTTGTGATTTAGGTGAAAGTTTACAGAGCAGCTATTAAAATATCAAGCTACAATGAAAAATCACACTAGATGAATGAAAATGATTGTAGAACAGAAATCCAAATTCATGTAGAAATTTAGTACTGATACTGGTGGCATTTCAAGTGATGAGGAGGCAACTAAACTGAAGTTCAGGTGGATCAAAGAGTTGGCAAACAAAAGGAACAAAGTGTTAGTAATTTTTCTTTGTTATAACCAGGTGGGGAGGGCATTAGGCAAGACACAAAACTCTCAAAGATTGAGAACTACATCAAAAGTGTAAGACTTTACTTGGCAAAAATGCTATTAACAAGGTAAAAATTACAAGTAAATGAGAAATATTTGCAATTTCTAATGCAAAGGTGAATTTTTAAATGCTAGAACTCTTAAAAATACAAGTGGCTTCACAGATTAAAAAAACACTTGACCTTATTAATAAAAGGCAAGTTTAAACTTCAACAAAACACCATTTTTCTCATTAGTTTGGCAAGGGTCAAAAAGTTTACTGGGACAGGTCTAGGAAAATAGACATCCTGATACATTTGTTGGTGGGAGTGTTATCAGTAAACCCGGTAATATCAAAATGCTCCTATCTTTTTGATTCCACTTCTATGAATTTATCTTCTAGATATACTCACCAATGTCCAAAGATGAAGAGGTCATTGCAGATTATTTTTTGGGGGGGTGGGAGGGGTAGTAGTGAAAGACTAGAGACAACCTTCCCACCAGGGACTATTTAAATAAATTACACATCTATAGGCTGGAATACTATACAACAAACAAAACCTGCCGCTGTTGAGTAGATTCCAACTCAAAGCGACCCCAGAGGACTGAGTAGACCTGCCACTACACCACCAGGGTTTTTGTTTGTTTGTTTGTTTTGTTTTTTAAATCACCCTATATATTTCTACAAATAAGAGTATTCTATAAGACTGAATGATGTATCTTTTCTTAAAATTTTTATTGTGCTTTAAAGTTTACAAATCGTGTCAGTCTCTCATACAAAAACTTAAAATAACACCTTGCTATACACTCCACAAATTTTTTTTTTTTATATACTCCTAGTTGCTCTCAGCCTAATGAGACAGCACACTCCTCTCCACCCTGTATTTCCATGTCCATTCAGTCAGCTTCTGTCCCCCTCGGCCTTCACATCTCCCTTCTAGGCAGGATCAGCCCACATAGTCTCATGTGTCTACTTGATCCAAAAGGCTCACTCCTCACCAGTATTTTCTATCGCAATCCCTGTCTGAAGAGTTGGCTTTGGGAATGGTTCCTGTCTTGGGCTAACAGAAGGTCTTAGGGACCATGACCTCTGGGGTCCTTCTTGTCTCAGACTATTAAGTCTGGTCTTTTTACGAGAATTTGAGATCTGCATCCCACTGTTCTCCTGCTCCTTCGGGGATTCTCTGTCCTGTTCTCTGTCATGGCAGTCATCTGAATGATATATCTTTACCTGATACTCTACACTTTTTATGAGAGCTATGGTAGTATTCCAGGAGTCCTGGTGGCACAGTGGTTAAGAGCTTGGCTGCTAACCAAAAGGTCAGCAGTTCAAATCCACCAGCCACTCCTTGGAAACTATATGGGGCAGTTCTCCTCTGTCCTGCACGGTCGCTATGAGTTGGAATCGACTTGACAGCAACGGGTATATGGGTGTGGGGTGATACACTTCTGTGCCAAAATATACACAGAACATTTTGGAAGAATATAAAATAAAGTGGTAACTGGTTGATCCTGGGGAGGAGATAGGTTGGGTGATCAGGAAACAGGGAGACTTACATTACAAACTATAGCGTTTGAAATTAAAAAAAAAATTTTTTTTTTTGCTGATGTTTTAACTTAAATAATTCAAAAACAAAACTATCAGGTGGACACTTGAGACTGTGTTGGCTTCTCCTGTCTGGAGGGGGGATGGGAGGATAGAGAGAGTTGGAAGCTGGCAAAATTGTCACAAAAGGAGAGACTGGAAGGGCTGACTCATTAGGGGGAGAGCAAGTGGGAGTACGGAGTAAGGTGTATATAAACTTATATGTGACAGTCTGACTCGATTTGTAAATGTTCACTTGAAGCTCAATAAAAATTAATAAAAAAAAACTAATTTAGATATGATGCTCATTTAAATGTTTGGATAGTCTAAAATTTCTTTCCTTTGCTTGAATGATCAAATGTTTTGAGAATCAACTAGTCAAATGCCATTAATTCAAAACCAAGTCTGAGATTTCTGAAACAGTAAAAACTACAGTGTATAAATTTGAAAATGTTTTTCAATGATAATTTTTTTGTGATTTAGGTGAAAGTTTACAGAGTGAATTAGTTTCTTATTCAAAAATGTATACACAAATTGTTTCATGGCATTGGCTGCAGCTCCTGGTTGTGTCAGCATGCTCCCCTTTTCCCTTTCCACTCTGGGTTCACCCAGACCATTCATCCAGTGTCCCTGATCCCTCCTGCCTTCTCGTCTTTGTTCCTGGGGGCAGCTGTTGCCCATTTGATCTTGTATACATTCCTCACGTGTATTTGTCCTATAGCCCTGCCTAACCTTTGGCTGAAAGGTGAACTTCAGGAATGGCTTCAAGTCTGAGTTAGAAGGGTGTCCGGAGGCCACAGTCTCGGGGGTTCCTCCAGTCTCTGTCAGACCAGTAAGTCTTGTCTTTTTTGTGAATTTGATCATTTGTTCTACATTTTTCTCCAGCTATGTCTGGGACCCTCTATTGTAATCCCAGTCAGAGCAGTCGGTAGTGGTAGCCCGACACCATCTACTTCTGGTCTCGGGATCGTGTGGGCTGTGGTTCATGTGTTCCATTAGTCCTTTGGACTAATTGCTCTCTTGGGTTTTTAGTTTTTTGTTTTTTTTTTTTTAAGTCTCTTTTGTTCTGGACTAGAAAGGACTGATAGTTGTAACTTAGATGGCCGCTCATAAGCTTTTAAGACCCCAGACGCTACTCACCAAAGTAGGATGTAGAACACTGTCTAATCATAAAGTAATTTTAATCAACACTAACCAAAACCAAACTAAAAACCCATTGCCGTCGAGTGGATTCTGACTCATAGTGACTCTACAGGACAGAGCAGAAATGCCCCGTACAGTTTCCAAGGAGCACCTGGTGGATTCAAAACATCAACTTTTTGGTTAGCAGCTGTAGCTCTTAACCACTACACCACCAGGGTTTGCAACACTAGGTGTAGTGTTCATAGACACGTTTTAATGAAGATTAATTTTAGCATATTATATAACTATATGTGAACTTGAGCAGAGTTTGTGCTGAGTTACACAATCCCAAGGACCTGTTTAAGAGGAAAAAAAAAAAATCAAATCTTCCTAGAGCTACTTGTTAGATGAAGGAAAAAAAAAAAGGATTTGTTAGAAGGGAAAAAAGGAGTTATAATAGTGAAATGGTGTAAGCTTAAAATAAACAATAGATCCATTTGGTCCTTTTCATAGGTAGCTTTATTTGGTTTTTAGAAAAATATATACAATAATCCAAACCTCAGTTCTCTTAAATAGTTTTAAATTAAAAGTATGCAAGTGAGAGGGTGAATATATTTTTACAGTTGGAACACACAATACTGTTTAATGAAGTGGCAGAAAGGAATTTCTGCAGCAAGTCAACAACATTTACAGGAATGACAGGAACTGAGCAAGAGCAGCTTGTGGCCAGCAGGTCAGCCAGCTCATGGACACGTAGAACGAATAGTTTGATCTTCCCTCTTTAGTTAAAATTTGAGAAAGGAATTAAACATTTACATATTCATCTATCCTAAATGTCAGATAAACACATTGAGTAAATGCCTTGAGTAAAAACATTTGAATTCATGGGTGGCCCTCTAGGGTGTGTGCTAACAAGCTAATTTTGATCAAATCAAAGCTTGCCCTTTCAGGTTGGTATTCAGTTCAATTTAGATATATTACGTGTTACCTGCCAGTCACAGTTCAACTGGTGGAGATGTAACAAAACCCAAGGGCTTGGAGTATTTGTTAATGCCATTTATTCTGGATTAGACCCCTGTTTTCTCCTGAACAGTCTTCTTAATGAAGTCACAGTATCCAACAGCGTTTTGCAAGATGTTTCAGTTTGGCTGCCCCTTCCCTGGTTTCTAGGTGACTTTTAAGCCGAGAGGCAGGAGGAGCTGCCTTAGCTTTGCTTCAGCTCTGCCCTTTTCACCACGCTGCAGTCACTACAGGAGCCGTGGTGGCACAACGGTTAAGCATTAGGCTGCTAACCGAAAGGTCAGTGGTTCAAATCCACCAGCGGCTCTGAGGGAGAAAACACCTGGCCATCTGTTCTCATAAATATTTCAGCCTAGGAAACCTCACGGGGCAGTTCTACGCTCTCACATAGGGTCACTATGAGTTGGAGATCGACTCAAAACAGCACACAACAACAACATAGTTACTACCAACCTACTTCTCCAGGAATGTTCATTTTCCCTCCACTGGTTTGGGGGCTTTTCCAGGAGTCAAAGCCTAATCAGTGTGCCTGCCAGAGGCCAGTTTGTCATGGAATTTCCTGGAGCGCTTAAAGGGAACTGGACTGTAGAACTGACACCAGCAGCCACCTCTTTTCCTCGCTGTACATATTTGCCAAATAAGCAATGCAAGGAGGAAACGTCATAAGCAACATCAGACTAACTCTACAAACACTTTTGGGAGAGAGAGGTGATAGGAAATAGGCAAATTAGTAGAAGAGCTGTCGGTTCAGTTAAGAATGAGAGGAGAGAGACCGGTATTTTGTTCTCTGTTCATCTATCTCCTGCTTGGTTTTCTTGATGCAACTAAAGATCTCCTTAAAAAGCACTTTGTATTCTGGAGGCGTTGCAGCAGTGGGGGAATCGATGGGCTCTGGGGTAACAGAGATCAGCTCCCAGCTTCCAGCGCCGGGCTCAGGCTGGGCCTTCACTCCAGACAGGTCCTTGGCTGGAGCCCTGGAGGTCTGCACAGCCTTGTGTGACAGGGAGTCCTGTTCCTGCTGGCACTTCTTCAGCAGCTCTTCATACTTCACCTTCAGGGCGCTGTACTGAGTGTCCACTTCATGCAGAAGGGAGATGCCCCTCTGCTTCACAGCCTTGGCCCTCCTGATGCAGGTCTCCTCATGGCCCTTCACGATGTCACCCCCCGCCAAGCTGCTCAGGACCGTCTCACTGCTGCTGCGCTTGAGAGGCTTTCTAGGTGCTTCCGGCACAGTTAGGAACATCTCCTCCAGCAGACTCTGGCCAGGCTCTTTGAAAGGGACAAACAGCGAGTCTGACACCAGCTTCTCAACCCCATTCCCCAAAGGGTGCTCCGACTGCAGCATCTGCCGCATCTCGGCCACCTCAGCCTCCAGCTCCCGTGCCCGTGCTTGGTAGGCATCCATGGCCCCCAGCTGCTGTTCTAGTTCACTGTTCTCCTTTAGCACAAGCCCATATTCCTCCTCCATAGTCACCCGCTTCTGCCGCTCCAGGCTCAGCTGGGCCTGTAACATTGTCACTGTTTTTTTCAAGTGTTCATTTTCTTCTTCATCAGGGCTTCGCTGACTTTGCAAGGAAGTTATCTTCTCAGCAAACACATGATCATACACAAAGTGTCTAGGGGAAAAATGTTGAAAGAAGATATTACACAGGTCAAGTGAGAATGAAAAGACAAGACATTTAATGTTTTCAATGAAATATTTTAAAGGTGCTGTGGCAGAGACTTGTTTTCAGCGTATTCTCACACTAGGGCAGTGGTTAAAATAAAATTATGTGAGGCTGGTAAATAAACACATGTAAGAAAATAATCTTTGTGACTAATTAAAAAAAAAAATATATGTATTAAAAGTAGCAGAACACCCATTCCCAAAGACTGGTAGTAGGACAGCTACCTCATAAGGAAATTAGAACAACCCAATGGGTTTCAGCCTTGGCTGCATATTAGAATCACCCGGGTAGTCTTAAAGACACTGATGCCTGGGCCCCACCTCCTCAGATTCTGACCTAGGTGCACTGTGGCCTGGACACCGGGATTATTAATCACACTCTCCAGGTGATCAATGATGGGCAGCCAAGGCTGAGAACCATTACTGTAGTGCTTTTTAACCAGAGTCTCCTGGGAAGCTGTTCACCCATACCTAGAGATTCAGATTGAGGCCAAGGGAGTCCTTGGTATTTCCATGTTGAGAAACTTGCGCAGGTGATTTTGATACACACAACCAAGGTTGAGAACCACCCTCTCCTGCTCAGAGTCTTAAACAGCTGTATCTATATTTCATTGTGTGATTCTTTGCTTATCTGCCTCTCCACTGGACTGAAAGCTCCAAGAGGGTGGGAACCATGTCTATTTTGTTTGCCATAGATTCCTCATGTCCGGCATAACACCTGACATAAAAGAGGCACTCAATACACAGTTCCCACATAAAGACTCAATCTTATCACTCTAAATTATAAAGGCATTTATGTAGACAAAGAAAAAAAAAAACTTCTGTTCACCTAGATTTTTTTATTGAAATTTCAATTTTTCTTCACTCTAATGTGAGATCATAACCCAAAAATCTGTAAAAGTGTGTCAGAAGTCCTTCACCTTATTTTAAACTAAGATTTAATTCAGCAAAAGCACTGAAATAAATGCTCTCAAGCCTCTCTTTAAAAAATGAGTTTTCACAGAATTACTAATATCAAAGAGCTCCCTAATTTGTATGTTTACGTTAAATGGCTTTGTTCACATCACTGGCGGTTTAAAGGGCCAGGTGGGTTTCTTAAAAAGGGTACTCTTACTCCTCTGGAATCCAGACTGTCAGTGACAGGAGAAGCTCCCTGTCTGTAAGGCTACGGAAAGGCAGGCCCTTACTGGCGAAGGTCATACAGCTCTTTCAGACACGAGAAGCTGGGCGCCGCTCTCTGCTGCTCACATCTCCCCTGCTTCCTTCTCCCTTGGCCAGATGACTTCAGCTCCTCCACTTGGCTGTGAAGATGATCAATGTTGGTTTGTAGGCATTCAATCGTTTCAGTCAGACTGTGAGGAACAGAAAAAAGCCAAGTGCTGCTTGTCACATTAGATTAAGGGGATAAGCAGTAACAGATTAGTTGAGAACCACTCAAACTGGCTTTTCTTAATTGGAAAGCACTTCTATTTAATCTCCATTGTCCATAAGGAACAAAATTAAACCTTACTCCATACTGACCCCCCAAGTGTCTGTCAGTTTGTCGTACTATGGAGGCTTGTGTGTTGCTGTGATGCTGGAAGCTATGCCACTGGTATTCAGATACCAGCAGGGTCACCCACGGAGGACAGGTTTCAGCTGAGCTTCTAGACTAAGACAGACTAGGAAGAAGGACTGGCAGGCTACTTCTGAAAAGCATTAGCCAGTGAAAACCTTATGAATAGCAGCGGAACATTGTCTGATATAGTGCTGGAAGATGAGCCCCCCAGGTTGGAAGGCACTCAAAAGATGACCAGGGAAGAGCTGCCTCCTTGAAGTAGAGTTGACCTTAATGACGTGGATGGAGTAAAGCTTTCGGGACCTTCATTTGCTGATGTGGCACGACTCAAAATGAGAAGAAACAGCTGCAAACATCCATTAATAATCGGAACCTGGAATGTACGAAGTATGAATCTAGGAAAATTGGAAACCGTCAAAAATGAAATGGAAGGCATAAACATCAATATCCTAGGCATAACTGAGCTGAAATGGACTGGTATTGCCCATTTTGAATCAGACAATCATATAGTCCACTATGCTGGGAATGACGGCTTGAAGAGGAATGGTGTTGCATTCAGCGTCAAAAAGAACGTTTCAAGATCTATCCTGAAGTACAACCCTGTCAGTGATAGGATAATATCCATACGCCTACAAGGAAGACCAGTTAATATGACTACTATTCAAATTTATGCACCAACCACTAGGGCCAAAGATGAAGAAACAGAAGATTTTTATCAGCTGCTGCAGTCTGAAATCGATGGAACATGCAATCAAGATGCATTGATGATTACTGACAATTGGAATGCGAAAGTTGGAAACAAAGAAGGATCAGTAGTTAGAAAATATGGCCTTGGTGACAGAAACAATACCAGAGATCAAATGAGGGAATTTTGCAAGACCAACAACTTCTTCATTGCAAATACCTTCTTTCACTAACATAAACAGTGACCATACACATGTACCTCGCCAGATGGAACACACAGAAATCAAACTGACTACATCTGTGAAAAGAGATGATGGAAAAGCTCTATATCATCAGTTAGAACAAGGCCAGGGGCCGACTGTGGAATAGACCATCAATTACTCACATGGAAGCTCAAGCTGAAACTGAAGAAAATCAGAGCAAGCCCACGAGAGCCAAAATATGACCTTGAGTATATCCCGCCTGAATTTAGAGACCATCTGAAGAATAGATTTGATGCGTTGAACACTAGTGATCAAAGACCAGACGAGTTGTGGAATGACATCAAGGACACCATATTTGAAGAAAGCAGGAGGTCACTGAAAAGACAGGAAAGAAAGAAAAGACCAAGATGGATGTCAGAGGAGACTCTGAAACTTGCTCTTGAGCATTGAGCAGCTAAAGCAAAAGGAAGAATTCAGGAAGTAAAAGAACTGAACGGAATATTTCAAAGGGCGTCTCGAGAAGGCAAAGTAAAGTATTATAATGACATGTGCAAAGAGCTGGAGATGGAAAACCAAAAGGGAAGAACACACTTGGCGTTTCTCAAGCTGAAAGAACTGAAGAAAAAATTCAAGCCTCAAGTTGCAATAGTGAAGGATTCTATGGGGAAAATATTCAATGATACAGGAAGCATCAAAAGAAGATGGAAGGAATACACAGAGTCATTATACCAAAAAGAATTAGTCAATGTTCAACCATTTCAAGAGGTGGCATATGATCAGGAACTGATGGTACTGAAGGAAGAAGTCCAAGCTGCTCTGAAGGCATTGGTGAAAAACAAGGCTCCAGCAATTGATGGAATATCAATTGAGATGTTTCAACAAACAGATGCAGTGCTGGAAGTGCTCACTCGTCTTATGCCAAGAAATATGGAAGACAGCTTCCTGGCCAACTGACTGGAAGAGATCCATATTTATGCCTATTCCCAAGAAAGGTGATCCAACCAAACGTGGAAATTATAGAACAATATCATTAATATCATACCCAAGCAAAATTTTGCTGAAGATCATTCAAAAACGGTTGCAGCAGTATATCAACAGGGAACTGCCAGAAATTCAGGCTGGTTTCGGAAGAGGACGTGGAACCAGGGATATCATTGCTGATGTCAGATGGATCCTGGCTGAAAGCCGAGAGTACCAGAAGGATGTTTACCTGTGTATTATTGACTATGCAAAGGCATCCGACTGTGTGGATCATAACAAACTATGTGCTCATGAGGAACCTTTACATAGATCAAGAGGCAGTTGTTTGGACAGAACAAGGGGATACTGATTGGTTTAAAGTCAGGAAAAGTGTGCGTCAGGGTTGTATTCTTTCACCATACCTATTTAATCTGTATGCTGAGCAAATAATACGAGAAGCTGGACTATATGAAGAAGAATGGGGCATCAGGATTGGAGGAAGACTCATTAACAACCTGCGTTACGCAGATGACACAACCTTGCTTGCTGAAAGTGAAGAAGACTTGAAGCACTTACTAATGAAGATCAGAGACCACAGCCTTCAGTATGGATTGCACCTCAACATAAAGAAAACAAAAATCCTCACGACTGGACCAATGAGCAACATCATGATAAATGGAGAAAAGATTGAAGTTGTCAAGGATTTCATTTGAGTTGTATCCACAACCAACAGCCATGGAAGCAGCAGTCAAGAAATCAAAAGACATATTGCACTGCTGTAAAGGACCTCTTCAAAGTGTTGAAGAGCAAAGATGTCACCCTGAAGACTAAGGTGCACCTGACCCAAGCCGTGGTATTTTCAATCATATCATATGCATGTGAAAGCTGGACAATGAATAAGGAAGACCGAAGAAGAGTTGACCCCTTTGAATTGTGGTGTTGGTGAAGAATATTGAATATACCATGGACTGCCAAAAGAACGAACAAATCTGTCTTGGAAGAAGTGCGGCCAGAATACTCCTTAGAGGCAAGGATGGCAAGACTGCGTCTTACATACTTTGGACATGTTGTCAGGAGGGATCAGTCCCTGGATAAGGACATCATGCTTGGCAGAGTACAGGGTCAGCGAAAAAGAGGAAGACCCTGAATCAGGTGGATTGACACAGTGGCTGCAACAATGAGCTCAAGCATAACGATTGTAAGGATGGCGCAGGACGAGGCAGTGTTTCATTCTGTAGTGCACAGGGTCACTATGAGTCAGAACCGACTCGATGGCACCTAACAACAACAACAACCATACTGACCCGAACCCATTATACCATGTTCTATCCTATTGTATACTAATAACTCCCCTTAGGACTTCCTTCGGAGCGCTGGTGGTGCAGTGGTTATCTGGCTGCTAACCAAAAGGTCGGCAGTTCGAATCCACCCTGTGGGGCAGTTCTACTTTATCCCATAGGGTCGTGATGAGTTGGAATCCACATGGTGGCAGCAGTTTTTTCTTTTTTTTTTAGGGCTTCCTTCATGGATTCTAGTGAGTTTACCTCAGAATCTTTTGCTGTGAAGCCTTGCTGTCAGCAACTAGTTTTTGATTTGTTTCTTCCAGTTCCCTCGCTGTGACATCTAATTGCTCATAAACCTTTGCATGTTGCTCATTCATCTGCCGTAGAAGCTCCACCTGTTTGGTCAGATACTGAAAGAGAAGATGATTGTGACCAGGTTACACACTTCAGAGAAGATATCACAGGTTTATTTTATGAGAAGAAGAACTTTAAATCCCAATTAAACTACCTGTTTTAATAGGAAGTGAGTACAGACCATCCTTTTTTTTTTTTAAATTTCCCTAATGCTTACCCATACCCATAAGTATGGTGAGTACATAGTACATAAAACTGTTACTCAACAGGAAAATCTAAAGTGAGACATGATAATCTCACAAGAGAAAAAACATGGAACAAGTGATCAATGTTTAAGCAAAAGGTATCATGTTTAACAGAAAAATAAATAAAGCCTAAACTGGAGAATTTTAGATGATTTTTACTTGAAAAAAGATATCAATTTTTTTCTGAGTGAGGCATTCTGGACAAACAATAGTGAAAAGCACATTGAGTTTATCACAAAGCCATATTTTAGCTTAATACATTTCAAAGACCCTTGTTAAGGACAGAACATCCAGAAAGAAGCTCAATAAAGACACGGAAGATCTAAATGCCGTAATCA
Source organism: Loxodonta africana (assembly GCF_030014295.1). Taxonomy (NCBI): domain Eukaryota; kingdom Metazoa; phylum Chordata; class Mammalia; order Proboscidea; family Elephantidae; genus Loxodonta; species Loxodonta africana. Next base: position 78,572,265 of record NC_087353.1, read on the forward strand.
ACCAACCTGACCTCGTAGACATATACAGAACATTCCACCCAACAGCAACCAAGTATACTTTCTTTTCTAGTGCACATGGAACATTCTCTAGAATAGACCACATATTAGGTCATGAAGCAAGCCTTAGCAGAATCCAAGCCCCTTGTTATTTTTAATTCTGTGAGAATGTTACCACCATAATCCTCTTTATCCCTGAGAAAGCTACCAGATTATTTTGGTTCTGCTAAAACCCCTTTCTAAAGGGCCAAAGGTAAAGGGTAATAACCAGTCTTAATGCTTAGTGGTAATTCACCTTGGCTCTCTCCCTTATCCAACTCCACCTAAGACACTGGAACACAGTACGTGTTCCAAATCAAACAGTCATGATGTTTCTCTGGGGCACAACTGGAAAACAAAGTAGGTTTGAGGCATTACCAATGATCACATGTAACGGATCAAAGACATGACCTTAAAAACACTATTCTTCAGGCATTTTATACAACTATGCAAGTATTTGCAAGGCTAACAGATTTCTTTCAAAGAACAGGCTAAAGGATATTCAATGGGCTTTTCTTAACAGCAGTGTGGTAGGGCTGAATAAAGCATATAAGCCTTTTTTTCCCCCTCAAACTAGACATCACTCACTAGCAATGTGTTGAGCAAACAAACACAACCTCTCAACTTCAGCTTCTTCACTTGAAACCCTTGGGGCCAGGCGTGGTTCAGAAAACTCTTTGAATTTTATAAAGACAATACGGTGCATGTACCCCAGTGCGGTCTGGGCAGCACCTTGTAGTCCAGCATTGGTGTTTCTGCATCAAAGAGCAGAAATCAAGATTGTAAGCAGCCTCACATCAGTTCAGGTCAGGGTTTGCTACCAGATGAATGTGCTGCGAACTTGAGGGAAAAAAAATCTTGGTTTATAAAGCTTTTTGAGCTGGGAAATAAGGGGTTGTGAACCTATTAGCACCTACCTTGCAGGGCTGAAAGGAAACACAGAGTGTGTTTATTCTTCACTCTCTAAAACATCCCCAGTTTCTCTTGGTCCCTTGGAAATCAACCGCTAGTTCTCATGGGGGAAGCTTTTTCAGAACTGTATGAGTATGACATTAATACTACCTCCACTGATGAAAATGTGCTCAATCGTTCATGAACGATGGAGGGAGAAAAGGATTGAGAACCACAGGAATACACGTAATAGCTGCAGAAGTCTTACAAGCTCCTTTATACCAAGTAAATGCTCATTTAAACTGACATACCAACTGTGTGTAGATATTTTAGGTCTCAAGTATTCTTTGGGACTGATTTACAACAACTTAAAAAAAAAAAAAAACAGGCTATGTACAAACCAAATCAAAGCAAAGCAAACCAAACCCAAACTTATTGCTGTCGAGTTAATTCCAACTCATAGCGACGCTACTGAACAGAGTAGAACTGCCCTATCGGGTTTCCAAGCATCAGCTAGAGGATTTGAACTGCTGACCCTTTGGTTAGTAGCCAAGCTCTTTTTGTGTACCTTTTTTAGTTATTTTCTTAGTGGTTACTATGAATATTACATTTAAGAGCTTGTGTTGATAACATCCTAGGGTAAGTTGGTACCACCTTCATTTACAAGAAAGCCTATACCTGTATCATTCCCCCCCCATCCCATTTTGTTGTTATCTGTGATGGTTAAGGTTGTGTGTCAACGTGGCTGGGCCGTGATTATCAGTGGTTTGGCAGTAATGATGTAGTTTGGTAGCTGTGTAATAATGTAATCACTCTCATGATGAGATCTGCTATGGGCAGCCAATCAGTTGAAAGTGCGTTTCATTGGGGGTGTGGCCTGTATCCAACATAGGTGGATTTTCTGGCAAAGCTCGTGGGTTCTTGCTCGCTCTGGATCCTGCAGCTGGCTCCTGTTCATCTGACCTCTGGTTCTTGGGACTTGAGCTAGCAGCTTACCTGCCAATCTTGGGATTTGTGAGCCTCCACAGCCTGTGAGCAAGAGGCCTACTGTCTGACCTGCCAATCTTGGGTTCACCAGCCCCTACAGTACATGAGTTAGGAGAAGCCACCAGCCAGGCCCATGGAAAAGGAGCCCTGGTGGCACAATGGTTACGTACTAGGCTGCTAACTGAAAGGTTAGTGGTTTGAACACACCAGTGGCTCTGCAGGAGGAAAGACCTATTTTCTCCCGTAAAGATTACAGCCTAGGAAACCCAATGGGGCAGTTCTACTCTCCCGTATAGGGTCGCTATAAATCGGAATCGACTTGAGAGCACACAACAACAATCTTTATGGAAGCAGATCACCAAGCATCTCTCCTGCACTGTCACTGGGTGGGTTTCAACCACTAAGCTTCAGTTGCCTGCTTTTAAGATATAATGTTCAAATCAGAGTTGTCAACATAAGGGAAACTACTCAGTATGCAAATAGGTACAAAAAGGCCATTAGAAAAGCTACAGAAAGTTCTTATTTGATATTAAAAGAAAAAAAAACTGTGAAAAAACACAATGAAACCATTTAGGAAGAACTTGTGATATTCTGGTCTTAGACTTGGCTTTAAGTACATTCTAAACAATGACAGGGAGCTTATTCTCACATGGTAGGAGTTTAATCTTATTATATTAAATCAAAGCTAATTAGAAAGCCCTTTACTTCTCCAAGAATCTGTGCTAGGTCACCTACAAAGAAGTCTGACTAAATTATTAAGCAATTTAAAAGCAAAATATTAGATCTTTAAGCAAATACTAATGCAAGGCCAGAGAATCCTAACTCTATGTAGTCAAACACTGTGTTGCAAGGCTCGGTCCCTGAAACTTCAAATCATTGTTTCTCAGACTTTTTTTCTCAATCTAGAAGGAAATGGGTTAGCTTATTTTCCACCACTCATTTAAAAGTAGAGATATACTTCTAACATTCTAGTTTTCTCAGTTCAGAATCTTTGACACACACCTCAAATCAGTCTAACTGTATTAAAATTCAAGTGCCAAAAAGAGCTTGAGTACAACAGCAGTTACCACTTCATCTCTCTTTACAGGGCCAGCAAGTTAAAGACAGTAGATGGAGCCTCACTCCTCCTCAAGTCGATGTACTCAGGAAGGTTTGAAGAGAACGGCCAACCATGAAACACCAAATTCAGGACAGAGGCTAATTCTGGGGAAGCGTTCAATGGTAGCTGCAATATTTTCTTTCTTTTAAAATGAAGCAAATTTGACAAAATGTCCAGGTTCAATGGAGGTAATGGATACATGGGTATCTGTTATTACTCGTAGTAATAGTTTTTATGTTTAACATTTCAAATTAAAAAAAAAAAAGAAAAGCTTTACTGATCACTTTTACCAGCAACCAAAGAGCAAGTCACTAAGAACCAAAATTAAGCAGGGGAAAAGCAAAACGGTGGGTAACATGGCAAGAGGGGACAGTGGGGATGGCAAAGTGTAGGCAAAAATGTCAACATACAGAATGTCACCTCGACTACGAATACAAGGTTCAGGCTATGCACACAATTTAAAAACAGGCCACCTTTATCATTATGGATACCTCTGGAAACTAGAGGCCAAAAAAAAAAAAAAAAAAAAAAACAGCTGGATTATATTAACACCTATCTGCAATTATAGAACCCTGACCTAGAATGCAAGAAATGACAGATACAACCCAAACTAAAAATGCCCAAGAAATGAAATGGAAATTCAGATTTTAAACAGTGTTGGGATTATCCTTATGTTAAGGGTTTATAGCCAAAAACTCTGAATTTAGTATCAAAATGACCTTTTATAATAGTGAAATACTTCCTATTACCTTTGAAAAACCTTCTTCTCCTTATTAAAGTAGTATATTTTTCTCTGTAGGAAATTTAGAAAACACAAAAAAGCATGAATATGAAAATAAAAACTGCCTATAACCCCACTGGGTTTTTCTTTTTTTTTTTATAACCCCACTATTAAAAGCTTGGCTTGTTTTTAAAATCTGTTTTCCAGTAATTCAAAAGGATTTATATTTTCAGAATTAAGATTCTTTCATTACTACAATATTTAAAACATAGATAAATAAAATATACTATGCAACAATTTATGCTGTCCAAAATACATATTTCCATAATCTCATTCCCTCGGAGCAATCCTCTATCAATGTAGTGCAAGCATTCTTATCACCATTTCATAGTTGACCAAACAGGATCTTGCAGGTAATTCACACGCCCAAATTCTCTAGTTATCAGCCACAGACTTAAATGGGGATCTCCTAACTCTGAAGCCAGGGCTCCTTACCAGACCCAACCCACAGCTGTAGAGTCAATTCTGACTCATGGCAACCCCATGTGTTACAGAGTAAAACTGCTCCATGGGGTTTTCTTGGCTGTAATCTTTAAGAGGAAACCCTGGTGGTGTAGTGGTTAAGTGCTACAGCTGCTAATGAAGAGGTTGGCAGTTCAAATCCACCAGGCGCTTCTTGGGAACTCTATGGGGGCAGTTCTACCCTGTCCTATAGGGTCACTATGAGTCAGAATCAACGGCAGCAGGTAGGTAATCTTTATGAAGGAGCCCTGGTGGCACAATGGTTAAGCACTTGGCTGCTAACTCAAACGTCAGCAGTTCAAACCCACCAGCTGTTCTGCAGGAGAAAAGACCTGGCTAATTGCTCCTTTAATGATTATAGCCTAGGAAACCCAACAGGGCAGTTCTACCCTACCCTATAGGGTCACCATGAGTCAGAACTGACTTGACAGCACACAACAACAATCTTCATGGAAACGGACTGCCAGGCATTTCTTCCACAGTGCCACTAGGTGGGTCTGAACCACTAACCTTTAGGTTAATAGTTGAGAACAAACCATTGTACTACTCATGAACCTCAGGGCTCCTTGAACCTCCTTTAAAAATCTCCAGAGGTGTAAGCCTGGATTAGGAATTATTGGAAGTGCTTTGTAAACTATTTATCTATCCTGTGTTAATATACTGACTTCAAGACAGAATATCTACACAGAACATCAGCAAGGAAACAGAGGCCCTCAATGACACTATAAACCAACTAGACTTAACAGGCATATATAGAACACTCCAGCCTGAAACAGCACAATATACATTTTACTTCAGTGCACAGGGGTCATTCTCTTGGAGAGACCACATGTTAGGTCACAAAGCATGGCTTGATAAATTTAAAAAAGATTTAAATCATACAAAGTATTTTTCTATGACCACAATGGAGTGAAGCTAGAAATCAGTAAACACACACACACAAAAGGAAAATACACAAACATAAGGAAACTAAACAATACACCATTAAACTACCAATGGGTCAAGGAAGAAATCACAGATTTCCCAGAATCAAATGAAAATGAAAGCACAACATACCAAAACTTTTGTAATGCAGAGAAGGCAGTACTCAGAGAAAAACTTACAGCAATAAATGCATACATGAAAAAAGAAGAAAAGGCTCAAATTAACAGCCTAACTCTACAACTCGAGGAACTAGAAAGAACAAACTAAGCCTAAACCTACCAGAAGAACAGAAATAACAAAGATCAGAACATAAATAACTAAAATTGAAAACAGAAAAGCAATAGAATCAATAAAACCAGAATATGGCTCTTTGAAAAGATCAATACAACTGACAAACTAGCTAGACTGACAGAGAAAAGAAAAGATGTAAATAGCCACTGGGGAATTCTACCAAACATTTAGAGAAGAATTGACACCAGTACTGTTTAAACTCTTCCAAAAGCTAGAGAAGGAATACCCCCTAATTCAGTCTATGAAGCAAACATAACCCTGATACCAAAACTAAAGACATCACAAGAAAACAAACTACAGGCCAACATCTCTTATGAATATAGATACAAAAATCCTCAACAAAATACTACTGTACAGAATCCAACAGCATATTAAAAGAGTCATGCACCATGAACAAGTGGGATTTATTTCACGAATGCAGAAATGGTTCAACATTAGAAAATCAATCAACATAATACACCACATCACAATAGAACAAAGGAAAAGAACCACGTGATCATCTCTATGGATGTAGAAAAAGCATTTGATAAAATCCAACACCCTTTTTTTTTTTAAAATAGTTTTTATTGTGCTTTAAGTGAAAATTTACAAATCAAGTCAGTCTCTCACGCAAAAACCCATATACACCTTGCTACACACTCCCAATTACTCTCCCCCTAATGAGACAGCCCGCTCTCTCCCTCCACCCTCTCTTTTCGTGTCCTTTTCACCAGCTTCTAACCCCTTCCACCCTCTCATCTCCCCTCCAGGCAGGAGATGCCAACATAGTCTCAAGTGTCCACCTGATCCAAGAAGCTCACCCCTCACCAGCATCCCTCTCCAACCCATTGTCCAGTCCAATCCATGTCTGAAGAGTTGGCTTCGGGAATGGTTCCTGTCCTGGGCCAACAGAAGGTCTGGGGGCCATGACCACCAGGGTCCTTCCAGTCTCAGTCAGACCATTAAGTCTATCTAGTCTTATGAGAATTTAGGGTCTGCATCCCACCGCTCTCCTGCTCCCTCACGGTTCTCTGTTGTGTTCCCTGTCAGGGCAGTCATCGGTTGTAGCTGGGCACCATCTAGTTCTTCTGGTCTCAGGATGATGTAGTCTCTGGTTCATGTGGCCGTTTCTGTCTCTTCGGCTCGTAATTACCTTGTGTCCTTGGTGTTCTTCATTCTCCTTTGATCCAGGTGGGTTGAGACCAATTGATGCATCTTAGATGGCCGCTTGTTAGCATTTAAGACCCCAGAAGCCACTCTTCAAAGTGGGATGCAGAATGTTTTGTTAATAGATTTTATTATGCCAATTGACTTAGATGTCCCCTGAAACCATGGTCCCCAGACCCCTGCCCCTGCTACACTGGCCTTCGAAGCATTCAGTTTTTTCAGGGAACTTCTTTGCTTTTGGTTTAGTCCAATTGTGCTGACCTCTCCTGTACTGTGTGCTGTCTTTCCCTTTACCTAAAGTAGTTCTTATCTACTATCTAATTAGTGAAAACCCCTCTCCCACCTTCCCTCCCTCCCCCCCTCGTAACCACAAAAGAATGTGTTCTTCTCAGTTTAAACTATTTCTCAAGTTTTTGTAATAGTGGTCTTATACAATATTTGTCCTTTTGCAACTGACTCATTTCACTCAGCATAATGCCTTCCAGGTTCCTCCATGTTATGAAATGTTTCACAGATTCCTCACTGTTCTTTATTGATGCGTAGTATTGCATTGTGTGAATGTACCATAATTTATCCATTCATCCATTGATGGGCACCTTGGTTGCTTCCATGTTTTTGCTATTGTAAACAGTGCTGCAATAAACATGGGTGTGCATATATCTGTTCGTGTAAAGGCTCTTATTTCTCTAGGATATATTCCAAGGAGTGGGATTGCTGGATCGTATGGTAGTTCTATTTCTAGCTTTTTAAGGAAGCGTCAAATCGATTTCCAAAGTGGTTGTACCATTTGACATTTCCACCAGCAGTGCAGAAGTGTTCCAATCTCTCCACAGCCTCTCCAACATTTATTATTTTGTGTTTTTTGGATTAATGCCAGCCTTGTTGGAGTGAGATGAAATCTCATTGTAGTTTTGATCTGCATTTCTCTAATGGCTAATGATCGTGAACATTTCCTCATGTATCTGTTAGCTACCTGAATGTCTTCTTTAGTGAAGTGTCTATTCATATCTTTTGCCCATTTTTTAATTGGGTTATTTGTCTTTTTGCAGTTGAGATTTTGTAGTATTATGTAGATTTTAGAGATCAGGCACTGATCAGAAATGTCATAGCTAAAAACTTTTTCCCAGTCTGTAGGTAGTCTTTTTACTTTTTTGGTGACATCTTTGGATGAGCATAGGTGTTTGATTTTTAGGAGCTCCCAGTTATCTAGTTTTTCTTCTACGTTCTTTATAATGTTTTCTATACTGTTTATGCCATGTATTAGGGCTCCTAGTATTGTCCCTATTTTTTCTTCCATGATCTTTATCATTTTACATTTAGGTCTTTGATCCATTTTGAGTTAGTTTTTGTGCATGGAGTGAGGTATGGGTCTTGTTTCATTTTTTTGCAGATGGATATCCAGTTATGCCAGCACCATTTGTTAAAAAAACTGTCTTTTCCCCATTTAACTGTTTTGGGGCCTTTGTCAAATATCAGCTGCTCATATGTGGATGGATTTATGTCTGGATTCTCAATTCTGTTCCATTGGTCCATGTACCTGTTGTTGTACCAGTACCAGGCTGTTTTGACTACTGTGGCGGTATAATAGGTTCTAAAATCAGGTAAAGTAAGGCCTCCTACTTTGTTCCTCTTTTTCAGTAATGCCTTATTTATCCGGGGCCTCTTTCCCTTCCATATGAAATTGGTGATTTGTTTCTCCACCTCATTGAAGAATGTCGTTGAGATTTGGATCGGAATTGCATTAAATGTATAGATCGCTTTTGGTAGAACAGACATCTTTATAATGTTAAGTCTTCCTATCCATGAGCAAGGTATGTTCTTCCACTTATGTAAGTCTCTTTTGGTTTCTTGCAGAAGTGTACTGTAGTTTTCCTTGTATAAGTCTTTTACATCTCTGGTAAGATTTATTCCTAAGTATTTTATCTTCTTGGGGGCTACTGTAAATGGCATTGATTTGGTGATTTCCTCTTCGATGTTCTTTTTGTTGGTGTAGAGGAAATCAAACTGATTTTTATATGTTTATCTTGTATCCTGATACTCTGCTGAACTCTTCTATTAGTTTCAGTAGTTTTCTTGAGGGTTCCTTAGGGCTTTCTGTGTATAAGATCATGTCATCTGCAAATAGAGATACTTTTACTTCTTCCTTGCCAATCTGGATGCCCTTTATTTCTTTATCTAGCCTAATTGCTCTGGCTAGGACTTCCAGCACAATGTTGAATAAGAGTGGTGATAAAGGGCATCCTTGTCTGGTTCCCGATCTCAATGGGAATGTTTTCAGGCTCTCTCCATTTAGGGTGATGTTGGCTGTTGTCTTTATATAAATGCTCTTTATTATGTTCAGAAATTTTCCTTCTATTCCTATTTTGCTGAGAGTTTTTATCATGAATGAGTGTTGAACTTTGTCAAATGCCTTTTCTGCATTAATTGATAAAATGATGTGATTCTTGTCTTTTGTTTCATTTATGTGGTGGATTACATTAATTGTTTTTCTAATGTTGAACCATCCCTGCATATCTGGTATGAATCCCACTTGGTCATGGTGAATTATTTTTTTGATATGTTACCAACACCCTTTCTTGATGGAAACCCTGATGAAGACTGGAAGAGAAGGGAAACTCTTCAATATGATTCAGGGCATATATGAAAAGCCAACAGCCAACATTATACTTAATGGAGAAAGACTGAGAGCTTTCCGCTTGAAATTGAGAACAAGACAAGGGTGCCCACTCTCACCACTTCTAGTCAATATTGTATTAGAAATCCTAGCCAGAGCAATAAGACAAGACAAAGAAATATGAGGTAACCAGATCGGACAAGAAGTAAAATTATGTCTGTTCATGGATGATGTGACCATATTATATAGAAAATCCTAAAAAGTCCGCAAAAAAACTTCTAGAGCTAATAGAGGAATTTAGCAAAGTTGCAGGGTACAAGATCAACAAACAAAAATCAACTGGGTTTCTATATACCAGCAATGAGAAATTTAAAAGGGAAATTAGGGAAACAATTCCATTCACGATAGCATCTGAGAGAATAAAATACCTATGAATAAACCTAACTAAGGATGTGAAGAACTTATACGATGAAAATTTAAACACTGCTGAAATTAAAAAACCCATTGCCGACAAGTCAATTCTGACTCACAGCGACCCTAAAGGACAGAGTAGAACTGCACCATATGGTTTCCAAGAAAAGAAATCAAAGAAGACTTAAATAAATGGAAAGATGTTCCATGTTCTTGGGTTGGAACGCTTAATATTGTTATGATGTCAATACTACTCAAAGCCATCTATAGAATCAACATAATCCCAATCAAAATTCCAACAGCCTTCTTTACAGAAATGGAAAACCAATCTTCAACTTTATGGGGAATGGAAGAAGCTGAAAGAGAAGAGCAAAGTAGGTAGACTCGCACTTAATAAGACATTATTATAACATTTATATTATTGTAAAACATTATTATACAGCTACAGTAACCAAATACAGATCAATGGAATAGAATTGAGAGTCCAGAAATAAACCAACACATTTTTGGTCAACTGATTTTTTTTTTAATTAATTTTTATTGTGCTTTAAGTGAAAGTTTACAAATCAAGTCAGTCTCTCATACAAAAATTTATTGTCCTCCCCCTAATGAGACAGCACACTCCTTCCTTCCACTTTCTCTCCTCATGTCCATTCGGGCAGCTTCTGGCTCCCTCTGCCCTCTCACCTCCCCTCCAGACAGGAGATGCCAACATAGTCTCATGTGTCTACTTGATCCAAGAAGCTCACTCTTCACCAGTATCATTTTCCATCCCATATTCCAGTCCAATCCCTGGTCTGAAGAGGTGGCTTTGGGAATGCTCCTATCTTGGGGTAACAGAAGGTCTGGGGACCACGGCCTCCGGGGTCCTTCTAGTCTCAGACCATTAAGTCTGGTCTTTTTATGAGAATTTGGGGTCTGCATCCCACTGCTCTCCTGCTCCCTCAGGGGTTCTCTGTTATGTTCCCTGTCAGGGCAGTCATTGCTTGTGGCCGGGCACCACCTAGTTCTTCTGATCTCAGGCTGATGTCTCTGGTTTATGTGGTCCTTTCTGTTTCTTAGGCTCAAAATTACCTTGTGTCTTTGGTGTTCTTCATTCTTCCCTGCTGGTCAACTGATTTTTGACAAGGGCGCCAAGTCCATCCCATGGAGAAAGAAGAGTCTCTTCAATAAATGCTGTTGGGAAAACTGATTTTCATGTGCAAAAAAGATGAAACAGGACGCATGCCTCACACCATACAGAAAAATTTTAAATGGATTAAGGATTTAAATATATCAAGTAAAACCATAAAATTCTTAGAAGAAAATGCAGGGGCAATGCTGTCAGGCTCAGCTCTTAACGATGGATTATCTAATATAATAACAAAAGCACAAACAGCAAAAGACAAAATAAATAAATGGAACCTCATAAAAATTAAAAGGTTGCTCATCAAAAGCATTACCAAAAAAGTGAAAAGACAATGTTCAGTAAGAATCTAATAACCAAAATACATATAAAACCATGACAACTTAACAGCAAAATGACAATCCAAACATAAAGATGACTTCAGAGATAGTTTCAGTTTAAGGTTTAAAGACTACCTCACGGCAATAGTTTGGTGGTGGTGGTGGGCTCATCCAGCCTCAGTGGCTCCAGAAAGTCTGGAATTCATGAGAATCTGAAATTCTTTTCCACATTTTTTCTCTTTTGATCAATAATCTTCTATAAAATCTTTGATCTAAGTGGAACCACTATTTTCAATAGCTTATTTAATCTTTTCTTTTTACATTAAAAGTAATGCTTAAGAAAATGCTGACCAATTTCATTTTAAACCCACTAACAGTCTTTGAAAGAATACATACACTTCTACTTATGAAAATATCTTTTTTACAGCTTGCTTGTTGTCTACACCTACTCCTCACTTATCCACTATCTCATCCAACTTTTTGCATTTATAACAATATTAAAAAATCTACTAGTCAGCCATTTTGTGAATTTACGTGGCAGAGGCATGGCTGCAATAGCTGGAGAGCCAGTGGACACACAGGCAGCACCAAGCCAGCAGGTGTGTGTTCTGGGATCCCAGGTCCTGTGCGGCCTGAGGTCCTGAAGCTCTAAATTGCTGTGAGGTGGGAAGGGAGGAAAGAAAGAGGCATTGAAGAGAGTGTTTGGAAGAAATGTGTCAAGTTTAACAATATCCTAAAGTGAGCTGAAGTGGGCCTGAAGCTTCCACCTCAGTGGGACCAGGTGTACAGCCAGGCTCCCAGCACCCTCACAGGAAGCCCTGAGCCTCAGTGACTCGCCAGGCCTAAAGGGATGAGCAGGCTCCAGGACAGCAAATGCACAGCTTGCAGGGGTGGGAGTGGAAACCTGGAGTTGGCTCCGAGACGGAAGCTCTGACCCAGCACAGGAGGAAGGTGAAGTGGTTAAGCTGTGGGCCCCCAGTCACACAGCCCAGCTTTATCCAGCTTTGTCTCCTCCAAGCCTCCTTTTCCACAGAAGAATAATCCGTAACTGGACTTGTCACGGTGATATATCTTAGCTGTTATTATTTCTATGATCAAATTTTCTAAAAAAAAAAAAAAATCACAAATGATCTGAAAACAGGAAAAAAAAATCCTTCATTTTGCATAATGCTGATTTTTGCATAACAACCTGGTCTTTGGAACCTAACCATGTTGATAACTGAGGAGTGGATGTTATTTCCATGAGTCAGAGTTTTAGGGAGTTTTTTGCCAGTATTTTCACAATTTTTGCACTGCCTGTTCTTCATTTACTCTGAATAATTTGTTCCAGGACCATTTTTCTGGACTGTCTCATTTTAAGTATCTCTGGGTGGTGGTGGGATAACAGCCGACTTTTTGGTTACAATATATTTTTCCAAATTAAAAAAAATGATCATGTATTACTTTTTCTAATCAGTAAGATCCCTAAGAAACCTTTTAAAGTTAGTTTAAAACTTTTTTAAAAATATATTTTTATTGTGTTTTCAGTGAAAGTCTACATAGCAGATTAGGTCCTTCACTCAATACTTTTTACACAAATTGTTCAGTGACTGTGGCTACATGCTTTACAATCCGTGAACATTCTCATTGTTTCCGTTCTGGTTGTGCCATCGCCAGTAATCTAGTTTCCCTGACCCCTTACCTTCTCATTTTTTTTTTTTAAGTAATTGTTGACTGGTCTCACATAAATGATTTTTTTAAGGGAGCAAAGTACGCACAGATGATATTCTTTATTTTGCCAATCTGGTATTGAGCTACAAGGTGACCTCAGGGGACAGTTTCTGTTCAAGGTTTAAAGAATATCTCAGGGCAATGAGTCCTCCAATTTCAACCGGTCCGGTAATTCCGAATTTTTTAAGAAGTTGAGGTTCTGTTCCACATTTTTCTCCCATTCTATCAGGATCCATTTACTGTGGCCCTGATCAGAATGGTCAGTAGTGGTAGCTGGGCATCATCTAGTTCTTCTGGTCTCCGGGTAGATGAGGCTGTCGTTCATGTAGATAGTCCCGTAGACTAGTTTCTTCTGAGTCTTGAGTTTCCTTCTATCTCTTTTGCTCTGGACAAGTTGAGATCCATAGTTGTATCTTAGATGGCCACTTGCACGCTTTCAAGACCCCAGACACTACTTACCCAACTGGGATGTAGAACATAAACTTTATGAACTGCATTATGCCAACTGACCAAGATGTCCCATGAGATTATGGTCCTAAACCTTCAAATCCAGAAAACCAATCCCACCAAGTGTTTGGTAATGTCTAAGAAGTATCCATAACTGTGCCCCCTACGTGCTTTATTATATATATGAATATACATGCATACACATACATACATGCATATGCATATACCTATATACACATCCATATATACTTACACAGACATACCTATACACATATCTGCATACGTAAATACATATATACCCACACATATGTTTTTTGGTTGTTGTTGCAAAATTATATATGCCATAACAATTACCAAAAGGTCTTTACTTCTTGTGTAGGTTTTAGTGACATCTCTTGCCTTGGTCAGGCTGTGCACGCTTCAGCCATATTTGGTGTTGTGTTTCTCATTTTTTTTTTTTCTCATTACCAAAAATAACAAGTGTTTACTATCTAGTGAATGATTTCCCCTCTCCCCTCCACTTCCATCCCCGATAACCTCCAATGAATGTTGGTTTCTCTACATGCATCTATTCTTGTCTTTTTATAAAAGTGAGAAAATATTTGTCCTTTTGTGATTGACTTACTTCATTTAGCATAATGTCCCCCAGATTCATCCACATTATGTTTTGAGTACTCATTATTTTTTATGGCTGTGTAGTATTCCATTGTATGTATGTACGACATTTGGTTTATCTATTCATCTGCTGATGGGCACTTGTTTCCATCTTTTTGCTATTATGAATAGTGCTGCAATGAACATAGGTGTACATATGTCTGTTTGTGTCTCTACTACTAGATCTCTAGGGTTTATACCTTGAAGCGGGATTGCTAGATCATTAGGTAGATCTATGTCTAGTTTTTTGAGGAAGTGCCTATACTGTTTTCCATAGAGGAGGTACCATTTTACAATCCTACCAACTGTAGATAAGGCTTCCAATCTCCTCATGTCCTCTCCAGCATTTATTGTTTTTTTTTTTTTTTAACAGTGCCATTTTAGCAGGGGTGAGATGATATCTCATTATAGTTTTGATTTGCGTCTCTCTAAGGGATAATGATCACGAGTATCTTTTCACCTGTTTGGTGGCTGCTTGGATGTCCTCTTTGGTCAAGTGTTTGTTCATGTCCTTTGCTCATTTTGTAATTGTGCTGTTTGTGTTCTTGTTGTTAAGTTGTTGAAGTTTTCTATATATTTTAGAGATTATACTCTTATAGGATATGTTGTTCCTGGATATTTTTTCCCAGTCTGTAGGTTGTCAGTTTAACATTTTTTATATTAAAAAGTTAATTTAAAAGTGATTCCATTTATGTAAAGTACAAAAACAGGCTAAAGTAATCTATGGTGTTAGAATCCTTGTTAGTGGAGGGTGGTGACTGGAAGGGCTGATAATGCTGTCATTTCTTATCTGAGTGTTGGTTACACGGGTATGTTTTCTTCATAAAAATTCACTAAACTGTACACTTAAGATTTTTGCTTTTTTCTGTATGCATATTGCATTTCAATAAAAATTTTACTTTTAAAAGAGAAAAAAACGGATATAAGATTTGAATTAAAGAACAGGTCCTTATAAAGTTTGGGATGGGGGGGCTCCTGAAGGTTATAATGATAAACACATACAGTGCAAGGATTGTCTTCTGGTAGGATATGAGGCTCTTTGGCTGCCTCATTACTTTTATAAGAATATCAGGCATTCTTTGTTTTAGGCTACTGAAGAGAGACGTCAGAAGTCTATGTTGTGAGTGAGCAGGCAGTGGGGCCAGTTGGCAGAAGTCTCCTAGCTGTAAGTAGGCTTAGCCCACCCATCACCTTTCTCTCATCTCTCCATTTCATCCTATTCTTATTTACTCTCCTGAAGTGATTTAAAAAAAGATCAAAAGCAAAAAACAAATAAACAAAAAACTCTTTCAGTTCTTTATGAAAGTGGTTCTAAAAAGAAAGAAGAAAGTCAATTGTAAAGGCAGGAAAGAAATCTAAGACAGTGATTGTTCTTAGCTAAAAAAGTTTTTAATAAGGAGTAAAATGTTGAATTTGCAACGTTTGGATCTATGAATCAGTGGACTATACGCTCTTTTACAGAAACAAGAGATTCATGAAAATGTTTCCAGAAGTACTCCAGGCTAAATTTATTTGAATAGCTTCAAACAGGTATTTAATTTTACATTTATTTAGTCCTTAAGGTCTGAACTGGATACTTAATTTCTATTATGCTTTGCAACATCTTATGGATGACATTAGGTGATGGAGCGATATTTGGAGAATCTCAGAAATCTCTAGCTTCTTCCAGAATGTCAACGATCCATCTTAACTGTCTAATCGTCCTCCATACTACAGATGAAGAAACAAAAAATAGAAAGACAAGCAACTTAAATCATAAAGAAATTGTGTTTGTAATCTCCTAAACTAACCAACAGGCATCATTCTTCCCAAATATACAAATATTTAGACTTTTTTCATCTATACTTGCAAGATATGCTAAAAAAAAATTTGCTTTTGATAATGTTCAGTTATACTGACTTATAGATGTTTTCATAGGAAATACCAATACAATGTATTAAGACTATGTTTCTTTCCAAATATAAATAAATGTACCTCATAGTATATGACAGTCTTCGCATTCATATCCTAGGACTGCTCTGTGAAATCTCAGTGAGCTGAAAGACAAAGTCTGAAACAAGCAGGAGAGAGTTCCTTGACTACATCTTTTACATTTATAGTTAAAACTGCCTGGCTTTTCTGCATTTTTAGGTTTTCGGCCAACTCTAAAATTCATTAAATTCAATTTAGGGTACAGCATGTTCTATACCTTTAGACGCAGAATATGCTGAAACGGTATACCTTCATAAAATTATCAAAGTATATTTTGGTCACATCGTTGGCTGAACTCATAGCTTCTAATGAGGGAAAGGGTCGATTGTCTACACATTAATTATGGCTACTACATAAAATTAACGGGCATTGAGGTCATATATTTGCCTTGGTTTTCATGACAGGCTTATTTATGTTCAAAAATTGAAATGGGATTGCTTTGAAGGCACGAACTTCTACTTCTTTGAACTGCTAGCACCTGGTTCAGTACATAGTCAGAGCTCAGTAAGTACTGATCACGAGAAACAGCTCCATGGCTTTACCTTTTTCATAGGCATGAGTCCTGGCTTTATTGTACCAGTTTGAGCTGTAGGAATTGTAATTTAAGTGTGAATTTTTTTTTTTTTTCCGGGGGGCAGGGAACCTTTAGTGTGGAGAGAGGTGTTCTGATGGGACAATTGTCTTATTCATCCACAATTATCATCTTTACAGTCAACTGGCCTTCACATAACTGGGCTATTGGAATGGAATCGTGAGACAGCACCTTCCATTCTAAAGCCTTAATCTAACATTTTTCATTCTAGTTTGTTAAACTGGGCCGAAAGTATTATTTTAATGAAAAAACATCCATCAAAACACAAGTATATCAAGACCACGGCAGGAAGAAAGACGCATTGACTTTAGGAATAATCCTTTGAATGGCAGGAAGAATTTAAATACCTTATGAAATCAAGAACTATGATTTTTTTTTTTAATTTTTGTCTAAATCCAAATATAGATAAAGCTGGTCTTTGGTAGGGAGAGGGAGGGAGATGCAATCAGGGAGGGGTATACAGGAAGCTTCAAAAGTGTGGGTAGTTTTTGTTTCTTTAGCTAGGTGGTGGGTACAAGGGTGTTCATGGTATTATTCTTTCATACATTTTTATCTCTTAAATATTACATAATACTTCTAAAAAGAAAAGACTGAAAAACAGTATAATACTCACAGCTTCATTTGCTTTACATACTTGCGAGTACTGGAACATTACTTTTAGTACACTTGACCAAGGGTGAAGAGAGAAACCTCTTAGATATTAAAAAAAAAAAGAAAAAAACCCACTACCATCAAGTCTATTCCGGCTCATAAGGACACTACAGGACAGAGTAGAACTGCCCCATATGGTTTCCAACTAAGGAGCACTCCTGGTGGATTCGAACTGCTGACCTCTTGGTTAGCAGCCGCAGCTCTTAACCACTGCGCCATGAGAGCTCCATCTTAGATGTTAAGAGAGCCTACAGAAAGTAGAAGCCAATATCCCTATCCTTCCTGGTGGGTCTTATTTTCCAAAAAAGTCTGGATTAGCAATTAAATATTGCTTTTAACTGCAACCCAACCAAACTCAACCACTGCCATCGAGTCAATTCCAACTCATAGTGACCCTATATGATACAGTAGAATTGCTCCATTGGGCTTCCAAGGAGCGGCTGGTGGATTTGAACTGCTGACCTTTTGGTTAGCAGTCGAATGCTTACCCACTGCACCACCAGGGTTCCTTTTAATTGCAAGTGCTTGTTTTAGCAGCATATGATTGGTACAGCAAAGGCAACGTGCCACACCTCAAAGTGTAACTCCTCGGCTGAGTAAATTACCTCAATTTCTTGTAACTGCTCCTGATTGGTTGTGTACATCTGCTGAAGAGAATCCTCCAACTCTGTGTTCCGATCCAGTAATGTCTTCCCAAGCTCAGCAGCAAGCTGGAGATCTAGCACAACAACTGAATATTAGAATAGTACAAACAATCTCTTTTCAACACATTATATAATCCATGCCTTCAAATAAGACCAAACCAAGATCCAACAAGTAAGGTTTAAATTAGATTACAATGGGAGGTGGGATGGCACGGAAGGAAACCTGAGTCCTACTTAAAATTCAGTTGAACTGGAGGCTTCTACCAGGTAAACAATTCTCTCATGTACCCTTATTTGTAAGATGTGAGGAACAGTAATCTATTTTATGGAGATGTATTCATTAGTTCAGGAACTATCATTCAGCATTGTGACTTCTAAGATCATAAACCAGCTGCTGTGAGACTGACTCCAACTCATGATGACCCCATATGTGTTAAGAGGAGAAATGTTCTCCATAGGGTTTTTAGTGGCTGATTTTTTGGAAGTAGATCACCTGGTCTTTCCTCCAAGGCACCGCCGGGTAGACTCGAACCACCAACCTTTCAGTTAGCAGCCAACCACCTGTGTGCACCACCCAGGTACTCCTCTAAGATCACAATTATGTCCTAATAAAATGGACTTACTCACATCCTGACAGTACATTTTTTTAGATGTCTAAATAAGCCAAATGAATTGAGACAGTAAGTAGCCCCTTCCTATCCCAAAATAATTCCTCCTTTTTTGGATGGACCCTTGAGCCAAAGCCCAAGTGACCTTTTAATAGACTCAAAAGCAACTGATTTTACTGGTAAAGTTCCCGTGAATCCAGCTGCTGCGAATGCAAATTGCCAAAGCAAAGTTTGTTATTACAGGTTCTGCCTCGTAAGGAAACTAAAAACTGTTAAGTTGAGAAAAGGAAAAATACATTAATAATAAGAACACTGCCATGTCCCTCTCATGCCTTCTACTTCTGTTCAAGTCCTTCTCTAAGATGAGCAAACCAGATAAGCAAAGTAGCAATACAGTCTTTGAGGTAATTACATGTCAGTAGTTCACACTTCCCTTTAACACAAAACCATATTTCTATTTTAAACCTCATCTTTTTTCTATTCTGAGGCATATATGTACAAAAGACAGGATTTGCTTATATTATACACAATCCCAGAAATGAGAATTAACAATACAAAAAAGTACACTAGTTCTAACACTGTTGTTGGTTGCTGTCCACTCAGCTCTGTCTCATGGCAACCCCATGAACAACAGAATGAAACCTTGTCCAGTCCTGTGGCATCTTCATGGTTGTTGGTATTCTCCAATCCATTGTTGCAACCCCTGTGTATTCTAAGTGTCTTCTTTTTTTCCAACCTACAGGGCACTCATCTTCCAGCACTGCATCATACAATATTCTGTTATGATACACATGGTTTCACTGGCTAGTTTTCAGAAGCAGATCACCAGGCCTTTCTTCCTAGGCTCTCTTAGTCTGTAAGTTCCACTGAAATATGTTCACCATGGGGGACCCTGCTGGTATGTGAAATACTGGTGGCAGAGCTTCCAGCATCACAGCAATATGCAAGCCACCACTGTATGACAAACTGACGGATGGAATTCTAACATAGGTAACTGAAATAGTAATCTGCAGAGGGAATTTCATGGAGAGGTGCTCTGATATAGTGGGAGACGCACTGAGTAAGAAGGTCTGAGGTCCAGTTCTGATAGCCATTTACCAGGATAACACTTTCAAAATGGTGATTTTAAAGGTCCCTACCTTTAGGATTCTTGTCTAGAGAGATGACTATCAGTGTGATTGTGAAAATCATATGAAGTCATACAAAAATTATATGAGATAATACACAAGGAAGTACTTTACAAACTAAGCTGCAATACAAAGGCAAGTATTATTAATATTTACTGATTCACAAATAAATGATTTGGTCCTAGGACTGTGACAAGCTCTAGCTATACAGTGATGAATAAAATGGATGAGGTCCCTCCTCTCCTGACACTTCTCGATTAATGGAGAAGCCAGACAGCAAATAAGTAAATAAACTTACAAATTGTGATAAGCACTATTCATTCCTACATACGTGCATATATTTGACAATACCAGACACAGTTCTAGGCACTGGGGATGTAATGAACAACAGGGATAAAAAAACTCCCTGCCCTTATGGAGCTTACATTCTAGTAGAAGAAATAGCATGATAAATAAAATATGTAATATCTCAGTAATAAGTGCTAAAGAGAAGAAATAAAGCAAGGAAGGGGAACGGGGAGAGTGTGGATATGGGAAGTTGAAATTTAAGAATATGTGACAAGGGTAAAAAAACCTAATTAGTGACCCAAAGTAGATGGGTCTAGAGAACAGCATTCCAGGCAGAGGCAAGACAAGTGCAAGTGCGGAGGAAGCATGACAGGAAGTAAGGAGGCCAGTGTGGCTGGGGCAAGGGGGAGGGGAAAGAAAGCAGCAGACAAGTCAGAGAAGCTACCAGGGAGTCAAGATTTTAGCTTTTAATCCCAGTGAGATGGAATCCAGTATACGCTTCTGACACGATCCCTCTGACTGCTGTGTAAACGGATGGAAACGGGCACGGGTAGAATGGAAGCAGGGTGATTGCAATAATCTGGGTGAGAGATGATGGTGGCTTGGACCAAGGAAGAAGAGATGGAGATGGAGAAAAGGAGTAGGGTTCTGTTTTAAAACGCAGAGCTAAAACGATTTGTTGGCTAATTGGATGTGGGAAAATGAGGGAGAAAAGCAAAACAAACACAAAACTGAAAACAAAAACAAAACTGGATTTGATGATAATGAACAGGGAGCCCACATTAGAAAGGGAGGTCAAGGAAGGTCCGGCTGAGGAGACTTTCAGCTAACGCCGTGCAAAGAGCTAGGCAAAGGCTCTGTGACAGGAAGGAACTTGGCGTGTTCTATGACCTGACAAGAAGCCAGTGGAACAGAAGCATGAGGGGGAGAACAGCATGAGATGAAGTTAGAGAAGTCAGCAGGCATCAGATCACACAGGATTTTCCAGGTCATGGTAAAGAAAGCTTGAATTTTATTCTAGGTATGGTGGAAAGCCACCTCAGTTAATGTCATAAGAATATTTATTATGAAAACAGGGAACAAATTTATTTACTACATATGATTTTAAAACTTAATTTTTAGAGGTTGACAAACAAGGTTTAATGTCTATCTGTTCTTGCTAATATTAAAACTTAGAATAAGAGTAACAGAAAAGCACCAACATCTGTTACCTGGTAATGCCCATTCAAGTGTGTAATTAGTATTCTGCCTGCTTAGTTTTTCCTCATTAGGAAAAATACAAAACAAAGAAACAAACAACCCAAAAACCCAATCACACACCACTCCAGCTCAATTTAAAACATTTACACCCATTTAGATTAAAACTCCATACTGTTGATAACGTTAAGTGTTAAAATACATTCTGTCCTGATTTAAACACTAACAACGTCTGTTACTGTCATACATTAAGATTTCGGACAAATCTGAAATAACATCTTGCATTCTCATGACACACCGAAACGAAAACCCAGTGCCGTCGAGTCGATTCTGACTCATAGCGACCCTATAGGACAGAGTAGAACTGCCCCATAGTCTCCAAGGAGCGCCTGGCGGATTTGAACTGCCAACCCTTTGGTTAGCAGCTGTGGTACTTAACCACTACGCCACCAGGGTTTCCCCTCATGACATAGAACCTTTATAATTAGCTCAAAGCATTTAAGAGATCACAATCTTTTTGTCAATGAGCCCTGGTGGCACAGTGGTTACTTGGCTGCTAACCAAAAGGTGGGTGGTTAGAACCCACCAGTTGCTCCACAAGAGAAAGATGTGGCAATCTGCTTCCATAAAGATTACAGCCTTGGAAACCCTACAGAGCAGTTCTACTCTGTTCTGTAGGGTCACTATGAGTCAGAACTGACTTGACAGATGCGGGTTTAATCTTTATATCTTCACAAGGTCTTTAGCCCAGTTTTCCCGATGAGACAATCTGAAGCCCAAAGATGTTAAATGACCTGAGCAAGTCTACATGGTGAGTCCCACTAAGACAGAAACTACCCAATCATCAGGGTCTAACTCTCAGGGTCATCACGATTTTCTATGTAATTATCCATATCTACATAGTTTTACGTCTATCAAAAGGGGTGTCCACACTTCTTTGTTTAAGGTCAAGAGTACAAAGTTCCCTAGCTGAAGTACTTAATCTGTTCCACTTGGTTTTGTGAATGGTGATGAGAAACTAGAGCTGAGGTCTCTGGATTTTTATCGCCAGCTCTGGCATTGAAAGTACACACAACCCCAGGCAAGTTAATATCTTGTTTTCACAAGTGAAAAAGGAAATACGTGTGGCTGAAGATGTTTCAGAAATAATTGTTTTGTACTCACAAGGTGTGTACACAGAGAAGCCACAGAGAAGCCACCACACTGTATTAAAGGCATAAACATTACCTAGACATTACTTAAATCTCTCCTCTGGCTTGTAACAGGGTAATTTCTCACTGGGAAGGACTAGAAACTCAGCGGAGATATTCTTAAGCAGCATTCAAAACCTGATCCGAAACCTCTTCCAGAATTAAGACTAACCTGAGACCGTCAACCACTTCTATCCAGCTATGAAACTACCCGTCCTGCTTAACATGCAGCCAGAAGCATCTTTCCTGCTCCTGCAGAGAGAAATGCCAAGTATAGCACTCTTCCAGCAAATACCAAACAGAGAAGAATTTGAGACTTGTTGTTATCTCAGTCCTTATTTCCAGTTAAACAAAGCCCCAACCTGGTTCAGTAACTTGAAGCCTCAGAGTCTCTTAAATATTTTATAAGATGTTTAGGATAGAATTTTAGCAAGATAAGTTTCAACTACAAGAAAGTGCCTGTGAAGTCACACTGTATAATGGGATATTACTTCATGTGTTAGTTTAAAGACCGGAGTCTTTTTTAGGGCTTTAAAAAAAGTTCTTTTCCTGTTGTGTAGCATCTGGCTTCCACAGCCAAAAGGAGCCAAAAGCTGGCAGTAAGCCCAAGGAGGTTTTCTAAAAAATTAGTACAGGGAATGGGAGAATATTAAATGTCCTTTATTTATATTTTTCATTAAGGCAACAAAGAAGAGGAAACAGTATAGTTTTGAAGCCTCGCACACCTGTTCATCTCTATTTTACGGTAACGATTTTCATTAAGAGGTTGTCTTTTCTAAATCCTATTGAACTGGCCTAAGCAGTCACTGAGAACACCACAGATGTACTGTAGGTTTGGGAACGGCAATATATCAATACTTTCATACGTTTAACTTTCAACAAGGTCCCTTTTCACTAATTAGTCTTTGCAACTGATAATACTCTATTTTAACAGTGTAAAGCTATTAGCTTTAAACAGATGTTCAACTCAGCCCTATGCCTTCTGCAAAAAATTAGCACGAGTGGCAGAAGTGATTTTTTAAAAGGAACTTCCTTTCAGAATTTTGGAAACCTTTAAAGCCCACTACTATTATATTTTTCTCATTTTACTTCAATCTCTTCAAAACATAGGACAAAGCATTTTCACGTTTGCTGTAGTCTGTAGTATTAATTCGATAACATTATGGCTGAAAGCTTTTCCCATTACAAAGTCTAATGCGTCATTTGGTGACACTCCTGTGTAACTCCTGTTGCCAACGTTACTATAATTGGAAAAGAAAAAAACCTGAATATAAACATCAAGAAAAATGAGGCTACCCATTTTAATGACCCACCAAACAATGATTCAGCAAAGAAGTTGTACACAAGGAAGACGTACTCATCTTAAAAAGAAACAGAAATCTTAGGATTCCTTTAAGCTAAGATTTCATGTGCTGATCCATGCAGTGGAAATTCGAATCCTTATTCTAAGCTTCCAAAGCTCAACGAACGACAATTATAATAGCATCTGGTCTAAAAGAAAATCCAGTCTCTGAAATCTTTCCACCTTGTTCTCAAGGGCACATTTCAAAGCAAGCATCGTCATTACCTGCACAGAAAGCTCCTGCCATCCCAGAAAGGATTTTACTCACAGAGATTATTGTCAGTGTTCTTACCACGCCAATTTCGCCCTCTGACAAAAGACAGTCTCTTCATCAGAGTGTTTTAGAGAAGCAAAGCCTTTCCTCCTTCTGCCTGCACACAGCTTTACATGTTTCTCACAAGGTACGAATAGTAGACCAGAGTCTACTGAGGTTGGAATTTTTTAGCAATTTTAATTTAAAAAAGAATGCCCCGGCAAACTTTGATACAAAGATCTCACCAGCTTAAATAGTGGATTAAGTTGTTAAAGGAAAAAAAATTATTTCCTAGTTTTGACTTTGAGAACAAGATCTTAAAAAGTTGTTTTAAGCAGCTGCCTCCAAAATCCAAGCAAGCTGTTCTCAGAAAAGTTGATAATGAGGATGTTAGAAAACGAACAGATATCTGCGCATGACAAAATCCCACTAAAACCAAGCCAAACCTGTTGCCGTTGAGTTGATTCCGACTCACAGACACCCTAAAGGACAGATCAGAACTGCCCCTTACGGTTTCCAAGGCTGTCATCTTTATGGAAGCAGGCTGCTGCATCTTTCTCCCGGGAGCAGCTGGTGTGTCCAAACCACCCACCTTTCGGTTGGTAGCTGAGCGCTTTAACCACTGCGTCACCAGGGCTCCTAAAACCCCAGTGCCCAAGCCCTTTGCCGTCGAGTCAATTCTGACTCATTGCAACCCTACAGGACAGGGTGGAACTGCCCCATAGAATTTCCAAGGAGTGCCTGGTGGATTTGAACCGCGAACCTTTTGGTTAGCAGCCATGGCTCTTAACCACTATGACACCAGGGTTCCAAAAAACCCCAGCAGATCTGCTTAATCAATCTGCTTGATAGGACTGACCTGCTTACAAACTTCACTCAGCAGCAAATATCCATTCAGGGCCTACTATCAGAGCCCTGGTGGCACAGAGGTTAAAAGCTATGGCTGCTAACTAAGAGGCTGGTGGTTTGAATTCACCAACCGCTCCTGGAAACTCTCTGGGGCAGTTCTACTGTGTCCTATAGGGTCACTATGAGTCGGACTCAATGGCAATGGGTTTTTTTGGGTTTATGTGCCAAGCACTGTAGTGGGCACATACCATAGGCAGCATCTCCAGACTTCTCCAGTGACTCCATGAGAGTAGGAACCCTGTCTATCCTATCTTGTCCACAGCTGTGGCCCCAGTGCCTAGATAAGTGCCTGGCACAAAGTAGATAATAATTTTTTGTGAACCAAACAAATTTTCAAATCCTTTATAAGTTCTTTAACATACAATTTAGCAAAATTGGGACAAAGATATCCTTTTATTCACACTGTAGCCTTCATTCTTTTACAGGCCATGTTCACAAGCTATGATTGTTGGAATGTCACATCTTCTACTCCCCACAAGCTTCACAGGGTTATGTCAAAGTACACTATGACACTGAGTGTAAAAGCCCTTAGAAAACCACAGAACAGATTCCAAATGCAAACTGGTATTAAGGAAGTTTGCTCTGGGTCCTTTAGGGTTTCCTTGAACTTGAAGATGTGATGACTTCATTTTGATCAAAGAGATTTTAAAGAGAATTCCACATATAGCCCCAATATGTTTCATTTGCTTCTTGGTAGATTGAAATATGAAATATCACGACTGGTTATTCCAAACAATCTCCCATGGGGCGGGAGGGAGTACAGTGGGGACTAAGCAGCTGGGAGAAGAGAACCATGAAAACAGTAATCCTACGTGAGTGCTTTAGTTCAGTTCACCAAATACTGATCGAGCTTCTACTACGTGCCAAGTATTGTGCTAGGTGCTAGGGATTTAAAAAAGGAGCAGACCAGGTCCTTGCCCTCTCTGCCTAACAGATTTGTGTTTCCTAAATACAAGATAGAAAAATATTTACCTCTGACTATAGAAAAAAAAAAACCAAACCCGTTGCAATCAAGTCAATTCCAACTTATAGTGACCCTAAAGGAAAAAGTAGAACTGCCCCATGGGGTTTCCAAGGAACGCCTCGTAGATTCAAACTGCCAACCTTTTGCTCAGCAGCTGTAGCTCTTAACCACAACGCCACCAACTGTTAATTTATGATAGGGGAATGTTGCAACTGCACAGTGGCTGCCTCAATAATCCTGGAGAAAGTATCAAACTAGGCCATCAATCCTTATGGGGAAATGTGAAAACAGGTTTATTAAAATGTAAGGCAAATTTGTCTTGTGGATATAGAGAACATGATGGCAACTACTGCATTGCTAAATACCTTGGACTATACTGTATAAAATGAGCCCTGGTAGTGCAGTGGTTAAGCAGTTGGCTGCTAACCGAAAGGTTCAAACCCACCAGCCGCTCTATGGGGGAGAAAGATGTGACAGTCTGCTTCCCTAAAGGTGACAGCCTTGGAAGCCCTATGGGGCAGTTCCACTCTGTCCTGTAGGGTCGCTATGAGTTGGAGTTGACTCAATGGCAACAGGTTTGATTATACTGTGTAAGAGTAATGTTGAACTACTCTGGTTTAAGTGATTGTTCACAGCATATTGATTTTAGAAATCACATTCCCAAAGAAGACATGCTTGTTTTATTTTCTTCTTTTAAGTATGAGTCCTTCAAATCTACATTTCTTTTTTTCCCCTCAAGTTCAATGGTTACCATGAAAAGGCATCATGATCATTTAATATTAACTAAATAATTTTCACTGTAGTTTAGAGCTGAAAAAATGGGTTTATACTGAATTGTAGAAACAGAAGATGTCTGGAAAAAAACTCCTGAGGATTATTCAGTATTAAAAAAAAAAGACTTGTTGCCATCGAGTTGATTCCGACTCATAGCAACCCTACAGGGCAGGGTAGAACTGCCCCACTGGGTTTCCAAGGCTGTTAATCTTTACAGAAGCTGACTGCCACCTCTTTCTCCTGCAGAGCCGCTGGTGGATTCCCACCTTTGACCTTCTGGTTAGCAGCCTAAGGTGCTTAACCACTGCACCACTCAGTATAGGCGTTAAAAATGTTTTCTCTGGAATGTGAAATGAAATTCTAGCTCCCCAAATAACAGTGTCTACTTCTACCTCTACCTCCATAGTGTTTTGGTGAGGATTAAGTGAGCATGTATGTTAAGGGTTTGCCAGTGCCCGACACATGTAAGTATTCTCCCAATTGACAGCTCCTTGGTAATTATGCCAAAAAGGGCCACTGGCTCCAAATTGAGGGCTGCTCTAAGGTTGCTCTCCCGAGGCAGCATCAGCAAGAAATCCAGCGCAGGCCAAACAGGAATGTGTTTTTAACTGAAAGCTGAACGGCAAATTGAAAAAGTAGGTGAAGTTAAAAAAAAAAAAAGGTGCCTGCCATTTCACATTTCAGTCACTTCATTTGGTATCTGGTGAGCTATAAATAAACATTTTAAAAAAAAATTAACACCCAACAGAAAAAAAAAGTAAACTGGGTGGTAAGACAGAGGGATAGGGTTTGGGCAATGACTACGACTTCTGAGCGCATGGGTTCAAAAACACTCCTGCACTACTGTAGGCAAGGCACTTAACTGTTTTGGCCTCTGTTTTCCTCATCTAGAAAATGGGAGTAACAAAAGTTCCTGCCTCGTAGAGTTACAGTGTGAACTAAACGAGAGCATGTCTGCAGAAGGCTTGCCACCGTTCCTGCCACAGGGTGGTCCCACCACTAACTGCAGCAGCTGACACTCAGCACTGGTCACTAGACGCGTGACTATTACCCCTAGACAGGGGCCGCAGGAAGTAAGGAGCCTGGAAAAGGTGGGTGGCACTTTTTTCTGTGCCGCTTTCTGTCTCCGAGGACTGCGGGGAGGATTAAACGAATTAATCCATGGAGACCGCTTTAAACTGCGCATGAGGCATACAGCGCACTCAGCGGCACTATTAGTGATTATTCCTATTATCACTGCGCAAAAAGCCCGGCCGTGGGTCCCTCGTACAGGCGTCCTCCCGCGCGCTGCGCGGGAACCCCCGGACTCCACGCAAGGCGAGCGCGAACCCTGCCGGCACCTAGGCAACTCTGTCACAGCTTCGCAGCCGGGAGAAGCCGCGAGCCTCCCAGCCCTCGGCGCCGCGGGGCGAGCGCCCCCCGCCAGACCACCGCCCGCCCGCCCGCGCACCCGCGCACCCGCGGCGACCTCGCCCTCACCTTGCTGCAGGTCCCGATGGTCGTACCACGGCTCATCCTCCTTCAGCTCGAACTCCTCCACCAGGTTCTCCGCCAGCATCTCGGCCGCGTCTTCCGGGGGCAGCGGTACCCGCCGCCGTCCCGCCTCAGCCGCTGCCCCGGGCCCTCCGCCCTCAGCCAGAGCCGCCCTCCGGCGGGCGGGACCCGCCGCCGCCCCGGCCCCGCCGCGCCGCCGGAACAGAGCCACCCGCCGGCCTGCAGCGTACGCCTCGGATGGGCTTCTCGGCTGGCCTGCACCGCCCCGTGGCCCCAACGGCCGGCGCCCCGGCGCGAGCGGGGGCCCCGGCCGGCGCCCCAGCCGGCTCGCAGCGCCGCAGCCGAGCCCAACGTGGCACTTTGGCAGAACCCTCCCCGACCGGGGCTGCGATTCAAACCCCAGGCGGCGCCTCGGCCAATCGCAAGCTGGCAGCCGGTCGAGCGGCGGCGAGTTAGTCCAATCGGGTCTCACCAATTGCCCGCGGCTCGCCCGGTCTCAAGGGCAAACAGCCAATGGCGCCTTCGGAAGAAACAAAGAAGGCGGGAAAAAGAGAAGGGGTGCGGCCGAGATGCCCCGCCCGCCACTCTGCGTAGTGGAGCTTCTGGGAGTAGTTGGGTCCCTGGAGGGGTTGGGGCGGCTGCTCCTGTGTGTGCGTCCGGCCGGCCAGTCAGCCAGTGGACGCGGCGGCCGAAGGGTGCTGGCAGGCTGCTTGGGCATGAGGGCGAGGAGTTTGGGCACTGAGCAGTGGGCGGTGGTCTGGCGCTGTCTTCATGCAGGCGGGAGGCGCGAAGGGGGCCGGGAGCCCCAGGTCCCTGCCTGGCCTGCCCGTTCTTGTCTTTTGTCTCCCAGGTTTGCCCTCGCTGGTGCGGGGAAATTAAGAGTCAATCGGGAATTTGAGGCCGAGGAAGATACCCTCGGAGTGTTAGCTGTTTTTTCCCTTAACGTCTGTGTACTCATCCCCACACCGCTGGGAATTTTACTGGCTCCCTGTAAAGCAGTACGTCCCAGCACCACTTGAGAATCTACTGGGCAAAGAGGTGCCGTTGGAGCTATCTCCTTAGGAAAAAAAAAAAAAAAATTACAGTTTGCATATGAATATAAAAGGTTAGTAGACCACTAGTTAAGCATCTGAGGTCATGACATTGCACCAGGAGGGGAGAGAATGGAGCCCTAGCACTAGTATGCTGGCAGGGCGTGGACGCTGTTCACACAGACACGCTGTAACAAGCAAGTGCTGCACAGGGGTTTTCGGCTGTTAGCATCATCATGTAGAGAAAGAACAGAAGCCCATACATATATAGGGTGACAGACCAGAAAGTCAGTGTTCATCAACCTTAATGTAAAAGTAAAAGGCACAGTTGAAAGAAGGAGGGAAAGACAGCGTCTGACAGAATGGAAGTCAACGTACTATCTAATGTTTATGGAACAAAAATTGAGGTTTAAGTGTTTTATTCAAAGATTATCTCTAGAAGAACTTAAACCCAAAAAACCAAGCCCATTGCCGTACGGTTGATTCTGACTCATGGCAATCCCACGTGTTACAGAGAGAAGGGCTTCACAGGATTTTCTTGAGCGCGCTGGTGCTTTGCTAACAGCTTGGCTGCTAACCAAAAGGTTGGTAGTTCGAATCCACCAGTCGCTCCTTGGAAACCCTATGGGGCAGTGATACCCTGTACTACAGGGTCACTGTGCACACTTTACTGTGGTTAAAAAATAAGGGAAATTACGCGGAAGGAGTTAAAGATTCTCAAACTATGTTGTTGTCCTATACAAATGAATAAAGACTTCAGTAATTTCAATGAGGACAAAAACCCACCCTAAATATTCTTGTGGGTATTAAAATTTACTGTGTCTCTCCACCTTCCTATCTTTGCTCACATCAGTGTAATCTCACGCTGATGCTATGACTGTCTAAGAGCTTAACGCCAGTGCTAGCTAGTGCATAGGATGTAAGCTATTACCCTCAGGAGAAATCTTGCCAAGGATAAGAAAACCTCCCCATTGTGGGGTTGTTTATCCTTCTGTCCTTAAGGAAGTCTACTTTATATGTGGAAAGTACAACGGACCTATAGTCAGAAGACCTGGAGTTCTATCCCCAGATGTTCCAGTAGAGAAGTCTTCAGCTTCTTTAGGCTTGCTGGAGGGATTACCTCTCTGCCTTGCTCACAGTTATGAGAATCAGAAACAAATTATGAAAAAGTATTTAATGTCCTTTTTAAATGTAAGATGGTGTCATTGTTACTGATACTGTTAAAATACAGGTACCCTTGGGGACAGTTGTTATTGTTGTTAGGTGCTATTGAGTCTGTTTCGACTCATGCCAACTCATGTACAACAGAAGGAAATGCTTCCGGGTACTGTGCCATGCCCACAATTATTGCTAGGTTTGAACCAATTGTTGCAGCCACTGTGTGAATCCACTGTTGAGGGTCTTCCTCTTTTTCGATGATTTTCTACTTTATCAAGCATGATGTCCTTCTTTGGGGACTGTTCCCTCCTAATAACATGTCCAAAGTATGTGAGACAAAGTCTTGCCATTCTCCCTTCTAAGGAGCATTCTGGCTATACTTCTTTCAAGACAGATTTGTTTGTTTTTCTGGCAGTCCATGGTATATTCAATATTCTTCGCCAACACTGCCATTCAAATGCATCAATTCTTCTGCCTTATTCATTGTCCAGCTTTCACATGCATATCAGGTGATAGAAAACACTATGGCAAGGAGGCAGGGCCAAGATGGCAAAGTAGTCAGACGTCTCCGGGAATCACTCTTACAACAAACACCTAAAAAAAAAGTGCAATGGTTATATATATGACAAGCTAGGAGCCCTGAATGTCAAAGGCAAAGTTAGAAAACGGACTGAGCAGCAGGGGAAGGGAGAGATGGTTCACAAACAGAGAGGAGTTGCCCAACCTGAATCACTGGGAACCCTCAGGCACTATTCCCTGGGGCAACCACAGTGGGGCTGGTGGTAGCGTTCAGGAAGTGGTTTCCTCAGGGAGACACAGTGAGCCACACAGCCTACTCACACATCCAGAACCAGAGAAGAACTGCATTCTTGGCAAAAGCAAAGTACTTGTGTTTATTTTACCGGGCCCCCAGCCCCCAAGCCAGCTTCAGTGGTTGTCAATTTCCCTGGGCCTGAGACAGGTCCTGCTGCATGCTCTGAGCCATTCTCCCAGCCTAGGAGAAGTAATAAATTCACAATTGAGGGAGAAGATAATCTGCCAGCTCCACTAAGCTGAGGAGCTCAGGACAGACGCAGCTCCTATCCAGGCACAAACGGTCTGCAGACTTTGAATACCTTTCATCCCTATGTGGACCTGTGTTGGCCCATTTCAGGAGAATAGGCCCTTGTTGGCAAACGGCAACTATTTCAGCGGTACAGTGGAGCGGTAGATGTTTGAAGTTTGACACCGCTTTGCCTATTAAACAGGGTCCTCACCTACTCACATCAGGGGCTTAAGGACTGGTAGTTCCACCAATTCACTAGCCACCCATGACAGGGGTCCAGGGATAAGTGGTACCTCCCAGTCCTTACAACCAAAAGCACTGGGTGCCCATGGTCTGGCTGCAGAACCCACCCACCAGTGTGCTCCAGGGAACAGGGACACACTGTCCTCACAGATACTCAGGGGAAGGTTGTCAGCCTCCTGCCTTATTCAGAGCATGACCCCCTGCTGTAATCAGATACCTGTACCTACACCAATCACTCTTGCCTCTCTAAGACTTTAGGACAGAGCCTGTACCACACATTTGATGACCAACTACCAGGACACCTGAGCTGAATCCATACAAGAAAAGTGAATGGGCTCCTAGACTCATATACCTGGTAACAGCTCTCTTTCTATTTGTTCATTGCAGCACTGTTTACAATAGCAAAAATATGGACGCAACCAAGGTGCCCATCAACAGATGAGTGGATAAATAATTTACGGTATATTCACACAAAGGAATACTATGCATCAATAAAGAACAATAATGAATCTGTGAAACATTTTACAACATGGAGGAATCTAGAAGGCATTATGCTGAGTGAAATTAGTCAGCTGCAAAAGGACAAATATTGTATGAGACCACTATTATAAGAACTCAAGAAACAGTTTAAACAGAGAAGAAAATATTCTTTGATGGTTACAAGAGGGGGGAGGGAGAGAGATAGAGGGGTATTCACTAATTAGATAGTGCTCAAGGACTATTTCAGATGAAGGGGAAGACAACACACGATACAGGAGAGGTCAGCACAATTGGACTAAACAAAAAGCAAAGAAGTTTCCTGAATAAACCAAATGCTTCAATGGCCAGCGTAGCAGGGGTAGGGGTTTGGGGACCCTGGTTTCAGGGAACATTTAAGTCAACTGGCATAATAAAATCTATTAAGAAAACATTCTGCATCCCACTTTGGAGAGCGGCGTCTGGGGTCTTAAACACTAGCAAGTGGCCATCTAAGATGGATCAATTGGTCTCAACCCACCTGGAGCAAAGGAGAATGAAGAACGCCAAGGACACAAGGTAATTACAAGCTCAAGAGACAGAAAGGGCCACATAAATCAGAGACTACATCAGCCTGAGACCAGAAGAACTAGATGGTGCCCCACTACAACCGATGACTGCCCTGACAGGGAACACAACAGAGAATCCCTGAAGCAGCAGGAGAACAGTGGGACGCAGACCTCAAATTCCCATAAAAAGACCAGACTTCATGGTCTGACTGAGACTAGCAGGACCCCGGAGGTCATGGCCCCCAGACCTTCTGTTAGTCCAAGAGAGGAACCATTCCCAAAGCCAATTCTTCAGACAGGGATTGGACTGGACTATAAGATAGAAAATGATACTGGTGAGGAGTGAGCTTCTTGGGTATAGTAGACACATGAGACTATGTTGGCAGTTCCTGTCTGGATGGGAGATGAGAAGGCAGAGGGTGTCAGAAGCTGGCTGAATGGACATGGAAATATAGGGTGGAGAGAAGAAGTGTGCAGTCTCATTAGGGGGAGAGCAACTAGAAGTATATACTCATAGCGACCCTATAGGACAGAGTAGAACTGCCCCACAGAGTTTCCAAGGAGCGCCTGGTGGATTTGAACTGCTGACCCTTTGATTAGCAGCCGTAGCACTTAACCACTATATAGAAGTATATAGCAAGGTTTATATAAATTTTTGTATGAGGCACTGACTTGATTTGTAAACTTTCACTTAAAGCACAATAAAAATTAAAAAAAAAAAGGAAAAAGGAAAAAATTCCATGGCGTGGCTCAGGCACACCTTAACCTCAAAGTGGCATCTTTGCTTTTTAACACTTTAAAGAGTTCTTTTGCAGTAGATTTGCTTTTCGGGACAATTTTGAGCACCAACATACATATTAGTAATGGATTATAACCCACTGAATAAAAGAATTCATGAGCCCACACGGATGCAAATAAATAAACGGAGGGGGGCAGAGGGGGAGAGGAAAATGACAGATCTTTCTTATAGTGATGTTACCAAACCACCAAACCCACTGCTGTCGAGTCAATTCCAACTCATAGCAACCCCATAGGACAGAGTAGAACTGCCCCATAGGGTTTCCAAGGAGTGGCTGGTAGATTTGAACTGCCAACCTTTTGGTTAGCAGCCTGAGCTCTTAACCACTGTGCCACAAGGGCTCCTTATAATGATGTTAGAAAGTAATAACAATAATAGCAGCAGTAATAATAATAAAAGAGGAATGGTAAGCTCACAAATCCCTTTCTCCTGAATCTAAGTATACCAAATGACAAAATGTTACTCATCCGCATTTTATTGTTAGGTTCGAAAAAGAAGAAATGTATGTCCCTTATAATTGCCCTAGTTGTCAACATTCAGGTAGAATGTGGAAGCAGAAGGGCTAGAATCATGCATTTGACCTTCAAGAGGCTCATCTTCCATAGTCAACGATCCGCAAGATTGAAAGTGTTAGCTGTTTTCTTGATGGCAAATGGAAGCTCATTTTGACTCCAAATGGGAAAAGTGTACTGAAGTGTTATTTAACAATTCCCCTTCCAAAAAAGGGGAGAGGGGAGGCTGGAGAAGTAAAGTTATTGATTAGTTTTAACTGACAAAACAAACAAAAAACAGCAGGCTTTATGCCTTTTGGTATTAGTGTTCTTTTTAAGGACACTATCTGAAGAATTTTTTTTTTTTTTCCTGGAAAGGCTTCAGTAGAAATGGCATTGAAAAAGAAATGTTGGCTTTTGGTTGCTAACAGCCCTATTTTGGAATGGTTTCCAATATTCTTTAGACTCTACTTAGTCATAAAAAAAACTTAGTCATAGCTTGGACAAAATCATAAGCAGCCTCTTCAGGGACGTTAACGTTATTTTGCTTAGTAGTGGGTTAGTGAATGATCAAGAAGTTTTATTGGGTATTCAGATAATAATCTACTGTATTTAGTGCATCTGCCCAGCCTAATCACACTATTTGGCTACTTTATACTCTTCTGTATAAAGCATTTTGTGGTAAAGAAGGACCAGCTTCAGAAGTCCTTTGTCCTTTGGTCGTGAAGATATGTACTTGTTCTTTGGTGTTTTCTTGTTATAGCAAAATCATGCAAGGGCTTTTAAAAAAATTTTTTGTGAGGTGATTTTCAGTTTGTTAAGTAGTGAAATAAGTATTTACTATGATGAAATAATCTAAAGCAATATATTGATATTTTCTTTTGTAGGTAGAAATAAGGAAGATTTTACTTTCTCCTGTCCTAATATATATAAGTAAAGAAAAGCTCAAGCTATAGTGTTTTTCATAATGCTATTAATACCTTATATTTGCATGTTTCAGATAGGATGGGTGTTTAAATCAACTCAGATAGGTTATCCCCCATGAGTCTGTCAGTTTGTTGTACTGTGGGGCTTGTGTGTTGCTGTGATGCTGAAAGCTCTGCCACCGGTATTCAAATACTGATAGGGTCACCCATGGCAGACAGGCTTCAGCTGAGCTTCCAAACTAAGACAGACTAGGAAGAAGGGCCCAGCTGTCTACTTCTGAGAAGAATTAGCCAGTGAGAACCTTATGGATAGCAGCGGAATATTGTCTGATGTAGTGCCAGAAGATGAGCCCCTCAGATTGGAAGGCACTCAAAATATCACAGGGGAAGAGCTGCCTCCTCAAAGTAGAGTTGACCTTAATGATGTGGATGAAGTCGAGCTTTTGGAACCTTCAGTTGCTGATGTGGCATGACTCATAATGAGAAGAAACATCTGCAAACATCCATTAAAAATCAGAACCTGGAATGTACGAAGTATGAATCTAGGAAAATTGAAAATCATCAAAAATGAAATGAGACACACAAACATCGATATCCTAGGCATTAGTGAGCTCAAATGGGCTGGTATTGTTTATTTTGAATTGGACAATCATATGGTCTACTATGTCAGGAATGACAACTTGAAGAGGAATGGCGTTGTATTCATTGTCAAGAACAGCAGTTCAAGATATATCCTGAAGTACAACACTGTCAGTAACAGGATAATATCCACATGCCTACAAGGGAGACCAATTAATAAGATTATTATTCAAATTTACACACCAACCACTAAGGCCAAAGATAAAGAAATTAAAGGTTTTTTTTTTACCAACTTCTGGAGTCTGAAATTGATCGAACATACAATCAGGATGCACTGATAATAAGCAGTGATTGGAATGCAAAAGTTGGAAACAAAGAATGAAGGATCAGTAGCTGGAAAATATGGCCTTGGTAATAGAAACGACACCAAAGATTGCATGACTGAATTTTGCAAGACCAATGACTTCATCATTGCAAATGCCTTTTTTCACCAACATAAACAGGACTATACACATGGACCTCGCCAGATGGAATAAGCAGGAATCAAATCGACTACATTTGTGGAAACAGACAATGGAAAAGCTCAATATCATCAGTCAGAACAAGGCCGGGGCTGACTGTGGATCAGACCATCAATTACTCATATGTAAGTTCAAGTCGAAACTGAAGAAAATTAGAACAAGTCTTTGAGATACAAAGTACAATCTTGAGTATATCCCACCTGAATTTAGAGACCATCTCAAGAATAGATTTGACACATTGAATACTAAAGACTGAAGACCAGATGAGTTGCAGAATAGCATCAAGGACCTCATACATGATAAAAGCAAGAGGTCATTAAAAAGACAGGAGAGAAAGAAAAGACCTAAATGGACGTCAGAACAGACTCTGAAACTTGCTCTTGAAAATCAAGTAGCTAAAGCAAAAGGAAAAAATGATGAAGTAAAAGAGCTGAACAGAAGATTTCAAACGGTGGCTCATGAAGACAAAGTCAAATATTATGATGACATATGCAAAGACCTGGAGATAGAATAACAAAAGGGAAGAACATGCTCAGCATTTCCCAAGCTGAAAGAACTGATGAAAAACTTCAAGCCTCGAGTTGTAATACTGAAGGATTCCACAGGGAAAATATTAAATGATGCCGGAAGCATCAAAAGAAGATGAAAAGAATACAGAGTCAGTATACCAAAAAAAAAAAAAAAAAAAAAAATCAGTCAACTTTCAACCATTTCAGAAGGTAACATATGATCAGGAACCAAAGGTACTGAAGGAAGAAGTCCAAGCTGCACTGAAGACATTAGCAAAAAAAAGTCTCCGGGAACTGATGGAATACCAATTGAGATGCTTCAACAAATGGATGCAGTGCTGGAAGTGCTCACTCGTCTATGCCAAGAAATTTGGATGACAGCTTACCTGGCCAAGCGAATGGAAGAGATCCATATTTATGCCTATTCCCGAGAAAGGTGATCTAAACAAATACAGAAATTATAGAACAATATCATTAATATCACATGCCAACAAAATTTTGCTGAAGATCATTCAAAGGCGGCTGCAGCAGTATATTGACAGGGAACTGCCAGAAATTCAAGCCGGATTTAGAAGAGGACGTGGAACCAAGGATATCGTTGCTGATGTCAGATGGATCCTGGCTGAAAGCAGAGAATACCAGAAAGATGTTTACCTGTGTTTTATTGACTATGCAAAGGCATTTGACTGTGTGGATCATAACCAATTGTGGATAACATTGTGAAGAATGGGAATTCCAGAATACTTAACAGTGCTCACAAGGAACTTGTACATGGACCAAGAGGCAGTCATTTGAACAGAACAAGGGTATGCTGCATGGTTTAAAGTCAGGAAGGGTGTGGGCCAGGGTTGTACCCTTTCACCATACCCATTCAATCTGTATGCTGAGCGAATACTCTGAGAAGCTGGACTATATGAAGAAGAAGGGGGCATCAGGATTGGAGGAAGACTTATTAACAACCTGTGTTATGCAGTTGACACAACCTTGCTTACTGAAAGTGAAAAGGGCTTGAAGCACTTACTGATGAAGATCAAAGACCACAGCCTTCAGTATGGATTGCACCTCAACATAAAGAAAACAAAAACCCTCACAACTGGGCCAATAAGCAACATCATGATAAATGGAGAAAAAATTGAAGTTGTCAAGGATTTCATTTTACTTGGATCCACAATCAACAGCCATGGAAGCAGCAGTCAAGAAATTAAAAGACACATTGCATTGGGCAAATCTGCTGCAAAAGACCTCTTCAAAGTGTTGAAAAGCAAAGACGTCACCTTGAGGACTAAGGTGTGCCTAACCCAAGCCATGGTATTTTCAATTGCCTCACACACATGTGAAAGCTGGACAATGAATAAGGAAGGCTGAAGAAGAACTGACATCTTTGAATTGTGGTGTTGGTGAAGAATATTGAATATACCATGGATTGCCAAAAGAACAAATAAATCTGTCTTGGAAGAAGTACAACCAGAATGCTCCTTAGAAACAAGGATGGTGAGACTATGTCTCACACACTTTGGACATGTTATCAGGAAGAATCAGTCCCTGGAGAAGGACACCATGCTTGGTAACGTAGAGGCTCAGCAAAAAAAGAGGAAGACCCTACACGAGATGGATCATCACAGGGGCTGCAACAACGGGCTCAAGCATGGTAGCAATTGTGAGGAGGGTACAGGACCGGGCAGTGTTTCGTTCTGCTGTGCATAGGGTCGCTATGAATCTGAACCAACTTGACGGCACCTAACAACAACAGAGGGATTATAACCATTTGCCGAATTCTGAGTTTATAAATATTATCTTGAGTTATCTAGTGCTGTTATAACAGAAATACCACAAATGGATGGCTTTAACAAACAGAAATTTATTTTCGCATAGGAGGCTAGAAGAATGAATTCAGGGTGCTGTCTCTAAGGGAAAGCTTTCTCTCTCTGTCAGGGAAGGTCCTTGGCTCTTTAGCTTCTATCCCTTGGCTCTTCGGAGATTTTCATGTGGCATGACGTCTGTCTTCCTGCCATCCCTGCTTCTATTTCTTTCTTGCTTAATCTGCTCCTTTTATATCTCAAGAGATTGACTCAAGAACATGCTACTATAGTACGTCTCATAAACATAAGAAAGAAAACTCATTCCCAAATGGGATTATAACCACAGGTAGGGGTTAGGATTTACAACACAGTTTGAGGGGACACAATTCAATCCATAACAGACACTCTTACCGGTCTTCTGACTTAATGACAGATCACTTCAGGTAGGTGTGGCATGGTTCTTGTTTTAGTATGCCTGCAATAAAACTAGGAAAAAGAAAAGTGCCTAGATTTTAGTGGGCTAAATTGTACCTGGGCTTTTGGTTGTAACAACTGCCTTGTTTCCTGGCTCTTGTAGCAACCCAGCAACCCAGGGAGCTCTAGCTTCAATCTTCATTCTCATTTGTGCCAAAAGTATTTCCCTAGTGTGAGGGCTTCACCAGTAGTTCCAGCTTTTTCAAACCTGAGAATTACCCTGTAAAGCCAAAAATGTTGGTTGAACTCCATATAATGGTACTTGTGCTTATCAGGTGTCCATTTCAAAACAGCATAATGAAAAAAAAATCCCTCATGTTTATCATTACAGCAAAATCTACATTTTAAGAATACTCGTACACATATGGAGTCCTGGTGGTGCACTGGTTAAGAGCTTGGCTACAAACCAAGAAGTCGGCAGTTCCAATCCACCAGCTGCTCCTTGGAAACCCTATGGGGCAGTTCTACTCTGTCCTGTAGGGTCACTCTGAGTTGGAATCGACTTGACAGCAATGGGTTTGGTTTTTTGGTTTTTAGTACATACATGAGCAAGACATTCCTCATTCAGTCTATAGATAATGTTCGGTCTACATATGGGTTTAGTAACTGCTTTTGATAATTTTAGGGCTCTACAGCTGATAGAATCATTAGAATCAGTTATGGTTCTGCCCAATACAAAGTGAAGTTTATGGGTGTTAAGTAATTTGATGATTTGAGCCAAGTGCTAACTTGCCCTCCCCATCCCTAAGTAATTGGGCAAAATAGACTGAAGTGCCTGCTAATTCTGTCCCTGGGTCTCCAAAGTTCAAGCCAAGGTCTAAAGTTTATTCAACCAAGTATCATCCCTTGAGCTATCTGAATATTTGTCTGTTTTCTGATTTGGTGAGATTGTTGGGACCTGGTCAAATACTCTAGTAAGCCAAGGAGAAAACAGAAAAATCATGGTATTCTCTTAAAACTACTGTCAAGATTAAAATGAAGATGAATCTATGCCTACCTCTTGCTTGGTTAACCTTATCCTGTTTCTGCTTGGATAAATCAAGTCATTGAAAGGGTAAGACTCTAGCTCAGATTAAAGAGAGGCATTGCCATCAGAACATGGATCAGAATGTATTATTTCTCTATCCAATCTTAGATTTATCCTTTGGATCAAAGTTATATAGTCTGTCAGGAAAAGATCAAGAATAAAACTTCAAATGCAAGACTGTACTATTGAATGGACAACTTTATACTAAGATGAAAGGCTTGCTCCTATTCCTTCTCTCTGGCTTTATCTAAAGGATGTCACTTCGTTGTTCTTTTCTTGTGCTGACTACCAAAGAGGGAGAATAAAAATACTGTAAACACATTCCCCCTGGCCACTAGTTAAGTGCATATAAATTCTTGGATAAACTGAAACTTTTGGAAAAATATTACTTGTATAATTTAGAAGAGATTGGAATACATTCAGTTAGGGTTTCTAGCAACATCTAAAAAATGTTGAGTGAGTGGATAGATAAAGTGTTAAATCTGGTGACACATTCAATTAGATAGCGGTTTTGGATTCATTAGGTTGAATTTTAAATGCCTCTAACTTTCCTGCTTTTGGGGGCTCAATCAGAATGATTTTATCTAACCAAAATTAACTAATGCCAGTGGAATTTTGCCACTCTCCGGCTATCCTATGTAAATACCAAAACAAAACCAAACCTCTTGTTGTCCAGTTGATTCTGACTCATAGCAATCCTATAGGACAGAGTAGCACTACCCCGTAGGGTTTCCAAGGCTGTAAATATTTAAGGAAGCAGAATACCATATCTTTCTCTTGGGAGCGGCTAGTGGTTAGAACCACCTGACCTTTTGGTTAGCAGCTGAGCACTTAACCACTGTGCCACCAGGGCTCCTCGTTGTAATGTAAATAGCAAGCTTTAATTTTTTTTTTAAACAAAGGTAAGAAGAATTCTTCTGCATGGAAAATGAAATTTTGAGAATCAAACCCGTTGCCTGGGCATATTTTATGAGAACATTAGTGACTGAAATGCTAAATTACATCTTCAGATTTTACTATGTGAAGCTTTTTTTCCCTATGTACAGAATTTCAGGAGTGGCGTTTTATCAAGCCCAGGTGAGATGGAGCCCTTATTGTACTTTTACCTGGGACAGAGTTTCTCCTTCCTTACCAAAACCCCAAAACCCAAAACCAGTTGCTATCAAATTGATTCTCACTCATAACGACCCTATAGGACAGAGTAGAACCGTCCCATTGAGTTTCCAAGGAGCGGCTGCTGGATTCCAACTGCCGACCTTTCAGCTAGCAGCGTAAGGCTTAACCACTGCTCCACCAAGGCTCCATTCTCCTTCCCCAGTCGTGTATTATTGGGATTTGTTCACATGCCCAAAGGAATTACCAAGAAAGGGTTTTCTCTGTCTAAAGAACTCTTTGTGAGGCAAAGAGACTTTTCAAAGACTGCTACTTATAGACACAAAAGCTTAAGAGTTTAAAGGGTAAGCTTTGGTTATCTGCAAAATTAACTCATTGGAACAAAAAAATAGTATTGCTGTTAAGATATTTTTTAGGAGGTGGGGCCAAGATGGCTGACTAGGTAGAAGCTACCTCAGATCCCTCTTGCAACAAAGACAAGGAAAACCAAGTGAATCCATCACATACATAACAATCTACGAACTCTGACCATCAAACACAGATCTAAAGAGTTGACCTAAGTGACAGGGGAGCGAAAAGCTGCACCCTGAAGCAGTGATGCCTCTGGAACCTGTGTCCTGCTCCACAGCCTTTAGCCCTCGGGGTTCCCTGGTGCAGAGTGACAGGGCTGATTGCAGCTTGCTGAGGCGGGGCAGGCACGGGACACAGCCCTAACCCCTAGCCCCCTGGGGTAGCCTCAGTAAAGACTCAGCCAGCGCAAGCAGGCTGCACACTGACATGGCTAACGAGAGAACAAGCAACTACGGGGAAGGAGCGACAGTTTTCGGAGCCTGGAGCCAGCGTCCCAGTCAGAAAACCCTGGCGCCGGGCATTGGAATGGGCACAGGGGAGCTGAGCACGGCTTCCTGAGAAGGTGCAAACAGGGGACACAGCCCTAGCCCCCTGAAGTGACCTCGGGGGAAGCCCAGCCGGCACGTGCAGGCAGCGCAATGGTGCCGCTGACAGGAGAAGTCACCAGGGAACCTTGGCGGTGGGCTTTGGACTGCGAGCGGAGGAGCTGACCACTGCTTCTGAGACAGTACAAAGCACGGGACCCGGGTCTGACCCTGGGGGGCAATCTCGACCCAGCCAGCACACACAGGCTACAAGTCCCTTGGGAATCTCAGATAAAACAGTCATCACCAAGCAAGATAAGTAACTTTGTCTATATTGCTGGGTTACTCTCTCCTACCTATCTGAATCCCTCCCCTCCCTGCCCCCGGCGGTTTCATTAACATTGGATTTTCCTGGGCCAGGGAGTAAAGTGCTCTGTTTTTTTTTTTTTTTTCTTTTCTTTTCCTAACCCATTCTCCTGGCCTGAGAGAAGCAGCTACTAAAAACCCAGGGACCAAAAATCCTTCCCTGACTTCCCTAAATTGGAATAAAAATACAGAACCAGCTCCAGCCAAGCATATGAGATCTACAGTCTTTGGCTTTCATCCCTACAGGGAACAAGGTGGCTATTATAATGCAAATGTAATTCTGATAGAAATCTGACTGTAATTGTTTTAGTGGATCACTCCAAAGACAAGTTTTCCAGGTCTGATATCTCTACCTATTAAACAGAGCCCTCACTAACCCACAATGGGGAACTGAGGGCTGAAGCTCCACCCAAACCACCTAGCCACCTGCCAAAGGGGTCTGAGGATAGTGACATCTACCAATCTGTAGAGGTACATGCATTGGGTGCCTAAGGTACAGCTGCAGAGCTCACCCACCAAAGTGCTTTAGGAATAGAGACACACCTACCTCACTGGCATGTGGGAGAAGGCTGTCAGCATCCTGCCCCCCACCCCCCAGAGTGTGACCCCCTGCTGCTACTAGAATCTGGTGCACACAACTATCTCCACTACTCCTCTAACTTAATAGGTGACAGTCTACACCACACACTTGGTGACCCAAAATCAGAAAACCTAAGCTGATTCAATTCAAGAATAGTGAATGGACTCTTAGGCTTATATATCTGGTAACAGCCCAAACCAGCTGGTAATAGGACATAAGTGATTCAAAGGCTACAACAATCAAGACAGGGCAATCTAGTAGCCCATCTACGTATATTGAAAAACAAAACAAGATAAGACTCAGTGAGCAAATATAAAATAAATCATTACAATATCTTATAGATGGCTCGGAGACAGCAGTCAATATCAAACCACATAAAGAAGCAGACCATGATTGCTGCTACAACTCCCCAAATTAAAGAATCAAAATCTTTCCCAAATGAAGATACAATCTTGGAACTGCCAGATGCAGAATATAAAAAACTAATACACAGAATGCTTCAAGACATCAGGGATGACCTCAGAAATGAAATAAGGCAATCTACAGAAAAAGCCAAGGAACACACTGATAAAGCAGTTGAAGAAATAAAAAAGATGATTCAAGAACATAGTGGAAAAATTAATAAGCTGCAAGAATCCATAGAAAGACAGCATTCAGAAATCCAAAAGATTAACAGTAAAATTACAGAATTAGACAACTCAATAGGAAGTCAGAGAAACAGAATCAAGCAATTGGAATGCAGAGTGGGGGAGGTGGAGGATAAGGCAATTGATATCAATATAGTTGAAGAAAAATGAGATAAAAGAATTAAAAAAAATGAAGAAACCCTAAGAATCATGTGGGACTCTATCAAGAAGAATAACTTGCGTGTGATTGGAGTTCGAGAACAGGGAGGGATAACAGAAAATACAGAGAGAATAGATGAAGATCTGTTGGCAGAAAACTTCCCTGGTATCATGAAAGATGAAAGGATAAGATTGATTCAAAAAGAAAATCACCAAGGCATATTATCATCAAACTTGCCAAAACCAAAGATAAAGAGGAAATTTTAAAAGCACCCAGGGATAAAAGAAAAGTCTCCTACAAAGGAGAATCAATAAGAATAAGTCCAGACTACGCAGCAGAAACCATGCAGTCAAAAAGGCAATGGGATGACATACAGAGAGCACTGAAGGAGAAAAACTGCCAGCCAAGGATCATATATCCAGCAAAACTCTCTCTCTAATATGAAGGTGAAATTAAAACATTTACAGATAAACACAAGCTTAGAGAATTTGCAAAAACCAAACCAAAGCTACAAGAACTACTAAAGGAAATTGGTCAAAAAATCAATAATATCAGATCCCAACACAACACAAGGTGACAGAACAGAACATCCTGATATCAACTCAGATAGGGAAATCACAAAAACAAATTAAGATTAATTTTAAAAAGAAAAAAATGCTCAAAACAGGGAAT
This sequence comes from Loxodonta africana, assembly GCF_030014295.1. Taxonomy (NCBI): domain Eukaryota; kingdom Metazoa; phylum Chordata; class Mammalia; order Proboscidea; family Elephantidae; genus Loxodonta; species Loxodonta africana. The sequence goes on from NC_087353.1 coordinate 78,616,187, forward strand.
CATTGAAGTCATTATGTAAAAGATCACAATAATCAAAAAGAGGGATTAAACACAGGAGGCATAGATCTTCCATATGGAGAGGAAAACAAGGCTATATAGGACGATACAAGTTAGGTTTTTACTTAGAAAAATAGGGGTAAATATTAAGGTAGCCACAAAGAGGTCTAACAATTCCATAATCCAAAATAAAAACCAAGAAAAACATAACGACTCAACAAACATAAGTTCAACTACTATGAAAATGAGGAACACATAATTTACAAAGAAAAACGTCTCAGCACAAAAAAGTAAGTGGAAAAATGAAATTGTTAACAACACACACAAAAAGGCATCAAAATGACAGCACTAAACACATACTTATCTATAATTATGCTGAATGTAAATGGACTAAATGCACCAATAAAGAGACAGAGAGTGGCAGACTGGATAAAGAAACACGATCCGTCTATATGCTGCCTACAAGGGACACACCTTAGACTTAGAGACACAAACAAACTAAAACTCAAAGGATGGAAAAAAAATATATCAAGCAAACAACAATAAAAAAAGAGCAGGAGTAGCAATATTAATTTCTGACAAAATAGACTTTAAAGCTAAATCCACCACAAAGGATAAAGAAGAACACTACATAAGGATTAAAGGGACAATTGACCAGGAAGATACAACCATATTAAATATTTATGCACCCAGTGACAGAGTTGCAAGACACGTAAAACAAACTTTAACAGAACTGAAAAGTGAGATAGACACCTCCACAATTATAGTAGAAGACTTCAACACACCACTTTCAGAGAAGGATAGGACTTCCAGTAAGAAGCTCAATAGAAGTGTTCTGTTCTGTGACCTTGTGTTGTGTTGGTATCTGATATTATATTGTAGTTGGTTGCTACAATCAACCAACTTGACCTCATAGACTTATACAGAACATTCCACCCAACAGCTGCAAAGTATACTTTTTTTCCCAGCGCACATGGAACATTCTCTAGAACAGATCACATATTAGGCCATAAAAGAAACCTTTGCAGAATCCAAACCGTTGAAATATTACAAAGCATCTTCTCAGACCACAAGGCCATAAAAGTAGAAATCAATAACAGAAAAAGCAGGGAAAAGAAATCAAATACTTGGAAACCAAACAATACCCTGCTCAAAAAAGACTGGGTTATAGAAGACATTAAGGAGGGAATAAAGAAATCAGTAGAATGCAACGAGAATGAAAACACTTCCTATTAAAACCTCTGGGACACAGCAAAAGCAGTGCTCAGAGGTCAATTTATATCGATAAATGCACACATACATAAAGAAGAAAGAGCCAAAATCAGAGAACTGTCCCTACAACTTGAACAAATAGAAAGCGAGCAACAAAAGAATCCATCAGGCATCAGAAGAAAACAAATAATAAAAATTAGAGCTGAACTAAATGAATTAGAGAACAGAAAAACAATTGAAAGAATTAACAAAGCCAAAAGCTGGTTCCTTGAAAAAATTAACAAAATTGATAAAGCATTGGCTAGACTGACTAAAGAAATACAGGAAAGGAAACAAATAACCTGAATAAGAAATGAGATGGGCCATATCACAACAGACCCAACTGAAATTAAAAGAATCATATCAGATTATTACAAAAAATTGTACTCTAACAAATTTGCAAACCTAGAAGAAATGGATGAATTTCTAGAAAAGCACTACCTACCTAAACTAACACAATCAGAAGTAGAACAACTAAATAGACCCATAACAAAAAAAGAGATTGAAAAGGTAATCAAAAAACGCCCAAGAAGAAAAAGCCCTGGCTCCGACAGCTTCACTGCAGAGTTCTACAAAACTTTCAGAGAAGAGTTAACACCACTACTACTAACGTATTTCAAAGCATAGAAAATGATGGAATACTACCTAACTCATTCTATGAAGCCACCATATCCCTGATACCAAAACCAGGTAAAGACATTACAAAAAAAGAAAATTACAGAAAAACATACCTTGCTCATGGATAGGAAGACTTAACGTAATAAAAGTATCTATTCTACCAAAAGCCATCTATACATACAATGCACTTCCTATCCAAATTCCAACTTCATTTTTTAATGTGATGGAGAAACAAATCAGCAACTTCATATAGAAGGGAAAGAAGCCCCAGATAAGTGAAGCATTACTGACAAAGAAGAAGAAAGTGGGAGGCCTCACTCTACCTGATTTTAGAACATATTATACAACCACAGTAGTCAAAACAGCCTGGTACTGGTACAACAACAGACACGTAGACCAATGGAACAGAATTGAGAACCCAGATATAAATCCATCCATGTATGAGCAGCTGATATTTGACAAAGGTCCAGTGTCAGTTAATTGGGGAAAAGATAGTCTTTTTAACAAATGGTACTGGCATAACTGGATATCCATTTGCAAAAAAATGAAACAGGACCCATACCGCACACCACGCACAAAAACTAACTCCAAGTGGATCAAAGACCTAAACATAAAGACTAAAACGATAAAGATCATGGAAGAAAAAATAGGGACAACGTTAGGAGCCCTAATACAAGGCATAAACAGAATACAAAACATTACTAAAAATGACGAAGAGAAAGCAGATAACTGGGAGCTCCTAAAAATCAAACACCTATGCTCATCTAAAGACTTCACCAAAAGAGTAAAAAGACCACCTACAGACTGGGAAAGAATTTTCAGCTATGACATCTCTGACCGATGCCTGATCTCTAAAATCTATATGATTTTGTTCAAACTCAACCACAAAAAGACAAACAACCCAATTAAAAATTGGGCAAAGGATATGAACACACACTTCACTAAAGAAGATATTCAGGCGGCTGACAGATACATGAGAAAATGCTCTTGATCATTAGCCATTAGAGAAATGCAAATTAAAACTACGATGAGATTCCATCTCACTCCAACAAGGCTGGCATTAATCCAAAAAACACAAAATAATAAATGTTGGAGAGGCTGCAGAGAGATTGGAACTCTTATACACTGCTGTTGGGAATGTAAAGTGGTACAACCACTTTGGAAATCTATCTGGCGTTTCCTTAAAAAGTTAGAAACAGAATACCATAAACCCAGAAACCAAACCCAGTGCCGTCGAGTCGATTCCGACTCATAGCGACCCTATAGGATAGAGTAGAACTGCCCCATACAGTTTCCAAGGAGCACCTGGCAAATTCAAACTGCCAACCCTTTGGTTAGCAGCCGTAGCACTTAACCACTACACCACCAGGGTTTCCAGAACTACCATAAAAAAAAAAAAAAAAATGAACTACCATACAACCAAGAAATCCCACTCCTCGGAATATATCCTAGAGAAATAAGAGCCTTTACACGAACAGATATGTGCACACCCATGTTTATTGCAGCACTGTTTACAATAGCAAAAAGCTGGAAGCAACCAAGGTGCCCATCAATGGATGAATGGATAAATAAATTATGGTATGTTCACACATAAAGAACAGTGAGGAATCTGTGGAACATTTCATAACATGGAGGAACCTGGAAGGCATTATGCTGAGTGAAATGAGTCAGATGCAAAAGCACAAATATTGTATAAGACCACTGTTATAAGATCTTGAGAAATAGTTTAAACTGAGAAGAACACATTCTTTTGTGGTTACGAGAGGGGGGAGGGAGGAAGGGCAGGAGAGGGTTACGTACTGATTAGATAGTAGATAAGAACTACTTCAGGTGAAGGGAAGGACAATACTCAATACAGGGAAGGTCAGCTCAACTGGACTGGACCAAAAGCAAGGATGTTTCCTGAATAAACTGGATGCTTCGAAGGTCAGCAGAGCAAGGGCGGGGGTTTGGGGACTATGGCTTCAGGGGACATCTAAATCAATTGGCAAAATAAATTCTATTAAGAAAACATTCTGCATCCCACTTTGAAGTGTGGCTTCTGGGGTCTTAAATGCTAACAAGCGGCCATCTAAGATGCATCAATTGGTCTCAACCCACCTGGATCAAAGGAGAATGAAGAACACCAAGGACACAAGATAATTATGAGCCCAAGAGACAGAAATGGCCACATGAGCCAGAGACTTACATCATCCTAAGACCAGAAGAACTAGATAGTGCCTGGCCACAACCGATGACTGCCCTGACAGGGAGCACAACAGAGATCCCCTGAGGGAGCAGGAGAGCAGTGGGATGCAGGCCCCGAATTCTCATAAAAAGACCAGACTTAATGGTCTGACTGAGACTAGAAGAATCCCGGTGGTCATGGTCCCCATACCTTCTGTTGGCCCAGGATAGGAACCATTCCGAAAGAAAACTCACCAGACATGGAATGGACTGGACAATGGGTTGGAGAGAGATCCTGATGAAGAGTGAGCTACTTGTATCAGGTGGACACTTGAGACTGTGTTGGCATCTCCTGTCTGGAGGGGAGATGGGAGGGTAGAGAGGGTTAGAAACTGGCAAAACGGTCACGAAAGGAGAGACTGGAAGGAGGGGGCGGGCTGACTCATTAGGGGGAGAGTAAATGGAAGTATGTAGTAAGGTGTATATAAGTTTATATGTGAGAGACTGACTTGATTTGTAAACTTTCACTTAAAGCACAATAAAAATTATTTTTTAAAAAAGATTTTTTAGATGGTCAGGTTGGAGCAAGCTCATGATTTAAAAAAAGTATGTATTTTACAGTGTTACTTGTTTATTACTGACAATATACTTATTAGATCCATTTTGAGATGGCACATTTTGATATTTTAGCCTTTCCTAATGAAGTGATGGGAAATCACATCCTGGTGTAAATATGCCATCGCTCTGCGGAAGCATGGCCCTACATGCTGTTTTGGGAGGCCGTTTGGCATAATGATTGCAAGCACAGGTTCTGGGGTCACCTGCTTAGGTTCTGACCCTGTCTCTGTCATTTATTAGCCAATCAAGTAGCTTAATTTCTCTGGCCTTCAGTTTCCTCAGTTGTAACATGGGGATCATAATAGCACCTACCTCATAAAAATAGGTTTGGTTTAAGGACTTAACAAAATATTGCATGTAAACGCTCGTACAATGCCTGGACACAAAGTGAGTTAATACTGGCTTTTTGGGTAGCATTAGCTGTTATTATCGTTATTTCAGTATTATGTCCCCTGCTGGTTCTGAAATCAAAGAGCTTTTTTTTCTTTTTTTCCACACCGATTAGCTCTGGTTACTTGACATAAGTAAAAGTTCAGGGGTCATTTTCATCAGTTTAATAACTTACCGTGGAGTCAACTCTGACTCATGGCAACCCTGTGTGTGTCAGAACTGTGCTCCACAGGGTTTTCTGTGTTTGGTATAAACTAACCGAACCAAACCCATTGCCCATCAGTCAATTCCAACTCACGGTAGAACTGCCTCAAAGGGTCTCCAAGAACAAGATGGTAGATCTGAGCTACTGACTTTTTGGTTGTTAGCAGCCAAAGTCTTAACCACTGTGACACCAGGGCTACATGTACAGTATACCTGTTAACCCATTACTGTCCAGTTGATTCCAACTTATAGCGAGTTGTCTTAGTTATCTAGTGCAGCTGTAACAAAAATTCCAGAAGTGGATGGCTTTAACAAGGAGAAATTTATTTCTGCACAGTAAAGTAAGCTACAAGTCCAAATTCAGGGTGTCGCCTCCAGGGGAAGACTTTCTGTCTGTGTTGGTTCCGGAGGAAGGTCCTTCTCATCAATCTTCCCCCAGAATAGGAGCTTCTCCACACAGGGACCCTGAGTCCAAAGGATGTGCCCTGCTCCCAGCACTGCTTTCTTGGTGGTATGAAGTTCCCCTGTCTCTCTGCTCACTTCTCTCTTTTATATCGCAAAGAAACCAGCTCAAGACACAATCCAATCCCTTAGGTTGAGTCCTGCCTCCTCAACACAACTGCCCCCCCATCTCTCCTCATTAACATTATAGAGGCAAGATTTACAACACATAGGAAAATCACATCAGATGACGAAATGGTGGACAATCACGCAATACTGGAAATCGTGGCCCAGCCAAATTGATACACATTTTTTGGGGACACAATTCAATCTGTGATGTAAGTCTATAGAACTGCCCCACAGGGTTTCCAAGGAGCTACTGTCAGATTCGAACTGCTGACATTTTGGTTAGCAGCCATCGCTCGCCTTAGTTCTTAACCACTGCACCACCGGGGCACCATGTCCCATATATTTAAAAAAAAAAAAAAAACCTGTTGACATGGAGTCAATCCTAACTCATAGCAAACCCGTATAGGACTATATTAAAATAACCTTGTGGGTTTTTTTTTTCCCTAGATAATTTTAACCATCTGGAATGCTCTAGATAACCTGACTGGGTATTTTCACAGTAACTCTAAAGCTGAATGCTATCCAAGTCGTTGTATTACTGTTTTGTATGGTGCTCCTCTGTGAGCGATAGCCTTCCTGGTTCCTTGGTTGCCTTGGAAATATTGTCATGAAGGTGCTTGGTTTAGTGGACTTCACCTTATGGTATTGTTTTGTGCTTTTGCTGGCATGCTTCCCTTTGTTCAGGAAGCCCAATGTGCACTGTCTGCAGAGGTTTTTCACTAGACGGGAAAGTCAGCTTCAGCGTATTAAAATTAACCTAGTGGCAGCACGAGTAGGATCTACCAGTATCCTTTTCTGTGGCCTCATCTCTGACAACATGGAAATTTTGCCCCATTTTCTGTTGTTGTTGCCATTCTTGCCACTGCCAGCCTTTACACTGGTGTGTACAGCATGAGTCACTTTGAACCTAAAGGAAGCCCAGAGGAAAATCTACACTCAGAAAGGGAACAGGGTGTCTCCTGGACCTCCATTATCTCATTGAAACACTCTTTGACCCAGAAAAACTTCTGGCTTTTTCTGATAATGAGTTTCTTCCAAGTCTTCCATTTAACCTTCCTCAACAACTTCATGATGATCTTTGCAGATAATCTCATTCTCAGAGGTGTTCTTTCTTCTTCTACAAGGAACATCATGTACAAGGGCAACTTGATTTTCCCACAGGTATGTGATGGTTCTTTGCATATTCTCCTAAAAGGATTAAAGATTTAACTCTTAACTGGCTGAGGAAATTAAAAAATTGATTATATCCATAATTTGAAAAGAAAACACACATTTATTAAGAGTCTTAGGCTAGGTTTTCTAGAGAAGCCAAACCAGTAAAGCGTATAAATATATGTAGAGAGAGATTTATATGAAAGAAATGGCTCACATGGTTGTAGAGGCTAGAATGTCCCCAAGTCTGTGGATCAGGACAGAGGCTTTTTCAGATTCACATAGGTGAAGGAGCTGGTGAACCCAAGATCCTCAGGTCAGAGAGGAAGGTTTTTGCTCACAGGCTACAAGGATTGACGAATCCCAAGATTGGCAGGCAAGACCACAAGTAAGCTTCCAGCTCAAGTTCAGAGAACCAGAGATCAGATGAACAGGAGTCAGCTACAGAATCCATAGTGAGCAAAACCCCACAAGCCTTGCCAGAATGTCCATTGATATTCGATGCAGGCCACACACCCAAGGAAACTCCCTTTCGACTGATTGACTACTCAAAGCAGATCCCATCATGGAGGTGATCACAGTATATCGAATCTCATCATGGAAGTGATCACATCATAGGACTGCCAAACCACTGTGAATCATGGCCTATCCTAGCCAAGTTGACACACAACATCAACCATCACAGAGGCTCAAAGATTTAGAGCCCCAGACATCATACAAGATTCAGTAGAAATACTATGGAAAAAAGAAATGAAAGGAAAACTCAGTGAGAGCTGAACAATATGATATTATAAACCTTTAAGCTTTTAAATTTTGTTCCCCTGGGCTTTCTCATTTAAGCCTCAGCTGGCCTGTGGAAGAAAATAAACAACTTCCTGTGAGCACCTGGTTTTGCTTTATTTGGGCAGTTAAAATTCCTGTGACCGTCACATACAAGAAGAGTTACTTGATCAAGAATTCCCAGAGCCAGGTTTCAAAACACTTGGCTAAAAGCCTGAGTTCAGGAATTCCAGAGCGTTATTAAAATTCCATGGTCATGAGCGTTAAAGTAAAGGGGATGGCCTCTTTCAAAAAATACCAGTCTGCTGTGTGTTCCACCATTCCCAAATGAATCATTGCGCTCCCCTTAACATAAATATAGGAGTCCCAGGGTGGCGCAAGTAGCTAAGGGCTCAACTGCTAGCTGAAAGGCTGGCCGTTCGAACCTGTTCAGAGGAGCCTTGGGAAACAAGCCCTGGCGATCTGCTCCCAAAAAGTCACAGTCTTGAAAACCCTTTGGAGCAGTTCTGCTCTGCACACATGGGGCCACCGTAAGTTGGAATTGACTTCCCAGCAACTAACAACAACAATGTAAATATATCCTTCAAAAATATGACTTAACCTAGCCTGGGGTATAGGTTTTTCCTATATTTAAATGATAAATAAATTATTTTATCTGTACTCTTCAGGGAACAAATTATTCTAGATAGATTAGTTCTTACTCTTCACCAACTCTCAAAAACATTTAAACAATTTTGTACAGAAATATTTCTAAAATGTTTTAAATGTTGCCATACTTTCTTAAGCAAAGTATACAGGAGAGAATTTGCCTTTCTGCTCGAGGTCTTTATCACAGTTTGGCTACTGCATATGCCATAAGAACGATAAAAAAGAACGATAGCTCACGTTTATTGAGAGCTTACCACGTGCCATGGACTACACCGAGCCTGTTGCAGACATTCTCTCACTTAATCCTCACAACAACCTTCAAGGGAGAGACTCTTCTTATCCCTACAGATTTTCCTCAGAGGCAGTCTGCCTCTACAATTTTGTCTCTAAAATATACTGTTTACATGAATTCTTTAGCAGTGTATAACCAAATACAATTTCCTTTTTGATTTATCAGTATAGCCCCAAGTACCGTCTATGCATAATAAAATGATACTCTCTCTTCAGGGCACCTTAAGGTTTGTCAAGTTGTTTCCTCCTGGATTCAATGGCCCAGAATGGGAAATTTTTGAGTTCATGTCTCTGCTTGTTATTTACTATCAGATTCTAGGCTATATATATATATATATATATATATATATATATATATATATATATATATATATATATACATCTTCCCACTTTTATTCATGTACTGCCTATAATATTTCTTCTTCACTAGGTTAAAAAAAGTAATTCGTTAACCCTTATGAAAAAAGAAAAAGGATAGATTTTTGGTGAAGGCCCAAGGAGCTGTAAAAATGGCGTGGGATCGGAGGTCTTCTAACTTCATGAGCGGGGAGGAGGATCACCAATGCATTAGCCCAAAGCTGGTTCCTATGAAGTGGAGGTCAGATATACCTCCTCTCTCTAACCTTTTTACCAATTCTGACACCAGCCGCCTCTTCCACGGCACTCTCTACTTCTCTGCGGAGTTCGATAATTCGTTGCAATGGCCACTCAGAACTCACAGACAATACTCACAGTTATGGGGTTTACTAGGGAAGTAACAGGTTACAACTCAGGATCAGCATCAGCAGGCTATTACTCGGGAACAGGATCAGGGAGCATCTTGGCAAAGTCTTCCTTCTTCAGTGCAGGTCAGCTCTCTCAGCTCCTCTTGGCTGTGCAGGGTTCCCGTGACCCCCTGAAGGCAGGCTCCTCTTGGCCCCCTCAGGACAGGCCTCCTCTCTCAGCCCCTGACCTCTGCTCCAGCCTGGCCTCTGCCCCACTCAGGCAAGTGTTACAAAGGCCTTTAGCTCCACCAATAAGTGCCCAGAGTCACCCCACTCTACCAGGACACCTTCTGCCCAAAGGCAGTCAGCTCTCTTGCTCCACGGGTCAACATAACTCACTGTAACCGCCTAGCTCTGTGCCACTGCACCATCTTGTGCTAGTCTTCTGGTTTTGCTGCTGCTGTTTTTCTGCCACTGGACTCTGCCATACCTGCTGCCACTTCTTGCCACTGCTGTTGTGCTGTCTCTTGCTGTCTTCAGTGTTACAGCTCTCTCAGTCTCATGGGTCTAGGAGGTTCTCAGCTCAGGGACCCTGGGTCCAAAGGATGTGCTCCACACCTGGCTCTCCTTCTTGATGGTAGTGCGGTTCCCTTCCAAGCCTCTGGGATTGAGTCATTTTAAGCCTAGCAGGATGGGAAAACTGACAAATCCCTTGCAAAGGCCCATGCACCTTATTTGCATAGCCCCAGCCCAAGAGTTTCATGCCCCTTATTTGCATTATTAGCAGGGTGTCCAATCCCCTCGGTGGACGACAAGCACATTATTTGCATTGTCACACACAATCATTTTGTGGGAGTCACAGGGCCATGGCTAGAAGGGCCATATACATCTCAGGGCTCTTATGAACAAAGTACATGAGCCTTTTTTAGTGCATGGATTTAGCGAGCCTATTTTGGTGGTTTCCATAGATCCTTTTTACTTCCTCTTAGTTCTTAGCTATGTTCTGGATTGAATTCTGAAAGAATCATGGCAACCTTTTTTTTTTTATTATTTCAAAAATAATACCTGTGTGATGGTTAAGATTGTGTGTCAGGTTGGCTGGGCCATGATTCTCAGTGTTTTGGCAGCCATATAATATTGTGATCACTTCCCTGTTGAGATTTGATATGTGATCACCCCCATGATGGGATCTGCTGTGAGTAGCCAATCAGTTGAAACAGAGCTCCACTGGGTGTGTGGCCTGCATTGAACATAAGCAGACATTTTTTTTGTCCTGTGCTAGATCCTGCAAGGCTTGGGGGCTTTTTGTTTGTGCTGGTTCCTGCAGCTGGCTCCTGTTCGTCTGACCTTCTGTTCTTGGGACTTGAACTAGCAGCTCACCTGCAGTCTTGCCTGCCGATCTTGGGATTTGTAGATCTTCGCAGTCTGTGAGCAAGAACTCTGCTCTCTGACCTCCTGATTCTACGTGAATCAGGAGAAGCCTCTATTCAGACCCAAAGACTTGGGATGTTCTAACCTCTACAACTGCGTGAGCCATTTCCTTGATATAAATCTAACTATATATCTATACGCTTTACTAATTTTTTTTTTTTTTTTACTAATTTTGCTTCTCTAGAGAATCTAGCCTAAGACAACCAGTTTGTTGTAAAACATTCAAACACTACCAAATCATTGAAAATAAAACTGCTACTCCCTTCCTAAAAACATGCCTTTCTTTCAAGGTTCCTCTGAGAGGATTTGAACTGTCAACCTTTTGGTTAGTAAATGAGCACTTAATCATTTATGTCACCCAGGGACTCCTGTTCTCTCCAAATTTCACTAAATACATATAAACTTTTATAAAAAAAAATTTATTGTGCTTTAAGTGAAAGTTTACAAATCAAGTCAGTCTCTCATACAAAAATTTATATACACCTTACTGTATACCCCTAGTTACCCTCCCCCTACCGGTACAGCACACTCCTTCTTTCCACCCTGTATTTCCATGTCCATTCAGCCAGCTTCTGTCCCCCTCTGCCTTCTCATCTCCCCTCCACACAGGAGCTGCCCACATAATCTCATGTGTCTGCTTGCTCCAAGAAGTTCACTCCTCACCAGTATCATTTTCTATCCCATAGTCGAGTCCAAACCCTGTCTGAAGAGTTGGCTTTGGGAATGGTTCCTATCTTGAGCTAACAGAAGGTCTGGGGACCATGACATCCAGGGTCCTTCTAGTCTCAGTCAGATCATTAATTCTGGTCTTTTTATGAGAATTTGAGGTCTGCATCCCAATGTTCTCCTGCTCCCTCAGGGGTTCTCTGTTATGTTCCCTGCCAGGGCAGTCATTGGTTGTAGCTGGGCACCATCTAGTTCTTCTGGTCTCAGATTGATGTAGTCCCTGGTTTATGTGGCCCTTTCTGTCTTTTTTTTTTTTTTTTTTTCCTGTCTATTGGGCCCATAATTACCTTGTATCTTTGGTGTTCTTCTCCTTTGCTCCATGTGGGTTGAGACCAATTCATGCATCTTAGATGGCTACTTGCTAGTGTTTAATACCCCAGACGCTGCTCTCCAAAGTGGGATGCAGATGTTTTCTTAGAAGATTTTATCATGCCAATTAACCTAGATATCCCCTGAAACCATGGTCCCCAAACCCCTGCCCCTGCTATGCTGGTCTTCCAAGCATTCAGTTTATTCAGGAAACTTCTTTATGTTTGGTTTAATCCACTTGTGTCGACCTCTCCTGTATTGTGTTTTGTCTTTCCCTTCACCTACAATACTTCTTGTCTACTATCTAATTAGTGAATATCCCTCTACCTCCGTCCCTCCCTCCCCACTCTTGTAACCATCAAAGAATATTTTCTTCTCTGTTTAAACTATTTCTCGAGTTCTTATAACAGTGGTCTCATACAATATTTGTCCTTTTGCAACTGACTAATTTCACTTAGCATAATCCCTTCCAGATCCCTCCATGTTATGAAATGTTTCACGGATTCATCATTCTTTATCGATGCATAGTATTCCACTGTGTGAATATACCATAATTTATTTATCCATTTATCCATCGATGGGCACGTTGGTTGTATCCATCTTTTTGCTATTGTAAACAGTGCTGCAATGAACATGGGTGTGCATATATCTGTTTATGTAAAGGCTCTTATTTCTCTAGGATATATTCCAAGGAACGGGATTGCTGGATCATATGGTATTCTACTTCTAGCTTTTTAAGGAAGCACCAAATTGATTTCCAAAGTGGCTGCACCGTTTTACATTCCCACCGGCAGTGTATAAGTGTTCCAGTCTCTCCACAACCTCTCCAACATTTATTATTTTGTGTTTTTTGGATTCATGCCAGCCTTGTTGAGGTGAGATGGAATCTCATTGTAGTTTTGACTTCCATTTCTCTAATGGCTAATGATTGTGAGCATTTCCTCATGCGTCTGTTAGCTACCTGAATGTCATCTTTAGTGAAGTGCCTGTTCATATCCTTTGCCCATTTTTGGGTTATTTGTCTTTTTTTGTTGTTGAGTTTTTGCAGTAACATGTAGATTTTAGAGATCAGACACTGATCAGAAATGTCATAGCTAAAAACTTTTTCCCAGTCTGTGGGTAATCTTTTTACTCTTTTGGTGAAGTCTTTGGGTGAGCATAGGTGTTTGATTTTTAGGAGCTCCCAGTTATCTAGTTTCTCTTCTGGTGTTTGCGCATTGTTAGTAATGTTTTGTATGCTGTGTATGCCATGTTTTAGGGCTCCTAGCATTGTCCCTATTTTTTCTTCCATTATCTTTATTGTTTTCGATTTTACATTTAGGTCAGTTAGTCTTTGTGCATGGTGTGAGGTATGGGTCTTGATTCATTTTTTTGCAGATGGTTATTCAGTTATGCCAGCACCATTTGTTAAACAGACTGTCTTTTCCCCATTTAATTGACTTTAGGCCTTTGTCAAATATCAGCTGCTCATAGGTGGATGGATTTATGCCTGGATTCTCAATTCTGTTCCATTGGTATATGTATCTGTTGTACCAGTACCTGGCTGTTTTGACTACTGTGGCAGTATAATAGGTTCTAAAATCAGGTAGAGTGAGCCCTCCCACTTTCTTCTTTTTCAGCAATACTTTGCTTATCCGGGGCCTCTTTCCTTTCCGTATGAAGTTGGTGATTTGTTTCTCTGTCTTGTTAAAAACTGTGGTTGAAATCTGCATCAGAATTGCATTGTATCTATAGGTGGCTTTTGGTAGTATAGACATTTTTACAATGTTAAGTCTTCTTGCCCATGAGCAAGGTATGTTTCTCCACTTATGTAGGTCTCTTTTGGTTTCTTGCAGTAGTGTCTTGTAGTTTTCTTTGTACAGGTCTTTTATGTCTCTGGTAAGATTTATTCCTAAGTATTTTATCTTCCTGGGGACTACTGTAAATGGTATTGATTTGGTGATTTCCTCTCCGCTATTTATTCTTTTTGTTGGTGTAGAGGAATCCAACTGATTTTTGTATGTTTATCTGTATACTGATACTCTGCTGAACTCTTCTATTAGTTTCAGTAGTTTTCTTGAAGATTCTTTAGGGTTTTCTGTGTATAAGATCATGTCATCTGCAAAATAGAGATACTTTTACTTCTTCCTTGCCAATCTGGATGTCCTTTATTTCTTTATCTAGCCTAATTGCTCTGGGGAGGACCTCCAGCACAATGTTGAATAAGAGTGGTGATAAAGGGCATCCTTGTCTGTTTCCTGATCTCAAGGGGAATGCTTTCATTCTCTCTCCATTTAGGATGATGCTGGCTGTTGGCTTTGTATAAATGCCCTTTATTATGTTGAGGAGTTTTCCTTCGATTCCTATTTTGCTGAGAATTTTTATCATGAATGGGCGTTGACCGTTGTCAAATGCCTTTCTGCATCAATTGATAAGATTGTGGTTCTCCATGCATTACAGTGATTCTTTTTCTAATGTTGAACCATCCCCGCATAACTGGTATGAATTCCACTTGGTCATGGTGAATTATTTTTTTGATACATTGTTGAATTCTATCAGCTAGAATTTTGTTGAGGATTTCTGTGTCTAAGTTCAAGAGGGATACAGGTCTGTAATTTTCTTTTTTTGTGGTGTCTTTACCTGGCTTTGGTATCAGGGATATGCTGGCTTCATTGAATGAGTTTGGGAGTATTCTGTCCTTTTCTATGCTCTGAAATACCTTTAGTGGTAGTGGTATTAACTCTTCTCTGAAAGTTTGGCAGAACTCTCCAGTGAAGACGTCTGGGCCAGGGTTTTTGTTGTTGTTGGGAGTTTTTAAATTACATTTTCAATCTCTTATTTTGTTATGGCTTTATTTAGTTGTTTTACCTCTGTTTTGTGTTAGTTTAGGTAGATAGTGTGTTTCTAGAAATTCATCCATTTCTTCTAGGTTTTCAAATTTGTTAGAGTACAATTTTTTTGTAGTAGCCTGATACTATTGTTTTAATTTCTCTTGGGTCTGTTGTAATAGTGCCCATCTCATTTCTTATTTGGGCTATTTGCTTCCTCTCCTGTTTTTCTTTTGTCAGTTTGGGCAAAGGTTTATCAATTTTGTTAATTTTTTCAAACAACCAGCTTTTGGTCTTGTTAACTCTTTCAATTGTTTTTCTGTTCTCTATTTCGTTTAATTCTGTTCTAATTTTTATTATTTGCTTTCTTCTGGTGACTGAGGGTTTCTTTTGTTGCTCTTTTTCTATTTGGTCAAGTTGTAGGGACAATTCTTTGATTTTGGCCCTTTCTTCTTTTTGTATGTGTGCATTTATTGGTATAAATTGACTTCTAAGCACTGCTTTTGTTGTGTCCCAAAGGTTCTGGTAGGAAGTGTTTTCATTCTTACTGGATTCTACGAATTTCTTTATTCTGTCCTTAATGTTTTCTATAACCCAGTCATTTTTGAGCAGGGTAATGTTCAGTATCCAATGTTTGATTTCTTTTCCCTGTTTTTTCTGTTACTGATTTCTACTTTTATGGCCTTATGGTCAGAGAAGATGCTTTGTAATATTTCGATGTTTTGGATTCTGCTGAGGCTTGCTTTATGACCTAATACGTGGTCTATTCTAGAGAATGTTCCATGTGCACTGGAAAAGAAAGTATACTTGGTTGCCGTTGGGTGGTGTGTTCTGTATAAGTCTACGAGGTCAAGTTGGTTGATTGTGGCATTAGATCTTCCATGTCTTTATTGAGCTTTTTTCTGGATGTCCTGTCCTTCACCGAAAGTGGTGTGTTGAAGTCTCCTAGTATTATTGTGGAGCTGTCTATCTCACTTTTCAGTGCTGATAGAGTTTGTTTTATGAACCTTGCAGCCCTGTCATTGGGTGCATAAATATATAACATGGTTATATCCTCCTGGTATGTCCCTTTAATCATTATATAGTGCCCTTCCTTATCTTTTGTGGTGGATTTAATTTTTAAGTCTATTTTGTCAGAAATTAATATTGCTACTCCTGCTCTTTTTTGATTGTTGTTTGCTTGATATGTTTTTTTCCATCCTTTGAGTTTTAGTTTGTGCTGAGTAGTTTATGTTTATAGATTGTCTTTTCATCTCATTCATTGTCTTTGATTTTGTTTCTGCTGTCTATTTTTTCCTTCAGTTTTAGTTTGATGAGTAGGATTGTTAGTCTCTTTTGTGGTTACCTTAATATTTACCCCTTTTTTTCTAAGTTTAAACCTAACTTTTATTTCTTTATATCACCTTGAATTCCTCTCCATATGAACGATCCATGACTACATTTATTGGTCCCTCTTTATTGTTTTAATGTTGTCTTCTCTTACATGATGTCATCGTTGTTTCCCTGTTTTGAGTGTTTTTTTTTTTAATCTTGATTTATTTTTGTGATTTCCCTATCTAGGTTGATATTTGGTGGCTCTGTCCTGTGTTCTAGTCTTGGGTTGATATCTGATATTATTGATTTTCTAACAGGAGAACCCTCTTTAGTATTTCCTGTAGTTTTGGTTTGGTTTTTATGAATTCCTTAAACTTCTGTTTATCTGGAAATGCCCTAATTTAACCTTCATATTTGAGAGACAGTTTTGCTGGATATATGATTCTTGGCTGGCAATTTTTTTCCTTCAATGCTTTATATAAGACATCCCATTGCCTCCTTGCCTGAAAGGTTTCTGCCGAGCAGTCAGAGCTTACTCTTATTGACTCTCCTTTGAGGATGACTTTTCATTTATCCCTAGCTGCTCTTAAAACTCTTAAAATTCTCTTTTTACCTTTGGTTTTGGCGAGTTTGATTATAATATGTCTTAGTGACTTTTATGAGATCTACCTTATGTGGAGTTCGATGAGCATCTTGGATAGATATCTTCTCATCTTTCATGATATCAGGGAAGTTTCTGCCAAGAAATCTTCAACAATTCTCTCTGTATTTTCTGTTATCCCTCCCTGTTCCAGTACTCCAATCACTTGTAGGTTATTCCTCTTGATAGAGTCCCACATGATTCTTAGGGTTTCTTCATTTTTTAAAAATCTTTTATCTGATTTTCCTTCAAATATATTGGTGCCAAGTGTTTTATCTTCAATCTCACTAATTCTGCCTTCCACTTCCTCAATTCTGTTCCTCTGACTTTCTACTGAGTCATCTAATTCTGTAATTTTATTGTTAATCTTCTGAATTTCTGATTCCTGTCTCTCTATGAATTCTTGCAGTTTATTAAATTTTTCATTATGTTCTTGAATAACCTTTTTATTTCTTCAACTGCTTTATCTGTGTGTTCCTTGGCTTGTTTTACATTTTGCCTGATCTTGTTCCTGATGTCTTGAAGAGTTCTGTATATTAATCTTTTGTATTCTGCATTTGGTAAATTCAGGAAGTCACCTTCATCCCCCAAATTTCTTG
The DNA here is from genome assembly GCF_030014295.1 of Loxodonta africana. NCBI lineage: Eukaryota > Metazoa > Chordata > Mammalia > Proboscidea > Elephantidae > Loxodonta > Loxodonta africana. The sequence goes on from NC_087353.1 coordinate 78,633,402, forward strand.
TTTCTTTGTTTTGAGAGCTTGTTGAAGTGATCAGGGTCTGCTTCTTTATGTGATTTAGTATTGACTGTCATCTTCAAGCCATTTATAAGTTATTGTTAGTTAATTTTATATCTGCTTTCTGTTTCCTAGCTTCTTGCTTTGTTTTGTTTTGATTGCCCAAATAGGCTGCTTGAGTGAGCTAGCTTGATTATTTTTGCCTTTGAAGCTCTAATGTCCTGTCACCAGATGGCTAGAGCTGTTACCAGGTATTTGAGCCTAGGAGTCCATTCACTTTTCTTGTATGGATTCAGTTCAGGTGTCCAGGTAGTTGATCATCAAGTGTGTGATACATGCTCTGTCCTACAGCCTTAGAAGGGCAGGGGTTATTGGTGTAGGTACAGGTATCTGGTTGCAGCCAGGGGTCATGTGCTGATCAAGGCAGGGAGCTGACAACCATCCCCTCAGAGTCTGTGAGGAAAGTGCATCCCTGTCTCTAGAGTGCACAGGTGGGTGGGTTCTGCAGTCAGACCATGGGGATGCAGTGCTTTTGATTGTAAGGACTGGGAGGTACCAATTATCCTTCGACCCCTGTTGCAGGTGGCTAGGTGACATGGGTGGAGCCACCAGTCCTTAGGCTCCTGATGTGGGTAGGTGAGGACCCTGTTTAATAGGCAAGGCAACGTCAAACATCAAAAACCCATCTCTCTACTGAAACAGTTGCAGTCCGTCAACAAGGGCCTATTCTCCTCAAATGGGCCCACACAGGTATATGCAGGGGTGAAAGGTATTCAAGTCCACAGACCGTTTATGCCTAGACAGGAGCTGCTTCTGTTCTGAGCTCCCCAGCTTAGTGGAGCTGGCAGATTATCTTTTCCTACAGTTGTGAATTTATTCCTAATCCATGGCTGGGAGAATGGCTCAGGGTGCGCAGCAGTACCTATCTTAGACCCAGGGAAATTGACAACCACTGAAGCTGACTTGGGGGCTCAGAGAGTGGTAAAATAAATGCAATTACTTAGCTTTTGCTGAAAGCATCGTTCTTCTCTGGTCCTGGAGATATGAGTAGGCTGTACAGCTTGCTTTCTCTCCCTGAGGAAACCACCTCTGGAATGCTACTGCCAGCCCTGCTGCAGTTGCTCCCAGGGTTGGTGCCAGAGTTCCTGGAAATTCAGGTCTGGCAACTATTCTCTGCTTCTGAACTGTCTCTTCCTTCCGTTGCCACTCAATCCATTTTCTACCTTTGCCTTTGATGTCCAGAGCTCCTAGCTTGTCATAAATATAATCGTTTCACTTGTTTTTTCAGGTCTTTGTTGTAAGAGGGATCACTGGAAGTGTCTGACTCCTCTGCCATCTTGACCTCCTCCCATATAAATGTTTTAAATCAAGTAAGATCACCCACAAATTTTCTGTATCCTGATTTTTAGACTTAACAGATTATGGAAATTTTCATGTAACATTCAAATCTACTTTATAGCTGTGTTGTGTTATATTGTATGGGTGTTCCTTAATTTAACTCCCTATTGGTAAATTTTAGGCTATTTCCAGTAGCTTCAATAACAGCCTTTAATACTTTTTAAAGCACTTGTTCTTGTTTTTAGTTTGTTTTCATTTTTTTAATTTAGATTTTCAAGCTTTTTTAAATATTAGGAAAGGTGTCATCATTTTACTGAAGTATGATTGACCTACAGCAGACTGAATATATTCAAACAGTACAATTTGATGCATTTTGACATACATATGCACCCAGAAACCACTACCACAATCAAGACTGTTAACATATCCATCACTCCTCGCAGTTTCCTTGTGCACCTTTGTATGAGCCAATGTTGGGGTAAACTAATAGAATACAATGATGAGACACAGTAATGTTGCTGTTGTTTTTAGTTGCTCTCAAGTTGGTTCTGACTCATAGCAACCCTACATACCACAGAACTAAACACTGCCCAGTCCTGTGCCATGCTCACAGTCGTTATTATGCTTGAGCCCATTGCTGCAGCCACTGTGTCAATCCATCTTGTTAAGGGCCTTCCTCTTTTCCGCTGACTGTGTACTTTACCCAGCATGATGTCCTTCTCCAGGGACTGATTCCTCCTGACAATATGTCCAAAGTATGTAAGATGCAGTCTCACCATCCTTGCTTCTAAGGAGCATTCTGGTTGTACTTCTTCCAAGGTTGATTTGTTCATTCTTTTGGTAGTCCATGGTATATTCAACATTCTTTGCCAACACCACAATTCAAAGGCGTCAATTCTTCTTTGGCGTCCTTCATTCATTGTCCAGCTTTCACATGCATATGAAGTGGTTGAAAATACCATGGCTTGGGGTCAGGCTCACCTTAGTCTTCAAGGTGACGTCTTTGCTTTTCAACACTTTAAAGAGCTCTTTTGCAGCAGGTTTGCCCAGTGCAATGCGTCTGTCGATTTCTTGACTGCTGCTTCCACGGCTGTTGATTGTGGATCCAAATAAAATGAAATCCTTGAGAAAGTCGATCTTTTCACAATGTTGCTTATTGGTCCAGTTGTAAGGGTTTTTGTTTTCTTTATGTTGAGGTGTAATCCATACTGAAGGCTGTGGTCTTTGATCTTCATCAGTAAGTGCTTCAAGTCCTCTTCACTTTCAGCAAGCAAGGTTGTGTCATCTGCATAACGCAGGTTGTTAATGAGTCTTCCTTCAATCCTGATGCCCCGTTCTTCTTCATATAATCCAGCTTCTCGTATTATTTGCTCAGCATACAGATTGAATAGGTATGGTGAAAGGGTACAACCCTGATGCACACCTTTCCTGACTTTAAACCACACAGTATCCCCTTGTTCTGTTCAAACAACTGCCTCTTTATCTATGTACATTTTCTTCATGAGCACAATTAAGTGTCCTGGAATTCCCATTTTTCACAATGTTATCCATAATTTGTTATGATCCACACAGTGAATGCTTTTGCATAGTCAATAAAACACAAGTAAACATCCTTCTGGTATTTTCTGCTTTCAGCCAGGATCCATGTGACACCAGCAATGAGATCCCTGGTTCCATGTCCTTTTCTGAATCCGGCCTGAATTTCTGGCAGCTCCCTGTTGATATACTGCTGGAACCGCATTTGAATGATCTTCAGCAAAATTTTGCTTGTGTGTGATATTAAGGATATTGTTTGATAATTTCTGCATTCAATTGGATCACCTTTCTTGGGAATAGGCATAAATATGGATCTCTTCTGGTTGGTTGGCCAGGTAGCTGTCTTCCAAATTTCTTTGCATAGACAAGTGAGCACTTCCATTGCTGCCTCTGTTTAAACATCTCAGTTGATATTCCGTCAATTCCTGGAGCCTTGTTTTTTGCCAATGCCTTCAGTGCAGCATGGACTTCTTCCTTCAGAGCCATCAATTCCTGATCATATGCTACCTCTTGAAATGGTTGAAAGTCGACCAATTCCATCACACAGTACTGTTACACAGTAATAGTATCTAACAACTGCTGAGTACCTTATTTGTTGAGTAGCAAACTAAAAAAAAAAAAATTTTTTTTTTTTTTTAGTCCTTGTGACGCAGTGGTTAAGTGCTCGGTCAAAATTCACCAGCTGCTCCGTGGGAGAAAGGTGTGGTAGTCTGCTTGCATAACAATTACAGCCTAGAAAACTCTACAGGGTGGTTCTACTCTGTCCTATAGGGTTGCTATGCGTTGAAATCGACTCGATGGCAATGCTTTTTTTTTTTTTGCTTATTTGTTTTGTTTTGTCTTATTTGTTGAGTACAGCGAAAGAGGGAGTAAGAGAAAGACAGCCAGTAGGTGAGGGAATTCCTCTTCAAGTAACTTGTCTAAGAACACACAGCTGGTAAAAATAGAGAGACTGGAACTCAAACTTTCGTGCATCTGATTTCAAAATCTTGTACTTTCCACTCTGCCACACGCCTCTTGTGGAAACCCTGGTGGCACAGTGGTTAAGTGCTACAGCTGCTAACCAATAAAGGTTGGCAGTTCAAATCCACCAGACAATCCTTGGAAACTCTGTGGGGCAGTTCTACTCTGTCCTATAGGGTAGCCATGAGTCAGAATCAACTTCATGGCAATGGTTTTTTTTTTTACACACTTCTTATACTATTAATTTCTTGTACTTTGTATATTTATGTATTAGAGGTTAGGAACAAGAGGCTTCATTGCAATAGGTAAAATGCATAATTTTATAATATTATTATATATATGGAATCCCTGGAAACTGTGGTGACATAGTGGTTAAGTGCTACAGCTGCTAACCAAAGGGTCAGCAGTTCGAATCCCCCAGGTGCTCCTTGGAAACTCTATGGGGCAGTTCTACCCTGTCCTATAGTGTTGCTATGAGCCGGAATCTACTCGACGGCACTGGGTTTTGGGTTTTATGGAATCCCTGGGTGGCTCAAAACGTTAAGTGCTCTGCTACTAGCCAAAAGGTTGGCAACTCGAACCCACGTAGGAGCGCCTTGGAAGACAGCCCTGGGGATCTGCTTCTGAAAGGTCATGGCCTTGGAAACCCTATGGAGCAGTTCTATTATGCATACAGGGGGTTGCCATGAGTTAGAATTGACTTGATGACAACCAACAACAACAACAATAACAGTTGTTCTATCTAAGAATATATTCAAGCTTGCTGGGGAATATACTTTCTCTTACAGGGCTCTAAGAAATGTCTTGGATCATATCAATAACTGAGCTGTTGTTTGTAGTATCCAGAAAATGAGCTCTTGTTCCTTGAAAGTAAAGAAAGAAGCCAAAAAACCATAATGTTTATTAAAGAACATTTTGTATTCTCATTGCATTATTCAAAATCCCCTCTTGAATAACACAGAATGTACATACATCTGGTTAGTGAAAACTTTTCAAGGCTAAACAATGTACTTTTTATTGAAAACAAAGATTATCTCCTGATCTTTGTTAGGGTAACATATGTATATTTAGCACCAACTTTTCAGTCTAGAACAATGAACTTTTTCACTGGTGTCAAGAAATGCAGGGGAAAAAAAACCCCGGTAAATCTGAGCTCTCAATATGAATCTATTAGAATTTATGAAAGGATACAAGGTCAGGCAGGAAATACAACCAGAAGCGATGTAGGCAGAATCATAAACTACTGCTTAGTTCCGGTGTTTGTTTTAGGGTAAAAAGTACATTTCAACCTTATCTTACAGAAGGAAGACTAATGAGATTTTAACTCATTTGTTTATTCAAGAAATATTTGTTTCACCTTCTCTGGGCTGGGCAAATTCTGGGTTTTAACCCTAAATTTGGATTATTTTAGACTTAAGTTGGACTTTTCACATCACCATAAAGCAATGCTGTTTGTTTCTAAATGATGGCTTCTTTTATATGGTCGGTTTTAGTAAAATCTCTTCATGTTAGTGTGAAAATAAGGAAAATGTAGAAAACCACTTCCTGGTTCATTTGTTTTACAGGAAATAACAGCTGTTTCTTTGTTATTTGTAGACTATTACTATCCGTAGTCATTTTTTTGAAGGCTATATGTGGAAAATAGCATTTCTAACCAAGACAGACAATATTAGTTGTGTGTTTCAACTGATATCGTAATTAAGAAGTAAATTTATTTTCAATCGAAAACATTTATTTTGTCATCAGCAAGAGCAAGCATAATGTGTGGGGTCCCATTTTTAACACAATGTCAGTCTGTTTCCATTTCAGTGCCTTGTACTTATCAGCCAGTCCTGGCTGAAGAGGTTTGGTTATTATAAGATTATCTTAATTTCTTTCTACCTAGAAAAGACAACTGCCATTGCCATGTTACTTTTTGGATAGCAATACTATTGCTTTTTGGCTTTTTATCTCACTCTTATGATGTAAGTAATCCCCAATCCCCAAATTACGCTAAGTCTTGCCTTTTGCCCTTTCAAGCAGTAAGATGTCTTTGATCTGGACTGTATTTAATATTTATTTCTAGACAGGCTCATTGCACCTTTCTGCCGGATTATCAGAATGGTAACAGCTGGTTTTCTGAAGGAATTTCATAACAAAGTTAAATTCCTTTTCCTAACCAAGTACATCAATTAGTAAATGCTGCTGCCAGGTATAAATATTCTTTCCTTCAATTCTTTATCCTGTAGATATTTTCTCTTTCAACTGTTGATGTTATTTCTGGACCTTTTCTTCTTCCCCAAGCACCCACTCCTTCCCCCACCCGCCGTAAAAACCCGTTGCCATCAAGCCAATTTCGACTCATAGCAACCCTAGACAACGGAATAGAGCTGCCCCATAGGATTTCCAAGGCTGTAATCTTTACAGAAGCAGGGTGTCACATCTTTCTCCCGTGAAGCAGCTGGTAGGTTAGAACTGCCAACCTTTTGGTTAGCAGGGGATCACTTAACACAGGCATCTCAAATTCAACAGGTTCAAATCAGAAGGCTCTTGCCCCCAAAACCTGCTCTTTTACCACCTTGGGAAATGGCTCTCCTGTCTATCTAGTTGCCCAAGTCAAAGTCTGAGAAATGATATTGGCCTTCTCTTTTTCTCCAATACAATACCAGTTATTATCCATTTTATCTCTCCATGTTATGTCCTCAATCCAGTCCTTTGTTCCCATTGCCATTACTTTAGCTCAGGTTCTCATTCTGTCTTACCTGGAATACTGTAATGACCTCCTATATGGTCTTTTTGCCTTTAGTCTCTGCTCCCACCAGCCTTCCATATTGCTTCTAGAATAACATGTCATTCCCCTGCTTAACATTCTTAAATGGCTTCATTGCTTTCAGGATAAAATCCAAATGAGGACACATGAGATCCTTTGTTGTCTAGGCTCCGTTTACCTTTTCATTTTCATTTCTTGTTATACGACCATGTATACTGTACTCTCCAGCCATCCAGAACTCTTTGAACACTCTGCATTTCCTGGTACAAACAGCTCCGTGTTTAACAGCTTTAGTTTCCTGTGCCTGGAAACCTCTGCCTCCATTTCTTGCCTAGCTCTCTCCTAACGGTTTTTAGGTCTCAGCTCAGGTATGTGCTTCTCAGGGAAGCCTTACTTGATTTCCTCATCTGGCTTAGGTATCCCTTCTACATGACCCCAATGTCCTGCACTTGTCTCTGCTGTAGCACTTATCTCCCTGTCTGTGACAGTCTGTGGCCCCCATGGACTGAGCTTATTGTGAATAGAGTCTAGCCTCTCATCACTGTGACCTGTTATCTACTTCAGTTCCTGGGAGTAGTTGGTCCTTGGAAAATGTGTTTTCAGGAAATGAATTAATAAATTCTATCCCAGGTCCTTGTTGGACCAATTTGAGAAAGTTTTCATGAAATTTTATTTGCATTTTGAACCAATTGATAGTGGTGAATTCTATCAAAGAATCGAATCTCTGTGAAATTTCAAAACATTAGAACCCCATGTAGATGATTATTCTATTAGGCTGTATGAGTGACCTTGGGTATATCATATGTAAAATATTTTTGTAGTGATTTTTAGAAAAAAATTTTATTTGCCTTTTTTAAAAAACTTAACTCCCTCCCTATTTTCATTCTCCTATTATCATTAAAATTTTATATACCCTTTTACAATTTTATCTTGCCCTATTCTTTTTTTTAATTTTTGTTTTGCATTAAGTGAAAGTTTACAGATCAAGTCAGCCTCTCATACAAAAATTTATATGCACCTTGCTATATATAGAAACCCTGGTGGGGTAGTGGTTAAATGCTACTGCTGCTAACTAAAAGGTCAGCAGTTCGAATCTGCCAGGCTCTCCTTGGAAACTCTATGGGCAGTTCTACTCTGTCCTATAGGGTCACTATGAGTCGGAGCCAACTCGACAGCAGTGTGTTTGGTTTTGGTTTGGTTGCAATATACTCTTAATTGCCCTCCCCCAATGAGACAGCACATCCCTTCTTTCTACTCTCTATTTTCGTGTCCATTTGGCTAGCTTCTGACTCTCTCTGCCCTCTCATCTCCAGTCCAGACAGGAGCTGCCCACATAGTCTCATGTGTCTGCTTGATCCAAGAAGCTCACTCCTCACCAGTATCACTTTCTATCCCATAGTCCAGTCCAATCCCTGTCTGAAGAGTTGGTTTTGAGAATGGTTCCTGTCTTGAGCTAAGAGAAGGTCTGGGGACCATGGCCTCCAGTGTCCTTCTAGTTTCAGTCAAATCATAAGTCTGGTCTTTTTACAAGAATTTGAGGTCTGCATCCCACTGCTCTCCTGCTTCCTCAGCGGTTCTCTGTTGTGTTCCCTGTCAGGGCAGTCATTAGTTGTAGCCGAGCACCACCGAGTTCTTGTTGCAGGCTGATGTAGTCTCTGGTTTACGCGGCTCTTTCTGTCTCTTGGGTTCATAATTACCTTGTGTCTTTGGTGTTCTTCATTCTCCTTTGCTGCACCTGGGTTAAGACCAACCGATGCATCTTAGGTGGCCACGTGCTAGTGTTTAAGATCCCCAATGACACTCTCCAAAGTAGTCTTGCCGTATTCTTGATATCAAGAGGAAGATGTCTGATGAATTTCCCTGCCATGTTCTGTTCCTTGGAATCTATCCATAATTTAAGTAGATGAATTAAGCAAACTGGTCGTCATTTGGGAATGAGGAAAATCCATAAAAACCTAAAGCTCTTAGTCACAAGTGAAAGTAGTTATTTCAGTTTTTAGAGAATGATGTTTTCTTAGATATGTAATATTTTAGGGGATAGAAGCACATGTATACCTTACTTTTCCAGTATTTTATCTCATCTTTTCCTCTTGAAAACCAGAGGTCAATTTTCATTTGATTTTTTGAAGAGAAGTCTCTACCTCCTGGTTGTAACATTTCCATCCATGTATTTTATTTATTTTTTTTCTAGGATGATCTTGCAAGCTTCATTTTGCTTGTTTAATCTGCCACTGGCTGACATCGTTGATGCAGATTTATTGAAGTTCAGTCAGCGGTAAGTTTATTTATTCATACATTAGCTCCAAAAACATCACACATAGGCAAGACCTATGAGTCTCCTTATCTCTGTTGTGTGGCCACTAGAAAGACAATGGTAAGAGGCATCAAAGGGAATTAAGGAACAGAATATAATAAAATACTCATATTTGTTTGCCCTGGGCAACTTTGCCCCATCTCTGAAAGGACATCATAATTTTTTTCCCCTTAATTTCACGCAGCTAATGCTACAAAATGGGTAGATCTCCAAAAGCAAAGTGAAACGCCAACTCGATTTATGCTCTGCGTACTCATCACTGCACTGGAAGATGAGGCAAAAAGACCTTTGCTCTGTGACATTGCACAAATTTAAATTTAAAATCAAAGTCCATATTGTTTCCTTTTTACTGGAAAAAGTTTAAATGGATGATGAGGTTTTTTTTTTTTTTTTAGTATGGTTATAAGCTTTTTAGATTAGCTATAATATTCACTTGATTGGCTCGTTTTTTCTAATATGTGCCCCATTTTAGAGATTAGGGCAGAATGGATTATTTTAAGACAGGCCCATTCTTCATTAACTCCGCAGAAACGTTTATACTGCACAGCCTCTTTTTTTTTTTTTTTTTTAATGCAATTTAAGTTGAGGAACGCTCTGCCAATCCAGCTGCCGATTTTCTCTTTATACAATTCCTTTCCTGTTTCAGGGTTTTGTTGCTAGGTCGTATTTGGAGCAATGAGCAAGATGGTGAGCTCCTTCCTTATTGTTCGGGACCATATTTTCACTTTTGTGTCCCTAGTGCCCAGAAAAGTAACTGGCTTAAAACACTTTTCGTGAATGAATTCCAAACTGCTGACCTTTTGGTTAGCAGCCATAGTTCTTAACTGCTAAGCCACCAGGGTTTCCTAAGGAGCAGTAAGTTCTGGAAATATCATTGTTATTGTTAGGTGCCATGGAGTCAGTTCCAACTCGTAGGGACCTTATATATAACAGAATGAAACATCGTCCGTTCCTTCACCATCCTCGCCATCGTTGCTATGTTTGAGTCCATTGTTGCAGCCACTGTGTCAGTCCGTCTCATTGAGGGTCTTCCTCTTTTTCTCTGACCCTCTACTTTACTGGTAAACATCTTACACCTACTAAATTCTTTTTGAATAAGATGGGGTACAAATAAATAAACTATCTCAAGTAGTTGGAAAGGGGAGGGTACCAACATTTACAAAATGCCAATGTATACAAGCACTCTATGGCCTTTTTCTCATTCAAGTCTCACACTAACCTTGTATGGTAGATAATATTTACTCAACAAATATTTATTGATTGCCTTCTATGTGTCAGGCACCATGGTAAGTGCTGGGGGTACAATATAGAGGAAGGTCTTATAATGTACTCAGATTCTCTAGATATCTGACACTTGTTTTCTCTAATACCTACTCCTGTCGAGTCAATTCAGACGCATAGTGACCCCATAGGACAGAGTAGAATTGCCCTATAGAGTTTCCAAGGCTGTAAATCTTTTTGGAAGCAGACTGCCATGTCTTTCTCCCACGGAGCAGCTAGTGGGTTTGAACCACTGACCTTTCAGATAGCAGCTGAGCACTTAACCTGTGCACCACCAGGGCTCCTAAAGCTATCACTTATTGAGCATTTAAGATACTAGCTGTGTCTCCTCTTTTGATTTTGGTTTCTTCATTAAAGAGTTGGGTTCTAGTTTTATGAACTAGTGACTCTACGCCTAAGAGGTTAACATTATAATTATTATACTTCTTCTATTATTGTCAAGGAAGACTTCACAGAGAAGGGTTGTACATATATATATATATATATATATACATATACATACGTATATAGTTGTTGTTAGGTGCTGTCGAGTCAGTTCCGACTCATAGCAACCCTATGTACAACAAAACAAAACATTGCCTGGTCCTGCACCATCCTCACAATCGTCATGCTTGAGCCCATTGTTGCAGCCACTGTGCCAATCCATCTCACTGAAGGTCTTCCTCTTTTTTGCTGATCCTCTACTTTACCAAGCATGATGATTTCTCCAGGGACTGATCCTTCCTGATAACATGTCCAAAATATGTGAGATGCAGTCTAGCCATCCTTGCTTCTAAGAAACATTTCTTCCAAGACAGATTTGCGTGTTCTTTGGCATTCCATGGTATGTTCAATATTCTTTGCCAACACAATTCAAAGGTGTCAATTCTTCTTCAGTCTTCTTTATTCATTGTCCAACTTTCTGATTCATAAGAGGCAATTGAAAACACCATGGCTTAGGTGAGGCCCACCTTAGTCTCCAAGGTGACATGTTTGCTTTTTAACACTTTAAAGAGGTCTTTTGCAGCAGATTTGCCCGGTGCAATGTGCTTTTTGATTTCTTGACTACTGCTTCCATGGGCATTGATTGCACATTCAAGTAAATGAAATCCTCGACAACTTCAATCTTTTCCCCATTTATCATGATGTTGCTTATTGGTCCAGTTGTGAGGGTTTTTGTTTTCTTTATGTTGAGGTGTAACTCATACTGAAGGCTGTGGTCTTTGATCTTCATCAGTAAGTGCTTCAAGTCCTCTTCACTTTCAGCAAGCAAGTTGTGTCATCTGTATAATACAGGCTGTTAATCAGTCTTCCTCCAATCCTGATATGCATTCTTCTTCATATGGTCAAGCTTCTTGGATTGTTTGCTCAGGATACAGATTGAGTAAGTATGGCAAAATGATACAAGCCTGACGCACATCTTTCCTGACTTTAAACCACGTGGTATTCCCTTGTTTTGTTCGAATGACTGCCTCTTGATGTATGTACAGGTTCCTCACAAGCACAATTAAGTGTTCTAGAATTTCCATTCTTCACAATGTTATCCATAATTTGTTATGACCCACACAGTCAAATGCCTTTGCATAGTCAATAAAACATAGGTAAACATCTTTCTGGTAGTCCCTGCTTTCAGCCAGGATCCATTTGACATCAGCAATGATATTGCTGGCTCCACGTCCTCTTCTGAATCTAGCTTGAATTTCTGGCAGTTCCCTGTCGATATACTGCTGCAGCTGCTTTTGAATGATCTTCAGTAAAATTTTACTTTCATGTGATATTAATGATGTTGTTCGATAATTTTCACATTTGGTTGGATCACCTTTCTTGGGAATAGGCAAAAACATGAATCTCTTCCAGTTGGTTGACCTGGTAGCTGTCTTCCAGATTTCTTGGCATAGACAAGTAAGCATTGCCAGTGTTGCATTTGTTGTTGTTGTTAGCTGCTGTCAAGTCAGTTTTTGACTAATGGCGACCCCATGCATGATGGCACAGAATGCTGCCTGGCCTTGCGCCCTCCCCATATCTTGTTGTAGATTGGACCGTTGTGATCCACAGGATTTTATAAACACACACATGCACACACACACATACACATATCTTACACATACATATACAAACACATAATTTGTGTTTGATATAAAAAACCCATTGCTGTTGAGTCGATTCTGACTCATAGCAATAGTATATGACAGAGTACAACTGCCCCATACGGTTTCCAAGGAGCGGCTGGTAGATTCAAACTACCAACGTTTTGATTAGCAGCTGAGCTGTAAACCATTTGTCTGTTCCAGGCCGCCCCTTTCCTCAATGTTTTTTGGCATCAATGCTTTGTTTACCAAACCTGTTTAGTCTTTAGCTCCCGTAGTGATAATCTCTAAGCTAACCCAATATGAATATGGAAACCCAATCAAAAGGTAAAGTAAAATACCCTTTGAAATAGTGTAAAAGAAATATGAAAGCAAGCTCAGCTCTTTATGCTAGTTACTAGGCAATTATCTTGGACTTTGTATATTATTAGTCATTAACTCATATATCTTGGGTAAGCTGTAATGAAAAGAATTAATGTTAAAGAGACTTTCGTAGGAGTATCTTTACGAGTATTCTTTAAATTATGTATACTATAAATGTCCATATAATTCACACTAAGCTACATATTGATTGCTTTATCCAAGCCATTCATGCATTCATTTATTATTTTGTTCCACAGATGTTTTTGAAAGCCTGCTATTATATGCCAGGCTCATAAGTGCTAGGGATACAAGACGAATAAGGAGACTCTAAAGAGCCCCACAGATCATAAAACACTGCGATAAAGGTCCCACCAGAAGCATAATGGGCACTGTGGTAATATAGGGAAGACACTCATACTTCTGTCCACTTAGGCTTTGGGAGCACCTCACAGAAGAGGGGATCCTTGAGCTGAGTTTTGGAGGCTGAATTGGATTTCCTCTCCTCCACATGGAAGGATGTGATTCTAGGCAGAGAAAACAGGATGGCAGATATCTGGAAGCATGAAAGAGCCCTCAATGAGTTATTCTTTTATTCATTCAGCAAATACTATTGAAAGCCTACCACATCCTGTTGTTTTTGTATGCTGCCAAGTTGATTCTGACTCATAGCAACCCTACAGGGCAGAGTAGAACTATCCCATAGGGTTTCCTAGGCTGAAATTTTTACAGGAGCAGGTCGCTAGGTCTTTTCTCCCAAGGAGCTGCTGGTGGGTTCGAACCACTGACCTTTTGGTTAGCAGCTGGGCGCTTTCACCATTGTGCCACCATGTCCTAGGCTCTATGATATATAGCAGTGAAGTACAGCAGTAAACAAAGCAACAGAAATCTTGCCCTCACAGAACTTACACTCTAGTGGGAGAGATGCAGACAAGAAATTAAACAAGTAAAATACATAGTATGTTAGATGGTGATAAGTTCTTTGGTGAAAAAATAAAGCAAGAAGGAGAATAGGAAATCTTGGGGGTAGCTGCAATTTTAAATAGGTTAATTGCAAAAAGCCTCACAGGGAAAGTGACATTTGTCTAAAGACTTGAAGGAAGATAGGAAGGAACAATGGAGTCTACCTGGGGAAACAGTATTCTTGGCAGCAGGTATAGCAGGCACAAAAGCATTGAGGTGGAGCATGCCTGGCATTCTAAGGTCTGGCAAGGAGGTCCGTGTGGCTGCAGCAGGGAATTAAGTGGAAGAGGGGAGTAGTGATGGGGAAAGAAGCCAGGTCACCTAGGTCCTCTGAACATTACCTTACTTATTTTGGTTTTGCTGTCAGTGAGGCAGTGAGGCAATGGAGGATTTATTTATTAAAGTTTTTCTTATAGCCTCCCCCCAATATTTTATTATGTGTATTTTCATCTATACAAAAATGCTGGAAAAACTAAACAGTGAAGACCCATATACTCACCACGTAGATCCAACTGTTTACATCTTATGCTATTGGTTTTGGGACAGTGGTAGGATTCTCGCTTTCCATGCGAGAGGCCCAGGTTTGATTCCTGGCCAATGCACTTGTGCGGACACCACCTGTCTGTAAGTGGAGGCTTGTTTGTTGCTGAGATGCTGGACAGGTTTCAGTGGAGCTTCTAGACTAAGATGGACTAGAAAGAAAGACCTAGTGATCTATTTCCAAAAACAAGCCAATCAAAACCCTATGGATTACAATGGTCCCATCCACAACCCATAGGCGATGGTGTAGGACTGGGCAATGTTTCATTCTGTTTTGGATGGGGTCGCCATGAGTGGGGGCTGACTCAAAGGGTCGCTAACAGCAACAACAACATATTGGTTTTATCACACAATTATCACAGTGTTTTTTTTTTTTATCCCTCTACCCATCTTGCTTTTCATCACAATTTTTTATTATGAAAAATTTCAAACATATGAGAAAGTTGACAAAAAAGTGGAGAAAATCCATATATTCATCACCTAGATTCAACAGTTGTTAGCATTTTGCCATATTTGCTTTCTCTGTATCTGTGAGCCCTGGTGGCACAGTAGTTAAGAGCTGTGGCTGCTAACCAAGTCTGGCTGTTCAAATCCACCAGCTGCTCCTTGGAAACCCGATGGGGGCAGTTCTACTCTGTCCTATAGGGTCACTATGAGTTGGAATTGACTTGACGGCAATGGGTATGGGTCTGTAGTTTGTTCTCTGAACTATTTTAGGGTAAGTTGCAGATAGAGGGGTACTTTGCCCTTTATAGATTAGTGTGCATCTCCTAGAAATACGGGCATTCTGGCTGAAGAGTTTTGAGTAGAGTAATAATGGCCCAAGCTGATGTACCTTTCATCAGCATCACTGTGGCTGCTGTGTTGAGAACAGGCTGAAGGGATGGAATGAGTAAGGCATGTAGAGCCTGTACTTTAGTAGCATGCAGTACATCCTGCTGGATGGCAGCTGCAAGGAGGTGAGGCTGGAAAGGTCAAAAGGGGCAGATGTGAAAAACCCTGTTCACTGGATTTAGAAGATTTTATTAATCCTATACATTGGGGTTTCCCAAATATCATGACTTTTCAACTTTTGTTATATGAGTACACTCTGTTTAAATTGATTTTCAATCACTTTCTTAAAAAAAGTTTTGGGAGGCGGGGCCAAGATGGTGGACTAGGTAGACGCTACCTCAGATCCCTCTTGCAACAAAGACTCGGAAAAACAAGTGAATCGATCACATACATAACAATCTATGAACCCTGAATAACAAACACAGATTTAGAGACGGAAAACGAACAAATACAGGGAAGCAGCGACTGTTTTTGGAGCCTGGAGCCAGCGTCCCAGTCAGCGGATTTCCTGGAAAAACTAGTTTCCCAGTGATGGCTCGGAGACAGCAGTCCATATCAAACCACATAAAGAAGCAGACCATGACAGCTTCTCCAACCCCCCAAACAAAAGAATCAAAATCTTTCCCAAATGAAGATACAATCCTGGAATTATCAGATACAGAATATAAAAAACTAATTTACAGAATGCTTCAAGACATCAGAAACGAAATAAGGCAAACTGCAAAAAAAGGCAAGGAACACACTGATAAAACAGTTGAAGAACTCAAAAAGATTATTCAAGAACATAGTGGAAAAATTAATAAGTTGCAAGAAACCATAGAGAGACAGCATGTAGAAATCCAAAAGATTAACAATAAAATTACAGAATTAGACAACGCAATAGGAAGTCAGAGGAGCAGACTCGAGCAATTAGAATGCAGACTGGGAAATCTGGAGGACCAGGGAATTTACACCAACATAGCTGAAAAAAAATCAAATAAAAGAATTAAAAAAAAATGAAGAAACCCTAAGAATCATGTGGGACTCTATCAAGAAGGATAACTTGCGGGTGATTGGAGTCCCAGAACAGGGAGGGAGGACAGAAAACACAGAGAAAATAGATGAAGATCTCCTGACAGAAAACTTCCCTGACATCATGAAAGACGCAAGGATATCTATCCAAGAGGCTCATCGAACCCCATTTAAGACTGATCCAAAAAGAAAAACACCAAGACATATTATCATCAAACTTGCCAAAACCAAAGATAAAGAGAAAACTTTAAAAGCAGCCAGGGAGAAAAGAAAGGTCTCCTTCAAGGGAGAATCAATAAGAATAAGTTCAGACTACTCAGCAGAAACCATACAGGCAAGAAGGGAATGGGACGACATATACAGAGCACTGAAGGAGAAAAACTGCCAGCCAAGGATCATATATCCAGCAGAACTCTCTCTGAAATATGAAGGCGAAATTAAGATATTTACAGATAAACACAAGTGTAGAGAATTTGCAAAAACCAAACCAAAGCTACAAGAAATACTAAAGGATATTGTTTGGTCAGAAAACCAATAATATCAGATACCAGCACAACACAAGGTCACAAAACAGAACATCCTGATATCAACTCAAATAGGGAAATCACAAAAACAAATTAAGATTAATTAAAAAAAAAATGCTCATAACAGAATCACTGAAGTCAAGATGCAAAAGATCACAATAATCAAAAAGAGGGACTAAATACAGGTGGCGTAGAACTGCCATATGGAGAGTGATACAAGGTGATACAGAACAATACAAGTTAGGTTTTTACTTAGAAAAATAGGGGTAAATAATAAGGTAACCACAAAGAGGTATAACAACTCCATAACTCAAGATAAAAGCCAAGAAAAACACAACGACTCAACAAACATAAAGTCAAACACTACGAAAATGAGGATCTCACAATTTACTAAGAAAAACATCTCAGCACAAAAAAGTATGTGGAAAAATGAAATTGTCAACAACACACATAAAAAGGCATCAAAATGACAACACTAAACACTTATTTATCTATAATTATGCTGAATGTAAATGGACTAAATGCTCCAATAAAGAGACAGAGAGTCTCGGACTGGATAAAGAAACACGATCCGTCTATATGTTGTCTACAAGAGACACACCTTAGACTTAGAGACACAAACAAACTAAAACTCAAAGGATGGAAAAAAATATATCAAGCAAACAATAAGCAAAAAAGAAGAGGAGTAGCAATATTAATTTCTGACAAAATAGACTTTAGACTTAAATCCACCACAAAGGATAAAGAAGGACACTACATAATGATAAAAGGGACAATTGATCAGGAAGACATAACCATATTAAATATTTACGCACCCAATGACAGGGCTGCAAGGTACATAAATCTAACTTTAACAGAATTGAAAAGTGAGATAGACACCTCCACAATTATAGTAGGAGACTTCAACACACCACTTTCGGAGAAGGACAGGACATCCAGTAAGAAGCTCGATAGAGACACGGAAGACCTAATGACAACAATCAACCAACTTGACCTCATTGACTTATACAGAACTCTCCACCCAACTGCTGCAAAGTATACTTTTTTTTCTAGCGCACATGGAACATTCTCTAGAATAGATCACATACTAGGTCATAAAACTTTGCAGAGTCCAAAACATCGAAATATTACAAAGCATCTTCTCAGACTACAAGGCAATAAAACTAGAAATCAATAACAGAAAAACTAGGGAAAAGAAATCAAATACTTGGAAAATGAACAATACCCTCCTGAAAAAAGACTGGGTTATAGAAGACATCAAGGAGGGAATAAGGAAATTCATAGAAAGCAACGAGAATGAAAATACTTCCTATCAAAACCTCTGGGACACAGCAAAAGCAGTGCTCAGAGGCCAATTTATATCGATAAATGCACACATACAAAAAGAAGAAAGAGCCAAAATCAGAGAACTGTCCCTACAACTTGAACAAATAGAAAGCGAGCAACAAAAGAATCCATCAGACATCAGAAGAAAACAAATAATAAAAATTAGAGCTGAACTAAATGAATTAGAGAACAGAAAAACAATTGAAAGAATTAACAAAGCCAAAAGCTGGTTCTTTGAAAAAATTAACAAAATTGATAAAGCATTGGCTAGACTGACTAAAGAAATACAGGAAAGGAAACAAATAACCCGAATAAGGAACGAGAAGGGCCACATCATAACAGACCCAACTGAAATTAAAAGAATCATATCAGATTATTATGAAAAATTGTACTCTAACAAATTTGCAAACCTAGAAGAAATGGATGAATTCCTGGAAAAACACTACCTACCTAAACTAACACATTCAGAAGTAGAACAACTAAATAGACCCATAACAAAAAAAGAGATTGAAAAGGTAACCAAAAAACTCCCAAGAAAAAAAAGCCCTGGCCCGGGTGGCTTCACTGCAGAGTTCTACCAAACTTTCAGAGAAGAGTTAACACCACTACTACTAAAGGTATTTCAAAGCATAGAAAATGACGGAATACTACCCAACTCATTCTATGAAGCCACCATCTCCCTGATACCAAAACCAGGTAAAGACATTACAAAAAAAGAAAATTACAGACCTATATCCCTCATGAACATGGATGCAAAAATCCTCAACAAAATTCTAGCCAATAGAATTCAACAACATATCAAAAAAATAATTTGCCACGATCAAGTGGGATTTATACCAGGTATGCAAGGCTGGTTTAATACCAGAAAAACTATTAAGGTAATCCACCACATAAATAAAACAAAAGACAAAAACCACATGATCTTATTAATTGATGCAGAAAAGGCATTTGACAAAGTCCAACACCCATTTATGATAAAAACTCTCACCAAAATAGGAATTGAAGGAAAATTCCTCAACATAATAAAGGGCATCTATGCAAAGCCAACAGCCAACATCATTCTAAATGGAGAGAGCCTGAAAGCATTTCCCTTGAGAACAGGAACCAGACAAGGATGCCCTTTATCACCGCTCTTATACAACATCATGCTAGAAGTCCTAGCCAGGGCAGTTAGGCTAGACAAAGAAATAAAGGGCATCCGGACTGGCAAGGAGGAAGTAAAATTATCTCTATTTGCAGGTGACATGATCTTATACACAAAAAACCCTAAGGAATCCTCCAGAAAACTACTGAAACTAATAGAAGAGTTTGGTAGAGTCTCAGGTTATAAGATAAACATACAAAAATCACTTGGGTTCCTCTACATCAACAAAAAGAACACCGAAGAGGAAATAACCAAATCAATACCATTCACAGTAGCCCCCAAGAAGATAAAATACTTAGGAATAAATCTCACCAAGGATGTAAAAGACCTATACAAAGAAAACTACAAAGCTCTACTACAAGAAATTCAAAAGGACATACTTAAGTGGAAAAACATACCTTGCTCATGGATAGGAAGACTTAACATAGTGAAAATGTCTATTCTACCAAAAGCCATCTATACATACAATGCACTTCCAATCCAAATTCCAATGTCATTTTTTAAGGTGATAGAGAAACAAATCACCAATTTCATATGGAAGGGAAAGAAGCCTCGGATAAACAAAGCATTACTGAAAAAGAAGAAGAAAGTGGGAGGCCTCACTCTACCTGATTTCAGAACCTATTATACAGCCACAGTAGTCAAAACAGCCTGGTACTGGTACAACAACAGATACATAGACCAATGGAACAGAATTGAGAACCCAGATATAAATCCATCCATGTATGAGCAGCTGATATTTGACAAAGGTCCAGTGTCAGTTAATTGGGGAAAAGATAGTCTTTTTAACAAATGGTGCTGGCATAACTGGATATCCATTTGCAAAAAAATGAAACAGGACCCATACCTCACACCATGCACAAAAACTAACTCCAAGTGGATCAAAGACCTAAACATAAAGACTAAAACGATAAAGATCATGGAAGAAAAAATAGGGACAACGTTAGGAGCCCTAATACAAGGCATAAACAGAATACAAAACATTACCAAAAATGATGAAGAGAAATCCGATAACTGGGAGCTCCTAAAAATCAAACACCTATGCTCATCTAAAGACTTCACCAAAAGAGTAAAAAGACCACCTACAGACTGGGAAAGAATTTTCAGCTATGACATCTCCAACCAGCGCCTGATCTCTAAAATCTATATGATTCTGTCAAAACTCAACCACAAAAAGACAAACAACCCAATCAAGAAGTGGGCAAAGGATATGAACACACACTTCACTAAAGAAGATATTCGGGCAGGATGCTCTCTATCATTAGCCATTAGAGAAATGCAGATTAAAACTACGATGAGATTCCATCTCACTCCAACAAGGCCGGCATTAATCGAAAAAACACAAAATAATAAATGTTGGAGAGACTGCAGAGAGATTGGAACTCTTATACACTGCTGGTGGGAATGTAAAATGGTACAACCACTTTGGAAATCTATCTGGCGTTATCTTAAACAGTTAGAAATAGAACTACTATACAACCCAGAAATCCCACTCCTCGGAATATACCCTAGAGAAACAAGAGCCTTCACACAAACAGATATATGCACACCCATGTTTATTGCAGCTCTGTTTACAATAGCAAAAAGTTGGAAGCAACCAAGGTGTCCATCAACGGATGAATGGGTAAATAAATTGTGGTATATTCACACAATGGAATACTATGCATCGATAAAGAACAGTGACAAATCTGTGAAACATTTCATGACATGGAGGAACCTGGAAGGCATTATGCTGAGCGAAATCAGTCAGAGGCAAAAGGACAAATATTGCATAAGACCACTATTATAAGATCTTGAGAAACAGTATAAACTGAGAAGAACACATACTTTTGTGGTTACGAGGCGGGGAGGGAGGGAGGGAGAGGGTTTTTTACTGATTAATTAGCAGATAAGAACTGCTTTAGGTGAAAGGAAGGACAACACTCAATACATGGAAGGTCAGCTCATCTGGACTGGACTGGACCAAAAGCAAAGACGTTTCCGGGATAAACTGAATACTTCAAATGTCAGCGGAGCAAGGGTTGGGGTTTGGGAACCAGGGTTTAAGGGGACTTCTAAGTCAAT
The DNA here is from genome assembly GCF_030014295.1 of Loxodonta africana. NCBI lineage: Eukaryota > Metazoa > Chordata > Mammalia > Proboscidea > Elephantidae > Loxodonta > Loxodonta africana. The sequence continues at coordinate 78,654,409 of NC_087353.1, forward strand.
TGGCAAAATAATTCTATTATGAAAACATTCTGCATCCCACTTTGAAATGTGGCGTCTGGGGTCTTAAATGCTAACAAGCGGCCAGCTAAGATGCATCAATTGGTCTCAACCCACCTGGAGCAAAGGAGAATGAAGAACATCAAGGTCACACGACAACTAAGAGCCCAAGAGACAGAAAGGGCCACATGAACCAGAGACCTACATTATCCTGAGACCAGAAGAACTAGTTGGTGCCCGGCCACAATCGATGACTGCCCTCGCAGGGAGCACAATAGAGAACCCCTGAGGGAGCAGGAGATCAGTGGGATGCAGACCCCAAATTCTCATAAAAAGACCATACTTAATGGTCTGGCTGTGACTGGAGGAATCCCGGCGGTCATGGTCCCCAAACCTTCTGTTGGCACAGGACGGGAACCATCCCCGAAGACAATTCATCAGACATGAAAGGGACTGGACAGTGGGTGGGAGAGAGATGCTGATGAGGATTGAGCTGATTATATCAGGTGGACACTTGAGACTGTGTTGGCATCTCCTGTCTGGAGGGGGGATGGGAGGATAGAGAGAGTTGGAGGCTGGCAGAGTTTTCATGAAAGGAGAGACTGGAAGGGCTGACTCATTGGGGGGAGAGCGGGTGGGAGTAAGGAGTAAGATGTATATTAACTTATATGTGACAGACTGACTTGATTTGTAAATGTTCACTTGAAGCTCAATAAAAGTTAATAAAAAAAAAAGTTTTAACCATCATAAGCAAAAGTATCCATAAAATCATTCTTTTGATGGGTTTCACTTTTTCTAACACAATTAAAATATTTAACCATTAAAATAAAAAAAACATTCTATTGTGTATCATATGAAAATCACTCTGTGTATTACCAGGAGTACATACGCTGTACTTCGGGAAAGACTGTCGGAGGTTGTCTTAGTCATCTAGTGCTGCTATAACAGAAATACTGCAAGTGGATGGTTTTAACAAACAAATTTATTCTCTCACAGTCCAGGAGGCTAGAAGTCCGAATTCAGAGCGCTGGCTCTAGGGAAAAACTTCCTCTGTCCGTCAGCTCTGAAGGTAGGTTCTTGTCTCTTCTGAGCTTCTGACTCTGTAGCTTGGCATTCCTCTTCCCCCATCTCTGCTTCTTTCAATTGCTTGTTTAATCTCTTTTATATCTCAAAAGAGTTTGACTCAAGACACACCCTCCACTAATTCTGCCTCATGTTAACAGAACAAAGACAGCCCATTCCCAATTGGGATTATAACTACAGGCATAGAGGTTAGAATTTATAACACACATTTTTGGGGGGGATGCAATTCAATCCATAACAGAGGTAAAGGAAGTCACTGAAGATTTTTAAGCAGGGGAGAGACATGATTTGATTTTTGTTTTAGAACATCCTGGCAGTGGTATAAGTAAAGAACTGGAGAGGGTGAAAATGAAGGCTTAGTTACTAATTGCCTCAGATTTGGAAAATAATATTGGAATCATTATTCTTTGTCCTTGAGTGTAGAGAATGTGACCCAGCTGGAGCTGGGCTCACAAGGGCTCACAAGGGCTTACAAGGACACATCAGCTGGGCCCTGAGATAAAGACAATAAACAAACAAGCAAACAAAAAAAGCCAAACCCAGTGCCCTCTAGTCGATTCCGACTCGTAGCAACCCTATAGGACAGAGTAGAACTGCCCCATAGAGTTTCCAAGGAGCACCTAGCGGATTTGAACTGCTGACCCTTTGATTAGCAGCCATAGTACTCAACCACTATGCCACCAAGGCTTCCAATAAAGACGATAGATAGGATAATCTTGGAAATTATCTTTTAGGGAAGAAAGATATCTTTTAGGGAAACTTTTACATAAACCAATCAAGCAGAACACAAAAGACCTTCCACTCTTTATCCATTGCCATTAGCATTTAGTGAGTAGAAAATCACTGGGCCAACATGAAGACCCTCCTGACTGTCGTTACTGAAACCTGTACCAACGATTGTTAAGAAAGATGATTCAAAACGTAAGATCACAATTTCTAGACAATCTGTGAAAAGGTGAAAGAGTTTCAATGATTCTACCCATTCTGTGATGTTAGTATGTACTGGTAATGCTGTAACCTTCCTCAGATTAGGGCAGACGTTAGCTCAGGCGTCATGCTTGTCCGCTTCCCACTTTTTCCTTTTTGATTATATGCCAGATAAAACCTACTTTTTGCTTTACTAAACTTTATGATGTGTGTTTCCCTACAACACCTACTATGTACCAAGTACTCGGAATTCGAAGGTGAATAAAAGAAGGCTGCTGGCACTAAGGAGGCTGCAGTCTAGTAAAGGAGACAGATATGAGGGCGAATCATGGCAGCTCAGGGTAGTAGGTGCTACGATTAGAAGTTACAGGATATGATGGAGACTAGAAGGAGGGCACGATCAGCACCACCTTGAGGACCAAGTCAGAGAAGACCTTATTGAGCAGAAAATGCTTCAGCCAGGATTCAGTAGAGGGGTTAATTGAAGTTAATTTTCTCTGTTAATCCTAGCCTCCTTATAAAGAGTGGGTGCTGTTGCTCTTGCCAGAGACACTGATACTGAGGTACAGAGAGGTCAGGGAACTTGTTGGAGGTCTCACAGTCAGTAAGTGGCATGACTAGAATTCAGACCCAGGGCTTCGTGACTCCAAAACTCACTCCTTTCTGCTGTGATGCCTTCCTGAAATTGCGAGGTACCAGGAGACTTGAGTTCTAGAAGAGGCATGACCACCAACTTGCTATGTGACTTTGGGAAGTTACTTTCTCTCTCTAGGCACCAACTTCTAGGGCAAATTAAGGAGCTTGGATGAGACATCTCTAGGCCCCTTCTAGCTCTCTGAGTTTAAGAATGCCTCTGCCTTGGAAGGCATTGGCCAAAGGGTAGCACAGTGTTCCAGTGGCCAGGAATCCCGGGCCACCTCTTCTACTTGGATGGTCTGCTTCAAGGTGGGGTGAGTCTCTCTTGGCCATTCAGTGCTCTGAGGATCTTCCTTTCCCTTTCTGTGAGAGGCATTAGAGAAAGCTCCAGGCATGAGGCAGAAGTAGACAGCCCTTCTTTTGCACAGTAGTATGACTCCCATAGCAATTCCAGAATTCCCGGGGTCAATTCAGTAGAACCCTTTGGATCAAAAAAAAATATTTGGCCCGACGAAAGGTCACAGCTCAAAGGGATCTCAGAGATCATCTTGACTAACCCCTTCATTTTACAGATGAGGAAACTGAGGCATGGAGTGGATTAGCAACAGAGCTAGAGCTCAAGTACAGGTTCTATTCATTCATTTATTCTCTCAATAAAAAAAAGGTAGACTGCCTTTTCTGATGGAGGGGGAGAGAGACTTGAAAATCAGCAATTACAGGTGGCAAGTGTTATGTAGAGTTCTCTTGATTTCCAACCCAGTGTTTTTCCATAGAGCTTAGAGGCACCCAGGGAAGAGGAATAGCATGTGCAAAGCATGGCCATATGAAATGATCCAGCATTCATTCAGTGTTTACTGAACGCTACTATATGCCAAGTCCTGCTCTAAACCCAACACCAGAGAGATAAAGGATGCAGCCCCCACTTTCAATAAGCTTCACAGTCAATTATAGTGAAAATCTTAATGCTGTGTGTTCGGTGCTATTAATAGAAGTAAGTGTGGGGTGCCGTGGGAGTGTGCCTTGGTTGAGCATCTAATTCAAATTGGGTCCAGAAGACTTCTTAGAGGGAATGCTCTGTCAGATGAATTTTGAAAATGTGATAGTTTGTGCAGGCTCACAGAGGCATGAGACAGTGTGACATGCTTGAAGGGACTGCACGTAGTTTAGTAGAGTTTGGGAAGTACAGACTTGACCTTCAAAGGGACAGATTATTAGTATTAAGCCCAGAAGTAATAGCACCAGATCTGCCTTTTAAAAGATCACCCTGCATGGTTCGAAGGGAGATTAGCTGAGATGCAGAGAGAGAAGAACAGTCAGAAGGCTAATGAAGTGATTTTATGCAAGAAATGCTGGTGTGTGCCTGAGCGAAGGAGATTGTAATATGAAAGGCACAGAGGTGACTGACATGAACAATATTAAGGAGTTAGAATCAACAGGATGTGGTGACACTTGGATACGGAGGCATGACTCACAATTGGGTAATTGTAAAGAAATGACGATATCAAAGGAGTGAATGTGGACTGTTCTGGATGGCATTTCTTCTGTAGAATTTGAAGGAACTCTCAGTCTCAGCTTTTCCATCGACTAAACCAAAAAACCCATACCCATAGCCATAGCCATCGAGTTGTATCTGACTCATAGTGACCCTGTAGCACAGAGTAGAACTGCCCCGTAGAGTTTCCAAGGAGCACCTGGTGGATTGAAACTGCCAACTTTTTGGTTAGTAGCTGTAGCTCTTAGCCACTACGCCACCAGGGTTTCTGTTGACTAGGTGGGTGTTTTTCATTTGCACTGGGGAGGTTGATGGAAGTTCTGTAACGTTAAAAGCCTCAGGCAAAGCTATAGTAGAAAACCATGGATGACTGAAGAGGAACAGGGTCTGGGACAGAAAAAGCTCAAAGCCTCATGTCTTCTGTGATAGCTTATTCACTGTTAGAGGTGGGGAAAGCAATTAGGGAAGAAGGAATGTGCTTAATTTGTACCTCCCTGAATTTCCTTTAATAATGTTATTGTTAGCTGCTGTAGAATTGACTCCAACGCATGGAGACTTTATGTACAACAGAATGAAATATTGCCTGGTCCTGTATCACCCTCATAATTGTTAGCACATTTGAGTCCATCGTTTGGCTATTGTGCCAATCTATCTCACTGAGGGTCTCCCACGCCCTCATTGACTCTCTTCTTCACCAATCATGATGTCCTCTTCTAGTGATTTATCCCTCCCGATGATGTGCCCAAAGAAAGCGAGTCAGACATTGCTCTGTTGTGACCTATAGGATTTTCACTGGCTAATTTTTGGAAATAGATAGCTAGGCCCTTCCTCCTACTTGTTTTAGTCTGGAAGCTCTGCTGAAACCTGTCCACCACAGGCGACCCTACTGGTATTTGAAATACCGGTGGCATAGCTTCCGGCATCATAGCAACATGCAAGCCACCAGAGTTTGACAAACTGACAAATGGGCCCTAAACTAATGATTCTTAGCTGTGTTGCATATTAAAATCACTTGGAGTTTGAAAAAAAAAATCCTGATGTCCAGGTCACACCTGAAGAATAGAAACATACCTAGACCAGTTAAATCAGAACCTCTGCAGGTGAGATCTAGGTGTCAGTATTTTTTAAAGCTCCCAGCTTATCCCACTGTGTAGCCAGTGTCAAGAACCTAGAGGTTTACTTCCTTGGAAACAGATGCTCTAGGAACTAATTCTTGTTGGCTCGGGTGGAGGCACATTGGCAACCAGACATGTTGGCAAACCAGTTTCATGGTACTGTAAACAGTTTTAGAGGCATGTTAACTCATTCAGGCCACTCATGTGTCACTTATCTTTCAGTGATGATTTAATATTTGGCATTTGGTGGCCCTGCATAGTTAATGCTAACCTGAAAGGGTCTGACTGAAGTCCAAAGGCTAACTGTAGACTCAGCAGGACATGATTGGATGAGCAGAGAGTGCTCAGAGGTTCACGAGAGCAAAAACTTTAGTAAAACCTGTCTATCTGAAATATATTTCATTCTTGCCAGTTTTTTAATATCTAATTATTATTTTACTGTTACAATATGCGGAACTATATATTCTCTCCCCTCCCCCCCGCCGCCATTTTTGAAGTGGTTTCTGATTTCTTGTTACCACAAAAAAAATAAAAACCAAAAATCATTTGCTGTGGAGTCAATTCCAACTCATGGCAACCTCATATGTTTAAGAGTAGAACAGTTCCCTCGGGTTCTTTTTTTTTTAATTTTTATTGCGCTTTAAGTGAAAGTTTACAAAACAACTCAGCCTCTCATACAAAAACTTATATACACGTTGGATACAGTCCTAGTTGGTCTCCCTCCAATGAGACAGCACACTCCTTCTCTCCACTCTCTATTTTCGTGTCCATTCAGCCAGCTTCTGACACCTTCTGCCCTCCCATCTCCCCTCCAGACAGGAGCTGCCCGCATAGTCTCATGTGTCTACTGTATCCAAGAAGCTCAGTCCTTGCCAGTATCATTTTCTATCCCATAATCCAGTCCAATCCATGTGTGAAGAGCTCGCTTTGGGAATGGTTCCTGTCCTGGGCTAACAGAAAGCCTGGGGACCATGACCTCTGGGGTCCCTCTAGTTTCAATCAGACCAGTAAGACTAGTCTTTTTATGAGAATTTGGGGTCTGCATCCCACTGCTTTCCTGCTCCTTCAGGGGTTCTCTGTTGTGTTCTCTGTCAGGGCAGTCATCGGTTATAGCTGGGTCTCAGGCTGATGTAGTCTCTGATTTATGTGTCCCTTTTATAGGGTTGCTATGAGTCAGAATTGACTCTACAGCAGTGGGTTTTCTGTCTCTTGGACTCATACTTACCTTGTGTCTTTGGTATTCTTCATTCTTCTTTGGTCCAGGTGGGCTGAGACCAATTGATGCATCTTAGATGGCCGCTTGCGAGCATTTAAGACCCCAGCCATCACTCTCCAAAGTGGGATGCAGAATGTTTTCTTAATAGATTTTATTATGCCAATTGAACTAGATGTCTCCTGAAACCATGGTCCCCAAACCCCCACCCCTGCTATGCTGGCCTTCGAAGCATTCAGTTTATTCAGGAAACTTCTTTGCTTTCGGCTTAGTCCAGTTGTGCTGACCTGTCCTGTATTGTTTTGTCTTTCCCTTCACCTAAAATACTTCTTGTCTGCTATCTAATTAGGGAATACCCCTCTATCTCTCTCCCTCCTCCCTCTTGTAACCATCAAAGAATATTTTCTTCTCTGTTTAAACTATTTCTTGAGTTCTTATAACAGTGGTCTCATACAATATTTGTCCTTTTGCAACTGACTAATTTCACTCAGCATAATGCCTTCCAGATTCCTCCATGTTATGAAATGTTTCACAGATTCATCATTGTTCTTTATTGATGCATGGAATTCTATTATGTGAATATACCATAATTTATCCATTCACCCTTCTATTGGGCACCTTGGTTGCTTCCATCTTTTTGCTATTATAACGATGCTGCAATGAACATGCATGTGCATATATGTGTTCGTGTAAAGGCTCTTATTTCTCTAGGATACATTCCAAGGAGTGAGATTGCTGGATCATATGGTAGTTCTAGTTCTAGCTTTTTAAGGAAGCACCAAATCGATTTCCAAAGTGGTCGTACCATTTTACATTCCCACCAGCAGTGTATAAGGTGTTCCAGTCTCTCCACAGCCTCTCCAACATTTATTATTTTGTGTTTTTTGGATTAATGCCAGCCTTATTGGAGTGAGATGAAATCTCATTGTAGTTTTGATTTGCATTTCTCTAATGGCTAATGATCTTAAGCACTTCCTCATGTGTCTGTTACCTACCTGAATGTCTTCTTTAGTGAAGTGCCTGTTCATATCCTTTGCCCATTTTTTAATTGGGTTATTTGTCTCTTTGTTGTTGAGTGTTTGCAGTATCATGTAGATTTTAGAGATCAGATGCTGATCGGAAATGTCATAGCTAAAAGCTTTTTCCCCATCTGTAGGTCATCTTTTTACTCTTTTGGTGAAGTCTTTGGATGAGCGTAGGTGTTTGATTTTCAGGAGCTCCCAGTTATCCAGTTTTTCTTCTGATGTTTATGCATTGTTAGTAATGTTTTGTATACTGTTTATGCCATGTATTAGGGCTCCTAGTATTGTCCCTATTTTTTCTTTCATGATCTTTATCATTTTAGATTTTATATTTAGGTCTTTGATCCATTTTGAGTTAGTTTTTCTGCATGGTGTGAGTCCCTCAGGTTTTTGGTGACTGATTTTTTGGAAGTAGGTTTCCAGACCTTTCTTCTGAGGTGCCTGTGAGTGGACTTGAACCACCAACCTCTCAATTCACAGCCAAGTGCTTAACCATTTATACCACTCAGGGACACACTGTGAATCCTTGATAGAGCTAGAGAGATGTTGGTTCTGCAGGACTGATTATTTTACTAAATTTAATAAACCTATTTTCTTCCCAGTGACCCAAAGATATATTATTCAGCAGCCAGTAAATGTAACAGTCAAGCTTGTTGTTTACTGGAGATTCTTAACGGAGGTACTTAGGCAGGAAAATCAACGTGCGATCTTTTCTAATATAGGAGATAATGTACTTCATGCAGCAATGTTAGAAATGGATTATCTTAATTACCTTACACCTGCATTTCCTCTTAAAAAGCTGCAACAAAGCCCGAATTTTGCACAAAAAATAAACAATGGCAATTATAGAAAAAGGGCTACTCCTTCTATTTGGCCAATCAAGCTTGCTTGCATTCTTTCTTCAGCAAACGTTTATGGAGTACCTACTTGGTGTCAGCACTGAGCTGGGAGCTAGGATACAAAGAATGATAAAACATGATTGCTTCCTGCCCTTGAAGAGGTGTTAGTGGGTGAGGCAGGTGGGCAAGTTCAACACCATGAGCCAAGTCTAGAGGTTGAGATTAAGCACAGGGTACAAGAGGAATAGAAACATGGCACACGGCTGCTTGTTACCAGATGCAGTACACTGACTCCATGCGACAGCAACTGTTATATATCCCACAAGGCAAAGTAGAATTGCCCCATAGGGTTTCCAAGACTGTAATCTTCATGGAAGCAGACTGCCACACCTCTCCTGCAAAGTGGCTGATGGGTTCAAACTGCCAACCTTTTGGTTAGCAGCCAAGTCCTTAACCACTATGTCACCAGGGGTCCTTCACTGTTGTATTAAAAAAAAACCCTATTGCTGTTGAGTCGATTCCAACTCATAGCGACCCTGTAGGACAGGGTAGAACTGCCCCATAGAGTTTCCAAGGAGCACCTGGTGGATTTGAACTGCTGGTTAGCAGCCATAGCACTTAACCACCACACCACCAGGGCTTCTTCACTGTTATATAGTCCTGGTCAAATTCTTGCTGCTTGATAGAAGAGTCTGGAATCGAAAGACACATTTTCACCAGTGGTTAAAGTCTGTCAATTTATTTGTTGAATTATATAGTGCAACCTGTTGATCCTTTACAGGAAACCTAGATAGAAACCATTACTTAAAAAAAAAAAAAAAAGTCCTCTATGGTCAATCTACTATACGCATAACCATGTTTTTAAAAGTCACGTAAGTAGCATTTCTTTTGCCTGAAGGCCTCGCAGTAGATTCTTTCAACACTATATTTGCAATACAAGCTCAGAAAGTGACATAGTAAACAATACTGTCTTGAACTCCAGCAAAGACAAGGAAAAACCAAACCTGTTGCCATCAAATCAATTCTGACTCATAACAACCCTACAGAAGCAGCCCTAAAGTGAATGGCTTCAAGACGAATAATCCCCAAAATTAAAAAACAAAAAAAACCCTCAAGGCTTTGTCTTTTAAGTCATGAAAATATTCTTGGGTTTTATGTAGCCAACAATTGAAATAAATTTTAAAACTGCTTTTGAAAACAAGTACTTTTCATAGAGATTTTACTATAGCAGCAGCTCGTTTGTTCTCATGGCCACAAATCTCTGCTGTTTACTTCATAACGTCTGTTTCTACTTAGTGTTAAAGATTAGGCTACCTAGGAAGACATGAGCTAATCTTACTTATTATGCTTGGTGCTGGTGGATTTTATCCTTCCAAAGCATCAATCCTATATCATACGATTGAATTACGCTGTAGTCAGAAATGGTTATTGTAAATTTGTTTATTAATGTTTTTTCATATTCTTGACCTATGAGGCCACTGAAGTCTATAGAAGCTTGAAAAGGAAAACAAAGAAACAAAAACTCAAAACAACCCTCCTCGGAAGAATTCATACAACTACTATGGAATCATTAGAAGAGCTAGAAATAGCCAATAGTTGGAACACTCCATATATTCAGAACCTCAAATTCAGTACTTTCCTGAGACACAAATTTCTCCTCCCTGAAACTCCCCTTTCCTGGAAGAAAAAAAGCACTGCCTATTTGGGAAGATAGAATTGAAAACACATACAAAGTATTACAGTTGCGAAGAGCTGTGTACATATAAGCATGTACATTTGTTGGGGCTGCTAGAATGAATAGTGGAATGAACAAAGGTTAGTCTTTTTTTATTTTTTGTAATTTTTATTGTGCTTTAAGTGAAAGTTTACAAATCAAGTCAGTCTCTCACACAAAAACTTATATACACCTTGCTACATTCTCCCAATTACTCTTCCCCTAATGAGACAGCCCGCTCTCTCCCTCCACTCTCTCTTTTCATATCCATTTCGCCACCTTCTAACCCCCTCTACCCTCTCATCTCCCGTCCAGGCAGGAGATACCAACATAGCCTCAAGTGTCCACCTGAACCAATAAGCAACATCGTGACAGAGAAAAGATTAAAGTTGTCAAAGATTTCATTTTACTTGGATCCACAATTGACACCCATGGAAACAGCAGTTAATAAATCAAAAGATGCATTGCATTGGGCAAATCTGCTGCAAAAGACCTCTTTAAAGTGTTGAAAATCAAAGCTGTCACCCTGAAGACTAAGTTGCACCTGACTCAAGCCACGGAGTTTTCAATTGCCTCATACACATGCGAAATCTGGACAATGAATAAGGAGACCCAAGAAATGATGCCTTTGAACTATGGTGTTGGCACAGAATATTGAATATACCATGGACTACTGGAAGAACGAACAAATATGTTTTGGAAGAAATACAGCCAGAAAGCACCTTAGAAGCAAGGATGGTGAGAAGCAAGGACAGCAAGACAATGTCTTACATACTTCGGACATGTTATCAGGAGAGGCCAGTGCCTGGAGGACATCATGCTTGGTGAAGTAGAAGGTCAGGAAAAAAGAGGAAGACCCTCGAAAAGATGGATGGACACAGTGGCAGCAATGATAAGCTCGAACATAAAAGCAATTTTGAGGATGGCACATGACCAGGCAATGTTTCATTCTGTTGTACATAGGGTCGCTATGAGTCAGACGCCACTTCATGGCACCTAACAACAACAAGAAATGAGAAAATACCTTTCTATTTTTGTGGTTGCAACAGTTCATGGGAACTCAGGTTTTCTGGGCCCTAATTCAAAAGAAGGAGGCCCAGCGGCTCAGTGGTTAAGTGCTCAGGTGTTAACCAAAAGATGTGGGAGTCTGCTTTCAAAAATGGAAACCCTATGGGACAGTTCCACCTGGTCCTATAAGATCATTATGAGTCAGAATGGACCTGATGGCACACAATAACAACAAAAATTCAAAAGAGACTGTACTACCATGTAAGCCTTGGTTAGGGGTCTTTGGCCACATAAAGGAACTAATTTTACCACACCAGATCATACCCTAGACCAGCTAAATCAGAACCTCTAGGAGTGAGACCTAGGCATCTGTATTATATTAAATATATTTATGTCTATTGCCTCTTTATGTCCTCTAGAATGTAAGTTTCTTGAGGGCAGGAATCATTGATTTGTTCACTCCGCATCTCAAGCACCTAATGCAAGAGTTGCTCAGTGAATATTTGTCAAATGAATGAAAGTGTAAACAGGGATTAGGAATTATTTTTCTATCAAAAGTTCATTAAAAAAATGTTGTTAAGGTTGGAACTGAGAGGTGAAGAGATTCTGAAAGCGTAAAAGCCTAAGTAGGTTAGTTCATATCCCAGTGGAGTGGATGTAATATGAGCTGAGACAGAAATTCTCTAAAGTTGCAGACATCTCTCCCAGATTAGAATAACATTTAGGAAAAAAAAAAAAAGGAAATCTTAAGAAAGGAAATCTTTGAGTATCCTGAAATGATTCAGTGACGTAGCAGAGAAATCCTCTCTACTTTGGAGAGTATCAAAATGGTTAGCAGCTTCAGTAATAACAGCATAAGCCTGTAAGTGTTGAGTCTTAGACCACAACACGGTCATTATCAAATTGGTGTACTCATTTTGATGTTCATTCCCCTGCCTGCCCTTGAACTTCCAGCCTAAGGATTTCTTTCTGTGGCGTGCTCAAACAAGGCTTTGCCTCTGCTGATTTTCACAGGTGTTCCCTATGCCCCTCTTGCCATGGAAAAAAGAGAAAAAGATAATTCATTCTTGGAGATTGAAAATCTCCCAGAGAGAGCCCCTGGCAGCTGAAATCCAATTTCTTGATACTTCTGAAACTAGAATGTGCTATAACTACAGAATGTCGATGGCTAATAGGCTCCTGCTGCTAACCAAACACTCAGACGTAAAGCACCGACCGGGAGGGGTGCCTCGGCCAAGCAGAAGCCAGTCTTTTCACGAGACACTGGCCTTCTGAGCGCATATTGTAGTAATTCTGTGACAAGCGGCTCATGGCTGTGGCTCTGTGGTTTTTTTTCCCCTGTAAAGGTCTGATTAGGCCACTTTCTTACTTCTTTGTATTTGAGACTTGTACTTTATGCTGCTTCAAAGTACAGCTTGGATTTCCATTACCTTTTGGTGTCTTGCACCCATTGTCAGTCCAGTTCTCCTGTCTGGTCCATTTTGTGGTTCCAATCAGTGAACAAAGATGACAAGGAAGCATCAGGCTTGTGAGCACCTGCAACATCTGCAGCATCAAGTTCAAAAGTACAATCAAGCCCTTGTCTTCTTGTTTTTGACATCTGCGTCCTGCTGCTTCAAACCTCCTATTGGTAGTCGCCACTTAGCAATCACTGAATCCTTTCCTTATAGTGGTCAGAGACACTCAATTTATAGTAATTTGGATTTCTTTTTTTTTTTTTTTTTTTTACCACTTGGAAAGGTACATTATTCAGGCCATTTTTGGCTGCAAGCAGGGACAGATAACCCAATGTCTTAGACATCTAGTGCTGCTATAATAGAAATACCACAAGTGGGTGGCTTTAACAAAGAGAAATTTATTTCTTCACAGTAATGCAGGCTAAAAGTCCAAATTCAGGGTGTCAGCTCCACGGGAAGGATTTCTCTCTCTGTCGGCCTTCTCATCAATCTTCCCCCAGACTAGGGGCTTCTTTGCCCAGGAACCTGGGGTCCAAAGGGCATGTTCTGCTCCCAGCACTGATTTCTTGGTGGTATGAGGTCCTCCTGTCTCTCTGCTCAATCCTTTCTTTTATATCTGAAGAGATTGCCTCAAGACACAATCTAATCCTGTAGGTTGAGTCCTGCCTCACTAATACAACTGCCACACATCCTTCTTCATTAGCATCATAGAGACAGAATTTACAACATTCAGGAAAATCACACAATACCTGGAATCATGGCCCAGCCAAGAAGATAACACACATTTTTGGGGGCGGGCATAGTTCAATCCATGGCACCCAGCAAGCAAGATGAGCACAGGCTTATCTGTGCTTACGTACTAACCTGTAGTGCACAATTTCATGTGTTTTTCATCACATCAACCAAAAAACCAAACCCACTGCCATTGAGTCGATTCCAACTCCTGGCGACCCTATAGAGCAGAGTAGAACTGCCCCATAGAGTTTCCAAGGAGCACCTAGCGGATTCGAACTGCTGACCTTTCGGTTAGCAGCAGTAGCACTTAACCACTACGCCACCAAGGCTTCCTCATCACATCAAAGATGTGGTGAAATTGTGCATTGCAGATTAATAAGTAAACACAATTGAGCCTGTGACTACCTTGCTGACTGTAAGCCTATGTGTACCTTGCTTACCGGTTAATCTGCCCTTGGCTGCAAGTAACAGAAATTCAGTGCTGGCTCATATCATGAAAAGTCAGACACTGCAGTGATGCCAGGAACTTGTTTATGTCTTTCCCTCTGTGTTGGGTGCAAGCTCTTACCACATAGCAGCAAGTTAGCTCCAGGTTAACCTAAACCTAACAGCTCAAGATCCTACAGGAAACACGTACATTTGTCCCAGTAGTACAGCAAAAGTCCCCAGGTAGGTGCTAAAAGGCTCTGTGTGAGCCATGTGCCCTTCCCTGAAGCAGTAGTTATAGCCTGACGTGTGGAGTTCTCTGACCAGGTCTGGGCATGAGCCTGACCTTGGAGTTGGGAGGGCGGAAAGTCAGCAGTAAGGACTGAGGCAGGCTTACTGTGGAAGAAGGGCAAGTGTTTTTCATAAAAGAAAGAATGCTGGGAAGACAAAACATCATATGACCCTAGAAATGGGGGTTTCCTTAGGTAATGTGGGTGGAGCAGAACTGTAACTACATGCTGACAGCAGCCTCAGTGCCTCTGCTGCTTCCAGAGGCTTCAGTCAGTAGGTGTTGGGTAGTTCAGCCTATGACCCTAGCCTCTATGGTTACTTCAGAGTCAGGAGAATAGCAGCAGAGGAGTGGAGGTTGGGTAGGTAATAATCAATCAACCAAATTCTTGGACCAAGTAGGACTCAAGGTGAAGGGTGGTCTTGAGGAGCAGCAGTCAGGAGTGATGGCCATAGCTAACCAGTGGTACTCACCCACCGCAGGGGCTGGAACAACACCTGCTGCAGCTCTGCAGCTCCAAGAGCATCAAGGACATGCCCAGTGATGGCTTTTGGAGGAGAAGGTAGCGATGGTTGGAGGTTTCGCACCTGATTCCAGGCAGAGGCAATAGCTCCCCTGCCTTCTAGCTAACACCTAATTACCCTCCAGAACTCAGGTCAAACACCTCTCCCTTGGAGAAGCCTTCCCTGGTCTTCACCTGTCAAGTGTAGGTCAGACCCTCTGGCTATGAGCTCTCATCTAACACCTTGGGCTTTTCCATCACAGTACTTTTCATCATTTGAAATCATAGGTAAAGCAAACTTATTTATGATTGTTTGGTTAAGATCTATCTCCCATACTAGAAGGTAAGCTCCATGAGGGTAGGGACCTACCATTGAATGCCCAGAACTTAGCCTAGTTCCTATTGTTGTTGTTTGCCATTGAATCCATTCCAACTCATAGTGACCCTATAGGACAGAGTAGAACTGCCCCATAGGACTTCCTAGACTATAATCTTTACAGGAGCAGACTGCCAGGCTTTCTTTCCCATGGCAAAACACCCATTGCTGTCGAGTTGATTCTGACTCATAGTGACCTTACAGGACAGACTAGAACTGCCCCCATAGGGTTTCCAGGGGGTGGCTGGTAGATTCAAACTGCCGACATTTTGGGTAGCGGCTGAGCTCTTAAGCATTGCACCACCATGGCTCCTTGCCCAGTTCCTAGCACATTAAAAATTACTCAGTACATGGTTTTTTCTTAAATGAATGATGTAGGTTCTGGTGATAGCAATTAGTTTTACTGTGAACATGTAACCAATAAGCTGCCTTCTCTTCTTGTATCATATGGTTTGACCTTTTCACGTATTTCCTCAATTGGCTGTTTTAAATAGCCCATGCCACCAAAAAGAAGCTGCAAACTGAATAATCAGCCCCGAACTAATCAGAAACTTCCCTTTTATACAGTATAGGATTTAAATGAGAAGATATGATCTAGCTGGAATGTAATTGATAACCACAGAAATCTTCGGGCTTAGTGGAAGTTCTTGGCAGAAAACCAGACAACGTCGCTTTTGAATATTATTATGAACGCTGCTTTCCTCTAGTCACCTCTGTGTTGAATGGAAGTAAGTTTAGTGATAAAAATGAATGCCCAAATCCCACCACTCTGTTTTAAACCTGTTGAATGGTAATTTCAAGACTAAAGTGTTATAGTTACGTAAAGTTATATATGGAGCCCTGCCTTCATAATACATATAGTTACGTATAGTTATGTATATAGCCTGCGTATGGAGCCCTACCTTCCTCTGTACACTGTGTGTAGTCCTTTATTATAGTTGTAGCACTTTTCATGGACATCGTGATTACGGGTTTATATGCCAGCCTCCTCTGGTGTATTAACCTGAAGGCTGGGATTATTCAATTATTTGATAATATTTCTTTTACTTTTTAAATAGGTTTAATAGCTAGCAAAACTTTTCTCAAACCTTTGTTAAATAGCTTTGAATTAATAAGAAACCACTGGAGGACCTATGTCTTAAATCTTTTTTTCCTCTAGTAAAATTTTAGGTCCTCATGATGCTTTGTGTAATTTGATTTTCCTGGCCCCAGTGGGCATTGCAATAATTCAAATTCTGGTTTGGACCTCATTCTCAATCAGCAACAAGACAGACTACACAGGGGCTCTTTAAGGCCAACACCAGCTGTCGCTGGATTCAAACTAAACTTCAGGCTTTTGTCTGTTCTTAGAGTTCACATTATAACCAAAGGCAAAACTATTCTTCATCATTTCTAATTTGTTTAGAAAACAAAACAAATAAAGCCAAAAATCCAACAAGTGTTAAGGTTTTTTGACTCTATAATTAGAAAATTAAGTATGAGTTAAGGTCCCCTCTGTTGGCCGTTAAGGCCTTCCAAGTGGTTTTGTAGCCTCAACACAACCTTCACCCTTGAATTGTGACATGGGTTGGATTTTTGGGAGCCCACCTGCCTATGATGCATGCTACTTCCTTTTATTACTTAGACCTCCTGTTGCTTGTCTGATTATAGTACTGAGATTTTTTTTTTATTATTAAAAAATACTTCATCACCATCCTCTGCAGATTTCTCTGTGATCAATCACAGTGGAGTGCAGATTTGGGAAATTCAGGGACCAGGATAAGAGAATTCATATAATCCAGATTTATGTGGTTCACTGCCTTAGTCAGGCACTTCCCTCCTTCTTCAGGGCATGGAGATGGGGAAAGCGAGGGATGCAGGTAGTGACTGTATTATCTCCCAGAGAAATCTGCTAATCATAAATCCATACTCATCCTGAGAGGGGAGCTAAAGGTTGTGAAGAAGATTAGATTTGTGCAAACTTTAATGTGCAGAGTGTCCATACTACCTAATGGGTAACTTTCAGAGTAAGTCGACAGAAGGCAGTAGCATCATCATATTCTTTTCTTTAAAGTAAATCTCCAAATGTACACATTATGATTAATTAAGACCTAATTAACATCAAGAAAGAAGATCAATAAAGAAATAGAGGATTTGAACAATGCTATAAACCAACTCGACCTAACAGACATATATAGAACACTCCACCTAATAACAGCACAATACAGTCAAGCGCCGCATAGCGTCCATTCAGGCGACACCTGACTGCATATATGTCCATGGTCCCATAAGGTTATACTGGCAGTCCTCAGTTTTACAGGCAGTCCCCAGTTATACGAATGATTATGTGAATGTCCCACTTACATAGAACCCCCATGAAGCCTACTATATTAAAAATCTCAGGTATATACAATAGCTCATAATAATAAATGGGTGCTACTTTGCAATGGGCATCAAAACATTATTACTATTACTGTATTATTATGTTAAAGATGTTTTAGTTTATCTGGAACTGTTCCTTTAATGTTTTTTATGCTTAGAAAGGTACGCTATATACTATACACTAAGACAAACATTTGACTGACATTAGATACAAACCATACCTAACTGTTCCAACTTATGTGCATATTCGACTTAAAGACAGACTTAGGAACAGAACTTGTTCATAACCCAGGGACTGCCTGTATATAATACGGTGTTTGCACAATGTCCAAATCACATAATGCCCCTGCTTCACAGAACATATCATGGACATTAAGCGACTCATGACTGTATACATTCTTCTCCAGCGCACATGGAACATTCTCCAGGATAGATCATACGTTAGGCCACAAAGCAAGTCTCCATAAATTTAAAAAGACTGAAATTATACAGAGTATCTTCTCCAACTACAATGGAATGAAACTAGAAATTAATAACAGAAGGAAAACTAGAAAATAGACAAATATATGAAAATTAACACACTATTTAACAACCAACGAGTCAAGGAAGAAATCAAAGAGGAATCAGAAAATACTTAGTGTTGAATGAAAATGAAAGTACAACATACCAAAGCCTATGGGACACAGTGAAGGAGTGCTCAGAGGGAAATTTATAGTGGTAAATGCCTACATTAGAAAAGAAGAAAGATCTCGAATCTGTAATCTAACTTTACAATTAAAGGAACTGGATAAAGAAGAGTAAGCCAAGCCAGAAGCTACCAGAGGAAGGAAATAAAGATCACAGCAGAGATAAATGAAATAGAGAATAGGAACACAATAGAGAGAACCAACAAAATCAGAAGGTGGTTGTTTGAAAAGACCAATAAAATTGACAAACCTTTAGGTAGACTGACAAAAAGAAAAAAAGAGAGAAGATGCAAATATCTAAAATTAGAAATGAAATTGGGACATTGCAACCAACCCTACAGAAATAAAAAGAATCATAGGAGAATACTATGAACAATTATATGCCAACAAATTAGATAACTTAGAGGAAATGGAAAAATTCCAAGAAACACATAAACATTCTACATTGACTGAAGAAAAAACAGAAGGTCTAAACAAATGCATAACAAGTGAAGGGATTGAATTAGTAATCGAAAATATCCCAGCAAAGAAAAGCCCTGGACCAGATAGCTTCACTGGGAATTCTACCAAACATTTATAAAACCCACGACTCCGATCCTTCCTAAAACTTTCTAAAAAAACAAGAGGGGGAACACTTCCTAAGTCCTTCTATGAGGCTAATATTACCCTGATACCAAAGTCAGACAAAGATACCACAAGAAAAGAAAACCATAGACCAATATCTCTTATGAATATAGATGCAAAAATCCTCAATAAAATACTAGCAAACTGAATCCAAAAGCATGTTAATAGGATTATACACCATGATAAGAAGGATTTATCCCAGGAATGCAAGAGGAGTTTAACATTAGAAAATCAATCAATGAAATATACCATATTAATAGAACAAAGGAAAAGAACCACATGATCATTTCAATGGAGAAAAGGCATTTCGCACAATCCAAAACCGTTTCATGATCAAAACACTCAACAAGCTGGGAGTAAAAGGGAAATTTCTCAATATCAAAAGAGGCATTTGTGAAAAAAAAAAAAAAAACCCACAGTTAACATCATACTCAATGGAGAAAGACTGAGAGCTTTTCCCTTAAGATCAGGGACAAGACAAGAATGCCCACTCTCATCACTGCTATTCAACGTTGTACTGGAAGTCCTAGCCAGAGCAATTACACAAGAAAAAGCAATTAAGTATCCAAATTGGGAAGGAAAAAGTAAAACTATGCTTTTTTTTTTTTTTTTGCAAATGACATGATCCTGTATATAGAAAACCCCAAAGATTCAAAAAATCTACTGGTAGTAATAAGTGAATTCAGCAAAGTGGCAGGATATAAAGTCAACATACAAAAATCAGTTGAGTTTCTGTACATCAGCAATGAGCATTCTGAAAAGGAAATTAAGGAAACTATTCCATTTACAATAGTATCTAAAAGAATACAGTACCTAGGAATAAATCAAAGCAAGGGACTGAAAGATTTGTACACTGAAAACTTTAAAACATTACTGAAAGAAATTAAAGAAGACCTAAATAAATGGAAAGGCACTCCATGTTCACAGAATGAAAGACTTAATATTGTTAAGATGTTAATACTACCCAAAATAATCTATAGATTTAATGCAATCCCCATCAAAATTCCAGTGGTTAATGGCAATGGTATAATTTGGAAACGAATAGTGATAATGGTTGCACTATTGTTTTGTTGTTGTCAAGTCAGTGCCAATTCACAGTGACCCTATGTACAACAGAACAAAACTCTGCTCAGTTCTGTGCCATCCTCGCAATCCTTACTATGTTTGAGTCCATTTTTGCAGCCACTGTGTCAATTCATCTCATTGAGAGTCTTCCTCTTTTTCGCTGACTCTCTACCTTACCAAGCATGATGTCCTTCTCCACGAGACGAAGTCTTGCCATTCCTGAGATGAGACTAAGTCTCGCCATTCACGCTTCTAAGGAGCATTCTGGCTGTATTTCTTCCAAGACAGATTTGTTTGTTCTTCTAGTAGTCCCTGTTATATTCCATATTCTTCATCAACACCGTAATTCAAAGGCATCGATTCTTCTTCAGTCTTCCTTATTCATTGTCCAGCTTTCGCATGCATATGAGGCAATTGAAAACACCATGGGTTGGGTCAGGTGCACCTTAGTCTTCAAGGTGACGTCTTTGCTTTTAAACACTTTAAAGAGGTCTTCTGCAGCAGGTTTGCCCAATGCAGTACATCTTTTGATTTCTTGACTGCTGCTTCCATAGGCAGTGGTCGTGGATCCAAGTAAAATGAAATTCAATCTTTTCTCTGTTTATCATAATGTTGCTTATTAGTTCAGTTGTGAGAATTTTTGTTTTGTTAACTTTGGAGGTGTAATCCATACTGAAGGTTGTGGTCTTTGATGATCTTTATCTGTAAGTGCTTCAAGTCCTCTTCCCTTTCAGCAAGCAATGTTGTGTCATCTGTATATTGGATGTTTGTTTTTTTTTTTTAATAACTTTTATTAAGCTTCAAGTGAACGTTTACAAATCCAATCAGTCTGTCACATATAAGTTTACATACATCTCACTCCCTACTCCCACTTGCTCTCCCCCTCTTGAGTCAGCCCTTTCAGTCTCTCCTTTCTTGACAATTTTGCCGGCTTCCCTCTCTCTCTATCCTCCCATCCCCCCTCCAGACAAGAGTTGCCAACACAATCTCGAGTGTCCACCTGATATCATTAGCTCACTCTTCATCAGCGTCTCTCTCCCACCCGTTAACCAGTCCCATTCATTTCTGATGAGTTGTCTTCGGGGATGGTTCCTGTCCTGTGTCAACTGAAGGTCTGGGGAGCATGGCCGCCGGGATTCCTCCAGTCTCAGTCAGACCATTAAGTTTGGTCTTTTTATGAGAATTTGGGGTCTGTATTCCACTGATCTCCTGCTCCCTCAGGGGTCCTCTGCTGTGCTCCCTGTCAGGGCAGTCATCGATTGTGGCCGGGCACCAACTAGTTCTTCTGGTCTCAGGATGATGTAGGTCTCTGGTTCATGTGGCCCTTTCTGTCTCTTGGGCTCTTAGTTGTCGTGTGGCCTTGGTGTTCTTCCTTTTCCTTTGCTCCAGGTGGGTTGAGACCAATTGCTGCATCTTAGATGGCCGCTTGTTAGGATTTAAGACCCCAGACGCCACATTTCAAAGTGGGATGCAGAATGATTTCATAATAGAATTATTTTGCCAATTGACTTAGTAGTCCCCACAAACCATGTTCCCCAGACCCCCGCACTTGCTCCGCTGACCTTTGAAGCATTCATTTTATATTGGATGTTTTTAATGAGTCTTCCTCCAATCTTGATGCCTCCTTCTTCATATAATCCAGCTTCTTGGATTATTTGCTCAGCATAATAATAAATATGATGAAATGATACAACCGTGATGCACACCTTTTCTGATTTGAAAACACTCAATATTCCCTTGTTCTGTTCAAACGATTGCCTCTTGGTCCATGTATAGGTTCCTCATGAGCACAATGAAGTGTTCTGGAATTCCTATTCTTCACAATGTTATCCATAATTTGTTATGATCCACACAGTTGAACACTTTTGCATAGTCGATAAAACATGGATAAACATCTTTCAGGTATTCTCTGCTTCCAGCCAAGATCCATCTGACATCAGCAATGATATCCCTGGTTCTGCGTCCTCTTCTGAACCCAGCTTGAATTTCTGGAGGTTCCATGTCGATGAACTGCTGGAACCATTTTTGAATTATCTTAAGCCTAATTTTACTTGGATGTGATACTAATGATAAAGCCCAAACTCACTGCTGTTGAGTCAATTCCGACTCATTGTGGACCCTGTAAGACAGCGCAGAACTGTTTCCAAGGCTATAAATCTTTCCAGAAGAAGACTGCACATCTTTCACCCATGGAGTGGCTGGTAGGTTCGAACTGCCAACCTTTTAGTTAGCAGGCTAGAGTTTTAACCACTGTGCCACCAAGGCTCCCGATATTAATGATATTGTTTGATAATTTCTGCATTCCGTTGAATCACCTGTCTTTGGAATGGGCATATATATAGATGTCTTCCTGTCGATTGGCCAGGTAAGCTGTCTTCCAAATTTCTTGGCATAGACAAGTGAGCACTTCCTGTGTTGCATCCATTTGTTGAAACATCTGAATTGGTATTCCATCAATTCTGGAGCCTTGTTTTTTGCCAATGCCTTCAGTGCAGCTTGGACTTCTTCCTTCAGTATTATCGGTTCTTGGTCATATGCTGCCTCCTGAAATGGCTGAAGGTTGACCAACTCTTTTTGACATAGTTACTCTGTGTAGTCCTTCCATTGTCATTATCGTCTTTTTTTTTTTTACCCTGCAATTATTTTTCTAGTTTGCCATTTTTTCCTAAATTTTATTTATTTTGTTGTTGAGAATACACACAGAAAACATTCCCAGTCCAACAGTTTCTACATGTACAATCTAGTGGCATTGGTTATATTGTTCAAGTTGTGCAGCCATTCTCACTCTCCTTTTCTGAGTTGTTCCTCTCATTAACATAAACTCAGTGCTTCTGAGGTTCCTACCTAATCTTTCTTTCAAGTTGCTATCGTCAATATGATCCTATAGAGATAGTTTTTAAAAGAGCATAATGTTCAAGGCAGACCTTTTTTTTTTTACTAGTTAAGCTAAACTTTTAGGGGATGTTTTGGTTTACGGTTTAAAGATTATCTCAGGGCAGTAGTTCCAGGTGGTTCACCCACCCTCCATGGCTCCGAAAAGTCTTGAGTCAACGAAAATTTGAAATTCTGTTCTACATTTTCCCCCTTTTGATCAGGATTCTTCTATGGAATCTTTTATCAAAATGCTCAGTAATGGTAGCCAGGCACCATCCAGTTCTGCTGGTCTCGTGGCAAAGGAGGCAGTTGTTCATAGAGGCAGTTAGCCACAAATTCCATGTCCTCTTCCTATTTTTGCCTCTTGTTCTTCCTCTGCTGCTCCAGGTGAATAGAGACCAATTATCGTGCCTTGGATGGCTGCTCGCTAGCCTTTCAGACCCCAGGCACTACAAAACGGACTAGGTGGTGGAAGAGAAGCATTAAACTCATTATTAGGCCAATTAACTTGGATGTCCCTTGAAACCGTGACCCTAAATCTCCAACAAATGAACCAAATTCCATGAGATGTTTGTTGTACATAAGCAGCCTCAGCAGCTACTCTTTTTGTTGTTGTAAACATATATATCACACAACATTCGCGAATTCAACTTTTTGCAGGTGTGTAACTTATTGACAGCACTTACAATAATTGGTTGTACAACCCTACCTGTAATCAATGTGATTTTTCCATCACTGTTTTTTTAGTTAGCCAGCGCCCCCACCTCCTCTTACCTGGCACCCCTGGTAACCACTGATAAAATTTGGCCTCTATACATTTTTCTGTTCTTGTCTTTTTATATAATTAGCCCATACAATATTTGTCCTTTTGTGATTGGCTTATTTCATGTAACATAATGTTTTCAAGCTCCACCCATACTGTAGCATGTATCAAGACTTCATTTATCCTACTGGCTGAGTAGTATTCCGTTGTATATATATATACGACATTTTGTTTTATCCATTCATCTGCTGATGGACATTTAGGTTGTTTCCACCTTTTGGCTATTGTGAATACTGCTGCATTGAACGTTGGTGTATAAGTCTCTTTTTGAGTCTCTGCTTTCCACTCTTTTGGGTGTATACCAGAGGCAGATTAACCAGTAATCATGATACTATGAACTTACAATAAGCAAGGTATGCATGGGCTTAATCGTGATTACTTATCAACATGTAGTGCACCATTTCACATGGTTATGAAAGATGTGGTGAAAAACAGGTGAAATTTTGTACTACAAATTAGTAAGTAAGCTGAAGTAAGCCTGTGTGTACCTTGCTTGTTGGGTGATCTGTCCCTGGTGTATACCCAGGAGCAGAATTGCTGGGTCATATGGTAGCTCTCCGGCATTGCTTCTATCACCAAGGCCATATTTTCCAACTGTCCTTCTTTGTTTCCAACTTTTGCATTCCAATCGCCAGTAATTATCAATTCATCTTGATTGCATGTTTGATCAATTTCAGACTGCAGCAGCTGATAAAAATCTTCTATTTCTTCATCTTTGGCCCTAGTGTTTGGTGCGTAAATTTGAATAGTAGTCGTATTAACTGCTCTTCCTTGTAGGCGTATGGATATTATCTTATCACTGACAGCATTGTACTTCAGGATAGATCTTGAAACCTTCTTGACGATGAATGCAACACCATTCCTCTTTGAGTTGTCATTCCCAGCATAGTAGACTATATGATTGTCTGATTCAAAATGGCCAACACCAGTCCATTTCAGCTCACTAATGCCTAGGATATTGGTGTTTATCTGTTCCATTTCATTTTTGATGATTTCCAATTTTCGTAGATTCATACTTCGTACATTCCAGGTTCCGATTATTAATGGATGTTTGCAGCTATTTCTTCTCATTTTGAGTCATGCTACATCAGCAAATGAAGGTCCCAAAAGCTTTACTCCATCCACATCATTAAGGTCGACTCTACTTTGAGGAGTCAGCTCTTCCCCAGTCATCTTTTGAGTGCCTTCCAACCTGGGGGGCTCATCTTCCAGCACTATATCAGACAATGTTCCGCTGCTATTCATAAGGTTTTCACTGGATAATGCTTTTCAGAAGTAGACTGCTGGGTCCTTCTTCCTAGTTTGTCTTAGTCTGGAAGCTCAGCTGAAACCTGTCCTCCATGGGTGACCCTGCTGGTATCTGAATACCAGTGGCATAGCTTCCAGCATCACAGCAACACACAAGCCCCCACAGTACGACAAACTGACATATTTATGCCTATTCCCAAGAAAGGTGATCCATCTGAATGTGGAAATTATAGAACAATGTCGTTAATATCACACACAAGCAAAATTTTGCTGAAGATCATTCAAAAATGGCTGCAGCAGTATATCGACGGGGAACTGCCAGAAATTTAGTCTGGATTCAGAAGAGGACATGGAACCAGGGATATCATTGCTGATGTCAGATGGATCCTGGCTGAAAGCAGAGAATACCAGAAGGATGTTTACCTCTGTTTTATTGACTATGCAAAGGCATTCGACTGTGTGGATCATAACAAACTGTGGATAACACTGTGAAGAATAGGAATTCCAGAACACTTAATTGTGCTCATGAGGAACCTTTACATGGATCAAGAGGCAGTTGTTTGGACAGAACAAGGGGATACTGATTGGTTTAAAGTCAGGAAAGGTGTGCATCAGGGTTGTATTCTTTCACCATACCTATTTAATCTGTATGATGAGCAAATAATACGAGAAGCTGGACTATATGAAGAAGAACAGGGCATCAGGATTGGAGGAAGACTCATTAACAACCTGCGTTTGCAGATGACACAACCTTGCTTGCTGAAAGTGAAGAGGACTTGAAGCACTTACTAATGAAGATCAAAGACCACAGCCTTCAGTATGGATTACACCTCAACATAAAAAAGAAAACAAAAATCCTCACAACTGGACCAATGAGCAACATCATGATAAATGGAGAAAAGATTGAAATTATCAAGGATTTCATTTTACTTGGATCCACAATCAACAGCCATGGAAGCAGCAGCCAAGAAATCAAAAGTCACATTGCATTGGGCAAATCTGCTGCAAAGGACCTCTTCAAAGTGTTGAAAAGCAAAGATGTCACCCTGAGGACTAAGGTGTGCCTGACCCAAGCCATGGTATTTTCAATTGCATCATATGCATGTGAAAGCTGGACAATGAATAAGGAAGACCGAAGAAGAGTTGACGCCTTTGAATTGTGGTGTTGGCGAAGAATATTGAATATACCATGAACTGCCAAAAGAATGAACAAATCCGTCTTGGAAGAAGTGCGGCCAGAATGCTCCTTAGAAGCAAGGATGGCGAGACTGCGTCTTACATACTTTGGACATGTTGTCAGGAGGGATCAGTCCCTGGAGAAGGACATCATGCTTGGCAGAGTACAAGGTCAGCGGAAAAGACAGAGACCCTCAACGAGGTGAATTGACACAGTGGTTGCCACAATGAGCTCAAGCATAACAAAGATTGTAGGATGGCGCAGGACCGGGCAGTGTTTCATTCTGTTGTGCATAAGGTCGCTATGAGTTGGAACCAACTCGATGGCACCTAACAACAACAACAACATGGTAGCTCTGTTTTTAGTTTTTTTTAGGAACTGCCACCCTGTTTTCCACAATGGCTATACTATTTTGCATTCCCACCAGCAATGGATAAGGGTTCCAATTTTCCTACATCCTCACCAACATTCGTTATTTTCTGTTTTTTTTTTCATCTTAGCCATCCTAGTGGGAGTGAAACGGTATCTCATTGTGGTTTTGATTTGTGTTTCTCTGAGGGCTAATGATGCTGAGCATCTTTTCATGTGTTGGTGGCCATTTGAATGTCCATTTTGGTGAAATGCCTATTCAAGTTCTTTGTCATTTTACTTCATCATTTCTTCCATTCACTTTAGCTACTCTGTGTTCAAGAACAAGTTTCAGGGTGTCTTCTGACATCTATTTTAGTCTTTTCTTTCTTCCCCGTCTTTTAAATGACCCTTTGCTTTCTTCATGGATGATGTCCTTGATGTCATCCCACAACTCGTCTGGTGTTTTTGGTCATTAGTGTTCAAAGCGCCCCGTCTATTCTCGAGATGGTCTCCAGATTCAGGGGGGATATACTCAACATCATACTTTGGCTCTTGTGAACTTGTTTTAATTTTCTTCAGCTTCAACTTGAACTTGCATATGAGCAATTGATGGTCTGTTCCACAGTCAGCCCCTGGCCTTGTTCTGAGTGATGATATTGAGCTTCTCCATCATCTCTTTCCACAGATGTAGTCTATTTGATTCCTATGTATTCCATCTGGTGAGGTCTACATGTGTAGTAGCCATTTATATTGTTGAAAAAAGGTACTTGCAATAAATAAGTTGTTGGTCTTCCAAAATTCTGTCATGCGATCACCAGCGTTGTTTCTATCACCAAGGCCACATTGTCCCACTGCCAATACCTCTTCTTTGTTTCCAACTTTTGCAATCCAATCACCAGAAATTATGAATGCATCTTGATTGTGTGTTTGATCAATTTCAGAATGCAGAAGTTGGTAAAAATCTTCAATTTCTTCGTCTTTGGCATCGGTGGTTGGTGCATAAATTTGAATAATAGTTGCGTTA
The DNA here is from genome assembly GCF_030014295.1 of Loxodonta africana. Lineage (NCBI taxonomy): Eukaryota > Metazoa > Chordata > Mammalia > Proboscidea > Elephantidae > Loxodonta > Loxodonta africana. Next base: position 78,681,473 of record NC_087353.1, read on the forward strand.
ACTGGTCTTCTTGTAAGCATATCCTATCACTGACAGTGTTGTATTTCAAGGTAGATCTTGAAATGTTCTTTTCAGCAGTGAATGTGATGCTGTTAATCTTCAATTTGTCATGCCCAGCATAGTAGACCATATGATTTTCTGCTTCTAAATGGCCAATACCAGTCCGTTTCAGCTCACTAATCCCTAGGATATGGATTTTCATGCATTCCATTTCATTTTTTGACAGCTTCCAATTTTCCTAGACTCATACTTTGTACATTCCATGTTCCTATTATTAATGGATGTTTGCAGCTGTTTCTTCTCATTTTCAGTCATGGCACATCAACAAATGAAGGTCCTGAATGCTTTACTCCATCTGCATCATTAAGGTCAACACTTCTTTGAGGAGGCAGCTCTTCCCTAGTCGTATCTTGAGTGCCTTCCAACCTGAGGGGCTCATCTTCTGGCACTATATCAGACAATGTTCTGCTGATATCCATAAGGTTTTCACTGGTGAATTTTCTTCAGAAGAAGATCGCCAAATTCTTCTTCCCCGTCTGTCTTAGTCTAGAAGCTCCGCTGAAACCTGTCCACCATGGATGACCCTGCTGTTATTGGAAATACCCATGGCTTAGCTTCCAATATCACAGCAACACCCAAGTCACCACAGTGTGAAAAACTTTTTGTTTTGTCTAAACAGTGCTTCTTGAACTTTAAAAAAAAAATTTTAATATAATTTTTATTGTGTTTTAAGTGAAAGTTTACAAATCAAGTCAGTCTCTCACACAAAAACTTATATACACCTTGCTACATACTCCCTATTACTCTCCCCCTAATGAGACAGCCCGCTGTCTCCCTCCACTCTCTTTTTTCATGTCCGTTTCAGCAGCTTCTAACCCCCTCTACCCTTTCATCTACCCTCCAGGCAGAAGATGCCAACATAGCCTCAAGTGTTCACCTGATCCAAGAAGCTCACTCCTCACCAGCATCCCTCTCCAACCCATTGTTCAGTCCAATCCATGTCTGAAGAGTTGGCTTCAGGAATGGCTCTTGTCCTGGGCCAACAGAAGGTCTGGGGGCCATGACCACTGGGGTCCTTCCACTCTCAGTCAGACCATTAAGTCTGGTCTTTTTATGAGAATTTGGGGTCTGCATCCCACTGCTCTCCTGATCCCTCAGGGGTTCTCTGTTGTGTTCCCTGTCAGGGCAGTCATCGGTTGTAGCCGGGCACCATCTAGTTCTTCTGGCCTCAGGATGATGTAGTTTCTGGTTCATGTGGCTCTTTCTGTCTCTTGGGCTCATAATTACCTTGTGTCTTTGGTGTTCTTCATTCTCCTTTGATCCAGGTAGGTTGAGACCAATTGATGCATCTTAAATGGCTGCTTGCTAGCGTTTAAGACCCCAGATGCCACTCTTTAAAGTGGGATGCAGAATGTTTTCTTAATAGATTTTATTATGCCAATTGACTTAGATGTGCCCTGAAATCATGGTCCCCAAACCCTTGCCACTGCTACAGTGGCCTTCGAAGCATTCAGTTTATTCAGGAAACTTCTTTGCTTTTGGTTTAGTCCAGTTGTGCTGACCTCCCCTGTATTGTGTGTTGTATTTCCCTTCACATAAAATAGTCCTTATCTACCATCTAATTAGTGAATACCCTTCTCCCATCCTCGCTCCCTCCCTCCTCTCCTAACCACAAAAGAATGTTTTCTTCTCAGTTTAAACTATTTCTCAAGTTCTTATAATAGTGGTCTTATACAATATTTGTCCTTTTGCAACTGACTAATTTCACTCAGCATAATGCCTTCCAGGTTCCTCTATGTTATGAAATGTTTCACAGATTCCTCTCTTAAACAGTGCTTCTCAAACTTTAACGTGCCTGGGGATCTTGTTAAAATGCGTATTCCGATTCAGCAGATTTGGAGTAGGGCTTGAGAGCCTGCCACAGCATGGATGAACCTTGAAAACATTATGCAGAGTGAAATAAGTGTTACAACAGGACAAATATTGTATGATCTCACTTACATGAAGTAAGCTAATATATAGAAACAAAAGATTATCAGTGGTTCCTAGAAGTGGGAGGGGGAAATGAGAAACTATGCTTAGGGGGCAGTGAGTTTATGTGGTGGTGGAATAATCTGGAAAAGGATAGGGAGAATGAATGTTGGCACAACTCGAAGAATGTAATCAATATCACTGAACTCTATCTGCAGAAATTGTTGAATTGGAGTATGTTTTGTTGTGTATATTTTCACCATGATAAAAACAAACAAATAAGAACAGTATGTGGTGAAGGCATTCGAGAGCCCTAGAAAGAATTAAATGATTAAATAGCACCCTACCTTCTCTGGGAAATGGCATACGAGAATGTTCCCTTCTAGTTGTTAATTTGTAGCTCAGGGCAGGGATCAGCAACAAGTGGTGGGTTGTTGTTGTTAGCTGCCATCAAGTTGGCTCCTGACTCATGGTGACCCCATGTGTTACAGAGTAGAACTACCTCATAGGGTTTTCCTGGCTTGTAATCTTTGCAGAAGAAGTTTGTCAGGTCTTTTCTTCCGTGGAGCCCCTGAGTGGGTTAGAACCGCTAACCTTGTGCCACTCAGGCTCCATATAGTTGCGCTACTCAGCAATACAAAGAAAGAACTTACTGATGCACACAACAATATGGATGAATGTCAGCTACAATATACTGAGTGAAAGAAGCCAGACTCAAAAGGCTATGTACCATATGATTCCATTTATCTGACATCCTGGAAAAGGCAAGACCACAGAGGCAGTGTACATATCAATTGTGGCCTGGAGTTAGGGGTGGAGGGAGGGGTTGACTACAAGGGGACAAGGGAATTTTTTAAAGTGATAGACATATCCTATATCTTGATTGTGGTGGTGGGTACCCAGTTGTGTGCATTTGTGAAAACTCAGAATCACACTGAAAATGATGAATTACCTGGCTTAAAAAAATTTGCAGATAATTTTGCTTTTGGATGATTGTCCTAAAGTGATTACATAAATGTCATTTGTCTTACTATTTGAAGTGTCATTTTTTTGTTTTAGGTTATCTCAACAGACTATTTAAAAAGAATAAAAATAAGCAAACAAAAAACACAAAAAACCCCAAACCCATTGCTGTCGAGTTGATTCTGACTCATAGCGACCCTATAGGACAGAGTAGAACTGCCCCACAGAGTTTCCAAGAAGCACCTAGTAGATTTGAACTGCGGATCTTTTGGTTAGCAGCCGTAGCTCTTAACCACTATGCCACTAGGGTTTCTTAAAAATAATTACCTCATTAAAAAAAAATAGACCTTCACTTTTTATTAACATACGCATTGCTTCTGCTGCAGACCTCTTCTTCATTTCTTCCTGTCTGAGCCATGTTGAAAACTCCCTATTCAGAGCAAGATTCTGAAGTGTACCTGGGATGGCCCAGGAAACCGTACTGTTACCTAGCACCACTGTTGAGAAACACTAGGAGGCAGTAGACTGTTGTGGTGAAGAACGTGGGTCCTGACATCAGACTGCCTGGTTGAAAAATCCTGCCTTAAGCACTCACTTGCTGTATGGAAACTTTCTGTGCCTCGGAGTCTTCTTCTGTAAAAAAGGGATAATAACAGTCTCAAACTCATTAGATTGTTGTGCAAATTAAATAAGACCACATATGTAAGGTACTTTGTACTATATCTGGCCCCTTGGATGTGCTGCCATTGTTGTTAGTATGTGTGTGGTACTCTTGAAGTGCTGGTGTCAGGAGTCTTCCTTCATGAAGAGTGGGGCTATAGCGCTGACCTAGAATTTCATGGCCTAGACGTACATCATCGACTCTAGGATTCTTATTTCGCCCAGGTGCTTCCCAGTGGGCTGGGTAAGCCTCGCAATATGAAAGAGAACAAGAAGGGTGATGAATATGCGGGAGTAAGCAAAGGCAAGGATTTTGGCTGACAATGTGTCAAACACATAACTCTCGAAACAGGATTGTCTCCACTTTAGGAACTTTGTCTCAGGTATGTACTATTTGTAGCAAGTGCTTTCATGTTTTATGGAGCGTTACAGAACTCTGAATTTGCAAGATTTGCTTTTAAAATGTGTGGAAACCAAAAACCAAACCCGTTGCCACTGAGTTGATTCCAACTTACAGCGACCCTGTAGGACTGAGTAGAACTGCCCCACAGGGTTTCCAAGGAGCACCTGGTGGATTTGAACTGCTGACCTTTTGGTTAGCAGAGCCGTAGCTCTTAACCACTATGCCACTAGGGTTTCCAAGTGTGTGGAAAACATAGAAAATTATACTACTTCTCTTGTAGTCTGTGCAAGTACAGATATATTTATATTAGCATTTGGAAAAAGATACACAGAATTCCTAATTCACTAAAGAAAGCAAGCAGGTGAAGGAACAGGTCTTGTAACTGGAAAGACCTTAAGAACCTTTGAGCCAGGTCCAGGCCCTTAAGCACAGGTGGTCTTTGTTAATTACCGTCTTTATAGACAAGATAGTTGAGGTTACATGATTTTTCAAGGTCGCAGGGGATGTGTTGGAGAAATAATTAGAATCTGGGTGTCTTGTCTCCTGATGTAAATGTTCACCCTGTTTTTGATGACGAGATGAGGGCTGGCCAAGTGACATGGGGAGGAGGGCCGGAAGTGTGTGATGGGGCAGAACAGACCTTGAAAGAGAACCACCAGCATTCTTGAAGAACTGGGGAAGCTTTCATTCCTTTCCATTTTTTCCTCACTTTTTAGGCAAGTGAGGCCTGATATCTCTTGGAAGGAAGGAAGGGTTACTTGTCACCTTCGCAGTTCCCATAAGAAGCACAATACAGGTAAATCAATCATTGTTTGAGGTTTTGCAAGTCCAGAAATCTTATATGTTGGCACATTGAGGATGGATTCATCTCTCATAGGCAGATTAGCACGGACCAAACTCACAACCAGTGTAAAAAAATAAAAAATCCAAAACCTATTTAGAAATTTACACTGAGAAACTGTGACTATCGGTTAGATACTTTTGTTCTTCCATCAGCACATTCCCACCCTGTATAAACCAAACCAAACTTGTTGCTGTCGAGTCAATACCGAATGATTGCAACCCTATAGGACAGAGTAGAACTGCCCCGTAGGGTTTCCAAGGATCACCTGGTGGATTCGAACTGTCGACCTTTTGGTTAGCAGCCGGAACTCTTAACCACAGCACCACCAGGGTTCCACCCACTCTATATAAAGCATGTGGTAAGCCTGGAATGAGGGACATGGTGATTTAGGACGACGTCAATGGATGATGCCCTGGAGCCTGTGTAAAATGGATGCCTCCATCTCTGGCCATATGGAGAGAGACACGCTGTACTGATCCAACACTCACATCTGTGGACCAGGGTGCTGTCTTCGGGCGTGGTGGTGGAGATTACTCCCAAACCAGGTTCTGTTTCCATTTCCTACGTTTCCATGGCTGATTCAACTCCTCCTTACCCTCCACCCCAACGATCTATTATTTCTATAAATATGTTATTACCATCCATCAGTCAGTTTTCAGTCACATCTTGATTTGGGACCTTTTGTAAAGGTGACTTTGCATCTCCTTGTCCTGATCCATTATTTGTATGCTTTTAAAAATTGTGACTTCTCAAACCAAATTCTCATTTCCCTGTTTCCAGGGTTTTCTCTGGGCACTTTTATGATCGACTCCAAGTACCTCATACTGTGTAAAAAAGACCTGACTTAGTTTTTTTTTCTTTGAACAGCCTTAGAAAAATACATTAAAAATATAATGTCTTCCTGGTACTTGTGTCCAAACAGATATAAGTCCTAAATAGATAAAAAGAGGAGCAGCTGGTGGATTTGAACTGCCAACCTTTTGGTTAGCAGCTGAACTCTTGACCACTGTGCCACTGGGGCTCCTAACAAATGTTAAGTGTCCTCAAATATGATGTGATTTGCCATCTGTCAAGGTGAAAATATGCTCATGTTTATGCTGCTATTTGGAGTACAATAATGCAGCAATTCTAACATGTGAATGAAACAGGGATTGGAGATTCTAAATTAAATCCACTGTACTATCAAACCCTACTCGGATAACTTAGATTTTTTTTTTCCTGAAGACTTATTCCATTTTTGACTAGTCTTGATGATCATTGTAGATATGGTGAAAATTATCCATAAATATGCTTCCTTATGAAAGCAAAAAGGAGCTCTGATGGCACAATTTTTAAGTGCTTGGCTGCTAACCGAAAGGTAGGTCGGTGGTTCGAATCCATCAACGGCTCCACTGGAGAAAAGACCTGGTGATTTGCTCCTGTAAAGATGACAGCCTAGGAAACCCCAAGGGGCAGCTCTGCTCTGCTACAGAGTTGCTGGAAGTCAGAATAGATTTGAGAGCGTACAACAACAATATGAAAGCAAAACACTGTGTATAACTAACCTAAAGCAATTTGTTTACATTGTAAGATGTCTGTTGGAAAAGCGGCAAATTTGGCCCCAATGTCATTTACAGTTTAGGTTATAAAATACATTTTTTCTGGAAGGTGAGCAGATTGTTCTGTATACACAAACAATAAAGTACACTTTAGTGAGGTTCCTGAACAAAGTCGGCTTTTTTTTTCTTCTTTCCATTTTTGTTGAGGGCTTGTTGGAAGGGTAAGATGGAATCTAAGTTCCTCTAGTTAAGTGGAAAAGTGTTTATGGTGGGGAAAAAGCTGTTAGCCTCTAATGCCTGCTGCTGTCTTATCTAAATCTTTTTTTTTAAAAGACTTGAGTATAAAAAAAAAAAACAGAAAGACATTGAGTATAGAAAGGTAATAAAGAAATGAAGTTTCAGTTGTAGCGTAAGTTAATTGAATCACTGTTTTTGGTATTGGCTTTGTCAGTTTTAGGCAGCTGCATGAAACAATGCTTCGTAAGAGGAAACCATGACAGGAGAACAACCAAAGGTGTCTCACGATGCTGAGGTTTTGGTTATCTAATAGCTGAATGCCTTTCCTCTGACGTCATGATTCGTGTACACAATATGTTTAAGGAAAATCCTAGGCGAGGTTGTAAACCAAGCGCAGATTAGCTGTGGCTATTAAGAAGGTAATCCGTTTTCTCCAGAAAAGGGAGACCGTCCTGATTTTCAGGTTGGCTGATTGTTCAAGTGTCCTTTTTCACAAATGTATCTTCCTCATTTCCTGACCAGTTTGTGGTTCTGCAAAAATAAAATAATGGCCTTCCTTCAAGGAGCCCTGGTGGCAAAAGATCGGCGGTTCAAACCCAACAGCTGCTCTGTGGTAGAAAGATGTTTCTGTAAAGATTTACAGCCTCGGAAAGCCTATGCATAGGGCGGTTGTACTCTGTTCTACAGGGTCGCTATGGGTTGGAATTGACTCGATGGCAGTGGGCTTCAGGCCTTCTTGCCAGCAGAGATAGGGTTCTGTGGTATGTTACACACACTTTTTAAGGTCACGTGTCCTATAGGGTCGCTATGAGTCAGAACTGACTTGAGGGCAGTGGGTGGGTTATGTTTAAGTATATGCATATTTTGTCTACCATAAAATATTTAGATTTAAAATTTTAAAAGCCTTCTCATCGTACAGTGCAGTTTTTCCTTGTAGTTTATATAAACCATACACTTGAATATTTTATAGTCACAGACTAGGGAGGCTTTATAGTTTCAAAATAAGTATATCAAAACAATGGGTGAAGTTACATGGAGAGCTGGGTGAGAGGAAGCAGCCATTCTGAAGACCACACACACACACACACACACACACACACACACACACACACAGAGACAGCAATTAAGAGGCCAAAGACAGAGATGTTTTGAGAGTGTGCTTAACAAAAAGATGAAAGAAGATCTTAGGACTTTTGAAAATGACCCAGAAACTGAGAAAACAACAGCTTTCCTTCTTTTTTATCTGTACCCTGACTCATAAACCTGCTATTAGAGGGACCTTGCTTGGCTGAAATATATGAGTTGTAATGAGGCTATGAGTTGTAATCGACTCGACAGCAACAGTTTATATATATATATATAAATGAATATATTCCTTTAAGTAGTCTAAACTATTTTTTTAATTTTTATTGTGCTTTAAGTGAACGTTTACAAATCAAGTCAGTCTCTCATACAAAAACTTATATACACCTTGTTATATTTTCCTAGTTGCTCTCCCCCTGAGACAGCACACTCCTTCTTTCCAACCTGTATTTATTTACATGTTCATTCAGCCAGCTTCTGTCCCCTTGGCGTTCACATCTCCCCTCCAGACAGGAGCTGCCCACATAGCCTCATGTGTCTCCTTGATCCAGGTGGCTCGCTCCTGACCAGTATCATTTTCTATCTTATAGTCCAGTCCAATCCTGTCTGAAGTGTTGGGTTTGGGAATGGTTCCTGTCTTGGGTTAACAGAAGGTCTGGACCATGGCCTCTGGGGTCCTTCTAGTCTCAGTCAGACCATTAAGTCTGGTCTTTTTATGAGAATTTGGGGGTCTGTTCTCTTGCTCCTTCAGGGATTCTCTGTTGTGTTCCCTGTCATGGCAGTCATGGGTTGTAGCCGGGCACCATCTAGTTCTTCTGGTCTCAGGCTGATGTAGTCTCTGATTTATGTGGCCCTGTCTCTTGGGCTCATAATTACCTTGTGTCTTTGGTGTTCTTCATTCTCCGTTGCTCCATGTGGGTTGAGACCAATTGATGCATCTTAGATGGCTACTAGCTAGTGTTTAAGACCCCAGATACTACTCTCCAAAATGGGATGCAGAATATTTTCTTAATAGATTTTATTATGCCAATTGACCTAGATGTCCCCTGAAACCACGGTCCCCCAACCCCCGCCTCTGCTGTGCTGGCCTTCGAAGCATTCAGTTTATTCAGGAAACTTCTTTGCTTTTGGTTTAGTCCACTTGTGCTGGTACTGATTTGGTGATTTCCTCTTCGATGCTCTCTTTGTTGGTGTAGAGGAATCCAACTGATTTGTGTATGTTTATCTTGTATCCTGATACTCTGCTAGATAATTCTATTAGTTTCAGTAGTTTTCTTGAGGTTTTTCTGTGTATAAGATCATGTCATCTGAAAACAGAGATACTTTTACTTCTTCTTTGACAATTTGGATGCCTTTATTTCTTTATCTAGCCTAATAGCTCTGGCTAGGACCTCCAGCATAATGTTGAATAAGAGTGGTGATAAAGGGCACCCTTGTCTGGTTCCTCTTCTCAAGGGCAATGCTTTCAGTCTCTCTCCATTTAGGATGATGTTGGCTGTTGGAGTCTAAACCATTTTATGTGCACACTTCTTTTAAGGTTCCCAGAAGCAATTCCTTATATGCATAAGTACATAGATGGTGGGTTTAAAGGTAGGGAAACTGAGTCACAGGGAGTTAAACTGAAATAGTAAATTTCCTTAAGATAAAGTATATCAAGTAACTTATACCATCATCAGTTAGAATTAATCCATTTATTTATGATTTATCATGTTCAAACACTAATATCATGAAGACATCTTGTCTTAAAAAACAACAGCTTAGGTGGCATACAATACCACCCAGCACTGTGCTGGTGGCTGTACAGACCTGAGTTCATCTAGTTTTCTCCAAAACTCCATGAATGCATATGAGACACACCATGATTCTTCACACCCCAGAAGATACAGACTTTATCTCATTTAGTCTTCTCCAAAACTCCATGAATGCATGTAAGGCACACCATGATTCTTTACATCCCAGATGGCTTTGAGGAGCACCCTATTACTATTGTCACAATTATAGGGTACACCCATAGGCCAGGAGGAACTTGTGAAACTTGGAAGGTCTCCAGCTTAGCAATGGGATGTCAAAATAAGGACCACAAAGCCACATTTCCTCAGGGCAGCTTTCCCTGAACAATCTACCCTCACCCCAAACTAAGTCAGGTTCCCCTGTTACAAGTTCTCCTAACACATCTACCCTTCCTTTCTAGCACTCAGCAATACGTAACTATATATTCGTTGTGTGATTACAGGCCTTCCCACTAGACAGTAAGGTCTATGAGGGTAAGGTGCTGTTTGTTTTGCTTTCTACTCCCCTAAGTCTAGTGCCTAGTGTATTATATGTACTCAAATATTTATTAAATAAATGAAAATGGTATTTCCTTGTCTATGTTATTCCTGACATAAATGGAAACAGGCATGAGATTGCCATGGCAGAGACACCGTGGGGGTTCAGAAGGTTCTGTAAGCAGGAGAAACACCGTGGCTGACACAGAGGTAGACAAGTGAGCAAGCTGGGAAGAGTTTGATATATTAGAGGGGGAAAGACTTTCCTACTAAAAAGAAGGCTGACAGCAAACAACTTGAATTTGCTGCCTGATTTTGTGACTTCAAGTTTGAATGTTTTATAGTTTCGTGTTTTATATTCTTGACCCCCACTCTCGTGGTCACTCCCCTTAGTTTGAAATCTCCAGACAGGAGTCTGGGGATGGATATATGATGAGGAGAATCTACCATTGTAGGTTTTGAGGATATTTTATGGAGGATTTGCAGAGGCTACAAGCACATCAGGACTGAGCATCCTTATTCTGATAACCTTGGTTAGCTGTTTTACAGTTTATGAAGCTGTCGGATCATCTGAGTCTCACAAACATATTGTGAAGTAAGCAGCTCAGACTTGTGGCCCTCATTTTATAGATGAGGAAACAGGCTCAGAAGAGGTTGATTTATCCAAGTTTATTCCAGTGTATACTGTGTGTTGAGGCACTAAACCCTTTATATGAAGAATGTATAATTTAATCCTCACAACAACCTCAAGAGATCAAACCCTTTATATGAAGAATGTATAATTTAATCCTCACAACAACCTCAAGAGATCGGTAACCATTATTAATATCACCATTTTATAGATGGGGAAACTAAGAACTGAAGAGATTAAGTAATTTGCCTCAAGTTGCATAACTAAGAAGTGTAGTGCCAGGCTTCAAAACCAGGTGGTCTGAAAGATTAGAGAGGCCCATAAAACAAAATGAGATTAAAGGGGCACACCAGCCCAGAAGCAAGGACAAGAATGCAGGAGAGCACAGGAAAGCTGGTAATGGGGAACCCAAGGTCAAGAAGGGGAGAGTGTTGACATGTTGTGGGGTTGGCAACCAAAGTCACGAAACAATATGTATATTACTTATTTAATGAGAAACTAATTTGCTCTGTAAAGCTTCATCTAAAGCACAATAAAAACAAACAAAAACAAACTGGTGGTCTGTTTCAACCTGTTGCTGTTGAGTCGATTCGGACTCACAGTGACCCTATAGGACAGGGTAGAGCTGCCCCACAGAGTTTCTAAGGAGTGCCTGGTGGATTTGAACTGCCAACCTTTGGTAAGCAGCTGAAGCACTTAACCAGTATACCACCAGGGGTCCTAAAAGCGCAGGATAAACCACTATGCTAATGATAGCACTGGGAGCTCTCCAAGGGAGTAAGCTGTGTTATTTGTACTTACTCTATGTTAAGAGGAAACCCTGGTGGCATAATGGTTAAGTGCTATGGCTGCTAACCACAAGGGTTGGCAGTTTGAATCCGCCCTTGGAAACTCTATGGGGCAGTTCTACTCTGCCCTATAGGGTTACTATGAGTAAGAATCGACCAGACGGCACTGGGTTTGGTTTTCTATATTAAAAGGAAACCCTGGTGGTGTAGTGGTTAAGTGCTATGGTTGCTAACCAAAAGGTTGGCAGTTTGAATCCACCAGGCACTCCTTGGAAACTCTATGGGGCAGTTCTACTCTGTCCTATATGGTTGCTATGAGTTGGAATCGACTTGACGGCAATGGGGTCTATATTAAAAACAAAACAAAAAAACCTGTTGCCTTAGAGTCGACTCTTAGCAACCCTGTAGGACAGAGTAGAAAGGCCTCATAGGGTTTCCATGGAGTAGCTCCTGGTTCAATTCTGCCTACTTCATGCTATTACTTTTTAACTGTTTATAATTTCATCTTGACTTGGAATTTATCAGAGCCACAGTGATATGACTTGCATATGATTGAAATTACTTTAGCTAAATTAAAATAAAAATCCCATTGTTGTTCCCTGCTGTTGCATCCATTCCAACTCATAGCAACCCCATGTGACAGAGCAGAACTGCCCGACAGGGCTTTCTGGGGTGTGATCTTTGTGGAAGCAGATTGCCAGGTCTCTCTCTCACAGAGCAGCTGGGTGGGTTTGAACCACCAACCTTTCACTTAGCTGAAAGCTTAACCATTGTGCCACCAGGGCTCCTTAAAAACTCCCTACACTTCACTAATTTTATTTTTTAGAGGTGCTTATTGCTTAATAAGCACAGCTATTGAATATATTGGGGAAAACTTGTACTTTTCTCTGACACTTTACAAAACGTTATTAAGAAGCATTAAAGAAAAATCTGGGGCTTCCTGGGGGAGGGTAGTGTGTTCTTTTTTGGGACATCGAAGTTCCACGTTGGGAACCCTCCCAGACCTCCCCCTGTGTCTCTTCATTTCTATCCTTTTTGTTATAATAAAACTGTAATCACATATCTGGACACAGGCTCCACTCTATGGATTCTGGTTGGAGGCCCATGGGGCCTGTGCATCAGCCCTGCCTTCCAGACCCACTGGGAGGGCAGCCTCTCCCTCAGCTCAGGGTGGCCCCATTCTCCTGGTACACTTGAGTGGTGACCCCACCCCTTTCGCCCCACGTGGCTTAGTTCTCCTGGCCCACTGACACAGAAGCCTTGCCCCTTCAACTTTGGACGGTGGCTGTGTTAGCTGGTGTCAGAACAGAATTGGTAATAAATCGGTTTGGATCAATTAACACCACACACACACGCACACACACACACACACACACACATCTAAGCCCATGAACATGTGATATGAGTTCTTTCAGGATAATATCCCCTCAGGGAGATGGCAAGACCAACAGTGACCAGCATGTTTGCTACCCTGTACAGATCCAAGTCTCTCACCCTTTGGGTTGTCTTAAGATTATACACTTTGTAGTTGAAAAGAGAACATGAAAATGCCATGACTTGTAGCTTAAGAGGAAAAAAAAAAAAAAGCCCCTCTCTAGAATTCTAGGTAGGAATGTAATCCAGTCAAAATTCCAGGCCTGTGCACAAGGCTGTGACCCAAGGTTTCCACCAACTCGATACCAAGCTAGACACCTGAGCTCCTGGTCAGGAGGGCAGTGAGAAGAGGTTGGCACAGAAGGTGTCAGCTATGTATCTTTTGAATATCACTGACTGAATTTCCAAGTCAAGTTAGAAAGGATATTGGTTCATCTCTGGATTTTTGTGTTCTTTGTGCGTCTTCCCCTCTCCATTATGGATAACTGAGGTTTTAATATACAGTGGTGACATTCTAGTAGATGAAGGAAAGGGGCAGTCTCTGAGGGCCATCTGAACTTCTGCTTAGTATATTTACTCTTGCTGTTTTCCTTCCTCCTCATTTGTAATTCAGGAGGCTCTCTGAAAAGAGAGAGAGACAGCGAGGCTTCTCAGATGGATCGGAGGACCAAGAGCTGGGATACCAAGTTCTATGATAAGGTCTGCTATTGAATTTGCTCTGCTACCTTTAGGCAAATCATTCGATCACACTGTGCTTTGGTTTCTTCCTGTGCTTGTTAAGTGTAAATAACATGCATTGAATATTTTGTGATTACTATAGAGTGTTTTAGATGTGTGGGTGGTCTATTGTTCTAGGTTGGCTGCTCAGGTATAAGGCAAAAATCTGCTCGTTTGAGATGCTGGGCTTCTGGGAGTCAACTGACCTCAAGCCCTTCAGGCTGCAGCAGCATCTAGTTGCTTCTTGTTCATCTGATACATTTTGCAGTCTCTGAGTAGCAGTGCAGCAGGCTTACTCTATGGTTGGGGGGGGGGGGCATACCTTTTTTTTCTCCTTTGTCTTCAGAAATGAAATATGCCATTTTATGCACTACTACTATTTCTACCCCCCCACCCCTCCCACTTTGAAAAGGTGAAGGCTTTCTTTTGGCAGTGATACCAAGAGACAAGAGGCAGAGGTGACATAGTAAACAAACTGAGTTATTTGGACTTGTTACTATAATTCCTTCTTGATGATTTGAGCCCAAGACCACTAGAGGTTTGAAGCAGATTTAGTAAGGTGCAGGCTCTTTGGGGTTTTGGCAGGAAGCAGTCAGGGAGTATTTTTTTTTTTAGTCAGGGAGTATACAGAACTGGAAGGAGAGGACAAAGTACCTCTCTGCCCCACCCTTTTTTTGTTAGAGGCTATGTCACATTAGGTAACAAGATATCCATGTTAGTGAAATGTGCCAAGCTGAGATTCTTAGAAGCTAATAGAAATATTTGTGGATAAGGTACTATTTTGTTTCTCATCAGTGGATGACCTCACCACCGTTGCAGAAATGAAAAGCTCTGAAGTGCAATATGGCATGAACTGAGGGGTTTCTTCCTTTTGTTTTGAACTAAAATAAAATGTATTTACATTATTTCTGGTTCAGTTAAGTTAAAATCATTTTGTAAACAAACCAACCCAAGAAGGCGTTATTAAAGTTAAAAGGACGCGTGAAACATGTTACTCCTTAGTTGCAGCTTGAGTAGCAGCAGAAAGAACGTTAGACACAGTGTAACCCTTCAGTTTTGAGAGGTTGCTAGGTCTCCTCGGGCTATAAACGATCAAAGAAACATCCGGGTAAATACTGCTCCCAGAGCTTACTTCGCCTAAGAGTGTTGGTTCCAACTTTGGTCTGTGAGTTCAAAGAAAGAGCACCTAGAGACACTAATTTGGGGTCTTCATCCTTGGGCAGAGTCATCAATACATCAAAACATTACCTGCGGGTGCCCCAGCTGCAGTAGCTTTCAACAAAGGCAGAGCTTTCCTCGATGCCTCTTAGAAACATGTAGCCAGCAACTGGCCAGACTTGGGGGAACCGAGGTGGTGGTGGTAGCGATGATATTCTCTTTCCCTAGATTCCTGTCTGCTTTGCAGCTCCTGCGAAGCGAGGTGGAGGCCCTTGGGATAGGGTTCTGGCTTGTCAGCTCGTAGTCGTGCTCGTAACAGCTAAGAACTGGCATCGTTGGTCCATGGGAAGGACTTGGGTCTGAATCTTTGGATGCACGAAGGCGATGAGACCCACCCCAGTCAATCTGCTCCACAAAGTGCAAGTCCTTCCTGGGGGTGGAATGACGAGCCCACTGGCAAAGGCTAAGGCGAAGACAGACCTGAGGTCTTGCAAGCACTACCTTGGAAGGAGGGGAGGCTTCAGTTACCGCTTTCGGAAGTGAGCTCCCCTCCCCTAAAAAATTTACATGGTCTCCGCCATTACGTGGGGCCGCGCTAGAGACGGCCGGCGGGGGCGCGCGCCAGGCGAATGCGCGCTCCTTTTGTGCCACCTCCCAGCCGGCCTGCTGATTGGACCGAGGGAGCGCGCCCCGGCGAGAGCGCGCCCCAGCAGCTCGTACGTGCTCCGGGTGGAAACCGGCGCCGTGGGCGGCGGCGTTCCGCGGCGGAAAGGAAGGAGGCGGTGGGAAGGCCGTGCGCTGGCCGCTCCTCCCCGCCCCCCTGCCTCGGCCCTGGAGGGGCTGGATGGGCAAGTTGAGCGCGATGGCTCGAGCCTGGGCGGTGGCGGTGGTGGCCGGAGGCGGCGGCGCCTCCTCCTCCTCGCCCCGGCGCCGGCGGTGATCGGAGTGAGCGGCCGCGGCCCCCGATGAGACTGTTCGCGGGCTGGCTGTGCCTGAGCCTGGCGTCCGAGTGGCTGGCGCGGAGGATGTGGACGCTGCGGAGTCCGCTCCCCCGCTCCCTGTACGTGAACATGACGAGCGGCCCAGGCGGGCCGGCGGCGGCCGCGGGCAGGAAGGAGAACCACCAGGTACGGGAGCCGGGCCCGGCCGGGGTCGGCATCCGGCGGGGGAGCGGCGGCCCGGCCTTCCCGCGCTCGGCCCGGCCATTGTGCGGCGCAGCGCGGCAACAGCGCCGCGGGCCCTCGCCCCGCCGCCGGCGCCCGGAAACTTTTCCCCGCGACTTCCCCCCGGGCCCCGGCCCGCGACCCCCGGGCGCCCGGCCCGGCCCTGCGGCGCCTTTTGTTCCCCGGCGCGGGCGGAGGCCGGCTTCCCCTTCCCCCTCCGCGGGCCCGAGCGTGGGCGCCCGGAGCCCTGCATTGTTCCCGGGCCCCCGGCGGGGCTGGCAGAGGCCCCTCGGCGCCCGCTCCCGGCGGCAGGACGCGGAGAACTTCGGGGCCGGCGGATGGCGAGGGGCACCCGCCTGACAGCGAGGCCTGGGATGAGGACAGCCCTCATAGCCTAAGGGGCACAAAACGAAAAGCCGGCCCCTCTTTTTGTCTCGTTGAATCTCTGAACATACAAAGGGTTGTGAGAAATTGAAACGTGCGTCGTGAGCCGTTTAACTCTCCGGGCTTATTCGGGTGACATTTTCCCTAAGCGCTTACGTGTGTGAAAGGTCCTCACGCCCATCCTACTGAGCCTTCCCCTCCTACCCAAGAGAGATCTCCTTTAAACTTCGATTTAGGCATCTGACCAGAAAGATGCATAAAGAGGAAAATGATGTCAGCTGTTACAGGAAGGGCTTTTAAAACAACACCTGGCAGGACTGAATTCTTTTTAAGAGTTATAGTTGTGGGTCGTGAGCGATGCGATAGGATCGGTTACCATCTTATTATTAGCTCCAGTTTAGTGCCATTTCAAAGAAGGATGTGCAGGTCAGCAGTCGAATTAAGAGTGAAATATTTTGTGTTTGATCATACTGTAAGTTTGCGGTTAGCATTACATTCATTTAAAAGAGGCTTTTGGTCGCGGCCAGAAAGTTGACTCACAATAGCTTGCATTTATAGTACATTTTACCTATTCTGAGAACTCCCCATATAACCTTGTGCAGGGATCATTTTCATGGATTTCTTATTTTTCTTTGTTACTTTTCTTATTCGAGGTATTCAGAGAGTTTACGCCAGGTTGATTTTACGTGTTTTTTTTTTTTTAAGATAACATTTGTTTATTATTTATTTATTTATTATTATGCTTTAGATGAAGGTTTACAGAACAAACTAGCTTCTCGTTAAACAGTACCCATATTGTTTTATGACATTGATTACTAACTGCATGACATGTCAACACTCTTCCTTCTCGACCTTGATTGGATACCCTATTAGCAGCTTTCCTGTCCTCTCCTGCCCTCTAGTCCTTGCCCCTGGGCTGGCGTGCCCCTGTAGTCTCGTTTTGTTTTATGGGCTTGTCTAATCTTTGGCTGAAGGGTGAACCTCAGGAGTGATTTCATTACTGAGCTGAAACGGTGTCTGGGGTCCATAGTCTCAGGGTTTCTCCAGTCTCTGTCAGGCCAGTAACTCAGGTCTTTTTTTGTGAGTTGGAATTTTGTTCTACATTTCTCTCCAGCTCTGCCTGGGACCCTCTATTGTGATCTGTCAGAGCAGTCGATGGTGGTAGTTGGGCACGATCTAGTCGTACTGGACTCAGTCTAGTGGAGGCTGTGGTAGTTGTGGTCCATAAATCCTTGGGACTAATCTTTCCCTTGTGTCTTTAGTTTTCTTCACTCTCTGTTGCTCCCGAATGGGTGAGATCATTGGAGTATCTTAGATGGCTGCTCATAGGCTTTTAAGACTCCAGGCACTACTCACCAAAGTAGGATGTAGAACATTTTCTTTATAAACTATGTTATGCCAATTGAGCTAGACATTCCCCGAGACGATGGTCCCGACAGCCCTCAGTGATTTCATATGTTTTAATGAAAATAAAGAATTCTAGGAAGGAAGTAAAGCAGCTCATTCGGAAAAGTAACATACAGTTTTGATTAAGCAAATATTTGTAGTAGTGCTTTTTCGGTTTTAAAGGATATCCTAAATGTCTATAAGATTTTTGGTAAACCCCCAGCTATCACAATTTGTTAGGCGATCAACTCCTATGATATCATTAGGTGTGTACATGAAGTTCGTAGGCAATCTTAAATTGTAAAGCCACGTTGATTGATTTGGATTTATTACTTTTTTTTCCTAAATTTTATTTTGTTGTTGAGAATATACACAGCAAAACACACTAGTTCAGCAGTTTCTACATGTATAATTTAGTGATGTTGATTACATTCTATGAATTATGCAACCATTCTCACCTCCTTTTCTGAGTTGTTTCTGCCTCATTAACATAAACTTAATGCCCCCTAATGTTTCTGTCTAATCTTTGGAGTTGCTGTTGTCAGTTTGTTCCCCTGTGGATAGTTCTTAAAAGAGCATAATGCTCAAGGCAGACCTTTTTTACTAGTTAAGCCAAACTGTTGTTCAGTTTTAAGATGACTTCAGGGAATATTTTTGGTTTAAGGTTTAAAGATTATCTCAGGGCAATAGGTTCAGGGGCTCATCCACCCTCTGGCTCTAGAAAGTCTAGAGTCCATGGGAATTTGAAACTTCGTTTTACATTTTCCCCCTTTTGATCAGGATTCTTCTATGCAGTCTGATCAAAATGTTCAATATTGGTAGCCAGGCACCATCCAGTTCTGGTCTCATGGGAAGGGAAGCAGTTATTCATGGAGGTAATTAGCCAAACATTCCACACCCTCTTCCTGCTTCTCACTCTTGTTCCTCTGTTGCTCCAGGTGAATGGAGTTAAGTTGTTGTGCCTTGTTTGGCCACTTGTAAGCTCTTAAGACCCCAGGCACTACTTAACAAACAAGGAGGTAGAAGAGAAGCAGTAAACAGATTATTAGGCCAGTTAACTGGGGTATCCCATGAAACCATGACCCTAAACCTCCAGACAAAGGAACCAAATCCCATTTCGCTGTACCTAAACAGCCTCAGCAGCTACTCTTTTTGTTGTCGTCGTTGTTGTAAATATATCACACAACTTTTGCCAATTCAACTTTTAACAGGTGTATAACTTACAGCAATTATGATAATAAGCCGTGCAACTCTACCCTTAATGCCATTTTTCCCTCACTGTTAGTTGCTCCCCCCTATAACCACTAATGATAAATTTTGGTCTCCATTCATTTGCCTTTTCTTGTCTTTTTATATAAGTGAGCTCATACAGTATTTGTTCTTTAGTGATTGGCTTATTTCACTCAGCATAATGTCTTTAAGCTCCATCCATACTGTAGCATATATCAAGATTGCATTTCTCCTACTGGCTGAGTAGTATTCCCTTGTATGTATGTACCACATTTTGGTTATCCTTTCATCTGTCTATGGATATTTGATTATTTGCATCTTTTTCAGCTATTGTGAATAGTGCTGCAGTGAACATTGGTGCACAAGTCTCTTTTTGAGTCTTGCTTTCAAGTCTTTCGAGTGTATACCTAGAAGTGGAATTGCTGGGTCATGGGGTAGTTGTTTTCAGTTTTTTGAGGAATTGCCGCACTGTCTTACACAATACCTGTACCATTTTATATTCACACCAGCAATGGATAAGGGTTCCAATTTTCCCATAATCTCACCAGCATTTATTTTCTGTTATTATTTTTTAATTTTACCCATCCTGTTGTTAGGTGATGTCGAGTTGGTTCTGAAGCACAGCAACCCTATAGACAAGGTAGAACTGCCCCAAAGGGTTTCCAAAGAGTGGCTGGTGGATTTGAACTGCTGACCTTTTGTTTAGCAGCTGAGCTCTTAACCACTATGCCACTGGGGCTCCTTACCCATCTAGTGGGAGTGAAACAGTATCCCATTGTGGTTTGATTTGTGTTTCTCTGATGGCTAATGATGCTGAGCATCTTTTCATGTGCTTGGTGGCCATTTGAATGTCCTCTTTGGTGAAATGTCTATTCAAATCCTTTGCCCATTTTATGATTGGGTTATTTGTGTTTTTGTTAAGTTGTTGAAGTTATATGTATATATTGGTTATTAGATTCTTGGTTTCTGAAGATATTCTTCCAGTTGGTAGCTTGTCTTTTCACTTTTTTTGTAAAGTCTTTTGATGAACAAAAGTTTTTAATTTTTACAGGATCCCATTTATTTATTTTGTCTTTTGCTGTTTGTGCTTTTGTCTTTATATTAGGTAATCCAGTGTTAAAAGCTAGGCCTGACAGCGTTGCTCCTACTTTTTCTTTTAAAGAATTTTATGGTTTTAGTTTGCACATTTGGGCCCTTTATCCATTTTGAATTTGTTTTTGTGTATGGTATGAGGCATGGATCCTGTTTCATTTTTCTGCATGTGGAAATCCAATTTTCCCAACATCATTTATTTATTAAAGAGACTTTTTTCCGTATTGAATGGACTTAGTACCCTTGTCAAAAATCCTTTGACCATAGATGTGTGGGTTTATTTCTGTATTTTCAATTCTGTTCCTTTGGTCTATGTGTCTACTGTTATACCAGTACTAGGCTGTTTTGATTACTGCAGCTGTATAAAACCCACTGCCATTGAGTCGATTCCGACTTATAGCGACCCTATAGGACAGAGTAGAACTGCCCCATAGAGTTTCCAAGGAGTGCCTGGTGAATTCAAACTGCCGACCTTTTTGGCTCTTAACCACTACGCCACCAGGGTTTCCTGTGGCTGTATAGTATGTTTTAAAATCAAGAAGTGTGAGTTCTACTTTATTCTTTTCTTTCAATATTGTTTTAGCTTCTTGCTATTCCATATAAAGTTGAGAATTAGTTTTTCTATTTCTGTAAAGAAGGCTGTTGGGATTTTGATCAGAATTTCTTTGAATGTATAGATTGCTTTGGGTAGTATTGATATTTTAACAATATTAAGTCTTCCAGTCCATGAACATGGAACATCTTTCCATTTGTTCCAAGTTTTTTTTTTTTTTTAAATCTCTTTTAGCAGTGTTTTATAGCTTTCATTGTATAAGTCCTTCACATCCCTGGTTAGATTCATCCCTAGGTATTTTATTCTCTTAGTTGCTACTGTAGATGGAATTGTTTCCCTAATTTCTCTTTTAGGTTTCTCATTACTATTGAACAGAAATCCAGCTGATTTTTGTTTGTTGACCTCGTACCCTGCAACTTTGCTAAATTCGTCTATTTAGCTCTAGAAGTTTTCTTGTGAACTGTTTGGGTACTGTAGTTTATTCTTATCAGGAATAGTAAAGTTACTGTATTGATAACCGTGCCATCAAAATGATACATATCCGTATGGGATACGTGTAATGGTGTAGAATGATGAATTAGAAATGTTATGTTTAATAAACACTTAATAGAAATAAGGTCTTGGATAGGGAAAACAAAAAACAGCTTGTCTTGGAATTATGGTTACGTCTCTTAGTTGTAGGTGTTTGTTATAGCGCTTACTGTAATTACCTCTAATGGTAAATACTTTCAGTGCTCATAAAAGGACTGGATTTATTTTAAAATTTGAAAAACTGTTTAAGCAATTTGGCAGGTATGAAGAATTACGGCTGTAGCCTCAGAATCCTTCCTGAGGATACTTTCTCATTGTGTAGCTTTTTAACGTTGTCTGTCAGGGTTCTGTGGAAAACGAACACTGGCTTTGGATACTGTTCTGCTTCTGAGGTGCTTGTGTGTGTGTGCACATGTTTTAGCTGGTTGCATTAACAATTTGACAAATGTCTCCATTGTGAAGATTAATATGGTGCTTTCTGAATTTTTAGGGAGAATTGCCTCTTTTACTTAGAATAGTGAATCCAAACATTATTTTGAGATGAGTACATTCATGTTATGAAAATTAGTTGTCCATGAATAAAGATTAAAATGAACAAAAGAAAACTACGCATGGAAACCACAGTTAGATAAAGTAGGAGACTGTCCTCAGCGGGATTTGTTACTTGCTTTATGGTCGAGGACTCTGGTTTGCATTATAACTTTGTTACTTGTGAAGTAACTTTACCCCACCATTTTTTTTCCTCTTCAAATTAATAGTTTTATAGAAGGTTTTCTGGTGTTCATTTGGGTATGTGGATTCCTTAGCCAGCCACATCTGGTTCTTTTGGAGTTGCATGAAAGTTGGATTATGGATTCGATCGAACCATACGTAGTCCAAGTTTTCCTTCTGGTTATTTTATTAGGGAATTATGGTGGAGGGTTCTGTTAAAAGAGAAATTTTGGGCAACGTTTATTCATTAAAAATTGCTATTTAGTTAGTACAGCCTGGAGATGCAAGACCCCTTTGGAATAAACTAAACCCGTTGCTGTCCAGTCAATTCTAACTCATAGCGACCCTATAGGGTTTCCACGGCTGTAAATCTTTTACAGAAGCAGACTGCCACATCTTCCATGGAGCAGCTGGTGGGTTCGAACTGCCGATCTTTCACTTAGCAGCAGAGCGATTAACCACTACCCCACCAGGGCTCCTTTTCCTTTGGGCAGTAGCAGCTCTAAAACCACAGTAACAGCACCATTTTAATAAATTATCTCTCACTTTGGGCAGTCGAGAAGCAGGGGGCTTCTCTTGGAGCAGGGATATGGCCTGCAGGGCAAATTTAGCTTGCTGGCTTTTTGTACAGCCAGTGGACTAAGAATGGTTTTACATTTTAAATGGTTGTAAAACCAAAAACCAAAACAGTGTTTTGTAACATTTGCAAATGTCATATATGAAATTCAGATTTCTGAGTCCACAAGCACAGTTTTATTGGAATGCAGTCATGGACATTCATTTATGTGTCACCTGTGGCTTCTTTGGTGCAGCGGTGGCAAAGCTGAGTAGTTGGAATGGAGACTGTACGGCTGTAACCCTGAAGTATTTACTGTCTGGCCCTTTACAGAAAAAGTTTGCCAAACCTGTCTTAGAAGTTTTCCAAGAGGAAATTCTCAGCTTCTTTAATCAGCCACATAGGCTCATTGGGGAGAACTAGAGCAAGGCAGTGAGAAACTAGGAGATGTCACTTTTCAACATGAAAAACAGCTGTGAACTTAAAAAGAAACAACAAAAACCTTTGAATGAGGTCTTTCTGATGCATTCATTGCCCGTGTGGTTGAAGTTAATGCAGCTATTATGGAGCTTTTGAAATTCCCAGGGGTTCTTAGGCCCAGCTGACTAGGTTCTTGGTAATAACAGCCATTGAATGAGCAGCTTCTCAATTGATAGAGTGAAGGAAAAAAAAAAGTTATAGAACTTGCTGGAACCTAACCATGACCATTTCTCCAGGTGACGTGCTGCAAAGTTTATTCTAAGCACAACTAGCATTCATTACCAATCCGAAACCAAACCCGTTGCTGTCAGAGTTGATTCTGACTCAGCGACCCTGTAGGACAGAGTAGAACTGCCCCATAGGGGTTCCAAGGAGTGGCTGGTGGGTTCCAACTGCCGATCTTTTGGTTAGTAGCCGAGCTCTTAACCACTGCTCCACCAGGGCTGCAGCATTCAATAATACCCTAAATTATGAAGGTGTAACGTAAAATTATAAGTACATGTACATCAGTGACTTATTTTGGTTTCTCACCTTCTTATATAAGCTCAGAACTGTGCTGTGTCACAAGTGATGATGGCCTCAAGATAGAACTGAAAGGTTTTGGGTTTTTTTCCCTCCCAAAATGAAAAAAATACTTGGACATTTCTGCCAGAGGCCAAAGGTTATGCTTTGTGGGGGCGGCTGAAGTTAGGCCTGAGTTAATAATGCTCCAGGGCGGTCAGCCAGCTAGCCAGAGGACACTGATGGATTCGAGTGCTCCTCTGAACTGCCTTTGGGAGCCTGGAGGCCTTTGCAGCCGAATACCAAAGAGACTTTGGAACGGGCTACTTTCCTTCCTTATAACCTGTGTCGAAGCCCTGAACAAGTGTTTGCCTCCGTTTTACAGAACACTAGGATCTCTCTCCTGCTGGATATACCTGGGGCCTTTATACTCGCCTTTGAAAATGCCCTAGGAGACTCTGGTAACTTACAGTAAAAGGCTCTATTGTTTAGGCCCTCCGAGGATTTGTTAAAATTTTGGGATCATAAAATACCCATAGCGTTTTACGTATTTTGAAATGAGGATTGCCAGTGGATATTTATTTATTAATTACATCAAAGCTGAAGCAACTCGTCTGTATAAATCATTTCCTCATATAAACGAGAGGGTGCCTTGGCAATCTATACGTTGAGATCTCACATAAAGAGGTTGACTGTTGGGTTGGGTATGTATCATTTGTAGAAAAATGGTGAATGGTTTGAATTTTTGCTCTTGTGCAGTGCTTGGGGAGTCCCTGGGTGGTGCAAACGGTAAACACGCTCGGCTACTAACCAAAAGTTTGGCAGTTCAAGTCCACACAGAGGTGTCTCAGAAGAAAGGCCTGGTGGTCTATTTCTGAAAAATCAGCCATTGAAAACCCTGTGGAGCACTGTTCTACTCTGACACACACGGGGTTGCAAACGGACTCGACATCGGTGGGCGTGCTGTGCTTAGATGCCAGAGGGGGATTAACTTGATTGCACTGGAGAATCTTAGAATGTGATTTTTGAATCCTGAGCTGTCAAGGTCAGCGTTGGTGGGTCCGACCCACCCCCTGTACTATAGTAAAAAAAGGTTCTGTAGTCAGGTACTGCCAGCAGTGGAGCCTCTCTGACTTTTTTCCGTGGCGCTAACTGCCTCGGGACTTTGGTTACTCATCTCCTTTGAGAATAGCTGGGTGCTCAGGCACTTGTTGTTAGCCGGCGTTCAGTTGGCTCCAACTCATGGTGACCTTACGTATGACAGAATGAAAGGTTGCCTGGTACGTTGCTGTTCCTAGGCATTCCCCTGACCTGTAGTTCTGCTCAGACTGGCCGTTGTGGACCTTGGACAGGAAGGGAAAAAAAATGAACAATTAACTGAGTTTCTATTGTGTGTCAGGCACTTTATGTATATTATCCCCTTTAAACCTTATAACGATTCTCTGAGGTAGGTGGTGTTGGTTGTTTGCTGAGTCAATTCTGACTCATAGCTACCCTGTGTGACAGAGTAGAACTTCCCCCTAGGGTTTCCTAGCTGTAATCTTTACGGAGCAGATTGCCAGTCTTTTCTCCTGTGGAGCCACTGGTGGGTTCAAATCACTGACCTTGCGGTTAGCAGCCAGGTGCTTAACGTTGCGCCACCAGGCCGCCTGGAGTTAGGTGGTACCATCCCATTTTACAGACAAAAGATTGAGGCTAAAAGATGAAGAAATTTACTCAAGAGCACAGAGTTAATGGATGGCAGAGTTGGGTTTTAAACCGAGCTGTGGTTTCAAGGCTAGGCTTTCTCCACAACATCATGCTGCCCCTCCTAGGAAACCTGCTGTTGTCTGACTGTGAAAACAGAAAACTGCCCCTGCTCCGGTGGGCTCGCACATAGATGGTGCAGTTATGTGACCCTGTGCAAAACACTAGTTTAGACAAGGATGGGACAGCTACCTAAAGTCTGTCATTCATCTGTAGTTTTGTGCATGTTTTTTGTCAAGCTTAAAGTTGAAAAAATTTTTACCTAAAATCAGTAAGTTTTTTTTTTTTTTTTTTTAATAATAACCTTATAATTCTACCAGAGGAAGTTCTGATGCTCCAGTGGCAGAATTCTTACCTTCCATTTGGGAAACCTGGTTAGATTCCCAGCCAGTGTATCTCCTCCACAGCCACCATCTGTCAGTGGAGGCTTGCGTGTTGTGGAACTTCCAGACTAAGGCGGACTAGAAACAAAGGCCTGGGGATCTACTTATGAAAATCAGCTGGTTAAAACCCTATGGATCACAATGGTCTGATCCACGACCCATCATGGGGATGGTACAGAAACGGGCAGTGTTCTGTTCCATTGTGTGTGGGAGTCACCATGTGTCAGAGGATGACTTGATGGCAGCTAACAACAACAACAGCAACAATTCTACCAGTGTACAGAAATCCATCGTATTTTGGAAGAAAAGGCCATTATATTGTATAGGGCATGTTTAACTAGCAGAAGAACTTAAAAAGATAATTTCTGAGAAACTTTTAATTATAGCCCTCAATCTGATGAACAAATGTGATTTTGTAGGAAAATCACATTTCTACTCGGAAGAAGGGATTCATCAGTCAAGGCTATCTAAAGATTTAAGAGATGTTCATGGGGTTGATGAAGACATCTTTAAGACAATAATAACCTAATATTTTATTATTTTGATTAAACAGTACTGTCAGGTATACATTCAGAACTCCTACTGTCTCCCTGATTTGACTGTTTATTATTTTCTTAATTATTAGTATCTTTGCAGTCTTGTTATAGGTAGGGAGAACATTGCTGTTTAATTTTAAAGGTTATATTTAATTATTATATCCTATGGTGATGACTGAATGTAATAACTTTTTTTTAAAAAGTATTTTATTGTGTTTTTGAAAGTTTACATAGCTCTCAAAATTTTCACATAAATTGTTCAGTGACATTGATTACATTCTTCCCAATGTGTGAACATTCTCAGTGTTTCCATTCTAGTGGTTCTGTTTCCATTAATCTAGTTTCCCTGCCCCCTTACATTCTCATTTTTGTCTTTAAGGAATTGTTGACCATTTGGTACTCTGGTTTGATGAAAGTTTGTTCTTTTAAAAATTTCTATAGTTTTCTAGATTGAATAAAATTCTAATAAATTTTAAAGGGACATGCTAATAAGACCCTTTTCTAGAAACCGTGGTCTCCAGATGAGGAGTGCAGACCTAGAGTAGAGCCGGAACATAGTATTTCCAGTGTGACAATTTAATGAGCATTACTGGGGCCTTGTGATGCAGTGGTTAAATGTTCGGCTGCTAGCCAAAAGGTCAGCAGTTCGTATCCAACAGCTGCTCCTTGGAAATCCCACAGGGCAGTTCTACTTTGGCCTGTAGGGTCGCTATGAGTCAGAATCGACTTGACGGCAGTAGGTTTTTAATACTTTTTCTTGTCTGTGAACCTTGTCTCTGTAGTCTTTGCAGAGCACATGCCCTAAGAACTCACCTGCTCGGAAATGCACGTGAGCAGATAGACGGGCCACCTAGTACTGTGAGTTCATTACTGCTTTTCCTGTAAGCCGGACTGCCTGGAGAGGTGACTCCAGGATTGCCAAATGGCTGCAGGGCTTTGGGCATTGATTTTCTTTTAGTCAGTATCCCCTTCAGGGTGGAGTGGCAGTTCATTTAAGGAGCTGAATGTCCTGGCCAAAATCATAATCCCATTACTATTTCTTTCTCTTGGTTTCAGATTTTTCCCCCCTCTGGAATGTTTTCCCCCTCAGTGAGTTCATCTTTTAATTTTGACATTGGAAGTCCCTGTTGTTGTTGTATGCTGTCAAGTCAATTCTGACTCCTTTCAACCCTACAGGACAGAGTAGAATGGCCCCATAGGGTTTCCTAGGCTAGAATCTTTATGGGAGAAGATCACTAGGTCTTTTCTCTCTTGGAGTTGCTGGTGGGTTCAAACTGCTGACCTTTTGATTAGCAGCTGAGTGCTTTAACCATTGCACCACCAGAGTTCCTTCTTCTAAAGTCCTTACCTGATTCCAACTCATAGTGACCCTATAGAAAAGAGTAGAACTGCCCCATAGGGTTTCCAAGGAGTGGCTGGTGAATTGCCAACCTTTTGGCAGCAGGCGAGCTCTTAACCACTGTGTCAAATCCTTAGCAGCAGTAAAAAACAAAAACCGACAAAAACAACCAAACGGTTGCCGTGAAGTCTCTTCCCACTCATGATGACTCCACGTGTGTCAGAGTAGAATTGTGCTCCGTAGGGTTTTCAGTGGCTGATTTTTCGGACATAGGTTGCCAGGCCTTTCTTCCAAGGCACCTCTGGGTGAACTTGAACCTCCAGCCTTTCTGGCTAGCAGCCGAGCAGATTAACCATTTGCACTACCCAGAGACAAGCCCTTAGCATGCCACTGTCAAATCGGGATAGTTAGGAAACATAGTGGAGCGTCAGAGGACTGAAATTTTCAGGGCAAGCCCAGGCGGTGGATCTCAAGCAGGGGCAATTTTGCTCACAGATATTTGGCAATGTCTTGAGACATTTTTGATTGTCACAACTTGGGGAGGGAGTGCTGTTGGCATCTGGTGAGTAAAGTCCAGGCATGCTACTAAACATCCGGTGATGCACAGGACAGCCCCAAGTGGGGACTCAAAGGATTATCTGGTTCCAAATGTCATTAGTGCCACTGCTGAGAAGCCCTGGCCTATAGTAACTTAGTTACTCTCTGGAGCAGATTATTTTTTTCTAAACAGATCCAGTGTAGTTAGTTGGACAGAATAGCCCTGCTTTCTTTTCTAAAAAGGAATCATAGTATTTCTCAAAGAGATACACTAGATAGAGTTAAGTGAAAAGAAGCTTCTTGGAAAAAAGTTAAGACAACATGTAACTGGAACAGGGGCTTGAGCCAGCTGGAGCTGCCCAGGAACCCCAGGCTACCCGTTTGTTCAGAAGCCACAAAATGGTAAATGAAATATCAAATGTAACTTGGCCTGGCACAAAGTAGGTACTCAGTAAATGTCTCCCTTCATTGCTTGCTTGCTTGTGGTGACACAATTTTGTGGCAGGTGGGTAGCTTTAACCACTGTTTGCAGAATTGGGTTTAAGCAAGGCCTTGCAAAAGCTTGGAGTTTTAGAAATTGACAGAAACCCAGTGACAGCTGTCTCTGTGGTTAGTCTTATCTTCCTGCCAGGATTTTGCTAGAAACGCCAGATTCTGTCTGTTTAGACCTCCTGTGATTCTTGACAATGATTCACTCGGTGAACATTTGTTGAGGGTCTACTTTGTGAGGCTCAGGACTGGGTGCTGGTGGACATAGGGTAAATAAGTTGGTCATTGGAGCCCCTACCTTTATGAAGCTTTCAGCCTCGCTGGGAAGATAGACACTGAGAATGCAATATGTGCACTTATTTTATTCAACGGTTATAAATATTATCAAGGAGACCTGTATATGGAGCGTACACCAGCGCCAACTGCTGTTGAGTTGATTCCAACCCATGGCAATCCCATGTGTAGCAGAACAGAACCATACTCCATAGGGTTTTCATGACCTTTTGTAAGCACATTGCCAGGGCTCTCTTCTGAGGCACCTCTGGGTGGATTTGAACTGCCAACCTTTTGTTAGTAGCTGAGTGTTTAACTGTTTATGCTACCCAAAGACTCTATGGGGTGTATGAGAGGGTATTATACAGGGGGCCTAGCCTGGTCTGGAAGTTCAAGGACAATTTAACAGAGGAAATATGTAGGCTTGGGTCAAATGAACCAGGTGAACAGGGAGTGAGCTGGGGAGATGGGGAATATAGGGGCCAGAGCAAGCACCATGTGAGACAGGCTTAGGGAAGGAGCCTTCCAGAAAATGAAAGAAAGGTAGAGCACTGTGACAGAGTGAGTGACGAGGTGTTGTGGGGTAAGGAGTATATTGAAGTGAGGCTGCAGGTGCAGAATGGGCAAACCTCTTAAATCATGCTGAGCATTTTTTATATTATCCTAAGACTCTTCTGAAGGAGGATAGTGAATGATCAGATTTACATTTAAAAAATTACATTTTTTCCCAAGGCACAACAATTGGTCACTGTTCACCTGGAGCAACAGAGGAAGGAGAGTCAGGAATAGGAGGATGAAATGAGATGTGTGGCTAATTGCCTGTTTGAGCCACTGCCTCCTTTGCCATGATGAGATCAGAAGAACTGGATGGTGCCTGGCTACTATTACTGACCATTTTGATCAAAGATATTATAGAAGAATCCTAATGAGAAGGGAGAAAATGCAGAACAGAATTTCAGATTCTCATGGACTGCACACTTTCTGGAGCCGTGGAGGCTGAATGAACTCCTCAAAACTGTTGCCTCAAGATAACCTTTAAACCTTAAACCAGAAATATCCCCTGAAGTCTTCTTAAAACCAAACAGTAGTTTGGCTTAACTTGTAAAGAATGTCTGCTTGGGCATTGTGATCTTTTAAGATCCATCTAATGGCATCACATTGACAACAGCAGCTCGAAAGGTTAGACAGGACATGTTAATGGGGCGGGGGGGGGGGGGACATTTCAGCCAAGGAGGGCGAGTAATGG
This sequence comes from Loxodonta africana, assembly GCF_030014295.1. Lineage (NCBI taxonomy): Eukaryota > Metazoa > Chordata > Mammalia > Proboscidea > Elephantidae > Loxodonta > Loxodonta africana. The sequence continues at coordinate 78,711,243 of NC_087353.1, forward strand.
TTGCACAACTGAAAGAATGTAATCAATGTCACTGAATTGCACATGGAGGAACTTGAATTGCTGTATTTTCTATAACAACAACAACATATTTAAAAAATTACTTTAAATATTAAAAAAATAAAGCTCTGAAAGCAAAACACCTGGCATACAAATTCCATTTTTAAAATTATTCATGATGTGACCTTTAACTAATTATTTTAATCTCAGTAAGCCAGAGTTTTCCTGTGAGTAAAATGGAGCTGATGAATGAGATGATCCATGGAAAATTCTGTGTATAGTGAGATCATGATCCATAGTGCTGAATTCATGTCAACTTTTGATATTATGGTTTTAGTTATATAATTATGGCACCCTAAACCATTTCATTTTTTATAGGTAATTTTCTTTTGTACTTTATTTTAAGGAATAAAATAAATGGTACTTAAAAAATGAAAAATAACGTTTTTAAAGGAGGTTGCTAGGTCACTTAAATTTTCAAACCGCTTTTGATTTCTGGAAGATCAAACTAACACATCTGGATTTCTCCGTGTGTATGTGTTATTGAGGTATAAGTCACATACCATGAAATTCAGTTTTTTTTTTAAGTGTAGGATTCAGTTGTTTTTAGTATTTGCACCGAGTCGTACAGCCATCACCACTATCTAATTTCAGAACATTTCATCAACCCCCAAAGAAACCCCATTCCCATTAGCAGTCGCTCCCCATTCTCCCAGCCCCTGGCAACCACTAATCAGCTTTTCTGTCTCAGTGAGTTTGTCTCTTCTTGATATTTCATATAAATGGAATCATACCTGTGACCTGTTGTAACTGGCTTAGCATAATGGTTTCAAGGTTCGTCCATGTTATAGCATGTATCTGTACTTTTCCTTTTTATGACCGAATAATATTCTGTTGTGTGGCTCTAGCACACATAGTTTCACCATTTTTCAGTTGATGGACACTTGGGTTGTTTCCACTTTTTGGTAATAATGAATAACGCTGCTGTGGAGTTGACACTGTATCATGCAAATGGTCAGGAAGGCCGTGGATTTCAACCTTTATCTTTAAAGAAAAGGGCTTCTCTCCTTTTTGTTCTGTAGCACATTCTGTTCAGTAAGCAATTTCTTTTCTAAAAGACTTTTGTGTGGCAGTAAAGGCTCAACCACGTGTGTTAATGTTGACGAATTGAAAGAAATGCTGTTGAAAACTTGAGTCTTCCTGTTGGCACTTGAAAGCAATATTTGCAGTTAATGGTGCCAATTCTTGCTTAGTTCTGGAAGTCAGAGTCCATTGTCCTGGTTGTCCATTTACAAGTGGATGGCATGGAATTAGCTCCTCCATTTCGCTTGACTGTCTTCTTGTCCACATTAATAGAATATACTTGGTCGCCTATTACTGAGGTGTAGTGGCTTTCATCTTGAGTGGTCATGTCGGAGAATAAACAATAAGTGAAAATCAGAGTGGCCTCGGTATTGCAGTTCAGAATGTGATGAAATGTTCTGAAATCAGATAGGAGGTCACAAGTCTAATTAAAATTGGTTTATGACCTGCACTGGGGTGTGACTTCAGGCACAGTAAGTATTAAAGAATTAGTGAACGTTTAAGCAAGAGCATTTTCAGACCAAGGAAGAAGGCGTAGGCAGGGAACTAAGAAACTTCTTAGTTTGTCACATAAAGTGGGAAAAATAAAAATAGTTTTAAGTAAGGTCCAAGCAGTTTTGGTAACAATGTTTAAATGGTAAATTAGCACAAATCAATCAACAACTGAAAAGGTTTGGTTTATCAAGTTCAGGGTACAGGGTTTATAAAAAGAGGAGTTAATCTGAAATTTTAATGCACCTGTTTGTATTGGTTTATCACTGGTTCCTTTTAATGTTAGTGTCAGGAATGTTACCTAAGAGTTCATTTAACAAGTTTAGAGTGACTGGAAAATTGGGCTCACCAATTGTGCAAGCAGTTACGGGACACATTGCTGCTGATACATGGTCATATGTGTCAGGGGAAGCAAGTTACTTTTGGCCAGTAAACTCCTTATTGGGAAAAATTAGTTTCTTAGAAGATAATGGATCTGCGCTACAGTAACTAGTCTACAGTTTCATCACTGTACTTAGTAGACACAATATGTTATTTATCAGGCCATGTTAGAGGAATCTCATGGCAATTATATTATAAAATAAGCATAGGATTCTCACTGTCTGGCGGATACCATATTAAGGACTACCTATATTGTTACTAACCCTTATAATAACCCTACCAAAGTAGACAGACACTGGTGACATACCTAGTGTACGAATGAATGAAAAGAGGCTCAGAGATTAACTGACTTGTCCAAGGTCACACAGGGATGGCAGAGCTAAACTTGATCCCAGGGCTGGCTGATGCACCATTACAATCTACTTCCCCCTTCTCTGGTATGCTAGCGCCAAGGAAAACATTATGTTATGGAAGATTAAATTCCATCGGCAGTTAAAATTCTTGAATTTTGTTATTAAAAGTGTGTTCTGGCTCTTAGCATGTTGTTACTTGTCTTTTCATTGATTGCTGTGTGACTTTAAATTCTTTATCTGTCTTGAGCACATTTTGCCCATCTATGGCAATGTCCTAAGGAGCACTGATGGCTCAGCGGTTAAGCTCTCGGCTGCTAACTGAAAGGTGGTTGGTTCAAACCCACTAGGCACTCCATGGGAGAAAGATGTGGCAGTCTGCTAAAGATTCAGTCTGGAAACTCTATGACGCAGTTCTACTCTGTTCTATAGGGTTGCTACAAGTCAAAATCGACTGATGGCAATGGGTTTGGTAACAGTGTCATATAACGTGTTCGTGAAGCATACTTCGAACTTCCTGGAGGTCTTTATATGATCTGCACAAAGAAAGGCAGCTTAACCTGGTCAGTGGAGTTCAATTTTGTTGCTTACCCTGCCACTATTTGGTGGTTTTGAATTAAATCACTGGATTATGTAGCTCTTATCCTCTTATTTAAAAACAAGGCCAATGATACTAGCTACTTGCTTTCCGATGTCAAATCTCAGGGCCAACAGAATTTTTCTAGATCTTGGGGTGGGGTGGGTGGGGTGGGTGTGAGTGAACTGTTGGGCCGGAGTCAGAGCACATGGGTTGATGGCCCAATATTACTAAGCCACATCACCCTGCAGTCCTCTTCACTGTCCTTCCCAATGATGCTTGACTCACCTACCCTGAGGGTCATGAAGAGAATGAGATGAAAAATCGTCTATGAAGATGTATAAGAGATGATTATACACAGAACAAAGTACCATGTGATTATAATATTTGGAAATCTTAGATTGGTTTAGTCTTCCTTTTGGGTTTTTGCTTGCTTGCTGTTGGCCTTGTTAGATGACACTTCAGTTGTGTGTTTTTATTTTTCTTCTTTTTTTTTTTTAGTGGTACGTTTGCAACAGAGAGAAATTATGCGAATCACTCCAGGCTGTCTTTGTTCAGAGTTACCTCGATCATGGAACACAGGTCTTCTTAAACAACAGCATTGAGAAGTCAGGCTGGCTATTTATCCAATTATATCATTCCTTTGTGTCATCTGTTTTTAGCCTGTTTATGTCTAGAACATCTATCAATGGGTAAGTGACTCTTGGATATTGTTTTTTCTTTATCCTTAGATTAAAAAGAAAAATGAAAAAGAAAAGTTACCTTGTTCAAGATGTTGACCACCTCAGCTACAATAGAATGCTAGGCTGTCGGTAGCGGCCAATGACCCAGCCTCTGCCTTGAGACTTTGTAACCCCCAGCAAAAAAAAAAAAGTCACAAGAAATTGAAAAACAGCCTCATTAGCCTGTATTTCCGGGACAGTAGTCACTTAGGGTGGTGCTTCCCAGACTTTGATGTGCACAGGAATCACCTGGAGATATTGTTAAAATGCAGGTTCTGGTTCAGGAGAGTGGGGTGGGGGGTGACTCAGAGTCTGTATTTCCAGCACACTCCTTAGTGATGCTAAAGCTACTGGTACCAGACCACACTGAGGAGCAAGATGCTTGGAACCAAGCTCTCAGCGTAGTCAGGCTGAAGACTAAGATTCCCTTTGCCTTAAGCACACTTCCCAGGAGCAAGCTTTTTTTGGGGTGGGGAGAGTCTAATTAGCCCAACGGTGGGTGAAGACTTGTTTGGAGTGAAAGGTCCTGCACCCATTTTTACGTAATATCTAGACTCACAAAAAAAACCTGTTGCCGTCGATTCAGACTCATAGTGACTCTATATAGAGTTTTGTAAATTTTTTGCGGAGGTTCTCCCTCACATGAATCCTTAGGAAAAGCTTTAGGAGTATTTTCTATCCTTTCTTGGCTAAATTTTCAAACACCCCCAAGGCCCTAGAATCCAGAAACCCAAAGAGAAAGGCAGTAATGCTCAGTGCCCAAAAACGCTTGTTAAACCACTTAGAGTCGTTGGTTGGACCCACTTTTCCACTTTTTTTTTTTTCTCCCTTGAGGTTTGGAGCCAGCTTCTATTGAATGTCTGGATTCCCAGTGAATCATCTGGCCCTTAAGTATGTTTTTAGGCACCACGAGCCATTCCTTGAGGTTTCTTACTTGCTTTCCTTCATTGTTTATATGAAATTGCCTTAAGTTCGCTTTATCAAACAGTTGTTGTTTTTGTATTGGTAGTTGCATTTTTACAACTTGGTCTGACATTTTGTTCCTGAAGTGAGCTGCACTGAATTTCTGTTCTTTATTATTTATGCTTTCTTTGGAAAGCACTTGAGTCATCATAGCTATTATTCTTATCCTTTTTGGGATCCTGTACCTATTTGGGAAACGCTGGTGGCTTAGTGGTTAAGTGCTATGGCTGCTAACCAAAAGGTCAGCAGTTTGAATCCACCAGGCAGTTCTTGGAAACTCTGTGGGGCAGTTCTACTCTGTCTTATAGGGTCACTATGAGTCAGACTCGATGGCAATGGGTTTGGGTTTTTGGGGGGGTACCTATTTGAGGAGTTCCTAGGTGCAAACAGTTAATGTGCTGGGCTGCTAATCAAAAGGTTGGCGGTTTGAATCCACCCAGAGATGTCTTGGAGGAAATGCCTGCTGGTTTACTTCTGAAAAAAATTAGCCATTAAAAACCTTAAGGAGCACAGCTCTACTCTGACACACATAGGATTGCCATGAGTCGGAGTCGACACGATGGCAGCTGGTACTGGGACCTATTCGAAAGTGATAAAAGATAGGAATCGTCTCTTCAAAAAAGTACTTACATTCAATATTTTGCATATAATTTTGGGGCATTCAGCCTCTGACCTGTCTTCCCCACCTCTGTCCCTTTGGCCCTGGTTAAAATTTCTTGCTCCGAAATTTCATAGTTCAGTCAGAGAGGCAATGCAATTGGTTTTTGACTTCTCTTGTCTACAACTCTTCTGCTTTTTTTCTTTTTTTAGCACCTTGAACAAATAAAAACAAAACCTATTGCTGTTGAGCCATAGGCCCCTCCCAAAAAACCCACCTCTTGCCCTCTGTCTTATTCTCAGTTGAGAACTTAGTTTTGAATACTTACCATCCATGGCAATGGTAGATTATTATCAGGAGTGGTTGTGTTTTACAGAAATAATTACTGTGGAACCTTTTTGAGTTAAGATACTTATCACACCTCTTTTATGTTGGAAAGGGGAAGGCCAAGTAAGGAGAAACTTGATAGCTGTTTTCAGAGTTTATTTTATAAGGAAGAGGCACGCCCCCTCTATAATCTGTCCCTAATAGACTCAATCTAAAGAGAACGTAGATTGTGGCCAGAGAACCTAGGGCAGTTGTTTAACACTGAAAAGAACATATGGACATATCTAACTTTAAAAAAAAATTTATTGTGTTTTAAGTGAAAGTTTACAATTCAAGTCAGTCTCTCATACAAAAACTTATACATACCTTGCAATATAACCATAGCTGCTGTCCCTGTAACGTGACAGCACACTTCTCCTCTCCACCCTGTATTCCCCATGTTCATTCAGCCAGCTCCTGTCCACCTCTGCCTTCTCACCTCACCTCCAGGCAGGAGCTGCCCACATAGTCTCGTGTGTCTGCTGGAGCCAAGAAGCTCACTCTTCACCAGTATCATTTTCTGTCTTATAGTCCAGTCCAATGCCTGTCTGAAGAGTTGGCTTCGGGAATGGTTCCAGTGTCTTGGGCTAACAGAGGGTCCAGGAACCATGACCTCTGGGGTCCCTCCAGTCTCAAACAGACCATTAAGTCCTGTCTTTTTACGAGAATTTGAGGTCTGCATCCCACTGTTCTCCCACTCCATCAGGGATTCTCTTTTGTGTTCCCTGTCAGGGCAGTCATCGATGGTAGCCAGGCACCATCTACTTCTTCTGGTCTCAGGCTGATGGAGTCTCTGGTTTATGTGGACATCACTAACTTTGAGGGCTAAAGACAAGTGAGAGAGCCATACCTCTCCGTTGTGTGTGTTTACCAGAAACCTTGTATTGGAATAAGTCAGTATCTTGGTATGCTGGGTGGGGCAATTGTTCATTATGTGGGACTGTCCCACACACTTCAGGAAGTTTAATTTTTTGGCCTTGCTAACCAGATGCCTGTAGCCAACTCCCTAGTCACTGTGACTATCCAAAACCCTTCTATCTACTCCCAGTGCCCTCTAGAGGGCAAAACCGGACCTGGCCGAGAAACACTGGGCTTGATGAATTTTGGTTTATTTTCTGACAGTTTTAATCTTTTGAGCCTCTGTTGCCTGTGATATTTGGATATTGGACGTTGCTTCTCTCTGGTGCCTTAAATGTAGACCAGTTAGATGACCTCTTGAGCTCTGGCCTTAGATGACCTTCAGCTCTTGAATTTTCTGATTACCATGTCAGGGTTCTTCACACCCCAAAGAGATGGCTAAGGAAGCATGTTATTTCATAGCTGAGAAAGTGTAAGCAAAGTAACAATTTTGTAGCTTACTCTTGGTCGTGTGGCAAGCCAGCATCTGTGTTTGCAACATGCATCCCACAAGCCAGGCTGCCTCTAACCTCTCACTGCTCCTGCTCCTTACTTCTACTCTTACTCCTGTGTAGCTGTGTCAGTAAGTTGTCCTTTTTTCTCAAATGGGCTTTCTTTGGATTGTTTTTTCTGTGGATGATATGAACAGTTGAAGACTAAAAACATCTTCTTTTATGAGCTGTGGTTTCTCTGGTAAGCAGTGGTAGAGGACGGCATCGTGTTTATCAGTCTCTGGATTCTTCTTTCCTACCACCCTCCCCCTCAGTTTTTAGCATTTCTGGAGACAGAAGATTTACTATAAATATGTCATGAGGCTTGGTTAAACTCTCATATGGCCTTAATAGGAAAAGGGGAAGGAGAGTTTGTTACAGGAATCAGAGCTCCTCATGAACTCCATCAATTCCCCCCCGCCCCCCGCCCCGAATCTGGTCTTACCAGGGTTACATGTTGCCTGTATCTTCCCAGTCACTAGGTAGGAAACATATCGTACCTTATGGTTCTTTCCAGAAAATAGCAATACAGTACATATTTCTGTCTCACTTCTTAGTGATTTTCAAACTGTCTTCCAGAGTCTAAGGAGGCAATGCCTCAGCAGTTGTTTTGGCTGCAAAGAAAGGCCTAGACGTGGGCTGGCAGTGGCTCCGGGGCCCTGAACCTCATTTCAAAAGACCAGCTCCCCTTTTATCATTGCATTTAGAGAAAGGCTCTGCTGCCTAAAAGGAGTTTGAGAATCCCCACCCTGGACAAACTAGGATTTACGAGCTAGAAAGCAAGTCCTAAACAGGAAAAAAAAAAAAAGTGTTTTATTTCCCAGGATGATGCTTCCATGAGACTTGGTTTGAGTGATAGGAGCTTTTCTGGGCCTTCTTTTTGATCTCCATTTTAATTCCTCTCAATCTCTTTTTTCAAAGGCATTACTATGGTTTTGATAGTTTTTGTTAAACATCTTTAGAGCTAATAGCACCCAGCCGATTGTATAACATGTAGACTGTGACAAACTATACAAGTATGACTCTGTTTCTTTAAAGTAAATTAGCTAATACCGCAAGGGCCACTCTTTGCTTCTTTTCTCTAGTTTCTCTTAAAAATCTAATATACTAAAACTATTTTTCTCATCTATTGTTTAGTTTTATATTCCAAGTGGATTTTTTTTCCTGTGTTCATTTTTCTGCCTAGTGTTGCGGTCTGCTTCTGTCAGCCAGGCTGTCATCTTTTTTTCACTGATACATGTTTTCTATTACCCTTTCCATCTTTCCTTTCTATTTTGACTTAAGTTCTTCTGCCTTCACATTTATGGTTTAATATCTTAGACATTTCGTCTTCCTTTCCCTTCCCTTCTCCTCTTATTCTTTTTCCCTTTCTGTCTTTTATTCCCCTCCCTCCACCACCCCTTTTGGTTCATTATTTGCAACCCCAAAGACAGTGATGTCTGGAAGTATCTTCCTATATTACTGATTTTGCTTTTTCATCATCAGTAAAAATGATACCAGTTCAAAAGGCTGTTGGTGCTGAGTCACTACGCGCCTTGTGTTTGTGTAAGTTAATTTATGTGGACACTCCCATTTTTGTCTTTTTTGTTGTTTCAGGTTGCTAGGAAGAGGATCGATGTTTGTGTTTTCACCAGATCAATTTCAGAGACTGCTTAAAATTCATCCGGACTGGAAAACCCATAGACTTCTTGACTTAGGTGCTGGAGATGGAGAAGTCACAAAAATCATGAGCCCTCATTTTGAAGAAATTTATGCCACTGAGCTATCTGAAACAATGATCTGGCAGCTTCAGAAAAAAAAGTACAGGTATAATTTTAGACATGGTTTGGGGTGCATTTCTTGGTTTTAGGTGTATTTCTTCTTGAAACTATATAAAGTATATGAATCACTTCCATGATTAGGAATTAAAGGAAATCTTCCCGTATCACATTTAAGTGAAAATTTAGAGAGAAATAATCTTTCCTTGGCAATATTGTTCTGGAGTAGAGCTGTTGGCACTGTAGGAGGAAAAGGACTAGTGAGAGAGCTTGGAAAAGGGAGATGAGGTGCGGTGGCTTGGTCCCTCTTCGTAGTCTAGCGTTCTTCAGTCTTGGTTTTAAGACCCTATGGTACTTGAGAGACTGAGGAAAAAGGCTCTTCTTTATTTAGTATGGCTACTATTGACTGGGAGAAGAAGGTGCTGAGTATAGAATGGGGAAGTGGGGCTGGAATCTGCCTCCTTCTTTGTAATTGGAAGCCCAGCCTAGCCTTAGAGAGAAAGGAGAAGAATTTTGCAGTCACTCACTTTTCTATCCACAGACATTTCCCCTTATAAAGACTAACCCTTTGGAGCAGAATTGTATTAAGTGTTGGCAAAACATGGAAATTTTTAGCCTGGGGAAGGGAAGACTAAGTGGGAGGTGGAAGGAAAGATTACTGTAAGCAGATATTTGATGGGATTTTATATGGAAGGAAGGAGTAGGTGTAGTCTCCAGTATAATCAGGCACAGGTAGGTCCCAGAAGCTGAGTTTCAGGTAAGAAAAGAAGCTTGAATCATCCAGCTCCTTGTCACTGTCAGTGTTTAAACAGTTGTTAGGGATGTTACAGGAGAAGACTTATGTTGGTGTGAGGTTGAACTATGTGGTTCGTAAGGTCCCATTTAGCCCCAGTACTCTGTCTCAGGTTAGATCCTGGTGAGTCTGTGTGGTAGTCCTTGAAATGTATTCCTTTGATTAGAAATTAATTCACCATTTCAAAGCTTGAAATGCTTTGACTTTTGTTATAACAGTGTCTTTAAATCACGCCATTCTTAACTCTGACCCTTGAAATGGGTCTGGGGAGGAAGGTGTTGGAGACATGTCTTCAAATGACTCCCTCTACACCCCCTTCTTTTCATTGTTTGCTAGTAGAGCCCTTCTAGAGACTAAATGTCTAAGTGGAATTTTCAGTGATACTCCAGATGTTTGAATTTGTCATTTAAATGTATCTAGAGCTTTTTTTTTTAGAGCTTACGTGAAAAGTAGCCTAGTAAATTTATTTACCATATAAAAATGTGTAGTTCGATTTTTTTCTGACATGTAGTATGTACAAAATTCTTTTGCGATTTGACTTAGATGAGAAATTTATACTGGTGGCTTGTCTTCCACTAGAATGAAGTAAAAGCTTATTCATAAAAGTGGCAAATTTTGTAACCATTGATGTGGTTTGAGATTTTAATGAGGAAGCATCTTATTAACCAGCCCTAGTGGTGCAACGGTTAAGTGCTCAGCTGCTAACCGAAAGCTTGGCGGTTCAAACCCACCCAGTGGCTCCGTGGAAGAAAGACCTGGTGATATGCCCCTATGAAGATTGCAGCCTAGAAACCCCCCAGGCGGTCCTGCTCTGCCACCGAGGTCGCTGTGCGTTAAAACAGTGTCTTTATTGTTGGGGTTCAGGGCTGGCAGCAAGGCGCACTTTCAACTTAATTCCACTTTTTTTGCGGGGGGGGGGCTTCTTTTTGAAGGTCACTGTTTTTCTTAGTATCTGGGTCCATGAGAAACTGGCTTTTCAATAAAGGCTCTGGATGGCATAAGGTGACGAAACAGAAAATGACCGGATTTTTCCTCTGTATTGTAAGATGTCATTGAAACCAGAAAACGCTACTGTAAAATTTAAGTGTATGGTTTTGATTTTTAAAACAAAATAATAACTTTTCTTTATATTGTTGGCACTTTGGTTTTTATTCAGGATCTAGGAAAATAATGATCGTCTTGTCATTTCTCTAAGGAAAAAATATTTTAAATTCTGCTGGGAAGAGAACTATTTGTTTTCTTGAATGCCCTGCTTTTGGGGTTAGAAATGCTGTTTTTGGAAAAGTGATAGATATAGGAAAGGGTTATACAATTCTTGATTTTTGCAGTAATGAACAATTCCATAATTTGAATACCAGTATAATTAAAAAAAAAATTCTCTTTTGGCAGGGAAAAATTTGGTAGCATATTTACCTTTCTTGGAGCCCTGGCGGCTCAGTGATTAAGAGCTCAGCTGCTAACCACAAGTCAGCAGTTTGAATCCACCAGCTGCTCCTTAGAAACCTTTTGGGGGTGTTCTACTCTGTCCTGCAGGGTTGCTAGGAGTTGAATCGACAGGACGGCAGTGGGTTTGGTTTTTTACCTTCCATAGTCTGCTTAATGTTACAAAGTTAATGTTAAATTTAGTTTACAGTATCTGAGTGGTGGTTAGTAATGGGGGAGGAAACAAATGTGCTGGCAAGATGCTGAGTGGAAGTGGGAATGAGTTTGAAATTAAATCCCAACAGACAGATTACATACAAATCATCACAAAATAGTTGTATATATATACTTTGGTACCAGAGAATAAAAATCTTTAATGTACTTTTGAAAGGATTTTATCCATTACCTGTATAGGTTTGGAATTTTTCTTAAAAGAAAATATTATAGTTAAGAATTCTATTTGTTATGTTAATACCTTCATTTTCTTTTTTTATCTTTTATCATCTTTTAAAAAATAATTTTTTTTTTTGTTGTTGGAAATATATACAGCAGGGCATATACCAATTCAACAATTTTTACATGTACAATTCAGTGATTTCGATTATAGTCTTCAAGTTTTGCAACAATTTTCACCCTCCTTTGCTGAAGTGTTCCTCATCCATTAACATAAAGTCACTGCCCCCTAAGTTTCTTATCTAATCTTTCAAGTTGCTGTTGTCAATTTGATCTCAATAGACAGTTCTGAAAAGAGCGCAATGCTCAAGGCAGATATTCCTTATTAGTTAAGAAGAAGACTTCTGGGGATATTTTTGGTTTAAGGTTTAAAGGTTATCTCAGAACAATAGTTTAAGCTGTTCATCCATCCTCCATGGCTCCAGAATATCTGAATTCCATGAGAATTTGAAATTCTGTTCTGCATTTCCCCCCTTTTGATCAGGATTCTTCTGTAGAATCTTTGATCAAAATGTTCAGTAACGGTAGCCAGGCACCATCCAATTTTGTTTTCTCGTTTTAATGAAAAGGTATTGGAGACTGGAGGGCAAATTGCCATTTACTCTTAAGCCACTATGTTGGAAGCATTTATTCGAAGACTGATAGTCATGTTCATTCTCAACTTATATGGAGAGATTGACCTCAACAACATACTTGGAGAGTTTCCAAGTTGTAATTTTTACCCTGAGAGTGATTTGCAGTGTGACCTTGAACAAGTTGCCTCTTTTATTTTTCTCATAAAAAAAGGAAAATTCTAACAACTTGTTAGAATTTCTGGGTTAGTAGGCAGTGTAAGTGGGGCTAGTAAATTTGTCTTCTTCACTAGAACTGGATTTATACATAAAAGTCACAAAATAGAAGTAAAGATGAGGTTTGTTGGGCTTCTATAGGTATAAATTTCACTGTTCTAGCACGAAAGCCATAATTTTCTTACAGGAGCATATATTTTTATCTTTTAAAATTACCAACATGGAGACTACCTATCTTCAACTAATTATGAGGTGTATTTACTGGGATTATTCTATATTAAATCTGATACACGTTTGGCTGCTGCTTCATTGCAGAAAGACCTAAGTTTTTTTGTTTTGTTTTATTTTTCAATCACGTACACATTCCCCGCCTCGCCCCAGTTTATGATTTTAAATTGGCCATTTAAGGAGCCCTAGTGGTGCAGTGGTTAAAGCGCTCAGCTGCTAAAACCAGTGTCGGCAGTTTGAACCCACCAGATGCTCCAGCGCTGTGTGGGAGAAAAGACCTGGCGATTTGCTCCATAAAAATTTCAGCCTTGGCAACCCTGTGGGACAGTTCTCTCCTGTATCCTACAAGGTTGCTAAGAGTTGGAATTGACAACGACTATGACAATGCTTGACTTATTTCAAGCAATATTTAGTGCCATAAAACGCCTGTACAACAAAGACACCTGACTAGTCCCCTGAAGTTTGTTACAGTGTTGTTTTGTAGGAGGATTGTTTTAGTTTAAAAAAAATCTAGATTGAAGAATGTTTTGTTTTCGTGTTTATTCTGCTGTTCAAAAATGCTATAAGATATCATTATGCTAATGAGTTTTCAAAAGAGCTGTCGTCATGGTTTTAGAATTTTCCAGGATGCCTCCACTGTGTCTGCTCAGCTTTTCAAAGACTTGTTTACCAAAGAGCCTTTTTCATGTTTCTTTTTTCGCCTGTATCTATCATAACATGTCTCACCTACCACATTCCCATTTATAACCAAGCAGGAGTCAGTAATTTATAGAATTGTCTTAGTGGTGTAGTTAACAAAGAGTCTGTTATAAGAATTTCCCCTTTCTGCGGAAAAACGTTGTAAGGACTAGAAATTTTTTTTTTTTTCTCCTCACTTTTATGTGATTGAAAGCAGAGGGTGGTGTTTTAACCATGGCCTTCATCCACAATTTAATATGCTATCTTATGCCTTATCTTTTCCTATATAGTTCTTCAGATATGGAGATTCCAGAGTGTGAAATAGTATCTCTCTAGGGAGAGGAGATATATTCAAAAGGCCATAGGTTGTAAATGGGAATTACCCTACACCACCCCCAGCCATTCTTTAGAATAGGAAGGGCCTAGGACTGGAAAAGGAGCCCTGGTGGCGCCGTGGTCAAAGTGCTAGGCTGCTAACCGAAAGGTCGGCAGTTCCAACCCACCAGCTGCTCTATGGGAGAAAAGACCTGACAATTTGCTCCCATAAAGATTTCAGACTGGGAAGCCCTGTGGGGCAGTTCTACTCTGTCCTATAGGGTTGCTATGAGTCGGAATCGACTTGATGGCACAGAACAACAAGACTAGAAAACATGAATATTTGATGTATTAATAAATTTCAATGAATGTTAAAAAGCAGGACTCTTTACAGTTCATTAACTTATGTTCAGGAATTGGATGCTCTAGTTTAAAAACTAATTTTATCACCTTGTATCTTCACATTTCTTAATATAAGAATGACAGGTTTTAGAAGGGAAATTTTATATGCTTTGAGATTTGGAAATAGGTGAAATGCTTGGTATAGGAAATAACGGTTGTTACATGGTTGTTAATATGGTCTCTTGCCTGACCATATTATTACTGCAAATATAAATAATAAATGAAGATTTGCATTTGTTTTCGCTTAGGAGGCAAAATTAGAGTCTTAAATGGTGCCTCAATTCTTTTCAAAGTTGTCTTTAAGGGGGGTGGTATTAACCCAGCTCTTCCTGATTTTTTCAGAGTGCTTGGTATAAATGAATGGCAGAATACAGGGTTCCAGTATGATGTCATCAGCTGCTTGAATTTGCTGGACCGCTGTGATCAGCCTTTGACTTTGTTAAAAGATATCAGAAGTGTCTTGGAGCCAACTAGAGGCAGGGTCATCCTTGCCCTGGTCTTGCCCTTTCATCCCTATGTGGAAAACGGTAAGTGTGGCCAGCGGACTGTTACCCTGGATAGATGTTATTGGTATTTATGCTTTTATGCTGTGCACAATGAAGCATTTTCTGGTATTTCTTAGACTAGCCTGGAATTAAAAATAATACAGTTAGCTCTTGTAAAATATCACCTAGGTTAATGTTCATTTTAATGAGAATTTTATAGAACTCAAGCACTCCTCTGGCAGTGGTAAAAGTTAATACTCAGCCGAGTCTTCCTGCTTGAGATTGAAAGCCTAAAATGAGTCTGTATTCTCTGGTTTTTAATAGAGCCTGAGCCATTTATTTATTGGCTTGGAAGCTAAGTCAGGCAATAAATGTTGCCTTTTAATCTGCTCATATATACTTGCCGAATATTGTAGCTGTTTTCTCTTGCATTTTACATCGCTTGTCCCAGATTCTAAAAATGATAAATGCTGTTATCTGTTTTTTCCCCTTTTAAAGACCATTTGCATTCCAACATGTAGCATTTCTTTGTGTGACATTTGCTTTTTCGATTGCATGGTCTTTCTCTTCAGCAGTGTTGAATGGAGATTGTATTAGAAGAAATAGTTTGATTTCATATCACTTCATATTTACTCTGACTTCTGGCTGGAGTCACATTGATTCATAGTTTTAGCTTTTGTGGTTTGTATTTCAGGTCATGTTGAAAGTTATGACTAAACCTCGACTTTGCGTTTTCCTGAGTTAATATACATTAGGGTAAATGTTATTATATAAGTAATACAGGTTCATATTTTAAAATCTTTACTTTTTCTATTTTACCACCTAGTTCAGGCTTGGGTTCAAAACCTCAAAGAGCTTGCAGATATTTTAAAGAAATCTATTAATATTTTGCACGTGTCATAGCTATGAACTCTCTTGTGAAACTGTTTTAAGGACTAATGCCTGCCTATAACCATGGAGTTTTGTGTGGATTTTTGTTGTGGTTCACTTGCTCCTCAATTTCTTCTTGTTTATTTTTTTTTTTTCTTCATGTCGTAGTCCGTCTAGGTTGAATGTCTTAACATTTACCGAATGGTTTTAGATTTGTGTTGGCAGGAGAGTGGGGAATTCTGTAGACATGGGATGGTGGAACAGAGGAGGACGGAGCAGACATCCCATCCCTCATCTCACTTGTCTTCCCCACTTTTACTTTCCTATTTGAATTATTTGTCACTGTTGTGTCAGTGTCCACACGTTGTGGTATTATGCTGCACAGCGGAAAACTTAGTAAGTAGTGTCTTCAGTGATAATTCGGTGCCCTGACCTTACTTCAGTGCTGTTCCCAGCGTAAGTAAGCCTTGGTCCCATCTCTCCCCATTTTGCAGTCACAAGTCCTCAGCTTGTAAGGTCCTGCTTCCTGTGTCCTGTTGGGCCACCACATGATAGAGCTTTAATGCTACTTCCTGGCCTAGCAGGAGGTGGAAGAGCAGGAGAAAGAAACATCCATCTGAGCATGACTTTTATTTCCTTGTGTTTCTGGCCCTAAAATTGGAGAAGTCAAATTGGACAAGAGGGCAGTTTTCACTATGGGTTGAAAACAAGTTCCTCCTGGATTGTGGACAGACAGAGTGTTGCTTGTTGAATGGAAGGAATCTGACATGTGTCACACTGCAAATCTGAGACAAGAAGCCTTGTTGCTGTTGGTGACCTTCAGTGACCCGTCAATTTTGCAGACTGCTCTGCGACACACTGTTATTGTTTCCTTTCTCCAAGTCGCTAATTAGGTCCTGATGATTTCCATGTGAAACTGTGAGAGGACTGTGAAGTGCAGGGTGATCTTGCTGTGTGAGTTCATGAATACTGGGCTGTTTTGAGGATATTTGAGTGTGCTTCGCATACTTGGCTCCATTTATTCTTTAACAAAAAGCAATTGTAGGTGAATTGATTGCTTGTGTAATTTTTTGTGTCTGTCTTGAAGTTGGACCACAGCTATTTTGTTACTTAGGTTAATTTGGGGGGGGGGGGAAGAAACAACAAAATGTAAAATGTATAATTCTAGTTTCGGTTTGTTTAGTTAACTCACCCCATTTTGGTTAAGTGTTGTCAAATCTGGCTAGAGTTGTTTCAAGCTCCAAAAAAAGGAAAAAGTCTCCAGTCAAAAAAAGAATTACACGCAGTGAAACCCGTGACAGCCAGAAATTGGAGGGACTGCCTTGGTTTTCCAGGTCTTGCAGGTGTTCCGCCTTTGACAGGGTGGACTCTCCCCCATTTTTCTATTGCTCATTTTAGTGGAAAATATTTGCATTTTCCTTCTCTGACAGGTTCCGGCCTTACACAGATTCTGGCCTTTGCAGATTTTACCATATCATAGAACTGAAAGTTAAATAATGTGTTTAATTTTTCAAAATTATAATTTTTAGCAAAAACCAGCTCATGGTAAAAATAGTTAAAGCAGCTTGCAAGAGGGAATGAAACAATGAAAGTTTCTCATCACCCCAGTCCCCCAATCTTGTTGAGGTTTCTTGAATATTCTTCCAAAGGTAGAGTCTATGCAAAGAGAAGTATGTGTGTACATAAAAATGGTTCATACGAAATGGAAGCTCATTATAAATACTTTTGGTGTCTCTTTGCACTTAAGTACAGCTAGGAAATTGTTCCTTATCAGCACATACATAGCAGCGTCATACGGATATGAGCAATGGTGTGCTGGAGCTGGAGCTCTGGTGGTGCAGTGGTTAAGAGCTCCAGCTGCTAACCAAAAGGTTGGTAGTTCGAATCCGCCAGCTACTCCGTGGAAACCCTGTGGGGCAGTTCTACTCTGTCCTACAGGGTCGTTAAGAGTTGGAATTGACTACAGCGGATTTGGTTTTTGGTTATTTATTTTGTGCTGGAGCTGGATTGTACTAGTTCATGAGAGCTGATTGTTGAGTTCACAGGAATTTAGTAGACTGGTTCGTAAACAGCTATTATTAAAATTGGCCGTTTACATCATGGAAATTGACAAATGCTACACATAGCCTCCCCTTTCCCCAGTGGGTTGTTAAACATTTACCAGGACACATTGGATGTCTGGAAATCTTACCTGAGGAGGCCCCTACTGTTGGACTTTTATATACCAGCAGTTTGCTTTATAAAGAATACTGAAACGAGCAACCTCGTGCAAGTCTGTGTGTGTATCCAGATGCTTTCTGCTTCAAGAAACAGAAGGAGCAACTAGAAGTAGCTTTTAAAAATTAAGGATTTATTTATTCAAATATAAAAAAGTGGCTCCAAGGTTAGTTAATCAGTGATACAGCTGTTCCAATAAGGTCTAGAGCTTGTTTTCTTCTCTTTATCTTCAGTGTGTTGACATTTCTGTTCATAATTACGTGACTGATAGTGCCAAGCTTCATATGCAGATATGACAACATTTTGAAAAGAAAAGGATCACTTTCTCCCATACATCCTTTCTTTATTGGTGAGGGAAACCTTTTCCAGAAGGCTCCCCAGCACCCTGCACCTAGGTCCCACTGATAAGGATGGGGCAGGGTTTATAAAGGTGAAACTGCTGGTTAAAGAGGAAGTTTTCCAAATAGCCTGTTTTCCTAACACCATTTATGGAATAATCTGCCTTTCCCCCAGTTATTTGAAGTGCCACCTTTATCACAGGCAAAAGTCCTGTATGTGTTTGATTCTGTTCTGTTAGATTTGTTTCTATGTGTGTGCCAACACCAAATTGAATTACTGTAGCTTTATCATACATTTTAATATTATAGCACTTGTTAGTTGCCGTTGAGTTGATTCCGACTCATAGCAACACTTCGTGTGCAGAGGAGAACTGCCCATAGGGTTTTCAAGGCTGTGACCTGGTCCCCTTTACTCACTTTAGATTATTCCTGGCTTATTTATTTAATGGATCAACTTTAGCATCGGCTTTTTTAGTTCCCCTACATTAAAGTTTTTCAGGGAGTATTAGCCAATAATAGCATGTGTCTTTCCATTTTTAAATTCCTTATATTCTTTAATAATGTAACATTTTCTTCATAAAGGTCCTGAACAATTTTTGTTAGGTTTATTCTAATGGTTATGTGTGTGTGTGAGAGAGAACTATCGTAAACAGGAGTTTTTCTTTCATCATATTTTTGAGTGGTTATTATGAATTTTTTTTTTTTTATTATGTATACGTATAAAAGCAATAGATTTTTGGGCGTGCGTGTACCGATTTTGTAGCCATTTACCTTACTGAATTATTTTAGTGTTTCCAGTGGTTTCTTTACCGATTCTTCTGGGTTTTCTGGATATGCAGTTATGTCATCTGCAAATAGTTTTCCATTTTTTGACTTTTTTTTTGTTGTTCAAGTGCATTTGTAGTTACTTCCAGAGAATATTCAAAAATAGTGAACATTTTTGTCGTGTTCCTGACTTTAATGAAAACGTTTCTACTTTAAATTAAACATGCTGTCTTTTGGGTTGAGGTACATTTTTTTTTATCCTATTTTATTAAGAGCTAAAAAATTGGTAATCAATATTGAGTTTTGTCAGGTGTGTTTTCAGCATCTTTAGAGATGGTCATTCATATTGTTTTTCGCCTCTGACTTATTAATAGTAATTTTCTAATTACTTATGTATCTGGACTTGAGACAGCATAGTCTTTTAACGCACTGCTAGAAATGGTTATAAAAATCCTAGATAAAAATACTAGTATCAATATTATTGATAAATAATACTTGGTCTTTACCTGATCTTTACCATGTTTTGGTATCAATGTTCTGCTGGCTTTGTAAAAAATAATTTGGATTTTTTTTTTTCCCCTCTATGCCCTGGAGCAATTTAAATAGCCCTGGAGTTACCTGTTCTTTGAACTTAGGTAGAATCCTCCTGTGAAACCATCCAGGCCGGTGCTTTCTGGAAGGTAGCTCTTTGGCAACATCCTCACTTTCTTCCAGGGTCATTGGTCTGGTTGAATTAGACGTGTTTATTTTAAAGCTCCCATCAGTCTAAATAGAAATAAGCAGGACTGTGTAGTGGAAAAAGCCCGGGCTTTCAGCTCTGACTTGCGTTTGAAATAAAGGTCAGCATTTACAGCCTGGGTTACTTGGGCCTCTCATTAATCTTAGTGTTTTAATCTGTAAAAACGGGGCTAATACCTGTCTTGGCAGTTGTTGAGAGGATTAAATAAGCTAATGCATAGGACAGTGCCTAACCCCTGTCTGCCTCAGTATTGGTATTTGATAAGTGTTAGTTTTGTTTCTTTCTTCCCTATTCTGTTACTTTGTTTTTATTTGTGGCTTATTGATCACACTTGCTCCTAGTTCTTCTGATTGAAGTATTTATCAGTGTCTTTTAGATCTGCCTGAAACTCTTAATAACAACAATCCGAATTTCAAGTCTTCATTCTGCATTTAACTTTATCTCAAAATCTGTGCATTCTCCATCAGCTTCTGTGACTTCACACTACAGAAACTTAACCATATGTCTCTTAGCCGAGGGTTTCCGATTCTCTCAAGTCTTATGTAGGAGTGAAATGAGAAATTACTTACCCTGAAAATCCCGTTATGTCTTTTGGTATGTGGTTTAAATGCTCTTGCCTGGAAGGTAACGTGTGTAGATACCAGAAGCATGTCTGTCTGTCCATTCCCCTCTTGTAGTAGTTTCAGCATTATTCCCTTTTTATTATCATGAGAAACTTAAATCTGAACTGGAAGCTATCCTGTTTAATCTTTTCCAGTAGAAATTTCTCTGGGTGCTCAGATAGCAGGAAAATTAATACTGTTAGGGAGTCAACAAACAGACCTTATGGAGAGGGGCGAGGGTGGATGGCTGGCCTCATTGCAAGATCTGTAGGGGGTGACGTGTGCCTCACTTCTCAGTTGAAATGCTGAGCAATATTTTTCTATAGCAACGTTGTTCATTTGCAGTCGTGTGAAGCATCTGAGGGTCCACTGTGTACCAGGAATGCTAAGCAGTGGAAATACAACGATAAATGAGAAAAGTGCTTCTGTCTTAACATTCTTACAAAATAGTGCGGAAGGTAGATGTGAACAGATAACAGCAGAACAGTGTGATAAAAAACATGACCAAGAGTGTGGGTTTAGGGGGCGCTAGGGGAGGTTTCATATAGGAGGTGACATTTGAGCTGGGTCTGTAGTCTGTAAAGCGTTTTTTACCAGGCAGAGTGGGACAGCCTGTGCAGAAGCGTGAAGGCGTGAACAAGGTGGGGTTGGGGTAGGGCAGGTTCAGTGTGGCCCACGGATAGGGTGCAAAAGAAACGTTGAATTGTGTAATAGTATTGCACTCAATAAACACGGTTAGCTAGGTGGATGGATAAAAGAATGAACATATGTACGTCAGGCACTTTACGTATAATCTGGGAGAATAGGACGTCTTTCTTTGAGAAGTTGCATTCCAAATTTCAGTTTAAAAATCAACCTTTGAACACTGGAAAGGCTTATTCTGAATCAAATACTGGTTTATCTTAGGGATTTTGTCTCCTAGTTAGTTACACAAAAAAGAGTGTATTTTCAGCTCTGGAGCTGAGCACCAAAATGTAATGACTCCAGAAACGTGAAGCAAATGTTCTAATTAGTTAAACACTTCTGTTCACCGAGATGGAGTTAGTGTTTGCCTTTTTTTTTGCCATCTAGTTTAGAAGTTCATTTATGTCGTCCAAGCCAGTGTTCCCCAAAGTGGGGTGGGGGCGTATACTGCAGGGACTACACAAGACAATTTATTTTGGAATATAGGAAGAAAATATTAGCATTTAGGTTTATATTGCTTTTTATGCCATTGTTTAATTTCTGTTTTTGTGTCTAAGATACACATACGTGTACACACATATGTATGTACATGCAAACACATTTACACACATATACATACATATTCACGTGCACACCCACACATACGCACATAAAATGAGGTTACATGCTCCCTCTGTTTCCACTTTTTACTGGCCTGTGTGTTCAGAAAAGTTGGAGATCACTGAGTTAAGCCATCAATGCAAAAAACTTTCCAATGAATAGAGAGCCTTTTAAAATGCTACCTTATTTAATAGCGGTTTGAAAGAAACACTTTAATGAAATAGATGTTACAGGTTGTAATTCATGTTTAATAGTGAATGTACGCTTGTGGGTACTTTAGATTTTTTACACTGACGTAGCTTTCAAAGAGCAACCCGTATCATGTTTTCTTAGTGAAATGCTAAAGAATTCCATGCGTACCCTTGCCCTACCCAGTGCTGTGGAGTCGATTCCGACCCTTGCCCTACCCACCCCTAAACTGGCCACAAATTAGTACTGTGCATTTCACACGGCCTTCCTGGTGCTGGTATTTGGTACCACACTGACATCTAGAGTCAGCCGTGGTTTATTTCTTCTGAGGCTTTCTCTGTTTACCCTTCAGTCAAGGTCTACTTTGGATTTTCTGTATTTTTGCTATTGTATTCTCTCTCCTATCATAGTCTCACTCCTTGCTGATAGCGTGATGTGAGTTATTTTGCATACCTTGCCAGGAAAGTGTGCTCTGTGCTGTTGCCCCATGGCAATATCAGAGGAAAGAATTTTTCGCCCTGGTTTAATTTGGCCACTTAAATCAGTCTTTACTCCGTCCCTCTCTCCCACCTCCCTCCCTGCTTCCTTTCTGTTCTCTTCCCTTCTTTCCTTTCGTCCTTCCACCCAGCCTAATCCAATTTTCCCACTACTTCCACAGTCCAAAAAGATAGTTCTTCCACTCAAGGCTGAGGCACGTGTTGTGACTTTGAATCTTCTTCAGGGTAACGGTCATCACAGGCCTCATATGTTGCACGAAACATAGGATCTATATTATAAAAATTGAAGTTTTTGAAGATGGTGGCTGCTTAGATTTTTTCCTGGTGAATTCTGGAAGTATTTTTCAGTTCTATTTTGTTGGGTTTTAATATTTTTTGATAATTGCCGATTAGTCATAGTTTTCTATACTCAGGCATCCTTTTTCGCAGCCAGTTGCCCAAAAGTCCTGATTGGTGTATGTCCGTTAACAGTGCCATGGTTTTTGGAGTTGGACTTTCAGTGGCTTAGTTGAACATTAAAATATTTCTGTTGTCTTTCCTGATTTTAAAGTGCTCTTCCATTTTCGTAAGTGTTGCTGTCTTTCTCCTGCAAGGGTCAATACAAGCCACGTTTACGGTGATGTAACCATACAACACCATGCTCCAAGTAACATATAAACAACCGCTTTGTCCTACATTCCGGGTCTGAATTACCCTTCCAGTAATCTTAATGACCAGGTTTTCACTTTCCCTATAGTTAATGCAGAATGTGAAAACTGAAAAAAATAATCTTCTTGTTCCCATGTCATTGTCAAAGCCCTGGCTTAGGAATTTACAATTCTACTTCTAAGCCTGTCTTTAGGTCACTTACCCTTGCCTCCTTGCTGAAAAAGGTGCTGCAGCCTCAAGAAAAAAGTATGAACCAGCAGTTATAACTATACAGGATGGCATCTTATGCGATTAGACCATTTTCTTTGTTTTTACGTATACATTAGAGGATAGAATGACTACTTGGACAATATTCTCTCCTGGGGGAATAATTTTTTAAAAAGCTGGATTAAAAAAAATCTCATATGAGAATCCTGTGGCATTTGCTCTCGTGGCTGCTTTTAAGAGGAAAACACATACACTAGCATATAAATTTGTTATTTTGTATAGTTCTGAATTTAAATCTGAGCAATTTGATCATGCCTAGTGGAAACAGACTGTCCTATTCCCTTGAAAACACTATCTAGTTTGAAAGACCTGTTTATATGACTTTAAAGGAACACTGTCAGAATGTGTTTTAGATTATGCAAATATTTATGCAAATAGTAAAAAAATTTTTTTTACATATTTTATAAAAATTTTATCTTAAAAACGATAGTAAATACTTTTTTCTATCACTCCAATGCCAGACACTGAAGAAACTCATTTCCTGTTTTCATTAGCTGGGTCTTTTCTAATGTGAATTATTTTTCCCTTATTGGAAATAAGCACTTTTCCTATCTGATTTGATGCACAAATGTTTGTGACATCTACTTAATGCCTGCTACTGCATGCAAAATGCTCCACAAAGTAGCTTTTTATCCATGAAAGCATCCTCATCTATATTGAAAACATTGCCTGTGTCCAGTGTGTTTCCGAGAGGTCCCCATGCGCTGTGTTTTTTTAGTCAAACATCCGTTATACCTGCATTGCATCATTTTGCTGTTGTTACACTTACAGGCTGGTGGCTTCTTTCCACGTATCTCTTATGGTATAATTCTTGTGCAATGTCCTGAAAAATCCGCCGAGCACTCATCTTCTATAAATCAAAACGAGAAAAAACAATCTTTTAGGGCTGGAAGTGATGATGGTGCAGCATTATCCGAGCTTGTTCTTTCTTTACTGCCACCAGCCTTAGAAACTAACCTCCCCCACCTCCAGCCCCGCACCTCCACCTACAGTTAACGCTTGTCTTTTGTGAGTGGTACATTCACTAGAATTTATGGTTGAGAACCATCAAATTTAAATCACAGTTTATCACTTGAAGGTTACATTGAGTTTTTCAGCAATAGGATATGTTGTTATCTGTGGTTGAAAGTTACCATGATGACCATGGTATGTTTCTTAAAATATTTCTGCTTTGAAACCATTACAACTGGCCATAGTTTTAAAATATTTTACAGGTATTGGGCTGTACCTTTTGTGACTCTTCTTCCGTTTCTTGGCTCCTTAAGGTGTTAGATTTTGACTGCCAAAAAAGGAAAGTTTTATAACATTTTATGCACTCAAGACAATTGTGGCAGATACCTCATGCCATAATAAGATTAAATACTTAAATGATATACAGTAAGAGTTAATTTTCATATCATTTCTGAGGTGCTTTTATTCCACTGATAAAATAATTTAACAACCATACTGGTGTTGACTGTAAGATTTGAAGTGATCCTAATAGAACGCGTGCGTAGCAGAAGATACTGTTTCTCAGTAAGTTTAGGCCTTTTCGGATATTTGAAGCGAGTTTCTAGTCTCTTTGTCAAAGCCCTTTTTGCTGCCAAAGACTCTTCTTAGGGCTGTCATATGATAACACATAACTCCCTCCCAATCCCCAGCAGAAAGATAGCATGTAATACGGTTATAACAAAAAGTGTCTCCTATTCTTCTATCCTTCTGCTTGGCTTTAAAGAGAAGATACTGCAGATCATGTATTTTGCTTAATAATTATTTTGTGATAAAAAAGTATGCTTTCTTCTGCAGCCCTCTCCTGCAGGTAGTGTGCCTACAAATCCAAAGGAAGTTGTGAATTAGATGAGCTCTTTTATGAGGCTCACAGTGTCTGCAGAGAGAGAAATTATTTCCTTATGGTAATATTCAAGGCTATAGGCCATCCAGAGCAAGGGATTTGACTTACTGTGGAGAGGATTATGAAGATCACACCCACAGCAGTGACATAGATGCAGAGCAGCGACAAGACCACTATCAGCGTGTTCCGTAGCTCCTTGCTGAGAAGCTTCGTTTCTTTATTAATTACAAAAACAGAAAGAGCCGTAGTCACTATTGAAACATATTCTTGTAAATATATATATGTAAAGTACAATTGTAACTACATGTTAGAGGTGACATAGCCGGTATCTTGATTCAAAAGACACTCAAGTATATCATAGTTAAAACCAGCTCATCAGCTCCTGAAATGTGCTATACCAAAAATGTGACTTATTTTTAAAAATAAAAGTATTTAAAAATTCAGTGAACCATTTGTCATAATGCTAAGAATCACTGTTTCTATGGAGAGTATTACTTAAGGTTAGATAAACATTTTAAGACTGTTCAAGGGCATTTAACATTTCTTTTAATAGAAACGGTGTGCAGGTGTCACCAAGAGGCCATTTCTGGAGTTAAGATCTTTCCACATGTATTTGTTAATAGAATGCTGACATTTGTACTCTTGGAACTGTGTTGAATGCACAGCGAATAGGGTCTCAGTGCTCAGGGCATGGTTAAAAGTGCACATTCTTCTTTACAGTAAAGTTTTGGAAACAGAACGATCAAATCCATCCTCACATCCTGAATTTCTCCCTCGTTGCAGGAAGTGCCCTGTGATGGGGTCCAGATTAATTAACATGTCATGCCTTCAGGTACCCAATTATTTGAAGTATAAAATACAGTTAGATTTATGATTATTGTCTAAATAATCTGTACTTTTCAACAGAATATCTCAGAGATGGTCATCCTGGGATGTTCTAAAACTAACAAATTGGCCATATCTATAAAACTTTAAGAGAAGTTCCTAGTGCTAAATTAGGAGCTCTGTAGAACAGCAGGAAATTGCCAGGCCTGTCTTAGCAATACTGTAATTCTTGCTCCTAAAAAGGAATCCCTGTTTTATATAAATTTGCAGTTTTGAGATGGCCATCTCTTTAAAAGCCATTTTTCTTCTCGCTAAATTTTTTTTTAAAGAAGACTAACGCAGCCTGAAACATACAAATTTGCAGAGTTGTTTTGTGTTTGTTATAATGCCGGTAACCGTAACCAGGTGCCGCTGAGTCAGCCTTGGCTTACGGCAGCCCCATGTGTGTCAGGGCAGGGTTTCAATGGCTGTGACCTTTCAGAAGTAGATCACCAGGCCTTTCTTCTGAGGATCCTCTGGGTGGATTCAAACCTCCAGCCTCTTTGTTGATAGCTGAGCACTTAACCGTTTGCACCACACAGGGGCTTCAGGCACTATTAAAGGTACTTTGTGTATTAAGTCATTTATAGTTTATCTTACAGGTTAGACGAAACTAAGACAAGTTAAATGACATTCAAATATCCAAAGCCCAACCCTATTAAAAGAACAACCCTAATAATTGAAAACAGGAATTATAATACAAGATGATCTTGTATATCCCCAAAGTCCTATTTTAAAACCGAATGACTGGGTTTGGTTTTGAGTTCATGATTTAATGATCTCAGTGCTCATCATTACCAGAGTCCTTTTTAAGGCAAGAGATCCACATAAAGCAAGGGGCTCCTGCCCTTCTTTTCCTTCCCCTGGAATGATGTGAAGCTTTGCCTCTAAAATTTCTTTATTTCAGACTACGCAAGGGAATGAGTTGGGGCATGACTGGTAGGACTTAGCTAGAATATTCCCTTCCACAGCCTTTTGATGTCCTCACTTGAGTGAGGACAGTCTTGGGTTGTAGCAAATCCCAGGAAGCCAGAGCCACCTTGACCCTTTTTTATTCCCTGCCATCCAGACAGAACGGCAAGGGTCAGGGGTTCTCCAGTGACTCCCAAGCTTGTGTTTATTCTCCATAATGCATCCTTTTCTGGGTCCAATCATTGGTTACTTCTCCAGTACATCATTCTAGGGATACAGTGCCAGACCAGCTCCTGAGAAAAACCCCAAACCAAACCTGACTCATAGCAACCCTGTAGGATGGAGTAGAACTGACCCACAGGGTTTCCCTTTGGACTTGGTCGATTCATTACACCAAGTCACTGTAATATATGAAAAGGAAGATCACAGCCTTCACTAGTAAAGTCTGGACGCTGAGAGAGAATATAGCACCCGACATAACACTGACTTTGTGTCTGTGGAGGGAGATGATGGGGGTGGAGTAGGGAAATGGAGTTGGAGTAGGAGCAGTTCTGTCATCTAAACCTCAGGTAGACCTGTCCCCAGCTCATGCCTTTCACTGACTAGGGTAGTAAGCCAGGAAATTTATCTCATAATTTCTGCATGTAAGTGGTGTAATGAATTTAAAGGTCTCAGCAAAATGGGATGTACTGAAATAAAGCTTTAACCGACTGACCTCTCACCACCAATAGGGTACCTCCTCCGGTTTGCTTGGCTTTCGGTTCCACTGACCTTGGAAATGCTATTCCACAGATGTAAATTGCACTGTCATTCAAAGTCACCCTGTTTACAGTGAGGGAAACTTGGTTCTGTGCCAGGGACTCTCTGACCATGAACTTGTCAGTCTCACGGTGGCATCCATGTGAGCACAGGTTCTCTGACTGGTGAGCACCATAGCGGAACCACAGACTAATTGGTGGCTCTGTAGAGCATCCGGCCGGGGAGAAGGTACACTCGATGGTAATGGCCTCATAAGTGTAGTCCACTTCGAGATGAGATGGTTGTGTGACAGAGACAGTACAGGCGCCCTCAGCACCTGCGGGAGAGAACAGGTGAGCGCCGTTTAGCTGGCTTTGCACTTCAGTTTGCCTAGGCTTCTGTCTTACCTGCATTTTCAGGGCAGGATCTCAGCCATTCCTTTCTTTTTCTTAGCTTACTTCCAGCACTAACAAGGACTTTAAAACTAGACACCAGTGGTCCTGGTGTTTCCTGACCTTAGCCTGCTGGTTTGCAGTGCTGTCTGGTGATGAGGCGGGTCCCGTGAAAGCAGACCTGGAGCCACAGGTTTGGGAGCCAGTGTGAACTTCGGCTACTTACAAGCTTTCCTTAGATCTTGTGCGAGTCTCTTAGTCTCTCAGAGCCAGTGTCCTCGTCTGTACCCCTTGCCTCACTGGAGTGTTGTATTCAGCGTGATAGTGTTTATCAAAGCTCCTGACACAAATGTTCCTGCCTTGATAGAGCCACCAGAGCGGCAGGGATATTTTGCCCTGTGGGGTTGGGATCGCCAAGAAGTCAGAGCAATTCACAATTGGTCTTTTGTGAGCCTGGTGTCTCTACAGGAGACCTGAGGCAAGAGGTGCACCTGTGGAAACACAGTTCTGACTTAGCCTGCCACGGCTTTGATTACTGAGCAGAGGCCTAAGGAACTGGCCACGCCATGCTGAGCAAGTTTTATTTCTACCTGGCACTCATACACTGCTTTGCATTCCCTTGTGGCTTTTATCTTATTTGGTTAATGGTATTGTGTTAAAGAGCACAGACTTGTGTTCGAATCCGAGCTCTGTGATCTTAACTTCTCTGTGTCTCAGTTTCCTCATTAGCAAAATGCAGATAGTATTATCCACATCAAGGTCCCTGGGTGGCAAAAATGGTTTGCACTCAGCTGCTAATCTAAAAGTTGGCGGTTCGAACCCACCCAGTGGCACTGCAGGATAAAGTCCTGGTGGTCTGCTTTCATAAAGATTATAGCCAAGAAAACCCTATGGAGCAATTCTGCTGTGTAACACATGGGGCTATGAGTCAGAATTGACTCGATGGCAACGGGTTTGGTCTTTGGTTAAGTGATAGTGAGCCTGGCCACCACTACTGAACATTCAAATCAAAGATTCTGTAGAAGAATCCTGACCAAAACGGGGGAAATGCAGAACAGAATTTGAAATTCTTATAGACTCTAAGACTTTATGGAGCCGTGGCGGGTGGATGGAAACCCTGGTGGCATAGTGGTTAAGTGCTACGGGTGCTAACCAAAGGGTCGGCAGTTCGAATCTGCCAGGCGCTCCTTGGAAACTCTATGGGGCAGTTCTACTCTGTCCTATAGGGTCGCTGTGAGTTGGAATCGACTCGAGGGCACTGGGTTTGGTTTTTTGGTTTTGGAGGGTAAACCCCTGAAACTATTGCCCTGAGATAATCTTTAAACCTTAAACCAAAAGTTTCCGATTAAATCTTCTTAAAACTGAGCAACAGTTTAACTTAACTAGTGAAAAAGGTCTGTTTTGAGCATTATGCTTTTTCAAGAACTATCTATATGGGATCATATTGAGAACAGCAACTCAGAAGATTAGATAGGAACCTTAGGGGGCAGTGAGTTTGTGTTAATGAGGGAAGGAACAACTCAGAAATGAAGGGTGAGAATGGTTGCACGACTTGAATATAATCAATGCCACTAAATTGTACATGTAGGAATAGTTGAATTGGTATATGTTTTGCTGTGTATATTCTCAACAACAACAAAATAAATACAATTTAAAGAAAAGTTAGAGGTTTCTTCTGCTGGCGCTGCCACTACCCCTGTTCCCAGTGGCATATGCTCCTGTTAGAGGTAATTGCTGGCCTCCCTTAGCGAGGTGGTAGCTGAGTTGGGACTAGACGCCTAGTCCGGGGCTCTTGCACCCTGCCGTGCGGCTTCCCAAGATATGGAGGTTGAGTTCACCACCTTGGCCTTCTAATCCTTGGCCTGTGAAGCCGGAAGGCCATTCAGGTGTTTATTAACAGGGAGGACCTGCCTTTTTTCATGACGCAATAATGCTCATTATCTGTGGGAACATTTGAAATGGAATGGATTCTGCCAGCAGGTGACAAAGTTAAGGAACAGTGTCTCCATCACAAATCCTCTTTCAGATAACGATCTTAAAAGGGAAGCTGACTTTCAACACTTTCTTCTGAGAAGAGCACAGGGTAAAAGAAATATTCGCGGCTTTGGGGTTTCATATCTGTACTTTTTTGCGACTTCTGCATACTTAGCCTGAGTGTGGGAGAAAACCATCTGGGAGGGTTTCCTAGGGAACTGCTTGTCCCCTGCCCACACTGGTTAGGCAACACATTAGCAAAATAGGGAAGCTTGGATAAAGTCTTACACCACTGCCTGCTCTTGCGAAGAATTTCTTTTAAGAGGTCTCATGGGATTTTTTTTTTTTTAACTAAAAACACTGTACTCTCTGAAACAAAGTTGAAAGGTTTTATCTGTTTGGTGGAGGGAAAAATAGCATTTTACTATTTGTAAAAGCCAAGTTAGTAAGCAGAGAACTACTTTTTTGATACTTAAAAAAAAAATTTATTATGGAAAATTTCAAACATAGAAGGAGCTGGAATAATACAGTGAAGCCCATGCCATTTACCCAGCTTCAACCCAATCTTGGGTCCTCTTTCTCCCAAGAACTCCCCCACTCCCCGATTACTTCAGGGCGAAGTCCAGATACCTTTTTATCTACACATCTTTCAGAAAGTATCTCTAGAAGAATGCTTCTTTCAAATGACACCAGTTAAAATAGTTTATCTTCAAAAAAGTAATACATACAGATTAGAAAAATAGAATACTATCGAAAGTAGAGGCAAGAAATCACCCATAATCCTACCACCCAAAATAACCACTGTTAACATTTTGGTGTATTTCTTTATAGATTCGAGAAAATTTTTACCCCTTTCTCTGCCCTATCACCCAAACTCTCTGGGCAAATCTGATATTGTTAGACTGTGATATAGGATGTGCTTTCCCTTCCATAGAGAAAAAAGGGGTATAGGTGGAATATTTTCACATATATTATGGGATGGTTAGTCTCTATGAAAGGAGCCATGTTTTTTTTTTTCTTTTTTAAAGGCCTGACGATCAACTGCTTTTCATTTATAGAGATTTGCCTTCTCAGAAACATTGTTCTTTGAAAATATTCAGCCAATATTGTTCACTGCCTAGTATGTGCAGAGCCAGTTTGCCTGTCTGGGAAAGTAATTTGTTGACTTGGTTACGTGTGATTTTAGGAGTATCTCACCCCTTTGCCTGGTGAAGTGCTCTTTTCTAAAGCAGCCTAATAAAAAGCAGCCTAATAGCAAGGGGAATTTTCAAGGTTAACACAAAACTTTTTGTCACCCATTCTGTAAAAACCTTATTTTTCTGGGGAAAAAAGAAACACTGCCTTAGACAATTTCTAGTATGTTGTACATCTAAAAATTCATCTGTAGGAGCTTAAGGTATACATGCATTAGGCGAAAAACAGCGATACATTTAAATAAAATGGAGGATTAAAAAGAAGAAGCTTACCGACATAAAATAGAATCAGATTGATTTCCAGACCAAGTATTATCTTGCCTCTGCTGGCGGTCTCCATTTCGTTCCGTGTGTGTGCATGTGGGAGCGTGCATTTGAAATGAGAGGTGGTTTTTGTGTGTTTGTGCTTTTTTCTAGAAAGGAAGGAAGAACTGAAGAGAGGAACTCTTATTAAGGAACCATAATCAGGAACTTTTCGAAATTGTGTAAAGCTTGTTTATAGCTCAGCTTCACCATTTAAAGTTGAGATTTTAACCAGGAGCACATTTCCAAGTGTTCACGGGATTTTTTTTTTTTTTGGATTTGACAAATCCTCGTAGATGTTAGATGTTTTGAGTGAGATTTTGATATACACGAAGTGCACTTTCCCAGCCAAGAGTATTATTTGACAGATAATTGGCACTGTAAATTTCCAGAGCAGTTCAGCCCGTCATCCTCGGGGGCACCTATGGTGTGCCAAGTGCGGGTGGGCCAGTAACTGCTGGAAATCGAGCAGAAGCACAAGGAAGTGTCTTCATGTAGAGACCAGAGAAAACGGATTAAACGAGACATCGTGGTACAGCGAAGACATAAGTTGTGTACCATGAACTAGTTGTGTCCTAGTTTTGAGATTGAGAACCTCTTTTTAACATGTGGGCCGACTTTTCTGCCCCTACCCCACACCCACCAAGAGGCTTTGTTGGTGAGGTTCTTTTTTGCAAGCAGCAGGAACTGACTCAGGTAGACTTGAGCAAGAAGGAATGTATTGAAACGAGTTCAAGTAGCTCAGAGTCACTGGCAGGACTGGAGAATCGTGTCTGGCATCCTCAGCCAGGAAGAATGGCCCAAGTCACGCTATAAAACTCCACTGAAGAGCAGGCACACTGTTGCCACCAAGCATCAGATGCCAAACACTGTCATGGACCAGGCACCACCATCAGCATCCCTCAGCTCTGTCCTAGCAGCTTGGTCTCCCCGCTACTGCTCCATCCCTCAGAGCAACCTTGACAGCCTACTTCTCTTGGTCATCAACTCCTCATTCCAGGTCTGGGGCTGTCATGGATTGAATTGTGTCCCCCAAAAGTATGTGTCAACTTGGTTAGGCTGTGATTCCCAGTATTGTGTGGTTGTCCTCCATTTTGTGATTTTCCTATGTGTTATAAATCATAATCTCTGCCTGTGGTTAAAGAGGATTAGGGTGGGATTTCATACCCTTGGCTCAAGTCACATCTCTGTTCCAATGTAAAGGGAGTTTCCCCAGGGTGTGGCTTGCACCACCCTTTGTCTTACAAGAGATGAAAGAAGGCAAGCAGAGAGCTGGGGACCTCATACCACCAAGAAAGCAGTGCCAGGAGCAGCGTGCTTCCTTTGGACTGGGGGTTCTTGCATGGAGAAGCTCCTACTTCAGGGGAAGATTGTCGGGAAGGACCTTCCTCCAGAGCCGACAGAGAGAGAGAGCCTTCCTCTGAAGCCGATGCCCAGAATTTGGACTTCTAGCTTACTAGACTGAGGAAATAAATTTCTCTTTGTTAAAGCCACCCACTTGTGGTATTTCTGCCTAGATGACTAAGACGGGCTGAGGCCACGTGCCACACGGCTCTTACTGCAAGGAGGCTGGCAGAGCTTCTCCCCAGGCTTAATCTACCACCAAGTCTCCAGGCCGGAGATTCCCCACACACACAGGAAGAGGGTTCAAGTGCTAGGCCACCAAAAGTCTTTCCACTGTAGTGTTTGTATCTTTGGCAGCTGTTGATTATCTATTTCTCACAAGTTATTCTTAGTCTGAATTTTGTGGCAATTTCAAGTATATGTGTAGTTTTTACATCCCCATGGCATCTAAAAGTGTGCGAGAATTTTGTATATGTTACCATCTTTGTGGAGTCCCTGAGTAGTGCAGAGAGTTAAGCGCTTGACTACTGGCTGAGAGGTTGGCAGTTTGAGCCTGCTCAGAGGTGCTTTGGCAGACAGGCATGGTGATCTGTTTCTGAAAGGTCACAGCCTTCAAAACCCTATGGAGTAATTCGATTCTGAACACACAGGGTGGCCACGAGTTGGAATTGAGTCAGTGGCAACTAAGGACAACACTTACCTTTGTGTTTGTGTACTGTAGTCGATGCTTGATTTGTATGTGAATTTTGAAGACCTTACCTACTCCTGCCCACCCCACCCTGGTTTGAGAACTACTGATACAGACTTTAGTCACTATTCTAAGGAATGTTAGGTTGACTCATCCATTCTAGTGTTCTGCCTCTGGTCCTGGAGCTTTGCTTTTCTGAAGTTGTTCTGAAAAGTTAGGGAGTGGATCAACTTCCCTTGAAAAACACACTGGGGATCTACATTTATGAATGAAAATGCTTCATGAACCTGGCCCTATTTTCAGACTGATAAACCTCCTTAGGTAAAAAGTTGCATAAGTTGACCACAGCGGTGGTACTTTATTGCATATGTCCTAAAACCCTCTTTCAAGTTTTATCTATTACTCTCTGCTTTGATATCCCCATAATTAGTGATGAGTTGTTTGAACCCATTGACCATTACATCCCAGCCAATCTGAGCGTAATACCTGAGACTAAGAGAAGGTGAGTGTTGGTTCGGGTCCATTAATATGCCTGGGATTATAGTTCTGGTCTGACACTCAGTACTCTTGCACGTTTGGGCAAGTTTTAGCCCTTCTCAGTCTGTATCTTTTTGCCCACCTACCTCACGGGGTACCTGTGAGATAGAAAGGAGACAATTCATAAAATCACCCACTGTGTCTCCCTCCTCAAATAACTTGTTTGTTCAAGAATTTAACTTAATGTTCTTATTTGTTTTAGTAGGTGGCAAGTGGGAGAAACCATCAGAAATTTTGGAAATCAAGGGACAGAATTGGGAAGAACAAGTGAATAGTCTGCCGGAAGTTTTCAGAAAAGCTGGCTTTGTTATCGAAGCTTTCACCAGACTGCCGTACCTGTGTGAAGGCGACATGTACAATGACTACTATGTTCTGGATGATGCTGTCTTTGTTCTCAAACCAGTATAAACACATGGAGTCCGAAGTCTTCAGAGTCCGCCCCAAGAATATACCCTCCAGAAGAGGGTCTATGTTCACGATTATGTGAAGGGGAGGGCCTTTGGGGACTGCCATTCTAAGTATCATGTAGGAATTTAAAAAGCCAAAATACTAATTATTTCTTTGTAGTGTGTAAAAGGAATGTTTTTAAAAAAACAAAAACCCAACTCTTTGAAGATTTTTATCAGCTCTTTACTCAGCAATGCAGGTCACACTCCAATTATGATGGAAGATATTTTTTATACTTAATTGCAGTAGGGACTCATTCCCAGACAAAGCAATAGTCATGACTTCACATGGAACCAGCACATGGATTGTGTTCAGCAAAATGAAGACTGGCAATAAAGCTGTCCATTCAGTTCCAAACATTGGTTATGAGGTATTGCCACTGATACTCTTCCATGTTTAGAAATTCTTTCTCTCTGTCGTTATTCAAGAAACTGTTTTTAATCATGCTAATAAACTTTTTCTGAGATGACTTTGGCATCATGTTTGAGTTAATACAAGGCTCCCCTAGCATTTTCAGTTGCTTGGGCTTCAGGAGTGTCCAAATAGTAGCAGATAACTTGAATACTGGGGTCAGGCGTTTCCTTGCTCCGAGCCCCTGATAGATCCATGGAAAGTCCCCATCAAGGCACCGCACACAAGTGCTCATTGCCCGGTGAAGCTTGGGAGAAGAAGGCTTCAGACAGGGGGAATTATTGCAAAATGTGAACACTGAGGCAGTCTGGACACCCTAAAAAGAACAACCCTATTCAGATCTAGTACTTCAGGTTCCACCCACATTCCCCAATTCGTGTTGCTTTGAGAAATGCAAGCCACTGGGTTCTGACTTCGTGATAGCTTATGTCCTACACACTCAGAACTTTCTTTTTCTGGACAATCTCAGGTTCTCCGAATTGAAACATTCCGTTGTGTCTGCCAACAAAATGCAGCCTAAAAATGTTTTAATTCAACTTCTTACTCTGCACTTGTATACCTCTTTCCTAGAACTTGGCTCTTCCCGAGATCCTTAACTGAGTTTACCATTTGCCAAGAACACGGTTTGATGAAGACCATGTCAGACTCATGCATTCTAGAATCCGTGAGTGCCTCCAGCCAGATACCCAGAAATGTTGCAATGAGAGGAACTCATTAGCAAGATCAATAACCATTATGGATATTCCAAAGAGCAGAGCACTTAAATCCCGAATCTGAAATCTCAGTAATAACAGAGACACCGATTCGAGATTGTGGTTATTAACAATATGTTATTCTCACAACTTTATTTCTTTTCTTCATCCAGGTGTTTCATTAAAGTGTTCTCATTTATATGCTCTTGGAAGTCATCAACACGTTTACTGCAACACCTGGGTATAAAGGAGAATTAAAGCCGCGAGAAGAATTTATTATTCACTAGGAACAGCATTTCCACGTCCTCACACCAATATCTTCCACTGTTATTGTGTAGTCATGATAAGAGTTGGGTTAATGTGATTTATGCAAAATTGTTATTGGTGTGTTCTAATGCTTTTTTTCAGGAATTCAAATAAGTGAAGTGCAAATACTTAGCACCCTAGATTGTAAAAATAGAACGAGGAAATGAGTAAACTTAATGTAGTTCTTGTACAGTTGAGTTTTGCTTCTTTATAAAGCTGTCTGTTGTAATCAGGGGTTGCATTTAGACTGTCGAATGAGAGTGATGGATGTTCAAAGAGGCAGGTTGCCCCAATGTGTCTCCTAAATTTCAAATTGAAAATGAATTTGATGGTGGATTTAAGAAAAACAAAACCACTCATACTTTACCCAGAAATGCAGAGAAAGCACATCTATGAATTTCAGAGATAAAAATGGTTTCTCCAGAAAATCTGAGGTCCTCTGAAGGCCAGCTTAGTAAAAGGGCCATTTTATGGTGAAAATGAAATGAGCAGATCTACTCCCATTTCATTTCTGGTCTTGAAAAGCTTGATGGTATGTCAATATTCCACTAGATGGCAGTGTTGCTTACTGAGTGTCAATGGCTTTTCTTCCCCCTAAATGGAATCATGTTTATTTTTTCCAAAGTGCAATAAAGCTGCCTTCTTGTCTGCACCATTCCTTGTGTAAGTGCTTCGTATCAAGTTGAGATTGTGCTGGAGAACAGCTCTATTTGTGGTCAAAATAAGCTAACCAGTTGACCTCAGAGGTCACGGAGAAAAGAAATATAAGCCGCACCTGTGATTCATAGCTCCTTGCACCTGCAGTTGTAAACCCCTTGGGTGCTTAGAATGCTTATTTCATAAAAGTGAAGGAACGAAGGTACGATACCCTTAGTCATTTCTCCCTTTTGCAGAGCAGTTAAGAGCAATACGGTATTTTCTGCCATTCTATGGGACATGTTAGGAGCCCTGGTGGTGCAGTGGTTAAGTGCTTGGCTGTTAACCGAAAGATTGGCAGTTCGAACCCACCAGCCTCTTTGCAGAAGATGGAGAAGTCGGCTTCCGTAAGAGTAACTAAAAGCCAAGCCAGATCTGTTGCTATCAAGTCAATTCTGACTCATGGTGACCCTGTAGGACAGAGTAGAACTGCCCCATAGCATTTTCAAGCCAACTGCTGTATCTTTCTCCCTCAGAGCAGCTGGTGGGTTTGAACTGCCAACCTTTTGGTTAGCAGCTAAGTGCTTTAACCACTAGGCCACCAGGGCCTTGGAAGCCCTACAGGGCAGCTCTACTGTGTCCTATAGTGTTGCTGTCAACTTGATGGCAATAGGTTTGGTTTTTTGGTGTTTTAATGAAGCACGATGCAAAACATGAGAATTGGCACCACTTGGTTACCGTTAAGGTCTACCATCAACCTTTTTCTCTAAAAAACTACAGCATATTCGGGCTTCCAGTAGCTAACGTGATCCACCAGGTTTGCAGATGCCTAAGTATCCAAAGGAGCCCTGGTGGCACAGTGATTAAGAGCTTGGCTGTTAACCAAAAGGTTGGCAGTTCAAATCCACCAGCTGCTCCTTAGAAACCTCATGGGACAGTTATACTCTGTTCCGTAAGGTCACTATGAGTTGGAATAGATGGTAATGGGTAATCATCCAGAGGAGTCCCTGGATGGCGGTTCGAACCCACCTAGAGGCACCTGAAAAAACAGGCCTGGCGATCTGTTTCCGAAAGGTCACAACCTTGAAATCCCTGCAGAGTATAGTTCTACTCTGCACACATGGGGTCACCATGAGCCGGAATCGACTCGACGGCAACTAATAACAAGAAGTATCGAAAAATGACCTTCTATCCAACGGACCCATATTACAGCTGGAAAACTGCACTGAATTAGGGTGGTTCTTGCTGAGTTGTACTGTCTAGGAATCCACTGAGCATAAAATCGGGCCCATCATTGATTCACCCCAATCAGGATGCTCACATACTTAACCTCTTCTCAAAGACACAACATCATAGATTGGCAGAAGGGAGTTCACACTGTACCCATGCTAAGAAACATTTGTGATCTAGATGAAAAAAATGCACCCAGAATCATTAAGGAAATATTACTGCAATATAAAATTGAACAGCCTGCCTTTTTGCAACTAGCAGATGATAAGACAGTCAATAGCGAGGTAACAGTGAATAGCACAGTAATGACAGAGGAATTTCACATATATCACAGCTATCCGCACAGGCAGTTGATCATGCTTTGCTGCTTTTATCAGTTTTTCTAACTGTGTTCTTTGTCTTCTGTGTAGGAATTGATTCTAACTTATCACTTGTTTTTAAGAATTAATTTTGAAAATAAAGTTTATTTTGGAGTAATTTTAGATCTATAGGAATCTTGCAAAGATAGTACAGAGAACTCCTTGATATTCTGTGCCCGCTACTATCTACCATCCGTTGCCGTCGAGTCGATTCTAGTCATAGCGACCCTATAGGACACAATAGAGCTGCCCCACAGGGTTTCCAGGGAGCAGCCGGTGGGTTCCAACCGCCGACATTTTGGTTAGCAGCCTGAGTTCTTAACCCCTGCCCCACCAGAGCTCTATCCTTTACCTAGTTGCCCATAGTGTTAACGTCTTACATAACCATGGTGTGTTTGTCAAAACTAAACATTGATAACGTTGTTATTAACTAAACTCCAGACTTTATTGGGGTTTAGTTTTTTCCACTAATGATCTTTTTTTTCTGTTCCACAAACCAGTTCAGGATACCACATTGCATTTTGTTGCCTGCATTTTAAATCATTAATCTTCACTAAAATATAGTACCATCATTTGTTTTTATGTACAACTTGTACAGCATTGGGCTTCGTTTACTAGTAAATTGTGCCTTGTAGCTTGCTATGCTTGTTGGTATCACTGAGATGGAGTCAGTTTTCACTGATATGAAAATACTTCTTTGTAGTATGGAATTGTATATTTTTGAAGAATTAGGAGAATATTATTACATAATTAGTACTTATGATTTCCTTTTGTATTTTGGAGTCAGGACGCT
This sequence comes from Loxodonta africana, assembly GCF_030014295.1. Lineage (NCBI taxonomy): Eukaryota > Metazoa > Chordata > Mammalia > Proboscidea > Elephantidae > Loxodonta > Loxodonta africana. Next base: position 78,749,547 of record NC_087353.1, read on the forward strand.
GTATTTTCATGAATTAAATAATGACAAGTTTTCCTTACAAAAGCACTTTAAAATTTCTTTCAATACATGTAAAATGAAAAATAAAGATCCCACCCTTCTCCAAAAAATATCATGTAAAATTGGGATGTCTTATACTTCTGGAAAATAACTAAGAACAAATTGTTGATAGGTGTCATCCAGTCAGTTCTGACTCAGAGACCGTTATATACAATAGAACAAAACACTGCCTGGTCCTGCACCATCCTCACAGTCGTTGCTATGCTTGAGCCCATCATTGCAGCCACCGTGTCAATCCATCTCGTCGACGGTCTTCCTCTTTTTCGCTGACCCTCTACCTTACTAAGCATGATGTTCTCCAGGGACTGGTCCCTCCTGATAACATGTCCAACGTACGTTTCACCATCCTCCCTTCTATGCCCAAATGTTGTTTTCTTATATCCAGTTTAGGAGTCAACACAGGATATTGATTTTAAATGCCTTTGAATCCTGAACTCTTCTTCAAATGGTAGAGTTGAGGTGGTTGAGGATACGTTGACAATCTTCTTTATATTCAGCAAGAACAAAACGGCTTTTCCTCTACTTGATTTTGCCACCTCCATTTTATTATCTATTACTTATAAGGTGGCTGTGGCTGTGATCATAAACTCCGACTGGTTTTTTCATTACAAGTGACATGTTCATTGCATAAAAGGTAGAAAATACAGACAGGCAAAAAGCAGAAAATGAAAATAACCTTTACTCAGCCCATAATTCCATGAGCACCACTATTACTGACCAAAGAGTCTAAACATCCATTATAAAAATGGAACATCTTAAAAATCTTTACTATGGATAGTTCCAAGCACATAAAAAAGAAAGGAAGGTAATAATAAACCCTCCTTGTCCGGCTTCAACACTTATCAACACGTGACCAATCTTGTTTCATCCACACTTCTGCCACTCCTTGGTCTCCACTAGCTCCAAGCAAATCCCAGACATATTTCATTTTTGTAAATATATATCCATAAGCGTTAAGGACTCTTAAAAGATAGGCACATTACAATTATCACACCTAAAAAACCTAACCGTTGAATAGCCAGTGACCACATTTCTCCAACTGTCTTATAATTTTTTAAAAATTGTGGTGTACATATATGTGAGAGCCCTGATGGCAGTGGTTAAGAGCTATGGCTGCTAACCAAAAGGTCAGCAGTGTGAATCCACCAGCCGCTCCTTGGAAACCCTATGGGGCATTTCTACCCTGTCGTATAGGGTCACTATAAGTCGGAATTGATTTGATGGCAACAGGGTGTACATTATATATATATATATATACACACACACACACACACACACCTTGTTGCCATCAAATCGATTCTGGCTCATATATATATACCTATGTTTATATATAGATATAAAACGTTTGCCATTTCCACATTTTTATTTTTTATTGTGCTTTAGGTAAAAGTTTACAGCTCGAGTTAATTTCTCATACAAAAACTTATACATGTTTTGTGACAGCTGCAATCCCCACAATGTGACAGCACACTCCCCCTTTCCACCCTGGGTTCCCTGTGTCCATTCAACCAGTTCCTGTCTCTTCTCATCTTCTCATTCTGCCTCGGACAGGAGCTGTCCATCTGGTCTCCTGTGTTGGATTGAACTAAGAAAAATAACACTCACGTGTGTTATTTTTTGTTTTATGGTCCCGTCTAATCTTTGTCTGAAGAGTGGGCTTTGGGAATGGTTTCAGTTCTGGGCTAACAGAACATCTGGGGGCATAGTTTCAGGGGTTCCTCCAGTCTCTGTCAGATCATTAAGTCTGGTCTTTTTATGTGAATTTGAGCTCTGCTCCACACTTTTCTCCCCATCTGTCCAAGACTGTCTATTGTGTTCCCTGTCAGGGCGGTCATTGGTGGTAGCTGGGTACCACCTAGTTCTTCTGGTCTCAGGCCAGTGGAGTCTCTGGTTTATTTGGTCCTTTAGTCTCATGGGCTAATATTTTCCTCCTGTCTCTAGTATTATTCATTCTCCTTTGCTCCAAGTGGGATGGGACCAATTGATGCATCTTAGATGGCCACTGGAAAGCTTTTAAGACCCCAGACACCACTCACCAAAGTGGGATGCAGAACATTTTCTTAATAAACTTTGTTATGCCAGTTGACCTAGATGTCCCCGAAACCATGGCCTCCAGGGCCCGGCCTCAGCTACTCTGCTACCTCAAAGTGTTTGGATGTAAAAATATGCAATGCTTCATGAATGTGTGTGCCATCCTTGTGCAGGGGCCATGCTTATCTTCTCTGTATCCTTCCAATTTTAGTACACACTCTGCCACAGTGAGCACCATTTCCACATTCTTTACATGTACTGTTCAGTGACATTAATTACTTTTATCTTATTCAACCATTCCCACTATCCATTTCCAAATTTTTCCATCACCCTGAACAGAAGCTCAGCGCTCCCTCAACGACTCCCTCTTTCTCCCTCCCTCACTGGTAAAATTTGGTCCCTATATATTTGCATATTCTAGATAGTTCACATAAGTGGGATCATACAATATTTGTCCTTTTGTGACTGACTTCACTCAGCAATTTTTTTTAATAGTTTGAAACCGGATCCAAATAAGGTTCCTAGATTGCAGTTGGTTGCTGTGTCTTTCGCGCTTTTTATTCTCACTGCCTGGCTGCTGGATCCCAAAGAGGCGAGAGGGGGTGAGTTTTTGTCTGCGTCTGGCACGCTTCGAGCCTAGTGAAGAAGCCTCAGGCGGAACGGTGACCCCTACCGCTCCCTGTGCTTCAGTTTCCCCAGTGGCCGCCGCAGGGAAGGCCAGGTCGCGGAGCTGGAGGCAGGTGCTGGCGCCCGAGCCAGCGGTGGGTGGGGGCGCCCGGGCTGTGTTCCTGCCTCCTCGCCCCGCGCGCTGCGCCCGGCTCGTTGCGGCGGACCCGGCACCACAGGTGAGGCGCGCGCGGGTGCAAAGCGCAGGGGACACGGGCCGGCGCAGCTCAGCTTTCTGGGGCGCGGCCTTGGGGCTCGCCGCTGGGCCTCCCCAGGGAAGCGAGAGGCACAAACTCTGTATGAAGGTGGGGGTAGCAGCAGAGAGAGGTAGGATAGTGGGCGGAGGGTGGATACCCTCGTGGGGTGCTCGTGGGGGCGTCCTGGCGCGCGGGGTTTGGGAGGGCTGATGAGACTTTGAGGAAACGGATCCGGACCTACTTAGTAACAACCATGACGACAACTTTGTAATAATAATAAAAGCAATAGCAAAAATATAGCATCCGTGATGATAATAATAATAATAGCTACTATTCATTGCGTTCTTACGCGTGCCAGCGCTGGGCACAGTTCTTTATGTGTTTTACACATAAGTAAAGTAGTTTTTTGCGGGGGAGGGTACCTACCTCAGCTGTTGGCGAGGAAGAAACAGGAAAACGCAAGTAAAGCAAACAGGACTGAGGAAACATTGGATAGATTTCCCCAGCCCCCAGTGCCGTCGATTTAGCAGCTCTAAAAACATTTACACAGTTTTTTGAGGAGAGCCCTACCGCCATGCCCATTGTACAGAGAAGGAAAAGCAAGCCCAGAGAGGTTAAGGAATTTGCCCAACAGCACACAGTGGACCAAGCTGGGGCTCCTAGGAGAGAGGACAGGAGGGGTCCCGTTGACATCTGGAGTTCTAGGAGCCGGGCTGCTGAGCAGAGGGGCTGGAGAACAAAACCTGTAGCGGCTTGGAATCATTTAGGTCTGGGTTTGCCACCTGGCTCTGCCGCTTATTAGCTGTGTGACCTTGGACAGGTCACTTGACCTCTTAGTACCCATTTCCTCATCTGTGAAACAGAGACAATGGTAATATCTGCCTCAAAGTTTCTGCCCAAAGGAAGTGAGACAATGCATGTAAAGTGGCATATACTTAAAGTCAAAAAGCCGGTTGCTGTGGAGTTCACCCTAACTCCTGGCGACCCCATGTGTATCAGAGTAGGACTGAGCTCATAGGGTTTTCAAGGGTTTTCAGTGGCTGAGTTTTTCCGAAGTAGATAGATCACCAGGCCTTTTTTTCTGAGGCACCTCCGGGTGGACTCAAACCTCCAGTTTTTCTCTTAGCAGCTGCGTGTGTTAACCATTTGCATCACCCCGGAACTCCAGCGTATACTTTGTTCCCATTAAATGGTAGCTGTGATTAGGATTACCAGGGAGTCAGGCAGCCTGCTTTGGAACCTGCCATCTGCTTGCTGTGTGACTCTCCATGTCCACTCTACTCAACTGTGAAGTGAAGGAAAGTCAGCCTTCAGGGCTGATGGGAAAAGCAGAGAAAAGGGAGGGTCTGGCATGATGGTGGGCACAACGAAGATGCTCAGTGACACCGGTTTCTTCCTCTCTCTCCTTTCTTCCCTCCTCTTCTGGTTGAATCCAGAGCCTTCCATTTTGCTAATAAGAAACCTGAAGCCCAGAGAGAGGGAGGGGGATGCCAGCACCCAGAGACTCATAGGGGCAGAGCTCAGGCCTCCAGACCTCTCGGCCAGAAAGTTGTCACGCTCTTGACTTCTGCAGCCCTTGGGAGCAGGACCATTCCTCCATCAAACGTTTAACATAAAACCCAAATCCACTTAAATCAACCTGGTATTCTGCAAGCCAGACAAGTTAGCCTATTTTGCATTGACAGTAATGAAAATGGTGTCTTTTGTTTTTTGGTGGAAAATCTCCAAGTAAATATCTTTATGTGCATACGTATGTGTCAGTGATGTTGTTAGGTGCTGTCGAGTAGGTTCTGACTCATAGTGACCCTATGCATAGCAGAACGAAACACTGCCTGGGCCCGCATCATCCCCACAATCGTTGCTATGTTTGAGCCCATTGTTGTAGCCACTGTGTCGTTCCATCTCGTTGAGGGTCTTCCTCTTTTTTTGCTGACTCTCTACCTTACCAAGCATGATGTCCTTCCCCCCCAGGGACAGGTCCCTCCTGATAACCTGTCCAAAGTACATGAGACTTCATCTAGCCATCCTTGCTTCTAAGATACAGACCTTAAATGGTGTTGCTTTACAAACAATAAAACTTCATGTAATTGAGAATTGTTGGGATGTGTATGGGATGGGATGTACCAGCATCGAGGGAGCCTCCCGGCAAGTTTTATAGAAGATGAAATGTCTCTCATCCACCGAGTAACCAGCTCATCTAGGTTTGCTTGGGACTTTCTGTGTCCCAAGTTCTGTGTCCCTCAGTCCCAGGCAACGCGGACTGTTTAGTCACCCGACTGATTGATTCGAACTCTCATGGTTTCTTTGGAAACCATGTTCACTTCAGGCCTCTGCTACTGGTTCTTGCCCCTGGCCTCATGTTGGAATCTCCTGGGGCCAGTGTCTGAGTCCTACCACAGCTCAATTAATTGGGCATCCCCGAATGTTTTAAAGGCCTCTCAGGTGCGGTTTGTGATTGGCTATTAACCTCAAGGTTGGTGGTTTGAACCCACCCAGAGGTTTCATGGAACAGGCCTGGTGATCAGCTTCTATAAAGGTTAAACCCATTGCCACTGAGTCGATTCCGACTCATAGTGACCCTATAGGATAGAGTAGAACTGCCCCATAGGAATTTAAAAGCTGTAATCTTTATGGGAGCAGACTGCCACATCTTTCTGCCATGGAGCAGCTGGTTGGTTCCAACTGCCGACCTTTTGGTTAGCAGCTAAGTGCTAACCTGCACCACCAGGGCGCCTTCTGTAAAGATTACAGCCAAGAAAACCCTATGAAGGACTTCTCTGTAGCGTGGGTTGCCAAGAGTCAGAATCAACTTGATGGCAACGGGTTTGCTTTTTTTTGGTTTTCAGGCGCTTCTGGAGTACATGGATAGTGCAAACTATTAACGCGCTGGGCTACTAACCATAAAGGTTGGCAGTTCGAGTCCACCGAGAGGTACCTTGGAAGAAAGGTCATTGAAAAACTTCCTAAAAATCAGCCATTGAAAACCGTATGGAGCACAGTTCTATTCTGATACCTGTGGGGTCACTGTGAGTCAGAACAGTTGTCAGATGCTTTTATGTGCAGCCAGGGCTGAGAACCATGAAGCTGTGTGAGCTGCTTCCTTTACCATTGCTTCACATTGATTCGTTCCTGTTAAAACCCCTGCTGAAAATTTGCATTTCCACCCCGGATATACTGAATCAGAATCCACATTTTAACAAGATCCCCCAGGTGATTATGTATGATACATTTTGAGAACCACTGCTATAGGGTTGCCATAAGTAGGAATCGAATTGGTCCCTAACCAGCAGCATTAGTGTTGCCTGGGGACTTGTTAGAAATGCAAATTCTCAGCAGGGGTTTGAACCAGAAGGAACTGGTTCCAAGCCCTGTCCCACACCGACAGCCTGCACAGTGAGGGAAAGAAGAGACCCCTGGGCTGCCAGGTTCAATATGTAGACCTTTTGTGGTGGTGGTTGCCGTTTTCATTTTAGGCTCCACCAAAGGAGTCCTTGGCTGCTTGATTTCCACCAGTCTGCAGGGGTGAGCCTTTTGGAGGGGAAGAGGTGGGGCCCATGGAGAAAGCTATCAACCCCCAAACCACCACGGCCCAACCCAGTCTTTTCAGTCCTTTTGGCCAGTCTCCTAAGAGAGTGACCCCGCACTGGCGATGGCTGGGGTTTCACTGGAACTAAGGCATTCTGTCCAGCAGAAAGCAGGGCGTTTGTTTCAGTAATCGTAAACCTCTCCGTAGAGTTAACAGGGAGACTGTAGCAATAAGCACAAAGAGGCCGCATTGTCTGTGAAACCGGAGAATTGTGAACAAGGCCAATGCCCCGGGCCAGCTGACCAAAGGGAAGGGAAGAAAAAGGGCCGAAGTTTCCCCAAAGCCAAAGACCTAAACCCAGGAAGAGCTATCATCGTCGTCTAACAAGCCAGCTTGGGGTGGGGCTGGAGGGGCTCAGTGCATCTACAGAGCACTCCGGGATCTGGGTTTGCTCCAAACCTGTTAGAATGGGTGGCTCTTTGTGTCTGGAGGCTTCAGATTTTCAGTTTGTTTTTGCCCTGGCAGTAAAATGAGCAGAGCTGTATCCAAAGTTGGTTGTGGGATTTCCCCTGGGAGAAAAAGAATCTATTTGCATAACGAGTTAGACAATACTAGGGAGATCCATGTTTAAGAATGCTGGGACCCCCCCATAAAATAATTTCCAGAAACCAAACAAGTGCATTATGGGGTTCCCTTCAAGTTCCTGTTAATACCGAAAGAGGGTGATATCAGGTAACGGGTGTGGGTCTGCTAAAACAGCAAAGCATAATTGCCAGTCATCATCTGACTTGACCCACCAGCACCTTTTGACCTGGCTGATGGGTCCCTCCTCCCTTTCCTCCACTTAACCCCAAGAACACCACCAAAAACCAAACTCATTGCTGTCGAGTTTATTCCAACTCATGGCAACCCCAAGTGTTACAGAGTAGAACTGCTCTCTAGGGTTTTCTCAGCTGTAGTCTTTATTGAAGTAGCCCTGGTGGCTCAGTGGTTAAGTGCTCGGCTGCTATCTGAAAGGTCGACAGTTCAAACCCACCAGCCTCTCTGAGGGAGAAAGATGTGACAGTTGACTTCTGTAAAGGTTACAGACTTGAAAACTCTATAGGGAAGTTCTGCCCTGTCCTGTGGGGTTGCTATGAGTCAGAATCGACTAGATGGCAACTTTTTTTTTTTTTTAATCTTTACTGAAGCAGATTGCCAGGCTTTTCTTCTATGGCGCCACTGGGTGGATTCAACCACCAGCCTTTGGGTTAGTAGAGAAGTGCAAACTGTTTGTGCCATCCAGGGACCTCTAAGGACACACCACTGGCTTCTGGTTTTCCTTCTAGCCCACCGGCCACTCCTTCTGCTTCCCTTTCCTGATGCCAACTTATCCACCCAGCCTCTTTTATTAAAAACGATCTCTTATTTTCCTGTATCTTTAAAAAAAAAACTGCTACGGAAAATTTCAAACACATACAAAAGAAGACATAGAAGTGTAATGAACACCCATGTACCCAACACCCAGCTTCAGTAATTGTCAACCCATAGCCAGTCTTGTTTCATTTATCCCCCCATCCATTTACACCCTCCTGTATTATTTTGTGGAAACCCTGGTGGCGTAATGGTTAAGAGCTACAGCTGCTAACCAAAAGGTTGGCAGTTCAAATCCACCAGTCACTCCTTGGAAACGATATGGGGCAGTTTTACTCTGTCCTGTACGGTCGCTATGAGTTGGAACCAACTCGACGGCAATGGTTTTGGTTTTTTTAGGGGGTATTATTTTGAAGAAAATCCCAAGCATCACATCATTTCTTCTGTAAAAACGTAGATAAATATGTAGTTCTAAAACAGGGGTCGTCAAACTTTTTCTGTAAAGGGCTAGACAGTGAATCTTTTCAGCTTTCTGGGCCACACGGCCTATGGCGCAGCTACTCAGTGCTGCTATCGTAGCACAAAAGCAGTCATGGACGCTATGTGAATGAATGGGTGTTGATGTGTTCTAATAAAACTTCATGTACACTAAAATTCAAATTTCATTTATGAAATTTTCGCGTGTCATAAAATATTACTCTTCGGATTCTTTCAACCATTTTAAAATGTAAAAACCATTTTAGCTTGTGAGTCACACAGTAACAGGCAGTGGTTCTATTTGGCTTGTGGGCAGGGATGGATTGCCCAATAAGCAGGGTATGGACGGGCTTACTTGTGCTTACTTACTAATCTTGTAGTACACAATTTCACCTGTTTTTCATATCAAAGATGTACTGAAACCCGCATGAAATGGTGCACCACAGATTAGTAAGTAAACACAGTTAAGCCCATGTATACCTTGGTTACTGTAAGCCTGTGCATGCCTTGCTTACTGGTTAATCTGCCTTGCTTGTGGGTCATAGCTCGCCGACCACTCCCCTAAAAGATAAAGACTTCTTTAAAAATATTGCCACAATTCCATTATGAAACTTTAAAACATTAATAATAATTCTTTAAAGTCATCAAATTTTTAACCCACCAAACCCACCGCTATCGTTTGGATTCGACTCATAGTGACCCTATAGGACAGAGTAGAACTGCTCCACAGGATTTCTGTCATGGATTGAATTGTATTCCCTCAAAATATGTGTCAGTTTGGTTAGGCCAAGATTCCCAGTATTGTGTGGCTGTCCTCCATTTTGTGACTGTTAATTTTATGTTAAAGAGGATTAGGGTGGGATTGTAACACCCTTACTAAGACCACATCCCCAATCCAGTATAAAGGGTGTTTCCCTGGGGTGTGGCCTGTACCACCTTTTATCTCACAAGAGATAAAAGGCAAGGGAAGCAAGAAGAGAGTGGGGACCTCATACCACCAGGAAAGCAGGCAATCAAGATGGATTGTTAATTGCTGGTGATTGGAATGTGAACTCATAGTGACCCTATGGAATCGACTCAATGGCAGTGGGGTTTTTTTGAATGTGAAAGTTGGAAACAAAGAAGGATTGGCAGTTGGAAAATATGGCCTTGGTGATAGAAATGACACCGGAGATAGCATCATAGAATTTTGCAAGACCAATGACTTATTCATCGCAAGTACCTTTTTTCAACAACGTAAACAGCGACTATACATGTGGGCCTCACCAGATGGAATATGTAAGAATCAAATTGACTATGTCTGTGGAGGGAGATAATGGAGAAGCTCAATATCACTCAGAACAAGGCCAGGGGCCAACTGTGCAACAGGTCATCAATTGCTCATATGCAAATACAAGCTGAAGCTGAAAAAAATTGGAACAAGCCCATGAGAGCCAAAATACAGCCTTGAGTATATTCCACCTGAATTTAGAGACCATCACAAAAATAGATTTGACACATTGAACACTAATGACTGAAGACCAGACGAGTTGTGGGATGACAGGAAGGACATCACAACATGAAGAAAGCAAAAGGTCAGTAAAAAGACAGGAAAGAAAAGGCCAAAATGGATGTCAGAAGAGACTCTGAAACTTGCTCTTGAATGTCGAGAAAGCTAAAGTGAACAGAAGGAATGATGAAGTAAAAGAGCTGAACATAAGATTTCAAAGGGCAGCTCCAGAAGACAAAGTATTATAATGACATGTGCAAAGACCTGGAGTTAAAAGCCGAAAAGGAAGAACACACTCAGCATTTCTCAAGCTGAAAAAACTGAAGAAAAAACTCAAGCCTTCAGTTGCGGTATTGAAGGATTTTATGGGGAGAATATTGAACGACTTAGGAAGCATCAAAAGAAGATGGAAGGAATACTCAGAGTCTCTGTATCAAAAAGAATTGGTGGATGTTCAACCATTTCAGGAGGTACCGTATGAACAGAAACCGATGGTACTGAAGGAGGAAGTCCAGGCTGCACTGAAGCCATTGGTGAAAAACAAGGCTCCAGGAATTGATGGAATACCAATTGAGATGTTTCAGTAAATGGATGCAACACTGGAAGTGTTCACTTGTCTATGCCAAGAAATTTGGGAGACAGCTTCCTGGCCATCTGACTGGACAAGATCCATATTTGTGCCCATTCCAAAGAAAGGTGATTCAACAGAATGTGGAAATTATTAAACAATATCATTTATATCACATGCAAGTAAAATTTTGCTGAAGATCATTCAAAAGCGGTTGCAGCAATATATCAATAGGGAACTACCAGAAATTCAAGCCCGATTCAGAAGAGAACATGGAACGAGGAATATCATTGCTGATGTGAGAGGGATCTTGGCTGAAAGCAGAGAATACCAGAAAGATGTTCACCTGTGTTTTATTGACTATGCAAAGGCATTCGACTGTGGATCATAACAAATTATAGATAACATTTCGAAGAATAAGAATTCCAGAACACTTAAGTGTGCTTGTGAGGAACCTGTACATAGACCAAGAAGCAGTCTTTTGAACAGAACAAGGGGATACTGTGTGATTAAAGTCAGGAAGGGTGTGCTTCAGGGTTCTGTCCTTTCACCATACTTATTCAATCTGTATGGTGAGCAAATAATCAGAAGAAGAATGCGGCATCAGTGTTGGAGGAAGACTCATTAACGACCTCACATACTTTGGACATGTTATCAGGAGGGACCGGTCCCTGGAGAAGGACAGAATGCTTGGTAAAGTAGAAGGTCAGTGAAAAAGAGGAAGACCCTCAGCAAAATGGATTGACACAGTGGCTGCAACCATGGGCTCGAGCATAACATGGACTATGAGGCAGTGTTTCATTTGGTTGTACGTAGGGTTGCCATGAGTCAGAACTGACTTGATGGCACCTAACAACAACTACAACAAGGCTTATTTGAGTAAACCAAATAAGGCCCTTATACTACAATTGGTTGATAGATCTCTTCAGTTGTTTTCTTTTAATTTCATAGGGTTTTTTTCCCCCCTGTCTCTCTCCAGTACATTTTTTGAAGAAGCCAGGTTGTTCTTAAGAGTTTGTTTTTCATGATCTTGATTTTGCTGGCTGCATCTGTTCTATCCAGCGTCTTAAAAATGTAGTGCCCTGGGTCTCGGTCCTTAAAACTCACCTAGTTTCACCCTGTACTGATTTTCTTGGTTATTTCATCTAGCATACGGGTTTAAATATATCCTGAGTGCTATATGAGTCGGAATTGACTCGAGGGCACTGGTTTTTTTTATATATATATCTATATATCCATCTCTCTCCAGTTTGGATCTCTCCCCTATACTGCAGACCCAAATATCAAACTGCTTTCTCACTATCTCTGCTCTGATGTTTATTTAATAGGCACCTCGAACTTAGCATGTACAAAACTGAGCTCTGGGGCTTCTCCCTGAAATCTGTATCTCCCATGTTTCTCCTCATCTCCCATCGTTCTAGGTGATCAGGCCCAAGTCCTTGGAGTCATCTATGATTTCTATCTCCTTTTTATTCCCCACATCTCCAACCACTTCTCACCACTATTTATGGTCTGAGGCCAAGGTATTATCTCTTACCTAGATTGGTCATTCTGCTTCAGCCAATGCCCCCTTCAAGGTATTTTCAACCCAGCAATCAGTGAAATTGGTACAGTTAAAATAAAAGTTAAAGCATGCCACTCTTTTGCTCAAAATCCTTTGGTGGCTCCCCTTTCCCTCCAAGTAAAAATTAAATCCTTACAATGGCCTTAAAGGCCCTACTCGCTTTGGCTCCGTACCTCTCCCACATCATCTCGTACTGCTCTCTCTGCACTTGCCCTGCTCCCACCATACTGGTCTTCTTGTGATTTATTGAACATTCATACTACTCTCCTCTTTCTGGAACATTCTTTCCCCAGATATTCCCATGATTCATTCCTTCACTTCCTCAGGTCTCTACTTAAATGTCATCGTGCCAGGTCTTCCCTGACTACCCTGTCTGCAACAGTACCCACTCCCTTCTGTGACTCTCTTTTTCCTGCCCTGCTTTATTTTTACTAATATTAACTTATTTTATCCTCCTATTCTATGATGCAGGTATGATTATTAATTGAAGCACAGAGAGACTAAGTAACTTGCCCAATGTCACATAGCTAGTATAAGTAGCAGAGAGATGGAATTCAAACCAGGTAGTCTGACTCCATAAACCAAACCACTTGCCATTGAGTTAAATCAGACTCACGGTGACACCGTTTGTGTCGGAGTAGAACTGTGCCACATAGGGTTTTCAGTGGCTGTGATCTTTCGGAAGTAGATCATCAGGTTTTTCTTCTGGGATCCCTCTAGGTGGATTCAAACCACCAACTTTTTGGTTAGTAGCTGAGCACTTAATTGTTTGCACCAGTCCATGCTTTTACCTTTTCTTTTCAAAATAAACTTTTGTGAGATATAATTTACACACAATAAAATGCACTCATTTTAAGAATGCAGTTTGGTGAGATTTGTATAACCACCAACACATTTAAGATACAGAAGTTTCTGTCATTCTAACAAGTTCCCTTGTGCCCCTTTGTACTAAACTGCCCCCAACCCACCCCAGTAGAGTCCAGGCAACTTCTTATTTGTTTTCCATTACTGTAGAGTATTTTCCAGAATAAGAGTTTCATACAAATAGAATCATGCAATATGTACTTCTTTTGTTACTGGCTTCTCTTGCTTGGCATAAAGTTTTTAAGGTTCATCCATGTTGTTGCGTATGTCAATAATTTATTTCTTTTACTACGCACATAATGTGTCTTTCTTCTTTGGGTGTTTAAAAAAAAAAACCTTTGTATTTTGAAGTAATTTTAATTCACAGGAAGTTGCCAAAAAATGTACAGAGTGTTCCTATATACTCTTCATCCACTTTCCCCCAGTGGTTACATCTTGCATAACTTAGTACAGTATCAACACCAGGACATTGACATTGGTACAACTCACAGAGTTTATTAAGATTTCACCAGCTTTATCTGCACTTCTTTGTGTGTGTATGTATATATAGTTAAAAAAAATTTTTTTTTGTCGTATCTCTAGATTTGTGTAATCACTACCTCAATCAAGATATAGAACCCCTTAATAGTCATTCCTCCCTTTGTCCCTGGAGACCACTACTCCATTCCCATCTCTATAATTTCATTATTTCCAGAATGTTATATAAGTGAAATCATACATTAGGTAACCTTTTGCGATTGGCTTTTTTTCACTCAGCATAATTCTCTTGAGGTCCATCCAAGCTGTTTCATGTATCAATAGTTTCTTCCTTTTTATTACTGAGTAACATTCCATGTATGTTATGCTGTACCACAGTTTAACCGTTCACCCACCGAAGGACATTTAGATTGTTTTCAGTTTTTGGCTGTTATGAATAAAACTACTATAACATTTGTGGATAGCTGTTTATGTTTTTATTTCTCTGGGATAAACACTCAAGAGTGCAATTACAAACACATGTTTTGTTTTATGAGAAACCACTCAATTACTTTTACAGAGTGACTGTACCATTTATATTCCTACTAGCAATGTGTGAGTGATTCGGTTTCTCGGATTCTCTCCAATACTTGGTTTTATTGCTATTTTTTTTATCCTTGCCATTCTGATAGGTCTATAATGATATTGTAATTTTTAATTTTCCTAATGACCAACAAAAACTTTATGGATCACAATGGCCCAATACTCAATCCATAACGGGGTGACACAGGGCTGGGCAGTGTTTCATTTTGTTTTGTGTGGGGTCTCTATGAGTCAGAGGTTGACTTGATGCCAGCTAACAAGAACAACAACAAATGATGTTGAATATCTTTTCATGTGATTATTTTCCATCTGTATACCCATTTGATGAAATGTCTGTTGATGTCTTTTGCCCATTTTCTGATTGGATTGTTTGGGGTTTTATTATGGTTCATTTTTGAGAGTTCTTTATATATTCTAGATACATGTCCTTTGTTAGACTTTTTTTCATTGGTTTTCAGCAATTTGACTATGATGGGCCTTGCCCTGGTTTTATTAATGTTTCTTTTGCTTGGGGTTTGCTGAGCTTCTTGAATCTGTGGGTTGATAATTTTATTAAACTTAAAAAAAATTTGGCCATTATTTCTTCAAATAATTTTTTTTCTGCCACTCTTTCCTTTCGTGGGACTCCAGTTATGCTTATGTTACATAGCTTGATATTGTACCCAAGCTCTCTTCACTTTTTTGTCTTTTTCTCCTGTGTTTTTATTTTGAACATTTTCTATTGCTATGACTTCAAGTTCACTGATCTTCCTTTATACAATGTCGAATCTGCTGTTAATCATATATAGCATATTTTTTAATTTCGGATATTGTATTTTTCATCTTTAGAAGTTCCTTTTGGTTCTTTTTTGTATTTTCCACATTTTTCATTAACATACTCATGCTTTTCTCTACCTTCTTGAATGTAGAGTATGTTTATAATAGCCATCCTTGCCTGCTAAGTCAACCATCTGTGTCATTTCTGGGTCTGTTTCTGCTGATTTGTTTTTTCTCCTGGTAATAAGTCATATTTTCCTGATAATTTTTGATTGGATGCTGGACATTTTGGATTTTACATTGCTGGTTGCTGGATTATATGATATTCTCTTAAATATTGTTGGGGTTTGTTCTGGGATATAATTAAGTTACTTGGAATCAGTTTGATCCCTTCAAGGCTTGTTTTTAGGCTTTGTTAGGGAGGATCCAGAGCAGACTGTAGTCCAGGGCTAATTTGTTATTGAGGCAATACTCTTCTGAGGACTATCCCTGATAGGAATAATTTTCAGCACTGTGTGACCTCAAGGAATTGTTCTGTCTACTGGCGGTTCTTTCTCCAGCCTCAGGTGATTTCATACATACATGGGCCATTCAGCCAAAGACTTAAAGGTACCCTTCTGCCAGTCCCCAGAACTCCTTCCCTGTGCAGTTCCGTCCTCTCCAAATGTTCTTCTCTATGGGTTCTAGCTACCTTGACTCCCAACTCTGTCTCTTCAACTCAGCAAGATTCCAGGCTCTGGTTGGATTCCCTTCATTGTGCTGTGGCCTGGAAACTCCAGGCAGTGGTAAGCTGGAGCAATTGTAGGGCTCAGTTTACTTGTTTCCCGTCTCTCAAGGCTCTCAGTCTTGTGCTACCTATTGTCCAATGTCCCAGACCTTTGTTTAATATCCTTTTGTAGGTTTTCTAATAAGGCAGGAGAGTTTATCCATGGCCAATTCCTCCATCATGACATTTTTTTGTGAAGTTTCAGTTTGAATCTTTTTTCCATTGGCTTATTTGTCTTCTTCTTGTTGAATTCTAAGACTTCTTTTCACATTCTGATACAAGTCCCTTGTCAAATACAACAGAGTCTATGCTTTTAACCACTTCTTTTTGCTAGACTGAGAAGAATAGGGTGCGGAGGGGGATGTACACAGGCCATTGTAGTCACCTAGGAAAGACATGATTGTGTATTAGACTAGTATAGGGGTTTAGCTGGAACAAGGTAAAAATATCTAAAGAACAAGAACAAAAACAAACAAAAAATCCTTAAGGAATGCTGGGTCTATTAGTCTTCCGAATGTTCTTAAATAGTTTTTTTTTTTTTTTTTAAATACAAACCTGAATCACTTCTCTGCTTGTATTAACCACAGGAGAATATCCCAGGACCCTAGGATGTACTCCCTTTTCCTGTTCCTTTTTCTGAGCCATGCAGTGGCGAATTGGAGAGTTCCAAATTCCAGGCAGGGTAAGTCCTAAGGGAGAGATCACCCTACGTGTTTTCTGCACGTTAGAAAATGAAGTGTGTTTGGTATAGCTCAATTTATGTGCATGACGTTTTAGAGTGCTTTGGTGTGTGTGTGTGTATGAAGGATTTTCAGGATTATTCTAAAAGAGTTTTTGAAACCAAGGTTTTCTCACACTGGGTATATGTGGACACAGGTATGGTTAAAATTCACTAAAAATTTCCATCATGAGTGACTCTTTTGGGCTCTTTTACTAACTCATATTTGTATTTTTCAAGGTCACATAATTCAATTCTAGTTACACATTCAATGGCTTTCTTACAGATTTGCATCCATTGTTGCAAAAAATGGCAGTAAGTATTCCATTTTCTTTTAATCAAAATCCCTTCTACTGGAGCATGCCAACTTTTGGCTGTTATAGTTGACGTTATCGCTTTGCCTTTTAGGAAGAAATAATAGAGGGAAGCTACCTGAATGGTAATGAACCCACTCTGTCCCCACTTGCTTCTTCCAAGAATTTCAAACAGAATGTGGCTGTGATCTCTCTGGAATGATTCCTTTTTAAGTTGTCTTTTCATTTTATTCCCATTGTAGCATTACTGGATCTCATACAGTTTCAAAGGTAACCCATTCTAGAGGGGAGGGGAGGAGAGGAGATGGGATAGATTTTTAATAAAAATTATTAATGGAAGTTTCTTAGGTGTACAAAGTGATGCATGCTCATTACAAAAATGTCAATCGATGCCCAAGTGTTTTCAAGTAGACACATTTGTTCCAGGCATATTTATTCTTCCTCTGTACTAGCAGAAGAACTAACATTGATCAAGGTCTTACTATGACAGGTGTGTTTGTTCTAAGTGCTTTACCCATATAAACTCATTTAATCCTCACAAGTACCCCTTGAGGTAGGTCCTGCTGTTATCCCATTGCATAGATTAATGAAAGTGAGGCACAGGGAAGTGAATCATTTGCTCAAGTTCACAGAGCTAAGAAGTGGTGGATGTGGCGTGTGCGCTGAGCAGCCTGGCTGCAGGGCCCACTTCCTTCACTGTCATCCTGTACGCTGCCTGCTGCACACTGACTGTGTTAGGCCCTGGGGACATGGGCAGGGAGATAGAGACTGCTGTGGGAAGACAGATGTTGACAAGTAATTCTAATATGAAGAGCTCCATGAAGAAATGGGGGCCATGACAGGGGTACCCCATTATGTTAAAATAAAAGATTGCCATAAATACTCTTCTCCCCAAAATAGCCCCAATTGGTAGTTTTGGGTATATCCTTTCAGCTAAAGATTTTATTTTTTCCTTTACTTATATACAACAAAAATGGGATTATAAAAGAAAAGGAAACAAAAAACCCAAACCTCGTGCTGTCGAGTTGATTCTGACTCATAGCAACCCTACAGCAATCTTACAGGACACAGTAGAACTACCTCATAGGATTTCCAATTAGTGGTTGTTGGATTCAAACTGCCAACCTTTTGGTTAGCAGCCAAGCTCTTGACTACTGTACCACCAGGGCCCCAAAAGACAATTAAACCTGTTGCCATCAAGTTGATTCTGACTCATAGCAACCCTATAGGACAGAGTAGAACTGCCCCATAGGGTTTCCAGGGAGCTCCTGGTGGATTTGAACTGCTGACTGTTTCGTTAGCAGCCATGGTTCTTAACCACCACGCCACCAAGTTTTCTAAAAGGCAATTAGCGGGCATTTATTTACTGCGTCAGACAGCATTCTAATCACGTTACATGTGTGTGAACTAATTTAATTTTCACAATTATTATCCATATTACATAGAAAGGAAACTGAAGCACAGAGAATTTAAGCAAATATGCCTAAGGTCACACAACTAAGTGGTAGAGCCAGGATTCAAATCCAGGTTTTGAGGCCACACTTCTAATGGTGCCTATACCAGTCTCTCGTGGTATATACATGGCGCCTGATTTTTAAACTTAATATAGTACAGACATCTTTCCAAATCAATATGTTTGGATTTAAGTGGGTTGTTTGGAGAATTAGAATATTGCAGACAGCTCGGAAATTGATCACTGTCTTTGAGAGAATGGGATCCAGGCGGAGTCCTAAGATTAGAACTTCCCATGGTGTGGCCAGCATAACAAATAAACTGCTTTGAAGCACAAAGCTCCTGGTATCCCTGGCCCATTCCTTTTATCCTCTCTGGAGTTCCCTGGGCACTCAGCTAGCACAGCACTGCTTGTAGGGTAACCTGTAGTCACAACCTTCACCCGTTTGTCTTCGGTGGAAGATCCCATGTGTGGACAGCAGACCTGCCCCGCAGAGTCCTGGCCTATCTGAATTCGAGGAATGTCGCCTTCACCCTCGCCAGCCTGCAGGTGAGTACTTGAGCCGTGTAGGTATGTTCCCCAATCAGTGCTCGGGGATTGCAAACTCAGGGGCCAGGTAAGTTGGAGAAGTGGGCAGAAATATACTTCACTTTCAGAATCACAGAGGCTCACCTCTGCTTTCAGTGACATCATTTCGCTAACTTGAAATCAGTCATGGTGGGAATATTTACACCATGAGAATTGGTAAATGCTACAGATGCATAGTGGTAAGAACTCAGCTGCTAACCAAAAGGTCAGCAGTTCAAATCCACCAGCTGCTCCTTGGAAACCCTATGGGGCAGTTCTAGTCTGTCCTGTAGGGTCGCTATGAGTCAGAATCGACTCGATGGCAACAGGCTTTTTTTTTTTTTTTCGACAGATCAGAACCGGGCAGTGTTTCATTCCGCTGTACATAGGGTCTCGATGAGTCGGAACTGACTCGACGGCACTTAATAACAGATCAGGGCTTAATTTATTGCTTTTTTGGTGGTCTAGATTTAAGAAAGTGTTAATGATGCAGACTAAACTTAAAAGCATGCTATGCCTGCAGCCATTACATTGTGAATAGCATGGAAAACCGAGGAGCTGTTCTTTCAGCATTCACAGACTGTTAGCTGAGTGGCACACTATTAGTCAATGTCACTGAGTTGCAGATGTGGAAGTTCTGTTGACCAATGTTGGTGTGTATATTTTCACCACGATAAAAAAAAGGGCTATTATCTGATTGAGCCAAGAAGTCACTCCCATCGTTGAGAAACTAGTGAAGTTCTGACATACGTCGTTATTTCAGTTTCTTCTCACTCTTTAATGTAAACAGAAATATCAATCAACATTCACGTCAGAACTACAGTCAGAGCACTGCTTGTTAGCCATTTACCAGGACACCACTAGTTGGAGGTGACTGAAGACCTCATGTGGAAACCCTGGTGGCATAGTGGTTAAAAGCGACGGCTGCTAACGGGAAGGTTGGCAGTTTGAATCCACCAGGTGCTCCTTGGAAAACTGTATGGGGCAGTTCTACTCTGTCTTATAGGGTCACTATGAGTTGGAATCCACTCGACAGCGATGGGTTTGGTCTTTTGATTGATGGCTTTATGGCATCTGTGTTCTTTCTCCTGTACATCCGTCTGTGGCAACCGGAAGAAAGGCAATTCCTTGCCTTTCCTCTTTAGCCATGGCGTTTTTGATGAGATATGCATACTTTGATCTGAGATACACTACCTCACTTTATGTATGTATATATGTATATATGTATATATAAACTCCTGGCAAGTCCATATGTGTCAGAGTAGAACTGCTTGTGGCCCTTTGCAAATGGATTACCAGGCCTTTCCTCCGAGGTGCCTCTGGGTGGTCTTGAACTGCCAACATTTTTGTTAGAAGCCAAGCACTTAGCCATTTATACCACCTCGGGGACTACACACACACACATTTTTTCATTCAATATCTGTTTATTTAGTATCTACTTTTGGAGCCCTGGTGGCACCATGGTTAAGAGCTCAGCTGCTAACCAAAAGGTGGGCAGTTCGAATCCACCAGCTGCTCCTTGGAAACCCTATGGGGCAGTTCTACTCCACCACATAGGGTCACTGTGAGTTGGCAATGTTTTTTGTGCTAGGAACAGTTCTAGACACTGGTGACTCAGTGGAGGACAAGGCAGCCATGCTTACCACCTGCACGAACTAGATTCATTCTAGTGGGGAGACGTTAAGTAAATAATTATTCAACCCCTTTATGATAGAGAATAATGGCTGATGCTTATCGAGCACTTACTGTGGGTCAGGCACTATTGTAAACACTCTACACACTCATTTAATCCTCCTAACAACCCTACATGGAAAGTCCTATTATTGTCTCTTTCAGATGAGGAAAATAGGCCCAGAGGTGGTGTTGCAGATTTAGTGAGTAAAAATATAGGACACTCAGTTAAATTTGAATTGTACATAAACAAGGGATAGATTTGCTTTTTTTAGTGTAAGTATGTCCCATGTAATGTTTTGGACGTGCTTATACTAAAAAATTATTTGTTGTTTATCTGAAATTCAAATTTAACTGGGCATCCTATGTTTTATCCAGCAACCCTAGTTAAGTAACTTGCTCAACGACACAGTCAGTAAGTGGCAAGGCAGAGATTTACACATGGTACTCTGATTCTGGAAGAAAGGCTTGGTGATGTACTTCTAAAAAAAATCACCCAGTGAAAACCCTATGTATCACTATGGCCTGATACCATTGTGCATGGGGCTTTCATGAGTTGGGGCCAACCTGATGGCAGCTAACAAGAAATCTGGTTCCAAGACTTGTTGACCTGGCAGAGACTGGAGAAATATGGCCCCCGGACAGCCTTTCAGCTCAGTAATGAAGTCATTCCTGAGGTTCACCCTTCAGCTAAAGATTGGACAGGCCCATAAAACAAAACAGACTAAAGGGGCATACCAGCCCAGGGGCAAGGACTAGAAGGGAGGAGGGAACAGGAAAGCTGGTAATATGGAACCCTAGATTGAGAAGGGAGAGTGTTGACTTGTCGTGGGGTTGTTAACCAGTGTCATAAAACAATTTGTGTACTAAATGTTTAATGAGAAACTAGTTTGTTCTGTGAACCTTCATCTAAAGTACAATAAAAAAACGAAAAAAAGAATCACTATTAAAAAAAAAAAAAAGTCTGGTTCCAGAGCCCACGTCTTGCCCCTGACACCACACTATTCTACCTTCCTAGAGCACCTCATTTAAGGGAGATTTAGAAAAGAATTCCCTAGATACCAGAGAGGTGTGTTTGTCCATTCTGCCTGAATTTTGCTCCTGTGCTGGTAGCGTGGAGCATGGGAAGAGTTTTATCCAGCACCCATTTGGTGTACTGAGCTTTCTGGGAAGATGCCAGCTGCTCTGGTCTAAAAACTCAATCATCTACAGAGATCAGATAGGCGGAGTAATGAGGAAATCAGGCTGGCTGGGAGCTGGGGAGTGATTCCAGGGATCAACTGCCCCTTGGCCCTTCTGATTATCATCAGGTGGGGATGCATGCCCAGAGTTGCTATCATATCTTTGCATTTTCCAACAGAAGTTGGACATCCGGATTCTTGTGTGGAATCCTCTGACTTTTAAATATTGGCAGCTAATGAAACATTTTGGAGCTACCCGTGCCCTACCTGTTGCCGTCAGGTTGATTTTGACTCATAGTGACCCCACAGGGCAGAGTAGAACTGCCCCGTAGAGTTTCCAAGGAGTGCCTGGTGGATTCGAACTGTCAAGATCTTGGTTAGCAGCCAAAGCTCTCAACCACTACTCCACCAGGGTTTCCATTTTGGAGCTAGCCAGAAGGAATTTATCTGCAGGGTGCCTGTTTGTAGTCTCTGCTGTGAAGTAGGTGCAATGGCTGGGCCGCTGGCCATGGTGCTGACCATGAGCTCCCAGCCTGTTCTGACCAACTGTCCTGACTGCACATCCAGGCAGCCATGGAAAATCACCTGGAGCAGCGTTTGTACCAGCCCCAGAAGCTACTGGAGGACCTGAGGGAAACAGATGCCCAGCAGTTCCGTACCGCCATGAAATGCCTCTTAGAAGACAAGAAGGACCGCTTGGTGAGATGTTCTTGGCACCTTGGGAGTAGGGTAGTCCAGGGCTTGTGGTTGTTTGTTGAATTGAATAAGTTTGACTCAGACTTGGCCCTTCTATATCTCTCCCTCCTTTTTTCTCCCCCCTCAACCCCCTTGGAAGCTTCAGGTCCTTGGTTCTCACCTACTTCAAAGCTCAAATGAAGAGCCTTATGGTTCATGTTCTTATGGGTATTAAGAAGTGAGGGGGAACTGAGGACCTTCCAGTAATTTGGTTCATAAACATCCATGAACAATAAGTTTGCACCAGTGGGCACTGGGTTCAGAGATGAAAGACTGTCTGCCCTTAAGGGGCTTACAGTCTGGAGAGGAGATAAAAAACAGAAGGAGATCAGTTTTACAAAATGAAATTAGCGACATAAAAAAGCCTGTGGATCCAAAAGGTTCTCAGGACCTGGAAGGGTGAAGTTCGGTGTTTTTTTTGTCGGAGACAGTGTAATGTGGAGCGGTGTTTTCCAAAAGGGGTTGAAACATATGAACATTTTGATAATTATGTGTTTATTTTAATGTCAATTATTTAAATATAATGAACACCTCAAACCTGCGAGTTTGGTAGGGATGAGTTATTTTCCTTTGAAGTAAATTTAAGTTAAAAAACAGTTCGTAAAGGAAAATGTGATGTAAATAATAGTGAAGGCAGTGCAAAGATGTGGCAAAAATGGGCATGGTGGGCTGTGAGAAAGAGGTCAATTAATGTGTATTGAGGGCTTATTACATGTCAGGTATTATTCAAGGGAGTGATCAGCAAACTTTTTCTGTGAAGGACTAAACCCGTCACTGTCAAGTTGATTCCAACTCATAGTGATATTCTAGGACAGAGTAGAACTGCTCCACAGGGTTTCCAAGGCTGTAATCTTTACTGAGGAGCCCTGGTGGCACAGTGGTTAAGAGCTCAGCTCCTAATCAAAAGGTCGGCAATTTGAATCCACCACCTGCTCTTTGGAAACCCTATGGGGCAGTTCTACTCTGTGCTACAGGGTCATTATGAGTCAAAATCTTCTAGGCGGCAATGGGCAATATTTACTGAAGTGGATCGCCACATCTTTCTCTTGCAGAGCAGCTGGTGGGTTCGAACTGCTGACCTTTTGTTTAGCAGCTGAGTGCTTAACCACTATGCCACCAGGGCTTCTTGTAAAGGACTAGATAATAAATATTTGAAGCTTTATGGGCCACACTGTCTCTGCTGCACTCACTTGCTTAGAGCTGGCATTGTAGCTCTAAAGCAGTCATAGATGATAGATAAACAAATGGGCACAGCCATGTTCTAGTGTCTTAGTTACTTAGTGCTGCTGTAACAGGAATACAAGTGGGTGGCTTTAAGAAACAGAAGCTTACTCTCTCACAGTTTAGGAGGCTGGAAGTTTGAATTCAGGGTGCCAGCTCTAGGGGAAGTCTTTCTATGTTGGCTCTGGGGAAGGTCGTTGTCTCCTTTCAACACCTGTGGGCCCAGTGTTCCCTGGAGATCTCCATGTGTCTTGGCATTAGTCTTCCCCTGGGTCTAGAATGTTCTCAGTGCAGGGACCCTGGGTCCAAAGGATGTACTCTGCTCCTGCCTCTTGGTGGTAAGAGGTCCCCTGATCTCTGCTTGTTTGTTTAATCTCTTTTATATCTCAAGAAATTGAAGATACAACTTAATCTTATAGATTGTATCCTGCTTCATTAACATAACTCCCTCTAATCCTGCCTCATTAACATCATGGAGGTTAGAATTTACAACGCAGAGGATAATTACATCGGATCACAAAACCAGAGGTCAGATGAGAAGATTGCAGAGAGAGTGAGCTTTGCCAGAACATTCACTTATATACTGGATGAAGGCCACACCCTCAAGGAAACTCCTTTTCCAACAAATCGGCTGCTCACATTAGATCACAAAATGAAAGATGATTACATAGTGTCTGCCAAACTACTGAAAACCATAGCCTAACTAAGTTGACACATAACATTAATCACCACATCTGTGATATTGAAATATATAGCATGTAATATTTGCTGAGTATTTACTAGGTACTGGGCATTTTACGTTTATTATCTTAATGAATTCTTACATATATCTAAGAGGTAGGCACTAGTTGTATCTCCATTTTACAGAGGAGAAACCTGAGACTTAAAAAGGATAAATAATGTATGCAAGCACACAGAGATAATAAGTGGAGGGCCTGGGATTTGAACCTAGGAATGTCTGATCCTAAGACTATTGGGTTTAACCTATAGGTTTAACAGTTGTGAGAATTAAATGAGATGGTGCATGCTTGCTCCATGCTTGGCATGGTGCCTTGTGTGTAGTCAATGCTCAGTAAAGTAGTAGCTGTCATTTTTCGAGGGTGTGTTGGGTAAAGGTCAGAGGGATTGGTCAGATTGGAACTTAACCTTGTCAGCATTCCTGGGTTCTGTGGTCTAAATGAACCACTCACTTACTCATGCTAACAAGCTCTTTTTTCAGTAACTTCTAGGTACCACGTACTCCATAGGCACATGGCTTGGGCCTCGAGAACTTTTTTGCTTAATTCTGGCTACACATTAGAATCAACCGGCTGTTTAGGTTCCACCCCAGACTAATTAAATCAGAATCTAGGGGTGTGGTGCTGGGAATCAGTATTTTTAAAAAGCTCCCCAGGTGGTTCTTTTTTTTTGTGTGTGCTTTAGGTGAAAGTTTACAGCTCAGGTTAATTTCTCACTCAAAAACTTATACACATACTGTCTTGTGACATTAGTTACAATGCCCACAATATGACAGCATGCTCCCCATTTCCATCCCAGGTTCCCTGTGTTCATTCGTCCAGTTTGTGTCCCTTCCTGCCTTCTCATCTTGCTTTTGGACAGTAGTTACCCATTTGGTCTCATATATTTGATTCAACTAAGGAGCACGTTTCTCAAGTGTGTTATTTTTTTGTTTTGTAGACCTGTCTAATTTTTGTCTGAAAAGTGGGCTTTGGGAATGGTTTCAGTTCTGGGTTAGCAGAATGTCCAGGGGCCATAGTTTCAGGGGGTTCCTCCAGTCTCTGTCAGACCACTAAGTCTGGTCTTTTTTCTTGAATTTGAATTTTGTTCTACATCTTTCTCCCACTTTTTCTGGGACTCTCTGTTGTGATCCTTGTCAGAGTGGTTGTTGGTGGTAGCCAGGCACCATCTAGTTCTTCTGGTCTCAGGCAGGTGGAGTCTCTGGTTCATGTGGCCCTTTAGTTCTTTGGGTCCCCAGGTGATACTGACAGGTAGCCAGGAGTGAGAACCACTGGTTTGCAGACAAGGCAGGCCCATACACATCTTAATGCATCGTAGAACTTCATTCCAAATGCTCCAGGAGCACATAGTAGAGGGAGATTTGTTTTGACCGAGGTTGGAGGGGATGAGAGAAGATTTCACTGAGGAGCCGATGATTGAACTTGGCCGTAAAGGATGAGCTAGATTTCTCTAAGGAGTCCCTGGGTGACAGAAATGGCTAAGCATTCAACTACTAACTGAAAGGTTGGTGGTTTGAAGCCACCCAGAAGTGCCTTGGAAGAAAGCCTTGATGATCTGCTTCTGAAAGATCACAGTCATGGAAAACCCTATGGAATGCAGTTCTACTCTGACACACGTGGCGTTGCTATGAGTTGGAATTGACTCAATGGTCTGGGGTTTTCTGGTCTTGGATTTCTCTAGAAGGAGATGGGAAGCGCATTCCAGCTACAACAAGGCCTGAAGGGTAATAGTTGTAGAGTGTCTGGACGGTGAGAAGTCACCTAGTGTGAGTGGAACAGGTGAAGGGTTTGACTTTGTAGGCTGCGGAGAGTTCTAGAAGGTTTGACATAGGAGTGTGATGTTGGCTAGTGGTTCTAGATTTCTCCACTGCTGCAAAGTGTGGTCTCGTTCAAGGGCTTCCAAATTGAGAGGCAGCTCTCAAGACAACCCTGGTGTCTTTCATTCCTTCAGGAGCTGGAGGACATTGTCATTGACTTGGGAGAGATTCGGGAACAAGCCTTGCAGAGCCCTGGTGTGAACCGCAGCCTGTTTCTTGTCACACTGGAGAGATGTTTCCAGGTGCTGAATGCCTTAGAGTGTGTGAAGATCCTGGGCAGGGTGCTGAGGGGTTCCTCAGGCAGCTTTCTCCAGCCAGACATCACACAGAGGCTTCCCCGGGACCTTCGTGAAGACGCTTTTAAGAACCTGTGAGTACTTCCTTTCAGCCCCTCTTAACTTCACTGCCTACCCCTCAGCAGCTGTTATGAGAACTCAAGGAGGAAATATATGGCAGAGGGGAGAAGGCAGAGGGGGACAGGTTCAGATGTGAAGGCTGGAGCAGAAGCTTAAAATTTGTATTCAGATATGGTCTGATTAAAACAATTCCTCCCAAATTTCAATCCTTCTTGTACCATTTTCACAATTTTAGCCATATCTGAACCCTGGTAGTGCAATGGTTAAGGCTTCAACCGCTGACTGAAAGGCCATTTGAACCCACCAGTGGCTTCGTGGAAGAAAAGACCTGGTGATCTGCTTCCATAAAGATTACACCCCAGGAAACCCAATGGGGCTGTTCTATTCTGTCCTAATAGGGTTACTATGAGTCAGAATCTACTTGACAGCACACAACAACATCAACATACACCACCTGTACTATTGCTGCTTTTCTTTATATTGACTCATTCTTTTTACTTAAAATATTTATTTAAAAAGTAAACTTGGTATCATTACTGTAAATGGGAAGCCAATGTCATTTGTAACCATAAAAGTAAATACAATGAAAACAAACATGTCACTAAATCCTAGCTAGATATGTTGCCTGCTTGAGGCTCTGAGCCTAGGACCTATTTCCTTACTTAAAGAAGGAGACTTGTTGTTGTTAGCTGATGTTGATTAGACTGCGACTCATAGTGACTTTATGTATAACAGAACAAAATGTTGTCTGGTCCTGCACCATCTTCATGGTCGTAGCTATGTTTGAGTCCATTGTTTTCACCACTGTGTCAATCCATCTCACTGAGGGGTTCCTTCAACTCCACAGATTCTCCACTTTACCAACCATGATGTCCTTTTTAAGTGATTGCTCTTTCCTAATGACCTGCCCAAAGTAAGCGAACCAGAGTCTCACCATTCTAGCTTCTAAGGAGCATTCTGGTTGTATTTCTTCTAAGACTGATGTGTTTGTTCTCCTGGCAGTCCACAGTAGATTCAATATTCTTCCCCAATACCACAACTGGGAGGAGATTAGCATGTGTTAAAAATCTACTGGAGTCCCTGGGTGGTGCAGATGGTTAGTGTTCTCGGTTACAAACCAAAAGGTTGGCAGTTTGAGTCCACCCAGAGGTGACTAGGGAGAAAGACCTATTGATTTACTTCTGAAAAATCAGCCACTGAAAGCCCTATGGAGCGCAGTTCTACTCTGACACGATGGGGTCACCATGAGTTGGAATGCACCAGATGGTAACTGGTTCTGGTCTAGTAAAGGCCTACTATCACTAAACTGAGACTTCCTGCTTGAAGGAAAGCAGAAGGGTTGACAGAGCACTGAAAAAAGGAGTAATTTTTTCCTTTTGGGATGGTAGGCTAATTAATGTTTGTTAGCACTTAGCTTTATGTAAAATTACACTTTGGGGATCACCTAATTAGATGACTGTATCTAGGATGGATGTCAGAGGAGACTCTGAAACTTGCTCTCGAATGTTGAGCAGCTAAAGCAAAAGGAAGAATTGATGAAGTGAAAGAACTGAACAGAAGATTTCAAAGGGCGGCCTGAGAAGACAAAGTAAAGTATTATAATGACATGTGCAAAGAGCTGGAGATGGAAAACCAAAAGGGAAGAACACGCTCAGTGTTTCTCAAGCTGAAAGAACTGAAGAAAAAAAATTCAAGCCTCGAGTTGCAATAGTGAAGGATTCCATGGGGAAAATATCAAATGAAGGAGGAAGCATCAAAAGAAGATGGAAGGAATACACAGAGTCATTATACCAAAAAGAGTTAGTCGATGTTCAACCATTTCAAGAGGTGGCATATGATCAGGAACTGATGGTACTGAAGGAAGAAGTCCAAGCTGCTCTGAAGGCATTGATGAAAAACAAGGCTCCAGGAATTGATGGAATATCAATTGAGATGTTTCAACAAACAGATGCAGCGCTGGAGGTGCTCGCTCGTCTATGGCAAGAAATATGGAAGACAGCTTCCTGGCCAACTGACTGGAAGAGATCCACATTTATGCCTATTCCCAAGAAACGTGAGCCTATTGAATGTGGAAATTATAGAACAATGTCATTAATATCACACGCAAGCAAAATTTTGCTGAAGGTCATTCAAAAACAGCTGCAGTGGTATATTGACAGGGAACTGCCAGAAATTCAGGCCGGTTTCAGAAGAGGACGTGGAACCAGGAATATTGTTGCTGATGTCAGATGGATCCTGGTTGAAAGCAGAGAATACCAGAAAGATGTTTACCTGTGTTTTATTGACTATGCAAAGGCATTCGAGTGTGTGGATCATAACACGTTATGGATAACATTGCGAAGAATGGGAATTCCAGAACACTTAGTTGTGCTCATGAGGAATCTTTACATAGATCAAGAGGCAGTTGTTCGGACAGAACAAGGGGATACTGATTAGTTTAAAGTCATGAAAGATGTGTGTCAGGGTTGTATTCTTTCACCATACCTATTCAACCTGTATGCTGAGCAAAAAATACGAGAAGCTGGACTATATGAAGAAAAATGGGGCATCAGGATTGGAGGAAGACTCATTAACAACCTGCGTTATGCAGATGGTACAACCTTGCTTGCTGAAAGTGAAGAGGACTTGAAGCACTTACTAATGAAGATCAAAGACCACAGCCTTCAGCATGGATTGCGCCTCAACATAAAGAACAAAAATCCTCACAATTGGACCAATGAGCAACACCATGATAAATGGAGAAAAGATTGAAGTTGTCCAGGATTTCATTTTACTTGGATCCACAATCAACAGCCATGGAAGCAGCAGTCAAGAAATCAAAAGACGCATTGCATTGGGCAAATCTGCTGCAAAGGGCCTCTTTAAAGTGTTGAAGAGCAAAGATGTCACCCTGAAGACTAAGGTGTGCCTGACACAAGCCATGACATTTTCAATTGCATCATATGCATGTGAAAGCTGGACAATGAGTAAGGAAGACTGAAGAACTGATGTCTTTGAATTGTGGTGTTGGCGAAGAATATTGAATATACCATGGACTGCCAAAAGAATGAACAAACCTGTCTTGGAAGGAGTCCAACCAGAATGCTCCTTAGAAGCAAGGATGGCGAGACAGCATCTTACATACTTTGGACATGTTGTCAGGAGGGATCAGTCCCTGGAGAAGGATATCATGCTTGGCAAGGTACAGGGTCAGTGGAAAAGAGGAAGACTCTCAGCAAGGTGGATTGACACAGTGCCTGCGACAATGGACTCAAGCATAGCAATGATTGTAAGGATGGCGCAGGACTGGGTGGTGTTTCATCCTGTTGTGCATAGGGTTGCTATGAGTCTGAACCAACTCAATGGCACCTAACAACAACAACATCTAGGAATCGAAGGGCTCTAAACAGCTCCCTCCTTTTACTAATTGTATCTCTTTAATCTAACCCTAACCCAATGCCATCAAGTCAATTCTGACTCATAGCAACCCTATAGGACAGAGTAGAGCTGCCCCATAGGATTTCCACGGAGTGGCTGGTGGATTAGAACTGCTGACCTTCTGGTTAGCAGCCATAGCTCTTAACCACTGCACCACCAGGGCCCCTGTAGCTCTTTAGGGCCTTAAAAATGATTTAGGAGAAGGAAAAGACCAACAGGATGACAGTGACTTGGAAGATTCTATCATCTCTCTTTATAGCCAAAGGACCACAGGAGAAACAGACATCTGACCTTATTTTGTCTCCAGGATGTCCTTTTTTTTTTTTTCGATCAAGATACATATCACATGAAACCCCTTTGCTCTGTAGGTCATTGCATAAACCTTCTTAATTTCAGCACTTTTCTCCCACCCCATTCACTCAGATTATGGGAGTGGAAGTGGAGTGAACATCATTGAGGGAAGCAGTTTATTGACCATGGTGCATCTGGTTGCAAGTGACAGCAAACCCATTCCTACCGGAAACGGCTGAATCATGTAATCAAATAGTTTAGGTGTAAGGCTGAAATCAGGCACAGCTGGATCCAGAGGCTCCATTTATGCCATCGGGAACATCTTTGGCTCTTTATCTCTCAGCTCTGCCCTCCTCTGGGTTGGCCTCACTCCCTGGCAGGCAGATGTGGTGGCACCGGCAGTTCCAGGCTTACCGCCTTAGAGTGCCAAGGCTAAGGGAGTCAACGAGCCTCTCTTTCCAACAGTTCCAAAAAAAGCCCTAGACCTGATTCTCATTGGTTCAGACTGGGTCCTGTGCCCACCCTTGAGCCAATCACTGTTGCTAAGGGTATCTAATATGCTGAATGGCTTAGATGTGGGTCACAATCAAACGTGGACCAAGAATGGGAGTAGGGCGGTTTACCCAAGAAAAATTGAGGAGTTGTTGTGAGAGAAGAGGGGTGGATACTGGGCAGGCAAACCCCACAGATGTTCACTACAACAACCAGTGTTATTCAGACCCTGAATAAGAACCAGGGGATAGGTCCGAGTCTTGCAGACACAAAGACAATAGAAAAATACAGATGTAACATTGTCTGACTCCAGATTTCCAGCTCTTGAGTAAAAAAAAAAAAAAAATTTTTTTCTGAAATATATCCTACTTCCAATGAAGCCATCCTAATGTATATCCTTCACAGATGAAGAAACTGAGGCCCAAAGGGGGACCGCATCCCTGAGGTGACCCCATGGGACTTGAATTAATCTTCACTCAGCCCAGGTCTCCCAAATCCCAGTTTTGGCTTCTTTCCACCCCACCCTGCCATGCCTCTTCTTGTGAGAATGATGTCATTAACCCCCTACCCACTTCCCAAATGAGGAAACTGAGGCCTGGGATGCTGAAAAAACTTGCCTTAAGTCAGACTACTAGGGGATGATAACCAAAAAACCAAACCTGTGCCATTGAGTTGATTCTGACTCATAGCGACCCTCTAGGACAGAGTAGAACTACCTCATAGGGTTTCCAAGGAGTAGCTGGTAGATTTGAACTGCTGACCTTTTGGTTAGCAGGTGAACTCTTAACCACTTCCCCAAAAGGGGCAGATAAATTTCTTCAAAAAATTTAAAAATATGAAGTTTAAGGAAAATCTTGCCCATTTGCAAAATCCTGACTCTATCATTGCCTGGTGGCATATTGGATAAGCGCTATGGCTGCTAACCAAAAGGTTGACAACTCGAATCCAGCAGCCACTCGTTGGAATCCCTATGGGGCAGTTGTACTCTGTCCTGTAGGATCATTACGAGTCAGAATCGACTCTATGACAATGGGTTTGTGTTTTTTTTTGTTGTTGTTGTTCACCTACTTTCGCTCTTACCAAAAAAGAAAAAAAAATTAGAGAAGAAAGTTTGCCTGTTCCCCAGTGAGGTGGGTAAGTGGTGGTAGGGATAAAGTTTAAGTTTAGAAAAGGTTGGCGAATTGGTTATTTGGTGAATTGTTTCTACCGGTGGATGGAGTATGGGTGAGGAAAAGCTTCTAGGATGAGGAGACTCAATTGAGTTTTGAAGGGTGAGCTGGGGGGTCATCAGGACCAAATGCTGCTGGAAGATGAAGTCATATTTGGACCAAATGAGCCCTCTGGACACGGCAACAAGGAGATCATTGGTGACTTGGGTCACAAGGAGTAGTATGGTGATGGGGAAACCAGATTGCAGTGGTGTAAAAAGTGACCAAGAGGTGAGACACTGGAGACAATATGTGAGGACCACACTCTGGAAGGTTTTTGGCTGTGAAGAGAAAGAGAGAAAAATGGGAATACAGCTCCAGATAGCAATGAAGTGGGGGTGCATTGGCTGTTTTGACCCTCCCTTCCTTTAAGCAGGGCCCACCTGTTTCCTCCTGAATTGACACCTGTGTTTGTGTCATTCAGATCTGCGGTGTTCAAAGATCTCTACGACCAAACCTCGGCTCATACCCAGCGAGCTCTCTACTCCTGGATGACTGGGATTTTGCAGACATCTTCCAACGCCACCAGTGAGCCCCTCTTCAAGATAGGATTACTCTTTGGGGAAGTCCATCCTCTAAAGAAGGGTTTCATCTCTGAAAACAGGGGTTTGATCTCTTTGTCTCTTATGATTTTTAGTCCCTACTTCCAAAAAGGGGTTGAGGTGGCTTATGGGATAAACACAAAGCCCATTTTATCAACACTCTTTTTACATGTTGATGTCTCTGAAATAAGGGATGCGTCTGTATCTTACAATCAATGGTGTGTCCTAGTTTCTTATTAGAATGTAGATAATGATGATATCCTAGATTCGATGAGAATCTTTAGCGTTACAGGTTTAACATCTGTATAAGTTAAGATGGGACAAGATAATTTTATTAGAAAATCCAGACAATAAAGCACAAAATTTAGGTCTGAGCTTCTTAAACACTCAAAGCAGACTTAGGTCAGGATTAATGTATGTCACAGATGTTTATTAAAAGCCTATTATGTGCCAGCTACTGAGGATACCTTGGTGGCACGATGGTTAAGTGCTTGGCTGCTAGCTGAAAGGTTGGTGGTTCAAATCCACCAGCTACTCCTCGTTTATGAACACCAAAATTTGAATTTCATATAGTAATTTTCATGGCACAAAATATTCTTTTGATTTTCCCTTCAACCATTAAGAAATATGTTTGGAATTGAATTGTGTCTCCCAGAAATGTGTGTGGTAAATCCTAACCCCTATAGTGGTTATGGAAACCCTGGTGGCGTAGTGGTTAAGTGCTACGGCTGCCAACCAAAGGGTCGGCAGTTGGAATCCGCCAGGCGCTCCTTGGAAACTCTACGGGGCAGTTCTACTCTGTCCTGTAGGGTCGCTATGAGTCGGAATTGACTTGATGGCACTGGGTTTGGTTTTGGTATAGCGGTTATAATCCCATTTGGGCAGGGACCGATTACATAATGAGCAAGGTGTGTAGGGGCTTACTTGTGTTTACTTACTAATCTACAGTGCACAATTTCACCAGTCATTTGCCACATCAAAGTACCCTCCATACCATGGTTACTGGTTAATCTGCCCCAGCATTTGGGAATGGGTTTTCTTTGTCATGTTAATGAGGCAATATTAGTGTAGGGTGTGTCTTAAGTCAATCTCTTTTGAGATACACAGTAAAACCAAAACAAAACTTGTTGCTGTCCAGTTGATTCCGACTCATAGCGACTCTACAGGACAGAGTAGAACAGCCCCATAGGGTTTCCAAGGAGTGCCTGGTGGATTCGAAGTGTCAACTTTTGGTTAGCAGCTGTAGCTCTTAACCACTACGACACCAGGGTTTCCAGATACACGGCGTTCCCCTTTATCTGTGGGGGATATGTTCGAAGTCCTCCAGTGGATGCCTGAAACCTCGGATAGTACCGAACCATATATATGTACTATGTTTTTTTCCTACACATACATACCTATGATAAAGTTTAATTTATAAATTAGACACAGTAAGAGATTAACAATAACTAATAATAAAATAGAACAATTATTAAGTAAAATAAATGTTACTTGAACACAAGCACTGTGATACGGAGACAGCTGATTTGATAACCGAGGAGGCTGCTAAGTGACTGATGGGTGGGTAGCGTATACAGGATGGATATGCTGGACCAAGGGATGATTCACTTCCGGGTGGGACAGACCAGGAAGGTGCAAGATTCATCATGCTACTGAGAATGGTGCACAATTTAAAACTTATGAATTACTTATTTCTGGAATTTTCCATTTAAAATTCCATTTAATATGGTAACTGAGACAGTGGAAAGTGGAACCATAGAAAAGAGGGGGACTACTGTATAAAGGAGAGCCCTGGAGGCACAGTGGTTAACAGCTTGGCTGCTAATCAAAAGGTTGGCAGTTGGAATACACCAGCTGCTCCTTGGAAATCCTATGGGGCTGTTCTACTCTGTCCTATAGGGTTGCTGTGAGTTGGAATTGACTCAATGGCAACGGGTTACTGTATAAAAGGAGCAGGTTAAGCAAGCAAGCACAAACAGAGGAAAAAGATACACGCCACATGATTACGAAGGAACCTAGGAATAGAAGCTGAACAGAGGCATAGACCTTCCCCCAGAGAAGAGAGACAGAGAACTTTCCCCTGGAGCTGGTGCCCTAAATTCAGACTTCCATCCTCCTAAAATGTAAGAAAATAAATTTTTGTTCATTAAAGCCACCCACCTGTGGTATTTCTGTTCTAGCAGCACTAGATAACTAAGACAAAATATAAAAACCATTCTGAGCTTGCAGGCCATACAAAAAGAGGTGGTGGGCCAGGTTTGGCCAAGGGCTATAGTTTGCTGAGCCCTGAATCAGGGAAGACTTCCCTGAGGAGGTAACATTTAAAGTGAGACCCAATTTTAGCCTCCATGTGAGGCTCTGGAGGAAGGATTTTGCACGTAGAGGGACCAGCAAGTGCAAAGACCCTGAGGTAGGAGTGTGTTGGGGAAACATGAAGCCAGAGTGATTGGAGTGTAAGAAGTGCCAATCAGTCCTTTTCCTAGAATTAAGCTCTGAGATTTGTACATCAGGAATGTTAAACAGCATAATAATCAATATCTTAAACACATAGCGGAACTTTCTCTGCCTGATGCATAATTATGGCTCCCCAGAATCAGCCTTAGTTTCACACTGTGTCACGCTGAGGTGGTCACTCAACCTGTCGACACTTTCCTGAGTGCTTATTGTCAGAGTTTAATTAGGGGTCTTTCCTTCTCAGATTCCTGTGTGACACGTTTCGTTCTTAAAGTTAATTATATTTGGAGCGTAAAAAATTTTTTCCATTAAAAAAAAATTGTACTTTAGATGAAGGTTTACAGGACAAACTAGCTTCTCATTAGACAATTAGTACACGTATTGTTTTGTGACATTGGTTGCCAACCCCATGATGTGTCAACACTCTCCCCTTCTCGACCTTGGGTTCCCCATAACTAGCTTTCCTGTCCCCTCCTGCCTTCTCATCCTTGCCCCTGGGCTGGTGTGCTCATTTAGTCTTGTTTTGTTTTATGGGCTTGTCTAATCTTTGGCTGAAGGGTGAACCTCAGGAGTGGCTTCATTACTGAGCTAAAAGTGTGGGGGTTAAAAAAAATTTTTTTTTCATGAAATTTCTTGAGGTAGCTCGAGATACTTTGAATGTTGATAATATCCCAAGTTAGGGGATTATTGGTCTGCAGAGATACAGTTCATGCTTAATATTTAATTAAAAGTGAGCAACTCAGCTTGGTTCTTGGTGAATTTAGTGGTTCAGAACTGAGCTAGTAACTGCGTGTATAATCCAAAAGTCTGCTCTCTGAGTCCCCCACCCCCTGTTTTATTCGTTTCCTGTTGTAGCTGCTGGAACAAATTTCCACAAACTTGGTGGCTTAAAACCACAGAAATTTATTCTCTCACAGTTCTGGAGGCCAGCCACACTGTTGAGCAAAAAGCTTTAGGTGCCAGTTATCTGTCATTGCCTACGTGTAACATAGTGTCTCACACGTAGGAGGCACTCAATAAATGGTTGTTGAATGAATTTTTTTACCGTCCAAATAGAATTAACTTTAGTCTAAAAATAAAACATGTTACTGAGGAATCTGAGAAGTCTGAAATAAGCATCGCTGAGCTGAGTTAAGGTGTTGGCTGGGCTCCTTCCAGAGGCTCTAGGGAAGGATCTGTTTTTTGTCTCTCTTCCAGCTTCTGGCAGTTGCCAGCATTTCTTGGCTTGTGGCTGCATCACACCCTATCTCTGCCTCTGTGGTCACGATGCCTTCTTTTCTTCCATCTGTGGTCAAACCTGTACCCGCCTTCCCCTTAAGAGGATTTGGAGAAGAGAACACTTGGGATATCTGTGGAAAATGATGAGTAGTTCCGTTTGGCTCAAGTATAGTAAGATGTTGATAATTAATAAGGATGACAATGATTATTATTGACAGTAATAAAAGAGAGTCAAACATATTTCCAGTTGTCAGGTTATTATTTAGGAACGAATTGAACTAAAATATAAAACTCTTTTTTGTGATCCCAAGTAGTAAAAATGAATCTGCATTTCTAAACAAGTTCCTAAATGATGCTGGTATTGGTGATCTAGGGACCACACTACTGAGCAGAGAGCTTCAGGTAGTGGGTATCTAGTGACTGCCTACGCGTAACATACCGTCTCACAGGTAGGGGGCCCTCAATAAATGGTTGTCGGATAAATTAATGAATACAAGAAGGAGGTCCCGACATCAAAGATGCTTTTGAGTATCACGTGCCAGTGTAAAAGCTTTTAAACTTCTGTTTGTTATTTTTTGTAGGTGACTCTGTTTCATGGGTCAGTGCAGAAAACTTATGGATTTTGGGCAGATACATGGTTCACCTGTCATTTGAAGAAATTATGAAAATTAGTCCTACAGAAGTAAGTTGGAAAAGTACATTAATTTATCTCTTATAGGGTAACCTCTAATGTTCATTCAGTCAAGGTCACCTGGAAATTGTACACCTGCCTCAGCCGAATGTATCTTGAGCTTCTAAAGAAAACTCTTGGAACAAAGTCATAGGATTGTGTTCTGGTATAGAAGAGCTAAGAAAAGAAAAAGAATTGTGAGTAACTAAGATAGCTCTGATGTGAACAAACATGGTATAAAGGGAACATTGGCTAGGCATCAGAAATCATTTAAGGGTATTTTTGTACCAAAGAAAGGCCAAGGACAATAGCTATAGAGCTTACGGTCCTTGGAAGCAAGAACCCAAAGCAAAAACAACAAAGATTAATAGCTACTTCTATTTACAGCTACTTCTATTAATAGCTACTACAACTTGCTCAATGACTGGATGTTAACTCTAGAGTTTACAGTGGAGAAATATAGGCACATGTTCTAAGGTTACTTAGCTTATGGGTCATTGTGTCTCTTTCCTTCTCCTGATGTTGACTCAATGACACTAAAATCTCTTGGGTGTCATGATTCTGGAATGCAGCCTCCAAAGAATGCTGCCAATAGGGAGCATTCATAAAGAGTTCTGGACTTACCTATAAGTTTTTATCATGTATGCCCTGACTTTCTCCTGGCCAGTGGCAGAAGGGTTTGCATCAAATGATTGACTCGTTCACGCAAGGACCAGTTGATGCTGCAATGTTTGGTTAGTATGAAACCAGAGGCTGAACTAGCTTTCTCTCTTTTACCTAGGAGGCTGGGGTCATTTCAGGTGTCTCTCAAATTTTAAAACCCTCAGTTCTAGGATTAAACTCCCATTTGACTCTCCCATTATTGTATGATATTCAGGAAGTAGACAGAGGTATATTCTTAGGAAGCTGGGCCCCCTTAAGAAGAAGTTCTAAGATCAAGAAGCCACTTGCAACTTTTCATCCTCGTCTAAAAATATAAACGAGAGAGATGAAGTCACAGAATATCAACACTGAGAGTACAGTCTACAGGGAGAGGCCACTTTATGAGCCTCCCGGAGCACAGAATTGTAGTGCATCAAAATATATAATGCAAAATCTGTTAGAAATACGAGGAAAAAATGGACATGAACCCTCTCTAGTAGCAGAGAACTTCAACTTCAATATAGAGAATCTAAAGAATATATTTAATGAAGTGGGCTGTATATGTGTATGTATCTATACACACACACACACCACATAGGTATAAAGCCTTGTATCTTACAAAGAGAACACATTTTCTTTTCTGTCACCTGAGGGCCATTTGTAAACTCACTCATCTATGAAAGAAAATCTGGTTCTCCAAAGCAGAAATTTTGTTGACCACCATCTCTGACCTCAATATAACACATTCAGAAATAAGTATGCAAATATTAGCATTGAAAAAGTTCGACTGTGCTAATATTAAAAAAAAAAAAAAACTTTCCTAATAACTGTGGGGTTGAAGAGGAAACCGTAACGGCAGTTACAGACCATTAAGAAATCGAGGACCATGAGAACTGGGGTTACCTAAGAATCTGGGACCGGGTACAGCACTGAGCAGCAGGGTGGGGCCTCATGGGGCTGTGCCAGCCCTCCTCACTGATCTTCTCACCCCTGCCCCCCAGATTGGGCTGTTTATCAGCTATGACAACGCCACCAAGCAGTTGGACACAGTTTACGACATCACCCCCCGGTTGGCCCAGGCGTTTCTGGATAGGATCAGCTCCTCCAATTTCGACATGAGGAATACCTCTACCATCCACAGGCAAGGGCATGGGCTCTGGGTCCTCCGAGCTGTTTCCCAAGAGGAGATCGAAGCACCAGCTTCCTCTGAGTAGCCGAAGACCCTGGGAGGGGAGTGAGATGGCGGGCACATCTCTTTGAACATTTCCACACCTCGCTGCGCAAGTGGGAAACCCTGGTGGCCCAGTAGTTATGTGCTATGGCTGTTAACCAAAAGGTCGGCAGTTCGAATCCACCAGGCGCTCCTTGGAAACCCTATGGGGCAGTTCTACTCTGTCCTGTAGGGTCACTATGAGTCGGGATTGACTCGGCGGCAGTGGGTTTGGTTTTTGGTTTCTGTACATGTGATAGGAGACATTCCCTTTGAAGGGGTTAGGAAGATGGGAAGGGAACCAAGGCTTTCTGAGCATCTCCTGTATGCCAGGCATGTTAGACAACCTAACCAAGTGCCCCAAACACGGAAACAGAATGTGTCACATACCTGGTACTTGCTACATTGCAGGGCAATTTTTTTTTTTAATTTTAAAAATTATTTATTTATTTTTGTTGTTGAAAATATACACAACAGAACGTACACCAATTCAACAGTTTCTACATGTAGAATTCAGTGACATTGATTATATTCTTCAAGTTGTGCAACCATTTTCACCCTCCTTTTCTGAATTATCCCTCCTTCATTAACATAAACTCACTGTCCAGAGCAAATGCTTATTTCCATTACATTGAGTCAAGTCTCGTAATTGTACCAACAGTCTCTTCAAGGCCATCCAGGCTCTTACTATCAAACGCATCCAAATTTCTCTAGCCTCTACCCATTACCCAATTCCAAAACCACTCCCACATTTTAGGTATTTGTTAGAGCAGCACCCCCACTTTCTGGTACCAAATAGATTATGGCCCCCAGATATATGAACTCAGATAGGGAGTTCCTCAGATGGCGTCAGGCTCTCAGATGAGGAGCCCGTACATGAGATTAACTGTAGAATTTAGAGATTGTAACATGATTGCTGGGAGCCATTTCCAGCAGGGAAGGGCCAGGAGCTGTGTACTGGTGACCCCGGAAAAAAGTTGGCTCCGTGGATGCCATCTGTTGCTGTTGAGTGGATTCTGATTCATAGCGACCCTATAGGACAGAGTAGAACTGCCCCATAGGGTTTCCAAGGAGCAGCTGGTGGATTCAAACTGCTGACCTTTTGGTTAACAGCCAAGCTCTTAACCACTGCGCCACCAGGGCTTCATGAATGTCAAGCAGGGTTTTAATGTCAGGGGTGGGGATGGATGTGTGGTGGGCACTGTCCAGCCATCTTCTCTCCAACTCTCACCTCAACCTACTGTCACAGTGCTTCCTCTGACATCACCATATTACCTTAAATGTTTTCAGTGGACAGCTTTTAGGGAATATACTCATATGAAACTATTATACCTTGTTTCCCCATCCCTTGTAATTTTCATCCATTAACATTGGTCACATTTTTCCATCGTTGCAAAAAAAAAAGCCAAGGGGTTAGGAACATGGGCTTGGAGTCACACTTCCTGGATTTAATCCTGGCTGTGCCACTTGAAAGTTGTGTGATCTTGTGCCTTCATTTCCCCACCTATAAAATGGGAGAGAATAATCTGCCTGTCTCGATAAGGACTTGACGCATGGTAAGTGCTCAAGAAATATTAGTTATTCCTAGTTATTCCTACTGATACTCAGCCTTCACTTCCCCCAAGTCTTCTCAGGGTTAGACATATTCCTTTTTTTTTTTTTTTTTTTATCAGACACACTTTCAAATTCTTTCCTTGACCTTGTTACTGTCCTGTGGACATGTCTGAGCATGTCAGTGTCTTTCTGAGAAGGTGGAGCCAGGTCTGAACATGGCCAACCAGGTGGTCCAGCGATGCTGAGTCAAGTTCACATTAAATCAACGAGCCTCCATCAACGAATGAGTGCTTAGTGTCCATCAGGCATTATGCTGACCAGTTGGTATGCCTCTTCTCAAGATAATCCTCATTCCTTCATTCATTGTATTCATTATGATGTACTGTGATGAACAAGGCAAACTTCCCTTTTATAAAAGGTTCAGAGAGGCAGGGCCACCCTGTACAGTAGTGCAGGATGTGCACTGCACAATTGTGTATGACAACCTTGAAGAGAATTTAAGTAACTTGCTAGAGGTCAGACATCTCATAGAACTGGGCTTCGAATTCCAGGCAGCCTAAATCTACGCTCTTAAATGCTGGGTACCTTGCTTCCAGCTAGACCAGGCTTCAAATCCCATCTCTGCCTCTACTTCTTCCTCCTGTCTATTATTTTTATTTCCTTCTGAAGTCTTTGCATCATCTGGGAGGGTAGGCAGTAAAGGCATCCTGGAAATAAATCTTTGTTTCAGAGATTCCCTCAGGGTGAACTCATTATCCATAAGTGGAAAATGGGGTGTTTTCTGTGACTAACTCAGCACCATTCTTCCCTCCTGCCCTTTATCATCCCAGGAGGACAGGTGGATAATAAGATGGATCTAGATTTAAGTCCCAGGCCCGTGACTTGCCTTGGACAAGTCACTTGATCTCTCTGAGTCTTAGTTTGCCCTTCTGTG
The DNA here is from genome assembly GCF_030014295.1 of Loxodonta africana. Taxonomy (NCBI): domain Eukaryota; kingdom Metazoa; phylum Chordata; class Mammalia; order Proboscidea; family Elephantidae; genus Loxodonta; species Loxodonta africana. Next base: position 78,790,322 of record NC_087353.1, read on the forward strand.
AAATGTGGCTAATGAGAGCCCCTATGTGGTAGGGTTATTTTGATAAGATAACCTAGGTAAACGGCTCAGCAAATGGTTAGCTGCAGTGGTCATGATCCTCACTGGCTCTGACTTGAGGTAGGGGGAGTGTGGTTGTGGCCCCCAACTCCGAGTCCTCCACCAGCATCCCTTGTCTTCTCACACAGGTTGGGGCTGCTGGTTTGTTTCTACGATGACCTTGACTTTCTGGACACCGCTGTGGCCCGAGTCCTCCTTCACCAGATGGTCAAGTGCAGCCACCTGAGGGGCTTCCAGGCCGGCATTCAGAAGGTGCAGATGGGCTGCCTGGCCCTGGGGCTTCTGCCTTGGTTCCACTAGCCAGAGAAACGGGGACAACAGCCTTGTCTGGTCTTTGAGAGAAAATGCATGGGGTTGATCAAGCCTAGGTCCGTCTGCAGCAGGCGGTATCTTGAGCACTGGGATGAGCTTAAAATGAGAGAAATGACAAAAAAAAAGCATAGGGAAAAATTTGCAGAGATAAAAAATTCAGCCAGAGCAGCTGTCTCAATGCTAATGTGTGTCAAGGTCACCTGGAATCTTAAGAGCAGCTGCTGATTGGCAGCTCTGCACTTCCAACAAGCTTCCAGGTGAGGGGGAAGCTGCTGGTCCAGCGATCATTCTTTGAACAGCAAAGAGATAAAGTAGTGGTTCTCAGCCCTGGATATACAGTGAAGCCTGTGAGAGCTGGAGCTGGCCCGGACTGCCTTGTTTTTCTGGGTCTCGCAAGTTTTCCGCCTTTGTCAGGTGCAGTCACCACTCTTCTATTGCTCTCTATTTGGTGAAAAATACTTGCGTTTTCCTTCTCTGACAGGTTTCTGTCTTACACAGGTTCCAGCTTTCACAGGTTTTACTGTACATAAGTCACGCCCGCGCCCGTGTTCCATCCCCCCAGAGAGTCTGATGTTAACTGGTGTGGGAGGTGGCCTGGCTACGGAGTCCCTGGGTGGTGGGAAAGGTTACCGTGCTCAGCTGTTAATGGAAAGGTGGGTGGTTCGAGTCCATCCAGAGGTACCTCAGAAGACAGGCCTGGTGACCTACTTCCAAAAAACCAGCCCTTGAAAATCCTATGGAGCACAGCTCTACTCTGACACACATGGGTCCCCATGAGTCAGCACGGACTCAAGAGAAACTGGGTTTTGGTGGTCTGGGTGCGGTAAGTTTTAAAAGCTCCACAGGTGATTCCAATACAGCCAGGGTTCAGAACACTGGTTAGAGGATATTTATTGAGTTCTCGAGCAGCGTTCTGGACAAATCTCCAAAGGCGGACTCTCTCTCATTTTCCCTCCCCCATCCCATCTCTCTCTTTTTTCTTCTTCCAAAGTCTCAGTTCTACCCCCCTGCCCCACTTCCTTTTGGTACCTTCTCATTTCTTTTCTACTGAAAGCATGACATGAGAGCACTATTAAGGAAAATTTTTGATGAAGCCATCAGTAACTGCACAGTAGTTTTTCACCCACAACCATGAAGTCCCCAATCACACTTGACATCTGATATGGCAGCCATCTACCTTGGCCAGTGTTCATTTCTGTTTTCAAGAAAAAGAACCCCTCTCAAGCAAAAATAAGAAAATAAGTATATTTTAAGGCTACAAGGGTAGCTATGGCAGCCCTGAACAAGAAGAAAGTCAGAGACAATTAGATATGAGAGAGCCCTTTGGGATAATTTAGTCCAGTGGTCCTGGGACTGGAGGGTGCATCGGAATCACCTGGCGTGTTGCTAGTTGGCTCCGACTCGTGGCGGCTTTATGTATAACAGAACGAAATGCTGCCACCAGCTGTCTGTCAGTGTGTTGTATTGTGGTGGCTTGTGTGTTGCTGTGATGCTGGGAGCTACGCCACTGGTATTTCAAATACTTATTGCAGTGCCACTCATGGTGGACAGGTTTCAGCAGAGCTTCCAGACTAAGACTAGGAAGAAAGGCCTGGTGATCTGCTTCCCAAAATTAGCTGATGAAAACCCTGTGGATCACCTGGAAAACTAAAAAACCAAACCCATTGCCGTCGAGTCAATTCTTACTCATAGTGACCCTATAGGACAGAGTAAAACTGCCCCATAGGGTTTCCAAGGAGCACCTGGAGGGCTTGTTAAAACTCAGATTACTGGGCCCCATCTGCCTGTCTGGAGTGAGGCCCGAGAATCTGCATTTCTAACAAGTTCCCAGGTGCCGCTGATGCTGCTGGTCTGAGGACCACACTTTGAGAAGAACTGCTCTAGTCCACCCCTTTGTTTTACAGTTATGAAAACAGATCTAGGGAAGGGGAGTTGCTGAATTTAGACAATCAGGCAGGTACTGGGACAGTTGTTTCTTCTACTTCTCTCTGCTGCCCCCCTGTGGCCATTTCAATATTGCCTGGAACAGTTGTGTGCATACGTCTGAATACATTGTGTATGATTCACATAAATTCAGGCTTTGAAACATGTACCGTTCTTGTATTCTGGGCAGAGGTCATGTTAGAATAGACAAATTTATAACTTTCTCTACCGGAAGCAGTTGGAAACACACTTGACTAGGCAGGTGTATTACAATAAAATAACTAGTAAGTTGGTCACAGAAACATGTAAACGTGTACACCAAACCAAAAACTCATTGCCATCAAGTCGATTCTGACTCATAGCGACCCTATAGGACAGAGTAGAACTGCCCCGTAGGGTTTCCAAGGAGCGGCTGGTGGATTTGAACTGCCGACCTTTTGGTTAGCAGCCGAGCTCTTAACCGCTGCACCACCAGGGCTCCAAAACGTGTATAAGACGTAATTTTAAGTGAAAAATATAGAACCATTCATTTTACCACTATGCAAAAATTATATATTCTACTTATATAGGCATAAAAAGTCTTGCTAATCATAGCTATGAGGTAGGATTTTCAGGAGACTTACTTTCTTGTACTGTTGAGAAGGATTTTTACACAGATTATATATTATCATGAAAAAAAAAACGTCACGGGATATTTCCTGAAAGAGAAACAACCACATATATGGATATAAAGTTCAAGGTCATGAAAGGAAAATAGTGTGGTAGAGTTAAGAGGGAAGCAAACAAAATTTCATTCTGCTGTGCTTTAAAGTCGATTTAATAACAAATTAACATTTAAATGAAGCAGAAAGTGAATTTGCAGCACATGAAGCCAAGGCTAGAGAAGGTGTTTTCATGGGGCGGCTCAGTGTCTGGATGAGGCGAAAATCCTTCTTCCTTCTTGTCTGTGGGCCCAGAGCCTTGGATGGGGGCAGGCTTGGGGGAGGGTGTTGTAGAATCCTCATACCCTGGGATGGAATCGGGGAGCAACTGCCTTGGTTTCTGTCAGCCTTCATTCTCAGCTTGCTCCCCTTCCAGCTCAAAGCCGACCTCCTGGACATTGCCACCAAGAACCAGACCCTCAATGAGACGCTGGGTTCTTTGTCGGATGCCGTTGTGGGGTTGACCTGTGATCAGCTGGAATCCCTCTCCCCTATGGCTGTGCACCGCGCCATCTCCACCCTCAACCAGGTCTCAGGCTGGGCCAAGAGCCAGGTCATCATCTTGTCTTCGAAGTACTTGGCCCATGAGAAGGTCAGTTGGAGCTGTAAACTCTTCTTTTTCTTCTTCTTCTTCTTTTTTTTTTTAAGAGCTAAATAGAGAATTTATTGTGCGCACCTTTCCATTAGGTTGCATGGGGAACCTCTGGTTTTCCACATATGACGCAGAAAAACCAAAACAAACCCATCAGGGCTCCCTAACTATCATACAGGAAAGTCATATTTATGCTTACGAGCCTTACAAAAATCAAGGGAAAAAAGACAAAAGTTTACAAAACTAACACATTCAGGAAGCACCACCTAATAGAATGCTCAACTTATACAACAGTGACCCTGCATATCCAGACTGCGGAACTTCACGCATTTGTGAACTCTTCTTTAGTGTCCTGAGACCACAGTCCCAGCTGTCCCCACACAGCAAGGGCAACCAGTGAGTGGGAGGATTGTGATAAGGACTACCTGGGTTTGAATCCTCACTTTGCCGTTGATAGCTATGTGTAACTGGAAAATTTGCTTACCTTCTCTTTGCCTCACTTTTCCTGTCTGTAAAATGGGTTAACAGGAGCAGCTACTCCATAGGGCTGGTGCAAGGATTAGGTGAGTTGGTACCCATAAAGAGCTGGGACAGAATCCGTCGTAGAGAATGAGCTCAGTAGGCGTTAGCCATCACTGAGCTGTTGATCAATCCCTAGGTGGGATCTATCCTACGATTTTCTTCCTTGTTGAGGCTGTGAGCAAATCTCTCATCCTGAGGTCACAGCCTCGGGCTATAGGAAGGAACTGTCACCACATAAGGTCCTGTCTGGAGGAGGCAGGAGCCTTAGTCCATGCTCTACTGCTCCACCGGGTAGGAAACGGGCCTTCCTACTGGGAAATTAATCTCCTTGTACCTCACTCAGTTGAAAGGGCTCTAGGCCCCTGAGATGTGAACCCTTAACACCTCGGAGTCCTGCTCTTTCAGTTCACACTCAGAGCTGCTTCTCAGGATGTAAACTGGTTCATGAGGATTGGATTGGGACCATTTCCAATGTGACCTTGTTGGGTGCCATCAAGGAGTTTTTGACTCATGGCAACTCCATGTGACAGAGTAGAACTGCCCCACAGGGTTTTCTTGGCTGTAATCTTTTTTGCTTTTTTTTAACCCCAAAGAGACAAAAAATCAGATTTAATTTAAAGAAAAAAAAAATCCAAAATTCTCTGCAAAAAGAGGTCTGCATTTCCATGATTACATTTCCTGGAAGGGTTGGAGAAAAAGAAGAATGTCATTTAGCTTAAGAATTTGCGAGTGATCTGCAAATCATTTCAGGAGTGGAAGACTTTGGGCATTTCTGAAAATGAAAGATTTATGCAGGTTTCTCTTTTGAATATATTCTACAGTAAAGAGGCAATGGTACAAAGTCTCTGCTTTTCCACACAGGAAAAATCTTTTGTTTCAGCCAACTCTCAGTGGAGGGCCAACTGGTACACCATCTCCCGCAACAAAGAGCATTGGGATATTCTGTTTCGTTGATTTACGTATCTCTTCATATATTTCTTCATCAGTTTCTTCCCCATCTCCCAATATCTCATTTAAATGTTGATCACGAGCATGTAATCTTCCTCGAAGCCCTCGGTTGTTTCACATTTTCATATAAATTGCACTTATCCAGGCTGAGGCTGATGAGATCCAGGGGCATCTCTACTGTGTTGGTAGTTGTTGCTGGTCTACGTCGTCTGCCATGTTTCAAACCCTCTTGGCTATAATCTTATTTATTTATTTATTGTATTTTAGATGAAGGTTTACAGAACAAATTAGCCTCTCATTAAAGAGTTAGTACACATTTTGTTTTATGACATTGGTTAACAATCCCATGACAGGTCAACGCTCTTCCTTCTCAGCCTTGGGTTCCCTGTTACCAGCTTTCCTGTCCCCTCCTGCCTTCTAGTCCTTGCCCCAGGCCTGGTGCGCCCTTTTAGTCTTGTTTTGTTCCATGGGCCAGACCAATCTTTGGCTGAAGGGTGAACCTCAGGAGTGACTTCATTACTGAGCTGAAAGGGTGTCCAGGGAGCATACTCTCAGGGTTTCTCCAGTCTCTGTCAGGCCAGCAAGGCTGGTCTTTCTTTTTGAGTTAGAATTTTGTTCTACATCTCTCTCCAGCTCTGTCCAGGACCCTCTATTGTGATCCCTGTCAGAGCGGTCAGGGGTGGTAGCTGCACACCATCTATTTTTACTGGACTCAGTCTGGTGGAGGCCATGGTAGATGTGGTCCATTAGTCCTTTGGGCTAATGTTTCCCTTGTATCTTTAGCTTTCTTCGTTATTCCTTGCTCCCGAAGGGGTGAGACCAGTGGAGTATCCTAGATGGCCGCTCACAGGCTTTTAAGACCCCAGACGCTACTCATCAAAGTAGAATGTAGAATATTTTCTTTATAAGCTGTGTTATTGGCTGTAATCTTTATGGAAGCAGATGGCCAGGTCTTTCTTCTGCGGAGCTGCTGGGTGTGTTGGAACCGCCAATCTTTTGGTTAGCAGCCGAGAGCTTGGCCCTTACTGTGTGCCAGGTTCTATTCTAAGAGCTTTCACCATTTATCATTCTCAGCAAGCCTATGAGGTCAGCACTGTAATAATCTTCGTTTCCGTGGTCACTCACATGAGGCTCATAGTGCATAAGGGAATTGCTAAGGCTATGTTAAGCGTTATAGGTGAGATTGAACCCAGGCTCTCTGACGTCAGAAGCTGCTTGCTTAACTCCCCTGCTGTACTCTTTCCAGCCTGACCACGGTCCACCCTTCTCACTTTCTGACTCAGGGCCAAGATTTGTCCCTTCTAGCCTCATGGTGCCTTTATTTTGAAGGCTTAGTGACCTTTTACTGTTTTTGGACTTTGATTGGGGCCACCCGGGGCCACCTTGACAAATATCTGTGAATTTGATTCTGGGGAGCTGAGGTAGACTCGTTCTTTCCCTCCCAGAAGACCCTGGACATAGTGGTTTGCCTCTTCCTGAGCAGCCAGAGTAGGCAACCTTTACTAAGAAGCCAAGAGCTCGAAAGGTCTTGCCTTCTTTGGGGACAGTACGAGACTCTTCGTTCTATAGGGAATAAGTAAAGGAAACCACTCAAATGTCTTTTTGTAGAACCAAGACCTATCCTTCATTATGTGGAAAACTATTAAGCATCTTCTTGCTAAAGGAGGAAAAACAGCCAAGTGTACTCCCTGATAGGGCTCTCAACTACAGTCATATTTGTCATGAAAAATCAGACTTGTATCCTGAAACATTTCAACTCAGAGCTTCTACGTGGAGATAGACGTGAGAGCTCTGCCAAGTCACCTGCGTGTCAGGTGAGATAAATGAGAAAGGTAGGGTGTCTCAAGGTTCTGGAGAAGGGTGGTAGGTGAACTGAGAACCCATGATCCGTCTGAAGGACTGGCTTCTGCTCAAAAAACCAAAAATCATGCCAGTTGCCACTGAGTCAATTCTCACTCATGGCAACCCCATGTTGTCGGAGTAGAACTGCACTCGTAGGGGTTTCAATGTCTGTGACCTTTCAGAAGCAGAATGCTAGGCCTTTCTTCCAAGGGCCTTTCTTCCAAGGCACCTCTAGGGGGATTCAAATCACCAACCTTTCATTCAGTTACCAGCTGGGCACTTAACCATTGCACTATCCAGGGACTCCTTAAAACAAAACAAAACCCAAACTTGTTGTCGTCAAGTCGATTCTGACTCACAGCGACCCTGTAGGACAGAGTAGAACTGTCCCATAGGATTTCCAAGGCTGAGCCTTTACAGCTGGAAACCCTGGTGACATAGTGGTTAAGTGCCGCGGCTGCTAACCAAAGGGTCGGCAGTTCAAATCCGCCAGGTGGTCGTTGGAAACTCTCTGGGGCAATCCTACTCTGTCCTGTAGAATTGTCAGAATTGACTTGACAGCACTGGGTTTGGTTTTGGGTTTAACCTTTACAGAGGAAACCCTGATGGTGTATAGGTTAAGTGCTATGGCTGCTAACCAAGAGGTCAGCAATACAAATCTGCCAGACGCTCCTTGAAAACTCTGTGGGGAAGTTCGACTCTGTCCTATAGGGTCGCTATGAGTCGGAATCAACTAGACGGCAGTGGGTAACCTTTATAGAAGCAGACTGCCACATCTTTCTCCCTTGGCGTGGCTGGTTAGGTTGAACCACTGACCTTCTGGTTAGCAGCTGTGTGTTTAATCACTGTGCCACAGGGCTCCTTAGGGACTCCTTCTTGTGTTGTTATGTGCCATCAAGTTGGTTCTGACTCATAGCAACCCTATGTACAACAGAACAAAACATTGCCCGATCCTCTGCCATCCTCATAATTATTATGCTTGCAGCCACTGTGTCAATTCATTTCATTGAGAGTCTTCCTCTTTTTCACCGATCCTGTACCAAGCATGATGTCTTTCTCCAGGGACTCATCCCTCCTGATAAAAAATATCCAAAGTATGTGAGATGAAGTCTCACCATCCTCGTTTCTAAGGAGCATTCTGGCCATACTTCTTCCAAGATAGATTTGTTCATTCTTCTGGCAGTCCATGGTATATTTAATATTCTTCACCAACACCATAATTCAAAGGCATCGATTCTTCTTTGGTCTTCCTTATTCATTGTCCAGCTTTTGCATGCATATGAGTTGATTGAAATTACCATGGCTTGGGTCGGGTGCATCTTAGTCCTCAATGGGACATCTTTGCTTTTAACACTTGAAGAGGTCTTTTGCAGCAGATGTGCCCAATGCGATGTGTCATTTGATTTCTTGACTGCTGCTTTCATGGGCTTTGTGGATCCAAGTAGAATGAAATTCTTGACAACTTCAGTATTTCCTGTTTCATCGTGGTGTTGCTCACTGGTCCAGTTGTGAGGATTTTGTTTTCTTTATGTTAAGGTGTAATCCATACTGAAGGCTGTGATCTATGTCAGTAAGTGCTTCTGAAATCAGACAACCAAACCTTTTGCCGTTGAGTTGTCTCCGACTCACAGTGACCCTGGAGGACAGAGCAGAACTGCCCCAGGGTTTCCAAGGAGCAGCTGGTGGCTTTGAACTGCTGACATTTTGGTTAGCAGCCTAACTCTTTTTTGTTTTTTATTGTGCTTTAGGTGAAAGTTTACAACTTAAGTTCATTTCTCATACAAAAATTTATATATATATTGTTACGTGATACCAGTTGCAATCCCTATAAGGTGACAGCACACTCCCCCTTCCCACCCTAGGTTTCCTAGCTCCATCCAACCAGCTCCTTTCTGCCTTCTCATCCTGCCTCTGGACAGAAGCCGTCCATTTAGTCTCCTGTATCTGCTTGAACTAAGAAGCACTCTCTTCACGAGTATTATTTTCTGTTTTGTAGTCCAGGCTAATCTTTGTCTGAAGAGTGGGCTTCGGGAATGGTTTTAGTTCCGGTTTAACAGAGCACCCGGGGGCCATGGCTTTAGGGGTTCCTCCAGTCTCAGTCAGACCATTAAGTCTGGTCTTTTTACGTGAATGTGAGTTCTGTTCCACGCTTTTCTCCTGCTCCATCAGGGACTCTCTGTTGTGTTCCCTGTCAGGGCAGTCATTGGTGGTAGCCGGGTAACATTTAGTTCTCCTGGTCTCAGGCTCATGGTGTCTCTGGTTTACGTGGCCCTTTTTCTCTTGGGCTAATACTTTCCTGGTGTCTTTGGTGTTCTTCATTCTCCTTTGCTCCAGGTGGGTTGGGACCAATTGATGCGTCTTAAATAAGCACTCACAAGCTTTTAAGACCCCGGATGCCACTCACCAAAGTGGGATGCAGAACATTTTCTTAATGAACTTTGTTATGCCAATTGACGTAGATGTCCCCTGAAACCATGGTCCCCAGACCCCAGCCCCAGCTACTGTGTCCCTTGAAGTGTTTGGTTGTGTTCAGGAAACTTCTTAGCTTTTGATTTAGCCAGTTGTGCACTTCTGTATTGTGTGTTGTCCTTCCCTTCACCTAAGATGATTCTTGTCTACTATCTCCTTAGTGAATTCCTCTCTCCCTCCTTCCCACCCTCGATACCATCAAAGAATGTTTTCTTCTGTGTTTAAACCTTTTCTTGAGTTCTCATAATACTGGTCTCATACAATATTTGTCCTTTGGCGACTGACTAATTTCACTTAGCATGATGCCTTCCAGATTCATCCATGTTATGAGATGTTTCATGGAGGCATCATTATTCTTTATCACTGCATATTATTCCATTGTGTGTATGTACCGTAATTTATCCATTTGTCTGTTGTTTCCATTTTTTTGCTGTTGTAAACAGTGCTAGCAGCCTAACTTTTAAGCACTGTGCCACCAGGACCCCAAACTGCTCCTTAAAAAAAAAAAGCTCTTGCCAATTACTGGCAGGTGGGAATGTGGGCCCCGTATTGTGTGATCTTTAGTTTTTTTTTTTTTAAATAATCTTAAATATGGATTTTTATGGGAAATACTCCATTTTTTGTTTTTTATTGTGGTAAAAAAATATATGTATAACAAAACATTTGCCAAGTCAACATTTTTTTACATGTACAATTCAGTGACACTGGTTAAGTTCACCCTGTTGAGCAAACATCACCACTATTCATTTTCAAATTATTCCACCACCATTAACAGAAACTCACTGCCCCTTTAGCAATGACTCTTCCTCTCTGCCTTCCTCCCACCCTTGGTAACCACTAATAAGCTTTGGTCTCTATACACTTGCCTGTAAGTGTATAAGTGGGATCATATAATATTTGTTCATTTGTGATTGGCATATTTCACTCAGGATAAAGTTTTCAGGGTTTATCCATGTCATAGTATATATCAGAATTCGTTTCTCTTTATTCCGTTGTAAGCATATGCCACTGTTTATCCATTCATCTGTTGATGGACATTTAGGTTGTTTCCGGGAAATCCTTCAATTTTTAAATACTGCCAATTAGTTCAAATTAAACAAACAAACAAAAAAAATCCCACATCTCCTGGCCAGGTGTATCATTGCCTTTTTTTTTTAAAGGCTTTTTTCCTCTTGTGGTGAAAATATACACAACAAAGCATTGGCCATTTTAACACTTTCTACATGTACAATGTACAACAGTGACACCAGTTGGGTTCTTCATGTTGTGCAACCATTATCTCTATCCTTTTCCAAATTATTCCCCAAGCATTAACATTAACTCGATGCCTTCCAAACAAAAACACCCCCTTTCCCCCTCCTTCCCACCGCTTGTGACCACTAATAAAATTTGGTTTCTGTATATTTGCATATTTCATGAGTGAGATCACACAGTGTTTGTCTTTTTGTGGCTGTTTGTCTTTTATTTTGCTCAGCATGATGACTTCCAGGTTCATCCATGTTGTGGCATGCATTAGGACTTCATTTCTCTTCCTGGCTGAGTAGTATTCCATCCTGTGTATCTACGACATTCTGTTTATCCATTCATCTGTTGATGGACATTTTGGTTGTTTCCACGTTTTTGCTATTGTGAAAAGTGCTGCAGATGGACATTGGTGGGCAGGTTTCTGTTTGCATTCCTGCCTTCACTTTTTCTCGGTATATAACCAGGACTGGGATTGCAGGGTCATATGCCAGTTCTATGTCCGACTTTTGAGGGAACTGCCAAACTGTTGTCACCACTTTTTGATATTGGTGCCGTGGCCTGGGATAGCATAATAACCCCCCAGCAGAGTGTTTACCCCACTTCTCAGTCTTGGGTATTTACCTCTCTTTCCCGGTAGAAGGAAGGAAGGTCTGTGAGGACAGCACCTGTCTTGCTCACTCTTGTGCCCCCAGCACCCAGCCTGCTCAATACGTGGCAGACACTGGGCTTAACAAAGGTCTGAGAGGGGAAAGCCCAGAGCAGAGTCTTACCCTTGCTCCGGTCCTCTCCCAGGTGCTATCCTTCTACAACGTCAGCCAGATGGGCGTGCTGCTGGCTGGGGTCAGCACCCAGGCCTTGTACAGCATGGACCGCAAGGACCTCGTGCAGTTCATGAGAAGCACTGCGTCCCAGCACCTGTCCCATCTGTCGCCTGCCCAGCAGCAGGGAGTCCTCAGCAAGGTGAGAAGACGCCTTGTTCTCAGGCACGTGGCTCGCTGAGGACACGGTTTTTGGGGTTTTGTGAGTGGGCTGTAACTTTGGGCCGTTAAGTCAGTACCAGGATTATCTCAGCCTTCAGGCTGTACAGGGTTGTTCTGAACCTGTAGATTGTCATCTCCTGATGGTCTCCTTCCTGCCTTCCCAGAAAGAGCCCTTCAGGCCAGACTACATTTCTTCCAGGCCCCACCCCTTTCCCTAACCAGGCTAATCTGGATGTTCTCAGAGTACTTCTGGAAGCCCCTTCCATGGTGCAAAGTCACGCCGACATTCCTCCTTCTCACTCGGCAGTGGATCTCACTTGGCAGTGGGTCTTCGAGCCATCCTACTCTCTCACACCCGTTATGTTCAATTGCAAAATCTGCTAAGAAGCCAAACCTAGGGTTTTGGCGGAAACCACCAACAGCTCACAGAGAGCAGTAGTACATACAGTTACGATAGAGAGTTTGGGTCTGGGAATCAGACAGGCATGGGCTTGAATCTCACTTACCGGTTTTCAACCAATTACTCTTTAAGCCTCAGTTTTCTTATCTGTAAAATGGGAATAACTATAGCCTCTCCATCATAGGGTTGCTGAGTGGATCTGATGGATTTTGTTGCCTGCGAAGTGCTGGGCACAGTGCCTGGCTCTTACCCAAAGCTCAATGCAGCTTTTACAGGGCTTTCATTGTTTCTTCTCAGTTTTGGCAGATGACCGAAGCAGGAGATGCTGCCTCAGCCCTTGGAGATATACGAGGGGTTTTCTTTAAGGAAGTGTCTCTGTTCGATTTGTGGAGGGAACCTGGATTCAACTCTACAGTTCTAAAGGAAAAGGAGCTGCGAAGGAGTCAGGTATGACCTTGATTCCCATAGATCGCTCCTATATTTCTGACTTCCTGGCTTCTTGGGGGAGTCCCTGGGTGGTACAAACTCTCGATGCACTCAGCTGCTAGCTGAAAGTTTGGTGGTTTGAATTTACCCAGAGGTGCCTTGGAAGAAATGCCTGATGATCTACTTCTGAAAAATAAGCCGTTGAAAACCCTATGGAATGCAGGTTCTACTCAAACACGTAGGGTTGCCTTGAGTCAGAATTGACTCAGTGGCAACTTTTTTTTTTTCTTATCTTCCTGAGAATGTCAATTTTAAGGTTAATTTGGTAAAAGAAACTTACTTCTGTGTGATTAAATCCAGGAGGCAGACTAGCATGGTGTTCAAATGTTAGACAAGACGAGAGCATGGATTCCGGCTTTGCTATTTATTAGCTTTGGGGGACCTACTTTTAGCTGCACTCTATTCATTGAGGTATTACAAAGCCCTGCTCAGGTTCAAGCATACGGAGCATAAACTCTATATCCCTTGATGGGGGCAGTGACAAGGTTCTGGACGAGCATGTTAGGCAGGAAATACGGTTGCCGCCATTTTGGAAAATACATTCTTCCATAGATGACTTCAAGATGTGTTTTCTCTGTAACTGAATTGATGGAGTTGCCATTTCCTGAAATGGGGAAGACTGTTGGAGGACCCCAGAACTTGACCTTATGCCTGAGGAAATCTCTGGGGCCACACAGAAACACCCAGAAGTCACCTCTTCTGCTAGTTCTTTTGCCTGGGTCTTTATGATGCTTAAGGACCTCCTCAGTCAGCTGCCACGTCACAGATGCCTCTGCCTCACTCTAGCTCATAATTTATTCCGCTTGGGGAATTATTTTCAAAGTTTCAGAGTCCATAAAATAGACGGATGTTGTATTTGATCGCGCCTGTAAGTTAGGTATTCTGTAAAATTACATTCGTTAAAACAAATGACTCCCCTGACTACTATGTATTGTTCTCCTAGAGCGCTCATCTGGGAGGATTTGAGGGGAGCGCGGGCTGTGAGCCGGAGTTACTTTACTGATGGTATTTTCTAGTACGTTCTGGTCTATTCATCCATCTCTTCTGCTCTTGCTTTCTGGGATGTTGTGTATTCAGGAACCAGTGGGTGGAGATGTAAATAGAGGCTACGGACAGTCCCAAACTGGTCGAGGGCTTAAAGCACAGGAGACAAACCTCCAGCCTTGCTGCCCAATACCTTTGCTCCTCCTTCACCTCTCAGAGTATGAGGGTCACCAGGGGTGTAAGTGCATGGGCTCTGGAATCACATGGATACTGGTTCAAATCTCAGCTCTGCCACTTAGCAGTTGTATTTTCCTGGATAGGTAACAAGGAGCCCTGGTGGCACAGTGGTTAAGCACTTGGTTGCTAACTGGAAAGTCGGCGGTCTGAACTCACCAGTTACGGCGAGGAAGAAAGATGCGGCAGTCTGCTTCTGTAAAGATTACAGCCTTGGAAACCATATGGGGCCGTTCTACTCTGTCCTGTAAGGGTTGCTATGAGTCAGAATCGAATCAATGGCAGTGGGTTTTGGTTTGGGTAAATAACAAATGGGCCCTGGAGACACAGTGATTAAGCACTCAGCTGCTAATTGAAAGGTCAGCAGTTCAAACCCACCATGGGAGAAAGATGTGGCAGTCTGCTTCCGTAAAGATCACAGCCTTGGAAACCCTATGGGGCAGCTCTGTGAGTCAAAATTGCATTGAATCGAATCGACTTGATGGCAACGGGTTTGGTTTTTGATGTTGGGTAAGTAACATAACCTGTTAGGCCTCTGTTTTCCCATCTGTAAAATGGGCTCGTAGCATCCTTTCCTCAAGGGCCTCATAGTGTTGGACACACAGTGAGTGCCACATCCACTCTGGTAACTATTCTCTTTCCTTAGGCTTTGTTCCTGTATGAGCTTCTGTCAAAGACAACAAGAAGGCCCGATGAGCTCCTGAGGTAGGAGAATGTAACTGGGGCTGAAGAGCCCTTGGGAGCCTTATGCCAGAGAAGTCTCATTTCCCAGGAGGGAGAGCTGGACAGTTATGTCTGTAGCCTGTTTCATATGAAACCTGCCTTCTCTTGCTCCTTCTTTGCTCTCTTCCCTAACCCTTCTTCTTTCTCCCAGGTCTGCTGTTTTGTTTTCCAGCGCAGGGCAGCTGGTCAAAGGTGTGCAGTGCTCACACATTGAGACCATGAGCTCGGACACCTTCCTGGCCCATTTCCAATATTTTGAGAACAACCTCTCCTTGCTATCACCATATCAGGTACTGTTAAACATTCTGCCGCTTCAGATTTCTCTGTCTACCCAGGTGCTGGGCTGGGTTGACTGTGGCATCTAAAGATACTTATGCCACTTGTCCAGATGCAACTAATGATTTGGGACCAAATGTTGAGGCAGGTCTTCTCCAGTTTATTTTTTTAAAGGTCTTAATACCCGTATTGCTGCAGTCAACGTTCCCACAGGTTGATCATTCCACACTCAGATTTGAACGTTAAAATGCATTTGTAGGACTTACTATTTTGCATGTTCATTATTATGTCCTCCTGGGACGGAATGTAATCCCTCCTCTAACATTCCTGTCCTTTCTAGAGGTAGCCCTGAACGTGAGCAATACTCTAAGAGAATTTTCTTTTTCGTTTAAAACTTCATTTACCAAACTGTTACAAATCCCAAAAAACCATTGCCATTGAGTCGATTCCTACTCGTGGTGACCCTATAGGACAGAGTAGAACTGCCCCATAGGGCAGCTCTCAAGGAGTGGCTGGTGGATTCGAACTGCCCACCTTTTCGGTTAGCAGCTGACCTCTTAACCACTAGGCCACCAGGATTTTCCCAAACTGTTATAGAGACTCTTTAACCCTTAGGGAGACCAGAGGCAGTAATTGACTTTTCATAGTATCTAAGCAAGTAAAAAGATCCCTGTGGTGCAGTTTGTGCTCGACTACTAACCTCAAGGCTGGTGGTTCGAA
Organism: Loxodonta africana; assembly: GCF_030014295.1. NCBI lineage: Eukaryota > Metazoa > Chordata > Mammalia > Proboscidea > Elephantidae > Loxodonta > Loxodonta africana. The sequence goes on from NC_087353.1 coordinate 78,805,736, forward strand.
TCTACCAGTGGCAGAAAAAAGACCTGGCGATCTGCTTCTGTAAAGATTAAAGATCCATTGTTGTTGAGCCAATTCCGACTCATAGTGACGCTATAGGACAGAGTAGAACTGCCCTATAGGGTTTCCAAGGCTGCAGTCTTTACAGAAGCAGACTGCTACATCTTTCTCCTTCAAAGCAGCTAGTGAGTTCAAACGAATGACCTTCTGGTTAGCAGGCAACCGCTTAACCATTGCGCCACCAGGGCTCCTTTTCGTAAAGATTACAGCCAAGAAAACCCTATGGAACATGGGGCACTTGGGATCACCAAGCATTGGAACCCACTTGATGGCAACGAGTTAAGGAAAGAGCATTTGGGCTTTGAGTGTAAACTCCTGGCTCTACAGAATCCTGAGAGTGAGCAAGTGAATATACCAGGTGTCTTCCCAACTCCATTCTAGCTCAGAATTAGAAGTTTCCCACTAGTGAATTCTCTCCCCAGAGGCAGGAAGTGTAAAGCTTGTTGTATTATACTGTGGGCTCATTAGGGGAATATGCAGTTTTAATGAAGCCCTGTCACTGTCTGTTATATCAGTGGTTCTCAAGAGTAAGCCCACATCAGCATCACCTGGAAGGCTTATTAAAACACAGATTGTCTCCCTCCCTCCCCCATCTCAGAGTTTCTTTATAGTAGATCTGGGGTGAGGCCTGAGAACTTGCATTTCTAACCAGTTCCCTGGTGAGAACCATTGCATGCTAATAAAAGCCCTGGCCAGACAGGGAAGGTGATACTGGATTAACTGGAAGGAGGTCAGACCCGCTTTGAGGAAGACCTACATGTTTGAGTATGAAGAGTTGCCCCGCCCCTGCAATGAACCCAGACTCTCTGCAGTTCTTGGAACCTTTCAAATACCAGTTAATTAGAACAATTGCATTTATTTTCATTTTTGCTGAAAATGCATAATCATAAAAAAAAGCAACAATACAGGTAAAGTAACATTTCTCGTAAGCCTGCCCAAAGGCAGTAGTTCTCAATGGAGCAGGAGGCAGTTTTGTCCTCCAGGGACATTTGAAAAAGCCTGGAGACATTTTTGGTTGTCACAAGGGCAGAAGAGGGGGCAGGGGAGGGGAAGATGCTGTTGACATCTGGTGGGTGGAGGCCAGGGATGCTGCTAAACATCCTACAATGCACGGGACAGCCCCCCAAAATAAAGAATTATCTAGTCCAATATTATCAGTAGTGCTGAGGTTGAGAAACCCTGGGTTAGAGGTAACTACAGTGAAAAGCTTGTTTATTGACTTTGAGACCCTTTTTTAATATATAAATCAGATTTTTATGTAATTTAAAAAACATAATTAAGCTTACACATACTGGTCTGTTTCACTTTGTATATAAAAAGAAGCCCTGCTGGCGCAGTGATTAAGTGCTCGGCTGGTAATCGAAAAATTGGCAGTTTGAACTCACCAGCTGCTCCGCGGGAGAAAGATGTGGCAGTCTGCTTTAGTAAAGATGACAGCCTCGGAAACCCTATGGGGCAGTTTTACTGTGTCCTGTAGGGTCTCTGTGAGTCAGAATTGACTCGACGGCAAAGCATTTAGTTTTTTTTTTTAATATATATGAAAAAGGGCATGTATATCATTCCATATTAATTTATGTAAATCTACCTTATTAAACCGAAATAGTTGCATAGTATTCCATTGTATGTTTAAACCATTGTTTATTTAACCGATCCCTATTGAGGGACATTAAAGTTATACCTCACTTTCTTGCAGTTATAAACTGTGAGGTACATCCTCAGATGTAAATTTTGCCTCTGTTTATTTTGTCAGTTTCCTCATCCATAAAATGGGCACAATAACGGTACCTACATCATAGGATGTTACGTTAAAGAAATGAACGTGTATAAAGCACTTAGAACAGTGCCTGGCACACGAAAAGCACTATTTGTGATGATTTGGGACCAAATATTGAGCCAGGTTTATAATAATGATACAGTAATAATAGGAGCCCTGGTGGCCAGTGGTTAAATGCTCAGCTGCCCGCCAAAAGGTCGGCTGTTTGAATTCAGCAGCTGCTCCATGGGAGGAAGATGTGGCAGTCTGCTTCCCTAAAGATCTACAGCCTTGGAAACCCCGTGGGGCAGCTCTACTTTGTCCTATAGGGTCGCTATGAGTCAGAATTGACTTGATGATAATGGGTTTTGGAGAGTAATAAAAATTATTTGTAACCATAATTATTATTGAACTCAATTCCTAGAACTGCTTCATTCTTTCAGGTTAATTGCTTGGCGTGGAAATACTGGCAAGTTTCCAGGTCTTCTATGCCGCCATTTCTTTTGGCCACACTCCCGTAAGTGAACATCGATCCCACTTTCTGGCTCAGTAGTAAAACTGGTGGGAATCACTCAAGTCAAAGTGATTCTCTCCTCTTGGGTCTTCATAAGGAATCAGAGGTTGAGCAGAGGATGTCTTAAGACAGTTAATTTCTTGAGGACCAGGATTTAGACTCTGAGCCCCACATAGACATTTCAGAAGACCCTCTTGCTTTTTTTTTTTCCTGGAACTTAAAAACCAAAGCAAAAGCAGCTAAGTCTGAATGAGTGCCAGCGAAGCAAGTCCTGTCTGGGCTGGCCTCAGCTGTGTCCATGATCCAGGGAAACCAGGGTGGATGTGAGCAGTGGGCATTTCTCCTGGATACTCAGACTCCAGGCCTATGGGGAAGCCCTGCTTTTCAAACACTGCCTGGACACTGTTTCTCTCCTTTTCTCCTTCTTCATTTCTTTCTCCTGCCTCCTCCTGTTCTTGTCTTCATTCTTTCAATCAGATGAGAGCTTACTCTGTGCTAATTCTCAGAGATAACAAAATTTTTTCCAGTTTAAGAGGTTACGATCTCATGTGGGAAAAATAGATGAGCAGGAAGCCAATTATAATATCAAGTTGATATTTGGTTGAAAATGACAGAATCTTAACTCAAACTGCCTTAGATGATAGGAGGGAATTTTTGGTTCAGATAACTGGAAAGTTCAAGGGTGGACTTCAGGCATAGCTGGATCCAGGGGTTCAAATGATGTCATTTGTCTCCCTGTCTCTTGCCCTAGTTTTCCACTGTTGACTTCACTCTTAGGCAAGTTCTTTCTCTCTGGTGCCCCCTGGCAGTTCATCTTCCTAGATTCATATTCAAGGAAAAGGGAAAGACTTTCTTCCCATCATTCTTAATAAAAGTAATGAGTTCAATGTTTCTTGGCCTAATTTGAGCCACTTTGCTCCCCTCAAACCAATCACTGGAGTTGGGAGGATGGGTAGCTTTGACTGACTTGTGTTGCACCCCCGTCTGTATTGCACCCCTGCAGCTGGGCATGGAATTGGCTCCACCCTCTTAGACTTAAAGTGAAGGGGGTGGTTCTTCTTGAAAATCAGCTGTAATGGACACTGGGCACAGAGGAGGGACTATCTCCTTCAGACTGGAGAGTCAGGGGAGACTGAACTAAAGCTCGAGAGAGTTTAAGGTGGGTACTCCAGGCAGCTCACAAGAGACATCTCATTCAGTGGTGGATGAGGAAAGCAGAGCACTCAGGGGAACACACAGCGTGTGCATGCAGAGTAGCTGGGAGAGGGTAGGCCAGAGAAATAAGGGCAGCCCGATCACGAAGGGCCTCTTGTGGTACTCTGAGCTGTTTCACCTGCACTCTGGGTATAGCCATCAGATGTATGTTTCAGAAAGATCTTTGCCCCTGTCTGTGTAGAGGAGGGAATGCAGGGGGCCTGGCTGGAACAAGGGAGACAGCGGTAGCTTATTTTAGTAACCCAGACGTTGGTGTGGTTGGCTTCTTCCACTCATCCATGTCTCAGCTGCCTTAGAAGGGGCTCCCCTGTTACTGCCATCATTGTTCTCTATTACAGAACCATTTTATTTTCCTCTTTATGTTTATCACTAGCTGAAATGTTTCATTCATTGGTTTGTGTGTTTTCTTTCCCCCACTAGAATGTAAGCACCATGAAGGCAGGGGCCACTCATGCCTTGTTCATTGCCGTACCTGGTGTCTAATATAGCACTTGACATGCAGTAGATAAGGAGCCCTGGTGGCGCAGTGGCTAAAGCAATCGACTGCTAACTGAAAGGTCAGCAGTTTGAAACCACCAGCAGCTCAGGGGGAGAAAGATGTGGCAGTCTGTTTCCGTAGAGATTTATAGCTTCGGAAACCCTATGGGGTTGCTATGAGTCGTAGATATTTGTTGAATGAATGAAGAAATAAATAAGACAGTGGGAGTGGAGAGGTGAGAACAGACTTGAATGATATTAAGGAGATAGCAATGATAGATTTAGGAATAACCTAGGCTAGCACAGAGAAGGAGTCCCTGGATGGTATGAACTGTTTATGTGCTCGGCTGCTAACCAAAAGGTTGGAGGTTTGAGCATATCCAGTGGTGCCTCGGAAGATAGGCCTGGCAATCTATTTCCAAGAAATCAGCCAATCTAAACTCTGTGGAGTACTGCTCTACTCTGACACACGTGGGTTATTATGAGTTGAAACCGACTCAGCAACAGGTGGTGGTGAGGAGAGAGGAGGAAGAACATGTACCTGTTTGAGGGAAGGTGTCGAGTTTGGCTTTGGAATATTCAAATGGTGATGACGAGCAGGCTCATAGTTTTAGGGAGTGTTTCTCAACATTTATTTTTAAAACAGCTTTATTGAGATATAATTCACATACCATGAAACGTATCCATTTATAGTGTACAATTCAATGGTTTTCAGTATATTCAAAAATATGTGCAACGATAACGACAGTCAATTTTAGAGCATTTTCATTATCACAAAGGGAAACCCCATGTCCCGTAGTCATCAGTCCCCTGCCAGCCCCACCGCACTACCCTCAGCAACCACTGATCTACTTTCTGATTCTATAGATCGGCCTATTCCAGACATTTCATAGAAATGGAATCATATAATAAGTGGTCTTCTGTGTTTGGCTTCTTTCACTTAGTATAGTGTTTTCAAGGTTCATCCATGTTGTAGCGTGTGTTAGAATTTCATTCCTTCTTATGGCAGAATAATATCCCATTGTATGGATACAGCAATATAGGACATTTTGTTTATCCATTTGTCTCAAGTTCTTTAACTATAATCACCCCCTAAGGAGAAAAATTTAATTTCTCACAGCAAGAGAAATTATAAACTAAAGAGTAAGAGTTTGTCAAGTACAATTGAGCTTTACAGGGTCAAAATCATTGTAATATATATATATATATTTTTAATTTTTATCCCCAAGAACCAGTTTTCTCCCCATGAGAGAAGGGATTGCCTCTGTTGGTAATACATGGATGGTCAGGAGCTTAGGAGAGTGTTCTGGGCAGGAGATGATGGAGTTTGGAGTCTTTGCTCTTGTTTTTCTCTACTGTCTCCCCATCTTTCTTCCTTAATTTCTATTTTAGTCTCTCTCCTCTTTGTGTCTTTCTTTTCCATTTTTTCCTTTCCTCTCTCCTCTTCTTACCCCAACCGGTACACCAGTCAACATAAGTTTGTGGAGAACCAATTCTCTGATCAGTGGTGCTGGGACATAGAAAAGAAGCATGACGGGAAATTTGTTTCCTGCCATAGAAGGAGCAGCGTGGGTGGGATTAACCACCAAAAAGAGGCACAAAAATTGCCGGGGAGAGTTTATGTTAATGGGGGAGGAACAACTCAGAAAAAGAGGTGAGAATGGTTGCACAACTCAGAGAATGTAATCAGTGCTACTGAGTTGTGTAGAAACTGTTGAATTGGTGTATGTTTTGCTGTGTATATTCTCAACAACAACAACAACCAAAAATGAACTATATATATACATAAACCACTGGGGAGAAAAACATTTAAATAACAGCCTTGTGATAAGCTCTGGGCACGTGGGCCCGGAGTTCAGCGGCGAATACAGAGCAGCCAACTTTTCCCTCCTCCTGTACTCCCCATCTCTCTCCAGGGCCCGCTACTTGGCTTCAGTCCCAGCTTCCCAGTGTGTGCCCTTTGTGATCAGCCTGGGCAAAAGTCAATTGGACTCCTTGGTTTTAGATTCTCACAAAAAGAATTTGGTCCTCAGGAAAGTGCAGCAGTGCCTGGTAAGGACACTTTTCCTGGGTGAGACTTTCTCTGCTGTTCCTTCCCCTCTGGTGTCTGTGGACAGACATCATGGGGAACCCTCAAAGGGATCTGGCAGGGGTCTTGCCTGCTGTGATGGCTAGAGGTCTGACTAGGGAATTTCAGAGCTGGCTGGGACTATTTTGGCCCTTGGTTGTGGAGACTCCCAATTCCAGAAGAGAAAAGGCCAATCTAGAGGATAGGAAAGAGCTCTGTACTCAGAGTCTGGAGTCTAGACTTGGATTCTAGAATGCCTCTGCCAGTGATTAGTTATGTGGTTTTGGGACAAGTCATTTCTCCTCCCTGAGCCTCAGTCTCCTCATCAATAAGATGGGTGTAGGATTATTGAGGGGACGAAATAGGCAAGGCATTGCTTAATGCAAAGGCCCAGTGGTCAGACCCTGGAGCCAGATAGTCTGGGTGTGAATCCCAGCATTGCCACTAGCTGGTAGTTTCTTTAAAAAGCAGATAATATTAGTACCTACCTCTTCTGGTTGGAAACCCTGGTGGCTTAGTGGTTAAGTGCTACAGCTGCTAACCAAAAGGTTGGCAGTTCGAGTCCGCCAGGCACTCCTTGGAGACCTTATGGGGTAGTTCTACTCTGTCCTGTAGGGTTGCTATGAGTTGGAATCGACTCGACGGCAACCAGCTTGGGCTATTCTGGTTTCTTTGAGGATGAATGTGTTAAGACCTGCAAACGTTTATAACAGTATGTGGCACATAGTAAGCCTTCAGTAAATGTTAGTGATTTTTGTCATTTTGAAAGGCTGTCGAGTGCTCTGCAAAGTTTGAGGTGCTGTTTTTATTACTGTTGTAGAATTATTATAATGGTTGATGAAATCTGAAATATCCCCAGAGCAATAACAACAATGACAACAATGGCTCACATTTATTGAGTGTCTATGATGTGCCAAGACTTACCCATAACTGCTCCCCACTGGGGTTTTCCAAACTTCTGAGGCTTGCATCCAGGAATAAAATCAGGCCGGTGCCACCTATTACCAGTCCACCGCAGGGCAGCCAACTGAGATCCCAGAATCTTTACAAGGTTTGCGATTGGGAAGTCCTTTTGAAGGGATCATGATCTTGAGCCCTGCTCTATCCTCTCATCAGCTTCACTTGTCGGTTTCAGAACGACTCCACTGCCGACGAGTACGCCGTGGACATGCTGGGGAGCCTGCTCTGCCACTTGCCGGCAGCCATCATGGAGCACGGGATCACGCCCAGGGCCTGGGCTACCGCCCTGCACGGCCTCAGAGACTGTGCAGACCTCAGCCCGGAGCAGAAGGCTGTGGTGCGGCGCAGGCTCCTGGAGCAGCACGGGTGAGTGTCAGGCGTGGCAGCGGGGGTGTGGGTGTGGTGGGTGAAAGGGCACCTGACCCCTTAGATACTTAGGTTTCTTCTTTTGGCCTCAGATTCCCTGTAAAGTAAGAGCAATAGTAGGTATTCTGTAGGCCTCACACAAGACACCAGGACACTTGGCATAATGGACTGGAGTTTTGAAAAGATGGCACCTTACAAATGTAACATGGTGCTATTATTATTTTTTTAATTTAATAATGATGATGGTGATGCAAGCAATGGAGGCACTGTCAGCTCTGGGTGAGGGAGAGCTTCCTGGAAGAAGACAGGATGGTTCTGTCCCATGCAGGGTTTTCTGAGCTTAGGTTGGATATTTGAGTAGGACAGACAACAAATGTTTGAGTGATTACTGTGTCCCAGGCACCTGTCACCAAACCTGCTGCATGGATTCTGACTCATGGTGACCCTCTAGGACAGAGTAGAAATGCCCCATAGGATTTCCAAGTCTGTAATCTTTATGGAAGCAGACTGCCACTTCTGTGGACCTGGGTTCGAACCACTGACCTTTCAGTTAGCAGCCGAGCCCTTAACCACCAGGTGTCCTGTGTCCCAGGTGCTGAACTCTTAGTGTTTAAGGGTGTGGACTTCAGAGCAGGACTCCTTGAGTTAAAATTTTGTTTCTATCACTCACTGGCTCTTAAGAAATTTTTAATTTTTTTGTACTTTTAATTTTTGCATCTGTAGAATGGGGACAGTAATCGTCCCCATAGGGTTGTTGTGATGATTAAATGAGTGAATACATGTAAAGATTGTGGAACAGTGCCTGGCACACAGTGCTGAGTATGTGATAACTATTGTTATCATTAGTAGTGCTGAAGAGACAGCGGTTATAAAGGTGGGTATGGTTTCTGTCCTCATAGAACTTAGAATTTAGTGGCTAATGTTTTTAATCAAAGAATGGGGGAGGGGGGCAGTATCTCTTTGGCCAGGGCTGGTTCTCCTCTATTCTAGACAGAGTCTGTCCCTGCTAACTGGGCAGACCACCCTTAGAGATGTCACCAAATATAGCGTGATGCACTTCACTTTGGACATTGGAGACCTGTATTAAAAAAAAAAGTGGCTACTGGGTCAATGTTGTTATTTTCCTGTCAAGTTCAAGAGGAAATCTTGACTTACTTCAAGAAAAGTCTGTTTTGCTAATTTAAAAGAAATGTATCTCTACAATTCTATTGAGGAAGGGGAGGAAGAAAACACTGTGATGTAAATAACAAAAAAGCAATTCAAACTTAAAAAAGTGGGGATTTATTGAGTTTAGAAATGGAGTGCAATGGGGATTTATTGAGTTTAGAAATGGAGCGCAATGGAATACTCCAGGGGTGGACTTCAGGAATGGCTGGATTCAGGGGCTCCAATTATATCAGCAGGAATACGTTCCATTTCTCAGCTCTGTATTGGTGTGGACTTAATTTTCTCCACTTTGTGACAGGAATTGCCCCCCAAATCCTCCTTACTGCTAGAAATCTCAGGGGGGAAAAAAAACAGCTTCTCTGGTAATGCCCTCAAAATTTCCATGGATGATTCTGTTTGGCCAGCTTGCATCATATGCCCATTTTCTTGGTCAGAGAGATGGGGCCACGCAACAGCCTCTTCAGGTATAAGTATGATCTGTTCCTGAAAGAAAAGGATGCTGGTGGACGAGGGGAACAGATATTTATTAAAACTTTATTTTTCACCTTACCGCTTATTATCTTTTCTTAGACTCCCTCAGAACTGGACAGCTGAGACCACGAAGGACTTGGGACCTTTTCTGGTGCTTTTTTCAGGAGATGAATTAAGCTCTATCACCACAAAGGTACCTCTTAAGAAAGCAGAAGGAATTTGAAGGGGACAGGAAGTAGTCTCCTTCCATGGGTGGAGGCTGGGGAAGTAGTAAATATTTGCTGCACAATAATCGAATCTATCACAAAGCGCATCCACACACTCTCAATACCTCTACTTGTACCCACGAGACACTCGTTCTCACATATGCTTAGCAAGGCCTTACACATGGAACGTCACCCAGACTCACATATGCCCTGTACACGTTCTTACGTCCAGTCATAATAAAATCATTTCCTGGGTGTCCAAACATAGAGTCATAAACACTGGATGTGTAAATTATATATATTGATCTAATCTTCCTGAATTAACTTTTTAAACTGAAAAAGCCTTGCATCAACATGGTGAAGTCTCAAAAAGTGTAGAATAAATGAAAACTGAGTTGCAGAAGAATCTATATGGCAAGATACTAGTTAAAGTTTAAACATATGCTAAACAATTCTATATTTTGTTTATACGTTCATACCTAGAAAAGAGAAATTTCATAGCATACGTGAGAATGGTTAATGCCAAATTCCTGGTTACTTCTGGGGAAGGAGGGAGGCAAAAGGTAAGGGAGGGACCGATAGAGTCTTCGGTTGTATTTGTGATGTGTTATTTCTTAAGCTGAGTGGTGGGCATATGGGTGTTTTGTTGTATTATTCTTTATACCTTTTTATGCCTGAAATGTTTGACGAAATAAGCAATGCATGTTCCCAGTTAAAACAAATCCCAACTCAACCAAAGGATATATGATGAAAAGCAAGCCTCCCTTCTACCTGACACTTCTAGTTCCCCAGCCTCCCTCCTCAGGTACAATTGCTGTTCCCACTTTTTTCTGCATTCTTTCAGAAAAACCCTACCCAATGCCTATACACACTATCACTTTTAAAAATACAAAATGGAAAATACCATTCAGTCTGCTACGGGTGTTGCTTTTACAAGTTAAGTACTTATCTTAGAGCAGTTGCTTTCAACCTTAGCTGCACATTAAAGACAGTCCCCAAAGGACAGATATTTTAGGCTCTCGCTAAAATGAAATACCTAGGATAGGCATAAAGAGATCAGAGTTTAACACTGGTTGCCGGAGGCAGGAGAGATGGGAGGAAAGGGAGGAATCATTGTTTAGGTAGCATTGAGTTTTTGTTTATGTGTTCCCCACATTTTTTTTTTCTGGGTGATTTGCATTTTTCCCCAGAAAAATGGCCAATGGATATTGGAGATGGTTGCACAACCTGACTGATGTTAATTGGTCTCACTGAAATTGTATACGTGAAAATTGTTGAAATGGCGAATGTTGTGATATTTGTATTTTTACAACAATAAAAAAAATCAACTGGAAAGATTTAAAATGGACTGACACAGAACAAGCCAGAATCTCTAGAGGTGGGATCTGGGTGACTGTAAAATCCCTGGGTGATTCTTATGTACAGCCAGGGTTGAACTACTGGCTTAGACTGTGACTCTAATTCTGAAGATTAGCTCTAGAATAGAAAGAGGAACTCTAATCCGAGTGGTGCTTTTCCCTTTGAGGGAACTGGGCCACAGTGGCATGTAGATAGATGCATGAGAAGGCTTGCTTAATTGTCTGAGTTCATGGACAGGTCTTCCAACAATACCCTAAATCTTGACAAAGTGCCTTAGTTATAAATGAGAAATACTCACTTTCTCCAAAGCAACCAGAGCCTCTCATTGCTGGTTCAGAAATCCTCCTTCTCCTTTTAATGAAAATATAAAATTAAAAGCAGTACCAAACCAAAAAAGGGGTAGGCATACCTACATTTTTGGTAGATAGTATCAGATTGTCTTGCAAACAGTCCCACAGAAAAATGAGTGTGATCATTTACTACATCTTGGCAAGCATTGGGTATTATTACTTTGTTTTATTTTTGACAATCTGATGGATGGAAAATGATGTATCTTTATGTTATGTAGCATTGATTGGATTACTGTTGAAGGTTATTATAGGATTCTGTAGATACCAGGTTAGTTGGGCTAGGGATAAAATTTATAGGAGAAACTTCTGTAAAGAAAACAAAGCAGTAAACAGTGTTACAGTTTAAACACTTTAAACTCTGATTAAACTAGTGTGGCCATGTGCTTTAATTATTATTTGTTCTTCCTCTTTCATCCCCTTTCCCCCACATAGTTCCCTGATATCTTTCAACAAACAGCTTCCAAGATGACCAGGACCCTGCCCCCCAAAGAATTCCTCTGGGCTGTCTTTGAATCTGTTCGAAACAGCAGTGATGAGAACCCCAGCTCTGACCCCAGCTCTGGTGAGTGTTTCTGAGGAGGAATATCCCTGGGGGCGTTTGATCAAAGAAGTGTCACAGTTCATCGTGGGTTCACCTTTGGTGATCATCTCTCTGAGCATTTGCCTCAGCCTCGTCTGTAGCCTCTAGGTGGGCACTATGGTTTCTTCTGTTTCCTCCGTGAAGGAAACTAAAGTTTAGAGAGATTAAAGGACTCCGCCAAAGTCACAGGGCTAGTTAAGTGGCAGATCTTTGATTTATACTGGTGGTGTATTGCACCAGCTCGTGATGCCCTTGGAGGCCAAGCAGTCCAGTTGCAACATTGTAACCCCCCTGTGGTGTGCATGTGGATATGCGGAAGTTAGGCTTGCCACACGCCTCGGGGAGGGGAAGCTCTGTGCCGGCGCATATTCCAAGTTTTCTTATGTTGTCTGGGTATTAATTACTGCTGTCCTTGTAGTAATTGATGAATTAGCAGAAATTACTATTTGGTTTTATTTTTGTTAATTTTACTGTGTGTGTATGTGTGTGCATTCACTCAACAAATATTTGCTGCCAGGCTCTATTCTAATCAGTGATAAGATCAAGTCCCTGATGTTCTATTAAGCCATTTTTTTCCTCTCTAATTCTGTTGTCAAAACAAAACCTATTGCTGTTTTTTTTTTTTTTTTTTTTTTGTAGAGTCCATTCCTACTCACAGAGACCATATAGGACAGAGTAGAACTGCCCCATAGGGTTTTCAAGACTGTAATCTTTGTGGAAGCAGGCTGTCACATCTTTCTCTTGAGGAGCGGCTGGTGGGTTTGAACCACTGACATCTCGGTTAGCATCTGAGTGCTTAACCATTGTACTACCAGGGTATCACTGAATCCTATTTTCACTGGGGGTGGGGTGGAGAGTTTATAAGCTATCGGTCTTTTCTCCTCTTGAAGTGGATTGTGATATAGATGTTCGAGGACCACCCCTGGTACCCTTGATTTGGCCCTGTCTCACTTCTTGATTGGAGCCAAGCGAATTTCCATTAAAGGTGCAACAAGAAGGGAGTGGCCACAGGGCTTGCGAAATGCCCTGGCCCCAGGTAGTGCAGGTCAGTCTGCGAGCATGTTTTGCACTTAGCTGCTAAGACAAGAAATCTAGAATTTCTTTTAACACAAAGAGCCTTTTTTTTTTTTCCCCCAGGTTGGGCAAATCTAGGCCAGCAGAGGCAATATTTTACTTGCATGTTGATGGGTAACTGGTTTGGTCAGGTAAGGCTCAACTTATGCAAAGACCATAAAGAATGGGCTTCCCCTGTTGCTCAGGAAATGGGCTCCTCCCTCCTGGGACAGGAAGGCCACAGCCCCCCACGATAATATTTCTTGTATTGTGCTTTAAGTGAAAGTTTACAGCTCAAGTTAGTTTCTCATACAAAAATTTATACACACATTGTTATGTGACCCTACTTGCTATCCCTGTACTGTGAGAGCACACTCCTTTCCACTCTGGATTCCCATGTCCATTCAACCGGCTTCTGTCCCTCTCTGCCTTCTCATTTCACCTCTGGACAGGAGCTGCCTGTTTAGTCTCATGTATCTACTTGAATTAAGAAGCACACTCTTCGTGAGTATCATTTTTGTCTTATAGTCCAGCCTAATCATTGTCTGAATAGATTGCTTCGGGAATGGTTGTAGCACTGGGTTAACAGAGAGTCTGGGGGCCATGTCTTCTGGGGTTCCTCTAATCTCAGATCATTAAGTCTGGTCTTTTTACTTGAATTTGAGTTCTGCACCCCATTTTTCTTCTGCTCTGTCAGGGACTCTCTGTTGTGTTCTCTGTCAGGACGGTCATTGGTGGTGGCTGGGCACCACCTAGTTCTTCTGGTGTCAGGCTAATGGAGTCTCTGGTTCACTTGGCCCTTATTGTCTCTTGGGCTAATATTTTCCTTGTGTCTTTGGTGTTCTTCATTCTCCTTTGCTCCAGATGGGTTGGGACCAATTGATGCATCTTAGATGGCTGCTCTCTAGTTTTTAAGCCCCCTGACCCCTACTATAATTTTGATGGAAGGCAAATCATCCTACAAATTGGATAGGAGTGATCCTTCCTCATAATCCTGGACTCCTTAATGCTGGGTTGCAAACTCAAATGCGTAGGTGGGGCCAGACAGGTAACATAAATAGTAAGAATGGCTAATATTTATTGAGTGCTTACTGTATGACTGGCACTGTTCTATGTGCTTTATTTATATTAACATATATAGTCCTAACAACAATCCTATGAGGTAATGTATCCCCATTTTATAGATGAGGAAACTGAGGTACAGAGGGGTTAAATAGCTTTGGATTTAAACCTAAATCCAGAACTGTTCACCACCAGCTTCTACTGCCCTCAAGGGGTTCAAAGTCCAGTTATAATTTTGCAAAGATTCTACTGTGTGCATGTGGGTATGCAAAAAGTTAGAATTTCCACTATTTTGTTACCAGAAAAATTAGCAAGAAATGACAGAAGTGGGATTCAAACTGGCCCCTGCGTCTGCTATACTGCCTCTCATGAGTAAATACAACTGGAGAAGAATATGGTCTCTATTTGCCTGAAGCAACAGAGGAAGAAGGAGAGTCAGGAATAGGAGGAGGATATGGAATGTGTGGCTAATTTTCTCCATGAACGACTGTCTCCTTTGCTATGAGACCAGATGGTGCCTGGCTACTGTTACTGAACATTTTGATAAAAGATTCTATAGAAAAATCCTGACCAAAAGGGGGGAAATGTAGAACAGAATTTAAAATTCTTATGGACTCCAGACTTTCTGGAGCCATGGAGGCTAAATGAACCCCTGAAACTATTGCCCTGACATAATCTTTAAGACTTAAACTAAAAATATCCCCTGAGAGAGAGAGAGAGACCCATTGCCATCTAGTAGTTTCTGACTCATAACGACCCTATGGGACAGAGTAGAACTGTCCCATAGGGTTTCCAAGAAATAGCTGGCTAGTGGATTCAAACTGCCGACCTTTTGGTTGGCAGCTGAGCTCTTAATCACTGCTCCACCAGGGTTCCTCTACTTCTGAAAACCAAACAATAGTTTAGTTTAACTACTAAAGAACGTCTTACAAAGAATGTCTGCCTTGAGCATTGTGCTCTTTTAAGATCTTTCTATATGGGATCAAATTGACAACAGCCACTAGACGGATTAGATAGGAACCTTAGAGAACAGTGAGTTTATGTTAATGAGGGAGGAAGAATTCAGAAAAGGAGGATGAGAATGGTTGCACAACGAGAAGAATGTAATCAATGTCGTTGAATTGTACATGTAGAAACCGTTGAATTGGTGTATGTTTTGTTGTGTATATTTTCAACAACCACCAAATAAATCAAAAAAGAAAAAGAAATAGACTAAAATTCCCTGAAATTCTCTGTCCTCCGTTCCTAACCTGCTTCTCCGCATTCTTCAGGTTGCCATGGAGTTGCTGCTCCCTCTACGGATGACATCCTCAAGTTGGCCGAAGCCAATGCCTGCTGGACCCCCGACGCCCTGCTCTGCATGGGGGAGGACACGTTCATTAGGAATGTGGAGCTTCTGGGCACGATCAAGGGTTTCAGCCGGCCTCAACTGATAGCCCTGAAGGAGAAGGCAATACAGGTAGAGCCCACGTCAGAGGGGGAAGCATTAAACAGAGGGGAAAACCAACAGCTGCAGCTTTTCTGTGCATAGATAGAGCCCTCCTCAAGGGGTGTTCCCTATGTTAAAATTTCACCGCATCAGCTTAGTGGTATACTTGTGATTTCCTCATCTGAGAAATGGGGAAGTTTCTAGCTCCCCCTTCTTAGCACTGTGTCGGGGAACGATGGATCTTGGTGCATAGTGAATGCTCAGTGAATCAGATTCTGTGTGTGTTTCTGGTGCCTCTGACCGTAGTGGTTCCAGGGACTGTGCCCTTTTTCCCTCCACTCGGATAAGCTGAACTGCTGCTTGCCTCAGGCCTTCTGAGAATCTGCTGCAGATTCACCTGGAAATGTAGCAAAAAGGAGTAAAAAGAGGACTAGAAGTAGTTTGCCAGCTTTAAAAAGGTCATTTTCGTGGCCTGTTTTGGGTCCTAGCTGTTAGGATAGTTGTGGAATGTCTCATTACCCCTGTGGGGTTAAAAAAAAAATTAAATTCCTTAAAATTATATTTATAGTTGTATTTTTCAAAAAAGGTATAAGTAGTCCGGATTTATTGGAGAAAAGTCAGAAAATAATAAAGAAGAAAATCAGTCATAATCCTTTATCCAGAGATAAGTATTGTTAATATTTTGGTATATAGCTTCCCAGACTTCTGTTTATAGGTGTGAAATATATTTATGTATTTCACATATAATTATATATGTGCATACACATACACACATATATACATAAAACAAAATATGGTATCATATTCACTTACTATTTTATAACTTGCTTTCCATACCCAACAGTATGGAGTGGGTATTTTTCCATATCAGAAAAATAAATATCTATTACTATTTTTAAATAGCCATATATTTCAATTTATGGCTGGATCTTATTTATTTAGCCAATTGTTAGATTTTTAGGTTGTTTGTATCTTTTTTCATGCTACAAGGAATGTATTTCCACCTGTATCATTGGGCACTTGTCTCATTATTTCCTTAGGCCAAATTCCCAGAGGTAGAATTTATGGGTCAAAGAGCATAAAAATTTAAAAAGCTTTTAGTGCATATAGCCAAACTGCCCTCTAAAAAACAGTTCATATTCTCAGTAGCATCAAATGAGGGTATTCTTTACCTCATGTCTTTCCAGCACATAAACAATAACTGTTTTTACTCCTTGCCAAAACGATGGGCCAACTTGGTATTCTTTGATTGTTTTTAATTTACATTTCTGTAATTTGACTGAGAATGAACCTTTTCCCGTATATTTATTTCTGCTTTCGTAAATTTCCTGTTCCTGTCTTTTGTCTATTTTTCAATAAAAGTAGTCATGTTTTTCTTATGGATTTATAAGAGAGCTTCATATATTAAGGAGATTTACTCTATGTCTGTTTTAAGTGTTGTCACTAATGTTTAGTCTGAGCTGGCTTTTTTTTTCACCTGAAGGTTTGGGATGTGCCATTTTACTGGAGACAGCACCATATTGTCTCCCTGGGACGCATTGCTCTGGCTCTTAATGAGAGTGAGTTGGAGCAGCTGGACCTCAGCTCCATTGACACAGTGGCTTCCCTAAGCCAGCAGACAGAATGGACCTCAGGACAGGTAGGTGGATGTTGCTATATCTGTAAATTATTCTATTTCTCTTAATTTAGTTTGTTTTCTTTGGCATCCTTGAATATATAAATAATATTTGTAACAGCCGCTTTAAAATCCTGGCTGCTAATTCCATCATCTCCGTCATTACTGAGTGTTTCTATTGATTGATTTTTATCCTAGTTATGGGTCACATCTTTCTGCTTATTTGAAAGCTTGGTAATTTTGATTGAATGTTGGCCATTGTGAATTTTATGTTGTTGAATGCTGGATTTAGTTGTATTCCTTTAAAGAATATTGAGCTTTGTTCTGGCATACACTTAAGTTATATTCGATTCAGTTTGATCCTTTTGAGGCTTTCTTTTAAGCTTTATTAGGACAGGTTCAGAGTAGCCTTTATTCTGTGGTCAATTTACGCCATTACTAAGACGTGATTTTTCTGAGGACTCTACTTAATTCCCCATGTGTTTTAAGAGCTGTCCACTCTGGCTGGTGGGATTGTGAACTATTCCCAGCTCCATGTGATCTCTGGGAATTGGTCAGTCTACTGCTTTCTGATGGCTCTTTCCCTTTCTATGTGGAGTTTCATCCCTTGAGTGCAATCAGTACCCAGACAAAGACTTGAGAAGACATCTCTGCAGTTATCCAGAGCTCTCTCTTTGTGCAGTTTTCTCCTCCTTAGTACCTTCCCCCACAAATTCTAGGGGGCCCGGCCTCTTTGAACTTGGCTGTTTGTATCCTCAACTCAGCTGGACCATTGGACTTGCTGGGGTTCCCTTCCCTGCCCTGTGGCTTCAAAAGTGTCTTTAGACAATAGAGCTAGGGCAATTTTTTAGGGCTTATCTTGTTTGTTTTCCTTCTTTCAGAATCACAGTCCCTGTTGTCCAATGTTTGAATACAGTTGTTCCATATATTATGTTCAGCTTCCTAGTTGTTTATAGTGGGAGGGAAATTGCTGTGACCGTTCATCCTTCATGCTTAAGCAGGAGTTCTCCCCGGAATTTTAATTGTTTCCATTGCGAGAGAAGTTTAAGGTGTGTAATACCGTTATCTTTGTTTTCAGGCAGCTATCCCTCAGTCATCATTTTCAGCACTAGGCTTACATACTGTCAGGTTAGCATTCACACACACACACACACACACACACACAAAGTGGCTTTTTTATCATTAGTTCTTGAAAAAGTCCAACACTGACTCCATTCATATACTTGCCCACCACGGAACAATCACTCTGGCCAGAGGCAGATGTGTTGGTAGGCCAGGCATGCATCAGGGAGTGGAGTCTGTCTTAGCATGAACACATGAACTGTGAGTGGAGAATTGTTTGGTAGTCTGAATAAAGGAGTCCTCGTGGTGCAATCGTTAAGTGTGTGGTTGTTAACCAAAAGGTCAGTGGTTCAAACCCACCAGTGGCTCTGTAGGAGAAAAGACCTGGTGATCTGCTCCCATAAAGATTATAGCCTAGAAAACCCTATATAGGAGTTCTATTCCATCATATAGGGTTGCTGTGAGTTGGAATTGACTCGGCAACACACAACAATAACCCAAAACCAAAAAACCATCTGAACAATGGCACCCCAGAGATTAGATATGTCCATGACCTAATCCTCAGAACATGTGGGTATGTTACTTTATATGGAGAAGGGAATTTGCAGATGTAATTAATTGAGGGATCTTGAGATGGGGAGGTTTTCCTGGATTACTGGGTTATATGATGAACCCAATGTAGTCACAAGGGTCCTTATAAGAGGGAGATAGGAGGGTCACAGATACAGAAGATGATGAAATTATGGAAGGAGTGAGAGAAAGAGATTTGAAGATTCTGTGTCACTGGATTTAAAGATGGAGGATGGACCATGAGCCAAGGAATATAGGTGGCTTCTGGAAGCTAGAAAAGGCAAGGAAACATATTCTCCCCTAGGGCATCTAGAAGGAATGTAGCCCTGCTGACCCATTTTAGGACTTCTGACCCCCAGAACTGTAAGATAATGAATTTGTGCCGCTAACTGTGCAATTGTTACAGCAGCAATAGGAAACAAATACAGAGGGGTCCCCCAAAGGAAAAACATGGTGTTATTATCAAACAAGGAAGAATGAGTGCTGGGCAGGCAAAACCAGTACATGTCCCCTACTCTGATGAGATTTTTGTAATCGGGGTTGCCATGTCACATAACTTTGAGTGGTATCATTCAAGTAATAGTGTGAATGGTGTCCCTGGAGTTGGGCAACATGGAAGTTTTGGTCATGAGGAATGTCTTAGTTTCCAAGTGCTGCGATAACAGAAATACCACATGTGAGTGGCTTTAAAGAACAGAAATTTATTTTCTCACAGCTCTGGAGAATAAAAGTCCAAATCAGGGTCTTGGCTATGTCAATTCCTTCCTTGTAGGTAGTCCCAGGCAGTCCTTTGTTCCTTGGTTTATAGACAGTCCTTACGAGGTGTCTGTCTCTACCTCTGCTCCACCCTCTGCCCCCATGTGTGTGTCTCTGTGCCTAAACTGCTCTTTTGATAACTCAGAAGTGATTAGATTTAGAACTCACTCTATTTGGGAATGATCTAATTAACATAATAAAGAAAACCCTATTTGTAAACAGGATTATATCCAGAGGTATAGGGATTAAGATTCCAGCACATACTTTGGGTGGGTGAGGTGGAGAGGGGCCCAATTTAATCCATAACAAGGAGCAAATGAGCTAATACGTGTAAAACATTTTGAACAATGCCTGGGACTTAGTACTCAATAAAAATTGTTGTTTTCATTGTTGTTGCCCTAGTTGTCCTTGTCATCATCATCATCATCATATCACACTCCCTCTCTCTGGGGTAGTTTCCTCATTTGTACAATGAGAGGGTTAAATCCAGGAGTTTGAGGTTGCTTCCACCCTAACATTTTATCATCTTGCGGTTCTGTGACTCGAAGACTGGCTTTGAGTAGCTTGAGAAGTTCCACATCACACTTCTGATGCTAAAATCATCCTATTTGCAGTCTGGGAGAAAACAGAAAAACACACCCAACTCAGAAACTACAGTATCTCTTTCCCTTTGCACCGATTTTAATTCCCATGGTTGGCACTGCGATTTATCAATATGTTTGAAGAGGATATGAAAACCTAACATTTGCATATATCATTTGCAGTCGGTTCCTCAACTTTAGCTCCCAATCAAACCCTGAAATGCATGTTTCTAGATTAATAGTCAGAACTGGAGGAACTATATTAACAGCTCAGCTTAAAAACCAATGTAAGAAAAAAAAAAAAAAAACTCTTACAGAAGCCAGAGGGATGAACAGAAAGATGAAAATCTTATGGCTATTCATTTCTCAGTGGTTAATATTGCTTAAAAGTGTTGATATTAATTGTCTTGGCATCATTACATAGATGCTGGTCCAGTTATTCAAGGGAATAAAATTTGACTCATCACCTTGCAGGCTGAGCTTGCATCTTCCAGGTTTCAGTAGTGAGGACAATTTAATACCACATTTTCAAAGTAATTTTATTTGAATTGTGTTTTTACACTTATGTTTTCAAATGGGCATGCATTATAGCTGGGAAGTACAAATTGCTAAAAGCCAACTAGTGATACCTCATTGCGAACATTTAATAAGAAAAATACAAAAGCTAACTTGAATCTCCATTTTTTACTTCATATCTTAACTTCTTTACTGGCTATGAGTATAAGCTCTGGAGTCAGATGGCCTGGGTTTTAATCCTAGGACTGTTATTTACTAGCTGTGTGACATTGGCCTAGCCACTTAACCTCTCTGTGCCTTAGTTTCCTCATCTGTGAAATAAGGGTAATAATACTTATCGCATAGGGTTGTTGTGAGGATTAAATGGGGTAGTACATGTAAAGTGCTTCAAACAGTTCTGGCACACAGTAGGTATTCAGTAAATCTTAGCTATTATTATTTTTGGAGTCCCTGGGTGGTGCAAATAGTTAACACCCTCAGCTACTAACCAAAAGTTTAGTGGTTCGAGTCCACCCGGAGCAGCCTTGGAAGAAAGGCCTAGTGATCATCTTCTGAAAACTAGCCATTGAAAACCCTATGGAGCACAGCCTTGCTCTGACACACACGAGGTTGCCATGAGTTGGAATCAACCCGACGGCAACTGGAAAATTATTATTTTGGATGCACATTCTTGTTTGGTCAAAGGTATTTAAGTCCAAGTGTGGTGCTACTGAAAATACCTACAGTAGTTGTGAGTTTTGTAATCACTGAGGGCAGCTGAATGAAGACATTGACCAATCTGATTTGTGGAAATATAGGCTATCTCCTTGAAGCCAACCGATCACACAAAGGCAGTGATATGATGCCATTTCAAAGGAGTGTATGTTACCTATGACTTCTATAGATCATTCACTCACACACTTAAAAGTCCTCATTGGACAACTGCTGTGTGCCAGGAATGGTCCTAGGTCCCGGGGAGACAATGGTTAACTAGCTGGATGTGGTCTTTGTCTTTGCAGAGTCTACTTGGGGAGACCCCCCCCCCAAAAAAAATCAGTGATCACAGTTAAAAATGAAAAAAACATTGTAGTAAGTGATAAGCAGAAAATGGACAAGGTGCTCATGGGGATAGCAGGGAGGGAGGGCTCTTGAGATGGAGGAATCTGGGCTGTCTTCTCTGATGAGGTAGCATTTAAACAGACCTGAGGGATGAGAAAGCAACAGCTACATGAAAAGTGGACTCCCCCTGCAACATTTCACAATCTTTCCCAAATTTATCCTTCCCTTGACCCTGTAGTCATCCATATAATGTGATAGGGATGGAAAAAGATTAATGGGAGATGTATCCCTGCGACCTTCATTCCCATTCAGGAGATGTTTGTCCGCGGGTATCTCCTCCTCATCTTTGCCTTGTGAGCCTTGTCCTCTTGTAATCTTCTGCACCTCCCCCTATGATCACTGAAGGATCAGACTTTATTGTGGAGCTCATTGTTGCTGTAGTTAGTTGCAATTGAGTTGGCTTCAACTCGTGGTGACCTCATGTATAACAGAATGAAATGTTGCCCAGTCCTGCACCATCTCCATGATCTTTGAGATGTTTGAGCCCATTGTTGAGGCTATTGTGTCGTTCTGTCTCATTGAGGGTCTTCCTTGTTTTGGATGACTCTCTGCTTAATCATACGTAATGAAACGTTTATGTAAATCAGATTGGTCAAGATCTTTATTAAGTTGCCCTCAGTGATTACCAAACTCACAACTACTGTGAGGATTTTCAGTGGCACCACACTTTGACTTAAATGTCTTTGATGAAACAGGAATCTGCATCCAAAAATAATAGTTATTGATTATATAGTTCATCACGAAGGAGTTTGCTTGGATCTCTCCTCAGGTCCAACATAGGTAGGTCAGATGATTTTTTTTTTTAATAACAATATTTTATTGTGTTTTTGGTGAAAGTTTATACAGTAGTTTAGGTTCCCAGTCAACAATTTCTACACAAGTTGTTCAGTAACATTGGTTACATTCTGCACAATATCTGAACATTCTCATTATTTCCATTCTGGTTGTTCTGTTTCCACTAATCTAGTTTACCTGCCCCCTTACATTCTCATCTTTGTTTTAAAGTAATTGTTGACCATTTGAATTTTTAAAGGAACACATTACTTACGGGTGATATACATTATTTTTTTGAGCCAATTTGTTATTTAGCTACAAGGTGACCTCTGGGGTTAGTTTCAGTTCAAGGTTTGAAGGGTATCTCAGGGCAATATCTTGGGGAATCCTCCAGTCACAATGAGTCCAGTAGGTCTGGTTTTTTTTTTCTTTCTTTCTTTTTTTAGGGATTTGAAGTCTGTCCCACATTTTCTTCCCATTCTATCGGGGTCCCTCTATTGTGGCCCTGATCAGAATGGCTGGTAGTAGAGGCTGGGCACCGTCTAGTTCTTTGGGTCTCAGGACAGATGAAGCCATGGTTCATGTAGACTGTTTGCCCTATAAAAAACCAAAATAACCCATTGCTGTCAAGTCGATTCTGTCTCATAGAGACCCTAGAGGACAGAGTAGAACTGCCCCATAGAGTTTCCAAGGAGTGGCTGCTGGATTTGAACTGCCAACCTTTTAGTTAGCAGCCATAGCACTTAACCACTGTGCCACCAGGGTTTCCACTTGTCCTATAAAGACTAGTTTATTCTTTGAGTCTTTGGCTTCCCTCTTTCTCTTTTGCTGCAGATGACTAGAGACCAATAGTTGTATCTTAGATGGTTGCTTGCAAGCTTTTAAGACCCTAGATACTACTCATCAAACTAGGATGTAGAACATAATTTTATGAACTATCTTGTGCCAATTGACCGAAATGTCCCATGAGACTATGGTCCTAATCCTTCAAACCCAGAAATCCAGTTTCGTGAGGTGTTTGGTTATGTCTAAGAAGTGTCCGTAACTGTGTCCCCTATGTGGTTTATTATATGTATGAATATATATGCATAGAGTCACATAGGTGCATATACATATGCATACACCTATATACACAACTATACACATATGTGCCTACATACATATATAGCTGCATATAATATTTTTCATTGTTTTTGCTATTGTTTCAAAATTATGTGTGCCATATCAATTACCAACAGGTCCTTTTTTCTTGTGTACTTTTTAGTGACCTTGTTTACCTTTGTCAAGCTGTGTATATGTCACCCTTATTTGGTGTTACCTTTCCCATCACCAAGAAAATAACAAGTGTCTGCTATCTAGAGAGTGGTTCTCCCTCTCCCTCTATCCCTGATAACCACTAATGAACATTAGTTTCTGTATATTTACTTGTGCATGTCATTTGGTCAGATGAATCTTAAAGGTATTAGTCAGGGCTCATTTAGTTACAAGTGGCAGAAAACCCAACTAAATCTGGCTTGAGCAAGAAAAAAAAAGAATATATATATATATATATATATATATATATACACATAGACTGCTATAACTAAGAAATTTAAAGTAGAGTTGAAGTATGGCCGGATCCAAGGGCTTCAACAATATTGTTAAGAATCTGTCTTTAACCATATTCTGATTCTGCTTTTCTTTGTTCTGGTTTCACCCAGAGGCAGGCTCTCCCTACAGTGGTTTCTAGCAGATTCAGGTGTATATCGCTCCAAGTTCAAGTCCAGAGTCAAGAATTATTTTCTTTCCTAATTGCTCCAGCCAAAGTCCTGGTTGGCTTTTACTGGATCACATGCCTAATCCAGAACCAATCACTGCAGGTGGACTAAATGATGACCTGATTGGCCAGCACTGGGTCACATGATCACCCCCCTGGATCTCAAGATGCAGTTAGCACCAACTGACCCAAAGGAAGTAGGGGTGCAGGAGGGGTGGCGCCCAGGGAAAGTCATGAACATTGAATGGGTACTATGCCAGAATTACAGGAATTCTACATATCAGCCCTCCTAACTCAAAGGTCACTTGAGAAATCCCTATGTGGTTAACACCGAAACATTTTAGGTACTACTCCTTGGCATTGAAGAGTGAAGGGCAAATGCATTTCTGTGGGATCTTAGAGGAAGAAAAATTAATTTTGGGTGAAATGGTCAGAGAAGAGTTCATGAAGAAGGCGACATTTGAATTGAACCAAAAAAATAAAAGAGTGGTTGAGTTTTAACAGCTGGGATGCAGGAAAGGCAATTCAGGTGGAGGGGCTCATTTGATCAAAGGCATGGAGGCAGGAAATACAAGGGTCTACTGGAAAGTGGTAGAAAAGATGCTAGAAGTATTCGGATCCTGAGTAGAAGAACTTATGCCCAAACTCTGTGAAAGTAATAAGAGTGACTGAAGGAAATAAACCAGTAGACACTGACACAGGCCACAAGTTTCTTTAATATTGGCAAAGGATATAAGAGCTTCACGGTCTAAAGACACCTCCATAGAGCAGAGAACATACTCAGTTGAAGGAGCACCTTGAGGACGTTAAGCTGGATGCAATGGCCACAGTGTTTGGAGTGGGGAGGGCGTCCAGAAGGGATAGGATGGGGGACTAGTCAGGAAGCTGTTATCCTCTCAGGACTTGGAGTCTTGCTCATCCCAGGATAGTTCATCTTCTGTTCTTCCTCATCTTTATAGGCTAAATCCATTCTGCAAGGATTCCTGGAAGATTCAGGCTATGCTATCCAGGATCTGAAGAGCTTTCACTTAGTAGGACTTGGTGCAACCCTGTGTGCTATGAATATCACTGAAATCCCGCTTATAAAGATCTCAGAATTCAGGTAACCAAAGCACTAGTGTGCGAAGTAGAAAATGATCGATTGATTCTTTCATGCATTCAGCAAGATGCTCTTCACTTCCTGATGCTTTGTCACCTTTCTGGGCTGGATTAGGGAGTGGGGTTAGCTGGATCCTTTCTCAATGCTGAGCCCACCTTTTGCATGTCTTATTTTGGCTGGAGAGTCCCCCAGGCTCACACTATACCCCTCCCTCTTAACCAGAGTGGTGGTGGCCAGGATCGGGACCCTGTTCTGCAGCACCCATGTTTTGGCTGAGTTTAAGAGGAAGGCAGAAGTCGTTTTTGGGGATCCCACTGAGTGGACCAGCTCCATCTTGCAGGAGCTCGGGACTATTGCAGGTAGGAGGCACCCTGAGCATGCTTCTCTCTCTTTCCAGCCTTAAATCTGGCAACAGACAGTAAAAGAATTCTTGACCATATATAGTGAACCTGCACAAAGTAACAGTAGCACCTAGATTTCATGACTCAAAGTTGCTGAGGATGGGGTCTGCAAGCCCCCCTGGTGATTCTCGTGCACACTAAGGTTCAAAAAACACTGGCTTAGAATGTGATTTAATTGGCCCTTATATACCATCTGAAACTGTGTAAAGTGAAGCTCCTTCTGGGCATACACTTCATGGTAGGAGGCTAATCAAGGCTAATGTGACCCACATTTTTTTTTTTTTTCTGAGTTGATTAAGGAGCTTGCCTTCCCAGTGTGATTTTCAGGGTCTTTTGTAAGGAAGATGCTTGCCTGGAACTCGCAGGTCTGTGCATTATGCAACACCATTAATAAAACAAGAGGCGTTCTGATGGCTTGCACTAAACCCTCGTGAATCATTTCTCTCCCCAGCTGGATTAACTAAGGAAGAACTCCAAATGCTCGACAAAGACTTGATGCCGTATTTCCAGCCATCAGCAGTAAAATGCCTTCCTGATGAGATATTCAAAGTAGGTGCTCAGTTCTTCAAGGAGAAATGGGGGCTTGACCCCGTTTAGAATCACACGGGAAGCAGACGACAGGCCTCCGGTTCTAGGAACCTGCGAACAGGGCTTGGCTTCTGCTGATAGGGCCAGAGGAGATCTGAATGCTGACAGCGGACAGGTCACAAGATAATTTTAGGTAGTTCAGGGTGAATTTTTCTTCTTAAATTTTTCATTTATGTTTTAATTGTATTTATTTTTATGGTTGCTTTCGGTTTATAGCAAGTGGTACTCATTTTCTATTTATGGCTGTGTGACAGGTTCAGAATCCTTATCAGATATGTTTTGGGATTCAGAATTTTTCACATTTTAGAAAATCAGTCTGTGCATATACTGTGTGTAACTTAACACCCCAGCAGAGTCTGAGAAAGCACCTTGTAAGCAAACACATTAATATTTCTGCAGAGAAATCTATGACAAGTCACACTAATTGGAATAAATAGAGACTATAAATAGCCTCAAATCAATTCAGGTCAGGCTTTAATGGCAAATAAGTTTGCCTTAAACTTTGGAAAAACTTTCAGTTTGCAGGCTTTTTGGATATCAGAATCGCTGATGGCAGATTGTGGACCTGCGTAACATTTCCTTTTAAAATAATTAAAAAATTTTTAGGTGGT
Organism: Loxodonta africana; assembly: GCF_030014295.1. Lineage (NCBI taxonomy): Eukaryota > Metazoa > Chordata > Mammalia > Proboscidea > Elephantidae > Loxodonta > Loxodonta africana. The sequence continues at coordinate 78,832,250 of NC_087353.1, forward strand.
TTAAAGAAGAATGTTAAGAAAACCACATTAGGACATGTGATAAGCCAATATGGTAAAAAAAAAAAAAAAAAATAGAGACAGTGAAATTGCATCGAGCAAAGTTTGGAAAGTGGGGTATCTAATGAGAGGTCCTCACTTCCTGTACCTGTATGAGGACTAATAGAGTGTTTGGTGGGAAGGCCTGCTCCGATGAAAAGGGAGTGACCCAGGCATCCTTGCTTACTGTGTAACTTGGAAACACATTCTGTCTGCCACAACTGGATAAGGCCACCAAACTCCCATGATGCCACATAACTGGTTCATTTCAAGACAGCAGACCTTGAACCATTTCAGCACCTGGGACAGTTCCCAGCACCAAAAAAACAAACCCAGTGCCATTGAGTTGATTCCGACTCATAGCCATCCAGTTGATTCCACTCATAGTGACCCTAGAGGACAGAGTAGAACTGCCCCATAGGGTTTCCAAGGCTGTAAATCTTCACCAAAGCCACATCTTTCTCCCATGGAATGGCTGGTGGGTTCGAACCACTGACCCATACAGTTAGCAGCTGAGTGCTTTAACCACTGTACACCAGGGCTTCTTACCCAGCACAGAACAGGGGAAATAAATAGTAATCTTCAAGGTCATTGAAAGGAGCTGCAGTGATGTAATGGTTAAGTGTTTGGCTGCTAACTGAAAGGTCAGTGCTTCAAACCTACCAGCTGCTCTGCAGGAGAAAAGACCTAGTGATGTGCTCCTGGAAACCCTATGTGGCAGTTCTACTCTGCCCTATAGGGTAAGTATGAGTCAGAATTGACTGGATGGCACACCACAACAACAACAGCAACAACAACGACAAGGCCATTGAGTAAATGCTGCATCTCTTTGGGAAGCCTCTCTCTCTGCATGGGACAGGCAGCCTGGCCCTGGATGCTGGCACTTTGCTAAGCACTTTTCTTGGTCTCTTCTGCAGAGCAGTCTGCTTCCTTATTCAGGTACTTATTATCTATTGCAGAAATTCCTATTGACCACGTCGTGGCTGATTCCAGGTGAGGTGTTGGAGATAACACTGGTGAAGGGACCTGGAAGGTGACATAAAGAAGTGAAGTGGGCTGGGTAGGGCCTGAGATGAATGAGACAGCCCTTTATCAATAGGACGGCTACTTCTTAGTTCCAGCACATTAATGCTGTGTGATGAGGTGGGCCCAGTATTGCTGGATCTTCTATTTCTTTGAAGAAGCCATAAATCTTGATTTTCACGTGAAATCTCCTGATAATTAAATGTTAGCCAAACCAATTTGAATTAATTTTTTTAAAAACAATGCACATCAAACATAGTAGGTCTATAGATTCAGTCTGGCCTGTGGGTCGTGAGTCAACAACATCTGAAAAAGAGATAATTTTTATAATACAGATTCCACATTAATGGTAGATGTAAGCCAAAGGCACACCAATGGTGTGTGTGTGTGTGTGTGTGGTCAGAGGGGAGGAGGTAGTGTTGAATTTTGAGGGAAAGGTTAGCTAGGTGGAGAGGGAGGAACAGTGTTCCAGGCAGAGAACTTGAAGGCCTCATGGCCATGTTCAGGAGTTCGAGTTATGTCCTCGGGGCCAGGGCAGGGAAGGACTCTAAGCAGGGGAATGACATGGTCCCAGGAAAGCATCTACCTGAACAGGAGAAAAGAGGCTGAATGAGAGAAAAGGAAGAATTGTGGGAACTTAACCACCTTTCCCAGACTCTTTGGGGCCCTAGAAAATAAGCTGGATGGCTTTAGAGGCCCCTGCACAAAAGCAGAGTCCTATCCCATCTCATTCCAGTCCCACTGGAGCTACTCACCAAGTCCTTTGAGCTGGACATGACTTCAGAAAATTCTCCATTCTGAGCTCTCAAAGACATAGTATGCATGGCTGTGTCCCCACTTCCCATGTCTAGGGCAGACATAACCAATGGATTGCTGCACTTTTCCTCTGTTGAGCCCTAGTAGGTCTTATGAGCATGGTGTTCAGGCAGTCATACCAAAGGATCAGAATCCGCATAGGAGATTGTGCCATTTTGCATCTACCATACAAGCCCAGAGAGGCTGTGTAACTTGTCTAAGGCCACACAGCTAGTATGTGGTAGAGCTGGGGGTCAGATTCAACTCTTTGACTTTAGGTCTGTGCTTTCCCCTCCACATCAGTGTTTCCTCAGGCTGGGACATGAAGCACTGGAGTGGTACCTTGCCTTGCATTAAATGACATTAAATCACACAGTGAGAAAATGATGACTTCCCTTTTAGCTCTCCTTTAATACTTCTGGAGCCCTGGTGGCACATGTTTAAGCGTTTGGCTGCTAACCAGAAGGTTGACAGTTTGAATCTACCAGCCACTCCTTGGAAACCCTATGGGGTAGTTCTACTCTGTCCTCAAGGGTCGCTATGAGTCAGAATTGACTGGACAGCAAAGGCTTTGGATTTTGGGTTAATACTTCTGATTACCTCAAGAAGGAAGTCTTAGTTTGGAGCTGAAATATCTTTAACACCCCTGTAATAGTTTTTACATCCCTCTTCTTTTTTTTTTTTTTTTTAAATTAAAGAGAGCTCTGGCCTCAAGTTCAGACTTGGCTGGCAGCTAGAATTTAAGTGTTGTTTTATTTTTAATGAGTGTGCTGATTTTCTATTTTTGACATTTCCATGAAAACTTGCCCAATTTAAAATAAGTTTATTTTAGTAGTGGAAAGAATGGACTGATCATAAGGAAAAATACTAGCCGAGCACAAATGGTATGTGGTGTGGCAAAATTGTGTGGGCCCTAGGAGGATGACCGAGGTCCGGGAACCCCCGGGGCGCGGCCTCTATGAGGACGTCATTCCCTTTCCCTCCTGCAGGAGCTGTCGCCAGAGCAGATCGCCTCCTTGGGCCCCGAGAATGCGGCGGCAGTGACCGACGCCCAGCGCCGGCAGCTCAGCATGCTGCAGCGGCAGAGCCTCCAGCTGGCGCTAGATGGCGCCAAGACCCGCTCCTGGCTGGACGCGCCCCTGAGCGCCAGCCCCACCCGGGCCCCCACCTCGCGTTCTCCCCTAGGTAAGCCTAGCTGTCCCCTGCCTGTCCCCATCCCGACCCCCCTTCCCTGTCCCTAGGTTGGCTCTGCCGCGCTTGAGGCGGGAAGATTACTAGGATTCAGGGCGGGGTCTTTGAATTGGGAATTCTTCACTCAGGGAAAAAATTCCCAAGTCCCTACCAAACTTACATAAATAATTCTCAACTCTGGCTGCCCTTTAAAGTCACCTAGGGAGCTTTTGAAAAACTGCAAATTCCCTGGGCTTGTCATAAGGTATTTACTTATCTATTCCAGAACCTCTGGGTACCAAATTCATTTCATCCTTCTCACTGCCCAGGGGCAGCCAATGTTTCCAGCTTCTTGTGTGTTTGTTGGGAGGTATCTTATGCATATGAAAGCAAACCAAATATAGATGATCTACCTGCTTTTACAAGAGCCTGTTCTACACCTTGCTCTGCATCTTGCAGTTTCACCTGACAACACACCCTGTAGACGGTTCCCTATCCATACGTCGGAGCTGTACCATTGTTGGTTTTATGGCTATATTAACCAGATATTTAACCAGATCTATGTAGATGGACATTTCCATTTCTATTTCTTTGCTGTTACAAACAATGCTGCAGCAATTAACTGTGTGTAATTTATATATGTTTGAGTATGTCTGTAGGATAAACACTTCCAAGTGGCACCCCGGGCTTGGAGGGTATGTGTATCTATGATTTTGATGGATATTGCCAGGTCCCTTCCATGGAGGGTGTACCAGTTTTTCCTTGAACCAGCAGGGCCAGAAGGTGATGAGGGCCCTTTAAAAAGCTGTTCTCTGCAAGGTTCTCAGCCAGCCAAGATCCTAGATGCCTCCTCCTTCCATGTACCCCACAGACCTCAGTGGGGCTGAGGTTGGGCCAGCCCTTCCTGTGGGCCAGGCCATTTATTCTCCTGTTTCTTAAACTAGCTTAATTACCAGAATTATCTGGGGGGTGGGTGGGGGGCATTGATGATTAAAATTCAGAGTCCTGGGCCCTGTCCCAGAATCTCCAGGGGAGGGACCTGGAATTTGCATTTTTGACAAGCTCCCCAGGTGACTTATGACTAAGGCATATCTGGTACTCACATTCACACCCAAAAACCCATTGCCATCAAGTCTATTCTGACTCATAGAGACCCTAAAGGACAAGATAGAACAGCCCCATAGGATTTCCAAGGAGTGGCTGGTGGATTCGGACTGCTGACCTCTCAGCAGCCGTAGCTCTCAACTACTGAGCCATCAAGGCTCCTGATTCACACTATCTCACTTAATTCTCACAACCCCCCTTATTGGGGTTATTATTCTCATTTAAGGGGCAAGGAACTCAAGGTTCAGTGAGACTGTGTCCCAGAGAGAGACTCAAGGAGTGGGGCATGGTGCATCCACCCTCTGCAGGCTGCTGAGACCTCACAGGCACTCTTGCCTTGTGTTTTGTTTTAGGAGTGGCCATCTGCTGGGGTCTTTGGCTTGGCTGCCCTCTGCTGGCTCTAATGCCCAAGCCCCTGTGGTGAGCGGTGTGAGCATTTCGCCCTTCCGGTGCCCTGTGCAGCTGGCTAAGGCCTGTCAAGACAGAGGGCCCACCAGACTGTGGGAGACCCCTGCCTGGACCCAGAGCCTCAAACAGGACAGGGGGGCCCTGGGGCCCTGATATTTCAAAGGCACCCCAAGGAAAAAGTAATTATTAAAAATGATCTGGCAAGTTCTGAAGCTGGCCTGTGTCCTGAGCAGGGGGCCAGTCTCTGCCCTGCTGCAGGCTTTTCCCCTCCCCTGCTTGGAGACAGAAACTGTGGGGAGGGAAATAGGGTGCCAGTTTTCTGCCAGTAGAGTGAAGACTTTACACAGCAGTTACTGCCCCCCTTCTGAGAGAGGGGGTGCAGGAAAAAGGCACCATTTCAGCCAGGGCCAGATCTGGGTCCTACACTGGCTTGATTTCACTTCCCTGGAGCTACGGGCTGCATTGGATTTTTCCTTCTTAGATATTTAGCAGAGCTGACGTAAATGAATCCCTCAGCTATAGCCGATATCCCTGATTGCTGGGACTAATTGATGTTTTGGTGGGCATTGCATTGCTGGGAAATTAAAACATTTAACATGGCTCAACGTTAAATCAATTTTTAAATACATTTTCCAGATGCCTTCCATTTCCTGTGAAGTTATCAGTTAAGCTTTCAAAGTGTCCCTTTTTTGGGGGGGAGTGGAGGTGGTGGCTCTTTCCCTTCTTTTTTAAGTTACTCTGAGCTTTGGGAGGTTTGAAATAATAGTAATAAAAAGATAGATTGTGTAAGTCAGTCACCCATTTGATTATACCACCGCAGAGCCAATCCCAACCCATTGACCCCATCCTTTTGGAGGCTGGGGTGAAGTCACTTCTGGAAATCCCCAGGATGCCTGTGGCCTTAGGCTCAGGAGGTCAGAGCTCAGACAGGTGGCCAGCAGTGATGCTCTGCTACCTCCCAGGTGTCCCACGTTCTCGAAGGCAGCAATAAAGCCACTTGGCATGATATTCCTCGGGTGGCTCCTCAGATATCCTGGGTGCTTCTTTCCTGCCACCAGGAAGTCCTGCGTTCTCTTCCAAGTCACACATCGTGGCTGACGTCTCATCTGGAGATGAGAAGAAAAGCCTGCTTGAGTTTCCAAAAAACGTGTAGTGTTCTGTAAGAGCTGGGCAGGTTTTACACAGCGGCATCCGTAGGTGTAGAGACTGGTGTGTTTTCAGATGTCACATGGGGTTATTACAGAAAATAAAGGGATCGAGTACGAAAGGCAGGGTCTTGTAAGTGCTATTCAGGGCCTGATTTGGCTCTTTTTCATCCTGGTGGGGAAGTGGCAACTAGTGTTTTTTCCCAAGCACGGATCATTTATTTCGTTACAAACAACACCAGCTGGCCCCCCATTGAGCTGGGCTGGTCCAGCTGCTTGGAGGGGTGCTGGATGAGAACCTGCCAACACAGATTCCCATCGGAATGGCCTTGCATCTCACCCAGCGTCCTTGATTTATACCAGCTTTGGGTATCCTGGGCAACTGAAGGGAAATCAGAGAAATAGCCTTCCTTCAGGTCAGGCTTCAAACTGCCAACTTCATGTCACTTTTGCATTTCACCTTCACTCCTGACCTCCTGTTTCTGCCGTAATTCCTGGTTCATTCTGCCATCTTGGGAGGCCATCTCTGCATCAAGCTCTGCCCTAAGGGCTTTGTTTGTATCGTTAGCTCATTTCATCATCAAGATGACCCTGCCAGTAGGTGCTGCGGTGATTCTCATTGTCCAGATGAGGGGACTAAGCCCAGGCGCTAGTCTAAGGCCTCACAGATGGTAAGGATTTAAATCTTACCTTCTTTATGTCATGGTCCCTGGGCGGCACAAACAATTTGCCCTCGACTAGGATCTTTAGTAACCTAAAGGTTGGTGGCTCGAACCTACCCAGCAGTGCCTTGCAAGAAAGGCCTGGCATTCTGCTTCCGTAAAAATTAGAGCCAAGAAAACCCTGGGAGCAGTTCTACTCTGCAACACATGGGGTCGCCATGAGTCGAAATGGACTCAATGGCAATGGGTTTGGTTTTTGGTTTCCTTTATCTCTTCACAATGCTACCTCCTGGATGGGTGCCCTTCAGCTTCTCTAACAAGTTAGATCAGAGAGAGATTTTATAAATCCCTCTCTTTCCCCTCTGGCGGGAGGCCAGCTTGCCTCACAGCACACATAATTGGTGATTGCCTCAGGCACAAAGACAAATCGAGCTTATGCCCTGCAGGACCCCTGAGGTCTCAGGTTGAAATGCACAGTCCTTTGCACGTAGGAAAGCAGCAGGTCACGCTGGCAGGTGTGGCTCCTGTCTACCTCTCAAGGTCAGCCCTGCCACTGAATTCCCACCCTTTGTCTTTGACCACTTCCCCCAGCTGTATGGAGGGATCAGGGTCCCCTGCATGCAGGTTACAGTGTCTGGCCACGGTTCTGATTGGTGGGCGTCTGTTCTGATTGGCCAGGGACCTGTGCCATAAAAAAAAAAAACAAAAAACTTTTTTTTTTTAATGGTTATTAAATATTTTGAAAGTCATCCCAGCTAGATCCTTGTGCTGGAACGCCCGCCTTCAGGCCCACTGCAGCCCCTGGCTTAATGAGGGCTGGAGGTTTACCTGGAACTTTGGTCTACCATCCAGTGGTCATTAGAATTAAGTTATTCCCTCTAGTCCCGGTACCCGGGGATCCAGTCACAGCTGCTGAGGATGGGCTGTCCTGCCAAGGAAAGGTTTCTGTGTCTTGGGATATGTGTGTGTGCTTACCTGGCTTTAGTGAATAAATGGTGTTATGGAAGAGAGTTACAACACAGTAAACAACTTAATATTAACTATTAGGCATTCTTTGTCCTTAACAGTTCTTGGTCCTTAAAAGTTCTTTGTCCATCTCTGCCTCCTAAAGGGCCTTTAAAAATATCTATATTGCTTCATATATATCTATATACCTGTTGCTGTCGAATTGATTTCAATTTATGGTGACCCCATGTGTTTCAGAGTAGAATGGCACTCTATAGGATTTTCAATGGCTATGGTGGTTTGAACTCACCCAGTGGTACTGCAGAAGAAAAGGCCTGGCAATCCATTTCTGTTAAGATTATAGCCAACAAAACCCTATGGAGCAGTTCTGCTCTGTAACACATAGGGCCTTCATGAGGCAGAATCAGCTTGATGGCAACTAACAACAACAACAGCACGACCTTTTGCAAGTAGATCATCAGGCCTTTCTTCCGAGATGCCTCTGGGTGGATTTGAACCACCAACCCTTCTGTTAGTAACCAAATACTTAACTATTTGCACCACCCAGGGACATATAAATATATTTGAAAAATTTATATGTATACAGATGTATGTCAATATTAAAAAGGTAAGCAGTGCAGAATTTGCAGGCCACACAGTGTTTCCTTAAGGACATCTACAAAGTGTATGTCAGGAAGTGGTCTTGACATGAGTACTTGCTCCAAAAGTCCATGAGAGACATCCAGCAGTTCCTGGATTCTTCTGTCGCCACAGGCAGCTCATGTTATACTTTTCTGCCACCTTTGGCCCAACCGCTGATTATTTCAGAAGAGTCAGGGCCATGTCTGATCATTGGAGACATCTACGATTCACCAATCGGTGGAGACTTTATTTACTTTCACTTTCATCCTGGCTTTTTATGAGCCAGACTGGATATATGGAAATGAAATGTAGAGGGAGAGGGTAGTGGGGTCTGTTGTTGCCCCGGACGACCCTGGCTCTGGGGACTTCCCTCTAGTGTTTGAGACCTCCTGACACATCCCCCTATGGGGTGGCCTGGATGATGGCTCCCAGCTATTCATCTTATTCCCTTGGTTAGGATTGTACATCCAAGTCTTTTTCCAGGTGACCTTGGAGTGCACTTCAGTAGGTAGCACCCATTCCACTCCCAACTGACCTCAGGCTTGTTCATTGGAATGTGAGCAGACTCAACCTTAGCAGCAGTTCTAAATGTGCTTGTGTGATCTGGCTTGCCCTCTCGTGTTCCTGCACTCAGCTATCAGAACAGCATGTCAGGTAACTGTTTCTCCATGTGAAGAGACACGTGGAGCAGACCTGAACCCATCTGGCAGCTTGGAGCCAAGCTGAGCTCAGCCAAGCCTGGTAGAGCCACGGTCAAACTGAAGAGTCATAAGCAAGAAAAACATATTTGTTATGGGAAGCCATTGAAATTTTGGGATTATTTTTTTTTTTGTTACTGCAGCAAAAGCTGACTTACACACCCTGTCTTCAACATGCATTTCTTGCACAGTGCTGGTCCCATTCTATTGATAGAAAGATGTTACACCATAGTCCTTGCTTCATCCTCCCCATTATTTTCGATGTATGCTATGCCCATTTATCAATATCTTCTGTCTCCAAAGTGTGCTATGCCAGTTGATAACCTAATGATGGCCCCAAACTTCTGTCCTACCCCACCCGCAAAACCAGGGATCATAGTACTCAGGTACCAGAGGAAAGCTGGGGTCATAGCTTATGCTCATAACATAGTGGCTCACCTACTTTGCCACACCAGACTTTGTATCTAACGACTGACCAAACTCCTTCATCTGAAGCACTCCCTGTTCCAGCAATCATTCCCTCCAACTCTACAGCTTAGCTGCACTCCTTGGTACAATCAAGGTCCTGTCACTTTGTGTCTCCCAGGAGGATTTTCAAGTCAAGTGATAGCACATGGAATAGACACACTGGCCCCATCTTCAGGGGAGAGCATCCCAGATGAAGGAGCCAGTTGGCTCTCCCCCAGGTGTGTGGTCACCTCCCCACTCATGCACATCCCAGGATTCAGTCTCCCTCTTATTATCTTTTGACTTGGCGTTCATCAGGATTGACTTCTTTCTTAGGCTTCCTTTCATGGTGGCCACCATCAACCTGAGGCTTATTGCCTCACATTTCAGCAATATTGAGAGAGAGAGAGGGAAAGAAGGAGAGAGAGAAATTGATCTTTTCTAGCCACTTTAGGAAACATCCTGGATAACCTCTGATTGGGCCTGTTTGAGGCAAGTGCCTATCTCTGATATGACCACTGTGGCCAGAACAATTAAGTACAACAATTAACCAAGCCTAGGTCAGGAGCCTACTCTGAATCTTACCCAGATCACAATGACTGAACAGAAAAGGGCTGATTCCAGAAGAGTTTATTCCAACTCATAGTGATCCTATAGGACAGAGATGAACTGTTCCATAGGGTTTCCAAGGAGTGACTGGTGGATTTGAACTGCTGAACTTCTGGTTAGCAGTCATAGCTCTTAACCACTGTGCCACCAGGGCTCCATTACCATAATATAGTGCATAGAATTCTAAGACGGTCCCTAAGATCCCTGCTCCCTTCCCATAAATGCAGGAAGAGCCTGTGGATGTGATGGGATTTCACTCCATGATTAGGTTACTAATCATTTGACTTTGAGTTAATCAGAAGAGAGATTATCTGGGTGGGCCTGACCTAATCAGGTGAGCCCACAAAAGGCACTGGGCTCATCCTGTGGTCAGAGATAATTAGAGTTTTAAGAGGGCCTGTGGAGGGGGCCACATGGCAAGGAACTGAGAGTGGCCTTTAGGAAGTTTAAGACGCCCTGGTCGATAGCACAAAAACAGATACTTAGTCATATAAAAGAAAGTGGTTAAGTGCTACGGCTGCTAACCAAAGGGTCGGCAGCTCGAATCCGCCAGGTGCTCCTTGGAAACTCTGTGGGGCAGTTCTACTCTGGCCTATAGGGTCGCTAGGAGTCGGAATCGACTAGACGGCACTGGGTTAGTCATATAATCACAAGGAACTGAAGTATGCTAACAACAGTGATCTTGGAAGAGGACTCTGAGCCTTAGATGAGGTTGCATCCTGGCCGACATCTTGGTTTCAGCTCAGTGAGACCTTGAACAGAGAGCCCAAATGATCTGTGCTTGGACTACTACAGTTCTGCTACAGAACTGTGAGATAATAAATTTGTGTTGTTTTAAGCTGCTAAATTTCTGGCGGTGTTACACAGCAATAGAAAACGAATACATAGAATAGAGGGTAAATGAGTTCTGGGTAGACAAAAGTGGCTGACGTATACAAGTGGCTGAGAGACAGGCAGCATCTTTGGTTGAAGTATACTAGCACTGGGATTTAAGGTTAGCCTGGAAAGCACGTCCGTGTCTCTGACTCCACCCTGACAAGAAGTGTCCTTGGGTGGGCATCCTGTTCCATTTCAGCCCCTTCCTCTAGAATCTTTAGATTTTTACTACAGAGGAGGCCAGGTGTATTTATTTATATTTTGCCTGGGTAGTCAGCATTTGTCATTTATAGTGACTTAGCATCAATTCCTGCTTCCTCACAATACTGTGAATTTCGCTTGGGAAACCACTCCTTGGGAACTCTCACTCATGTGGATTAGGTGGGGTTAGCCTCACCTTCATCTCCAGCGGTGGGCTCTGATTCACTTAAGCCAATCAGCATTCCCCAAGCCACAGTGGTTGATTCAGGGATGGGCCAATGAGAACTCTGGATTTTTATTCAACTGTAGGATTAGAGAGAGAGAGCCTCTCTTTTCTTCTGGATGTGAACTAGCCAACCATCTTCCAACCATGAGAGGGGAGGCTGTATGAAGGAATGGGATTAAGAAATGGCATGAGAAGAATGGAATTAAGAAACGGAGTGATGGAAATTGGGTCCTGGTAAAAGATTTGGAGCTGGAGCCCTGGATCAAACCATACCTACAGATCCATTCCTAGACCATTTGGTCACATGAACAAATTTAGGTTGGATTTTCTGATACTTAAATTGGGTAGATTGGCTTCCCTTCCTTGTTTATTTTCCTTCATGTTTGGATGCCCACAATGTGTTTTTTATTGTGCCAAAAAACCCAAAACCAAACCTGTTGCCATAGAGTCAATTCCCACTCATAGTGACCTTATAGAACAGAGTAGAACATAGTGACCTTATAGAACAGAGTAGAACTGCCCCATGGGTTTCCAAGGAGTGGCTGGTGGATTTGAACTGTTGACCTTTTTGGTTAGCAGCCTGCTGATCACGTATTTCCCATTTTCTTTATCACCAGAACAAACGGGGTATGAGCATCTTCGCTTCACGAGGTCCCTACCAACCCTAAGCGTCTCCCTCAATCTGGCCCACATGTGCTGTAGTCTCCCACATGAGTGTCTGAAGGGTAACAAGGATCTGGTTTCTGAAAACTTTCTTTAAACAGACGACAAAATAGCAAACTAGTGTGCAGGCTTCGTTCGCCTCGAGCCCTTGACTCGTTCTGGAGATACTTCTAATTGGAGGTGGAAGCCTTGCTCCTCCCATCCTCCTGGGGCTCCTTGTTGAGAATTTGGCCGCAGGGGGCTGAGTCATACCTGAATGACTCCAGGTTACCCAAGTTTGGACTCAGGTCTGCTAGTCCAATGGAGCTGATGGTTTCTGTCCCCTGCAGGCAGCCAATATCATCTTCTGCTTTCCTTCTTCTCAGTTTAACATCCTAAGAGTTCCGGGATGCAGAAGGGGGCTCTTTAGTTCTCTTGTGTCCTCTGAGTTTTTTTCTGCACAGCATCTGGGTCTCATCAAGTCTGATTTTTCTGAATGGAATCCAGCAGCACCTTGTCAAGTGACTTGATGGAAAGGCCTTTCTGCTCTTTGTACGTATACAGGGCTCTTTTCTCCTTGCTGGTAATAGTTGGAGCCCTGGTGGCGCAGTGATTGAGTGTTGGGCTGCTAACCGGAAGGTTGGCAGTTTGAATCTACTAGCTACTCCTTGAAAACACTATGGGGCAGTTCTACTGTATCCTACAGGGTCGCTATGAGTCAGAATCGACTCAATGGCAATGGGTTTGTTTGTTTTTGGTATATAGTCAGGAATTTAACATTTGTGTCTGTCCAGACTAGTCACTAGTGGGATAATGACACCCGCACTAGTCTTGTTACATGTTTAGCTATAGAAATGGAAGAACCAAAGCTTGGAGACAATATGTGGTCACGTTGTTACTGTTAACCTCCAACCTTTGGTTAGTAGCTGAAGGCAAAGCGTTTGTGTCACCAGGAACCCTAACATACTGCCAGAGACCACCTTTTCCCTTCCAGGGAAGACTTCTATTTTAAAAGCTATTTTATGTCTACTCATGCCGGTTCAGATATCAGCTTCCAAAAGGCTACAGTGTCTGCTCGTTCCCAGTCAAGAATCTTTTTGACTTCTGTACTTTTTAAAGCCGCCTGGCTTTTTGTTGGTGTTTTGGGTACTTTCTGTTGGTACCTCCAGAGCCACTCTCTGCTCCTCTCAACTCTGCTCTGCCCCGGGAGCCTGATAGGCTCTCCTGCCTCTGGCTTCCAGTTGGGATTGGCCAATGAGGGCCCAGCAGGAGACTGGAGGGTGGGAGGAGATAGAGGTCGGGGTGTTTATCCCCTGGCTCCCTCCTTGCTGAGGATGGCCGTGGTTCCTTTCCTCCTTCAAGGCCACAGCTCCTGTTGGGAGGCTCATTCTTATAGCTACAGCTCTCTCTGGGTTCCGGGAACCTCTCTCCCTCTCTCTTTTAGGCCTGGGTGGTGAGGGCTCTTGCTGTTGATAATTCCAGGATACTTCACATTCCTTGTTTTCTCTTGACCCTGCTCACACCTTTGTAAATAGTCTCTTCATTCAGCTCTCCTCAGTGACCCCATCTGGATCTGCCATCTATTTCCTGCCAGGGCCCACCGGCTGATCAATTTATAATACCCAGTATAAAAGACTGCACACCCCTCCCCCACCAAACTGAATCCCAGAGAAGTTTCTCCATTGTCCCTCTTTTTGATGGTCTACCTCCAGCATTGGCCTGAATCAGGTCAATTAAGGCTCCCCTGTTTTATCTGAATGGGAGCCCTGGTGACACAGTGGTTAAGTGCTCAGCTGCTAACTAAAAGGCTGACAGTTCCAAGCCACCGGTGGCCTCACAGGAGAAAAGACCTGGCGATCTGCTCCCATAAAGATTACAGCCTAGGAAACCCTATGGGGCAGTTCTGCTCTGTCCTGTAGGGTCACTATGAGTCAGAATCAGCTCAACAGCACACAGCAGTGAGAACCATTTTATCTGGTCGGGGTTCTCATTGGTGTAATGAGAATGCATACCTCTTACTTCTGGGTTGGGCATAGCTGGCCACTGCACTGTAGTTGATGACCCTGGACATAACTTGCAAATTAATGTGGCTTTGGCTGAGCCTGCCCAGCCTGTGAGGGGCCCCCAGTTCCATGGCCAAGGAAAACCAAGGCCTCACTAGGATTTCTGTGAATTCCTGGGGAATTACTGCCTCTGGGCTCTTCCTGATTGCATGCTGTCTTAGTTTCTTGCTATAACACCACCACACATGGGTGGCTTTAACAAACAGAAATTGATTTTCTCACAGTTTAGGAGGCTAGAAGTACGAATTCAGGGCACCAGCTCTAGGGGAAGGCTTTCTCTATCTGTTGACTCTGGTGGAAGGTCCTTGTATATCTTTAGCTTCTGTTCCTCGGTTCCTTGGCAATCTTCCTGTGGCATGTATCTTCCGTGCCATTTGTGCTTGTGTCTTTGTGCCTAATCTGCTCCTTTTATATCTCAAAGGTGATTGGCTTAAGACACATCCTACACTAATACGGTCTCATGAACATAACAAAGTCCTGTTTCCAAATGGGATTACATCCACAGGTGTAGGCATTTAGGATTTACAACACATATTTTTAGGGGACATAATTCAGTCCGTAGCACATGCTATTTATGTACCTCATTGCCTGAGATGTGAGTCTCCTCAAAGAATCCATTTATAGAAAAGCACTGGCAGGTAATTATGGTAGACAGCTACTAAGGTGTCACCCAAAGAGCCTTACCTCCTGGTATCCATGCCCTTGTGTAATCCCTTTCCACAAAGTTATGGACTTGCATGTGGGCTGAATGTAATGACATGCTTTTAATGAGTAGGACACAGCAAAAGTGATGGGATGTCATTTCTGAGATGAGATCACAAAAGATTGGTAACTGTCTTGCTGGCATACACTCTCTCTTGTCCCTTGCTTTGTTGTTCTCATGAATCAAGCTGCTATATTGTGAGCCACCCCATGGAGGGGCCCACATGGCAAGGAACTGAGGGCAGCCTCTGGTAACAGCTTGTGAAGAATGAATCCTGTCAACAATGATGTGAATGAGCATAGAAGCAGATCCTTCCCCAGTTGAGCCTTGTGATGAAACGTGGCCGACACCTTGATTGCAGCCTGTGAGAGACCCTGAAACAGAGGGTCCAGTTCATCTTGCTCAAACTCCTGACTCACAGAAACTAAGATAATAAACGTACGTCTGTGTGTGGTAAATGTATAAAACAAAACGTTTACCATTTCAACTTTTTTTACATGTACAATTCCGTGATATTAATTACGTTTGTCATATTTTGCAACCATTACTATTATCTCTTTCCAGATTTTTCCATCACCCTTAACAGAAGCTCAGTGCCCTCTAAGCACTTGTTACCAGAGTAAGGTTCTTGCCTCTCACGGGTCAAGAATGAGCAGGTAAGGCACATAGAGTTTTCCACATGAGCAAAGCTTTATTGAAGAAGCTTGCAAGCGGAGATGAGGAGGGCCTAGAGCAACGCATACCCCTGTCTCACAAAACAAAAGACAGGCCTGGGTTTTTAAAAGTTCTTTGGCAGGAAAAGATTCATGTTTATTCATAGACACAGGCAGGGATATGTTAACTGAGGTGCCTGTGCAGCAGCTTTCCAAGATGGCTTTTGTCCTGGAGGCCTCTGGGATTCATAGCAGGACTTATTATGGGGTGTCACGCCTGTGCAGTCTCTCACTCCCCAGGATTCGATTCCCCGGCTGGGGCTGTAGCCCCTCACTGCTCCTGGTGGAAGGTCACACAGCGGTCACAGGTGGATGTCCTGAGCATGTCCCTGGGGCTGGTTTTCTCCAGCTACTTCTGAAAGGCAACTTCCAAGAAGTTTGTGGACTATTTTTAGATACTCTGCCCCATTGTTCTGGGGAATAGCTTTGTTTCTGCCCTGGCCCATTTTTTGTTACTTTGTTTGCAGATTTGGGGGCCCCTCTGTTCCCTGCCTTACTAAGTCTTTAGGTTCCACACTCAACCCCCTTTTACCTCCCTGATAGTGTGGTCTATTTCTCTTTTACTTGCTTATCCTCTAACAAAGACAGGGAGCAAAGGTCCTGAGATCAGAGAGTGCCTGTTTGAGAAATAGTGAAGAGACTGGTGTGGTTAGAAGAGAAACAAATAAAAGAAATAGACTATACTATCAGGGAGGTAATAGGGGGTTGAGTGTGGAGCCTAGACACTTAGTAAGACAAGGAACAGAGAGGCCCCCAAATCTGCAAACAAAGTAACAAGAAATAGGCCAGGGCACAGAAACAAAGCCATTCCCCAGAACAGTGGGGCAGGGTATCTAAAAATAGCCTGTAAACTTCTTCAAAGTTGCCTTTCAGAAGCAGCTGGAGAAAACCAGGCCCAGGGCCATGCACAGAACATCCACCTGTGACGGCTGTGTGACCTTCCACCAGGAGCAGTGAGGGGCTACAGCCCCAGTTGGGGAATCGAACCCAGAGAGCGGGAGACTGCGCAGGTGTGATGCCCCGTAATAAGTCCTGGTACGAATCTCAGAGGCCTCCAGGACAGGAGCCATCTTGGAAGGCTGCCGGTGTGGGCACCTCAGTTAACATATCCCCGCCTGTGCCTATGAATAAACATGAATCTTTTTCCGGCCTCGGGCCTGTCTTTTGTTCTGTGAGATGAGGGTAAGTGTTGCTCTAGGCCCTCCTCATCGCCTCTTGCAAGCCTCTTCAATAAACCTTTGCTTGTGTGGAAAACCGTGTGCCTTAACTGCTCATTCTTGACCAGTGAGAGGCAAGAACCTTATTCTGGTAACATAACCACACCAGTCTCTTCGCTATTTCTCAAACAGGCACCCTCCAATCTCAGGGCCTTTGCTCCCTGTCTTACAGTGACTCTCCTTTCCCTCCTCCTTCCGGCCCTTGGTAACCACTAATAAACTTTGGTTGCTACACATTTGTCTACTGTAGATATTTCATATAAGTGGAATCATTCAATATTTGTCCTTTTGTGACTGATTTATTTCACTCAGCATAACGTTCTCGAGGTTCATCCATATTGTAGCATGTATCAGGACTTCATTCCCTCTTTGTGACTGAATATCCCATTGTGTGTATATACCAAATTTTGAATATCCATTCATCTGTTGATGGACGTTTCATTTGTTTCCACCTTTTCATTTGTCAATAGTGCTGCGATGAACATTTTTCTACCTGTGTCTGCTTGAGTTCCTGCTTTCAATGCTTTTGGGGATATACCCAGGAGTGGAATTACTAGATCATACGGTAATTCTATGTTGAACCTTTTGAGGAAACACCAAACTCTTTTCCACAGCGTCTGTACCATTTTACATTCCCACCAGCAATGGGTGAGTGTTAATGTGCATGGTTTTAAGCTGCTAAATTCTGGGGTAATTTGTTACGTAGAAATAGATACTGATGACTATGATGGGGAGGCCAAAGTGGGATTTACATTGCACAGCTCACAACAAACAGCTAACATATCCATCAGGCATTTCTGTTCACGCTTAGCTCTCTCAATGCTGAGGGTCCTCTCTTGCTCTTGCGCTCTCTCAATACCACTCTTCAGTCTTGCGATGTCCAGCTTCATTAGCTATCTTCTTCTCTTGGGTTTTCAATTCTTCCTACCCCTTTTTTGCAGAGAATTTTAGTTCTTTCTGACCTATACTCCCAAACTCGTTTACAAACACCTCAAGGTGTTCAGCAGAACAAAGTCTTCTCTGTCAACACAGCCCACCTTCCTTAGGGAGCAGTGAAGGTTATAGATAAAATATCTGTTACGTAAGTCTCTTGGCTTCTTCTTGCAATAGTGCCACTCAACAGCTTAAAGCTATTGAAAAATGCATGCAAACAAATTTTAATCTAAGAAAGAAAATGCCCTTATAACATTTTTCAAATCAAGTTATCATGTCATATGTGAAGGAGAAATACATTCCACTGGAGAGACGCTTTTAAATCCTATGCTTTTTGACATTTCAACTAGTCTTTTAGATAAGAAGGCTGCTACAGAAATATAGTGAGCCACGTTGTTGGAAAAAATATAAGATAGAAAAGAATTCAAGAACACATATCCATTGAAATTGATGAAATAATTTTAGAGGCTGAGGCTGTGAAGTCTTAGCAGTAAAACTGTCAAGATACTGTAGAGCTTCCGTTTTGCAGATTTGGGTTTGGCTGGTTCATGCAGGAAAATCCTGGGAGAGCTAAGACTTTGTTAAACACCCGCTACATACCCAGCAAGAAAGATAAATATAGGTGTTTGATCAGTTTTTTAAATACATGATCCAATAAGTTGGCAAAAATGTAGTGAAGTAATTGTTACTGTTTGTTGCCCTCAAATAAGCTCCGGCTCATGGCAACCCCATGCACAGCAGAATGAAACAATGCCAGGTCCTGTGCCATCTTCATGACATTAGTATACTCGAGTTCATTTATATGTCCAGCGTGTGTTTTGTGTACTTTCCAACCTAGAGGGCTCACCTGCCAGCACTGTATTAGACAATGTTCTGTTGTGATCCATATCGTTTTCACTGACTAATTTTCAGAAGTAGATCACCAGGCCTTTCTTCCTAGTCTGTCTTAGTCTGGGAGCTGAAATCTCTCTGCCACGGATGGCTCTGCTGGTGTATGAAATATTGATGGCATAGCTTCTAGCATCACAGCAACATACAAGCCACCATAGTATGACCAGCTGATAGATGAGTGGTAGAAAGTAATTGTAGAAAGGGCTAAAAAAAAAATAAAAAAAAAAGTAGCGGGAAAAACTTCAAGAGTAAGGAGTTCTACAAAATACACAATCTGGTCACTTCCGATTACTCCATCCTAGGTGAGTCATCATCATCTCTTGGCTGGATTTCTCCAATAACTACCTAGCTGTTCTCCCTGTCTCAGACTTTCAGACTTTGCTCCCTTAGGGTCTATTTTCAATCCAACAACCAGAGCGATCCATTAAAAAAAGTGTCAGATCATGACCCGCCTTTGCTCAAAGCTTTCCAATGGTTTTCCATGTTACTTAGAGTCAATGCTAAAGTTCTAAAATCACCTACAAGATCTGACACACCGCACCCCACCCCTGACTCCTCCAAGCTCACCTCCTACGTCCTCCAGCCACACTGACCTCCTCATTGTCCCTGTCATCTACCAGACATGCTCTGGCCTCAGGTGCTGTGACTGCTGTTCTGTCTCCCTGGAAGGCATTCCACTAGATACCCTCATAATTTACTCACTTACATCCTTTAGGTCTTTGCTCCCATGTCACTTCATGGCCACCTCCCAGACTACCCCCTACCAAAGCTCATTCCTGTTTTTCTTCCCTGCTTTAGGAGTCCCTGTGGGTGGTGAAAATGGTTAACACATTTGGCTACTAACCAAAAGTTTGGAGGTTTGAGTCCACCCAGAGATGCCTTGGAAGAAAGTCCTGGTGATCTTCTTCCTAAAAAGTCAGCTATTAAAAAGCTTATGGACAACAGAAAACCCCTGAGGGAGCAGGAGAGCAGTGGGATGCAGACTCCAAATTCTCGTGAAAAGACCAGACTTAATGGTCTGACTGGGACTAGAAGGACCCTGGAGGTCACGGTCCTCAGACCTTCTGTTGGCCCAAGACGGGAACCATTCCCAAAGCCAACTCTTCAGACAGGGATTGGACTGGACAATGGGATAGAAAATGATAGTGGTGAGGAGTGAGGTTCTTGGATCAAGTAGACGCATGAGACTATGTGGGCGGCTTCTTTCTGGATGGGAGATGGGATGGCAGAGGGGGTGAGAAGCTGGCGGAATGGACACGAAAAGAGATAGTGGAGGGAAGGAGTGTGCTATCTCATTGGGGGAGAACAATTAGGAGTATATAGCAAGGTGTGTATAAATTTTTGTATGAGAGACTGACTTGATTTACAAACTTTCACTTAAAACACAATAAAAAAAAAAAAAAAGCCCTATGGAGCACAGTTCTACTCTGACACACATGGGTCGCCATAAGTTGGAATCAACTGGATGGCAATGGGTGAGGGTGGCGGTTCTCTGCTCTATTTTTTCTGCAGCACATCTAAAATGTTACTCAGTTTACTTATTTTTTGGTTCGTTGCCTGTCTTCCCATCTGTACCCCACAATGTAAGTGCTATGAGGCTGAGACTTTTGTCTGTTTTGTTCATCGCTCTTTCCTCAGGACTTAGGACAGAGTCTATCACATTGTAGGTGCTCAACAAATATTTGTTGAAGGAATGAATGAAAAGCTATCATGTGTTCAAGAAGCCATTGTATTTTGCATAGGAAAATGCCAATTAAGGAGATACCAGCATTCTACAAATAGTGTAGGAAAGTGTCACACAAGTTGCTGAATTTATTTAAGGGTACTTTTTAAATTGTGGGGCCCTGGTCATGCAGTAGTTAATGTTTGGCTGCCAGCCAAAAGGCTGGCAGTTTGAATCCACCAGCTGTTCCTTGGAAATCCTATGGGGCAGCTCTACTCTGCCCAGCAGGGTTCGCTATGAGTTAGAATTGACTCGACAGCAATATGGATTTCTTTTGGTTTTTAAATTGCAGACTTTTAAGGCTAACTTTTAAAAATAAGGACAATTATTCCCTTATTTGTGCAATTTTCCCCACTGATTTTTCACTTTACCTTAGAGACAATTTCCTAGAGAATTACAAAACATCGTTTAATAAATGAATCTTTGCTGCTCATCTCCTTGGAATAGCCTGTATGGAGTTGCCCATGTGAGAAGCAGCCAAACCCCAAGTCAACATCTGCAGTTAGGAGCAACTGCCCTGTGACCTTCCATTCGGAGCTTCTATTGGTAACACTGCTACTTTTCTCAGTTGGCAGCGTCTCGATATATATGACACGTGTCTTCTAATCACATGGGCCTCTCATAGAACATAACAGTCTATTTCTTTGAGATTCTATTAGGTGCCCCTCAGGTGAGTTTCCCATACACCGTGTGGCCTATATTTTGAATCAAACCATCACAGACATACCCTCCAACCTTGGCGAAAATCTGTCAGGCCCTTTCATATGACAGTGTAAGAAATTTAATGATACTGAGGTTCTTTGGTGCTCTTCCGGGCACCAGATTGTTTTGTACTTCAGTTGTAATGCGACATTTTCTTCATCTCTGAAATTGTATTATGTATCATACAAGACGATCTGTATATGTCAAGGGTTGAATATTTTGGCAACCATTTGTACTTTGATTTCCAGGTAAAATATGAACCAGAAAGAATAGGTCTGGGACTTGCAAATATATGGGACTGGAAGTCCAGAGTTTAAAATAATGGGTGAAACCTGAGGACAGCTCTGGAGAAAAGTCCACTTTCACCTACAAGTGGCGTGTGAATTACTTAGCCGGGAGGGTAACAGGTGGGTGATGGCCAGGCTATAGCTGGCACCTATGGTTCCTTTAGGTTGATTATGAAGAGGTGTCCCATCAGGGCAGGTAAACTTTTAAAAAGTTCCCTCTCTGTGTGGGGTGGATGAAATACAAAAAGGCGCTTCTTGAGAGGCAGTGGTGGCTTGGTGGTAGAATTCTCGCCTCCCACGCAGAAGGCCCAGGTTTGATTCCTGGCCAATGCACCTAAGCACAGCCATCACCTGTGTGTCAGTGGAGGCTTGCATGTTGCTATGGTGCTGATAGGTTTCAGTGGAGGTTCCAGACTAAGACAGGCTAGGAAGAAAGGCCTGGCAATCTACTTCCAAAAATCAATCCGTGGGTACCCTCTGGATTACAGCGGTCTCATCTGCAGCCGATCACATGGATGGTGCAGGATTGAGCAGCAGTTTGTTCCATTAAGCATGGGGTCACTGTGAGCCAGAAGCCAACTTGATGGTAGCTAATAACAACAACCCTGGAAGCCCTGGTGGCATAGTGGCTAAGTGCTACAGCCACTAACCAAAAAGCCAGCGGTTTGAATCTACCAGGATCTCCTTGGAAGCTCTATGGGGGCAGTTCTACTCTGTCCTGTATGGTTGCTGTGAGTTGGCATCGACTCGACAGCAGTGGTTTTTTTTTTTTGAACAAAACTCTGTGCTCTAGGCTTAAACCCTTTGGGCCAGGCCAGGTGGCTTAACTAGTGATCAGAGCATGAACTGGATTTCTCTCCCCACTTACTTCCTTGGCCAGGGGCCTTTGTGCAGTGCACAAACAGCGTAGCTGTACTTGGAGGCCCTGGAGGTACCCGCTATTCCCCTTCGTTACAACACTCAGCAACTCAGACAGCTGAGAGAAGCATTTTAAAACGTAAATGAAGTGGAAGCAAATCTGTGTATAATGTATAAATTTCATCCTCAATGAGAGAAGTTACATGGGACTGGTAATGCCTAACTGAATCAGGGTCTAGAAGCTTTACTTCTCTGAGAGTCTGGTTCCTTTCTTAGAGAAATAATGACATTTTTTAACTGATTGAATGGGGGCTTGAGTGACATTGCAGGAGCACTTGAATTTGTGTGTGTATATCCTAATGCTGGTTTGGAAATTGATACTTGAATACGTGTAAGAGGGGTCAACTTAGTTTAAAATACTTCCTTTTATTCTTTTTGGTTTGTTGTAACTGATTTATCCCTAAATAGTTCAAAGCCTTTTTGTTTTAGCTATGGGAATAATGTTTTTCCTCTTTTCACAGTTGTAATATTTCTGCTAACAGTACAGGAAGATAAAAAAGATAAGAACCTGCAGGGTTCTTTGAACACAAAATGGTATCCTGAATTGGGTACTCAATAGAGTGAGGGGACAGACCTCTAAATCTGGATTTTATGATTTTAGGTTTGTTTGTTTAACGGATTTCTTTGCTTAAACTTCAGGTGGATGTGTGATAATTTTAAAGAGCAGAGATGAGCGAATGCTATTTAGAAGTCTTTTCGAAGGCTTTTAAAATTTTATCTCAGGTTTGGTTAAGCTTATTTTTCACACACTTACTTGAAGGCAGGAGTATTTTTTCCTCTCCTTCCACACCTCAGAAAGACGGAGTGGTTTTTTACTTATAAATTCTTTGACCTTGGAGAAGGAGGGGCTGCGGTTTTCCAGAAGGTTTGGGAACGCAGGTAAGGGTAGGGAGACAGACCCTAATTACCACGGGGAGCAGGGAACCATACAGAGGAGTCGCTGGTTTAGGATTAGTGGCTTAAGAGTGGATTATTTTATCTACCTCTTGGTCTTTTGAGAATGAAGTCAGATAATGGATGTAAAGGGCTTAGAAGTGTTCAATCAATGATAGCTATTGTTATTCTTAGTGGTGCTTCTGGGCTTACTGGACTTTTGAGGACATTTATACAAAGAATTGCCGTTGTTAGCTGCAATGGTGTGGGCCCTTGACTCGTGGCAACCCCATGCACAACGGAACGAAAGGCTGTGCAGTCCTGCATCCCCATGATCGGTTGCAGATTGGACTGCTGTGATTCAAAGGTTTTCATTGGCTGATTTTTGGAAGCAGATCACCAGGCCTTTCTTCCTAGTCTGTCCTACTCTGGAAGCTCCACTGGAACCTGTTCAGCATCACAGCAACATACAAGCCTTCAGTGACGGAATCGTGTGGCTATGCATGAGGACCATTGGCTGGGAATTAAATCCGAATCTCCAGCATGGAAGGTGAAAAGTCTAGCACTGAACCATTAATGTTCCATTGCCAAGCATTAAAAAACAAACAAAAAAACTAAACTCATTGCCATCAAGTCAATTCCAACTCATAGTGACCCTATAGGACAGACTAGAACTGCCTCATAGGGTTTCCAAGCAGCGGCTGGTACATTTGACCTGCCAACCTTTTGGTTAGCAGTCAAACGGTTAACCATTGTGCCACCAGGGCTCCCTGCCAAGGGTTAAAAAAAAATCCAAACCAAACCCTTTGCTCTTGAGTAGATTCCGATTCATAGTGACCCTATAGGACAGAGTAGAACTGCCCCATAGGGTTTCCAAGGCTGTAATCTTTACAGAAGCAGACTGCCACATCTTTCTCCTTCAGAGGCTGGTGGGTTCGAACTGCTGTCCTTTTGGTTAGCGGCCGAGATCTTAGCCACTGTGCTACCTGGGCTCCCTGCTGAGATTTAGGGGACAAAAAATGCATGGTCAGCCAACTGGCCTAGTGAACTTCTCAGGACGTAACCTGAGGAAGGTGGGAGTGCCCTGGCGTTGGCTGGCTTGGTGGAAAACTCGTGCTGTTCTCCTGAGAGCCCCAGGATAGGAAATGACATTTGCTGCAAGACCTGGAAGCTATTGCTACTGCTTACCATTGTGGGGCAATAGGCTTGGAATACAGACACCTCTGTCAGTGGAGATACTTTTATAGCGTTGTGTCTACCTGGCTTTTCATATGACTTGCATTGTACCTTTGCAGCTTTAATGACTTTTGAAGCATATTTTTCCCTCTCAAAGCATGTACAAGTCCAGCCACAGAGTGCTTCAATGGTAGCGTTACCCTAATTAACTTTTTAAGTTGCAGTTTAATTTTTAATTATAACTTCTTATTTCAAACTTGTTCAAGACCCTTAAGAAGTTGACAACAGTACAGAGTTCCTGTACACCCTTCATCCAACTTGCCCGATGATACCTTAAAAAAAAAAAAAAACCAAACCCAGTGCCGTCGAGTCGATTCTGACTCATAGCGACCCTATAGGACACAGAACTGCCTCATAGAGTTTCCAAGGAGCGCCTGACAGATTCGAACTGCCGACCCTTTGATTAGCAGCTGTAGCACTTAACCAGCATGCCACCAGGGTTTCCCAGTGATACCTTACATAACCATAATACACTGTCAAAACTAGGACATTGCTGAGCTGTAATTCATCCCTCAACTAATTTAATTAGAGGAGTTATCCAGAATCAACTACTGCAACCCTTGGAATTCTTAGCCCAAGAAGTTGTAAATTTGGCTCTACAAAAACAGTCAATAGCTTATATTTTAGAAAGTTCCATGGTGGCATCCCCTTGTTGTAAGAGGACCAACATAATTTTCGTATTATGGTGACTCTCCCATGAGAACCACAGGTGTGGAGCCAGAATGCCTTGTTGAAGGACATTTTTATCTTTTATATGTCTGAGCAAATGCACTAAATCACCATGTTGGGAATCAGAATCTTGGTCATGCCAGTTCCATCTGTGAGCCTTTCTGTTAGTTTCTGATGTTTGCCAGTTCTCCCTGGTGTTCCTTTGCATGTAGATGGCCCTCATATGTCTTCAGTCTTCTCCTGTGTGTATCTCTGTGTCTATTCTGGTCTTTTTATAACTCAGAAATGATTAGGTTTAGGATCTACCCTACACTGGTATGACCTCAATTGATTGATTGTTTATATCACATTTGATTATATCTTGCAAAGTGATTACATTATGGAATGTGATTACATCAAATTGCATTACCTTATGGAAGGAAATCTGCTCTCTCCAAGGCTAACTGTTTTATTCACATGTAATTATTCTATGACAGCATCTAGATTAGTGTTTGGCCAAACCACTGGAAACCGTAGCCTAGCCAAGTGGACACAAAATTAATCATTATACTTGTCATCATCTTAATCCTGGCCACCATCATATGTCAGTTGTATATGGCAACAGCCTCTCTCCTGATTCTCCCCTTCCTCTTTTGCCATCTGCCTGGTCTGTTTTTCCAACAAAATCCAGAGAAACCTTGAACACATGCATATCTGGTAAAGCTACTCCCCCTCATTAATGCTTTCAGAGGCTTCCTTACAGTTAGCATAAAAACCAAAACTCTTACCATTGCCTACAAGGCCCTGCATGAGCTTGTCTCTGCCAACCTCTCCAGTCTTATCTTACTCATCCTCAATCCCAGTACCCCAGGCATGCTGACCTTTTTCTCATCTCCTTGCCTGCATTCCCTCCTTCCTTCCCCATGGTCTTCACTCATGCTGTTCCCTCTACTTAAAATACTTTTCCTCCCATGTTGCACCAGGGAAATTCTTATTTATCTTTCAGATCTCACCTTAAATACCACATCTCTAACCTTCCAAATTAAAGTAGGTCTCCTACACTCATTTAGAGCAGCATATTTTTCTTCAGAACACTTTTCATAATATGTAATTATGTATTTGTTTGTGTGATTATTTCTTTAACATCGACATCTTACTAGACTGTAAGCTCCAGGTGGTCAGGGACTGTGTTTTTATTGTTCACTATTGTATTTTCAGGAGTCCCTGGGTGGCGCTGAACTGTTAACTGAAAGGTTGGTGGTTTGAACCCATTCATAGGTACCTCAGAAGAAAGGCCCAGTGATCTACTTCCAAAAGGTTACAGCCTGGAAAACCGTATAGAGTATAGTTCTACTCTGCAACACATAGGGTCACCATGAGTCAGAATCAATTTGACGGCAACTTTTTTTTTTTTTTAAATTCTATTTCCAGGGCCCCACACAGTGCCTGACATATAAATAGGCACTCAATAAGTATTCGTTGAAAGAAAGAGTGAATATATTACTCACAGGATTGCTGAGAACTCTGGCTTTTGGAAGCATAGTGTTAATTTTCATTTACTTTTTTTTTTTTAATAACCCCAAACCAAACCAAATCTGTTACTGTTGAATCGACTCTGACTCATAGCCACCCTATAGGACAGAGTAGAACTGCCCTGTAGGGCTTCCAAGGCTATAAATCTTTTTTTTTTTTTTTTTTTAATAATTTTTGTTGTGCTTTAAGTGAAAGTTTATAAATCAAGTCAGCCTCTCACACAAAAACCCATATACTCCTTCCTACCCACTCCCAATTACTCTCCCCCTAATAAGACAGCCTGCTCTCTCCCTCTACTCTCTCTTTTTGTGTCCTTTTCACCAGCTTCTAACCCCCTCCACCCTCTCATCTCCTCTCCAGGCAGGAGATGCCAACATAGTCTCAAGTGTCCACCTGATCCAAGAAGCTCACTCCTCACCAGCAACCCTCTCCAACCCATTGTCCAGTCCAATCCACGTCTGAAGAGTTGGCTTTGGGAATGGTTCCTGTCCTGGGCCAACAGAAGGTCTGGGGGCCATGACCACCAGGGTCCTTCCAGTCTCAGTCTGACCATTAAGTCTGTTCTTAGGAGAATTTGGGGTCTGCATCCCACTGCTCTCCTCCTCCCTTAGGGGTTCTCTGTTGTGTTCCCTGTCAGGGCAGTCATCGGTTGTAGCCGGGCACCATCTAGTTCTTCTGGTCTCAGTATGATGTAGTCGCTGGTTCATGTGGGCCTTTCTGTCTCTTGGGCTCTTAATCACCTTGTGTCCTTGGTGTTCTTTGTTCTCCTTTGATCCAGGTAGGTTGAGACCAATTGATGCATCTTAGATGGCTGCTTGCTAGCGTTTAAGACCCCAGATGCCACTCTTCAAAGTGGGATGCAGAATGTTTTCTTAATAGATCTTATTATGCCAATTGACTTAGATGTCCGCTGAAACCATGGTCGCCAGACCCCTGTCCCTGCTCCGCTGACCTTCATTCAGTTTATTCAGGAAACTTCTTTGCTTTTGGTTTAGTCCAATTGTGCTGACCTCCCCTGTACTGTGTGCTGTCTTTTCCTTCACCTAAAGTAGTTCTTATCTACTATCTAATTAGTGAATACCGCTCTCCTACCCTCCCTCCATCCCCCCCTCATAACCACAAAAGAACATTTTCTTCTCAGTTTAAACTATTTCTCAAGTTCTTATAATAGTGGTCTTATACAATATTTGTCTTTTTGCAACTAATTTCACTCAGCATAATCCAAGGCTATAAATCTTTATGGAAGCAGACTGCCACATCTTTTTCCCATGGAGCAGGTGGTCGGTTTGAACTGCCGACCTTTCAGTTAGCAGCTGAGTGCTTTTATTTTTAAAAACATGAACATACGTAGACAAAAATTATAAAGGAAATACACCAAATCACTGATCAAAGTTCTCTAGCTAGTAGGATGGGAATGTGACATTACTTTTTTTTTTTAATTTATTTTGTTGTTACCGTTGAGAATATACACAGCAAAACATACAAGAATTCAACAGTTTCTACATGTACGATTCAGTGACATTGATTACACTCTTCACATTGTACAACCATTCTCATCCTGCTTTTCTGAGTTGTTCCTGCCTATTGCCGTAAACTCACTGCCCCCTAAGGTTCCTATCTAATCTTTCTGGTTGCTGTTGTCAACTTGAATACATACAGATAGTTCTTAAAAGAACATAATGCTCAAGGCAGACTTTTTTTTTTTAATAAGTTCCGCTAGACTATTGTTTGGTTTTAAGAAGACTTCAGGGGATATTTTTGGTTTAAGGTTTAAAGATTATCGTTTACTTTCTTCCAGAGCAACCGTTTTAGAATTATGATTTCACCTAGGAGGTAGAAGAGTTTGAAGCAAAGACAGGCAACAGGTGCCGTGTAATGAATGGATGTCCATCCACCCCAAAGTCCCTGAGTTGTGATATGGCATTGCCCCTGAGTTTGCCAGTGAACTTGACCACAAAGACGCTGAGTGCATTGTGAGCACAAGTAGCCATTGAGTAGTAAGCAGCAACGTCAATCTAAAATGCACAGGATATTCTTAGATGCTTATTTTTATAATCGGTTTTATTATGGAGTTGCTAAAATGGGCCTAAACCATATGTCACTTGATGGAGAAGTCTGAACACTGAGTACATGAAACAGAACATTGGCATGGCAGAGACATTGAAAAAGCACCTGAGTGACTTTGGAGGTACAGCACTAGTATTTTTTTTTTTTTGCAACTCAAAAGAAAAGTCTTGGCTTAAAGCCTTACAATGAGAAGCACAATCAAGCAAACAGATAAAAAATTGTTTCTTTGTTCAAGGTCAGTTTTAGAATCACTGTGAAAGATACATGTAATAATAGAAAAGCTGGTGGAGCCTGGAGCTATAGAAATGGTTGAAATTATTGTGGGTCAAAAGGAGGCAGCCAAGTTGAAAAAGGTGCCCTTATTGAGTGACACCATCAAATGGGTTCGAATGAGGTACTTGAACAATTGGTGGAGAGACCCAGGGTCAGCCAATCCTGTAGGTTTTAATGAAATGAGAAATGTCAGTGACTTGGGCACGTTGCTATCTTTAAAATAATGACGTCTATGTTTTATGAAGACATATTAATTTGCAAAGGGCTTAATGGTATAATAGCTGGTGAAGGAATTTTCAGTGAGGTATAATTTCCCCCCTTTTACTAGCAAGTATTGATTTTTGCCACGGGGTTCCAGAAACTTGTTGTGTCTGTGTTCCTGAAGTTTTCTGATCCTGAGAGAGAGAATTGAACATGACATATGGTTCAGTGACCCTTGACAGAGGCCAAATTTTTAGAAATTGGAAGATCAATACAACAGTGTTTTACTAATAATAATTGTGCAGGGGATTTTTCATTTATTTTTTTTTTGGTGCAAGTGATTTGTTGATTGATCAGGACAATTACACAACATCTTTAATGTTTTGTTTTTCAAGGGGGTGTAATTACATGCACAGAGCATTGGTGGTTCAGTGATGGAATCCTTGCTTTCTGTGCAGGAGACCTGGGCTGGATTCCTGGCCAGTGCACCTAATGCACAGCCGCCAGCTGTCAGTCACTGGAGGCCTGTGTGTTGCTATGATGCTGAGCAGGTTTCAGCGAAGCTTCCAGACTAAGATAGACTAGAAAGAAGAGCCTAATGATCTGCTTCTGAAAATCAGCCAGTGAAAACCCTGTGGATCACAGTGTGTGCAAGGGTTTACATTCAGCATTATTTGTAATAGCAAAAGACTGGGAGCCAACGCAACGTCAATCCATGTTGTTGTTGTTAGGTGCCGTCGAGTCGGTTCCGACTCATAGCGACCCTATGCACAACAGAACGAAACACTGCCCTGTCCTGAGCCATCCTTACAATTGTTGTTATGCTCGAGCTCATTGTTGCAGCCACTGTGTCAGTCCACCTTGTTGAGGGTCTTCCTCTTTTCCACTGACCCTGTACTCTGCCAAGCATGATGTCCTTCCCCAGGGACTGATCCCTCCTGACAACATGTCCAAAGTATGTAAGACGCAGTCTCGCCATCCTTGCCTCTAAGGAGCATTCTGGCTGCACTTCTTTCAAGACAGATTTGTTTGTTCTTTTGGCAGTCCACGGTGTATTTTCAATGTTCTTCACCAGCACCACAATTCAAAGGCGTCAACTCTTCTTCGGTCTTCCTTATTCATTGTCCAGCTTTCACATGCATATGACGCAATTGAAAATATCATGGCTTGGGTCAGGCATACCTGAGTCTTCAGGGTGACATTTTTGCTCTTCAACACTTTGAAGAGGTCTTTTGCAGCAGATTTACCCAATGCAATACGTCTTTTGATTTCTTGACTGCTGCTTCTATGGCTGTTGATTGTGGATCCAAGTAAAATGAAATCCTTGACAATGTCAATCTTTTCTCTGTTTATCATGATGTTGCTCATTGGTCCAGTTGTGAGGATTTTTGTTTTCTTTAAGTTGAGATGCAATCCATACTAAAGGCTGTGGTCTTTGATCTTCATTAGTAAGTACTTCAAGTCCTCTTCACTTTCAGCAAGCAAGGTTGTGTCACCTGCATAACGCAAGTTGTTAATGAGTCTTCCTCCAATCCTGTTGCCCCATTCTTCTTCATATAGTCCAGCTTCTCGGATTATTTGCTCAGCATACAGATTAAATAGGTATGGTGAAAGGGTACAACCCTGAGGCACACTTTTCCTGTCTTTAAACCAATCAGTATCCCCTTGTTCTGTCCCAACAACCACCTCTTGATCTATGTAAAGGTTCCTCATGAGCACAATTAAGTGTTCTGGAATTCCCATTCTTCACAATGTTATCCATAGTTTGTTATGATCCACATAGTCGAGTGCCTTTTCATAGTCAATAAAACACAGGTAAACATCCTTCTAGCATTCTCTGCTTTTAGCCAGGATCCATCTGACATCAGCAACAATATCCCTGGTTCCACATCCTCTTCTGAACCCAGCCCGAATTTCTGGCAGTTCCCTGTCGATATACTGCTGCAGCCAGTTTTGAATGATTTTCAGCAAAATTTTGCTTGTGTGTGATATTAATGATATTTTTCTATAATTTCCACATTCGGTTGGATCACCTTTCTTGGGAATAGGCATAAATATGGATCTCTTCCAATCAGTTGGCCAGGAAGCTGTCTTCCATATTTCTTGGCATAGATAAGTGAGCACCTCCAGCGCTGCATCTGTTTTGTGAAACATCTCAATTGATATTCCCTCAATTCCTGGAGCTTTGTTTTTCACCAGTGCCTTCAGAGCAGCTTGGACTTCTTCCTTCAGTACCATCGGTTCCTGATCATATGCCACCTCTTGAAATGGTTGAATATCGACTAATTCTTTTTGGTATAATGACTCTGTGTATTCCTTCCATCTTCTTTTGATGCTTCCTGCGTTCTTTAATATTTTCCCCATGGGATCTTTCACTATTGCAACTCGAGGCTTGAATTTTTTCTTCAGTTCTTTCAGCTTGAGAAACGCCGAGCGTGTTCTTCCCTTTTGGGTTTCCATCTCCAGCTCTTTGCACATGTCATTATAATACTTTGCTTTGTCTTCTCGAGACGCCCTTTGAAATCTTCTGTTCAGTTCTTTTGCTTCCTCAATTCTTCCTTTTGCTTTAGCTGCTCGATGCTCAAGAGCAGGTTTCAGACATCTATCTTGGTCTTTTCTCTCTCTTGTCTTTTCAGTGACCTCTTGCTTTCTTCATGGATGATGTCCTTGATGTCATTCCACAACTCATCTGGTCTTTGGTCACTAGTGTTCAATGTGTCAAATCTATTCTTCAGATGGTCTCTAAATTCAGGTGGGATATACTCAAGGTCATATTTCGGCTCTTGTGGGCTTGCTCTGATTTTCTTCAGTTTCAGCTTGAACTTGCATTTGATCAATTGATGGTCTGTTCCACAGTCGGCCTCTGGCCTTGTTCTGACTGATGATATTGAACTTTTCTATTGTCTCTTTCCACAGATGTAGTCAACTTGATTTCTTTGTGTTCTATCTGGCGAGGTCCATGTGTATAGTTGCCATTTATGTTGGTGAAAGAAGGTATTCGCAATGAAGAAATCGTTGGTCTTGCAAAATTCTCTCATTCTCCGGCATTGTTTCAATCCCCAAGGCCACATTTTCCAACTACTGATCCTTCTTCTTTGTTTCCAACTTTCGCATTCCAATCGCCAGTAATTATCAATCCATAGGAGGCTGAATAAATGAGATCTGCTATGTGTCAGTTGGCAGGTGCCCCCCTGTGTAAGGAGTTTCCTGCATACTACATCTGTTTAGGTTAGATATTAAGTATGTTTAATTTAAAAATACATACTGAGTTAGAAATACCGTTTTTCTGTGAGTTGTCATGACTTGACTCATGACATTAAAAAAGGTTTTTTTTTTTTTTATTGTGTTTTTGGTGAAGGTTTACACAGCACTTTAGGTTCCCATTCAAAAACTCCTACACAAGTTGTTCAGTGATGTTGGTAATATTCTTCGTAACATGTGAACATTCTCATTATTTCTGTTCTGATCATTCCGTTTCTATTAATCTAGTTTCCCTGCCCCCTTACATTTTCAACTTTGTTTTAAAGTTGTTGTTGACTGTTTGGTCTCATACAGATGATTTTTTAAAGGAGCACAGAACTTATGGGTGATAGTCATTTGAGCCAATTTGTTATTTAGCTACAAGGTGATCCCAGGGGATAGTTTTGGTTCAAGGTTTGAAGAGTGTCTCAGGGTGATAGTCTCAGGGAGTCCTCCAAGTCTCAACCAGTCCAGTAGGTCTGGTTGGTTTTTAGAAATTTCAGGTTCTATTCCACATTTTTCTTTCATCCTATCAGGTATCTAGCGTGGCCCTGATGAGAATGGTTGGTGGTGATAGCCAGGAACCATCTAGGCTCATCACACATTAATAAATGTTTTAATTCTGCTATTAGTTGAACTCTGTCAGACTCAGCAAGTTAACGAGCTGTGTCAGAAATGATATGTTTCCTAATTTTCCGAGTGGGTCTTAGGAAGAATGTAACAGCTGTGAGGGAGAAGGACCAGTGGAGAATTTGTTCTGTCTGAAGCCAGGAGCAAGGTGGGAGAGGAGGGACTGGGAGGATGCAGGATGGGACCACTTTAAGATTCTGAGCTCTGTCACAGACAGGGCTGGTGGAGTTGATGTTCTATACCCATTGTGTTCAGACGGTGTTCTGAGAACTCGTTACTACTTCTTTGACTCCCCTAGTGATAGAAAACTTGATGAGGTGTATTGGTTAGAGTACAAGCTAAGCTGTTGTAACAACCAACCAATAACCAACGAGCTAACTTGGTTCTGACTCATGGCAATCCCATGTGTGTCAGAGTAGAACTGTGCTCCGTAGGGTTTTTGATGGCTGATTTTTCAGCAGTAGATCACCAGGCTTTTATTCTGAGGCACTTTTGGGCAGCCTTGAACCCCCAAACTTTCTGTTAGCAGCCAAATGCATTAACTGTTTGCACCACCCAGGGATTCCACTATAACAAAAAAATCCCCCAAATACAATGGCTCGAAAACATGATTAAAGCTTCTCTCTCATGTTATAGTCCAGGTTGGCCCAGAGTATAGTAGGCAATTTCATTTCAAGAGCTCATCTAGAGACTTGAGTTCCTTTTGTCTTATTGCTTTGCCATCCCCTGGGGTTTTGTTCTTTTTCGTGTGATTGAAACTGACTCACTAGCATCACATCCATATTCTAGCTTGTAGGATGGGCAAAAGAGAGGAAATCAAGGACCAGCAATTTCTTTTTAAGGAAATTGATAAAGAGGCCAGCATATCATTTCCACTCATATTTCCATTGGTGAGAATTTAGCTACATGACCACACCTAGCTGCAAGGGAAGCTGGGAAGTGAACTCTGGTAGGGCGGTCACATACCCTGCTAAACCCCTGTTGTTGTTAGCTGCTGTTGAGTTGATCTCCACCTCACAGCAACCCTGTGTACAACAGGAACAGACCATTGTGATCCATAGGATTTTCACTGGTTGATTTTTTGGAAGTAGATCATTAGGCCTTTCTTCCTAGTCTGTCTTAGTCTAGAAGCTCTTCTGGAACCTCTTTAGCATCATAGCAACATGTAAGCCTCCACTGACAGATAGGTGGTAACTGTGCTTGAGGTGCATTGGCTGGGAATTGAACCTGGGTCTCCTGAATAAAAAAAAAAAAAATTTTTTTTTTTTTTTTGGTGAGAATTCTACCACTGAACCACCACTGCCCCGCTTGCTAGAACCCTATGGCATCTGTATCTCTCCCAACCCCACAGCACCTTCCTACAGAATAGATGTTGATGGTGGGAATAGATGTTGGAGGACAGTTAGTCATCTCTGCCACACAGGTTCAGAACCCATTAGGATTATGGTCCAAGAAGAGGCAATAGTTCTGCATCTGTCCTCGTCATATACATTTCAAGCATCCTTAACTGGGACAAGGAGGGGGCAATAGTAGGGGAGAGAAAGTAGCACCACTTTTCTCTTTGGCCCTTCAAATAGACCACTTTTCTTTCTTTAAGAATCTGGTATTAAGGATGCCCAGCTATCTAACTTGGAAGCCATTCAGTCATTCAACAGATAATTAATTGAGCACCTGCTATGTGCCAGGCATTGCCCAGATGCTGGGTAAAGAGAAGTCCTCATGGAGCTTCCAGGAGAGTGGAGGACATAGATATTAGAAGAAGGATCCCACAGCTAGATACCTAATTACAAATTATGATAAGTGCTGTGAAGGAAAAAGTAGAGGATTTTGTGAAGAGTATGAAATGTGAATCTAATTTCTATTAGTGAGTGAGGGAGGTCTTGGAGGAAGTGATATTTAAAAAAAACTAGTGTCACTGAGATCAAAAAGATGTGTTTGGAGTTGGTGAGTGAGGGAAGGGAAAGAGGAATAGAGGGATGATGGTTTGTGAAGCTCTTCTATAAAGACCTTGTTATAATAAAAAATTTTTCGAAAGGAGCAGGGGTGGGTGGATTATCCAATAGACAAGGTAAGCACAGTGCTTACCTTGCTTACCAGATCATCTGTAGTGAACAATTTGACATTTTTTCACCACATCAAAGATTCTGCTTCTAGGTATGACTGGCATCTGTCTCTCTCCCAACCCCACAGCACCTTCCTATGGAATCAAAACCTCTTTTCAAGTTTACAGTCCCTGACAAGGATGGGGGAAACCCTGGTGCTATAGTGGTTAAGTGCTATGGTTGCTAACCAAAAGGTCAGCAGTTCAAATCCACCAGGCCCTCCTTGGAAACACTATGGGGCAGTTCTACTCTGTCTTATGGGGTCACTATGAGTCAAAATCAACTCCACAGCAATGGTTGGGACAAGGATGGATTCCCCAGTGAGCAAGGTAGGCATGGGTTTACTTGTACTTTCTTCCTCATCTGTAGTGAATGATTTCACAGAAGCCTGTGTGAAACTATTCATTACCGTTAGGAAGTAAGCACAAGTAAGCCTGTGCTTACCTTCCTTATTGAGTAATCTGCCCCTCGGTTGGAGCATAGTGGGTGAGGGAGAAAAAAAAAAATTACGCACACACATGCACACACACAAAAAATAGTGAGTGAGGGAGAGAAAAGTGAAATATGTCGCTAAAGAGGGAGGCAGGGAAAGTTCTCTTAGAGCCTTGTAGGCCATGTGTATCTGTTGGCTATTGCTGCATGTCAAACTACCTCAAAATATAGTGGCTCAAAACGACAGCCACTTATATGTTCATGATTCTTCAGGTCAGCAATTTAGGTTGCACTCAGTTCTTCTGGTCTAGGCTGAGCCTCCTTATGCATCTGCAGTCAGCTGTGGGTCAGCTGGTGCCTCTGCCTCTGGAGGTAGGTTGACTATTGGCTGGGGCACGTTGCCTCTCCTCCATGTGGTCTCGCATCCTCCATTAGGCCAGCCAGGCTTGTTCACGTGGTGGCATGGCTCTAAGAGAAACTGGAAAAATGCAAGTCCTCTTGGAACTTAGGCTCATAACTGGCAAACCAGTGTTTCTGCCACATTCTTTTGGCCAAAGCAAGTCACATGGCCAGCCCAGATTCAAAAGGTGAGGAAATAGACTGCAACTTTTTTTTTTTTTAATAATTTTTATTGAGCTTTAAGTGAACGTTTACAAATCAAGTCAGTCTTCTGTCACATATAAGCTTATGTACACCTTACTCCATACTCCCACTTACTCTCCCTCTAATGAGCCAGCCCTTCCAGTCTCTCCTTTTGTGACAATTTTGCCAGTTTCTAACCCTCTCTACCCTCCTATCTCCCCTCCAGACAGGAGATGACAACATAGTCTCAAGTGTCTACCTGATACGAGTAGCTCACTCTTCATCAGCATCTCTCTCCAACCCGTTGTCCAGTCCTTTTCATGTCTGATGAGTTGTCTTCGGGAATGGTTCCTGTCCTGGGCCAACAGAAGGTTTGGGGACCATGACTGCTGGGATTCCTGTAGTCTCAGTCAGACCATTAAGTCTGGTCTTTTTATGAGAATTTGGGATCTGCATCCCACTATTCTCCTTCTCCCTCAGGGGATCTCTGTTGTGCTCCCTGTCAGGGCAGTCATCGGTTGTGGCCGGGCACCATCTAGTTCTTCTGGTCTCAGGGTGATGTAAGTCTCTGGTTCCTGTGGCCCTTTCTGTCTCTTGGGCTCATAGTTATTGTGTGACCTTGGTGTTCCTCATTCTCCTTTGATCCAGGTGGGTTGAGACCAATTGATGCATCTTAGATGGCCGCTTGTTAGCATTTAAGTCCCCAGACGCCACATTTCAAAGTGGGATGCAGAATGCTTTCATAATAGTATTATTTTGGCAATTGACTTAGAAGTCCCCTGAAGCCATAGTCCCCAAACCCCCGCCTTTGCTCCGCTGACCTTTGAAGCATTCAGTTTATCCCGGAAACTTCTTTGCTTTTGGTCCAGTCCAGTTGAGCTGACCTTCCGTGTATTGAGTATTGTCCTTCCCTTCACCTAAAGTCGTTCTTATCTACTAACTAATCAGTAAATAACCCTCTCCCCCCCTCCCTCCCTCCCCCCCTCATAACCACAAAAGTATGTGTTCTTCTCAGGTTTACTATTTCTCAAGATCTTATAATAGTGGTCTTATACGATATTTGTCCTTTTGCTTCTGACTAATTTCACTCAGCATAATGCCTTCGAAGTTCCTCCATGTTGTGAAATGTTTCACAGATTCGTCACTGTTCTTTATCGATGCGTAGTATTCCATTGTGTGAATATACCACAATTTATTTAACCATTCATCCGTTGATGGACACCTTGGTTGCTTCCAGCTTTTTGCTATTGTAAACAGAGCTGCAATAAACATGGGTGTGCATGTATCTGTTTGTGTGAAGGCTCTTATTTCTCTAGGGTATATTCCGAGGGGTGGGATTTCTGGGTTGTACGGTAGTTCTAACTTTTTAAGAAAACGCCAGGTAGATTTCCAAAGTGGTTGTACCATTTTACATTCCCACCAGCAGTGTATAAGAGTTCCAATCTCTCCGCAGCCTCCCCAACATTTATTATTTTGTGTTTTTTGGATTAATGCCAGCCTTGTTGGAGTGAGATGGAATCTCATCATAGTTTTAATTTGCATTTCTCTAATGGCTAATGATCGAGAGCATTTTCTCATGTGTCTGTTAGCTGCCTGCATATCTTCTTTAGTGAAGTAGACTGCAACTCTTGATGGGAGAATGTGCAAAGGCACATTATAAAGGGTGGTATCAGTAAGGGGTGAACAGTTGAGGGTATTTTTTCACCCAAGTATGGAATTTGTGTGATTGGAAGGCACAGAAGATTTTTAAGCAGGAAGTGGCAATGATAGGGCATATGACCAAGGTGGTTTGTGCTGCATTGTGATGGAAGCTTTCAAGAGTTTATGTCTTCCCTCCTGTATGGATTGAATTGTGTCCCCTCAAAATATGTGTTGGAATCCTAACCCCTATATCTATTGTTATGGATTGAATTGTGTGTGCCCTCAAAATATGTCTGGAATCCTAACCCCTCTACCTGTCATTATGGATTGAATTGTGTCCCCCCAAAATATGTGTTGGAATTCTAACTCCTATATACCTCTGGATGTAATCCTGTTTGGAAATAGGGTTTTCTTTGTTATGTTAATGAGGTCATATCAACGGAGGATGTGTCCTAAACCTAAGCACTTCTGAGTTATAAAAAGAGCAGATTAGACACAGACCCATGCACAAACTGGGGAAAACAGATGCCACGTGAGAGTCGTCTGCAAGCCAAGGAGCCAAAGATCTCCCAGGGTTACCAATAAGGAAGGAATCGACACAGCTGAAACCCTGATTTGGACTTTCAGCCTCTAGATTTGTGAGAAAATAACTTTCTATTCTTTAAAGCCACCTTCTTGTGGTGCTTCTGTTACAGCAGCACACTGAAGCTAAGACACTTCCCCATCTTGGTTGCGAGCTCTTTGGGTGCAAGGTCTGTGGTGTTCTTTCCAGGGCTGAACGTAGCGCCCATCTGCCAAACCAACCCCCTTGGCTGGAACGAGAGTTGAAAGCTTCCTGTTTTCAGCACCTCTAGGTTTTCCAGTGAGGTGCTGTTGAGTGGGTTTCCGCACAGACAGCTTAGCTTGTTTGGAGTTGCAAAGCTAATACCCCCACCACAAGCTGAGCTGCGAAGAATCCCAGACTTGCCTAAATTATAATTTGTTTGTTGGGCCTTGAGGGGGTCTGGAAAGCCTGTTCCAACTTCTCTCTGTCTCTCACACACACACATATACTCCCTCGCAACATAATTTGCCCAAATTGGCTTTTCTCTTCTGAGAGTCTTTTACGGCAGTATTTTGCTAAGTACGATGTGCTGGCGGTTAACCTATTGTCTCTCAGTGAACTCGCCATTCTGTATTCTGCTTTGTGATGCTGGGGCTGCGGCTGTTTTGTTCTGTCAGTAGGAAGACTGAAAAGAAGGAGGAGGGAGAAGGCACCTTCCTCATTTGCTTGCTCCTCCATTGAGCATCCCCCCAGCAATGATTCTTTACGTTGGCAGGGGCAGTTAATTATGGTAGCAGTTATTCCCACTTCTAGTTTTTTCTCCTACACTCCCAAAACTAGCCTCGTGAGCTCTTCGGAGAGACCAGCACTGTCAGGGCATGAGTCTAAGCTCCAAAGAATTCTTCCTCCAAACTTCTAGGTTCTAGGCTCTTCCCTTTTTTCCTCCAGGGTTGTAACAGCTTCACACAGGTTACTCTTTCTGTGTTAACTCAAGGGTTCCTTTTTTTTTTTTTTATTGCTCCCATACTGTTTTAAAAATTCTTAGGAAATAAACTTGTGTAGGCTCTGTTGTTGGACTGCCCGCCGTGTGATCTCATATTCTCCACTAGGTTAGCTCAGGCTTGCTAGTTCAGGCTTGCTCACGTGGTAGCTTGACTGTTACATATGATGTAGAAGATAATTTTCAGTGGTACCAAATTATTTTTTAAAAATTTGAATGGTTATCTATTTAGTATACTACGTACTAGGAAAAAATATATAACTAACACATCAAACTCATTACTTATTGGATATTATTGCTTAAGATTTTGTGGTGCAGTGAATTACTTAACATAGCCCTTCTAGCCATAGTTTTTGTAACTCCCACCAAATGACAGGGTGGGACTATGCAAAGGAGGTACATGTGGCCCACCAAGGGGTTTGGATAGCTTGCTAATAATGTAAATAAACTGCATGGCACCTCTGTGGGAGTGGAGCCATGCAAATAAGATGTATGGAACCCTAATGAAGGGACTGGTCAGTTTTGCCATCCTGTTAGGCTTATAATGAGCCATCCCAGAGGTGGGAAGGGAGGATCTCAACATCAACAAGAAAGAAGAGTCAGGAGTGGAGTGCATCCTTTGGACTAGGTATCCCTGCCTTGAGAAGCTCCTGGAACCAGGAGACCAAGAGAGAGAGCTGTATCACCAAAGACAGCAAGAAGTGGAGGCAGAGAAATGGCATCAGGGGAGGCAGGAGACCAGCAGGAGACCAGCAGAAGATGGTGTAGTGGGCTTCCAGGCCCACAGAGTGACAAAGCTGAGCGCCTTTGGGCAGGAGGCTTGCTGTTAGAGTGGGGTGCCTCCGGGAACTTGGTGGGGGTAAGTTTGCTGACCCGTGGAGCTAGAGCTGAATGTCTTTGGGGTGAGGTTTACTGGGAGAGTGGATTGCCTCTGGGCACTTACCAGCAGAGCTAAAAGAGCTTTGTAACACTTGCTGGAGCAGGGCAGAGGCCAGACCAAGTGGCCGAGGGCAAGAGAGAGACCAGGCTGCAGGCATGGCTGAGAAGAGGCTGTCCTAATGCAAGAACGCTGTACCCTGAGCATTCCTGAACCTGAATTGTAACCTGTTACTTCTCTAATAAACCCTATAATTGTGAGTATAGTCTGTGAGTTCTGTGGGGCCATTACAACAAATTATTGAACCCAGCAGAGAAGTAAAGAGTGCTGTGGAAGGGATGGTTGGTGTCAGAATTGGTAAAGAGGTTTGGCGAGAGGAGGTATGTCTGAGCTCTTGTCTCACTGCAATCAGCCTTGGGTTGTTGATGTTGATTTTTCTTCCTTTTTTTTTTTTTTGTGTGTGTGAAGTTAGACTAGGTCAGATGCTGCCCCTGCCGCACTATTTTTACAGATTAAAAAAGTAATAATAAAGAATGAGCTGACTTGGAAAAATTTGGAAATGGTGAGTGGTGGTGATGGTTGGATAACATCATGAGTAAAAAATGTTGAGATGGCAAATGCTTTGTTTTATGTATGTATATATATATACACACACACATATATATATTTACCACACGCAGACACACACACATACACAAACCCAGAAAATAATGGGACAAATGATACGTAGCCAAAATGGTGAAAGTGTTGTGAATTGAAAATTTGAAAACACTGAATCAAGGCATGTCCACCCAGCCCATTGCCCTAATAAAAGTGTCCTTTTAGCAGGAAAAAATCAACTTTGTTCCAAAGGAGAATCAAGATGGAAAGATTAGAAAAGCCTGAAGTCTGATTTTTCCGTACCTCCCCATTCTTCCAGGTCCACATGTGATGTCAACCAGGGTTCCAAAGGTAGCCTTTGGAACTTTCCTGAGCATCTGAGGTCCAGCCAACAGCTGACTGTCTTTTGGATATGGAGAAGAATGAGCTTTACATGTTCAGACCAACTAACAGCTGACATGGTTGACTACCATTTTGAAAGGCATTCCCTTAGTTCTGTAGAAGCACAACTGCTCAAAAGAAGCCAGTGAAATCACTAAAGTTGGGGGCCCAGAACCCTGTATTCCCTCATCATTAAAATGTTGGCCTCTGAGCCCTTTTTCTGGCAGAAATCTGGAAGTCAAATGCTATACCCGGGAAGATTTGTGTGGCAAGGCCAGCAGAGAGAGGGCTTGGGGAAGCTTGGAGAGCCACTCGAATGTCTTACCTGTAGCTGAGAAGGAGCAAGCTATAACGACACCCTTTTCTGAGAAGTCTAATGCCATCTCTTCTTGCTGTAGTGACAAGGAGTTAAGACAATTATTTTTGTTCCGAGAAACCCTGGATGGGGAGACAGTCAACTCACACAGTGTGGAGGGGGGACTCATCCCTCAAATAAGAAACGTCTCAAGTAGGTGCGGCAGTGGCCAGACCTAATGAGGCTACTCCAATGAAAACTATGCACCAGAAATGTGACTTTTGGACTATGTGAAAATGAGTAGAAAAGAAGTGCAGCCCACTAAGTGGAGACTTGGTATGAGACTGGTGTCCCTGGAAACACTTTAGCAAATGCAAACTTGGGGACACAGCCCTCCGTGACTGACGCTCAGTATCATGGGCTTTAATTTTGTTTCACTTCTGAGAGAAGAGTTGACATAGGTGAGCTACAGATGGAAAAGAAGTGGGTATGGAGAACTAGTTCACTTATACCTGAATGTGACAACAAAAACTTTTCAGTTTAGACATTCAGTTCCTCACAGAGACTTCTTAATCTTTAGAGAGATTCTGATGTGCTAAAATTTTCTGGTTGAATGTTTTCCTTTAGGAAACAATCCTTTAGGAACAGGGGTTCAGAGTTAGAGGCAAAAGCAATTCAGAACCACAATTTTTCTAAGATAGCTAACAGTTCCACTTGAAATGATCAATATAATATGGAAAAAATGATTCCTTGCTTTCTGCACTTATTCTCATCTTTTTGGAATCGTTTCTACACAGTGTCTTAAAAAGGACCGGCCTTGATATTTATTGATAGGTCTTCCTGAATGTCTCACCACCAAAACTTTTTTTTTAAATTGTTGTTTTCTAAGTCATGGAAGTTTGCTAAGTGCAGGGATGGAGTACATCAGGGCAAACCTCTCATTCTTGATTTCTGAATTATTTTTGATTTTTTCCGCCTTGTATCTAATCAGTCCCCAAGCCTCACACACTGGGACCATTTATTTATTCAACAGATATTTATGGAGCATCCAATATGTGTAACCTTCTCCCTCAACCTAGACATATTGAGGTATGGTGTCTTAATGGAGGTGAATGTGGCATTAAGTTTGCAGTATCCATGGTGAGGCACCATTCATTCCTTCCAAGTTTAAGAACAGGCCAAATTGGGCTGTTAAATGGAGAAGTAGTGGGGATAATCTCCCCCTTCTCTAAATAGGTCTTGTATAATGGATTTTAATCTCTAAAGGTCCTGTTTTAATTTATACTGTAGGGCCTTATTAAACATTTTAACCAAGGGCAAGGGAATGCATCGGATCCCATTTTGTCAAGCCAATTGTAAGTGCCAAAGACTTCATTTAATTTTAATTTATAACACTTTTGATCAGAGCATCCACACTCACCTGGGATATTTTAGGGCAATGGGAGCTAAGACTATGGTAAATTTAAGCAAGGCAATATTTCTGATGGGCGTGGTCCTATGGATTGAATGTGTCTGCCTTAAAGGTATGTTGAAGCTAATTCTTGTACCAGTGAACGTGGCCTTGTTTGGGTGTAGAGTCTTTCTTTGAAGATATGATCAGTTCGGTTAACGAGGTAATCAGAAGTAGGGTGGGTCCTAATATCTTCGGAGTGGTGTCTTATAAAAGGGGAGAACAGACACAGAGGTGCTATGTGAAGATGAATCTAAAATCCGAGGAATGACAAGAAATGCCTGAGGCTATCAGAAGCTGCAAGACGCAACGAACGACCTTCTCCTAGAGCAGACAGAGAATGTGTGGCTCTGATCACACCCTGAATTCATACTTCTAGCCTCCAGAACTGTGAGACAGCAAGTTTCTGTTCTTCAAAGCCACCCAGTTTGTGGTATTTTATTATGGCAACCTCAGGAAACTAGGTGCGATGGTATCTCACTGTAGTTTTAATTTGCGTCTTTCTAATGGCTAATGATCAAGAGCATTTCTTCATGTGTTTGTTAGCTGCCCGAATGTCTTCTTTGGAGAAGTATCTGTTCATATCCTTTACCCATTTTTCAGTTGGATTGTCTTTTTACTGTTGAGGTATTGAAGTTTTCTATATATTTTAGAGATTAACCCCTTTTCAGATATGTCATAGCCAAAATTTTTTTCCAGTCTGTAGATTCTATTTTGGAGAAGTCTTTTGATGAATGAGCATACCTGTTTAATTTTTAAAACGTCCCATTCATCTAGTTTATCTTCTACTGTTTGTGAATTTTCAGTTATGGTTGGTATACTACTTATGCCAGGTGTTAGGGCCCTAGGGTTGTCCCTATTTTTTCTTCCATGATCTTTATATCTCTAGGTTTTATATTTGTCTTCGATTTATTTTCAGTTGGTTTTTGTGTATGGTGTAAGGTATGGGTCCTGCTTCATTTTTCTACAGATAGTTATCCAGTTTTGCCAGCACCATTTATTAAAGAGACTGTCTCTTCCCCATTTAATGGGCTTTGGCCTTTTGTCAAAGATCAGTGGTGAATAGGTGGATGGATTTACTTCTGGGCTCTCAATTCTGTTCATTGGTCTAGGTGTCTGTTGTACCAGGACCAGGCTGTTTTGGCTACTGTGACTGTGTAGTAGATTCTGAGATCAGGAAGTGTGAGACCTACTTTGTTCCTCTTCTTCAATAATGCTTTACTTATCCATGACCTCTTTCTTTTCCACATAAATCTCGTGATTAGTTTTTCCATGTCGTTAAAGAATGCTGTTGGAATTTGGATTGGGATTGCATTGTATGTATGGATTGCTTTGGGTAGTGTTGACATTTTCACAATGTCAAGTCTTCCTACCCATTAGCATGGTATGTTTTTCCATTTATATAGGT
This sequence comes from Loxodonta africana, assembly GCF_030014295.1. Taxonomy (NCBI): domain Eukaryota; kingdom Metazoa; phylum Chordata; class Mammalia; order Proboscidea; family Elephantidae; genus Loxodonta; species Loxodonta africana. The sequence goes on from NC_087353.1 coordinate 78,876,042, forward strand.
CTTTTTTGGTTTCTTGCAGTAGTGTTTCGTAGTTTTCTCTTTATAAGTCTTTTACATCCCTGGTTAGATTTATTCCTAAGTATTTTGCTTTTAGTGGGAGCCCTGGTGGTGCAGTGGTTAAGAGCTTGGCTGCTAACCAAAAGGTCAGCAGTTCAAATCCACCAGCTGTTCCTTGGAAGCCCTATGGAGCAGTTGTACTCTGTCCTATAGGGTCACTATGGGTCATAATTGACTTGCTGGCAATGTGTGTGTGTGTTTAATTGTAAATGGTGTTGTTTTCCTGACTTCCTTTCTAAGTTCTTTTTGTTGGTGTAGAGGAATCCAACTGATTTTTGTATGCTGATCTTGTATCCTGCCACTCCGCTGAATCCTTTCATTAGTTCCAATAGCTTTCTTATGGAGGCTTTGGGATTTTCTATGTATAGAATTATATCATCTGTGAATAGGGGTAGTTATACTTTTTCCTTGCCAGTTTGAATGCCCTTTATTTCCTTTTCTTGTCTAATTGCTCTAGCTGGGACTTCCAGTACAATATTGAATAGGTATCCTTGTCTTGTTCCCATTTTCAAGGGGAATGTTTTCAATCTCTCTCTGTTGAGAATAATGTTGGCTGTTGGTTTTGTGTAAATGCTCTTTATCGTACTGAGGAATTTCCCTTTTATTCCTACTCTGCTGAGAGTTTTTAATCAGAAATGGGTGTTGGACTTTATCAAATGCCTTTTATGTGTGGATTGAGATAATCATGTGGTTCTTTTATTTATGTGGTGGATTACATTGATTTTCTAATGTTGAACTATCCTTGCATACCTGGTATGAATACCACTTGGTAATGATGTATTATTTTTTGGTACGTTGTTGTGAGGTATTATTTGTTCTGGCATGTTTTTGAATTCCATTGGCTAGAATTTAGTTGAGAATTTTTGTGGCTATATTCATGAGGGATATTGGCCTGTAATTTTCTTTTTTGGTGGTGTCTTTGTCTGGCTTTGGTATCAGGGTTATGCTGGCTTCATAGAATGAATTAGGTAGAATTCCTTCTTTTCTATGCTCTGAAATAGTTTGAGTAGTATTGGTGTGGGCTCTTCTCTGAATGTTTGGTAGAATTCATCTGGGCCAGGGCTTATTTTAGTTGGGAGTTTTTTTTTTTTTTTTAATTACCTTATCAATTTCTTTTATTATGGGTATGTTCAGACTTTCTATTTCAGTTTGTGTTAGTTTTGGTAGGTAGTGTGTTTCTAGAAACCTGTCCATTTCCTCCAGGTTTTCGAATTTGTTAAGGTACAATTTTTTCTAGTATTCTGTTATGATCCTTCTTATTTCAGTTGGTTCTATCATAATGCCACTCATTTCTTATTTGGGTTATTTGTCTCTTCTGTTTTTGTCAATTTGGCCAGTGGTTTGTCAATTCTATTGATCCTGTCAAAGAATCTTGCTGATTCTCTCAATTGTTTTTCTGTTTTGTTTCATTTCTTTCTGCTCTAATCTTTATTTCCTTTCTTCTGGTGACTGTGGGCTTCTTTTGCTACTCTCTTTCTATTTGTTTGAGTTGTAGAGCTAGTGCTTTGATTTTGGCCCTTTCTTCTTTTTTGATGTGTGCGTTTATAGCTATAAGTTGCCCTCCGAGTACTGCTTTTTCTGTGTCCCAAAGGTTTTGGTATGTTGTGTTTTCATTCTCATTTAATTCTAGGAATTTTTTTATTTCATCAGTTACCCAGTGGTTTTTTAAGCAAGGTGTTGTTCAGTTTCCATATGTTTAATTTTTTTCCCCCTGCTCTTCCTGTTACTGATTTCTAGTTTTATAGTGTTCTGGTCAGAGAAAATGCTTTGTGTTATTTCAGTGTTTTTTGAATTTATTGAAGTTTGTTTTGTGGACTAAAATGTGGTCTATTCTGGAAAATGTTCCATGTGCACTGGAAAAGAATGTGTGCTTTGCTGCTAATGGGTGGAGATCTCTATCTCTTGATCTGGTTGCCTGAACATCTCACTACAATTCCATTTGTTTATCCCCACTTTAAGTCCTTGTTCCAATAGACCTTATAAGCGTTGGTGGACTAGGGTCCATGTTTAATAGCAGAATTTCTTAACCTGGGATAGGTGAGGGGCAAGGGGGCAGAGATAGGGACCTATGGGTGAATGTCAAGGGTTCTATGAATCAAACACATACATACACATACATATATATATATATATACTTTTTTCTTCCTGTTACTTTAGAAAAATCATGTCTATGAAAAAATTTTAGGGTCAAATTATATAATTAAGGCATTGTTCCATTCCTAATGATTGTGCTGTAGAATGGGATACTTGTTCAATGAGATTATATACAAAGTTTATGATCTTCATATGTCAATGCCTAGATTAATTTCTCATTGATAGAAATTAAAGAAGATATCCCTTGCCATAATGCTTAAGGAAATCTGTCTTTGTTTACAGGAAGTTTAGCTAAGTTGGGAGTATCAAGAAAAAAAGGTTGAGGCAACTCATGTGTCCTTTGGTTTCATTTTCATCACTGTACTTAATGGGACATTAGAGCTACAGCAGGAGTCCCTGGGTGGCACAGATGGTTAAGGGCTAGACTACTAGCTGAAAGGTTGGCACTTTGAACCCACCCACAGAGGCCTTTGAAGACAGATCTGGAGATTTGCTTCAGAAAAGTCCCAGCCTTGAAAATCCAGTCATGTGCACTTCTGCTCTGCACATTTGGGGTCACCATGAGTCAGAATCAAGTCCATGGCAACTAACAACAACAGCGATACAATGGTTCTTGGAAGGCAAATTACTTGTCAATGGATGCATAAAACCAACAAAGCTGAAGGAGCACCTTCCATCTCAGCATCCCAATAAATCATCCTGCCGTGTGGGTGTGCTTCCTGAAAAGGAGGTTGTATTTGTAAAGGATGGAACTTCACTTGAACTTACCTTTTGCCCTAACCCCAAAGCCACATCTTGAAAAATCCTACAACTTAGCTTCTCACATTCCCCAACAATGGAGTATCCGTACAATAGGGGATGTCTTGGGGAAGACCTGTGCTCTAGCAATGATCAAGCTGGTTTATGGTTTGGAGTAGAGAAGCCAATAAAACAGTGCCTGTGTCAACTAGGAAACCCTGGTGGTGTAGTGGTTAAGAGCTACAGCTGCTAATCAAAACGTCGGCAGTTCGAATCCACCAGGTGTTCCTTGGAAGCTATGGGGCAGTTCTACTCTGTCTTACAGGATTGCTATGAGTGGTAATCGACTTGACGGCAGTGGGTTTGGTTTTCAATCAACTAATCTCACCTACTCTGAAACACGAACACTTCTTGATATTTTGAAGCAGGAATTGCAGCTATTCCTCTTTCCTTCTGCTTGCAACTGCAGGAAACTCCTGACTCCTTTCAGTGTAGAGTAGCTACTCTTCATTTGAATGCATACTCTTGACTCCATTAGAAGAAACATTTTCAGTTGGTGGGTCCTTTTGGAACCACAGTAGCTGAAAAATTATATTTTTCAGGCACAACTTCTACTGGAGAAAATATTCAGGCATGGAAGGGAGCATCTGGCATGCGTGACAACACATATGGCCTCCTTGCTTGGGTGGAGACTGCACGCTTCATTACTCTCTACGTTGGCATAGTAGACTCAGCCAAATCCCGGAAGAAGTCTTGTCTAGCGCCATGAAACCTGGCCTTTTCAGGAGTTTTTGTCACAAAACGGAGCAGAATATTATGTTCTTCTTGTTTACACATAAATATGCTGCCTTTCTGGAAAACAAGTCCCCAAGATATTGAACATTGGGCAGAATTGTCACCTTTTTGAGGGAATGAAAAGTCCCCTGGCAGAACAATTTGGCAGGGAACTCTTTCACTGCCAAACTTACTTGAAGGATATTATTGGCCATCTGAATGAAGCAAATATTTTCATTCAAGGTCCTTCAGTTACCATTATGAATGTTGCAGAAAAACCGTAAGCTCTTGGCCGAGCAGTTACTGCCGGTGGACAACTCTCAAACTTTACAAGGCTGAAAGACGTGTTTCTGAAGACTGGAGTTGGGAATGACAAAGCCTTGTTAATTTCTTGGTGTGCCAAAATCTGAAGACATCTAGAAACACTGAAGAACTCATTTGAAGGTTACTTATACTCAAGCCATCTTAGAATTTATACATGGATTCACAAATTCAGCCTCATTTAACTTAAAAGCAAAACAGGTGATATGAATTCAACTTAAAAAATCTTGAAAGATTTGGTGTTGGTATATTGTTGTGTGGCATTGAGCTGCCCCATAATGTTTCCCAGGCTGAAATCATTACAGGAGCAGATTGCCAGGTCTTTTCTCCTGCAGAGCCGCTGGTGGATTTAAACCGCTCACCTTTAGGTTAGCACTTAATAGTTGCACTACCAGGGCTCCTTGTTTACTGACATAGCCACACTCTTACTTGGCAAAGTGAGAAATGGGAATGTTAATTCTGTCTTTTGCTGAGTTTTTGGGTGTCAGGGCTTTTTGACCTTTGGTGCCATTTAAATGGAAATTTGAAATTGATTTGATATTGAAACCAGAGACTACTGCATAATCTTATTTAAACCAAGCAATCACAACATTAATTTTTTTTGTTAATTTTATTTTTATTTGGAATTTGAGATCGACTTCCCCTACCACTCAAATACGCCTTGAATCTTAAAATAAGTTACAAAAAAAATGAAACCAAGACTTTTTTTTTAAAGATTGTTTTTAACTTCTATTCATGTGCAGGAAATATATTTTCAACGTAGAAACATTTAAATGCAAAAGTTTTGGTGTTGTATTTCTGTGTATTTTTCGGAGAAGGAAGGGCATAACTTTCTCCAGGCTTTCAAAGAAGATAATGATGTGCATAAAGGAAAGAACTGTAGCACGATACAACCAGGTTGGCTGCTCTGAACTCTGTTCCACCTGGTTCCAATTACTCCCAATCATTGGTTTAGACTGTTGAATTCTCAGTAGGCCTTTGCACCCTAGCCAGCTACCCATTAAAACAAAACAAAACAAAACCCAGGAGGATTAATCAGCCTGTTCCCTGGTCCTTAAGTCAATCTGTACAGCAGTTGAAGTTATTCAAGAATTTCCCAAAGGTAAACAGATTTCTATTTAAATATTATTGCTCTTATTAGGATCAGTTGTTTTCATTATAAATGTGCTGAGAAGTTCTTTTCTAATCTAGTTTATAAATTATGCTTATTACTTTCAGATGTTGAAAATAATTTTTTTTGTTGTTCTCAGTGTCCTTTTTTCTTTAGGCCTCTGCTTACTCCATTCTTTTGTGATGAGCCATGATTTGATTATAACCTTCACTGGCTTTCTCAATGGCCACCCTTTCCTGTATGCCCTCTGAGTCCCTGCTGTTACAAATCCTGGTTCTCCTACTGCTCTGAGTGTTTCTTGTTTGACTCACTTACTGGATATTATGGACTGAATTGTGCACTCCAAAAAATGTATGGTTTAAATGGGAAAGCATACCATGCTCATGGATAGGTAGACTCAACATTCTGAGAATGACAGTTCTACCCAAAGGGATTTACAAATACAATGCAATCCCAATCCAAATACCAACAACATTCTTTAAAGAGATGGAAAAACTGATCATTAACTTTATATGGAAAGGAAAGAAGCCCTGGATAAGTAAAGCAGTATTGAAGAAGAGGAATAAAGTAGGAGCACTCTCACTACCTGACCTCAGAACCTACTGTACAGCTACAGTAGTCAAAACAGCCTGGTACTGGTACAAAGACAGATACATTGACCAATGGAACAGAATTGAGAACCCAGATGTAAATCAGTCAACCTCTGGTTACCTGATCTTTGACAAGGGCCCAAAGTCCATCAGATGGGGAAAAGATAGTCTTTTTAACAAATGGAGCTAGCAAAACTGGATGTCTATCTGCAAAAAAATGAAACAGGACCCATACCTCATACCATATACAAAAACTAATTCAAAATGGATCAAAGAGCTAAATATAAAGCCCAAAACTATAGGGTTTGTAGAAGAAAAAATAGGATCAACACTAGAGGCCCTGATACACAGCATTAACAGGATACAAACCATAACCAACAACACATAAACTCCAGAAGATAAGCTAGATAACTGGAATCTTCTAAAAATTAAACACTTACGGTCATCAAAAAACTTCACCAAAAGAGTAAAAAGAGAACGTACAGACTGGGAAAAAAAAATTTTGGGCTATTTCAAATTTGATAAAGGTCTAACTCTAAAAATCTATGGGAAAATCCAACACTTCTACTACAACAAAACTAATCCAATTGAAAAATGGGCAAAGGAAAGGAACAGACACTTCACCAAAGACATTCAAGCGGCCAACAAATACATGAGGAAATGCTCGGGATCACTAGCCATTAGAGAAATGCAAATCAAAACCACAATGAGATACCATCTCACTCCAGCATTACTGGCACAAATTAAAAAAACAGGAAATAAAAAATGTTGGAGAGGCTGCAAGGAAATCGGAATTCTTATGCACTGCTGGTGGAAATTCAAAATGATACAACCATTTTGGAAAACGCTATGGCCCTTCCTTAGAAAGCTAGAAATAGAAATACCATATGATGTAGCAATCCCACTCCTAGGAATATATCCTAGAGAAATAAGAGTTGTCACACGAATAGACAGATGCACACTCATGTTCATTGCAGCACTGTTTACAATAGCAAAAAGATAGAAACAACCTAGGTTCCCATCAACAGATGAATGGATAAACAAACTGTGGTACAAACACACAATGGAGTATTACACAATGATAAAGAACAATGATGAATCTGTGAAGCATCTCATAATGTGGATGGATCTGGAGAGCATTATGCTGAGTGAAATAAGTCAATCACAGAAGGACAAGTATATGAGACCACTACTGTAAAAACTCATGAAAAGGTTTACACAAAAAAGAAACAATTTTTGATCGTTACGAGGGAGGGAAGGGGTGGGGATGGAAAAACACTAAATAGACAATAGATAAGTGGTAACTTTGGTGAAGGGTAAGACAGTATACAATACTGGGGAGCCGGTATAACTTGTCCAAGGCAAGGTCATGGAAGCTCCATAGCTGCATCCAAACTCCCTGAGGGATCGAATTGCTGGGCTGAGGGCTGTGGGGACCATGGTCTTGGGAAACATCTAGCTCAGTTAGCATAACATAGCTTACAAAAAAAAAAAAAATTCTACATTCTACTTTGGTGACTAGTATCTGGGATCTTAAAAGTCTGTGAGAGGCCATCCGAGATACTCCAGTGGTCTCACCCCTTTGGGAGCAAGGAAGAATGAAGAAAACTAAAGACACAAAGGAAAGATTAGTCCAAAGGACTAATGGACCACATCTACCATGGTGTCCACCAGACTGAGTTCAGTACAACTAGATGGTGCCCAGCTACCACTACCACTGACTGCTCTGACAGGGATCACAATAGAGGGTCTGGGACAGAGCTGGAGAAAAGTGTAAAACAGAATTCTTACAAAAAAAAGACCAGGCTTAATGGCCTGACAGAGACTGGAGAAACCCTGAGAGTACGGCCCCCAGACACCCTTTTGGCTTAGTAATGAAGTTCACTCTTCAGCCAAAGATAGGCCCATAAAACAAAATGAGACTAAAGGGGCACAACAGCCCAGGGGCAAGGACTAGAAGGCAGGAGGGGACAGGAAAGCTGGTAATAGGGAACCCAAGGTTGAGAGTATTGACATGTTGTGGGGTTGTTAACCAATGTTATAAAAACAATATGTGTTCTGTTTAAAGAGAAACTAGTTTGTTCTTTAAACCTTCATCTAAAGTACAATAAAAAAAATATGTGTAGTAAATCCTAACTCTTATACACAAGGAGCCCTTGGTTCAGTAGTTAAGTGCTCAGCTGCTAACAGAAAGGCCAGCAGTTCAAACCCAACAGCTGCTCTGCGGGAGAAAGATGTGGCAGTCTGCTTCTGTAAAGATTATAACCTTGGGAATCCTGTGGGGCAGTTCTACTCTGTTCTATAGGGTTCGCTATGAATTGTAATAAACTGGAAGGCAATGGTCCTGGTATGCTGTGGTTGTAATCTCATTTAGGAATAAGACTCTTTTTGTTATGCTAATGAGGCAATTTCAGTGTAGGGTGTGTTTTAAACCTACCACGTTTGAGATATAAAAAGAGCCGACTAGGCACAGAACCAAGCATGGATGGGGGAAACATAGCTGCCACAGGAAGATCCCCAGGAATACCAAGAAGAATGCTAGAAAAGTTGAGAAAAGGATTCTCCCCCGCCCAGAGCAGACAGAAAAAGCCTTCAGAGGCTGTGCCCTGAATTTGGACTTCTAGCCTCCAAAACTGTGAGAAAATAAATTTGTTAAAATCACCTAGTTTTGGTATTTCTGTTATACTAGCACTCGGTAACTAAGACACTGGGTTATTCTTTTTCATCCCACACTAATTCATGAATAGCCTTCAAGGTCCAGCACTAAACCTTTTGCTTTTCTCTCTCTACACATGTTCCTGCTGAGGAGTCTGCTCCCAAGTTTCTACCACCAGCAAACCCCACCCCCTCCTAGCCTACTGCTTTCTCTACTACAGTTTGGTTTCCTGAGGTATGGTAGGTACTTTTAGCTGCTATGTAGTTTATTTTAATAATTACATGTTTATTCTGTTGTTACCATCCATCTAAGACAAGGAATACTGGTATCTGAATTACATTGATGTTATAAAATTTCCTAATTGACAACGGCAACTCGAAAGGTTAGATAGGAACATTAGGGGGCAGTGAGTTTATGTTAATGAAGGAGGAACGACTCAGAAAAGGAGGGTGAGAATGGTTGTGCAACTCAAGGAATGTGGTCAATGTCCCTGAGTTATACACGTAGAAACTGTTGAATTGGTGTATGTTTTGCTGTGTGTATTCTCAACAGCAACAACAAAATAAAAAACATAGACACTCTATATCGTGACTAGGAATGGATATAATGAATAAGGGTCCCAAAGAGGAAGCAAACAAAACAAAACAAAAGTCCGTTAACGGATGAATAAAGATATTTCTTGTATTAAAAAAATGCACTTATATTAAAAAGTGAGTTGACTTAATGTAGGGGTTTGGTAAACTTTTCTGTAAAGAGCCAGATTGTTGTTGTTGTTAGGTGCTGTCGAGTCAGTTCTGACTCATAGTGAACCTATGTACCACAGAGTGAAACACTGCTCCGTCCTGCACCATGCTCACAGTCAAAAGAGCCAGATAGTAAATATTTTTGGCTTTGAGGGTCACCTGGTCTCTGTCACAATTACTTGATTCTGCCATTGTGGTGCAAAAGTAGCCATAGATAATATGTAAACAGACTGGTGTAGCTGGCTGGATTTAGCCTGGGGGCCATAGTTTGCTGACCCCTGATTCAAATGAAGTTATTACTAAAATGGAGTTCCTGGGTGGGGCAAGCAGTTAGCAAAGTTGGTTGCTAACTGAAAGGCTGGTGGCTCAGCTTCACCCAGTGGTGCCTTGGAAGAAAGGCCTGACGATCTACTTCTGAAAACTCAGCCATTGAAAACCCTACAGAGCACAGTTCTACTCTGACACACATGGATGGGGTTGCCATGAGATAGAGTCGACTTGGTGGCCACTGGTATTATTAAAACAAGAGTTCAAATAGTACGTGAATATGGCAAAAAAAAAAAAATCATAAAACTGGAACTTGAAAGCCTGAAGAATGAGAAACTGTGGTTTACATAATCACTTTGTTCAGTATACGTTCTTTTGTGCCTGCTACTCTGATAAGTGCTGGAAACACACAGCCCGTATCTTGAAAGAGATTGGATTAGACAGAGAGACAGACAACAAAGACAAAAAAGAATTACAGTGGGTTGTGAAGGTAGCCTTGGAGGTACCACCAGGCTATTTTGTGTGTGTGCATGTGTACGCACGTGTGTGTGTACAAAGAATAGGGAGCTGGATTGATCATGAAGAGGCTGCTCTTTCCCACTGTGCCCAGGAGACTCACCTACACATTATTACACACTTTACAGATGAGGATACTGAGGTTCAGAGAGGTTAAAGAGTTGCCGAGGGTCACAGAGCTGGCAAGTAGGAGAAGTAAGAGTTGAACCAGATAGCCGCACTCTAAGACCCACGTGCTTATTCACAGTGCTACCGCTTGCCCCTATTTTTTTTAATTTTTATTGTGCTTTAAGTGAAAGTTTACAAATCAAGTCAGTCTCTCACACCAAAACCCATATACACCTTGCTACACACTCCCAATTACTCCCCCCCTAATGAAACAGCCTGCTCTCTCCCTCCACTCTCTCTCTTCGTGTCCATTTCCCCAGCTTCTAACCCCCTCCACCCTCTCATCTCCCCTCCAGGCAGGAGATGCCAACATAGTCTCAAGGGTCCACCTGATCCAAGAAGTTCACTTCTCACCAGCAACCCTCTCCAACCCATTGTCCATTCCAATCCATGTCTGAAGAGTTGGCTTTGGGAATGGTTCCTGTCCTGGGCCAACAGAAGGTCTGGGGGCCATGACCACTGGGGTCCTTTTAGTCTCAGACCATTAAGTCTGTTCTTAGGAGAATTTGGGGTCTGCATCCCACTGCTCTTCTGCTCCCTCAGGGGTTCTCTGTTGTGTTCCCTGTCAGGGCAGTCATCGGTTGTAGCCGGGCACCATCTAGTTCTTCTGGGCTCAGGATGATGTCGTCTCTGGTTCATGTGGCCCTTTCTGTCTCTCGGGCTCATAATCACCTTGTGTCCTTGGTGTTCTTCATTCTCCTTTGATCCAGGTGGGTTGAGACCAGTTATGCATCTCAGATGGCTGCTTGCTAGCCTTTAAGACCCCAGATGCCACTCTTCAAAGTGGGATGCAGAATGTTTTCTTAATAGATCTTATTATGCCAATTGACTTAGATGTCCCCTGAAACCATGGTTCCCAGACCCCTGCCCCTGCTCCACTGACCTTCGAAGCATTCAGTTTATTCAGGAAACTTCTTTGCTTTTGGTTTAGTCCAATTGTACTGACCTCCCCTGTACTGTGTGCTGTCTTTCTCTTCACCTAAAGTAGTTCTTTTTTTTTTTTTAAAGAGTTTTTATTGTGCTTTAAGTAAAAGTTTACAAATCAAGTCAGTCTCTCACATATAAACTTATATACACCATACTACATACTCCCATTTACTCTCCCCCTAATGAGTCAGCCCGCCCCCTCCTTCCAGTCTCTCCTTTCGTGACTGTTTTGCCAGTTTCTAACCCTCTCTACCCTCCCATCTCCCCTCCAGACAGGAGATGCCAAGACAGTCTCAAGTATCCACCTGATACAAGTAGCTCACTCCTCATCAGCATCTCTCTGCAACCCATTGTCCACGGGTCCGTTTTTTTTTTTTTATGGTAGTTCTATTTCTAACTTTTTAAGGAAACGCCAGATAGATTTCCAAAGTGGTTGTACCATTTTACATTCCCATCAGCAGTGTATAAGAGTTCCGGTCTCTCCGCAGCCTCTCCAACATTTATTATTTTCTGTTTTTTGGATTAATGCCAGCCTTGTTGGAGTGAGATGGAATCTCATCGTAGTTTTAATTTGCATTTCTCTAATCCCTTGCCCCTATTTTTACCTTAATTAAGGAATTGGTTTGTCTCCTTAGGACGATTCAGTATATCGGAAACCAGCCCAATCTTTGAAGAGTTGTATGACCTACACACATGCCCTTGACGCCTTCCCTCTCACAATTCCCTTGAAAGGATGACTTGAGCAGTGTAGACAGGAGAACCTGCTCTCTTCACCTGCACCAGGGAGTGGACTGAAGGTCTACTTACCACCTGAAATCTTTAGGTTTCTGTAAAGGTGGCAGGTAACTGTTATGGACTGAATTGTGTTCCCCAGAAAGATATGTTTATGGTCCTAACTCCTGTGCCCATGAATGGGACTTTGAGGACATAGAGCCTGTCTTTGAAGTTATCAGTTAAGTCATATCAGAGTAGAGAGGGTCCTAGTCCTAATCTCTTCTGAGTGGTGTCTTAAAAAAGGCGAGAACGGACATAGGGTCTCACACAGGGAGAAGGTGCTGTGTGAGAATCTGTCTACAAGCCAAGGAACATCAAGAAACACCTGGAGCATAGCCCTGCTGAAGACGTGAATTTGAACTTTCAGCCTCCGTAACTTCAACTAGGAAACCTTGGTGGCATAGTGGTTAAGAGCTACAGCTGCTAACCAAAATGTCAGGAGTTCGATTTAGCCAGGCGCTCCTTGGAAACTCTATGGGGCAGTTCTCCTCTGCCCTATAGGGTCGCTATGAGTTGGAATTGACTTGATGGCAGTGGGTTTGGTTTTTTGGGGGCTTACCTTCAAGCAAATAAATTTCTGGGCTTTACAGCCATCTACTTTGTGGCATGTTCTTATAGCAGCCCCAGGAAATGTGGACAGCTACCCATCTGCCCAGACAGCAAAGAGCTGAGAAACATTTGCCTGTTAATAGGACAGCCCATTCCCAATAATAATAATGACTAATAATAACAATAATGATCCATTTATATGTGATTCAGTGTATGTGAGACAGTTTTCTAAGCGCTTTGCGAGCATCAACACATTGAATCCTTATAACGACCCTCTGAGATGGGCACCATTAATCAGAGTGTAAGGCATTACAGGAGTCCTTGGGTGGTCCAGATGGAGAAGTTGGAGATTTGAGTTTAGCCAGAGGCACCTTGGAAGAAAGGCCTGGTGATCTACTTCAGAAAAATCAGCCACTGAAAACCGTATGGAGCACACTTCTACTCTGATGTACATGAGGCTGACAAGAGTTGGAAATGACTTGACGGGAACTGGTTTTTAAGGCCCTGAGAGATTCAGACTCTGTCCAAGGTTAAACATCATTCAAAAAAAAAAGAACCCAAAACCCACTGCCATCACGTGGATTCCGACTCGCAGTGATACTATAGACTTACAGTGACCCTACAGGACAGAGTAGAACTGCTCTATAGAGTTTCCAAGGCTATAAATCTTTATGGAAGCAGACTGCCACATCTATCTCCTATGGAGTGGCTGGTGGGTTTGAACCACCAACCTTTCAGTTAGCAGTTGAGCACTTTAACCACTGGGCCACCAGGGTTCCTGTCCAAGGTTACGTAACTTTATTAGTGGAGCCAGGACTCGAACTCAGGTATTCTGGGAGTCTATATTCTTCACCCTGGTGGTGTAGTGGTTAAGAGCTACGGCTGCTAACCAAAAGGTCAGCAGTTTGAATCCGCCATGCACTTGTTGGAAACCCTATGGGGCAGTTCTACTCTGTCCTATAGGGTTGCTATGAATCAGAATCAACTTGACAGCAGCAGGCTTGTTTTTTTGGTTTTATGTTCTTCACCGCTGTGTTAACAACTGCTTTGCATGCAGAGCCGCCTGGCCCATCCTGCAGTGCCCGCCTGCAACACCCTGCATTGACAAACATGGTTTGAATTAACCTCACATGAATGTCTCGCATGGGGGCTCCCCCAGAGTCTGAGGAGGTGAGACTCTGGTTGCGCCCAGGGCTTCTTGTCCATCTGAGCAGAGAATCAGGGTCTCCGTCCGGCAGGGTAGGCACGTGACCAACTCCTGCTGCCACCCTGGTAATTGGTTTTCTGTGTTCATTTCAGTAATGAACAATATTAAAGGAGGCTGGAGATGCAATGGAGATACAAGCATTGTGGAAGGAACAAAGCGATCTTAATGTGTGAGACTCAGTTCTGGGGAAGATAAGGGAGATGATAATCAAGTATTAAAAGAGGAGATTATGCAGCCCTTGTACCACCCATCATTGCTCACGTCCGGCGTTGGTGGTAGGACTCCCAGTTTATTTACATCTCCAATCAGGTTTCACTGATAGGAGTCAAAGGAAATCCAGGGAAGAAATGTAACTGTGTGATATACTTCCTACAGAAAGTGCAAACACTATACAGACGCTCCGACTAAATCTGTCATCCCAGAAATGGTCCAGCTGCCAAATGCTTAAGTCTGCACTTTCTAGACCTTCTGAGACCACCTGTCTCTCCTGTTCTGTACCTGATTGCTCCTTCTCAGCCTCTTCTTATTCCCTCACCCCTTACCTTTGTTTCCCAAAGTTCTGTTTTCCACCTTCTTGCCTTCTTTCTCCATATTGGCCTGGACAAGTTCATCTGTTCTGTGGCTTTAACTACTGTCTGGCTGTGTGACTTCCAAACTATACCTTTGTAGGCTCCAGTCACTTGATTTTCCCTTTTCAGTTATTTGAAATCTTTTTGAATGAGCACTACACTTCCATAAGTAAAAATCCAGGCAGTATTCCTGACAGGGAACACAACAGAGAATCCCTGATGGAGCAGGAGAGTAGTGGGATGCAGACCTCAAATTCTGGTAAAAGGACCAGACTTAATGGTCTGACTGAGACTAGAAGGACGCCGGAGCTCATGGTCCCCGGACCCTCTGTTAGCCCAAGACTGGAGCCATTCCTGGAGCCAACACTTCAGACAAGGGTTGGACTGGACTATAAGACAAAAAATGATACTATGAGGTGTGAGCTTTTTGGCTGAAGTAGACACATGAGATTGTGTGGGCAGCTCCTGACTGGAGGCGAGATGAGATGGACACAGGGAATACAGGATGGAGGAGTGTGCTGTCTCATTAGGGAGTGAGCATCTAGGAGTACACAGCAAATTGTGTATAAGTTTTTGTATGACAGACTGACTTGATTTGTAAACTTTCACTTAAAGCACACACACACACACAAAACCCAGGCAGTATATAAAGGTTGTTGTTGTTAGGTGCGGTCTAGTTAATTCTGACACTTAGTGACCCTACAGGACAGAGCAGAAGTGCCCTATAGGGTTTCCAAGGCTCTAAATCTTTATGGAAGCAGACTGCCACATCTTTCTCCCACAGAGCAGCTGGTGGGTTCAAACTGCTGAACTTTTAGTTAGCAGCCGAGCACTTTAACCACTGCACCACCAGAACCCCTTGCCCTGTGTACAACAGAACGAAACACTGCCTGGTCCTGCACCATCCTCACAATCATTGCTATGTTGGAGCCCATGGTTGCAGTCACTGTGTCAATCCATCTCATTGAGGGTCTTCTTTTTCGATGATCCTCTACCACGCATGACGTCCTTCTCCAGGGACTGGTCCCTCCTAGTATAAAGGAAGGTCAGTAAAATTTCTCCCTTCCATATCTTGTTCCCATCTTCCTAGGAGACTGTTGTTCTTAGTTTCTTATGAATCCTTCCAGAGATTCTTTACATATGTTCAGGAAAATACAAATACAAATGATAATTTTTCCTTCTTTTCTCTCAAAGGTACCATGTTGCTGTTGTTAGTTGCTGATGAGTCAGTTCTGACTCATGGTGACCCCGTGTATATCAGAGTAGAACTGCTCCATAGGGTATCAGAAGCCGATTGCCAGCCCTGTCTTCTGAGGCACCTCTGGGTATGTTTGAACTGCCAGTGTTTTAGCTAGCAGTCAAGCGCTTCACCATCTTCACCACCCAGGGACTCCCATATTATATTCTGCAGTTTGCTTTTTTCACTTTAGACATTTTCATAACAGTATATAACTTCTTTTTTTGAAAAAAATTTACAATCACACAGTGTTTCATTGTATGGACGTCTCATAATGTATTAACTGGACCCCTACTGGTAGACATTTCAGTTGTTTCTAGTCCCTTACATTTCAAAAACTGTTGTAGTGAATATAATTTTACACATTTAATATAATTTCACATGTTTTTGTATATAATTTCATATATCCTTAGGCTGAATTCCCCAAAGTAAAATTTTCGGGACAAAAGGCATATGCATTTGTAGTTTTTCTAGAGAGTGCCAAATTGCCCTCCAGAGCGATGATATAAAATTACATCCTTGCCTACAATGTAGGAGAGTGCCTGCTTCCCTACAGCCCTTATCAACAAAATACATTATCAACCTTTTGGATTCTTCCCACTCTGAGAGGTGAGCAATGGTATTCAGAGCAGTTAATTGGCATTTCTCATATTATGGGTGGGGTTGAACATCTTTTTATATATTGAAGAGCTGTTATTTATCCTTTCCTGTGAACTGATCATATATTTTGCCCCTTTTTCCGTCTGGGTTATTTCTTAGGACTGAGCTTCAGATCTTCATGTCCAACATTCTACTTGGATACCCTAGATGCACCTCAAACTTATCAATATCCCAAAAAGTATTCATCATTGCCTCTTTCCTTGCCCCAACCCGGGTCTCCCTTGTATTTTCTTATCCTGGGTAAGGAGATCCAACCCAGAAATCTCAAAGCCATTCTAGATTCCTCTGTCCTCCTCAGTTGGCCAAGCAGCACCATAAAAACACCTGCCCCAGGTCCTCGACTAGGAGAGGTGAGTTTGGAAATAAATCTACTTGGCAGCTACAGAGAGAGGCAATAGTGAAGAGGAAACTACATGCCGAGCCACAGAACAGGAAGACTGTGAAACTTGGCAATTACTACTCCGAAGTGGTGGGTCACCTAAAGATGAATTGGAAGGAATTCTGAAGAATATTCCTTACACCAGCAGTCTTACATGCACAAAATGAACCCCAAATGGGCACAGCTAGCCCGGGTAAGAGTTCTAACTAATTCTGAGAGAGGAAGAGGGAAGGGAGAGAAGGGCCTCGAAAGAAAGGGAGGAGGGAAGAGAGGGAGAGAGATCCTAGGCTGTAGGTCTCCATGGTTCCAGGTCCCTCTCTCCCTTCTGGGCTCCTTCAGCAACTGAATAGCTGAACAGAGAAAATGTGCCACCTCAGAGCCAAGGAGAAGGGCCAGTTGGAGCCCACGTAGATGAAAGGAAAGAACCCTCCTTCCCACCTTACGTTTTAACAATATTGAACCCGAGTAAATCCCTGCTTTATTTCTCCTGTGTTGAGACTCAACTCCTCAGTGTCATGTTTAAAAGAAATAGAAATCAACTCCAAAAGCCTTGAGAAGTGATGCAACATTTTAGTGAATTTTTGAAGAGGCACAGAGGTAGAAAACTTTGGAAAATCTCTTTGCCTCTCTCCAAGTCCGGCACCCTGCAGCACCTGCCCTTAAATGTCTCTTTCCCATGTCTCCAGCCCACCCTACTCTTTCTCCTTCCTCTTACCTTCTGGACCTATTCTTCTAAGTAGTGCCACGCTCTCTTCTTCTAGAAATCAATGTATTATCTCTGCAACTTCTACTATTTTTCCCCTCCTCTCAGTAATTCTGTCCACACAAGAAAGAGCCGTGGGAGAAGTCCAAAAACAGAATCCTCCTTGGAAGGCAATAAAGTGACACAGGCTAGAAATACTTTACAGTTTAATGCATTTGTCCTTGTCACAATATGAATCATTGGGTGCTTGATGATCTGGTAGAACTTGCCTATAGTACCTCCCTCCCCCAGTTCTGAAGTCCTTGTTCAAGAAGCAGTCTTTGAAATTTTTCTTTTCCATCATCTGCTCAGGTCTTCTATTTCTTCTTTGTGATTTTAAAAATTTCTTAGACTATTAGGCATTGTGTCATAATAGTCAATTTTTTGGAGTTAAGTTACAGATAGAATCCTTTGAAAATTTAATCAAAATCTATTTTGTATCTGTCTCATTCCTAAATGTCATATATATATTTTAATTACTATATTAGACTGTGAAGACTTAAAAAAGTCAACATCTTTTTTTCTAATTCATGATTCTCTACTTTTAATTCCTATCTCTTGCTTTATTTCATTTGTTCCTTTAATAGGTTTATGAGTTGAATGCTAGGTTCATTTACTTTTAACTTTTCTTGTTTATTAAAAAAACACAAAAACCACTAAGGTTATAAAATTTCCTCTGGATATGCCTTTGGCTGCATTTTGTATGTTTTTATATGCAGAATTCTCATTTTTGTTATCTTAAAGATAGCCTAAAAATTCAGATTATTTTCCTCTTCTACCCAAGATATATTTTCAAAATTATAGCTGTGTAAACTTGATTGCAATAGTGGTGGTAGTTGACTGCATTTGGTAGTCTCCCAGAGGGGAGTTCTGATGGATAAATTGTTCTTGATCTCATTACATTTCCATGAATTTTTAGTATCCTAGCCATATTTGTTGTTGTTGTTAGGTGCTGTCAATTTATTAATTTCTAGTTTATTCTGGCCAGAGACCATGGATTATATGATTATTTAGATTTAAACTATTTTATTGCTCACTGGAGTTTATTATATACTCCATCTTATTTATTTATTTATTTTTAGAGTGTTATTTTGAGTTGTATTTTATTCAGCTGGCATACCTCTTTCATTAATTCGTTTATTTGACAGTTAATACATATGTAGTATGACAAAGTACTGGGAGGTGCCGTGGATACAGATGTGAACAAGACAGACATGGTTGCTGGCCTGATGGAGCTTAGACTCTAGTCGGGGAGAGACAGAGAGGAAGGAAGGGAGAAAGGAAGGAAAAAAATAATAAAAATTCATGGTAAGTTTTACAAAGGAAACAAATAGAGTGTTAAAATAGAGAATAAAAGAGAGATAGTATGGCCTCCTTTGAGGAAGTCCTGGGTAGCACAAAACCCTGGGTTAAGCACTTGACTACTAACTGAAAGGTTGGTAGTTTGAACCTACCCAGAGGCACCTTGGAAGAAAGACTTGGCAATCTGCTTCCCTAAGGCCACATCCCTGAAAACCCTGTGAGCACAGTTCTATTCTGCACACATGGGGTTGCTATGAATCTAAGTGGACTCCACAGTAATGGGTTTGGTTTCTTTGGACTCCCTTGACTGGGTTTTTCAGAAATATCCTCTGGGTGACATAGCTCTTAATCCTTGCCATTTTGCATATACAATTCTTTGGTCATATTACTTTTAACTCAGAGGTCGGTAAAAGATCGTGGCATTTTCTTCCACCCTTTAGTATTGAGAAGGAAAGTCTGATGATGTTCTGTTTTTCTTCATTCGAGGGTAACTGTTTTTCTTTTAGAAACCTTTAGAATGTTTTCTTTATCTTTTTAGTTAAATTGTGTATATCTTGTTTCCAAACGGTGACAGTAGTCAATGGGATTATAGATGATTTTAATTTTCTGTTCCCTTGGCTGCATTCATAATTAACAAAAAAATCTGATGAATATTATTACTTGAATATTGGAAGACAAAAACACAACATGCAAGACTTTAACAAAGATTGTGCCTTTTCCAGCTTTAAGCCCACATATTTCTCCGGTGCTGGATTATGGAATGGACCAGTCAGGCAGCTATCTGACATGCTGGTTTATAACAGATATTACCTATGGCTTAGAGGGTCAGCGAAAAAGAGGGAGACCCCTCAACGAGATGGACTGACACAGTGGCTGCAACTATGGGCTCAAGCATAACAATGATCGTAACGATGGCACAGGACCCGGCAATGTTTTGTTCTGTTGTACATAGGGTTGCTGTGAGTCAGAACTGACTTGATGGCACCTAACAACGACAACAAATATGGCTAGAATGCTAAAAATTCATGGAAACGTAATGAGATTGAGAGCATTTTATCCATCAGAACTCCTTTCTGGGGGACTACCAAATGCAACTGGAAAGAATCCAACACTTGTTAGATCTTTGGGCTAGGGGACAGAAACCACTCCGCCCTTCACAGAAGGGAACATGATCTTGTAGTAACAGGTGGTTGCTAATTGGCCTTGTAAGGGGCCCTGTTGACTTCAGGGCTTGGTTTTCCTGATTGTAGCTTGGAATTGGACCAGAGCTGAATTGCTCTACCCTTTCCTAATGGTGGGCCCAGACCGTCTATAGATAAATGTTGAAAAAATACTTAAACTAATAAAAGTTTGAAGGGCTACACATTATTATGCTCCTTAAGGGACTTAGTCTAGCTCTGTGTCTCTTTCCTTCCTCCAAGATAGGGAGTTAGAGACCTGCTTTGTGCTTGTCCAAATAAACTGCCATGTGGCCCTAAAGGGTATATGGATTTATTGCCGTACATTTTTTCCCTCAATGTATCCTTTTCTAGGGACGTAAAGACTTCTGACCCAAGCAGGACAGCAGCACTCTGTTAGGAAAAGGAGTATTCCTGCCAGTGAGAAGAAGCACCTGCTAGGAGAGAGGAAGGTATGGCCCCTGGCCTGGTCTCCTCATGCTGGGAACAGTCATGCTCTTGATTGATTTCTCCAGAATTCTGGGAGAGGGGACTGTGTGTTTTGTTATTATAGGAACAGGTCTTGGCTCACATAGTTGCTTTTAATTAATTTCAGTTATACAAGTAATAGATGCTTTCATTCTCTTTGTAAAAATAATTAAACATTAAAGAGTCTTTGATCAATACTTTCAATCTGGTTCTCAAGATCAGGGGCTGTCAAACTAGAGCCCACAGGTCCAATTCAGCTAACCATCTGTTTTTGTAAATAAAGTTTTATTGGAATGGCCCATTCATTTACATATTGTACATGGCTGCATTTGTGCTCCAGTGGAAGAGAGGAGTAATCGCTGAGTAATCATGACAGAGACCATAAGGCCCACAAAGCCTTAAGTATTTACTATCTGGCCTTTTGATAGAAGTTTGCTGACTCCTGTTCTAGATCAGAAATGAACACTGCTAACAGTTTGGTGTGAAAATTTTCAGCCTGTAATAGAAGTGTGTTATTTGGTGTATGTGTTTTACATTAATATCTTTTTGTACCTCTTTTTTTTTTTTTTCATGCACCATTAAGTCTTGGAGATTTGTCCATGTTGGTAGACATAGATTCTACCTCATTGTTTTAACTGCTGCATACTATTTCCAAATATGAAGATAATGAAGTTTATTCCATGATTCTACTAGTGGACATATTGGTTGTTTCCAGGTGTTTTTTTTGGCTACTATATACAATGCTACAGCAAATATCTTTATACATACCTCCTTACACACATGTGTGAATGATTCTCTATGGTTGATACCAAGACTGGAATTGCTGGGCCCTGAAGTAGGTAAGCTTTAAAATTTAGTTCTGCTTGTTGAACAGGCTATTCATTTACATGATTCAAAAATCAGAAATGATATGCAAGGTATACTTTGCAAAGTCTCACCTCCAACTCTATCTCAATTAATATTGCTCCCCCCATCCCTATGAAACAAAAAAAACCCAAACCCGTTGCCATTGAGTCAATGCCAACCAACTCTTAGTGACCCCATCCCTATAGGTAGTAGTTTCTTATACTACTTATATATATACTTTCTGAGTTTATTTATGAACATAGAGCAAATAAAAATTCCTATTTTTATTCTTTCATACACAAAAGGTAGCATACTATGTATATTCTTCTTTACCTCACTTTTGTTTTCATTTGACAATATACCTTGGAGATCTTTCCATATCTCAAAATCTTCTCACATATGTACAGAGAGTATACACATTCTTTTTTTTTTAAAAACATACTATTTAATTTGTTATTAAATTTCTTTAAGTGGATGTACCATAGTTTAAACTATGGTATAGTTTATAGAGGATCACATTTAAAAAAATCTTTTGCTACTTCAGACAAGACATGCACATTTTGCATTTCGATAGACATTGTCATCTTGCCGTTAAAAGGGGCTGTGCAGTTTTCATGCCCACCTGGGTACATTTTAAAGGAGCCAAAATTGAGCAGACACTTGCTTGCACCTTATGCTCTAGCAAGATCAAACTGCTCATAGTTTCCAGAATGCAGTGTGCTCTGTTGTATGTCCTTGCTGTTCTCTTTATTGAAACCACCCTTTCTACAACTTGTCTATCTGATTCTAACATCTTCTAAGCTCTCTCAAGAATCTGTGAAGGTGTCTCCAACCCCTCTGGTTAGAGCCGATCATTCCTCTCCTGTATTATCCTGGAAGCTTGCCCACATCTCTATTATTGTGCTTGTCAAATCATTCATCAATTATTTCTATACTAATTCATTGTGGACTTCTTGGAGGAAGAGACCATATCTTCTTAGTTTGGTGAGCAGTACCTGTGGTCTCAAAAGCTTGAAAGTGGCTATCCGAGATACAGTAATTTGTCTCTATTCAGTAGAAGCAGCAGAGAAAGAAGGAGACTCAGAAATTGGAGAAGAAACTGAATGGCAGATCTGCCTTCATGAACTACTGCTTCCTTAGCCATGAGACCAGAAGAGCTGGAGGGTGACTGGCTACCATTACTGAATGTTTTGATCAAGGAATCAAGTGGAAAAATGTGAAACAGAATTTAAAATTCTTACAGAATTCAGACTTACTGGATCCGTTGAGGCTGAAGGAACCCCTGAATCTATTGCTCTGAGAAAATCTACAAACTATAATCCAAAATTACCCCCTGGATTCATCTTTAAACTAAACAATTATTTAGCTAAACTAGTAAAGAATGCTTACCATGAGAATTGCACTCTTAAAGAATTTTCTGTACGAGATCAAACTGTCAACAGTAAATCTAAAGCCTAGGTGAGAACTTTAGGGGGTAGTGAGGCTAAGTCAATGGTGGTGAAACAATGTGGGTAGAGACAGCGAGGATGGCGACACAATGTGAAGAATGTAACCAGTGTTATGGAATTGTACATGTGGAAATTTACGAATGGGTATATGTTCTGCTGTGTGTATTTTCACCAAAATTAAAGTTAAGAGACCATATCTTTATTCATCTTTGTAGTTCTCAAACCTGAGACAATGTCTGTGTCTGAATAGCTGCTCGATAAAGACTGGATGAATGAATAAATTAACAAATAAACGATCACAAAAAACAAAACCAAACAAAAAACTTAGATGAAACAACCAAATTGAATTTGGACAAAGAATCCATGGGTCTGCTTATCCGCTACTAGTCTGCCAATCATGCAGATGAGCTTATCTGTGTCTGCTGATGGAATTTCTATGTAATTTGCATGCTACAGGGGGAGGCTGCCAATTCACAGAGGATTCTTCTAGGCATTTGTCTTTCATTATAGAACATAAGCTTGCATTTGCATCAGCCACTTAGAGGAGGTTGTAGCTTTGGAAACAAACATCTGCTTGATGCTGGGTAAATAATATTTAGAGTCTGGTGTTTTATGCCTGTCTATGTGATTAATCTGAATTCCATATAATTTAGTATTTGGCCATGCAGGACTCATAGAAATCATTCCAATAACCCAAGTTATAGCTACAAAAATCACATCTGGCATTTCCTACCATTGGCCTCAGGTACCAGGAGTTGCTTTCTGGTTGGGGGTGACATCTGTCTTCAAATCCTATCCTGGATAACCCTTTTGTAGAAAATTCATGGAGTAATGGGAAAATATGAATGTTCTTTGTTGGCCTTTGCTAATTGGTTCTACTCTTTCCGGGAGAAGGAAGTGGTTAAGAAACATGGCAAATGAGTCCTGAGTCCCTGGATGACTAGGTGAAAGGTTGGTGATTCAAACACACCCAGAAGCACCTCAGAAGACAGGCTTGGTGATCTGCTTCTGGGAGGTCACAGCCTTGAAAATCTTACAAAGCATTCCAACTCTACATACATGGGGTCGCCATGAGTGAGGGAATGACTTGACAGTAGCTAACAACAACAACAATTTTATAAATAAACTGGGTTGGGGGAAGGAGCCCTGGTGGCACAGTGGTTAATTGCTCAGCTGCTAACCAAAAGGTTGGAGATTAGGACCCATCAGCCTCTCTTCAGGAGAAAGATGTGGTAGTCTGCTTCCATAAAGATTTACAGCCTTGGAAACCCTGTTGGGCAGTTCTACTCTGTCCTATAGGGTCGGTATGAGTTGAATCAACTCTAGGGCAATGGGTTTGGGTTAGGAGGACTTGTCCTGGGCTCCCAGCTAGGAGGTGGCAGGGCTGGGAGTTAAAGTTGACTATGTTGAAGCCTGTGTCCTTCCCAGTCTGTTACCTTGCCTTCCCAGAGGAGGTGGCCAATGGAGATTGACATAGCTCTGATTTTCTGCGGATAGTGCTGTGTGGAATGATCGTGAACTCTGCCTTCCTTGCTTCCAAATGACATAACCGAACATATAGGCATCCTTGCCCATGGGGGTCTTAAGAACATCATCCAAATGCTTTGTGTGGAAAGATGAAGGGTATGGTGAAAAGCCTACTGCTGGTGGCCTGGGCATACAATGTGATAGACGTGTGGCCAAGAGTGCGGAATATTTGCTAAACTGATTATGCCACCTAACTCCATTAGAATTAGAATAAAATTTTATTAGAACAACAACAGCATGGACATACACACACACAAACAGAACAACTGGGCCACTGGGTTTCAATAGAATCTCCTACGCAGCTTTAAAGAAATATGGATGTCTTGGCCTTCCCCACCCACAGATATTATTTTTTTTTAATTGAGGTGAAATTCACATAACATAAAAATTAACCCTTTTAAAGTGGACAATTCAGTGGTATCTAGTGTATTCCCAATGTTGCTCAACCATCACCTCTCTAGTTTCCAAACATTTTCAATCAGCACAAGCAGAAACCCATTCCAATTAAGCAGTCGCTCCCAATTTCCCCCTCCCTCCAGCCCATGGCAACCACCAATCTGTATTTTGTTTGTATGAATTTACCTATTCTGGACATTTCATATAAATGGAATCATACAATATGTGACCTTTTCTGTCTGGCTTCCTTCACTTAGCATCATGTTTTGAGGTTTATCCATGCTGTAGCATGTATCAATATTTCATTCCTTTTTATGGCTGAATAATATTCCATGGTATGTATATACCACAATTTGTTTATCTATTCATCCCAGCTGCTGTGGAAATGCTTTGGCCGTACCTCAAAAAGTTAAACATAGAATTAGCATGTGACCCAGCAATTTCACTCCTAGGTGTATACCCAAAAGAATTGAAAACAGGTACTCAGACGAATACATGTACGCACATATTCATAGTAGCGTTATTCGTTATAGCCAAAAGGTGGAAACAGCTTGTGATGGATTGAACTGTGCCTCCTAGAAATATATATGGAAGTCCTAACCCCTGTACCTGTCAATGTGACCTGTTTAGAAATAGGGGTTTTCTTTTGTTACATTAATGAAGACATATCCCAGCAGAGTGGGTCCTAAACCTGATCCCTTCTGAGTGGTGTCTTATAAAAAGACCAGAATAGACACAGTGACACACACACAGGGGGAAGTCAGATACCACATGAAGATCCCTCTACAAGCCAAGAAACGCTAAGGAGCTCCCGGGGCTAATGAGAAGGAAGGCTCCTCCCCTAGAGCCGATGCCATGGTTTGGACTTCCAGCCTTCAAAACTGTGAGACGACACATTCTTGTTCTTTAAAGCCACCCACTTGTGTTATTTTTTGTTACGGCAGCACTAGGTAACTAAAACACAACTCATAGGTATTTTTAAGCAAGGTTTCTATGCTAATCTGATGCACAGTCAGACTTTGGAATCCATAATCTAGTTCATGGATCATTTAAGTCATCAGACCTTGAATAAAGATTCCTTTCTTTGGGACACATTTTTTCTTTTATCACATCAAATCTCTTTCTCATTTATTTTTCTCTCACAGTCAAAAATTCTTAAAAGCTTTTTTCCACTAAACCATCTGCTGGAGTAATCTCCCACTAGGTTTCAAATGCCAATCCTTTTCCCAGTAGCAATTTTTTTGGAGGGGGGGGAGAGGGGAGAATGAATTACATTTCTTGCCTAAGAAAGAAAATACTTTAAAAATAACAACATCCATCATGGACTAGTTGCTGTTGCTTATATATTTTAAAGTGATAGCTTCATTAGACACGTGTTCTGTGTGTTGCTGCAGGCTTCCCTCACCAGGTGGGTTCTGGCCTCGAGTATAAGAAGTGTGGCTTGGTTACAGTGCCAGGATACTCTGGTGGGCAGTGGTAAAAGTATTGGCTTAAAGCATTGTAGGATGTTTCATTGACTTCCTTATGCCCACAGGCTTTATGGAAGCAAGCCATACAATGTTTCAAGCCAAGCCTGAAGATTTATATGAGTTGTACCCTTGTGACATGTCCTCTCCCAGTTCAAAACTTCCCCCATTACCAAAACCAAACAAACAAAATAAATCTGTTGCCATCAATTCGATCCTGACTTATAGCGGCCCTATAGGACAGAGTAGAAGTGCCCCATAGTACTTCCAAGGACCGCCTGGTGGATTATGAACTGCTTACCTTTTGGTTAGCAGCCGTAGCACTTAACCACTACACCACCAGGGTTTTCCCTATTACCATTACCTTAAAAATTCACATCCTGTGATAGGAAGCAGGAGTGTTATCAAGAGACATGGAAAGAATAAACCTAAAAATGCTTCCTTTGCCTCCATTTAGAGATGGTTTTCCTTAAAAGCCTCACTAATGATGTTCTAATCTAAGCCTTTGAAATTCATTGGCTATGGCAGATGGCTAGCTGTCTGCCAAAAATTCATGCTCCCCTTTCTGCAGTGTGGAATAGCAGCTGGGAGGCAGCTTCCCAGCCACGGGCCATATTACCCAGCTTCCCTTGCATCAGTGTGTGGTCATGTGATTAGTTCTTGCCAATAGAACATGAGCAGAGGGATGTGTATCATTTCTGGGTTAGGGTTTATTAAGAAGTGGGTACTGTCTCCATTTCTCTTTCTTTCTCTGACAACTGAGTGCAGATAATTCCATAACCTTGGTGGGGAATGAAACCACATGATGCAAACAGCCTGGGCCCTTGAATCACTGCATGGGAGAAAGTTGCCAGAAATACCCTCTCTGTGCTTTTTATACAAGTGAGAAATAAACTCTTGTGATAAACTACCAGAATTTGGGGTTTGCTTATCACAGACTTGGTGTAGTGCAATGACTTGCTTTTATATGGCCTTTCTCGCCATGATCTTGTAACTATGCAAATAAGGTAATTGTGGCCCACAAAGGGGATTGGTCAGTTTTGCCACTCTGCTATGCTTAAAATGAACCACCTCAGAGGTGGAGAGGATCTCACCACCACCAAGAAAGAAAAGCCAAGAGTGGAGTTCGTCCTTTGGACCCGGGACCCCTGCACTGAGAAGTTCCTAGAACCAGGAGACCGAGAGAGAGAACTGTAACACCAAAGATGGCGAGAAGGGGTGGCAGAGAAACAGCGGCAGCAGAGACAGGAGACGGCGCGGTAGGCTTCCTGTCCCACAGCGCGAGAAAGCTTAGTGCCTTGGGGCAGGAGGCTTACTGGCAGAGTGGGGTGCCTCTGGGCACTTACTGGCAGAGTTAAAAGAGCTTTATAACACTTGCCGTACCTGGGCAGAGGCTGAAGGCGAGAGAGAGGACTGCCTGTGGGCATGGCTGAGAAGAAGCTGTCATGATGGAAGAACTGTATCCCGAGCATTCCTGAACCTGAATTGTAACCTGCTACTTCCCTAATAAACCCCATAATCATGAGTATCGCCTGTGAGTTCTGCATGGCCATTGCAGTGAATTATCGAACCCAGCAGAGAAGCAGAAAGCGCCATGGGAAGGACAGATGGTGTCAGAATTGGCAAAAAGGGCTGGCCAGTAGAGGCATGCCTGACCTCCGCCTCACAGGAATCAGTCTTGGGCTGTTGATCTTGATTCTCCTTCCTCCTTGTGAAGTCAGAGGAGGTCAGATGCCACCCCATGCCATTTTTACACTAGAATTACCCTCATTAACCATATATCAGCCAATCAGCAGGGTATTGCAGGTCTTCATCTGTTTTAAGGCACTTGACGTCCTAACACAGGGTTGCTGATAAGGACAATGGCTTCTTCTGATGTCCAACATGGACCATATGGGATAGACAAAGAATTTGTGTCCATTGACATACATTTTAGTGAGAAAAGGGAATGATAGGTGTCACCAGTTAATGGTATGGGTAGAAAAAAAAATTTTTTTTTTAAGAATAAGAGAGGCCTGTAAAAAAGCATTTGGCTGCTAATCAAAAGGTTGGCAGTTCAAATCCACCAGGCTCTTCTTAGAAAGCCTGTGGGGCAGTTCTACTCTGTCCTATATGGTCACTATGAGTCAGAACCGACTCAACAGCAAGGGGTACAGGTATGGCTTTTTAAGCTGGGGGAGTATTTCTTATGCCAGTCCTGTGTGAATATCCCCCTTTAACGCCCCCTATAGTCGGCTTTGCATCCTGCACAGCACTAGCCAGAGACGGCTCTGGCAGCAGTAAGTGAAGAGGATCACTGTGCAAATAACACGTTTCAGTATCAATAGCAATAAATATCCTTGAAAGTCTACCATGGGCCAGGCAGCAGGCTAGATACAGTGAGGGCAAAGGAAACCTGCCAAATTATATGCCTTCAGAGTGCTCACAAAGCAGTCAGGGTGACAAAACATAATAATAGGAAATATTAAAGAACAGAGGCCAAGTATAAAATGAGTGGTGAGAAGGGAGCTGACACAGGCCTTTAGGAAGGGGCAACCACTCTTGGGCATGTGACAGGCATCCCAGGCAGAGAGAATCCCTGTTCTGCAGCTTACATCTGGGTGGAATGCAAATAGGAATAAACAAGGTCCCTGCAGCACCATTTGCTTCAATTTTTTAAAAATCATTTTTAAAATTTGGGCTAACCTAAGCAAGTGGGTCTTGTATGTAAATGTTGTTTGATGTCTGAGTAGCGACTGCAATACAAATGGCAAACCCATGTTTTAAAATTCTTCTGGCAGGATTGTCATTATGCAATTCTGATGAGAGCCAGGACCATGCTTAAAAAATGGATACAAGTTTTTTTTGGAATAAAAATAGATATTTAAAAATCAACAGTTAGAATGGACACTGGCCTTAGAGATAAAGCAGGGGCTCCTGGCGGTACCTGGTGTTAACCCTTTACTTGCTGGATCATGGGTAGAATGGGGAGACTTCTTGGGACAAAGGCTTTTTCCACTGATACAGAAGTATTTCATTATTTTAACAACCCATACAGCTAAACTGGCTAAATATTGACCCAGCATAGAATTATTATAAAAAACTGAAAATACTACCGAGAAAGCGGGCTCTCACTCTAACCCCACCTCGCAGAGATAACTACTACTAACAGTTTTGGGGTATGCCCTTCCAGACTTTAACACATTTTCTTGCATACAAGGTCGCCCTATGCATTCCGTACTGGAAGTTGTCCTTTCTCCCCTTCTCAATTAACAGTATATTGTGAACATTATGCTTTGGGAGCACATAAAGAATTACCTTATGCTCTCATTTTTTTCTTTTATCTTCTAATTAGAAGGTTTGGGCCTAAATCAATACCATTAGTGGAGTGTTTTTATGCACCACTAAGCTGCATCCTTATACTCATGCAGCATTTTAAATATACACTGTTTTGGGGGCTGCTGAGTCCTCTCCTGCAGCTACTCTTCCTCCCATTATCTCCCCTGGCCATTTTTCCAGTCTCTCTCCCTCCCTCTCCTGTGGGGCTCACTCTGGTCTTGACCTCCTGAGTGCACTCCAACCTTAGGAAGGGTACATGGTGCATCGTTAATTTCTTAATAAGGTCTCTTGTATCTCTCTCCCTTCCTGCTCTCCTGGGCTTAGTTTTCTCTCTTCAACACCCTGTTAGATGCTGGAAATATCTTCAGTGGCCTCCTTTACCTACTTCTCCTTAGGTTAACCTCATGGCATTTCACATCAGGAGTTAGATTGTGGGAGACTTTAAATCCCAGATTGCGTTGTTTGGGTTCCGAGCTGCAGGAAGGCGAACAGGTGAGTGATAAGCACAAAACAGTGTTTGAGGAGGTCAGTGGGGGCAGGAAGAGGGAAAGTAGAAGGTAAGATGCATGGTAGCATGATTTAAACCTGATTTGTGGGTCGTGCAGCCGTGGAGCTGTCCAAGGTGCTACTCAGTGAGTGCTGACCGTCACTGGCTAAAGCCCTGTTGCCATCGGGTTAATTCCAACTCATAGCGACCCTACAGGACAGAGTAGAACTGTCGCACAGGGTTTCCAAGGAGCGGCTGGTGGATTCGAACAGCTGACCTTTTGGTTAGCAGCTGGAGCTCTTAACCACTGTGTCACCAGGGCTCCCATCACTGGATATGCAATGTATTATAGTAAAACCTGTGAAAGTCAGAACCTGTGTAAGGCAGAAACCTGTCAGAGAAGGAAAGCACAAATATTTTCCACCGAGACAAGTGATAGAAAAGTGGTAAGACCGTAAGCTGTCAAAGGCAGAAGACTTCTGAGACCCAGGAAAGCAAGGCAGTCCCATTGAGTTCCGGCTGTCAAAGGCTTCAGTGTAGTTTGAATGTTTTTGTCTAAAACAGCAGCAGCGTGAACCACACAGGGCCCACGGGATGGAAGGTTTTCTTTTCTGGTTGTGTTATCTTTACATAAGGAGAATCAGAACAAATAACTGACCAGTATAGGAGGATGTTGAGTCTTAGGTCTGGACATATCCTCTTGAATGCCTTGCAGTCACTTCATTCAGCATGTCATCAAATCAGGTCCTCTTCCACATTTTCTCCATCTTAATAAATGACACCATCATCCCTGAAAGTTGAGAATCAGTCTTGATTCCATCTTCTCTCTCACTTGCCATATATGATCGCTCACTAAGTTTTGTTGCATCTACCAAAAACATACCTAGACACCATCCTCTTTGCTTTCCACTGCCAATATGGTGGCCTGAGTACTACTCTCTCCTACCTGGACCACTGCAATGGACTATACCTCCTCTTCTTGTTCTCTTGCTTCTTTCCATCTATCTCCACACAGCCATCAGAATAACCTTAAAAAAAAAAACCCACAAATATGATCAGGTCACTCCTTTGTTTAAACCCTCTAGTGACTTCCCATTACCTTCAAAATAAAAAAATGAACAGACTCCTTAAGGTCATCTATCAGACCCAGTATAATATAGCATCTGCCTGCCTTGCTTTATCTTACACCATTCTCTTCATGCTGAATTGTGGCTCAGAACCTTTGCCCATGCTGTTACCTCTGCCTGGAATCATTGCCCTCACTCAGCTAGCGCCTGCTTCAGTTCTTGTCTCAAATGTCACTTACTCTAGGAAGTCTTATAGGAGGCCCCACACTAGTTTAGATCTACCTATTATATGTTCCCAAAATACTCTATACCTTCCCAATATCCAGTGAACTAATTCAAAGTCTGTTTTCCCATCTAGATTTCATTTGGTGAGGGTGGAGCCTGCATTTTTCTTGTTGACCTTTGTATCCACTATAACCAAGCCTGGCACAGAGCATGTATTCAGTAAACAATTGAGTAAATAATCAGGATTCCAAGGACCCAGACTAAAAGCAGACTGAGTTGAATACCTTAAGGCCCAGGTTCCTGATTGTCCACAAGGCAGAAGTGACCTGAGAAGCAAGGGTTTCAAGTCTACAGCAGCTTCATACTACAGAGAAAAGGCCAACAGATGTTCTGACTACCTCTAGATCCCCCTGGTAGGCTGGTGAGCTGTGTCAGATGGGGCTGCCAGCCAGGACCTGCCATGTCAGGAGACCTTGGGGGAAGGAGCAGATCTCAAGTTGCAGCAGATGGGAAGTACCGTCTTTAGTCTTTAACATTTAAGGAAAAGAACTGGGAATAGACATTCAGCTCAGTGGCAGTTATGATGCATTTAAATAAGCCTTGCAAATCACTTACAGACATGCATATGCCTCCAAAATTCTTCATTGTCTATGGATTTTGTGGGACCTTCCTTTGTGTCCTCAATGCTTAGTGCAGAATGTGGCACGGAATGGGCCCTCATTGCAGGTGAGCTACCTGCTGAAGGAATGTACATACTGAGACATACTGGCACTCAGCTGGCTATATGTAGTTGTTTATCTTTCCAGTGAGAGCTCACTCCCCTAAATGCAGAGGCTGTGTCTTTTGCCTCTTTGTATCCCTTGCCTTCACTCAGTTTCTTGTTCCACCCAAGCCAATGTTGGGGCAGCAAGTTAGATGCCACCTGCCCCGTTATATTTTCCTGGAGAACCAAGGTTTCTGAGTTAGGACAGTAGGGCTTGGGTATTTCGGTTGGCTTCCATTTGAAAATGGGAACAAGAATATCTACCTTATAGGATTGTGTCTTAGTTACCTAGTGCTGCCCAGCCTAAGACAGGTTGTTGTAAAGGATGAAATGAAATTATATATGTAATTATATATGTAAAATTTTCCAGCCCATGTCTGACACACATGGTAGGTATTCAGAAAATTATATATTTGAAAAGAGAGTATACCTTGCCATGGTGGTTATGGTCCTGGTGGTTGTGGTTACAGTTATGGTCATAGAGCTCAGGGCTTAAATCTTGGCTTTGCCACTTTCTAGCTCTGTGAACTTGGATAACTTATTTAATTTTTCTGAGCCTCTGTGTCATCACGGGAAAAATAGGCTAAAAAACAGTGTTTGGCTCACAGAGTTGATGTAGGATTAAATGCTATAATAGGTGTAAAATGTCTGGCCATAGTAAGTGCTCATTAAAAGATAGTACCTGCTATCATCATGATCATTTTTCTTGGATAAAACCAAAAAACCAAACCCATTGCCATCGAGTTGATTCCGACTTATAGCAACCCTATTGGACAGAGTAGAACTGCCCCATATGGTTTCCAAGGAACAGCTGGTGGATTCCAACTGCCGGCCTTTTGGTTAGCAGCCATAGCTCATGGTAGCTCTAAACCACTGTGCCACCAGGGCTCGTTTTATTGGGTTGGGATGATAAACAGAGTTTTCTGGCCATCTGAAAACTGTCTGGAAAAATTTGGTATTGGATGGATATATATGCAGATACTCCTTATCTTTCCAGTTGCTCAAGCTAAAAAACTTGGAGGTGTCTTGTTTTTCTCACACCCCACATTCAGTCCATCAGGTACTACTGTTGGCTCTAGCTGTTTGTTTTTTTTTTTTTTAAATCACCTCCTCTGCTACCACTCTTGTCTGTGCCATTGTTGCTTCTCTCCTGGATTCTGCTACAACCTCCTGGCTGGTCCCCCTGCTTCCATCCTTGTCCCCTACAATCTGGTCACGATACAGCAGCCAGAGGGATCCTGGTAAAAACACAAGTCAGTTCAAGGCTCTTCCCTGCTCCAAACCCTCCAGTGGTTCTCCCTCTCCCCAGTCCCCTAGCATAAAAGCCAGGCATTCAAATGACCTGTGAGGTCCCATGTGATCTGTCCTCCTCCCTGATTCCTTTCTCTCCGTACGTCCTACTGCTCTCTTCCTCATTCATTCCATTCCAGCCACACTGGTTTACCTGCTGTTTCGTGAACACACCAGCACATTCTTACTTTGGGGAACTTTTGCTGGCTGTTCCACCTTTACGGAAATGCTCTTCCCCTAGATCTCTGCAAGGCTTCATTCCTTCCCTACTTAAAGTCTCTACTCAAATGTCACTGTCTCTATGAGATCTTCCTTGACCATCCTGTTTAAATATGAACAGGCAACTCCTTCCCAATTTCCTATGCCCCTTACCCCACTGTGGTTTTTTCTATCTTTTCTTAGCATTTAAGTAGTCTACATATCATATACTTTAGTTATTAATTATGTTTATTGATTATTGTCAGTCTCCTGCTACTAGAATATCAGCTCCATAAGGGCAGGGGTCTTTGTTTTGTTCATTGCTGTACTTCCAGTGCCTGGCACATAGTGAGAATTCATTAAGTATTTGTTAAAGGAAAGAAGGAAAACAAAGGGAAGAAGCAACTTCAAAGACCTAGGTAACTTATAAATGAAAAATCACAAGGCCTGCAAAGCATTTAAACATTTAAAATTCAACAAAATATTAGTGAACAGAATCCAAGAGTGTATTAAAAGAGTCATACACGATGACCAAGTGGAATTTATTCCAAGAATGCAGGGATGGTTCAACATTAGAAAATCAATCAAAGTAATACACCACATCAATAGAACAAAGAAAAAGAACCACACGATCATCTGTATGGATACAGAAAAAAACATTTGATAAAATCCAACACCCTTTCTTGATGAAAACCCTCAAGAAGATTGGAATAAAAGGGAAGTTCCTCAATATTATTCAGGCCATATACGAAAAGCAAACAACCAACATTATATTTAATGGAGAAATATTTAGAGCTTTCCTCTTGAAATTGGGAACAAGACAAGGATGCCCACTCTCACCACTTCTGTTGCATATTGTATTGGAAGTTCTAGCCAGAGCAAAGGATAAGAAAAATAAATACAAGATCTCTAGATTGGAAAAGAAGAAATAAATTTATCTCTATTCTTGGATGACATGATCCTATACATAGAAAATTCCAAAGAGCCTGCAAGAAAGGTTCTAGAGCTAATAGAGAAATTTAGCAATGTTGCAGGGTACAAGTTCAGCAAACAAAAATAAGTTGGGTTTCTATACACCAGCAACGAGAAACCTGAAAGGGGAATTAGGGAAACGATTTCATTTGCAACAGCACCTAAGAGATTAAAATATTCAGGCATAAATTTAACCAGGGATGTGAAAGACTTATACAATGAAAATTTATAAAACACTGCTGAAAGAGATTGAAGAAGACTTAAGTAAATGGAGAGATGCTTCATGTTCATGGATTAGAAAACAATATTTTTAAGATGTCAATACTACTTGTCTTAGTCACCTAGTGCTGCTATAAGAGAAATTATACAAGTGGATGGCTTTAACAAAGAGAAGTTTATTTTCTCACAGTCCAGTAGACTAGAAGTCGGAATTCAGGTGCCAGCTCCAGGGGAAGGCTTTCTCTCTCGGTTATCTCTGGAGGAAGGGCCTTGTCATCATTCTTCTCGGTCTGGGAGCATCTTAACATAGGAATCTCAGGTCCAAAGGGCGTAATCTGAGCTCTGCTCCCAGAGCTGCTTTCTTGGTGGTATGAGGTTCCCAACTCTCTGCTTGCTTCCCTTTCCTGTTTATCTCTTGAGAGATAAAAGGTGGTGCAGTCCATACCCCAGGGAGACTCCCTTTACACTGAATCAGGGAGGTCACATGGTAAGGGTGTAACAACCCCAACCTAATCCTCTTTAACATAAAATTACAATCATAAAATGGAGGACAACCACAGATCACTGGGAATTGTGACTTAACCAAGTTGATACATGAATTTTTGGGGAACACAGTTTAATCCATGACACTGTTACTGGAATAAGGTTCTTGTCTCTCTCTGGTCAAGAATGAGCAGGTAAGGCACGTAGTTTTCCACACGAGAAAAGCTTTATTGAAGAGGCTTGCAAGCGGAGAAGAGGAGGGCCTAGAGCAATGCATACCTTCATCTCATGGAACAAAAGATAGCCCGAGTTTTTAAAAGTTCTTGGGCAGGAAAAGATTCATGTTTATTCACAGGCACAGGTGGAAATATGTTAACAAAGGTGCGCATGCAGCAGCTTTCCAAGATGGCTCCTGTCCTGGAGGCCTCTGGGACTAGTAGCAGGACTTATTATGGGGTGTCACGCCTGTGCAGTCTCTCGCTCCCCAGGTTCAATTCCCTGGCTGGGGCTGTAGCCCCTCACTGCCCTTGGTGGAAGGACACACAGCGGTCACAGGTGGATGTTCTGTGCATGTCCCTGGCCTGGTTTTCTCCAGCTGCTTCTGAAAGGCAACTTTAAAGAAGTTTGTGGGCTATTTTTAGATACTCTGCCCCTTCTTCTGGGGAATGGCTTTATTTCTGCACGTTGGCCCATTTCTTGTTATTTTGTTTACAGATTTGGGGGCTCCTCTGTTCCTTGTGTTACTAAGCCTCTAGGTTCCACACTCAACCCCCTATTACCTCCCTGATAGTATAGTCTATTTCTCTTTTACTTGTTTCTCCTCTAACCGCACCAGTCTCTTCACTATTTCTCAAACAGACACCCTCCAATCTCAGGGCCTTTGCTCCCTGTCTTAACACTACTCAAAGTGACCTATACATTCAACGCAATCCCAATCAAAATTCCAACAGCCTTCTTTACAGAAATGGAAAAATCAATCCTCAATTTACATGAAATGGCAAGAGGACCCAAATAGGTAAAGCACTGTTGAAAGAGAAAAACAAAGTAGGAGGACTCCCACTTCCTGATTTTAAAACATATCGTACAGTTACTGTAATCAAAACCAGAAATTTGGAAGATATCTACCTGGCCAACTGACTGGAAGAGATGCATATATGTACTTATTCCAAACAAAGATGATTCAAGGAATGTGGAAATTATGGAACAATATTATTAATATCACATGCAAGTAAAATTTATGCTGAAGATAATTCAAAAATGGTTACAGCAGTACATCAACAAGGAACTGCTAGAAATTCAAGCTGGATTCAGAAGAGCATGAAGAACGAAGGATATCATTGTTGATGTCAGATGGATCTTGGCTGAAAGCAGAGAATATCAGAAAGATGTTTACCTGTGTTGTATTGACTATGCAAAGGCATTTGACTGTGTGAATCATAACAAATTATGGATAACATTGTGAAGAATGGGACATCAAGAACACCTAGTTGTGCTCATGGGAAACCTGTGCATAAACCAAGAGGCAGTGGTTCAAATAGAACAAGGGGTTACTGCATGGTTTAAAATGAAGAAAGGTGTGCGTCAGGATTGTGTTCTTTCCCCATACTTATTCAACCTGTATGCTGAACAAATACTCTGAGAGGCTGGACTATATGAAGAACAGGGCATCAGGATTGGTGGAAGACTCATTAACAAACTGTGTTATGCAGAAGACACAACCTTGTTTGCTGAAAGTGAAGAGGATTTGGAGCTCTTCCTGATACAGATCAAAGACTACAGCCTTCAGTATGGGTTACAACTCCATTAAGAAAACAAAAATCCTTACAACTGGACCAATAAGCAACATCATGACAAATGGAGAGAATATTGAAGCTGTCAAGGATTTCATTTTACTTGGATCCTCAATCAACGACCATGGAGGCAGCAGTTAAGAAAGTAAAAGACAGATTGCACCGGGCAAATTCTCTGCAAAAGACCTCCTTAAGGTGTTAAAAAGCAAAGATATTACCTAGAGGACTAAGGTGTGCCTGACCTAAGCATGGCATTTTCAATTGCCTCTTATACATGTTAAAGCTGGACAAAGAATAAAGGAGACTAAAGAAGAATTGAAGCCTTTGAATTACAGTGTTGATGAAGAATATTGAATATGCTGTGGACTGCCAGAAGAATGAGCAAACCTGTCTTGGAGGAAGTACAGCCAGGATACTCCTTAGAAGCAAGGATGGTGAGACTTTGTCTCAAGTACTTTGGACAAGTTATCAGGAGGGACCAGTCCCTGAAGAAAGACATTATACTTGGTAAAATAGAGGGTCAATGAAAAAGAGGAAGACCCTCAACGAGATGGATGACACAGTGGCTACAACAATGGGTTCAAAAGTAGCAATGACTGTGAGGATGGCACAGGACCAGGCACTGTTTTGTTCTGTTGTACACAGGGTTGCTATGAGTCAGGACCGACTCAACGGCACCTAACAACAGCAATGGGTATAAATACACACATACACCAATGGAATAGAATTGAGAGTCCAGAAATAAACCCACCCATCTATGGTCAATTGATTTGTGACAAGGGTGCTAAGTCGATTCAATGGGGAAAGACGAGTCTCTTCAATAAATGGTGTTGGGAAAATTGGATTTCCACATGTAGAAAAATGAAACATGCCTCAAACCATATGCAAAAACAAATTCAAAATGGATTAAAGACCTACATGTGATAACTAGTACCACAAAATTCTTAGAAGATGATGTAGGGACAACACTATCAGGCCTAGCCTTTAACAATGGTTTAAAAAACCCATTGCCATGGAGTTGATTCCCATTCATAGTGACCTTATAGGACAGAGTAGAACTGCCCCATGGGGTTTCCAAGGAGCAGCTGGTGGATTCAAACCACGAACCTTTTGGTTTGCAGCCAAGCTCTTAACCACTGTGCAACCCAGGCTCTGACAATGGATTATCTACTATAATAAGAAAAGCACAAATAGCAAAAGACAAAATAAATAAATGAGGCCTCATAAAAATTAAAAACTTTTTACAACAAAAGACTTTACAAAAAAAGTGAAATGACAAGCTACTGACTGGGAGACTATCTTTAGAAACCACGTATCTGATAAGAATCTAATAATACATACATAAAACTTCAATAACTTAACAAAAAGACAAATAACCCAATTATAAAATGGGCAAAGGACTTGAAAAGACATTTCACCAAAGAAGACGTTCAAATGGCCACCAAACACATGAAAAGATGCTCAGTGTCATTAGCCAGCAGAGATATATAAATCAAAACCACAATGAGATACCATTTCACTCCCACTAGGAAGGCTAAGATTGAAAAAAAAAAAATCAGAAAATAACAAATGTTGGCAAAGATGCGGGAAAATTGGAACCCTTATCCATTGCTAGGGAATTGCAAAATGGTATAGCTGTTGTGGAAAACAGTTTGTCATTTCCTCAAAAAAATAAAAATAAAAATAGACATACCATATGACCCAGATATTCCACTCCTAAGTTTATACCCAAAAGACTTGAAAGCAGAGAGAGACTCAAACAGATTCTTGTACACAATGTTCATTGCAGCACTATTCATAACAGCCAAAAGGTGGAAACAACCTAAATGCCCATCAATAGATGAATGGATAAACAAAATGTGGTATGTACATACAATGGAATATCACTCAGCCAGCAGGAGAAATGAAGTCTTGATATATGAGTTGTGCTTGAAGACGTTATGCTGAGTGAAATAAGTCAATCACAAAAAGACAAATACCGTATGACCTCACTTATATAAAAAGACAAGAAAAGGCAAATGTATAGAGACCAAAGTTTATTAGTGGTTACCAGGGGTGGAAGGGACTGGGAAAAGGGGATTTATTGCTTATAAGGCCCTGAGTTTCAGTTTGTGAAGATGGCAAAATTGCATTGATTAAGGGTAGGATTGTAGAGCTAATTAATGTAATTGCTGTCAATAAACTGTGCTCCAATAAAAAATTGAATTGGCAAAAGTTGTGTGATATATTTACACCAATGACAAAAAAAAAAAGAGCAGCTGGTGAGGCTGCTATGTACAACCAAACACCTCATGGGATTTAGTTCCTTAGTTTGGAGGTTTAGGGTCATGGTTTCAGGGGACATCCCAGTTAATTGGTCTAATAATGTGTTCAGTGCTTCTGTTCCACCTCCTAGTTCATTGCATAGTGCGTGGGGTCTTAAAAGCTTGCAAGTGGCCATTCTAGGTACAACAAATGATCTTTATTCACCAGGAACTACAAAGGACGAAGAAGCACCAGGGATAGGATGATGAAATGGAATGTGTGGCCAACTGCCTCCATGAACAACTGCCTCTATTGCCATGAGACCAGGAGAACTGGATGGCGCCCAGCTACCATTACTAAACATTTGATCAAAGATTCTATATTAGAATCCTGATCAAAAGTGGGAAAACGTAGGCCAGAATTTAACATTCTAGTGGACTCCAGACTTTCTGGAGCCATGGAGGGTTGATGAACCCATGAAACTACTGCCCTTTAATCTTTGAACTGCAAACCAAAAATATCCCTGAAGTCTTAAAGCCAAACAATTGTTTAACTAAAAGAATGTTGTACATAGGGTCACTGTGAGTCAGAATGGACTTGAAGGCACCTAACAACAACGCAAGAAAAGAACGTCTGCTTTGAGCATTGTGCTCTTTCAAGATCTATCTACATGGGATCCAGTTGACAACATCAACTCAAAAACTTAGACAGGAAACTTAGAAATTGTTGAATGGGAACTTAAGCTTATTAATATAAATGCGTTTATGTTAACGGGGGAGGAACAACTCAGAAAAGAGGGTGAGAATAGTTGCACAACTCAGAGAATGCAATCCATGTCACTGACTTGTACATGTAGAAACTGTTGAATTGGTGTATGTTTCTGCTGTGTATATTCTCAACAATCACAAAAATTAAATAAATTATAAAAATTAAAATAATTTGATACCAACTTAAAAATCTGGATTTATTTTTCAGATTACAACCAAATTTAAAAATTCTGTTGAAGAATGAAATGATCCGGTGACATTGGACTTGCATTTCCTCTTGGAAACTACGGGTAGGATGAGGAAAAGGATGCCCTCTTTAGACTAGCCATGCCCTATCCAGTATGCCAAAGTGTCAACCCATCTCATTACCTCACTTAAATTGCCTTCCTGGCCCGTGTAGGAGGTCCCTGGGTATAGCAAACCATTTGCACTTGGCTACTAATCAAAAGGTTGGAAGTTCAAACCCACCCAGCAGTGCCATGCAGGAAAGGTCTGTCAATCTGCTTCCATAAAAATTAAAGCCAAGAAAATCCTATAGAGCAGTTCTACTCTGTCATACATGGAGTCTCCATGAGTTGGAATCAACCCTGAACACATTAAGAACTTTTGTGAATACATGAAATAAAACATTACTGTGCTGGGAACATTGATCAGAAGGGTGGTGTTTAAGTAGCATTGTTAATTGGATTTCTGCAATGAGACATTCAGCTGGTTGGGGTTTATCTGATGAAACGCAGGCTGTGATGGCAGCTCCCAGCAATGACTCAGGGTGACTTCATGGTCTGGGCACTGAGCAGCCTTCTGGCCAGCAGGCTGGGGAGGGGAGGGAGGACTGGAGAGGTCACTGGGAGCCTTTGTGGACCAAACTTCTTATCCATGAGCTGTATGGAGTACACCATCTCTCAGATTGATGCACAATTTTAATGAATGTCATGTTTGAGATAAAGGCGTCTATCTGGACTTGCACAAAGCCCTGAAAATACTCCTACAGACTGTGTTTTATCTTAAGTACTGCAGTGTGTGGCATCCAGCATTACCATCGATATCATCTATTGAGAACTCTTTCCCAGGTTCTTTATTAAGGTTTAATTAAATTTTATGTGTTATCAATTAGGATTAATCTACATTTACTCTGAATTAGAGGGAGCCAATTATAAATAACACCACTTCTCATTTATTCCTGAATACAAAATGAAGGTTTCTAAACCTACTATCCACTCCTGACGAAATATGCACTTTAAAGAGCTTTATGCCCAGGAAGCTGAAAGTTCTATTAAAAAAAAAAAGCAAAGAGATGAGAATTTGTATAGCAAGATGTTATGTATAGAAAATGGGGTAGTAATGGAAAGAAGAGGTAGCCCAAACTGGGCTTTCAAGAAATTTGCATATTCTATTTCCACACTTTTAGAAAATATGTGGACATGTAGCCACAAATGGAGCCCTGGTGGTGCAGTGGTTAAGAGCTTGGATGCTAATCAAAAGGTCAGCAGTTTGAATCCACCAGCCGCTCCTTGGAAACCCTATGGGGCAGTTCTACTCTATCCTGTAGGGTCACTGTGAGTCAGAATCGACTTGACGGCAATAGGTTATAGGTTTTTTGATAGCCACACATAAAGGTCCCTAAGTGGTGCAAACGGTTTGTGTTCGACTGCTAACCTAAAGGTTGGCAATTCAAACCTCTCCAGCACCACCACAGAAGGAAGGCCTGGCTATCTGCTTCTGTAAAAACTACAGCCAAGAAAACCCTATGGAGCAGTTCTACTCCATACATATATTAAACAAACAAACACATTGCTGTCGAGTCGATTTTGACTCATAGCGACCCTGTAGGACAGAGTAGAACTGCCCCATAGGGTTTCCAAGGAGTGGCTGATGGATTCCAACTGCTGACCTTTTGGTTAACAGCCGAGCTCTTAACCATTGTACCACCAGGGCAGAACTACAATATGACCCAGAGACTCCAGACACTCCTCTCACCACCCTGTGTTTCCGTGTCCATTCAGCCAGCTTCTGCCCCCTCGGCCTTTACATCTCCCCTCCAGACATAGTCTCATATGTCTACTTGATCCAAGAAGCCCACTCCTCACCAGTATCATTTTCTGTCTTATAGTTCAGTCCAATCCCTGTCTGAAGAATGATTCCTGTCTTGGGCTAACAGGAGGTCTAGGGCCCATGACCTCTGGGGTCCCTCCAGTCTCAGTCAGACCATTAAGTCTGGTCTTAAGAGAATTTGAGGTCTACATCCCACTGCTCTCCTGCTCCTTCAGAGATTCTCTGTTGTGCTCCCTGGCATGGCGGTTGTAGGTTGTAGCCAGGCACCATCTAGTTCTTCTGGCCTCAGGCTGGTGTAGTCTCTGATGAATGGTCCATTCTGACTCTTGGGCTTATACTTACCTTGTGTCTTTGGTGTTCTTCATTCTCCTTTGCTCCAGGTGGGTTGAGGCCAATTGTCGCATCTTAGATGGCCACTTGCTAGCGGCCAGACACCACTCTCCAAAATGGGATGCAGAATGTTTTCTTGATAGTTTTTATTATGCCAATTGACCTAGATGTCCCCTGAAACCATGGTCCTCAAACTCAAATAGGGAATTATTGAATAAATTATATTATTTTCCTATTTTAGAGTTTTATGAAGCTATTGAAAAAACAGATACATGGAGGATATCCAAGATCTATTAAGTAAAAAAAGGAAGTTTGTATAGCTATAGCCTGATTCCATTTTTGAAAAACAGAAAAGAGTCTATTTATGTGACTTTTGTGTGTGAGTGTTTACATGAGCCCAGGAACAGCTTGGAAAGATGCACACCTAACACCAAACAAACTAAAAACCAAAAAACCAAACCTGTTGCCGCTGAGTTGATTCCCACTCATAACAACCCTATAGGATGGAGTAGAACTGCCTCATAGGGTTTCCAAGGCTGTAATCTTTACAGAAGCAGACTTGCACATTTCTCCTACAGAGTGGCTGGTGGTTTTGAACTGCTGATGTTTTGCTTAGCAGCCAAGCACTTTAACCAATGCACCACCAGGGCTCCTAGTTGACGTTATTTACTTTGTAGGGAAGGGGGCTTGTGAGCATGGATTGCTATTGTAGTTTGAAAGGAAACAAAGAAATTGTACCTGTTTCTCTGAAACAAATAACAACAGTGGACAAGTACAAGGTGACATCCTAACTCCTGGGACAAACATATGAGGACCTGCATGTCTTGTCAAAGTCCATTACATATCTGCAGGTCTATTTCATGGAAAGTTGGCAAGCTCCCCTATGGGCCAGTCCCGAGTAATGAATGACTCAGGGGCTGGGCAGTAATGATAGTAATTATAGCCACTGTTATGCAGTCATCTTTTTTTCATTCACATATATCTTGAGCACCTACAGTGTGCCAGGCACTGTACTAGGCTCTGAACATATTTTGGACAGCAACAACAACATGGGCCTCACAGTTTAAAGTGGAAGACAGATGTGAAACTGAAAAAAGCAAACAAATAAATATTTGATAACAAATAGTGATGGGTACTCTGAAGAAAATGAACAGGGCAGGGTGCTTATTTATTGTTTTCAGTTACTGCTGAGTCGGCTCTAACTCATGGCAACCCTATGTACAGCAGAACAAAACGCCACCCAGTCCGGTGCTGTCCTCATGTGCTGTCCTCATGATGGATGGCATGCTTGAGGACAATGTTCTGTTCTGCTTCATGTGGTTTTCATTGACTAATTCTTGGAAGCAGATTGCCAGGCCTTTCTTCCTAGTCTGTCTTAGCCTTGTACAGTGCTCTAAGAAGGACTGAATAGGGGGACCCACTTGGGGTTTGTTAGTCAGGGAAGGGATTCCTGAGAAGGTGACATTTGAGCTGAGACTTGAAAGAGGAGAAGGAGCTGCTTATCACGGTGTGCTACACACTGTGCTGAGCACTTTATATGGATTCCGTTGTTTAGCCTTTCCAACAAATAGAATTACTGTTCCAACTTAAGAGATGAGAAAACTGAGGCTGAGCAATTAAATAAATTTCTCAGGGGTACAGATTCGAACCAAGGTCTATTCTGATTCCAAATACTTCTGATTACCACTTTGGATTGCTAAAATATTAAGAGAAGGTTCACGTTACCTGCTGCCATCATGTAATTGTAGGCTGGAGGAGTGGACTCATCAAATTAAGGTGTCTGTAGGCTATTTGAGCATGTTCTTACACTCCAACACTGAACACCTGGCTCACGCCTTTCAATTGCTATTACGAGGATTTAGATTTCTTGACATTTCTTGGTGTGGCTGATGGGGGGATAGGACGAGGATGGGTGGAGACTCTGACAGTAGCCTCTTCCTCCCTAGTGGAATGTTTTGGTGAAACCCAGGGTTTCTGTATCTGAGCAACCTACCCTAGTAGCCTCAGACTGACATATGGTTCTGAAACAGAGAAAGGAGCCTCTCTTCTCCCATAGATGCTTTATCTGACAGTAACTGTGTGTTCATCCCTTGTTATTCTCACCTGATGGGAGGAAGAGAACAGGAGCTTGACTGGGAAGAACTATGAAGACCTGACCTTCCTATTGGGTAGTTGGAGGCCAGGCCTGACCTGAGGTACCACATAAGATAAGCAACTGTATAATTCACATCTCAATTGTATAAA
The DNA here is from genome assembly GCF_030014295.1 of Loxodonta africana. Classification (NCBI taxonomy): domain Eukaryota; kingdom Metazoa; phylum Chordata; class Mammalia; order Proboscidea; family Elephantidae; genus Loxodonta; species Loxodonta africana. The sequence continues at coordinate 78,920,201 of NC_087353.1, forward strand.
TAAAAATTTGGGAAACGATTTTAATTAATTTTTGATTTGTATTATTGCCAGGAAAACCAGTATTTTGTTCACGTAAATACTGTGTTCCGTATGTTTGAATCCAGTTGGAAATAGTAAATTCTGGATAGGAAGTAAAATTCTTGTTGTTGTTGGGTGCTGTCGAGTCGGTTCTGACTCACAGTGACCCCATGTACAACAGAATGAAACATGGGCCAATACTATGCCACCCTCATAATCATTGCTATGTTTGAGCCCATTGTTTCAGCCGCTGTGTTGGTCCACCTCGTTGAGGATCTTCTTTTGTGCTGACCCTTTACTTTACCAAGCATGATGTCATTTACCAACCATGACATCAGGAAGGACTGGTCCCTCCTGATAACTTGTCCAAAGTACGTGAGGCGAAGTCTCGTCATTCTTGCTTCTAAGGAGCATTCCGGCTGTATTTCTTCTAAGACAGATATGTTAATTCATCTAGCAGTCCATGGTGTATTCAATATTCTTCAATCACACCATAGTTCAAGGGCATCAACTCTTCTTCAGTCTTCCTTATTCATTTGTCCAGCTTTTGCACGCACATGAGGTGATTGAAAATGCTATGGTTTGGATCTGGCACACCTTAGTCCTCAAAGTGACACTTTGCTTTTTAACACTTTAAAGAGATCTTTTGCAGCAGATTTGAGTCAATTCTATTGACTGAAAAATATACAAAATGATATAGCTAAAAATATATAGTGCTATCAGCGAACACAAATTGGCAGGGCTACAATAGCAGTGAATTTAATTAAAATGGTAGAAAAAAAAAACCCAATTCTACTTTTATCAGCTGTGTGGTCTGGTGACTTTTTCTTCGGAAAACGGATTGCAGGGAAACTGGTCTCTGGACTGTGAAGTCGGCTCTGCCACGAGGGGGCGGTATCATCCACTGTTTGACCTTGTTTATGCTGGGCCTTCCATCTGAATTATGGGCACATTGGAGGTATGGCAGGGGGGTGGGGGGAGGCATGCATCTTACAAGTTAGCAAATACGGTACCTGCACTTTGTAGGTTCTCTTGCTTACGGTGGGAGGATGAGGTTGAGTCCTGGTTGTCAAAAAGTCTTTGCTGTTCAGTAGATCTGAGCCTGTGGTTTCCATTGGTTGGGTGAAGGCTCCTGTTGTTGGTTAATGTTGTCTGTAGGTACTATAGAACCCTGGTGGCCTAGTGGTTAAGAGCTACCGCTGCTAATGAAAAGATTGGCAGTTCCAACCCCCCAGGTGCTCCTTGGAAATCCTATGGGGCAGTTCTACTCTGTCCTATAGGGTCTCTATGAGCTGGAATCAACGCAACGGTTAGGTGCTATAGGTCCCGGGGCAGCACAAATGGTTTGTGCTCATCTACTCTCCAAAAGGTTAGAGATTAGAACCCATTCAGTGGCACAGTGGAAGAAAGGCCCGGCAATCTGCTTCCATAAAGATTACAGCCAAGAAAACCCTATGAGCACTTCTACTCTGTAGCACATGGGGTCACCATGAGTCAGAATCCACAAAGGGAACTTTTTTTTTTTTAAATAGGCACTATGGAAACCCTGGTGGCGTAGTGGTTAAGTGCTACGACTGCTAACCAAAGGGTTGGCAGTTCGAATCTGCCAGGCGCTCCTTTGAAACTCTATGGGGCAGTTCTACTCTGTCCTATAGGGTTGCTATGAGTCGGAATCCACTCGACGGCACTGGGTTTGGTTTGGTTTTTTTATGCTGATGCTTAATATTCAAGCAGTGAAATGGTCTAAAGGGCAGATGACTTTCAACTCTGCTCCTTTTCCCTTTTTATTTTACTGTTAGTTTATTTTCTGAGACCTAAGTTGGAATTTGATATTACTCCACAGGATGGCCAGGGTCGTGGCCATGATCAGTCAGTTCATTCACCTCGCGAGTGTTTATTGGTGCTAGGTCCTGTGCTAGAGTCCCTGGGTGGTCCACAGAGTTAACACTCAGCTGCTAACCTGAAGGTTGGAGGTTGGAGTCCACTCGGGCACCTTAGAAGAAAGGCCTGGCAATCTACTTCCCCAAAATCAGCCATTGAAAACCCTATGGAGCACAGTTCTACTCTGACACACATGGGGTCACCATGAGTGAGAATCAACTTGATGGCAACTGTTTTTTTTGGCTCCATGCTGGGTACGTCATTGTCGTTGCCTTCGTAGTCTGTGTTTTTTCCATTAGTACCAAACCCAAACCAAACCAAACCCACTGCGGTCAAGTTGATTCCAACTCATAGCGACCCTATAGTACAGAGTAGAACTGCCCCATAGAGTTTCCAAGGAGCACCTCGCAGATTTGAACTGGTGACCTTTTGGTTAGCAGCCGTAGCACTCGACTGTTATGCCACCAGGGTTTCGCCATTAATACCAGCTATTACTATATGGGAAATGGGAAAAAGACACAATCTCCCAAATAATTATTGGGTCAAAGGAGAAATAAAAAATACAATTGAAGCCATTTAGAGAATAATGAGAATGTGAATAATACATATGAAACCTTAGAGGATATAGCCAAAGTCCTTAAATTGCTTTTTATTGTTGAAAATAAAAATAAATGAAGTTAGCTTTAAAAATCAAGAAGTATGAAAATTAACAACAACAACAAAATTCTCAAGGAAATCGAGAAAAAGAAATCTTTAAAACAACAAGGCAGAAATCAATAGATTAGAAAACAGAAAAGCCCAAGAAGTGATAAATGCATTCAAGAGGTGGCCCTTGGAAGAAAACTAATAATATAGATAAACCTCTGGCAAATTGAAGGGAGAGGGAGAAAAAACCGAAACGGATAACATTATCAGTGATCAGGGGCTCTAAAAAACATCTGAGAGATTAAAAAAAACAAAGATGTTATCATGTAACATTTATAAAGACATTTAAAAATCTTCATGATGCTGATGAGTTTTCTCGGCAAATTACCAAAATTGACTCATGAAAAACTAATGTCTAAATAGAAAAACATTTATATAAGAAGAAAAAAAAAACTTAACAAAGTTTTACTAAATGGTAGCTCTAAAAATAGCCTTCTTGAATAAAGATTTTTCTAATGTGTTTTTGTCTTTTTTCAAACTTTCTAGTAACAGATTATTCCTGCATGCTACTAACAGCTCCAGATTACAGAAAAGCGTGGAAAACTTCATTTTATGAGGATAGGACAACCCTGAAATCCAATCTTGGAGAATATAGTGAAAAAAAAAAAAGGAGAGCAGAAGACCAAGGTGCTGGATGAAAAACTATAAATAAAATAATAGACAATTCAATAATACATTAATAGAATCATTCACCATGACCAAATAGATTTAGCCCAGGAATACAAAGGCTTCTTTACCCCTTCAGATCATTTTATTTAACAAGGAATAAAATAAAACCCTATAGATTAGTTGAGGCATTCTTTTGGAATCCCTCCTGAATTCTAGCCCCTCCTTCCCTCCCTCCTTCCACCCCCTACCCCTTGCAAAAACCAGGGATAACAACTATTTTGAAGTTGGTATTTATCCTTCCAATCTATGTTTTGTATTTCTATAACTATTTGGCTACATATTGGGTTGTATGCCCTTAAAATTTTGTAACTGGTTTTATTCTAAAAGTATCCCTCTGGAACATGCTTTGGTTCTTCCAGAATCCTGTTTTTGAGATTTCTAGATGTTGATACGAGTATAGATAGCTCACATGCACCAATGCACCATACTATATGCACTATTTTTTTACACACGGACATTTAGGTTATTTCCTTTTGACCTCTGTAATCCTTTTGATTAGTTTGTTTCCTGGGTGGTACATGCTCGCTGCCAAACAAAAGATTAGTGGTCTGAATCCACCAAGAACTGCCTTGTTGTTGTTGTTAGGTGCCACCGAGTTGGTTCCCACTCATAGCGACTCTATGCACAACAGAATGAAACCCTGTCTGGTCCTGCGCCATTCTCATAATTGTTGCTATGCTTGAGCACATTATTGCAGCCACTGTGACCATCCATCTCGTTAAGGGTCTTCCTCTTTTTCACTGACCCTCTACTTTACCAAGCATGATGTCCTTCTCCAAGGACTGATCCCTCCAGACAACATGTCCAAAGTATGAGATGTAGTCTTGCCATCCTTGCTTCTAAAGAGCGTTCAGTTGTATTTCTTCTAAGACAGACATGTTCATTCTTTTGGCAGCCCATGGCATATTCCATATTCTCCACCAACACCACAATTCGAAGGCATCAATTCTTCTTCCATCTTCTTTATTCATTGTCTAGGTTTTGCATGCATATGAAGCAATTGAAAACACTGTGGCTTGGGTCAGGCACACCTTCGTCTTCAAGGTGGCATCTTTGCTTTGTAACACTTTAAAGAGGCCTTTTGCAATTGATTTGCCCAATGCAATGCAATATATCATTTGATTTCTTGACTGATGCTTCCATGGGTGTTGATTGTGAATCCAAGTAAAATGAAATCCTTGACTACCTCAATCTTTTCTCCATTTATTATGATGTTGCTTATTGGTCCGGTTGTGAGGATTTTTGTTCTCTTTATGTTGAGGTGTAATCCATACTGAAGGCTGTGGTGTTTGATTTTCATCAGTAAGTGCTTCAAGTCCTCTTCCCTTTCCGCAAGCAAGGTTGTGTCATCTGTATAATGTAGGTTGTTAATGAGTCCCTCTCCAATACTGATGCCCTGTTCTTCTTCATATAGTCCAGCTTCTCAGATTATTTGCTCAGCATACAGATTGAGTAGGTATGGTGAAAGGATACAACCCTGACACACACTTTTCCTGACTTTAAACCAAGCAGTATCCCCTTGTTCTGTTCAAACGACTGCCTCTTGATCCATGTACAGATTCCTCAAGGGCACAACTAAGTGTTCAGGAATTCCCGTTCTCTGTAATGTTATCCATAATTTGTTATGATCCACATAGTCAAATGCCTTAGCATAGTCAATAAAACACAGGTAAACATCTTTCTGGTATTCTCTGCTTTTAGCCATGATCCGTCTGACATCAGCAAGGACATCCCTGGTTCCACGTTCTCTTCTGAATCCAGCCTGCATTCCTGGCAGTTCCCTGTCTATATACTGCTGCAGCCACTTTTGAATGATCTTCAGCAAAATTTTGTTTGCACGTTATATTAATGATATTGTTTGATAATTGCTGCATTTGGTTAGATCTTCTTTCTTTGGGAACAGGCATACATATAGATCTCTTCCAGCTCGTTGGCCAGGTAGCTGTCTTCCATATTTCTTGGCATAGACACGTGAGCACCTCCAGCGCTGCTTCTGTTTGCTGAAATATCTCAATTGATATTCCATCAGTTCCTGGAGCCTGGTTTTTCACCAATGCCTTCAGAGCAGCTTGGACTTCTTCCTTCAGCACCATTGATTTCTGATCATATGCTGCCTCCTGAAATGGCTGAACGTTGACCAATTCTTTTTGGTATAGTGACTCTGTGTATTCCTTCCATCTTCTTTTGATGCTTCCTGCATCATTTAATATTTTCCCCGTAGAATCCTTCAGTATTGCAACCTGAGGTTTGATTTTTTTTCTTCAGTTCTTTCAGCTTGAGAAATGCTGAGTGTGTTCTTCCTTTTTGGTTTTCTATCTCCAGGTCTTTGCTCATGACATCATAATACTTTGTCTTCTCGAGCTGCCCTTTGAAATCTTCATGATTTCTTCCTTTCACTTTAGCTACTCTACATTCAAGAGCAAGTTTCAGAGCCTCTTCTGACATCCATTTAGGTCTTTTCTTTCTCTCCTGTCTTTTTAATGACCTCTTGCTTTCTTCATGTATGATGTCCTTGATGTCATTCTACAACTTGTCTGGTCTTTGGTCATTAGTGTTCAACGTGTCAAATCTATTCTAGAGATGGTCTCTAAATTCAGGTGGGACGTACTCAAGGTTGTACTTTGGCTCTTGTAGGCTTGTTCTAATTTTCTTCAGTTTCAACTTGAACTTGCATGTGAGTAATTAATGGTCTGATCCACAGTCAGCCCCTGGCCTTGTTCTGACTGATAATATTGAATTTTTCTATAGTCTCTTTGCACAGATGTAGTCAGTTTGATTCCTGTGCATTCCATCTGGCGAGGTCCACGTGTATAGTCCTGTTTTTATGTTGGTGAAAAAAGGCATTTGCAATGATGAAGTCCTTGGTCTTGCAAAATTCAGTCACGCAGTCTTTGGTGTCGTTTCTATCACCAAGCCATATTTTCCAACTACCCACCCTTCTTCTTTGTTTCCAACTTTCACATTTCAATCATCAGTAATTATCAGTGTATTCTGATTGCATGTTCGATGAATTTCAGACTGCAGAAGTTGGTAACAATCTTCAATTTCTTCATCTTTGGCCTTAGCGATTGGTGTGTAAATTTGAATAATAGTTGTATTGACTGGTCTTCTTTGTAGGCATATGGATATTATCGTATCACTGACAGCATTGTACTTGAGGATAGATCTTGAAATGTCCTTTTTGACAATGAGTGCAATGCCATTCCTCTTGAAGTTGTCATTCCCCGCGTAGTAGGCCATATAATTGTCCGATTCAAAATAGCCAATACCAGTCCATTTTAGCTCACGAATGCCTAGGATAATGATCTTTATGTGTTCCATTTCATTTTTGACTATTTCCAATTTTCCTAGATTCATACTTCATACACTCTAGGTTCTGATTATTAATGGATGTTTGCAGCTGCTTCTTCTCATTTTGAGTTGCGCCACATCAGCAAATGAAGATTGACCCCATCCATGTCATTAAGGTCGGCTCTACTTTGAGGAGGCAGCTCTTCCCCAGTGGTATTTTGAGTGCCTTCCAACCTGAGGGGCTCATCTTCTGCACTACATCAGACAATGTCCCGCTGCTATTCATAAGGTTCTCACTGGCTAATGCTTCTCAGAAGCAGACCACCGGGTCCTTTTTCCTAGTCCGTCTTAGTCTCGAAGCTCAGCTGAAACCTGTCCACCATTGGTGTCCCTGCTGGTATTTAAATACTGGTGGTATAGCATCCAGCATCACAGCAACACACAAGCCCCCAAAGTAAGACAAACTGACAGATATGGAGGAAGAGCTCCCTAGGAAGGAAAAACCTTGATTGGTAGCTATTGTAGACAATGCTAAAAAGCACATTGTATACATTTCTCCACTTTTGTATGTGATACATGTTGTTGTGATTTACCCTCCCATCAGCAGGAGGTGAGATCCCTTGGGTTCCCACATCTTTGCTACCTCTTATGTGGGACGGGATTTTATTCCTGATAAATTTGCATTGCCATGATAACTAGCGAGGTAGAGGAGCCCTTTAAGAGCTTGGCTGCTCACCAAAAGGTCGGCAGTTTGAATCCACCAGGTGCTCCTTGGAAAGCCTGTGAGGCAGTTCTGCTCTGTCCTATAGGGTCACTATGAGTCAGAATTGCCTCAATGGCAACAGGTTTGGGTTTTTTTTTTTTTTGTAGTGAGGTAGAGACTTTTTCACTGTTATTTGGCCAGAAGTGTTTCCTTATCTCTGAATTGTCTATTGATAGCCTTTGCCTATTTACAACAGATTTAAAAAATTCTTTTCCTATTGATTTGTAGGATTTCTTTATATATTCTGAATGCTAATCCAGCTCTGTTTAATAACAGGAAATCTATTCATATATTACAGAAATAGGTAAAAAAATTTTCCCTTATGATTATGTCAATAGATACCACAAAGACATTCAATAGAATCTGAAATTCATTCTTGATAAAAAGCTGTTTGAAAATTAGTGTTCCAAACAATAAAAACTCACTGAAATTTGAACACAAGGTTTATTCTGAGAAGTTATTCTGTATGTGTATAGCAAAACCAAACCAAACCCACCGCTGTTGAGACACAGTGACCTTATAGGACTTTATAGGACAGAGTAGAGCTGTCCCATACGTAGTAAATCTTTGTGGAAGCTGACTCCCACATCTTTCTTCTGTAGAGCAGCTGGTGGATTCAAACTGCTGACCTTTTGGTTAACAGCCAAGCTCTTTAACTGCTGCACCACCAGGGCTCCTATGTGCATACAGACCATTTTGATTTCAGAAAAAGCAAATGGCTCCAAGAACGTAGGTACAGTGGGGCTTGTAAAGAGAAGGGGAGGGAGAAATATAGAAGATCAACCACTGGATAATCTTAGCATGATTGATTGAACCCTGCCCTCCCCCTTTACTGAGATCAGCTGATGTCAGGCTACTTCTGGCTTGGCTGCTAATAATTTGGCCTTCACCCACCTGCAGTCATGAGACTTTCTGAGATTGAAATTAGGAGGTAATGATTTGATGACTATCCTTTTCTAGCAGGTAAGACTGAAGAAGAATTGATACCTTTGAATTTCAGTGTTGGCGAAGGATATTGACTATACCAAGAACAAATCTGTCTTGGAAGAAATACAGCCAGAATGCTCCTTAGAAACGAGGATGGGGAGATCATCTCATGTACTTTGGACATGTTATCAGGAGGGACCAGTCCTGGAGAAGGACATCATGCTTGGTAAAACAGAAGGTCAGAGAAAAAGAGGAAGATGTCCTCTTTGGATGAGATGGACTGACACAGTGGTTGCAACAATGGGCTCAAACATAGCATCGATTGTGAGGATGGCGCAGCGCTGGGCAGTGTTTCGTTCTGTTGTACATAGGGTTGCTGTGGCTTGGAGCCGATTCAAAGGCATCTAACAACAACAACATAGAGTAGTTTCTGGCAGGCTTTGCAGTTTGGATCAGGCTCTTTATGGTTAATACTTGGTTTTGTGGAAAAGAAAAACCTTAAAATTAAAGTAAGATGTCTGTTATTAATTTTCCTCTGCAACATTGGGGGCAGAGGGATGATAAAAGTGTCCATGTCAAACTGAGCGTGTACAGCAGACTTGTTGACAAGGCGTCGGATGTATTCCCAGCACAGACAAGGATGCTCACTGCCTTAGTTTCATAGGGCTGCTATGACAACTTACCACAGACTCAGTGTCTTAACACTACAAAAATGTTCTCCTTCTCAGTTCTAGAGGCTGCATATATACAGACCCACTGCCGTTGCATCTATTCCGACTCATAGCAACCCGATAGGACAGAGTAGAACTGTCCCATAGGGTCTCCAAGGCTGTAATCTTTACAGAAGCAGGCTGTCATATCTTTCTCCCATGGAGCTGCTGGTGGGTTCAGAACTGCTGACCTTTTGGTTAGCAGCCAGGCTCTTAACCACTGTGCTACCAGAGTTCCTTGTTCTAGAGGCCAGAAGTCCTAAATCAAGGTGTTGGCAGGGACGCATCCGTTTTGGAGGCTCTAGGAGGGATACTTCCTTGCCTCTTCCAGCTTCTGGGAGCCCAAGGTGTTCCTTGGCTTGTGGCGACCTAACTCCCATCTCTGCCTCCTCTTGACTTGGCCTTCCCCTGGTTCTCTGTGTAGCTTCTCTCCTTTCTCCTCCTCTTACGAGAATGCCAGTCATGGATTTAGGGCCTACCCTAATCCAGTATGATCTCATCTCAAAATCTTTTAATTAGACCTGCAAATATCTTATTTCCAAATAAAATCAGAGACAGGGGACACTCGACACTCTTCAACCCACTATGTTCACCATCACTAGTATTATATAAACTTGTGAAATTTCTGACTAGTGACCATATGGCACAAAACAAAAATAAGAGCTACAACTATGAGAAAGAAAAAGACCAACAGGATTCCCAAGGAGCAGCTGCTGGATTTGAACTGCCAACCTTTTGGTTAGCAGCCCAGCTCTTAATCACTGTGCCACCAGGTCTCCAAGGAATCATTATTAATAGGTAATATGATCATATGCTAAGAGCTATAACAATTCCCACTGGACAGGTCAGTAAAGCTGTTACATATGAAATAAGCATCAAAAAATCAATAACCAATAAGGAAATGTTATTAGAAGTCTTTGGTTAGCAGCCGTAGCTCTTAACCACTATGCTACCAGGGTTTCCTATTTGCAATAGCAACACACAATAAAGTAACCAGACTATTTGTAACATGAAAGGTATACGAAGAAAACTATAAAAATTTACTGAGCGATAGAGATAAAGAGATATATCAATTGCCTGAATGGGAACCTAAATAGTTTAGAGATTTAAATTCTTCCAGAATTAGCTAACAGACTTCGCATGTAGAATTTGTGTTTTTTTTTATTTTGTAACTTAATAAAATAATTCTATGGCTCAATTAGAATAATTTGAGAAAGGATCATACTGGGAGACTTGAATCATCAGATATACTGACTTATTACAAAGCTCTAACAATTAAAACAGAGCGTTATGGCTTAAAAATTCAGAACCAAGTAAATGGAACAGATACATAACCAGATATTATTTTAACAATCAGCAGAGATGGTAAGTGGAAAATAAATAATGCAAACGTAATATTTTTAAAAAATCAGGGAGGAAGTAGAAGTTGGGGCAAAAGAACAAGTAAGACCAGAAGAGGTTGTGGATACAGGGGCCAGCCAGTTAGAGGAATCTACAATGCCTGACTTTGACCCTATTTTCCCTTTGGGTCTATTCCTGTTGGCTTTGAGGCAAGGCTGTAAGACTGTTAGACTCCTTCTGGCCTTCCCCATCCTTATTTCCCCTCCTGCTGACTATGTAGTTTCCATGAGTACCCTCAATGGAAAGGCTTTATGAAGCAGAAACCACGCTTGGGGGTTTTGTAGAACTCATACACATCAAGACTTTATAGCTAGCTAGGAAATCGAAACGTGGCACAAACGGTTAATGCCTTCAGCTGCTAACCCAAAGGTTGGAGGTTCAAGTCCACCCAGAGGTGCCTTGGAAGAAAAGCCTGGCAATCTACTTCCGAAAAAGCAGCCATAGAAAACTCTATGGAGCACAGTTTTATTCTGACACACTTTGGGTCGCCATGAGTTGGAATGGACTCCACAAACTGGTCTCTATAAACAATGTTCATACTTCTCAAGGAATGATGCTTAGGTTGAATGTTCTTTGAGTGAGTCCCCTGGCTCTTTCTTTCGGGTCATAGAACTGGTCTTGGAGGCACCAGGCACACCAGGGTCCTGTTTATTGTAGTCTAGTCCGGACCCTACCCCTCCTCTCAGCAACAGAGCAGGTTAAGAGCAGGGTTGGCAGGGGTCTTGTCAGGCTAACTATGGGATTGGGAGGCATCTGGGAGGTGGAAGGAACCTGAGTGTCTCGTTTCATGATCCAGAACAGGACTTTACTGTGTGAGTGGGGTGAATGGTGTGCAAATGGCAGGAAGAGCAGGAGAATGAGTTATTAGAAAACACTCCCAGTATAATCTATGAGTTAGAACACGAATCGACAAACTTCTTATAAAAAAGGTCAGATAGTAAATATTTTAGGCTTTATGGGCCATATGATCTCTGTTGCAACCACTCAACTCTGCCCTTGTGTGTGAAAGCAGCTGTAGGTGACAGATAAACAAATGATCCTTGGTGTGTTCCAATAAAACTTTATTTACAAAATCAAGTGGCAGGTGGGATTTGGCCCATGGGTCATACTTTGCAGATTCCTGGCTTTGTGCATGGCTTTGTAGTTAGATGGGTCCCTGGGTGGTGCAAATAATTAAGCACTCAGCTACTAACTGAAAGGTTGGCAGTTCAAACCTACCCAAAGCTGCCTTAGGAGAAAGGCCTGGCACACATGGAGTCACCATGAGTCAGGATTGACTTGACGGCAACCGGTTGGTTTTTTGGTTTGTAGTTAGACAGCCTTGTCTCCACCACTTCCTTATATGACCTGGGCAAACGACTTCTTGAGATTCAGTATCCTGATGTTTAAAGTGGCGGTAACAATAGGTCTAGCTCATGAGGGTTGTTGTACACAGTAAACGCTCAATTAGTGTTAGTGGCTGTTGTTGCTTTGTTGTCGGCCCTATCATCGTGATTATTAGTTCTTGTGAGGATCAGAAGGAACTTAAGAAGTTCGCTCCAGGACAAACATTAGAACTTGATCCCCCCATTCTGGCTTAAAATTAAAATGAGAACACAGATTCTGCTGAACACTTGTGTCAGAAGGCAGGAGTCTTCAGCGTTTCCAAACTCCGTAACATCTCCTGGTAGGTCTTTGGATAAACTTCACATTGAAGCTCAGTTCCTGAAGGATCCTTGTTCACGTTTCTATCTTCAAATTGGATACTGAACTGGAGATTTTCATGGAACTCAGACACATCCCGACTTTATGGTTGTTTAGGAGAGCAAGTCACAGTCCCCATAAATAACATTCTGTCTTGTCAAGTGTCCACAGCATGACCAGGCCATTTTTCTGCACGTTGGCTAAATTTCTTTCTCGATAGGCAGTCATTTGTTGCTGGGCATTTACCAAGGGACATTTTTCCTCCTACTCCTCTCTGCTTTGTCAAAACATCCCCAAGTCCCTGCTCTGGGAACTACCTCTGTGGTCACATAGAACTGTTTATCACCGTCAGGAGCCAACACGAACAATATGGTTTTTGAAAGCTGGCTTTTATTTGAACAAAGAGCCCGTGGCATTAAGATGTCCAATTAAAAAAAAAAATTTTTTTTTTTCAGAGCAGATGAATCAGGGTCTGAAATATATCTTGCAGCCATTGACTTATCGGCATCCCCACCCTCTTGATTGAGACTGTCACCATCTCACTCCTGATTTACTGCAACCACCCCCTCCCGATCCATTTCTCCACACAGCAGCCAGAGTGATCTTGGAAGACTAGGTTATATTGTTGTTGTTAGCTGCTGTCAAATTGGCCCCCAACTCATAGCGACCCCTGACTCCTGGGGACTCCGAGTACAATGCAATTGGACTGTTGAGATCCATAGGGTTGTCATTGGCTGGCTTTTGCAGGTAGATCGCCAGGCCTTTCTTCCTACTCTGTCTTAGTCTAGGAGCTCCACTGAAACCTGTTCAGCATCATAGTGACACGCAAGCCTTCACTGGCAGATGGATGGTGGCTGTGCCTGAGGTGCACTGGCTGGGAATTGAACCTCAGGTCTCCCACATGGAAGGCGAGAATTCTACCACTGCACCACCAGTACCTCCGGGATTAGATTAGAACTTTTTAATGGCTTCCCATCCATCTTAGACTAAAATCCACACTTCTTACTGTGGTCCATGAGTCCTTGTGTGATTGGGCTCCTGCCCATATCTCCACCTCATTGTCAGGCCTGGCCCATTAAGTACCAACCACACTGGTCACCTTCATATTTCTCAAATGCACTAAGTGCTCTCCTGCCTCAGGGCTTTGCACGTGCTGTTCCCTCTGTGACAATGCTTGTATTAGCTTCCCATCGCTGCTGTAACAAGTTGCCATGAGTTTTGTGGCTTAAAACAACACAAATATGTTCTCTTACAGCTCTGGAGGTCAGAAGTCCAAAATGGGTCTCAAAGGGCTAAAATCTAGAGGCTCTGGGTGAGAGTCCATTTCCAGAAGTAGTGACTGCCCACAGTCCTTGGCTCGCAACCCTGCATCACTCTGGCCTCTGCTTCCATCTTCACATCTCCTTTTCTGATTCTCCTGCCCTTCTCTTTCCCTTATAAATATCCCTGTACACTGAGCCCACCTAGGTAATCCAGGGTCGCCTCTCTACCTCAAGATCTTTAACGTAATCACGTCTGCAAAGTTGCTTCTGCCATGGAAGGGAACGTCTTCACAGGTGTGCACACCTTTGGGGGAACATTATTGTGCTTAGCACAGTGCTCTCTTGACAAGGTTGATTCTCTTCCATCTTCTGGTCTTGTTCAGCCAAGTGAGTCTTAGTAGGCTTTCCCTGTTATTCTCTCCTACAACACCCTGTTCCTTTTCTCTATAGCAAATGCCTCCATAAATATATCCCTATTATTTAAATGTTTGCTTTGGCCATTCCGTTCCCTAAAGCCGAAGGTATTCTTATTGCCGCAGACCTTAGCAGCCTGCACCTTATACACTCAGGATCCTCTAACCGGAGGAGCTTCCTTCTCCCCACACATAGCCCGATCCTGCCCTGCTCTGGCCTCAGCTGAAATCATGGAGAAGAGATGGGTGGAGATGATCTTGGCTTACCCCACTGCTAGTCTTGTTACCAGGTCCCTGTGTCCAGCTTGGAAGACATGCCAGGGATAGAGACCCCTGAGCTCTCTAGAGGGGCACTGAGTCATGGGGTAAAGTCTCCCCCATAAGCCTTATGGACATGACTCTTCCCACCAAGTATAGAGTCAATGGACCTTATCCTTGTTGGACCCAGCACATGGTCTGTTTGGTTGGAATGCTCTCATGCCCTCAAATTTACTATATTAACCACAGCTCCACAAGAACCTTTTCCAACAGAAGGCTCTCCGTTTAAGGTTGGGTTCCCCCAGAAACAGACCCTGAGATGAGGATTCACGGAAAGGTGATTTATTAGGAAGTCTTCTCAGAACACTCAGGAGAGTGGAGAAGTGGGACCAGGAAGGCAAGAGCCTAAGCAAGAATGTGGTATCAAGTTAAGCCTCACAAAATGTATGTGTGGTTCAGTCCCAGAGGAGAGCTCTGGAGACGGTATCACGTGCTCATCTACAACACTAAACGCAGTTGCAATTCTTCATTTTTGTGGGCCTTTTACAACTTCATGTCTGTCTCCTCTGCTTGACTGCAAACTCTGTGAGGGTTGGGACCATGTCTTTGTCACCTAGCATCTCCAAGCCTGGCACAGAGTTAAAGATGGATAAACACAGGTGTAGGTTACTCCTCACATCAAGGCAAGGAATTTGGCGTGTTTATTTTAAGCCTTTGATTTATGATTCCAATTTATGGCGACCTCATGTATGTCAGAGTAGAATGGTGCTCCATAGGGTTTTCAATGGCTGATTTTTTTGGAAGTGGATAGCCAGGTCTTTCTTCCAAGCTGCCTTGGGGTGGACTTGAATCTCCAGCCTTTTGGTTAGCAGCTGAGCACGTTAACAGTTTGCACTACCCAGGGACATAAACTGTGCTGTTGTAAGCTGCCCTTGAGTCGGCTCCTGATGCACAACGGGATCAGATCATTGTGATCCATAGGGTTTCACTGGCTGGTTTTTGGAAGTAGATTGCCAGGTCTTTCTTCCTAGTCCATCTTAGTCTGAAGCTCTGCTGAAACCTGTTCCGCAATATACCAACATGCACTGATGGGTGGTGGCTGCACGTGAGGTGAGTTGGTTAGGAATCTAACTTGACCCAACGCTAATTGGTTAACGGCTGCTCTCTCCCCTGCCAAAACCTGTTACCAAACCAAACCCATTGCCATGGAGTTGATTCTGACTCATAGCGACCCTATAAAAAAAAAATAAATTTTTTTTTTTTTTTTTTTATAGGACAGGGTAAAACTGCCCCATAGGGTTTCCAAGGAGCTCCTGGTGAATTTGAACTGCTGACCTCTCAGTTTCCAACCCAACTTTTAACCACTGCCAGCAGCCCGGGAGCAGTCCTCTAACAACAAGAGGCAGGTACTGGCTTTGGCAGTGAACATACACCTGGAGGTTGTGTGCGTGAAAATGGTAGAGATCAGGAGGCATGTGGGCAAGAACACCTGCTACACCCCCCTACTGCCATTGGACCCAGTGCTGTATTCAACTCTATTTACCTGTCTTCAAACCTATGCCAGGCTCGGGGGATGCCAGGTGACAAAGACATGGTCTTAGCGGTCACGGAGCTTACAGTTGAGTAAGAGAGACAGCCATTAAGTTTTTAAAAAACCCCACAAAACTGAGGGATGGCAACTGTGTTTAGTGCTGTGGATGAGGATGTGATAGTGTCCAAAGAGAATAGACCCAGTCTGGAGGGTGGGGTAGGAGGGGAGTAGTTAAGGCTCAACTACTAATTGAAAGGTTGGCAGTTGGAAAACACCCAGTGGTGCCTCAGAAGAAAGGCCTGGCAATTTGCTTCCAAAAGGTCACAGCCATGAAAATTCTATGGAGCACAGATCTCTCTGATATACACGGGGTTGCCATGAGTTGGAATTGACTCAATGGCAATGGATTTGGTTTTCTGGGGGGCCAGTGGATAAGCATGAGGAGTCCTGGTGGTGCAGTTGTTAAGCACTTGAGTGCTAACCGAAAGGCTGACAGTTTGAAGCCACAAGCCGCTCTGTGGGAGAAAGATATGGCAGTCTGCTTCCATAAAGATTACAGCCTTGGAAACCCTATGGTGCAGTTCTACTCTGTCCTATAGAGCTGGAATTGACTCAACAGAAATGGGTTTGGTTTTTTCGGTTTGGGTGAGTGTGAAGGCTTCCCTGAACAAGTGATGCTGAGCCAAGAGCTGAAGTATGAGTAAGACTGAACCAGGCAAAAAGGGGAAGAAATAACGTTATAAACAAAGGGAGCATGTACAAGGGCCCTGAGGCAGGAATGGGCAGGCAGAGCTGAAAGACGATTGGGTGGCTGGAGTTCAGAGAGCAAGGGGCATAGAGGTGAGAGATGACTTTATGGCTTGTGAGAGATATTTCTTTCCAGCTTGCCACCTGGTTTCTTTTTGATCCTGCCCAGCTTCTTTCAGACCCAGGTCTGTGGAGCATTGTACGGTGTGTTCCCTGGAAGCAGAAGGGAAATGGGGGCATAGAGAAGATGTTAGGTGGGACAGTCTATTTCCAACTGTTCATCTTCTCCCCACTGAAGCTTATAGTTGAAATTAATACATAAATTTACAGCCACAAGTCAGTTGTGATAAATAATCCCAGAAGTGTTCCGATTATTTACATTTTTATGGAATCTTGCCTGAGCAAACCCAGAGAGCTCACCAGGCACTTGAAGAATTATGTCTTGTTCAAAACCAATTTAATAGCAATGGAAAATAAAGCCATCTGTGGGAACTTGTAGAGCAGGGTAGTAATTCTCTGCCAGATGAGCAATATACAAAAAACACCATATCAGCCCGAGCACATGGAGCACTCACTCACTCAGTTCAAGGAACAGTAACAACAGCAACTTAAATGAACTGTCTGAGGACATCACATACCGACTCCATGAAAATTCTGGTCATGTAGGAAAGTGAGAAGGGCCCCTCAGGATCACCCCATACACAGCGGGGCTGACTGATTTTGTTAAAGGGAAGAATGATCACCAAGAAAGATCACCTAGTGCGGGAGGTGGGTCAAGGGCATGGGCTTGGGGTCGAAGTGTTGGGTTTTGCAACTGGGGTCTGTCACTTACTTTCTAGCTGTGTAACATTGGAAAAGTCACCAACCTCATTACGTTTCTCATTTTCCTAATGTATAAAATGGGGTAATACGTATTTGTGCTTTTTTTTTTCTCTCTCCCAGCCCAGCATCCTTTTTCTCTCACCTAATAGCATCCTGGATTTCTTTTCTTTCTTTCTTTTCAAATTTATTACCCATTTTTAAAAAGTTTTATTGAGGTATAACTTACCTACATGAAAACTCACCCATTTCAAATGTAAAGTTTGATGAGTTTTAGCACATTTATGTAATTATGCAATTATTTCCCAGATCTGATTTTAGAACACTTCCGTCACCCCCAAGGGTGCCCTCACTCTCCTTGATAGTCAGTTCCTGCCTCCACCCCCAGCTCCAGGCAACCACTGATCTGTTTTCTATCCCTACAGTTTGGCTTTTCTAGAAATTTCATATAGATGGACTCAAAATATGCAGTCTTAGGTACCTGGCTTCTTTCACATAGCATATTGTTTTCGAGATTTATCCATGTTGTTGCTTGTGTCAATAGTTTGTTCCTTTTTATTGCTGTCTGGATACACTGCATTTTGTTTATCCATTTACCAGTTGACAAATATTTGGGTTGTCAGGTTTAGGGCTATCGTAAATAATGCAGATACAAGCATTTGCATAGATGTCTTGGTGTAGACATGTTTTTTCACTTCTCTTGGGTAGATTTTTGGGTAGATACCTAGAGGTGGAAGTGCTGGGTTGTATGGTAAAGAGCCCTGGTGGTGAAATGGTTAAGTGCTTGGCTGCTAATTGAAAAGTCAGCTGTTTGAACCCACCAGCTGCTCTTCCGGAGAAAAGACCTGATGATCTGCTCCCCTAAAGATTTCAGCCTAGGAAACCGCATAGAGCAGTTGTACTCTGTCCTAGAGGGTTGTTACGAGTCAGAATCAACTTGACAGCACATAACAACATGGTAAGTGTATATTTAACTTCTTAAAAAACTTCCAAACTATTTTTCCAAAGTAGTTGTACCATTTTCCATTTCTACCATCAATATCAACATACGAAGACTTCGGTTACTCCATATCCTTACTCACACTTAGTATTGTCTGTCTTTGTGATTTAACCATTCTGATGGGTGTGTAGTGGTAACTCATTATGGTTTAAATCTATTTTTTTGTAATAGCTAATGGTGTCGCGTACCTTTTAATATGCCTATTTGTTAAAAAAAAAAAATTGGGTGATTTGTCTTACTATTGTGTTGTAAGAATAGAAGAATACATTCTTTATGTATTCTGGATACAAGGCCTTTAGATGTTTTTCAAATGTTATCTGCTAGCCTGTGGCTTGTCTTTTCATTTTTCTTAACGGTGTCTTTTAAAGAGCAAATGTTTCATATTTTGCTGAAGTCTAATTTGTTATTTTGTTCTTTTATGGATTTTACTTCTAGTGGTGGATCTTAGGAAATGTTTGTCTAGTCCTAGGTCCCAAAAGTTTTCTCCTAGAAGTTCTATAGCCTTAGCACTTATATTTAGTTTTATGATCCATTTTGAGTTAATTTTTATGTCTGGCGTGACTGAGGGTCTAAGTTCATGTTTTTAACATGTGAATATCCAATTGTTCTGGCACAATTTGTTGGAAGGTTATTCTTTCCTTGTTGAACTACTTTGGCCCTTTGTTGAAAATCCTCTGGCCATTTATGTGTGAGTTTATTTCTAGGCTCTCTTAGTTTTCTTTGGAGGAATAGCATCTCTCCCACTGATGCAGGTTCATGGGATGGTTGAAGATAATGAAGACCTCCTCGCACTCAGGCAAGGAGGGGTACTCTGAACCTTTCTGTCCAGAATCGAATCCTAAGGAGAGAGGTAAAGTGACTGAGCATGGGTGGAGTTAAACGTAATTATAATTGTTTTTTCCTATCCGGGTTCTTGGAGCTCTGGTGGCACAGTGGTTAAGAGCTCTACTGCGAACCAGAAGGTTGGCAGTTACAATATACCAGCTGCTCCTTGGAAACCCTATAGGGCAGCTCTACTCTGTCCTGTACTGTTTCTATGAGTCAGAATTGACTTGACAGCAATGGGTATCCACTCTCTCTCTGCAACAAGACTATCTATAACAACAGCTAACACTTATGTAGCCTTAAGTGCCCAGCACTGTGTTAAACACTTTAATTATATTAATTCATTTAATACTTACAACTAAACTATCATAAACTATCAGGGATATACTGCTATTGTCCCCGTTTTACAGATGGAAAAACCAAACCACACGGAAACTAAGAAATGAGAAACCCAACCAGAAACCAGAAAGTAGTAGGGCTGGGATGTGAACCTAGGAAGTCTGTTGCCAGAGCCCATGCTTTTAAGCAGCAGGCTATACTGTCTTGGTTGTGATTCCTCGTCAGTCTCTGGAGATGCCTTGATCCCTACTTGCTCCCAGATCTAGCTCTAGTTTAGAGCCTGCCTTACAGTGTCTGGTCCCCATTTTCTTGCAGAAAATTCCCTGTGGCTTAAGTTATCCAAAGCTAATTTCTGTTTCTTGCAACCAAAATACTCTAAATGATAAACCCAGTTCATGAGATCATTGTGAGAATTTCAGGAGGACGATGCTTCTAAAGCACTAAGCACAGTACCTAGCACAAAGCACATCAACAGGTGTTAGAGATGATGATGATGAAGATGATGATGACAATATAAAACTCTGACTTGTCAAGCCCCAAACCTAAGGGCCTAAACTCAGGGATGAAAGGGAAGAGAGGAGTTACCTTACTTGCACCTGCCCTGGCCGGAGGGTCCTTTTGACGGTTATATTAGTGATCTATTGCTGCATAACAAATTATCCCAAAATTTAGCAGCTTAACACAATGAACATTTACTATCTCACAGTGCCTGTGGATCTTGTGTGCACCTTAGTTGGGTGCCTCTGGCTCAGGTTCTCTCATGAAGTCACAGTCAAGCTGTTGGCCGGGGCTGTGGTCTCATCTGAAGGCTAGGCTGGGGGATGTGTGTGTGTGTGTGGATCCACTTCCAGACTCATGTATGTAGTTGTTGGCAGGTCTCAGCCCATCACCACATGGGCTTCTCCACAGGACAATCAATTGACATGGCAGATGACTTTCTCCAGGATGAGTGACCCAAAAGAGTGCAAGAAGGCGTACCCAAGGCAAAAGCCACAGTCTTTTTATAAACGATTCTCAGAAGTGACACCCCATAACTTCTGCCATTCTGTTCATTAGAAGTGAGTCAGTGAGTCCAGCCCACACTCAAGGGGTGAGCATCCTGCAAGGGCATGAACACTGGGAGGTGGGGGATTGCTGCGGGCCCTCTAAGAAGCTGTCCATCACAGTAACAGTCACGTAGGTGGGAATCAGAGTTAAGATGAGGATATGTGGCCCAAGGTAGCCAGGAGAAGAAAGAGGTTGAAGGTGAGTTTGAGTAAAAGTTCTTCGAGAAATGTCTTTTCTATTTAAGCCTAAACCATTTCTTAGAGTCTTCTCGGAGAAGATGACAGATAACTGAGACGTTATTTCAGTTGAGATAGATTAAGGTAGATTTCAGGGTTTTCCATGAGAGGGAGAATAAGCTAGTCTGAATTCAGGTGCTCTTTCACTTATTTCTTCATTCAACATCTACTGAACACCTGCCACTCTCTAGAGATCCCAAAGTAGATAAGACACATATTCTGGCCTCAAGGAACTAAAAATCCTAATAAGGGTGAAAGACAAAAGATCAAATAATTGCAGTATAACATGGTTTAAGTGCTGTAACAGAACTATGTGCACAGAGAATGGAATAACCAAAGTCTGCCTGGAAAGTTCAATGAAAGTTTCAGAGGACATTAAGGCTGGGTCTTGCAGGATGCATAGGAGTTCACCAGGGAAGTGGAACTGGGTGAAGACATGAGAGGAGGAGGAGGAGGGCACGAGAGGCAGAAATAGCCTGTGCAAAGGCCTGGTATGTTTAGGGAAGTGTGGAGAGTTGAACTGAGGTTGAACTGAGGGTCCAAGTGGGTGGTGTGACTGAAGATGAATTTGGAGAGGTATTTTGAAGGGCCTTATATATCTTGCAGACTAGGGAGTTGCTGGAGGATATATGTTCTGGGGCAACACTGGCAAATGTGCATTTGAAAAGCTCTCAGCAGCTGTGGGGGTCTTCTTCAATAGCTACCATTTTATAAAAGATTTATTATCTTCTGGGCCTTGTGCTAAGTACTTCCTATGAACTCTTTCATTTCATCCCCATTCTGGCTTTGAAACCCTGGGCAACTAAGCTAACGTCTCTGTGCCTCAGTTTCTTTACCTGCAAAATGGGAATAATGATGGTGCCTGCCTCATAGTGTTATTATGAGTGTTAAATGAATTACTAGCCCTTAGGAAAATGCCTGGTACAGCTTGTTTGTTAAATATATAAATAACCACTCCCTATGATAGATCCCCGGGTGGTGCACATGGTTGATGCTCTCAGCTGCTCACCAAAAGGTTGGTGGCTTGAGTTCACTCATAGGTATTTCGGAAGAAAATTCTGGCTATCTGCTTCCATAAAGATCATAACCAAGAAAAACCAGTGGAGTCTGTAACACATGGGGTCACCATGTGTTGGAATCGACTTGATGGCAAAGGGTTTGGCTTTGGTTTTTGAATGATGTGTCCACTCAAAGGCACTTAGGAAGAAAGGCCTGGCTATCTACTTTTGAAGAATTAGCCACTGAAAACACTATGGAACACAGTTCTACTCTGACACACACTAGGCTGTCATGAGTCAGAATTGACTTGAAGGCAAACGTTTTTGTTTTTTATTGAACTTTAGGTGAAGGTTTCTCATCAGTTAGTATGCACATTGTTGTATGACATTGGTTAACAACCCCATGACACGTCAACACTCACCCTTCTCAACCCTGGGTTCCCTATTACCATCTTTCCTGTTCCCTTTTGCCTTCCAGTCCCTGGCCCAGGGTTGGTGCGCCCCTTTAGTGTTATTTTGTTCCATGAGCCTGTTCAATCTTTGGCTGGATGTTTTTGTTTTTTATTTACTCTTCATGTTCATTTCATTTCCTTATCATTTATCATTGAATTAGTGTTTGCGGTACAGGATCTGGCCTGCTTAATCAGGGAACTTGATAATTTTGTTTATTTTGACTTTAAATTCACCAATTATTTTTGAGTATCAGAGCCAAAACGAGTTGCCATCAAGCAACCCTGGTTTCACTATGATGTAGGTGGAATTCAGGTGTTCATTTTACCGATGAGAAGACTTAGGCTTAGAAAGAGTAAGCACCTTGCCCAGAGTCAACTGGCAGAGCCACTGCTGATTCTAGTTTTGAACCACTGTCATCTTGGACCTTTGAAATGGGCTCAGGAACTAGTCTGAGTTGCAGTGAGTTTGGGCATGTGTCTCCTGAAGGGAGAGACCCTGACCAGTCTCTGATTGGGGGAGCAGGGTCTATCAAGAGAAGCTTTTGGGACTACCTGGCTGCCAGGCTTGTCTGGCACCAGAACTCACGCTCTGATTCATCACAACCCATTGCCTGGGATGAGCAGTTGGGAGTTTTTCAGGTGCCAAGGTGGGAATAGACCACAGAAGTGAGTATATATGTGAGTACACAGTGTGAATTTGGAGAAAACCAGCTGCTGTTCAGCTGATTCTGACTCATGGCAGCCCCAGGATGTCAGAGTAGAACTGTGATCCACAGGGTTTTCGATGGCTAATTTTTTGGAAGTAGATTGCCAGGCATTTCTTCTTAGGTGCAGCTGGTTAGCAGCTGAGCTCATTAACCCTCTGCACCACCCAGGGACTCCTACATTTGGAGAAAGCAGGAATTCTACTGCAGCTGAAGTCCAGGGTACCTGGTAGGGATGAGGCAGGTAAGGAAGCTGAGCCAGAGTTTGCTGGGACTTGTGGATCCTGTCTGGCCTTTGTGTTGAAGGTCACAGGGAGACACTGGAGATTTTTCAGGCAGGATCACTTCGTCAGTGTCAAGCCACAAAAATCTATGCTGGTCAATTTGGGCAGAAAAATAAATATACTGGAAGGATATGGGGGTGTGATGGTTAAGATTGTGTGTCCACTTGGCTGGGCCATGATTCTCGGTGTTTATATGTGATCCCATGATGGGATCTGCTATAAGTAGTCATTTAGTTCAAAGCAAGATTCCTTGGGTGTGTGACCTGCATCTGAATACGAGTGGACACTCTGGCTTTTGCCTGCTCTGGATCCCTGTTTCAATAGAATACACCAGCTCATTGGCATTGGAGATCCAGGAGTTCGGCTTAGCTTTCAGCTTGCTCCCAGTTGTCTAGGGCGTGAGCCAAATCCCACCTGCCACTTGTTACTGTAAATAAAGTTTTATTGTAACACAGTCACACCCATTTGTCTGTCGTTGTTAGCTGCCGCTAATTCGGTTCTGACTCGTAGAGACCTTGTGTACAACAGAACGGAACACTTCCCGGTCCTGCGCCATCCTCACAATAGTTGCTATACTTAAGTCCATTGTTGTAGCCACTGCGTCAATCCATTTCGTTGAGGGTCTTCCTCTTTTTCACTGACCCTCTACTTTACCAAGCAAGATGTCCTTCTCTATGAACTAGTCCCTCCTGATAACATGTTCAAATTATGTGAGACAAAGTCTCGCTATCCTCGCTTCTAAGGAGCATTCTGGCTAGACTTCCTCCAAGGCAGATTTGTTCTTCTGGCAGTCCATGGTATACTCAATATTGTTCACCAACACCATAATTCAAAGGCATCAATTCTTCTTCGGTATTTTTTGTTCATTGTCCAGCTTTCACATGCAAATGAAGTGATTGAAAACGCCATGGCTTAAGCCAGGTGCACTTTAGTCCTTAAAGGGACATCTTGGCTTTTTAATACTTTAAAGAGGTCTTTTGCAGCGGATTTGCCCAATGCAATGCATTGTTTGATTTCTTGACTGTGGCTTCCTAAGCTTGATTGTGGATCTAAGTAAAATAAAATCCTTGACAACTTCAACCTTTTCTCCATTTATTGTGATGTTGCTTATTGGTCCAGTTGTGAGGATCTTTGTTTTCTTTATGTTGAGGTTTAATCCACACTGAAGGCTGTGGTCTTTGATGTTCATAAGTAAGTGCTCCAAGTCCTCTTCACTTTCAGCAAGCATTGTTGTCTCATTTGCATAAGGTAGGTTGCTAATGAGTCTTCCTCCAATCCAGATGCTGAATTCTTCATCATATAGTCCAGCTTCTCTGATTATTTGCTCAGCATACAGATTACATAAATGTGGTGAAAGGATGCAATCCTGACGTGCACGTTTCTTGACTTTAAACCATGCAGTATCGCCTTGATCTGTTCGAGCCACTGTTTCTTGGTCTATGTACAGTTTCTGCACGGGCACAATAAAGTGCTCTGGAATTCCTATTCTTTGCAATGTTATCCATAATTTGCTATGATTCACACAATTGAGCACCTTTGTATAGTCAATAAAACACAGATAAACGTCTTTCCGGTACTCTCTGCTTTCAGCCAGGATCCATCTGACATCAGTAATGACAGCCCTCATTCCAAGTCCTCTTCTGAATCCGGCTTGAATTTTTGGCAGTTCCCTGTTGATGTACGGCTGCAGTCACTTTTGAAAGATCTTCAGCAGAATTTTACTTGCATGTGGTATTAATGATACGGTTTGATAATTTCTGTATGCATGTGGATCACCTTTCTTTGCAACACCCGTTTGCTTCCATATTGTTTATGGCTGTTTTCCTGGTATGATGGCAGCTGCAAAAGGTACTGAATGGCCCTCAAAGTTTAAAATATTTGCTGTGTGGCCCTTTGCAGAAAATGTTAGCTGACCCCTACTCTAGCTATGGAAGAGGAAATGACGACCTTGCCCCAGGAGTGCTTCCCAGTGGTGAAAGAAACCCTCAATGGCCTGAAGTGAAAGCCATCACTTCAGAGAAGGAGCAGCTAGTCCAGACATCCAGGAGTCATTCTGACACCTCCTTTCCCTCACCCTACTCCCACTCCACACTCATCACTAACCCCTGTTGTCTTTTCCTCCACCGTATTCCTCGATTCTGTTCACTTCTCTCCACCTCCAGCAGCATCATTGCCTCATCTCTTGCCTGGACCATTACAGCCACCTCCTTGGTACCCTGCTTTTTTTTTTTTTTTAATACTGACATTTATTTACATTTCTGTCTGTCTTCATATGTAGGCAATTATTAACTTTAGGAAAAACAAAACATTATGACAAACCAAACCCAAACCCAGTGCCATCGAGTCAATTCTGACTGATAGCGACCCTATAGGACAGAGTAGAACTGCCCCATAGAGTTTCCAAGGAGTGCCTGGTAGATTTCAACTGCCGACCCTTTGGTTAAGCAGCCATAGCACTTAACCACTATGCCACCAGGGTTTCCAAACATTATGAAAGAAAGGGAAAAGGATTAGACTATACTAAATGGCTGAGCTATGGAGAGTCCTCACACTCTCATAATAGTGTAAATGTTGAAGAGGGTTCTAAGCAAAACTATTACAACATGTTCAAGTTATGATGAACCATACTTATGACCATCTGTGTTGTTTTTTGTATGTCTTATTGTTAGTAACATATACTACATACAATGTCGCAGTGTGTAATTTGCTGGTGTTATCATTCTTTGATGCGCACACAGATGTTCAGTGTTATGATTTACTGTTCAAAGCACTGCCATATGAAAACCAAAAAAATTAGAGGTATTCGACTTACGTCAGAACCAACTTACGACAGAGTTGTCTGAATGGAAGCCAGTCATAAGTCGGGGACTACCTGTATGTAACTATTTATTTATTTTTTAATTTTATTGTGCTTTAGGTGAAAGTTTACGACGCAAATTGATTTCTCATTCAAAAATTTATACGCAAACTGTCTCGTGACATTGATTGCAATCTGCGCTGTGTCAGCACTCTCCACCTTTCCCTTTACGCCACAGGTTCCCCATGTCACAGTCACTTTCTTCTACGTGTTTTTACCCTGATGCTGTTTCAACCCATCCCATTTCCACACAGCAGCCAAAGCGATCTTTACAAAATGCAGATCTGATAGACCACCCACCTGCTTAAAATCCCCCAGCGGCCTTTGTGGCTTGTAGAGCCATGACCAGAATTCACGGTCTGACCCCTGCCTGGCCTCTGGAGTCCTCCCACGCCAGTTCCCACCACCTGCTGCACTGCAGCCCCACTGGCTGGTGCCTGCTCCCTCCAGGACTGGACTTAATGCTCCCCCTTCCTTGCTTTCCCTTCTCATCCTTCAGGTGTCAGTGTGACCATCACATCCCCAGGGGAATCTCTCTTGAATTCCCTCATTAGGCAAATCCCCTCATTACAGGCTCTTGTGGCCCTGTGGACCCCACCCCCCAACATCTTGTCACAGTCTCAGTTATACATTTTTTGTCTGATCATTACTATTATTTATTGTCTTCTCCCTAGACAATAAGCTCCCTAAAGTCAGGAACTCATAACCTATATTTAGTTTTGCTCACCATGGTGTCTCCAAATCCTAGCATAATGCCTGACACGTAGTAAAAATCCATTGGCGTTGAGTTGCTTGACTCATGGAGACCCTATGTGTTACAGGGTAGAACTGTTCTAGAGGGTTTTTGGCTGTAATCTTATGTAAGCAGATCTCCAGGCCTTTCTCCTGTGGCACTGCTAGGTGAGTTCAAGCTGCCAACTTTTAGATTAATAGCTGATAGCAAACTGCTTGTGCCACCCAGAAACCCTTGGCACATCTAGACCCTCAATAAATAATTTATCAAATAAGTGAGAGAATGAATCCTATTTCGTCCCAGCCACCTCCAGGTGATAGGAGAAATTCCACTGTACAATTTGCTGAGGCTTTTTTTTAGGTGCCAGAGTCTCAATACCATCCCTTGAGAACTGCGTTTAACAGAATGAGTTGGCGGAGCCCAGCCAGGCTGGTGTTGATTGAATGCCACTTTAAGATGGCAGCTACTGAATTCCTTCCAGCCTGTGTCACCAGCCTCAGACAGGGTGCAAGCAGCAAGCTTTTCCCCAGGCTGTGTCCCAGATATCAGTCACACCAGGAGGGATGTTTGTCACATTTGCTCCCAGCTTCTCTGAGCCTGGTCTCCCTAGAACTCAATCAGTGAAGATGCTAATGCAGAAAGGCAGACAGGTGTCTTGGCATACCCCCACCCACTCCCTCTGCTATATGTTAAGTATTCCATGGGATCCAGCCACAGAATTGTATTTGTTTTTCTGCACCTAAGCTGCCCCTTGACACAGCCGGTGATTGCTTTTTTAAAACCATGAAGGGAGACTAGACCCTTTCATCCACTGATAAGGTGTCAGGTGACAGAGAGATCAGCATCCCAAAACATAAATCTGTAACTAATCCTTGGGAATCAATATTTTTCATTAAGAACCTGTGAGAGTTGGGCCATTATGGGGAAAATCTGTTTAGGTTGACACCTTGATGAAGTTATTCAGTTCAGGGGCTTAAGTCATTGAAAGGTAATAAAGAGCACAGAGCAATCTCGGGGCTGGTTAGGGGAGAAAACGATGGGAGTATTGAGCTTCAGTTCAGTGAAAAATGACCTTCTAATTTATTGGGGAAGGATGGGGTGCTGGCCTCTTGGGCAGTCTGGGCCGGACATCATCAACATGGTAGCCTCTCACTCTCAGTGCCTCCACTCATCTGTAGTCACTGCTGTTTATAAGCTGTCTGGCAGTAAAAATGGAGGGAGATATCTTAGGGGTCTTCGGATCTTTCTAACATTCTCTGGGTCCTCACTCTCATAATTCTTGTTCACATTTTAGACTTTCTCCTGTAGCTCACAGCAAGTGGGTACATTGAAGGATTCTAAACAGGTTAACAATGAGATTGAATTTACTTTCATAAAACTGCCTTTATGACCCATTAGGTCTGGAAGGACCTAGCCCACTACTTGAAAGAACCCAGTCCTGCTTGGACCCCACCATGGGAATATTCGAATCCCGAGAAAGGCATCAAAATTTCCCTTGTGGGTCCCATTTGTCCATATAGAATCATCTTGGATGGGCTCTTAGAAATACATTTTCTTGGTCTCTTACCACCCCCCACCCCCTTTTAAATCCCTGTCCGTGATCCAGGCTCCATCTTGTTGTAGTCTCTTGTGGTCAAGCCAGATAGGACCCATTTCTGGTTTTGCCCTGGGAACCCCATGGTGGATCCTCACCTTCTTTGGGTGGACCATCTGCAAGACAAACAAGCCTCCCTGTCTCCTGAATATTGCTCTCCTCTCAGCAAAACTCCCATGCATTTATAAATGCTCTCAGCCATGTTGTATGGAAACTTTGCTTTGACACCTTCTTGTAAGATCAAAAAAGTTCTAACATCAGAGTATCTTAGATTTGATGACATACAGTATTATTTCTGATTTAATGCAGCTGAACGATGTCCTTCCCCCTGGGACCGAGGGTGAGAAAGCATTAAAGAGATGAAGAGTCCAAAGAACGTCATTCTATTGAAAAGTCACAGTGGCAGCTGGACGGGATGTGTTTGGGCAGAAGAAACTGAAGGCAAGGAGTCCAGGTGAGGGTCTGAACTAAGAGGGTTGCGGTATCCATAGTGGGAAGGGGGTAGATTTGAGAAATAGTCCGGAGGTCAAACTGATAGGAGTTAATGATGACTTGGATTTGGAGGATGAGGAAGAGAAGATGAAAAGCAGATGGGACTGGAGCTCAACAGAGAATACGGGGCTGCAAGTACTTGGTGATGAGCAGGTAGTAAAAGTCTAAGACATGAATGGAATGACCTAGAAAAAGTGGGAGGAAGGAGAAGATAAAAAGAGCCAAGAAGGGAATTCAAGAATATCAAGAATTAAGGGGCAAGTAAGGAGACTGAGGAGCGTTTAGAGAGAGAGAAGGAAAAACAGAAGGGAGTGAAGTCATGGAGGCCAAGGAGGAAGAAGGAGGGAAGGGTCAACTATGCTGTAGGCTTCAGAGAGGCCAGTTAAGATCACAACACAAAGTACTCATCTGGCTTGGCAAATACTGTCACCTACGGTATACTTGGAGCCCTGGTGGCACAGTGGTTAAGAGTTACGCTTCTAACCAAAAGGTTGGCAGTTGGAATCCACTAGCTGCTTCTTGGAATTTGGGGCAGTTCTAGTCTGTCCTATAGGGTCAGAATTGACTCGACATTAATGGGTACGGTATACTCAGAATAGTCTCAGTGTGGTGTTGGAAGTCAGAGGGCAGTGGACTGATGAATGGTTGGCAACTTCTGGGGCTTCCTTCACATTCTGTCCTAGTGAACTGGGCTTCCTCCCAGTTGTGCCATTCCCACAGAGTACAATGTGAATGGTGCCCCCTGAAGGTCCTGGATAGAAGGGGAGAAAGTAGAGCTTCTGAGAGTAGACTACTTACTCTTTTGAGACGCTTGGCTGTCAAGAGGAAGGGAATAGGAGTACCACTTTTATTATTATTATTATTTTATTTTAAGTTTGAGAAGACTTAAACTATTGTTTTAGCACTGCAGGGAAGCACCATGTGATGGACTTTCATCTGGATAACTGCGAGGCCCTGACTCAGTCTTGGAGAGGGTCAAAGAAGGCTTCCCAGAAGAAGAGATATCTGAGACTAGAATAAACCAAACCCAAACCTATTGTTGTCAAGTTGATTTGGATTTATAGGAACCCTACAGGACAGAGTAGAACCGCACCATAGGGTTTCCGAGGAGGAGTTGGTGAATTCAAACTGCTGACCTCTTGGTTAGCAGCTATAACTCTTAACCACTGCGCCAACAGGGCTCTGAGACTAGAATAGCACATGAAATTTAGCCAAGCCAAAGGGTGGAAAAAAGAGTATTCTGGGAGGAGGGCACAGCCACTGCATAACCTCACAGGCCAGAAAAAGCACATCACGTTGGAGAAATGGTATAAGCCCAGGAGGCTGGATTGTAGAGTGAGGGGAGGGGGTGGCAAGCGGTGAGACTAGGGCAGATTTTCTCAGCCTCTGAAACTAGGGCAGGTTTTCTCAGCCTCAGTGTTGTTGACATTTGGGACCAGATAATTCTGAATTGTGGGGGCTGTCCTGTGCATTGCAGAGTATTTAGCAGCATCCCTGGCTTCTATCCACTAGAAGCCAGTAACACTCCTCCCTCCCAGTTATGACAATCAACAATGTTTCCAGACATTTCCAAACATCCCCTGGGGAGCAAAATCACCTTTGATTGAGATCCACTGGACTAGAAAGTCAAGCAGGGACCCTGTCATAAAGGGTCTTATAAGCCATGATGAGGAGTTCGGGCTTTATCCTGGAGACAACGCACAGCATTGAATGACAATAGGGTCAGGGGATTGACACAATCAGATGTGTGTTTTAGAAGATCACTTTGTGTGCAATGGACCAGAGGTGGGGCAAGACTGAAAGCAGGAAGATGGCTTAAGAGGCTGTAATCCTAGTGAGGGAAGAGGGTGGTATGGGCCAGCGAAGGCA
The DNA here is from genome assembly GCF_030014295.1 of Loxodonta africana. Classification (NCBI taxonomy): domain Eukaryota; kingdom Metazoa; phylum Chordata; class Mammalia; order Proboscidea; family Elephantidae; genus Loxodonta; species Loxodonta africana. The sequence continues at coordinate 78,950,709 of NC_087353.1, forward strand.
GTGGGATTAGGGAGTTGGATGAGGAAGACTCTCATCCTTGAGTAGCTAGGTTAGACTTTTCCTTAGGCTGACCAACCTTAGCCTCCCTCTCCCCCTGTTTCTGTACGCTCCCTGCACTTGGCAGCGGTTCTCATACTTGCAGGTGGAGCAGCACCATCTGGAGAGCTAACAGAGAACATAGCAGCCCAGGCCCATTGAACTGGGATAGGACCTGAGACTTGGCATTTCTACCAGCTTCCCCAGGTGATTCCGATACGCACCACAATCTGAGCACCACTGACTTGGGGGTGTTCATAGCTACAAGTAAGAGATACTCTATTGACCTCAGTCCCACCTGACACACAGATTCTGGGATAATTGCCCTTCACCTAATCCCTGCCTTTTCTAGAGAAAGGTGATCAGGAATCATACTGGAGACATCTGTGCCCAGGGCTCCCTCCTGTCATACAGTTGGGAACAATAGGTGAGGCCCTGGATGTGAAACTGCATTTCTGTGTCCTTACTGGCAGCTCTTGTGGCTCCAGAGGATGCCTTGAGGGTGGAAGTTGGCCATGGACCCCTGTGGTTTCTCTTACACCTGAGAGATTCGTAGATGATTCCAAGCCTGGTTTCTGCCTCAGGTGCATTCATGTACCTAAACATAGAGGGAAGCCTAGACAATAATAATAACAATAAGTAACAGTAGTGATAAGAACACAATTAATAGCTTCCATTTATGTGGGGCTTACAACGTGCCAAGGGGACATTGGTGGTTCGGTGATAGAATTCTCGCCTTCCGTGCGGGAGACCCAGGATGGATTCCTGGCCAGTGCACTTCATGTGCAGCCACCATCTGTCTGTAGGTGGAGGCTTGTGTGTTACTATGATGCAGAACATGTTTCAGCAGAGCTTCCAGACTAAGATGGACTAGGAAGAAAGGCCTGGCAATCTACTTCTGAAAATCGGTCAATGAAAACCCCATGAATCCCAGTGGGCCTAACCCACAACAAGTCATGAGGATGGCACAGGACCAGGCAGCATTTCTTTCTGCTGTTCATGGGGTTGCACATTGGGGAGTAGGAGGGTGATTTGACAATAGCTAATGACAACAATGTGCCAGGCATTGTGCTAAAACCATCAAATACATTATGTCATTAAATCTTGGCCATAGTTACTAACTTTATCCCCATATTAGCAATAAGGAAATACAGGCTCAGAGGGGTTAAGTAACTTGTCCTAGGTCAGATAGCTAGTAAAAGGCAGGGTTAGAAACTCAGATCTGCCTGACTTGAGTTTGAGCTCCTAACCACCATAAAGCTATTACATGTTTTGCAAATTCAGCCCAGCAGCCACCCCAACAACCTGAGAGAATTTGAGGATCCTTGCCTGGTCCCTGGAGCCCTGGTGGCACAGTGGTTAAGCGCTTGACTATGAACCAAAAGGTCAGCAGTTTGAATCCAACAGCTGCTCCTTGGAAACTCTATGGGGTAGTTCTACTTTGTCCAGTAGGGTTGCTATGAGTCAGAATTGACTCAACGGCAAAGATTTTTTTGGGGGGGGCGGGGTTTTGTCTAGTCTCTGGGTATATCAGAATTATGTTTGGCTATGAGTGACAGAAAGGAACCCCGGTGGTGAAATGGTTAGGCACTTTTCTACCAACATAAAGGTTGAGGTTTATATCCACCAGCTGTTCCTTGGGAGAAAGGTGTGTCAGTCTGCTTCCATGAAGATTACAGCCTTGGAAACCCTTTGAGGCAGTTTACTCTGGTAGCTCACAGAGACTCATAGCAACCCTACAGGACAGAGTAGAACTGCCCCATAGGGTTTCCAAGGAGCAGCTGGTGGATTCAAACTGCTGACCTTTTGGTTAGCAGCTGTAGCACTTAACCACTGCACTATACGGTTGCTGTGAGTAGGTATCAACTGGACAGCAACAGGTTTGGTTTTTTGTTATGAGTGACAGAAAACCCCAATTGGAAGTGGTTTATGCAAAAAAAAAAAAAAAGCGGTTTATGCAAAATTGAAGTTGATTTTTCTTCTCTAAAAAAGAAGTTCGACAGTATGTATTTCAGGGCTGGTAGCGGGTCCATTCTATCTTGATGCTCTGCCATCATCAATCTACGGCGATTGCCTCATAATCCAAAATGGCAGCTCAAACTGAGCCATCACGCCGGCATTCCAGCCTCCAGGAAGGAGCAAGGGTCAACAAAGTTGCTGCCTTTCCTTGAAGTCATACCTAACATTTTGTTTATATCTCATTAGCCAGGAATTAGTCACATGATGATAAGGGAATTTGAGACATGTATTTTTATTTTTTTCCCCTGAGTGGCCATGTGTCCAACAGAAAATGAAGGTTCTATTACTAAAAAAAAAAAAAAAAAAAAAATTACTAAGGTAGGGGAAAAAAGATGGGTGCAGCTGGTGGTCTCTACCACTGGAACACTGGGAAGGGCCTGGGCTAGATAAGGCTTTTAGGGAGGTGACCACATAATATATATCCCAAATGAGACATTTTTGGGGAGCAAAAGGAAGCATTTAAAATAATTATAGATGTCAATTGATTTAGAGCAGGCATAAACTGAGACTAGGCCAGGAGAACTGGAATGTAAGATCACCCTTACTTCAGGACTCAGCCTTCAACATTAGAAAAAAGACTGGGTCTTTCCGTTTATAAACCCAACAAACCCCTAATTCCATCTCGACGGAATGGATGCGTTCACCCTTCTACTGGCCCTCAGCGGCCCTCAGCATATATATTTTGACTGAGGTTTCCAGTAAATAAGGCCCCTCATGGTGCATTGGTTAAGTGCTTGGCTGCTAACCAAAATGTCGGTGGTTCTAATCCACCAGCTGCTCTGTGGGAGAAAGATGTGACAATCTGCTTCCGTAAAGATTTACAGCCTTGGAAACCCTATGGGGCAGTTCTACTCTGTCCTTTAGGGTCACTAGGAGTCGGAATTGACTTGGCGCCAATGGGTTTGGTTTTCTTGGTTTTTCCTGTAAATGCCAACTCCAGGTGACATCTCTGCCTCAGGTATCTGTCCTTGAAGAGCAGCAACCAGTCAGCTTTACTGTGTGGCAGCTATTTCATTCCAACCCTGGTGGTGTAGCGGTTAAGTGCTATGGCTGCTAACCAAAAGGTCGGCAGTTCAAATCTACCAGGTACTCCTTGGAAACCCTATGGGGCAGTTCTACTCTGTCCTATTGGGTCACTGTGAGTCGGAATAGACTCGACGACAATGGGTTTTATGAGGTAGTGCTTTTATTAATCCCACTTTGCAGTGAGTCTACTGAGGCTTAGAGTGTTTAGGAAGCTTTCCCAAAGTCACTCAACAAATAAGTGGCAGAAGATGGATTTGAACTGGCCTCTGGTGAATCCTGAGCACTGCTCTTGTAACCACTACATCACACTTCGACCCCTTCACTTGCCATTCATTACTGCTATCTTCTTGGGTTTTTCATCCCTGGTTCCATATGTTGGGCTTCCTTCTCGTTTGGACAACTCATTTGGACCGTCCAGATGATCTTCCTTAGTTACTCAAACCATTTTCCTTGGCCTCACCTCCTCCCCTTTCTTGTTCCACTCTCAGCTCTGCACACCATCTTGGTTTTTATTTTCTGGCACTGCCTATGACCCATCATGTACCTTACACCAACTGGACCATCTCTGTGATTTTCTGCACAGTGGGGAGAGATGTAGATGAGACAGAAAGGGTACGAGATACAGATAGAGAGGAGTTTGCTGTTGGAGTAGTGGGTACTTCAAGCTTTTCCTTCTGTTGACCAAATTTTCTCGGAAAAGGTAGACGGAAGGTCTTAGGAACTGGGCTTGAAGATATGAAAGTGGGAGCTGACCGAGCACACTTAAAGGTGGGCCTTGCAGGGTGAGTGCCCCTGCAGAGGCTGGAGGGCTTGCATACAGAGTTGCACCAGTCCCCAGCGTAGTGACATTTCCCCAAGCTGGGTCCAGCCTCCCCAGGAATGGCAAGAAGATGCAGTTGAGGGGAGGCTTGGGTTATACTCCTCCACGTGTTATTCTGACGCACGTGTTAGGGTTAGCTATTTTCCCATCTCTCTCCCTGACTAGTCGGTGGGGACAACAAGTTCTGCATCTTATTGATTCTTGTATCCACAGGGCCAGACACAGAACACTTGGGTGGTGCTTAACAGACATGTGTGTTTGATTTGTTTCCTCCCAGCTCTAAATCCTGATAGTCTTGTCTTCATTCAGCTCATCTCAACCTTTTGAATGCTGGGCATCTCTTTCATGAGTCACCCTCCATGCCCCCAAAGACTCACTTTAAAAACATATAATCTTTTTAAACCAATGGTTTGTGTTGGGCTGCTAACCAGAAGACTGGAAATTCAAATCCACCCAGCTGTGCCTCGGAAGAAAGGGCTGGCCACCTGCTTCCGTAAGATTAAAACAACAACAACCACAAACTCATTGCCATCAAATCGATTCTGCCTCATAGTGACCCTACAGGGTAGAGTAAAACTGCACCGTAGGATTTCCAAGGCAATAATCTTTATGGAAGCAGACTACCACATCTTCCTCCCACAGAGCAGCTACTGCCGACCTCTTGGTTAGCAACCCAGCGCTCAACCTCTGTGTCACCAGGGCTCCTCTATAAGATTACAGCCATTGAAAACCCTGTGGAACTCATTTCTATTCTGAAACACAAGGGGTCACCGTCAGCCGAAAGCGACTTCACAGCCACGAGTTTGGTTTTTGGTTTTACTTATTAATAATCATTAATTCATTAAAAAATTATATATTCAATAAAACAATAAATCACTGTATACATAACAGTGCATATAACAATATATATAAATGTGGTATGTAAAAATAATATGTACCCCATTTACCTCCTTACTTAACCACTTGGTTGAGGTTTTTGCCAGCTGGTGGCGCAGTGGTTAAGCATTCCATTGCTAACCAAAAGGTAGGCAGTGCAAATCCACCAGCCACTCCTTGGGGACACTATGAGGCAGTTCTACTCTGTCCTATAGGGTCGCTGTGAGTCGGAATTAACTCCAGCAATGAGTTCAGCTTTTTTGGTTTGTGTGATGTTATGTAGCTGAATGTCCACTTTTCATTAACTATCTGACCCACTGGAAATAGCTCGCGGGTTCCCTTCTCCCTCCCTCCAGGTGGCCGCATGGAGGAGTGGTTAAGTCCCTGGCCTCAAATCCTGGCACTGCCACCTATTTGCTGTAACCTTGGACACTTACTTAACCTCAGTTTCCCCATCTTTAAAATGAGGAGAATACTAAAAACCCATCTCCTGGGGATTGCTGGAGGGTTTTTCAGAAACAGCCTAGAACATAATTGACACGTGATGAGCGTTGCCCTGTCACCCAGGTCGGGGGGAAGTCCTCTGAGGCCCCTGGCCCAGCTAACCCCGCGGGAGGGCATTGCCTTCTCATTTTGCTCCCTGCGACGACGTCCAAAGGCAGCAGGTTTTCTGAGTGAGAACAAACGCTTGCCTGCTGCTCACCAGTTCTGTGTGTATTGATTAGCGTCACAGGGGTGGGAATGGGGGGTATGTTCCAGAAACACTCACTTTGATTCCTCAAAGACCTCCCTGCCCCCGTCCTGCTAGGAAACTAATTGGGAGTTGATTCTGATAAATAAATGTGCTGCCACCGCTGGAGGAACTGACCCCGCGGGCAGATGGCTGGAGCGTGAGAAACGCTCTGTCGTGGCCCTCTGAGGGGCCCATCAATAAGAGCTCGGAGAGGGAAGCGTTTCTCCTGCAGGTATGAATTATGGATGCCGTTTAGGGTAATGCGGATCTATCTCAAAGGTTCCGCTCAGTTTATGTGCTAGTAAAAGCCGGCAATTTGCTTGTATTCCAGCTATAATTTGCGCTGCATTAAGGGACCCTCCTTTCCATAATGGATGTGCGGTTGGACGCAGGCACAGTCGCGGCTGGAGGGCAAGGCCTGCAGGGCCAGACGCTGAGCGCAGCCAGGTGCGGTCCCCCACGCAGCAAATCACAGGGCCTCAGACCCTTGGCTGCAGGTGCAGACGGATACGTCTTCTCTTTCCCAAGGTCCTGGGAAGGAGCAGCACTAAAGCCCATAACCCTTCAGTAAGTCGCCCATCAAATGCAGGTGATGTACGTCCTGAAAGAAGCGCAAAAGGAAACTGATGGGCGGACAATCTGGACCGGAAGACCCAGAAGTCTTGCCTGAGAGGCAGCAGAGGAGGCGGTTGAACACACATTCCGGAGCTGGATGTGAATTCTGGCTTTGCCATTTACTAGCTGTGTGTCCCTTTGCAAATTACCCAGCCTCTCTGTGCCTCGGTTTGCTCATCTGTAAAATGGCAGTAATAGTAAAAACAACAACAACAAAACCCAAACCCACTGCCATGGAGTCTATTCCGATTCACGGCAACCCCATGTGTTACGGAGTAGACCTGCGCTCCATAGGGTTGTCTTTGCCATAATCTTAACAGAAGCGGATCACCACGCCTTTCTTCCGTGGTGCCACTGGATGGGTTGAACCGCCAACCTTTTAGATAGTAGTTGAGCTGACCAGTTATGTGCTGAAGCAGAGCAAACTCAGGAGAACTGTTTTATTTCAGCAATTGCATGAGCTGGTTATTAAATGCAGCCATCATTAAAAACGGAATTTTATAAGATTGTAGTTAAATAAATTATGTTAAAGCCAAAGGTAATAACGACTCAACACTCGTCAATTTATAATTATTTGACTCCATTTTAAGGCTATTTATGTCTATTGTATCTGCATGGTGGGAATGATACATCATGGTGTGCATCTCTTGCCAACTCCACCGTTCATAACATCACCATTGATAGCTTGAAATTGGCCATGGTAGGAGTATTTACACCAGGGAAATTGGCAAATGCTACAAGTCAGGGCTTTTCCCCTGGGAGCTGGCTGTTAAACTTTTAACAGCACACCAGTAGTGCTGACCTAATAAAGTTGTTTTGGATGAAATAGTTAATATGTGTACAAAATGCTTAGAACAAGGCCTGGCACATTATAAACAGAAAAACCAAACCCAGTGCCATTGAGTCAATTCTGACTCATAGTGACCCTATAGGACAGGGTAGAACTGCCGCATAGAGTTTCCAAAGAGCGCCTGGAGGATTCAAACTGCCCACCCTTTGGTTAGCGGCGGTAGTACTTAACCACTACACCACCAGGGTTTCCATTATAAACACCACATAAAAATTCGCTATTATTTTTCCAAAGATTTTTCAGCAATTTTTTAGTGCACATTGGATGGTCACTGTGTTTGAAAGAAACCCTCTGAGGAAACACAACCCTTTTTTCCTTCCCAGCCACCTGTGATCCAACAACCCAAGGAAAGATCTGTTATTCTCCCCTGAGGCAAGGGCAAACTCAAATTTTGGAGAAAAATAAGATTTGAGGTTTGCATATTTTCCTTGGCTTTTCAGAGTACTTTCCTTCTGTGGGGGACAAATATAGTAGTAGGTTGCCTTTGGTGAGGGGTGGAATTCTGGCTCTATGACCTATTAATTTTATAAGTTGTCTGACCTGTTCAAGCCTTTATCTTCTCAGCTGTAAAACAGGAGTAATAACATAGGTTTGGGTTGCAAAGGTGATATGAGGGCCAGCATGGTCTCTGGAAGCTGATTGCCTGGGTTCAGGTTCTACCTCTAGCAGTTGCTGGCCCTGAGACCTTGGGAAATGGTCCTAATATCTGTAAATCTTAGTTTCCTCATTTTTAAAATCAAGGTAATAAAACTTGTATTGCTTTGCTGTTATAAGATAAAATGGCATAATGTACTTACGGATTTTGGCCCATTTCATATATGGTCCATATATATGTATGTACACATACACACACACACACATACAATTCTGACTCATGGCGACCCCATGTGTTTCAGAGTAGAGCTGTGCTCCATAAAGTTTTCATGACTATGACCCTTTGGAAGCAGATCGCCAGGCCTTTCTTCCTAGGTGCCTTTGGGTGGATTCCAACAGCCAACCTTTCAGTTCGCAGCTGAGCGCTTCACGGTGCCACCCAGGGACTCCTACCTGTATATGTTGTTCTTGTTGTTAGGAGCCTTCGAGTTGATTCTGACTCATAGTGACCCTATGTACAACCACGTCTGTCAGTTTGTCATACTGTGGTGGCTTGCGTGTTGCTGTGATGCTGGAAGCTATGTCACCGATGTTTCAAATACCAGCAGGGTCACCCATGGTGGACAAGTTTCAGCAGAGCTTTCAGGCTAAAGACAGACTAGGAAGAAGGACCTGGTGATCTACTAAAAAAAACAAAATTGGCCAGTGAAAACCTTATGAATAGCTCTGGAACCTTATATAAACCCAAAAAAGCCCATTTCCGTTGGGTTGATCCCAACTCATAGTGACCCTATGGGACAGAGTAGAACTGCACCATAGAGTTTCCAAGGAGCTATGGTGGATTCGAACTGCTGACCCTTTGGTTAGCAGATGAGCCCTTAACCACTATGCCACCAGGGCTCCAGGGAACCTTATATAGTAAGTGCTTAATAAATACGAGTAGTGACCGACCATAGCTGTTCTCTGGCAGTAATGTCTCTCCCCTCCTCTGATAACCTGAATGATTTATGCTGATCTGATGGCAGATAACCCTGGTGGCATAGTGGTTAAGTGCTATGGCTGCTCACCCAAAGGTCGGCAGTTTGAATCCACCAGGCGCTCCTTGGAAACTCTATGGGGCAGTTCTACTCTGTCCTATAGAGTCGTTATCAGTTGGAATCGACTCGATGGCACTGGGTTTGGTTTGGTTTATCTGGCTGGCTGGCTGAGGAAGAGTTCCCCTTCCTTCTCTCTTGTATAGGGTTGCTATGAGTCAGACTCGACTGCACGGCAATGGGTGTTTGGTTCTCTCTTGCATGTGTGTCCTTCCCGAAACTAGACCTGCCGAAGGGGCCATGACCTTCCCAAAGCTAGGATGCGTCCTCTTGGATGGAGTGTAGCAAAGCAAGAAACTGCTGCGCAAACCTCCAGATAAACCTCCCAGAGCTGTTGTGAGGATTACATAAGGTAACAAATGTGCAGCAGGGCGATTCATTGCATGATAATACGGTGGACTAGCCTGTTGAGGGATGAACTATGTCTTGTTTTCTAAGCTGGAGGATCATCAGAAAAGGGTGTGATGTTCTTTCATTTCTCTTGCCCAGGAAGACAAATGTGTCTTAGTCTCTCTCTGGGTAGCACAAATGGTTAAAGCGCTCTGCTGCTAACCGAAAGGTTGTCAGTTTGAGTCCACCCAGAGGTGCCTTGGAAGAAAGGCCTGGTGATCTACTTCCAAACGATCGGCCACTGAAAACCCTGTGGAGCACAGTTCTACTCTGATAACACGGGGTTGCTATAAGTCGGCGTCGACTTGACAGCTACTGTATGCGTGTGTCCTTAAGGTTTGAGTTTGTCCTCACTTCTAGGGAAGAGCTGAAAGTTCTTCCTTAGGCTGTTGGATCTCAGGAGTCTGGGAAGGAAGAAAGGTTGTGGTTCGTCAAACACAGTGCCTGAAAGGCTGACTCTGGAGAGTGGGGCACTAAGGCAGGGGCCTGGGGAGTCATCAGGAGGGTATGCCGAGGTCAGGCTCTGAGGGGTGGGTGGCCAGTGGTGTCCCCTCTACTCCCTGCCCTTAGCAGTGGTGGGAAGCAGAGGAGATGGAGTCATTGGGTGCCTCGTGGGAGGCCAACTACAGAATGTGACCGGGGGCTTCCCAGGACACTTGTAAGTCCCTAGGGGCTCATGAATGACCATAGAAAGAAGAAGGTGGGCTCGAAGAATGGTGGGGGAAAAAAAACAAAAAACCAAACCCAATGCTGTCAAGTCGATTCCGACTCATAGTGACCTATAGGACAAAGTAGAATTGCCCCATGGGGTTTCCAAGGCTGTAATCTTTGTGGAAGCAGGCTGCCACACCTCTCTCCTGAGGAGCAGCTGCTAGGTTTGAACTGCGGACCTTTCAGTCTGCAGCTGAGCACTTAACCACTGCACCATCAGAGCTCCTTAATAAATGACTGATAACTCATCTTCTTGATAACCTCTTTTTTCTTTGATGGGGTGGGGAGGTTTGAGCTGGATTACATTTGGTTTAGACAAATAAAGAAACAGTACTTTCACCTCGAGAGCAATTGATATTTGTGACTTTTATAAGGTGCCTGGCTCATAATAGAGACTCGATAAATGGTTGTTCCCTCTGCTCTTCTCTTTACACTTTGTCTTATTTAACCACAAATCTGAGCCCCATAGTAGCTGAGACCTATGGCTTTAGAGCCAAGTAGACCCAAGTTTAAATCCTCAATCCATCCCTTACTTGGCTGTGTGAACCTTGGGTAAATTACTTAAATGTCATGAACCTCAGTTACACCAGCTATAGAATGAGAATTAAAAACTAGTGCTGTTTGTGAAAATGACTTAGCCCAATGCCTCAAGCATAAATTGTTATGTGCCATCGAGTCGATTCTGACTTGTGGTGACTCTCTACGACAGAGTAGAACTGCCCCGTAGGGTTTGCTAGGCTGTAATCTTTACAGGAGCAGATCACCAGGTCTTTTCTCCTGTGGAGCCACTGGGCGGGTTCAAACCACCGACCTTTCTGTTAGGAGCCAAGTGATTAAATGTCACGCCTCCAGGGCTCCTTCAAACATAAGTATGTACTACAAGGTACAAACTGTACATTTACATAGTAAAAAAGACACCATGATATACAGTGAGGCAGTAAGCCTGACCAAGCAGTAAATGGTGGCTGTTGTTATTGTATGCCCTATGAGTTAAATAAACAAACAAAAAACCCATGCCTTTCAGTTGATTCCAATTCATAGTGACCCTACAGGACAGAGTATAACTGGCCCACAGAATTTCCAAAGAGCACGTGGTGGATTCGAACTGCTAGCCTTTTGGTTAGCATCCTTAGCTCTTAACCACCATGCCACCAGGGCTTCCCTATGAGTTAAGGAGGGCAAAATAAACTCCATTAAACAAAGAAAGAAATAGAGGCACAGAGAGACCAGATGCTTCCCTGAGGTCTGGAAAGAACTCATCAACCCAATACTCAGCTCTCTTGTTGTCTAAGCCAGAAGGGTATGCTCTGTTCCCAGTACCTCTCAGAGCCAGGATTCTACCAATCTGAGTATTCTGTGTTTGAAAAAGCTTTTTAAAGCGATAAATATAGACTGGACGTTCTGAGAAATTTGCTGGATGAGGGCTTTTGTCGAAGTAGACAACTTCAGTTGGCCTTGGCTCCCTTTCCAGACAGCCCTGTTCCATGAATCCATACCTTCAGTTCACTCTGCGGTTTCCACTTGAATATTCCAGAACCACTTTAGGCTAGAAGCGGAGAAGAGGGTGGGGAAGATGGGACGCCAACCTTTGGCGAAACACAGACAGGTCAGAGCCGCCAATGAATCTGATGGGGCTGCTGTTATTAAAATTTAAGTGGTATATTTATTGAGTTATTTTTAGAGCCAGTTTTCCGATTATAAAAGCATTATGTGGCAATTATGAAAAGTTTGGAAGTCAAAGATCCCATCTTTTTTTTTTTTAATTTGAAAGTAGGCAGTTCAGTAAAATCCCTATTTCCTAAATCCCATTGGCTCGTGAAAACCATGAACACTTTATAGAATTTATGGCTTTTCCAATTAATTAATCAGTAAATCAATTAACCAGAAAATCTTTATTGAGTGCCTTTTATGCGCTCAGGCTGGTCCTGGGACTGCGGTGAGACAAGAAAATGAAAAGCTCCGAACTAATAAAGGCCTCACAGTCCCAGAGGGGAGACCAATCCAATGACAACACAATTAGCGATTAAGGATCTGATCACTAGGGGTAGCAGGGGTTGGGACAGACAATAAATGCAGTATCAACAGGGAGACAAATAAGCCTCAAGGCGACAGGAAAGGCTTGTTGAAAAATCCAGCTGGGAAATGTCCTGTTTCTTAGGCCAAAACAGAAGGAAAGGTGACCTCATCGGCCTTCATAAGCATCCCCTCTGGCTCCATCCATCTACCTGCCCACCTGTCTATCTATCCACCCACCCACCGTGCATCCACCCACTCACCCACCCACCCACCTACCTATCCACCCACCCAACCACCCACCCACTCCATCCAGTTAAATTTTCTTTTTATTATACTCTTTAACAAACAGCTTTTCAAGCTACAATTGTCACAAGATAAACTGCACATATTTAAATTGTACAGTTTGATAAGTTTTGACATACGTATACACCAGTGAAACCATCGCCACAATCAAGATAAAGAACATGTCCGTCAACCTCAAAAATTTCCTAATGCTCCTTTGTAAACCTTCCCACCCACCCTTCCCCACTCCCACCCCCAATCACTGATCTGCCTTCTCTGTCAATATATATTAGTTTGCATTTCCTACAATTAAAAAAATGATAATACAGTGTACACTGGTTTCTCTCTGGCTCCTTTTACTTGGTATAATTATGTTGAGGTTTATCACGTTGTAATATATGTCAGTATTTCTCTCTTTCTATTGCTGGGTAGTATTCCATTATATGTACCATAGTTTAATTCACTGTTGATGGACATTTGGGTTGTTTATAATTTTTGACTATTAAAAATATGAATATTCATATGCAAGTCTTTCTATGGACATATACTTTCATTTGTTCTTGGCTAGATCGTATGGTACCCATTACCCATTGCCTTTGAGTCGATTCTGACTTACAGCGACCCTATAGGACAGGATAGAACTGCCCCCATAGGGCTTCCAAGGAGTGCCTGGTGGATTCAAACTACTTCACGTTTTGGTTAGCAGCCATTGCTTTTAACCACTATGCCACAGGGTTTTCTGATCATATGGTAGTACATATTTAACTTTTCAAGAAGCTGACAAACTGTTTTCCAAAATGATTCTACCATTTTACATTCCTATCGGAAGCATATGAGAGTCCTAATTTCTCCATATCCTTGTCAACACTTGATATCATCTGTGTTTTAAATTTTAACCATTCTAGTAAGTATTTTTTTTTTTTTTAGTAGGTATAGTACTGGTATGTGATTTTAATTTACATTTCCCTAATGACTAATGAGAAAACCCTGGTGGTGCAGTGGTTAAGAGCTACGGCTTAACCAAAAGGTCACCAGTTCGAATCCACCAGGCAGATTTTACTGTCCTACTCTGTCTCCTATAGGATCGCTATGAGTCAAAATCGACTTGACGGAAACAGGTTTGGTCTTTTTTACGGGTAATGACTAATGATGGAGCATTTTTTTCATGAGCTAATTTGCCATCTGTATATCTTCTTTGGTGAAGCATGTGCTCAAATATTTTGCACATTTTTTAATTGGCTTGTTTGTTTTCTTATTATTGAGCTTTGAGAGTACTTTACATATTCTGAATACAAGTCGTTTGCCATCTATATGATTTATCAGATATATGACTGTCTCAGTCTGTGGCTCGTTTTGGATTCTCTTAAGAGTGTCTTTTGAAGACGAGTTTTAATTTTGATGAAATCCAATTTATTTGTTCTATTATGGATCATACTTTTGATGATGTATCTAAAAAAAAAAAAACCTTTGCCTAGACAAAGTCACAAAGGCATTCTCTTATGTTTACTCTAGAAGTTTTATAATGTTAGGTTTTATGTTTGGATCTATGATCAATTTTGAGTTATTTTTTCACATGATGTGAAGTATGAATAAAGGTTTCTTCCCCCATATAGATATCTAATTGTTCCAGCGCCCTTTGTTAAAGGGACTATCCTTTCTCCACTGAATTGCCTCTGTACCTTTGTCAAAAAATCATTAGTCCATATAAATGGAGGTCTATTTTTTCTGTTCCATTGGCCTGTTTGTCTGTCTTTATGCCAATATCACACTGTTCTGATTGCTTTAATCAAGTGGTGTTAGTCTTTCAAATATATTCTTCATTTTCAAAGGTGTTTTGGCTATTCCAGAGACCTAGTGGTGCAGTAGCTAAGAGATTGGTTGCTAACCAAAAGTCTGGCAGTTTAAATCTACCAGCCACTCCCTGGGAACCGTATGGGGCAGTTCTGTTCTGTCCTATAGGGTTGCTTTGAGACAGAATCAACGTGACAGCAATGGATTTGGTTTTTTTTGTGTGTGGGTGGCTATTCCAGGTTATTTGCATTTCCATATAAATTTTAGAATTAGTTTGTCAATTTCTACAACAAAGTCTGGATTTTGAGTGCATTGAATCTATAGATGGAAGTGGGGAAAATTTACATCATCATAACAACATTGAGCCTTCTGAACCAGGAATGCAGTAAGTATATCTCTCCATTTATTTAGGTCTCCTTACTGATGCTTTATAATTTTCAGCATACAACTCTTTCACATATTTTGTCAGATTTATCTGTAAATATTTGGTATTTTTGATGCTATTGTGGATGGTATCATTTTACTAATTTTAATTTCCTATATTTTATATAGATATTTAATTGATTTTTGTATATTAAATTGTTACCTGCAACTTGCCAAACTCATTTACTGATTCTAGTGGCTTTTTTGTTGGTTCCATCATATTTTCTACATAGACAATCATATCATCTGCACTTAAGACAGTTTCGCTTCTTCCTTTTCTATCTGGATGCCTACAATGTTGATTACCAGTGGTGAGATAGAGTAACCTTATCTTAGGGGAAAAGCATTCATTCTTTCATCATGATGTACACTGTAGGTTATTGTAGAAGAGGGTCCCTTCTAGTCCTGCTTTGCTGAGAGTTTTTATTAGGAATGAACATTGTTGGGTTTTGTCAAATGATTTTTTTTGCATCTATTGAGATGATTATATATATGTGTATTTATATATATAGTAATGCTATATATAACATATAAAACACACTACAGATATATATTTTTGTTTGGTGGCGTTGGGTAGGTTCCAACTCAGAGCAAATCTGTGTGCAACAGAACAAAACACTGCCTGGTCCTGCACCATCCTCATAATCATTGTTACACTTGAGCCCATTGTTGCAGCCCCTGTGTCAATCCATCTTGTTGAGGGTTTTCCTCTCTTTCGTTGGCCCTCATTTTACCAGGCATGATGCCTTTCTCCAGGGACCGGTCCCTACTGATAACATGTCCAAAGTACATGAGACCAAGACTCACCATCCTTGCTTCTAAGGAGCATTCTGGCTGTACTTCTTCCAAGACAGTGTTATATATATATATATATAAACCAAATCAAACCCACTGCCATCGAGTTGATTCAGACTCATAGCATCCCTATAGGACAGAGTAGAACTGCACCATAGAGTTTCCAAGGAGCGCCTGGTAGATTCAAACTGCTGACCTTTTGGTTAGCAGCTGTAGCACTTAACCACTACGCCACCAGGGTTTCCTATAAAAAGATGAAGTTATATAGTTAATATGGTGATACATAGTAAATTACTTGATTTATTGCTGAATGTTAAACCAACCTTGCATTCCTGTGACAAACTTTACTGGTATGATGTCTTATTCTTTTTATATATTGTTAAATTTGATTTGCTAAACTTTTGTTTAGAAATTTTGCATTTATAATCTTGAGGGATATTGGTCTGCAGTTTTATTTTCTTATAATATCTTTGCCTGATTTTGATAGCAGAGTAATGTTTACCTCATAGAATTAGTTGGGAAGTATTCCCTCCTTTTCAATTTTTGAGAAGAGTTTGTGCAGAATTGGTATTATTTCTTCCTCAAATGCTCGGTACAGTTCATCAGTGAAGCCATCCGTACATCCAGTTTTTATCCACAGAGTATAGCTCTACAGTTTTTGGAATCAGACTGCCTTGGTTTGAATCCCAGTTCCAAAACTCACCAAGCATGTGAGCTTGGGAAAGTCTCTAAACCTCCATCTTCAAAAAGGAGGACTAACAATGCAGTGGTACCTACATCACAAGGTTGTTGTGAGGGTTAAATGAGATGGTGTGCGTATTCAATAAATGTTACTTATTATTGTTATTATCACCACGTCCCAATGGCTTCTGGACAAGACTGAGCAGGAGAGCAGGATGGAAAAACACTTAGAGGCAGGGCACGGACTGGCTTTCTTTCCAGACATGACCTTACTCACCCAGGCCTTCTTCTCTTCCCTTTGTCACTAAGGTCATATGAAAGAAAACTGGACCCACCAACTCATTCAGTCTGTGACCAAGGTAATTAACTTCTACTAGCCTTACTTTTGGAAACCCTGGTGGTGTAGTGGTTGAGTTTGGCTGCTAACCAATAAGTTTGCAGTTCAAATCCACCAGGCACTCCTTGGAAATCCTATGGGGCAGTTCTACTCTGTCCTATAAGGTTGCTATGAGTTGGGACTGACTTGAAGGCAATGCGCTTTTTTTTTTTTTTTGATTTTATTTATTTATTTATTTCCCAGTCCTTTTCACTTAAAATCAATTCTTTCTTTAAGAAGTGCTGGGAATTCCAATTCTGCTCCCACAGATACTTTGTTCATCAAGGCTGAGTTCAAGGAGTCTGGTGGGATAATACCGTAAAGACTTAACTGAAAGTTTCCCAGTATGCATTGTTTTATTTTTGTACATGCAATCCCTTTGTTTGCCTTGCGTGGCATCGACTATAAGTTTTCTATCTGTTGTCCTTTACCACTGAACCTCAAAATAATAATACTTCAAATTTTAGTTGCACATATTACCACTCAACTGAAAGATTACATTTTCCACCTTTTTTTTACAGCTTGATGTAATCATGCCGATGAGATGTGAGCTGAAGTTTTCTTGGATGAGGTAGCTTTTTTTTTCTTTTCTTTTTTTTTTTTATTAACTTTTATTAAGCTTCAAGTGAACGTTTACAAATCCAATCAGTCTGTCACATATAAGTTTACATACATCTCACTCCCTACTCCCACTTGCTCTCCCCCTCTTGAGTCAGCCCTTTCAGTCTCTCCTTTCGTGACAATTTTGCTGGCTTCTCTCTCTCTCTATCCTCCCATCCCCCCTCCAGACAAGAGTTGCCAGCACAATCTCAAGTGTCCACCTGATATAATTAGTTCACTCTTCATCAGCGTCTCTCTCCCACCCGCTGACCAGTCCCTTTCATGTCTGATGAGTTGTCTGTGGGGATGGTTCCTGTCCTGTGCCAACAGAAGGTCTGGGGACCATGGCCGCCGGGATTCCTCCAGTCTCAGTCAGACCATTAAGTTTGGTCTTTTTATGAGAATTTGGGCTCTGTATCCCACTGATCTCCTGCTCCCTCAGGGGTCCTCTGTTGTGCTCCCTGTCAGGGCAGTCATCGATTGTGGCCGGGCACCAACTAGTTCTTCTGGTCTCAGGATGATGTAGGTCTCTGGTTCATGTGGCCCTTTCTGTCTCTTGGGCTCTTAGTTGTCGTGTGGCCTTGGTGTTCTTCATTTTCCTTTGCTCCAGGTGGGTTGAGACCAATTGATGCATCTTAGATGGCCGCTTGTTAGCATTTAAGACCCCAGACGCCACATTTCTAAGTGGGATGCAGAATGATTTCATAATAGAATTATTTTGCCAGTTGACTTAGAAGTCCCTGCAAACCATGTTCCCCAGACCCCCGCCCTTGCTCCGCTGACCTTTGAAGCCTTCATTTTATCCCGGAAACTTCTTTGCTTTTGGTCCGGTCCAATTGAGCTGACCTTCCATGTATTGAGTGTTGTCTTTCCCTTCACCTAAAGCATTTCTTATCTACTGATTAATCAATAAAAAACCCTCTCCCACCCTCCCTCCCTCCCCCCCTCGTAACCACAAAAGTATGTGTTCTTCTCAGGTTTACTATTACTCAAGATCTTATAATAGTGGTCTTATACAATATTTGTCCTTTTGCCTCTGACTAATTTCGCTCAGCATAATGCCTTCCAGGTTCCTCCATGTTATGAAATGTTTCACAGATTCCTCACTGTTCTTTATCGATGCGTAGTATTTCATTGTGTGAATATACCACAATTTATTTACCCATTCATCCGTTGATGGACACCTTGGTTGCTTCCAGCTTTTTGCTATTGTAAACAGAGCTGCAATAAACATGGGTGTGCATATATCTGTTTGTATGAAGGCTCTTGTATCTCTAGGGTATATTCCCAGGAGTGGGATTTCTGGGTTGTATGGTAGTTCTATTTCTAACTGTTTAAGATAACGCCAGATAGATTTCCAAAGTGGTTGTACCATTTTACATTCCCACCAGCAGTGTATAAGAGTTCCAATCTCTCTGCAGCCTCTCCAACATTTATTATTTTGTGTTTTCTGGATTAATGCCAGCCTTGCTGGTGTGAGATGGAATCTCATCGTAGTTTTAATTTGCATTTCTCTAATGGCTAATGATCAGGAGCATTTTCTCATGTATCTGTTGGCTGCCTGAATATCGTCTTTAGTGAAATGTGTGTTCATATCCTTTGCCCACTTTTTGATTGGGTTGTTTGTCTTTTTGTGGTTGAGTTTTGACAGAATCATGTAGATTTTAGAGATCAGGCGCTGGTCGGAGATGTCATAGCTGAAAATTCTTTCCCAGTCTGTAGGTGGTCTTTTTACTCTTTTGGTGAAGTCTTTAGATGAGCATAGGTGTTTGATTTTTAGAAGCTCCCAATTATCGGGTTTCTCTTCATCATTTTTGGTAACGTTTTGTATTCTGTTTATGCCTTGTATTAGGGCTCCTAGGGTTGTCCCAATTTTTTCTTCCATGATCTTTATCGTTTTAGTCTTTATGTTTAGGTCTTTGATCCACTTGGAGTTAGTTTTTGTGCATGGTGTAAGGTATGGGTCCTGTTTCATTTTTTTGCAAATGAATATCCAGTTATGCCAGCGCCATTTGTTAAAAAGGCTTTCTTTTCCCCAATTAATTGACACTGGTCCTTTGTCAAATATCAGCTGCTCATACGTGGATGGATCTATGTCTGGGTTCTCAATTCTGTTCCATTGGTCTATGTGCCTGTTGTTGTACCAGTACCAGGCTGTTTTGACTACTGTGGCTGTATAATAGCTTCTGAAATCAGGTAAAGTGAGGCCTCCCACTTTCTTCTTCTTTTTCAGTAGTGCTTTGCTTATCCGGGGCTTCTTTCCCTTCCATGTGAAATTGGTGATTTGTTTCTCTATCCCCTTAAAATATGACATTGGAATTTGGATCGGAAGTGCGTTAAATGTATAGATGGCTTTGGGTAGAATAGACATTTTTACTATGTTAAGTCTTCCTATCCATGAGCAAGGTATGTTTTTCCACTTAAGTGTATCCTTTTGAATTTCTTGTAGTAGAGCTTTGTAGTTTTCTTTGTATAGGTCTTTTACATCCTTTGTAAGATTTATTCCTAAGTATCTTATCTTCTTGGGGGCTACTGTGAATGGTATTGATTTGGTTATTTCCTCTTTGGTGTTCTTTTTGTTGATGTAGAAGAATCCAAGTGATTTTTGTATGTTTATTTTATAACCTGAGACTCTGCCAAACTCTTCTATTAGTTTCAGTAGTTTTCTGGAGGATTCCTTAGGGTTTTCTGTGTATATAATCATGTCATCTGCAAATAGTGATAACTTTACTTCCTCCTTGCCAATCCGGATACCTTTTATTTCTTTGTCTAGCCTAATTGCCCTGGCTAGGACTTCCAGCACGATGTTGAATAAGAGCGGTGATAAAGGGCATCCTTGTCTGGTTCCCGTTCTCCAGGGAAATGCTTTCAGGTTCTCTCCATTTAGAGTGATATTGGCTGTTGACTTTGCATAGATGCCCTTTATTATGTTGAGGAATTTTCCTTCAATTCCTATTTTGGTAAGAGTTTTTATCATAAATGGGTGTTGGACTTTGTCAAATGCCTTTTCTGCATCAATTGATAAGATCATGTGGTTTTTGTCTTTTGTTTTATTTATGTGATAAAATATGATGGATTACATTAATGGTTTTTCTGATATTAAACCAGCCTTGCATACCTGGTATAAATCCCACTTGATCATGGTGAATTATTTTTTTGATGTGTTGTTGGATTCTATTGGCTAGAATTTTGTTGAGGATTTTTGCATCTATGTTCATGAGGGATATAGGTCTATAATTTTCTTTTTTTGTAATGTCTTTACCTGGTTTTGGTATCAGGGAGATGGTGGCTTCATAGAATGAGTTGGGTAGTATTCCGTCATTTTCTATGCTTTGGAATACCTTCAGAAGTAGTGGTGTTAACTCTTCTCTGAAAGTTTGGTAGAACTCTGCAGTGAAGCCGTCCGGGCCAGGACTTTTTTTTGTTGGGAGTTTTTTGATTACCGTTTCAATCTCTTTTTTTGTTATGGGTCTATTTAGTTGTTCTACTTCTGAATGTGTTAGTTTAGGTAGGTAGTGTTTTTCCAGGAATTCATCCATTTCTTCTAGGTTTTCAAATTTGTTAGAGTACAATTTTTCATAATAATCTGAAATGATTCTTTTAATTTCATTTGGTTCTGTTGTGATGTGGTCCTTCTCGTTTCTTATTCGGGTTATTTGTTTCCTTTCCTGTATTTCTTTAGTCAGTCTAGCCAATGCTTTATCAATTTTGTTAATTTTTTCAAAGAACCAGCTTTTGGCTTTGTTAATTCTTTCGATTGTTTTTCTGTTCTCTAATTCATTTAGTTCAGCTCTAATTTTTATTATTTGTTTTCTTCTGGTACCTGATGGATTCTTTTGTTGCTCAGTTTCTATTTGTTCAAGTTGTAGGGACAGTTCTCTGATTTTGGCTCTTTCTTCTTTTTGTATGTGTGCATTTATCGATAGAAATTGGCCTCTGAGCACTGCTTTTGCTGTGTCCCAGAGGTTTTGATAGGAAGTATTTTCATTCTCGTTGCTTTCTAAGAATTTCCTTATTCCCTCCTTAATGTCTTCTATAACCCAGTCTTTTTTCAGGAGGGTATTGTTCATTTTCCAAGTATTTGATTTCTTTTCCCTAGTTTTGCTGTTATTGATCTCTAGTTTTATTGCCTTGTGGTCTGAGAAGATGCTTTGTAATATTTCGATGTTTTGGACTCTGCAAAGGTTTGTTTTATGACCTGATATGTGGTCTATTCTAGAGAATGTTCCATGTGAGCTAGAAAAAAAAGTATATTTTGCAGCAGTTGGGTGGAGAGTTCTGTAGAAGTCAATGAGGTCAAGTTGGCTGATTGTTGTAATTAGATCTTCCGTGTCTCTATTGAGCTTCTTACTGGATGTCCTGTCCTTCTCTGAAAATGGTGTGTTGAAGTCTCCTACTATAATTGTGGAGGTATCTATCTCACTTTTCAATTCTGTTAAAATTTGATTTATGTATCTTGCAGCCCTGTCATTGGGTGCATAAATATTTAATATGGTTATATCTTCCTGATCAATTGTCCCTTTTATCATTATATAGTGTCCTTCTTTATCCTTTGTGGTGGATTTAAGTCTAAAGTCTATTTTGTCAGAAATTAATATTGCTACTCCTCTTCTTTTTTGCTTATTGTTTGCTTGATATATTTTTTTCCATCCTTTGAGTTTTAGTTTGTGTCTCTAAGTCTAAGGTGTGTCTCTTGTAGGCAGCATATAGATGGATCGTGTTTCTTTATCCAGTCTGTGACTCTCTATCTCTTTATTGGTGCATTTAGTCCATTTACATTCAGGGTAATTATAGATAAATAAGTTTTTAGTGCTGTCATTTTGATGCCTTTTTATGTGTATTGTTGACAATTTCATTTTTCCACATACTTTTTTGTGCTGAGGCGTTTTTCTTAGTAAATTGTGAGATCCTCATTTTCATAGTGCTTGACTTTATGTTAGTTGAGTCGTTACGTTTTTCTTGGCTATTATCTTGAGTTATAGAGTTGTTATACCTTTTTGTGGTTACCTTATTATTTACCCCTATTTTTCTAAGTAAAAACCTAACTCGTATTGTTCTATATCGCCTTGTATCACTCTCCATATGGCAGTTCAATGCCTCCTGTATTTAGTCCCTCTTTTTGATTATTGTGATCTTTTACCTATTGACTTCCATGATTCCCTGTTATGTGTATTTTTTTTTTAATTAATCTTAATTTTTTTGTTTTTGTGATTTCCCTATTTGAGTTGATATCAGGACGTTCTGTTTTGTGACCTTGTGTTGTGCTGATATCTGATATTATTGGTTCTCTGACCAAACAATATCCTTTAGTATTTCTTGTAGCTTTGGTTTGGTTTTTGCAAATTCTCTACACTTGTGTTTATCTGTAAATATCTTAATTTCGCCTTCATAGTTCAGAGAGAATTTTGCTGGATATATGATCCTTGGCTGGCAGTTTTTCTCCTTCAGTATTCTGTATATGTCGTCCCATTCCCTTCTTGCCTGCATGGTTTCTGCTGAGTAGTCTGAACTTATTCTTATTGATTCTCCCTTGAAGGAAACCTTTCTTTTCTCCCTGGCTGCTTTTAAAATTTTCTGTTTATCTTTGGTTTTGGCGAGTTTGATGATAATATGTCTTGGTGTTTTTCTTTTTGGATCAATCTTAAATGGGGTTCGATGAGCATCTTGGATAGATATCCTTTCATCTTTCATGATGTCAGGGACGTTTTCTGTCAGGAGTTCTTCAACGATTTTCTCTGTGTTTTCTGCCCCCCTCCCTGTTCTGGGACTCCAATCACCCGTAGGTTATCCTTCTTGATAGAGTCCCACATGATTCTTAGGGTTTCTTCATTTTTTTAAATTCTTTTATCTGATTTTTTTTCATCTATGTTGGTGTTGATTCCCTTGTCCTCCAGATGTCCCAGTCTGCATTCTAATTGCTCGAGTCTGCTCCTCTGACTTCCTATTGCGTTGTCTAATTCTGTAATTTTATTGTTAATCTTTTGGATTTCTACATGCTGTCTCTCTATGGATTCTTGCAACTTATTAATTTTTCCACTATGTTCTTGAATAATCTTTTTGAGTTCTTCAACAGTTTTATCAGTGTGTTCCTTGGCTTTTTCTGCAGTTTGCCTTATTTCATTTGTGATGTCTTGAAGCATTCTGTAAATTAGTTTTTTATATTCTGTATCTGATAATTCCAGGATTGTACCTTCATTTGGGAAAGATTTTGATTCTTTTGTTTGGGGGCTTGGAGAAGCTGTCATGGTCTGCTTCTTTAAGTGGTTTGATATGGATTGTTGTCTCCGAGCCATCACTGGGAAACTAGTTTTTCCAGGTAATCAGCTAAAAAAAAAATGCAGTCAGATCCCTATCAGAGTTCTCCCTCTGGCTCAGGCTATTCGGATGTTAATGGAGCCACCTGGGAAGGGTGGGGGAGGGATCAGAGAGCTAGGAGTGTAGCACCTCAGAATATAGCCAGAGTTGCTTGTCTTGCTTGCAATGACTATTATATCTGAGATTCCCGTGGGGCACATCGCCTATGTGTGCTGGCTGTGTGGAGATTGCCCCCGGGGGGTCTGGCCAGCTGGAGTCAAGGTCAGATCCTCCACTTCCAGCCCCACGCCCAGCGTCAAGGTTCCCCTACTGGGACGGTGCACTCTCGACTCCAAAATCAGTCGCTGCCTCCTGGGGACTTCTCGTCCCTCCAGCCGCGTTGCCTTGCCGCCCCCCGCAAACCAGTTGGGCCGCCTCCCGGGGTTAGTTCAGGTGGGTGGAGCAGCTCCCCGTGCTTGTGCCGTGACCAAGTGTCCCGGCTGGGACGCTGTGCTCCCCGCTCCAATACCAGTCGCTGCCTCCCGGGGACTTCTCCTACCGGCTGCGTCCCACGCCGCCCGTGCGACCCAACTGGGCCCCCTCCCGGGGTTAGTTCAGGGGGGTGGAGCAGCTCTCCGTGTTTATGCCGTACCTGCGTCCAGTCCAAATCCCGGTGGGATGGTTCCCTGGCTGGGACGCTGCTCTCCTGGTTCCAAGACCAGTCACTGCCTCCCGGGGACTTCTCCTACCGGCTGCGTCCCACGCCTCCCGCGGAACCGGCTGGTTCCCCTCCCGGGGTTAGTTCAGGGGGGTGGAGCAGCTCTCTGTGCTTGTGCCGTACCTGACTGGTACGCTGGCTCCAGGCTCTGGAAACAACCGCTGCTTCCCCGTATTAGTTCGTTCTCCGTCTCTAAATCTGTGTTTGTTGTTCAGGGTTCGTAGATTGTTATGTATGTGATCGATTCACTTGTTTTTCCGTGTCTTTGTTGTAAGAGGGATCCGAGGTAGCGTCTGCCTAGTCCGCCATCTTGGCTCCGCCTCCTAGCCTTACTTTTGATGATTTCCAGTTTTCCTAGATTCATACTTCGTACATTCCACGTTTCAGCTATTAATGGATGTTTGCAGCTGTTTCTTTTCATTTTGAGTAGTGCTAAAATGAGAAGAAAAGCAAAGATGTCACCTTGAAGACTAAGGTGCATCTGACCCAAGCCGTGGTGTTTTCAATCACCTCATATGCATGCGAAAGCTGGATGATGACTAAGGAAGACCAAAGTAGAATTGATGCCTTTGAATTATGTTGTTGGCAAAGAATATTGTGTATACCATGGACTGCCAAAAGAATAAACAAATTTGTCTTGGAAGAAGTACAACCAGAATGCTCCTTATAAGCAAAGATGGTGAGACTACGTTTCGCATACTTTGGACATGTTATCAGGATGAGTCAGTCCCTGGAGAAGGACATCATGCTTGGTAAAGCAGAGGGTCAGTGAAAAAGAAGACCCTCAACAAAATGGATTGACACAGTGGCTGCAAGAATGAGCTCAAGCATAACCACTATTGTGAGCATGGCGCAGGACCGGGAAGTGTTTCATTTTGTTGTACATAAGGTCGCTGTGGGTCAGAATCAACTTGATGGCGCCTAACAACAACAAACGACAAGCCTTGTTTTCTCATCCGTAAAGCAGGGATATTAATAATAGCAAGTATTTGTTGGCTGCTTGCTATATGCCAGATGCTTCTTGAACGCTATCCATGTATTCAACCATTTAATCTTCACAACATTTACGAGCTGGGTACTGTTGTGAACCCCTATTTTACTGATGGGAAACTTAAGGAGAGAAAGGTTAGTAACTTGCCTAAAGTCACACAGCTAATAAGTGGTAGACTAGGATACGAACCCAGGCAGTCCAGCTCTAGAGCCCACTTTCTATACATACCTTATAGCCCCCTTCCTTGAGGAGAAATGAGATAATTTAGGGCACATGGCAGATGTCATGTAGAATTTCATCTTAGAAAACTAGAAGAGAGATATTCAGGTTTATCATGCATAAACTCATTTAGTTTATTGCAGGGCAGACCTGGCGAGGCATGCAAGTAAGAGCTCCTAGCATTCATTTAGAACCGGAAAATGAGAATTAACAATTACAATGTTCAGGCTTTTACCTTTAAAAAGAAGTCTCGGGAGGAAGGGCTGACCATGACTCGAACTCAGCAGAGGTCCCTCGTAGCTTGGGTCCAAGGTTGGTGGCAGCGGCCAGAGTCTTAGCAGGCTTTCAGTGTATGCCTCTGCCTTCTCACAGTGAGTGAGCAGAAATTCAGGGTTTAAATCTGAAATTCTCACCTTGACCTCACACAATAAGGGCCAGTGTGACATCAAAGACTAGTATATTATGTCATTTCTCCAGAGTTAGTAGAGGAATGTCCCATTTTTTTCTTTCAAGTTTAGAGATTAGAGATGTTATTTAGGTTTATGTCTCAAGGATAGTTTACAAAGATTAACTATGCTACGTCTTCATTTATGACAGCATATCAGGTCAAAGACACCTTAAAGGTTGTTTACCACATTCTCCACACACTTCACATGCTTCTATGTTTTATGTTAAGTTCAGAAAATTTCTAAATAACTTTCTCCTGGCTTATAATTAGTGTTAGAGAGCCTCACAAAGGTACGCATACTTCTATTTCTAAATTCATATTATGAGTGATTAGACACATGTATCTGGAAAGCATTATAGTGATTTGTATCTTACAGGAGGCGAGAGTATTATCGAAACATACAGAAGAGCAAATGTGAATAACTCTTAATTTTTTTCCCCGCAAGTTCTGCAAAACTCTGAAAGGAATAATCATTTTTTCCAACACACTGATAATTTTTTTCTCTCTCAACTTCCTGCCCCAGCCGAGCTCTGATCCAGGGCTGCTCCAATTAGAAGAGGTTCTGTTTCAGCGGAGGGTTAAGTTCCAGCCTCAAAAGAAACCTGATTCTCAGGGCTGGAGGGCAATGTCAAGGTTCCCTAGCCCCTTGCTACTCAAAGTGTAGTCCTGGACCAGCAACACCAGTATCACCTGGGAGCTTGTTAGAAATGCACAATCTCAGGCTCCACTCCAGACCTACTGAATCAGAATGTGTATTTTAACAAGACCCCAGGTGATGTGTGTGCACGTTAAAGTTTAAGAATCACTGCCCCAAATCAATACTTTTTCTCTTCTGTTCTTCCAAGTGGCTGCTCAGTTGACGCGGTGATGGGGGCTCACCAGCACATCCCCTGACAGCTGGGATGCTGATATCGAGTACACGTGTATTTTCTCAGAGCAAAACCAAAAACCAAACCCACTGCTTTCAAGTCAATTCCAGCTCAGCTGGTGGATTCGAACCACTGACCCTTCAATTAGCACCTGAGCACTTTAATCATTGTGCCACCAGAGCTGCTTCTTCTCAGAGCAGGGGTGTAAAGTCAAAGACCTCCTGTGGACCAGGTGGGAACAGTGGCAACTGAAGAATGCATGCTCTGTCTAAAGTGGACAGCTGCTACTACCTCACTTCACCTCCCCCCCCCCGCCCCGCACTGCTGTTAAATAGGAATGAATGCAAGCCCAGAGTTCAGTCCTCCTGATATTGCAGGCAAAGCTGGAAATCTGGGTACTTAATCTGAAATCTCTTATTTGCTAAATGTTAAAGACTAATTCAAATGAATAAAATTATATTGAGGGCTAAACCAACATGTGTGCAGTCCATATTCCTTCAAGTAAATCAGATCGGTATTCTACGTGACAGTGCTTAGAAAGTTTGAAGGTTTTTGCAAAGCACACAAGGCTTTCCATCATTCGGAAACCCTGGTGGCGTAGCGGTTAAGAGTTTGGCTGCTAACCAAAAGGTCAGCAGTTTGAATCCACCAGGCTTTCCTTGGAAACCCTATGGGGGAGTTCTACTCTGTTCTGTAGGGTTGCTATGAATCTGAATCGACTCAACGGCAATAGGTTTCGGTTTTGGCATAATGTCAGCCACTCAACCACAAGTATTTAATTGCTTTTTTACCTTCTATACATTGGTGCACATCTGTTCTCTCTGCTTTGAGTATCTATTCCCTTCATTGCCCATCCAGATAACTTTGACTCATCTTTCAAGACCAAAATCAAGCTTCACCCTGTGAAGGTTTTCTGTTGCCCCCCTTCCATTAAAGTTGACCACTGTTTCCACCCTGCATACTTTGACCCTGTTCTGTTGAAATCGCTGTTCATATGCTTTTTTCCCCTATAAGTGCTCACATGTCAAGGATTTATCTTATTTAGCTTAGTATTTCCGTCATCTAATAAGTGTCTGATACATTGTAGATACTGAATTAGTTATCTATTGCAGCATAATTACCACAAAATTTAGTGGCTTAAAACAATAAACATTTACTACCTCACAGTTTCTGGGCATGGCTTAGCTGGGTGCCTCCAGCTCAAGCTCTCTCATGAGGCTGCAGACAGAGTATAGCCAGGGCTGTGGTCTCATGAGAAGGCTAAAATAGAGGAAAATTTACTTCTAAGCTCACACACATAATTGTTGGCAGAATTCAGTTATTTGTGGGCTGTTGGAACTGAAGGCCTCAGTTCCTTGCTGGCTGTTGGCCAGAAGACTTCCTCAGTTTCTTGCCACATGGGCCTCTCATAGGGCAGTTCACAAAATGGCAGCTGGCTTCTCTCAGAGCGAGCAAGTGAGAGAACCCTTGAGATGGAAGCCACAGTCTCTTTGTATTCTCACCTCAGAAAGGATATCTTACCTCCTCTGCTACATTCTATTGTTAGAAGCCAGCCACTAAACCCAGCCCACACTCAAAGGGAGGAGATTACGCAAGGGTGAGACTACCAGGAGGCAGGGATTATTGGGACCATTTTAGAAGCTGCCTACCAGAAGGATGACTTGACTTCCTCTCACGTAATATGGACATGTTATCAGGAGGGATCAGTCCTTGGGAAAGACATCATACTTGACAAAGTAGAGGGTCAGCAAAAAAGAAGAAGACCTTCAACAAGACGGATTGACACAGTGGCTGCAACAGTGGGCTCAAGCATAGCAATGATTATGAGAATGGCACAGGACTGGGCAGTGTTTCATTCCATTGCACATAGGTTTGCTATGAGTTGGAACTGACTCAGTGGCACCTAACAACTACCATGATGCTCAAGATATAGTGTCTTAGTCATCTGGTGCTGCTATAACAGAAATACCACAAGGGGATGGCTTTAACAAAGAGAAATTTATTTTTTCACAGTCTAGTAGGTTACAAGTCCAAATTCAGGGCATCAGCTCCATGGGAAGGCTTTCTCTCTATGTCAGCTCTGGAGGAAGGTCATTGTACTCAATCTTCCTTTCCCTGGTCAAGGAGCTTCTCAGGTGCAGGGACCCCGTGTCCAAAGGACACGCTCTGCTCCTGATGCTGCTTTCTTGGTGGTATGAGGTCCCCAACTCTCTGCTTGCTTCACTTTCCTTTTATCTCTTGAGAGATAAAAGGTGGCAGCAGGCCACATCCCAGGGAAACTGCCTTTACCTTGGATCAGGGAGTGACCTGAGTAAGGGTGGTGTTACGATCCCATCCTAATCACATAAAATCACAATCACAAAATGGAGACAATCACACAATACTGGGAATCATGGCCTAACCAAGTTGATACACACATTTTTTGGGTGGCATAATTCAATCCATGAGATATAGTATGCACCGTGCTTACTTGCTCAGCCTTGGTGAGCAGATTAAAAAAAAAAAAAAACCCAAACCTGCTGCCGATGAATCGATTCCAACTCATAGTGACCCTATAGGACAAAGTAGAACTGCCCCATAGGGTTTCCAAGGAGCACCTGGTGGATTCGAACTGCTGACTTTTTGGTTAGCAGCCATAGTTCTAGGTTCAAATCCCAGTCCTGCCACTCACTCTGAGCAAGTTTACTTAATTGTTTGCCTCAGTTTCCTTACCTATGGGATGGGCATTAAACACTTCCTTATTTACAGTACTGTTATGGGGACTGTGCTCAGCAAGGACCTACCTGGCTCTAAAAAGGTAGCTATAATTAATATTGTTATTAAGAAATAATTAAATGTACCATGGATAAGGGATTGAACATAGAAGAAATGGAATAAAAGACATAGAAATAGAAGAAAAACTCTTGGTAAGATTCCCAGGTCTTCTCTGAATTCCCTCCTCTGATCCAAGCTCTTTATAGGCAGATCTTTTCCTTTTCCTCACTACCAGTTAGCTTGAAATTTCCCCAGTATGACCCTTAGTCCCCCAAGGGACTGCCCCACCCTCCGTGTCTAGCAAGATTCCTTCACATTGTCCGATTCCTGTCCTTTTCCCACACCAAATTCTTTTAATCCTTGTCATTCCTCAAACCAGACTTCTCCCAACAGTTCCTTTGTTTGATTCCATTACTGAGTGGTTGAGTGTTGCTGGGAAGAGTGGCCTGATTATGCGATTTGGTTGAGTCCACTGCAAGTTAATATCAGCTTTTTTCAGCTGAGCCCTGACCCCTCCTGGTCATCTTTTTTAAAGCTGTGGGCAGTTGTCTATTTAAATACACATAGAAGCTCGTTTCTACCTTTCTCCCTTGCTTCCTGGCCTTATTGAGCAGATGGTCTCATCACCTATTTTATTGAAATAATAATAGTCAAAATTTATTTACCGCTTACTTGGTGCCAGGTACTGTTCTAAACCCCTTAAATGGATTATCCTAGTTAATTATCACAATAAGTCCTACAAAGTTGGTACTGGTATTATCCTTATTTTACATATAGGGAAAGTTAGGCTCAGAGAGATGAAATAATTGATGTGTCCAAGAGTGGAGCTGGGGTTTGAATCCATGTTAGTCTGATTCTCAAGTTTCAGCTCTTAACTTATTTTACTGAAAAGTAGTTTCAATTGTTTAGTCCACCAGCTACCTGTCTCTGCTTAATCAGTAGGCTGCAAGGAGCTCCCCTTAATTCCAACACTTCCCTGAATTTGTTTCCCCCAAGGACCTGAGAGGCCATGGTACTGAATGCTCCTCTTGACTTCAGCATTCCAGACCGCTGCTACTGTAATCTTTTCTGGAACTCTTCCCTGGCTTATGTGGCTGTGCACATTCCTGACTCCAACAACTCCAACAACTACTCAAGCTTCTCTTACTCACTCCTTGTCCTCATTCCTTCACTTAAATAATAGTCTTTTCTCAAGTTCTGTCTTGAGCCCTATTGTAGGCTACACATTTTCTCTAGGTGATCCATGTATACGTGTAACTTCATTTGTCAACTCTCCATGAATGACTACTGTACTTACGTTTTTACTCCCTGTTTTTATTTGAAGGTTATGATCTATATTTCCAGCCACTTGTGTTTTGGAGGTATTTCAAAATCAACTTGACTAAACTCAGCCCCCAATACTTTCTTTACCCATATACCATAGCTTGTGGTATAAACAGCTACCTACTTTGGGATTTTGATATGGAATTATTCCTCTGGAAAGACCTATGTCCCAGCTCAGTTTCTCATTGCTTCTTGGTTGGACTATTGCAATAATTCCCTGAAGGTCTCTCTGCTTGCATTATCTCTACTCATACCTATCTCCACAAAATAGACATTTATGTTTTCCCACTATATACTTAACAAACTCTAAATTTATTAAGCTAGCATTTCATGGCCCTCTTCATATTGCCCAAGCCCACTTGTCTAAATTTATTTATTATTAAAAATAATATCTGGTAATCACTAGCATAGAGAAAAGCTCTTCATTTTTGTAGATCTTTTTTGTAACGATACAATGTATGAAATTTTCCCTTTAACGGTTGATATAATGGATTACAGTGATCGGTGTGGTCATGTGAACCATCCTTAGGTGTATTGTTCTTTCGAGGAACTGATGGGCTTAATTTTCTAACACTTCATGAAAAATTATATATCTGTATTCATAAGTGGATTTGTGTATGGTTTTTGTTTTCTGTGTTTTCTTTATCAGGTTAAATAAAAAGATGGTTCTAATTTTTTAAAAAACAATAATATCAAGCACATATGGAGGCCTTAATATGTACCAGCCACTGTTCTAAGTGCTTCGTATGTGTAAACTTATTTAATATTGACAAAAACCTGTGTGAAGTAGGTTTCCCCTATCATTTAGCAGGGAAGGGAGCTGAGAAAGGGACAGGTTAAAGAATTTTGCCAAGGTCACACAGCTTGTAAGTGACATAGCCATAACTGAACAAGAGTGTGGCTAGAGAAGCCATGTGCTTAACCACAGAGCTACGCTAACTTTTCGAAATCATAGTCAACTTGAGAAGTTTTATCTTTTTCTATGGCCTCAGATAGTTTAAACAATATAGAAATTACCTGGGATTCTTTTTTTTTTTAACTTTGGTTAACTTGGATGTAAATCTATGCAAGTGTAGTGGCATCACTAGGGTTGGTGTCACCCAGTGTGGTAACTCATGGTGTCACCTCCCCCCTCCCCCAAGGACCTACTCTGGTATCAGACCATACAGAAACCTTAGGAGTGTTTTTTGTACTAATGTTAATCGTAAATCATAATTTTTGTATATCACTCCTTTTCCTGTAGCTTCTACTTCATTCTCAAAAAAGTTATTGACATAGTTCCACAAATACTAATTACCACAATATTGTAACTAAAACACCAGAAAATTTGACAAAATCAGCGACTATAAAAACAGGAGCAACAACAAAAACAACAGTGCATGCCTGTAGCACTTGCAGACGAAATCACAACACTGTAATTGGGTAATTATGACAGCTCTGACCAGAGCGCACTGAAGGTTCAAAAAGTAAATTAGCATAGAGTTTTAGCCTTGTAGGTATGTTGATACATGAAAGCTGCACTTACGAAAAATGTTTTTGTTGTTATAATTATCTACAGGGGTATTTTTATAAAAAATAATAAATTTCTGCTGAAACACTGCACAAAAATTTTATAGGTAGTCATTTTGATGTCACCTCCTCTGACAGCGTCACCCGGTGTGTTCCACGCTCCCCCAACCCCTAGTGACGCCACTGCACAAGCCTACCATATTTAACACGGTAGATCTTGATTTTCAATCTTTTTTTTTTTTTTTTAATAGTTATTCATCTGTTCAGATTTTCTTCTTTGGTCAACTCCTTAAGTTTTTATTTTGTTAGACATTCTTCCATTTCCTTTATGTTGTAATTTTTTTTGCCATAGACTTTTACAAAAATTGAAGATATAGCTCCGTTGCCTTCTAGCAGGTATTTGTTGTTAATGAGAAATATGATGCCAACTGGCTTGTTCTTTTTTGTTGTCCCATCCTCTATTAGCTTTATACTGCTGTTGTAGCAAATTGCCACAAACATAGTGGCTTAAAACAACACAAATTATTATCATACAATTCTGGAGGTCTGTCATGGATTGAATTGTTTTCCCCCAAAATACATGTCAACTTGGTTAGGCCATGATTCCCAGTATTGTGTGGTTGTCCTCCATTTTGTGGTTGTAACTTTATGTTAAAGAGGATTAGGGTGGGGTGGTAACACCTTTCCTAAGGTCACATCCCTGATCCAATAATGTAAAGGGAGTTTCCCTGGGGTGTGGCCTGCACCACCTTTTATATTACAAGAGATAAAAGGAAAGGAAGTGAGCAGAGAGATGGGGGGATTTCATACCACCAAGAAAGCACTACTAGGAGCAGAGCACTTCCTTTGGACCCAGGGTCCCTGAGGGGAGAAGTTCCTAGTCTAGGGGAAGATTGATGAGAAGGTGACAAAGGAAGAAAGCCTTCCCCTGGAGCTGATGCCCTGAATTTGGACTTTTAACCTATGGTACTGTGAGGAAATAAACTTCTGTTTGTTAAAGCCATCTACTTATGGTATTTCTGTTAGAGCAGCACTAGATAACTAAGACAAGGTCAGAAGTCCAAATTGTGTCTCACTGAGCTGAAATCAGGGTGTTGACAGGGTTGTGTTCTTTTCTGGAGTCTCTAGAAGGAAAATCCATTTTATTGCCTTTCCTAGCTTTCAAAGGCTGCCGGCATTCCTTGGCTGATGGCCCCCTTCCTCCATCTTCAAAGCCAGCGATGGAAAGTTGAATCCTCCTCACATTGCGTCTCTCCAACCTTCTCTTTTCTGGTCAAACCTCCCTCTACCTGTTTAAAGAATGCTCGTGATGACAGTAGAACCACTTGGATAACCCAGCATAATCTTATCTTACGGTCAACTGATGAGCAATCTTAATTCCATTTGCAACTTAAATTCCCCCTTTCCAGATAACATAACATATTCAGAGGTCCTGTGGGTTAGGATGTGAACGTCTTTGGGGGTCTATTATTCTGCCTACACCAGTCCCCCAACCTTTCTGCATTTTCTAATTATCCTTAACCTTCACCCATCTGTCAGGTTTTTGTACTGTGGTGTTTTACACGTTGCTACGAGGCTGGAAGCTATACTGCTGGTATGTCACATACCAGCAGGAGCACTCACGGACAGGTTTCAGTGGAGCTTTCAGACTAAGACTAGGAAGAAAGGCCTACTTCCAAAAATTTCCAATAAAAACCCTAAAGATAACAACAGAATGTTGCCCAATATAGTGCTGGAAAATGAACTCCCAGGATGGAATGCACTCAATACACAACACAACACCACAACAATAAACTCAAACATACCAACAATCATAACGATGGCACTGGACTGGGTAACGTTTCGTTATGTTGTACTTAATGTCACCGTGGGTTAGAGCCAACTGGCCGGCAGCTAACAACAACAACCATTGTCCTTGGTATTTGAATATTCCGAAATTCATTCTTTTACAATTCATTCTGCTTAACACTCAGTCGGCCCTTTCAGTCTGAAGACATATATATAAATACAGGCCTGGGAAATTTTCTCTATATTGGATCATCTCTTCCATTCATTTCTCTCTGTGCTCACTTCTGGGTCTCTACTAGATAGACTTTGCAGCTTCTGGATTTGTCCTCCATTTCATGTAACTTTTCTTTTTTGTTTGGTGATTTTTGGTTAAGAATGTGGGCTTTGGAGTCAAACTAGTTATTGTTGTTAGTTGCCCTGGAGTCAGTTCTGACTCGTGGTGACTCCATGCGTGCAGAGTAGAACTGCTCCCTAGAGTTTTCAAGGCGGTGAACTTTCAGAACCAGATTGCCAGCCCTGTCTTCTGAGGCCCTCCTGGGTAGGTTCAAATAGCCAACGCTTCAGGACTCCTACCTGGGTTCATAATCCCAGATCTTCCATTTATCATTTGTGCATTCTTGGGCAAGATACTTACCCTCATGGTGCCTCAGTTTCCTCATGTATGTGAAATGTGGGTAATAACAAACATTTGCCCGTGGGATAGTTGTGAAGATGACAACATTCAGGCTGGTGTCAGAACACTGGTAAACAGTCAGCAAATGTTAGCTATTATTTGTATTAGCATCATCTTTGTATTTATGATTCTTCTCCTTCCTTTAGATGTGAGTACTCATGACAGTAACTTAACTCTGAAGATGGTAGGGATGGGAAAAATGTGTGGCCAAGAGGGATTGCTGGGAACCGGTACGGAGGGTCTCTGTTCCTCCTGGGTTGGGGAAAGGGTTCACTGCCTACCTGGGCTTCTACCCCTTATCTCCAGCCTAGAAATGGGGCTTTATACACAGGGAGTCATGGTGTCCCACTTAATCCCCATTAGTTTCTGAGGCTACAAACTAGACAAAATTGGCCTATGAGATTATTCGCTTAAACAACTATCCCATAAATCACATGACCTATTTCAAATACCAGATAATTATAGACAAAAGATCCCCCAAAACCACAGACTTTTATCTGCAATGAACACGAATCTCTTAAGCTCAGGTTCAGTAAAAAGTTAAAAAAAAAAAAAATCCATAGCTATAGATTCATCTTAGCCTTTCCTATGGCTTTAATAACCATTGTCCAAACACCAATAATGAAACCATAAACCCTTCCCAGTGCAAAAAAGACTATCTCTTTTGTTTCAAAATCTAATTTCTCCTGGGATTTTTCTACACCAAGTCTAAAGATGACTGTCCTTTTCTCTTTTCAATTTTTCTGACTTGGAAACCTCGTAGGTAAAGCAGATGCTGATCGCCAGAACATGCCAAATGATTTCTCCATTCATTCAGTCGTTTATTCGTTCATTTAAAACAATATAACAACCACAAACCACTATGGAGCACGTACTGTGTTCCAGGTCCTGGGGCTACTGAGATGACTTGATGTGCCTGTGATCATACATGACCTGCTTCCTCCAGCCTTCTCTCTCTCATCCCTCCACCACTCCTCTCAACCTGGGGCTACCCTGACCTCCTTTGAGTTCCTCCAAGCACTTAGATCCTGGCCAGAAGTCAGCTGTTGAGGATGCCTGAGAAAACAGCTTGTTGGAGAAAGGCAGGGAATAGATCTGTAGTAAACAAGCAATGACTGGCACACAGGGCCAGATCTGTCTACTAGGAAGTCTGAAGGAGCAGCTGTGTGAGGAAGGACTCCCAGCATCAAGGAGATCAATTTGGAAATGAGCATGGGATTCTCAAGGACCCATGGCGAGAATCTGAACTAAGGCAAAGGCAGCGGGTTCTAAAGACTACCTAAGACCAGGGGAGCCCTCGAATGAGAAAGTAGGGGAAGGAAGGAGGAAGAAGGGATGTTGGATGTTTCTGTTCGGCAACCATGCAGGATACAGGGAGGGGAGGGGAGGAGTGAAAGAGAAGAACTCCATCTCAGCATTCAGAGCTTGAGTTCCTGCAGTCACCCACATGGAGGCCTCTTGGTTCTTCTTCAGAGCCTCTTTTCCATTCTCTGTTTAATGACGATGAGTAATAAAAAAAAATAGATAACCTTAATTAATGCTAAACACTTTACAGGTAATAACGAATGTAATCCTCACAACACCCTTAACCAGTTACGTCGATTGCCACTTGAGGTATGTGTCAGAGTAGAACTGTGCTCCATAGGGTTTTCTAGTGGCTGATATTTTAGAGGTAGATCACCAGACTTTTCTTCTGAGGTACCTCTGGATGGACTCGAACCTCCAACTTTTTGGTTAGCAGCCAAGCATGTTAACCATGTGCACCACAATGTCATTACGAGTAGGTAATATTGTTACCCCATTTTACCGATGAGGAAACTGAGGCACGAGAAGATTTATAACACCTGGCTCCAATCTGCCTCTACCTCCTAGTGCTGGTGTGAGAGTTAACTGAGACAATGTAACACCGTGTCTGACTTAAAGTAACCACTAGATTCTGTTTTAGTATTATCCGAAGGAGCTCAGGTGGTGCGGTGCTTAAGCACTCAACTGCTAACTGAAAGACTCGTGGTTGAAACCTACCAGCCACCCTGTGGGAAGAAGGTGTGGCAGTCTGCCTCCATAAAGATTACAGCCTCGGAAACTCCATGGGGCAGTTCTACCCTGTCTTATAGGGTCTCTATGAGTTGGAATTGACTTGAGAGCAGTGGGTTTATTATTATTGGAATATGTTATCTTCTCTGAAAAATTCTTCCCCACACAACATTTAAGATAATGGTAACATGTCACTGAGGGAGGAGGCAGTGTGAGGGTGGACATAAAAGAGTATTTGGAGTTTGACAGACTTGAATTCAAATGTGGTCTGTTTCTTGACATCTCAGTGGCCTGGCCCAAGTTACCTTGTTTGTTCATTTGTAAAATGACCATAGTAATACCTCACCTGGGTGACGTGAAGATTAAGCAAGGTTAAGTACGTACAGTGCCTAGCTCTGTGCTGGCACACAGTAGGTGGTCAGTAACCGTTAGATCTCCTTTCCTGCATAATCTCTTGATCTAATGGGACAAGGGGACTTGGGCTCTTATCCTGGTTCACGAGCGGGCTTGTCTTTTTGGTGAGTCTCTTCCACTCTCTTGATCTTGGTTCCTCATTGTCCCAATGAGGAGTTGAAATACATAGACCCCAGTGGCCCATTATCTCATGTTCTTAACTTTCCATGCTGTCGAATGGAGCCATAAGGCCGACCAGCCAAGCAGGTTGAGTTCTGGGGGCCAGGTTGAGAACTTAAAGTCTTTGGGGACAGCAGCTTATCCTTGGAGGGCATAGATTTGATATCACAAACGCATTCTGAGTATACTTAGGCAAAGGAAAAACGCTTGGGGGCAGGATCAGCACTGGGATAATGCCTTAACAGTTTTTTTTTTCCTTTAAATTGTGAAAATAAGCACACAAAAACATTTTCCGACACAACTTCCACATTTACAATTCAATGACATTGATTGCATTTTTCATGTTTTGCCATCATTATTGCTATCCTTTTCCAAAATATTCTTTCATCCTTAAAATAAACTCAATGCACCCCAAAACTCATTCCCTCCCTCTCATCCGCCCCTGGTAACCATTAACAAATAATCTTTGTTTTCTCTATATTTGCTCATTTCATATAAGTGAGCTCGTACAGTATCTGTCCTTTTGTGGCTGACCTGTTTTGCTCAGCGTAATGTTTTCAGGTTCATCGATGTTGTGGCATGCATCAGGACTTCATTTCTCTTTAGGGCTGAGTAGTATTCCATTGAGAGCATATATCACATTTTGTTTATCCATTCATCTGTTGATGGATGTTTCTGATGTCTCCACGTTTTGGCTATTGTGAAAAGAGGTGCAATAAGCATTGGTGCACAGGTTTTTGTCTGCATTCCTGCCTTCATTTCTTCTGGGATTTCTGGGCCATGTGGTAGTTCTACGCTCAACTTTTTGAGGAACCACTAAACTGTTTTCCACTGTGGCTGCACCGTTTGCTTATCTTAGAGATGGGCATTGTAGTCATAGTGTTCAAAGTCACACTAGACTTCGTAGATTTGGGTGTGGATAAGTGAGCCAAATTGCTCTTACTTTCATTGATTTGTTCATCAAAAAATGATTGAGCATGTACTATGTGCCAGGCACAGTAACAGGGGCTGGAGATACACTAGTGGACATTCTAGTTGGGGCAACAAGTAGCAAGCAAACAAACATACCCGTAAAGCAATCTACCTTAATGGTGCCATGCAAAAAATAAAATAGGGTCATGGGATAGAGATGTGAAAGTGTACTTGAGAGGGTGGTCAGGCAGGCCACTCTGAGGAAGTAACATCTGAGCTGAGACCTGAAGGGTGGAATGCAAAGTCAGGAATAAAATTAAACGAAGATGCATGACATCATAACATGGCAAAGCACATGGGGAACTCTGGTCCCCTGACTCACAGTTCCTTCCTGCAGCCCCGCGCTGCCTCTTTGAGGGCATCTTTGTACTCAGAGGTTTGCTCACATCCTGCCTGCTGGAGCTGGCCAATAAAACATGGTCATTAATGACACAGAATAAGTTTGCCTGCATCTTTTCCTATGCATAATAGATGCTCAGCACATATTTGAGAATAAGAGATTTTACTATAAATATAAGCCTTATTGAATATTCCTTAGTTTCTGGCTTAGCTTTAAATGAGTTGAATTTGAACACTTGTTCTGTCATCTATAAGCTCTATCCTTCTCAATAAGTTGAGTTCCCTCTCTGAAGCTATTTCCCCACTCATAAAATGCATAAATCCAGGCAGTAATGAAGGGAGTCGTTTAAGGTTCTAATGAAATAACATATGTGAAATCTATTTGAAATAAAGTAACACCTCATGTTTGCACATGCACGTGCTTGCACACAGACACAATTAAAGGAAGAGAATTCCAGGTAGAGAGAACAGCGTGTGCGAAAGTCTCAGGCTGGGGGGGTGGTGATCTAGGTGCCAGTCCGACTACAGGAGAGTGAGCGGGAGCCAGATTGCATGGGATCTTCTAAGTAAGGAGTTCGGCTTTTATTCCAGGTGTGCTGGTAGCTCTTGGTATGCCTGACACCAGGGAGGGCCAGTCTACACTGAGACTTCATTTACATTTCAAGAGGGCTCAGAAATCTTTGGAAGCAATTTTCTCTGCTGACTTAGGAGAATTAATTAGTTTATATCTGCATGCCACTTGAAAACCTTGGCGGAACAGGAACATATTATTATCATTCCCCCACTGAGGTTTTCTAAACAGAGGTCTGAGAACCTGGAGTTCTTGCTCAAAGGAGGCTGTGATGAGAAACAAGCTGCAGTCCCCCAGCTAATGAAAACATTCCCTTCTCCTGTCTTGCTGGGAAATCTCACTTCCATTTTTATAAGGCCAAAGAGGGACCTGGAAACAGGGCCAGTTCTGACTCTGTAATTAATTTCAAAGAAAGTCTTTTACCTTCCTGGGCTAGAAAAAGATTAAAAAATAACTTTCATTTAGGTACTACCTTCCTCTGGAGAACTCACTTAACTTGATAGCAAGGAGTTTGATCTTCTTGCCTTGCTGTGAAGTAGACAGGGAACCCATTACCTTTTGGTTTTTTTTTTTTTATAAACATGCAAGAAATTATACCCAAGGTTTCCCAGCCACCTCAGAGATCTGTCAGAAGCTCCAGCTTAGATTCTATCCCAGATCCTGCCCTTGGCTCCATTTTATTCCTCTTGAGAACTGGATTTTTGCTGAGTGTTCTCACCCAGTTAATCTCTCTGGTGCTTTTCCCTGTTGTCATTGTTGTTAGTCACTATGGAGTTCCTTCTGACTCATGGCGACCCCATGTGTGCAGAGAAGAGCTGCTCCATAGGGTTTTCAAGGCTGTGATCTTTTGGAAGCATATTGCCAGGTTTTACTTCCCAGGCACCTCTGGGTGGGTTTGAACCACTAACCTTTTGGTTAGTAATCCAGTAGTCATTTGTACCACCCAGAGCCTCCTTAGTGGCTAATGCCAATTGTGCTCTGCCCTATACCAGGCAATCTACATTTGTGATCACATTTAATTGGCAATTTATAAAGCTCAGAGTCCCTAGGTGATTCAAATGCTTTGCACCCAACTACTAACCTAAAGATTGGTGATTAGAACCCACCCAGTTACGCTGCAGAAGAAAGGCCTGGCAATCTTCCATGAAGATCACAGTCAAGAAAACCGTATGAAGAAGACTGGACTATGGGATAGAAAACGATACTGGTGAAAAATAAGCTTTTTGGATCAAGTAGACACAAGAGACTATGTTGGCATCTCCTGTCTGGAGGGGAGATGAGATGGCAGAGGGGTCAGAATCTGGCCGAATGGACACGAAAATAGAGGGTGAAGAGAATGAGTGTGCAGTCTCATTAGGGGGAGAGCAATTAGGAGTATATAGCAAGGTGTATATAAATTTTTGTATGAGAGACTGACTTGATTTGTAAAGTTTCACTTAAAGCATAATAAAAATTAAAAAAAACTCTAGGGAGCAGGTCTTCTCAGTAACACATCGGGTCACCATGAGTCCGAATTGACTCAACAACTTTTTTTTTTTAATGGAGGTAGGTCCTTTTGGTATCACCAATGTCACAGGTGAAGAAACTGAGGCTCACTGGCACCAAATAACTTTTCGAGAGCACATTGCCTGTATGCGGCAGGGCTGGGAGTCTGACCTAGGCAATTTACCATCAGACCATACACGCTAAAGCATTACCATATACTGCCCCCTCGAATTAAAACTGTGAGAATAACTTGGATGTCTTTGCCTCATTTCAGGGTACTCAAGGCATCCTCTTTTATTTATTTTGGTGGCAATATCGTGTTTTTCTTTTTTTGTGTGAGGTGGTGGGGGTGGGAGGTGGGTGGATACAAAGTGGAAAGAAATGCCTTTTATGGATTGTCTGCTAAACCTTGTGAAGTCGTAGCTATGTCTCAGTGCCAGACAACTGTGCCTGCTGACTTAATGACTCTGAAAGATGACAAGGCTTAAAAAATCGACTGTCACTGCAGAACTTGGAACAGATTGAAATAGAGTGCTTGAGTCATCTGTTAAAGATGTCACTCTGGGCCCCCATCCTGCAAGGCCCAGTTAGAGCCAGGAAGGTGTTTTTAACTTTGCTTCAATTCTGATGCCTAAGATCTCTATCCCATGTGAGGGGAACAGGGGACGGACATCGGTGCTTGGCAAACACCCCGATTCTAAGGCGCAGCTGAGTCGGAGGAATGGCCCCTGGTTCAGTGACTAATAAATACTGAAGTTTCCAGCAGAGTTCACGGCCGGGGCTAAGAGAAGCGTACTGTATCGTCTACAATGCCCTGTGTCTACTCTGCTTTGTGGTGGTGGTTGTTAACTGCCCTCAAGTTAGCCCCCAACTCATGATAACTCCATGCACAATGGAGAGAAATGCTGCCCTGTCTTCTGCCATCCCTACGATCGGTTGTGGAGCCAACCATTGTGATCCATAGTGTTT
Source organism: Loxodonta africana (assembly GCF_030014295.1). Taxonomy (NCBI): domain Eukaryota; kingdom Metazoa; phylum Chordata; class Mammalia; order Proboscidea; family Elephantidae; genus Loxodonta; species Loxodonta africana. Next base: position 78,991,966 of record NC_087353.1, read on the forward strand.
TCATTGGCTGACTCTGGGAAGTGGATCACTAGGCCTTTCTTCTCAGTCCACCTTAGTCTGGAAGCTTCTCTGAAACCTGTTCAGCCTCTAAGCAACAGGCAAGTCTCCAGTGACAGACGAGCAGTGGTTGCCCCTGAGGTGCATGGGTCGGGAATCGAACCCTCAGGTCTCCTGCGCGGAAGGCGAGAATTCTACCATTGGACCACCAATGCTTCATTTTTTCTGCTTTAAATAACCCTTGGTGAGCCAGATGCTCATATGCATTTATTTCCGTGTGTACATCTGCACCCACAGCCACACCCACGCTCAGCCTCCTGCCAGACTATCTCCAACCCCAACTTCACACCAAGCCTTGTTTGGAATCGTCCTACGCTCCTGGAGTTGGAAACATTATGAACATTATTAAGAGCGTGAGGTTTAGAATCAGAGGGACTCTAAATAGAAAGCTCCCACCGTTCCAAACGTGCGTAAAACAAACCCACGTAAACTGAGGCGTGCCTGACTGCAACCAGCCAGGGTGTCCATGGAAGCCAGTTTAGCTCAGAGACTATATCTGATTTCCTTAAACTTGGCCTTTTGAAAGCTAAGGTGGGCTTGCAGATGGAGAGTGGGCTTGGAGGGCAAGTGCACTGATATTGATGATACAGCAGACCACCTGGCTTCCAGTCGTATCTCCACCAATTACCAGCTGTGTGACCTTGGGCAAGTTACTTACCCGTTCTGTGCCTCAGTTTCAGTGTCAGCTTTAAAATGGAGATTAAAAATAGTACTCAATTTAAAGGCTTGTTCTGAGGATTAGATCAGTTAGAACCACAAGTGTCTGGCACTGTGTTGGTGCCCAATTAATTTTAGCTAACAAGAAAACCAATTAAAAAAAAAAAAAAAAGGGATCCAGAATCTTATTTTCAACCTAGAAAGATAGAGTGGAATTAGCACAAGAAGGGGCTGCTTTGATGATGACTATGGAGTAGGAAAACTTGTGAGGCCCTGCAGCCCAGGGGTATGGGTAACTGTGTTTTACAAGAAGTGTCATGATGCCCCCCACCCGTGCCTACTGGTTGCCATCCAGTCAATTTCAATTCATAGCGACCCTAAAGGACAGAGTAGGACTGTCCTACATGGTCTCCAAGGAGTGGTGGGTGGATTTGAACTGCCAACCTTTTGGTTAGCAGCCAAGTTCTTAACCACGGCACCACCAGGGCTCCAATGATGGCCCCTAGTAGGTAGTATTGATCAGAAGGAAAATCTATAGTATTGGAAGAGGAAAATGCATTAGGATAAATAATATGCATGTAAAACGTATTTATTTTATATAGGATTTGTAAGGGTCTGATAATATGGCGAGGTTCATGTGTATAGTCGCCATTTATGTTGCCATCTAAGCCCTTACCATTTCCTTTGTAGAAACTAAAATTAAACCTGCAGGTGTAAATCATTTATACTTGGTTGTTTTTAGTTACTCCTATGTTTGAAGTATTGCATTTGGTAAATCTGCTGCAAAACACCTTATTTATGTTTGAAGTATTGCATTTGGCAAATCTGCTGCAAAACACCTCTTTAAAGTGTTAAAAAGTAAAGTCACCTTGACGACTAAAATGCACTTGACCCAAGCCATGGTATTTTCAATCACCTTACATGGAAATGAAAGCTGGACAATGAATAAAGAAGACTGAATAAGAATTGATGCATTTGAATTCTGAAGTTGGTGAAGAATATTAAATATACCATGGACTGCCAGAAGAACAAACAAATCTGTCTTGGAAGAAGCACAGCCAGCATGCTCCTTAGAAGCGAGGATGTTGAGACTTTGTCTCATGTATTTTGGACATGCTATCAGGAGGAACCAGTCGCTGGAGAAGGACATCAGGCTTGGTAAAGTAGAAGGTCAGTGAAAAAGAGGAAGGCCCTCAATGAGATGGAGTGATATAGTAGCTGCAGCAGTGGTCTCAACCATGGCAACAATTGTGAGGATGGCACAGGACCAGGCAGCATTTTGTTTTGCTGTATATAGGATTGCTGTGAGTTGGAACCGACTCAACAGCACCTAACAACAACATGTTTGGAATGAAATGTATAGAGTTCTCATTCCTCAGTGTGGGCTATATAATTATAACTAAATCTTTTTTGTGGTCTTCATAAAGTCTTGAGCCCCAAAATTCCTCCAGGTACAGTGTAGTTGGAAGTCTTAGCAGGGTGGACTGTATCCTTCTATTGCACTCAAAATGCTGGTGCCCAAGCCATATATTTAAACAGCCTACTTCACAGCGCTGTCTCAGGCACATCAAGTTAACATGTCCAAAGTTGGACTGGTACTTATTCCTAGTCTTTTTTTTCAATTGGTGCCACCACCATTCTTTCAGTCGCTCAGACTACAAACCTGGGATCCTCACTTTCTTCCTTCTCTTCCAATTCCCACGCCCATGTCCAGTTGGCTATCAAGTCATTGGGTTCTATCTTTTAAATAGTCCTTGAACACAGCCCTGGCTCTATCTCTATTGCCATCACCCTAGTTCAGGGTCTCACAGATTCTCTTGCGACTATTGCCAGAGCCATTTTCTACCTGGTGACCTTGGCTGCTTTCTGTCATCTTGTTTTGAATATTGCCTTTATTTCTCTTTCTAATTTTATTTTTTCTTCTATATTAACAGTTTTGATTTCTTTTGTAAAAACTTGGAAGGCAGGTACCTTGGTTTTAATTCTATTAGCAGCTACCTTAAAGATTTTTTAAAGAAATTCTTAAATCAATATTAAACTATCGAAGTCAATTACAGAACTGCAATTGGGAAGGGGGCTTCTTTTTGGGGAGGACAAGAAATTTCATTTTAGGGCTTTTCCTTTTCTCTAGTCTTTGTGAATTTAATTCCATCTTTTTTTTAATCATTAAAAAAAAAACTTTTGGGGGAGGACAATGAGCCTTGTATCCATACTAAAACCATATTTTGGAGTTCTTAAATTCTTGGGAACCCTGGTGGCGCAGTGGTTAAGTGCTATGGCTGCTAAACCAAGAGATTGGCAGTTCGAATCCCCCAGGCGCCTCCTTGGAAACACTATGGGGCAGTTCTACTCTGTCCTATAGGGTCACTATGAGTTGATCAGATTGATGGCAGTGGGTCTGTTTTTTTTAATTTCTATTCTCCTTAAGGGTCATTGTTTCCTCATTCTTGGGTATTTCTCTTTGAGTACTATTCCATTGTTCTGGCACAGGTCCTCAAGTATTCTATCCAGGATGGGCCTTCTCGTGTTTGAGAAAATTTTTCTGGAGACTTCTCACCAAAAGACAATGTGGCTGGGTATAAAATCTTTGGTCAGGACTCTTTAGTGCTTTGTAAACAGGCTTCATTGTTTTCTAGCATTTAGTGCTGTAGCGTGCAAGCCTGAAGCCAACATGATATTTTTCTCCTGGATACTTGTAGGAATTAATTTTTTTTACCTGAAATTTCTGTGTATGGCTCTTATTTGCCTAATCAAAAGCCAAGTCTCCGTTTTCAGACTCTTATCTTCATTTAGATCAGAAAATGTCTTCTGTTATTCAATACTGTGCCTGCTCCTTCTGAGATTTCTCCTATTTGTTTTTATTTTCTGTAATGATTTTTAGCATTTTACCAATTTTCTCTGAGTTTAATGGGTGAAGGGAATGAATTTTCTCAAGTTTATCTTCTATTTCATTGATTCTATCTTCTGTACAATCTTATCGCCTATGTGCTACCCTCAATGTGCCTTCTAATTTGATTATTGTGTTTTCATCTTTACATAGTCCTTCCTGATTTAAAATTAGCTTCTCATTATGATTATTTATTCCTGTTTCATAAATTAAAAAGATTTTGTGGATCTTGGTGAATCACAGGTGAGATATTTCAAAGGTATTTTTCTTCTTCTTCCCTCCTCCTTTATTCCTTTCTTCTCCCTCTCTCCTTCCTCTTCGTCCTCTTCCTTTATCTTTTTTTGGCAGTAAATTAATTTCCCCTGACTCTAGGGGTTTCCTTCCTTTAAAGTCCAGGATATTTGTGCATGCCTCATGCTGTTTCTCATATTTGCCCAGCTCTTTTTAAGAGGCACTTTCAGGTCCACACTTAAGGAGAAAGGGGAAGCAAGACCAAAGACTACCAGTTAATGACCAATTTTAAGGATCCAGAAGCTTGTGTGTGTATGTGTGTGTTGCCATTGTGTCATTCTGACTCATAGTGACCCTATAGGACAGAGTAGAACTGCCTAGTAGGGTTTCCAAGGAGCGGCTGGTGGATTTGAACTACCGACCTTTCGGTTAGCAGCCGGACTTTTAACCACTGCGTCACCAGGGCTCTGTGTGTGTGTGTGTGTGTGTGTGTGTGTGTGTGTGTGTGTGTACAGGGGAAGGGATAATGGAAAAAAAAGAATCTCTGGGAGGCCCCTGCAGGGGACTTTGTGGAAGATACTAGAAACAAAACCCAGGACTCTCTAGTATACCTCCGGCCCCAAGGTGCAATGTGTTTAATACAGGGATGCAACTCTGAAGAGAGGTCGTTGAACTGGAAAGACATAGCCAATAGGCAGATGCTGTGGTTGTCCATTGCTGTGTAACAAACTCCCTCCCTCCCCAAATACATATCTCTTGAAACATACCTCTAAATAGCCTTTTCCAAAAGGCAAACAAGTTTATGCTGCTCAAAGCAATAAACAAGAGTGCCTGCTGTGGTCCTTCACTGGATATTTTTTAAAATGTCAGCTGCTTTTCATGGACAAAAACATTGTATCTTGCTGCCTGGATTCTCAGTGCTTTCTGGGAATTTTCTTATGATTCGTATTTCCTTTTTCATCAATTTCTTTTCAGGTCACGAAGGGTTAATTTAAAATGGCCTGATCCCTCTGCAGGGGAGCCTGGCCTTTGAGAAACAACTAATTACACTGGCTCGGGCTGAGATCTCTGAGCTCACTTCAAGCTAGATCAGAGATGTCTTTTGAAAATGTATTCATCAGTGGGTGGCTGGGGAGCGGGGAGGGGGTGCTGCTCCCTTAGGACTAATTGGTTGGTTCTGTGCAATGAGAACAATAAACCCAGAACTCAGTGCTGTCGAGTCGATTAGCTTTTGGAATCTGTTCAGTTTTAGGTTTTCATTTTTCATTCTATAGCCAAGACATAGTATCACTAGGAAATTCAATAAATTAATGGACTCTGAAAATAGATAAAATAATTAGTAGGTCATTTCTGGGTGAAAAGAATGTTTGTATTGAAGTTAATAAGACTGACTGTAGGGGCCAGGCAGGTGATACAGAGTGAGACCAGCCAGGCCTGGAGGCACTAGGCAGTGGTGGGACTGAGGAGAACTGGAAAGCACATTCCATGTCTCATGCAGGCTGCTGCTGGACAGCTCCAGCTGACTGTTGCCATGGGGGAATGTGGCTCAGTGTTGTCTTGTTTGCCAGTTTTCTTCACAAGAAGCTGAAAATCTGGATTCTTTTGTGAAACTAGTTGGCAGCTGAATTCAAAATACCCGTGCAGGGCACAAGTCCCTGGCTGGCGCAAATGGTTAAGCACTCAGCTGCTAACCAAAAGGTTGGCAGTTTGAGTCCACACAGAGGTGCCTTGGAAGAAAGGCCTGGCAATCTACTTCCAAAAAATCTGTCATTGGAAACTCTAAGGAGCATAGTTCTACTCTGACACACATGGATGGGGTTATCATGAGTTGGAACTGATGGTAGCTGGTTATGCAAGTCACACAAGACAAAGGTGATATTCCCCACAAGTTTGCAACCTTTGGTCTAGATCGTGAAGTGAAGGAATTATTTTACCTCAGTGATTAACATCTACTTGGGACCTTTATAAAAAGAGGAAAGATTAAATTTTGGGTTCCACAAACTTGGGGCTTTCAAAAAAAATCTTATTGGAAGGAGACTGGCATTTCTAGAACTTTGCTCTTTAAAGACTCTGTGATCAAGTCTGGAAACATAACCTAGGTCTAATCCATAGGCCCAGCAGAGAATGACCACCACAGAAACCACTAAGTGAGCCATCATGGCTGACAGTCAGTTCCAGCCTACGTCACTTTCTCAGCCCTGCATGGAGCTCAGTGGAAGCTGCCGTGTAAGGCTGTGTAGGTTGTGCACTGTTCAACTGTGGAGAGTCTTATTCACATTGTAGACTATGTGAATGGCATCCCATGGGGTTGTGCAGTGTAATCACACCAGCCCTGTCAGAAACCATATGTCACATATTCAAGAATGGACAGTGATATACACGTTTGGATATGTGCTTAGTGTATCTGAAGATGTTTGGATTTAACTCTTCCACTTGACTATGAGTTTCTTGAAAGGAACACCAACTGGAAGTACATCTTTGGAGATTGGGAGGAAAATTATGTTTGGAGGTAGAGATTTGTGCGGCACCAATGACTTTCTGAAGTCATTGGAGTAACTGAGATTGCTAGAGAGAGCAGAGGCAAGGCGAGCCTGGGGTGACGGAGGAAGAGAAGGTGAATTCGTGAAGGAGACTGCGGAGGAATGGTCAGAGGTGTGGAATCAGGACAGGTGTTGTCACAAAAAGCAACTGCCCATGTCTGTCTTGCTCACAAATGCATCCCCATCACGGTCACATAATAAATATTTAAGGAATACATTAACGAATGAAGAGGGGGGCAATGGAAAGTAGAATGCAGACTGAAGAGAGTCCTTTGAGTTGAAGAGGCAATTATAGAGTTGTTGATGACTTTGGGAAGAACAACAGCAGTCTCAATAGTTTTTTTGGAGGTAAAGAGGTATCCATATTGGAGTTCTTAATATGCCACTTAAAATAAACCAAAGACCAAACCTGTTGGCGCCAAGTCCATTTCTACTCATAACGATCCTATAGGACAGAGTAGAACTGCCCCATAGGGTTTCCAAGGAGCAGCTGGTGGATTCCAACCACCGACCTTTTGGTTAGCAGCCAAGCTCTTAACCACTGCATCACCAGGGCTCCACTTAAAATAAAGAGGCATATTTTTCTACCTTTTTAAGTCCTAAGAACAAAAACAAAACAAAATCCACTATTGTCAAGTCAATTCCAGTTCATAATAACCCTGCAGGACAGAGTAGAACTGCCCCATAGGATTACCAAGGCTGTAATACTTAGGGTAGCAGACTGCCACATCTTTCTCCTGTGGAGCTGCTGGTAGGTTCAAACTACTGATCTCTTGGTTACCAGCTGAGAGCTTAATCACTGAGAACACACAGCTTAATCACAGCTCCTTCTAGACAGCAAGGAAGGGGAGCTTTCTGAGGGGTAAGAACTCTGGAGGTAAGCAAGAACAATGAGGGAGGTTCGGTTAAGTCTGACCCTCAATAAAATGAAAGTGGAGGGCACATCATTTTATTTGGTGGGGATTCCAGTTAACATAGAAATAGTTATCAAACCTGGAAAAATGTTCACAACACATTGCTAAGTAAAAAGCAGGCTACGAAATGATATGTACAATTGCTTATTTCTAAGCAAAGTCCATTCTTCCTTCTCTTTCTAAAAAAATGGGCTTTGCTTAGAAATAAACAGATGTATAGAAAATAAAAGATTGCAAGAGCATTCACTAACATGTTTAATGGTTCCCATGGACTTTCTGTGTTGTGTGCTTTTCTGTTTTCTGCATTAAGAATTACTACTTGAGGAGTAAAAAACATACAATGAATATAATTCAATATGAACATTCCCAAAGTGAAGTTTTTGAATAACATGGAAAATGAGGATGATACTTGTTACATGAAAAAGAGGTTACAAAATCTGTTGCATGTGGAATGATGTCACTCTTGTAGCAGTTAACGGGTGTGTGCATCTGTGCATAGGAAAAAATAGTGGCTATCATGTCAGTGAGCCTATGGGTGGTTTTGAAGGGCATAGCTTTTATATTCTTCTTCTGTATTTTCTGATATAATGACCATAATGAGCCTTGTAATAGAATTTTTAAAAATCATAAAAATGTCTATGATAATAACTCTCTGTTACTTGGTAATTAAATTATTAAGAAACACGAATACTCACAGGATGTCAGAATAAGCATGTGGATCCGGGAGCATGTCAGTAAATGTTCTATAAGACTTTACAACGTTAAAATCTTCATATTATATGTTTTTTGTTTCCTGGCTATTTCCACGTGGGAATTATAGTAACCCGTTATTGTCGAGTGGATTTCAACTCATAGAGACCCTATAGGATAGAGTAGAATTGACCCATGGGGTTTCCAAGGGTGTAATATTTATGGAAACAGACTGCCATATCTTTCTCTTGTGGTGTGGCTGGTAGATTCGAACCACCAACCTTTTGGTTAGCAGCAGAAGGCTTAACCACTGTGCTACCAGGGCTCCTTAAAACCCTTTAAAAAATTGAGAAAGCACTAGTTTGATCACATCACTTCCCTGCTTAAAATCCTTCCATGGCTCCCTATTACTTTAAAGTCCAAACTCCCTAACCAGACTTGCAAGGCCTTGAATGACCCAGCCTCAGCCAACCTGGACTCCCCTACAAGCTGTTCTCTCCACCTCTCTCTCCCCGCACCTGACAAACTCCTACACATAGTTGAAGTACCAGCTAAAATGTCACTTGATTTTAACTCTCCCTGCTTCCTCATTTAGTCATTCTTATTTATATATTCCCTTAGCACATTGTACGTTTTCTATTAAAATACTTGTGACACTGCTATTTCTTTTTAGGTGTCCACCTTCCCATTGCATTGTGTCCTCGGCATCTTGCTTACTATGGTATTCTTAATGCTTAACCAACCAGCAGGACAACGATTGTGAGCATGGTGAAGGACTGGGCAGTGTTTTGTTCTCTGGTATATAGGGTTGCTGTGAGTTCGAACCAACTCAACGGCACCTAACAACAACAACAACAATGCTTAACCAGACCAAACCAAACCAGTCACCATCGAGTCGATATCAACTCATGGTGACCCCATGTGTGTCAGAGAACTATGGTCTATAGGGTTTTCAATGGTTGTGGTTTTTCAGAAGTAGATTGCTAGGGCTTTCTTCCAAGATGCCTCTGTGTGGACTCCAACTGCCAATCTTAAGGTTAGCAGCTTAGCATAGTGTCTGCAAAACCATAGGTGCTCAACAGTGATTTTAAGATGAATGCTTAGAGGCAGTACAGAAAAGGAGAGCTCGAAGGTTCTCCTTCATCAAGCAACCTTAGGAGATGGAGTAGGTGGAGTTGGTTATGAAGACCCCCATGGGTCTGAAGTCTGATGGAAGAAAAGCTTAGGGAACCAGCTGGGCTGAGGGCAGTGTCACTAGGTTTAGTAGTACAAAGATCTCTGACCAGGTGATGTTTTAGACTGTTGTTAGTTGCCGTCAAGCTGGCTCCAACTCATGGAGATCTTATGTATAGCAGAACAAAACATTGCCCTGACCTGTACTGTTTTCATGATTGTTGGTACGTTTGTGGTCATTGTCGTGGCTATGGTGTTAATCCATCTCACTGAGGGTTTCCTTTGTTTTCACTGATCCTCTGCTTAACCAAACATGATGTCCTTTTCTAGCAATTGGTCTTGTCATCCTTACTTCTAAGGAGCATTCTAGTTGTATTTCTTCTATGACTGATTTGTTTGTTCTTCTGGCCAACAACCCATTGCTGTTGAGTCAATTCTGAATCATAGAGGCCCTGAAAGACAGAATAGAACTGCCCCATGGGATTCCCAAGGCTGTAAATCTTCATGGAAATAGACTGTCACATCTTTGTCCCGCAGAGTGGCTGGTGGATCCAAACTACTGACCTTTTGGTTAGCAGCCAAGTGCTTAATCCCTGTATCACCAGGGCTCCTTGTTCTTCTGGGAGTACATGGTATTTTCAATATTCCTTGCCAACACCTCAGTTCAAATGCATTAATTCTTGTTTCTGTCTTCCTTTTTTATTGTCCAGCTTTTGCATGCATTTGAGGTGATTGAAAAGACTGTGGCTTGGGTAAAGTGCACCTTAGGCATCCAAGTGATTTTAAAGAGGACTTTGGCAGCAGATTTGCCCAATGCAATACATCATTTGATTTCTTGACTGCTGCTTCCGTGAACACTGGTTTTTGTTCCAAGTAGAACGAAGCCATTGACAACTTCAATTTCTTCTTCATTTATCACGATGTTGTTTGTCAGTCCAGTGGTGAGGAGGAAACCTTATGTTTTAGTTAGGCCTTGAAAAAAGAGATCAAATGGCAGAGGAACCTGCATAGGCAAAAGCCCATAGGCTGGAACGTTTTTGCAACTTTGTGAAGGCCAGCTGTCCGAAGTGGCAAGTGTCTGAAGGGACCAGGATTCGAGGAGGAGGATGTGATGGGGGAAATGGGAGCTGTAGGAAGTGACACAGGAAAGAATTTAGGACCAGATTGCAAAAGCCACCAAACCCACACTTTGGACTTTAAGCAACATGAAGTCATACAAGATTGTTTTCGTTTTGCATGGCGTTTTTAACGAGTGACTTAATAATTGGAAAGAATGTCAATTAGTTGTCTGTCATAACCTGCATGCAACAGGTATAAATTCAACACACACAGATAGGCTGTGAAAAACCCAAACGTGCAGACAGCTCATTTGACCTGAAGTACTAAGTAATTTTATCTGAAAAGTGTTGTAGGAGACAAGCATATAAACAGTGTTTATAGGCAGTATCATTTGGGAGTTGAAACATTTCTGTTTTGCTATAGCTCTTTAAAAATTTTACAGGAAGACTAACATTATAATGCTGATAAGAGGGAATTATTTTAAAAAAATAAAGAAAGAAAGAAATGTAACCACCGGTTGAATGCAGGAGGATATAACGTGTCCTGTGCTAGGGAATTGCTAGAATGGGAGTTCTTTTAAAAAAAAAAAAAATTGATGAAAATAATAAGGCTCATTGTTTAAAAAAAAAAAAGAAGGAAAGGAAACAGTACAAAATAGCTTTGAAGAAAGAACAATTTTCACACCTAACTTCTTCCTATCCTCAATCCTGTTTCTCAGAGGCAACCAGTTTTAACTCTTTTTAGCTATTCCTTTTAGTGATGATCTGCCTATCTCTAAATAATGTGCAAAAAAAAAAAAAACCAAAAGCAAACAAAAAAAAAAAACCAAATTATTTTTCGAATTATCATTTATAGCTCTATCGACTGCCAAGTATGGTTGACAAGAATCTAACTCATTTTTTTACAACATCTCTCCTTCTCGATCCCATCTTCCTGCTGTAATGATCTTATTATATGTACAGGTAGTCCCCGACTTATGAGGGAATTTTGTTCCAATGACTCTGTCGTAAGTCGGTTCTGACATATGTCAAATACCTTATTTCAAATTAAAAACTGCTGCTTGTTATGGTATGAAATGCTGTATAAGATCATGCTATAGGCCTGGTCTGGGATGAAATTGGTGTTCGTGTCCTAACAATGAACGTAGAATCACAACAGCTGCTGGGCTCGGGTGCAGTTCAATTGTCGTATGCTGTTAGAGCTGAACATTGGCCAACTTTCTATCCATTACAACTCCTGATACTGACACTGACATCATTACAGACCAGGACATAGCCTGCTACATGGCCTTGTTTCAAACAGTAAATCATAAAGTTGAACATCTGCGAGGGAATATCTGAGAATGATAACATCAGCTAATTACGTGCTACGACATGGTACGTAGTACATATTACTAACGATAAGATATACAAAAAAAGTTTAAAAAAAGGACAGGTCATAAGTGCGAGTCCTCATAATTGAATACATTGTAAATCTGGGACTATCTGTACTTACCTTTGAAATTTTGGATTCAAGCTTAGGCTAAAATTCTAAATTCAAGGCTCTTGTAAATGCAAGGCCTGGTGTGTCCTGAGCTCTCCTATGACAACCCTGAGGTAGGAGCTGGATGGCCGTGGGCCAGTGAGCAGCAGGTGAGGAAGGACACAACCCTGGAGACACCTCAGGCCTCTCTTTCTCTTACAGTCCCCATCCAAAGCATCATACAGATGCTCTTGGCTCTTCCTGCAAAAGACATCCAGGGTTGACCACATCTCACTGCCTCCAGTGCTTCCATCCAGTCTAACCCCCTTCACCTCTTGCCTTTATTGCTGTATCACCTTCTGACTGGTCACCCTCCTTCTGCTCTTGCCTCTCTGCTGAACAATGTAAGTAGGGGAGGGAGATGCCACTTCTCTGCTGAAGTGGTTCCCCATTGCACTAAGAGTCAAAGCCAACTCCTGGCCGCAGCCCACAGCTCCTCCTGGATTCCATCTCTGACCACTTATCCCCTTGTTCACTCTGCCCCACGCTGGCATTGATGTTCCCTGCCCATTCCATGCACTCTCCTCCTCAGGGCCTGTGCCCTCTGATCCCTCTGCCCATAATGTTCTTTCCCCAGCCATCTCCATGGCTTATTCCCTTTCCCGAGCTGCACTGGAAGGAGTGGGTGGGACAGACGACTCTTTCACGAAGTCTGGCAGTGAGGAGGGAGGACAATAGGACGCTGGCAACTGGCAGGCCCAGGGACGCTTTTAACAAGTAGATGGCCCCAGGCATGATTTTTGGTTACAGTAGAAGGAGTTGCTGGAAAGAAAGCGAGGAAAAGTTAATGTAGAGAGAATGTCCCAGAGGAGGGAGAGGGCAGAAGATCAAAAGCATGAGTGGATGGAATAAAATTAACAAATTCATGCCTGAAAGCCATAATTTTCTCTGTGCAAAAAAAAAAAAAAAAAGGCAAGGTCTGTTCCAAGGGGACTGGGGCTAACTCAGGGGGCAAAAGGAGATGAATCACATCAGCTGCTGGGGGCACTAGGAGAGGGAGATAACCAGGGGCGTGCAAGGGGCCGCCTGAATGCCGAGGGACCAAGCAAGGCTGGAGACTTTGGATTTGAAGTGTCCTCCTTTTTTTTTTTTTCCTGTACAGGCCTGCGTGGTATATATTTTTCCCTAGCAATGCTCAGGAGTCCTTGGATGGTAATAGTAATAGTACAGTAGACCCCCGTATCCACGGGGGATACATTCCAAGATTTTCCCAGCAGATACCTGAAACCATGGAGAGTACCAAATATATATATACTACGTTTTTTCCTATACACACATACCTGTGATAAAGTTTAATTTATAAATTAGACACAGTAAGAGATTAACAACAATAACTAATAATAAAATAGAACAATTGAGAAGTAAAATAAGGGTTACTGGAATACAAGCACTGTGATTCTGAGACAATGGATCTGATAACCAAGACTGCTTCTAAGTGACTTAAGGGCGGGAATTGTATACAGCATGGATTTGCTGGACCCAGGGATGATTACCTCCCGGTGGGACAGTGTGAGGTGCCTCATGCTACTCAGAATGGCATGCAATTTAAAACTTATGGATTGCCTATTTTTGGAATTTTCCATTTAATATTTTCAGACTGTGGAAGACTGAGGGTAACTGAAATTGTGGAAAGGGGAAACCGGGATAAAGAGGGACTACTGTAGCAATAACAATAATAACTAACATTTTTAAAAAATGTTATTTTTTGTTGTTGAGAATATACACAGCAAAACATACACCAATTCTGAGGGGTAAGACAGTACACAATACTGGGGAAGTCAGCACAACTTGACCAAGGCAAAGTCATGGAAGCTTCATAGATACATCCAAACTCCCTGAGGGTCTGAATTACTGGGCTGAGGACTGGAGACCATGTTCTGGGGGACATCTAGCTCAATTGGCATAACATAGTTCATAAAGAAAATGTTCTACATCCTGCTTTGGTGAGTAGCGACTGAGGTCTTAAAAGCTTGCGAGTGGCCATCTAAGATACTCCACTGGTCCTATCCTGTCTGGAGCAAAGGAGAATGAAGAAAACCAAAGACACAAGGGAAAGATTAGTCCAAAGGACTAGTGGACCACAAGCAATACAGCCTCCACCAGACTGAATCCAGGACAACCAGATGGTGCCTGGCTACCACCATCAGCTGCTCTGGACAAGAATTACAATGGAGGGTCCTGGACAGAGCTGGAGAAAAATGTAGAACAAAATTCTAACTCATAAAAAAAGACCAGACTTATGGATCTGACTGAGACTGAAGAAACACCAAGGCATGGCCCCTGGACACCCTTTTAACCCAGTACTGAGGTCACTCCTGAGGTTCACCCTTCAGCCAAAGATAAGCAAGGTCCATAAAGCAAAAAAGGACTAAATGGGTACACCAGCTCAGGGGCAAGGACTAGAAGTCAGGAGGAGACAGTAAAGCTAGTAATGGGGAACCCAAGGTTGAGAAGGGGAGAGTGTTGACACGTCCTGGGGTTGGCAACAGATGTTACAAAACAATACGTGTATTGTTTAATGAGAAACTAATTTGCCGTGTGAACCTTTATCTAAAGTACAAAAAATAAAAAATAAATAAAAAGGAAAATATACAACAACCTAACTGTTTCTCCATGTACAATTCAGTGACCCTGATTACATTCTTCGAGTTGTGCAACCCTTCTTACCCTCCTTTTCTGAGTTGTTTCTCCCTCATTAACATAAACTCACTGTCCCCTAAACTTCCTATCTAAACTTTCAAGTTGCTGTTGTCACTTTGATCCCATATAGATAATTCCTAAATGAGCATAATGATCATGGAAGACATTTTTTACTAGTTAAACTAATCTATTGTTTGGTTTTAAGAAGATGTCCAGGAATATTTTTGTTTAAGTTTTAAAGATTATTTCAGGGCAAGGTTTCAGGGGTTCACCCAGCCCCCTTGACTCCAGAAAGTCAAGTCCATGAGAACTTTTAAATTCTGTTCTGCATTTTACCCCTTTTGATCAGAATTCTATAGAATCTTTGATCAAAATGTTTAATGATGGTAGGCAGGCACCATCCAGTTCTTCTGGTCTTATGGCTAAGGATGCAGAAAAAGAACCAAACCAGCTCCCAAGAAGTCAATTCCAACTCATGGTGACCCATGTGTGCTAGGGTAGAATTGTGCATCATAGAGTTTTCAATGGCTGATCTTTTGAAGTAGATTGCCAGGCCTTTCTTCTGAGGCACCTCTGGGTGGACTCAAACCTCCATCCTTTCGGTTAGCTCTATTCGTACCACCCAGGGACAACATTTAATAGTGCATTATTATTTTTCTCATTTTACAGATGAGGAAATCAATTGACAGAGAGGTTACACAGCCCATTAGTGGTAGAGCCTGAATCTAACCACAGGCAATCACTACACATCTTCGGGTTCAGAGTTGAAAATTTGCTGAGATGGTGGACGATAGACTGAGATATTGAGGGGTGGTGGGAGTGATGCTCCAAGGAGAGGCTAAGCTGGGAAATAATACTACTGTTGAGATTATTGATAATAATTATTATTTTTAGAAGTGAAGCCAGGATGGAGGTTGGGACTGGAAGGTACTAGAAATAGGCCTCCAGTGGATTTATAAAACAATTGAAACAAGGTGCTCATAAGTGTATTAGTTAGTGTATAGGATAAGCCACTGCAACAAAGAGGCCTCAAAATACATAGATTTATACCAAATGGAAGTTTCTTCCTCACGTAGCAGTCGAGATGTGTTAGGTGGGTGGCACATCTAGCATTTTGCTCTGGCCCTGGGAGCATGGCGCCACTGAGCAGTTTCTATTAACCCAATAAGGTCCAACATCCTTCCTCAAGCACAGTAATGTGTTAATTAAAAGATTAAGGAACATGACTTGTATTTTTGAGCTGATATTATGGTAAAGTTATTTAAAAGAGGGTGCAATGTCAGTGCTTGCCATAGGTGTCATTTTCTCTGGATACACCGCTGGCTGTATCAGGTTAACAGAAACTGCTCAGTGGCGCCATGCACCCAGGGCCAGTGCAATGCCTGCCATACCCTAGTTATGCCTATGGTGCCTCTACCATTCTCAGCACACGGATTCCATCTTTTTATCCCACTCTTCTACTTGTTGCCATCTTCCAGCCAGTGGGAAGGGGGAGAGCACAGGGCAGTGCAGGCCTATCCTTTTTAGAATCTACAGCTGAGTGCCCAATATGGTAACCGCCAGCCATATGTGCCCTTTGGGCACTTGATATGTGGCTAGTGAGACTGAGGCAGTCAACTTTTAATTTTAGTTAGTATAATTTTAGGTTAAAAACTGATACTCTATTTAGTTATTGTAAACCCTGGTGGCATAGCAGATAAGTGCTGCAGCTGCTAACCAAAAGGGTGGCAATTCAAATCCTCCAGGCACTCCTTGGAAACTCTATGAGGCAGTTCTACTCTGTCCTATAGGGTCACTATGAGTTGGAATAGACTTGACGGCAGTGGGTTTGGTTTTTTGTTTTTCAGTTATTGGAACACGTTTAAGTATGTTTGGAATAACTCGGATACATGAATGTATTTTTTTCAACTGTAAACTTTAAGAAATCTAAATACAGATCAATATTTCTGATGACAATTTAGCATCTTAACTGAGGTGTGCTATAAGTGTAAAATAGTCACCATGTTTTAAAGACCAAGAATGGAAAAAAGAATGCAAAATATCTCATTAATAATTTTTTTTAGGTTGATTCCATGTTGGAGTGGCAACATGTTGGATATATTGAGTTAAATAAAATACATTACTAAAATTAATTGCACCTGTTTTTACTGTTAAAAATATGGCTCGTAGAAAATTCAAAGTTATGTACGTTGTGAACATTATATTTCTATCGGACAACGCTGGTCTAGACCCCTGGAAAACATACACATCACTTAAACTCACATCCCATTGGCCAGAAATTAATCACAGAATGATACCAACCTGCAAGGGAGGCTGGGAAATACAGGTGCAGTCTCTAGCTAAGCAGCCACGTGTCTAAGATGCAGAAAAGCAGCAGTGGTGGACAGCTAGCAGCCTCTGCTGTAGAAGGACTGGAGATTGTGATCAGAGATGTTACAGGGATGACAAGGTCCAGGATATAATAGAGTGTGGGTAAAGTTTAATCCAGAGGAGGAAGGTAAGAAATTATGAGTAGCTATCTCCTCATTATATGCAAGATACTTATTTTCCTGTTTACTCTATCAGAGAGACATACATACATTTCTTTTCAATAACTATATTGATACTATTACAAAGTTGTACCTTAAATTTTGACCCCCAAACCTAAACCAAATCCATTGCCATTGAGTTGATTCCTACTCATGGCGACCCCACGCACTCCATAGAGTTTTCAATGGTTGTAATCTTATGGAAGTAGATCGCCAGGCCTTTCTTCGCACTGGGTAGATTCAAACTGCCAATCTTTCCATTAATAGTTGAATGCAAACCCAGGGACCTCTAAATTTTGATTTCGCATTAGAATTTTATGTACATAGTCATATGATCCTTATAAAAACCAGTACCCAGCACAATGGCTGGCCTATTGTAGATCCTCAACAAACGTTTGTTGTGTAAATTAATGAATGAATTAGGGCGTTTAGATGACGATAAAAGAAAAGAAGCAGAATACACAATTTATTCATTCAACAAACACTTGGGCACTTACTATATGCCAGGCATTGTTCTAGGCATTGAGGATACAACAATGACTAAAACAGACAAAAATTCCTCTTCTCTGGTTGTGGGGTGGGAGAGCTTGCATAAAATAAGCAAATAAGCATATAGATATATAATATGATGTCAGTTCACAATAAATACTAAACCAAATCCATTGCTGTCAAGTCAATTCCGACTCATGCTGACCCTATAGGTCAGAGCAGAACAGCCCCATAGAGTTTTCTAGGCTGTAATCTTTACAGAAGCAGATTGCCGAGTCTCTTCTCCCACAGAGTGGCTGGTGATTTTGAACCACTGTCCTTTAGGTTAGTAGCTGAGTGTTTAACCACTGCGTCACCAGGGCAGTGAGTACTACAGATAAAAATAAAAGAGAATGGAGAGATCGAGAGTGGTGGTGTGGCCGCATTTCAGATTGAGTGACCAGGGAAGGATTCTTTGAGGAGGTGACATTTGTGCACAGACCTGAGTGAAGTGAGTGAGCTAGATGCGGGATGTCTGTGGGAAGAACATTACAGGCAGAGGGAATAGTATGTGCAAAGGTCCGGAGACCAGAATGTATTTGTGTTATTTGAGTAACAGCTAGAAGGCCAGTGTGGCTGGAGAGGAGTGGATGAGGGTGAGGGTGACAAAAGAAGCCAGAGCCACAGCCAGGGGCCAGGCCACTCAGATTCATTAGATTTTCTTCCTGTGGGAAGGAGGCCACCAGAAGTGTGTTCATCTTTGAATCTGTTTAAAATTACTTTTGTACCTTTTGTAAGCCATTTCTCCCACAGGAGGCTGGGAGGTGTGCCCAGCATTGTGAATATAAGCCCAGAAGGGGTGAGAGCCAAGCCTTCTCTGACTTTTGCTAATGTGTTTTCAGAAATTGGTTTACTTAGCTATGTTTAGCCTCCCTGCACTTTCTCTTTGGCTGACCAAAGAGAGAGCAAAGTGCTGTTTTGGGCTCCCTTCCAGACTTGGAATTAGTTTGTTTTCTCTCCTTTATCACAAACATCCTGCTGCCCTTTGACAGTACTCCTGGTAATGAAACCTTTTTGTTTTGTTATATTTTAATCTGCTTAGTGCATGTGGCTTGTCTATCTGGCCCCACAAATCACTGGTCATCACCACAGGCAATGGTCTGTGTCCAGCCAATTTCACAGACAAACACCTCTTTCCTGGTCACAGTCCCTGACGTGGGGAAGTCTGATTTACAAAGTCAATAAAAATGCATTCAAGGAATTAGTGGGCTCTGCTGGCTTAATATATGAGATTAAAATCTCCAATTTGGGGACAACAAGAAGTCATTTAACACACATAAGCTGGCAAGTGGGTTATGGAAATGTCAGCTGGTCAGGGTCAGGCACCACTAGAAAGGGGATTTATTGGGAGACAAAGAGGCTAATTGATTAATTGCCTCCAGTGCCTTTCTCAGCATGACCGGGGGAACAGATACCATAGTTCATTATTGGGAATTTTGGACAGCAGGCAGTTTTTCACAATGGAAAAATATCTAGAACAAAAAAGTTATGGTATTTTAAAAGAAAAAAAAATTAAAAGTTTTCCTCATAACCAAATTAATAGGTGTTCATTTTAGATGTTGTAGGTGGCTTGAAGACCCCTGGTGGCAAAGTGCCTGAGAGCTTGGCTGCAAACTGAAAGGTCAGAGGTTTGAAACCACCAGCAGGTCTGAGGGAGAAAAACTTGGTGAACTACTTTCACAAAGATTACAGCCTTGGAAACCTTATGGGGCGGTTCTACTCTATCCTATAGGGTCACTATGAGTTGCAATCAACTGACCACAATGGGTTTGGTTTGGTTTTATAGTGTATGTTATTGTTGTGTGCTGTCAAGTTGATCCCGACTCATAGTGATTCCATGTGACAGAGTAGATCTGCTCCATGGAGTTTTCTTGGCTGCAGTCTTTATGGAAGCAGATGACCAGGCCTTTTCTCCCAGGGAGATGCTGGGTGGGTTCAAACCACCAACCTTTTGGTTAGCAATTGAGTGCTTTTGTGCAAAAATGGATTATATTATTTTATGTCATGCTTTTTTCTTAATATAGCATAAATATTTGCCTTAAAACAGATTAAAATAGATAATTCTAGCTTTTGACTCAGCCACTAATGCAAAAAATGAAGAAATTGAAGATTTTTACCAACTTCTGCAGTCTGAAATTAATGAAACACATAATCAAGATGCATTGATAATTACTAGTGATTGAAACAAGAAAGACGGAAATGAAGAACAAGGATTGGCAACTTGAAAATATGGCCTCGGAGATAGAAATGATGCCAGAGATGGCACGATAGAATTTTGCAAGACCAGCAGCTTATTCATTGCAAATACCTTTTTCAACAACATAAATGGTGACTCTACATGTGGACCTCGCTGGATGGAATACATAGGAATCAAATCAACTACATCTGTGGAAAGAGACGACAGAGAAACTCAATATCATCAGGCAGAACAAGGCCGGGGCTGACTGTGGAATAGACAATCAATTGCTCATATGCAAGTTCAAGCTGAAGTTGAAGAAAATTAGAATAAGTTCAGGAGAGCCAAAGTATGACCTTGAGTATATCCCACCTGAATTTAGAGACCATCTCAAAAATAGATTTGATGCATTGAACACTAATGACCGAAGACCAGATGAGTTGTGGGATGACATGAAGGACATAAACATGAGGAAAGCAAAAGGTCATTAAAAGACAGGAAAGAAAAGGGCAAAACTGATGTCAAAAGAGACTCTGAAACTTGCTCTTGAACCTTGAATAGCTAAAGCAAACGGAAGAAATGATGAAGTAAAAAAGCTGAACAGAAGATTTCAAATGGCTGCTGGAGAAGACAAAGTAAAAGTATTACAATGAAATGTGCAAAGACCTGGAGTTAGAAAATCAAAAGGTAAGAACAAGGTTGGCATTTCTCAACCTGAAAGAGCTGAAGAAAAAATGCAAGCTTTGAGTTGCACTATTGAAAGATTCTATGAGCAAAATAGTACACTAATTAGGAAGCATCAAAAGAAGATGGAAAGAATACAGAGTCACTGTACCAAAAAGAAAAGATGCAATCACTTAAGGAGGTAGCATATGATCAAGAACTGATGGTATTGAAGGAAGAGGTCCAAGATGCACTGAAGGCACCAGTAGCTATTAGAAGGTAGTATAACGTACCGAAAATAATTGGTCAACATTCAACCATTTCCAAACCCAAACCAAACCCACTGCCGTTGAGTCAATTCCAACTCATAGCGACCCTATAACACAGAGTAGAACTGCCCCATAGAGTTTCCAAGGAGCACCTGGTGGATTTGAACTGCAGACCTTTTGGCTAACAGCCGTAGCTCTTAACCACCACACCACCAGGGTTTCCTCAACCATTTCAGAAAGTTGCGTATGATAAAGAACTGATGGCATTGAAAGAAGAAGTCCAAGTTACATTGAAGGGGATGATGAAAAACAAGGCTTCAGGAATTGATGGAATACCAATTGAAATGTTTCAACAAGATCGATGCAATGCTGGAGGTACTCACTTGTCTATGCCAAGAAATTTGGAAGACAGCTACCTGGCCAGCCAACTGGAAGAGATCCATATTTGTGCCCATTCCAAAGAAAGGTGATCCAGCAGAATGCAGAAATTTTGGAACAATATCATTAGTATCACATGCAAGTAAAATTTTGCTGAAGATAATTCAAAAGCGGTTGCAGCAGTACATCTACAGAGAACTACCAGAAATTCAGGCCGGATTCAGAAAAAGACACAGAATGAGGGATATCGCATTGTTTTCTTCTGTTGTACATACATAGGGTCGCTTTGCCTTTGGGAAGATTTCAGATGATATTTTTGGTCTAAGGTTCAAAGATTAGCTCACAGCAATAGTTTCAGGGGTTCTTGCACTCTCCATGGTTGTAGAATCACAGGTGTCGTTTCTTTCTTTCTTTTTTTATAAAGCTAGTTTTACGTTTTTTCCCCCAGCCTGTATTACTTTTATAATAGAAAAAACATATATAGATGTCTATTTTTTATACTTTCATCTGGTCATCAAATATTTAACGCTACTTTTAAAATTAAAACATTAATTAATGTATATGTCAAAGTAGTCAATAAAACCAAACGGTATACAATGAAAAGTTAGTGTCTCTCCCATTCCCGAAGCCTCTCCTTCCCCGGTTCCTTCCCTAAGAGGCGACCACTATGAGCAGTTTCTTATACATCCTTGTAGAAGTGTTTTGTGTATATAAACATGTACACACAAATGAAAGCATACTCTGTACACAGCTCAGCATCCCCCTACAACATAATGTACCTTGGAGAACTTTCTAAATCATGACATATAGATCAACTTTATTCTTTTCAGTGCCTAAATAGTGTTTTATTTTATGGCTATACCCAACCGATGGGCAGTTTTTCATCATGGCAAACACTGTTCTAATGAGCATCATTATAGTCATTTTCTAAAAACATGTGCGAGAATGTTTGTTGGATAAATTCCTAGAAGTAGAACTGCTGAGTCAATGAGTAAGTGTATTTTATTTTTCCATCTTTCTTTTTCAAATATAATTTCATTTTGTTGTTGAGAATACACAGTGAAACATTACCAATTCAACCATTTCTACGTGTACCACTTAGTGACATTGATTACATTCTTCAAGTGGTGCAACTATTCTCATCCTTTTCTGAGTTGTTCCTTCCTCATTCAGATACACTCACTGCCCCCTAATGTTCCTATCTAATCTTTCAAGTTGCTGTTGTCAAATCTTTCAAGTTGCTGTTGTCAATTTGATCCCATATAGGCAGCTCTTAAAAGAGCATAATACTCAAGGGAGGCCTTTTTTTTACTAGTTCAGCTGAACTATTATTTGGTTTTAAGAAGACTTCAGGGGATATTTTTGGTTTAAAGTTTAAAAATTAACTCGGGGCTATAGTTTTATAGTTTCAGGGGTTCATCCAGCCGCCCCTGACTCCAGGAAATCTGGGGTCCATGAGAATTTGAAATTCTGTTCTGCATTTTCCCCCTTTTCATCTGGATTTCTCTATGGAATCTTTGATCAAAACGTTCAGTAATGGTTGCTGGGCACCATCCAGTTCTTCTGGTCTCATGGCAAAGGAGGCAGTTGCTCCTGGAGGCAGTTAGCCACGTGTCCCATGTTCTCCTCTTATTCTTGACTTTCCTTCCTTTGTTGCTCCAGGCAAATAGTGACCAATTGTTGTGCCTTCAATGGCTGCTTGCAAGCTTTTAAGACCCCAGGCACTACACAACGAACTAGGAGGTAGAACAGAGGCACAGTACATGTTAGTAGGTCAGTTAACTGGGATGTCACATGAAACCATGACCCCGAAACTCCAAATCAAGAAACCAAATCCAATGAGGTGTTTGGTTGTACATACGCAGCCTCAGCAGCTACTCTTTTTGGTCATTGTTGTAAATATATCTGTCACCCAACTTTTGCCAATTCAACTTTTTACACGTGTACAACTCACTGACAGCAATTACGATAATTGGCTGTGCAGCCCTACTTTAATCAATGCAGTTTTTCTATCACCATTAACCTCCCCTTTCCCCTTCCCTTCCAACCTTGGTAACCACTAATAAAATTAGGTCTCTACACACTTGCCTATGTAAGTGTATTTTAAATTCTGGTAGATATTTTCAAACTGCTCTCCAAGGAGGAGTCTGTATGCCTACATCCCACACCTTTGTAATACATTGTTTTACTGAAGTCTTCATTTTTGCTGATCTGGTGGGTGAAATGTGTAGCTCATAGATGCTTTAGATCGTGTATTGTTAAAAAAAAAAAAGTTGGCTATGAAGGGACGAGTAATGACAAAACAGGGTTGAGATTTTGTATTTGTCTACCTTTCCTGTCTCCTTTCCTCTTTCCTCGCTTCCTTCCTTCCTTTCAGTGTGAGATGAATGTATCTACAGAGACTAAAGGGAAGAGCTGAGGAAGAAGTAGAGGCAGGAAAAAATTCAGAGAGCATCCTCTCAATGAGGCTGGAGGGAATAGAATCTTGTCTCACTTCTTCAGGAAGCTCGTTCACCTAACAAATACTCTTGAACACCTAGTGAGATATTTTCATTGCTGTAAGTCGCTGTCAAAATGATTCTGACTCATGTCGACCTCATGTGTGGAGAATAGAGCTGCTCCATAGATTTCCAAGGCTGTGACCTTTCAGAGGCAGGTCACCAAGCCTGTTTTCTGAGGCTCCTCTGGGTGGGTTCAAACCACCAACCTTTGGGCTAGTAGTCAAGCTCTTAACTGTTTGTGCAGCCCAGGGACTCCGACTAAGAATTGTCATTCATTCTTCTCCGCCTCCCGCTGAGGGCTGAGGGGGAGAGTGTACTTTCCCTCCCTATTGTTGTTGGGCTTGGCCAAGTGACTTGCTTTGGCCAGTGGAATATTAGCAGATTAGATGTGAGCAGAGGCCTTTAACTTGCTTGCTTGCACTATTTGACTTGACTCCATATCACTTGTGTTCTACAATGAGAAGATCTTTCTCCTGCACAGCCACTGGCCCTTCATCCTGGGTCGCAGAACAAAGACATTTGTTCAGATTTGAGCTCACCTGAGCCTGGAACCAAGCTCCGCTAACCTGCAGCCTGAGCTGCTATTGCCCATTGCTGTCAAATCAATTCTGACTCATGGCGATGTCACATGTGTCAGAGTAGAACTGTGCTCCATTGGGTTTTCAATGGCTGATTTTTTCCAGAAGTAGATTGCCAGGACTTTCTTCCAAGGTACCTCTGGGTGGATTTGAACCGCCAACCTTTTGGTTAGCAGCCTAGTGAGTTAACTGTTTGTACCTCCCGAGGACTCCAAAATACAGTAGGCACTGTGTGAAGCACTTTACAGGCAGTGCCTTGCATAAGCCTCATAAAAATCCTAAGATTTTACAGATGAGGAAACTAAGGCTCAGGGAAGATCCGTGCCTCGCCCGAGGTTAGGCTTGCTGGGTAAAATTCAGATGCCCAGTTACATTTGAGTTTCAGACAAACATCTCCCATACTTACACCACCAATGATCTGAAATTCCAATTTAACTGTGTGTTCTGTGTTTTTATCAGCTTAATCTGACCACCGAAGGTCACACAACAAGGAAAAGGAAGGACTAGTACTTGAGTCTAACCAGTCTGACTCCAGGCAAGGGTCCCTAACAATTATGCCAAGGTCACCCAGCTGGCATTCGAACCCAAATATGTCTGATTGTAAAGATGGAGCTTGCAACCATACCACCACCACGTATGACGACAGAAATATTCACAAGGTTAACAAGCAGTGAGCTCTCAAATGCCCCTTGGAGTCACATATTCTTCAGACCTTATTGGCCCGCTAGGGCCAATGTACCCAAATAGGCAGGCCCTCTGAGAAGTGAGCTGGGTGTGTGTGTGTGTGTTTGTGTGTGTGTGTGTGTGTGTGTGTGTGTGTGTGGATGGAGGCAGGAGGGAAGTAGAATCGGCCACCTTTGCCCTCCAGGTGCTGAGAAGCCGGCAGCTAAGCAGCGAAATGAGTGGCTCATATCTGGGTTGCTCCTTCTGGAGGGAAATCAATGATTTAGTTAAAGGCTCCCAGGCCCCGTGCTGTGGATTGGGCCATCCTGGTGGAGCTGCTCTGCAGAGCCTTTTTATAAACCAGCAACAATTTACATTCCAAATGAAGTCTTAATAAACTGCCGCTGCAGCCCTGCTAGGAGTAGGCCGGGTAAACACTTTCCTTTAACAAAGCACACGCGCACTGGTCTCAGCAGGGCTGAGTCTTTGTCCATGGAGCCTCTTGGCCTCTCAGTCTGGACCTGGGGCTGGGGAGGGGCCCCTGCACAGTGTATTTGAGTGAGGGTTTACCTGCTGCAGTTCTTCTAGGTGTAGCTCTTGGTCTTTAGATTCTGGGGCGAAGGAGGCTTAGATTTCAGCCAGGTTGAACCTGCATTGGATCCTGGAATTCTTGCATCCCCAGCGATGCATCCATGGCCCTTCCTGCTGTCCCAGGGGGACTGTGATGTATAATTGCTAGGAAATCTGGCCTGGGGTCAGACCAGTTGGACTCAAGCACTAGCTCTACCTCTTCCTTGTTGTGTGACCTTCGGTAGGCTTACTTAACCTCTCTGTGCTTCATTTTACCATTTGTAAAAAATGAGGATAATAATAAAATCCCGCCAAACTTATTGCCATCATATCTATTCCATCTCATAGCAACCCTATAGGGCAGAGTAGAACTGCCCCCATAGGGCTTCCAAGGAGCGCCTGGTGGATTTGAATTGTCAACCTTTTGGTTAGCAGCCAAACTCTTAACCACTACACCACTAGTGTTTCCAAGGGGATAATTATAGTACCTACCTTTTAAAGTTGTTGCACAGTACCTGGTATAGAGTAAGTGCTCAATAACAACCATTATTATGATTTTACTATTAAAATGGCATTGTATTATATGTAATGACTATAAAGTTCTTAGCCATAATAAAGCCTTAACCCATTGCCACAGAGATGATTCCGACTCATAGCGGCACTATAGACAGAGTAGACTGCCCCATAGAATTTTTAAGGAGCTTCTGGTGGGTTTGAACTGCCAACCTTTTGGTTAGCAGCCTTAGCTCTTAACCACTAGACCACCAGGGTTTCCAATAAAGGCTTAATAAACATTATAATATTTGTATTATTATATTTAGTATGTGTTACAGATTGAATTATGTCTCCCCAAAATACGTGTTGTAAATCCTAACCTCTATGCCTGTGGTTATAATCCCATTTGGGAATGAGTTTTCTATTATGTTAATGAAGCAGGATTAGTGTAGGATGTGCCTTGAGTTAAACTCTTATGAGAGAGAAAAAGAGCAGACTAGGCAAGCAGAGATGGGGGAAGAGAGAAGCCAAGCCACATGAAGATCACTCAGGAGCAGAAGCTCAAAGAGACAAGAACCTTCCTCCAGAGTCAACAGAGAGAGAAAGCCTTCCCGTAGAGCTGACACCCTGAATTTGGACTTCTAGCCCCCTAAACTGTGAGAAAATAAATTTCTGTTTGTTAAAGCGTTTGTGGTATTTCTGTTATAGCAGCACTGGATAACAAAGACAGCAAGGTCATACGTATTGATAAGCTGTAAAATTACTTTGGCTGTAAATTCTACTTTTTGCCCTCATGCTACCCCTCTTGAAGCTAAACAGAATAAATTTAATCCTTACAACTCTCAAATATTTGCCCCACTCCCCACTCCCAGTTGTGCCCTAAATTCTCTTTCTTTCAGGCAAACTGGACCAATTCCTTCAGCTATTAATGCTAAGACATGAGTTCCTTTCCTATCAAGCCTCAGGTTTAAATGCAGAGCATAACACTTATCTTCCAGGAGGAAAAAAGTTAGCATATATTAAAGCTCCTGGCATGTTTCTGGAGCCCTGGAAGCACAGTGGTTAAGCGTTCAACCAAAAGGCCAGCAGTTCGAATCCACTAGCCACTCCTTGGAAACCCTGTAGGGCAGTTCTACTCTGTCCTATAGGGTCGCTGTGAGTCAGAATAGACTCAAAGGCAACTGGTTTTTGGTTTGGCATGTTTCTAAAGATCCCTAGTGGTGCAGTGGTTAAGCGCTTAGCTACCAACCAAAAGGTCAGCAGTTTGAACCCACCAGCTCCTTACAGGAGAAAGATGTGGCAGTCTGCTTCCGTAAAGATTACAGCCTTGAAAACCATATGGGGCAGTTCTACTGTGTCCTCTATAGGGTTGCTTTAAATCAGAATTGACTCAACAACCGGTTGGTTTTTTGGTTTGGGCATGTTCCCAGCACAAGCTAGGCGCTCTTCCTTCTGCCCTTCATATAGAGCAGATTGTCACTGTCGCCATTCCAGTGAGTCAGCTTAGCTAGTGCTTAAGAACACAAGCTTTGGAGTCAGATTGTCTGGTCCCCAAATTGGTTCTACCAAAACTGTGCCTTGGCCAAATAACTTTACTTCTCCTTGCCTCACTCACCTCACCTGTAAAATGGGAATAAGAGCTCTGTGCACTTGCATTGATTAACTGAGCTGACTCATGTAAAGCCTCTAGAATAGTGCCAGGCATGTGCTAGCCTCTCAATAAGTCATTAACAAAAAAACAAACAAACAAACAATCCCACTGCCCTCAAGTCAGTTTTGACTCATAGTGACCCTATAGGACAGGGTAGAACTGCCCCATAGGGTTTCCAAGGAGCCCCAGGTGGATTCAAACTGCCAACCTTTTGATTAGCAGCCATAGCTCTTAACTGCTACGTCACCAGGATGTCCCAATCAGTCATAGGCTGTTATTATTTCATGGAAGGCACACAGAACTAAAGACAACACTCAAGAAGAGAGAACTATCTCCAGCCCCATTTTTCAGCCCAGAATCAGGCCAACATCCTCCCCTGCGGGCTCATTCTGAGTTTAAGATCTTTTCCACACAAGCATCACCACTCTCACCTTGTCGTCCACTAGCTAGGGTCTCCTTTGGACTCAAGTAAAGGCCTTCACATTAATCCCTATTTAATTTCATCTTGCTAGTTTTGTGCTGCGATTCCAATTGTTCCAGAATCTTTTGGATGTTCAGTTTGTCAGCCGGCATTGGCCAAATCGCTCCCAGTACCCTGGCTCATGGACTACATGGATGTTATAAAACCAGGAGGAAGATCCAGAGCTTGTAGTGGACTTTGGTTGCTTCTGCCTGCCCAGAATTCACGCCACATGTTTTGGTAACTGCACTTCAATATTTTTTTAGAGAACCTCCTCTCTCCCATGACCCATTGTTCTGGTGGGGCTGTCAATCAAGGTGTCAAAGATGACACAGGTCCCAAGCTGGCTCAATTAAATTCTATATTTCTCTGAAATTTAACTATTAGGAAGAATGTCACAAGCACACCTGCACACCCTCCCCTTCAAAAAAAAAAAAAAAATTGGAAAGAAAGAAAAGAGAAAATAAAAATAAATTAGAAAATTAGAGCTGGTACCTCCTCAGAACAGAAAAGAGACTGCTCACTGGTTCCTACACTAAATTTGTGTTTGTATAGGAGAGAAACATAAGAAAGGAGCAAGCAGGGTAGAGAGTCTAATTCTAAGCAACTGAACTAAGGGTGAACTAGCCCAGGGTCCATTTGAGCAGGTTTCTTCCCTCTGCTTGAATCCAGGGATAGTGTTCATTGTTAATAGCAATGGTTCTTGCTTCCCTGTGTCAGCACCTGGCAGCTTGTCTGATGCCCCATCAGGAATGTTGCCTATCTTTACCACAAATTTCCTCTGTCTCCGTCTTACACCTTTTGAATATATACATTGTCAGATTGCTTTCCAGAACAGTTGTTCCCATTTATACAGTCAAGTATGGAAGAATATATTCTTTTTCCATGTATTTGAGAGCCTGGAGCTCATCATTTAAAAAATATTCATCACCATTATATTTAATAGTATTTTATTCTGTACTTCTTTCATGTTCAGATTTTCCATTTGTAGTTGTTGTTGCTCACTGCTGTCAAATCGATTCTGACTCAGGGCCATCCCATGTGTATAGAGTAGAACTGCTCATAGGGTTTCCAAGGCTGTGACCTTTTGGAAGCAGATTGCCAGGCCTTTCTTCTGAGGCACTTAGGTTCTAACTGCCAACCTTTTCACTTAACTATTTGTGCCGCCCAGGGACTCCTGTAGTGATCACTAAACCTGGTTTATGAGACTCCCTGGGGCCTTTGTTAAAACATATTTTGGGGCTCCACATCTACAAAGATAATGTGACTCACTCAGGAAGCCTGAGGAGAACCTGGAATCTGTAGTTTTAACAAGTGCCCCAGGGGTTCTGATGTACAACCTGGTTTGGGAAACCATTTTTCTGCAATCAGGGAACGTGGTTTTCCATCTCTGTTCCCAGAACCCTGGTATTGTGAATGCCTCAGCATAAATGCTTGTTGGGTGAGTATATAAATGTTATGTTTGCACTATTCTGCGGCCATTTCCTCTCTATGGAGTCAAAGACCAAGGAGAGCTGTAAACAGTCTTATATTTTTCCATTAGGTATCATGATGGACAGTAGAAGAGAAGGTATACTCAGTTCTACTTGTTCCTAAGGTAAGCTGTAGACTAGAGCCTACAGTTTAAGAACAAAGATGGCAAACGTATTTGAGAAAAACGTCCTGTAAAAAAATGGATCATTGTTTTCCCTTTAAATAGTGGCGTAAGCTAAATTTTACTTGATTAATTGGGAAGTTTTAAATAATTATGGTGGACAAAGGTCTATTTTTCAGAGTTACTTCACTTGAAGTAAAATGATGAAATCAGGTGAAATTAGATTACTAGTCTCTTCATTGGTAAAACTTGATTTGGAGACAGCTGTTGGAGAACATACGGGGATGATGGTATTTTCTTTCTAATAAAAACCAGAAACCAAACCAAACCAAACCCATTGCTTTTGAGTCAATTCTGACTATAGCAACCCTATAGGGCAAAGTAGAACTGCCCCATAAGGTTAACAAGGCTGTAATCTTTACGGAAGCAGACTGCCACATCTTTCTTCTGAAGAGCGGCTAATGGGTTCGAACCACCCACCTTTCAGTTAGCTGCTGAGTGCTTAACCATGCTCCATCAAGAATGTAGAAAAGCTATGAGGGGTTAAGTATTAACCAATAAACAGGCAGTCCCCGGCTTACATACGAGTTCCATTCCTAAATCTGTCTTTAAGTCGAATTTGTATGTAAATTGAAACAGTTAGGTATGGTTCACATCTCCTGTTAGTCGAATGTTTGTCTTAGTATATAGTGTTATTGTATCTGGAAAAGTTTCTTTAATGCTTTTTAAAGAAATATTTCCAAATACAATAACACATCTTTAACATCATCGTACAGTGATAATAATGTTTGGATGTGCATTGTAAAATACCACCCGTGTGTTACTATGAACCACTGTATGTACGTCGAATTTTTAGTATAATAGGCTTTACAGGGGTTGGTTGGAAACTACGGGTTTTACGTAAGTCGGATATTGGTAACCCGGGGACTGCTGGTATAATAAGGCAAAGAAATAGATGACGCTTCTCCAGTGTTTGTTCCAACTATATTAGATTATATCCCTAGGAAAAACGGCTATGGTTGATGAATCAACGTTACTATCCCCTAGAGGAGTGGCTCTCGAAGATCTAATCCTTCACCTTCAAATGTCTCCGGAGAAAGCTTGGTCAATTCCAGAAGTCAGGGATCCAGGAATAATTATGCCAGTGATAGGCACATAGATAATGTAAAGGCAGTAACTTGTCAGTTGAGACATTAGCTAGTCTCTATGTAGCGACCTTGATGGGAGAAAGCATACACGTTAAGGCAGATCCATCCTATTGGAGCATTGAACCAACTAGAAAGAATGTTTCCTATCATAGTGTGTAAATCTAGGAGTTCCATGATAGATACCCTAAGCTTAACTGGGATTCCTTTGGCTGGCCCATTCCTCCCATACTTCTTTCTTTACTGTCAAAAAAATATCTTGACAAGGAATTCATTTTCTAAAATCTAGGTCCTTTGCTGATAAACTTAACAGACCAAAGTCGGTTTGTTAAACCCTGTCTGCCTTGCATACTAGGAGAGACGCCTCTTGGCCATTGTGTGGCAACATTTGGGAAGCTACGGTGTGTGGGAGGGGTTCTAGGATTTTTCAGGGGTTCTAGGATTTTGGAGCTGTAGTTGTTGCCTGAGAGATACCATGAGAGTTGGGGAAGGCTCATTCTTCTCAATTAAGCCAATTCCACAAGGCCAACCAAGTGAGAGAGTCTGCAAGGCTTTGTGGACCTGGCTACCTGCAAAAGGACAAAGCTCAAGGTGAAATCAAGGAAAAGGAATGTATTCTATGCCTGAGGCAGAAGAAATAAATGGTGAGAAACAGCCTCAGGGTCCAAGCAGAGGGGAAGTTTGAAAGGCATGGAAGGAAGTTGGGTAGACTCTACAAGTGGGTGAAGAAGGCTGGCTTAATTGAAAAGCACCTCATTAAGTTGTGGAATTGGCACAAAGGCCTAAATTCTCTTAGATGTTATTTCGCCTGTGACATAAGCACTCAGGTCTATCTCAAAAGACACATCCTGGGCAGAGCCAGCTTTTCCCCAAGGCAAACACAAGGGTCTCATAACCTGCCCCTGCCCGGAGAGGATGAAGCTGTGGCTCTAGAATGATTTAGTTTGTCTAAACTTAGTAACAAGACTGTACCTGTGTTTCAGCCTTTCTGAGAGATGCATGTTGGGGAGGAGGGACATTTTAGTTACAGAAGCAATTGAACTGGGCCTTGTTGTGTATTTACTTAGAACAAATCTAACAATTATGTATAATGTAAAACAAAACCAAACACACGAGCAATATGACGACATGGTAACAGTGGCTCCCAGACCTATGTCTTTGTGAATTGGCCCCCTGTTACGGATTGAATTGTGTCCCCCCAAAATATGTGTTGTAATTTCGACTGCCTGTGGTTGTAATTCCTTTTGGGGATGGACTTTCTTTGTTATGTTATTGAGGCAGTATTAGTGTAGGGTGTGTCTTAAGTCAATCTTTTCTGAGATACAAAAGGGGCAATTAAGCAAGCAAGCAAGCACAGAGGGGAGGATACATGCCAGAGGATACACATCACATGATCACCAAGAAACCTAGAAATAGGAGCTGAAAAGAGATAAGCACCCTCCCCCAGAGCAGACAAAGAGAGAGAAAACTTTTCCCTAGAGCCGGTGCCCTGAATTCAGGCTTCTAGCCTCCAAAACTATGAAAAAAGAAATCTGTTAAGGCCACCCACTTGTGGCATTTCTGTTATAGCAGCACTAGATAACTAAGACACTCCCGATTGGCCTTTGGAGCAACTGGCTACAAATTCACGCAGTGGGAACTCTCCAATGCCTGGCTCTGTGCAAATCATTCCTATACATAACGCTGCGCATTTCTACCTGCTCACAGAACCTGGGTACCAGACTGTAGGAGGAGTTGCCTTGGCACTTTATAAGAAACATAGATCAATTTCAAAAAAGCAAATCACTTGAGGTAGTGAGCGGTAAGAAAATAATGTTATATTTGCAATAGGGCATTTTTACTAGCTGATGCTGGTAAAGAGAACACTCAATCTCTCCTTAACCACCCCCTCCCGCCACTCTCCCTGCATCTGTTTATGTCTATTCATATCCCTGGAAGCTGATTTTCCAGCAGGGGGACAGGGGTTTGTGTGCATGTCAGGGGAAGAAGTTTGGTAGGGGAAAGAGGCCAGAAAAATGAAGAGGGTGGAGGGAATAGAAGTTCCCAATTCCACAGTTAGGGTTTTGGAAGGTGGCAGACCTGTGAAAATGACATTTTATGAAACTCTGGATTCAAGCTTATCTCCCCTGGGCCCTTGAGTTAAAGAGTGTAGCTCGGAGTTAGGAGGGAGGCCCTTCTCCATGTTCTTGCAAAGAACCCAGTACCATCTTGGAGCCCTGAGTTTTGGAGGCTTTAGAAACATCCAAGGACATCATGTGGCGCAGTGGTTAAGAGCTCAGCTGCTAATCAAAAGGTTGGTAGTTTGAATCCACCAGCTGCTCCTTGGAAACCTTATGGGGCAGTTCTACTCTGTCCTATAGGGTCGCTATGAGTCGGAATTGACAGCAACAGGTCAAGGATATCATGCTTGGTGTGGGCATTGTCATGGTGGGTTGGGGTGAGGAAGACCCTCAAACATCTCTGAAGACAACACATGTAGGCAGCTGGGAACTGAGGAAGGACAAAGGGGACAGTGGATCTGCATGGTGACAGTGGAACCGCAGCCGATCGTCTGGTGCGTGAGCACAGGTGGGGCATCCTGCTGGGGACTCCCAGAGAGAAACGGGCAAGGGAATGGAGAGCTGCTGTTACAGGAATGTGGTTCTCTGCCAACTGACACCTGGGTTTTACACCCTGTCATGGATTGACTAGTGTCCCCCCAAAATATGTGTCAACTTGATTAGGTCATGATCCCCAGCATTGTGTGGTTGTCCTCCATTTTGTGATTTCCCTATGTGTTATAAATCATAATCTCTGCCTGTAGTTAAAGAGGATTGGGGTGGGATGTAACACCCTTGCTCAGATCATATCCCTGATACAGTGTAAACACAGTTTCCCTGGGGTGAGGCCTGCACCACCATTTATCTTACAAGAGATAAAAGGAAAGGGAAGCAAGCAGAGAGTGGGGACCTCATACCACCAAGAAAGCAATGCCAGGAGCAGAGCTCTTTCTTTGGACCCGAGGTTCCTGTGCTGAGATGCTCCCAGACTAAGGGAAGACTGAGGACAAGGACCTTCCTCCAGAGCTGACACAGAGAGAAAGCCTTTCCCTGGAGCCAGTGCCCTGAATTTGGACTTCTAGCCTACTGGACTGTGACAGAATGAACTTCTCTTTTGTTAAAGCCATCCACTTGTGGGAAACCCTGGTGGCGTAGTGGTTAAGTGCTACGGCTGCTAATCAAGAGGTCAGCAGTTCAAATCTGCCAAGCGCTCCTTGGAAACTCTATGGGGCAGTTCTACTCTGTCCTGTGGAGTCACTAGGAGTCGGAATCAACTCGATGGTAGTGGGTTTGGGTAGTGGGTTATCTACTTATGGTGTTTCTGTTGTAGCAGCGCTAGATGACTAAGACACACCCACTGCCAAAAATTTGATGAGCTGCAGAGATCATGGCCAGGGCAGAGCATGCTCATCAGGTTATACACAAAGGACAAAGTGGGTGACCTTGGAAGAATTCTAATCGGCTCACTTGCCACTCACTAGCTCCAGCCAGGCCGTTGCTGATTCAGACGTCTTGGTAAAAGGAAAGTGAGGTTCAACCAGGTGACAAGGTTAAAACCTATTACCAGGGGACCAGGCTGGGTTGCTTAGGAGGAGCTTGGGTTTTTGGTTTGCGTGGAGGCCCAGTTACCTGAATCCCGCTTGTAGGACCTGGGCAGACCCAGAGAGAGGATATGGGGGGAGGATTACACAGGCCAGATGGTTATCACAGGTGTTGTGCATATCACTTGGGCTGTCTGTTCTGGTCTTACCTGTAAATCACTCACGCTGTCCACAGAGGTGGCTCTCAGCAGCAATGTTCCTGCCAAGTGATTCTGACCTCTCCTGGCCATAGCTGATAGGTCCAGGGATGGATACTTGACCCAACGTAGGTCAATTTTGGAATTTTGTGTGTTTGGAATTTTCTACTGAGAGAGGTCAAAAGTCACACGGTATTAATGGTAGTACTCTAACACAGCACCTCTCACACTTTAATGTACACAGGACTCACCTGGGGTCTTGTTAAAATGCAGATTCTGGTTCAGGAGGTCTGGGGCAGAGCCTGAGGTTCTGCATTTCTAACAAGTGCCGAGATGATATCCCATTTTGAGGAGCTAGGACCTAGAGCATGCCCCTTTTGCAAGTAAAAACTTTTTTTTTTTATCATTATAATCTAGCGTCAGGATTCGTCCAGCTTCCTGAGGGATAAGAACCAGGATCAGCACAAAGCTGGTTCCTCCTACAAGGCAAAGGGTCAAACATATCCCTACTCTTCAATTTCTTCACCATTTCTGACACCAGCTGTCCCCCTCAATGGCTCTTTATTTCTCTGTTGGGTTCGATAATTTGTTGCAATGGCCACACAGAACTCATAGACCATACTCACAGTTATGTGGTTTATTTTGGAATCAACAGGTTACAACTCAGGATCAGGGTCAATTTAGAATTAACAGGAACAACTCGGGATCAAGATCAGGAATCACGTGGGCGAGATTTGGGTGGCTCCCTTGAGGTGGAGAGCATATCCCTTTCTTTTTCAGTGCAGGACAGCTTCCAACCAGGCAGGCTCCTCTCGGTCATGCAAGATGCAGGCCCCTCTTGGCTGTGCACGCCCCCTCTGAAAAGGCCTCCTCTCAGACCCCTCAGGACAGGTCTCCACTGGCCTCCTCAGGACAGGCTCCTCTTGGCCTCTTCTTGGCCCTCAGGACTGGCCCCTCTCAACCTTAGAGTTACAGCTCTCAGCATAGCTGGGACATCTGTCACTACCAAAGGCAGGCCGGCTTGGCCACCACACTGCTGCCCATTGGCAACCTCCTGCCTCGAGATGCCCAGTTCTGCTCTGTGGGCAGACTCAACAACTGTCACCATCTGTCAGCAGTGGTTCCTGACGCTCCTACTGCTGCCACCATTTCTATGCCGCTTAGCTCTGCTGTCTTTGCCACCGTTTCTCTGCTGCTGGGCCCCTTTTTGGGCCTCTTGCTATCTTAGGTGTTACAGGTCCTTTAAGAGGTTCCCTCCTCCTCTCTCTATCCTTGCCTCTAAAAACCTCTGTGGGGTTGGCCACTTAATAAGCAATCTCCATGTCAGTTTCAAGGCCTGGCCCTCCCAACAGGACCATGAACTGACCAATCACCTCAGCGAACCACATGTCACTCAATCCTTTGAGTGGGTTTTCAAGCTACTATTTGAATAGATAATCAAGCAGTCCCTGCAAGGTATGTAAAATAGACCAATCTCAGGGCAGACTGTGGCCCAACCAATTGTTTTTGGCAGAATTATAAACCTAGGACCAGAAAGGCCATGTATAAGAAAAACTCATTTTACTGCAATCCTATACCCCAATAGGTGCTTATTTATTTATTTCTACATTGTACAAATATACTAATGGTTATGCATATTGTTAGTCATACAAAAATAGAAAAAAATTAAAATGAGATAAAACAAAATATAAAGAGGAACTTGACTATTTCCTCCCTGTATCTCAGTGGGTCATTGTGTTACTCCCAATGTTTGTACGCACACCACTTTGGAGACCACTGTTCTAGAGGGAGGCCCCTGGGTGGTGCAGCAGCTTGCCATCAGCTGCCAGCTAAAGGTGGGTGATTCAAACCCCCAACAGCACCATAGAAGAAAGGCCTGGCAATCTGCTTCTGTAAAGATTACAGTCAAGAAAGCCCTATGGAGCAGTTCTAGTCTGTCATACAAGGGTTGCCATGAGTCAGAATCAACTTGATGACAATGGGTCTTTTTTTTGGTTCTAGAGGAAAGGTGCACAAACCCTCTGCTGAGAGCCCCCAAATTTCTCTGGATTCTGCCCTTGCTGTGGATTGGATATCTAAATCCTCCGTGGATTCCCTGCTATCTCATTAGCTTTCCAATGATTCCCATAGTGAGTTTCTGTTACTTGCCACTAAAGGAAACTTGGCTAATAAATGAGCACTTGGAGTCACACTGGAGGGAAGTCCAAGTACAGACAGGGAAGAAAGCAAAAGCAAAGGAATGCCAGGGTCAGGTCTAAGGGAGAGGGGAGGCAGTGCATGGGAAATGGAGACACGGACTCCAGGTAGCAAAAAGGGCTGTGGAGCATGAAGTCAGTCAGGGTAAGTGGTTTAATTCTAAGGCCGTCACAATGCAAGGATATCAGTGGCCTGTCTTCATGCTGCGTGCTGCTTAAAGGAGTGGTGTGGCAGCAGCAAACAATAAAAGAATCTGCTTCTGTTCTTCAGGAAACCAATTAGAGATAATCCCAGCGCTAGCCCACCTCTCCCTAGCCCTCGTGTTTGGGGATGAGAGATGGGAAGATTCATGCTCTAAGAGAATCCTCCTGAGATGATGCCTGGTAGGAAGGTAAATCAATTTGGTATTAATTCCACAGAAAGCAGAAAATTTTGAAATCTAAGAAGTGAACAAGCGTATGAAGAGATGCTTGAATTCATTGGTTATAAGAGCAATGCAAATTAAAACAATTATGAGATACTACTTTATACCCATTGCAGTCAAGTCAGTTCTGACTCATGGCAACCCCATGTGTTTCAAAGTACAACTGTGTTCCATAGGGTTTCCAAGGTTGTGACATTTTGGAAGCAGATCTCCAGGTCTTTCTTCCAAGGTACCTCTAGGTGGATTTGAATTGGCAACCTTTTTTTTTTTTCTTAAATAATATTTTATTGCGTTTTAGGTGAAAGTTTCCACAGCAAATTAAGTTCCCCTTCAACAATTTTTATACAAATTGTTCCATGCCATTGGTTACAATTTTTACAATGTGTCAGTGTTCTCATCATTTCCATTCTGTTTCTTCTGTTTCCATTCATCTAGCTTCCCTTCTTTTCCTTGCTGTTCATCTTTGCTTTTGGGTAACTGTTGACTGTTTGGTTTCATGTAGTTAATTGTTTATGAGATCATATCACTCATGGGTGATATTGTTTGTTTTATAAGATAATCTATTATTTGGCTGAAAGGTGACATGCAGAAATAGCTTTAATTCCAAGTTCAAAGGGCATCTTAGGGCAATAGTTTCCGGGATTGCTCTAGTCTCTATTGGTCCAGTAGGTCTGGCCTTTTTTAGGAATTTGAGTTTTGTACTACATTTTTCTTGCATTCTTTCTGGAACCTTCTACTGTG
The DNA here is from genome assembly GCF_030014295.1 of Loxodonta africana. NCBI lineage: Eukaryota > Metazoa > Chordata > Mammalia > Proboscidea > Elephantidae > Loxodonta > Loxodonta africana. Next base: position 79,029,672 of record NC_087353.1, read on the forward strand.
ACCTTCGTCAGAATGGTCAGTATTGGTAGCCAAGCACCATCTAGTTCTTCTGATCTCAGGTTTGAAGAGGTTGTGGTTTGTGTGGGCTATTAGTCAGGTGGACTAGTTTCTTCTTTGAGCCTTTGATTTCTTTCATTCTCTTTTGCTCCATATGAATTAAAAAAAAAAAAAATTTTTTATTCATACAATTATTGGTCTCTATTCTTTTTTTTTTTTTTGTTCTCATATAGAGACCAATAATTGTATCTTAGATGGTAAACTTGTGAGCTTTTAATACCTCAGACTCTACTCACCAAACTCAGATGTAAAATACTATCCTTGTGAACTGTGTTATGCCAATTGACTAAGTAACCCCCCTAGACTATGGTCCCAAGCCTCTTGGCCCAGCAAACAAACCCCGAGAATTGTTTGGATATGTCTAGGAAGGCTCCATAACTGTGCCCCTCTGTGGTTTGTGATATGTTGTCCTTAGGTACCGCTGAGTTGATTCTGACTCATAGTGAAACGCTGCCTCGTCCTGCATCCTCACAATGGTTGTATGCTTGAGCCCATTGTTGCTGCCACTGTGTCAATCCATCTTGTTGAGGGTCTTCTTCTTTTCGCTGACCCCAAGCATGATGTCCTACTTCAGGGACTGATTCCTCCTAATAACATATCCATCCGTGCTTCTAAGGAGCGTTCTGGTGGTACTTCTTGCAAGACAGATTTGTTCATTCTTCTCCAACACTACAATTCAAAGGTGTCAATTTTTTTTTCGGTCTTCCTTATTCATCAATCCAGCTTTCACATGCATATGAGGGCATTGAAAATACGATGGCTTAGGTCAGGAGCACCTTAGTCTTCAAGGTGACATCTTTCCTTTTCAGCACTTTAAAAAGGTCTTTGGCAGCAGATTTGCCCAATGCAACATGTCTTTTGGTTTCTTAACTGCTACTTCCACGAGTGTTGATTGTGGATCCAAGTAAAAAGAAATCCTTGACAACTTCAATCTTTTCTCCATTTATCATGATATTGCTCATTGGTCCAGTTGTGAAGATCTTTGTTTTCTTTGTGTTGAGGTGCAATCCATACTGAAGGCTGTGGTCTTTGATCTTCATCAGTAAGTGCTTCAAGTCCTCTTCACTTTCAGCTAGTAAGGTTGTGCCATCTGCATAATGCACGTTGCTAATGAGTCTTCCTTCAATCTTGTTGCCCCATGCTTCTTCACAGAGTCCAGCTTCTCAGATTATTTGCTCAGCATACAGATTGAATAGGTATGGTGAAATGATACAACCCTGATGCACACCATTCCTAACTTTAAGCCATGCAGTATCCCCTTGTTCTGTTCAAACGACTGCCTCTTGATCTATGTACAGGTTCCTCACGAGCACAATTAAATGTTCTGGAATTCCCATTCTCACAATGCTATCCATAATTTGTTATGAGCCACACAGTCGAATGCCTTTGCATAGTCAATAGAACACAGGTAAACATCTTTCTGGTATTCTTTGCTTTCAGCCAGGATCCATCTGACATCAGCAATGATATCCCTGGTTCCACATCCTCTTCTGAATCCAGCTTGAATTTCTGGCAGTTCCTTGTTGTTATACTGCTGTAGCTGCCTTTGAATGATTTTCAGTAAAATTTTACTTGTGTGTGATATTAATAATATTGTTTGATAATTTCCACATTCAGTTGGATCATCTTTCTTGGGAATAAGCATAAATATGGATCTCTTCTAGTCAGTTAGCCAGGTAGCTTGTCTTCCAAATTTCTTGGCATAAATGAATGAGCACTTCTGGCGTTGCATCAGTTTGTTGAAACATCTCAATTGGTATTCAGTCAATTCCTGGAGCCTTGTTTTTTGCCAATGCCATCAGTGCAGCTTGGACTTCTTCCTTCAGTACCATGGGTTCCTGATCACATGCTACCTCCTGAAATGGTTGAACATCCACCAATTCTTTTTGGTATAGTGACTCTGTGTATTGCTTCCATCTTCTTTTGATGTTTCCTGAGTCATTTAATATTTTCCCTGTAGAATCCTTCAGTATTGCAACTCAAGGCCTGAATTTTGTTTGTTGTATATGTGGATATATACACAGCATACACAAACATGTGTATACATATGCTTACAGGTACACCTAAACATGCACATGCATTTATTTGCATATGCCTTCCCATATACATATACATCCTCATCTACCTGTGTAACCACACACATATTTTTTGGTTGTTTTTACTGTTGTTGCAAAATTGTATATGGTATAGCTTTTACCGAAATTGTCCCTTTTCCTCATGTATGCCTTATTTATTTATTTACCTTGGTCAAGTTGTGCTGACTTCACATTTCATATTTGGGATTGCCTTTCCCATCACCAAAAGTAACAAGTATCTACTATGTAGAAAGTGATTCCTTCTTTCTCTCCCTCCCATGTTTGGTAACCATCAAAGAATTTTGCTTTCTCCGTGTATATTTATTCTAGACTTTTTATAATAATGGGACCAAACAATAATTGTCTTTTTGCGATTGACTTATTTCACTTAGCATAATGTCCCCCAGATTCATCCCTGTTATGTTTCACGGACTCCTCATTATTCTTTATAGCGGTGTAGTATTCCATTGTATGTATATACCACAATTTGTTTATCCATTCATCCATCGATGGGCAGTTAGGTGAACTGTCAACCTTTGGTTAATAGTTAAGCACTTAACCATTTGAGCCACTCAAGGACTCCCACACAAAAACCAAACCAAACCCACTGCTGTTGAGTCAATCCCTACTCATAGCGACCCTGTAGGACAGAGTAGAACTGCCCCATAGAGCTTCTAAGGAGTGCCTGGTGGATTTGAACCACCAACCTTTTGATTAGCAGAGCTCTTAACTACTACACCACCTGAGTATGATAGGTAATAAAATGAGTGAAGTAGGCAGAGGATTGAGTATTAAAAAGTAGGGATACTCCTTATTTCTACAAAGAAATATGATCAGGCCCTGTCCCCACCTTTCCTGGTCAAGTTTTCATATTTCCACTTTTACCAGATATAGGAACAGGAAATTTTCATTTTCCTTTTAACTCTAAAACCAGCACAAGTACAATAATAAATGGCACCTGAAGTACAATCTCAGTGTCAGGAGACTGTAGGGAGTGGTGGGGAACTACGGTGAAGGGGAAATTCCATGTTCTGGCTAAGAGGGGGCAGCTCTGGTTTATAGATGCCGTGTAGAACCCTAGGCCTATTGTTGCCAGCAATTCTAACTTCTCAGGCACCAAAACCCAAAACCAAACTCGTTGCCATTGAGTCGATTCTGACTCATAGCGACCGTATAGGCCAGAGTAGAATTGCCCCATAGGATTTCCAAGGAGTGACTGGTAGATTCAAACTGCTGGTAGATTCTTAACCACTGTGCCACCACGGCGGTGGAAATTTGGATTTTATGTGAAATATCTTGATTTTTTTTTTTTTTTGGGTCCTGGCAACTATTCTTCAAAGTATAAAAGTATAATGAGGACTCAACATGGTGTAGGTCCAAGAAGACACATTAGTTGGCCACATGTAGCCTGAGGGACTGAGTTTTCAACTTCTGTTTTAGTTTCTTCACAGACAGTATATGAGAAAAGAGTGGGAGAGGGAGTGTATTGGTCGAGTTCCTTTCAGGAAACAGATGGCACATTCAAATTAGGATAATTTGAGAAGGATTTATTAAGGAGCCCTGGTGGCACAGTGGTTAAGTGCTCAGCTGCTAACTGAAAGGTCAGTGGTTTGAACCCACCAGCCGCTCCATGGGAGAAAGATGTGGCAGTCTGCTTCTGTAAAGATTACAGCCTTGGAAACCCTACGGGCAGTTTTACCCTGTCCTATAGGGTCGCTAAGAGTCAGAATTGACTGGATGGCAATGGGTTTGAGTTTTGATTATTAAGAAAGAAACTGATTGAAAAAGTGTAAGCAGGATGACAGGGAACCAACCTCAGGAATAGTTCAGGAACCTGGACCTGGCTGCAGTGGAGTCGTTATCACCCATGACCTGAAGGGTCAAGGGGAGGGACAGTCGTTTAGAGCAAGTCCTTTTGAAAGGAACTGTGGCCTTCTATTGAGGGACATGGTTAACTTAAGCCGAGTTATTAGGGAGGAAACCAGAGGAATAAATGTTCTTGCTTCCTTCACTTTTGCTCCTGGTGCCTCCCATTGGCCAAACCCAACTGGAAGTGAGAGGATATGGATACCCATGGAGACAATGCATACAACTCAGCCTCTGGGGCAGAAAGCAGGCTGGAAGAGAGTGGAGTAGAGATCTGGAGGGACAAATGAAAGACATCTGGCATAGGAAGTGGAAGCAAAAGATGTTTGAGGGTTTCCAAGGCTGCCTTTGGGTCAGGCTTCTGTTGGGTTAGGTCCAAACTTTCAGAGTTGTTTTCCACAGTCAACAGCCTTTCCCACATTTTAACTAAGGATGAGGAGGGCCTGGAAAAAGGCATCTCTAGGGGCAGCCCAAAGCCAGAGGACTGTCACAAGAAAGCTTGACTGGAGGTGGGGAGGACAGAGCAATAGAAAAGTTTCATCCTCTGTTGCAGGAACAGGGCTTCAGGATGGATGAGACCCTTAGGCAGCTCTACAAAGACAGGGATCTCAAGCAATGCTTGGCACACAGTAGGTGCTCAATAAATACTTGCTGAATGAATGAGATGTTTGGGCAAAGTGTGCCCATCTGATGATATTTTCAATGCAGAACCATCTTGTTGTGTTTCTTGGTGCCTAGACTTCCCAGGACTGTTGAGGTGTTCTGATCTTTCTAGGAACTGCTCTTGGAGGAGCTCCAACACCAGAAGGGCCTGAGTGAGAAGCCACATCCCAGTAACACATTGGGATTTCCTGGCTGAGAGGATGCCATCCAAGTCCTGTTTCCCAGCTGCCTCCTTCTCACCAGCTGGAAATAACTTTGGGAATAAGTGGCTTGTGTCTCTGCATATTTCTCACTTAACAAATCAACAAGCAGTTGGATTAGAGGATTAGGCACTAAATGAATGGCAAATGGTTTCTATGAGATGTTGCACAGAAGACATGAAGCAGGTGGCAGGGAACATGCTGAGCAGCAGACTTTATGGAGGTAGATCCCAGGCCTGGGTCTTGGAGAAGCCCTAAGAAGGGGGAGAAAATATATCTACTTTTCTTCCTCCTTAGGCACAGCGTGGCTGGTATTTTAACCCCTAAAAGATGATATAACAACCTCCAATATGATGTCTTCCTCAGTGATGATGCCCTACCCCATGGATGACTAAATCAAAGCAAAGGCCCTGAAGCTTGTTCCGCTCTAGTCAACCAATATCTATTAAACATAGGCTACATGCCCGGCTTGTGCGAGACACTGAAGACAGAGCAGTGAATGACACTGCCGCTCTTCTACTCTTACCTGGAGCTCACAACTGACAGAATATAGTAGAACCACATGGAACTTGTTATAATGCAGACTCTGGGACCACACGCCTAGAGATTCTGACATAATAGGTCTGGGGCGGGGGACAAGAATCTGCATTTTTAAAAACAAGCACCCCAGGAGATTCTAGCAAAGTTGGTCCCAACCATATCATGAGAACCAACTGGTCTACCAGGAAACTTAGACTACATCCAGAAAGAGTTCTTGGGTTGGACAACGAGCAACCCACTTCTTCAAACTGGATTATCTTCATAATGTTAGGTTCTCAAGTCAGCAAAAAATGGAGAAAAATCTCACACTGTCAAAATTACTTTTGAAAATCACTTAGGAAGGCATTATATCGGAGGTTGTTATATCACTTAAAAAAAGCCCAACCCAGCCAGTTTTTCTTCTCTATGGGAAGAAATCTCTGTTTCGACTGGACACCAAATGAATGGTTGGCTTGATGGTCATGTTGTCTAAAAAGTACCAATTGCTAAACACTTCACATGGTGTGAAGGTCTCTGAAAGGTACATAAGGAAGAGCAGATTCAAGACTCTGTCAGGCTCACTCTATGGTGTGCACTTACTGAATGAAGTAGTAGGCAGAAGTGTTGGTGCTATTTATTATTTCTTTCTTAGTTTCTTTTTCTTTTCTTTCTCCTTCCCTTCCTCCTTTCCTCTCTCTCTTTCTTCCAAATCAACATAATTGAATTTTCAGAAATTAAATATGCATCTGATACAACTCCATAGTTGTAGACAAACCATGAATGGTGCCTGCCACTTGCACAATCCTATTGTGGGAAACCTCAGAGTGCCTTCAAGCCCATTACTGTCTTTGGAAGAATTCTTCATGATTAGGTCCCCATGCTATGCACCATGTGAAGAATCATAGGTTATTGTACCCAGGCCATGAACTGCACAATCCTCAGGGTGCTGTCCACACAAACTACAGTGTGGATGGTGCCTCTGGAGTTGTGCAGTACACAACCTGTGCAACCTTCTGCAATGACCCTAATTGCACCCAAAGGTAGTCAAGCAACCCTGAGAATCTGCCCCAGACCTTTGATTGGGTAGATGGGGGTATAGTTATTTTACTGCTTCTAAATAATACAGCAGTGAACACCTAGACAAATGAAACACTGAAGAGAACCTGAGTATCTGTATTTCCAGTTACACCGAACATGCACTCTTCACCCACATAAGTGCCAGTTTGTATTATTCCGAGTTCCACAGAAATTGGCCCAAGCCCCTGGGGCATTTCTTGCCTAGTTTCACTTGTTACCCTGGGATAATTGGTTTAAAACTGATTACTGGGTCACTAATTATGGAGTCTATCGACAGTGCATTTCAGCTTAGGGAAGCAATTAAAAAGTTCACCCTAATTAATCAGGGGTAATTAACAGGTCTTAAATTTTGTTAAGAGATTAATTATCGAGAAATCCAGAATAAATCAACGTGCATTTCAAGAGCATGAGCAAGCCCTCGGTCATTAGAGCCAGAGGTTATTTGGATCATTAATTCATTTATCAAATGTTTATTGAGCACCTACATGGTGCTAGGAGCTGAGCCCAGGGACTCCAGTTGCCTCCAGTTGCCTGTGGCTTCCTATTAGCCAGGGAGTCATGGGGCATATGATCAGGCAATTTTTCAGATGGCTCTCTGAAGGCATAGTATTAGTAATATTTCTAGCTGTTTCGAGCACTCATTATGTGCTAGGCGCATTATTTCATTAAATGTTTGTAGTGACCCTGTTACGTAGGTGCTATTGGTTATCTCCATTTAACAGATGGAAAAACTAAGTGGGTCCAAGAACATCCAGCTAGGAAGTGGCGAGGTGGGGTTTTAAACTCAGGGGGAACATGGTTATGCCTAGCTGAGCTTCTTGATGTGTCAGTGTTCTCAGGGAGAATCAGGTCTGTTGAAGTCTCTCTCCAAGGCTAGCTATTAGAAGGCAGTACAATGTACCAAAAAGAATTGGTGGATGTTCAACTATTTCAGGAGGTAGCATATGATAAAGAACCCATGGTACTGAAGGAAGAAGTTCAAGCTGCCCTGAAGGCATTGGCAAAAAACAAGGCTCCAGGAATTGATAGAATACCAATTAAGATGTTTCAACAAACTGATGAAGCACCGTGTTCACTTGTCTATGCCAAGAAATTTGGAAGACAGCTACCTGGCCAATCAACTGGAAGAGAGCCATATTTATGCCTATTTCCAAGAAAAGTGATCTGACCTAATGTAGACATTATCAAAAAATATCATTAATATCACATGCAAGTAAAATTTTGCTGAAGATCAATCAAAAGCGGCTGCAGCAGTGTATCAACAGGTAACTGCTAGAAGTTCAAGCCAGATTCAAAAGAGAAAGTGGAACGAGGAGTATCATTGCTGATGTCAGATGGATCTTGGCAGGAAGCAGAGAATACCAGAAAGATGTTTATTTGTCTTTTAGTGACTATGCAAAGGCATTCGACTGTGTGCATCATAACAAATTATGGATAACACTGCAAAGAATGGGAATTCCAGAACACTTCATTGTACTCATGAGGAACCTGTACATAGGCCAAAAGGCAGTCATTTGAACAGAACAAGGGGATACGGCATGGCTTAAAGTCAGGCAAGGTGTTTGTGAGGGTTGTATCCTTTTATCATACTTATTCAATCTGTATACTGAGCAAATAATCCAAGAAGCTGGACTATATGAAGAACGGGGCATCAGGGCTGAAGGAATACTAATTAGCAACCTATGATATGCAGATGACACTACCTTGCTTGCTGAAGGTAAAGAGGACTTGAAGCACTTACTGATGAAGATCAAAGACCACGGCCTTCAGCATGGATTACACCTCAACATAAAGAAAACAAAAATCCTCACAACTGAACCAATAAGGAACATCACGATAAATGGAGAAAAGATTGAAGTTGTCAAGGGTTTCATTTTACTTCGATTCACAATCAATGCCCACGGAAGCAGCAGTCAAGAAATCAAACAATATATTGCATTGGGCATATCTGCTGCCAAAGATCTCTTTAAAGTGTTAAAAAACAAAGATGTCACTTTGAGGACTAATGGTGTTTTCAATTGCCTCATAGGCATGGGAAAGCTGGATCCTGCAGCAGGCTCCTCCTGTTCATCAGACTGCCAGTTCCTGGGCCTTGAGCTAGCAGCTTACTTGTGGTCTTGCCTGCTGATCTTTGGGATTTGTCAATCTTCACAGCCTGTGAGGAGAAGCCCTGCTTGCCTACCTGCTGATCTTGGGTTTGCCAGCCCCCGCGGCTACATGCATCAGGAGAAGCCTCTATGGTGACCCACAGATTTGGGACATTCCAGCCTCTACAGCTACATGAGCCATTTCCTTGATATAAATCTCTCTCTATATATTTATTTAAGACCAGACGAGTTGTGGAATGACATCAAGGACATCATACATGCAGAAAGCAAGAGATCATTGAAAAGCCAGGAAAGAAGGAAAAGACCAAGACGGATGTCAGAGGAGACTCTGAAACTTGCTCTCAAACGTGGAGCAGCTAAAGCAAAAAGAAGAAATGATGAAGTAAAAGAACTGAACAGAAGATTTCAAACGGCAGCTCGAGAAGACAAAGTATTATAATGACATGTGCAAAGAGCTGGAGATAGAAAACCAAAAGGGAAGGACATGCTCAGTGTTTCTCAAGCTGAAAAAACTGAAGAAAAAATTCAGCCTCAAGTTGCAACGGCAAAAGATTCTAGGGGAAAATATTAAATGACTCAGGAAACATCAAAAAAAGGTGGAAGGAATACACTGTAATTATACCAAAAAGAATTAGTCAATGTTCAGCCATTTCAAGAGGTAGCATATGATCAGGAACCGATGGTACTGAAGGAAGAAGTCCAAGCTGCACTGATGGCATTGGCAAAAAACAAGGCTCTAGGAATCGACGGAATATTCAATTGAGATGTTTCAGCAAATGGATGCAGTGCTAGAAGTGCTCACTCGTCTATGCCAAGAAATATGGAAGACAGCTTCCTGGCCAACTGACTGGAAGAGATCCATATTTATGCCTATTCCCAAGAATAGTGATCCAACCGAATGTGGAAATTATCAAACAATATCATATATACCACATGCAAGCAAAATTTTGCTGAAGATCATTCAGCAGTAGATGCAGCAGTATATTGACAGGGAACTGCCAGAAATTCAGGCCGGATTCAGAAGAGGACGTGGAACCAGGGATATCATTGTTGATGTCAGATGGATCCTGGCTGAAAGCAGAGAATACTGGAAGGATGTTTACCTGTGTTTTATTGACTATGCAAAGGCGTTCAACTGTGTGGATCATAGCAAATTATGGATAGCATTGTGAAGAATGGGAATTCCAGAACACTTCATTGTGCTCATGAGGAACCCATACATAGATCAAGAGGCACTTGTTCCGACAGAACAAGGGGATACTGATTGGTTTAAAGACAGGAAAGGTGTGCGCCAGGGTTGTATCCTTTCACCATACCTATTTAATCTGTATGCTGAGCAAATAATCCAAGAAGCTGGACTATATGAAGAAGAACAGGGCATCAGGATTGGAGGAGGACTCATTAACAACCTGCATTATGCAGATGACACTACCTTTCTTGCTGAAAGTGAAGAGGACTTGAAGTACTACTGATGAAGATCAAAGACCACAGCCTTCAGTATGGATTACACCTCAAAATAAAGAAAGAAAAAATCCTCACAACTGGACGAATAAGCAAAATGGAGAAAAGATTGAAGTGGTCATGGATTTCATTTTACTCAGGTCCACAATCAACAGCCACGGGAGCAGCAGTCAAGAAATTAAACAACGTATTGTGCATTGGGCAAATCTGCTACAAAAGATTTCTTTAAAGTGTTAAAAAAAAAAGATACCACTTTGAGGACTAATGTGTGCCTGATCCGAGTCATGGTGTTTTGAATCGCCTCATATGCATGGAAAAGCTGGACAATGAATAAAGAAGACTGAAGAAGAATCGATGCCTTTGATTTACGGTGTTGGTGAAGAATACTGAATATACCATGGACTCCCAGGAGAATGAACAAATCTGTCTTGGGAGAAGTACAGCCAGAATGCTCCTTAAAAGCAAGGATGGTGAGACTTTGTCTCACATACTTTAGACGTATCAGGAAGGACCAGATTCTGGAGAAGGACATCATGCTTGGTAAAGCAGAGGGTCAGTGAAAAAGAGGAAGACTCTCGACAAGATGGACTGACACAGCGACTGCAACAATAGGCTCGAGTACAGCAACGATTTTGAGGATGGTGCAGGACCGGGCGGTTTTTCGTTCTGTTGTACATAGGGTCGCTATGAGTCAGAATGGACTCGACAGCACCTAACAACAACAACATATATATTTATACGCTTTACTTGTTTTGCATCTCTAGAGAATCCAGCCTGAGACAAGAAGTTCAGTGTGACACCCAGTGTGACACCTGCTGGCTCTTTATGTTTACCTTCACAGCTTCAGAGACGAATTTTATTTATGTTTATTCAGAGTCATGAAGCATAGGAGGTAAGACATGCCTTCGAGGTATGTTTAGATACTGATTTTAGTCTGTTTCAAAGGTAATATGTGCTCAATATTGAATACAGAGAAGCACAAAGAATAAAAAAAAAAATATGTATCTAACCACCCACAGATAAATAGCTTGGCATGTATCTTGCCAGTTCTTTTTCCTCCTCAGGAAAAACTGGGATTATATTTGAACTCTCTTGTAATCTGTATTTATTTTCACTGAAAATGTATTTTGACTATTTCCCCATGCCAACGGTTATTCTTCCACCATAGTGTATTTGAATGCAATCTGGAGAGAATTTAAAGTCACAGAAAAGTACAAAAAAAGCTACATAATAGACACCTACATGCTCACCATGCAGAATTAACAATATTTTGTTGTACTTGCTCCCAGTCTTTTCAAGTTTTTTAAAGAAAAACCATTACATATAGATCCAAACTCTCCTAACAGTGAGTTCTTATTTTTCACCATTATAAAAACTCCCAATGAAGAATATCATTATTGCACCTCTAACTTTGTACACATCCCTCAGTCCCTCAGGGAAAAAGCTTAGAAATGGTGGAACTTAGAAATGGTCAATGTATGCTCCTGCCAACAGTAAATGATAATGTCCTGTTCCTGTATTACAGCGTAGCTAACACTAAAACCAGTAAACCAGTTATTGTTCAGTTGATTCTGACTCATGGCGACCCCGTGTGTTTCAGAGTAGAACTGGGCTTCACAGGGTTTTCAATGGCTGATTTTTCAAAAAAGTAGATTGCCAGGCCTTTCTTGTGAGGCACCTCTGGGTGGATTAGAGCCAGTAGCCTTTGAGTTGGTAGCCAAGTGCTTAACCATTTTCGACATTCAGGGACTCCTAGTTAATACTAGATTATTATCACCCCCCCTTAAAAATTTCCATTGGAAAAATGTAACATTGTCATCTAAATTTGCATTTCTTTGATTCCTAATGATATAAAATATACTTTTCTGTGTTCCAGTTAATTTGCATTTTTTCTACCGTGACTTGCATTTTCCTGCCGTTTGTCCTTTTCTCGGTTGGGGTATTCATCTTTTCTTTTTGAGTTGTTGGAGCTGTTTCAATACGAAGGATATCGTCATATGTAGTAAATGTGTTCTGGTGTGTGTCGTTTGCTCTTCAATTTTATTTATGATGATTTTTGACATAGGTAAGATTTTACTTTTTTGGTAATCAAATTTTTCAACCTTTTCCTTTATGGTCTCTGTTTTGGGTGTCATTCTTAGATCAAACAACAACTGCTTCTCCACCCCAAACTGTAACACTATTCACCCAAAATGTTTTCAAGCGCCTTTCTGGTTTTATTTTTACATAAAACATTTAAAACCTCCAGGAATTAATTTGGGTGTATGGTGTGAGGTAGTGATTTTTGTTTTCTAAATGATTATCAGATTGTCTCAACATCATTTACTGAATAGTCCCTCTATTTCGAAATGCCAAATTTTATCATAAACTACATTTTTTTCTCTATCTTTTTATCAATTTCTGGAAATTTTATCTTGTTCCATTAATTTTTTTGTCCTAGCTCCATTACTGCAGCGAGCTGATAATTATAATTATAATATAATATAGTTTCATATCTATTCTAATGATCCCTCCCTCGATACTTATCTTAACCATTTTGGTTATTTTTGCGCTTTCATTTATCTAAATGAGTGATTTGTAACCAGGGCTGAGTATGAGAATAACCTGGAAAAGTTTTTCATTATGAGCCTGCCTAGGGCTTGTATCCCAAGAAATTTTGCTTCAGAGGTTCTGGTGTGGGGGCTGGCATGTCTTTAGAAAATAAATAAATAACACATACATATGCACACATAACGTATGCATTCTCTATAAAAAAGCACCCTAGGTGATTCTGAGACCCTCCAGATTAAAAAACCACTGCTCCAGCCCCAAAGGAGATTCCCAATTTTACAAGATGTGTTGGAGTCCCCACTTCCCTTACTTCTAGCCTATTTCCAAGTGCAAGATCCTCTCTTGGGACCACCTGGGGACTCTTATGTAATTGGTCTGAGGGTTGAGCTCAAGCACTGAGAGTTTAAAAGCTCCCTGAGGTGACTCTAGTGCACAGTCAGGGTTGGTAACCACTGGCCTAGAAACTCCTTCTTGGTCATGAGGATTAAATCTCGCTTTATTGCTCACTTAGATCTCTATCTTTGAATTAGTGGATATTGCAATCCTGGCTATCCATCTGAACCACTGGAACTTCAAAAGGAGGCTGAGTTGAATATTTAGGTGAAATGTATTAAAAAAATAAATACAAATTCCCAGGTGATTCTGATGAAGGTTTTTATTCTTGTTAGATGCCATTGAGTCTGCTCTGACTCACAGTGACCTTACATATAACAGAATGAAACATTGCTCAGTCCGGTGCCATCCTCACAATAGGAGGTATTTTGGGGCTCATTGTTGCAGCCACTCTATCAGTCTATCTCATTGAGGGTTCTTCTTTTTCCCTGGCCCTCTACTTTACCAAGCATGATATCCTTCTGCAGGCACTGGTCCCTCCTGATAACATGTCAAAAGCGAGCAAGACTAAGTCTTGCCATCCTTTCTTCTATGAAGCATTCTGGCTGTACTTTCCCCAAGACAGATTTGTTCATTTTTCTGGCAGTCCATGGTTATATTTCTTGACTGCTGCTTCCATTGGCATTGATTGTTGATCCAAGTCAAATGGGTTCTGATGCATTAGAAAAAAAAAATTGCCTTCGAGGGTTTCCAAGGCTGTAATCTTTACAAAAGCAGACTATCACACCTTTCTCCTGTGGAGTAGCTGGTAGGTTTGAACTGCCAACCTTTTAGTTAGCAGCAGAGCACTTAACCACTGCACCGCTAGGGCTCCTTATTCTGAAACGAAGCCAGGGAAAAATGCCCATTTTCCAGGTAATTTTCCTCATTCTATGACCAATTTTACTTTTCAGGTGAAAGCCTACCTGTCTAAACACATGCATGTCAACTTGATTCTTACAGTCCTAAACGTATCGTCACGTGTTAATAGACCAAAACCCATCGCTGTCGAGTTGATTCTGTGTTAATAGAAGTGGTCCTTAAACTTGAACATGCATCAGAATCATCTGGGAGGCTTGACACAGTACAGACTGCTTAGCCCCAAACCCACAGCTTCTGACTCAGTAGAGCTGGACCCAAGAGTTTGCATTTTAATAGGTTCCCAAGTGATGCTGATGCTGCTGGTCCAGGGGCCACACTTTGAGAACCACTGAGCTATAGCATTCATACAAGTATTAGACTTGTTCTGTCATGGGAAATTTACTCCAATGCAATGAACTTAAGCATGGTCTCCATACTGTGGGCTGCAGAACCCTGAGGAGTGATGGCAAGTGTTTTACAAGATGCTTTGTGCACCTATCATTGCAGAGAACCACTGCAAAAGAATTTTATTGAATCCCTAGGACTGACAATGTGTTTAACTGCTAACCAAAAGGTTGTAGGTTCAAGCCTACCCAAAGCCTCCTTGGAAAAAAGTCCTGGTGATCTACTTCCAAAAAATCAGCCATTTGAAAACCCTACAGAACACCGTTCTACTCTGAGACACATGGAATTCCCATAAGTTAGAGTCAACTTGATAGCAACTGGTAAAGGACCTTATTGTGGTAACTTCTTACATATCCCCCCACTTCCATTCTTTCACCATTACTGTGGGTATACAACTCCTGATGTGGGGAGGGGCACATCAGAATGGAGTGGGGGCACTTAGGCAGGAGAAAAGACATTCCCCTCCCCTTGTCTGGTCTGGATTTGGAAGGATTATCTTCCAACTCATTGTTTACAGTGGAGACAGATGATCTTTCTAAAATTTCTAAAATTGGATCATGCCACTCCCTTGAGTAAAACCCTTCAATGGCTCCCCACAGCTCCTAGGATAAAATCCAAAATTCTTAACATGGTGTTGGAAGTTGGGGTTCCCTGGAAAGCAGATTCTAAGATGGAGTTTAAGTGTGAACCATGTTTAGTAAGATTGCCTTTGGGATCAACACCTGTGCAAAGGAGGGGACAGAAGCACGGGTGGGCAAAAGGAGAAGCTGAGCTGTGATATGGGCCCAATGACAGCCTCAGCTCTGGAGTTAGGATGGTCCATCAAGTTGTCCTGAGTTGAGCCAAGATGACCAGGCCTTTAGACCCTTGTTGGATAGAGGTCACCCAATGAAGGGTGAGACATTGGGTGAGGCAGCTCTTTGCAGCTGAGGTAATCCCTGAAGGGCCTGACAGTTGAAGGCTGGCCACTGACCACACGCTCAGCACCTGCGGTAACAAGTCCTTCCTTGAAGGGATCTGAGTGGTTGCAGCACAGTGGCCGCCACACATGGCTACAACTTTCCTTGCAATCTGGCCATTGTCTCCCTCTGCAGGCTCACTGTTTGTTAATTTTTCCTGTGTTGTCTATTTCAGGCATATTGCCTTTTCTTTCAGTCTCTCACATTCACATGCTCCTTTCTGGGCCTTTGCATATACCTTCTCCTCTGCCTGGAATGGTCTCCCTCGCCATTCTCAGTGTCACCTCCAGACACTTCAACTCATCCTTCAAGTCTCTGCTCAAGTGTCACCTTCTCTGGGGAACTTTCCTGACCCCTTACCTAGGTTACGGTCCCTAATATATACTTTTAAAGTTTAAGCACCCATCAGACTTGGAGCCAGGACGTGAGGGATGCACTCTTTCCTCGAGATTCCACATGCAAAGATATAGCCCCAAAAGTCGTGGTGAGCTGGCTGGATGGGGTAGAGTCCGATTCTTTGTATGCGGTGTGCTGATTTCCCTTAAAATTTAGCCCACACCTTTCAAAACCGTCTTTTTCCTCTATGCGAAGAGGACTCTACGGGCTGGAGTTTTAAAGGGGAAGCAGCAAGAACTGGAACTGGAGTGAGGGATCCCTAACAGAACATTAGATTTCGGAGGGATAAATGCAGGGGTCATTGGTCAGATGTCCCTTCTAACCAGGGGGGTCCGCCTTCCTGTATTAAATGTTAGAGATTCAGTGTTTTTTTTTAAGGGTGTTACGACATTTTTAATTGTGCCTATTTTACAAATGAGGAAACTGTGCTTCAGGGAACTTCCATGATTGGCCTAAATTCACACAGCCAGTTCAGTGCAGAATAGGAATGGGACTCAAGAGGCCTCTTTCATGAGCTTTCATCATGTGTCACCATCCTCCACAGTGTTGTCTACCTCCACCTGCTTGCCATCTTGGAAATGGATCTTCCAGCCCCAGTCAAACCTTCAGACGACCACAGCCTCAGCTGACATCCTCACTACAAACTCATAATGGACTTCATTCAACCAAGCTGCTCCTGAATACCTGGCCTACAGAAACTCTTCAGGACTGCACCCCTCTCTCTTTCAGTCTCCTGCTTCCAGGAGATTCTCAGTGCAGGGATCACAGGTCAAAATGATATGCTGGCTCCTGTCTGTTCTTCCTTGGTAGTGATAGGATCTTCAACTTTCCACCTCTGGGGTGGCTCATTTCAAGCCTAGTGGGATGGCAAAAGTGACCAATCCCTTTGGTGGGCCGCAATTACCCTATCACACAGTCCTATCACTTGGGTGGGAGTTACAAGACTATGGCTAGAAAGGCTACACAAAAGTGATCCATCACACCACATCAGCCATCGGTGAAATGCAAATTAAAATTACAATGAGATACCACTTCACACTCAGTAGGATGGCTATAATTAAAAAGACAGATAATATCAAATGTTAGTAAGGATGTGGAGAAATCAAAAACTTCATACAGTGCTTGTAGGTATGTAAAATGGTGCAGCCACTTTGGAAAACAATCTGGCAATTCTTCAAATGGTTATATATAGACTTACCATAAAAACACCCAACCCAGCAAAGGTTATATATAGACTTACCATATGACCTTGCAATTCCACTCCTAGGTATGTACCCGTCATGGATTGAGTTTTGTCCCCCCAAAATATCTGTTAACTTGGCTAGGTCATGATTCCAAGTATTGTATGATTGTCTACCATTTTGTCATCTTACGTGATTTCCTTTTGCGTTGTAAATCCTATCACTATGATGTTAATGAAACGGATTACTGGCAGTTATATTGATGAGATCTACAAGTTTAGATAGTGTCTTAAATCAATCTTTTTTGAGATATAAAAGATAGAAGCAAGCAGAGAGACATGGGGACTTCATACCACCAAGAAAGCAGTGCCAGTAGCAGAGCACGTCCTTTGGACCTGAAGTTCCTGCTCTGAGACACTCCTAGATCAGGGGAAGATTGATGACAAGGACCTTCCTCCAGAGCTGACAGAGAAAGTCTTCCCCTGGATTTCATGCCCTGAATTTGAACTTCTAGCCTACTAGACTGTGAGAGAATAAACTTTCGTTTATTAAAGCCATCCGCTTGTGGTATTTCTGTTACAGCAGCACTGGATGATTAAGACAATACCCAAGAGAAATGAAAACAAGGATTTAAACAGATACTTGTACACCAACGTTGATAGCAGCATTATTTACAATAGCCAGAAGGTAGAGCCAATCCAGCGCCTACCCACAGATGAATGGATAAACGAACTATGGTACAGTGAAAGCTGTGAGAGCCAGAACTTCATAGGACTGCCTTGGTTTTCTGGATCTTGAAAGTTTTCCGCCTTCCTTAGGGTACAGTCTTACCACTTCTGTATCAATCTCTATTAATCAGCATTTCATTTTTTTGAATAAGGACACTATAATAACAGGAGCAATGCCACCTTTTGCAGAGCATTTACTATGCAACACTAGCTATGTAATTACTTGACTCATTTCACTAATCCTCATATCAGCTCTAGGAGGATGGAGCTATCAATACTCTGTTAAAGAGACTGAGGCTCACAGAGGTTAAGTAATTCGCTCAGAATCACACTTGTAATTAGTGACAGAGCCAGGCTTTGAAGTTGGGTTGTGCTACACTAGAGCCACTCGGCCGAAGCAGCACTCTATCCAATCTCTGATGGGGTGCCTACCTGGAACCTCCCCATCCTTGTTCTTGGAGACCCAGCCTCTGCTGCTGGTTCAGTTTCCCATCCCCCTCTTCTGCCAACCCAGGCTGCTCAAGTCCCGGCATGCCTCAGGCTGCAGCCGGCCTGAGTTATGACATAACTAGCCTGAAAATTCTCCTGTAAAGAGAAAGGGGCCAATCAAATGTAAGTTATTATTATTGTAAACTCTCCAAAGCCAGGGACCTTGTATGATTTATCTTGGTATAACCCACAGCACTGGGAACAGTGCCTGGCACATAACATGCAATAAATGTTTATGGGATTGACTAGAGTTTTTAAAGACATGGGGGACCAAACACACAAACATTGTCCACACACATTCTGCATACACACACACCCACCCCTATACCTACACATCCTCCACAAATACACACCCACCGTCTACACACACGTACACACACAAACACGCTTACTCACCACACATGCTCACGTACATCTACACATATCCCTTCACATATATACATACACATGGTTAGTCACCACACATAACATCTTCACATACACACATACCCCACTCCTTCCACATACACACAGACACACACACACACACACGCACAGGGTGATTTTCTGTGCTCTGTGTGACTTTGTGTTTGTGACCTTTGTCTTCTTGTGACATGTTGCGTATATAACCCCATCACTCATCTTAATTACATTCTTGTGGGCTCCATTTGGCCTTTGGCTATTTTTGGGACCAAATTAGAAAATTTTAAAGCAGCCATCTTTCTTACCTGAGAACCTGATACCAGTGATTGCCCTGGGGTGGGGAGCTGGGACACAGAGGTGGGGGTGGAGGGACTTACTTTTTGTGGTATGCCCTTTTGTTCTGTCTGAATTTTTTTTTTAAACCCTGTGCATGTATTATCTTTTCCAAAACTAAAAATAGAAACATTTAGAAAAGAGAAGAAAGTAGCCCCCTTGCTTCAAAAAACAACCAGTGACAGACTAAAAGCTATTATAACTGGGTTAGTCAGAGATTAAAATGCAGGTCTGCTCTGGGCCAGTTCACAGGGCTCTGGGGACACGTCACTGCCACCTCAAGGAGGAAGGCAGCCATCGCCAGCTGATGGCCCTCTGGGGCCTGGGCTCAGTCTGCCCTCCTGGATGAGCCCAGAGGGACGTTTCCACTCCAGTGCAGCCTTCCAGGAGCTCCTCCCTGGGCTGAACACCACTCACTCATTTAGTCATTCTCTTTGCTGGGTCAATGACAGATCTGCAAGGATTAGGAGACGTAAGCTCTGAAATCTACTAGGCAGGATTAAAATCTGTCCCCTCATCCTCAAGGTTCAAGTTGGAAGTGATTAAATGGGAGCCGGGCTCAGGGGGTAGGGGGCTGGTTGTAGCCTTGGAGTTCTAAGTTCTGTCGCATCCTTTCCTGTGATTTCAGAATCACTGGCATCTGGTCTCTAGGCTCGGTGGCAGCTGTTTAGAGCCTCTGAGTCAAATCCGGAGAGGGTTGGGGCCTCTGAGGTGGACTGGGTACTTAAAACCAGCTAATGAAAGAGTCGGGGCTTTCTTCTGAGTCCAAGATATTCCTGGAGGGATTAATTTTTATCAAATGACTTCTTAATGAGAGCCTGCTTACCACCAGATTTGGAGATTTTAAAGCTCCTGAAATTTAAAAGTAATCGGCAAACTGGTCAGCTTTGAATGTGAGGAGCTCATGAAATTCGAAGCTCAAAAGAGAAAAGAACAAGTTAGTTACAGCCAGGAGCTAGCAGAATGGAAAATATTCCCTTGAAATTCAGCAAATGCCCTTGCTTTGTATCCCTGCAAGAGCCACAGAGGTGCCAGGCTGGGGTCTGAAAATCAGAGACGTGGGTGGGGCTGGATCTGGGTTGCTGATCTGTTTTGCATAGCCCACAAAGAATTTTAGAAGTTTGGGAAATTTCATGTACAATGTACATTTTCATTTGTAAAACAGGAAAATCTGGCAGGAACAGGCCTTCATTTCCACACAGGCAATAATCTCCTCAAGCTGCCTGGCAGTTGCCCCTTTGCAATGGGCCACGTGTACTTCACTTTGCCACAGTCCCCACCTTTCTGTATTATACTTCTGGCTGTATTTATTATGTTACCACCCTGAGCCTTGTAGGAGTTTTAATTTGAGATGGGGAAGACATTAAACAATACAGGACGCATCAAAAGAAGATGGAAGGAATACACAGAATCATTATACCAAAAAGAATTAGTTGATATTCAACCATTTCAAGAGGTGGCATATGATCAGGAACCGACGGTACTAAAGGAAGAAGTCCAAGCTGCTCTGAAGGCTTTAGCGAAAAACAAGGCTCCAGGAATTGATGGAATATCAGTTGAGATGTTTCAACAAACAGATGCAGCGCTGGAGGTGCTCACTCGTCTATGCCAAGAAATATGAATGACAGCTTCCTGGCCAACTGACTGGAAGAGATCCATATTTATGCCTATTTCCAGGAAAGGTGATCTAACCAAATGTGGAAATTATAGAACAATATCATTAATATCACATGCAAGCAAAATTTTGCTGAAGATCATTCAAAAACAGCTGCAGCAGTATATTGACAGGGAACTGCCAGAAATTCAGGCTGGTTTCAGAAGAGGACGTGGAACCAGGGATATCATTGCTGATGTCAGATGGATCCTGGCTGAAAACAGAGAATAACCAGAAGGACGTTTACCTGTGTTCTATTGACTATGCAAAGGCATTTGACTGTGTGGATCATAACAAACTATGGATAACATTGTGAAGAGTGGGAATTCCAGAACACTTAATTGTGCTCATGAGGAACCTTTACATAGATCAAGAGGCAGTTGTTTGGACAGAACAAGGGGATACTGATTGGTTTAAAGTCAGGAAAGGTGTGCATCAGGGTTGTATTCTTTCACCATACCTATTTAATCTGTATGCTGAACAAATAATACGAGAAGCTGGACTATATGAAGAAAAACAGGGCATCAGGATTGGAGGAAGGCTCATTAACAACGTGCGTTATGCAGATGACACAACCTTGCTTGCTGAAAGTGAAGAAGACTTGAAGCACTTACTAATGAAGATCAAAGACCACAGCCTTCAGTATGGATTGCACCTCAACATAAAGAAAACAAAAATCCTCACAACTGGACCAAAGAGCAACATCATGATAAATGGAGAAAAGATTGAAGTTGTCCAGGATTTCATTTGAGTTGTATCCACAACCAACAGCCATGGAAGCAGCAGTCAAGAAATCAAAAGACGCATTGCATTGGGCAAATCTGGTGCAAAGGACCTCTTCAAAGTGTTGAAGAGCAAAGATGTCACCTTGAAGACTAAGGTGTGCCTGACCCAGCTGTGGTATTTTCCATCACATCATATGCGTGTGAAAGCTGAACAATGAATAAGGAAGACCGAAGAAGAGTTGACGCCTTTGAATTGTGGTGTTGGTGAAGAATATTGAATATACCATGGACTGCCAAAAGAGCAAACGAATCTGTCTCGGAAGAAGCGTGGCCAGAATGCTCCTTAGAGGCAAGGATGGTGAGACTGCATCTTACATACTTTGGACATGCTGTCAGGAGGGACCAGTCCCTGGAGAAGGACATCATGTTTGGCAGAGTACAGGGTCAGCGGAAAAGAGGAAGACCCTCAACGAGGTGAATTGACACAGTGACTGCAACAATGAGCTGAAGCATAACAACGATTGTAAGGATGGCTCAGGATGGGCAGTGTTTCGTTCTGTTGTGCGTAGGGTCGCTATGAGTCGGAACCGACTTGACGGCACCTAACAACAACAACAACATCCAGGTGGGCAGCCCTAGTGGTGTAGTGGTTAAGGGTTCATCTGCTAACCAAAAGGTTTGCAGTTTGAATCCACCAGCCGTTCCTTGGAAACCCTATGGGGCAGTTCTACTCTGTCCTATAGGCTCACTATGAGTTGTAATCAACTCAATGGCAGTGGGTTTGCGGTTTGTTTTTTGGTGGACCACATTCGGGAGTAGGACTCATGGAACAAACCATTTTGCAAATTTGGGATCATTTGGCAGACAGGTGAGGCCAAGACTATGTCTGTAATGCTCTGTCTGTCTGCATTGCACAGCCTTAAGACTGCTAGGAATGAGACACACACACCCACTGGTATCAACCATTCCATGGGTGCCATGTTCATCTGTGATCAAGCTGGACACACAAGATACTTACACATTGTTGGCAAAGTGAAAGCCATTATTATTATTTATAGAAAGCAAATAGTAAACCATAACAACAGATTTGCAAAGGAGAAATGCTTACCCTTCCCCAAAGTACCCATGTCCATTCTTAAGTCACTGGGCAGGTGTGCCATGGTTCAGGTCAGATGCTGTCCTTGCATCACCACTGCCTCCACCTACCATCATGCTGCTGGCGGGGAGGGGCGGGGGGGGAGTAGGGGCTGCACAGCCCCCAAGGCTTCTGTTCTTCCGCTGGGCCTCACTGGCCTCTGCTGTCGGCTCCAGCCACATTACCTGGGCCTGTGGGGCTCTCCTGCTGCCACACTACCCGGGCCCCAGACTGTCCAGTGGGAGGAGGCATGCAACCCCTGCAGGGGGTAGACTCAGGCCTCTCTTGCCTTGTACTAGCGTTACAGGGTTTTTAGCTCTGCTGGCAAGCCTCCTGCCCAGAGGCATCTGACTCCACCTTGCTGTAGGAAGACCCCTGCACAGGGCACACTCAGACCTTTGCCTTGCACGGGCAAGTGTTATGGCTCTTTTAGCTCTACCAGCAAGCCTCCTACCCATACGTGCTCAGCTCTTGCCCTGTAGGCTGGCAAGTCCACTGCAGCCACCTCACTTCATGGGCCAGCAAGCCCACCACTGCTGCCTTGCATCATCTTTCATTGCCATCAGCATTATAGTTCTTTATTCTGGATCTAGAAAGTTGTCAGCACAGGGACCCAAGAGCCTTGGTGCAAAGAATGCACTCTGCTCCAGATTCTTCTAGTGAGGTGACCCCCCGCCCCCACCGACCTCTGTGGGTTTGGCCTTTACATAAACCCCTCGTCAATTCCAAGGCATGGTACTCCCACCAGGGCCACAAATAGACCAATCTACTCAGTGGACTGTAAGTCACTCAATTTACATAGCAATTGACCAATTCATCAAAAGATTGTGGCCCACCAATCATTTTGGGAGAGTTGAAAGACCATGGCTAGAAAAGCCATATAAGAGTAATTCACCACACTGCAACACCACTGGACTCAGTTTTGGGAATTCATTTCTTCATTTGCCTTCCCATATGCCTCAGCTGCAAATTCAGGTGGGTTATACTCAAGGTCATATTTTGGTTCCTGTGGACTTGTTTTAATTTTCTTCAGCTTCAATTTCAACTTCCATATGAGCAATTGATGGTCTGTTCCACAGTCGGCCCCTGGCTTTGTTCTGACTGATGGTATTGAGCTTTTCCACCGTCTCATTCCACTGATAAAGTTGATTTGATTCCTGTGTATTTCATCCAGAGAGGTCCACATGTATAGTTGCCGTTTAAGTTGGTGAAAAAAAGATATTTTCAATGAGTAAATCTTTAGTCTTGCAAAATTCTATGTGATCTTCAGTGTTGTTTCTATCACCAAGGTTGTATTTTCCAACTATCTATCCTTCTTCTTTGTTTTCGACTTTTCACATTCCAATCACCAGTAATTATCAATGCATCTTGATTGCAAGTTTAGACTGAAAAAGTTGATAAAAATCTTCAATTTTCTCATCTTTGGCATTAGTGGTTAGTGCATAAATTTGAATAATAGTCTTATTAACTGGTCTTCCTTGTAGGCTTATGGATATTATCCTATTACTGATAGCACTGTACTTCAGCATAGATCTTGAAATGCTCTTTTTGATGATGAATGTGATACCATTCCTCTTCAATATGCCATTCCTGGCATAGTAAACCATATGATTGACTCAAAATGGCTAATACCAGTCCATTTCAGCTCACTGATGTCTAAGATGTTGATCTTAATGCATTCCATTTCATTTTTGACAACTTCCAATTTTCTGAGATTCACATTTCATACATTCCACATTCCGATTATTAATGGATGTTTGCAGCTGTTTCTTCTCATTTTGAGTCATGCCACATCAGCAAATGAAGGTCCTGAAAGCTTGACTCCATCCACATCATTAAGGTAGACTCTACTTTGAGGAGGCAGCTCTTCTGCAGTTGTGTCTTGAATGCCCCCCAACCTGAGGGGCTCATCTGGCACTATAGCAGACAGTATTCTGCTATTCAAAAGCTTCTTACCAGACAGTTTTTTTATTTTTTTCAGAAGTAGACTGTCAAGTCATTCTTCCTAGTCTGTCTGAGTCTGAAAGCTCTGTTGAAACCTGTCCACCATGGGGACCCTGCCTGGTATTTGAAGTACCAGTGACATAGCTTCTGGCATCACAGCAACATGCAAGCCATCACAGTACAACAAACTGACAGACGCATAGTGGCTTCTGAATTTGGAGACCATCTGAAGAATAGATTTGATGCAGTGAATGCTAATGACCGAAGAACAGATGAGTTGTGGGATGATATGAAGGACATATACACGAAGAAAGAAAAAAGTCAGTAAAAAGACAAGAAAGAAAGAAAAGACCAAGATGGATGTCAGAAGAGACTCTGAAACTTGCTCTTGAACATAGAGTTGTTGTTGTGTTGTTAGGTGCCCTTGAGTCGGCTCTGACTCATTGTGACTCAGTGCACAACAAAAGCCCAGTCCTGCGCCATCCTGACAATTGTTGCTATGTTTGAGCCCATTGTTCCAGCCACTGTGTCAATCCATCTCACTGAGGGTCTTCCTCTTTTTTGCAGACCCTCTACCCTAGCAAGCATTATGTCCTTCTCCAGGGACTGGTCCCTCCTCATAACATGTCCAAAGTACGTGAGACGAGGTCTTGCCATCCTTGTTTCCAAGGAGCACTCTGGTTGTACTTATGCCAAGGCAGACTTGCTCATTTTTCTGGCATTCCATGGTATATTCAGTACTCTTCACCAGCACCTTAGTTCATGGCTTTGGTGAAGAGCATCTTACTTCTCAAAGAGTAATTATAGAGAACGGAAGAAATGATGAAGTAAAAGAGCTCAAGAGTATTTCAAAGGGTGGCTCAAGAAGACAAAGTAAAGTACTATAAAGAAATGTAGGTATAGGAATTGAAGAAGCAGATATTTGGGGAAAGCATTCCAGGCAGAGGGAACAGCAACAGCGAAGGCCATGAGACTGTAATGAATCTAGGGCATTCTAGGAGCAATAAGAGGCAGTGTGTCTGGTGGGGAGGGAGCAAGAGGAGTGTAATAGGAGAAGAGTTCAGAAACATAATGGGGGTGATAGGAGCATACAGGGCCATGTAGGCCACTGTCAGGACTTCAGCTTTTCCTTTGAATGTAATGAGAAGCCATTGCAGGGTTCTGAGCAGAGTCGTATCATCACCTGATTTAACTTTGAGTAGATTCCTATAGCTGCTGTGTTGAGAACAGACCATTAAGCAGACATGAAGGCAGTGAGGTCAGTAAGGAATCTAATGCAAAAATTCTGACATGATGGTGGCTTGGACCAGGGTGGTAGGAATGAAGGTTGTAAGGAATAGTTGGTTTCCAAATCTATTTTGATGGTACAGCCAGTGGGCTTTCCTGCTGTGTTGGATATGGGGTGTAAAACAGAGAGCAGTCAACAGTCAAGGTCAATCTGAGCAAATGGAAGGATGGAGTTGCCTTTAACTAAGATGGGGAAGTTTGCACAAGGAACAGCTTTTGGGCATAAGATCAAATGCTCTCTTTTGGGCCTCTGAAGATTTATTTCTCATGTCTGTTATAATATCCCTTGATTATTCATGGACTGTGGCGTGAGGTGATGGGAGCTCAGATGACTCAAAAGGAAACTGGGGCAATGTGGCAAAGGAAGAAGAGGGTTTCATTCAAATAAACCACTTGCTGTTGGAATCTATTCTGACTCCTGGCAGCCCCATGTATGTCAGAGTAGAACTGTGTTCATAGAGTTTTTAATGGCTGATATTTTGGAAGTAGATTGCCAGGTACATTTGGGTGGACTTGAAACTCCAATCTTTCAGTTAGCAGCCAAGCATGTTAACTATTCACACCACCTAGGGACACCTTTACTGACATAAAACTCTAAAACTACTTCTTGAGTAAACGTGAAGAATCCCTTTGCACTACATCCATAAAGAGGCTCTGGTGGCGCAGTGGTTAAGAGCTATGGCTGCTAACCAAAAGGTCAGCGGTTGGAATCCACCAGCCACTTCTTGGAAACTGTATGGGGCAGTTCTACTGGTGGATTTCACGACGTCCACAAGGTTTCCTGGGAGCCTTAAGGCCACACTGACCTCTGACCTCTCTCCATAGAACCCTAGGAACTCCTTGCTACTAAGCTAAGGTGTGGGAAGGGTGACATTGATGGAGCAAATACAAACTGAACAGGTTTCAGGACAAATCACCAAGACAGTGACTCCAGCACAAACAGACACTCAGATCCAGCAATAAAAATGGCGGCCTCTTCTCATTTTTTTTTTTTTTTTCTTCTCATGGGAGAGATTGCTAGTGCGCACCCTTATCTGGTCCTCCTCTCCTTCTGGGCACACTGGAGGATGACATAGTTCCCATCCCCCCATGAAATTGGGAGGGCCATGTGCCTAGTTCTGGCTATTGGGCTGGAGCGGGGGTGTCACGTGTCACTTCTAGGCCAAAGCGTTTAATTACCTTGGTGTCCCTGCCCCTTTCTCTTCTTCTGCTGTGGGGACCAAGGAGACCTCATGTTCCAGATGATGCAACAAGATGGCAGAACCTCCAACATCCTGGGTCCATAGATGACTATATGGAGCAGAATCCCCTACCTACCCTGCTGGGTATGTACTTTAAGAAGGAAATAAAGCTTGTTAGGTTAAGCCGCAGTGAAACTTAGACTTAAAGATAGAAAAAAAGTACACCACACTCCATTTCCTCTTTCATCTTATCCTTTTAAGAAATATAAAAGCTGTTAACACTCTTCTGATGCTCCTGATAATACATCAGTGCATCAGGACTCCCACCCACCCTCACAGGCTTGGCTCTGGGTGAACCTTTCCACTCCCCACCCCCAAGCTGAGTTAGAAGATTCCTTCACTCTGCTCCCATGATGCTCTCATCATACCTCTATTAAAGCACTTACCACATTGTATTGAAATGATTTGTGTACATCTTTCTCTCCCGTTAGCTGGTGAGAGTCAGAAGCTTACTCTATTTCCCTCTTAAGAATCAGGAAAATACTCCAAAAGAAGGATAAATACTGATAAAAGGCAGCTGCACAGAGTCTTTCCCCCACCTTTATCTGGCAGTATTTTCGTTAAGGCTGTTTTCATTGCAAGTAACAAAAATGTAATCTTGCTAGCTCACATGAAAAAGAAAATTTATGGGGAGAATATAGTAGTTCTTGGAGTCCAAGGGAAGGTTAACGATCCATTGAAGGAGCTGCAGGACAGTCTTGAGGATCTCAGTGACAGGACTTTATCAACCTTTCCTCTAAGGCTCTGCCATGGCCCGACATCTCCCAAACTCTGGGGCCATCGAGAGAGAATGAGATTGGCCCAATTTGGGTTAAGTATCTACCTGTGATCCAATCACCGATGGCCAGGGGAAGTGTCATGCAGTAGAAGTATGGGGCTATGGGCTTGAACAACTTGGGCAATTCTCAGAGATAAGGGGCTGGCAAATATGGTGCTCTTTTAGGGTTCAGGTGGTACAATAATTAAGTGCTCAGTTATGAACTGAAAAGTTGGCAGTTCGAACCCACCCAGTAGCTCCTTGGGAGAAAGACTTGGAGATCTGCCCCCATAAAGATTATAGCCTAGAAAACCACATGGGGCAGTTCTACTCTGTCACATGGTGTTGCTATGAGTTGGAATCATGGCATCCAACAATAACAAATACTCTAATAGATGCCTGTGTCGGATGATATATTGTCTGACCCTCAGATAAAACATCTACTTGCCTCACTGCACTGTAGACATTTTCTCGACTTTACACCTGATAAATTCCAATCAAGAACCATTTCTGGAGCCTGCCTTCATGTCCAAAATCAGCCTGACCTTCTGTAGAAATCCCTGGACACACAATCCATTTTTGGATACTGAGGTTTGGGTAATCTTATTTTGCCCTTAGCTGGCTACCCTAATGTTATCTACTGCCCCAGTTGCTTTTCTTCTTGATGGTTCTCAACATCCAGGGCACTGGATTCCACTCAGGGGCTTTATCAGCCTCATCTCAGGCTGACCACTCAGCTAAGCTTGGGTTCTTGGAAAGGCGTTTTTGAATTAAACTAAAATGAATTACTAAAAGCTACATTGTGTCTTCTCTTACCAGCTCTTTCCAGAATGACAAACCAGAAGCTAACCGGAGTCCCAAAGGGAAGAGTGTGTGCAGCATGAGCTTTGGAAACAGACCACCCCTGAGCCCTGACCATTTGTTCTCATTTATTCATTCTCTCACTTGTTCAACTAACATTCCTGGGTACCTATTACATGTCAAAAGAGGCCTCGTGGTACAATGGTTAAGTGCTTGGTTGCTAACCCAAAGGACAGCGGTTCAAACCCACCAGCTACTTTCTAGGAGAAAAGATCTGGCAATATGCTCCTGTAAAGATCATAGCCTAGGAAACCCTATGGGGCAGTTCTACTCTGTCCTATAGGGTTGCTATGTGTCAGAATTGACTTGATGACACAAAACAACAGTATAAGTTAAGCATTTTTCTAGATTTAGTGATAAAGCCAGTTGCCACTGAATCAATTCCAACTCACAGTGACCCCATGTGTGTCAGAGTAGAACTGTGCTCTGTAAGTTTTCAATTGCTGATTTTGGGGAGGTAGATTGCCAGGTCTTTCTTTTGATATGTCTCTAGGTGGACTTGAAACTCTAATCTTTCAGTTAGCAGTCGAGCATGTTAGCCATTTGCACCTCGCATGCTATCTTCCATTGGGATAGTAAAATGAAAAAGACTTTGTCTTGCCATTAACTCATAGTTTAGTAGGGGAATGCAGACAGATAAACAGATAACTGTAATTCTGGGTGATAAACAGGTAGTGAAGTCTTATTAAAAGAGTGTGGATTACGGAGAGACCTTAATATGAACCCTGCTTCTACCACTTCCTGGCTGCATGACTTTAGACGAGTTTTTTTTTTTCTTTTTTTTTAATTGTACTTTAGATGAAGGTTTACAGAACAAACTAGTTTCTCATCAGTTAGTACACACATTGTTCTATGACATTGGTTGACAACCCCAGGACATGTCTACACTCTCCCTCCTCAACCCTGGGTTCCCTATTCCCAACTTTCCTGTTCCCTCCTGCTTTCCAGTCCCTGCCCCAGGGCTGACGCGCCCCTTTAGTCTTGCTTTGTTCCATGGGCCTGTTCAATCTTTGGCTGAAGCGTGAACCTCAGGACTGACCTCATTACTGAGCTGAAAGGCTCTCCGGGGGCCATACTCTCAGGGTTTCTCCAGTCTCTGTCAGGCCAGCAAGTCTGGTCTTTCTTTTTGAGTTAGAATTTTGTTCTACATTTCTTTCCAGCTCTGTCCGGGACCCTCTATTGTGATCCCTGTCAGAGCAGTCAGTGGTAGTAGCAGGGCACCATCTAGTTTTACTGGACTCAGTCTGGTGGAGGCTGTGGTAGATGTGGTCCGTTGATCCTTTGGACTAATCTTTCCCTTGTATCTTTAGTTTTCTTCGTTCTTCCTTGCTCCCGAAGGGGTGAGACCAGTGGAGTATCCCAGATGGCCGCTCACAGCCTATTTTAAGACCCCAGATGCTACTCACCAAAGTAGAATGTACAACATATTCTTTATAAACTATGCTATGCCAATTGAGCTAGTTGTTCCCTGAGACCATGGTCCCCACAACCCTCAGTCCAGCAATTCAGTCCCTCAGGGAGTTTGGCTTTGTCTATGGAGCTACCAAAGCCTTGCCTTGTACAGGCTGTGCTGGCTTCCCCAATATTGTGTACTGTCTTAACCTTCACCAAAGTTTCAACTTATTTATTGTCTATTAAGTGTTTTTCCATCCCGACCCCTCTCCTCCCTAAAAAAAAAAAAAATTTTTTTTTTTTAACCATCAAAGATTGTTACTCTTTGTATGTAAACCTTTTCATGAGTTTTTATAGTAGTGGTCTCATACAATATTTGTTGGACGAGTTATTTGATCTCTCTGGATCTTAGTTGTCTTTTGGCAAAGGAAGGTGAAAATAGTTAGCTTTGCAGTGTTCTTGTATTAGAGACAAAATATGTAAAGCATCTGGCATATAATAGGTTGTTAATAAATGGTAACTATTTGGGGTTTATTAATATTGTTGGGCAAATGTGCTGCAAAAGACCTCTATAAAGTGCTAAAAAGGCAAGATGTCACTTTAAGGATTAAGGTGTGCCTGACCCAAGCCATGGTATTTTCAATTGCCTCATATGCATGTGAAAGCTGGACAATGAATAAGGAAGACCAAGAAGAAGAATTGACACTTTTTATTATGGTGTTGGAGGATACTGAATATACCATGGACTGCCAGAAGAACGAACAAATCTGTCTTGGAAGGAGTACAGCCAGAGTTCTCCTCAGAAGGGAGGACAGCAAGACTTCGTCTTACGTACTTTGGACATGTTATGAGGAGGGACCAATTCTTGGAAAAGGACATCATGCTTAGTAGAGGGTCAGGAAAAAAGAGGAAGATTCTCAACAAGATGGTTTGATACAGTGGCTGTAACAATGGGCTCAAACATAGCGATGATTGTGGGGATGGTGCATGACTGGGCAGTGTTTCATTCTGTTGTACATTGTGTCGCTACAAGTCAGAACTGGCTCGACAGCACCTAACAACAACAGCATTCATATTATTATGAAATTCAGGTTTTTACATAATTTTACATAATTATGTAATTATACTTTTTGAATAATTTCCAAGATCTAGAACAGTGTCGAGCACATAGTAAGTCCTCAATAAATATTTACTGATGAATGAATATAATGTGCTAGTAGCATCTGACTTGTCTAACTTGAAGAGGAGGATTGAGAATCAGCATCGGCACAAAGCTGATTCCTAGAGGAGGTGGTCAGACATATCTCCACTCACCAACTTTTTTACCAGTTCTGAGACCAGCCATTCTCCCCATGGCACTCTGTCCTTCTCTGTTGAGTTTAATTTGTTGCAATGGTCACACAGAACTTGCAGACCACACTCACAGTTATGAGGTTCATTGGGGGAAGTAACAGGCGGGTAACAGGAACAACTCAGGAGACAGGATGCAGTTTGTCAGTCAGGCCAGCTCCCAACCAAGATAGCTCTCAGCTCCTTCTCAGCCATGCCCACAGGCAGGCCACACTTCTCAGCTGGGCTAGCCTCCTCTCAGCTGGGCTAGCAGGCTCTCAGCCTCTGCCCTGCTAGGACAAGTGTTACAGCTCTTTGGCTCTGCCAACAAGTGCCTGGAGGCACCCCACTTTGCCAGAAGCCTTCTGCCCAAAGGTGTTCAGCTCTCTCACTCCATGGGCCAACAAGCCTACTACAGCCGACTTGCACCAGTCTCTCCTGGTTCCCACTGCCTATACTGCTGCACTGGTTCTTGTCGGCTGCACCATCTTTTGCCTTCTTCTGTGTTACAGCTTTCTTTGTCTCCTGGGTGTAGGAGGTTTACAACACAGGGACCTCGGGTCCAAAGAATGTGCTCCACTCCAGGGTCTTCTTCTTGATGGTGGTGAGGTTTCCCCCTCCCCAACCTCTGTGGGATTGGCCCTTATAAGCCTAGCAGAATGGAAAAACTGACCAGTCCCCTAGGTAGACTACAGTAACCTAGTTTGCATAGTCATCGACCAAACCCCACAAAGGTTCTACATACTTATTTGCATAGTAACTGTCCAATCCCTGCAAGACTGTGGCTCAACCAATTATTT
This sequence comes from Loxodonta africana, assembly GCF_030014295.1. Taxonomy (NCBI): domain Eukaryota; kingdom Metazoa; phylum Chordata; class Mammalia; order Proboscidea; family Elephantidae; genus Loxodonta; species Loxodonta africana. Next base: position 79,061,499 of record NC_087353.1, read on the forward strand.
TTGGCAGAATTATAAACCCAAGGCCGGTAAAAAAAAACCCAACCCAGTGCCGTCAAGTCAATTCCGACTCATAGCGACCCTATAGGACAGAGTAGAACTGCCCCATAGAGTTTCTAAGGAGCGCCTGGTGGATTCGAACTGCCAACCTTTTGGTTAGCAGCTGTAGCACTTAACCACTACGCCATCAGGGTTTCCCCAAGGCCAGTAAGGCCATACATACAAGGAACCCATTGCACTGCAATAAATAAACCATTATTTTTTGTGCTCTTACCTCATGTTAGGTGTTTGTATGTATGTGTGTGTAAAACAACTTTTAATTTAGAGAAAGACAGTACAGTATAGAAGTTAAGACTTCCACTTTTGGTGTCAGATGTCTGTTCTAAGCCTGGATCACTTACTTACCGTCTTAGTTATCCAGTGCTGCTGTAACAGAAATACCACAAGTGGATAGCTTTAACAAAGAGAAATTTATTCTCTCACAGTCTAGGAGGCTATAATTGAGGATGCCAGCTCTAGGGGAAGGCTTTCTCTCTCTGTCAGCTCTGATGGAAGGTCTCTGTCATCAATCTTCCCCTGGTCTAGGAGGTTCTCAGCACAGGGACCCTGGGTCCAAAGGATGTGCTGCTCCTGGCACTTCTTTCTTGGTGGTGATGAGGTCCCCCTCCTCTCTGCTTGCTTCTTTCTTTTATATCTCAAAAGAGATTGTTTGTAAATTGAGTCCTGCCTCATTAACGTAACTGCCTCTAGTCCTGCCTCATTAACATCACAGAGGTAGGATTTACAACACATAGGAAAATGACATCGGATGACAAAATGGAGGACAACCACACAATACTGGGAATCATGGCCTAACCAAGTTGACGCACATTTTGGGGGGATGCAGTTCAATCCATAAATTCACTATCCATATAAACTTGGGCTCTGTCTTGGGTCCCTACAAGCAGAGCCTGAGAAGAGGCTTCTCATGCAAGTGATGTATTGAGAGACAGCTCTCAGGAGAAACTCACCAGAAAGTGAAGGAAGTAGAATAAGCAGCTGGAAAAAGGTGTGCTGTGGTGGTTTCTGGTGCCTTCTCTGGCCTCAATTCAATCTCACAGAGAGCTCTGGAGTATGAATTGAACCATGGAGTTAGTACCGTCTTGAGGACAGGGGGATGGTTTTCATATTCCCTGCATCAGTCAGGCTTCAAGTATTCCTGGGGAGAAGAGACACAATCTCTCAGAAGTCTCCAGGCAAGGTGGCTCCCATTGTATTTAGCCCCAAATCACAACACTAGCAGTGCCATGGCCAGGATTTGAAATCAGATACTTCAAACTCCAAAGCTCCAAGCTCCAAAGAACTTAACCAGAATTGTAGAAAATATTATGAGATATTAATGTTTATTTTTCTCCCCACAAATTTTCCTTCCCTTTTCTCCCTATTTTCTTCCCTCCACTCAAGCAGGAGGAGCCTGGGTGGTGTGAGCAGTTTTCAATCAGCTGTTCACCTAAAGGTTGATGGTTTGAACCCACCCAGTGGCTCTGTGGAAGAAAGGCCTGGCCAACTGCTTCCGTGAAGATTAAACAACAACAACAAAAAAAACTAAACCCATTGGCGCTGAGTTGATTCTGACTCATAGAGGCCCTACAGGACAGAGGAGAACTGCCCCCATAGGGTTTCTAGGAGTGCTGGTAGATTTGAACTGCCAACCTTTTGGTTGACAGGCAAGCTTTTAAACACTGCACGGGAAAACCCTATAGAGCATTTCTACTCTGTAACAAGGTGGTGGAAGATATTAAGAATTGAGGCCATGAGTTGGGGCCAACTGGATGGCAGCTAACAGCAACAACAATAACACTGAAGCAGGTAGCAGGCTCTGGGCTCCTTTCCCCAGAGGGTATTTGTGGTAGAATGGAAGGCAGGAAAGAGAGTGTCTTAGTCATCTAGTGCTGCCATAACAGAAATACCACAAGTGGATGGCTTTAACAGTAAAGTAGGCATAACCCTGGGAAGGACTGAAGTCAACCTTTTCTATAGATAAGATAGTATGCAGTCCAATAATCAAGTGGTACTGGAAAAGATAAAAAGGAGTATTTACTCCACACCTGAGTCTGAAGTTTGAAATGCGTACCTATGACAAATGCAAGAAAAATTGGCCTCTGGGAATGTGGTGACGGTGCTTAGTGTTATGGCGAGTGTGGTGAAGTCGGCATTGCTGATCAACGAAAGGCAAACCCTTCCCTCTGTCTCTAGGTTGCTCCATCTGCTCTTCCTACCAGGGTGGTGGAAGATACTGAAAATTGAGGCCTAAATAAACTAAAGCTAGAACGCTAAGAGTGCTACTGCCTCAGTGAAAGGAGGATTAGGAAAATTGTACCTACCAGCCCAAGGAAGCAAATTGGGGAATTTGTTGCTAACCAGAGCTCTGAGTTGGAAAATAACAAAAACAACTCACCCGTCAGAAACTGAAATGCCGAGTGTGCACCACATAGTGATGTTGAAAATAAGATTTACACTACTGGTAAGAGCAGGAATTTTTTAAGTGATAAATTCATTTTAAAAACTTGTTCTAGACTAGTGAAACCCAAGGGTACCCTGCAGACACAAACGCAAAGCCACTCCGTTGTAACATTATCATAACCTTTGGTTCCATGAGACTCCCATGATATAAACAATATCCACTAAGATTTAGCTGTCATTCAAAAGCTACAAGAAATTATCAACCATGAGGAAAAGTCAGTAGATGCCACGGTAGTATGATTAGCAGCCCTGGGAACCTCAGGTCACAGAACAGCAGCCTGAAAGAGACTATATGTCTGTTTAAAATTTTTAAGAGATAAAGGAAAAAAAAAAAAAAAAAAAGAAACAATCCTGAAAGAACAGGAAAATATGAAGAATATAACAAATAGATTTGAAAGACAATAAAATAGACTGTCTACCAGTAAAAAAATACAGTCACAGAAAATAAAAATTCAATAAAATAGTTAGACAGCAGATAAAACACAGCTGAAAAGAGAATTGTTGAAGTATAAGATAGAATTGAAGATATTACCCGGAATAAATGTCACAGAGAAGAAGAGATGGACAATATGAATAAAAGATAATGGAGCACAGAATGTGAGAAGAGCTATAGAAGGAAAGAATAAAGAGAATGGGAAATAGACAATATTCAATGAGAATTTTCAGAATTCAGAAAGCACACTGAGTTCTGAGTAAGATAAATAATAACAAATCCAAGTCTGGATATGTCATGGTAAATCTTGAAAATATCAAAGACAAAGAAAATCATAACAGCCACCAGAGAGAGGACAATGAAATTACCTGCAAAGGATAAACAGACTGATGGCCACAATAGAAGTCAGTAACAATGAAACAATCCTTTCAAAGTCCTGAACACAAAAACAAACACTCTGCCAATCTAGAATTCTATGCCTACTTTAAATATCGAGATTTAAAATAATAAAAAGACATCTCCAGGCAGAAAAGGCAGAGAGAGTTTAATACTCACAGGGATGTATTTCAGTAAAAAGAATACTGAACATGGAATAAAGGAGTAGGGTGCCAGAAGCATCTTTGAGAAAGAAAAAAAAAAAAATGGCGACATTTGTAGGTAACTAAGAATGCATTCCTCTTAAAAAAATTACTAGTTTTGGGAGCAAAAACAAGATGGAAATAAAATAGCCATGCTACAAAAATCCAGCACATTCACCCATCGTGGACAGGTTTCAGCCAAGCTTCCAGGTGAAGACAGACTAAGAAGAAAGATCTGGCAATCTACTTCTGAAAAAAATAGGCCACTGAAAACTTTATGCATAGCAGTGGAACGTTGTCTGATATAGTGCTGAAAGATGAGCCCCTTGGGGTGAGGAAGACACTTAAAATATGACTGGGGAAGAGCTATCTCCTCAGAGTAGAGGTGGCCTTAATGATGTGGATGGAGTAAAGCTTTCAGAACCTACATTTGCTGATGTGGCATGATTTAAAATGAGAAGAAACAGCTGCATATGTCCATTAGTAATCGGAATGTGGGATGTAGGAAGTATGAACCAAGGAAAATTAGAAGTGGTCAAAAATGAGATGGAACTTCACGGAAGCTTGAAGATCGATATCCAAGATATTCGTGAGCTGAAATGGACTGGCATTGGCATTTTGAATCAGGCAATCATACCATCTACTATGCAAAAAAAAAAAATTTTTTTTTAGGGATTACAAATTAAAGAGGAACAGAGTTGCATTCATTGTCAAAAGAACATTTCAAGACCGATTCTGAGGTACAGCACTGTCAGCGACAGGATAATATCTATACGCCTACAAGGAAGACCGGTTAATATGACTTTCATTGAAATTTATGCAGCAAACACTAATGCCAAAGATGTAGAAAAAGATTTCTACCAATTCCTGCAGTCTGAAATTGATCAAACATGTGAGCAAGACGCATTGATAATTACTGGTGATTGAATGCAAAAGTTGGAAACAAAGAAGAAGAATTAGCTGTTGGAAAATATGGCTTTGGTGACAGAGCTGATGCCAAAGATTGCATGATAAAATTTTGCAAGACCAATAATTTATTAGTTGAAAATACCTTTTTTGAATAACATAAATGGCAACAATACATGTAGACCTCACCAGATGGAATATACAGGAATCAAATCAACTACATCTGTGGAAAGGGATGATGGAGAAGCTCAATATCATTAGTCAGAACAGGCGAGGGACAACTGCGGACCAGACCACTAATTGATCATACGCAAGTTTAAGTTAAAGGTGAAGAAAATTAAAACAAGTCAGTGTGAGCCAAAGTACCACCTTGAGCATATCCTACCTCAATTTAGAGACCATCAAAAGAATAGATTTGATGCATTGAACACCAGTGACTGAAGACCAGATGAGTGTTGGGATGATATCAAGGACATCATACATAATGAAAGTAAAAGGTCATTAAAAAGACTAAAAAGAAAGAAAAGACCAAATAGATGTAAGAAGAGACTCTGAAACTTGCTTTTGAACGTAGAGTAGCTACAGCAAAAGGAAGAAATGATGAAGTAAAAGAGTTGAACAGAAGATTTCAAAGGGCAGCTTGAGAGGGCAAAGTATTGAAATGTGCAAGTACCTGCAATTAGAAAACCAAAAAGGAAGAACACAGTTGGCATTTCTCAAGCTGAAAGAACTGAAGAAAAAATTCAAAGCCTTGAGTTGCAATATTGAAGGATTCTATGGACAAAATGTTGAACGATGCAGGAAGCATCAAAAGAAGATGGAAGGAATACACAGAGTCACCATACCAAAAAGAATTGGTTGACGTTCAACCATTTCAGGAGGGAGCATATGATCAAGAACCAATGGTACTGAAGGAAAAAGTCCAAGCCGCATTGAAGGCATTGGCGAAAAACAAAGCACCAGGAATTGACTGAATACCAATTCAGATGTTTCAAAAAAGGAATGCAGTGCTGAAGTGCTCACTTGTCTTTGCCAAGAAATTTGAAAGTCGCCTGGCTAACCCACTGGGAGAGATCCACATACATGCCTATTTCAAAGAAAAATGATCCAACAAAATGAGGAAATTATCAAACAATATCACTAATATTACACACAAGTAAAATTTTGCTGAAGATAATTAAAAAACAGTTGCAGCAGTATGTTGACAGGGAACTGTCAGAAATTCAAGCCAGGGTCATAAGAGGGTGTGGAATGGGGGATACTTTGCTGATGTCAGGTGGATCTTGACTGAAAGTAGAAAATACCAGAAAGATGCTTACCTTTGTTTTATTGACTATGCAAAGGCACTCGACTGTGTGGATCATAACAAATTACGGATAACATTTCGAAGAATAGGAATTTCGGAACACTTAATTGTGCTCATGCAGAACCTGTACATAGACCAAAAGGCAGTCGTTTGAACAGAACCAGGGGATACTGGGTGGTTTAAAATCAGGAAAGTTGTGTGTTAGGGTTGTATCCTTTTACCATACTTATTCAGTCTGTATGCTGAACAAATAATCTAAGAAGCTGGACTACAAGAAGAAGAATGGGGCATTAGGATTGGAGGAAGACTCATTTGTCACCTGTGATACGCAGATGACACAACCTCCCTTGGTGAAAGTGAAGAGGACTTAAAAAAGCACTTATTGATGAATATCAAAGACTACAGCCTTCAGTATGGATTGCACCTCAACATAAAAAAAAAAAAAAAAGACAAAAATCCCCTCAACTGGACCAATAGGCCACATAATGATAAATGGAGAAAATATTGAGGTTGTCAGGGATTTCATTTTACTTGGATTCACAATCAAGCCCATGGAAATGGCAGTCAAGAAATCAAATGACGCATTGCATTGGGCAAATCTCCTGCAAAAGACCTTTTTAAAGTGTTGAAACGCAAAGACTTCACTTCGAGAACTAAGGTGCACCTGGCCCAAGCCATGGTGTTCTTAATTACCTCATAGCATCTGAAAGCTGAACAACGAGTAAGGAAAACTGAAGAAGAACTGATGCTTTTGAATTATGGTTTTGGTGAAGAATATTGAAGATACCATATGCTGCCAGAAGAATGAATAAATCTGTCTTGGAAGGAGTACAGCCAGAATGTTCCCTAGAAGCAAAAACGACAAGACTTCATCTCACTTACTTTGGACATGTTATCAGAAGGAGCCAATCCCTGGAGAAGGACATCATGCTCGGTAAAGTAGAGGGTCAGCACAAAAGAGAAAGACCCTCAGTGAGAGGGACTAACACAGTGGCTAGAGCAATGGGCTCAAACATAGCAACAATTTTGAGGGTGGGGCAGGACCAACCAATGTGTCTTTCTGCTGTACATAGGGCCACTAGGAGTTGGAACTGACTCAATGGCACCTAACAACAACAACAGCAAGGAAATATAAACTACATAATATAAAATAAAAACCACAAACTAAGGTGCTTAAAATAAACTCAAATGTGCTAGTAGTCACAATAAATGTAAATGGGTCATTTTCATCAATTCATACATAGATATTCTTGGATTGGATAAAAAAGCTGAATATATCTACAGCTGACCCTCAGTATCTGTGGGTGATTAGTTCCAGGAACCCCCTCAAGTCCCTTATATAAAATAATGTAGTATCTGCATATAACCTACCCACATCTTCCTGTATATTTTAAATCATCTGTAGGTTGGTTATAATACCTAACACAATGTAAATGCCATGTAACTATTTGTTTCCTTACAATTGAAGACTTGCTCTGGGAGGTAGCCTTTCTCTTCTATGAGTTTGTTGAGCTCTTCTAAGTATGCTGATATTGCCTCGGGAAAGCCAACGCTGATTCTACCTTGATCTTTAAGTTCTTGAGGCTGCAGCTCTTTACATGCTAACCAGCCATCCTTTACTAGCTTTACTCCTTCCTCTTGCTCTCCTCGACCTCCTCATACGTAGCTTTTGAGGGATTGCTTTGACCACTTAATTGCTTTTTTAGGAGCCATTTTTTCCCAGAAACAAAGGGTGCACACAACACAAGTAGTGAATGAATGATTCTTCAGGTCAAAAATGCTCAAAGAACGAGTGCTAGAGAGACTGAGGATCTGTGAAATGGCAGGAGGCTACCTCAGGGTATGCCTACACATCACTGCATTGACATGGATTCAGTGTAGTGCTCGATTCCGAGCAAATTCAAGCTTTGCTTTTTGGAACTTTTTGAAATATTTGCAACCCGAGGCTGGTTGAATCCACAGATGCAGAACCTTTGGATACAGAGGGCCAAACGTATATGCTATTTACAAGAGACACACCTAAAAATTAATTGTTGAAAATAATGGGATGGAAGAATACATCCCAGGTAAATACTAACAAAAAGGCTGAAGTATCGATATTAGCATCTGATAAAATATTATTTAAGAAAAAGCATAATTAAGGATAAAAGTGATCATTATATAATCATTAAAGGAAAAATTCACCAGGAAAATATAAACGCCTGAAACCCAAACCTATGTTACAGTAACAACACAGCTTCAAAACGTAAAGCAAATGCAGGAGAATTATAATAAGAATTTGACAAATCTACAATCATAGAGGGAGATTTTAATAAACATTTCTCTGAAACCGATATATTAGAGAAATAAAAATTAGCAAGTCTATTGAAGTTTTGAGCATCACAATTTAATGAATTTGGTCTAATGAACAGGTTTAGGATACAGATCCTAAGAATTAGAACAATTAGAACACATTCTTAAGCACACATGGAATATTTATGAAAACTTTCCAAGTATTAAACTAGAAACCAAGTCTCAACAAATCCCAAAGAATCAATATCATATAGATGACTTCTTGAAAATGCGATACGATTGGAAAAGAAAGGCAGAAAGGCAGTCAAACTCTATTCTTACTGTCCTAGTTATCTAGTGCTACTATAACAGACATACCACAAGTGGAGGGCTTTAAGAAAGAGAAATTTATTCTCTCACAGTCTAGGAGGCTGGAAGTCCGAGTTCAGGGGGCCAGCTCCGGAGGAAGGCTTTCTCTCTCTCTGTTGGCTTGGAGGGAGGTCCTTGTCATCAATCTTCCCCTGGTCTAGAAGCTACTCAGGCTCGTGGATTCTGGGTCCAAAGGACGTGCTCTGCTGCTGGTGCTGCTTTTTTGGTGGTATGAGGTCCCTCTGTCTCTCTGCTTTCCTCCCTTTTTTATATCTCAAAATAGAATGACTTAAGATACAACCTAATCCTGTAGATTGAGTCCTGCCTCATCAACATAAAAACTAATCCTGCCTCATTAACATCAGAGAGAGAGGATTTACAATACACAGGAAAATCACATCAGATGACAAAATGGCGGACAGTCACACAATATTGGGAATCATGGCCTAGCCAAGTTGACAGACGTTCTGGAGGGACACAATTCAATCTATCACATCTGCTATATTCGGCAACTATAACAGTTTTAGACAATTTATGAGTCAAAGAAGAAATCTGATGGAAATTAGAAAATATGTAGACATCAACAACAATGCAAAATGCTATCAAAATAGATGGATGCTGATTCTAAAATACATGTGGAAGAGCAAAGGGTCAAGTCTAGTAGAAATGGTGGAAAAGCAAACTGAAATAGCAATGAGATCTTTTCATACTTATCAGTAAGGCAAAAATTTGGAAAGTTTGACAATGACCAGCATTGGCAAGGATGTGAAATGATAGGAACATCCGACAGTGCTGCTAAAAAAAAAAAAATCAAATCCACTGCCGCCCAGTCCATTCACAGTGACTCTATAGGACAGTGTAGAACTGCCCCATAGGGTTTCCAAGGCTACATAGGGATGTAGGCTGTCACATCAGAGGCATGGGGGGTTGGAGGGGTGGGCAGAGGGGGCCAGTTGCCTCCCCCTAGCCGAAGCAAGTCTAAGGGGCCACCAGAGGAGGCAGGGAATATTCAGTGGCACCACAAATATGAAAGGCGCCTGACTGAGGCAGCTGGACAAGAGAGGGGAAGGGGTTTCTTCTGGCGTTGCATCTATCAACCTATATTCATCTTGAAATTGGAGTGAGGGGCGCCATTTAGAGATTGCCCCTGGGCATTCCTTACCCTCCTCACTACGTACCTTTGCTTCATCTTTCTCCCTTGGAGCAGCTGGTGGGTTGGAACCATTGAGGTTTCAGTTAGTAGTTGAGCACTTAACAGCTGCACCACCATGTGGTGTAAGTGGTAGAGCAATTCTGAAGAGCGACCTGTCAGCATCTAGATAAACCTTGCCACCTGCATGTCCTTCAACTCAGCAAGCAATCTCTAGGCATAGATCCTAGACTGGCTGCCACCCATTTGTGGACTGGGAAATCAAATGGTTCCTAAACAGCATCTAAAAAAAAAGGAAAGAAATCAAAGCGTATTACACATAGTAAAAGTATTATTTTGCAAAAATTGTGTGTCTATGAGTGTGTGCCAGCTGCAATATAAATGTATTATTTCTGTGAGTTGTAGTTAAAAAAAATTCTATAGATGCTGATTGAAAAAGCTTTTGTATTTGTACACAAGGTTATAGAGATGAGGGTGTTCACTGCAGCATTGTTCGTAATAGTAAAAACTGAAAACAGTCTAATTGTTTATTCAGACTGTAATGGAAAAACATTTAGTTTATCCATTCTGTGAACACTATACTGCCTTTAAAATAACCTAGATCTGCACGTATCAACGTTGGTAAACGTCAAAATCATAATGTTGGAGATATGGATAGCATGATATTGTTTCTCTAAATTTTAAAGACACATACATATGTAACAAAAAGGCTGAAACATTCATGGGAAGGATACATACCAACATCAGGGTTGTGTTTATTACATCTGAGGAGGAAGGGTGGGAGGAGACTAGGATGGGGTGTGTACCTGGTGGGGATGTCTTTTGCTGCTACAGTAAAAGCTGTGAAAGGCAGAACCTGTTTAAGGCAAAAACCTGCCAGAGAAAGGAAATGCAAATATTTCCCACTCATAGACAGTGACAGAAAAGTGGTAAGACTGCACCCTGTCAAAGGTGGTGAACTTGCGAGACCTGGAAAAACAAGGAAATCCCGTGGAGTTCTGGCTCTCATAGGTTTCAGTGTTTATGTGAAAAAATTTGAAGCAAATATGGGAAAATGTGAACATCTATAAAATCTGGGTGCTGGGTACATAGAAGAATCCTTGAGTGGTGCACATAGTTAATGCACTCAGCTATTGCCTGGAAGGTTGGCAGTTTGATTCCACCCAGAGGCACCTCGGAAGAAAGGCCTGGCAATTTGCTTCCAAAAAATCAGCCATTGAAAACACCATGGAGACAGTTCTACTCTGACACACATGGAGCTGCTGTGAATCAGAATCGACTTGATGGTAACTGGTTGATTCCGTACATAGATGCCTGTTATCTTATTTACTGTATATTCGAAGCCGTCCATAAGTAAAACATTTGAAAATTAAAGTCATCACAATAAAAATACTTCTCAAGCATCCACCACCCAGCACAGGCTCCCAGACCACAGGGCCAGCTGGAGGGCCAGAGTACTTGGCAATAAGGGGACTCTGGCTGGCATTTAAGCTTGGGGCAGGGAGACAGAATGTAAATTTATATCTCACGCTCTGACGAAATCAATAGAAGTAATTTCCTGATTCAAACCCCTAGATGTGCACAGAACCATCGAGATCTATAGAGGCTATGCACACAGCGAGGGAGCTGAGGGGATGATTTAGGGCCTGGGTTATTCAGTGTCCGTCCACGGCCCCGTCACTTTGGCTTCTGTTTGGGTGTGGTGGAGAAGCATGAGCTCTGCTGTTGGCCTGGCGTCTGCTCAGACGCTCTGACAATAACCGAGCTGTGATGAATGCTAATTACGTTTTCTCTGCTTCAGTGTATAGAAATCTGTTTATAGATCTGGATTACAAATTCTGGAAGCTTTATATTTTTAATGATTCTTTTCACTGATCTTAAAGGGTTCTGAGCTATTTCAACCATGACTTTGCCTAAATTCTGCGCATCATTGAATTAATTCTGATTTTGCCTTGTGGAATTAACTTTAGTGATTAAAAAAAAAATCAAATAAACTAGAAATGCCACTTCTGCCACGCCCCAATTCCTCATATTCTTCAGAAACCATGTGAAAAGGAAAAAGGGAGGTTTGGGGGAAAGATGTTAGCAAATGGCTGTTTTTCTTCCCTAGGCTTATAAAAAAAAATAAGGCTTATAGGAGGCCAGTAATTCCAAACTTCATAACTGAAATCCCTGCCAGGTAAAGGGCAGCCCATTGAGTCTCATTTGAGCCCCTCCAAGGCCGAAGCAACTGGCCATGAAGTTCACTTCTGACGGGATTAAAAAATACAGCAGCAGGCAGGTGGCTACAAAATCAAAAGGTGCTGAGTGACATACGCATTAGAAAAAGAAAATTGAATTAGCAGTGACATTTTTTGGCCTGAGGCCTTTTTTTTTTAGGCTGTGGAAATAAAGACAAACTTTGATCTCTTCTACTCAGAGCCTGATGAAGACATCAAGGCCAGAATATTGCCTCTAATCTTATTTGTTATTTCCAGCCTGGATCCCTTCAGCTCCTCGGCGCCTTGAGGCTGGGGCTGTGTGTGTCTTGGAATGGACATTTTATACTTCTGCTACAACAAGCCCATAAGGGAAGTCTTGCCAGGGAATCACAAGGGGTCCCCGTGATTGTTGTGGGCGGCAGCCATTGGATTAGCCAGGGCCTTGTTTGATTCATGAGATTTCAGCGCTCTTCCTCTGTGTGCAAAACCCATAACTAGTGGAAGTAAAATATAAAAGGAGGCAGAGAAATGGCAGTACGGTGAATATAGAATCATAAGACAGAGCAAACACAAGTTTCCAGTTCTTAAATGAAAGACTTCATTATTTTTTCAGGCAATAAATAAAATAATGAAAGGGGCTCTGCCACTAGACACAATCTAGAAATGTCTTCTAGGCTGTCTTAGTTATCTACTGCTGCTATAACAGAAATACCACGAACGGGTGGCTTTGATAAACAGAATTTATTTTCTTACAGTGTAGGAAGTCCGCATACAGGTTGCTGGCTCTAAGGGGAAGCTTTCTCTCTCTGTGGGCTCTAGAGGAAAGTCTTTGTCTCTTCAGAGCTTCTGCTCCTGGGCAATCTTCACGTGGCTTAGCATCTCTCTTCCCCCATCTTGGCTTCCTAGCTTGCTTGTTTAATCTCCTTTATATCTCAAAAGAGATTAAATCAAGATACATCCTACACTACTCCTGCCTCATTAACATAACAAAGATAACCCATTCCCAAATGGGATTATAACCACAAGCAAAGAGGTTAGGATTTACAACACATATTTTGGGAGGTGGTTAAGAGCTCAGCTACTAACCAAAAGGTCAGAAGTTCGAATCCACCAACTGCTCCTTAGAAACCTTATGGGGCAGTTCTACTCTGTCCTATAGGGTTACTGTGAGTCAGAATCAGCTCGACGGCAACAGCTTTTTTTTTTTTTTTTGGTATTTTGCGGGGACACAATTCAATCCCTACGACGTTTTGAAGATAAATTATGCAGCAAGCATTCAAGCAGGAAAATAGTTATCTTCAAAAGCAAACATAAACACAAAACAAATAATTTTAAAAAGGATCCTGTTGGCTCAGACCTTCCACTTCAGCAATAAATGTCATAATAGACTTGAGCAAAGCCGATACAACTTAGAGAAAAGGAGACTGTAACGCACTATGCATCCCTGTTGGTACTTAGGTATGAAGACAATAGAAAGGCATGTCAGCGATCCCACCAGAAAGCACAGTATTGCAAAGATCTCAACATAAAAAAGACCTCATCACATAAAACTTTGAAGCCTGCAGGAAGGGACTGGATTTTTTTTTTTTCTAAGATTTTAAGCCAAGGAGTGATGTGATTTGATGGGTGTTTAAAAAAATATTAATCTAGCACGTCATGTGAAGAACAGACTGGAAGGGTAAGAGTGGGAGTGAGTACATGGATGAGGAGCTGTTTGCATATACCTGGCAGAAATGATGAAGGCCTGGACTGGTACCATGATAGTGGAGGGAAAAGATGGGGGTGGATTTGAGATCTCTTTTGGAGGAGGACTTGACACACTTGTTAATAGATTATATTGTGGGAGGGAAGGAGAGGGTTCAAGGAAGGGACCCAGGTTTCTGATTTGAGTACTGGGAAGGTGGTATTGCCATTTATTAAACTCAGAAAGACTGCTGAAGGCACAAAGTTGGGATTGAAGATCAATGGAATGGTTTTGAAACTGTTAAATTGGAGGGATTAAGACCTCCACATAGTGAGGCTACGGAACCAATTGGTTATGCAAGTCTGGAATCATGAATGCCAGTCTCAACTTCATGCTTCCTTGTGCATTCCCTAATGACCCCATCATCTTCCTAAGTCTTTCCATTGGCCCTCTAGAAATCTTATACTGTGATCTACAAATGCCCCTATATCCTCAACCTCCTCTGCCCCCAACCCCACTTGTTCCTCCCTTAGTCTTCATTCCAATCAATGGCATGTCCACACTGAATTTCTGACTCCCCCTACCCCAACCTGCTTCCTTCACAATCCTGTCCATCTCAATTAACAACAGCTCCTACCTTTCAGTTGTTTGGAGTCCAAAATCTTGATGTCACCCCACTCTTTGTTTTTGACACCCCAAAGCCAACTCTCCAGAAAATTCAGTGGCTTTTCCATACCACTCAGAGTAAAAACCAAAGGGCTTACATTAACCCATAAAGTCCTACCTGCCCTAGCCCCTCTGACCTCATCTCTTGCTACTCTCTTCCTCACTCACTTTGTTCCAACCACGTTGGCCTCCTTGCTGTTACTCAGACTCTAAGCACACTCCCGCCTCAGGGTCTTTGCATTGGCTCTTCCCTCTGTCTGAAATGCTCTTTTCCCAGTTATCCAAATGCCTGCCTTATTTCTTTCATGTCCTCCAAATATCACTTCATCAGTGAGGCATACCCTGACCCCTACCCAGATATAAAGCAACACCTTTCCCTTTCTTATACGTACTCTATAATTTAATTTGTTTACTTGTTTATTGCTTGTCTTTTCCACCAGAATCCAAGTCCCATGAGAGCATTGTCTTTGTTTTGTTCACTGTGGCATCCCCATGGTTTAGCTGTGAGGTGGGGACATTAAAATCTACCTTGCCTAGTTCATGGGGCTACTGTGAAGATTAAATAAGTTATTGCATCCAGTGTCTTAACTGTTAAACAGAAAGATTTTGACATGATCATAGGCCATAGTCTCATGTCCAAAAATGTCAAGCAGAATATGTGGAACTCAACATGAAAAAGCAAAGACAAGGCCCCCATGGAAACTTGTGTGCTCAGAGAGTTCTCTGGTGAGCTCTGGTCTTAAAATAGTTAGCACATGAAAGATGGAAAGAGAGGCACAAAGCTAAAAATGAGTACAGAAGAGTGCTGAGAGTGGACAAGAATGGTTTCAGGGAGGCAAAAAAAGAGCTAAGGCGTGCAAAAATGTTAAGGATGAGAAAAACTGATTTTGGGAGCATATCTGAAGCAGGAAGATAAACGACAGGATTATGCCAACAGATAACAGATTAAAAGCAAAACTCAGATCTTAGTTTGTTTCCAACAAAGAAAATGGCCTTCAGATTTGTCAGAAGAAATCCTTAAAAATGAAATTGGAAGAGCAAGAGAGGCAATAAAAGAGGCAGACAGAACTTCTGTGGATGAGTCTCACCTTATCATGATCAGACTAGAAGGGGCATACACGTGTGTTTGGTTGGGCGTGTGTTTGTGAACATGTGTATTTCTTTAAAAAAAAAAAAAAGGGAGGTCAAATGAGGGGGGGATGTTGTGGCTTCTAAGCTTTATCGTCACCAAACATCTTTTTCTTCTTCTCCCAGAGATGGAGAGTTTTGGTGAGCAGAGGGTTATTGCTCCTCCAGTTTTCCAACTTTCTATTAAGTAATCCAAGAAAACTGATTAAGACCTTGCCTTCTCTTCTGGGAGCTTCATGAAAATGTTCTTGAGATGCAGACAACCCTGTGTCTGAAACACTGTTCTGTTTCCAGCAACTGCTGGAGAGAGGCCCTGTCTTAGTTATCTAGTGCTGCTATAACAGAAAACCACAAGTGGATGGTTTTCAAAAACAGAAATTTATTCTCTCATTGTCTAGGAGGCTAGAAGTCCAAATTCAAGGTGCCAGCTCCAGCGGAAGTCTTTCTTTCTCTGTCAGCTCTGGGAGAAGGTCGTTGTCATCAGTCTTCCCCTGGTCTAGGAGCTTCTCAGAGCAGGGACCAAAGGATGCGTGCTCCTGGCTGTTCTTGCTTACTGGTAATGAGGTTCCCCTGTCTCTCTTCTTGCTTCTCTCTTTTATATCTCAAAAGAGATTGACTTAAGATACAACCTAATCTTGTAGATTGAGTCCTGCCTCATTAACATAACTGCCTCTAATCTGCCTCATTAAGATCACAGAGGTAAGATTTAACAACATGTGGAAAAATCACGTCAGAAGACAAAATGGTGGACAATCACACAATACTAGGAATCATAGCCTAACCAAGTTGACATACATTTTGGGGGTACACAATTCATCCATAACAGACCCCCAAAAAGAATTGCTGGTCTTGTTCTCCAATGTGATGCCCCTAGCATCATTCTGGTTAGGTAGCAATGTTGACCATCTCAGACCATAACTCTGGCCTAACACAATATAGCATTTTTAGCCATTTTCAGGTACTTAACATCCAAATCCTGCATCAAGAGATCTAATACTCTCTTCCCCCATTATTTATATTGTGACTGATGGAAACTATCTTTCAAAATCTGATTCTTGCTTGAATGTGAGCCTCTGGAATTTGGAAAGGGCTCATACCCATGTTAACATGATTTGACTATGCAAAGGCATTTGACTCTGCAAGGCATAACAAATTATGGATAACAACATTGCAAAGAATGGGAATTCCAGAACACTTAATTGTGCTCATGCGAAACCTGTACGTAGACCAAGAGGCAGTTGTTGGAACAGAACAAGGGGATACTGCATGGTTTAATATCAGGAAAGGTGCGCGTCAGGGTTGTATCCTTTCCCCATACTTATTCAGTCTGTATGCTGAGCAAATAATCTGAGTTGGGTTATATGAAGAACAGGGCATCAGGATTGGAGGAAGACTAATTAACAACCTGTGATATGCAGATGACACAACCTTGCTTGCTGAAAGTGAAGAGGACCTGAAGCACTAACTGAGGAAGATCAAATACCACAGCCTTCAGTACGGATTACACATCAAAGAAAACAAAAATCCTCACAACTGAACCAATAAGCAATATCATGATAAACGGAGAAAAGATTGAAGTTGTCAAGGCTTTCGTTTTACTTGGATTCACAATCAAAGACCATGGAAGCAGCCGTCAAGAAATCAGTGTATTGCATTGGGCAAATCTCCTGCAAAAAACCTCTTTAAAGTGTTAGAAAGCAAAGATGTCACTTTGAGGACTCAGGAATGCTGGACCCAAGCCATGGTATTTTCAATCACCTCCTATGCATGTGAAAGCTGGACAATCAATAAGGAGGACCAAAGAAGAGTTGATACATTTGAATTATGGCATTGGCAAAGAATATTGAATATACCATGAACTGCCAGAAGAATGGGCAGTTCTGTCTTGGAATAAGTACAGGTAGAATGCTCCTTAGAAGAGAGAACAGTGAGAATTTGTCTTATGTACTTTGGACATGTTATCAGGAGGGACCAATCAGTGAAAAAGAGGAAAACCCTCAACGAGATGGATTGATACAGTGGCTGCAACAATGGGCTCAAAAATACCAGTGATTGTGAGGATGGTGCATGACTGGGACATGTTTTGTTCTGTTGCACATAGGGTCATTGTGAGTCAGAACCAACTCATCAGCACCCAACAACAAAAACAACAATTCACTTATAAATTATTTCTTATGGAACCCAATGCCCCTTTCCCCAACTTATCTGCCATTAGTATGCTTTTCTTCATCTCTTTTTCTTCATAGGCCAAACTCACAGTTTCCTTACAGCCTTCCTGATAGACTGACCTTGACTTGTACTTTGGGCTAACACTGGGTTTCCATGTGGTCAATCTGACCATTGGGATCCAACTCTGTTTCCCAAGATATATCCATTTTCCCAGTTCATAGGAATGGGCTTCCATTTTGATTTTCCATTTGTTATTCTTAAAAAGTGTTTATGGTTTCCATCACCTGTGGAGACTGCCATTCTTACTCTAGCTGGGGGCTGGGACCTGCCACCCATGAGGAGACTTCTCAGAAGCTGCCTTTCTGTTCGCCTGGGCTTCTGAACACTGCTCTTCCGAGGCCTTCCCCTGCCATATGCCACTCTCCGCAGCAGCCATTGTGACAACCAACCATTTGCTTAAACCATGACCACAGATGGTCAGACTCCTTGAAACCATATCTTCCTTACCTGATTAAACCTGGGAGGTTAGTACCCCTTCTACTTCCCATGCCTTTCTCTTTCTAGAAGGATAATCTAGTAGTAAATCATGGTCTGTCTTCCCTACCTTGTCTTCCCTATCTTGCTGTGAATCCCCTGTTCTTCCTGACTCACGTTGAAATATAATAGTTGTAAAGTATATTAAGATGGACTCCCCAATGACTGCCAATAACCACTTGACTTCTTGAGGTAGAAAGTGAGTTTCATTCATCTTTGTAACCTGGTTCAGCGAGCAGGCACTCAAGGTCTATGGGAAAAAAAACAAGGAGACTAGTAACCCAGTGTAATGACCCTAATTTCTGTTTCCAAACAGGACAGATTTTGAGAAGCTTTTTTTTTTTAAAGAGAGTTAAGAGGTAACACCCTGAAATTAACCTTTACATTTTTGCCTTGTGAGCATTTGGAAAACAAGGATGTGGTCACCAAAAAAAGTCATATAAAATGACCTAATGTCCTGATTCTGAAAGGGATTATCCTCAGGGATATAAGGATATGATAGATGTTGTATATCTCAATTTTATCAAGACAAACTTTTCTCTTGATATCCTGTGGACAAAGGATGGGACACCGAAACATTGCTGAATCCCTGTTATTGGGGGAAGCTCTCTCCAGAGGTTCCTCAAAAGGCTTGTCCAGACTCTGCCCCACACAACGTTTCTAACAATGACTTAACTGAAGACACAGGATGTCTGCCAAGGTAATAATTTATGAATGACATGAAACTGGGTAGAAGAGCTATTGTGCTGAATGACGAATACGAACTCAAAACATTTAATATGCTAAAATGCTATACTGAAACCAAGGAGATGGAATTTAACATTAATAATGTAATATACTAAAATCAGGTTGCAACGCACTTGCGCAGGTGTGGACACACACGCGCGTGCACACACACACACAACTGCAGAAGGAACAGGATGGGGTAAACCCGGTCTAAGAGCAGCATGGCCCAGAGCTGTGGGTTTTAATTGACCACAAGCTCCGTCTGAGTCAACAGTGAGTCAACAGTGGGATGTGGTTGCCAAAAGAACAACTAATGGGATCCAAAGGCGCATTAACAGAAGCAAACGTTCAGAGCGAGGCAGGAAATGGCCCCTCCGCAGGCCTTGCTGGTTAGGCCGCACCTGGAGTGTTGTGTTCAGCTCTGGGTACCACAGTTTATGAGGGATATCAGAAAACTGGAGGGCATTTGGCAGAGGGCAAATGTGTCACAGGAGGAGTGGGAAACAAATTAGGAAACTTAGCAGATAGAAGAGAAGACTTTAAAGGAATTGACTTTAAATCTTGGAAGGCCTGTTTCTGTGTGGAATTAGAAAATGGAAGTATGCTTCATGGACGGAAGTTACGGGAAGGGTGGTTTCTACTTAGAAAAACAAGGAATTTCCTTAGAGTTGCACCTATCAAATTCCTCAATATTGGAGGCAGTTCATCAGAGGATGTGGCTTTAGAGCACTGGTTCTCAACCAGAAGCGATTTGGCCCATCAGGGACATTTGGCAACATCTGGAGATGTTTTCTGGTTGCCATATCTTGGCTGGGGTGGTGGGTGCTACTGGCAGCTAGCGGGTAGAGGGCAGGGATTTTGCTAAACATACTACAATGCACCAAACTGCCCCCACCCACAAAGAACTATCCAGCCCAAAATATCGATAGTGCTAAGGTTAAGAAACCCTGCTTAAGGAAAAATCCTCTCATTATTACAATGTCTTAGAGCAGAGGTTCAAGCCCCTTGGCTGAATCTGACTTGCAGATTTTTTAAATCGCTTACCACCATTTAAGAATTCTGACATTTCACACAAAGATCTGATTTCCAGACTCTTTTAAAAACCAACAAACCCATATTTGGCAACACTAGGCCTACATTTCTGCATGGTAGCCATTAGCTGGAGCTGAGTTGCTGATGTCCCTTTGGATGAAACAAGAGCTCTCTAGTTCACTACAGTTCTTGCCTGCTTGGCCACTGCAAGCATTTGGATTTATGACCCCGTGTGCCATTAATGGAGCACTAGTGGCACAGTGGTTAAGCACTCAGCTGCTAACCAAAAGGTAGGCAGTTCGAATCCACCAGCCACTCCTTGGGAACTCTCTGGGGTAGTTCTGCTCTGTCCTATAGGGTCGCTATGAGTCAGAATCGACTTGACGGCAAGAGGCTTGGGCTTGGGCTTGGGCTTGGGCTTGGTGCTGTAAGGTAGGCTCTCAACTTTGCCTGTGTGTTAGAATCATCTGGGGAGCATTTTAAAAAAAATCCTAACACTCAGGCTGCACGCCAGACCAATTACATCAGATTCTCTGGGGTAACCAATTACACTGACTCAGGTATCAGTGTTTTTTATAACTCCCTCAAGTGATTCCTCCACCACCCGTCTGTCAATTTATTGTACTGTGGTGGCTTACATATCACTCTGATGCTGGGAGCTTTGCTACCAGTATTTCAAATACCAGCAGGGTCACCCCTGGTGGACAAGTTTCAGCGGAGCTTACAGGCTAAGATAGACTAGGAAGAAAGGCTTGGCGATCTACTTCTGAAAATTAGCCAAAGAAAACCTTATGGATCACAATGGAACATTGTCCAACTTGCTTGCTTTGGACATGTCATCAGAAGAGATCAATCACTGGAGGGAGACACGATATTTGGAGAACTAGAGGGCCAATGAGGGTGAAGGAGACCCTTGGTGAGATGGATTGATAGAATAGCCATAACAATGGATCAAACATGCCAGCAATTGTGAGGATGACACAGGACCGGGCAACATTTCATTCTGTTGTACAAGAAGTCATGAGTCCAAGTCTATTTGACGGTAGCTAACAACAATAACAAAATGATTCCAAGGTTCCGTCAAGGGTAAGAACCTAGCTTCAGATAATGGCACTATAACCGGAGGAAGCTCTAAGCAAATTGAATCACACACAGTAGATAGAACTTTGTAATAGTCAAAGGGTTTAAACAACTGAATGGGCTGCTTCAGAAGTGAGCTCCATGTTGGGGGAGATGATCAATCAAGAGAATTTTCATGGAGAAATCCCTACTTTGGAATATTTGAAAGGGAGAGAGACTTAAGTAGAGACTCTTTACCCTGAGTATGGCCCAGAATCACCTAGGAAATTTCCCCAAGTACCTATGTCCAGTTTCCCATCCTGGAAGATTATAATCCAGTAAACTCAGATAGGGCCTGAGCAGGTATAATTTTAAAAAGCTCCCCAGCTGATGCTGATAAGTGCTCTTAGGGAAGAAGTACTAAGAGGGCTGGATGACCTCCATAATCCCCCCAACCTCAACCTTGGCAATGATTCATGCCCTTAAACAAAATCTACGTAAATCTTCAAATACACACTGAAATCAAAACAGAAATCACTTGGCCATCACGGGTTGGGAAATATTTTAACACACACATTGATGAGGTTAAACGTGAAGATGCAGGATTCACTGATTCAACCAAACACTGAGGCCTAAAGGATTCAAGGAAAGAACTGTTTTCTAGGTTCTAGCTTTTACTCTGACATACTTGACATGTGACGTTTGGTTAAATAAATTCCCAGGAAGCAGCTTACATGCTTGTGTGAGAGTTCTTAGCTCCAAGCAACAGAAACAGATGCTGCCTACATTAAGCTAAATGGATACTGTGACAGCATAAGAAGGTATAAGAAGCATATTAAGCATATTAAAATATGCTTGCCTTAATAAAGTATGATACATCTGTATAATAATTTATTTTACAGCCATTTAGAAGCTGTCGTACAGATTAAAATGTATTGGCATGTAAAGGTGTCCACAATATAGGGCTTTGTGAGAAAATCAGGTTATAGAACAGAATGTAAGATAGGATATAATTTATTTTTATAATAGTATGTATTTATATTAGGAGCCCTGGTGACACAGTGGTTAAGCGCTCACTGCTAACCGAAAGGCTGGTAGTTTGAACCAAGCCATCAGCTGCTGTGCAGGAGAAAG
The DNA here is from genome assembly GCF_030014295.1 of Loxodonta africana. Classification (NCBI taxonomy): domain Eukaryota; kingdom Metazoa; phylum Chordata; class Mammalia; order Proboscidea; family Elephantidae; genus Loxodonta; species Loxodonta africana. The sequence continues at coordinate 79,083,344 of NC_087353.1, forward strand.
ATGTGGCAGTCCATTTCCATAAAGATTGCAGCCTTGAAAACCCTATGGGGCAACTCTATTCTGTCCTATAGGGTCACTATGAGGCAGAATCTACTCGACAACAACAACAAAAAAGGGCAATGGGTATTTATATTAGTAGTTATATACAAAATCTGGAAAAAATCTGAACTGCAAAAAACTCTAAACCTCACTGAACCTTATACAAAAATTAACTCAAAATGATCATGGACTTAAATATAAAACAATAAAACTTTTAGGAAAAAAAGGGAAGAAAACATTCAGGATCTGGATATAGACTTGACACTGACAGCCTGATCTATAAAAAAAAAAAAAAAAGACTGATAAGTCGGACCTCATCAAAATTAAAAACATTGCTCTGTAAAAAGCCCTGTTAAGAGTAGGGAAAGACAAGTTGCAGACTGGGAGAAAATATTTGCAAGCCACTTATCCAACAACGGACTAATTATCTACAACATGCAGCGAACTCTCAAAACTCAACAAGACATAAAACCAAACAATCAGATCAGAAAACAGGCAAAAGACATGAAGAGACATTTCACAAAGAGGACAGGAAAATAAGCAGTTGAAAAGTTGGTCAATGTTATTAGCCATCAGGGAAATGCAAAATAAAACCACAATGAGTACCACTATACACCTATTAAAAAAAAATGGCTAAAATTAAAAATAGTGACAACATCAAATGCTGGCAAGGATGTGGAGGGACTAGACTGCTCATACATTGTAAAATGGCGCAGCTACTCTGGAAAACAGTTCAGCAGTTTCTTATAAGCTAAATATACAATTACTATTTGACCTAGCAATTGAGCTCTTGGTTGTTTATCCCAGAGAAATGAAAACTTGTGCCCACACAAAAACCTGTACACAAATGTCCATGGCGGCTTTATTTGTAATATTACAAAACTGGAAACAACCCAGATGTCCCTCAACAGATGATTGGTTAAAGAAACTGTGATACATCCATATGATGAAACACTACTTAGCAATAAAAAAAAACAATGAGCTATTGGTACATGCAACAACATTGATGAGTTAGCAAGGAATTATGGTGAGCAGAAAAAAAAAAGCCAATTCCAAAAGGTTGCATACTGTGTGCTTCCATTATATAATATTTTTGAAACGACAAAAATTTCAGAAATGGAGACCAGATTAGTGGTTCCCCGAGGTTAGGGAAAGGGATATAAGGGTAGGAGGGAGGTGAGTATGGTTATGAAAGGGCAATTTGAGGGATCCTTGTGAATTTTTTTGTGATGAGGGAGCTGTTTGGGATCTTGACTGTTGGATACACGAAACTATTAAATGTGATAAAACTATATAACTCAATACACATGCACACAAATTAGTACAAGTAAAACTGAGGAAATCTGAATAAGATTGGTGAGTTGTATTAGTGCTGATATCCTGGTTGTGATATTGTTTTGGAAGATGTTAACCACTAGGGGAAACTGGATAAAGGGTATGTGGGGATCTCTCTGTATTATTTCTTACAACTACATATGAATCTACAATTATCTCAAAATGAAAAGTTTAATTAAAAAAAGTATACTGGTATGTAAAGATGTCCACAATACAGGATTTTGTGAGAAAATTAGGTTACAGAATAGAATTTAAGATACGAGCAAATTTATTTTTATGACTTAATATATTTACGTTAATAGTTGGAGCCCTGGTGGTGCAGTGGTTAAGCATTTGGCAGTTCGAATCCACCAGCAGCTCCCTGGAAAACCTATGGGATAGTTCTGCTCTGTCCTATAGGATGGCTGTGAGTTGGAATTGACTCAATGGCAGCGAGTTTGGTTTTTTTGGTTTTATACTAACAGTCACATAGAAAATCTGGAAGGCTATATGCCCAAGTGATAAAAGTGAATCCTTCTGGGTGGAGGGATTATGAGTAATTTCAATTTTAACTTTCTTTCGTTTCTGTGTATGTTCCATTTTTTTCTACTGGACACATGGATCCCCGGTGCCATCGAGTTGATTCTGACTCATAGCAGCCCTATAGCACAGAGTAGAACTGCCCTGCAGAATTGCCAAGGAGTGGCTAGTGGATTCAACCTGCTGACCTTTGCATTAGCAGCTGAGCTCTTAACCACTGTGCCACCATGGCTCCAGACACATGGATTAGTAGGGTGAAAATAAGTAAACATTCAGAAAAAGTGAATAAAAGGCTGTTGGGTAGTTTACAGAATTGCCGCAATGTCTAGGGAAAGAGAAAAGTGGGGAAGAGACAAGAGGGGCTGTCTTAGTAACCTCTTGCTATTGTAACAAAAAATACCACAAGTGGGTGGCTTTAAAGAACAGGAATTTATTGTCTCACAGTTGGGGAGGCTAGGAGTCCAAATTCAGGGCATCAGAAGGGCTAGGCTCTCTCTCTCCCCATCTCTGTGGGCTCTAGGAGAAGATCCTTGTCTCTTTCAATTTATGTAGTTCCAGGCATTTCTCGGTATTTCTTTGCTGCTCGTAGATGTATCTTCACCTGGTGTCTGTCATCCCCCTCTTTGTATGTCACTGTGTCTATTCTATTCTTTCAATTAGACACTACTCAGAAGAGATCAGTTTAAGATCCACCCTATTCTGGTCTACCCTTATTATCATAACAAAAGAAAACTTCTATTTCCAAACAGGGTCCCATTCATAGGTACAGGAGTTAGGACTTCAACATAATTTTTGAGAGGATACAATTTAATTCATAACAGGGGCTAAAGCAGCAGGAATCTCAGGTTGGATCCCCACTGGTTGGGGCATCACTGCTGCTGCTATCAAGTACTGGACACAGCTTGCCCATTAGCATCATGGACAATGGACTCTGCTACCACTCGCCTTCAGAAATTCAATCTTGCTGCAACCGCTGCCTCAGCAGAAACAGAGAGAGAGAGAGGAATCCCCATGGTCCCTGGTTTTTTGTGTTCTTTGCTCCTGACTCAAAGCCTGGAGCAGGTGCACAGACAATACCTAACAACTTCAGGGCCTAGAGGAAGAGTATGGATGGAGACTCACATATAAAATTTATAAACTAAACCTACAAACAGCTAAATAGAATATATTCTATAATCCAATCCTGACAACTATATCTTCAGAGCACCCTGGAAGGTCAAGTTCAAACTGCGAATTTTGACTCCTCGGAGTTTCTCACTCGAAGGTAGTGGTACGGGGAGAGCCAGCTCCCTTCTCTTTCTGCTCCTGGCTTATCCTCCACTTCAGGCTGCCTTGTACTCAAGTATTAAATATCCAAGCTACATCCAAACCCTACACAAACAACCATTTCCTGGCCACTATTTGGGCCTCCACGGTGTACACAATTGTACTGCAGTCCACCCTCAGAAGGAGGGACCTTGGGAAGAGAACTGTGCAGGCCTTGGAAATGGTTTGAGGCTGTTTGGCCAGGTACTGCAGAATCTCGGGTACCTGTCATGTTGCCTCTAAGGAAAGTGGTCATAGATGGGCACATCTCCTTGGTCCCAGTGACTCCTCACCCGATACTGTGTCACCCCATAAAAAAAAAGGGGGAAAAATCAGAGTTTAAGTCACACGATTGCACCCTAGCTGCAAGGGAGTCCAGGAAAGTGAGCTCTGACACATTCGGCTTCCTAGTTGAGGACAGGTTTTGCCTGCCACTAAGACTAATGGTGTGGGAAATTCCATAAATATAGGAACAGTGCTCAAAGCTGGGAGGCCTAAAATGAGGACAAATGTCCACTATGATTCTTTAGCACTTAGACGTTATCTACTGCTGGCTCAGAAAGTCATAAGTGATGATGAGGATGATGGAGGCTAACCGTTTTTGAGCTTTCACTTATGTCAGGCACTATGCAAATCCCTGTACACACATTATCTCATTTAATCCTCGCAATAACCCTAGGAGGTACACCCTTTCGTTATTGCCACCCCAACAGAGATGAGAAAAATACTAAGAGGTTAAATAACATGATCAAGGTCACTTGAGTAGCAAATACCAAAGTCAGGATTTGAACTCAAGTCTGCCTGACTCCAGGGTCTATAAGCTTTACTATAACCCTGGATATCCTCTAGAGAATAGATTAGTGGAGATGATTTTGTACCTAAAAATCAAAACGTGTGTTACCAGCTATCTTACTTGGCTGTAGACAATTCTGAAAAATGCTCCCTACAAATATTTTTCTTTAATTTTATTGTAGTAAAATACACATAACAAAAATTGCCATTTTAACCATTTTTAAGTCCAAAATTCAGTGATATTATTACATTCACAATGCTGTACTACCATCACCACTACCCATTTCCAAAAGTTTTTCATCACTTCAACAGAAACTCAGTACCCCTTAAGGTAACTCTTTTTTTCCCCCTCCCCAGCACCTGGTGATCATTAATAAACTTTTTTTAATCTACGTATTTGCCAATTCTAGACAACTCAATAGCAAAAAGACAAACAACCCAATTAAAAAAGAGGCAAAGGAATTGATATTTCTCCAAAGAAGATATACAAATGGCCAATAAGCACATGGAAACAGGTTCAGTTATTAGTCATTAGGGAAATGCCAACTAAAATCACAATGAGATATTACCCTACATACACCGGGATGGCTATTATCAGAAAAATGGAAAATAACAAGTGTTGGCAAGGATGTGGAGAAATCAGAACCCTATCGCATTGCTGTGGAAATGTAAAATGGGGCAGCCGCTGTGAAAAACAGTCTGGCAGTTCCTCAGAAAGTTTAACGTAGAATTACCATATGACCCAGCAATTCCACTCCTGGGAAAACAGGAACTCAAACAAATACTTGTACACCATTGTTCATTGCAGCATTGTTCACAACAGCCAAAAGGTAGAAACAATCCAAGTGTCCATCAACAGAAGAATGGATAAACAAAATGTGGTATATCCATACAATGGAATATTATTCAGCCACAAAGAGAAATGAAATTCTGACACATGACATGGATGAACCTGGAAAACATTATGCTGAGTGAAATAAGTCAGACACAAAATGATAAATATTGTATGATCCCTAAGGATACTGTATTTGATCCTGAATTGGGATACCCATCAAGATGAGTTGGCTGCATGATGTGTCTCCCAGGAGAAGATTACCAAACTGGGTTCAATGATATTTCAACTCTGTTGGCCTGACACCCTCTCCTCTCACTAGCCTCCTTAGGATGAAGGATACACAGAGGTTGAAGCCATAGAGAGGAAAGCGAGGAGTTCCAATAGGAATGGAAAATTGATAGTGATTGGAAAGCGAGGCATATGTCATTCTGGTGGTGGAGAGAAGGCAAGCATCCTCTTGCCTCTTTTCCTTCTTCTCCACTGGAAGTGCGATATTTCTAGGAACTATAGTGGCACAGTGGTTAAGTGTTCAGCTGCTAACCAAAAGGTCAGCAGTTCGAATCCACCAGCTACTCCTTGGGAACCCTATGGGGCAGTTCTACTCTGTCCTATAGTGGCATTGTGAGTCAGAATTGACTCAATGGCAATGGTTTTATTAATAAAGGAAAGATATTTCAGGGTTTTTTTTGACGGGGTGGTGGGAAATGAGAGGACTCTTTTTGATTGAAGTGTTTTGGAGGGGTTTAGTTTGTGGAGCTTCTGGGCTGAGTGGTAGGAAAAGGGATCAGGTAATCCTAGGTGCTTCTGAGGACATTAGAGGAGTCTTGCTGGATAAGGGTTGCTTTAGGCAAGAATTTCCCAAACACGTCCTGCCATCAGAACCATCTGGGGCACTTTTTCAAAATACAGCTGTTGAGCCACAACCCAGACCTACCGAATTAGAATCTCTCTGAGAGGTTTATTATCCAGTAGATGGTTGGTCTGATTTAAGAGAAGAAGATCCAAAATCATGTTCAGGCTTATTTCTAGGTCCACCTGAAGGAAGGAAGGGAGGGAAGTAGAGGCTTTAACTAGAAATAAAAAGTAAGCACTTGATAGAGCAGCAATTCTTCAATGGGGTGTTTAGCACCAATGGTACAAAGATAATTTCAGGCATCATACAGCCATTAACTCGCAAAGAAAGAAAGTCATTCTTTTGAAGACATCTTTCAATCCTTCTGATTATATCAAGAAGTACCAGTCTAGTGCTAAAATGTCGAGCAGGTCTCAAACTCAGCTTCTGGAAGGCAACAGTACCTAAAAGATTTAATGACAATTTTGTCTTTTAAAAGCAATCCACTGCTAACTGAAAGGTCAGCAGTTTGAAACCACCAGCCACTCTGTGGAAGAAAGATGTGGTAGCCTACTTCTGTAGAGATTTACAGCTTTGGAAACCCCATGGGGTTGTGACAAGTTGGAATCGACTCAATGGCAGTGGCTTGATTTTTGGTTGGTTTTAACTTTATTGTATATATTTCTAAGGCTACTTTCAATTTTGAGAAATGATGCTGATTTTTTGTTTTGAGTAGTGACCAGGATCACTTTCAAAATGTGCATTTAAGTAAAAGAGGAGAGAATATAAAAAGAAATATAGAAATAGTTGTAATATTGGAAACCCTGCTGACGTAGTGGTTAAGTGCTACGGCTGCTAAGCAAAGGGTCGGCAGGTCAAATCCACCAGGCACTCCTTGGAAACTCTGTGGGGCAGTTCTGCTCTGTCCTATAGGGTCACTATGAGTTGGAATCGACTCGATGGCACTGGGTTTGGTTTTTTTGTTTTGGTTAGTTGTAATACTGGTACATGGAAAGGGCAGAAATCATCAAAGTGCAATGTGAACGACTGAAGTTTGGAAAATGCTGCCCCAGAATATTCCCTGTTTTCTCTCTCTCTGGGGAATCTGAGGGCTAGGGAGTGAATCGTGTCCCTAAAAAAGTTATATTGACATCCTAACTGCTGCATCTGTGAATGCGACCCTGTCTGGGAATAGAGATGTTCTTTTGTTATGTTAATGAGGTTATACAAAGGTAGGGCGGGTCTTAAACCTAATCCCTTCTGAATGGTGTCTTATAAAGATAGCAGAGCAGACACAGAGGTACATGTACCAGGGGAAGACAGACGCCAGGGGAAGACCCATCTATAGGCAAGGGAAGGATGGGCAGCAGACATCAGAAACTGGGAGAGAGGCCCACAGAAGAAATTGACATGGCTGAGACCCTGATTTGGACTTTTAGCCTCCAGAACTGAATAAATAAATGTCTGTTCATACCACCCAAATGTGGTATTTTTTGTTACTGTAGTACTAGATGATTAAGACATTGAGCATGGTGGCAAGGAGCAGAAGATGAAAGACCCTTCATAAATACCATTCCACACCTTCTCCCCTTCCTTTTTATTCTTTCATCTATGCTTATACTTAGAGGGGAGGATTCTAAGGCATTAATATATCACCTCCTTTAGTATGAGGAGCTTTGGTGGTGCAGTGGTTAAAGGACTTGGATACTAACCAAAAGGTCAGCTGTTTGAACCCACTAGCCCCTCTGCAGGAGAAAGATGTGGCAGTCTGCTTCCATAAAGATTTATAGCCTTGGAAACCCTATGGGGCAGTTCTGGTCCTTTAGTATGCTAATAAATTATCTGAAATGAGCTATGATCTTTTCAGCTCAAAATATCATTAGACCAGAGTTAGAGAGGGTAGGAAGCAGAGACAGGGCAATGGGAGGGCTTAAGAAAGAGGTAGTGGCTGATGAAAACAGAGGAGCTTTTTCAGGGTCTGCAGGCATGCCTCAAGCCATCACAGTGTGAGCAAGGAAGCGCTAGAAAGTTGTTAGTGTGAAATGAGGTGTAAACTGTAAACGTGTTATTGAGGTGGAGAAGAAGGGAGCAGAGTCTGAGGGGTAGAGAGAGAGTGCATGGACAGGAGGAAGGGCCACTTAGGAAGCATTATTCCCCCCCGCACGTGGGAGGCTGTAGGAGTTTGGCTCTCTTTATTTATACAATACCGGATAACGCCACAGCTCACCCTCCCGGTGTTTGCTGCCGCATCTCCATCAACAGATGGAGGTAATAAAAAGGCTAAAAATGGAAACGCAAACTGGTGTGTATCTTTGTTTCGGCAGTTTGTCACAGAGCAGTCAAGAATCCCTCGCTGGTAAGTGTGCTTGTCAAGGTCGCCTATGACCCCTTTGGCATTAAATCTAATAGACACTTGGCTGGCTGGGCTCTGGAATGGCCAGGGAGGCTGGTCTCTTGGGGCATGAGGTTGGCCGCTGCCTACTTGTGATCAGCCAGGCTCAAGCAATGGCTTGGCTTCCCTGGGGTTTCTTGAGGGCTGTTAGTTCCAGCTTTGGTCAATAGCCTATGTAATTAATCAACTTAAAGGGAGTGCTGGTTAGCAATGGTTCTTGACCCCAGCTGCATATTAGAATCAGCTAGGGAGCTTTAAAAATAATGCCAATGCAGAGGCCTCACCCAGGAGCAATTGATTCAGAATCTTGGGAGGAGGTGGGGCCTCAGATAACAGCATTTTTTTAAAGAAAAGCTCTCCTGGTGATTCCAAGGCGTGGCCAGGGCTGAGAACCAGTAAGCTAGATCATTGTGCGACCAAGTTCAAGTGCACATGCCTGATGCCAATCTTGTTCCTTTTCTAATCTGTGATCACCTGCCTCTTCACAGTAAACTCTGAACCCGGGTGGGGATAGGGGATTGGCACTGAGAGGCAAGAAACCATAATTTATTTAAACAATACCAATTGATGCAGATTTGAGTTTGCTTCCAATGTCAGATGAATGATACTGGGATGAACCAACCACTTAAGGCACAAATGCACCGCATGTACATACCCATAATTTATTTTCTTGGGATAAATTTCTAGTCTGGGTAAAAAGGTATGAATGCTTTTGAAGATTTTGTAATATGCACTGTCAAATTGCCTTCCAGAACAGTCTTGCAATTTATACACTCAAGTATGCCTGAGTTTGCTCTTTCTCTACATATCTGATAGCCTGGAGCTTATCATTAAAAAAAAAATATTGGCCAACATTCTATTTAGTATTATTTTGTTTAACACTTTTTTAATGTTCAAGTTTTCCATTTGTAGGTTATTGCTGTTCATTGCTGTCGAGTCGATTCCGACTCATGGTGACCCACGTGTGCAGAGTGGAACTGCTCCATAGGATTTTCAAGGCTGTGACATTTTGGTATAAATATAAATATACATAAATATTACAAAATCAATGCATGTTTATAAATTTTGATAAACAGATCTATGGAACCAAACAGAAAATCCAAAGATGGGAAACATAGCATTTTAAACTAGCAAGAAAAAGATTGTTCAGTAATTGATTTTTGGCAATCGCTTATCCAGTTGGAAAAAAAAAAAAATAGAGCGCTACTTCAGATTACACATAAACAAATTCCAGAAAAATTGGCAAAGTCCATGAACAGCTAATTTACAGAGAAGGAATCCTGAATGGTTAAGAAACATAAAAATTCTCACTCTCAATAATAATCAGAGAAATGCAAATAAAAATAACAATAGATGCCGTTTTTCTTCCATGTGATTGGCAACATTATTTAAAAACATATCTAGAGTTGATAAGGTCGAGAAGCAATTTCTAGGGGAATGCAAATTAGCATAGCCATTTGGAGGGAAATTTGGAAAAATCTATTAAAATTAAAAACACACAGTATGACAACTTTGGAGAATCTACTTTAGAGAAACACTAGCATGTGTACGCAGGAGGGCAAGTCTAAGGTAGTGCAAACCGTTAACACACTTGGCTACTAACTGAAAGGGTGGAGGTTTGAGTCTACCCAGAGGTGCCTCAGCAGGAAGGCGACCTACCCCTGAAAAACCAGCCACTGGAAACCCTAAGAAGCACAGGTCTGCTCTGGCATTCATAGGGCTGCCATGAATCAGAATTGACTTAACAGCTAATGGTTACTAGTTGCTAAAATATTGAAATATCCTCTTTTGGTTGATAGATAGTTCCAACCCCAAGTTTTACAAGTGCCCTTATCCCCCATTACCTATGCTCTTGGCCCCACACTGTGTCCAGAATCTAAAGAGTTCATGGCTGGCACAGATGGGGCTCCATGCCCTTCTCCAGTCCTAGGGCCACGGTCTGCCCTAATTGCTTGGTGATATTTTGAATGTCATTTCTGTGTTAAAAAATATTCATTGAAGTATTGTAAAAATAAAAAAAATTGGAAACAACCTGAGGCAGAGACTGCTAAATGCCTATCAAACATCTACTTTCTCTGGCATGATAACAGAATTTATAAAACATTATTGCCCACCCAAGGAGTACATGTCCCAGCATTCCTTGCAGCAAGGTGTGGTCATGTGACTAAATTCAGCCAATGAAATGTAAGCAGACATCAGTGTGGTACTTCTGTGAAATCTTAAGAGGGAGGATGGGCATCCTTCTCCCCTTCCTTTATCCAGTCACATGAATTGCGGGTGTCATTTGGGAACTCCAGCACCCATCATCAAACACAGGGGATGGGACACATCCTAAGCTGCAGAAAACTGGAAGAAGCCTGGGTCCTGGTAACTTCATGCATCTGCCATACAGAACCATACTGCCTTCTTCTGGACTTCCTTTAAATTAGAGAAATAACTTTATATCCTATTCAACCCTCTGTTGTTTTGGGTTTCTCAGTTATACATGCCAAATTTAATACCAATGGATACAAAGCTAAATGTCCATTAACAGGGAAATGCTTAAATAAACCATGTTATATGAGTAGATCTTGGTGGCATGGTGGTTAAGAGCTCAGTTGCTAACCAAAAGCTTGGCAGTTTGAATCCACCAGCCACTCCTTGGAAACCCTATTGAGCAGCCCTACTCTGTCCTATAGAGTCACTATGAATGGGAACCGACTTGATGGCAATGGGTTTGGTATACAAATAAATCTAAGTTAGAAACAACTTGAGGCATCACATGTATATGATGAAATACTTTGCAGAGACTAAAAAGTACAGGCACTGTCTTGGTTATCGAGTGCTGCTTTAACAAAGAGAAATTTATTTTCTCACAGTCTAGCAGTTTACAAGTCCAAATTCAGGGCATCGGCTCCAGGGGAAGGCTTTCTCTGTCAGCTCTGGAGGAAAGTCCTCATCCTCAGTCTTCCCCTGGTTGAAGAGCTTCTCAGGCGCAGGGACCCCGTGTCCAATGAACACACTCTGCTCCTGGTGTTTCTTTCTTGGTAGCATTCGGACCCCAACTCTCTGCTTGCTTCCCTTTCGTTTTACATCTTGAGAGATAAAAGGTGGTGCAGGCCCCACCCCAGGGAAACTCCCTTACTTTGGATCAGCGAGGTGACCTGAGTACGGGTGGTGTTACAATCCCACCCTAGTCCCTTTAACATAAAATTACAATCACAAAATGGAGGACAACCGCACAATACTGGGAATCGTGGCCTAACGAAGTTGATACACACATTTCTGACGGGACATAATTCAATCCATAACAGGCACTAAGACACTGAGTGAAAAAAAGCCAGTTGCAGAATGTCATAATCATATATGTACACTCCCGCAAAACCCCCAACAAAGTTTTTTTTCTCCCTCTTATTGGTAGAGATATGTAGAAGCAAAGAAGAAAGACTGAAAATACACTACCTAAACTGTGATCCTATTAGTAACTTCTTGGGAGAAGAAGAGAGGACAAAAATGGGTGGGGCATGGTCAAAAGACCCCTTATCTTTGACTGCATTCTTCTACATTTTTACAAAAGGAATACTCAGGCACTACTTGTATGGTACAAATTAATTAGGTTTCCAGTTGACCTTCTTAAACTGTTTATTTGCCTGCTGCTTGCTGCCTGCAGGGTCCATATTTGAAAATTGTCAGATCTGAACAGTCTGACGGGGAGAAGCAGCCTCTTGGGCACAGAGAGATTAGCAAGAGCCACCACCTGAGCGCTTTTTGTTGGATAAGTTCAAGGTTCTTTTAGAACCCTTCTGTCATACAGACTGTATTTCTCACAATACCACTGTGTCTAAAGGAATGAAATAATGGTGTTAATCCACGAGGACAAAGAAAGTGAGAGGACACAACAGAAAATGAGAAATTACAAAGAAAAAAAAATGGACACGGTACCTGACATAGCAGAGCCAAGAAAGTTACAACTGACTGATGAAAGTAGGAAATACTGCCCCAGAGAATTCTCGACAGGGTCAGTTCTTGGAGGCATCAGGTACTCTGGAAGGCAGGAGGGAGGTACCGCCAGGCAACTATGCTGCCCACTCTTCAGTGGCTTACTCAATAGAAAAAGTGATTAAGATGAGCTCCCGATGGGAGACCTCAAACAGAATAGTTCATTTTCTTCTATAGTATTTATTCACGGGTCCCATCCTTCTGGCCATTTCTCATCTTTCAGTGGGGAAGTTTTACAAGTCTACTAGTTGCTTGGAGCCCCGGTGGCGCAATGGTTAAGAGCTATGGCTGCAAACCTAAAGGCTGGCGGTTTGAATCCACCAACTGCTCCTTGGAAACCCTACAGGGTAGTTCTACTCTGTGCTATAGGTTGCTATGAGTCAGAATCGACTCAACAGCAATGGGTACTAGTTGCTTGAGAGTAGTTAGGGGCAGGGAGGAGGGAAGAGGTTTGGGCAGCTGGTAGTTTTACTTTGGTTATATTGTCTCAGAAAAATTCTCAACATTAGACAAGTCTTTAGCCCTAAGGACACTCTCCGCCGAGCAAGACAGAAGCCACAGAGGGCTTTGAAAAAAAGAATTGCTCTGGTTGTGGATACTGGACTTTAGGAAAACCTATTTGGGGGCCGCTTGGGAATCAGAACTACATAGGCATTTCAAACTGAAAAAATTTAATATAGGGAATTAGTTCTAAAGGTGATGGAAGGGTTGCAGGAGAAAAAACGGAAGGGTGAAGTTACTCAGAAGTTAGTAACTACAGGAAACTATGACTACCCCTAGAAGAAAAGGGAAAATGATGTTACCCAGAACCTGTGGCTTCTACGTCACTGTGATTACTGTTGCGTCTGCTACTATTACTGCTGCCTTAGGACCAGCGGCCACATCCACCTTACAGGAAGCCAGGAGGTCACACTCCCACTAACACTGCACAATTCTAGGGCCCCAAAATTGTCTGAAAGCTGGAGGGTCTGTCATCCCTGGTGGAGCCAGAGCCCATGAGTCCTGTGCTACTGACGCTATAGGAATGCCCATTTCAACCATCATGCTACATGAACAGGAAATCAGAAGCCTGCACTTACCACCACTGCTGTTACTGCTAATGCTGTGGAAGATACCTCTCGAAGCAAAACATGGCTTCTCCTTTCCATGTGCCTTCGGGTCTCCTGTCAGGGCCTCGCACTGGGCAAACCTAATTGGAAACCAACAGGCAAGGGACTCTGGGAAATGCAGTTTTCAGTCTTTCGGCATCTTGCGATCCAAAGGAGAGAATGGGAGAGTTGGAACAGAATTGAGAGCAAACAAATGACCAACAGTAGCTACTTCGGGAATTTTGGTGAGAAAGGATGGTGGCCTGGGTTAGGATGACAGCATTGTAGGTGTTGAGAGACAGTCAAATTCAGGATATATTTTGAGGGGAGGATCAACACAATTTACTCACAGACCAGATGTGGATGTGAAAGAAAGAGGAACCAAGGCTAACTCTAAGATTTTTTCTTTTTTGGACTTGAGTAACTGGAAGATTAGAGTTGCCATTTACGTAGATGATGAAGACTATAATAAAAGCAGGTTTTAGGGGACAGCATTTAGAGTTCAGTTTTGGACATGTTTAATTTGAGATGTCTAAAAGACTTCCAAGTGGAGATGTTGAGCAGACAGTTCAGAAGAAAGGAAATACAAATCTGATACTGAGCAGTATATAAGTGGAATTTAAAGCCATGAGATGGATAATGCCACTACTGAGTGAGTGTAGATAGAAAAGCAATGAGGTCAAAGGACTAATCCTGGGACATTCCAACGTTAGAGGTCAAGGAAGCAAAAAGAAACCATCAAAGGGGGCTTAGAAGGAGAGGCAGAGAGGTAGGAGAAACACCAGAAGAATGTGCCATCATGAAATCCTGAAGTAAAAGAGTAATTGACTGTGTCAAATGCTGTCAATAGATCAGGACCCACGAGGACTAAAAATTGACTCTTGGGTTTAGCAACATGGACATCATCAGTGACCTTCAGAAGAACAGCTTTAGGGGAGAGGTGGGAGAAGAAACCTGATTGGAATGAGCTCAGGGATGAACGGGAGAAGAGAATTTGAAGCCTATGTATAGAGATCATTCTTCTGAGAAGTTTAGCTGTAAAGAGGAATATAAATGGAGCACTAGCTGGAAGGAGAGATGAGGTAAAGACACGGTTGTCCTTTAAGACAAGCTGTACCAGGTCCTCACGGCCAAAACTGTTGTCCTCCAGGCAAAGGGGCGTTTGAGGGTATTACCTATATATTTAGCTAATAAGGATTAACTGAATATTACCATGAGCTATGTTCAGAGAGGATATTTGGTTACTTCCCTAGAAACATTTAAAGTATCAGGGAGAGAAGCTGGATCCAAAGCAGGAGGGGTCTTAGGTGATTCAAGAATATTTTGTTGTCAAGAAAATTTTCAAGATGGCTAAAAGATGCATCTCTAGATGAAAAGTACATATGTATATCAATTACATTAGCTTAAGCCAAAAAAAAAAAGAATTTATTAATGGATGTAATTGAAAAGTTCTCAGCATAATAAAGGCTGATGTTTATTAAGGACTTTTGTTAGTTAGGCACTGTTCTAAGCGCAGTACATTTATTATCTTGTTTAATCCTAGTGGCCAAGCCAGGATTTGAATCCAGGCAGTTTGATTCCAGAGACTACCCTCTTCACCACTATGCTTACTGCTTCTTGAAGAGATAGTTTCAGGTAAGGATGGATCCAGGGATTCACGCATCATCATCATCAGGACTCAGTCTTTCACTCTCACTCCACTGACTTCTGTGCTGAATTAATTCATAGCCAGGTTAAGTTCTCCCCATTTATGGCAGCTGCAAGCTTATACCATCCTTACAGCTAGCGTATCTAGTAATAAGTTATTTTCTCTTTCTGAAAGTATTAGGCCTATTGTGTAGGTCTGTGTTTAATGATATAAAGTAGATTCACAATATTCTTAAGTTTTTTTTTATTTAAAGCACCTTACAAAATAGTAAATATGGGCTGACCCAAAAACAAATAAATACATTTATAAGTGGAAGGGTATAAATAACACTAAGGTCTATATCTCAGGAAATTGATAAATTTGGGATGGCAACGCCAGTGGTGCCATTCTTATCTATTTCTATTTGGTGAAAGAAAATATGAGGAGGGGGAGCAAGCATTACCAGGCCAGCTTTACCATACTATTGTGAAGTGAGCAGGCTTAGGATCTTCCCTGACTTTACATATAATCCACTTTGGATAACTCTTAAAACTGAAATATCAGTTTTCCCTTGGAGGCACAGAGAAGTAAAAACAAGAGCAAGATTTAATGGCCCAGCAAAGAAGGAGAAGGGGGACAAAGAGAGCAAGGGAGTTGAAGCATGAATCCTCCCCCCCCCCCCCAAAAAAATTCCAAGTATCAAGCTTGGCAGGAAGTAGCTGTTTGATCCCTGCCCCCAAGAAGTTTACAGTCTTATTAGGAGGGTATGATTTTAAGATGGGACAGGATAAGGTCAAAACCAAACCAAACCAAACCTGTTACCATCGTATGAAGGGCAGGATGAGAGCTGAAAGGCTAAACAGGATTGGCCCAAAGGAAGATTATGAGGTAGATAAAGCTCATCTTTAATCTCTCCCAAAACCAAAAACAAAGCCCATTGCCATTGAGTCGAATCCGACTCTTAGAGACCCTATAGGACAGAGTAGAACTACCCCACAGAGTTTCCAAGGCTGTAATCTTTACGGAGGGGCCCTGGTAGTGCAGTGGTTAAGAGCTTGGCTGCTAACCAAAAGGTTGGCAGTTCAAATCCATCAGCTACTCCTTGGAAACCCTATGGGGCAGTTCAACCCTGTAGGACAGGGTCGCCATGAGTCGGAACCCACTCGACAGTAACAAGTAATCTTCATGGAGCAGACTGTCACACATCTTTCTCCTGTGGAGTGCCTGGTGGTTTCAAACCACTGACCTTTCCATTAGCAGTTGGGCACTATAACGACTTCAGTCTCCCCATCTATGCTTTTTTGTACTTGTTTCCCCCTTCCCCAGCCTGCAGCATCTATGAGAGCGTAGCAAATTCAACCTCTTTGAAGGTTGGGGCTGTTTCCTTATTTAAAATACTTGTTGCTTGTCGTTGAGTTGATTCTGACTTATGGCAATCCCATATGTTAAAGAGTAGAACTGCTCAATCTGATTTTCTTGGCTGTAATCTTAACAGAAGCAGATCTCCAGGCCTATCTTCTGCTGTACTGCTGGGTAGGTTCAAGTGCCAACATTTAGGTTAGCAGCAGAGTGCAAAATGTTTGTGCAACCTAGGGACCTTATTTATAGGATTACTAATACCTGCCTTATTGGCTTATGGTGAGGATTAAATTAGGAAATGCATGTAAATGGGTAGCACAGTGCCCAGTGCAAAGTAAGTGCTTGATAAATTGTGTCTATAATTATTATTATTAACAATAACAAAAGTAACCAACATGGAGAATGACAAAGGGTTTGGAATCTTCAGCCATGGTCCCTGGTTGTCTAGCCTTGGTTTCCTTCTATAGGCAGTACCCAGAAGTCCCTTGAGCTTTTGCCCTCTGTTTTTATCCAGAGTGAGCCCTGGTGGCACAGTCGTTAAGAGCTCGGCTGCTAACCAAAATGTCCCATGCAGTTCAAGTCCACCAGCCACTCACTGGAAACCCTGTGGGGCAGTTCTACTCTGTCCTATAGGGTTGCTATGAATCAGAACTGACTGGATGGCAACAAGTTTTTCTATCCAGAGAATGGAGAATAACCAAAATTTTCTCTCGGCCTCTCCTACCCTCTTTCCTAAAGTAGAATATTCATTCACATTCTCTTGGCTCAGACATGAACTTCCACCACAGAGAACCTGCAGACGGTTAACCCCATTTCACTGTCCGTTGCCTCATAGGAATCACCCTCTTCGGACATTGTCTCACATTTTACAAAACTCTGCTCTAGGGAAAGGCTTTGAAATTTGCACTGAAACAGGATTAATAAGGCTTGATTGAGTCCAAAGGCTGAGAGGAAAGAAGTTTTCCTTATTTTATAATTTCAAATGTTAATATCCAAGATCTTGAATAAAGGGTATTAGAATGGGAAGGCAGACTCAAGATAATGCCTACGCAAAAGAGAAAATGGAGACAGTGAAAGAAAGGGAAAGGAAAGAAATGTGTCCCGTGGTTACTGTTCTGTCTCTGAGCCCAGTTTTCCAGCCTGGCTATTAATTCTATGAGCTACCTCAAAGTTCTTTTCCTGTGTGAGCTATCCCAAACTCCTGTTTTTGCTTATATTAGCTAAAGTCAGGTTCTATGGCTTGCAACTCAGTAACCCCTACTGATTCATAACTAGAGAGAGACTGGCTGTTAAGACTGAGAAGAAAATAAGTAAGATACAAAGAGAAGGAAAGAAGATGGACAAAGTGGCTGGATCCCACAACTGTCTCAGACCTTGGAAGATTCTAGTCCTGATGGTGGCACAGTGGTTAAGAATTCAGCTGCTAACCAAAAGGCTGGCGGTTCAAATCTCCCAGTCACTCCATGGGAACCCTGCGGGGCAGCTCTACTCTGTCCTATAGGGTCATTATAAGTTGGAATCAAATCGATAGCAATTGATTTAAAAATAAAACTCCACCACATTTTGTTAACACATACCATGTTTCTTGTAACTCAGGCGGTAACTGTTATTTATTTATTTGTATTTGTCAGGACTCTTTCCATTGCAAGTAGCAGAGAGATAACGAATTAGTTGGAGCAAAAAAAGTTCAGAGATAGACCTTGCTTCTGGCATGGCTGGATTTGGAGGCTCAAACAGGTACCTGATTCTCCATCTTTCAGCCATGCTTTCTTCTGTGTTTGCTTCATCCTCAGCGTGTTCCCTCATGATGACAGAGATGCCCATTGGGAGCTTTCGGCTTATTTTGTACTAGTTCATCATCTCAGAAGAAAAAGAGCTTCTCTTTTCCACTAGTTCCAGCAAAAGCCCCACAGACATCAATTCGTACTTGAAAGATTTGAGCTACCCTCAATCACTGAAGTATGACTGGAAAACAATTGTCCAGGCTTGGTCATATACCCACTCTTGAATCAGGCTCAGCTTACACAAACCACATGGAGAACAAATGAGGGGAAACTATTTCTGCAAATACAGTAGAGATTGCTAGCTGCCGTCCATAACTGTTCCCCAGTTCTTCCCTGGTAAGAAAACTCCCATGTTTTCGCCAGGCATAAGGCCACCAAGAATCAAGACTAAATTTCTAAGGATCTCCTGAAGCTAGAAAGCCAGGTGGTAAAGTTCTGACCAACTGGATATAAAAAACCCAAAACCCACTGCCATTGAGTCGATTCCAACTCATAGCAGGGAAGTAAATGTGAGCAACTTTCAGGACATATCCTCAAAGGGATATGGCATGGTTTTTCCTTCTTTTTCTTCCTTCCTGATGGTCAGAATGTGGACATGAGAGTTGGGGATGAATAAGTATCTTAGACTATGTAGTGACCTTAAACTGGAGGAAACACATGGTAGAGCAACAAGATAGAAGGAGTCTGGGTCTCTAGCATTGTGAAGCTTCCATATCAGCCCTTGATCAACTTTTCTGGACCTATATCTCATTTCAGTGACCATTATTTGACAACCACATAACCCAACATGATCCAACCTGATATTCTAAAAGGAAAATCACGGTGCTACTACGAAAAGATGGACCTGGGCAGAGGGTACAGGCCAGGCATGTCCACTGTCTCACTCCCTGAAAAATCCTACCCACAATCATGGTTATTACTCTGAATGGAAATTTGAAGAGGAAAAGCTGACTGGCTTGGATGCATCTGAAATGCCCAGGAATTTCAGAGTTTATGGATTCCAAGATGAAAAAAAAAAAATCATGCTAAACACAGAATTATCAAAAATAATTGCATACACATGTATTCATAAAAAAAATTGCCCATCAGAGTGAATTACTCCATGTTTAACCTTGTAATTTTAACAATGAAGTGCAGAAACAGTAGGGCCACAATGTGAAAATTGCTGAAAGTATGTTAGAGCTTCTTTCAACATTGGTTTGACATTTTTATTAATAATTCGAATGAGGAATTAATTAATGAATAATCAAACATGGAGATGACATGATGCCAAGAATGGTTCCTGCACTGGATACCAGAGTTACGGAAACACAGAATTCCACAACATCAGAACCCCAAGAGATTTTAGAGGTTACCTAATTACAAACTCAAGGAGCCCTGGTGTTGTAGCGGTTAAGCACTTGGCTGCTAACCAAATGTCAGCGGTTCGAACCCACCAGTCTGCTCTGTGGGAGCCAGATGCGGCCGTCTGCCTCCATAAAGATTTACAGCCTTGGAAACCCTGTAGGGGCAGTTCTACTCTGTCCTATAGGGTGGTTATGAGTCACGACTGACTCAACGGCAACAGGTTTGGTTTTGGAATCCTAACTCCCCATTTCACAAGTGAAGAAACTAAGGCTTAGAGAAGTCAACCCACTTGCCCGAGGTACGTCTGGAATCAAGAGTAAAGCTGAGATTCAATCTTGCTACTTTTTTTTTTTTTAAAAAACAAATGAAAGGTACATCATGACTCAAGATTCAAATAGACATAAAAAAAAAAAAACTGGAGCAGTGAGCTGATGAGACAAGATGAAATTTAATCAGGTCAAATGTGTAAGGACCTATGTGCTGGGTCCAAAAAGCACAATATGGGGTAGATGTGTCTTAATCAGTAGCACTTGTAAGAAACACTTGGAGATATTACTTGGCTGCAAGCTGAAGATGTCAGAAGTGTGATGTAGCTACAAAAAAAAAAAAAAAAAAAAGATAATGGGGTCTTAGGTGGAATCACTAGAAATAGAATTTTTAGAAGGGAGGAGATAGTCCTGTTGAACTTTTTGACCTACACTTGGAATTCCTTATTCAGACTCAGGTGCCAGACTTTAGAAGAGAAATAGACAGATGAGTTCACACCAGCGAGAGTAACCTAGGATGGTATCGCGTCATGGCAAGGAGAAGTGAGGGAGCTGCAAAGCACTGTAATTAAGAGCTGGAGTCTTGGAGTCAGACTTCCTGGGTCTAGTTCCAGCGTTGCTAATTACTGAATGTGTATTCTCGAAACCTTAATTTCACTGTCAGTAAATTAAGAATTGTAATAGCACCTATCTCTGAAGATAAACGAGGCAGTGCATGGCAAGTGATTAGCACATGACTGGCACAAAACAGCACTCAATTAAAAAAAATTTTTTTTTTTACTGTTAGAATTAAGGAAGTGAAGTGATGTGGGGATCAATGGGGATAATGGTAACAATCTCATAGGGTTGTGGGGAATATTAAATGAGTTAACACTGCCAAGTGCTTGGCACCAAGTTGGTAGCTATTATTATTATCTGCAGTGATGGCATTGGTTTAAGGTTTCTAGGAATGGGACTGGTTTGGGGTCAAAATATTTGGTGGCTTGAGCTAAGAGCCACAGAGTTTGATCAGGTTATACCCTGAATAAGGGTGCTAAGGTTTGTGTGCGTGTGTGTGTGTGTGTGTGTGTGTGTGTGTGTGTGTGTGGTGGGGGAGGACGAGGTGTTGCAAACTGTTAAAGTTTGACTTCTTACTGAGGTTGGCAGTTTGAACCCACTCGGAGGTACCTTGGAAGAAAGGTCTGGAGATCTATTTCCGAAAGGTCATAGCCTTGAAAACCCTAGGGAGCACAGTTCTCCTCCGCAACATATGGGGTAAGATTGGACTCCACACCAACTGCTTTTTTTTTGTTTGATTGGTTGGTTTTCACTTTTTTTTTTTTTGGTGTGTGGAAACCCTGGTGGTGTAGTGGTTAAGAGCTACCGCTGATAACCAAAAGTTTGGCAGTTCAAATCCACCAGGTGCTCTTGGAAATCCTATGGGGCAGTTCTACTCTGTCCTATAGGGTCACTATGAGTAGGAATCTACTCCATGGCAACAGGTTTTTGTGTGTGTCTGTGCGTGTGTGTGGTGGGGGGAGTTGATGATGGTGGTCATTCAGACATTTTATGGGGGTACTCACTTGGAGAACATCTGGGCACCATGATTTGGCATTGTTGTGGAGGGGTAACTCCGCTGAGTTCTTGGCCACGGCCACCTAGCCCTGTTCTGAGCAAGGTTCTGACCACGTGGTCTAAGTGGTCATTCAGGGCACTACTGGGGATGGTCACTCAAGCCTGTTCTGGGCATGGTCATTAAGGACTGTCGTGTGGGCACTCACTTAGGGACCACTCAGGGTGGAATTGCTTCTGAATAAGCTCTCAGCTGCTAGTGCCGTTTCCTCCTCCTAGTGCCACTGCGTGAGGAGCCCGCGGCATCTTGGACCTTACCAACGCCTTGGGACGGGGACAGTTTCCCCGGAAGTAGTCCGCCGCTAGGGGGCGGCCGCTAAGAGAGGAATCTGATGCGCCCAAGCCAGCTCTTCTGGGGCTCGCTCTCCCGCCCGTTCTCAACAAGATGCGGGGTGACAGGTGGGGTGCGTGTTTCACGGGTGTGAGACTGAGCGAGCTGCCCGGGCGTGAGTCAGCGAGAGGGAGGTGGGGTGTCGCTAAGGAGCTCGATGAATAGTCACGGAATCTCACGCTCGGCACCTTCACTCATCCGTCTAGAATGGGTCCTAGTCCCGCGCGTGTGCGTACACTGCACGATGTCCGATTTTGGGGTGTGTGTCTGTTTGGCGGCAGAGCTGGGGCAGGGGGAGCGTTCCTATAGGTGTTTTTATGCCCAGGTTAGGAGATTTCCTCCCTCTCCTCGCCCCTGGCGGGTGTAGGGGTGTGTCCGGTCAGGGTGCGTGTGTGTGTGTGTGTGTATGTGTGTGTGTGTGGTCTGCGCTCAGAGTATTTGTCTGTCTGGATATGGGCGCGATCTCGACCTGGGTTCCCACCCTGGGTGTTGGGAGACCAGTGTGATGAGGGTGTCCAGCCTCCTGACAGAGTAAATGCCTTTTGACACTCTCCCTTCAACACCCCCAGATGTCCAGGGTTCCTCAGGGAGTCGCCTGCGTGAGGAGGGCCTGGGAATGGTGTGTCCCTGGGAGAAGTAAGAGAGTGGGGGAGCATGGGCGGGCCAGGTCCCCGGGCGCGGCGCGGGCTCGGGGGACCCGCGCGGCTGACGTCAGGCGACTCCTTAAATAGAGCCGGCAGCGCGCTCTGCTCGGCATTTCCCGAGGAGCCAGAACCCTGCCGGCGCCAGCGCCACCGTCCGGTCCGCCGCCAGCCCGCACCTCCGCGCCGCCAGCAGGCGTTCTGTGCGCTGCGCTCCAAGGATCCGGAATGGGGCTTCGGGAGCTAGGCGCGCTCCAAATCCGGCGCCCATAAGAGCCGAGGAGCGCCAGGAGCCGCCCTGCTGCCCGGAGCCCCGGCGCCTCAGACGAGGGAATGTTGGAAGCGCCGCCGCCTGTTCTCGGAGAAACCGCCGCCCGTGGGATCCCCGGGTATGGTGCGCGCCCGGGCCACCAGCGCCTGGAGAAGACGGCGCCCCCTTCGCCCGACCCGCGCGTCCCGGGCCGCGCCGCCTGAGCCTCTCGGAGGCCGCAGGGCCAAAGCCGCTCCGCCGCCGGTGCCCCCTCGGAAACCATGACCCCCGGCGCGCGCCCATGGAGCCATGGCCTATAGGGTCCTGGGCCGTGCGGGGCCACCTCAGCCGCGGAGGGCGCGCAGGCTGCTCTTTGCCTTCACGCTTTCGCTCTCCTGCACTTACCTGTGTTATAGCCTCTTGTGCTGCTGCGACGACCTCAGACAGAGCCGACTCATCGGCGCGCCTAGCTGCCTCCGCGGCCCCAGCACCGGCGGCCAGAAACTTCTCCAGAAGTCCCGCCCCTGTGATCCTCCGGGGCCGACGCCCAGCGAGCCCGGCGCTCCCAGCGCGCCAGCCGCCGCGGTGCCCGCCCCTCGCCTCTCCGGTTCCAACCACTCTGGCTCACCGAAGCCGGGCACGAAGCGGCTGCCCCAAGCGCTCATTGTGGGCGTGAAAAAAGGGGGCACCCGGGCCGTGCTGGAGTTTATTCGGGTGCACCCTGACGTGCGGGCCTTGGGCACTGAGCCCCATTTCTTCGACAGGAACTACGGCCGCGGGTTGGACTGGTACAGGTAAGAAGGAGGGAGCCCCACTTCACGCGCCCGGGCTCCGGTGGGCTCATCCTTGGAGCCATCTCCTGTGCTTTCTCCTCCCTTTAACCCAGCTCGTTGTGTGGGTTCAGGCTGACATTGGGGACTCGAGCAGAAGGGTTTATCCTGAACTTCACAGTGATTACCTAGGCGGGGCACGCGGTTTCTTGAATTGCAGAGGCGCCCCCTGTTGTCTCTGGAGCCGCCAGGATGGAGATCTCCAGCAAACCTCATGGTGAGGCTAGGAGGCTGGTTCTGTATCCAGTTTTTGGGGTGCAGCAGGGTGTCCAAGGAAGAGGCAGGCCAGTACAGCCCTCTCCTGACTCGCTGCAGATCTTTCCTGGTCCCTGGTTTCTGAAGGGCCCTGAGAAAGGGAAAGGCAGGCCAGAGCCCCCTTGCGGCAGGGCTCCGCGCTTGGGCGAGGCCCCCATCATTCCGGATGAGTGAGAGGCAGCCTGAGGTCTCTGGATGAATAGGCGCCTTCTTTCAAGTCTCATTCTCAGCTCCGCTTATCTGGCTGAGACTCTCAGTCACTCTGACCCTGGGCCAGTCGTCTTGGAGTGGTGGGGAAAAAAAAAAAAAAAAACCTGCGTTCCAGTCTTGGCAATTTCCCTAAACTCTCAAGCCTTGACTTTCTCATCCACACCGTGGTTAGGATAGCAGTCCTTGCCCTGTCTGCCTCCCAGGGCCTTTCTAAAGTGCTTTAAAAGTGTACAAATGACACTTTGACTTGGTCAATGCTTTTAAACCAATAGCCAGAATGTAGACTTGGGAATACTGGGGGACCTCGGAAAAAGGCTGGCCAGGATCCTGGGGCAGCCAGTCAGTAGTAGGTTGTCCTTTCCTTCATGGGATAGCCGGAGATGAGAGCTATCCAGACTGATGGTGTTTGGGGACAAACTGAAGCTTCTGTAACATGACAGTCTCCTCTGTTCGGTACCCACCAGCTGCCCAAGCACTGTCTGGTGCTGAAGTATCCAATTCACCCACATATGGTTGGTTCAGGGCGTCTCTGGGTGTGGGATGGTGTATGGGCTCTCCACAGCACATTCACTTGACCCCTTGAAGACTTTCTAGAAGTGTCTGTATAGTAATGGAACTGGGGAGGGGCAACGTGTTAGCTGACTCAGTAGCCAAGGCTAATTTTTATAAAAGTGAACCCTTCAGGCAGTAAGAAGGTCATAAGCATACTGGGCAAAAGACAACTTCATTAGAAGGAAGACTCCTGTGATGGGCTCGTAATAGGGGGCCCTGGATTTGTAAGAAGGGGGGGCCACATGGCCAACTTGTCCCCATTGCCAATTAGCCCTGGTCTGCAGTGGTCATGGTTGTGGGGACAAGGGGTGTGGCAGGTACCATCCTCAGGAAACACACACATAATCTTTCTCCACTGGAGCCCAGTAGGGGAGTTGGCCTGTGGGTGGCCTCAGCACCATTCTGTCTGGTTAATGGGGTTGGGTGGCATAGGGTGGCAGGTCTGGCTCAGTGCCAATGCCGATGGCCATTGGTGCTTTCCAAGTGCTGACCTGCAGGCCTCCCATCCGGGTATTTGAGGACACTATCTGAGCTAGACCCCGGGAGGATGCGGCAAGTGCATTGGACAGCAGAACCTGGAGAAGGCCGGCCACGGTCACACTGTAATGCATGCCAGGGTTTCCTCGATGGAAAATCTGAAGATCATTACACAATCCTTTGCCAATGTGAAGTGCCTTTTAAGTGTAAAATTGCAAAATTCCGAGCATCTGGCTTTTGGATATATAACCCTGTAATAAGTACCTGTCCTCTGAGCCCAGATTCTCCTCTCTCTCTCTCCTCCCTCCACCACCCTCCAACATATCCCAGGCTTCCTTCCTGGAGCCCGTGTCATTCAGGGATGGCTGCTTTTTATTTTTAACCTTGGCATATGTGATTCTAAGCCAGCTTAGCTGTGAACCTTAGAGATGGGAGCCGTGCCTTCTTCTCCTTCCTCTTCTTTTTTTTTGCACATTTGGATTCTGCTAAAATTCTCAGCTGAGTCTTGGTAGGTTTTATTTAACATCAAGCACGCTGACAGCTCCACTTCTCTCTCCACTCCCCTCCTTCTCTGAGTATGAGTTGCCCTCCCATTCCTGCCCTGTATTTCTGAAGTAATGCTTAGCCTGGAGGTCTGGGTACTGGTCCTTCCATTCCCACCAGCTCCATGGATGGCTGGGAGCCTACAGCGTCAGGAGGGTCTGTATGGTGTGTACTTCTTTCAGTTGCAAGTGCACAGTCCAGAGTCAAGGATCTCAGTGTGGATTGCCATTTCTGCACATGGTAGTGCTGCCCCATTTGGATGCTATTTTCATAGTGTCCAGAACATTTCTCTGTATGTGTTTTATCCTTTTGATCACACAAGTAATATGCATTAATTGGAGAAATGGTGGGGAATTCTAGAAACCTAATGTCCATGTTCTCACTTGATTTCTAAATTCCATGAGGTAGGTAGGGCAGATGACACTATATTCCTTCCCGTGCCCATTGTCCTTGTCACTTCCTGGATGTGAAAACTGCAGTCCCCAAAAAGAGAGCATCTGGAATGGGGCCAGGAGACAAGTTGATGACATTTAGGACCTGAGTCACTGGTATACACTCTCCCACAAAGATACACACACACACACACACACACACACTGTGTGTGCACGTATGCATGTCCAACCAAGATCTTTAACCACGGCTACGCACAGCATGCACCATAAAGCCAATGCCTGCCAGGTGGACATGGCTGTAGCACCCTTGCACCGATGTGGTGGGGTGTGCTTTCCAAGGGTGGAGTTGCAGGCAGTGCATCTCATTGTGGTTTGCCCACATTAAGCCTCTGCAGATAACTTCCTGGGTCAGGAAGCCCAAATCCAGATGGAGAATGTTAAAATCAAAATGCTTTGCCATCAATCCACCACGAAGCTTCTTTCTGTGTATTGTGGTTGTTTTTAGCTGCTGCCGAGTCGGCTCCTGAGTCATGGCGACCCCATGCACAATGAAACAAATCACTGCCCAGCCCTGCCCCATCCCCATGATTGGTTAAAGATCAGACTGCTGTGATTCATAGGGTTTTTATTGGCTGATTTTTGGAAGTAGGTCACCAGGCCTTTCTTCCTAGTCTGAGTCCGGAAGCTCCATTGAAACCTGATCAGTATCATAGCAACGCACAAGCCTCCACTGACAGACGGGTTGGTGGCTGTGCATGAGATGCACTGGCAGGGAATGGAATCCAGACCTCTTGCATGGAAGGTGAGAATTCTACCACGGGACCACCAATAACTTCCTTTCTGTGGGTAAATGGAGATAAACCAGGAGGTGACACATGGTGCCTAAAGGCAGGGAGGCACATGCAACAGCATGGCCGGAGAGACCAGAAGCCAGAATACGTACCTTGCTTACCCCCCTGACCCCCAGAGCTCCTTCTGGGAACCAGCCCAACTCTAGCTACCCTGTGAGAGCCTGGTTTCTTGTGGTGGGACCCCTCCCATGTGATATTTTTCCGTGAGCTAATGCTTACCTCATTTTGCATCTGGCCTGGGTTCCCCTCTCCAGATATTCTCCCCAAGCTGGGCCTGCAGGGTAGAATGGGCGAGCTGCTTGGATAGGTAGGCAAATTGGCACCAGAGTAGGACCTGCTGTCAGAAGACCACAGGTAGCCACCTAGATGCTGTGCGATTTGGAGCAAAGTGGTCTTCCTGAGTCTGGACTTCCCCGTCATAGGATGAGACCTGTAGTAACTATCATCGAAGTTTGTTTTGAAGAATGAATAAAACACTGTATGAAAGTACCTGAACAATTATATGGTATATAAAGATAAAGCACTCATGTTCCTACTATTGTCACTAAAAAAAAAAAAAAAATCTGACTCATGGTGACCCCATGTGTGTCAGTAGAACTGTGCTCCATAGGGTTTTCAATGGCTGATTTTTCACCAGTAGATTGCCAGGCCTTTCTTCCAAGGCACTTCTGGATAGACTCGAACCTCCCACCTTCTGGTTAGCAGCCAATCACGTTAATAACGAGTCCTTTGTACCACCCAGGACCCATTATTACTGCTACTGCTTCACCAACAACACGTCTGTTACTACCATTTGTACTATTAGTATTGTAACTACCAGTTCGAGCCCTGGTACCGTTGCCAAATGGGATGAGAATTAATAAATTGCTGGAAGGCTAGTTTTATGATAGACTAGAAAGGGTCCTGACTTTGAGTTCTAGCTTCAACTCTGCCATTAACTTGATTTTCTTTTTCATTTTCTCTCCTTCCTTCTTTTCTTCCTTCCTTCCTCTCTTTTACATTGATAAAAGTCAGCTTCACTTTTTCTGGAAGTCAGTTTTGTCACCTTTAAAATGGGAACGATACCTGCCCCAACTTACAGTCTTGTGAAAATCAAGACATCCTATGTGAAAACGCTTCTCAAGTTGTGAGGTTATATTTGGGACGTTGTTGTTTTACCAAGGTTTGGATGTGAGACAGACTATTTAGCATCTTCATTTTTTTTTTTTTTTAAGAGAGATAAGCTGTGCCATGTCCAGTAGCCGTTCGAGTCTTAGGGGAAGCTGAGTTTTGTCTAAAATGTTCTTGATTTTTTTTGCCTTGAGGGTCGGGGTGGGGGGCCGCAAAGAGAAAGGGAATCTTCTCTAAATGTGTTGAAATGCCAACCGGAGACAGCTGATACGTGATAATTGACTCTGTGCTCTGGTGTCAAAATCCTGATAGTCGAGCCTCTTCTATAAATTTAGACTCCGTTTCACAGCTCTGGTTATTTATTTGCTCAGCATCGATGATGTTGTTAAGAATGAGAAACAAAGAGGACACAGTCTTTGCCCCGGAGGCAACAGTAAGTAAAAAGGAGAATAAAGGGCATGGAACAATCTATTGCATTAGCCAGCTTGTTTCCATCAAGCACTCAAATTCTAATAGCAAAGCCAGACTCTAGAAAGGCAAACTTTAGCCTGAAATAAAACCAAAGGCAAGAGGCGAAGCACTTTTTGCAGAAAGTGTTTAATGCAAAAAGCTTTACTATTTCTTAACAAACCTCACCAACATATGAAACAGGCTGACCTATGCTCCTTGGGCGTGCACAGGTGTGTGTGTGTGTGCGCGTGTGCGCGCACCCCCACGCCTGCCCTCCCATGCACAATTACAGTGTCTGTGCAGACGTGTCTCTATAAAGAGTATTCCTCCCTGGGTCCAGGAGGATGTCACACACTGATGACATGAAATCACTGAGTCCGTAAATCTACCGTCCGTTCTGTAGCTCCCTGTCAACCTCGCAGCTCACCGGAGATATAATAGTTAGGTCTAGAACATGTACAGTTCTTGTCAGGCACCAAGGAACATTCAGGACCGGCGAGCAGAACTGTCATCGCTCAAGGAGACTCTCTGAAGATCTGACTTTGCTTCCCCCTGGAGTCTAGAAGGAGGGTGGGAGAGTTGGGAATGAAGAAGGGCTTTCCCCAAAGCCTTTGGTGTGTGGATATTTAAGAGGCAAAGACCCCTGACACCTCCAGTGATTTTCAGCTGGGACACCTTGCTAAGGCTGTACTGGGTGCCCAAATCTGAAAATATCCCTTATCATAGACTCCAGGAAGCCTTTTTTTTCCCACATTTTAACATCTTTGAAATTAGGACGTGTCTTCTGCTTATGGTGTCTTAGATTCAATGAGATCTGATACTTCCAAATTTGTTAGAAGCCCCCTCCCTCCCGAAATGCCCTCTGACCTGGCTTCCTCACCCCATCCCAAGACCCCTGGATCTTCCAAAGAGCAAGCGACCCAATGGTTTATGCCTGATGCAGCAGGGAGCCCCTTCTTCTGACTGGTCAAGGAGCAATAGCCATCTTAGGGTTTTAAATCTTACCTGTGTCACCCTAAAAACTTCTGTCCTGAAATGAGGGAAAGTGGCTGATACCCACCAGGAGGTAACAAGATGCCAGGGTGGGTGAGTTCTTCATGGGGGCACATTACAAGGGTCCCTAACAGGTTCAAGACGGAATCAATGCCCAACAGGTGCTCTTAACCTGCATGCCCAGTAAGGTTCTGGTGTGCAGGACTGTAGAACCATTTTCTTCCCTTAGAAGTTCATGAGTCACTCCGGAATGATTGAGTGACAGGGTGGGTGGGGAGGGGCGGACTCACAGCTCCCTATTGATCTGGAGCCACTGGAGGGCTTGGAGTGGAGGCCCGGGCTCAGCAGCAGAAAAAGTGGGCAGAGAAACACGTGGGCTGTGAGTCAGACTGCAGGGGTCTGAAAGGTCACACGGCCAACCTAAACCTGTGGGACTCCCCATCTCCTCCAGAGCTAACCCCGAGGTGGGTTAATCCATTTATTTGTCAAACGCCTACCCTTGGCCAGGCTCCGTGCCAGGCTGCTGTGGGCTGGCTCTGCTGCCACTTGGTTCTCCTAATGGGCTGTGCTGATGGGCTGAAGTGCTCTGTAGTCCACGGGCAGCTTGACGAGGTGGGTAAAAGCCACCAGCGAGTGGAAATAACTTAGCATTTCAGAGGTAATTGCTGCCTGTCAACCCGTACAGCTGGGCTGTTGGTCCAATGCTGCAGTCACAGAGGCTTTCTCAGCAGGACGCAGCAGGAGGGCGACAGGCAGAGGGGTTACTGGGCATGTGCCTCCAGGGCACATGGCCAGAGGCACCGGTTGGGTGGTCTGGGCTTGAGCATCACGTGGATTTCCCAGGCACAGGTCAATTGGGCGAGCATTCCCAAGCTTTTGGAATCAATGGAAGTAATAGTGTTTCCACCTTAGTGCCCACGGCCACCAGCTCCTGTGAGCAGTCGCTCGTCCAGTAAGAGAACTAGCAGTATCTGCTCCTGGGCCTCTCACTGCCATCTTCGGAGCAGAAGGAGGGCATAGCTCTCACATTGCTGATACTAGCTGCTGTCTAGTCGATTCTGACTCATGGCGACCCCACGTGTTACAGAGTAGAACTGCTCCATAGGGCTTTCTTGGCTGTAATCTTTACAAAAGGAGATCACCAGGACTTTGTTCCCTGGTGCGCTGGGTGGGTTTCAACCTCTAAACTTTGAGTTAGCAGCCAATTGCAAACTGCTTGAGCCACCCAGGCTCCTCCCGCATTCTTAGGGGACAGCATTTCCCAGGCTTCAGACTGTCATGTACCATCTTTGTGATGTTTGCCAAATCCTGGCACTACCTCTGCTTTTATTAATTTTTTTCTCTAAGTTAAAAAACAAAAAAAAAAAACCTAACTCATTGCCATCGTGTCGATTCCCACTCATAGCGACCCTATAGGACAGAGTAGAACTGCCCCATAGGGTTTCCAAGGCTGTAAATCTTTATAGAAGCAGACTGCCACAGCTCTCTCCCAAGGGGCAACAGGTGGGTTTGAACCGCTGACCTTTTGATTAGTAGCCAAGAGCTTAACCACTGCATCACCAGGGCTCCTTATTTTAACTCACTTAAAAACTTTTTTTTTCCCCATAAAGAACTGAGTTTATTTTTTTCTTCAGTTTGTATCTTTTAGAATAGATAATACAGTCCTATAATGTAAACTTCGAAAGTGACAAAGGGTATTCCATGAAAATTGGTCCTGCTCTTTCCCACCCGTGTCCCAGCTAGAAGCAGACACAATTATATGTTTTTGTGTATCCTTCTAGACACGCGTTCTGCATTTGTAAATACAACCCACATTATGCAAATATAGTTAAAATAAATATTTTTTAACAAAAAGCAACTTTATTTAAAAGCCACCCTCAATGGAAAACCAGCATCACTTGCCATAATTAGAAAGTAATCATAAAAATAAATGGAATGAAAACAAAATAAGTGTTCCCGAATTTTCTCTACATAGTGTAGCTGGAATGTTCCAAGCCTACATCCTGGTCTCTATTTTTTTTTTTTTTTTTAAATATATGTTAGCCTCACAGAGCAGTTAAAGAAATACTAACATCAGTGCGTAACTTTTCTCCTTGACGTAATCAGAAGGAATGAAAGCCACATGGAAGAGGCAATCCATTTTCTCACTATCCTATTCACTGGTGTCTAGTAGGTTGTGTAGCATCTAGAATTGTCGAGATGAGGTACACAACCCGTATCATGGGAAACACTGCTAGACTTCGCAGTAAATCCAGTGATGTTTCTAGCTTTTCAGATTCCTTTGATGTGTTAGTGATGGGGAGAGACAAGCCAAAGGAAAACCCAGAGCGAATTTGAGTATTAAGAGAAGCGTTTTAACTTGCAATATATGTATATATAAGGGAGTCTAGCCTTCAGAAGAACTGGGTTCCCTGAATAAAGAATATACCCGAAAACCCGATGCTGTCAAGTTAATTCCAACTCAGAGTGGCCCCATGTGTATCAGAGTAGAACTGCTCCAAAAGGTTTTCTTGGTGGTAATTTTTATGGAAGCAGATTGCCAGGCCTTTCTTTCCAGGCACTGCTGGGTGGGTTTGAATTGCCAACTTTTAGGTTGGTAGACAAGCACAACTGTTTGCTCTACCCATGGACTGGAATAAAGGGTGTAGCAGGTATTTAAAGGGGGGAAAAAACACAAAGTTACTATTGGTTTCTTAACTATTCGCACTGATGGGAAATCGTGAGTTTCCCTGTGATTATCATATCTACCTGCATTGTTATATACCTGTAGGCATCACTATTGCAAAAGCCAGAGATAAAGTTGTTTTCATTATGGAATCAGCAACTTACGGGAAAGGAGCTTAAGGCTTTTTTTTTTTTTTTTAAGACTCCTGTTCCTTTTTAAAAATCTCAGGATGCAGAGTTCCTTTTCTTGGGTTCTGCGATACCTGGCTTGAGGCTTAACCATGGAGGCTCGACAGGGTGTGAGGTTTGCTTTCTCAGACAGTTTAATCATACTGCGTGAAGAGGAGAAGCCGATGCAGTTTTTTTCTTCTTCTTTGCTTTGTGTGGACTTTCTATTTTAGCTTCATAAAAGGAGCTCCACTGGGGAAAACGGACCCTGGGACTTCCCTATATTGCTAACAGAAGCAACTTAGAGGGTGGCCACGATGGCACCCTCCTGCCATCAAGTTGATTCCAACTCATGCAGACCTCATTTGTATCAGAGTGGAACTGTGCTCCATAGGATTTTCAGTGGCTGATTTTTTGGAAGTAGATCTCCAGGCCTTTCTTCTGAGGTGCCTCTGGGTGGACTCCAACCTTCACTCTCTTGGTTAGTGTTGTTGTTATTGCTAGGTGCCATCGAGTTGACTTCAACTCATAGTGACCCCATGTGACAGAGCAGAAGTGCTCCACAGGGTTTCCTAGGCTGCACTCTTTACGGGAACAGATCACCAGGCTTTTCTCCTGCAGAGCTGTTGGGTGGGTTAGAGCTGCCGACCTTTTGGTTAGCATCTGAGTGCTTAACCTTTTTGTCACCAGGGCTCCTTTTTGGTTAGTAGCTAAGTATATTAACTGTTTGCACCCCCCCAGGGGCCCCAGGGTTCCCATGCTTGCCTTTAAATGGCCAGACCATCATAAAAACCAATGAGGAGGTAGTTTCCTGCCAGCTCAGGGTTGCACCTGGCCTTGGTGCTCAGCGCTGGGTAAAGGAGCCCCAGATCTATCCTGAGGCCAGTGGACGGATGAGCAGGCCTAGAAGCAGTGCCTCTTGGTGGCATAGTGCTCCTTGGGGAACAGTGGAAAGGTGGATCTTATTGGAGGGAGGGAGAGGAGCCCAGGATTCAAAAGGCATGGATGGAACAAACTCAAAAGGGAGATAAGGAGACAACTACTAGGGGAGGCCGTTTTAGCACAGTGATTAAAAGCTTGGGCTTTAGAGTCAGAAAGAACAGGTTTGAATCTCAGCTCCACCACCTGCCAGATGTATGTCTACCACAGTTTGCTTCTCTGTGCCTCAGTTCCATCCACAAACTGGGACTAATCCTATCAACCAGTATATAGGGTTGCTGTGAGGTTGAATGAGTGATTCAGTGTAAAAGTGCTCAGAAAACTTCTGGCACATGGAAGGTGTCCAGTAAGTGTCAGGTGTCATTAAAAAAAAAAGTTTCCTTCATGTTATTCTGAGTCATAGTGACCCCACGTGTGTCAGAGTAGAACTGGGCTCTGCAGAGTTTTCAGTGGCTGTTTTTTGGAAGTAGATCACCAGCCTTTCTTCTGAGGTGCCTCTGGGTGGACTTGAACCCCTAACCTTTTGGTTGGCAGTGAGCACATTAATTAACCATTCATCATTCATTCCTTTATCGTACCTTTATTGAGCTAAGTGCTGAGGACACAGAGATGAATAAAACGTAGGTCCTGTCACAGGGATCTTCACAGATTGGTGACTATGAAATGTTTATGGAAAATTTTACACAAGTCAAATGATGATAGGTACATAACAGAGATATAGGAAGAGTGATAGTAGCATGGAAAATAAATGAAATCCTATTAAGGGAATTGCGGGAGGCTTCCTGGAGGAGATGGCATATTATTTGGCTTTAATAAGCAGATAAGATCTCTTTAGAACGAGATCTTGGGTGGGGGAAATAGTAAAGGAGGTGTCTCTATAGGGCTGTTGCCTCTAAATATATTCATTCCAAGATTTCACCTCTGATCACAGCCAAATGCAAGACTGAAGTTGTCTCAGGTCATTTTAGTTCTGTAAACATTTATTGGCCACCTAATATGTGCCAGGTACTGTGCTAAACCCTGGAAAAATGAAGGTGGGACAGAACAACTTTCCTTTAAGAAGCTGGAGGGGCAAAAGAGTAAAACATTTATCAGATAGTAAGACTTGCTGAGGGAGATAAAGTTCTCACAGCATGGGGACACAGAGAGAGGCCCTCATTCCGTGTGGGTCAGAGGGCTTTCTGGGGGAGCAGATGCCAAAGCTTTAGGGAGTTTGCAGTTTCTCTTTCCTCCCCCAGGCCACCCTTCCCCCAGGCCATCCCAGATCTTGCTGCTTCTCTTCATGAAGGCTCCAGCTCAAATGTTACCTCCTCAAAGAGGCCTCCCTTAGTCACTCAATCTGTCTTAGTTTCTGAGTGCTGCTGTAACACAAATACCACAATTGGGTGGCTTTAAAGAACAGAAATTTATTTTCTTACAGTTCTGGAGGCTAGAAGTCCAAATCAGGGTCTCAGCTGTGTCCATTCCTTCTGTGAGCCTCTCTCCTAGTTCTGGTGTCTGCTGGCGATCCTTGGCGTTTCGTTGCTTATAGACAATCCTCACATGTCATCTTTCTCTCTGTGTGTGTGCATCTCTTTGTAAAACTCAGAAGGGATTAGATTTAGAGCCCACCCTACTCCAGTATAATCTTACTGACATAACAAAGAACCACCGTATTTCCAAATAGGATCACTTCCACAGGTATGTTGTTGTTGTGTGCTGTCGAGTCTGACTCATAGCAACCCTATAGGATAGAGCAGAACTGCCCCATAAGGCTTCCTCGGTTGTAATCTTTATAGGAGCAGATCTCCAGGTCTTTACTCCTTTAGAGCTACTGGGTGGGTTCGAACAGCTGACCTTTCGATTAGCAGCCAAGCACTTAACCACTGCACCACCAGGGCTCCTTTCCACAGTATAAGAGCCAGGGATTCAGCATATGTTTTAGGGGACACAATTCGATCCATAATATAATCTAAACTGGCTCACCCTCCCCATCACCTTGTTTTATTGCCCTCGTATTTCTTACAGCAATCTGAATTTATCTTGTTCATTATTATTATTTTTTTTTTTACTTGTTATCTGTCTCTCGCCACAAGACTGTAAACTCCCTGACAGCAGGGATTTTGTCTGCCTCATTCATGGCTGTATTGCCAGAGCTCAGAACAGTGCTTGGCACGTAATAGGTGCTCAGTAAATATTTGCTGAATGAAAATGCTGAGGCATGAGGGACGACTAGGAATTGATGAGTCGGTTCTCAGACCAAAAACGGGCCCCACCCCTTCTTACACCTGGACCTCAGAAGACTAGCTGAGAGAAGGCAGGATATGCATGCTGGTGACCTGAACATCACTCCAACAGGTATTTATCGAGCAAGAAATATTTATTTGCAAACATTTATTGACCATCTAATATGTGCCGGATACTATGCTAAGCCCTGGAAAAATGAAGATGGGTGAGAACATCTTTCCTTTAAGGAGCTGGAGGGACAGTCAAGTAAAACACCCGCCAGATGGTAAGAGTTGCTGAGGGAGATGAAGTTCCCATGTTGTGGGGACACAGAGGGGGGCCCTCACTCGGCGTGGGTCAGAGGGCTCTCTGGAAGAGCTGATGCCCGAGCTTTAAGGTTGTAGTCACTGGAGATAGATCAGGGAGCAAAGCAGACAAAAATCCCTGCCCTCACACTTCAGTCAGGTGGTGACAAGGGCCATGGAGAAATACAGGGAAGGGCGATAGGAGCACTTGATGGGGGTATTGCAATTTTAAATAGAATGGTTCTTCTATTTAATGGAATGGTTAGGGAAGGCCTCACTGAGAAGGTGATATCTGAGCAAAGATCTAAAGCAAGCTGTGATCTGGGGGAAGACCTTTCTAGGTAGGGAAGAAAAAAAAACCCACTGTCGTTGAGTCAGTTCCAACTCATAGTGACCCTATAGGACATTGTCCAACTGCCCCATAGAGTTTCTAAGGAGTGGCTGGTGGATTCGAGCTGCCGACCTTTTGGTTAGCAGCTGAGTTCTTAACTACTGTGCCACCAGGGAGGGAACCACAAATGCAAAGGCTCTGAGGACATAGGGTAGCTGGTAGGATTGAGGTACATTAGGGACCAGCCTGGCTGGAATGGAGTAGGAGCAAGGTGGATGGTAGGAGATGAAGTCAGAGAGGAGACAGGGGCCAGATCATGCAGGAACTTTCCCTTTTATCCTGAGTAAATGGAGAGATATTGGATGGTTTGGAGCAAAAGGAATGATATGCTCTGACTTACATGTTAGAAGGATCTCTTGGGCTGCTATGTAGAGGAGCAAGGATGGAAGTGGAGAAATTGTTAGGAGGCCGCAATGGTAGTTGCAAAGGTAATGGTAATGGGAAGAGTTAAAAGTGGACCAGTACCAGTTGTCATCAAGTCAACTCCGACTTATGGAGACCTCACATGTCTCAGAGTAGAACTGTATTCCATAAGGTTTTCAATGGCGGGTTTTTCAGAAGTTGATCGCCCGGCCTTTCTTGCTAGATGCCTTTGGGTGGACTTGAACCTCCAACCTTTTGGTTAGCACTGAGCACATTAACAGTTTGACCACCCAGGGATTCCAGAAGTGGACAGACGCTGGATATATTTTGAAGGTCCAATGGCAGCATTTGCTGATGGATTGTATGAGGGGCATCATGAGAGAGAAAGGAGTCAAGGAAAATGTTGATGGTGATGATGGTGATACTGCTGATGGTGACAATGACATATATTAAGGACTTGCTATCTTTGAGGTTCTTACAAGTGACAGAGCTGGGATTGGAACCTAACATACTTCCCGATGAAGCCCCTGTCTTGACTGGCCAAGTGTCTGTCAACACCCTTGAACTAATCAAAGAAAGGAATGTCATGTTCTGCTGTAGTTTGGAAGCCGCCAGGGTTACTCCTGAATAGGCAGGGGGCTGGCAGAGGTCCTCTTTGTAAGGGTCTTTGTGGCCCTTTTTATAAAGGCAGGATTCTTAGGTGGCCTCATGAGGTCCATTGAAGGTTGAATTAGCTCCACCCCAACCCAGAAAGGCACGTGCCATTCATGTGTGTCACCTTGTTTCTCATGTTCCAGACTCATCAACAATGCACGCCAGGGTAGCTGCCTTGATGACATTAATAGATTTAGGAGGCTGTGTTGTGAGTGGTTTCCTTTAAACAGAACTGAACACTGTAATGCCTTCCTGCAAGATAATTGGGATCTGAATTTCCCCCGTTTCCCCAGAGCTGCGGAACCATAGGGAAATGTTCTCGGCTTTGGCAGCCTCTGTGCAGTGTGTTTCTGCTTTGATGGTTTTAATGAAGATGTGAAATCATCTCACATCTTTCATTTTGCTCAGGCAAGATGGCTTAAAGTGGAGGTAGCATTTCCCAGGATCTATACCCATTTTCAGAAGTGGTTGGTTATACTCTCTGCAGTTTATGGCCACTTCTAGCTGAAGCAGTGTGGGATCTAAATTATTAATTCCGTGAAAAATGAGTTAAGTCATGGCAAAGCTCTGTGATAGCAAAATCCCTACTTGAGGCCCTCTTTTCTTGTATTCTTTCTAGCACAAACGTCTCCATCAACCAGAGATTCTCAGGTAAATTGGCCAGATCTCTGCCTGTCCGTCATTTCTCCAAGAGGGAAAGAACTTGATTTAATTCAATTGTTCTTTCCTGCCAAGGATGAGGAGGAGGGAACAGGCATAAATTACTCTAGGAGGTACTGATGTCAAAGCCGTTTTACAGGCACTCAAATTTGGGCATCATTCAAATGACAAGTGTGCAAGCAATGTAGTCTCTCAAACATGAACGTTTGAGGATCTCTAACCTCCCCAGGCGACTGATACCTAAGGAGGTGCGCAGAGGATGGAGAGGCTCTGAGCTATTCTGAATCTGGCATTGTGAGCTGGGAGCAGGAACCAGAGGGCTTTTATCTCGTGGAGAAGCAGTCTGGAGCAGTGAAGACATCACAAACATCTGACTCGTGGAAACCCCCATGTGTGTCAGCATAGAAGTGTAATCCACAGAGTTTTCAAGGCTGTGAGGCCTGTCTTCTGAGGGGCCTTTGGGAGCGTTCAGACTGCCAGTCTTCAGGGTAGTAGTCGAGTGTTTAACCTTTTGTGCCCCTCAGAGACTGAAACAGGTACTTTTGATCCCGCCTTTGCCACTTATTAGCTGTGGAGTAATTTGCTTCACCTTTCTGAGCTTTGATTTTCTCCTATATAAGGTGAGAATATCAAGCGTTGCTATCTCGTAGGTTGTTGTAGTGATTCAGTGTAATGGGCGAGTGTTAGATCTTCTTATTGCTGTTGCGGGTCCCCTTCCAAGACTGTGTATGAAGGAGGTATGATCATCACTAAGCTGATGGCCGTGCCTGGAAGGCAAGAGGCTTTCACTGTCACACTTGGACCTTTGCCAACTTGAGGAAAGTTGGGATCTTAGCAGTCAGGCCAATGGGAGAGGGATCTGGAGCCAGGTGGGTCCATGGTTGGAGAAACTCATTTGGTTGTACAGCCGGCCCCCAGAAAGGGAGATAGCCATCCCCACTGCTCCTAATTGTCACTCATGTACATGCCCACAGAGTCCCTGTAGAGCTTTGTGTTTGTGATGTCTTCACTCTTCCAAACTACTTTTCCAACCACTGACCGCAGTTCACAGTACCATATTCAGATAGCTCAGAGCCTCGCCATCCTTCTATATGCTTACCTTGGTATCAGTCACCTGGATAGGGTAGAGGGGCTCAGATGCTCCCATTTTAGAGACTACCTTGCTTGCACAGAAGGTGAACGCTTTCCTGATTCCGGTGGTTTGGTCTAGATGGAAGTCGAACCTGGAAATGGGATCTTGCTAACAAGGAAAGGCTAAGGGATGGACAAGGTGTGGACCATAAAGATCAGCCTGGAAGTATTTCTGTTCAGCTTTGCTCAGTGCTTGGCACCTGCAGAATCACAGAGGAACATTCAGATGGTAGAGCAGGGGAGGCTGAAGGGAGAAGGATGTGGTGAAGAAGAGAAGGCTGCCACCCCTAGGAGAACGCATCCCTGCCAGGACGACATCAGAGATGATACAGTTTCCTTTAAAGCCAAGAAGAGCTTTGATACACAGGAGGCCAGTTGGGATTGGTTGCACGGGGTTGGGTGTATTGAGGTATTGAGAGCCTGGATGCGTGAACCACTAGTGAAGAGCTGGGAGATCATCAGGCTTTGTCTTGCCTCTGGGGAAATCTATCTATAAAACCTCAGCTGTCCTTGAGTCAAAGAAAAAAAAAAAAAAGAAAATTTTTCTTTCTTTTTGTCCTTGAGTCAATTCCAACTCATGGCAATTCCAACCCCATGTGTTACAGAGTAGAGCTGTGCTCCATAGGGTTTTTTTTTTTTTTTTTTTTGGCTATAACCTTAACAGAAGCAGTTCACCAAAACCTTTCTTCTTCAGAGCTGCTGGGTAAGTTTGAACCACCAACTTTTATATTAACAGCTGATGGCAAACTGTTTGCACCACCCAGGGACCTACTCTATCTATTAAGGAAAAAAACTGACTCACAGCGACCCTGTAGGACAGAGTAGAACCGCATGTAGGCTTTCCAAAGCTATAATCTTTGTGGAAGCAGCCGAGTGCTTAACCACTGCATCACCAAGGCTCCAATCTATCTATAAACCTTGCCAAATCATGGAATCATCAAGTTCTTTCTAAAATCTAATGCATTGTTTTCCAACCTTTAGTCATTTGTGCACTATGTTCACAATTTGTTTTTGGACATATCCACATACACTTTTATATTTCCTTTACATTTTATTGAAGTCCAATCATAATTAGTACTTAAACACATTTACTTAAAAATGAAACTTTGTATCACCATCCTAAGTGAGACTCCTCATCACTTGCCAGAAATAGAAAGTAGTCATAGAAACAGATGCAGTGAAAACTAAACAATACAATTAAATTCCGGCTAGAGACTGTTACCTGTGCCACATTCTGGCTGAGCCAGCCTCTTTCTCTGTGAAGGAGGGAGATCAAAAACTGTTAGAGAGGAGTTAAAGACATTCTAGCACTTAGCAAAGACTTTCTCCATGATGCAACCAGAAGACTTGAATAGAATTTCTAATGACATTATTGTTGTCGTTAGGTGCAATCGAGTCGGTTCCAACTCATAGTGACCCCACGCACAGCAGAACGAGATACTGCCTGGTCCTGCACCACCCTCACAATCACTGTTATGTTTGAGCCTGTTGTTGTAGCCACTGTGTCAGTTCATCAAGATGACAGTCTTCCTCTTTTTTGCTGACCCTCTACTTTACCAAGCACAATGTCCTTCTTCAGGGACTGGTCCCTTCTGATAACATGTCCAAAGTATATGAGACAAAGTCTTACCATCCTGGCTTCTAAGGAGCATTCTTTTAAGGAAGAAGTACTTCCTCCAAGACAGATTTGTTCATTCTTCTGGCATTCAGTATTCTTCATCAATATGTCAAAGGCGTCGACTCTTCTTCGCTCTTCCTTATTCATTGTCCAGCTTTCACATGCATATGAGGTGACTGAAAACGCCATGGCTTGGATCAGGCACACCTTAGTCTTCAAAGTGATCTCTTTGCTTTTTAACACTTTAAAGAGGTCTTTTGCAGCAGATTTACCCAATGCAATATGTTGTTTGATTTCTTGACTGCTGCTTCCATGGGTGTTGATTGTGGATCCAAGTAAAATGAAACCCTTAACAACTTCAGTCTTTCCTCCATTTATCATGAGGTTGCTTATTGGTCCAGGTGTGAGGATTTTTGTTTTCTTTACGTTGAGGTGTAATTCATACTGAAGCCTGTGGTCTTCAATCTTCATCAGTCCTCTTCACTTTCAGCAAGCAAGGTTGTTAATGAGTCTTGCTCCAATCCTGATGCCACATTTTTCTTCCTATAGTACAGCTTCTCAGATTATTTGTTCAGCATACAGAATGCTAAGTATGCAACCCTGACACACATCTTTCTTGACTTTAAACCATGCAATATCCCCTTGTTCGGTTCAAATGACTGCCCCTTAGTCTATGTACAGGTTCCTCATGAGCACAATTAAGTGTTCTGGAATTCCCATTCTTCACAATGTTATCCATAATCTGTTATGATCCACACAGTCGAATATTTATTGCACAGTCAATAAAACACAGGTAAACATCTTTCTGGTATTCTCTGCTTTCAGCCAAGATTCATCTGACATCAGCTATGATATCCCTGGTTCCATGTCCTCTTCTGAATCTGACTTGACTGTCTGGCAGTTCCCTGTTGATATACTGCTGCAACCACTTTTGAATGATCTTCAACCAAATTTTACTTGTATGTGATATTAATGATATTGTTCGATAATTTCTGTATTCTGTTGGATCACCTTTCTTTGGAATGGGTACAAATATGGATATCTTCCAGTTGGTTGGCCAGGTAGCTGTCTTCCAAATTTCTTGGCATAGATGAATGAGCACCTCCAGAACTGCAACAGTTTGTTGAAACATCTCAACTGGTATTCCGTCAAATCCTGGGGCCTTGTTTTTCGCCAATGTCTTCAGTGCAGCTTAGACCTTCCTTCGGTACCATCAGTTCTTGATCATATGCCACCTCCTGAAATGGTTCAATTATTTTTTGGTACAGCAGCTCTGTATATTCCTTCTGTCTTTTTATGCTTCCTGTGCCATTTAGTATTTTCCCTGTAGAATCCTTCAGTATTGCAACTCAAGGCTTCAGTTCTTTCAGCTTGAGAAACACCCAGCGTGTTCTTCCCTTTTGGTTTTCTAATTCCAGGTCTTTGCACATGTCATTATAATACTTTACTTTGTCTTCTCGAGCCACCCTTTGAAATCTTCTGTACAGCTCTTTTACTTCATCATTTCTTCCTTTCGCTTTAACTACTCTATGTTCACAAGCAAGTTTCAGAATCTCTACTGACAACTATTTTGGTGTTTTCTTTATTTCCTCCCTGTTTAATGACCTCTTGCTTTCTTCATGTATGATGTCCTTCCACCTGGTTTTCTGTCATTAGTGTTCAGTGAATCAAATGTATTCTTGAGATGGTCTTGAAATCCAGGTGGGATATACTCAAGGTCATACTTTGGCTCTCCCGGACTTGTTCTAATTTTCTTCAGCTTTAACTTGAACTTGCATATGAGCAGTTGATGGTCTGTTCCGTAGTTGGTCCCTGGCCTTGTTCCAGTTGATGATGTTGAGCCTATGCATCATTTCTTTCCACAGATGTAGTCAATTTGATTCCTGTGTATTCCATCTGGCAAGGTCTGCATGTGTATTCACCATTTATGTTGCTGAAAAAAAGGTATTTGCAATGAAGAGGTCATTGGTCTTTTGAAATTCTATCATGTGATCTCTGGCATCATTTCTATCACCAAGGCCATATTTTCCAACTACTAATCCCTCTTCTTTGTTTTCAGCTTTCAAATTCCAGTCACCAGTAATTATCAGTGCATCTTGATTGCATGTTTGATCAATTTCACACCACAGAAGTTGGCAGAAATCTTCAATTTCTTCATCTTTGGCCTTAGTGGTTCGTGCATAAATTTGAATAATAGGCATATTAACTGGTCTTCCTTGTAGGCATTTAGATATTATCCTGTCACTCACAGCGTTGTACTTCAGGATAGATCCTGAAATGTTCTTTTTGATGATGAATGCTATGCCATTCTTCAATTTGTTATTCCTGGCATAGTAGACCATATGATTGTCCAATTCAAAATGGCCAATACCAGTCCATTTCAGCTCACTAATGCCTAGGATATCAATCTTTACACATTCCATTTCATTTTTGAGTACTTCCCATTTTCTTAGATTCATATTTCATATATTCCATGTTCCTATTATTAATTGATGTTTGCAGCTGTTTCTTCTCATTTCGATTCATACCGCATCAACAAATGACAGTCCTAAAAGGCCGACTCCATCCACGTCATTAAGGTGAACTCTACTTTGAGGGGG
Source organism: Loxodonta africana (assembly GCF_030014295.1). NCBI lineage: Eukaryota > Metazoa > Chordata > Mammalia > Proboscidea > Elephantidae > Loxodonta > Loxodonta africana. Next base: position 79,126,036 of record NC_087353.1, read on the forward strand.
CAGCTCTTCCCCAGTCGTATTTTGAGTGCCTTCGAACCCGAGGGGCTCATCTTCTGGCACTATATCAGACAATGTCCTTTGCTATTCATAAGGTTTTCACTGGCTAATTCTTTTCAGGAGGAGACCGCCAGGTCCTTCTTCCTAATCTGTCTTAGTCTGGAAGCTCAGCTGAAACCCGTCCACCATGGATGACCTTGCTGGTATTTGAAATACTGGTGGCATAGCTTCCAGCTTCACAGCAACACGCAAGCCACTACAGTATGATAAAGTGACACACGTGTGAGAATGATGTGATTGGATGGCATTTAAAATCTTGTTGGTGTATCATCCGGACAAGACTTTGTTTGCTTGTTTGTTTTTAGCCACTAGCAGTTTATATTCCACCCTTTGAGGAATGCTGACCTACCCTCCTAGGTCCCCCTTGCTTTAATGTTACTGCATTATTTTATCATATTTGGTCGTCATGGTCCATCAACAGCTCAGTAGAGACTAGCCGGCATTACAAAGTGTGGGCAGTTTAAAAAGCTGTGATTTGAATTTAAATTGCAAATTGATGGGGCTTCATGCGAAAAGTGAATGCAGACATGAAGAAATGGAGGAAAAGATCCAGCTAGGCAATATTTTTAGATCTTTTCTCTGGATCGGTTTTACATAATTTCTTTCTGGATTCTACATTTGATAAGTTCCAATATCTACTTCTAATATATTACCTAAGGGCCAACCCAAAGTTTCTTTACAACCCCAATTTAAATTACCTATTTAAAACCTTTGTTTATGGCTCTTTAAGACAAACAACTGTGACTTGTATAAATCTCAAAGGCATTATACTGAGTGAAAGAAAGGTTACATACTGTATGATTCCATTTACATGACATTCTCAAAAAGACAGAACTAAAATGAAGAACAGATCTGTGGCTGTCAAGGCTTAGGGCAGGGAGGAGCACCTGCCTACAAAGGGGCAGCACGGAAGATTTTTGGGGGGTGATGAAACTGTCCTGTATCCTGATTGTGGTGGTGGTTACATCCATCTGTGTTGTTGGATGCCGTCGATTCTGACTCATAGTGACCCCATGTGACAAAGTAGAACTGCCTTATAGGATTTTCTTTGTTGTAATTTTTTTTAATCTTTACGGAAGCAGATTGCCAGGTCTTTCTCCTGCAGAGCCACTGGGCGGGTTCAAACCACCCACCTTTCGGTTAGCAGCCAAGCACTTAACAATTGCACCACCAAGGCTAAAATTCATAGAACTGAACACCAGTAAAAAAGTCTAGTTTACATATAATCCATTACCGTTGAGTCAGCTCCAACTCCTGGCAACCCTGTGTGTTACAGAGCAGAACCGTAGGGTTTTCTTGGCTGTAGAAGCAGATCACCAGGTCTTTCTTCCTCACTGCTGCTGGTTGGGTTTGCTCCACCAACCTTTTGGTTAGTAGCTGAGGACACACTATTTGTGCCCCCCCAGGGACCTATTTTACTGTATAATACTTTAAAAATAAAATATTTAAAAAATACCCATGATTACAGAACCCAGACAGACTCGGCTACTAATGGGCCTCCTACACCCTTGGTAGGATGTGATTCCCAATTCTCAAAGAGACTCAGCCCTCAAAGGTCTGGAGCTCACAAGTCTCCCTAGTTTCCATTCATATTATGAGTTAGAATCAAGGATGTGGGTAACCTATAAGTCTTCTCCACCCTACACCGTGTATCTGAATGATGCTCAGGTCAGAAGCAAAGGCTGGAGAGATTCCATGTAGTTTGGAGCCATGGTGGCCATTGTAGACATCCAGCCAGGCTTCCCCTAAAGGTCTAAGGTTAGAACTATGGGAGGCAGTAGTGGGAAATGTATCTTAAACCAGAGTGCCTGAGGGTGGATAAGAAAATCCAGTTGAAATCCTGGGGAGAGCTGGGGGTGACACCGGACGGAGAAAGATGGGTCACAAGCCACAGTGGAAGGGGCATCCAAGGGTTTCGCCCAAACAAAATAATTTACTGTCTACCAGCAGCACCCATGACCTCCTGACCACTAACCCACTGCCACTAGACAGCTTAAAGACTGAGCCAGAAGCATCCCCTGCCCACCCAACAGGTATGAAGTCCTCCCTAAAGCACCTGTCCCACCGGAGCACCCCCAAAACCTGAAGCATTGCTGTTGAGTCAATTCCAACTCATAGTGACCCTATAAGACAGAGTAGAACTGCCCCACAGGGCTTCCAAGGAGCACCTAGAGGATTCGAACTGCAGACCTTTTGGTTAGCAGCCAAGCTCTTAACCACTGTGCCACCAGGGCTCCAGAGCACCCCCAGAGCTCAGAAAAGGTGCCCATTTTGTACTAGAGATACCCACAGTTCCCTCCATCCCAGTACCGCCTTAGGGAACCTGCCCTTCTCAGAGCCCTACATGTCATAAGACTTCACCCCCCCAGTCACTGCTAAAGAGAGGTTGCCAATCATATTCTCTTCCTATGGAATCTGGAATTAAGACACAGAGACTCAACGGAGGCAGAAACCATTAAAGCCTTGCTGTCCCCGGGTGGCGCAAATGGTTAATGAGCTCCACTGCCAACTGGAAAGCTGGTGGTTCCGGCCCATCCAGAGGCACCTCAGAGGAAAGGCCTGCTGATCTACTTCTGAAAATTCAGTCATTGAAAATCCTGTGGAGCACAGTTCTACTCTGACACACATGGGGTTGCCACGAGTCAGAATCGACTTGATGGCGACTGGTTTGGTTTGGGTTTGGTATTGCCTGCGCTGTATATCCACAAGACACCTCTGTGTCCTCTCACCGTACTTATCCAAGCGGTATGCTGGACATAATGAAGAAGAAAGCAGCATCAGGATTGGGGGAAGACACATTAACAACCTGAGTTATGCAGATGACGCAATCTTGCTGAAAGCAAAGAGAACTTGAAGCACTTACTGATGAAAATCAAAGACTACAGCCTTGAGTATGTATTATACCTCAACATGAAGAAAACAAAGATCTTCATGACTGGACCAACAAACACCGTCCTCATAAATGGAGAAAAGATGGAAGTTGTCAAGGTTTCATTTTACTTGGATCCACAATCAGTGCTCATGGAAGCAGCTATCGTGAAATCAAATGACCCATTGCATTGGGCAAATCTGCTGCAAAAGACCTCTCTAAAGTTTTAAAAAGCTAAGATGTCACTTTGAGGACTAAGGTGCACCTGACCCAAGCTATGATGTTTTCACTCGCCTCCTATGCATATGAAAGCCAGACAATGAGTAAGAAAGACTGAAGAATTGATGCCTTTGAATTATGGTGTCAGGGAAGAACATTGAATATACTGTGGACTGCCAGAAGAACGAACAAGTCTGTCTTGGCAGAAGTACAGCCAGAGTGCTCCTTGGAAGCGAGAATGGCGAGACTTAGTCTCATACTTTGGGCATATTATCAGGAGGGACCTGTCCCTGGAGAAGGATATCATGCTTGGTCAGGTAGAGGGTCAGGGAGAAAGAGGAAGACCCTCAGCAAGATGGATTGACACAGTGGCTCCAACAATGCGCACAAACATAGAAACGATTGTGAGGATGGGGCAGAACTGGGTAATGTTTCATTCTGTTGTACATAGGGTCACTAGGAGTCGGAACTGACTTGACGGCACCTAACAACAACGTTTCAAAAATGATGATAACACTACATATCAAGACTTATGAGATGGTACTAGCATCATTGTCACCAACATAAAAATACTTTTATTTTTTCTGATTATAAGAATAATTCATCTCTGAAGTAAGTTAGTAAACAAACTAACAAGTAATGATGCATTCACATGGTGGAATTCTGCTTAGCAGACAAAAAAAGAAAGAGAAGTATATATTAATATGGAAAGTTCTCCAAGATGTATTGTTGAGTTAAAAAAAAAAAACTCAGCAAGGTGAAAAGTGTGTGTTCTCTTTTGTGTAAAAGGACGAGGAGGAATAATATATATTCATTTTCTGATTTCTGCATAAATAAATTTTGAAAAAATACACAAGAAACTAATAACAGCAGTTTCTTGGGATGGTGGTGGAATTGGGTAGATGAGGATCAGGGGCAGGAAAGAGACTTTACACTACATACCTTTTCCACTTTTTGAGCTTTGTGAATATATTCTTTGAAAATTAAAACGTGCATTGTGAAAAAATTAGGAGTCTGATTAAAGAATAAAAAAGTCACTCCAAATTGTCCTCCCGGTTGTTACCACTGTTAGAATTTTGCTTTTTACATTTCTAGAAAAATCATGTTTATACTTTGTATACAATTTTACACTGATATATATAAAATACATATAATATGCTTTATGTACCATTTTATAACTTGCAATTTCATTGAACAATATGACATGGATACCTTTCTATGCCAATAAGTATGGATCTACAGAATCATTTTAAATGTTTTTATAGCATTTAATTGTGTACATATACCATTATGTATTTAACAAAATCTCCTATTGATGGTCGTTTAGGCTGTTACCTACATTTTACTATTTATAAATAAAAGGTCAACAACAAGCATTTTGTCCCATTTTTTCCTCAGTATAAATCTCTTGCAGAGGAATTGTTGGGTTTAAGAATAAGCATGCTAAAAATAAAAGTTTTGATACAAATTTCTAGCTTTTCCCCATCCCCTAAACCAAAATGGCCGAGGCACTTATAGTCCACTAGCAGAACATGAGGAGTTCCTGGTTGGGCCATATGGTTAACGCAGTTGGCTGCTAACTGAAATGTTGGAAGTTTGAGTCAACCAAGAGGTGCCTCAGAAGTAAAGCCTGGTGTTCTACTTCTGAAAAATCAGCCACTAGAAACCCTACGGAGCACAATTCTACTTTGACACACATGGGGTTGCCATGAGCCAGACTTGACTTGATGACAACTGGCTTTAGAGCAGATCACGAAAGGGCTTTTTCCACAACCTTGTCAACCCCATTGCCAAAAAATCCGTTGCCATTGAGTTGATTCCGACTCATAGCAACCCTACAGGACAGAGTAGAACTGCCCCACAGGGTTTCCAGGGAGCAGCTGGTAGATTCAGACTGCCTACCTTTTGGTTAGCAGCCATAGCTCTTAGTCACTGTACCACCAGGGCTCCACAGTGACTATTAACAGTCTATCTGGTCTTTGCCAATCTAATGCATAAAAAATATTTCATTACAAATCTGAAAAAAATTTGGTAACTATTTTTAAATGTTTATTGTCCATTTGTATTTCTCCCCTGAAATTTTTGGTTATTTTCTCTATTGGGGATTATTCTTTTTCTTTTTAAGAGAGAATGCATAACGATTAATGATGCTTACTACGGGTTGACTTTCATATTTCTAGTGTCATATTATTTCATATATGTTTCTGGTGAAAAGAATTTGACTGAACTTTATCTTTTTATCCAGTCGTATCATCTTTATCCATTAGTAAACCAACCAACTAGCTGCTGTTGAGTTGACTCTGACTCATGGTGACCCTACGTGTTGCAGAAAGGAACTGCACTCCGTAGGGTTTTCAAGGCTGTGATGTTTCAAGAGCAGATAGATCTCCAGGCCTTTCTTCTGAAGTGCCTCTGGGTGGGTTCGAACTGCCAACCCTTTCAGTCAGCAGGCAAGCATGTTAACCATTTGCACTACCCAGGGACTCCACCCAGTGAGTGAGGTAGGAACTATTATTATCATCATTTTACAGATGAGGAAACTGAGGCATAGAAAGGTTAAGAAACTTGTCTTTGATCATGTGTCTAGTGAATGGTGGAGACATGATTATGATTACTGACATATTTTGGACTTTTCTCTATTGCATATTTTGTACATTTTGTTTCTTTTTTCCTTCTGTCCTGCCCTCTATTGGATTGGTGGAGTTTTTTTTTTTTTTTTAATTCCTCTTTTTTCCACCTTACTAGGGAAACCCTGTTGACATAGTAGTTAAGTGCTACGGCTGCTAACCAAAGGGTCTGTAGTTCGAATCCACCAGGCGCTCCTTGGAAACTCTGTGGGGCAGTTCTACTCCGTCGTATAGGGTCGCCATGAGTCGGAATCGACTGGAGGGCACTGGGTTTGGTTTGGCTTTGGTTAAGGGTGGAAGTTATACAAACTATTCCTGTGCTCTTAATAGTTACTCTTGTATCTGTGTGAACAAAGACTTAACAAAGAGTAATACAGAGTTCACGAGGCAGTGGCAGAATTCTCACCTTCCAGGCGGGAGGCCCAGGTTGGCTTCTTGGCCAATGCACCTCATGCGAGGACACCACGTATCTGTCAGTAGAGCCTTGTGTGCTTCTGTGACGCTGAGCAGGTTTCAACAGAGCTTCCAAATTGACATGGACTAGAAGAAAGGCCTGTTGATCTACCTCTAAAAATCAGCCAATGAAATCTCTGTTGACCACAACGGTCCGATCTGCAACCAATCACGAACCTAGCATGGGACCTAGCAGCTTTTGTTTCATTGCGCATGAGGTTCCCATGAGTCAGGAGCCAACTGACAGCAACTAACAGCAACATACAGTGTGCATGACTCCAAACCTCCCCTCCCGCCGCTATGATTGCCCTTGTTTTTTTTTTTTGTTGTTGTTGTTATTGCTTTAATTTTTATGATATGTACATAGTTTAAACCAGTGGCGTCACTAGGGGAGTGTGGAGAGTGCAGACCACACCAGGTGGCACGGTCAGAGGGGATGACACCAAAATGACTGTCTATGAAATTTTTGTGCAGTGTTTCAGCAGAAATGTATTATTTTTTATAAAAAATCCCTGTAGTTAGTTATAACAACAAAAACATTTTTCATAAGCCCAGCTTACATGTATCAATGTATCCACAAGGCTAAAACTCTATGCTAATTTACTTTTTGACCCTTCTAATGTGCTCTGGTCAGAACTGTCATTATTACCCAATTACAATGAGGCCTTGAATCACGTGGTTTCTTCTGCAAGTGCTACAAACATGTGCTGTTGTTTTTGTTTTTGCTGGTGTTCTCATAGTTGCTGATTTTGTCAATTTTTCTGGCGTTTTATTGAGGTAATTAGTATTTGTGAACCTATATCAATAACTTTGAGGATGAAGTAGTAACTAAAGGAAAAGAAGGAGTGATACATGGTAATTACCATTTACAAGTAACATCAGTACAAAAAAACATTACTAAGGAGTGTGTATGGCCTGGTCTGGGAAGAGGTCCCTCGGTGGGGGGGGTGGGGTGACACCATGAGTTACCACACTGGGTGACACCAACCCTAGTGACGTCAATCTCTTTTGAGATATAGAAGAGAGAAGCAAGCAGAGAGAAGAAGGACTTCATACTAACAAGAAAGTGGTGCCAGGAGCAGAGTGCATCCTTTGAACCCAGGGTTCCTGTGCTAAGAAGCTCCTAGACCAGGGGAAGATTGATGATAAGGACCTTCTTCCAGAGCTGACAGACAGAGGAAGCCTACCCTTGGAGCTGGCACCCTGAATTTGGACTTCTAGCCTACTAGACTAAAGAGAGAATAAATTTCTCTTTGTTAAAGCCATCCACCTGCTATATTTGTTATAGCAGCACTTGATGACTAAGACAAGGCTTATCACAAAAACAGCAACCTGACCTGCCCACATTCTGATTCCAGCTTATTGGAGGCAACCATTTAGATTCTTTTGACTCTCTCTCTTCTTTTATATTTCTCCATGTTATATTGCTATGTCTTATAAATCACAAAAAGGATAACCTTAAAAGTGAAAATGTCCCCCCTCAATTACACAGGTGAAAAAGAATTTGAAAACAACAACTGTACACAATATGTAGAAAATAACGATAATATGTACAATACTGATTGAAACTAGTTGGATGCAGCCAAAGCTATACTCAGCAGTAACATTTTTATTAAATGAAAAAAATGAATTGACCAAGAATTCAACCCAAAAAGTTAGAAGGTGATAAAACCAATATAAGGAAACAAGAAGTAATTTGGAAAGATAAAAACAGAAATTAATAAATTGAGAAAAACAGTAATATGGTTTTTTTTAATCTTTGAACTAATTCTTTGAAAAATCAATAAAATAGAGAAACATCTATGGACTCAGGGAGGGATTACCCAACAAGCAAAGTACGCAGGTCTTACTCGTGCTTACTTACTAATCTGTACTCCACAATTTCACCTGTTTTTCAAAGATGTGGTGAAACCCATGTCAAACTGTGCACTACAGATTAGGAAGTAAACACAATTAAGCCTGTGCATACCTTGTTTACTGGTTAATCCACCCCTGTCTATGATATCAAATTAAGGAAAACAAGGTAACACAGATAGAAAAAATTAGGAATGAGAATGAGGATAGAACCATAAAAGTAAAGAAAAACAATTTACAAATGACTCAAGCATCTTTAAGATGCTGAAAATGAATTAGATAAAAAAATACATTTATCCTCATGTCAAGATTTTCTCGGCATAAATTTAAAATTAATTTTCAAGCTAATAGACCCGTGGCACCTTAAGCTGATGTGGGTGCCACCTTCCCCCAAACTCTGTGTCTTAGTTGCCTAGTGCTGCCAGAACAAAAAAAAAATCCCACGAGGGGGTGGCTTTAAAGAACAGGAATTTATTGTCTCACAATTTTGGAGGCTAGGAGTCCATATCAGGGATTGGAGGCTAGGAGTTCAAATCAGGAGAGAGTCCTTCTCTGTCAGTAGCTTCAGGAGTCCTTGGGGTTCCTTGGCATCTGTCTTCCCTCTTTGTGTGTCTCTGTGTCTGTTCTGCTCTTTGTATAACTCAGAAGTGATTAGGTTTAGGACCCACCCTACTCTGGTGTGACCTCATGAACTAACAAAAGAAAACTGTTTTCAAACAGGGACATAGTTACAGGTATAGGGGTTAGGACTTCAACACATATTTTGCGAGGACACAATTTAACCCACAACCTTCTGTCTACTGATAAACCACTGAAGTGCTAGATAAAGTGTAACCAATAAAAACAAAGTCCTTAGCTGAGAACTAAACAAAGGGAAATCCCCAGGGACCACAAAAGCAGAGAGCAGCCGGAGTGGTAGGTGGCAGCTGCTGAGAATTCCACTTCTAAGTAAGTATTATTAAACCATTTCATATGATGTATCTTCTATTTTGAATATCACATTTCATATTGTACTTAAATTTCATAACCACATTAACAACTGAAGTCTTTGTTTTCTGGTTCTGCTCCCGACCTTCTTTTCTCCATTAATTTATACCTTTCGTAATTATTTGTTCTTATTTATCTCTCTGTCAATTGAGAAATTTTATGAATAACTTTTTTTCAGTTAGTGTTTTAACTTGAGCCCTTTGCAGGTTAAGAATAAATAGTTTGACTGAATTTGAATTTTTAAGACAAAATCTTAAAAAAACAAAAAACCTCAAACTCTGAAAATATGGTGTAAAAATGATGGGGCAGCAGCCTCAGACTTCCTCGTCTAACTTCCCAAGGGAGAGAGAATCATCATTATTAGCCCAAGGCTGATTCCTCTGAAGCGGTGGTCACACATACCTCCTCTCTCCAACCTTTTTACCAATTCTGACACCAGCCATCCCTCCCATGGTACTCTTTGCTTCTCTGCTGGGTTCCGTAAGCCACGCAGAACTCATAGGCAATACTCACCATCATGGGGTTTAGCAGGGAAGTAACAGGTCACAATTCAGGATCAGAAATGACTCAGGATACAGTTCTTCAATCAGGACAGCCTCTTCTCAGCCATGCCCACAGCAGGCAGGCCTTTCTCTGGCCCTCAGCTCCTCAGCCCAGCCTCTGTCCTGCTTGGGCAAGTGTTACAAAGCTCTTTAGCTCCACCAGCAAGTGCCCAGTTGCACCCCACTCTGCCAGTAAGTCTCTGCCTGAAGGCACTCAGCTCTCTAGCTCCATGGGTAGAAGAACTTAGCCCCACCAAGTGCTTGAAGGTACTCCACTCCACCAGCAAGCCTCCTGCTCAAAGGTGCTCAGCTTTCTCAATCTGTGCAGGGAAGCCCACCATGCTGTCTTCTCCCAGTCTCCTGGTTCTACTGCCTCTGCAGCCACCATTTGCCTACCACTGCTTCTTATCTTTTCTCACTGTCTCCAGGATTACAGCTCTCTCTCTCTGTCTTCTAGATCTAGGAGGCTCTCAGGGCAGGGATTCCAGGTCCAAAGGACATGCTCCACTCCAGGGTCTTCTTTCTTGGTGGTAGTGAAGTCCCCCCGCCCACCTCTGGGATGGCTCATTTTAAGCCTAGCAGGATGGCAAAACTCACCTACGCCTTATTTGCAGGGTCCCACCCCCACAATATGCACCTTATTTGCATTATTAGCAAGCTACCCAGTCCCCTTGGTGGGTCATAAGCACCTCATTTGGATAGTCCCACCCAGTCATTTTGTGGGAGTTACAAGACCATGGCAAGAAAGGCCATATAAAAGTGAGCCATCACACCACACGTGGTCCTATTATCTTCAGGCATTTTGTGTGGTGGAGGAGAAGTTTGATGTCAATTGGATTTATTTTCTTCCTTTGTAGGCAACAACCTGTTTTGTTTTCCTTGCCTGAATGAGTATATAATTTTTCTTTATTGTTTAAATTAAAATATTTAATCAGGATATGATTAGGTATGGTTCTTTCCTTCGTTAACTTACCTAGCTACTTGGTAGCACTTGTATTCTGATCAATAGCATGTGTCCTGTCTATTCATCTGGATTTTCCATTAATGCTCATTAAACCTTACAGACTTGTCCTCCATGACTCATCTCTTCTCCCCATCTCTCTATCTTTTTTTTTTTTCCTTTTACCTTTGAATTCTGAAAGTATTTCTTGAATTGTTTCATTCACTAATCTGTGGCTTGAAGTGTGGACTCTGGGGTTCCATCTCCATTTTTGGCTTTTACTCTACCAGTCACTTTGTTCTTGCTGCTAACCAAAAGTTCGTCAGTTTGAATCCACCAGCTGCTTCTTAGAAACACTGTGGGGCAGTTCTACCCTGTCCTGTAGGGTTGCTTTGAGTCAGAATCGATTGGACAGCAATGGGTTTGGTTTTGATTTGGTATTACTGACTTAGCTTGTTCCCTCTTCAGACATGCATGGAGGCAGTGTTTTCGTGAATCATGTTGAGAACACAGCTGGTGATTTTCTAACTGTTACTTCTGTTTTTTTGCAGCAGCTCTATCACTTAAATAACATTTGCTCTTATTCCCTCGCACTGACTTTTGAACTATCTTATCCTTCCACACATCTGGTGATCTTTCTCTTTTCTCTATAGCAGACAGGTAACCTGTTCTTTACAGGGTGTGTTTTAACAGAAATGTGTGGATTCATTTTTACTCTTTGAAGTACTGAAGATTTTTTTTTTTTCCCCATACTATTTCAGAGACACAGCAGCCTGGGAAGAGAAGAGAGGGACCCAGAACAGGCATGAAATATTGTCTTTATGCTAAAATGAATCACCCCTCCCCAAGGCTTGGTGAAGTGTCTAGAAGTTACTTTAATGTTTTAGTGTCTTTGAAAAATATGGGTACCCCTTCTCTGGGAAAGACCCTACTTTGATTCTGTCAATCACAATGAAATGACAACTGAAAATCCAAGGGATAGAGTCTAGTCAAGGGCTCTCCCTTCCCTTTAATTCCCTGTTAGTTACAATGAAAGGAGCCCTGGTGGCGCAGTGGTTAAGTGCTTGGCTGACAACTGAAAGGTTGGCGGTTCGAACCCACCAGCTGCTCCATGGAAGAAAGATGTGGCAGTCTGTTTCCGTAAAGATTGGAAACCCTGTGGGACAGTTCTCTTCTGTCCTATAGGGTTGCTGTGAGTCAAAATTGACTTTACAGCAATGTTTTTGTTTTTGTTTTTTTCATTTTGAGATACTTGCTAAAGAAGTGTTCTTTTCTTGGCTCAGCTATCCATCCTGAGCCCACTGGAGGCAAATACTTTCCAGCATCTTTGCTCTGTGCCACCTGTGGTATCTGGGGAAACCCCAAGACATTAGTAAAATTGAGATTTACTGCCTGTTATGGATTGAATTTGTCCCCTCAAAATATGTGTTGAAATCCTAACCCATAATAACCTGTGGACGTAATAGAGTTTTCTTTGTTATGTTCACGAGGTGGTACTGCTGTAGGATGTATCCTAAACCCAATCACTTCTGAGTTATAAAAACAGCAGGTTAGACACTGAGGTACCCACATACTGGAGAAGACGGACACCTGGTGAGGATCTCTACAAGGCAAGGAACGAACGGCTACTGACAAAGGAGGAATCAACATGGCCAAGACTCAGATTTGGACTTTTAGCCTCCAGAACTGTGAGAAAATAAATTTCTGTTCCTTAAACCTACTCACTTGTGGTGTTTGTATTCCAGCAGTACTAGGAAACTAAGACGCAGTCCCTACCACTGCCCCCAATTGTCCCAAGGCTGCCCCTTCTTCCAGCCCCTTTACCTTTGAGTTCAGGAATTCTCCCTGCATTCTGCTACAGTCTTTCCACATATATCTCCAGGCAAGCTGTTCATCTCAGGGTGGTTGGGTCTTCCCTCAATCTGGTCTCATCCTTATTATATCTTGTAAAAAATCCTTGAAATTCCTGGCACATGAGTTTCCAGGGATGACACAGATTTCTCCTATTTTCGTCATTAACAAAAGGGACAAGAGAAATGGGATGGGGCAGGTTGAAGGTGCAAGAGACCTTTTTAAATATATCAGTGTACATACAGGAGCCCTGGTGGCACAACGGATAACCGAGATCGGGCAGCTAACCAAAAGGTTGGTGGTTCGAACCCACCCAGCAGCTCCACAAGAGAAAGACCCGGCGATCAGCTTGCATAAAGATCATGCCTTAGGTTAGGTTCTTTAGAGAAGCAAAACCAGTAAAGCATATAAATAAATATATAGAGAGAGATTTATGTCAAGGAAATGGCTCACTTGGTCACCAAAAAAAAAAAAACAGAGGCTGGAAAATCCCAAGTCTGTGGATCAGGATAGAGGCTTCTCCTTATTCACGTAGCCGCAGAGGCTGGCAAACCCGAGATAGGTAGTTTGGCAAGCAGGACTCTTGCTCACAAGCTGTGATGACTACCAAATCCCAAGATTAGCAGGCAAGACTGCTAGCTCTAGTCCCAAGAACTGGAGGTCAGACAAACAGGAGACAGCTGCAGGATCCAGAATGAGCGAAAGCCTACAAGCCTTGCCAGAATGTCAACTTATATCCAATGCAGGCCACACGCCCGAGGAAACTCCCTTTCAACCTGTTGGTTACTCACAGCAGATCCCATCATGGAGGCGATCACATAATACCAAATCCCATCATGGAAGTGATCACAACATCATACAACTATCAAACCACTGAGAATCATGGCCCAGCCAAGTTGATGTACAACCTTAACTCTCACAGTTTACAACCTAGGAAACTCTATGGGGCAGTTCTTCTCTGTCACATGGGGTCACTATGAGTCAAAATTGACCGGAGGGCACATAACAACAACAACAACAACAAGGTACATATATCAAATTACATCGTATGAACTTTATTTCCTTTTCAGTCCTCATTCCTTCATTCTGATTGAGTTAAAGAGAAAGTCTCAGTTTGGTGTTAACAGGTCTATAACTCCTCTCTAACACTTGCAACACTACCTAGTTAGAATTTAATCTTTTTTTTTTTTCACCGTTTTTGTTTTTACACTACTTTTACTATTCGTGGCAAAGAAAGGTGATCCAACAGGATGCGGAAATTATCAAACGATATCGTTAATATCACACGTAAAATTTTGCTGAAGGTCATTCAAAAGCAGTTGCAGCAGTACATAGACAGGGAACTCCCAGAAATTTAAGCCAGATTCAGAAGAGGACGTGGAATGAGGGATATCATTGCTGATGTCAGATAGATCTTGGCTGAAATCAATGAATATCAGAAAGATGTTTACCTGTGTTTTATTGACTATGAAAAGGCATTCAACTGTGTGGATCATAAGAAATTATGGATAACATTGCGAAGAATGGGAACTCCAGAACACTTAATTGTGCTAATGAGGATCCTGTACATAGACTAACAGGCAGTTGTTCGAATAGAAGAAGGGGATGCTGCATGGTTTAAACTCAGGAAAGGTGCGCATCAGAGCTGTATCCTTTCACCATACTTATAATCTGTATGCTGAGCAAATCATCTGAGGAGCTGCGCTATATGAAGAAGAACGTGGCATCAGGATTGGAGGAAGGCTCATTAACAACCTGTGATATGCAGATGACAAAACCTTGCTTGCTCAAAGTGAAGAGGACTTGAAGCACTTACTGACTACAGCCTTCAGTATGGGTTACACCTCAAAATAAAGAAAACAAAGATCCTCACAACTGGACCAATAAGCAACAACACGATAAACAGAGAAAAGATTGATGTTTTCAAGGATTTCATTTTACTTGAATCCACAATCAACACCCGTGGAAGCAGCAGTCAGGAAATCAAATGATGTATCGCATTGGGCAAATCTGCTACAAAAGACCTCTTTAAAGTGTTAAAAAGCAAAGATGTCACTTTGAAGACTAAGGCGCACCTGACCGAAGCCATGGTATTTTTCAATCCCTTATATGCATGTGAAAGCTGGACAATGAGTAAGGAAGACCAAAGAAGAACTGATGCATTTGAATTAGGGTGTTAGAGAAGAATACTGAATATACCATGAACTGCCAGAAGAATGAACAAATCTGTCTTGGAAGAAGTAGAGCCAGAATGTTCCTTAGAAGGGAAGATGGTGAGACTCCATCTTGTATACTTTGGACATATTATCAGGAGGAACCAGTCCTTGGAGAAGGACACCATGCCTGGTAAAGTAAAGGGTCATTGAAAAAAAGGAAGACCCTCAAGGAAATGGACTGACACAGTGGCTGCAACAATGGGCTCAAACATAGCAACGATTGTGAGGATGGCACAGGACCAGGCAGCGTTTCATTCTGTTGTGCATAGGGTCACTATGAGTTGGAATTGACTTGATGTCACCTAACAACAACAACAACACTGTTTGCAGCAAATGACACTGTTTTTCCATATAGCATTCTAATAAATTTTAGGGAAAAATATTTAAAAATTGATTTATGTAAGTAAAAAAACAATTAAAGAAAAATATAAGAATATGGTAAGAGTTATGGTGATTGTGTATGAATGAATGAATTTGGAGAATTTGGGCTTAAAGATTAATTGTTCAGCTCTGGGATCTCTGAGCAAAAATCATCCTGCAGTTGGGGCTCAGGAACCAATCCTGAGATTTGGGCCCAGGATTTTTTAATTTTTTTTTTTTGGTGAAGGTTTACACAGCAGCTTAGGTTTCCATTCAACAATTTCTATACAAGTTGTTCAGTGACATTGGTTGCATTCTTCACAATGTGTGAACATTCTCATTATTTCTGTTCTGGTTGTTCCATTTCCGTTAATCTAGTTTCTCTGCCCCCTTACATTCTCATCTTTGTTTTAAAGCAGTTGTTGACCATTTGGTCTCGTATAGGTGATTTTAAAAGGAATACAGTACTTATGGGTGATATTCATTATTTTTTGAGCCCATTTTTTATTTAGCTACAAGATGACCTCAGGGATTATTTTCGACTCAGAGTTTTAAGAATATCTCAGGGCAGTAATCTCAAGGAGTCCTCTAATTTCAACCAGTTCAGTAAATCTGGGATTTTTTGTTTTCTGGGTTTTTTTTTTTTTTAGGAATTCCAGGTTCTGTTCCACATTTTTCTCCCATCAGTCAGGGTCCATGGATTAAGACCCTGAGTAGAACAGTTGGTAGTGGTAACCAGGCACCATCTAGTTCTGGTCTCAGAGTAGATGAGGCATTGGTTCATGTAGACTATTTGTCCTATAGAATAGTTTCTTCTTTGAGTCTCTGGTTTTCTTCTTTCTCTTTTGCTCCAAATAAGTAGAGACCAGTAGTTGTAACTTAGATGGCTGCTCACAAGTTTTTAAGACCCCAGACAGTGGTCACCAAAATAGGATGTAGAACATAACTTTATGAATTGTATTATGCCAGTTGACAGAGTTATCCCATGAGACTATGGCCCTAATCCTTCAAATTTAGAATTCCAGCCCCACAAGGTATTTGGTTATGTCTAAGAAGTATCCATTATCCAGTTGCAAAAAAGTGAAACAAGACCCATACTTCATACCATGCACAAAAACTAACTCAAAATGGATCAAAGACCTAAAGATAAAATCTAAAACAATAGAGATCATGGGAGAAAAAATAGGGACAACACTAGGAGCCCTTACATGGCATAAACAGTATACAAAGCATTACTAACAATGCACAAACACCAGAAGAGAAGTTAGATAACTGGGAGCTCCTAAAAATCAAACACTTAACCCTCATTCAAAGACTTTACCAAAAGAGTAAAAAGACAATCTACAGACTGGGAAAAAATTTCTGGCTATGACAAATCCGACCAGCATCTAATCTCTAAAATCTACATGATGCTGCGAAATCTCAACAATAAAAAGACAAATAACCAATTAAAAAATGGGCAAAGGATATGAACAGGTACTTCACAAAGAAGACATTCAGGTGGCTAACAGATACATGAGGAAATACGATCATTAGCCATTGGAAAAATGCAAATCAAAACTACAATGAGATACCATCTCACCCCAACAAGGCTGGCATTAATCCAAAACACACAAAATAATAAATGTTGGAGAGGTTGTGGAGAGACTGGAACACTTACACAGTGCTGGTGGGAATGTAAAATGGTACAACTACTTTGGAAACCAATTTTGCCCTTCCTTAAAAAGCTAGAAATAGAACTGCCATACTACCCAGCAATTCCACTCCTTGGAATATACCCTAGAGAGATAAGAGCCTTCACACGAATAGATATATGAACACCCATGTTCATTGCAGCAGTGTTTACAATAGCAAAAAAATGGAAACAACCAAGGTGCCCATCAATGGATAAATGGATAAACAAATTATGGTATAGTCACACAATGGAATACTATGCAACAATAAAGGACAATGATGAATCCGTGAAACATAACATGGACATTATGCTGAGTGAAATTAGTCAGTCGCAAAAGGACAAATATTGTATGAGACCACTATTATAAGAACTCAAGAAAAGGTTTAAACACAGAAGAAAATATAAGTTGATGGTTATGAGGCTGGGAAGGGAGGGAGAGGGATATTCATTAATTAAATAGTAGACAAGAATCATTTTAGGTGAAGGGAAGGATAACAGTACAGGGGAAGTCAGTACTACTGGACTAATCCAAAGCTAAGAAGTTTCCGGAATACAACCAAACATTTCAAGGGACAGAGTAGCAGGGCCGAGGGTCTGGGGCCCATGGTTTCAGGGGACATACAGGTCAATTGGCATAACAAAGTGTTTTAAGAAAATGTTCTGCATCCCAGTTTGGTGAGTGTCATCTGGGGCCTTAAAAGCTAGCCAGTGGCCATCCAAGATGTCTCAACCCATCTGGAGCAAAGGAGAATGAAGAACACCAAAGACACAAGGAAAATATGAGCCCAAGAGAAAGAAAGGGCCACATAAACCAGAGACTCCATCAGCATGAGACTGGAAGAACTAGATGGTGCCTGACTACCACCAATGACTGCCCTGACAGGGAAAACAAAAAGAATCCCTGATGGTGCAGGAGAAAAGCGGGATGCATACCTCAAATTCTAGTAAAAAGACCAGACTTAATGGTCTGACTGAGACCAGAGGGACCCCAGAGGTCATGGTCCCCGGACTCTCTGTTAGCCCAAAACTAAAACCATTCCCAAAGCCAGCTCTTCAGACAAAGATTAGACTGGAGTACAAGACATAAAATGATACTGGTAAGGAGTGTGCTTCTTAGCTCAAGTAGACACATGAGACTATGTGGGAAGCTCCTGTCTGGAGGTGAGATGAGACGGTAGGGGGGGCAGGAGCTGGTTGAATGGACATGGGAAGTACATGGAGGAGAGGAGTGGGCTGTCACATTGTAGGGAGAGCAACTAGGGTCATATAATAATGTGTGTATAAGTTTTTGTATGAGAAACTGACTTGTAAACTTTCACTTAAAGCACAATAAAAAAGTAAGCATAACTGTGCCCCTGGGTGCTGTATTGTATATATGAATATGTGTGCGTACTGTCACATAGATGCAGATACATATGCATACACCTGTATATACACACATTTATGCTTTTTTTAGTGGGCCCAGGATTTTGAATGACTCCTGTGGATTCCTTTGCAATATGTTCATTGCTGACCCACTCAAGCCTTACCCTTCAGACACAACATATGTGCGACATGGGATCAATGTGGCCTTTCTGGCAGCTGCTGGAGACCTTTCTCCTACAGCCACAGAATGAGTTCTTAAAAATCATAAGTGACAAATTGCCTTTTTTTTGGCTGCTTGGATGTCCTTGTTTAGTCCAATCCAGGTGTGTTGTAGCTGAATAGTTTGGGCCAGAGCCGTAGCTGGGGAGAAAGTCGTTATGAAGAGCTATCGATTAGATGTCCACAGCTGCTGAAGCCCAGCAGAGGAAGTTGCCAGCGCCATTCTGAAAGGGCAGGGGTCATAGAGAAGGGCAAGCATGTGATTGAGTGAGGAGATAATTTGTTTAAAGGGCAATGGTCTGTGAAGACAGGCAACCCCGGGAAAGTCAGCCGTTCCTCGTGTTGGATGGTGGGGTGGGTTGATACAGATGTGAGCTAGGGCTGTGCCCTACTACCTCTGAGAGGAATCTAACATCCTGGGACAGGGTTCAGGGGATGCTGTTTCTTCTTAGGAAATCCTGCCTTGGGGTCTCAGTACCCTAGGACTCAGGCATGGGATGCTGACCTGTGTTCACCACACAGTCCCAGCACTGCTCAGCCCAGCCTAGTGTTGCCCTTCACTGCACAGCCACGAACACACTGCCCCACACGCTATGCTTAGCTCAGCCTAGACAACACAAGCCCATCTGTGAAATGCACCAAACTGTGAGTAACCCACTGCATCCTGCCTTGCCCTTGGTCACCCTGTATAACACGTTCCTTACTATGCTAAAAAACCGACCCGTTGCTGTCAAGCAGATTCTGACTCATAGTGATTCTATAGGACAGGGTAGAACTGCCCCATAGGGTTTCCAAGGATCACCTGGTGGATTTGAACTGCTGACCTTTTGGTTAGCAGCCGTAGCTCTTAACCACTACACCACTAGGGTTTTCACTGCACTTACCACACACACACACCCAGTGTCGTCGAGTCAATTCCGACTCATAGCGACCCTATAGGACAGAGTAGAACTGCCCCATAGGGTTTCCAAGGAGCGCCTGGCAGATTCGAACTGCCGACCCTTTGGTTAGCAGCATAGCACTTAACCACTATGCCACCAGGGTTTCCTTCACTGTGCTAAATACCCTTAAACCTGCATGCATGACTGCAAAGGGAGCACAGCCTTGTTCTTGGCTGTATCCCCTGTGCCTAGAACAGCTCCTGGCAACACAAGAAAATGGCAAAATATTTGTTGAATGAATGAATGAGTGTTTGCACCACATAGACGGTGTGGGACTCACAGGCACCCCCTGAACACACACTGGACTGTTGACTCACAGCTGCACATGCGTGAAAGAATGAAAACCTTCCCAGGAAACCTGGAAGGAGCTCTTGTCAAGAACAAAAGTATAAGTCATGAAGGAGGAGTGTAACAATGTTCTTTCCTGCCTATCGCTGTAGAATAGGTGTAATTTTGAATGGTACGTCAATCAAGTTTGAAAAATTAAATCATAACTTAGAGCAGCAGATCTTAACATTGTTTTGTTCTCGGCACAAAAGTTCTGTGAGATTTTCTTTCCTGGGTAGCATTAACTCCAATCCTTTTTTTTTTTTTTCTTTTCAACCCAAGACAGCATATTATATGATAACACAGTTTCTCCCCCTTTTGCCAAAGATTCTAATACGTCCCCCTGACCTGCCACTCCTGCTTATTAGAATTAATGCCGGGGGTGCTTCTTACCCTCCTTCGGGCTACACATTTCTTTGAGAATATGATGAAAGCTATATTCCAACCCCGCGCCCTCCAAATTTGTAAATACACGCATGCAGCGTTTTGCAGAGAATCTTATTGTGGTGGAAATTGATTGCCTTCAAATTCATGCCACATGAATGTGATCTTTACCAAGAGCTATGTCTTTTTCATCTTAGCTCTTTCAATGTAAAATAAATATAAACTTGAAGTAGTGCAAAAGAAAACAGAAAGTAGCCTTTAACTTTACTCAAAAAAAAAAAAAAAAAAAATTCCCTGATTATGCTGTCGGGGTTTAGCTTGCCCAAGAAGCTGAAGTCATCTGTGACATCAAATCGATTTTGACTTTTGGTTTTGATGGCCATGGACACCTGACTTACAAAGGTAAGTAGAAGCAAATGGAATCAGAGATTCCACGGGTCACTTGGCCCGAGGAGGATGGCCTTGTGTCAAAGAGCACAAGATTTCTCCCAGACTCCTTTAAGTTGAATTCATGCCACATCATTTCCTTTGTACTCGTGTCAGGGAGGTCACCTCCAGCCCAGTCTGCATATTCTTGTCTTGGCAAAGAAACTTCATTATTTCAGAGGTGTCGCCTGCTTTTGCAATTACCCAAAGGAGCTCACAAAATAGGAATTCTTTGATGGTGTCAGGGTGCATATAAAAGGTGAAAATGAGCTGCTGCCTGCACAGGGAGGCAGCAGCAATTTTACTCAGCTGCATGCTGGAAGAACGGGGGTGGTTATCACTTCCTCCATGACCTGCCTCTCCGTATTAGGAGAAAAGTCAGTGGCTCTGGAGTGGATGAGGACATCCTACCAAAGCATTGTTTACATTTCTTTCTGTGCTCCAAGCCACAAGCCCCCCTCAAAGGCTTCCCTGCCTTCTCTCCTCCAACTACTTTGGAAGTTATCCATTCTATTTACATTCCTTTAGCGGTTATCCTCACCATTTTAACTCGACTTAACAAAGTCTATAATTCACTAAGTTTTACCTTAACAAATAACACAAGACCAATAGGGTAATAGTATACTAATTCCTGTGACCAATCCCATATTTTACTTACACCTTGTTTCCATCAACCCAACTCATAATATCGTTGTTGTTAGGTGCCATCGAGTTGATTTCTACTCATGATGACCCCGTGTGACACGGTATTCTAGGGAGCAGATTTTCAGGTCTTTCTCCCATAGAACGGCTGGGTGGGTTGGAACTGCCAACCTTTAGGTTGGCAGTTGGGCGCTTAACTGTTGCACCACCAGGGCTCTTTATCACTTCCTTTTGTAGAAACAACCATCTATGTAGATTTATCAAGAGGTTCCTAATTCTTTTGCTGACTGTTGCTGCTTTTACCCACTGCCTTCTTCCAAGTTCAGGTTCCTTCTACTATAGCATGTCCTTCAGTAGTTCTTTCCATTACTGGTAAATTCTGTCAATCTTTTTTTTTTTTTTTCTTTCTCTTGCAAATGTCTATCTTCTGCTACACTTGATTAATAGTTAGCTCAGTACAGAATTTTAGGTTGGCAGTCATTCTTCCCTAGATCCTGGATGATGTAACTCCATTGTCTTCTGAACTTTCTTATTGTTGAGAAATCTCTGAATCTAATTGCCCTTCCTTTATAGGTCATCTATCTTTTCTCCCCGGTTGCTTTTTACTGTATTTTTTGATGTTGTGCATTTTCAATTCTCTGTATCCAGGTAAGAATTTATTCTATTTTATTTTGATCAGGACTCATCTGATCATGTCACCTGATAATTTTTATAGATTCTGGGACATTCTCAGCCATAATTTCTTTCAATGTTTCTCTTTTCCATTCTCTCTACTCTCTCCTAGAACTTCATGGTATACCTTTGAACTCACTCCTCCCATCTTTTCATGGGAAACCCTGGTGGCTTAGTGGTTAAGTGCGACAGCTGCTAACCAAAAGGTTGGCAGGCTGAAACCACCAGGTGCTCCTTTGGAAACTCTATGGGGCAGTTCCACTCTGTCCCATAGGGTTGCTATGAGTCAGAATCGACTCGACAGCAATGGGAATGGGTATGGGTATGGTATGGTATCTCTTCATGGTCTTCCCTGTTTTCCTTCCTCTAATCTCCCTCTGCTGAGTTATGGAATATTTCCTCAGATATACTGTGTAAACCATCCATAGAGCTTAAAATTCAATGACTGTATTTTTTGTTTGAGGGTTTTTTTTTTTTTTAACAAGAAAAAGGCTTAATTTGGAAAGGCTAGAACTTTTGCCAAAACTTGGACTTGCCTGTTCTTTTTTCATAATGTGCTATTCTTTCACTTGTGTTTCTTTTTTTTTTTTAATCTCTTCAATTATGTTAAACATACTTATCAAAACCTTCATTTTAATTGCTTTATCATCTCAAGTTCTTGGGAAGACCCATTCCCTTTTTCTTTGCGGTCGTCTTATTCTCCATTATAATGGATCATTTCCTAGCATGTTTTGTAATTTTTTAATTTTGAGCTCATTTTTGCTGGGGTTGTTTTTTCTGTGTGTCATGTATCCTGGGTATGGGAATATATCTACTGAATGGTTTCACATTTGCTTCTGCTGCTCTGGGATAAATTTTTGTGTTAATTTCTTGCTTCAGGACTCCTACACCATGCTAGACACAAGCTCAGGGCTTAAATTTCTCAAGTAAGACTTAGTTTTTCTCCCTACGTAAAGACAAACTTCTTAGTATTCCCCTAGGCCAGTGGGAAGAGTTTCTGTAGTTTTTCTTCTCAAAGATGGCAGCATTTTAAGATTTCCAGCTCTATGGAGGGGTCTCAGGATCAGGTAACCCCCTCACCTGACCTCAGGGTCACCCACCCTCAGTCTTTCTGAGGGCATTACAATTCCATCCACATATATATATGGTCTGTTATCTCTGTGGGTCACAGCGGTATCATTCCAAGTATCAAGGCTCTCTTCATTTCTTAACTCAGGGATTTCCATTTCTTTTGTTTTTTTAAAAACTCATCTATATACATATTTTTATGATAATATTTTATCCAGCATTTCTATTGATAGGGAAATCCACCTAGTTCAGCCTACCTTGCTTCAGGGCACCTGATGTCTCTTTAATCATTGCTCGTGCAATATTTGCTTGGCAATATGATAAGCAACTTAATAGGATGCTGAAGATAAGGCTTTCGCCTTAAAGCAAATTCACCTTTTGGTAAAGTTCCAGTCTTTTCAAATTGGGCTTTCTTCTCATTAACAAAACACCCTGTTGTCTGGTGCCATTTCAGGGTGGACAGGTATGAGTTGACTCTTCCAACTGGCTTTTGCATTGGGCCAAGAGTCCTGGTCAACACTTGCTAACACATCATTACTGGCTTTGGACAGTTGTATCCCCAAAGCATATCACTGGAAACCCTTTCTGTCCTTCCCCTCCCATCTTTAATGCCTCCCTCGTTACATTCTTTATCTTACTTTGCACCTTTATGTAAGTTTAATGAGATCCTGGACCATTTACATACTTGCTTCACATCACCTATGATAGGCATAGTAGGCAGTTTAAAAATCTGTATGCTTTATATAAATTCAGTTGTAATCAAAGATATTAAAATTAAAACAATGTGAGATGTCACTTTACACCTATTAGATTAGCAAAAATTAGAAAACTATATGATGCCAAGTGTTAGAGTGCATGAGAGGATATAAGAGCACTCATGCATGTTATCAAGAGGGACCAGTCCCTGGAGAAGGACATCATGCTTGGTAAAATAGAGGGCCAGCGAAAAAGAGGAAGACCCTCAAGGAGATGGATTGATACGGTGGCTGCAACAATGGGCTCAAGCATAACAATGATCATGAGGATGGCACAGGACTGGGTGGTATTTCATCTGTTGTACATAGGATTGCTATGAGTCGGAACTGACTCAACGGCACCTAACAACATACGCTAGTGATGAGAAGGTAAACCAAAGACAAAACAAAAACAAAAAACCAAGCCTGTTGCTGTCAAGTCAATTCCAACTCATGGTGGCCCCGTGTGTGTCAGACTATAACTGCACACTATAGGGTTTTCAATGGCTGTAATCTTTTGGAAGTAGGTTGCCAGGCCTTTCTTTTGTAGCACCACAGGGTAGATTTGAACCACCAACCTTTCAGTTAGTAGCCAAGCAAAAACCATTTGTGCCACCCAGGGACCTGTAATGGGAAGGTAGACAGGTGCAATTCTGAAGAGCAATCTGACATTACTGTCGAACTAAGCATATCAAACCCTGGAGTTCCACTCCTGGACAGATAGCCCAAGGACATTCTCACAAAGCTCCATAAGAAGACACGTACAAGGAAAGTAATCACAGTGAAGTAATGGGGAGTGGGGTGGTGAAGTTAGAGACAATCTCTATGTCCATCCCTGGGATGATGAGTGGGTAAAGGTGAGGATACACAGCATGGGGTCCTCTGTAGCACTTTGAACACAAAGCAACACGGATTGACCATAAAAGCATAGCACCCAGTGAAAAACACAAGAAAGGCAGTGAGATATTTAGTGCAATCCCAATTTATGTAAAATTTCAAAAACCCACATGCAAAGCGATATACATTTTGCAAGCAAAAGATACATAGTAAATAGATGAGAATGGACCTGGTTACGGGAGAAGGGAATGGAAGTGGAAAATGAGGACAAAAGTGAATATGTTAATTAATAAATACATAAGAAAGGCGCCGTGCACAGACCAACAAGGATGATAAGCCGCGAAGTAAGGAGGAGTATGATGAACTCCTAACACCTGAGGTTAAAAAAAGAAAAGAAAAGAAACATTGGCTTAGTTGGGAGTCTCATTTTCTCCTCTAATTCCTGCTTGACCAGCCAGCTTTGTGTGTTTTCTGGAATCCTGTAATTCTTATTATGATTTATATCCTTTCCCTCTAACTAGCTGGTAAGCTCTTTAACTGCAAGAGCTATAGTTTATTTGTTATACAGGGCAGCAGCAGAAGGTCATTGAAAGACCATGGATTTGGGGGTCAAATGAGCCTCTTTCACTTACTGAGAGTGTGACCTTGGGCAGGTCACTTCATCTTTCTGGGCTCAATTTCCTCATTTGGAAAAAAAGGATGAAAAGACTTCCGAGGGTTGTTGTAGGGACTAAATTAAGAAATGTGGATCACCATTCCCAGTACCGGAGTCCCTGGGTGGCCCAAAGCGTTAAGTGCTTGACTACCAGCCGAAAGGTTGGTGGTTCAAACCCACCCAGAGGGCCCTGGGAAGACAGGCCTGGAGATGTGCTTCTGAAAGTTTACAGCCTTGGAAACCCAGTGGAGCAGTTCAACTCTGCACATGTGGGGTCTCCAAGAGTCAGAATCAACTCGGCTGCAACTAATAACAGCATTCCCAGTACAGTGCCTATAGACACTCAATAAATGTTAGCATTCTCTCCTTGACTGAATTTCCAAGAGTCCCAACGCGTTATCAGAATGCTCCTTAGAAGCAAGGATGGTGAGATTACATCTCATGTTCTTTGGACATGTTATCAGGGGGGACCAGTCCTGGAGAAGGGCATCATGGTTGGTAAAGTAAGGGGTCAGCGAAAAAGAGGAAGACCCTCATTGAGACGGATTGACACAGTGACTGCAACAACGGGCTCAGACATAGCAAAGATTATGAGAATGGTGCAGGACCGGACGGTGTTTCGTTCTGTTGTTCAGTGGGTTGTTATGAGCCTGAACTGACTCCGTGGCACCTAACAACAACAACACATTATAGGTGTTCAATCATGATTCCATGAACAAAAATTAACTGACGTTCACCCAGACTGGAAAAAAGATGGTGGCTTTAGCTGTAGCTAAAAAAGAACTTACATATAGCATTTCTTTTTGAGCCTCAGGATTGCTTCTGAGTGTCGTTGTCAAAATTCTCCCTTGAATACCTTTAGGATGGAACTCTTGACTTGCAAACACACACCCACCATCCCACTCTCCAGCTCTGTTTCTCTGCTTTCAGTCTTGGAAGCCTCTGTGACTTCTCACTCACCTTCCTCCCTGCTGGTCTCGTGGAGAAGTACTCTGTGTATTCAAGTTGATTTCTCTCTCCCTTTTGTTCTCTGCTGTCTGTTAAAGAGACCATAACTTAACACTGGGCTGTGTGATTATCCCCATGCCTGCTGCTGAGTGAAGGAACCCTGACACAGTACCACGGACTGCGGTGATTTTCGGAGGCCTTTAGATTGATTGCATTCATCTTAGCAGCGGGTTATACACGCTATAAAATGATCCAGCTGCTTTCTAAAATCTTGCATTCAACTTGAGAGTTTTTAAAAGCTTCACATTTTGAACATTTTAAATCCAGCCGATTTGGACAATGCAACTGACTCGCTGTGATTTGGGCAAGTGTTTTTTACCTTGCTGTGCCTTGCTTTTCTCATCTAGGAAACGGGAATGATCTTCAGCACGGCGTATTTCAACACCCAGAGGGACGTGAAGCATATAATGTGCCCTAAATAGCAGGTTTAACAGATAGAGTCCCACTCGTTGGCGGTTATCACACCCACGCTCCCTATAGGAAGTATAAGAAGATACCAGTGTGATCTCACCACTGCCAGCCAGCAAGAACTCTCAGTCCTATATACTTACTCTTTAAAGTAACCCAGCCCTCCATCTCTTTAAAATAAGCCAGCCTACCTAAAGACTAGCAGTATAAATTAGGGGAAAAAAACTTTTTGCAACCGTGTTTGATGTTGATGTCCCGCTCACGGCAACCTTATGTGCAACGGAACAAAACGTTGCCTAGTCCTGTGTCATTCTCACAATCGCCACATGTTTGTGTCCATCACTGCAGTTGTTGTGTCAGTCCATCTCACTGAGGGTCTCCCACACCCTCGTTGGCCCCCTGCTGCACCAAACATGATGTTCTCTTCTAGCGATTCATACCTCCTGATGGATGATCTGTCCAAAGCAAGGGAATTGGACAATGTTCTGCTACAGTGTTTACCCTGTGGAAGTGTTAAGGCTCATCTTCTGTATGTGGGAACACCCTGTATTTCATTGTCCAGTTCTCACATTAACTCTATTTAGATAGAGAACTGAGTCAGGATAGGCTAGGTGGTGATGCAGTAACAAGCAACCCCCATATCTCAGTGGCTTAGCACAGTATAGGTTTGTTGTTTGCTCATGCTGTGGTCACTCAGGAACCCAGCTGATGGAGATTTCATTTCAACATGTGCTTCTAAGGCCACTACAGCAGTGGAAAAGGAATATGATAAGTAGTGCGCTGGCCCTTAATGTTTCTGCCTGGAGGCAGCTTCAGGAAAAAGCTTGAGTCAGGGCACAAACAATGCCACCATGCTCCATTTCTCGGATCTGCTTCCTGTGGGTTATCTCCATTCTCAGGTTCTGCCTGACAGCTTCTGGCAATTCCAGGCCTCACATCATCACAGCACCTAATATAGCAAAAGAGACAGGGGCCACTCAAATAGTTCCCACACAAATCCTGGGATCCCATGGGCAACCCCAGGGCAATATAGCCATCCTGAAGTAGTATCTCTGGTTTAGGAAATGCAGTGCCTTATTGGCTTAGCATAGGGCATCCTCACTTCTAGGGCTGAGTACATGAGTAGGGTTGCCAAATAAAATACAGGATGCCTGGTTAAATTATATTTTCAGATAGCAACTTTTTTTCATTATAAGTATGTCCTAAATATTGCATGGGACATACTTACACTAAAGGTTTATTCATTGTTTACCTGAAATTCAAATTTAAGTAGTCATCTTGTATTTTTATTTGCTAAAACTGGCACCCCTATGTGGGAACCCCTTCCCAAACCACATGTAGGGAGAGGGTGGTTTCTGCAAAGCAAAACTGGAACGCTCGATACCAGAGTGAGGGGTAATGCCTAGTGAGCTGCACAAACCACAGTTGTTCACTGTAATAACTATGCTAGAGCTGTATGGATGTGATACTCCCTCTAGGTGTGTTTATGTGTATAGCCTTACAGTACCTTACAATGGCATGACTCTGTTCCAGCTATCTGTTGCTGTGTAACAAACAGCAACAAAACTTAGTTGCTTAAACCAACAATTTATTGTTATTTCTCATGATTCCATGGGTTGACTGGGCTCATCGGGGTGGTTCTCGCTTAGCACCTCTCATGCAATTATAGTCAAATAACAATTGGGGGTGCAGTGATCTGAAGGTTTGACTGGGCTGAGTTCTAAAATGGCTCACTCATACGACTTCGCAGTTGGGGCTGGCTGTCTGGCAACTCAGCTGGGACGCCAGGCTGGAGTGTCTATTTGTGGCCTCTCCATATGACTTGGGCTTTTCACAGCATGGAAGCCGGGTTTTGAGAAAAGGCATCTCAAGAGCAAGTATTCCAATAGGTCCAGGCAGAAATGCAGGACTTCTTATGACCTAGCCTTGAAGTCCCAGGACATCACTTTTGTCACATCTTATATGTTAAGCAAGTCACTAAAATCAGTCCAGATTCAAGGAGAGAAGACTTAGCCCTCACTATGTAGATAAGGATCAGCATGTGCATACAGGGAGGGAAGGAATTGATTGACACCTTCTTGGAGACTATCGACCATATGCATTATACATACATTCTGCAATTTAACCCTCATATTAACTCTAACCCGTAGGACTGTCCCATAGGCTTTCCAAGGCTGTAATCTTTATGGAATCCGACTGCCACATCTTTCTCCCATGGAGCGGCTGGTGGGTTCAAACTGCTGACCTTTTGGTTAGCAGCCAAGCATTTAACCACTGTACCACCAGGGCTTCTTCACATAACTCTATTGGATAGAAATGATTTAGCCACATTTTATAGATGAGGAAACCAAGCCTAGTGGAGTCAAGGGACTTGCCCAAGATCAAACAGTTAGTAAGTGATAAAGCAAGGACTAGAAGCTGGGTTTTCTGATTCCAAGTCCAATGGAATTTTTTCCATTGCAGCCCAACTGTCTCCTCTTTCGAGTGTTACAGCTATAGTACTTGTGTTTAAGAATAAGGATGAAAACTCGTTCTCTTAAAGAAGAAAACTCTTGATAAAGCTCCTGAGTCATGGGCATTTCCCACCTCCTGCCTGTTGTATAGCATTCGCTGGGCCTTCTGTAGGACCATCTAAAATAAAAGAACTTCTTAGACTAATATGATTTTAAGCTAGTTATGGTGTTGATGGCTGTGATACTTTGGATTATTATCCCATAAATATTCACTCCCATCTCTCCCCCCTTCCCCCCGCCTTGTAACGTAGTATATTTCCTTATTTCATCCATGTTGACTTGACCAGGTCATATGCCTTGCCCAGAAGAATGTTAATTGATATAACACAATCAAAGATTTGAAATGTGCTAGCATAGTTGGGCAAGCTTGCTCTCTTGTGCCTCTGCAATCATCATGAGAAGAGCACACCCCAGGTGGCCACCTGGTCCAAGAATAATAAAAGACATGTAGAACAGGCATGGACCCAACCTGAAGCTTACAACCAATCCCAGGGAAGCTCAGCCCAAGCTTGCCCTAGACTAGAGGTTCTCAACCAGAAGTGATACTATCTACCAGGGGACATTTGGCAAAATCTGCAGACATTTTTGTTTGTCACATCTGGGAGGAAGGTGCTATAGCATCTTGTGGGAGAGGCCAGTGATGCTACTAAACATCCTACAATGTACAGGCTATTTCCCCTCCCCTCCTCCGTTATTTTGAGAATTATCCAGCCCAAAATATCAATAGTGCTGAGGTTGAGAAACCCTGGTCTAGGTTAGCAAACCTCTGGTCTACCTGCAGACATGTGAGCAAAAATAAGTGAGTCTGAGTTTGGGGGGAGGTTTTAATGCAGCATTATTGTGGTAATAAATGACAGATATAATGGCAAATGTGAGGACCATGTTTTATGAGGCAACTCAATAAATGGTTTCTTGCAGCTAAACTTTGCCATCTCCTTGCTGGCTCTGGTCCCCAGTTATTTCCTCTGGCAAAGGGCTGCCCTGCAGGTCATCTCAGATTTTTACTAGTGCTTAGACCCTAAGGAGGGGAAGGCACCACCTGAGACTCCAGAGGTTCCTCCCTCAAGCTTCATGTCATCCTCTTTCTTGCCTCCTGAAGCCCTTAATGACTCTCTGCCTCTCGAGCCCTGCCCTTTCCCCTCTCTGTCACATTCAATTTGTCTGAAGAATTTTTTCCAGCTGGTTACTAATGCTAGTTTTCTTCTGCAGAAAAGCTCAGCTTTTTTTCTCATAATTCCAGGCTAGACTTTTCAGCCCTGATCACCACATGCCCGCAGTGGTGATTTGTGTTCCCCAAGGAACCTACTTCATTCTGTACTTTTTCAGAAAAGATGAGAACTGTTCCTTTTGGTCCTTCACAAAATCCCCACATCCCTTAGGAGCTTTTTACTTAGTCTTGGTTCCAAAACTGAGAAAATCATCTGGTCCTGACTAATCTGCACAAGAGAAATTATAGAAACATCTTTTTATCTACTGAACATGCAATCTCATTTTATATCAGCTTACCTTTTCCACCCATTTGGGGGGGAATGTTTTAAAATTGAGGCATAATTTGCATACAGTAGAATGCACAAATATGAAAGTACAACTTGATAAATTTTCACATGTCTATACATCTGTGTATCCACCATCCAGATCCAGATCTAGAACATTCCATCACCCTAGAATGTCCCCTGTTCCCACAACCAGTACCAGTTGCCGTCGAGTTGATTCCAACTCATGGCAACCCACATACGTGTCACTATAGAACTGTGTTCCTTAGAATTTTCAATGGCTGATTTTTTGCAAGTAGACTGCCAGGCCTTTCTTCCCAGGTACCTCTGGGTAGAATTGAACTTCCAACCTTTTGGTTAGCAGCCAAGCGCATTAACCATTTCTGCGGTACCTCTGTTCTGTCTCCTATCACCAAAGGTTAATTTTGCCTGTCCTTGAACTTCTTATAAATGGAATCATACATTATATACAGTATGTACTCTTTCCTGTCTGACTTTTTTAGTCAACATAGTGTTCTGAAATTCATCCATGTTGTTGGGTGTATGAGTTAGTGGCTTCTTCCACAGCGAAGAGGAAAAATTTGGTAAAATTCCTACAACTACTCTCATAGGAGTCCTGGGAGTGTAGTAAATGGGGGAAAATGGGTTCTTTAACAAAGGCATCTAATTTTCCATCCTCCATCCCCAGCATTTCCTGGCAATGATAACACAATAGAAGAAAGACTTGCATTGGTTTTTGTTGTTATTATTGTTAGTTGCCATCAACTTGGCTCCGACTCATGGTGACCTTATGTATAACAAAACAAAACATTGCCTAGTCCTGCACCATCCTCACGATCTTTGGTATTTTTGAGCCCATTGTTGTAGCTACCTGTCAATCCATCTCATGGAAGGTTTTCCTCATTTTCATTGATCCTCTGCTTTACCAACCATGATGTCCTTTTCCAGCAATTGATCTTTCCTGATGATGTGTCCAAAGTAAATAAAGGAAGTCTGTCCATCCTCAATTCTAAGGAGCATTCTGACTGTACTTCCTCCAGGACAGATTTGTTCATTCTTCTGGCAGTCCGTGGTATAGTCAATATTCTTCAACAACATTTTTTTAGATAAAAGGAATAGTTTCACTTGTGTGGTGGGAATGTTAAAGAATTTCTGCTAGACTGATCTGAAGGCACCACGGAAGGCGCTGCTGAGAGGAGAGGAGAGGGCCACAGGGCAGGCAGAGATACCTACAACAGAAGCCAGCATGGTGGTTGGGCTCCCTCCAAGACTGGAAGGCTGCCACGAGCGGCAAGGCTCCACACAAGGCAGCTCCCCAGTGCTGGCTGCCAAAACAAATAAAAATCCACTGAGACAGGGTATCCTCTGAGGCTGGCTGTCTGGTCAAGCAAGAAGCCTGGCATGATAATTGCTCTAAGCAGGTTGATTCTTCCTCAGTCAATTTAGGTGATTTATATTTTCCTAGAAGAATGTGAACGTCTGTTTCATCCAGCTACTCCATTTGTAAGCATGGACACACATGGCCTCATAATTGTATTTTGAATCAGCTGATGGTTGGCTAGCGTATTATTTCAGTAGTGTAGAATGCTGTTGTTGGACTTTCTGAACCCTTGAGTGTCTGAGAACATCTTCCTGTTGCCGCACGTGGGAACAGCAGCTTGGCTGTGTGTGTGGAGTCTTTGGGTTGCAGGCTTTGTCAAAACTTGGCAAATGTTGCCTTATTGTTTCCTGATGTCCAGTGCCACCAAGGTAAAGTCTGAGACCAGGCTGGCTTTTTTCCTTTATAATAACCAAAAGAACCCCCTGACATTGAGTCGATTCTGACTCATAGCCACCCTACAGGACAGAGTAGGACTGCCCCATAGGGTCTCCAAGGAGTGGCTGGTGGATTTGAACTGCCGACCTTTTGCTTAGCAGCCAAACACTTAACCACTGCACCAGCAGGGCCCCCTTTTTCCTGCATGATTGCGTATTTTTAGCGTTCTCTTCCTTGACCTTTGAGGCTTTTCCAGGGTATGTACCTAAGTTTTGGCCTCTTTTTATGAATTTTTTTTTCTGATATGATTTGCACTCTTGAAACAGAGATTTAGGTTTTTAATTCAGCAAACTTTTCTTATATTGGATATTGTTTCTGTTACTTCCTTTTTTTTTTTTTTTGGCATACAAATTTTCTGTGTGCTATATAAAACCAAAAACCAAACCCATTGTTGTCCAGTCGATTCCGACTCATAGCGACCCTATAGTGCAGAGTAGAACTGCCCCATACAGTTTCCAAGGAGCTCCTGGTGGATTCGAACTCCCGGCATTTTGGTGAGCAGCCATAGCTCTTAACCACTGAACTACCAGGGTTTCCTTTCAATGGCTAATTGTTTTGGATGTATATCTCCAGGTCTTCCTTTCGAGGTGCCTCTGGGAGGACTCCAACCTCCAATCTTTTGGCTAGTGCCATTGTTATCGTTAGGTGCCATCAAGTTGATTTCGACTCATAGTGACCCCATGTGACAGAGCAGAACTGCCCCATACGGTCTCTTAGGCTGTATTCTTTTGTTCGTTTGTTTGTTTTTAATTTTTATTGTGCTTTAAGTGAAAGTTTACAAATCAAGTCAGACTCTCATACAAAAATTTGTAAACACCTTGCTATATACTCCTAATTGCTCTCCCGCTAATGAGACAGCACACTCCTTCCCTCCACTCTCTCTTTTTGTGCCCATTTGTCCAGCTTCTGACCCCTCTGCCCTCTCATCTCCCATTCAGACAGGAGATGCCCACATAGTCTCATGTGTCTACTTGATCCAAGAAGCTCATTCTTCGCGAGTATCATTTTCTATCCCATAGTCCAGTCCAATCCCTGTCTGAAGAGTTAGCTTTGGGAATGTTTCCTGTCTTGAGCTAACAGAAGGTCTGGGGACCATGACCTCCAGGGTCCTTCTAGTCTCAGTCAGACCATTAAGTCTGGTCTTTTTATAAGAATTTGGGGCCTTTGTAGGCTGTATTCTTTACTGGAGCAGATCACCAGGTCTTTCTCCTGCAGAGCTGCTGGGTGGGTTAGAACCACCAACCTTTTGGTTAGAAGCTGAGGGCTTAATATTTGAGCCACCAGGGCTCCTTTTTGGTTAGTAGCTGAGTGTGTTAACTGTACCACCCAGGGGCCCCAGGGTTCCCCATGCTTGCCTTTAAATGGGCACATCATCATAAAAACCAATAAGGAGGTAGTTTCCTGACAGCTCGGGCTTGCATCTGGCCTTGGTGCTCGGCACTGGGTAGGGGAACCCCAGATCGATCGATCCTAAGGCTGGTGGAGGGATGAGCAAGCCTAGAAGCAGTGCCTTTTGGCGGAATAGTGCTCCTTGAAAAAGAGTGGGAAGATGGATCTTATTGGAGGGACGGAGAGCAGCCCAGGATTCAAAAGGCATGGATGCTATATATCACATTGTTTATCTTCAGAATCTCCCATCTCTCACAATATTCACCTCCATCTCTGTTCTGTGAATCCTGGGGCACTTTCTCAAGCTTATCCTCATCATGGCTGAGTTGATTTTCTGATTTGCTAATTTAGCTCATTCAGTACCAAATGAGCCCTGGTGACATGGTGGTTAAGAGATCAGCTGCTAACCAAAAGGTCGGCAATTCAAATCCACCAGCCACTCCTCAGAAGCCCTATGGGGCAGTTCTACTCTGTCTTAGAGGGTCGCTATGAGTCGGAATTGATTCGACAGCAATGGGTTTGGTTTGGCATGGGTACCAAATGCATTTTAAATTGTTTAATCTCTTTCTCCATCTAACCGTGATCATATTTATCTCTTTTTCTTTTCATCTCATCTATGTTTTTGTTTCATAAAGTCTGCGTTTTCTTGAATTTTATTGAAAGCACAAAGCAAATGTTATCGAAATTTACTTCTATTTGCTGCAGTAAATTATTTTCAAAAGCACATTTTCCCCTGGTACTTTTATGATGCAGAAATTTTTCATAAGCTTTACTTTTTATGCTTTTAATTGATGAATGTGCTATTCAGGTCTGGCATTTCCTCCCAAGGAGAGGGCAGTGCTTCTCCTAGTAATGTCCCCTACATGGATCCTGAGCTGGAGGATTTTGCAAGTTCAGGGATTCAGCTTCCCAGGGGACGCAGGAAGAAGGTGAGGCCACAGAGAATTCCAACCCTGGGCAGTGACTTCTCCACATCTGACAAAGCTACCAAGTCACATTTCCAACACCCCACGTGTCCATACCCTATCTGTCTGGCAGCTTCCTACCATGTCGCCTTGTGACATGCCCCCTTCACAGGTACCCCTGCCGTGACTCTGCTGCTTTTAAAGCATCTGGATGGTCCCACTGCGACACAGCAGCCAAAAATCTCTTTCTGGAACACCCCTTTTCAGTTTCTGATCCACTTCCACCTCTAAGCCTTTTCTCTCAAATCAGGGGGCATCTGTGAGGCTCAGGACTCTTTGGATACAAGCAACATAAAAACCAAATCAGACTGGCCTAAGCAAGAAGGAAATGTATTGTCTCACATAACTGAAAAGTGCAGGGGTGGGTCTGGCTTCTGGTATGGCTAGATTCAGGGGTATCAGAAACATTGCACCCAAACTCTATCTATTCTACCCCATGTGTTGGCTTCATTCATTGTGGCACAATGCCTTCTACTACTTCAGCTCTCATATCCTCAAAGTACAACAGAGTGTTTGCTTCTCTCCCAGCTTTCCCAGGAAAAGTCTACTTGTGACTCACTGGCCCTGACTGGGTCACATGCTCATCTTTGAACCACCTCTATTAGTTTCCTTGGGCTGCATAACAAAGTACCACAGAGTGTCTTATATAAGTTCTAGCGGCTAGAAGTCTGAAATCAGCATGTCAGCCGTGTTGATTCCTTCAGTGGGGTCTACGGGAGAGTCTGTTCCATGATCTTCTTTAGCTTCTGGTGACAGCTGGCGATCCTTGGCCTTTCTTGTCACTGTCTCTGCCCGTGTATTCATATGGCTATCTTCCTTCTCTCTCTCTCTTTCTCTGTGTCTTCTCTATACCACTCAGGTTGGATTAGGATAGGACCACTCTCCTCTAGTTATGACCTCATGTTAGTTTAACTGATGACATCTTCAAAGACCCTATTTCCAAACAAGGTCACATTTAGAGGTACCAGGGGTTAGAACTTCAACATATCTCTTTGGGAGACACAACTCAATCCATAAAACCACCTATCGCATCTAGGAGGTGGGCTGTCTGTCTGGTTTAGGCTCACTTCTTAAGCAGGGATTTGGGTCTGCCCCACCCAAATCCTAAAAGAAAAAGTTGCATTCCTATAAGAAGGAAGAATTGATGGTAGGTGGCACAAATACTGGATTTCCTTGTAGAAAACTTCACTTCTTTTTGCAAAAGTGCTCTACTTTGATAGCATGGTAAGTTGAACTCGCCCAGTGAATCTGCCATGTACAGTTGGGCAGGTTGTATACACAACCATGGGCAGTACACAGCCATGCCACATCTCAGGAGGCCCAAGTCATGTCATAGACACTATAGATGTATGTAATTTTTAAATTTTTCTGACAGATGGAAGTAAAGTGTCTTGAGGAAGGGTCACCTTTTTTCTGATTGCATAATGGTACCATATAGGCTGGTGACAAATGGCAGTCCTCTGGAGGTGTCTTTACTCAATCTGGTCCTTTCTGCATTCTATCAAGCCACAACTCTCCCAGAGCCGCCAGTCCCAATGCGGGCTCATCACCTTATTTTTGCATATTAAAGTATGTAAGTCTTCAATTGCCCATCTTTTCCAAGAAATAAAAATCCTATTTCTAATGTAGAATTGTTCTTCTCTCCTCCCTCCATGCCTACTCCTAAAACACATACCCCAACTAAGAAATCCTCCTCTCCCCATCCTTTGCCTCTTTGGTTTTGAGCATTTTGAGCATTTGTGGTGGGTAAGAGTGTTGGGAAATCCATTCTGGAACAGGCGGATGATGCTCTGGAAGAGTAGGAGAGATCCATGCCTACTTCCATGTGTCATCAATTTGGTGGTGACCTCAAAACACCCCAGGAAGCAGCACTTTGCCAACAAGAGTCAGGCTAGGAGTCATCTGGATTCTAGTCCTGATTTTTCTCTGTTTGGGCATGTCATATCATTGCCCTAGGCCTTTGCATGAGTGAGTAGCACTGGGTCATTCCTGAGGACTTTTCTGGCTCTCAGATCTGATGCCTGGGGGTGTCATTCAATAGTAAGAATAAAAACATTCTCAGCAGATGCTATATAATCTCAATAAAACCAAAAACCAAGCCAGTTGCCATCAAGTTGACTCAGTCTCATGGCGACCTCATATGTGTAGAATAGAACTGTGCTACATAGGGTTTTCAATGGTTAATTTTTTGAAAGTACATCACCAGGCTTTTCTTCCAAGGTGCCTCTGGGTAGACTTGAACCTCCAACCTTCAAATTTGCAGCGGAGCACGTTAACCATTTGCACCCCCCTCAATGACAACATTTATTCAGTGAAAAAAAAAAATTTTTTTTTTTTAATGTATGACATATATGAAGCACTGTCCTAGGTGTTTTATGTATACTATATTATTTAATCCTTACAACAACTTCACAAAGTATGTATTACTATCACCCCCATTTTACAAATGAGGAAAGTGAAGCTTAGGCTAAGTGACAGCTGCTTGTTTAAAAAAAAAAAAGTTTATATCTTATTTCCCTGATGTTATGTGTGATTTCCTGGTGCCAAGTATAGTGATGAAAATCATGTTCTTAATTTTAATGACTCACATTTGCATAGCAAATGTGGATGGCAATGTGTTACGGGTTCAGACAGGGCTGGGTTCAAATTTTGCCTTTGCCATTTAATACTCCTTTGACCCTGAGTCTTCTTTTCTGTAAAGCGGAGGTAATAATACTTTGTAAGATGGTCGAGAGAATGGAATGAGTTAATCTTACCACTTGGTAAGAGTATACTAGTTGCCACTGAGTTGATGGCTACTTGTGGCGACCCTATATGTCTCAGAGTAGAACTGCTCCATCAGATTTTTAGTAGATAATGGAACCCTGGTGGCGTAGTGGTTAAGTGCTACAGCTGCTAACCAAAGGGTTGGCAGTTCAAATCCACAAGGCGCTTCTTGGAAACTCTATGGGACAGTTCTACTCTGTCCTATAGGGTCACTATGAGTCAGAATCGACTTGATGGCACTGGGTATTTTTGGGTTTGAGCTTTCAGAAGTCGATTACCAGGCATTTCTTCCTAGGCATCTCTGGGTGGACTTGAACCGCCATCCTTTTAGTTAGTAGCCAAGCACTTAACCATTTGCACCACCCAGGGACTCTGGTGATAGTATATTCCCATTCCCACTGCCATCGAGTCGATTCCGACTCATAGAGACCCTATAGGACAGAGTAGAACTGCCCCGTAGAGTTTCCAAGGAGCACCTGGTGGATTCGAACTGCTAGCCTTTTGATTAGCAGCCGTAGCACTTAACCACTACGCCACCAGGGTTTCTGGTGATAGTATAAGCAGTCAGTAAATGATTCCCCTTGAGTATTTGCATTTCTTACTCATTAGCCTTGTGTTTTCACAATTATAATTTTTTACTATGTTCTTTCTTCACATCAGAGGCCTTTTGATGATTTGCTTCCAAGAAAACCCCTCCTTGTTATTTTCACTGTAGCCCCTTGATGAGTATTTGAGATGATTTCAAAGTGTAAATGGTGGAAAATGCACTAATATCATTTCCTTTTCCAGTTCCAATTCCAAATGAAAGGAAAATGTGTTTGGGGAAAAATCCACTTACAATTTTGGCCAAATGCCCAAAATCTCAAAAGAGCCTGACAAACAGAACAAAGTTGAACTCTCTTTAAGTCAAATCCCTGTGCCTCTGATTTCGCATTGAGGAGAGCACTTGCAGTGGCCCATTTGCTAATGATAGCCTTGGCATCAATAATGGAATGTGAAAGACAATCTTCTAATCAATTCCTTTTTTTTTTTTTTTCCTCCTGGTTGAGATTAAAGCACAGAAAATGCCCAAATGCTCCATCTGCTTCCTCTAAAATTTCTGGTAGGTTGGAGCCCAATTATGGCTGCCTTATCCATTTTTAATAATCTACTTATGATCATGCAAACACAGGGTGTGATTATACCCACATCAGCTTCTGTTTCAGAGCCTCCATTTCCATCCATAATTAATAAGCCAGTCGGTGCATCCGAGGGGAACTGAAGGAGAGAAGAGAGGGATTCTGAAGCAGGAGAGCATTGCCTGAGGTTGCTCATTCATTCATTGACACGCCTTTACTGATGGATACCATGTGCCAGGCGCAGCGCGGGACACTGGAGGTAAAAGAATAACACACGCTCTTGCCCACTCAAAAAATATGCCAACTATCGAGGAAGACATAACACCTATGCTTGTGGTGTGGATCGTGCTTGTTTTTAAACCAGAAAATTCAGCTGCTGAGACAATCAAGATGTTTTATGTTCTCAATTATGAAGAATAGGATAATTTTATTAGTATAGTATTGTAAGTATAGAAAAGCTCTATTTTAGAACCAATCTCTTTTTGTTTGAAAGGAAGTGAGCTATTCTGAAACACCACTCATTGCTGTCACTTCCAACTCATAGCGTCCCTATAGGACAGAGTAGAACTGCCCCATAGGGTTTCCAAGGCTGTAAATCTTGACGAAAGCAGACTGCCACATCATTCTCCCACGGAGCGGCTGGTGTGTTTGAACTGCCAACCTTTCAGTTAGCAGCCGAGCACTCAACCACTGTGCCATCAGGGCTCCTTGAGCTATTCAGAGGAGGTAGTCAATTCAGTAAGAAGGTTAGAGTGGAAAGAACATTAAACTTATAGTCAGATGGCCTGGGTTCAAGTCCCTGCTTTGCCAGTGTGTGACCTTAGACAATTCCCTTCACCTGTCTGAGCATTTTCCACATTATAGAATGAGGAAAATGAGATCATACAATATTTGTCCTTGTGTGACTGACTTATTTCACTCAACATGATGTTTTCAGGGTTTGTCATGTTGTAGTATGTATCAAGGCTTCCTTTCTCTTTATGGTTGAGTAGTGTAAGGACCACATTTTATTTATCCATCATCTGCTGAAGGACATTTAGGCGGTTTCCACCTTTTGATGATTATGCAGGGAACACTGGTATAGAAGTATCTGTTTGCATTCCTGCTTTCAGTTCTTTTGGGTAAGTACCTAGGAGTGGAGTTGCTGGGTCATACAGTAATTCTATGTTTAACTTTTTGAGCAACCACCAAACTGTTTTCCACAATGGTTGTACCAATAATGAGCCCACTTATATGAAATATCTAGAATAGGCAAAAGAGTATAGAGACCAAAATCTATTAATGGTTACCAGGCAGGAAGGAAAGAAAGGGGACTCATTGCTTAGGGAATTGAGCTTCTGTTAAGGGTGATGAAAAAATTTGGAAATGGATAATGATGATGGATAAACTACCACAATTTAAAAAAAAAAGAAAAATGGGAAAATTCTTTTACTGGGCTTCTCTGAATTCATTGTATGGATTGCAAAGTGCTATATGAATATAATAAAGAAAACTCAAAGTCTTGCTGGTTAGATATGCAATAAAACCACCTTGTCCTTGTTCTTCTGGTCCTATCTCCCCATCCAATTCTCTCAGCCAAGTATTACCCATGCTCTGGAAAGACCAACGCCGTCAAGTTAGAGACTAGTATGGAGTATTTTGCAATACTCAGGATATAAGACATTGCTCCTTTTTGCAAACAATGCAAACTACCTCTAATAATTATTAGCACAAGGGAATATTTTGGGAAAGATACGGGAGCCTCACCAATTTGCAGAAGGCTAGATAACGGAATTTAGCACATGTTCAGTTATTATTTCTTGAAAAGGCAATTCAATCAGTAATTTACTCCTCATCCTCATTTTGAGCATCACAGCTGCCAGACTGCTTTATATCCTTCGTGGGACTTCTGATAAGAAGCCAGCATCCCCACCCTCCTGTCCCCAGAGTCTTCCTTGTTGGGCCAGAATGGTCCTCCCCTGTCAGAGTTGGTTTCTTAGTCCATTTCAGAGAAAGTCTCCACCTCTGCCTTCAAAATTCCCATTGCTAGCCTTGATGGAAAATTCCAGCAATCTGTATCCTATGACTTACAGCTGAATTAAGGGTCTCGAAGTGGCGCAAAGTTTTGCACTTGTCTCCTAACCTAAAGATTGGTGGTTCTAACTCACTGAGTGGTGCAGTGGAATAAAGGCCTAGCAATCTGCTTCCGTAAAGATTATACCCATGAAAACCCTATGGAGCAGTTCTGCACTGTAACGCATGGGGTGCCTCGAGTTAAAACTGACTTGATGGCCACGGGTTTGTTTGTTTTTTTTTCATAGCTGAATTAAACCTACCAACATTCATCTCTAGCAGTAAATGAGCATAGCAAACAAGAGTGGCAGGCAACAACTGCTCTACTTCTGAGGAGAGAGAGAGCCCCTTTCATCTGGTCTGGTTGGAGAGGGTTTCTTGGAGGAGGTAGCAGCTGAACTGATAGAGAGGTAGGATTTGGCAGATGGTGAGTACATGGCAGTGGGATGGATATGGGACTGGACAGTTCTGATGCCTTGCACCCCAGCTCCACATCTGACCACCTCCATTCCCTGCTGTCCAGCCACATTGCACTTCCTCAGGCATGCCAAGCACACAGGGTGCCTCAGGACCTTTGCACTTGCTGTTCTCACTGGAATTTTCTTCTCCAGAGAGCCACATGGCTTTCTCACAGTAGTGCTCGTATCTCTGCTCAGATGACAGCTTCTCAGTGAGACTCTCCCTAAACAGTCTATCTAAAATTGCAACCCACATACATACCAGATCTCCCCATTCTACTTTCATGCTTTATTTTCCTTCACAGCAATATATATATATATATATATATATATATATATATACATATATATAATGTTGTCGTTATTGTTAGGTACCATTGAATCGGTTCCGACTCAGTGACCCCGTGCACAACAGAATGAAACACTGCCCAGTCCTGCACCATCCTCATAATGGTTGTTATGCCCATTGTTGCAGCCACTGTGTCAATCCATCTGGTTAAGGGTCTTCCCCTTTTTCACTGACCCTCTGCTTTACCAAGCATGTCCTTCTCCAGGGACTGGTCCCTCTTGACAACATGTCCAAAGTATGTGAGAACAAGTCTTGCCATCCTTGCTTCTAAGGAGCATTCTTGCTGTACTTTTTCCAAGACATGTGTTCCTTCTTCTGGCAGTTCATAGTATAGTCAATATTCTTCACCAATATCGTAATTCAAAGGCATCAGTTCTTCTCTGGTGTTCTTTATTCATTGTCCAGTTTTGTATGCATATGAGGTGATTGAAAATACCATGGCTTCAGTCAGACATACTTTAGTCCTCAAAGTGACATCTTTGCTTTTTAACACTTTAAAGAGGTCTTTTTCAGCAGACCCATATAAATATAAAGTTTATATAAATATATAAAGTATAGGTACTATATAGTACATGGTATTTTAGGTTTTTAGGTACTATATATATATATATACACACACACACACACATACACATACTGTATTTTTTGTGATCTGTCTCCTCCCTTTAGGCAGGAATTGTCATCTATTTTGTTCACAGTTGCAATCCCAGCACCTAAAATAGTTTCTGGCACATTGTAGATTCCGTATAAATATTTGTGGAGGCAGTGAATGAAATGGCCGCCATCTGGCATCTGGGGTCTTAAAAGCTAGCAAGTGGCCATCTAAGATGCATCAATTGGTCTCAACCCATCTGGAGCAAAGGAGAATGAAGAACACCAAAGACACAAGGAAAATATGAGCCCAAGAGACAGAAAGGGCTGCATAAACCAGAGACTCCATCAGCCTGAGACCAGAAGAACTAGATGGTGCCCGGCTACCACCAATGACTGCCCTAACTGGGAACACAACAGAGAATCCCTGATGGAGCAGGAGAAAAGTGGGATGCAGAACTCAAGTTCTAGTAAAAAGACCATACTTAATGGTCTAACTGAGACCAGAGGGACCCCAGAGGACATGGTCCCCAGACTCTCTGTTAGCCCAGAATTAAAACCACTCCCTAAGTCAACTTTCAGACAAATATTAGAGTGGACTATGAGACATAAAATGATACTGGCAAGGAGTGTGCTTCTTAGCTCAAGTAGACACATGAGACTATGTGGGCAGCTCCTGTCTGGAGGCAAGATGAGAAGGCAGAGGGGAAAAGGAGCTGGTTGAATGGACGGGGGAATACAGGGTGGAGAGGAGGAGTGTGCTGTCACATTGTAGGGTGAGCAACTAGGGTCATATAACAATGTGTGTTTAAGTTTTTGTATGAGAAACTGACTTGAATTTTAAACTTTCACTTAAAGCACAGTAAAAAAAGAAAGAAAGAACCACTGTCTTATCACAGAGTTTGGACATATTACTTGCTTTTTTTGGCCTCCAGAACCTCAGCACACCCTGGGGGTCTATCAGGGACG
Source organism: Loxodonta africana (assembly GCF_030014295.1). Lineage (NCBI taxonomy): Eukaryota > Metazoa > Chordata > Mammalia > Proboscidea > Elephantidae > Loxodonta > Loxodonta africana. The sequence continues at coordinate 79,168,851 of NC_087353.1, forward strand.
ACAACGGACTGTGGGTACCAGACTCCACACTCTCTTCTCTGCTTGTGGCCTGGGGGCACACCCTGTCTTTGTTGGGGAGGTGTTCTCCTTGCAGAGATGGCTGTGGCAGGGATGAGGTGGGGTAGGAGAAGAGGAGAGAGCCGGAAGAGCTGTAGCCCTGGGACCATCTTCATCTGCTCCTGTTAGGCAGCATCCGTACCGTCTTCTGAATACAAAATGATGCACAGAGACAGTGGTAGTCAGAGACTTGTAGTGGGTGTCTTAGCTAGGTGGCGTAGTAGTTAAGAGCTCTGCTGGTAACCAAAAGGTCAGCAGTTTAAATCCACCAGGCACTCCTTGGAAACCCTATGGGGCAGTTCTACTCTGTTCTATAGGGTCACTATGAGTTGGAATCAACTCGACCACAATGGGTTTCTTAGTTATCTAGTGCTGCTATAACAGAAATACCATGAGTGGGTGGCTTTAACAAACAGAAATGTATTTTCTCACAGTTCAGCAGGCTAGAAGCCCAAATTCTGGACTCTGGCTCTAGGAGAAGGATTTCTCCCTCTGTTGGCTCTGGGGGAAGGTCCTTGTCTCTTTTCAGCTTCTGTTTCTTGGTTCCGTGAAGATGGCATGTGGTGTGGCATCTATCTTCCCCCATCTCTGGTCATTAACATAACAAAGACAACCCATTCCCAGATGGGATTATAACCACAGGTATAAATCCACTGCCGCTGAGCGAACCTACAGGACGGTGTAGAACTGCCCCATAAGGTTTCCAAGGCTGTTAAGTCTCCACGGAAGCAGACTGCCACATCTTTCTCCCTTGGAGCAGCTGGTGGTTTTGAACTGCCAACATTTTGGTTAGCAGTTGATCGCTTTAACCACTGCACTACCAGAACTCCTTAACCACAGGTATAGGGGTTAGAATTTACAACTCATATTTGGGGGAACGGGGCACAACTCAATCCATAACAGAATATAATTTTTAATCCAGAGTTGGGGAGGAAGACTCCTTCTAGGAGTCGTGGATCAATGGAACTTGAAATAAAATATAAGTCTCTTAACCATGGCCTCCAAGATCTGAAGTGACATGGTCACTGTCGACGTCTGCAACCTCCTTTCCTACTCTCCCCTCGCTCGCTACACTCAGGCCACAGACCCTCTCTATTTCTTGAATATGCTGAGCTATTTTCCTGCCTCAGGGCCTTTGCACTTGTTTCCTAGAGTGGCCTGCTTCCCAATCTTGGCTCCCTCTCATCATTCAAATCTTAGCCCAGTATATCCCATTTGAAAGACCTTTCCCATTTAAGGAAGCCCTGGTGGCATGCTACGGCTGCTAACCAAAGGTTCGGCAGTTTGAATCCGCCAGGTGCTCCTTGGAAACTCTATGGGGCAGTTCTACTCAGCCCTTTAGGGTCGCTATGAATCGGAATCAACCTGACAGCACTGGTTTTTCTTTGGGGGGGTTTCCCATTTAAAGTAGCTTCCCCCATTCTGTTTACTTTCTTCCTAGCTTATTTCACTAACTTGTTTAATTTTCACTGTTAGTCTCTCCACCCCCATCCTGTAGATATGAACTCTGTGAACAAGCAACATTTTCTCTGTCCAGTTCGTTCACCACTGTAGCCCAAATGCCCAGGGCACTGCCCTGCACTTGATAGGTGCTCAGTAAACACTGGAAACCCTGGTAGCGTAGTGGTTAATAGCTACAGCTGCTAACCAAAAGGTCGGCAGTTCGAATCCACCAGGCGTTCCTTGGAAACTCTATGGGGCAGTTCTACTCTGTACTATAGGGTCACTATGAATCAGAATTGACTCCCCAGCAGTGGGTTTTTTGTTTGTTTTTTTCTCAGTAAACATTTGTTGAATGACTGAATGAATGCACCAATAAGCCAATTAGGTGTGCCTGTTTTAGGATGTAAAGGCAACTGGTGTGGGTTTGTACTGCATTCACATGGCAGGCTTCTCCTCATTTTCTTTGAAGAGAATCAGCAGAAAGGGTTGTAAATGGGCAGACTGTGGGCTAGATGGAGCCTGTGGATTTGTAGAAGTGGTTTGATTGGCCTCCCACAGGGTTTTAAAGGCAAACTAACCAGGCACCTGTTCTACTTGTAATACCAGTCATTTAGCAGCAGTTGTCTTACACATTTCCATCTCACACGTTTCTGTTGCCTACCTGGCTCCTGCAGCATCTGAGCTTACTCAACCGGGACCATTGGATCACCTGGACTCAGAACACTCAGCCATCTTCTGTGACTTCTACTGCTGTCCTTGTGGACAAGAGTCCATTCTCAGAAACTGGGCTGGAGAGCCAGTCTTCTCACCTAGGACTCAGCCAGGCTGCCAGGCTGGGGCATGTCTGTACCATGATGCCATCATCCCCAGGCACAGGAGGAGGCAAGGCATGGCTGACAGTGTTCATTTTTCCAGAGAAGTCGAGCAAGGTGGACAGCCAAGAGGGAAGGAGGATGGGGTAGAGTCAGGGATGCAGGAGGCCATCCACGAGAGTAGCACCCAGATTTGTTTTGTTTTCCACTGGTATCCACAGCATCTAGCACAGCTTGGCATATCGTGGGTGCTAAGGAAAAATACCTGTTGAACTAAATTTAAAAAATTATCACAAAAAAACAGTCCTGGCCTTTGATTTTATAGCATCCCCACTTAGGTTGTATTACTTTCCCCATCAACCTGGTAAGAAGAGCAGAGAAAACAGGCAATGGTGGTTTTGATGTCCTGGGATGCCTTTAAGATGCTCTGGTGCAAAAGTGACCCAGTAAAAAATTAAACACCTGCCAATGCCGATGTACCCTAAGAATTCCTGGCCCAGACTTCCTATTTCCACGAACTTGAACTGTACAGGAAGCAATTCCACTTGGGGATAATGCCTTTTAGTTCTCAAGATGAAAGCATGTGGTCTGGCCTTCTGCGATGTACTAAGCCCTGACTGAAATCCCAAGATCTCTGCACCACCATCCAGCTCTGCTAGATGCTGAGTAGTTGCTATTTGCACCTCTTTCCTCATCTCTACTTCCAAATCTCACTCATCCTTGACTGTCCATCCTCCTGGCTACAGCAGTAAGTTCAAGAACACAAGTGTAACCATCAGCATCTGCTGGAAGACTTCCTGCCAGAATCACCAGGATGACTATTTTTCCATGGGGGTTGTAAGGCTGGTAGGATGCCTGGGACTGCCATGGGATTCCAGCACTGAGGGAGGCGGAGCTGAGAGGAAGAGAGACACTGAGCTCCGAGAACATCACTGAATCTCTAGATCCTGGGCATGGCATTTTTGCAGTTGTGTGACAATAAATTTTCTCCCCATTTAAGCCCTTTTCTTTTTGGTTTCTGTTTGCAACCCACAGAATCCTTCCAACCTCCTGATAGTCATGGGTCTGCCGGCTTCTGCAAATGGCTCTCCACCCTGAGACCTCAGGAGTTTGCTACCTGAGCTCAGGTTGACACTCATGAATGAACCAACTTCTCTGCCTACCAACTCTGAATGGTCCTAAGAATGGCCTCCTTCTGGTTCCTCAAAAAAGTTAAACATAGAATTACCGTATAATCCAGCAATTCCATTCCTAAATATATATACCCAAGAGACTTGAAAGCAGTGACACGAACAGATGCTTGTATACCAATATTCATTGCAGTACTATTCACAATAGCCAAAAAGGTGGGAACAGCCTAAATACCCATCAACAGATGATGGATAAATAAAATGTGGTACTAGCAATGGAATACTACTTGGCCATAAAGAGAAACGAAGTCCTGATACATGCTACAACATGAATGAACCTTGAAACCATCATGCTGAGTGAAATAAGTCAGTCACAAAAGGACAAATATTACATGATCCCACTTACATGCAATGCATAAAATAGGCAAGTGTATGGAGACCAGAGTATATTAGTGGTTACCAGGGGCAGGTGGAAGAGATGGGGAAAGGGAGAGTCATTACTTAGAGGACCCTGAGCTTCTGTTGAGGGTGATGGAAAAATCTGGAAACGGTGGTGATGTTGAACAATAAGATAAATGTGGGTTAATGTCACTGAATTGTATATGTAAAAAATGTTGAAATGGTAAATGTTTTACTACGTATATATTTATCACAATAAAAAAAGTATGGTTAAAAAAAAAAAGAATGGCCTTTGTGATGGTTAAGGTTGTGTGTCAACTTGGCTAGGCCATGATTCTCAGTAGTTTGGCAGTTATGTAGTTTGGCAGCTGTATGGTGATGTAATCACAGCCATGATGAGATCTCTTATAATGTGATCACCTTCATGATGAGATCTGTTGTGTCAGCCAGTCAGATGAAAGGCAGTTTCCTCGGGGGTGAGGCCTGCATCCAATATAGGTGGACTTTCTAGCAAAGCTTGCTGGCTTATGCTCACTCTGGGTCCTGCAGCTGGCTTCTGTTCATCTGACCTCCAGTTCTTGGGACTTGAGCTAGCAGCTTGCCTGCCGTCTTATCTGCCGATCTTGGAATTCATCAGCCTTCACAGCCAGTGAGACAGGGTCCTGCTGTTTGACCTTCTGATCTTGGGTTCACCAGCCCCTGCAGCTACCTGAGTCAGGAGAATCCTCCAGCCTGATCCTCAGACTTGGAACTTTCTAGCCTTTACATCCGTGTGAGCCATTTCTTTGATATAAATCTGTATATGATATCTATATATACATGTTGATATAATATGTAGAGATAGATCAATATATATAATATGCTGCACTAGTTTTGCTTCTCTAGGAACCCAGCCTAAGACAGCCTTCTTCACTGACATTCTATGAGTAGGCATGTTGGCCATGTGTATTCTTGGGGAAAGACCAGGTTTCCTGGGCTGCTTTAACAAGTTACCAAAGTTGGTGGCTTAAAACAATGAGAATTTATTCTCTTGCATTTCTGGAGGCCAGTCTGAAATCAGTTCCACAATCAAGATGGCATCAGGGCCACGCTCCCTCTGGAAGCTCTAGGGGAGAATCTGTTCATTGTCTCATCCAGCTTCTGGTGGCTTCTGGCATTCCTTGTCTTGTGGCCATACCACTGCAATCTTCAAGGCTAGCATCTTCAAATCACTTTTCGCTCTGTCTTCACATCGCTTTCTCCTCTGTGTGTATCAAATTTCCCTCTGCCTTCCTCTTATAAGGATACACATGATGGCAAGTAGGGCCCATCCTAATAATCCCCCCAACTCAAGGTCCTTAACTATCATATCTGCAAAGATTCTTTTTCTACATAAGGTAACATTTATAGGTTCCAGGAATTAGAACCTGATATCTTTGGGAATCTACTACGTAGAGTCTTCCCAGTGCTGCCAATATAACACTCAGAATTGCAAAGGATCTTCTATAAGATCTTCTGGGATTCCTGGTAACCCACTGTCTTAGTTATCTAGAACTGCTATAACAGAAATACCACACGTGGATGGCTTTAACAAACAGAAATTTATTCTCTCACAGTTTAGGAGGCTAGAAGTCCAAATTCAGGGCACCAACTCCTGGGGAAGACTTTCTCTCTCTGTTGGTTCTGGGGGAATGTCCTTGTCATCAATCTTCCCCTGGCCTAAAAGCTTCTCAGCACAGGGATTCCGGGTCCAAAAGATGCGCTCTGCTCCCGGCAGTACTTTCTTGGTGGCACAGGGTACCTCTCCTCTCTGCTTGCTTCTTTTTTATATCTCAAAAGAGATTGACTCAAGATACATCCCAATCTTGTAGATTGAGTCTTGCCCCATTAACATAGCTGCCTTCAATCCTGCTTCATCAACATTATAGAGATAGGATTTACAACACATAGGAAAATCACATCAGATGACAAAATGGTGGATGATCATACAATACTGGGAATCATGGCCTAGCCAAGTTGACACACATTTTGGGGGACAAAATTCAATCCATAACACCCATCAAAAAAATAGTTGTCGTCGAGTCGATTCTGACTCATGGTGACCCCATATGTATGTCAGAATGGAACTGTGCTCCATAGGATTTTCAATGCTTATTTTTTGGAAGTCTTCAGGCCTTTCTTCCAAGGCGCCTCTATGTGTACTCAACCCTCTAACCTTTTGCTTAGCAGCCAAGCGAGTTAACCAATTGCACCACCCAGTGACTCTAGTATCCCTACCGTTGTTGTTTTGTGCCTTTGAGTCAGGTTCAACTCATAGCAACCCTATAGGACAGAGTAGAACTGCCCCCATAGGGTTTCCTAGTCTGTAATCTTCATAGAAGCAGACTGCCAGGTCTTTTCTCCCCTGTAGCCAACCTTCGATCTCTCAGCAGCTAAGCTCTTAACCATTGCACCACCAGGGCTCCTTGAAAACCTGTTGCCTTTGAGTTAATTCTGACTCATAGCAACCCTATACAACAGAGTATAACTGCCCCATAGGGTTTCCACAGGGAAGACTGAAGAAGAATTGACGCCTTTGAATTGTGGTGTTGGCAAAGAATATTGAATATACTATGGACTGCCAAAAGAGTGAACAAATCTGTCTTGGAAGAAATACAGTCAGAATGCTCCTTTGACGTAAGGATGGCGAGACTACATCTCACACACTTTGGACATGTTATCAGGAGGGATCAGTCCTTGGAGAAGGACATCACACTTGGTAAAGTGGAAGGTCAGTGAAAAAGAGGAAGACCCTCAATGAGATGGATTGACATGGTGGCTGTAACAATGGGCTCAAGCATAACAAGGATTGTGAGAATGGCGCAGGACTGGGCAGTGTTTTGTTCTGTTATACATAAGTTCACTGAGTCGGAACCGACTCGACGACACCTAACACCAACACAACAATAGGGTTTCCAAGGAGCAGCTGGTGGATTTGAACTGCTGACCTTTTGGTTAGTAGCCGAAATCTTAACACCTGTGCCACCAGGGCTCCTTTTAGCCCCACTAAAAAAATCCTAAACTCGTTGCTGTAGAGTCTTTTCTGACTCACAGCAACCCTGTAGGACAGAGCAGAGCTATCCCATGGGGTTTCCAAGGCTGTAATCTTTATGGAAGCAGACTGCCACATCTTTCTTCATCTTTCTTCTGCAGAGTGGCTGGTGGGTTAGAACCACCCATCTTTTGGTTAGCAGCTAATCGCTTTAACCACTGTGCCACCAGAGCTCCTCATAGACCCACTAAAAAAAACCCAAAGCAAACCCATTGCCATCGAGTCAATTTGCGACCCTAAAGGACAGAGGAGAACTGCCCCAGAGGGTTTCCAAGGAGTGCCTAGAGGATTTGAACTGCCAAAGGCTTCTGTTATTCTCATGGATGTGCTTACGAAAACGGCCATCTCACTCAGTGGTGTTATTTGCCCATATACACATCTCCCTTGACTCAATACCCCTCTTTGAGAACAAAAACCAAACCCGTTACTGTTAAGTCCATTCTGACTCATAGTGGCCCTATAGGACAGAGTAGAACTGCCCCATAGGGGCGTCCAAGGAGGGGCTAGTGGATCCAAACTGCCAACATTTTGGTTAGCAGCCGAGCTCTTAATCGCTGTGCCACCAGAGCTCCTTCCTCTGAGAAGCCCTCACAATATCTGACCTCCTAGGCCAGGACTTTCTGAAGGTCCCTTCTTTTGGATGCCCTTGAACTCGTCCTGCTCGTGCCACAGCATGTCTGATCCATCAAACTGCCATTGATCACAAGCCTCACAAATAAGGGAGTACCTAGAAGCCCTACTGACGAGAGAGCCATTCTGGTTCTTTTAGCATAATCCATGGTTCTCTATGCCACCCAAGAAACACAATGGAAAATATAGTAGCTCCCCCTTCACTTTCCTCGGTTTCAGTTACCCGAAGTCAACCGTGGTTCAAAAATGTTAAATGAGTACGTAGCATGATGAAATCTCATGCTCCATCATTCACATAACTTTTATTACAGTATATTGTTATAATCGTTCTATTTTATTGTTATTGTTGTTAATCTCTTACTGTACCTAATTTATAAACTAAACTTTAACATAGGTGTGTATGTATATGACAAATCATAGTATAATATAGGGTTCATTACTGTCCTTGGTTTCAAGCATCCACAGAGGTCTTGGAACGTATACCCCACAGATAAGGGGGGACTACTCTATCCATGACCTGTTCTCATCATCCTTTCTAACTCTCAACACCCATGACAGTGCTCAACTGTGCCATTCTATATTGGGCCTGGCAAGGCATCTTACTCTACCTGAAAACCGCTAGCCTGGAGCTCATATGACCAAGGGTAACCTCAAATGCATAGGACAAACATTTTCCTAGTAAGGTGGGAATTGAAGCCTTGAGGTAGCATATGAACTTAAAAACTAAGAATATAGAGGGACTGGCAGTCATTCGATCCACATCTTCCTTCAGTCAAAGTTACACTAACCTGGTTGGCATGTAATTTCCCTACTTCTGGAGATGGTGATGCAATGGATGTCTGACCCTTGATGACTATCTTAAGTATCACCTGGACAAACGGTGGAAACTTACTCAGATTAAATAAAGAAGAAAAAGAAGATCGATTTTAGAGTTACAGGAAGGGATAGTTCATGGAACTGAGTATAGAAAATATGGCAAGACCTCATGAAGAACTGTAACCAGGATCCAAGACTACAATGATCTGTTTGAGCAAATAGCAAATATTGGCTAGAATTTCTGATCCTCAATCCCAAATTCCCGGAAGAGATCATTTGATTGGAATAGATTGAACCAAGTGCTTATAGTTGGCCTAATGAGGATCAAGAAGGGGCAGGTTATTCAGAACAAACATGGCTACAGGGGACCACTCCTATGGGTGAAGGAGCTAGTTCAGGAAAAGAAGATGTAGGCTTAGTGGACTTCCCAGGATATACCTACTACAGTGATTGACTCAGCACTGCTCCTAGGAGCATTTGACTTTCAAGACACTGAAATTAAAAATAAATCCAAGCGATGCTTGGTTTAAGACAAAACAGACATATCTATGGAGCCCTGGTAGTGCAGTGGTTAAGAGCTCGGCTGCTAACCAAAAGGTCAGCAGTTCGAATCCACCAGCTGCTCCTTGAAAATCCTATGGGGCAGTTCTACTCTGTCCTATAGGGTTGCTATGAGTTGGAATCAACTCTATGGCAACGCATTTGGTTTTCGTTTTTACGGCCATATAAACCAAAAAGAAAAGAAAACTCAAATGCACAATATTAGAAAGACAAAGAGTATTTAAAAATTTTACGGTTTTCATTAAAAAATAAAGCCTTACTTAAGGGTTTGTTTAAAAAAAAAAATTGACTCAGCAAGAGGTAAAATAAACTGAAAATATGCTTACAACCATGAAAGTATTTGAGAAGATGTCGAAAAAAACTGCCAGGCCAAAAAGATTCAATGTATCAGTTCAATCCAATCTTTAGGGAACTGTGCTATTTATGATGTTCCAGACGTATAAAAAACACACTTCCTTGTTTATTTTACTAGCAAATAACTGGATTATGGTGATACTAAACTCTGAGTACAGATACAGAAAACCTAAATAATTTTATTAGCAAATATCGTTCAACTAAATTAACAAAGAGGAATGTGCATCTAGAGAATGTAGGCAGGGAAATATAGTGTATCCAAGTAGAGTTTCTTCCAAGAATGCCAGAAATGCAAGGATGGTTTGTTATTATGATACCTAATAACACAATTAAACACTGAGATGGGTCAACAGAGGGGAAAATGGAGGAACAATTGAATAGCTCCTCAATTAGCCATCGTTGAAAGTCAATGACCATTTCTAGAAGAAAAAAAAAAAAGCTAAACTAGGACTAGACAATAGTTTTTAATGTGATAAAGAATATTTGCCTGACTAGCTCACTATATTATGCTTAAAGGAGAATTTAAAGCTCGGAAAACACTAGAATGCCTACAGTGATTTAGTATTTTTCTGGAGGGTGTGGCCAATGTAAGAATATAAGAATAAAAAGAATACAGCCACAAATCTTGAAGTTACCTTTTTTTATGATAACTAGATGATGGTATTGTCTGCCCAGAAAACCAAAGGTAATCAAATGACAACCTATTAGAACTAATAAAAGAATTTGTTAGAGTTTGTCACAGTGGAAACACGTACACGCACAATAACCAGTTTGTCAATATTGTGTGTGAGGTGGTGGCAGTGGTGAAAAAAGATACTGAAGTAAATGTGCAGAGAGAATCAATATGAAGAAAACTATGAATCTTTACTAGGTAATATAAACAAAAGACCTGAATAAGTGGAGGATATGGCCTGTGTCTGGATGTCAGTTCTTCTCACATTAATCTTTTCCTTTTATTCCACTAAATGGAAATTCCAATTAAAAGGAAAACCTTGACTTTTAAAGTTCACTTGGAGATTGGTGAGAATACTGAGAAAATTTTGAGCATGGAGAGAAAGTAAAATTATTATAATATTATATAAAAAGTTTATAATAATTAAAAGTCTTGAGACTAGTAAGAATACAAAGATCGATGGAATAGAATAGAATCCATTTGAAAATATTTGAACTTAATATATGATAAAGAGACATTTCAATCAGTGGAAAAGGAATGGCTTATCCAACTGATGGCATTGGGACAACTGCCTAGCCATTTGGAAAAGCAGTCTTGCCTCACATACACCAAAATTAATCTCAAAATGATTAGAGGCTTAAATTCTAAAAGTAAAACCATTTTCTAGTTATGGAATGGTGAAAAATTTCTAAGCATGGCACCCAAGATAGAAAACATAAAGGAAAAGACTAAGAAAATGTGCTCTACAAAAATGTAAAACAGTTCTACTTTAAAAAAAAATCGTAAGGGTAAAGGAGACGGTAAAATGGATAATGGTATCTGCAGAACATACAGCCAGAGATTAGATATCTTTAACATGTAAAGATTTACTACATATAAATAAGAAAGGGTTGAACACCCTAGTAGAAAATTGGGCAATGAACATGAACAATCACAACATAAAAAAGCAGAAAGTCAAATGGACAATCAACAAATGAAAGAAAAAACACTCAATTCGTTAGCCATGAAAAAAAATAAAAGTAAAACAAGGTAGCATTTTTTTATTTTTTTACCTATTAAGTTGAGAAATTTGAAAAAAAAAAAAGCAAAAAACACAAAAACCCTGTTGCAGTACTATTCTGTCAAAAGGTATAACTGTTCTAGAAGGAAAGCTGACAGTTGCCAAAGCTTTAGACTCAGTCACACCCAGAAATTCCACTACTAAAAAAACATATCAAGGAAACACAAGATGCATGCATATTTAACCTTAAGGATGTTTGATATACTTTTTGCTTCAAAACTAAAAATTCAAACAAACAAGCATCTGGTATAGGAGACCGGTATATGAAATACTATGCAACTGTTCAAAGAGATGAAGTAGGGGAATGTAAACTATTACCATGGAATATTATCCATTGTATAATGTCAGGTTTTAAAAAAGGCTATAGAACAATATGTTCGTTTGGTGTGATTCTGTTTATTTTTTTAATCATTTACATGCACAAAATCATATAGAGAGACATAAAAATTCTGGAAGGATAGACAATACACAGTTAATAGTGTTTATCTCTGCAGGGAGGGATTATACAAAATTTTCTTTTCTTTTTTTTTTTTATCCGATGTGTTATTTCCATGTAAATCAGCCAGAGGAAGCAAAGTCAGGAAATATTTTCAAGTCAGCGGCAGTTAAGTTTCAGATCCATTTCTGAGCTTGGGCACTACCCAGGACCGTTGTTAATCTCAGGATGAATTTATCCACGACTGTGCTCCGTCTTGCAATCCCAGGCATTGATCTGTTTCTTTTTGGAGTAATTTTGCTGCCACAGCGTTCTGAAGTCCCCTGAGCTGTGGGTGTGTGTTTCACTACCAGCCCTTTGTGTCCCTTGCCAGATTTATTCAGCAGTTTATCTCATGCTTTTCCTAATTGAATAAAACCCATAATTTCATTTTTAAAATACATGGACCCATTAGTGTCAGTAATTAGACATTAACAACTATGAAGATGGCCCATTAACGAAACAGCAGTTTTAGGAGGCTTCATTGGTAGAGTTGACCGGGGAAATCACTTATAAATGCTGTCCCTTGCAGATTTATGATGGACCTGTTTGTGATCATCTGAACAGCAGAGGAACCTACAATGAAATTAGCATTTTCCTGACAGGTATTAAACAGCAAGAACTGCAACTGGGATTTATGTTGTTGGAAGAACAGCCAGGAAGCCCAGTGAAGGTGGAGAAGGGGATCTCTGTAATACAATACCTTGGAGGCAGAGCTGATTCTGCCTACCTTCTGACAGAAAAGGAGCCCTGGTGGTGCAGTGGCAAAGCACTCACCTGCTAACCAAAACGTTGTTGGTTCAAACCCAGCAGCTATTCCCCCGGAGAATGACGTGGCAGTCTGCTTCTGGAAAGGTTACAGCCTGGGAAACCCTGTGGGAAAGTTCTACTCTGTTCTACACAGTTGCTGTGAATCAGAATCTACCTAAGGACAATGCGTTTTTTTCTGATAGATACCTCCCTCATTAGACCTGCTGGACAAATCTTTGAGCAGCAGGTCTTCCATCACATTAGGGGAGGCAGTATGGTGTTATGGTTAAGGGCATGGCTTTAACATTACAGAGTTGTGGGTTCAAACCCAGATCTACCACTTTCTAGTCTGTAATCTTAGGCAGGTTATTATTTTTTTTTTTATTAACTTTTATTAAGCTTCAAGTGAACGTTTACAAATCCAATCAGTCTGTCACATATAAGTTTACATACATCTTACTCCGTACTCCCACTTGCTCTCCCCCTCTTGAGTCAGCCCTTTCAGTCTCTCCTTTTGTGAGAATTTTGCCGGCTTCTCTCTCTCTCTATCCTCCCATCCCCCCTCCAGACAAGAGTTGCCAACACAATCTCAAGTGTCCACCTGATATAATTAGCTCACTCTTCATCAGCGTCTCTCTCCCACCCGCTGACCAGTCCCTTTCATGTCTGATGAGTTGTCTTCGGGGATGGTTCCTGTCCTGTGCCAACAGAAGGTCTGGGGACCATGGCCGCCGGGATTCCTCTAGTCTCAGTCAGACCATTAAGTTTGGTCTTTTTATGAGAATTTGGGGTCTGCATCCCACTGATCTCCTGCTCCCTCTGGGGTCCTCTGCTGTGCTCCCTGTCAGGGCAGTCATCGATTGTGGCCGGGCACCAACTAGTTCTTCTGGTCTCAGGATGATGTAGGTCTCTGGTTCATGTGGCCCTTTCTGTCTCTTGGGCTCTTAGTTGTCGTGTGGCCTTGGTGTTCTTCATTTTCCTTTGCTCCAGGTGGGTTGAGACCAATTGACGCATCTTAGATGGCCGCTTGTTAGCATTTAAGACCCCAGATGCCACATTTCAAAGTGGGATGCAGAATGATTTCATAATAGAATTATTTTGCCAATTGACTTAGAAGTCCCTGCAAACCATGTTCCCCAGACCCCCGCCCCTGCTCCGCTGACCTTTGCAGCATTCATTTTATCCCGGAAACTTCTTTGCTTTTGGTCCAGTCCAATTGAGCTGACCTTCCATGTATTGAGTGTTGTCTTTCCCTTCACCTAAAGCAGTTCTTATCTACTGATTATTCAATAAAAAACCCTCTCCCACCCTCCCTCTCTCCCCTCCTCGTAACCACAAAAGTATGTGTTCTTCTCAGGATCTTATAATAGTGGTCTTATACAATATTTGTCCTTTTGCCTCTGACTAATTTCACTCAGCATAATGCCTTCCAGGTTCCTCCATGTTATGAAATGTTTCACAGATTCGTCACTGTTCTTTATCGATGCGTAGTATTCCATTGTGTGAATATACCACAATTTATTTACCCATTCATCCGTTGATGGACACCTTGGTTGCTTCCAACTTTTGGCTATTGTAAACAGAGCTGCAATAAACATGGGTGTGCATATATCTGTTTGTGTGAAGGCTCTTGTATCTCTAGGGTATATTCCCAGGAGTGGGATTTCTGGGTTGTATGGTAGTTCTATTTCTAACTGTTTAAGATAACGCCAGATAGATTTCCAAAGTGGTTGTACCATTTTACATTCCCACCAGCAGCGTATAAGAGTTCCAATCTCTCCGCAGCCTCTCCAACATTTATTATTTTGTGTTTTTTGGATTAATGCCAGCCTTGTTGGTGTGAGATGGAATCTCATCGTAGTTTTAATTTGCATTTCTCTAATGGCTAATGATCGAGAGCATTTTCTCATGTATCTGTTGGCTGCCTGAATATCTTCTTTAGTGAAATGTGTGTTCATATCCTTTGCCCACTTTTTAATTGGGTTTTCTTTTTGTGGTTGAGTTTTGACAGAATCATGTAGATTTTAGAGATCAGGCGCTGGTCGGAGATGTCATAGCTGAAAATTCTTTCCCAGTCTGTAGGTGGTCTTTTTACTCTTTTGGTGAAGTCTTTAGATGAGCATAGGTGTTTGATTTTTAGGAGCTCCCAGTTATCTGGTTTCTCTTCATCATTTTTGGTAATGTTTTGTATTCTGTTTATTTAGGCAGGTTATTGCAAGTTACTTCACCCCATCAAGACTGTTTCCTGATTCAAGATTACAGAGCGGGCCTGGGGTAAGACCCTAAGACCTTCAACTTCCTTTTCATTCAGGCCAGAGGAGCAAAGGAACCTTTTTATGTTACCTGTAGTCCAACCCAGGTTAAAGGCAAAGCCTTGGAGTCCTAACCTTATTTGGGTCACTGATCCCTTGAGAAAACTGGATAAAAATTGGTAACATAAATTGAGCACTTACTATGAAATGTTTTACAGACAGTCTTCAGTGCTCATGTTAAATCTGCAAGGTATTCCCAGTATACAGGTAAGGACAGTGAGGCTTAAACCCATTGCCACTGAGTCAATTCCAACTCACAGTGACTCTATAGGACAGAGTAGAACTGCCTCATAGAGTGGCTGGTGGATTCGAATTGCCAACCTTTTCATTAACAGCTTGAGTTCTTAACCACTGTGCCACCAGAGCTCCTCATAATCTGTGGTGGCAGTAATAACTGAGGACTTGGGATATGAATGTATCCAGAATTTGACCCTCCCCTAGCCCAGCACTATCCAGTCCAAGACACCATTGTCTCTTTCCTGGATGACTACCAACAGCCTCCTAACTGATTCTTGCTTCTGCCCTTTTCTCGCTTTGGTTTGTCTCCAACATAGTAGCCCACAAGGTTTACTAAAACACAAGATGAAGGGAGCACGTCACTCCTCTGCTTCTCATTTCATTCAGAGCAAACATCGAAGTGCTCCCTGGAGCCTCCAAGGTCCTGCATCCCTGCTCTTCCACTTTGTCTGTCTGGCCTCTTCCGTGCCACTCTTGGCCATTCTGTTCCAGTGACACTGACTTCCTCCCTTCCCTGGGATACACCAGGTGCAATACCACCTCAGGGGCTGTGCTTTTATGTTTTTCCCACCTAGGCTGCGCTCCTCAGAGAGCCTCCTGACCGGCTCCCTCAGTTCCTTCCGGTCGCTATTCAAACATGGCCTTCTTACTCAAGCCTGCCCTGGCCACTCTTGGCAAAATTTAACCTCCCTGAGCCTTCGTTACCTGCTTTATTTTTTCTCCTTAGCACTTATAACCATTTGTCTTGTTTGTCTGTCTTCCCACAAAAACACAATCTCCAAGAGGACAGAGGTTTTTGTCTTTTTTGTTCAGTCTATCTCGTCTCTGAAACAGAATCTGGCACATGTAGATAGATAGGTAAGTAGGTAGGTAGAGAGAGAGAGATAGGCATGCAGGCAGCCAGAGAGATAGACAGAAAGATGATAGGTCGATAGATTGATAGATTAGATAGATAGATGATAGATAGATTAGATAGATAGATGATAGGGAGGGAGGGAGGGATGGAGATAAGTAGGTAGGTAGGTAGGTGGTAGGTAGGTAGGTAGGTAGGTAGGTGGGTGGGTGGGTAGGTAGGTAGGTAGGTAGAGAGAGAGATAGCTGCCATTGAGTTGATTCCCACTCATGGAGACCTTACGTACAGCGGGACAAAACGATGCCCGATCCTGTGCCATCCTCAAAATCGCCAGCATGTTCTAGTCCATTGTTGCCACTATTGTGCCAATCTATCTCACCAAGGGCCTCCCTCACCCTCACTGGCCCTCTACTTCACCAAACATAATGTCCTTCTCCAGCAATTAATCCCTTCTGATGACATGTCCAAAGGAAGTGAGTCAGACAGTGCTCTGTTATGCTCCATAAAGTTTTCATTGGCTAATTTTCGGAAGTAGATCATTCCTTTCTTCCTAGGGCACATAGTAGGTTTTCAATAAATATTTGTTGAATGAATGAACCTGATGCAATACCCTTCATTGCACAGAGGCCTGGGATTTGGGAGGCAAAGTCCCAGGGCCCCTAGTAAGGCACTCACTCAAGAGCAGCCATTACCGGTAACACCACGTGGGCTGGAAGCCACCTGGGTGGTACAGGCTCCGATGTTACGGGGACAAGAATTCATTTCTGAGGCTCACCGGAGAAGTGCAGACAGGCGTGGAATAGCCCTGTGGGGAGCTGACCAGGCATGCAGACATGTCTTTGGGTGCCAGCGTTAGCGATTACAGATGGCTCCCGTGCCTCTGCAGGCAGTCTGCTTATTGTTGATGGAAACGAGGTCTGTGTACTTGAGCTACCCACAGGGCCAGTGCCACAGCAGACACTCGGAGATGAAAATTTCAGAACTTGGCTTGTAAATCTGCTCCCTACACAGAAGTGGGACAATCTTGTGATTTGTCAGCTGAGCATTAGGATGTCAAATGGCAGCTCTGGGGAGAAACCCAAGTAAAAGACTATTTAATAATCCACCCTTCACTTCTCATATCAACTCGAACGGTGATTATTCCAGACTTATTTTCCGGGAGATAAGTTCCCCCTTAAACTCATCCTGATTTTTGTTGTCGTTTACCCTGAGCTTTATCTCCTATAACCAGATTATAGCAAATGCTACTCCTGGGAAATATTTGGCCCAGGGAAGTTTCATTTGGCTCACGTGGTATTGTGAAAAAAGAAAGTTTATTTAGATGCCAACTTAAAAATCAAAAACACACCAAAAAATGACATTTCTGGCTTTTCTTGAAAAATGGGGAAATTGGGCGACACTGGGCCCATATTCCTGTTTGCTGACAATCAACAAGAACCAAGAAGTTGCTCCCTGTGTAGATGGGGCATGTACCCTTGAGTTCACTATCAGTCCGAACCCAGCCCACTTCATTCATCTTGCCACTTGTTTGACCCATTTAAGTATCTGAACCAGTAATCCTGGCATATACCAATGTGTGGTGGGCTGTCCTGTTACAGGGACAAGATTCTCCCAAACTTCATCACAGGAAACCCAAAACATGGCCGATTCAGGCAATCTGCTTCCCTGCTTAGAGTTCAGTTGTTGTTATGCACCGAGTTGGCTCCATCTCATAGCAACCCTATGTACAAGAGAACAAAACTGCTCAGTCCTGGAGCATCCTCACAGTTGTTGCTATGCTTGAGCCCATTGTTGTAGCCACTGTGTCAATCCATCTTGTTGAGGGTCTTCCTCTTTTTCAATGACCCTCTACCTTACCAAGCATGATGTCCTTCTCCAGGGACTGGTCCCTCCTGATAACACGTCCAATGTATGTGAGATGAAGTCTCACCATCCTTGCTTCTAAGGCACATTCTGGCTGTACTTTTTCCAAGGCAGATTTGTTTATTCTTCTGGAGGTCCATGGTGTGTTCAATATTCTTTGCCAACATCATAATAAAAGGCAAAATGGGAAAGAGGTATTTATGTAATGACTTCTAGGCTTTCAGCCACTAACACTGAGCTCTCTGGCTGAAAGTGTGGGCCATCAAGCCAGAATGCCTGGTGTCAATTCTTGGCTCCACCACTCACTAGAGGTATGACTGTAAACAATTTCTTGACTCTCTGTGTCTCAGTTTCCTCATCTGTAAAATGATGATAAAACTAGTTCCTACCTGTCTTAGTTACCTAGTACTGCTGTAATAGAAATACCACAAGTGGGTGGCTTTAAAGAGCAGAAATTTATTCCCTCACAGTTCTGGAGGCTGGAAGTCCAAATCAGGATCTCGGCTGTATCCATCCCTTTCTTGTCGAGAGCCCTGGCATTCCTTGGTTCCTTGGCTGGTAGATAATCCTCACATGGTGTCTGTCACCGTTCACATGTATGTGTGTGTCTCTGTGTCTAATCTGCTCTTTTTATTACTCAGACGTGATTAGATATGGCCTTATTAACATAACAAAGAAAGCCCTATTTCCAAAGAGGATTATATCCACAGGTATAGGGGTTAGGATCCCAACATATATTTTGGGTGCACAAAATTTAATCCATAACACTACCTCGTTGGGTTAGAGTTGAGAATTAAATTATTCATGTAAAGCACCCAGAAAAGTACCTGGCACAAAAGTAGTGGCCAATAAGCTTTTGCCGTGGTATCAGGGGAATAGTCAAACTTTGAGCCTGCAGAGCAGAATTCAAATCCTGCCTCCCGCACTCCTTGGGAAAACAATGTCACTTCTCTGAACTTTGGTTTCACCAGTGGAAGCAGAATTTATTTATTAAATGGGGGTGAAGGAGGAAAATGAAGCACCAAGGTCAAAGCTTGGTACAAAGTAGACTTTAAATGTTTGTTTATCTCACGTTAATGTCAAATTTCTTGGACCATTTTCCCAAGACCTCTGCTTTTTTTTTTTCTGCTTATCTCAGTGTAGAACTGTTGGGAGACAGATAACCTAGATTGAAAGAGAAGGAGCAGTGGGAGACAGCTTTTTGTCTCTGACGCAGGAATTTTGAATACATAGTACCTCTCCTTTTTCTTTAAAATTTTATGGATGATCATGGTGGCTGTTCAGCATCAATATGCCATAGACTACCTGGTTTAAACCTAGTTTACCCTGGAAATTTGTGTTGTTGTTGTTAGGTGCCGTGGAGTCGGTTCCGACTCATAGCGACCCTGTGTACCACAGAATGAAACACTGCCCGGTCCTGTGCCAGCCTTGCAATTGTTGTTATGCTTGAGCCCATTGTTGCAGCCACTGTGTCAGCCCATCTTGTTGAGAGTCTTCCTCTCTTTCACTGACCCTGTACTTTAATAAGTATGATGTCCTTCTCCAGGGCCTGATCCCTCCTAACAATATGTCCAAAGTATGTAAGACGCAGTCTTGCCTTCCTTGCTTCTAAGGAGCATTTTGGGTGTATTTTTTCCAGGACAGATTTGTTCGTTCTTTTGGCAGTCCATGGTATATTCAATATTCTTCACCAACACCACAATTCAAAGGCATCAATTCTTCTTCGATCTTCCTTATTCAAAATTCATGTGCATCAGTTTGCTTTTGTTGCATAATAAATCATCCCAAAATTTAGTGACTTAAAACAAGAGCCATTTATTAAGCTCAGCAACTCTGCTGGGCGACCAGTTGGCCTGAACTCACCTGGGCAGTTCTTTTGGTCTGGGCCAGGCTGAGCTTGGCTGGGCTCATTCATACATCTGTGGTCAACTGATAGGCCAACTGGGGGTTGGCTGGTGTACAGTGGCCTTGTCCAGAACTTCTGAGTCATCTCTCCACGTGGTCTCTTGCCCTCTAGCCAGCTAGCCTGGGTGTGTTCACATGGAGTCGCAGTTCCAGGAGCAGCAAGAGGGCAAGCCTCAATGCCCAGGAGCTTTGCAAGTGTTTGCAGGTATCACGTTTGCTGCTGTCGTTTTGGCCAATGCAAGTTGCGTGGCCAAGTTCAAAGTCAATGTGAGTGGGCACTACCAAAGGGGATAATGTTCAAATCTTAGCCTGTCTGTCTGACTCTAGGGCCCATGACCTTAGTTCCTACACCCAATGCCAAAGATGGGGAGGATGAGGCCGGAGAGGTTGCAGTGGGGGCAGTGGCGCTAAGAAAGATAGAAGCAGAAAGGAGAGTGAGTGAATCTAGGGAGGATGGATCCTTGGTGTGGTGGGACCCTATTTGATCCCTGGGTGGTGCACAGTTTGCACTTGACTACTAACCTAAAGGGTTAGAACCCACCCAGTGGCACCACAGAAGAAAGGCCTGGTGATCTGCTTATGTAAAGATTACAGCCAAGAAAACCCTATGGAGCACAGTTCTACTTTATAACACGTGGGGTCGCCATGAGTCAGAATGCCCTTGATGGCAATGTGTTTGGTTTGGTTTTGATTTAAAGGGGCTGAGACTCTGGAAGTTTCAGTGTGAATGTTTAAGTGTGATTGACACAGGAAGGGGAGATATTGTGGCCAGTTTTGCAAGCAGTCCACCCCACCATGACCACAAGTTAAGCTAGAAAACAGCTCCCTCAACTTCTAGTGAGTGTAAAATCCGGAAGGTGAATATTCCTGCCCCGTGCCCCATCTCCAAGTTCTCGGACTTGCCGGGAGTTCACTGCTTCCTGCTGCACTAACAAGCCTTCCAGCCAGGCCTTCTCTCTCCCCTCCTCAAGCATGGCTCACAGCTATCCTCATATAAGTCCGTGCTTCCCTACGTGGCCTGATTTGACCACAGAGCTTAGGCAATCAGCCCCTATGGCTGTGAGTTTGTGTCTCTTGTATGCCAAACTCTGCCAAGACCATATGCTGTCTGGAAAAAGGCATTATTTACAGTGAACATCATTGCCGAGAACTGGCAGAGACATCTGGTGGGGCTGGGACCTGTCACACTGAGGACAATTACCGGGACCTGGTGTACCTCCAGCACCCAGGAAGCTGAACCAGCTTAACTGACGACAAGCCTGCTGGTTCTCCTCAGATGTCTGGATCCTCCATTTCTAGATCACTAGTACCAAAGAGGGGCTAGTGGTCTGAGTCCCTGAGATCTTCAGAAAAGATGCACCAGTGTTTAACCCCCAAAACTTTGCCAGACTCTGGACAACCTGGGGCCTGTTTGACCCTTCTACTCTTAGGGGAAGCACTGTGGGCTAGACTAGCCTGTCTGCTCCCAGAGGCCCGGGTTGAGTCAGTGGGCAGAGCTCTTACTTGCAGCTGTGGGTATGTGGAGTATGAGGTCAACCCCAGATCATATACAGGACAAAGGGTTGAGGGCCAAGGCTGCAGAAATGTGCCCTAATGGGACAATCAAAACAACAGCTAAATTGAGCATATGCTGTGTACCAGGCATCATGCTGAGCTCTGTACCTTTCAAGATTGGTATTATTATTATCGCTATTTTGAAAGAAGGGAAGTTGAGACCACAGGAGAGGAAATAACTTGTGCTGGCTGACCCACCTGTAAGTGGAGGGGATGATGTTGAAGTCCTAGTCCATCTGTCTGTCTCTAGGGCCCATGACCTTAATCACTACACCCGACACCAAAGATGGGGAGGATGAGGCAGCCTCCAGAGTTTGGGGGGAGCTAGGAAAGAGGGAAGTAGAAAGGGGAGTGAGTGAATCCAGAAAGGATAGACTACTTGGTGTCATGGGACCCTCACATGAATTAGATCCTTTTAAGGAGCTTTTAGATGTGTTTGTTGTTGTTGTTAGCTGCCATTGAGTTAGCTGCTATTGAGTCAACCTTTGACTTATGGTGACCCCTTGCACAATGGAACAAAATGCTATACCGCCTGGTCCTATGCCATCCTCATAATCAGGTTAGAGATCAGACTGTTGTGGTCCATAGAGTTTTCATTGGCTGATTTTTTGGAAACTGATTGCCAGGCTTCCTTCCTAGTCTGTCTTAGTCTGGAAACTCTACTGAAACCTGTTTAGCATCTAGCAACATGCAAGCCTCCACTGACAGACGACTGGTGAGTGTGCATGAGACGCATCAGCCGGGACTCAAACCAGGGTCTCCCACGTGGAAGGTTAGAATTCTACCACTGAACTACCAATGCCTCACATTCTCCTTGCATATGCCCAAAGGCCTATCTATACAATCCTACAACAGTCTTAGGGGAGAAAAAGTAAAAAAATTCAACCAGCCATCTGGTACTCTGTTTTCACAAGTTGAGCACCCACCTTTATAAGCCAATGTCAGGACCATTGATGCAGTCTCCCTGGGCTCTAGCTACACAGTCAACATCATCCCTATGACATTACCAACCCAGCATCCTGTCTCTGCTATACAGCCTCCAACTCAGTCTCTGTCTTCTGAGCAAATAACAGATTTGACTGATAATTTCGTGGGATTCCCACAGAATCCGCCAAGAGTTTCACTGTCTTGTAAACTACTTGGGGAGCCTTCTCATAGACCTAATGCCCTGCAGGGCTGGCCTGCTGATGTCTGGAGAGCTCTTCTAGTCTCTGAGTGTTACTTAGCTCCCCCAGGGGAGGTAATTGAGCTTTTCTTGTGGAATATGTTACTGCCTGGCGTCCTGCTTGTCACACACCATGCCCTTGGAAGGATGAAGACAAATGGCAGATGGTGGAGGGAGGACTGAGTACCCTCTGCCATGTTAGCAGCCCAGGCGAGAGTCCACCCAGGGACTTGACATTGAGTGCACAAGGCTCCAGTGAGCTGGCCCCATTTTGCATGAGATTAACTGGGTCTGAGGTATGACAAGGGAAAGAGAAGGAACTCAAAGGTAATGAGCTGAGTTCATGGCAGTGTTGATGCGGCTGCACAACCAGCAGGCATTGCCATCCATCAGTCTGTCAGACTCTCTGGGGGCCGCTGGAGTGTAAATTAATCTGGAGGTAGGAACTCCACTGCTGAGCTCTTCCTCCAAATATGTTTGTGTCTGAAATACTTCCCTGGGCTCCCAGAGGGGTGAGGCAGCCACTTCCACCTTCTGTTCAAAGGCATGGGGATTTTCCATGGCCATGTACCTCAGAAAGGGCTCAGGGGCCTTGGCCTTGGAACAAGACCATGATTGCCAGCTATGGACTGAGTGGATCAGTCTGAGAGAACAAGGGACCTTCGTAGTTCCACAAAGCTCCATAAAGTATAGAGCTCAACCTCTGGGTCTTTTTGAGGACATTCTACTAACCTACAGGTCCCTGGGTGGTACAAATGGTTTGTGCTCAACTATTAGCCTGAAAGGTTGGTGGTTTCAACCCACCCAGCAGTGCCACAGAAGAAAGGCCTGGTGATCTGTTTTCTTAAAGATTACAGCCAAGAAAACCCTCTGGAGCAAAGCTCACATTTGTGCGGTCAGGAGTCAGAATCGACTGGACAGCAACAGGTTTGGTTTTGGTTTGCTAACCTAGGTATTAGAGTGTAATGAAATGACACGAGGAAAGGCTCAAATTTGCTAAGACTCCATTCTTGATTTATCTTCTTTCAAAGAAATGTGTAGGAAAAAAAAAACTTAGATGTCAGAAAGTGTAGACATTTGTTGGCTTTGCCTGCCCAGCATTCACTCCTGTCTTTGACTGGTACCAGAACCCTGATTTTCCTTTGCAGAACTTCTTCTGTGCTGTGTGGCCCTGGTTGAGGGACGTGGAAGAGTGCACTGAGGTAGATACATGACCTGGGCTGGCCAATCAGGGAACTGAATGCCCCTTGACTATTGTGATTTCTTCAGGGATGGCATGTGATTCAACCTGGGCCAATCAAAACTTCCCTAAGGTTTGATATATGGACTCTGGTAGACATGGGTCTCTTTTCCTCTGGGATCTCAAGCCATTATGTAATCCAGGTGCCAATAGCCATTGTTGCCAGTCACATGGAGGGAGCAGTCTACAAAGTGAAGCCAACATACCAAGGACAGCAGAGTCAAGTGATGAAGACAGAGAGAGAGAAAGACAGAGAAAGGGAGAGGGACAAACAGACGGAGAGACATTCAGAGAGAGAGAGACCTGATGGCATTATTTGAACCCTTGCATCCAGATGGGGCTGAAACTAGATTTGGAAGACTGGACTTCCAAAGTATGTGTGGCAATAAATTCTCTTGTTGTTTAAGCTATTCTGAGATGAGTTTCTGTCACTTGCAACCAAGGGAACCTGGGTTCAAATCCTAAATCTGCCATCTACTAGCTCTGTGATCTTGGGAAAGACCTTACCTTGTCTAAACTCACTTTTCTCATCTGCAAAATAAGGGTAATAATGGCACCCATCTTGCAGGGCTGTTGGGAGGGTTAAATGAGAACACCTGTGAATGCTCCTAGACCATCTCCTGACATGAGCAGGTGCTCAGTGATGTGCTGGTTCACTTCCTTGTTTGATGCAGAAGGAGGTGGAGATAACACCCAGAAGGACTACAGACATTGGCACTGTCAGGAGACAGAGTAGAACCCACGTGAATACTCCAAGCACCAAGGACTGCTCTCAAGTCTTGCCTCTTGCTTTGTCTCTACCCCCTTCCTCTGTTTTCCCATCTCTCTTCAGTCACCAACCCACTCTGTGCCCTAAAGAAGGTGTCAGAATATACCTCTGGCCATGTTGGAATGGTAGAAGTCAAAGGAAGTCAAGATGAGAGAAAGGAGAGCTTACAGGAAGCTAATTAGAGTAGGAACAAAGGGGCCGACATAGGGACAGATCACCATGACAAAATCCTGACTTCCCACCAAAACGAGGACAGAAAGTTTTTTGTGATATTAAGAAGCTAGAGAAGACATTTCATAGCATCCAAGAGCATTATGTCACAACTTAATTTAATTGTCTGTAAGATTTCTTGCTCATGACTCTTCTCCCAGCATATTCTCCATTACTTGGCATTTAATAAGTCCTTAATAAACATCTGGGAAAAGAAAGAAGAAAATGCCAGTGGCCTAAGCACAGAAGTTGCCAATACACTAGAGCACCAAGAGGGACATTTTGTTTAGTCCTCATCATATTTTTTTTGTAGCTGTTAATGTTGTTAAAAACACTTGCCAAAATTTTATAATTGAGAAATTGCACATGAAAGTCTGTATTTCTGACTTCACTTTAAAAAAATAGCATATGCGGGATTTCCAAGGAGAGTCTTGAGGATTACAAAGGGAAAAGGTAAACTTGGTTGTATTAAAATTCCCAGACCATAGCAACATTCCTGCTATCCATATGCTCCATTTGGGGCAGATTTAGATCACTTTATAGTGCTTGCAGAATATTATAATATTATAAACTGCAAACAGTGATTCCTGAACACACTGACCATTTGTGCTTCCTTTTCTGAGAGGCATAGGATGAAAGAAAGTGACGCTAAAGAGGCTCAGGGAGGGTTCCACCAGCCCAGGTATGCCAGACAACCACTGTCCAAAATATCAGCTCCAGCAACTGAATCTGAGAGTTTGGTACCCTTTAAGAGAGAGCCAAGGAGCCCTGGTGGCACAACAGTTAAGTGCTCGGCTGCTAACCCAAAAGGTTGGCAGTTTAAACACAGTGGCTCTGCAGGAGAAAACACCTAGCAATCTGCTCCTGTAAAGATCACAGCCTAGGAAACCCTATGGGGAAGTTCTACCCTGTCACATGGGGTTGCTATGTGTTGGAATCAACTTGATGGCACACAACAACAAAAAGAGGGAGAGCCAGATGAATTGGAAGGTCAGAAGGGCAAGGAAACAAAAAACTGATCCAATGAGCAAGAGTCGAAGGAATGAGAGCTATTTTGCCAGGACAAGAGCATTCTAAGATAGAAGTGTCTGAAAAGCTATTACTCGGAAGAAAAATTGGCTCTTTGCTGTATACAATGGATAACAAGTTCAAGGAGTCACAATTAGTACTATCAAAAAAATAAAGTGAGCTGCCTTGAGAAGTCACTAGAGATGACTGGAATAACCACTTAACTGATATATATATATATATATATATATAGGCTTGGGGGCAGTGGGAGTTGGTTATAAGCTTGGGGATAAAATATTAGATGACAAGAGGCAGGCCCAAGATGACAGAGTAGTCAAATGCTTCGTGTGGTCCCTCTTAAAACAAAGACCTGAAAAAAACAAGTGATTCGATTATATATGACAATCTAGGAATCCTGAACATCAAGGACAAAGTTGAGGAGTAGGACTAAGCAGCAGGGGAAGGGAGAGACAGTTCAGATGCAGAGAGGATTTGCCAGAACTGACCTGGCTGGCATGCTGCAGGCTGGATCAGCTGGTGTGCATGGGCTGAGGCAAGCAGAAGTGCTTGGGATGCATTTTCCACACTGGGAGAAACTGAGCGGTGGAGAGTCTGCACAAGCCTGTGGAACCAGGGGAAAGCAGTGCAGGGTCTATAAAAGTTAAGTTTAAGCATCTAACCTACCACATAGGATCAAAAGCCCTTCCTCCTCTGGGAAGTACCTCTCTCCCATTCACCCACCCCCACTCTGCTCCCATCCCGGTCCAGCAAATTGCTGCACCCCCTGGGCTGGAAGTGGGATCCGTTGCTCACCCTGAGTCATTCTCCCAGCTTTGGGGAGGGAAAAAATCTAAAAATAATGAACAGGAAAAAATAATCTGCCAGCTCCCCTAAGCTGGGACCTCAGGGCAGGCACAGCCCCTTTGCCTAGGCACAGGCATAAGGGCTCCAAAATAGACTTTGAATGCCTTTTACCCCTGTCTAGGCCTGTGTGGGTACATTTCAGCAGTGTAGGCCCTCATTAGCATAGTACAATAGGGTATATACCTGAAGCCTATTTTCAACTGCAATAGCTAAGGGGGAGTGGCAGATTGGTGACATTTGACACCCCCTTGTGCATTAAGCAGAGTCCTCACCTACCCACATCAGGGACCTGAGGACTGGTGGCTCCACCCACTCCATCTAGCCACCCACAACAGGAGTCTGAGAATAAGTGGTGCCTCCTAGTCCTTACAGCCAACAGCATTGGGTGCCCAAGATCCAGCTGCAAAACCCACCCACCTATGTGCTCTAGGGAACAGGGACATGCCTTCCACCCAGGCACTCTGGGGCAGCCATCAGCCCCCTACTTTGCTCAGCATATAACCCCTTACTACAGCCAGATACTTGTGCCTGCTCCCATCACCCCTACATAGCCCTACCCATTTAGGACTATAGGTGAGAGCCTGTACTACACACTCGGTAACCGACAACCTGGACACCTGAGCTGAATCTACACAAGAAAAACGAATGGACTCCTGGGCTCACATACCTAGTAGCAGCTCTAACTACCTGGTGACAGGACGTGAGAGCTTCAGAGATGCCAATAATCAAACTAGCTCACACGACCAGCCGATTTGGGCATATCAAAACAAAGCAAAGCAAGAAGCTAGGACACAGTAAGAAAACAAAATAAATAAACATAATAACTTATTGCTGGCTCAGAGACAGCAGTTAGTATCAAAACACGTAAAGAGGCAGACCATGATGGCTTCAGCAAACAAACAAAACAAAGAATAAAGAAATCTTCCAGAGGAAGAGAATTTCTCGGAATTCAAAAGATTAATATACAGAGCTCTTCAAGAGGAGATCAGATAAAATGCAGACTGAGCCAAGGAACGCACAGACAAAGCAATAGAGGAACTTAAGAAGGTTATACAAGAGGAAAATGAGAAGTTTAATAGGCTGCAAGAATCCATAGAGAGACAGCAAATAGAAATTCAAAAGATTAACAATAAAATTTTAGAATTACACAACTCAATAGAAAGTCATAGGGGCAGAATTGAGGCAATTAAAGTCAGAATTAGGAGACTGAAGATAAAGTACTCAACACCAATTTCTTTGAGAAAAATAAGATAAAATAATTTTTAAAAATGAAGAAACCCTAAGAATTATGTGGGACTCTATCGAGAGGAATAACCTACTAGTGATTGGAGTACCAGAATGGGGAGGGGATAACTGAAAATACAGACAGAATTGTTAAAGATATTTTTGGCTTAAAACTTCCCTGATATCATGAAAGATGAGAAGATATCTATCCAAGAAGCTCATCGAACCCCACGCAGGGTAGATTCCAAAAGAAAGTTACCAAGACATAATCAAACTTGCGAAAACCAAAGATAAAGACAGAATTTTAAAAGCAGCTATGGATAAATGAAAAGTCACCTACAAAGGAGAGTCAATAAGACTAAGCTCTGACTACTCAGCAGAAACCATGCAGGCAAGAAGGCAATAGGATGACATATATAAAGCCTTGAAGGAAAAAAATTGCCAGCCAAGAATTATATATCCAGGAAAACTGTGTCTCAAATATGATGGCAAAATTAGGGCATTCCCAGATAAACAGAAGTCAAGGGAGTCTGTAAAAACCAAACCAAAATTACAAGAAATACTAAAGGGAGTCCTTTGGTTAGAGAATCAATAACATCAGATAACAACCCAAAACTAGAACACAGGACAGAACAACCAGATATCAACCCAGCTAGGAAGTCAAAGCTAAAACACTGATTATAAGAAAACAGAGACATCAATATGTAAAAATGACAACATTAAAACAAAAAAGAGGGACTAAAAAATGTAGCCATAGAACTTTCATATGGAGAGGAAGTCAAGGCGATATCAAGAAATAAAAGATTGTTTTAAACTTAGAAAAGTAGAGGTAAATAGTAAGGTAACCTCAAAAAGGAACCTAACAATTCTATACATCAAAATAAAAAAGAAGAAAAACAAAGACTTAGCAAATACAAAATCAACAACAATGAAAAAGATGAGAAGAAAATGCAGAAATAAAAACGACTCAGCACTGAAAATTAAGTGAACAAAGAAACTGTCAACAACACACAAAACATACATCAAAATATCAGCACTAAACTCATACCTATCCATAATTATGCTGAATGTAAATGGACTAAATGCACCAATAAAGAGACAGAGAGTGGCAGAATGGATAAAAAAACACAATCCATCTATTTGCTAACTACGAAAGACACAGCTTATACTCAAAGACACAAACAAAATAAACTCAAAGGATGGAAAAAATATATCAAGCAGATAACATCAAAAAAGACCATGAACAGATATATGCACACCCGTGTTCATTGCAGCACCATTTACAATAGCAAAAAGACAGAAGCAACCAAGGTGCCCATCAATGGATGAATGGAATAATAAATTATGGTATATTCACACAGTGGAATACTATGCATCAATAAAGAATAATGATGAATCCGTGAAACATTTCATAACATGGAGGAACCTGGAAGGAATTATGCTGAGTGAAATTAGTCAGTTGCAAAAGGACAAATATTGTACAAGACCACTATTATAAGAACTCGAGAAATAGTTTAAACAGAGAAGAAAATATTCTTTGATGGTTGCAAGAGTGGGAAGGGAGGGAGGGAGAGGGGTATTCACTAATTACATAGGAGACAAGAACTATTTTAGGTGAAGGGAAAGACAACACACAATACAGGGGAGGTCAGCACAACTGGACTAAACCAAAAGCAGTTTCCTGAATAAACCAAATGCTTCGAAGGCCAGTGTAGCAGGGGCGGGGGTTTGTGGACCATGTTTTCAGGGGACATCTAGGTCAACTGGCATAATAAAATCTATTAAGACAACATTCTGCATCCCACTTTGGAGAGTGGCATCTGGGGTCTTAAATACTAGCAAGCAGCCATCTAAGATGCATCAATTGGTCTCAACCCACCTGGACCAAAGGAGAATGAAGAACACCAAAGATAAAGGTAATTACGAGCCCAAGAGTCCAGGTAAAGACACTACAAAAATAGAAAATTACAGACCTATATCCCTGATGAACTTAGATGCAAAAATCCTCAACAAAATTCTGGCCAATAGCATTCAACAACACATCAAAAAAATAATTCACCATGACCAAGTGGGATTCATACCAGTTATGCAGGGATGGTTCAACATTAGAAAAACAATTAATGTACTCCATCATATAAATAAAACAAAAGACAAAAACCAGGTGATCTTATCAATTGATGCAGCAAAGACATTTGACAAAGTTCAATAGCCATTCATGATAAAAACTCTCAGCAAAATAGGAATAGAAAGGAAATTCCTCAACATAATAAAGGGCATTTATACAAAGCCAACAGCCAACATCGCCCTAAATGGAGAGAGCCTGAAGGCATTCCCACTGAGATCCAGAACCAGACAAGAATGCCCTTTATCACCACTCTTATTTAACATTGTGCTGGAGGTCCTAGCCAGAGCAGTTAGGCTAGATAAAGAGATAAAGGGCATCCAGATTGGTAAGGAAAATGTAAAAGTATCTCTGTTTGCAGATGACATGATCTTATACACAGAAAACCCTAAAGAATCCTCAAGAAAACTACTGAAACTAATAGAAGAGTTCAGCAGCGTATCAGGATACAAGATAAACATACAAAAACTCAGTTGGATTCCTCTCCACCAACAGAAAGAACATTGAAGAGGAAATCACCAAATCAATACCATTTACAGTAGCCCTCAAGAAGACAAAATACTTAGGAATAAATAATGTGCATCCAAATTGGCAAGAAGTAAAAGTATCCAATTTTGCAGATGATATAATCCTATACAAAGAAAAACTCAAAGAATCCACAAGAAAACTACTGAAACTAATAGATTTCAGCTAAGTATTGGGATACAAGATAAACATACAAAAATTAGTTGGATTCTTCTACCCCAACAAGAACTTTGAAGAGAAAATCACCAAATCGATACCATTTAAAATAGCTCCCAAGAAGATAAAATACTTAGAAGTAAATCTAACCAGAGATGTAAAAGACCTATACGAAGAAAACTACAAGACACTACTGCAGGAAACCAAAAGAGACCTACATAAGTGGGTAAACATACCTTGCTCATAGATAGGAAGACTCAACATAGTGAAAATGTCAATTCTACCCAAAGCGATCTACAGATACAATGCAATCCCCGTCCAAATTACGATGACATTTTTTAACGAGATGGAGAAACAAATCACCAACTTCATATGAAAGGGAAGTGGCCCTGATAAATAAAGCATAATTGAAGAAGAAGAACAAAGAGGCCTCACACCACCTGATTGTAGAACCTATTAAACCACCATGGTAGTCAAAACAGCCTGGTACTGGTCCAACAACAGATACCTAGACCAATGGAAAATAATTGAGAATCCAGAGGTAAATTCACCTACCTATGAGTAGCTGATACTTGACAAAGTTTGTTAAATGGGGAAAAGACGGTCTCTTTAACAAACGGTGCTGGCATAACTGGATATCCATCTGCAAAAAAAATGAAGCAAGACTCATATCTCATATCATGTACAAAAACTAACTCAAAATGGATCAAAGACCTAAATATAAAATCTAAAATGATAAAGATCATGGAAGAAAAAACAGGGACAATGCTAGGAGCCCTAATACATGGCATAAACAGAATATGAACCATAACTAAAAATGCACAAACACTAGAAGAGAAAATAGATAACTGGGTGGTGAAAAAAAAATTAAAAAAAAAAAATCAAACAATTATGCTCAACAAAAGACTTCACCAAAAGAGTAAAAAGACAACCTATAGACTGGGGAAAAAAAATTTGGCTGTGACATATACACTTGGGATCTAATCTCTAAAATCTACAAGATACTGCAAAACCTCAACAACAAAAAGGCAAATAACCTGATTAAAAAATGGGCAAAGGATATGAACAGGCACTTCGCTAAAGAAGACATTCAGACGGCAAAAAGATACGTTAGAAAATGCTCACAATCATTAGCCATTAGAGAAATGCAAATCAAAACTACAATGAGATACCACCTCATCCCAACAAGGCTGGCATTAATCCAAAATACACAAAATAATAAATGTTGGAGAGGTTGTGGAGAGACTGGAACACTTACACACTGCTGGTAGGAATGTAAAATGGTACAACCACTTTGGAAATCGATTTGGTGCTTCCTTAAAAAGCTAGAAATAGAAGTACCATACGATCCAGCAATCCAAATCCTTGGAATATATCTTAGAGAAATAAGAACCATCACACAAACACATATATGTACACTCACATTCATTGCAGTGCTGTTCACAACAGCAAAAAATGGAAACAACCTAGATGCCTGTCAACAGATGAACGGATAAACAAATTATGGTATCTACACACAATAGAATACTACACAACAATAAAGAACAATGATGAATCCGTGAAACGTTTCACAACGTGGATGAATCTGGAAGGCATTATGCTGAGTGAAATTAGTCAGTTGCAAAAGGACAAATATTGTATGAGACCACTATTGTAAGAACTCAAGAAAAGGTTTAAACACAGATGGTTATGAGGGTGGGAAGGGAGGGAGAGGGGAATTCACTAACTAGATGGTAGACAAGAGTCATCTTGTCTAAACCAAAAGCTAAGAAGTTTCCTGAACACAACTAAACACTTTGAGGAACAATGTAGCAGGGGCAGGGGTCTGGGGACCATGGTTTCAGAGGACATCTAGGTCAATTGGCATAACAAGGTTTATTAAGAAAATGTTCTACATCCCACTTTGGTGAGTGGCATCTGGATCTTAAAAGCTTGCAAGTGGCCATCTAAGATGGATCAACTGGTCCCGAATCCACCTGGAGCAAAGAAGAATGAAGAACACCGAAGAAACAAGGAAAATATTAGCCCAAGAGACAAAAGGGCCACATAAACCAGAGACTCCATCAGCCTAAGACCAGAAGGACTAGGTGGTGCCCGGCTACTACAATGACCACCCTGACAGGGAACACAAAAGAGAGTCCATGACAGAGCAGGAGAGAGGTGTAGTGCAGAACTCGAATTCACATAAAAAGACCAGACTCAGTGGTCTGACTGAGACTAGAGGAGCCCTTGAAGACATGGCTTCTGAACTCTGTTAACCCAGAAAGAAAACCATTCCCAAAGCCAACTCTTCAGACAAAGGTTAGACTGGACTATAAAACATAAAATAATACTCTTGACGTGTATGCTTCTTAGTTCAAGTAGACTAAATGGGCAGCTCCTTCTGGAGGCAGGATGAGAAAGCAGAAAGGGACAGGAGCTGGTCGAATGGACACAGGAGACCCAAGGTGGAAAGGCGGGGTATGCTGTCACATTATAGGGATTGCAACTAGTGTTAATAACAATATGTGTATAAATTTTTGTGTGAGCAATTAACCTGAGGTGTGAACTTTCACCTAAAACACAATAAAATACATATATGTGTATATATATATATATATATATATATACATTAGATAATAGTTGAACTGTATACATCCCTTCTGTTGAGGTCTGAAGTTTGCAACCAATCACATCCTTCCTCACTTGGTGGTTTAAACTAAATTAATAAAGAGATGCAGGTGGAAATTCAAATGTAACTTCTACCTGTATTCCCGGTCAAGCTAGACTGAAGGATGCTGCTTGAACCTGAGGCCAAAATCGGGCATTCCAGAACTACCCATATTCCTTAAATCTGACTTTAGGACCAGCCTACAGAAAGAACCGGGCACCCAGCGAAGCAGCCAGCCACAGAGAGGATCTTGCCCTGCCTTACCCTCTTATAGGTCTAGCAGACAGAGTCAGAGGGAGGTGGCTTACAGACCTTCCCCTAGAATCCAGAGCAGGTGGGTCCTGCTCCAGATGGGGTAAAGGCTTCATTTCTAGTCAAGTCACAGAGAGAGGAAGAGAGAGAAACACAAGGGTCAAGACAGAGCCTGGTCTATCGTTTACCCACATTTCACCATATAGTCATCTAACATTTATTGAGTGCTCATTATCCATCAGACCCTGTCTTAGTCTCTTAGTGCTGCTGAAACAGAAATACCACAGGTGGGTGGTTCAAATAAACAGAGATTTATCTTCTCACAGTGCAGGAAGGTACAAGTCCAAATTGAGGGCACTGGCTCTAGGGGAAGGCACTCCGTCTTTGCTTGGGAGAAAAGTCCTTATTCAGCTTCTCCAGCATTCTTCTCAGCATTCCTTGGTTCCTTGGAGACCTCCACGTGGCATCTATGTTTCCCCCATTTGTGCTCTATTCTCTCTGTGTCTAATCTGCTCTTTTCATATCTCAAAAGTCATTAGGTTTAAGACACACCCTACACTGACATGACCTCACTAGTATAACAAAGAACATCTTATTACCAAATGGGATTACAGCCACAGGTATAGGGGTCACAATTCCAACACGTATTTTGGGGGGACACAATTCAATTCATAACAGACACCATTACATATATTATTTCTGTAATCCTTGTAACAAACCTATACAGTATTACTATTGTTGTTTCCATTTTATAGGTAAAGAAACTGAGGAATAGAGAGATTAGGTAACTTGCCTAAGGATGCATGGCCGAGCCTCAAACCCAGGTTTGTGTGACTCCAAATCAGAGCTTCTGCCAAGACAGAAAGAAAAGCAGAAGCTCCAGACCCAAGAGATTTCCAAGAGGGTGTAGCTGCTGGAGTTCCCACAGGACTCCATATGGAAGGAGCTTCCATCCCACATCTTCTCCCTGAACTCTGGGGACAGGTCCAGCAGTGCCACCTTCTAGTGTAGGCTCTATGGCTCTGGGGTCAGACAGAGCTGGGTTCTTTGCCACCTCGAGCTAATTTACCTAAACTCAGTTACCCCATCTAAAAACTGGAGCCAATCATATCTATTGCTAATTTTATCTCATGTGAAAAGTTGGGCAGGATCTGACCCCATCTAGACATCTACCTTGACTGTCACTCCACATAGGTCTTCAGTCCTAAACCGTTGTGTTTTTTACTCTTTACATCCCCTCTCCCTGTTTTTGTCTCTTTAACTCAAGGTTCTGTGAGAGATGCTTGGTGTGGAGGAAAGCCATTCTGACCCTTGCTCCCTCAAGCCTCCAATATAGGAGAAGCTCCAGCTGCCAACCCAAGGCACAGTCACTGTTACGGATTGAACTGTGTCCCCCAAAAATGTGTGTCAACTTGCTAGGCCATGATTCTCAGTTTTGTGTGATTGTCCTCCATTTTGTGATCTGATGGACTTTTCCTGTGTATTGTAAATACTAATCTCTGCCTGTGGTTAGTGAGGCAAGATTGTTGTTGTTGTTGTTGGTTAGGTGCCGTCAAGTTAGTTTCGACTCACAGAGACCCTGTATACAACAGAACAAAACGCTGCCTGGTCCTTCGCCATCCTCACAATCATTGTTATGTTTGAGCACACTGTTGCAGCCCCTGTGTCAATCCATCTCATTGAGGGTCTTCCTCTTTTTTGCTGACCCTTTACTTTACCAGGAAACCCTGGTGGTGTAGTGGTTAAGTGCTACAGCTGCTAACCAAAAGGTCGGCAGTTCAAATCCACCAGGCGCTCCCTGGAAACTCTATGGGGCAGTTCTACTCTGTCCTACAGGGTCGCTATGAGTAGGAATCAACTCGACGGCACTGGGTTTGGTTTGGTTTGGTTTGGTTTCTTTACTTTACCAAGCATGACGTCCTTCTTCAGGGACTGGTTCCTCCTAATAACATGTCCAAAGTACGTGAGGCATCCTCGTTTCTAAGGCAAGATTAGGTTATGTCAAAGAGGATTAGGGTGGAATGCAACACCCTTACTCAGGTCATAGGTATGATCCAGTGTAATGGGGATTTCTGTGGGGTATGGCCTGCATCACCTTTTATCTTACAAGAGATAAAAGGAGAGAGAAGCAAGCAGAGAGGGGGACCACGTACCAACAAGAAAGAAGTGCTGGGAGTGGAGTGCCACCCTTTGGACGGGGCGATGGAGAGGGGAGGGGGTCCCTGCTCTGAGAAGCTCCTAGACCAGGGGAAGATTGATGACAAGGACATTCCCCCAGAATCGACAGAGAGGGAAAGCCTTCCCCTGGAGCTGGTTCCCTGAATTTGGAATTCTAGCCTCCTAAAAAAAAAAAAACAACTTTTTTTTCTTTTAAACTGTGAGAGAATAAATTTCTGTTTGTTAAAGCCATCCACTTGTGATACTTCTGTTATAAAATTAGCAGCACTAAATAACCAAGACAGTCCATAAAGAGGGAACTCAGAGAAGCAAAGAAAACCCCAGGAAGAAAAACCTTTTGCCATCACGTCAACTCTGACTCATGGTGACCCCATGTGTGCCAAAGTAGAACTGTGCTCTGTAGGGTTTTCAATGGCTGATTGTTTTAGATGTAGATCACCAGGCCTTTCCTCCAGGGTGCCTCTGGGTGGACTCAGACCTCCAACCTTTCAGTCAGCAGCTGAGCGTGTTAACAGTTTATGCCAGCCGGGGCCTCCCACAGGAAGAAAAGAATGCTTGAACTTTGGGCTCTTGCCCTCCAATCTCACTCCCTACTAGAGTAGCAACACTGTACATCTCTGTGGATTCCATTTTGTCCTAGTTTTTTTTTTTTTTTTACCAGAAATGTTCCTTTATGGTAAAATAGAAGTTGTCCCTTCCCCAGAAGAACAGCACTTACTCATGGTGGTGGGTCAGGGAGAAATGAGGTCTTGGGTTAAAACACTGACTGGAAGGCCTGGCACCCAATAGCTGGGTCAACCCCTCTGGCCATTGGTTGACAAAAGGCTCGTATCTGGGAGTCAGAGACTTCGATGGACCATCTCTGGCTCAGCCCAGCTCTCTCAGCCTTGCTCCAAGAGTCAGACTATCAGAAACCATCCTTCCTTCCCTGTCTCATGCACGGGGACTCAAGTTCCCTCAAGCCCCAAGATGAAAGGCACATCACTTCCAGGGGGTGCAGTTAACATACGGATTATCTTCTAAGCAGAGTAGCCCTGCAGGCTCATTTGCTTCTCTTTCAAGAGCGTCTCTAAGCAGCCACAGATTCAGCTCTATAGCTCAAGTTAGCTGCACAATTAAACCCACAGCAGCGCATTTATGAGTATAAGACGCCAAGTTTCCCTGCAACGCGTAGCAAGGTACCAGATGCTTTGGAGCAATAGACAAATTGAAATATAGCTTCTCTTTTCTCTCTCTGATGCTAACAGGCAGAACACCTTTCTTCGGTGTATAATTTGGGGAGGGGGTGCTGTAAGATAACTTTGAGTTCATATCACTCCATTGGACTTGGGGACCTGGATGATCCATCTTTGGAGATCTATGCATAACCCAAACCCAAGGGAATGAGATTCTTTGCATGAAGCACAGGGCCACTGTCCCCTTTGTACGAAATAGACAAGGGCATCCCCCTCCAAGTAAACCCGGCTGCCTGGGAAAAAGCTTGGTAAATGGAATGTGGATTTCCCCCTCATTGCCCCTTTGGCAGGACACTCTTGGGTGGAAAACAACTTGCATAGCTCTAAGTAGTAGGCTTAGATGCAGACACTTTTATGCTGCCCAGAAAGTGACCCCTGTTTCAGAGATTAAAAAACAAACTCAAGAACCCAGGAAGAGAGGTACATTTGCTCTACTTTCCTCTGCTGGCTTATATCTCACATTTTAAAGGTGTTACCGTGGCATTGATTCCACTTTTGAATGATGAATCATCACTCATCACAGTCCCAAGTGTTTCTCAGTGATTTTTTGTGTGTGCCTTCAAACCATCCATCCCACTTTGAGGCTCCTGCTCCACCCTTACCATGCCCTTCAGTAGATGACCTTACTCCCTGCAGTCCTTCCATTTCCCACCCGCCTATTTACAAATCCACACGCTCCTGTAGCAGACACCGTCCGTGTTCTGTCTAGGTCCCCTTGGCGTTCAGCCTTATACACTGAGGGCTGTGACTCAACACTAGCCTGCTGGGCCCAAGATGGGCAGGTCAAAATGCTGAAGAGTCAATGACCCTGGAAACAGCCCTCAATCTATAATAGGCAGAAACATGGTGGATAAAAATTCCACTTTCTTATTCTTTAGTTGAGACAACCATAGGGCATATTCCACACTGTCTCCCAGAGTTCCCCAGCAAGTCAGTGGTAACTGACTTGATAACACACCCCTACTGGCTTCCTTTCTGTTCACACCTCCCTTCCCCATTCTCTGGCTTTCCTAAGATCACCACCCATACAAGTTTCTTGCATTCAAATCCTTGTCTCAGTGTCTGCTTCTGGGGGAAAGAAAACCTAGACACTACCCAAACCTTATTGACTATAAAAAGGTATTCAACTGTGTGGACCATAACAAATTATGGATAACATTGGGAAGAACGGGAATTCCAGAACACTTAATTGTGCTCGTGTGGAACCTGTACATTGACCAAGAGGCAGCCGTTCAAACAGAACAAGGGGATACTGCATGGTTTAAAATCAGGAAAGGTATGTGTCAGGGTTGTATCCTTTCACCATACTTACTCAATCTGTATGCTGAATAAATAATCTGAGAAGCTAGACTATATGAAGAAGAACACGGCATCAGAATTGGAGGGAGATTCGTTAACAATCTGCAATATGCAGATGACACAACCTTCCTTGCTGAAGGTGAAGAGGACTTGAAGCCCTTACCGATGAAGATCAAAGACTACAGCCTTTGGTATGGATTATACCTCAACATAAGGAAAACAAAGATCCTCAAAACTGAACCAATAACAAATAAGCAACATCATGATAAATGGAGAAAAGATTGAAGGTGTCAAGGATTTCATTTTACTTGGAACCACAACCAACGCCCATGGAAGCAGCAGTCAAGAAATTTGCATTGGACAAAGCTGCTGCAAAAGACCTCTTTAAAGTGTTAAGAAGCAAAGACATCACCTTGAGGACCAAGGTGTGCCTGACCCAAGCTGCGGTATTTTCAGTCACCTCGTATGCATGTGAAAGCTGGACAGGAAGAAGAATTGATGCATTTGAATTGTGGTATTGGCGAAGAATATTGAATATACCATGAACAGCCAGAAGAATCAACAAGTCTGTCTTGGAAGAAGTACAGCCAGAGTGCTCCTTGGAAGCAAGGATGGCAAGACTTCGTCTCATGTACTTTGGACATGTTACCAGGAGGGGCCAGTCCCTGGAGAAGGACATCATGCTTGGTAAAGTAAAGGGTCAGTGAAAAAGAGGAAGACCCTCAATGAGATAGACTGACACAGTGGCTGCAACAGTAGGCTCAAACACAGCAACGATTGTGAGGATGACACAGGACTGTGCAGTGTTTTGTTCTGTTGTGCCTGGGTTTGCTATGAGTCAGAAGTGATTCAACGGCACCTAACAACAACTTAAACTCCTCACTAGTCTTCTTCATCCCATTCAAGGCTGATTAACCAGCCTGTCCCCTTAGATCCACCTACGATTTCATAAAGACAAGGGCTACTTTTCAAGAACTTCTTCAGCTTGTCTACTGCATCAGATCCCACTGGCCATTTGCTCCTTCTGGAAGCTATATTATCCCTTAGTTTCTACTTCATAATAATGTATTAGTTAGGCTATAAATTCAGCCAAATTAACAGTGGCTTAATCAAGACAGAAGTTTATGTATCTTTTAACTAGAGAGACAGTCCAGGGCTGGCATGGTGAATCTGTTAGACAAAATCAACCAGGGATCCAACCCGTCTATCTTGTTGCTCCACCAACCCTGGGGTGTTCTCATCTGCATTTTCCCACGTGGCTCACCAGGAAGCAGAGTGGAGAAGTCGGTTGGGGTGAGGGTACATACAGAAGTTGTACACATCACATCTGCTCACATCTGATTGGTTTAAACACATGGCCACACTTAGCTGCAAGGGAGGCTGTGAAATGCAGTCTTTACCTGGGTGTGTATGTGCCTAGCTAAAACGGGGTTATTTTACTACTATTGAAGAAGGAAGTAATGGGTTTTAGGGGACAAACAAGTTCTCATCCTTTCTCATACTGTTTCTTTGGAGTCTTCTGTTTGAATCTCCGTCTTCTGAATTCCCCTTAAGCTTTTATATTTGCAGGATTCTCTCATCACTCACACTCTGTTTCTAGGAGAACCCTCCACATCCACAGTTTCAAATCCTCCTCCATGCTGCAACTCCCACATCCAACCCTCAAGGTCAGCCTTCTTTTTTGAGCTTTTGACTTGGATTTCCTAATGCCTACTCTAAATTATCTCCTAGATATCCAAAACGATCCTCAAATTCAACCATCAAAACCTGAACTGGTTGTTTCCTCCTGTCCCTCACTGAACTTATCCTCTCAGATTCTCTAACTTGGTGCGTCTCAGTTCTCCTCCTTTAGCCCTTGGAGTCAGAAACCTGAGAGTCACCCTAGATTTTCCACATACACATCTAACTCTCCCTCTCCAACCACATGGTAACTTCAAACCATGTTATTCCAATTATATTGCAAAGGCTTCCAAACATGTCTCCTTGACTGCAATTATCTGCCTCTTCCACTCTCTCCACCACACCACCACCAGGAGTCCAGTTTGTTGGACCATGTTCACACTGTAAATATGCTTTTTCAGTCTACATGGTGTTTTAAAATCATTAGATGCCAACATTTAAAAATTTAACTATTGACGTAAAAACACATTTTCATATTCAAACCTGTATAGCAGCAGTTCCTAGAGCTGAGGAATAGCTGCCTCATTATGATGGAGGATGTGTTCTCCAGTTCCCCAAGAACCAACTCAAAGGACTTCACTCATTTATATCATCTGCCTGGCCCCTGTAGGCATTTGAGTTTGCTGCCTCTGTTCTAAAATGAGAATTCGATCCTGTTATAGCAGTGCTATGAATCCTACAATGGCTACCTATCAACTACCAGCTATAGATCAAACTCTTAAGGATGCCATGAAAGAGTCCTTATCTGCTGCCCATCCCAGTCTTCATCCTCTTCCCCCACCTGCTGCCTCATATTCACCTTTCATTCTTGCCACTCCCTCAAGCTGTCAGCTTCCCTAGAATAACACATGCATACTCACATACTATGCCTTCGTATCTGCCTCTCCTTCCTGGAATGCTCCTCTTTGTCCTTTTGGTAAATTCTTACTCATCTTCAAGTTCAACATCTTCTCTACAGGAAGTCTTCTCACACTCTGTGGAGTAGAGTTAGGTGCCATCCCTTCATCTGGTCACTCTCATCATACTTTCAATGCATTCGCTCCTTTAGCATTTCTCCTTGTTTTATAACTTTTTTCCCCCTTGGCTAGATTATACCCATTGCCATCGAGTTGATTCTGACTTACAGCGACCACACAGGACAGAGTAGAACTGCCCCATAGAGCTTCCTAGGCCGTAATCTTTATGGAAGCAAGCTACCACATCTTTCTCCTGCTGAGTGGCTGATGGATTCCAACTGCCAACCTTTCGGT
The DNA here is from genome assembly GCF_030014295.1 of Loxodonta africana. Classification (NCBI taxonomy): domain Eukaryota; kingdom Metazoa; phylum Chordata; class Mammalia; order Proboscidea; family Elephantidae; genus Loxodonta; species Loxodonta africana. The sequence continues at coordinate 79,209,632 of NC_087353.1, forward strand.
TAGGAGCCGAGTGCTTAACTACTGTGCCACCACGATTCCTTTGGCTAGATTATAAAAACTCCTTAATTAAGGCAGAAAATTTGGTCTCAGCACCAAGGGCAGTTAAATGCATAAACTAGTTGTTAGCTGCAATTGAGTCAGCCCCGACTTACGGAGCCCCCATGCACAACAGAATGAAACCCTGCCTGATCCTGTGCCATTCCCATGATCAATTGCTGATCAGATCATTGTGATCCATAGGGTTTAGTTCTCATTAAATATTGAATGAACTAGTTGATGAAACTGTACAAAAACCACTGCATCATGAAAATCAAAATCAACCCATCTTATTTTAAGCTCTGGCACAGATATGTCTACCTGAAAATGCACACACAAAAAGCTGGGCGTGCGTGCACACGCACACACAAACACATACATCACTTCCTGAAAATAGACACATAAGTCAGCACAGAGAACAATAAAACCTTCTGGCTTTTAACACTTTGGGTGGTAAATTTACAACCCAAATCAAACTTAGGGACAAAGGTAACAAGTGGTGAAGCAGGGTGGGTGGGGCATTATTACACTGTGCACACCTGGGCAGTGTGCTAACACCTTATACACGTTTCATCTAATCCTTACAAGGGCCATGCAAGAAATGTAATACTTTATCCATTTTATATGTGTGGAAACTGAGACTCAGAAATTGCCCAGTGTGCCCCACTTGCTATGTAGCTGAGACTGGGTAACAACCCAGGCCCCTGTTTTTCACTATATTAAAATAGTTTCCCCTGGGGACTGTGCTTTATAAATTCAACAGGTTTGTACCACAACTAGGAGGTGGGATGAGACTTGAGATTTTGGGGAATTGCCTCTAACTTTTTCTGGGAAATAATAGACTTTTGAAAAAAAAAATTCTTTACAAATAAAGTAATATTAAAACAGACTAAAGAGCTGCCTTTGGAACAATGACTAATCTTAGGTTTGATGTCAAGATATGATAATTAAATTGTGAATACCTTCTTCCGTTTCAAGATTCTTAGTATTATAAAGAAAAACCCATGTATCTACCATGACAATTCTATACAGTAAAAAAAAGGCTTCTGATATCCAAGACCTCCTTGTTAGTCAAAACATTACTTTCACATAATGCTTAGTTAAATAATAACTGCTTACATTTCTGTGACAGCCCACCCCTTGCAAAATGTTCAACTACATGAGATCCTATTTGATAATCACAGTAATAATCAGACCGTAGGGTTTTCTAATGAGATTTTCTCTTTAAAGGAGCCTTGCTTTATGGTTTGTTTGTTTTTTTTTTTTCTTTGAAACCATTGAAATGTAGACCATAGTAGAATCACATTTCCTTTTAGGGGATTTAATAAGCAAATTATTTATAAACTTAACACAGAGAATAACAGGAATATTCTTTGAGACTTTTTTTCCCCAAGTCGTTAAAGAGTTCCTTAAAGAGATCTCAGCCACATACATCTTTCTGCAATAGGTGACCTACTCACCACTGCCCTTCAAATACCCAACCAGCTTCTGTCAAGTTGATTCTGTCTCATGGCAACCCCATGTGTGCAGAGCAGAACTGTGCTCCACAGGGTTGTCAAGGCTGAGATCTTTCAGGAGCAGATTGCCAGGCCTTTCTTTGAAGGCTCCTCTGGGTGGGCTCAAAACTGGTTAGCAGTCAAGCACTTAACCGTTTAAGGTCATCCAGGGCTCTCACTGCCCTCACAAGGATGTTATTTCTCCCTCTGGATCTTCTAATGAGAAAGCATATGTGTCTTTTTTTCGTTAACATTTTTATTGAGTTCTTACCAAGCACCAGGCACTGTGCACAGTACATTTTCTTATTTAATTTTCATCCATTCTCACATTTAATTATTACAATACTCTTAGGAAACAGGCATCGTTATTGGCCCCATTTAACAGCTGAGAAAACTGAGACCTAGTGAGGTTAAATAACTTATAATTGACTTGATGGCAATGAGTTTGGTATTTTTGGTTTATGATTACCCAGTTAAGGGGTGATCAAGCAGAATTAGAAACCATGTTGGACAGACAGTCCATGGGTTTAACCATTAACTACTGTGCCCTTCTAATTTTGAAGAGCTATCAGTTCACCTACTGCTTGAGCAATGCCTGGCCGTGGGTTAAGCAAAAGTTAGGCTTTGCTGTTAAATTCCCCAGGCATTCAGCACCTTGCTGGAGGCACTAATATGTAGAAGAAATCACCTGTGTTTAACAGGAAAGGGCCAGAGTTTGCTGACATGTTTAGTTAATCCACATGGAGATGGCTGATGAGGATTCTGGTTAATTAGTTTTGGAATTTTAAAAAATGAGCAGATGTGCCACGGTAAAATGCATTTTACTTCCTGAGCCCTGGGGGAAAGCACTGGGTATGTTCTGTGGCTGTGTGTACTTACATGTCTTGATTGAACATTCAGCAGCATGTTTTGCAAGACTCAGGTATCCTGGCTTTGTTCCAACATGGGTAATTACATCAGCTTCAATTCTCCCTACAGTCTCAGGCAGGTACAAAGTTAATAATAGTAACTACAGCTGACAAACACCTACTACGCACCAGCCAACACACTAGGAAACCTTCCTGCGTCATCTTCAATTCTTACCACCATCCTCCAGGGTAAGTTTTATTTTATCACCTCTAATGGGGAAACTGAGGCTCAGAGAGAGGTTAAGTGATTTGCCCAAGGTCACATACTCGTAAGTGGCAAAACAGAGATTCTTACTTGGATAAGCCTGGCTCCAAAGCCTCTATTTTTCCCCCTTCTGCACTCTTCATTTGAAAAAAAATAAAAATGCACTTGCCAAAAAAGTCAAAGATACCAAAAGAATGTACAATGAAAAATGAGTTCCTTCAAGCCCTTGGTCCTCCAGATGCCCTTCCCAGATGACCAACTGATTCGTGTTCTTGTGTATCATCCGAATATTTTATGCATATTCTCCTTATTTTCTCCTTGATGTTACTGTTATAAGTTGACTGAAATGGACTTTAACTGTGCTGAAGTTTACTATTTAGAATTTATAAGAGCATTGAGAGCGAAGTGGTGAATGGTTTCATACGCATATCAAAGAACAGGGTGTTCAGCACATCCTTCAGGAAAAGCCATCAAGAACAGCAATGATATATTTTTACATAGCGTGGAGAGAAGTAGAGGATATCAGAATATCATAAGGTAACTTATGCCCTTCCTTTTGCTATCCAAGTGTCCGCACACACGTGCACACACATAGGCAAGTCATCGTCTAACCAAAGAATTTTCTAGCTTCTGTTTTTACCTACTAATATAACACCAGCATTTACCCCATGTCTTAAATATTTTCTAAAATTTTATTTATAATCTCAGCATAGTACCCCCACTGAATGACTCTAGATAATCTAGATAATATTGGGTAAAAGACCAGACTTACAGGTCTGATAGAGACTGGAGAAATCCTGAGAGTATGGCCCCTGGACACCCTTTTCACTCAGTACTGAAGTCATTCCTGAGGTTCACCCTTCAGCCAAAGATTAGACAGGCCCATAAAACAAAATGAGACTAAATGGGCACACCAGCCCAGGGGCAAGGACAAGAAGGCAGGAGGGGACAGGAAAGCTGGTAATGGGGAATTCAAGGTGAAAAGGGGAGAGTGTTGACGTGTTGACATGTCATGGGGTTGGCAACCAATGTTGCAAAACAGTATGTGTATTAATTGTTTAATGAGAAACTAATTTGCTCTGTAAAGCTTCATCTAAAGTACAGTTTAGAAACAAAGATAATGTTGGGTACATTTAGGTTGTTTCTATTATTTCACGGCTTTAAATAAATAATACTGTGACAAGCATCCCTATAACATACATCTTTCTACGACCATTTTATTATTTCCAGAGGATAAATTTTGGAAGGTACCTGCCATAAAATTTAAACTTATTTACAATCCTAGCATGGTATGACAGTGCACGTTTCTCTGCACCAAGCATAACACTGAGTATTACTTCTAAAAAGTAGTTTTTAACTTTGTGATAGGTGAAAAACGCTTTCTCATTTGGAATTAATTTGTATTTCTTTGCTTTCTAGTGAATTTGCATGTTTTGCAAATGGTCCGTCTTCTTTTTGGCATTGTTTATGTCCTTTCCTAGGCTTTCTGTTGGGAATATTTTCTTATTGATTTGTAAGAACTCTTTATGTATTAAAGATATTAAATATTTATGGAAGGCAGTTTGTCTTTTGAATTCTTTTTCTGTTCATGAAAAAATTTTTTTTGCTTACAAAATTTTTTAAAATTACATGATCACATCTAAAGTCTTTTTCTTTTCTTTCTTTGGTATCATGGTTATCAAACATATATATTATGCTCATATTTTAATATATTACTTCACTTTTTTCCAATATTAAATTATTTCACTTGCCTTGAATTAATATTGTGAAGTGTGAATGAGGAAACCTAACTCCATATTTTTCCAGATAATTAGCTAATTATCTCAACAAAATAATTCTTAATCTCAAGAATCTATAATTTCCCAGTTGATTTGAAATGCCACTTTTATCGTGCATTTTTCACATAGTTGTACTTATTTCTATATTTTGTAGTCTTGTCTATTAATCTATTTGCCTGTTCCTGAACCAGAACCAAACTGTTTTAATTATTGCATCTTTAGAATATATTAATATGTGATATTGCAATTTCCTCTCCATGACTCTTCCTTCTAACAAAATGCATTGGCTCATATCATTAATTTATTCATCCAAAAGAAACTTCATAATTATTATGTCAAATTCAATTTTAAATCCCCTTGGGATTTGCTTTAGAATTACACTGATTTATAGATTAATTTGAGAAGAATTGATGTCTTTCTAATATTAAGATTTCCTATCTCTCTATTTAATAAAGGTTTAATTGAACTGTCTATAAATTATAGAACAATATTAAACATTTATTGTGTTAGCAGGCATTTTTATCTTGCCTGGACTTTAATGAGACTCATAGCCTGGAGGCTACGAGCACAGGCGCAGAGTGAAAACACTTGAGCTTACCAGACCTACTGGACTGGTTGAGACTGGAGGGCTCCCCAAGACTACTGCCCTGAGATACTCAGTCACCTTGTAGCTAAATAACAAATTGACTCAAAAAATAGTGAATATCACCTGTGAGTACCGTGAGCCTTTAAAAAATCACCTATATGAGACCAAATGGTCAACAATTACTTTAAAACAAAGACGAGAGTATAAGGAGGCAGGGAAACTAGATTCATGGAAATGGAAGAACCAGAACCTGAAATAACCAGAATGTTCACGCATCATGAAGGACGTAACCAATGTCACTGAACAACTTGTGTAGAGCTGTTGAATGGGAACCTAAACTGCTGCATAAACTTTCACCAAAAACACATTAAAATATTATGAAAAACAAAACAAAAAAACACTTGAATTTATATCTTGGCTTCACCACTCAGTACCTGTGGGTCCTTGGGCATTTTATTCCTCTGTGCCTAATCTCCTTATGTGAATAATAAGGTTAATAGTCATACCTACATAACATAATACACACGAAGACACTTAGAGTCTTGCTTACCACCTGCTTTTCAGTAAATGTTAACTATTGGTATTATCTCATCCCTCAGTATGGTAGTACCTGTGAGTTTGAAAGGATTCCCTGGACGGTACAAAATGGTTAAGTGCTTAACCACTAACTGAAAGGTTGGTGGTTGAAGCCCATTCAGAGATACCTGGGAAGGAAGTCCTGGCGATCTGTTTCCAAAAGGCCACAGCCATGAAAACGCTGTGGAGCTCAGTTCTACTCTGCAACATACGCAGTTGCCATGAGTCAGAAAGTCGAATCAACTTGTCAGCAACTGGTTTGGTTTTCCTTTCTTTTTTTTTTTTTTTTTTTTCATTTGGTGTGTTTGAGAAATTCTTTTTTATGCCAAGGATGCAACCTTCCTGGTTTCCTAAAGCTTTTTTTTTTTTCTTTCTTCTTCTTTTAATTAATAATGGATGTTCAACTTGCTAAATGCCTTTTTAGAATCTATTGAAATGATAATTTTTTCTTTTGACCTATTTCTGTGCTGAATTATTAGATGTAATTATTAGATATAATGATATTGATCTCAGTGGAACTTGGCAGCTTTTCCTTTAATAAATTGTGCCTTGGTAGAATGAGGTATTGGTGGTCCAGTAGTAGAATTCTCGTCTTCCGTGCAGGAGACCAGGGTTCAATTCCTGGCCAACGCACCTCAAGCACAGCCACCACCTGTCTGTCAGTGAAAGCTTGCGTGCTGTTAGATGCTGAACAGGTTTCAGCAGAGCTTCCAGATTAAGACGGACTGGGAAGAAAAGCCTGGCGATCTACCTCCAAAAATCAGCCAGTGAAAACCCTATGGATCACAACAGTTCAATCCGCAACTGATCATGGGGATGGGAGAGGACAGGGCAGTGTTTTGTTCCGTTGTGCATGGGGTTGCCAAGAGTCACAGCCAACTTGATGGCAACCAACGCCACCTTGGTAGATACTACTCACAATCTTGACTGGTCTATTTCTCTTGAGAGGGATCCTCTCATTGTCTGCCTAGGCTAGATAAGCCTACCTGCCAGAGTTCTGGAATGGTGTTTAACCCCACTCTTTGCTGTGCCTAGACGGAGCCTGGGGGCTCCCTGGTTCAATATCTCCAAAGGATAAACTCCTCTGTTCTGCCCCAGTAGGAGCAAGGAAGCAGGACGGAGGCCAGGCTGTAGGGTTGGGGAGAGGCAGAAAATCTCCCTGCTTCTTCTAGAGGCCTCTGACATTAACTCTGCTTTTGCCTGCACCTCTCATCCCCACCAGAGTCCTTGGTGCCTTAAATTCCTGAACTCTGGGGAGATTCTGTGGCAAGAGTCCACTTTCTCCTGGCTGGCATTCTGCCCCTACTCCTAGCCACTTCAATGTCAGCTTTCTCCATTCTTTTAAGTCCATTACCCCTCATAAGTCAGCCTCCCTTCTTCCAGAAATATGCCTACATTTATTATCTGCCAACATCTCTTTGCTCTTCGATTTTGATCTGTGAAGCTTATTCCCTATAGTATCAACTTAGCGGTGACCTAGGAGGGAGTGGAGATGAGCACTGAGTTTCATCCACCACGTTATACAGTACTTTTGACTAGTCTGTCTGTATTGTGAATTGGGCCCTTTATCAATATTAAATTATTCCCTTTGTCTCATTTAATGTCTTTTGCCTTGGATTCTACTTTATCTGGTATTAATGTCAGGACTCTAGCTTTCTTTACACTGGCATTTTACTGATGTATCTTAACGTCTCCATTTTCAGAAAAAATGCTCTGTATTTTGTTTTGTGGAGGTCTTGTGATCACAGATATGGTTGGGGTTTATTTCAGAATGCAAAATCTCTATTGCTGTCATTTAAAAATTCATGCTGCTTTGCCTATTTCTAATAATTTTTAATATTAATAAAATGAGTCCCACTTCTGTCATCTTGCTCTATAATTTTTGGATTTTTCTTGCATTCTTTTTCTGTTATATGAGCTGCGTTTTATATTTTCCAGCATTTTGGAAGATATATGCCTTGCTTTGACTTCTTCAATTTGTATTTCTCTAATTAATTCTCTATTAATTTCTCTAATAGAGTAAATCAGTAGACAGTATCTTTTGGTAAAAAATCTTGTGTACTCTACAACAAAAAGACAAATAACCCAATTAAAAAATGGGCAAAGAAAATGAACAGACACTTCACCAAAGAAGACATTCAAGCAGCCAATAGACACATAAGGAAATGCTTGTGATCACTAGGCATTAGAGAAATGCAAATCAAAACCACAATGAGATACCATCTCACGCCCGGCATTACTGGCACAAATAAAAAAAAAACAGGAAAAAACAAATGTTGGAGAGGCTGTAGGGAGACTGGAAGTCTTAGGCACTGCTGGTGGGAATGCAAAATGATACAACCATTTTGGAAAATGATATGGTGCTTCCTTAGAAAGCTAGAAATAGAAATACCATATGATCCAGCAATCTCACTCCTAGAAATATATCCTAGAGAAATAAGAGTTGCCACAGAAATAGACATACCCGCAGCCATATTCACTGCAGCATTGTTTGCAATAGCAAAAAGATGGAAACAACCAAGATGCACTTCAACAGATTAATGGATAAACAAACTATGGTACATATACACAGTGGAGTATTATGCCATGATAAATAACAATGATGAATCTGCCAAGCATCTCATAACATGGATGAATCTGGAGGGCATTATGCTGAGTGAAATAAGTCAATCACAAAAGAAGAAATATTGTATGAGACCACTACTGTAAAAACTCATGAAAAGGTTTACACAAAAATAATCTTTGATGGTTACAAGGGAGGGGAGGAGTGGGGATGGAAAAACACGATAGATAAGTGGTTACTGTGGTGAAGAGTAAAACAGTACATAATACTGGGGAGCCAGCACAACCTGTACAAGGCAAGGTCATGGAAGCTCTATAGCCACATCCAAACTCCCTGAGGGACCGAATTGCTAGGCTGAGGGCTGTAGGGACCGTGGTCTCAGGGAACATCTAGCTCAATTGGCATAGCATAGTTTATAAAGAAAATGTTTTACATTCTACTTTGGTGAGTAGGTCTTAAAAGTCTATGAGCAGCCATCTAAGATACTCCACTGGTCTCACCCCTTCGGGAGCAAGGGAGAACGAAGAAAACTGAAGATACAAGGGAAAGATTAGTCCAAAGGACTAATGGACCACATCTACCACACCCTCCACCAGACTGAGCCCAGTACAGGTAGATGGTGCCCAGCTACCACCACTGACTGCTCTGACAGGGATCATGATAGAGGGTCCCAGGCAGAGCTGGAGAAAAATGTAGAACAAAATTCTAACACACACAAGGCCAGACGTACTGGTCTGAAGGAAACTGGAGAAACCCCAAGGGTATGGCCCCTGGATATGCTTTTAGCTCAGTAATGAAGTCGCTCCTGAGGTTCACCCTTCAGCCAAAGATTAGACAGGCCCATAAAACAAAATGGGACTAAAGGGGCACACCAGCTCAGGGGCAAGGACTAGAGGGCAGGAGGGACAGGAAAGCTGGTAATGGAGAACCCAAGGTCGAGAAGGGGGGAGCGTTGACATGTCATGGGGTTGTTAACCAGTGTCATAAAACAGTATGTGTACTAATTGTTTAATGAGAAACTAGTTTGTTCTGTAAACATTTATCTAAAGTACAATTAAAAAAATAAAATAGAAGCTAAAAAAAAAAACAAAACTTGTGTGCTTTACTCTGCCCCTCTCTTCCTTCTTCCTCTACTGCTAGCTTACTAGTTTTTGTTCATTTAATCTGAGATTTTGGGTTTAATTTATCAAATTATTTATTATTATGCTGTTGTGTGCTGTCAAGTCTATTCTGACTCATAGCTAGCCCATGTGACAGAGCAGAACTGCCCTATGGGCTTTCCTAGGCTATAATCTTTACAGGAGCAGATTACCAAGCCTGGAGCCACTAATGGGTTCGAATCACCAACCATTCAATTAGCAGCTGAGTGCTTTAACTATTGCACTATGAGGGCTCCTACTAATTATTATACCCCCCTTTTAAAGAATAATTCTTGATATTAGAAGCTAATAGTTGGACTCAGCTTTTTGTTTAATGCTAGTCACTGTCCTTCCACACAAGTCTTCCCCATTCTCGAGTTCCTTCACACCATTGCTCAGGCAGTTGCTTTTCTTTTCCAGGCACTTCCTGGAGAGCAAACTGGAATGTTTTCCGTGGTGTCACATGTCTTATAGGGCTCTTCTTTTGCCTTCACAAGCAGATTGGCTAAATATTAAATACTGGGAGTCACAATTTTTATTCTCCAAAACTCTGTAGATAATAATCTGTGTTTCTCTTGCATTTAATGTTGCTGGAAAGTCCTTGTCTGGCCTGCTTTTATAGAAAAATATTTGGTTTGTTTGCTTTATCAGTCCTGTGTACCTATAATGTTTACAGAACTTTGGTGTTTTACCTGTAATTTAGAATGTTTGCCCTGATGCATATATGTATAGGTAGATGATGGATGGATGGGTGGGTGGGTGGATGAGTGGATGGGTGGGTGGATGGGTGCGTGGATGCATGGGTGCATGGATGGATGCATGGATAGATACATAGATAGATACATGAATGTGGGATTTATTTTGTTAGGACTAAGCTAGTCTTTTCAATCTGCTCATATAGTGATTTTATAGCTCTAGAAATGTCTCTTTTGTGAAATCTTTGCCTATAGGTTCTGTCCGATTTGTTTCAGGTTTCCTCTTCAATAACATCATCAGACTACATGTTGCCTCTTAATACTCTGTCTTCCATGTCCCCTTCTCTCTCACTTCAGATTTGTTTGCTCTGATTTTTCCTTTCTATGTCACAAATTCTACTTTGGAGTCCCTGGGTAGTGTGTGCGTTTAAGGCACTCGGCTATGCCTCTGCAAAATATAAAAGCAAAGAAAGTCCTGGCAGTCAACTTCTAAAAACTCAGCCATTGAAAACCCTATGGTGCACAGTTCTACTCTGACACACATGGGGTCACCATGAATCGGAATTGACTAGACAGCACCTGGTTTAATTCTACTCTTTGCTGCTGCCAGTATGGATATAAATTTGCTAATGCAAGTTGTTATGGATTGAATTATGTCCCCCCAAAAATGTGTGAATCAGTTTGGCTGCACCATGATTCTTGGTATTGTGTGATTTTCCTATATGTTGTAAATCCTGCCTCTATGTTGTTAATGAGGGAGGGTGGGCAGCAGTTGTGTTAGTGAGGCAGGACTCAATCTACAGGACTGGACTGTGTTTTGAGGCAATCTCTTGAGATATAAAAGAGAGAAGCAAGCAGAGAGAAGGGGGGACCTCATACCACTAAGAGAACAGTGCCAGGCGCACAATGTATCCTTTAGATCCAGGTCCCTGCGCAGAGAAGCTCCTAGTCTGGGGGAAGACTGATGAGAAGGCCAACAGAGAGAGAAAGCCTTACCCTGGAGCTGATACCCTGAATTTGGAATTTTAGCCTACTTTACTGTGAAGAAATAAATTTCTCTTTGTTAAAGCCATCCACTTGTGGTATTTCTGTTATAGCAGCACTAGATGACTAAGACATGTGTTTAGGTTCTCTGCAGTACCATCTTACCTCATCCTCACCCCATTTTTTTCTCACCCTATTGTATTTTCATGTCATCCTGTTGTCTTTTATCTCAGCCTACACTCACCTCTTGACCTTCTGCTCAAACGTGTCCTCCAGGGTTTCTGTGACTACTCCATCTAAAGTAGATCCCTTCATTATGCTTCTTTTCTTATTTTTCTTCACCACAAGTGCCAACTATATATTTATTTATTCACCTGTCATCTCCCCCACTAGACCAGAGGCTCCATGAGGGCAATTACTACACCTATTTTATTTATAGCCATGACCTCAGTACCTAGCACTATGTGTGGAAAACAGTAGGTATTTAATAAATACTTGTTGAATGAGTATATGGCCACATTACTCTGATTTGGATTCCCTTTGGCCATACCAATATTGTTTAGAGCCAGGAGTTCCCAAATTTTGTCACTGAAAACCAAACAAAAAAACGTGGTGCTGCCAGGTGGATTCAAACAACCAACCTTTAGGTTAGTAGTCAAGTTCAAATCGTTAGCACCACCTTGGGAACTTAGTCATTGAAGAAGCCCCTTTTTGCCATATCCGCATGTCATTTTTACCACTATTTACTTAATATTTGTCTTTAGATCAATTCACTGCCTATTTAAGCCTCATCCTAATCAATAAAATCTGTTAAATAAATGTGATGTCCTAGTTCCGATTTTCTAAAATATATGAAAATAAACACACAACTGTAAACAATGTAAATTTCATGCGTGAACCATTTGTGCATTACAAATGATTACCAAAAACCAAAAACTCACTGCCTTCGAGTCGATTCCAACTCATAGCGATCCTGTAGGACAGACTAGAACTGCCCCATAGAGTTTCTAAGGAGCGCCTGGTGGATTCAAACTGCTGATCTTTTGGTTAGCAGCTGTAGCTCTTAACCACTACGCCACCAGGGTTTCCTACAAATGAAAAGCCACTGCATTTGGGGAAATCCCTTCTAAAGAGCTCAGGCTGCCACATTTCCTCCAGGAGCCCATGTCTTATTGACGTAGGCTTGGATTCATTACCATCTTATGCAATCGACAAGCAAAGTCTTTGGTGAGCATGGTTCCTTCTTTTTTGCCTGCCTGTGATGGGATGGGAAACCCTGGTGGTGTAGTGGTTAAGAGCTATAGCTGCTAACCAAAGGGTCAGCAGTTCAAATCCACCAGGCACTCCTTGGAAACCCTATGGGGCAGTTCTACTGTGTCCTGTAGGGTCCCTATGAGTCAGATTGACTTGAAGGCAATGGGTTTGTTTGTTTTTTAATGATGGGATGAGGAGTCCTGGTGGGGCAATGGTTAAAGTGTCGGCAGTTCAAATCCACCAGCCTCTCCTTGGAAACCCTATGGGGCAGTTCTACTCTGTCAATTACTACACCTATTTATTGCCTATTAATTGTTGAGTAAGGATTGACTTAACAGCAATGGGTTTATGATGGGATGGGAGTCCTGGTGGTACAGTGGTTAAGATATAGGGCTGATAACCAAAAGGTCGGCAGTTCGAATCCAACAGCCGCTCCTTAGAAACCCTATGGGACAGTTCTGCTCTGTCCTATAGGACTGCTATGAGCTGGAATCAACTCAATGGCAATGGGTTTGGCTTTTTTTTTTTTTTTTCTGGTTTATGATGCTATAGCACAGTGTCAAGGACTAAAGATATGACAGTCAGTAAGACAGATGTCATCTCTGCTCTTCCCGATGAGCCTACAAGCTAGTTGGGGAAAAGGATAATAGATAAACAGATACGCAAGATAATTACAGGTTGTGCTTAGAGCTACAAGGGAAATAAGCCATGGGGGTATAGAGAGTGACATTTGAGAGTGGTGACATTGGATCTGAGACCTAAGGGTAAGAAGGATTGAGCCATAGGAAGAGCCAGGGGAAAGTGCTCCAGGCAGGAAGAACAGCAAAGACCTAGAGACAGGAAAGGGTAGAACTAAGGGATTCAAGAGTGTCTGCTGGTTCATCTAGTTGGGTGTTACGAATGCCTTCCAGAACTGAAAAGCTGAGCTGGGCTCTTCTACACCATAGCCTGGGCATGAAAACAAATCTTTACAGTTAGGCAGACCTTGGACCCTGCAGAAGTATTGGTGATCCTACAACCATACCTGCATCTTTGGGCACATTGGAGGCCAAGATGTTATTTGAGCAGCAGATTTCCCAGTGCATTGCCCCACAACATTGCCCACTTCTCTCCTTACTCCCTGCATGATCAGAAAGCCAACAAACCCCTGATAACCCTTTGAAACCATGCAGCTTAATGTATTCTGCAGGTGACAAAATGGAGAGCACTGCTATCGCTGGTTAATTTCTCCAAGAGAGGCAACAGGGAATTGCAGAGGAGCCCTGGTGGCACAGTGATTAAGAACTGGGCTGCTAACCAGAAAGTCGGCAGTTCGAATCCACCAGCCGATTCTTGGAAACCCTATGGGGCAGTTCTACTCTATCCTATACGGTCGCTATGAGTCGGAATAGACTCAAGGCAACGGGTTGAAAAGTTTTCGCTCCAACAGCTGCAGTTAGACCACCTACCACCAGGGGGCACTATTATGCTACAGAAAGTGGGGTAGGTTTGTGACACTCATCCCTGCAAAGCTGTCAGTAGCCCCTGGGGACTCTGGAGTGTGAGGTTGGACAGTGGGGTGTCAGAAAATGAAAGAAATTCCTGGCTCACCTAATCATTGGCTGGGGCGTTTGCACATGCCTGGAAAGTGTTCAGAACTGGTGGGGACTGACAGCTCCTGAGAGTGGATCACTGCAGCAGGTGGTGGAGGATGGGGTCTCTGGACAAAGCAGACAACACTGGAAGGTAGAGATGGAGGTGCACAGATTGCACAGGAGCACAGGCATCAGAAGGCCACCGGGTTGACCAGCTCCACCCTATAGCATCTTCCGCTAGAGTGTCCTCCCACACGGCCTGGTGCTGGTCAGTGTGGAAAACGTGTGTTTGTTAGCAAGACAGTAAGGGTGTTCCAGTCTAATGGCTTCTCTGATCTCTATGAAGATGCAAGACAGGTTCATCTGCTGAGAGTGGCAGGAAAGGGCAGGGTTTGATTGTTGGGGGAGAATGGGAAAGGTTTTTGATAGCTGTGCAGAATGGGAGAGCAAGTTGGCCAGAGGAGCGGGGCACTGAAGGGCCCTTTGTGTTGCCAATCAGGGATGTGTAGTGGAACCAAGCAGGTATAGAGAAAGGGCAGTCAGGTCTCCCGGCACCCAGTGCTGGTCAGTAAGCTTCTTTATAGGTCTCTGACCTTTTCAGGGGTGTCCTGCAGGTCCTTATGGATGATCTGTCATTCCACTTGGCAGTGCTGCTTCCAAAATTTCTACACAGGGGAAAGGAGTGGGAGTGGAGATGCATCAAAGGGAGACTTGTCGTGAAGTTGCCTGTGTGTAGCAAGCATGCTGTTTTCACGTAGTTGACTAATTGAGATTATAAGGGGGATAAAAATCCTCTAAGCCACCATTTGGGACCATCACTGCCCCTACGTACAACCTAGCTTCCTGGACATTGGCGTCGCTGGGGAGTGTCACACAAGAGCAAACCGGTTCAGGATGGATGGTAGAAAGTAGAGCCTAGCTAGAGAAAGACACTGAGCAGCTCCCTGCTGCTCTGACCGGGAGTGAGGAGAGCTGTCATGGGTCTTGGGCTGCCTGGGACAGATGTCACAGAGACTGGGTAAGAGAATACCAGTAGGATGTGGTTACAGATTAGACATGGGTGTTATTGGGGCAACTGGTGGATGGTGAGGCCATTAACTGAGACATGAAATAAAACACGAGGGTAGGATGGGCAAGTGAGGATAATGAGTAGAGTCTTAAAAAAAAATTTTTTTTTTTTAGACACATTGGGTTTTACGCATCTGTAGACATTTTATTGTAGACATGGCCACTAAATAGGTGGAAAATCACATTTTTAGTTGGAGAGAGGTTATCCCATTAACCCATTGCCATCCAGTCGATTCCAACTCATAGCGACCCTATAGGACAGAGTAGAACTGCCCCATGGGGTTTCCAAGGCTGTACTGTAATCTTTTCAGAAGCAGGTTGCCACGTCTTTCTTCTAAGGAGCGACTGGTAGGTTCGAACTACTGATCTTTCAATCAGCAGCCCAGTGCTTAACCACCGTACCACTAGGGCTCCTTGGAATGAGGTTAGGGCTGAGAAAATAGATTAAATTTTTAAACAAAGGGCATTGGTGAGATCTCCTAGCTAGGGCTGTAGACTGAGGAGATGACGGGGAGGGGAGGGGAGGGGAGGGGAGGGGAGGGGAGGGGAGGGGAGGGGAGGGGAGGAATAGAAAGGAGAGAACAGAGGTCAGAGCCTGGGGAACCCATACATTTAAGGAATAAGTGGAGAGAGAATAACTGAAAGGTATATGAATGTGCTCAACTGCTAACTCAAAGACTAGATGTTCATGTCCACTTGGAGATGCCTCGGAAGAAAGGCCTGAAATCCTACTTCTAAAAGAGCGGCCATTGAAAACCCTACAGAGCTCAGTTCTACTCTGACACACGTGGGGTCGCCATGAGTTGGAACTGACTCCTCGGCAACAGGTTACTGGTTTTTTTTTAATGAAGAAGGACTGCTAAGAGGGGTGAAAAGGAGACCAAGAGAGTGTGTTCCTGAAGCCAAGAAACAAGTTTCAAGAAGTAAAACCAAAACCCATTGCCACTGAGTCGATTCTGACTCGTAGTGAACTTATAGGACAGAGTCGAACTGCCCCACAGGGTTTCCAAGAAGCGGCTGGTGGATTTGAACAGCTGACCTTTTGGGTAGCAGCCGAGCATTTAACCACTGTGCCACCAAGGCTCCTTCAAGAAGTAGGGTGTGGGCAAATGCCTCAGATGGCACAGAAAGATGAAACCAGGCCGGGGTCAAAGGTGGAATCTGCATTTGGGGTGGGTCAGAGAGAGTCTCTTCAGAGTGGCCATGGGGGTAGGAGCCAGATGCACCAGGTTGAGGAGGAAGGCGAGGTGAGGAAATGGAGACACTGAGCTTTATTTGAAGAGCTTTGGCTGGGATGAAAAGGGAATATATACTACTGTAAAGGGAGAGGGAGAAGGCATGGAGAGAGGGAGAAGGCATAGAGAGATGATTGGCTCTTTTTTTTTTTCTTTTAATGAAAAAACTTGAACTAAAGAGGGACAATCAATCAAATAGATAGAGGAACTCACCAATGGATGGCCGCTTGTGTAGTGTTTTATGGCTTACATGGGACTTCCACGTGTTTATCCAGTTGAGACCTCACAACAGCCAAGTGAAGGGAACTCAGATGCAGATCAGGAAACTAATACGGAAGTTACAAAGCCAAGAATGGAAAAGCTGGGACTCAAATCTGGGTTTTCTGAATTCAAATCATCCATGATCCCGTACTCAACATCAATCAACCAATACCACTGAATGTGAAAAACATTCATTGAGTATCTCATTTGGGTCAGTATCTCCAGGACATCCTGAAGATCTTGCTACCCAAAGTGTGGTCCTTGGGCTGGCAGCATAAGCCTCCCCTCCCAGCTTGTTAACAATGCAGAACCTCAGCCCCACCCCCACCCCACCCCCAAAGACCTACTGGATCAGAATCTGCATTGCAGAAAGATCCCACGTGATTCATATGCACAGTAAGCGTGAGAAGCATTGCCTTGAGGGACCCACTCCCGAAGGAAAGGGAAGGTAAGGAGAAGACACTAAACCGTGCCTGGGAAAGAAGACAAAGGCATGTCGCCCCTAGACGGTGCCCTGATAGTGTCCCGAGGATCAGGCCAGCCACAGACGGGGCCTGAGAAATTGAGGTCCCTTTGCCTGGAAACTTATCGGAGATGTGCCTGTAGCAAGGAAAACATTGATTCCACACCCACGATAGCTCTTCCTCCTTCCTAGCCAAGTTTCTTGAAATAGGAGCTATACGTCTTTGACCTCCCATGCCTTTGCTTCCCGCCCACAACTCAGCTCCTACGAATGCATGTCCTCCCCCTCACGCCATGAAACTATCCCTATCAAGGCGCTCTTCTTTCTAAATAATATCAATGGAAACTTTTGAGAATAGGTTTTTATTAGCTACTTTTTTTCTTAACCAAAAAGGAGACATGCTCCTGGGGAAAAAATAATAATAATTCAATGAGTGCTGAAAGATAAAAAAGTAAAAGTAACATCCCAGTTCACAATCTATCCCCGATCCCTGGAGACTATTTCCCAGAGGTAATCACTGTTAAAGGTCCCTGGGTGACGTAAAAGGTTTGCACTCAACTACTAGCCTAGAGGTTGGCGGTTTGAACGCACGCAGTGGCACCACGGAAGAAAGGCCTGGCAATCAGATTCCATAAAGATTACAGCCAAGAGAACCCTATGGAGCTATTCTACTCTGTAACGTAAGAGGTCACCATGAGTCAGAACTGACTTGATGGCAATGGATTTTGTGTTAACTGTTTACGGTTTATTGTGTATCCTTTTAGAAATGGTTTATGCCTATACATATTAGCATATGTGTGGATATTTTGTATGTAAATAAGCGCATATTGAACATGCTATTCTGCAATTTTTTCACTTAATAATACATCTTGGGCTCCTTTGTGTGTCAATATTTATAAATCCCACTCATATTTGACATCTATACAGTAGTCCATTGTAAGGCCTTACTACTGTTTATTTAACCAGTCTCCTGCTAATGGGTATGTACTTTGGGTCTAGTTTTTTCTATCACAGGCATTGTTTCCGTAGTTAGGTTAATGCCAAATGCTATAACCAACAGATCCCATGATAAAGCTTATTCCTTGCTCACGATAGTCTAAAGGGGTTCCTTCCTGATTGCTAAGTGGTCATGGGTGCCTCTTCTACCTTTTGGTCCTACCTCCTTTTAGGACCTCAGAGTTCTTTGCATTCACCTGGCTGGTGGGAAAAGAGACAGTGAAGAAGACACACCTATTTTGTAACCATCTTGGCCTGTAGGTAACAAGTCACTTCCACTCCCCTTCCATGGCTAGAACCAGTTACATGGCCCCACACAGATTATACGGGGACTTGGCTAGGAAGTTACGCTCTAGAAATAGCACTATATTGTAGAAGGAAGTGGGAGCCCCTGGCTGGTGCAAGCGGTTAACACACTCAGCTGCTAACTGGAAGGTTGGTAATTTAAATCCACCCAGAGGCACCTCTGAAGAAAGACCTGGCAATCTACTTCCAAAAAAAAATCAGCCATTGAAAACCCTATGGAGCACAGTTCTACTCTGACACACATGGGGTCACCATGATTTGAGTTGACTTGATGGCAACTGGTGGTTATAGAAAACCCGTTAAAAACGCATTGCCATCGATTGCCGTTGAGGTTGCCTATAGCAACCCTATAGGACAGAGTAGAACTGCCCCATAGGGTTTCCGAGGAGTGGCTGGTGGATTCAAACTGTTGACCTTTTGGTTAGCAGCCAAGCTATTAACTACTGCACCACCAGAGCTCTGTGGTGATAGAAGGAAGTGCAAAACCATTGGTAGACAGCTCCCTATTTCTGTCACAAATGCTACAGTGAACATTCTTATACACAGGTTTGTATGCATTTGTGCAAATAAACTTCCACTAGTGGAACTGCTGGGTTAAAAGGCATGTGCATTGCACATTTTGATAGATAATGTCAAATGCCTTCCTAAAGACAGCATCGATTTACATTCCTGCCAATACTGGGTTATATACACTCATGCCAGCAATAACTATTACAACCAGAAAGAAAAAAAAAAAAATTCCAATCTTGTAGGTGAATAATATTATCTCATTGTGGTTTTAATTTGCATTTCTTTAATTTGAGAGAGGTGGAGTATCTTTTCATATGCTTATTTTCCATTTGTAGCTCTTTTTCTATTAACTCCTCATATCCTATGTTCCTTTCTTCTATTGGGCTGGTTCTGTTTTTCTTGTTAATTTGTAAGAACTCCGAAAAAATATATGTGTGTATATATATGTGTATGTATATATATATATGAAATCATCCCTTTGTTTTTCTGTGTTCCAGACTGTAAATTCCTTTTGTTTTATTTATGGTATTTTTCCATTCCAGAGACTTACATTTTTTATGTAGCCTAGCTTTTCAGTCTTTTTCCTTCATGATTTTTGAGTTTTGTCTCATGCTTAGAAAAGCTGGCCTTGTGCCAAGATTTTTTTAATACTCTCACATTTTCTCCTAGTGCTGGAGTTACGCTTGAGTCTGGGATCTGCAACTGACTGTGTTGCTTTGGTGATTTACTTTAACTCTCTGTCCCCCAATTTCTTCAGCCCTAACAGGAATGCTAAGACTGCCTACTTCCTAGGTTGATGTGAAGATTCAGTCAGATGAACAGCTGCCTCGTTAGCCATGAGACCAAAAGAACTGGGCGGTGCCTGCCTACTACTACTGAATATTTCCATCAAAGATTCTATAGCAGAATCATGATCAAAGGGGGGAAAATGCAAAACAGACTTTCAAATTTTCATGGACTCCAGACTTACTGGAGCTATGGAGGCTGCATGAACCCCTGAAACTACTCCCCTGAGATAATCTTTGAACCTTAAACCAAAAATATCCCCTAAAGTCTTCTTGAAACCAAACAATAGTTTAGCTTAACTAGTAAAGAATGTCTGCCTTGAGCATTATGCACATTTGAAATCTCCCTATATGGGATCAAATTGACAACAGCAACTCTAAAGATTAGATAGGAACTTTAGGGGGCAGTGAGTTTATGTTAATGGGGGATGAACAACTCAGAAAAGGAGGATGAGAATGGTTGCACAAGTGGGAGAATGTAATTAATGTCACTGAATCATACATGTAGAAACTGTTGAATTAGTGTATGGTCTGTATTCTCAACAATAATTAAAAAAAAAAAAGACTGAGTGACTTGATTCATAGACAGCTTAGAACACTGTCTGGCCCACTGTCACTGCACAATGAATGTTAACTGGTATCTTGTTTGTGTCCAGAGTGTCAGTGACCGTGTGTATGGCCAATGTATGCTGCATGCCCATGTCTTATGGTTAGCGAGTGACCAGGCTCAGACACAGGTCTCTTTGATTCTAAATCCCATACTCATAACCACACCACGAAGTAGCCACTGTCCTCTGAACATCTCTGTAGGGTATATCATGCAAGGAGGTTCCTTTTGTGGTCTCCACCTGTTATACAGCAGGGCTCAGGACAAATTCCACAATGTACAAGGTATGGGTGAGAGAATAGGCTTTAATGGGGAAACTTAGAATCAAGGGTCACCACAGAGGGACAGGATCAGGGGTACCCTATTTTCTTGCCATCACACTGAGGGCAGGCCAGGAACTGGATGAATTTCTGGTTGAACTGTGGGTTTACACTGCCAGGAAAAGACTCTTCCCCCACACCTCCATTGACTTTCCTTCTTATAGGACAGGCATGAGAGCCCCTTGTCAGTCAAAGATAATCAAACTACTAGGATACCAGGCAGGCTGGGTTCAGATGCCAGCTGTTTACAGGAGTTATCTGGAAAAGCCAGCTGCTCAGCACCTGGGGACCTGAAGGTCTATAGGAAATTAGGTTCAGGTATAGCACCTTCTGCCAGAGGGTAGAAGCCACCAGCCCTTGTGGGAAGTTGAGTGCAAGTGCAGACCCTCCCACTGGGAAAAAGGGACCCCCCCATCCCAGCTGGCCACAAGGCTGTTGACTCCTTGAGAACAGAGACTACACCTTGCTTATCTTTGTATTCCTGGCATATAGTAGGTGCTCAACAAATGCTTGTTTGATGGATGAATATGTGAACAAGATGTATGCATACCAGACCCAGGACTAGACATTGTCGCTACAGAGATGTGACAGTCATGATCCCTGCCTTCAGGGATCTTATATTCTAGTGGGATGATAGATACAGATGATGTGTAAAGAATGGGATATGTACACATTTGGTACCATGGAATCCCAAGGGGGAAAATGCCTAACTCCTCTTACCCAGTAAAACCCAGTGCCGTTGAGTCGATTCTGACTCATCTTCTTAGAAAGGGGTAATGATGTTGGGGGAGGTGGTGATGAGCTGAGAGATGAAGTTTTGGCTAACGGTCTAAGGAGGGCTTTCAGGAAAAGGGGACAACATGTGCAAAGATCCCTTGGCAAGAAAAAAATACAATCTTTGGGGAAAACTTTGAATAGTCCAGTCTGGCCAGGGCCAGGGGCAGTCATGGGTAGGATCAAGAAAAGCTGCATAAATCTTGTTAAGGACTTTATCCTGTGAGCAATGAAGAATGATTGGTGAAATTTAAGCTGGGAGTGAGTGGTCTGCCCTGGGATCACATAAGTATAGAATTTGGGGGTGTGGATTTGGAAGGAAGTGGTCCCATGATGGGAGAGCCGACACAATTCTAGGTTCAAACAAGATAAGGATAAGAGGCCACAGGTGCTGGGGCCACCACTCAGCTCACTGCAGAGGGGTTTTGCAGGTTTAGTTTTAAGAACCAGTGTTCTTGCAATAAGCCTCTCCCTCCTCTTTTACTCCTAATTATCCCTCCGGAGACTGCAATGATTTTCAAGGAACCTGGTTTCCCATTGAGAAGCTAATAAATCACCAAAGTCCCCCAGGCAGCCAGGTCTTTCAGAGCATATACGGACTGTACAATGTCGGCAGAAAATGAAATCATCTGGAGAATCCTGTCAGTATTAATCAGAGGTGTGTGCCTGTTCTTTAGTTTCCGGTGACCTCTTGCTCAGACAGGCCCGCACATGGTGGTACACAGACAGAATGTTCGTTGTGTGGACGGCCGGAGCCAATGGAGCAGTCTCTGCCTCATGGGATGGCCAATGAGGGTAAGCAAAGTTTCCAGAGACCCTCAAGCTGACCCTCAAGATTATTTGGGTTTTGAGACATTTGGGGGGCACTATTTACAGGAATGGAAGGCATTAGATCTAAGGAAGAGTCAAGAATAATTCTGAGGTTTCCCCCTGTGAAACTTATGGCGGCCTCGTTTGCAAAATCAGGCAAGAGAGAGAAGAAAGTCGAAGAGGAAGTTCAGCTGTTGAGGTGAAGTATCCAGTTTGTAGACAGTTGGATATTTCAGTTTGTTGTCAGATGCCGCTGAGTCAGTTCTGACTTATAGTGACCCTATGTACAACAGAAGGAAACACTGCCCAGCCCTGTGCCATCCTCACAACTGTTGTTATGCTTGAGCCCATTGTTGCAGCCACTGTGTCAACCCATCTCGCCAAGATCTTCTCTTTTTTGCTGACTGCTTTACCCAGCATGATATCCTTCTCCAGGGACTGGTCCCTCCTGATAACATGTCCCAAGTAGGTGAGACAAAGTCTGACTGTACTTCTTCCAAGACAGGTTTGTTCATTCTTCTGGCAGTCCATGGTATATTCAATATTTTTTGCCAACACCATAATTCAAAGGGAACTCTTTTTCGGTCTTCCTTATCCATTGTCCAGCTGTTGCATGCATATGAGGTGACTGAAAACACCAATGGCTTGGGTCAGGTACACCTTAGTCCTATATTCCAGTTAGAGTATAGGAAAGTTTTAAGGTGTAGCTGCAGTTACAAATTTGTGAGTCAACAGCTCCTACAGCTGCCATCGAGTCGACTCCGACTCATGGTAACC
The DNA here is from genome assembly GCF_030014295.1 of Loxodonta africana. Classification (NCBI taxonomy): domain Eukaryota; kingdom Metazoa; phylum Chordata; class Mammalia; order Proboscidea; family Elephantidae; genus Loxodonta; species Loxodonta africana. The sequence goes on from NC_087353.1 coordinate 79,232,338, forward strand.
GCATGTGTGTCAGAATAGAACTGTGCTCCATAGGGCTTTTGACGCCTGAACTTTCAGAAGTAGGTCACCAGGCCTTTGTTCCAAGGTGCCTCTGGGTGGACTTGAACCATCAACCTCCTCGTTAGAAGCCAAATGTGTTAACTGTTTGTACCACCCAGGAACTCCCAACAGCTCCAGGTGGTGGTTAAAGGTTGGGCAAGAAATGAGATCATCCAGAAAGAGTATGTGGAATGTGAGAAGTGGGAGAAGGACCAGTGGGAAACTCCAGAATGACTTGGAAAAAATTGGGAATTTGAAAAGAGGATAAGATCTTAAGGGCACAACTGCATTAGACAGGTTGTTGACTTCATTTGCACCTCAAAAAACATCGATTGAGAAGATCTTGTATATAGCTGCAAATATGACACAACCTGCCCTGCCCTCATGGAGTTTATAATCTAGTGGGTAAATTTAGCTTCTACAGAGAAGAAGGTGAGGAAACCAGGTTGTAAAAGATAGGTCAAGTTCTTGGGTTGCAAGCAACAGAAATCAACTCTGACTAACCTATCTATTAATAATTTATTGGGAGGATGTCTAATCACACACAGAATCTTGAGGAAAATGGAAGAACCAGGTCTCAGGAAAGGCAAGAACCAAGATAGCTCTGGGGATCTGTAGCAGACACTGATGGGGAGTTTCTTCTGGGCTCCTCGTCTGGTCGAATGAGTTCTATTTTCAGTCATGACACATTCTAGTCTTTATGAGACAATTAGCACTGTTGGCCTAACTTCAGCCATGCACCCACCTCTTGACCCACCCAGATTTCATACAAAGCAGGAGAGGTAGTTTCTCAAAGAAAAATCTAGGAGCTAGTACCAGATGTAGGGAAAGTTGCTGCGGAACAAATTAAAACAACAGGTGGGAGGTAAGTTCAAACAGTGAGTGTCAGACGATTCTTTCAGTAATCTTTGCAGAGCTACGTAGAAAAGATAGGAGGCTGATGCTTAAGAGGGCTATGGGGTGCAAGAAAAGTTCAGCTGTTTGTCAGCAGCTGAAAACAAGTAAGCAAAATTTAAACGGTGACATAAGGAGAAAAGATGGGACACAAGGCAAAGTCTAATGTTCACCCCATCGAATGTGCACAGAGCAGGGAGATGTATATACAGCCTCCTATAGAGCCCTGGGAGCCCTGCTGGCTCAGTGGTTAAGTGTTCGGCTGCTAACCGAAAGGTCGTTAATTCAAATCCACCAGCCACTCCTTGGAAACCCTATGGGGCAGTTCTACTCTGTCCTATAGGGTTACCATGGGTCGTAATCGACTCGACGGCCAACAGATTTTTGTTTTTTAGTATGGAGCCCTGATGGTACAATGGTTAAGAGCTACAGCTGCTAACCAAAAGGTCGGTAGTTCAAATTCACCAGCTGTTTCTTGGAAACACTATGGGGCAGTTCTACTCCATCCTATAGGGTTGCTATGAGTGAGAATCGACTCCACAGCAATAGATTTGGTTTTGATTTTTGGGTTTACATTGTCATCACATAGGCATCCAGTACCCTATTCGAATGACCTAAGGAGAAATAAATGTGTAAGGATGTTCTTTCGTGGAAGAGAAAAAAATTGAAGTGCTATGTACTGTGGCATTCGATTTGTGGGGCAAGTATGTGGTGTTGTTTACAGTACTTATGCCTGCTTTAAACCAAAAACCAAACCATACCAGTTGCCGTCAGGCCAATTCCAGCTCATAGTGACCCCATATATTTCAGAGTAGAAGTGTGCTCCATAGAGTTTTCAATGGCTATGATCCTTTAGAAGTAGATTGCCAGGTCTTTCTTCCAAATGCCTTAAGTATATTTGAACTGCCAACCTTTCGGTTAGTAGCTGAGCACTTAACCATTTGTGCCACTCAAGGACTCCTTATATCTTCCTTAAACCCAAAACCAAACCCATTGCCTTTGAGTCGATTCCAACTCATAGCAGCCCTACAAGACAGAGTAGAACTGCCCCACAGAGTTTCCAAGGAGTGGATGGTGGACTCAAACTGCCTACCTTTTGGTTCGTAGTCATAGCTCTGCGCCACCAGGGCTACATATCTTCCTTAGTGCCGTATAATTTGGTTTTGCAACTGATACACCAATTACAAATTAGGAGGGTGGAGCTTTGTTTTGGTGCAAAATCCAGAGATCACTGGAATTGGTCAGACGTTTCCAAACTCGTAACCAAAATACAAAAAAATCTAAACCCGTTGCCATCGAGTTGGTTCCAACTCATAGCAGCCCTATAAGACAGAGTAGAACTGCCCCATATAGTTTCCAAGGAGCGCCTGGTGGATTCAAACTGCTGACTTTTCGGTTAGCAGCCGTAGCTCTTAACCACTACACCACCCGGGTTTCCAAACTGGTAACAGAGATGTTAACTGATGCTCCTGGCAAAAGTTCATAGCTCTACAGGGAAATAAGCTTGGGAAATGCTGCAGCCACAATCCCTCTCTTGGATCTTCTTTAGCATAATGAAGAATAATACGGAGAAACCTGTTTAATGGTTTGACAAGTCAGCTTCTTTGTGCTAGGCAAGACCTTTCTATCAATAACCCCCAGCTAGTTTGGAAAGTCCTTAAACAGAGCTTAGCTGCACTGTCACATCTATGTAATTTCATCTGTTCTCTTGTCATAAAGGCCAATACCTATTTACAATGCATGCCAAGGTTATAATATGATATAGCCAGATTTCCAAGAACATTTGGCCAAAGAATTCTATTCAAGTGCATTTGTGATCATTAGCTAATAATGCTATCCTTGTTTTTGGTTTTTTTTTTTTTTTTTTTTTTGGATTATTGGCCTATTTAATGATCGTGTTGTTGTTAGGTACCATCGGTTCCAACTCATAGTGACCCTATAGGACAGAGTAGAACTGCCCCACAGGGTTTACAAGGAGCAGCTGGTGGATTTGAACTGCCGACCTTTTGGTTAGCAGCCGCGCTCTTAACCACTATGCCACCAGGGTTCCACTCAATGATCACAGTCAATACTATTCAAAATCTAAACTCACAAGGGTCCATCGTAGACCTTGGGTCTGAAAGCAAAATTTCAGTTGCTTCAGTCTAGTTGTATAATGAATTTAAAGGTTCAAGGGGATAAAGAACACAGTTACAGGGAAGGCAGAAGGGGAAGGGATCTGAGAGTGCAGGTGGACAGGTGACTCCCTGCATACCTTGTCTGCTAAGAATAGTGGGAAGGGCTCAGAACGGAGGCAGATAAATGGTGGTTCGGTGCAGGAGCCCCAGGTTCAATTCCTGGCCAATGCACCTCATGTAGAGCCACCACCCATCTGTTGTGGAGGCTTGCACGTTGCTATGATGCTGAACAGTTTTCAGCAGAGCTTGCAGATTAAGACAGACTAGAAAGAAAGGCCTGGTGATCTACTTCCAGAAGTCGGCCAATGAAAATCTTACAGCTCACAACAATCCAGTCTATAACCTATCATGGGGATGGTGCAAGACCCGGCAGTGTTTCATTCCTTTGGGCATGGGGTCCCCATGAGTTGCGATCATACTCAATGGCAGCTAACAGCAAAGGTCAGTTTTAAGATGAAGGGAAGAAGATTGAAGGAGTTGAGGTGTGGCAGCTTGTACCTTTCTAGTGTAGTCGCAGACAAGTTGTGTGTTGAGGCTGGGTGACAGGAATAGAGTTGGGAGTTTGTGGTGAGAGTTTGCAACATCTACTATGAAGAATGATATGGGGATGAAAAATGAATATAAAAGATTCTTGAACAGTACTGAGGGTTCAGGCAAAGCTAGAATTAATAAATGTATAAAGGATCCAGTTGTCAAAGTTATGCAATTTTCTCCACTGCTGTTTGACTGCTCAGTGACAGAATTAGGAAGGATGAAAGTTTGGACTGATGTGTTATTAGAAATTGGGAGAACAATAGCACAGTGAAACCTGTGAGAGCCAGAATTTGACAGGACTGTCTTGTTTTTCTGGGTCCCGTGAGTTTTCCACCTTTGACAGGGTGCAGCCTTACCACTTTTCTATTGCTCATTTAGTGGAAAATATTTGAGTTTCCCTTCTCTGGCAGGTTTCTGCCTTACACAGGTTCCCACTTTCGCAGGTTTTACTGTACAGGGAAATTGATGATGATGATGGTGGTGGTGGTGGTGATGACATTAAAATGATTGTTTGCTGGGTCCGAGGGAAGGTATGGAAGACAGTGAAATCAAGAAGGCCATCGCTGATTTTGAAGATCAGGTATAATGAGATTGGGATTGTGGGAAAGGTGGAAAGAAATATGGTTATAGTCCTAGAGTGAGTTTTAGAGTTAACCCTTTCAGAATTAGGGCAATTCCAATGCAAAGACCCAAGGAATGGCCACAAGAGTTGCTGAAGAGAAGTGGTAATGGAGATACTAGGAGTGAAAAGGTCAGAGAACTGTGAGGCCAGGTTATGGGACAGAGATGATGACATGAGCTGGGAAGCAGAAGACTAGGAACCAGGAGTCTATATTCCAAAGGAATGTGGGGATGAATGCCTCCGGGGTCAAGAAAGCTTGGTGACAGGGTTGAGGGAAGGATCATCTATTGGTGGTTCTCGACTCTGCCTTGCATTGGAATCACTGAGCAGTTTTAAAAAAAATACCTACCCCTAAATATTTTGAACCAGTTGGTATAAGATGGGTCTGAAACGCCTGTATTTTTAAGACACATGTGGTGGTTCTTATGTCCAGCCAGAATTCAGAAACAGTAAACATGACCTTTAGAAAGAAGTAGCCATTGGGGGACCAGGTATGTTCCCTTCCATCATGAGCTGAAGGAGACACACCTGGGAGAGCCTCCCACCATCACCCCTCAAGGTCTCAAGCAGAGCCAAGAAATTAAAAAGGGAGAGATGGCTTGCTTGGCCTGGCCTCGGACTGATGTCCTGACTGGCCTGGCATTCTGCGCTTCTTCGAGCTTCTACAAAGTTGTATTTCAGGCATTTCTCAGCAGGAGAGGATGTCAAAACTCATCTCTAAAACAGTTGCTATTCCTGCAAAACAAACCTTTTGCCCAGAAAGTTTTTCTTACAATATCTGGAGAAATATCTTTTGTAAAAACAATAATCAGTGGCTTATTTTATTAATTGTATAAATCAATCAATCTATATTTTTTAATATACGTCTTTGAATACATAATAAATGTATTAGAATTTTCAAATGGTATAAGGTTCTACTGAAAAAAGTAATTCTCATTTACCCCTGACCTCCTAGCTTAGATCCCCTCCCTAGAAACAACTGCTTTTATGGTTGTGTGTGTGTGTGTCCTTCTCGAGATATACACTCTGATCTTACCTTCTTTCACTTAACATTATATCTTGGAGAACATTCCACTTTAGTACATACTGACCTGCCTAACTCTGTTAATTGGCTATTCCATAATTTATTTAACCCATATTGATGGGGGGCCCTGGCGGCGCAGTGGTTAAGAGCTCAGCTGCTAACCAAAAAAAGGTGGGTGCTTCGAATCTACCAGCCGCTCCTTGGAAAGCCTACGGGGCAGTTCTACTCTGTCCTACAGTGTCACTATGAGTTGGAATCGACTGGACACCAATGGGTTTTTTTTTAAACTCTGTTAATTGGCTATTCCATAATTTATTTAACCCATATTGATGAATATTTATATTACTTCCAATCTTAAAGCAAACTTTTTGAAGAAAAAACCGTCCATAAGAGTTAAAGTGGGGTCATCACCAGGTTAGCGCAGACGAGAGGAGGGGACCCAACAGGGATATGGAGGTAGGGAGATGATCTCGCTGCACCTGGGCCCTCCAGGGGACCCTATCTGATGATGTGGTCCTTCTGTCCCACAGGAGCCTCATGCCCAGGACCCTCGAGAGTCAGATCACGCTGGAGAAGACGCCCAGCTATTTTGTCACTCAAGAGGCCCCCCGACGGATCTTTAACATGTCTCGAGACACCAAGCTGATTGTGGTTGTGCGGAATCCTGTGACCCGGGCCATCTCTGATTATACCCAGACGCTCTCCAAGAAGCCCGACATTCCTACCTTCGAGGGCCTTTCATTCCGCAACCGCACGCTAGGCTTGGTGGACGTGTCCTGGAACGCCATCCGCATCGGCATGTATGCACTGCACCTGGAGAGCTGGTTGCAGTACTTCCCCCTGGCACAGATCCACTTCGTCAGTGGTGAGCGGCTCATCACTGACCCAGCTGGTGAGATGGGGCGGGTGCAGGACTTCTTGGGCATCAAGAGGTTCATCACCGACAAGCACTTCTACTTCAACAAGACCAAAGGCTTCCCTTGCTTGAAAAAACCAGAATCGAGCCTCCTGCCTCGATGCCTGGGCAAATCAAAAGGAAGAACTCATGTACAGATAGATCCTGAAGTCATAGACCAGCTCCGGGAATTTTATAGACCTTATAATATTAAATTTTATGAAACCGTTGGACAGGACTTCAGGTGGGAATAAGCCAAGGAGATACAAGGGTTCTTCTCTTCTACCAAGTTGGCTCTCAAGCTGTGGTCTTCTTTCCACTATAATCCTGGGCTCCATCCCCCTTGCCCATCTTGGGTTCCATCATCCTGGAACAAGGAAGCCCAGCTAAGGCCAAGAGACAGGGGTATCTCTGCCACTAGCTCTCCCCAGTCTATCAAGGCAAAGTTGATCTGCTTCTGGCATGTTGGGTCATTTTCAGAATCATTCTTCCTTCAGCCCATGAGAGGTCTTGGGAAATTGCCTTTAAGAGAGTGGATCTTCCAATGATGATAGACACTTTAAGTAGTGACAGCTCTGTTGCTATGAACACAGCAGTCTGTCCCTGTCTCTGTCCTCTCTGGAGTGGGCATGTTAATTCCACATGGCATGTCCCTTCCCTCTGAGCTTAAATTCCATGAGTGGTCATGGGTGGTGGGGTGGGAGATCATAAACCATGGCCACTTCTAGGAGACAGACCCCTCGATGATGAAATGTACCAGTGAATTTAAAGCCCTTGGTCTAAACTGTGCTTGGAGGACACTATCTTTGAAAATCAGTTTGTGACCCTCCTGTTCCCTATGGACAAAAGCACATATTCTGCTGTTACGGGTACTTTCCTCACGCAAGCTTTCATGCTCAGCATGCGACGGAATCATGCTTGTCTGTGTGAAATAAATATGGCTCTCTCATGTCCCTCACATTGAGCTTTTCTCTGTAAGCCAGGCCTGGAGCAATATTCATTCATTCACTCCTCCCCGTGCAAGGTGGAGGCTGGTTCTGGGGAGGGTCTGGGAGGGCCATGAGGGGTGCAAAGACTGCATGGGGGAGAGGCAAGGGGTGGAGTAGAGGTGTTGGGTAAAAAAGGAACCCTGGTGGCATGGTGGTTAAGAGCTTGGCTGCTAACCAAAAGATCACCAGCTTGAATCCACCAGGAGCTCCTTGGAAACCCTGTAGGGGCAGTTCTGTCCTATAGGGTAGCTATGAGTCGGAATCGACTCAACAGCAACGGGTTTTTGGTTTTGGTTTGCTGGCAAAGGCTGGGGAAGAACGAACACATAGACATCTCTAAGGATGTTCTCTTTCTGGAACCTATGTTTGGCTGTGTCAATTCCTTGTTTCAAAGCATTGGTGCCAAATTGGAGGTCCAAGGGCTGAAGAGACATCAGATATATTTTTGCTTGGTCACCATGATGTTTTGACATAACTGCCAACATTTAAAAATTGGAGTCCCTCGGTGGCGCAAATGGTTAAGCACTCAACTACTAGCCACAGGTTGGCTGTTCCAACCCACCCAGAGGCACCTCAAAAGAAAGACCTGGCAACCTGCTTCTGACAACTTCAAACACACAAAGTTGCCATGACTTGGAATTGATTCTGTGGCAACTAACAACAACCACAACAAAAATTGGGACTGTTCATATAAAAATATGGTTCTCTGACTTCTTTTAAAAAGTATGGAAATTTGGCTACATTAGACCTGCACTCCAGATGGCAAAATTGGCCACTGCCTTTGGATGGGGCATGCACCCCCCGTTTTCCAAGCCCCCATTTAGCCCACCTCAGTAATGTACATCATCTACCTGGCCTCTGTAGGCATTTTAGTTTGCAACCCTACCTGAGGCATGACCCATAACCTTAGAATAAAGTCCAAATCCTCTTGCATTGAGTCCGAGATGACTCCAGATCCCAGTATCAGGTTCATCTGCTTCTCCTCCCTCATCCACTTCTGCAGCCTCATAGACCTGCAAGCCTTTTCTTTATTCTTTCAAGTCCCTGTGCCTTTGCCCATTCTGTTTCCTTTACCTGGAGTCCTTGCCCTATCCTTCACCAGCTACTGAAGACCCATTCTCCTCAGTAAGACTTCATGCAAGTGTCACCTTCCCCAGCCAAACCGAGTTATCTGCCAGCTCCTTTGTGTTCACTCAGTAGTTTATATGCATCTTACTTACAGTTTTTACCAGACTGGATTTTAAACTATTTGCGTAAATGTTCCCACCATAGACCGTGAACTCCTCGAGGGTTAAGACTTTTTAACATACAGTAAGAGGGCAGTAGTTGTTCAGTGGTGGTTCAGTGGTAGAACACTTGCCTTCCGTGCGGGAGACCTGGGCTCGATTCCCAGCCAATGTATGTTATGTATAGCCACCACCCATCTGTCTGTGGAGGCTTGTGTGTTGTTATGATGCTGAACAGGTTTCAGCAGAGCTTCCAGACTAAGATGGACTGGGAAGAAAGCCCTGGCAATCTACTTCTGAAAAATCAGCCAATAAAAACCCTATGGATTACAATGATCCAGTCCCATTGCACATGGACTCGCCAGGAGTCGGGGTCTGACTCAACAGGAACTAACAACAACAGCATCCATCATGACTGATGGATGAATGTATGAGTGGATGGATAGATGGATGTTGGAGACCTGGGGGCATGGACAGGGATATCCCAAGGAACCACACTTCTAGGACTTGTTTCCCAAGTGGCCATAGTACCCCATAGGTGGTGGGGAAGGACTGCTCAACCCCCATGAGCTATTATTGCCTTTGTCTGCTGTCAATCATGGTAGACCATCTCTGGAAATCAGAGCCTGCTTTACTAGGGTGGAGAACACAAATGTCTAAGACATTTGTTCTGCACCTTGGCCCATCTTCCTGACTTAAGCATCTCACAGAGATCAATTGACTGGGACCATAGTACCGAGAAAAGTCAGTTCAGTGAGTCTGCCTCCTGTGCTTTCCCTGTGGTCATGGCGAAGTGGCAGGGAGGGCAATGGGAGCCATTATCACCTGGAAGGCGGAGCCCTGAACCACTGGTGACCAGAAAAAGGGTAAGTTGTATGTAAGCATTAATAAACTGCCCTTATACATTTCCCACCCCAAGTACTTCGTGCCCTGGGCCATGTGATAGCCAAAGCTGTATTCAAAGGGAGACAGAATTATATTGGATATAAAGCAAACACCCAAGAAGGAGTTGATGAAACTTGCTTGTTAATCCTGATTGGAAAGAGTCCAGTCAGCATTGATGAAAATTCTGAATTTTGTGTGCATAAATGCACCTTGATTCCTTTGCACTACAAGCATTCTCAGACCTCCACTAAGTAGCCTCCAAGTATTATCTGCTTTAATGAATAGGTAAGAGTCCATTGTCATTAACATATCAATCACTGCATGCAAATGAAAAGATGCTAAAGTAACTTAAAAATCTTAGTTTAAATGAGTAAAATCTGGTGTACAGAAATCTGCTCAGCAAACTCTGATTTTTAATCCAGTGCAAATGTACCCTTTAGCCCCAGGGCAAACCTGCACAAGTTCCAAATTAGTACGGTTTCAACAGATGAAATATGACTACTCAACCTGAAACTAAAAAAGGCTCCTCAAGGTGTGCGTGGTGTGTGTGTGTGCGTGCGCGTGCGCGCTCGCGCTTTAGGATTTGATTAGGTTGCTGAAACAGAGACCCAAAATGACAGTGCCTCAAAAGATGGAAGTATGCTTTGCTCGAACAATCCGGAGTATATGGTGGTTCCACAACCCAGAGACTGATCTTCCTTTCATCCTAGTCTTCATGACCGAAGTTAGCTCACCCCAGGCCTGCATTCCACTCAGCAGGAAGGGAGTGTAGAAATAAAGGAAGACCACCCCAAAGAGAACAAACAGAGGCTACGTATCCAGGGCTTGCTATAGCAAGGGAGTTGGCCACCATCACTCCCTTTTGGCAGAGGCTCAGGGCAGGCAGGGCAGTGGGAAAGCTTGATAGTGAACAAAATGGATGGCTTCAGGTGTGTTCTGATTGTTGGCATGAGGAAGATGGAGGCAGGCTAACTAAAAGCAGGGCATCTGTAAGGCCAGGATGTTATCACCTAAGAAGTAGATACAATAATAAGAAATTGAGCATAAATCTTGGTGTTCTGTTTTTAGCAACACAGGGCAAGCAGAGAGGGGAACTGGACCAAAGTCTGCCCTCAAAAACTAAAATAACATTTAAAGAATGAAAATGACTACAGGGGTCAACCCAAAATTCCTGATGAAGTGTCCAAAAATCAAGAGAAAGGTAGGATCATGTCAAGTACTATATGGTAATAAAGATGTACATGATTGAGCTCAAACTTAGCTCTGAGCTTCCTAACAGCCACGGCAAGGAGGAAAATCAACTGGCAATGTGCCTCACATTATCTGATGATGTGAGCTCAAAGGAAAGAGAATCAATTTCCTGAAAGGGATCTTCATGCAAGAGATGCTGATCAACATAATGTATCATTGATAACTACTTTTACAGAAAATTCTAGGATAATCCAACTATTAGTATTTCTTGTATAAAATAATGATAAATATTAAGAATAGGAAATAAATGTTCTATTAAGGTGATTTTATGGGGAATCAAGGCGATATACTGCAGAACTGCAAACTATGGATAAAAAAAAAAATAGTCTGGATAAAAAACTTGTTGCCATCAGGTGTCTTCCGACTCACTGCAATTCTATAGGACAGAGTAGAACTGCCCTATTGGGTTTCCGAGGCTGTAATCTTCACGGAAGCAGACTGCCACATCTTTCTCCTGTGGAGCAGCTGGTGGGTTCCAACCACTGACCTTTCAGTTAGCAGCCGAGCACTTAACCACTGTGCTACCAGGGATCCTTTGATAGAGGGATAAAGCCTGGAAAATTCTGAGAAGTGAATTTACCATTATTACCTTATCCTCCCTAGAACATCAGTCATCTGATACTGGTGTTAACTGTAGGCAAATGACTCATCACTGATGTCACTGGTGAGCACATGAAAGAAAAGTATTCTATGAGTGTGTGACAAAAGGCCTATCTAATAAAGAAATTGGAGAAATGGTCAATAACAATTATAATTTATAATGAAAACAACTAATTTAAACAATTAATCTAAAAAGAGGAGGGTCACTGGAGTAACTACTAACAGAGCCAAGAGTTTGCCTTCCAAAATGGTCTCAATTAAAAAATTCAACAAATACTCATGAGTCTCCAAAATAGTGTCATGGCCCCTGCAGAGCGACCATGAGAAGGGAGGCGTGGATCCTTTTCAGCCTTGAAGATTTCGAGGTTAGAAAGTTCCAAGGTTCTGCGTTTATTACCTTGTAGCACACCTGCCTGCATATAAGGTGACCGTACATCTAAGGTGACCGACCCACCGTTTTCCCATTTTGTTGAAGTGTTTTGCCACCTTGGGTTTATAAAGTTGAACCCCATGAAATGGCCAATGTTCAACTGTTTTGACCTACAAAAATGATAACTGCATATGGTTTAACCTAATGTAAAAGTTTTAGGAATTTAGATGAAATAGTTATCTATCTACTTACAATGTTAGTTACTCACATGTATTTAAAATCATAATATCTAGTCAGATATATGAATTCAAAGGTTCTGCTTTCCCCCCTCTCATATTTTGTGAAACAATATTATCTTTTCATTGGTCTTTGGCATCAGGGCCTCGTTCTGAGTTATCCCATGATTCTCCACTGCAGTAGTCTGGTAGACCCACTTTCTGGTGCCACTAGATGAATTTTCTCTCAGTCCCCTTGCACCCATCCCCAGGATGTTAGGACATGTCGCCTCTCTGCTTGTTGGTCAGGAAGGTATGGAGTCACACCTAATCACTTAACATCTTGCTTAAGATGACTTTCCAATGGCTCATTTACAACCACATCCAAAACTCACAACTGAATTCACATTACCAAGAATAACAACTAAACGTGTGTTACATGTCTTTGCCTTCTCTGTCACCAAGTTCATGTGATGACCTATATATAAACATCCCAAATTAGTAGTGAGTCTGGTCACTTTGGGTTATACAAACAGTATGCTGTGCTTCAAAATAAGGTAATTTAAACGTCCTTTATCATAAAAACTTTATAAGGAGTCAGATACCAGATGGCTCCACCTTTTCTAAAGGTTTTTTTTCGGTGGGGGGGTGTGGAAGGGGAATGGCAAGCTCTCACCCCTTATATAAGCATTTGGAGACTACTTTCAATTTTGAGTTCAAGTGCATAGCAATTACCCTTTCTGAAAAATCCTGCAGCAAAATGACCCCAAGGTAACTGAGTGAATGAATCTTTAGGTAGGATAATTTAACGTTTCCCATTTGGATGCCAAGATTTCTCTGCCAAACACAGATTTTCTTTTTGAGATAATTCACATTTAGCTAATTCTGCCTAGCACCATTTAGCCAACATGTTTGGCTGTTTAATGGTGTCCCCTAGAACCTGCTGACACATTGATATCTAGTTGATGATAGGATACTGGTCTCCTCATCTGCTATAGCAGTAGGGCATGTTTCTAGTTCATCTAACAACCCCATCAAATTGTGGAAGGACATGGTCTCATTCGATGGCATTTAAAAAAATGGAATTTGCTATTTTACCTACTCTGATCCTCACAGTGGATTTTAAAAAACAAGAGAAAGAATTAAAAGCCTTGAATCAATATTATTAGGATCATATGACTTGACCCACAAATGATTTATATCTATGGAATCAAAGCCAATAATATTTTAAGGGTCTTAGTTTATTTGTTATAACCACTCTCTATTGAGTGGAACAGAATCAAACCATGGTCAATGGTCAAATAACTGAACTGAAGCCTGCCTGTCCCTTGTGGAAAATATTAGGACGAGAGACCTTGATCTGCAGTTTGTGAAGAAGAATTGTGGTGTTGTGGAGAAAAACTTGAACGTGTTTCAAGTTAGAACAGAGAAGTTTATTAGGGGTTTAAAACAACTGCAATTGAGGAACTACATAGCGCATTGAAAATGGACCCAGGTAGTCCCAGGGCAGTTTCGTTATACAAGTGTTCTTATGGGGTAAAGAGGAACCAAACCATAGGGAGGGCAATTACAGGAGTCAACAAATACTATAATAATCGCACTCTGATTGGTTACTGATTATTAATACTATAGTTAGTGACTACAGATAGTTTCACAGAATGCTTAGATCGTGGTCACAAGATGCTTACATGTATTTTCTTTTGTACATCTTGCAAAAATATCTTGTTGGCAACAGCACCCAGACAGCACTCTTCCTGAGTATGTTTATTTTGAGGGGTAGAGATAGTCACTTGGTTAAGACCCCTCAGGGCATATGGTTTTACATCCTGGTTTTGACCACTGAGGAAAAACATGTTTTTCTCAAAAAACATAGCTGTTAGTCTAGAATCCAGATTAAAACTAGAGCTCATGGTCAGCATGTTGTGCCTTTGTCTCGCTGCCTGCACTGAAAGTTATCTTTTCCTGAGACAGCGGCATAGAGATTTGAGGACATATTAACTGGGCCAGACATTTGAGCATCATTTTTATAGTTTTTGCCATATCCATGTACTACCTGCACTATTATTACCTTAATATGTTTTCTTTAAATCGTCTCTCTTTTATTTAATTAAATCTGTTTCAAAAGGAAACCTATGTTTCCAGTGTAAATGGAAAATTGGTTCTACTAAAACTCGAAGACACCAAAGTTTAACTGTTGCTATAAGGGAGCATCTCTTCCCCACCTCGCTGGTTTCCAAGAGAAGGAGTTGTCACAAAACACTCCTGGGGTCTTGCCTACCCTTTTTCCTACTCACAGAGGTGGTGAAGATTTGCCTGGTTGGTGGGTGATAACTGTGGATCCGTAATTCCTGAATGTTGTTGCTAGGTGCCATGGGGTCGGTTCCAACTCATAGCAACCCTATGTACCACAGAATGGAACGCTGCCAGGTCCTGTGCCATCCTCACAATTGTTGTTATGCTTCAGCCCATTGTTGCAGCCGCCGTGTCAATCTATCTCATTGAGGGTCTTCCTCTCTTTTGCTGACCCTCTACTTTCCCAAGCATGATGTCCTCCAGGGACTGAGCCCTCCTGACAACATGTCCAAAGTATGTAAGACTCAGTCTTGCCATCCTCGCTTCTAAGGAACATTCTGGTTGTACTTCTTCCAAGACAGATTTGTTCGTCCTTTTGGCAGTCTGGTTGATTGGGCGGAGCTAATTTAGTAGAAATTCTGGTTTTTGCCTCTTTCTCCTTCCATAGTCAGGCCGTGATCTGGGTGAATTGATCTGCCCCTCAGGTGGGCTGCTCAAGGTCCCAGCTGGTGAACCAAGTGGGAGGGCATTAGTGGGGCCCACTGACTCTACGGAAACAGATCTCAACATAGCCTGATTGTAATGATGTCATTGTAACCTCTCATCTGCCTTTTGCTTTTGTCTTTTTTCTCAGTTGGTTCAGAATTCAGATGGACAAAATAAAGGTGTAATTTATTGAATCCCTCAATCCTCAACAAATATTACCAGTCCAGTTGCTGACAAGTCGATTCCGACTCATAGCAACCCCGTGTGTGTCAGAGTAGGACTGTGCTCCGTAGGGTTTTCCATGGTTGATTTGTCAGAAGTAGACCTTTCTTCTGAGGCACCTCTGGGTGGATTTGAACATCCAACCTTTTGGTTAGCAGCTGAGTGTGTTAACCATTTGCACCATCCAGGGACTCCCCAGCAAATACTAATTTTTTTTTTTTTTAATTGATGCAGTGCACAAAATCCTCTTGTATACCACCAGCGAGACATATACCCACTTTGGGATACACTGAAAATGGATAATGGTTTGGGAGGTTATAGAAATTTGTTCTTTTTCTAGCTAGAATAGATTGTAGTCTATCCAAAGAATTAATTCTACTAATCCACAATCATTGGGACACTCAAAATTGGGAGAAAAATCTAAAGTATTCCAGAAGTCAAATGTTTTTCCAGGAGCAGAGCCATATTCAAAATATTTAAAAACCAATACAACACTGACTGACCAATCTGAAGAGATTTCGGCCATATACAACCAAGATGGCCTCCTTCACCCTGAGGTGATGCAAAGTCCTCCAAGACCTGGCTACCCAAGGTGTGTTCTGCAGACCTGCATTAGCAGCACCTCCAGGGAGCTTGTTAGAAAGGCACAATCTCAGACCCCACTCCAGACCTGCTGGATCAGAATCAGCATTGTAACAAGCTCCCCCGGCGATTCGTGTGCACATGGAAGTGTAAGGAGCACAGAGCATTTCTGTTTTTCTCAAAAGCATCCAGGAAACACTAGTTTGCAGGCCCCACTTGGAGTAGCAAGGCCCTTAGAGGTGGCTGTGTAAGCTGTGGAGTGGAGGTCACTGAACTGGGGTTGGGCAAAAGCCTCCCAGGCGTCAGAGCCGAGTGTGCATCCCCCAAGATCTCTCCCAATAGCTGTGGCAAAAGCAGCAATGCCCCCAAACTCTATTTGGTCCCCCGACAGCTAGATTTCAGATCTCTCATTGAGAATGCTAGCTGCCTGTTCCACTGTTAAAAAGCATGCTATTTCCAGAAGGACTAGCTTTAGAGGGTCCCTGAATAACTTTCTCTGAGCATTGCGACCTCTGATGATAAAAGAAAGAGAAGATGCCTTAAAGAAAAATTCAAATCCGCAACAAATACGGCAAGCATAAACATCTGTTAAACCTCTGTGGTGGATATGAGAACGTCTGTTATATTACTTTCTGTATTTTTGAAATTAAGAGATAACAAAACTCTGAAGTAAAAGTACCTTCTGTTAAGGATGATGGAAAGATTTGGAAATGGATAATGGTGATGTTTAAACAAGATGAACCTAGTTGATGTCACTGAATTGTGCCTGTAAAAAAAAGGCTGAAATGGCAAATGTTTTGCTACATATATATTTACCACAATTAAAAAAAAAAAAAAAAACAACTAAACGAACACAACATAATAGAGAAGAATAAAAATAAAATAAAAATTGCCCCTAGTTCCACGACCCGGATATGCCTTTGGGTAGTCATCCTTCCTGTCCTTTTTTCTTATTAAAAAGGAAATTTACACGTTTGCATTTTTATTATGACTATTCAAAGCCATGCTTTTAAGTCTTCTCCTTCACAAATCCCAACTGACAGGGTTACAGGATATAAATAAAAATGGGCAGACCTTCAGTAGCCTTGAGAAACAGGGAAGCCTGCCTGCTGCAGCCACGCTTAGGAGGAATTTCCACAAAGAAGGCCCTAACTCAGAGTGGTGGGTGAGGGCAGGAAACAGGGTGGGAGATCGAGGCGGCAGCAGTGTGGGCCCACATCTCTATTGTCTCTGGCAACTCCCCTCCCCCCACACCCAGCATGCCAAGCCAAGCAGAGATATTTCCATAGCAAGCACCTAATAAGGGCATTTAGAGGAGAGGGCAGTGCCCCAGTTAATGTCTGCTGCCAAAATAAACTCAGGAAGGAAACTGCTTTGCCCAGCAGGAAACTTTTTCTGCAAAGCTGACTCCCTCGAAGCTCACTTCCTACTCATCCTGGGTAACCAAAACCCCAATCCAGCAAAATAAAAATACAAGCTTCCCTGTCTCTCCTTTGCCTGAGACAAACAGCTTGAACAAGGACCCACACAATCTCAGACAGAACCCATTTGTTAAAATCCAAGAAAAAACAAGAAGGCCTCCTTCTGTAAGAGATGTCCAAAGGGAGAGAAATTACCGAGGGGAAAGAAAAGCTGAGAAATGATTCAGGAATTTCAAAAGAGATTGTGCTAGAGGGTCCTTGTCAGACCTAACCCAAGAAAAATAAGAAAGCTTTTTATACTTATTTCCATTTCATATTTTCTTGAGATTTGAAAAGACATTGCATTGATGGAAAAATAATGAAGAATTACTATTTTCAACCAAAATAAGACATAGATAGGTTAGTGTAAAAAGCCAGGCTTTGGATTCGGATAGCCTGGGTTCAAACTTTGTTCCTGCCAGTTACTTAGCTGTCTGAGCTCGCGCAAGTAGACCTCTCTATGCCTCAATTTCTTCATCTGTAAAAAGACCTGATGATACATGATAGTTTAGACCTCACAAAATTCTCTGAAAGATTAAATGTGATGATATATTTCGAGTATTTGGCAGAGCGGTCACTAAACATCACATATTCTTTTTGCTGTAAAAAATAAATATATACCAAATGTGATGGTTAAAATCGTGTGTCAACTTGGCTGGGCCGTGATTCTCAGTGTTTATATGTGATCACTCCCATGATTGAATCTGCTGTAAGTAGCCAATCAGTTGAAAGGGAGTTTCCTTGGGGGTGTGGCCTGCATCCAAATATAAGCAGATATTCTGGCTTGTTTGCTCATTCTGGATCTTGCCCTGCCTCGTGTTTGTCTGACCTCCAGCTCTTGGGACTTGGGCTACCAGCTTATCTACAGATCTTGGGATTCAGATCCTGAGGCTGCCCCCTGTTCATCTGACCTCCAACTCTTGGGACTTGAGCTATCAACTTATCTGCAGATCTTGGAATTCATCGATCTTCACAGCCTGAGAGCAGGAGCCCCACTCTCCAACCTACCAATTATGGGTTCCCCAGCCCCTACGGCTACGTGAATTGAGAGAAACCTCTATCCTGATACATGGACTTGGGACGTTTCAGCCTCTACAATCACGTGAGCCATTTCCTTGATATAAATCTCTCTGTCTATATATATTTATACGCTTTACTGGTTTTGCTTCTCTAGAGAACCCAGCCTAAATCAGCAAACTTTAAAATGCAGTGAACAATTTCTGGTGTCTAGCGGGTGGATTTCGCCTACATATTAACTTCTCTTCCCTCTCAAAATGCCACTGAAGTGATAAAAAGCAAAAACCTGCATTAACTGTGGAAAAGAGAGAAAGGTACCACAGTAGACAAGCAGCTCTGGGGACTCCTGGAAAATATGAAGAAGACTAATGGAAAACTTAATCAGCACTGGACACTTTACCCTGGTCATGGGGGGTCCTCCACCTCCACTCCCTCCTCCCCTCAAAAAGTCAGTGAGCAGGTTTCCCCAGCAAAGCCTGGAAAAGCCGTAAGCTGGAACAACAGCAGTTGGGACTGGCGGGAACGAGTGAAGGCCGAGGTGAAGGACTTGGAAATGAATTACACAACATCCCTTCGCATTGAATAGCGTAAATTGACATATATGAAGCAAAAACTGTGATAAATACATGAAACTTGGACAAAACCTCAACCTTAGAGCCAGATTTTAACATACCTTTCTCGAAATTTGAAACTTCCGGTAAAGAAAGATAAAGAACAGCACATCTCATGGTTTACCTTGCACAAGAATCGTGTGGGGATCGTGTTTCAATGATTCTGGTTCAGTTCTGAGCTCAGACCCGAAAGTTTTCATTTCTAATAAGCTTTGAGGTGATGCCAATGCTTCTGGTCCACAGACCACACTGTAAGAATCCAGGATACAGAGGACCCGAGTAACATAATTCAGAAGGTCAGATGCACACATAAGATACAAGTCTCAGTCCAAAGACCCAAGTGGGCAAGAACATTGCTTTACTTTATTTTCTATGTTGTTGTTAGGTGCCGTCAAGTCAGTTCCAACTCATAGCGACCCTATGCACAACAGAACAAAACACTGCCCGGCCCTGCGCCACCCTCACAATTGTTGCAGTGTTTGAGCCCATTGTTGTAGCCACTGCATCAATCCATCTCATTGAGGATCTTCCTCTTTTTTTTCTGACCTTCTACTTTACCAAGCATGATGTTCTTCTCCAGGGACTGATTCCTCCTGATAACATGTCCAAAGTATGTGAGACACAGTCCCGCCATCCTTGCTTCTAAGGAGCATTCTGGTTGTACTTGTATTTTCTATAAACCAGTTTAATTCTAGTTTCAAGTCTCTATCTCACCAAGCTGGTGGGAAACTCAACCTAAATCATTTGCCGCCAAGATTAGGATTCAGGGTTCTTAAGCTGAGCCAGGGTATAGATGAGGTCATCAAGCTTTGTCAACCCTGATGACTGCTGAGATGCACCCTGGTTCAGCCCTTTCTGCCTTCGGTTCCCTACTGGGGCTGCACAGAACACTTGGTGAAGCCAGACTGCAGACTTCCAAGGCTCCTTGGCTGGCCCTTCCCTCCCAGGAAGTACCCAGAAAAGAGGACATGGAAAGAGGGGAAATTATTGACTCCGCAATTGATAAAAAATGGAACTAGCTCTTTACAGAAGTTTAAGTATTTCCTTGGATTCATGGAGGAGGCTGATTTTTTTCTTCAAAAGTAGGAGCAGTTGGCTGGAGTTACACAAGGGGTGTGTGTGTGTGTTGGGGTGTCTATGTGTGAATCAGTGAATGGCTAAGAGTGGCCTCTGAGGGCCTGTGTTTTGAGTATATTTGTGAATGTCCTTTACTATCCAGATGTGTCTGAGGCTGTTAGTGAAAGAGCATCTATTGGTAGGCAGTGGGCTAGGGTGGTGAACAAGCCCAGGCCCAAGCCACACTGTCTGGGTTCAAGTCACAACTCTGACACTTATGTAACTCTGTGACCTCAGACAAGTTATTTATAACTTCTCTGTGCCTCAGTTTCCTCATCTGTAAAATGGGACTAATGATATCTCCATCCCACAGGGTGTTATAAAGACGAAATGGAAATACTGGGAAATCACTTTCGCCAGTTATATAGCAAGCACTCAGCAAATGTGAGCAATTAATAACATCTGTGACGTGTGTGTGTGCAACTGTGTGCACACAGGCATGTATCTGCACAGCAGTGCAACCACCTGGCCATGGAAGGTGACTAGATGGGATATTTGAGGAGCAGTCGAGAAAGAAGTCAATAAGCCCCTCCTCCACCAAAAGGAAGTTATAATTCCTGACAAAACATGTGCCCAAACTTCAGCCCTCCAGGTTTCATACATCTTCCCCAGAGCAAGAGGACTCAAAGAGACATTGTTGCTTATTAATAATTTCCATAATCTTCAATATCAGCTACTAAGCCAGCAGCCTATTCCACACGTAAGCAATAATAATTTATAGTTGCAGTTAATGGGCTGTTTTATAAAAACCCACAATTATAATTGGATGTCAAGTGTTGTGAATCTCAAAGGATGGAAAGCAACAACCACTGGGGCCTGGCGTTTAATTTTTTAATGTGATTATTAAATTTCCCATCTCCCTGCTCCTGTGTCTTCTCTCAACATGGTTTCCAGCTGTGGCCCCACATTCTTTCAATCCTGTTTTCCCCAGCCCAGAATTTTGAAATTTACTTCATTAAACCTGTTTCTGGCCCTATGGGCTTTTTAGTAGGCATGGTGGTCAACTGCTCACTGGCCTGGATTCTGCGAAATGGAGCAGCTACCAACTTTTATGACTGGGAACCCAAAAAACACAGCCGAGAAAGCATCCCAGGTCCCCAGCCTTGCTCAGCATGCTTTGCTCATGCTGAAACCACCCCCTACACACACACACACCCACACCCCCCCCCCACACACACACAGCCTAACCCCCAACCCAGCAGAAGGTGACCAAAGGAAGTACCTGGCTCTTCAACCCAGAAAGCACAGGCTCCTGGAAAGGTCTGCCCTGGCATTTTGCAATTCCGATCTCTCTTTAGAGTTTTCCTGCCATAGATCTAGGCCATATGATCAACACAGAATTCGCCAATTGCAAGCTTTAGGAAAGCGGTACCATTGTTTTGGGAAGTGCCAAATGGATTGAGAAACCCTGCAAGGCTTGTTTTTATAGTTTCACTCCTGAGTGAAGGAGAAATTCTGGCCTTCGTCCAACGAGGTTGAGGAAGACTTCCCAGGAGATGAGACCCTAGATTGAGTGAGGGAAGAAAAGGATACTCAAAGAGGAACTGGTCAAAAGGTCACTGTCTGGTGGTGGTTCTGAGCCCATCTGCCTATACAGGCAAGAATCAAGTTCTATGCAGTTCATCTCGGATCACAGCTTAGCCAACATCTCAGTGCCCAAGGTCAAGAACAGAGCTTAATGGAGCACAAAACTCAGCCCCAAGCCTAGCCAAAGCTAGGCACAGACCCAGCATTTCCCAGGGCAACTGAGACTTGAACGAAAATAAAATTCAAGTATAAGCCCAGAGACCCTCATCGTAACCCATCGTAGAACACTGCAAAGCCCAGAACCCAATGGACTAGGAGTCCCAAATTGAGTCTAGCCTAAAACTCATACCAAGGGCCCAAATCCCAAATCCATTTCAGGATGAAGAATAAGGTGGGGAGTCAAAGACATTGGGTTATTGGAAACCATTGTCCATTAATCATTACTTGAATCCAGAACTCTCTGACCCAGTATTTCTCTGACAGAACCACACTCTAAATAGACTTGTCTCATAGCACAAAAACACATTATTTCACATGGACATCCAGTTCCCTGAGGACAGAGATTATATTCCATTCAACTAGGAACTCCCAAGCCTAGCACAGGACCTAGAATAATAAAGGCTTGCTGAGTGACCCTAGATGGAAAACATGGAGAAGATTAAAAAGGAGTTCCTCAGACCTGGGTGAGAATACTTACTCTGCCACCTCTTAGCTGTGTGACCTTGCACACAGTCTTTCACCTCCCTCAGCTGTCAAATGGTGGGGTAGCTGCAAGGAGGAAATGAAACAGTGACTATATAAACTATCTAGCACAGAATGTTAGTATCCTATTTCTTCCTCCAAGGGCAATGCTTCAGAAGATGATGTTAGAAAATCCCTGTTTTTCTCTATCCACCACTGAGTGCAGAATCCTCAGAGGGTTTCAGATTCCTAGAGTCCTTGTGACCTGCCAAATCTACTTTGCCATCCTGCTGTCTCAATATTCTATTATGTATCTTTCCAGGGTGGAGTTTCCATAGCCTCCTGTATTAGTTATCTATAGTGTTGTGTAACAAACACTCACTAAACTTCAGTGGCATACAACATTAAACATTGATTATTTTTCATAAACCCTTGGGTTGTCTTAGCAGTTGTGCTTTTCTGGACCAGGATCAGCTATCTCATGGTCCACTGGGGTCTTCAGCTCTACTCAATGGGGGTCTCTTATCCTCCAGCAAGGTAGCACAGGCTAGTTCACATGGCCACGGCAGGCTTCTAATGGAATGGAAGCCTATAAGACTATCGAGGCCTGGGCTCAGAACCATCACTTCTACAGCAAGTGACAAGGCCAGCCCAGTTTCCAGGGGTAGGGACACAAACTCTGCCTCTTGATGGGAGAAACTGCCAAGTCATATTACAAGGGACAAGGATTCAGGAAGTAGATAAATTCTGGCTACCTTTAGTAATCAATTTATTATACCTTCTTTGCCTTCCTTAAGTCTCTTTGGTTTGGGGAAGGTAGACAAGAGGCTGAAGAGAACAATATGCTTAGATTGGAGTCAGAAAGATTTGGGTTATTACCCAGCTCTATCACATGTATTATTTAGCCTCTCTGCACCTTAATTTCTTCATCCATAAAATGAGGACAGTAGTAAGAACTGCTGACTTTCTATTTTATTTCCATTACCCTTAGGGGCATGCCCAACCCTTTAGTGTTGGTAAAGGGCAGGAAGAAAAATCTAAGCAGCAGACTGCCAGGATCAATAATGTACACAGATTACCAGAAGAATGGCCTTCCACCATTTCCCAGGAAAATACTTCTCCAGGCAGCTATTCAATATGGATAAGCAACTGCATGATTTATTATCGGTTTTATTTTTGACCAAAGTATGGGGGAGACACCAAAGGTACGTGCCATGTCTAGAAGTTCTCCTGAGGTAACTCTTTTCGTATAACACAAATGTTTTCCTTCTTGCCCTTATCTACTCTCTGCGATGTAAACTTGCCCGAACTACTCCCCAGACCTCCCTGAAGTACACCCCAGACTCTCCCCCAAGATGGCGCTAACTAGGCCACTCGAAGCTCTTCCTCTAGTTACTGTTTATCTCATTTGCATTTTCTCATTATAATACCATTATCAAAAAGCGAGGGTCCTATTACCAGGGTACTCACAAGTAGTCCCTGATTAAGTCTTTGCTAAAATTCAGTCTTTGTTGTTGTTGTATGTCCTAGAGTCAATTCACACTCACAGTGACCCTATAGGACAGAGTAGAACTGTCCCATAGGGTTTCCTAGGCTGTAATCTTTACTGGGCAGAGGATGGGGGAAGGGGAGGGTGCCCTGGTGGTGCAGTGGTTAAGATCTTGGCTGCTAACCAAAAGGTCAGCAGTTCGAATGCACCAGTCGTTCCTTGGAAGCCCTATGGGGTAGTTTTACTCTGTCCTATAGGGTTGTTATTCAGTCGGAATCGGCTCAACTGCAACAGGCTAATCTTTACGGGAGAAGACCACCAGGTCTTTTCTCCTGTGTAGCCACGGGTGAGTTGAACCACTAAACCTTTAGTTAGCAGCCCAGCGCTTAACCGTTGCACCATCAGGGCTCCTTGTGGCCCCACTGAAAACCCAAAACCCATTGCTGTCAAGCTGATTCCAATTCATAGCGACCCTATAGGACAGAGAACTGCCCCACAGGGTTTCCAAGGCTGTAACCTTTAAAGAAGCAGTCTGCCACATCTTTCTCCTACAGGGCCGCTGATGGGTTCAACCCATCGACCCTTCAGTTAGCAGCTGAGCACTTAGCCGCTGCACCACCAGGGCTCTACTTCTGGGGTCAGTAGCAGCATATAGTCCACACCCCCACAGTTCTGCTTGCCCTCCCTCATTTTGTTCTTCTATAGACAAGGCTTAGTTGACCTCTGTGGTTTCTCCTGAATTTACTCACGTGATTCATTTTACTTACATTCACCAAGCACAATACCTTATCTTCTCCTATAAGCAGACTCCCCATTTGATCAACACTGTCCACTCAAGACCTACCTCGTGGTGTTGGGATGAGGTTAAATGGATAATGCATTTAAGTTCTTAGCATGGTGCTAAGTTGAGTAAGCAACTCAATAAAGATTAATTACCAGTATTACCATTGGTCTTAATATTAGTCTGTTACCATCCTCCTTGGAAGCCATTGGAGTCTTCACATTAGTTGTTACTTTTACACCTTACCTCTGCTTTTCAAGACAAAAAACTCCCCTCCCCCAGATTCTTTACTCGTCTTCTGTCAGTATCTACCCCTCACCCCTGCAGGGTGTTAGACCAGCTAGTAAGCTCAGGTCCAGGAACTGTTGCTGTCTCAGCTGGCAAGGAAGCTTCTGGACCAAGCAGAGAGAGGAACAGAGAAGTGACCTCACCCTGAATTTTCTCTATTAACTTCTGACCCAAGGAGAGGACAAAGCCATGGGTACGGGGTGGTCTTGGGGAGCCACCTGTGGGTTTCCCTTTAGGACTATGATGGGGGAGCCAGCAGCTGGCAGGAAACAAATCTGACACAAACGCTCCCCTGGACCAGCTATAAATAGGGAAAGTCAATGAAGTGGAAAGGAAAGCATTTAACAGCTAAGTGTTCTTTCCAACAGCAGGCTCACGCCTCATTTTATCAGACATTATTTACACAAAAGAAGGTGTGATGGTGCTTATGGTATCATTAGGCATGGATTACTTCCTTAACTGTGAATACAGAAGCCCACGGGGTGCAACTCCTCAGGAACTCCTCAAGGACACCCTGGAAACCAAATACAGGCTTAGCCATCCCCTCAGTCAACCAGAGACTCGGTCATCAGGCCTACCAATCATTTCCTCTCTCACAGAATTCTCAGCTCACCAAGAAACATAGAGAGGATGTGAATCTCTGTCCCAAAAGTCAGAGTTCCAAGAACGGTCACATCTCTTCATTTTCAACAACAGCTTCATTTCCTGTTCTGAATCTCACAGGGCTAGCAGGAACTTCCGCCTCAGTTCCTTAAGCCCCTCTTCAGCCCAATGAGATCGCATGCAGTGCTGAGGCCTGGGAAGCACAGGATTTTCCACGTCAATTACTCCTAGAGTTCCATCTGTTTGGTGCCTTCTGCTTTGAGTTCTCACTACTGCTTCCACTCCAGGTGTGGCACATGGGGATTTTCTGTCCACGGACATACCATGCACCCAGTTCTCTCTGGGGTCTCTCTGCCTTCCCACTGCTCCAGGGGGACCCACTGGTCTCTCTCCTCTACCCCAGCCCAGGAGGTATCTCTTTTTCTTAGTCTAAGGGAAGGAAGCCCTCTCTCTCCTTCCTGAATCTTCCAGGCCACTCAGCCTCCTCCCACAACCTATCTTCGACATGTTTAAGCTTTCAGCAACAAAAGCAGAAATCTCAGGAGATACTTCTGTCTTCAGCCCTGACACATTCCTCCCCCAAGGCAATCAAACACCAAGCTCGCCACCTGCCTGCATGGCAAGAAGGAAAAGGGAGAAAACACAAATTAATGTTTCACAATATTATGCAGGCACTAGCATTTAAGGAATTCTGACTACATGTTATACCTACCCAGACAGTTTGTCCTTTCAGGAGGACAGCTACGCCTCTACATTTAGAGTGGTGATAGTCTATTTTAACCAAGCTTTGAAGATACTCACTTGCCCACCATCTCCTTACTGGATCAGCTTCTTCATACTTGAGTGTGTGAGGTGCTCTAGGAAGGAGGTAGATAGGAAAGTCTTTGGAAGCTCAGGAGAGAAGTGAGCAGGATCCCTCATAGGCTGAGCCCACCCTGTAGTTTGCTTCCCATATCATTCTCTCTGGGATTTCAGTGGGACCCCGCTGAAGAATAAACTCATCATGTTGAATTTACTGAAACACATATCCATGACATAAGTGATTACATCAAGCCATTGCCAACCTTGGCCTCCATTCAGTCATCCAACAAAGGTAGTGGTTGCCCATTTTGTGTCAGGCTCTGTGCTAGAGGCTGGAGGCAGTTCCAAATGTTCATTCATTCATTTTGTTTCTTTAATTAATGCTTCTTGCATGCTTACTCTTTACCAGGCACTGTTCTGACCCTAAGAATATAGCAGTGGACAAGACAGCCAAGGCATTTTATGGAAATAACATTCTAGTGGGGAAGACATAAGATAAACAAGCAAATAAATTTATGTCAGAAAGAAAACAAAGCAGAGAACGGGGCGTAGAGAATGGTGGAGGTCCCTATTTTACGTAGGTAGTCAGGGATGGTCTCTCTGATGAAGTGTCTTTGAGCAAAAATAAGGATGATGAGAAGATGATCAAGGAGAATGGCATTCCAAGCAGAGGGAGCAGCAGGTGTAAAACCCTGAGGTGGGATTGCGTTGGGTGTATTTGAATAAATGAGAAAAAGCCAGTGAGGCTGAACATAAAGAATGAGGGCAAGAGGGTAGGAGATGAAGTCAATGAGGCATGAAAAGGCCAACACACGTAGAAAGTTCTAGTCGTAGCAAGAATTTTGCCTTTATTCTAAGTAACATGAGTAACTATTAGAGAGTTTTGGGCAGCAAAGTGGCATGATTTGTTTCAAAAAGATCTCTCAGGTTCAGGCGTGTAGAATGGATTGTGGGGGCAGAGATGAGCATGTGGTAGAGACCAGTTAGGAGGCTAGTGCAGGAGTCCAGGCAGGAAATGCGATGGCTTGGACTAGGGTGTAGAAAGTGCAGGTAGAGAGAATGGACATGCTCAGAGTGCATTTTGCAGGTGGAGACGGCAGTCACACTGAGCGCTGGAGATGAAGGAAAAAGAGCAACCAAGCATGACTAAGACATTATCCAAATTCTAGAGAAATTCACAGTGGATGGCAAAAGACTTCCCCCAAGCCCCACAAAATGGAAACCAAGGTTCCATCTATTTCACACCCACACATCTTCTTCACTATTAGCCCCAATCTTTACTAGAGGAAAGTTTGTAAAATACTTCACACTCATCAAAAGACAAGGTCCAATTCACCTGGCCGTGGGGCTTTCTAGAAAAATAACTGTTCACACTCCCTAGTTGCTTACTCAGGACTGTCTGGATATTAGATCGCTAGCCAGGCATTCTTCTGGGCTGGGAAAGATTCCCAACAAACTGAGATCTCCCTAGTCTGAGTGAAACTAGTCTTGGGTAGACACCCCGGTGACACCAGCCTCTGCTCAAATGCATCCCAGTGGTGGGAAATTCTTTACCTCCAAGATAGCCTGTTTTGGCTTTAAGTTATTTTGACTACTAGCTTGATTTCCATTGTAACAGGTCCCCAGGACCACCTTCTATTTCAACAATTCACTAGAAGAACTCTGAAAAGCTGTTATACTCACAGTTATAGCTTATGACAGCAAAAGGATACAGATTAAAATCAGCAAAGGTAACAGGCACATAGGCAAGTCCAGGAGAGACCAGGAGCAAGTTTCCAGTTGTTCTCTCCCAGTAGTTGTATAAAAAAACAGTGCTTAATTCTCTCAGTAACAGTGAGTGACAATGTGTATGGAGTATTGTCAGCCAGGGAAGCTCACCCATGCCAATGTTTTTAACTGGGGGTCGGTCACACGGGCTTGGAGTGCCCACATGATTCACATTAGTTATACAGTCTCCAGCCCCTTCAGTGGTCAAATTGACATGGCATGGCCCAAAGCCCCCCCACCAGAAATTCCACTGTTAGCATTGACTTGTTTGTCTTGGAACAAGTCTATCTTGGAAGAAGTATAGCCAGAGTGTTCTCGGAAATGAGGATGGTGAAACTTTGTCTCACATACTTTTGGCATGTTATCAGGAGGGACCAGTCCTTGGAGGACATCATGCTTGGTAAGGTGGAGGATCAACAAAAAAGAGGAAGATCCTCAATGAGATGGATTGACACAGTGGTTGCAACAATGGGCCCAAGCACAGCAATGATTGTGAGGATAGTGCAGGACAAGGCAGTGTTTAGTTCTGTTTTACATAGGATCACTATGAGTCAGAACCGACTCAACGGCACCTAACAGCAACAACGGCGTTGACTAACTGGCATGACCCAAAGACCGAGGTAAACAAAAACACTCTTGCTAGGCAAGATATTCCAAGAGCTTAGAAGTCATTTGCCAGGATACATTCAAGAGCCAAACCTTTCTTTGGAATGTTCAGGATTTGGACAATCCAGTCCTGCTGAGTTAATCTTTTCTGCATAATTTCCCTAATAGAAGCTGTTCTTTGAACCAAATGTGAGAGTGCACAGATCTCCTGCCTGTACTTATATATACCCTCAATGGAAAAAGGAACTGGAAGAATATAAGAAAAATTTCAGAATTTTAGAAGAACCAGAGATGATTCCCTTGATGGTGTTTTCTATTCTTTCTTGGTTTTGCTTCATTTACTAGATGATCTTTGTTAAAGGGACTCCTTTTTGATGGAAGAAATAAATCGGCCTCTACACGTGCAGTTATGGCAGAGTGTATTAATCAGGATAGGACAACTGTTGTGACAAATAATCCCACCACCCTAATATCTTAACAATACAACTGTATTTCTTGCTTGCATCACAGTCAATGGCGGAGTAAAGATGGCCAAAAATTGTTTGCTACTCTTCCAGTTGAGAAAGTGTACTCCTTTTCCCCTTTTCTTGAATCTGGGTTGGTCCCTGTGACTGATTTGACCAGTAAAATTTGGCAGAGGTAACACTGAGCCAGGTCTAGGCCTAGCCTTTTAGAGACCAGGAAGCCTCTACTTGTACTCTGAGGAATGGGGACGGGGAAGCCTGCCACCATGTAACAAGTCCAACAACCTTGAATCTGCCGTACTACGAAGAAGCCCAAGCTAGCCATGAGGAGAGGGTATATGGAGAGAAACAGAGATATTGGCCAGTGCCCAGTCAGTTCAGCCATCCCAGCCCAGCCCCTACACATATGAATGAAGAAGCCATCTTAGACATACCAGTTTCCTGCATGGCATTCTGTGCATACCTCTCACGTTAGCTCAAACTTCCAAGGACCTCCAATATCATCCCTCTTGGAGTCCCAGCTTCTGTGAAGAACAGTCTGGACAATAGAGCCCTCATGGGAACAGCTTGGGCCTCTTGGATTTTCTTCCCAGGATAACACTCCCAGGTATGTGTTTTGTGTGTGTGTATGTGTGCATGTGCACATCCTTACCTGCTTACCTGACACCTGGATCTTTATGAAGGAGGCCATAACAGGAACTAGTTCTAATTTGGGTTGCAGGACCCCAGATACAGTATGTCTAGAGGTCATGGTGACCCCAATTAAGAGCCAACATGGCCCACCTGGTGGTCCAATACTTAAGTGCTCAGCTGCTAACTGAAAGGTTAGGGATTCAAACCCACCAGCTGCTTCCCAGGAGAAAAGACCTGATGATCTGCTCCCATAAAGATTACAGCTTAAGAAACCCCATGGGACAGTTCTATTTGGTCCTATAGGATCACAAGGAGTGGGAATCAACTCAACAGCACACAACATATACACAAGCATTGCATTTTTTCCAAAATCACTCACTTTTTTTTTATTATTGTGCTTTAGGTTAAAGTTTACAGCTCAAGTTAGTTTCTCATATAAAAATTTATACACACATTGTTATGTCACCCTAGTTGCTATCTGTATAACGTGACAGCACATTCCTTCTTTCCACCCTGGATTTTCCCTGTCCATTCAACTAGCTTCTATCCTTTTCTGCCATCTCATCTCACCTCTGGACAGGATCTGCCTATTTAGTTTTTTAAGAAGCACACTCTTCACAAGTATCATTTTATGTCTTATGGTCCAGTCTATTCTTTGTCTGAAGAGTTGGCTTCGGGAGTGGTTTTAGTTCTGGGATAACAGAGTCTGGGGGCCATGTCTTCTAGGGTTCCTCCAGTCTCATTCAGACCATTAAGTCTGGTCTTTTTACTAGAACTTGAGTTCTGCACCTCACTTTTCTCCTGCTCCATTAGGGACTCTCTGTTGTGTTCCCTGTCATGGGGGTGATTGATGGTAGCCAGGCACCATCTAGTTCTTCTGGTCTCAGGCCGATGGAGATTCTTGTTTATGAAAAATCACTCACTTTTTAAAAATTTATTTATTTTCCCTAGCCTTAATCAAAATTTCTTCTTATACACATTTTGGTTGCTTTTCCAAATAAATTATTTTATTAGCCATGGATAATTTACTTCTCAATTGATCTTTGTTGCTTACACCAACCACTCCTGCCATTTAGTTACTGGCTTTTACTGAGTACCTTGTAGTGACTGGCTATAGAGTGTAGTCTTAAGACCCAAGCTCCAGAGCCACTTACTAGCTTACAAGTTATTTTTCCTCTCTGGTTCTCAATTTCCTCATCTGGAAATAGGGATAATAAGTCTTGAACTGTCTTAGAACCTGACTGCTGGTTGCTGTCATAGATTGGGTTCTTCAGAAGGAGGTCTTGAAACAAGGGTTCACGTGAAGGTAGTTTATTAGACGCCAAAAACCAAAACAAACCCAGTGCCGTTGGGTCGATTCCGACTCATAGCGACCCTATAGCAGGAAAAAGCTATGGGGGCATGGGAAAGTGGGACTGGGAAAGGAAGGGGTGAAGTAAGGGTATAGCATCAAGTAGAGCAGTTTCCGTTCGTGCAGCAGAACCTAATCCTAACCAAACAATGATGCACGTTCACAACCCAGTAGGCTGCAGTCACTAATATCTTAATATTAGCTATAAAAAAAAAACCCAGTGCCGTCACTATAGCTAACTTTTATTTTATTATGGTGTTGGCGAAGAACATTGACTATACTGTGGACTTCCAGAAGAACAAACAAATCTGTCTTGGAAGAAGTACAACCAGTATGCTCCTTAGAAGCAAGGATGGCGAGACTTCATCTAACATACTTTGGACATGTTATCAGGAGGGACCAGTCCCTGGAGAAGGGCATCATGTTTGGTAAAGTAAAGGGTCAGCAAAAAAAGAAGAAAACCCTCAATGAGATAGACTTACACAGTGGCTACAACAATGGATTCAAACATAGCAATGACTGTGAGGATGATGTAGGACCAGGCGGTGTTTCATTCTGTTGGGCATGGGGTCGCTCTAAGTCAGAACCAACTTGATGGCACCTAACAACAACTTTTATTGAGCAAATACCATATGCCAGACATTGTGCCAAGTACTTTACACATTATCTCATTTAATTTTCAAAACCTGATGAGTTATTACATCATTAATATTAAAAAACCAAACCTGTTGCTGTTGAGTCAATTCCAACTCATGGCAACACCATGTGTTACTGAAAAGAACTGCTCCATTGGATTTTCCTGGCTGTAATCCTTACAGGTGGTGATCACCAGGCCTTTCTTTCGTGATGCCACTGGGTAGGTTCAAACCATGAACCTCTAGGTTAGTAGTTGAGTGAAAACCATTTGTACCACTCAGAGACCCCTCATCATAATAATAGCCCTGGTGGGGCAGTGATTAAAAGCTCAGCTGCTAACCAAAAGATCAGCAGTTCAAATCTACCAGCTGCTCCTTTGAAACCCTATGGGGCAGTTCTACTCTGTTCTATGGGCTCACTATGAGTCAGAATTGACTTGACGCAATGGGTTTGGGTTTTTTTTTTTTTTTTTTAACAAAGATTACATCAAAGTTTTCATTTAAGTAAATATCTGATAATATTTAGTTCATTCAATTCTGCGGATATAATGTTCCCAGATACATGGTCTTCCTTCAAATAACGGCTGAGAAGTTGTGCACACTTATTTATAAACGCGTTGGCCGACACAAACTCCTGCAGTGTGCTGGAAGCAGGGACATGCTTATGTGCAATAATTACTGGTTCTTCATTCTTAAATGAGGTTAAAGAGGTGTAATTGTGATATAGTTTGAGGCCTTTGGTCTGGCAAGGCCAGAGGTGCAAGATGGCCTGTAGGTTTCACCCTGGGTGCCAATTCTGATTGGTTGGCCAGAGCCTGCAGTACTAGGTTGAGGCCATGTAGGCTTAGGGGAGAGACTGCTGTAATCGATTAGTCATGTCTGCATGGTACAGGACTGGAAGTGAACTGTATGCCGTTCCTGGAATGGCAACATCAACTTGAGGAAGGTTTTGCAGATGTGGAAGCTGAGGCTCAAAGAATTTACATAATTTTCCCAAAGTCACTGTTACTAAGAGGCAAAGTTTGAATTATACCTATGCTTGTTGATTCCAGGGCTGATGGTGGTACCATTATCTTATTACTCAGTCACCTGATTTGAGACTAGTGCCTGCCTAGCCCTTAGGCAGAAAGGGGATAAGGCAGGCTGCTTCTTGCTGGGGTTACTGCCTCCCTTTAGATCTAGGACAGTCTTTTATCCCATCCCATCCCAAGTTCCCCACCCCCAACACACTCCTCCAACCTGCAGGAATTCCTAGCATCCAGCCTCCTGTGGGATGTGGGGGTCTTGCAGTGGCCTGGCCTTGGCCCTGCCTGCCAGTCTCCTACCTCCCTAGGCCACCCAGCTCCCACTCCCCCACCACCGGCAGGCGAGGCCTCAGCTATTGATCCTGGCGCTCCCCACAGCTGCCTTTGCCAAGTGCTGCAATTTACCACCAGCTCGGAAGTCACAGCAGAGGAGCCCAGCCGCCCACCAGCACTTTTATGCCACTATAAAAACCATTTAAAGGGCTACTTTGTGAGCCGCAGAGCTGCTTTTATTAGGGGAGGAGGGAAGCAGCGGAAGCCACAGGCCCACAAGCCCTGCAGCCTCCTTTCCAGCTCCCAATCGGGCTCAAAACCCTAGAAATCTCTGCTGCTGCCCACCCCCACCCCACCCTCCACATTCAGAAGCTGCAGGAGAGGAGGGCGTGCTGAAGAGGGACTGAGAGCCACCCCTCCACTGGGAGAAGCATAGAGGGCAACCCCAACATCTGCCCAATTGAGCTGGGAGGGAAGGGAGATGCCACACCCTTGTGTAACTCAGACTTCACAAAGACCACCCTGAGTCGGGTACTAATCTTTGTCACTAAGCAGCCTTCTCCCCTGCTCTGTGCAGGCACATCTAAGCACTTCCGGTCTCTTTCACTTTTGGATCAGCTGTATGAGGAAGGTAAACCCAAAAACCAAATCCACTCAATGACTTTGAGTCAATTCCAACTTCTAGCGACCCTACAGGACAGTGCAGAGCCGCCGCATAGAGTTCCCAAGGCTGTAAATACTCACAGAAGCAGACTGCCACATCTTTCTCTCGCAGGGTGGCTGATGAGTTCGAACTGTGACTTTTTGGTTTGCAGCTTTGGCTGCCACCAGGGCTCCTCCTGAGGAGAGTACAAAAAACAAACCAAACCCGTTGCCATTGAGTCGATTCCGACTCATGGTGATCCTATATGACAGGGTAGAACTGCCCCAGACGGTTTCCAAGGAGCGCCTGGTGGATTCGAACTGCTGACCTTTCGGTTAGCAGCCGTAGCTCTTAACCACTATGCTACCAGGGTGAGAGTACGTACTATTATTATCAGGCCCATTCCTCAGAAACAAGAAACCCGAGGCTCAGGGAAGCTAAATGACTCGCCTGGGGTTGCACAACCGGTAAGTAGCAAAGCCTGGAAGGAAACTCAGTCCAGCTCCAATGCCAATGGTCTTGAGTTAATCACTAGACGACTCTGCAGCATTTTGGTAAAGATAAGGCCATCACTTCAACCTCAGAGCCAGCTACTTGAAGGCAACTGGTAAAGAGCAAAAGAAGCGAAGGATTCTTTAACTAGTGGGGAAAAAAAACACAGTTGTGACCCAGTCCTTTCCCGTTACGGTGACCCCATGTGTGTCAGAGTAGAACTGTGCTCCCTAGGGCTTTCCACGGTTGATTTTTCAGAAGTAGATCACCAGGCCTTTCTTCTGAGGCACCTCTTGGTGGACTTGAACTGCCAACCTTTCAGTTAGCAGCAGAGCACATTAGCCATTTGCACCACCCAGGGACTCCAACCCAGTTGCCATGGAGTCAATTCTGACTCATGGTGACCTTCAACTGTAGTGAACCATTAACAGCTCTCCCATTCCAGGACATACCAGGCTGTTTCATAGGCTGTTCACCCGATCTCCCTAAAAACGCCCTTTCCTCCCTGATCTAAGCAGCTCTGGTGGCGCAGCGGTTAAGTCCTCGGCTGCTAACTGAAAGTCAGCTGTTGGAACCCACCAGCCATTCCAAGGGAGAAAGATGTGGCAGTCTGCTTTCGTAAAGATTTACAGCCTTGGAAACCCTACGGGGCAGCTCTACCCTGTCCTATAGGGTCGCTATGAAACGGAATCAACTCAACACTCAACCGCAGTGGGTTTGGTTTGGTTTTTTTCTCCCTGGTCTGCCTGTTCAACTACTGCCACCTACAGGTAGAGTTGGCTGAACTTATTCATTTATTCATTCACTCAGACATTTGTTATTACTATCCATTGATTTCTGCTCTGTGGCAGAAGCATGGAACTTGGCTGGAGGCTGGGGGATACAAGGTGTCCACAGTCTAGGTAATTGTAATACAGTATGACTCGACGGCACTGGGTTTTTTTAAATAAATGTATAGTGAAAAGGGAGGGAAGAGGAGTGCTGCCTAGAGGAGGGACCATCTAAGTTAAAATATGAAGGATCCGTAGAAATTGTCCAGACAAAGAAGGGTTAGGGAGGAAAAGAAATATGTTTCCGGCAGAGGGAACGCTATGGATGAAGACCCAGTGGTGACAGTGGGCACACTGCAGGATCTAGGTTATCAATGATGAGAGCAACCAAGCCAAGTCTCCTATGACTGAGCATAAAGCTAGAGAAGCCAATGGGTAGCTTCCATGTTTTCCATCATCCCACCATCTCCATCCTTTGAGATGGACAAGTGAGGTTGTCTCAGTCTTAGGCAAAATGTTATGTAGACATAGCTGCAAAATAAGTGCCCCTGCCTTCTACGCAGAAAGTTTGAGCCACCTCTGGGGACAGGAAGAGTGGTGAGATGTGGCAGAAGAGGGAAGCAAGGCCAGCTCACAACGGGCCTTGTGGTCTCTGGGTGGTGCGAACTTATAACACGCTCACCTGCTAATCAAAATCTGGAGGTTCGAGTCCACCCAGAGGCACCTCAGAAGAAAGACTGGCAATCTACTTCTGAAAGGTCATGGCCATTGAAACCCTATGGGGCACAGTTCTACTCTGACACACATGGGGTCACCATGAGTTGGAGCTGACTCAGTGATTACCGGTACTGGTAAGCAAGGTTAACTTGTTTGGCCTTTCTCAAGCCAATGGCAAGTGGAAAGTCACTGAAGGCCTCAGCAATGCGTGACCTGACGCAATTCTTCTTCCCACACAGCCACTCTGGGGACAGAGGAACAGTCTGGCTGCCTTTAGCTTCCTAGGAAGCCTGGGGTCACAAATACATGCTTCTCAGATCAGAAATCATATGACTCCTTTTTTCAGGGGTGTAGGGGAGGAATAAAGGAAATTTCTTTAAAAAGCCAGAGAAGGACAGAATGCTTCTGCCAGCATCATCCCACTGGTCTATCGGCACCTGCTGTCCCCTGGAGCAGGACCACAGGGAAGGGATCAGGACAGAGTTGCTCCTACTTTGCCAGCCTTTTCTAACCACTCAAGCTGCCACATGAGCCTCCTGTCCTTCCAGAGACCAACAGGCCCCTTCAGCTGAGATCCCTTAGCTTCCAGCCTCTCTACCTCAGGATTCTTGGGCATCATCACATTCTCATCCTTGGCTTCATCTCTACCTTGGAGAAGTAGCTCCTCTTGAGTCTAATTTCTTTGCCCATGCCTGGGTTCCATGCCACTTTGGGGGTGCTAGGACTTAGTTCTGGTTTACGCTCAACTGCTAACCTACAGGTTGGTGGTTTGAACTCATCCAGCAGTACTGAGGAAGAAAAAGTCCGACGATCTGCTTCTGTTAAGGTTACAGCCAAGAAAACCCCATGAAGCAGCTCTACTCTGTAACACATGGGGTTGCCATGAGTCAAAATCAACTCAATGGCAGCTAAAAACAACTATTCCACCTCTTGTCTCATTTCTGTCTTGAGGCTTCAGTGTGTCCTTCATTCTCCCTCTCCCAGCAGGCATACTTAAGTTCCCTAGCTAAACAAAAGTCTGTTTGCCTCATCCCTGCCACCGTCTTTTTTTCTCTCTCTCCTTTCCTTCACTGTTACGCCTTTCTTCAAAAGGCAACTTCTGTTCACAGCCTTGCTTCTTCACTCCAGGACAATTTGTCTAATTCCAATAAGGCTACCATGCCTTTTTGTTGTTATAAAAATATATACAACACAACATATACCCATTTAATGTTTTTCATGTGTACAATTTAGTGGCATCAATCACATTAACCATGTTGAAGGCTATCACTTCTTAAGCATTTGCTGCCTGCCAGCTCTGTGTCACTTGATAGACATGATTTCATTCATTTCTTAAGCAACCATGTGAATTATGATCATCCCATTTTACAATGGGGAAACTGAGACTTGGTAAAGGAGGATGAAGCAAATGGCTCACTCATACCATTGGCCCCCAAGCCTGCCTCTAACCATTCTGCTCCACTGCCTCTCATCTAGTCCTAATGAAACCTCCAGGAGGGTAGCCACCTGTTTTATTCCCTGCTGTCCCCCTGATATACTGGAGACACTCCACAAGCATTTTTTGAATGTTTGAATATTCAAAAATTTTCATGACTTTTTGCCAGCTTGTCTAGAGAGGTTTTCTGCAAAGCTTTGCATAAATTCTAATAACAAATACGTTTGGCGTTTGTATTGTATGGTAGTAATGTTCTATGTATCATTGTGTCTCATGATCCCAGAATTACTTTATGAATTTAGTATCCTGAAAAATAAAATATGGTGGAATTCAATACAATTCTGAGCCCATCTATCTCATGTCTTCATCCTTGCTGTCAAAATGCCAATGCCTTCTTCAACAGGAGGGGACACTGGCTACATATTAATTTGGCTTAGCTCATGAAGCACACAGAGTCATGTACGATACAAAAAAAAAAAAAAATCAAGAAGGAGACAAAAATAATCAAAAGGGATGAATCCGGTGTATCCTATACAAAATACTGGCAGTCTGAAAATGTCTATTAGAAGCAGTATACACATTAAAAAAAGGTTACCCGGCAGACAGAAGAGAAAGAAGACATCCACAAGAATAACGTGGTACAAATTTGAAAAATATTTTGGTGAAATAAAAAAATGAAGTTGAAAATTCCCTTAGGCATACTAAAGAAAATACCCTTATATTTATATAAAAGGCAGTCATGTGAATGAACGTTAGATGATAAAGTGTTGTTGTTATTAGGTGCTGTCAAGTCAGTGCCGACTCATAGCGACCCTGTGTACAGTAGAACCAAACACTGCCTGGTCCTGCACCATTCTCACAATCGTTGCTATGTTTGAGCCCATCGTTGTAGCCACTATGTCAATTCTTCAATCTTTGAGGGTCTTCCTCTTTTTCTCTGACCCTCTACCTTAGACAAATTAGTTAGTATGAATCAGGATGGGTTATGCTGCAGTAACAACCTCAGAATCTCAGTGGCGTAGCACAGCAGAGATGATTTCTCTACATTTCCATCACAAGTTGACAGAGGACCTCTGTGTCTTAGTCATCTAGTCCTGCTAGTAACAGAAATACCACGAGTGGATGGTTTTAACAAAGAGAAGTTTATTTTCTTACAGTAAAGTAGGCTAGAAGTCCAAATTCAGGGTGTCAGCTCCAGAGGAAAGCTTTCTCTCTCTGTCACCTTCTCATCAATCTTCCCCCAGACTAGGAGCTTCTTTGCGCAGGGACCCTGTGTCCCTGCATGTTGTTATGCTCCAGGCACTGCTTTCTTCGTGGTATGAGGTGCCCCTCTCTGCTGCTTCCCTTTCCTTTTTATCTCTTGAGAGATAAAAGGTGGTGCAGGCCACACCGCAGGGAAACTCCCTTTACACTGGATCAGGGATGTGACCTTAGTAAGGGTGTTACAATCCCACCCTAATCCTCTTTAACATAAAATTACAATCACAAAATGGAGGACAAACACCCAATTTGGCCTAACTAAGTTGACACATATTTTGCGGGGACACAATTCACGCCATGACACTCTGTTCCAGGACCCAGACTGATGTCGCTGACTCTACTTGGAATATTGCTGAGAGGTGGTGTAGTAGCTTTTGGTCATTCTGCCTAGAAGTGACATGTGTCACTTTCACTCACATTTCATTGGCCAAAACGTATCTCATGGCTTTGCCAGAGCTCAACAGGCCAGGGCTGTATAATTCTCCTACAGAGAAGGGCAGCACATGATAACAACCTTCTACTTCAGTTTTAGGCAAACTGGATTTAAGGAAATGGTGGATGCCCTACTTTCTCACCTCTCATACTTTCCTTCCTTTAAGTTGCAAACTTTAATGTGCATAGAAACCACTGGGACACAAGTTACAATGCCGATTCCTGGGATCCCCCTCCAGAGAGCCTGAATGAGGAGATCCAGGGTGGTCTCTGGAATCTGCATGGTCACTACAGGTAGCCTTGATGTCTGGTGGTATAAGGAGTATTTTGAGAAACACTCACTATCTGTATCCCTCTTTACCAGGTGACCTTTTCTCATTTCTCACTCAAGATGCATACAACCCAAAATCTTCAAAATATCAGTGGCTTCAACAACATAGAAATTTATTTTTCTCTTGCAAGCCAAAGAATCTGTGAGATAGGAAGTCCAGGACTGGGCTGATGACTTCATGGTCCTCATGGATGCAGGCTCCTTCTCTCCTTATGCTCATTATCCTCACGGCCGTCACCTCATGGCCCAAGATCGCTGCTGTGCTCAGCCATTACATCCACATTCCAGACA
This sequence comes from Loxodonta africana, assembly GCF_030014295.1. Lineage (NCBI taxonomy): Eukaryota > Metazoa > Chordata > Mammalia > Proboscidea > Elephantidae > Loxodonta > Loxodonta africana. Next base: position 79,271,140 of record NC_087353.1, read on the forward strand.
GCAGGAGGGAAGGGGTCGGGGGGAATAAGGATGTGCTTCTATAGGGTCACTCTGAGTCAGAATCGACTCAACGGCAATAGGTTTGGTTTGGTTTGGTTTCTTACTGTTTGGAGCCCTGGTGGTGCAGTGGTTAAAAGCTCAGCTGCTAACCAAAAGGTGGTGGTCCAAATCCACCAGCCACTCCTTGGAAATCTCATGGGGCAGTTCTACTCTGTCCTATAGGGTATTTACGCGTCAGAATCCACTCAACAGCAATGGGTTTTGTTTTGTTTTGTTTTTCCTCTTTAAGGATTCTTCCTCAAAATCCTACAGAACACTTCCTCTTCTCTTATATCTCATTGCCACAATGTAATCACGTGGCCATATCTAACTGCAAGAGAGAATGGAAAACAGTCTTTCATTACAGTTGGCAATTATTGTTGTTGTGCCCCTAATCATTACACCACCAGGACTCATCTACAGATATAGGGATTAGGATTTACCATACATATTTTATGGGGCACAATTCAAACCATAACAGGAGCTGCCCTCTCCTACTATGTCAGCCTTCAGGCCAAGCTGGCTTCTCCTCCTCCAACCCCGAAGTTCATTTCTGCTCTCCTTGCACAGAGGTGGACATTTGAGCTACTCTAGCATTTTTTTTTTTTTTTTTTTAGCAAAAAGAGGTTATTATCATTATTCTTGTTTTACAGATGAGGAGGGGGCGGTCCATGGTGGTTCAGTGGTAGAATTCTCACCTTCCATGCAGGAGACTCGGGTTCAATTCCTGGCCAGTGTACCTCATGCGCAACCACGCCCCGTCTGTCCGTGGAGGCTTGCGTGTTGCTGTGATACTGGACAGGTTTCAGCGGAGCTTCTAGACTGACCAGGAAGAAAGTCCTAGTGATCTAAATATTAGTCAACAAAAACCGGATGATGCAGGGCCCGGGAGGGTTTCATTCCACTGTGCATGGGGTCACCATGAGTCAAGGTGGCTGGACAACAACAAACAGGTGAGGAAATTGAACTGCAAAAGGGTTTACGGTTTGCACTCTTGAATGCAATTTGTTTCTCTCTGGGCTACAGTGAAACCTCTCTTGCCGACAACACTTCCAGCCCCGGGGGTGGGGGGCAGCTTCTCTGCTCCCTGCCCCCACCCCGCCCCCAGCTTCCTGGTTTGTGCTTACAGATAGCAGGCCTGCCTCTGCCACCTTCCTGCTTCTGCATTTGGATTTCATTAGCAGGCACAATTCTAATTGAACTTTTACTCACTAACCACCGCTCAGCAATTAATCAAGCTTCTTCCAAGCTCGGAGCTCCTGTTCACTTCCTATCAGAGCGAGAGAAAGGGAAGCAAACCTCACCCTCGTTCCTGGGGCAGTGTGCCCTGCTCTCGAGCTGGTTTCCGCGTGTCTCCCTGTGTTCCCAAGACACCATGCACTTACTAATTTCTGAAGAAGGCTGTTAGATTCAGATGGTAATCACAGCCCCCTTCTGGCACATTCCCTGGTCTCCTGGCCTCATTAGAAATCCTCTCCTTGCCTGCTTCCAGCCAGATGCTGGCCTTTGCTGTGCTTCCTGCCAGACTCTCAGGGCACCTCGTTTACTTCTTTCTTAATGTAACATTTATTGTCGTCCCCTGCCACCCCCCTTCTCTGATTAAAGAAGGAATACATGTTTACTGCAGCAAAATGGGAAAATGTGAAAAATCACAAAGACCAGAATAAAGCTCACTCAGAATGTCACCAGTCAGAAATAAACACTACTTGTCCCTGAGTGATGCAAACGGTTACGCACTCAACTCCTAGCCCAAAGGTTGGTGGTGTGAATCCACCCAGAGGCACCTCAGACGACAGGCCTGGCAAGCTGCTCCCAAAAGGTCACAGCTTGGAAAATGCTGTGAAGCAGTTCTACTCTGTGAGTAGAATTAACTCCACAGCGGCTGATAATAATACACGGGGGTGCAGGTGAACTTTGGCTTTCTTAAATATGGCTTTTGTGCAAACGGCACAAAACATTATACGTTGAAATCCCTAATCCAGGGGTCCAAAGTGCAAGTAAAAATAGGGGCAGGCCAGCCACATTGCATAATTCCAGGGGCGCCATTCATATCATCACCTATGGGAATGGCCTCCCCTGGAGCTGTGCAGTTCGCAGCCTGTGCCACTATGGGCCGTGTGTGTACAGGGGCTGGCCAGGGTTGCTCCTGGGAATTGACACAAGGTAGGGGGGATGGGCCTGGTGGGGCCAGAATCTTGTGATTTTTCAGGAGCGGTCGGAAATCTGGATTGTGAAATGAAATTGCTCATTTTTTAAATGTTTGCAACTAACACAATTAAAAAACAAGCAAGCAAAACCCATGTGTAAGGCGAAACCTGTTGCCGTTGAGTCGACTCCAACTCATAGTGACCCTACAGGACAAAGGAGAGCTGCCTCATAGGGTTTCCAAGGACGGCTAGTGGATTTGAACTGCCAAGCTTTTGGTTAGCAGCTGAGCTCTTTAACCACTGGGCCACTAGGGCCTCTGTGTAAGGCAACCAGGCCTACCCTGTCCTGTGGGACATCTGCTTACTGATAATGATTTGGGGTCATCCCAGGGTGTCATGGGTTGAATTGTACCCCCCAAAAATATGTGTCAACTTGGCTAGGCCATGATTCCCAGTAATGTGTGGCTGTCCTCCATTTTGTGATCTGATGTAATTTTCCTGCATGCTGTAAATCCTAATCTCTGCCTGTGGTTAATGAGGTAAGAGTAGGTTATGTTAAAGAGGATTAGGGTGGGATGCAACACCGCTACTCAGGTAACAGCCCAGATACCATGTAAGGGGAATTTCCCTGGGATATGGCCTGTATCACCTTTTATCTTACAAGAGATAAAAACAGAAAGAAGCAAGCACAGAGATAGGGACTTCATGCCACCAAGAAAGAAGTGCCAGGAACAGAGTGCATCCCTTGGCCCTGGAGTCCCTGTGCTAAGATGCTTCTAGACCAGGAGAAGATTATTGACAAGAACCCTCCCCCAGAACCGACAGACAGAGATAGCTTTCTCCAGGAGCTGGTGCCCTGAATTCAGACTTCTGGCCTCCTAGGCTGTGAGAGAATAAATTTGTTTATTAAAGCCATCCACTTGTGGTATTTCTGTTACAGCAGCACTAGCTAACTAAGACACAGGGGTTTCCCCTCTCCTGGCCCAGCTTCTCCCTCCACCCCTCTTCCACCATCCTTGCTTCCCCCACTGAGTGGCCCGGAGAGCTCTTTTTCTAAGCAGGGAGGCTCACTCTGGTTGTCCCATTTTTGGGCAATGGAGGGCACCATCCACAAAGGTCCCACTCATTCCCTGAGACTAAGACAAGGAGGGGAGTCCCTTCTCTACCCCTTCACTATGTAGAAGATAAAAGGTTGGGGGCTGCCAAACAACCTGTCCCGGCTCCTAGGGAGAGGAGGAAAGAGGACTAGAAGGTCCTGGGTCAGGGGAGACACTCAGTTCATTCACCCAATCATCACTGCTATAGGGGACAGTCGACAAGTTCTTCTCTGGGTGAGTGCATTCATTCACGTGGTTATTCCATTAAGACACGTCCTGCCCACTGGACTGAGAGCTACATGGAAATAAGAAGTGTGTCAGGTTTGTTCACCACGTGTCCCTGGACCCAGTAGAGACACTGGCACCTAGTAGGGACTCAGTGCACATCAATGAGTGTCCCCGTACTGTCAACATCCTCCCACCCTTAGGCCCTGGCAGAGCACCTCTGAAGAGTCTGCAAAGAGTCTCCCTCTCCATGGGAGCTTTGCAGCAAATGTAAGTCAGGATTGCTATCGTTTTGAGTTCTCTAGGAATACACCACATCACCAGTTGCCATCGAGTCGACTCCAAATCATGGCAACTCCAAGTGTATCAGAGTAGAGCTGTGCTCTGTAGGGTTTTCAACAGCTGATTTTTTTTTGGAAGTAGATCACCAGGCCTTTCTTTCAAGGCAGTTCTGGGTGGGCTCAGACCTTTAACCTTTGGTTAGCAGCCGAGAGTATTCACCATTCACACCACCCAGGAACTCCCCTCTAGGAATAGGAATCCTTTATAATAAGTAAACCTACTGTTTCACAATTGGAGAGTCAATTTCCAAGGCTCTTTTAGCAAAATAGTATGCATAAAGGAGAGGAATTCTGTAAATTCCCTTCCAATATTTTATCTACCTATCTAATACTGGGGTTATATCATACTTAGTATTTCATAATCACTTCTTTCGTACAACCACATGTTGTAAGTATTTTCCCAGGACAATAATATTCTTCTATGACATCATTTTTAACAGCTGTATAGAATTCCATTGCATGAATGCACCAAAATTATATTCCCTGTTGTTGGACATTTAGATTATTTCCAACTTTTTGCTATTGTAAATGAACTGGTGGTGAACATCCTTATTCAGAAAGGTTTGTCCATATCTCTGATTATTATTTTTTGGTGTGTGTGTGTGTGGTAAAATACCTGGCCAAGTGGTATGCCAACTTTGATGCACATGTTGCCTTACATAGAGATTGTACCAAATTACCACACATGAAAATGTATTAGTGTTCATTTCTCCACCCCCTGATCAACATTTGATTTAGAGCTAGATTACAGAGCAAGACACCTACACAGTTATCTGAGGCATCAATCAAAGCACCACTGTTGTTGTTGTGTGCCGTCTAATCGATTCCGACTTCTAGTGAACCCATGTGACAGAGTAGAATATTCTTTACAGGAGCAGATCACCAGGTCTTTTTCCCATGGAGCAGCTTATGAGCTCCAGCTGCTGACCTTTAGGTTAGGAAACCATCACGCCACCAGGGTTCCTTCAAAGCACCACTAGGGCATTCAAATGATACCGAAAATTGTACTTACCAAACTTCCTCCCAAGTAGAGGCTCTTCTGTGGTTGGAAGGGATATCCTGATAAACCATTTATAGAGAAGGTATGTGGCCCTTCAACAGGCTTGTTTAAGGAACAAATAGATGGTCACTAAACTACTTTACAAGGCGAAAGGAATCAAATAATTGAAGGATTCTATTTTGCTCAGTGGGGCATGCAAATTCAGGGCCAGAGCTGAATTGCTGGGACATAAGTTGAGAGGCAGAAGCCTGCTGTAAACTGTCCACCTTTTCCACTCTTCCTCCATAAGCACCCAACCACTCTATGACTACTGAACAAATGTTCAATGAAAATCAGTTTTGATCATGTAGAGTGCCGTGTATTACCACTATCTGTCTGTCACTTTGTCATTCTATGGCAGCTTGTATGTTGCTGTGATTCTCAAAGCTATACCACTGGTATTTCAAATTGCAGCAGGGTCATAGCGGACAGGCTTCAGAAGAGTTTCCAGACTAAGAAAGACTAGGAAGAAAGGCCTGGTGATCTACATCTGAAAATTAGCCAATGAAAACCATATGGATCACAATACAACACTGACTTGCTTGCTTTGGACACACCATCAGAAGGGATCATTTGCTAGAGGAGGACATCATGTTTGGTGAAGCAGGGGCCAGTGAGGGTGAGGAATACCCTCGGTGAAATGGACTGGCATGACAGATTTAAACATGCTGGCAATTGTGAGGATGACTCAAGACCTGGCAACGTTTCATTCTGCCGTACATAAAGTAGCCATGAATCGGAATCAACTCAATGGTATCTATCCATCCATCCATCTGTCTGTCCACCCACCCACCCACTTACCTACCTCCCTACTACCTACTGTGTATTAATTAGAAGGATATCCATGATAAATTGGTAACTGATAATAGCAAGCTGAAGAATAAGATCTTTTGTATTTCTTACTTTTTAAAGAAAAGGGAGGACCTATATAATTACTCATACGTTTCTATAATCAAAGAAAAATATGAGAGGAAACACAATATTTTTAACAGTGCCTACCAGGAATACAGGGTCACTATGAGTCGGAATCGACTCAACGGCACTGGGTTTGGTTTGATTTTTTTATTAGGAATATTAAGGAGCCCTGGTGGCATAGTGGTTAAGTGCTCAGCCGTTAACCCAAAGGCTGAGGTTTGAATCCACCAGCCACTCTGTAGGAGAAAGATGTGGCAGTCTGCTCCTGTAAAGATTACAGCCTAGGAAACCCTATGGGACAGTTCCACGCTGCCATATAGGATTGCTAAGAGTTGCAACTGACTCAACCTCAATGAGTTTGGTTTTTGGCTTGGGGATATTAGTTTGGAAGAAGGAAGAACAAATTATTCATTTTACTTTAAAATGCTTCAATTGCATCAATTGTTTGTATTGTTTCAACAAACACATACAGCCTTTCTAATTCAAGTTTATAGCGTGCCCAGACAGTCCACAGGTCTCAGGCCATCTCTGACTAGATATTGTTATCTTTAAAACTCTCTGCTGCAAAACCGGCAGTGTTAAATATTGATGATACGGTAATCACAATGGGCATTTTACCACTACAGGATTATCTCTGGTGTTTTGCCTTTAAGTCAATGTGGCTATTGTTTTAAGATAGAAGTTCTTTATCTTATTAATGAACTACACTTCTAAAGATAGAAGTTCTTTATCTTACTAATGAACTACACTTCTATTCTCATTTTACCTGGTTTTGTCAAGAAAAATAAATATTAATGATTATCAAATGCTTTTTACAAAATCTACAGAGTTGATCATTTGGTTTTCCTCTTTGGATTTGATATAATCAAATGTGTTAATAACTTTCCTAATTATTAAGCCATTCTTGCGTTACAAGAATAGGCATGATTGGGTCAGGATTTATTGCACTTGTCGAGTGGTGTTAGAATCAGTTTGGTGAGACTCGATTTGATGATATTTTACTCAGGATTCTAAGTCAATAGTCATAAGAAACTGGTTGCTTGGTAATATTCGTTTTTGTGAGGTTTTCTGTCAGATTTTGCTCCCAGTTATACTAGCTTCAGAAAACGATTTGGGAAACTTTTCTTCTTTTTATTTGCTCTGGAAATGACTTGTTCTTTGTGTGTTCGAAAGAACTCATCCATAAAATGGTCTGAGCCTGCAATCTTTTGGGGGAAGTGGCTTTATTTTTGTTTGTTTGTTTGCTTGATACAACTTTTACCATTTCCTTCAAGGCTACTGGTCTACTTACACCTCCCACTTCTTTCTTCAGTCAATTTTAATTCGTTTGTATTTTCCTCAAAAAGAACCCATTTCATCCAGATTTTCAAATTCATCTGCATTGTATTGTAGCCTTTGATAATTCTTTTAAAATCCCTCTCATTCCATAGTTCTGATTCCTCTTCTATTCTGAATTTTGCTTATTTTCTTAAATAGATCTTCCAGAGGTTTGTCTCTTTCTCTGGCCTTTTTTTAAAGGACCAGGTCTTGGATTTAGCTATCAGCTTTTATGGGTTTTTTGTTTTATAGTTCAATTTATAGTTTTTCCAAGTCCTCTCCTGTTCCCTTGGGTTTATTTTGTTGTCCTTCTCTTTCTAACTCTTGAGGTCAATGCTCATTTCATTTATTTTCACTTTTTACTTGTTTAACGTCTAAAGCGTTTAAGGCAATTCTTCTTCCCGAATCCACTTTTAGCTGATCCCATAAACTAGAAGATGCTGCATTTCATTTCCATTTTCTCTGAAAATTTGCAGACGAGCTTTTTGAAGAGACTTTCTTATGGTCGTTTTTTTAAAAAAGACAACTGTTTGAGGTTATTTTAAATTAAAAAAATGTGTATATTATAAAAACAAAAAGAAGGAAAAACTCATCCAGAATTCTACCACTCAGAGGGTTTTATAGATCTCTCCAGTCATGTGTGCATATGGTTGCTTCTCTTTTTTTCTTTTTTAAAACCGTATTACCGTATTTTTACACAAATAACGCATGCCCTCTTCGTTTACTGGCCACGCCCTCAAGTGCTCTATGCTCATTTTTTTTTAAAGCAATATGTGGAAGAGGATTGCCACGACAGCACTTTTGAGGGTGTCTCGCTGGGGAGGGGCGCAAACAAATACAGAAAGCCCACGTTATTTGGTAAAAATCCGATATCTACTTGTATTAAAAGATACTTTCTTCCCTAGACACTATAGGTGTGGTCACTAGAACCTCTTCCTGTTTTGGTGGCTGTGACCTTTTTAGGGTTCCACAGCAGGCAGCCCCTGTGATACAAACGTTCAACTTATGGACAACTCATACTTAAGAACAGACTGCCATAAAGCCTACTATATTAAAAGTTTGAGTTAAATACAGTGGTTTGTCATAACGAACGCACGCACAATTTTGAGACGCTCATGAAAACACTGCAGGGTTTGGAAGTGTTTCTCAAGTGTTTTATGTGCATAAACCCAACCTGTTGCCATCAAGTCGATTCTGATTCATAGCGACCCTATGGGACAGAGTAGAACTGCCCCATAGGGTTTCTAAGGAGAGGCTGGTGGATTCGAACTGCCAACCTTTTGGTTAGCAGCCTGAGCTTTTAACCACTTCGCCACCAAGGCTCCTTTATAGGCATAAAAAATAGGCATAGGAAGGTAAAACGTATACTATACAGGCAGTGCCGCAGTTATGAACGCCTGACTTACGGACAACTCGTACTTGCATTTTAAGGTTATGTAAATTTGTCTGCAGTATGAAATGACTGAACCAACCCCTACTAGCAACAAATTCTTCATCACGATCACCTTAATTTGCTACATGTACTGCTTTGAAATTATTGAAAAGGCTTTGAGCCTTTTCTTGCACAAAAAAAATAAAAAGTAAGGCTAAATAAAACCATATGAACCCCTGCTGACTTAGCTACAAATTTGACTTAAAGGCACAGTTGGGAATGGATCTCGTTTGTAACCCAGGGACTGCCTATACACTAAGACAAACATTTGTTTATTTTATTTTTTTATTGTGCTTTAAGTGAAAGCTTACAACTCAATTTCTCATTCAAAAGTTTATACACATGCTGTTTGGTGACACTGGTTGCAATTCCCACAATGTGACAGCACACTCTCCCTTTCCACCCCAGTTCCCTGGGCCCATTCGTCCAGTCCTGCCTCTTCCTGCCTTTTCATCCTGCTTTTGGACAGGAGCTGCCCATTTAGTCTCATATATTTGACTGAACTAAGAAGTATGTTTCTCACGCGTGGTATTTTTTGTTTTTTAGGCCTGCCTAATCCTTAAGACAAACATTTAACTGACGATAAATAAGAACTGTATGTACCTGTTTCAACTTACCTACAAATTTAACTTAAAGACAGACATAGGAATGGATCTCGTTTATAACTTAGAGACCGCTTCTATAGTATATATTTATAATTTACACGAACATGGAGGTTGTTTATCTGGTTAACCCACTGCCATCGAGTTGATTCTGGCTCATGGCGACCTCACGTATGTCAGAGTAGAACTGTGCTCCATAGGATTTTCAATGGCTGATTTCTTTGGAAGTGGATCACCAAGCCTTACTTTTAAGGCACCTCTGGGTGGACTCAAACCTCCAATCTTTCAATTAGCAGCAAACCATGTTACCATTCGCACCACCTGGGGACTCCTGGAGGTTGTTTAACAGGCACATTTTAGGAGATTTTACTGGTCTCTTCTTTCCATTTTTAATAACAGTAGTATTAACCAGTCTCCCTTGTAGGTGTATGGATATTATCCTATCACTGACAGCATTGTACTTCAGGATAGATCTTGAAATGTTCTATTTGACGATGAATGCGGCACCATTCCTTTTCAAGATGTCAGTTCCCGGCATAGTAGACTATATGATTGTCTGATTCAGAGTGACCAATACCAGTCCATTTCAGCTCAGAAATCCCTAGGATATAGATGTTTATGTGTTCCCTTTCATTTTTGACAATTTTTCTAGATTCATACTTTGTACATTTCAGGTTCCGATTATTAATGGATGTTTGCAGCTGTATCTTCTCATTCTGAGAAGAAATTTATGCACCAATCACTAAGGCCAAAGATGAAGAAACAGAAGATTTTTATCAGCTGCTGCAGTCTGAAATTGATTGGACATGCAATCAGGATGCACTGATAATTACTGGTGATTGCAATGCGAAAGTTGGAAACAAAGGACTAGTAGTTGGAAAATATGGGCTTGGTGAAAGACACAATGCCAGAGATCAAATGATAGAATTTTGCAAGACCAATGACTTCTTCATTGCAAATATGGTCTTTCACCAACATCAACAGTGACTATACACACGGACCTCACCAGATGGAACACACAGGAATCCAACTGACTATCTGTGGCAAGAGAAGATGGAAAAGCTCAATATCATCAGTCAGAACAAGGCCAGGGGCCGACTGTGGAACAGGCCATGAATTGCTCATATACAAGTTCAAGGTGAAACTGAAGAAAATCAGAGCAAGTCCACGAGAGTCAAAATATGACCTTGAGTATGTCCCACCTGAATTTAGAGATCACCTCAAGAATAGATTTGACACATTGAACACTAGTGACCAAAGACCAGATGAGTTGTGGAATGACATCAAGGTCATCATACATGAAGAAAGCAAGAGGTCACTGAAAAGATGGAAAAGAAGGAAAAGACCAAGATGGATGTCAGCAGAGACTCTGAAACTTGCTCACAAACATCAAGCAGCTAAAGCAAAAGGAAGAAATGATGAAGTAAAAGAACTGAACAGAAGGCTTCAAAGCGTGACTCAAGAAAACCAAGAAAAGTATTATAACGACATGTGCAAAGACCTGGAGATAGAAAATTAAAACGGAAGAACATGCTTGGCGTTTCTCAAGCTGAAAGAACTAAGGAAAAAATTCAAGCCTCATGTTGCAACGATGAAGGATTCTACTGGGAAAATATTAAACAACACACGAAGCATCAAAAGGAGATGGAAGGAATACACAGAGTCATTATACCAGAAAGAATTAGTTGATGTTCAACCATTTCAAGAGGTAGCACATGATCAGGAACCGATGGTACTGAAGGAAGAAGAAGTCCGAGCTGCTCTGAAGGCATTGGCGAAAAACAAGGCTCCAGGAATCAACAGAATACCAATTGAGATGTTTCAACAAATGGATGCAGCGCTGGAGGTGCTCACTTGTCTACGCCAAGAAATCTGGAAGACAGCTTCCTGGCCAACTGACTGGAAGAGATCCATATTTATGCCTATTCCCAAGAAAGGTGATCCAACCAATACGAAAATTATAGGACAATATCATTCATATCACAAACAAGCAAAATTTTGCTGAAGATCATTCAAAAATGGCTGTAGCAATATATCAACAGGGAACTGCCAGAAACTCAGGCTGGTATCAGAAGAGGACATGGAGCCAGGGATATCATTGCTGATGTTAGATGGATCCTGGCTGAAAGCAGAGAATACCAGAAGGATGTTTACCTGTGTTTTATTGACTATGCAAAGGCATTCGACTGTGTGGATCATAACAAATTATGGATAACATTGCAAAGAATGGGAATTCCAGAATACTTAATTGTGCTCACGAGGAACCTTTACGTAGATCAAGAGGCAGTTGTTCAGACAGCAAAAGGGGATATTGATTGGTTTAAAGTCAGGAAAGGTGTGCATCAGAGTTGTATTCTTTCACTATGCCTATTCAATCTGTATGCTGAGCAAATAATCTGAGAAGCTGGACTATATGAAGAAGAACGGGGCAATAGGATTGGAGGAAGACTCATTAACAACCTGCATTATGCAGATGACACAACCTTGCTTGCTGAAAGTGAAGAGGACTTGAAACACTTACTGACAAAGATCAAAGACCACAGTCTTCAATAGGGATTACACCCCAACCTAAAGAAAACAAAAATCCTCACAACTGGACCAATGAGCAACATCATGATAAATGGAGAAAAGACTGAAGTTGTCAAGGATTTCATATTACTTGGATCCACAATCAACAGCCATGGAAGCAGCAGTCAAGAAATTAAATGACACATTGCATTGAGTAAATCTGCTGCAAAGGACCTCTTTAAAGTATTGAAAAGCAAAGATGTCACGTTGAAGACTAAGGTGCGCCTGACCCAAGCTGTGGTACTTTCAGTTGCATCATATGCAAGGAAGACCGAAGAACAATTGACACCTTTGAATTGTGGTGCTGGCGGAGAATATTGAATATACCATGGACTGCCAAAAGAACAAACAAATCTGTCTTGGAAGAAGTACAACCAGATTGCTCCTTAAAAGCAAGGATGGCGAGACTGCGTCTTACAAACTTTGGACATGTTGTCAGGAGGGATCAGTCCCTGGAGAAGGACATCATGCTTGGCAGAGTACAGGGTCAGCAGAAAAGAGGAAGACCCTGAATGAGGTGGATTGACACAGTGGCTGCAACAATGAGCTCAAGCATAAAGATTGTAAGGACGGCGCAGGACTGGGCAGTGTTTCGTCCTGTTGTGCACAGGGTCGCTATTAGTCGGAACTGACTTGATGGCACCTAACAACAATAACTTCTTTCCATCCTTATGAGAGACAAAAGGAGAAACTGTGACCAAGATTTCATATGTGAAAATATTGCACTGCCTCCATCTCCTTTAAATAGCCACCTCTCTGATCAAGCCATGAAAGACAAAAAAAAAAAAAAGATTCCTTCTATACTCATGGCCAGGACCCTGCCTCCTCCTCAGCTACCCACAATTTACAAACACCGAGTTCTAATCCAGATCCATCCTTGACCAACTTGGCAAAACACGTTACTTCCTCTGAGTCTCATTTTCTTCATCTGTAAAATGGGGACAATAATAGTACTCTCTCTGTCATAAGGTTGTATTTCTTCTGCATTCACAATGCTCCCTAGAAGCAAGGATGAGTAAACTTTAACTCACTTATACCTTGGACACGTCATCGGGGAGACCAATTGCTAGAGAAGGACATCATGTTTGGTAAAGCAGAGGGTCCGTGAAGGGAAACCCTCAATGAGATGGATTATTACAACAATGGACTACAACACACCAAAGATCATGAAGATGGCTCAGGACCAGGCAACCTTTTGTTCTGTTATACATGGGGTCACCATGACTGGGAGCCAACTCAAAGGGAACTAACAACAATAACAATCTCATTAGGTAGTGTAGTTTTGAGTTTGAAATAAAATAATGCACATAAGGCATTCAGCCTGAACTTGGCACATAATAAAACACTCACTAAACGATAGCTATTGTTGTTGTTGTTACTACTTTCCAAACAAACAAGAAGAATTAAAGAGTTCATGTCTCACTGGAGAGAACCTCGATGCCTGCTACTCATCCGCAGTTTTACAAAAGCAATTAAAGCTCGCCTGTGATCGTGGTCTCTTGATCGTCCTTGAAGCTGGAGTTATCCTATTGAGAGAGGAAGCCAGTGTCCTTCCGCCTGCGCCCGGTGCTGCTTATTATGCCGGAGAAGGCTGCTCAGGCTCATTACTGCTGCGGAATACAGGCCCCCAGGGGCTCAAGTAGAGCTGGATAATTACCAACACATCCCTAATAGGTATGGACTCAATGGAAACAAGTCAATCAGGAACGCTGCATTTCTGTATTAACTATTCCAATCCACGTGCAGGGGCGCAGAGACTGAGAATGCGGGCCGCGTTCTGCGGCCGGGAGCCCTGACCCTCCGCTCCACCGTGGAGAACCTGGGTCTAGAAGAGTCCTAACAAGTGGCTCTTCGCTGAACTCCCCAAGACCTCACACATGGGAGGAGCCAAGAGGCAAACTGGTGTGATTTAATGCCAGAATCTTCTCTGACTTGGTGTCCTGTCACTGGCCTCTCCAGCAAAAGATCTGATTCTTTCTGAAATCCCACATTTAAGATAAATCTCCCTTAGCAAGCTTCCAGAGTCCCTGGGTGGTGCAAACACGCTTGCCAGCTAACTGAAAGGCTGGAGGTTCAAGCCCACCCAGAGGTGCTTTGGAAGAAAGGCCTGGCTGTCTATTTCTGAAAAATCAGCCATCGAAAACCCTATGGAGGACAGTTCTACACTGACACACGTGGGGTCACCATGAGTTGGAGTCACCTCCACGGCAACTGGTTTGGTTTTTGGTTTGAAGCAAGCCTCCCTCGCCTCTCCTCTTTCCTTTTATCTTCTGCTCAGCTGCACTTCCTTTCCTTTAATTTCATCCTTTTGACCTCTGAATCCACTTCACCCATTCCCTCAGGGTCACAGTGTTGCCCTAAGGTAACCAGGCTTCATTTCTAACGTCTGATCAGTACAGGATGCAGACATGCCATTTAATCTTTAAGCACGATTGATTAAAATTCCTGATGGACCTTCTCCCCGTCCCACCCCCAGAAGGAAGACTTTCAGCTCACAAATTAAGGGTGCCAGAAACTGAACTTTTTTGATTGTTCTGGAGCTGATCGTTGTTTGTATCCCAAGCCCTATTTCCAGTGGGTGATGGGAACACAATCTCAGTCAATTGAGGAAGGCCCTCATTTGTTCCCTGGGGAAGAGGGACACCTATATTCTCGGGGGGAAGGCACCAAGTACCAGGGCGTGAGTCTGGCCCTTGATCACTGTCCACCACCAGGATGCCATCCTCTGAGCCACCTTGTTCTCGTGTCTTGGGCCTTTGTCCCTGCAGATCCTTGCTGAGATCTGCTCATCCCCACAGCAGAGTGACCCTGGGTCTAGTCATTCAGCTATTTCCAAACCCTTCTCCCCAAACAGCAGGCATCCAACTGCTTTCTGCTGTATCATTCCTCCTGGGAAGCACTAGAAGCTACTGACTTAATGGACAGGGGAGGCAATGAAATGCGGGAAGAAGCCTTGGTTAGTGTCTCAAATCATTGTCCCCACAAATGTTATGAAGGAAAATGCAGGGTGCTGTGGGAACACCTAAGAGATGAAGGTCAAGCCGCCCCAGAAGGAAGGCTCTCACCCCTGGGAGGCATCTGTAACACAATTACAGCAATGTTGGACATAGCGCTGATCCTGAAAGAAACAAGATAGGGGGGCTGAGCAAAGGAGAAGTTAGGGATGGAACCTACTGTGGGGAGGAAGCTTCCTCTGGTCTCAGAGGTCATGGGTGGCTTTCTTCATTCCAAAATTCCATAGAAACATAAAAACATAGCTGTGAGGAAGGGTAAATGATTCCACAGAGGAAAACAAACAGCAAGCTTTGTTGTTGTTGTGGACACATGTGATTATGTATCATCCAGGTGATGGTTGAGGTCCACCATGTGGCTGCTGTACTACATCCCATCCGCCATTTGCATCTGGGATGGATTGTTTAACCCACAAATTATGTGAGAACTTGACCAAAGGCCAGAGGCAGCCAGAGCCTCTTGGGCTCCTGCAAATGTATTAGCCTGAGCAGGAAGCTCAAAGGCAGTACAGGCCATCAGGTCTGGCAGCTCTGCTATTCTTGGTCACCATAGAAAATGCAAGCAGCTTGGGCCACCTATCCTCTGGATCTTTCTCATCCCTACAGTAACCTGAGCTTCTTATCCACCAATTCTTTCAACCCCAAGCAAAGCAGAAGCCCAAGCCATCTGACCGCATCTCCTTCCAGCCTCATCACTGACACCCATGACTGCCCTCACGGTTTGGATCATTTCTGTGTCCACGAGGATGACCTATCCTACAAGGAGCCTCCCACTTCTTTGACTTCTCAACTTTGATAAATTTCACGTCACCCCACACCATACCTGAAACTTCTCAGCATCTCCTAGAAGTGCCCCCCATCAAAAATGCTAAATTCTCCAGCTGTAATCTCCTATCCTTCCCACCGTTTCCATACTCCAATGATATTATGACCTTCAGGACACTGCCCTTCTCTTTCTTCCCAGTCTGAGCTTCTTAGCTCCGCATCCTTCCCAAGCCAGCCCAGACCTCACAATCTCTCATTTCGGCTAACTGCTTGCCACCCACACTCTCAGTTCCCTTGTTCCTCTTCCACCACCTGGCTGTGTTTCCCTAACGCAGAATCGGTTCAGGCTGCTGTAGACCACTGGAGAAACTCACACAGCTACTTAGTCCACTGTCACTACAAATGCGTCATCCCCAGTATCTGCTTCACTCTCCAGCCTGTCTAGGAATCATTTTCGAATGAAGTCAAGTATAAATATGTTTCGGCTGAATTGTCAAACTGAATCAAGTCTTTTAGCTTCATTGAGATGTTGGTGCTTTTACCTAGGAAAGACCTGTCACGAAGATAAGATAAACCATTGCTTCTGACCCACATAGGAACAAGGCTCAATTTTAATAGATTCTCTACATTATGACACTGTTGCTGTTGTTCCATTCAAGAGACCACCATGCTTGTCCCAGGACAGTTTCAGAGGCTTCTGGGATCAATTCCTTACCACCTAGCAGTGGAGACCGGTAGTAGCATCCCTCAGTGTATCCTTGCACGGTGATCTAAGTGAGTAAGAGGTTGCCCATGCATGGAGTGATTAGCATTCAGGGCCAAGGTCATGTGCCATGTCCAGAGGCATTCTTATCTCCAGAGTGAGGATGGGACTAGTTTCTTTGACAACAGATCTCCCCCATCTTTGGAAGTCAAGAGCAAACCAACACCTTTGCTTGTGCGGCAACACTTACCTAGTCCATGGAATTGGTACATGAGTGGGTCAGAGGAAGCAAGCCTTTTCCCACCAGTATGAGCACAACTGGCTTTTCTTATTAAATGCACATACTTCGTTATACTCTAACTCCTAAAACAATGATGCAGCTACACGATTTAGATCTAATTTAGCTCCGGCCATCAGGCCATGGCTCATTCCAGCTTTGGGAAACTCCTGAGCCATGGCCTCACCTTGGTGGCCTGTGTGGCCTGAATGACAGGGTTCTCTGGGCCTGTCTGCATGTAGACTCACACAGTGACATGAACACTTACCCCTCTCCCCATAGACACAACCCAGACACAGGCAATAGGAAATGACTAGCCTAGGAGGGTAGCACAATGGTTAAGTGCTCAGCTGCTAACCAAAAGGTCAGTGGTTTGAAACCACCAGCTGCTGCTTGGGATAAAAGATCTGGTGATCTCTTCCTGTAAAGATTCCAGCTTAGGAAACAGCATGGGGCAGTTTATTCCGTCCTATAGGGTCACTATGAGTTGGAATCAACTCAACGGCACATAACCACAACAACAACATGCCCACTGTGCAATCCCAGAGCTGAGTTCTAGCCATGCTCCTCATTTTCACTTGGTATTAAATGAGATAACACAAGTAAAGGAATAACAAAAGGGCCTGGGACATAGCGGATGCCTAGTAATTGCTAGCTGCTCCAAAAAAAAAAAAAAGTTTTTTTTTTTTTTTCATTGAAGGTTAGGCAGAGTTAGGCATTGGTTTAAGGCATGTACTCTAGAACTAGATCCCTTTTGCTCAAAGTCTAGCTCCATGCTTACAAGCTGTGTGACCTTGATCAAGTTACTTGGTGTCTCTGTGGCTCAGTTCTGTTCCTCAAAATGGGGATAATAATAGTTACTACCTCGTTAGACTGTTGTAGACAGAGCTTAGAATAGTGCCTAGCACATAGGAAGCATTTGATAAGTTTTAGTATCTCAAAGTATTGTTCCACACGATAAGTTTTAGCTATTTTAATTAACTAGATGACGATGATGATGGTGATTAAAGAAATGAGTAGCCTTTTGGATTCCCCCTTTCTGCCTCTCTTTCTTTTTCTCCTTGTCCTTTTAGTCCCACTTGCCCTGCAAAACCTCAACCACAGATCAATGTAACTACCACCATCTCTGCTAGGACAGTGAGGAGACATGTTCATACTTGTTTGGATTGGCCTCTGTGGTGGATTGAGATGAGACACAAATTCCTTGACACTCCTCCCAGTCAGAGATGGGGTCTAATTTCCCTGTCTTTGACTCTGGCTTGGCCAACAGAATGCAGCAAAAATGATGTCCTGGGACTTCCAAGCCTAGGGCATAGGAAAACTTTCAGCTTCTGCTTGGACCTCTTAGAACACTTTCTTTTGAGTTGCCCCTATTCAGACCCCAGCTGCCATGCTATGAGAAGCCCAAGCCACATGAAGAGGCCACACACAGGCATCCCAGCCCGGAGCCCCAGCTGAGCTCCAAACAGCCAGCCTAAACTACCAGCCATGTGAGTGGGCCATTTTCGATGTGGAGCCTTCGGTTGCCTGTCGCCCAGCTGCCATCTACATGCAACTGCATGACAGAACCCAAGGAAAAGTTGCCCAGCCAAGCCCAATCAACCCACAGAACCATGAGAGATAATAATGAATTGTTCTTTCAAGCCACTAAGTTTTGGGGGTGGTTCATTATAGCAGCAATAAACAACCAGAACAGTGTCCAACCTTGGAGAGGTTATCAGTTCTGGTTATCCTTCCACCTGTCCTTAGACCATTCCATACTACCGTACTAAACTTTCGCCCCTCTCTACCACCCCTCCCTCTGTAGCGATGCATCTCATGTTTCCAACAATGCAGAGTTTAGAGAAAGGGTGAGGAAGGCAGGTTTGTTAAAGGGTCAGCGAGTCCCCCAGAAACCCAAAAGCAGGAATCATAGCCAGATCAGCTTTTGTGAGACTGGAAGCAGAGGGTAAGCAGAGTCCAAGGAAGCTCCAGACATTTCTGTTCGTCCCTCCAATACACATTCATTCCAAACTCTTGCCGAATGCTCACTCCATACCAAGCTTGCTCTCGACCCAGCCACTCTCTGATGTCTGCTTCTCTCCGAGCCATCTGTGTCTCCTGGTGCTTCCTCCCAGTGTCCCCACCATCTACTCTTTATGTTTTCTCTTCATTATGAATCCTGCTGCTTCACAGCTACCCTTTCTCCTAACACACACACATGCTTGCCCTCACATGGCCCCAGCTCAACCCGATGACCTGTCCAAATGTGGTTTTGCCACTTCAGCTTCAGTTGGATATCCCAGGTCAAATTCCTGAAAGAAAGAATCAATTGGCCACCCGAGGGCTGGGTGTCTACCTCTGGTCCAATCTGCTCTCAAAAAGCAGGCACTGTATTGATGTGAAGAGACTCCTAATAGGAGGAGCAGAGACAAGCTGGGACTTGGAGATCAGAGGACCTGCATTCGAGAATGGCTTCATCAGTAATTTACGGTGGTGCTTTGAGCAACCTACTTCCCATTTCATGTCTTCCCTTTTATCCAGTGTAAAATGGAGTTTCATCAACTGGCTGAAGGAGTGGGTCCACTAGGCAGGTGTTCCAGAATCTAAGAGTAGGGAAGCATGAAAATTTTGGGAAAGAATCCCTGCCTTAGCTCTTTGAATCCTCAAACAACCCTATCCAATGAGAACTAATATCATTCTCCTTTTACAGTCTTGGAAACTGAGGCTTGGCAAGATAAAGTGTGTGCCAAAACTCACACAGTTAGTAACTCTGTTGGGACCTGAACACAGATCTGTTTACCATCAAAACCTATGTTCTGAGTCATTCCCTGCACTTCTTGCCTACGCCACAGTCTGTGTGCTCAGAAGGAAAAAATATATATAAAAGGAAAAGGGTTAACGAATGCTGGAACAGACTGTAATATTTATTTCAGCTCTACATCTTATTCTTTTATGTGTATTCGAGTCTAGTATTTTG
Organism: Loxodonta africana; assembly: GCF_030014295.1. Lineage (NCBI taxonomy): Eukaryota > Metazoa > Chordata > Mammalia > Proboscidea > Elephantidae > Loxodonta > Loxodonta africana. Next base: position 79,290,577 of record NC_087353.1, read on the forward strand.
ATCTGTTAAGCATTTCAGAATGTTGGGGACCTGGTAAGCAACAATAAGCTGGATGTAAACTAAAGGCCTCAAGGAGAGACAATTGCTCACAATGACATCTCCCTGCCATGGGATGATTTCATGATATCATATCTTCCAAGAGCGGGGAGCTGGCTCTATTCATTTCTATTAATACCATTCAATGGAATTTTGTTAAAGAAATAGATATTCATCAGCTGCCACGGCTGGAGAACTAAGCAAAGACCCTGGTCTCTGTAGCCCCATGGGTCCTGAAAGGCTAGGCTTGTAGACCACATGCAGGGTCCCAGCCATGGGGCCCACATGCACCGCATTAGCTAAGCTCTCCTTCTAATGAGCACAGCCTCGAGTAGGGAGGGAAAAGGCCGGAGGCCGGCTCATCACAGGAAAAGTTCTCCCACCCTGTGGGCTGTGGTCCTGAGAACAGGCTTCATGGGGTCTCAAATGTGTATTTGAATGTCTTTCTCTGTGCTGTCACTCCCTGCCTTGAATACAGATGGATCCTGCTAGAACACGATGGCCACTGCAAGGAGGAGCCTGCTGGCGTCTGTTTGCCAGGCAAGGAGGGGCCTGCTGGAGTCCATTTGCCAGGAGGCTGGGAGAATCCCCCCACCAAAGGTTCCCAGCAGGGGTCCATAGAGACTAGAACACATAGCAGGCATCAGCAAGGGGGTGGGCGTGCACATAAAATGAGGGGAAAATGCCAATGTCACTTACCAAACCAAAAACCAAACCTGTTGCTGTTGAGTCGAGTGTCATTTAGTAGTCAGTGTTTCCAAAACAAACTTTGTAGATGCCCCTATGTTTATTTATGGTTTAAAACAGTTTTTGTTTTAATTACACATGGGACGGGTGGTGAAAACCATAATCTCTTATAACAGCTATGTTTATGTATAGGACGTACTATGCACCAGACACCGTTCTGAGAGTTTAAAAAATACGAACTGACTTAATCTGTATGTGAACCCTTTAAATTGCATGATCCATTTTCATCCTCATTTTAAGGGCACACAAAGGTTAAAGAACTTTACCCAAGTGAGACAATTAAATGATGAGACTGGGATTTAAACCTAAACAAGTCTCACCATAGTTGTATCAATTAGCTATTGCTATGTAACAAGCCACCCCAAAACTCAGTGGCTTAAAACAACACACCTTTATTGTCTCACGATTATGTGGTTGACTAGCTGTTGCTCTGGTCTGGACCAGCTCACCTCGAGCCCTGCAGTCAGCTGGTAGCTCAGCCAAGGCTGAGTCGTCTAGGATGGCCTCAATCACATGTCTGTGGTTGGCTCCGAGTCAGCTGGACAATGGGGATGACTTGACTATATGTCTCATTATTTAGCAACTACCCTGGATTTATTCACATGGAGGTGGTCACAGGGGTTCCAAGGTCGACAAGAGAGGGAAGATCAATAGGTAAAAGCTGTCTGAGTCTTTCCTTCATCATGTTTGCTAATGTCCCATTGGCCAAAGCAAGGTACAAAGCAGCCCAGAGTCATGGTGGAAGGAGGAGAGTACTGAATCATATGAACATAGGGGAGCGATTAGGGACCATTTTTTTTTTACCATCTCTACAATACTCTTATCTTTGAACCACTCACTAAACTGCCTCTTAGGCTTTTAATTGTCTTAACCCAACTCTGGCTAAGAGGACAGTTCAGTTCAATGAGAACAGTGCAAAGGAATCTTGAAGACAAAAGGAACCAGATACAAGTCATCCTGCCCAAGCCATTCCTGACCTTCTCCCATTGCCCCACCCAATCAGCGCACCCACCGTTGTGTAGAGACAGAATCTGAGAAAGTATGGATGGAAAATAAAATGGATTGTAAAGCAGAGAATTTGAGTTGATACCTGAAGCTAGCTGTGGGATCTTAGATATACCACCTCACCTCTCTGGGCCTCAGTCATTTTATTTTGTTTAATTCAATAACCCCACTCATTCTACAAATATTTATTCAGTTTCCACTGTGTTGGACAACACAAATGCAGTTGTGAGAATAGGCACAGTCCTTGAGCTTGAGAAACATAATGGGGTAAACAAATGCTAATCAAATAATCACAGTAGTAAGCATATAAATACAGACTGAAATAAGTGCCTGGAGGACAAGTGCCCAGTTCTACAAGAATGTATTACCAAGGATGTAGGCCAGGAGGGGGTGGAGGATGAAGGAAGACTCCCCTGAAGGACAGTTGAGAGGAAGTTAACTGGGAGGACCAGGGGAGACGGCACTGAACCCAGACTTGTTGGTGAAAGACAATCCTCCCTTGGTCTCTTGTATTTCTGCACATCTTGAAAGCAGAGGTACTGACTGCCTTTGTTCTGGACTATCTTTTCAAGGATATTTGTATAGCAAATGGCCTTGGAAGATAGAGATAATGTATCCATCTGGACCAGTGGGTCGGCATGCTCACTGGCCAGTATAAAAGATTCAGGTTTCCAAAGCTCAAGGTTCCTCTCCTGCAATGTACCCCACTGCATATACGAGTGTCATCTGACCCTCTTCACATCACTCTGTGGAAATTGGGGCTCGGAAAACTGATGCAAAAATGATGATACTCTGGCTGCTGCTACTGCTATGAGTAATAAACTCTCCTGCATCTCAGACTCAGGAGTCTCATGACTTCTTCCAGCAACCAAGAAGCTGTGGCAAACTAAGTTAGTGTGCAAGTAAGGTAAAACTCAGGCCCTTCACAGCTCTTTATATTTAAGGGTTCCCAAAGAAAGTGACATCCAAGCTGAAGCCTGAAGATGAGTAAAGGAGAGGAGAGAAGAAGGAAACAGTGTTCTAGGCAGAGAACGGCATGTGCAGAGGCTTGGAGGTGATGGAGAGCAAGGAAACTGAGAACCAACTAGTTCAATATATCAGGAGTAGAGAACTTGATGAAGACAAGGACAGAGATGAAGCCAGAGGAAAGGGAAAGGCCAGACTCTGAAGACGATGATCAGCCAGGTGAAGCAGGTAGGCTTTATCCCAAAGGCAGGTGTAGGCTTTACCACTGAAGGGTGTTTTAGGTAGCCTACAGCTCAAAATCCATTGAGGGATGTTTTGAGTGCCTCCCCCTTAGTCTCCAAAATCTGTTCCATCTCAGCATTCCCCATAAAATAGCCTTGGTTGCAGCACAGGTCAGCATAGCAATTGATAATGTGGCTGTTTTCACTTTCTCTAGAATTCTGGTTGTAGGTGTGCTTAGACAATCACAGGGTGATAGGGCAAAGGGGATCGGAGGGTCAACCTCCTTCTGGCTGAGGAGTGGAGAGTCACAGGAGGTAATATCTTTTGGGAGACTGAGACCCCTAATCAGTCTTTTCTGGCCTGACAGATGACTGCCACATAAATGTGGCCAGGTCGGGCAAAGCAGCCTGTTTCCTGTAACCCATGAAATACGTGGCAAAAGACATTACACCTGGGGCTTCAGAAGAAGCTAATTCCTCTTATTTGAGTGCATATAGTATAGAGTCAGACTGCCTGGGTTCAAATCTTGGCTCCTCTACCTGCTAGTTATAGGACCTCAGGCAAGTTAATTAGCCTGTCTGTGCCACAGTTTCCCAATCTATGAAGTGGGGACCTAGTTCATAAGGTTGTCATAAAGACTAAATGAGAATTAAATATGTAAAGTGTTTACAACAGCATGTGGCACATAGTATGTATTCAATAAACATTAGCTATCTTGGAAGCAGAAATCAAGAAATTAGACAACTTATTGCATTGGGCAAATCTGCTGCAAAAGGCTTCCTTAAAATGTTGAAAAGCAAAGATGTCGCTTTGAGGACTAAGGTGCACATGAACCAAGCCATGGTATTTTCAATCACCTCGTATACATGCGAAAGCTGGGCAATAAGGAAGACCAAAGAAGAACCGATGCTTTGGAATTATGGTATTGGTGAAGAATATTGAATGTACCACGGACTGCGAGAAGAATGAACAAGTCTGTCTTGGATGAAGTATAGCCAGAGTGCTCCTTGGAAGCAAGGATGGCAAGACTTCCTCACACCTACTTTGTACATGTTACCAGGAGGAACCACTCCCTGGAGAAGGACATCATGCTTGGTAAGGTAGAGGGTCAGTGAAAAAGAGGAAGACTCTCAACAAGATGGGTTGACACAGTGGCTGAAATGATGGGCTCAATAACAACAATTGTGAGTATGGTGCAGGACAAGTTGGAACCAAGTCGACAATACCTAACAACAACATCGTTGTTATGACTTATTTGAAAAGTACCTTCTCCCAACGCTGTCATTCAAAACCTTCAAACATTTATAGCAGCCTCATTTGCCTCATACAGCAAATTAAACACCTAAAGTCACTGCATCATCTTAAAAGAAACTCCCTCTTGGAGCCCCTTAGAATCACTGCATTTTGTGCTCAAAACCTGTCAAAATACCCTTTAGGTCCTCACTTAATACGATTTGTCTATGACTTCCAGACACTTAAAAAGTTCTTTCCTGATGGGTACATACCAGACCTAGGAGAATTTTCCAGGATTGCCTTTGGGAGGGTCCCAGTCAACCTACAGGACACGAGTAATAATAATAATAAAAAATAATATAAGCCCTTATTATTTTAAGCCACTGCATCTTGGGGTGGTTTGTTACCCAAAACCAAAAAAAAACTAAACCACCAGTGTCCTTCAGCCTTTCCTGATGATAAGAATCACCTGGAGACTACTGGGCCCCAATCCAGACCCCCTGCATCTGAAGGTCTGGCAAGAGCCCTGACACTTGGTGTATTTAATAAGAATAGGTTATTCTTACCATCGAGGAAGTTTGGGAAACACCATTTCAGATCCTAGTTACTCAAAGTGTGGGCCACGGAACAGCAGCATCAGCATCACCTGGGAGCTTGTTAGAAATGCAGACTCTCAGGCCCCACCCCAGACCTACTGATTCAGAACCTGTATTTTTAATAAGAGCCAGAAGTGACCCGCAAGCACACTAAAGTGTGAAAAAGCATTGCCCAGGATCATTGATCTAGGTCAGTGGGTCCCATCCCTGGGTGACCATTAGAATCACATGGGGCTGTTTAAAATACCAATGCCTGCCCTTGTACCCAGAGAGTCTGATTTAATTGGTCCCGGGTGGGGCTTGCACATCGGTGGTCTTAAAAGCTCCCCAGATGATTCTCATGGGCCATCAGTGGTCCTCAAACTTTGGTATGTGTCAGGACCATCTGGAAAGCTAACAAGATGCAGAGAGGTCCAGGCTTGATGAAGGGGGACAGGCCTGGGTCTAGGCATTCTCAGCAAATTTCCCAGGTGATTTTGAAACACATCAATGTTTGAGAATCAGTGGTCTACAAGACCAGCTCTGAGGAGCAAGAGTCCCATGGAAGCCTTCCATGTGTTCTCCTTTCTTCCTAATTTCTCTTCCTTCTTCAATCCTGGAAACCCTGGTGGTGTAGTGGTTAAGAGCTATGGCTGCTAACCAAAAGATCAGCAGTGTGAATCCACCAGGTGTTCCTTGGAAACTCTATGGGGCAGTTCTACTCTGTCCTATAAGGTTGCTATGAGTCGGAATCGACTCTATGGTAGTGGGTTTGGTTTTGGTTTTCCTCAACCCTACTTGGCCAGCACCATTGCTCTTAAAGTTCAGGGAATGAGAAATCCTCCAAATCGGAAGAAACTTGAGGCACCTTCTAGCAAAATTCCAGCCAAATCCAGCTCACATCCGTTTAACACGTTTTTTTTTAAGCTTCAAATTCATTGCCAGCATTTTCTTAAAGGTGATTTTATATGAAAATCTGGATTCTTAGACCCTTCTGGAAAATTAGAGGGTCCAGAAAAATAGACCCACATTCCTGGGTGGTAACAATTGGCTGGAATGTCCCCTTAAAATGAGGCAGGTGCTCCTCAGTTTGTCACAGTCCCTGCCTGACCCACACCACTCGTTTTTGTGACCTTCCCGGCCGTTTAAGCATTTTGGAACTTTCATGTAGACAGAGTCCAACCTCCTCCTTTCCTAGATGGGAAAACTAAATCCCACCCTCCCACATAAGTGCTTGCTCAAAGTCCCTCAGTTACAGCCAAAGCTGAAAGTTAGGGTCAACATCCTTACTGATTCCTGCTTGTGGGATGTTGGGGATTCTGTTGGGTTAGGCTCTTTCTTCCTGGGGTCCCGGACTTCCTCACCAGAAGACAAGACCCTAGATCCTTCCAGTTCCCACTTAGAAACCTGAGCAGAGCAAAGAAAGCATATTGAAGTCCAAGCAATCTCTGCTCTAGGCAGACACATCTACACAGCAATTTCCTTAACCTTTCTGAGCCTCAGCATCCTAATCTGTACAGTGAGAATACAAACAGTGCGTCATTCGTTAGGTTGTTTCTAAAACATGGTGTCTGGCACCTGAGACATGGCAAGGGCTCCATAAGTGAGCACTAAATACTATTATTGACACAACAGTCACAACAATGGGGTCAAACATGCCAATGATCATGAAGATGGCACAAGACCAGGCAATGTTTCCTTCGGTTGTACATAAGGTGTCCATGAGTCAGAACTGAGTCACCAACTGACAACAATGACAACAAATACTATTTATGGTTTTTTCCAATGTATACCTTTTTCTGAGGGCACTGCTACTGTCCTGCCTTCGAAATGGTCATTGTTGTTCTATTTCTGCCAATCCCAAATTTGTGCAGAAAGCAATGTGTTAAGAGTGCCACCTACTGGGTGAATGATTTTAGGCAAAGCTCTTAAACTGGCTAAACCTCAGTTTTCTTGTCTGTAAAACAGGGATAATAATAGCACTCACTCCTTACCGTTGTCATGATTTAAATGAGCTAATACAAGTAACATGCTTGCCTATCAAAGTGCCCAGCACCCAATTATAAACAACCTGAGTTTTGACTCATCGAAGCAGGGGCACCACCTAGTGGCTGAAGAGGGTAACTGCAGGCTCTACTGGGCATAAGAGAATATGATGGCGGAAAACATGGCTCCCATGGGTGGTGAATAGAAAGGTCTGATTTGAGGGTGGACAGTGAATTCAGAAAGAGGCGATTTGCTCTCAGTGACCTTAGCAAGTGTCCTCAGGTCTATGCCTGGACCACTCTCTGCCATTGCACCACCCCCCTCAAGACAACTCTGGCTGTCCAGCTTGTTTAGGCTTTGCCCAGCTAGATTCTGGAGTGAACTGCTTTGTCCCTGGGTTTTGTTCGTGGTTAGTTGGCTTACTGCTTGACCACTGACTTGGTTAGGATGTCCCGTTTCTAGACCCAACTATTTCGTTGTTGGATACTATGTATGTTTGGATTCTAACAAATTAAGATCTTCTTCAACATCTTGGCTCAAGCAAGCTAGTCTTGCCCCAGCTATGAATAAGAGCTGCTCTTCTCTGCTTGGCAATGTGGCCAGTTAGAGAGGCCAGCTAGATTCTGGACTAAACGTCCAGAGACCTGGAAACTAACCCTTCCCTGCCCAGAAGGAACCCAAACCACAGCAAGGTGCCATCATTGACTTACTGCTGTCGAATTGGGCCACCAGGCTGTTCTCGACGTTTAGACAGGACACAGGAAGGGACAACAGGAGGCAGTTTTCAGTTTGACCTGGAGGTTGAAGGGTGATCAAGAGAGGCTTCATGCAGGCCAGGCCCAGATCCCACAGCTCTGGCTCTGAATTGTCCTACTGACTGAACTCCAAACCAAACCAAACCCATTGCTGTCAACTCAATTCTGACTCATAAAATAGCAACCCTATATTACAGAGTAGAACTGCCCCATAGAGTTTCCAAGGAGTGGTTGGTGATTTTGAACTGCCAACCTTTTGGTTAGCAGCTGTAGCACTTAACTACTACACCACAAGGGTTCCGACTGAACTCCAGAGGGGTATTTTTATCATATCATTTTGTCTATAACTCCCAAGATCATTCCCATACTGCCTTTTACTATGGGCTCAACTCAGATGCAAGTAAGAATAACACAGTCAACATTCATCTCAATTACTGGGAGGAGATGTGAGTGTGTGGTGAGGTGTGGTAGAAGAATTACAACAGATAGAGGAGACTATGGCCTGATGAGAGAGAGAATTGTCTGAGAAGACAGAGACTGAAAATTCGTAATTTCTTTGTTGACCAAGTGAGTCCTATTACCACCTCCAGGGAAGGAGTCCCACTGCATGCAGAATAGCCAAAAGCATGACAATGCCTGCTACCAGGAGCAGTAACCCTAGGATGGCAACTCACTCTGTGGTTTGCAGGTGTCATGGTTGCCAATAAAAACATGACTTACACACAGGCACTGGTTGGAACAACGTTTTACTCACATAGAGGAGAAACAGAACAAGGTCAGCTTCAACAGTCGGCATCCATCCCATGGCCCATGAGTCTCTCCCACAGCAGCCAATGCAGGGCTGACGGTCTGCGCATGCCCTGTTGTACCGCAGAAGAGAGGGATCCCATTCCCCTCCACCAGGAACAGATATAGAAGTGGGATTGGCCAGGAGGCACATGGTGCACACACTTAGCTAAGCAGTTTCTGAGAATGTTTACATGTGCTCAGGACAAGAGGGAAGGGATGTGCTGATAGCCCACCAGCTGCTACAGGATGTGTTTTGGGTCTGGGTGCCCCAATAAAAGGAAGTCAGACCACACTTTCATCTGTCCAAGACACCAGGCCGACACATCTGATCCTAAGCAAAATGTTGATTCATAGGTCACAGGGAAAAGGCACCAGGCTGCACTCGGACTGCCCCCTTCCACATTCTTTTTTTCAACAAATATTAAATGAGCACCAACTTTGTGTCAGCACTGTTTAGGTGCTGGAGAGACAGCTGAGAACAAAACAGACAAATATCCATGCTCTCCTGGAGCTCAAATTCTAAAGCAAAGATACGGATGATAAATAAGAAAAAAGTAAACACATAGTATGTTAGTTTGTGATAAGTGCTAAGGAAAGAAAGAAATCTGGGAAATGATAAGGTGACATTTGAACATAGACCCAAAGGTGGTGAGGAATCAAACCATGTGGGTATCTGGGAGAAGACTTTCCAGGAGGAGGAAAGAGTAAGTGCAAGGCCCTGAGGTGGGACTATGTCTACAGTGTTCCTGGAGCAACAAGGAGGCCAGTGTGGCTGAGGTGAGTAAGTGGGAGGAGAGCAATAGGAGATGTCAAAGATCTACTGTGTAGGCCAGATATTGAGCATCTTGTGGCTTTCTGAAATGGGAGGCATCGGGGGCAGGAAGGGCTGAGCAGACGAATTGTTGTGTGCAGTTGAGTTGATTCCGACTTACAGTGGCCCTATTAAGACAGAGGAGGACTGCCACATAGGGTGTCCTAGGCTGTAAATCTTTATGGAAGTAGATCGCCAGGTCTTTTCTCCCACAGGGTGGCTGGCTGGTTCAAACCACCACTAGGACTCCTGAGCAGACAAGTGACAATATCTAAACCACGTTTAATGGGATCCCTCTAGTTGCTGTGCAGAGAATGGACTGAAGGGGGCAAGGTTAAAGAGGAGTAAGGGCAGAGGAAGGAGTCCATTTAGGAAGCAAGAGATGATAAGGGCTTAGATAAGGAAGGGGGAAGGGTGGGGTAGAAGGGTGGCAGTGGAGAGGGTTAGAAGTGATAGGAACCCAAAGAGGACTCTGCTGGTGACATGTTACAGGAGAGTCAACACATCTTATGTGTAGCATTTACTAGAGGTGTAATTAATTGCATAATCATTTGTTTTTTATCCATCTCATTTGTTCACCTGACAGACCATATGCTCTCTTATGTTGGGAACCATTCCTGTCTTTTTGATTCTGTGTCTCAGCACCCAGCACAATGCCTGACACATAGAGGGCACTCAACATATGTACATATGGATGGATGGATGGATGGATGGATGGATGGATGGATGGATGGATGGATGGATGGATGGATGGATCGATGGATCGATGGATCGATGGATCGATGGATCGATGGATGGATGGATGACAGCAGTGGAAAATTCAGTCTCCTCACTTTCCCTTATTCAAATTATGGGTTTGGGAGTGGTCAATTTCAGAATAGTTCATGGAGCTGACCACCCTGATAAGGATAGTCAAGAGTACCCCCGGCTACCTCCCTCCAAAAAAGTGGACACAGCTAAAGCCCTGAGTAGGTGAGCAAGCCTCATCAGTCCTGGGGGAAGCCAGAACTGGGGTCTCCTCCCCTCTCTATCACTCCAAGTGAGAGACAATCGAAAAACTGGGGTTTGGACACTGCAAGGAACTTTCTGTTTGTGTGAAACATCTGCTTACCCAGGGCTTGGCATGTGGTTCATTTTGTAAGCACTTTTCACATAACACTGCATGAAGATGACTCTAGGGACCATCTTCCCCCATATAGCACATATTCCCGGAGCCCTGGGAGAGAATGACTCTGCTAGCTAAGGGGATATTCCTGAAGGGACAGTTGTCTGGGTGACATTGTGGAAAGGTTGCACCTTGTGTGGGTGTTATATCCAAATACTTATCCAAGGACTCAGCACACTCCCCTCCCCCTCCAAGGAAGAAACACACACCCAGTGAAGACCTCTTTGTTGTTGAATATCCAGACACACAGGGGGCACCCAGTCCTTCCCAGGCTGCTCTTCTAGCTGTGCCTTATCTATAGCCACAGGGAGACTGGAGACAGAAAGTTTATCAAAAATAAAACCCACTCTGACTACCTCAGCAGACATTGTCTTGGGAATGGTTAGTCATGCAATTCCAAGTCTGGATGGGTTTGGCCACAAAAGCTTCTTCTTTTCCACACGGTCATTTAGCAACCTTGAAATCAATAGACAGCCCTAAGAAATGAAAAAACAGCCATGGCCACAGCCTCGATTAAGCTACTATGGTGTTTTAGGAGCTTGCTGGGGGGTGGGGGTGGGAAACTGCAGTCAGATGAGTGTATATTTCTCCTTTTTTCATAAAGATATCTGCATAGCATAGCACAGCAGGTAAATACATATGTCTATATCTTCCCTCTCTGTCTCTGTCTCTCTCTGTCACACACACACACATTCTGGATATTTCTTTTGCCGTTATAAATAGCATTGGCAAGCATGTACAATGATAAAGATGTCTGAGACAGCTAGCCAAGAAGAGATGAAAACAAAAGGCTGCAGGAGAAAGAAACAAAGACCCACATCTGGGACAAAAGTTCAAGAGAGTATCTTAAGTTATCATTAAGATACTGCAATAAAAAGGATGTAATTGCTTGTTTGCCAGACAACCCCCCAAAAAAGGCTCACTTTCAAAATGAAGAAATCAACCCATATGTTTAACTTTCCTAAGTTAAAAATAAAAGAAAGAAAAATCTCTTACAGAAATGTAGAAAGGAATGTGCAAATAGTAAATACTGCATTAAAGTTATGTTTTAAACAAATATTTATTGATACTGAATATGCTCACTGTATATTGTTATAGAAAAAATCAAATAAAATATCATAAAACTTGTATTTTTAATAATCTAATATAATAGACATCTTGGGAAAACCCCTGACATGAAACATGTAGAAATTCTTTTAAGTGGATAGATACGCTGGCATGCAAATAAAAGAAATTCCCAAATGCCAAAATATAAAGCAGGAGCTGAAATTCATAGTGGTGTGTTGAGATTGAGGTTATGTTAGGCCTGGGGATATTTGCCAATCTCAGTAACTAAAAGTTTTGGATTTTAACAGTCCCGTTAGGACAGGTGACCAAAGCCCTAGACAAGCTCATAGAAGGAAAATTCCCACATACAGAAGAACCCTCAAAGAACTATACTCTTGGTAAAATGTTTGACTAGAAAATAATTCACCTACTGGCAAAGAGATAAGACTAAGGAAGCCTATTTGTCTTGGCATGGATGCTGAAGGGGAAAATTTTTTCTCTGAGAATTTATAACCATGGAGTTATGCTCACATGGACTTGGGATTTAAAGTATACTCCCTGCATGGTGTGGAAAACTCCAAGCTGAAAACACAGCAAAGTGATGCCAGGTTGTTAGCACTTCAGAGTACCTAGGAGAAGAAAATGCAAATTCTCTCTAGAGTACCTACTGTCAACCCAGGCCTGCCAAGAGTCCACATGCAATGCCCCACTAAACATTATCTACTAGCCAAAAACTACGAAACACATTAATAAATAAGCCACCATGAGTGAAAATAAGCAGAAACAGCAAACAGCAGAATTAGACCCCCAAGAACTTCATGAAGTATCATTACCAGGTTATGAATATAAAAAAAATTTTTTTAAGGAGAAAGAAATAAAATACTAGTCAATAAGAGCAAGCAAGTGTAATTTGGTAAATTACCCAAATATAGCTTCTAGGGGGAAAAAAACAAAATTGTTATTTAAATTAAAAATTCAATGAACAGGCAAACCAACACATTAAAAACAGCTGCAGAGAAAATAATGACCTCCAAAATATACCTGAAAAAACTACCCAGCATATTGCACAGAAAGATAACGTTACAAGTGGCTTGGAGACACTAATTCTAGAACAACTATCTAATTATATTTATAAAATAATGTAATAGAAAAAACAAAGAAAAGCAATTCTTGAAGGGATAACAGATAATTTTCCAAAATTGATAAAGAAATTAATCTGCAGACTCAGAAAGCATACAAATCCATATCTGTACACATTACCACGTAACTGAAGAATATTCAAACTATTTCCCTTCCCTTTCCTTCCCCCTCCCCCCAAGAAAGGGGATCTTACAAGCAGCCAGAAATAAAAGACAAAGGAAAAAAAATTTGAGTCATAGAAGACTTCTCAATAGCAACAATGGAAACTTATAGACAGTGGAATGAAATCTTTAATATGCTGAGAAAAAACAGCTGTCAACATAAAATTATTTACCTAGCTAAACTATCATTCTTTAGCAAGAACTAAATGCTGTCATTTAAGACAGATAAAAATTTAAAATGTTCTTCACTAAGGAATGAATAAAAGAAGTATTTCAGGAAGAAAGAAAGTTAACCCCAGAAGAAAGAATTAAAATGCCCAGAGAAGCATGTATACAACCAGGTTTGTGGATTTGCTGTTCCTGTTTAAGTCTGGTCAAAAGCATAACAGCATAAGACATCTCAATGGTGTCCTATACTGGCGAGGGACAGGTGTTCTTTTTGAAGATGTTGAAGTGCCGCAGTGGTTAAATTGATAGATTGCTAACCAAAAGGTCGTTGGTTCAAAACCACTAGCAGCTCCACGGGAGAAAGATGTGGCTGTCTTCTTCCATAGAGATTTACAGCCTTGGAAACGCTATTGGGTCACTATGAGTCAGAATTGACTTGACAGCGGTAGATTTTTTTGGTTTTTTAAAGTGTGCAGTTCTCCCTCTGATACATGAAGGTCCATATCATCTTTTGCCACTAGTATTTTAGAAAGCTTATTGTGACTAGTGTTCAACCGTTCCCTCCACTGCCCCTAGGGTACTCTTCCCTCTGGATGTACTCACTCTGCAACTTTCTCTTCCTTCAAAGCTACGGAGTTGTTAATTTTTAAGATAACCCTTCAAATTCATATGCCAGCTTTCTTATCAAATGTGTGCAATTCTGGGTAAATCAGGCTGATACCTCATATGAGTAGCAAGTATATTTAAGGCACTTTGCTATCAACCAAAATTGTAGTTTTCTTTGATTTATGAAAACATCTTCCAAGAGAAAAATAAGGCTGCTGGCAGCTTTTATTAATTTTTTTTTTTCTTTTGGCCTTTAACTCCATGAGTAGAATTGTCCAAGACCTAGGAACTTCAGATAAATCTCCAGGAATTAAGGCATTTAAAAAATCTGTATCTGAGGCTTACGGTCAACATGGCAGCTTAGTCAGACACATCACGACATCCCTCTGCAGCAAAGACCCAAGAAATCAAGTGAAACAGACATAGATGGCAATCCTGGAACCCTGATAATCGAATGCAAGGATGAAGAATCAGATCAAACACCAATTAAAAGAAGAAACTGACTGAAAACAGTGAAAAAGAAGAGACAGAGTGGAGAGGCCCTGCCAGCCAGCCCAGCAGAGCCTGGTCATCTTGAGACAAAGACAGGAGCAATTCTGGGTGAAGAGCACAGAAGACAACTTCATGGAATTCCCAACAGGACACAGAGTAACAGTGTAGACATACTTGTAGTGAAATAAAGTCCTGATAGCTGCTGCAGCCAGTGGGAAGAGCCCAGGCACCCTCGCCTAATGACCAGAGGAGCATACTCACTCTTCCCCCCATTCCTGCAGCCCTGACTGCTGGGGACCAAGGGACAAGCTCCCCCTCGCCCCTGGCTCTGACCACTACCTCCCACCCCTCACACGCACACAGGCACACACACACACCCCACCCACTGGCCCCACCAAGTGGCAGCAGGCTGCTCTGGCCCTGGCTGCTCCCCCCGCCCCTCCAACCCACCAGCCCCACTGAACAGCGGCAGAACACAGTGGCATGGGAACTGAGGCTAACCCCACCCCTCCTGCTTACCTGGGTTGTGGCAAACCATGCCAGCATGGCGCTGGCTGCTCCCAACCAGCCAAGTGGTGGCAACTGCATGCCCACATGCTCACATACCTGTCACTCACCCCTTCACGCAGCACGTGGCAGTCCCCTTCCCCCCACCTGGTGATCGGCAGAGACCATGTTCCCACACACGCACCTGCCTGCTACTCGAGTCCCCCCACCTTCCACCCTCCCCCTCTCCCACCCAGTGATCGATGGTGACTATGTCCCCACTCTCCCGCCACACCCACCACACCTGCCACTTTACCCACTCGAGTGCAACTGCCCACTCCCACACCACTGGACAGATGACAGATGGTAGCCAATACCCACCTAGATTGCCTGCAGATGCCCAGCACAAACAACAAACAGAGACCCACACTCACACACCAGCTGCTGCCCCACTCATCTAGAGATGGGTGGAGAGCACTCCAGTGCTGCCAGACCTGAGACCAGTGAACCACACAAGCCCCATCAGCCTGGATATAACAAAATAAAACAGAAAATCAGAATGAAGCAAACAAACATAAATAAATACAATAACACTTTAACAATGCCTTGAAGACAACAGACAATATCAAATCATATAAAGAAAAAGGAAAAGATGGCTAAAGTAAGTGACCAAAATATAGAGGAAGAAAACCTTCCTGAGGAAGAAATGATAATTAAACTACCCGATAAGGAATTCAAAAGACTTATATATAGGATTCTCAAAGAGATCAAGGAGGAAGTCAGACAAAACCAAGAAAACACAGACAAAATGCTAGAAGAATTCAGAAAAACAAAATGACAAAATAAATAGACAATTATATACCATACAAAAACAGATAATGCACTGGAAGGACAAAGGGGTAGAATTGAGTGAATGGAAGACAGAATCAATAAAATAGAGGACAAATCCCTTGATACTAATCTGTCTGAGGAACAATCAGAAGAAAAAAAGAATGAGGAAAGCCCAAGAGTTATTTGGGACACCATCAAGAGGAATAATTCACATGATCAGAATTCCAAGACAGGAAGAGACAAAGGAAAAAAAAGCACAAAGAAAATTTTTGAAGATTTGCTGGCAGAAAACTTCCCTAATATCACAAAAGACAAGAAGACATCCATCCAAGAAGCCCATCAAGCCCCATGTAGGATAGACCCCAAAAGA
Source organism: Loxodonta africana (assembly GCF_030014295.1). NCBI lineage: Eukaryota > Metazoa > Chordata > Mammalia > Proboscidea > Elephantidae > Loxodonta > Loxodonta africana. The sequence goes on from NC_087353.1 coordinate 79,306,168, forward strand.
AAATCACCAAGACGTGTCATAATTAAGCTTTCCAAAACCAAAGAAAAAGAAAGAATCCTGAGAGCAGCGTGGGAAAAAACGAAATACCACCTACTAAGGGGAATCAATAACGCTAAGCTTTGATTTCTCAGCAGAAACCATGCAGGCAAGAAAGAAAGAAAAATTACCCACCAAGAATTGTATATCCAGCAAAATTGTCTCTCAAACACAATGGCAAAATTAGGGCATTTCCAGATAAATAGAAAGTAAGGGAATTTGTGAAAATCAGACTAATTTTACAAGAAATACCAGAGGGAGGCCTTTGAACAGAGAGGAAACAATGTCAGACAACAACCTGAGATAAGACACATGATAACATTACCTGGATACCAACCCAGATAAAAAATTTTCAAAAATACCATGAATCTTAAGAGACAAGTAACTCTAGTACTTAAGTGTAACCATTAAAAAAAAAAAAAAAGTTTGATATCAGTATTGTAAAAATTAAAATTATTGCTTTTTATAGAAATTCTCCCAAAATCATGTGATCAATATTAAATGAATCACTATAGCCAAGGTAACCTTTTTGGGTATCCATGATATTTTGCTGCTAATTCAATCTTGCAGACTTATAGGGGGATACTGTTATCAAAGTTAAATGTCCTTTGGAAGCATGACTGAGGTTTTCCTAGTCCAGAAAATTCATGGAGGTGAGAAATCAACACGGTATGTTCAAGAACTGTAAATATTACTGCTACCTGAGTGTTGGGAGAAAGCAGGACACAACTGGAAAAATAACCAGAGGCCAGGTCACAAACCCCTACTATGCCATGTGTCAAATGTAGAACTTTATCTTATAACTGCATTTCTACCCAAAGGATTTTGATCTAGGAAATAGCATAAAAACATTTCACGTCAAAAATTATGAGATGTACCCACTACAGCATAGAAATGTAATTTTATAACTTTCAATGATACCAATATCTAAAAAGTAAAACAAAGCATTTTACCTTAGGGAAAAAAATCATACTCAAAGGAAAATTAAAAGAAGGAAATAATGAAGCTCGAATCTCATTTTACACCTCATGGTTTATATTTGTTTCATCTCTTAAATTCTCCTTGCCTGTTTTGCCATTTGCAAACTCCTACTCATCCCTCAAGACCCAAATCAAACATTAAGGTCTGTGAAATACTTCCTGATTCCCTCTATACTAACATTATACCTTGCACATATTTTAGTTTTTGTCCTTATTTGTATATGTTTGTCTCCACCACTGAGTCGGAATCAACTTGACGGCAGTGGGTTTGGTTTGGTTTGGCCTCCACTACCAGACTGTAAACTTCCTAAACACAAGAACTGTTTTGTTTATCTTTGTATCCCTAACTCCTGGAACAGCATCTGGCATTCATACTTATTTATTGATGAATGAATGAATGCCGTTGAAATTATTCAGTAGAGATAGACTATCCAGTCACTAAGTAATCAGGCTCTACATCAGTATTCTGGACCCCGGGAGAAGTCTAGCTCACAAAATGTAAGAGTACCCAGTAAATATTTTCTAATGAACTAGGAGCCCTAGTGGTGCAGTGGCTAAGAGCTATGGCTGTTAACCTAAAAGGTCAGCAGTTCGAATCCACCAGCCGCTCCTTGGAAACCTATGGGGCAGTTCTACTCTGTCCTATAGGGTCCCTATGAGTTGGAATCAACTCGATGGCAACGTGTTTGGGTTTTTTGTTTGTTTGTTTGTTTAATGAACTAGGAGGATGTGGTTCACTGCAAAGTAAGGAATTAAACCTTAGCATATCATTATATCAACGTCCCATAGGACCCAGGGTCAAAGATCTGTGGCATGCAATTAATACAAAATTGAGCCCTGGGACTTCAAGAAACACCACAGGGCTCCCAGACCTGATCAAGAGCCACGGCACAGGGGAATTTATTGAGAAAGTTACTTATCAGGGTTGATGACCTCTAGGGTCGAATTTATCTGGCTACTCTCTAAGTCACTCATTAATCGGCAGAAGTTCTCTGTGCCCTGATCATTACTGCCTTATTAGCATATCATTAATTTCTGTGTAACTCAGAGGTCACTGACCATCACTGTGACACAATAATTCCTAAAATGTAGGTAATAGACTCATTTAAATTTTTGAACAGAACTGAGAAGGTATGTCTCTAAAAAAAAAAAAAATTGTTCAATGATAATAGAACAGATAACAACAGAAACATCTTTAAATAATAGATGGTGTTTTACAGAGTAAGAAAGATAATGTCAAAGATTCCAGGCAAGGACTGGTTAAAAGGGGAAATGTCCAGAAAACGCAAATCTACAGAAGCAGAAAGTAGATTAGTGGGTGCCTTGGACTGGGGGTGGGAAAGGAAGTTAAATGTCATTGGGCTCAAGGGATCTTACTGGGGGTGACGGAAATGTTCTGAAGCTAGATTATGGAAATAAATCCACTACTATGTCAAGTTCCTACAAATCATTGCATTATACCCTTAAAACGGGGATTCCTTATGGTACATAAATTATACCTCAGTAAGGTTGGTTATTTTAAAAGGCTTTCGTACATCAAGGCAGAAGCAGTGTTTGCTCAGACACCACTCACAGTAGCTTGGGGCCAGTCGCATCAAGAATTAAGGAGGCTGAGACCAGGGAAGGTTTAAGAAACAGTTTATGGCAGGATGCTGGTGACCGCACAACCCCGGAGCTTTTTATTATAGAAAATGAGAAGCATTCATAGAGAGGATAGCATAAGAAACCCCCATGTACCATGCATTGAGCATTATAGCTATCAACTCATGACCAATGTCACTTAATCTCAAACCCCACTCACTCCACACTGCCTCCCACTCTAGATTACGCATCACTATTTCTTTTTTTTGTTATAGAAAATGTCAAACATACACTAACATAGACGAAACACTATAATAAACCCCCGTAAACCTGTCTCCTAGCTTCAACCATTATCAACTCATGGCCAACCCTGTATCCTCTAAATACCCTGTTCCCCCCATACCTGCATTATTGGAAAGCATAACTCAAACATCTCATCTGCAAATATTTCATGAAGTATCTCAATAGATAAGGAGTTTATTTATTCAAACACAGCCACAGTACCATTGTTATATTGCCACAAAAATTAACAATATTTCCCTTAGATCATTAACATCCAGTCAGATAATCAAATTTCCAGTTGTGTCACTTATATCAAAAATACAGTTTTTAAGAGTTTGTTTATTTAAATCAGGATCCATCGAAGCTTCAGCCATCACTTTTGTTGATGTGTCTCTCAAGTTTCTTTTAATCTATAGTCCCTCTTCCTCATTACCACCCATTTCTCTCTCTTTTTCCTTGAAATTTCTTTGCTGAAGAAACCAGGTCATTTGTCTGTAGAATTTCTCGCAGTCTAAATTTTGCAGCACTATTTTTAACAGCAAAACTTTGGAACCAGTAGATGCTGTCCAACAAAAGGAAATCAGTTAAATAAATGAGGATGTAACCATGTAATGGAATTCATACAAGTTATATGATTAATTTGGAAACCCTGGTGGTGTAGTGGTTAAGTGCTACAGCTGCTGACCAAAAGGTCAGCAGTTCGAATCCACCAGGCACTCCTAGGAAACTCTATGGGGCAGTTCTACTCTGTCCTATAGGGTTGCTATGAGTTGGAATTGACTCTACAGCAATGGGCAATGGGCATATGATTAATTTATATCCACCAGAAAGAGGCAACCAATATTTATTAAGTGTATATTTTTTTTTTATGTGCAAGGTTCTAGTCTAGGTGCTAAAGGAAGAGCAGCGAACGGAACAAAATCCCTGCCTCCATGGAGCTTGTATTGTAATGAAGGATGACAGACAATAAACACATAAATAATTCAAATGCATAGTATGTCAGGTGGTCGTACATGCGATGGAGGAGAATATAGCAGGAGAAAGAATAAAGAGTATGAGGAGTGGAGGAAGGGAAGTATCTTAGTTACCGAGTGCTGCTATAACAAATACCACAAATGGGTGGCTTTAACAAAGAAAAATTTATTCTCTCACAGTCTAGTAGGCTAGAAGTTTGAATTCAGGGTGCCAACTCCAGGGGAAGGCTTTCTCTCTCTGAGGGCTCTAGGGAAAGGTCCTTGTCATCAATCTTTCCCTGGTCTACCAGCTTCTCAGCACAGGGACCCTGGGTCTAAAGGATGCACTCTGCTCCTGGCACTACTTTCTTGATGGTATGAGGTCCCCCTGTCTTTCTGCTCACTTCTCTCTTTTATATCTCAAAGAGATTGGTTTAAGACACAATCTAATCTTGTAGACTGAGTCCTGCCTCATTAACATGACTGCCTCTAATCCCATCTCATCACATCATAGAGATAGGATTTACAACACATAGGAAAATCACATCACAAAATAGTGGACAATCACAATACTGGGAATCATGGACTAACCAAGTTGACACACTTTTTTGGGGGGACATAATTCAATCTATAACAGAAAGGTTGTAATTTCAAAGCAGATGGTTAAATAAGATGAGCAGGGGACATTTGAGCAGACATGAAGGAGATGATAAACAAGCAAGTTAAACTGGGGGAAGAGAAACCCAGGCAGAAGGAGCAGCCCGTGCAAATGTCCTGGGGTAGGAGTATGCCTGGTGTGTTCAAGGAACAGCAAGGAGGCCAGTGCAGCTGGAGGGAGTGAGGGGAGAATGGAGTAGGAGATGAGGTCTAAGATGTATCCTGGGGTCAGATTGTACTGGGCCTTCCAGGCCATCACAAAGACGTTGACATTTGCTCTGAGTGAGATGGGGCCACTGGAGAGTTTCAAGCTGAGAAATGACACAATCTGATAACACAGAGCAAATAAAGCAAGTTGCTAAACTCCCTATGTAGCATGATCCCGTTTTTGTTTGGTATAAAACCCTATACTTAGTGGGGAAAGTCTGGGCCTTGTTGGGCTATTTCTATCACCTTCTCTGAGTCCTGCACATGACACCAGATGCTGATAACTGACAATCTTTCACTCTGTCAGGGAAGGGAGCAGTGCAAGAGCAGCTAAGCTTTTCCATTGAGGCTCCAGACAAAGAGGTCTTGGATGGCTAGAACTTATTAGGAAGAAGTTCCCCAGAAGGGTCAATTCTGTGGCAAGACCCCTCAACTTCCTACAGTCTAACCTGAGTGTAAGCAGTCAGTCTGTAAGGAGTGAGCCAACTACGGCACATGGGCTGAATCTGGACCACTGCCTGCTTTTGTACATAAAGTTTTATTGCAACATAACCATGCCATTTGTTTGCATATTGTCCACGACTGCTTTCACATTACTATAGCAGAGTTGTGACAAAGACCGTATGGACTCCCCCCCCCAAAAAAAAAACCAAACCCAGTGCCATCTAGTCGATTCCAATTCATAGCGACCCTATAGGACAGTGTAGAACTGCCCATAGAGTTTCCAAGGAGCGCCTGGCAGATTCGAATTGCCAACCCTTTGGTTAGCAGCCATAGCACTTAACCACTATGCCACCAGGGACCCAAAGCCTAATATATTTACTATCTGGCCCTTAACAGGAAAAGTCTTCCAAGCCTTGTCTAGGGGAAACTAAGCCTCCCAAAGCCCAGAATTCCCCCCAAGTAAGGCAGTTCTAGGCCTGGTTCAGTTGAGACTCGTCTCTGCCATCCTGAGTGGCTTCTTCCATTTGGCCCATGTGGATATCCTAAGATGGGTTGGGCACACAGGGCTTCTCTGCTCCTTCCCCTTCTCTTACTCTGGGAACCCAGGCAAATGAGCCCTGCCTTAATTACTGCCCTTCTGCCAGACCCAGAGTGAGCCCTGACACAATGTCATGTGTCATCATGGACTCATAGTTGTAAAACAAACATCCTGGGCCCAAATACAGCTCTGTCACTTACTTGGACAGGTTACATAGCTTCTCTGAGCCTTGGGTTTCTCAACTGGAAAACCAGGCTGACGCTGCCTCCTTCAAAGGCTGCTGAGAGAATTAAACATGATCACGCATGTAAGAGGCTTAGAACAGTGCCTAACACATACTATGTCCGATATATTTTGGCTGTGATCATTTACCCCATTTGCTTAGCCAAAATGCAATTCCACTTTGGTGCAATTATGGACATTTTATCCCTGACTGGCTATAACAATGATAAGGCTTTACTAACTGTTGACCCTGTTCACTGTGCCAACCTGTCAAGCCAAGGTTCAAGGTCCCCCAGAAAGATACAACTTACACACAGGCACTGTTTGGAATAATGCTTTACTCACATAGAGAAGAGACAGATCAAGGTCAGCTTCAAGAGTGGGCATCAGTCTCCCATAGCTAGAGGGGTCACTACCTGCAGCAGCTGATACAGCGATGATGGTCTGCACGCACCCCTCTTGTGATACAGCAGAAGTACCTCATTCCTTTTCCACCAGAAACAGATATAGGCGTGGGGTTGGCCAGGTGCCATATGATGCAAACCCTTAACAGTAAGCAGACTGTACGCCCCAAAAAAGGAAGGAGATTCTCTGAAAAGGAAGAAAACAAAACTGGGACACAGGGAGGCTCAGTCCCTAGCTCCTTTATCAGGGAATGTTCCAGGCTCAAAGACTCTGATTAAGCAGTTCCGGTGAGGGTCTCTCAACACTGACCTATCCAGATCGTTCCATTGTGCATTCAGCTTATGATAGAGTCCAACTGTCTTCAGAGAAGCCTTGTCCTCACAGGCAGTAGTGGGCATTTCATGTTCTCCTGGCAACCCTTCACCCTTCTTTTGATAAAACCACCATAATTTTCCTTTGGAGAAACCATCCCCCACTCTCAGTATATGTGGCTTGGGTAGGGATGACCCCAAAAGGAGTCTGCCAGGAATGGTGAGGATAAAATGAGATAAGCCAGCATGCTCTTCAGTCTGACCAAAAGCTTCCTCTTTAGCAGGCAGAGAGATTCAGGTACCTTCAAAATCAAGTCCATTTTCCCACAGAGACTTTGCTGCTGTATTGGTCAATTAAAAAACAAACAAACAAAAAAAATGCCCATCCCACACTGGCACAGGCTAGAAGCTTCCTCTTACTTCTGGCTATTGCCAGAATCAAACCCTCAGTCTCTGTGGCCACTATGTGGACATCATTCCTTTGATGTCTTTCCCCACCTCCATTCAGGTGCTCACATTCATATTCACATCACATTTCCAATCTTGCAGAGCCACAGAGCCTTCTGGGGCAGAAGTATTATTGTCCCAGACTCAAACTGCATTACACTCTAGGGTGTGGACAGAAAGCTGCCTTTTATGTCTCCTTAAGAAAGGAGGAAGAAACTGTTTGGATGTACTAATGACTATGTGGGGAGCTGGATGATTAGACCGGGGTCCCCAAGGTCTAGCAGAATAATAGCTATGTTCCAAAGCTGCCACTCCCTGAGACAGTTGTGCCACTTTTGATTATAAAGTAATGAGTAGGGAAAAATGGAGGGAAAGTAATCAAAAACATCTTCTGGGAATATGAGGGAGTTCATCCTTTCCTAAGTCTCATTATCATATCTGGAATAGGATCTAAGGCAAAGAAATTGTCCCACAACAACAAAAAATGACCAACAGACTTGATTCTCCCACAGTCCCAGCATGGACAGCCTCCTGTATGACAAAGAGTGGATCCTTTAAATATTGTTGGAGGTACATAGAAATGTGTGATGGACATTTGTTTTTCTGTCCAGCGTACTTCCTCCTCTCTTTTGGTAAAAGGAGCATGGGGTTGTGTAAAATAATGGTGGTAGTAGTGTCAGAGCTTGTATAACTTCAGAGAGGATAATGCCCAGGATCGGCCCAAAGTTGATCCCCACGAGGTGAAGGTCAGACTCCACCCTCCAATCTTTTTTCCAATTCTGACACCAGCCATCCTTCCCACAGCACTCTCTGCTTCTCTTCTGGGTTTGATAATCTATTGCAATGGCCACACAGAACTCACAGGCCATACTTACACTGAAGTGGTTTATTAAGGAAGTAACATGGCACAACTCAAGATTAGGATCAACAAGCTACAACTTAGGGTCAGGATCACGAAGCATGTAGGCAAAATCTGGAAAAATCCCCCAAAGAGGAGAGCATATCCCTCCCTTTTTCGGGGCAGGACAGCTCTCTCAGCTCCTCTTGGCCATACAGGCTCCTCTTGGTTCTGCCATCTGTCACTACCAACTCTGTGGCAGGGCCCCTTTCAGGCCTGTTGCTGCCAGCTCTGCCACTGGGCCCCTTCCAGGCCTATCCCTGGCTTCAGTGTTATGGTTCTCAACCCCTATTACAACTCTTTTAGGAAACTCCTTGCCTCCTCTCTCTCTCTCTGCTTCTTCTCTCTCCTTTCTTCCTTCCGCCTCTGAAACCTCTGTCAGATTGGCTGCTTATATCCATAAGCTTCTCTTCAATTTCAAAGCGTGGCACTCCCTCTAGGGCCAGGAACTGACCAATCCCTTCTTGGTAGGCCACAGATACTTCATTTGCATAGTTGACTATAGACACTTCATTTGCATAGTCTATTGACCAATCCCAGAAAAAGTATATACCAATCACAGGGCAGGCTGCAGCTCAGAACCAGACAAAAAGTATCAAACTGAGTTGTTTACAGCTTACCCAGGAAATGTCAATCAACCTGGACTAAAGTAACAAACTCTCTAGGGTAGAAAACTAGGGCAAAGGTAACACCTCAGTATTTAGGGAAAAAAATCTCTCAAGCCGCTTTTCCAAAGAACCAAGGCAAAAGGCCATATATAGGAACTCATTTCACCACAGGTTGCCATGAGTTGGAATCGACTCGATGACAACGGGTTTGATTCTTTGGTTTCTTTGTGGAACCACCCTTCTCTTCCTCCCTGCCCTTCTTATTCCACCACCAACCACTAAGTCCGAGGGGTTTAGGTGAGGCTGATCCCACTCTTTTGCTCCAGCAAACAACCCAGCAATGAAGGCACTGCTCCATGCCCTTGGCCGCAGTGATTGGTTCAGAAGTGGGCAGGTGGCCCAAACTGAGCCAATCAGAGGCAACAAGTGTCATCTCTAGGACTTTTCTGGAACTACTGGGGGAAGGGTACTGTCTTTATCCTAGATGTGAAAGCTAGGTGAATGTGAGCCTGGAGCCACAAAGAGGCCATCCTCGCTGCCTCCTGAGGAGGGGCTGCCTGAGAAGAAACCAACCTGGAGAGTTCAACAGAGCTGAAATACAGTCACAATGACATTGTCTCAGCCCTTGAATCCAGCTATGTCTAGAGTTAACTTTACCCCTAAACTTCTTAATTCATAAGTTAATGAATTCTCTTTTCCTGTTACTTAAATCAAGAGCTTTTCCTGAGGCAAGTGTCTGCCAGCCACTGGGAAGTTAGGAAGGAACATTTAGGCATCTTCTCCAGCTAACCTGTGGGAATCTACTTTTTGATCACTTACATTATTTACATTCCCTTGTTTGCTTTCTGTTTTGCCACTGAAAACTCAATACGCCAAATTTTTCTTCCCTTGTGGTCTATATTTTGGCATTCTCTAATAAAAAAAAAAAAAATAGGCACTAGGGAGGAACATTCCTTGACATGGAGCAAATGAAGGTCTGTATTATCCAAGCGGCTAGTTTGATAAGAAATACATCAAAATGGAGACATGAGGAAAAGGCAAGAACTGTTTACATACATACCGACACAGAAGAGGAAATACACAAGCCCAGACATTCAAACATTCTCCTTGATGACACTGACCCTGCTCATCAACACCGCATGTCAGAGGTTCGAGGAGTACACAAGAAGATAGATTTCCTGTGTGGCTGATTGCCTCCATGAACAACTGCACCCTTTGCCATGAGACCAGAAGAATTGGGTGGTGCCTGGCTACCATTACTGAACATTTCTACCAAAGATTCCATAGAAGGATCCTGGCCAAAAGGGAGGAAATGAAGAACAGAATTTCAAATGGACTCCAGACTTCCTGGAGCCATGCAAGTTGGATGAACCTCTGAAACTATTGCCCTGAGATAATCTCTAAACTTTAAACTGAAAATATCCCCTGACGTTTACTTGAAACCAGACAATAGTTTACCCTAACTAGTAAAAAGTCTGCCTTGAGCATTATGCTCTTTTAAGAACCATTTATATGGGATCAAATGGACAATAACAACTTGAAAAATCTTAGGGGCAGTGAATTTATGTTAATGGGGGAGGGACAACTCGGTAAAGGAGCGTGAGAATGGTTGCGCGTTCAAAGGATGTAATCAACGTCACTAAATGGTACATGTAGAAACTGTTGAATTGGTATATGTTTTGCTATGTATATTCTCAACAACAACAAAATAAACATTTTTTAGAAAGAAAAAAAGACTATTTAAAAAAAGAAGATAGATTCTCAGATGAGGCTGCTAAGGAGAAACATCTCCACACTGGGAAGGAGATTTCATCAGTAGGCTTGCTTCTTTCTGATATCTCTACTTATACATCTTTTCCACTTATCAAGGGACATGGGTTGTTATGCAGATGGTGGAAAAGCTGGAGAATAGACGGAGAGAGTGTTGTAAACATTTTTCAATATAAGAGCAATTGTTTGCTTTATACAAGTTTTATTTTCAATATATTCCTTTCAGCCAGAGTCACTCTATTGTATTTTGTATTTCTGTGGTGCCAGAAGGCACCATGCTGTTATTGCTGTTAGGTGCCAACAAGTGCTTCTGACTAATAGCGACCCTATGGACAACAGAACAAAATACTGCCTGGTCCTGCACCATCCTCACAATCGTTGCTATGTTTGAGCTCATTGCTGCAGCCACCGTGTCAATCCATCTCGTCAAGGGTCTTCCTTTTTTTCATTGACCCTCTATTTTGCCAGGCATGATGTCCTACTCCAGTGACCGGTCCCTCCTGATAACATACCCAAAGTTTGTGAGATGAAGTCTCACCATCCTCACTTCTTCCAAGACAGATTTCTTCATTATTTTGGCAGTCCATGGTATATTCAATAGTCTTCACCAACACCGTAATTCAAAAGCATCAATCCTTCTTCCATCTTCCTTATTCATTGTCCTGCTTTCACATGCACACGAGGTGATTGAAAACACCATGGCTAGGGTCAGGTGCACCTTAGTCCTCAAAGTGCCATTTCTGCTTTTGAACACTTTAAAGAGGTCTTTTGCAGCAGATTTACCCAATGCAATACATTGTTTGATTTTTTTGACTGCTGCTTCCATTGGCGTTCGTTATGGATCCAAGTAAAATGAAATCCTCAACAACTTCAATCTTTTCTCCATTTATCATGATGTTGCTTATTGGTACAGCAAGGAGAATCTTTGTTTTCTTTATGTTGAGGTGTAATCCATACTGAAGTCTGTGGTCTTCGATCTTCACCAATAATTGTTTCAAGTCCTCTTCACTTCAGTAAGCAAGGTTGTGTCATCTGCATATTGCCCCGTTCTTCTTCATATAGTCCAGCTTCTCAAATTATTTGCTCAGCGTACAGATTGGATAAGTATGGTGAAAGGATGCAACCCTGACACACACTTCTCCTGATTTTAAACCACAGAGTATCCCTTTTGTTCTGTTTGAAAAACTGCCTCTTGATCTATGTACACGTTCCACATGAGCACAATTAAGTGTTTTGGAATTCCCATTCTTCACAGTGTGATACATAATTTCTTATGATCTCCACAGTCGAATGCCTTTGCATAGTCAATAAAACACAGGTGAGCATCTTTCTGGTATTCCCTGCTTTCAGCCAAGAGCCATCTGACATCAGCAATGTATCTCTCATTCCACGTCTTCTTCTGGATCCAGCTTAAATTTTTGGCAGTTCCTTGTCATACATAAGGCTCATAATATTTGCTAAAATTCTTTAAGCCAGAGTGGTCTCTGTCCTCCCAATTACTCTTAGGGCCACAGAGCCTCATTTACTAAGCAGAGAAGTACTTCACACTCAGGTTCTTTGCCCCATTTTGGGGAGAACACCAACTTCACTCACTTAGCAATTCTGAATCTCTCCTGCCCTCCCCTACTCACACTCAGTATTGATTTCTAAACTAAGATGCTGTTAGATGATTGACCTTCACTGAACTCCAATCTCCCCATTCCAACACTGTGTATCAGCTTCTCCCACAGAGATGGGCAACTTGGGAGCTCAAGAAAACAGTCATACTAAAACCTATATTCTACAGAGCCACAAATACGAAAATAACTTATTTACACAGTAACCATAATAATACTCTATGCAAAAATAAACATTTTTAGCACCTACTATGTTGCATAGAATCCCTGGTGGTGCAATGGTTAAGTGCTTGGCTGCTAAACGAAACGTCAGTGGTTAGGAACCCACGAGCCACGAGAGAAAGATGTGGCAGTCTGCCTCCATGAAGATTACAGCCTTGGAAACCGTGTGGGGGCAGTTTTACCCTGTGCTGTAGGGTCGCTATCAGTGAGAATCAACTCGATGGCACCCAACAACAACAATGCTATATGGCAACACTCAATCAGGCACGGAGAAGACGAAGATGGACCTCATGGAAAGAGAGCAAGTGGTAGAAGGTGCCACCCCTTTAGCACCATCAGTGTAAATGGAATTCAACTTGGGATTCAGTTTCTTTTTTGCATACCCTCCATTTTCCCAGTTTCTGAACAAAGGCTTCCTTCCTTGGTTGCTTTTCCTGAACTGGAGCTCTTCAGCAGCCTCGGCAGCCTCTTTCTCTTGCACCTACCCCTTCCTTCTCTTCTTGGGATGCAGCATCACTCATAGTTCCAGGCTTGGGATCTGGGCAACCCAGTGCTCACACCCAGGCTGCCTCCCTACATACTGTCTCCTTTTCTCTACTCTGACTTGAAATCTGTTGCCAAGTAATAGTTGCTGGATTCTATACTATGCCCTGAATCACCACCATCCCGAGTTTTTATCTGAGATTTCCTCTTTAGCTACTTCCTTCTTGTATTTCTCTTGCATCATCCAGGGCATAGAAGCATATTCCTGAATCCTGCCTAGAGCCCAGGGCAAGGAAAGACTGCCTATGGAAAGACAGGCAGGATTGTCCAGCTGGTGATCCTAGAAGTTCAGATTTCGTGCAGTGGGCTGGAGGGATCAGAGCTGCTGTCTGGTTTCCTTGTGCAAGAAGGTTTCCATGTGCAAGAAGCTGGTGGCCTTCTCATGCCATCCCTGCACAGCTGGCCTCAAAACATAGATTGCCCATGCCCAAGTCTTGTGTTTCCCGCACACAAGACCACTTTCATGCTTGCGCTATGAGAAAGCAGAGTAGCAGGGGAGCAGGGTTGTTCCCCTGGAGTACTGTTTCTGTTGTGTGCCATCAAGTTGATTCTGACTCCTAGCTGCCCTTTGAGACTCTTTGAGTCCCTGAAGTACAGCCCCATGCTGTGTCCACATCTCCCTAGTCTCTACGCACTGTTCTGTGGGATGATGAGAGATTGGAGGGGGGTGGGTGTTGAGCGCCTCATCTTGATGACACTTGGCTTGTAAGTTTCACTTACAAAGCCTCTTCTTTTATGTGTGATGTCGTGATATTTACCCTTACTTACTTGGCCGCACTTTCCCTAGAAGAGTATCCCTAACAAGACCCACCTACTTTCCAAATGGCCTCTCTGGTGTGGTGGGATCTGTCTCTTTCCCCACTGGGTTCCACCCACCTCCAGGGCCCCCATACTTCACCCAAGATACCTCAGGGAACAAACTCATGTCCATTGAGCCTACCACACCCCAGTACACTTAGTCTCTAAACCAATTGCCCCTATTGTCAATCTTCTTACTCTGGCCAGGTTCTACTACATGTATTGCCTTATTTATTAGTGCTGGGAGGAGCCAGGTAAGATTATTGGGATAAGGCTGCTGAATAAACCCTGGAGCCTTCTAAAACTGTCCACCGTCCTCTGCATGTGCTGAATGTTATAAGTCACTAAGATCTCAAAAATGAGAAATAAAAAGAAACCAACTGTTATAGATTAAATCGTGCTCCCTAAAATATGTGTTGGAATCCTAACCCCTCTATCTGTGGGTGTAATTTAATCTAATGTAATGCAATATACCATAATAAAAAAATTTTTTTTTATTAATGCGTACTAATATAATACGATCAATAAGTCAGTTGAGACCATACCAGTACAGGGTGGATCCTAGACCTAGTCACTTCTGAGTTATAGAAAGAGCAGCATAGACACAGAGACACTGGGAAGGGTCATGTTATATGACTACAACGGATCAGATGAATCTACAAGTCCAGGAACTCCAAGGATTACTGGCTACTGTGCAGTTATCACACTGAGCTGCTAATGAAAAGGTTGAAGGTTTGAGTCTACCCAGAGGCAACTTGGAAGAAAAGACTAGTGATCTACTTCCAAAATATCAGCCATTGAAAACCCTATGGAGCACAATTTTACTCTGACACCCATGGGGTCACCATGAATTGGCATTGTCATGCGATGGAGTCAATTGAATACAACTGGTTACTGGTTAGAAGTTGAAATAGACCAAGAAGGACCTCCCTAGAGCTATACCCTTAATTTGGACTCCTGGCCTCCAGAACTGTGAAAAAATAAATTTCTATTCTTTAAAGCCACCCACTTGTGGTATTTCTGGTACAGTAGCATCAGGAAACTGAGACACCTTCTAAAACCAAATGTATGTGAAATTTTTGATGAAAGCACACCTCCTGCCACTTGATATGGGGAGTAGGTTATTAAGATGATGGGAGGAATGGCTGAATTGGTTAGTGACTTATTTAAACCCTATTCAAACGCATAACCCTTTTGAGTTAGCTGTGGACATCCATATTCTTATTCCCATAGTGTAAACAGTATCAGAACATTAATAAAACTTTTAAAGGTTCTGTGATCCATTCTGGTCTCTGGCTTTTCTGTGTTAACCCAGGAGTCCAAAGGGGCAGAGTCACAGCATTTTGTCACAATCCAAGTATATTTTCCTCTCTCCATTCCAACTGCTCCACCAATTCCTAAATCAATGGGTTGCTCTCTGCCACTGTCCTGGCACCTCTCACTGGTCACCCACCTGGGGGAGGGCTGTGAATCTAAGAAACAAGGAAAGAGAGAGACATAAGCCATTCCAGCTGGTTTGGAGAATCTGGAACAAGGATAGATTTAAAATAGTTCAATCCTAAATTGACAATCTTCGTCAAGAGCCTTATGTTTGCCATTCCCTGTTTTATTCTGTTCAATTATTCACCCATTAGAAAGACACATCAAATGTTTTGCTAAAATAGGGTCATACTCTAGTTTGAAACCCATTGTTTTTCTCAATTATTTCTCTTCCTTCTGTGTCCTTTCTCAAGTCTATGTATTCTAGGTATTGTGTCTGGAAGGAATGAAGAAAAACACATTGAATTTCCCAACAAATTTCCATCTTATAAAAACACTCCCACACTGAAGTGTTATGTGCCAAGAGACCAGATCTGTGATGCTCACCACTCACGCATGGTCTGCTGTCGCAGTAGAGAAAAGCACCCAATCCAACAGCCAAGAGTCTTTGAAACATATTCACTAAATAGGACATTCACTTGCTCAGTTCACATGCCTGCATTTCTGGGAGCCTGGCCATGGCCTCCCCGCTGTAAACTCAATGGGGATCTCCATGTAGCCATCCTATGGAGTTCACATTGAGAATTTCCCAAACATAAAGGACATACTTAGCTACAATTTCTTCCTGCTAAACTAAATGCAAACACCATTTACTGAGCACATGATGTGGGTCGAGAATTACGAGGCACGGGAGAATAAGAAAAACGTAATTCCCACCCTACAACGGCTGGTAAGTCTAAAGGAAAAGTTGGGCACACACAAATAAGTAATATAAGGCAGACGTCTGCTAAATGCTATGCATGGGACATGTGAACATGGTATGGGCTGCCCAGATCTCCTTTTCATGACCTTCAAATGCCCCACTGACTGGAGTTTTGGCTGCCACCATCTCACAGCTGGAGTCTTCTCCAGTAGCTGACCTCAGCTGAAGGAATCTACCACACTTAGTGTTATGCCCCTCCCTAGGGACTGCTGCATCCTATGACTGGTTGATGTGGGGTTACAAAGAGATTGCCTCAGTTAGGGACATCTCTGAAGGCCCATCCCTGCTTTAGAGTTCCCCATGGGATCAGCTAAGTCACCTCTTGCAACTCCATCACTGTTCAAATTCTACCTTGGCCCAGTCTTGTTTCTCTTGCTGCATCACAAGTGCTGTACCCAAGAGCGCTCCCCAGTATACGTCCTACAGGCAAATATCTGTCTCAGGGCCTGTTTCCCCAAGATCCAACCTATGACAAGGTACAAAGGACAAGGGGGTTATTCGAGCTAGAAGATTTAAAAAAGCGTTTTAAACATTTATCCAATCACTATTTATCTGAACTTGGTACTGTTCTAGGCACTGGGGGTGCAGCAGCCAACAAGACAGATCCAGTCACCGCTCTCACCAGCAAGCAAAGAAACAAGATGCTTTCATCCAGTGAGAAATGCTCAGAAGAAGATTAAAAAAAAAAAAAAAAAAAAGATGTCATTGAGTTGACTCTATCTTATGGTGACCCCACGTGTGTCAGGCTAGAACTGTGTTCCATAACATTTTCAATGGTTGATTTTCAGGACGTAAATATTCAAGTCTTTCTTCGGGGGCATCTCTGGTTGAACTTGAACCTCCAACCTTTTGGTTAGCAGCCGAGTGTGTTAACCATTTGCACCACTCAGGGACTCCTAAAAAGAAAAGAAAAAAAATGGTTTTAGCTAATAATATGATGGAAAATGATAGGACAGAGCTCCCTTGGGTTGGGAGGCCTTCTATCAAAATGTCAAAGAGATTAGCCATGTACAGATCAAAGGGAAAAGATTCCAGGTAGACGAAATGGCAAGTGCAAAGGCCCTGAGATGGGAATGAGATGGGTGTGTTTAAGAAACAGAATGAAGACCCATGGGCAAAATGAGAGTCAATAAGGAAGAAAGGCAAGTAGGGCCCAGATCATGTAAGGCCTTAAGGAGTAGTATTTGGGTTTTATACTAAGTAAGATGGAATTTCACTGGAGGACTTAAAGCTGGGGAATGATATACTTTGCCATCTAAAAAGATAGTTCTGGTTGTTAGGTGAAGAAAGGATGGAAGTAGGGAGACCTGTTAGGAAGTTCCACCATAATACAGTTGAGTGGTGATAGTGATTGGACTAAGGAGGTCACAGAGGGAATAGAAAGAGCTGGACAGGTTCTGAACAGATATTGAAGACAGAGAACACAGGACTTGCTGATATATTGTGTATCAGTACAAAAAAGCAGTGAGGCTATGACAACTCCTAAGTTTTTGTCTTCGTGGATGTTGCTGTTAGGTGGCACTGAGTAGGTTCCAACTCACACAAAACACCATCCTCACAGTCATTGCTACACTTGAGCCCATTGTTTCAGCCACTGTGTCAATCCATCTCGTTGAGGGTCTTCCTCCTTCTGCTGACCCTCTACTTTACCAAGCATGATGTCCTTCTTCCAGGAAAGGAGGAAAAGACCAAAATGGATGTGAGAAGAGACCCTGAAACTGGATGGATAGCGGTGCCATTTATTGGAAAGGGAAAGAAGGATGAGTAGACAATTTATGGGCAGATAATAGAGAAAATGAGTCAGGATAGAGGTAAAAATGAAGCCTCCAGACACGCAAGTTCAGCACACATTCAGACTCTGCTGCTAGTGTAATGTGGTTGGAGTGTGAGGTGTGTGAGGGTGGATGAAGTCATTCAACAGGACAAGCAACACAGATAAAAATCAGGTTTGAGAAAGGAGGATAATTGAGTCTGCTGCGGGCGTATTAGGTTGGAGGTGGCTGAGTGACCTCCTGGTGGAAAGTGCTGATGGCAATTAAAAGCACTTACCTGGAGTTCCAGAGAGAACTAAAATCTCCAGATTTAGACTCCTGGGAATTGAAGTGACGGGCATGGATGAGGTCCCACAGGAAGATTCACTTGAGTGGTAAGAAGCAGTAAAGAGTACAGTCCTGGGAATAGCAGGGTTTGAGGGCAGAGGAGGAAAGAGATGGAAAAGGCAAGAAAGAAGTCCCTGAGTGGTACAAATGATTTTCGTGCTGACTGAAAGTGTCACGGTTCAAGTCCATCCAGAGGTGCCTCAGAAGAAAGGCCTGGCAATTTACTTCTGAAACATCGACCATTGAACACTGTGGAGCACAGTTCTACTCTGACACACATGGGGTTGCATGAGTTTGGAGTCGACTTGACAGCAACTGCTTCTGTTTTTGTTTTTTTAGGACAGGGGAAATCGGACAATTCAGGGTCATGGAAGGTGGAAGAGGAGAGGAAGATTTTTGCAAAGTAAACACTTCAGCAAAGAAAACCCACCACCTTCCTTCTCTGCGCCTTGAAGTCTTCCAGACAAGGTATGGCCTCAGGGCTCTGTTCACTCTGTGGGAAGAGCCTCCTGCCCCTACAGACAAAATCAAGGTCTCAATGGCCAAAGAGTGCTCCCAGGGCACCAACACTTTCCTCCCCAAATCTGTTGTTTCTGCTTTCTTTTCTTTTCTCCCATCATTTCTCACAACAGTAAGGCTAAGGCTTGGTAACATCGCCATCTGGAGCTAAGAGTCATTCAAAGGCACTTGAAGGTAGTGCTTCTCAAAGTTTGCATGCACACGAAACAGGGAGAACTTCTTAAAACCCAACCCTTAAGCTAGAGATTCTGACTGCGAATGTGTGAGGTCGGGCCTATGAGTCTGCATGTCTCACAGGCTCCCAGCTGATGCAGTTGCTTCAGGTATGTGGACCACACTCTGAGGTGTACTACCTTAAGGCATGCCGTATTGAAAAACTGACTTCTTGTAGGCAGGCAGGTCTCTGGAGTTGTACTCAGATAATAAAAAGACCAGAGAATGTTTATTGAGGCTTTGCTCTGCATCACTGGCTGTGGAGTCAGTTCCGACTCATGGCAACCCCCACGTGCTGCAGAGTAGAATCGCGTTCCATGGGGTTTTCAAGGCTGTGATTGTTCAGAAGCAGATAGCCAGCTCTTTCTTCTGAGGTGCTTCTGGGTGGGTTCAAACTGTCAAACTTTTAGTTAGTAGTCAAGTGCTGAACCATCTCTGCTATGTGTTACCTTATTTAATCCCAAAACAATGCTATGAGGGAGGTACAATTATTATTCTCAGAGAAATTAAGTAACTTGCTTAAGGTCCCACGGCTTTGGCAGTCCTGAGGCCCCAACCATAGGCTGTCCACCATTAGAGCCAGTGCATACGTTAGCCAAGCTGAGTGGGGCACGGTTTCCAGGATCCTAGCACCCCTGCTGGGTGGCCCTTAGACCTTTTGCTATAAGGAAACGCCATCCATCCACTGCAATAATAGTTCTCAGCCTATTTCTCACAATTGACACACGTAACCAACAGAATTAACAGTATACCACCACACCAAAGACCAAGCCATTTGGCATCAATTCCAACTCATGGTGACCCCACATGCTTCAGGGTAGAACTGTGCTCCAAAGGGTTTTTGATAGCTATCATCTTTTGGGAGTAGATCACCAGGCCTGGATTCGAACCACCAGCCTGTCAGTTAGTAGTCAAGCGTTTAACCATCTGTGTCATTCAGGGACTCTATAGGCATAACAAAATTTCAACTGTCCCCATGGACAAAACGTAAAAGAAACTAGAAGTAACTATAACTCACAACTAACAAGCAGTACAATAATTAGCTATCAAGGTTAAGGAGAAAATGTAACAACTACAGTGGATCACTATGAACAATGACCAAGAAGACGTAGTCTGCACGTTACATGTGATCTTAACACATTAGCTGTGAGGCAAGGGAGTGAGGGCGCTGTAGTACACCCTGAAATCCATTCTAAGTGGCGGGTATGGAGAATAAATCATTGGAAACCTTCGTCTTCCCATCTGGTTGACATCTGTGGTGTTGCCTGCCCAGCATCCATTATCCCTCCACTTTTGCCCAAGAAACAAGCCTTCCCCTTTTCTAACGTGGCCTCGGAAGAACTGACTCCATCCCTAGTGCCAGCAGTGGGTGTATGACCCAGACTTGGCCAATAAGACTTGCCCGTGGGAGACTATTGCTCCAGGAGTTGGCACCCGACTCAGCCGGAGCCAATCAGACTCAATACTGGGACTTGTTGTCAGAACTGTTAAGAAACAAAGCTCCTACTTGTTTCTTGGTCTTAAAGCTGGGAGGATGTGGGCCCATAGCTGCTGAAGGTCTGCACAGGGAGGGTAGGTGACCCCATAATTTATCATCCAATTTGGACACTTCTGAGAGTGAAGGAGGGCACTATTAATTATGCCCGGACAATAGGCACAAAGTGGGACTGTCTCAGTCAAACTGGGGTGATTGGCCATCCTGCCCATGAGGAATGCTGACAGCAAGAAAAGCAGAGCTCAGGAATAGAGAGAAACTGGGTCCTGATGATATTTTTTTTAGTAAATTTTATTTTGAAATAATTTTAGATATACAGAAAAGTTTGGTAGTACAGAGAGTTCCCTTATCCCTTCTCACCTAGTTTCCCCAATGTCTAACATCTTACATTACCGTGGTCTGTTTGCCACAGCTAGGAAACCAGCTTTGGTGTATTACTGTTAGCTAAACGCCAGGCTTTATTCGGATTTCACTGGTTTTCCACTAACGACTTCTCTAGGATCCCATCCAGTACACCACACTGCATTTGGTTGTCACCTCTCCTTAGATTCTTCTAATCTGTTTTTCAGTATTTTCTTGTGTGTGTGTGTGTGTGTGTGTGTGTGTTTTAAGACCTTGTGAGTTTTGCTGAGTACTAGTCAGGTATTTTGTGGAGTGTTCCTCTATTTAGATTTGTCTAGTGTTTTTTTCTGGGCTCAAATATAGCAAGGATTGTGAGGATGGCACAGGACTAGGCAGCGTTCCATTATGCTGTACATAGTGTAGCTATGAGTTGGACCCGATTCGACAGCACCTAACAACAATGCTTTTCATGATTAAACTGGAGCTATGGGTTTTGGGGAAGAAGCCCACAGAAGTGAAGTGCTCTTCCCATCACATTGTGTCAGGGGTATGTGTCACCAGCATGACCTATCACTGGTGATGTTAACCTTGATGAAATGGCCAATGTAGTGTTTGTCTGGTTACTCCACTATGTGGTCACTTTGTTTCCTCCCCTTTCTGTATTCTGGTCTCTGGAATCAAGTCATTAAGTCCCACTCAGAGGAGGGAGGATTTAAGCTCCACATCCTAGATAACGACAGTTTTGAGCCCCTGGATCCACCTCTACCTGAAGCCAAATACCCTCGGCCTTCTCAGGTACACGAGTCCATACATTCCTTTTATTACTAGAATCATTCTGAGTTGAATTTCTGTAGCTTGAAAATGAAAGACTCCTAACGATGCTCTATTCCCTTTTTTACCACCTTCCAATTCATCCTCCGCACAGAAGCCAGCATGATTTTTTTTTAAATGAATATATGATAAGTTCTCAGAACCACCACTAGGTCACAGCCTATTTGTACAGCCTGAATGATGAACATCCCTTGAGCTCTCTAACTGGTGTAGCCCTGAGGTTTCAACCCCATCTGCTTCCCTGGGATAATGTATTCTGTTGAACCAACCCTGTCAGGAAAGCAGTCTATTTAGACTTGCTGTTTTTTCACATATAAAGAACTTAAACACCCCAAAGTATTTATAGACATGATCTCTATCAAGAGGAAAGGAGATATTTTGTCACTCTCTGTGACCCAGATCTGAGGTTAATGATCTTGCTGGGGCTATTAAGTCAATCTTGTGAGTCTGCATTTCACAGTCATGAAAGGAGCCCAGAAATACTGGGACATCCAGTTCCTTAATTCACCCATTCATTTGTTCACTCATTTATTCAATGAGTATTTATTGAGTTTCTGTTGTGTATCAGGCATTGCAATAGCCTCACAGTACAGTGGTGAACAAAACGAAATCCCCACCCTCATGGAAAAATGCCCGGGTGGCTAAATTGGTTAAGCACCCAATGACTACCAAAAAATTGGCAGTTTGAACCGACCCAGAGGCATCTGGGGAGAAAGGCCTGTCAATCTGCTTCCAAAAGGAAACTCTATGGAGTGCAGTTCTACACTATACACATTGTGTACTCATGAGTCGGAATCAACTCCACGGCAACTGGTTTGTTTGTTTGTTCTACCCTCAGGGAACTTATTTCTAGTGGGGAAACAGAGGACAAAGAAGTAAAACAAGGAAATTCTAGATAATAAGTGCCATGAAGAAAATAACAGAGAGACCTGGTAAGAGAATCACTGACAGGGGCAAGGGAATGAGAGACTTTAGGTGCAGTTTTGAGGGAAGATGTCTCTCAAAACCAAGAGGGGAAAAGGGACCAATCATGAGAAACGCCACGGGGAGATCTTTCCAGGCAAAGGAAACAGCAGTGAAGAAGCCAGAAAGCAAGAAAGATCTTGGTGTGTTCAAGAAACAGTAAAGAAGCCGGTGTAACTATAGTAAATTGAGTGGGGGAGAAGAGTAATGGAAGATTAATTGAAGAAGAGAGCAGGGGCCAGATAATACAAGACCTTGTAGCCATGGAAACAAGTTTGGATTTTATCCAAGGGCAGTGGAAAGTCATTGAAGAGTTGTAAGAAAGGTAGTGACATGTTCCAATTTATGTTTTTTAAAGATCACTCTGGCTACTGAATAGAAAATGGATTGCAAGGTGACAGAGCAGAAACAAGGGAGACAAGTTGTCTGTTGTTGACGCCCAGGCAAGAGGTGATGAAGACTGGATCCAGGGAGCTAGCTATGGACAGGAAGAGACGTGGACAGATTTTAGATTCATTTTGGACAGTAGAACTTGCTGGTGAATTACAAGTGAGGGTGAAGGAAAGGAAGAAATTAAAGCCAACTCCTGGGCTTTGGGCTTGACAGTGTCACTATTACCTGAGTTGAACATGCTGGGGGGTGTGGAGTTCCATTTTGGACATATTACATTTATGATGCGTGTTAGTGAGTTATGAGGCAACAACACCTGATGAGAGGTAGAGGTGGGGAGAAGACAAAGGGAGGTTCGAGAAGAGAGAAAAACGTATGAAATGGTAGTCTTAAAGAGTAAGGAAGCAATCTAACCAAGAAAACATGATGTGATAAGGTTTTCAGGGAGTGTTATATGTCCATTTGTTGAAATTTGTGGTTATGACGTGAAGGCGAAGCAAGTTAAATGAATCATTTCTTCTGTAAGGATGAGCACAAAGCACAAAGTAGGAGACCAGTGGGTTTAAGTTAAGCCAAAAAAGTGAAGAAAATGTTTGGAAAAGAGGTTGAGAATTGAGAGACATTTGCTGGTCAGACTAGGAATTCCAGGGGGCACAAAGGAAACAGTTGGGAAGGGAGGGAAGGGATGGAAGGAAAGAGAAGAAAAGCTGGGCCATTTGGGATTATAAAGAGTGTATGGATCCAAGATTCTGAGAAGACCTAGGACACTTGGACTTCTGGTGGTGAGCAATGTCATCAGGTATGTGTGGTGTAAAGGTTGACAGCCTCCTAGAAGTCCGTGGATGGTCAGTGCAGTGAGTAGATGATCAATTGAAGCCATAATCCTGAGTACTTAGTCTGATGGTTTGCAAGCAAGGCAAGAGTCTCCAGGCATCTGCCATGCTCACTGACTCTGACAGATGTTCTAAAGTAACTGTAATTGGTAATGATAAAAAAGAATAATCATTACAATGCTAAGTACCAGGAATAATCAGAGTTTGCAATGACTTTGCTATTGTGAACATGACTTACAAAAGCCTTTTGATTAAGCTGGAGCCCTGATGGCATAATGGTTAAGAGCTCAGCTGCTAAACAAAAGATTGGCAGTTGGAATCCATCAGCCGCTCCTTGGAAACACTGTGAGGCAGTTCTACTCTGTCCTGTAGGGTCACTATGCGTCAAAATCGACTCAATAGCAACAGGTTTGATTAAACTGTATCATGAGGAAAGATATTGGATCCAATGAGTGAACATGTCTGCAAATATGTCAGGGGAGATGGAGGTGGACAATGCTACTGATGGAGAATTTAAGAATGCTTACCCAGGAAAATTTGCTCATATCAAGGTTATTTCTTTTTTGGGAATTATTTTAATGACATATATGTCAGTTCATGCACTGAAAGGATTCTGGAGAAGTATACTGCACACCACCTTGTCAACAAAGATCATTAATAGGAACTGAGTTAAGAGCACGGTCACCAGTATCATTAAATATTTCTGTGATGTTAACATTTTTATAATGAGCGTGCATTACTTTTGCAAACAGAAAATACCATCTATATTAGTTTTGCAATTATACATGTTGAAACAGAAAACCTATACGTAAATTTTGAACCTATGTATAAATTCTTTCAAAAGGATTTGAGAAGGTTTGTGATATAATACAGTGGTCCATGAAACTTTTCTGTAAAGGTCTAGATAATAAATATTTTGGGCCTTGTGGGTCATTGGATCTTTGTCACAACTACACCGCTCTGCCGTTGGTAGTGCAAAAGCAGCCATAGACAATATATACATGAATGAGCATGGCTGTGTTCCAGGAAAAGTTTATTTACAAAATCGGAAGTGTGCTGGACGTGGACCCCAGGCCATAGTTTGCCAACCCCTGGTATAATACACACATAGAAAGAAATAACAGCTTAGTAAAGAAAAGTATAAGACAAAAGGAATAGGCATTATCTCACGTTTGGTTGGTAAGAGTAATTCAATATTATAATTGTGGGTGCAATTCGTATCATAGGTTAAATTTTTTAAAAAGAAAAGAACAAAAAGAACAACAAAGGCAAACAATAACTATTTCAGAGCACCTAGAGTGACAGATACTACTGACATTATCCATAAAAATCAAATTGACAACAGCAACTAGAAAGGTTAGCTAGGAACCTTAGAGGGCAGTGAGTTTATGTTAATGAGGGAGGAACAGCTCAGAAAAGGAGGGTGAGAATGGTTGCACCCCTCAAAGAATGTAGTCAACGTCACTGAATTGTACATGTAGAAACTGTTGAATTGGTATATGTTTGGTTGTGTGTATTCTCAAAAACAACAAAAAATAAATAAAATAAATTATATTAAAAAAAAAAATACCTTGGAGCTTCATTGAGGTCAAGGCAAGGAAGGAAACAAGAACTTTCAAACTTCCCATTCACAGATGAAAGGACACACCCCAGTTTAATCTCAAGAGAATCTGATTTTCTTTTGGGTCTTTACTAAGGGTTGGGTGGCCAACTCATCCCAGTTTTCCTGGAGCCTTCCCAGTTTTAGCATTGAAAGTCCTGGGAAACCCCTCAGTCCAGGAGTTTATTTTATTTTGTTTCGTTATCGTGCTTTAGATGAAGGTTTACAGAGCAATCAGTCCAGGTCTTCAAACTGAAAGTCCTGGATTCCGAGAACCCCATCTGTCCCAGGCCAACTGGGACAGTTGCTCACTGTAATTAAACCAATGGACATTGAGGAATGGAAGGGGCGAGTCGTCAATAAGAGTGTTTATAAAGAGCACAGAGCTCTTTTACATATGTCCATTTTTTTACATATGTCCTTTTACAATATGTCCGACCAAAAATAATGGCTGATACTTCATTTGGCCAACACTCAAATGTTTATTGAACACTACCACTTGCCAGGCACTGGAGATACAGAGGCAAATACAATACTTACCTTTCCTGCCCCTGAGGGACCCACAGTCTTGTGGAAGAGTCAGATATTAAGTGCTAGGTGGCACGACAGTTAAGCACTCAACTGCACCAAAAGGTTTGAGGCTCAAGCCCGCGCATTACAGGCTCCACAGGAGAAAGACCTGGTGATGTGCTTCCTTAAAGATTACAGCCTAGAAAACCCTATGGGGCAGCACTACTCTGTCACATGGGGTCGCTGTGAGTCGGAATCAACTTGATGGCATCCAACAACAACAGGAAATGGAGCGGAAACCTGTGCAGTTAGTTGCCTGAGGTGGGGAGACCAGGAGAAGGAAGAAAAAAAAAAAAAAAAACACAAATCCACTGTTGCCAAGTTGATTCCAACTCATAGCAACCCTGTAGGACAGAGTACAACTGCCCATAAGGTTCCCAAGGGTGGCTGGTGAATTCAAACTACTGACTGTTTTTGGATAACAGTTGTAGCTCTTAACCACTATACCACCAGGGCCCCAGAGAAGGAAGAGAAAGACAAAATTCTGAATCCAGGGGGGAGCAATAAGTTAAATTGCATGGTGAGCTTCTAACACGCAAGGCAGAAAGAGCAATGCCATAGTTCTACTGATCACCGTGGAAGAGGAGAAAGCAGAGGAAATTTAAAGGAGATACGACTTCTCCTGCCACTGAAATCTAAGAGGCATTTCAGGTGAAGAACAGAATCAGCAACCTTGAGATGCAAAGCAACCTCCATTCTCTGGGGTCACAGATGGAAGCTTGTGGGCTAGACATGAGCAGCTTCACAAAACACCCCACCGCCATTGCCACTACCAAGATCCTCACACTTTAAAAAAAATTACTTAAATTTAAAATCTGGAATTTTCACAAAATATTTCATAATTCTTTTTGAAAATCTGGCCTATTTCACAAAATAATCCAAACTTTGTTAAAAATCAGAAGGCCTGGCAATTGCACCGACATTCCTCATGACACAATCAGCTGGTCTAAGTACGAGTTACCCCTTGGACAAGGTGCCATGCACCAGTCTGCTAAGATCTTTTAAATGACAGCTTCTGGGGTCGACTTATAAAAATTTTAACAACATTTTCTTTGGGAGTAAACCAAATTGCTGCAGCAAGGAAGCCTGGCTGGCATTCAAGTGGCAATAGCAAAGACTTCGATTTGAGAAAGACAGTAGTGTCCTTATATAAGAAGTTCGGAGGAAGTCAGTTGGGAAAATGGAATAGGTTGTGCAAGGTTATGGTTTAAGCAAAGATGGGTCCTTTCTAAGTGGAGCCTAGTTTATGACTGAGCCATACGTCCTTTCTTTCATTTGAAATAATTGCAAGAGTTCTTGGCTTTACTATGATGAAGTCTCAAGAAAATGTGGGTTTGGAAAATACCACTTAAGTAGGTTTTTAGGTGGAAGCATCTGGGCTAGTATAAGCAGATTTTGGTCGTTCTGGTTGACAGATCCCACCATCCAGTGTTTACTCCCCGACATGAAACCATCTGCCATCACACTTGCCCTGGTTTTTGTTTGTTTCGTTTTCTTCTTTTGCGCATACCCAGGCTACTTGACTTATTTCTGTTAAACTCTTGCCTTGATAGGCATTTCTACTTGAATTAGTGTTGCTATGAGTCGGAATGGACCCCACTGCAAAAGGTTTTTTTGGTTTAGGCTGGTGGTGCAGTGGTTAAGTGCTCAGTTGCTAACTGAAAGGTCAGTGGTTTGAACCCACCAACCTCTCCATGGGAGAAAGATGTGGCCATTCTGCTTCTGTACAGATTACAGCCTTAGAAACCATATACAGAAGTTCTACCCTGTCCTATAGGGTCGCTAGGAGTTGGAAGCTAAGCTAAGGTGCCCTTGTGGTACAATAGTTAAACTCTCAGCTGCTGACCAAAAAGGTTAATGGTTTGAAACCACCAGCGGCTCTTTGGGAGACAAGACCTGGCAATCTGCTCCCATAAAGATTTATAGCCTAGGAAACCCTATCGGGCCATTCTATTCTGTCATGTAGGGTCTCTGTGAGTCAGAATAGACTCAACAGAACACAACAACAACAACAACAAAAGCTAAGCTTGAGTACCTGGGTGGTGTAAATGGTTAACAAACCTGGCTGCTAACTGCATGGATGGAGGTTCAAGTCCACCCAGAGGCACCTTGAAAGAGTTGGAGGTTCAAGTCCACCCAGAGGCACCTTGAAAGAAAAGCCTTGTGATCTAAAAAAAAAAAAAATCAGCCACTGAAAGCCCTGCAGAGCACAGTTCTACTCTGCACACATGGAGTTGCCGTGATTCAGAATCAACTAGATGGCAAGTGGTTACTTGTTAAAGCTAAGACACAGCAATTCCTGGTAATCCATGGAACCCACGGAGAACTCAGGATTGTTAGAGGGATCAGTGTCCTCTAAGCCAATTTCTTAAGTGTCTGACGTCTAACCTCACTGGGGAGATGGTTCCTTTCCCATTCCTCACAGAAGCTGTAAAAACTTTACCTCAACCCTATATTGATTCCTGCCCTCTTCACCCTTACCTGGCCTTCCAGTCTCAGTTTCCTCCCACTGTTCTCCTTGAGGAATGCTGACCACCTTTAACATCTGCTACCCCATAGACTGTCACCTCCATGAGGGCATGGACTGTACCTGTTCTGCTCCCAGCCATATCCTGAGTTCCTAGTACTGGAGATTCCATACATATGACTAGATAAGCAAATAAAGTGCCCATCCCTCTATCCAGTACTAATTCATCCTTCTGGCTCTTAATCCCACCCCCTTGGACACCTTGGCCATAGTGGAGGTTCTCCCCAAAATACAGTTTAAGGTTAAACATTCTAAGATAAAAGAGACTACAGGTGTGGTAGGCAGAATTCTAATACGGCCCCAAAGATTTCCTGTTCTGATCCCTGGGATTGTAAATATGATGCAATAGCATGCCTGTGATTATGTTATATTACATGGCAAAGAGGTTTTGGAGATGTAAATTAAGGTTACTAATCAGTTGACTTTGAATTAATCAAATGGGACGTTATCTGGTGGGCCTAATATATCACAAGAGCCCTTTGAAAGTAAGAGTTTTCCCAAGCTGGTAGCAGAAGGAGAAGTCATAGAGATTAGAAGCATGAGAAAGATTCAATGTGCTATTGCTGCCTTTAAAGATGAAGGGGCTATGTCCAAGGATTGGAGAGTAGTTTCTACAAGGTGAGAGCAACCCCCAGCTGACAGCCAGCAAGGAAACAGGGACCTCAGTCTTATGACCAGAAGGAATTGAATTCTGCCAACAACCTAAGTGAGCCTGGGCATGGTTTCTTCCCAGGGCCTTCAGCTGAGAGCCCAGCCCAGGTGACACCTTGATTTTGGCATTCTGAGGCACTAAGCAGAGAACGCAGATGAGACTGCTGTGACTTCTGGCCTCCAGAACTATGAGATAATAAATGTGGGTTGCTTTAAGCCACTAAGTTTGTAGTAATCTGTTACACAGCAATAGAAAACTAATACAATAAGTTATCACCATTTGCCTCTGTTCAATAGATAAGGAGACCCACAATGATCGAGAGGTGAAATATTGCCCATACTTGGAGAACAAAGTTGGAAAAACATAAGTCAGGGCATGTTTGCTCTAGACCTCTGCCCATTTAAGGTGGAGCCCAGTTCCTGGAAGCTGATCAAATATTCCTTTTCAAGCCCCTTCCACACAAGACAGCTGGAGCCCCAATGTGCAGCTAAGCCTGGGGGAATAGAAATTGGAAAAAATGGTATGGAAATAGACAACATTACAGGAAAGAGGAAGGAGATTCAGAGGGAGCCCAGGAGGTCTGTAACAAATAGAAGAGGAGCTTGGGTCCCAGCAGTGCCCCGGGAGCTCTGCTAACACCTAAGTTCTCTGTCTGTAGTGCTTAGCACACCACAGGAGAGTTAGGTAACCAGAATGCCCCTAGGCCTCACCAGCATCAGGGCACAAATGAGGTCACATCAGCATTTATACTCATCGTTTGCTTGCTCAGGCCCCTTCCTGTGTTCACTGGCTGCATTAGGGGACAGAACAAGCTGCTGGAACAGAGAGACTCAAATACAAAGCACCTCTAACAGGATAGAAGTTTCTTACATAACATCCCAGAGAAGGGCAGTGGTCATGTGCAGGGAAGCCACTGTGCTCCACAGTGTCATTCAGGGTTCCAGGTTCCTTCTACCTTATTTCTCTGCCTTCCCCTCAAGAGTTTTTTCAGCCATGAGCTCAAAGCTAGGGCACTACCAAAACCACATCCGCGTCCAGCCCACCACCACCACACCACCCCCACCCCAGGGGGAGGGTGAAAAAAGAAAGTAGAGGCCAAACTATTTCCTTTTAGGGAAGTGAAACATGGCTTCCACTCACATTGCATTGCCAAAAACATGGCCATATCTAGCTGCAAGTGAGGCTGGAAAATGTACTCTACACTGGGTAGTCTATGGAATTCTATTACTAAAAGAAAGGAAGAGTAGATTCTGAGGGGCAATAAGGAGCCTCTGAGACTGCACTGCCCCAAGTTTTGCTGGGAGTCTCTAGGGGATGTTTCACCTGGCTTGAAAACCACCTACATCCACAGGACCCCTGAGGGTCAGCCTTGTCTACCAGGTCAGTGCTCTTGGGGCTCGTCAATAAGTTATCACCACCAAGCCTTGACCAGGGCTGTCCCCACAGCTCCTAGTATTGACCTAGTTTGGGGAGCCCCAAAAGCACAGCCAGAGGCAAGGACCTCAGTGCTGGCAGTTTATTTGAGAAGTGATTCCAAGAAGTAGAGTGAGGAAGCAGAGGTAATAAAAAGGGAAGAAGGAAAAGCCAATAAATCGTGTGTGGTTGACCTGATTACGAGTGTACACAACTAGGACTCAATCCCACTGTGGACTCTGAGGAATTGTACCTCTGAAGGGCAGAAGGCTGGAAAATTTGTGCACCAACTCCTATCCTCATTGATTGAGGACTACCCCTGGGGACATTCACTCTCCTGTGTGCCCCAGGGCTGAGCCACTTCCCACCAAGGCAGAAAAGCAGAAAGAAGGCAGGTACTTGGAGTGGGATGCTGTCAGCATTCCTGAGAACAGCCCACCGAGGCTGCTGCTGAAAAGGGCCAAGGGCATGTGGTGTGAGGTACCTAAAGCATCTGCTCAGCAACCCTCAGGTTCAGAAATGGAACCAAAGTCACTAGAATGGGAAGAATGTGCTTCTATCCCACACCCTCAGCCCCCTCCTCCCCGTCCCCCCGCCCCCACCAATCCATGGGGCTGGGCTGGGGACATACCACCTCCTCTGAGCCTGGAAATGTACCCTGAAAATTTCATCATCACAGTCCCTTGCCCTCATACAACCCACCCATGCAAATAGACCCCTGAGGGTCCTAGGCTTCCACGTGAAATCTGAGACACTGTCTGACCACCCACAAAAGTTATCCATAAACATGTCTGCCTCCTAGAGATAAGTTAAGAACTATTGCCTGGCCTCAATAAATATTAGCTATTATTATTTTTTATTTTTATTATTATTAGTAGTAGGAGTCCCTGGGTGGTACAAATGTGCAGTGCAATGAATTACTCAACGTGGCCCTTCTAGCCTTGGTCTTTGTGACTCACACGTAATGATTGAGTGGTACTATGTAAATAAGGTAAATGGAAACTGTGATGGTTGGGGTTCTGTGTCAACTTGGCTAGACCGTGATCCCCAGTATTGTGTGGTTATCCTCCATTTTGTGATCTGATGTAATTATCCCAATTATCCTCCATTTTATGTGTTGTAAATCCTAACCTCTACATGTTAATGAGGCAAGATTGGTGTGGAGCATATCTTGAGTCACAACTTTGCAGGAAGGAGTGACTCATATCCTGCCCTTACTCAAGTTATGCCCTTCCCTGGGGTGTGGCCTGTATCCAAGGTATATATGTGGCTGCCCTGGTGGGGCTCTCTCTCTCTCTCTCTCTCACTTTGGATCCCACATATGGTTCGTGATCATCTGACCTCTTGTTCTTGGGACTTGAGCTAGCAGCCTGCCATCTGACCTGCTGATTCTGGGATTCACCAGCCTCTGTAGGCCCGTGGACCAGCAGCCTATCGTCTGATCTGATTCTCCAGCTTCTGCAGCCTTATGAGCCAGCAGCCTGTGGTCTGAACTGATGGTTTGGGCTCATCAGCCCCTACAGCCATGTAGGTCGGGAGAAGCCTATGCCTGACCCATAGATTTGGGACTTGCCAGCATGTACAACCATGTGAGCCGTTTCCTTGATATGGTTCCTGAGTTCTGTGAGATGTTGCAGCAAATTACAGAACCCAAAGATGGTAGGAAGAGTACTGAGGGGAGGCAGAGTAGTTTTCAGAGATGTTGGAGTGGTATAGCAGTTTGGAAAAGTTGGACATTTGGGACATCTTTAATCTCCGCCTCATAGGAACCAGTTTTGTGCTATCCATATAAAAGAAATTATTCATTTAAAATGGTTAAGTATTTGGCAACTAACCATAAGGCTGGTGGTTTGAATCAAACCAGAGGTGCCTTGGAAGAAAAGCCTGGGAAATCTATTTCCAAAAGATCACAGCCATTGATCTGTGGAGCCTGATTCTACTCTGATACACATGGGATTGTCAGGAGTCAGAATCAATTCAATGACAATGGGTTTACTTCTTTGGTTTTTATTATGATTATTAGCTTGAAGGTTGTCTGACCTCCACCTCATGGGAGTCAGCCTTGAGCTGTTGATCTTGGTTCTCCTTTCCTCACCACTTTTACAGAGACCAAAGTTTATTAGTGGTTACTAGGGGTGGGAAGGTAGGGGAAAGAGGTGGTTATTGCTTATGGAGTGCTGAATTTCTGTTTACAGTGATAGAAAAATCACATTAAGGGTAGGGTTGCACAGCCAATTATTTTAAGTGCTGTCAATAAGTTGTACACCTATAAAAAGGTGAATTGGAGAAAGCTGTGTGATGAACGTATTTACAACAACAACAAAGAGTAGGTGCTGACGCTGCTTAAGTACAACCAAACACCTCGTGGGATTTGGTTCCTTGGTTTGCAAGTTTAGGGTCATGATTTCATGGGATATCCCAGTTAATTGGCATAATATGTTTAGTGCTTCTGTTCTACTTGTTTGTTGCATAGGACCTGGGGTCTTAAAAGCTTGCAAGCAGCCATCCAAGGCACAACAATTGGTCTGTATTCACCTGGAGCAACAGAGGAAGAAGGAGAGTAGGGAATAGGTGGAGAAAATGGAATGTGTGGCCAATTGCCTCCATGAACAACTACCTCCTTTGCCATGAGACCAGAAGAAATAGATGGTGCCCAGCTACCATTACTGAACATTTTGATCAAAGATTCCATAGAAGAATCCTGATCAAAAGGGGGGCGGGGGATACAGAACGGAATTGCAAAGTCTCATGGACTCCAGACTTTCTGGATCCATGGAGGCTAGATTAGCCCATGAAACTATTGCCCTGAGATAATCTTTAAACCTTAAACTAAAAATATCTGAAGTTGTCTTAAAACCAAACAATAGTTTAGCTTAACTAGTAAAAATGTCTGCCTTGAGCATTGTGCTCTTTGAGAACTATTTATATGGGATCAAATTGATAACAGCAACTCGAAAGATTAGATAGAACCCTTGGGGAACAATGGGTTTATGTTAATGAGAGGGGAACAACTCAGAAAAGGAGGATGAGAATGTTTGCACAACTCAAAGAATATAATCAATGTCACTAAATGGTACAGGTAGAAACTGTTGAATTGGTGTATGTTTTGCTGTATATATTCTTAACAATAACAACAAAATAAATAAAATTTAAAAAAAAGAAGAAGAAAGGCCTAGGAATCTACTTCCAAAAATGAACCGATGAAAACCGTAGCATCTCAAAGGAACACTGTCCAATCTGCAACTGATCCTGGGGTGTTGTGTATGGGGTAATCACGAGCCGGGGCCAATCTGGCATCAGCTAATAACAACAAAAATGTCACATGGTTATCAAATGGTGGAGCCAGTCTTCAAGCCCAGACAACATGATTCCCAGAGCCTATGCTCTAAGGAAGTAGCCCTGGCGGTAGAGTGGTTAAGCACTTGGCTGCTAAACAAAAGGTCACCGGTTCAAATCCACCAGTCACTCCACTGGAGAAAGATGTGACAGCCTGCTCCCATAAAGATTACAGCCTTGGAAATCCTAGGGGGCAGTTCTACTCTGTCTTATAGGGTCACTACATGTCAGAATCAACTCTAAAGCAATGGGTTGCGTTTATACACAACACTCAAACACACACACACAGAGTGACACTCCTATATACACACATGTATCACCATACAGTGGAAGCCTGGGAGATGCAAACAGTTAAGTGCTTGGCTACTAACCGAAAGTTCAGCGATTCAAACCCACCAGTCACTCTGCAGGAGGAAGATGTGGCAGTCTTCTCTGGTAAAGACTACAGCCTCGTAAGCACCATGGAGCAGTTCTACTCTGTCCTGTAGGGTCACTATGAGTCAGAATCGACTCAATGGCAATGGATTGATGGGCTTTATGCTCTCAGACACTGTGGCATGCCACCTCTCCAGGGATAATCAATGGCAGGATTTGTTTTATTGTAACATAATTGTGATGATAATATATGAGGCCACCTCAGGGTAGCACCAGGAAGAATGCCCAGGAATGAGAAGGGAGGCTGCAGAAATCCACAAAGCAAAGCAAGCCCTCCAACAGCCTCTTTCTGCACCCTAGCAGGGCCAGACCTTGGTCCTGAAAAGAGGCTGTCTCAGCAGTCCCACTGGTGAGTCCTCAGCCCTCTCCCAACAGAAACTTGGAGACGCAGGGCCCAGGTTGGGGTCTCTGAGAACACTGAACACGGTGCAGGAGTTTGAGAGCCTTGGGGTAAGTGACTTCTGCAGAGAAATTGGCGTGAAGGGGCAGCTGCTGGGGCTGGACAGTTGCCAGGCCACCTGCAGTGGGAGAGAGACGAGGAGGAAGCTCATTACCCATCCCTGAATCATTAACTCCTGGCCTTCAGGGGCATGACCACTGAGGGTAGACTTTTCCTTTGTCCATCTCTCCAAAGGGTTTCTGGGAGCTCCAGCCCAGGGCTAGGATTCTTCTCTCAGGAGGAAGATGGTACAAACAACTGTTCCAGACAGAAGAGTCTGGTAACTACTGTTTGGGTAGAAAAAGAAAGGCTGCTGTTTACTGAATGGAGCCCTGGTGATGCAGTGGTTAAGAGCTATGGCTGCTAACCAAAAGGTTGGCATGTATAATCCACCAGCTGCTCCTTGGAAACCCTATGGGGCAGTTCTACTCTGTCCTACGCAGTCACTATGAGTCGGAATCAACTCAATGGTAACAGGTTTGGTTTGGTTTGATTTTTTTGTGTACTGAATATGTCTTCTCCTCAGGTGGGGAAACTGGGGCTCAGAGAGGTTGATCAACTTGCCCAGAGCACACAGTTTGAAAGTGGCAGAACCAGGGGTCAAGCAAGTCTGCCTGGATCCCCAGTACATGTTCTTCACCACTGCACTGCCCTGACTCTATAAGAAGGATAACGACAGTCCTCCACAGCCACGAGAGCACCCAAGGGTGTACTAACCAAACTAACCCCATTGCCGTCAAGTGGATTCTGACTCATAGCGACCCCGTAGGACAGACCACAGGGTTTCCTAGGCTGTAAATCTTTATGGAAGCAGATTGCCACATCTCTCTCCCTTGGAGCAGCTGGTGGGTTTGAACAGCCAACCTTTTGATTAGCTGCCGAAAGCTTTAACCACTGCATCACCAAGGCTTATTTAAAGATGTTCTAAGCAAATCTACACAGCAGGCAGAGAGATTCCAGCAGGAGGGGAGCCAGCCCGCCTGCATGGGTTGGTCAAGGTATGCATCAACAGTTCCTCGTTCAGTAAATAAATGTGTTCGTCAATATTTATTGAGCACTTCCTGTCAGGGTTGAATGAGAGGAACTGGGCCCCAGCTCTCATGGAGAGGTCAGGGCAGAGGTGGTGAGAGTGACAAGAAGGAATAAAGCAGATGACAAGGAGACACAGGGTGATGGTGATGCAGGCTGCTGGGTGGTCCAGGGTGGCTTCCTGAAACCTGAATGATGAGGACTCACCCATGGAAAGATTTGGGGGAAGAGAATCCAAGGCAAGGGAACATCAAGTTCAAAGGTCCTGGGGCAAGAACAGACTTGACGTCTTTGAGGCCAAAAGGAACCCAGAGTGTCTGGAGAGTAGGGATGCAGGGGCGGGGGGGAGGAGTCAAAATGGTGGGCAGGGACTGGCTCGTTGGGGTCCTGTAGGAGTTGGGGATTGATCCTACCCCCCAGGTTGAGTTAAATGCCCATTCTCTGTCTCACACACTTAGCAGATTCTAGTTTTCTGTGTCTGGCTTAATTGATGTTCCCTGAACAGATCTGACCTGACCTCAGAAGGCAGGTATGGTAACTGTCAGTAGGCTTGGTGAAAAGTCATTTGCTGCTGACTGAGATGACAGCAATGGCCTTACCTGGCTCCCCTCTGGGGTGCTGGTTATTTGGGGCTTTCCACTGAGGGTCAAGAGCCCTACGTCTTGGCTGCTCCAGGATCAGGCAAAGTCCTGTTCCCTCTGCCTGAACCGCGTGGCTCGCTGGCTCCCCTAAAATCACATGGCTTGCTGGCTCACCAATTTGAGGACTTTTCTCAAACCTTACCTTCCGTAAACCCTTCCCTGACCACCCTATTTAAAATTACAGCCCCTTCTCCAGCACCTAGAACTTCTGTCTCCCCTCCCTGCTCATTTTTCTTGAGAGCACTTACCACCTCTTATCACTACAAGCCATGTATTTTACATATTTACTTTATTGTCTCTCTCCCACCGCTGCCGGACCTATGCCCCATGGGGGCAAAGATTTTTTCCTTTTTGTTAACTGTTGTGCTGAGCTCTATAGAAATTTGTTGCATGAATGAACGAAAAAATGAACATGATAAGAACAGGATTACTCATGAGGCAGAACAAGCATTGACATAGGAACCAGCTAAGCAGTGACACCCCCCAAAAATAAAAACGCTTCACTCATTTTCAATAGAGTTATCCAGCATTTGCCAATCAGCAGCTCTAGAAGGAACATACTTCAACATGTAAATCTTGTGCTTTAATATTGTTTTTATTTTGAATTAATTTTGGCAGGTCTGGGGGACACTGGAATCTTTTCAGTGAGTGCTCAAAGCCTTTAAATCTAGCCTGAAATGCTGAAGCTCTCCAAATGGCCAAATGGCCAAGCCTTACCTATGTAGCAGAGCCACCTAGTGAAAAATTTCTGCTTCTGTTGCCTGCATAGTTTTTAACCTTTCATCAGAAATTTAGAGTCTAAATGAGTATGCAGTCTTGTGTTGCTTAACATCCATGGTACTTTCTTTGAGATAGGATGTAATGTAATTTGAACACTGTGAACACCATATTACAGGCAGTCCCCAGGTTACGAAGGTCCAATTTACAGACAACTTATGCTTAAAAATGGACTGCCACAATGCCTATAATATTAAAAATTTGAGTTAAATACAATGTTCATAATAATGAATGCACCCACTACTTTATAGCACTGGTGAACGTCACTTTGGGTTACGTCTGCTATGTCCCATTTGCTGATCAGAATTTCCAAACTCTATTATAACCTTATAGGACCATGGATGTATACGTGGTTGAACATTGCCCAGACATCACGACATGCATGACTGTTGTCATGGATTGAATCGTGTCCCCAAAAAATATCTGTCAATTTGGCTAGGTCATGATTCCCTTGTATGAAGGTATGATTGTCTACCATTTTATCATCTGATGTGATTTCCCTATGTGTTATAAATCACATCACTATGATGTAATAAGATGGATTAGCAGCAGTTATATTGATAAGGTCTACAAGATAAATAGTGTCTTCAGCCAGTCTTTTGTGAGATATAAAAGAGAGAAGCAAGCAGAGAGACATGGGGAACCTCATACCACCAAGAAAGCAGTGCCAGGAGCAGAGCGCATCCTTTGGCACTGAGGCTCCTGAGCTGAGATGCTCCCAGACCAATGGAAGATTGATGACAAGGGCCTTCCTCCAGAGCAGACAGAAAGAAAAAGCCTTCTCCTGGAGTCGATGCCCTGAATTTGGACTTGTAGCCTACTAGACAGTGAAAGAATAAATTTCTCTTTGTTAAAGCCACCCACTTGTGGTATTTCTGTTATAGCAGCACTAGATGACTAAGACAACTGTATTCCAATCTTTCATGTGAATAAGTTTTACCTGGTAGGTTGTGGTTGGAGCCCTGGTGACACAATGTTTAAGAGCTCAGGCTGCTAACCAAAAGGCGGGCAGTTTGAATCCATCAGCCGCTGCTTGGAAACCCTGTGGCGCAGTTCTACCCTGTCCTATAGGGTCACTATGAGTTGGAATCGACTCGGCAGCAATGGGTTAGGTTATGGTTGTTAAAATTCAGACTCCCAGCAGGGTGGGAGTCTGGGGTGGAGCCCAGACCATGTGCCCTGCTGAGCAATGCTGGCTGGTCTCCCTGTTGCAAAGGATTGATCTGATGTTTGTATGCGTCTGGATATGAGGCCACAAGGGAAGGACCCAAGCACCCCAATGGTTAGTAAAATGCCCACCTCTTTCATAAACTATGAGTAGGTGCCACACATCCTAAAACGATAAAGAGTTCAGGATGAGAAGCTGGGGACAGAATGAGAAGCTGATTGCTCCTTTGTCTTCTGATAGCATTGATTCCCCACCCCTTCATCCTGCCCAGTCCACAATGTGGCTACTTATAATGTTGTGGGGGTGGATACTAAAGTTGGAAAAGATTGTTCAGTATTTCCCTGGGAGAAAAGGCTTCCTGTGACCTCTAAGTCTCAGGCAAAAAGCATCCTCTTGGAAAAAGGCTTAGAGCAAGTAACTACCCACTGCCATCGAGGGAATTCCAATTCATAGCAACCCTACAGGACAGAGTAGAACTGCCCCATAGGGTTTCCAAGGCTGTAAATCTATACAGAAGCAGACTACCACATCTTTCTCCTGCGGAACAGTTGGTGGGTTTTAACCACCAAGCTGTCAGTGCAAATTACTTTGGCTCAAGTAACGAGGTACCTTAAAATAGTAAAATTCCTCAGTGTACTGCCAGCCACATGAGTTTTAGACATCTTTTAAACTCCCTCCAGAACCTAAACAAGCCCAAAGTACTAAAACATGGGATCTTAGTACTAAAAAAAAGTGACAACCCAAGAATTTAAGCACTTTTGCTTCTAAGACATTCACTTCTATTATCACTCATCTTTTTCTTATGAGTCCCAGAGCTTTTATGGTTCATCCAAAGTCACCCATGGAGTGTGGTGGGAAGCTCTTCATGGCATCTGTTACCTCAGCTTAGGGGAAGCCTGGGTAGCATTCCAGGGAACAACTCCACCTCCAAGGCAGTGGATAAAGAAGGCAGGCCCAAGCTCAAGAGCAGAGGTCCCCAACTCAACGCCCATGAAGACCTGGTAGGCAACATTGATGGCTGGAGTGAGCTGGGGTCAACACTATCGCATGATATCCTTCTCACTTGTGCAACTGCTACTCAGCTTGTTGCCACACAAGATCTTCCACGTTTTTCAGAACATTCTGGATGTCTGGATTTTTAAATGAAATATCATCTTTTTTTACTGATGTCAATAAATTTCATTCTTTTTAAACAATGTGAGCCAAAGAAAACAACTGTGGAGTACCACTTTGCAATTCCCTTTCTGGAGGAGCTGGGAGCCTGGACAGTACCTATAGCAGGAATATGGGATGGGAACTCAAATAGAGGCCTCATCCTATAACCCGGAGAGAGGAAGGCTCAGGACTCAGGCCCAGGAGCCCCTTGCTCAGACAGTAGCATCTTAGCAGAAGGGGAGTCTGGGTCTCTGGGATCCTGAGGATCAGCCTCCTGGGGGTGACACTCTGCTTTGCGTCATAGGACCACGTGTGCTCTCTCCACTCTGGCATGGTTTAGGCTTGGGGCTGGGCTGGACCAGTAAAGGAAGTCAGTCCAGCTTCAGGGAGGCACTGAGGAGAGCAGGGCCAGGAGCATGGCAGTGGTGGAGTGAACATCTTGTTTCTGCTCTCCCAGCATCCATTCCCTCTTCCCCTGGGGTGTAGGTGCCTCAGTGTTTCTTTGGGGACCCACTCCTCTCCTACTCTCAGTTCATGCAGTTTGAGTGGAGGTGACCATGGCCGAGGACTCCCACAGCAAGCCATCACCCTATCTCACTCCCGTCTCCGCAGTGATTGGTCCAGAGCTGGGCACGTGACCCAGGTCTAGCCAGTCAACACATGGTGTCCCACAACTGCATTAGCCATCAAAAAGCCCAAACTAAATCTCTTTGATCTGGCTTGTGTCCAGTGATCGTCTCTGAATTAATCACTATGGACAGGAGGATATGGATGCTGATTGGACAGACCTGGTCATGTGGTCATTCCTGAAGCCAGAGCAGGGGTCAGTCAGCCCTGGACCACAGT
Organism: Loxodonta africana; assembly: GCF_030014295.1. NCBI lineage: Eukaryota > Metazoa > Chordata > Mammalia > Proboscidea > Elephantidae > Loxodonta > Loxodonta africana. The sequence goes on from NC_087353.1 coordinate 79,346,201, forward strand.
GACAGAGAGGCAGGGGGTAGTTTCCTGATCTATGAATATACGAATATGATGGAGTTTCCTGTTCTGTTTGTCCTGAAAATGTTTTGTTGTTATTGCTGTTGTTAGTTACTGTTGAATCAGCTTTGACTCATGGCAACCCATGTATAACAGAAGCACTGCCAGGTCTTGCACCATCTTCATGATCATTGGTATGTTTGAATCTATTGTTGAGGCTATTGTGTCAATCCATCTCATTGAGGGTTTCCCTCATTTTCATTGGCCTTCTATTTTATCAAACTGCAAATATTTAAACATCACAAATAGTTAGTCAAGGTAGAAAATAAAAACAGGCCTTTACTATCATCTCATTGAGACATCTGCCTTTCCTATTGGGTAAGGGTAAAGCATGGGCACTGGGGATGTTTCTGGCTATTCCATTCAGTGGCTGTTTGACCTTGGAAATGTTATTTAGCATTCCGTGCCAGTTTGCTCATCTGAAAAAAGGAGATAATAGTCGTAACTACCTCGTTAAGCTGTTTGAGAAAATTAAAGTGCTTAGAACAATTCCTGGCAAGAGTAACATCTGTTGTCTTTATTTGAGATCCTGAGAGCCACTCCCCTTAAATCATTTTCTAATGCCATATTTTGGGTGGGAGTCAAGTGCCAGCCACCCTTGTCACTCTGAGGCTGCACCGCTGGGCAGGCTGGATTCTAGATTCCATGTCGAATGGGATGAAATGGAGTGGAATGTAGTGAAGGGGCAAGGGCTGGGATGAAATGGAATCAATGAAGTGAAAGAGAAAAGAAATGAGTGGAGCAGATGGGAAGTGGAGGAGAAGGGAGGGGAGGAGCATAGGCTAAAGTAAGGAGGGGTGTGGTGAATGGGTGGTGGGGAAGAGAAAGCAGTGGTGAGGTACTGAGTGAAGGGTAAAATAGGATGGGATCTGCCTCCTGACCAAACCGTGGGGCCCCCAAACATAGCCATTATCTAAATAGGGTATCAGAGAATGATTTGAGGAGTTGGGACCACCGTCCTCCTTGGTAAGATCAGTAAGAGGAAAGGATAGAGAAAACCTGTACAAGTGGCAAGTATGGCACCCCCTAAGTGTACTTTTTGGCACATGCCCACACCAAAGCCACCAAGCCTTCTGCTTCCCTCCCCTTTGACCTATGGGGCATCCTCCGGAACCTAGCCATTACCCTAAACCCTCAGCGGGGACCTAAGTGAACATGTTATGACCTGGCTTCATCCATGTTTATGATACTGTATAGCAACAAAGTTTCCCTGGGTAGTGCAAATGTTTAACGCACTCATTGCTAACCAAAAGGTTGGAGGCTCAAGTCCACCCAGAAGCATCTAGGAAGAGAGGCCTGATGATCTACTCTTGAAAATCAGGAATGAAAACCCTATGGACCATAATGATCTTATCCACAACCTGTCATGGAGATGGTGCAGGACCGGGCCGTGTTTCATTCCACTGTGCATGGTGTCACCACGATTCGGGGCCAATTCGATGGAAACTAACAAAAACAATAAGCGACAGAGGCTGCCAGACTCCCATAGTGACCATGCACTGTTGGGCATCTAATCACAGGCAAAATGGGCAGCTATTCTCATTTCTTTCTAACAGTTGAGGAAGCTGGTGATTAGGTGACTTGCCCCATGTTCCACAGTTAGTGTCAGAACCATGGTGAGAATATGCATTCCTGGAATCCCAATTAAATCATCTTGGAGATGGGATGACGACTGAAGTGGGAAATAGATTCCAAGGTGTAGGCCCCAAGGAAAACACATCTGTGGATTGGGGCTTGGTACTCCTTACCCCAGAGAAGATGCCCACATCTCAGGACACAGCCTCCTTTCTCCCCTCCCCAGACTGGGCTCAGAAGACCCCAGCAGAGAGAAGCAGATTAGAATCAAATATCTGGGGGAGCTAGCGGGTCTTGGCATGTTTAGGCATGTGGATTCACTAACGACACCCATCACTGAGGAGGACTTGGGTTGGTGGGCAAGGTGCTAGGAGGAATATGACAAGCAGGGTGTCAGAACTCTCTGGGTCAAAAGCAATAGAAATAATACCCAAACTTACTTCAGCACCCAAAAATTAAATATACTGCTTCACATGCCTGAGAAGTCCAGGAGTGGATGCTTTAGGCAGAGATGCTGTTGCTGTTGTTAGGTGCCATTGAGTCAGTTCCAACTCATAGCTACCCTATGTACAACTGAACATTGCCCAGTCCTGCACCATGCCCACAATCGTTGTTGCAGACACTGTGTCAACCCATCTTTTGAGAGACTTCCTCTCTTTCGCTGACCCTGTACTTTACCAAGCATGATGTCCTTCTCCAGGGACTGATCTCTCCTGACGACATGTCCAAAGGATGTAAGATGTAGTCTCACCATCCTTTCTTCAAAGGAGCATTCTTGTTGAGTTTCTTCCAAGACAGATTTGTTCATTCTTTTGGCAGTCCACGGTATATTCAATATTCTTCACCAACACCACAATTCAAAGGGGTCAATTCTCCTCCTGTCTTCCTTATTCATTGTCCAGCTTTCACATGCATATGATGTGATTGAAAATACCACAGCTTGTGTCAGGCAGACCTTAATCTTCAAGTTGTTGTCTTTGCTTTTCAACACTTTAAAGGCGTCCTCTGCTGCAGATTAGCCCAATGCAATGCATCTTTTGATTTCTTGACTGCTGCTTCCATGGCTGTTGATTGTGGATCCAAGTAAAACGAAATCCTTGACAAAGTCAATCTTTTCTCCGTTTATCATAACGTGGCTTATTGGCCCAGTTGTGAGGATTTCTGTTTTCTTTATGTTGAGGTGCAATCCATACTGAAGGCTGTTCGGTCTTTGATCTTCATCAGTAAGTGCTTCAAGTCCTCTTCACTTTCAGCAAGCAAGGTTTTGTCATCTGCATAACTCAGGTTGTTAGTGAGTCTTCCTCCAATCCTGATGCCCCCTACTTCTTCATATAGTCCAGCTTCTCGGATTATTTGCTCAGCATACAGATTGAATAGGTATGGTGAAAGAATACAACCTTGACACACACCTTTTCTGACTTTAAGCCACTCACTGTCCCCTTGTTCTGTCCCAACAACTGCCTCTTGATCTACGTACAGGTTCTTTATGGGCACAATTAAGTGTTCTGGAACTCCCATTCTTCGCAATTTTATCCATAATTTGTTATAGTCAATAAAATACAGGTAAACATCTTTCTGCCTTCAGCCAAGATCCATCTGATGCCAGCAATGATATCTTTGGTTGCATATCCTCTTCTGAATCTGGCCTGAATTTCTGACAGTTCTATGTCGACATACTGCTGCAGCCACTTTTGAATGATCTCCAGCAAAATTTTACTTGCATGCGATATTAATGATATTGTTTAATAATTTCCGCATTCGGTTGGATTACCTTTCTTGGGAATAGGTATAAATATGGATCTCTTCCAGTCGTTTGGTCAGGTAGCTGTCTTTCAAATTTCTTGGCATAGACGAGTGAGCACTTCCATCGTTGTATCCGTTTGTTGAAACATCTCAATTGATATTGATAGATAGAGATAGACACAGGCATATTCTTTTCCATTGTGGCTGTACCATTCTTCATTCCCATCAGCAATATATGAGAAATCCAGCGTCTGTGCATCCTCACCAGAAGTTGGTATTATCATTATTTTTTATTTTAGTCATTCTGATAAGATATGCAGCAGTATCTCATTGCGGTTTTAATCTGCATTTGCCTAAAGGCCACTGATGTGAACATCTTTCCATGTGGCTCTCACAGACTTTTACAAGGCGATCCCTCTGGAGAAAGTTTATCCCACCTGGAATAAAAATGATGATGGGACAAGAGTATTTACCACACAAAGATATTGTGAAAGTTCCCATGAAGCACCTGAACAGTGCCTGGCACAGAAGTATTCAAACATTACCTACTGGGTCGCTATGAGTTGGAATCGACTCTACGGCTATGGTTTTGTTCTGGGTTTTTTTTGGGGGGGGGTGTTATTACTATAAGAGAGGGTTTAATAGTAGAGGCTTCAGAGTCAAGCAGAATCGCATTCTACTATAGCTGAGAAGCCTCTCTCCAAACCTCACTCTACTCCTCTATAAAATGGGAAGAATATTTTTATGTACTTTATATAGTTGCTATGAAACTCACATAGAGAACACATAAAGTACTTAACACAAGTGCCTAGCAAGTATTTAATTTTGCTTCTCCTTCCATAATTTATGTTACCGGAGGCCACCAACTAAGCCTTGTCCCCCTTTCTGACTCTTCATGCCAGCCCACCAGGGTTACTCTGCTGGAGCCAGGGCGGGGGAATCCCAGACACAATTACTCCATTCAGGCCCTCCACTGACTTCAGGAAAACAAAGGTTTTGGCTGGGAATCTGGGTGAGATCACATTTGTCTAAAAAGCTTCCAAATGAAAACTAGCATTTGTACTTATTGCATTTCACCTCCAAATTTGATTACATTTCTCTCCCGCGGTAAATTTGCCTTCCCTTTTGCCAACTTATTATTAAAGCCAGGGTGGAATTGCTGGAGTGATACATAAAATTTCCATCTTGGCTTTGACATTCCAGGAAGTTACAAACCAATTACAGCTGCTGAGCCTCAGGCCCTGATGAATCACAGAGCACAGCAAGGGACAAAGGAGGCCAAAGCGGGGACTCAAGGGAGGTAGTGAGCTGAGACTCAAAGGTCAATTAAAATGAAACGGTTGGTTTTAATTTGAATGTCTTGCTTATATTCACATCCCTTCCTTACAAATGAGAAAGTACATGAAGCTTGTTCATTCGTGTGGGTGTAGTGTATGGTTTTTTTTTTTTTTTTTTTGGACAATGAGGGCTCTTGAAATTGTCTCAGAGCCTCAAAGACTTAAAATTTGAAATGTTCCAGGGAGAAAACATACAGTCTGGTGACCTGTCCAAATCTCTTAACAAAGATCCATTGGCACTAACCTTAGGGGCACATGGGTCTAATGTCACCAGTTCCAGCTTTGGGAAAGGATACCTCTGTGTTTAAGCCCTGGCTCAACCACTTAATAGCTGTGTGAGCTTGGTCAAAGTGTAAGTAACTTCTCTGTGCCTCTATTTCCCCAACAGTAAAATTAGGATAATACCCTTCCTGGCTATTTTAAGGCTTAAGATAAATAATGCAGCTAAAATGTCAAGCACATCACCTGGTCAGGTGTCCAATGTTGCTTCCTTTCTCCTTCATTACTGGGCCCCAATTCCAACCAGATGACCTCAAATATCTCCAGTTTAATCAGATCTTAGTTAGTGGTATGTGCCTTTCTGGTGGGAGCTTTGGTGGTCCAAGCCAGTTGGCTATATTGCCCAGAGATTGCAGAGATATTTCTCATGAGGATTTCTTGATCTGTTTCCTCTTCTAGAGGTAAATGATTGCTGATATTCAGCACCATGGACAGCAGAGATAATGCTATCCAGGTTAGCACTGGGTTCCAAGCATCCAAGACAGGCCCACACTTTGCAACCCCTTCATTTCAACTCATGGCTCAAAGACATCCTGTGAGCTGTACATTCAATTTGGAGTTAGTATGGGATCTTAGTGCTCTTGCCTTCATCAGTGGGGGGACAATGTCTTACAAATTCATATTTCTCTTCCCCAGTTCAGGACAGGGATTTCACTAGAAGAAATTGCCAGCCTCTTCTTTTGGGGCTAAGAAAGCCTGATGGATGCTACATTTGAGATGTGGTGTTAGAATAGAAATGTGGCAAGGGGAGGAGGGGAAGCTAAATTCTACCACGAAGCCAGAGAAGCAGAGAGAATTCAACCAGAGTGATGGGAAAATGAACCAGATATTCACAGAAACTGAGGCTGAAGACCATGAAAGGGATAGAAAGAGTGTAGCTTGGATCCTGATTGACTTCTTGTGCCTTTCTCTAGATTCCCTATGCTTTCCGTCCTTGGATTTTGTGAGGTGACTATTATGAATTGAATTGTGTCCCCCCAAAATATGTGTTGTAAATCCTAACCTCTATGCTTGTGGTTGTAATCCCATTAGGGAATGGGTTGTCTTTGTTATGTTAATGAGACAGGATTAGTGTGGGGCATGTCTAGAATCAATCTCTTTAGAGATATAGAAGAGATTAAACAAGCAAGTGAACAGAGATGGAGAAAGAGAGATGCCAAGCCTCATGAATATCGCCCAGGAGCAGAAGCTCAGAAGAGACAAGGACCTTCTTCTAGGGCCAAAAGAGAGAGAAAGCCTTCCACTAAAGCTGGCACCCTGAATTTGGATTTCTTGCCTCCTAAACTGTGAGAAAATAAATGTTTTTTAAAACCATCCACTTGTGGTATTTCTGCTAGAGCAGCACTAGATAACTAAGACAGCGACCATATAGCCTAAGAATAAATTCCTACTATTTTACCACATGTCTGTCAGTTTTTTGTAGTGTGGTGGCTTGTGTGGTGCTAGGATGCTGGAAGCAATGCCACTGGTATTTCAAATACTAGCAGGGTCACCCATGGTGGACAGGTTCCAACAGAGCTTCCAGACTGAGATAGACCAGGAAGAAAGGCCTGGTGATCTCCTTCTGAAAATCAGCCAGTGAAAACCCCACGGATCACAACAGAATATTATCCAATATAATGATGGACAATGAGCCCCTTAGGTTGGAAGGCACTAAAAATGCACAGTGGCCACAAGAATGAACTTGAACATACCAATGATCATGAAGATGGCAGAGGACAGAGCAATGTTTCGTTCTGTTGTACATGGGGTTGCCTTGAGTCAGAGTCAACTCAACGGCAACTAACAACAACATTTATCTGACTGGGTATTTATATGGGACATCAGGGAACCTAATTAAGACAACTCGGGTCTCAGCTCCACCTAGAAATGACAACTGCTCTCCAACTTTTTCATGCCCAGCTCTTTACTATCCTTCATGTCTCAACTTAAATACTGCCTCTTCAGAAGGCCTTTGCTAACATCCAATTTAAAATAATCATTGCCCACCCCCATACTCTCTGCTGTATTCCTATTCATTTTCTTATCATGTGTCAACATTCATTTACTCATTTATTGTCCATCTCTGCACTATGGGGGCTCTACTGGGAGAAGAACCCTGTCTGACTTATCAACTGTTATGTTCCTTGTGACTAGCACAGGGCTTAGCATACAGTAGGTGCTTAGTAAATATTCATTGAGTAAATAAATGAATGAACAAACCACAGTGCCCCAGTTAACAGAACCCACCTTCCCTTATAAGGCAGTTAAAGGACCTTCTTTAATTACTTGAGAATGCTCTTTAGGGTCTCATTATGCCCCCAAGTCCAAGCAGCTTAGAGAATTATTTCTTCAAACAAATAAAAAAACAAACAAACAGAAAAAAATACCATAGTGCTCTTCCTAAGAGTATCCTGAATGAAATATTCCCACAGAAACAGACAGAGATAATACAGTAACTTACCCTGGGAGGGAAAAGGGCCAGTTGTTGGCAGGCAGGATACCCTTAGGGCTCTGAGAAGCCAAAGTGGGAAGCAGGGCCCCAACACTGTCAGGCTTATATCCCTGTGACTATGGGTGGCCAGGCATGAGGCTTGCTTTTTCCTTGGGAAAAGACTCAAATTAAGTCCCAGTATGCACATGAGGAAGGAACCCTGGTGGTGCAGCAATTAAGCATTTGACTGCTAACTGAAATGTCAACAGTTTGAACCCACCAGCCACTCTGCAGGAGAAAGATGTGACAGTCTGCTTCCATAAAGATTTACAGCCTTGGAAACTCTATGGGGCAGTTCTACTCTTTCCTATAAGGTCGCTATGAGTCAGAATCAATGAGACAACAGCGGGTTTTGGATGCACGTGAGGAGAGTTCAACAGTAGCTCTAGCTGAGCAGAGTGGAGGCCCTGGCAGCGACTGACACCTGGCAATCCATTTGCAAGGTCTGGTTCCTGGGAACACCTCCTCCTCTTTTCCCAAGCATCTGATGTTGTCCTTAAAACCAGAGCACCAGCTTCCTGGAGAGGAGCAGACACAGCAGCAAAAACAGCTGGCAGAAGCCACCCAGCTGGCCATCCCTGGCCTCCCAACCCTATGCCTTTACTCAAAGCCCACAAGCTGCTCTCTCCCTCTGCCCACAGCTGATACTCGCTCTGCAGGAATCCGAGGTACCCATGTTTGCCAAGAAATCCAGCCCCATTTTACCTGACCCCTGCCCAGAGGGAGCAGGTAAGGGCCCCAGGCCTATGTGGGGACAACCTGAGGTTCCTTTGTTTCTCCCCTCTACTCCTGCCCAGTGCCCTCTGTCTCTGCGCTGTTCTCTCATCTGGACAAACTAGGTCACACTTGAAGGTTTTCCCATTTATCTCTACATTGGTGTTCCTCAAAGTGTGGCTTTGGGAACAACAGCATCAGCATCACCTGGGAGCTGGTTAGAAATACAAATTCTCAGGCTCCACCCTAGACCTGCTAAAACACAGACTCTGGGAGTGAGAATGTTCTGAAAAACGTGGAAGATATCAGGTGACAACAAGCTGAGTAGCAGCTACACAAGTGAGAAGGGTATCATGCAATTGTCAGTTCACCAGAGTTGGGCCCAGCCCACTCCAGTCATTGATGTTGCTTGCCTAGTCTCCATGGGCATTGGGCTGGGAACCACTGCTCTTGAGCCTGGGTCTGCCTTCTTTCACCTGCCCTCTGCCTTAGAGCTAGAGTTATTTCCTGGAATGCAATTTGTTTGAACAAGCCCTCCAGGTGATTCTGATGTACATTAGTATTTGAGAACCACTGTTCTATACAAGGAAACCCTGGTAGTGTAGTGGTTAAGAGTTATGGCTGTTAACCAAAAGGTTGGCAGTTCAAATCCACCAGGCACTCCTTGGAAACTCTATGAGGCAGTTATACTCTGTACTATAGGGTCACTATGAGTTGGAATCAACTTAACAGCAACAGGTTTGGTTTTTCTTTCTGGTTCTATAGAAGGAGCCCTGGTGATGCAGTGGTTAAGAGTTCAGCTGCTAACCAAAATGTTGGCAGTTCGAATCTACCAGCTGCTCCTTGGAAACCCTATGGGGCAGTTCTATTCTGTCCTGTAGGGTTGCTATGAGTTGGCATCGACTAGAGGGCAATGGGTTTGGTTTTTATGGGTTCTATAGGAATCACTGGAAGAGGGTGCCTAAAATCACATGAAATTGTCACATTGTTTACCCTCATTGATGGACTCCCCAGTTTGTTTCAATTTTTTCTTCAACAACAGAAAATCTGTACTGAGCATTCTTTCATATACATCTTCGTAGACCCATGCAGGTATTTCTGTAGGCTACATTCCTAAAAACAGATATGCTAGGACAAAGGTATATACATCCCAATGTTAATAGACATACCAAATAGACCTCCAAGGGATTGTACCAGTCTGCATTCCCACCACAGGGAGTGAAAGGGCACATATACCCCACAGTCTTTCCAGCTTACACTCATTATTTTTAATGTTTTTCTTTTCCAATCTGAGAGGTGAAAATGATATCTTGTTTTGATTTGCATTTCTTTAATTAAGAGTGAAATTGGACATCTTATATTTATTAGCCATTTTAGCATAGTACTTTTTTGTGATCTCTATTTTCTGCAACCAACATGCATGGCTGGTGTAATAAAAAATAAAACAAAAGAAAAAATGCTAGCTTCCTCTTTCCTGCAAAGTGCTCTGTTGTCCCATGAAGGACACAGGCCGAGGTTTTAGGGTTGAGTGTAGGGTGACAAACCATCCCAGTTTGCCTATGACAGAGGGGTTTCCCTGGACAGTCAGTGGTGGTTCATTGGTAGAACTTTCACCCTCCATGCGGAAGACCTGGGTTCAACTCCCAGCCAATGCTCCTCATGGACAGCCACCACTCGTCTGTCAGCAGAGGCCTGGGTGTTGCTACAAGGTTGAACAGCTTTCAGCAGAGCTTCCAGACTAAGATGGACTAGGAAGAAAGGCCTGGCAGTTTACTTCTAAAAATAATCCAAGGAAAGCTCTATGGATCCCAACATTACAATCTGCAACCAATCACAGGGATGGTGCACTTTGTTCCATTGTGCATGGAGTTGCCATGAGTTGGGGATCAACTCAACAGCAGGTTGTTGTTGTTGTTCTTGTTAGATGCCATTGAGTTGGTTCTGACTTAGAGCAACCCGGTCCTTTGTCATCCTCACAGTCATTGCTATCTTGTGCCCATTGTTGCAGCCACTGTCAGTCAACCTCATTGAGGGTCGTCCTCTTTTTCAGTGACCCTCTACTTTACTAAGCATAATGTCCTACTCCAGGAACTGGTCCCTCCTGATAACATGTCCAAAGCACATAAGATGAAGTCTCAACATCCTCACCTCTAAGGAGCATTCTGGCTGTAATTCTTCCAAGACAGATGTGTTCATTCTTCTGGCAGTCCATGGTATATTCAATAGTCTTTGGCAACACCATAATTCAAAGCATCAACTCTTCTTCGTTCTTCCTCATTCATTGTCCAGCTTTTTCGCATGCATATGAGGTGATAGGAAATACCATGGCTGGGGTCAGTCACACCTTAGTTCTTAAAGTCATATCTTTGCTTTTAAACACTTTAAAGAGGTCTTTTGCAGTAGGTTTGTCCAATGCCATACATCGTTTGATTTCTTCACTGCTTCCGTGGTGTTGATTGTGGATCCAAGTAAAATGAAATCCTTGACAACTTCAATCTTTTCTCCATTTATCATGGTGTTGTTTACTGGCCCAGTTGTGAGGATTTTTGTTTTCTTTATGTTAAGGCGTAATCCATACTGAGGGCTGTAGTCTTTGATCTTCATCAATAAGTGCTTCAAGCCCTCGTCACCTTTAGCAAGCAAGGACCTGCATATCGCAGGTTGTTAATGAGTTGCCATCCAATCCTGATGCTACCTTTTTCTTCCTATAGCCTGGCTCCAGGGATTATTTCCTTAGCATACAGACTGAATAAGTGTGGTGAAAAGATACAACCCTGATGTATATCTTTTCTGATTTTAAACCATGAAATATCCCCTTGTTCTGTTTGAACAACTGCTTCCTCCTGGTCTATGTACAGGTTCTGCATGAGCACAATTAAGTGTTCTGGAATTCCCGTTCTTTGCAATGTTATCCATAATTTGTTATGATCCACACAGTCAAATGCCTTTACATAGTCAATAAAATACAGGTAAACATCTTTCTGGTATTCTCTGCTTTCAGCCAAGATGTGTCTGACTTCAGTAATGATATACCTCAATAGAACATTCAGTGCTAAAACAGGGAAAAGTCCCAAGAAAACCAGGATGAGCTGGTCACCTTCATTGAGTAATTTGCTCAGGTGTCACACAGAAAATCAGCCACCAGCTTGAGGAGAGGCTCGCACATCCATGGACAGTCCAGAGTCCTTCTTCTCTCCCAGGCACCTGTCATGGAAAAACAGAAACGGACACATTGGGGTTGTGTGATATGACTTGTCAATCTCTCCCAACTAGACAGGAAGCTCCTTTTGCTCATTTATTTTAGCTCAGCACTTGTCACAGAGCCTGACAAAGAGTTAGTAGCTAGACTGAGACTAATGGCATCATCACAGGATTGAGAAGCGGGAGAGAAGACCCACCACTGCAGCATTCTGGTCACATGAAATCAGAACCCACCAAGTGATTTTACAGGGAAATGTAGTTGAAAGACCTTGGGCTTTGGCATGACAGACTTGAGTTCTAATCATCCCAGTTCCACCACTGACAAGCTGCACAGCCTTGGAAACGGCTCTTTCTGATCTCCAGTTTTCTCATTTGTAAAATCAGACTGATAATACCTATGTCACAGTGGAATAGTTAAAACATGAGGAAGAGACAGCAAAGAGGGTAGATCATTCTTTCTCTCAAGGTGGGAAGAACCAGCACCTGAAGAGACTTGCCGGTTGCTGGAGCACATTCAAGCAGTGTCTACTCCAGGCGTCTGCACTAAAGCACCTTTGAGGGTTCAAACCCGTTGCTGTTGAGTTGATTCCGACTCATAGTGACCCTACAGGATGGAGTAGAACTACCCCATAGGGTCTCCAAGGAGTGACTGGTGGATTCGAACCGCCAACCTATTGGTTAGCAGCCGATATCTTAACCACTGCACCACCAAGCCTCCATCAGGGGTCAAGTGGAGGCTAAAATACAGTCCAAACTTATCCCATCATGCTGTCTTCCCTGGCACAAGGTTGGATGTGCCAAGAGTTGTTGTTAGTTGCTGTGAGTTAGCACCAACTCATGGTGAGCTTATGCATAACAGAATGAAACATTACCCAGTCACGCACCATCTTCACTATCACTGGTATGTTTGAGTCCATTGTTGTGGCTGTTGAGTCAGCCCATCTTATTGAGGTTTTCCTGTCATTTTCCCTGACCCGGTAGTTTACCAAACATGATGTCCTTTTCTAGTGGTCAGTCTTCCCCGAAGACACGTCAAAAGTAAACAAGTTGAAGTCTCACCATTCTCACTTCTAAGGATCATTCCGGTTGTATTTGTTCTAAGCCTGATTTGTTCATGTTTGTTTTGGCAGCCCAACGGTATATTCAATATTCTTCACCAACACCACAGTTTGAACACATCGATTCTTCTTCTATCTTCCTTTTTCATTACCCAACTTTCACATGCATATGAGGCCATTGAAAAGGAGAAAGGAGCACATTTTCTTCTTGAAGAATCCCTCCCCTTGCCAAGCCATGTGGCTGTGGGACTGTGTCCACCCAGAGGAAGCACTTTTGCAAGTTCACTGGAAGGCAGTGAGCAAGCAACAGCAAGCCCTGGTGTGCGTTACTCCTGCCCCTGTGTGAGTGTTCCTGCCCCTCAGAACCAGGAGGATGGGTCTCTCCTGTGGACCCCACCTGACAGGTCCTCCAGAGTGTTCCTGCCCCTCAGAACCAGGAAGATAGGTCTCTCCTGTGGACCCCACCTGACAGGTCCTCCAAAGCCCTTTACCCGACAGGTCATCTGAAGAGCAGATCTTTGGTTCACCAGGAATCATTTTTGCAAAAGAGAAATCTGCCTGAATGCTGGCTTGGACTCTCTGCCAAGGCAGATGGGCTCCCAATTAGGGAAAGACTCAGCCATCATGGATTCAGGAGGGCCTCAGATGGGGCTGTATTCACAAGCTGAGGTTCTGGCGCTACATGCTGAAGCACCCTTGCCCTGGACTGGCCTGTGTGTTTCCTGACCCTCTGGAGCCCAGCTGGGGAGTTGCTGGGAGGTCCTTGGGCAGCAAACCAATCCTCCCAGCAGCCAGCCCCTACTCAATTAAACAAAGAAATGATGACTGCTAAATGTACAGTTTACTTCCACCCCTACAAATATCCAGCCCCAGGGAGAGGGCAATCTAATATATTCTGAGATGATTTAAGCTCATTTACATAATTTTTTAAAAAATGCTGCAGCCCTGGGCTGCAGGGAGAACAGGGGTTTGGTGACTCCACAGATCAAGCCAAAAATATGACTTGAATAAAAGAGGAAACCAACAGGTGACTTCAACTCTGAGCATTCAAACAGCTAACTAACCAGCTAAACAGACAGGCAAGCCAGGACCAGGAGATAAAGCCCCAACGCCTTGTGAAATCACAAATGGATGGCTCTTACTTGCTTTCCATATTAAACCTGAATGAATCACCATGGAGGAGAGGGTCTGGTATCAACTGAAAAAATACGCTGACAAAAGAGCTCCATGATGATAAAAATGAAGCACATTCACTCAGATGGTGCACACACATTGTTTCTTGTTGTTGTTATGTGCCGTCCAGTCAGCTCCAACTCATGGCAACCTTATTTACAGTGAAACCCGTGAGAGCCGGAACTCGACGGGACTGCCTTGTTTTTCCAGGTCATGTAAGTTTTCTGCCTTTGACAGGGTGCAGCCTTACCACCTTTCTATAGCTCTTATTAGTGGAAAATATTTGAGTTTTCCTTCTCCAAAAGGTTCCCACCTTACATGGGTTCCAGCTTTTGCAGGTTTTACTCTATAACAGAATGAAACATTGCCCAGTCCTGCACCATCTTCATGATTATTGGTATGTTTAAGTCCATTGTCTTTGCTATTGTGTCAGTCCATCTGATTGAGGGTTTCCCTCATTTTTGCTGACCCACTAACTACTTTATCGAACACAATGTCTTTTTCTAGTGATTGGTCTTTCCTGGTGACACGTACAAAGTAAACAAGCCGAAGTCTCACCATCCTTGCTTCTAAGAAACATCCCAGTTGTATTTCTTCTAAGAATGATTTATTCTTAAGAAAAAACCAAAACCCATTGCCGTTGAGTTGATTCCAACTTATAGTGGCCTTATTGGACAGAGTAGAAGTGCCCCATAGGGTTCCCAAGGAGTGACTGGTGGATTTGAACTCCTGACCTTTTGGTTAGCAGCCGAACTCTTAACCACTGCACCACCCTCATTTCAAGGCACAGGTTCCTCATTGGTCACATTCACATAGGCATGACTCATTCACTCCCTTTGATGCCATCAGACACAAAAGACCTTCTCACTCAGCCCACTCACCCAGATACCACCCAGAGAAAGCAGTTCCACACACACACAGCCCCTGTCCACTCAGACACACACACACACACACACTCATTCATCCATCCATCCACCTCAGAGCCCCACACCACCAGTGGCCAACCTCCCATGCCTAGAAGATAATGGAAAGCCAGGCAGCTCTGGTAGCTTCAATTCTCACTCTTTGGTTGTTTCCACTCCCCTGTGGCCTTTCATAGCAACCCTAGTGGCGTGGTGGCTAAGTGCTACGGCTGCTAACCAGAAGGTCAGCAGTTTGAATCCACCAGGCATTCCTTGGAAACTCTGTGGGGCAGTTCTACTCTGCCCTATACGGTCGCTATGAGTCAGAATCGACTCAATGGCAATGGGTTTGGTTTTGGCTTTTGGTGGCCTTTCATAGTACTTAACCTCAGTTTATGGCACTGCAAGAGTATCTCCCTCAGGGTGTAAGGACTCCAGTTCCTCACAGGGCCCCAGGCTGGTCATCCACAAGTGCATACCCTGAGATCCATCCTAGACCACGCAAACCTGGGGAACAACCATACCCACCTCTATCTTCTGGAAGTCCTGTTTGTTCTATTCCCTGAAACGGAGGCTCGCAAACACAGAATCTTGCAGGGACCCAAATGGTGATAAAAACAAGGGCAGCTGGCCAGATGCGGCTACAGTGAGTGGAGACAGAGGCCCTGTGTAAGGAAGGCAGATGCTGCTCAAACTTAGATGATAAGCTGATAGCTGCTGCCAAGTTGACTCCAGCTCATGGCAACGTTATATACAACAGAACAAAATGCTGCCCAGCCTTGTATCATCCTCACATTCGCCAGCGTGTTTGAGTCCATGGTTGTAGCTATTGTACCAATCCATCTCACAAAGGGTCTCTCTCCCCCACCCTCACTGGCCCTCTACTTCACCAAACATGAACTTTTCCTCCAGTGATTGGTCCTTCCTGATGATGCGTCCAAAGCAAGTGAGTCAGACTATGTCCCGTTGTGATTCATACGATTTTCATTGGCTAATTTCAGACAGATCACCAGGACATTCTTCCTAACCTGTCTTAGTCTGGAAGCTCCATTGCAACCAGTCCACTACGGATGACCCAGCTGTTGTTTGAAATACTGGTTGCACAGCTTCCAGCATCATAGCAGCATCTAACCCACCACAGTATGACAAACTGACAGGTGGGTGGTGGTACATGATAAGAGAAGTTAGAAATGGGACTGCCAAATGAACCCTCCCCACACTTAGAATGTTATCAAATGCTTTTAATCTGCCTCCTGACCCAAGGCAAAAAAAAAACCTCTGTTTGCAACTTGGTCTGTTCTCTTGAATACCTAGTGGATGATGGCTTTTGCCCACATTTTGGGACACTGATTGGGTTGGTTTGCCTCCCCAGCAGACCCTCTGATTCCTGTATGTGCACAAAATTTGGTGGCTGAACTTTATAGCCACACCCATACTTCTCACGGGATTTTCCCAAACTTTACACTTGTCTTGAATAGAGACCTAAGCACAGAGGTCTGTCCCATGCTAACCCGTGCTCCTTTCTGACTCTTCTTTTCTCTACTCCCAGTGGACCCACCTCTGCCCTGGACCCAGGTGATGGTTTCAGCCCCCTGCTGCTTACAGGCCCGGAATCCTAATGCAACCTTATGCTAATTAAAAGCAGAATTTTTACTTTCATTGTTTGAATAACACTGGTCCATAGGGAATACTGCTTCTTTGGCCTTATAAGCAAACACCCCTGTACTCCCAACAGAGATGATACCCAAGTAAAGGAAGGAGCCAAGACTTTGCAATAGGCCTACCTGGTTTTGAATCCTGTTTTAGCTACTTACCACCTGTGCAACCTTAAGCAAGTTACCTAACATCTCTGAACTTTAGTTTCCTCGCAGGCTAATTGGTGTAGGATGATGTATTCATTTATTGCACAAATATTTATTGAAGACCTACTACGTGCTGCCACCACCCGTCTGTCAGTGTGTGTGTGTGTGTGTGTGTGTGTAATGTGTGTTGCTGTGATGCTGGAAGCTACGCCACCAGTATTTCAAATACCAGCATGGTGACTTGTGGTGAACAGGTTTCAGTGGAGCCTCTGGAATAAGATAGGCTAGGAAGAAAGGCCTGGCAATCTACTCCTGAAAATTAGTCAATGAAATGAAAACCTTACCAGACAAGGATGCCCTCTATCACAGCTCTTATTCAGCATTGTGCTGGAGGTCCTAGCCAGAGCAATTAGGCTAGATAAAGAAATAAAGGGCATCCAGATTGGCAAGGAAGAAGTAAAAGTGTCTCTATTTGCAGATGACATGCTCTTATACACAGAAAACCCTAAGGAATCCTCAAGAAAACTACCGAAGCTAATAGAAGAGTTCAGCAGAGTATCGGGATACAAGATAAACACACAAAAATCAGTTGGATTCCTCTACACCAACAAAAAGGACATCAAAGAGGAAATCACCAAATCAATGCCATTTACAGTAGCCCCCAAGAAGATAAAATAGTTAAGAATAAATCTTACCAGAGATGTAAAAGACTTATACAAAGAAAACTACAGTACACTTCTGCAAGAAACCAAAAGAGACTTACATAAGTGGAAAAACATACCTTGCTCATGGATAGGAAGGCTTAACCTTATAAAAATGTCTATTCTACCAAAAACGATCTATACATTTAATGCAATTCTGATCCAAATCCCAAGGACATTCTTTAATGAGATGGAGAAACAAATCACCAACTTCATATGGAAGGGAAAGAGGCCTTGGATAAAAAAAGGCATTACTGAAAAAGAAGAACAAAGTAGGAGGCCTTACTTTACCTGATTTTAGAACCTAGTATGCCGCCACAGTAGTCAAAACAGCCTAGTACTGGTACAACAACAGATACATAGACCAATGGAACAGAATTGATAATCGAGATATAAATCCACCCACATATGAGCAGCTGATATTTGACAAAGGCTCCAAAACAGTTAAATGGGGAAAAGATAGTCTTTTTAACAAATGGTGCTGGCATAACTGGATATCCATCTGCCAAAAAAATGAAACAAGACCCATACCTCACTCCATGCACAAAAACTAACTCAAAATGGATCAAAGACCTAAATATAAAATCTAAAACGATAAAGATCATGGAAGAAAAAATAGGGACAATGTTAGGAGCCCTAATACATGGCATAAACAGTATAGAAAACGTTAAGAATGCAGAAGAAAAACTAGATAACTGGGAGCTCCTAAAAATCAAACACCTATGCTCATCCAAAGACTTTTCACCAAAAGAGTAAAAAGACTACCTACAGACTGGGAAAAGTTTTTAGCTATGACATTTCCAGTCAGTGTCTGATCTCTAAAATCTACACGATACTGCAAAAACTCCTCTACAAAAAGGCAAATAACCCTATCAAAAAATGGGCAAAAGATATGAAGAAACACTTCACTAAAGAAGACATTCAGGTAGCTAACAGATACATGAGGAAATGTTCATGATCATTAGCCACTAGAGAAATGCAGATCAAAACTACAATGAGATTTCATCTCACTCCAACGAGGCTGGCATTAACCCAAAAAACACAAAATAACAAATGTTGGAGAGGCTGTGGAGAGATTGGAACACTTATACGCTGCTGGTGGGAATGTCAAATGGTACAACCACTTTGGAAATCGATTTGGCGCTTCCTTAAAAAGCTAGAAATAGAACTACCATATGATCCAGCAATCCCACTCCTCGAAATATACCCTAGAGACATAAGACCCTTTACACGAACAGATATATGCACATCTATGTTTATTGCGGGACTGTTTACAATAGCAAAAAGATGGAAGCAACCAAGGTGCCCATTAACAGATGAATGGATAAATAAATTATGGTATATTCACACAATGGAATACTACACATCGATAAAGAACAGTGAGGAACCTGTGAAACATTTCATAACAAGGAGGAACCTGGAAGGAATTAGGCTGAGTGAAATTAGTCAGTTGCAAAAGGACAAATACTGTATAAGACCACTATTATAAGAACTTGAGAAATAGTTTAAACTGAGAAGAAAACATTCTTTTGTGGTTACGAGATGGGGGAGGGAGGGGGTGGGAGAGGGGTATTTACTAATTAGGTGGTAGATAAGAACTACTTTAGGTGAAGGGAAAGACAGCACACAGTACAGGGGAGGTCAGTACAATTGGACTAAAACAAAAGCAAAGAAGTTTCCTGAACAAACTGAATGCTTCAAAGGCCAACGTAGCAGGGGCAGGAGTTTAGGGACCATGATTTCACGGGACATCTAAGTCAACTGGCATAATAAAATCTATTAAGAAAACATTCTGCATCCCACTTTGAAGAGTAGCATCTGGGGTCTTAAACGCTAGCAAGCAGCCATCTAAGATTCATCAATTGGTCTCAACCCACCTGGATCAAAGGAGAATGAAGAACACCAAGGACACAAGGTAATTACGAGCCGAAGAGACAGAAAGGGCCACATGAACCAGAGACTACATCTTCCTGAGACCAGAAGAACTA
Source organism: Loxodonta africana (assembly GCF_030014295.1). Taxonomy (NCBI): domain Eukaryota; kingdom Metazoa; phylum Chordata; class Mammalia; order Proboscidea; family Elephantidae; genus Loxodonta; species Loxodonta africana. Next base: position 79,365,201 of record NC_087353.1, read on the forward strand.
GATGGTGCTCGACTACAACCGATGACTGACCTGACAGGAAATACAACAGAGAACCCCTAAGGGAGCAGAAGAGCAGTGGGATGCAGACCCCAAATTCTCATAAAAAGACCAGACTTAATGGTCTGACTAAGACTAGAGGGACCTCGGTGGTCATGGCCCCCAGACCTTCTACTGGCCCAGGAAAGGAACCATTCCCGAAGCCAACTCTTCACACATGAATTGGACTGGACAATGGGTTGGAGAGGGATGCTGGTGAGGAGTGAGCTTCTTGGATCAGGTGGACACTTGAGACTATGTTGGCATCTCCTGCCTGCAGGGTAGATGAGAGGGTGGAGGGGGTTAGAAGCTGGTGAAATGGACACGAAAAGAGAGAGTGGAGGGAAAGAGCGGCCTGTCTCATTAGGGGAGAGTAATCTGGAGTATGTAACAAGGTGTATATAAGTTTTTATGTGAGAGACTGATGATTTGTAAACTTTCACTTAAAGCAAAATAAACATTATAAAAAAAAAGAAACGAAAACCTTGCAAATTACACAAAATATTGCCTGACTCACTTGCTTTGGACACATCATTAAACAAAAAAAGCAAACCCAGTGCCGTCGAGTCGATTCTGACTCATAGCGACCCTATAGGACAGAGTAGAACTGCCCCCATAGAGTTTCCAAGGAGAGCCTGGCAGATTCAAACTGTCAACCCTTTGGTTAGCACCCATAGCACTTAACCACTACTCCACCAGGGTTTCCAATACTTCGTTAGGAGGGATCATTCACTAGAGGAGGAATCACGCTTGGTGACATAGAAGGCCAACAAGGGCGAGGGAGACCTTCAGTGAGATGGATTGGCACAATAACGGCAATGATGGACTTGAACATACCTGCAATCACAAGGATGATGCAGGGCTGGGCAACATTTCATTCTATTGTATATAGGGTCGCCATGAGTCAGAGTCAACACAATAGGGTTGATCGATCGATCGATGTGCCAAGCACTATTCTAGACACTGATTATATAATGGAGAATGAGAGAGAAAGCCTATTCTTTCCTGGGATGTATGGGTCAGGGGATTAGGTAAGATATAACATGTAAAGAGGTATCAGCATGTCCAGAGCACAGTAAGCACTCTATAGTTTTCTCTCCTATTCCCAGCTCTCTATTTTCACTGGCGAACAAGATCTTGGCACTGGGGCCAGAGCTATTCATCTCCCAGACCTTCCTTTGGCAACCACCCCTCTACCCTCAGCTCATAGCCCCTTTGGCCACTCTGTACCCTATATAATACTCCAAAATATTTGTCAAGAGCCTGAAAGCTCTTACTGATCCTCTTCTCACTACATGCATGAGAAATAAACGGACTTTGTTCCTTAGGATACCAGTTCAGCTGCTATAAGAGAGGGACTCAAAATAATAGGGCTTTTGAAAATTACAAAGTATATTCTATATCATAGAAAGTCTAGATAGGCAGTTAATGGTTATTGTAGTGTCCGCATAAGCATAAAGACACTAGGTTCCTTCTATCTTATTGCTCTGCCTGCCTCATTACGTGGCTTCCATCTTGTGTCCAAGATGGTTGCTCCAGGTCCCATCGCAACATCCACACCCTAACCAGTAAAAGAGGGAAATGAGAAAGTGGGTAGCATTTACCCCTTTCCCTGTAAGGACATACATGGACGATACACCCATCACTTGTACCCACATCCTACTGATTAGAATTTAAATACATGACTGTGCTCAGCTAGCTGCAAAGGAGTCAGGGAAATGTAGTCTCTAGTTGGGTGCCATGTGCCTTTCAGACCACCTACTGGGGGTTTTGAAATCTGCTTATGGTCTTAGTCTCTGCATTACCCTTATGATGTTACAGATGAATATGAATGATGGATCCTTTCATGTCTTACAAGAGTTGGTAATTGTCATCTGCCTGAAAAACCTTCTCATATATTTTCAAGGTAGAGGGTATATTTCCAAAGACAAGGTTAACAAAGTAGAAGAGTTTCTAAGGAAACCAGCCTTCTTGAGTTCCAAAAAGCCTGTAGGATGGCATTTGACATGGTGAACTCCTAAAGTTCAAGTCCAGTCCTCAGTTTATTAGGCTGAAATATTATCCAGACTCAGACAGTGGACCTATTCCTCCAGGCTAGACCGACGTGAAACTGAGGCTGATACGTAAACTATAATTCCGAAGTCTTCATTTACAGCAAAATATACAATTGTTCACTTGAGCCCAGTGGTCAGCATGTTCTTTGCTATAGAGAAAGCCACTTGGGAAGCCAATTTACCATTAAAAGTTTGTCTATTAATCAGAGACTGGAGAAACTCCGAGAGTATGGCCCCCAGACAAGCTTTTAGCTCAGTACTGAAGTCACTCCTGAGGTTCACCCTTCAGCCAAAGATTAGACAGGCCCATAAAACGAGACTAAAGGGCCACACCAGCCCAGGGGCAAGGACTTGAAGGCAGGCGGGAACAGGAAAGCTGGTAACAGGGATCCCAAGTTCAAGAACAGAGAGTGTTGACATGTCATGGGGTTGTTAACTGATGTCATAAAACAGTATGTGTACTGTTTAATGAGAAGCTAGTTTGTTCTGTAAACCTTCATCTAAATTACAATAAAAAAATTCAAGGAAAGAAAACTCTATTAAAAAATAAAACTGAATAAAATGAATTTGATTAACCTCAAATGTGGTGGTCATGATGACGTTTGCCAGGGCTCAGGGCCTCTGACTTTGTGTTCAGCTGCTGATGTCATTACGGGTTCTTGAGAGAGGGGATACACCAGAAAAATCATGCTGTCTCTTTACTGAAAGGTTTTATCCCAAATCTAAACCACTTGGCCCATTGTAGAGGCAGGCCAAAATCCTACTCCAAAAATAAGCAAATCTTCCTGGCCCCTTCTCCTTGTATTTACTCCTTGATCTTGGGGCTTACAGCAGGCAGAGATGTACCACTCAAATCCTCCAAGAGAAAACCCGCTGCCCAGCAGCAAGGAGTATGAATAACTGACCACTTCCATCTAGCAGCTCAATTTTGAGCCAGGGTCACGCTCTTCTTGGGGTTACCCCTGTCCAACGACTGAGCAAGACAGTGAAGCTAGGGCCTGAACATGTCTGTTCAATGAGGGACTGCTTTAACAGGCAACCGTTGCTCTCAAGCACCTGGGGCTGGCAGAAACCTTGTCAGGTCTGCAATGCAGTGGGGTGGCCCCCTCTGCCAAACCTTGTTTCCTCCCATTTTCTTTTCAAAGGTATTAGTTGTTGCTAGATGCCATCAAGTCAGTTCCCACTCATGCAACCATATGCACAACAGAGTTAAACACTACCCAGTTCTGCGTCATCCTAACAACCGTTGTTATGCTTGAGCCCATGGTTGCAGCCACTGTGTCAGTCCATCTCATTGAGGGTCTTCCTCTTTTTCACTGACCCTCTACCAATCATGATGGTCTTCTCCAGGGACTGGTCCCTCCTTCCATGTATAAAGTATGTGAGACAAAGTCTTGCCATCCTTGCTTCTAAGCAGCATTCTGGCTGTACTTCTTCCAAAACAGATTTGTTTGTTCTGGCAGTCCATGGTATATTCAATATTCTTTGCCAACATCATAATTCAAAGGCGTCAGTTCTTCTTCTGTCTTCTTTATTCGTTGTCCATCTTTCACATGCACATGAGGTGATTGAAAACACCACAGATGTAGTCAATTTGATTTGTGTGTATTCCACATGTGCAGTCACCGTTTATGTTGGTGAAGAAAGGTATTTGCAATGAAGTCGTTGGCCTTGCAAAATTCTACCATGCGACCTCCAGTGTCATTTCTATCACTAAGACCATATTTTCAACTACTGCTGTTCCTTCTTCTCTGTTTTCAACTTTCACATTCCAAACATTGGTAATTATCAAGCATCTTGATTGCATGTTTGATCAATTTCAGACAGCAGAAGTTGGCAAAAAACCTCAGTTTCCTCGTCTTGGGCATTAGTGGTTTGTGCGTAAATTTGAATGATAGTCGTATTAACTAGTCTTCCTTGTAGGTGTACGGGTATTATCCTATCACTGACAGTGTTGTACTTCAGGATAGATCGTGAAACCTTCTTTTTGACAACGAATGCAATGCCATTCCTATTCAATTTTTTATTCCCAACATAGTATACCATAGGATTGCCTGATTCAACATGGCCAATATCAGTCCATTTCAGCTAACTGATGCCAAGGATGTTGATGTTTATGCGTTCCATTTCGTTTTTGATAACTTTCAGTTTTTCTAGACTCATGCTTCATACATTTCACATTCCTATTATTAATGGATGTTTACAGCTGTTTCTTCTCATTTTGAATTATGCCACATCAGCAAGGTCCCAAAAGCTTGACTCCATTCAAGTCATTAAGACTGACTCTACTTTGAGGAGGTAGCTCTTCCTCAGTTGTATTTCAGCACCTTCCAACCTGAGGGGCACATCTTCCAGCACTATATCAGACAATGTTCTGCTGCTATTCATAAGGTTTTCACTTGCTAGCTTTTTCAGAAGTAGACTGCCAGGTATCTTCTTTGTAATCTGTCTTAGCCTGGAAGCTTAGCTGAAACTTGTCCACCATGGGTGACCCTGCTGGTATTTGAAATAGTGGTAGCATGGCTTCCAGCGTCACAGCAACACAAAAGCCACCACAGTATGACAAACTGACAGACATGTGGGGACACAGGTATTACTGCCCCCAAAATTCTTTTGCATTTTAACTCCATCACAACATCCTGAGGAACCCAGAGTAAACCATGCTCCAGATCAGGAGTAAGCAAATTACAGCCCGTGGCCCAAACCTGGCCCATGACCTATTTTTATAAATAAAGTTTTATTGGAATACACCCATGCCCATTCACTAACTTATTGTCTGTGGCTACTTTTGCTCTACAGTAGCAGAATTGAGCAGTTACAACAGAGATTGTATATACCACAAAGCCTAAAACGTTTGATATCTGGTCCTTTACAGAAAAAGTGTGCTGACCCCTGCTCTGGATATTATAGTTCTGCTGACAGGCAAAGACTAATTCAGTGAAAATAGAAGGTCTCTTCCCAAGACCTGGATCCATGGGCCTGAAACATGCATTCTGTGCCTCATGGTGTGTGTGTTCCTCCCTGACTCATAACTCACCCTGAACAAAACACTGAAGTGGTTGAAGGAACTACACCCACCTGAAAGATATTGGAAAATCAAGGGTAAGATCGGCATCATATCAGCATGTCCAGAGTGGCTTTTCCCACTGGCCACTGCCTTCGTGGTGAAGCTACACCAGCAAACCTAGCATAGCCAGTGTGTGTCTGATCTTAAGGAGACTTACACGTGTTTGACCAGGACTTTGAGAATTTGGAGGCAAGAATATGGAGTAATCTGTTATTGATGTTGGCAGCTGCCGTTGAGTCAGCTTTGACTTAGGGCAACCTTACGTACAACAGATGAAACACTGCCCAGTCCCACATCATCCTCACAACCACCAGCATGTTTGAGTCCATTGTTGCGGCTATTGTGCCCATCCATTTCACTGAGGTCTTCCTCACCTCACTGGCTCTCTGCTTCACCAAACATAATGTCCATCTCTAGCAAATGGACATCCTGATGATGTGTCCAGAGCAAGTGAGTTGGGCAATATTCTGTTGTGATCCATAAGGTTTTCATTGGCTAATTTTTGGAAGTATATTGGCAGGCCTTTCTTCCTAATCTGTCTTAGTCAGGAAGCTCCACTGAAACCTGGCCACCATGGGTGACCCTGCTGGTATTTAAAATACAGGTGGCATAGCTCCAATATCATAGAAACATGCAAGCCATCATAGTATGACAAACTGACAGGTGGGTGGTGCAATCCACTACCCACTGAATATTCACCACTTTTGGTAATGATTTCCCATCGGGAAACCAACCCTCTCCCATTCTAAATCATGTGGTTTGTGTAGAGGTAGATCCCACCCCTGGCATGTGACCCAAGGCTAACCAATCAGAATGTTTCACCCCTCTGGCCACCATAATTGGACTTGGGATAGGCACACAACCCAAACTGTTGACTACAGCTATTAGGAAACAGAAGTAGTTTCTTTATTACCATTGTTGAAAGGCTAATGTATCAACCTGGAGCTTCCAGAAACCACCTTGCCACCACAAAGAGACAGCTTCTCTGAGAGTGATGCCAACACATAAGAAAGTAGAGCCAAGGGACAGGGAGGCTGATTCCTATGGACATTATTTCAGCACCTGGATCCAGTCATGCCTGAAGCTAGATACAGCCATGGACTTTTCAGTTACATGAGCCAACGAGATCCCAATTTTGCTTAAACCAAATTCATTTGGGTTTTCTGTCACTTGCAACCCAAGATACCTGATTTATACAAGAACTATACCCAGACTATATCCTCATGGCACACCAGGTGTTCCAGAGAAGAGGCTGGAGATGGTGACAGGGAAAGAGGAGACCTGAGTTTGTACCTCTACATCCCCAGATGCATAGGCAGGAGTCCTGGCTGCAGGACTCATACCTTTACCCAAAGCACTCTGCTATGACTGTAATTCCCTGAGCAGGTATTTTTCCAGTTGCAACAAAGAATCCCTTCATGAAACAGTCCGGAGTTATTTCCAAATCCTCAAAGCCGAGTAACCCGGGGGATTTTATTAGACATATTTATTCTATAATCCAGCATCTCACAAGACATGTCCAGAAGCTTCTTTTAAGCTTCTTCTCCCTTCCAGGCAGAATTCTCATGTTGCTTCGCAGACGTTAAAAATAAGATGAAAAAGACCCTGTCATGCTGGTCATGCTGAAAGGCTTCTGCCTGCACTTCAGCCAGCCTACTTTCCACTTCCTTCTGGTCTGAGCTAAATTTTCTTTGGACTGGAAGCCTCCAACCGCCATGGTCAAACTGACTTTAGATCTGCAAGACTAAGGAAATTGTTAAAATGAACACAAAACTATGCTATTTATATTTTCATTCCTATTATACCTTTATAATGACTCCAACTGAAGCTTAAATGGCTCAAGACTGATCATAATAAAACATTTAATTGCTGCTTGTCTAACTCTCTCGGCCCTAATTAAATATTGTTTTTCATTGAGCAGGTTATACAGTGATGTTTTTTTCTTGTCATTGAAAAGAGTAAGGGGACTGAGGAAGAATTTAGATGAGCCCAGGCTCACTTTGCGCTCTCTTCCTATTCATTTTGTGGTCCAACAGAGAGAGGCAGAGCTCTCTGGAGGGAGATCACAGAGTTTTAGGAATGGCTTTCAGAGATGATCTCACGTAAGTCCCTGGAGAGGAAGTGGGTGGTTAAAGGATGAGTTACGAGAGGTCATCTTACATGTGGGGTTTCCTGTAGAAGAAGGTAGGGGCTCTTGGCATTAAAAGTAGGCATTGGAGCTGTTGCTGACTCTTTTTCACACACCCCAATCTTAGCAGCACTACCTTCAGTATCACCAGAATCCAGCCACTTCTCATCACCTTCATGCCATCATCCAGGTTCACCCAAGTCCACCATCACTGCTCACCTGAATTATTGCAGAAGTCTCTTAAGTGGCCTTCTTGGATTTTTCCGTGCTTTATTCACTTATTCACTAGACCGTATTCACAAGAGATGGATCATGTCCCTTCCAGTCTCAGAACCTTCCAATGGTTCCCAGTTCACTCAGAAAAGAAAAAGTCAAGGTCTTGACAATGCCCTTCACCCTACCTCTGACCTCATCTCCTAGCACTCTCCCCTTTGCTCGTTCAGTTCCAGCTACACTCACCTCTTTGCTGTTTCCTTGAAGGATCCTCATGTGCTTCCTCCTCGGGTCTTTTCACTTGCTGTTCTCTCTGCCTGGAATACCTTTTCTAGAAATTTTCATGGCTCACTTCATCACCTTCTTCACGTCTTTATTCAAATGTTACTTCTCAGTGAGGATTTCCCTAACCACCCCACACTCCCTATTCTTTTCTGCATAGATCTTACTACTTTCTGACATACCATTTAGTTCACCTATTTATCTCCCCTTATTAGGATGTTGGAGCCCTGGTGGCACAGTTCTTAAGAGCCCGGCTGCTCAGCAAAAGATTGGCAGTTCAAATCCACCAGCCATTCCTTGGGAACCCTATGGGACTGTTCAACTCTGTTCTATAGGGTCACTGTGAGTCAGAATCGACTAAAGGCAATGGGTTTGGTTTGGTTAGTTTTTGTTTTACTAGAATGTTAGGACCCCTGGTGGTGCAGTGGTTAAGAGCTTGGCTGCTAACCAAAAGGTCAGTGGCTTAAACCCCTGGCAGCTCTGAGGGAGAAAAATGTGGCAATCTGCTTCCATAAGGATTATAGCATTGTGAACCCTATGGGACAGTTCTACTCTGTCCTATAGGATCACTATGAGTAGGCATCAATTTGGCAGTGGGGTTTGGTTTTTTGGCACTAGAATGTTTGCTCCATGAGGCAAGGATTTTTGTCTACTGGTTTCGCTGCCAAAGCCCCAGTGTCTAGAAAAATGTTCAGCATAAAGTAGGTGTGCAAATAAATACTTGTTGAGTGAATGAATAAATGTAAACATGCATGCATGCATGCATGATCTATCATTTGTTTCTGGCCATTAATTTCAATGGTTGTCTTAGTTATCTAGACATAAATTACCATAAATGTGTGGCTTTAACAAACAAATTTATTCTCTCGCCGTTTAGGAGGCTAGAAGTCTGAATTCAGGGTGCCTGTTCTAGGGGAGAGCTTTCTGTCTTTGACAGCTCTGAAGAAAGGTCCTTGTCTCTTTTGAGCTTCTACTCCTGGACAGTCTTCATGTGACGTGGCCTCTCTCTCTTCTCATCTCTGCTCCCTTGCTTGCTTGTTTAAACTCTTTTATATCTCAAAAGAGATGGACTCAAAATACACCCTAGTCCTGCCTCATTAACATAACAAACATAACATAATTCTTATTAACATAACCTAATCCTGCCTCATTAACACGACCCATTCACAAATGGGATTATAACTGCAAGTAGAAGGTTAGGATTTACAACACATATTTGGAGGAACACAATTTAATCCATAACAATGACCAAAGTCTATTCTCGGCCAGAAGTCTGGATGCCTTGCACTTTATATTCTAGAATTCTGGGCATTAAAGAACTCTTCCCATTGGAGATGGAGATGCTAATGGTAGGCTGAGATCCGGAACCCAGAAGGAGATCTAGTCTGCCAACTATAAGTGCTGATTCTTCTAAGTCTAGGGCAAAATGGTGAGAGAGGAGAGAGCTTCAGCCTGAGCCCAGAAAGAGCCCTAGTTTAAGCACAAGAAGAGGGAAGTTGACCCAATGAGCCTCCCTAGAGACAGACATCAGAGATAAGGGACAGCTCAGTGAATACAAAGGACATCACTGTGAGCGTTGATAGAGCTTGTGAGTGCTGCAAGATCTGGGAGGTGATTTTGTCTGTTAGAGGACCAGGGCACTCCAGGAGAAATTTCTAGAAGGGGAAGAGGGAAGGGAAGTGGGATAGCCAGTATGATCCCACTTGTACAGGATTTGTAGAATCATGGGGTTAAGGTCATGTGGCCACCTCCCAAGAAACTAGAACAATTGAGACATCTGTCTCCAAAGGCTGTTGGAGAAAAAGTTCCACTTCATCCCCTGGCCATCAGGTCTATGGTCCCAAGTCTTCTGAAAAAAAAAAAAGTAACATCTTTTTTCATGAGTCTTCACATTTGAGAACCTCAATCTAACATTTATTTATTCATCAAATTTTCAAAGTATGTAAATTTTACATTCTGACAGATTCTGTCAAACCACCCACCAGAAATGTTGGATCAATTTATACCACCAATTTCTCATGCCTTACCTTGAGTTATCTGTGTTTTCTCCTGCTTTTGAGGGAGTCAGACTTTTCAGAGATCTATTTCATCTATCTTTTCAAAGTTCTGGTTCTTACTTGATTAATCAATTCCACTGACTTTTTGCATCATGATTAATATGCTTTTATCTTTATTAATTGCTTTCTCTCACTTTACTTTGTTTGCTTCATTTCTGGCTTCTCATTTTGAATACTTAACTCAATTATTTTCAATCTTTCAACATTTATGCATATATATTTTAGTAATAACAGCTTTAGAATATGGATTTTACCAAGATAAATTTAGTCACATCTCATATGTATTTTTTACAGTGGTCTCATTGTCTTAAATGCCTGACTAGTCTATTTTTTCAGTATTGATTTCCACTTTGATAGAAGCTATTTTTTATTTTGTTTAATTTATAAGTGGCCGTCATTTATCTTAACTCAGGCATATTCTTGCTATTAATGTGATCAAGAAATAAAGTCTGTAAAATTTTAATTTGGGGAATTTGTTGCAATTTCTCTATAAACTGATACATGTATTATATCAGTCAGGATAGGTTAGGTTAAGCTGCAATAATAACAACAACAAAAAAAAACCTCAGTGGCTTAAATACGAAGGTTATTCCTCTCATGCTACATATTCTGGGATTTCTTTTCATCACAATCACTCAGGAGCCCAAGCTGATGGAGGCTCATTTCTGACTTGCTTCCATGATCTCAGAAGCAAAGAGAGTTTTGCTCTTAAAACCACTTCTGTGCCCATTGACAAAGAAAATTCAAATGCCTGAGTTCAACAGAGCAGACTGTCTTATCCTTCAAAAGAATGAGTCGCTGATGATTTGTGAATGAACAGTCTACCACATCCATTCAACAGATATTTATAAAGTACTATTTTTTTTATAGAGATACCTCCTACTATGTACCAGGGACTGTTACAGTGACCCAACTCATCTCCATCTCCAACCCCCTTTCCAGCCAGTGGTGGCTTTGTGACTCAGAAATAAGTAAGTCTGCTGTGGGGTTCCTGGGGAAGCTTTTGCTTTTCTGATATTGGTGCTGCCCTGTCTCTTTCCTCCTCCTTCCTGTCGTGACTGCTAACGTGAGGAAGGCCAAGAGAATCCCAGAAATATTTGCCTTGACATTGTTGAGTGTCTGAACCAATACCAGTAGCTACCTACCTCCGGATTTCTTATATGAAGAAAAAGTAGACTCAATGGTTACTTAGGAGTGTGTTGCTTGCCACATACTGTATTTTCATGCAAATAACATGCACCTTCTACATTTGTTAGCTGCTCTTCCTTTTTTTTTTTTTCTTCCCACCCCCACCAAGTTATTTTTGTAAGCTCCACTACGGTAATTTTTTTAAAAAAGGTAATGTTAAAAAAAAAAAATTAGCATAGCGCACTTAGAAAAACACCTCGAGGAGGAGAGGGAGCAGCTGGCAAACAAATGTAGAATGCACACCTTATTTGCGTAAAAATATGGTATTAGTAAACTCTCCAAATTTCTGTTACTGATTTCTACTTTCACTCCATCATAGGCAAAGAGCGTACTTTGCATGATTTCAATCCTTTTAAGTTTACTGAGGCTTGTTGTATGGCGTAGCAATGGTCTATTCTGGAGAACATTCCATACGCATTTGAGAAGAATGTGTATTCTGCTGTTGTTGGGTGGGGTTTTCTATAGATGTCTGTTAAGTCTAGTTGGTTTATAGTCAGTCTTCTATTTCCTTGTTGATATTCTTCCTGGTTGTTGTAACAGTATTAAAAGAGATATCTTGAAGTCTCAGACTATTATTGTTATCTATTTCTCCCTCAATGATGTCTATTTCTGTTTCATGTGTTTTGAGACTCTGTTGTTATGTGCATAAATATAATTTTTTTATCTTCCTGATGGATTGATCCTTTTATCATTATAAAATGTCCTTCTAGTGTCATTTTTTGTTTTAAAGCCTGTTTTTTTCTGATATTTGTATAGCCACTCCAGCTTTCTTATGGCTGCTGTATACATGATGTATCTTTTTCTATCCTTTTACTTTCAACCTATGTGTTTCTTTAAAGTGTATCTCCTATGAACAGCATATACGCAGATCTTGTTTTCTTAATCATCTGACAATCTCTGCCTTTTGATTGGATTGTATAATCCATCCACACTTAATGTTATTTTTGATATATATGAAACCACTCTTTCTTGAATACCATGTCTTCCCTTCATTCAGTTCTTTGATTCCCCACCCCCCCCCCATTTTGCTGAAAAGCCTGTTCAAGTACATTTCTTATTTATGTGCATGGTACCCCTTTTGGGTTCTTGAATCATCTAGAAATATTTTTACTTTGTTCTTATGTAAAAACAAGATCTTCTTTCACCCAATGCTTACTTAGGAGTGTGCTGTTTAATTGCCACATACTGTATTTTTATGCAAATAACACGCACCTTCTATGTTTGTTTGCCAGCCAGGGTATAGAATTCTGGGTCACAATCCTTTTCCCTCAGAACTCAGTAAACCTCTTTCCATAGCCTTTCTAACATTCAGTGTTGCTAGAAGCAACCCAATGACAGTCTTTTTTTTTTTTCCCCCCATTTTAGTAATCACATCTTTACCTACATATATTTTACCCAGATGTAAAAGTGAGAGACCCACCCACATGCCTTACATCTCAAAAGGGGCCAGCAGAGAGCTCAGTCTTGGGGGAAGGAGTGACGAAGATTTCTAATCCATCCATTCATCATGTCACTCAATTCTTTTAAACCATGCTTTGCATCTCTAAAAATTCCTTTTGCTTCTCTGATTGTACCATTTCATAGTAACCCACTTTCGCTTATATCATTGTCTTATCTTTTTAAATCTCATAACAGTAACCTGGTTTCACAAGGTATTACCTGTTCTGGGTCCTCAAATGATCCACTTCTCTCACACTGAAGAATTTCTTCATGCATCTGGGCATTTGCCTCAGAAATGAGATTGAGATAGATCAATGCCAGTAGCCAAGAGTGAACTTCATCAACAATTCCTTGTGTTGATGGATGGCAAGAACAAAGGAGCACGAAATTCTATATTGTTTGGTCATCGGCTCGATTATCTAATTGACCTCAGTTGCAGAAAGTTGACATAAACACACCCCAGTTGATAGCATATTATCTTCAGTCTGTGCAAAGCCCTCATATTTTATTACGTATTTGTTCAATTATTCATTTTTCCTCCTTAATTCATAACCCCCTCTCCAACTGGCTACCTGGTATGTGCTGATTACAGCAGGATTCCCCACTCTCTTTCCCTAGAGCTTGTGAGTGCAGGCTCCTGGCAGCATGGTAAAATCCCCACTCCCTAGAACCTCTATCCACAGTTGGAAGCTCAGGATCTGTTCCTGATTATTCTGACCTCAATAGGCCTTCTCTCTATCCTCTCACTGATGCAATAGCTACCTATGGGGTTTAGTGAGGTTGGAGGTAGGGGAATCCTTTTATCATTTTCTTGGCAAGTATCTTCTCAAGGCAATGAGTTTCAGTGGGCCACTCCTCCCCCCCAATACTGAGATCTTCACTGACCCCCTTTGAGATGTCAGGTGTGTTGCAGGATCTTTCACTTTCATCTGGTAGAGGCTTAGAGCTTTTCCTCTTACTTAAAATGGATGATTCAATAGGATTTTGGAAGAGAGAAAGAGTGAGACTCATGGCTTTGAATTGCCTTCATGGTCTATGAAATCCCTTTCTCCAGTTTCTTTCTTTTTTTGTCCCATCAGAGCAGAAAACTTAAATCACAAGAATCGAAATGGCACTAGAATTTTTCTTCTGCTAAGAGAAAAGCTACTGATAGCCAATATTGGTCTTATTTTTCAGATAGGCCTAAGCAAAGTAGAAAAATGAAAATATTTCTCTGTGAATAATGGAGTTTGAGATTATCCAACTAATATCTGTCCTACCACTTGACTGTGAACTCCATGAAGGCAAAGAACATGTCAGCTTTGCTCAATACTGTATCCCCAGCACCTAGTACACTGTGGCTGACACACAGCGGACATTTAATAAATATCCATTGAATGAATAAGCAAATCTACAACAAAACACTGGGCAGCCAAGTAGAATCCACAGTGAAATGTAAGGCTTCAGCTGGACCTATAGTTCCATGTTTTGACCTCAGGAACGGGGCACTGTATACGGCTACAGATCATTGCTTCCTCATGGTAGTAGGCAAAGGTGGCCAAGAAATAAATGTCCTGTTCCCCTACGCTGGCAAGCTTTGGACTATAGACCCACTGAGAACTCCAGAGACTCAAGAAAATATTTCTTAAGCAAACCTGCAGGCAACACAACAGTATGTAAAATTGCAATTGTGTTAAATGCTGTAAATTCCGGGTCCATGGAAATAAAGAGGCATTGGATAGTGGTTTGAGAGTGGGACTGACCTAGTCAGGAAGTCAGGAGAAGACTTCTCTGGTACTTGAGAAGAAATGAATATGGATCAACTAGGTGTCAAAGGAAAAGAAAAGTCCACCCACCTTTTTTTTTTTTTTTTTTTTTACTTTGTTGTTGGGTGTTTTTAAATTACTTTTTTTTTTTAATTACTTTTTATTAAGCTTCAAGTGAACATTTACAAATCCAATCAGTCTGTCACACGTGTTTACATACATCTTACTCCCTTCTCCCACTTGCTCTCCCCCTATTGAGTCAGCCCTTTCAGTCTCTCGTTTCGTGACAATTTTGCCAGCTTCCCTCTCTCTCTATCTTCCCATCCCCCCTCCAGACAAGAGTTGCCAACACACTCTCAAGTGTCCACCTGATTTAATTGGCTCACTCTTCATCAGCATCTCTCTCCCACCCGCTGACCAGTCCCTTTCATGTCTGATGAGTTGTCTTTGGGAATGGTTCCTGTCCTGTGCCAACAGAAGGTCTGGGGAGCATTGCCGCCGGGATTCCTCTAGTCGCAGTCAGACCCTTAAGTATGGTCTTTTTATGAGAATTTGGGGTCTGCATCCCACTGATCTCCTGCTCCCTCAGGAGTTCTCTGTTGTGCTCCCTGACAGGGCAGTCATCGATTGTGGCCGGGCACCAACTAGTTCTTCTGGTCTCAGGATGATGTAGGTCTCTGGTTCATGTGGCCCTTTCTGTCTCTTGGGCTCTTAGTTGTTGTGTGACCTTGGTGTTCTTCATTTTCCTTTGCTCCAGGTGGGTTGAGACCAATTGATGCATCTTAGATGGCCGCTTGTTAGCATTTAAGACCCCAGACGCCACATTTCAAAGTGGGATGCAGAATGTTTTCATAATAGAATTATTTTGCCAATTGACTTAGAAGTCCCCTCAAACCATGTTCCCCAGACCCCCGCCTCTGCTCCGCTGACCTTTGAAGTATATATTTTATCCCGGAAACTTCTTTGCTTTTAGTCCAGTCCAATTGAGCTGACTTTCCATGTATTGAGTGTTGTCTTTCCCTTCACCCAAAGCAGTTCTTATCTACTGATTAATCAATAAAAAACCCTCTCCCTCCCTCCCTCCCCCCTTCGTAACCACAAAAGTATGTGTTCTTCTCAGTTTTTACTATTTCTCAAGATCTTATAATAGTGGTCTTATATAGTATTTGTCCTTTTGCCTCTGACTAATTTCGCTCAGCATAATCTCTTCCAGGTTCCTCCATGTTATGAAATGTTTCACAGATTCGTCACTGTTCTTTATCGATGCGTAGTATTCCATTGTGTGAATATACCACAATTTATTTACCCATTCATCCATTGACGGACACCTTGGTTGCTTCCAGCTTTTTGCTATTGTAAACAGAGCTGCAATAAACATGGGTGTGCATATATCTGTTTGTGTGAAGGCTCTTGTATCTCTAGGGTATATTCCGAGGAGTGGGATTTCTGGGTTGTATGGTAGTTCTATTTCTAACTGTTTAAGATAACACCAGATAGATTTCCAAAGTGGTTGTACCATTTTACATTCCCACCAGCAATGTATAAGAGTTCCAATCTCTCCGCAGCCTCTCCAACATTTATTATTTTGTGTTTTTTGGATTAATGCCAGCCTAGTTGGTGTGAGATGGAATCTCATCGTAGTTTGAATTTGCATTTCTCTAATGGCTAATGATCGAGAGCATTTTCTCATGTATCTGTTGGCTGCCTGAATATCTTCTTTAGTGAAATGTGTGTTCATATCCTTTGCCCACTTCTTGATTGGGTTGTTTGTCTTTTTGTGGTTGAGTTTTGACAGAATCATGTAGATTTTAGAGATCAGGCGCTGGTCAGAGATGTCATAGCTGAAAATTCTTTCCCAGTCTGTAGGTGGTCTTTTTACTCTTTTGGTGAAGTCTTTAGATGAGCATAGGTGTTTGATTTTTAGGAGCTCCCAGTTATCTGGTTTCTCTTCATCATTTTTGGTAATGTTTTGTATTCTGTTTATGCCTTGTATTAGGGCTCCTAGGGTTGTCCCTATTTTTTCTTCCATGATCTTTAGCGTTTTAGTCTTTATGTTTAGGTCTTTGATCCACTTGGAGTTAGTTTTTGTGCATGGTGTAAGGTATGGGTCCTGTTTCATTTTTTTTGCAAATGGATATCCAGTTATGCCAGCACCATTTGTTAAAAAGACTATCTTTTCCCCAATTAACTGACACTGGGCCTTTGTCAAATATCAGCTGCTCATACATGGATGGATTTATATCTGGGTTCTCAATTCTGTTCCATTGGTCTATGTGTCTGTTATTGTACCAGTACCAGGCTGTTTTGACTACTGTGGCTGTATAATAGGTTCTGAAATCAGGTAGAGTGAGGCCTCCCACTTTCTTCTTCTTTTTCAGTAATGCTTTGCTTATCCGGGGCTTCTTTCCCTTCCATATAAAATTGGTGATTTGTTTCTCTATCCCCTTAATATATGACATTGGAATTTGGATCGGAAGTGCGTTATATGTATAGATGGCTTTTGGTAGAATAGACATTTTTACTATGTTAAGTCTTCCTATCCATGAGCAAGGTATGTTTTTCCACTTAAGTATGTCCTTTTGAATTTCTTGTAGTAGAGCTTTGTAGTTTTCTTTGTATAGGTCTTTTACATCCTTGGTAAGATTTATTCCTAAGTATTTTATCTTCTTGGGGGCTACTGTGAATGGTATTGATTTGGTTATTTCCTCTTCGGTGTTCTTTTTGTTGCTGTAGAGGAATCCAAGTGATTTTTGTATGTTTATTTTATAACCTGAGACTCTGCCAAACTATTCTATTAGTTTCAGTAGTTTTCTGGAGGATTCCTTAGGGTTTTCTGTGTATATAATCATGTCATCTGCAAATAGTGATAACTTTACTTCTTCCTTGCCAATCCAGATACCTTTTATTTCTTTGTCTAGCCTAATTGCCCTGGCGAGGACTTCCAGCACAATGTTGAATAAGAGCGGTGATAAAGGGCATCCTTGTCTGGTTCCCGTTCTCAAGGGAAATGCTTTCAGGTTCTCTCCATTTAGAGTGATATTGTTGGCTGTTGGCTTTGCATAGATGCCCTTTATTATGTTGAGGAATTTTCCTTCAATTCATATTTTGGTAAGAGTTTTTATCATAAATGGGTGTTGAACTTTGTCAAATGCCTTTTCTGCATCAATTGATAAGATCATGTGGTGTTTATCTTTTGTTTTATTTATGTGATGGATTACATTAATGGTTTTTCTGATATTAAACCAGCCTTGCATACCTGGTATAAATCCCACTTGATCAGGGTGAATTATTTTTTTGATGTGTTGTTGGATTCTATTGGCTAGAATTTTGTTGAGGATTTTTGCATCTATGTTCATGAGGGATATAGGTCTATAATTTTCTTTTTTTGTAATGTCTTTACCTGGTTTTGGTATCAGGGAGATGGTAGCTTCATAGAATGAGTTGGGTAGTATTCCATCATTTTCTATGCCTTGAAATACCTTCAGTAGTAGTGGTGTTAAGTCTTCTCTGTCCACCCACCTTTTTATGGGTGGGTTTACTCTTTCCTTCATCCTTATTCTTCTTCCCGCTTCTCTTTTTACTCTTCTCTGTCCTCTTCCAAGAATTCTGGAGTGTGCCAAAATTAGTGCCAAGTGAAGGATGTTTTTGTTAGAGTACTGGTTATACCGTTGAAACAATGATCCAACAATAAGGTGACTTAAATAAAATAATAAGTTTTTATTTTCTCTCCAACAACTGCAGGATTGCATTGCCCACCCCAACACATGGCTTCCATCTCTGGGTTCAATGCAGCTGCTCCAGGTAGTGCCATTTCCCAGCCAGGAAGAAGAGGGAAAGAGAAGTGGAGAGCAACCTGCTCCTTGTTTAAAGATGTGATCTAGAAGTTGTACATGTTACTCTTACACCCTCCTGGCCAGATTTCATCATGTGCCCATACCTATTTGTAGGGAGGCTAGGAAATACAGCCTGTAGCACAGCATAACCCATAATCCATGGAGGACAATTAGAAGTTTCTACTGCATAGAACAAGATCATTAATCCAGAGAAATAAGTTTATTTCTCAACCTCTCAATATTTACCTAAATGTTGAGAAAAATTCCGATGTCATGAGCTAAGGCAGGAACACCCAGACCCAAATCATAGTGCATGATCTGGCTCAGGGTTTTCCCAAACTTCAGCCATTTGAGGACCATCTGCACAATTTTTTGCCACATTTATTATCCAAGTCCCAAGCAAAATCACGTCGCAACCCAATGCCAGAGGTGCACACACCCTTACTGATCTGGTTATCGTCAGTTCCACACATCGGCTCCAGATTCTCCTGACTCACTCTCCCCCTCCTGCCTTGTTTCACAAGGAAATGTACTACAGAATTAAATCCTGCAATAATCAGAGTACCTTAAAGCAGAGATTCTCAGCCCTGGCTGCACATTAGAACCACCTGGAGAGCTACCAAAATATACTGCTGCCCAGGCCTCACCTTAGACCTTCCGGGCAGTATCTCTAGGCGAGGGTTCTGGACATGTTATTTTTAAAAACTCTGAGGGGATCTGAAATGTGCAACGGGAGAGATTTAGTGCCTTAAAATTTTAAATCACTACTAAATTTCCACCAAGGACAGGAAAGGTTTGCTCCTTTCTACCTCGTAAGAGAGTGCTTTGCTTGGTCCTGGCTTAGGTGTGGGTGGCTCACCTTAAAAAACAAAAACAAGACAAAAAAACACCCCACTGCCATTAAGTCGACTCCAACTCATAGCGACCCTGTAGGGCAGAGTAGAACTGCCCCATAGGGTTTCCAAGGAGCGGCTGGTGGATTCAAACTGCTGACCTTTTGGTTAGCAGCCATAGCTCTTAACCACTGTGCCACCTAATACCACATTTATTCTCATCCTTGGTAGGGAAGGAAGGCAGGAGGGATTCCTTTTTTTCATTGGATCAAGCAAATAGAAGGTGATGTATATTTTCCCAAGGCCACTCCCTGGGTGGGGGCAAATGCACTCCACATACACCAAGTGGACTCTTGCAGAAACAGGCTCTGCGCCCTCAGCCCGCAGGGAGGGCCTGGCTCCTGGAGCCCCATTAGCCCTGACACACGGCTCAGCATTCAGGGAACATGTGAGCAGCTGTTAAGTAGAAAGGTCCATGCATGTCACCCCTTTGTTATCCCTTTCTGCGCTGTCACTCTGACAAGCTCTGCCTGACACAGGGGCATTAATTTTTCATGCCGCCCTGCCACAGACACACAGATTTGTTTGGCACGATGATAAATGAACTGCAAATGCCGCTGGATGTCCAATGCGGAGGATCTGGGGCTACAGGCCATCTCATGCTCCTGCCCCAGCTGCCTGTCCCCATGACACCTTCGGCAGCCAGTTTACGTCTGCTCTCCTGGTTCTGCGAAGGAAATGGTAACTGCCAAGGAAAGGGAATATACAATATTCTCAGCTGGTAGCAGGAAAGTTAAAAATTCACCCTCTCAACATGGTTTCCGATCTCTTGTTTATCTTCATTTGAACCATCCTGGGTAGATGTGTTTTAATTGCAAGCCACTTCCATTCTTTTTCTGGAAGCAGGCAGGGCATAAATTATAAAATAAATAAATGATTAAGAAACATCTAATTATTGTTATTAGTTTCTTACTTGAAGGTACTTTCCAAGCTGCTCCTTATTAAAGCCATTCATCAAGGAGCCGCCGTGCCCTTTCCAGAGGTGCTGCTCCCAGGACCCAGGCGAGACTCACTGCCTCACAACACGCAGTGCTTAATAAACACAGAGAATATTGATGGCCGCGAATTCCTCCCTCAGCCTGAACTCAAGTATGATGGATTGATGTTTCCTAAACGTGGTGAATATTTCTTCAGCCATTCATCAGCCCCACCACAAATACAGGCGTCAGCCTCAGCCGACGTCAGCCTCTAACTGCCTCCCCCAGAGCATACGTAGAGAGAAAAGCCCACATTTCCCACACAGGGACCTCATCAATTTTTCATGGGCTGCAGTCCCTTGACTTATTAAATATTTACAACAATGTCATTATTTACCAAACAAGCTACCAAGCTGCATCTGAGGTCCCCAGAGCAAGACTCCTGGGTGCACAGACAGATGTCCCTTAAGCTCCCTTCTTCCACTCAAGAGCCTTTCCAGTAGAGGTGGTGAGGCCCAGCAGACAGGTTTCTCTGCCTTCCTTCAGACGTGGCTCCGTAAGGTTTATCCAGGGCCAGAGGCACAGCCCCCTGTGGAGGCCACAGCAGGATGGAGCCAGGCTGCCATTGACCTGAAGATTCTCCCACTGGGGACTCACACTTGCCATTCTGGGTCATCACACTGACCTCACCGTTGCCGTGGTCTACTCTCCAAGTCAGTCTTCTCTGATGTTCTACAGCCAAGATGTTTCCAGATAAAGGCAGATTATGTATCTCCAGGCAAGAGACAAAGATTTACGGAGCACCTGTCAGTGCAGAGCTGGCTGCCTTGGATGCTAGGAATGACCCAATGCGGCAGACTCCATGGGCTGACTCTCAACAGTCAATCTCCCAAGGGGCTTCTGTGGTAGAGCACACCCACTCCCCAACACTGACTCAAAATACCAAAACTCACCCTGCTGTCCTTGCAACATGGCCATAGGCAGGTGATCTGATCCTGGCCGATGGGATCTGAGGGAAGGTGTTCAGGGAGCAGGGGAGGTTCTGGAACATACTTTCCTCTCTTGTCAAAAGAGACCTAGGCAGAGGCCCTGTCTTCCTCAGCTGGGTGTGGTCATGTTTACAGATCTGTGGCAGCCACTGAAGGCTAAATCTGAGGACAAAGGCCAGCATGCTGAGAATGGCAGAAAGAAGAATAAGAAGGGCCTTGGCCCTTGAGGATGGGAGGCTTGGGTGGTGTAAACGTTAAGACAAAGCTGCTAACTCAAAGGTTGGAGGTTTCAGTCCACCAGCGGTGCCTTGAAAGAAAGGCCTGGTGACCTAATTCAGAAAAATCAACACTGAAAACCCTACGGAGCATAGTTCCACTCTAACACACATGGGGTCACCATGAGTCAGAGTTGACTCAATGGCAATTTCTTTGGTTCTTGATGATACTGTGGAGACATTGAGCCAATCCCAGCAACTGCCTTGCCTCAGGACTTCTTGTTATGTGAGCTTCTAAAAATGGCTTTCTTTCACCATTAGAATACCACACTAATAAAAATTGCTGCAGGCAAGATCCATTGATGGATGCTAAAATTAGTGGGTCAAAGTTTGAAGAGAGGCAGGATGTTTGCATGGCCTAAAAGTATCTCCCCCAAGATACCTATTAACTGCAAAGGAGAAAATAGTAGTTTTAAAATGGAGAAACCCAGCAGATACCACCTTAACCAAGTGATCAAGGTTAACATCACCAGTGATAAGACATCAATGTCACACATGCCCTACGAAGCACTGAGAAGGGCTCATTGCTTCTGTGGTGTTCTTGCTCAAATATGCATAACTTCCATCTCATCAGGAGAAAACAGCAAACTGAAATTGAGAGACAAACTATAAAAACTGTCAGTGTTCTTCAAAAGTGTCAAGGTCATGGGAGACAATGAAAGACTGAGGAACTGTCACAGGTTGGAGACTAAGGAGACATGACAAATGTAATGTGGGATCCTGAACTAGATCTTGAAAGAGAAAAAAAGACAACAGTGGAAAAACTAAAGAAATCCAAAAGACTGTAGCTTAGTTAACAGTATGGTACCAATGTTAACTTTGGTAATTGTGCTGTGCTTACACGAGATGGTGGTATCAAGGAAAGATGGGTAAAGGGTATGTGGGAATTCTCTGAATCATTTTTGCAACTTTTCTGTAAGTCTAAAAAAAAATTTTAAGTTAAAAAAAAACCAAGGAGGCTGTTCTAAATTCTGATAACAAAAAGTTGAAATTTCTTCACTTCCTGGATTTACTGCAGTAAAAATTATTCAGGGATTACAAAAAGGATTTATACAACCTAGAAGGAATCCCCTTACTAAAAGCAGTTGTATATGTTGATTATTCAATTTACCTGTTTAACACAGTAGAGGAGATTGGAGTAAAAGTGTAAAAAAACACAAGCTTTGAACTCAACACCTACTACTTATGACCTGTGTAACTTTTAGGTAAGTTATTTATTCTTTCTGAGCCTCAGTCTGCATATGGGTAAAACTGAAATAATAAGACTTAATTTGGTTGGATATGCTGTTCCTTATAACTGAAAGCATCCAAAATGGCACACATAGCGAGACAGACAGACGAAAGGCTCTACTTTCATAGTAACTACATTCTGGTGGGGAACTTAGAAGATAAACTAGTGAACAAATAAGAATTTCAGAGAATGAGTAGCGCTATGAAAATAGAATAGGGTAATGGAGAGTAAGATTAGATATGGCAGTGCAGGAGGGACATTCTGAGGTCCCATTTGAGATGGGATCTGCATGATGAGAGAGAATTTGCCATATGAACATCTAGGGGAAGAGCATTTCTGGCAGAGGAAGTGCCAAAACCCTGTGTTCAAGAAACCAAAAGATGGCTTTTGTGCCTGAAGTGTTTAAGAGTGATTAACATGGGGCTGGAGAAGAAGGCAAATTAAGAGGTTGGTGCAGGAGCCCAGTCAAAAGATCGTGGTGACTTGGACTCAGGTGTTGTCAGTAGAGAGAAAGAGAAGTGGGCAGGTTTAGGATATATTGTTGAAGTTGAGCAATCTGAACTGGGCTTGCGAATCAATGGATTCAATGTCAGAAGGGATCTAAGGGAAAGGGCAGAGTCAAGGATGGATTCTCAGTTTCTGGCTTGAGTAACTGTGATGGATGGTGATGCCATTTACTGAGATAGTAAGGCTGGGGTATGCAGAGGGCGTGGGGACTCAAGCATGCTTTGGTGTGTATCTTCATACTGTTTTGATACCTATACGTCTGTACCTTTGTTAATTTCTGCCAGGAAGCTAGTCCCTGCTAATGTCAATTATTATTATTATTACCTTCTGGAAGGTAAGCTCCACTTGGGAAAGCTTTTTTTTTTTTTTTTTTTGTCTTATTTACCAATGTACCCCAAGTCCAAGTCTCAGACCGGTGCTTGGTGCATTTTAGGTGCACCACAAAAAAATTATGGAATGAATTACCAATCTTATGTGGAATGAACCATAGGTAGGTCGAGTCTTATAAAAACTACAGCCCAGTTTTGAGTCAATCCAGTCCCAAGCTGCCTACCAGGGAACTGATAAATCCTCTCTGGAGGAAGATGCCATTACAGAGAGCCTCTACAATTTTTCCTGTATACTGTGTAGCATTAATCAAAAAGCATACCAAGAAGCAGAATCAAAAGAGTTAAAAAAAAAAGGAAAAACACCAGAATAGAAAGTGATGATAGGTGATCAGATACTGTTATCAGACACAGGCTTTAAAATAACCAATCAGTATAAGAAATAGATGACAAAATGGAGACTTTCACCAAAATCTAGAATATATAGAAAGGATCCAGTGGAATTTCTAGAACTAAAAAGCACACAATCACTACAATTAAGATCACACTTAGATGTATTTAATACCTAGGGTTGCCAGGTGTAGCAAAGAAAAATACAGCATGTCCAGTTAATTCGAATTTCAGAGAAATAATTTTTTTTTTTTATGCCCTCACAGAATTTTACAGGCTTCTCAACAGATGCAATGAAAGCCAGAAGACCATGGAAATAATTATGAAACAAAATAACTACCAACCTAGAATTCTATTCCCAGTAAAAACATCCTTCAAAAAGGGTGATTGTTGAACAATATGATAAACATAATTAGCGTCACTTAACTGTATATGTGAAGATTGTTGAAATGTCATATGCTTTGTTACTTGATACAATTAAAAAAACGTGAAGGCAAATAAAGGCAATGTTTTGGATATACTTATTCCAAAACATTATTCACTGTTTATCAAAAATTCAAATTTAACTGAACATTTTGTATTTTATCTTGCAAGCCTAGACATACCTGAAAAGAGGATTAAGTTCTGTAGAAAATATCCAGAGTGAAGTATGGAGATCAAAAGGAATGGAAAATACAAAGGGTGAATAAGAGACATTTGAGACATGGTGAAATGGTCTAAAATAAACAAACTTGAGAGTCCTAGAAGAGGATAAAAATATGGATCAGGAAAAATATTTAAAGAGATAATGGCTAGGAAAGTAGCCCTGGAGGTGCATTGGTTAAGTGCTCAACTACTAACAGAAAAGTCAATGGTTTGAACCCACCAATAGCTGGCGTTGCAGGAGAAGGATCTGGTGAACTCTCCTGTAAAGATTACAGCCAAGAAAATCATACAGGGCAGTTCTACTCCGTCACATGGGGCCTCTATGAGTTGGATCAACTCAACGGCACCCAACAACAATGGCTGGGAAGTTTCCAAGTCTGATTCAGGAAAACAAACAAAACACACATTAAAAACAAAACAAAAAAAAGCATTGCTGTCAAGTTGATTCTGACTCATAGCAACCCTACAGGACCGAGCAGAACTGCCCATAGGCCTTCCAAGACTGTAAATCTTTACAGAAGCAGACTGCCACATCTTTCTCCCATGGAGCGGCTGGTGGGTTCTAACCACTGACATTTTGGTTAGTAGCCAAGCTCTTTGACCACTACGCCACCAGGGCTCCTATGAAACACACACAGGCCTATCATAGTAAAACTGATGAAAAACAAAGAGAAACTTTTTCAAAACATTCAGAGGGGGAAAAAAAATACTACTTTCAAATGAACAGGAATAAGACTAATTGCTGACTTTCCAGCAAAAACAATGAAAGCCAGAAGACCATGAAATGGTTACGAAACAAAATAACAACCAACCTAAAATTCTATTCCCAGTGGAAATATCTTTCAAAAGTGAAAGCAAAATAGAGGCATTTCCAATCAAATAAAAACTAAGAGAATGCATCATTAGGTTTAAAAAAGAAATACTGAACAGAGTTCTTCAGGAAGAAGGAAAATGACCCCAGACAGAAACACTGAAATATAGAAAGGAACGAAGAGCAACAAAAAGTAAATACATCAGTGAGTCTCAATGAATATTGACTGTGCAACATTAATAATGTTATATGACATTACGTATAGAATGCACAACAGCAAATAGCAGATACGCTAAATGGAATTAAAGTGTTCTAAAGGTCTAACCAGAAAAACCAAACCCGTTGCCACTGAGTCAATTCCAACTCACAGTGACCCTACAGGACAGAGTAGAACTGCCCCATAGGGTTTTCCAAGGAATACCGGGTGGATGTGAACTGCTGGCCTTTTGGTTAGCAGCTGTAGCACTTAACCACTATGCCACCAGGGCTTCCTCTAAGAGTCTTGAGGGGCAAAAATTACTAATTTTCATTAAACTCTGATAAATCAAGAATGCATATTAAAATCACAAGGATAACCACTAAAAGAAGAGTAAAAGGATGAATAAGAAGCTAAGTAGAAAAGTGAATTAAAACATACATAATTGATCTAAGGAAACCCTGGCGACATAGTTGTTAAAAGCTACAACTACTAACCAAAACGTTGGTAGTTGATCTCTAAAAGACAGGTGATTAAGAAGAAAAAACATAAAACAGATGGAAGAAATAGAAAAGAAACAGTAAGATAGTAAAATAAGCCAAATTCATCAGTAATTATATTGTTGTCAGATGTCCTCAAGTCAGCCCAACGCAGGGTGATCCCATGTGTTACATAGTAGAACTGCTCCATAGGGTTTTCTTGGCTGTAATCTTTATGGAAGCAGATTGCCAACCCTTTCTTCCATGGAGCCACTGGGTAGGTTCGAACCATCAACCTTCAGGTTAGCAGCCAGTCACAAACTGATTCGGGATTCAGGCTCCGTTGTAAATAAACCAAACCAAACCCACTGCCATTGAGTCGATTCCAACTCATAGCGACCGTATAGGACAGAGCAGAACTGCCCCATAGAGTTTCCAAGGAGCGCCTGGCTGATTCGAACTGCCAACCTTTTGGTTAGCAGCCGTAGCACTTAACCACTATGCCACCAGGGTTTCCCCCGTGTAAATATATTAATGTAAATAAACTACGTGCCCCAATTAAGGTTCACAAAGATCATTTGATAGTGTTACCTGCACGTTACAGGGAATTCAAGACATAGAAAAGTAACTTGCCCAATGTTGTCTGGCTAACAAGTCCTGGTACCAGGATTAAAACCTAGCAGTCAGCCTCAGGTGGCTGAGCATGTCACCTGTCCTGGCACCCCTCTCCTGTCTGCCCAGCATAGCCGGAGATCAGCCCTTCCACAGACTGCACCCAGATCCCTGCAATAAGCTCCTAAACAGGACTCTGTGGTGCCACACTGTTGCCATGGTGACCATGCTAAGGCTCAAACTGGATCTCATCTCTCCCCTAAATTAAAACCTTTTCTCGCATTCTCTTTTACTCCAGAACAAATTCAGCAGGTTATAAAAGGTCCTTCTCCATGAGGTCTCTGCCTTCCTGCCATATGTTCCAGGAAGTTGAACTCCTCGACCTCCCAGAAAGCGCAAGCAGCTCCCCCTGCCTGGAATGTGCACATTATGCTCCCATGCCCCCTCTTCCCAGGAGGGTCAGCCCCTCCTCTTATCACTATTGTTGTTATCAACAGTGCCATCCACTGAGCACTTTCTCTGTGCCTGGCACTGTGCTGAACCCTCACAACTCCATGACGCAAGTACTACTGCTCTCCGCCTTTTAGATGGGAAAGCAGACTCAGAACAGTTATTACCCAAGTAAATCCATTAATCCAGTTAATAAATGTTTACTAACTACTGGAGCCCTGGTGGCACACTGGCTAACAGCTCAGCTGCTAACCAAAAGGTCGCCAATTCAAAGCCATCAGCTGCTCCTTGGAAATGCTTTGGGGCAGTTCTACTCTGTCCTGTAGGGTCACTATGAGTCAGAATTGACTTGACAGTAACTCCCCCCCCCCCCCCCAGTAACTACTATGTGACTGGCACTCTCTTAGTGCTGGGAAAAGCAGGGAACAGAACAGGCAAAAATCCCTGCTCTCTCATGTGAGGTCACCTGGGGTGGGGGGACAGAGATTACAAATGGTGATGTTATGAAGCAAAATAAAGTGGGGAGAAGGGAAAGTATGAGGTGGGTTGCAGCATCTTCAAAGGTGGTCAGGGAAGGCCTCACTGAGGTGATATCTCAATAAAGATGTAAATGAGGTAAGGGAATGCGTCATACGGGCACCTCAGAAAAAACATTCTATGCAGAACAAGAAGTGGGGCAGAAATGTGGCCAACGCGATGTGGGCGCTAATGGGACAGCGATGAGTAACTGGTGATACCAGCAATTTGTTAAGTTACCTATTAACCAACTTGACCCAACTATACAGTGAGCTTCTCAGGGACGCCGCCATGTCCTCAGCATTTAGGCACATAGGAGGCATTGCTAAATGAAGGCACTTGGAGCTCAGTTTTCGCTAAGTGGCACCTTTCCCACCACAACCTTTAATGCATTTGGAAACCTGAGGCCTGCCCCTCCATCCTCAGTCCACACAGCACAATCCTCCTGGGCCTTCCATTCCCCACTTTTTGAGGGAAAGACGAATCTGACGCCCTCACCACTGAACCCCTGGACCCGACTCTGTATACTATGGGCCTCTATGAGAGCTGCACAATGAGACGGGCTGGAGTGCATATGCTTGGTTACTGAGGTACCTCCTGCCCCACTCTGGAGCCTTCTCATGGTTCCTGGACAGCATGGGGTCAACCAATTCCACCAGAACTGCCTACATCCCGCAGGTGAAACACCCACCTGACATCACTTAGGTAAGGCTGGGAGGGCGAGGAGTTGGGACCTGGTGAGCCACATAGCATCACAGCCACCATATAAGGTTATTCAGGTTGTACACTATGAAAGGGTGCCACATCTGACCTAACCTCCCAGGTGGAAGTTCATTGTGGGCACACCAGAGACTAGACTGATTAGTGGCTGGGAGAGGCTATTCTGACTACAAGCACTGTAGCCTCACCTGAGCCATCTTCCCACTCTCCTCAAGAATAATTAAGCAGTTATAAATCCAAAGAGCAAGAAGTCAAATTAACATCACACCTCTGAATGTTCTAAGAAGTGGAGTGCAAGGCCATTGGGTTATACAGCATAGTGTACAAACATCACTGAGTGAGAGCCCTTGTCCTGTGTAGCAAATGTTGGCAGAGAGTGAAAAACACAGCTAAGACCAGACCAAACCAAGCCTAAATTCCAGAGGGTTCCACAAGAGGTAGAACCAGCCCATTCCAGAGAGGTGAAGTCCACCAGATGACCCGTGGGGAGGAGCCTGTGGAAGGGAGCCTGGCAGCAAAGAGGAAAACAAACACCCACCTGCGAGAACTCGGGGAGGAGAGAGAGGGGCAGTAGGGGTAAGGGGATAAGTGGCGGAAGGCACATCCTGCTGAGTTACAGTGGCCTAGAGTCACTCGCTGGGCAGTTCAACCCACAGGAACACAAGGTTCAAGGCAAGGGGCTTTCTCATGCCTTTGCTTCCTCAGGAAGATTTAGAGGTGGGAACAGTGTTCAGAGAGGTATAAAACGATTCAAATATTTGAAAATAATCTTCCAAATTCTAAGGAGACAGACAAAATAGCTCTTAAATATTTTTATAACTATTAATGTTTTTTATGACATGTGAACACTTTCAGGCATAATGAAGCTTCTTACGTAACTAGTGTACTACCTGGTTAAATGCTTTTTAATAGAGCCCAGAACAAAATTCTACCATTTAAAAAGAGAGACATTTTTAAGTGCTGCGCCTTGGACCGTATGACATGTGGTTCACATGCATCCTTGGTTAGGAACAGTCTCCCTGCCCTAACCTTAAACCGTAAAGCTGAGCTTTAGGAAAACAAGATCTGCTCTCAGATCTGAATTCCGGTTTCTGGGAACAAATGATGGCGGGTGGTACTCGGCTAAACTGAAACCCCTGCTCGCCATCGCCGATACCGCACTCCTCAACTCACAGTCATAAGCACTTCCACACTCAGAGAGGCTAAGAACAAGCACACTGGGCTTTTAAAGTGACACTTGATAATGACAGAGACCTTTATCGCCCCCAGGTGGCCGTAAGTGGCGTGGCATCCTTCAGAGGGAGTCCTGTGCCGAGCAGCAGTAAAGACGGTTGGAAAAGTTTCACCGGAATGGGATGGTGGTTGAAAATGAAGACACAAAACACCAGGATAAAGAGATTACTATTTCTTCCCATTATAAAGTCTGGCAGAAGGGGGAAACAGAGTGAAATGTTCAAAGTGCTCTGGAGGTGAGTCATAACATGAGTTCTTATCCAGTGCTAAAACCCAGGACAAATTGTCTTTTATTTGCCATGGAGGAAATGGGAATGATAATACCTGATTGTGAAAATAAATAAGCATGGATGTGATTTTTTGTTTTAAAGTTTTACATATAGAGTATCTTGCTTTTTTAACAACGATACTTTAAAGTACTTGGCATAGATCGATCTGGTACAAATATGTTGCTATTATTAGTCAACACCAAAGAGCGGCTGGCATGAGGGAGATAAGAGGAATATGGCTTGAAGAGGGCATCATGTAATAAATTTATTATATTTTGTTACATTTCCACTTTTCTCTTAGTTCCAACTGTATACTATATAATCAACTGCTGTTTCAGAAATAAAACATTTTCAACACAAAAATATAAATTCTGCTTATTAAAAGTGCATACACATGAATGAGAAAACATACAAATAAATAACAGAAGTCAAGGATACATCTCATGCACTTGTTCTAAAATAACTTAAAATGTATGATACACTTTTTTTCCAGCCTCACAGAAAGACATCCTGCCTTCCATATCACTGCGCAACTGAAGAAGGAAATGATCCAGAAATCACTAGCGGTGGTGCGTGAACAACAGCAAAGCATCTTGGGTACAGTGATACGACATGCAGCTTTTAAGACGACTACAGAAATTCCAGTGTAGAAACTGAAGAGTTCAATCAGGAAACCGTTCTTGTAAGGGGGCTTGAATTTCATTTTAACCAGTGTTGAGAGGCACAGTTGGTGAGCAAACCTATAGGGAACATGAATGCGTATTCCAAAGGCCCTCAAAGAGAACTTCAACTTGCAAAATACTGTACTGCCTTCTGATTTGCTCTAATGACCATGCTGTTTAGAATAGCACCTAGGAAAACTTCATGTTGTGTTTTCACGATTGCAACAGATACCACCACTCAGCGTGGCCTTCGTAAAGGAGCATCTCCAACTTGGATTCTTATATCTTTATTCCTTAAAACGTTGAAAATGCCAGGTAAGTTGTGTTACTTTTTTTTTTTTTCTGTAGGCAGCATAATTTCTCAAACCACCAAGAAGCACAGCAGAATATTCTGAAGATGTTGTAGCCCATTCAGCTCACCACAGATTAAAACTCTCATTTGCCTCTATCCAAACCAAACCACACCAACCCCATTGCTGTCGAATCAATTCTGACTCAGAGTGACCCTACAGGACAGAGCAGAACTGCCCTATAGCGTTTCCAAGGAGTGCCTGGTGGATCTGAAGTGCTGACCTTCTGGTTAGCAGCCGTAGCTCTTAACCACTAGGCCACTGTGGTTTCCTATTTGCCTCTATAGGTTACATATATTGCCAAATTCTTGGATGAGTATAATTTGATTTTTAAAAATTGCATGAAAAAAAAGCAACGAGGGTTAGCAAAAGAAAAAAGACTCCCAATAAAATTCTTCACACTCATTTTTAAAATTAAAAACAATTCCTGAAACTATATTGTGGATAAGAACTCTAGCCGAGAATGGGCTGAACAGGAAGGTCAGTGGCAGCCTGGGGTTTGCTACGGAACAGCACTTCCTAATTCATGTGTAATGACTACATAACAGCAATCATTCTATCAAAAGCAGAGACAGGTTTTTCAAGGCTATAAATGTTGTCTATTTTATTCTTCAGCATTTTCAAACTCAGAGTGACTTCCCTACTCCCCTTTAGGTCTCGCCAGCTCTGGAATCCAGGGAAAGGGGTCTGGGGGAGCATGTATATCCCATGGAGTATCCTGCCTACTCCAACAAACTGAGACTACCAGTTCCCACCAGACTGGCAAGTGCTGGGCCACCCACAAATGTTCCAAGCTCCCAAACTGGGCCTGGGATAAGAAAGGCCCATATTTCAAATAGGAGGTTGCTATCAGTGGTTGCCAATCTTTTTTTTACCCCCTCTCCAAATGACTGAAGAATCTTACTTGCGCGTGAGTATACTTCACATGGCAGTGATTCTCACCATAAATCTCAGCAAGGGGATTGTATCACAGTGGTTATCAATTCTGACTGCACATTAGAAACGCCTAGGAGCTTAAAATATATGGTTACTACTTGGCCCCACCCCTCACTACTTAGATCAAAAGCTTGAGAATGGGGCCCAGGCGCTGTATTTTTTCAAGTTCCCAAGATGGTTCTACTGAATGTTGGGTACCAGCATCTCAGATGAGTCTTTCGGAAGAGGCTTATCAGAATCTTGGGAAGAATACGTGTGTGATTTGAAAAAGCTTCCCAAGTCTGCTATGGATCCCCCTTCTCCCCAAAGTTGGGAAACACTGGCTTTAAATGAACATGAGTTGGGTCTAGAACCTAATGCACTACCAGAAATTCCACAGGCTTAGGCGTATTATGGCCAGTGGCTGGGAAGCTCCAAAGCTTTCTAAAACTGCTCGAGTCTTTACAAAAGCGTTTGAAAATTGTTAGCACGATTAGAAGCCACACTCTTTCCTTGTGACCACAATAGAACCCTAGAAGATATAAAAAAATTAAAATCTATAGAAAATGGCAGGTTTTTCATAGAAGAAAATACTTTAGGAAAGTGTTCAGGCTAAATACAGTATAGAAACCAGTGTGTGTTCAACATATCCAATTCTACTTCTGCCTGCAAAATACTTAATATTTTACACACAATCTCGCCAATGAGGAAAAAAATTTGGCAAAGAGAAACAACATGTGCAAAGCAAAACAAGAAATCACATTCATGCTCTTCTGGGTTGATGCTGAAGCCACATGTAAAAAATTACGAATTCAAAAATAGAGCTCCATGATCTGAGAGTTGCCTTTTTTAAAAAACTTACATTTAGTGCAGTCTATATATTTTCAATGAGTTGCTTGCATAGATAGTAAGAGCATGCTTTCTGGATAAGACGGAGGCCATGCAAAACTGTTTTCATTACCCGGGAAAAAAAATGATTAGTCACGCTCAAAATGGAGCTGCAAAAACAAACACTCAGGAGTTGATGGAAAGGTGCTGTGAGACAGTGAATTTTCATTTAAATAAAAGCACTGGGTTTCCCCCTAAAGTACGTAGTCAGGTCTGGCAATAATACACCCTTTATGAAATTAAAAAGACAAAGCAGAGTAACAGCTCCTTTTTGTGTTCATGTGTATGATATAGGCACTAGTTTGTCAGCAAACTTTGCTGTTCTCAACTCCAAATAATACAAAGTTCAATGGGCCTCAGAGAAGATCTGTTTTATTGAAACTGTGCTTATAATTTGCATACTATCCCCAAAATCCAACCCAGAAACACTAATTATCTCTGCGTCCGATAATTATAATAGCCTCCACAGGAAATGATAACTTCAGCTGTTTAGTAATTCGTCAGAATGCAATGTAAAGGCAGATGTCAATCTACTTTTAAAAACACATTTATTTGAAATAAATGAGCTTTGTTTGCAGCTCTTCTTGGCTCCGTTTTTCCTAAAGGCAGCCACTACTGTTCCCTTTACACACTGTATTTTTTCCATGATGGTTATTTTAGAGGGATGACAACTTGTCTTCCCATCTCCCCCCCGCCCCAAAAAAATCCCCACATTCATCTCATACAAACTTGGATGACCAAATTCTAATGTAAATTGACTATCTAATGGATTTTCAACCCCTAAGTAGTAGAGACAGCTCAGTCTGAAAAAGTGGATGAACAAGTAAAATGTCTCCAAAGATGAAGGGCACTTTTGGTTTCAGAACAGAACAGATTTGTTCCAGAGGACCACAAGCCTTAGCTGATTCACCAGAATCCACTGAATCCTTTTGTTCAGGAAGACTGTCATTCCATTCAGGACATCACCAGTGTCCCCTGGTCCAGAGGCTGTGCTCCCAGTGCTTCTTAAAAAGCTTTCAGTTTGCCTTTACAGGCAAAGCAGGCCCTCCACGAAGGTTTGCAGAATGAATGAATGAATGATTACAAGAGTTTTAAGGCAGCCTCACGATTATAATATTTTACCATACCAAAAATACTCCCAGATCCATTTCTACCAGTCCAGCATATTACTACTTACTTTCAGTTAGGCTGCTTTTAGGATGAGGAAATACAAAAGGGTAGGAGATGGTCTATGATGCCATGAAGCTTCACGGTTTTACTTTGTGCTTCCACATTCTACAAGGGATTACAAAGGCAAGGTGTAGGGCTGCCTTAAGGAATGACACAGCCTCAGCCTGCTGGATGTCTACAGGAAGAGAAATCAAGAATGAAAAACCTTTAAAAACCCGACAGACGTTACAGATGCGACACCACTGGTAGTTACTGTTTTGTGCCTACCAGGAAACAGTTGCCCGAACCAGGCAAACCTGGTTGTCACCCATAAACCCAGTCCTACCATCCTTAACAGATGACTTTTAACCCCAGAACACATACATGCTCGCTGTGCCAAGTATCACCAGGAAAACAAAAAGCAGGCACCAAGCCCCTGACTCCTACCAAGAAACTGAACCGACTAATAATTTTCCTATAAGATACTATATACTTCAACGGGCACCTCCAACCTTTGGGTCAAAATATTCTTTTCTGCAGCTGAAAGCTGTACCTAGTAGTTAGGGATGATGAAATTTTCATTGCTTACTAATCAGAGAAAGATAATAACTTAAAGATGCCTAGACAGTGCCATAATAAGTCCTGATCTTTTTCTATTTAATTATATTTGGAACAAGAACTCCATAGGCAGACAGATATGAGAGACTGAAACTTCATTTCTAAGATCCCAGGGGAAATTAAAGGGGCTTGTGGAGATGTTTTCCAAGACTAGCCATAACGGTAAAACCATTCCTACAGGACTCAGGAATAAAAACTACCCTTAACCACTGTGACAACAGAGCTTTCAGGTTCGAACCTCTGCTGAGAATTTGCATTTCTAACAAGTTCCCTGCTGAGAATTTGCACTTCAGCCCCAGATATACCGAATCAGGACCTACAGTTTAACAAGATCCCCAGGTGATTCTTAAGTATAACTTCCTGGGAACTTGTTAGAAATGCAAATTCTCAGCAGGGAACTTGTTAGAAACGCAAATTCTCAGCAGGGGTTCGAACCAGAAAGAACCGGGTTCAAGGCCCTGTGTGAAAATGAAACTGGTTTCCATTAATGCTTAACTGATTATAGCAAAAAAAAGAAGTGCTATTAAAATGCTTTGTCCAATCAAGCTATAATTCTAAGACTGTTTCAGATTCAGACAGGAGATTTCAAATGAGATCTACCTATTAAAAAAAGATGAGAGGATCAAATCAGACAAACACTCTATTCCTGATATTGTCAATCCCCACACACGGTCCATCTTTTTCAGGAAATAAACACGGTATGAAAGGAGACTAGGAGAGGCTAACCGCAGCCGGGATGTGAACGTGCCACTGGAAGCACTAAGAGCACTGAAGACGGTCATCCAGCAGTCACACTATGGCAGAGGAGAGGAGAACTGCTCTGGGCTTCCAGACGTCTGTACAGTCCAACGGGGAAACCTAGTGAAGTGGTGAGTACAGGACAGACAGCATCAGGCAACAGGCTCAGGTTAAATGAATTACCTTGAACACTATGGTAACTTCCACAAGGCTGAATATGTAAGTCTTAAATATCGCAAGGGTGTAACACTGCAGCTACCCTAACATAAATGGTCTCCAGACTTGCCAGTTACCTGCTAATGCTCAAATTAGCAGCAAAATAAAGTTAAGTAACCCATTGGAAACATTTCCCAAGAGGTATTCATGAAAATAATAATAATAAACAAGAAAAGGCAGTGCAGAATTCATAGCTATGCATGTACTATATTCTAGTTACTTCATACACAGCAATACTGAAAAGGAAAATTATAAATGGATCTGTGCACCAAGAGTTCAGGAAGAACTTGGAAGAGTCTATGACTGAAAAAAAAAAAAAAAGTTAACATTTGAAAGCATCTAACTTAGCATGCTGTGTTTCATGACAAAGTGACAAATGCTATTCAAGGGGAACCAGGACCTTGACTCGCTTGACATTAAAAAAAAAAGAGGGAAGAAAAAAAAAACACTAAAAATTGAGCAGGAAAGCATTGCCAGGATACTTTCAAAATGCTTGAAAGACTATGTATGTCTTCTTTGTTGTTGTTAGGTGCCATCGAGTCGATGCCAACTCATAGGGAACCTACATACAACAGAATAAAACACTACTTGGTCCTGCACCGTCCTCACAATCATTGTTACGCTTAAGCCCATTGTTGCAGCGGCTGTGTCAGTTCATCTCATTGAGGGGCTTCCTCTTTTTTGCTGACCCTCTAGTTTACCAAGCATGATGTCCTCCTCCAGGGACTGACCCCTCCTGACAACATGTCCAGAGTATGTGAGATGTAGTCTTGCCACCCTTGCTTCTAAGGAGCATTCTGTGCCTTGTTTATGTGTGAGATTTCTATGAAATTCACTTTTTTCCTAAACGAGAAACGCAATTTGCACTGACCACTGCCAGATGGCACACACTCCAATCCTGCCTGTGAGTTCTGGGGGCGAGATTAAATCTTCAGTACGAAGAATAAGTGAGTTACTGAGAAGCAGTCATAACTAGGACTGACAGGCAGGCTCCGAAGTGCACATGTAATACTTTGTCACACACTGCTTCAACATGCCATCAGTGATCTGGCATTAGACAACGCTGTTCCTCTCCAAGTCACAGGACAAGGACGCGTGAGCATGCAAAACGCAGGGTAGCCTGGAGCTTTCAATGTTTAACGTACAAAAAAAAGCAACACCAGAGAAGGAATGTGGTACAGATTCACGCATCCAGCTCAGAATCCATTTTTTTCCCAGGGATCTTTCAAAGGTGTAAACTGCTTTACTACATTTCAAAATCCCCATGGCCTTGGCTAGCAAATTTAGAAGGGAAAATTTAACTACTATTGACTGGTTTCTGGCTATCCAATTTGCCACCTCCTTTAGGGCATATCCTAAGAGCCAAGACAGCTTACGGTCCACACATCTTTGCAGATATGAAGGTAGTGAAAGGCTTCGTTTCTGCCTCTAACATTTCTATCTGTGGCAGTAGGAGAAATGACACGGTCACCCACCTGTCACCTTCTTCTTTAATCTATTCACTGATGCGCATCTGCCCTAGACTAGCTGAGGAAATACCTGAGAAACATTAGTGTTAAAATATTGCCCTTTACAAAGACTGGTAGATGGGGCGAAAGTGCAGAAAGCAACAGTTTTCCCTCAGTTTGTTATCACAGTTTTTAGAGTTCCTGGTGCCACACGATAATCCGCAGCGAAGACAAATCCTGCTCAGATGAAACCCAAGCCAAGTAACTCCTCCTTCTGCAGAGCACACTGATGATAGCTTAACTGGTTCACAGGTTTCAAAACCCTAGTGTCCGACAAAAGTCATTAGAGTTCTCTAGAAAGAAGTATGTACAGCTGCTAAAGGGACTGTCCAGGGTATCGTCTATAACTATTCCAGTTAGCTTGGTATCAACGCTTTGCCTACGGCTGTTATTTGGTTCAATGGCAGAGTAAGGCGCTGCTTTTAACAATTCACAATTGAGTTCTCCTTACACACGCGCACGCACACACGCACCCACACCAGGCACATGACCTAAAAAATACAAAAGCATAGAGGGCTTTGGTGGGAGGAGAAGGGTTTAAATAAATATTTTTACAGATAAAACACTGGGATTGCAGAAATATCACTGAGGTTTTTGAGAAGGCCGTGCAGAGGTTGGCATGCTAGCAGATAATTTTGAGGATTTCTCAGCAGACTGCCTGCCACCTGGAGACGCGGGAACACCAGAGTCTAGCTGGGAAGACTTGGATTTGCGAGTGGACAGCAGGGAATGTTTGGCCAAAGCGGGGTCCTTAGAGACAAGCTGCTCTTTTCCAACTGGATTTGCACTGGGCTGCTGGGAACCCGGAGGTTGGTGACCCTTCTCCGACTTCTCGTCCGCTGCACCCTTACAGGCCAACTTGACAGAGCTCCCGCCGGCCTTTTTGGAGAGCAAGGTTGTCTTGCCAAGGTCAGTCGACCGCCGGGTCTCCTTCTGTCGCAAGGCTGATTTGAAGAAGGACAGCCCCTTGTCCTCAGATTTGCTGTCCCTCTTCAGACCAGACTTCATGCTCATGCTGGGGGACCGCAGGCTGGCCATGGAGGAGCTCCTGACATGCTTGCTATCCCCTCTGCCCTCCCCCACCCTGGCCTGACCCATCCAAGGGGAGTTGGGTTTGGAGGTGGAGGTGATGCCTGCCCTGTCAGAGCCCAGGCTTTGTCTGGAGCCCTCTCTACTTAAGCTTCTGTCTGAAGTCCTGCTCTTCCCGGGAGGGCAGGGCCCCCTTGTGGCAGCGCCCGAGGCTTTTTTGGCAGATGTGGAAGCAGTGTAGGCTAGGGAAGAGGCTGACTTCTGCTTCTGTGGTGAAGGAGAGGACACAGTGTCCCGGGATTTAGGGGATGACTCTTTTTTGGGTTGGCCAGGGACAGGGGATGAATGACGCCCACTGGCCCTAGAAGAAGAATCTGCTTTGCTCCGGGAGCGCGAGGGCTTTATAGAAACTTTTACAGGAACAGGAGACGAAGGAGATGTACTGGAAAGAGATGATTCCTGGCTTGCCAAGACTGGTCTCCCCTTCCGCAAGCTTTTATCTGGCTCAGAAGTGCCTTTGGAGCTGGGGGATCTCTTGGTTGTGCTCTCTGGTTTCTTTGAGAGTGAGCCAGGGTGGCTTGGAGGTTTCACCTCTTTGACTGGAGAGCTGTCTACAGAATCGCTCTGATCCACATAAGCAATCTGGTTATTGTTATCAAACGGATCAGAGACAGGGGGCAGGCAACTCCCTTGTGCTGAGTTTTTGCTCTGTGCATCTACAAGACTGGAGTTCAATTTCCGGATGTCTGATACATCTTTGAACACACCTTCCATGACAGCCAGAGGGGCTCGGCCCACGGCCTTGTGCTCACGTCGACTGTGACTATCGCCTGCTTCCTGGTAACTGCTAGAAAGGTTTCTCAAGCTACCAAAGCAAGAGATGGAGACCTTGTCATCCACTGCCTCCCCAATCTTCTCCAGGGTGGAGGCAGAGGTATGAATTGGAGAGTCCCCTGAGAATCGGGAAGGAGAATTGGAGCGCATCTGCAGCTTAGCAGACAAGGACCAAGAAGGTCTCATGCAACTTTCATGGATGGCCAAGGGGCTGGTGACAGAAGATCTGGACGACAAGCTTTGACGCTGGACACTTCTCACAAATGGTCGAGTTGAGAATCCTCCTGAATGCAACAAAGAGAATACCATTAAGCTAAACCAACAAAAAAGTTCTAATAAATCTTAAGGTGCTGAAGATGGAAGGAAGGCAAGCCTTGTGGAATGGCAGGAGCAGGACCTTCAGAGTCAGCATGTCTGGGGTCCAGTCATGGCTCTGTCATGGACTAGCCACGAGACTTTAACTTTTCTCAGCCTCAGTTCCCTCGCCTATGGAACAGGGATAGTATAACTCAGGGGCTGGCAAACTATTCCCTTCACCTTCTTGCTTTATTATCAGGAGTCGGCAAACTTTTCCTGTAGAAAACCAGATGCAAAACATTTTAGGCTTTGCAGGGCAATCTTCCATTGTAACATGAAAGCAGCCACAGAGGACACATACACAAATGGGCATGGCTATGTTCCAATAACACTTTATTTACGAAAGAAGCAGCAGGGTAGGTTCGCCCTGTGGGCTGTAGTTTGCCGACCCCTGGTCTAATTCACAGGGTTACTGTGAGAATTAAAATCTTAAGTCCTGTGCCCAGAAGAGCACCTGGCACTCCACAAATGCTCAATAAATGGGAGCGATTAATCTAGCTTCTTCATCTCATATAGGACATTTGGGGCTCACAGAAGTAAAGTGCCTCGCCCAGGATCACACAAATAACCAGGCAGAGCTAAGACCAGAACCAACAACCCGCTGACCCTCTCTGTAGGTTGGCCTATAATTGTGGACTGCAGGCATGGATTAGTGGAAAGAACTGAAGAGATATGGAGATAATACATTCCTATCCTGATTGAATTAAAATTTCCAAAATGTTCATAATTAGAATAATACACTCCTATTCTGAGCTACTTAAAACTTCCAAAGAAAATATTCTAAATTAAATTCTATACACACTTGGTACTGTAACTATGTACTTATAGAACTCTGTCTATATAACATCCGAAGAGGCAGGCCCTGTTCTGTGGGCACCACCCAGGACGTGATGATGCTTAGAAGGATACTGGTTTCACCAACTATACTGTTTAAAAATAGATTGGGGGCAAGCCAGAACTAGGCTTATTGTTAAAATGACAGTGATTCAAAGTTTGAAGGCTGCTTTGAAAATAACCTCTACCTAAACAAGCAAAGATTCACTAGTTTTTTTTTTTTTTTAAGCAAGAAAAGATTCACTAGTTTTTCATGGAATGTCAGGAGTTAGAAAGGAGCTCCGCAATTATAGTCCAATAATCTTATTTTACAAAGAAGGGGCCGGCCAGAGGCAGTGACCGAGCCAGTGCTACAATGCAGATCTCGTCTGGCATTCTTTCTCCGGCCCCCTGCAATTTTTCTGCCATTTCATTTTCTCAGAATTATCCATCATCACTAGAAGCAGATTATAGCGATCGAAATGCTGGCTGCGCTCGCGGAATGAGACTTGTTGGAAGATGAGTCACCATCCTCATTACAGAAGCTGAGCTCACCCTCTCCTCCTTCCAGCTCTCAGTGCTCTGGCTGCCCGGTCCTTCCCACACCACCTGGGGTCCCTGTTGGAACCCAGGTCTGGCTTGCCCGTGAGTGCCACACAAGCAGTATGGGCAAGTGAAAAACTAAAGTCCAGCTTTTATCAGGGTTTCCAAGTTTTTATATTGTCACTATCTTCAGAATTCCTAAAAACTATCTCCAGGCAGAGGCAACAGTTTTTGTTCTTGAGGCACCTGTGCTAAAAAGATCAGGCCGCATGTTCCTCTAAGACAGCATGGTAGAAGCGTGAGAAAGGCCTTAGGCTAAGAGTCAGAGCCTCGTGCAGGGCCGGCACAGTGACCTCTCACCAGGTGGCCCTGGACTGGTCATTTAACTTTGCTGAGCCCCTCAGAGCTATTCTGCACATTTTTTAAAGCATTTTGAAAAAAAAAGGAAAAACACATACATTATACAGATTTAAAGCTCCAGCTTCCACATTAAAGCTTAAAAAATGGAAAATAATGATATGAAAAGAGAAAGTCCTAGGTCAAAGAGGAAAAGCAAACAAGGCTGTTTCTATAAAACACCATTGATCATGACCGTAGCCCACAGCTAGGCAGCCCCACTCTCTGTAACCCCTTCTGAGTTCTCCCACAACCTTCTTGAGGACTTAGCCCCTAAACGTTTACGCGGGGCCCTGTGCTGTGTTCATGAGTAGCCGTTTTGGAATTCTGTCACCAAAACCCACCATCATCTTCACTTCTTTCCCCGGTCATCTCTACGGACTCAGAGAGTGAGGCCAGGGAGGTGCGTCTGGAGGAAGCCGCTGAGGTGACGCTGGCTTGCTTGCTCCCCGGGAGCCGACTCACCCAGTGTTCGCACAGGGAAGAACTTGTGGAGCCTGCAGAAAAGGAAGCAAGCATTGAAGTCAGGACAGAACCTGTGGCCAGCCCACATTGCACTCACCTCATCAGTGTGCTGCTGCCTGAGCTGGGGTGACCAATGTTCTCACCACCGAGGTCAGTGTTAACCCCCAGACCCCATGCCTGCTCGAATACCGTTAGGTAGATGAAAAAAGGAGGGCAGACCTCCATGCACATGATGACTCTAGTAATAAAATGCAAGTACGAGGATGAATACTTCATAATGCCAAGTCCAAGTCTTAAAAGCTGGCAGGAGGATGGACTATAGACATTCATACATTTATTTATCCTACAAATATCTATTAAGCACCTCAGTGCCAGGCACTGTTTTAAGCACTTGCAGTAATATTTCTGACTGACACAAAGAGAAAAAAAGAGAGTGACAGTATACTGTTTCACTCCTCACCTCACTGTTTCATGGAACATTTTGACCATTTTCACAGGAATAACACACACACATGCACACCAAGAGACACAGGGCTATATGTCATCTGTCCTGTTCATTCCAGGAATGCTCTTAAGTATGTTAGGGCAACAGAGGCTGCTCTTGAAATTGAGTGCCTGAAGCAACATAACTGTCTCAAGTGGACCTGGTGAGGGGATGATTTCCACGCATCTCTCAGGCTCTGGAAGCACTGAGGGAGGTGTGAGAGCACTGGGATTCTGGCCTTTTGTTCAGGGGTGAGTGGCTCAGGGAGACTGTGTACTGGGTAGGGCTGGACTCCCAGCAGCAGGCTCACTCTGCGTGAGCGATGCTTCCTTTCAGCTGCTTCAAACTTGCCCCTCGCAAACTTCCAGGGGCAGCAGGGAGTGACAGTCCCTAACCTGATCACCGGTGGCGCAGTGGATAAGAGCTTGGCTGCTGAACAAAAGGTCAGCAGGCAGTTCGAATCCACCAGGCACTCCTTTGAAACCCTATGGGGAAGTTCTACTCTGTCCCATAGTGTTGCTGAGTCGGAATTGACTCAGTGGCAAATGGTTTGGTGTTGTTTGTTTAACCTGATCATACACGGCCACGTTCTAGTCCTCTGTCATATTCTCTTAAACTCAGACTCTGCACTAAGAAGCATGTATCCCCTGGTTTGCATTATTTGTGGCCAAATCAATACCGCAGGTGTGGGTGCCGACTCCTGCATTTATTAAACACAAGAAGCTAGGCCCCAGCAGGCTAAACCGAAGTCATTTAGTATTATTATAGCTTTTAATCATTTCCCATAACAGAAGAGGCCAATCTTCTCCCAGCGGGGAGGGGGACAGAAAACTA
Organism: Loxodonta africana; assembly: GCF_030014295.1. Classification (NCBI taxonomy): domain Eukaryota; kingdom Metazoa; phylum Chordata; class Mammalia; order Proboscidea; family Elephantidae; genus Loxodonta; species Loxodonta africana. Next base: position 79,407,502 of record NC_087353.1, read on the forward strand.
TTTCTAATGGCATTTTATCTCTTACAAAATGCTTTGGTAGACATTTCCCTAGTTTGATGCATTCAACAATGCCACGAGGTAGGTATTATTATTACACCCATAATACAGATGATAAATATGTGGCTTAAATGGGCTCAGATAGGATGTGCCCCATGATAATCCAACCAAAACGTGGCAAAGCCAAGTCTCGGTTCCATGCCCCAATCGTTCATTCTCTGTACTTTCTCTGTACTTCCAGAAGTAAACACCGAGTGCTTGTTCTGTGTAGGCCCTCCTCCACCTCCGCACGATGCTCTACACAGCTGCACTCACGAGTGCACCCTCATTATCTTGACTAGTTTCCACACTAAGTGCAAATGTGAGGATTAATCTGATCAAGCTAACAGGCTCACAAGACCTTCTGGATAGGTCCTCTGGACCACTAATTACAATCTTCTGCGCTGGAAAAAAACTGCCCGAGAACTAGGGTCAGCCTTACCCGCCACTGAGCTGTTGGCCGACCACGAGGGTATAGCTGTCCGCCTCTGGTAGAAAAGGATGTAGGCTGACTGTGTGCAGACCTCGTCTTCAGCCAGCTGCTGCACGTCACTGTCATCGAAGCAGTACCACAGGCCATCCACAGAGTTCTTACAGTAGGCTGCCAGGGAGAGCCCGCCGTCAGTACCAGGGCTGGTGTACCACACACTCCACACTAACAGACACCATCCCATGAATCATATAACTAATTCAACAACATTTTAAGGCTGTGTGTTGTAACATAGAAACAGGTTTTTAAAAAATCCGAATTCCCTATTATGTCCAGGCAAAATGTTTTGAGAAATTCCAAATTATTCCAAATAGATACAATTCTATTTCAGCTTAGAAAACACTTAAGTATAAATGGTTCTCCATCAAGGACAATGATGCCCCCAGGGGATACCTGGCAACAAATGGAGATATTGTGGGGTATCCTAACTGGGGAGGGGGTGTTGTTGGCATCTAGTGGATAGAGGCAGGGATGCAGCTAAACATCCTACAATACACAAGGCAGCCCCACAACAACAATGGGAATTATCCAGCCAAAATGTCAGTCATGCCAGGGTTTAGAAACCCTGATTTAAACTTATTGTAACATTTTAATGTTTACTAGACATGGAAAATAACAAGAATAGAAATAATTATATAAATAACAGCAGCAGCTTATATCTCTTTGTACTATGGTATTATGTGCCAAGCATCTCATTTAATCCCACAGATTTGTTGTATTATCACTCCCATTTTACAGAAGCTCAAAAAGATAAACTAGCTCACCCAAGGCCATGTAGCTGGGAAAGGGCAGAACCCAGCTCGGTTCAGGCTTATCTCACCCCATGCTTGTACTTAAACCCCACCCTACTCTGCCTCCCTCAGGGAGTGCTCAAACAATGCCTGTTATGGATTGAACTGTGTCCACCCAAAATATGTGTTGTAAATGCAAACCCTATACCAGTGGATGTATTTCCATTTGGGACTAGCATTTTCTTTGTTATGTTAATGAGTCTATTAATATAACATAAGGGTATAACTTAAGCCAATCAATCGATTTTGAGATAAACGAACAGATTAGGCAAAGAAGCCCAGGACAAACAGGGGAGGGGGGGATGACACAGCTGATGCCATGTGGAGATCACCAAGGAACAGAAACGGAAAAAAGACCTTCCCCCAGAGCCAAGAGACAGAAAGCCTTCCCCTAGAGCTGGTGCCCTGAATTCGGACTTCTACCATTCTACACTGTGAGAAAATAAACCTGTTCGTTAAAGCCGCCCACTTGTGGTGTTTCTGTTACAGCAGCACTAGATAACAAAGACAATGTCCCATACAAGTTCCCTGGCAAGCTGAGAACACACGAGCTTGTGAATGCATGGGGCCTTCTCTCCAGGTCAAATTCTAAGCCTGAGACAGAAATACAGGGCATTCAAGTACCACCAAGAACAGACAGAATCTGAAGTGTTCATGATGTCAAGTCATCCTGTAAAGAGTGTTATAAGCTTGATCCAAAAAGGTACATTATTATCACACTTTCTAAAAATACCCATTTACTGGGGTGAAAACAAGTGAGTGTTAGAATATTCAGTTGAACCCTCGGACAGACTCCTTGTCAGGAACAAGGAACAACTCCTTCAACAGGCCACAACCACCTTTGCAAGTATGGAGTCTTGAGAGATGAAGAGGACTTGGGTGAGGAAAGGCTAGACCAGCCAGGTACCTAAAAAACGTGAAGAGAAAAAAAAAAAAAAACACTACGATTATAGGGAAGGAAACTATAAACTCACTAGAACCGGAGGGGAGAAAAATAGTGAGAAGCAGCAAATGGAGCCATAAAAACAGTGCTTTTGGTCAATGGTGTCAGCCTTGATGTATAAGTGACCCAGCTGGCAAGGTGGCTGCTATTATGCAGTGGCGAGTAGGAGCAGTAACGGGAGGGGTACACACCTAAGAGAAGGCGGCAGCAGCACCCTGTGCTAGTTTCAGTCTGTTTCTCTTCGGAATGGTCTGTTCTCACTCACAGTGTGGAAACTGAGGCAGCATAGTAACTCATTAACGGGTATACGTGGTATTTACGAAATAATTCTACTGGCATCTTTTATTTTTTATTTGTATCTAGTACTAGTTTCTGAGGTGTTTTCTAGACCGGTGGTACTCAAATTGTGGTCCACAGACTGGTGCCAGTCTGAAATTGCCTGTTACTGATCCACAGAAGACAAGCACCAAAACTCAGAGCAGACATTTAGAAACTTTTCTAACAATCTGATACCGCCATGGTATTTTGACTGTTTTTACAAAAGTACTGGTTAGAGGGTTCATGGAATTTTTTTTAGAAGAGTTCTTCATCACAGAGAGTTTGAGAAGTGCTGTTCTACAGTCCTTATCCAGGTTAGGCATACACATACTGTGCAATTATAGCTGGAGCTGGTGTGAAATAAAGAACCTAGCAAAGTAAACATTCCAAATGCAAACTGACACACAGTATTTTTAGTTCAGTAATGCCAACAGAATTTAGTATGTTCTCTAAACTACGATTCTAAACAGTTTATATGCCAGAAAAATGGTATGCCCTAAGCATAGCTGAGGAAATATAGAAAACATCCAAACACCTCTTTGGTAACAGCCCTGATCACTTCTCGCTCGCTAACATGGTAGCCAATTTACAGTAAGGTCACAGTGCTAGAAAGATGTGTCTGGCTCCTAATCCAAGCTCCATTCACTATATTGTACTACTCCAAGGCAGCTGTGGGGTTTCAGGCATGCTCCGTGTCTATTTTATATAAAGAGCAACGAGATACACTAAAATCTAGCTCAGTCCTATCTTTTGAAGCAATTTCTTGCTAAAAACTGCTTAACAAGCCAGTTCATATTTTCCAGAGAAACGGTATTATAAATGGAAGATGAATTCTTCATCAAAGCTGAAGCTAGGCGACATCAATTGGGATGCTAGTGAAAAGGTGACTACACCAGGTAATGGGTGAAACCAAATTACCTCTAACTCCCTTTCAATTCTAAGAGTCTATGACTTGGTATCAAAGAACACAGATATGACTAGTAGTGCCACAAGAGCAAATATCCAACTCAAAACACACCATTTATTATACAAGGGGCCCCAATAAAACATAAATATGAAATATCTAAGACACAAAACACAAATACCATTATTTAAATTTGGTTTATACCGAAATATAAGGTAAAATATATTTAAACACTTAATTAACATCAAGGAGCCCTGGAGGTTAAGTGCTCGGCTGCTAACCGAAAGGTCAGCAGTTAGAACCCACCAGCTGCTCCACGGGAGAACGATATGGCAGTCTGCTTCCATAAAGATTACAGTCTTGGGAACCCTATGAGGCAGTTCTGCTCTGTCTTACACGGTTGCTATGAGCTGGAATCGACTTGACAGCGAGTTTGGTTTTTGGTTTCGGAATATCAACTTTCATCTTCTATGAACTTACATATTTTCTTTTTCTCCTTGAAAGTGCTTCCTAGGGCAAGTAGAGGAGATCCAAGCCATTCCGTTATGAATTGGGATCATTCCTCTCACAAAGCATTGCTGCCTGCAGTACCTAATTATTTAAAGAACTTGAACTAAAAAAGCGTTTTGAGAATAAAAGATTATTGCATCCAGTCATCTTCTCCCACCCTCTCCCCAGCAAAGAGCTGGTTGAAAACGTAAGTGAGCAAGGGCTAGAGGCAGCTGGCAGACTCCTTTACCTAACAGGTAGGGAGGCAGGTTTACCAGCTAACTGCTATGGAATGAGCCTCAGGGATTTCAGAACACCAACTGGCAGAGCTCACCCTCTCTCTGCCCTCCCCCTATCTTTATGAATCAATGGAAGCACCAGCACCCTGGGGTCTTGGACAAACTGCTAGATTAATGAAGGAAGAAAGCCCCTCAGAAATGAAGTATACGTGTTAAAATGTGTTCTGTGTGAAGATGCAGAAATTCGAGTGCTGGCCACCCACAGAGATAACCAAATTAATAGTATTAGCCTCATATCAACTCTTAAACACAGATGTCCAAGCAGGAAGCCCAAAAATCTGCCTGGCCTCCAAAATGTTCACGCATGTCCTCGGCTCAGTAATTCTGTTTCTGAGACTCTACTGCAAGGACACACAGACCTAAGATACAGAAAAAGTGAATAAGCACAAAGATGTTCATCAGTGTCACATCAAAAACTAAAAACGAGAGAGAATACGTATGCTCAACAATGGGGAACGGCTATATAAGAGTTCTAATTAATTAGAGTTCTAATTAAGTATCAACATCAGAGTGCTTATGGGACAATGTGTGAAGACCAGAATCCAAAGAGCATACATGCAGCTCAGACCTCACTGTGCTTCTCTGATTCTGTAATTTTTATCTGCCTCTGTCCCCTATTAGTCCATCAAGGTCCTAGGGGTAGGCAGCAGGTATTAAACCCAGTAAGCTTGTCCTGTCCCTCCAAGATGCTCTGACCACTCTCTCCTCTAGCACCCTGCTGTGCCCACTGTTCACACTTACATCACAGAACCCGTATCAGATGTTACTAGTGTACCTCTCTCATTTTACCTGTACTTACGTCCCCACTACCAGATTATACTCCCAGAAGGTAGAGGTTGGGGCCTATTCATCTCTGCAGCTCTAGTGCCTAGCCCTGTGTAAGCTATATAAACCTGTTGCCACCGAGTCAATTCTGACTCATAGCAACCCCACAGGACAGAGCAGAACTGCCCCATAGGGTTTCCAAGGAGTGCCTGGTGGATTCGAACTGCCAACCTTTTGGTTAGCAGCTGTATCTCTTAACCACTATGCCACCAGGGTTTCCAAGGAGGTGTTCAATAAATTCTCACCTGAACAGAACATTCCAGTACAATCACAACAGTGTAAAACAATGGCAAAATCTAACAGAAGAACGCTGGAAGGAAATACCATTATCAAAATATTACCGACGGTTATTTCTGAGCTTATCCACCATGGTTGATGGTATTCTTTCTACTTCTCTCTAGCCTCTAAATTTCCTATGACAAACATAGTTGCTTTTATAAAGGGAAAAGTAAATTTAACTTTAAAGTGAAAAGAACAACCCTTTCCAAGTCATTTAAAGGCACTACACAATGGTTCACAATCACGCCAACTATGAGGAAGAACCCAGAACCTCAAACGAGCAGGGGAAAACCTTAAACTGGGAGTCAGCTTGGTACAACCAGGAGTCCATCCTGGGTTGGCCAGACGGTGCTGTCTATTGTACACAGCGCTCCCCAATCCTGTCAGACAGCTACTCAGTGACCCAACTCACAAAACAGGAGAACCAATTTCAGTTCATTTGCTCTTGCGTAGAGATCCAAATGACGAAAAACTGCCTTCACAGTTGACTTACTGCCTACTGGAGGAGAAAGGAAGGTTCTCAAGCAAAGTAACCCTGTCATAAGCAAAACGTGTCTGAAGGAACCGTCAGAAGAGACGCCCGAGCCCCTCGCATTGCAGACCTGTGTAGTGCCCCCCTTGCATGGTGCCATGATGATTGCACACAGCATACAGGTCATAGATGTAGTCCTCAGGGTCCCGCCCAAGTCCATAGGGCCGTCTCCATGGGGACCAATGGGATGGCAAACTCCAGCTGCTCTGGCTTCTCTTAACCACGTGAGGAGTCATGTCCAGGCCAGTCAAAGGGAACTTGACCATGTTCTGAAGTTTCATACGCCTGTCTCCTTCCTGTTACAAGAAGAAAAACAAGTTCTGATGATATTTTAATGCAAGCAGATAGCAGATTAGTTTAGCAGGGAATGTGGACCCTGTCAGCTGAAGAGGTTTGATTTGCCTATCTGATGTTTCCTAAGATATACACAAAACAGGGAAACAAACTAATAGTTTCAATTATCTATAGGAACAGGTTTTAATCTCACTAACAGTGGAACCAGTGATGACCTACATATAAGGTGTTAATGAGCCCCTCTGAGTCTTCATTTCCTTACATGTTGAAGGGCACTAATTCTACTAGTTTTTTTGACTTACAAACGTGACAATTTCAGGTGGTTCATCCTGGTATCTCTGTCACAGAGGCATGAAAATAAAAAGAGTGATGACATATGTGAGGGGCAAAGCACAGTGCCTGGCACAAAACAGCCACTGGGTAAATGGTGCCCCTTTCTTCTCCACCTCCTCCAACAAGTGCATTAAAAGCTGTTAACAATGACTTAGCTTAATATATTCACTTAGTTGACAATCTTGGGTAATCTCTACTTTCCATTAAGCCTATGGGGAAATCCTTTGAAAAGCAACCATCAACTGAATAGATACTTACTGGATGTTTTCCCTGTCTATAGATTAAAAAAATATGAATCAGACATGGACAATGCCGCCCTAAGGAGCTATGAATCTATTAGGAAAAGGAGATTTTCATTAAAAGGCAGGATGGGCCCTGGACTGTTACAAAGTACAGGCTGAAGAATCTGGGCCTTATTCTGTAGTCAACAGGGAGCCACTGAGGCTTTTATGGGAGAGGCAGTGTCAGCAGAGTTGTGGGTGAAGTGTGTAAGCAGTGCATAAAACACGTTAAAAAGGGAAGCAATGCAATTGTAATCGGCTGAAAAGTAACAAATGTCTGAACTGGCAGGGTGACAGCAAGAATGGGGAGAAGGAAACACATACAGTAGTGAACGGAGAAGCACAACCAAGCTGGAGCAGTGACCTGCTACATAAGGGGACAAGAAAGAAGTCAAAGATGACACTCGAGTTTTGCTCCCGGGTTGCTAAAAGGTGATGATAGGCCTTTAAAAGCAATAGAGAGCAAAGGAAATGAATCTTGTATATGTGGAAGCAGAAAGAGAAGGCTGGGATCCAAACCCTCAACCAGCTATCCATCTGCAGATCCCAGTGGCAATAAGCAGTTGGGACACTCAAGGAAATGCCCATTCTTTACTACTAGGAGCTTAACCCCACCCCACTGTGTGAAACCCCCAGTCCTGGGGACCAGATGTGGGTCCTACTTGACACATCCACTTCACCAGCAAATCCTAACCATCTCTCGAATCTATTCACTTCTCTCCATCTCCATCATCACAACTCTATTCCAAGCCATTGGCATCTCTCCCTGGACAACTGCAATGGTCTCCCGCCCACCTCAACTCACATCACTAGTTTCAAAACACTAGTTTGGTCATGTTGCTTCTCTGCTTAAAACTCATCATTGGAAGCCCACTCTACCTATAAGGGCCAGCTTGGACAACCAGTCCACCCACCTCTCCCACGTTAATGCACAGCATTCTCCCTGTCCATCCCAAATGGCCTGCTTTCAGCTCTTTGAGCATGCCCCATGTTCTTAGGCCACGGGGCTTTGAGCACATGCTCTCTCAGCTGGGAATGCTCCCACCCCACCTCATCTGGTCAATGCCTACTCATCTTCCAGACACAGGACTTCTTAAAGCCAGGCCTCACAGACTCCTCTAACATTTACCCCTTAATTACCTCTCCCACAATAGAGCTGTCTAGGAAAATCCTAACTTTAGGAAACAGACAACCTCTTTGGAAAAACTGACTCACAAAGAGTATTATCTTTGTATATATTTATGACTCATCTCCCTATCTGTACAGCAATTCCTTGGAAGGAGGACAACACCTATTATTATTTGAAGTAGAAATAGAATTCTACCTCCCCCAGAAATGATCCCTATTTTTTTTTTTTAATACCAAAGTACACTTACCAAAATTTAAGCACAACTTTTAAAGTTTAAATTCTAAAGCAAACCCTCAAGGACAAAGTAAAATACCTGCAATATGAACTAAAATTTTTTAGTATTACAAGGGTCACAAGATACAGGATTCTCAAATTTTGCTTTGGCAAAGAACAAAACATGACCCCGAACAGGGACAGATCACCAAAAACGAAACCCACTGTCATCAAGTAGATTTCAACTCATAGCGACCCCCTAGGACAGAGCAGAACTGCCCCATAGGGTTTCCAAGGCTGTAATCTTTCTCCCACAGAGCGGCTGGTGGGTTTGAACTGCCAACCTTTCAGTTAGTAGCCCAACTCTTAGCTACTGCAACACCAGGGCACCTAAAGGGGCAGATATGTAACTATATTTACACAGACAGGCTTCCTGGATCAAACAGGAACATCCGAGAATCCCACAAAGCCCACCAGTAGGGGGCAGAAGAACCATGGTCACGGGCTTGTTTCTTCCCTGTGACAGAGGATTTCCTTACCTGTCGAAATCTCTTTAGATGTATAATAAGCACATCAGGCAGAGTCCACAGGCTTAAAGTAATGCTTCCCTGCTGCAGCTGCTTACAGTGCGGGCAACGCCAGGCATCATCTGGGGCAAGCTGAAAACAAGGATAACGACTTCTGTTACACGCCACTTCACGGAAGAGGTTTTATAGGAGACAGCTAGACTAATTTTTTAGCCAGGGCATATACAACTCAGAAACTCTCTGAAAACTGGACTACAGTACATTATGGGAGTAGATGGAGAAACACAATCAAAAGTGGTACCTGGCCAGAGTTGGTACCCAAACGTTTGTTGAGATTATTCCTCAAAAAGTAACAACTGAAGAGGTAAACTACTTTACAGAGAATGTTAGATGTCACGGAAGCACCTCAAATTCAGCACACCCCTCAAACTCAACTCATCACCTTTCCATCCAATACGGTTCCTCAAGCTCATCATTCTAGATCAGTGAGATCCTTTGTAGATCACTGGGTTACAAAGTGTTCCCAAAAGATATGTCAAAGTCCTGAACCCCAGTACCTGTGAATGTGACCTTATTTGGAAACAGTCTCTTTGTAGATGTAATTAAACTAAGGATCTCAGAACAAGGTCATCCTGGATTTAGGGTAGGCTCTAAATCCAATGAGCGATGTCCTAATAAGAGACAGAAAAGGAGAAGACACAGAGGCACAGAGGAGAATGCCATGTGGAGATAGAGACTAGAGTTACGCATATACAAGCCAACGAGCACCAAGAACTGTTGACAAAGACTAGAAACTAGGAGAAAGGCACAGAACAGATTCTCCCTCAGAGCCTCCAGGAGGAAGCAATCCTACCAACACCTTGACTTTGGACTTTTGACCACCAGAACCATGAAAGAACACATTTCAGTTGTTTCAAACCACCCTGAAACCAAAACTAAACCCACTGCCGTGGAGTAGAGTCCAACTCACAGTGACCCTACAGTACATAGGGTAGAACTACTGTCCTGTAGAGTTTCCAAGGAGTGCCTAGTGGATTCAAACTACCGACCTTTTGGCTAGCAGCTGCAGCTCTTAACCACTACGCCACCAGGGTTTCCTTCAAACCACCCAGTTTGTGATCATTTGTTACACACAGCAGCCCCAGGAAACCAATACAAATGCCAGTGCTGTCATCAACCACGTGTGCTCTCCCCTATGCTTTCTGACATTCTCAAACATCTCCAATGTCAATTTAAAAACTAAAGCTAAACCGGAAAACTAGGACAGGTTCTCAATATAAAGCCTGCAATCAAACAGTTTCAGAACCAACCAACCGTTTTATTATCAAGCCCAAAACTAAAAAAAGTACATCTTATGAGAAACTATTGGTAAAGGAACTGACTCTGAACAGCTTGAGGGAGAGAAGATTCAGTGAGAACGTGAAACCTATTTTCGAATATTTGAAGGTGAGACAAGCGTAAAAACAAAAAAACTTGTCATCAATGTTCTTAAAGAACTCAAGATACAGAACTAACACCTGTTAGTTGTCATAAGCTGACATATTACAGGTTAACGTCAGTAACCATCAAAGCTATCCAGAGATCAAGCGGTGTGTCTCTTGAGTGGGCAGACGCCTCATAACAAAAGGTATTCAAGTAGAGGCTGGACAGTCATCTATTTGAAACTAAGTAGAAGGACCAAACCTTTAGAAAAAAGGAGTTCTTTAAAGCTCCCTCCAGCTCTGAAAATGCATGACTCCCTATATACAAAAGGGGAAGGTTAACAACTAGTAATCAAGATCATGACCCTAAACACCATCACAAGGCTTAATGAATTAATTTCAAGTGCTCTAGTCAAGGTTTCTCGAGGTGCACAAATACCAGAACTATCTGGAGGCTGAAAAACACACAGGCCTGAGCCTCACTCAGAGACTCATTTATTCACAGATCTGCCCATCCACTCATTCAAACGGAAACCGTGGTAGCATAGTGGTTAAGTGCCAGAGCTGCTAACCAAAAGGCCGACAGTTCGAATCCACCAGGCACTCCCTGGAAACTCTATGGGGCCATTCTACTCTGTCCTGTACGGTCGCTATGAGTCGGAATCGACTCGATGGCAGTGGGTTTGGTTTTTTGGTTTACTCATTCAAATATTTACCAAACCCCTACTATCTCCAAAGCACTGTGCTAAGTGATCTAAAGCACCACTGTCCAATAGAACTTTAAGTCTGGGCTATTAGGTACTGAAGCCACTAGCCATATATGCTTACTAAAAAATAAAAAAATAAACTTTTTTTATTTTTTAGGCACTTAAAATGTGGCTAACGCAACTGAGAACTAATTTTTTTTTTAATTTCATTTAATTCTAATTAGCTTGAATTTAGATAGTTTCTGGCACAATGTTTTTAGAAGGAGCCATGGTGGTGCAATGGTAAAGCACTCAGCTGCTAACCAAAAGGTCAGCTGTTCGAACCCACCAGTCGCTCCACAGAAGAAAAGACCTGGCGATCTGCCTGCATAAAGATGACAGCATAGGAAACCCTATGGGGCAGTTCTACTCTGTCCTATAGGGTTGCTATGAATCGGAATCGATTTGATGGCACACAACAGCAACAAAAAGTGTTCTTAGAAAGTATCAAAAAGTTGAGAACCACTGCTCTTGTCACTATAAAAACTAAAGGTTTCTGAATTGAAACAAAAAAATAAATTATTAACCATTAAAAACAGAAGAATAAACTACAAAGGTTCAATTCCATAGCATTCCAATTGATCAACATTTCTGAAAATTCAAACCACTCTTTGTTAACAATATCTAAAAGGAACAGCACTAAAACACTCATTAAGAGTGCAGCGCCCAGCATAACATAAAAATTCTTGAGAGTTTTGTGAGACGTATTTGTTTCTCCAGGAAACCCTGGTGGCGTGGTTAAGTGCTAAGGCTGCTAACCAAAAGGTCGGCACTTCAAATCCGCCAGGTGCTCCTAGGAAACTCTATGGGCCAGTTCTACTCTGTCCTGTAGGGTCGCTATGAGTCGGAATCAACTCGACGACAGCACTGGGTTTGGTTTTTTTTTTTTTTAATTTGTTTCTCCATTGTCATCTTGTCAGTGTCCCCCTCTTTACCGCCCCTACTCTCTGCACCTCCCGAGAAATGCTGCCCAGCCTCTTACCCGTTCCTCTTTGGTGTAGAGTTGGAAACATTGGGATAAAGTGCAGGTCTGAGGCTGGTGATGACGTTCCTTTTGCAGACGGACACTTTCCGCATCAGGGATATACTCATCCTCAGCGTTTACAAACAAGCTGCGATTGGGGGGAAAAAGCATTTATCAGAGGATGTCTTGCAAAACTGACACAAAAATACAATTATATAGCTTCACCAAGTGGCTATAAATTCACAACAAAAAGATAAATGTGTAAGAAAGCAAAAGTGGTAATCCAATTTTTCTATGTTCCAAAATGTTGAAAAGTTCTCTATCTACAAGGGAATTTTCAAAATAACTTGGAGTTGTTTTTTCTGGGATTGGCCATGAACTGTGTTGATTAATTCATATATTCTTGTCCCTCGTATCTAGGGGTATGTATTTGATATAGCTTACTAGAGTTAATGGGCCTTAATAAGAAAATCGAAGTACCCAGACCTTTATAGTTACTGAATATACAGCTTCTGTCTCATTAGCAGCAAACAAATGTTCTAAGGTTTTGGGGTCTGGAAGAGAGAATGGAATGGAAAGGAAAGTAATAATAAACTGTAAATAAATGATTAGCAACACATTTGGATACTTAGCTAAAGAGAAGAGAGATTTGTGCTTCGACTAATTTGAAAGATCAAAGGTGTGCTACTGAAGTGGTATTAAAGATTCCATAAATACTAGGTAAAAAAATATATATATACTCACAAATCTTTCGTCTCCTTGTCCCATTCTACTACTAATTTCACATGAGCCGTACCACCTGGTCCACAAGATTTTAATGCCCTATAGGGTGGGGGAAGGAGGGAGAAGCCACACGTTGTTTTCTAAATAAATTATTTTATTTCAATGTGATGATGTCCTATCTAAGGTCATAATACAGTTACTGAAAACCTTCCCATAGTTCCCCATCAGGGAAAGTTTCTACTGAGACCACCATAACCTCAAACTTAATAACTAGGTTATGTCTGGGCTGAAAAATCCTTAAATCAAAATGTCCAACACAGAAATAAAGAGATTGGAAGAAATGTAGGATCACATTATCTGGCTGCTAACAATCACTCTCAGATGTTTCTTATGCTCTTTCTAATTTTTTGCCCCATTTCTCACTGACCCAAATAGAGACTGGGCAATGGTTCTCCCTGGTAGCAAAGTCTGCTCTAGTACCTCTCCACCTCCCCCATGGACCATGCCTAATACCATCACATGCCCTATTACATGCCATATACCACGTGGACTACGCTCACACCGATCTAAACCCTGCCTGTCCTGCAAGGCATCACTCAAGTCCCACCTCCTTCCTTCATAAAACCTCTTGAGAAACTTGTAGCACTCACTGTCAGCATTACTCATCCAACATTTTTCATGCTCTGCAGTGTTTTGGGTCATTATCTAATCTATTAAATGTCATCTCCAAAACCAAACAGTGAGCTGATTTCAAACAGGACTATGTTGTATACTTTCTGGAATCCTGAAATGCAGGCACCACGGTATTTATTGAAAAAACAAAAAACGGTAATAAAAATAATGTGTCTATATTTATGTATCCATGTAATATAGATATACATGTCTCTATTATTTTAATTTAAAAAAACAAACAAACAAAACTCCTTGGCACAGAGTCAATTCCGACTCGTAGTGACCCTACAGAGTATTGTAAACACAACAAAAGCACATAGAAAGTACTCACTTTCAGAATGGAGTGATTAATTTCAGAGTGTGGCGATTAACTCTACCAGTGGTAAAGGAGGGACAGTATGAAGAAAGGCTTGAAGGAAAAGAATTACGGACAGAGGAAACCAGCCATGCAAAGACACACATATGAAAGAGTACAGTTATGTTAAAAGCTCATCAGTACTCTGATACCGCTGAAGGTGTAAGACGGTAGGGGCAGGGATAGCAAAACGTTACAGAAGGGAGGTGTTCAGGGTTCAAACTGAAAAACCTCACATACTGTGGAACCTGGGCTTTATCTTTCAGGCCATAGGGTACCGCTGAAGGATTTCAAGGAGGAATGTGACATAAACAGACTTCTACCTGGGAAAACTTCCATTTTGGTGAAGATGAAAGTGTAATTTATCTGTAGTCCTAGGACGTAGGTTAATTGGTTTCCTACATCCATACAGTATGACTTTTCTGATTTTAAAAAAGACAGTAACATGTATCATCCTCAAATATGAATCAAAAATGAAATAAGTACTTAATTTCTAAATGAGACTAAAGAATCTGCCATGTTTATGTGGAAATCATACCAAACATCACTTGAAAGTACACATGAGCATATATTAAATTCTATAAGGTGATTTTTTTCTTTACCTTTCTACCGTTGGATGGCACAAAGGCTGCTCCTCCTGAGGCAACAAGTATGTTATTCCCACGACACTGACCACACGCAAACTGAATGGACACACCTGCGTCGGATGTTAAACGAGAGTTAGGCTGAATTCCTCTTCAAGTGCATCTGCTTTACAGCGGCACTTCCAAAGATTAAAAAAAAAATTTAGAGGGCTAGTAAATGTTCATTTTACAAAACTGGTTCTCTATAATATTCTGTTAGGCTGTTGAACCAGTCTAATATAAGTCTAATATACTTTAAATATGATTTATCCAAGTGCAATGTACATATCAAATATGTTATACAAGGCAGGTAATACATTGCTCTAGCTGAACATTAACTTAATGGTCTTCCATGGATACCTTAACACAGCAATCATAATTTTAAAAATATACAGGTAGATGTTCTAGCAAAACCTCTCCAAGCTTATCATGTGCTCAACTTTATTCAACAAGTATTATAAAGAAATACCCAGGAGTTCAAGGGAAAGCTTGCAGCAACTAGGGTAAGTCCTTGGTTTTGAAAATCTGAACACAGCTGATTTTATTAAACAGCTTTTCGCCAGGGCTCCCTAACGTCCCAGCCTGGTGTCTGGCCTCCCTCCAGTACAGAGGTCTGGACTTTAAAGGCCATTTTCATGACTGTTTCTTTCATGCATACACAAGCATGCTATGCTGGAGTATCAAAATGCTTACAGACCTGAACGCAAACTGTGGGCCTCAAGAAACACTTCATCTTCTCTAAGATTTCCTTCTGCAGAAGGTCCCATGCTATTGTCTTCTCCAGGTGCAGCACAAAAGGCAATCCAAACCTAACACAGATAAGTATTAGAGTAGCCTTAAAATACGGCAATTCTTTGATAATGTAATTCCTTATTCCTGACCTTTTCAAACAGAATCACAATAAAATTGGTTTTAGGATCATTGTCAAAATGAAACAAATAAGAAATTTAAAACTCTCTTTAGTAGATGAGAGAGTCAGAAGCAGATGAGATTTCTAAATCAAATTTAACAGCATTTATACCAAATGGTTTCTATGGGAGTACGATGCTAGGATATGAGGTGGCAAGGGGACAGTATTAAGCGAGATGGCGAGGGAAGAGGGGATGAGAGTATACATGAGTTGATAAACAACATGAGTCAAACAGAAAAGGGGTTAGGTGCCAGGCGAAAACACAGAATCAGAAGGTCTACCAGCCAGGCAGCCATATCCTGGCCATCCCTGACAACTAGGGAAACACTGGCAAGGAAGTGACACTGAAAGTCAGCTCCTACCCTAGGGCAGAAGCTATCTGGCCTCTGCCATGTTTCCTGTATCACAATGCTGGGCTCACAGGTGTTAGAGAACGAGAGACAGTAAAATGGTTCTCAGCCTTGGCTGCACATCGAAATCATCTACCAACCAAAACCAAACCCCCTACCATCAAGTCAATTCCAACTCCTGGCAATCCGATAGCACAGGGTAGAAATGCTCCATAGCATTTCCAAGGCTATAAATCTTCATGCAAGCAGACTGCCACATCTTTCTCAGGCAGGGAAGCTGGTGGGTTTGAACCACCGACCTTTCAGTCAGCAGCCAAGCACTGTAACCACTGCACCACCAGGGCTCTCTGAAATCACCCAGGAGCTTTAAAAAAATCACTAATGTCCAAGTTTAACCCCCAGGGATTTTGATGTAACCGGTCTGGTATGTGGCCCAAGCACTGAGATTTTTTTAGGGGCGTCTCAGGCAGTTCTAATATGTATCTCAAGGTTGAGATCCCTCGGCCTAGCCCAATTCTCACCCAAGCCCCAATCATTCAACCTTATTTACTGTTCCCTAAATGTGTCCCACTTTCACGCATCCATTTCTTACTCCAAGCAATTCCCTCAGCTTGGAATGCCCTTTCCTCACTTCTTGTAGACTATCTATATCAAGACCCAGTGAAGGTGTTCTTCTTCTCCAGCAAGCAACTGTTGGTTTGTTATCCCTACCAGAGCACTAACCACACTGTGCTGTAAATACTGCCTGCTTAATTTTTCTGTCTCCACCAAAATAGCATGAGTTATTTGATTGCAGAACTGTGATTTACTTATATAGCCGGGTTCTTAAGGTTCTTAGCCAAAGCCTAGAATATAGTAGATGCTTAATAAATGCTGAATGAATAAATGAAAGAATAAACACACTAATAGATGAACTCTGATTCAGCCCAAAGCAGAGGTTCTAAGACCAGCAATACACCCATTACTAACAATCATCAAGCAGTTTATTCACATTACTGCTCAACATGAACCATCTACCTAAAAGTCACCATCACATGTAAATCATCCAGGTACATTTTTATCATGATGACATTTGTACTCTTAGGATACTAGCATCAGGGTCTGAAGCAAGGTGGCAGCAGGAGCAGCTGCATACTCCCATCCCCCAACGAAATACCAAAATACAAGAAAAACCAAGCAGAAACTAGCAGAATGAACTTTGTCAGAACTCTCTCTGGAGAACAGTCAAAAAGTTACAACTAAGTAAACACTGGATCAAGAAAAAGATGACATATAAATGCAGGAAAGCTTTGGTTACTACAAGGCTGTGCCCTATCCCCTCCCTAGCTCAGTGTGGCCATCTTAAAGTGGCAGCTTGTCCTCCCGGACAGGGATTCTGGTCTCTGGTTCTGGACAAGCAGAGCAGACTTTATTTGCAAATTTATGTCTGCCCTGACCTGTTTAGGCGCTGACTGCAGGACTGAAGCAAGGTGTTCAGTCTTGGTCTGGACTACCTCCAAGCTCACACAAGGCTGAGAGGCAGCAGGAAATAATACAAGGCTGAAACCACCAGTAGATGCCTGGGGCTAAAGAGTGCCATTAAGGCATAAAATAAACACCTAAAGACTGGAAGGAGAGGCTGGAGACAGAATTTCAGAAATTAAGGCTCTCAAAAGCACTGAGGGGGGTGGGGGAGACAGGGAGGAGGACTGAGAAAGCCACATGCATGCCCAGGGCAAGTTGTATGCTCAGCAATTACCTGAGAAGATCCCACATTTTCACCTTAGGCTGACAGAGCGCAAACCAGGCTAAGTGTTGAAGGGGGGCTCAGGCACAAAGCCAAATTGCAAAGACTGAGAGAAATTTTTGCTTTATCTTGGTTTTTGTGTGTTTGTATTTCCCCTGGCATTTGAGACATTTTCTGTCAAAACACTAGCTGAACTCAAGCTAAGAAAGACAGACCTCCTGCACATCAAGGAAGAGAGTATTTGCAAAGATAGTTAGGGGAAGTCACCAAACACATGGAGAACAAGTGCCTTTAATAATTTAGAAAGAGAAAAAAAAAAAAAAGCAACCCTAGGAAAGGGGAACAATCTGATTTCCAGAGTTATCACATTATAATAGCCAAATATCCTAGTTTCAACCAAAAAAAACCCACAAGGTTCAAAGAAACAGAAAAGGATGGCCCATTCAAAAGAACAAAATAAAGTGACAGAAATCCTTCCTGTGGAAGCCCAGTTAGTGAACTTACTTGGGAAGGACTTTAAAACAACAGTATAAAATATGCTCAAAAAAAACCAAAGGAAAAAATAAAGAACTAAAGGAAATCAGGAAAAAAGGCAGTATCATTAAAAATCATTAAAGAGACAGAAATTATAAAAAGAAACTAAACAAATACTGGAGCTGAAAGTACAATAATGGAAATGAAAAATTCACTGGAGGAGTTAAACAGCAGATTTGAGCTGGCAGAAGTAAGAATCAGTGAACTAAAAGAGAGAAAAATTAAAATTACAGGGTCTGAAGAACAAAAAGAAAATAGAATGAAGAAAAGTGAACAGAGTCTAAGGAACTTGTAGGACACCATCATGTGGTCCAACATATGCATTTGTGGGAGTCCCAGAAGGAGAAGAAAGAAAGAAAGGAGCAGAAAGAGTATTTGAAGAAATAATGGCCAAAAACTTCTCCAAACCTGGTGAAAGATACGAATTTACACATCCAAAAAGACAACAAACTCCAACGAGAGTAAATCCAAAGAGACCTACAACAAGACATATTATAGTCAAACTCTCAAACACCAAAAACAGAGTATCATGAAAGCAGCAAAGGAGAAGTGATCATTACATACAATGGAACCTCAATAAGATCAAGTGCCAATTTCTCCTCAGAAATCATGGAAACCAGAAGGCAGTAGGATGACATGTTTAAAGTCCTGGAAAAAAAAGAAAGAACTGCCAATCAAGAATTCTATATTCAGCAAAACTGTCCTTCCAAATGAGAGAAGAACATTCCTGTGAAGGAAAAAAAAAAAAAAAAGCTGAAGGAGTTCATTACCACAAAATCTGCCCTACTAAACAATGCAAAAGAGAGTTCTTTAAATTGGAATGAAAGGACGCTAGACAGGAACTTGAAGCCATATGGAGGAAAAAAGATCTTCAGTAAAGGTATTTTCACGAATAAATATAGAGGCCAACTCTATGATATATTTGCATTATAACTCTACCTGCTATGTCCTATGTTATTTAAAAGACAACTGCATAAAAAATAATTATAAATTTGTTATTGAGCACACACATATAAAGGTATAATTTGTGACAACGTAAAGGCGGGAGACGAGCAGTATAGGAACATAGTTTTTTTATGTTATTGAAGTTAAGTTGATATCAATTTAAAGTACGTTAATATAAATTTACAATGTTAATGTAATCCCCATGGTAACCACAAAGAAAATATCTTAAAAAAATACACACATAAGCAAATGATAAGGGAATCAAAATAGTTCACCACCAAAAAGTCAACTAAACGCTAAAGGAGGTAGTACTGGAACAAAAAAGATATAAGGTACAGAAAGTAAACAGCAAATGGCAGAAGTCCTTCCTTTAAACTGCTTTAAATATAAATTGATTAAACTCTCCAATCAAAAGACAGAGGTTGGAAGAATGGATAAGAAAAGGTATTCAACTACATGCCATCATAAAAGACACAAATTAGATCCAAAGACACAAATAGGGTGGAAGTGAATTAACAGGGGAAAACATATTCCTTGCAAACACTAACGAAAACAGAGCTGAGATAGTTGTGTTAATATCAGACAAAATAGACTTTAAGTCACATCTGCTGTAAGAGTCAAAGGGCATTATATAATGAAAAAAGAATATCAAGGAGAAATAATTAAAATATATGCACCTACCAGCAGAGACCCAAAATACATGAAGCAAACATTAATTAACAGAACTGAAGAAAAAAACAGACAGTTCTATAATAATAGAGATTTCAACACACCACTTTCAACAATAGACAGAACATCAGGACAGAAGAGGAATAAGGACAGAGGATTTCAACAATACTATAAACCAACTGGAGCCCTGGTGGTACAGTGGTTAAGTATCTGGCTGCTAACCAAAATGTCAGCAGTTCAAATCCATCAGCCACTCCTTGGAAACCCTGTGGGGCAGTTCTACTCTGTCTTATAGGGTCACTATGAGTTGGAATTGACTTGACGGCAATGGGTTTGGTTGGTCTGGATAAACCAACTAGGCTTAACAGATATATATGGAATACTCTGCCACAAGACACATTCTTCTTCAGTGCACATAGATCATTCTCCAGAACACACTATACGCTAGGTCACAAAACAAGTCTCAATAAATTTAAAAAGACTGAAATTATACAAAAATACCTTCTCCAATCATAACAGAAAGAAATGAGAAATCAATAAAAGAAAAACTGCAAATTTTACAAATACGTGGAAATCAAACAATAAAAAAAAAACAGAATCAAACAATATATTATTAAATAACCAATGGGTCAAAGAAGAAATCCAAAGGGAAATCAGAAAATATGTAGAAATGAATAAAAAGGAAAAAACAATATACCAAATCTTATGAAATACATGGAAGGCAATGCTCAGAGTGAAATTTATAGTGGTAAATGACTACAGTAAAAAAGAAGAAAGATCGCAAATCAATAACCTAACTTTACGCCATAAAGAACTAGAAAAAGAAGGACCAACAAAGCCCAAAGCTACCTGAAGAATGGAAATAACAAAGATCAGAGAAGATATAAATGAACTAGAGAATTAAAGAAACAGAGAAAATCAATAAAACCAAAATTCAGTGCTTTAAAAAAATCAATAAGGCTGACAACTTTAGCCAGACTTAAAAAGAAAAAAAGAGAGAAGACACAAATAACTAAAACCAGTAGCAAAAGTAGCAATATTACTACTGATCCTACATAAATAAAAAGGATTTTAAGAGAATACTATGAAAACCTGTACACCAACAAATGAGATAACCTACATGAAATGGAAAAATTTCTAGAAACACACTAATCACCAAAACTGACTTAAGAAGAAACAGAAAATCTCAACAGACCTTTGACAAGGGAAGAGATGCAAACAGTATTCAAAAACCCGCCAAGGAAGAAAAATCCAGGACTAGATGACTTCACTGAGGAATTCTACCAAGCATTTAAAGAAGCCATTCCCAAGCTCTTCCAAAACATGGAAGAGGAGGAAACAGTTCCTAATTCAACCTATGAGGCCAGTATTACCTGACACCAAAGACAGATAAGATACCACAAGTAAAGAAAACTACAAATCAATATATCTTATGAATATAGAAGCAAAAATCCTCAACAAAATACTAGCAAACTGAATCTAAGAGCATATTAAAAAGATTATACACCATGATCAAGTGGGATTCATCCCAGAAATACCAGAGTGGTTCAACATAAGAAAATCAATTAATGTAATACACCAAATTAACAGAACAAAGGAG
Organism: Loxodonta africana; assembly: GCF_030014295.1. Taxonomy (NCBI): domain Eukaryota; kingdom Metazoa; phylum Chordata; class Mammalia; order Proboscidea; family Elephantidae; genus Loxodonta; species Loxodonta africana. The sequence continues at coordinate 79,428,423 of NC_087353.1, forward strand.
AAGAACCACATGATTATCCTAATTGATGCACAAAAGGCATTTAACAATATACCAAACACCCTTTTATAACAAAAATACTAAGCAAACTAGTAACAGAAGAGAAATTCCTCAACATGGTAAAAGGTATTTATGAAAAACCCACCGTTCATATCACACTCTATGGAGAAAGACAGAAAGCTTCCCCAAAGATAAGGGACAAGACAAAAATGCCCACCTTCATCACTGCTATTCAACATTGTACTGAATGTTCTATTCAGAGCTATTATGCAAGAAAACATAAAAGGTATTCAAATCTGAAAGAAAGAAGTAAAACTGTATTACAGATGACACGATTTTATATATAAAAAATCCCAAGGAAAGCTACTAGAGCCAATAAACCAATTCAGCAAAGTTGCAGGTACAAAATCAACATACAAAAATCAGTTGTCTTTCTATATACAAACAATGAACAATCTGAAAAGGAAATTAAGAAAACAGTTCCATTTACCATAGCATCTAAACAAATAAAATACCTAGAAATAAATTTAACCAGGAAGGTGAAAGACTTGCATACTGAAAATTATAAAACATTGCTGAAAGAAATATAAAAAGACCTAAATAAATGGAAAGACATCCAGTGTTTACGGACTGGAAGATTTAATATTGTTAACACAGCAATACTACCCAGGGCAATCTACAGATTCAATATAATCCATATCAAAATTCCAACAGCCTTTTTTGCAAAAATGGAAAAGCCAACCTTCAAATTCATATAGAATTGAAAAGGTCCTTAATAGACAAAGCAATTTGGAAAAAAGAACAATGTAGGAGGACTCACATTTCTTTATTTTAAAATAAAGTACAAAGCTACAGTAATTAAAACAGTATAGTACTGACCAAAAATAGACATACTGACCAATATAGAATCGAGAGTCAAGAAAGAAACCCACACATTTAAGGCCAACTGATTTCCAACAAGATTACCAAATCCATTCAATGGGGAAAAAACATTCTCTTTAACAAATGGTTCAGGACAACTGGCTCCCCACATGCAAAAGAATAAAGAATTAAGTTGGACCTACAACCATACAGGAAAATTAACTCAAATTGGATCAGTGACCCACATATAAGAACTAAGACCATAAAACTGGAAGAAAAAAAACATAGCGGTACAGTTTCAAACACTTCTTTCTTTTAGACAATGGATACTCAGATATGATATCAAAAGTGTGAGCAACAAAAGATAAAATAGATAAACTGTACTTCATCAAAATTAAAAACTCTTCTTCATCAAAGGTCTTTATCAGAAAAGTGAAAAGACAGCCTAAAGAATGGGAGAAAATATTTGGGAACCATGTATCAGATAAAGGTTTAATTTACAAAGAAATACAATTCAGCATCAAAAAAAAGAATTGAAAAATTAGCAAAAGAACTCAATAGAGATTTCTCCAAAGAAGATATACAAAATGGCCAATAAGCACGTAACAAGATACTCAACCTCATTAGTCATTGTTGTTGTTCTCGCTGTTACGTGCACTCATAGCGAACCTATGGACAACAGAAAGAAACACTGCCTGACCTGCACCACCCTTACAATCACTGCTATGTTGGAGCCCATTGTTGTAGCCACTGGGTTAAATCATCTTGTTAAGTGTCTTCTTCTTTTTCACTGACCCACTACCAAGCATGATGTCCTACTCCAGGAACTGGTTCCTCCTGATAACATATCCAAAGTATGTGAGAAGTCTCACCATGATCACCTCTGAGGATCATTCTGGCTGTACTTCTTCCAAGACAGATTTGTTTCTATTCAATATTCTTCTCCAACACCATAATTCAAAGGCATCACCTCTTCTTCACTCTTCCTTATTCATTGCCCTGTTCTGCCATCCATGTGAGTGACCCATGTGGGTCAGGTCTCAAGGTGACATCTTCACTTTTTTAAGACTTTAAAGGGGTGTTCTGAAGATCTGCTCAATGCAATACGTCATGTTTTTTTTTTTAATCATGCTACTTCTCTGCTTTAATTTCTCCAGTGTTTTTTTTTTTTTAATAATATTTTATTGTGTTTTAGGTAAAAGTTTAAACAGTAAATTAGGGTCCCTTCAACAATTTTTATACAAATTGTTCCATGTCCTTGGTTATAATTTTTATAATGTGTCAGGATTCTCATTATTTCCATTGTTTGTTCTGTTTCCATTGATCTAGCTTCCTCTCCCCTCCCTGCCTTCTCACCTTTGCTTTTGGATAACTGATGACCGTTTGGTCTCATATAGTTAATTGTTTAAGGGAGCATATTACTCATAGGTGATATTGTTTATTTTATAATCCAATCTATTATTTGGCTGAAAGATGACCTGCAGAAACAGCTTCAATTCCAAGTTCAAAAGTATCTTAGAGCAATAGTCTCGGGGATTCCTCTAGTCTCTATTGGTCCAGTACATCTGGCCTTTTTTAGGAATTTGAGTTTTGTTCTACATTTTTCTCTTTCTACCTGGGACCTTCAATTGTGTCCCTGGTCAGAATGGTCAGTAGTGGTAGTTAACAGCACTGAGTTCTTCTGGTCTTAGGTTTGAAAAGGTTGTGGTTCTTGTGGGCTATTAGTCCCATGGACTAGCTTCTCCTTTGAGCCTTTGATTTCCTTCATTCTCTTTTGCTCCATACGAGCAGAGACCAATAGTTTATCTTAGAGGACTATTTGAAAGCATTTAAGGCCCCAGATGCTACTCACCAAACTTGGATGTAGAACTGATTTCCTGACTGCTACTTTCATGGGCATTGATTGTGGATCCACATAAAATGAAACTCTTTACAACTTCAATATTTTCTCCATTTATCATGATGTTACTTATTGGGACAGCTGTGAAGATTTTTGTCTTCTTTACGTTAAGGTTTAATCCATACTGAAGGCTGTAGTCTTTGATCTTCATGAGTAAGTGCTTCAAGTCCTCTTCACTTTCAGCAAGCAAGGTTGTGTCATGCACATCCTGCAGGTTGTTAATGAGACTTTCTCCAATCCTGATGCTGCATTCTTCTTCATATAGTCCACCTTCTCAGATTATCTGCACAGCATACAGATTAAATAAGTATGGTGAAAGGCCCCTGATATACACCTTTTTTGATTTTAAACTACACAGTATCTCTTTGTTTTGTTCGAACTACTGCCTCTTGGTCTATGTACAGGTTCCGCATGAGCACAATTAAGTATTCTGGAATTCCCATTCTTTGAAATGTTACCCGTAACTTGTTATGATCCACACAGTCAAATGTTTTTATGTAGTCAATAAAACACAGGTAAACATCTTTCTGATATTCACTGCTCTCAGTCAACATCTATCTGACATCAGCAATGATATCCGTCGTTCCATGTCCTCTTCTGAATTTGGCTTGAATTTCTGGCAGTTCCCTGTCAGTGTACTGCTGCAAACATTTTTTAATTACCTTCAGCAACATTTTACTTGCATGTGATATTAATGATATTGTTCAATAATTTCCGCATTCTGTTGGATCACTTTTCTCTGGAAGGGGCACATATATGGATCTCTTTCAGATGGCTGGTCAGGTAGCTGTCTCCCAAACTTCTTGGCATAGGTGAGTGCGCACTTCCAGTGCTGCATCCATTTGCTGAAACATCTCGGTTGGTATCCCGTCAATTCCTGAGGCCTTCTTTTTTACCAATGCCTTCAGTGCAGCTTGGACTTCCTCCTTCAGTACCGCTGGTTCTTGATCATATGCTACCTCCTGAAATGGCTGTACATTCAGCAATTCTTTTTGGTGTGGTGACTCTGTATTGTTTTCATCCTCTTTTGATATTTCCTGTGTCACTCAATTTTTTGCCCACAGAATCCTTCAACATTGCAACTCAAGACTTGAATTTTTTCTTTAGTTTTTTCAGCTTGAAAAATGCTGAGCATATTCTTCCCTTTTGGTTTTCTAACTCCAGGTCTTTGCACATTTCATTATACTACTTAACTTTGTCTTCTCAAGCTGCCCTTTGAAATCTTCTGCTCAGCTCTTTTACTTTATCATTTCTTCCTTTCACTTTAGCTACTCTACAAACAAGAGCAAGGCTCAGCATCTCTTCTGATATCCATTTTGGTCTTTTTTTCCTTTTCTTCCTTTGGGAAACTGCAAATCAAAACTATAGTGAGATACCAATTCGCACCCACTAGGATGGCTCTGATAAGAAAAACAGGAAGTAACAAATATTAAATAGGATGTGGCGACATTGGAACCCTTGTCCCCGGCTGGTGGGAACGTGAAATGGTGAAGCTACTGTGAAAAACAGTATGGCAGTTCCTAAAAAAATTAGACATAAAATTACCATATGACACACACCAGCACTCTGAGGTACATACCTGAGACTTGAATGCAGGAATTCAAACAGATATATGGATACCAATGGTTCACTACTGCATTTTCCCAAGGGGCAAAAAGTAGAAAAAACCCAAGTGTCCCTCAACAGGTGAACAGATAAATAAAATGTGATATATACATAAATTGGACTATTATTCAGACATAAAGAGAAATGAAGTTCTAAAATACGCTACAACGTAGAGGAACCTTGAAAACATTATGCTAAGTGAAATAAATCAGACTCAAAAGGACAATTATTATATGATCCCACTTATATGAAATATCTAGAATAGGCAAACGTATTGAGATGAAAGTTTATTAGTGGCTACCAGGGATGGTGGGGGGGGGGATGAGGGGAACTGCTTAATGGGTACTGAGTTTCTGCTAAGGGTGATAAAAAACTGGATAGCAGATTATAATTACATAATTAATGTCATTGAACTGAACACTCAAAAATGGTTACAATGGAAAACATTTTATTATATATATTTTTACAGCAATAAAAAAAAAAGTTTAAAGGCTAACATAAAGGTTATCCTGACAAATACCAGAAAAAGTTTTTCCTCCCCTGAAGCATCCCTAATCTGTCCCTTGTTGTTACTCAGATTACATTACTGTTCTGATAAAGTTACTTTAAAAGATAGTCTAAACCCCCATAAATTCTTACAGAGGGAAACAGACAGATTAGAGAGAGAGATCCAACTCACAAGTTTCAGGCTTATACATCTGAATGAACAGTGGTGCCATTTGGTGAGACAAGAAACACTGGTGAGCCAGGTTTATAAGGCAAGATAACGAGTTCAGTTTGGGGACTAAATTTGAGGTGCCTGTACCATTCAAGTAGATATGTTAAGAATTTGGAGGTGGGGAGAAAAAAGGCTGCTAGGAAAGCAGCTGAATAGAGGTCTACAGCCCCAAGAAGAGTCTAAGCCGAAAATATACATACGAAATGGGCCTTTAAACTAGATGAGCTGAAGAGCTTTTCTCAGATTCTTTTCTTCTAATTTCATACCCTCGCCCCACAAAAACAAAATAATAACAATAGTTCAGGTCAACTTACACTTGTTTCTAAATATCAGAATCAGAAATCAAGTATTGAAAGTAAGAACTTTTCAACCCTGCTTTTTAAAAACATTTGAAAATATCAGATTTCTAATGTCCTAATACTTATTGGAAAATAACCTTGTTTTTACCTTTTCCCTTGCTGCCCAGTGCAGGCTCGATTACACACCAAAAGGACAATCTTGTCACTTCCTGCTCTTGTGGAAGGCAAGTCCATTTTCCCTTGCTTTGCTGCTGCTTGTGTGGGGGAAGACAGTCTATGGTGATCCAAGCCAAATTTCAGGTGGTTTAGATTGTTGTTTAAATGAATTCCTGAAACAGAATAAGAACCTGTCATTTTATCTCTTCAAAATTCTTTTCATTCATTCATTACAAAGAAATTTACACAATACAGAAAATAAGAGGTTCTCGCATTACGTAACTTAAACTACAATTAAAAAAAAAAAAGGAGAACAAATGCTCTACTTTGAGATCTCCCGTCTAGCCACAAAGATATTTTCTTTAACCTAGCCTTACTCAGGTTTCTTACTTATCTTAAAAACTGAAAATTAAAGCTCTTCACTTCAGTAAATTTTAGATAGTTTTAGAAGGACAAGTTTGCTGAGATGATCCACCAGGACAAATTTAAAGTGAGATCATGCAACCAGCAATCAAAAGGAACTTTTTTTTTAAATAAAGACTAATCTTCAGTTTTCCAATGGCAGTTTCTTCTGCCTGATTGAAGAAACAGGCATATGAAACAAAAGATAAACTACCCTTACTGACCCAGAGCCATTAGAAGAACATGTCAACTTTAATACAATCAGCTAGACTGGTTCAACCTACATTAAGGTCAAAAAAATGTAGGTCTGACAGGCACAGTGCTGGCTGCTGAAGATCAAACAGTTCTTTAGAAATGTCCAAAAGCAGAACTAATCAGAGCTGCCCAGCAATTCAGCACCTAGTCCAATGTCCTACGCTTAGTAGGAATTCAATAAATACTTGAAGAAGGAATTGTTCCTTTCCTTTGATGCGGGATTTTCAGCTGTGGAAATGTAGCCTAAGGAAATAATATCCCAACAGGAGAAGAGAAAAAGGAAACGCCACCACCACCACCACCACACACACAAAAAAAAGAAATTAACATCACCACCAGAAAAATAAAATAAAAAACAGCTTACACACACGTATTCATAGCAGAATTCTAGCAATAACCTAAATAACGAGCAATATAAGGCTTGCTGAACCCATTTAGGTACAACAGCATTATACCAATTTAAAATGACAAGTACAAGGTTAGTACCAAAATAAATTCCTGATAAATTAGACTTAAAACATATACATAAACACACAGAAACTAAAAATATGGAAAAACAATCTTTATGGAGCTACTAGAGGGAAGAAGACTTTAAGTTTAAAGAAATCACAAAATAAAAAGCAGATTTCACTTCATTACCATTTTAAACTTCGGTATGAAAATAACAGAAACCTGAATTTGAGACAAGTGACCTCATTTCCCAGGTTCTTGGCAGAGGGAAGGGTAGGAAGACCTGTTCTCCTAGAATTGACCAGGATCCATAATAAGGAACACAAGCTTTGTGTTCAAATCGTGGGCTGTTTACTACTAACTGTATGATCCTGGTTAGTTACTTAACCTCTCTAAGTCTCAGCTCCCTCATTTGCAAAGTGGGGCAAATAGTAGCCTCATATGTACTGAAAAAAAATAATTACAAGGCCTTTAGCACTGGGACTAACATATACTTAATAAGTGGTATAGTCTTCCAACAAAGGCACTCTCTGGTGAGAATTTGATAATCTTTGGACCTCACCAAATTCACTTACAAATATAAACTTGGTGGTAACCCTAAGCAACTGGGGTGGGAAGGGGCCTGTTGGGAAATTTTCAGTTCAGCAAACATTAGCTCTTGCTGCCTGCCAGGTACTACACTGAACTGCTGGGTACACAAGATGAAGCGAAATGTGGTCCCAACTCTACAGAATTTCACAGTGCAGTGGGAAAAGATAGAAAACAGTTAATTTCCACACAACATGCAAGTGTCAAGAAAACCAAAACTGAAACAATACACTATTTAGCAAATAATGAAGATATGAGTAGACCAGAGAAAAATGAAATCTAAACTGGTAGTGGCCTAGAATCTCCAAAAGGTTCAGAAACGAGAGGTACCAGATGCTTCTGGAAGTAAGACATGAAGGAAAAGAGGAGCTAAAATAAGAACTGGTTCAAAGACTGTTTAAAAAGCAAATATCCAGATTTCCTCCCTGACACGGTACAGCCAAAATACTCTCCATCTGAGCAAAGGGCAAAAGAGGCCCAGGTAAAGACGAGGGCAGTGTACTAAAAAACCAGGATAAGTCAACACATCAGGCCCCTTCCTGACTCAGCTCCCAGGGTGCTGGCCACTATACCATCACCCTCCAACAAAGAGAGTAGAAGAGTCTCCTCCAGGGAATGTGACCAGCCCAAGAAGAAAGGCCTGAAGATACTACATGGCTCAGAGTATCCTGCAGGGAAGTTCACAGTCAAGAAGCCCCACTCACGCACTACAAGTTCCTCTCAATTTTTAGACCTCTTCACTTAAACAAGAGCCTTGGTGGTGCAGTGGTTAAGAGCTCCACTGCTAACCAAAAAGTTGGCAGTTCAAATCCAGCTGCTCCTTGGAAACCCTATGGGGCAGTTCTACTCTGTCCTATAGGGTCACTATGAGTCGAAATCAACTCGATGGGAACGGGTTTGCTTTTTTGTTGTTGTTGGTTTGTTTTCACTTAAACAGGAGCAAAGAGGATAATAAGAAAACATACCACAACTACAGAACAGGAACAAGGCACTATAATAAAACAAAATCAAAACAACACAGTCAGCTCCCTCCAAAAAGTTCTCAGAATTTAAAAACATAAAAGAAGTTAAAAATCTCAGTAGGAAGGTCTGTGGATATAAAGTTGACAAAATCTCTGAGAATGTAAAGCAAAATGACAGAATTGGAAAACAGAGGAATAAAAGTAAGAAAATTAGAAGACCAATTCAGGAATTCCATCATCCAAATGACAGAGTTTTAGAGAGAGAAAGCACGAGAAACAGAGAAGAAATCATCAACTAAATAATTCAAGAAACTTTCCTGGTACTAAAGGACATGAGTTTCCAGACTGAACAGTATGGCAGAGTAGCTGGCACACCAGGGGGAAAGACCTACTCTCAGGTACATTACCAGGAAACTTCAAAACACTTAGAATAAAGGGAAGATCCTAAGAGCTTCCTGAGAAAAAAAGAGGAAAAGAACAGTTACAAACAAATGAATAGGAACAGAATGGCTTCAGACTTCTCAACTGGAAATAGAAGGCAATGGGATCAAACCTTTGTAACTCTCAAGGAAAATTATGTGCAACCTAGAATGTTATTCCCACCCAAATTACCAATCCAGGATGAGGTAGACCACAGATACTTTCAAATTCTTGATTTACTTCCCCCATGCAACAATTTTCAGGAAGCTACTAGAGGATGTGCACCAACAAAACAAGCAAGAACATGGAAAATTACAAGAAACGAAGATTCAGCAGAGGAGAGAGGTGAAAGGAACTCCCTGGATGAAGGTTATACACCAGCACAAAGGAAACCAGTCCAGGCCATGCAGATCAGATGATCTGAAGATTCACCTAATAGACTACTTAATGCCTTTGATGTCTTAAAATACTGAACGTCTAAGATAACAGACCAAGAGGTCTGGGGATCAATTAGTAAAAAGATATAGAAAACTAAAGCAGACAAACTATGCAAAAAAGTTATTAATTCCAGGAGAAAGAGAAAATAGGGCTATATCTGTATCTTTTTTAGTGGGAAATCAACAGATAATACCTAAAACCAAAAAGTAGCAATGTTATTTATGACATGGAGGCTACAAAAAGAATCAGCTCAAAAAGGTGAAAATGGTTGCCTCTGAGGAGGGGCAAATAATGCTGTAGGGAAAGCAGAGGTCTACTGCTTTTTATAACCAATTTGTAGAACTCTTTAAACTGTGTGCATGTAAAACTTTGAAAAAATAACTCATAAAGTGATTCTATAACCAGAAAACAAGTGTGGCTATGAAACGGGAACAATCAGATCGCAAGGTAGTTCTTAGAAATGAACACAACTGCTTAAACAAAAACTTAACCAGACCACTGCTGAATAGCAGAAGGGACAAGCTAAGAACCAAATTAGAAGATCAGAAGATGAACTAAGAAAACTCTTCTAAAGTACAATGTAAAAGAAAAGCATAGTAGACCACTGAATGCAAGGATGGTTCAGTTATTAGAAAAATATATATCAAGTCATCATGTTAATAAACAAAAGGGGGAACACAAACCACTGAAAGGCAGCATGGCACCTAAATGGCTGCCTAAACTTGGGCTCCACCACTTACTAGCTGATCCTGGATGTGGTACACAACCTCGCTGTGTCTCAGATTCCCCAACAGAAATATAGGAATAATAATAGCACCAACCTCACAGAATTATGATGATGATTAATTGAGTTGATGCATGTGAAGTACATAGGATACTGCCTGGCACACAGAAAGCACTCAATAAATGTCACCATTATCATCATCTTGATATATTTTATCAAAAGCCTTTTCAGAAAAGAAGGCAAGGATGCCTACCATCATCAGTGTAACCCATCAAGGTTCTACAATTTCTAGCAAATGCATTAAGACCAGAATGAAAAATAAAACGTATTACTACTAGAGAGCAAGAAGTAAACTTATCATTATTTGTAGATGATTTGACTCTCTAGAAAGACTAAGATAAACAACAGAAATAGCAGACAGGAGGTTGGTATAATTATCAATTTTAAAATAACTATACCAAAATCAGTAACTTTCCACAAATCAATAGTATCTAATCAAAACATAAAATGGGAGCAGGAGAGAAGAGACTATTCACGACAGCAACAAAACATGTAGGAATAATCCTGAAATGTGTGGGATCTAGACGCTGAAAGTCTCAGGGTTTTCCTAAGGAATCTAACAGGCACGAGTAAATGGAGATGCCATGTTCCTGAGTGGGAAGGCTCAATACTGTAAAGGAGACAATTTTCTCCCAGGGAATTCTACACTTTTAATCTATTCCTAACAGTATCATTATGGAAACAGTACTGTTATGGAAACTATCCTAAAATTAGTCCTAAGAGGATAAATAAACAAGAATCATCAGAAATAATCTGAAACTGAATAAAGGAGGAGAGAATTGTGTTGAAAGTAATGTCTTGTTATTTTCCTCTTAAACCAGTGGCAAATAATCCTGGTAGCATATTAAAGACATCTGGGGAACTTTTTTTTATTCTTTTGTAGACTAAAGCAGGCCCCATCTCCCAAAAATACTGACTTAATTGATCTAAGGTAGGTTCCACGCATCTGGTTTTCCTGTGGTTTTTAAAATTCTCAGATGATTCTAATGTGTGGTCTGAGTTCAGGACAATCTTAACAAAGAGGTATCCAAGTTGTTATTGCTGATTGGCCAAATTAAGATTTAGTGAAACTGAGGCAATTAAAGGCTGCCAAATTCTGGAGGCACAGTGGTAAAGAGCTCGGCTGCTAATCAAAAGGTCAGCAGTTTGAATCTACCAGTCCCTCCTTGGAAACCCTATGCAGCAGTTCTACTCTGTCTTATAGGGTCATTATGAGTCAGATCTGACTCAACAGCACCTAATAACAACAACGACAAACTCAGTTAAGTTCCTATGGTCTGAGTCCTGTCAAGTCTGCTCCAAAAGGGAAGCTCTCCCTCCTCTTCACCATGCCCTTCCCACCTCCTTCCATCTCTGATCATCAGACTGCTTTTAATCTGAAACCTGTTTTGTCCGCTTTATGTTTAAGCAAATGAGATAGACTCCCAGCTACAGGTCTGACAATGATTACCAGGAGCCAATAATTATTCCTCATTGCTTTTCATGCCTTACTGCACTGGCCAGGACAACCAAAACAATATTAAATAGGGGAAATATAACAGAAAGCCTTTTTTTTTTTTTAATTTCTGATTCTAAATTGTTTTTTATATGTATCCTTTAAGTATAATATTGGCTCTTAGAATAAGTTCTTTTTGTCATATTAAAGTATCCTACTTCTAACTCTTAGAATTTAGGACATGACTTCCTCTTATTTATCTTTGCATCCTCAGTACCTTACCCAGTGTACATGTCTTTTCTTCATTAGAATTACAGAAGTTTTGGATAACTTATTAGTTGTACATTTCTTTTTCCTTCAAAGAACCAGCTTTGGGATCTACCATTTCCATTGTTTTTATGTTTTTAAATGTATTTATTAACACTTTCATTGATTTTACTCATCACTGAACAAACCAACAGAAACCATCCTTGAGGAAGACTAGACATCAGACCTACTAAATGCAGATTTTAACACAACTGTTTTAAGTATGCTTAAAGAACTACAGGAAAATACAAAGAACTAACTAAAAGAAACCAAGAAAACAATGTATGAACAGAATGAGAATATTAACAAAGAGAGAGAGATTATAAAAAGGAACCAAACTGAAATTAAAAATTCACTACAGTGGTTTAACTGCAGATTTAACAGGCAGAAGAAAGAATATGGTGACTTGAAGATAAGACAATTGAAATTATACAGTCTGAGGAAAACAAACAAAAGAAAAATGAACAGAGCATAAAGGGACCTGTAGAACACCATTAAGTAGACCAACATATGTATCATGAGAGTCCCAGAAGGGAAGGAGAAAAAGAAAGGGGCAGAAAGAATATCTGAAGAAATAGTGGCCAAAAATTTTGAAAAGAGTAACTATAGATTGACAAACTCCTAGCCAGGCTACCAAAGGGAGGTAGAGGCGGAAATACACTAGGTAACTAAAATCAGAAATGGAAGTGGTGACATTGCCACAGACCTTAACAATTAAAAGGATTGTAAGAGAACACTATGAACAACTATATGCCAACCATATTTGACAATCCAGATGAAATGGATAAATTCCTAGAAGCATACAAACTACCTTAATTGGCTAAAGAACAAATAGAAAATTTCAACAGACCTATAACAAGGGAAGAGATTTAAACAGTAATCAAAAACCTTCCCACAAAAGAAAAGTTCCAGACTAGGTAGCCTCACTGGTGAATTCTACCAAACACTTAAAGAAGAATTAGCACCAATTCTTCTCAAACTCTTCAAAAAAATAGAGGGGAAGGGAACACTTACGAACATTACCCTAATAGCAAAGCCAGATAAAAACATCACAAGCAAAGAAAATTACAGTCCAATATCTCTCAGGAATAAAGATGCAAAAATCCTCAACAAAATATTAGCAAGCCAAATCCAACAACATATTAAAAGAATTATACGCCATGATGAAGTGGGATTTATCCCAGGAATCAAGGACAGTTCAACATAAGGAAATCAATCAACGTAACACACAACATTAACAGAACGAAGGAAAAGAACCACATAATTGTCTTATTGACACGGAAAAGGCATTTGGCAAAATCTAACACCCTTTCATGAGAAGTACTCAGCAAACTAGTATTAGAAGTGAAATTCCTCAACATGATAAAGGGCATCTATGAAAATCCCACAGTGAACATCATACTCAATGGTGAAAACCTGAAAGCTTTCCCCTAAGATCAAGAGCAAAACAAGGATGCTCAGTTTTACCACTGCTATTCAGCACTGATTTTATTCATCATTGAGCAAACCAATAGAAACCATCCTTGAGGCCTGCTGTCTGACCTGCCAATTCTGGGATTCACTGGCCTCCACTGCCCCTTAGGCTGGTGGCCTATCGGTGACCTAATTCTCCATCTTCTGCAGCCTTGTGAGCCAGCAGCCTGTGGTCTGAACTGCCCATTTGGCTTCATCATCCCCTGCAGCCCCGTGGGTCAGGAGAAGCCTATGCATGACCCACAAACTTGAGACTTACCAGCCTCCACAACCATGTGAGCCATTTCCTCTATGTGGTTCATGAGTTCTGTGAGACACTGCAGAGAACTGGGGAACCCAAAGACCGGAGGGAGAGTATTGAGGGGAGTGGGAATAGTTGATGTTAGAGATGATGGAGTGGTGCAGCAGCTTGGAAAAGTTGGACACTGAGGACATCCTTAACCTTAGCCTCATAGGAACCAGTTTTGTGCTGATCCTTATAAAAGAAATTATTCATTTCGGCCCCAAAAAGCCAAAATAATCTTAAAGCAAAGAACAAAGCAGGAAAACCCAAACTTCCGGATTTCAAAACAAAGCTCCAGTAATCAAAATAAAGTGGTACTGGTAGAAGGACAAACAAATAAACCAATGGATTAGAATTTGAGAGTCCAAAAATAAACCCATACATCTATGGCCAATTGGTTTCAAGAAGGGTGTCAAATTCATTCAAGGGGGAAAAAAACGTTCTTCAAAAAATTCTCACATGTGAAAGAATGAAGTTGGATCCATACCTCACATCATATAGAAAAATTAATTCAAAATGGATCAATGACCTAAATGTAAGAATTAAGACCATAAAACTCTTAAAAGAAAACATAGCGGTAAAGCTTCCAGACCTTCTTTTAAACACTGGATTCTCAGATTTAACACTAAAAGCACAAGCAACTACAGAAAAAAACTCACACGCATCAATGGACATTATCAAGAAAGGGAAAAGATAACTTATGGAATGGGTGAAAATATTTGGAAACCATATATCAGATAACAATTTAGTATCCAGAATATATAAAGAACTCTTAAAACCCAAAGACAAAAAGACAAACAACCCACTTAAAAAATGGGAAAAGGACTGGAACAGATATTTCTTCAAAGAGAAAATACAAATGCCCAATAAGCGCATGAAGAGATGCTCAACCTCATTTGTCATTAAGCAAACACAAATAAAAACCACAAGGAGATACCACTGCACACCCACTAGGATGGTTATGAGCAGAAAAAACAAGTGTTGGTGAGAAACTGGAACCCTCGTGGATTGCTGGTGGGAATGAAACAGTGCAACAGCTGTGGAAAACAGTTTGGCAGTTCCTCAAAAAGTTAAACATAGAATTCCCATATGAGCCCACAACTCCGCTTCTAGGTGTATGTATACCCAAAAGACTTGAAAGCAGGGACTCAAACAGATAGTTGTACACCAATGTTCACTGCGGCATTATTCACAATAGCCAAAAGGTGGAAACAACTGCAGTGTTCATCAACAGATAAACAACATGTGTATATTTTTGGAGTACTGTTCAGCCATAAAGAGGTAAGATCTAACACATGCCACCACATGGATGAGCCTTGAAAACACTATGCTAAGTGAAAAGGCCAGAAACAAATGGACAGATATGTATGATCCCACTTACATGAAATATCTAGAATAGGCAACTCCATCCAAAGATTAGTGATCACCAAAGGTGGGGAAACGGAAAAGAGAGGTTAAAAAAAAGAAAGAAAGAAAAGAAAATATTACTGAATTGTACATGTGAAAAATGCTGAAAGGGCAGATATTTTATTATACACCACAGGGGGAAAATTTTTTTTTTTTAATTTAAGAAAAGAAATCTAGGACTCCCAGGGTCTTCTTACTTTTATGCTTTTACTCATAATTTTTCTTTTTTTGGCTTTTTGTTTTGTTTTATTTTGTTTTCCCCTATAATCAGAAATTAAATGCTTAGTTAATTTTTATCTTTTCTGTTCTGATAAAAAAAAAAAAATAGCTTCGTAAAAATATTTAAAGCTCTGCACTTACCTCTCAGCACTACTTTGGCTGCCTTCCAGGGGGCTTAATATGTTTTTTGTTGTTTTTTTAATTTTCTTATTATCTAAAATAGCTCTTAAATTATATTTATTTATTCTTAGAACTATCTTAAATTTTTATTTTCATTTTCTTACATTTATGTATTTGTTTATTTCACTTTGTGGTATGTCTACCCTCTAAATTTACACCTTTAAAACATTTATTCAGATTTTCCTTTATGATTAGTTTCGGCTTGGTTCACTACAACTAATAACTGCACCTGTCTGTGCTGTAATATTAGTATCCGTTACGTTCTCCATATCTTCAATTTTAGTCTAAATAATCTTTAACAGGCTAATGACAGCGAGTTAAAAAAAAAAGAACTCCCATCAAGACTATTATAATCTCTCACTTTTTTGTTTTTTGCATTATGTATTCTTCCTTCTGCTATTCAGTTTACAAATTTCTTCATTATTATTATAACCATTACCAACATACAATATCTTATTAATCTCAAATCACGTTAAATTAGATATTAAATAGAAATAAATACAATTATACTTTTTATAATTTCTATTGTCTTCACCTCTACTTTCCTTTTTAAAAAAAAGTTTTTTTCCTAATTACAAAAGTGATGCATGCTCACCGCAGAATTTGGAAATACACAAAAGTATTTTTAAATAATCAAAATCACCTGTAATTCCAAAACCTGAATTATCTATTACTAATATTGTGACATATTTCTACATAATATTTTCTATTTAGCTACATAAATATATTTGAACAAAAATGTGATCAGACTGTACCTTTTTATTTGATACTGTATCGATTACATCTTCCTGTACCCTTGAAAATTATTCCTAAAGCATGATATCTTACGCTATGTAAAACACTTAGTATGCAGAGAAGCCATAACTATTCCCTCATCTGTGGACAATTAGACTGTTGCCAGTTTCTCACTATTAATAAAAACTGTGTGACAGATATTCTAGGCATAAATCCTTACATGCATCTCTGACCATTCTTTTAGGATTGTTTCCTAAAACGTAGAGGTTTCAGACATTTTTAGCGCGCCTGATTCGTGCTATCACATGGCTTGCCATAAAAGCTGTATCAATTCATGTTGCCAGGAGCAGTGTATGAGAGAGCCCTTTTCCCTACAGTCCCACCAGCAGTAAGAACTGTTTCAAAAAGCCAATAAATGTTGACAAAAGGATGACGTCAGAAAACCGGCACTGGGTAATCCCCTCTCTAACTGACTCAGGCAAGAACCATCCAATGAACACTAAAACTAGAGGGTGAAAGTTTGAGAAAAGATATTTACATATTCTCCGAGTATCTAGATACAATATACCTGTTAATTACAAGGAGAAAATAGTAACCTTACAGTGGTAAAGCCAAGCAGACACCACCCTGAGTATCAGGCTTAAAAAAAAAAAAAGATTATAGTATTGCATCAGTTTTAATTTCCTGCCCCATAGGGTTTCCAAGGAGCAGCTAGTGGCTTCCAACTGCCAACCTCTTGGTTAGAACCCAAGCTCCTAACCACTGTGCTACCAGGGCTCCAAAAAAAAAAAAAAAATAAAGACAACGTCTTTATTTTTAGGATATACACAGTGAATTACTGAGGCATCAAGGGTCATTATGTTTGCAATTTATCCCAAATGGTTCAGAAAAAAATTATACACACACATACGAGAGAGAGAGAGAAACACAATGATAAGGCAGACAGAAAAAGGCTGACCTTCTGGAGAATCTGGATAAAGGCTATACAAGAATCCTTTGTACTATTTTTGCAACTTTTCTCTCAGTCTGAAATTATTTCAAAGTAAAAAGTTTACAAAATGTATAAAATATTTTCAAGAATTACTTGTTTTCATCTTCGCCTATTAATCAGCAAACTGTGCCTTCCTTTTGTTTAAAACTCACTGACCTCTCTGCCCAGGATTGTCATTTGCTTATTTCATCAACATTTATTAAGGTCCTACCATATGCCTGGTACCAAGGAGGCTGATCAAAGATGAATGAAAGATCACCCAAGGCTTCCTCAGTCTAGCGGGAGAGACAGACATATAAAAAATACTGGGAGCTATGTGGTAGATGGCATAATAATATTAGTACGCACAGAAGGTTTGAGTCAGAAAATGAAGCACTCAAGTCCGTTAAGTCATGGAAAATTCCAGGGCAAAAGATGAGAGTAAAAAGAGTTCCTTGCAACACTCAATACATGGAAGGTCAGCTCAATTGGACTGGACCAAAAGCAAAGCAGTTTCCGGGATAAAATGAATGCTTCAAAGGTCAGCGGAGCAAGGGCGGGGGTTTGGGAACATGGTTTGCGGGGACTTCTAAGTCAATTGGCAAAGTAATTCTATTATGAAAACATTCTGCATCCCACTTTGAAATGTGGCGTCTGGCGTCTTAAATGCTAACAAGTGGCCATCTAAGATGCATCAATTGGTCTCAACCCACCTGGAGCAAAGGAGAATGAAGAACACCAAGGTCACACGACAACTAAGAGCCCAAGAGACAGAAAGGGCCACATGAACCAGAGACTTACATCATCCTGAGACCAGAAGAACTAGTTGGTGCCCGGCCACAATCGATGACTGCCCTGACAGGGAGCACAACAGAGAACCCCTGAGGGAGCAGGAGATCAGTGCGATGCAGACCCCAAATTCTCATAAAAAGACCAGACTTAATGGTCTGACTGTGACTAGAGGAATCCCAGCAGTAATGGTCCCCAAACCTTCTGTTGGCACAGGACAGGAACCATCCCCGAAGACAACTCATCAGACATGAAAGGGACTGGACAGTGGGTGGGAGAGAGATGCTGATGAAGAGTGAGCTAATTATATCAGGTGGACACTTGAGACTGTGTTGGCATCTCCTGTCTGGAGAGGGGATGGGAGGATAGAGAGAGTTGGAAGCTGGCAAAATTGTCACGAAAGGAGAGACTGGTAGGGCTGACTCATTAGGGGGAGAGCAAGTGGGAGTATGGAGTAAGATGTATATAAACTTATATGTGACAGACTGACTTGATTTGTAAACGTTCACTTGAAGCTCAATAAAAGTTAATTAAAAAAAAAAAAAGAGTTCCTTGGGTTCACACGGGTAGGAAGGGAACTTCAGAAAGACAAATCAATGTGGAAAAAGCTCACAGGTGTGAAAAAACATGCATTATTGCTTTCAATCCTCATAACATCCAGGGAGTAGTATTACTACTCCTCTCTTGGTAGTACCTGAGCTCTTAAATCCATAATGGACTTGATGAGGGGGTGAAATTAGAGCAAGCTGGAGGCTACTGCTCTACTCTAGGTAAGGAAGAATTACAGTCTAATATGAGAATGCCAGGGCAAATGGAGAGAAAGGGATGGATCTGAGGAATATTTAGAAAGTAACATGAACAATAAGGGCTAGAGAAATGTAAAAGGTAAGGAAAAGAGAGAAGTGTAGTTGATTCTCTTGTACCTGTCTTGGGATACTAGATGGATGGTGACACCGTTAACTGAGATAAAGAATATAAGAACCAGTAAGAAGAAAAAATATAATAAAATTAGGTTTTAAACAAAATTTGAGGTATCTGTGGGCCATCCAGGTGGAGATATGCAGTTTACGGACCCCCAAATCTGAAGGCAGGATATATGTCTGCACAGAAATACCTGTGATACATGAATGGCAGTTAAAACCAAGAGAGTTGATTAGACAATCTAGGGAGATGTCAAGATCAAGATAAAGGGTAAGAATAGAACACTCTGAAATTTCAATCCTTAAGGGGTGGGCAGAAAAAAAGTACCAGCAAAAACACTGAGAAGGGAGGGTGGAGTGGGTCTCTGAGTGGTGCTAAGGTGGTATCGGCCCAGCCTAGGAGCAGCAGCTGCATCCTCCCTGCTCCAAAACGTCTCCATTCTGTTCAAGTGCCCAATGCACCTCCCCAATGATCCTGGATCCTCAGCAAATGACTGTCTCCTACTTTGCTGAGGTCAAGTCCTCTGCGTCCAAACTACCTAACAGGCTGTGTGACCAGTTCTTTGAGAATTCTGAAAAAGTCAAAGAGCATGGATCAAGCCTGAGCGAAGAGCAGGATGGTGGTACCCTTATTCCACAGAAGAGCACAGGAGGAACCCATCTAAGAAAGAAACGTTCAGTGTACTATACCTGCAGGATTTCTAAGTTGAGATTTCAGTAGACAGTTGGAAATCAGGGAATAGAACCAGGAGAAATGTGAGGATTAGAGGGGGAATTTGGTTTTAAAAATCACAGTTGTAGAAAATACTGATAAGGCTAGGTAGAACAGCAGTTCTCAAACTTGAGCGTGTGTCAGAATCAGAGGGCTTGTTAAAAACAGATTGCTGGAAAATTCTATGGAAGAATCCTGTTCAAAAATGGGAGAATGCAGGACAGAATTTCAAATTCTCAGGGACTCCAGACTTCCTTGAGCCATGAAGGTTAGATGAACCCCTGAAACTACTACCCTAAGATAATCTTTAAACTTTAAACCAAAAATATCCCCTTAAGTCTTCTTAAAGCCAAACAATAGTTTAGCTTAACTAGTAAAAAATGTCTGCCCTGAGCATTATGCTCTTTTAAGAGCTATCTATATGAGATCACACCGATAACGGCAATTCAAAAGATTAGATAGGAACCTCAGGGAGCAGCGAGTTTATGTAAATGGGGGAAGAACAACTCAGAAAAGGAGAATGAGAATGGTTGCATGACTAAAAGATATAATCAATGTCACTGAACTGTACATGTAGAATACACTGAATTGGTATGTTTTGTTGTGTATATTCTCAACAACAACAAAATAAATAAAACTTTAAAAAAAAAAAAGATTGCTGAGCCCTACCCTCCAGAGTTTCAGACTGAGTAGGTCTGGGGTGGGGTCCATGAATTTGCGTTTTTTCCCAGGTGATACTGATACCTTGATAAGTAAGAGCAAGAATATAGGAGATACACCTTGACGGCCACCAAGGATTCCCCAGGAACAAAGTCACAGTTACTTGGCAACTCTCAAAAACAGAAACAGCTCCATACTCTTTCAAGCACAGTGAAGAGACAAGCTAAGTTCCAAATCACAGCCCAAGCTACAGCAAAGGGCACAGCACTGACCAGAGTTTTACTCTACTCTGCTGCCTAACAATGATGTGTTACATCCGTATTTCTTAAAAGCAAGAATCAAGGAAACATTCCATGGCAAAGATTTCAGAATTTAGAAATTAAACATCTGAGCTGGTAGCAGGATGCAAAGAAGCTATGGCAAAGTATATCCTCCCTAATGCTGTCATAGGATACCAAAGAGGTCATCCACGGGAAGGACAGTCCTGAGCCTCAGGAAGGGCTGCTCCAACTCCACACAGGCAAGGTTAGAAATAAAGGAAACATCTTTGCCTAACACAGTTAAGAACTGACTTCTTCGAGGGAAACATGCTGCCGAAAAATATACACCATCATCTAGACATCCAATGGGGCAGATCGTCGTTAAACCTGCAAACCCAGGTGGTATTATGGAAACAGGTGATCATTTACCTCTTTGACTGAGAATTCCCTCAGGCCTAAATATTTCTGGAGTCTCAAAGGCAAAAATGCAGTCACTTTCATGGACCGTTTCCAGGTCGTCCGTGTCACAAAAGGAACGATGGAATCCATCATAGTACATTTCTGTTAACACAATCTAAAAGCAGGAAAATATCAATAGTTGGATAACTGGAAAGTCAATAAGAATTTATTTCCCGATACTACTATGAACTTCCCCAGGCCATCAGCATGTGCTGTGATCTGAGGGGGCTTTGAAACAGCTCACACAGCCCCCATCATTTGTCTTTAACGAGAGAATTTTGGAAGCAAATAACCTCCGGCTTTAGAACGCTATGGCAGTACACCCAGAGATTCTCTAAGTTTTGGTCTACAAGACACCCAGGAGATTATAAAGTCTAACCCACTCGTTTTATAGGGGGAGAAACTAAAGAGAGGATGGGTGACTTACCTAAGTTTATACAACTGTTCAGTCTCAGAGGGGGCACTGGGCCCACATCTGATTCCCAAATACTTTCTCCCACATCACTAAATTTTCTTCTTTTCAAGTTAAAAAACGTCAAAAAACCAAGGATATTTGTATTGGAAAAATTGTATCAACTCAAGTGTCCAACAACAGGAACTAGAGTTAAGTACATTATAGTCATACTGGAAATACAGAACTACTTAAAAGAATGAGCTAGATATATTTGCAGTAAACGAAAAGACTCCTAAGTAAATAAAAAGCAAAGTACAGAACAATATGCATAAAATGATTCCATTTTTATAAAATAATATAGCATATGCACAGGAAAAATTATGAATGCATATATAACAAAGTATTAACAGTTAATAAACTTTAGTACTAAGATACTAGTGTAAGATACTGTCACTTTCCAAGTTATATTTTTGAAATGGCTGAGTATGTACTCTACAATGAAAAAGAAATAAAAGAAAGAGGAAGAAACAATGGAGACATTTAGAGATTTCATTACATGCTCAACAGTACTGTATAGTCAAAAAAGCATCAGGTAGGACATAAAAAGGTTCCAGTCCCCGCCTGCCACCAATCAGCCCTATGACCTTCAACAAGGAAGGCACATGGTTTCTCTGGGCCTTCTTCAGATGAGGGGGTTAGACTGGTTCTCCTACTAACACTAACACTGTATCAGACCATGATATAAAAGAGGCTGATGGCATACTCCACAAATAGTCCAGGAAAAATATTCCTGATGTATTTTTCTTTTTAATGATATTAACAACCATGTTGTTTTGCTGCTGGGAAACATGCAAGTTTAATTCAATTTCTCCAGCAAGCTGAGGTCAAAAGCAAAGCCGTAATTATTTACCAATTTAAACCACATGCCAAAAGAGCCAAATAGTACTGGAAGCTTTCAAGATGCAACCATATTTGCCTTTGGACACACAGCTAAGCTTCTCTCATTCTTTCTGTCCTTCCCCTCATCCCGAAGGGGAAAAAAAAAAAAGAATCAATGAATATGAACATTTTTTTCCATGTGCCAGTACTTGCCCTATGAAAATATGAGATACTTGCAATATTACGGCAACACTGCTGGTTGGTTGTACTTGTTTTACTATGGCAACTTTCCAAATGAGGCCACACAAGGCCAAAGTACAAAACACCTTTGTCAAATTCAAGTGATTACAGAGCACCTTCCAGAAGCTATCTAGGGAAGAGCTATTCAGCCACTGAATCATCCTTCCTTAGTAAACCTTAAAATGGGAATATTTTTACAAATAAAATCATCGCAGTAAATTGAGTAAAAACCATATGCAAAAATATATCACGCCACAAACAGGTCAAAAATATTTTGGTTGATATAAGTATGGCTATTTATGAAAGGGAGTTCTGGGTGGTGCAAACTGTTAAGCGTTCAACTACGAGCCAAAAGGCTGGTGGCTTGAACCCACCCAGAGGTGCCTCAGAAGACTGGCCTGGCAATCTGCTTCCCAAAGGTCATAGTCTTGAAAATCCTATAGAGCAGTTCTACTCTGCAAACATGGGGTTGCCAAGGGTCAGAATTGACTCAATGCAACTAACAACAACTTATGAAAGATTTACCAAAAAACAAAAACTTTCCTTTCTCTTAGTAAACAAGATAAGAGACTCTGGCCTGGCTTTCATCAGAAAACAAAACACACTGACCATCTACTACATAAAGAACATTGTTCTACCAAGAAGATTCCATTCTTATCACCATAACGGATAGGGGTTTTCTAAAGCCACAGTCAAGTTTTCTAACCCTCTTTGACCTTCAAATACCACAGAGATGCTCTTTCTACTGCCCACATAAACATCCATAAGAATGATCTAAGAGGTGTTAACTACAGGTAGTCCCCGACTTATGATGTATTCAAGTTATGACAAATCACACTGACAACTGTCTTTTTTTTTACATACATCTTGTCGTTAGTAACATATACTACATACAATGTTGTAGTGCGTAATTTGCAGATGTTATCATTCTCAGATGTTCCCTCGCAGATGTTCAATGTTATGATTTACTGTTCAAAACACTGCCATATAGCAGGCAATAATGAAAACTAAAAAAGAAAAAAAGAAGTATTTGACTTACGTCAGAACTGACTTACGACGGGGTCATCGGAACGGAACCGCGTCGTATGTCGGGGACTACCTGTAATTGTACTTTATAAGCAAAGCTACAAAGAAGTCTTGGCGTAATGTCACAGCTTTTCCTTTAAAAAAAAAAAAATACATATATATATACATACACACACATATGTATATATATGTGCGTGTGTATCATGCACACATACACATAAACACAACTAAATGAAGCATGAAAAGTTTTTATGTACATTTTTCTCTTTGTGGGCTTTTTTCTTTTTTTCCTCAACAGTAGAAGCAATTGGTTTTAAATTTATACCTAACCACATCTGGCAGAGAACTGTTAAAAAACTCCCGGAGAATAGCAAGCAATACTTCTGTGGTTCACGTGTGATCAGTCTTAGCAGACTTAGTACCTGATCAGTGGGGATCTTTGTTTCCGTAGATACTGCTTCCCTAAGTCTGGCGACAGTCCCAGACAGAGGCACAGCCACGCCAATCCTCATGCAGTGAGAGCATTTCCCTTGATACACTACAGTGACATAGAGAGGCCTAGACAGATCAAAGTCAGATCTTCCCGTTAGTCACTTATTTCAACTGAAATACAGAAGAAGCAAAACAAGCCTGATCTGGAAACAACCTAAAGCTGAACCTAACCCACACCTTCATTTGGAAGCCAAATAGAGCCGAGTAAAACTATCAAACAATAATTGAGAGATCTTTGGAAAAAGGGTCTTCATAGAACAAAAATATAACATATCAATACTTGGTTCTGTGCTTTGCATTTTTTTTTTTTTTTTTTTTTTTGCGGATTTTTGATATATCTATTTTACCACAATAAAAACATTTTTTTTTTTTTTTTTTGATGGAAGCAACCAAGGAGCCCATCAACAGACGAATGGATAAATAAATCATGGTATATATATTCACACAATGGAATATTACACATCAATAAAGAACAATGACAAATCTGTGAAACATTTCATAACATGGAGGAATCTGGAAGGTATTATGCTGAGTGAAATTACTCAGTTGCAAAATGACAAATATTATATGAGACCACTATTATAAGAACTCGAGAAATAGTTTAAACAGAGAAGAAAATATTCTTTGATGGTTACAAGAGTGGGGAGAGATGGAGGGAGAGGGGTATTTACTAATTAGATAGCAGACAAGAACTATTTTAGGTGAAGGGAAAGACAACACACAATACAGGAGAGGTCAGCACAACTGGACTTAACCAAAAGCAAAGAAGTTTCCTGAATAAACTGAATGTTTAGCAGCGTAGCAGGGGCAGGGGTTTAGAGACCATGGTTTCAGGGGACATCTAGGTCAACTGGCATAATGAAGTCTATTAAGAAAACATTCTGCATCCTACTTTGGAAAGTGGCGTCTGGGGTCTTAAACGCTAGCAGGCGGCCATCTAAGATGCATCATTTGGTCTCAACCCACCTAGAGCAAAGGAGAATGAAGAACACCAAGGATACAAGGTAATTATGAGCCCAAGAGACAGAAAGGTCCACATAAACCAGAGACTCCATCAGCCCAAGACCAGAAGAACTAGATGGTGCCTGGCTACAACTGATGACTTTCCTGACAGGGAACACAACAGAGAACCCCTGAGGGGGCAGGAAAGCAGTGGGATGCAGACCCCAAATTCTCGTAAAAAGGCCAGACTTAATGGTCTGACTGAGACTAGAAAGACCCCAGAGGTCATGCTCCCCAGACCTTCTGTTAGCCCAAGAAAGGAATCATTCACAAAGCCAACTCTTCAGACAGGGATTGGACTGGACTATGCGACAGAAAATGATACTGCTAAGGAGTGAGCTGCTTGGATCAAGCAGACACATGAGACTATGTGGGCAGCTCCTGTCTGGACGGGAGATGAGAGGGCAGATGGGGTCAGAAGCTGGCAGAGTGGACATGAAAACAGAAGGTGAAGAGAAGGAGTGTGCTGTCTCATTAGGCGGAGAGCAACTAGGAGTATATAGCAAAGTGTATATAAATTTTAGCATGAGAGACTGACTTGATTTGCAAACTTTCCCTTAATGCACGATAAAAATTGAAAAAAAAATTTTTTTTCCTTTTTCTTAAAGTGCAATGTAAGGTTTCTGGGGACTCTAGAAGGCAGTCAAGAGCTTTCTCCTCTCCTATCCTGCCCATGGGTAACAAGCCAAAGCAGGCTACTGCACTTTCTTGCTTGCCTCAAGCACCTGCTTACTCTGCAAACTCATTTACCAAGAAGTTTTAACAACGTCTGTATTCAAGTTATCATTAATCCCATTCCCCATTCCTTGTCTAAATCAGTACAAAGCCCTGACAGAAATCTACAGAGGAAAACGAACACTACAGGAATACACAGTCTTTATTTTACTAAAGCTGTTCTTACCTTGTGTGGGGTAGAGGAATTGGCAGAGAGATGCAGAGAAAAGGGTCAAAAGTGTTGCTCTGTTTCTGACAATGAGGACATGTCAAAGAAGATCTTTAAAAACAAAAATTTAAGACACTGAGATTAAAGTCACCTACAACTATGTCAAGCAGACAGATTAAGAGGGGAAACTTGTTTGCTCATACCTGTACTGGGCTTGAAAAAGTTCTTGTACAAAGGTGCTGCAGACAGGAAAGGATGGTCCCTCAGGCATTATATCAGTCTCTGATGGTGGCTGAAAAAAAGAACGTATTATTTCACAGACGAAAAGTGCCCATTCTTGATTTAAGATGAGCCTGAAAAAGTCACCAATGTCCTTTATTTCCTCCACAAGACCTCTATCAAGTCCTGGTGCTTCAGTGAAAGCCATCTGCTAAAGGAACTGGAATGTAGCCGACGAATGGGAGTCACGCAGACTCATCTCCACAAGGCTCTCCCACAGACTGAGTTTACCCCTGGGTCTCTACTTCTATTCAGGTGGTGGGACAGTTCTCCTTCCCCAGGATGCTCCACTCCCTCCTGCTCTCAAAGTCCTTCCTCCAACCACTTCGACAACACCGGTTCCTCCCAAGCCTAAGTTCTCTAGCACCTCTACTGCTATACTGCTCATTTGGGTGCCTAATCACACTCTATTTCATGTTGTATTTAATCTTTTCATGTCCCTCCATGTAACAACTATTTACTAAGCATCTGCTACCACATGCAGAGAGCACTGTGCCAGACGTTAAGGATACAAAAATAAATGAAACACAGTGCCTGACCTTGAGTATGTCTCAATTTGGTGGGAAAGTCAGCCATAGCACAGCAGAACGAATACCATATCACTGTATACAAAGTATTTGGGCACAAAAAGACCTTGAATTGGAGTAATTTAACAACTTTTTTTTTTTTAACAACTTACCAAAACCAGAAATTTAAAATTTGAAGTACAGAGCAAAATTATCAAAAACTTTTTTTTAAGCTGTGTGAGGGAAGCAACTCTTCATTCTTAATTGTTTCTATTGTCAAAATCATTTACCCACCATATTAAAGCCACATGCATAAAAGTTGGGAATGAGTTGTCATATTTCTCAGGAAGAATCTTCTGGTAGTTCAGTTCCTATCCTCAAATCTAATCCAGATAACAAGGACATCCATACATTTACCTTTCACTGTGTATTCATTCAAACAATCTACATGATGATGTGAGTAAAATCTCTGTTTTAAAAAGTTTTGTGAGATGGAGTTACTTAATTTTACTCTACAGCTAGTCATGCATGCACACGTCTCCTTTCTTATTAGACTGGAAGCTCCTTGGGGAGAGGGCCTCTGTATCTTACACTGTCAGCACGGTAGTTGTTGTTGCAGTTGTCAGTTGCTGTCAAGTCAATTCCAGCTCATGGTGACCTCACGTGTGCAGAGTAGAACTGCTCCATATCGTTTTCAAGGCCATGACCTTTAAGAAGCAGTTTGCCAGGCCTCTCTTCTAGGGTGCTGCTGGGTGGGTTCGAACTGCCAACCTTTCACTAGTAGCTGAGTGCTTAACCATTTGCATGATATATCGCAGTAGTAAACAAGGTAAAATATTCTTTAAGTAGCCATTAGATTTTATACTCAGTCAAAGCTTAGTCGATTTCATCACGTTAATTTAACTAAATATAAGCTGCAACAACTCCTTGCTGGAGGTTTGAGAGAAGACTCTACACTCCCCTGGCTCCGTTCACTGAACAGCCACCGAGCGCCTGCCTGCTGCTCCCGACTTCCCCAGCTAAGCGCACGCCCTCACCTTCAGAGGAGTCTGGCCACTCTGCTTCACAGAATGATTGAGGTCTTCATGAACTCGGTCCAAAAGCCACAGCAGAAACTCCTGGGCATCATGCTGGGAATTGCCCCGGTACTGCAGTGCATTCTTTGACACAATACTCTATGCAGGTAAATAAATCAAGATAAACACTTGTGAGTTCCTAGCTTTAAAGATAAACTGCCTGTTCATCATCCCAAAAAAGGAATGAAAGGTCTCAAGGGTGTTAGAGATCAATGTAAAAGCAAATGCTCAATCTAAACACCTCGGCCCCAAAGTTAAACAGAGAATTGCCCTGTGACCCGGCCATTCCACTCCTGAGTATACACCCAAGAGGTCTGAATGCAGGGACCCAAACAGATGCATGTACATTGATGTTCACTGCAGCTTTATTCACAACAGCCAAAAGACGGTGGAAGCAATTCAAGTGTCCATAAACACATGAGTAAACCAAAAAACCAAACCCGTCACGACTGAGTTGATTCCAACTCAAAGCAACCCTATAGGACAGAGTAGAACTGCCCCACAGGGTTTCTAAGGAGTAGCTGGGGGATTTGAACTGCCCACCTTTTGGATAGCAGCCACCATGGCTCCTAAACACATGAACAAATGTGGTATATTCATACAATGGAATATTATTCAGCCATAAAGAGAACTGAAGTTCTGATAAAGAGAAATGAAGTTCTGATACATGCCACCACATGGATGAATCTTGAAAACATTATGCTGAATCAAACAAGCCAGATATAAAAGGACAAATAGTGTATAATTCCACTTATATGAGGCATCTAGAACAGGATAAGCCATTGAGATAAAAGTTTATTAGTGGCTACCACGGGCTGGAGGAAGAAAGAAATGGTAATTACTGCTGACAGGGCACTGAGTTTCTGTTTGGGGTGACGCAGAACTTTTGGAAATGGACCGTGGTGATGGTAGCACAACACGGAGAATGAATTAATGTCACTGAATTGTACACTTAAAAATGGTTAAAGTAACATTTTTTTATACATATTTTACCACAATAAAACTTTCAACAAACCCACCCCCCAAAACATATACAAAAAGCTTAAAATGCACCTAATTCAGCAATTCTACTTTTAGGAGTATATTTAAAGGAAATTATCAGAACAGTGTGCCAAGATTTTTAAGAAGACAGTCATCAGGGTTTATAAAAATTAGGGAAAAAATGGTAATGACTTGAAAATCTTAAAAATGGGAATTGGTTAAATAAATTATGGTACAACTACATAGCAGAATCAGCTACATTAAGTGGAGGAAAAAGGTTACAAATCAGTAGTACACAGTGTGACTGTATTCTTATAAAAAATTGTATGTGGAGACATATACACAAAGAAAAAGTTTTAAAATGACATACTAAAATAGTAACAGTGTTACCTCTGGGTGATAGAATTAGAAATGTTTTTTCTTTTTATTTTATCTTCTAAATTTTCTCTACTGAACATATATTACTTACATAATAAAGTGGTTAAAATAGCTTTGTTTCCAAGTTTACCATAAGGTTTACTTAAAATGACTTTGTTAAAATGCTGAATTTTTATGTAAGATACAGTATAGCTCCAAGAATTCATTCAGTGAAGATTTAATAATTGCCTAATGTATGAACAGCCTTGTGAGGGAGACAGAGAAAAAATCAATGCTTCAAATATAGCATGATGGGGGGATGGATGGTGAGAGCCAGTTTTAAAGGGGAGGCTAGCCTTAATTTGGAGTCAGAGGTTTCAATATGAACTCATTTAATACAGATAAATATGGACAGAGAAATAACTAGAGATATGTATATACACATGGAGCCCTGGTGGTGCAGTGGTTGAGAGTTCGGCTGCTAATCAAAAAGTCCCCAGTTCGAATCCACCAGCTGCTCCTTGGAATCCCTATGGGGCAGTTCTACTCTGTCCTATATGGTCGCTATGAGTCGGAATCGACTTGATGACAATGGGTTTGTGGGTTTTTTTGGGTTTTTTTTGGTATATATACATTTATATTTCCTAGCTCTGGCTGCTAAGAGGGCACAGAAGCAGTGACACCCCAGTAACAATGGCACATCTAGCACCCAGATCTTGTTTTCTAATGCCATTCTTCAATAAAAGGAAATAGGGCTCTTTGGAGAAATGACTGATTCCAGGGCTGGGACATGAAATATACAAGATGAATATAGAGCATCTTGTAGCACCAGGAGGCAAGAAAGTGTTCAAAAAAGCGAAAGGGTGGAACATGTCAACAGGACACAGGAAGCAACCTGAAAGAGCTCACAGTGGGCAAGTATGGAACAATGTGAACAAGAAAATAAACAATGTAGTACTGGATTATAACTGAAAGTAGAAAATAAATATGCATTTATACAGATACAAATAAATGAATGGATGCATGGATGAACAGGTGGACGGATGGACGAACGGATGGACAAATAGATAGACAGACTGACAGATAAGCAAGCCATCACACTGGCAGGTGCACAAGAAAGCAAGCAAGCAAGCAAATGAGCAGGGGAGAAGAGATAAATCTCCCTTACAGAAAAATTCCAAGTAATTGATGCCGATATTCCCCGCTCCAGGAGATGGAGCTTACCCCCTGCTCACACCCCACTGTTGCAAGCTCACTGACTTGCTTCCAAAGACTAAAGTGTGGAAAGTAATATTATAGTGGAAAAACATGGCTTACACTTCCTCGGCCAGATGATTAAGGCTAAACATCATCAGTGGTGAGACACATTGATAGCAGGTACCTTTGGTATGATGTGAGGAGAATGGTGTTTTACCTCTGTGGTCTTCCTCCCAAAAACTCATCATCTTGGCTAGCCATGAGAAAAACATCAGACAATACCCAAATTGAGAGACGTTCTACACAACACCTGATGAGTGCCTCTCAAAACTGTCAAGGTCATCGAGGACAAGAAAAGTCTGAGAAACTGTCACAGAACAGAGCAGACTAAGAAGACATGACAACTAAATGCAACATGGCATTATGGATGGAATCCTGGAACAGGAAAAGGACATGGGGGAAAACTGGTGAAATCTAAATAAAGTGCTGATATTAGTTAATAGCAATGTACTAATGTTAGTTTCTTAATTGTAACAAGTGTACATACCGTATTGATGTAAGACGTTAACAGGGAAAACTGGGAGGGGGTGTGTCTTAGTTACCTAGTGCTGCTATAACAGAAATATCACAAGTGGGTGCCTTTAACAAACAAATTTATTTTCTCACAGTTTAGGAGGCTAGAAGTATGAATTCACGGTACTAAATCTGGGGGAAAGCTTTCTCTCTCTGTCAGCTCTGGGAGAAGGTACCTGTCTCTTTGAGCTTCTGCTCCTAGGCAGTCTTCACATGGCTTGGCATCTCTCTTTCCCCATCTCTGCTTCCTGTTTGCTTGTTTAATCTCTTTTATATCTCAAAAAAGACTGACTCAAGACACACCCTACACTAATCCTGCCTCATTAACATAACAAAGACAACCTATACCCAAATGGGATTATTGCCACAGAGGTTAGGACTGATAACGCAGAGGTTATGGATTTTCAATCCATAGCAGGGAGTATACAGAAACTCCATGTACTCTCCATGCAACCTTTCTGTAAATCTAAAACTATTCTAGAATAGAAAAGGTTATTTGAATATAAATACGGCAGTTGTACATGTTGGGTGCCATGTTGGCAGAATGGAGAGTAACTAAGGAATAGGATGGTAGTGGTAAGTAATAGTCAAGGAGCCCTCCCATGAGGAACTGTCACTTAAGCTGGACCTTGAAGGATAAAGAGGCAGAGATTCAAAGCTGAGGAAGTAACATGTACAAACACACAATGGTATGAAAAAGCATGAAACCTTCAAAGAAGGGCAAAAGTTCCCTGAAACTCTGGGTCTATGAGGCAGAGCAGGAGGAGATGAAACAGTAAACACAGAGGTCAGCTCAGGAAACATTTTAAATGCCATTCAAAGACAATATAGGGAGCGTGAAAGTCAAATCAGGAGCAGAGGAAGAGACTGGGGGGCTGCTGAGTTTTGAACACTTTGAGTTGGAGGTACCTATATAGTTCCAAGTGGTTAAGTTTGGTGCTCAGGAAAGAGATCTGGGCTGGAAATTTAAATCAGAGCAGCATATGCATATATCATACGAGCACAGAGGAACATCTAATGAGGAAAAGTAAAAGCTGGGGACAGAAACTTGAAGACCACTGGCATAAAGGCACAGGATCTGAAGGAAACAAAAGGTAGGGCCAGGAGGAGAGCTAGAACAAAGAATTATCATACAAGCCAAAGGAGGAGAAACTTCCAAGGAGATGGAAGCAACAACATAAAGTACTGCAAAAAGTTCAGATACCAAAGGCACTGAGAGAGGTCCTCTGGAATGGCAAACTGAGAGGTTGACTGCCTGTGCTCTTTCCGTGAAGCAGAATTAACCGGAGAGGGTTAAAAGAGAAGAAAGGGTAAGGAAGTGGAATGATTGCAGGAAGACCATTCTTCATACCCAAGAGGCTAGTTATAAAAGGAGGGAAAATGTTAAGACTATATGGAGAGGACTTGTGGAGCAGAGGGAGACCTGTGCATATTTATATGCTGAGGGAAGGAGCTAACCGAAAGGAGATACCGGAAGAGAGATGGTTCTTCAGTGAGGGGAGGAGGGACTCAGAGGAATTAATCCTAAACAGGGGGGCAGGAGATAACAGAAGAAAAAAAGGTAAGGATAAGTTTGGATAAGTTGTAGACAGGATGGCAGGGGACCTCTGCCTTCTTGTTTGTTTTGGGAAGAAGCACGGGCCAACCGCCAGGAGGAAGTCTTCCATATGGCGGGGCTGTGACATATCTCATGGCATAGAGCTGGGTAACACAAATTGCCAGAAGCATATCAAGCTTCTGTTCAGAACCCTCTCCCTTATTTTTTTCCAATGGGAGGAAAGAGAAAAAGTCCTCAGCATATGCATCCCAAACTCTTCATTCTGTGTCAAAGCCAATACCTTATGTATAGCATCCATTTAAATTTCAGGGTGGAGACAATATTCAATTTTTTATCAGGATTACATTAGGTTTGATGCATGCTTCCTGCCACTATAACTTAAACTCACGTGGCATTTATCCACCAGTCACTACGTACAAGGCACTGTGCTAAGGGTGCTCAGTAAGATTTTTGATGGGCACAACTAAATGGGCAACAGAGCTTCCAAAATCCTCTATAACTAGGGCAAAAACTGCTCTGGGTCAACCCCACCCTAAATCACTATATCACAAACTGAAGGAAATTATACAGAATGGAAAACCTCAATGCATATGTACAAACACAAAGCTGTCTCTTTCTGCTTCTTTTCACCCCTTTATGACGGCGACTTCCTCCTCCTGCAGATACCCAGGGGACTATTTCTTCTACCTCTTCCCCAGACAAAACAAAATACAGAATAACCTAATAACAATCCTCTAGTCTGTGTC
This sequence comes from Loxodonta africana, assembly GCF_030014295.1. Taxonomy (NCBI): domain Eukaryota; kingdom Metazoa; phylum Chordata; class Mammalia; order Proboscidea; family Elephantidae; genus Loxodonta; species Loxodonta africana. Next base: position 79,461,255 of record NC_087353.1, read on the forward strand.
ACAGAACAAAGAAAAACAGTGGGAGTCAAGAAACCTGCGTTCAAGCCTTGCTCTGCCGCCAACCACTGGTTATCTCCGGCTTTCACTGAACTTGCAACTCCTGATTTATAAAATGAAGCAGTTGAGCGTAGCCATCAGTAGGGCTCCTGGCTCCCCAAATCTTAACCCAAGCTCATCCCCTAGAGTCCCTGCTAGTGATTTCGTTTTTATTTTGGGCCACATCTGACACTGCTTTGGTCTGCCTTTTATGAGTTTTTTCACAATTAAACCTTAGTTTATTCGATGTCCTAAAATTAATCCTCTTGTATTCTTACATTCTTTAAAAGGTGATCATCACTGGAATATGTCATCTATTAATACCAGCATTGCTACAATCTAAAAAATTATTTAAATTTGTCATTTCTATTTAAAATAAAATGTGGAACTTCCTAAAAACTAACATTACTATTTAAGTTCTATTTTATAGAATTTGGTTATGGTGTTTCTGTTTGGAAAAATTTTAAACTGAGTCTATTGGCTTAAATCTTATACATCCTGGTGACTGTTGTTGTTAGTTGCCATCAAGTCGCCTCCCGACTCATGGCAGCCCCACACACAATGAAACAAAATCTGCCCATCCTGATCCACAGGTTTTTCACCAGCTGATTTTCAGAGGCAGATCACCAGCCCTTTCTTCTTAGCCTTCTTAGTCTGAAAGTTCCACTGGAACGTGTTCAGCATTACAGCAACATGCAAGCCTCTACTAACAGACAGATGGTGGCTGCACATGAGGTGCACTGGCTGGGAACTGAACCCAGGTCTCCTGCATGGAAGGTAAGAATTCTACCACTGAACCACCGCTGTCCCTCCTATAAAATCCTATACATCCTACTATAAGTAAATTTGACCATTGTAATAGTTTTCCCCTCAGCTGGGAAGATCCTTAACATAAAGTTACTAAATAATAAAAGCCAAACATACTTGAAGGGTTTTCAACTTTCATAAAATTTCTCCTTACTCTTCAAATAAATCCTTCAGGTCTAAGAGCAACAAAAAGAAAGTGTTTTTCCCTTGAAGGGAAAAAAAAAAAATGAGTTTGACACATGGCCCAGAAAAGACAAAGAATTAAGTCTACACTACTGGAACTACAAAAATAGACATGAGGTTCCTTCTTCCCGTAGAGCCCTAGGAAAAAGGCAAAACAGCATCCCAGGCTCCAGGGAAAAGACATTAGCTGGTTAAAGACATCCTTTACTTGACCCAAGAAGAAAACAACAAAGTAATGACGTTGGTAACTTCTTCCTGTGGGGAACAGACATGGCACTATTAACCTGACATGGCTGACAGGGATTTGTGAGACTCTTTGGAGGAGAAGATAGCTTGCCAAGACTCATAAAACCCCATCATCACCTACTTTCCATGGTTCTATGCCAGGAGGAATGTGGAATTTATCTCCAGGGATCCTGGGTAAGAGACAGGAGAACTTGGGAGGACAGAAGCATTTACATTTTAAGAGAAAGGAATAGATGTTGGATGAACAGGTAGGCTCACAGATGGTATTTGCAAGTGAAACATGGTTTCTGGACTGCTGCTGGAAATAACAGAATGAAATACAATTGTCTTGAGAAAGGGCTCATCTTTTGAACTTGACTTTTAGAACACCTATTAAGTTGATGAAGAAGAATTAACTAAATATAGGAGATGAAATTTGTACAAATGGATGAGTACTATAAAAAAAGATATGACCCATGAAAAACAGTACTAAAGTACCTATGCAATGCTATGCCACACCCGAGTACAGAATGCAGCCATGGCCAGTCAGCACCTCTGCCCTCGTCATCTACTTTACCCTTTATCTTTACCTCTGCTGGGGAGGTCTTTTAACCTAATAGGGCAAAATCAGGCTATGAGAGGCCTCAGGTATTAGCAAGAAACGTCCAGGAGAAGTAGAATTTGCCAGCCTTGGCAACAAGAGGCCCTTAAAAGAGACCCTAAGGCTTCCAGGCTTTCCATATATACTTTCCCTATGACTGGAATGCCCTTCATCCCCATCCCTCAAACCCACTCACTGGTGGGAAAAGAGAGAGACAGAAAAGGGAAAGGAGCTTTCATCCAGGCTGGAAAGACAACCCAATGAGAACAGTAAAGAACGCCACACACAACCTCTCAACTCTTGTGTTCATGAGCTATTTCTGGAACAGAGCTTCTTGATCCTTCCAGACAGAAGGGCCTAAAATATTATAACTCAAGTACAGATGCCTCTTGAATCTGAGTTCTTTCTATTCAAGTTCCTATGATAAAAACTGAGGAACCAGGCAAACTTAGGTAGTAAGAGACATTTGCACTGCTATAAGATCAACTTTGGATTTTAAACCATCTCATATTTATCACAAAGACTTGGTGGGAGAAACTCACTGCTGAAATAAAGACTAGGAAAGGTTATGAATCTCATCTAAAAGAGAAAGCTGTAATAAAATGATTCAGAAATGTTTACTATACTTCAAGAAATTATAACCAATATTTAAAATCACAAAACTAAGGGTGGATATACAGTGAAGAGCATTAAAGCCAAAATAAAAGGAAGAGATATGAGAGAGAAAATAAACCAGAAGCTGCTCAGCCACATAAACAATATGAGCAAAGCTTTCCCAACAGACCATAAAGTTATACAGGTAGAAAATATAGTACTAAGAGAAGATCTCCAAATGACACCTAAATCAAGAGCAAAAAAGAAAAAACAGATAAACTGGACTTCATCAAAATTAAAAATTTTGTGCATGAAAGGACTTTATCAAGAAACTAAAGAGACAATCTATACAAGCGGAGAAAATATTTGGGAACCATATAACTGGTATGGGTTTAATATTCAGAATATATAAAGAATTTATACAACTCAACAACAAAGAGGCAAACAACCCCATTTAAAAATGGGCAAAGAATTCAATACCATTCACAGTAGCCCCCAAGGAAATAAAATACTTAGGAATAAATCTAACCAGAGATATAAAAGACCTATACAAAGAAAATTACAAGGTACTACTGCAGGAAACCAAAAGGGACCTACGTAAGTGGAAAAACATACCTTGCTCATGGATAGGAAGACTTAACATTGTAAAAATGTCTATTCTACCAAAAGCCATCTACATATACAATGCAATTCCGACCCAAATTCCAACGACTTTTTTTAATGAGATGGAGAAACAAATCACCAACTTCATATGGAAGGGAAAGAAGCCTCAGATAAGTAAAGCATTACTGAAAAAGAAGAACAAAGTGGGAGGCCTCACTCTACCTGATTTTAGAACTTATTATACCACCACAGTAGTCAAAACAGCCTGGTGCTGGTACAAAAACAGACACATAGACCAATGGAACAGAATTGAGAATCCAGACATAAATCCATCCACATATGAGCAGCTGATATTTGACAAAGGCCCAGTGTCAGTTAACTGGGGAAAAGACAGTCTTTTTAACAAATGGTGCTGGCATAACTGGATATTCATCTGCAAAAAAAATGAAACAAGACCCATACCTCAAACCATGCACAAAAACTAACTCAAAATGGATCAAAGACCTAAACATAAAGTCTAAAATGATAAAGATCATGGAAGAAAAAATAGGGACGTTAGGAGCCCTAATACAAGGCATAAACAGAATACAAAACATTACTAAAGACGCCAAAGAAAAACCAGATAACTGGAAGCTCCTAAAAATCAAACACCTGTGCTCTTCAAAGACTTCACCGAAAGAGTAAAAAGACCACCTACAGACTGGGAAGAAGTTTTCAGCTATGACATCTCCGACCAGCGCCTGATCTCTAAAATCTATGTGATTCTGCTAAAACTCAACCACAAAACGACAAACAAGCCAATTAAAAAATGGGCAAAGAATATGAACAGGCACTTCACTAAAGAAGACATTCAGGCAGCTAACATGAGAAAATAATCTCGATCATGATCCATTAGAGAAATGCAAATCAAAACTACAATGAGATTCCATCTCACTCCAAGAAGGCTGGCATTCATCCAAAAAACACAAAATAATCAATGTTGGAGAGGTTGTGGAGAGACTGGAACACTTACACACTGCTGATGGGAATGTAAAACGGTGCAACCACTTTGGAACTCAATTTCACACTTCCTTAAAAAGCTAGAAATAGAACTACCATATGATCCAGTAATCATACTCTTTGGAATACATCCTAGAGAAATAAGAGCCTTTACACGAACAGATACATGCACACCCATGTTCATGGCAGCACTGTTTAGAATAGCAAAAAGTTAGAAGCAACCAAGGTGCCCATCAACAGATGAATGGAGAAATAAACTATGGTATATTCACACAACGGACTACTACACATCGATAAAGAACAATGTTGAATCTATGAAACATTTCATAACACAAAGAAATCTGGAAGACATTATGCTGAGTGAAATCAGTCAACTGCAAAAGGACAAATATTGTATAAGACTACTATTATAAGAACTGGAGAAACAGTTTAAGCAGAGAAGAAAATACTCTTTGATGCACACGAGAGCGGGGAGGGCAGGAGGGAGGGAGAGGGGTATTCACTAATTAGGTAGTAGATAAGTTTCATTTTAGGTGAAAGGAAAGACGATACACAATACAGGAGAGGTCAACACAAATGGACTAAACCAAAAACAAATAAGTTTCCTTAACAAACTAAACACGTCAAGGGCCAGCACAGCTGGGGCAGGGGTTTGAGGACCATGGTTTCAGGGGACATCTAAGTCAATCGACATAATAAAATCTACTAAGAAAACATTCTGCATCCCACTTTGGAGAGTGGCGTCTGCAGTCTTAAATGCTAGCAAGCAGCCATCTAAGAAGCATCAGTTGGTCTCAACCCACCTGGAACAAGGAAGAATGAAGACCACCAAAGACACAAAATAATTATGAGCCTAACAGACAAAAAGGACCACATAAACCAGAGACTACATCAGCCTGAGACCAGAAGAGCTAGATGGTACCTGGCTACAACCGATGACTGCCCTGACAGGGAACTCAACAGAGAAACCCTGAGGGAGCAGGAGCGCAGTGCAGTGCAGACCCCAAATTCTTGTAAAAAGACCAGACTTCATGGTCAGACTGGGACTGGAGGAACCCCGGAGGCCATGAACCCCAGACCTTCTGTTACCCCAGGGCAGGAACCATTCCCAAAACCAACTCTTCAGACAGGGATTGGACTGGAATAGGGAATGGAAAATGAGACTGGTGAAGAACAAGCTTCTTGAATCAAGCAGACACATGAGACTATGTTTACATCTCCTGTCTGGAGGGGGGATGAGAGGGCAGAGGTGTCCAGAAGCTACCCGAATGGACACGAGGAGAGAGGGTGGAGAGAAGTACTGTGCTATCTCATCAGAGGGAGAGCAATTAGGAGTGTATGGCAAGGTGTATGTAAATTTCTGTATGAGAGACTGACCTAATTTATAAACTTTCACTTAAAGCACAATAAAAATTAATTTAAAAAAAAGATGGGCAAAGGATATGAATAGAAATTTCTCCAAAGAAGATATACAAATGGCCAATAAACACACAAAAAGATTCTCAAGGTTGTTAGTCATTAGAGAAAACAATCAAAACCACAATGTGATACTACCTCACACCGACTAAACCAAAACCAAACCTGTTGCCATCAAGTCAATTCCAACTCATGGCGACCGTATAGGACAGAGTAGAACTGCCCCACAGAGTTTCCAAGGAGCACCTGGTGGATTCAAACTGCTGACCTTTCAGTTAGCAGCCATAGTTCTTAACCACTACACTACCAGGGTTTCCTCACACCAACTAGGATGGCTATATTGGAAAAACAGAAACCAACAAGTGTTGGTGAAGATGGGGAGAAACTGTAACCCTCGTGCACTGCTGCTGGGAATGTAAAATGGTATAGCCACTATGGAAAACAGTTTGGCAATCCCTCAAAAAGTTAAACACATAATTACCATACGACCCAGCAATTCCTCTCGTAGGCATACACTCGAAAGACCTGAAAGAAGGGACTCAAACAGATACTTGCACACCAATGTTCACAGCAGCATTAATTCACAACAGCCAAAAAAGGTGGAAACAACTCGTGCCCATCAAAGGATGAACAGATAAAAACAGGGTATGTCCGTACAATGAAATATTACTCAGCCACAAAGTGAAATGAAGTTCTGATACATGCTACTGACATGGATGAACCTTGAAAACATTATGCTGACTGAAACAAATCAGACACAGATGGATAAATATTCTAAGTTCCCACTTACATGAAATATCTAGAATAGGCAAATGTACAGAGACAAAAAGGGGTACATGAAGCTGGGGAAAGGAGGAAATGAGGTGATGTAAAACTTTAGGAAATAGACAGCGTTGATGGTAGCACCATGTGATGAATGTAATTAATGGCACTGAATCATACTCTTAAAATGGCAAACTGTTTCTTAAATATAGTTCATCATGATAAAATTTTAATAAGAGAAGGCTTCCAAATATTTAACTGGTGGTTAAAAGTTTCTGCTAGAAATATAGTACAAAAAGAAAGATTGGATTATGAATACCTAGGTTCAAGTTCCCCTTCCACCACCTTTTACTAATGTGTGTTTCTCTGACCCTCAGTTATGTTCTCTATGAAGCGGGGATAATAATAACAAAAGGTTTACTCTGAAGCTTTCATGAGATCATTAGAACACTTTATAAACTCTAAAACTTTATACAGATGCTACTGCATAAGTTTCCACAAAAATAAATAAATAAACCATTCTATGTCACTACGTAATCCTGAAAAATGCAGAAGAAAAAGAAATGGAGCAAATATCTAAAGCACTGGTTCTCAACCCTGGCTGTACATTAGAGTCACCTGGGGAAACTTTAAAAAAATTAACATCATGTCCTAGCAGCACCCTGCAGATGCTAATTAGTCTCTGGTAGGGCATGAACATGGCTAATTTTTTTTTAAGTATAATTTTTTTTTTTTTTTAATGATTCTATTTCTTATGTGAAGCCAGGACTGAGAACCAACGTGGCTACACCAGAAATACTCTGAAGTTTCATTTCCAAAAGCACTAAAACTTATGAGAGGTTCTTTTGTCTTAACTGTATTATATCATTTATTACATTGTGTTTTATTCATACCACCAAGACATAAAATCTCTTATCTGTCTCCAGCACTAGAGAATGGTCAGGAATGTCTTACCAAAAACCAAACCCGTCGCTGTCGAGTTGATTCTCTGACTCACAACTACTCTATAGGACAGAATAGAACTGCCCCATAGAGTTTCCAAGGAGCACCTGGTGGGTTCGAACTGTCAACCTTTTGGTTAGCAGCTGTAGCACTTGACTACTATGCCACCAGGGTTTCCCAGGAATGTCTTATTTAATATTATTTCCCCAGTACCTAGCAAATATAATATCTGGTACAAAAAATAATAACAACAGTTCGTATTTTTTGTGTTTATAATGTACTAGGCATTGTATTAATTGTTTATAGGTATTATTTCCAATAAAGTTAACCCTTACAAAATCCCTTATGCTGTAATCCACTACCATCAAGTTGACTTTGACTCTCAGTGACCCTATAGGACAGAGCAGAACTGCCCCATAGGGTTTCCAAGACTGTAAATCTTTATGGAAGCAGACTGCCATATCTTTCTCCCTCGGAGTTGCTGGTGGGTTCAAATTACCAACCTTGCCATCAGCGGCTGAACGCTTAGCCACTGCATCACCAGGGCTCCTTCCCTGTGCTGTATTATTATTATTTACAGATGAAAAACGGGGGCTCAGAGAAATGAAACAATGTATTCTAGGTCACCACTATTCTTCAATGTCATTTAATTCAAATAGCCTTAAAACATTTTTGTCCATAAATCTTCTTCAATAAAGAAAGAACCATAAAAGTTTTTTTTCTTTTTTTCCCTTATACTCACGATCACACAGGGCTTGAGGTCCTTAATTCTGAACAGCAACACTCAATCAAGACATAAAACATGTGCTGGAGACTTGAACTATAGCTACACCAACCCTGAGGCTTCTAGGAGTTGATTTGCTTTTAAATAAATTCTTGTTAATCAGCTTTTGCTTTGTTGTAATTTGCATTTTTTTCTTGTGACAAAAACGTGGCTCAGAAACAAAAATGCAGTTTATCTAATTGAAATGTTATTACTTGAGGAGTAAGGAGGAATTTGGACTATGTTGGAAGATCAAGTTGCAGCATGTGAAGAACTATGTCCTGCCTGAGTGTCCCAGGATGCTAGAGAAAGCAAACAAAAGAGAGACAAAGATCTGGCTTTGGAGCACTACATCTGTCTCTGATCAGCTCATAATGTAAAGCACAGTGTCCTTCGCCTCATGATGCCCAAGTCACTCTGCTGGTGGAAATTAATTGTGACCCTGGTCCATCCTTCCAGCACACTGCAAGTTGCAAGCCCTGTGAACCCTAAGTCTAAAGTCAGTTCAGGTCACCAAACTCCAATTAAGTAACTCAGGAGTGTCTTTTTTTTTTTTTTTGGTCTTCTTGACATTTTCCAACACAATTTAAGATTCTCCCAACTAAACTTAATAAAAGCAAAGCTTTTTAAAAGGTGTTCAGGGGAAGGTTTACAATCAACACAATCAAAAAAACAAATGCCTAGTCCTGGTGCAACTAGAAGATCATCAAACAGCTTGGATCAGGTGGACCCTTGAGACTATGTTGGCATCTCCTGCCTGGAGGGGAGATGAGAAGGTGGAGGGGGTTAGAAGCCGGCGAAAGGGACACAAAAAGAGAGAGTGGATGGAGAGAGTGGGCTGTCTCATTTTTTTTTTTTTTTTTAGGGGGAGAGTAATTGGGAGTATGTAGCAAGGTGTATATGGGTTTTTGTGTGAGAGACTGACTTGATTTGTAAACTTTCACTTAAAGCACAGTAAAAATTATATAAAAAAAAAAAAGATCATCATACAGGAAGTACAATGATTTCCAATAAGATAGTTAAATGTCAAAACAGAAAAACTGGAAAGGCCATTTCAATCCTAAGAAATTATTATGTATTCCTACCATGGAACAATATGCAGCCATTCAAATGCTGTCTGAATGTTTTAAAAAATGTGAAGAATTAAATGCATAATAAAATTAAGTGGAATTAAATGCATAATTAAAATTAAGATACAAAACTATACATGAATATGACTTCAAACTTTTTAAATGTATTTTTAAGGACCTTTTTTGTCTTTTATCCTTCTAAACATATACCAAATCTTTAACACTGGTTATCTTTGAGTGACAGGTTATAGGTGATTTGGGGTTTTTTGTCTTTATACTAGAAAGGTATTTTCCAAGTTTTCTAAAATGAATTTGTTACTAAAGGATAACAAGCTGGTATTTAAAAGTGATGTTATAAGAGTACATAGTGGCACTGTGATGAGGGAATCCAAATCTTATACACAGAAGACAGGGCTGGCAAAATAAAGAAATCTACCTTATTGCTAGTTGAGGCTTTGGCCCCAATGAGTCAGGTTATACCACACTGAGAATTTCTTTTTTCTCTGGTAGACAGATATACGCAGCCTTGAACCAAAGTTTTCTGCCTGTTGTAATCCAAAACCCAAAGCCCAAACCAACCTTTGGATCTTACCACCAGGGCGAAAAAGTGACAGCAGCCAGCATCAGAGGAAAACAAGGGCTGGAAAGAGAGAAAAGGAGTTTATGCCTAGAGCCACCTACCAGGGGCCTTTTTAGAATACCCTGGCTTGTCATGTGCTAGGTGAGAACTTAACCAAAGGAAGAGAGAAGGAGATGTCTCAGCTTCCTGGTCAAGTAAAGGGAAGAAGAGGAGCATGGGCTTGACTTAGGAACTCAGCATAATGGCCCTGCCCACCAGCACAAGGGCCAATAAATGTTCTTGGCTGTGTGGAACTCCCTTGGGGTAGAACTGAAGTGACCTATCCAACCTCAGGGACGGAACAGGGTGGGAAGGTAGGGGGAAAGGTAAAGCATGAGCTAAGGCCTTGAACTACCCCGAACTACCCCTAAGGCCAACCATGCATATATTCCTATGATCAGTGTGCAAACAGACATGTATGTAGATATACACACATCAAGAGGCAACGTGTAGATCCTCTTGATTTTGAAACTACTGATATTTGTTGATTAATAGATCTAAAATGTCACGGGCCAAAGAGCCAATTTTAAAAAGGGATCCCAAATATTCTGGAAATAACCTTGCTTCGAAATTCTTATTCAGTTATGACATTTTTGTAACGGAAACATCAATTACTAGTAACCAAGAGATGTTATTCATAGACAGACATCCAGCATGTTTCACTATAAATTATGCATTCATACTGCCATAAACCCAGATTGCTCCCAATGAATTTTAACTGCCTGAAGATGCTTTCACTTTATGGACCCACCATACCACTCTTCTCCACAGCCAGCACTGTACATGCTTGGTGGTCAAGCCAGGCTGACTCCTAAACTACATACAGGTGTGGACTCTGAATCAATCTAAGCCTAGACCCATTCTTTCAACCCTCACCACAAGAATTAGATCTCATAAAAACCAGCGCAGGCCCGGAGCCTCCAGCTCAACCCAGTGCCAGTCTTTTCCTAGCAAGTTACAATTTAGAACCTTCTCAGCCCAAGCGAGGATGTGGAGAAACTGGAACCCTCACACACTGCTGGAGGGAAGGTACAACAGTGCAGCCACTTTCGAAGTCTGGCAGTTCCTCAAAAGGTAAAACATATGACCCAGCAATCCTACTCCTTAGCTATCTACCCAAGAGAAAAGAAAACGCTGGTCCAACAAAAACCTGTATGTGAATATTCATAGCGGCATTATTCAGGAAAGTGAAAAAGTAGAAACAACCCAAACACCCATCAAGTGATGAATGGATAAAGAAAACGTGCATTTCCATACAATGGATTCCACTGGTCTGTCAGTTGGTTGTACTATGGTGGCTTGCTGTTGCTATGATGCTAGAAGCTCCGTCACTGGTATTTCAAATACCAGCAGGATCAAACATGAGGGACAGGTTTCAGCAAAACTTGTGGACTAAGACAGACTAGGAAGAAGGACCTGATGATATACTTCCGAAAAAACTGGCCAGTGAAAACCTTATGAATAGCAGCAGAAATCTGTCTGCTAGTGTGCCGGAAGATGAGCCCCTTAGGTGGGAAAAAAAAAAGGAAGGCACTCAAAATACAACTGGGGAAGAGCTGCCTCCCCAATATAGAGTCAACCTTAATAAGGGGATGGAAGTAAGCCTTCTGAGACCTTCTTTGCTGATTTGGCATGACTCTTATGAGAAGAAACAGCTGCAAACATCTATTAATAATCAGGATGTGGAAAGTATGAAGTATGAACCTAGGAAAACTGGAAGTTGTCAAAAATGAAATGGGGTGCATAAACATCAATATCCTAGGCATCAGTGAGCTGAAATGGACTGGTATTGGCCATTCCAAATCAGACAATCATATGGTCTACTACGCCGGGAATGACAAATTGAAGAGGAATGGTGTCACCATTCTCATCGAAAAGAATATTTCAAGATCTATCCTGAAGTACAACACTGTCAGCAATAGGATTAATACTCATATGCCTACAAGGAAGACCACTTAACATGGCTATTATTCGAATTTAAACACTAACCACTAATGTCAAAGATAAGGAAATTGAAGATTTTACCAACTTCTGCAGCCTGAAATAGATCAAACATGCAATCAAGATGCATTGATAATTACTGGTTGGAAACAAAGAAGAAGAATCAGTAGTTGGAAAATATGGCTTTGGTGACAGAAATGATGCCAGAGACCACATGATAGAATTTTGCAAGACCAACAACTTCTTCATTACAAATACCTTTTTTCAACAACATAAATGGTGACTATACACACGGACTTTGCCGACGGAATACACAGGAATCAAACTGACTACATGTGTGAAAAGATGATGGGGAAGCTCAACATCACCAGTCAGAACAAAGCCAGGGGCTGGCTGTGGAACAGACTGTCAACTGTTTCATCTGCAAGGTCAAGTTGAAGTTTATTAAAAAGACAGAAAAGGAAGAAAAGACCAAAATGGATGTCAGGAGAGACTCTGAAACTTGCTCTTTAACATAGAATAGCTAAAGCAAGCAGAAGAAATAATGAAGTAAAAGAGGTGAACAGAATATTTCAAAGGGTGGCTCAAGAAGACAAAGTAAAGTATTATAATGAAATGCGCAAAGACCTGGAGTTAGAAAACCAACAGGGTAGAACACACTTGGCATTTCTCAAGCTGACAGAACTGAAGAAAAATTTCAAGCCTCAAGTTGCAATAGCAAAGGATTCTATGGGGAAAATACTGACCGATGCAGGAAACACCAAAAGAAAATGGAAGTAATACACAGAGTCACTGCACAAAAAAGAACTGGTTGGTGTTCAACCATTTAAGGAGGAACCATGTGATCAAGAATTGATGGTACTGAAGGAAGAAGTCCAAGCTGCACTGAAGGGAATGGGGAAAAATAAAGCTCCAGGAACTGACGGAATACCAATTGAGATCTTTCAACAAATGGATACAGCAGTAGAGGTGCTCACTCATCTATGTCAAGAAATTTGGAAGACAGCTTCCTGGGCAACTAACTGAAAGAGATGCATATTTGTGCCCATTCCAAAGAAAGGTGATCCAACAGAATACAGAAATTACCAAACAATATCACTAATATCACATACAAGTAAAATTTTGCCGAAGATCATTCAAAAGCAGTCGTAGCAGTACATTGACAAGGAACTACCAGAACTTCAAACCAGATTCAGGAGGTGTGGAACGAATAATATCACTGCTGATGTCAGATGAATCTTGGCTGAAAGCAAAGAATACTAGAAAGATGTTGACCTGTGTTTTATTGACCACGTGAAGGCATTCGACTGTGTGGATTATAACAAATTATGGATAACACTGCAAAGAATGGTAATTCCAGAAGACTTAATTGACCTCTCGAAGAACCTGTACATGGACCAAGAGGTGGCTGTTCAAACAGAACAAGAGAACACTGTGTGGTTTAAAGTAAAGAAACGTGTGCAACAGGGCTGTATCCTTTCACCATACTTATTCAACCTGTATGCTAAGCAAATAATTCGAGAAGCAGGACTATATGAAAAAGAACATGGCATGAAGATTGGTTGAAGATTCATTTACAGCCTGCAATATGCAGATGACATAACCTCACCTGCTGAAAGTGAAGAGGACTTGAAGCACTTACTGATGAAGATCAAAGACTACAGCCTTGAGTACAGATTACGCCTCAACATAAAGAAAACAAAAATCCTAACAACTGGACCAATAAGCGACATAGTGATAAACGGAGAAAAGATTGAAGTTGTCCAAGGATTCGTTTTACTTGGATCTACAATCAACACCTATGGAAACAGCAGTCAAGAAATCGAATGACACACTGGATCGGACAAATCTGCTGCAAAAGACCTCTTTAAAATGTTGAAAAGCAAAGGTGTGCCTGACCATGATATCTTCAATCGGCTTATATGCATGCAAAAGCTGAGAAATGAATAAAGGAAGGCCAACAAAGAACTGATGCCTCTGAATTGTGGTTTTGGGGAAGAATACTGAACATACCATGCACTTCCAGAAAAACAAACAAATCTGCCTTGGAAGAAGTACAGCCAGAATGTTCCTTAGAAGCAAGGATGGCTAGATTTTGTCTCACATACTTTGGACATTTTATCAGGAAGGACCAGTCCCTGGAGAACGGTATCATGCTTGGTAAAGTAGACAGCGAAAAAGAGGAATATCCTCAATGAGATGGATTGACACAGCAGCTGTGACAATGGGCTCAAGCATAGGAACAATCGTAAGGATGGCACAGGACTGCAAAGTGTTTCGTCCTGTTGTACATAGCGTCGCTATGAGTTGGAACCTATCCGACAGCACCTAACAGCCAGGAAAATAAACAAATCCGTCTTGGAAGAAGTACAAACGGGATGCTCCTTCGAAGTGAGGATGGCGAGACTTGGTCTTGCATACTTTGGACATGTTATCAGGAGGGACCAGTCCCTGGAGAAGGACATCATGCCTGGTAGGGGATCAGCCAAAAAGAGGAAGACCCTCACCAAGATGGACTGTGACAATGGGCTTAACCACAGCAAAAACTGTGAGGATGGGGCAGGACTAGACAGTGTGTCATTCGTTGTACACAGGGCTGCTATGAGTTGGAGCCAATGCCATGGCACCTAACAACAATACACACACACACACACACGCTCCCATGCACATAGTTGCTTACAATGAAACAACGGAAGAATAGACCATAAAATTTAAAAAGAAAGGCAAGAGAACAAAGGGGGTCAGAGACAGAAGCTAGACCTTGTTCTGTAGATCTGATTTCAGGCCACACTTTTTATTATAATTATGCAATGAAACTAAATTTTAAAACCAATCTCTCAAAATCAAAAACAGAAAAAGACAAATGATTTTAGCTATAATATATATCCAGTTAGTGACAAAATCACACTGAGAGGAAATATTCCAGGGGACTTTAAAAAGCAGTACTTTAACCGTACAGTTTTTATACGAGATATCCTATGGACCAAAAACACCGCCATCTCCCCAAAAAAATCCAAACCATTTTCAATACTCACACTACTGTTAGTAGTGCTGAATTACTGTCTAAGGCTAATGGGTGCAGTGTGGGACAAAGTAAATAAAGATTTACACCGGTGTAAGAACAGGATTTTCAGCAAGGGAGAAAGGAGAAACAGATATAAGATCAATGAAGTTAAATAAAAACCCTGAAATCTGAATTAGAATTATCAATATGAATTCATGATTCATCTCATCTCCAAAAGAAATTACATACACATTTCTTAGCTCTGTCCACTTAAAGAAGCCCTGGTGGCACAGTGGTTAAGTGCTTGGCTGCTAACCAAAAGGTAAACAATTGAAATCCACCAGCCACTCCTGGGGAGAAAGATATGGCAGTCAGCTTCTGTAAACATTAGATAAAGGCCTTGGAAATCCTATGCAGCAGTTCTCCTTTGTCCTGTAGAGTTGCTATGAGTTGGAATAAACTTGATGGCAATGGGTTTGGTTTGATTTTGGTCCACTTAAAAGACACAGAAACAACAAGGAGCCCTAGTGCCCAGACTGTGGTCTCTCAATACCATTTTCCGCCAAAAGAACCAGGGCTCCTTGAAGAAATGACTGATTCCGGATCAGGGGCAGGAAATGGGTAAGATGAGCCCGAAACATCTTAGTTTCCCTGCATTCTGGTTTGACATCAAAAACTATCAGGATCACATCAAAAGGGCTCAAGAGCCAACTTGTCCCACTTGTCAAAAATGGGACAATTTGAGCATCAATAAGTTTAATAACTGTAAATGACTGAAACATAGCAAATATGCTCAAATCCATGAGTTCATAAGATTACCACAAAAAAAAAAAAGATAAAAAAAATCATTAGCCACATTTGGAAATCAAGTAATTATTTTGAAAAATGGAAAATAAAAGGGGAAAAATCAAGCATTTATCTCACCTTCTATAAACTTATTTGCTTATAATAAAACCATGAAACAAAAAAGTGTACGGCCTGAAGTCAAATCTACTAACTTTACCTCAAGGTAACCAAATAATTGCTGAGAACAAGAGTCTCTATAGAAGTATTCCAGCTATAAATGCAGAAGGAATGTTAGACTTCTAAGCCCATTTTGCACCCTTAATGAATTAACGGATCAGGGGACAAACATCAGTGGCTGCTAACAATACAAGAGAGACATGGCCAGGAAGTATTATTATAGGCCTCCTGATGGAAGTTTACAATACTACTCACAGGTAGTTTTACCAAAAAAAAAAAAAAGGCAGGAAAAAATCCTCAAACCTGAACTCTTTAAGCTTCTAGATCTAGGTAACCACCAATTTACAGAAATACAGGGGACAGAGGAACATTTTAAATGAAACCACAGGAATACAATGGGCAAAACTCAGACTGCAGGAGCTCCACAGCAGTGCTCTTCGAAGTATGATCCACAGACAGGTGCCCATCAGTGAGCATTTTGTTACCAGTCCATGATGACATAAATCCACAGAAATTAAGAGTAAGCATTTAGAAACATTTGCAGCAAATTAACAGAATAATTTTATGTCTATGGAATCTAATAAAAGTAAGGCTTGATTTCTGTATGGCTTTTTTATTTCATTTTTCTAGTAATTCATTTGTATTATATTTTACAAACTATTGGCCCATGACAAATTGGAAACTTTAAAAACTAGTCCTTCACCACAAATAATCCGAAAAGTACTACTCTACAGGACACCCAGTTCATTCAACAAATAAATCACAACAAAAACAAATTAATAAAGCAAACATGGACAGATTATAAGAGGTTTAAAAGATGCAATGACCAAATGTAATGTTGACTTTATTTGGATACTAACTTACTGCTAAGTGCCATCAAGTCAGTTCCAACTCATAGAGACCCTGTGTGCAACAGAATGAAACACTGCCCAGTCCTGCACCATCCTATGTTTGAGCCCACCGTTGGAGCCACTGTGTCAATCCATCTCGTCGAGGGTCTCCCTCTTTTTCGCTGACCCTCTACTTTTATCAAGCATGATGTCCTTCTCCAGGGACTGGTCCATCGTGAAAACATGTCCAAAGTACGTGAGATGAAGTCTCGCCATCCTTACTTCCAAGGAGCACTCTGGCTGTAAATGTTCCTAGACAGACCTGTTCATTCTTCTGGCAGTTCATGGTATATTCAATATTCTCTGCAGTGCCATAATTCAAAGGCACACTAACTTATACAAACTATTAAAAAACAACAAAAACACTCACACACATATGTCCACGTGTATGTATACATGTGTATATGTGTGTGTCTATATATGTGACAATCAGGGAAATTTAAGCACTGGTGGATATCTGATGATATTAAGGAATTATTATTAACTTTCCTTAGGTGGCAATATGGTTATCTTTTTTAAGTGTCCTTATCTTTTAGAGATATATACAGGAATATTTATGGATGAAATATGTCTGGGATTTGCCTCAAAATAACTTTGGGGGAATGAAAGCAATGGTTATAGAAATGAAATAAAATTGTGCACAAATTGATAATTGGTGAAGCTGATAAGGACATGGGGTTCATTACACTCTTCCCTCTCATTGGGTATATGTTTGAAATTTTCCACAATAAAGTTTTATTTAACACTTAGCTATCAGTGTTATTATCATTTAAATATAACTAAAAGCGATATACACAAGCACCACAAAACAGTTCCACATAAAATGCTAACTGATCCCAAATAAAGGAGCAATTACTTCCAACTACAGGGATCAGGGGAGCTATAAGAGTAGCTTTTAACGTAGGCCCTGAAGAATGGGTATGCTCTGGACCTAGGAAGGAGAAGAGAAAAAGGAAGACAGGCAGAAAAGTATGGGGCATGAATATGAAATAAGGAGGTCAGATGACTGTGGCATAAAACTAACAATGCTAACAGAGTCTTAAAAAGGGGCCCTGGCCACACAATGGTTAAGCGCTGGGCTGCTAACCAAAGGTCAGCAGCTGGAACCAACCAGCTCCTCAGTGGGAGAAAAGACCTGGCCATCTGTTACCATAAGATTACAGTCTAGGAAACCCTATAGGGGGCAGGTCTACTATGTCCCACAGGGTCACTCTGAGTTGGAATTGACTTGACAGTACATAACAACAACAGTCTTCTGTGCCAGACACTGTATTACATACTGTACATGTATTAAACTTATTTCTGATATCAATCCTATGAAGAAAGCATTACTACCCCAATATGATAAAAAAGGAAATGTGGCTAAGAGAAGGAATGTCACTTGCTTCAGATCTCAGGATCTGAACCGTAGTCTCTAACTTGAAGGCTCTTTCCTTGTGTCCACTGCCTCCCCAGAATAGAGTCAAACATGGAACCAACAGAAAAGCTTAAGCTAAGAAACTTATACCACATTTATACCATATTAAAAAAAAAAAACAGCAATGGCAATTTTCGAGAAGAGAAATAATTACAAGTGTACGTCAACAAAATTAATGCGGCAACAATAAAAACTATCAATTTGAAATGACAGAGTTTAGAAGTAGGAAGAGGGGCTAGAAGGCTACTGCAAATGTCTAGCTGAGACATAATGAGGACTGGAAACTACAGGAGTTGGAATTACGTCCAAAGAAGCTATCAAATGCTTTTTTAAAGTAACCCCTTCACCCCTACTGAAAGACTCCCCTAGGGGACGTGTCCTCTCTCCTCCCCCAACACTACTCCCACAACCAACTCCAGACACATTTCAATCTGTCATTGTCCTAGAAATTACACAATACCCTAGGTTCCCAGAATGAAATATAAAATCCTAAGTATGGCCTCACTGGGAACAATGCTATCACCTCCCTGGATCATGACACTTCTTTTAAGGTAGCATTTTCAGCAACCAGTAATGCATTCAGAAGCTTTCACATATGTGCTACTGGGAGTAGCTCATTTTCAGGACCCACATGCAAGATGTGGGTTTCTATTAAATTTCAGCTATTTAACTTTAATGATCTTCATGGATCCGAATTCTGCAACTCAATATGTTATATGCTTCAAGACATTCACAGGTTTAATATGAATGTAACTGGGTTCTCATCCAAGTCACTGGCAAAAGTGTTACTGAGGACAGGGCCAAACACGGAAACCTATAGTGTCACTAAAGAACTATGGGACTAAAACGTGTCTCAATGACCAGCAGGGCATTTGATGAGGAAGAACTCAGTGGAGCCATGTCATTCACAAGAAATGAGCTTTGTTATTCTAGAGTGAGGGGAAGGGTACTTGATCAGGCATAGGTTTACAAAGAGCACCTTCATTAGCACATCTACCATTTCTTGACTACTTGCTAAGTACTAGTTACTATGCTAAACCCTTACTTCTATTTTCCCATTTAATTCTCCCCAAAACCACATATGGTTAGAGCCCAGGCTCTGCTACTCACCACCACTAAAATCTCAATATCCTAACTGTAGAAATAATGCCTCTTTCACATGGGTGTCATGAAAATTAAATGAAAAAATTGCACATGAATCTGTAAATGGTCTGGCTCCACACAAATAAATGGTACTTTATTATTATGAGGAGCCCTGGTGGCACAGTGGTTAAAGGGTTTGGCTGCTATCCGAAAGATCGGCGGTTCGGACCCACCAGCCACTCTGTGGGAGAAAGTTGTGGCAGTCTGCTCCCATAAAGATTACAGCCTTGGAAACCAGTTCTACTCTCTCCTACAGAGTCGCTGAGCTGGAATCAACTCGACAGCAGTGGGTTTGGTGGGCTTGGTTTTGTTTTGTTTGGGGGGTTCATTATTATGAATATTGTTTATTAATCTCCTCAGAATCAGATGGCTCTGCCTTGCTTTTAAAGATTAGAAGACTACCAAGAGTTAAAGTCAAACAAATTTACTGAGCTGATGATGATGTTACAAAGGTTCCTTACAGGAGAATCAGATACCAACAAAGGCATTTCCTGACCAGTCATATGAAATCTTCCACAGCAAGAAATGTTTGTTTGTGGACACACTGTTTGCTACCATCCGAGCCCAGCCAACAATCGCTGGGAAGGAGCAACAGATGTTCGGTGACTGGCCAATTCCTGTAGGAACTGCCATAGGCCATGGCATAAAACAATGCTTCTAAATAGAAAAAGGATCACAATCAAATGGAAGACAAGATATCTCTATGTGCTCCACTGAAAAAATGTTGTTTGTTAAACATAAAAGGTCATTTGAGGAACAGCCAGTGGATAATTAATTAGTAGAGCAAACAAGAGTATTTTTGAAGGAAGAAGCAACAGAGAACAGAACTTTAAATTACTCAGTTTTGAATGATTTCTTTTCCACTACTATACATAAAAGGTTTTTTTGTGGAAATTATGAGGTCATTGTTTTCCAGGGCCTTTACTATAGGAAACAGCTGTGGGGAACTACACAAACGGAGAACACTGACCTATTTAGCAGCCCCTCATCGTGACAAGTGTATAAATACAGACAGGAAAAATCCACCACACCACACACTAATAACAAAAGAGGCAGATATCAAACCAAAAACTTTAAGCCACACGAAGGAAGATGTAAAGCAAGTACTGAGGAAAGGCATCTGTACTATTACATCTCCATATCGGCTTAGGAGTTCTGGTGGCGCAGTGGTTAAGAGCTCAGCTGCTAATAAAAAGTCAGCAGATCGAATCCACCAGCAGCTCCTTGGAAACTCTATGGGGCAGTTCTATTCTGTCCTTTAGGGTCGCTGTGAGTCAGAATCGACTCGATGGCAACGAGTTTGGTTTTGGCTTATCTCAGCTTAAGAGATATTTCCATGTTCAGACCAGATCAGCTCTTTTCTACGTCAGTCACCAAAACCTTAAAGGATTCATTTTGCACACACAGTACCTGATATGTGGTAGATATCAACAAATACAACTTCTAAAAATAAGTTTTCCAAGAAATCTTATGTTCAAATAGTATGTGATCAGTTTAAAACGGACCTTATGTGCCCAGCTTCTGAGCTGTTTACCATGCTGTGCTTCCAATCTTAAACAGTGCCATCCCAAAACATCCTGCTATACAATCTCAAAGTTACTGCCTTCTTCACCCTTCACACATGCAGAAAACTGCCAAGTACTGTCAATTCTGCTTGTGTATGTCCAAAAGTGAGAGGAAAAGTCCAAGAGACAAAGAAAAGAATAAACTGAATCCAGCCCAATCCAATATGGGGTATGTGACGCCCCCATACAGTATCACCCAAGACTTTGCTTAAACTTGTCCAGTGACTACTGGGCAGCTCATTCCATTTTCAGACAACAGACTCATAAAATTCTTCTGTATACTGAAGCCCACCACTTCCTTCTCCAATTTCTGCCCTCCTCTCCAAAGCCAAAGGCCCAAGAGTAATCGCAATCCTCAGGTGAGGTCTGACCCAAGACACCACAGAACTGGCCCATCACCACCACATTTATGTTTATAACTCAGAACGGTCTGCGAACTGCACATTCAGTTTAACCAATATGTTACACACATCCTACAAGCCAGGCAGTGATTCAGTGCTGAATAAAACATAATCCCTGCCCTCAAGGGACACACAGTGGAGTGGAAGAGACAGACCAGAACAGGTTTAGGAAACAATCCTATTGCCTCTAAGAGCAAATTCTTTCATGCTTTTAAACACTTCATAGGACATGGGGGTTATGTGATCCTTAGAAGAGGAGCTCTGTTATCCTTTGGGGGCACACAGGCAGTTGTTTGGTAACTCTTCCATTCCTTCTTCAGTTATAAAGTCGATTCAGACTTTCTTACCATAACATTATTGTTTTGTTGCAAGTTATTGATTTTACCAGTGACTGGCAGACGTTCGGCAAAGATGGCTATTTGTCCTAAATTACATATTTAACATTAAAAATCAAACAGGATTACTTCATTTTTTGAAGCTTGACAAAATGTTTCTAAAATTTGTTTGGAGAACTTTTAAAGAACAGCACGAGAAAGAAGAATAAGCAACAACAATGCTAAGTAGTACTGACAAAAGTACTGATAGAAGAACATTGAGTTCAAAATCAGAGGCCATTAAGCTCTAAATATAGAGAAACGTTTTGTAAACAGGCAGGGTGGTTACAGAGTTGGGATAACAATCGTAACAACATCAGTTAACAGGGGCATTGGTGGTGTGCCAGGCCCTTTGACAAGTTTTTTCTCCCTTTGTTTCCAAAACAACGAAATGGGTTTTACATTTTTATCCCTATTTTACTGATAAGGAAACTAAGCCCACAGAGTTAAGTGCCCAATAAGTGGTGCAGCCAGGATTTGAACTCAGGCAGTCTGGCTCACAGCCCCAACTCTTAACCACAATACTATACAAGACAGAAAATCACAAACCTTAAAATAAATTTCCACTTCACACATGTACCAATATGAACTCCAAATCTACCAAAGAAATAAATATTTTATAACATAATCAAAAAATCTAACAAAAAGTAAAACTGAAAAACTAACATATATGTAGGGTAACTTTCTCAGCTATAGCTAAGTATTAAAAGTAACACAGGAAAAGTGACATGCTCAAAACTATAAATTAAAACCTTCTATAATAAACAAAAGCAACAAAACTAAAACAGCAAGAAATGGGAAACTATATTGAAAGTATCAAAGCACTACTACAAAGTTATTTAAAAGGAAAAAAGCTTCAAGGTCCTAATAGATAAATGAGCAAAGAATGAATACAAACAGACAATAAATTTAAATGATAAAACCTAACTCATTCTACAAATGGTTTTTGAGCACTCAATGTGTGCCATCCACTGGGCTGGGGGAAGTTCATGACTAGACAAACAGCACTGTAATTTCTTGTTTTTGGAAAGTAATATGACAACACATATAAGAAGCCATAAAGCCCTGAGGGACCAACTTACTGGGCTGAGGACTGTTGGGATCATGGTCTTGGGAAACATCTAGCTCAACTGGTATAACACAGCTTATAATGTTCTACATCCTACTTTGGTGAGTAGCATCTAGGGTCTTCAGAGCTTGTGAGCAGCCATCTAAGATACTCCACTGGTCTCACCCCGTCTGAAGCAAGGGAGAATAAAGAAAACCAAAGACATCAAGGAAAAATTAGTCCAAAGTTTTTTTTTACCACAGCATCCACCAGACTGAGTCCAGCATCCACCAGACTGAGTTCAGCACAACTAGATGGTGAGATGGTGCCCGGCTACCACTGACTGCTCTGACAGGGATCACAATAGAAAGTCCCAGACAGAGCTGGAGAAAAATGTAGAACAAAATTCTACCTCACACACACACACACAAAAAAATGCCAAACTTACTGGTCTGACAGAGACCGGAGAAACCCCAAGAGTATGGTCCCTGGACACGCTTATAGTTCAGTAATGAAGTCACTCCTGAGGTTCACCTTTCAGCCAAAGATTAGACAGGCCCATAAAACAAAACGAGACTAAATGGGCACAGCAGCCCTGTGGCAAGGATGAGAAGGCAGGAGGGGACGGGAAAGTCGGTAATGGGGAACCCAAAGTAGAGAAGTAGAGAATATTGATGTGCTGTGGGGTTGGCAACCAATGTCATAAAACGTGTATTAATTGTTTAATGAGAAACTAGTTTGCTCTGTAAAGCTTCATCTAAAGTACAATAAAAAAATTTTAAAAAGAAGCCATAAAAATGTCCATAAGCTTTTGATGCTCTGAAGCCACATCTGGAAATTTAACCTAAAGAAATAATACAATAATATAAAAAGCTATACACATGATTCATGTTCCTCACAGTAAAAAAAAAAAAAAAGACTAGAGGGAAAAATGCCCAGTAAAAGAGGACTGGATGAGTACTGGAGCCCTGGCGGCACAGTGGTTGAGAGCTATGGCTGTTAACCAAAAGACTGGCAGTTTGAATCTGCCAGCCACTCCTTGGAAACTCTACGGGGCAGTTCTACTCTGTCCTACAGGGTCGCTATAAGCCACAATTGACTGGATGGCAGTGGGGTTTTTTTTTTTTTTTTTTTTTTTGGTTTGGACAAGTATTATCACTTAGCAATATGATTCTTGTTAGGTGGTGTCAAGTAGATTTCGACTCATTGCCGCTCCACGTGACAGTGTAAAACTACCCCATAGGGTTTTCTAGGCTGTAATCTTTACAGGAACAGATCACCAGGTCTTTACTCCCATGGAGCCGGCTGCGTGTGTTTGAGCTGCCAACCATTCAGTTAGCAGCCAAGCGTTTAACTTTTGCACAACCAGGGCTCCTTTAGCAATATGACAGATAAACCATATAAATGGTTAAACATTAAACAGTATTTTAAGTATTATTTAGAAACACAGAAAACGTCTTCTAAATAGAACGAGAAAATTATAATACCAAATGGCCTGAGCAGGATGATAGCAGCTAAGTAAAATACATGTGCATGTGGACAGCAAGTACAAAAATGTAAACCAATGGCACTTTAAGGCAATGTGCTTCAGCAGAGTAAGAGCACAGATGTTATCATCACACTGCCCTGACTTCAAGTCCAAGTTCTGCCTCTGCAAATGTGTAAAGAACCAAACTGGGTCAAATCAAAATATCTGTTGTTGTTGCTGTTAGGTGCTGTGGAGTAGTTGCCAACTCACAGGGATCCTATGCACAAAAGAATGAAACACTGCCCGGTCCTGCACCATCCTCACAATCATTGCTATGTTTGAGGCCACTGCTGCAGTCACTGTGTCAATCCATCTCATTGAGGGTTTTCCTTTTTTTTGTCGACCCTCTACTTTACCAAAAATGATGTCCTTCACCAGGGGATGGCCCCTCCTGATAACATGTCCAAATTACGTGAGACAAAGTCTCACCATCTTTGCTTCTAAGGTACATCCTGGCTGTAATTCTTCCAAAACAGATTTGTTCCTTCTTCTGGCAGTGCAGAGTATATTCAATATTCTTAGACAACACCATAATTCAAAGGCATCAGTGCTTCTTCGGTCTTCCTTACTCACTGTCCAGTTTCCACATGCATATGAGACAACTGAAAATACCATGGATTGGGTCAGCCGCATCTTAGTCCTCAAGGTAACATCTTTGCTTTTTAACACCTGAAAGAAGTCTTTTGCAGCAGATCTGCCCAACGCAATACATCATTTGATTTCTTGACTGCTGCTTCCATGAGCATTGATCATGAAACCAAGTAAAACAAAATCCTTGACAACTTCAAGATTTTTTTTTTTCCTTTTCTATGATGTTGCTTATTGGTCCAGGTCCAGTTGTGAGGATCTTTGATTTCTTTATGCCGAGGAGTAATCCATACTGAAGGCTGTGGTCTTTGATCTTCATCATCAGTAAGCGCTTCAAGTCTTCTTTGCTTTCAGCAAGCAAGGTCGTGTCCTCTGCATAACACAGGTTGTTAAATGAGTCTTCCTCCAATCCTAATGCCACATTCTTCTTCATATAGTGCAGCTTCTTGAATTATTTGCTCAGCATACAGATTGAATAAGTATGGTGAAGGGATACAACCCTGATGCACACCATTTCTGATTTTAAACCATGCAGTGTCCCTTTGTTCCATTCAAATGACTGCCTCTTGATCTGTGTACAGGTTCTACATGAGCATAAGTAAATGTTCTGGAATTCCCATTCTTTGCAATGTTATCCATAATTTGTTATGATCCACACAGTACAATGCTTTTGCATAGTCAATAAAACACAGGTAAACATCTTTCTAGCATTCTCTGATTTCAGCCAAGATTCAACCGACATCAACAACAATACCCCTTTGCTCCATGACCTCTTCTGAATCCAGCTTAAATTTCTGGCAGTTCCCAGTCGATATACTCCTGCAACCATCTTTGAATTATCTTCAGCAAATAAGTGAAGAACGAAGCTGGGTCATATTAAAATATTTAGTGCTAATTTACATTGCCGGTTGGAAGGACATCTTTTTAAATGAAACTGGGTTTTTATAACAAATAAAAATCTTTAACCAAAACTCTATCCTACTACTGAATATTCCCCCCATGGGTTACCATGAGCCCTCAAACATTACATATCTAAAATAGAATTTATCATCTTTAAAACCTCCTAAGCTGCCTTGTTCGGATCCCCATACGTGACCAGTCTCAATGAGACTAAGATACATCATTCTCCCTAAACCCAATTCTGTCCCTGTCCCTCTTTTGGCATCTCCCCACCATCCTCAACATCCTTAGCCCCTGAGGGATCATTCTTTTAAATACATGAATGAAAGAAATATAGGACCATCGTACCACAGCCCTGTTTAAAATTTGGTGACTGCCCCCACCAGATGCTATTCTCTGACATGACCCAAGGACTTCGAGATCCAGCCCTGCCTAAAGCATCACTCAGTAAGTCTCCTCCCCAACCACCACCCTGCCTTTCAGCTGCAACCACAGTGGCACCTGAAAGTCTCTGAGTAAGTCAAGTTGTCTGAAGTTCCATGCCTGGAAAGTCTTTTTCCACCTCTCCCCTGTCCACCTAGGAAATTCTCACCAACTCCTTGAAAACATAATCCAGGTATCATCTCTTCAGTTCCCCCTGTGTGCGCCCTCCCTCCTCCCTCAGGTGAACTCTCTCCCCTGGGCTTGTGCAGCACTTGGGTGCATAACTCTATCACAGCACTCGTCCTTCCCTATTGCAGTTATGGCTTTACACACCTGTCTTCCCTTGAAGGCGTGAACCACCTCACTCATCTTATATCCCCAATGCCTAGCAACACAGGACCAGGGCAGAGGATGTGTTCGATAAATCAGTGTTCTTAATAAATTTGTACCATGTCTATGAAATACCAAACTGAATTTGATTCTTAGTGGGTATAAATTCTTGATTCTGTGGTACTACACTATATCCAGGGCTAAGAGGAGGTAGTCAAACTTGAAGTAAGCCAGGTCTCACGACTCTGCTTTTGTGGTTTTCCTCCTACCTCTCTGCCCCTTCAACAAGTCTTCTCCCTTCTGTAATCCTCTAACTTTTGGCTTCCCCCAAGGGTCTGGCCTTAGGCTTCTGACCTTCTCTACACAATATGCTTCTGGCTTCCATTATCACCTCTATGCAGCTGAATGGAAATCTACACAGCTAGTCCTAACTGCACCATATTTTCAACTACCTATAAAGCTCTCCCTCTTAGATATCCCATGAGACCCAGCCCCACATGTTCAAATTAAATGCATAATCTTCTCTGCCCCTGGCCCTCCATAAACTACTTCCCCTTTCCAACTGTCCAATTTTTATCAGCTGGCCACATCACTTTCTCCACCAACCAGGCCTAAAATTTTGGTGTTTCCTTTACCACTCCTACCTGTTGGATTCTCCTTAATAATCTGTCGCCATGTCCTCTAAACTGTCTCTGGCAGTTTCTCTCTCCCACTCCGCCTGCATTTTCTCTCTCCTTCATCTGTTTGGTCCACTTATGCTCACTATCAGATCCATTTTTACAAAACATTGTTTTCATGAAATCAGTCACTGTACAGCTCAAGAAGCCTCAATTGGATCACTACTTATTGCTGTCTAAAGGCCAAACTGCTTGACAGGCTTTCAAGGTCCCTCTCCTTAACCATCTTCATTTATTTCTCCTTCTCTCCAAATCAGTGGTTCTCATCCGGAGGCAATTTTACCCTCCAGGGGACATTTGGCAATGTCTGAAGACATACTTGGCTGCCACAACTGAAGGGGGTGGTGAGGAGTGTGTGTACTATCGGTATCTACCTAACGGACGGAGGCAGGATGCTGATAAACATCCTACAATGCTCAGGGCAGATTGTCACAGAAAAGAATTATCTGGCCCAAAATATCAACAGAGCTGGAGTTAAGAGACTCTGCTCCAAATCAAGCCTCCACAGCAAACAGCCCAGTAACCTCCCTGTTCCTAGACCATCCCATCCCTGTACTTTTACTCAGAATATTTTCCCAACAACCTGGAATGACATCTCTCTTCCCTTTAACTATTTATCTTTGAATCCAATTCTAAATCTGTATCTCATAGCTTTAAACACCATCTCTAGACCTACCACCCACCTATCAGTTCTGATATCCCATGGTGGCACGCGTGTTGCTGTGATGCTGGAAGCTATGCCACCGGTATTTCAAATTCCAGCAGGGTCACCCATGGCAGGCAGGTTTCAGCAGAGCTTCTAGACTAAGACAGACTAGGAAGAAAGGCCTGGTCATCTACTCCCAAAAATTAGCAAATGAAAAACTTATGGATAACAACACAATACTGTGCTATATAGTGCTGGAAGATGAACCCCCTAGATCGAAAGGCGTTCAAAATACACAGTGCCCACATCAATGAACACAGGCATAATAACAATCGTGAAGATGTCACAGGACCGGGCAATGTTTCATTCTGTTGCCATGAGTCTGAGTCGGCGCCAACTCAACAACAATTAACAACTAACATAGGCTGATGACTCCCAAATGTTTATTTCCAGCCAGAACCAACCTACTGAACTCCAGGCTCCCCTTATGCAACTGCCTACTAGATATCCCTTGAATGCCCTACTTAACACATCTGAAATTGAACTCCTGATCCCTCCCAAAACTGGTACTAACCAAATAAGTATATAGCACCAGCATCCACCCAGTTCCTCAAACCAGACACCTGGGAATTATTCTTGATACTTCCCTCCTCCTCAGAGTCTTCCCTCAAATCAATCTCTTAGCAAGTCCTGTGGATTCTACCTCCCAGATATATCTCAAATCCATCTACTTCTTCCTCTTCATCCACCACCACTCTTCCTTGTCTATCACAAAAGCCTCCTAACTGGTCTCCCTGCTTCTACTCTATTCACTATACAGCACCCAGAATGATCATTTTACATTTTAATGAGATCATGCCAGAACCCTGCTTACAACCTGCAACAGGTCTCACCGCTCTTAGAATAAAACCCAAACTCCTTACCCTGGCCTACAAGGTCCTGTACAATCCCCATCTACCCCACTCTCCTCCTAGCTCTCTAGGCTATAAATAAGGCCTTCAGGCCTTCAAGTGTACCCCCAGTTCTTTCCCACTGGAGGGCCTTCTGCATATGCAGTGGATTGAATGGTGACACCAGAACCTGGGAATGTGACCTTATTTGGCAAAGGGGTCTCTGCAGATGTAATTAAGTTAAAGATCCTGAGATTATCCAGGTAGGCCCTAAATCCAATAGTAAGGTCTTTATAAGAGATACACAGAGACAAGAGAGGCCATGTGAAGATGGGGCCAGAGAATGGAGTGATACAGCCACAATTCAAGGAAAGCGGACAGCCACTAGAAGCCGAATAGGAATTTCCCCTAGAGCCTGGCTACAGGCTAGGGATCTGACCTGAAGTTCTGACTTCCACTCATATATACTCCTTGTACACCCGTGTTGTCGGTACACACCCCGAGTCCTGGGTCTATGGTCACCCGATCAGTACAGCCCCTGAGACAAAAAGTTATAGGTCTGCAGCATAAAATCAGAGGTCCTGAAAAAGTAAGGTGTGAACCCAAGCACATGAAATCCCCTGATTGCTAGGTTGTTTGCTACTAATCATTTAAACATGTTTATTCCCTTCGTAGCCTGAGAATTCTCACTAAAAAATAAATACCACCAGGCACCAAGACCCAAAACCACCAAACCCACTGCTGTAGTGTCAATTCTGAATCATAATTACCCCATAGGGTTTCCAAGGCTGTGTGAATCTCTACCGAAGCGGACTGCCACATCTTTCTCTCACGGAGCCGCTGGTGGTTCCAAACCACCAACCTTTCTGTTAGCCGTCAAATGCTTTAACCACTGCACCACCAGGGCTCCTCCAGGCACCAAAGTTCGAGGAAAACACTTACAGGAGGTAAAATTCTATGCATCAATTACTTTATGTTTTATGGAAAATTCAGGAGCCACCACCATCCTTTTTATCAACAGATCACCCTGTTCGGGCGGCTCTTTAGGAGCACAGTTTGAAAACTACTGCTCTAAAGCTTTACCCTTCTTATCTCCAAGAGGGCATTCACCTTTTACATACTGCAAAAGGGCACTGAGTACTAGAAATCAATGTCTGTAAGAGCCTGGAGCACCCGTGCTAGCATCAAATTAAAGTGAAGGCAATGAAGTGATTTCCCCTTAAAACAGCACATTGTGTATTCAGGTTTCCAATAATTCATTTACACTCATTGTTGCACTAAGAAAGTGATCCAAGGCTCCTGCCAATGGAGTCCATGTTTTACTAGTGCCCCCGCAAACACAAACACTCAGAGGGAAGGAAACATAACAAGGTAACCATGCTAAAGGCCCACAGGGCAATAACAGAAATTTCCAGCTAAGGAGGTTCATAACATTCCTCCAAGACAGCTTGTCAACCTCGGCACTACTGATTTTTTGGGGGCCCTGGCTCTAACCATTGGATTCCAGCAGCACTCCCCCAGCCGTGAACTAAGCACATTGAATGTCCCCCGAGGGGCAAAATCACCCTGGTTGAGAAGCACTGCTCTAAAAGCAGGAGAAAAACATCTGGGTAAAAAGAGAAAAGGCTCTAAGTGGCAGCTAGAGCAGTTTCTTAAACCATAGCAAGGTTGGGCCAGTCAGCCCATCTCATTCTGGGAAATGAAAACCCAGCTTTAACAACCATCTAGCCCGTCCAAATCCAAAACGCATTTTACCTAGCAAGCTCCTAAAGCGCCAGTCAATGTGGTTGGAAAGCAAGGAAGAATTCTACTGAAAAACTTACAGAGAAAATCATTAGTAACTTATGTTTTAAGAGGATAAAAGCACGTTCAACGACATACGTACTAAGTGCCTTTCTAGACCTCAAGGTAAACTATCTCCAGATGGTAAATTGGTTTTATCTCCTCTGCCAATTCCAAGCAACTGGTAGCAGCTGCCAGGAGCCCAGAGTTGAGGACTCTGAGCAGTGCTGAGCTCAGGAGAAATCTAAATGAAATACGGATGTCTGCCACAAAGAGGCGTGGGGGCATGGTGACAGGTGTGCCTTGCATTCGCCTTCCTGGTGTCTGACTTTCCTTATGCTCAAAATAATACCGATCAAATTTGGCTGTAATAAAACATTTAAAAAAAAAAAAATCAGGGGCCATCTAGGTCAACGAGCATAACATAGTTCATAAAGAAAATGTTCTACATCCCACTTTGGTAAGTAGCATCTGGAGTGTTAAAAGCTTCCAAGCTGCCATCTAAGATACACCTACTGGTCCAGTTCCACCCGGAGCAAAGGAGAATGAAGAAAATCAAAAGATACAATGAAAATATTAGCCCAGAGGACTAAAAGGTCACATGAGCCAAAGACTCCACCAGCCTGAGACCAGAAGAACTAGATCATGCCTGGCTACCACCAACAACCACTCTGACAGGGATCACAACAGAGTCCTGGACAAAGTGGGAGAAAAATGTAGAACAGGACTCAAATTCATGAAAAAACACAAAACACTGGTCTGACAGAGACTGGAGGAACCCCCAAAACTATGACCCCCGGGAACTCTGCTAACCCAGAACTGAAGCTATTCCCAAAGCCTAGTTTTCAGACAAAAATAAGACAGGCCTATAAAACAAAAAATAACATATGTGAGGAACGTGCTTCCTAGCTTAATCAAATATACAAGACCAAATGGGCAGCTCCTGTCCAAAAGCAGGACAAGAAGGCAGGAAGAGACAGGAACTAGACGAATGAACACAAGGAAGCCAGGATGGAAAGGGGGAGCGCGCTGCCACATTGTGGGGATTGCAACCATGTCATAAAACAATTCCTGTATATATTTTTGAATGAGAAATTAACCTGAGCTGTAAACTTTCACTTAAAGCACAATTAAAAAAAAAAAAAGTAATTAATCCTCCACAGTGCCACCAAGCTTACTTACCTAACTGGGGAGGAAACTGATCATATTCCTCTCCTGCTTAAAAATCAGCTCTGGATTCTCACCTTCCAAAGTATAACGTTCAAACCAGCATAGCCCACAAAGCCCTTCATAACTGCCTACAACACACTTCTCCCAAGCTTTCTGCACCCCACAGCACTCCATGGCGCAACCAGTCCACAGTGCAACCATCATAGTGCAATGTCTCCGTATCCCCCCAAACCACAAACCCTTTCATGCCACTTCCACCTCTTCTCGGCCTGGCAAATTTCATCCTTCAGAACACAGGTCAAAAGCCACCTTTCCTATGAGTTGTATTTATCCCTTGGAGCCTGCTATTCAAAGCCTGGTCCTTGGACCAGCAGCATCGGCATCTCCTGAGAGCCCGTCAGAAACACAGAATCACAGGCTCCACCCAGCTCTACCAAATCCCAACCTGGTTTGTAACAAGATTCCCAGGTGACTTACGCGCACCCCAGATGGCGTGGTGGTTAAGTGCTACAATTGCTAGCCAAAAGGTCAGCGGTCAGAATCCAGCAGGTGCTCCTTGGAAACTCATTGGGTCACTATGAGTCAGAATGGACTCAATGGCAACGGGTTTGGTTTGGTTTTTTGGGTTTTCAAGGGAGAGAAGCCAAGCCAGTCTTAGGAAACTTACCAGGACAGTTTGTTTACATTTCTATCTACCCCACTAAACTGAGCTCTTTAGGTAGGTACAGTCTCTTCCCCAAATGAATCCCCAGCAGACAACAAAGTGCCTGGCATGTGGTAGGTGCAGCAGGCACTATTAGCGGGCTGCCTAAGAAAAAAAAAAAAAAAGCCTAAGAGCCATCCCTAAATCCCTTCTCCTTCACTCGCCTCCTCTATTAAGGCAGGAAAACCCAAATACCAACTTCCTGTCTCTGTAGCAGCTAGAAGTGGCCAACTGACACAGTTATAGCCAGTGAGATGTCAGCAGAAGCCTGCTGAGGGGGGCTTCAGGACAACAGAGTGGAAGCACAGAAAGGGTCTGTGTCCTTGTTGGGCCCCCCGAGCCACTGCACCATGCTAGGCCAGCCTACCTCCAGACTTACTGTGTGAGCTGTTTCAACATCTTCATTGCATAAGGCACTATAGGTAGGGCTTTCTCCTGGATGCGCTCCTAACTGGGAGGTGAATGAATGAATGCAGAATGAAATCTAATAAAGGTTCAGAAGATTACATGTTCTAAAAACAGGGCCTCTAAGAATCTGTTCAACTTTACCAAAGTGTGCCTGTAAACCAGTCTGTGCTCTTCCTAGAATTACTGACCCATTTCTTTTCACAGCTTCTTCATGGATAACAAGTAAAGCAACCTCTTAAAAAGCACTGGAAATGTTCACATACAAAGATGCTGTAGAAACTGATATTCACACTTTGGAAAAGAGGAGAAAGCCCAACTGAAACACTGGGGTCTGCCCTTAAACAGTCTGCAGTTTCTGAGGCTAACTTACAGGCAACTATGAACAGAGGGGAAAAAACATGACTTCCCAGAGCCAGCTGGTTGTTGCCATTCTCCTCCTGCTTTCTTATTCTGAGATCTCTGAGATGGAGTTAATTTTTTTCCCAGTCCCAAGTGCTCAAAGAGCCACTTTTTTTTTTTTGTTTTTCTTTTTGAGAAAAACAGGGTTGAGCCTTAACTACCATCCCTGCAATACAAACAAATGTAAATACAAATAAAATGAATTAAAAGGGGAGAGGTGCACCCTGGCAGTGCTGCTCCTCAGCAAGGTCTTAATCAAGTGCAGACTGCTTGGCCAGTATGTTAATCACATTACTTTTTTTTACTTAAATAAATGTATTTTAGAAAGAAACCAATGGAAAACCAGTACCACTTGCCATAGATGGAAGACAAATGTAAAAACGAATCCAATGAAAACATAACAACCTTATTAAATTCCAGCTATTGTTGCCTGCCAAAGCCTCTAACCCTGAAGCTTATTCTCTTAGTTTAAAAAAAAAGGGGGGGGGGTGGTATGCAGGATAGGAGGTGAAAAGAGGTGTTAAAGACAGGCTAACTAACATCAAGCTGAGACTTTCTCCTGGGCATAAATCAGGACAGAAACAGAATGGAAAAAGTAATAATTTTCTGGTTGTGTGATTTCATTCTATTTAACACCATATCTATGTCCCACCTAAAAACAATCCTTCTTACAATGTCATATCATCTTCCCCTTTTGCTCAGAATAAAGGCTCAATTTCTTGGTGCAGCCTAAATGATCCTACACCATCTGGCCCCAGGCCACTGCTCAGCTCCCATCACTCACCCTTTCACTACACGGCCAGTTACACAGCAGACAGCAAACCACAGTCCAAAGGCCATGCCCAGCCCACTGTTCACTTTTGTATGGTCCGTGAGCCAAGAATGCTTTGTACAGATGAAAATTTACAATTAATTTGATGATTGTTGATGCTGTGTGTCATCAGAGCCAACTGCAACTCAATAGCAACCCTACAGGACAGAGAATAACTGCCTCATAAGGTGTTCAAGGCTGTAACACTTACAGGAACAGATCACCAGGTCTTTCCTCCAACGAAGCCACTGGTGGGTTCGAACTATCGACCTTTTGGGTTAGCTGTGAGTGCTTAACCATTGTACCACCAGGACTCCTAATATGATGATACCAAAAAAACCAAACCCAGTGCGGTCAAGTTGATTCCGACTCATAACAGAGTAGAACTGCCCCATAGAGTTTCCAAGGAGCGCCTGGCAGATCTGAACTGCCAGCCCTTTGATTAGCAGCCGTAGCACTTAACCACTACGCCGCCAGGGTTTCCAATTTGATGAAAGGGAGCATTAATTTTGAACCCCAATTAGGCAAATGTTATCTCCTATCCCCCAAAGGGAAACCCTGGTGGCGTGGCGATTAAGTGCTACGGCTGCTAATAAAAGGTCAGTAGTTCGAACCCACCAGGCAGTCCTTGGAAACTCTACAGGGCAGTTCTACTCTGTCCTACAGGGTCGCAATGAGTCGGAACCGACTCGACAGCAATGGGTTTGGTTTTCTGGTTTATCCTTCAAGGAATTCCATTCTTATTGTTGTTAGCTGCCTTCTAGTTGATTTCAACTCATGGCGACCCCATTTGTGCACAGTAGAACTGTTCCATAGCATTTTCACTTGCTGAAAGTGAAGGACTTGAAGCACTTACTGATGATCAAAGACCACAGCCTTCAGTATGGATTACACCTCAACATAAAGAACACAAAAATCCTCACAACTGGACCAATAAGCAACATCAGGACAAACAGAGAAAAGACTGAAGTTGTCAAGGATTTCATTTTACTTGGATCCATAATCAACGCCCATGGAAGCAGCAGTCAAGAAATCAAATGACATATTTCACTGGGCAAATCTGCTGCCAAGGACCTCTTCAAAGTATTAAAAAGCAAAGATGTCACCTTCAGGACTAAGGTGCACCTGACCCAAGCCATGGTATTTCCAATTGCCTCACATGCATCCAAAAGCTGGACAATGAATAAGGAAAACCAAAGAAGAATCAGTGGCTTTGAATTACGGTGTTGGCAAAGAATACTAAACATACCATGGACTGCCTGAAGAATGAACAAATCTGTCTAGGAAGAAGTACAGCCAGAATGCTCCTTAGAAACGAGGATGGCAAGATTTCATCTCACATACTTTGGACATGTTATTGGGTGGAACCAATCCCTGGAGAAGATCATTACGCTTGTTGTTGTTGTTGTTGTTAGGTGCCGCTGAGTCCGTTCCGACTCATAGCAAGCCTATGTACTACAGAAGAGTAGAGGATCAACAAAATAGAGGAAGACCCTCAATGAGATGACACAGTAGCAGCAAGAATGGGCTCAAACGTCGCAATGAATGTGAGGATGGTGCAGGACCAGGCAGTGTTTCATTCTGTTGTACATAGGGTCTCTATGAGTTGGAACTGACTTGACAACACCTAACAACAACAACAACAACACAGGGTTTTCAAGGCTGTGACCTTTCAGAAACTGATCGCCAAGTCTGTCTTCCAAGGCGCCTTTGGGTGGCTTCAAACCACCAACTTTTCAGCTAGTAGAGCACTTACGATTTGCACCACCAAGACCTTTATTACAAATTATTGTACTCAATCATTATCATATTTTTCATTTTGTTAATTTTTAAAAATTAGAGAAATTTTGCATTTTGCCCCCTAACACCTAGAAGTATTATTTTTTAGAAAAAATTTGCTGACCTCAGAGCTACCCTGTTCCTCAAGTGCACCAAGCTCATTCCTATCTCAGGGCCCTCACACTTACTGTTCCTAACTCCTGGGACACACTTCCCTCAGGCTTCCCATGGCTACTTCTCTGTGATCACTCATATCTCATTTTGAATGCCACCTCTGCTGCAAGGTCACCCTATTCCCCACCTGCAACCTAAAGTAGCCTGCCAGGAATAGGAGGAGGACACAGAATATGTGGCTAACTGCCTCAGTGAACAACTGTGTCCTTTGCCATAAGACCAGAAGAACTGGATGGTGCCCAGCTACCATTACTGAACGTTTTATCAGAGATTCTACACATGAATCCTGATCAAAAGAGGGAAAATGCAGAACAGGACTTCAAATTATGGACTCCAGGCTTTCTAGAACCATGAGGGCTGGATGAAGCCCTGAAACTACTGCCCTGAGACAGTCTTTAAACCTTAAACCAAAAATACCCCCTGAAGTCTTCTTAAAACGAAACATTAGTTTAGCTTAACTAGTAAAAACAAGAAGTCTGCCCTGAGCATTATGCTGTTTTAAGAACTATCCATACGGGATCAAACTGACAACAGCAACTTAACAGATAGGAACCTTAGGGGGCAGTGGGTTTACGTTCATGGGGAAGAACAGCTCAGAAAAGGAGCGTGAAAATGGCTGCATAATTCAAAAAACAATCAGTGTCACTGAATTGCACATGTACCAACTGTTGAATTGGTGTATATGTTTTGGTGTGTATATTCCCAACGACAAAAGTTAAAAAAAAAAAAAAAGTAGCCTGCCAGCACATTATTCACATCAATCAGTTACTTTCTTCATACCACTACCTTCATACCACTACATTAGCTTTACTTAATAGCAGCAGATACACATGGTACTGGGCACAGTTGAAACATTTTACATACTACGTTGAATCCTATAAAAGTGCTGACCTCTAAATTGAAAAAGATCAACAAATGGATAATTCCATAGGGTTCAACCTAATATATCAACTTTGGAACTCACAACAACTTTGTGCGGTAGGTACCAAATGAGGAAACTGTGGCACAGAGCAGTTGATTAACTTGCCCAAGATCACACAGCCAGGAAGTGGCAGAAACAAGAATTTGAACCCAGGCTCAATACTCCCACCTTCAAGAATGTAAGCTCCATGACGGCAGACGGTCTTGTTCACTGCGCTATCTCAGTGCCCATCACAGGGTCTGGCTTGTGGGAAAACCAAAAACCAAACCCGCTGCCGTCCATCGAGTGTATTCCGACTCATAGAGACCTTACAACCGCTCAATACATGAACTTTGAAGGAACCGATGAACGAACGAATGAACGAACGAACGAATGAATCTCCCTTAAAACCAGACGTATCTGTCCCAGACTTGGGGGCTCATCTGAACAACCAATGCAGAGTCTGCGCGGCTGGAAGACAGGAGGACAGGGAGACCTGGGCGTAGGGGTGCCCACGGGTCTCGGGTGCTGTGCCCCCTCCTCGGGAAGCGGCGCCGCCGGGCTCACCTTGAAGTCGCGGCTGTGCTGGGGGGTGTACTCTAGGGTCCAGAGAGCCCGTACCAGGTGCGCCAGCTGCTCGGTGACCTCGCCCTGGCCCTGCGCGCCGCGGCCTGCGGGCTGCTCGGGGTCAGGCGAGGGCTCGGAGCGCCCCGCCCGGTACTGGCCCAGCGCCAGGTACTCGGCGAAGAGCTCGGTGTTGCTGAGGCACTGCAGCGTGGCGTTCATGAAGCACGTGTTGCCGTGGTTCCGGAGCCCCGCCACCCCGGGCACCGGCTCGGCGGCGCAGGCGGGCGGCGCGGGCGAGGCGGGCGGCGGCGGGCACGGCGGAGGCGTGGGCGCGGCGGCCGGCCCGGGCGGGAAGCAGCTGCGGAGGCCGCCGCGGTCCGGGGCGGCGCCCTCCGAGCTAAGGTGCGAGAGCGTGGACAGCGTCTTGAGGACGCGGCTCATGAAGCTGCCCACCGAGCGCGCCGAGGAAGGCGAGGAGGGCGCGGCTGGCCCGGGCCCCCCAGGGCCCCCAGCGCTGCCACCGCCGCCCGCGCGGCCGCTCCGGAACAGCCGCTTGCTGAAGGAGCGCTTCTCCTTCCCGCCCGCAGCCGCCACCGGCGGCCCGGGCTCGGGCGCCGTTACCTTGGACATGGCGGCGGCCGCCGACGCTCATCACCGCGCCCGCCCGCCCGGCCCGCGGCCCCGCCACGGCCGCCGCCGCATCCCGCCGAGCCGCGCCTCACCGGGCCAGGGGACTAGGCGAGCGGCACACCTCAGAGCGCCGCCGAGCGAGCGAGCAAGCGGATGGCAGGCTGGCGGGCGGGCGCGCGCGCGGTCCGCCCAGCTGGGCCGCTCACGTGACCTGCCTCGCGGCACCGCCCGCCGCGCGCTGAAGCCACAGTGGCCGCCATGTTGGTTATGGGAACGGAGCCGGCTCTCCCATCACATGCCATGACTCGCAGCTCCGGGCGCAGTCCTGCTGCGTGAAGCCCGAGAGGGGCCATGTCTAATGTGGGCACGGTCCAGGCCCGTAAGAGAGCGCTGGACTCCCGCAGAGTGACTGACCGGCAGAGGTGGGTCTCTACCTTTGGTGATGTGATGGCGAAGACGTTGGGAACGTGCGAGTATCAAGATGCCGCCTCTTACTAGACCCTGGAAGAGATGGTGGACATGGCCCTGACCGGTATTGGGCAAGCCACCCTTGCCTGGCTCCCGGGGGACATTGCAGGTCTTGACCGCCCGCCGGTACCAGTCCAGACCCGGTCACAGGGTCTGGCACGTCCCGGCGGGGTTGCCTTTGAGGCGGCACACGGGGCACCGGGGCCACCTTAGGGTCCCAGCGAGACGATGTTATTAGAATTACCTTCCTGTCCAACTAGCCAGCAAAAGCTCGCTGAGCTCACCCATCATTCATTCATTC
This sequence comes from Loxodonta africana, assembly GCF_030014295.1. NCBI lineage: Eukaryota > Metazoa > Chordata > Mammalia > Proboscidea > Elephantidae > Loxodonta > Loxodonta africana. The sequence continues at coordinate 79,499,696 of NC_087353.1, forward strand.
ATTCAAGAAATCGTTACTGTGCACCTGTTATGTGCCAAGCACTGTGCTAGACGCTGTGAATACAAAGAATGAAACTAGCACTACTTCTGGGACCTTTCTGTTGCAGTGTTGCCAGATCATCTGATTTTTCAAAAGAAGGTGGAAATCCTATTTTTAACTGTTGATTCAATTAAAAAAAAAAAGAAAAAAATCATTCAGGAAAAAAAACGCACACACACTACACCAGTAGGCTGCTTTCAGCCCAAAAAACATTAGTTTGTGACCTCTTCTCTGTAGGTCTCCCTTTTTTCTAACACGACTAACCTGAGTCCTGGTTACTGCAGAAGGGAGAAGTCAAGAAGGGAAAATCCTTCCCCTTTTCAAAACATGAAGCCCACCTTACACCGCATTTCCAGATAAATGGCTTTTGCCTCTAGTCTCCCATTCCATAGTGATTAGGGCCCTTATGGTGACGCCCCAGGGTGTTCTGCACCTCCACTCCAACCTCCTAGCCAAAATATCCATGCTTCACTGCCACCTGAGCTCATCTGGAAATCAGAGAGAAAGCCATCTGATAATTCATACTGAAGTGTGAATGAAATGGCCCTTGACCTTTGCAGACACTTTTGCATTTTTCCAATATTGTAACATGGGATGAGGAGGACAAAAAAGTAAATAGCGCTTGGTAGACTTTCAGGCAGTTTGACAACACTTTATCGCAATATCCAACCAGTATGTAAAATGCTTGCTTGTTTGTTTTTAGGATGTTGGAGGGACCTAGGGGCTATGGCCTTCTCTAATGTCAAGCGGACTTTGTTAGCCTCCAAGGTTAGCTTCCCTGAGCTGCTTCTATTTTTGTTCTTTATCTTTTGCACTCCTCCATTTTGGACTCACATGTTCATAGCACCCATCACACTTGCTCAAAATCTTCCGCAAAAAACTGTCAGCTCCTAGGACAGGCACTGGGTCTGTTTTGCTGCCCATCAAAGCCCAACACCGACCACAGTTCTAATAAATGTTTAGTTGAATAAATAAGTCAGCTTTAGAAGGAAGTTGAGCATAGCAAAATCTCTTCATCCCTCGTCTTTTATGCCCTGAGCCCACCTCTAATTTCAGCCACAGCTGGACGGACTATGACAGCTCCCCGCATCAAGCGCCTGCTATTTGTCTCTGCTTCTCTGCCTGAAGGTTTTCTCCAAAGCCAGGGAACTCACGGAATGGAGTGAAATAACAACTACACACATATACGCACACACACCGGGGCAAACGTCAAACTATGGGAAATAAGATATAAGAGCTAGTGAGTAACCACTCCAGGCTCCCATCCCTTGGGTGGGCAACTCTGAGGTGCAACCAACACCGTTCCTTGGAGAGTCTGCAGTGGGACTGAGCCCCTGTCGCCCTCTGTCATGACCAGTTCAATGATGCTCTCTTTTCTGAATTTCCCTGCTTCCCAGTCACACTCTTCCTACTCCCTCACTCCTGTTTCCAGGGATTACCTCTCAAACTACCTGCATCAATCCACTCAGAATCACTTTGCTGTCACCTACTTCCAAGAAATTAGTGCTGAAACCATCACCAGAGTCTTGAATCCCTGGAATTCAGTACCACCAGACCTGGTGGCACAATGGTTAAGAGCTACAATGCTAACCAAAGGATCCGCAGTACGAATCCACCAGCTGCTCCTTGGAAACCGTATGGGACAATTCTACTCTGTCCTATGGGGTCTCTATGAGTTGGAATCAACTCGATGGCAATGGGTTTGGGGTCTTCTGTTGTTGTTTTGACAGGGTCAGTCTAGGATTTACCACACCCCTGTGAACGTTGCCCCCTTCCCTGACCCAATACAACCTTAGTTGCAGCTTCCACTTTTCTTCGCTAGCATGTAGCTGAAGCCCAAAATATAAACGGTATGTGGTTGTTGCTGTGTCTCAGGCTCTGATTTAAAGGGAACTCAAACTAAGACATTGAGCAAATTTGATTAGGGCTAGAAATTCTAAGCCTACACAAATCTGGAATTAGATTTTCTCTGAGCTGCTCTAAGCAATCTCTGGCCTTCTCCAGGAACAAGTCTATCCATATAACTGTCCTCTGGCTGCTTCTGAGAATGTCAGTCCTTCCTTCACTGGCATACATGCCTGGTATATACAGTAGGCACTCATAAATGTTATTTATTTTTCAATTTATTGAACTGAGAGTGAAGATCAGGTAGGAGTTTACCATCCTGCTTTTCTCCTTTGTACTGGAGCCTTAGCCTGACTATGGCCCCAATGGACAGGGCCCTACTCTTCAGTCCAAGCAAGCCTCTTGGAATCACATTGCTGTCATGAACTTCAAAGAAATTAAGACTGAACTGGCCACCAAACATGGCTCCCTAGAATTCAGTACCACCAGTCAGGGTCAAGCTAGGGTTCACCACACCCCTTTGAACATTGCCCCCTCCCTTGACCCAACACTACCTTAGTTTCAACTTCTACCCTTCCCCACCAGTATGTAGCCAAAATACAATTGGAATAGTTCAGCAGTAATCCATAAGGGTGGTTTTCTCTGGTTACCAAAGTTCAGTAAAATAAGATTCTCTCTGATCTTCCTTGTGTGGGGAGTTGATTCTCCAATTCCCGCTTATAATCCAGCATTAATGAATTTCTTATTCTTCTCTCCCCACCCTCAGGTGGTTTGATCCAGACAGCCAGGCCTTTGCTCAAGTTGTTTCTCTGCTGTGACAACTTTCCTTGAGCCTCTTCACTTAGCTAACCCTTCCTCATCATTAGCTATTATCCCCTCCGGGAGGCTTTCCTTCCGCAGGCTCTCTTGGTTCCCCTCGGTCATGGCACTAATTTATCATACTGAAGTTCAGCTTGCAGGTCTGTCACCTTCACTAAAATGCAGGCTTCAACCCAGCAGAGACTCATCTTACTCATTATTGGGTACTTTTTTTTTTTTAGTATTATAGAGGAGCCCTGGTGGTGCGGTGGTTAAGAACTTGGCTGCTAACCACAAAGTCGGCGGTTCAAATCTACCAGCTATTCCTTGGAAACCATATGGGGTAGTTCTACTCTGTCCTATAGTGTTATGGACTGAATTGTGTCCCCCAAACATGTGTATCAATGAGGCTAGGCCATGAGTCCCAGTATTGTGTGATTGTCCACCATTTTGTCATCTGATGTGATTTTCCTATGTGTTGTAAATCCTAACCTCTGTGATGTTAATGAGGCGGGATTACAAGTAGTTACGTTAATGAGACAGGACTCAATCTACAGGATTAGCTTGTATCTTGAGTCAGCCTCTTTTAAGATATAAAAGAGAGAATTGAGCAGAGAGGAAAGGGACCTCATTACCACCAAGCAAGAAAACCAAGAGCAGAGCGCATCCTCTGGACCCTGGTTCCCTGAGCTGAGATGCCCCTGGACTAGGGGGAGTTTGCTGACAAGAAGTTTCTCCCAGAGCAAACAGAGGGAGAAAGTCTTCGCCTGGAGCTAGGACCCTGAATTCTGACTTCTAGCCTCCTAAATTGTGACAGAATAAATTTCTGTTTGTTAAAGCCATCCGCTTGTGGTATTTTTGTTATAGCTGCACTAGACAACTAAGGTACCTAGTAAGGTAGCAACGGGAGCAGTGGTAGTCCAGTGACAGAATTTTCTCGCTCCATGCAGTAGACTGGGGTTCAAGTTCCAGCCAATACACCTCAACTGCAGCCACGACCTGTCTGTCAACAGAGGTTTTTGTGTTGCTATGATGGTGACTGGGTTTGGGTTTTTTATGATGGTGAACAGGTTTCAGAGGGAAAGGCCTGGCACTCTACTTCCAAAAACCAACCAATGAAAACCCTATGGATCACAACAGTCCAATCCCATTGTGCACGGAGTCACCACGAGTTGGGGACTGACTCCACCACAGCTAAGAGCAACAGTAAGGTAGCAATCATACAGCATATTGACTAGCTGGCAACGATGTATCTTTTAGAAAAAAGTTTGAACTTCTTGTTGAGGCACATGAGAACTCCTTTTCCAATCTGGCCCCTCCCACCAACCTGCCTTATTGGTCACCACTGGAACCCCAAAGTCATCCAATTCCAGCTTGGCCAGAACAGGCTTGGAGGAATCTCTAGATGGAGCCCTCAGATGGTCATTCTTTAAGACTTACCTCCCAAACACCGTTCTGTAGCAAATCTTCCATTGTCCCACCCTGCACTCGCCCCCTACCTCCAAGCTAGGGAAATGCAAATTAGAACAACAGTGTATGAATATTATCATAACCTATACCTTTTTTTTTTTATACCTTGTCCACCCCTGCAGCTATCTCCTTAGGCTGGAGCCCTGGCCCAAACGGCATGCACAGTTCATACTTTGACACCTATTGTCAAATGACCTCCAGAAAGGTTTTATCCTGCCAACGGTGAACAGAGAGCTCACATTGCCCAATCCCAAGATAGTACTGAGTATTTTCAGTCTTTTTTACATTAGCAAATTTGATGCACAAAAGATGGCACGTTAATGAGTTTTCATTTGCCATTCCTTAAGCGCGAGTGAAGCTGAACATCCTCTGCTGGCCTTTCAGCTATCCAACATGTAAACAGACTTCCTATTGCCGGGATACCAAGTCAGGCAGGAGAATCCAAGCTCCTGTTTTGAAAACCGAGCAGCACATGGGGAGCAGCTATTTCCCTTCCCACCCCTGGGAGCTAGAGCCCAGGAAGATGACCTAAGAAAAACCAATCAAACGCTCCCACCTGAATCCTGGCTCTGGTAGAATTGATTCGGGGTCGGTGGGAGCTAAGGCAGTGGATTAGTGAGTCTGGGGCGGAGGGGAGGTGGATATATTCAGCACTGTGGCAGTGGGAATGCAGTGGTGGTAGTACCAGCGATGACAACCATGAGTGTTCACCCAGCTGTTCTCTTGGCAACTCTTACCTGCGTCTGCCTCCCTGGGTTCCTGCCCAAGCTTGTTTCTGCAGTTGCTCTGTTCATTCTTTGAGCTAACCTGATAGACTTCATAAAAAACAAACCCAGTAGCCTGAGAGACTTCGTACACCCCTTAGACTTCATATACATTCCTTTATTGCCGAAACTAACCAGTGTCGGTTTCTGTTGTCTACAATCAAAAAAAATAATAATAATAACTAGTAACATTTTTTATTAGCAACTTGTGACTTACCTGTCCACATCATTTGCTCATTTTTCTCTTGGTGTGTTCCTTTTATCAACACTGGCTGATACGAGTTCTTTCACGTGAATTATATTATTCCTGGGTTTATACCATTTCATTTGGCTCTTTATCTTTCAGTCATATTTACAGTTTTTTCATGTCTTGAGAGGATTTGAATTATTTGGTGTAGTTAAATTGATCAGTCTTTTTCATAAAGATTTCTGATTTTTTACTTTACATATTTTAGATTAACAACCCTTGCCCACTCCAAGATCTTAAGAATATTCACCTATGTTTTTGTTTAGCACTGTCGTGACTTCTATTTCTTTTTTATCTTTAATGTTGGCTCTCTCTCGTATTTATTTTTGTCTAATAAATGAGGTATAGCTCCTGGGTAGTGCTAACAGTTAAGCTCTCAGCTACTAACTGAAAGGTTGGCAGTTTGAATCCATCCAGAAGTGCCTTGGAAGAGAGGCCTGGTGATCTACTTCCAAAAGGTCACTAAAAAACCCAAACCCCTTTGCTGTTGAGTCGATTCTGTTACAGCCATAAAAAATCCTATGGAGAGCAGTTTTACTCTGAAACACATGGAGTAGCCATGAGTCAGAATTGACTTGACGGCAAGTGGCTTGTTTTTTGTGGTAGAAATGTGGTAGGTATTTTGATGGTTTCCTCCCTACATGGCTAGCCAGTAATCTCATCACCATTAATAATAATAATACCAAACCCACTGCCACTGAGTCAATTCCAACTCAAAACAACCCTATAGGATGGAGTAGAACCGCCCCATGGGGTTTCCAAGGCTGTAAATCTTTACCGAAACAGACTGCCACACCTTTTTCCAGCAGAGCGGCTGGTGTGTTCGAGCCACCAACCTTTTGGTTAGCAGCTGAGTGCTTTAACCACTGTGCCACCAGGGCCTCCTAAGGTGGGCCCAGACCCTTCAAAAAACCAGTTGCTGTCAAATGGGGTAAATAAACCCTGAGGTGGTTAAAAAGAAAAGAAAAACAGTTGTTGTTATGTCAATCCTGACTCATGGCAACCCCAACTTATGGTGACCCTGACTCGTGGAAACCTCCTGGTGCATCAGAGTAGATCTGTGCGCCATAGGATTTTTTGGATGTAGATCACAGCCCTTTTTCTGAGGCACCTCTGAGGAGACTGTAGCCTCCACGCTTTTGGTTAGCAACCAAGCACGTTAACTATTTGCATCGACCAGGCAGGCTCTAGAAGCTGGAACAGGCCAGGAAATGGATTCTCCCCCAGAGCTTCCACAAGAAACATGGCCCTCAGGAACTGTAAGACAATAAATTTGTGTCGTTCTAAAAAAATTTAAAAATAGTTTAGCTTTTTCCCACTGCTTTAAAATGCCACTTTTGTCACACCTTAAACTCCACAGCCGCGTGAAGTTTTTAAAAAATCCGTTCTGTCCTATCGATGGATCTCTATATTCCAGGACAATAACCCGTTGCTGTCAAACCAATGCCAACTCATAGCAACCCCACAAGACAGAGTAGAACTGCCCCGTAGGGTTTCCTAGGCTGTAATCTTTACAGTGGAGCAGCTGGGGTTCAAACCACCGATGTCTGGGTTAGCAATGGAGTGCTTAACCACTGCACCACCAGGGTTTCTTTCCAGGACAATAGAGGTTAAGAGTTTTTTAAAAATGTTTGCTAGGGCAGTACCTCCTAGGATTTTTTTGGCTGTTTTGTTTACTTATTCGCCCAGATGAATTTAATCCTTTGGGAGCATTAAATTAGACTAATTTAGGGAAAATTGACTTCATCACAATATTTATCTTCTTACTTGGAAATAAAATTATAAAAGGCTTTTTATATCCGACAGTAGAGAATCATAGTTTCCTTCCGCAGGTCTTGCATATTTCTTAATAAGTTTATTTCTATTCGTTGCTATTAAAAATGGATATTTTAAGGCCATTATATTTTCGGTTGTTTGTCTACAGGACAAAAATTCTTTTTGTAACCAGCCACAGCAAAGTACTTTTGTTCTTTCTCATAACTTTCAGTTGATTTTCTTGGGTTTTTCAGGCAGTCACATCGATGCCTCTTCTTTTATAATATTTGTACCTCATATTTTTTTTTCTTTTCTTTTATCTAATTGCCCTTCCAGAATTCTGTTAAGTAACAGTAATGAGAGTGGAAAGCCTGTAGGTTCCTGACATTAATAGCGATACTTCCAGTGCTTGACCATTAAGCATGGTGCTTGCTTTTGGTTTGAGATATATATTATTTATTGCATTAAAGCAGTATCCATTTATTCCTACTTGAGAAAGAGTTATCAGAAATGGATCTTACATTTTATCAAATGCTTTCTGGGCATCAAGATGAGCATCTACTTTTTTCTCCTTTGACCTATATACCCATCATAGGTTCTTCATTGCAAACAACATAAACCACATCTAGCTAACTTAAACAGAAAAGGAATTTCTTGGGCAACTCACAGGACTGTCAGAAAAGCTTCAGAATCAGACTTGGGAAACCAAGGAAGGCTGAAGATTGCCAGGATCCTGCCCCATACAATCCTGCTTAACATGCCATGTTGGTTCCGTTAGTGAAGCTGGACGCTTGCTGCTGCCACGGAGCACAGCACCACAACTGGCCACTTGAAGCCACACTGTGGAACTCTTGATTCTACTGCAGCCACTATGTGTAATCTGGAATAATTTCTGATTGTCCCTGAACTTTTGCCATCACACCTTCAAAATTCTAAGCCCAAAATGGAAGCTTTCATTTGGTCGGACTAGGTCCTAGGTCTGGGTTCTAGCTGCTGCTGGAAAGTGGGGGAGCGGCCATGATTTTTCTGCAGCTTCCATAGTGGAAGCCAGAGCTGCCTCCCATCTATGTTGAGATTCCTCTTTCCTACAAAAAGAAGATTTTTAATGCTGGGCAGCCAAAAATGACAAATGTCCACTGCAACCTATTCATGTGGTGTGGTATGTGGATAACTTCCCTACATTCCTTAAATAAACCACATGTGGCTCATGGTATAGTATAATTTAAATGTATTGCTTTATCTATGTGCTCACATTTCTGTAGAATTTTATATCTGTTTTTCTAGGAGCGCTAGCTTGCAGTGTGTGTGTGTGGGTGTGTGCATGCATGTGGTACACACATATGTATGCACTTTTAAAAACAACTGTGAAGTTTTCCTATTTTCTTTAGGCTCTGGAACAATGTAGGTGATCTATTTTCAAAGGTTATAAGAATTCTCTGGATCTGAGGGGGGGTGCAGTTCTTCTAAAATATTTTGTAATTTCATCCCTCAGTATTGGTCTGTGTAGATTTTCTTTCTCTTCTTAGAGTCATTTTAGTAATTTTATTTTCCTAGAAAATCACCCAGGTTTTCCAATTCATTAGCAAAAGTTTACAAAGAATTGTCTCAAGATTCTACTTCCTTTTTTTTTTTAAGTTCAAGACCACAGAATTGAGTTTAAGCATATTCTTCAGTTAGTGACTCTGTTATCACTGGTGTGTGGTCATGGCCTCCCCTGTCCCTCTTTCATTTGTTCTTTGCTAAGATATTTACTAAGCTCCAGGATTGTAGCCAACACTGTTACTCCACCACATCTCCTTAGATCCTTTTACCACTTCTGTGCACCTATATCCAGCTCCTGTGTGCTTTGCTTCTATGGGTTGCACCTATGACCTGTGACCCCCTTCTGAGGTCTGCCTTCCAACTACTGGTTCTACTTCACCTGCACATGCAGAGAGCTGAAAATGCCTGGGGTGGTGTCTCCTGGAGTAGACCTTAGCCAGCGTCTCTTGGATACCCTAAACCAAACCCGTTGTCATCAAGTCATTCTGACTCATAGCAACCCTACAGAACAGAGTAGAACTGCCTCACAGGGTTTCCAAGGGGCGACTGGTAGATTCGAACTGTGACTTTTTGATTGGCAGCTGAGCTCTTAACCACTATGCCAGCAGGTCTTCTCCTGTTGGGTGCAGGAGTATGGAAGCCCAGCTTCCTTGCCTCCAGGCAGGACAAATTAGAGCTCCCTGCAGGGTTAGGCTGAAGGCACTCTTTCCAGGACTTGCCCCAAATTACATCTTCACTTGACATCTTCCTCTTCCTTGACCAGCTTCCCCTTCCCTGCTCCTTACTGGTTTCTTCCGGGAACACTTCCTTAATAAAGTACTTGCATATGAATTCTTGTCTGAGAGTCTGGCTCTGAGAAGTCAGTCTAACAAAAAAAAACACAAAGATGATTTAATCTAGTTCCTGCCCTTGAAGATTGGTGTGCCAACTAATAAATTACACTATAACACCTGGACACTGAAACCCAGGTGGAAATGAAATCTTATGAGAATATAGAAGATGTGATTAATAACTAAGTAGTGAGGAGATGGAAACCCTGGTGGCACAGTGGTTAAGAGCTACGGCTGCTAACCAAAAAGTCGGCAGTTCAAATCCACCAGGTGCTCCTTGGAAACTCTATGGGGCAGTTCTACTCCATCCTGTAGGGTTGCCATGAGTAGGAATCGCCTCAGTGGGAACAGGTTTAGTGAAGAGACGGTGAATACTTCATTTAGAAAGTGTTAGTCCGTCTGGGTTTTGAAGGATGAAAAGGAATTGACCTAACAGAAAATGTAGCGTGAAGGTGGAGTATTACCGGCAGGGACTAAACGGGCAAAAACTTATGATTACAAGTAACATGTGGCTCTTACACTTTAGAAATTCAAAACGTAGCGAGTGAATTTGGGAAGCCAAACAGGTAATCAGAGAAATTATAATGCAAGAGAAAAATAAGACCTAGAAATAAACAAGGTATTGTGATGTCTCAGAAGGAACCCTGGTGGTGTGGTGTTTAAGCACTCAGAAAGCGCTTGGCTGCTAACAAAAAGGACAAGGGTTTAAACCCACCAGCTACACTGCAGGAGAAAGGTGCTCTGCTCCCCTAAGGATTATAGCCTAGAAACTCTACGGGACAGTTCTACTCTGTCCTATAGGATCACTATGAGTCAGAATCAACTCAACGCAATTGGTTTGGTTTCTTTGGTTTTTGCTTCTTCAAAGCAAGCTGAGGCCTGTCAGCCAAAAAAAAACTTGCCAGTGCCAAACTCAAATTTGTTCACATCCCATTGTTTCGAAAATAGCAAAAATAAGCAGATTTTTAGCCTCTCAGAACCTCTCTGTTTTACATACCCTTAGAAATTGCACCCCAAATTCGCTAGCCCTGTTGTTGTTGTTAGCTGTCCTTGAGTCAGTTCTGACTTATGGCGACCCCATGTGTATCAGAGTAGAACTGTCCTCCATAGTGTTTTCAAGGCTGTGACATTTCAGAAGCAGATTGCCAGAACTTGCTTGCAAGGCACACTGGGTGGGTTTGAACTGCCAACCTTTTGTTTAGTAGTCCAGTACTCAACAATTTGTGATACCCAGGGACTCCATGCTAATTGTAGATAAGATAAAATCCTGTAGTTAAAGGGATCTAAGATGGTTCTAAGAGTTTGTTGGTGGTTCGGTGGTAGAATTCCCACCTTCCATGTGGGATGTTGTTGTACGCAGTCCAGTCAATTCCAACTCACGGTGACCCCATGTGTTACAGAGTAGGACTGCCCCACAGGGTTGCCTAGGCTGTGATCTTTATGGGAGCAGATCACTGGTGGGTTTGAACCACTGACCTTTTGGTTAGCGGCTAAGCACTTAACCACTGTACCACCAGGGCTCCTTTCCCCGCGTTCAATTCCCAGCCAATACACCTCATTTGCAGCCACTACCTGCCTGTCACTGGTGGATTGCATGAACAAATTTCAGTAGTGCTTACAGACTAAGACAGACTAGGAAGAAAGACCTGGCAGTCTACTTCCGAAAATCAGCAAATGAAAACCCTATGGATCACAAGGGTCTGATTCCCAACCAATCATGGATGTGGTGCAGGACTGGTCACCATTTTGTTCAGTTGTGCATGGGGCCACCATGAGTTGGGAGCTCACCTGACATCAGCTAAGAACAAGGTGCTACTGCCTCTGGAGTCCTCTGACCCAGAGACTCCATCCTTGCTACAGAAGGATGTCACCAAGACACCCATAAGCCTTCCCGCTTTTCTTCTCTTCCCCAGGCTGGCGACCACCTGGGCCGCCTGCCTCCAAAAAGCGTTCTGCTCTGGGGGACAGCCCCCCTGCATCCATCAGCCTGAATAAATAGCTTGTTGTTCAACGCTATCTCTTGTCATGTCTTTTTCCTTAATCAGTCCCAAATCCCCTCCACTACATGGCCAAAATAAGAGAATTGTGAGATTCATTCTATTGTAAACATTTGACAAGTGCTTGCATGCTCACTATGTGACAGATGTCTGTTCAATACACTAGAGACGCAGCAGTGAAAACACAGAGTGCTTGCTGGTGGAATTTTCACTCTAGAGAGAGGCGACAGAAAAATGCAAATAAACAAAATATAATATAATATAATATAATATAATATAATATAATATAATATAATATAATATAATATAATATAATATAATATAATATAATATAATATAATATAATATAATATAATATAATATAATATAATATAATATAATATAATATAATATAATATAATATAATATAATATAATATAATATAATATAATATAATATAATATAATATAATATAATATAATATAATATAATATAATATAATATAATATAATATAATATAATATAATATAATATAATATAATATAATATAATATAATATAATATAATATAATATAATATAATATAATATAATATAATATAATATAATATAATATAATATAATATAATATAATATAATATAATATAATATAATATAATATAATATAATATAATATAATATAATATAATATAATATAATATAATATAATATAATATAATATAATATAATATAATATAATATAATATAATATAATATAATATAATATAATATGCTATATTATACTACTCATCCAGTAGGAGAAACAAAGTTGATACATGCTACAATATGGATTGAACTGGAAGCCATTATGCTAAGTGAACTAAGCCAATCACAAAAGGACCAATATTATATGACTCGACTTATACAAAAAGATAAGAAAAGGCAAATGTATAGACAACTAAGTTTATTAGTGGTTACCCAGGGATGGAAGGGAGAGCGAAAGGTGTGGGGAGGTTAACGATGATGGAAATATAACTTTGATTAAGGGTAAGATTGTACAACCAATTATTGAAATTTCTGTTAACAAGTTGTATACCTGTAAAAAGTTGAATTGGCAAAAATCGTGTGATAGATATATTTACAACAACAACAACAAACGAGTAGCTGCTGGGGCTGTTCATATACAACCAAAATCCTCACATATTTGGTTTCTTCATTGGGAGGTTTAGGGTCATGGTATTGTGGGACATCCCAGTTAAGTGGTCTAATAACATGTTTAGTGCTTCTGTTCTACCTCCTAGTTGGTTGCACAGTGCCTGAAGCCTTAAAAGCTTGCAAGTAGCCATTCAAGGCACAACAATTGGTCTCTATTCACCTGGAGCCACAAATGAAGAAGGAAAGTCAGGAATAGAAGGAGGATATGGGATATGTGGCTAATAACCTCCATGAACAACTGCTTCCTTTGCCACGAGGCCAGAAAAACCGGATGGTGCCCAGCTACTGTTATTGAATGTTTCGATCAAAGGTTCTATAGACGAACCTTGATCAAAAAGGGGAAAATGCTGAACAGAATTTCAAATTCTCATGGATACCAGACTTTCTGGAGCCAGGGGGGTTGGATGAACCCTGAAACTATTGTCCTGAGATAATCTTTAAACCTTAAACCAAAAATATCCCCTGAAGTCTTCTCAAAACCAAACAACTGTTTAGCTTAACTAGTAAAAAAAAAAAAAAGTCTGCCTTGAGCATTATGCTCTTTTAAAAGCTATCTATACGGGATCAGATTGAGAACAACAACTTGAAAGATTAGATACGAGCCTTAGGGAGTCAGTGAATTTGTTAATGGGGGAGGAACAACTCAGAAAAGGAGGATGAGAATGGTTGCACAACTCGAAGAATGTAATCAGTGTCACTAAATGGTACATGTAGAAACTATTGAATTGGTGTACCTTTTGCTGTGTATATTCACAACGACAACAAAATAAATACAATTATATAAGAAGGGGGAGGGCATAATCACATCAGACTTCCAAGAGCAACACAAAAAGCTAAAACACAATGAAGTAATGCCCTCAAAATAGTAACAAAATTACTTCCAATCTAGAATTTATCCCCAGACAAACTACCAATCAAGTATAAGGATGAAATAAAAGTGTTTTCCTGCAAGGCCTCAAAAAATGCACTTCCCATGACTTCATGGCTTCTCATGACTTTTCAGGAATTTATTGGAAAATATAGTCAAACAAAATGAGGGATTAATCCATGAAGACTGACGGGACTGCCAGGATGCAGAAAACCTGATACATAGAGAGGTTAAAGAAAATTCCAGAACGCCTAGAAAACAACCAGTTAAGACTGAGTAAAATTACAGAAGACTCCAGGAGAGACGTGTCCAAGCATGAAAAAAGCAAAACGTGATGTGTCTGGCTACATGAAGAAATGGAGTTCTGATTGAGAGTTTTAAAATAATTAGCGAAAATGACGTAGAAAACTAAATAAGCAAAAACCAGAAGCTGTAGCTCCAAGAAAAACACAAAAGTTGACTAAGGGAGGAAATATAATCATAGTACATGACCTGGATCAGTATGGAATAATATTTACAAAGTCATAATAACATAAAGCACTAAGATAAATAAAAGCTGTGCTTTAATTAACTAGATTGAGTGGGTGGCAGGAATGTGCAATGCTAAATTCTTTCCACACTGTGGTTGTCACCACTAGTTAGTTGCCCATCTAATGTTTATTCTCCTCTTACGATTTGCCAGTAGAACTGACTTTATTTAGGGAAGTAATCTAGCCAGCTTAAAGATTCCATTTTCCTCTCCCTCGCAGCCAAAACAGTTCTAATTACTGAAACAGGAGCCTATAGGAATTTCTGAGAAACCTTTCTTTTCTGATCTCAGTGCTATCCCTTCCACCTGTCGTTTGCTTCCTCTTCCTTCCATGAAAACAGATTTCACCCTGGGGGTGCAATAGCCATCTTGTGACATGAAAACCACGTCCAAGGATGGTGAACACTACCTGTTTGTCAGTTTGTTGCACTGTGATGGTTTGCATATTGCATATGCTGGAAGCAGGGTCACCCATGGTCGTCAAGTCTCAGTGGAGTTTTCAGACTAAGACAGACTAGGAAGAAAGGCCTGGTGATCTGCTTCTGAAAATTAGCTACCAAAAACCCTATGGATCACAACAGAATATTGTCCAATATAGTGCTGGAAGACAAGCCCCTTAGGTTGGGAGGCACTCAAAATACTCAGTGGCCACAACAATGAAGTTAAGCATCCCAATGATGGTGAGGGTGGAAGGATCGAGCAACGTTTCTTTCTTTTGTGTGTTGGATCACCATGAGTTGAAACTGACTCGAAAGCAACTAATAACAAGGATAGTGGAGCAGAAAGAAAACAGACCAGTCCTTGATGACATCCTTGAGGTGCTATACTAACTTCTATGCATCAGTTCTCCATCTGTATAAATTGTCAATTTGAGATGCTTTAAACAAATGAAATCATGTAATATGCAACCTTTTGAAATTTTCTTTTTTCATTAAGCTTAATGCTCTTGAAATCCATCCAAATTGTTGCATGAATCAATATTTCATTCCTTTTCTTTTTGCCGAGTAGAGTTTCTTTGTATGGAAATACCATACAATGAGTTTGTTTAGCCATTCACCCACTGAAGGACATTTGGGTTCTTCTTAGTTTTAGCTTTTACGAACAAAACTTCTATGAACATTCATGTACAGGTATTTGTTGAGCAAAGGTTTTCACTTCTCTGGGATATAATTGCTGGGTTGTATGGTAAGAGCATGTTTAGCTTTATTTAAAAAAGAAAAAAAAAACTGCCAAACTCTTTTGCAGAGTGGATGTACCATTTTACATCCCCACCAGCAATGTTGGAAAGATGCAGGTGCTCTTCATTTTTGCCAGTAAACATTCATTTTTAATACATATATTCGAGTTATACATTTTCACCTGAGTACTGCTTGAGTTGTATCCTCTGGACACAGCTGTTTAAGTTACTGTTTATTGGGGCTCCTAGCACTTACAGCCAAATGAAATATTAACTAGCTACCTTTTGCACAACTCCAGGAGGTACCAGTAGCATCATGGCCTAGGGTTTTTAAAAACAAAAATTGAAAGCTTCTATTAGATTTTTTTCTCACATTAGATGTCTCAAATTCAGCTAGGGTGAAAAAACCTGACTGGGATGGTCTGGAGAAAACTGGGAACCTTTCCAAAAATGTTATTCTCGCTTTAAACATTTTTATAATTTTTGCTTACTTACATCATGTTTTAATGAAAACCTACTGGTTGAATGAAATAAGGGAAAATATCTACAGATCAAAAGGAATAGATATAATTTATAGCCATTAAAAAAGAATAAAATACCTCTTTACAGATTCGCATGGAAAGATTACTACAATCTGTAGTTTTTTTTTTTTTTTTAAAAGATGACAGCAACATATAAGCCCATTTAGGTAATATAAGTACTAGTCTGCATTTAAGTAAATTTTTTAACTCAAAAAGAATACACAAAATTGTTAATAATGAGATGGAATTTTGTGTCTGGGGTAAGGATTCTTTAGCAAGATCTTCATTTTTTTCTATGTTATTTAACATTTTTACCACAATTAATATTTTCAAATAATATTTAAGTACATTTCAATTTTTTTAAAAAAATAGGCAACTGAAAAAAGCATCAACAGCTATTGAAATAGCAAAACTCTCTCTTGATAATCTGTGTTTATTATTTGCTAAGAGATACTTAAAAACGTTGTGAGGATCAATCAGTTCTGAGTAAGCTATTGATCAGACCATGGAGTCGGACCATTAACTTCATCAGTGGATATGAATTACGAACCTGGAAACACACATATTATGTCAATGGACAAATATTGCTAAATATTCTACTTCTTATTTTTTTAGCTTTTTATTACAAAATTTTTCAAATGTATAGAAAAGTTAAAAATAGTACATGGAACATAAAATCTTTTTTTCTTTTTTTTCAATAAAAACAGAAAAATCTCGGCTCTCCTAGAGCTTCTACTTTAGTGAATGCTAGCCTGTATTCTTTTTCCTCCAGAGTCTGAAATTTCTAGTCCATGTTCTCACTCTGACAGGCTCCTCTCCTTCATCCTTCCTACTGCATCCATCCCAAAGCTGTAAATGGCGTTTTGGGTTGATGGCCATGCCATTAGAGACCTCCTGAAAGAAGCCATGACTGCATCAGGGACTGCTGTCCACGGTGCTGATCATCTGAAGTCAGCTTCCTGCAAGAAAGAAAGAATCAGGAAAATCATTATGAAATCCACAAAAGGATGAATCTGAGGATCCTGACTCCTGCCTCCCAGTGAACAAGGAGAGTGAGGATCCCAAAAATACTGAGTTAATGATCATGCACAAAAAGAGAGCCTTGATTCTATCCTGATAGGGCAAGACAGCATCCACGAGAACTAAGGGACATCATTCCAGAATGGCAGGAATCCCAGAAACAGCCAAAGTGGGGAGCAAGCTTACTTATCCTCACTGGGTTCCTGTACTTATCCAGTTCTGTGCCTGTGAAGTCTAAGCCCTAGGACTTTCTAATAGCATCTTAACCAAGCTTTCTAAACCACTTAAGATTCCCTTTGACTCTCAAGAAGATTTAAGTTTTCCTCCTATTTCTCATGGTTGGTCTCCTGAGTCACTGAACCCTAACACTGGCCCTCTAAAACTAAGAAACTCTACAGAGATGTTACAAAAAGTTCTAAGGGGCATAAATACATTTTAGAAAAAGTGATACACTGAAGAAGCCAAGAGACAAGAATGCTTCAATGAGATAATTATCAGTTGCAAATGCCAAAGAAGGCAAAATAAGGAGATTATAAAAGTCCAGATGCTTTTTCAACTCATAATTTGTTCCTATTCTGATTTTGGTCTGAAGGAAACACCCTTTCCTCACTCTCAGCCCATGTGTTTTGCATGAAACTGACTGTACCATATTGGCTCCAGAGGTGGAACCTGTAATACAAACCTAAGCCAATCAGTGATTTTCATTATTCTAGTCATGTTGCTCAGTTAGGGGTTGGAACATGCTTCAGGCAAGGCAGTAAAGCTCAATCAGGACCACTGGTGCTAGATTCAGAGTTATGTATATGCAGGGGCTGGAGTCGATGCAGCCATCTTGTGGCTACATTGGCCAAAAAATGGAGTGAAAAGTAGGGCCAAGATTAATGGCAGAGAAACCAGGTCTTGGTGACATTTTTTGAATCCAGGTTTAAGTTGGACCTGAGGCCAGACCTCCCCCCCCTCCCCGTTCATGAGCCAATTTGTTACATGCTTAAACCTAAACCAATTAAGGGTTGTTTGGTTTGGATACTTTCAAAGTCCTACTTGAATTAGAGTACAATTGGAATTAAGTACCAGAAGTGAGATGTTTCAAATGATGTATGCTAAAACATAGAATTGGCAGGGTCAAGTAGGTGGGGTGGAAGGTAGCAAAAACTCTGACACAGCTGGGAAGTTGGCAAGCCTTTTCATGTGTTAGCAAAAGAGCTGGTTAAACTCTTTCCAGGGAAAGATTTTCATCGGCTGCTTGTGGTAGCATGACCTTCCCTGAGCCAACTGTAGCCAGAGAGAAAAGTATTATGATTGGCACTGGGGTAGGGTCCCTACTAGAATCACATAGAGGTAAGGTAGGGGCCAGATAGGTTCCCAGGAAAATGTAGGCTCTTTTGTCAGCAGAAAGTGGAATGAATTCCAGGTAGGCAAGTAAAACCTATCCCACCAGAAAAATGTTCCTGTGATAGTTTTCCTGTGTATGCCTTCAATAAACCTCCATCACCAAAGATAAAAATTATTATTCAAATTTATACACCAACCACTAAGGCCAAAGATGAAGAAACTGAAAATTTTTACCAGGAGTCTGAAATTGATCGAACATGCAATCAGGATCGACTGATAATTAGTGGCAATTGGAATGCAAAAGTTGGAGACAAAGAAGGATTGGTGGTTGGAAAATATGATCTTGGTGAGAGGAATGATGCCAGAGATTGCATGATAGAATTTTGCAAGACCTACAATTTCTTCGCTGCAAATACCTTTTTCACCAACATAAACAGTGACTATATACCAAAAAAAAAAAAAAAAATTTTTTTTTTTTTATACACCTGGACCTTGCCAGATGGAATACACAGGAATCAAATCGACTACATCTGTCAGAACAAGGCTGGGGGCCGACTGTGGAACAGACCATCAGTTGCTCATATGCAAGTTCAGGTTGAAACTGAAGAAAATTAGAACAAGTCCATGAGAGCCAAAGTACGACCTTGAGTATATCCCACCTGAATTTACAGAACATCTCAAGAATAGCTCTGACATTTTGAACACTAATGAGTGAAGACCAGACAAGTTATGGAATGACATCAAGGACATCACACATGGAGAAAGCACGAGGTCATTAAAAAGACAAGAAAGAAAGAAAAGACCTAAATGGATGTCAGAAGAGACTCTGAAACTTGCTCTTGAATGTAGGGTAGCTAAAGCGAAAAGAAGAAATGATGGAGTAAAAGAGTTGAACAGAAGATTTCAAAAGGTGGCTTGAGAAGACAAAATAAAATATTATAATGCCATGTGCAAAGACCTGGAGATAGAAAACCAAAAGGGAAGAACACGCTCGGCATTTCTCAAGCTGAAAGAACTAAAGAATAAATTTAATCCTCGAGTTGCAATACTGAAGGATTTTACAGGGAAAATATTAAATGATGCATGAAACATCAAAAAAACATGGTAGGAATACACGGTCACTATACCAAAAATAAGTGGTCGATGTTCAAACCATTTCAGGAGGTAACATATGCCCTGGAACTGATGGTACTGAAGGAAGAGGTCCAAGCTGCACTGGAGGCATTGGTGAAAAACAAGGCTCCAGGAATTGATCGAATACCAATCGAGGTATTTCAGCAAACGGATGTAGCAATGAAGTGCTCATTTGTCTATGCCAAGAAATTTGGAAGACAGCTACCTGGCCAACTGCCTACAAGAGTTTCACATTTATGCCTATGCCCAAGAAAGGTGACCCCACCGAATGTGGAAATTACCAAACAATGGGTTTTATCATTAAAAGTACATGCAAGTAAAATTTTGCTGAAGATCATTCAATAGTTACTGCAGCAGTATATCGACAGGGAACTGCCAGAAACTCAAGTTGGATTCAGAAGAGGACGTGGAACCAGGGATATCATTGCTGATGTCAGATGGATCCTGGCTGAAAGCAGAGAATACCAGAAGGATGTTTACCTGTGTTTTATTGACCATGCAAAGGCATCTGAGTGCGTGGATCATAACAAATTATGGATAACATTGCAAAGAATGGGAAGTCTAGAACACTTAATTGTGCTTGTGAGGAACCTGTACATAGATCAAGAAGCAGTGGTTCAAACAGAGTAAGGGGATACTGCGTGGTTTAAAGTCAGGAAAGGTGTGTGTCAGGGTTGTATCCTTTCACCATACTTATTCAATCTGTATGCTGAACAAATAATACGAGAAGCTGGACTACATGAAGAGAAATAGGGCATCAGGATTGGAGGAAGACTCATTAACAACCTGCAATATATAGATGAAACTACTCTGCTTGCTGAAAGTGAAGAGGGCTTGAAGCAGTTAGTGATGAAGATGAAAGACCACAGTCTTCAGTATGGATTACACCTCAACATAAAGAACATAACTGCCTCTAATCCTGCCTCATTAATATCAAAGAGGTAGGATTTACAACACATAAGAAAATCACATCAGATGACAAAATGGTGGACAACCACACAATACTGGGAATCATGGCCTAGCCAAGTTGACACACACATTTCGGGGGGGCATAATTCAATCCACAACCCTGAGATAACTAATGAGGTCCAGGATACAGGATAGTCTCTATTTCCTCATTAGTTCAAATTCCCCTTTTTCCCTTTTAGTAGCACAAGGTCCTTGTTGGTGTCATCTGGCACAGACAAATGTTCCCCAGAAGAATTGTACATACTATATCTGGAACTGGATATGTAATACACTCCCTTAAGGAACAGAATATGGCATTATGCCATCCAAGAGGGAAGACTGGATTTTTTTATCCTTTATACTAGTTAAGAGAGCCCTGATGGCACAGTGGTTAAGAGCTTGGCTGGTAACCAAAAGGCCAGCAGCTCGAATCCACCAGCTGCTTCTTGGAGACTCTATGGGGCAGTTCTACTCTGTCCTATAGGGTTGCTATGAGTTGGACTCAACTCGATGGCAGTGGGCTTGGATTGGGGATATTACTTAATATTCTTTTGGTTTCTAGTGAGAGAAACCCAGATCAAAATGTGTTAAGCACGATAGCCAATTTATTGGCTCACATGACAAAAAATCCAGGAGATGGGCCTAACTTTAGGTAGTGGTGGGTCCAGAGCCTGACATTTTATCATTGGGATGGAAACTTCCTTCATCTCTCAGCTCTGCTTTTCTCTGTGTTGGCTTCACTCCCAGGCCCCATGTAATATTTCTCACAGCTCCTGGGTCACAAGTCTTTTATGCTAGTAGCCCCAACAGAAAGACAAGTTTTTCTTTGGAATTTTCCAGCAAATGCCCTGTGCTGTCTTCTCACTGGACTGAAATGAAGCCCATGCTACCTTTGAATCAAACACTAGGACTGGAGTTATGAGATAAGGTGATTGGCATGACCTAGAGCCAGAGTGAAGTCAACTAAACTTGAACCACATGGACTGAGAGAGGGGATGGAAAATTTCCCAAAGCAAATTCAGGTATGTTTCCAGAATAAGAGGAAAGGAATGTTGACAGGCAAAAACAGATGATCACTATACCATTGCTTTTGGAAAGTAAGTCTACAAAATCTGTGTACCAGAAATAGTAACACTGGCATTCCCTGAGAATTGCCCACCCACCCATAGTGGTGGACATCTACGTCCATATTTGTTCTATTTGTCTCTACCCTCATGGTGCTGGCTAATTGGAACAGGGTAAGGATACCAGACCCAAAGAAGCTGAGTCACTGGCACACCAGTGGCCAATCAAATTCTTTCTGGGGATCCATTGAGACTGAGAGAGGGTTTGAGAACTTAAGAAAGCCTGCAGAAACCCCCTCTTGACAGATTCAGAACATTCCTGGTTTCCAGTCTTCTGAGGCCTTATTTATGTTTCTTTGGATTCTGTAAAATACCCATTCTTACATCAATTTAGTAATTTATTCTTTTGCTTAAGCTATTTGGAGTTCTTTTCTGCTACTTAAAACTGAATGACTTTACTAAGATTAATTTCAGGGACAAGATAACCATAGTTTTGAGAAAGGTCTAGCTGATATTGAATGTGAGGAAGCTCTGAACTTGGCTCCCAGTAGCTGGGTTTTTTTAGACTCTGGGGTCTCCTATCAGTGGTTTGCTGCTGGGCCTGTCACTTGTCGCAATAGTCCAAGGCTTCTATTTGAGTGAAGTATCAGTTATCAGGAACCTGTACATAGACCAAGAGGCAGTCATTTCAGTAGAATAAGGGGATACTGTGTGGTTTAAAATCAGGAAAGGCACGCATCAGGGTTGTGTCCTTTCACTACACTTATTCAATCTGTATGCTGAGCAAATAATCCAAGATGCTGGGTTATATGAAGAATGAGGCATCGGGATTGGAGGAAGACTCATTAACAACCTGCAATATGTAGATGACACAACCTTGCTTACTGAAAGTGAAGGACACTTGAAGCACTTATTGATGAAGATCAAAGACTACAATCTTTAGTATGAATTATACCTCGGCATAAAGAAAACAAAAATCCTCACAACTGGACCAATAAGCAACATCATGGTAAACAGAGAAAAGATTGAAATTGTCAAGGATTTCATTTTATTTGGATCCACAATCAATACCCATGGAAGCAGCAGTCAAGAAATCAAATGGCGTATTGCATTGGGCAAATCTGCTGCAAAAGGCCTCTTTAAAGAGTTCAAAACAAAGATGCCAGCCAAAAGCAGAGATAAGAAGGCAAGGAGGGGAGGGGAAGCTAGTTAATGGAAATAGAACAAACAGAAAGAAAATAATGAGTCTGTTGTCACACTGTGAAAGTTGTAACCAATGTCATGGAAAAATTTGTATAAAAATTGTTTTAAATGAGAAACGAGTTTGCTGTGTAAACTTTCACCTAAAACACAATAAAATATGTTAAAAAAAAAGCAAAGAAGTCACTTTGAGGACTAAGGTAAGCCTGACCCAAGCCATGGTATTTTCATTTGCCTCATATGCATGGAAAGATGGACAATGAGTAAGGAAGACCAAAGAAGAATTGATGCCTTTGAATTATGATGTTGGAAAAGAATATTGAATATACCATGGGCTGCCAAAAGAAGGACAAATGTGTCTTGGAAGAAGTGCAGCCAGAATGCTCCTTAGAAGGACAGAGAGACTTCATCTCATGTACTTTGGACATGTTATAAGGAGAGACCAGTCCTGGGAGAAGGACATCATGCTTGGCAAAGTAGAGGGTCAGTGAAGAAGAGGAAGACCCTCAACGAGGTGGATTGACACAGTAGCTGCAGCAATGGGCTCTAACATGCAATGATTGTGAGGATGATACAGGACCAGGCAGCATTTCGTTCCGTTGCTAGGAGTCTGAACTGACTCCACAGCACCTAACAATAACAACAACAATATTAGTTATAATTGCTACAGTAATACTGTATGACTGGGCACCTGAAATCAGCTGGGAGTTGGCTAAGCAATTCTACTGATCTTGACTGTGCTTGCTATAGAGAAAATAAAAGAAAGGGAGTAGGAAGTATTGGGAGGAGAGGGGAAAGATTGCAATTTTAAGTATGGTAGCCAGGGATGCTTGCCAAAATACAGAGTCAGTGGAAAAGAGGAAGACCCTCAACGAGGTGGATTGACACAGTGGCTGCAACAATGAGCTCAAGTATAACAATGATTGTAAGGATGGCGCAGGACCGGGCAGTGTTTCATTCTGTTGTGCGTAGGGTCACTATGAGTCAGAACCGACTCAACGGCATCTAACAACAATAGCAAGAGAAGTTCTAACATTAAAGTAAAGACCTGAAGGAGACAAGGGAGCAGTGCATGTAATTGTCTGGGTATGTGTATTGGGAGAGGGGGGCTGGAAAGGTCAGGCAGAGGGGACACCAGTACCTGAGTCAGGAATGTGTCAGTCCTGTTCAAGGAGCAACAAGAACACCAGCGAGGATGAAGCAGAATGAGCCACATAAGAGTGGTAGGAGAGAAGGGCAGAGTTATAATAAAAGAAACCACCCAGTGCCGTTGAGTCATAGGGCCAGATAATGTAGGGCCTTTCATGAGGGCTTTGACCTTTACTCTGAATGAAGTGAGAAGCCATTGAAGAGGTTTAAACAGAGGAGAGGCATGATCTGACTTTAATTTCATAGGATTCCTTTGGCTAATGTATTGATACTAAGCTGTAGAAGGTAGAGACTAGCTAGGAGGCTATGGCAGTGATTCAGGGGAGAGATGATGATGGATTGGAGTAGGGTGGTGCTCCACAAGGTGGTGAAAAGTGGTCAGATTCTAGACATATTTTACGAATTTGAACACTGATACTTACAGAGGGAAACAAAGTTGCTTAAGGTCTTTTGATGTCAGAGAGTGGTTCAGAGATTCAAGGTAACTTTTTTTTTTTAACTCTGTACCCAAAGTAACTTTACAACTTGCATTGACCATGCCTTACACAGGCACCTGGATAGGAGGCTTGCTTCCCTGTGGTTGAGGAAGAGAGGGGCCTCTCTCCATCTGTTGTGGATTGAATTGTGTCCCCTCAAAATCTGTGTCAACTTGGCTAGGCAATGATTCCCAGTATTGTGTGGTTCTCCTCCATCTTGTGATCTGATGTAATTTTCCTATGTGTTATAAATCCTAATTTCTGCCTGTGGTTAATGAGGCAAGATTAAGTTATGTTAAAGAGGATTAGGGTGGGGTGTAACACCTTTACTCAGGCCACAGCCCTGACTTGATGTAAGGGGAGTTTCCCTGGGATGTGGTCTGCATCACCTTTCATCTTACAAGAGATAAAAGGAGAAAGGAGCAGAGGGATAGGGACCTCATACCACCAAGAAAGAAAAGGCAGGAGCACAGCATGTCCTTTGGATCCAGAGTCGCTGCACTGAGAAGCTCCTAGACCAGAGGAAGACTGATGATAAGGACCTTCCCCCAGAGCCAGCAGAGAGAGAAACATTCCCCTGGAGCTGTTGCCCTGGATTTTGACTTCCAGCCTTCTAAACTGTGAGAGAATAAATTTCCCTTTGTTAAAGCCATCCACTTGTGGTGTTTCTGTTATAGCAGCACTAGGTGACTAAGACATCGTTCCAGACACTGAACTTCCCTGGCCTCCAAGGGCTTCTTGGCATTCTTCACGTGGAACCTAGGAAGATGAGGGCTGATTCCCACCCACAGCAAGATTCTCATGTAGCATTGTGGATAAGCATGCAAGCTTTCTAGAAAAGCGGGCTTGGATGCGCATCCTGCCTCTACAAACGATGAACAAATGATAACCCAACTCTCTGAGTCTTGTCCCCTCATCTCTAAAACTGGGGTAATAATCACTCAGGAACAATAAGACAGCAATGGCATAGTGGAAAAACAAAAGTCAGCACTAAATTCATGAAAGAAACCAGACACAAAAAAATACGCACTGTGTGATTCCATTTATATGAATTTTCAGAACCAAGAAAACTAATATATGGTGATATAACTCGGACTGTGGTTGTCTGTGGGGGAATTCAGTGGAAAGGGGTTCGAGGGAACTTTCTGAGGTGTTAGAAATGTTCTATGCCTCATGCTATATTTACACGAGTGTGTACATTTGCCAAAATTCATTGACTTGTACACTTAAGATCTGTGCATTTCATTTTAGCTAGATTTTAAAAAAGAAGCCAGTCCATCCTGAATTCACTCCTTCCTATAGTTACATAGACCTATTTCAAATCTTATCTCTGGTATCAACTAGTCAATTAGCTTGCCATCTTTTATTGCTTTTGTGGCACATGTGATATTAATACAAACATGCACGTTGTTAGTTAGTCGCTGTCGAGTTGGCCCCTGTCTCATAGTGACCCCATGAACAACAGAATGAAACTATGCCCACTCCAGGGCCATCCCCATGATTGGTTGTTAATCAAACCATTGTGATCCATAAGGTTTTCATCGACTGATTTTCAGAAGTAGATTGCCAGGCCTTTTTTCCTAGTCTATCTTAATCAGGAAGCTCCTCTGAAACCTGTTCAGTGTCATAGCAACACACAAACCTCCGCTGACAGACTGGTGGTGGCTGTCCCTGAGGTACATTGACTGGGAATCGATCCGGATCCCCTGCATTGAAGGCAAGAATTAGACCGCTAAACCACCAAGCGCGGGTGCGCACACACACATTACATATATATGTATGTATTCATTGTAGAAAAACAAGAAAGCCCGGATAATTAATAGGTAAATTCACTTGTAAACCTACCCCGGTAGCCAACCTCCTTTTAAAAACTTTCAGTAAATACATCCTATTTTGTATATCGTTCTGTAACCTGCTCTTTTCTTTTAACTATTTGGTTTTGTTTTGCGAATTAAACTAGGTATTATGGATTGAATTGTATCCCCCAAAATACGTGTGGGAATCCTAACCCCAATGCCTGTGATTGTAATCCTATTTAAAAATAGGGCTTTCTTTGTTATGGTAATGAGGCAATTATCATTGTAGGGTATGTCCTAAACCTAATCATATCTGAGTTATAAAAAGAGGAGATTGAACGAAGAGGCACAAACAAACAGGGGAAGATAGACGCCCTGTGATAGTCATTTACAAGCCAAGCAAACAAGGAATGCCCAGGGCTTCCGAGAAGGAAGGAACTGACCTGGCTGACGCACTGATTTGGACTTTTAGCTCCAGAACTGTGACAATATAAATTCCTGCTCTTTAAAGCCACCATTTGCGGTATTTCTGTTACAGCAGCTCTACGTCACAAAGATGTTGGGTAAATTCACTGACCAAAAAAAAAACCTCACTAGTAGAAATTTATCCCAAGGAAATAATCAGAGATGCACACAAAAATAGTACCCAAAGAATAATTTATATTAGTGAAAAATTGAAGACAACCTTAAAATATATTTATAGATTGAGTAAATAAATTACACGAATGAAATACTTAGGTAAATGTCTATCTTGGCAAGGAATGTTTCTCATAATATGAAATGTAAAAAGGGGCTTAGTTTACAATGAGAATATAACTGTGTATTAATTGCCATGGAAGCAAACCTAAGAAATAAAAGAACGGTGTGTATCTGCATGCACACACACCAGGTGAAAGAATATATATGTATGTGTGTATGTATGAACACACACGTACAAACTGGAAGGACGTACATCAAACTGTTAAACTGTTATTTAGTGGAGGTGGCAGATTGTAGGAAGATTTCCATTTTCTCTTCATCATTTGAATTCTTTACAATGAGCATGAAAAAAGACGGAGATTTCTTAGGGCCCTTTCTTTAAGTTGCCCTCCAAAAATACTGGGCCTGTTTCCACCCACCTGGACAAGTTTGTGTTTTAGCCCTTTGCTACTCAAAGTGTGATCCTTGGACTAGGTGCGTCAGCCCAGCAGTTAAAAATGCAGACTCTCAAGCCCCATCTCATACCTACTGAATCAGAATCTGCATTTTAACTAGATCTGCAGGTGCTTGGTAAGGACCTTAAAGTCTGAGAAGCTCCAGGCTAGAACACTTCCTTCCTGGCTCTGGGCCTCAGTTTCTTCCCTTTTCAAAGGGGCTGTGGCCAAGGTGTGTGTGGTCCCTTCCTGTTGCAATTTTCTAACCTCAATTCTTTTAGTTATCCCCGCAAAAAGGTAGCTGAAGAGACCGAAGGATGAGGGGCCTGGCTAAACAGTCCCTGCAGCCCACAGCTGGATGCAGGTGGACACTGAAGCAGACCCACGCTCTAGGTCAGGAGAGAGTCGGAGGGCAAGATGCTGGGCGCTGCCTGCCAAAGGAGGATGCTTGAGGTTCCTCCAGGTGATGGGTCAGGGAGGGCTCCTGTCATCTGGACGAGAGGAGAGGGCTCAGGCACTAATAGGGCTGCAGGGGACGCTGCGAGATGCCTTGGGGAAGACACCACAGAGACCCAGCTGGAATGCAGGGTGCATGGTGACCTCACGGAGGCAGCAAACGCTGCGCGGGGCCGGAGGAAGGCACGGAGCGCATCTAAAAGCGGCCTCAAGGCGGCAGGGGGCGCTGCGGAGCCGTGGCCCGCTCTGGACAACCGCACATCCTCCGCAGCCTGGGGAATCTACCTGGGCAGGTGGGGGCGGGGCCTGAGGGGGCGGGGCTATGACGCGGGGCCCAAGTCCGAACTTCAAGAGCAGTGGCCGCAGCAGCCTGGGGATGCTCGTGTTGCAAGGGGAGCAGAACAGAACTCATCTAGACCGCGCACCCGCGAGCCCCGGACCCTGTGAACCAAGTGAGGTGAGCTTAGCTGAGTCCCGTCGGACTAGTTCGGGAGTTCTGGCACCGAAGAGGCCACTGGGCCCTGGGGTTTCTGGGACGCTGACCGCGCAGTCGTGACCACACAGGCATCAGTCCCCGGTCGCCTCGCGGTGATGCTGGGACACCTTGGCGGGGCGATCGGGGTCCAGCTTTCCGGCGTCTACCCACGCCGCGGCCCGGGGGCTCAGAGCCCGGCCCGGACAGTTTCTGAGGTGCCCGCGAGGGTCCGGGACGCGCCTCCCCTCTTCTCGCCTGCCCAGCGTCTGTCCAGGCCCCGGTCCAGGCCCTGTCGAGGCGCGTGGACTTGACCGCGATTGTTCATTTTACCTCCGGAATGTTTCCTCTGGGTGATTGTTGTTGCAGAAAGAAGCGAACACCTGAAGCCGGTTGGTCGGATTTTCCCCGGCGGCTTCGGCCATAGGAAGCGCCCGGTAGGGTCGCTGCCCGCGGGGAGGGCAGGGGCTGCGGAGTCGCCCGCCTGGCGGGAGCTCGGACCCGGCATCCGGCCCCCAGAGCCTGAGACTCGATTTCTGCAAAGCATGGTAGACAGGCAGCTTTGGGGACCAGCGGTGCTGGTCTGGGACTCTCCTGCCCACGATGCAAACTTGGTCCCCTACTTGGGGCAAATCACTCCTCCAGGAGCTTAGGGTTCCTTCATGGTGGCCTGAGGGGTAGGCCAAAGGGGGTGCAATAGAGAGTCCCTGTCATGAGCAAACCAAAAAACTAAACCCACAGCCATGGAGTGGATTCCAACTCACAGTGACCCTATAAGACAGAGTACAACTGCTTCATATGGTTTCCAAGGTTGTAAATCTTTAGGGAAGCAGGCTGCCACATCTTCCTCCAGGGAGTAACTGCTAAGTTCTAACCACCGACCTTTCGGTTAGCAGCAGAGGGCTTTAACCAGGGTTTTTCTCCTCAGGAGCCTATCCTTGTGGCCTTGGGCAAGTTACCTAACGTCTCTGAGCCTCGGTTTCCTCCTCTATGAAATGGGGGTAGTAATAGTACCTCATATAATTGTGTCATTGTTGTTAGATGCCCCTGGAGTTGATTTTGACTCATAGCGACCCCATGTGACAGAGTAGAACTGCCCCATAGGATTTTCTACGCTATAATCTTTACTTGTTCTCTATGAATCCAAATCGACTGTACAGCAAAGAGTTTGGTTTTTGTTTTTGCTTGTTTTTGGTTTAATCTTTACCAGAGCAGATCGCCAGATCCTTCTCTGGTGGAGCCGCTGAGTGGGTTGAACTGCCAACCTTTCAGTTAGCAGCTAAGTAGTTAACTGTTGGGCCACCAGGGCTCGTTTTTATATAATTGTATTGAGGATTAGATAAGACAATGTGTAAAAGGGGCTTAGCAAGATCCCTGGGAGTAGAGTTAAGAAAACAAAAAACAAAAATTCATTGTCACTGAGTCGATTCCAGCACATATCGACCCTATCGGACAGAGCAGAACTGCTTCGGAGGGTTTCCGAGGAGCAGGTGACCTTTTGGTTATAAGCCAAGCTCTTAGTTACTGCACACCAGGGCACCTGGGAGTAGAGTAAGGCGTCAGTAAAGAGTCACCGCTATGATTGCTATTGCTGCTTAATCTGACAGTGCCTTAGTTTCCTCATTTGTAAAATGGGGAAAATCCTGATACCTGCCTCAGAAGAGTGTTGTGACAATTAAATGAGGTAATACCTGTGAAGTACTTAGAAGAATGAGTGGTGCATCTCAACACTCCACAAGGCATCGTATTTAATCAAGTAGTACAACCTAGTAACTACAACCTTGTTTTGTTTTGAAGTTGAATATTATGTGTGTGAACAGTTACCTGTTTTGTAATGAGCAAAATAGGTTTCTTTCTTTTACCTGTTTTTTACCTCTGATAATAGTGGTGATTCATTGCACGGAGGGGAGGGTTTTAAGCTGTGGGGAAGGGGCTGGTGGGGCAGAGGGACCTCTGGGGGTTCTCTTCAGTGAGAAGACTGAGGTTTGGGGACAGAAGCTTCCAGAACCACAGTTTCTGTGGAGCACTCACAGTGGAGGAAACTTTCCCTGGACTGCAGTTTTATTTGACAGGAAATTGAACCTGGACCTAGGTTTTAAAAACAAACTTGTTAATTATTTTGTTTTGGGATTGTAGGGAGGGAGGAGGTGGGGGTAGGCAATATTTTAAACAACAAAATGAAATAAATTACATTCTTCTTGCCAAGAAGCTAATAATTTTGAGGGTCAGAGATGGTTTTCTTCAAGCCAGCAAAATCACAAGACTAGTTCCTGGGTGTCTAAGTTATCTGGTTTTGCTATAACAGAAATACCACAAGTGGATGGCTTTAACAAGGAGAAATTTATTCTCTCAGTCTAGTAGGCTAGAAGTCCAAATTCAGGGCGTCATCTCCAGGGGAAGACTTTCTCCTGGAAGGTCCTTCTCATTAATCTCCCCCTGGACTAGGAGCTTCTCCACACAGGAACCCCTGGTCCAAAGGACTTGCTCTGCTCCTGGTGCTGCCTTCTTGGTGGTATGAGTTCCTCCGGTCTCTCTGCTAACTTTTCTCTTTTATATCTCAAAAGAGATTGGCTTAAGACACTATCTAATCTTGTAGATCTCATCAATATAAATGCCGCTAACCATTAACATTATAGTGGTAGGATTTACAACAGATAGGGAAATCATACCAGGTGACAAAATGGCAGACAATCATACAATACTGGGAATCATGACTTAGCCAAGCTGACAGATATTTTGGGGGGACACAATTCAATCCACGACACTGGGGCAAGGCGAACCTTAAGTCTATGGAGGACCTGGGGCATTTGGCTGCCTCTAGGCATCTCAGCTCCATCCCCAGCACCGTATTTCCTTTCCATCAGAAACCTGAAATCCACTAGCATCATAAACCTGAAAGCGTCCCAAAGCCTCCCACATCCCTGGGGTTCAGGATAGCTACAACTCAAGTCCAGAATCCTGCTTGAAGAACTGGATGAGTTAAATCAAAGTCCTTGTCCCAGACACAAGCCCTCTGGGGACACGGGGCTTCCCTCCCACACCATATTAGACTATGTCCTAATGTGCCTCTATCACCTGTGGAAAGCATAAGGGACAGAGCTTTCATACGTGCACCCTCAATACCACAAGTCTTGGGAAGTGGTCACATTTACTGTTTAAAGTTCGAAAATTAAATCACTCAGCATCCCTTCTCTTGCTTCCTATCTTTAGTCCTAAAACCAAACTAAACCAAACCTGTTGCCATTGAGTTGATTTTGACTCATAGCGACCCTATAGGACAGAATACTACTGCCCCATAGGGTTTTCAAGGAGTGCCTGGTGGACTCGAACTGCTGACTTTTTGGTTAGCAGCTGAGCTCTTCATCACTAAGCCACCAGGTTTTCCCTTTAGTCCCAAGTGCTGCTAATTAACTGCTTGGAGAAGGACGAGTAGCACCCAGCATAATACCAGACCCTCAAAGGCATACACCATGGCAGTTAAGGCTGCAAAGTTCCAATCCAGCTTCTTCATTTATTAGCTGTGTGATCTTGCGCAAGTTACTCCACCTCTCTGAGCTCATTTTCCTCCTCTGTAGCATGGAGATAAGAATAGTATGCCTACCTCGGGGTTGGTGAAACATGAAATGAACTATATATAATATAGACTATGTATATAATTTATATATATATATATACACATATATACAGACAGAAAGAGAATACATACATACGATTAATGAACTCTTTATATTATAAATATGGCATGAAACTATATATAAAATGAACATTATTTCACATTGTAAACTTTCTGTAATTCCAATGCATCTTATATATTGGTGAATGTGGTTATTTGCTTTCCAACAACCCCTACCCCTCCCCCGCCCCAAAAAAAGCTGGTATTAAATCAAGGTGCATTTCTAAAATTAGTGGTATCTCAGAATCAAGGAAATCTGGCACAGCACCTGGCAAATATGTGGCCAGTCATTGTAGGCTATTGTTACATTTGGTGTGCCAACAGCTTAAGTGTAAAGAAGAGAAATGAAACAGAAATCATTCCATTTACAAGAAGGTAGCAGAAAAACGGACTGGGAAAGATACGACCAGGAAGGGACGGAAAATGATCTAAGGTGGCTGCGGGGGGAAATGGTCTTGGCAGATCTCCTCTGTGGATAATGCTTTTCCCAGCCCTTGCCCTTGCCAGGGGAGATAGGAATGCCACCCTTAAGGAGGGCTTGCTAATAGAGGCCACAGGGGTCGGGTTACAATTCCCCTAATCACAGCGGAGGGGAATAAGAGGTGCAGAGGGCCACTTGGGGTTGCTCTGAGGGCTCTTGCCCCAGGGACCCAGGCGAAAGGGCCTTCCGCGGTCCTTCACGGGTTAAACCCCACCCAGCCCCCACAGAGCTAGGCCGAGGGGCTGTAAGAGGAGGAGGCAGCCTCTGGCAGCTGCTGTGGCCAAAAACAAATATCCTGGAGAAAGGGCCAAGGCCTCAGAATGCAGACTGTCCAGCACACAGAGGAGAAAATGTAGGAGGCCTCTAAGGGTGCGTGGGCTGGTGTTTCCCAGGCCCCGCTGGGAAGCACCCGCGCTCACCTGCTTTTCTTCTCTGCCCCTCCAGCTTGCCTGCCCCTCCAGCTTGCCTGCCCCTCCAAGTCCCAGCTAGCTATGGCTCCCGGAGAGAAAATCAAAGCCCAAATCAAGAAGAATCTGCCTGTGACGGGGCCCCAGGCGCCTACAATTAAAGAGCTGATGCGATGGTACTGCCTCAACACCAACACCCACGGCTGCCGGCGCATCGTGGTGTCCCGCGGCCGCCTCCGCCGCCTGCTCTGGATTCTGTTCACGCTGACCGCCGTGGCCCTCATTTTCTGGCAGTGTGCCCTCCTCGTCCTCTCCTTCTACACCGTCTCTGTCTCCATCAAAGTCCACTTCCAGAAGCTGTATTTTCCCGCTGTCACCATCTGCAACATCAACCCTTACAAGTAAGAGGCAGGAGCAGACATGCGGCAAGCCCGGTGCGCTCCAAATGCTAAGGCGCCTCCCCAAGGTCACAAACTGGCAGCCGGCAGGGCGACCCCAGTCTGCAGACAGACTTTTTAGACAGATGCATTCGTTGCCAACCTTTGTAAACTGCCTTCTCCCAGGTTCTAAACCTGCACCAAGTTTTCGGTCCATTCGTGGATGGGCGGGCTCCGGGAGGGCGGGAAGAGAAAGCTGCAAGGACCAGTTTCGCTTGGGGGCAGGGGCGTAGCGAGGGTAACAAGCCAGCGCCCAAGTGCAATCTCTTAAATTGCTGCTCCCCCGCCCCGCCATTCCAGCGCCCAAGGGCAATCTCTAAATTGTGCTCCCACCCCAATTTCAAGCTAAATAGACGTTGATAGCAGCGAAGCATCACCAGAAACGCCTTTCTTCCTCTTTTAGGGCTGCCTCCGTCAGGCGCCTTTCCTATTTTGGCGTCTTTCCTATTTTGGCGCCTTTCCTATTTTGGCGCCTCAGAATGTCATTCCATGCCTCCTCAGGCGTCCCCTTGGACTCTCGCCAGGGGCAAGAGCTCCCCCTTTACCGCCTCCCCCAGTAAGCCTCTGCTTGGGGGTAAGGCCTGAAATGAACTAGCCTCCCCCACTCACAGACAACCACACTAAGCCCAGCTTAGCCATTTCCCCCCTGGGTTTTCCAAGCTCACACCCTCACTCTCCCCAAAACATGAGCTCCAGACTGACTCAGAAGTGACACCCAGGTGACTTTGGAAGTATCTTGGCTGCTCCAAACCCTCATCTGGGTGGCCCAGCCTGGCTAATTGAGATCTTTGGGCTCTGGGCAGGATCCACCCCTTGGTAATACCCTCTTGTCCGCCACAGGACTTGTTCTAAATGGGTCATTGGAGTCCTCAGGATTATTGAAAACTGATCTGTAAGGCAGATCTGAACCCGGAAGAATTGTCAGAGCAGGTATGGGGGTGGAAGAAGGGAAGAGCTGGGGGAGGAAGATTATCAAAGAAAACTAACTTGTCCAGAGTCATCAATGAGTTGGCGCCCAAGCTTGAGATCACAATCAGGACTAAGGCTCATCCTCTAACTCCAAGTGGTTTTTCTTTTCTCACTCCCTCCTTCCTCCTTCTCTCTCCTCCTCCCCCTCTTCCTCCTTTCCTCTCATTATTTGTTCCATAATCTTTTTTTTTTTTTTTAATCATTTACTCAGCATCTGAATTGCCATGCACTGTTCTAGGTTCTGAGGCAGAGGACTGAAACCACCCAAACACAGTCTTTGCCCTTATGGAGCTTACATTGTAGTTGCTGTTAGGTGCTGTCGAGCCAGTTTTGGCTAATAGTGGCCCTATAGTACAGGGTAGAACTGCCTCATTGGGTTTCCAAGGAGTGGCTGGTGAATTGGTTAGTAGCCAAGCTCTTAACCACTATGCCACCAGGGCTGCTAATAATAGATACCAATTACATATATATTTTACAGATGAGAAAACTGAGGCGTAGAAAGGTGAAGTGACTTGCCCAAGGTCACACAACCAGTAAGAGAATGAGGAACTTGAACCCAGGCAGTTTGGCCCTAGAGCTCATATTCTTGATTGCTAGGCTAGTCTGCCTACACATAGAGCAAGAAGGATAGAGGAAAGAGGGAAGAGTTAAGAGGGAGGCAGGGACCATTTGGTATTGTAAAAATTAAAAGATGGTGTCACTGAGCTTCATGCAGTCAACTCTTGTATCATTCTTCTGTGTTCTTGGGGATTGCCAAGGCAACAGTTATATCTTCTTCCTTCCCAATACTGATTCCAGAAGAATCAGTGGGCAGGGGCGAAATGTGTTAGATGGTGATGGAGCTACTCCCTACTCCTTAGTAGACTCCCAGTTACGTTATTTGCCTGTTCTCACTGTGGCTGGTTTATGGGAGGCACCTGACAGTCACCACTCCAGAAATGCTGGTTGGAGCAAACTCATCAACACACCCTGAGAGCAAGCAGACAGTAGTAGCAAAGGTAAAGCCACAGGAAGTCACACGAAGGTCACACGTGATAGTCACTTTAGATGGAGCAAGTTGTAAAGGAACTTGTCTCCTTGATCAAGCATGCAGAGAAGATGAGCACAAGACTGACACATGATGACGGACAGCAGCATGGGGAAGTGTCGTATTCTGTGATGGGCATTCAGGGCTGCCACAGAAGCTCCACCTCCTTAACTCTTTCTTCCTACCTTGGCAGGTACAGTGTAGTGAAGGATCTTCTATCCGACTTGGAACAGGAGACCAGAGGGGCCTTGAAGACCCTTTTTGGCTTTTCGGAGATTAAGTCTCGAAAGCGAAGAGAGGCGGAGTCCTGGAATTCATCCTGGGAGGGCATGCGCCCCAAATTCATCAACTCAGTCCCACTGCTGTTCTTCGATGAGGATGAGACAAGCAAGGTGGCCAGGGACTTCCTCACGGGGAGAAAGCGGAGAGTCAGCGGGACCATCGTTCACAAGGCTTCTGATGTCATGCAGATTCAGCAGTCCAAGCAGGTGGTGGGATTCAAACTGGTAAGATTCATTCCTCACAGGTTAGCTGGAGAGAGTGGGTCCAAGGAGCCTTCTCCTTCACCATTACCCCTTACAGTTCTTCTGATTGAACTAAAATACACTTAGTTGGGGTCATTCAGATGCAAGCAACTGAAAGCGACTCAGGTTTCTTTTCTTAAGCAGAAGAGAGTTTCTTAGAAGGCTACTAGTAGCTCATGAAGACCTCTCAGGGGACAGAAGTCAGGGAAGATTCCGGGATCTATGTGATAAGAAATGATGGAAAGTCATTTCAGATACTGCTGCTGGGTTAAATAAGCTTCCATTCTTTTCAATCTTTTCATTCATGCATAAGACTCAAATTCCATCTTGGGACCATCTAATTTGCCTAGCTTGGGTCACCTGATCACCGCTTGGCTGAGGGAGGGTGAGGCACCTTGGTGAACAGTCTCACCAGATTGTATCTAAAGGTGGGAAGAAAACTCCCTCACAGCAAAATTGGCCTGGAAAAAACAGAAGGAAGAAAATAGATAATGAACAGCTGAAACACCAAATGTTCCCTGGATTACTTGTCTTCAGGAAGAGCTGTGGCTTGACTTTTTATTTCCCCTTCTTGGTCCCACTTGAGGGGCTCTCAGGAAGTAGCCATTCACCAAAAACCAATTCTGTTACCTTCCTGGACAAATTCAATCATTTCCCAGCCTCTCCATGGGGACATACCTCTGGAGGATGAGAGCTACTTCTATCTCCCTTATAACCTTGATTATAGATTGGGAGGCCCCATGACTCCATTCAAAAATCCAGAAAGTGGCCCCTCCTCTAAATCACTGAGACTTGCCAAAGTCTTCCTGGGTCCTTCCATAAGACATCTACAAGGTTCTCCTAGATACCAAGTTTCTGATCCCCTGATGTCTGCCTTTTAAGGAGAGTTTCCAAGCTCTTGATGATGGGAACATTTGGAATGAACCACAATTTCCCTGGAAAGCTCTCATTATGCTGGTCTTCCCAACTTCCATGTGAGGTTGGGAAAGATGATATTTTAGTCAACATTTTATGGAGGAAATAATGGATACATAATGCCTTGCTCAAAGTTCCACAGAGATGTAGTGTCAGAGTCTGGGCTAGAATCCAGATTTCTTAACTGCTAACCCAATAGGAAATGGGGGGGTTTGTGTAGGAGCCTGGTAGGAATAATCAGCCGAATCCTGGATATTTGGGGACCTTGAAGAAGCCAGTTTTGCTTTTCGCCTGGTGGGTGCTGGTAGGGAGTCATGAGAATTGGGCTCTTTATCCTTCCTTGCTCAGCCCCTTCTTGGTCCTTGGGACTTGAGAATGATCTCTCCCAGTCCTCAAAAGTGAGAGAAAACCCATCTTCACCCCAGTTATCCCTCCTACTCCCCTGAGTCTCATTTGCTCACTCTCCCAGTCCGTCTGAAGGCCAGTGATAGAGCTGATGGCTTCAATCTGGTGTCTCCTTTTATTCACAGTGTTCAAATGACACATCTGACTGTGCCACCTATACCTTCAGCTCAGGGGTCAATGCCATTCAGGAGTGGTACAAGCTGCACTACATGAATATCATGGCACAGGTGCCTCTAGAGAAGAAAATCAACATGAGCTATTCTGCCGAGGAACTGCTGGTTACCTGCTTCTTTGATGGGGTGTCCTGTGATGCCAGGTCAGGAGAAGGAGGGTCATCTCAGCCTCCAAGGACTGGCAGCTCTGACTGTCAGGTCTCTTGTACAGCTCAACTATAGGTCTCAGAGGAAAAAGTGCCCTTGTTGCTGACCCTGCCCTTTGGAAAAGGGCTTACACAAAAGCTAAGTTCTAAAGTCAGTGAGTAAGGTGTACACAGCGTATTGTCAAAATATCCTTGAACTCATTAACTTACAAATAAAAACACAGAATAGCTGATTGTGTACATGCAACCTTATATATTACCATCATGCATACTAATGATTAAGAACCAGCAATCTAGAAAGGGAGGAAGAAAAGAAGTAAGGGAGGGGAGGAGGAAGGAAGGCCTACGTATAGATGTGTGAGCATTAAGACATTTCTACCTTTATGATAACAGTCAGATCCCTGGTGGTGACTGAGGGATGGGTGGAATATTCTAAAGTGTCCCTGCTTGTCTGAAAGACTTACTTAATTCTTTTTCAATGCTAAGTCTTTCTAACCTTTCTGTATGTTAATAGATATACTGTCCTTGCAAGGATTGAGCAATTGGAATCATGTCTCCCTGAGGACTAGGTTCTCAAGTTAGTATAAGAGCACATATGATGTGATTCCTTCACTGGTGGTCATTTCCTAGGACTGGGAATTCAAATGGAAAAATACCAAGTGTCGGCTGAGAAATTCAAGAGTAGGAAAATTTGGGACAGACACATGGCCAAGGAATGGGAAGTCAGTATGGAGATGGAGGTGAGAGAATTAAGAGGAAGAACAGAAAGTAGAGTCTAATTCCACATCAGTGTGTGTCAGCCTTGGTGAGGGACCTTGTTTGTGTGAGAATTCATCAGAGGGAAGATGAGGGCCTGTCTATCATCCATAGTCAACAGAAGAGAGTTAGCTCCTTTAGCGCTGTCCATCCAGACTTCAGCTTAGACAATCGAGGAGTTCCCAGCATAGCATTTTCTGACCCTTGTTCTTCCTCCATAGGAACTTCACACTTTTCCACCATCCAATGCATGGGAATTGCTACACATTCAACAGTCGAATCAATGACACTGTCCTCAGCACCTCCATGGGGGGCAGTGAATATGGTAAGGCAATCTGCACCAAGAAGTTTCTGAAGGCCCAGTCTCTAACAGTGAGCACGGTAGCACAGGACAGTTGGGGAGACTTGAACCTTCTAGAAATGCAAGGTCTCACCACTTAAAACCAGGAATACCACTTTTCCTTCTGCAGTGTTTCCATCAGTATCCATGTTGGTTCCTTCCTTCCCTATGTGCATCTGTTTTCCTTTTTGACTTCCCTGGTGGTGACTGGGTTCCTTGTCTTGGGACTAGCAAGTGCAAAGTCCCTGAGAAATAAATGAGTTTGATGTGCTCTAGAAACAGACCAGTGCGCTTGGAGCTTATTGAGGGAGTGGGAGATTGGGAGGAGATGAGGAGGGAGAGGTAAGCACGGGCTGCATCATCATAGCCTGGACAGCAGGCCTTCTCATGTGTCTAATGAGATGCCATTGGAGGGTTTCAAGGAAAGGAATGACCTGATCTGATGTTCATTTTTAAAAGATCACTCTGGCTCCTGGGTACAGAATAGACTGCAGGAGACAAATGGAGGAACAGGGAGAGAAGCCATGCCAGTGATGAGATTCACCATTAGTGATTCATTTCTTCCCTGGGCACTCTCCCCAGGGGTTTAAGCAGCCATGGTGCTGCAACTCCCTTTGGATGCTCAGCAGAACTTCACAACTCAAAGGAACACATGGCAAGGCAGGTCTCAGGCAGGGTAGCAGTTCCCTGACTTATGCTTAGCAAGGACTGTGGGTAGTCATACTGTTTTTGAGCCCCTGTTTTTTTGTGCTATGCCCCAGGGATATAGCAGTGAGCAAGTTGAGTACAACTCTTACCCTCATGGAGCTTCCCTACTAGCCCTTATCTACCTCTCACTTGTTGGAAATGCCTGAGTTCTGGGTTTGAGGCTCCCAAGGAAGTGAGAGAGGTAAGTTACCCCAAGGGAATGGGTGCCTTGCCTTTGACTTCATCAAGCTGCCTTATCCTCCCAGGACTGCAAGTCATCTTGTACATAAATGAAGAGGAATATAACCCCTTCCTGGTGTCCTCCACGGGGGCTAAGGTGATTGTCCATCAGCAGGATGAATACCCCCTCATCGAGGACGTGGGGACAGAGATTGAGACAGCAACGGCCACCTCCATAGGAATGCACTTGGTAAGAGACTATTCCAACTTGCAGGCTTGGCAAGGAGGACAGATTTTCTTCAAGGATAACCAGTGAGATGCAGCTTATGGAAAAGGGTGTTGGTTCTAAAGGGAAGCACGGTCCTGTCTTTTCCAATGGTTACCCAAATGGTTATTCCAGTAATTACATGAAAAACTGCCCTTGTATCTTCTGTATGGATGAACAAGAACAGGATGCCATTTGGGGAAAGAATTTAAGGAGCCTCTCTTATTCCAAAAAAGGACACCAGCACTTATAGAACCTCTGCTGGATGCCAGGCATCAGCCACTAACTATATATTTTACGTACATTGTGGGAACACAGTCATTGGAAAACCCTATGGAGTGCAGTTCTACTCTGAAACACATGGGATTGCCATGCGTTGGCTCAGTGGCAACTGGTTTGGTTTGGTTTTTTGGTTACGGGTTATGTAAAAGCTATTTAAGGCTAATGGAAAGTTACTGGGCCATCAAAGATCTATTTAGCCTATCACACTTCCATCAATTTCACCTCATTTACCAAGAATTCCCTCTCCCTCCAAGTCTTCGACCTTCTCTGACCTCATTGGGTGCTGAGAACACTCATACCTGTCAGCAGAAGCACATCTGGGCTGCAGACTCCAATTCCTGAGTCAGCCATGCCCACAGGGAGCACAAGGGCCAGATGAGAAGCATGCTCTCAGGCGCTCTCAGGGCCCTGGCCACCCCACTGCTTTATGGTTTTCCCTTTTACATTCCAGTCTTTCTCTTTTTCCCTCTCTCTTTCTTCTTATACTAGAATGATTACTAAGAACTTATTTAAAGGGAATATACTCACACAGTAAAAAAAAACAAACAAACCAAAGCACACCAAGGAATATATGATGCCAAGTGTATCTCCTCTCCATCCCTGACCTCCAGACCCCTCCTTCCTCCCCACAAAGATCATCGCTGTGGCTTCTGTGTCTTAACAGAGATTTTTTAGTCTTATTCACGTGCATGCCTATAGGAACAAGCATTTCTCCTTTTAATACTGTCTGGCTCCATTTTTCACTTAGACACTATAGCTTGGAAATGGTTCCATATCTGTAGATCTGTTTCATTCTCTTCTTAAAGACCCCATAATATTCCATTGTGTGGATAAGTTATTGATGGACATTAGGTCGTTTCCAGGCTTTTGCTACTAAAAACAATGGTGGGATTTGATATATATTTGCTGGATGACTTCTGAAAGTGTGTCAGACAGTGTGTGTATTTGCCAAATTGCCCTCCAGTGAGTTTGTACGATTTACAGCCTCATCAGCAATATGTGGGAGAAGCTGCTTCCTAAACTCTTACCAACACAGTATATCTCCAACTTGATCTTTGCTACTCTGTCAGGAGAAAAATGGTATCAACTGTAATTTTAATTTGTATTCCATGGTGGCATTTTTTTTCACTGTTCATGCCTTTATTTATGTCCAACTTTAATGTTCCAAGCTCAACTTCTTAGCCTTCATTCCTCACAAATCTGTCTTGCAGAGCAGTGCTTCCCAAACCTGATTGATCATCAGACTCAGATCTACTAAATCAGAGTCTCTGGGACATGAGCTCCAGGACCCATATACATATATACATTTTTTTTTTTTTTAACCAAAATCCAGTGGTTAGTCCAAGGGGCGGCAACTGGTAACCTCAACTTTAGAAGGCTGAAACAATGTGGGGAGAATCAGAATTAGGGGAGAAGCAACTTCTCAAGTTACAGTGATACCATAATAACACAAAATGTTCAGCACTGCCACAAACCATGGCTGTGTATTGGGTTATGGGTATTGAGGGCTCGTACATCCATCCATCATTTATGCATTCAACACTAATGAAGCTTAGAGCTCAGCAGAGAGGACTGATGATAAGTGAAGCAATTACACAAAAGACTAATTATAATGGCCATAAGCGCTATGAAGGAGAAATGCAGAATGTATGAAAGCATGTCATAGGGAGGCCTAGCCTGGGTTTTTTTTTCTTCCTTTCTTTTTTTTATGGGGACTCGGGGCAGTCAAAAGTTCTGGGTGGAGCAAATAGCTTACGCTTGACTACTAACCTAAAGGTTAGAGATTTGAACCCACCTAGGGGCGCCCTGGAGGAAAGTCTTGGCAGTCTGCTTCTGTGAAGATTACAGTCAAGAAAAATCTATGGAGCAGTTCTACTCTATAACACATGGGGTCACCATGAGTTGGAATCAACTCAATGGCAACGGGTTTGGTTTTGGTTTTGGGAGCGATTGAGGAATGCTTTCCTGAGGAAGTGATCTTTAAGGAGGGACAGCAGAGATGATGAATTGACATGGTGTTATTACAAAGGAAATCCGTGGCTGTAATGGCTCCTTGGTGCCCCATCAAAAAGACAGCCATGAACAAGGGGGACCATCAGGATGGCAATCTGGGTGCTCTTGGGAGACCTGTGGTTTAGAGGCTTTGTAAGTACCAGCTTGGGCTGCATGAACGCTGGTTGCCCCCCTGCCCCCTGCCCCCCACCTCCAAAAAAAAAAAAAAAAAGCACTCCTGAGCCCCAACCTCCTCAAACACTGGCTTGAAAAAACCTGGGAGTATCTTAAGGTTATCTTAAGGAGCTGGACTACCAAGTCCCCTGTCCATCAAGATATCACCAGTCTCCTGATCAGAATAGCGAGCATGTTGATCTGAGATTCCCTGGCAGTTTCATCTGCACACAGAAAAACAGGACCTATGGTTTGCAACGCATCCTTACTTTCTTCTCCTCCATCCCTCCCTTCTGCTTCTCCCAGTATCTGCAAACAGGGATAGGAGTTATTAACTAGGTAGCTTTCAAAAGTAGAAGAGCTAAGGAATACCACCTCTGATTTTCTGCTCTGAGCTTGGAAATACCCACCACATTGTTAAGGAAATGTTGTCTTTACCAATGGTTAGTGAACAAAGACATGGGTGGGTTTTCTGCTACACCTAATTTGAGATGTAGAAGATCAAAGCCACAGAACAGGGCCAGTCAGCTCTCAGTCTGATTCATGAACATTTAGAACAAAAAACTAGGGATTACTAAGATGTCAGCAGAAGGTCATTCAGAATAAATCCAAACAAACTAGACTTCCTTTCCTTGTTTTTATTTATTTCTTTGATAGGTGTGTTAGTCGACTCAGTCAGTCAGTTGGTTAATGAATCTTCCTTCCCTCAAATACCAAATATTCAAAATAGCACTGGATATCCAG
Source organism: Loxodonta africana (assembly GCF_030014295.1). Taxonomy (NCBI): domain Eukaryota; kingdom Metazoa; phylum Chordata; class Mammalia; order Proboscidea; family Elephantidae; genus Loxodonta; species Loxodonta africana. Next base: position 79,542,006 of record NC_087353.1, read on the forward strand.
AAATGAATATGGCAGAGCTCCTGCTTTCAAATATTTCCCACTTAAGCAGGGAAGACAAGTCAGCACACCTTTGCAACATGGCATAATTAATGCTCTTTCTGACATGCACACAGGCTGTGATTGCATTTAGTACACAATTCAAATACTCCTTACTATGAGCCACAAGGCTCTACTCGATGTGCCCTTGCCTACCTCTCCAACATCAGCTGGTACCACTCCCCTTCATTCTCCATGATCCAGCCACAGCAGGTTTCTTTACGTTTCCCCCACACACCAAGCTCATTTCTATCTCAGGGCCTTTGCACTTGCTGTTCTCTCTGCCTAGAACTCTATGTGACTGGCTCCTTCTCATTCAAATCTCAGCTCAAATGTCACCTCACAGAAGATACATACTGACTACCCCATCTATACTGGCCACTATCTCACAACTGTATTTTGTCTCTGTCACGACACTTAGAGTTTGTGCAATTATTCACATGTTTATTGTCTCTCTTCCCCAACGAGAATGTAAGCTTCTTGGAACCAGGGATCTTGTCTGTCTTGTTCCTAGGCTCAGTTCTTAGAACATAGTGGATCCTCAGTAGATATTGTTGGGTGGGTGGATGGTTGGATGGATGGATGGATGGATGGATGGATGGATGGATGGATGGCAGGGAGTGGGGAGGGAGGGAGGGAGGGAGGGAGGGAGGGAGGGAGGAAGGAAGGAAGGAAGGAAGGAAGGAAGGAAGGAAGGAAGGAAGGAAGGAAGGAAGGAAGGAAGGAAGGAAGGAAGCCCAGACAGATGCTCTTGAAGAAGGCTTTCTAGATAATGAATTTTCAAAGAACACCAAAACCAACCAACAAATGAAAAAAACAGCCATTGCTGTTGGGTCGATTCCAGCTCATAGTGACCCTATAGGACAGAGTAGAACTGGTCTATAGGATTTCCAAGGAGCGGGTGGTGGATTCAAACTACAGACCTTTTGGTTAGCAGCCAAGCTCTTAACCGCTGTGCCACCAGGGCTCCATTCCTGAAGGACAAGTGTCAGGCAAATAGTCTCAGGAAGGGCTGGTCCAGACATATGGCATAAAAAGCCAGTTGCCGTTAGGTTGATTCTGACTCATGGCAACCCCATGTGTGTCAGAGTAGAACTGTGCTCCATAAGGTTTTAATGCCTGATTTTTTGAAAGCAGATCAACAGGCTTTTCTTCTGAGGTGCCTCTGGGTAGACTCAAACCTCCAAACTTTCAGCCAGCAAGTGAGTATGTTAACCATTTGCACTACCCAGAGACTCCAGCAAAGGGCATAGCCATTTCACAAGGGTCATGGAATGGATTTTAAGTTGTGTGCTGAAACTTTTTGGGAACTCATTTTGGCTGAAGCATAATCAATATATTGGAGGCAGCACATTTACTGTAATTCCAGAAAGAAATGATGAGGATCTGAGCTGAGACAGTGGCTGTGAGGATGGACAGATAGGAATGCATTTGAAAGATATTACAGCATAGAAGCAACAGGGCTTAACAGCTGATGTTGATGAGAAGGGCCATGGGAAGTTAGCTTGATGTTTAGGTTCTGACTTGGTCAGCAGGGTGGATGGAACTACCAGACTCAGAATTAGTAGCTCCAAGGAGGGATAAGCTGGGGGTGGGCAGGAATAACCACTTCCATTTGGGACATACCCAATTTGTGTGCCTTTGGGAAGTCAAGGTGAAAATGTCCAGTGAGTAGATGCTAGGAACCTGGAACTCAGGAGAAAATCTGGGGGATAATGAGACTTGAGAGTATACGCCATCACTCAGGGCATGAGGACACAACCCTAAAAATAACCAACATTTAAGGGCTGAGCAAAAAGAAAATGAGGAAACAAAGGCAGAAGCCTAGGAGCAGAAGCCGGAAGGATTTGGTGTCAAGTAAGTCAAGGAAGGGAGTTTTGAGGAAGATGTGATCCAAAGTGTCAGGTGCAGAAAGCAGGTAAGATAAAGGGCAAAAGGTGTTCTCTGGGTTTGGCAACCAAGAAGTCACTGGTGTTCGTTGCCAGGGCAGCTTTCAGTGTAAGCAACAGAACAGAAACCAAAGTACAACGGGTGGAATGGCAAATAGGAGATAAGGAAGTAGACAAAGATGGACAACTCACACAAGGGCGAGGCAAGGTTCTGAAGAGCAGGGAGACTCTACTTTCATTGCAAACTCTATTGTACATTTTTATCTTCAACTGCGTACAAAAGTTCTTTTCATAAATACGTATAGCATAGTGATTAAGAGTTCAGATTCTAGAGCCAGATAGCTGAGGTTCAGACCCCAGCTTTGTGCTTTGATTGTGGTATTTTTGTGCCTCAGTTACCTTGTCTGTAAAATGGGAATGATAATTGTAATGATACTTCATAGACTGGTGAGAATGCAGTGAGTCAATGTATGTGAACTGCTTAGAACAGTGCTTGGCACAGAGTACCAAAACCCACTACTGTCCAGTCTACTCTGACTCATAGTGACCCTATAAGACAGGGTAGAACTGCCCCACAGGATTTCCAAGGCTGTAAATCTTTATGGAAGCAGACTGCCACATCTTTCTTCCACTGGCACATAGTAAATGCTCAAAAATATTGGCTATTGCTGTACCTTTCTAAAGAAAAGAGATATGAAGGGAAGGAAAAATAAGTTTAAAGCAAAAAAAGGAGTTAGGGAAGGTTTTCTTGTCCATTTTGACACACAGTCCCCCTTTATGAGGCACTGATCTCTTCCTTCCTGATTTATAAGAGTACTTTATGTATATAAAAAAAAGAGTACTAATTATTTGCCATATGTGTTGTGATATCCTTTCACAGTTTGTGCTTCCCTTTTAGTTTTCTCTGTGGTAATTTTGATGCAAAAACGTCAGACATTTACATAGTCAAAGGCTTTGTTTTCTTCTTAAGTCATTGTGTTTATTGAAGATTTCTCCTCAAGATCAGATACTGAGTACAGTTTCTTCCGGTGATTTTATTGTCTGACTTAATGCTTTAACCCATGAGAATTTGTTTCTATAGAATATGAAGTAGGGATCGAATTTAATTCTTCCTCCAAATAGCTGACAAATTATCTTAACTTCATGTATTGAGTAAGTCTTTTTATTTTTCTCTACTGATTAGAAGTGCACAAGTTATCCACAAATAACTTAGATAATGTCTTATTATGAAATAAAAACAAAGCAAAAGAAAAAAAGCATTAAACTACCCATAATCCCATCTAGGACAAAGTTCTCCCACTTTCTTTTCCATGTTTGTTTTGCTTATTTGTTTTGTTTTGTTTTTTTACAAAAATGGAACCCTACTGAGCATACTCGTCTGTAATCTACTTTTTCCCCCCTCACTCAAAGTATATCATCAGCATCTTTCCATGGCGTTAGTCTTCCACAGTTCCAATTTTAATGGCAATATATTGTTTTGTTTGATGAATGTAGAGTTTACCATCATATACTAAATTCTTACAGTGTGTCCTTCTAATTACATGTCCCATGTCTGCTTTCCCTGTTATGCAGGGCCTGATACATTTTAGGCCCATGGTCAGTATCTGTTGATTTGAAATGAATTGAGTAAAAAGTGAGACTTGGAAAGTAGACTGAGGCCAATTAAGGAACACTTTGAAGGCTAAGCTGAGGCATCTGGGCTTGAATCACCAGGCAATAGAGAGCAGTGAGGGTATGGTCAGATCTGTGATTCAGATGGATAAGTGATGGGAGGTGGAAGAGAAACTGAGCCAGGGAAAGTGTGGAGGCTGCAAACCAATGGGGAGACTTGTAATAGTCCAGGTGAGAGAAGATAAGGACCAAGCTAAGACAGCAAGAGCAGGAACGGTAAGGAGATAGGTGATACAAGAGATGCTTCTGAAGCACCTGAATAGGTTGAAGGAGAGAAGTATCTAGAATGATGCCAAGGTGTCTGGCTTTGGTAACTGGATAGATGGGGTGTCATTAGCTGCTATAGGAAATACAGGAGACTGGACAGGTTTTAGGTGGGGGAGAAGACGCTGAGCTCTGTTTTAGATATCATGTCAGTTAACTTTCGCTGCATATAAAGCACCCCAAAACTTACTGACTTAACAAAACAACCACTTATTAGCTCACCATCTGTGGGTTGGCAGTTTGGGCTGGGCTCATCTGGGAAGTCCTTCTGGTCTAGATCAGCCTCAGATGATCTCAACCAGGACTCACTCATGGACTGTTCTAAGTACTTTATAAGCACGAGGCTCAATTAATCCTCACAAAAGTGCTTGGAGGTACATGGATTTGAACCCCAGCTCTATTTTTGAAATGACTGCATTACTCTGGGCGAGTTGTTTTACCTCTCTGGGTCTCATTTTCCTCTTCTGTAAGGTGGGGCTATTGTCAGGATTAAAAGAGTTTGATACAGCCAAGGTGCTTATCATAGTACCTGGCACATTGTCAGTGCTCAGTCAAGGTAAGTTGTTATTGTTGTTGAAATACTGAAGCTCAGGTAGGTCAAACAACTAGATTAAGGCCAAAAAGCTACTAGGTAGTATGGTGGGAATCTGAATTCAGATTTGCTCTGACTTCAGAGTCCGTATTTTGATCCTGTAGCTAGCCTTCCCGGCACCACTCCTTGTTTAGGGGTGGTTGAACGTTCACCATAGCATGGTTTTTCCGGTAGAAGCCCTTAAGGAGAGCCCAGGATCCAACAGCTTCTCTACCCAGGATTCTCAGAAGAAAGCAGATAGGCCTGGTTGGATGAAAAGGTGTCTTGCTTCCTACAAACACACCTGCACACACACATACACTTACACACTCTCACACACACATATATGCTCACACATATACTTACACACACTCATGCATATACACACATAACTTGCATACATTCACATACGCACATACCTATTTCTGTGCCTGTAGGGGTCAGGTGGAAACCCTGGTGGCATAGTGGTTAAGTGCTACAGCTGCTAACCAAAGGGTCAACAGTTCAAATCCACCAGGTGCCCCTTGGAAACTCTATGGGGCAGTTCTACTCTGTCCTATAGGGTTGCTATGAGTTTGAATCAACTCAACAGCACTGGGTTTGGTTTGGTTTTTTTTTAGGGATCAGGTCAGAAGCCGAAATGTCTCCCCGTGGTCCATAGATCAGTAGTTCTGAAAAGCTGATAGTGGGAGGGAAAGACAGAGAGAGAGAGAGAGCTCTGTCACAGACCACTCAGTTGAGGCTTTGAGAAGCTAAAGACCTCTATCCCATCCAGAAAGGACCATCTGCCCCTTTTGCCCTACACCCAGTGACTTCGAGAAACAACCTGAACTACCCAGGAGCTCTGAGTTCCACAGGCATCGTTGCAAAGTTAAAAGGGCCAGTGAATGCTCAGAAAGCATAGAAATCAAAATGATATCTCCTGGTAGGTTCCTGGAAGTGGCCCTTGGACTGTTCTAAGGTAGAGGGAGCCCCACTGACCTCTGCTGGCCTCACACAGCTGTCGGAGTGGATCGACCCTCTCACCTAGATGCCAGGGTGGTATACTTTCCTGGCCCAGGCAGGTAGAGCTGACATCTAGGCTCTGTGGACAACTTGCAGACCCCAGGGGCTCAGAGGAACACCTGCCCAGGGGGCTGCTTCTTGGAAAAGCTTAGAGGCTGGCATTGAATTGCAATGCCCTTGAGGGAAGCCACTGCTTAACATCTTTGCAACCCTGTTCCCCTTCAGTGCCTGGCAGGTACTAGAGGCTCTCAATGTGTTTACTTTCCAGCTATTAAAGGAATGAGGAATCCCTAGGTTGTACAAATGGTTAAGGTGCTTGGCTGATAGCTGAAAGGTTAGAGGTTTAAGGCCACCCAGAGGCACCTCGGAAGAAAGGCATGGTGATCTATCCTGAAAAATCAGCCATTGAAAACCCTGTGGAGCACAGTTCTGCTCTGACACACACGGGGTCACCACGAATCAGAGTCAATCCCATGGCATTTATTATTATTATTAAAGAAATGAAGTCCATTTATTCTGTACTGACATGGAAAGAACCTCACCTTTTAGTGTAAGCGAGAAAGGCAGAGTGCAGGGCAAAGTGAATGTGTGATTATACCCTGTCTGTCTGTCTGTTTGAGAGGCTGGACACAATCTGGTAGCCTCTGGGGAGGCAGGGAGGTCAGAGAGCTACGTTTGCCTTTGCTTGCTTCTGTCGTCTTAAATGGAAACCCTGGTGGCGTAGTGGTTAAGTGGTACAGCTGCTAACCAAGAGGTCAGCAGTTCGAATCCACCAGGCGCTCCTTGGAAACTCTACCGGGCAGTTCTATTCTGTCCTATAGGGTCGCTATGAGTCAGAATTGACTCGACGTCAGTGGGTTTTTTTTTTTTTTGGTTGTTTTAAATATTTCAAAATGAGCACTGTCAACTGCCCTTGAGATACTTGCAGTTAATTGAAGAAGACTAATGGGTCAGCAGATGAATTACAGTATACACAAAACAGAAAGAGATGATAAGCCACTTGAGATGTCTCCAATTTTTACCTACATGCAACCTTTTGATTCTCTTTTTTTTTTTCCAACGATAGTTCTTTCTACCTGGCCACTTCTTCCAAGAGAATATAGTTTTCTTCTCTCCCATAAATCTACCATCCATTTTCTGTTTACTCTCATTTCCAGAAAAAAAAAAAAAATGCTTACACACACGCACCCTGGAACCGAACTATATGCTGGTCGTGATTTATAGCCAATTATTGTTCCACCTGTTTTGCAGTCTGGCTTATTTATTTGCAGTGACAAATATTCAGCTAGCACCAAACTTAGCAAACCACAATAAAAACATAATTTTGTAAGATTTTTGAGCTGTGAGTCATGCTGGTTTTGCCTCCTTTGGTAAGGCTATCGTTCACCTTGGCCTTCTCTAAGGAAGTCAGCTTTTTTCCTTGGGGGGCAGAAGACAAGAGGTTAGGGAATGGAACCTTCGCTGGGGTGGGGAATCCCAGGCAGGTCACAGTCACTGCTCATTTTTCCTAATCCCGCTCCCCTCTCCTAGCGAACTCTCCAGGGACTTCCTATCATTCTGAAAACCAAACCCAAACTTCTCAGCCTGGCATTTGAGGCCCAGCATGATTTGGCCCAGCCTCCTCTCTGACTTCAGCTCCAGCAACTTTTTCCCCTTTTGCCACATTCTGGTCACATTACACTCCCCCTCCCCTGCTCCAGCCTTTGCTTTCCTCTGGGCCCCATCCTCTTCCTCCATTTCTTGGTGAGGCTAGCTCTTTCTTGTCATTCCGTGTTGAGCCGAAGTGCCCCTTTCTCTGAGACACTGTCCCTAATCACTCTATTGGAAAGATATCTCCTGGATAATATTTAATGAGAGGCCCCCTCTCAACCCTTCCAGTCTCCATACCCAACCTCCATTTCTTTCAAAGCATTGATCACTATCCAAAATTATCTTATTTGCTTGTTGACCATCTGCCTACCCCACCAGAAGGTAAACTCCAGGAGTGCAAAGAACCTGTCTATCTTGATCATCTTGGTCCCACAGTGCTTAGAACAGTAGAGGCACCTAGTAGGTGGGTGCTCAGGAATGTTTGGCGAATAAATGACAAAGTGACTGCTCAGCCCCCAGGGGCTGCTAGCAGTGCCCCTGTCTGAGTCCTTGGGGAGGGCAGGGCTGAATATCCACTGTGTGATTGCAGACAGAGTCTTTGAAGCTGAGCGAACCCTACAGCCAGTGCACAGAGGATGGGAAGGACGTGCCAATCACCAACATCTACAATACTGCCTACTCCCTCCAGGTACGGGCTAGTGGGCGTGCACAGCCTGGGTTATGGTCTGGGCCCAGGAGACAACAGTATATGTAGGCTGGGGTGTGGCTGGGACCAGGAACTCTGGTAAGGATCCCTGGGGTTCATCCAAAGACCTCAAGAACAAATGATGCCGGCTGGTTCCAGTCCTCTGCAGCCTGTCTGTAACCAGAGCTTAATTGAGTCACTGAGGTTTGCGTGGAACACAATGTACTGCCCAGCTGGGCTGCTTAAATGGGCCTTGGCACGTGAGGGATGGGTGGCAAGCATCTGGGAGAGGCTCTGGGTCTGAGAGCTTGCTGTCCAGTCCTGTTTGCACCTCTCACTTGCCAATGCCCTTGGGCAGGTTGTGTCACTCACACCATCAGAGAGGGGAGATTGGATTGGAGCAGAGGCTGTTAATTGGCAGCTTCCCAGCCACTTCCAGGCCATAAACCTGATTTTTTAAGGTCAGGAACTTTCACAAGAAAATCCGGATTTCTCTTGGAAAAAAAAAAAAAAACAACCAAAAACAGGATTTGGCAACCTTGGGTCCGTATTCCTACAGAATGAACAGTGGGTGGAGCTGTCTCTTTAAAGGAGGCACATGTTCTCTGGTTCCCCACAGTCCCCATCACTGGCCCCGTAGGCATTTGAGTTTTCAATCCTTGAGTTTGATAATCTGTGATGTTTTGTCTCATATTCTGGGAGTCTGCAGTTTGCTTCTATAAGGGATTGGATTGTGTCTCCCCAAAATAGGTGTTGGGAACCCAACACCTATAGCTGTGAATGTAATCCCATTTGGGAACAGGGTTTTCTTTGTTATGTTAATGAGGCTGTAACCATGTAGGGTGTGTCTTATACCTAATCACTTTTGAGATATAAAAAGAGCAGATTAGGCACAGAGAAGCAAGCACAAAGGGAAGGATCAATGCCATATGGAGATCACCATGGAATTGAAGAACAGCAAAGAAGAACACTGGAGATACTGAGACAGGATTTTCCCTCAGAGCAGAGAGAGCCTTCTTCTTCTAGAACAAACAAAACCCGCTGCTGTCAAGTTGATTCCTACTTGTAGCGACCCTATAGGACAGAGTAGAACTGCCCCATAGGGTTTCCAAAGAGCGCCTGGTAGATTTGAAGTGCCGACCTCTTGGTTAGCATCTGTAACCTTCTAAACTGTGAGACAATAACTTTCAGTTTGGTAAAGCCACCCATTTGTGGTATTTCTGTTACAGCAGCACTAAGGAACTAAGGTAGCCTCCTACCAGGATACCCCAGAGAATCAATGGAAATCATCCCAGCAGAATAAACAGACGAGGCACCCCTCAGCACTGAGCCCTCCAACTTACATCAGAGCTGATCTGAGAGGGGGTTGGGACACTGAGTAAGAAGGGACCACTGATCCCTTTATGGCTTGTAAGAAATAGAAACTCAACCAAACTGACTCTAAGACCCACACCCAAAAGTGAGCTCATTGGAAAGACACTCCTGGGTAATATTTAATGAGAGGTCAACAGGTACACTTTACATATGTTGATTCATTTCATGCTCATGACAGCCACATGAAGTTGGTATCATTATACTTATTCCAAAGATGACGAAAGCAAGACATCAGAGAGGCTAAGTAATTTGCCTGAGGTCATGTAGCTAGTAGATGGCAAAGCTGGAATTTGAACCTGAGTAGCGCTGGTGGCCCAGTGGTTAAGAGCTATGGCAAGCTGTAGCTGGTAACCAAAAGGTTGGCAGTTTGAATCCACCTGCCGTTCCTTGGAAACCTTATGGGGCAGTTCTACTCTGTCTTACAGGGTTACTAGGAGTTGGAATCAACTTGAAGTTGAAATCGGCTCAACGACAATTAGTTTTAGCCCCTACAAGCTTTGTGGATATTGTGGTAGGTTATGGTCCCCAAGGGTGCAGCCTGGAGGACTTGGGCTGAAGAGTTGGAAAGTTGGGAGACTGTATTTGTTTCTGTTTCTTGGTATCTGCTCCAATTTTGCTACTTCTGTCTGTGTTGGCATCCACGTGACAGAAAGTGACCACCCATTTAGACTAATGGAGACCCAGTCTCTGGGTCTCCATTAGTCTATATGCTCAATGAATTTTCTAGCTTCATCTCTTTGGAGTTAGGTAACAACCCTTGGCCCAACTGGCTGCGGTATAAGAGGCACGTTCATGTGGTCAGCCTAGGTTGTGTGACGCTCACCTTGGATGGAGGATGTGTAGGGAGGTTACTCACTGTTATCCAGGTGCAAAGAAGTTAAGGGAATCCCCTGCTTTCTTTTTTCAGATCTGCCTTCACTCGTGCTTCCAGACAAAGATGGTGGAGAAATGTGGGTGTGCTCAGTACAGCCAGCCTCTACCTATAGGAGCCAACTACTGCAACTACCAGCATCACCCCAACTGGAGTGAGTGAGACCCACCCCCAGCCTTGTACACTTCAGGAGCGGGATCAGCCCAGTACCCCCAATAGCCTGTACTAAGTGCTCCTGGGCCCTGCCCCATTGCCTTTTGGCTGAGGAAGGCATTGATAGAGAGACTTTAACTGGAGTTTTAACTTCCATTGTCAAGACTGGCTTGAATATACTTCCCAGTTAAGGAGCAAATGCTACATTTCAGCCTATGCTAAGAGCTTGACCACCTCAGTCAGCTCCAGGAGGTAGGAACTATTGATGGCACCCTTTCACAGAACAGTTAACTGAGCCTCAGAAAGGTTAAGTGACTTGCCCAAAGTTACACAGCCAGGGATTAACAGAGAACAAAAAACCAAACCCACTGCTGTAGAGTCAATTCTGACTCATAGTGACCCTAGAGGACAGAGTAGAACTGGCCCTTAAGGTTTCCAAGGCTGTAAATCTTTATGGAAGCAGACTGCCATATCTTCCTCCTGCAGAGCAGCTGGTGGGTTTGAACCGCTGACCTTTAGGTTAGCAGCCGAACGTTTGAACCACTGTGCCACAAGAGCTCCCCAGGATTAACAGAAGTGGAACCAAACCAAGGACCCAACTCAGTGTCCTTAACTACCACCGTATTGTCTCCCAACATCACAAAGCAGCACTTGTTTCCAAAGAACCATTATTTATAGAAAGTGAGAGGAGAAATAATGAAAATGAGTTGTGGAAGCACCATTGGAGACCTGGGAACCTCCAGGAAGGGCACAGTGGTCCCAAAGCTCACACTGTCCTCTCCTTTGTTCCTCAGTGTATTGCTACTACAAACTACAGCAGGCCTTTGTCCGAGAAGAGCTGGGCTGCCAGGCAGTGTGCCGGGAAGCCTGCAGGTGAGTGGACTGGAGGGTGGAGACAAGCAGGGCTGGGCAGAGTGGGCCACCCATGCTCACACCGCCCCCTCCTTCCCTCAGCTTTAGGGAGTGGACACTGACCACCAGCCTGGCGCAGTGGCCATCTGAGGTTTCTGAGGTAAATTCTTCTGCCCCTTCTTCACTGCTGTCCTGGCTGTGTCCTCAGGCCTTGAGGGTGGCCCATGGGAGAGGGAGCCACCTTGCTGAGACCAGGTGGGAGGCTGGGACTGAGGGGGAAGGGCAGACAGGCTGGCCCTGACCTCTGTGAGCATCCCCAGGTCCACCTTTTCTTTCTCCATCACAGAAATGGTTACTGTCTGTTCTCACTTGGGACCAAGGCCATCAAATGAAAAAAAAGCTCAACAAGTAAGTTTACCTCCACCCTGTCTCCTCTACCTCTGCCACTACAGGCCCCAGAGTCCTCACTTGCTTTCTCATTGCCAGACGCTCTCCTTTGTATTCACTCATTTACTCAACAAATATTTATTGAACATGTATCATGAATCAGGCCCTGCACTAGGCCTGTGGTTCTCAAGTTTTTTTGACCACAACCCACGGTATGAAATACTTTTTATACTGTGCCATTGACTACCTAACTGAAATAAAAGTCTAATGAAACAATACTTCCTTATGATACACAATGCACTTGGGCTGATTTTCGAATGGTTCGCTCTGGTCTGGCCAAACCAATTGCTTATATCCGTTCTGGTTGTTGTTGTTGTTAGTTGTTGTCAAGACGATTCTGACTCATGGTGACCCCAGGTGTGCAGGTTTTCAAGATTACCATGCCTGTCTTCCAAGGCATCTCTGGTTGGGCTTGAACCACCAACCTTTCAACTAATATTCAACCACTTAACCATTTGCACCACCCCCCAAAAAAAACCCTTTGCCATAGAGTTGACTCCGACTCATAGTGACCCTATAGGACAGGGTAGAACTGCCCCCATAGGGTTTTCAAGGAGTGGCTGGTAGATTTGAACTGCCGACCTTTTGGTTAGCAGCCAAGCTCTTAACCACCACACCACTGGGGCTCCTTGTACCACTCAGGGGCTCCAATATCCTTCTACTTGGCCACAGCGTCTGTTCCGGATGGTCACAAAGTCCATTCTAATCGACCACAGCATTGGTTCTGATTGGTTACGGTGTTCATTCTGATTCATTGGTGCCCACACCATACCAGTGGGTACAAAAAAAAAAAAAACAAAAACCCAGTGCCGTCAAGTCTGTTTTGACTCATAGCGACCCTATAGAACAGAATAGAACTGCCCCATAGAGTTTCCAAGGAGCGCCTGGCGGATTCGAACTGCTAACCCTTTGGTTAGCAGCTGTAGCACTTAACCACTATGCCACCAGGGTTTCCATACTGGTGGATAAGTATCCTGAAAATCATGTTGGATGTAATCTGACATTTTCTATTCCATTTCATTTTGTAAAAGACAGTGGTCATGGCCTAGTATGTTTATTTCATGGCCCACAGAAGTATCTTGACCCAATTTGAAAAATGCTTCTCTGAGCTTTGCAGTTTCTAGTCCCACTTGAATTCCACCTAGAAATCCCTTCCAATGGGACCTTTTCCAATAATTAGTCAGGCCAGAGTTTAGAGAACCTCAACAGTTTGAGACAAAGGTGGGCGAGGGTGGGAGAATCCACCAGGTAAACTCAATCTCTTCGGGTCATCACCATATCTACTGTCCCCAGGCTGGGCCTGCATCCAGTAAGAACCAGTTCAGCTTCCTACGTTTTCTGAACATTCTTTAGGTTTCAGGTGCCGGATGAGGTGCTGAGCGTACAGTGATAACCTTAGACATGGTCCCTGCCCCCGCGCTGTGTTACTCTAGTGATAAAGACAGAAATTGACCAGCAATTGCAAACCATTAAGCCAACTATTGCAAACCACTGACCCCCTAGGCTAAATCTAGCCCCCGAAAAACAGCCTATTGTTTCTAGTTTTTCCTGAAAGATCAAAAGCTGCTACCCAAAAGGTTGGTGGTTCAAATCCACCCAGAGGCACCTTTAAAGAAAAGCCTGGGATCAGCCATCGAAAATCCTATGGAGCACAGTTCTCTGACACACACAGGGTCGCCATGAGTCAGAATTGAATCAGGGGCAACTGGTTTTATAGTTCTATTAGGACACAGTGCAGCAGTTAAGAGCACACACAGACTCTGAGGCCAGGCTATTGGATTTGAATTCTAGCGCTGCTGATTAGCTGCGTGTCCTTGGACAAGTGACTTAACCAATCTGTGCCTCAGCTGTAGAATGGGGATGATTAAAATATACCTACTTCCAAGGCACAATACATGGTCTCTTCACCTGGAGCAAGCAAGAGAGTCAGGAATAGGAGAAGAAATGGAACATGTGGTTAATTACCTTCATGAATAACTGTTTCCTCTGCCATGAGACCAGAAGAACTGGATGGTACCTGGCTACCATTACCAAACATTTTGATCAAAGATTCTATAGAAGAATCCTGATCAAAAGGGGGAAAATACAGAACAGAATGTGAAAATCTCATGAAATCCACATTTTCTGGAGCCATGGAGGCTGGATAAAGCCCTAAAACTATTGCCCTGAGATAATTTTTAAACCTTAAACTAAAAATATCCCCAGCAGTCTTCTTCAAACCAAACAACAGTTTAGCTTAACTAATAAAGAATGTCTGCTTTGAGCGTTGTGCTCTTTTAAGGACTGTATCTAACTCGAAAGATTATAGAGGAACCTTAGGGGGCAGTAAGTTTGTGTTAATAGAGAAGGAACACCTCAGAAAAGGAGGGTGAGAATGGTTGCACAATTCGAAGAATGTAATCAATGTTCCTGAACTGTACATGTGTAAACTTGAATTGGTGTATGTTTTCACTGTGTATGTTCTCAACAACAGTAAAAATAAAAATAAATTATAAAACAACATCAACAACATACCTAACTCGTAGACTTGTTGTGAGACTCAAGAGTGAATTCACGGAAAGCTCTTAGAATGGTGCTTGGCAACACAGGAAGTGCCCAGTAAACGCTAGCTGCTATTATTGTTGTTATTATTATCATTATTATCTTATACCCAGCCTATCTTGCTCATTTACATTACCAGCCTGTCTCCTGTAGGGATTTGAGATTACAACCCTGAATGAAAGAATGACAAATGCCGGGGTCTAATGAAGAGCAGGGTGCTAGGAGAGAATAACTGGGTAGGCTGACTGAGTGGAGGTCGGGAAAAGGGTTTTGAGTGAATGAATGACCTGAGCAACCAGGCCCAGGTTGAAGATGTGCTCTGGGGTGCAGAAGGAGCCTTATGAATCAGGCTCTGAGACTCCTGGGGAACTCAGAGCCTAGGCCATGCTAGGGGCTGGGCAGGAGGGAGACAGCCTGGCAAGGAAGCCAGTCACCTGGGTGAATGCCAAGGCTCCCGACTCACCTGGGCCTTGCCTATTGGAATTTCTGTAGGACAGACTTGGCCAAACTCTTGATATATTACAAAGACCTGAACCATAGATCCGTCATGGAGACCCCAGACAACACAGTGAGTAGCTTCTTTCTGAGTCTGTGATTGTACTCATCAGCCTGGAGTTGGGGAGCAGAATCAGGCCATGGGACCCAGACTGGCCTAGTAGGGCTGCTATAGGCAGCTTTCAGGTCGGGGGATGGAACAAGAGGGGTCAGGGAGCCTGCCACTTCTTCCTCCAAAGATGCTTGTGGCTCCCTTGGGAATTGAGGTCCCTTTTGATGGTTGTGGCTTGGCCTCCCTTGCAGATCCCGAACCTTCTGTCCAACTTTGGTGGCCAGCTGGGCCTGTGGATGAGCTGCTCCGTTGTCTGCATCATTGAGATCTTCGAAGTCTTCTTCATAGACTCCCTCTCCATCATTACCCGCCGGCAGTGGCAGAAGGCCAAGGAGTGGTGGGCCCGGAGGCAGCCACCTTCCTGCCCCGAGGCTCCCCCCATCCCCCAGGGCCAGGACAATCTGGCCCTCGATATAGACGAAGACCTGCCTACTTTCACCTCTGCTTTGCGCCTGCCTCCAGCGGTAGGGACCCAGGTGCCGGGCACACCACCCCCCAGATACAACACCCTGCGCTTGGAGAGGGCCTTCTCCAACCAGCTCACAGACACCCAGGTGCCAGATGAGTCCTGAGGCAGGGCTGGGCAGAAAGATCTCATCAGAACCACCAGCCACGGTCTGAGTCTTGGGCCCTGTCTCTGGACACAGAGGGGGATGCTGTGTGTCCCCCTGGACTTTCCAGAGACACTGACTTGAAGCCTCCTTTGAACAAGATTGGGCCTGCGCATGTGCAGGGGACCTGTTGGACCCTGCCCAGCAGTGCTAACAACTATCCATGGTGAGTTACGTCCCGGGCCCAGACTCTTAGCACATCCGCATGGAGAGAGAGTGCAGGCCGAGGAAATGCAGCCGGCCTGGACAAGAGTGAGGCCTAACAGAGTTATTTGCCAGGCTTTGAGAGAAAAGCACTACTCTGAAGCCCTCTGCAGTGTGGACTGGGGCCCAAGTGCCTGATCTTAGGTATCCAGGCTCGATAGCCTGAGAGAGGAAGTGCCAGCCCTGGAGCGGGCTGTTTGTGAATAAACTGTTCTTAGTTGTTGACATTGAGGCAAGGTCTCCTCTGTGCCCTCCGGCCTGGAGCTGGCCCAGAGCCCTTGGAGAGTGTTTAGGGGAGGGGTGCAGTGGGGGAGGTTTGGGGGTGTGGCATGATGTTCCCTCTCTGACGGGGAGGGAAGAGGGAGAAATTCTGGGCAGCTAAGGCAGTTTTTTTTTTTTTTTTTTAATCCTGGGCCCCTTACCCAAACAGGGGGCAGGGGGCAGGGATAAGTTAAAGGGCAGAGCTGGACACTCCTGTCCAATGATAGTCCAAGGCATAAAGGATTGTCTCCTAGAACCCACCCTCAGCTGTTCTTCCTAGCAACCAGCCTCAGTGGTGACCCGTTGTCCCATCACTTCAAGGCAGGCCACCTCCACACCAATGGCCTGCCCACACCAACAAGCCAACCATCCTGACAGCCTGTTCACACCTTCTGATGTGATAATAGAGTTCCTGGCTGGACAAACAGTTAACGCACTCACTGGTAACCTAAAGGCTGGTTGAACTCATCCAGAGACACTGGAAGAAAGCACGTAGTAGGTGCCCAGTGTCAGTATGAGAACAGTGTGCTGGGCACTTACATAGATTAGCATAAAACCCAAACCAAACTCTGCTGTGGAATTGATTCTGACTTATAATGACTGTGTAAGACAGAGTAGAAGTGCCCCCACAGGGTTTCCAAGGAGCAGCTGGTAGATTCAAACTGCCAACCTTTTCGTTAGCAGCTGAGTGCTTAACCACTTCGCCACCAGGGCTCCGATAGATTAGTATCAAACCAGCCCAAACCCAGTGCCATAGAGTCGATTCCAACTCATAGCGACCCTATAGGACAGAGTAGAACTGCCCCATAGAGTTTCCAAGGAGCACCTGGCGGATTCGAACTGCCGACCCTTCGGTTAGCAGCCGTAGCACTTAACCACTACACCACCAGGGTTTCCGATAGATTAGTATAGGGGGTGGCAAACTGCCACCCTTGGGCCAAATTGTGTGCTTGTGTGGCCTGTGAGCCAAGACTGGTTATCTGGCCCTTTACAGAAAAAGTTTGCTGACCTGGATTAGCACAGTAAGTATGTACAATTATCCCATATTGTGGATGAAGAAACTGAGGCATAGAAAGATTAAGTTTCTTGCCCAAGGTGACACAGCCAGGAAGTTGCAGAGCTGGGATTTGAACCCAGGCAGTCTGACTCCAGAGCCTGTGTACTTTATCGCTCTATCAGTTTGTATTGAATCAGTATCTGTGCCTTTTAAGGGTAAGGCTGATGTCTGTTTGTGTGGGAAGACGGAAAGGCAAAACACCCAGTCCTAGGAGAGAAGGAAGTTCTTCATTTGTGGGTGGGGGAAAGGCCTGCATTTCAGGACTTCTCCCTGAAGAGAGATGGCTGCTAGTGGAGGCGGGAGTCTTGGTGAAAGAGCAGGGGCTCCTGGGACCCTGTCTGGACCCAGGGACTTCTGGTCCACCCCGACCCCAGGCCTGTAGCCAGAAGCTCCACTCAACCTCCTGGGGCAGGGCATTGCCAGCAGGCCTGTCAGCCTGCAGGGAGAAGGTCACCGTGACCTCAGGCTGGCTGGGGCTCCCCTGAGGAGAAGATTCAGAGTACGGCATCAGGTTATGGAAGGCATGAGCCTGGCTCTTGTCCACGCTGGGCTTGGGTGCCTGCAGCCGGTGCTGACAGGGAACCTGCCTGGGACCATTGCCCAGAGAGGAGCTTCCTCCTCCTCCCCATGGTGGCAGGGGTGGGGGCTGTGACTGCAGATTCATGGAATTGCTCTGCCTCGGCATGACATCAGTCACAGCCAGGAACACTTCCAGCAGGGGCTGAGTTGCTGCTGGGCTTGTCAAAGGTGAGGCCAAAAGCATTTGGAGCAGAAGGCCACCTACTTCTCCCCAACACGTGTACCCCATGTCTCCAGCCATTTCCATTCTGCCTGGCCCTCAGCCTCAGTGCTGTGCTCCTGCTCTACGCCAAACTCTGCCTTCTCTTTTTCTCCACGTCCTTCCAGACCAGGTACAAATATCGCCATCTCGTACAGTCTTCTCTGACCCCTCCCCTTGCATCCAGAAAGTTGGAGCTTCACCTGTGATAGAATTTTTTACCCCCGATGCAATTTTTTATCCATTTGTCTGTCTGTCTCTGTCATTAGACTGTGTGCTCTCTGAGGGCAGGAATTGTGTCTTATTTCTTTGTCCCCAGTACAATGTTGGCATTTAGGATAAGTTTGTTGAGCTAACAGCAGCAGCAACAACAATGATAATGGCTAATTTATTGAGCACTTATTTTTTGCCAGAGATCGTGCTAAGCTCTTGACACATCTCAGCCCATTTAATTCTCACAGCTCAACTACATTTTATTATTATTATTATTATTATTATTATTACTATTACTTGGTGAAAATATACACACCAAAACATTCACCGAGACAACTTCCACATTTACAATTCCATGACATTGATTACATTTTTCACGTGGTGCCACCATTATTGCTATCCTTTTCCAAGATATTCCGCCACGATTAACATAAACTCAATGCCTCCCAAACAAAAACCTCCCCTTCCTCCCTCCTTCCCATCCCTGGTAACCATTAATTATCTTTGATTTGTACATGTTTGTTTATTCCATGTAAGTGAGATCATACAGTATTTGTCCTTTGCGAAGGACTTATTTTACTCAGCATAACATTTTGAAGGTTCATCCATGTTGTCGGCATGTATCAGAACTTCATTTCTCTTTATGTCTTTGTAATATTCCATTGTATGTTATCTGCCACATTTTGTTTATCCATTCATCTGTTGATGGACCTTTCCATTGTTTCCAACTTTGGGCTATTGTGAAAAGTGCTGCAATGAACACTGGTATACAAGCTTGTGCTCTTGCCTTCATTTCTTCTGGGTATATACCTAACAGCTCAGGTAGTCTTGCAGACAAGGAAACTGAGGCACAGTTGGGAACACCAGAGCTTGGGGGCTCAAACATGGGGCAAACTGCTTGTCAGAGGAAAGCACAGATAATGGAACCTTTTCCCCAGATGCCAAGCCTATCTGCCCCTAAGGGAGGAGAAGACCTCTTTGCCTTCAGGCCCAGCTTTCACAGCAGAGGGCCTTCTTGCCCCAAGGCAGAGGTGCAGGGCCAGGAATTCACCCTCCTAGGAGTTGTGATGGGGGCATTGGTGGTTCAGTGGTAGAATTCTTGCCTTCCATGCGCTAGACCCAGGTTTGATTCCCAGCCAGTGTATCTCAGGCACATTCACCACCTATCTGTCTGTGGAGGCTTACATGTTGCTATGATACTGAACAGGTTTCAGCAGACCTTCCAGACTAAGATGTTCTCTACACAAACAGAATCGGTGAGATATATATAAAGAGAGAGGTTTGCTTCAAGGGATTGGGTCATGCAATTGTGGGGTCTAGAAAGTCCAAAATCCACAGGTCAGGCGATAGGCTGGAGACTTTTGCTGGCTCACAGGATTGTGTGCTGCTGGCAAGTCCAAAACCTGTAAGTCAGACGCCAGGCCGGAGACTTCTGCAAGCTTGTGTCCCAAGACCTTTAGGCCAGGTGACAGGAAGAATGCAGTCTAGAATGAACTAGGAACAAAGACCTGGAGATCCACTTCTGAAAACCAGCCTATGAAAATTCTATGGATCACAATGGTCCAGTCCACAATTGATCATGGGCATGGCACATGACTGGGCAGCGTTTCGTTCCGTAGGGCATGGAGTCCCCATGAATTGGAGGGCCAACTCTATGGCAGCTAACGATGGCAACGTCAACAGAAGCTGTTGGGCAGGAAGCAGAGCCTGCAGAACCAAGGCAGAGAGGACAACTTTCCTCCCAGATTCCTTTGGCAAACAGCCAAACCCTTTCCTTTGCCCCAGAAAGTTGGAGCATTAGATAACATTGACTCTGTCCTGAGCATTGTGCTCTTTTAAAGAATTGTCTGTATGGAATCAAATCGACAACAGCAACTTGAAAGGTTCCATAGGAAACTTAGGGGGCCATGAGTTTATGTTAATGGGAGAGGAACAATTTGGAAAAGGAGGGTGAGAACGGTTGTACAACTCAAAGAATGTAATTAGTGTCACTGAATTGTACGTGTAGAAACTCTTGAATTGGTATATATTCTGCTGTGTATATTTTCAGCAACAACAAAAATAAATTTTTTTTTAAAGAAATAGGTAAAATTAATTTTTAGTGTTTTCTATTTAGCCCAAGGGAGCCCTGGTGATGCAGTGATTAAATGATACAGCTGCTAACCAAAAGGTCTGCAGTTCAAATCCACCAGCCACTCCTTGGAAACCCAGTTCTACTCTGTCGTCTAGGGTTGCTATGGGTCAGAATCCACTGGACAGCAAAAGGTTCTTTTGTTTTTTCATTTAGCCCAATGTCCAGAATATTGTTACAACATGTAATCAATATAAAAATTATTACAATAACAATTATTTCAAAATTAGTAACAAAGATTTTTACAGTAAAAAGTAAATAACATTGACTCACAGAGTGAGAAAAGGATTCCAATTTTCCATGTTCAAAGAGAGAGTCCCAGTTCAGTGCTTACAGGTCTTTAACACTCTACACTTGTTAATCTCCTTTCTAACAAAGAGGAAGCTGCCTCTGATTGGGTAGCTCTCTCGCCATCTAACCAGAACTTAACAGTATCATTTTGTTTACACTGCATTTGTTTTCTCAGTTAACTTCTGCTTATTGTAAACGATACAGTTACTTTTCCAACAAATACTTATCATTCGGCAAATGTTTATTGAGCACCGTATTGGTTTCTTGGTGCAAATGGTTTGAGCTTGGCTGCTAACCGAAAGGTTGGTGGTTTGAATTCACCCAACGGTTACTCAGAAGTAAGGCCTGGAGATCTGCTTCTGTAAAGATTACAGCCAAGAAAACCCAGGGAGCTCAGTTCTACTCTGTAACACACAAGGTCACCGTGAGGCAGAATCGGCTTAAAGGCAACAGGTATTAGCTTCCTATGGCTGCTATAACAAATTACCACAAACTTTGTGGCTTAAAACAATAGAAATTTGTTCTCTTACAGTTCTGGAAGACAGACGTCTGGAATGAGTCCTACAGCTAAAATCAAAGTGTCCACAGGACACATTTCCTCCAGAAGTTCTAGGGGAGAATCTGTGACTTTTCCAGTTTCCAGAGCTGCAATCCTTGTATCCCTTGGCTTCTGACCGTTTCCTCTACCTTCAAAGCCAGCAGCATAGCGTTTGCTTTAGTCATCACATTGCATTCTTCTTCTGCCTCTGCATCTTCTCACAAGGACTCTTGTAATCACATTTGGGACCAACCCAGAGAATCCAAGATAATTTCCCATCTCAAGATCCTTAGCTCACCCCTCACATCTTCAAAGTTGCTTTTGTGCCGTATGATGTAACAGTTCCACGGATTAGTGTGTGGATGTTTCGGGGGCCATTATTCAGCCTCCCGTAAGCACCTACTATGTGCCAGGCACTGTTCTAGAGGCTAGGGATACATCTGTGGGTCAAGCAGACAAAACCCCTGCCCTTATGGAATTTACATGCTGCTGAGGGGAAAAAAAGAACAAAAAACAATCACCGTAGGAAATAAGTAAATTACCTACCATGTCAGAAGGTGACCCCAAAACCAGTTGCCCTCAAGTCAATCCCTACACAAAGTGACCCTATAGGACAAAGTAGAGCTACCCTATAGGGTTTCCAAGGCTATAATCTTTATGGAAGCAAACTGCCACATCTTCCTCCCACTGGTGAGTTCAAACCGCTGGACCTTTTGGTTAGCAGCCAAGTGCTTAACCACTGCCCTGCCAGGGTTCTTTTGAGCCTCCCTAGGACTTTGAAAAAGAATCTTTATTTTTTTTAAGTAAAAGTCATGAGACTGTTGTTGTTGGGTGCCATCAAGTTGATTTTTGGTTCACAGCGACCCCAGATGACAGAGTAGAACTGCCCCATGGGGTTTCCAAGGCTGTAATCGTTACAGAAGCAGACTGCCACATCTTTCTCCCACAGAGTGGCTGGATTTGAACTGCCAACCTTTTGGTTAGGAGCCAAAAGCTTAACCATTGTGCCACCAGGGCTCCCTTCCATAAAGACTACAGCTGAGAAAACCCTACGGAGCTCGGCTCTACTCTGTAACGCATAAGGTCACCATGGGTTGGAATCAACTCGAGGACAACAGGTTATAGAGACAGAAAACAGACTGGTAGCTGCCAGGTGCTGGTGGAGGGTGAGGATGAGAGAAAAATGGAGAGCGATGCTTATTGGTTTCCCTCTGGAGTGCCGAAAACGTTTCGGAATTAGATAGAAGTAAAAGTTGCACAACATGCAAGTGTGCTAATGAACTGTACACTTTAAAATGTTTAATTTTATAAGGATTTTACCTCAATTTGAAAAATCATCTTATTTATTTAATTATAAAAAGTGAGTTGACATGAAGAAACATAGTAGGTGGAACTATAAAGAAAGCCAGGATGCACCTACCAGGACAGCAGCAACTTCTGGGGAAGGGAGCGACGAGCGTGACCTGGGCTCCTGGGCCACTTAAAGAGCTGGTCGGCGAGAATGTATTTCTTATCTTCAGTGGGGATGCCGGCATGGGTGTTTGCTTTACTTTTCCAAAAAACTACACCTATGTGTTTGATCCACTCCTCTGCAGTGAATGCTTTTGTACAATTTTTTAAAACTAAGAACCCCACTGCCGTCGAGTCGATTCTGACTCATAGCGACCCTATAGGACAGAGTAGAGCTGCCCCATAGGGTTTCCAAGGCTGTAATCTTTATGGAAGCAGAGTGCCACATCTTTCTCCCGTGGAGTGGCTGAGGGGTTCGAACTGCCGACCTTTCAGTTAACAGCCAAGCGCTTAGCCGCTGTGCCACCAGGGCTCCTAAAACTCAGAAAAGAAAGAAAGAAAGAAAAAAAAAAAGTGCGATGTAACGTAAGTATTGCATGGATGTTAATATCCTAAAAGAACATTGTGTTCAAGGGAAGCCCCCAGGTGCAGACCTCTCTGCCTCTGTCCCTTCCTCCACTAGGCAGCCCTGAGAAATGGCCCCCAGGCATTCCCCAGGGTGAGTGCTCTGGGAATACCCCCAAACAGGTCGTGCTCGGGTCCACGAGGCCACCTTCCAGCAGGCTGAGGAACCATTCCAGATTCTTCTCTTCCCTAGGCAGAACCAGCCCAGGGTGGGGGAAGAGACCTGGACCAGCAGGATTCCTGCTCTAATTGCAGCCGAAGACTGAAGGAGCCTCATTGTGCCCAACTGGAAGCTGTAAGGAGTCTGAGGAGGAGGTGAAACAAGTAGTTGTTAAAACGCTCCTTCACCCTCCTCCAGGAACTCTCCTGGAGACAGCTTTCCAGCCGTGTCTGCTCACCTCTTTGGGCAGGGCTGTAGGTGCACAGCTCTGTTTGTTGAATAACTGCATGTACTCAGGAATCTGACAGTTGTTTTTCGTTCTTTTTTAAATAATATTATTCCTGAATATGAAAATAATAAATATTGTGTTAGGAATCTTACCTTCAAGTGACAGAAACCTAACTCAAATTGGATTTGAAAAAAAGAAGAAGAAGAGAAATCTATTGGCTCACACAACTGGAAAGTCCATGAATATCTAGCTTCAGGTACAGCTGGATCCAGAGACTCAAATGATGAGATGAGAACTCCTATTTTCCACCTCTCATCTGTGCTTTCCTTTGCATTGGGTTCATCCTCAGGCACACTCCCCCAACATGGTATCAAGATGGATGCTAGAAACCCCAGGCATGTGTCCTATCTCTCAGCACCCCCAAAAGAAAGTGAGCTTCTCCCTTACAACTGCTTCAGAAAACCAAATTATCTAATGGGTTTGCACTGGACATACTTGGGTCACATGCCTTTTCTTGAACCAATTACTGTGACCAAAAGGATGAGACGCTGTGATTAGCCAGGCCTGAATCATGTCCTTATTCTTGAATTGGGAGAGCAGTCCTCCCCCAAAATCCACATCAAAAGAAATTGGGAGAATTGGTTCCCCAAGGACCACCAGGGTGTTGCTATCTCTAGAAGGAAGAATGCATGCTTGTTTAGCAAAAATAACAGATATTTGCTACCCATTATAGAAAAATTTAAAATTTCAGAAAAACACAAGACAATAAAGACCAGTCACTATTCCGCCATGACACACTTCCTTGATATGTCATCTGGGTCATCTTTTCACATATGGAGGAATTCAATCAAGCTCAGAGAATTTCCCAACCCAACAACATGAAAACCATTCAAGTAAAGGCATGAGAAGCGGGTTTTGGCAAGATAAGGCTGGCTATTCATGGTCCTCAGGTCAATCTCCAAGTCCCCACCAACCTCAGAATAAATTCCTGTCTCCTCAAATACCACCCCCCCATCTGACCATCATCCCTTTGTTCATCCATCTATCCATTACCATATATCCATCCACACATCCATCTATCCAGTCCCATAACTGTCTGTCCATCCATGCCCATATCCATCCATCCACCCACCCACCCATCCATCCACCCTCCCAATCGCCCAACCAATAAATACCTTTTAAGCCCTGAAGTCAGACCACCTGGTTCAAATTCAGGTCCCAGCACTTATTAACTACGTGTCCTTGGGCAAATTACTTAGCCAATCTATGTTTCAGTTTCCTCATCTGTAAATGTAGGCTTAATAGCCTGCAAAGACTATTTTGAGGATAAAATGAGATAAGGTAGATAAAGTGTTTGACTGAAGGCCTGGCTCACAGAAGATATTGAATAGTTTTCCAGAGTTGGGCTTTTGTTGTTGTTTTTATAATACTAGGTATTTATGATGTATCAGGCATTAGCCAGGCCGCCTACAGGTAGCTGAATAGACTAAGGCTGGACAAGCACTGACAACTACAAATTTTCTCTCTTTGCTGCCTTAGGGGCAGATTCTGGCTTAAAGGGACTTTTGGGACCACAGGGGAATGTCCTCTTGGACTTCCTGATAAAAAAAAAAAGCTGCTGTATCAATAGTAATAATAATGGCAGCTAAGGCTTCGTAACTCCTAAAGATCTTCAAGGCAGTTGTTATCTGCGCTGGTATTGGCTGCTATTGACTTTAACTTCTTGGCTTAAGGCTTGGGCACCTGGGACATCACCAGACTGGACCACTGCAGAGCCCCCATTTTAACACACATCTGAGGAGTGGGGCAAACAAATGTTACCACCCATCATAACCACAACAGACAACTTATGGAAGCTTACAGAATCCTTGGGAGTCAAGGCAGTGACCTTAATACTTCTTTGCACTGGGTTGGAGATATTGGGAAAGATAAGAGGATTCAGGAGGTCACTAGATGGTTCTGCATGTGGAAAACTAGATATGGATTTGCAGGCCATGGCTCGAGATCTTGGAACAATGTTCCAGACCTTGGCTGGTGATAGATGCAGGTTATGAAATAAGTAGAGACTATTGTTGCCCTGATGAAGCATTGTTGGTTCAATGGTAGAGTTCTCACCTTCCATTTGAAAAACTTGGGTTCTATTCCCAGCCAATGCACCTCATGTGCAGCCACTGTTAGTGGAGGCTTGCATGTTGCTATGATGCTGAACAGGTTTCAGCAGAGCTTCCAGACTGAGATGAACTAGGAAGAAAGGCTTGGCAATCTACTAAAAATCAGCCAATGAAAACCCTATGGATCACAAAGATTGTACATAGGGTCCCCATGAGTCAGGGGCTGACTCAATGGCAGCTAACAACATTCTGAAGGAAGAAGGGTCTCGTTTTATTTGATATGAGTGAATTGTAAAAGCCACATAGGGTGGGATGGTGGTAGTGGCTTGCCAGAGGCCATCTGCCCACCATATGGAGAGAAGTGGTCTGAGATAAAAGGCAAGCAGATCAGGGAAATGGGGAGAGGGATGAAGTCCAGGTGACTGGCCGAACACCTGGGTCTGTCGATGCCTAAAGCTAAATGCATCTACACCTTTCACTTAAGGGAATCAAAACACCCTCAGCTCTCCTCTGCCTAAACCAGTGTGAGCTGGGGTATCTGCCACAACTGATGAAGCATTAATGTAGAGGAAAACAGAACAGCAGAAACCAGAGTCCTTAGTGGATGTGAAGAAGGGACCTGGATGATAGTGGGTGATGTGGACAAGGATGAAGGTGGATGGAATGTCAGGGTCAGAGACAAAGGGCTGTAAACAATGGAATGGGCATCCCACAGAGAAGACAGGAATTCTACCACTCAACCCCCCTTTCCCTCTCCCCCAGCTTGTTGTTGTTAGTTGTCTTCAGTTGTGATCAAACTCATCTAGGGATTATGATTAGTTCTGCTTGGCTCACACATGCAGCTCTGAACCAATTACTGTGGCCAGGAAGAGGGATATTCTAATCGGCCACATCTGTGTCACACCTGATGAGAGTGAGTTCCACTCAAATCACATGGATCCCCAAAGAATGGTGGCTGAGCTATAACTCACCCTGAGCTAATTGAACTTGAACTGTGAATGTCTCACTCAAATCAGGAGACCGCACAACTCCTTGACTTCCTCAACTCCAGTAACTTTCATCTCCATTCCTCTGTAGTCACCAGTCCCAAGGCCACACCTTGGATGTGAGCATACCTCCCATCCCTCCACCCCTCCTACACTTATACTCCCTTCACCCCTGCTTATTGACCAAATCTGAATCTCCAGACCCCCTCAGCTTCCCCTGGACTCCCAACTTATTAGCCCTTTTCTTTTTCTCCTTTTCATCCTAGACCCCAGATCCCACACTCTCACCATCTTATTCTTACCTTTCTACTCTCACAACCGTGGATCAGCATAGAAGGGATCTTCTCTCTTCATGCTAGTGGGCTCTCCAGCCTAGCTGGCGACCATCATGTAATTGTGCCAGTTGACTCCGTTACACACTGATGTTAATGGAGGTAATTTACCAGGATGCTTCTCAGCCTTGATGTGCACAGATTCAAGAAGCAATCATATTGCAAATGCAGATTCTAACTTGTTAGAACTGGAATGAAGTGTGGCATTCTAACCAGTTCCCAGGTGAGGCCAGAGCTCCTGGTCCTCAGTGCACGCTTTGAGAAGTGAGGGTTTGGCAAGGCATTACCTCTGTGTTCTCCATACTTCCCTCAAGATAAGACTGACCTTGAACCCCTGAAACTATTGCCTTGAGATAAACTTTAAACCAAAAATATCCTCTGAAGTTTCCTTAAAACCAAACAATAGTTTAGCTTAACTAGGAGAAAAGGATTGCCTTGATCATTATGCTGTTTTAAGAACTGTATGGAATGAGATTGACAACAGCAACTTGAAAGATTGGGTCAGAAACTCAAGGGGCAGTGAGTTAATGTTGATGGGGGAGGAACAACTCAAAAGGAGGATGAGAATGGTTGCACAACTTGAAGAATGTAATCAATGTCACTGAACTGTACACACAGAAAATGTTGAATTAGTGTATGTTTTGTTGTATATATTCTCAACAACAACAACAGAATAAATGAAATTTAGAAGGAAGGTTGGAGAGGCAGGGCCAAGATGGCGGAGTAGTCAGACACTTCCGGTCGTCCCTCTTACAACAAAGACCCCAAAAAACAAGTGAATCGATTATACCTATGACAAGCTAGGAACCCCGAGCATCAGAGGCAAAGTTAAGAAATTGAAGGTGCAGATGCAGCAAGGAGTTGCTGAGTCAGTGGGAGTGGCTCAGCCCTGACTCCCTGGCGCAACCATGGCAGGGCTGGTGGTAGTGTTCAGAATGCAGCTGCTTCAGCGAAAGAAGGCAAGAGAAGTGGCACACCCCTGGTCCCCTGGCACGACTGTAACGGGGCTGGCGGTGACGTTCAGGATGCACCTGCTTCAGCAAAACAAGGCAAGTGAGGTGGGGCAGCCCTGACCCCCCCCCCCCCGCTATGACCATGGCAGGACCAAACCAGTGCACAGTATCTACGCATGCCTCCAGAATCTGAGATAAAACAGCACTCTCGGCACAAGATAAGTGATTTTGTCTAATTTACTGCATGGATCTAATAGCTCCTGCTTTTGAAAAAACTCTCTCCCATCTATCTGATCCCTCCTCCCTCTGCCCCGGCCAGCTTCAGTAACAGTTGATTTCTCTGGGCCTGAGATATGTCCTGCTGCACTCCCTGAGCCATTCTCCCAGGCTTGGAGAAGGAACAAATTAACAAACAGGGCAAAAATATCTGCCTACTCCTCTAATCTGGAAACTCAGAGCAGAAGTGGCTCCTGTCCAGGCACAAGTTATCCACAGACTTTGTCTTTCACACCTGCATGGATCCAGGTGGCCCCATTACAGCAGATAGGATCTGGCTGTTATATTGCAAGGGTGAATCTGTTTGAGGTCTGACTGTAACTTTTTCAGCTGTGCAGTGGAGAGGTGGAGATTTTGATGTTTGGTACCACTCTGCCTATTAAACAGGCCCTCATCTACCCACAGCAGGGGCCAGAGGACTGGTGGCTCCACTCATGCCACCTAGCCATACATGATAGGGGTCCAAGGATAAGTGGTGCCTCCCAGGTCTTACAGTTAAAAGCATTGGGTGCCTATGGTATGGCAACAGAGCCTACCCACCAGAGTGCTGTAGAGAATAGGGATGCACCTTCCTCACAAACACTCAGGGGAAGGCTGTCAGCCCCCTGCCTTCCTCAGAGTGTGACCCCCCTGCTGCTACTAGAAACTTGTGCATACACCCATCACCACTGCTCCTCCTCTAAGATCGTAGGTGACAGCCTGCACCACACACTAGACGACTGACTACCTGGACACCTGAGCTGAATCTATACAAGAATAGTGAATGGACTCCTAGGCTTATATACCTGGTAACAGCTCCAGCCATCTGGCGACAGGACATTAGTGCTTCAAAGGCTCCAATAATCAAGTTAGCTCACTCTAGTAGCCTATTTGGGTGTACAAAAATGAAACAAAGCAAGAAGATAGGACACGGTGAGCAAATATAAAATAAATTAATACCATAATTTATGGATGGCTCAGAGACATCAGTTGATATCAAATCACATAAAGAATCAGACCACGACTGCTTCAACAAACTCCAAAAACAAAGAATCAAGGAATCTTCCAGATGAAGATGTATTCCTGGAATTCCCAGATGTAGAATACAAAAGGTTAATATACAGAACTCTTCAAGACATCAGGAAGGAGATCAGGCAATACGCAGAACAAGCCAAGGAGCACACAGTTAAAGGAGTCAACAATATTAAGATTATTCAAGAATATAATGAAAAATTTAATAGGCTGTAAGAATCCATAAAGAGACAGCAATCAGAAATTCAGAAGATTAACAATAAAATTTCAGAATTACTCAGTAGAAAGTCAGTAGAGCACAATTGAGGAACTGGAAGTCAGAATTAGTGAGAATGAAGATAAAACACTCGGCAACAATATATTCGAAGAAAAATCAGATAAAAGAATTTAAAAAATGAAGAAACCCTAAGAATCATGTGGGATTCTGTCAAGAGAAATAACCTATGAGTGATTGGAGTGCCAGAACAGGGAGGGATAACAGATAATACAGAGAAAATTGTTGAAGATTTGTTGGCAGAAAACTTCCCTGACATCGTGAAAAATGAGAGGATATCTATCCAAGATGCTCATCAAACCCCATACAAGGTAGATCCCAAAAGAACGTCACCAAGACATATTATAATCAAACTTGCCAAAACCAAAGATAAAGAGAAAATTTTAAGAGTGGCCAGGGATAAATGAAAAGTTACTTTCAAAGGCAAGTCAATATGAATAAGCTCGGACTACTCAGCAGAAACCATGCAGGCAAGAAGGCAACGGGATGATATATATATAAAGCATTAAAGGAGAAAAATTGCCAGCCAAGAATCATACACCCAGCAAAAAAAAAAAAAAAAAAATGTCTCTCAAATATGAAAGCGAAATTAGGACATTTTCAGATAAACAGAAATTTGCAAAAACCAAAACAAAACTACAAGAAATACTAAAGGGAATTCTCTGGTTAGAAAATCAATAATATCAGATATCAGCCCAACACTAGAATGCAGCACAGAACAACCAGATGTCAACCCAAATAGAGAAATCACAGAAACAAATCAAGATTAAAAAATGCTCAAAACAAGGAATCGGTGATGTCATTATGTAAAAGATGACAACAATAAATCAGTAAAGAGGGACTAAATAATCATAGATCTTTCATATGGAGAGGAAATCAAGGCTATATAGGGAGATAAAGTTAGGTTTAAACTTAGAAAAACAGGGGTAAATATTAAGGTAACCACAAAGGAGACTAACAATCCTACACATCAAAATAAAATACAAGAAAAATATAAAGACTCTGCAAAAACAAAATCAACAACAATGAAAATGAGGAACACAGTATTTCCAAAGAAAAACTACTCAGCACAAAAGATTAAATGGAAAAAATAAACTGTCAATAACAAACAAAAAAAGACATCAAAGTGACAGCACTAAACTCATACCTATCTATAATCACACTGAATGTAAATGGACTAAACACACCAATAAAGAGACAGAGAGTTGCAGAATGGAAACAAAAACATGATTCATCTATATGCTGCCTACAAGAGACACACCTTAGACTTAAAGACACAAACTAAAACTCAAAGAATGGAAAAAAATATATCAAGCAAACAACAATCAAAAAAGAGCAGGAGTGGCAGTACTTATTTCTGACAAAACATACTTCAAAGTTAAATATACCACAACGGATAATGAAGGACACGATATAATGATTAAAGGGACAATATACTAGGAGGATAGAACCATGTTAAATATTTATGCACCTAACAAAAGGGCTTCAAGATACATAAAACAAACTCTAATAGCATTGAAAAGTGAGATGGACTGCTCCACAATAATAGTAGGAGACTTCAACACACCACTTTCAGTGAAGGATGGAACATCCAGAAAGAAGCTCAATAAAGACACGAAAGACCTAAATGCCACAATCAAACAGCTTGATCTCATAAACATATACAGAACACTCCACCCAACAGCAGCCAAGTATACTTTCTTTTCCAACGCACATGGAACAATCTCTAGAACAGACCACATATTAGGCCATAAAGCAAGCCTTGACACAATCCAAAACATTGAAATATTACAAAGCATCTTCTCTAACCATAAAGCCATAAAACCAGAAGTCAATAACAGAAAAATCAGGGAAAAGAAATCAAGCACATGAAAACTGAACAATACTTTGCTCAAAAACTTATTGGATTATAGGAGAAATTAAGGATGGAATAAAGAAATTCATAGAATACAATGAGAATGAAAACATTTCCTATCAGAACCTTTGGGACACAGCAAAAGCAGTGCTCAGAGGTCAGTTTATATCAATAAATGCACACATCCAAAAAAGAAGAAAGGGCCAAAATCAAAGAATTATCCCTACAACTTGAACAAATAGAAAGAGAGTAATAAAAGAAACCCCCAGGCACCAGAAGAAAGCAAATAAAAATTAGAGCAGAATTAAATGAAACAGAGAACAGAAAAACAATTGAAAGAGTTAACAAGACCAAAAGCTCATTCTTTGAAAAGATTAACAAAATCGTTAAACCATTGGCCAGACTGACAAAAGAAAAACAAGAAATGAAGCAAATAACCTGAATAAGAAGTGACATGGGTGATATCACAACAGACCCAACTGAAATTAAAAGAATCATAACAAAATACTATGAAAACTTGTACTCTAACAAATTTGAAAACCTAGAGGAAATGGACAAATTTCTAGAAACACACTACCTACCTAAACTAACAAACGGAGGTAGAACAACTAAATAAACCCATAACAAAAGAAGAGATTGAAAAGTAATTTAAAAACTCCCAACAAAAAAAGGCCTGGCCCTGGGGGCTTCACTGGAGAATTCTACCAAACTTTCAGAGAACAGTTAACACCACTACTACTAAAGGTGTTTCAGAGCATAGAGAAGGATAGAATACTCCCAAACTCATTCTATGAAGCCAGGATATCCCTGATACCAAAACCAGGCGAAGACACCACAAAAAAAAGAAAATTACAGACCAATATCCTTCATGAACATAGATGCAAAAATCCTCAACAAAATTCTAGCCAATAGAATTCAACAACATATCAAAAAAATAATTCACCATGACCAAGTGGGATTTATACCAGATATGCAGGGATGGTTCAAGAGTAGAAAAACAATCAGTGTAATCCATCACATAAATAAAACAAAAGACAAGAGCCACATGATTTTATCAATTGATGCAGAAAAGGCATTTCACAAAGTCCAAGACCCATTCGTGATAAAAGCTCTCAGCAAAATAGGAATAGAAGGGAAATTCTTTCACATTATAAAGGGCATTTATACAAAGCCAACAGCCAACATCATCCTAAAGAGAGAGAGACTGAAACTGTTCCCCTTGAGAATGGGAACCAGACAAGGATGCCCTTTATCGCCACTCTTATTCAACGTTGTGTTGGAGGCCCTAGCCAGAGCTATTAGGCTAGATAAAGAAATAAAAAATAAAAGAAAAGAAATAAAGGGCATCCAAATTGGCAAAGAAGAAGTAAAAGTATCTCTATTTACATGATCTTATACACAGAAAACCCTAAAGAATCCTCAAGAAAACTATTTGAAACTAATAGAAGGGTTTAGCAGAGTATCAGTATACAAAATAAACATTCATAAATCAGTTGGATTCCTCTACAACAACAAAGAGAACGTTGAGAGGAAATCACCAAATCAATACCATTTATAGTAGCCCCTAAGAAGATAAAATACTTAGGAATAAATCTAACCAGAGACATAAAAGACCTGTACAAAGAAAACTATAAGACACTACTGCAAGAAACCAAAAGAGACCTACGTAAGTGGAAAAACATACCTTGCTCATGGATAGGAAGACTCAACAGTGTAAAAATGTCTATTCTACCAAAAGCCATCTATAGATAAAATGTGATCCTGATCCAAATACCAGTGACATTTTATAATGAGATGGAGAAACAAATCACCAACCAAGAGGCCCCCGATAAGTAAAGCATTACCGAAAAAGAAGAACAAAGTGGGGTGCCTCACTCTACTTGATTTTAGAACACAGTAGTCGAAACAGCCTGGTACTAGTACAACAACAGATACATAGACCAATGGAACAGAATTGAGAACTCAGACATAAATCCATCCACATATGAGCAGCTGATATTTGATAAAGGCCAAAAATCTATTAAGTGGGGAAAAGATGATCTCTTTAACAAATGGTGCTGGCATAACTGGATATCCATCTGCAAAAAAATGAAACAAGACCCATACTTCACACCATACACAAAAACAAACACAAAATGGATCAAAGACCTAAATATAAAACCTAAAACAATAAAGATCATGGAAGAAAAAATAGGGACAATGCTAGGAGCTCTAATACACAGCATAAACAGTAAACAAAACATTACTAACAATGTACCAACACCAGAAGAGAAGTCAAACACCTATGCTTATCCGAAGACTTCACCAAAAGAGTAAGAAGATTACCTACAGATTGGGAAAAAGTTTTTCGCTATGACATTTCGGATCAGTATCTGATCTCTAAAGTCTACATGATACTGCAAAAACTCAACAACAAAAAGACAAATAACCCAATTAAAAAATGGGCAAAGGATATGAACAGGCACTTTACCAAAGAAGACATTCAGGCTACTAACAGATACATAAGGAAATGTTCACTATCATTAGCTATTAGAGAAATGCAAATCAAAACTACAATGAGATTCCATCTCACCCGAACAAGGCTAGCATTAATCCAAAAAACACAAGATAGTAAATGTTGGAGAAGTTGTAGAGACTGGAATACTTACACACTGCTGCTGGGAATGTAAAACAGTACAACCATTTCGGGAATCGATTTGGCACTTCCTTAAAAAGCTAGAAATAGAACTACCATATGGCCCAGCAATTCTACTCCTTGGAATATACCCTGAAGAGATAAGAGCCTTCACACAGATATATGCACACCCATGTTCATTGCAGTACTGCTTATAATAGCAAAAAAATGGAAGCAACCAGGATGCCGATCAACAGATGAATGGATAAATAAATTATGGTATATGCACACAATGGAATACTATGCAACGATTAAAAACAACGATGAGTCTGTGAAACATTTCATAACATGGAAGAATCTGGAAGGCATTATGCTGAGTGAAATTAGCCAATTGCAAAAAGACAAATATTGTATGAGAGCACTATTATAAGAACTCTAGAAAAAGTTTAAACAGGGAAGAAAAAAAGATTCTTTGATGGTTACAATGGTGGGGAGGGAGGGAGAGGGATATTTGCTAAGTAGATAAAAAAAAAAAGTAGATAGTAGACATAAATTTTTTTAGCTGAAGGGAAGGGCAACACACAACACAGAGATAGTCAATACAACTGGACTAAACCAAAAGCAGTTTCCTGAATACAGCCAAATGCTTCAAAGGCCAGAGTAGCATGGACAGGGGTCTGGGGATCATGGTTTCAGGGTACATCTAGGTCAACTGACATAACAAAATGTATTGAGAAAACGTTCTGCACCCCACCTTGGTGAGAGGCGTCTGGGGTCTTAAACCCTAGCAAGCAGCTGTCTAAGATGCATACATTGGTCTCAACCTACCTGGAGCAAAGGGGAATGAAGAACACCAAAGACATATGGTAAAGATGAACCCAAGAAACAGAAAAGGCAACACAAACCAGAGGCTCCATCAGCCTGAGACCCAAAGAACTAGACAGTGCCCGGCTACCACCAGTCACTGCCCTGACAGGGAACACAACAGAGAATCCCTGATGGAGCAGGAGAACAGTGGGATGCAGAACTCAAATTCTTGTAAAAAGACCAGGCTTAACGGTCTGAGACCGGAGGGACCCTGACAGTCATTGTCCCCAGACCCTTTGATAGCCCAAAATTGGAACCATTCCCGAAGCCCACTCCACAGACAGGGATTGGCCTGGACTATAAGATAGACAATGATACTGGTGAGGAGTGAGCTTCCTGGCTCAAGAAGACTCTTGAGACTATGTGAGCAACTCCTGTCTGGTGGAGAGATGAGAAGGAAAAGGGGGACAGGAGCTGGGTGAATGGACACAGGGAACACAGGGTGGAGAGGAGGAATGTGCTGTCTCATTAAGAGGAGAGCAGCTATAAGTACACAGCAAGGTGTGTATAACTTTTTGTATGAGAGACTGACTTGATTTGTACACTTTCACCTAAAGCACAATAAATAAATAAATAATTTAGATGAGGGGGAGGTAAGACTGACCTGGGGCACTTGTTAAATAGGAAGATTACTAGGCTACTTCTCTGGAATTTCTGGTTCAGTAGGTATGGACTGGAAGCCCAGATAGTGAATTTTACAAATTCCAAGAGACTTTTACCTCCTCGGAGAATTGGGAAATCTTCTGTCTCATCCTCATTTGGTTTGCTCAACTCACTTTTGGCTTCCAGGTCCACAGGCTCCTCCCTTTGCCCTGCTTCCCCTCACTCTCAGCTTGTGAGCTGACCCCTACCTCACAGAGAAAATGCAAGTTGGCTGGCATTAACCACTCTGTCCATAAATTTTAGTTACAGCCCATCCTTTTTTTAAAAAAAATAATTTTTATTGTGCTTTAAGTGAAAGTTTACAAATCAAGTCAGTCAGTCTGTCACATATAAGCTTATATACACCTTACTCCATACTCCCACTTACTCTCCCCCTAATGAGTCAGCCCGCTCCCTCCTTCCAGTCTCCTTTTGTGATGATTTTGCCAGTTTCTAACCCTCTCTACCCTCCTATCTCCCCTCCAGACAGGAGATGCCAACACAGTCTCAAGTGTCCACCTGATACAAGTAGCTCACTCTTTGTCAGCATCTCTCTCCAACCCATTGTCCAGTCCCTTCCATGTCTGATGAGTTGTCTTCGGGAATGGCTCCTGTCCTGGGCCAACAGAAGGTTTGGGGACCATGACAGCCGGGATTCCTCTAGTCTCAGTCAGACCATTAAGTCTGGTCTTTTTATGAGAATTTGGGGTCTGCGTCCCACTGTTCTCCTCCTCCCTCAGGGGTTCTCTGTTGTGCTCCCTGTCAGGGCAGTCATCGGTTGTGGCCAGGCACCATCTAGTTCTTCTGGTCTCAGAATGATGTAAGTGTCTGGTTCATGTGGCCCTTTCTGTCTCTTGGACTCTTAGTTGTCGTGTGACCTTGGTGTTCTTCATTCTCCTTTGATCCAGGTGGGTTGAGACCAATTGATGCATCTTAGATGGCTGCTTGTTAGCATTTAAGACCCCAGACGCCACATTTCAAAGTGGGATGCAGAATGTTTTCATAATAGAATTATTTTGCCAATTGACTTAGAAGTCCCCTTAAGCCATAGTCCCCAAACCCCCGCCCTTGCTCCACTGACCTTTGAAGCATTCAGTTTATCCCGGAAACTTCTTTGCTTTTGGTCCAGTCCAGTTGAGCTGACCTTCCGAGTTATAGCCCATCTTAATCTTTGTTCTTTTACCTCTAATCTTGGAGGGAAAAGCACCTCCTCCACACTAGCTGGTCCCACCCCCTTCTTCAGCCACCTGGTCCCCCATTTCCACTATGTCTTCAACTTCTCCCACCCTCCTGGGCCCTTTTCCTCCACCCACCTTAAAATCGCTCTCCAAATGAAGAAAACCAAAGACACAAGGGAAAGATCAGTCCAAAGGACTAAAGGACCACAAGTACTATAGCCTCCACCAGACTGAGTCCAGCACAACTGGATGGTGCCTGGCTATCACCACCGACTGCTCTAACAGTGATCACAGTAGAGGGTCCCAGACAGAGCTGGAGAAAAATGGAAAACAAAATTCTAACTCACACACACACACACACACCCCAGACTTCCTGGTCTGACAGATAGTGGAGAAACCTGGAGAGTATGGCCCTCAGATCATATAGCTCAGTAATAAAGTCACTCCTGAGGTTCAGCCTTCAGCCAAAGATTAGACAGGCCCATAAAACAAAAGGAGACTAAATGGGCACTCCAGCCCTGGGGCAAGGATGAGAAGGCAGGAGGGGACAGGAAAGCTGGTAATGGGGAACCCAAGTTCGAGAAGGGGAGAGTGTTGACTTGGCGTGGGGTTGGCAACCAATGTCACAAAACAATATGTGCACTAATTGTTTAATGAGAAACTAGTTTGTTCTTAAACCTTCATGTAAAGTACAATAAAAAAAATG
Organism: Loxodonta africana; assembly: GCF_030014295.1. Taxonomy (NCBI): domain Eukaryota; kingdom Metazoa; phylum Chordata; class Mammalia; order Proboscidea; family Elephantidae; genus Loxodonta; species Loxodonta africana. Next base: position 79,578,754 of record NC_087353.1, read on the forward strand.
TAGAAATTTTCTAAAACCTCAAAAAAAAAAAAACTCCTCTCCACTCATATCCCATCTTCCTCCTCCCCTTCACCACCAAGTGTTTGGGCGGGGGGAGGGGGTCATATCTACCTATATCTCACAATGCTATCATTTAAAAAGTGATCTTTTGGTCAGTAAACATATTTTTAGACTTTTTTAATCTTTAGATAATTTTAGATTTACAGGCAAGGTGCAGAAATAGTACAGATTTCCCTCCGTATCGTGGCCTTCACATCAGAACTGTGGTAAAACAAACAAAACCCAAACCCGTTGCCATTAAGTTGATTCCGACTATGCTGACCCCATTATCACAGAGTAGAATTTCTCCATAAGGCTTTCTTGGCTATAATCTGTATGGAAACAGATCGCCAGGCCTTTCTTCCATGGTGCTGCTGGGTGGATACAAACCGTCAACTTTTAGGTTAGCAGTTGAGAGCAAATTTGTCAAAACTGAAAAATTGACATTGGTACGTTGCTATCGGCTGAACTAGAGGCTTTTCCCATATAAATGCTTTTTTAAAAATGTATTTACCTTGTAAGTATATATTTTTTACAAAAATAGTTTTACAATGCCCTGCAATCTGCTTTTCCCACTAAATACTACACCATAAATGACTCTCCGTGTTAACAATTACAGCTCCAAGTCATGATTCTTACTTTATTAAAATTTTTATTTTAACTTTTTGATAAGTAGTAGTTCAAAATTCAAAAGTTAGAAAAGGGTATTCAGCAAAAATCTCCCTCTCAGCTTTATTTCCCACTTGCCCAATCCCTTCCTCTCCCAAATTGTTGTATAGATCAAAAAAATGTTATTGGGTGAATGACTAAACCATGATTTTACTCAGTCAGTCCCCTATTACTGGATACTTAGGTTGTTTCTATTTGTTGACATTATAATGACGTTTTAACAATCTTAGGCACTCCCTTTCGGCCCAGTGGTCAGATTATTTCCTTAGGATAAATTCCTAGTAGGGTTGTTGTTGTTAGCTGCCATCCAGTTTGCCCCCAACTCATGGGGATCCCATGTGTTACAGAGTAGAACTGCTCTGTAGGGTTTCCTCGGCTGTGGTCTTCATGAAAGTAGTTGACCATGCCCTTCTTCCAAGGAACCGCTGGGTGGGTACGAACCACCAACTTTTGGATTAGCAGCTGATGTCAAACCGCTTGCACCATCAAGGTACCTGAAAGAATTTACGCTTCAGGGAATCTTGATTTTCAACTTGCTTTCTACAAAGATGATACATCACGTCCCCACACCCAGGCACACCCAGGCTATTGGATTATACCAGTTGGATGGGTCACTAGTGTTGTTGTTTTAATTTGCATTTCTTTTGTTACCAGAGAAGTTGGGTCAGATCGATTTGGTGTATGTGAACCCACAAAGTTCTTGGAAGATGAACTCAGATTGCTGACTCCTTTTCTTCACATTCCCTTACATCTGAAGTCCATCTTCCCCCACACCCCCCAAGACGCTCCAGCATAGGCTGGAGTGTGGTTTGGGGGAACTTAGGGGTCCCTCAGACCCTTTTAGTGCATCCATGAGGTCAAAACCAATTTTCATAATAATACCAAGATGTTACGTGTCTTTTTTACTCTCACTGTCTCAGGAATGCAAAGTGGAGTTTCCCAGGGCCTATATAACATGACGGCACTGGGGTTGGGATATATAACGTGTAGCCTCATAAGCATTCAATCTGATGGGCCTTGATAGCCTCATTCTGTTCCATTTCCCTCTTTCACTGAATTTTATAGACCACGTCCTCCTTTTAAAAAATATTTTGGTTGTTAGATTGAGTCTGTTTTTGTTTCAGTTCAGCTTTGTTTATAAGGAGCCCTGGTGGTGCAGTGGTTAAAGCACTCAGCAGCAGTTCGAACCCACCAGCTGCTCCCCGGAAGAAAGATGTGGCAGCCTGCTTCTGTAAAGATTTCAGCCTCGGAAACCCTGAGGCAGTTCTACCCTGTCCTATAGAGTTGTTCTGAGTCGGAATCAACTTGATGGCAACGGGTTTGTTTTTTGTTTACAGAATTCATAGTTCTAAACATCCGGTTCAAGTTTCGACAAATATAGTAAGGCAACCACCACCACCATCATAATATAGAATATTTCCATCACCCCAAAGAATTTCCTTACTCCTCTTTGCAGTCAATCCCTCCCCTGGCAACCACTAATCTATTTACTATCACTACATTTTTGCCTTTTCTAGAATTTTATATAAATGGTATCATACAGTATTTGGTCTTTTGTCTCTGGATTCTTTCATTTAGCACAACGCTTTTAAGATTTATCAATGTTGTCGTGAGTATCAGTAGTTCATTCCTTTTAATTCCATTATGTTTATTCCTTTCCCAGCTGATGAACTTATGGGTTGTTTCTAGTTTTGGGCTATTTTGAGTAAAGATGTTAAGAACATTCCAGTACAGGCTTTTCTATGAACATATGTTTTCATTTCTAGTGGGTAAATTCCTAGGAGTGGAATTGCTGAGTCATTGTACAGGTGTATGTTTAACTTTATAAGAAACTGACAACCTCTTTCCCAAAGTAGGTGTGCTATTTTGCATTCCCACCAACAGCCATATGAGCGTTCCAGTTGCTCCACATCTTTGCCAGCAACGCGCCAGTCTTTATAATTTTAGCATGCTAACAGATATGAAGTGGTATCTCGTTGTGGTTTTGACATGCATTTCCCAAATGACTAACGATGTCGAACAATTTTTCCATGTGCTTATTTGCTATTCCTATATCTTCTGTGATTAGAATTTTTAATTGAAAAATTAGGGCAATACATGCTCATAGTTTTAAGAAAATGCAAACAGCACAAAAGGAAAAGCAAACCTCTTTCATATCCCTAATAACATTATGAGGATTACAGCTGAGGAAACTGAGGCACAAGTAACTTTCCACAAGTTAAGTAGCTAGAAAGTGGTGGATCTGGGATTCAAACCTATGCAGTATGGTTCCAAGGAGCCCCGGTGATGGAGTGGGTTAAGAGCTCAGCTGCTAAGTGGAAGCTCAGCAGTTAGAACCCACCAGCCGCTCCGTGACAGAAAGATGTGGCAACGTGCTTCTGTAAACATTACGGCGTTGGAAACCCTGTGGGGCAGTTCTATTCTGTCCTGTAGGGTTGCTATGAGTCAGAACTGACACCATTGCAATGGGTTTAGTGTGGTTCCAAAGCCACACCTTTATCTGTTTTTACACAAATGATAATACAACCTGTTCTGCTTCTTACTTTTTCACAGCAAATGAACTTAGATATTGTTCCACATCAGTACTTACTCATCTCCTTTATTTGTTTTAACAATACTGCATATTCCACTGAAAGAATGAGCCATCATTTATCTGGCAAGTCTCCTATTGATGGATATTTAGGTTGTTTCCAGCCCTTTGCTGCAGTAAACCATGCTGCAGTGAATATCCTTGTACAAATCTCTCTGCATACACTTCTAAGTGTATGAATCCAGTAGTTTCCTAGAAGGGAAATTACTGAGCCAAAGGGTGTGTGCCTTTGCTAGCTCAGAGCGTGCTTGTTTCATCACATTCTCTCCAACAGTGTTAAATGTTTTCATCCTTGCCAACCCAACAGGTTGAAAAAACAGTGCTTCTTTTCTTCATTATACCTTTTTTCTAATATAAGCGAGGCTGAGTATGTTTTCATGCATTTCACTCAATTGTATTTCTTTTCAGGTGAATTAAAGTCCCACTTTTTTAAAATGCCTTGTACTATCAATCTAACGGAGCCCTGGTGGCAAAGTGGTTAACAGCTCAGTTGCTAGCCAGAAGGTCAGCAGTTCTAATCCACCTGCAGCCCCTAGAAATCCTACTGGGCAGTTCCACTCTGTCTTATAGGGTCACTATGATTTGGAATTTACTCGATGGCAATGGGTTTTGGTCCATCTCCTGATTTACCTCTTACTTCTCTGAATTTTTCCTTTTCACTTTTCTTTGCTGTCTTTTCTTCCTCCATTTTCCCTCCCCAAATGGCAGTTGCCCAAAGCTTCCTCCTCAGTTATCTTCTCAGGCTACTTTTTGCTTCTGGGACATCTTGTCCTTGCCCACAGTTTCCATTATCCCCTTTTTATTTACAATTCCTAATTTAAAATTTTTGTATAACACTTTGGGAGTTCCAGGTTCACACTTTTAATTGCCTTCTGAACATTTTTTTCTTCAACGCCCTTCAAGAACCCCTCAAAAGCCTTATGTTCAATCTGGACTAGGTTTTTCCCCCCTTCAAATCTGTTCATCTTCCCAAATGTCAGCTGGTGGCATCTGCTTCTACTCAGCTGGTCAAGCAAAAACCCTGGAAGTCATTCTGTCCTCACCTGGATCCAACTGGTTATCAAGACCTAAATGTTGAGCAGCCTTCAAAATTGGCTGCTCAATTGTGCAACAGTCATTTTGGGTAACAAATTTAAGGGACAAAGGTGTCTGTCAATAGCTCTTTCAGACCTCTGGGCTACATTCCTCTTCACTTGGCCCTCAGGAAAACTCTTTATCACTCACTTGTTGCTGTTAGGTGCCATCGAGTTGGTTCTGGCTTACAGCAACTCCATGTACAATAGAACAAAACACTGCCCGGTCTTGCACCGTCATCACAATAGCTGTTATGTTTGAGTCCATTGTTGCAGCCACTGTGTCGATCCATCTCATAAAGGGTCTTCCTCTTTTTTGACGACCCTCTACTTTACCAAGCGTGATGTCCTTCTCCAGGGACTGGTCCTGCTGATAACATGTCCAAAGTACGGGAGACAAAGTGTCACCATCCTTGCTTCTAAGGAGCATTCTGGCTGTACTTTTTCCAAGACAGATCTATTCCTTCTTCTGGTAGTCCATGGTATATTTAATATCCTTTGCCAACACCATAATTCAAAGGCATCAGTTCTACTTTGGTCTTCCTTATTCATTGTCCAGCTTTTGCACACATACGAGGGCGTTGAATATATCATGGTTTGAGTCAGTTACACCTTAGTTCTCAAAGTGACACTTTGCTTTTTAACACTTGAAAGAGGTCTTTTGCAGCAGATTTGCCCACTGCAAATCTAGTTTTGCATTATGAAATCTAGCTTTTTCAATGATACCTGGTAGCCTTTTTTACCTGAGGGTGTTTACTGATGCAATGTTTGTGGTAACAAATTGCTGGAAACAACCTTCAGGTAGCTAATGATGAAGTAAAAGAGCTGAACAAAAGATTTTGAAGGGTGGCTCAAGAAGACAATGTGAAGTATTATAATGAAATGTGTGAAAACCTGGAGCTAGAAAACCAAAAGGGAAGAACACGCTCAGCATTTCTCAAGCTAAAAGAACTGCAGAAAAAATTCAAGCCTTAAGTTGCAATATTGGAGGATTCCATGGGCAAAAAAATTGAATGACACAGGAAGCATCAAAGGAAGGTGGAAGAAACACACAGACTCACTATGTCAAAAAGAATTGGTCTATTCAACCATTTCGGGAGGTAGTGTATGATCAAGAACTGATAGTATTGAAGGAAGAAGTCTGTGCTGCACTGAACGCTTTGGCAAAAAACAAGGCTCCAGAAATTGATGAAATCCCAATTGAGATGTTTTAACAAATGGATGCAATGTTGGAAGTGCTCACTTGCCTATGCCAAGAAATTTGGAAGAAAGCTACCTGGCAAACCCACTGGAAGAGGTTCATATACATGTCCATTACAAAGAAAAATTATCCAATGAAATATGGAAATTATCAAACAATATCACTAACATCACACACAAGTGAAATTTTGCTGAAGCTAATTCAAAAGTGGTTGCAACAGTACATCGACAGAGAACTGCCAGAAATTCATACCAGATTCAGAAGAGGACATGGAACGAGAAGTATCATTGCTGATGTCAGATGGATCTTGGCTGAAAGCAGAGAATACCAAAAAGATGTTTACCTGTGTTTTATTGACTATGCAAAGGCATTCGACTGTGGAACATAACAAATACTGGGTAACACTTCGAAGAATGAGAATTCTAGAACACTTAACTGTGCTCATGCAGAACCTGTACATAGACCAAGAGACAGTCCTTCAAATAGAACAAGGGGATACTGTGTGGTTTAAAGTCAGTAAAGGTGTGCGTCAGGATTATATCCTTTCACCGTACTCATTCAGTCTGTATGTTGAGCAAATAATCTGAAAAGCTGGACTATATGAAGAAGAACATGGTATCAGAATTGGAGGAAGACTCATTTAACAACCTGCAACATGCAGATGATACAACCTTGTTTGTTCAAAGTGAAGAGGACTTGGAGTACTTACTGATGAAGATCAAAGACTATAGTCTTTAGTATGGATTATACCTCAACATTAAAAAAAAAAAAATTCTCACAACTGGTCCAATAAGCAACATCATGATAAACAAAGAAAATATTGAAGTTGTCAAGGATTTCATTTTACTTGGATCCACAATCAATGTCCGTGAAAGCAGCAGTTAAGAAATCAAATCATGTATTGCACTGGGCAAATCTGCTACAAAAGACCTCTTTAAAGTGTTAAAAAGCAAAGATTTCACTTTGAGGATCAAGCCACGGTATTTTCAATCGCCTCATATGCATGCAAAAGCTAAACTGTGAATAAAGAAGACCAAAGAAGAGTTGATACATTTGAGTTATGGTGTTGGAGAAAAATATACCATGGAATGCCAGAAGAACAAACAAACCTGTCTTGAAAGAAATACACCCAGATACTCCTTAAAAGTGAGGATGCTGAGACTTCATCTTATGTACTATGTACACATTACCAGGACATTATGCCTGGTTGAGGGTCAGCAAAAAAGAGGAAGATCCTCAATGAGATGGATGGATACAATGGCTACAACAATGCACTCAAACATAGCAACAATTGTGAGGATGGGGCAGGACCGGGCAACGATCCCTTGTACATAGGGTCACCACGAATCAGAACCAGTTCAACAGCACCTAACAACACAACAGCTAGAGCGGAGAATCTTTACATTCCCACCTGGGTGACGGCAGCCTTCAGCCTCGGCCACACAGACGTATGCAACATCTTAGAAAGGACCTGGCACTTCTGAGCTACAATCCAGCCACAGAGTGAGTCTTTCGCATGCTGCTGGCTGGAACATGGCAGGGGCTCCAAGATATTCCTGAAGATAAACCTATAAACTAGGCCAAAGATTTTGATCCTCCCATCTCTCCCAGATGCACTGTGAATATCAGGAAGACTAGATAATAATAATCATCATTAACATTTATTAATCTTTTACTATAGGCCAGATGCTAAGCTATTGTGTTACACACATCTTATTTACTCTGCACAATGGACCTGTGAGGTAGGTACTAGTTTTATTTCCATTTTACAGAAAAGGAAACTGAAGCTCTGAGAATATAAATAACTTTCTTGATTCTCCCAGGCTGACTGCAAAGTCCATTAAAAAAAAAAAATCTGTTGCCATCGAGTTGATTCTGACTCACAGTGACTCTACAGGACAGAGCAAAGCTGTCCCGTAAGGTTTCCAAGGAATGGCTGGTGGATTCAAACTGCCAACCTTTTTGGTTATGAACTGAGCTCTTAATCACTGTGTCGGCAGGGCTCCACAAAGTCCATAGGCCTTGTAGAATGATGGTAGGAGTGGTAGGAGTAGTAGCTTCAGAACCCGTCTAACTTCAGGGAGGATAATAAGAATTGAGATCAGCCCAAGACTGATCTCCATGAGGTAGAGGTCAGACAAACCTCTACTCTCCAACCTTTACCAACTCTGACACCAGCTGTCCTTCCCATGGCACTCTCTACTTCTCTTCTGGGTTTGAGAATCTGTTGCGATGGCTACACAGAGAGAATCTGTTGCGATGGCTGCACAGAACTCATAGACCGTACTTACAGTTAGGTGGTTTATTAAGGAACAGGGTACAAATTGGGATCAGGATCAACAGGCTACAACTCAGGATCAGGGTCAGGAAGCACCCAGGCAAAGTCTTGCTTCTTAGTGCACGACATCTCTCTCAACCAAGCAGGCTTCCTTTTGGCCCCCTGAGGACAAGCTTTTCTCTGCCTCTAGCAGGACAGGCTCCTCTTATCCCTGCCATCTGTCACTACTGGCTCTGACACTGGACCCCTTCGGGGTCTCTCCCTATCTTTAGTGTTATAGTCCTTGACTGTGTTACGGTTCTTTTAAGAGGTTCCTTGCTTCCTCTCCCTCTATGCTTCTTCTCTTCTTTCTCCCTTCTGCTTCTTCCTGCTGCTTCTCTTCCTGATTCTTTCTGTCTGCTAACCTCTGTGGGATGAATGGCTGCTTAAATACACAAACTTCTTGTCAATTTCAAGGCATGGCACTCCTACCATAGCAACGAACTGACCAATCCTGTCTCAGTAGGTCACGGTCACTTCATCTGCATAGTAGGCCATACTTATTGGTCTATAAGTATATTGACCAATCCCTGCAACGTGTGTAAAACGGACCCAATCACAGGGCAGGCTGCAGCCCAGGGCCAGACAAAAGGTGCCAAACCATCAAGTTTTTTACAGCTTACCCAGGAAATGTCACTCAACCTGGACGAAAGTAACAAACTCTCTGGGGTAGAAAACTAGGGAAAAGGTAGCTCCTCGAGGCTTAGGAGAAAAATTTTTCAAACAGTTTTTCCAAAGACTCAAGGCAAAAGACCACATAAAGGAACTCATTTCAGCACAGTACTTCACTGTTATTGTTGTTTTAGTTGCTGTTGAGTTGGTTCCAATTCATGGGGACCTTATGTATAACAGAACGAGAAGTTGCCTGGTCCTGCACCAACTTCATGACCATTGGTATGTTTGAATTCATTGTTGTGGCTGTCGTGTCATTCCACCTCATTGAGGGTTTCTCTGTTGTCACTGACCCTCTACTTTACTAAACATGATATCCTTCTCTAGTGATTGGTCTTTCTTAATGACATGCCCAAAGTAAGCAAGCCGAAGTGTCATCATTCTCATATCTAATTCTGGTTGAATTTCTTCTAAGATCTATCTGCTGGTTCTTCTGGCAGTCCATGATACTCCAACATAATGGCTCATATATGCAAACTCTAGCCATGGAAAAACCAGCCACAGACACCCAGCTTTCCTTTGGTCATCTGAGATTTCTTAGTACAACATCAGAGGGTCTGCCCAATTCCCAGCCCAAGGCTACTAAAGCCGTATTCAGAACATGTGGAACCAGAGATATCATTGCTGACCTCCGATGGATCCTGGCTGAAAGCAGAGAATACCAAAAATATGTTTACCTGTGTTTTATTGGCTATGCAAAGGGATTTGACTGTGTGCGTCATAACAAATTATGGATAACATTGCAAAGAATGGGAATTTCAGAACACTTAATTGTGCTCATTAGGAACCTGTACATAGATCAAGAAGCAGTCATTCGAACGGAACAAGGGGATACTGTATGGTTTAAAGTCAGGACAGGTGTGGGTCAGGATTATATCCTTTTATCATACTTATTCAATCTGTATGCTAAGCAAATAATCCAAGAAGCTGGACTATACGAAGAAGAACAGGGCATCAGGACTGGAGGATGACTCGTTAACAACCTGTGTTATGCAGATGACACAATATTGTTGCTGAAAGTTAAGAGGACTTGAAACACTTACTGATGAAGATCAAAGACCACAGCCTTCAGTATGGATTACACCTCAACATAGAGAAAATAAAAATTCTCACAAATGGAGAAAAGACTGAAGTTGTCAAGAATTTCGTCTTACTCAGATCTGCAATCGACACCCATAGAAACGGCAGTCAAGAAATCAAAAGATGCGTTACATTGGGCAAAACTGCTGCAAAAGACCTCTTTCCAGTGTTTAAAAGCAAAGATATCACCATGAAGACTAAGGTGTGCCTGACCCAAGCCATAATATTTTCAATCGCCTCATATGCATGCAAAAGCTGGACAATGAATAAGGAAGATTGAAGAAGAATTGATGCCTTCAAATTATGGTGTCGACAAAGAATATTGAATATATCACGGACTGCCAGAAGAACAAACAAATCTGCCTTGGAACAAGTACAACCAGAATGCCCCTTAGAAGCAAGGATGGTGGGACTATGTCTTACGTACTTTGGACATGTTCTCAGGAGGGATCAGTCCCTGGAGAAGGACATCATGCTTGGCAAAGTAGAGGGTCAGTAAAGTAGAGGGTCAGTAAAAAACAGGAAGATCCTCTACAAGATGGATTGACACAGTGGCTGCAACAATGGGCTCAAACATAACAACGATGATGAGGATGGCACAGGACTGGGTAGGGTTTTGTTCTGTTGTACACAGGGTTGCTATGAGTTGGAATCAACTCAATGACACCTAACAACAACAAGGTTACTCCTTAAGGAGCTCCTGGGTGGCACCAGTGGTTACGTGTGCAACTACTAACTGAAAGATCGGCGATTTGAGTCTACACAGAGGTGCCTCAGAAGAAAGGCCTGGCAATCTACTACTAAAAGGCCACAGCCTTGAACTCTATGGATCACGGTTCAACTCTGCAACACGTGGGGTAGACATAAGTCAGAATCGATTTCACAGCAACTGGTTTGGTTTTGGTTTTTTGTCAAGCTGTTCCCACTGTGAGCTGACCTGAGGGTACCAGCCCAGGTGAGGAGAGCTCCTGTCCCTCTATTCTAGGACTTATCTTGCTCCCAGACCTGCGTCAAAGCAAGTGTTTCACATTTTTTTCTGATCACAGGCTGCTGCTTCAGGCCTTGTTCTCTGAAGCTGGCTAGTGATCCTTTCAGTGAATATTTATTAAATAGTCTGTGTCAGGCACAGGGCAAGAGATGAAAACAGAACCCAGCACTGTGCCTCACACATACTTGGCTCTTTGTAAATATTTTTGGAAACAATTGGTAAGCACTGCCCCTGCTCTGTAGCCTGCAGTTTACATGGGAAGAAAGATGGGTAGACAAGGAGTTAGAACTCCAGGTGGTAAGTTTTCTGAGAAGGAGCCCTGGTGGTGCAGTGGTTAAGTGCTTGGCTGTTAACTGATAGGTCAGCGGTTCAAACCCACCAATCACTGTGAAGAAGAAAGGTGTGGCAGTCTGCTTCCATAAAGATTACAGCCTAGAAAACCCTGTGGGACAGTTCTACTCTGTCACATGGGGTCATTATGAGTTGGAATTGACTTGACAGCACACAACAAAGTTCTCTGAGAGGCAGAACACAAGAGCTTTGAAGAGAGGAGTATCTACTTGGGGGGGACTTCCCAGAGTACTTCCTGGAGGAAATGGGTTTAAGCTGAGGTCTGAAGCGTGGCTTGGTTCGCCAAGTGAAGGAGAACGAGGAAAAGGAATAATAAGGTTTATCATAACAGGAAAAGCTTCACCCCACAGATAGGAAAAAAAAAAAAAAAAAAACAGTGCCTCTCACATGCCAGAAACATTAAGGAATTTCCGAAAGATAAAGAAAAAAAAAATTTTTTTTTTTACACTGAATTTAAACCAGTGTACATTGCCAGACCTTTCTTCTGTGGCCCCCACTGGGTGAATTAGAACCTCCAACCTTTTGATTAGTAGCCAAGCTCAAACTCTTTGCACCACCCAGGGATCTCCAGATTGAGGGTAAACCAAAAACCAAGCTTCTTGTTGTTGAGTCAGTTCTGACTCATGCCGACCCCATGTGTTACAGAGTAGAACTGCTCTGTAGGATTTTCTTGGCTGTAATCTTTGCAAAAGCAGATCACCAAGGCTTCCTTTCACACTGCCACTGGGTGGGTTCCAACCGCCAACCTGTCAGTTAGCAGCTGAGCACTTAACCACTGCACAACCAGGGTTCCTTAGATTGAGGGTACCAAACCAAAACCTAACCCATTGCTGTTGAGTTAATAACTCATAGTGATCCTATAGGACAGGGCAGAACTGCCCCACAGGATTTTCAAGGCTGTAATCTTTACAGAAACAGACTGCCACATCTTTCTCCCATGGAGCAGCTGGTGCATTCAAACCACCAACGTTTAGGTTAGCAGCTGAGCACTTTAACCACTGCACCACCAGGGCTCCTTATAGATTGAGGGCCCAAAACCAAACCAAATCCATTGTCATCGAGTCGATTGTGACTCATAGAGACTCTATAGAACAGAGCAGAGCTGCTCCATAGGGTTTCCGAGGAGCAGCTGGTAGATTCGAACTGTTGATCTTTTTGGTTAGCAGATGAGCTCTTAACCACTGTGCCAGAGGGTAAAAAACACACCAAACCTTTTCCCACTGTGGAGTCAACTCCTACTCAGCTGCCAAATCATGATTTGCCCCAGGCAAGAGAAAAGCCTATTCAAGGAAGTGGAAAGGACCAGAAGAGCCCCACTGATTCCTTGCAGGCTCAGAGTATACCAGCTGGAGGCAAGATGGGCCATGGATGCAGTTTGTGGGGTCAAATCTTGATCCTGCTAAAGTGTCCACCAATGTCCCTTCAAACGAGATGTGCTCAGTTAAACGAGGTGGCCCCCAGGTCTGGCTCCCAATGAGGCCAGCTGGACTAGCCAAAGAAGGTGTCATTGCCCCAGTTAAATCTGATTTCTACAACAAACATGAAGAAAAAAAGAGACCATTTGGCACAAAGGTAAAGTTCCCACTGAATCTGCCCTGGGCTGAAGCTCGAGCCCTATCTCCACAGATTGCTGACTCTTTAATAAGGCAAAGTAAATATAAGCTTTTCCCTCCTCTCTTTGTCTGGGCCCAGAATATTTAAACAGGCTGTTTAACCCATCTTAATGCCCCGTCCTGAACAAACACAGGCCTCCTTCTGTAGGAATGAGCAAATACAGAATAATGACTGGACATATACAAAGATCTACCAAGCCGAAAAGATACTGATATTAGGAATTAGAAAAAACGTCCCCAGGCAAATCACCCTTACTGCTCAGAGAACAAAATGTAAGGGGGAAAAACGCTGCTTTGTGGTCTTAACAAAATTAGAGATTATTAAACCTCACAATTATTAATTAAAAAAAAAGTATGAGCCCGCTTACACAAAATATTCAGAAAATGCAAATGCATAGAGATGAAAGTTCATTAGCAGTTACCTGGGATGGGTGGGAGTGGGAAGTGTGTGGGGGGGGGCGGGTGGTATTGCTTAAGCAGTACAGTTTTGTGATAAAAAAATGGAAACGGATAGTAGTGACTGTTGTGCAGCTTGGTGAATGTAGTTAACGTCACTGAACTGTACACATAAAAATGATTGAAATGGTTTGGTACATATATTCATCACAATACAAAAACTTCCAAATTAAAAAAAAAAGAAAAAACCCAGAATGAAAAAAAAAAAATTCTAGAGATGAACAACATATCTACTGAGTTTAAAAAGGGAATAGAGGCAGTGAACAGAAGATTGGGTGTTGCATAAAATTGAATCAGTGAATCGGAAGACAAGATTAAAATGTTCTTCTGAAACTTAGAGAGGAATAATGAGGGGGAAAATATATTCTCTCGAGGAAGGGGTTAGAGATTCAAAGGATGGAGCCACAACAGAACAGACCAGAACAGAAAGGAGCAGAGAAGAAAGGTTCAAATAAATAACAGAAGAAATTGCTAGTGGGAGGAGAAAATACTTGAATCCATGGGGTAAAATAATTCCTTGATTATCTGGCAGAAATTGATTTTTAAAACTCCAACATCTGTATACAGCTTAGTGAAAATTTTTGAAAAAAATTCCCACAAGAACACAAATAGAAAAACCAGGTTGCCTACAAAAGACAAAGAATTAGATTTTCAGCAAACTTCTCAGATGTAGACATCATATAATATTGGAGAAACATCTACGAGGTTTTTAGTGGGAAAGGTGTGATCCATTTACACATAAGTGAAACAGATTTTTTAAAAATCCCCTGGCATTCAAGAGTTCCGAAAGGATACCAGCTGTGTGCCTTTCCAAAACAAATTTCATAAATAATTACTCTAGCCTAAGAAACAATTCCAAATAAAGATCCCAAGGGCAGGAATGACAATGAACAAAAACATTAGCAAATGAGAGATAAGCATAATTGTTGAAACATAAAAAAATGTTGAAAATAAATCTGGAAAGGAAATATAAACTATTCGTATTAATGTGGATCTAAAGTATCAGATTATTTTAATAATATCTATTGTCTATTGACATGTAACAAATTGCCCCAAAACTTAGTGCTTTAAAGCAACAATGAACACTTATTATCTCACCCAGATTCTGTGGGTCAAGAATTCAGGTGTTGCCCAGCTAGGTGGTTTTGGTTGCAGCCTCTCAAGACGTTGCTGTCTAGATGTCATCAGGGGCTGCAGTCTTCTGAAAGCTTGGCTATGGCTGGAGGAGCAGCTTTCAAATGGCTTGCTCCTATGTGTGTATCATGGATTGAATTATGTCCCCCGCCCCCCCAAAATGTGTGTATCAATTGGGCTGGGCCATGATTCCCGTATTGTGTGATTTTCCCGTATGTTGTGAATCCTGCCTCTATGATGTTAATGACGGAGGATGGGCGGCAGTTGTGTTAGTGAGGCAGGACTCAACCTACAAGATTGGATTGTGTCTTAAGGCAATCCCTTGAGATATAAAAGACAGAAGGGAGCAGAGGGACAGGGGGACCTCATACCACCAAGAAAGCAGCACCGGGAGCAGAGTGCGACATTTGGACCTGGGGTCTCTGCTCCTAAGAAGCTCTTCAATCAGGGGAAGTTTGAGGACAAGGAATCTTCCTCCAGAGCTGACAGAGAGAGAAAGCCTTCCCCTGGAGCCGACACCCTGAATTTGGACTTTTAGCCTACTTTACTGTAAGGAAATAAATTTATCTCGTTAAAGCCATCCAGTTGTGGTATCTCTGTTATAGCAGCACTAGATGACTAAGATAGTGTGTTGTTAGAAGGCCTTAGTTCCTTGCCAGATGGAACGCCTGCCTGAGTGACCTCAGGGCATGGTAGCTGTCTTCCCTCAAGCTAGTGATATAAGAGATAGTTTTTTTTTTTTTTAATGACCAAACCTCGAACATCACACTCCATCATTTCCACATATCTTATCAGTTACACACATCAGCCCTATTTATTTGGGAGAGGACGACACAAGGACATGAATACCAGGAGGCAAGAATCATCGGGGACCATCTTGGAGGCTGACCACCATAAACCCAAACTCAGCCTTAATGCTAACCCCCCTCACAAGACTAATCCTTCAAACCTAAAGCTGAGTAGGAAATGTGTGGGGGGGTGGGGTTGGGGGCGGGTAAACAATGAGGTACACCGGGACGTGGCACTGGACAAGCAAGTTGCGGCCAAACAGTGGGCAACTTTGAATGCCAGACTCAATCGTTTGGACTTGATTCTCCAGACAATCAGAATCACTGGAGGTTTCTGAGCATGGGAGCAATATGATCATATCTGTCTCAAACCCATAATTTAGTGACAGTGTGACACATTAGCTGAGGAAGGAAGAGAATGGCCCCAGAGAATTATTTAGGAGGTGACTGCAAAGATCCAAGCAAGTGTTAAGTGCCTGAACTAGTCAGTGACAATAGGAGTCAAGAGGCAGCGATACCTTCAAGAGACATTTCCAAGGGAGAGTCAAACAGAAACCAAAGCAAAAACTGAGTGTTGATTCTCATCTCAAGCCTCTTCCGTTCCTTACCCCTAACCCTAGCCCTAATCCAAATTCCAGGTGGTAAGGGACAGAAACCCAATTCAAATCAGCATGTACTTAAAAGGGAATATATTGTTTTATGTAACCGAAAAGTCCAGAACTAGATCACGCAGGCTTCACGCATGTCTTGATCCAGGGGCTCAAATGATCTCATTAGGGCTGCATTTGTCTCTCTCAGTCCGTCAGAAAGGGTTCTCTCAATTCTGGTGGGCAAGGTGGCCTCAAGCAGCCCAAGACTCATATCCTAACAGCTCAGTAATCCCAGAAAAAAAGAGGAAATCTCTAGCACCCAAACGTTGGGGAGAAGTCTGATTGCCCAAAGTTGTTTCAAATATCTGTTCTGAAAACAATCACCATAGCCAGGGTGGTAGGACACTATCATCTGCCCTGCCTCTGTGCATAATGCATTGTTTTTCACCATATAAATGATATCAAACTATACGTGTACTGGTTTTAAAATATGTCAGCAAATTCTTTGACACTTCTTCCTTCAAAACATACACCCTAAATCCTCTTCCTTTAAATGTGGGCCAAACTTAGTGACTCATTTCTAGTAAACAGAATATGGCAGAGTGATGGTGTCAGATCATAAAAGACGTGACTCCTTCTGCCTTACTCTCTCTTGGAATCCTTGTTCAGAAGGTAGCTAGTTGCCATGTCAGGAAGATACTCAAGCAGGCCCATGGAAAGGGCCACATGGCAAAGAACACAGGCCTCCCACAAACGATCAGCACCGACTTGGCAGCCATACGAATGGATCATCTTAGAAATTGCTCCTCTAGCTCCAGTCAAGTCATCAGATGTTTGGGCCACCAATCCAACATCTCAACTGTAACTTCATGAGATGCCCTCCAGCTAAGCTACTTCTGAGTTCAGGACTCAGAGAAATATGAGGATAATAAATGTTTATTGTTGTTTAAGCCACTAAATTTGGGGGTAATTTCTAACATGCCTATAGATAACTTATACACATCACGCTCTTTCATTCATTGTTATATTTTTAGCTCTAGCCATATTGACACATATGTTGTTCGCTGCCCTCAAATTGGCCTCCAACTCATGGTGGCCCCTGACTTACAGTGGCTCCATGCACAATGAAAGAAAAGCTACCCAGTCCACCACCATCCCCATTATTGGTTTCGATTCGGACCATTGTGATCCATAGGGTTTTCATCACCTGATTTTCGGAAGTAGATTGTCAGATCTTTCTTCCTAGTTCATCTCGGTCTGGAAGCTCCAATGAAACCTGTTCAGCATCACAGCGACATGAAAGCCATCAATGACAAACGGGTGCTGGCTGTACATGAAGTACCTTGGCCAGGAATCGAACTCAGGTCTCCGCATGGAAGGCAAAAATTCTACCACTAAACCAGCACTGTCTTCATTGATTTATATACTGAGAAACCAGACCCAGTGCCGTCGATATATGATTTACATAGATCTTGTTTGTTTATTTTAACTGCTACAAACCACATTTGATTAATCGTCCCCTTATTGCTAGTCTATTACAAACCATGCCACAACAAACTTGTGTGTGCTTCCTTCTGCACATGTGCAAAGATTCCCATGTGTGAAGGATGCACATGGCTGCATCTTAGGCAACACACAGTAGGTTTTCCAGAGCGTGCCAACCGCATAGTGCCAACTCATTCTGCAAGATCGATATCACAAGATAGTCTCCCATCAGGATTGTTTTCAGAGTACCATTTCCCCCATATCCCTGTTAGCATTCATATTGTCAGACTTGCAAAGTTTTTGCAACTCAGAAGAATGAGAAGACTCTCGTTGCTTTAATTTGCATTTCCCTGATAACTAGTGAACATCCCCATTCAGACACTCGCACCACCTGGCCATCGTCTCCTGGGATTCAGGAAGCACACTTGGGGTCAGAGCCCTCACATACTGGAGATAAAGCTATCAGGTCACCGCTGGGGATCCTGATCTCCCAAGAGGTTTTCCATGATCCTCTATGGAAACAGCCCCTAGGGAAAACTCCGTTCTCGGTCAACCGCTTGATAGAATACCTGGAAACGCCTGGTTGGTCAGCTCTTTCCAGGAAGTACGCAGACTCCAGACTGCAGTCTGGATTCACCAAGTTCCAGGACTGGAGGCTGGCTCCATTTCCTCCCTCCCCCTCAGGAAATGTGGCAGCTGGAGGCAAGGGGCAACAGCCAGCCAGGTGCGCTGGGCAGAGTACAGAATCTTCTGGAAAAAGCACCCAAGAATTCTGCCCTCTGGAGGGTGGCCCAATGGGGCAAATGGGAGTAGGGAAGGAGAAGACCTCAGCAAACTTCCCAGTCTGAGCTTCAGGCACCAGACGGGCCAGCATGTCCCTGCCATGCCCTGAGACAGATCAGTGGCACACAGGAACTGTGCCTGGCTTTGAATTTCCCTCTGAGCTGGGCTGCGCTCACAGACCCCTAGAACTAACTCAGGCCACAAGCAGGGCCTGTCTACTCTCAGCCTGAATCACACAACACCAGCTGGCATCCAGCCATGCAGTATGACGCGCTCTTTATCAAAGTTTAGTTATCTACAAAGCACCTTCATAATTTTTGTCCTAGCTGCATGCCACTAGAGAATTATTTAACATCTTAAAACATCTACTGATATGAGTCAAAATCGACTAATCGGCACACAACACCACCACTGATCTTTTAAATTTAGTTATATGAATTGCAAAACAGAGTCTCTACATGGCACAAACAGTTATGTGCTCGACTACTAGCCCAAGGGTTGGCAGTTCAAACCCACCCAGAGGCGCCTCAGAAGACAAGCCTGGTGATCTGCTTCCGAAAAGCCACAGCCTTGAAAGCCCTATGGAACAGTCCTACTCTGGCACACATGGGGTCGCCATGGGTCAGAGTCAACTCAAAGGCAATCAACAAGAGCAACTGTAAAAGAAAACTTTATAACTCTACCAAGCATCAGTTGCCAAAAATAAAAGGCAATTGTAGAATATAATAAAAATAAACACATTGCTTAGGGGGCACCAACTGGCTGTTAAGGGTGATGGAAAAAGTTACAAATGGATAGTGGCAATGACTGCACAAAATGATAAACATATTTAATGTCGCTGAATTGTACATGTAAAAAATGGTGAAACTACACTTTTTGTTATATATGTTTTCACCACAAAAATAATAATAATAATAAGGAATGTTAGTAAGCGCTATTAGAGACCTGCTGTCTTTGTTAAAAAAAGAACCTAGCAAAAGTAAACCCGTAGCCGTTGAGTCAATTCCGACTCATAGCGACCCTATAGGTTGCTATATGCCTCATAGGGTTCCAAGGAGCGGCTGGTGCATTCATAACTGTGACCTTTTTGTTAGCAGCCGAGCTCTTAACCACTGCGCCACCAGGGCAAAAGTAGGCAGGTGTTAAATACCACTAGTACCAAGGTGATACTTTATAATTCGATATTATTCAATGTCTGTAACTCACGATGTGAAAGGGACCACTAACTTTTCACCAAAATTCATCCTTACCTTCCATAGTAATAGAATAGTGGCTGGTCTAGCAGGGACCTCATTTCTCAGTCCTCCTTGTGGTTTAGTGTAGTCTGGGTTCCCCTGAGTAGGATGTGAGTAGAAGTGGTGTGTACCACTTCCAAATAAACTGAATACAACTGTATAACCAACACTCAGAACAATAAAGAGAACAGCACCAGCGCCCCCTCCAGAAGTTCCTCCTTATGAGCCCTTTCAGTCATTAACATCCCCACCACCACCAAGGTCAACCACCATCCTGACTTCTAACAGTATGTATTAGGAAGAATAGCTAATATTGTAACAACATATATCTATCCTGGCCTTCAAAGGCCTCCAAAAGCTGACCACAGCTTTTATCTCTAACTCTGTCTTTTATTCATTTCCAAGTCACACAGTTCACTGCATCTATTCCTCACTCTCCTTACTCAATACCACTTCTTTTCCCACCAGGAATGCGAAAAACAATCCAATAGAGTGTTGAATTCTATATCCAGTTGGAATATTGTTAATGTAGAAAGAGAACTCAAATATAGAAGAAGTCACATATTAGGACACTATGACTTGTTCTGAAAAAAATCAACTTGAAGACATAATGTAGCCAACTGGAAGATGAACCAAAATGAAAAATGAATGCATGGAAAATGTCTGGTGTGAAAGAACAGTACCTCAATAAACATAGAACTAAGTCTGAATAGAATTAAGATAAGGACTTAATAATTATAGATACAAAAAAAGAGTGTGCTGTAATCACTATAAATATTGAAAGAAATATCTTCATGATAATTAATTATACTCAACTCAGAACACCACTTGCAGGATATGTCAAACAAAATACATAATATTGTTTATATATAAAGAGCTCTTACAAATCAATGAGAAAAGTAGAAGCTAATGAGGATAAAGACTGTCAAAGACATGACCAGCCAATTCCAGAAGAAGAAAGAAATGATAACCAAAAAATATAACAAAAGTTGCTCAACCTTACTAAAGATTAAATATATTCAAGTTAAAATAAAAAATGTTTTCTGTTAATTCTCACCTATACCTGACGAAACTAACTCATAGTGACCCCACAGATAGGGTTTCCAAGGGTATAAATCTCCATGAAAGCAGATGGCCACATCTTTCTCCTGCAGAGCCACTGGTGTTTTCAAACAGCCCACCTTTCAGTCAACAGTTGATTGCTTTAACCACTGTACCACCAGGGCTCCCTAATTTTCACCTATACGATTGGCAAAGCATAAAATTTCATTTCCTACCCAGTGTTTTAGAGAGCGTAGAGGAGGAGGCACACTGCGGTGCAATGGATCCCTGTTATATGGACTTCTTAGGCATGGTTTTGTAACTCCCTCTAAAAGATTGGGTGCGACCGTGCATATAAAGTATATGGAACCCTAATGAGAGGATTGGTCAGTTTTGCTAACCTGCTGGGCTTAAGATGAACCATCCCAGGGGCAGAAAGGGAGGATGTCACTATCACCAAGAAAAAAGATGGAAGCAGAGCACGTCCTTTGGACCTGGGATCCAAATGCTGAGCATGTCCTAGACCCAGGAGACAGAACACTGAAAATGGTTCAATATTGCAAGAAGCATCAGCAAGCACAGCAGAGAACTGGCAGCAACAGAACAAGAACCAGCAGCAGAATGGTGCAGTGGTTGGGATACAGGGGTTAGGATTTACAACACATATTTTTTGGAGGACAAAATTCAATCCATAACAAACCCCATGCTACTTGTCACTTCCACCAGCTCACCTTGTTCTGAATTACTGCTGCTCAGGCCTTTGGAGTCATCTCAGGCTATCTGTTTTGTGGACCCCACACCATTCCCAGCACGGACACAAGCTTTCCCTTATCTCACTTTCAGAGTGTAATGAATGCTGGGCTGTGGTGTTGAACCAAACTTGTCTGAATGGTTGGGAAAAAAAGAAATAAAGCACAAAAGTTGACTGATTAAAAAAAAAAAAAAACCATTGCCGTTGAATTGATTCCAACTTCTAGTGACCCCCTAGGACAGAGTAGAACTGCCTCATAGGGTTTCCAAGGAGCACCTGGTGGATTCAAACTGCCAACCTTTTGGTTAGCAGCTGTAGCTCTTAACCGCTATGCCACCAGGGTTTCCGACTGATAAAGAGCCAATAGTCTTTGTAACTTTGGTGAAGGGTAAGAATAAAGATTTAAAAAGTTGACTGACATTGCTCCTGAGACCACGAGCTCAAACCCAACCCGAGGAACTTTCTACTTCCCAACAGGTTTCCACTGTGTTCAACCACATTCAAGAGGGTCTCCAGCCCTCTCTCTTGAATAGAAGACATTTTCTTTTCCTACAGTGCACAGTCCTCCAAACGTTTAAATTTTTTAATGATAACGTTTTGTTTTATAATCAGAAACACAGTCACAAGAAAACTATATATATATATATACAAATTTTTTTATATATATATATAAAATCTTTCCAGAATTAAAGGTGAATCCAAATAACAAATATAGTTACCCAGAACAGGCAGTTCAGTTAAGGAACACTCCTTCTAGAGTACAGCTTGTTCCTGTCTGGGTGTGCCACATGTTACAAGCACCCAATAAATGTTTTTGAATGAACACATTAATGTCGACCCTGCCCCCCCCATCACCTTATAAGATAAAGTCCAACCTCGTTTGAATGGATTCCAAGCCTTCACGTCCTGGCCTTAAACCCATCACTTCACTCTATTCATGCTGCTCTATTCACTGGGCTTTTGCCTACACTATCTTATCCTTCCTTCCTGCCCCAGATCAAGTCTCACTTCCACTGTGAAATCTTCCTTACAGTTGGTGATCAATAAATATCTACTGATTGTTGAATTCATTATACTTTTCCCGAGTTCATCTAATCATCAATTTTGTCTTAGGCTAGGCTCCCCGGAAGCAAATCTGAAGATCTGAGGCAGGATTAATATGAAAGTGATTTCTTAGGGTGGGTTCCCAGGGCAAACACGTCCAAAACTCAAAACAAACTCATAGCTGTTGGGTCAATTCTAACTCATAGCAACCCTATAGGAAAGAGTAGAACTGTCCCATAGAGTTTCCAAGGAGTGCCTGGTGGATTTGAACTGCCAACATTTTGGTTAGCAGCCATAGCTCTTAACCACTGCGCCACCAGGGTTTCCAGGGGTAGAGGAGTGGAATAATAGGGTGGGAAAGGGAATGCGGTCAAGCAAGGCTGTATTATCAAGTAAAGTCACACAGAGGGTAATTGTGGCTCGAGCCCCCCAGGGGGCTTTGAGGACAGAGTGGGTTACCCCTCAGAGTTGTCCCATTAGGGCAAAAGAGCTGAAGTGTTTATACCCCTGCACCTCAACCTGTTACTTAAGGTCTACCCCTGAGGCAGGAAAACCTTTAGGCATTTCTAGCTCTCTTGGGCTTGCTGGAAAAGCAGGTTCTGGCAGCCTGAGGCAGCTCTTTGAAATAGAATTGAAGGTCCTGGTGTTGGAACTGAAAACACACAGGAGTCCTGGGAGTCCGTGTGCACAAAAATGGCGAGATAATAAAAAAGGGTGTGGGAGAGCTGACAGCATCTACATATTCTTTCAACATCAACAGACATTTATTGAGCACCTACTGCATCATTGATACTACGTGGAAATTTTGAGACATAGGTTTGCAGTCGTGATATCTTGTAGGGGTGATGACCACAATCACACATGAGTTAAGTACTGTCCAGGATGAAAACTGCAATAAACCTAGGAAGGCAGGAACCCACAGAAGAAACGGACAAACTCTGCCCAAGCGATTCAGGGACGTGATGTAGGATCTTAAAGAATGAGTAAGGGGAAGGGATATTCCTAGCAAAAGGAACAGCATGTGCAGAGGCAGAGGAACAAAAGTACACATTTGTTTGGAAATGGGGAGTAGTTTGCTGTGGCTGGAACACAGGGTGTCGGGGAAAGGACGAGAGCTGGGAGCTGAGGTTATAAAGAGAAACTGGGGTGCGGTAGGGAAGAGCCTTTTATGCCCTGCTAAGGAGACAGTAAAATTTTAAGATGCATCTGGCCAGGGCTAAAAGGAATCCTGGTGGCACAGTGGTTAAAGTGCTCAGTTGCCTACCTAAAGGTCCGGTTCAAACCCACCAGCCACATAGCAGGAGAAAGATGTGGCAACCTGTTTGGTAAAGATTTACAGACTTGCAAACTCTCTGGGGCAGTTCTACTCTGTCCTATGGTGTCGCTATGAGTCTGGGTCCACTCGAAGGCAATGGGTTTTTGGCCATGATTAGTGAGGTGTTTTGGGAGGAAGATGGCCCTATAAAACCCGACCTGGATGCCTGTTCTGCCAGCCCAGCATCCAGGGCCCCCAGCAGAGCATTCTGCTGCTTTAAACCCAGTTGCCGTCGAGTCAATTGTGACTCACAGTGACTTTAGCCACGATGATTGGTGCAGGAAGAGGCACGTGGCCAAGTCAGACCAATGAGAGTGGGGTCGGGGGCTTTCCTTGTAGCTGATGGGAAAGAGGTTTGCTAGGGCTGCACAGCGAGTGGAATACACTCCTGGAGCTGCCTGAGGTTGGCACAAAGAAAAGAGCCAGGAGATGGAGACATAGAGAAGGGTTTCCGAGGACATCAGCTCAGCACCCGGATGCACCCAGATGTGTCGGTTAGGAATATCAGTAAATTTCCTTTTTCTGGCTTAAACCTATTTCAGTTGGGTTTTTGTCACCTTAACATGAAAAGCCTCCACTAATATAGAACGTATTTATCAAAACTGGACTATGAATCAAACACCTATGCTCATCTAAAGACTTCACCAAAGGAGTAAAAAGACCACCTACAGACTGGGAAAGAATTTTCAGCTATGGCATCTCAGACCAGCGCCTGATCTCTAAAATCTACATGATTCTGTCAAAACTCAACCACAAAAAGACAAACAACCCAATCAAGAAGTGGGCAAAGGATATGAACACACATTTCACTAAAGAAGATATTCAGGCAGCCAACAGATACATGAGAAAATGCTCTCGATCATTAGCCATTAGAGAAATGCAAATTAAAACTACGATGAGATTCCATCTCACACCAACAAGGCTGGCATTAATCCAAAAAACACAAAATAATAAATGTTGGAGAGGCTGCGGAGAGATTGGAACTCTTATACACTGCTGGTGGGAATGTAAAATGGTACAACCACTTTGGAAATCTATCTGGCGTTATCTTAAACAGTTAGAAATAGAACTACCATACAACCCAGAAATCCCACTCCTCGGAATATACCCTAGAGATACAAGAGCCTTCACACAAACAGATATATGCACACCCATGTTTATTGCAGCTCTGTTTACAATAGCAAAAAGCTGGAAGCAACCGAGGTGTCCATCAACGGATGAATGGGTAAATAAATTGTGGTATATTCACACAATGGAATACTACGCATCGATAAAGAACAGTGACGAATCTGTGAAACATTTCATAACATGGAGGAACCTGGAAGGCATTATGCTGAGCGAAATTAGTCAGAGGCAAAAGGACAAATATTATATAAGACCACTATTATAAGATCTTGAGAAATAGTAAAAGCTGAGAAGAACACATACTTTTGTGGTTATGAAGGAGGGAGGGAGGGAGGGAGGGAGAGGGTTTTTTATTGATTAATCAGTAGATAAGAACTGCTTTAGGTGAAGGGAAAGACAACACTCAATACATGGAAGGTCAGCTCAATTGGACTGGATCAAAAGCAAAGAAGTTTCCAGGATAAAATGAATGCTTCAAAGGTCAGCGGAGCAAGGGCGGGGTTCTGGGGAACATGGTTTGAGGGGACTTCTAAGTCAATTGGCAAAATAATTCTATTATGAAAACATTCTGCATCCCACTTTGAAATGTGGCATCTGGGGTCTTAAATGCTAACAAGCGGCCATCTAAGATGCATCAATTGGTCTCAACCCACCTGGAGCAAAGGAAAATGAAGAACACCAAGGTCACACGACAACTAAGAGCCCAAGAGACAGAAAGGGCCGCATGAACCAGAGACCTACATTATCCTGAGACCAGAAAAACTAGTTGGTGCCTGGCCACAATCGATGACTGCCCTGACAGGGAGCACAACAGAGAACCCCTGAGGGAGCAGGAGATCAGTGGGATGCAGACCCCAAATTCTCATATAAAGACCATACTTAATGGTCTGACTGAGACTAGAGGAATCCCAGCGGCCATGGTCCCCAGACCTTCTGTCGGCACAGGACAGGAACCATCCCCGAAGACAACTCATCAGACATGAAAGGGACTGGTCAGCAGGTGGGAGAGAGATGCTGATGAAGAGTGAGCTAATTATATCAGGTGGACACTTGAGATTGTGTTGGCAACTCTTGTCTGGAGGGGGGATGGGAGGAAAATGAGAGAGGGAAGCTGGCAAAATTGTCACGAAAGGAGAGACTGAAAGGGTTGACTCAAGAGGGGGAGAGCAAGTGGGAGTACGGAGTAAGATGTATGTAAACTTATATGTGACAGACTGATTGGATTTGTAAACGTTCACTTGAAGCTTAATAAAAGTTAATAAAAAAAAAAACTGGACTATGACTAATGGACGACAACTACCATGGCCTCCACCCGTCTTAAAAGAAAAAAAAAAAATGGACGACAACTACCATGGCCTCCACCCGTCTTAGTCCAGTACAATTAGATGGTGCCCAGCTACCACCACGGACTGCTCTGGCAGGGATCACAATAGATGGTCCTGGACAGAGCTGGAGAGAAATGTAGAATAAGATTCTAACTCATAAAAAAAAAGGACCAGACTTACTGGCCTGACAGAGACTGAAGAAACCCCCAGAGTATGGCCCTGGCACACCCTTTTAGCTCAGTAATGAAGTCACTCCTGAGGGCCATCCTTCACCCAAAGATGAGACAGGTCCACAAAACAAAATGAGACTAAAGGGGCACACCAGCCCAGGGCCAAGGACTAGAAGGCAGGAGCAGACAGGAAAGCTGGTAATAGGGAACCCAAGGTCGAGAAGGGAGAGTGTTGACATGTCATGGGGTTGTTAACCAATGTCATAAAACAATACGTGTACTAACTGTTTAATGAGAAGCTAGTTTGTTCTGTAAACCTTCGTCTATAGTACAATTAAAAAAAACTAAACTATGAACAAGAAAAAAGCTCTTCCAGATACGCAACAAAAAGAACTTCATAATAGAGATGAAAACTACATCTACATTGATCTTGAAAAAGCCCTCAACATCATGCCACAAAACTCTGAAAAATAGAACATCCAGCACAATACACATGTCCAGCCCCTGAGCTCCATATAAAAGAAATTAATTGTGAAGAGACCTGATAATGTGCCTGGGCTGGCTGGGGAGAGGGCTAGAAGCACAGACAGGCTTTGGAAGAACAGGAAATGTGTCATTCAGGAAGAGAAAGCCTCGACAAAGTAGGGAGTGTCCCCCTACACCGTATCTCACCTGAGGAGGGGCTGGGCACACGCTAGGGACTTCAGGAGCATAACTCAGCCTACAGGACCCTAACTGCTCCCAGAATTCACATGGAGCGTATGGTTTCCTAAATACAGAGTGCTCCATTCCGATGACTCCGTTTTAAGTCGGTTCTGATGTAAGTAGAATACCTCATCTTTTTTTTTTTTAGTTTTCATTATCATTGTCTTTTAGTGTCAGTATCTTTATGAATTCGATCTTTATTTGTCTTTGGGGGTTTGAAACATTACATATAAACTTACACATATTTTTTAATCCATACATAAAACCAAAAAACAAACCTGTCGCCGTCGAGTCAATTGTGATTCATAGTGACCCTATAGGAGAGAGTAGAACTGCCCCACAGGGTTTCCAAGGAGCAACTGGTGTATTTGAACTGCCAACCTTTTGGTTAGCAGCTGAGCTCTTAATCACTGTGCCACTAGGGCCCCTCATACATACATACATATATACATAAATATGTCATAAGTTGGGGACTACCTGTAAAGAGGATTTTGCCATCCAAGCACCCATAAAGCCACCAACTGTTTTTGGAGAATGCTGCCAAGGTGGTATTCAAAGGAAAATATCTAGCCTTAAATGCTTTTATTAATAAACAAGAAATACTAAAATAAGTGAACTATGCATTCAACTCAAGAAATAAATTGATGAAATAAATCAAAA
This sequence comes from Loxodonta africana, assembly GCF_030014295.1. Classification (NCBI taxonomy): domain Eukaryota; kingdom Metazoa; phylum Chordata; class Mammalia; order Proboscidea; family Elephantidae; genus Loxodonta; species Loxodonta africana. Next base: position 79,605,954 of record NC_087353.1, read on the forward strand.
GAAAGCAGAAGGAGAAAATGTATAAAATTGCAAACAGATTGATGGATGAGAAAGTTTTAAAAAAGGCAGAATAGATAAATAAAGCCAAGAGCTGTTTATTGGAAAAGACTAGCCAATAAAGCTATATTTAGATAAATAGATAGATGCTATCAAGTTGACTCTAACTCTTGATGACCTATGTACAGGTACTCTGAGATTTACAACGTATTTGAGTTATGACGAACAGCACTTAAGACCGTGTCAGTATACCTGGAACATTGCATCTTCCTGGGAGGAAGATATGAGAAAATACATGCAGGGGATATGGAAAAAATTGCTGGGTTATGTGAACACGCTCCAAGCATTTCATCAGGATAATATGATGGAAGAGACTGCAGGAAAATCGTCCATATGGCAAGAACACCGAATTTAGAACTTATCTTCAATGTGGAATAGCTCATAATAGATCATGAACAAAGGGAATTGACAGATCAGGACTTGATGGATTTTGAAGATGAAAGAAATGCTGAAGAATGAAATAATAAGGGAGAGGAAGGAGAGAAGTTGTCAAAAAAGAATTTTACAGTGAAAGGATTAGCTGGAGTTTTTTCTAAACTAAATCAGGGGCTTCAGTTGCTTGAAAACATGGACCCAAACTCCGATAGCTTTGCTAAAATCGATAAGCAGATTAGGGAGGCAGTGAGATGTTACTGTGAAATACATGAAGAAAAAAAGAAAAGGACCATACAGACAATTCTCACTAATTTTCTCACTAGAAACACCATCCCCGTTCCCAGGGATAATCCGGATGATCCAGAACCTTCCATAAGTGGAGTTATTACTGAAACTGACAAAATTTTGACATCATCCAACTCTTCTTTGTCATCAGGGTAAATTTTTACAATTTGTGTATTTTTTATGTACTAAAAAAATCTGTAAATTTATATGTAATATTTCCAACCCCCCAAAATAAATAAGGATCAGATTTATAAAGATACTGATAATAAAAGGTTATAATAATGAAAACTAAAAAAAAAAAAAAGAGTTATTCTACTTATGTCAGAATAGACGGATTTGTTGGAACAGAACCCCGTCGGAAGTTGGGACTACCTGTACAACAAAATGAAACATTGCCCAGTCCTGTGTCATCATCATGATCACCAGCACATTCAAGTCCATCATTGCAGGTACTATGCCAATCTATCTCACCAAGGGTCTCCCTAGCCCTTGCTGGCCCTTTACGTCACCAAACATGAAGTCCTCCTCCAGCTATTGATCCCTCCTGATAATGTCTCTGAAGCAAGTGAGTCAGACAGTGTTCTATTGCGACCCATAAGGTTTTCATTGGCTAATTTTCAGAGGCAGATCACCAGGCCTTTCTTCCTGGTCTGTCATATATATGTGTGTTCATAAACTCCCCCTTTCTTTCCAGCCCATTTTTAAAAGTCCTGTATTTATGTATTTTTCATCTAATTTTTTTCCTCCTTCATTACAAAGAAGCCTTTCTTGCTGAAGAAAAAATTAATATTAATAATATGTTGTTATAGTAATGTGATAAAAAAATGTGATAGTTAATATAATTTTTATAATCAACCTAATAAGGAAGTGCTAAGAGAAAAGAGGATGGGAGTAATGAGCTCTGTAGAATCGGATCAAAGGAGGAGCTTGGAGGGGATTTTGAGGAGAGAGACACAGGTGCCTGTCAGGTGGTGGGGGAGCAAGTCAGGTGGGAGAGGAGCCAAGTAAATAGGCCTCAGCAGCGTAATTAAAATCCCTGTCCTGCCTTCTCAGATTATTGCACAAGATGGAAGGAAAGAGTGGCATAGTCTTTCCCAATTCCTTTTGACCGCCATAATGTGCTTCTGGAACGTGAACCTGAAGCTGCTCCAGGACCAGCCTTGTGAGCCTTCAAGTACATTTACATTACAGTTGAGGCAAAATAAAGAGGAGGAATACAAACAGAGCTCTAGGAAAGAGAAGAGATATAAGCAGCGATGGAGAAGCGTTTAGCATCATTTTTAAAGAGCACTTATCTTATGTCATTAACTGGAAAACGTAGATGAAAAAAGATTAAGATCAATTAAATCTGCAAAATGTCACAATGAATTTGGAGAGAACAGTTATCTTTACAATATAGAGTCTTCTCATCTAGGAATGCGTCTTATCACATGTTGAAGTTTCTCTTTAGGTCCTTCTGTATAGTCCTTTGGAAGGGTCTTGCACAGCTTTTGGTAAGCTGATTCCTGGGATAGCTTTGGATTTTCTAGCCTGGATAATTGAGTGGATGGAGGAATCATTCACAATAGCAACCAAAACTACAAAGTACTTAGGAGTTAGTGCATTAGAATAGTCAAGATAATTTTGGATATCAGATATAATGGGAGCAATGTTGGTGGGCAGGGAACTTAGCATATCAAATACCAAAATATACTATAAATCTACAATCATTCCTTCGGTGTCATGTATTCATTCATTTAGTGGTACATCCATATGACGGAACACTACTCAGCAATAAGAGGGAGCTAACTATTTTTTTTTTAACTACTGACCATGCGACAACTTGGATGAATTGCAAAGACACTATGAAAGAAGAGTGAAAGAGTCAGTCTCAAAGGTTACATACTATGTGATTCCACTTACATGACATTCTGGAAAAGACAGAACTACGTTGATAGAGAACAGAGCAGTGATTGTAGGGTTATGGATGGCAGGGGGTGTGACTACGAAGGTGGAGCAGGAAGGAAGTTTTGGGGTGATGGAATTGTTCTACATCCTGGTTGTGAAAGGGGTTATGCAAATATATACATGTATTAAAATTCATACAACCGTAGAATAAAAGAAGTCATTTCAACTGTAGGCTAATTTTTAAAATAAAATAAACAAAGCAGTGTAGTTGTAGTCTAGTATTCCACAAATAGATGAATGGAACCAGACATGTCTATATCCGTAAGTGTATCAGAATATAAAATGGCTTTTCAATTCAGAGGTGAAATTCTTAAAAATTTTGGGGGTATTTGACTTTTTGTTTAGAAAAAAAAAAAAAAAGATCAAATCTTCACGTGTTTTAAAAGACTGGTCAGGTTAGACTTTTTTTTTTTTCCTTAAAAATAAATAAATAAAAACATGGAAGAACCAGAAAAAAAAATGGAGGGGAAAATTCTTATGATGGTGAGAAGCGAGGGGAGAAGAAAGCCTTGCAAAAGCTGGCAGGAAATCCAGGCATCGGAAAGGAAAAAGAGCGCTAGATTTGATGAGATAAAAATTCAGGCTGATATATGGTAAAAGATATCATAAACAAGTAATTAAAAGATAAGTTGCAAAATGGGAAAAATATTTGTCATAGAATTCTGGAGGCCCCTTCATCTAATTCCTGAAACTGTCTGACCCCTGGAGGCTTCTGAGTTTTCATCCTGTGGTATGTCTCTTCCCTTTCAAGTCCTTATCTTTGCTACTCAAGCTTTTAATATGAGAGACAGGAGAGTTCATGACAATTAAGGGTGAAAACTACAGACATAGCATGTAGATGACAAAGAGATACCTCCGCTGATTGCTATGACGTCAGGCTTTTCACCCACAACCATTAAGTCCATGAAGTGGGGCTGTCTTACTGGGCCTCAATTTCTCCAGTGTTGTTGTTGTTAATTGCCATCCAGTTGATTCCGACTTATGGCGACCCCATGTATGCAGAGTAGAACTGCTCCCTAGGGTTTTCAAGGCTGTGACCTTTTGAAGACAGATTGCCAGGCCTAGCTTCTGTTTCTGTCTTTCTTTCTTTTTTAAATTGTACTTTAGATGAAGGCTTACAGAGCAAACTAGCTTCTCATTAAACAGCTTGTACACATATTGTTCTATGACATTGGTTAGCAAACCCACTACGTGTTAACACTCTACCTTCTCAAACTTGAGTTCCCTATTACCAGCTTTCCTGTCCCTTTTTGCCTCCTAATCCTTGCCCAAGGGCTGGTGTGCCCCTTGAGTCTCATTTTGTTTTATGGGACCCAGCCTATCTTTTGAGGCACCTCTGGGTAGGTTTGAATCTCCAAACCTTTGGCTAGTAGTTGAGCTCTTAACCATTTGCATCACCCAGGGACTCCTCTCTCTGTCTGTAAATGAGGCTAATGGTGGAACCTCCCCATTAGAGTGCTTAACCTGGTGCCTGGCAGAGAGTAACAGCTAAAGAAATGTTAGCCATTGATAACGATGGGTGATCAGTTTGTGGATGGTGGTGGTGGTCTGGTGGGAGTTGATTTTCTTCTGTATAAATTTCTGTGTTTTCCAAATATTATACAATGTTTAGGTCTTACTATTATAATAAAGAAAACGTTATTTAAAGTGTTTTTGTTTTTTTTTAAGAGGTGACTCAGAAATTTAAATAAATCTTTGGAGGAGAGAGCAAAGAAGGATAAAATCAGGATGTTTGGGCTAGTCCTTAATCTTTGACAGTGACGTTCCCTCCCCCTACTTCCATAACCAGAGTGGATACAAGGATGACTGGCATCAGCCCTACCCTGGCTCACTATCTAATGGAGGCAGATGGACAGGAAGCTAAATACAGCACAGGGTGATCAATGTCAGGTGAGCACAGAACATTACGGCAGGTGCTAATTCTGACATGAGTTTCTAAAGCAGGTCTTCCAGAGGTGACATTTGAGTCAAATCTTGAAGGGTGAGGAGGCATTCACTAGGTGTCGGGGGTGAGGGCCCAGGAAGAGGGAATAGTATCCGAAAGTACACACAGGCACAGAAGGGCATGGCCAAGTTGGGGTGAAGTAAGACATCCAAATGGATTCTTCCACGAGTGGGGTTTGCAGATGGGGCTGGAGACGGCAAGCTGAAGACTGTGAGGGTCTTGAAGAGTCTTTGATTCATTCTATAGCCATAGGAAGACAATTAAAGGCACAAGAGCCTGGGAAAGATGCAATTAAATCTTCATCAGAAAAATGCACTGAAACAAAAAAGGGAGTGGATTGGAGCAGGGAGACCTTTCGTTCATTCGATTTCACAGATATTTACTGAGTGCCCATGCAGTATTAGTTTCTTATTGCAGCTGTAAGAAATTAATGCAAACTTGGTGGCTTAAAACAACACAAGTTTATGATCTTACGGTTTTTGAAGTCAGAAATCCATAATGGAAATATGAAATGGGATGGTCAGAGAATTCCCCTCTAGATGATAAAAAGGGTGGGAAGATGTCAATTATGGAAAGATCCAATGGAACTGTTCTCAGTGATGAGAACACTGGGTGCGATGGTCTTGAAGTAGCTAGAAGACCATTGCAATAGTCCGGGTGGACGGGGGCACAGCTGGAGTGATCACTAGGGAGTAAAAAAAAAAAAATTTTTTTTTTTTTTTTTAGGGAGTAGAGTCTATAGAATTCAGAACCTAATGAAGCATGGCATGTGAAGTTCAGGGAAAAGATATAAAATAACCGTATGTTAGTTATGTATCACTGCATAACAAATTACCCCAAATCTTGGCTTAGAACAACAAGCATTTGTTATCCTACACAGTTTCAGACAGTTAGGAATCCAGGAGTAACTTAGCTGGATGGTTCTGGCTCAGCGTATTTTATGGAAGTCACAGTCAAACTTTTGGGCAGGCCTGCAATCTCTGAAGACTTAGCTGGGGTGGGAGGATCTCCTTCCAAGCTCACTCACATAGCAGTTGGCAGGAGACTTAAGTCCTTTGCTATGTAGAGCTCCTCATGGGGCTGTTCACATCATGATTTCCCCCAGAGCAGATAATGAGAAAGAGAGGGAGAAGGAATGTTCAAGGAATGTTCGATGCTCAGTCTTTAAAACCTAATCTCAGAAGTGACGTACTACGACATTATGTCATATGCTATTCACCACATGACTGTATTAGTTTCCGATTGCTGCTGTAAGAAGTTACCACACATGTAGTAGCTTAAAACAACACAAGTTATCTTACTGTTCCGGAGGTGAGAGGTCTGTAATGGGTATCCCCTGGGTTAAAATCAAGGTGTGGAGAAACAAGTCCGTAACAAAAGGAGAAATACTGTATGATCTCATATGAAATAAGCAAATATAGTAATCCCTCCTTATCCTTGGGGGATATGTTCCAAGACTCTCCTGGATGCCTGAAACCACAGATAGTACCGAACCCTATATATACACTATATTTTGTCCTGTACATACATATCTATGATAAAGTTTAATTTATAAATTAGACACAGTAAGAGATTAACAATAACTAATAACTAATAAAACAATAAAATACCATTGCCATCCCAAACCCTTGTGACGTAGTGGTTAAGAGCTACAGCCGCTAACCAAAAGGTTGGCAGTTTGAATCCACCAGGTACTCCTTGGAAACCGTATGGGGCAGTTCTACTCTGTTGTATAGGGTTGCTATGAGGCGAAATCAACTCGACAACAATGAGTTTGGTTTTTAATAATAAAATGGAGCCCTGGTGGCACACTGGTTAAGTGTTCCGCTGTTAACTAAAAAACGTCAGCAGTTCAAATCCACCAGCCACTCCTCCGAAACCCTATGGGATAGTTCTACTCTGTCTCGTAGGGTCACTATGAGTTGGAATCAACGGCAATGGGTGTGGGTATAATAATAAAATAGAACAATTATGACAACATACTGTAATAAAAGTTATGTGAATGACAGAGCAGGACAGCCTAAGATTTCATCATGCTGCATTCTTACTCATTTAACATTTTCAGACAGTGGTTGGCTGTGGGTAACTGAAACCCAGGAAAGCAAAACCATGGATAAGGGGGAATTACTGTATATAGAAACCAAAGATTATTGATGGTTACCAGGGGTGGGAGACAGGGGAAAAAGGAAGAATTTTTTTTTGACAGGGGGACATTAGGTTTATTTGATGGTGGTGGATGGAATGTCTGGGAGGGTAGTGCTACACAAAAGATGTAATCAATGTCATTGAATAGTAAATGTGGAAGCTGTCGTGTTAGTGAGTGTTTTAGTGTGTATATTTTCCTCACAATAAAAAATACATAAATGGGAATATTTTGCATACAAAAAACAATCAAGGTGTGAGCTATCCTTTCTATCACATGAAAGTTAAATTCTGCTGATGATAACTCAAAAACTGCCAGAGATTCAATCAGGATTCAGAAGAGGACATGGAACAAGGGATATCATTGCTGATGTCAGATGGATCCTGGCTGAAAGCAGAGAATACCAGAAAGATGTTTACCTGTGTTTTATTGACTATGCAAAGGCATTCGACTGTGTGGACCACAACAAATTATTGATAACATTGTGAAGAATGGGAATTCCAGAACACTTAATTGTGGTCATTAGGAACCTGTACATAGATCAAAACGCAGTTGTCTGAACAGAACAAGGGGATACTGCATGGTTTAAAATCAGAAAAGGTGTATGTCAGGGCTGTATTCTTTCACCATACCTATTCAATCTGTATGCTGAGCAAATAATTCGAGAACCTGGACTATGTGAAGAAGAATGGGGCATCAGGAGTGGAGGAAGACTCATTAATAACCCACAATACGCAGGTGACACAACCTTGCTTGCTGAAAGTGAAGAGGACTTGAAGCACTTACTAATGAATATCAAGGACCACAGCCTTCAGTATGGATCACACCTCAACATAAAGAAACAAAAATCCTCACAGCTGGACCAATAAGCAACATCATGATAAATGGAGAAAAAATTGACTTTGTCAAGGATTTCATTTTACTTGGATCCACAATCAACACCCATGGAAACAGCAGGACATATTGCATTGGATAAATCTGCTGAAAAGACCTCTTTCAAGTATTAAAAAGCAAAGATGTCACTTTGAGAACTAAAGTACATCTGATCCAATCCATGGTATTTTCAGTCACCTAATTTTTTTAATATGTATGTGGACACCCTGGTGGCATAGTGGTTAAGTGAGATGGCCCCTAACCAAATGTCTGCAGTTTGAATCCACCAGCTGCTCCTTGGAAACTCTATGGCGCAGTTATTTTCTGTCCTATACGGTTCCTTTGGTTTAATATGCACGTGAAAGCTTGACGATGAATAAGGAAGACCAAAGAAGAATTGATGTATTGGGCACCTTGCTTGAGGATGGCGGGGCATTATCAGAGATGAGAAAAAAGCACTACGGCCTGGGCTCAGACATCAGTGAAAGGTAAAATCCAATTTGTTTTTTTAATTATTTGCATGGTCTGGTCACAATTCTCTGATCCCATCTTGTTCACCAGCTGGGTCAAGATTCCCTCCAGAGGAAGAGGCTCAACGTGCTAGGAGCATTGTGGTGAAGTTCAGGTTTCATGAACTACGCTGCCACCATCTGGGGCTTTCTCATTACATCTGGCTTCTTAAAACCAAGGTCAACTGAAAAAGTCCTAATGTGATATTGATCTTCCCATTCCCTTCTAATCCCTCCCTCCCCCCTCCCCCACATGGGTAAATCAACCCTTTGTTCTGCACAGTCAACAAAACAATACATGACACAGAAAGCAGGTGGGAATTTAAGGAACACCTGATGTTTGGGACAACTGACTTGTGAGGATCAAAGTGTCTGTTTCAAGGTGACAGGCTCAGGTGTCTGATTTCTCAACCTCATGTCACCCCTGGTCTCGTTATGAGATGCGCCCTCATGCTGAGAGACTAAAGGAATGTTTTCCACGGTTAACCTCCATTTACACTCTATCTTCCAGCTGTATTTTCAACAGGAGATTTCTGATTATGCAACAAGCATCTTAAAATGTGGAAACTGGACAAACAGAAGGCAAGGGCAGCTTAAGGTCATTTTCATGGTCAAACTGGTTGCGGGCAACTTTCTAGGCTGTTTGGTACACACTGTAGCACCAACCATCCAAAGAAATGTTTTTTAAAATTACTCCAAGGATTCCTGGAGTGGGCTTTGACACTTTCCTTTGTTGTTGTTATGTTAGGTGCCATCGGGCTGGTTCCGACTCATAGTGATGCTATGTACAACAGAACGAAACATCACCCAGTCCTGCACCATCCTTGAAATGGTTGTTATGCTTGAGCCTGTTGTTGTAGTCACTGTGTCAATCCATCTCACGGAGGGTCTTTCTCTTTTTCGATGACCCTCTACTTTACTAAGCATGATGTCCTTCTCCAGGGATTGGTCCCTCCTGATAACATATCCAACGAGTTCATTCTTCTGGCAGTCCATGGTATATTCTGTATTCTTCACCAACACCATAATTCGAAAACATCAATTCTTATTTATTGTCCAGCTTTTGCATGCATATGAGGTGATTGAAAACACTGTGGCTTGGGTCAGGTGCACCTTAGTCCTTAAAGTGACATCTTTGCCTTTTAAAACTTGAAAGAGCTCTTTTGCAGCAGATTTACCCAATGCAATACGTTGTTTGATTTCTTGACTGCTGCTTCCATGGGCGTTGATTGTGGATCCAAGTGAAATGAAATCCTTGATAACTTCAATCTTTTCTCCTTTTATCATGCTGTTGCTTATTGGTCTAGTTGTGAGGATCTTTATTTTCTTTATGTTGAGGTGTAATTCATACTGAAGGCTGTGGTCTTCGATCTTCATCAGTAAGTGCTTCAAGTCCTCTTCACTTTCAGCAGGCAAGGTTGTGTCATCTGCATAATGCAGGTTGTTAATGAGTCTTCCTCCAACCGTGATGCTGCGTTCTTCGTATAGTCCAGCTTCCTTTACTCATCAGTTATTTCCCAGATCAAAAACCAAGATCTGTTGCTTTAGTACCCTGAATGTCCCTAGAGTCTGTCTTCTCTATCTTCACCCTAGACCCAGCTACTACTCTCTGTCGCTTGGACTCCTGTAGCATCCTCCCAACTAGTTGCCCTACATCCTCTCTGCCCCTTTCCAATACATTTTTTTCATTGCAGCCTAAAGATCTTTCAAAAATATGAATCTTTCAAAAAGGTATCTGTCTTTACCTCCAATATAATGCCTTTCTATTGTTCTTAATATAAAGACATAAATCCTTACATGGCCTACAAGCCCCCATTTGGCCTAGTGCCTCTCTACTTGCTCTCTGCACTTCATTCAAGAGGACTTCTGTAGCAGATGCTCCTCACTTCCCCCCTTCTTTTGTTGCACACCTGCTGACTCCCAGTGTTCAAGTAGGAACAGATTACTCAATAATCAAGGTATGCATGGGCTAACTTGTGCTTACTTACCAATCTGTAATCGCAGATGTGGCAAAACCGATCTGAAATTGTGCACTACAGATGAGTAAGTAAACACAAGTAAGCCTGCGCGTACTTTGCTTACTGGTTAATCCACCCCTGAGTCAGTGCTTGCCTTATTTTGCCTGAGACCTTCCTCTATTCTTTAAAACTGCTTTGCCTACCTGCCTCCCACCACCCAGCAGCCTTCAAACAGTGACTTATGAAAGTTGGGGTGTAATTTCCCAAATTCCATCACTGGGTGGATAATTCTGATGAGTGTTCCATGCTGTCTCCCAGAGTTCCCCAGCAGGATGACACCCAAGTTGTCCACAGTGGCCACTGGCTTGAGATGCTACCTGCCCTTCCCTGTCTCACTTCCCCACTCCATATTCCTTCACCTGCCAAATAAACTACTTACATGTGAATCCTCTATGCAGGGTCTGTTTTTGAAGGAACCCAACCTAAGGACCTACTGTTGTGATATAGCATGACTGTCATGGATTGAATTATGTCCCCCCAAAAATGTGTGTATCAATTTGGCTGGGCCATGATTCCCGGAATTCTGTGGTTATCTTCCATTTTGTAATTGTAATTTTATGTTAAAGAGGTTTCAGATGAGAGTGTAACACCCAAGTAGAAAGTTGGGGACTTCATACCACCAAAAAAGCAGTGCCAGGAGCAGAGCATGTCCTTTGGACCTGGGGTGCCTGAGCAGAGAAGCTCCTAGTCTGGGGGAAGATTGATGAGAAGGCCAACAGAGAGAGAAAGCTTCCCCTGGAGCTGATGCCCTTGAATTTGGACTTTTAGCCTACTTTACTGTGAGGAAACAAACTTCTGTTTGTTAAAGCCATCCACTTGTGGTATTTCTGTTATAGCAATACTAGATGGCTAAGACAGTGACCATCTCATCCCAGTTTGCCAGACTGTCCTGGTTTGCCTGAGGTTTTCCTTGTTTCAGCACTGACAATCCAGTATCCCAGAACCCACCAAACCCACTTAGTCTTGGGCAAACCAAGGTGGCTGGTCACAAAACCTGCTCCCTCTCACTGTGGTGCCTCTGCACATGGTGTCTCTCTGCCTGGAAAGCCTCCTCCACTTCTCTGCCTTGTCAACTTCCAAAACTCATCCTTTCAGATCTCATCCACATGTTGTTTCCTCACGGAAGCCTTCCCCAACCTCACATACCTAGATCAAATCTCCCTGTTTAAAACACTCAATAGAATTTCCACATGGCTATAATTTTACGTTTACATGTGTAATATTTTGTCAGTATCTCTCTCCTGCACTGGAGTCTGTCCTCCTTAAATAGGTGACTATGTTGGGGCTTACCCATTGCTGTTGAGTTGATTTTGATTCACAGTGACCCTGTAGGACAGCAGAACTGCCCTTTAGGGTTTCCAAGGCTATAATCTTTATGGAAGAAGACTGCCACACCTTTCTCCTGTGGAGCGGCTGATGGGTTTGAACCGCCGTCCTTTTGGTTAGCAGCCAAGTGCTTAACCACTGCTCCACCAGGGTTCCTGTGCTGGAGTTTACCCTCCATTAATCCCTGACACATGCTGGACATGCAATAAATACTTGTTGAATGAATGAATCCCCAGGTCAGTAAGGCGTTTTCCATGTACCTTCCTTTTAATAGCTGTTCTGCAGAGGGTATTGATAACCTGGGTGGAGAAAAGGAACCAGAAGTAAAGCATAAGACCTCAGAAGGCAGAAAGGGGAAAGTTTATAGAGACCCATAAAGGCAAAGTAAAGTTTTTACAAAATGTTTGTTGCTACACAAGCAGTATACTTAGTTAGGCAAAAGGGAGAAAAATAAAAATTGCCTGTAATGTAAAACTGGTAAAACCTGAATAAGGTCTGTATCTGAGTTAATAGTGTTATAATAATATGTAAGATATTATCATTGGGGGAAGCTGGGTGAAGGGCATGATGGGATCTCTCTGCACTGTTTTTGCAAGTCTTGTGAGTCTTAAACTAATTCATAACAAAAAAGTTATAACAAAGAGTTGCCTATAATCCTACCACCCAAAGACAACCATTGTTAACATTTTCTTATTTTTCCTTCCAAACTCTTTCTATACATATATATTTGTGTTTTATAAATCATATTGTACATGCTGTTTTGAAACCAGTTTTTTTTTTTTTTTCTATTAAACACAGTAGTTCTTAATTCTGAATCACCTGGTAAGCCTTTAAAAAAAAAAAATACTGATGACTTCAATTTCCAGAAAGAGAAGTACTTTTCCCTATTTTTCTTATGGAGTACAACTAAAAACTCCGGGCATTGTACTTTTTTTTTTTTTTTTTAATCATAGTTAGGTGCTATTGAGTCACTAGTGTTCAATGCATCAAATCTATTCTTCAGATGGTCTCTAAATTCCAGTGGGATATACTCAAGGTCATATTTTGGTTTTCGTGGACTCGCTCTGATTTTCTTCAGTTTCAGCTTGAACTTGCATATGAGCAATTGATGGCCTGCTCCACATTCTGCCCCTGGCCTTGTTCTGACTGATGATGTTGAGCTTTTCCATCATCTCTTTCCACAGATGTAGTCAACTTGATTCCTGTGTGTTCCATCTGACGAGGTCTTTGTATAGTCGCCGTTTATGTTGGTGAAAGAAGGTATGTACAGTGAAGAAGTCGTTGGTCTTGCAAAATTCTATCATTCGATCTCCAGTATTGTTTCTATCACCAAGGCCATATTTTCCAACTACTGATCCTTCTTCTTTGTTTCCAACTTTCGCATTTCAATCACCAGTAATTATCAATGCATCTTGATTGCATGTTTGATGAATTTCAGACTGCAGCAGCTAATAAAAATCTTCTATTTCTTCATCTTTGGCCTTAGTGGTTGGTGCGTAAGTTTGAAGTGACCAAAGACCAGACAAGTTGTGGAATGACATCAAGGACATCATACATGAAGAAAGCAAAAGGTCATTGAAAAGACAGTAAAGAAATAAAAGACCAAGATGGATGTCAGAGGAGACTCTGAAACTTGTTCTCCAACGTCGAGAGCTAAAGCAAAAGGAAGAATTGATGAAATAAAAGAACTGAACAGAAGGTTTCAAAGGGCAGCTCGAGAAGACAAAGTATTATAATGACAAGTGCAAAGAGCTGGAGATGGAAAACCAAAAGGGAAGAACACACTCGGCGTTTCTCAAGCTGAAAGAACTGAAGAAAAAATTCAAGCCTCGAGTTGCAATAGTGAAGGATTCTACGGGGAAAATATTAAACGACGCAGGAAGCATCAAAAGAAGGTGGAAGGAATACACAGAGTCATTATACCAAAAAGAATTACTCGATATTCAACCATTTCAAGAGGTGGCATATGATCAGGAACCGATGGTACTGAAGGAAGAAGTCCAAGCTGCTCTGAAGGCATTGGCAAAAAACAAGGCTCCAGGAATTGATAGAATATCAACTGAGATGTTTCAATAAACTGATGCACCACTGGAAGTGCTCACTCATCTATGCCAAGAAATATGGAAGACAGCTTCCTGACCAACTGACTGGAAGAGATCCATTTTTATGCCTATTCCCAATAAAGGTGATCCAACCGAATGTGGAAATTATAGAACAATACCATTAATATCACACGCAAGCAAAATTTTGCTGAAGACCATTCAAAAACGGCTGCAGCAGTATATCGACAGGAAACTGCCAGAACTTCAGGCTGGATTCAGAGGAGGATGTGGAACCAGGGATATCATTGCTGATGTCAGATGGATCCTGGCTGAAAGCAGAGAATACCAGAAGGATGTTTACCTGTGTTTTATTGACTATGCAAAGGCATTCGACTGTGTGGATCATAACAAATTATGGATAACATTGCAAAGAATAGAAATTCCAGAACACTTAATTGTGCTCATGAGGAACCTGTACATAGATCAAGAGGCAGTTATTTGGACAGAACAAGGAGATACTGATTGGTTTAAAGTCAGGAAAGGTGTGCATCAGGGTTGTATTCTTTCACCATACCTATTCAAACTGTATGCTGAGCAAATAATCCAAGAAGCTGGAATATATGAAGAAGAATGGGGCATCAGGATTGAAGAAAGACTCATTAACAACCTGCATTGTGCAGATGACACAACCTTGCTTGCTGAAAGTGAAATGGACTTGAAGCACTTGTTAATGAAGATTAAAGACCACAGCCTTCGGTATGGATTACACCTCAACATAAAGAAAACAAAAATCCTCACAACCGGACCAATGAGCAACATCATGATAAACAGAGAAAAGATTGAAGTTGTCAAGGATTTCATTTTACTTGGATCCACAATCAACAGCCATGGAAGCAGCAGTAAGAAATCAAAAGACACATTGCACTGGGCAAATCTGCTGCAAAGGACCTCTTTTTAAAGTGTCGAAAAGCAAAGATGTTACCTTAAAGACTAAGGTGCGCTTGACCCAAGCCATGGTATTTTAATTCACATCATATGCATGTGAAAGCTGGACAATGAATAAGTAAGACTGAAGAAGAATTGATGCCTTTGAATTGTGGTGTTGGCAAGGAATATTGAATATACCATGGACTGCCAAAAGCATGAACAAACCTGTCTTAGAAGAAGTGCAGCCAGAACGCTCCTTAGAACCAAGGATGGTGAGACTGCGTGTTACATACTTTGGACATGTTGTCAGAAGGGATCAGTCCCTGGAGAAGGACATCACGCTTGGCAAGGTACAGGGTCAGCGGAAAAGAGGAAGACCCTGAACGAGGTGGATTGACACAGTGGCTACAACAATGAGCTCAAGCATAACAACAATCATAAGGATGGCTCAGGACCGGGCAGTGTTTCATTCTGTTATGCAGGGTCGTCATGAGTCGCTCGACAGCACCTAACAACAACAAGCTATTGAGTCAGCTCTGACTCAAAGTAACCCTATGTATAACAGAACTGAACATCTCCCCACCCTGAGCTATCCTTAAAATTGTTGGTATTTTTGAGCCTATTGCAGCTATTGTGTCAGTCATCCCATGGAGGGTTTCCATTAGAAGACTCTAAAAGGTGGAGAAAAGAAGGCTGTAAAAACAATGTGAGGGTGGTATCTAACCCCTCTAACTTCACAAGGCAGAAATAGAACCAAGATCAACAGCCCAAGGCTGATTCCTATGAGGGGGAGGTCAGACATGCCTCCTCTCTCCACCATCTTTACCAATTCTGACACCAATCGTCCCTCCCATGGCACTCTCTACTTCTCTGATGCATTCGATAATTCATTGCAACAGCCACACAGAACTCACAGACAACACAAGTGATTATGGGGTTTATTAGGGAAACAACAGGTTACAATTCAGGTTCAGAAATGCTCAGGATACAGTTCTTCCATCAGGACAGGCACACCTGTCTCTGGCCCCTCAGCCTCTGTCCTGCTCAGGCAAGTGTTACAAAGCTCTTTTAGCTCTACTGATAATGGCCCTGGGGTACCCTACTCTGCCAATAAGCCTCCTGCCCAAAGCTCCTGCTCAGCTTTCTCATTCCACAGGATGGGAAGCCTTCCACACCATCTCCTGCTGTCATTTCTCTGCCACCACTTCTTGAGCTCGGTCTCCGTCTCCTGGTTCCAGTAGCTTCTCAGTGCCGGGATCCCAAGTCCAAAGGACTCACTCCCCGCTCCTGGCTGTTTTCCTTGGTGGTGGTGGGATCCTCTTCTACTCTGGAATTGGCTCTCTTTTGAGGCAAAACTGACCAATTCCCTTGGTGGGCCACAATTACCTCATTTGCACACTTGGTTGGGAGTTACAAGATCGCGGTGAGAAAGGCCACACAAAAGCAATCCATCGCACTCCAAAGGCAGACAGGCTCAGGACATCAGGACCTGAGGAATGACACAGTCATGAGTTTCTCAACTTTCTTTTTGCCATGCATATCCCAGATTTTGACAGGGACGCACAAATTACCAATATCAAGAAATAAAACAGGGGACAATCAGTACAGATCCTACAGACATCAAAAATATACTAAGGAAATACAGAAGAATCCTGATCAAAAGGGGGAAAATACAGAAAAAAATTTCATATTCTCATGAACTCTAGATTTTCTGGAGCCATGGAGGGTGGATGAACACCTGAAACTACTCCCCTGAGATAATCTTTAAACCTTAAACAAAAAATATTCCCTGAAATCATCTTAACACCAAACAATACTTTCGCTTAACTAGTAAAAAAAACCCTGCCCTGACATTATGCTCTTTTAAGAACTATCTATATGGGATCAAATTGACAACAGCAACTTGAAAGATTACTTGAAACTTAGGGGACAGTGAGTTTAGGTTAATGAAGGAGGAACAACTCAGAAAAGGAGGGTGAGAACTCCAAAAGAAGGGTTATACAACTCCAAGAATATAATCAATGTCACTGAATTATACATGTAGAGACTGCTGAATTGATGTATATTTTACCGTGTATACTGTGTATATTCTCAACAAAAGCAATAAAATTTTTGAAGAAGGAAAATATATATTAAGGAAATACTTCAAATAACTACATGCATATAAATTTGACAACTTAGATGAAACGGACCAATTGCTCAAAAAGCACAAACTACCACAACACATCCAATGTAAAATAGTTAATTTGAATATCTTTATAACTAGTAGAGAAAATTGAATTCATAATTTTAAAACTTCCAAAAAAAAAAATTATCAGGCCCAGATGATTTCTTAGAGAATTCTACCAAATATTTAAAGATGAAATAACACTATTCTACACAAGCCCTTCTAAAAAATAGAAGAGGAAGAAATATTACCCAATTCATTTTATGATTCTGCTATTACCCTGGTACCAAAACCAGATGAAGGCAGCACACAAAAAGAAAACTACAGATCAATATCCCTCATGAATACATACGTAAAAATTCTTAACAAAATATTAGTGAATAGAATTCAGCAATATATTCTAAGAATTATAAACATTGGCCAAATGGGATTTATCCCAGGGATACAAGGCTGGTTCAATATTTTATAAAATCGATCAATGTAATCCACCATATTAACATGTCTAACACGTTTAAAAAGAAAAATCACATGATTATGTCAATCAATTAAAAAAAACTTTTGACAAAATTCAACACCCATTCATGACAGAAAAAAACCTCTCAGAAAACTAGGAATTGAGAGGAACTTCCTCAACTTGATAAAGATCACCTACAAAAAACATACAGCTAACATTATACTTAATGGTGAAAGACTGATGCTTTCCCCTTAAGATCAAGAATAATGCAGAAACGTTAGCAATCGTGACTCTTACTCAGCAGAGTACTGCAAGTTCTAGCCAGTGCAGTAAGATAAGAAAAGTAAATAAAAGATCAGAAAGGAAGAAATAAAGTGGTCCCCATTCACAGACGATATGTAGAAAATTCCAAGGAACTTACAAAAAAAATGCCTAGAACTGCTGAGTTCAGCAAGGTCTCAGGATACAAGACAACCATACAAAAATCAGTTGTATTTCTATATATTAGAAATGAATACTTGGACACCAAAATTTTAGATACAGTACTATGTACAATGAAATAGGTGCAAATCAAATAAGACATTATAGAATTTGTATGCTTACAAATACAAAATAATGTTGAAAGAAATCAAAGCTACAGCCTGGTGGAAAATATTTGCAAACCACATATTCAACAAAGAACTAGTATCTGGACTATATAAAAAACTTTCAAAACTCAACAGTAAAAAAGTAAACAATCCAATTAGAAACTTGGCAAAAGACACAAATAAACATCTTACCAAAGAGAATAGACAGATGGCAAATAAGCACATGAAAAGATGTTAACATCATTAGTTATTAGGGAATGCAAATTGAAACCATAACGAGATATCATCACACACCTATCAGAATGGCTAAAATAAAAAAAACAGTGACTATACCAAATGCATAACTACAGCTGCTAACCAAAAGGTCAGCAGTTCAAATCCACCTTGGAAACCCTATGGGGCAGCTCTACTCTGTCCTATAGGGTCGCTACAAGTCAGAATCGATTCAGTGGCAACAGGTTTCGGTTTTGTGTTTTGTTTTGTTTTTTTGGTATACTAAATGTACAGCCCTGGTGGCACAGTGGTTAAGAGCTCTGCTGCTAACAGAAAGATTAGCAGTTCTTATCCACCAGCACTCCTTAGAAGCCCTACAGGGAGTTCTACCCTGTCCTGTAGGGTTACTATGAGTCAGAATTGACTTGACGGCAACACGTTTGGTATACCAAATGCTGGAGGGTATGCAGAAATTGGATCACTCATACTTTGCTGGTGGGAATAAAATAAAACAATCCTGGGAGACTGACAGTTTGAAAAAACTAAGCCAGCAACTACCATATAACCCAGCAACTGCGCTTCTGGACATTTATCCCAAAGAAATGGAGACTTATGTTCATACAAAAACCTGAACATGAATCTTCATAGCAGCTTATTCCTAAAAGCCAAAATCTGGCGACAACCCAAATGTCCTTCAAGAGGTGAATGGTTGAGGTATATCCATACCATGAATACTACACAGCAATAAAAAGCAATGGATTATTGATAGATGCAACAAGTTGGATGAATCTCAGAAGAGTTACGCTGAGTCAATAAAGCCAGTCCCCAAAGGTTATGTAAATTATAATTCCATTGATATGACGTTCTTGAAGTGACAACATTATAGAAATGGGTAACAGATTAGAGGTTGCCAGGGGTTAAGGACCAAAGGTTGAGGGTGGTGTTGGGTGGGGAGTGGGTATGGTTATCAAAGGGCAGCATGAGCTATCCTAGTTGTAATAGAAATGTTCTATATCTTGGCCTTGTGATACTGTACTATAGCCAAAACCAAACCAAACCAAACCAAACCCACTACCGTCGAGTCAATTCCGACTCATAGCAATCCTATGGGAAACCCTGGTGGTGTAGTGGTTAAGTGCACGGCTGCTAACCAAAAGGTCAGCAGTTCGAATCTGCCAGGCGCTCCTTGGAAACTCTATGGGGCAGTTCTACTCTGCCCTGGGTAGCTATGAGTCGGAATCGACTCGACAGTACTGGGTTCTGGGAGCGACGACCCCATAGTTTTGCAAAATACACCCTTGGGAATTAGGAGAAATTAGTTAAAGGGGTCTCTCTGTATTATTTCTTACAACTTCATGTGAATCTACAATTATCTCAATATTAAATTTTAACATAATTAAAAAAATACTAGTACCTGGGCCCCAGTTCAGACCAATGAAATTAAAATCTTTGGTAGTGGGTCCTAGGCATAGTATGTTTTTAAAAGTTCCCAAGATGATTCTAAGGTACACTAGGAAGTAAGAGTCATTGACTTAATAACATGGGCACATGGGGTCTCCATGAGTCAGCATCGACTTGAGGGAAACTGGTTGCTGGCAAGATCAACACTTTCCCAAATCAAATACTTCTGTGTCATAATTTTTAATGGTGGTATTGTATTCCAGCATATGAATGTACCAGAATTCATTTTAACAACACTCTGCTGTCACGCTGTTAGGTGTCATCCAGTGGGTTCCAACTCATAATGACCCTATGTTTAACAGAATGGAACACTGCCCAGTCCTCCACCATCCTCACAATTGTTGCTATGTTTCAGCTCATTGTTGCAGCCACTGTGTCAGTCCATCTCGTTGACAGTCTTTCTTTTTACCCCTGACACTCTACCAAGCGTGATGTCCTTCTCCAGGGACTGGTCCCTCCTGATAACATGTCCAAAGTATGTGAGATGAAGTCTTGCCATCCTCGCTTCCAAGAAGCATTTTGGCTTTACTTCTTCCAGGATAGATTTGTTTGTTCTTCTGGCAGTCCATAATATATTTGATATTCTTCACCAGCACTGTAATTCAAAGGTGTCGATTCCTCTTCCGTCTTCCTTATTTGTTGTCCAGCTTTCACATGCATATGAAACAACACTATACAGTTTGTAAAATAGGTTGTTTCCAGTGTATTTCTATTATAAATAAATATCTTTATAGATCAGAGTTTGGGTACACATATCTTGATTTGCTTTATTAGAATATGAATATGTTTAAGGCTTTCAATTGCTTTTGTCAAATTGCCACCCCCCCCCCAAAAAAAAAGGGATTAGGTAATTCCACGGATGTATATTTGTATTGCTTCCTAAACCCTGGACAATAGAATGTAGCATCATTCTTTAAAATCTATGCTAATTTGGTTGATGAAAAGTGATGTTGCTTTGATGCTTTAATTTACATTTTTAAGGTAGATTTATGAGGAAGTTGGCCATTTTTACATAGGCAAGGCAAGAAAACAGTAAAATGTCAATACTGTTCAAACCTAATTGATACTTCAAACAAAAATTCAAAGGGATTCTTATTTGTGGAGCAGTGAGATGAAGATTTGACAAAGAATTTGAAGGTGATTTGGAAGCGTAAAAAGAAAATCATAAACAAAGAAACTTTGAAAAAGAAAAGTTGGGAGAGGGACTTGGCTCTGCCAGATGTAAAAACCTAGTATTAAAAATTTTAGCCACCAGAATTAAATGGTATGGCATTAGTACCAAAATCAAAACCCGTGAAACGGAGCAGAAAGCTCAGAGACAGACACAAATAGATGTAAGAATTTAGTATATAACGTTGGCATTAGGAACCAGAGAAAAGGAAGATTTCTTTCATAAATGTATTGGGGAAACTGGTTAACCATTTAGAAGTAAACTAGATCATCACCTTGCTCCTTCTTTAAAAATAAATTCAAGATAGATTAAACAAAACAAACAAAAGCAAAACACAGCTAAAAAAAAGTATAAGAAAACGTATGTCAGATCTCAAGCTGGGAAAGGTCTTTAGAAATATTTCAGCAAAAAGAAAGATTGATAGATTTGGCTTTACAAAAATTTTAATATTCTGAAGAAAAAGACATCATAAACAAATGGCAAATAGTTGCCATATATGAAAAACAAAGGCTTTATATACTTATTCTATAAAAGTTTTAGCAAAGCAATAAGAAAAAAATAAACACCCTATTAGAAAAAATGAAGGAAAAACAAGTCATATAAGAAGAAGTAATAATACTCAATTAATGTATGGGAAGTATACAATCACAAAGAAATGCGAATTTTTATACCTTAGGATTTCTTATTTTAATACCAAATGTTGGCATTTGCAAGATTTCAAGGAAGCAAGTTAATTAAAATAGCTAATATTTATTGAGTACTAATTAAAACCAAAAAAAACCCCACTGCCATTGAGTCAATTCCAACTCATAGTGACCCTACAGGGCAGAGTAGAACTGCCCCATAGAGCTTCCAAGGAGTGCCTGGCAGATTCGAACTGCCGACCTTTTGGTTAACAGCCGTAGCACTTAACCACTATACCACCAGGGCTTCCTGAGTACTAATTGGAAACCCTGGTGGTATAGTGGTTAAGTGCTATGGCTGCTAACCAAAGGGTCGGCAATTCGAATCCACCAGGCACTCTTTGGAAACTCTATGGGGCAGTTCTACTCTGTCCTGTAGGGTCGCTATGAGTCGGAATCGACTCGACGGCACTGGGTTAATTAGGAGCCAGGAAATCTCACATATTTCAAGTAGGAATGTACATTGTTATCATCTTTCTAGAGAGCACTTGGAAAAATATATGAGAGAGTCTCAAATTTTTTCATATTCAGTTTTCATTCATAGTTTTTATGCCCCAATTTTTTCAGACCCAGTAATTCCATTATAGGAATTTATTCTAAGGGAAGAATCAGAGAAACAAATAAAAACATATGTATGCATATATTAGTTATAATAATGTATGCATATATTCTTACAATAATGAATAACTGGAAAAATTATAAGGGGATTGTTTAAATACTTTATTATATATATTAAATAATTTGAAACCATTAAGAATATTTAAAGTCATGAGAAATACTGTTATTAAAATTTTGGATTACAAAAGAAATCAATGCACACTGTAAGAAAAAGTATATATACAGAAAAAGAGAAAAGACTGAAATATACACTAAAATGTTAATAACACTTTGCTTCGGAAGTAGGAACGATGCATGGTTTTCATTTTCTCCTTTGTAGTTTTCTATGTTCCTAATTTTCTACAATGAGCATTTATTTATAAGTATAAAATAAATCTTGTATTTAAAGCTGAATATGTATAACAATAAAGACCAGAACTATACTGGTCAATGGATGGTGTGTTTTTTTAATAATTATTTTTATATGTTTCCAAATATTCTAATTTCTCAACAATGCTGGCAGGTTTTAATAGAGCAGCCAGAATATGACAAACGAGGAGGAGAGGTCTGGTGATCTACTTCTGAAATCAGTCAATGAAAACTCTATGGATCACAACAGTCAGATCTCATCGTGCTTAGAGTTGCACTGAGTCAGGGGCTGACCTAACGGCAGCGCACAACAATAACAGCATTACTGTTATAATCTGAAAATGGGAGTGTTAATTGAAAAATAAAAGCATTCCTCCAAATACAGATGAATTTCTGGGCTGGTTTCACTGTTGCCCTGACTTGGATGTGGGTTCAGCTCACATCCAGGTTCACACACTAAGGTGTCCTAAGGACACGTGTGTGATAGTTGACATTCTAGCATGAGGTACTATGGGCAGCCTCTTGGACCAGTTCAATCTCTGGGCCACCGGCGGGGTTTTTTTCAGCCACAGAGAAGGAATGCAGAGGAGAAGGTGAGGGGTAGGCAAGCTCAGGCACACCTGGATTGCCCATGTTTTTTCACTAATGGAAAGGATGCTGAATCATTGTTTTTTATTATTTGAAAAAAATGGAGTGCCAATTGCCACTGGGATGTAACAATCCCACATTTCATGAAACACATCACCCCTGTGGGACACATCGGTCCCATGGCATATCACACTTCCTGGTTACACCTGAGCCATAAAATACTTACACCACCTACACAGGAAACACTAAATAAACATTGCACTTGCTGCACAAAATTGCTATCAGTTTGATTTATAGTAGGCCATATTGGTACCCTGTTCCATGACACACACCACAGACATGGGACATATCGGTCCCATGGCCCAGGACATGCATTACAAACTGTTTTCACCCCAAAAATAACTCATTTACTTGATTATTTCTAAATGCTAGTAACTACACTTTGCCAATAACACAAAGGAAATAGTAAACATACTTGCAAGCCTTATCTCACTGTACAGAAGCCAAAAGACACAAAAGTTTCACCCAATCATTCCTCCGGGAAGCACCCCCTCATAGGAATGGCTCTGAGCACTCAGTTTTGGTGCAGTCCACTTCCTTGTTTCTTAGGCAATTGCGCCAGTATCCACCTCGACCCCAGAACATACTAGAGTGGCCCAAATGCCCGCCAATAAACTTTCAGGGCAGAAGATGTAACACGGGCATATATACCTCATGGTCAGTGAAAGGGTTAAGCAAACAGTTCTACAACTTCTGTCCACTCGGATATTCCCATATATCATCCCAGTTTTTCCCGTGCCGTGTGATCACCTGGCTTTTCCCACTGTGTCCAGACCTGCTTGACTGACTCAGAGATGTTGTGCTGCCCCAGCACAGGTTCCATCACTGTGAACTCACAGGCATCTGGAACAGAGTGAAGACTGACCCACCGTCCCTGCCAGAGAGACTAGTCACAGAGAACCACCCGGAAAGGACATGGCACCTCTCTTAATATTGGGTATCCCCTCCCAACAACTCAGCTTCATACCTACCCTGCCCAGTCCTTAGACTGAACCAGCCCCTGGCAGAGGCATTGAGCTTTTCCTACCTAAGCCGTCACTTACCACGTGTTGGATCACAGCATGGATAGGCCAGTCATGCTTCCAGAACTCTGTCCACTGGTCCAATCACCACCACATGGGTGCATTAGTGCCACCCTGGCCCTAGAATGTTTATGACCCTCACTTATTGAGCAGTTGTGACTTACAGGGATGGAGCGAAGTACTTTACAGGCATGACTTTATTTCATGTTCACTCCTCACAACAACTCTATAAGGAATATACTCTTATTATTCCCATTTTACAGGTGAGGAAGTTGACTCAGAGGCTGTAAGGAACTTGCCCAGAGTCTTCCAGCAGGAAAAGGTAGAACTAGGATAATAATTCAGGTCTGTCTATTCAGGGACATCACTAGGGTTGGTGTCACCCAATGCAGTAATTCATGGTGTCACCCTCCCCCATGGACATCTTCCCATACCAGACCATGCAGAATCCTTAGTAATGTTTATTATCAATTTTAATCATAGACTAATGTGTGATAATACAGTTCCAAATTGCTTGACTGTAATGTTTCTTAGATTATATAAATATTAACAACAAAATTATTTTGTAAAATCTTTCTACATTGAATTCTTACAACATTATTAGCAACTGAGCAGAAGCCTTTTTTAATTTTTCTCCTTTTCCATTATTTACTATTTCATTCTCAAAAAACATATTGATATATGTTCACGAATATTAATTATCGCAATACCAAGAAATTTGACAAAATCAGTGACTATAAAAACATTGGCAGCCATAAAAGTGGAAATCAATAACAGGAAAAGCAGGGAAAAGAAATCAAACACTTGGAAACTGAACAATACCCTACTCGAAAAAGACTGGATTATAGAAGACATTAAGGATGGAATAAAGAAATTCGTAGAATCCAATGAGAATGAAGACACTTCCTATCAGAACCTTTGGGACACAGCAAAAGCGGTGCTCAGATGCCAATTTATATCAATAAACGCACACATCCAAAAAGAAGAGAGGGCCAAAATTAAAGAATTATCCCTACAACTTGAACAAACAGAAAGAGAGCAACAAAAGAAACCCACAGGCACCAGAAGAAAACAAATAATAAAAATTAGAGCAGAACTAAATGAAATAGAAAACAGAAAAACAATTGAAAGAATTAACAAGACCAAAAGCTGGTTCTTTGAAAAAATCAACAAAATTGATAAACCACTGGCCAAAGCAATAAAAGAAAAACAGGAGAGGAAGCAAATGACCCGAATAAGAAATGAGATGGGAGATATTACAACAGACCCAACTGAAATTAAAGGAATCATATCAGATTACTATGAAAAATTATACTCTAACAAATTTGAAAACCTAGAAGAAATGGATGAATTCCTAGAAACACAGTACCTACCTAAATTAACACAAACAGAGGTAGAACAGCTAAATAGACCCATAACAAAAGAAGCGATTGAAAAGGTAATCAAAAAACTCCCAACAAAAAAAGCCCTCTTCCAGACAGCTTCACTGCAGAGTTCTACCAAACTTTCAGAGAAGAGTTAACACCACTACTACTAAAGGTATTTCAGAGGATAGAAAAGGACGGAATACTACCAAACTCATTCTATGAAGCCAGCATATCCCTGATACCAAAACCAGGTAAAGATACCACAAGAAAAGAAAATTATAGACCTATATCCCTCAGGAACATAGAAGCAAAAATCCTCAACAAAATTCTAGCCAATAGAATTCAACAACATATCAAAAAAATAATTCACCATGACCAAGTGGGATTCATACCAGGTATGCAGGGATGGTTTAACATTAGAAAAACAATTAATGTAATCCACCACACAAATAAAACAAAGCAAGAATCACATGATTTTATCAATTGATGCAGAAAAGGCATTTGACAAAGTTCAACACCGATTCGTGATAAAAACTCTCAGCAAAATAGGAATAGAAGGGAAATTCTTCAATATAATAAAGGGCATTTATACAAAGCCAGCAGCCAACATCACCCTAAATGGAGAGAGCCTGAAAGCATTCCCATTGAGACTGGGAATCAGATAAGGATGCCCTTTATCACCGCTCTTATTCAGCATTGTGTTGGAGGTCCTAGCCAGAGCAATTAGGCTAGATAAAGAAATAAAGCGCATCCAGATTGGCAAGGGAGAAGTAAAAGTATCTCTAGTTGCAGATGACATGATCTTATACACAGAAAGCCCTAAGGAATCCTCAAGAAAACCACTGAAACTAATAGAAGAGTTCAGCAGAGTATTGGGACACAAGATAAACATACAAAAATCAGTTGGATTCCTCTACACCAACAAAAAGAACGTTGAAGAGGAAATCACCAAATCAATGCCATTTACAGTAGCCCCCAAGAAGATAAAATACTTAGGAATAAACCTTACCAGAAATGTAAAAGACTTATACAAAGAAAACTACAGTACACTTCTGCAAGAAACCAAAAGGAGACTTACATAACTGGAAAAACATACCTTGCTAATGGACAGAAAGACTTAACATTATAAAAATGTCTATTCTACCAAAAGTGACCTATACATTTAATGCAATTCCGACCCAAATCCCAATGACATTCCTTCATGGGATGGAGAAACAAATCACCAACTTCATATGGAAGGGAAACAGGCCCCAGATAAATAAGGCATTACTGAAAAAGAAGAACAAAGTGGGAGGCCTTACTTTACCTGATTTTAGAACCTATTATACCGCCACAATAGTCAAAACAGCCTGGTACTGGTACAACTGATACATAGACCAATGGAACAGAATTGAGAATCCAGACATAAATCCATCCACATATGAGCAGTTGATATTTGACAAAGGCCCCAAAACAGTTAAATGGGGAAAAAGATAGTCTTTTTAACAAATGATGCTGGCATAACTGGATATCCATCTGCAAAAAAATGAAACAAGACCCATACCTCACTCCATGCACAAAAACGAGCTCAAAATGGATCAAAGACCTAAATATAAAATCTAAAATGGTAAAGATCATGGAAGAAAAAATAGGGACAACGTTAAGAGCCCTAATACATGGCATAAACAGTATATAAAACATTATTTAGAATGCAGAAGAAAAACTAGACAACTGAGAGTGTCTAAAAATCAAACACCTACGCTCATCCAAAGACTTCACCAAAAGCCTAAAAAGACTACCTACAGACTGGGAAAAAGATTTTAGCTATGACATTTCCGATCAGCGCCTGATCTCTAAAATCTACATGATACTGCAAAAACTCAACTACAAAAAGACAAAATAACCCAATTAAAAAATGGGCAAAAGATATGAATAGACACTTCACTAAAGAAGACATTCAGGTAGCTAATGGATACATGAGGAAATGTTCACGATCATTAACCATTAGAGAAATGCAGATCAAAACTACAATGAGATTTCATCTCACTCTAAAGAAAAAAGATCACTCTAACAAGGCTGACATTAATCCAAAAAACACAAAATAATAAATGTTGGAGAGGCTGTGGAGAGATTGGAATACTTCTACATTGCTGGTGGGAATGTCAAATGGTACAGCCACTTTGGAAATCGATTTGGCACTTCCTTAAAAAGCTAGAAATAGAACTACCATATGATCCAGCAATCTCACTCCTTGGAATATATCCTAGAGAAATATGAGCCTTTACATGAACAGATATATGCACACCCATGTTTATTGCAGCACTGTTGACAATAGCAAAAGGATGGAAGCAACCAAGGTGCCCATCAACAGATGAACGGATAAATAAATTATGGTATATTCACACGATGGAATACTACGCATCGATAAAGAACAGTGAGGAATCTGTGAAAGATTTCATAACATGGAGGAACCTGGAAGACATTATGCTGAGTGAAATTAGTTGCAAAAGGACAAATATTGTATAAGACCACTATTACAAGAACTTGAGAAATAGTTTAAACTGAGAAGAAAACATTCTTTTGTGGTTACGAGAGGGGGGAGGGAGGGAGGGTGGGAGAGAGGTATTCACTTAATTAGATAGTAGATAAGAACTACTTTAGGTGAAGGGAAAGATACACAATACATGGGAGTTCAGCACAACTGGACTAAACCAAAAGCAAAGAAGTTTCCTGAACAAACTGAATGCTTCAAAGGCCAGTGTAGCAGGGGCAGGGGTTTGGGGACCATGGTTTCAGGGGACATCTAAGTCAATTGGCATAAAAAAATCTATTAACAAAACCTTCTGCATCCCACTTTGAAGAGTGGCGCCTGGGGTCTTAAACACTAGCAAGCAGCCATCTAAGATGCATCAATCGGTCTCAACCCACCTGGATCAAAGGAGAAGGAAGAACACCAAGGACACAAGGCAATTATGAGCCCAAGAGACAGAAAGGGCCACATGAACCAGAGACTACATCATCCTGAGACCAGAAGAATTAGATGGTGCCCGGCTACAACCAAGAACTGCCCTGACAGGGAACACAACAGAGATCCCCTGAGGGAGCAGGAAAACAGTGGGCTGCAGACTCCAAATTCTCATAAAAAGACCAGACTTAATGGTCTGACTGAGACTAGAAGGACCCCGGTGGTCATGGCCCCCAGACCTTCTGCTGGCCCAGGACAGAATCCATTCCCAAAGCCAACTCTTCAGACATGGATTGGACTGGACAATGGGTTGGAGAGGGATGCTGGTGAGGAATGAGCTTCTTGGATCAGGTGGACACTTGAGACTATATTGGCATCTCCTGCCTGGAGGGGAGATGAGAGGGTAGAGGGAGTTAGAAGCTGGCATAATGGACACGAAAAGAGAGAGTGGAGGGAGGGAGCAGACTGTCTCATTAGGGGGAGAGTAATTGGGAGTATGTAGCAAGGTGTACATAAGTTTTTGTGTGAGAGACTAACTTGGTTTGTAAACTTTCACTTAAAGCACAATAAAAATTATTTTAAAAATTATAAATTTCTGCTGAAACACTGCAAAAAATTTTTATAGACAGTAATTTTGGTGTCACCCCCACACCCCTAGTGACAACACTGTGTCTACTCCGGAGCCTGAGTTTTTAAATTGTTGTGGTCTTTTCTGTTTTTCCTTATCCTCCACCCATCATAAAACATTTGTGATTTTTGTGGTTTGGTTTTGTTTGGTAGGTTTTCTTGTATGTGAATTTTTCCCCTTTATATGTATAACTTGAGAATTGACACCTTTGAATTATGGTGTTGATGAAGAGTATTGAATATGTCATGGACTATGAGAAGAATGAACAAATCTATCTTGGAAGAAGTACAGCCAGAAAGCTCCTTAAAAGAGGGGATGGTGAGACTTCATTTCATGTACTTTGGACATGTTATCAGAAGGGACTAATCCCTGGAGAAGCACATCGTGCTTGGTAAGGTAGAGGGTCAGCAAAAAAGAGAAAGACCCTTATCATGGATTGAATTGTGTTCCCCCAAAATGTCTCTCAGCTTGGTTAGGCCATGATTGCCAGTACAGTGTGATTATCCACCATTCTGTCATCTGATGTGATTTTCCTGCACCTTGTAAACCATATCTGCATGATATTAATGAGGCAGGACTCAATCTACAAGATTATTTCGTGTCTTAAGCCAATCTCTTCTGAGATATAAAAGAGAGAAGCGAGCAGAGAGATACTGGGACCTCATACGACCAAGAAACAAGAGCCAGGAGAATAGTGCATCCTTTGGACCTGGCGTTCCTGCGCTGAGAAGCTTCTTAACCAGGGAAGGTTGATGACAAGGACCTTCTCTCAGAGCCAACAGAGAGAGAAAGCCTTCCACTGGAGCTGGCACCCTGAATTCAAGCTTCTAGCCTCCTAGACGATGAGAGAATAAATTTCTCTTTGCTAAAGCCATGTGCTTGTGGTATTTCTGTAATAGCGGCACTAGATAAACTAAGACAACCCTTGATGAGATGGACTGACGCAGTGGCTGCATCAATGGGCTCTAACACAACAACAATTATGAGGATGGTGCAGGACCAGGCAGTGTTTCATTCTGTTGTACATAGGTCACTATGAGTCAGAACTGACTCGACTGCACCTAACAACAACATGTATACCTGCACTCATACATAGTTTTACATGGATACATAAATGTAATCACGTTTTTTTTTTAATGCAGCCTTTCTTTTCTTATTTTCTTGACTCTTTCTTGCTCTCCTTCATTTCTTCTCCCACGTTACCTATAAAAATCCAGCACATGACCTTCGATATTTTTCTTCATTCTTATATAATCCTATTCCCCCGCCCCAGTCTCTCTCTCTCTACACACACACTACGTATACGAGTTGGGTTTTTTTAATTTTTTTTTTGCCATTTTTTTTTCTTTTACAAAAAATAAGATCTTCTATGCATGTTTGCCTTTCTTGTTTTTCTTACTCAATAGCACCTTTTGGAAATCCTTCAGATGATCTGATATGACGCTATTTCGTCATAGAGACAGCAGCATAACGTTCCATGGTGTGGGTGCACCGAGATTTAGTTGGTCTCCCTGTACTGATGGGAAGTTCCTGGGTGTTGCAAATTGTTTCCACCCGGCTGCTAGCCTAAAGGTTGATGGTTTGAACTCACTTAGTGGCACTACTGAAGAAAGGCCTGGCAATCTGCTTCCATAAAGATTTGAAAAAAACCAAACCAGTTGGTGCCAAGCTGATTCCAAATCATAGCGACCCTATGGGGCAGAGTAGAACTGCCCCCATAGCATTTTCTAAGCTGTAATCTTTACAGAAGCAGACTGCCACATCTTTCTCCCTAGGAGTAGCTGATAGGTTCGAACCGCTGAGCTTTTGGTTAGCAGCTGAGTGCTCAACCGCTGCACCACCCCCCTCCGGGCTCCTACCTATAAAGATCGCAGTCGAGAAAACTCTATGGAGCAGGATGGAAACGAGGTACTGGTGGGCAGTCACTGTTTGCAGCATTTTGCCACAAACAGTGATGCAGTCATTTCCTTGAACAATAAGTCCTTTGCGTACTGATGCTATTTTCTCTATAGAATGAAGTCTGAGGATTGGAGTTGCTGGATTAAAAGGGTGTGTTTTAATTAAAATTTTTGAAAACGTACATAGGGGCAGTTCTACTCTGTCCTATAGGGTCGCTGTGAGTCAGAATTGACTCGATGGCAACCGGTTTTTTTTTTTTTTTACATATGGAAAAAAGATTCCAAGTAAGACGGAGGTCCCTAGGCTGCAGAAAATTCCACTGCCTCAAGCAGCTTGCTTGGCACGCCTCGTAGCTTTACATTAGAGTCCTGGTTCCTTTGCTTGGCAGGGCCCATAACTTTACATTAAAACCCGGGTTCCCCTCTCCTTAATTGCTGCTCCCAAACTAGAAGAAATTGGCAGAAACTGGTTTAGGTACCATGTTGACATTTCGGATAACCTTTTAGACCTCATACATAGTGACTTCCCTGCCTCTGGGTTGAGTTTAATGCCATTTTCTGAACATAAGATGCATGGTTATATGTAAACCCCATTGTGCCCACATAGTGTGATTAAGAACGTTGCTAATATAACTTGTATTCTACTTCCTACTTGTAAACCCCTTAAAAGTAACCTTTCCCCACGCCCTCGCTAAGCAGTCTTGGCAGCAGCAACCCCAACAGTTTCTTTCCTTGTGAAACGAAATAAAAGTGTCTTTTGGCTCTCCCACCACAGTCTCTCGTTTACTGGCAGAGCAAAACATGGGGTTTATTGCTGCTGTGAAAAAAATCATTACAAACTTGGTGGTTTAAAACAACGCAAATTTATTGTCTTACAGTTTTAGGGGTCAGAAGTCCTAAAATCAAGCTATCAGCACGGCTGTGTTCCTTCAGGGGGGTCTAGTGGAGAATGTGTTTCCTTGATTTTTTTCAGCTTCTAGCAGCTGCCTGCATTTCTTGGCTCCTCGCCCCTTCCTTGAAGGAGCCCTGGTGGTGCAATGTTCAAAAACGTCAGGAGTTTAAACCCGCCAGACTCTCTGCAGGAGAAAAGACCTGGCCATCTTCTCCCATAAAGATTATAGCCTAGGAAACCATATGAGAGCAGTTCTACTCTGTCATATAGGGCTGCTATGGGTAGGAACTGACTTCACAGCACACAATAAGAACAGCCCCTTCCTCCATCTTTAAAACCAGCAGCAAAGCATCTTCAAATAGACCGATCCATCTCTCTCTCTCTCTTTCTCTGTCTCTCTCATAAGGACCCTTGTGATTACACTGAGCACACGTGGATAACTGGTTGCTGTTGAGTCAATTCTGACTCATAGCGACCATACAGAACAGAGTAGAACTGCCCCATACAGTTTCCAAGGAGCGGCTGGTAGATTCAAACTGCCAACCTTTTGACTAGCAGCCAAGCTCTTAAGCACTGTCCCACCAGAGCTCCAAGCCCACCTGGATAATCCAGGATAATTTCCTCTTCTCAGGATCCTTAATCACACTTGCAAAATCCTTTTTGCTATGTGAGGTAACATGTTCACAGGCTCCAGGGATTAGGACATGGACATCTTTGGGGGCCATTAATCAGCCTATCACACAGTACAAAAGGATAAACAGTAAACCTCCCTTCCTGTACAACATCTAAAACTCTTCTTCTTTTCCTTGTTGTTTCCATTTTCTAATGTGTCCTTCCAAAGATGTTTTATGCAAACTCAAATGCATATTTATCTTTTTTTTTTTCCACAAATGATTGCATAACAGATACTCTATTTCCCATGCTTGACTTCTTTTCACTCAGCAGTAAATCTTGGTGATTGTCCCATTGCCAGAGCTTAGGCTCTTAACCAGAAGAAAGGCCTGGCCATCTACTTCTGAAAGCTCACAGCCATTGAAAACCCCTACACAGTGCAGTTCTACTCTGCAACACATGGGGCCATCATGAGTCGGAATCAACTACATGGCAACTGGGTTTTTTTGTTTGTTTGGTTTTTTTTGTTTAGGCTCTGTCTTAGACATCTTGTGCTGCTATAACAGAAATACCACAAGTGGATGGCTTTAACAAAGAGAAATTTATTTCCTCATATTAAAGTAAGCTAAAAGCCCAAATTCAGGGAGTCAGCTCTAGGGGAAGGCTTTCTCTCTCTGTCAGCCTTCTCATCAATCTTCCCTGGGACTAGGAGCTTTTCTACACAGGAACCCCAGGTCCAAAGGACACACTCTGCTTCTGGCACACTTTCTTGCTGGTATGAAGTCCCCAATTCTCTACTTACTTCCCTTTCCTTTTATCTCTTGTAAGATAAAAGGTGGTGCAGGCCGCCACACCCCAGGGAAACTCCCTTTACATTGGATCAGGGATGTGACCTCAGTAAGGGTGTTACAATCTCACCCTAATCCTCTTTAACATAAAATTACAATCACATAATGGAGGACAATCACACCATACTGGGAATCATGGCTCAGCCAAATTGATACACACATTTTGGGGGGGACATAATTCAATCCATGATAGCCTTTTAATGAGTAAAGTTGAAAGGATTGAGAGAAAACAAGTCCAGCAGATAAAATGTGAAGTCCAGAGGCAGACAGAAAGTACTAGAAATGCAGGCAGTGTCAGGGATCTGGACTGGTGGGTGGAGGCCCGGGCCTGGGAGCTGAGAAGGTATTTGGAAGTCCAGGAGGTAGGTCAAGCTTCAGGAGATGTGTCAGCAGGGAGCCCAGCTACTGGCCTGGTTCAAGGGCAGAACCTAGGTGTTAGGAGAGGGCTGGCGATAAGCAGGAGGAACTCCAATCCTGGGCAAGTTACCAAAACAGGCACTTAGGAACAGAGAATTGAACAACCACAAAAACAGTTCCACAAATATTTATCTAGTGGCTGCTCTAGGCCAGGTGCTGAGCTGAGTGCTGGCTTACACCTTGGATGAGACAGGCATGATCTCTGTCCTCCCACAGCCTCGTGGTCAGGTGAAGAGACAGACAGGTAGAGAGGCTGTTGCTATTCAGTGTGGCAAGTCCTGCGGTGGTGAAGAATTCTTTGGGAGAAGACGGAGGAGGGAGATAGAAACAGTACAGACACACTGTTGTTGATTGAATTGTGTCCCCCAAAAGATATGGTGAAGCCCTAACCCCTGGTGTCTGTCAACATGACTTTGTTTGGAAATAGGGTCTGTTGTGGACTGAATTGTGTCCCCTCACTGGAAAAAAAAAAGTACGGTAAATCCCCTGTACTTGTGGAACAAATCTGTCTTGAAGAAGTACAGCCAGAATGCTCCTTGGAAACAAGGATGGCAAGACTTGTCTCATGTACTTTGGGCATGTTATCAGGAGTGACCAGTCTCTGGAGAAGAATATTATGCTTGGTAAAGGAGAGAAAAAAAACAAAACTCTTGCTATTGAGTCAATTCTGAGTCATAGTAACCCTATAGAACAGAGTAGAACTGCCCCAGTAGGATTTCTAAGCACAGCAGCTGGTAGATTTGAACTGCCAACCTTTTGGTTAGTAGCCATAGCGCTTAACCACTGCACTATCAGGGCTCCTGGCAAAGTAGAGGGTCAGCAAAAAAGAGGAAAAGCCTCAACAAGATGGATTGACACGGTGGCTCCAACAATAGGCTCAAACATAACAACAATTCAATAATTGAGAGGATGGCACAGGACGGGGTAGTGTTTTCTTCTGCCATACACAGGGTTGCTGTGAGTCAGAAGTGACTCGATGGCACTTAACAACAACGTACCTGTGGCAAGGAGCCCTGGAGGCACAGTGGTTGAAGCACTCAGCATTTTGAACCCCATAGCAGCAGTCTACTTCCATAAAGATTATACTTTGGGAACCCGATGGGGCTGTTCTACTCCTTCTTAAGGATCACTGTGAGTCTGAATCAACTGGACTGCAAAGGCTTTTATACTTGTGGATGTGGGAATACGGTTTTCTTTGTTATGTCAGCGTAGGGTGTGTCCTAAAGCAATCTCCTTTGAAATGTAGAACAAGCAAATTAGACACAGAAGCAAGGAAGCACAAATGGGGGAGGATACCTGCCATGCCACGTGAAGACCACCAAGGAATCAAGGAACAGACAGTGGCCTCACTAGGGGGGTGTGGGGAGTACAGACCACACCAGGTGACACTGTCAGGAGGGATGACACCAAAATGACTGTCCATAAAATTTTTGTGCAATGTTTTCAGCAGATACGTACTATTTTTTATAAAAATATTCTTATAGTTAGTTATAACAACAAAAGCATGTTTCATAAGCCCAGCTTACATGTATCAATATACCTACAAGGCTGAAACGCTATGCTACTTTACTTTTTGAACTTTCTAATGCGCTCTGGCCAGAGGTGTCACTATTACACAATTACAATGACACTAGGAATCACGAGGCTTCGTCTGCAAGCGCCATGAGCACGTGCTGCTGTTTTCGTTGCTGCCAGGGATTTTAGGGTCACTGATTTGGACAAGTTTCTGATGTTTTAGCTACAATGTTGTGGTAATTAATACCTGTGAACCTATACCAATAACTTTTTTGAGAATGAAATAGTAATTAAAAGGAAAGGAGAAAAATCAAAAAAGGCTTCCTGCTCAGTGACTAACAATGGTGTAACTAATAAAGTTATCATTCAATGGAGAAAGATTTTACAAAACAATTTTGTTATTGTTTTTATAATCTAAGGAACATTACATTTAAGCAATTTACAAGTATATGTATTACATATTATTCTATGATTAAAATTGATAACAAACATTACTAAGAATTCTGTATGGTATGGGAGGAAATCCATGGGGCGGGGGGTGGTGGGTGACACCATGAGTTACTGCACTAGGTGACACCAACCCTAGTGGTACCACTGGGAACAGAAGCCAAAAAGAAACAAGGACCTTCCTCCAGAGCCAACAGAGAGTGAAAGCCTTCAACTCCCTAAATTCGGACTTCTAGCGTCCTGAACTATGAGAAAATTAATTTATGTTAAAGCCACCTATTTGTGGTATTTCTGTTACAGCAGCACTAGATAAATAAGACCAAAAAAAAAAAAAAAAAAAAAACCCTACCGTTGCCGTGGAATTGATTCTGACTCATAACAACCATACAGGACAGAGTAGAACTACCCCATAAGGTTTCCAGGGAGTAGCTGGAAAAGAGCTTGACCACTGCTCTACCAGGGCTCTAATAACTAAGACAGGGTCTTTGAAGATGTTATCTGCTAATTTAACATGAAGTCATACTGGAATAGGCCAAGCCCATTGCTGTCAAGTTGATTCCAACTCATAGGGATCCTATAGGACAGAGGAGAGCTGCCCCATAGGGTTTCCAAGAAGTGCCTGATGGATTCGAATTGCCGACATTTTGGTTAGCAGCTGTAGCTCTTAACCACTATGCCGCCAGGGTCCTAATCCAATCTGAGAGGTGTCCTTATAAAAGTGGAGAAGAGACACAAAGACACACACAGGGAGAAGAAGGCCTTGTGATGCGGGATATATGCTGCAGGTGGGGCAACAGAAGCTAGAAGAGACAGGAAAAGATCTCCTCCTACAGCCTTGTGAGAGAGCATGGCCCTGCAGACTCCCTGAATTCAGACTTTCAGCCTCCAGAGCTGTGAGATAATAAATATTTGTTCTTACAAGCCACCCTGTTTGCGGTATTTTGTTATAGCAGCCCTCTCTCATTGCCATCGAGTTGATTCTGAACCATAGTGACCCCATAGAACAGAGTAGAAATGCCCCATAGTGTTTCCATGGAGTAGCTGGTGGATTTGAACTGCTGATCTTTTGATTAGCAGCTGAGCTCTTAACCACTACGAAACCAGAGCTCTGATATGCATATTAATCAGGATAGGCTAATTGCTAGGTCCTTGGGTGGCACAAATAGTTTGCACTCAACTACTAATCAAAAGGTTGATGGTTCAAATCTCTCTGCAGCACTATGGAAGAAAGTCCTGGTCTACTTCCATAGGATTACAGCCACTGAAAACCTGTGGAATGCAGTTTTCTCTGAAACACTTGGAGTCTCCATGATTCAGAATCGATTCAACAGCAATGGGTAGGCTAACTGTTATAACAAACAATGATGAAATCTCAATGACTTAACACAATAAAGCCTTGTTTCTCACTTAAGTTACAGTCTAACGCTGGTGGGTGAGAGGGTAGGTGGGGCTCTGCTCCTCACAGATATTTTGGGGGCCTAGACGCCTTTGATCTAATGGTTCCACTGCTCCCCATCTCTAGCCTCCATAGAATGTCAAATTCTTGGGATTCTCTGTGTCAACTCAGCAGAGGAGGAAAAGAGAGTGTGAAGGATCCCTTGAGAGGTTTTCATGGGTCAGGCCTTGAATTGGTGTTCATTATTCAGCCCACTTTCATTGGTCAAAACTCTTTACCCTGCCCCACCCATCTGCATAGGAACCTGGGAAATGTAGTCCAGTTGTGAGCCCAGGAGGAAAAAGAACCAGAGATGGGTGAACGCAAGGTTCCCGGGTGGTACAAATGGTTAAACACTCAGCTAGTAACTGAAATGTTGGCAGTTGAAACCCACCCAGAGGCATCTTGGAAGAACAGCCTGGCAATCCACTTCCAAAAGGTCATAGCCATTTAAAAAACCCTATGGAGCTCAATTCTACTCTGACATGCACGGAATCACTATGAGTCGGAATCAACTCAGTGGCAACTGGTTTGGTTTGGGTGAACACATAGCAGTTAATTCTGTACCAGACTTGGGAAGATGGAGAAAACAACCTGCAGAGGCAGTTTCTAAACTGATACCTAGAGGATACCTAGGAGTTACCTGGATGAAGAGGAGGTAAGAGAAAGTGAGAAGGGTAGTGTTCCAGACGAAGAGAACAATGTAAGCAAAAACACAAAGTGTTGGCAATCATGGAGTGTTGAGGAGAAGAAAGAAGTTCTACTGGGCTAGAGGGTAGAAGGCCTGAGTGAGGGTGGAGCAATCTACACAGGCTACACCAGACAAGCATTATAAGCAGCGTGAAGGAGTTTACCCCCAAGAGTAATCGAAGCCATGGAAGGTTTTTAAACATTAGGATCAACTTTGTATTTCAGAAATTTTTTTCTGGCTTTTGTGTAGAGAATAGATTGGAGAGTGTTGTGCACTGAATTATGTCCCTTCAAAATATGTATTGAAGTCCTGGCCCCTGTACCTGTGGATGTGATCCTGTTCAGAAATAGTTTTTATTTTGTTATGTTAATAAGGTCAAATCCAGAGTAGTCAAAAGCAAACCCGTTGTTGTGGACTCGATTCTGACTCATGGTCACCCTATAGGGTAGAACTGCCCCCTAGAGTTTCCAAGGAGGAGCTGGTAGATTTGAACTGCCAAATTTTTTGGTTAGCAACCATAGCTCTTAACCACTGTGCCTCTAGGGCTCCTACCAGACTAGGATGGGTCCTAAACCTAATCACTTCAATGTTATAAAAAAAAGCAGAATAGACACAGAGATACACACAGGGGAAAGATAGGTGCCAGGGAATGCCAAGTAGTGCCAACAACTCCTAGGAACTGCCAGGACTACCAACAAAGAAGGATGCTCCCCTAGACATAATGTCTTGATTTGGACTTTTAGCCTCCGAAACTATGAGAAAATAAATCCCTGTTCTTCAAAGCCACCCGCTTGTGGCATATTTTGTTATAGCAGCACTAGCAAACTAAGGTGACAGAGGAAGACCAGAGAAGATGCCAGTAGACTAGCTGTCAAGGTGAGGAAAGATGAGTATGAGCTAGAGTAGTGACCACCGAGAGACAGTTCCAAGTATCAGGAAGTGGGATTTATAGAATTTGTGATGGATTGCATGTAAAACTAAGCAAAAGAGACAATCAAGAGTGAGGTCTGGGTTTCTGTCTTGGACCACTGGATGGTTGGTGATTCCAAGTCCCAAGAAGGATAACTCTGACTGTTGGTATGGTCAACAGGGTGAAACTGGGAGACAGATAAAGCAATTAAGGACTGAAAACCATCCCTTGGTTTTGGCATCAAGGAAGTCAGTGGCCGTGGTGAGAGTCAGACCTCAGAGGATCAAAGAGAAGGATGTGAGGTGGAGGCACAGAGGAGACAACCCAGTTAGGAAATTTGTCTGTGAGGAAAGGAGGGATTCAAACAGCAGTGGAGGAGGATTTGGTGTACCTACGTCCCTCCCTGCTATCTTGGCACACTGTAAGCCTCTTGGAATTTAGACACCGTACCAGGGAAAAGGGTAAACCCAAAACAAAACCCATTGCCATTGAGTCGCTTCCGACTCATAGTGACCCTGTAAGACAGAGTAGGACTGCCCCATAGGGTTTCCAGAGCTGTAATCTTTACGGAAGCAGATCGCCACAACTTTATCCCATGGAGTGGCTGGTGGGTTCGAACCGCCGACCTTTTAGCAGCCAACTGCTTAACCACTGCTCTGCCAGCGTTCCTAGGGGAAAAAAGGTAGAGAACCTCAAATTCATTAATTTAGCTAATATTTATTAGGCACTTACTATGTGATTTTTTTTTTTTATGAGGCATTCTGCAGTGGCGGTTTAGTGGTAGAGTTCTCACCTTCCATGTGGGAGACTTGGGTCCAAGTCCTGGCCAGTGCATCTTATGCGCAGCCACCACCTGTCTGTCAATTGCTGTGATGCTGAACAACTTTCAGTAAAGCTTCCAGGCTAAGACAGACTAGGATGAAAGGCCTGGGGACCTAGTCCTGCAAATCAGCCAGGGAAAACCCTGCAGATTACAATGATCCAATCCACAGCCAATCAAGAGGATGGTGCAGGACCGAGCAGCATTTCCTTCTGTAGTACATGGGGTTGCCGTAAGTCCAGGGCAGCTCGATGGCTGCTAACAACAACAACATGTGATTGACAAGCACCCACTGTGGTTTAGGCGAATGGGAGCCCAAAACATCCCTAAGCCCCACCCATCAGCAGTTGCCCCACCCCTGTTGAGTTTGCATCCTAATGGGGGAGGCAGTCAGTAAACACATAATAAATATGTTAGATGGTGGCAACTGCTGTTATAGAGAAAAATAAATCAGAGAAGGGGAATAGAGAGGGCCAAGGGAGGGTGGTTTTGTAAGGATCATCAGGGAAGGCCTCACTGCAGGGACATTTGAGCAGACCTGAAGGAGATGAGGACACACACCATTGAGTTCTATCTGGGGGAGAAGCATTCTACAGGAGAGCGAGTGCAAGGGGCCTGAGGTAGGAGAGAGATGGGCATGTGTGTTGGGAACAAGGATGCCAGCCTGAGAGGCTGGACAACACGGAGTGAGGGGATAATGGTAGAGCTGAGCCCAGAGAAGTGATGGGGGACCAGCCAGGCTTTGTTGGACACTGTGAGGACTTCATCTTTGACTCTGAATGAGATAAGGTGTGCACTGGAAAGTTTCCCACAGAGAAAGGAGACGATTGTCTTAGGTTTTAACAGAATCCCTCTGGATTCCGTGTGGAGAAAAGGTTGGGGCAAGAGAAACAGGGATGGGGGCATACAAGGACAGAAGAAAGAAAATGCAACAATCCAGGTGAGAGCTGATATTGGCTGGACCAGGTGATAGCAGTGGACATGATGAGAAGTGAATCCATCTGTCATGAATTGAGTTGTTTCCCCCCAAAAATATATATTAACTTGGTTAGGCCACCATCCCCAGTATTGTGTGCTTGTCCTCCATTTTGTGATTGTAATTTTACATTGAGAGGTTTAGGGTGGGATTGTAACACCACCCTTACCCAGGTCAGATCTGTGATCCAATGTAAAGGGAGTTTCCCTGGGGTGTGGCCTGCACCACCTTTTCTGTCTCAAGAGAGAAAAAAGGAAAGGGAAGCAAGCAGAGAGTTGGGGACCTCATACCACCAAGAAAGCAGCACCGGGAGCAGAGCGTGTCCTTCGGACCCGGGGTCCCTGCACCTGAGAAGCTCCTCCACAACGGGAAGATTGAAGCCGACAGAGAGAGAACCTGTCAAATTCAGCTGAAGCCCTGAATTTGAACTTGTAACCTACTATACTGTGAGAAAGCAAACTTCTCTTTGTTAAAGCCATCCCCTTGTGGTATTTCTGTTATAGCAGCACTAGATGACCAAGATACCATCCTAGAAATATGTTGAAGCTAGACCCAGCTGGATTAGGAGTATGAGAGAGAGGCATCAAGGACGGCTCAATGTCTTCGGTATGAAAGCTTGAAGAGTTGCCTTTTACTGAAGTAGGGAAGATTGTAGGAGGAGCAGGGTTGGGAAGAAAATTTCGGTGTTCACTTGGGATGTATTAATTTGGAGACGGCTACTGAACATCCGAGGCCGCCTGGGTGGCACAAATGGCTAAGCACTGGACTACTAACCAAAAGGTTAGCAGTTCAAACCCACCCAGAGGCATCTTGAAAGTAAGGCCTGGTGATCTGCTTCTGAAAGGTCACGGCCTTGAAAACCCTATGGAGCAGTTCCACACACATGGGGTCTCCATGAGTCGGAATCGACCCGACGGAAATTAACAACAACAACGCTGAACATCCAAGCGAGGTTGTCGAATAGACAGGTAGTTGTGAGTTTGGATTTGGGGGAAGATACTGAAGATATTTTGGAGTCTTTGGCATAGAACTCACCTTTAGACTTGGCACTGGCTTACACTAGGTTTCTGTTCATTGGAAGAAGAGGCCAGTAATAGAAATTAGGTTATTACAGAAGACTCGGCAAGTCTGTGTTTTGCACACCCTTGTTTGTGGACTGAAATTCATCCCTTCTACATTAGAACGGGCAGCAGCTCTTTAAGCCCATCCAGGCACGACTGATCTGGGCCTGGGAAGGGCTTGCTGGCAGGGAGGAGGGCCGCTGCAGCACTTGCATCCAGCACCTGAACCCAACAGCCGACTTTGTGTCTGCAGTAATAACGTGCCCGTCATGCCTAACAGCATTGTTTGCAGCCTGCCGGGACTTGTCGGTTGAAAAGCCTGAAGGAACACATCTGGTCTGTTAGCACCAGCAAAACTTTGCCAAATGAAGGAATGCAGTATTTAGACCAACAATCTTCCATTGCTGGTGGTCATGGACAGTTAACGACTATCACCAACAAATAATACTAACAGCTGCTAATTATTAAGCTCTTCTTGCATTGTCCAGCACTATGCTAAGGGCTTCGTATTCATCTCATTCTGCCTTCACATCAAGCCTCTAAGTTAAGTACCATATTTTTACGCAAATAATGTACAGGTTATATATTTTTGCCAACCACAACCTCCCCTACCCCACTTAGGTGTTTTCTTAAACTTCCTACTTTAATTTTTTTACAAGTAAAAATTAACATAGTGCACTTACGAAAACACCTCGCAGGGAGAAGGGAGGGTGCTGTTGGCCAAAAACGCATAACACACATTATTTGGGTAAAAATATGGCATTATTATTATTAGCCCCAGTTTTTTAAAAAATACTTTTATCGTTGTACAAATATATATAAAACAATGTTTGCCAATTCAACATGTTTCAGGTGTACAATTTAGTGATATCAATTACATTAATTGTGTTGTGCAACCACAATCCGTAATCATTGCCAAACTTCCTATCACCATAACAAAGACTCACTGCTTCCTAACAAGAGCTCCTCCTTAGCCCCAGTTTTACTGGTATAAACAAGCACAGAGAGGTGAAGTGATTTGCCCAAGGTCACAAAGCAAGTAAACGAAGAAGAATAAAAACAGGAAACGTCAGAGGCCTACCTTTCCACCACCCTGTACACAGATGGCAAGAAAAGGTGTGCAAACCTGGGGCCCCCAACCTACCATAAGCTTCCTCACCAGCCCTTCACACAGGGATAGGCACATAATTGGTGTCCAGAGTTTGCTGAATGAATGAATGATTGAATGAACAAGCACACAAAAGAATGATTAGCACATATCACTTCACACTGGGCTTAGTAATTATCGAGCTTGTCTCTCCAGCTAGGCCATGAGCTACTTGAAGAAGGAGACCCTTTCTTACATACGGAAATAATGGAGTCCAACATGCTTGGGAAGTGTAGTGTATGGGTTAAAGTTCATAGACTCTGGAGGCAGACTGCTTGAGTTCAAATCCTGTACTAGCCGGGAGACCTTTAGCAAGTTACGTAGCCCCTCTGAATTTTGTTTTTCTCACCTGGAAAATGATTTGTTGGGGAAATGGAAATGCAACATTTATTTACGAAGATTATATAAATTAAGACCTTAGTACATAGTAAGTGCTCAATAAACATTAGCTGTCTATGGAACCACAGAAAAAGGATTGTCCCCTGGTGGCATCAGGTACTGTTGGCACCCTATTGCCTAGAATAAGAATGGGTACCATTTCTGAACATTTATTAGGTGCCAGAGACCAAGTAAAGAACTTTATGTGTCATTAGATTTAATCCTCATAACAATAATCTGAGACAGATACGATTATTATCCCATTTTCCAGACAAGACTGAGGTTAAGAGAGATTAAGTAATGTGCCAAAAGTCTTAAAGCAAGTAAATCCAGATAAAGAAAAGGAACCAGTAAAAGCCCCATAAAGCCAGAGGCCGTGTCTGTTGTATCAATAAGGTTCATCAGAAAAACAGAAACCATTCTAGGTATTTCAAACAGAGGTTTGTTTATTTTTTTTTTTAATTGCGCTTTAAGGGAAAGTTGACAGTTCAAGTCAGTTTCTCATACAAAAACTTATACACACATTGTCATGTGACCCTAGTTGTTCTCCTGACAATGTGACAGCACAGTCCCTCTCTGTACCCTGTATTTCCCATGTCCATTCAACCAGCCCCTGTCCTGTTCCACCTTCTCATCTCACCTCCAGGCAGGAGCTGCCCACACAGTCTCATGTGTCTACTTGAGCTAAGAAGCACACACCTCACCAGTATCACTTTATGTCTTACAATCCAGTCTAATCTTTGTTTGAAGAGTTGGCTTCTGGAATGGTTTTACTTTGGGCTAACAGCGGGTCCAGGGGCCATGTCCTCTGGGATCCCTCCAGTCTCAGTCAGACCTTAAGTCTGGTCTTTTTACTAAAATTTGTGGTCTGCACCCCACTTTTCTCCTGCTGCATCAGGGATTCTCTGTTGCGTTCCCTGTCAGGGCAGTGATTGGTGGTAGCTGGGCACCATTTAGTTCCTCCTGTCTCAGACTGATGGAGTCTCTGGTTTATGTGGCCCTTTTTTTCTCTTGGGCTCATATTTTCCTTATGTCTTTGGTGTTCTTCACTCTCCTTTGCTCCAGGTGGGTTGAGACAAACTGATGCATCTTAGATGGCCGCTTGTTAGCTT
This sequence comes from Loxodonta africana, assembly GCF_030014295.1. Lineage (NCBI taxonomy): Eukaryota > Metazoa > Chordata > Mammalia > Proboscidea > Elephantidae > Loxodonta > Loxodonta africana. The sequence continues at coordinate 79,649,871 of NC_087353.1, forward strand.
TTAAAACCCCAGATGCCGCACACCAAAGTGGTAACATTTTCTTATACACTTTGTTATTCCAACTGACCCAGATGTCCCCTGAAACCATGGTCCCCAGACCCCGCCCCTGCTACTCTATCCCTCAAAGTGTTTGGTTGTATTCAGGAAACTTCCTATATTTTGGATTAGTCCAGTTGTGTTGACTTCCCCTGTATTGTGTATTGTCCTTCCCTTCACCTAAAATAATTCTTGTCTACTATCTAATTATGGGGCAGTTGCACTCTGTCCTATAGGGTCTCTATGTGTCGGAATCAACTCGATGGCAGTGGTTTTTTTTTTTTTTTTTACTATCTAATTAGTGAATACCCCTCTCCTTCCCTCCCTTCCCACCCTCCTAGCCATCAAAGAATGTTTTCTTCGGTGTTTAAACCTTTTTTTGAGTTCTTATAATCATGGTCTCACACAATATTTGTCCTTTTTGTGACTGACAAATTTCACTCGGCATAATGCCTTCCAGATTCCTCCATGTTATGAGATGCTTCACAGATTCGTTGTTATTCTTTATCATTGCACAGCATTCCATTGTGTGAATATACCATAATTTTGTTTATCCATTCACCGTTGATGGGCACCTTGGTTGTTTCCATCATTTGCTATTGTAAACAGTGCTGCAATGAACATGGGTGTGCATGTATCTATTTGTGTGAGGGCTCTTATTTCTCTAGGATATATTCCAAGGAATGGGATTGCTGGATCATATGGTAGTTCTATTTCTAGCTTTTTAAGGAAGTGGCAAATCGATTTCCAAAGTGGTTGTACCATTTTACATTTCCACCAGCAGTGTATAAGTGTTCCAGTCTCTCCACAACCTCCCCAACATTCATTATATTGTGTTTTTTGGATTAATGCCAGCCTTGTTGGGGTGAGATGGTATCTTAGTGTAGCTTTGATTTGCATTTCCCTAATGGCTAATGACTAATGATTGTGAGCACTTCCTCATGTATCTCAACCAGAGGGATTTTGATTCAAGAAATGATTGCACAAATGATTCAACAGCAGGAGATGGTGAAGCCACACTGGGCTTAGTGACAGCATGAAGGTGCTATTACCACTAGGGCTGGAGGGACACAGGGAGGAGGTGGTGTTATCAATGCCCAAAAGCTGGGGCTGTCCAGGAGGATCTGGGACCATGGCAGGGGCTGTCCAGGAGGGGCTGAACCAGGACGGAGATGCTGTACTGTGGAAAACGCTCTCTGAAGTCAGGGGGATGGGGTAGGATGGGCAGGAGGAGGGGTCTGGGGACACTCTAGTCCTCTCTTTGTCTCACTATCAAATCTCCTGCCAGTGTCTGTTTTTGGCCAACCTTAGCAGGAAGTTGACCAGTGTGCACTGGAACCTGGGAAATATAGTTTGCAGAAGAAGGGTGGGGATGGATCTAATATCAAACAGGCAAACGAGCCATACAGGCCATTGCCTGGTTTGCCTTGGGAACCCCAGCACACAAAAGTTGCTTTATAAACAGGAAGAAGGACGGGAGGTTGGGCAAAGGCAGGCAGACACCAAAGTCCATGTTCTTAACCCAGTGAGAGCAGCCCCAAATGTCTGCAGAATCCAGGGAGATTACATGAAAGAATGGAGTAAACCGGTTGTAGGGAGTGGTGACAATTGTGTCAAGCTGGAGAATGCACACCCTGTCTAAACAGGGCAGCCCCTACAAAACCACAGCCAACTTCTGCCAAGCAAGAATGAGGGATTCAGCGTCATCAGATCTGCTGACTTTTCAGGAAGGACAGAAGTTTTCAGGAGACACGGGAAATTCTGATTTTCAAATGAAATCTACCACTTTTAAATGTTGGCAAATAAATCAAATCCAGATGAGGCCAGGACATCTTGTTGGGCCAGAAAGCAAAGAAGTCATCAAAGACTAAGTGGCGTCATTAGCCTGTCAGACACACAGGAGCAGTTGGGGGGGCTCCCACTTGCTCAAGTTGGGTCATCTTTAAGTATCAAAAAGAAGGACAGGTGGTATCCTAAAATGGATCCTGGAACAGAAGGAGGAAATTAGTGGAAAAACTATTAAAATCTAAAGAAAGTGTGGAGTTTTGTTAATAGTAATATGTCAATGATGATTTCTCAGTTTTGTCAAATGTACCATAGTAACGTAAGATCTTAACAACAGAGAAACTGAATGAGGGAACTCTACTGTCTTTGCAACTTTCCTGAAGTCTAAAATTATTCCAAATAAATAGTTTATTTTTTTAAAAAAATGAATGCCATTGAACGAAATATCTTACATCCATTTTTTTTTAATCAACGAGTTCATAATGATAGTCCAAAAAGGGAAAACCAAAAAAAGAAAGACAAAATTAATTTGTCACCATTGGAGGCAGGCATTGCAACAAATCCTTAGTTTAAAAAGCAACAATTAAAGGGAAATAATTTTGGGGGCACTAGTCAGTGAGGTAAAGCTCATCTCTATAGAAGAATGTCAGCGCATAAACATAGAAGGAAGGATGACATTAGCATTTTGTAACCTGAGTGAAATAATTGATTCAGGCAATGATCAGCAACAGATGCTGAAAACATGAGGTCAAAGATTCAAAGGGACTGGATATTCTCAAGGTGCCAAGTAATCAATAGAGAACGTACTGGTTGTGAGAGAAGAAACAACTTTATAGTGGAGGAATCAGGTTGTCACCACCTGAGCCAGCAGATCAGTCCGTGTTACACAAATGACTCAACTAGTCATTGCGTGCCTTCTGGTATGATGCAATAGAACGCTCACCATGCTAGCTGTGAAGAATTCTTACCAAAAATAGCCAAAATCTGAACCAAATCTTTAGATGTAGCTTCTCGTTTATGGGAATAAAGGAGATAGAAGAACAAGTTAAAACACACCAGGAGGAAGCAATCAGACAAAGCCAGAAAGTAAAACATTCTACAAGACAATTGACCTAGTTTCTTTAGCAAGTCAATGACATGGAAAAAAGGGTGGAGGAAGCAAAAGGGGAAATACTGTAGATTTAAAGAGACTTAAGAGATAGGCTCAAAGGAATTTTTTGGATCCTGATTGGGTCCTCAAAACCAAACCAAACTCCTTGCCATTGAGTTGATTCTGAATTATAAAAGACATTTTGAGGACAGTTAGGGAAATGTGGATATGACCAGGAACTGGATGCTAACAGGATTTGAGGCTTATTTTGTTTGGTGTGATAATGGTATTGGCTGAGTGAAGAAGCGTCCTTATTTTTTAAGAATGAATATTGAAATATCCGGGAATGAAATGTCATGTTGACTGTAAATATTTTTAAATACTTCCACCAAAAAAAAAAAAAAAGATGAAGCAAATGTGGCAAAATATTCACGATTGTTATATTTAAGTGATACATACTTTGATGTTCATTATGTGATTCTCTCTACTTTTCTATATGCTTGAAATAATTCATAATAAAGAACAAAAAACAAGTGCAGGCTAAACAAGCACTCATGTGTTACACAAATAATTATTGACCACTTATTATGTGCCAGACACAGATCCAGGCATTGGGTTATAGCCACTGAATAAAAAAGACAAAAGTCCTTGCCTTCCAGGAATTACGTCCAATTGGAGAAGGAAGAGAATCAACAAACCAAACAATGTCGAGAGATGATAAGTGCTATGGAGAAAAATAAAGGTAAGAAGAAGGGAGTGCTGGGGCAGAGATTGCTATTTTATGTGGGATGATCAAGGAAGACCTCTCTGAGGGGATGGCATTTGAGCAGAGATATAAAACAAGTGAGAAAAATAGTCTTTGGGATATCTGGTAAAGGAACCTTCCAAGGTTCAAGGCAGGGGGAGATAGCAAGTGCAAAGGTCCTGGGATAGGAGCATGCTTGGTATGTTCAAGAACCATCAAGGAAGTCAGTGCGGGTGGCATGGAATGATCAAGGGGAAATGGTAGGACACGAGCTCAGAGAGTTGGAGAAGTTGGAGGGTTGCAGATGATGGGGAAACTTACCGGCCATTTCAGCTCTTATTCTGAGGGAGATGGGAAAGAATAGAGGACAGATGTGACCTGACTTAGTTTTTAAAAAGTTATTACTATGGAAATTTTAAAATATGCAAATGTAGAGAAAACAGTACAAGGAACACTTGAGTATTCATTATGTAATTTCAACATTATCAAGTGATAGCCAATCTCATTTCATCTATGCCCAGAAACCCAGTGCTGTCGAGTCGATTCCAACTCATAGCGACCGTTTCATCTATATCCCATTATAATAGATTGCTTTGAAGCAAATCCCAGACATCTTATCATTTTAACTCTAAATATTTCTGTATTTCCTTTAAAGTATAGGGTATCTTTTTAAAAACTCACAAAAAATCATTGTCACGCCTAAAAATTAGCAGTAACTCCTTAATATCATAAAATATCCATTTGTGTTCAAAGGCTCCAATTGTCTTATCAACATTTTTCATAGAGTTTGTATGAATCAGCACTCATATAAGATTCATGGATTGCAATTGGCTGAAATAGGTCTTAAGTCTTTTTTAATCTCTGGGTTTCCCTTCTATCTCTACTTGTTTCTTTCAGTTTTTCTGTTGAAGAAACTGGGTCATTTGTCCTGTAGAGTTTCCCACCTTCTGGATTTTGCTGATTACATCACCATGGTGTCATTTAACATGTCCCTCTATTCCCCTGAATTTCTTGCAACTTGGTTGTTAAATCTAGAGACCTGATCAAATTCAGGTTCACTTTTTTTTCCTTTTGGAAAGAGTATGTCATAGATAACGTCATCAGGATGTATACAACGTCTGGTTGTCTGTTATCTCATTACATTAACAGCCACGAGTGATCATTGCCTAGATCCATTAATTCATTAGAATTTGCAAAGTATTGATATTTTCTTTTTCCTTCTTTCATTAGCTGAAATATATCTATAATGAAAAATTTCCCCATATCAACTATTTGGTTATCCTGAGGTTCCATTTTTATAGGACAGGCAGTATATGTGGTTGATTCTCTTCCTTTATTTACAAGTTTTCAAAATACTGAATTAATTTCCTAGTATATTAGTTATCTGTTGCCACGTAATAAATTACTGCACTTAGGGGCTTAAAACAATATACACTTATTGTATCACGGTTTCTGTGGATCAGAAATCCAGGCACGCTTAGCTGGGTCCTTTGCTTTATGATCTCTTATGAGGTGCAATCAAGGTGTCAGCCAGGGCTTGGGTCTCATCTAAAGGCTCGACTGGGGAAAGGTTCAATTCTAAGATCACATATATGGCTGTTGACAGAATTCATTTCTCTAGAGTCATTGAACTGAGGGCCTCAATTCCTCACTGGCCGTTGGCCAGAAGCCACCCACAGTTCCTTGCCATGTGGGCCCCCCAGCATGGCAACTTGCTTCCTCAAAGCCAGCAAAGGAGAGAGTGCTAGCAAGATGGCAGCCACAATCTTACGTAGCTTAATCACAGCCCATCATCTTTGTCATATTCTATGGATTATAAGCAAGTAGCTACATCAGCCCACACTCAAGGGGACAGGATTACACAAGGGTGTTAACACTAGGAGGCCAGAAGCATGGGGTAGAGCGCAACTTTGAGTCTGCCTGCTCCACCCATATCCCCCAAAGGTGACTGAGGAATTTTGTTTTTGTTTGTTGAATATGACATGTTAAAGAAAAGGATGATTCTGGCTGCTGTGTGGAGAATATAAGCCAGGGAAGCATGAATGGAAACAAACTGGCCTGCTGTAAGCATCCTCAGCGCTTCATTGTTTGACAACATTAATATTAAACATTTCGATATGACCAAAACACAAAACAAAACTCATTCCAATTCAGTTGATTCTGACCCATGGCGACCCCATGTGTTACAGAGTAGAACTGCTCCATAGGGTTTTCTTGGGTTTAATCTTTACGGAAGCAGATTTCCAAGTCTTTCTTTCATGGCATCACTGGGTGGGTTTGAACTGCCAAACTTTAGGCTAGTAGTCAAACACAAACTGCACCACCCAGAGACTTCTTCAATACGACCAAAACCTCATAAATGAAGTGAAAAGGCAAGAAACAGGCTAAGAGAAAACAACAGACAACAGGTTCCATCTTCAGAATGTGCAACTAGATAGGGAATCTGTGTGCCTCCATTTCCTCTGTTGTAAAATGGGGATAATAGTACCTATCTCACTGGGCTGCTGTGACGGTTAGCATGTACATAATGTTGTTAGAAGAAGAATCGATGCCTTTGAATTATGGTGTTGGTGAAGAATATTGAATATGCCATGGGCTGCCCGAAAACGAACAAATCTGTCTCAGAAGTACAGCCAGAATACTCTTGAGAAGCAAGGACGGCAGGACTTCATCTCACATATTTTGGGCATGTTATCAGGAGGGACCAACCCCTGGAGACGGACATCGTGCTTGGTAAAGTAGATGGTCAGTGAAAGAGAGGAAGACTCTCAACGAGATGGATTGACACGGTGGCTGCTAGAATGAGCTCAAGCATAACAATTGCGAGGGTGGTGCAGGACATTCTGTTGTACACAGGGTTGCTGTGAGTCGGAACCTACTCAACGCCACCTAACAACAATATAAAAATGTTTAGGACACTGCCTGGCACAATAAGTGCTATATAAGTGTAAGCAGTTGCTCTTGTTGAAGTCATTATTATTATTATTATTATTATTATTATTATTATTATTATTATTATTATTAATGATGTGATTAAACTGTAATTTTTAAGGCCCCATCATGTTGACTTTTTTAAGGCTGCCTGGCCTTTTCTAGCCCACACTAGCTAGAAAGGTTTTATTTTTCAGTGACTGAGACAAAAAAAAATTTTTTTTTTTTTTGAGACAAATGAAAGTTTCCTATTTTCCTTGCCAAAGTGGTCTGGTTTTTTCCAGCCACTTAAGTAGCAATTAAATAGCTTCAAAAGTGAATCTTACTCTGTCATGGGTTGAATTGTGTCCCCCCAAAAATGTGTGTATCAACTTCATTAGGCCTTGATTCCCAGTATTGTATGGTTGTCCTCCATTTTGTGATTATAATTTTATGTTGAGAGGATTAGGTCATTCAGGTCACCTCCGTGATCCAAGGTAAAGGGAGCTTCCCTGGGGTGTGGCCTCCACCACCTTTTATCTCTCAAGAAATGAAAAGAAAAGGAAGCAAGCAGAGAGTCAGGGACCTCATACCACCAAGAAAGCAGCATCAGGAGCAAAGCGCATTCTTTAGACGTGGGGTTCCTGCTCCTGAGAAGCTCCTCGACCACGGGAAGACTGAGGACAAGGACCTTTTTCCAGAGCTGATAGAGAAAGCCTTCCCTGGAGCCGACACCCTGAATTTGAACTTGTAACCTACTAAACCAAAACCAAACCAAACCCACTGCCGTCGAGTAGATTCCGACTCACTAGACTGTAAGAAAATTAATTTCTCTTTGTTAAAGCCATCCACTTGTGGTATTTCTGTTATGGCAGCACTAGATGACTAAGACATACTCATTAACACCCAAATGTCTGGGAAGACTTAGTTCTACCATGAGGCCCCTCCTACTCTTTTTAAAGGTATGATATTCTAAAAAATGAAGCCCATTATAAAAAGAGAAGGTAAATATTGTTTATTAGTTATTGTTGTTTTAGTTTTTAATTACATAAGTGACATATGAACATACCCAAACCTGTTGCTGTTGAGTAGAGTCCAATTCACAGTGATCCCATAGGACAGAGAACTGCCCCATCGTGTTTCCAAGAAGCGACTGGTAGATTCAAACAGCCAACCTCTTGGTTAACAGCTGAGCTCTTAACCACTGTTTCATTAGTCCTTTAAAAAATTATAACTAAGAATAAAATTATTTTTGACCACCACCCCCAACCTTGTTCCTTTCTTTTCTTTCTAGAGGTAACCAATGTTGACAATTTGGTATGTATATATTTTTTATCCTTCTAGAACTTTGTCTCTGCATTTATCTAAACACTTATGTACTCATTAAAATATTTTCTATTGTTTTAGAGACTTTTTCATGCAAATGATGTTATATTACAGGCATTGTTATGCAACTTGCTTTTTCTCTCACACCACACACCTGATCCCTCAGCAAATTATGTCAGCTCTTCCTGCAAAATATACCCAGAACCTGACCACCTCTCACTGTCTCCATGGCTTCCACACCAGTCCAAACCACCATCACCAGAGCCTCCTAACTGCTCCACCTCCCCGCCCCTCCCCATCTCTTTCCCTTGCCACCCTATGATCCACTGGCAACAGGTCTTACAGGGTGAGTCTTTTAAAATCTCAGTCAGATTATATCACCCCAGACCCTCTAAACCACCCTCGCTCCCATCTCACTATAACTCAAGGCCAAAGTTCCTACAAGGACCTACAAAGCCCTCCCTTCCATGCTTTGATCCTCACCCTCTATTACCTCCCCGAACCCCTGCCCCTTTCTATTCTTTTCTCCTTGTTCATTTCTGCCTCAGCCACGCGGGCCTCCTTACTGCTCCTCAAACACGTCTGACACGTTCCCTACCTCAGGGCCTTTGCATTTGTTGTTTCCTCTGCCGGTACACTCTTCCCCCAGATACCTATCTGCAAGGCCGGCTTCCTCATCTCCCTTAGGTCTTCGCTCATGTGACCTTCTCAGACCACCCTACTTTCAACCTTCCCTCCACTTCCTTGACCTACATTCTTTTGTTTCCATAGCAGTTATTACCATCTAGTAGATTCTTTATGCTACTTATTTGTTTATTCTCTGCCTTTCCTCACTGAATGTAAATTCCTCCACAAGGGCAGGAATTTCTGTCCTGCTCACTGGTGTATCTCTAGGATCTAAAACATATCAGTGTTCAATAATATTTTTGAAATGAATGAATGAGAGGCATGTGCCTGTGGACCTTCCATATTGGTCTGTTCGGCCCTATTTCAGCCTTTTTAGCTGTGGATTGGATACTGTCGTTCCTTCCCCCTCCCTCCCCCACGTGTTTATGAAGTTCTCAGCATTTAGTACAGCATTAGAGCATTTTAAGATCTTCAACCTGGCCTTTCTGAAGATTCCCGGATGTAACTGAAAACCTCAATAGCAAAGGCACAACATCTGTGCCCAGATCTTGCTCTTCCACAGGTCAAGGCCCCAGGACCTGATTACATTTTTCACCTGGGCAGTGGGGGGGAAGGATGGAAAGGTATGTGTTCTGAGTGGCTAGGTGAGCCCTGAGCGCCAGCCTGGCTGCGCCCTGTGTGACCTGGGGCTCTGTGGTTGGATTTCTGAGAACAAAGTAAAAACTGCCAGGCTTGGCAGAGCCTGAAGGCTTTTGTGGCAGCCTGGCCAGGCTACAGGGAAAGGCCAAGCCGAGGTGGTCTGGGCATCCTGGGGACGGAGGCCCCACACGCAAACGCCGGTGAGGCGGAAACGAGAGGGCTGGCTGAGTGTGAGACTCTGCTCGCACCAGGGAACTGACGATTATGGGGGAACCCCAGAGCCCATTTAGCGCCAAGCTCCAACCCACCACCAAGGCCAAGCAGGAATGGAAACCCAGCATAGCCACATCTCCTGATTGTCCATTTTCCAGAGAATCAGAAATTTGATTTTTATGCAATATTCCCAGATTTTTAAACATTGGTTCAAAAATTTTTAAAAATACCATGTGGTGGGACAAAACATGTTTGGAAACTGGAAAAAAGGGGATGTCCCCTCCCCCACCAACACGCATCACTCCAGGGATGCCGGTTTGTGACCTCCGAGGTTCACCAAAGCATCTAAGAACATGGACTTGGTTTCCAGAAAGACCTGGCTTTACAGCCAGCAAGCTGTTTGACCTGGGCAAGATCCTAGGTAACTCCAAGTCTAGTTTTTTTATCTGTAAAATGGGGAAAACAATAGAACTCGCCTCAGGAGGCTGTTTGGGAGGATAAAGGAGACAGCACTGGCCTGTGTACGGTTCAATAGATGTTTGTCCAACAGTCATAGTAGAGTAATGGAAGAGCAACAGGGGAGCAACTCAGGGCGACTCCATGTGTACCAGAGCAGAATTATGGTCCGTAGAGTTTTCAGTGTCTGATTTTTAGAAGTAGATAGCCAGGCCTTTCCTCTAAGGCACCTATGTGTAGTCTAGAACCTACAGCCTGTCCTCTGCTTAAGCACATTCAGGGTTTAAGGAGCTTCTCGAGATAGTCATTCAGCTTGTCAATATCTCTGTCCAAATGTGTCACTCTAAACTTAACTACAACGGTTGGTGGGATTATTTTCTCCCTTGATCGGCACCCTGAATCTTCATTCATGCTGCCTGGGTTGATACTAACTTTGGGGAACAGCATGTCACACACTCGGCCCACTCTCCTTGCAGACATCTTAAATGCCTAACTTGTAAGCTATGCCTGACTTGCCCTTCCCTTCCTTTGGGCCCCTGCCCAAAGCCAGGGCTTCCTATTTCATACTTACAGAGTTGCTTGTTTGAGCCTACCTGTAGGAGCTTACATTTGCTCTTGTTGTAATGTTGTCTTCTTAGTTTGGGGCTTGACATTCCAGTCTGTCGAGCTTCTATAAACAAATGTATTAGTTGTCCCTCCTGACTTCCTTCTTTTGCAGCTTGGAGAACATTTTCTCCAGAATCAGGAGTCTTTTGGTTGCGAGCAACAGAAACTCCAACCCAAAATGGCTTATGAAAAAAGGAAACTTACAGGCTCATGTACTTGAAATGTCTAAGAATAGGTTGCTTATAGGCTTCAGATATGGCTTGATATGGGTCAAATAATGATACCAGGACCTGGTTTCTCTCTGTCATCTTTCTGGGTGTATCCCAATCAAGCTCTTACAACCTATTCCTAGCTGCAGCTCCACATTTGAACAACTCTGAGGCCAGCGGGACTCCCTGAGAACTCAAAGATAAAATCTCTTCATGAGCCTTCATTGATAATGGTTAATCTGACTTGGGCCATATGCCCTCCCCTGAACTAATCAATCTCCCAAGAGGAATACAATGTGCTGATTGCTAGGCCTGGGCCCTATTAACCCTGACAGGGGTGGTGGTGAATGGAATCAACACTCCCAGGATCATACGGACTGAGGATGAGGACGTGAAGGTTAGCTCCGAGTTAAATCAGGCACTGTCACCTAAAGTAGAATGAATGGCTACTCAGTGCTGCCTCCTCCCCAAAATGAGGAATAGTCATCTCGTCCTTTACGTAGTTAATTGTTTAAAATGGTGTTTATAAAGGTCAATACAGCTTCAACATCTAACACCCCATTGACTGCCAAGGTTGGCTTGGCTGGTCTTGGATCCCCTTTCAAATCTCATCCTCTCCTGAAATTGCACAAACCTGATCAAAGAAAGCAGGAGGACAGTTCTTCCACAACAGTATAAAAATACTCAATAGGGGTTGGGTGTTTTTTTTTTTTTTTTTTGGCCTTCACAGGCTTCCCAAGCTAGTCATGAACCCATCCAAACACAAATTCAGCCCAAGTGTCTTGATCTAGGAAAATACTTTTTTTTCTTTTGGCCAAATGATCTATCGTTCTAAACACCTGGCTAAAGTCCACGTGGACGCCCCCTAATATCCTTCAGACTAGAATCTATCAAAAAAGGGAAAGAAGCTAGTTCACTCTTCTAGAGCCAACCCAACGTAGACTAAACACACTCTGAGTTCACAATTGCTTAATAAATACCTTAAAATGTGTCAGCCTAACGCCAACCAGTCTGTAGCTCCTAGACAGCCCCAAAGCTCCAACTCCTCCATGTTAGAGATCATGACACGCAAGAAAAATATGTTGTTCGTGCAAAGGTGTCCAGTGCTACAGGGCAGGCACTCTGATAATGCTCAACCACAGAGCCTGGCCTGTTTTATATGATCCAAAAGAAGAACTCTCAAAGCTCCACTAACATGGCTTGGGTGGAACCATATGAAACTGCCATTTTGTCATTTCGTAGGAAAAAATAGGCAAATGTCAACAATTTCATAGGGTCACAATTGAATATATTAAGGCAGCGATTTTCAAAGTGTGTTTCATGGATTCCTGGAGGTCCTCGATATCCTTTCAAGAGGTACACAATGTCAAAATTACTTTTATAATACTAAGATATTATTTAGGGTCCCTGGGTAGTGCAAGGGGCCCTGTGGCACAGCGATTAAGCACTCAGCTGTTAACTGAAAGGTTGGTAGTTCAAACTCATCAGCTGTTCCTCAGGAGAAAGATGTGGCAGTCTGCTTCTGTAAAGATGACTGCCTCGGAAACCCTGTGGGGCAGTTCTACTCTGTCCTACAGGGTCACGATGAGTCGGAATCAACTCAACTGCAACAGGTTTAAAATGTGGTGCCAATGATTAGTAAGCACTCAACTACAAGCGGAAAGGTTGGTGGTTCAAACCCACCCAGAGGCACCTCAGAAGAAGGGCCTGGTGATCTGCTTCTGAAAGGCCATAGCCTTGAAAACCCTGTGCAACACAGTTCTACTCTGCCCACCATGATGGCAACAGGCTTGGTTTTGGTTTTGATATGACGTTATTTGTCTTTTTCAACAAGTGGACATAGGCAGTGACGGTATAAAGCAATGGTGAGTACAACTATACGAAGCTGGATTTCTTTCACTTTCTTCAACCAAAACCAACGTATTACAATTGACTGAATACAGAAGCAGATACGAGAATCTACTTGTCTTTTTTTATTAAGCCAGACATTAAAACTATTCTCAAAAATGTTAAACAATACCATTCATTTTTTTGTTTGAGAAGTATTTTTCATAAAAGCACTTTATTTATGTTAACTTTTAATGGTTTTATTACTGTTATATTTTAATGAATTAATACATATTTGAAAGTTCCATTTTAGTTTCTAATATGGTAAGTATCAATAGACCTAAACCATGCAAGCAAAAACTTTCTGGGATCTTCAACTATTTTTAAAAATACAAAGGAGCCCTGAGACTAAAAACTTTATGAACTCCTTTATTGGGGAAATCTATGGAGAAATCTACATGAAATAAGGTGAAAACAATCAGAACAATAAGAAAATATGTAAGACTAGGGAGATGGCACTGAGGCTAGAGACCACAATGTTTTTTAGAAAGAGTGATTTTTTTTTTTAATATAGAAAAATACAAAGACTAATGCAGGGCCTTACCACCCACAAGTAAAAGCTGTAAACATTTTATAACATTTGCATTTAGTCTTTTCTTAAAATTAATTAATTACTAAACCTTCCAGCTAAAACTAGAATCTCTTTGGTTGCCATCCCGTCTCTGAACTCCACAGTCAACCACTACCATGAATTCCAGTGGTTTTCATCCAGGGTATGTATTTATAAATTCCTTTCAGTATATATAATTATTTTATGTGTTTTGAAACATTTCCACAAAATAATTCATAATGTACAAATTAGTCTGCTGCAAGTAAGCACACAGGCTCTGGATTAAGACTGCCTAGATTCAAAGTCTAGTTCTCACACTTCTTGGCTGTGTGACCTTGGGCAAGTTCCTCAACCTCTCTGTGCCACCATTTCCTCATACCTACCCCACAGGGTTGTTTTGAGTTTTAATACATGCCAAGTGCCTAGAACAGGGCCTAGCACAGAGTACGCAGTAAAAATGTTTGTTCTTATTATTATTCCTATTCTCTTGCTTTTATTACTCAGGATTCAGAAGTCTATGAACATTCATATACAGAGATGGGATATGTTCTTAAGTATTGCATAGTAGTCTGTCAAACAAACATTCCACATTTTATTTTACTATTTCTCTATTACAAATGATGGCAGTGATAAATTTTCTTCTTCTCGTAAAGGTTCATAAATTTGTAGTGTCAAAAATCTTCCTGTTTGACTAGTTTTCTCTAGAAGGGCCCAGCCTCCCAATGGCAAACTCACCCTTTCAGAGGTGGATTCAGCCACCCAAAGGTGGGTTCAGCCTCCCAGAGGGGGAACTCGGCCTTCTGGTCATAAATTCAGTCTCTACAGTAGGAAGAACGATGAGCTCCCAAATACATCTATGTTCTAAACCCCAGAACCTGTGAATACGTTAGGCTACATGGCAAAGTGGAATTAAAGTTACTAATCAATTGACCTTGAGATGGGGAGGTTTTCCTGGCTTATCACTGTGGGCCCAATGGCCAGAGTCCTTATCAGTGGAAGGTAGACGAGAGAGAATCAGGGTGATGGCAGCACTGACTTTGAAGATGGAGGAGGAGCCACAAACCAAGGATTGCAGGCTGCCTCTATAAACTGGAAAAGGCGAGAAAACAGATTCTCCCCTAGAGCCTCCAGAAGGAACATGGCCTTGCCGACCCATTTTAGGACTTCTGACCTCCAGAACTGTTGCGTTATTAGTTGCCGTCGAGTCGGTTCCAACTCGTGGCAACCACATGTGTGCAGAGTAGAACTGCTCCACAGGGTTTTCAATGACTGTGACCTTTTGAAGGAGCCCCGGTGGCACAGTGATTAAGCACTCAGCTGTTAACCGAAAGGTCAGCAGTTTGCACCCACTAGCCACTCCACGGGAGAAAGATGTGCCAGTCTGTTTCCGAACAACCTTGGAAATCTTATGGGGGCAGTTCTACCTTATCCTACAGGGTTACTATGAGTCGGGAACAACTCCACGGCAATGGGAATGACCTTTTGAAAGTAGATTCCCAGGTGCCTCTAGGTGGGTTCAAACCACCAACATTTCAGCTAGAAGTAGACTGCTTAACCATTCATGCCACCCAGGGACTCCTCCAGAGCTGTGAGAGAATAAATCTGGGTTGTTTTAAGCCACTATGTTTGTAGTCATTTGTTACAGCAGCTGTAGGAACCTAATACAGCCTAGGAGGGGCAGGCTCAGACACTGGGGCTTTGCCATGCACATGTGAGATGAAGACCCATGTGTTAGGGATGTGGGCAAGGAAGTGGTTGAAATGACAGACTTGGAACCTCAGCTGGGTGGGAAGAGAAGGCGGAAGGGAGGGAAGAAGTGGAGAGATTAGAAGATGCAGGAGGGCAAGGGCCCGGCAAAGCATGTGAGGACAAAAAGCAGATGTACTGGGTGTCCCTGAGCGGGGGAACCAGAGGCCCAACCACCAGGTGGGCTGTTTGAATTTCCAGTTCAGAGGTGGGGCCCTAGTTCAGGGGATGACAGCGATCCAGGGAGTGGCCTCGGAGTGGGTGGCTGAGGCCTAGGGAAGAAGTCACTGGGAAAGCCGAGATGAGAGAATTCAGAGGTCAGGGCGGGGTGCAGGGACGTTGCTGGGGAAATCAGCTGCCTCTGCTGAAAAAAAAAAAAAAAATTTTTTTGAAGATGGAGGAGGAGCCACAAACCAAGGATTGCAGGCTGCCTCTATAAACTGGAAAAGGCGAGAAAAAAATTTTTTTTTTTTTTCTGCTGAGCTCCCTAAAATTCCCCACCTGCCCAAAAGATAATCCGTGCCTGTGGGGGTGTGAGTGTCAGGGGGTGCGGTTGTACAGGTGCTGATATGTTCGCATGAGGGGGACATGTACACGTGTGGGTGAGATGGAGTGTTCATACATGTGGTATGTATGTGTAGGAGGGATGTGGAGGAAAGTGGGGGACATGCTTGGAAGGCGTCTGTATGTACACATTTGTAGCACGCGTACGTTTGTGTGGAGGGAGAATGGGGTGTGTGTGCACATGGGGGACACGTGTTGGGGGCTCATGGGCAGTGCTGTGTGTAGGTATTTGTAGCATGTGGAGGTATGTGTGGAGGGAGAACGGGATGTGTGTACAGGTGGAGGGTGTTGTGTGGACATGGCACGTGCGTATGAGTGAGTGTGGGGGCTGAGGATGAGTAAGGGGCCCCGAGGCCGCTGACTGCAGGCGCCCAGGCAGTGGGGACCCGCCGCCGCGGCGCCCGACAAGCTCCGCCAGGGCGCTCCGGGGCTTCCCCGTCGCCGCGCCGCCCTCCTGCCCCCGCCGGCTCCCGCCCTCCGCCCGCCCTTCCCCCTGCCGGCGTTCGCTCCCAGCCCGACGCCAGAGCCACCCGGCAGCCGCCGCTTCCCCCTCCGGACGTCGCCGCCGCCGCCGCCGCCCTCAGCGCGCATCCGAGCCGCCCCGAGCCGCCACCGAAAGCAGGTACGACAGCGACCCTGGCGCGCGCGGCGGGGCGGACGTCCGGCAGCCCGCCCGCGCCCCGCACCAGGGCGCCCGCCCGAAGCCCCGCGTCCCCGAGCCCGGCGGGCCGTCCTTCGGCTCGCTCCCTCCCGCCACTGTCCTGGCCTCAGTTTCCCACGGGAGGGCGCCTGGGTGCTGGTCTGTGGCGCTGCGCTGGCGGCACTGCTGGGACCCAGCCGTGGGGCTGAGCCGGCCGGGGTCGAGGGTCAGGACTGTAAGGGTGGGGGGCGGGGCGAGGGCCCTAGGGGAGTCGGGACGGCAGAGAGGGCTGCACAGTCCTTGGCATGGAGAAGGTGGAGTGAGATATTGGTTGAGATGACGATATCGAAGCTTGAGAGCGTGTACTACGTGCTAGGCGCCGTGAAGCCTGACACTGTATTCAAAATACCTGATTTGACCCACGCAACATCCCTGTCAGGTGGGATCTTTTCGTATTCCCATTTTACAGAAGCGAAAACTGAGGTTACTAGGAGTGGGAAAGCTTCCCTAGGTCCCAGGCACTAGTTGCTGAGCACAGATTTGAAGCCAGCCAGTCTGACCCCAGAGCTTACCTCTGAGACTTCTCTGTCAGCCCCACGCCGGGGAACTTGGATTTGGTCACTAAATGCCCCCCTTTGGTGCTGGGGAGGAGGCCAGATCTGAACCCCTTCAGCCTATCCCCTTGAAGATTCTGTAGTTCGTCCAGAGAATGTCCTATGGCTTAGGTGTGCTGGGGGAGAGGAGGAGGTTGGGAACAGGGTGTGTGGAGAGAGAAACTGAGGCACTGAGAGCATCTCCCATCCACATTAGGTACAACAGCTTCCCCCGCCACCATCACTAGGTTGTGGAGGCAGAACAGCCAAGCCTGGCATTGTACCCCAGCAGCCTGGCCCTCAGAGGAGGGGGAGGGTGTTCTTTCTGAATGCTCCCCACAGTCTAAGGATTTCTGTGGCCCCGACCTCCATGAATGACCCAACCTACCTGCCCACTGAAATGTTTAAGTACATGAGGACTACCTGGATCTATTCTGCTTTTTAAAAGTGAGAACAGTATAGAGGACACTCAATTCCCCTATGTCTATAACCTTCCAGATGTAACCATCTTCATAATTTGGGGTGCTCCTTCTAGATCCTTCACTACACTTATACAGTCATAGTATATGTACCCACAGGACATATGTAAAATACATACTATTGTAATGGGTGGGTGTTTAATAGAAATGGTATCAACCCTTCATATCATTCTGAAACTTGCCCCTCCCAGTTATCATTTCTTTGTGAGTTATCCGTTTTGCTGCCTTTAAATCTAGCCTAGTTATTTTAACTGCTGCATAGTTTCCCCCCACCCCCAGTTATGCCTACTGATGGGCAGTTAGGCTGTTAAATTTTTGTGGACTGGTTTTTATTTCAACTTCTTCTGTAAGTTAACATCTCAGGCTTAAGTAAGGTTTCCTTTTCTTTGTCCTAAACTTACTTCCAGGATTTGGATTTGAAAGACAAGACTCCCCCTCCCCCATTGTACACACACATACCCAAGTGCACACACACCTATCCACACATGAACGTGCACATGCACATGTGTGTGCATATTTACATACACACATACACGCGTTCACTGGCATATACATGGGTAAACACACAGGCATACACGTGTAAACACACAGGCATACACATATGGGCATGTGCACACATACACACATGCACACCCATACACATTTATATGTACACACAGACATACAAATGCATGGGGCACCCACATGCACACAGATCTATGCACACTTGTATGAAGACACACATACACATGTATACAAAGCACTGGCATGAATACATACACATGTATACAAAGCAGTCAGATGCACACATACACATCTGTACACACACATGGGCATGCGTGCACACACATACACATATACATACACGTGCACATGCATGTACACATGCCCACAAACACCCTGCTATCCTGTATGTGGCAGAGGACAAACACCACACCCTCTATGGCTCCAGTCTCTGCTGATCTCAAAGGCCTGGGACACAGCCACACCACAAGCTCTGCCTGTCCAGGTCCCAGTGGGCAAAGGTGTTCTCTAGATGCCTTCCTTCCTCTCCCCGTCCAGAGGGAGTCGAGAACCACGTGCTTCAGGCTGGGGTGTCCAGAGTCCTATTTGTATACCACAGACTTCCCAGTCCAGGCTGTAGCTTAAGTTTCCCCAGGACGCACGATAGAGCCATCAAGAGTTTAGTGGAATGCCTGGTAACAGCTGGGTTGGTGCAACACTGCTGGGGGGCTAGACTCAGAGCCACTTCCATAACAAGCCCAGCCCCACCGCTTCCCAGCTCAGGTGAGCCGCTTCCCCTCTCTAAGCCACAGTTTTCACATTAGTGAAACGGAGATGATGATAATAGCTACTTCTCAAAGCTGTTGAGCTGATTCAGTGGGACCACGCAAACAACTCGTTTAGGGTATCGTCTGCACTTGGTAAGCAGGAAGTCTTGTCACTACCAGGCAGGTGAGACCCAGAGATGATTCTGGGGCAGGGGTGACACTCAGAGCCACTGTTTGGGACACTATTTAGGGACCCATTTACGGACCCCAAGTGCAGGCCAGTGAGTCTAAGAGCTAGGTGGGAGGGGAGGACGAGATTTCTGCTTGAGAGCTGAGCCTAGCTCACCGTAAAAAAAACATGGAGTCCCAAAAGTGCCACACGTGTTTACAAAGGGCAGGCTGTGTGCCTGGCCTTGAGGGAAGCTCTGCTGATGCAGAGACGAGGAGCCAAGGCCCCCACCCTGGAGATACATGAGACAGCAGAGATCTCAAGGGAGGCTTTTGTGAGGCTCGTAAACCACTGCTGTCAGTCAGTTCTGACTCAACACGACCCTGCGGGACAGAGAACTAACTGCTCATAGGGTTTCTGAGGCTGGAAATCGTTATGAAAGCTGGCTGCCACATCTTTCTTCCACAAAGCAGCTGGTGGGTTTGAACCACCTGTTGGTTAGCAGCCGAGCACTTTAACCGCTGCCCCACCAGGGCTCCATGAGGTGCATCTCATTGGAAACCAAACCCATTGCTGTGGAGTCAGTTCTGATCATAGCAACCCTATAGGACACAGTAAAACTGCCCTATAGGGTTTCCATGGAGCAGCTGCTGAATTCAAACTGCTGACCTTTTTGTTAGCAGCCAAGCTTTTAACCACTACGCCATGATTTTTTTAAAAAATGGGAGATTTCACATAAAACTCCATATTTCTGGATCCTCTTGAAAAGCCAGAAAAGCTGACAACTCCAGGCCCAACATTCACACAGAGCAACATTGAGCCGGAACTGGGTCATGGCTGCCCCCTTAGATGGAGCAGACACCCTCTAGGGCACCTCTGTCCCCACCTGGCCCACACCGCATTCAGAATGAAACTACCCCTCATTCATAAAGGGCTGTATAATATAAAAGCTAATAACACAGATTCCACAGCCAGACTCTGTATCCCACCTCTGCCATACATTTGTTGTGTTGTCTCAGACAAGTTGCTTAGCCTCTCTGTGACTCTATTTCCCCATGTGTATAATGGGAATAATAACATCTGCCTCAAAGGGTTGTTTTGGATGTTAAATGAGTCAATACATGTAAACCTCTTAAAACAGTGCTTGGTGTATTGTAAATACTAAGTGTTGACGATGCTGCTGCTGCTAGTGACAATATTAGCTGCATGGTCCCTAACCAACCAAACCAAACCCACTGCCATCGAGTCAATTCTGACTCATAGCGACCCTATAGGACAGAATAGAACTGCCCCATAGAGTTTCCAAGGAGTGCCCGGTAGACTCGAACTGCCAACCTTTTGGTTAGCAGCCGTAGCACTTAACCACTACCCCACCAGCGTTTCCCATGGTCCC
Source organism: Loxodonta africana (assembly GCF_030014295.1). NCBI lineage: Eukaryota > Metazoa > Chordata > Mammalia > Proboscidea > Elephantidae > Loxodonta > Loxodonta africana. Next base: position 79,669,784 of record NC_087353.1, read on the forward strand.
TACAGCAGTGCAATTTGTACTCCAAGCACAGTAAATGCTGTGGAAACAAAGATGAGGGAGAAAGGAAAGAAAGCAACACTTTGAACCCCTTCGACAAATAAGATGCTGCAATCCTAGATAATTCTGCCTACGGGCAGGAAAGGAACAATATTTTAAGGAAAGAGACAGAAAGGAAGGAGCTTCTAAGGTGGGTTTTGAAGGATGGAGAGGAGTTCTTCTGGAGCAATGGAATGAGAAGGGCATTCCATGCAGAGGAAGTAGCCTTTACAGAGTCTTGGAGGCATGACCAAGTGGGGTGTGTTTAGGAAATGACAAGTAGTCCAGTGTGAATTTGAGTAGGAGGAAAGGCAGGACGATGAATCTGAAATGACAGGAAAGGACTTTGAGACCATGATGAGTCTTGAAGCAGGAAAGGAGACGAGCATTTCTTGAGCACCAACTGTGTGCCTGTGTTTTTACAATCACTACCCCTGTAGTTCTCATGATATCCTCGGGAATCATGCGATCCACATTTTATAAACAAGTTAGGTGGAGGCTCAGGGCAGGTAAGCTTTTTGCCCAAGATGACATAGTGGATCAGTGACAAAGCTGGGGTCATACCCCAGATCCATCTGATTGTAAAGCCTGTGCACCCTCTCTGAGCCTCAGTTTTCTCACCTGTAGAGTGATTATTGTTCTTGTTTGGTGCCGTCGAGCCGCTTCCAACTCATAGCAACCCTATGTATAACAGAACAAAACGTTGCCCAGTCCTACGCCATCCTCACAACTGTTGTTATGTTTGATTGTTGCAGCCACTGTGTCAATCCTCTCATTGAGGGTTTTCCTCCATTTTGCTGACCCTTTACTTTACCAAGCATGGTGTCCTTCTCCAGGGTCTGGTCCCTCCTGATAACATGTCCAAAGTACATGAGACAAAGTCTTACCATCCTTGCTTCTAAGGAGCATTCTGGCTTTACAGAAGCAGACTGCCACATCTTTCTCCCACAGAGAGGCTGGTGGGCTCAAACCACCTACCTTTTGATTAGCAGCTAAGCGCTTCACCACTGTGCCACCAGGGATCCTATTGTAAAGTGGGGAAAGTACTAATAATACCTGCTGCATAGGTTTGTTGTGAAAATTCAGTAAGAGAATGAATACATAGCCCTAAGCATAGTACCTGGTACAAGACAAAAAAAAAAAAAAAAAAAAAATGTGCACCTAAATCTGAGCAATTGTTGTTTTTATTGGAATAAGGCCTAGTTTACTGGGTCTCAAAGTGTAGTCCCTAAATCAGCAGCATCGACATTACCTAGGAACCTATTAGAAATGCAAAATTAGAAATGCAAATTCTCAGGCCCTCTGAAGGCCTATGAATCTGAAACTGAGGTGGGGCCCAGCAATCTGTATCTTAACAAGCCCTCCAGGTGATTCTGATGCAGGCTCAAGTTTGAGAACCATGGCCTAGAAAAAAACTTTAAAGTGTGGTCTCCTCCAGCCACCTGTATCTATTTAACAGTAGAAGAAAGGGTGAGTGGTAAGAATGTTGTCCTTAGCAAAGACCCAAAGTAGATGGAGTATCTAAGACAAAAGCATGACCCCCTCAGCCCTGGAGACAGGAAGAAACCTTTTCATTACAGATAGGAAAGTTGCCAAGCATAGTGGAGTTCCCAGGGGTTATTAGTCTTTAGAACTTGCTCGCCTTCCTAGTCTTCCTAGTTTTGCACCTTGTGGGCCTGGAGCAAAATTCTGACTTCCAGACAACCTGTTTCTTATTGGAGGCTGCCCCAGGCATCTGAGCTCCCCCTGCCCTCCACCCCCAAAACCCCCTCCACTCCCCACCACACACAAAAGTTTGTTTCTAGAGGCCCCTCCATGCCTGGGGCCCTTGGCCCCCATGAAAACATGTGCCTGGGCACAAGTCTTGAACAGTGGGGAATGGGCCCGTGACTCTGCAGAGAGGACAACTAAGGAAGCCCCAGGTCAAGTGACAAGGAGGTCGGGGAGGATCACATCCTGCAGAGGACCTCCAGTCAAGAAGCAGTCCCTCTTCACATCCTCTTCAAAGCACTGACCAAGAGAGGGAAACTTATGGATAGAAGCAAGCCTTTAAGATTGCTAAGTCTGCCTACATAAAAATTTATATAGTTTACATGACCAAAAAAATACCATAAGCCAAGTACAGAGCAGTAAATTACTTACTAAGGTCCTTATAGCCCTAGTCTTTGTGACTCCTACACAATGATTGAGTGAAACTATGCAAATAAGGTATATGAAACCCATGATGGTTAAGGTTATGTGTCAACTGGGCTGGGCCATGATTTTCAGTGATTTGGGAGTTAGGTAATGATATAATTTGGTGGTTAGGTAATGATGTAGTCATCTTCCATTTTGTGATCTGATGGTTGGTAAATCCAGAATCTGCAGGTCAGGCACAGGCTTATGTCCCAAGAACTGGAGGTCAGACAACAAGAAGAGTGCAGGGTTGAGAAAGAGAGCGAGTTTTGCCTCAACAGCCATTTATATACTGGAGGCAGGCCACACCCCCAAGGAAACTCCCCTTTCAACTGATTGGCTGTTCATATCAGATCACAAAATGGAAGATGATTACATAGTGTCTGCCAAACCACTGAGAATCATAGCCTAGCCAAGATGACACATAACAGTGACCATCACAGGTAGGAATACACAAAAGATGCAACAGTTCTTAACCTGGGGCCTGTTTACCTAAAGAGATTCAAATCCTTCTCTGCTGCTTATTAGCTGTGTGACCTCAGGCAAGTTACTTAACCTCTCTGAGCTTCCCTCTTCTAAACAGATGATAATAATTCTTACTTCATTGAGGGTATTGGGAGGATTAGATGTGTCAAGTTCTTAGAACAGTGTTCACCACACAGAAAGTCCTAAATAAACAGTAAAGAAATGGTGTCCTAGCCCTGGGCTGAGCTGAACCTGGAGAAGTTCCCTGGTTGGGAGATGGCTTGGGGAGGCAGAAGGCAGGTTAGGATGCCCAGCTGATGGGGATGGGACAGTGAGAGACTGAGGCTCTGAGAGGTCCTGGGACTCTGCAAGGGGCCACACAGCAGTAACAATAGAACTGAAACTCAACCCCAACTTTCTCCTCCTCCCCATGCCTCCAGGACTGGGAGAGTCTTGAGGATTTGGGGAGGGGAAGGCTTGGGGGCCACCAGTCTCAATGAACATGGGCCTGTCCTTGCAGGTCTCTGGAACAAATCCAGGCAGGCTTGTTTCTTCCTGCTGAGATGGGGAGCCCACTCCTGAGCCTCAGTCTGAAAGGAGAGCTAAGATCTAGGAAGTCTAGTGTACCCTCCCAAAACAAACTCCCTCCACCTATAGCCCCATTCCTGAAATTTCCCTGTGGGTGTCTCCTGGTTGAAAGGCACCCTCTCTTCCCTCCCCCAAGGGAGGGATCACCCTTGTCCTTCCTCAGTGGTTTGCACCACAGTGAGGAGTTGGATGGATAGAAGGAGTTGTGGTGGGTTTGGTTAGTGAGAGAGACCACAAAGAACCTTTGAGGGCCTGAGGCTGTGGACCTGAAGGCTGCCTTCGTAGGGTAGTGTTTTAAAGATTAGGGGGAAAAAGTAAAATGTTTAGAAACATGCCTGGCATGTTGTGAGTGCTCATTAATGGAGAGAGAGAGAGAATCAGAGAGAGACAAGCAGTCAGGGAGGAAGACAGAAAGGAGAGAAAGGCAGAGCCAGCAAGAGACTGAGTAGAAAGAGAGACATGATAGACAAAGAGACAGAGAGAGACAGGGAGGGAGAAAGGGATAGGAAGAAAGTGGCAGAGAGCCACGTAGAACAAGAGGGAGGGAGAGCCAAGGAGGGAGAACAAGAACTAAGGCGGGGTGGGAGGGCAGTGACATCACTAGGAGGGTGCAAGGGGTGCAGACTGCACGGCATGACACTGTCAGAGGGGGCAACACCAAAATGACTGTCTATAACATTTTTGTGCAGTGTTTCAGCAGCAATTTATTATTTTTTATAAAAACACTCCTATAGTTATAACAACAAAGATATTTTTCATAAGCCCAGTATACCTACAAGGCTAAAACTCTATGCTAATTTACTTTTTGAACCTTGGGTAATGTGCTCCGGTCAGGACTGTCATTGTTACCCAGTTACAAGGACTCTTCGAATCACATGGCTTCGTCTACACGCTACCAGCACACGCTGTTGTTTTTGTTGTTGCCAGTGTTTTTATGGTCGCTGATTTTGTCAAATTTTCTGGTGTTTTAGCTGTAATATTGTGGTGATTAGTGTTTGTGAACCTATATCAATAATCTTCTGGGGAATGAAGTAGTAATTAAAGGAAAAGGAGAAAAATCATAAAAGGCTTCCGCCGAGTTACTCGTCATGTTGTGACTAATAATGCTGTCATTCAATATAGAAAGATTTTGCAAAGCAATTTTGTTGTTAGTATTTCTGTAATCTAAGAAATATTTAAGCAATTTACAACTATACTTATTACATATTATTCTATGATTAAAATTGATAATAAACATTATTAAGGATTCTATATGGTCTGGTACGGGAAGAGGTCCATGGTGGGGGTGACACCAACCCTAGTGATGTCACTGGGGGAATCAAAAGCCAGAAAGAAACAGCAGCCATGGTCAGTCCAGGGTAGAGACCCCTGCCTCCAGCACCCACCCCACCATGTCCCCTCCCCAGTCTCAGTCGGGGGGGGGGGGGGACAGAGGCTGGCCTGTCACAAAGCCGCTCTTGGAGGCTGACCCTGGGAGGAGGAAGGTTTGTATTATTCCACACCGTGGAGGCAGGGCCTTTGCCTGGCCTGGGGAGATTTCTGTCCCAAAGCAGCAAGCCCAAGGCTTAGATGCCAAAAGCCCCAAAACTACAAAAAAAAAAAACAAAACCCTCCTTGCCATGGAGTCAATTCTGGCTCATAGCAACCCTGTAGGACAGGATAGAACTGCCCATCGGGTTTCTAAGGTGGTAAATCTTGACAAAAGTAGGCTGCCACATCTTTCTCCCACAGAGTGGCTGGTGGGTTCGAACTGCTGACCTTTTGGTTAGCACCCGAGTGCTTAACCACTGCGCCACCAGGGCGCCTTAATTTTCCTCCTCAGAGAGGCAGTGTGTGTAACAGTTAAGAGTTTGGGAAATAGGCAGGCTGGAGTTGGAACTCAGCTCCGTATGACCTTGGACGAGGTACCCCAACCCATGTTTGTCAGTAGGTGGGGTGGGTGAGTGCATGTGTGTGTGCACAGAGCCTGGAATCGTGCCTGCGACTGCTCTGATTAACTCCAGAAATGCTCCTGTGCTCTCTTCTCCCGCTTCCAGAAGGGATGAGGGCCAGGAGGAGAGGCCTGGGCTGAAAAACCAGAAACCTTTACCTGCAGAATTCAGGGAAAGTTGAAAGATCAGTATCTGGCTTGAGCATGTATGCATCCAGGAAACGGGCCACGTTCAAGCGGAGAGCAAACCAGCTCGTTGCAACTTGTCAGTGGATGGAGCAGGAGCTGGGTTGGGCTGGGTCCTAACCCCTCCCTGACCCTTCCGGCACCCAGTGACAGCAGGTGGCCAGCCAGGCCAAGGGATGATGGGCCCATTGGGCAGATCCCCATCCCAAGAAGACAGAACCTGGAAGCAGACCTGAACTAGGGGAGGGGTCCCGACACATTCCCAGTGTATGTGTGGGCAGAGACAGAATGCCTCCTTTTCTCTAATAGAAAGCAGTTTTCTCTTTGCAATTCATTCATTCATCCAATTGATATTTGGGGGGAGTGTCCCTGAGTGCTACAACCCTAGTTCACAAGAATGTCAGCTAGTGGTTCCTTTGTTCACTGCTGTAGTCTAGCTCCTAGTAGGTACTCAATGAGTATTTGTGGAATGGATGAATGAGTGATGGATGGGTGGATGAGTACTAAGCATTCAGTCACGTACTGGAGGTGCAGTGGTGAGCAAGCCACGTCTCTCAGCCCCCAAGAGACTCCTGAGCCTACCACCCCAGCCTCCTCCCATCATTCCCCCCACTCACTCCCACTCCTGATTCCCAATGGGCTGGGTAGGGTTATATTCTTGTTGCATCTTTTCTTTTCTCTCTCTTTTAATAATATTTTATTTGTTTAAGGTGAAAATTTACACAGCAAATTAGGTTTACATTTAACAATTTCTATGTAAATTTTATTCAGTGATATTGGTAACATTTTTCATAATGTGTCATCATTCCCATTCATTCCATTTCTTGTTGCATCTTATGATGTAGTTGACTAAGAGCCAGGCCCTGGGGACACTTCCCCCCAGAAGAATTTGCACATGCCAGGAATTTCCCAGCGTTTGGAGACTGCTCCAGGTGTCCTTCTACACTAGGTCAGACAGCTCCAAAGAGCATGTCATTCACTCATGGAGGTGTGACCACTCCATCTGAGGACCATGTTGTTTGGTTTGCCTTATGCACAGGGACGAACTGGCTTTAGTTTCTCAGTTGTTGTTGTTTTCCATTATGCTTTAGGTGAAAGTTTACAGAGCAAATTAGTTTTCCATTAAACAAGTTAATATATATATTGTTTTGTGACATTGGTTGCCAACCCTGTGATGTGTCATCTCTCTCCCCTTCTCAACCTCAGGTTCCCCATTTCCATTCATCTAGCTCTCCTGTCCCCTGCTGCCTTCTCATCCTTGCCCCTGGGCTAGTGTGCCCATTTAGTCTCATATATGTGGTTGAGCTATATGTGATATTGTTTGTTTTATAGGCCTGTCTAACCTTTGGCTAAAGGGTGAATTTCAGGAGTGACTTCGGTACTGAGTTAAAAGGGTGTCTGGGGGCCATACTCTCAGGGTTTCTCCAGTCTCTTTCATTCAGTATGTCTGGTCTTTTTTTGTGAGTTAGAATTTTGTTCTACATTTTTCTCCAGCTCCGTCCAGGACCCTCTATTGTGATCCCTGTCAGAGCAGTCGGTGGTGGTAGCCAGGCACCATCCAGCTGTGCTGCACTCAGTCTGGTGGAGGCTGTGGTAGTTGTGGTCTGTTAGTCCTTTGGACTAGTCTTTCCCTTGTGTCTTTCATTTTCTTCGTTCTCCCTTGCTCCAGACGGGTTGGGACCAGTAGACATATCTTAAATGGCTACTCGCAAGCTTTTAAGACCCCAGACGCTACTCACCAAAGTAGGATGCAGAACACTTTCTTAAGAGACTGTGTTATGGCAGTTGAGCTAGATGTGCCCCAAGACCATGGTCCCCAGCCCTCAGCCCAGTAACTCGGTTCCTCAGGGAGTTTGGAGGTGTCTGTGGAGCTTCTGTGACCTTGCCTTGGTCAAGTTGTGCAAGACTTCCCCGGTATTGTGTACTGTCTTACTAGTTTTTCTTTCAACACATAATATAGTTTGTCAAATAAATGCAGACGGAGCCAAGGTGGCTTCCTCCCCTGTAGTAATAATAAAGATACAGGCAGCATTTTCAGAGTACACATTTCAAGCCAGACACATACATTATCTCACTGAGTTTCTTTCAGTAACCAGAAGAAGTAGGTGCAATTATTATTCCCATTTTAAACACAGGGAAGCTGAGCTCTCTCACTGCTTGATTTCATTGTGTTCTTGCAACCTATCCCCCACCCCCCAAAAAACTTAAACAAGTTGCCATTTAATTGATTCTGAGTCATGGTGACCCCATGTGTATCAGAATAAAACTATGCTTCACAGGGTTTTTAATGGCTGATTTTTTTGAAGTAGAGCTCCAGGCCTTTCTTACGATGTGCCTCTAGGTAGACTTGAACCTCCAACCTTTCTGTTAGCAGCTGAGCACATTAACTGGTAGCACCACTCAGGGACACTAATCCTTGCAAGGCCTGGTGAAATAAACCAAAACCAAATCTGTTGCTGTTGAGTTCATTGGTTATATGCTTGGCTGCTAACCAAAACATCAGCAGCTCGAACCCACCAGCCGCTCCTTGGGAGAAAGATGAGACAGTCTGCTTCTGTAAAGATTACAGCCTTGGAAACCTTATGGGGCAGTTGTACTCTGTCCTGTAGGGTCGCTATGAGTCAGAATCCAGTGAAACAGGTGGTGTAATTGTCCGCATTTTACATTTGGAAAAATAGGATCAGAGGTGTTAAGTAACTTGTCCAAGGTCACACAGAGATAGCAGTGGCAGGTGGGGCTAGGATTTAGACCCAGGCAGTCTGACTGCAGAGCCCACTTTCTTCTCTCCACCCTGCCTCTCCTTGACTCCCCCATGTCATCTGAGAGGCCAGCATGGAAGAGGAGTGGGAATTTTTGCTCTGCGATACGGTTTTCCAAGACCTTGCTTCACCTGCAGCCAAGTGGAAGGTTTCAGCTTTTCACTCTTCCAGGAACCACCTGAGTCATGGTGAAGATCCTTATCTCCTCCAACAAAGACGCCAAGGCCCAAGCCTAGCTTTGGAATCAGCCCCTGACTTTCATGAACTTCAGAGTCTCAGCTCCAAGTCTCCCTGGAGGCCTGGCTTCCTTCCATCAGACGGCCTTCCAGGAGCCAAGGAAGCCCATGGAGCCTGGGTCTCCCTCCCAAGGACTCAGTTCCAAAGCCAGCTGCTGTGCCAGCCAGACCCTTCCACCAGGTGGAAAACACATGGCTTGGGCCCACGTCCCTGAGAAGCAAAGCTGGGTTTCAGAGGTCGGTGGGAAGTGGAGATTCAGCAGGAAGGGTCAGGAGAGAAAAACGTCACTCCTTTTTTTTTTGTCTCTGACTCATGCCTTTAACCTGGGTTTGAGGAGGAGGGTGTTTACTTAATAAACTCCAGCACAGTGGAACCTACTCTGGAAGTGAGTCTGTGGTTTAGAGAACCCAGCTGACCCATCATTTACAGAGTGCTTGCTATAGAACAGGCACCAGGAGCAATGCTATGCCTGAGTTATCTCATTTAATCTGCACAATAACTCTATCAAGTAGGTACATCATCATCACCTCGTCCCCACCATTATCAACATCATCATCACCACTCCCCCACTATCACTACCACCACCATCATCACTATCACTAACACCATCAGTCACCACCACCACCATCATCACCGTCATCACCACCATCACCATCATCATCACCACAACCACCATCACCACCACCATCACCATGCCCACCATCACCACCACCGTCATCACCACCACCATCATCACCACCACCACCATCATCACTATTGTCATCATCACCATCATCACCATGCCCATCATCACCACCACCATCATCCTCACCACCACCACCACCGTCACCATCACCATCATCACCACCACCACCATCACTATTGCCATCATCACTATCATCACCATGCCCACCATCACCACCACCATCATCACTATCACTAACACCATCAATCACCATCACCACCATCACTATTGCCATCATCACTATCATCACCATGCCCACCATCACCACCACCATCATCACTATCACTAACACCATCAATCACCGTCACCACCATCATCACCATCACCACCATCATCACTATCACTAACATCATCAATCACCATCACCACCATCATCACCATCACCACCACCATCATCACCATCACCACCATCATCACTACTGTCATCTCACCATCACCACCATCATCTTCATCATCACTAGCAGCAGCATTATGGTACCCCACATGGCTTCCCAGACTCAAGACCCAATCTACAGGTGGGGAAACAGATCCAGAAGACATGATGCATCCCCTAGAAAGATGGTTAAGGGTTTGGGCTGTAAAGCCTGAAAGATTCAAATTAGCTCTGCCACTTTCTAGCTGTGTGGCTTTGGGCAAGTGGTCTAACCTCTCTGAACCTCAGAGTCCTCTTCTGTAAAATGGGATGATCACAGTTCCTGCCTCGTAGGGTCAAATGAGCTAATACATGTAAAGGGCTGGCTCAGGGCCTGGATCAAACCGTAAAAGTAAAACAAACACAAGGAAAACATTCTGGCAAGGGGAGCAGCCTTTAAGGGAATAGCTTGGGGCATTTGGTTGGGAGTTCCCAGCCGTGCTGGATGGTGAGAGGCAGGTGTTGCCTAGCGTGGGAACTGGCACTGGAGGGCCAGCACAGGGAAGCTTGGGGGCAGGACTGGAGAGACCACTGAAGAGTCCTTCTTTCTTCTCAAGGAGCCAGGGCGTGGAGAGGTGGGAGGGGTGCTTTTTGCCAGGAGCAGGGCTGAGAGTTCAGAGCTAGAGCCAGGATCCTTCCAGTCTGAGGGAGATTAGGGAGTGGGATTTTTTTCCAAGCTGATGGAGGAGGTCCCAGGAAGAGCCAGCCATTCCCTGCCCCTGAATCAGAAAAGAATCAGAAGGGTCCCCAAATCTGCCAGCACAGCCCCCACCATCCATGGTGGCATTTTCTTCTGGGTCCCTTGTCCTTTTTAATGGTTTGTTTCTGAACAGCGGTCTTGTGGGCACCCAAGACTGTGCCCAGGTAACCCTGAGCCTCTCTCCCCCAGGTGCGCCATTGTCCCACACTACCTTGTGAATGATGCCCTCTAGAGCTGAGTTGGAGCTCTGGTGGCGCAGTGGTTAAGAGATGGGCTGCTAATCAAAAGATTGGCAGTTTGAGTCCACCAGCCACTCCTTGGAAACCCTATGGAGCAGTTCTACTCTGTCCTATAGGGTCGCTGTGAGTCAGAATCGACTCGACAGCAATGGGTTTAGAGTTGAGTTGTGCCATGCCCAACCTGCACAGCCATACAGGGCAGCTCTGCCAGCTCCTTCTTCCTGGAGAGAGTGCAGAATCTACCTTGGGTGACCCAGCTCTAGCTCAAAGCAGAGAAGGGTTTAGCAGCATCTGGATGTCAGTCAAGATGCAGGGAGCCCAGGTTTGCTGCCTAAGGCTTGTCCTTGAGAAGGTAATGTCTGACTGTTGTGGCGATTGATGATGGCAGCAATATAGACTGAAGGTACCACCAGTTACCAGTTGCCACCAAGTTGATTCCGACTCGTGGAGACCCCATGTGTGCAGAGTAGAACTGCTCTGTGGGGTTTTCGTGGCTGTGAACTTTCAGAAGCAGATTGCCAATCCTTTCTTTTGAGGTGCCTCTGGGGTGGGTTCAGACCACCAGCCTTTTGGTTAGTAGCTAAGCCTTTAACCGTTTGCACCACCCAGGGACTCCTTCAGGAGGCAATGTAACAAAGGGGTTATGAGAGCATGCTCTGGAACCAGAGGGATGTGCCACTCTCACTGTGTGATTTTGGGCAAATCGCCTGACGTCTCCTATGCCTCCATTCCCTCATCAAAAAAATGGGTGTATTGGTATAGGCCTCCCTCTCTTGCAGAGTTGTCGTGAGAAGGAAATGAGATGGTGCAGGTAAACCACTAAGTAGCACAGTGCCTGGTGTGTAGGAAACGCTCACTACGTGTTAAGGGTCAAAGCAATCTCCAGCCAGGGAGGTGGGGCTCAGAATTACCCATTGGAAGGCAGCTGCCTGAAATCCCGCCAGGGTGATGGAGGAATTGGGGCCCAACCAAAGTCTTTGGCCCAGAGCCAGATCAACCCAATACTTGATTAGGCCTTGTCAACATAACCTTTTCACAATCAAGAGCCACTAAGGTTTCTGAGATTGTGTGGGGGAGATGATGAAGGCAAATATTGGGAAGCAGAAGAAGGCTTGCAGTCTTGATTCATTCTTCTAGCACGGGGTCGGGCCAAGTTCAGCCCACCTCTTGTTTTTGTACAGCAGTGAGCTAAGAATGGTTTTCACATGACTGAAAGAAATTAAGAAAAAAAAAATTGTGACACATGAAAATGACATGAAATTTCAATTTCAGTGCTCATAAATGACGTGTCATTAAAACAGTCACACTCGTTCATTTGCATGTCATCTGTGGCTGCTTTAGAAACCCTGGTGGCACAACGGTTAAGCGCTCGGCTGCTAATCGAAAGGTTGGAGGTTCAAACCCACCCGGCAGCTCCACAAGAGAAGGACCCGTAGATGTGCTTCTGTGAAGATTAAAAAAAACAAAAACAAAACCCATTGCCATTGAGTTAATTCCCCCTCATAGTGACCCTATAGGATGAGTAGAACTGCCCCATAGTCCTTCCAAGGCTGTAATCTTTACAGAAACAGACTGCCACATCTTTCTCCCGAAGAGCAGCTGGCAGGTTCAAACCTCTGAACTTTCACTTCACAGCCGAGCGCTTAACCACTGCACCACCAGGGCTCCTTCCATAAAGACTACAGCCTAGAAAACAGGGCAGTTCTACTGTGTTACGCGGGGTCTCTATGGGTAAAAAATCAACTCACCGGCACCTGACAACAATGGCATGGCTGTTTTCTACTATCGCAGCAGCTTTGAATAGTTGTGGCAGAGACCACATGGCCTACAAAACCTAAAATATTTACTACCTGGCCCTTTACGGAAGAAGTTTGCTGGCCTCTGCTGTAGTCCAGTGGTTCCCAATCTCGAAGCAATTACCTGGGGAACTTTTAAAAAGCTTGATTCTCAGGTCAAACCCCAGACCAATCAAATCAGAATGTATGGAGTGGGAACCAGGCATTCAGCGTTTTTTAAAGATCTGCGGGTGATTCCATTAAACAGCGGAGTTGGGGGACCTCTGAGCTCCCTGCCATGCCTGGGAGAGCTGTCCCTTCCCACAACTCAGAAACCTTGCCCCAAGTTTAAGGTACCTTCCCTGCCCCAAGGCCAGTGGGCAGGGTTGCAAGCTGACACCCCACAAACCGTGTGACCCTCACAACAATTATTCAATCTGGAAATTTCACTTTAACATCTGGGTTTCCGGATTCTCTTGAACAACTGGAAGATCTGGCCACCCTGAGCCCACACTTCCAAATGGCAATAATCGACTGGTTGTGATTTGGCTTCGCTTTTTACCACCACCTGCTTGGCCCCTGAAGGCGTGTGAGTTTGAGACCAGAGCTTTTCATTTTTACGGACATACACGCCACTTGGGGATCTTGTTTAAAACGCAGATTCTGGTTCAGCAGGGGTGGGGCCTGAGACTCTGCCTTTCTAACAACCTCCCAGCTGATGCTGCTGGCCCTGGTACCCAACTTTGCATAGTAAGGCTGTAGGGCAGTGGTTCCCAAACTTGCGAGTGTCACTGAATCTCCTGAAAGGCTTGTTAAAACCTGGATAGCAGGCTCCAAAGTTTCTGATTCAGGAGATCTGGGTTGGGGCCTGAAGACCTGCCTTTCTAGCAAGTTCCCTGCTGCTGCTGGTCCGGGGACCAAGCTTTGAGATCTCCTACTCCAGGCTGAGTACCTTGTGTTTGACCCACTGACAAATACCTGAGGTGGGGTACTCAGGGGCCCCCAGATGCCAGGATATCTGTTCCCTCTGAGGACAGAGTCCTTGGCACCCAGCAGTCACAGTGCGAATCTGGTCTTGAGTGGCTTCTTCAGTTAACTGTCTCTTTGACCAGACCCAAGCAGTTCTCACAAGGTCAAACCCACAATTCAAAGACATAACTGGAGCCTGGAGACATTCTGTCCATTTATTGCAAACCTCTTCCCCATTCCACGGGGTTCTGATATGTGCAGTTTGCAACAAAGCCTCCTCCAAAGAGATCTCATCTCACGTTAAATACCACGGGAGGCCCTGCTCAAACAATTGGAGCCCCAGATATGGGGGGTGGGGAGTGGGCAGAACTTTAGGGCATGGAAGAGAAGACATACCCCACAGACAGCTGTGGCTGCTGCAGTTCCAGGGATGTGCAAGGACCTCCTACAAGTTGGGCTGGGCCCAGCGCCATCTGTCACAACTGCCCTGAACAAGAATGACCACCTGGAGTCCTTGAACTTGAGAGGGCAGCAGCCAGATCTGGATGTGCAAGCTTAAGAAGATAGGAGATAATGAATTATTTAATCCTTTCCCGTGGACCCTGGGAGCAATGGCTTGCTGCCTTGCTGAGGTTCCTTGTTGGCTCTGGAAGCAGGACTCTCTTTGGTGGGTGGGAAGCCAGAAGCCCCAGCCCATGGGGTGGGGTATGGGCAGGGCTGGTGTCCATTGTCCATCCCAGGCAGGGCCTTCAGACTCCACGTGGCTGGACAGCACATGGGGCTGGCCCCTGTGGTGGGGTAGGCTTGGTGGGGAAGCTTGGGCAGCTCGAGTCTAAGCCTTGGCTCTCCACTCACCAGCTGGGTGTCCTTCTGGGGCCTCCATTTCCTCCATTCTGTGCTGGGGAGGCAGTTATTGCTTGCAGAATTGACTGGGATTAAATGAGATGATGTACCTGAAGGGCTATGACAGTTCCTGGCATGTGTTAGGTGCTCAGTAAACAGTGGTTGCCATCACCAGCATAAGAGCAGGTATTCCAATTATTCAGTTATATAAACTGCCCGCCACAGCCTCGTTGCCATGTCCTCATAGCCTGGCAGATAGACGGTTTGCTTATACTCAGTAAGCACCTATTTGGCAGCTGCTGTATTCATTCTGGAGCCCTGGTGTGCAGTGGTTAAGAGCTATGGTGAGCTACAGCTGCTAACCAAAAGGTAGGCAGTTCGAGTCCATCAACTGCTCCTTAGAAACCCTATGGGGCAGTTGCACTCTTTCCTATAGGGTCACTATGAGTCAGAATCTACTTGCCAGCAATGGGTTTGGTTTTTTCTTTGGTATTCATTCCCGAGTCCCTGGATGATGCAAATGGCTAATGTGCTCAGCTGCTAACCAAAAGGTTGGCGGTTCAAATCCACCCAGAGGTACCTTGGAAGATAGGCCTGGTGATCTACTTCCAAAAAGTCAGCCATTGAAAACATTATGGAGTATAGTTCTACTCTGACACACTTGGGGTTGCCATGGGTCGGAGCCAACTCAACGGCAAGTGGTTTGGCTTGGTTTTGGTATTCTTTCCAATATCCAACCCGTATTTATTAAGGGCCTACTGTATGCTAATCATTGCTCTACACCAGCAATGTCCAATATAAATGTAACACAAGATAAAACTCTGAACTACATATGCAGTTTTTTTCTTTCGTTTCTATGGGTTTTTTTTTTTTTTTTTTTAATTTCTTTGGTTGGGGTTAGTACGGTTGCTCCTGTTGTTGTTTCATGAAAGAGAGGAGTAATGTATTTTGAGTTAATGAAACTATGCCGAGAACATGAGAAAACAACCTCAAGTACTTGTCGAATGAAATGAATTTTGAGAGCCTTCTGACTTCACGATACAGTATTTCCAGGTTCAGTTGTTGTTAGGTGCTGCCGAGTGAATTCCGACTCATAGCAAGCCCGTGTACAGCAGAAGAAAACACTGCCCGGTTCCACACCATCCCCACAATCATTGCTATGCTTGAGCCCATTGTTGCAGACGCTGCTTCAGTCCATCTCCTCGAGGATTATCTTAGTCATCTAGTGCTGCTATAATAGAAATACCACGAGTGGACAGCTTTAACAAAGAAATTTATTCTCTCACAGTCTAGTAGGTTATAAGTCCAAATTCAGGGTGTCAGCTCCGGGGGGAGGGTTTCTCTCTTTGTCAGCTCTGGAGGAAGATTCCTTGTCATCAATCTTCCCCTGGTCAAGGAGCTTCTCAGGTGCAGGGACCCCAGGTCCAAAGGACAAGCTGTGCTCCTGGTGCTGCTTTCTTGGTGATCTGAGGTCCCCCTGTCTCTCTGTTTGCTTCTGTCTTTTATATCTCAAGAGATTGCCTCAAGACACAATCCAATCCTGTAGGTTGAGTCCTGCCTCACTAACACAACTGCCGCCCATCCTCCCTCATTAACATCATACACGCAGGATTTACAACATATAGGAAAATCACACAATACCAGGAATTATTGCCCAGCCATTTTTAGGGGGACATGATTCAATCCATGATATTCCACCCTTTGGCCCCCCAAAAATCACATCCTTGCAACATGCAAAACATATTCACCCCATCTTATTATAGCAAAAGTCTTAACTCCAAGTCCAAAATCCAAAAATTCCTCTACATCTGTGAAATCTAGAATACAAGTTACTTGCTTCCAAAGGCGCAATGGCAGAACAGGCACAAGCTAGACATTTCCGTTACAGATGGAGAAACTGAAGGGAAAGAAGGGATAACAGGCTCCAAGCGAGTCAGTAGAACACATTATATTAGCCCTTAGAGCTTTGAAAATAATTCTCTGTTCTCTGAGACAATTCACCCAATGGCCCTGCCCTCCAGAGTCCAGGTATTGGCCATACTTTCCGGATTCTGAGTGGCGATCCCTCGGCCCTGGGCTTCACCTCCACATTCCAGGCCCACTGGGACAGCAACTTTGCTCCCTTGGCTTTAGATGCACCATTCTCCTCTTCCATCTCAGTGGCAACTCCACCTTTAGAAACACCAGAGGCCATGGCTCCACGCTTTGAAACCCCTGAGGTCATGGCCATACCTTTTGAGACTGAGGCAGCTCGGCTTCTTGTGTTCTTTTGTCTCTTCAGCTTCTGCTTCCTGGTTTCTTGGCCTTTCGGCTCCTTGGGCCTCACACCCGCATCTGCCCTGCTGGGGCAAGTATTCCAAAGCTTGATAGGTCCACCAATAAATGCCCGGAGGCACCCCACTCTGCCAGGAAATCTCCTGCACACAGGCATTCAGCTCTCTCAGCACCATTTCGAGCTGATCTCCTGGTTCTGCTGCTGCTGGTTATCTGCTACTGCCACTTCTCTGCCACTGCAGGTTCTCTGCTGCCCCTGGCTCCCTAGGCATTCATAGTTTCAAAACCACTTCCACATTTTAGGTATCAGAGCAGCACCCCACTCTCTCGGTACCAAATTCTGTCTTACCCATCTAGTGCTGCTGTAACAGAAATACCACAAATCAGGGACATAATTCAATCCATGACAAGGGTCTTTCTCTTTTTCCCTGACCCTCGACTATACCAAGCATGATGTCCTTCTCCAGGGACTGGTCCCTCCTGATAACATGTCCAAAGTATGTGAGATGAAGTCTCGCCATCCTTGCTTCTAAGGAGCATTCTAGCTGTACTTCTTCCAAGACAGATTTGTTGGTCTTCTGGCCCCTTACCCGTTGCTGTCAAGTCAATCCTGGCTCCTAACGATCCTACAGAACAGAGTAGAATTTCCCCATAGGGTTTCCAAGGAGCAGCTGGTTGATCTTAGTCCTCAAAGTGACATCTTTGCTTTTTAACACTCGAAAGAGGTCTTTTGCAGCAGATTTGCCCAATGCACTGCATCGTCTGTATTTCTTGACTGCTGCTTCCATGGCTGTTGATTGTGGATCCAAGTAAAATGAAATCCTTGACAACTTCAATCTTTTCTCCGTTTATCATGATGTTGCTCATTGGACCAGTTGTGAGAATTTTTGTTTTCTTTATGTTGAGGTGTAATCCATACTGAAGGCTGTGGTCTTTGATCTTCATCAGTAAGTACTTCTAGTCCTCTTTGCTTTCAGCAAGCAATGTTTTGTCATCCGCATATCACAGATTATTGAGTCTTCCTCCAATCCCGATGCTGCATCCTTCTTCATATTGTCCAGCATCTTGGATTATTTGTTCAGCATACAGATTAAATAAATATGGTGAAAAGATACAACCCTGATGCACACGTTTCCTGATTTTAAACCATGCGGTATCCCCTTGTTCTGTTGGAATGACTGCCTCTTGATCTATGTACAGGTTCCACATGAACGCAATTAAGTATTCTAGAATTTCCATTCTTCATAATGTTATATCTATAATTTGTTATGATCCACACAGTTGACTTTGCATAGTCAATAAAACACAGGTAAACATCTTTCTGGTGTTCTCTGCTTTCCACCAAGATCCATCTGACATCAGCAACGATATTATTTGTTCCACACCCCTTCTGAATCCAGCTTGAGTTTCTGGCAGTTCTCTGTCTATGTTCTGCTACAAACACTTTTGAATGATCTCCAGCAAAACTTTACTTGAGTGTGATATTAATGATATTGTTCAGTAACTTCCATATTCTGTTGGATCACCTTTCTTTGGAATGGGCACAAAATATGGATTTCTTCCAGCCAGTTGGCCAGGTAGCTGTCTTCCAGATTTCTTGGTGAGCACTTCCAGCATTGCACCTGTTTGTTGAAACATCCCAGTTGGTATTCCATCAATTCCTGGAGCCTTGTTAGTTGGAGCCGTGGAGGCACAGTGGCTTAGAGCTACAGTTGGTAACCAAAAGGTTGGCAGTTCGAATCTACCACCTGCTCCTTGGAAACTATCTGGCAGTTCTACTCTGCCCTATAGGGTCCCTATAAGTTGGAATCAACTCAATGGCAATTGATTTGTTTGTTTGTTTTTTCTTTCTTTCTTTTTTTTTTTTGGTCCAGTTATTTGGCCAGTTAGCTGTCTTCCAAATTTCTTGGCATAGACGAGTGAATGCATCCAGCATTGCATCTGTTTGTTGAAACATCTCAATTGGTATTGAATCAATTCCTGGAGCCCTGTTTTTCACCATTGCCTTCAGTGCAGTTTGGGCTTCTTCCTTCAGTACCATGCGTTCTTGATCATATACTACCTCCTGAAATGAGTGAACGTCGACCAATTCTTTTTGGTATAGTGACTCTGTGTATTCCTTCCATCTTCTTTCGATGCTTCCTGCTTTGTTCAATATTTTGCCCATACCAACCAAAACCAAACCCATAGCCATCAAGTTGATTCCGACTCGTAGTGACCTCATAGGACAGAGTAGAGCTGCCCCATAGAGTTTCGAAGGAGCAGCTGGTGGGTTCAAACTGCTGACCTTTTGGTTAGTAGCCAAGCTCTTAATCATTTTGCCCATAGAATCCTTGAACATTGCAACTTGAGGCTTGAATTTTTTCATCAGTTCTTTCAGCTTGAGAAATGCCAACCGTGTTCTTCACTTTTGGTTTTCTAACTCTAGGTCTTTGCATATTTTGTTACTTTGTCTTCTCAAACTGCCCTTTGAAATCTTCTGTTCAGTTCTTTTACTGCATCATTTCTTCCATTTGCTTTAGCTATTCTACATTCGAGAGCAAGTTTCAGAGTCTCTTCTGACATCCATTTTGGTCTTTTCTTTCTTTCCTATCTTTTTAATGACCTTTTGCTTTCTTCATGTATGATGTCCTTGATGTCATTCCACAACTCACAACCTGTCTCATCTTCAGTCATTAGTGTTCAGTGTGTCAAATCTGTTCTTGAGATGGTCTACAAATTTAGGTGGAATATACTCAAGGTCATACTTTGGCTCCTGCAGACTTGTTCTAATTTTCTTCAGCTTCAATTTGAATTTGTATATGGCAATTATGATGGTCTGTTCTGCAGCCAGCCCCTGGCCTTGTTCTGACCGATAGTACTGAGCTTCTCCATCGTCTCTTTCCACAGATGTAGTCAATTTGAGTCCTGTGTATTCCATCCGGGAAGGTCCACATGTATAGTTGCCATTTATGTTGTTGAAAAAAGGTATTTGCAATGAATAATCATGGTCTAGCAAAATTCTATCATGGATCTCCAGCGTTGTTTCTATCTCCAAGGCCATATTTTCCAACTACCAATCTTTCTTCTTTGTCTCCAACTTTCACATTTCAATCACTAATAATTACCAATGCATCTTGATTGCATGTTTGATCAATTTCAGACTGCAGAAGTTGGTAAAAATCTTCAATTTCTTCATCTTTGGCCTTAGTGGTTGATGCGTAAATTTGAATACTAGTTTCATTATAATAGTTCATTAATAATTGGAACATGGAATGGCCCAGGGTCAGTAGGTATGTACAATTAGTTAACACAGGTAGTCCCCATCTTACAACAGGTTTCCATTTCAATGACTTCTGCGTAAGTGGGTACTGACATAAGTTGAATACCTTATTTATTTTTGGTTTTCATTATTATAGCCTTTTGTTATCAGTATCTTTAGGAATTCGGTCTTTATTTGTCTTTGGGGGTTGGAAACATTACATATAAACTTACAAATATTATGACATCAGCAAATTACGTGCAACAACACTGAATGTAGCACATATTACTAACAATAAGATGGACAAAAAAAAAAAAGGATGATAGCAAGTGCAGGTCTCTCCTAACTCAAATACGTCATAAATCAGGGCTACCTGTAAGCACGTTTTTAAATATCAGAATTTCAAAATTATCACTTACCAAAACATTTCTTTTAGCAAACGGAGGAAACAATTCTGAAAGTTGGAGTAAGTTTTTGTGAATTTGCCAGAGCTCCTTGAGTAGTTTCTCAAAGTCATTGTATCTCTTCCATATGACTGTCTCCTGGACACCCTCGGAAGTTTTTTTCCAAAACATCCCAGGCAGTAACCTTCTACACTGCATGAGTGTCACTGAGGCTCAGTGAACATGCAGAAACGGGCCAGATCTGAACTCCACTCCCAGAAAGAGCTCATCTACCAGCTGCTGCCGTTAGCCCAAGACTGTCACAGAAGCCTGGCAATGCTGTGGTCCAGGCTTTCCATGCAGCCACAGAGCTGTGAGGGGATGGTGGCCTATGAGTGCCATTTTAAATTTTCTAGTTGCCGCATTATGAAAAGTGAGAAGAAACAGATGCAATTTAATTTAAATGATATATTTTATTGAAGCCCATGTGTCTAAAATGTTATCACTTCAACATGTAATCAATATTAAGAAATTATTAACGAGATATTTACACGCTCTTTTTCTTACTAGGTCTCTGAAATCTGGAGTGTGTTTTACACTTACCAAAAAAACCCCATTGCTCTCGAATGGGTTCTGACTCATAGCAACCCTACAGGACACAGTAGAACTGTTCCATAGAGTTTCCAAGGCTGTAATCTTTACAGAAGCAGATTGCCACGTCTTGCTCCCTCGGAGTGGCTGGTAGGTTCCAACAGCCAATCTTTCAGTTAGCAGCCAAGTGCTTAACCACTGTGCAACCAGGCTCCTTCTTTACACTTAAAGTGCATCTCAGACTAGCAGCATTTGAAGCACTCAGTAGCCGCCACATGAAAATCATGGCTATCACATTGGATAAGGAAGCTCTAGATGCTGGGGATGAAGCTGGAAGCAAGGTAGGCCCCATCTGTACCTTCAGGGAGTTTAAAGTGTAGTGGAGGGAGACAGACAGTAAACACATTAATGGATTAGATAGTCTCAGATAGTGTTAGGTTCTAGAGAGAAAATAAATAGGGCTATGGCATAGAGAGCAACTGCTCTCGGTGACTTGGGTCAGGGAGGGCCTCTGTGACAGGGGGCCTTGAGGCTTGATGGTCCTCAACCCTGACTCTGCCAGACCCTGCCCCGCCCTAGAGAACAACCTCAAGTGTTTGCTGAATGAAATGAATTTTGAGAGCCTCTGACTTCATGATACAGTATTTCCGGGTTCAGTTGTCATCGTTGTGGTCAGGCGCCTTCAAGTCAGTTCCGACTCGTAGTGATCCTGTGTACACAAAACGAAAACACTGCCTGGTCCTGCACCATCCTCACATTCATTGCTGTGTTTGAGTGCATTGTTTAAGCCACTGTGTCAGTGTTCCTCTTTTTCCCTGACCCTCTACTTTACTAAGCATGATGTCCTTCTCTAGGGAAAGGTCCCTCCTGATAACATGTCCAAAGTAAGTGAGATGAAGTCTCACCATCCTTTCTTCCTAGGAGCATTCTGGCCATACTTCTTCCAAGACAGATTTGTTAGTTCTTCTGGCGGTCCACGGTATACTGAATATTCTTTGCCAATGCCATAATTCAAATGGATCAATTCTTCTTCAATCTTCCTTATTTACATGCATATGAGGAGATTGAAAATACAGTGGCTTTGACCAGGGGCACCTTAGTCCTCAAAGTGACATCTTTGCTTTTTTACACTTGAAAGAGGTCTTTTGCAGCAGATTTGCTCAGTGCAACACATTCTTTGACTTCTTGACTGCTGCCTCCGTGGCTATTGATTGTAGATCCAAGTAAAATGAAATCCTTGACAACTTCAGTCTTTTCTCTGTTTATCATCATGTTGCTTATTGGTCCAGTTGTTAGAATTTTTGTTTTCTTTATGTTGAGTTATAATCCATACTGAAGGCTGTAGCCTTTGATCTTCATCAGTAAGTGCTTCAAGTCCTCTTTACTTTCAGCAAGCAAGTTGGAGTCTTCTTCCAATCCTGATGCCAAGTTCTTCTTCATATAGTCCAGCTTCTCGGATTATTTGCTTAGCATACAAATTGAATAAGTATGGTGAAAGGATACAACCCTGACACACACTTTCCTGATATTAAACCATGCAGTATCCCCTTGTTCTGTTTGAACGACTGCCTCTTGATCTATGTACAGGTTCCGATGAGCACAATTGTTCTGAAATTCCCATTCTTTGCAATGTTATCCATAATTTGTTATGATCCACGCAGTCGAATGTCTTTGAAGTACTATTACTGGTCCCATTTTATAGATGAGACAGCTGAGGCTCAGAAATGCTGTGATTTTGCCAAAGTCACCCAGATAGCAAGAGATGGGCCGATACTCTACCCCAGTCTGCCTGACTCCAAAGTTTACATTTTTAACAATAAAAGAATAATTCATGTTTCCTGATGGACACAGAGAGAAAGGTCATAGAGTTGGACCTACTATGTGAGCCCCAAAATAATCACAGGCTGCCTTTATTTTCCTGATTCAAGTCAGGGACATAGCATTTTATTCCCAAAGGAATCACCACCTCCCTCCTCCACCTCTACTCTCCACACCCCTGGCATCTTCCGAGGCTTGGCAGATACTCTCTCCCGAGTCGCCTTCAGCCTTGGCAGGGCATAGAAGGAGGGAGCAAATGAAACTGACCACATTCTTCCCTGCCTGCTGTCAGCACACACCACCCACCCTAGGCAAGTGGCCACTTGCCCGGCTGGGGAAGGGCAGGGCCATAGGTTTGGGTGCTCACCATTGGAGCCTCCAAATCATCTGTCCATTAGGATGAGATGACGTGACTCCTGGCTCTGGGCCTGGTGGATGAGGTGTTTTCCCATGTAATTGTGATTGTGCAGGATAAAGCCCGCCGTAGGTGAGTACTTGGGCAATAAGGAAAGCAAACACACCATTAAGGTTCTGTCAACAAGGGTTTGGAAGAGAGGAGCCGTCCAGGAAATACAAGTTCTGGTGTGGCCCACCTCCTGTGAAATCCATCTTTGGCTCACCCTGTCCCCAAGCAGAAAGCCAGGCTTCTAGAGACCCCAGACATATTTTCCTAGTTGATTGAACACCCCCACCCCATGCCTTTTTTGTTTCTTTTTGAATTTTAATAAAACTGTAAAAGTAACAGAAAAATTTGGAAACCACGTACAAATATTAGGATACAAGTTGAAGTGTGCATCTAATCTTAGCCTCTCCTGCGAGCCCCCATTCTGCCAAATAGTCCAGCTTCTCGGCTTATTTGTTCAGCATACAAATTGAGTAAGTGCGGTGAAAGGATGCAACCCTGACACACACCCTTCCTGGTATTAAACCACGCAGCAGCCCCTGGTTCTGTCTGAACACCCAATACCAGTTGCTGTGGAGCCAACTCCCACTCATGGCGACCCCAGGTGTGTCATAGTGGAACTGTGCTCTATGGGCTTTTCGATGGCTGATTTTTCAGATATAGATTGCCAAGACTTTCTTCTGAAGCATCTCTGAGTGGACTCGAATGTCCAACCTTTCAGTTAGCAGCTAATCGCATTGACCGTTTGCACCATCTTAATCCCGACCAGTCTAGAGACTCCTCTACCCCCTCCCCAGAATTCCATCTAAGCAGTAGGGAGCTTACATTAAAAAAAAAAAAAAATTCTCCTATAATTCCAGCTACCCTAACTACCATTCTTTCTAATTATCAATTTTTCTGTATAGTTATCTTGCTTTTTTTTGGAGATAATCATGATAAACGTTCTGGTTAATGCCATCCAAATTTTTTTTTCCTATGCATATAAAAACCAGTTGCCATGTAGTGGACCCCGACTCATGGCGACCACATGTGTGTCAGAGTAAAGCTGCTCCATTTAGGGTTTTCATTGGCTGATTTTTCCATAGTAGATTGCCAACCCTTTCTTCTGAAGTGCCTTTCAGTTAGCAGCCAAGCATGTTAACCACTTTCACAAACATACTTATAAATCCATAGTTTTTTTTTTTTTTAACAAAAATAATTAACCATCCTTCTTAATGGCTCCCCAGTATTCCATTGTGTGCCTGTATCAAAGTTTGTAGAACACTTCTACTCTTGTTGTTCCTTTAGATTTTCTTGCCATGAGCATCTGTGTCCACACAAAGAAGCCAGGCAGCAAGGATTTAACTGCCACAAGGTGTGGTCACCTTTCAAACCCACCTGTGGTACTTGGCCACCAGGTGAACAAGGAAATAACAAACCAAGAGCACTCTGGCCTCATGACAAGACGGGGTCCTCCAAGGTTTAGCGTGTTGGCCAAAGGCCAGATGCATGTTTATGTCTCCTTTAAAAGGCCACTGAAAAAAAGAAAAGAAACTAGAATGTCTTTCTGGAAGTTATGGCCACATCTGAAATCTTGGAATTTGGGGTCTTCTTTTTTTTTTTTCTGGCTGGGGTGGCAGCACATGAAGGCTCATATAATTCCAGACCCAGTGGTAGAGAAACCTACAGAACCCAGTGGTAGAGAAACCTACAGAACCAGTTTTGGTTGCAGTATGTCTTTGAATCATAGGAGGCAAGTACTTTGTCTAATCTGGCAGTTTTAGGAGACAAGGCAGGATCTTTGCTGAATCTGTTTCCCTGTGCAGTATGGCAGGTAGGGGTGGTTTTCAGAAGGTGCACAGACAAATGTTTTTCATCTCATTAGTAATTATTTTTGTTGAGGTGTATTAGAAAACATGTATAATTAGTAATATCAAGCCTGTGATTTTGTGACCATTATTGCTTAGGACAAAGTTAAAGTAGGTATTTAAGTAAAAATAAGAGTGAGTCAACTTAAAGAAAGCTACTAAGTAGATGATAGTATAATTGGTACCGGATATGGCCCAAATCATGGGAAAAAAAAAAAAAACGTTGCCATCAAGTCAATTCCAACTCACAATGACCCGGTAGGACAGAGTAGAACTGCCCCATACAGTTTCTAAGGCTGTAAATCCTTACAGAAGCAGACTGCTGAATCTTTCGCCTGTGGAGCAACTGGTGGATTCAAACTGCTGACCTTTTGGTTAGCAGCCAAGCACTTCAACCACAGCACTACTAGGGCTCCCAAATTATCACAGTGGTACCCAAAGTCAAGCAGTTGGTCCACAGGAACAGAAAGACCATCAGCAATCTTCAGTGCCAATCCTTGACCTGCCTTTGCTACAGGAGGCCTCTGTCTTCAGAGAGCTTCTTGGCACTTCTTAACCCTTCCAGTGTGAGCTGGATTCAAGAGCCAGAAGGTACCAGAACAAGCAGTCAGCACAGACCCATCATCTCAGTTCCTAAAACCTGGAAGCTAGTCTGGTCGCTTTAGAACGTGGAAGTCAGGTCCTGCAACATTTTGATTAATGCCTCTGAATCCTGGGTGATGGTTTCACCACCTTTGCCATAACTTGAATGTTATTTTTGAAGTGAGATTTTTAAGACTTAAGATTCTCTTTAGACTTTGGACTATCATGTTAGCCTATGAAGCAGTCCAAGTTGTCTCCCAACTATTATTGATGACCCTGTTATAAATATAGGAGCCCTGGTGACACAGTGGTTAAGAGCTTGGCTACTAACCAAAAGGTCAGCAGTTCAAATCCACCAGCCACTCCTTGGAAACCCTGTGGGGCAGTTCTACTCTGTCCTCTCGGGTTGCCAAGAGTAGGAATCAATTCGACAGCAATGGGTTTGGTTTTTGTTTTATAAATATGTGAATCTTTAAAGAGATGGTTCTAGGCTTTTGACTGTAACTGCTTGGCTGGAGCTGGTAAGAATGACTGTCAGGAAGCTGGCAATGGACCATCGTGAGGATGGGGGTCCTTGGGTCATGACTGTGAGGATTCCCAAGATCTGAGCGCAAACTGAATTTCCTCATCCTTGGGTTCATTTTTTTTCTGACCTTTGTAATTTTCACGTCAAAAAATTGAGTTCTCCAAGTAACATCAGACAACGACCTGAATCTAGGATGCAAGACAGCATCAGCCAGATACCGACCTAGGTAATGAACTCTAAAGGATAAAACAAAACCAAAAGATTTACAACAGTGAACCAGAGAGGTCATTCTGTAAATGACAACAATGTCAGAACAATAAAAGAGGGAATAAATGGTGTAAGTACAGGACTTTCAAATGGAGAGGAAGTCAAGGTGCTATCAAGTAATAAAAGCCTAGCTTAAACTTAGGAAGATAGGGGTGAATTTCAAGGTAACCACGAAGAAAGTTAACAAACCCACTCATCAAAATAAAGATCTACAAAATCCACAAAAATGAAAGAAATGAAAAAAAAAAATCCACAAACAAAAGGAATTCATCATAGGAGTGTAAGAGGAACAAAGAAAATGTCAGCATCACCAAAAAAAGCACTACAAAATGACAGCAATAAACTCACAACTATCAATAATCACAGTGAACTTAAATGGCTTAAATGTAGCCATAAAGAGACAGACAGTGACGGATGGATAAAAAAAAACAGGACCCATCAATATGCTGTCTGCAAGAGACACACCTGAGAAACAAAGACATATTAAACATTAAAGGATGGAAAAAATATATCAAGCAAACAGCAACCAAAAAAGAGCAGAAGTGGCAGTAGTAATGTCAGATAAAATATACTTTAGAACAAAATCCACCATAAAGGGCAAGGAAGGACATTATATAATGATTAAAGGGACAATCCACCATGAGGACATAACCACAATAAGTATCTATATACCCAATGATAGGGCTCCAAAATACATAAAACAAACTAACAGCACTGAAAAGAGCAATCGACAGTTCCACAATAATAATAGGAGACTTCAACACACCACTCTTGGTAAAGGACAGACCACCTAGGAAGAAACTCGACAAAGATACAGAAGATCTAAGGGCCACAATCAACCAACTTGACCTCACAGACATATATGGAACACTCCATTCAACAGCAGCAAAGTACAAGTTTTTTTTCCAACACATGGACCATTCTCCAGAATAGAACACATCTGAGACCACAAAGCAACCCTCAACAAAATCCAAAACATTGAGATAATACAAAGCATCTTCTCTGATCACGATGCCATCAAATTAGAAATTAATAACAAGAAGAGCAAGGAAAAACAATCAAATACATGGAAACTGAATAACACCGTGCTTAAAAACCTCTGGGTAATAGAAGAAATCAAAGATAGAATAAAAAAAAAAAAAAATTCTGAGAAAAAACACTAAATAGACAATAGATAAGTGGTAACTTTAGTGAAGGGTAAGACAGTACAACTTGTACAAGGTAAGGTCATGGAAGCTCCATAGATACACCCAACCTCCCTGAGGGACCAAATTGCTGGGCTGAGGGCTTGGAGACCAAGGTCTTGGGAAACATCTAGCTCAATTGGCATAACATAGTTTATAAAGAAAATGTTTTACATTCTACTTTGGCGAGTAGTGTCTGGGGTCTTAAAATCCTGTGAGATATAAAACTGGTCTCACCCCTTCGGGAGCAAGGGAGAATGAAGAAAACTAAACATAAAAGAGAAAGATTAGTCCAAAGAACTAATAGTCCACATCTACCATGGCCTCCACCACAATGAGTCCAGTACAACTAGATGGTGCCTGCTACCACCACCGACTACACGGATCACAATAGAGGGTCCCAGTCGGAGCTGGAGGAAAATATAAAACAAAATTCTAACTCACAAAAAAAGATCAGACTTATTGGTCTGACAGAGACTGGAGAAACCCCAAGAGTATAGCCCCCAGACACCATTTTAGCTCAGTAATGAAGTCACTCCTGAGGTTCACCCTTCAGCCAAAGATTAGACAGGCCCATAAAACAGAATGAGACTAAATGGGTAGACAAGCCAGAGGCCAGGACTAGAAGCAGGAGGGAACAGGAAAGCTGGTAAAAAGGAACCCAAGGTCAAGAAGGGAGAGTGTTGACATGTCCTGGGGTTGTTAACCAATGTCATAAAACAATATGTGTACTAACTGTTTAATGAGAAACTGGTTCTGTAAACCTTCATCTAAAGTACAATAAAAAAAGGTGTTAAAAAAAAATTCCGAGAATGAAAACACATCATACCAAAACCTTTGGGACACAGCAAAGGCAGTGCTCAGAGGTCAATCTGTAACAATAGATGCAACACATCAAAAAAGAAGAAAGGCACTATCTACCCAAACTAACACAAACTGAAGTTGAAAATCTGAACAGCCCCACAATAAGAGAAGAGATTGAAAAAGTAAAAAAACAAAACAAAAACAAACCCCCCCCCCCACCCCCTGCAAAAAAAGCCCTGGCTCAGATGGCTTCACTAGAAAATTCTACCAAGCACTCAGAGAACTTGCACCAGTACTACTCAAACTATTTCAGACCATAGAAAAGAAAGGGGTACTTCTGAATTCATTCTATGAAGCCAACATAACTCTGATGCCAAAACCAAGCCAAAGACACTACAAAAAAAGAAAATTACAGACCAATATCCTCATGAATATAGACGCAAAAATTCTCAACAAAATTCTAGCCAATAGAATTCAGCATCATATCAAAAAAATAATACACCACAGCCAAGTGGGATTCATGCCAGGTATGCAAGGATGCTTCAACATTAGAAAATCAATCAGGGGACCTCATAGTACCAAGAAAGCAGTGCTGGGAGCAGGGTGCATCCTTTGGACCTGGGGTCCCTGTGCAAAGAAGCTCCTAGTCTGGGGAAACATTGATGAGAAGGCCGACAGAGACAGAAAGCCTTCCCCTGGAGCTGACACCTGAATTTGGACTTTTAGCCTACTTTACTGTGAAGAAATAAGTTTCTCTTTGTTAAAGCCAAAAAAAAAAAGAAAATTAGTCCACCACATAAATAAAAGAATCACATGATCATCTCAGTTGACACAAAAAAGGCATTTGACAAAGTCCAACACTCATTCCTGATAAAAATGCTCAATAAAATAGGTATAGAAGGGAAATTCCTCAGCATAGTAAAGGGCATCTAACAAAAAGGTCATCAGTTTGTGTCCATCAGGCTCTCCTTGGAAACCATATGGGGCAGTTCTGCTTTGTTCTATACGGTTGCTATGAGTCAGAATCGATTTGATGGCAACGGGTTTTGGTTTTGGTTTTATGCAAAACCAACAGCCAACATCATTCTTTTTTTTTTTTTTATAATTTTTATTGTGCTTTAAGTGAAAGTTTACAAATCAAGTCAGTCTCTCACATAAAAACTTATATACACCTTGCTACATACTTGCAATTACTCTCCCCCCAATGAGACAGCCCGCTCCCTCCTTCCACTCTCTCTTTTCATGTCCATTTTGCCAGCTTCTAACCCCCTCTACCGTCCCATCTCCCCTCCAGGCAGGAGATGCCAACAT
Organism: Loxodonta africana; assembly: GCF_030014295.1. Lineage (NCBI taxonomy): Eukaryota > Metazoa > Chordata > Mammalia > Proboscidea > Elephantidae > Loxodonta > Loxodonta africana. The sequence continues at coordinate 79,699,053 of NC_087353.1, forward strand.
AGTCTCAAGTGTCCACCTGATCCAAGTAGCTCACTCCTCACCAGCATCCTTCTCCAACCCATTGTCCAGTCCAATCCATGTCTGAAGAGTTGGCTTTGGGAACGGTTCCTATCCTGGGCAAACAGAAGGTCTGGGGGCCATGACCACTGGGGTCCTTCTAGTCTCAGTCAGACCATTACGTCTGGTCTTTTTATGAGAAGTTGGGGTCTGCATCCCACTGTTCTCCTGCTCCTGCAGGGGTTCTCTGTTGTGTTCCCTGTCAGGGCAGTCATCAGTTGTGGCCAGGCACCATCTAGTTCTTCTAGCCTCAGGATGATGTAGTCTCTGGTTCATGTGGCCCTGTCTGTCTCTTGGGCTCATAATTACCTTGTGTCCTTGTGTTCTTCATTCTCCTTTGATCCAGGTAGGTTGAGACTCATTGATGCATCTTAGATGGCTGCTTGCTAGCGTTTAAGACCCCAGACCCCACTCTTCAAAGTGGGATGCAGAATGTTTTCCTAATAGATTTTATTATGCCAGGTGACTTAGATGTGCCCTGAAACCATGGTCCCCAAACCCCTGCCCCTGCTACGCTGACCTTTGAAGCATTCAGTTTATTCAGGAAACTTCTTTGCTTTTGGTTTAGTCCAGTTGTGCTGACCTCCCCTGTATTGAGTGTTGTCCTTCCCTTCACCTAAAGTAGTTCTTATCTACTATCTAATTAGTAAATACCTCCTCCCACCCCTCTCCCTCCCCCGTCTCGTAACCACAAAACAATGTTTTCTTCTCAGTTTAAACTATTTCTCAAGTTCTTATAATAGTGATCTTATACAATATTTGTCCTTTCGCAACTAATTTTACTCAGCATAATGTCTTCCAGGTTCCTCCACGTTATGAAATGTTTCACAGAAAGGAATCAGGAAAGCAATACCATTTATAATAGCCCCTAAAAAAATAAAATACTTTGGAATAAATCTAACCAGGGTTGTAAAAGACCTATACAAAAAAAACTACAAAACACTACTGCAAGAAACCAAAAAGACCTACGTAAGCGGAAAAACGTACCATGCTCATGGCTAGGTAGACTCAACATTGTGAAAATGTCAGTTCTACCCAAAACAATCTACAAATACAATGCAATCTCGATCCAAATACCAATAGCATTCTTTCACAAGATGGAAAAAGTAATCATTAGCTTTATATGGAAAGGAAAGAGGCCCCAGATGAGTAAAGCACTACTGAAGAAGAAGAATAAAGTAGGAGGACTCACAGTACCTGACCTCAGAACCTACTATACAGCTACAGTAGTCAGGACAGCCTGATACTGGTACAATGACAGACAGATTGACCAACGGAACAGAATTGAGAACTCAGATGTAAGTTCATCCACCTACAGTCACCTGATCTTCAACAAAGGCCCAAAGTCCATCAAATGGGGAAAAGACAGTCTGTTTAACAAATGGTGCTGGTAAAACTGGATGTCCATATGAAAAAAAAATGAAACAGGACCCATACCTCTACCATACACAAAAACTAATTCAAAATGAATCAGAAACCTAAATATAAAAACAAAAACTATAAAGATCATAGAAGAAAAATAGGGTCAACACTAGACGCCCTAATTCACGGCATAAACGGGATACAAACCACAACTAACAATACACAAACACCAGAAGATAAGCTAGATAACTGGGATGTTCTAAAAATTAAACACTTACGCTCATCAAAAGACTTCACCAAGAGAACCTACAGACTGGGGAGAAAATTTGGGGTATGACAAATCCAACAAAGGTGTAGTCTCTAAAATCTACAGGAAAATCCAACACCTCTACAACAAAAACACAAATAATCCAATTAAAAAACGGGCGAAGGATATGTGCAGACACTTCACCAAAGAAGATATTCGGGCAGCTAAGAGACACATAAGGAAATGCTCATGATCAGTAGCCATTAGAGAAATGCAAATCAAAACTACAATGAGATACCATCTCCCCCTGGCATTACTGGCACAGAATTAAAAAAAATAAATAAATAACAAGCATTGGAGAGGCTGCAGGGAGGTTGGAACTCTTATGTGCTGCTGGTGGGAATGAAAAATGGTATAACCATTTTGGAAAATGATCTGGCACTTCCTTAAAAAGCTAGAAATAGACATACCATATATTCTAGCAATCCCACTCCTAGGAATATATCCTAGAGAAATAAGAGCCATCACATGAATAGACATATGCACACCCATGTTCACTGCAGCATTGTTCACAACAGCAAAAACCTAAGCGCCCATCAACAGATGCATGGATAAACAAGCTATGGTACATACATACAATGGGATACTACCCAACGATAAAGAACAATGATGAATCTGTGAAACATCTCACAATATGGATGAATCTGGAGGGCATTATGCTGAGTGAAATAACTCAATTACAAAAGGACAAACAGTGTACGAGACCACTGTTATAAAAACTCATGAAAAGGCTTACACACAAAAAGAATACAATATTTGATGGGTATGAGAGAGCAGAAGAATAAAAAAAAATTTAGAATAGGGAGGGAAAAACACTAAATAGACAATAGATAAGTGGTAACTTTGGTGAAAAGTAAGACAGTACACAATTTTGGGGAATTCAGCAGAGCTTGACCAAAGCAAGGTCAGGGAAACTCCATAGACACACCAAACTCCCTGAGGGCCTGAATTACTGGGCTGAGGGCTGTGGGGACCATGGTCTCAAGGAACATCAGGTCAACTGGCATAGCATAGTTTGTAAAGAAAATGTTCTACATCCTACTTTGGTGAGTAGCATCTGGGGTTTTAAAAGCTTGTGAGCAGCCATCTAGTATACTCCACTGGGGCCCACACCATCTGGAGCAAGGGAGAATGAAGAAAACCAAAGACACAAGGGAAAGATTAGTCCAAAGGACCAGTGGACCACAACTACCACAGCCTCCACCAGACTGAGTCCAGCATAACTAGATGGTGCCCAGCTACCACCACTGACTGCTCTGACAGGAACCACAATAGAAGGTCCTGGACAGAGATGGAGATAAATGTAGAACACAATTCTAACTCAAAAAAAGACCAGACTTATTGGTCTGACAGAGACTGGAGAAACCCTGAGAGTATGGCCCCTGGACACCCTTTTAACTCAGTACTGAAGTCACCCTTCAGCCAAAGATTAGACAGGCCCATAAAACAAAACAAGACTGAATGGGCACACCAACCCACGGGCAAGGACGAGAAGACAGGAGGGAACAGGAAAACTGGTAAAGGGAACCCAGGGTGGAGAAGGGGAGAGTATTGACATGTCGTGGGGTTGGCAACCAATGTCACAAAACAATATGTGTATTAATTGTTTAATAAGAAACTGGTTTGCTCTGTACACCTTCATCTAAAGCACAATAAAAAGAAAAATTGAGTTCCCATCATAGTTAACTTTGCTAGGTGCTATAATGGTGTTGTAATTATGAAAGAAAATGTTTTCTTATCTGAAAGATCCATATGGAAGGATATGGGGATGAAATAACATAATGTCAGGAATTTGCTATAAAAAGGGAGGAAGCCAGGAAGAGAAGGAGGAAAATAAGGTAGGAAGAAATGGAGAAGGGACAGATGAAGCAAGTATGAAAAAATTGTTAAATCTGGGGAATGAGTATATGGGGGGTTATTATTTGGAGCCCTGGTGGTGTAGTGCTTAAGAGCTCAGCTGCTAACCCAAAGGTGGGCAGGTTGAATCTACCAGCCGCTCCTTGGAAACTCTGTGGGGCAGTTCTACTCTGTCCTACAGGGGGGCTAGGAGTTGAAATCGACTCAACAGCAATGGGTTTGGTGATTATATTATTGTCATGGATTACGTCCCCCCCAAAAATATGTGTATCAACTTGGTTAGGCCATGATTCCCAGTATTGTGTGGTTGCCCTCCATTTTGTGATTGTAATTTTATGTTGAGAGGATTCGGGTGGGGTTGTAACACCACCCTCACTCAGGTCACCTCCCTGATCCAAAGTAAAGGGAGTTTCCCTGGGGTGTGGCCTGCACCACCTTTTATCTCTCAAGAGATAAAAAGGAAAGGGAAGCAAGCAGAGAGTTGGGGACCTCAAACCACCAAGAAAGAAGCACCAGGAGCAGAGCGCATCCTTTAGACCTGGGGATCCTGCACAGAGCAGCTCCTAGAACGGGGGAACATTGATGAGAAGGCCAACAGAGAGAGAATGCCTTTCTCCTGGAGCTGACGCCCTGAATTTGGACTTCTAGCCCACTCTACTGTGAGGAAATAAATTTCTCTTTGTTAAAGCCATCCACTTATGGTATTTCTGTTATAGCAGCTGTAGATGACTAAAACAGAATTTGGTATCTAGAGAGTGGGGTGCTGCTCTAACAGAAACCTAAAATGTGGAAGTGGTTTTGAAACTGTGAATGCATAGAGAACCAGCAGCAGCAGCAGCAGAACCAGGAGACCAGCGCGAAATGGCGCTGGAGCAGACCCGTGGATCAAGAGAGCTGAGTGCCTGTGTGCAGGAGGCTTCTGGCAGAATGGGGTGCCTCCAGGCACTTATTGGTGAAGCTAGAGAGCTTTGGAACATGTACCCCAGCAGGGCAGATGTGGGAGTGAGGCCCGAAGAGCCGAGAGGCCAAGAAACCAGGAAACGGAAGCTTAAGAGAAAAAGAACACAAGAAGTTGACCTGCCCCAGTCTCAAAAGGTATGGCTATGACCTCAGGGGTTTCAGAGAGGGGAGCCATGGCCTTTGGTGCCCTAAGGGTGGAGTTGCCACTCAGATGGACTAGGAGAATGGTGCGCCTAAAGCCGAGGGAGCAGAGTTGCTGTCCCAGTGGGCCTGGAAGGCGGAGCTGAAGCCCAGAGAGTGTGGCCAATATCTAGAGTCTGGAAGGCAGAGCAATTGTGTAAATTGTCTCAGAGAACAGAGGATTATTTTCAAAGCCTTGAGGGCTAATGTAACAGTGTTCTGCTGACTTGCTTGGTGCCTGTTGTGCCTTCTTTCCCTCCAGTCTCTCCCATTTGTAATGGAAATGTCTAGCTTGTGCCTGTTCTGCCATTGTACCTTGAAAGCAGATAACTTGTATTCTAGATTTCACAGATGAAGGGAAATTTTTGGATTTTGGACTTGGAGTTAAGACTTTTGCTATGATATGATGGGATGAATATGTTTTGCATGTTGCAAGGATGTGATTTTGGGGGGGGCCAAAGTTTGGAATCTCATGGATTGAATTATGTCCCCCCCAAAATGTGTGTATCAACTTGGTTAGGCCATGATTCCCAGTATTGTGTGGTTGTCCTCCATTTTGTGATTGTGATTTTATGTTAAGAGGATTAGGGTGGGACTGTACCACCACCCTTACTCAGGCCACCTCCCTGATCCAAAGTAAAGGGAGTTTCCCTGGGGTGTGGCCTGCACCACCTTTTATCTCTCAAGAGAAAAAGGAAAGGAAAGCAAGCAGAGAGTTGGGGACCTCAAATCACCAAGAAAGAAGCACCAGGAGCAGAGCATGTCCTTTAGACCAAGGGTTCCTGTGCAGAGAAGCTTCTAGTCCAGCAGAAGATTGACAAGAAAGACCTTATTCCAGAGCCAACAGAGAGAGAAAGCCTTCCACTGGAGCTGAGGCCTTGAATTTTCAGTCTGCTAGACTGTGAGAGAATAAATTTCTCTTTGTTGAAGCCATCCACTGGTGGTATTTCTGTTATAGCAGCACTAGATGACCAAGACGATTATTCTCCCTACTTTTTTATATGTTTCAAAAACCTTTTCAATAAAAGGTTGGAATTATTTAAAACAAAACAAAAAAGTTTCCAGATATTTAGAATTAAAGATATAGTCTCAATCTGGCTCTTTGATGGAAAATTTATGAAAGACTGTACTGTATTTCTACCAATTGCCATCAAGCCAACCCTGACTCATGGCGACCCCACGTGTATCAGAGTAGAACTGTGCTTCATAGGGTTTTCAATAGCTGATTTTTCGGACGTAGATCGCCAGGCCTTTTTTCCAAGGCACTTCTGGGTGAACTCTAGCTTCTAACCTTTCAGTTAGCAGCCAACCATGTTAATCATTTGTACCACAGACTCCAATGTACTTTTAAATTAGGAAAAAGCTATAATTAAATCACTTTGAAAATCTACTATCCCTCCCTGCACTTGTCACTAACCAAGTATGAGGCCCCAGGAGGCCACACCACACAAGTGCCTCAGTAAGCATTCACACCTGAAGGCCAGCCTCACACCTTATCGACATATTAAAATTCACCCCATCCCACCTGAAATCTCATTTACATAGGACCACCTTGGAGTTGAGTTGCGTTTGACTGGTTAGCATAATATTGCAGATGTTTCTTTTCTGTTCTTTTTATGTTAAACTCTGGAGTTTTCTTTTCGTATTTGGAAGTCAAGACTCTTTTTTTTTTCCCAGACCCTCAACATTTGCATAGGCCCGTGAAAGAATAAGACCTAATCAGAGCTGACGTACGCAGTGTGACTGTGAACCAGGCATTGTTCTAAATGACCTTGGTGTAGATGTAACACTGCCCTCATTATTCACATGAGGAAACTGAGGCCCAGAGACACCATGTAGCTTGTCCAAGGTCACATAGGGCACCAGGATTCAAACCCAAGTGGCTTGGATCTAGGACCCAAGCTCGAGCCACTTCCCTGTAAAGGGAGGCTTGGGTAGATCTTTCCTACAAACTATCTTCATTGGATTTTTTCCATATCTAGGGGAAGTTCACCTCCATATTCCAGCCAAGGGATAAGAGACATTCTTTGGAAAACATGCCCCAGCTCAGCCAAACATCAGTGACTGTGGTTCCAGGCAGAAGCTGAAGCCCCAGAAGGCTGTGGCACTAAGTGTTCACAGGGCCGCCCCTTAGGACCCATGTGGTGTCTTTGAGGACATGAGAAAAAGGCACCTCCCCATGTGGATGCCGCCCTGGGGAACTATGTACGATACGGCAAGTGGAACACGGGCTGGATGTCAGCCCTGTCCCCGATCCTCCATGGGCGCCACTCTGCAGGCCCAGCCTGTGTAATCATTCTTGGTTGCTTAATGGTTAGAGAGAAAACCAGGTTTAAGCAGCAGTTCCTAGGAGCAGATAACCCGTAAGCAAGGTGCACAGGGGCTTATGTTAAGCACGGTACGTACCAGCTTACAGAAAGCAAGATACACGCAGGCTTCCTTGTGTCTGCTTGCTCATCTGTAGTGCACAATTTCACATGAGTTTCACCACGTCGACGTGGAATCGTGCACTACAGATTAATAAGGAAGCACAAGGAAGCACATGTGTACCTTGCTTATTAAGTAAGCCGTCCCTGCTTGAGGCCATAAATTCTTGAGGTCAGTTCTTTGCCACAAGGGGCATCAGTCCACCTTGCAGTGTTGACAACAGGGCCTTTGAAGTAGCAGGAAGCTGGCCAGAGGGGTCTCTGAGCTGTGTTTCCCCCTCAGTGGCCTCTTGAGTTCAGATGCTGCAGCCTGCTCTTTGTGCGATGCCCAAGGGCCAAGGCGTGTCGTGCACTGTGCTGTGCAGGGCAAAGGCAGTGGGGCATGCGGCTGTGATCAGGTCCCCAACCTGGGCTTGCAGTTCTGTCTGTGGGCAGGAGACCCCATTGTGGCTTCACATCTGGGGGCCCAGAGAAGTTTCTCCAGGATCCTGATACCCGCACTCTGGGAAGCGTGGCAGAAGCCTTTTACCGCCACCCTGCAGGCTCTGGACTCTCACCTGAGACTTGTCACTAGTCATCTTTCCTCCCAGGACCAGCCAGACTGGCATGGCAGGGCCACTCCAAGCAGACAGGTGGGCAGGGCGGTAGGTGTGCTGCTGGTTCTGATGGGGCCTGGCATGGGGTTGGGGCAAAGGCCACGTCACATTTCTGCCCCACACACTTTGCCCAGCCCCACGCTGGTTTCTGTTCGAGTCTCAGCCTTCCTTCTGAGACTTCCTGGGGCCGTGTTCACTGCCTGCAGCTTTGGCCTAACGGCTCCCTTCCTTTCCCAACACCCAGATTCCAACGCTCATGTCGTAATTGGCCACCTCAGGAGAGATGGCTTCATTCTGCTTGGGGATGAAGGGAAAGTGCTGGCACCTGAGTCATCTGGAGGCTGCCCCGGGGTTCTCAAGAAGGAGGGCACAGGAAAGAGTCCACAGGCAGGGTCTCCTGCCCCCCAGCCTGATGCGGGTGGCCTTTTACAGTGAACCCACGTCCCTGCTTTCCCAGCCTAACTGATAGTTAGCCCAGGAGGAAAAGCTTCTGTATTCTGGGTCTGGTTTCTGTCTCTCCAGGTGCATCCTTGGCCATGCAAGGAAGTGGGATGAATCCTACACACCCACAAGGGGTGGGTTAAAGATAGGGCTTTTCGGGAAAACCCACAAGGCCAAAGTCAGCAAGCCAGAGATGTTTTTGATCACCCGGGCTCCCCATCCGCCAGAGAGGCGTGCTGTGACCAGGGCATCTGCTGACATTGTGAGGTTTCATTCCCATGGAGAGTTCCCAGGGGTCTTCCTTGATAATGGAGCAAGTGTAGAAAGCAGCCTTGTGAGCATCCTGTTCATAGGAATTGTCTGGGAAAGCCTGTTGCCAGCACCTGGGGCCTTTGGGGTGCATAGGATTTGCAGCACCCCTACCAGGGAAGGACTCAATCCCAAAAGAAGCAGAGCTTGGGTGCCACTTCGCTAGCTGGTCATTTCCCCATGCTAGTCTCAACAATGTTAATAAAACATAATAATAACCCACCTCCAGCTGTCGAGTCCATTCCGACTCATAGTGATCCTATAGGATAGAGTAGAACTGCCCCATAGGGCTTCCAAGGCTATCTTTATGGAAGCAGACTGCCACATCTTTTTCCCACTGAGCAGCTGGTGGGTCTGAACTACTGACCTTTCAGTGAGCAGCCAAGCTCTTTAACCATTGTCCTGCAGGACTCTTTATAATAATAATAGCAGCTCCTCTTTATCAAGATTTTACAGGATAGGCACTGTGCAAAATTGTTCCCATGCATTATCTCATCAAATCATGACATCAGCCTCAAAGGCACAGATACTGTTATCCCATTTTACAGATAAGAAAGTTAAGGCTCAGAGAGGCCAACCTTTTTTTTTTTTTTCCCATGGGTTGAATCCTTCTCTTTAGGAGACAGCAGAACCAGACCCTAACTGACTCTCAAACCCTTCACTGTCTGCCCCCTGGTGGGAATGAGAGTCACATCGGGGTCCCTAACATAGGGCGCTTAGTGGCCTTTTGAAGGCCATGGGGTGCACTCATCTGTGTCCTCATTGCCCTTTGAGGGTACACCCTGCCCTGTAGATGAGAGGCTGACCCCTCCATGACCCTGCCGTGGAGTGAAAGAGTAGGACATCCACCAACATAGCCCCATGGGGTGCAAGACAACATCCCCCAGACACCACTTTAAAATGTGGGGCAGTGACATCTCCATGAGGTGCAGGGGTGTGACCACCACCTCGACACCAGCATGGGGCGGAGGATAAAAGTGTCCTCACCCTAGAGAGTGACCCACATATGACCTCGCCACAGAGAACTGGAGTAACAACAGTGTGACTCTGTCACAAATTCCTCTCATTTCAGAGCTGGAATGAACTTTAAAGCTTTGCTAAACCAGCATTTTCTGACCTTTTTCACGTCATGATGCAGAGAGAAAGAACATATTTGTATCCTGTGTTAAAATAAGGAGATGAGGCTGCTGTGGCTGACGGCAACGGGGTGTGGGGTATACCAGCTGCCCTACCCAGCCCAGCGCCCAGAGGCTAAGCACACTGACAGCTCAGCTCACCTGAAGGTCTACGAGTAAGCCTGTGGAGACTGCTCTAGTCCAGCCTTTACCTGCAGCTTAATCCCCACAACAAGCCTGCACACAGCTGCTCTTCCTTGCTCCGCAACAACACCCTCGCGCTGGGGAGTTTCCCACTTCACGGCAGGCTCTTTCATTCTGCACAGTGAGGTTGTTTTCAGGATGAAGGCATCCCAGCATTGTACTTAACGTCCTTATTGTGCCCTTGGACGAGGTGTACCTGCGTGTGCGCACACACACACACACCCACCCACCCACCCACCCGCCCACACACAGAGTAACTGGTGAGGTCACTGGCTATTACGCTTTAAATACAATAGAACCAAAGCCAAACTCTTTGCTCTCCAGTCCATTCTGACCCAACAGAAACTGCCAAGTGGCTCCCCAAAAGACTGCACCAACTTAAACCCTGTCAGTATCAGAAAGATGTTCTTTCCCCAAAACTTGGCCAGTACTCATCGTCACAAAATAGTTTCATCCCTGGTGGCGCAGTGGTTAAGAGCTCGGCTGCTAACCAAAAGTTTGGCAGTTTGAATCCACCAGCCACTCCTTGGAAACCCTATGGGGCGGTTCTACTCTGTCCTGTAGGGTCACTATGAGTTGGAACGAACTCGATGGCAACGGGTTTTTTTTGGTAATCTAATGGCTACTAGGAAACCCTGGTGGTGTAATGGTTAAGAGCTACAGCTGCTAACCAAAAGGTCGGCAGTTCGAATCCACCAGGCGCTCCTTGGAAACTCTATGAGGCAGTTCTACTCTGTCCTATAGGGTCGCTGGGAGTTGGAGTCAACTCGACGGCAGTGGGTTTGGGTTTTTTTGTTTTTTTAATGGCTACCATACAGATTTTTTGACCTAACGCTGATGGGTATAAATTTTAAAACTTCATTTCTCTTTTTAATAATAATTTTATTTTCTCTGTATCTGTGTGTGCTACACAAAGGCAGAGATGCCTAGAACAGTGCTGGGCACACCGAAGAACCAGTTGCCGTTGAGTTAATTCCAACTCATGGCAACCCCAGGTATGTCAGAGCAGAACTGTGCTCCATGGGGTTCTCAATGGCTGATTATTAAGAAGTAGGTCACCAGGCCTTTCTTGCAAGGCACCTCTGGGTGAACACAAACTTCCAACCTTTTGGTTAACAGCTGAGTTCGTTAACTGTTTGTGCCACCCAGGGATTCAACTGAGCATCCCCCCAAAAAATCAAACTCGTTGCCATCAAGTCAATTCCCAGCCATGGTGACCTCGTGTGTTACAGAGTAGAACTGTTCCATGGGGTTTTGTTGGCTGTAATCTTAACTGAAGCAGATCACCAGGCCTTCCTTTCACAGTGCTCCTGGGTAGGTGTTTGAACCGCCAACCTTCAGATTAGTAGTCAAGCACAAACCATTTGTGCACCTAGGGAACTACTGGAGCCCAGGTGGTGCAGTTTGAATCCACCAGCCATCCCTGGAAGCCCTATGGGGCAGTTCTACTCTGTCCTATAGGATCACTATGAAATGGAAGCAACTTGAGGGCAATGCTTTGGGTTTTTGTTTTGTTTTTATTAGGGACTTACTGGACAAACCCGTTGCCGTCAAGTCGATTCTGACTCATAGCGACCCTACAGGGCAGAGCAGAACTATCCCATAGGGTTTCCAAGGCTGTAAATCTTTACAGGAGCAGACTGCCACATCTTTCTCCTGTGGAGTGGCTGGTGGGTTTGAATTGCCAACCTTTCAGTTAGCAGCTGAGCACTGAATCGCTGCACCACCAGGGTTCCTTACTGGGCACATACACATTAAAAAAAAAAACCATTGCCGTCGAGTCGGTTCTGACTCATAGCAACCTTATAGGACAGAGTAGAACTGCCCCATAGGGTTTCCAAGGAGCAGCTGGTGGATTTGAACTGCCAGCCTTTTGGTTAGCAGTCATAGATAGCTCTTAACCACTACACCACCAGAGCTCACAGTAGGTGCTTAGTAAATATTTGCTGGCTGAATAAATGAATAGGCTAAACACTCATGGTCCAAAATTCAAGAAGCGCAAAAATTGTAACCAACTAAAAAAAAAAAAAGTCTCCTCTGTGCCTGGCTCCCGAGCTGCCCACTGCCGCTTCTTAAGACAACTCATATTTTTCACTACTTTCCTACTTTCTTGTGTATCTTCTCGGAGATATCCTGTGCAAAGCACAAGTAAATATTGCTGTACTTCTTTTTGCCTTTTTATATACTGTTCTGCCCTGGGTTTCCTCTCACTTAATGATATACCTTGGTGACCAGTCGCCGTCTCTGATCAGTTCAAGGGAGACCATCGCATGTTCCCTGCCTGGGGGACACCCCTCTTCTTATCGTCTCCATTAGTCACGCCGAGTATGGCATTAGAGGAGAACCCTTAGGTGTTGTGAACCGCAGCCTTGGGTGAGCGAGGTACGCCCATGCTCATGGAGGAGGTGGCTGACCCCATGGCTACACCTGAGACTGCCCTGACACCACCAGAGCAGGTGCACGAGGTCTAGTATCCCGTTTAAGTGTACTGGTGAGACATGGCTGGAAGCCAGCTGACCTGGTTTCTGTTTCTGGATCTGCCTTTGACTCACCGTGACTGTGCGTAAGTCACTGTCCAGTGGAGTTACCGTGTCTGTGAAATGGGCATAATCATGCCTGCCCTAGCATACTTCAAAGAGCGGCAGGAATGAACATGGAGAAGTGCCTTGGAAGTGATCTCTTTGGACCAGTGCATGCTTCTGTGGGGTGGAAAACAATTAACAGAGAATTTCTTAAAGGAAGGGAAGCAAGGTGACTTTAAGGGCACCAAAAACAAACCAAACCTATTGCCATATCGAGTCTATTCTGACTTCTGGTGACCCCGTGTGTTACAGAGTAGAACTGCTCCATCGGGTTTTCTTGGCAATCATCTGTATGGGAGCAGATCGCCAGGCCTTTCTTCCACGGCATTGCCGCATGGTTTCAAACTACCAGCCTTTAAGTTATCAGTCGAGATCCAACTGCTCGAACCATCCAAGGACCCTAGTAGGACACAGAGGAACTCTTTTTTTTTAATAGTCAAGAGATTATTTGAATGTGTGTTGGAGAAAATGTCTTAGCACATCAAACATGTTATTTCACAGGTATAGTACTGCTTAGTACTCACAGTATTGCTTACAGTGAGGCTGAATTTTAGCAAAACAACTGAGTTGATGCGATGTAAGTGACTTCACAAACATCACGAAGGTGGCGTGCAAATGATTAATGTTTGGGAAACATTGGGTTAGCAGGTTTTTTGGGGAAAAAATCAAATCAAACTTACAAATATGAACTATGAAAATCCAATTTTGAAGATCTCTTTATTTCATGTAAATATATATGACATAGTAAAGCTGGAGTCAGCAAACTTTTTTCTGAAAAGGGGCAGGTAGTAAATATTTTAGGCTTTTCAGGCCACTTGGATCTCTGTAGCATATTCTTTTTTTTATAGCTCTTTAAAAATGTAAAAACTATTCTTAGATCAAGAACCATATAAAAACAGGCTTTGGACTGGCTTTTGAACCATAATTTGCAGACCCTTGTAGTAAATTAAAGAGCTTACTGGACATTATAACTGCTAATGCCCCCAAACCAGGTAAAACAACCTGAATGGGGCTCATTTATCAATGACATTTATTAATAACATTACTGTGTTACTACCAAAACCAAACCCATTGCCATCAAGTCAATTCCAACTCAGAACAGCTCTATAAATGGAGTAGAATTGCCCCATAGGGTTTCCAAGGCTGTAATCTTTATGGAAGCAGACTGCCATATCTTTCCGCCACGGAGCCGCTGATGGGTTCGAACCACCAACCTTTCCATTAGCAGCCGAGCTCTTAATCGCTCTCCACCAGGGCTCCTCTTAATGTGTTACTGCTCCTCCCTTTTTTCATATCAATATGAACTCATGGATTTTTATGCATTTATGCATTTACTATGTTTCAATTCATTGAGATTTATTTTTGGTGTTTTTTTTTTTTTTTTAAGATGCTCAAATTGCCCCAACTTTGCCTATAAGAGCTCCTTCAAGGAGTCCACTTGATGGATGCAAGTAGTTCCTGGTGCCTTCCTTGCTTTCTGGTATGATAAGCTATCCCAGGCTTATCTTGTCCACTTCCTAAACCAAAGCTGGTATCAGCCATTTTTCTAAGAAACCCTGGTTTCTTTTAGTTGGGAATGGTATTTAGAGACCCAAAGCTGAGTGCTGGGTATATAATATTTGAGTACCCAAATATTTGAATTTCTAAATAGAAATGACGCCCAGAGTATATCCTGGAGAGATTCCAACTGCTCCCCTAAAACTCTGCTCTCCTTCTAGCGTGGTCTCATAAGCACCATGTACGGCCCCATATATGGCTCTCACACCGGGTGCGTGCCTAAGAACAAGGAGTCAGTCATGCTCCACAGGCAGCCCCGGCAGAGGCAGAAACATGGCAGATTTTTCAATAATCGGAGTCAAATCAACGTTCAGGTTAGCCTTCAATTAACTATACAAAACCCAGCTACCCAGAACGCTTATTCCCCAATAACCTTGAGTAATTGCAGTTTTGCTACCAAAATAAGTACAGGGGGTTTTAATGAAAGATTCTGACCTACCATTTACAGGGGTCACAAAGTCAGATGCCCACATAAGCCAAAGCAGGTAATAAAAAAGTGAGTAAAGTGGGCTGGGCGTAAGATGGTAGGGAGCGGGGAGAATTGGGGTGAACCAGGGGACTTGTGCTCTGCCAGAGGGGGCCAGCTGCCATTTAACTCCAGCAGAATGTTGCATGAACTGAAGTGGGGTTTTTTAAGCTTTATGGAGATATAATTCACCTACAATAAAATGCACCCCCATTTTAAGTGTATAGTCTGATCAGTTTTTACAAATGTAGACACCCAATTTACCACCATCCACTCAAGATATAGAACATTTTCATACCCTTGTACATCTTCCCAACCAATCCACTGTTCGCCCTAACCCCAAACAATCACTGATCTCCTCCCTGCCATTGTAGTTTGCCTTTTCTAGGGCTTCGTATAAATGGGATCATTTAGTCTGTACACTCTCTCTAGTGTCTTTTACTCAACAATGTTTTTTGTTTTTTTTTTAATATCCATCCATATTGTAAACCACTTACCATTGAGTCTATTCCAACTCATGGTGACCCCATGTGTGTCAGAGTAGAACTCTGCTCCACAGGGTTTTCAATGGCTGACTTTTCCAGAATTAGGTTGCCAGGCCTTTCTTCCAAGGTGCTTCTGGCTGGACTCAAACCTTTTGGTTAGCAGCCGAGCGTGTTAACCGTTTGCACCACCCAGGGACTCCATCCATGTTGTAGCATGTATCAATCGTTCATTCCTTGTTAATTGCCGAATAGTATTCCATCTTGTGGATATGCTGCAGTTTGTTTATTTATTCGTCTGTTGATGGACATTTGGACTGTTTTCAGTTTGGAGTTATTATGAATAAGGCTGCTATGAACATTTATGTGCACCGTCTTTGTGTGAATAAATGCAGTTTTCTCAGGCAAATAAGAGTGGAATTGCTGGGTCATGTGGTAAGAAACTGCTGAACTGTCTTCCAAAGTGACTGTACCATTTTGCATTCCAATCAGCCACGTATGGGAGTTCTGGCTGCTCCACACCCTCACTGACACTAGATGTTGTTGAACCTTCTAGTGGGTATGTAGTGGTGTCTCATCGTGGTTTTCATTTGCATTTCCCTAATGACTAAAGATATCAAGCATTTTTTCGTGTCCCTTTTTTTTTTTTAATGACTAAAGATGTCAAGCATTTTTTCATGTGCTTATGGGCCATTCATATATCTTCTTTTATAAAATGTCTTTTTAAATCTTTTGCCCTTTTTTTTTTTTTGGTTAGGTTGTTTGTCTTCTTACTGAGTTGTATGAGTTCTTTACATAGTCTGTCTTCCAGTTCTTTGTCAGATATAACAAATGTTTTCTCCTAGTGACTTGCTCTTTCATTTCCTCAACAGTGGCTTTGGAAGAACAGAATATTTTAATCGATTTAATCAATCTGTGTTTTTCTTGTATAATTCATGCTTTTAGTGTCCTTTCTAAAAAAATCTTTGCCTACCCCAGAGTTGCAAAGATTTTCTCCTATGTTTTCTTCTGGAAGTTTTATAGCTTCAGCTCTTAGATTTAGGTCTCTTCGTTCATTTCAAGTTAAGTTTTGTATAAGATGTGTGGTAGGAACTGAGATTTAATTTTTCTTATATGGACATTCATTTGTTCCAGCATCTTTTGTTGAAAAAACTATCCTTTCTGCATTGAATTACTCTGGTACCGTTGTGGGCCTATTTCTGGATTCTCTTCTGTTCCACTGAGCAATATGTCTGTCCTTACACCAATACCATGCTGCCCTAATTACTTTAGAGTAAGTCTTAATATCAGATAGTATATGTCTTCCGATTTTGTTCTTCTTTTTCAAGTGTTTTGGCTATTTTGGATTCTTTGCATTTCAATATAAAGTTTAGAACCACCTTATCGATTTCTAAAAGAAAAAAAAAAAAGTCTGCTGAGGTTTTGACTAGGATTGTCTCTGAAACTGAGCGATTGTTTTCTTTTCTAAGAAAACAGGAACAGTTGCCTACACATGTTTTTGCATTTGCTGCCAGGAACACTTAACTGCAAGCGTAGGCCAAGGTGTCGATAGCAATCTGTGACTCTGAGAAGCATGACGGTGTCCACTCTTCTGCGTCCAAAGATGGACTTAATCTTGACTTTGCTTGTTTGGGTTGGTTTAACCTGTAAGCTGACTCAAGCCCTTCTACCATAAACTGGGTATACATTCCAAACACAACCATCTACATCACCTGAGGGGTGAAAATCTAACAGGAACAATGTAAAGTTGTTGGCAGCATTTATTGATTTTCACTTGGCCAGTGACCCAAGAGAACTTGTTAGGGGTTAAGCCAGTACTTAACAAACATCGGTTGTTCGCCTACCATTGTCACAAATTTTGTTGTAGGTGATACTATTGTTTACTTAATGTTTTTCTTTAAATCCATGTTCTTTTTTTAACTTAAGGATATTTATGAACATAAAGCAGAAACTGGTATCTCTTGCCATAAATTCACTCTTAAAAATAAACCCAGTAAAAACAGAATGCTGTTGGTTTTAGCTGGACACCTTTGCCTGACAAGGTTCTGAACCTGAGGCTTCATCGTTAAACCCAGAGATTAGCAAAGGTTAGGGAGGTTTTAAGGACCTGTTACTACCAAGCTGAGACTTTCTCCCTGACCTAAACAGAACGATTAAATGAGAACTGAAAAGCGTAGATGTCAGAAGCCCTTTGTTGACTTCCTCCACACCTATTTATTAGAGCTTACTGTGCTGTTCAGGGGCAGTGGTGGTTCAGTGATAGAGTTCTCGCCTTCCATGCAGGACCTGTGTTTGATTCCCAGCCAATGCACCTCAAGCACAGCCAAGACCCCTCTGACAGTGGAGGCTATGTGTTGCTATAATGCTGAACAGGTTTCCACAGAACTTCTAGACTAAAATGGACTAGGAAGAAAGACTCAGTGATCTACTTCCAAAAATCAGCCCATGAAAACCCTACGACTCGCAATGGTCCAATTCCATCGTACATGGGGTCACCATGAATCAGTGGCCAATGGCAGCACCCTGGGGTGCTGGACTCTATAAGACAGACGAATCCCTGTTCTTTTCAAGTTTACGGTTGTGAATAATAATGTATAAGAATGAAATAACAGGTGAAGCCTGATGTATGCTAAACTCTTAATGCTTTAATGTTGTTGTTTTTATTACTCTTATTAATATTTTATGGTTTTAGAACAGGGAGTAGAAAGGTGGGAGTTGAGCCAGCCTCTGAACTTCCTGTCTTACAGCCCTGATGGCCGGGGCAGGCCCATGGACCTTGATTCCCATTAGAGAATGGTTTGGCCAGGATTCAGGAAAGGGAAGGCGAGGGATGTTACTGTGTCAGAAATTGGGTCAGCTGTGAACATGCTTGGAAAAGTTTAAAATGTGCTTAGATATGAAGGTCTTGCATTATACATCTGTCCATCTGGTGGGGTGCTGGTACTGTGACGGGCATTCGGGGATAGAGAGCTGCTACCCTCAGGGAGCTTATGAGCTCATAGGACTTAGAAGACATGGGCACAAGTAACTGCGACATAGAGTAGAACAAGGTGAGTTTCTTTTTGTCAAGATTCTAATGGTTGCAAGTGACAAACCCACAGTTTGGACCAGCATAAGCAAGAGAGAAAATTTATTGGTTTCCATAAGTGACAAGTTCAGGAATAAATGGCTTCAGGCATGGTTGGATCCAGGTGATCAAATGATGTCAGAAATCTCTCCTTCCATCTTCTGAGTCTGCTTTCCTTGGGATTGGCTTCATTCTCAGGCAGGCTTCCCAGGCCAAATACCACCATTAGCTTAGTCTTAGCTAAGAGAGGCCTTTTCCTCAGTTGTTCCAGCATTAATTACCAGAATCAAGTCCCAGTGGACAAAACTGGGTCATGTGGTCATCCCCTCAAAACTAAAGAGGAAGGCCAAGGTCTCCTTGGCAACTCACACCAACTAGACTGGGGCAAAGGGGAAGTTCACCTGAGGATAAATCAAGGGGAGAGAATGCTGAGCAAGCAGGAACTGCAATGTCCCCCATAGTGCAACCAAAGAGACAGAGGCTCTCAGAGCAGGGACAGCTTCATGAAGGACGTGGCCTTTGGCCTGGACCTTGAAGGTCAAATACAACTGGGATTTTAGGGATGGGGCTGGGGTGCTCCTGCTTTCTGTGGTAGGGAGGGGAGGCAGAAGGGGAGGAAACTCATTTTCTCACTTTTTTTAGAGAACCCACCAAGTGCAAGGTTCTGTGACAAGTGTCTTGGTTAATCCTCACAAGAACCTGTCTCCATGTACAGATGAGAAGCAGAGTCTTGGAAAAGTTAGATCTTCCTCAACAACAGACAGCAGGCACCAGATACCCCCTGGAGCCATCCTCACCCACTCTGGTGTATCATCTACACAGCAGCTGCAGTGCTCTTTCAGACCAATATCCTTTATGAACATAGATGCAGAAATCCTCCACAAAACTCTAGCAAACTGAACCCAAGAGCAATATTAAAAGGATTATACACCATGATTCAAGTGGGACTTATCCCAGGAATGCAAGGGTGGTTCAACATTAGAAAATCATTCAATGCAATACACCACATTAACAGAAAAGAACCACGTGATCATCTCAATCAACGCAGAGAAACATTTGACAAAATCCAATATCCTTCATGATAAAAACACTCTGCAAGCTAGGAATAGAAGGGAAATTCCCCAATATGATGAAGGGCATTTATGAAAAACCCATAGCTAACATCATACTCAACGGAGAAAAACTGAGACCTTTCCCCTTAAGATCAGCAACAAGACAAGGAAATACTAGTACTGGAAGGCCTAGCCAGAGCAATCAAGCAAGAAAAACAAATAAACGGTATTTAAATTGGGATGGAAGAAGTAAAACTATCCATTTTTGCTGATGACATGATCTTATATATAGAAAACCTCAAAGAATCCACAAGAAAACTGCTAGAACTAATAAACAAATTCAGCAAAATGGCAGGATACAAGGGCAATACACAAAAATCACTTGGGTTTCTATATATCAGCAATGAGCATTCTGAAAAGAAAATTAAGGAAACAATTTCGTTTATTACAGAATCTGAAATAATAAAATCCCTAGGAATATGTTGAATAGGTGTATGATCTGCTGTGCATATTTTCACCCAAAAAACAAAAAAATTCTGAAAAAGAAAAAAAAAGCTAGGAATAAATTTAACTGAAGAAGTGAAAGAAGTACACACAAAAAAAACTATAAATCGTTACTGAAAGAAATTAAAAAAGACCTAAATAAATGGAAGGACATTTGTGTTTATGGATTGGAAGACTTAATAGTGTTAAGATGTCAGTATTACCCAAAGGAAGCTATAGATTCAATGCAATATCCATCAAAATTGCAATAGCCTTCTTAGCAGAAATGGAAAAATCAATCCTCAACTATATATGGAACTACAAGGAGGCCCAAATAGACAAAGCAGTCTTGAAAAAGAACAAAGTAGGAGAACTCACATCTCCCAATCTCAAACATATTAAAAAGCTACAGTAATCAAAACTCTAGGACTGGCATAATAATCGACGTATTGATTAACATAATAGAATTGAGAAATAAACTCGCACATCCACGGTCAATCAGTTTTCAACAAGGGTGCTAAGTCCATTCAATGGGGAAAGAATAATCTGTTTAATAGATGGTGCTGGAACAACTGGATTTCCACATGCAAACAAATAAAGCTGGATCCATACCTTACACCATATATGAAGAGCCACTCAAAATGGACCAAGGGTCTAAATGTAAGAACGAAAAACACAAAACTCTTAGAAGAAAACATAGGGGTAATACTTCAAGACTTAGTATTAATGAATTCTTAGATATGACACCAAAGCACAAGCAACAAAGTCTAAGGTAAATAAATGGAACTTCGTCAAAATTTGAAAATTTTGGTCATTAAAGGACATTATCAACAAAGTGAAGAGACAACCTACACGATGGGAAAAAATTGGGAGGAACCATATATCTGATAATGGTTTAATCTCCAGAATATATAAAGAACTTTGCAACTTAACAAAAAGACAAACAATCCAATTAAAAAATGGGCAAAGGACTTGAGTAGACATTTAACCAAAGAAGAAATACAAATGGCCAACAAGCACACAAAAAAATGTTCAATATGATTAGCCATTAAGGAAATGCAAATCAAAACCACAATGAGATACTACTTTACCCCCATTAAGATGGCTATGTTTAAAAAAAAAAAAGAAAGAAAACAACAGATGTTGGTGAAAATGTGGAGAAACTGGAACTATCATCTATTACTGATGGGAATATATGGCCACTGTGGAAAACTGTGTGGAGGTTCCTCAGAAAGTTAAACATAGAATTACCATATGATCCAGCAATTTCACTCCTAGGCATATACCCAAAAGAATCAAAAGCAGGAACACAAACAGATACACGTGTACACCAATGCTCACGGTACTCAAGAAGTGGAAACAACCTAAATGTCCGTCAACAGCTGAATGCATAAACTAAACGTGATACATATGTACAGTGGAGTATTACTCAACCATGAAGAGAAATGAAGTCCTGATTCATGCTACAACATGGATGTACCTTCGAAACATTATGCTGAGTGAAATAAGTCAGTCACAAGGACAAATATTGTTTGATCCCACTTAGATGAAATATCTAGAATAGGCAAATGTATGGAGAACAAAGTCTATTAGCAGTTACCAGGGGTAGAAGGGTGGGGGGAAAGAGGGATTCATTGCTTGGGAGACATTGAGCTTCTGTTAAGGGTGATGGAAAAATTTGGAAATGGGTAGTAGTGATGGTTATACAACATGATGAAAGCAATTAATGTCACTGAATTGTACATGTAAAAAAATGTTGAAATGTCAAATTCTTGTTATATATATATATATATATACACACACATACGCACCACCACAATTTAAAAAGTTAATTTTTTTTTAACCCAGATTTGATAGCATCACACCCCCATGACTCCAAAGATTCTAGTTTTCTTAGAATGGAAACCCAAATCCTTAACATGGCCACAAGGCTCTGCATGGCCTGGCTCTGCTCACCTCCCCAGGCTCCCTCTCACCTCAGAGCCTTTGCTAGAGCTGCCCCTCCACCAAAATGCCTTTCCCCTCTACCGCTCCTCTTCACCAGCTAAGTCTTCTTGTCCTTTAACACTCACCTCTGCCCTCACTTCTCCAAGGACTCTCAGACTCAGTCAGTTCTCCTTTTTTTAAAAGCAAGAGCTGATACTAGGTGCCAGGCATTAACCTACTCTCTACATAGTTTCCCTCATTTAGTCTTCATAATAACCCTATGAAGTGGAGGCTATTATTATTCCCATTGTACAGATGAAGAAACTGAGGCACAGGGTAGGGGGAGTAAAGTGACTTGCTCAAGGTCACGCAGCTGTACGTGGCAGAGCTGAGATTCAAAGCCAGACAGTTCAGCTCAGAGCCTTTATTCTTAACCTCTGCCCTTTACTGTCTCTAGGATCTCAGGGCACAGGGTCCCAAGCCTTCCTATCACATTTTATAATTATGCACTTTTTGATGGCTTATTTGATTAACATCCATCTTACCCACTCACCACTGTATAATAATAATAGCTAAGATATCGAGCACTTAGTCTGTGATAGGTGTTGTACTTAGCACGTTTGTGCATCCCCTAATTTCACCCTCTCAACAATCCTGTTAGATACAATTACTATCCCCACTTTATACATGGAGAACCTGGGTTGTTGAGAATCTAAGTAACTTTCCTGTTAGGCTGGAAATTCCCAGAAGGAAGAAACCTTCTGTGTTTTTCTCATCATTGAGTCCAGAAGTACTAGTTGCATGCCTGGCATACGGTAGGCACTCAATAAATGGTTGTTGAATGGATGGGTAGATGGATAGGTGTGTGAATGGATGGGTGGAGGGAGGGAGGGAGAAAGGGATGGTGGAGGGAGAGAAAGAGTGGGGAGGAGAGGAGGAAGGGAGAATGGACTGACGGACAGGTGGATGGGTGGCAGGAAGGAGTGGAAGGGCTGGGATGTCTGTCTCCAATGTCCATCCTCTGCCACAGTTGGGACGACCTCAGAAGCAAGGCTGGCATCACATCTTATGTGGCTTTCCTGTATCTCTGTGCAGGTGCCACCATGCAGGTGAAAAAGTACCTGCTGAAGTGCCTGCACAGACTGCAGAAGGGCCCTGGCTACACATACAAGGAGCTGCTGGTATGGTACTGCAACAACACCAACACCCACGGCCCCAAGCGCATCATCTGTGAGGGGCCCAAGAAGAAGGCCATGTGGTTTGTGCTCACCCTGCTGTTCACCTCCCTTGTCTGCTGGCAGTGGGGTGTCTTCATCAAGACTTACCTGAGCTGGAAGGTCAGCGTCTCCCTCTCCATAGGCTTCAAGACCATGGACTTCCCCGCTGTCACCATCTGCAACGCCAGCCCTTTCCGGTAGGTGGTCCCTGGAGCGCTCAGCTAGGCTCAGCAGAAAAAAAAAGCAAACCAAACTCATTGCCCTTGAGTCAATTCTGACTCATAGCGACCCTACAGGACAGAGTAGAACTGTCCCATAGAGTTTCCAAGGAGCACCTGGTGGGTTCAAACTGCTGACCTCTTCGTTAAAAAGCAGCCGTTTAACACTTAATCACTACGCCACCAGGGTTTCCCACCTCAGCAGAGAGGGCTCTTTTTTCCCTTTTCTTCATTTTCTGATTTTCTTCCATCTTTTTTCCTTCCTTACAGCTTTCTTTTCCTTCCTTTGCTTTTCTTTCTCTTTTCCTCCCCTACTTTCTTTCTCCATTTCCTTCTCTCTTTATTCCTTTTCTTACCTTCTTTTCTTTTCCTTCTTCCTTTTCTTTCTTTCCTTCCTTTCTCTTCCTCCCTTTCACTTTTGCAGCAAGTAAAATTCGAAACTCATGAACTCCCTAGATTTAGAGAACCTCAAAAAGTATCAAGTTCCTGTCTTCAGGCATAAGGAGACCTGGTGGTACAGTGGTTAAGTGCTCTGTGGCTAACTGAAAGATCAGCTGTTCAAATCCACTAGCCACTCCTCGGGAGAAAGATGTGGTAGTCTGCTTGCATAAAGATTACAGCTTTGGAAACCCTATGGGGCAGTTCCACTCTATCCTGTAGGGTCGCAACGAGTCGGAATCAACTCAATGGCGATGGGTTTGGGTTTTTCGTTTGCTGATTGTCTTCAGGTATGCCAACACCTATGTATTTATTCAATATGTATTTATTGAGCACCTACTATATGCCAGGCACTGTTCTACGCACTAGGAATACAGCAGTGAACAAAACAAAGTCCCTGCCCTCTTCACAGCCTAGCAGAGAAAACATTTTTTTTTCACAAATATTGAATTCATTATAATTGTGATTTTTTTTTTTAATTTTGACTATATGACAAGTGCTTGTGATCTGCCAGGCAGTGTGCTGAGTGTTTTTTTTGGGGGGGGGGGAGGGTAATTGCTGTAATTCTAATCCACACAACCATCCTAGGGGTAGGCACTACTGTAGCAGCCCCAGTTTACAGATGACGAAATGGAGATTCAGAGAGGCGAGCGAACTTGCCCAGGGACACATAGTGGGCAACTGCAGGATTTGAACCCAGGCCTAGTTTGACTCCACAGTGGGCAGTTTTCAACCATTCTACCTTGTTCTCCCTTCCCCACTTGATGACAAGGCCCATGAAGGGGACATACAAGGAGACCCAAACCAGTTAGGATTGGCTAGAGGCAGAAGATACTAGAACCCAACCCCACAGCCCCATTGGCCTTCCCTCCTGAATCTGGTTCCTGTTCCCAAAATTGCTCCTTGAGATCTAGCACCCTCAGGATCATACACATGCCACTCCTCACAATGTTCTCTATTCCCTCCTGGAAGGAGGGTCTCAGAACTCCTCCTCCCCCTAAAACCAAACCCATTGCCGTCGAGTTGATTCTGACTCATAGCGACCCTACAGGACAGAGTAGAACTGCCCCATAGAGTTTCCAAGGAGTTGCTGGTGGATTCGAACTGCTGACCTTTTGGTTGGCAGCCGGATGCTCTGGATGCCCCCTGGAGCCCACTAAACCCAGGTTCCAATCTCAGTTTTACCCCTTATCAGTAGGGCGATCTTGGAGATTCCTAAGAAGTCCGAGTGCCTCAGTCTCCTCACCTCTGTATGGGGAAAATAATAGAGCTGTGATAAAGATGAAGTAAAATAGTACACAGAAAGCC
This sequence comes from Loxodonta africana, assembly GCF_030014295.1. Taxonomy (NCBI): domain Eukaryota; kingdom Metazoa; phylum Chordata; class Mammalia; order Proboscidea; family Elephantidae; genus Loxodonta; species Loxodonta africana. The sequence continues at coordinate 79,723,663 of NC_087353.1, forward strand.
CCTACCACCTGGCATGTGGTAACAGTCAATAACCATGAGTTGTTATGATTCCTCCCTACTAGAATGTGAATTTCATAAGGAAGGAGACCCAGGCTGTCTGCTACTATATCCTCTATGCCTTGCCAGTACCTGGCACATAGTAGGTGCTTATTAAATACTTGGTGAATGAGTGAATGGGTGGGTGGTAGGATGCATGCATGGATGGATGGATGGAGAGATGCATGCTTGGGCAGGGCATTCTTCTTATACAAGGTGGCAGCCACACTGGAGGCAGAGAGCATTCCAGATTCTAGTTGTCCTGCCCACCAGCATGACAGGCATCAAGAGGCAGTGGCCCTTTATCCCTCCGACCGGGCTTCTTCCCCACGCAGATATTCCAAAGTCAAGCATTTGCTGAAGGACCTGGACGAACTGATGGAAGCGCTCCTGGAAAGGATCCTGGCTCCCGAGTCAAGCAATGCCAGTGCCACCAGGGCCCTGAACTTTACCATCTGGAACCATACACCCCTGGTCCTCATCGATGAGCGAAACCCCGACCATCCAGTGGTCCTCGACCTCTTTGGGGATAACTACGCTGGCTCAGCAAGCAGCAGCTCAGCACCAAAAATCCATAATGCCCAGGGGTGCAAAGTGGCCATGAGACTAGTAAGTAGTTCCCGGGCACATGCCAAGCCCTGGGCTGATGGGAGTTTCCTTTCTTGAATAACTTGGGTCTTGCTGAGGGAAAGGCAGGCTGGGAGCCACTGCCCATTTATTTGTTTGCAGAACTTTTTAAAAAATAGAAGTAGGTGGTATGTTAGTCAAGACTCTTTTGGATGCAAATGACCCAGCTCAAAGTAGCTTAAGCAAATAGGAATGTTCACATAAATGAAAAGGCCAGGGATATAGTGAGTTCAGGTGTGGCTGGAACCAGGTGCTCCAGTGGTGTCATTAGGACTCATGTCTCTCCGTCTCTTGCTTCAGCTTTTCTCTCTATTGACTTTACTCTCTGGTAGGCTCTTTTTACCTGGAGTGCCCTGGTAATGCGAGGCTTATATCACACCCACAGACTCAGCAACCTCCATGGAAAGAGCTCCTCTTTCCCAACACCAGACCAGTTCCCTTCGAGTCAGTTCTGACTCATGGCAACCCCACGTGTGTCAGAGCAGAGCTGTTCTCCATAGGGTTTTCAGTGGCTGATTTTTTGGAAGTAGATTGCCAGACCTTTCTTCCAAGGTGCCAGGTAGGCTCAAACCTCCAGCTTTCAGTTAGCAGCCAGACATGAACTGTTTGCATCGCTCAGGATAAAAATCAGCTGTTGAAAGCCCTCTGGAGCAGAAGGCCAAGTCTGTGCTGTGTCTGTGTGGTGGCCTGCATTTCCTGATGGGCTGGCTATGGTGACAGGGAAGGGCGCTCTGCATTTCCTGAAGGCTCAGGCCTGCCTGTCTCTCCCAGAGTGGAGGAGGAGAGTCTCTTGACTCTCTGTGGCTCACACAGGCTCGAGGGGCACCGCGTCTGGATATCTTGGGAAGGGGCTGGGACCGTATCTATCAGGAGGAAAGGGGTAACAGGAGTCATCAGGGTCTGTGCCTGTATACGTGGCCATGTGAGTATCAGTGTGGTGGCGACTTGTATGAATCTAGGTATATGGGGGAAGGGATGGATATGTTTATAAGGAACCCTGGTAGCACACTGGTTAAGTGCTCACCTGCTAACCGAAATGTCAGTGGTTCGAGCCCACCAGCTGCTCCGCAGGAGAAAGATGTGGCAGTCTGCTTCCGTAAAGATTTACAGCCTTGGGAACCCTATGGGGAGCTCTACTGTGCCCTATAGGTCACTGTGAGTTGGAGCTGACTTAGTGGCAACAAGTTTTGGATGGATATGTGTATGCTGTTTGTGACCATGATATCATGTGGCTATGGATGTCAGAAAGTGGGCATCTGTCTGCATCTACGTGTGACTGTGTGTGTGTGTGTGTGTGTGTGTGTATGCGTATGCACGCACACTCATATTTACAGCAAACACTTACACAGCCCTGTTGTGCATAGTGGTGGTTATGGGGCAGTGCTGGTGGCTGTGAATGTGAGTCTCCATGACCATAATCTCGTGTGTGAGGCAGAAGTGAGTATAAGTGTAAATACATCTCCCACGTGCCGAGCAACCGGTAGCCCCAGCACCAAGGTGCAGACAGAGGAAGGGCAGCTGGCCAAGCGCTGCCCTTGACCTACTGGGACCCTTGAGTAGTGACTGGGGTGGGCAGAGGCTGGGGCCCTGCCAGCAGCCCCCGCACCCACAGGAACCCTTCTCGGTCTCCACAGTGCAGCTTCAACGGGACTGTGTGCACCTTCAAGAACTTCACTAGCGCCACCCAGGCGGTGACGGAGTGGTATGTCCTGCAGGCCACCAACATCTTCTCCCAGGTGCCGAGAAAGGAGCTAATAACGATGGGCTACCCTGGCAAGCAGCTGATCTTGGCCTGCCTGTTCGGGGCGGAGCCCTGCAGCTACAGGTGAGCACCCAGCCAGCCCCCTCCTCTCAGAGACTGGAGAGTGTTGAGGCTAGGAACCCAGATTGCCAAAGTTCAAATCCTGGCTCAGCCACTTACCAGCTGTCTGCACCACAGTTTTCTGTGTCTCAGTGTCTCGGGCTGGGTCTCCTGGAAGCTGAGCCTGAGACTGGGATGCATTAAAGGCTCCATGATGCACTGAGTGAATCTAGGAAAAATGTGTAAGGAAAGCAGGATTTGTGGAAAGAGCAAGGACGTGGTCTCAGATGAAGTTTAGCCTCGGGTTGATCCTCCCTTGAACAAGAGAAAACCAGTTGCCATGGAGTTGACTCTGACTCACGGAGACCCCATGTATATTAGAGTAGAACTGTACTCCATAGGGTTGTCAGTGGCTGATTTTTTGGAAGTAGATTGCCAGGCCTTCCTTCAGAGGCACCTCTGGGTGAATTCAAACCTCCAACCTTTCCCTTAGCAGGCAAGCACATTAACAGTTTGCACTACCCAGGGACTCCAGGGCTGGCCTTTTGTACCCCCACATCAGCCTGTGGGCTCTCTCCAGGAGGCTGGGGTAGGGTATCCTAAGTTCCCAGGCAAGGAGGCCATCATCAGCCCAGGGTGGTCCCAGGAGAAGGGGACGCTGAGAGTTACCAGCCTCCACCCTCAGCACCTGGGGTATGGGTACACCAGCCCAATGCAAGGGATCTGGGGTGAGGGCACCCCAGAATCTACCCTCAGTTTTTTCATCTCTAAAACAGGGACAATAATCGTACTTACCTCACAGAGTTGCTGTGAAGAGTAAATGAGTCGGCTTATGTCAGCACTCAGAAGAGGGCTATGTTTAAGTGTTTGCTGTAAATATTATTTTTCCCTAACCACTCTGAACATTCAGAGGATGGCAGAATGCGGGCAACGTTAGCCCAGAAAGTCTGGTTCTTCTTGTAACTAACTAGTCCACAGATTCCCACGTCCTTTGCCTCCCTGGCTCCTAACAAACCAAACCCAGGCAAACTAGAGTACAGGCAGTCCCCAGGTTACGAACAAGATCTGTTCCTGTGTCTTTAAGTCAAATTTGTATGTAAGTCGGCACAGGTGCATACAGTAACCCCGGGAACTGCCTGTACTGGAAACCAACAACCAGACTGCAATTAAAGAGAATGTTGACACATTGTGAAAAAAGTAACTAATGTCACTGAACACTTTGTGTAGAAATTATCAAATGAGAACCTAATTTGCTGTGTAAACTTTTACAGAAAAAAAAATATATGTGTATTTTTTAAATCCTGGGCCTAGGAGCCCAGTTCTGTCCACACCTCCTGTGGCACCACACGACTGGCAGGAGCACATAGGTAGGGAGGTGGCGAACAGCAAGGGCACTGCAGAAACCCCAGGGCCCTAGCCTGCCCATGGCAACACCTCCAGGTGTGGGAGGGGCTGGGCCACACCTGCCTTGCCCCCTCACCCCCTCACCGCACCCCCACCCACCACCCCCAACTTCAGCCTGTCCAGTTCCCTAGAGTTGCTGGCGTCCTACTGCTCTGAAGCTTCAAATTCTCCCACTCCAGTCCTCTGGGAGAAGGTCTTCTTGCTGAGTCTCGCTGCTTTGGGCACATGCCAGGCTTCAAGTCTCACCCTCCTGGGACCATGGTGTTGCCTTGTGTTCTGTTGACAAGCCTAAGCCCAGCTCTCTCAACTCATGAACCTTCAGGAACCTCTATTGAGAATCTGCTGAAAGCTATGGACTCTGTGCCCCCTAAAACAGGCAGGCATCTTATATGTAATGTCAGGGAATTCGAGGCCCGTCAAGCAGGGCACTTATGGCCCTTTTGTTTTAATTATGGCCTAGAAGTAGAAGGGAGTTTTTCCTGGATGGTACAAATGGTTAAGCTCTAGATTACTAACCAAAAGGTTGGTGGTTCGAAGCTACTCAGAAGAAAGGCCTGGCAATGTGCTTCTGAAAGGTCACAGCTACGAAAACTCCATGGAGCACAGTTCTACTGTGACATATATGGGTCCACCATGAGTCAGAGTTGCCTTAATGGCAACTGGTTACAGGTAGAAGAATTACAAGATGGCACCCAGGCTGATGGGACATGCCTTGTGGACTACTGCTTAGCCCCTGGTTGCAGGCTGAATTTCAACCCCCAGTTCCTTGGCCAGGAGCCTTTGTGACGAGCACACCTGTCCACCCCTGCCTGACAGCCCTGCCATAAGACTGGGGATACCCAAAGTGTAAGGTACACAGACTCATCTCTACTCAACTAAAAGAGAGAGATGTAATACTGTAATTTCAAATATATGGCCCACTGCTCAGTAAGAGTATGTCCTGGAGTTAGAGTAAGGGGGAAACTAGGAAAATTAGGATCTGCTAAGATCTGCTGTCAGGCCCCAGTGTGTGCCCCTCCCCACTGGGCAGGATCCCAGTGTACAAACACACACCTTTTGTATGCAGCATGGGCCCTAAACCAAGCAATGCCATAGGCTGCTCCAGAGCTGGATTCAGCTAGACTGGGCTGGACCAACTGGGGGATGGTATATGTGTTGCCAACATGGTGCCCCTCAAAGGGAGTCTCATATAGACTGAGGGTGAGGGATGGATGGTCCCCAAAAGGGAAAGTGTTAGCAGAAAAATGGGGAATGGGTCACTGATGGACAGGCAAAACCTCTGGTATTGGCCATATAGCCTCTGTGGTGTGGCCATGGCTGAGGAGACAGTTTAATGAAGGAGTCAAAGACTTGGGCTCTGGGTTCAAATCCTAACTCTAGCTTATACTGTGTGACCTTGAATGAGTGTCTTAGCCTTGCCGTGCCTCAGTTTTCCTCCTCTGTAAAATCAGGGTAATCATAGTGCCTACCTTATAGGGTTGTTTTTAATATTGAATGAGTTAATACACATAAAGGGCTCAGTAGTGCTGGGCTTATTAAGTAATAGTTGTTACTATTACAGTAAAACCTGAGAAAGCCGAAAACTGTGTAAGGCAGAAACCTGTCAGAAAAACTCAAATATTTTCCACAAAGAGAGAGCGATAGAATTGGTAAGACTGCACCCTGTCAATAGTGGAAAACTTGCAGGATCCAGAAAAACAAGTCAGTGCTGTATAGTTCCAGCTCTCACAGGTTTCACTGTATTAGACCCACATTTGACAAGGAACACAAATTCAATAATGCTGCTGGCATTTTTGAGCCCTGTCTACGTGCCAGGGACTATTCTAAGCCCTTTGAAGCCCCAAAACCAAACCCTCTGCCGTCAAGTCGATTCCAGTTCGTAGCAACCCTATAGGACAGGGTAGGACTGCCCCATAGGGTTTCCAAGGCTGTAATCTTTACAGACTTCTGCAGAGCGACTGGTGGGTTTGAACCACCAACCTTTTGGTTAGCAGCTGGGTGCTTTAGCCACCATGACACCAAGCCTCCTTATTCTAAGCACTTATATGTATGTAAAACTGTTTTAACACTGACAACAAACCCTTGAGAAAGATACTATTATTTCTCCATTTTAGAGATGATGAAACTGAGGCCCAGAGAGGTTAAGTTACATGTCTGGGGTCACACAACTAGTAAGTAGAAGAACTAGGAGGTATGACCAGCTGTGTGGGCACCCACCCCACGTCACTGTACCACCGCATAAGAGAATGACATTATCATCGTCCCTCTCTGCCCACCTTCTCACTAACCTATTTCCCCAGCCCTTGGCAGCTGTGAGTAAAAGGTGCCACCCAACCCCCTGGAGCAGAAACCTCACAGTCAACCCAACTCCGTGCTCTCCCTCACTCTCGCAGCCAGCTGGTCACTCACCTTGCTGAGTCAGCCTCTGATCCAGGGAAGTGCCTCTCTGCCCTCCCCAGTGCTGCCCTCCCAACACTAGCTCCTGCTTCCTCTCCTTCAGACTCCATTCTTTCCCCCTTGGACTCAGACCTGCCACTGAGGAATCTTGCAAAGAAAAATAGGTCACCTTGTTGGCTCCCTGTGTCCCAAGGCAGAGCTGAGAGTTTCCGGGGTTGTCTGTGTGCCAGGGGCTGAGGGTTTCACGGGAGTCACAGTCACATCCAGTCTCCACATAATCTTTGGAATAAATACAATGATTATCCCCATTTTACAGATGAGGAAAACAGAAGCAGAAGGAGATAAAATGATTTGACGAAAGACACAAAGCTAGTCAGGTGTCAGAACCGAGACTCCACAGCCCATTGGCTCCAGTTACTTGACCAGGCTATACTCTGTGTTGACACCCTTCTCTCCTCCCGGGATTCCGTCTCCTTCTCCTCTGAGAGAACATCTCAGCATTCCCTTCTCCTGCTAGGGGAGCTGGGGGGCATTTGTAGAAAAGCGTGCTGGCCTTGGAATCAGGCATAGTTCCAACCCTACCTTGGCCACTTGTAGGCTCTGCCTCCTTGGCCAAGTCACTTCTCTCTGAGCCTTAGTTTCCTTGTCTGTAAAATGGACCAATTACGCTATTTGCTTCAGAGGGCTATTGAGGAAATTAGACAAGATGGCACATGTCGAGGGCTTGAAACCAAAAAACCAAACCTGTTGCCGTTGAGTCCATTCTGACTCATAGCGATGCTATAGGACAGAGTAGAACTGCCCCATAGGATTTATAAGGCTGTAATCTTTACGGGAGCAGACGGCCACATCTTTCTCCCATGGAGCAGTTGGTGGGTTCCAACCGCTGACCTTTTGGTTAGCAGCCAAGCACTTAACCACTGTGCCACCAAGGCTCCTTTGTCAGGGGCTTAGCACATGACAAATAATCAAGCAGCAGCAGCTGCAAGTGGTTGTGCTGGTGAATGGTTTGGTGTATATTTTCACCACAACAAAAAAAAGGAGAGGGGAGGGGGGTGGGGGGGAGCAGCTTCACTATTAGGGAAATATGGGGCACGTATGGACCCTGACACAAAACTGCGTGGGTTTATATCCCAACTCTGTGTGTTGCTGGGCATGCTACTTAACCTTTCTGTGCCTCAGTTTCCTCATCTAGAGAATGAGGATAGTGAAATGACCTCATAGGGCTGTTGTGGGGACTAAATGGTTAATATATGTAAAGTGCTTAGAACTGCCTGGCCCATGGTAAGCAACACGTAAGCTTTTTTTTCTTTTATTTTAATTTTACATGTTTTAGGTGAAAGTTTACAGCACAAATTAATTTCTCATTCGAGAAATTTATACACGAATTGTTTTGTGACATTGGTTGCCATCCCCGTAATGTGTCAGCACTCTCCCCCTTTCCCTTTCCACCACAGGTTCCCTGTGTCCATTCGCCCAGGCTTCCTGTCTCTTCCTGTCTGTGCTTTTGAGCAGGTGTTGCCCATTTGGTCTTGTATACTTGATCGAACTGAGACGCGTGTTCCTCACGTGTGTTATTGTTTTATAGGCCTGTCTGCATAAGCATTTTTTAAATCAGCTTGTTATTCTGGAATCATTTTAGATTTACAGAAAAGCTGTGAAAGTAGTCCGCAGAGCTCCTGTGTACCCCTCACTCAACTGCCCGTATCGTCAACATCTCACATCACTGTGGTACATTTGTCAAAACTAAGAAACCAGCAGGGACACATCCTTCTAGCTAAACTTGACACTTTATTCAGATTTCACCCATTTTCCCCAGGCTCATTCCACGGCCCCATCCAGGAGGCCATGTTTCTCTTAGTCCTTGTGTCTCCTTAGTCTCCTCAGATCTATGACAGTTTCTCGGTCTTTCCTTGGTTTTGATGACCATGACAGTTTTGGGAAGTACTGGTCAAGTACTTTGTAGAGTGTCCCTCAATTTGCGTTTGTCTGTTTTTCCCACGGGAGCCCTGGTGATGCAGTTTGTCTGCTAACCAAAAGGTTGGTGGTTCGCACCCACCAGCTGCTCCAAGGGAGAAAGACAGTCAGCTTCCATAAAGGTTTACAGTCTCAGAAACCTTATCGGGTAGTTCTACTGTCCTGTAGGGTCACTATAAGTCAGAATCGACTCGACAGCAACGGGTACTGTTTTCCCATGGTTAGACAGGGGCGCATCATATCATATCAGGGGTGCACGACACCCCTGGTGATGGTCACCTTCATCACTTGGTTAAGGAAGTGTTTGCTGGGCCTCTCCACTACAACGTGTCTATTCTCCCCTTTCCACGCTGTGCCCTGACTCACTAAGTCCAGTCTAACTGGGGGGCGGGGTGGAAGGGGCTTAAGTGTCCCTGTCCTGGAGGGGGTATATATCTTATCTGTAATTCTTCTGTGGGAAAGATTTGTCTTGTCTCAATTCATTTATCTATTCGATCATTTCTTTGTTCTAGTGTGAAAAAAACAAAAAAACATTGCCGTGAAGTCGATTCCGACTCATAGCAACCCTAAAGGACAGAGTAGAATTGCCCCACGGGGTTTCCAGGGAACGCCTGGTGGATTTGAACTGCTGACGTTTTAGTTAGCAGCCGTAGCTCTTGATCACTACACCACCAGGGTTTCTTATGAACTGGGGTATATTTGTCTTATACACTGGGTTGTAATCCAATACCACATTATTTTCTTGCTCAAATTCTTCCCCCTTTGGCCACTGGCAGTCGGCTCCTGTGGCTGTTTGACCATGTCCTTATCCATTTGTTTGAGCATTTCCTTGCTTTTTGGCATTAGACGATGCTCCAGAGCTAGAATCAGACAGTTGTCCAAGAAGCCCTGGGAGTATATAAGCATTTATTATTATTATTATTATTACTACTACTACTACTACTATTATTACTTTAGTTGGAGCCTTTGTGGCACAGTGGTTAAGCACTCGATTGCTAACCAAAAAGGTCAGCAGTTTGAATCTACCAGCCACTCCTGGGAAACTCTATGGGGGTATTCTACTCTGTCCCATTGGGTCACTATGAGTCGGAATTGACTTGACGGCAACAGGTTTGGGTTGGGTTTTATTATTACTTCAGGGATTACCCAAATAGCTTGTGCCCCAGGAAGCCTTCCCTGGCCCCTGGCCTGCATCTGGGCCACACAGTATGGCTGCTGCTATACTGCTTCCTGCTTCATCGTCTGTTGTGGAAAGTGTGCAGGCCTTTGGGCCCAGCCTTGCCCCAGGAAAGGTGTGTGGAGAGAAAAATCTGACTTGGGGGCTGGAGGCAGCTGTGCTGGGAGCAGCCTCTTGGGGTAAAGAGCGTTGTCAACAAGCAAATGGTTGGCACGTACAGCAAGACCAAGAACACTGCCCTGGGCAGGAGAGGATCCAGCCTCACCCTGCCAGCCTCATACTCCTGGGCTACCCGTCTAGATTGTTTCTTGGGAACACTGTGTCCCCACGCCCCTAGGGTGGGGTCACTCCTCCAGAGCAGTGCCCGGCTTGAGCTGGTTTGCCTGCACTGTGCCTTCCCATGGCCACAGCCCTGACCCCACAGTGCCTGCCCATGGCTCTTCTCCCTCCAGGCCTTGCCTTTGCTGTGCACCCGCCCAGTGTACCCTTGCTCCTGCCCCACCCCCTTGACATGGCCACCTCCTTATCATCCTCAATGTCTCCGCTCAGGCCTCACCTCCCCCAAGAAACTGTCCCTGGCCCCGACCCCCCCATCGAGGGAATTAGGTGTCCCCTCCTCTATGCTTATCTCTGTTGGTGCCCTTATCACATATTATAATTTATTCAGCAAATATTTACTGAATGTCTACTATGTACCAGGCGGTGGGGACAGAGCAGGGAGCGGTAGCAGCCAACATTTGTTGAGTATGACAGTATGCTAGGCATCTAACCCCAACCCGAGCCCTGTAGGGTGAGTGCTGTTATTATCCCCGTGTTACAGGTGGGAAAAGTGAGGCACAGAGAAGTCAAGTGACTTCCCCCAAGCTCACCAGCTAGTTAAGTGTCAGAACTGGAATTCACATCTAGGCAATCTGGCTCTGAGCCCGTGTTCTTGGCCTCTGGCCTCTTCTCCCTCGAGACAGGCAAATTCACTGTCATTATTGGCTTAGGTTCTAATGCAGGAGGTAGCTGAAAAGCAAGAAATAAATAAAGAAAATACTTTCAGATATTGATGCATGCTGTGAAGGGAATTCACTTACTTACCACTTGTTATCTAGTCAACTCAGTCATGGCGTCCCCATGCACATCAGAGTAGAACTGTGCTCCATAGGGTTTTCATTGGCTGATTTTTTTTTCAGAAGTAGATTGCCAGGACTTTCTTCTGAGGTACCTCACAGCAAACTCAAGCCACCAACCTTTTGGTTAGCAGCCAGGCACATTATCGGTTTGCACTACCCCGGGATGCTTATAAAGGAAAGAAACAGGTGGAAACGATGGAGAGTAAATGGAAAAGGAAGTGAGGGATGAGGAGAAGCCAGCTCTTTGAAGAGCTGTGAAAGAATATTCCAGGCAGAAGGATGAGCAGGTACAAAGGCCTTGAGTTTGGCAACATCTTGGAGTGTCACTGCAGTGCAGGGAACGATGCGGAGAAGGCCAAGGTAGGGAGTTTGCATTTTATTCTGTGAGCAACGAGGAGCCATTAGAAGGTTCTAAGCAGAGGTGTGCCATGGTTTAAACAGAGGCTGTGCAGGAGCCTCTGGGTGGTGCAAACAGTTAGTGTGATTAACAAGCTTGGCTGCTAACCAAAAGGTTGGAGGTTGAAGTCTGCCCGGATGCACCTTGGAAGAAAGGCCTGGCAATCTACTTCCGAAAAATCAGCCATTGAAAACTCTATGGAGCACAGTTCTACTTTGACACACATGGGGTCGCTGTGAGTGGACATCAACTTGACAGCAACTGGTATCTGACTGCTGTACAGTGGGAAGATTTTCAGGGAGCAAGAGGGGAAGCTGAGGCTTCTTCAGGAATCCAGGAGTGAGCTGCTGGTGGCTTGACCAGGGTGGGCACCTTCATGATGGAGAGAAGCAGACGAGCTAGAGATCCATGTTGAGAAGAGAACTGCCAAGACGTTGCTGTGTGTCCTCCACCAAGCTGGAGGCTTTCAAGAGCTGCACCATCTTGTTTGTCTTGGTGTCCCTAGCCCAGTACCTGCCTCAATAAATGTTTGTTGAGTGAAGAAAGGTGATTCCCCTTTCACCGCTGAGGAAAGCAAAGCTCAGAGGTTGATAAAGAGCCCAAATCAGTCAGGCAGTGACAGAGCCAGGGTTACACCCGTATCGGATTTCATACCCTGCCCTGGGATCACCTCCCTCTGTCAGTAGATGGGGTGAAACAAAAGACACAGGAAATAGCTTCCTTATCGGAAAATATTAAATTTATATATGTATATGGAGCCCTGGTGGAGCAGTGGTTAAGAGCTCAGGCTGCTAACCAAAAGGTCAGTAGTTCAAATCCACCAACTGCTGCTTGGAAACCCTATGGGGCAGCTCTACTCTGTCCTATAGGGTCGTTACGAGTCGCAATCGACTCAACAGCAACGGGATTTTTGTTTTTAACTTGAAAATAGGGACAAATAATACTTAACCTTATGGAGTTTTTCTCTAATTTTTTTGTTGTTGCTGCTATTGAGATTATACACAGCAAAACACACAGCAATTCAGCAGTTTCTACATGTATGATTCAGTGGCATTGGTTACTGTCTTCGAGTTGCACAACCATTTTCATCCTCCTTTTCTGAGTTGTGCCTCCTCTGTTAACATTACCTCACTGCCCGCTAAGATTCCTATCTAATCTTTCAACTTCCTGTTGTCAATTTGATGCCATGTAGATAGTTCTTAAAAGAGCATAATGCTCAAGGCAGACCTTTTTTTACTAGTTAAGCTGAACTATTGTTTGGTCTCACAATGTATTTGTTGAAGAAACTGGGTTATTTATCCTGTTGAGCTCCCCAGAGTCTAGATTTTGCTGATTGACTCTCTGTGGTGTCTTTTAACATGTTCCTCTGTCCCCAGGACTTCCTGTAAATGATAGAGATAATTCAGGTCTGATTTCTTTGTGGTAAGACCACTTCCAAGGTAGCGTGTGCTCTTCAGTCAGGAGACACACAGCTTCTGGCCCCCATTAATGCTCACCACCTAAATCCATTTAGCAAAAAAGAAACTACCTACCATCAAGTTCACTTCAACTCATGGTGACCCCATATATGTCAGGGCAGAACTGTGCTCCATAGGATTTTCAGTGGCTGATTTTTTGGAAGTAGATGACCAAGCCTTCCTTCCAAGACACCTCTGGTTAGACTTGAATCTCCAGTCTTTCAGTTAGGAGCCAAGTGGGTTAACCATTTGCACAACTCCATTTAATTCATTAAACCAAAAAACCAAACCTATTGCTGTCGAGTTGAATTCTGACTCTTAGTGACCCTCTAGGACGGAGTACAACTACCGCATAGGGTTTCCAAGGTTGTAATCTTTATGGAAGCAGACTGCTGCATCTTTCTCCTGTGGAGTAGACCACCGACCTTTTGGTTAGCAGCCAACCACTTGACCCTGCACCCCAGGGCTCCTTATATAAATGCATTTAAGCCAAAACCAAACCCACTGCCATCAAGTCGATTCCAACTCATAGCGACCCTACAGGACAGAGTAGAACTGCCCCATAGGGTTTCCAAGGAGCACCTGGTAGATTTGAACCGCCAACCTCTTGGTTAGCAGCCGTAGTACTTAACCACTACACCACCAGGGTTTCCATATAATGCGTTAGGGGTTGCAAAATGATGAAATTTTAGTTGGGTCATCCCTTCTTCAGTTATTAGCTCGGTCAAACTAGAACTCTTTTGACAGATATACTGCAAGAAGAAAAATAAAAGTGAGATGAAGGGGCGTCCATAGATTAAAAGAGACTTATCAATCAATCACAACATGTTAACATTATTTGGATCCTGATTTAAACAAATAAATTGTGGGGGGGGGGAGAAGCATTTATGAGACAACTGGTAGTGTGAACTGAATATTTAATAATATTAAAGAATCTTTATTATTTGTTTTAAGCATGTTAATCATATTTTTTAAGAGTTTTCATTTTCAGAGATACATATGGGAATGTTTACAAATAAAATCATGATGTCTGAGATTTGCTTCAAAATCATATGGGAGGGGAATTGGGGGGAGGTTTACAGACAAAACAAGACTGACTACAGGGTGATTGATGATTGTTGAACTGATGAGATTTGTTATTCTCATTTTTTTGTTTGAAATATTCCATAACAAAAATGAAAAAAAAAAAAAACTCTCTTTTCTGACACTACATTATATAGTCCCTACCACAGTCAGGGAAACTCTGGTGGCATAGTGGTTAAGTGCTATGGCTGCTAATCAAAAGGTCGGCAGTTCAAATCCACCAGGTGCTCCTTGGAAACTCCGTGGGGCAGTTCTGCTCCGTCCTATAGGATCACTAGGAGTTGGAATCGACTCGACGGCAATGGGTTTGGTTTTTTTTTTTTTTTGGTACCACAGTCAGCATCTTTACAGAAGCATTTTTTTTTTCATCAAATTATTCTCTTAGTAAACATTTCCATGACGTAAGTTAGAAACTGGTATAAGGCTCTTCATCCCCTTCTTTTGAAGTTCTCTCTTTCCTCAGCTTCTCTTCCACCTCCAGATTCGAGTCCCCTCTCTCTGACCCTCCATCTCAGTCCACTTTTCTCTCTTTGTCTGAGTTCCTGAGTTTCCCAGACCACCTCTATGGGCTCTGCCAGCTCCTTCGAGCAAAGACTGTCTGGAACAACCCTCTTAACTCTTAGGCTCCTACGAGACCATGTATGTGAGACAAATGAAAACAGCTAAGAAATTTCTCTCATAATCCTTGACTAAGCCAGAGAGACTGCCTTCCCCTTTCTGTCTGGGAACCTCCTTTCTGGCTTCTGCACCGACGCAGGGGGATGACCAGAATGACCTGTTGCTCACCTCCCCTTCGTGGGCCTCTCTGAGCAGGAAGCAGAGAGCAGGGAGGAGCTGTGGGCCCCTCTGCACGGTGCTCCTGACAGCAACACAGGCAGAGGAGCAGGCTAGGGGAGGCATGGGCTGGGCTGCACCCTGCTCTCCAGCTGATGGTCTTTCTCGTAGGAACTTCACCTCCATCTTCTACCCCGAATATGGCAACTGTTACATCTTCAACTGGGGCATGACAGATAAGATCCTCCCCTCCGCCAACCCCGGAGCTGAGTTTGGTAAGTCTTGGCTCATGAGTCTTCGCCAAGAGACTTGTAACTCCCCACCACGTGGGGCTGAAGACAAACTTACCATCAGATGTCAAGGGACAGTATTGAGGGTTAGCCAGCACAAAGAGGAGGGGCTGTTATTGAGTCTCTACTGTGGGCCAGGGGAGGCTGGGCCAGCTGCTCTCCCAGCCACGATCTCACCCAATGCTTGTAATCCTCAGGGTAAGGACTGTTGTTCCCATTTTGCTGATGAGCAAAGTGAGGATTTGGAAGCCGTACAGCTTCTTGGTCAGAAGCTCAAGTTCCCAACGCCTGGCTCGAATTCCAGCTCCAGCACTTACTCACTGGGTGACCCTGAGCATGAGACTTGACTTCTTGAAGCCTTAGTTTCTTTATTCAGAGAATGGGCACAAAAAATAGTACTCGGTGACCTCATTGAGTCATTGTGGCATAAAGCAGGCAAACAGCTCATCACAGTGCCTGGCGAGAAGTGGTGGTGGTGTTAGCTGCCCTCCAGTCAGCCTGGACTCATGGTGACCCCACGCACAACGGAAGGAAACGCTGCCCAGTCCTGCACCATCCCATGATTAGTTGAGGACTGGACTGTTGTCTCCGTAGGGTTTCCACTGGCTGGGGTTTTCAGAAGTAGATCACCAGGCCCTTCCTCCTAGTCTAGAGCTCCACTGAAACCTGTTTATCGTAGCAAGACGCAAGCCTCCACCGACAGATGGGTGGTGGCTACACATGAGGTACATTGGCTGGGAATCAAAAATAGGTCTCCTGCACGGGAGGCAAGAATTCCCAATATATGCAGGATAAAACCAAAAACCAAACCCAGTGCCATTGAGTCGATTCCAACTCAGCAACCCTATAGGACAAAGTAGAACTGCTCCATAGAGTTTCCAGGGAGCGCCTGGCGGATTCGAACGGCCGACCCTTTGGTTAGCAGCCATAGCACTTAACCACTACACCACCAGGGTTTCCATATGCAGGACGTCCTGAGAAACGTTTGCAGAAGTTGACCGGTAAGTGGCAGAGCTCTTAGCCTCTTGGAGGAGAGACACAGAGACAGAGAGCGAAGGAATAAAGAGGAGAAAGTGGGGTGTGACTGCTGACGGTTCTGCTTCTGTGGAGGTTGATGCATTGACTGGGTTCCTCAGGAAAGGCTGGCAAACCTGGGCAGGCCATGCTTTCAGGCTGTGAGCCTGGCATGAGGGGAAGCAAATCCTTCCTCTCGCCCCTCAGGTCTGCCCTCCCCAGCAACCAAGAGGTGTGTTGTCATTCAGTGGCCTTCCGGGCCGCTGGCTAAGAGGATGTGCTTTGTGGAAAAGAGATTATGGGGGCAAGAGGGGCCCAGGTAGGAGGCTATGCAGAGCCCATGTCAGAGATGGTGGTGGCTTGGACTAGGATGACAGCCTTGGAGAATGCAGCAAGGTTGAGGGGTCTGGGTTTTCCAAAGCTGAGCCAGCTTCCCTAACAAGCCCGGGAGATGTCTTTGGCTGGAGTGGCCTTGGACAAGTTGGGGGTAGATCTCCCCTCAACCTTGCGGAGCAAGTTCATGCAACCTTTGGCCCACCTTCCCCTCAGGCCTGAAGCTGATCCTGGACATAGGTCAGGAAGACTACGTGCCCTTCCTCACGTCCACGGCTGGGGCCCGGCTGATGCTGCACGAGCAAAAGTCCTACCCCTTCATCAAAGACGAGGGCATCTATGCCATGGCAGGGACGGAGACATCCATTGGGGTGCTGGTGGTATGACCTGGTGTCCAAGGGCAGCCCAAGAGCAGGGACCCGAGCCTCCCCCAAGCCCTACCCCCGCTTACAGTCCACCCTTGCTTCACCTTATGGCTGGACCCACCAGCGCAGCCATTCCCTGGGGGAAGCAAGCTCCCTCTGGCGCCCCCTCTGGTGCCTGCTGAGGCCTGCAGCTCTCCCTCCTTCCAGCATCCCCTACTCCAGGCAGGCTTGATACTCTCAAGAGCTAATAGGGAAGGAGGTTCAGAGGGGGCTTCTTGGCAGTGATCAGGACTCCCACGAGCAATCCTTCTGACACAGGACAAGCTGGAGCGCAAGGGCAGGCCCTACAGCCAGTGCACCATGAACGGCTCCGACGTCCCCATCCGAAACCTCTACAGTGACCACAACACGACCTACTCCATCCAGGTGGGCAGACAGTGCAGAGCCGCCGGGCCTGAGGCCTCAGGTCTCTGGGGGAGCTGGCCCCAGCAAGGCTGGCTCTGCTGGATTTGTGTAGTTGGCCATGGGGCATCCTGGGGCCCAGGGCTGGTCACCTCTCAGCCCTACCTGGGCAGGTGTGCCCTTGGGGATGTCCAGGATTCTAGGGATCCCACTCTGGGGTCTTCCAAGAGTACTTGGTATGTGTAAGGCACTGTGCTAAAGGCTTTAAATATATCATTCGATCCTTACAACACTTCTATGAGGCAATAATATTCTAATAATAGCAGCATTTATAGGGATTGTCATGTGCTAGGCAGGCACTGTTCCCAGGACTTTACATGTATTAAATCATTTCATCCTCACCACCACTGCCACCAGTTGTCACTAAGTCGGTTCTGACTCATGGTGATCTCATTTGTTTCAGAGTAGAACTGTGCGCCATAGGTTTTCAATGGCTGATGTTTCACAAGCAGATCACCAGGCCTTTCTTCCGAGGCCCCTCTGGGTAGACTTGAACCTCCAACCTTTCTGTTAGTAGCCGAGCACATTAACGCTTTGCACCACCCAGGAACTCATTTTACCTGAGAAATTCCTCTTTGTATCTGACTTCAGTCCCCCTTACTGACTGGGGGCAACTGGGGGCTTCTCTCTTGTGCCAATCTCCTGAGAGGCCTCAGACCAGCCCCAGTGGAGAGGGCACGCTGAATCCTGGCAAAGATGACAAAAATGACCTCTTGCTAATACTTCCTCTCCCAGCCCAGTTGGCCTCTGGGGTTTGCATTGCCCTGTCCTTCCTCCCATGCCCTTCCTTGGCAGATAAGGAAACTGAGGCACAACACGGGGTAGCCAAGTGCTGCCTCCATGTCTGAAAGCCCAAGCTTGGCATGGGTTTCCCTTTTCCTTAGTCACAGGAAATTGGCCCTCCTGGGTGCGAGGCCAATGACTGCCCACTATGCCCCACCCCACACTGACCCACTGGTTTGGCCACCTCCTGTCTGGAGGGGATCCTACCTGCCATGCAGGACTCTGGGAATCTTCTGAGCCTCTGGAGGTGTCTTAGTCATCTAGTGCTGCTATAACAAAAATACCAAAAGTGGATGGCCTTAACAAAAAGAAGTTTATTTCCTCACAGTAAAGTAGGCTATAAGTCCAAATTCAGGGCGTCAGCTCCAGGGGGAGTCTTTCTGTCTGTCGCCCTTCTCGTCAGTCTTCCCCCTTGCCAGGAACTTCTCTGCGCAGGGACCCCAGGTTCAAACGATGTGCTCTGCTCCTGGCACTGCTTTCTTGGTGGTATGAGATTTCCCCCCTATCTGCTCACTTCCCTTTCCGTTTTCTCTCTTGAGAGATAAAAGGTGGTGTAGGCCACACTCCAGGGAAACTCCCTTTACATTGGATCAGGGATGTGACCTTAGCAAGGGTTTACAGTTCCAACCTAATCCTCTTTAACATAAAATTACAATCACAAAATGGAGGACAACTACACAGTACTGGGAATCACGGCCCAGCCAAACTGATACACACGTTTTAGGGGGGACATAATTCAATCCATGACAGGAGGGACAGACAGACAGGGTAGAGACCTCATTCCAGAAACACCTCAGTCCTTGCTTCTTCCAGTGCAGTAGCCATTCTGGCCAAAGGCCTTCACCAAGACCCAGGCCTGTTCAGTGCTCTGGCCATGCTCACCCCACTCAGACCAGGAGCAGCCCTGGGCCCACCCCCAGCCTCAGACCCAGGGCCTGGAAGCATAAGACACTTGGCCAAAGTCACAGCTCCTTGCCTGCCCCACTGCCTCCGGGCTCAGCTCTGGCTCCTCCTGGCTTTGCCATCTTATCTCCTAGCCAGTCTGCATTTCCTGCTCCAGCGGAGCCCACATATGTCAGGTAGGCCTGGGAAGGAGCAGTCAGGAGGGTCAGAGGAGGAGGTGCACCCATTGGCTGCAGGGGAGGAGGTCTCTGGGAAGGCTTCTTGGAGGGGTGGGCCAAGTTGAGAGAGCTAGAGAGCAGGTGGGGTGGGCACGTGAGGCACGCAGAGCCTGGAGTCTGTGTGCTCAGAGGTTAGGAAACTGGACAAGGGGAAAACATGAATAACAGCTGCTTCCATTTATTGAGCGCTTGCTAAATGCCTGACGCCAGGCTGAGTTACCCAGATGAGCTCAATGAATCCTCCCTGTGGCAGGAGACAGGTGTATCTAGTACCCTCCTTCATCTTTGAGGAAAAGGCTCAGAGCTTAATCACTTGCCCCAGGACACACAGTTGGTCTCTGTAAAAGTGGCGTGGCAGATGGTGTCTGACCTCCTCTAATTTCACAAGGGAGGAGGAGAATCAAGATCAACAGCCCAAGGCTGACTCTTGTGAGGCAAGGTTAGACATACCTCCTCTCTCTAACCTGCCTACCAATTCTGCCACCAACCATCCCTCCCACACAGTCTCTACTTCTCTGCTGGGTTTGATAATTCGTTGCAGTGGCCACACAGAACTCACAGACCATGCTCACAGTTATAGGGTTTATTAGGGAAGTAACAGGTTACAATTCAGGATCAGGAATACTCAGGATATAGTTCTTCCATCAGGACAGCCTCTTCTCAGCTGTGCCCACAGGCAGGCCTCTCTCTGGCCCTCGAACTCTCGGCCCCTTGGCCCAGCCTCTGCCCTGCTCAGGCAAATGTTAGAAAGCTCTTTAGCTCCACCATAGGTGCCCAGGGGGACCGCACCCCACAAGGAACCCTCTTGCCCGAAGGCGCTCAGCTCTCTCGCTCTGTGGGTTGGCATACCCACGGTATAACTTCCTTGTTCCACGGTTCAGGAAACCCACTGCACCATCTCATGCTGGTCTCCTAGTTCTGCTGCTACCACTTCTCTGCCACTACCTTTCAAGATTTTGTACCATCTCCCGTGTTACAGCTCTCTCCTGTCTCCTGGGTCTAGAAGGTTCTCAGCACAGGGACCTTGGTTGCAAAGGACATGCTCCACTCCCGTCTCTTCTTGGTAGTAGTGAGATCCACCCTTTCCACCTATGGGATGGCTAATTTTAAGCCTAGGGGGATGGCAAAACTGACCAATCCCCTTGTTATGGTTCCATACACCTTATTTGCATGGTCCCACACCTACAAGCATGCCATGCACCTTATTTGCATTTTTAGCTAGTTGTCCAATCCCCTTGGTTGGGCCACAAGTGCCGTATTTGCATAGTCCCACCCAATCATTTGGTGGGAGTTACAAGATCATGGCAAGAAAGGCCACATAAAAGTGATCCATCACACCACATTCCCTGAGTGGACTAAAACCAGGTACACTGGGGCAGCTGAGTCCCTTTTCTTCCTCCTGCATATCCAGGAGACATCCTACAGACACCAGCGGCAGCTCACTTCCTTTTTCATCAGCTCTGAGCATTCAAAGATCCTCCTACTTGCTTTCACCAAGTTTTTTCCTCCAGGAAGCAGCAGTATGGGGCAAGCTTCCCCATCTTCCTCAGGACTTCTCTGAGTCCCTATGTTTACAGAGCTCAGAAGGGGGATAACATCCTGTATTACATATACAAGCTATCTAAGTGTTGGAAGTCCCTGGGAGGTGTTAATAGTGAACGTACTTGACTGCTAACTTAAAGGTTGGAAATTTGAGTCTACCCAGAGGTGCCTCAAAGAAAGGCCCTTCCATCTACTTCCAAAAAACAGCCATTGAAAACCCTGTGGAGCTCAGTTCTACTCTTACACACATGGGGTTGTCATGAGTTGGATCAACTCCATGGCAAGTGATTTTTTCTAAATCTAAGTGTAAGTTTATTACTGGGGCAAGGCCACACCTCCTCATGTCATCTCAGGTACCCCAGCTCTGAACAGTGGCAGGGGCCCAACCTCAGAGAGCTGGACTGCTGGAGTCTGGCCCAGGTCCATCTGTGGAGGCACAGCAGGAAGGACAGCCATGCCCTCGTTGCAGTCAGGAGCAGCTCTGCCCTTTCAGCACCTCTTTTCAGCTGAAAGGGCACCTCCCCGGGCTCCTGTGCCTCCCAGCTCCCTTAGGCTGTACGTTAACATCCCTGGGCCCCTTCCCCCTGGGACTAGGGCTGGGACATCATGCACCATGTCTGTGTTCTCCCCTGTCCCCCCAGGCCTGTCTTCGCTCTTGCTTCCAAGACCACATGATCCAAAACTGCAGCTGTGGCCACTACCTGTACCCACTGCCCCATGGGGAGAAATACTGCAACAACCAGGACTTCCCAGACTGGGGTGAGGGGGGCCCATGGGTATCAGTGCCCTCACCAGCTGGGGCCATTGCCCACAAAGCCTCTGACAGTAAAGGAGAAGGCAGATCTCAGTGCCCTCCACGGGGCCCAGGGACTGTCCCTGTGGGGTCACTAAGGGACTGGTGGGGGGAGGGAAGGTGCAGACCACACCCCCTAATGCAGTCCGAGGGGGTGACACCAAGATGGCCTCAGGGCCCGTGGAGGTGGCACCGCAGGGGAGGGGCCACCAAGGCAGTGACATCACTAGGATTGGTGTCACCTGTTACCCAGTACAGTAACTTGTCACCACCCGCCACCCAGTCACCTGCCAGTCAGGGTATGGACAGGCCACAGAGCTCTCCATTGGGCAGAGAGGAGGGTCTCCGCCTTAGCCAATGGGAGAGGGAAAGAGCTACGGGGGAGCCTCCTGTGGCGGGGCAGGGAGGGGCGAGGCTGCATGGCAATGGGGTTGGCCTTCCACAGGGGCTGGGGCCAGGCCTGGCCACTCCACCCACGAGGCAGGAGGGGGTTGTTCACTAGCAGGCCCCCGGGAGGTGGGGGGAGTGATACCATGAGTTACCACAGTGGGTGCACCAATCCTAGTGACACCACTGCAGGGACCGGCCAGGGCCCTCCATGGTGCCACAGCCCCTTCGCACCAGCCTACACCTCCTTTCTGCAGGGGCCAGCTCCCCTCCACACTTGGAGTCCCTGAAGCGTATGCTTGAACCATGTATGTGCAGGAGTGCATTTGTCCACATGGGCATGTGGCTGTGTGCCACGTCAGTGCCCCCATGCATGAGCCAGGATGTATGGCTGCCAGCAAGCACACGCATATGTGCATTTGTGTTTTCACATGCGCACGTGAAAGGCATTCTGCGTCTGTTGGGACACTGATGCACATGTATGTATGTGTGCTCAGGCATGGGTGTGAATTGCTTTCCAGGGCTTCACTGTGCACTCAGGTTTGTATACACATGTATGTGTGTACACACATCCACAAGGCTGTGTGTATTCTCAGCACATGTGCCCCTATGTGCTCACTGGGTCTCTCTGTGGGGTGCTAGGGTGGGAGGGGAGAGGGACGAAGCCACTAACATAAAAGTGGCCTCCAAGGACTGGAAACCTGAAGCCACAAGGGGAGGAGCCCCTCTGGGCTCACTGAGCTGGAGGTCTGGCCTGGGAGCCCTGGTGGCATGAAGGTCAAACACTGTGGATGCTAGTAGGGAAAAGGGGAGAGTCCCACCACTGCTTAAAGCCGGCAAAACGTACAGACAAAAAGGGAAAACTTGATTCCTTCCGGCCACCCATCTCTTTGTGTAAGACCCCTGAGCAGGGACAGGAAGGATGAGCGAGGGGAAAGCTGCTCTGATCCCTGCTGGACTGGGCCCAGAATGTCCGGGAGAGGATCCTTCAGGCCAGGCTGGGGAGATTCTTCATGACAAGAGAGCTTAGATTGAGAGTCTCACATATCTTTAGCTGCCCAGGGCCCTGGGAATCCCTCTCTGAACACAAGGAGAGCAGAAGAGCCAGCCTCTCTCCCAGCCCCCGTGTGGCCCCGGGGCTTGAGGGAGAGGGGGGCACCTAGAGATGCCCCCTAAACTCTTGCCCCCCTGCCTCTCTCCTGCTCAGCCTACTGCTACTCAGCTCTGCGGATGAGTGTGAAGCAGAGGGAGGTCTGCATCAGCAACTGCCGGGAGTCCTGCAAGTGAGTCAGTGCGAGGGGCAGCCAGGCACCTTGGTGGGCAGGGTGGAAGACAGAGTTGGCAGGACAGAACAGTGTGACTTTTCTTTTCCAGTGACACCAAGTATAAGATGACCATCTCCATGGCCCAGTGGCCTTCCGATTCCTCGGAGGTGAGATGATGGAGTGGCCAAGACCCCCGGTCGTTGGGCTGGGGACAGGTCTGGGGACAGGCCTGCAGGCTATTTGGAGCTTTGGGGAGGGTACTTCCTAATTTCCTCCCTCCCTCCCTCCACCCCCCCACCCTTCCTCCCTTCCTTCCTCTTTCTTCCCTCCCTCCTTCCTCCCTTCGTCTCTTCCCTCCATTCCCCACCTCCTCCCTCCCTCGATTCCTCCCTTCCTTAACTTTCTTCCCTCCCTTCCTCTCTTCCCTCCATCCCCCACTTTTTCCCTCCCTTTCTTTCTTCTTCCTTCTCTCTCTTCCTTCCTTTCTCCTTCCCTCCCTCCCTCTCACCAGTATTCCCCCAGACATTTTGCCAGGGACATAGCAGTGGACAGGACAAAGTTCCTGCCCTTATGCAGCTTATATTCCAGTCAGAGAGACAGACAATATACAGAAACACAAATAAGATCATCTCAAAGTGTGATAATGGCTGTGACAGAAATAAACGGGATGATGAGAGAGACACCACTCTAGATAGGTTTCAGGAAGGGCTTCTCTATAAAGGTGACATCTGAGCTTAAACCTGAAGGATGAGACTGAGCCATCCACGGGCAGGGCTGGGGAGAACATTCCAGGCAGAGGGAACCGCAAGCACAAGGGTGACGGTGGGCAAGAGCTGGGGACAGGGTGGCTGGGCCTAGAGGGGAAGAGTCCGGAGACCTGAGTTCCTTCTCCCCCATAACAGCAGCCATAACTGGGACTATTAGAGTCTTCCTTCTCCTCAACCCAACACATGGTCCCCAGAGGGTTTAGAAAGGTAGAGGGTCTGCCTCCCCACAGGGAGCAAGGGCCATGATTCGGAGGAAGTGTTGCAGGTGCCATTTTCTTTCCAGCTGCCTTCTTGTTTTCCAGGACTGGATTTTCTACATCTTGTCCAATGAGCGGGACCAAACTGACAATATCACCATAAGCAGGTAAGCCTACAGTCTGGCCAGGACTGGAGAAGGCAGAGACAGGGAGGAACCAGAGCCCAGGGGGAGGGATTTGGCCACAGGACAGCTACTCAGAAACCTTCTTCCACTGATCAGAACCAGGAGCAAGCCTGGAAGAGGGATGTCTGGGAGTGAGCAGCAGCCAAGGGATTCAGAGTCTACCACTTCCTAAAAGACAGCCTGTTCTCCCAGTTTAACACCTATCCATCCATCCACGCATTCATCCCTCCTTCAGCCATCCTTCCATTCATCCATCTATCCACTCAGCTCTTAATGCCTCCATTCCTCCATCATCCACCCTTCCACCCATCCATCATCCATCCTTCCATTCATCCATCCATCCAGTTATTAATGCCTCCATCCCTCCATCATCCATCCTTGTACTTATCCATCCCTCTTTCATCTATCCTTCCATTCATCCCCCCATCCATCTATCCACTCACTCATTTATCCATCCCTCCATCCATTCATCCCTCTATCATCCATCTTTCCACTGGCCCACCTCTCCATCCATTCACATGAAGACGCAAGGCCCATGGCATCAGGAAGGTGAAGTCTAGAAAGGACAGAGATAGGCCAACAAGTGATGAAAGACTGTACAAAACCCTCAGGGGAGGATCTTCTATCTGCCTGAGAGATAAGGGAGGTCTGTATAGGAAGATAACACTTGAGCTGACTCTCCAAGGAGGAGTAGGAACTACTCAGATAAATAAGGACAGGCAAATATGTCCAAGAAGAAGATACAGCTTGGCCAAAGGCCTGGAGGCATGACAGCATAGCCTTTCTGGGGACCATCAGGTGTAACAGAGGAGCCCACCTGGCCACCCAATGCCCCCAGTAGAGGCACAAGGCAGAGAAGTCTGCTGCACATAGGCTGGGCGTTAGGGAGCTCAAAGCTAATTCTTTGGGCTGTCTCAGGCCAGAGTACCTGCACAGTAAGGATCAGCATGAATCCAATCCCCAAAATGTGGAGACTGATCTAATCTTCATATCGCCACTTCTCCGTCCTTATCACTAGCCACCCTCGTGGCACTCTCTCTGACTCTGGCCACCTAGAGCTAGGTCAGTGCTCAAAAGTGAAAAGGATGGTTCCTTCAGACTGCCAAAGTCACATACTGGCTGCAAATTTGGAAAGGCCACAGGACACCCCAATGTTCTGACCTGCTGGCCACAAATTTCGGGCTGCTTTCTCACTATTCCTTCAGGGTGCCACCCACAAGCTTGGGAGTCTACATGACACCCTTACTTTCTGACCTGCTGGCTCCTACTACCCCCTTGGCTTCAAAATTCACTAAGATTCACAGAATTCACAGAGAGCATACCACACTTGGAGGAGCCCTGCTGGTACAGTGGTTAAGAGCTATGGCGAGCTATGGCTGCTAACCAAAAGGTCAGCAATTCAGATCCACCAGCCACTCCTTGGAAACCCTATGGGGCAGTTCTACTCTGTCCTATAGGGTCACTAGGAGTCAGAATCGACTTGATGGCAGTGGGTTTTGTTTTGTTTTGTATACCATACTTATGAGTACAGATTTATTATAACCAAAAAAGATATAATAAAGAGATGCATAGGGCTAGGTCTGGGAGGGTTCCCAATGTGGAGCTTCCATGTCCCAAGGAATGCACTTCCCTCCCAAAAGCAGATGTTTTTGCCAACCAGGAAGCTCTCTGAGCCTCCATGTTCAGGGCTTTTATCAGCCAGTCTTGCATGACAGGCTAAATTATGCCTCCTGAGGCTAGTTGTTATTGGCCTCCAAGGTGAGTCTTTCCTGGTCTGGCCAGTGCCCACTTGCCAACACAAATTATCAGGTATGGCCAGAGGGGGCTGGGAAGGGCAGCACTTTAGGGTCTTGCTTGGTTATTACCATTCATGGAAGTAGGCTTGTAAGAAACTCAGGCCAGAGGAGGGTGGGGAGGCCCCTGGACTGCATTTCCAGCATGTGTGTGTGTCTGTCTGTGTGTGCCTTGGGGGAGGATGAGGCTATAGTCTCAGCCCTCTGGGTGCTTCCTGTAGGAAGGGAGTTGTCAAGCTCAACATCTACTTCCAAGAATTCAACTATCGCACCATCCAGGAGTCACCAGCTAACAACGTGAGTTTGGAAGACTCCTGACACAGCAGTCCTACCCTCCTTTGTTACCCTGAGGGTGGGGAGGGTCCTGAACCCAGTGGGATAGGGCAGTCCCTAGCAATCCCAACTTATTTCCTTGGGCTGAACTGGTCACCCTTTTTATACTTCACGCCCAACAACCCACCTCTCAGGAGCCTGAGGCTGGGCTCTAGGCAAGAATTTGTGCCTGGCCCAGCCCTGCCAGGCCTCAGCCTCCTTTCCCCTACAGATCGTCTGGCTGCTCTCCAGCCTGGGTGGCCAGTTTGGCTTCTGGATGGGGGGCTCGGTGCTGTGCCTTATCGAGTTTGGTGAGATTATCATTGACTTCGTGTGGATCACCATCATCAAGCTGGTGGCCTTCTCCAAGAGCCTGCGGCAGAGGCAGGCCCAGACCCGCTATGCGGGCCCGCCCCCCACGGTGGCTGAGCTGGTAGAGGCCCACACCAACTTCAGCTTCCAGCCCGACGTGGCCAACCTTGGCCCTGACAGTGGAGCCTATGCTGATGGGCGGACCCTGCCCATCCCAGGCACCCCACCCCCCAACTATGACTCCCTGCGCCTGCAGCCACTGGATGTCATCGAG
The DNA here is from genome assembly GCF_030014295.1 of Loxodonta africana. Lineage (NCBI taxonomy): Eukaryota > Metazoa > Chordata > Mammalia > Proboscidea > Elephantidae > Loxodonta > Loxodonta africana. The sequence goes on from NC_087353.1 coordinate 79,750,106, forward strand.
TCTGACAGTGAGGGTGATGCCATCTAGACCCTGCCCCTGCCCATCCCAGGAAGCTCAAGGACTCATGCCTGAGAAGCCATATGGTGCCTTCTCCAAAGGGCGGGACAGTAGATATCCAAGCCCAGGGCCTTGTCCCTCTGCTCACCTACCAAAGAGCCAGGGCTCCATGGGGTCGTGGTGCTGGTACAGGGTGTGAGAATTGTATTCTCACCTGCTTCCTACCCACATCCCCAGCCTGCCCTGGTCCTCAGCCTGGGATGTCCCCAGCTAGGCCCCAGAGACCCCAGAACTCCCTCCTGTGACAACAGGCCGCTTCCCTCCCAGTGCCAGTCACCATCTGCCTGGAGAGGGACAAGTGGGCCTTCTCTGCCTTCCTGGCTTTGGCTGACCTCTGTGAACAGGCTCAGGGAGGGCAAGGGGAGCATCAGGCACAGGGCCCTGCCAGCTGGCACCTGTTCTGTTCTGGAAAATAAAAGCAGAAAACACCGAGTCAAGCTCTGTTCTTTGATGGGGGTGGTGGGCAGGGGAAGTGGGGGGTTTGGACACAGTGCCCCAACCCATGTCTGAGGGGGAAGGGTATCCACACTGGCTGTGAGCGAGGCCTTGCCGAGGGAAGGGCTAGAAGCAGGCCCAGTTCCCTGTGGTGATTTTTAAAGTTCTTTTCAAGTTGCCCCTGAAGCAGTACGCTTCTAACTTTTCCAGCGCCACCCAACTTCTTTTGATTGAAAGGAGAGACGGAGAGAGAAAATACTGAAACTAAAAAATCATTTGTAGTTTATCTGAAATCCAGATTTAACTAGGCATCGACCCCATGTGTTACAGGGTAGAGCTGCTCCATACGGTTTTCTTGGCTGTAATCTTTATGGAAGCAGATTGCCAGGCCTTTGTTCCTCAGATCTGCTGGGTGGGTTTGAACTGCCAACCTTTAGGTTAGCGGCAGATTATAAACTGCCTGTGCCACCTGAGCTCCTTATTTGGGACACAGTATACTACAAGTTCATTGCTTGTTTCTCCGAAATTCAAATCTAACTGGGCATCCTATATTTTTACTTGCTAAAGTTAGCAATCCTGTGGTTCAGTTCTACTCTGTCCTATAGGGTTGCTATGAGTTGGAATCGACTTGACAGCAACAACAACAACGTGGTTCCCCAAGAGACATCAGGGAGTGGTTGATGAAAACGAAAGGCTCTGCCGTGACCTGCCAGTGTCCCCCTCTACCCTCCTCGGCTCAGGCTTCACCCCTGCTGTAAGTCTAGAACACCTGGGTTCTCTGGTCTGGAAGGCAAACAAACTGACCTCTCATAAAGCACCCACAAGAGAAGCTGTGGTGGAAGGAGGTGCCACAGACCCGGTGCCATTTTGGCCAAAGGCTGCATTGCTAGGGGCTGAGTGAGAAGGGCCTGGGAGAAGCCCAGTTTCCCAGCACCCCCCAGCCACACTGGCTCCTGTGCCGCCGCCTCAACCCGGCTGGTTTGCAAGGCTGGAGTCACAATGCCTGTTAGCTGCCACACTCGATACGATGATTCCTCCTACTATTATTATTACAGGAAAACCTGCGAAAGCTGGAACTTGTGTAAGGCGGAAGCCTGTAAGACAAGGAAAACTCAAATATTTTCTGCTAAAAGGAGCAATAGAAAAGTGGTAACACTGCACCCTGTCAAAGGCCAAAAAATTGTGAGACCTGGAAAAACAAAGCGGTCCCGTCAAGTTCCAGCTCTCACAGGTTTCACTGTATTATTATTAGTCACTACATTCACTATTATCACTTATTATTAAGTAACTACTACATTGTATCAATCACTTACCACATACTAAGTACCACATGCCAAGTACGTTATAAGCGACACACTATCATGCCCATTCTACAGGTAAGTAAATTAAGGGTCAGGGAGATGAAGTAAGGCCACCGAGATCTAGTAAGTAATAGAACTGAGATTCAAACCCAGACCCTAGCCTCATCCTCTTGGTGCCAATGGTCATAACAATACCAGTCCCTTACAGGAACCCAGAGCTTTCATATCTATTGTCTAATTTGATGCTATAGGGAGTCAGAGCAATGATTATCTAGCTCCTCTTGCCAGATCTTTTAGTTACCAGTCAATTTAAACTGGCTTCAGCCAAAAATGAAATTTATTGTCTACTGCAATAAAAGTCCAGGGATTTCAGGCATGGCTGTATCCAGGGGTCACCTGAATCTGATGTTTCTCCAGCTCTTGGTTTTCTTTTCTTTGTGCTGATATCCCACGCAAATAGGTCCTCTCCACCCTTCCCAAACATCCCCTTGCCGCCTAGAGTTCCAGGCTCTACTCCCACAGCTCAGCAACCCCAGAGGGGAGCAAGCCCCTCCTTCACAGTATCCCAGTAACAGTCCAAGAATGAGGCTCATTTGGATCAGCTGGGGTCACATGCTCATCCTGAACCAATCCTGTGATGGGAATGGGAGCTACTGCCTGCCCTGCCCGGCCCGGCCCGGCCCGGCCCGGCCCGGCCCGGCCCTGCCCTGCCCTGCCCTGCATGTATATATGGAGAGTAGCCCCTCACAGGCCTGGGAGAGGTTCTGTTCAGAGGTGTTTTGAAGCAGGAGTGGGAAGAGTGGTCCTACCCCCAGAGCTGCCTGTAGCCGATGAGACCAGGACCAGTCTGACGATGGGCAACAGCCTACCACTCTCCCCAGGGAGGTTAGGGGTCAGGGCTCTGCTCAGGAGTGGTCAAGGCCTGGCCAGATCACCCTGGGGCCTGCCCTCCACCCCAGGAGACATCTGCTTACAGCCAGACCAGAAAATGTGTGGCCTCAGGGTTTTTTCTAAGGTGAATAGGAGGCAGAGCTGGGCATCATTTTCTTCTGCCTGCTTCCACTCCCTTTTTTGGCTCTGGCCTGCTGCTTTCTCAAAGTCCAGGGCACAGGCTAACGGCCCATCTCTAGCAGCAGACCCTGCGTCCAACAGGCAGACAGAAATCCTTCTCCCCTCTGGAGCTGGGGAGGGGGAGAAGCGCTGTCTGTCCTTACCTGAGTGACCATCAGAACCTTTTCAAAAAAAAAAAAAAAAAAACCACTCATGGCTGTCGAGTTCACTCTGACTCATGGCGACCCCGTGTGTTACACGATAAAACTGCTCTGTAGGGTTTTCCTGGCTGTAATCTTCACGGAAGCAGGTCACCAGGACCTTCTTCCACACCCCCCCGGGTGTGTTCAAACCAACAAGCTTTAAGTTAATAGTCTACAGCAAACCACTTGCGCCACCCAAAAAAAAAAAAAACCCACTGCCGTCAATTCCAACCCTCGGTGACCTCACGTGTTATAGAACTGCTCCGTAGGGTTTTCTTGGCTATAATCTTTACGGAAGCAGATCACCAGGACTTTTCTTCTGCAGTGCTTCTGGGTGAGTTCAAAAGTGGCCAACATTTGGGTTAGTAGTCGAGTGCGAACTGATTGCACCACCCAGAGGACCTTAAACCAGTTGCCATCGAGTTGATTCTGACTCATGGAGACCCCATACGCTGGCAGGGTCTCTTCCCTTCTGGGCTCCTCCTCCCCTGTACCACTCACAACTTCTCTTCCCTGGGCAGGGGTGTCCCAGGCCTACAAATCTTCCTGGGCAAATGTAGGAGGGATTCATTTATGCCTGTGCTTCTCAAAGGTGGTCCCCTGTGCAGTGACATCAGCATTACCTGGGGACTTTTCATAAATGCAATTCTCAGGCCCCACCCCAGACCTACAGGCTCAGGAAACATGGGTGGACCCTGTAATGCAGTTTCCGCAAAGCCCTCCAGGAAGTTCTGATGCCGCTCAAGTGTGAGGAAACACCGGCCCCGCTTGCAGCCTGAGCATAGTCCCAACACCTGGAAGAGGAGGAGGACTGCTGACTTCGAGAGGGCCTAGGACAGTGGCAGCAGCAACCACCTGCAGAAGGATGCTCACAGCTGGGTGCCAAGGAGAAAAAGAGACTGAAGCTGTCCAAGGGGACAAGCCTTCTAAGCCTCAGAGAGAGAGGAAACCGAAAGGGCCACAAGCACTCACGAATAGGATTCTAAACCAAGATGATTTTCCCCCACGTGCAGCGTAGAATAACCCTAGAAGTATTCCCTGAAGCCTTCTTAAGACTAAACAATAGCTTAGCTTAGCTAGTAAAGAATGTCTGCATTGACCATTATGCTCTTTTTTTTTTTTGAGGTTAAGCAGTGTAATATTTATTAACAGCAAAGAACGGAAGACGGATAGTTTCCTCTGCAGCAGCTCATTAACCACTGGTAATACACACAGACCAATGGACATGAGCTAAAAAAGAGAATCAATACAATTAGGGACCCCTCCACTATAGGATGAGGTGCTGTACTCTTATTACCAACGACAGTCCCTCCAAGAAAGGCACACCGCCACATCCGCCCTCTTTCAGGGGGCAGGTTCACTATACTTGTCATGTAAATCAGCTACACTGTCACTGGAGACTCAGCTCCAGCCATCTTCCAAGACACAGCAGACGTTGACCACACCTTGCGTAGGCATCTCCGTAGGTGGCTTGGTAGATGGCTCGATAAGCTAGACCATAAGCTTGCTCCACTTCCAGGTCATAGGGTTAGCCCCTACCTATGGAAACCCTGGTGGTGTAGTTACTAGTTAAGAGCTACAGCTGCTAACCAAAAGGTTGGATGCTCTATGGGGCAGTTCTACTCTGTCCTATAGGGTCACCATGAGTTGAAATTGACTCAATGGCCACGGGATTGGTTTTTTTTGTTTTATGACCTCAAAGGCATACACAGAGCCAGAACCTACAGAGAAGGTGGCCCCTGGGACCTGGTTCCCCTCACTGTCGACACAGCAGAAGCCAGGGCCTCTGTTAGTCACAGCCATAGATCATGGTCCTCGTGGACAGCCTCATGCCTTTATACAGATAAACCATGTTGGCAAGCAGCTTGGAGGCAGCTGCTACTGAGATGCATTCCATGTTTCGAAGCTTAGAGATTCGACATGGCTGAGCCAATAGCCTCTCCCAGAAACTACAATCTGCTGTGTAGCCATGGTGCCCAGCAGGTAAGGGTTGATCTCACTCACCTTCTTCACAGTCTGGGAGGCAATGTAGGTACCTGCCGTGGCCCGGGAGTCCACCGCAACGATGACTCCACGGAGAAACTTGAAGGCCAGGTGGTGGTTCCATGAAGCATTTCGAGTCCCGGCTCCTCTGAGACACCTCATTTGGGCCTGGCCAAACTCAGTCCATTACCGGAACTCCCTGGACCCAGGTCCAGCAGGTCTGCACGACTCACGTTATGCTCTTTTAAGAGCTGTGTGTATGGGATCAAAGTGACAACAGCAACTCGAAGGATTACATAAGAACCTTAGGGGGCAGTATTTTTATGTTAATGGGGAGGGACAACTCAGAAAAGGCAGGTGAGAATGGTTACACAACTCAAAGAATGTAATGAATGACACTGAATTGTACATGTAGAAACTGTTGAATTGGTGTATGTTTTGCTGTGTATATTCTCGACAACAAAATAAATTTAAAAAAATACATGAAAAAGATGATTTCCCCCCAAACTGCCCAGAAAATGGCATGCTTTAATTTCCACCTCTACCCCAAAAGGAAAAGTCATGTACAGAAAGCCATACAAGAAATTTGTATTTATTGTGTGCTTACTACCTGCTGTTGCCCCCACTGTATCTCAACGACTCCTCAAATAATCCTATAAGATAGGTACCATTATGATGCCCCTTTTCAGTTTTTTTTTTTTTTTTCAGGTTAGGTAGGAAACGAGGCTCAGGGAGGGGGTAGTGACCTTCCCAAGGTTGCACAGCTAGGAGGCGATGAAGCCAGGAATCGAGCCCAAGCCTGCTGGCTCTCCCAAACATGGACACAGAGGCCACCACAAAGAGGTTTCCACTTCAGAGCAGCATGTCACTTTCCAGGCTTCCAGCTCTCAGTTCAAGGCAGAAGCCAGGCGTGATCCATGCCAGGGATAGTCTGTGACCCACTAGATGAGAAACCAAAATATTTGTCTTGGTTGGGGCTCCCAGCTGATGCTCCACCAGGGCCAGCAGAGCTAGCTCCAAGGATGTGAGGATGGGATGTGTGGAGCCCCTCGGACGACAGACCAGTGGACACAGGCCCGGGCAGCCTGGTGGTGCTGGTTCACAAGAGGCGGAGAGGCTGGCATGGGCAGGCTAACACCCGTGATTAGGTGTGCCTGCTGTGTGCCTCTCGTACCCTGCCCAGGAAGAACACATGACAGCCAGGGGCACAGACTCCACAGTCCCGAGGCTCAGCTCTGACCCCGGCCCCCACCACGGAGTGGTTGAGTGACTCCGGGCAAGTTCCTTAAACCTCTTCAAACCTCAGTTTCTTTGTCTATAAATGGGGATACTATCTCCTGCTTTCCAAGGCTCTCATGAGGCAGGCCAAGTGAGACAGTGCAGGTGAAAACAAAGCTTAGCCTAGACCCTGGATCACAGCGAGTGTTCAACTTCGATAACTAGACCCTGGGACAGACTCTGGAGTCCCCAGGAAGTGCAAACAGTTAAGCACTTGGTTGCTAGCCCAAAGGTTGCAAGTTCAAGTCCATGTGGAGGTGTCTCAGAAGAAAGGCCTGGTGATCCACTTTCGAAACATCAGCATTGAACACCCGGTGGCGTACAGTTCTCCTCTGACACGCATCGGGTCACCATGAGTTAAAGTTAACTCTACGGCAACTGATTTTGGTTTTCTGGTTTTGTGACAGACTCTGTTGCCACTCCCCAACTTCTTCCTTGCTAGCAGAACTCCAACTGTATCCAGGGGCCGCCACAAGCCCAGCCCAGGCAATAAATCCTGAGTGGTTTAACTTGGTGGCACAGTGGTTAAGAACTTGGCTGCTAACCAAAAGCTCAGCAGTTTGAATCCACCAGCCACTCCTCGGAAACCTTACGAGGGGCAGCTATACTCTGTCCTATAGCGTTGCTATGAGTCAGAATAGACTCAACAGCAACAGGTTTGGCTTTTATTTATTTATTTGGTCTAACCCAGTGTTTCTCAGGTGGAGGTGATTTTGCCCAATATCATTTCTGGAGACAATCTTGGTTGTCAAAACTAGGGGGTCCTAGCGGGTAGAGGCCAAGGATGGTGCTGGGCATCCTACAACATACAGGACCGCTTCACAACCAAGAATTGTCTGGTCCCAAACGTCAGTATGCCCAGAGAAGGGGCCCTGGTGGGAGCCAATCGCAACAGTCGAGTTCCCTGCATTCCCAGCCTCCCTCACAGCCAGGAAGATGCCTGTGACCAACGAATGTCCTGGAGGCCCAGGATAAAGTCGGCTGGGGGCTTCTGGAAATGCCTTTGATTTCCTGATAGAAGGGACAGGCATGGCTACCCTACCATGCCTTTCCCCCTTGCTTCTCCCCTTGAAGGTGGCAGCCATCCTGGGGTCCAGGCGTCACCCCGCGATGACGAGGCATCCAGCTCGAGGGAAAGGCCAAGATCACAGGGAGGCCGGTCCTGACTCTGTCCTGCCACTGAGTCAGTGCCTCTGGCTGCCCACCACCTGACTTCTTGGCGCTGAGAAAAAGTCACTGCTCTTTGTGTAAGCCACTCAGACTACGTTTTGCTCTTCCTTGTAGCCAAATGCAACATTAACAGATACAAAAAAAAAAACATTAACAGATACAGACATCATTAATCAAAAATTGATATTTACATCATCTCATGAATTTTAAAACAGGAGAAAGTCAAAGCCAAGTCCTTATGATGGCCTGCCCACAAGACATGTATGATCCGGCCCCATTTCATATTAGGCTCCCCTCCCCCACCCCCACCCACCCTGGCTGACCTTGAACATGCCCCGGGCCTGGCCACCTGCTCCCTCTGCAGGAATCCTCCTCCCCTGGCTCTTTGCCATGCATGTCTCCCACACTTCACATCTCAGTGACACGCGACTGTCCCTTTCACAGCCACATCCCAGTAGCTTCTCTGAACACTGCATCCAGTGAAACGACTGCATAGCGCATAGTAGGCCCTCAGACATTCAGTGGAGGAAGGAAAGAAACCAGCCCCCTTCCTTCCATCAAACCAAAAAACCAAACCCTGCAGGAAACCTGGTGGTGCAATGGTTAAGTGCTTAGCTGCTAAACAGAAGGTCGGCAGCTCAAATTCACCAGCCGCTCCTTGGAAACCCCATGGGGGCAGTTCCACTCTGTCCTGTAGGGTCCATATGAGTCAGAATCGACTCGATGGCAAGGATTTTGGTCTCCTTCCACAAAAAAATTTATTAATTCCATTTTCAAGATCACATAATTTTAAAACTTATTAAAAAAATCACCTGAAAAATTACTCTCTAATAAATACTATACCTCTAATTCACAACCTTTTTAGATTATGTAAATAAACCATGTCTTTTGAAAACAAGTTCTCACCAATCCGTGGCAGATTTTTTGAGCAAGTCCACCCTGGAGAGTGGCTGCGGCCACCAGCCCTGGCTCTGCTCCGAGGACTGTGAGGTGGTGTCAGTAAGCCACACCCCGCATGGCGGCTATTGTAGTGGCGAGGCGGCGGGGAAGGCTTTTGGTGGCCTGTCTGTAATCCTCAGGTTTGGTCTTCAAGAGGGTCACGATGTTCTGGAGAGTGCGGGATGGCTGCAGGCCCAGGGCGTCCATCACATTGGTCAGGTAGTCTGCGGGTGTGCGGGGGAGGGGGGGACGCGCTCAATATCCAGTGGGACAGAGCCCTGAAGGGCCTCCCCTGAGTAACAAACAGAGAAGTCCCCAGACTCCTAGCCCTGGGTGCCCGCTCTGCCCTCAGCAGGCAGGCCTTGACTCAAAGGGTTTTACCCACAGGGTCAAGCCTGACTGTGAGTGTAGCCTGGGTCCAGGAGGTCTAATTTAATAAAGAACTACCCAACATCATCCCCACCCCAACATACACACACACACACACACACACTCAGACATGCATGCACGTGCACACACTTGCATACGCGTGCACACACTCTCACACACGTACACACATGCGTGCAGCAGACACACAGGCATGCACACACAGACACAAACACATGTACACATACTCACACTCGTGTGCACACACACACCCTCTCCAGCTGAGCTCCCCAGAAGCTCTATTCTTGGAACTCCTGGATGGCCAGCCCCGCTCCCCAGTGTATACCACTGAGCTCATGGAGAGCCTCAGGGGTCAGGGGACAAAGGAGCTTGTTTGAGCAGTTACCAAAGCCTCCCCATCGAAACCCCACAGGCAAGACAAGGACCATATGTGAGGCGAAGGCCTGGTATAACGCAGGGTTCCCACACTTCCCAGATGATAATCCTTCGGGTCACTTTCCTCTCCTCTCCCCCAGAATAAATCGATGAGACTCTCCAAGACAGGGTCAGTTATGGATTGAATTGTGCCACTGCAAAATATGCACTGTAAGTCCTAACCTCTATGCCCCTGGTTATAATCCCACTGGGGAATGGGTTGTCTTTGTTACGTTAACGAGGCAGGATTAGTGTAGGGTATATCTTGAGTCAATCTCTTTAGAGATATAAAAGAGGCTAAACAAGCAAGTGAGCAAGCAGAGATGGGGGAAGAAAGATGACAAGCCACATGAAGATCGCCCAGGAGCAAAAGCTCAAAGAGACAAGGACCTTCCTCCAGAGCCAACAGAGAAAGAAAGGCTTCCCCTAGAGCTGGCACCCTGTATTTGGACATCTGTCTAGCCTCCTGAACTGTGAGAGGATAAATTCCTGTTTGTTAAAGCCACTCCTTTGTGTTATTTCTATCATAGCAGCACTAGCTAAGTAAGACAGGGTCCTAGGATTCTGCAGTTGTCAAGGGCAGCCCCAGCAATCTGGTGGAGTGGAGTGCAGGAAGAGAAGACCAGGTATAGCCGGTGTGCCCACGGTGAGGTCCTTCAGGCTCTAGAGCCTCTGCTTCATCTGTCCATGCAGTCAGTGCCCGCCCACCAGGCAGCAGGGTTCAGAGGACTCAACGGGACAAAGGACGTGAAGGCGGCTGATGGGAGGCAGGTGATCAATAAATGCCTGCTGCCCTTCCTTTCTCCTTCCTGGGTGGGTACAACCCAGACCTAAGGGAAGCATTCTGCCCACCCACCTCCCTCACCCTGTTCTAAAGGACTAGAAGCCTGTATGTCCCTCGTTAATCTTTTTTTTTTTTTTTTACCCCTGTGGTGAAATACATGTAACAAAACAGTTGCCATTTTAATGACTTCTGAGCATACAATTCAGTGACATTAGCTACACTCAGCACATTGTGCAACTGTCACCGCTACAGTCACGGGTAACGTCTGTTCAGACAACATCTGACCGGATACGCGTCCCGACTGGATATGCACCGGTGGTCCCATAAGGTTTTTTGTTTTGTTTTTTTTAAAGGGAAAGTGGGTCTCCTTTTGTTTATTACTTCCCCCGAATGGCTTTAAAGACCCCAAACCCTGACTCTTGGCAGCAATGGACCACGAGTGGGATACAGGCAGGTGAGGCAGAGGACATGGCTCTGGGCTCTGGCTCTCGGGCTTTGTCCGGCGGGCAGGCGGGGGAGGTGATAGCAAGGACTGTGGGGCCTGGGCTCCTGCTCCTCAGGCAGGCGGGACAGCAGGCGGGGCTGGGTGTGCTCCACTGCCTCCTCACTGGCTTCGTCTCACTCTGCTCCTGCCACTGCCCTCTCAGCCACCACTACCTGCTTCAGCAGCAGCAGCCACAACAACAGTGACCGGAATTGGGCTCTCAAAAGGTTTTAATAGCTTTTACGAGGGTTGGTTAGTATCTAGGGATTGTACATAAGTCAGACGTTTGTAACCCAGGGACTGTCTGTAAACAATATGGTGTTTGTACAATGTCCAATCATATAATGTCCTATTTCACAGAAAGTATCATGGACGTTGAGTGGCGCATGACTGTGTTTATGAAATTCAGTACCTTTTAAGCAATAACTCCCCATTTCCTCCTCTCCCTCGCCCCTGGTAACCACTACTAAACTTTTGTCCTTATGCATTTGCCTGTTCTGGATATTTCATATAAAAGGGGTCACACAATATCTGTGCTTTTGTATCTGACTGGACCGTATGGCAATTCTATGTTAAACTTTTTGAGGAACCACTAAACCATTTTCCACAGCTACTATACCATTTTACATCCCTATGAGCAACGGACGGAAACCCTGATAGTGCAGTGGTTAGGAGCTACAGCTGCTAACCAACAGGTCAGCAGTTCACATCAACCAGGCACTCCCTGGAAACCAAGTGGGATAGCTCTACTCTGTTCTGTAGGGCTGCTATGAGTCAGAATTAACTTGACGGCAATGGGTTTGGTTTTTATGAGCAATGGATGAGGGTTCCAATTTCTCCACACCCTTGCCAATACCTGTTATTTTCCATTTTGCTGATATTGGCCATCCTAGTGGGTGTGAGGTGGTATCTCATTGTAGTTGTTCAATGCTTTCTGATCACTGTCTAAGCTAATCTCTTTTCCCTAACTGGCCTAGAGCTCCAGAGAGGCCCATATCTTTCCTTATGTGTTTTTTTGAGGCCCAACTCAGGGCAGGGCCTCTAGGAGGTACCTGCTCCGTCCTGGCTGGCTGGCTGACTCACAGCCAACTCAGAAGGAGCTGCTTCCGAGAAAGGGTACCACTAATCAGTCAGGCCCCTGTCTTCTTCACAAGTTTATCCATAAAACTGTGAGCTCTACTAGCCTGCATGCTTGTTATGCAACTGCTCTGTCCCTCTGGTTCCTTATCTACCACGGAGACAGAAGAACCCACCTTGTTAGCATCTGGGATCTTAAAAGCTTATGAGCAGCCATCTAAGATACTCCACTGGTCTCACCCTGTCTGGAGCAAGAGAGAATGAAGAAAACCAAAGACACAGGGAAAGATTAGTCCAAAGGACTAATGGACCACATCTACCATGGCCTCCACCAGGCTGAATTCAGCACAACTAGATGGTGTCCGGCCACCACCGCCAATTGCTCTGACAGGGGTCACAATAGAGGGTCTCAGACAGGGCTGGAGAAAAACGCAGAACAAAATTCAAACTCACACACACACAAAAAAAAAGACCACACTTACTGATCTGACAGAGACTGGAGAAACCCCAAGAGTATCCCCTTCAGTCAAAGATTAGACAGGCCAATAAAACAAAAAGAGACTAAATGGACACACCAGCCCGGTACAAGGATGAGAAGGCAGAAGGGGACAGGAAAGCTGGTAATAGGGAACTCAATGTCAAGAAGGGTGAGTGCTGACACGTTGTGGGGGGTTGGCAACTGATGTCACAAAACATTATGTGTATTAATTGTTTAATGAGAAACTAGTTTGTCTGTAAACCCTCATTTAAAGTACAATAAAAAAAACCCACCTCACAGGGAGTACTGAGGATCGGGTAAGAGTGCTGAGCTCAGCGCCTAGTGTGCCAGGTATGCAGTTAAGAGCTTAACAAACGTTAGTTTTGATAATTATTATGTAAATGGGGCAGAAGGCAAGGTAGCGCAAGGTAGCAGCTGAGTCGGTATTACTCATATCAACTAACCAATGAGAAACCTCTGGGTGGTGCAAACTCTTAATGTGCTCGGCTGCTAACTCAAAGGTTGGAAGTTTGAGTTCACCCGGAGGAGCCTCAGAAGAAAGGCCTGGAGATATACTTTCAAAAACCAGCCTCTGAAAACCCTACGGAAACAGTTCTACTCTGACACACATGAGGTCGCCATGAGTCAGGGTCGATCCTACGGGAACCGGTAAATCTCACTGAAGCTCCCCTTAGTGGGTCTTGGCCTCGGCAGCCCACCAAATACAGATGTCTGGGCTTCAACCCAGACTTACCGAATCGTAATCTTGGGGGACAGGGCCTGGAGAATCTGCATTTTTAACAAGCTTCACAACAGCCAAATCCAGAGTTGAAGTCATGAGGAGAACTGGGATAAGATTCCTAGAGAGGGCACTGACGGATGCAAGGGGTAAGAAATGCCCATCCCGCTGCCTGTCCCACGAGGACCTACCAATGTCAGTGGCCAGCTGCTTGGTGGAATGCGGGGTCAGCTCAGGGATCTGGAGGATCACGTCACAGTAGGTTTGCATCGTGGCCCGGGCAATGGAGCCCAGCCAGTGGTCAGCCATGTTGTCCAGCTCGGGCAGCTCGTCACCTGAAAAGGGAAAGAAGGAGGTCACCAAAGACATACAGAACCTGCTCAGGAAAAACCCATCAACCCACAGTTTTTTTTCTTACAGCTTGGATCATCCATTTTATTGGGAGAAGAATGTCATTAAGAAATGAGACCCATTGCTATCAAGTGGATTTCAACTCATAAAGACCCTACGAGACAGAGTGGAACTGCCGCATAGGGTTTCCTAGGCTGTAATTCTTTTATTTCTTTTTTTCCTAACTTTTAGTTTGTTGTTGTTGTTGTTGTGAATATACACAAGAAAACATACACCAATTCAACAATTTCTACACGTAAAATTTAGTGCCACTGATTACATTCTTCCAGTTGTGCAGCCATTCTCACCCTCCTTTTCTGAGCTGTTCCTTCCTCATTAACATAAACTCACTGCCCTCAAAGGTTCCTACCTAATCTTTCAAGTTTCTGCTGTCAACTTGATTCCATATAGATAGTTCTTAAAAAGGCATAATATGCTCAAGGCAGACATATTTTACTAGTTAAAAAAAAGAAAAAAAACCATTGCTGTTGAGTCGATTCCGACTCATGATGACCCTATAGTTAGTTAAGATAAACTATTATTCAGTTTTAAGATGACATCAGGGTTTATTTTTCAACCCACAGTTCTTACTGAGCCCTTCCGGGTGACCTGGCCCATGACAAGTGCTATACACACAAACACACCAGGAAGCTTACAGTCTGAATGAGAAGCACAGGAAACAGGGAACAATGAACTCTTAGGTCAACTGATACTGACTCAGTACAGTGAGGATTCAGAAAAGGATGCAATCAGGTGAGGCTGAATAATGGAAGAGTCCCCAAAGGCCTGGGAATCAAGTCTAGCCACATAGTCCAGTGGGATTTCTGCAGACAGAGAATAAGAGGGAGGGCAGGAGGGAGACTCAGACAGAGGGGGGCCCTAAACCAGAAGTTAGAAGGTGGGAGAGTTGGCACAGGTAGAGAACGGGAGGATCCCAGCCTCCCTGGAAGCTGAATGGCAGTGGTCGAAGCACGGTCATCAAATCAGAATCAAGACTGGAATTCAAGGCCAACTCTGTCACTAACGAGTTACCCAGCCTGTCCGAGACTGTTTGGTTCAAAAGCCCTTCAGGGCTGCTGTGGGAATTAAATCAGTGCACATGAGGCAGTAGGCGTGGGGCCCGCCACACACTTAGTGCTCGGTCATGGGGCAGCTGTTAGTCTTGTAATTATGGGGGAGTACAACAGGGAACCTGACCCATTGCCATCGAGTCAATTCCGGCTCATAGCAGCCCTATAGGACAGAGGAGAACTGCCCCATGGGGTTTCCAGGGAGCGCCTGGTGGATCTGAACTGCCAACCTTTTGATTAACAGCCGAACTCTTAACCAGAACACCACCAAGGTTTCCACCACAGGGAACAGTGGGAAATAAAGTGTTGGGAGGACAGCACTGGGTCATGGAGGGCACCCCGAGAATCATGCGGATACCAAGTCACAGGAGACAGGAAACAAATGGTTCCCAGGAAAGTTGTGACATGATAAGCCCATGCTGGGGAGCCTGTTAAGCTGTGGCAGGCTGTGGGGGGAGACAGAGTAGTCATGCAGGCAAGAGAAGGAGGGCCTAGCTTCCTAGGGAAAGGAGGACACTTGAGAGCAGGTATGGAAAGAAAAGGATAAATCATAGTACACTACGAAAATACCTGGGGAGGGGGCACAATTGGCAAAAAAAAAAAAAAGCATACGATGTGTTATTTGTGTAAAAACACTACTACTGATGAGGATGATGATGGTACAGAATAAAGTCACATGTAACACACTGTCTGCACAGGAACGGGGCCAGAGGGACACATGGGAAGATGAAAACACCAATTTGTTAAGTGGTTGGGACACAGTGATTTTTTTTCTTCTTAAACCATGATCTTTTTTTTTTTTTTAATAACTTTTATTAAGCTTCAAGTGAACGTTTACAAATCCAATCAGTCTGTCACATATAAGTTTACATACATCTCACTCCCTATTCCCACTTGCTCTCCCCTTCTTGAGTCAGCCCTTTCAGTCTCTCCTTTCTTGACAATTTTGCCGGCTTCCCTCTCTCTCTATCCTCCCATCCCCCCTCCAGACAAGAGTTGCCAACACAATCTCAAGTGTCCACCTGATATAATTAGCTCACTCTTCATCAGCGTCACTCTCCCATCCGCTGACCAGTCCCTTTCATGTCTGATGAGTTGTCTTCGGGGATGGTTCCTGTCCTGTGCCAACAGAAGGTCTGGGGAGCATGGCCGCCGGGATTCCTCTAGTCTCAGTCAGACCATTTAGTTTGGTCTTTTTATGAGAATTTGGGGTCTGTATCCCACTGATCTCCTGCTCCCTCAGGGGTTCTCTGTTGTGCTCCTTGTCAGGGCAGTCATTGATTGTGGCCGGGCACCAACTAGTTCTTCTGGTCTCAGGATGGTGTAGGTCTCTGGTTCATGTGGCCCTTTCTGTCTCTTGGGCTCTTAGTTGTCGTCTGGCCTTGGTGTTCTTCATTTTCCTTTGCTCCAGGTGGGTTGAGACCCATTGATGCATCTTAGATGGCCGCTTGTTAGCATTTAAGACCCCAGACGCCACATTTCAAAGTGGGATGCAGAATGATTTAATAATAGAATTATTTTGCCAATTGACTTAGAAGTCCTGGCAAACCATGTTCCCCAGACCCCCGCGCTTGCTCCGCTGACCTTTGAAGCATTCATTTTATCCCGGAAACTTCTTTGCTTTTGGCCCAGTCCAATTGAGCTGACCTTCCATGTATTGAGTGTTGTCTTTCCCTTCACCTAAAGCAGTTCTTATCTACTGATTAATCAATAAAAAAACCCTCCCCCACCCTCCCTCCCTCCCCCCCTCGTAACCACAAAAGTATGTGTTCTTCTCAGGTTTACTATTTCTCAAGATCTTATAATAGTGGTCTTATACAATATTTGTCCTTTTGCCTCTGACTAATTTCGCTCAGCATAATGCCTTCCAGGTTCCTCCATGTTATGAAATGTTTCACAGATTCGTCACTGTTCTTTATCGATGCGTAGTATTCCATTGTGTGAATATACCACAATTTATTTACCCATTCATCCGTTGATGGACACCTAGGTTGCTTCCAGCTTTTTGCTATTGTAAACAGAGCTGCAATAAACATGGGTGTGCATATATCTGTTTGTATGAAGGCTCTTGTATCTCTAGGGTATATTCCCAGGAGTGGGATTTCTGGGTTGTATGGTAGTTCTATTTCTAACTGTTTAAGATAACGCCAGATAGATTTCCAAAGTGGTTGTACCATTTTACATTCCCACCAGCAATGTATAAGAGTTCCAATCTCTCCGCAGCCTCTCCAACATTTATTATTTTGTGTTTTTTGGATTAATGCCAGCCTAGTTGGTGTGAGATGGAATCTCATCGTAGTTTTAATTTGCATTTCTCTAATGGCTAATGATCGAGAGCATTTTCTCATGTATCTGTTGGCTGCCTGAATATCTTCTTTAGTGAAATGTGTGTTCATATCCTTTGCCCACTTCTTGATTGGGTTGTTTGTCTTTTTGTGGTTGAGTTTTGACAGAATCATGTAGATTTTAGAGATCAGGCGCTGGTCGGAGATGTCATAGCTGAAAATTCTTTCCCAGTCTGTAGGTGGTCTTTTTACTCTTTTGGTGAAGTCTTTAGATGAGCATAGGTGTTTGATTTTTAGGAGCTCCCAGTTATCTGGTTTCTCTTCATCATTTTTGGTAATGTTTTGTATTCTGTTTATGCCTTGTATTAGGGCTCCTAGGGTTGTCCCTATTTTTTCTTCCATGATCTTTAGCGTTTTAGTCTTTATGTTTAGGTCTTTGATCCACTTGGAGTTAGTTTTTGTGCATGGTGTAAGGTATGGGTCCTGTTTCATTTTTTTGCAAATGGATATCCAGTTATGCCAGCACCATTTGTTAAAAAGACTATCTTTTCCCCAATTAACTGACACTGGGCCTTTGTCAAATATCAGCTGCTCATACATGGATGGATTTATATCTGAGTTCTCAATTCTGTTCCATTGGTCTATGTGCCTGTTATTGTACCAGTACCAGGCTGTTTTGACTACTGTGGCTGTATAATAGGTTCTGAAATCAGGTAGAGTGAGGCCTCCCACTTTCTTCTTCTTTTTCAGTAATGCTTTGCTTATCCGGGGCTTCTTTCCCTTCCATATGAAATTGGTGATTTGTTTCTCTATCCCCTTAATATATGACATTGGAATTTGGATCGGAAGTGCGTTATATGTATAGATGGCTTTTGGTAGAATAGACATTTTTACTATGTTAAGTCTTCCTATCCATGAGCAAGGTATGTTTTTCCACTTAAGTATGTCCTTTTGAATTTCTTGTACTAGAGCTCTGTAGTTTTCTTTGTATAGGTCTTTTACATCCTTGGTAAGATTTATTCCTAAGTATTTTATCTTCTTGGGGGCTACTGTGAATGGTATTGATTTGGTTATTTCCTCTTCGGTGTTCTTTTTGTTGATGTAGAGGAATCCAAGTGATTTTTGTATGTTTATTTTATAACCTGAGACTCTGCCAAACTCTTCTATTAGTTTCAGTAGTTTTCTGGAGGATTCCTTAGGGTTTTCTGTGTATATAATCATGTCATCTGCAAATAGTGATAACTTTACTTCTTCCTTGCCAATCCAGATACCTTTCATTTCTTTGTCTAGCCTAATTGCCCTGGCGAGGACTTCCAGCACAATGTTGAATAAGAGCGGTGATAAAGGGCATCCTTGTCTGGTTCCCGTTCTCAAGGGAAATGCTTTCAGGTTCTCTCCATTTAGAGTGATGTTGGCTGTTGGCTTTGCATAGATGCCCTTTATTATGTTGAGGAATTTTCCTTCAATTCCTATTTTGGTAAGAGTTTTTATCATAAATGGGTGTTGGACTTTGTCAAATGCCTTTTCTGCATCAATTGATAAGATCATGTGGTTTTTGTCTTTTGTTTTATTTATGTGATGGATTACATTAATGGTTTTTCTGATATTAAACCAGCCTTGCATACCTGGTATAAATCCCACTTGATCAGGGTGAATTATTTTTTTGATGTGTTGTTGGATTCTATTGGCTAGAATTTTGTTGAGGATTTTTGCATCAATGTTCATGAGGGATATAGGTCTATAATTTTCTTTTTTTGTAATGTCTTTACCTGGTTTTGCTATCAGGGAGATGGTGGCTTCATAGAATGAGTTGGGTAGTATTCCGTCATTTTCTATGCTTTGGAATACCTTCAGAAGAAGTGGTGTTAACTCTTCTCTGAAAGTTTGGTAGAACTCTGCAGTGAAGCCGTCCGGGCCAGGGCTTTTTTTTGTTGGGAGTTTTTTGATTACTGTTTCAATCTCTTTTTTTGTTATGGGTCTATTCAGTTGTTCTACTTCTGAATGTGTTAGTTTAGGTAGGTAGTGTTTTTCCAGGAATTCATCCATTTCTTCTAGGTTTTCAAATTTGTTAGAGTACAATTTTTCATAATAATCTGAAATGATTCTTTTAATTTCATTTGGTTCCGTTGTGATGTGGTCCTTCTCGTTTCTTATTCGGGTTATTTGTTTCCTTTCCTGTATTTCTTTAGTCAGTCTAGCCAATGCTTTATCAATTTTGTTAATTTTTTCAAAGAACCAGCTTTTGGCTTTGTTAATTCTTTCAATTGTTTTTCTGTTCTCTAATTCATTTAGTTCAGCTCTAATTTTTATTATTTGTTTTCTTCTGGTGCCTGATGGATTCTTTTGTTGCTCACTTTCTATTTGTTCAAGTTGTAGGGACAGTTCTCTGATTTTGGCTCTTTCTTCTTTTTGTATGTGTGCATTTATCGATATAAATTGGCCTCTGAGCACTGCTTTTGCTGTGTCCCAGAGGTTTTGATAGGAAGTATTTTCATTCTCGTTGCTTTCTATGAATTTCCTTATTCCCTCCTTGATGTCTTCTATAACCCAGTCTTTTTTCAGGAGGGTATTGTTCATTTTCCAAGTATTTGATTTCTTTTCCCTAGTTTTCTGTTATTGATCTCTAGTTTTATTGCCTTGTGGTCTGAGAAGATGCTTTATAATATTTCGATGTTTTGGACTCTGCAAAGGTTTGTTTTATGACTTAATATGTGGTCTATTCTAGAGAATGTTCCATGTGAGCTAGAAAAAAAAGTATATTTTGCAGCAGTTGGGTGGAGAGTTCTGTATAAGTCAATGAGGTCAAGTTGGTTGATTGTTGTAATTAGATCTTCCGTGTCTCTATTGAGCTTCTTACTGGATGTCCTGTCCTTCTCCGAAAGTGGTGTGTTGAAGTCTCCTACTATAATTGTGGAGGTATCTATCTCACTTTTCAATTCTGTTAAAATTTGATTTATGTATCTTGCAGCCCTGTTATTGGGTGCATAAATATTTAATATGGTTATGTCTTCCTGATCAATTGTCCCTTTTATCATTATATAGTGTCCTTCTTTATTCTTTGTGGTGGATTTAAGTCTAAAGTCTATTTTGTCAGAAATTAATATTGCTACTCCTCTTCTTTTTTGCTTATTGTTTGCTTGATATACTTTTTTCCATCCTTTGAGTTTTAGTTTGTTTGTGTCTCTAAGTCTAAGGTGTGTCTCTTGTAGGCAGCATATAGATGGATCGTGTTTCTTTATCCAGTCTGTGACTCTCTGTCTCTTTATTGGTGCATTTAGTCCATTTACATTCAGTGTAATTATAGATAAATAAGTTTTTAGTGCTGTCATTTTGATGCCTTTTTATGTGTGTTGTTGACAATTTCATTTTTCCACATATTTTTTTGTGCTGAGGCGTTTTTCTTAGTAAATTGTGAGATCCTCATTTTCATAGTGTTTGACTTTATGTTAGTTGAGTCGTTACGTTTTTCTTGGGTTTTATCTTGAGTTATAGAGTTGTTATACCTTTTTGTGGTTACCTTATTATTTACCCCTATTTTTCTAAGTAAAAACCTAACTTGTATTGTTCTATATCGCCTTGTATCACTCTCCATATGGCAGTTCAATGCCTCCTGTATTTAGTCCCTCTTTTTGATTATTGTGATCTTTTACCTATTGACTTCCATGATTCCCTGTTATGTGTATTTTTTTTTTTAATTAATCTTAATTTGTTTGTTTTTGTGATTTCCCTATTTGAGTTGATATCAGGATGTTCTGTTTTGTGACCTTGTGTTGTGCTGATATCTGATATTATTGGTTCTCTGACCAAACAATATCCTTTAGTATTTCTTGTAGCTTTGGTTTGGTTTTTGCAAATTCTCTAAACTTGTGTTTGTCTGTAAATATCTTAATTTCGCCTTCATATTTCAGAGAGAGTTTTGCTGGATATATGATCCTTGGCTGGCAGTTTTTCTCCTTCAGTGTTCTGTATATGTCGTCCCATTCCCTTCTTGCCTGCATGGTTTCTGCTGAGTAGTCTGAACTTATTCTTATTGATTCTCCCTTGAAGGAAACCTTTCTTTTCTCCCTGGCTGCTTTTAAAATTTTCTGTTTATCTTTGGTTTTGGTGAGTTTGATGATAATATGTCTTGGTGTTTTTCTTTTTGGATCAATCTTAAATGGGGTTCGATGAGCGTCTTGGATAGATATCCTTTCGTCTTTCATGATGTCAGGGAAGTTTTCTGTCAGGAGTTCTTCAACTATTTTCTCTGTATTTTCTGTCCCCCCTCCCTGTTCTGGGACTCCAATCATCCGCAGGTTATCCTTCTTGATAGAGTCCCACATAATTCTTAGGGTTTCTTCATTTTTTTTAATTCTTTTATCTGGTTTTTTTTCAGCTATGTTGGTGTTGATTCCGTGGTCCTCCAGATGTCCCAGTCTGCATTCTAATTGCTCGAGTCTGCTCCTCTGACTTCCTATTGCGTTGTCTAATTCTGTAATTTTATTGTTAATCTTTTGGATTTCTACATGTTGTCTCTCTAAGGATTCTTGCAACTTATTAATTTTTCCACTATGTTCTTGAATAATCTTTTTGAGTTCTTCAACAGTTTTATCGGTGTGTTCCTTGGCTTTTTCTGCAGTTATCCTAATTTCATTTGTGATTATCTTTAAGCATTCTGTAAATTAGTTTTTTATATTCTGTATCTGATAATTCCAGGATTGTATCTTCATTTGGGAAAGGTTTTGATTCTTTTGTTTGGGGGGTTGGAGAAGCTGTCATGGTCTGCTTCTTTAAGTGGTTTGATATGGATTGTTGTCTCCGAGCCATCACTGGGAAACTAGTTTTTCCAGAAAATCCGCTAAAAATAAATGCAGTCAGACCCCTATCAGAGTTCTCCCTCTGGCTCAGGCTATTCGGATGTTAATGAAGCCGCCTGGGGAGGGTGGGGGAGGGAACAGAGAGATAGGAGAGTAGCACCTCAGAATATAGCCAGAGTTGCTTGTCTTGCTTGGAATGACTATTATATCTGAGATTCCCGCGGGCGCGTCGCCTATGTGTGCTGGCTGTGTGGAGATTGCCCCTGGGGGGTCTGGCCCGCTGGAGTCACGGTCAGATCCTCCGCTTCCAGCCCCTCGCCCAGCGTCAAGGCTCCCCTACTGGGACGGTGCACTCTCGACTCCAAAATCAGTCGCTGCCTCCCGGGGACTTCTCGTCCCTCCAGCCGCGTGGCCGTGCCGCCCCCGCAAACCAGGTGGGCCCCCTCCCGGGGTTAGTTCAGATGGGTAGAACAGCTCCCCGTGCTTGTGCCGTGACCGAGTGTCCCGGCTGGGACGCTGTTCTCCCCGCTCCAATACCAGTCGCTGTCTCCCAGGGACTTCTCCTATCGGCTGCGTCCCACGCCGCCCGCGCGACCCGGCTGGGCCCCTTCCCAGGGTTAGTTCAGGGGGGTGGAGCAGTTCTCTGTGTTTATGCCGTACCTGCGTCCAGTCCAAATCCTGGCAGGATGGTTCCCTGGCTGGGACGCTGCTCTCCCCGTTCCAAGACCAGTCACTGCCTCCCGGGGACTTCTCCTACCAGCTGCGTCCCACGCCGCCCGCGGAACCGGCTGGTCTCCCTCCTGGGGTTAGTTCAGCGGGGTGGAGCAGCTCTCTGTGCTTGTGCCGTACCTGACTGGTACGCTGGCTCTAGGCTCTGGAAACAATTGCTGCTTCCCCGTATTAGTTCGTTCTCCGTCTCTAAATCTGTGTTTGTTGTTCAGGGTTCGTAGATTGTTATATATGTGATCGATTCACTTGTTTTTCCGTGTCTTTGTTGTAAGAGGGATCCGAGGTAGCGTCTGCCTAGTCCGCCATCTTGGCTCCGCCCTTAAACTATGATCTTAATTGTTTTATAAAACATCCATGCAATAATACAAACTAGAAGGTTAAAAAAAACAAGCCAGGTTTGGTGACAAGTAAGCATAAGGATGATAATGGTAATCTAGTTCCACCTTGACATCGCCAACCTGGTCGTGACATGGCCAAAAACGCAGCTGGGCAAGGAGGCTGGTTTAAGGGATAGGCCACATTCCTGCTGACTGTGACTTGAGGGTAGAATACCCAGGTAAGGCTAAACATAATGGACCAGAGCACAAACACCTAGAGCTGAGAGTTGTCAGAGAGAGATGAAAGCGGACGACATAAACATGGACGAGAAGAAGAAATGAAAACGAGCAAGAGACTGAGGAGACACCCGGGTTGAGGATGAAGAGGCAGAAGTGGCACCCTGTCCTTGACGTAGAAGAAGTATGAGCACCAGACCAATTTCCCAAAAGCCTGAAGCACTCGGCACTGCCCTGGGCGCTGGTGCCAGGTGGGTGCTGCCCTTAGCGCACTCTCCATTCAGGGGAGAAAATGAAGACAGTGCTATAGCCAAGGCATGTCCGAAGACAAATGGGAGCACACGATTGGGAGCAAATACCTTGGCTTCAAGCTGCTGAGGAAGGGCAGGGACAATTGGGCTGTTTGCCAGGTGCACATGGGAAAAAGCCTCTCTAAGCAGGAAGCACAAAAATTGTTTTACTTTTTTTACCACAATAAACCCAGTATACATGAGATGTGACTATCCCATTTGTGGAATATGTAAGTGCGTATGTGGATCTCGCTTTGTTTGTATGGATCTTTTCTGTCTTGTTTCTTTTGCTCAATAACGTGAGACGCATCAGTGTTATTATGTGTAGCTGTAGTTCATTCACTGTCAATGCTATATATGATTTCATTGCATGACTATATCATAATGTATGTATCCATCCATTTTACAGTTGATGAACATTTGGGGTGCTTCCAGATTGAGGCTCTTACCAACCAAGTCACTATGGCCCTCCTTAGAGATTTACATGGGGCACATATAAAAGAGTATCTAGGACATACATCTAGGAGTAAAACCACTGGGCCAAAGGGTATGCACGTTGTCACCTTTACTAGAAAATGCCACACTGTTTTTCCAAAGTGGATATACCAATTTACAGTGGTAGATGACAGTTCTCTAGTCTTTTCCTTTTATGTTTATATACATGGCAGTTTTTTTTAAATGGAATCACACTGTATATATTATTTTATAACCTCCTCTTTGCACTTAATATGCTGAGGATATCTTTCCAAGTCATTAAATATCCTTTTCCAATATCTTTTTTTAATTGTGCTTTAGACGAAGGTTTACAGAACAAATTAGTTTCTCATTAAGCAATTCACAAGCACATTATTTTTGTGACATTGGTTGCCAACTCCACGATACGTCAACACTCTCCCTTTCTCGACCTTGGGTTCCCCATTACCAGCTTTCCTGTGCCCTCCTGCCTTCTTGTCCTTGCCCCTGGGCTGGTGTGCCCATTTAGTCTCCTTTTGTTTTTAGGCCTTAGTAATCTTTGGCTAAAGAGTGAACCTCAGGAGTGACTTCAGTACTGAGCTAAAAGGGTGTCCAGGTGCCAGACTCTCAGGGGCTATTATCTTTTTTAATAGCTACATAGCATTTCACTATGTAGATGTACCAGGATTTTTTAACTAATCTGTACCATTTCATGCTTATTTTTCTTTCCAATGTTTTGCTTTTATAGACAATGCTGGGATGAACACTCGTATACTTACACTCATGACTATTTTATTAGGACAATTTTTTAGCAGTAGAACTTGTGTTCTAAAAGGTTTGTACGTCTTTAAGTCTTCTGATCTTATGTCAAACAGTCCTCCAGAAATTCAAATGTATAATATAAACTGTTTTCCTCCATGGCTGCCAATAACCAAAACCAAACCCAGTGCTGTCCAGTCAATTCCGACTCATAGCGACCCTATAGAACAGAGTAGAACTGCCCCACAGAGTTTCCAAGGAGCGCCAGGTGGATTCGAACTGCTGACCCTTTGGTTAGCAGCCGTAGGACTTAACCACTATGCCACCAGGGTTTCCTGGTTGCCAATATTAAGCATAATCACATTAAAATATTCACACAGTCAATTTGGTAGGTTGTAAAACGGTATATTCTTATTTTCACTTACAGCCTGTTCAGAACTATGTCCTGCAGAAGTTCCCAAGGGCGCAATCAGTGGGCCCCAACCTTTCTCAGTCCCTATTTTATGTTTTGACAATGAGTTCAATGGCAGTTTATAGAGATGTGTGTGTTGAGAAGTGAGGGTGTTAGAGACGTGCCTATACATCACACCTTACCTTGCTCAGGAGGAAACGGTAGCTTTCCAGCATGCAATGCCAACTCTAAGGCAGAGTCCTCCTGAGTCACGAATGGCTCAAGATTCAGGGGAAGGGACATGATGTACTGCCCGATCTGAAACAAAAGAAAGTACTTTCAGCCTGACATTGACACACACAGATAGTTACTTCGTGCATCATGTGAAGGCAAATGGCCCAGGGACAAAATTGCTATACCTGGGGTAACCCCAGATCTGATCTTCCCATCTTTCCAGTATGTGGAAATACTGGTCATGGCAACACCTTAAAAAAAAAAAAAAAAATCAATGGATTCAGTCTTCTCATTAATTGCCCTAGTACTTTTGGAAAGCATTCAACACAATCTCTACCTCATGTGACGTAATGAATAGCGAAGTGCTTTGCAAAACGTGAAGCACTGTGTTTAAGTTATTAAAATCAGTGAAATGCCAACGGCAACAACTGCACTGCCAACCTAGAATTTAAATCCTGTCTTCTGAATTTGGATCTGGTTCTCACCCTTCCAAGGAGCCCTGGTAGAGCAGTGGTTAAGTACTCAGTTGCTAACTGAAAGGTCAGCATTAGAACCCACCAGCCGCTCCATGAGAGAAAGATGTGACAGCCTAGGAAAGCCTATAGGGCAGTTCTACCCTGTTCTAGAGGGTCACTATGAGCTGGGATTGACTCAGCGGCAGTGGGTTTGGTTTTGGTCTCTCTCTTCTAGGTGATTTAACCAGGGGAAGGAAGGAATTTTGTTTGGGAAAAAAAAAAGTCATTTATAATTATAAATTAATTTGAAGGGAAAACTATGTTGTTTTCATAATACAAACTCTAGAGAATAAAGATTGATGAAACCTTCTTGGTTGGTGGGGAATCAAACAAAGTAGAGTTAGAAGACATTTGACACGAACCTTCCAATTAATAGTGCTTTCACCATGCATTTGTCAGCTGTGATTTTCATCATGGGTATATTTTATACACCTGTTTTTTTTTTATTTCTAACACAACTCATAACTGTTTTGTGTTTTAAGGTATGTGGTTTATTTTAAAATAAGGCTTGGTTTTCAGGTTACAATATAAAAAGGTAGTCTTTGAGCCTGTTGTTGCTTTTTTTGCTACATATTCATTTCATTACATTCATCTCAAATTAGAGTTGAAGCTAATTCAAAGACAGCGAGCTATCGAAGTAACATCTTCTCAACCTGGCCTCATGCATCCCTAAATAGTGGCAGATGTTAGACCCAGATGTTGTTGTTAGTTGCCATCAAGTGAGCTCTGACTTACGGCAACTCCATGTACAACAGAATGAAACGTTACCCGGTCCTGCGCCATCTTCAAAATCATTGCTATACTCTAGTCCACTGTTGTGACTGCTGTGTATTTGGAGTGTCTTCCAACCTAGGGGGCCAATCTTCCAGCATTATATAGGACAGTATTCTTTTGTGACCCATAAGATATTCACTGGCTAATTCTTAGAAGTAGATCACTGTCTTAGGCTGGGTTCTCTAGAGAAGCATAACCAGTAGAGCAGAAAAATATATATACAGAGAGATTTATATCAAGGAAACAGCTCACACGGTTGTAGAGGCTGGAACATCCCAAGTCCGTGGATCAAAATAGGGGCTCCTCCCGATTCATGCAGCCAGAGGGACTGGCGAACCCAAGACTGGCAGGTCGGAGAACAGGGCTCTTGCTCACAGGCTGTGAAGATCAACAAATCCCAAGATCGGCGGGCAAGACCACAAGGCTTCTTCTGATTCACGTAACTTCAGGGGCTGGCGAACCCAAGATCAGCAGGTCGGAGAGCAGGGCTCTTGTCCACAGGCTGTGATCATCAGTGAATCCCCAGATCAGCAGGTAAGTTGCTAGCTCAAGTCCCAAGAACTGGAGGTCAGACAAACAGAAGCCAGCTGCAGTATCCAGAGCCGGCAAAAGCCAGAATGTCCACTTATATTTAGATGCAGGCCACACACACAGGAAACTCCATTTCAACTGATTGGCTACTCATGGCAGATCCTATCGTGGGGGTGATCACATATAAACACTGAAAATCATGGCCCAGCCAAGTTAACCATCACAATCACCAAGCCTTCTTCCTAGTCTGTCTTAGTCTGGAAGCTCCATTGAAGCTCCAGGTCCTCCATAGGTGACCCCGCTGGTATTTGCTGCTTCCAGCATCATAGCAACATATAAGCTACCACAGTATGGTGGTAGACCAAGATACAGGGGCCTATAAAAAGGAACAAAACTTCTGCCTACTGAGATACAGGCATGATCAGATGCCTGAAACAGCTCAACAGCCACTGCTGCCAACAAGAGCTGTCACCACTCTGTGCACCCAGCTAGATTCCACAATTTTTGCCTTTGTCCCCCCTTTTCAGAAGCTGAGGATGATGACACTTTCCCAAAGACGGCTTTATATATATGTTCATGGACAGGGTTCAGCTTTTACTGAAAAGTGCGTTCCTCTTACTAGAATGAACTTGAGCCAAAACTACAGAAGCTGTGTTTTCAATAGGGGAAATGTCCATCTTTCTCTGTACAGCCCATCAGGTTGGATTCATGGCTCCCTGGTGGTCAGCTCACTGATCTGCGTAGCCAGTTCACTCTCTGAGGCAAGTGCCCACTCTTTCACATTCCCTCACAAAGCCGCTGCCTTTCAAGCACAGCGACTTCAGGCCATGCCCAGAGTCTCTACGGCAAACGAACAGAACTGAAAAAAAGAACAGTGAGTGTGCTGAGCACACCCCAGCAATGCTGCGGGCCCAATCCAGATTTCTGGCCAGAATCCAATGAAAAACATCAGTTTTCATTGGCGTCTAACACTAACCTCGCCCTTGAGATCAATGTGACCAATCATGTGGAAAACAGCGTGTCAAGTGCATCCAAATTTCCCCTGGCTTTGAGAAGACTGGGATCCCTAACACCAAGTTCTTCTGTTCCTAACATGGTCCAACCATTTGCACCAATTTATAAGCTTAAGGACACACCTACTGTACTTCAGAACATTCAAGAGAAGCCTGCTTCTACGTCTTAGTCTCCTCATCTAACTTATAGAGCTGTTATGAAGTTTATTTTTCTGTGCAATTCTTACAGCAGTGCCAGGCATAGAAAAGGCATTGTGTTAGCTATAATTATTATTACTGAGTGTGAACTATAATTATTATTAATTACTGAAGCAAATGCCGTTTTGTTTTCTCATGCACTAGGCTTCCCAGCCCTGGTCATCCTGCTTGCTTCCCTCTGCACCAGCTCCATTCTGTCAAATTCCTCTTAAAAAGTGTGGTGTCCAGAAGTTAACACAGACCCCAAAATCTACCTAGCCCAGATGACCACAGGAGGATAACACCCTCTTTTCCAAACATATAACATGGTTTGGAGGTAGTAGGTCTAAACATTTTACGGTCCATCATGCTTACAAAAAATTAATAGTTGGTACTCTAAGAAGTAGTAAAAGAAATTAAATCAGCATTCTTTGTTTTCTTTCATTTATTTAGTACAACCTTTCAACCACACTAGGCGAGTAGTCATTTAAACCAGTTGCTGTTGATTCTGACTCATGATGACCCCATGTGTGTCAGAGCAGAACTGTTGCTCATTGGGTTTTGTTTTTTTTATATTTTGTTGTTGTTGAGAGTATATACCACAGAACATACACCAATTCAACAGTTTCTACATGTACACTGATTACATTCTCCAAGTTGTGCAACCATTCTCCTTCTCTGAGTTGTTCCTCCCACATTAACATAAGCTCACTGCCCCCTAAGATTCCCATCTAATCTTTCGAGTTGCCGTAGTCAATTTAATCCAATACAGAGAGCCCTTAAAAAAGCACAATGCTCAAGGCAGGCATTCTTTACTAGTTAAGGTAAATTATTATTTGGTTTTAAGAAGACCTCAGGGAAAATTTTTGGTTTAATGTTTAAAGATTATCCCAGGGTAACAGTTTCGGAGGTTCATCCAGTCTCCATGGCCCCAGAATGAGTGGATTCCATGAGAATTTGGAGTTCTGTTCTGCATTTTCCCCCTTTTGATCAGGATTCTTCTGTAGAATCTTTGATCAAAATGTTCAGTAATGGTAGCCAGGCACCATCCAGTTCTTCCGGTCTCATGAAAAAAGAGGCAGTTGTTCATGGAGACAATTAGCCACACATTCCATTTCATCCTTCTGTTCCTGATTCTCCTTCCTCCTCTGTTGCTTCAGGTGAATAGAGACGATAGGGTTTTCAATGGCTTATTTTTCAGAAATAGATCACCATTTACCTTACTAATAATAACCACTGTACATTTCAGCTCATAGAGAATAGAAAATTAATCATTTTCCTCCAGGCTAGGGGAAGAGAAGGATGCTAACTTCTAGGGCTGGAATTCCTCCATTTGAATTCTATTCAACAATCACTGCCTGAACATCTACTATGTGCAAACCTTGTGTATATTCCTGTATTTGGTACACCTTTCATCTGTAGCCATAGCCTTTGGGCTGAATCCATGGGCCCAGTTTTACTTGAAATAAAGCATTATCATTATTATATCTTGCATAAATGTTTTTCAAAGCATTCTCTCGTATTTCATCCCTTTATGATTCTCACGGTTCTGTGTGGATGAGGGTATTCATCAACAAACCAAAGTGTCATTTAGGTGCAAAATTTCAATAATCTCATTATCTCAAAATTCATTTAACTGGTCTTAGATTATGGGGTTGCTGTGGCTCCTGGACAGATTCTAGGGCTCTGGGTTTCACTCAGGAGTCTGATCCGTATTTATTTTTTGGAACTCAATATGGAAAGGGATGCTTGTCATCATCACACCTATGATATGTGCCTACTGTTCTCACATACTCAGTAATTGCTTCTTGATACCCTTTTTCCCTCAGCTTGGTGAGCCTGGCTCTGCCACTGTGTGACCCTAGCCAATTTACTTCCTCTGTCTCGGCCATGGTTTCATCATCTCTAAGACGAGGACTTACTTCAAAGGGCTGTGGCGAGGACGAGATGAGATACTGAGTGATATATATTGTGTAACACATATCTGGCCTCCTGACTAACAGAGCAACTACTGGGAAACTGTTTCTTCCGTGCCCCTCTCCCATCACCCTGAGCTTTGGTGCTCACTGTGAACCTGCCACGTGGCTCACAAAGTTGTTGAGATAAAAGTATGACATAGACCATGCGTTACCTATAGGCACCAATGTAAGCCTGGCACTGTCCTTGCACACGGCGGGTGTTCAATAAATGTTCCTTTCCTGAATTTAGGTCAGCAGCCCTCAAGTACAATGGTATCCATGACTTGTGAGGGTCACAGGAAGTAGTAAAGGGCTGAGGCCTGGAAACTCATCCTGGCTTTCCTGACTTCTCTACACTTCAGTTTCCTCAACTTTCAAATCAACTCAATGGCCTCTCAACTCTCATCCAGTAGTATCAAATTTAGATTGTAAGGCAAATTGTCTGGAGTCTAAAAATAAGATTATTGTCACTGGTTGTAGAAGGCTGACTCACATCTTAACAATTTCATTTGAACAGTATACTGGGTACCGCCCTGGAAAGCAGCAGGGTACTGATCATCACGATGGACGTGCCGTTGCTCGAAAAAGGACAGAGAATAGCAGGCCATCCTCCTCTCTGCTTGCCAGTGGGACTGCCTGCCACACGCTGCTTCTTCTTGTACAATGTTTGCTTTTCAAATGCCTTTATATCTACTACAGTAAAGTTACATCTTACTCAGTGGTCGGGCTCTTAGGTGAGAACATAACACAGAAAGCACCTATCTCAAAATTACCCTGGAAAATCCCAGATATCTCCCACAGTAGGGATTATATGTGGTTTGGGGTATACTACTCCTGTACAGTATTTCTTAAGCACTCTGACATTTCAGAGCAACTGGGGTGGAAGCTAGACCCACAGAAGGAATGAAAGGAAAGGCCATGTGCAGATGTCTGGGCAGTCAAAGTCCCTTATAAAGGGACTATCAAACCCCTAGGGGTGCATGGGCAAAAGCGAAAGGACTCCAAGTACCCTACAAGGTTCACCCTGTTCTTTTCATATTAAGGCTCCATAACTACAATTCTCACTAAGAGATTTGTTATGAAGCAATTCTACTCGGCACACATGGGGTCACCATAAGTAGAAATAAACTCAACCACAACTAACAACAACGGATACACATGAAAGCACTCAGCACAGGGCCCGGCACACAGTAAGTGCTCGCTAAAAGCTGGCTGAATTTGAATTCAGAATCACATACACACTGTTCTTACGAAAGGCCATCAAGAAGAGTCTGGCCACCTTCTTCCTGTCTTTCCAAGCCAGGATTTCCTATGGGACCCTGGCTCTCATGCCCTTAGGTAGTGGCCACATCTCATACTGGGAGAGATGTGGGGTGGGTGGCAATGTGTTAGGTTCTGAAACCGCCACGTGGCTCTGCTGCATTTCCTTGAAGGGCACCTAGGAAATGACAGCAGACTATCCGAAAGCAAAGGTCCAGCCACAGCACAGATGGGGTGATGGCTAGTTTACCTAGAAGAGCCAAAATTAAAAGATGGGGTGAGGTCTGAAACGCTATCGCCACCACAAAGAAACGCACAGAGAAGCTCTCTTACATTGCTGATGTACTCAAGAGGAGTGAGGCTGAAGGTGGGCAGGTCATCAGTCAGAGTCTCTCCAATCCCAGCCGTGTTCCAGCTCTAAGGAAGAAAGGAGAGGAAGCCATCAGTAAGCACAGCAACCGGGCAGCACAGACAGCGCCAAGCACTGTGCGAGCGGCTAAGAGGGAAAACACAGGAAGAGCACAGCCTTGCCCATGAGGTGTCTCCTTTGTTCAGAACTGGCCTTTGGAACCAACCCACTCAACAGGCCAGGGATTTCTCTTTCTTTTAAGTCATAAGTTTGAGGCCCACCAGAATCACCCTTCCTCTCTCTGTACTCCTGCAGATCCATAAAGTAGGAACGGATCCCTCTGATCCCTCTTAGAATGTGAAATGATGAGTTGGATAGCCCATGGACTGAGTTTCTCTACTGGGGGGTCGGGAGGGGTCAAGGTGATAGAAGTCACCAGTGCAGGCAGCCTCACTCACTCGTGGGTCTTCAGCACCCTGAGGAGAACAGGACTGCTATAGCCCTTTGCAGAGACCACGTATAAGTCCCATATCTTGAGAGGGACACTTAGGACGCCCCTTCTGACTACAGGAATATCCAAACCACATTCCCCTACATCACTTCACCCAAATTAAAGCTGCTGTTTATACTTCTATCTTCTGGGTCTATTTCTCAACCGATTTAGAACACCAAAGGTAAGAAGTGAGAAGTACCCTCCAAAGCCCACAGCCTCCCCTTTGTCCTCTTCAGGACCCCCAACCAGGGGCTCTCCAGCACCAGCATGTGCCTCAGTTGTCATTTAAAGTGGAAACATCTACAGGATCACGGTGTGAACCTTCTGGCATTCTGCATGAAGTGAGACAAAGTATTGGTACGCATGTGGCTGGCTGCAGACTTCACTCTGGCACGCCTATGCCCAGAAATCTAGTTTCTTAATTTCAACCTGAGTCACTCCAAAGCCAGCCTGGAAACAGGGCCCTTTCTGGCTGGACTCCTGCTGTGGCTCTGAGGTCACGTAGCTGCTCCCTGCAGCCAACTGATGTCTGATCTGGTCGCTCGATTCTTTAAGCAGCGTTCCGGAAATGTAATGGTTACATCTACCCCTGGGCTCCCATCCCAGGCAGAACCTCAGCAGTCCTCCTCATGCCCTGCAGCACCAACTCAACTCTGTCTGATTTTGTTTGCTCTGACAAGTTCTTTTCTTCCCCACCCCTTGCCCCGACCATTTTCTAGACTCTGTTCCTGCTTGAGGATTCTCTCTTGCTTCAAACTATCCTAACTTTTTCCCAGTTAAATCCACTGAGGATTAACACTCTAACCATCTACATATGGTGCCTTGTGCTAGGACACGAAGACAGGAAAGGACTGGTCTTCTTGTTCCAGGAGCCTCATCTGGGGAACCAAGACACCCCACATGCCCCCACCCTGTACACCCCCATGCCTCCCTCCTTATTCCTTCCTCCTCCACCACCATTGCATACATACATGCAGGCTTCCATTTCAAGAGTTTCTGATGTCACATGCAAGGTTTACACAGTAAGAGTTCAAAGGAGCAATTGCTTAGAGTGATTAGAGAAGGGGACAGCCACAGGACACACCAGGTGCAGAGAGGTAGACAGAGAAGGCTGGGAAGAGGTAGTGCATAGCTCTGAACACCACGCTAAGAAACGGCTTCATCTTCAACAAAAAAGTGCAGGGGGAGGGGAGAGAAAAAGAGCTGCGCGGGAAACCTATGGTTCCCAAGAGACACGAAAAACACACCAACCACTCACAACATGCAGAACTTTATGTGGATCCTGATGCAAACAGTTAAAATAAATTATGACATTGATAATTTGAACACTGGGTGGTGATATTAAGGAATTAGCTTTCATTTTCTTTCTTAGGGGTGATTGCGGCATTGTGATTTTCTTGTAGAGTCCTTGCATTTTAGATAAGGGGACAGATATTAAACACGGTGGCCAGGAGGTGCCAAGTGCTGAAACAGGGTGATGAGTACATGGGGTTCATTATACTCCTCTCTCTACTCCTGTATATGTGTGAAATTTTCCATAATAAACAGATTTCACAAACTGATTACCATGGCCCTGGGGAGTCCAGTAAGAATTTTGAATGGGGAGAGAGAAAGTCAGAGCAATGCTTTATGAATAAAAATCAACATGACAACCCTGAAGAGGACTAAGGGGTGGGGAGGGGGCAGATAAAAAGCTCGAGAAATAGTTCAGAGATGATAAGAGCCCAAAGTAGGACAGTGGCCATGGAAATAGATGGGAGGCATTTAAAAAGCAGGAACAACAAAGCCTGGTGGCTAACTGACAAAGAATTGGTCCCTGGGTGGCGCAAACGGTTTGCACTTTGCTACCAACTATGGTTGGCAGTTTGAACCCACCCAGTGGCACCACAGAAGAAAGACCTGGCAATCTGCTTCTGTAAAGACTACAGCCAAGAAAACCCTGTGGAGAGAAAAGCCTGTGGAGTGTAGTTCTACTCTGTAACACGTGGCATCACTGGGAGCTAGAACAGACTCACTGGCAATGGGTTTGGTTTTTGGGTTTAATTGGCAAAGAGGGGAGCAATGAGGGAGCAGAGATGATGATTAGGGAACAGAGTGGTGGGAGGCGCAATGGCTCCCATAAGACTGTGACCAATACCATGGGGCAGGAGAGAAGCAAGAAATGACCTGTGGGGCAAAGACGGGTGTCACCAGAATCCATCCAAGGCACGAGCACTGTGGCTGGAGGCCCTGGTAAAGCTTTCAGAGAGGAGGCAGGAGGAACAATGTCAGAAAATGATCAGGCGGAGGGAAAGATAAACAGCCAGAGTGAAAAAGAAGTTTGGAATAAGGGCAAGACAGGGCGAATGGGATTGAGGAGAGGCTTAAAAAGCAGGCCGACTTCACACGAACAGATATATGCACACCCATGTTTATTGCAGCTCTGTTTACAATAGCAAAAAGCTGGAAGCAACCAAGGTGTCCATCAACGGATGAATGGTTAAATAAATTGTGGTATATTCACACAATGGAATACTACGCATCGATAAAGAACAATGACGAATCTGTGAAACATTTCATAACATGGAGGAACCTGGAAGGCATTATGCTGAGTGAAATTAGTCAGAAGCAAAAGGACAAATATTGTATAAGACCACTATTATAGGATCTTGAGAAATAGCATAAACAGAAGAACATACTTTTGTGGTTACGAGTGGGGGAGGGAGGGAGAGTGGGAGAGGGTTATTTACTGATTAGTTAGAACTACTTTAGGTGAAGGGAAGGACAATACCCAATACACGGAAGGCCAGCTCAAGTGGACTGGACCAAAAGCAGAGAAGTTTCCGGGATAAACTGAATGCTTCAAAGGTCAGCAGAGCA
Source organism: Loxodonta africana (assembly GCF_030014295.1). Taxonomy (NCBI): domain Eukaryota; kingdom Metazoa; phylum Chordata; class Mammalia; order Proboscidea; family Elephantidae; genus Loxodonta; species Loxodonta africana. The sequence goes on from NC_087353.1 coordinate 79,784,765, forward strand.
AGGGCGGGGGTTTGGGGACTATGGCTTAAGGGGACTTCTAAGTCAATTGCCAAAATAATTCTATTATGAAAACATTCTGCATCCCACTTTGAAATGTGGCGTCTGGGGTCTTAAATGCTAACAAGCAGCCATCTAAGATGCATCAATTGGTCTCAACCCACCTGGATCAAAGGAGAATGAAGAACACCAAGGTCACACAATAACTATGAGCCCAAGAGACAGAAAGGGCCACATGAACCAGAGACTTACATCGTCCTCAGACCAGAAGAACTAGATGGTGCCCGGCCACAACTGATGACTGCCCTGACAGGGAGCACAACGGAGAACCCCTGAGGGAGCAGGAGATCAGTGGGATGCAGACCCCAAATTCTCATAAAAAGACCAGACTTAATGGTCTGACTGAGACTAGAGGAATCCCAGGGGTCATGGTCCCCAAACCTTCTGTTGGCCCAGGACAGGAACCATTCCCGAAAACAACTCATCAGACATGGAAGGGACTGGACAATGGGTTGGAGAGAGATGCTGATGAAGAGTGAGCTACTTTTATCAGGTAGACACTTGAGACTGTGTTGGCATCTCCTGTCTAGAGGGGAGTTAGGAGGGTAGAGAGGGTTAGAAACTGGCAAAATTGTCACAAAAGGAGAGACTGGAAGGGCTGACTCATTAGGGGGAGATTAAGTGGGAGTATGGAGTAAGGTGTATATAAGCTTATATGTGACAGACTGACTTGATTTGTAAACGTTCACTTAAAGCTCAATAAAAATTATTTAAAAAAAAAAAAAAAAAAAGCAGGCCGAGAAGGTGGACTTGGAGAGGGCAGTAGGGAAAAACTGTAGATTATTTTTCAGTCATTCTAAATTTACTCAAAATTTTCTTCAAATGGGCTTTTCTCTTCATCTGTCACCAGGTTAATCCAGGTAGACCTCAGTAATCTGTTCTGAAATTGAATATTGTGCTGGTCTATATTCTCGTCATATAAAAGGGCAGTACAGTTTACCGGCAAACATAAAAACAAACATTGAATGACCAAGGTTTAATTTTAAAATCCTCACAGCCAAAGCGTTTGCCTTTGTACTGTGAGCTTCTATGCTGGCACTCTGGGGGAAGTCCTCCTAATCTCCAGAGCTGCCTGTGTCCCTTCCCAGCGGCCTCGCCGTGTTGTGGTGAGGCTGGAATGAGAGGGCGAGATCCAGCAACCCAGACCTGGATCACAATAATGAACTCTGGAATGCAGAAATGGAGGCAAAAGGGCAGGTTGGTAGGCACTAAGCCTGTTTAGATGTAGAAGCAAGGCTACACAACTGGGAGGATTAAGGTCTCACAAACAGAAGGTCAATATTTTAAGCTTTAATAAAATAAAAATCGTAAAAACAACTGAATCTGGAGGTGGGGTGGAGGGAAGATGAGAGAGATAAGGAATGCTGATCTCTCACCTTTCAGGGAAGGTCAATCAATACCAGTATGTCTGAGACGGAAACATGGTTAACACAGAGCCATGACTCTACTCTCCTAATAGCTTTCATAATCATTTTTCTTAACCTTGGAGGCATCTTTTGGGAACTAATATCTTCCGTGGTGAAGTAACAATTACCTCAAGTTCAACAATTCCTTTGGCTTCATTTTTGTTTCTCTCTTTTCTAGTTAAATTCAAATAAAATTATATAATATACATTTTGTTTTAAAAAAAAAAAAATCCATCTATCTTCCTATCTTCTATGCCCATCCAACCTTCAAATGTGTGTGGGTGGCCATGAAGAGGCATCCTGAGTAATGGACACCAAATGTTTACATTGATTATTTCTAGATGGTGAGATTTTGGAGGGATTTATTGCTTCTTTCATTGCTTGAATTTCTGAAAATGAATATATGTAATTTTTATTAGAAAAATAAGAGGCCATTCCTTTTAAAAAAGGAGAATCACAGGAAGGAAGAAAATTGCTGTTTATGAAGCACTCTGGCAGGTGCTGTGCTCAATTCTATCATGTGCAGTAGCTCATTTAATCCTTGTAAATCTGTATGGTGAGGATGACTGCATCCCCATTTTAAAGATGAGGAGGTGGAGGGTCACAGAGGAATCAGTAAGCTCAGTCATGGGATCCAATGAGACAACAAACAGACATGCCAGTGCAGTGCCCATGGACCTCAGCATAGCTGTTGGCCATGGACACAGCTTCTGTACACTGTGTAGCAGCAGTGGCTCCTCCAGTTTTCCCTCCCTCGAGGTTAGAAATGAAAAACCTGGTTGCAGCAGATCTCATTGGATTTTGCACAGAAAGATCATGAAGAGTAAGAATCACAGAATTTCGGGGTAGAAAGAACCTCACAAATCATGTGGTTCAGCCACCTCATTTTATGGATGGAGATTCTGAGACCCAGAGGAGGGATGAGACTTGACCAAGGCCATACAGGGAACGAGTGACTGGTCCTTGACTCCCGGCCTAGTATGTTTTCCAGAGGCAGCAGAAAGCAAAGAACGTGTAATTACGTTATACGAGTGCTTGTTGCCTCCCTTCACCTGGCTCCTGCAAAGATCTCTTGGTTATTAAAGACCCATAACTGGATCTTTCCCAAAGACTGTCTTCAAAAGAAGTCAAATCAAGATGGACTTAAAGGGAAGACACAGGAGCCAAAGAGAAAGGGTCTATCCCAGTGATCCAACAGGAAAGTGATCAGGTCTGGATGAGGGATCAGGTCTAGAGTAGAGAAAATATAACTGAGAGACAAGACAACCAGGAAAGAGAAGGGAAGAAGGTGCAGGGTGAAGCAGATGAGACTACGCTAACCCCACTGCCCTCTAGTCGATTCCAACTCATAGCAACCCTATAGGACAGTGCAGAACTGCCCCAGAGGGTTTTCAAGGAGCGCCTGGTGGATTCAAACTGCAACCTTTTGGTTAGCAGCCATGGCTCTTAACCACTATGCTACCAGGGTTTCCTGAGACTACTCTAGGAATATCCAAATAGAAACGGTGTCCAGGAAAGAAAGTGGCAGAACTCTTCAAAATCCCCTCACTAATACAAGATCAAATCTGTGACGGCACACTCCTGGGTAAAGTTCCAGAACCAATTCTCCAACAATGTTGGTGGCACGAAAACAATTCAATTTCAACAGACAATTAGCTCCTCAGCCTTGGCTTAACCTATTCTGCAGCACATAACCTCCCTTACCTCTCCCTGAGAAGGCATAGCTACGCTGCTTCAAGCGGAAAAAAGCTAATCAAGTAATATGAATAATCCCAAGAGACCATGTGTAAACAAAGCAGCAGAGTAACTACAAGTGAGATACGAAATGCATGCTGAGCAATGAGTTAAAAGGGAAATGTGACTCTTTAATGTGGCACTTTTAGCCTAGGAGAGCCAGTATGGGCCCCTCCTAACACTCTAGGGGCAGGGGCTAACCCTGTGTTCCAACTTGCTTGCAAGGACCTCGGGGCAAAACCACTGCAGGCAGTGGGAAACTCACATCCATCTTGGAAACAAGTAACAGCTGTTGTTTGATACGCAGGAAAACAGAATCGAAGGCCAACTGGTGGGCCTGCTGGTTAAGCCGAGTGAGGGCTGCTCGAGACGCAGACAGCAGGTTATGATTACTGGACCCTTTTTCCTGAAAAAGAAAATGCAAAAGGCAGTTTACTAGGCCCTGAATCCAATCAAAGTAGTAGCTAGTTAAATATTTTTGAAAAACCATTGAGAGAAAAATGCAGAACACAATTTGAAATTCTCCTTGAATTCAGATTTTCTGGCTCCATGGAGGCTGAATGAACCCCTGAAACTATTGGCATGAGATAATCTTTAAACCTTAAACCAAAAATATCCTGAGGTTTTCTTAAAACCAAACAATACTTTCGCTTAACTAGAAAAGAAGGTCTGCCCTGAGTATTATGCTCTTTTATGATCTATCTATATGGGATCGAATTGATGACAGCAACTTGAAATATTAGCTAGGAACCTCAGGGGACAGTGAGTTTACGTTAATAGGGAGGAACAACTCAGAAAGGGAGGGTGAGAATGGTTGCACAACTTGAAGAATGTAATCAATGTCACTGAACTGTACACGCAGAAACTGTAGAATTGGTACATGGTTTACTGTATATATTCTCAACAATAACCAAAAAATTATTTAAAAAAAAAAAAAGTGAAGAGGAGCTCTATACAATAGTGGTTCCCAAACCTGGCTGTGCCTCAGAATCCCCTGGAAAATATGCCGAAATTCAGCTTCATGAGTTCCACCCCAGAATCCACTAGGTTGGAGCCCAGGAACTTGTATTTTTAATTCACCTTCCCTGGTGTTTCTGATGCCTTTGGGCTGACATGGGCTCATGGGTTGGCAGTCTGGAGAAATTACTACAAATAACCTATGATGGCCTCTTGGGGATAGAAGAGGAGGTGGGAAAAGATGAGAAGCTTCCCATATAAACAAGAGTGATCTTCAGAGCCCTGATACCCAGGGAGGTCAGGTCAATTATTCGCAGCCTAAAGCCAGAATACGAACAACCTGTGGTAGTCCCAGGGAATTCCAATCAGCCTGAGAAAATACAGAGATGGAAAGTGTAACCTTAGTTTTGCCATTATAAATGAACCAATTGCAAAAAAACAGACATAAATCAGATTAGCAATAAAGATAGAGTCGCTTTAACCTAATCGCAGAAGCATGGATGAATGAACTTACAGAACTGCTTTAAAAGTGTGTTTGTCAAGCTCAAATGCAGCCAGCTGGGGGCCAAGGCGCAGAGGCATGGAGAAGACCCGGCAAGAGCAAGGCTGAAGCCCCGGACGTGCACAGAGGTACACTTGCAGGCCTGTACAGACAATCTTAGACTGCATTCGATGCCACGGGGATGGCAGTGTCTCCTTTGACTAAGTGTCACCCACAGAGTGAGGCTGAAACCAGATCGGGAAGGCAGGCAGGGGAACAGTTCTGAAAAGGATGCCTAGGGCCCCCACATAACCCTGGGGCCATTCATAAAAAGCTGTGCGGCTCCGTTCCATTTGGTGGGAGGTTCTCTTGTCCCTGGACCCAAAGGGGTCCAAAGCTCAAAATCAAGTGCAGCTTTATGGTAGATGAACTAAGAGTTTGAACCAAAGAAATGGCTAAGGCAGAACACTTATCCCCACATCCTCATGTTACCATATGGGGGAATGTGCACTAGAGCAGTGCCCCCGGCTGAGCCGTGTCCCTGGCTGAGCAGTGCCCTGGGCTGAGCAATGCTCCGGGCCTCTCTCCACCCCTCGCGCCTCCTCTAGGGAAGAGGGATGACTTCTCTGGCTGCTGAGTTGGGGTCCTCCTTTATGGGTTTTGATCCCCTCTTTGCCCTCAGTAGAATGGGACTGTACCTGCATGGGGGCAGAGGCTGTCCAGGTCTGCCTGTCCCATTGACCAGCTGAACTCAAGTGAAGTACAGCAAGCCCATTTGGCTGCCAATCTAAAGCCACATTCACCAACCTAGCTTTTATCAGTCACAAAGCTCCATCTCCCCGGCTCCTACCTCTATATCTCAATTGTTTTCAACTCAATTTTGTCTACTAGCTCCTTAAAACCCCAACATAAAGGAGAAACAGAAGGGGCAGCAGGGCACACCAGAACCTGAAAGCCTGGACCAGGGACAAGGGAAAAGCTTTCATTAGCAAGAGTGCCATCAGTCTGGTCTCATACCTTGAGGGTATAAAGTATTTCCATCAAACTGGCATATTCAGCAGGGTTATCTTTCTGAAGGTAATTATATTCTTGCCACGGATTCTTGGCAGTGCTCTTCTTGTCTGTCAAGATGCTATCCTGAAAGCCGGTCAGGCTCCGAGGGCAGTATGAGTCAGAGAGATACTTCCCAGCTATGGACAAAATCCTGCAAACGAAAGTGCTGACCATTATGCCCCCTAGCCACTGGTATACGGCTTTCTTCTGAGAGCATTCAGATTGCTCCTCATACGAAATCCCAGGATATCCTCATGAGACAGATTGAGTTAAAACCCGTTTTATTAGGGAATGCAGATGTCATTGTTTTCCTAAATGAGCTGGACCGCAGGTGCACAGGGTCCCAGGGAGTTTTATTTCCTATTTCACATTCACCCCACTAGAATACCCCATCTTCCTAACATGGACACACAACCTACACAAGGGCAGTCCTCAGTTAACTACAAGCTCGACTGCTGTGCACTTTCTATGGAGGCCTTTTTCTGATGTATGAGCATCACCGATTGGACGGGCAAGTACTGTGGTGAGCCGCCAGCGTTCCTCGCGGGGCAGCAAGACCCCGGACCCCCGGAGGACGGTGAATGGCTGCTCACTGCATGCCCTTCACCCACAGGCCTCACCCAATCCCATGCCCTGGGCCTGCATGGTGTTGGCTTCCTGGCACTGTAAAGTTCACTCTTGTGGTTCAGGTGCTACAGAGAGGTCTACTGAGAGAAGCTGAGCTTTCTAACCTCTTTGAGTGAGAAAAAACCCTAGAGGGGGATCTATATAGTAATCAACCTGGTGCAGGCCGGCCTGCCTTCCCCCGGCTCCAAGAGCGGTGACCTTCCCCTTTCTTTTTCCTTAACCCTATTTTACCATTCATTCTCCACATTTAACTGTGTGTGTGATTAATTTTTCCCAAATGTGACTCGTGTCCTGACCCCTCCTTAACCATAATTTCCTAGGAAAAAGTTGTGTTGGACACAGCAGTTTTGAGGTTGCACTTGCTTCTTTGGAGTTTGTCAAGGAGTGTGTGTGCTTGGCAAACGAATCCTGGGGGGACAGGGCTTCCTCACGGGCCACTGCTGACACGTAGCCACCTGCCTCTGCCATTAAGGTCAAATTACAGTTTTTCCTGTTGTTTAAGCCGCCAGGGAGTTTTGGTTGGGTCTTTTGTCTGTCCAGTTGGGGCCATCACTGCCACAGCTTTATTTCAAGGTGTCACTGCTGCTTGTCTGTACTTATGGTAGCCTTGCAACTGGTCTCCCTTCCTCCGGTCCTTCCACAGCCCACTTAGTCTGCCCTCCAGAGGATTAATAGAATGATCTTTCCAAAAGGCAAATTTTTCTTTTTCCCCCAATGATTCTTCAGTACGCCCAGGATAAAACTAAAAACATGTAGGCATGGCACTCAGGGCCCTCCACTTCATGTCCTTCAAACACTACCTCCTACTCCTGCCAAACTGCCCGCCACCCCTACACACATGCCTGCCACGCTGGCATGCTGTGCTCACACTGCTCCCTCTCTCTGAGATGCTCCCCCTTCCTTCGTGCACCAGGAAGCTCTTACTTCTTCAAGGACTGGGCCCAGGGGCTTATCCTCTGTGAGGTCTTTTCTAATGTCTCCCACTAGGCTCTCAGTCCTCTGCTCCCATGAGCCTCTCACCTCTGTTATGACATTTATCACATGTTATCTCAATAGTGCCTTTGGCTGCTAACCAAAGATTGGAGGTTCAAGTCCATCCAGAGGTGTCTTGGAAGAAAGGCCTGGCAATCTGCTTCTGAAAAATCAGCCATTGAAAACTCAGGGGAGCACAGTTTTATTCTGACATATATGACATACCAAATCAATTCCACGGCAACCGGTGTGTGAAATGCTGAAGACAAAATCCACATGTTCTTCATCTCTGAATTCCCAGCCCCTGGCACAGTGCCTGGAGTGCTGGTGGCACAGTGGTTAAGAGCTACAGCTGCTAACCAAAAGTTCGGTAGTTGAAATCCACCAACCACTCCTTGAAAACCCTATGGGTGGTCCTACTCTGTCCTATAGGGTCACTATGAGTCAGAATCGACTCGACGGCAACAACTATAGGGTCACTATGAGTCGGAATCAACTTGATGGTTTTAGCACAATGCCTGGCACATGGCAGGTGCTCGACAACTGTTTATAGAATGAGAGGCGGCCCTGAGTGTGGTAACTGGAAAGCTGAGAGCTGAGCTGAGCTTTTGTCTCTGCCCTCTGGAAGTCAGCTCTCCTTTGCGGGGTTACTGTAATATGTGTTCCAGGCTCAGTCAGCTGGGGGCAAACTGACCTCACAGCATCAGCCTGACATCCGAGTAGAGGAAAAGTAGATACATCGAGAATGCTTTAAGTATTAAAGATCATACTTTAACACATCAGGTTAATACAGCCCCAATCCTAAGGAACTAAGGACATCTTTTTCTTATCCACCTCTTCATTCACACAGACACCGATAGATTATTCAATCCTTAGCATCTGATTTCCTTCTATGTGTATTTATTAGTATTGTGAACTAAACCTTACCCAAGAAATAAACACTTTTATTTCTTTATTGCTCAGAGAAACATTTTCTCATGATAAAGGGCTCTCAGCTAGGTCTTGGGGCTATCAGATGGTTAAACACAGTCCCTGCACTCAATAAGCTCAGGGGTTAACAGGGAAGCCCCATGTGTGAGCACAGAAATTATAGGGCAAATATGCTCACTGTTGTGCCAGGAGAATTCGGTTAAGTGTGTACAGAGGAGGGAGTGACTACCATTTCAATTCCATTTCCTTAATTCAGTGTCTTTTTCATAAAAAGTTGTGACCCACTCCTCAGCCACGGGCACTTGTAAGTATATATCCAATTCCTAAACCTGACTGTCCCATTGGCTTATCCCACTAAGATCTTATCCTGGGGAAAATACCACCGTTCCAAAAATAAGCAGGCGACACCATGAAAGGACAGAAGAGACATAGCAATCTCCCTATATCTCATCCAAGAGAAATCCCTCAAGTGACACCCAACTCAGCCCATAAGTTACAAAATGATCCCATCTGCAAGGAGGTCATGTTCAGAGCCTGAAAGCCAACAACACTCTTGTCACTAAAGCACAGTCTGGAGCGTTTCAAGCTGCTGCCTCTGCCACCCGTGGGAGCGGGCCTTGGTAAGAGTCTGGGTTCTGCAGGTGAGATTGGTCATGAGATAAGATAAGCTTTACAGGCCCTGCCACACACCGTGTGGCCTCCCTGATGGGAACACAGATGGTGACTGTGGCTCTTTACTTGCTCTAGGCTCACTGCTTCCAGGATGAGGTCACCTCTTAAAGAGGCTCCCGTAGATATGCCCGGTCTGGTATCTTGCACCACAGCTTGGGCCCGGCCATCAACCTCTCTGGGCTGCAAAATGCAGCTCGAGAGGCTCCCCATGCACCCTCCTAACCAGGTCTTTCCTTACCCTTTAGGACATACTACCTGCCTTCATTAAAAGGTCAAGGAAAATCTGTACGCCCTGATATGGAAAGATGTCTGAAATATGGTGAAAGTATAAGTAAAAAGGCAAGCTTCAGAATAGTAATGTATTATTGTTTTTAAACGTGGAAGTATAAAAGTCCAAGTCTGAATGGGGCCATCTCAGAGCAATGTAAAGGCCCTGGCAAGACAGGCCCTGGCAGGTATCAGAATAGAGAAAGGGGGTAGAATGGACTTTTCCTATGGCAGACTCCAGAAATTCTCCTCTGACACACACTCCCTTTGGCAGCACAGAATTCTGCTCCAGAACCCAAAAGGCAGGTTGGCTGAGTTAGTCCCGATTCTGTAGGCTGGCCCAGGGGACTTAACTACCACTTGTAACATTGGTTTCTATGGGGAAATTTATTCTTAGTCCCAACAGCTAACTTACAAATAAGCCACCAGAACCCAGCCCATTCATAATTTGGAGACAGCATGTACCGTTTCCTTGGTTAGGCTGAAACCTCCATATCTAATCAAAATTACGTGTGACCACTGCCAAGTCGAATGGAGCCTTGCCCTTTTTGGTGCTCAATAAATGTTTAATGATGACAATCATGACAACTTGTATCTAGGTACAGACTGTCCTCAGGCCCCGTGGCTGTCAGGTTTGACCATATGCCGTCTGTGATGTATACTGTATCAAGTTCCTCCCCAGCTAAGAACCTTGGGGACACCATGACAGCCCTTTCTCCTACCTGTTTGCTAGCTGCTGCTCGAAGTCCCCACACTGACGCAAGAGCTCTCCACAGGTGGCTATTATCCTAAATAAAACAAAAAAAGCACTTCAAACCGAAGTATCTGGAATGCCAACATTTACAGGACATTGTCTTGTTCATAAAGATTACAACTATTCACTCCTTTTTGGCGGTGCTGGTTTCTGGGAACGCAGTTAACCATTTGATGGCCTGCCTGAGAAGTTCCATTCATTAGTAATTAATGTCCTAAGTAAATGCTAGTCCCTTCTAACATCCTCTAGGTCCCAGGTTTCTCTGGGATGAATCATAACTCTATCCGTGCGATCTCAAAAAATTGCACATTTCCAAAATGCTGAGGTACTTCTGGGCTTTATCCTTGAGAAAATGGGTTGTAAATCCTCGGTATCTAAAAATTTAATAATAAAAATTTATTATTTAATAAGTTAGATGCCTGTTATTTGCAAGGCATAAATGAGAAAACTTTTGATACAAGAAGTATTTCTCTCTGATCCCATGAAAGGCAGATGAAAATTAATCCATTGTTGCTCAGAGACAAGCCTGAATGACCATCATATCTGTATTTAATACCCTTTGATTTTTAAGTAATTTTATGCCTAGTCTCAAACTCCAGCTACTGAGTCCTTCAACACCAAACTCATAATGTCAGGACAAATCCAGGGATTAAAAACATCTTAAATCTAGTTAACTTTTAACTTTCTCTAAAACCACCTATCATCACCAAGGTATCTAGGCATTCCATCATAAGAAAGGTTTATGAGAAAGTAAAATATTCCACTCTCTTCAGGTTCAACAGAACAACCTTGTACATAATATTTTCCTATATACCAACGCACCGCAGATGAAAAGGGATATAGTTAACATCTAGAACATAAAATTTCATCAAAAAATAATAATAACAGAAGTCTGCAACAACAATCAAAAATTACATGTGTGGTCACAGACGTATGTATGCATGCACATACGTATATAAGTAGGTATATATGTGTATGTATGTGTGCATATATTGATGTATTTACATGTATATTTATATACATTTATGTGTATACATGCATATATACATATATATACACATATATATATATATAAAAAACCAAAAACCCAGTGCCATCGAGTCGATTCCGACTCACAGCGACCCTATAGGACAGAGTAGAACTGCCCCATACAGCTTCCAAGGAGCGCCTGGCAGATTCGAACATCCAGCCCTTTGGTTAGCAGCCTCAGCACTTAACAGCTACACCACCAGGGTTTCCATATATATATATATACACATATATATGTATGTATGTGTATTATGTATGTATGTATGTATATATGTGTATATGTGTGTGTGTATATATATATAAAATAAAGTACAGAGGGGGCACAGTTATGGATACTTCTGAGACATAACCAAATACCTTACAAGATTGGTTTTCTGCGTTTGAAGGCTTAGGACCATAATCTCATGGGGCAATTCAATCAATTAGTGTAATGTAGTTCACAAAGTTTATGTTCTACATCCTAGTTTGGTGAGTAGTGTCTAGGATCTTAAAATCTTGTGAGTGGCCATGTAAAATACAACAATTAGTCTCTACTCGTCTAGAGCAAAAGAGAAAGAAGGAAACCAAAGAATCAGAGAAGAAATAAGTCTACAGGGCTAACAGTCTACAGGAACCACAGAATCATCTACCCTGAGACCAGAAGAACTAGATGGTGCCCAGCTCCCACTACCAACTGTTCTAATCAGGGCCACAATACATGCATCCTGATAGAATGGGAGAAAAATGTGGAACAGAACTCAAATTCTTAAAAAGTCCAGACTAATTGGACCAGTTGAGGCTAGAGGACTTGCCCTGAGACATTCTTTAAACCTTAAATCAAAACTATCCCTTGAGGTCACCTTTTAGCTAAATAACAGACTGACTGATAAAATAAAGCATATCGCCTGTGAGTGCTGCACTCCTTTAACAAATCATCTATATGAGACCAAATGGACAATAATTACTCTAAAGCAAAGATGAGAAGGTAAGGGGCAGGGAAACTAGATTACCGGAAATGGAGCAACCAGAATGGAAATAATGAGAATGCTGACACATTGTGAAAAATGTAACCAATGTCACTGAAGACCAAAATCAAACCAAATCCAGTGCTGTTGAGTTGATTTTGACTCACAGCAACCCTATAGGACAGAGTAGAACTGCCCCAGAGAGTTTCCAAGGACTGCCTGGCGGATTTGAACTGCTGACCCTTTGGTTAGCAGCCTTAGCACTTAACCACTGTGCCACCAGGGTTTCCTGAACAACTTTTCAGGGTCCCTGAACAACTGTTAAATGGATACCTAATTTGCTTTGTAAACTTTCACTTTAAACACAATAAAATACTATTTTTAAAAAGTCCAGGCTAATTGGACTAAAGAAGAGATAATCCAAAATGATCCTGGGAGGTTCTGGATCTGCCCTGACTAAAGACGATCTTCAGAGGGTCTGGATCTGCTCCGGCATGGGCCACCATGTTTAGACCTAACGTTTCACGGGTACCCGCACATGTCACCTAGGCCCGGGGTCAGGCAAGAAAGAAAGTGGGTGAAGCAGGAGCAGCTGCTCTCTTTAGAATGTACATCCACATAGAAAATTACTAGTGGTATTAAGGAAAAAAAATTTCTAGACTGTTTTTTCATTTCAGCCTAATAGAATAGTAAGGTCCCCTCGGTAGTGCAAGTGGTTTGCACTTGACTACTAACCTAAAGGTTGACAGTTTGAACCCAGTGGTGCCATGAAAAAAAGAAAGGCCTGGCAATCTGCTTGCATAAAGATTACAGCCAAGAAAACCCTAAGGAGCGGTTGTACTCTGTAATATGCATGGGGTTGCCATGAGTCGAACTGGACTCAGTGGCAACAGGTTGGGTTTTTGGTTTAATAGTATACTTGTTAGGCCACTTGGGAGCTGGCAGAACCATAGTACAGCAGAGAACACATGCCCAGTCCAAAGGAACCTCAGCTACCCGTGGATTACAGCCTTGTGCGAATGCAGGCCTAGTGTTGCCAGAACTTCCAGTTTTTTTAGTTGATGTTAGAAACTTGGATTTTCATGTTAAATTAAGTCTGGTTTTTAAATGTTGGCAACTAATGCACACAAAACATGTCCAAAGGTCAGATCCATCTACAGGCAGTCTCCACTCCCCAGCTGGATGTATCTAGGCCCAAATCTTCTCAGACCACTGCCAATGACACTCCCTCTGGGCACTGGGGTTGGGGCAACCTATATGCCCACAGGTTACACTGGCTACTTCCGAGTCTGGCCATCAACAGGCAGCTGGTACGGTCAACATTTTCATTGCCCTTTGAAGGCCATCTAAGGTAGCTTACCATTTAGTACTACGGTTCTTAAACCCAGAAACAGGATCCAATCAGCTGTGCGTTCTCTAAAAGGTAAGCTCTACGTCATTTTAGGTCTGTAAAAACCATGAGGCTGAGGGGAAAAAAAATCTCAAACCAAATATAAAACATTTAAGTCACCAAAGAAGAAGAGTCATCCATAATTTTCTTTTTAAGCTTCTAAAAATATTTTAAGAACTACAAGGGTCTTTTTGGTGTTGCTTGGTTTGGTCTGGCTTTGGGTTTATTGGTCTGTTTTTAGAGTCTAGAGTATCTGCTTCAAAAAAAATGGAAAACCAGGCATTCACAGGCACTGAGGGGGAGACTGTCCCTCGGCAAAGTCCTTTCTAGAAGGTCATTTGGCAGCATGTTATGAAAAGCCAAATCCAATTCTATGATTTATTTTTTTCAAATCATGGAATGTTATTGCTTAATAGGTACTGAGTTTCTGTTTGGGGTGATGAAAATGTTTTGGAAATAGACATTGGTGATGGTTGCTCAACAAGGTGAATGTAATTAATGCCGCCAAGTTGTACACGTGAAAATCGTGGCAGTGGAAAATTTCATTATATATACTTTAGCACAATAAAAAAAAAAATTTTAATTTAAAAAAGCACTGAAAAAAAAAAAGTGAACCCCTTCTAAACACGTTATTTTTTTATACTATGTAATGCATGTTTATGCTTACTACATTAGGTACAGGCTTAAACTACAACCTCCACTTTACCTAATGGAGTTCTGAAAAGCTGTCCAGTCTTCGTGAAAAAGGGAGTTGGGAGGAATTTCATCCAGCTTGCACTTCTTGCGTATAGACTGGAGGGTATTGGTGAAATCAGACACATACCTATGGGGTAAGAAAAAAAAAAAAAGAAAACAGGGATGTCATCATAAACTCCTCAAATCTAAAGGCACCTGGAATCATACAACTTTGGACAAACTGCTAATAATAACCTTGAGAGTGTCTTTAGAGGCTCTTACCGAGAAGTGAAACTACTTGTAAACTTCTGGCCACAAAATGATCCTTCTCTGTCTGGCAAGACTGTCTCTTTCACCTGGCAGAGCAGCTTTGAGAGAGATGCACAAGATGAACAGGAAGACATAGCCACTAAGTTGACTCTGGTGACTGGTACGGTGAGAGATGACGCTGGTAAATTCCCCCTCATCCTAATAAATGCATTCTTTGGAAGCTGGTTTGAAGAGCTATTTTAAAACATCACAGTCTCACAATAATACCCAACTGTCACACTGGATACTGTAAAGCAGTTCACTGACATTCAGGATACTTTTGCAGCATTCTGTTGTTAGGTGGCATGGAGTCAGTTCCGACTCATAGTGACCCTATGTACAACAGAACGAAACACTGCCCGGTCCTGCACCATCTTCACAATCATTGCTATGTTTGAGCCCATTCCTGCAGCCACTGTTATCAATCTATCTTGTTGAGGGTCTTCCTCTTTTTCGCTGACCCTCTACATCACCAAGCATGATGTCCTTCTCCAGGGATTGGTCCCTTCTGATAATGTCCAAAGTACGCCATTCTCACTTCTAAGGAATATTCTGGGTGTACTTCTTCCAAGACAGGTGTGTTCATTCTTCTGGCAGCCCATGGTATTTTCAATATTCTTCATCAACACCATAATTCAAAGGCATCAATTCTTCTTCAGTCTTCCTTATTCATTGCCCAACTTTCAAACGCATATGAGGTGATTGAAAATACCATGGCTTGGGTCAGGTACACCTCAGTCCTCAAAGAGACATCTTTGCGTTTTAACACTTGAGAGAGGTCCTCTGCAGCAGATTTGCCCAATGCAATATGTCCTTTGTTTTCCTGACTGCTGCTTCCATGGATGTTGATTGTGGATCCAAGTAAAATTAAATCCTTGACAACTTCAATCTTTTCTCCGTTTATCATGATGTTGCTCACTGGTCCAGTGGTGAGGATTTTTGTTTTCTTTATGTTGAAGCGTAATCCATACTGAAGGCTGTAGTCTTTGATCTTCATCAGTAAGTGCTTCAAGCCCTCTACACTTTCAGCAAGCAAGGTTGTATGTCATCTGCATATCACAGGTTGTTAATGAGTCTTCCTCCAATTTTGGTGCCGCATTCTTCTTCATATAGTCAGGCTTCTCAGAGATTATTTGTTCAGCATACAGATTGAATAAGTACAGTGAAAGGATACAATCCAGACACACACCGTTTCTGATTTTAAACCGTACAGTATTCCCTTGTTCTGTTCAAACAACTGCCTCTTAGTCTATGTACAAGTTCCTCATGAGTACAATTGAGTGCTGTGGAATTCCCATTTCACAATGTTATCCATAACTTGTTATGATCTACACAGTCAAATGCCTTTGTGTAGTATAGTCGATAAAACACCAGCAAACATCTTTCTGGTATTCTCTGCTTTCAGCCAGGATCCATCTGACATAAGCAATGCTATCCCTCGTTCCACGTCCTCTTCTGAATCCAGCTTGAATTTCTGGCAGTTCCCTGTCGATGTATTGTTGCAACCAATTTTGAATTATTTTCAGCAAAATTTCATTTGCATGTAGTATTAATGATATTGTTCAATTAATTTCCACATTCTGTTGGATCACCTTTCTTTGGGATGGGCACAAATATGGACCTCTTCCAGTTAGTTGGCCAGGTAGCTGTCTTCCAAATTTCTTGGCATAGACAAGTGAACGCTTCCAGGTTGCAACCATTTGTTGAAACATCTCTACTGGTATTCCATCAATTCCTGGAGCCTTGTTTTTCGCCAATGCCTTCAGGGCAGTTTGGACTTCTTCCTTCAGTACCAGGGGTTCTTGATTATATGCTACCTCCTGAAATGGTTGAACGTCGACCAATTCTTTTTGGTACAGCAACTCTGCGTATTTCTTCCATTCCCTTTGATGCTTCCTGCGTTGTTCAACATTTTGCTCACAGAATCATTCAATATTGCAACTCGAGGCTTGAATTTTTCTTCAGTTCTTTTAGCCTGAGAAATGCCAAGCGTGTTCTTCCCTTTAGGTTTTCTAACTCCAGGTCTTTGCACATTTTACTATAATAATTTACTTTGTCTTCTTGAGCTGCCCTTTGAAATCTTCTGTTCAGCTCGTTTACATGCAGCATTCTAAGCCCCTGGATTCAGATTAAACAGCCAAATTCCATGGCAGGCAAGAGCCTAGCTTTAATGGCACAGGAGCATGAAATGGGATTCAGAGTCAGACGACCCTCCCTCACCCAGACTGTGGTGTTTGCTCTCATTGTACACCACGTACTTTTCTTTCATAGCACCCGATGTGACTATAAATAGCTTAGTTAATATATTTGTTTACTATTATTTGCCACTGGCAGACTATAAGCTCTGGGACAATAGGACTGTGCCTGTGTAGCTCATAATTGCATCCCCAGGACTTAGCACAGAGCTGGGCATGAAGCAGACACCCAGAAATAGTTCCTTAATGAATGAAAGACTTGCACTGCAGCCTTGGGCAAGTACCTAGATGTCTTTGGGCCTCAGTTTCCTCAACTTTGAAATACAGTTAGTGATGTCTTCTATATTGCCTCACAGTGTTGTTGTGAGGATAAAATTAAACAGATGAAGTAATAGACATACAAATTCTCTGACAAGTATAAAATGAATGCTGATGTGGGATGGTATTGTCTTTTAAGAATGTAGAGTTCTTGGGATATGAACAAACAAAAGTGCATGTCCTTGGGAGGCTGAGTGTGTGTCCCTGGTGAAGAGGACTAAGAGGGGGGCCATATTCTCTGAAAGCCAAGAGGCCCCCTGAATACCTATGACATCTGTGTGCATCGCAAGAAGCCCTATCCCTCTCCCTTCCCAAGCCAGGAGTTATAAGTGAGGAAGATGGAATGTGATGACCCAGGACGTGGCCCTGAAGGGTAAGTGTGAATTGTGGAGAGGAAGGCCACTCAAAGAAGCAAGTGGAAGAAGCTGTTCAGACCACTCCATTAACTACAAATGATACTGCTGCTCCCTTTACAAAGTCCTTAAGGCTCTCAAGTTCAAAACTATGAAACCAAAATTTCAACAGCACCTTTCCCTCACACCAAGAGAGGTGGGCTGCTTTCTTGGAGACTTAGCCCTGGGAGGAGAAGGAGGCTGGGCCTCAAGGACACACTGACAGGGGAATGTTGGAGTACCTAACTGTGCTTTAGCTGTAAGAGGTTGAAAAACTGTGCTGCCATCCTGCAACTATTACAAGTATGTATAAGGAGAACATGCTATCCAACAATCCACGTGTACTGCAGAAGCTCAGGGAACAGAGGTCCCAAGATGGCGGGAGGGCCAGTTTTTTCTAGCCAGGGTTCCCAGGCACAGCTGTATGCAAATGCTTGTTATATTCCATTATCCTTCACTTCAGGATTCCAAATGGACCTACCACGAAACCTCATAAGAAAGTGTGACTTTTATCACGTCGCTTTTATCCCAGGATCCTCCAATTCTCTCTCACAATAGACATTTCCAAGTGTCTACCATGTGAGAAAGGAGCCCTGGTAGCGCAGTGGTGAAGTGCTCAGCTGCTAACCAAAAGGCTGGCAGTTTGAGCGCATGAGCCGCTCTGCAGGAGAAAGATGCGGCAGTCTGCTTCCATAAAGAGTTCCAGCCTAGGAAACCCTGAGGGGCAGTTCTACTGTATCCTATACAGTCTCTATGAGTTGGAATTGACTTGACGATGGCAACGAGTTTGGTTTGGTTTCTTTGGACCACGCGAGAGTCACCGTGCTCAGAGCTTTCATGGCCTGCTTTCATTTAATATTCTCGACCACTGTGGAAAAGAGACACCATCTCCAGTTTACTCAAAGAAAAGGCACGAAGACTCAGAAAGGAGCACTAACCTGCCCAAAGTCCCAACTAGTAAGTTGGTCCAACTCTAGAAACCACTCTCCCATCATAACTTTAAGGCCCCTAGTTCTCTAACCACCTGGTTGGCTGCTATATTCTACGGTTCCACCCTACTTTGTGTTAGGTCAATCTACTTCTGCCTCCCATGTGTGTTCCATCCTTCCTACCTCTGCATTCCTTGATGCCGTTCCCCAACCCCTCCCCACTACTGAACAGTGTTCCATTTCAACCCTGCTCAAATTACCTTCACGGTGATTTCCCTCACTAGTTTTATAAGCATCAGTCATTTCAATAACTTGAAAATCTTCCTTAGAGGAGACTTGCTTTCATCATATATACTTTTGTACAGCTTGAATTTTTCCTGTAGATATGTACTATGTTTAAAAATGAAGTATCAAAATAACCATCCAGAAAAGTCAGAAGTATCTTGATACATGCTACAATATGGATGGAGCACGAAGACATTACGCTGAGTGAAATAAGCCAATCACAGAAAGACAAATATTGTATGATCACACTTATATAAAAAGACAAGAACAGGCAAATGTATACAGGACAAAGTTTCTTAGTGGTTACCAGGGGCGGGAAGGAGGGGAAAAAGGGGAGAGGGGGTCATTGCTTGTGGAGTACTGAGTTTCGGTTTATGGTAATGGAGGAATCACATTGAGTAAGGGTACTTGCACAGCCAATTAATGTAATTGCTGTGAATAAAGCTGTACACTTGTAAAACACTGAATTGGCAAAAGTTGTGTAACAGATATATTTATAAATATATGTATATTTATATATTAAGAAAAAAAGAGTAGCTGCTGAGGCTGCTTATGTATAAACAAATACCTCATGGGATTTGGTTCCTTGGTCTGGAGGTTTAGGGTCATGGGTTCATGGGAAATCCTGGTTAACTGGCCTAATAACATCTTTAGTGCTTCTGGTCTACCTCCTAGTTTGCTGTATAGTGCCTGGGGTTTTAAAAGCTTGCAAGCAGCTATCCATAGCACAACGATTGGTCTCTATTCACCTGGTGCAACAGAGGAAGGAGGAGAATCAGGGATAGGAGGAAGAAATGGAATATGTAGCTAATTCCCTCCATGAACAACTGCTTCCTTTGCCATGAGACCAGAAGAACTGGATGGTACCTGTCTACCATTACAGAACATATTGATATAAGTCTATAGAAGAATCCTGATCAAGAGGGGGAAAATGCAGCACAGAATTTCAAATTCTCATGGAATCCGGACTCTCCTGAGCCACTGAGGCTGGAAGAACCACCAAAACTATTGCCCTGAGATAATCTTTAAACCCGAAACCAAAAATATCCCCTGAAGTCTTCCTAAAACCAAACAATAGTTTGGTTTTAACTAGTAAAGAACGTCTGCCTTGAGTATTTTTCTCTTTTAAGAGTAATCTATATGGGATCAAACTGACAACAGCAACTCAAAAGATTAGATAAGATTCTTAGGGGGCAGCAAGTTAATGGTAATAATGAAAGAACAACTTAGAAAAAGAGGGTTGAGAATGATTGCACAACTCAAAGAATGTAATCAATGTCACTGAATTGCACATGTAGAAACTGCTGAATTGGTGTATGTTCTACTGTGTATATTCTCAACAATAAAATAAAATTCTTAATAAATAAATAAAAATAAACAGAGACCCAGAAATAAGAAATTACTTGGTGAAGGCAACAGAGCAGGAATAGAACCCAGTCTCCTGAGTCTTAGTCTAATACTGTCTTCTACATCAGTGGTCTCTGAAGTGGATCATGTGTGCATGAGGAGATAGGAGAAAAAAAAAGTATGTATTTGTGTATTCTAGTCTGGTATAATTTCTATTTCCTTGTAGATTATATCAACACAGCATATTCCTTAACTAAAAAAAAAAAAAAGTAAAAATATAACTAACATGAGCTGGGAGAAGCAGGGAACAAGAGAAAGAAACCGTGCTTAAGTAAGCTCAGTTGCTCACCTTGCACAGCGCAGAGTCAAGAGACAATATTTAAAGCTGATTTAAAAAAAAAAAATCTTGTTTAAAGTCTGGAGGGAAGCATTAGGAGACT
The DNA here is from genome assembly GCF_030014295.1 of Loxodonta africana. NCBI lineage: Eukaryota > Metazoa > Chordata > Mammalia > Proboscidea > Elephantidae > Loxodonta > Loxodonta africana. Next base: position 79,804,928 of record NC_087353.1, read on the forward strand.
GAAACCGGAATGTCCAAAACTGGTTACTTCTGAGGAACAAACCTAAGTGCACAGGTGATGCAGAAGGCTTGCACTTTCTTATACTTTTTGTATTTTTATGACTTACTTCCGAAGCATTCATTTCATTATTTTGTAATAATATTTCTAGATCTCAAAAAAAAACAAACAAAAAAATTATTTCCACCCACAAAAGCCTGGTTGGTGGCAGCGAGAGAAAGAGGCAGTATTTTATTTGATTAAACTTGTCACTGATGTTTCTTTTTACAGGAACACATCTGGGCTCATCTGGATACACCTCTGCCTGTGAACAGGGCAGTCCTTCATGCCCACACCTCCCTTGGTGAGATGCTGCTGCCTACGGCCTTCGGTGACTGAGTGCCTGAGAACACTGGGTCCAAGGGCCTTAGGGAAACTCAGGGCCCACAGGGACGTTCTCAGTATTTCTGGAATGACAAGAGCTCTCTAAACGTACCACAGCAAAAGGGCATTCAGTTCAATAAAAGGAATTTATCAAGACTCAGGGCAACTTCATTCTGGAACAAGCTATCAAAGGAAGGTCTCCTGGAGAGCGTAAGAATGTATTTGTCCATAAACCAGATAGTGGGGCATATATCCTCCTGAGGGCCTTTATACCTCAGTTACACAGGCCAGGGAATCCAGTCAGATATTACTTGCTTGCTTGCCTCTTTTCCTTACTAAACCTACCTTTAGTTCCCCCTTCTTTCTTTTTTTTATAACAGTTTTATTGTGATACAATTTCACATGCCATACAATTCACCATTTAAAGTGCACAATCCAATGGTTTTTAGTATATTCACAGACTCGTACAACCATCACCACATTCAATTGTAAAACATTTTTATCACCCTGAAAAGAAACCCATCTCCTCACAACTTCTCCTATCCAGTCCCATGCAACCACTCATCTCATTTCTGTCTCTATCTATTTGCCTATTCTGGACATTTCATATACACGGAATCATACAATATGTGGTCTTTTGTGACCAGTTCCTTCCACTTACATAAGCAGAGCTCACGGAGTAGTTCTACTCTGCACATGTGAAGTCGCCGTGAGTCAGAATCAGCTCGATGGCAACAAACAATGACCAGTATGTTTATATTGCTTTTTCACTTATATTTTTAATTACACAAGAAATATATGAACATATGCGTCTTTAAAAAAAATTATAAAACAGAAAGAAAAAAAATTAAAAATTACAAAGCTAAATCCTCTATGACCACCATCCCCAAACCCTGTCCTTTTCTATCTCCTCAAAGATAATCAGTGCTTTGAATCTGTAACCTAACCTTCCACATCAGTGTTCAGCAAACTTTTTCTGCAAAAGGCCAGATGGTAAATATTTAAGACTTATGGGTTATAAGATCTATGTCACAACTACTCAACTCTGCCTTCATGGTGCAAAAGGAGCCACAGACAATAGGTAAATGAATGGGCGTGGCTGCATTCCAATAAAACTTTATTTATAAAAACAGATGGCAGGCCAGATCTGGCTCGTGAACTGTAGTTTGCCTACCCCTATTTTATAGGGATATATAATGCATTTTAAAGTATTAAAAAAGTAATCTAGGGTAGGGGTCACCACTGGTGTTTTTGTAAATAAAGTTTTATTGTAACACAGCCACGCCCATTTACTCATGTATTGCCTAAGGCTGCTTTCATGTTATAAAGGCAGAGTTGAGTAATTGCCACAGAGACCATATGGGCCCACAAAACCTAAAGCATTTATTATCTGGCCCTTTGCAGAAAAAGTTTGCTGAACGCTGCTACTGAAAACATGACCAGTTTTTAAAAAAAACTAAACTTGCCACGGAATTTAATCCAACTCATAGTGATCCCATAGGACAGAGTAGAATTGCCCCATAGGGCTTCAAAGGCTATAAATCTTTATGGAAGTAAACTGCCACATCTTTCTCCCACAGAGCGCTGGTGGGTTTGAACCCCTCCCTGACTTTTTGGCTTAACCACTGTGACACCAAACCAAACCCATTGCCGTCAAGTCGATTCCGACTCAAAGAGACCCTATAGGACAGAGTAGAACTGCCCCATAGAGTTTCCAAGGAGCGCCTGGCGGATTTGAACCACCGGCCTTTAGGTTGGCAGCTGTAGCACTTAACCACTATGCCACCAGGGTTTCCACTATGACACCAGAACTCCTTATCTAAGTGTTAGACTCTATATATTATTCTGCAACTTGTTTTTTTTCACTCAGCAATATGTTTTTGAGATCTATTCACGTTGATATGTGTAGATATACAGTATCTCTACATAAATAACGTGCACCTTCTATGTTTGTTTGCCAACCATGCCCTTCCCCACAAGGTATTTTTGTCAGCACGCTATGCTAATTTTTTTACAGTAACGTGAAAAAAAGAATTGGCATAATGGTGCTTGTAAAAATACCCGTCAGTGGGGTGCTTGGTTGGCAAACAAATGTAGAAGGTGCATGTAATTTGTGTAAAAATACAGTAATTAATACTAATAATACTGCTGCATAGGGTCCCCTCATTTGAATATAGCCGATCTTATTTAGCCATTGTCTAACTGATGGACATTTCAATGGCTTCAAATTGTTTCACCATTACGAACAACACAATAATTAACATCCTTGAGCGTGCCTTCATGGGCTCAGGTGCAAGTGTCTGTCCAGGTTCATGGCAGAACACAGAACACATGTTTTTATTTTTAATTGGGTAAATACTGCCAAACTGCCCTCCAATCGGTGGGCCCTATCCCACTCCCCGCGGCCTTACTTGGCAAAGAGAGATTTCAGGGCTGTCAGCAGGCCACAGGTCCCCAGGCCGTTGGTGAATCTGATGCACCTGTCAATGGCTGTGGACGCCAGACCAAACAGCTTGTTCACAGAGTGGCTCAGCTCTTGGACACAGTCAATTACTTCCCCGTGCTCCTGGTCAGCAAACACAGACAAACAAAAGCCGCATCAGACTCGAGAAGGCCTGAATAGATAATATCAAGGTGGGGGGACCTCCGAGCCTCCATGAGTTAAAATCACTTAATAAAGATGGCAGAAACAGAACTACAGTCCCCAAACCGCGACAGCTCTCAGAGAGCCTGAGCCAGGGGAGGACAGTCTAAGAGACCGGTGAGAATGCAGAATTTAACTTCTAGCAGAAGAGCACAGTCAAATGTCTAATTCAAATTATATTTCTCATTTCTTTCCTCTTTTTCTGTGATTATTAAGATGACATCTCTCCCTTTTGCTCTCATGTAAGGAATCAAATTCTCCGTATGAGACACTCCCAGAGACTGTACTGGAAGGAAAAGGCCTCCTTAAGGGGCAAGAATGTAACTGAGGCGGTACAGACTTTCTAGGTACATCCCTAAAAAATCAGTTCTTCAAGGTCAATTCACCTCATATAAGAGGATCTTAAAAAAAAAAAACTAAACCAAATCCATTGCCGTCGAGTCAATTCCAACTTAAAGTGACCCTGCAGGACAGAGTAGAACTACCCCATGGGGTTTCCAAGGACCGGCTGACGGATTAAAACTGCCAGCCTTTTGGTGAGCAGCAGAGCTCTTAACCACTGCACCACCAGGGCTCCTTAGATGACTTGAAAACAATATATATGAAATTGAAATGACCTCTATTCCCCCCTGGTGACCTGTATTCCTCTCTCCCAGCCAACCTGCCCTTACAGCACTGTCCAGGAATGCTAAGCATCTGTGCCCACCTACGTATCTTCCTTCAGGGAAAAAAAAAAGCCCACGCTAATAAGAAATTAGCTAAACCAAGGGAGATAATCAATTTATCTCCCAACGATTTAATCCTCTCTTTCTACCAGACTTTTTTGGAGGATTTTAAACAGAAAATTGACAGCATTTCTGTGATCTCATTTTTCATTTGGGTTGAAGAGCCTATGAAGGCACCTTGAGCCTACTTTCTGCACATCTGATCCCATTTTTTCACATCTGATCCCACCTCACACCTTCTCCAGTGCATCCCACCCCCAACCCTTTGTCAGACGTGGCCTCAACAGTGGCAAACAGAGAATAAACCTAAAGGGCCACTGGCAGCACGATGACATACCAGCGGCACGGCACTGATCTGGATGAGGAGGTGGCTCTCTTCCATGTCCCCATACTTCAGCTGGTAGGGCCTGTACGGACCATACACTGCGTCCACCAGCTCCGTAACTTTCACCAAGTTGTGCTCATCTTTAGGAAATCAGAAATTGAAAACAATGAACAAACGACCTTAAACTAAGTGCTGGAAAACAAGAGAGGTACTCTACCAGAACTTGTCTTGTGCTTCATCACTAGGGGTCACTACATTTTGTTAGGACTGAATTATGTCCCCCTGCAAAACATGTGTTGTAAATCTTAACCTCTATGTCTCTGGTTATAACCCCATTTGGGAATGGGTCATATTTGTTATATTAATGAGGCAGGATTAGTGTAGGGTGTATCTTGAGTCAATCTCTTGAGAGATTAAACAAGGGAGCAGAGCAGAGACTGAGGAAGAGAGATGCCAAGCCACATGAAGGCTGCCCAGGAGTGGAAGCTCGGAAGAGACCAAGGACCTTCCTCCAGAGTCGACAGAGAAAAAAAGCCTTCCCCTAGAGCCAGCACCCCAAACTCGGACTTCTAGCCTCCCAAACTATGAGAAAATAAATTTCCGTTTGTTAAAGCCATTTACTTGTGGTATTTCTGTTACAGCAGCACTAGACCACAGCGTCATCTACCCTGAGACCAGAAGAACTAGATAGTGCCTGGCTACCATTACCAACCATTCTAATCAGGGCCACAACAGATGGACCCTGATAGAATGTGAGAAAAATGTACAACAGAACCTCAAATTCCTCAAAACAAAAACTCAGACCTACTGGACTGGTGGAGACTGTAGGACACAAGACTATTTTGCCTAAGATACTCTTCAAACCCTTAATCAAAACTAACCCCTGGGATCTTAAAAGCTTGTGAGCGGCCATCTAAGATATTCCACTGGACTGACCCCATTTGGAGCAAGGGGGGATGAACAAAACCAAAGACACAAGGGAAAGGTTAGTCCAAAGAACCAATGGACCACCACTACCACAGTCTCCACCTGACTGAGTCCAGCACAGCTAGACAGTGCCAAGCTACCACCATGGACTGCTCCAAAAGGGATCACAACAAAGGGTCTCAGACAAAGCTGGAGAAAAATGTAGAACAAAATATTAACTCACCAAAAAAAAAAGAAAAAAAATGACCACACTTACTGGTCTGACAGAGACTGGAGAAACCCCAAGAGTACGACCCCCAGACACGCTTATAGCTAAGTAATGAAGTTACTCCTGAGGTTCACCATTCAGCCAAAGATTGGACAGGCCCATAAAACAAAATGAGACTAAATGGGTACATCAGCCCAGGGGCAAGGACAAGAAGGCAGGAAGGGACAGGAAAGCTGGTAATGGGGAACTCGAGGTCGAGAAGGGGAGAGTGTTGACAGATCATGGGGTTGGCAACCAATGTCACAAAACAGTATGTGTATTAGTTGTTTAATGAGGAACTAGTTAGCTCTGTAAACCTTCATCTAAAGCACAATAAAAAAAAAAATAAACAAAAACTAACCCCTGAGGTCACCTTTTAGCTAAATAACAAATTGGCTCAAAAAATGATGAACATCACCTGTAAGTACTGTGCTCCTTTAAAAAATCACCTCTATGAGACCAAAACAGTCGACAATTACTTTAAAACAAAGATGAGAATGTAAGTGGGCAGGGAAACTAGATTAATGGAAACAGAACAACCAAAATGGAAATAATGAGAATGTTCACATATTGTAAAGAATTTAACCAGTCACTAAACAACTGTGTAGCAACTGTTGAATGGGAACCTAAATTGCTGGGTAAATCTCCACCCAAAAAAAAAAGCACAATAAAATATTATTTAAAAAGAATTTCTTAAAGTGATAACTCTCATCAGGATCAGGTTCAAGAACTGCCATGGGGAAAAGTTTCCCCATGAAGAACATTTTCCATCTCCAGTCTTCCTAGGACTTTATAGGAATAGGATACTCCACACATTAGGCATCCCAGAAGTTTCCATATTCAAATACATCAAAATTTAAAAAATGGTTTGTACCAAACATTTTAATGTACATATTCTATGACACAGTAATTCAACTTCTAAGAACTATTCCAAAGAAATTAATAACTATGCAGAGATAACACTCTGTATACAAGGATGTTTACAAAATCATTGCTTGCAATCACAAAGTTCTAGAAACAGCCTTATACCTCCCAACAGAGGATAGGTAAACACAATAGCCTACTTGCTGATCTCACATCTTTATGGCCTCCTCCAATCCATCTTCCAAATGGAAGCTAGAAAAATATTCCACAAACAGAAATCTAACCACAATATTGCCCTACCTTGTAGTAATTGTCACTGCTCATAAGTTAGAGCCCAAAATCTTTTCCATAGCCTACAAAGCCCCACATGGTCTGATCTGAGGAGGCTAGAGAGGGTAACACTTGAGAGTGAAGGCTCTTCGATCAAAGCTCTACTTCCTAGTTAAATGATTGTGTGTGAATGATTAACCTTTCTATGCCTCAGTTTCCTCAACTATAAAATGGAGGTAATAATGGCATCAATTTTACTAATAACTATTACCCGCTCTAGCCTCCTGAAGTCAGACCATGTAGGGCCTTGCAGGCTATGGAAAAGATTTTGGGCTCCAACTTAAAAGCAGTGACAATCACTACAAAATAGGGTAATACTGTGGTCAGGCTGGGTAAATTATTATATGTCTAGCATGTGGTAAACTCTCAATAAATGCCAGCTATTTTTATTATTACTTCTATAGCCTCATCTTTCTTAACTCTCACCCTAGCCTCCAGCCTCCTCTCAGTTCCTCAAAAGCACCATTTTCCCTCTGGTCATACGTGAATTCTTCTGCCTAGAAGAGCCTTGTTCTTTCCTATCCCTCTTCATCTAGTTAGCTCCTCCTACTCCTCTTCTCCACCACCGTTTGTTGTAACGTGGTGGCTTGCATATTGCTATGATGCTAGAAGCTATGCCACTGGTATTTCAAATACCAGCACTGTTACCCACGGACACATTTTAGAGGTGCTTTCAGACTAATACAGACTAGGAAGAAAAGCCTGGCCATCTATTTCCAAAAACTAGTTAATGAAAACCCTATGGGAGAGGAAAAAAAAACACTATGGGTCACAACAGAATATTGTCCAATATACTGCTGGAAGATGAGGCCCCTAGATTGGAAGACACTCAAAATACACAGTAGCCACAACAATGGACTAGAACACACCAATAATTGTGAAGATGGAGCAGGACCAGACAATGCTTTGTTCTGTTGTGCACAGTGTGGCCATGGGTCACAGCCGATTCAGTGGTGACTAATAACAACTCCTCCTTTAGTACTCGCTCAGCTCAAGCCCACCAGTCTCCATCATCTTTCTTTGTTTATATACTCTCCTAGAACCATTTTGCTTTTCTTCAAAGTACTTATCTCACTTTATAACTACACATTTATCAGTGAAGTTATTTGATTATCTCTCACTAGAATATGTCATATGAGAGCAAGGACTATGTCTGGTTTTGCTCAGCATTGCATCCTCAGCATCCAATACCCCAGAACTAGCCCACTTTTAGTTAAATGAATAAATCAGTTAAATACATTTTGACCTATCCACAATACAGTCATGAAAAAATTGTACATATATATAAAAGACACACACACACACTGTTGGGAACCAGGAGTCTCACTATAGAAGGGAAAAACAAATCAGAATGGCAAGTGATAAAAATCTGGTGGTGTTAGATTTTATTTGGAAGTATCAGTATAAACGGGCAATCTTTTAAATATGCATGTCCTACCTCTGTCCACAAAAAAGGCCCAGATGTAATAACACCCCAGCAACAATGAGCACTCTAGTGCCTGTAAGTTGGTTTCTAACTACCAAGTCCCACTAGAAGAAACCAGGATTCCTTGGAAGAGTGACTTTTTTCAGGTCCATATGACAGGAAAGTACAAGATGTTCCTGGAAGATTTTGTGCCAAAATAGGAAGGAAGCACTCATAGACTGCTAGGGATGTGTCAGAGAGATATAGGAGCCAACCATACAGGGTGCCCACTGACCAAATTTGAAATAATTTGAGCATCAAAATGAATGACAATAATGGACCATAACACATTAAATGAAAAAAATCCATGAGTTCACAGTGATATTATATAGAGAGAGAAAGGGAAAGCTCTTCTTTATAAAGGAATGCCAGTCAACAAATGTAGACTATCTTATGGTCAACAATGCAAAATGTATTCAGGTCTGGATTATCGATGGATGCTAAAATAACTGGGTACATGTTTCTTGGGGAATATACTTGTTACTCATTAGTTACAAAGGCAACTTTACAATGGAACAATCTGGCAGACACAACATTAACCAAGTGATTAATCTAACCCATCACCGGGGACTGGAGATTCTGTGTCTCCTGATGGGATGCAATGAGAAAGTACACGTCATCATCAGTATAGTATTATCCTTCTCAAAAACGTGCAATCTAATCCAATCACAAGGAAGCCATCAGACAATTTGAGACTGTTGGGTTGGGGACATTCTATAACAAAATTACCCTGTATTCTTCAAACATATCAATGTCATAAAAGACAAAAGATGAGATGATTTTTTTAGACTAAAAGAGATTAAAGAGGCATGATAACCAAATGCAATGTATATATATTGATTGGATCGGGATGGGAGGGTAGGTGAAGAAGCAGCTACTAGAAACATCTGTGGAAAAACGGGGGAAATTCGAATATGGATTGAATATTAGATGATAACACTGAATTAATATTAAATTTCTTGGGTGTGGTAACGGTAATACAACATTCTATTAAAAATACATTTAAGTGCATGCATACACACACACACAGACAAATCTGGATATTATGTCCAGAATCAAAAATGTTATTACTGGATGGTAGGTTGAAGGTGATTTTCCTCCTTTCTTGTATTTTCTAGATTTTTCTAAAATGAACGCATACTGTTTATCACTTATAATGTCAAATTAAACTGTTTTAAATTTTTACTTTTCACTGCATAATCTTTTATGTCTTCTGAATTGTACCATGCGCATGTATCAACTATTAAAATAACAGAAAATCGTAAAGGCAAGATAACCCCCACCCAGTGCCATCGAGTCGATTCTGACTCATAGCGACCCTATAGGACAGAGTAGAACTGCCCCATTGAGTTTCCAAGGAGCGCCTGGCGGATAGAACCTAGAAAATACATCTGTGACATCTGATAAACAATGGGGGGGAAATCCTTACTATATAAGGATCTTTTGAAAAAATACAACCAATTTTTTAAGTGGTTATTTCTATCCAGTTATTTCTTTCATTTTGGGCTATCTACTTCTCTATCCTAAATTTTTATAGCATGCACTTTTGTTGCTTTTTATGATATAGGTAAAAAGACAGTTATATATTTTAAATAAATTACTTATAAATTAATTGGAAATCAATAAGTTCCCAAACAGAACAGGCAAGAGAATAAGCAATTCAAAAGAGAAAAAAAAAATTATTTTTATATCTTTCAAACTTGTTATTAATCAAAGAAATAAAATGATACATCACTAATTGTCTAAGAATCTGGAAAATTTCGAGAAAAAACATAGAGCCTAGAGCTGGTGACGGCAAGGGGAAATGCCAAGGGTGGGAACTAACAACAACATTGACAGGCACAAAAACAGGAAGAAACTTTCTAAAGGGCAAGGTATGACAAAAATCTTTACGACAAAAATCTTTAAAATGTTCATTTCCAAGAATTTCCAATTTTGAAATTTATCCTAAGGAATAAATAGTTTGGCTCAAAAATTAATGTGTAAGATTGTTCATAATAGTCTTATTTATAATCTAACCCATTACTGTTGAGTCCATTCCAACTCATGGCGACCCTATAGGAGAGAGCAGAAGTGCCCCATACAGCTTCCAGGGAGCACCTGGTAGATTTGAACTGCTGACCTTTTGGTTAGCAGCCATAGCTCTTAACCACTACGCCACCAAGGTTTCCTTATTTATAACGGTGGTTAAAAAAAAAAAGATAGTAAACCACAGTTATAAAGTGGCTGCCAAAAATCCTATTTTAGAAAAACATTTAGTGACATTAGAAAACGTTCACTATATTGAGTATATAAAACTGTATAGGCCCAACATTTTTAAATATGCATATGTATTTGTGAAAAATGTGTATTTATGTTTGAACTACTGGAAGAAAAAGTAACAAAATGTTGACAGTGGCTCTGAGTGATGAAATTATGGATATTTTAACTCTCTTTTTAATTTTTACTTCTTGAGGTGTATTTTCCAAAGTACTTTCTAAATTAAAAAAAAAAAAAATCTCTTTTTAAAAACTTCAAGTGGAATCATTAAAAATCTATACCCCCATGGCTGACTAACAATACATTTCTCTATCTGATCCTTGAGGGGGCGGCTCTCTTTTCTTCAATAATGTCCATCAGCAGTCGGAGGAATGCAACCTATTCCTTGCCCCAGCTTCATTCTACTCTGCTCCAGCAGGATGCATGGCCTTAACACCCTTGAACCATTGTGACAATGGCATTCTGGCCTTAACACCCTTGAACCATTGTGACAATGGCATTCTGGCCTCTGGAAGCTTCCCACAACCACTGTGCCTCTCCCACAACAAGGCCTGACGAGAGAGTGTGCCGAACCACTGCATGAATCATCAGGAACCCGAACAGTAAACACTCCCTGGAATGTCCAGGCAATTATACCCAAATGTAATTAAAGCGTGTAACTATTAAATACACCGAGTTAGTGACACACACCAGCCAAACGGCAGAACAAGGCCTTCCTGATTTCCTGATTTGACAGCAGCATGCGTCACAAGGTCTGTGTTACTTAAAAATGCATGATGCTTTTTAGCAGATATGGGGAAGCAACTGGGAAAATGGAACACACCACACATTGTTCACCCAAATGACAGTAAGGAGTGCTTCGCTCTCAGACGACATCTGAGGGAAGCCCATTCTCTTTATATCTTTCATCCTAGCGCACCTCCCCTGCCCTGAAAAACTTGCTGTTGCCCCTTCAAAAGGCTCCTTTCACCTACTTCTGCGCTTACACTTACTTCTAGGGTTGAACTGTCTAAGCCTTTATGATGACTTGAAAGGAGGAGAACACTACTCTCGCAGCGTAACCTGCTGCCAGTGGGTTACCACTAATGTCTATTTGCCTCACTGGTAAGCCTGCTCACTCTCTAAGCCCCTATAGAAGTGCCCATCACTTCCCCGAGCGTGCAAAGCACAGAGGCAGCACTGGTTCTAGGTAAACATATTAAACAACAACTACTTCCGTAATGGCAATGCTTTCAAGGACAAGGCTCCGATATCTGTTGAGGAAGAAAACACCGATCCATTGCATTTCTGTAAAATCAGTCACCTGAAAAGGCAAACAAACCCAGAACCTACAAGCCTCAAAGAGGGCAAGTAAAGACAAGCTAGAGAGCCAGGAGGAAGGAATGTTTACGTAGGTGGGAGAGCAGTGCCATCTCCAAGCCCTTGGCAAAGTGGGCGGTAGTGTCATAGAACTCCAGCAGTTTAGTGAGCTCCATCTCGGGCCCCGCCCTCTCCACGGCTGAGCTGAGGCAGATGGGCAGCGAGGGCACCAAGGCCCCCAGGGTCTGAATCAGCAGCACTGTCACCACCTCATGGGGATTCTTGAAAACCTGCAGTGGGAGAGAGGTCTCCGCGTTAGCACAAGGTACCAAAGAGGAGCACAGCTTCTAAAGACAAACTCTGTCACTGAACAGTTTGTAAAGAAACTGTCAAATAGGAACTTCATTTACTGTGTAAACTTTCACCAAAATCACAATAAAATACTATTTAAAAAAAAAAAAAGACACAGTCTCCTGAATCGTTCAAGGAAATCCCCCGATATCCGAAAAGTATTCTAGTCATGAGCTACAAACTTAAAGTTGTCCTCACTGCAAACGTGAACACACTCAAAGTGGCAAGGCTTACAACTTGTCCAAACAACTGGCTATTTCCTGTCTACCACTGGCCCCAAGGGCCTAGCTATTTTCAAATCTACCAAAGGCTTTCATGTGGTATTTAATGGTCACCAAAAATCGGCTAGGGAGAAGGGTGAGATGACAGAGCAGAGTTTGGGGGCTGGGAGGTGGGGAATGAAACAGAACTAAAGAAGAGCAATTCACTGACTCAGAGTTAGAAGGGCCTTTAAGTACCTTCTCAGACTGGCCTGCACCTACCTCGAACCTACCTCTCCTCTTGACACAGCTCTTCAGTCAAGATGGATCTTTCATTCTTTTTTTTTAATACTTTTTATTTTTTGTTGTTGTTGAAAATATGCACAGCAAAATATACACCAATACAAGTTTCTACGCGTACATTTCAGTGACATTGATTACATTCTTCAAGTTGTGCAGCCATTCTTACCCTCCTTTTCTGAGTTGTTCCTCCCCCATTAACAGTAACTCATGGCCCCCTAAGGTTCCTAGCTAATCTTTTGAGTTGCTGTTGTCAATTTGACCCCATATACATAGATTTTAAAAGTGTATAATGCTCAAGGCACACATTCTTTACTAGTTAAGCTAAACTATTGTTTGGTTTTCAGAAGACTTCAGGGATATTTTTGGTTTAAGGTTTAAAGATTATCTTAGAGCAATAGTTTTGGTGGTTCATCAAGCCTCCATGGCTCCAGAGTGTCTGGATTTCATGCGAATTTGAAATTCTTTTTTGCACTTCCCCCCTTTTGATCAGGATTCTTCTACAGAATCTTTGACCAAATATTCAGTAATGGTAACTGGGCACCACCCAGTTCTTCTGGTCTCATGGTAAAGGAGGCAGTTGTTCACGGAGATAGCCTCACATCCCATTTCCTCCTCCTCTTCCTGATTCTCCTTCTTCCTCTGTTGCACTAGGTAAACAGAGACCAGTTGTGCCTTGGATGGCTCCTTGCAAGCTTTTAAGACCCCAGGCACTATACAACAAACTAGGAGGCAGAACAGAAGCACCAAACACATTATTAGGCTAATTAACTAGGATGTTCCATAAAACCATGACCCTATACCTCCAAACCAAGGAACCAAAACCCACGAGGTATTTGGTTGTACACAAGCAGCCTCAGCAGCTACTTTCTGTTGTTGTTGTTCTTGTTGTAAATATATCTGTCACAAAGCTTTTGCAAATTTAAGTTTTTACAGGTGTACGACTTATTGACAGCACTTACATTAACTGGCTGTGCAACTCTACCCTTTAATTAATGCAATTTTTCCATCACTGTAAACTGAAGCTCAGTACCCCATAAGCAATAAGCCCCTCTCTTCCTCCTCTCTCCCACCCCTGTTAACCACTAAGAAATTTTGGTCTCTATACATTTTCCTGTTTTTGTCTTTTTATATAAGTGAGGTCAAACAATATTTGCCCTTTTGTGATTGACTGATTTCACTCAGTGTAATGTCTTCAAGCTCTATCCATAGTGTAGCAGGTATCAAGACTTCATTTCTCCTACTGGTTGGGTAGTATTCCATTGTATGTACATACCACATTTTGTTTATCCATTCATCTATTGATGGGCATTTAGGTTGTTTCCACCTTTTGGCTATTATAAACAGCGCTGCAGTGAACACTGGTGTACAAGTATCTGCTTGAGTCTCTGTTTTCAAGTCTTTTGGGTATATATCTAGAAGCAGAATTGCTGGGTCACAGGGTAGTTCTATTTTTAGGTTTTTGAGGAACTGCCACACTGTTTTCCACAACAGCTGTACCATTTTGCATTCTCACCAACAACAGATAAGGGCTCCAATATCTCACATCCTCACCAACATTTGTTATTTTGGTTTTTTTTGTTGTTGTTGTTTTATCCTAGCAGGAGTGAAATGGTATTCCATTGTGGTTTTGATTTGCATCTCTCTGATGGCTAACAATGCTGAACATCTTTTTAAGAGTTTGGTGGTCATGTGAATGTCTTCTTTGGTGAAATGTCAATTCAAGTCCTTTGCCCATTTTATAATTGGGTTAGTTGTTTTCTTGTTGTTAAGTTGTCAATTTTTTATATACATTTTGGTTACTAACTTCTTGTTGGAAATATGGTTTCTGAAGATATTCTCCCAGTTGGTAGCTTGCCTTTTCACTTTTTTGGTAAAGTATTTTGATGAACAAGGGTTTGGATCTTTTATTCTTAAGGACTACCAGGAATAGTCTATCCAGAGTCTTTCAGGTTATAGACTCTCTTATTCATTGAGAGTCTTTCTTACCATCCCATGTATTATAGATCTCTTGGAAAAAACCTAAGTAATATACAGAGTTCCCTGTGTGTGTGTGTTGGGTGGGAGGGGTTTCTCAAAGACCCCCAGTGCTGATACAAATGCCTTTATATTACAACACACTTTAAAGATGCACAAACGTGAAACAAGATATAAGAACCGTTCTTAAGCAACTGTAAGGCAAAAAAGGAATATAAATTCAAAAACTATAAAACCAACAGAATTCAAAATAATAGGACAGGTAATGATGATGTTCTGCTGCAAATAAACACCCTTTTTGGTCATTACTGTGGTCTGAATGCTATAGTACACGTCCTTTTAAGTTGGGCATGCCTATACTACTCTAACCACCTCTCTTTATTCACACTACTAAGAAAATGTCCTTTCTCAAGTGGGCTATGACGTTAAACAGCTTTAACTTGGCACCACCATTCATATCACATAAGCAACAAGTACTTTCTCGTTAGTCTCCAGTGTAGCTGTAACACCATGCACCCACTGAAATCACTTGACAGCAACTGGTTATAAGGTGGTCATGCACATAATCCAAAGTGTGCTTATGTCTTTTTCTAAGATCATCACTGAAATGGAAAACAAAAATTTTTAATTCCCATAGAGAACTCACAAAACTTCAGTGGACACCTGCTTGGTTTACGAAACCCTGTGTTAGACTCTTGGAGCCTCCCAGCTGGAATGTGAGAGGAAGAAACAGAAGAATGGGCCAAACGAAACTGACAAATGACAACATGGCCAAGCAGCCAACAAGGCTCCAATCTGTACTTCCTGAGCAACAGTCTTCCAACTATTTACTGCACGTTACTGTTAGATGAGCCACTCTCACTTGGGCATCAACAATTGGAATTCGTATTTTCCCAATGGCCTTCCCAGACCTGTTTTCCTTCAACTATTTCTGCTGGTGGACCTCTATTCAACCAGGAAGAAAATCTTTCTGACTTTTTGTTCTCTCACTTCCTGTTATCAGTTAGCAGGTCCTAACAGCTCTTCATTCTCGAACTGGGTACCTTTCACTACATTGCCATCACCATCCTACAGCGGGCAAAAGGTTCGCACCCTGTCTCCAATCTTTTCCTCAGCAATTCGCCTTCTACATCACCACTAAAATGATGATTTTTTCATGCTATTTTAAAAATTCCTTTTCTATTTTAAATTTTTAAATATCACAAGGTTCACCAATTATTAATATTTTGGCACATTTTCCCTTCTTTCTCTTTCTAAACCATTTGAGAATTAATCGCTGGCATCATGACACGTTAAGGAGATCTGGTGGCGCAGCAGTTCAGGGCTCAGCTGCTAACTGAAATGTCAGCAGTCCGAGCCCACCAGCCACTCCAGAGGACAAAGATGTGGCAGTCTGCTTCCGTAAAGATTACAGCCTTGGAAACTCTATGGGGCAGTTTTGCTCTGTCCTATCAGGTCATATGTGTCAGAATCGACTCAACAGCAATGGGGTTTGGTTTGGTTTGGTTTGGTTTGGTTTGGTTTGGTTTGGTTTGGTTTGGTTTGGTTTGGTTTGGTTTGGTTTGGTTATCATGACATATCACACCTAAGTACCTCAGCATGTGCCTCCTAAGAACAAAGGCACCCTCTTATACAACCACGATACAATTAATCATGCTTAACCTTGATGCAATACCATTATCTAAAACAGTCCAGGTTCAAATCTCCCTAACTGTCCTTTTAATGTGCTCAATAACTTTTTTTTTTAATCATGCAGAATCCAATCACAGATCATGCGTTGCATTTAGCTGTCATATTACTTCAGTCTACTTTAAAAGACCCCTCCAGTTTTTTCTCTTTTGTGGCACTGACATTTTTAAAGAGTCCAGGGCAGTTGTTTTACAAAACGACCTTGAATTTGGATATGTCTGTGTATTTCTTCATGAAGCATTCAGGCTGAACTTTTTTGGCAGGGAAATTACATCGGTGATGTTTTGACACCAAAATATACTTAAATCAGTAATGTCATCATTCGCTCTACAGCTCCAGATCCTCACCAGCTATGTGAGAAAGTCAAACCCTGTGGTCTTGAATTCAAAGTTTCTACTCCACATCTATATTCATCTTCCATTAGCTGCACCGTCGCCCAAACATGCCAGTGTAAAGAGAATCGGAACTTTAGATACTGCCCAGTCCACCTTCTTCATTTGACAAAAGAAACATCTTACTGTGAGAAGGGAAGGAGGTGAAAACTATGCCTGCCTAGAAAAAGAAATACTGACTCCTCCCTTTGCATTTTAAGAAAGGACTAGGCTTGAGTACCTACTTCGCTCTTATCTCCCATTTATACGACTGGGGGAAGGAAAGAGACTAAATAGCTCCAAAGTTCAGACTGGCTGGTCAACCAAAACTATCAAGTCATACCCAGGACCTTCAGTGGCATTTTTAAAATGCATGTTTCAGTTAAAACATACTGCGTCCCTTATGGAAACCCTGGTGGCATAGTGGTTAAGAGCTATGGCTGCTAATCAAAAGATCGGCAGTTTGAATCCACCAGGTGCTCCTTAGAAACTCTATGGGGCAGTCCTACCCTGTCCTATAGGATTGCTATGAGTCAGAATCGACTGGACAGCAACAGGTTGGGTTTAGTTTGGTTTGGTTTGGTTTGTGTCTGTTTTACTAGGAGATTTCCCCTTTCCTTTAAAGTGACCTGGCAAGAAGGGACTCACTGACCATTGGCCAAAGAACAACCAAAGTGTTCAAAGACCATAAGACCAAACTTACCAACTAGGGCTGCAGAGTTAACTTAAATAGCCCATGTAAAAACAATTTGACCCTACTTCACATTATACACAAAAATTAATTCAAGATGGACCACAGACCTAAATGTAAAAGCTAAACAAAGCCTCTAGAAGAAAATACGGATGATACCTTTACAATTTGGAGGTAGGCAACAGATTCTTGGACATAAAATCCAATAACCATTAAAAAAAATTAATCAATCAGGCTTCATCAAAATCAAAACTTCTACTCGAGCCACTGACTAGAAGAAAATATCTATAAAAAAATATCTTACAAAGGACATGTATCCAGAATATACAAAGAACTCCTACAACTCAGTAACAAGAAGGCAAACAATCGAAATTTTATAAATGGGCAAAAGATTTGAACAGATATTTCATAAAGGAAGATGTAAATGGACAATAAGAACACGAAAAGGTACTCAACATCCTTTGTCATCGGAGAAATGCCAATTAAAACCACGATGAGATACTGATACAAACCAACCGGAATGGCTCTAATTCAAAAGAACTGACGACGCCTAATGGTGGCAGGGATGTGGAGCAACTAGAACCCTCACGCACTGTTGTGGGAATGTAAAATATACTACCACTTTGGAAAAAGGCTTGGCACTTTTTTTTTTTTTTAAATATTTAAAAAAATTTCTTTATTGCCTAATTAAGTCAAAGTTCACAGAGCAAATTAGTTTTCCATTCAATAGTTTGTACATGAAGTATTCCATAACATTGATTTCATTCCCCACAATGTGTCAGCACTCTCCCCATTTCTGTCTTAGCTTCCCTGTTTTCTTTCATCCTGATTTTCTGTCCCTTCCTGCCTTCTCATCTTTGCTTTTGGGCAAATGTCGCCCTTTTGATCTCTTATAATTTGTCATTGTAAGGAGCGTGTTCCTCTCCAGTATTATTGCTTATTTTATGAGCCTGTCTATGGTTTGGCAGAAAGGTGATCTCAGGGTGTGGCTTCAGTTCCAGTTCAGAAGTGTGTCTTAGGGCCATAGTCTTGGGGGTTCCTCTAGTCTCTGTCAGACCAGTAAAGTCTGGTCTTTTTTTTTTTCTTTATTAACTTTTATTGAGCTTCAAGTGAACGTTTACAAATCAAGTCAGACTGTCACATATAAGTTTATACACACCTTACTCCGTACTCCCACTTGCTCTCCCCCTAATGAGTCAGCCCTTCCAGTCTCTCCTTTCGTGACAATTTTGCCAGCTTCCAACTCTCTCTATCCTCCCATCCCCCCTCCAGACAGGAGAGGCCAACACAGTTTCAAGTCATCACTTGATATAATTAGCTCACTCTTCATCAGCATCTCTCACCTACCCACTGTCCAGTCCCTTTCATGTCTGATGAGTTGTCTTCGGGGATGGTTCCTGTCCTGTTCGCACTTTTTTTTATAAAACTAAACATACACCTCACCTAACCTATGATCCAGTAATTTCACTCCCAGACATTTACCCAAGAGATATAAAAACATGTGTCTACAAAAAGGCTTATACAAAAAGGTTCTAAACTGCTTTATTCAATAATAGCCCCAAACTGGAAATAGCCCAAGTGTCCATTAATAAGAGAATAATAAACAAGCAACGGTATACTCATGTAACGTGACTGTTATTGCTGTCGTTTGCCTTCTAGTCTTCAGCAATAAAAAGGAACAACCTCTTGATACACACAACAGCATGAGTCAATCTCAAAAACAGGGTGAATGAAAGAAGTCTTTTCAAGCGAACATACACTGCCTGATTCCATTTACATGAAACTCTCGGGCAGGCTAAACTAATTTATGGGGGACAAAAATAGAACGGTGGTTGCCTTCAGGGATGTGAGCACAGGGATTGCCTGGGAAGGAGCATGAGGGAACTCCCCAGGGTGACAGTAACATTCTGCATCTTGATAAGGGATTGGCTTACACCAGTATCTGCATTTGTCAACAAGAATGAAATAGAATATTTAAGATCACTGCATTTTACCACATGCAAATTTTACCAAAAAAAAAAAAAAGTAAATGAAGATTGAACTTGAGTGAACATGTACACTGTGAAGTGAATGAAGACTGCAACTCACTTTGAAAAGCATAAAAAAATAAGATGGGTTAGAGAACAGACAGAGGCATGGATAGATTAAAGTTGTTAGTTACTGTCGAGTTGATTCTGACTCGTGGCAACCCCATGTGTGCACAGTAGAACTACTCCATAGAATCTTCAAGGTTGTGACCTTTCAGAAGCAGATCACCAGGCCTGTCTCCCCAGGTGCTTCTGGGTGGGTTCAAACCACTAACCTTTCAGCTAGCAGTCAAGTGTTTAACTGTTTGCGCCACCCAGGAACTAGATTTTTAAAATGTGTAAGTAGTAAAACGTTCACTGTAGAACCTAGGAAGTGGGTATATGGGTGTTCACTATACAATTCTTTCAACCTTTCTGTATGTTGGAAGATGTTCATAATTAAATAAAAAACCAAAAAAACAAACCCAGTGCCATCAAGTCGATTCCGACTCATAGCAACCCTATAGGACAGAGTAGAACTGCCCCACAGAGTTTCCAAAGAGCGGCCGGCAGATTCGAACTGGTTAGCAGCCATAGCACTTAACCACTATGCCACCAGGGTTTCCTCATAACTAAATACTGGAGAAAAAAAAAAAATCTGAAAGGCACACATTTACTCTGGCACTTTTGGTCTTCTTTTGCACTGTACTGAGCTTAGGAGATGAAAACCCACTCGTCATGCTTACATCCTGGAAAAAAAAAGGGTCATGTGCCAAAGGCATAAATGAGCATAAACTCATGCCTTACAAAATTTAGGATGAGACCCAGATAGCAGTCTAAGAAGTCTAAGTCCATTTTTTTAGATGATGGAGAGCGTTCATATGTGTGAACATGAGCTGTTTTTATCTTCATGCTGCCAGAAGTAGTAGAAGGGGGAGGACACCTAATGAATATGGATGGACAGGGTCCTTGAAAGTGATGATCACATCAAAGCTGGGAAACCACTGCAGTGGCTTTTTTGTTTGTTTAAACATAAGTCTGAATTAGGTTGGTTCAAGGAGAAAGAAACAAGGATGGGGAGAAGGAGTGCTTTAACCCACTTGAATGACATGACTCTGAACAAGGAATTCTCTACTACCATCAAGTTAAATTCCAGCAAATGACTAACGCACATTTAAAGAATGATTCACAACTAACTGTGGGGGAAAAAAAAAAACCCACACCATAAACAGGCCCAATAAGTCATTTCACCAAACTAAGATCACCTTTTTTCCCTTCTATAAGAGGATCTACTGCACCTCCTGGCTTCAAGATACGAGAACAATGAATGGTTCTTGCCCTTCAAGGCTGAAAATGCCTAGAGACTTTGGGAAAGTCAGTGATGGCAAGTTTCCACCTAAAACAAAGTTCCTGTCTCACCTTTCCCCTAGTCAAAGGGTATCTTTAAAATTATACTCTTCCTCTAACTCTTCGTGTACTGTAAGAACAATGGAACTTCAGGCTGGATAAATTTCACCCGAAGTTAAGATCCAAAACAACCTTGTTCACTCAACTACCTCCTGACTAAGGGCCTCCTGCGTTTAGATCTGAAGATAACGGCCTTCAGGAATTCCACAGGCTCACTTGCTGAACAACAAGCAACTCTGTCACATTAGATTCAATTTAAGATATAGATAAGAGTGATAAGAAGAGTTTTAATGGAGACCTAATGATTTTACTGACGTGGGTTTCACAGGTTATCCTTTAACCCCTCTGGTAACAGCAGCAACTGGGGAGATTCTTCGAGGTGCTCTGTAGTTAAGAGAGACCATTCCCGAGGCAGTCACCCATTCCCTTGTTGCAAAGGCCTTGTTCTCTCTAGAAACCAAATGAGCTGTTACCTGTGTAGCCCATTGGATTTGCGCGTGCCAAGCACCAAGCAAGGCGTCGTAGAGTCCGGTGAGCTGCTGGTCTAGGGAGAGGTCACTCTGGCACAACTCTTGCCAGGTTGCTAAGAGCTGTACCTGTAGGAGCAGAACAAAAGGGGCCTTACCAGGTACGCCTGCTAAAACGCCCTGCCCTTCTACGCATGCAACTGATAACTACTGATGTTCACTCCCTTCAGAAAAAGGTGGGAAAACACGCAGAACACATTTACAGTCACCTGCTCTGATCATCAATCAAAGCTTCAAGGTGTTACCCTCCACATGATCCTCCCTCCTCTTATCCTGTCCCAAAAGTGCGCCAGTCGGGTTCCTTCCACTCAGCATACTATCCCTCTTCTGAACAGGCCTTAGAGGAGGGCTTGGGTGTGTGCTTAAGTTTCACGTCCTAACACTGTTGCTTAAAAGACACATAAGCAGTGGACTTGAAGGAATTAAGGTGAGCCCAGGAAGTTTTTAAGTTTTTCAGTAACCTAACTTCAACAACTCTAGAAAACATATAATATTCTCACAGCTTGCTGAGGGCTTAATAAAACTTAAGACACAAATCTTCAAAAAGCAAAAATGAGAAAAATTAGAACAGACTTTTTTTCAGGTTTGTACATTAGATCTATCTCTCAATACAAAAGAGACTGAAAAACTGATGACTTTTTTTTTCCAGATGGCCATTAACTGAATCCACAGGCTGGAACAAGAGCACCCCCTACTGGCCAATTCAAAGAAAAAGGGCCAGGGGGTGAGGAGGCAAAGATTTTTACGTTTGAGTGTGAACTGGAATTCTGTAGTCCAGTGTTGTAAGCACTACAATATTGTAACCACTCACAGCTTCTTACCTTGTGACACTTATAGTAGTATGCAAGAAGTTGGGGCATTCGGTCAATTTCAGTAAAAATCTTCACAAACATTTTGGCCTGATCTAAAGGAGAAGAACATAAAATGTTACTGTTACCAGGTTTTCTGTTGCAGTCAAGAGAAAGAATTCACCAGGATCAATGTAGATATATGTGAGCTAGTTCTTACTGAGGTAATGCATTAACTCGGTCATGGAGATGATAAATATGAAAAATAAGTAAAGAGCAAAATACCTAACTCAATAATTAGACAATGCACACCAAAGCTTCTTAAATGAATGCATCAATAAGCATTATTCATATAGCCCAGATTACGTATTAGCAAGTAAGTCTTTAAACGTAAATGGTAAATTCAAATCCGGGTCAGGAATAGGGGGAGGCAAGCCTGGGGTACAAAACGTAAGGAGGCTCTCGCTGCCAGGATCATGTGAGTGCGAGGTGACAGCCTTTTTAAATTCTGTGCCCTTGGCACCTCACTTGCCTCACCCTAGTCTTGGCCCTAATTAGAATCATAAAATGTCTGGGACAGAAGGGATGTAAAATAACTCATCAATCGCAGCCCAAGAACTAGAGTTACTTAGAGGTCAGTGGCAGAACTGCTAAAATAGGGACAGGTTGAACCATATGAATCTGCTGATATTTGTCTATTTCTGATCTATAAAAACAGCAATTTCAACAGGAAAACTGGATAAATGGAAACAGGGAAACTGGGGTGGAGAAGGGGAGGGTGTTGACACATCGTGGGGCCGGCAACCAATGTTACAAATCAATTTGTGTATTAATTGTTTAATGGGAAATTAATTTGCTCTGTAAACTTTCACCTAAAGCCCAATAAAAAATTAAAAAATGAACGATATTTATAAAGTCATGACAATTAAGCACTATTTATCGACTCAACTAAAAATAATGATATAGTAGGAGAATACGAAAGGAAGGTGGAGGTGGTATATAAAAGCTAAATTCTTAGCTGTAACAGGAAGTCAACAGATAACATCTAAAAGTGATATGGCAAGAAATAAACTTATAAATGTATTATGCAGAAATATGACATGAAATACCAGGAAAAAAAACAGCTCAAAGAATTAAAAGTGGAGGCCCCCTAGGAATGGGAGTGGGGATGAGGAGGTGGAGGAAGAGAGTGTTATGTTCCCTCGAAGTCCTCCAGTAGGAGCCCCAGTGGTGCAATGGTTAAGTGCTCAGCTGCTAACCAAAAGGTTGGTGGTTCAAACCCACCAGCAGCTCCGTGATTTGCTCCTATAAAAACTACAGTCATAAAGATTACAGCCTAGGAAACTCCAGAGGGCAATTCTACTCCATCCTATAGGGTCGCTATGAGTCGACATCGACTTGACAGCACACAACAAACCCTCAAGTACTATTTAACTTTTTCAACATGAAGGTGATGGAAACAAAATTAAACTGAATTCAACAACAACAAAAAAAAGGAAACCAATTAACTAATTTATGGGTCTGGGTTTCCAATCAGTAATTTGGCTAAATCTGCTGAGCTACACTGCCTTTTAGAAAAGGATGTGACTCTCCTGCAAACAGAACCTTCAGATGTTCCTTGTTGGTCTCTTTGGGCTACTGTAAGAGCTACAGAAACTTAAATGAGAGGTCCAAGAGAAGAAGCTTAATGTTTACTGAACGCTGTCTCTGGACCAGGAGCTTCACATCTGATGTCTTGCTTAATCCTTACAAGAATCATATAATGCACGTACCCACTCATCTGATGAGGAAACTGAGGCTCAGAAAGGTCATATAATTTGCCTGATGTCTCATTGCTAATATATAACAAACCAAAGATTAAAACTAGGTCTGTCCATCTCCAAAGCTGACACACCTTCCATTCTGCCACACCCCTCAAGTAGCCTAATAAACTGTTGTTTTTGTCAACTGCTGTCGAGTCTATGACAGCCCCATGTGTACAGAGTAGAACTGCTCCACAGGGTTTTCAAGGCTGTGACCTTCCAGAAGCAGGTCACCAGGCCTGTCTTCTGAGGCACCTCTGAATGGGTTCGAACCGCCAACCTTTTGGCTAATAGTCAAGTGCTTAACGGTCTGCGCCACCCAGGGACTCCATTAATAAACTGTTAATTAATAGCTATGAAAATATTATTCCTTGAATAGAAACTCCTTTATCTATTTGAAGCAACCTATGCTTTGTCCTCAACCTTCCTTTGCAGCTTCATCTTTGACCATTTCCCAATGTTCACTCCACCTCAACGGTTTTAAATATTATTCCCAAAACAGTCCCTCAGTTTTCCAGTTAAGATGTTGTTTCCTCTGCCTCAAATGCTTCTGTTCACTCATCTTAGCTCCGTGGGAAAATGTTCACGCTATACTGATAACTGGAAGGGAAAAACATACAAAATTATATGTACTGAATGTATACAGGAGCGATGGTGGCACAGTGGTTAAGCGCTCGGCCAACTGAATGGCTGGCTGTTCAAACCCACCAGCTGCTCCAGGGGAGAAAGAATAAGCAGTCTGTTTTCCATGAAGATTTACAGCCTTGGAAACCCTATGGAACAGTTCCACTCAGTCCTATAGGGTCACTATGAGTCGGAACCCACTCAAAAGCAGCAGTTACGTATGCACGTATGTAAGGCAATTGTCCCGTTCCTTCTTGTAATAAAAGTATTTGTGTACTTGTTCTCTCCCAGCCCCACCTTCAGCCAGGCTGTAAGGTCCCGGAAGGAGAGCAACCTTATCTTACTCATCTTCGTAATGCCCATTGCTCCTCACACGGTTAATATTTTAAAACTTTGGAAATTCATAGTTGGATTATGCCAGAAGGAAACCATTACAAAAAAAAAGAAACACCGACCTCCTGTATGTTCACATATTTAGTGCTTTGAGGAATAAGAAAACGATTTGGTAAACATCAGCATTCCACACATAGCAATGATCTGTAAGAGCTAAATTACAGGTCTACCAAGTAGTTGCTTACATATTTTCCTAAGGGCAGAGGAAATGACAAAACAAAGCACTTGCCTCCAGACTTGCTACTGAAAAGACTGGGAGGCCCATTTAAGTGCAATTCCTTAAGATACATATATACATATATTTTTTGCAGTATCCACTCTAGCTCCTGTCTGCCACCTGCTGGTCAAATGTAGCGCCCACAATCACAGAATTGAAGGAAAAAAAAATTGAGCTAACGGGTCCTAAACCTTTTTATGCCTGCTTTGTGCCCCTTCCTCTCTGGCAAGCCCAATAAACTGCTGAGAAAGAAAGTTCTCACAGCTATCTCTGCAGAGACACCCAGCTAAGCTTATGAGACCTATCAAACAAACAAAAAAAAAAAACCAAACCTGCTGCCATCGAGTCAATTCTGACTCCTAGCGACCCTACAGGACAGGGTAGAACTGCCCCCTGGGGTTTCCAAGGAGCAGCTGGCGGATTTGAACTGCCGACCTTTTTAGGTTAGCAACCGTAGCTTGCTATAGATCTTAACCACTGCACCATCAGGGCTTCATGAGGCCTGCCAATAGACTTGAACTTAACAGGCAGGAATCAATGAGGTAGAAAACAACTATATAACTTTAAATTTTTCATTCCTTTCATAAGATCTCTTGAATAAACAAATCTTCCTGCTACATTTTAAATTATTTTACAAAATGCTGCTTCAATTAATCACCTGAATTTATTCGTTCAATAAAATAGACACTTCTATCTGGATAAACACAATTGTCACACTGGGAGGGAGATGGAAAGGGGTAATGTGTTGGGGCTGTACTAACTTATCAGAGATTCCCCTTTAGAAACTGATATAAAGAAGCACTTTGGCCTTCCAGGAAAGATGGCAAGTTAAAAAGCACATTTCCTTGGGGAACCCTTCCTGGTACTTGCCAAAATTAATCACCAAAAGAAATGAACACAATTTCACCTGTGTTGGCGGCAGGGAAAAGACTTAATACAAACTTTAGAGAATGCTAATCAGATACTCGGAGCCCTGGTGGCATAGTGGTTAAGAGCTCGGCTGCTAACCAAAAGGTCGGCAGTTCAAATCTACCCGCCACTCCTTGGAAACCCTATGGGGCAATTCTGCTTTGTCCTACAGGGTCACTTTGAGTTGAAATCGACTCAACGGCACCTAACAACAACAATCAGATGTTCAACCAGTTTGGCCCAAGATGAGTGGGGATGCTGAGCTAATACACAATTCTGAATGGTAAGCACCAAGTGGCATGGCAAAAGGAGATAAAAATTGGGGCAAAGACAGAAAAGTAGGCAAGACGTGGGAATAAGCCCTGATTCCACCTCAGCCCAGCACTGGGGACAGCTCACAGGGTGGGAAAGTGCCATTTTTCCCCTTCTGAAATCAACTTCCTCCCTACAAAGAGTCGAGTCTGGAATCAAGGCTGATTCAAATTTATGGACAAAAGGTAGCTGAGCTGACCAAAACATCCACTTACTCACAAAACCAAAGCCCAGGATCCTGACCCACAAGGCACAATTCAAGCCAGATCCCGGCTCCACGTAGCCAGCTCACCCAGACATAAAGGAAAAGAATCTAAATTCATGGAGCCACCACCTCCCATGCCATTCCCACTTCCCCACCCCTATATAACTGGACACACACCCCAAAAACACAGTTAAGCTCCATGGGTCTGTAGTTGGTCTGTAAGCTAGAACAAATTTATGAGGAACAAAGCTCCCAGACAGGGACATTTCAAAGACCCAGCCCTAGTCTTTCCTTCATTCTCTTTAGGCAACTGAAGAACAGAACAGAATTTAAACCTTTAAATCAAGGTCTATAGGAAAGCTCTCAACAGAGCCCAGGTAATAAGGAGAGGCTTGCAAGGAGATAGTAATATAATACTAACCCATTATCATCAAGTTGATTTCGACTTACAACACCCCTATAAGACAGAGTAGAAGCACCCTATAGGGTTTCCAAGGAGCGGCTGGTGGGTTTGCACTGCCAACCTTTTGGTTAGTAGCCAAGCTTTTAATCACTTTTGGTATAAATATCAGGCCCACAAAAAAAAAAAAAAAAATCCACATCCAAATATGAATAAGCAAAAACTGGCAAAGAAACTCCACCACAGTGGGGAGAGGGAGGGAACTCTACCATGGGACTTAGGCAAAAATACCACAGCAAAAATATAAGAAAGAAAGGGAACACAGCATGCCAATGTACATCAAGAGAGCACTTCAAAAGATTTATTCCAGGAAATACAAGAGAAATTTAGGCTACAACTACTTCACACTCCCAAGGAAATCACATAAGGTATACTATGCTTTCTTTAATAGGATCTAAGGCATCACAATGAGATATAAAGGGAGGCTGGCAGAGCTAAGGAAAGAAACTTAGGAAGAAAATAGTGACATAAAATTAAATTTTAATCAGTGGTGATGTCACACAAAATGGCAGAGTAGGAAACTGAAGGGGTCAGTTTCTCCACAAAAACAAAAATGAACTGGAAAGAACAATTCGAATCAACTGTGTTGTAAATCTAAAATGTGATATGACTCATATCAACCAAGGTAGTGCTTGATGAAGGAATAGGCTATTGATCTTTCCTAGGTGAGTCACATACACCAATGGGCTAACATTCTCAATTCTTCAGCCTTGTTACAGTGGTGGGGATGACAGCCATGTTCATAGAGTCATTGGCTGGTTATCAGACCAAGCAGTGGAAACCTTGCCCTCCAAGGATTTGGGGTAGTGCATTTGTGTTGGTATTGAGGTACCCTGAGGGACTGGCACTGACAACTGCCTGATTTGGGCCTACTCACAACAGTTGCTTTCCCAGCAGCAGTGGATTAAAGGGCCAGTGTGCGTGTGTGTGTGTGGTCTGTCAGGCTGCTGGCTGACTGCAGAGATAACAGAACAGAAACACCAGTGACCATATACAATTGGAATACACATTACAAAAATAGTTTGAAAAAGTCACCTAACAGATAACTGCAACCATCATCAAGTAACACCAATTCCTGAGGAGTGGGACAATCAGATTTCCAGAGATACTACATTATAATACTCTGAACGTCCAGTTCTCGACAAAAAATTACAAAACATAAAAAAGAAACAGGAAAGTACAGCCCTTTCACAGAAAAAAATGAATTTGACAGAAACCATCCTTGAGGAAATTCACGCATTGGAATTACCAGCCAAAAATGGTAAATAAACTGTCTTAAATATGCTCAATGAGCTAAAGGAAAACATGGACAAAGAACTAAAGGAAATTAGGAAGAGAATGCACAGAGTTGGGGACTTCATACCACCAAGAAAGCAGTGCCAGGGGCAGAGTGTGTCCTTTGGACTATGGGTTCCTATGCGGAGAAGCTCCCAGACCAAGGGAAGACTGAGGACAAGGACCTTCCTCCAGAGCCGACCGAGAGAGAAGACCTTCCCCTAAAGCAGACACCCTGAATTTGGGCTTGTAGCCTACTACACTGTGAGAGAATAAATTTCTCTTCGTTAAAGCCATCTGCTTGTGTTATTTCTGTTATAGCAGCACTACATGACTAAGACAAATGGGTAAAAAAACTATGGTACATACACACGAAGGAATACCACGCAACGATAAAGAACAACGGTGAATGTGCAAAACATTTCACAACATGTCAGAATACGGAGGGCATTATGCTGAGTGAAATAAGTCTGTTACAAAAGGACAAATATTGTATGAGACCACTGTTATAAAAACCCAAGAAAAGGTTTACACACAGAAAAAAACAACCTTTGATGGTTACTACAGAGGGGGAAATGGAAGGGGAAATCACTAACTAGATAGTAGACAAGTGTTAACTTTATTAAAAGGGACGGCAATACACAATATAGGTGAAGTCAGCACAACTTGATCAAGGCAAAGTCACAGAAGCTTCCTAGACACAGCCAAAGACCTTGAGGGACCAAGTTACCGGGGCTGAGAGATGGGGACCATGGTCTCAGGGGATGTGTAGGTCAACTGGCACAACATAGTTCGTAAAGAAAATGTTCTATATCCTACTTTGGTGAGTAACATCTATCATCTTAAAAGCTTGCAAGCAGCCATCTAAGATATCAGTCCCATCAAGTTCGGAGCAAAGGAGAATGAAGAAAACCAAAGACACAGGAAAATATTGGTCCAAAGGACTAAGTAATGGACCACACGAACCACAGCTTTCACCAGCCTGTGCCCAAAAGAAATAGATGGTGCCTGGCCACCAGCACAGACTGCTTTGACAGGGGTCATAAAAGAGGGTCCAGGACAGAGGAGAAAAATACAGAACAAAATTCAAATTCACAAAAAAAAGACCTGGCTTACTGGTCTGACAGTGACTAGAGGAACCCCCAAGCTCCCGGACACCCTGCTGAGAACTGAAGCCACTCCCGAAGACCATCTTTCAACCAAAGATTAGCAGGCCTATAAAATAAACAATAACACATATGAGGAACGCGTTTCTTAGTCCAGTCAAGTATAGGAGACCAAATGGGCAACGCCTGCCCGAAAGCAAAGGCGAGAAGGCGGGAAGGGACAGGAAAACTGGATGAATGGACACAGAGAACCCAGAGCAGAAAAGGGGAGAGTACAGACACATTAAGAGGATCTCAACCAATATCACAAAAAAACCTCTATATAAATTTTTGAATGAGAAACTAATTTGCACTGTAAACGTTCACCTAAAACACAATCAAATTAAAACAAAAAATGTACCATCATGTAGAAAAATCACATTCATTAAGGATAAGTTTGCACATCCAATTAATATAGGTACTGTCAATAAATTGTATACCTGTAAAAAGTTGAACTGGCAAAAGCTGTGTGATAGATATATTTACAACAAGAAGAACAACAAAAAAAAGTAGCTGCTGAGGCTGCTTATGCATAGCCAAACACCTCATGGGATTTGGTTCCTTGGTTTGGAGGTTTAGGGTCATGGTTTCACGGGACATCCCAGTTAATTGGCCTAATAATGTGTTTAGTGCTTCTGCTCTACCCCCTAGTTAGTTGTGTAGTGCCTGGGGTCTTAAAAGCTTGCAAGCAGCCATCCAAGACACAACAACTGATGTCTACCTACCTGGAACAACAAAGAAGCAGAGTCAGGAATAGGAGGGGGAAATGGAATGTGAGGCTAACTGTCTCCATGAACAACTGCCTCCTTTACCATAAGACCAGAAGAACCGGATGGTACCAGGCTACCATTACTGAATATTTTTATCGAATATTTTTATCAAAGGTTTTATAGAAGAATCCTGATAAAAAAGGGAGCAATCCAGAAAAGAATTTCAAATTCTCGTGGATTCACTTTCTGGAACCACGGAGGCTGGATGAACCCTTGAAACTATTGCCCTGAGATAATTTTTAAAACTTAAACCAAAAATATCCCCTGAAGTCTTCTTAAAACCAAATGATTGATAGTTTAGCTGAACTAGTAAAAATGATCTGCCTTGAGCACTGTGCTCTTTTAAGATCTATCTAGGTGCCCAGCTACCACCACCAACTGCTCTGACAGGGATCACAATAGAAGGTCCTGGACAGAGCTGGAGAAAAATGGTGAACAAAATTCTAACTCACAAAAAAAGACCTGACTTAGTGGTCTGACAGAGGCTGGAGACACGCCAAGATTATGGCCCCTTGGCACCCTTACAGCTCAGTACTGAAGTCACTTCTGAGGTTCACCCTTCAGCCAAAGATTAGACAGGTCATAAAACAAAATGAGATTAAACGTGCACACCAGCCCAAGGGCAAGGATAAGAAGGCAGGAGGGGACAGGAAAGCTGGTAACCAGGAACCCCAATGTTGAGAAGGGGAGAGAGTCGACATGTTGTGGAATTGGCAACCAATATCACAAAACAAAATGTGCATTAATTGTTCAATGAGAAACTAATTTGCTCTGTAAACCTTCATCTAAAGTACAATAAAATGAAATAAAAAAATGTTAATGGTAGAATGTAAACTGAATGTTCACTGTACAATTCTTTCAACTTTTCTGTATGTTTGAAATTTTTCATAATAAAATGTTGGAAAAAAGTAACCAGCCAAAAGTTAACATATTTACTTCTAATCTACATAATTTAATCAGTACTAAGACATTCGGAAGACTGAGGAGTCAGAAAGCCTTATTTCTGAAAAGCGGTGTACAGAGATGAGGAAGTGGCTGCACTCACCTACAGACTGAGAACTGAATACGGTTACAATCTGGGGGCTGGCCAGGGCCTCCAGCCTGTTCTTCAATGCCTCCAAGTGCACACATTTTTCTGAGTAGTCTGGTGTATCAACGAGCATCATTAAACTGTTCTGCATCCCTGTTAGCTTGGCAGAAATCACAGCTATGTCCTATAAAAAGGTCAGAAAACAGAATAATTATTTAAAATACCCTGCTACCTTACCCAAGCACGGACAAAACACATGAAAACGCAATTTATAAAATAAGAAAATGGCCCATAAACGTAATATGTTCAACATTATTAATACTCAAACAAATGCAAATTAAAACAAGGAAGTGCGATTTTCCTAACAAACTGGAAAAACCTTAGAAAAATTATAATGGCTACTGTTGGTAAGGGTGCAAGGAAAGAAGACAATCTGTCTGACCACAATAAATTTATACTGTCTTTCTGCAGGACAAATTAGCAATACGTGTCAACAGCCTTAAAAATATTCACATCCTTTGACCTGGTGTTTCCTCTTCTAAAAATTTGTCCTAACGAAATAGTCAGACGGACAGAGAGAGATTAACATGTTGTAATTAATTAACGTGATTTTAGTGTTATAAAAAAAAAAACACTGAAAGCAGAAAACTAAATCTTCCATAATAGCAAATAAAATATAAATTAAGAGTCATTTGTAACGGAATGTGGAGTCCCTGGGTGGCGCAAATGGTTAACGTGCTCAGTTCTTAACAGAAAGGTTGGAGGTCCAAGCCTGCCCAGAGGTGCCTCAGAAGAAAGGCCTGGTGATCTACGTCTGAAAACCCTGTGGAGCAAAGCAGTTCTGTTCTGACACACGCGGCATCGTCAAGAGTCAGAACCGACTTGACAGCAATTGTTCCTTTTTAAATGGAATGTGGAATACTGCACAGCCATTAAAACTCATGTTTTTGAGAAGTATTAATGCAGAGCAAAACACTTATAACTTACTATAGAGTGAAATACGCAGAATAAAAAGGTATATAGACACTAGAATCCAATTTTTTAATAAATACAAGTATATAAATACCTGTAAAAATGACTCCACAAACAAAACACAAACGTAGGTACACACATGTACAAGTACACAGAAAAAGCACCCCATAGACATAAAAAAATACATTACTAGGACATAGGACTACGAGTCCTTTTTGTTTTCTTGTATGTTTCTGTATTTTCCAAATCTTCTAAGACATACATAATTATAATTAGAAAAATTAATATTATTTAATTAAAGTAATTAAGAGAATAATAAGTGATCCTATTTCAACATTTAACAGGCATCCATGAGGTGCCAGACGCTGTACTAGATATCTGAGACACAAAGATGAGTAAGGTCACATTTCAGCCCTTGAGTTCACAATGTATTGAGCCGGAAAGACTGCATTACAATTTAAGAAGCAAGGCTCAAGTGTCATAGGAGTCCAAGTGAGGGAGCAATTAATTTTGCCTCAGAGAGAGCCAGCAAGGAGAGGTATGAAAGGCGGTGACACTTTAGGTGGACACTGAAGGACAAATGGCGGTCTACTCTCCTGAAAAAAAAAAAAAAAACTAAAAGCACTAAGGCATGAAAGGGATGGTGTGTCAACAGCCTGGAGCAGGCAGAAGGGAAATATCATATGGAGGGAGTGGCCAGAGAAAAAGCTGAAAGCCAAGCTGCAACACTGTCATGAAAGATAGCCTATGCCTTGTTAGTGGGCTTAGAACTTATCCAGTAGAAAGCAGAGACTCGTTGAAAGTTAAAATAAAGGGGTGGGCAGGGAACGGACATGACAATTTATGCTTTAGAAGATTCCCCTGGGTTGGATATGGAGGATAAATTAAGAGCAGGGCTGACCTGGAGGCAAGGAGACCATTAGGGGCCTATTGTGATAGTCTAGGGATAAAAAGACTGAAGAGCATGACTACAGTGGTAGCAGAGGGATGAAAAGGACAGACGTGCAGAGGAGAGAGATGGAGGGACCAAGGGACAGGGAAGAGGGAGCAGTTAAAGATTGCTAAGGTTTCTAACCTGGACGCTTGGGTGGAAAATGACTCCATTAACCAAAGATGGGGAGGCCAAAAGCAGGAACAAATACAGGGCTGGAAGGAGGTGGCACCGGACAGAAATAATGAGTTCAGTTTTTGAGGGGTCGTGGGGAAGTCTAGCTGGATGGAACTGAACTTGTGGGAAGTTAGAAACTCAGTTCTGAATACCAGGATAGCTGGGGGGCAGAAAAACAAGATTTATAACTTGTGGCTAATTAACATTTAGTGTACTGTTATTAAAATCAGGATCCATGTTTAAATCCATCCTCTCCCATGATGCCAGGAATTCAGTAAGATTTGCAACGTACGTCTGTGAAGCCTGGATCGATTAAGCTTGTCAAGCACTCTGAGGGGCTCTGAAATGGGATGGGAAAGAGTATTCTCCTTAAAGACAATGACAGCTGATATGGAGTAACAGCTATACTGTTGGGTGAAAAAAAGCAAAGTGCAAAGCAGTGCTCACAATCAGCTACCATTTGTGACAAATAAGGGCAGCGAATGTGTGTTTGTGTATGTGTGGTGCGTGTATCTGGAAGGATAGGCATATAGGCTTAAACCTGAAAACGAGGCTTGTCTCTAGAAGGGAAATTAGCAGATTGGGGTCAGATCAGCAAGATGAGCACGTTAGAAAAAAGACTTACTTTTCACTGCTTATTCCTGTTTACTGAATTTTTTCCCATGTGTATTCATAACTTTTTACAAAACTTAGAAAAGTTAGAAAAAAAAAAAAAGAGAGAGATAACTGATTTTTCTTTACAATTGTAAAAGGGTGTTCCATAAGCCATCATCTCACTTCATCTTTACTACCAGATACCAAAAGTATTACTATTATCAGGTACATACCCAAAAGAATTGAAAGCAGATACTTGTACACCAAAGTTCACTGCAGCCCTGTCCACAATAGCCAAAAGGCAGAAACAACCCAAGTACCCATCAACAGATGAATGGATAAACAAAATGTATATCCATACAATGAAATATGACTCTGACATAAAGAGAAATGAAGTTCTAATACATGCTACAAGGCGGGTGAACCCTGAAAACATTATGCTGACTGAATAAGTCAGTCGCAAAAGGACAAATACTATATGATCCCACTTATATGAAATATCTAGAATTGGCAAATGTATAGAAACGGTTATGGATTGAATTATGTCCCCCAAAATGTGTGTCAACTTGGCTAGGCCATGATTCCCAGTATTGTGTGATTGTCCACCATTTTGTCATATGATGCGATTTTCCTATGTGTTGTAAATCCTACCTTTATGATGTTAATGAGGCAGGATTAGAGGCAGTTATGTTAATGAGGCAGGACTAAATCCACAAGATTAGGTTGTATCCTGAGTCAATCTCTTTTGAGATTTTAAGAGAGAAGTGAGGAGAGAGACTGGGGAACCTCATGCCACCAAGAATGAAGAACTAGGAAGATAATGCATCCTTTGGACCCAGGGTCCCTGCGCTGAGAAGCTCCTAGACCAGGGGAAGATTGATGACAAGGACCTTCACCCAGAGTCAACAGAGAGAAAGCCTTCCCGTGGAAATGGCACCCTGAATTTGCACTTCTAGCCTACTAGATTGTGAGAGAATAAACTTGTTTGTTGAAGTCATCCACTTGTGGTATTTCTGTTACAGCAGCACCAGATAACTAAGACAGAGACCAAAGTTCATCAGCGGTTACTACCGTGGGCCGGAGGGAGGGGAAGAGGGGAAGATTGTGTAAGGGATCCTGAGTTTCTACTAAGGGTGATGGAAAAATGTGGCCATGGGTAGTGGTGACAGTTGTACAACACAATGAATGTAATTGATGTCATTAAATTGTACACATAAAAACGTTGAAATGGCAAATGTTTTGTTACATATATTTTTACCACAACAATGCAAACAAAAAATTACTATTTTCCTCTCTTTGCAGACCCAGAGGGGTTAAATAACTTGCCAAGATCACACAGTGTCTAAGGCCCCTCTGCCCAAGTTTTTACTTCCCCCATTTTGTCTGCCTGTGCATTTTTATCCGTGCTCCTCCAGAGCTCTCTTACCGGGACAAAGAGGCTCCAGTCTTGCACAGCATGTAGACTAAGAGGGCAGTAATACTCAAGAGCAGTTTCCCCACCCTGAGCCTGAATGTTTCCGTATGCCACCACTTATACTGTGCCTTATAGTTTTGAATGAATGACTATCTCATCTGCTTTCACCAAATCCCAAGTTCCTGCTTATGTAGATGTCATGACAACCCCCAACCGAAAAACCTACTTGAGTCTTGAATGTCTCCTCGATATCAGCACTCAGTGTGCTCCACTTGTCTGCTTCTTGAAGAGATTCTGCAGCGAGCTGCATTCGAGACTTCACCTGGTCGATTTCTACCAACACCTCAAAGAGAAATGAGGAGTGAAACAGTAAGGACGTGACAATTCCCTTTGCTCTACCGTCCACCCGTGGCTCAAACATCTCAGCATGCTCCTGTCTTCAGAGAGCCTCTGTGCCCCTTACAACACGGATCACATGGGTAAACGTGTCCCCCCAAAACCCAAACCCACTGCCATTAAGCAGATTCCAACTCACAGCAACTCCACAGGACAAAGTAGACCTGCCCCATAGGATTTGCAAGGCTGTATATCGGGAGCAGACTGCCACATTTTTATCCCGCAGAGCCGCTGGTGATTTCAAACCGCTGGCTTCTCAGTTAGCAGCTGAGCACTTTCAGTACTGTGCCACCAGGGCACCAAATAAATATTGAAATTGAATATCCTGGAAGAACTGATCAGTAACCCTTTCTTTCCTACAATAAAACTTGTATTTTTTAAAAAGTTGCAGCTTTTAGGAATCTCTACTTGTCCATTTTTCTATCCCTACTCTCACAGGTCAAAAACGTTGTCTGAAATACCGGGCATTCAGCACTTCTTTATTACGGATTCCTCATCACATTTCCGAGAACCATCGATTCCTTGATCAAGAGTCATATCTAACAATAAAAATTATTAAAAAAAAAAAAAAGAGTCATATCTAAGACCAGCACTTTTCATAGCTGTCCAGAGAGTATAAGATCTCAATGCAAAGAAAATTACACAACAAAAGCTGAGAATGCTTTTCATTTCAAACGCATTACATACCCTCAAAATAGACCTCTTTTCCCTTTTCTTGTCTGGTGTCAGATGCTCAATTTGGCCAAATCCTAGAGGTGGTTTGGGTCAGCTGACCAGAGACTTCACAGAAGAGATCATCAAATCACAGAATAATATAAAACAGAATACACAAGAATGCAAACATAAAATAATTCAGGAAAGGCTGAAGGCTAAGAACGGAGATACAATTAAGAAATTAAAAATGGGACAAAACTGAAATACTCAGGCTGCTTAAAAGAAATGAAATGAGCTATAAAAATTTTTAAAAGCCAAAAAGATTTTTAAAGAGAAGACAAGATAAAAAAATAAGAATTATAAGACACTCTCAATTTTTTATTTTGACCAAACAAAGAAAAGTTAAAGTAAGTTCAGGAAAAAAAAAAATTAAGATTTAAGATAATTCCACACGAACAAACAAAATGAATAAAAGGTTAAGATTAACAAAGAGAAGGATAAAACCCATGAACCAGGAAATTAGTGAACATATACCAAAAAGCTAAAGATATAAAAAACAGTAAGCTTTAATCAAGAAAATTGAAGGCTTTCCTTTTTAAAGGAAAAATTTCCTTTTTAAGGAAAATAAAATAAAAAAAGTTTAAGATTAAAAATATAATTTAAACCTCATAAATCAAGCAATCTAATGTATTGAAATAATACAAAAAAATATAAAAAATCAAGCACAGAGTTGTTGGAGGAGAGATGAATAAGCTGAAAGAACCAAGTAAGAGTAGTTTGAGAGCTTGTAGAAGCTTGAGTTAGGGTTGGCGTCCCACAGGTTGTACTCTTCTAAACCAAAGCTTCCAAAACCAAAAACCAATATTCAGGACAGGAGTCAACATACCTGCATCGATTGAGCTGTGTCCTGTTCAAATTTTTTAATGTCCTCCTTGACGAGAATCATTTGTTCTTTCAGAAAAGATGCTTCTTGTTTAAGGGCTTCGACATCACGGAGAACTTTGGGCATGTTCTGAAGGGCCTGGTGACTTGTTTCTGCAGCAAGAACCCAAGAACAGCAATATGCACAAAAGGTGAATATCAGACCCAT
The DNA here is from genome assembly GCF_030014295.1 of Loxodonta africana. Classification (NCBI taxonomy): domain Eukaryota; kingdom Metazoa; phylum Chordata; class Mammalia; order Proboscidea; family Elephantidae; genus Loxodonta; species Loxodonta africana. The sequence goes on from NC_087353.1 coordinate 79,842,050, forward strand.
CACTAGTGAATAACAGGAAGGAAATGAGACCACAAAAAGGAAATCTTCCCAAAGCATTACCAACCACACAGTTTTCAGGGCGCGGGGAAGGAGAGTTGGGGGAGACGGCTGTGAGGTGGTCTTCACCAGGACCATGTCCTCCCCAGACTGATGGGTGAGGGTTGGGGATATGCCAGGGAATGAACCATCAACTTGCCCCAGCATGAACTGTTCCCCACCACTGTGTTAAATCTTAATCATCCCACTGGAAGGAAGGAGAATGAAAGAATCGGGCACTTGTTGAAAGCCTGCTTCCTGCCAGGTGCTTTACATACATCCCACCCCTTAGCATCCGTGGCAATCCTAGGAGGTATTGGCAGCCACCTCTTACAGATAAGAACACTGAGGCTCAGAGAGGTTAAGACTTGCCTGAGATTTCACAGAGCTGAAGCCCCAAAGCTTGCTGTGCAAAATGTATTCCACCGAGCGAGCACCAGCATCGGCTAAAGTTCCGTTACAGCGCAGGTACCCAGCGAGGCCACCTGCCAGAGATTGTAATGGCGCAGTGGAAAGCACTCAGCGGCTAATTGAAAGGTCCGTGGTCAAACCTACCAGCTGCTCCACAGGAGAAAGACAGGGCAAACTGCTTCCATAAAGATTACAGCCTTAGCAACCCTATGGTGCAGTTCTACTGTCCTATAGGGTCGCTGTGAGTCAGAATCGACTCAGCAGCAGCGGGTTTGGGTTTGGTATGAAATCAAGGAATCTGCATTTTGTTAAGAGACATCCCAAGTGTAGACTAAAGTTTGAAAATCTTTGCAGACCATGATGTTTTCTCTGGAATTGGGAGGGTAACATCATCACCCTTTAACCCTTCAAAGAGTAAGCAGGTCTGTGTGTAGCCAACCAAAGAAGACCAGTCTTCTGTTCTACAAGTGCAATGAATGCAACCCTAACATCCTGAAGATGTACTTCAGGAACTTGTTCATCTAACTCTGCCATAAAACAACAACCTGTTTCCAGCCCTGACCCCAGGTAAGGTTCCAGGACGGGTCTGAGAAGCAAAGACAGAACACAGAGATGCCTTCAGTGCGCAGGACTTCACTGACTTTTAACAGAGCTGTTATGATCCCAGCTAGGTCTCCCACCTGCTAAAGCTCCGAGTCACTCTTCAGGCCCTGGTTGGTGCCCTTGGGTACCTTTTTCCCTCTCTGCAGTCCACTCCTGATTCCACTGGTTGCCTCTTTCTTTCACTGGACAGAAGCTCCAGGGCGCTTTCCAGGATGGGAATATGTTTTTGCCAAATATAAGGATTCATTGAGTATTATCTAAAGTTCTTAAAATTCACTCTTCTAACTTAAGTTTTGAAAGGACTTTTTATAGCACCGCTGGAGGATCCAAATCCAGCATGTGTTAAAGACAGCCCAAGTCCAAGCTGAGACTTTTCTCCTTGCTGTAATCAGAAGGACCGAAAGTGGATCGGACCAGGGCTTGCTTTCCCATAAAATGAACTCCTGATATTTACTGCCCAGTACGTGTACCACCTGGGTACCCCATGCCAGTTTGGGGAACTCTGCCCACCGGGAGCAGGGGAGGGCACCGCGGCTTGGGGGACCCCGGCAAGGCCCCGCGGCTCACCCTCCACGGCGTGGTTCACCTCTTGGATAAACAGCTGCAGCTTCATCACCAAGGTGGCCGCGTGGCCGTCCGCCTTCCCGGCCGCCGCCTCCTTGGGGCCAGCCCTGAAGGCCGCGTTGATCCACTCCTTCACGTCGAAGTCGTCAGCCAGGAATTTGGAGAAGTCCATGGCGACCAGCCTCAGCCCTGGCGTCCAGGCCGTATTAAGGGTTGGCTCGGGGTTGTTTTATGGCTCGGGTGTTGGCGCAGGCGACTCAGCGAGGACACTGGGGCTGGCCTCCAGGTGAGACAGGCCGGGATGAACACCACCGCCGCCTTGTCCCTCTGCTGCCCCTTCCTAAACGCGCTCGGGGAGACGGCTGGAAATGATCCTCGCCGCGCACTGTACTTCTTCCGGAAGTGGGTGGCCGTTACCATGGTGACTGCCAGAGCTCCGAGCTCTGCGATCGGTTCTGTAGGAGAAAAGCTCGGGACTGAGTACCGGCTTCTGAGAATCGATCCCTGTCTCCATCCAGCTTCTTTAGAAATTCTTCTACAAACATTAGTTAAGCACTTAGTACGTGCTTGCTATAAAGCCTTTATATATATTAGCGCGCTTAATTCTCACAGTTCTCCCCAACATAAAGATGAAGACCTGAGGTGGAGAGAAGTTAACCAACTGGCTCCAAGTCTCATAGCTAGAAAGTAGCACCGTCGGGATTTGAACTGAGACCTGCCACTGGGGCCTGCACGCTTTATGGTATTTTACTTCCCCCCTAAACGGAGCAGGTGAAGCAGGCCTCAGTGATCTGCTTACCCTGCACACCACTTTTCCCTCTTGTCTCTTCCCTCCAGCCACATTGACCTCCTATACTTTTCGGAAACACAAACACACCGTGCTGGAACCCACCAGAGACTTTGCACACGCTGTTTCTGTGGGTCTGAAACTAACAATGTGACGCCTCAGAAAAGAAAGACTACCTGGGAAGGGTTCCTTTGTCATGTGCCGTTCATACATACTCATTGCCATCGAGTCGATTCTGACTCATAGTGACTCTATGAGACACAGTACAACTGCCCCGTAGGGTTTCCAGGGTGGCCTGGAACTGCCGACCTTTTGGTTAGCAGCTCAACGCTTAACCACTGCACCACCAGGGCTCCTCCTTTATCATAGGAACCCCCTCCCCCCCCCAAAAAAATCCTTTGTGTACAGTTATGTAATGTGCTTCTCCTTAAAGTGGGATAGTTTTGTCACTTAGTTCTCATCCTAAACATACTCTGACTCTAAGTAAATACGGTAATTCTTGAAGACTGTACTTCCAAGAACCTAGATCCACAAACTAGGAGGCTAGTACACCAGCCTTGGTGGGAGTAAAGTGAGCAAGTCCCATGGCATGCTGGGAAGACATAGGTCCCTTCACAGTATGCAGTCCCCCATCCTATCCCCAGGAGCTGACACTTTTTAAAACAGCTTTATTGATGCATAATTTACATGACATAAAATTCAGCCTCTGTAAGTAGACAATTCAGTGATTTGTAGCAAAGGTATAGATGTGCTGTCTCCACAATCAAGGAGCCCTGGTGGTGCAGTGGTTAAAGCGCTTGTCTGCTAATCAAAAGGTCAATGGTTGGAAGATACCAGCTGCTCCCTGGGGCAAAGATGTGGCAGTCAGCTTCCGTAAAGTTTACAGCCTTGGAGACTCTATGGGGCACTTCTCCTCTGTCCTATAGGGTCATTATGAGTCAAAATCGAGTGGATGACAATGGGATCTCTACGATCCCAATTCAGAATATTTCCATCAGCCAAAAGAGTTCCTTGTGCCTTTTTGCTGTTAATCCCTGCTTCCACCCCCAACCATGGGCACCCATTGATCTTCTGTCTGTATAAATTTGCCTTTTCTGGGCATTTCATATATATGGAATCATACAACTCATTTTCTTTTGCATCTGGCATCTTTCACTTAGCATAATGTTTTTGAGGTTTATTCCTCTTGTACCATGTATCAGTAGTTCCTCTATGTTGCTGAAAATAGTCCATTGTAGAGATATGACATATTTTGTCTATCCACTCATCAGTTGATGGACGTTAGTATTGTTTCTAGTTTGGGGCTATTATGAATAAATAATGCTGCTATAAACATTCATACAGGTCTTTGTGTGGACATGTTTTCATTTATCTTGAATAGATTGCTAGGAGTGGAATTGATGGGTTGTAAGGTAAATTTTAAAGAAACAAAAACCAATATGCAACATCATGATAAACAGAAAAGATTGAAGTTGTCATGGATTTCATTTTACTTGGATACACAATCAACATCCATGGAAGCAGCAGTCGAGAAATCAAACGATGTATTGCATTGGGCAAATCTGCAGCAAAAGACCTCTTTTCAAGTGTTAAAAAGCAAAGATGTCACCTTGAGAACTAAGGTGCCCCTGACGCAAGCTGTGGTATTTTCAGTCGTCTCATGTGCATGCAAAAGCTGGACAATAAATAAGGAAGACCGAAGAATTTATGCATTTGAAGTATGGTGTTGTCAAAGAATACTGAATATACCATGGACTGCCAGAAGAACAAACATGTGCCTTGGAAGAAGAACAGCTAGAATGCTCCTTAGAAGTAAGGATGGTGAGACTTCGTCTCACATACTTTGGACATGTTATCAGGAGGGACCAGTCCCTGGAAAAGAGGGTCAGGGAGAGAAGGACCCTTTAAGAGATGGATTGACACAGTGGCTCAACAATGGGCTCAAACATAGCAATAATTTTGAGGATGGCATGGGACCAGACAGTGTTTCATTCTGTTGTACATAGGGACGCTATGATTCAGAACCAACTCGATGGTACCTAACTACAACAACAAGATAAATTTATGTTTGACTTCCTGGGAAACTCCCAAACTTTTCCAGAATGGTGTACCACTTTACATTCCCATCAACAACGTATGAGGGTTCCAGTTTCTCTATATCCTCACATACTTGGGATGTAGTGGTAACGTATCGTCTTAATTTGCGTTTCCCTAATACCCAGTGACGAACATCTTTCTATGTGCTTGTTAGCCATTCCTGTATCTTCTTCAGTGTCATGTCTATTCAAATCTTTCACCTATTTTCAAATTGAGTTGTCTTCTTATTACTGAGTTGCCAGAGTTCTTTACATATTCTAGACCTAAGTCCCTTATCAGAGATAAGGTTTACAAATAATTTTCTCCCTGTCTATAGCTTGTCTTTTCATTTTCTTAATGGTGTCTTTTGAAGTGCAAAAGTTTTAAATTTTTATAAAGTCCATTATCAGTTTTTCTCTTATGGATCATGCTTTTGGTGTTGTCTCTAAGAAATCTTTGCCTCATCCCAAATCATGAAGAGTTTAAGTTTTCCTCTAGAAGTTTTAAAGTTTTTCATTTAGGTCTGTGATCCATTTTGAGTTCATTTTTTGTGTATAATGTGAGATTAAGGTCTAAATTCATTTTTTTGCATGCAAATATTCAATTGTCACAGGCACTTTTGTTGAAAAGACTATCCATTCTCTATTGAATTCTCTTTACAACTTCCTAAAAAAATCAACTGACCCAAATGTAAGGCTTCCTGGACTCTTCAGTCTGTTCCATTATCTACCCTTGTGCCAATATCAAACTGTCTTGATTACTATAGTTTATAGTCGGTTTTGAAATCAGGGATGCCAGAAACAAAGCAAGAGGAAGGGAGAGGATTGCTAGGAAAGACAGCATGCTTGGGCCCAGGGGAATGGAGCCAGTGGAAGGGAGAGGCTGGGAATACAAGGAAACTATCAGAAAACTGATGTGCCAAAATTTTAATATGGAGCAGTGTCAACATATAAATAATCTTTACTATATGACATCAAGAGAGAGGGCAACAGAGGCTATTCCTCTATCCCTTTTTATTAAGCAATTCCTACTGATAATGGCATTATCTCCAAACTATTTACACTCTTACTTGAAAAAAGCAAGGCACAGAACAGTATATTTGTTTGGACATGCCTAAAGTATCTTTGGAAAGACAGATAAGAAACTATTAACACTGTCTCCAAGGAGGGTAGTTGGGGTGGGTGGGAAGAATCTTCATCTTTTGTATTTTAATTTTGGACCATGTGAATGTCCTCTCTATTAAAAAAAAAAATTAACATTGAGCCTAAAAATAGTTAAATTTCAAGTTTAAAATTTTTTGAAAATACAGATTTTGTATGTGTGTGTTTTGTTTTAAAAACTAGGGTCATACATATATAAAAGCATAACCCGCTTTTTACATTTAGCAATAGTTCAAGAGCAGTTTTTTTTCTCCAACAGATTACCATAGTTATCTCGTGGCAGACTGCTAAATTACTAGCATATCCAGTCTCCCTTTGTTCCTTAGTGACGAAGCCCATTTTATGTAGGTGGCAGAATGTGCAGACAAGGCTATATTCCTTAGCCTCTTTGCACCTAGGTGTGGCCATGTAACTAAATGGAGAGAGAGGAATAGCCTCTGTTGCCCTCTCTCTTGACCTCATATAGGATGCAAATATCATTTGAAACTCCCAAGAAACCTTAAAAGAACATTGGCATTTTTTCCTTTATTCTTTCCCCTCTTTCCTGTGGTTTAGAATACAGATGTGATGTCTGGAGCTAAAGCCATCATCTTTTAACAAGAGCTTGTGGAGCTTATCCCTGGGTGGTGACTAAAGGGCTGGTTGGAGCCTGGATCCCTAACGACTTTGTATGCTCATCCCAATTCTGGACTACCTACCTCTGATCTTCCATTACATAAGAAAATAAACCTTTGTGTTTGGCCCAAAGGGAAAAGTTTAGGTCTTTGAAAAGAGGGTAGGTGTTGAGAGGCAGCTGGTTTTCTACAATATAAATCCTATACATTTCTTAAGTTTATTCGTAAGAATTTTATCCCCACGCAACATACCAAAATCCAAACCCGTTGCCATCAAGTAGATTCCGACTCATCAAAAAACCCAAACCTGTTGCCACTGAGTCAATTCCGACTCACAGCAGCCCTAGCGGACAGAGCAAAACTGCCCCATAGTTTCCAGGGAGCACCTTTTGGTTTTTACCTTTCGGTTAGGCGACGTAGCTCTTAACCACTAAAGCCACCAGGGTTTCTAACTCATAGTGACCCTATATAGCTGGATAAAATTGGTATACAGAGAACTAGCATATTTATTTTGTAATATTAGTTCTAATATTTACTTGATTTTGTCTACAAATATTTTGTCTTCTCTCCAAAGGGTTTTAATCCTTTTTTTTTTTCCATTTGAGAGCGCCTTCACCACCACATTAAATATTCCTAAATTGGCTTGTTTCTAATTTGAATAGGATTCCTCAGCATTTCCATATTAATCATGATGCTGGCTGTTTTATTAGAAATAAATGAGATAAAATGTCTTTTCTACATCTATTGAAATGATCATTACTTCTGAGCTATTAATATGGTTAACTGTATTTTCAGAAAATGCTTTGTACAGTGTATTCTTTTAATATACTGCTCGCTTTAAAGTCCCTAATATTGTAGGTAAAATATGTGCACATGTATGAAAACAAGAATAGACTTTGTGCTATCTGCTTCAGATTCGGGTGTCAAAGTTACTTACTTTAGCCTGAGTATGCCCTTGTTCACAAAACTCTTAACTGAACAAATGTTTCTATAACAATGGGCTCATTCTTAGTTTCCATAGATTCTTTCATGGATTTCTGCTTCTTCTTGACTAAGTTTAGAAGTGTAGTTTCCAATTAACATAATTTTTTGTTATCCTTCCATATTTTTTTTAACCGTGGTAAGAATATATATAAAACATTTGCCAATCCAATTATTTCTACATGTACAATTCGGTGACATTGATTACGTTCATAATGTCGTACAACCATCACCACTACCTTTTCCAAATTATTCCACCACCATTAACAGAAACTCCTTGCTCCCTAAGCAATGACTCCCCCTTATCTCAGTATTAACTTGAACCTCACCAAAAGGTTGACGATTTGTTTTTTTTTTATGAGGTTATTTTTAAATAATTAGGGGCAAGCCTGTTCACATTGTGGAAGCCAGATGGTCATGCCAGTAATAGCAATGACTAAAATTTATATGTCACTTACTGAGTGCCAGGCTGCGTTGTAAACACTTTAAGTGTTTTAACTCATTTAATTCTCAAAACAATCCTATGAAGTAGGTACTTTTATATCCATTTTACAGTGGAGGAATTTGATAAATGACTTCCCCTAGGTCACACAGTTAGAGCAGCATTGGAGGTAAAAAACAATTCCAATTAAGGGCTGACTTAATTATTTCAGACTGTTCCGTCTTCAGTACACAATCTCTGAATTCAAAGGCCCGTGTATCTGGGGCCTGTATGATACGTTATTTCAACTTTTTTTTAGTATTGCTTTTAGAAGTAGGATGAAGTATGTACTCTTCTCAAGAATAAGTCAAAGGAGTAGAATATTTGCACTTTTTTAAATGGAAGCTTTCTCAGAATACATTTGCTATTTTTGGCAATGAATTAGCTAAGAGAATGAAAGGTCTGACACTTTCCATTCTAGCTGCGTGTGTGATGACAGCTCTGGACCTTCTGTACTCAACTACATAATGCAAGATTTGGTTCATCCTTTCTAAGGACACTTTCTGCTTTGTTCTACTTGACACCGCCTTTCTCCAGGTGAAAAACATCAGGTTCCACCTTTTTTCAAAAAATAAAACCTTGTCTAATATGGCATTCGAGGAACCTCACCTCTTTTCTAACAAAACAGCAGCTAATCGAAAGCATGTTATACTCTTGAGTTTTATGAACACTTTCTGTATTGGATAAACTTGAATTTAAGAGACTTGTAGTAATCAAGCACTATTTGTATTTTAGAACATTGCTTTCACTTTCTACCTTATTAGAGATCTCCACTTACACTATTTCATTTTTGATGGGTGTCGTGAATTGTGTCCCCCCAAAATATCTGTCAACTTGGCTAGGTTATAATTCTCAGTATTGTAATTATTGTCTACCATTTTGTCATCTGATGTGATTTTCCTATGTTGTAAATTCTATCACTATGATGTTAATGAGATGAATTAGCAGCAGTTATATTGATGAGATCTACAAGATTATTTGGACTTGTAGCCTACCAGACTGTGAAAGAATAAATTTTTGCTAAAGCCATCCACTTGTATTTCTGTCACAGCAGCACTAGATGACTAAGACAGAATTTGGCACCAGGAGTGGGATGCTCCTCTAAGACATACCTAAAATGCAGAAGCCGTTTTGAAACTGTGAATGGATAGAGGACTGGCAGCAGCAGAACCAAGGGACTAGCACCTGACAGCGCCAGAGTCAACCCACAGAGAGGAGAGCTGAGTGTCTGTGCGCAGGAGGCTTCATGGTGGAGTGGGGTGCTTCCAGGCACTTATTTGTGGAGCTAGGCTTGCCAACCCAGGGAGCGAGAGTGCCCAGTGCCTCCAAGCTAAAGTTTACTGGACAAATGGGGTGACTTCAGGCACTTATTGGTGGAGCTACAGAGCTTTGGAACACTTATCCCTGCAGAGCAGATGCAGGCATGAAGCCCAAGGAGCTAAGAGACCAAGAAACCAGGAAAACAGAAGCTGAAGAGACAAGAAACACAGGAAGCTGAGCTGCCTCAGTCTCAAAAGATATGGCCAGGACCTCTGGGGTTTCAAATGGTGGAGCCATGGCCTCTGGTGTTTCTAAGGAAGGAGTCACCACTCAGGACTAGAATGGTGTGCCTAAAGCAGAGGGAGCAGTTACTGTCCCAGTGGGCCTGGAAGGCGGAGCTGAAGCCTAGAGCTGAGGGGTCTCCACTCAGAATCCAGAGTGTGGCCAATACCTGAAGTCTGAGGGACAGGGCTATTGCGTAAACTGTCTCAGAGAACAGAGGATTATTTTCAAAGCCTTGAGGGCTAATGTAATGTGTTCTGCTAACTTGCTTGGTGCTTATGCCTTCTCCAATTTCTCCTCTTTGTAATGGAAATGTCTAGCTTGTGCCCATTCTGCCATTACACTTTGGAAGCAGATAACTTGTATTCTAGATTTCACAATGAAGAGGAATTTTTGGATTTTGGACTTGGAGTTAAGACTTTTGCTATACAATGGGGTGAACATGTTTTACGTGTGGTAAGGACATGAATTTTGGGGAGCCAAACGGTGGTATGTCATGGTTTGAATTGTGTCCCCCAAAAGTATCTGTCCACTTAGCTGGGTCATAATTCCCAGTATTGTGATGACTGTCTACCATTTTGTCATCTGGTGTGATTTCCCTGTTTCTATCACTATGATGTTAATGAGATGAATTAGGAGCAGGTATATTGACAAGGAAACCCTGGTGGCGTAGTGGTTAAGTGCTACCTTTACTAACCAAAGGGTCAGCAGTTCAAATCTGCCAGGTGCTCCTTGGAAACTCTATGGGGCAGTTCTCTTCTGTCCTATAGGCTCACTATGCGTCAGAATCGACTTCACAGCACTGGATTTGGTTTTGGTTTTTTGTTGTATTGATGACATCTACTAGGTAGTGTCTTAAGCCGATCTCTTTTGAGATATGAGAAGCCAGCAGAGACACGGGGACCTCATATCACCAAGGAAGCAGTGCCAGGAGCAGAGCGTGTCATTTGGACCCAAGGTTCCTCTGCAGAGAAGCTCCTAGTCCAGGGGAAGATTGATGACAAGGACCTTCCTCCAGAGTCAACAGAAAAAGCCTTCTCCTGGAGCTGACACCCTGAATTTGGACTTGTAGCCTACTAGACTGTGAGAGAATAAATTTGTTAGTCATCCACTTGTGACATTTTTGTTACAGCAGCACTAGATGACTAATAGGTAATACTTTCTTTTGGTCATAAACTATGTATTGTTTCCAACATTTCCTATCTCCAATGCCTATCCATGCCAGAGAGAATGGCTCACCAATGAGGCTGCATGCGAACCCAGTCTTAAAGTCAGTGGGGAAATGAAAGGAGAAGGATTAACTGCATGTATAAACCAAAACCAAACCTGTTGCCGTCAAGTTGATTCTGACTCGTGGCAACCCTACAAGACAGAGTAGAACTGCCCCATGGTTTCCAAGGAGTACCTGGTGGACTCCAGCTGCCGAGCTTTTGGTTAGCAGCCATATCACTTAACCACTGAGCCACCAGTGTTTCCACTGCATGTGTAGTCCCAAAGAAATGAAAAAGCAAGAAGGGGCTGTGGGAAAGGATGCTGTTATGGTGACCAATGTTTGGGGCGGATGTGGAGACTGATGACGCCACACACACACACGGAGGGTTTCAAAAGTTTTATTACCTACATAATGAGGTCTCTGAGGAGAGCAGGGCAGGGCTCTCAAACAGATGTGAAATGGCTTGAAAGAGACTGCCCTGAGTTTTTATTGTAGTTAGGAGGTGGAGCTAACATTTCAGCATGCAGGCAGGGGCTGGAATCTTCCTCCAGAATGAAAAGAGGGCACAGCCAGGCTTATCAACTTGTCCAGATGTGGGGCACAAGGGAGAGAGAGGGGGGTGAGGCTTATTAGCTATCAGCAAACATTAACAATGGAATCAGGCTCACTTCAGGTGCTCTAGTCTTGGCAGGGGATCCTGCGGGCACAGTGGTTAAGATCTCAGCTGCTAACCAAAAAAGTCGGCAGTCTAAATCCCCAAGACACTCCTTGGAAACCCTATGGAGCAGTTCTTCTGTCCTATAAGGTCGCTATGAGTTGGAATCAACTCAATGGCAACTTTTTTTTTTTCTGTCTTGGCACATGACACCAGAAGGGCATGAATGCTGGCAATGTGAATTTGGCCCTGCAGGCATTAGGAAGCTATTCAGAACTTTTTAGCAGGGGTTCAAGTGCTCGTATTTATTAGGGAATCCTAATGGTAGCAAGTATAATGGCTTAGACAATTGGGTGGCAGTAGGCAACTGCACTATTTCTAAAAAGATGAGGCCCAAACCAGGACAGTGGCAATGTGAATGCAGGGAAGGGCAAGATGTGGTCATATTTAGAAAAGACTAGATGAGACAAAACTACTGGGTGGATGTACATGGTACAGGAATCAAGGATCCACAAGGTCTCTAGGAAGATGCTTTAAAGTAAAAGAACGTAGGGGTAAAAATGGAGAAAGATTCTAATCACAGAGTGGAAGCTCCAGATGGAGATATCCAATGACAGTCTGAAATACAGATTTCAAGTCAGCAAGGAGGTGGAAGCCTGAGATAGATCCAAAACCACCAGCTCATCTTAGGTGACTGCGAAAACCACAGATGTGCTTGACTGCCCAAGACTAAACCCTGGGGGGGTCACTACATTTAAGGGACTGAGAGAGGAACAGGAACAGTCACAGAGGTAGGTGAATTTTTTTTTTTTTAATCAAGAAATAAAGGTGAAATGGAACAACTTGAAGGGAAATAATGAGCTGACATGCTGACACAACGTGAAGAATGTAACCAACGTCACTGAAGATTATGTATAGAAACTGTTGAATAGGAACCTGTTCTACTGGTGGTATACTTTCACCAAAAACACAGCATTTTAAAGAAAAGAAAGAAGGGTGAACAGAACCCTGGAAGGACTTCCAGATGGGGAAAACAGATCATCAGGGCCACATCTCCACCAGTTCTATTGTGAATTCGTCTCTCTCCACTAGAAGATTCATGAGGGTGGGACTTGTCATTGCTACTCAGTGTCTACGACAGTGCCTGACTCATGGTAGGTGGTAAATAAGGACTTGTTGACTGAATGGAAGAATGAGGACTGGGCCCTAAGTGGCCAACAATCATGGCAATTAGAAGGCATCAATAATATTAATAAGGGCCATTTTCAGGACACGTACCCCATCACCACATCCTACCCAACTACTCCTAACCAGAACACCTCTGGGAATCTGCCTCCCAGCAGAGAGAAAAATGTCCAGACACACAAACCCAACTTCACCTCTCGACTATGGGATAAAAGTCTGTCTTTTCAAAGTAAGTCTCAGTTACCCATTTTGATGTAAGTTCTTCATGGGCACACATTGTCATTATGGAGGGTACTTCTCAGACTTTATGTAATAGCTATAGAGCCTAGGAAAGCTACACAGAATGCTTAAATAAGAGAGTAATTTTAGGTTAAAATTAATCCTATGTGAATTTCACCAAATGAAGAAAGCACCCCTTCATTTATCTGCTTTATGAGTTTTCCATTTGCTTAAAAAATAGCTCACCCTGATGATCTTTTGCAGCTCCCATTCCCACCAGTTAGTACGGGCTGATTTACTACTATATAGAGAGAAGCTGAAAGCTCAGCTTAGAAACCTCCAGACTTTGTGGTGAACTGATCCAGAGAGAGCTTTATAGTCCTTGAGGTAGAATCGAGCCCAGTCAGGTCTGCTGCTCAGGCTTCAAAGCCCTTTATCAGGGCATCTCAGCCTTGCTCAGGCTCCTTCTCCCACTAGCAGGCCAAGCAGGACTTGGTCAACGTGCAGATCAAAATGCCTGGCACACAGTAGGTGCTCACTAAATATGAGCTGACTGTAAATGTGAATTTTTCCTTCAGACCATAAATGTAACAAATATCCGCCTCTCCTCTCCAGCTTTCTTCGGATCATCAGGGCTTCTTTGTCACTGAAGCAGTTATTGGGGTTTCAGATCCTTCGGAAAGTCTTCCCCACTTCTCCAACAGATGACAGTTCCTTTTAGGCCGATCATCTCTAAATGCAACTGGCTGGGCACCTCCCAACACTCCACAAAGTATATTTGCTACATGGTATTTATTCAGTGACGTTCTATATTTAGTTACCACTTAAATCATGGCTAAGCTCTTCTATCTATTTGCATTACAGTTCTCTATCTTGGATTGTGAAGTCAGCAACAGCTAAGGGCTGGCCTGTTTAGTGATAATTTACAATGAATCACACCCTGTCAGTCAAAGAGCTCAGTAAATGCTTGAGGAGGAGAAGGATGGAGATGAGGGTCCCAAGTAAGGGGTCAGACAGACTGCCCAAGCCACCGAACCTGAGGCCTGGGGTCTGCTTTCCCCTCTGCCCCAGTAGGGTCCACCTAAGGGCAGGTCTAAGGCACAGTGGTGAAGGACCACCAAGTGTGGTCCTCTGGTCTGGAGGCAGCCCCTCACCTGGAAACAGTCCAACAAGCATCCTATGCAGACAGTCCTCCTGAACACACGTACACAGCAGCATTCTCTAATGGAAATGGAGACAAGGTCTTTCTTGGAAGAGAGTGCCTCAGAAGATACTCTCTGCCCCAAGACCAACCAGGTCCCTTTTAAGGTCCCTGAGAACAGCAGCCTGGGAACGACCAAGACTTTCAAAGGCTGACAAGGCACAGAGTGAATGAATGAAAAGATAACAATATGTGAAAAAAACCTTTGGCTTATAAAACCACCATATGTGAAGCAGGAACAGTGTCCATCGACATGCAGAACAGATACGGTTGTATCGGGTGATTATCAGCAGTGGTTCTGCATTTCACAGGCTGCCCACATTCCAAGCCCCTCTCTACCCACCCCCAGCCCCCACAACACACACAAACAGTATCAGCAAAGTAAGTCTGAGGGCAGCATCCAGAGCCTGATGACAGGAGAGGACTCTTGGCACTCTGTGTGAAAATCAGTCCTGTCTAGACCATGAGAGGAACACTGGCCTAAGCTTGGATGGCAGGGTCCATCTCGTGAAAAGTTAGGCTGCACTCAAGACAGCCAGGTCTGGAAAATCCTTCACTTCTCCTACTTCACTGAAAGGCTGCCCGCCCTGGTTGAACGTCAGCTTATACCGCAACCGGATGGGCTCCTGGGTAAAGACATAAGATGTTAAATTAGTAAGGGTAACACAGCAACAGCCCAGAGAAAAAGACTTCACCCACCCAGCAGCCACCAGGAACAGAATGTATGTTAACTCCCACCCAAGTGAGGGCTTCACACCACTGCCTGACATGAACGCTGTTTGGGATACAAACACAAGGGGAGCCCTCCCACACATCCGCAGTCCTGAGGTGGGCCACAATTCAGAGACACCAGCTCAGGAAGACAGAAAAGACTCACCCCTCAGGATTCCCATGGCATCAGGGAAAGTTCATACGCCCCCCACCTTGCTTCCCAACTATGACAATCTATCACAGATCTTCTTTCATTAAGCCCCGAAGGAAGAGGCTCTAGCAAGAAATATTCCACCACCACCCTCAACTGGAGACTTTACAGCCAGGCCTCAGTATGCCTCTCTCCACCTTCAAATTTACCTCCCTAGACTTCAGGGCCCCCAGTTTCCTGCTACCAAAGGTAAGATCCAGAACATACTTTGTGTGGATTTTCAAGCAGCAGCACCTGAGAGATCATGGCTGGAGGCGTCAAAGGACTGAAGGCAGGAAGCTTGGAGCTGGACGCCGGCTGCAACTTCACTCTCATTGACTGTGGGGGGAAAACCAAGATGTAACTCATTCCTAACAGGCTAAAGCTTCACTGAGCTTCACTGGGTGGACAGCAGCTGGGCTTCCACATGAGTTCCCGAAGACAAAATGTGCTTCTCGGTCCCTCAAGAGACACAGTACCCCAAGGCAGCTGTGGGAGCCCAAGGAGATGGCGCCTACTAATTCAGGAAAGGATCCACAGGATTTTCCTGCCCCACACAGAATGTATCTGAAGTTGTGTGGTCAATGGCTGGCATCTGAGAGGCAGCATAAACAGTGAGGGTGCATGCTGTTTGAGTTTATCTAATTCTGCCTCTTACTAATCCTGTGTGACCTTGGGCAAAATATTTACCCTCTCTGAGCCTGGGACTCATAATTTATAAAACAGAGGTAATAATAGGACATGCCTCACAAGATTACTGTTAAGATTAGAGAATACATATTTTTGTCTTGAATCTTTTCCTTTCAGGATGCGCCCCTCTTCCCATTTCTTGTGATTCTGGTATGGTCATTAATCAGGGGGGCCCTACTTTCCTTGAAAAACGGGTGAGGATATTATCCAAATTGGCCAGAGTACCTCTTCTGTCTGTACACATATTATTGGCCCAAATACGCAAGAAACATCAGCAAGGCCAATCAGGGCCCTTTCTTAGGTAATCAACATGCATGCATCATGCCAGCTGAGCTTCTTTCTGAGATGAAAAGTATCAAGGACAACGTAACCCTGGAGCTCCTGGTGGCTACCCGGATCCAGCCACACCTAAAGCCAGAAATCCAAATATCCCCAGCTAGGTGACCCAATAAAATTCCCACTTTATCTTAAATTAGATGGAGTGAAGATTCTCACCCTAACAACCAAGAGTCCTAACTAATAGAATGCCAGAGTCCCAGCAGAGTAGCTGGTGCTCAAAAATGATAGCCGTTACTGAAAAATTCAAAAGCCCTGGCCAGGAGATGACTCACTTTCGGCGCGGCTACTTGAAACATGATGTCCCACACGGGCTGGGTAGCAGTGCTCATCATGGTCAACAGCAACACCTGCACCTCTGGGTGGCCAGGGGCCCCAGTCTGGGAGAAGTGGAGCAGAATTCTGAATCCATTCCGGTCATACAGGACAATGGGAGGCAGGCTGCCTGGTAGAGAGGGACCCAACCAGGAGGGTTAGCACACTACAAACTCCCCTGGCAGCCAAGCTTGAAAGAGATGGCACAACATCACCAAGTCCTTTTGCCTCAGGATTCAGAACACCACTTGGACTTAACCTTTCAGTACCGTCACTGTCACTGCCAGAATCCAAGTCCTCATCACTTCTAGTTGACTCCTATCACCCTCCAAATTGACACCTTCCTACCATCCAACCATCCTAAACACAGTCCCAGGTAGTTCTAGGACTATTCCCTTCTAGTCGGTTTTGTATGACTATGCACATATACAACTTACATTTAACAGAACCTTAAAGACAGCCAACTCTTCATATTAATAGATTTAATGAAATACCAATAAATATCTTAAAGGGATTGTTTTAATTTAGCTAAGATGTGATTCTAAAGTTAACTGGGAAGAAAAAAGTACATGAAGATAACCAAGAAACTTTTAAGAATAAAAAAAGAGGGGCAGGACTATGCTATTTGCATTAATAAATACTCAGATACCATATAAACTTATAATTCAAGCAATGTGGTATAAAATTGAGTATGTGACACACCCAAATTTAACATAAGAACATGTATTTCAAAATCAAGGGCTGATTAAATAAATGGCACTCAGACAACTGGCTAAAAATCTGGAAAAAATTTGAATGAAGCTCTTTATCTCATGCCTGACATCATTTATAATCAAAATGCAAATTATAATGCCATAAATTTTCAACTATCAAACTGTCAAAGATTTAAAAGATTGAAAATACCCAATGCTAATGAGTAACTGGGGAAATGGTAACTTTTCTGGAAGGCAGCTTGGTAATATAGATCAAAACTTAAATGTCTACACCCTGCATTTCCACTTTTAAGAACAAAGCCTAAAAAAAGGTCAACAATTACTCTAAAGGAGAGATGAGACGGTAAGGTGCAGGGAAACTAGAGTACTGAAAACAAAAAAACCAGAATGCAATTAAAGGGAATGTTGACACACTGTGAAAATTTTAACTAATGCCAACAATTTATGTAGAAATTGTCAAACGAGAACCGAATTTGCTGTTTAAACTTTCACCAAAAACACAATAAATTATTATTAAAAGAAAAAAAAAGGAATAAACCCTAAAGAAACATTTCAACAAAAAACAACTGTATACAAACTATTCCTCTGAAAAGAACTGAACAAATGAATTATGACACATCTAATGGTATAATACATAGATCCATTAAAAATCAAGTTTTTGAACAGTTAAGAGCACAAAAAAGTGCTTATGAGCTTATGATTTAATAGAAAATAAAAAAGATATAAAGCAGTCCACATATGCTATGGTGCCAATTTTATTAAAAACCATACACACATACATATGTATGTATATGGCTAAGACAAGAAAATACATTAAGACATTAAGAGAATTTCCATCTCTAGGTGGTGATGGCATAGTTGCTTAAATTTTCTGCATTATTTTCTAAAACCTCTACACTGGAACATATTCTTTTTTAAACAAAAAATTAACATTAGAAAAAAAAACTCATTGCCATCAGGTGGATTTCAGCTCACGGTGACCCCACGTGCTTCAGAGAACTGTCTCCACAGGATTTTCTTGGTTGTGGCCTTACAGAAAGGAGCACTGGTACACAGTGCTTAAAGTGCTCGGCTGCAAACCAGAAGGTTGGCAGTTTTTGAACCCACCAGCTGCCCCACAGGAGAAAGATGTGACAACCTGCTTCCGTAAACATGGCTTTGGAAAAAACCACGTGGGGCGGCTCTACTCCGTCCTGTAGGGCTGTTATCAGCCAGAATCAACTCGACAGCGGTAAGTTCGGTTTACTCTTAGAGAGCACATCACCAGGCCTTTCCTCCATGGCACCACCAGGTGGATTTGAACCATCAGCCTTTTGGTCAGTACCCAAGAGCAAACTGTTTGCACCACCTGCTTAAATTCCTCCGCCTGACCTCAGGGCCCTCTGCAATCTGCCCTCACCACCGAGCCACAGGAGGGTTCTGTGCTCTAGAAAAAAGAGCCCGGGCCCTGGAGTCCAAGGCCCTAGGTGTTTCCCGCTCTACCACTTACTACAGTGCACTGACCTACCCAGCTGGGCCTTCACCTTCCTTTCCTCTAGAACAGTGGTAATACCCACTTTCCTGCTTTAATGAGGATCCCTGAAGACAAAGGATGACTAGCCAACGACTCCCCCGCTTCCTTCCTAAGTTCCTCTTCTTCCCAGTCACTTCAGGCCACACTGAACATTCCCGTCTCTGAATTGCAAAGGAATTAACACCATGGCCCTAAGTACACTCAAGTCCCCTCATTAAATTAAATCTGAAATCATTAAATCTTGCCTGCCAATATTCTTCAAAATGCCAAGTCTAACTTTAAGACAAATAGTAGCTAAATTATAAAAGAAAAATATTAGCTAAGAGACCTTGCACCCATCTCTTCCTCTCTGACACTGGTTCCAACACAACACTCCAACACTCATCTTCCCAAGTCTAAGGACCACATCTACCAATCTTTAGTGGATAAAGCTAGACAGTTAACAGAAAGGGGGGAAAAAGGGGAAACTGTACTTACTGGGCTTAACAGATTCCAAAGGGACAAATACTTGAGCCAGAGGTGTATTCTGGGAAGATGGCGTAGAAGCTAAGGAGCTAGCCTCCCAGGACCAGCCTGGAGAGGACTTAGTGCCTGGTGGTACTTCCTTGGGGATACTCTTCTGGGGAACATAATTTCTGCAAAGATATTAAAAAATATATATATTAGTAAAAATTTTGGACAATTTCAGGAATTTTTGATTAGGTGTTCTGAATAACAAGGGAAAAATATATATATATATACACACACACACACATTATGTATGTATACAGAAGTATGACTTTAAGCAACTAACCTAACCTCTCTACGCCTCTGTTTCCTCATCTACAAAATGGGGTAACAGAAGTACCCACCTCACAGGGTTATTACAAGAATTAAATGATTGGAAAGCATTTATCTGAGCGTCTACATGTAATAAGGACCCAGTAAACCAGAGCTATTATTACTAAAGAAACCCTGGTGGCATAGTACTTAAGAGCTGCGGCTGCTAACCAAAGGGCTGACAGTTCGAATCCACCAGGTGCTCCCTGGAAGCCCAATAGACCAGTTCTGCTCTGTCCATGGGGTCGCTATGAATTGGAATCGGCTTGACGGCAATGGGTTTGGCTTTGGTTTTCGGTTTTACTATTACTAAGGTTATTAATGCTGTAGTTGTCAGGCAGTCTCGTGTGTGATGTAAGGTCACACTAGAGTGACGCAAGCTATGTAGATGACACACAAATTGATACACGGGCCACTTCATATTTCTTTGTGATTTTGTTCATTTGGAAACTGAATCATTTTTGAAAAGCTGAAGTCCAAAAAGGAGGAAAAAAACCCACCCGAATTAGAATGATTACTGGCCCCTGGTCCAGTGGTTAAAGGAGTAAAACCAAAAGAAAACACCCTCTGGGTACAAACAGGAATGATCTCCCAGCACAACTCCATTTCCATCACAGCCCTGGGGTCTCCATCAGGGACAGGGCAGTCGCAGGCCATTCAGGGAGAGGCAAACTGCTACAACTTTTCCAAAGGTGAAGGGATGGGATCTATGAAAATGATTTCATGGTCATACCTCGGAGCACCTCCACTTCCCATACAATGAATTATTATGGAGGTATTAAAAACAATGAGATAAATTTATATAAACTGGTATGGAAATGGGATATCAAAGATGCAATGTAATATAAAAAAAAATGTCACACTGCAGTACAGTTTGTGTAAAAATAAGCCACAGTCATTTATTACTACCTGTAAAGGAAGAAAGGAAAGAGCGAACAGTCACCATTGTTTTTAGGGAGAAGTATTTTGGGCTTCTATAACACTCTAATGATCAAATCTTGCATTACTTATTACATTTGTAAGGAGCCTTGATGGCACAGTGGTTAAGCACTTAGCTGCTAACCAAAAGGTTGGCAGTTTGAATCTACCAGCTGCTCCACGGGAGAAAGATGTGGCAGTCTGCTTCTGCAAAGATTACAGCCTTGGAAACACTATGGGGCAGTTCTACTCTGCCCTACAGTCGCTATGAGTCAGAATAGACTTGCCAGTAATCAGTTATTATATTTGTAACCAGGAAAAAGAAGATCAACAGACACCAAAAACAGCAATCACCTATGACTACTCCTTCTCCTCCTAAAATAAGCCCCTTTCAGAGGTTCTGGAAAGCGTGTATTCTCATATGACTTGGGATGGGGCATTAAAGGAGAAAGGTGGAAGAGGCATACTGAACTTCCAATGGGAAGGAAAAAGTCTCTCCAGCGTGAGAGGTCTCTGGCTGTCTTGGAGGGTCAGGCCCTTCTGCCTGGCCCTTGTGCAATGAGACGGAGCTACACACAGCAGCCAGACTACACCCCTTGTCCAGAAGACTCACTGAGGGCCCGAAGAGGGCTGTGGTGACAGGAGATCCAGCAAGTTCCTTTCTGCAGAAGGACTCTGGACACCACCACCTGGCAGTGTGCTGGAGGTGGGATTCCTCCTTTCCTTACAGCAATTCTGACGGGCAACCTGTCAAACCAGGAATGACTAAAATAAGGCCAGGGCATGAATGACCATCAGCCGCGGTAACCCTGGTGTAACTCTCCTGACCCCACCAAAGCTGCCGCAGCCCAGGACCTACTACACTTCCTAAGGCAGGAGGAGAAACAAAAATCCTACCTTGACCTCAAGAAATCAAACCACGTTTTGCATTGGGCAAATCGGTGGCAAAAGACCCCTTTAAGGTATTAAAAAGCAAAGATGTCATTTTGAGGACTAAGGTGTGCCTGACCCAAGCCATGGTATTCTCAATTGCCTCATATGCATGCGAAAGCCGGACAATGAATAAAGAAGACTGAAGAAGAATTGATACCTTTGAATTATGTGTTGAAGACTATTGAATATACCATGGACTGGCAGAAGAATGAACAAATCTTGTCTTGAAAGAAATACAGCCAGAATTGCTCATTAGAAGCAAGAACAGCAAGACTTTGGCTCACGTACTTTGTACATTTTATCAGGAGGGACCAGTTCCTGGAGAAGTACATCATACTTGGTAAATTAGAGGGTCAACAAAGAGAGGAAGACCCTAAATGAGATGGACTGACACAGTGGCTGCCAACGAGGGGCTCAAACATAACAATGACTGTGAGGATGGCATAGGACCAGGCAGTGTTTCATTCTGTTGTACAAAGGGTCGCTGCTGTAAGTCGGAACCGACTCCATGGCACCTAACAACAACAACCCTGCCCTCCCTGGCCCCTAGGAAGAGCTTCCTTACCTTGTCTGTAACAGGGGCATCACTGATCCCTGTAAGAAATGAGCAGAGTGAGGTACACAGCGGCAACCCACTAAGTGATATAAGCTAAAGATCAATACCGTGGCTCAGCCCTTCTCAAACATTTACAACGCTAAAGCCTAGACGAATAAAGTGACTTACTCAAGGTCATTCAATGTATCCGTGGCAAAACTGAGACTGCGGTACCAAGGGGACCTTTCTGAACTGCCCAGTATACCCGATTCCCTCAGAAGCAGGTATATCCTTTCTAAAGGGAACTAGCTCACTCTCTCCCCCTACTCAGGACCTTCTGTGCCTGCTGCTGCTAAACAACCCACTCACCTAAGGCTGCCAGGTCCTGATGAAGTAAAGATGGCGCCAGAGTCTCAGTCTGCCCGGATCCGCCGTCACCCTCCAAATCAATCAGGGAGCAGTTCTTCACGCAGCCTGTTGGATTCTGAATGACTAGAAAACAGATAAGGTGAGGAAAATAGGTCAGTCAGATATGAGAACAGAGTCTCCACTTAAGAACCTTCCACCTCAGCAGTGCATCTTTACGCATGGCCTGTGTTGTCATCTGGACTATCAAGTCGTCAAGAGGACTGTGTTCCAACCTCGGTGGTGATCAGAAGGCTACAGTCCCACCCAAGAGGTAAGAGTCCTCCTCCAAAGGGCCCAGGAAACCTAGACAGGAGAAGGCCTGGCTTTCTTCACCAGCTCAGGGGCCTTGGGAGGTTTCTGGCCACAGCTGATCACCTCAAGTGCTCAGTAAAATGCAGATGCTCAGGCCCATCCCCAAGAGGTCTTGATTCAGTAGATCCAAGCACCAGGGACCTAAGGCTTGGTGTTTTAACAAATGCTCCAGGTGGTTCTGATGCAACTAGCCTGGCACTAGGAACCACTAAAGAAGACCATTTCTTTGGTCTCCAGCTCCCACAAGAAAGTGCTCATGAGGTGAATCCAAGCCCAGGCACAATATAGCCTTCTGCCTCTGTCCGTAGCCAAAGCTGGTATCCAGTTTGGTGACAGTGCACAATGGCACCCGTGGCACAAGCTTGCTACTTCAAACCCATTTTCACAAGAAGGAGAAAAGCTGGTAAGCTCTGTCACTTCTATGCCGTAACCCAAAATATTCTCAGGATACATTTCTTTTCCAGGATTTACAGGCTGCCCCAAGGCAGACGGCAGGAAAAGGCTCTTTCCACATACCTCTGGAGACAGGTATGTCTCCCACCAGGCTGGTCACTGTATTCCCAAAGGTGACACGCCCCTCCATCACCTGTTTATACAGGAGAACTCCCTGGGTGAGGAGGTCATTTGCCTGGAGAATCTCCGCTGAAGAGTGAGAGAAATCAGAAACCTCAGATTTAGTACACTAACAGTCTCCGTTTACCCTTTTAAGCCATTCCACGCAACAGTCTTCCCGGGGCTCTACTGGGTTCAGTCTATCACACCTCCTGTCCCCAGAACATGTAATCAGACCCCTGTCAGAACTACGCACTCCAACTCCTGAGCCCTAGCACTGTGGTGCAAACTGTTAACTCACACGCTTGGCTGCTAACGCAAAGGTTGGAGGTTCGAGTCCATCCAGGGACACCTCAGAAGAAAGGCCTAGCAATCTACATCTGAAAAATCAGCCACTGAAAACCTTATGGATCTCATGGGATAACTCAGTTAACTGGCATATTATAGTTCACAAAGTTCATGTTCTGCATCCTAGCAAGGTGAGTAGTATGTGGGCTCTTAAAAGCTTTCAAGCAGCCCTCTAACATACAACTACTGGTCTCTACTCATCAGGAACAAAAAGTAGGAAGAAAATCAAAGTTGCAGAGAAGAAACTAGTCTACAGGGTTGATGGCCTACACAATCCACAGCCTCATCTACCCTGAGACCAGATGAACTAGATGGTGCCCAGTTACCACTACTGACCGTTCTGATCAGGGCCAGAATAGATGGACCCTGATAGAATGGGAGAAAAGCGTGGACAGAACTTAAAATCTAAAGAAGTCCAGGCTTGCTGGAGCAGTTGAGGCTAGAGAACTCCCTGAGACCATCGACCTGAGATGCTCTTTAAACCTTGAACCAAAACTATCCCGAGGTTGCCTTTTAGCGACATAACAGGCTGGCACACAAAATAACGGATATTACCTGTGAATACGGTGCTCCATTAAAAAAACCATCCATATGAGATCAAAAGGTCAACAATTACTCTAACGCAAAAATGAGAAGATAAAAGGGGAGCGAAACTAGAGCAGTGGAAACAGAACAACCAGAACGCAATTAAAGAGAATGCTGACACATTGTGAAAAATGTAACTAATGTCACTGAACAACCTGTATAGGAATTATTAAATGGAAACCTAACTTACTGTGTAAACATTTGCCGAAAACACAGTAAAACATTATTAAACAAAAACAAAACCCCATAGAGCACAGTTCTACTCATGGAGTCACCACGAGTTGAATTAGCTCAACAGCAACCTAATTTGCGTCCACAGCGTTCAACAGGAAGGCCAACAGCCACGTGTAGCCAGTAAGCACTTGAAATGAGGCTCCTTCAACTGAAGAACTAAGTTTTTAACTTTATTTAATCTAAATTAATTTAAATTTGAAACCTGAAATTTTGTCAATGTGAATGCGAATATTAAAACTATTTTTATGGTAGTTGACTCAGTTATTGGATAGTTTTTAAGTATGTATGGAGAAATGTGGTACGTAAACCTACTTTTTCAGCTGTAAATTTTATGAAATCTAAATACGGGTGAAGTGTCTGCCACGAAAATTTGGCATCCAAATTGAAGTGTGGTGTAAGTATAAAATACACACTGAATTTCCAAAACTTCATATACAAAAAAGAATGTAAATCTTATTAATGATTGAAAATACAGACTACATGATTATTAAACTAATGTCACTTGTTTTACTTTTTTTAGTGTAGCTAGTGGGGAATTCAAAATTATATACATGGTTTACATTCTATTGCTATTAGACAGGGAGAGTGCTGTTCTAAATTCTAGTTTGGTCTCACAGCCAGACCAGTGTCTCCCACATCTCAAGGGCACCTGTGGGTTATGACCAGCCCTATCAACATAGACCAATCATATTCAGAAAGGGCACCAGGGACCAAATGCGAAGCAGCCCTAAGGAAGCAGGGGAAGCAACTCTGGCTGTGGGCAGAGCATCCCATGGCATGCTTTACCTGCAAACCAATCTCTCCTGAGAGACATGAGAATAGCAACAAGGCCAATGGCTATTTAAATGAAGACAGGCCAAGTATGGGAAAATTACTTCTCTGTGGGGTAGAGACTGCAAACTGACAACTAGGGGCTAAATTCAGCCAATGACTATTACTTGGCATGTGCAAGTTGTTTAAAAACTTAAATTTGAACACCTCTGGACATCATCACAACCAGTGCAAAAATAACGGGTTTAGGCAGTAATTGTATCACAAAAGGGACATCAAGTTCCATGTGTTTCTCGAACACCACCTATTAAGTATTCTTGCCACCCCTACCAAATCAAGCCTGAATCTGATCAAGCCTCCTGATCTAGTTAGCAATTTATAAGAATTATCAAGACAGAAAAATGACATGTTAAATATCATGGGGAAGCAATCGGCAGAACTGAGACCAAGAGAAAGTCTACAGGGCAAAAGACCTGTTATTCATTCAAGGAAAAAAAAAAAAAGAGAGAGAGATGGGGCAGGGTAAACCTATGAATTAAAATATACTTAAGAAATATCAATCAATTACAAAGTATGTCTCTTCTTTCGTTTGACTAGAACTGTAACCAAAAAAAAAAAAAAAAAGTGAGAGAGGAAGAAATGAGCAGCAATATCTGAACACTGACAGAATATTTGATTATTTTGAAATGAAGGAATTTGCTTGAAAATAGCCCAAAGTCGAGATGGGTATGGAGTCCCTGGGTGGTACAAATTGTTACTGAGCTCAGCTGCTAACTGAAAGGTGGTAGGTTCGAATCCACCCAGAGGAACCTCGAAAGAAATATCTGGCAATCTACTTCTGAAAAATCAGCAACTGATCTCATAAAACAAAACGAGACTAAAGGGGCACACCAGCTGAGGGCCAAGGACAAGAAGGCAGGAGGGAACAGGAAAACTGGTAACAGGAAACCCAAGGTTGACAAGGGAGGGTGTTGACATGTTGTGGGGTTGTTAACCAATGTCATAAAACAGTATGTGTACTAACTGTTTAATGAGAAACTAGTTTGCTCTGTAAACCCTCACCTAAAGTACAATAAAAAAAAAAATCAGCCACTGAAAATCCTATGAAGCACAGTTCTACTCTGACACACGCAGAGTCATCATGAGTTGGAATTGATGGCAACTGGGTTGGCTTTTTGGTTTGGGGCTGGGAGGGAAGAAGAGAAGAGTATGCATGAAAGAAAGTCAGAAGATTAGCTGTGAGTTGGTAATTGTTAAAAACACGTGAAGGGTACATAGGATTTATTCTCTCACTGTTGATGTGTTTTCAGATTGTCCATAATAAAAGTTGTAATACCTGTGGACAACGGACCCTACTATGCCCCATCAGCCTGCCTCATTTTGGTTAGCTGACCCCCAAAGGCGCTTAAGTTGATGAACTCTTCTAGATGCAGCACCACAGCTGGCTTAGGCCTCCGCTGGCCCCTCTATCCTTCCGTTCAGCATGCTCTTCTCACACCCCATTTGCTCGGTAAGTTGCCACCCGTTCCCCTGCTTTCAGACCTGCTGCTGATTTCCTGCTCAAGCCTTGGTTTTCCGGAAATCACTTCTAAGTCAATTCAGGCCGTGCCCTTCCCTGGCCCAATCACCATCAAACATGAAGGTCATTTTTCTTGCTCCTGGCGCCACAGCTGCACAACAGGAGCAACCATGCCTGCTGGAGGGTAGCTAACACTCTAGGCTGACATCCAGACAAAGGAACTTTTAAGAAGTATTACCGAGCGCGTTGTCATCATCTGTGGTGTCACTCGCTAGCCGGAACAGGGTGGGCCGCAGCTTTTCACATCTTTCATACACGACCTGGGAAAACAGCCAGGTTTCACAACACACACTTGGGACCCACAGCAAGGCCTCTGGGGCTTCGAATCTGCATGCAGCAGCCTCTAGCGTCCTCTTTAGTCCATTGCAAATTCATAAGTCAGGTTTAAAGTATGCCCCAGTTAAATATGTGCAATTTACAGTTTGTCTGCTATACCCACATAAAGCTTTAAGGATTACCTGCAGGGCCTCCTGGTCTGGTGGGGCCTGCCCCGGCCTACGGTACATGCTCAGCATTTCCTGCAGCACCTTCACATGGCTGCGGACTTCCTCCACCGCGCTGACTCTCTTGGACACCTTCTCTGACTTCTCTTGCTCCTTTAAAGAGAAAGAAGAGGATGAAGTGAGGGAGATGGGACAGGGCATACCCCTGGGCAGCAGAGAGCTGAGGGAAGTCATGAGAACACTCAGTGAGCAGGAATGTTCACTCAGTGGATGAAGAAAACAGTCAAAGCCTGGAATTCTGGGGGCGACAATATAGTCTGGGCACCTGGTGGACTGCTCCTTTCTACTACCAGCCTCAATTCTTCTGGAAAATAAAGATTCCTGAACCTGGACTCCTGTCCACCCAGTACCTATCACTAGGACAGAAGCTGACGTCTATAAAATGCTTTGAATCCCATGAACAAAGTACTGCATTAGGATTTCTGCTTGAGCCACCATCTTGCTACCTTTTGGGGACCCCACAGTTGTTCCCCAGTTCTGGGCCAAGAAGCCATCCATTCTCCCAGCCACTATTCATCCACACCCTCAAGCACATACATACTGTCCTTCAAAAACCGAACCTGGTGCCGCTGAGTCAATTCCAACTCACAGTGGCCCTATAGGACAGAGTAGAACTGCCCCATTGGGTTTCCAAGGAGTGGCTGGTAGACTGCAACTGCTGACTTTTTTGATTAGCAGCTGAGCTCTTAACCACTGCACCAGCAGGGCTCCACTGTCCTTCAGCCCCTGTCAAATGCTGCCTCCATGGAACCAGTTAGAAAGTGCCTACCTCCTTGACCAGATCCTTGATCAGCCGGTTCGCAGCCTGAAGATCCTCAGGGTGGCTACTCTTCAAAAGCCTTGTCAGAAGCTGAAAAGAGTGAACAAGCGCTGTATTCCCTCTGTGTCAAATGGCAGAGTGGTAACGACGGCAACAGAATTCATACTAATAACAGCTCACACATTTTATATGCACCTTAGCAAATCCTCACTATGACGTTATGATATAGGTATTATGAATATCCCCACAGACCAGTGGTTTTCAACAGGGAGTGTGTGTGTGTGGAGGGGGAAGGACTAGGGACATTTGGCGATGTCTGGAGACATTTTTGGTTGACACACTGAGAGGGAGGGTGTGCTACAGGCATCTAATGTGCAGAGGCCAGGGATGCAGTAAACATCCTACAGTGCACAGAACAGCCCTCTATAACAGAGAATTTTCCAGCCCTAACTTTGTCCATCAGTTTATTTCCAATGCCTAGCAGAATATCTGGCACATAGGAGCCACTTGATCTTTGTTGAATACATGGCCAGAGAGACAGAGAAACTGGCAATAAAGATAGGGAAACTGAGTTCCAGAGAGTATACCTAAGTTGCTCAAGGTGATACAGGACTGCTTCTCGAAAGTCAGTGCCCCTCCCTAGGCCCCCCACTCACTGCAACTGTAAAATAACAAGTAGGAAAAGAACCAGAAAGGCAGCTCAGGATCTAGAGTAAAGCTGCTTGTTCTGCCCACAGTGACTTCATGGACACTGAGCACCTAGATCCAAGGGAAGAGTACCCAGGAGGGTGCACCTGGAAGGCAGAGCACACCGGACAGAAACACACACGTGGCATGGAACCTGCCTGGTCCTACACTTCCCAGACCTTGTGACCGACCAAGAATACCAATGGACAAAAGCACTGCCATCAGTAGTGCCAAAGAGCCATTTCCCTGTACAGAAGCACTACCAATATCTCTGGGTCTTGGCCTATGTGTTGACTACCTTCCTTTTCCCTTCCCTCTCCTCAATGATGTCTTAGAAGTAGTAATTCCAGGAGGCAGAAGTGAAAGGAAAATGGGTGCGGTCAAGCTTACTGGCATTAAAAAAGATCTGAGCAAATATACAACCAATTCTCTCCTCATTACCAATCCTCACCTCAATGCCACATATACACTGGATATGGCTGATCATCCCACATTTCCCACACTCCCCTTGAATTATCCTTTTTCCTTCCCTTCCCCCAGGAACACCTGTACAGATAAGGAAGGAGGTTAATACAAAGAACACAGTATTTGGCCCATCCAGGCCTTATTTTACCTCACTACCCAGAACCTGCTCCGCAGAGGAGAACTCACTAACCCACCTTTCCACACTCTCCCACACTCTAGTGCTGGGATCAGAGGACCTTCCACGGGACATTTCAAGTAGAGTCTCTAAGAAAAGGTCTTATCAGACTCCAGATCAGCCACCAAGGTCAGAGAAGAGTTCCTTACCTTTGACTTTTCTTCATCAGCATCAAAGATGGAACTCTTGGGCCAGGGAGATGGTGGGGGTATGATTTTGTCCACTGGTAGTTTAGGGTCTTGCTTTATGATTCCTAAAACATGCAATTCATAAAGTTAAGACAGTGATATGGGTACCCATCGACTTCAGAAACTCCTGCTTCCCGATATCCCGTAAGGAAAACATTGTCAACAATCTTAATACTCAGGGTCATGGTATAATCAAGGCTCTGCATAATCTCTCAAGAGAAGCCAGGAACCAGCACAAAGTCAGAGACATCACAGCCTTCAGGGGCACCTTTGGCTGAAGAACAAGACAACAACTATGGCCAAGTAAGCAAGAGAAGAACCAGACCCCAGGAATAGCAGTCTGTGGGCCTTATGCTAGAAAAACACTGACCATTTTATGGAGATGCATATCTTCCCACAGCTCAGGAAGATACTGTGGGATCCCTGATGAAACTCCTAAAAATGTTAAGTGAGTGTACTTGACAGATTCCTTCTTCTAAAGAATCCAAGATAAAGAGGAATGCAGACTCCCAACTTCTGCCTTGGACACAGGAAGGTGGGAACAACATCATTCCACCTTGATAACAACAGAAAAACCACTAGACAACCTGCAAATTCACAACTTCCCTTGAATCCATAATAGAGCTGAGATGCAGGGCAACCAATTAACCTAAAATCTAAGGAAGGATAGCGGTCCAAGGAGAAATGGGAGGCAACACCAGGAAGAGTAATTCAGCAAAAGTTTTTAAAAATTCCTTCCAGGCTAGTGTGCTAGCAAGAGGACACAGAGCTTTTAGGGGTCGAACAACAAAACGGGAACAGCCTCATCTCTGCATGCCTCACCACGGGCTCACAAAAGGAATGGGAAGGGCCTACAGCCCCACCTAAATCCTCTCCTCTATCACCCTACAGAACAAAAGCTTTACGCTGCCGCGGGGACAACAAACGCTGTAGCCCTTGGAACACTGGTGAAAACTCACTACAGCTGGGGAACGAAAATCAGGGGGGAAAAAATACCTTCTACCCCTGGGGGAGCAGCAGAAATGTGCCCTGGGTCCCAACCCTCAGTTGGGTCACCAAGTAGGCCCTACCCCCAAGACTCACGGACATGGGGCCTGCCTAAGGCTTAGGCTTCATCTGAACAGAAAACAAGCCCCCGCTACCAGGCTAACAAATGCTGAGTAACAACAGCCGTCTACTGCTGGGAGAGAGAGGCAAGAGCATGTTCTCTGTGCTCTCTGAGGTACAGAGCAAAGGGAGGCCCTAAAGCTCAGGGTGGAGCAGATATTGAGAAAAATGCTCTGGCAAATCAGCCCCCACCCTAAGCACAAGGTAACACCAGAGAGTGTTACTGTGGTGGTTTGCGTGTTGCTATGATGCTGGAAGCTATGGCACTGGTATTTCCAGTACCACCAGGGTCACTCACGGTGGACAGGTTCACCAGAGCTTTCAGACTAAGAAAGCCCTGGTGATCTATTTCCGAAAATTAGCCAATAAAAACCTTATGGATCACCACAGAATACCGTCTGATATAAAGCTGGAAGACGAGGCCCCCAGGCTTGAAGGCACTACACAACAGCCACAACAATGGACTCAAACATATGAAGGATCTTAAGAATGGTGCAGCACCAAGCAATATTTTGTTCTGTTATACTTAAAAGTCACCACGAATCGGAGCCAACACCATGGCAACTAACAACACACTGAGAGTAACTATAGCAATGCCAAATCTTAAACCGAGCTCAAACTTCTGACTAAACTGACTCAACCTCTCAAACTCACGGCCTACCAGAAGTAAAGTTATGCCCATTTTCAAGCATAAAAATTATTTACCTCAGTCCCCACTGTCCTACCAAGATGCCCAACTCTCAACAAAAAATTACAAGGCATATAAAAAAGAAACAACATACTGTCAAAAGGGAATGCAAAGAGAAGCCAGACCTTGTTTCTTCAGCATCTGATAAGCATCTCGGATCTTGATGTCTTCTGGGAACCAGACTGTCCAACTAAAGAGTATTTCAATGACTCTTCCTTTAACTTTTTCTGTGGTCCAGGACCCTAAGTACTGAAAGGAAAAAGGAAAGAGAATTATAGAGCTGAAAGAAATTTAGTGGACAATCTAGCAAGCACTTTCACTAAAGAAATGGCTGCTGAGGCCCAGAAGTGAGCTGCCCATAGCTGGTTAAGAGCGAGACACAACCTAAGACAGAGGGCTGAGGCACAGCCCAGCCCCAAAGCTCCTTCTAGGTTTCAAGGAGTCAATCTCCAAAACTGCTAAAATTAAACGCCCATCATATAGGAGCCTAGATCTGCACCTTGTCTATATCACTGAGGACATCCATATTTTGAGAAGGGAAAGTAAGTGCTCAACCAATGTTTGTTACCCTAGAACAGTGGGGAACATTGTTAAGACAGTGCTGGGAAGGAAAAGGCAGAGAATGAGGCAAGAAGTGATATGGAAAGTAAAGTTACACCAACTCTCTCTTGCTATCTCAACCAGGAAAGCTGTGCCTCCAAGATAGACTTCCTCCAGACCATCCATTCATAAGGGAGAATTTGAAAATGCTAGCAATAAAAGGGCAGCTGATAAGGATGACCATCATCCTAGACCTTGAAGGAGAAAGCTTCAGACCTCTCACAAGCCTGAGACAAGCTGGCAGGTTCTGTCCCTGCACAGTCCTGCTCTGGCCTAAGAAGGGTGACAGGAGTTTGAAGGTTACGGGCAGGTGGAGTACAGTGGGCAAGGCTGAGTCTAGGGGGTGGGGGGGTACTCACCTTTGGAGACAACACTTTGATCAGCTCATTCAGGAAGCGGAACTTGGCTACTTCGTTGTGGAACTTCTCTCCACAGTGGTTCATACAGGTCTCCAACACCTGCACAGAACACGGGACGCCATGAGAAAGGGGAAGCCAGTGGCACCAGGGCTTCCCTGGAATCTAATAAGCACTTGCTGGTGACTTTACTGGTACCATAGCTAATGCTTTCCCAAGCCTATGATGGCACTGGGGTTTTGGGAAAAGGGCAACATTTTTAGATTAAGAAAATATGCCACCTGTTGGATCTTGCTGTTTAACTGCCAGGTTTGTACCCCGGAAACATTTCTGTGAGGTCTGTGTGCCCTGAGGTAACCTCACCTTTTAGGGAAGTTCCTTTAGCAGGTGAAACTGGTCAGAGAATCACCTCTCCCCAGAGGCGGCTATCTGACATGTAGTGCCCAAGAACTGGTAAGTCAAAAGGGGCAAGCTAGGGCTACATACATTTCCTTGGGTCCACATGGTTTTCAACATTTCAAAATAGTCATAAGCATATAAATATTCAGAGAATTCATATAAAAATGTGGATTTATGGTTTCTCTCGGAAAATGGAAAGTTCTATCAATACTGGGTCCGAACTCACGCCTGGCCAATAGCCAGATGGCCCTGTGCAGCAGCTGCACTCTTTAACTCAGCACATGCTCTCCAGTTCTGTGGGCTTTACCCAGCTGCTTCACTCATTTATGTTACCAGGCTGGTCCCTGTGAACACGTGGACTTGCCAGCCCTGGCCTAAGAAAAGAAAGAAAATAAAACCTTCCTTTCCTTCTCCCAAAACGGGTTCAGTGCTGCTCTCTAGAAACAGATCTAAGATGGGGCAATCTGAGCCCAGGACTCCCTACAGCCTGCTGTTCTCAGGGTCTGTGAATATGAACTTCCCAGATGCCCCGACACAGTCAAAAAGAGCCTGGAGCAAAGGCGAAGTCCCTCCCAGCAACCTCTTCAGCGTCAGGACAGGAAGGCTTAGGCTAAGGGGCAAGTTGCACTCACTGTTAAAGCATAAAGAGCTTCCTTCTCTTGTGGAGACTGGATCTTGTGGGCCAGCAGCCAGGGCGCATGTGTTGGGCTAAGGGAAAACAAAGAGACCTGGACTCTGAGAGGGGAGGACACACTAAGCGGTCACGCAGGGTATGCTCAGTAAAGTCACCTCTCTGCCAGGAGCTCGTGTCCCAGGGCAGAGGTGGAACGTGACTGGCAGGTAGCCCATGCAGGACGAGCCTCAGAGGGGGCCAACTCCACTCCCCCTTCTTTCACCCACAGCCCGAGGGTCCTCCTTCTGTCCAGGGCACATCATTCTCCCTCCAGCCAACCAAACCCTCAAACTCCAAGCTGGACAGTCAGCAGGCCCAGCCCCCATGTAACAGGTCCTGAACAACACAGACCCTGTCTGTCGTATCATAAATGCTCAGTAAACACTTCAGGAGAAACAGGGATCAAAGTTCTGGCTCATTTCAAAATAGCTGAATATTCAGCAACATATAGATTAAACATCTGGATGACTGACTTTATATTTCAGCTCCTAATCGGACACTTTGGAAACAGTCAATTCAATAAAACCTTACCCTCTTCCTGGTTTTTGTTACCCAAGAAGATTATATTTAAATGACAGAGAATACAATGATCTCTTTCACGTAACCCAGCTGCATTTTGTCTGCAACATGCAGAGTTCTCCTGACCATTAGTGTTTAACAACACTACTTAAATGTTTTTTAATAATTGCCAGTTGCAAAGTGACTATTCCGTTTTTGTTTTTTAATACCAGGAATTTGCTATATGCAGAACAATGAAATAATGTTCTCAACAGATTGTGGGGAAAAAAACAAACAAGAAAGCAAGCCTAACTGTGTGAAATAGCCCTGAGAGAGCATGGCAGGCACCTGCTAGTCAATCATGTGTGTGAAAATCATCTTACCCGTTGGGATCAGTGTTCACCTGCTCGCAGAAATTCTGGAGAGCCGACCAATCCTGTTCCGACACGCTTGGGTCTGTAGCTTTATCTGTTAAGGAGAAAAATCAAAGAACCCACGATAAAAAGAAATATACAAAAAAGGTCTGCCTTGAATATTATGTTCTTTTAAGGAGTATCTAAATGGGATCAAATCGAGAACAGCAACTCGAAAGATTAGATAGTAACCTCAGGGGGCAGTGAGTTTATGTTAATGAGGGAGGAACAACCCAGAAAAGGAGGGTGAGAATGGCTGCACGATGAGAAGAATGTAATCAATGTTGCTGAATCATACATGTAGAAACTGTGGAACTGGTATGTTTAGCTGTGTATATTCTCAACAACAAAATAAATTAGAAAAAAAAAAGAAAGAAACATACACCCCTCTAAAAGCCTGACCGCTGAGGGCTGTGACATCACATCCTTGGGGAATCAGGCCCAGTGGGCGGAGACCTGAAAGGGGCAGGGACCATGCCTGTGTTGTTCACCAGTCAAGCACACTGTCTGACAAGTGACATGCTCTCAATGAGTATTTGTTGACTGACTGAATCAACAAATTGATTAACAAACTATTGTCCTGGAAATGGCTCCACTTCCAGTGCAGGCTGGACCTGCATGTGCCTCCTTTATGCCCCATTTCAGGACCCCCAATGTAATGTGGATTGACACAGGCCACCACCTGAGAGGCCACGTGGAGGTTGTCTTAGCTGTGTGACTAAGGACTATGACGTATCATATGCTCTTGGGTAACTCTACCTGGCCAACCCATCAGCTCCAAAAAAGCAACTCCCCTAAACCTCAGCTCATTGAAGACCCTCTCTGACATCTTATATAAGAATCTCCCCCAGGTCAGCTGCTTGCCCAATTTGACAACAGGGATTTGAGACGTCTTCGCTCTTTGCTGCCTTACTCATCCCGAGGGAACCTAGGTCCAACTACACTAGGATCTCCCCCACTGACACATTCATATTTGGATGGAATCTGAAAACACTGAGTATCACAGGGCATCAGGGCACAACCAAGAGCAGAAGAGGACTGGAGTGAGGAGGATTGTCAGAAGGCATGAGGTGAGGCCATGCTCCACTGAGGGACCATGCCTGTGCTGTTCACTAGCCAAGCACAGTATCTGAACGTGGCATGCTCTCAATGAGTATTCGCTGAGTGAATGAGCAAATGGATTAACAAACTATTGTCCTGAAAATGGCTCCCCTTCCAGCACTCCCCATTCTTGCTGGAAGAAGAGGTTAGAGGTGTCTTCTCCAGTGCTAGGAGACGGTAGTGGCTTTCTTGTCTCCCACAGCTGCTGGCTAGAATCCCCGTCCAGCGTCCAGCAAGGAGGCCCACTCCAGGGCCAACATGCTCCACCTCCCTATCGAACCTGTCCACATTCTCTCACAAAGGAGTTGCCAACATGCTCTTTGTCCTGCCCTTTCATAAAATCTCCTAGGCCCCTCAACTGGTCAGCCTGTCCTGGCTCACCCAGCCTCTCAATGAAATATCTTGCCAGTCCTGACAAAAAAGCTCATTCTTAGGGTCCTATTTCTGATGTTATCACTCCTCTTGACTGAATGCCCACTCCTCTCCTCTCAAAATCCTTTCCATTCCTTTAAGGCCCATCAAATTTCCATCTTCTCCAGAAAATTTCCTCCCACTGCTCCAGTCTGACTAATCCTCCTCCGTTCTGATTACCTAAGACTCCACAGTCAATCTAGAGCTTAACTTCCTGACTGCAGCCACATTTATGTCATGCAGAAATCATGTGCTTCCCCAGCTCAGCTGTGAGGGTCCATTCCAAGACAATAACTCAACAAATGAGACTAAATCAATCCGATATCAAGCCCCACATACCCCTCACCATTCCCTGCCCTCAAAGCTCCTTCCCTATATTCTACCTCTCAAAATCTTAGCAGCCCTCAAGCCTCAATTCAAATGTGATCTCTTCATACAGACTTACTTGGTCTTTTATCTCCCAACCCCACAAAACAGAGCCATCTCTTTCAGAAGTTCCCTATTTCACCTGCAGCTCTTTTATAATTGGGATCTCTAACTCCACCCCTCATTAGTTACATGCCCTCAGGTTCTCTGACCCTGTTTCCTTAACTATAAAATAAGGACAACAGGACTCTCCTAATGGGACTGTTTTATGAGATTTAAACGAGACAGTGTGTAAAGTGCTCAGAATAGCAGCACATAGCAAACAATAAAGGATAGCTAATTTTTTTTTTTTTTTTTAAGGCTACTGTTTACTACTTTAATACGTGGTCTCTGCTTTTTTTTTTTTTTTTTTAAGAATATTACACCTAAAGGGGAAACCCTAGTGGCATAGTAGTTAAGTGCTATGGTTGCTAACCAAAGGGTTGGCAGTTCAAATCCACCAGGCGCTCCGTGGAAACTCTGTCCTATAGGGTCGCTAAGAGTCGGAATCGACTCGACGACACTGGGTTTTTGGTTTTTTATACCTAAAGGGACTAAAACTTTCAAATACCATATATTCCCTACAGTGCTTAGCCCATGCCTTACTCATAGGTACAAAGCAAATATTCACTAAATAAATTATTTCAAGCAATGATTCTCAGAGATTCTGATGAACAGGGTCTGAATCATCTAAGATAATTCTACCCTAAAACTGAAAATGCTTTAGTTGCAGTTCACTACAAGGTCAAGGTCGACACTCCAAAGGCATTATGACCTCAACATGTGACTGACTGGACCTAAAGGCAGAGAACAGCACTGAGGACCCAAGCTCACCACAGAGAA
Source organism: Loxodonta africana (assembly GCF_030014295.1). Classification (NCBI taxonomy): domain Eukaryota; kingdom Metazoa; phylum Chordata; class Mammalia; order Proboscidea; family Elephantidae; genus Loxodonta; species Loxodonta africana. Next base: position 79,878,512 of record NC_087353.1, read on the forward strand.
TCCAGCCCTCTCCCCGCTCACCTGTCACAAAATGGAAAAGTCACAGTACAGACAGGCAACAGCTGTTTCAAAAGAAAAAACTAGAAAACCTCTAAGAGGTTAAATCATGTTCCAAACCCTTTACCCAAGTGTTACAGATTGACTTGTATCTCCTGATACCAGTGAACATGACCTTGTTTGGAAATAGGGCCTTTGAAGATGTTATCAGTCAACATGAGGCCCTACTCCAATCACAGTGGTATCCTTATAAAAAAAAGACAGAGACAAACAGAAAATCACACCAGGTAACACTGCACCAGCAAGCCAAGGAACGCATGGAGCTACAGAAGCTAGGACAGTTACGGAACAGATTCTCCCTCAAAGGAACCACCATGGCCAACACCCTGATCTTAGACTCCCACCTTCCAGAGCTCTGAGACAATAAATTTCTGTTCCTTAAAGCCACCCATTTTATCCTGTTACAGCAGCCTTAGGAAACTAATACATAAGAAGATCTAGAAAATTTAAGTTTTTTTTTCATTTGTTCTATCTTGTATCATGAGGATGCATTCAAGGTTTATTACGGCCCAAAAATAAGATTAATATATCCACTCCTCACTCACTGACATGGTTAGGGTCCAAAGACCAGGTTGTTATGCGAAAATTGGTGTTATGTGAAAATGGAGGAATTCTTCTTTTGTTTTCAGACCATCCATTTGTCTGATTTTTTTTATTTAGAAAATATGATCACAGAAATAAAAACAGCTAAGATTTACTGATGTGCTCATCACTGTGACAAGTCCAGATATGGATTACTCCTCTGCAGAGCAGGAGGCTTGGAGGAGACAAAGCTGGATTAAGCAGGATGTGTGGCTGAAGGGCCCACAGCTTAACCACTTCGCCTTCCTCCTGCACTCCATTTCCACCCCTGCAAGCCCTGTGTTCATGATCCCAGTACTTCCAGTGAGGGGGCTGGGGGCCTGGCCATGCACCCGAACCCCCCAGGCAGAGGCTTTAGGCCCAGTTCGGCTCACTCTGGGATGTCATTAAACTCGCAATCAATCCTTTCTTCCCAACTCCCTCTTGGATAACTCTCCTCCCTTCCCACCCCACAGCAACTCTGAGCTACAGGGCATCAGGACGCATAGGAGCTGGGGACCCAGGCCAGATGCCCACTCTGGCTTAGGGCTGCCTGGGCATCTGCCTGGAGGCCACGGCCACAGAGGAGGCCATCCTGCTCTGCAGCTGGACATGGCGCCCCTGCTGGCAGGAGGGAGCACAGGGTGAGGGGCAGCAGGCCGAGCTTTCTACAGGCAACCTGGAGACCCTCCTAGAGGTAGGGGATGCTTCACGGCCACTGTTGTCATAAATGCTAAATGTCGGTTAATGAGATAGTCAACAACTGAGGAGTAGGTCAGGTAGCCACCAACTTATGACTGGGTTACGTTCTGATGACTGTTGTCAGTTCTGACAGGTCGAATATCTCTTTTTTTTTAGTTTTCATGATTACTGCATTTTATTTATCAGTATCTTTATAAATCCGACCTTTGTTTTTGGGGGTTGGAAACATCACATATAAACTTAGACATGTTTTAACATTGTATGTAGTACCTATTACCAACGATAAGATATACCAAAATAAAACACAATCGTAAGTGCAGTTCGTCGTAACTTGAATGTGTCTTAAGTCGGGACTACCTGCACATAAACAGACTGCAATCCAGACCTCTCCAGAGCTCCGAAAGAGGCATAAACGGGGGACTGGAAGGAGGACAGTACACAGCACCTAGGAGTAAGTCCAGACAGAAGGAAGACGGGGATTTATTGAGCACTTGACTTTAACTAAGCTACTGCCTCCCTGGCAGCACTATCAGAGCTAGAATCAAGTAATCAAGAGGAACAAAGTGCTACTTTTAATGGCACAAGGCTGGCAACAAGCTCAAATGTACACAAATAGGGAACTGGTTAAAAAAAAATTGTACTACACCCAACAATAAGAACAAGGAAGCTATATATGCAGTAACTTGGAACAGTGATTCAAATATTCTGTTAAGTGGGGAAAAAGCTTTTAACAGAATGCATAGAAGATTTCTGTTTGTATTTTTAAAGCATGTGTTTCTGGCAACAGGTTCCTGATGTTCCTTTGGGGGAATCCTCTCTCCTCAGTGCTAAAGGTCCCAAATTTGGTTGAGTCTGTTCCCTTCCCTCACCCTTTGGGTCTGGGAATGGATACCACGCCCACCCACAGGCCTGGCATTCTGCATATTTCACCCTCCTGGCTATCCCGATTTCAAGACAGATACAGGACCCAAACTGGACCAAGAGCCAGGAAAGCCATTACTCTTGCTGAAATTAATGGGAAAAAGAAATTATTTCTGCTGGCATTGCAGCAGGGAGCAGAGCAAAACAGTGACAGCTGAAGAGAAGAAATGCAGCTTGGTGACGCCATGGAGCTTCGGATTGAGCTAGCCTGGCCCTACCCTGGGCCTTACTTTCTCAAAAAGCAAATATAAGTTGGTTTTCTGTCACCTGCAACTAAAGGACTAACGATAATAACTAACTTATTGGGCACTTGGTCTGCACCAGGCACTACTCTAAGTGCTTTATGTGCATTAACTCCTGGGACCCCCACAACCACCCTAAGAGGGAGGTATTATTATCATTTCCATTTAAAAGACAGCTGCTTGCTTGCTGAGGGAAGTTCAGCCAGGAACCCGAGGTCAGACCTTCCTTAGCCCCCATCTAGATTTACTTCTCCATCTAACCTAGACACACAGTGAATCCCTTCACCTACACTCCTGTCCCAGCCACACCATCAGCCCTTCTACCCTCCACCCTTGTCCTTCTATATGGCACCTCCTCCACCCCCTATAACCTACCCCAGTAAATCTCATTTAAAATACAGTTCACTTTCTCTGCTGCTACTGGGGGGAGGAAGAGAAATCACACAACCAGGAGGACTGCCAACACACATTCCTGCTGTCCCATTAACAGTCCTTCTAATGCTTCATGATCTCAAGAGTGGGGAAGTGATTGTGCCCCTCCCCTTCCGGAGGACATTTGACAAGATCTGGACACATTTTTGGCTGTCATGACTGGGGAGAGGGGTGTGTTATTGGTATCTAGTGGGTAGAGGCCACTCGATTCTACAGGATGCTGCTAAACGTCCTATATGCACAGGACAGCCTTCCACAACTAAGAGTTATCGGGCTTGTCATGGATTGAACTGTGTCCCCCCAAAAATATGTGTCAACTTGGTTATGCCATGATTCCCAGTATTGTGTGGTTCTCCTCCATTTTGTCATTGTAATTTTATGTTGAGAGGATTAGGTGGGATTGTAACACCTCCCTGATCCAAGGTAAAGGGAGTTTCCCTGGGGTGTGGCTTGCACCACCTTTTATCTCTCAAGAGATAAAAGTAAAGGGAAGCAAGCAGAGAGTTGGGGACCTCATACCACCAAGAAAGCAGCACTGGGAGCAGAGCATGTCCTTTGGACCTGGGGTCCCTGTGCCCGAGAAGCTCCTTGACCAGGAGAAGACTGATGACAAGGAATCTTCCCCCAGAGCCGACAGAGAGAGAAAGCCTTCCCCTGGAGCAGACACCCTGAATTTGGACTTGTAACCTACTAGACTACGAGAGAATAAATTTCTCAAAGCCATCCACTTGTATTTCTTGTTATAGCAGCACTAGACGACTAAGACAGGGCTCAACATGTCAATCGTGCTGAGGCTGAGAAACTTTGTCCTCAAAGTGTTCAGGTGGGCTCCCTTTTGCTTCTTACCAGCCATTCCCAATCTTCCCCATCTTCCTCAAACCCGCTACTCCACCTCCTACTCCACCTCCGCCTTAACACTCAGCAGGCAGCCTCCACAGAGACTACGTGGTGGTGCGGGGGCTGGGGTGGGGGGGACCGCTGACAAGCTTGCTTGTGCAATCATCTTTATCTCCTTCCCCTAACCCTCAGAAAACAAATGGTGCCCTTCCTCTTTGTGAGCCCCAGTCACCCCTTCCTGCTCCAGCTCTTTCCTCCTGCAGTACCTCTAAGTCCCCTTTCAGGTGTTGGCTGACTCTGTTACCTTCCCTCGCCCTTTGATCTGGGAATGGGTACCGCACCCACCCACAGGCCTGGCATTCTGCATATTTCACCCTCCTGGCTATCCTGATTTCAAGACAGATACAGGACCCAAACTGGAACAAGAACCAGGAAAGCCATTACTCTTGCTGAAATTGGTGGGAAAAAGAAGTTATTTCTGCTGCCCTTAAGCAAAAAGACTCACAAACCCACTGTCTCCTTTTAAAATCTCCTTAACTCCCTGATTCCTTCTAGTTAACTCTCTCCTTCCATATTCAAGAAACATGAAAACAAAAGCCAGAGGCCAGTGGCCACATCCTCCCAACAGATAAATTCTGTCTGGCCTGCACCAGGCAGATTTTATACTTCAGAGTACTTGCCAACTTTTGGAGCCCTGGTGGTGCAGTGGTAAAAAGCTCTGCTGCCAACCAAAAGGTTGGCAGTTCCAATCCACCAGCCACGTCCTTGGATACCTTACAGGGCAGTTCTACTCGGTCTTACAGGGTCATTATGAGTCAGACTGGGTTTCGGTTTTGGGTTTGGTTTTGTCAACTTTTAAAAATTCAGAAGATTTCACACAGAAATGCAGGTTTCCACCCCTCCCTGAAAAGCTGGAAGATCCAGCAACTTCAGGCCCCCATTATCCCCAAAAAGCTGAAGAACCCCTCTTTGGTCACAGCATGAACTCTCTGTGGAGGCAGACATAGTTCCAGGCACTCCCTCTTATCTCCTCCACCAGGGTCAGCTGCTAGTTGTTATTGTACCCAAGCCATTTACTCACTTTTTGTGCAATGCAATTCTAAACCTACAGTTCTCCATAACCTCTTAATTAAAAAAAAAAAAAACAGTTGCCGTGGACTCATAGCAACCCTATAGGACAGAGCAGAACTGCCCCACGGGGTTTTCAAGACTGTAAGTCTTTACGGAAGCAGACTGCCACATCTTTCTCCCGTGGCACAGCTGGGGTTCAAACCACCAACCTTTTGGTTAGTAGCCAAGTACTTTAACCACTGCACCACCAGGGCTCCTAGCTCCTAATTGTTGTTGTTCTTAGATGCTGTCAAGTCAGTTCCGACTCATAGACTCAGAGTGATCCTATATCAACTACCTTCCATTCCCACCAGTAATTTAAAGATATCTCAATGATAACCTTTTAGTTGCCAAAGTCAGACAACTTATCCTTCCTCACCCTACTCCACTTTCAGCAGCTAAACTACCAACCATACCCCTGCCTTTGGTATCTGTGGCTCTCCCCTCTCCCAGCTCTCCTGCCTGTCTGCTCCACCCTCAGTCATCAGGCTGCTCGTAGGTCTGCCCCTTAAATACTTGGGTTCCCATGCTTCATCTCCAAACCCTTGCCTTTTTTTTTTTTTTAATATACATACCCTCTCTAGACAAGCACACTGCCAACGAGCTGCTGACTCCCAAACTCTGCCTTAAACTCTCAACCTCTCTGGAGCTAACCAACTGCCTAGAGAGCTTTTTTTAAAAAATATATATATATATATTTTATTGTGTTTTTGGTGAAGGTTTACACAGCAGTTTAGCTTCCCTTTCAACAATTTCTATACAAGTTGTTCACTGACACTGGTTACATTCTTCACAATGCATGAACATTCTCGTTATTTCCATTCTGGTTGTTCTGTTTCCATTAATCTGGTTTCCCTGGCCCCTCACAGTCTCACCACTGTTTTAAAGTACTTGTTGACCGTTTGGTCTCATATAGATAATTTTTTAAAGGAGCATAGTACTTCGGGTGATATTCATTAATTTTTGAGCCAATTTGTCATTTAGCTACAAGGTGACCTCAGGAGTTAGCTTAAGAGAGCATCTCTTTTTGACTGCACCGTAAGCACCTCAAACCCAACAACTCAACTACCTCTTCCTTCCTAAAGCAGCTCCTCCCCACAGGTGAGACATTCTAACCAACCAATTATCTGAGCCCAAAACCTAAGGTCCATCCTAGATTCTGATCTCTTGCCACCATTCCAATGCATCAAGGCTGCTGATTCTGCCTGATAATTTTTTATTGTACTTTAGATGAATGTTTATAGAGCAAACTACCTTCTCATTAAACAATATACATGTTGTTTTGTGACACTGGTTGCCAACCCCCCTATGATGTGTCCACATTCTCCCCTTGTTGACCTTGCTTTCCCCGTTACCAACTTTCCTGTCCCATCCTGGCTTCTCATCCTTGCCCCTGGGCTGGTATGTCTACTTAGTTTCATTTTGTTTTATGGGCCTGTCTAATCACTGGCTGAAGGTTGAACCTCAGGAGTGACTTCAGTACTGAACTAAAAGGGTGTCTGGGGGGGTCATACTCTTGGGGTTTCCAGTATTTGCCAGACTAATAAGTCTGTTTTTTTTTTTTTTTTTTGGTGAGTTAGAATTTGGTTCTACATTTTTCTCCAGCCCTATCTAGGACCCTCTATTGTGATCCCTATCAGAGCAGTCAGTGGTGGTGGCCCTGCACCAGCTAGTTGTGCTGGACTCAATCTGGTGGAGGCTGTGGTATTTGTGCCTCATTAGTTCTTTGGACTAATCTTTCCCTTGTGTCTTTGGTTTTCTTCATTTTCCCTTGCTCCAGATGGGATGAAACTAGTGGAACATCTTAAATCTAATAATTTCTGGTGGGCACTGCCTACTCTCCAATCCCACTGTTTCTGTCCTACTTCAGCCACTAAACACTGCCAAAATAGCTTTTTTCCTACACTCCCTGCCTGAAGTCTCACCCTGCCTAACCAATTCAGCTCCCACATGGGGGCTCCTGTGATGATGCTTCTAGCAGACACACCTGATTACAGGTTCTTCTGCAGAAAACTCCCCAACAGCCCACCATCACGGGATAAAACATAAACTGCTTTCTGTAGTATACAAGATCTTGGCAATCTTTCACAAATTAGTTGTGTAGCCTCATTTCCAGATTCTTTGCTCTTTAGACTTTGCATTCCAGCAACACTGACCTACTTGTTGCCACCAGAATGTTCTGCACTCTCTTGTCCCCCAGCTTTTGCAGTGTCCTCGGTCTGGAATGCTACTGTTTCCTTTCTCCACTCAAATGCTCCCTCTGCTGTGACAGCTCCCAGGTAAACAAACCAACTCCTACCACCACAAGTTTAATGGAACCAAACCCCCACCTTCTCATCAAACTATACGGTGTTTGTACCCACTAAAAAAAGTCTCTGACTGCTCTGACAGGGATCACAATAGAGGGTCCTGGACAGAGCTGGAGAAAAATGTAGAACAAAATTCTAACTCATACATAAAGACCAGACTTACTGGCCTGACAGAGACTGGAGAAACCCCGAGAGTATGGCACCTGAACATCCTTTTAGCTCAGTAATTAAGTCACTCCTGACGTTCACTCTTCAGCCAAAGACTAGCCAGGCCCATAAAACAAAACGAGACTAAAGGGGCACACAACAGCCCGGGCACAAGGACTAGACAGCAGGAGGGGAGAGGAAAGCTGGCATTAGGGAACCCAACATCAAGAAGGGAGAGTGTCGACATGTCGTGGGGTTGGCAACCAGTGTCGTAAAACAATATGTGTACTGTTTAATGAAAAGCTAGTTTGTTCTGTAAACCTTCATCTACAGTTAAATAACAAGCAAAAAAAAAAAAACGCCTTTGAGGACAAGGCCCTGTGTTACCCACCTCGGTATCTTGAGCACCTAGCACACCACTAACTAGTAATACGAAAACAACAACCCAGTGCCGATTCCGACTCAAAGCGACCCTACAAGTCAGAGTATGCAAGGGGTATATTCTTTATCCTCGCTGAACCTCAATTCCTTATCGGTAAAACCAGGACAGTAAAAGCCGTTATCCTGGGGACTGCCCGGAAGCTTACAGGAGACAACATACATAAGTCTGGCCATAATAAACATCTACAAAAGGTGTAAAGAAACTGTTTCGACGTTAGAGGCAGCTCCAAACCGACTGCAGGAGGCTGCGCGATCTTGCAAGACTGAGTCTCCTTAAGTCTCTAAAGCGGGGATAATAATAGAAGCTAGCTCCTGGGGTCCTAACGAGGATCAGCAATGGCTGAAATGCTTTCAGCACAGTGCCTGGCACAAAAGAAAAGCTCAATAAACGTTAGCCGTTACGGTTAATAATGAGAATGTTTTGCTACTAAAAAAAGGGGGGGGGAGGGGAGTGGTCAGTGGGGGAGGGAAGCAAAGGTCTCAGGTCTGCAGAGCCGGCGGAGCCTTGGACTCCTCTCGGGGGGGACCCGGGCGACCTTCTCACAAGCGGCGAGCCCCAGTCCCCCTCCCCGGCCGCTGGGCCCACCCCAAAGCCGTCCACCCGCCCGCTAACCTCCTAAGAAAGGATCAAGGAGGCGGGAAGTGGGGCCTCACGTGCGCCGCTGCGCCCTCCCAGGGGGCGGCCCCCCGCTACTCACTGAGCCACAGCTCCAGTGCCACCGCCTGCCCCGGGGGCCCCTCCGCAAACTCGGTGCCCTCCGCCGCCCCGGACCCCGCTGCCACCGCAGCCGCCGCCATCGACCCAGCGCCGCTGCTGTGGCCGCAGCAGCTCCGGCCCCTTTCAGCTGCTGCTATCGCCGCCGTTGCTACCTCCTGGCTTGCTCCGCGGCTGGCGACGCAGCAGGCGCGAGTCGGCACGTAACGGGGCGTGGCCGCGCATGCCCCGCCCACCGGGCTTGGTCCCGCCTCTGCGCGGGCCCGCGAGGGGGCGCGTCTTCACATGGATCCCCTTCACTGCGAGTCTTCGGGGCTAGCTATCACTACTTATCTAGCGACCAGGGCTAAGGTCAAAGTCGATCAAACATCTCAAGGCCTGCGCCCTCTCTTCCTTCAGAAATAGGGTCGCCAGATAAAATATAGGACCCCCAGTTAAATTATCATTGCTGATGTCAGATGAATCCTGGCTGAAAGCGAAGACTACAATAGTTTACCTATATTATATTGACTATCCAAGGCATTTGACTGTGTGGATCGTAACAAATTACGGATGACATTGCAAAGAATGGGAATTCCAGAACATTTAATTGTGCTCATGAGGAATCTGTACATAGACTAAGAGGTAATCGTTGGAAAAGAAAAAGGGAATACCGCATGGTTTAAAGTCAGGAAAAGTGTGCATCAGGGTTGTATCCTTTCACCATACCTATTCAATCTGTGGAAACCCTGGTGGCGGTTGTAGTGGTTAAGTGCTACAGCTGCTAACCAAAGGGTTCACATCCACCATGCACTCCTTAGAAACTCTATGGGGCAGGTCTACTCTGTCCCATAGGGTCACTACTCAATCTGTATGCTTAGCAAATAATCTGAGAAGCTGGACTACATGAAAAAGAACCTGACATCAGAATTGGAGGAAGACTCATGAACAACCTGCGTTATACAGATGACACAACTTTGCTTGCTGAAAATGAAGAGGACTTGAGGCACTTACTGATGAAGATCAAAGACCACAGCCTTCAACATGGATTACACCTCAACATCAAGGAAACAGAAATCCTCACAACTGGACCAATAAGCAACATCATGATAAACGGAGAAAAGATTGAAGTTATCAAGGATTTCATTTTACTTGGATCCACAATCAACGCTCATGGAAGCAGCAGTCAGGAAATCAAAAGATGCATTGCATTGAGCAAATCTGCTGCAAAAGACCTCTTTAAAGTGTTGGAATGCAAAGATATCACCTTGAAGACTAAGGTGCACCTGACCCAAGCCATGGTGTTTTCAACCCCCTCATATGCATGTGAAAGCTGGACAATGAATAAGGAAGACTGAAGAAGAATTAATGCTTTGAATTGTAGTGTTGGAGAAGAATATTGAATATACCATGGACTGCCAAAAGAATGAACATATCTGTCTTAGAAGCAGTGCAACCAGAATGCTCCTTAGAAGTACAGAAGGTGAGACTATGTCTCACATACTTTGGAAGTGTCAGGAGGGATCGATCCCTGGAGAAGAACATGCTTGTTAAGTAAAGGGTCAGCGAAAAAGAGGAAGACACTCAACGAGATGGATTGACACAATGGCTGCAACAATGGGCTTAAGCATAACAACGATTGTGAGGATGGCACAGGACTGGGCAGTGTTTCGTTCAGTTGTGCCTAGGGTCTCTTTGAGTCGGAATCAACTAGATGGTACCTAACAACAACAACAGTAAAATATGAATTTCAGATTAGCAACTAATACTTTTTCAGTGTAAGTATGTCATATTAACCACTGCCCTGGTGGCACAGTGGTTAAGGGCCTGCCTGATAAACCATAAAGTCAGTGTTTAGAACCCACCATAACACATCATACCATTGGCAAATTAAGTATTTACATGCTTATTTTGTTAAAGGATAATTAAAAAAAAAAAAAAGTATGCCATGACACTTATACTAATTAAATGAGGGAAGCAAGCAGATGTTATAATTGGTTCAAAAGAAATGTGGAAGAAGTGCAAAGTTTTATGGAATAAAGGAACTTGAAAACGAACGTGCAAATGCACCTTCCCACCTGCAGGGAGGGCTGTCCCTCCAGCTCACAGAATTAATTTGCATGTCTGTGGACAAGAATTACTTGGCTTTGCTATCAGTCATCTACAATTTACGAGGTTGCAAAACATCTCAAAAGCAAAGAAAGGCAAGAAACCAGAAGGGTGTGCTGTCTAGACAATGCACTTTTCCATTGCAGCACAAATTCCTCCCTATAGTCGTTTGCCTGTTTTATTACACTAGTATATACACAGGGACATTGTTTTGTACATTTCTGTATCACCTGTCCCTAGAATAGTGCCTGGCACACACACCACTAGACAAGTGAACAGTGGAAGCAATAAGAGATGGGTGTGGGAGCCCTGGTGGCACAGTGTTTAAATCACTCGGCTGCTAACCTAAAGGTCTGCAGTTCGAAACCACTCCAAGGGAGAAAAATGTGGGAGTCGTCTTCCCAAGGGAACAGGTTATGCGACTTGTAGGTGCCATCTCTACCCCAAATATACAATCTAAGTTAAAAACACACCATGGACTGCCAGAAGAAGGAACAAATCTGTCTTGGAAGAAATACAGCCAGAATGCTCCTTACAGGCGAGTATAGTGAGACTTCATCTTGCTTACTTTGGACATGTTATCAGGAGAGACCAGTCCCTGGAGAAGGACGTCATGCTTGATCAAGTAGAGGGTCAGCAAAAAACAAGACCCTCAACAAGGTGGATTGACACAGTGGCTGCAACAATGGGCTCAAACATAGCAACAATTGTGAGGATGGTGCAGGACTGAGCCATGTTTTGTTCTGTTGTGCACAGGGTCGTTGTGAGTCAGAACCAACTCAGCAGCACCTGACAGCAAGCTAAAAAGTTTCTTTGCCGTGCCATTTCAGTTCCGAAATAAATCTAGTCACACACATTCCCATCTGAGGGGTTGCTGCTCATAAAAAAAAACACCCTTTGAAATGGAAATAATGAAACTGCAGTTGAAAGAATGACAAGTGACTCACTATGTACCAGATCCTACGCTAAATCTTCTACAATTATTACTCGTACAGGACTGTTACACTTCATTTGTATTACAATGAAAACTATTATACTACTATTGCATTATTTGATTCTCATTTTGGGGGAGCTATTTTACAGTTCTGCAAACTGTAGGTAACTAACAGCAATGGAAAGTTATTCTTCTCTAGAGACATGCAAAAGATTCTGTCCCCTGGAGAGACAACCCTCCGCTCTGTGGAAAAAACATTTCCATTTGCACATCCATTTCAATATTCCTGATGTATAAATACATCTGCTCTTTGGATTCTCCTTTGAACTGGTGTTAAACACCTTACCAGTTTCTCCACTAATAAGTAAAATCTTTAATTTAACACGAGTTCATTTTTACTCTGTGAAAGTCATGATTTTACCCTTTTCTGAAAATTATCTTTTAACATCTGGTCTAGGCCTTAAAATAGTCCTGTTGTCGTCGTTTTGGGTGCTGTCCAGTCGATTTTTATCTCTTAGCGATTCCATGTGAAAGAGTAGAACTTCCTCATACGGTTTCCTAGGCTGGTGGCACAGTGGTTAAGAGCTACAATGAGCTATGGCTCCTAACCAAAAGGTCGGCAGTTCGAATCCATCAGCTACTCCTTGGAAACACTATGGGGCAGTTCTACTCTGTCCTATAGAGTTGCTATCAGCCGGGATCGACTCTATGGCAATGGATTTTTTTTTTTTTTAAACCTTTACTGAGGAGCCCTGCTGGTCCTGTGGTTAAAGCTCTCCGCTGCTAACCAAAAGGTGGGCAGTTCGAACCTACCAGCTACTCCTAGGGAGAAAGATGTGGCAGTCTGCTTCTGTAAATATTTACGGCCTTGGACACTCCACAGGGCAGTTCTAGTCTGTCCTATAGGGTCCCTATCAGTCGGAATCACCTTGACAGCCAGTGGGTTTTTGGTCTAATCGTTACTGAAGCAGATCACCAGGTCTTTTTCCCAAAGAGCCACCGAGTGGGTTCGAACCCCCAACCTTTTGGTTAGCAGCCAAGCACTTAACCGTTGCGCCACCAGTGTACCTTAATGTACTCTTTTAATGCTCATTTGTCAGATGTGGAGGCTGAGTCACAGTGCAATCAAATAACTTACACAATGAAAATGAGTGTAAAGCAGAAATCAAAAACTGGCGTCTGAGAGCCAGACTACTATAAAAAAAAACTACTGTAGAGGTGTTTTATTCCCCTACCCAAACCAAACCCAGTGCCATCGAGTCGATTCCAACTCATAGCAACCCTATAGGACAGAGTAGAACTGCCCCACAGAGATTCCAAGGAGTGCCTGGTGGATTTGAACTGCTGACCCTTGGGTTAGCAGCCGTAGCACTTAACCACCACACCACCAGCGTTTCCTTTATTCCTTTTTTCTGGAAATGTCCGTTTTTTTTTCCCACACTTAAAAAAAAAATCAAACCTTAGAAGCAACAATCTTGGTTTCTAATATCATTCTCTAAAAAAAAGAGCCAGGGCTCCTTGGGGAAATGGTTGATTCTAGGACTGGGGCAGCAAATCTATCAGAGGAGGCTAGAGCATCTACCCCTGCATTGATGGGGGTATATCAAAGGCATACAGGAGCAAACTCATTAACTCCCAGTGGCCAAAGCTGGCACAATTTAAGCAATAAAATAAAAAGGCAGTACTGGATTATAACCTAAAGTATAAGATAAATATTCATGAATTCATATTGACATAAATAAAGGGTTAAATAGAGAAGAGACAAATTTCCCATGTACAAAAATTCTAAATATTTTTGTAAACACTCCCCGCTTCAATGAGTTTGAATACAACTCCATGAGACTGGGATCTCTTTGAGGTAGGGGGATTATCTTTTGCTCACTTGTTAAGTTTAACAAATACACAGAAATAGTAACAAATAAGGTGGATACACATCTGTGGACTGACCACCTACAATGATATGGCTTTGTCTTCACCGTCTCTGCACCCCCAGGCCTAGCAGAGGCCCTGGCACACAGTAGGTGTTTCAGCCAAATGAATGAAAGAAGACCAGATTGGATAAACTCCACCAAGTGGAGGTCTGTGGAAAGAGAAGCCCCAGTCCCCTTAGCTGGGCTGTCCTACTGCAATCAGGAACAGGGTAGAGAGTGATGGGCTGAGGGGACCCTGGCCTGGAGGGAAAGGCTGTGACCCCAACATTTTGCTCAGATCTGAAAGGTAAGGTGGAGGTCCCCAGGGTATCACAATGAGCATAATACATGCCAAGTCAAACTTGTACTACCCTTCCAAAGAAAAACAAAAAGTTTATATTACGTGATTCATTAAGTAAAAAAAAAAAAAAAAAAAAAACCCACTGGTGTCGAATCAATTCTGAGTCATAGGAACCTTATAGGACAGAGTAGAGCTATCCCCAAAGGGTTTCCAAGGCTGTAAATCTTTACAGATGCAGACCGCCACATCTTTCTCTAATGGAGCAGCTGGCAGGTTCGAACTGTTGACCTTTCAGTTAGTAGCCAAGTGCTTTATAACCACTGTGAATAAAAAAAATAATAGTTAACCACAAATGATGTGAAGTTCCTGAACATGCAAAATAATATTCTAGCTAAACCTAGTAACTAGGCATAGCAGAGTGGAGCCTGCAGCTGTGCACTTGACTGAGCCTCTGACCATCCAACCTGATCAGATGTGGGTCTGGGCTTTCATTCAACAAATACTTATTGAGCACCTGCTACATGAACTGGCACCTTTCTCAGCAGTGAGGGTACAATAGTGAACAAGACAGATGAGATGCCTGGACTCGTAGATCTCAAAGACTGAATCAATACATGGACAATGGCCAGACCGTACATAAAAAGAGAATTCTAATCCACAACCTGCAACATCCAGCCCAAAAAATCAAACCACTACCTGCAGCTACCGGGCCAGGCAGCCAGACAATAATCCCTGTAACAGTGGGCCCCAAATGTCCAGGACTTAATAGCCGACAGCTTCCCTAATTTTTGTTCCTCCTGCCAACTCAGGACCAACCAGAGAAAGCCAAATATGTTTCTCTAACCAATCACATAAGATGCCCCGCTTCTAGTTAGCCTGCCTCTGGCTTCTCCACGCCAACAGCTTCCAGGCGGGGCACACCTGAAGCCGTCCCTCCTTTCCACTAAAAGCTTTCCTTCTCTACCGCCTGCCTTTGAGTCTCTGACAAAAGCCTTTGTTGTTCTCATTTGGGTGTTCTTTGTCTACTTCCACAGATTTTGCGATTTGGCCTTAGCAAAAAATTGCAGAACTGATTACTCACACAGTTATTTACACAATTAGTTACAATCACGTGCTATGGAAGAGAACAGGGTACTTCTGACAGCTAATGACGGATGACGCCTTCTGGGAGGAAGGCAGAGGTTTCCTTGGGGCGGGTGATGTGGAACTGAGATCTGAAGACAAAGAGGTGACTAGGCAAAGGGGGGCTGTGGTGGGTGGGACAAGAGTATTCCAGACAGAGCGACCACATGCATGAAGTCAAGAAGGGACATGACATGTCTAAGGACCTACAGAAAACTAATATGGCTGGAGACCAGAGAACAAGAAGGTGTGAGTGTAGCAGGAATGAGTGAGGAGCAAAGGCAGGCAGGGTCAGATCTGGTAGGACTTTATAGGTGGATATGAGAAACACGGCTTTATCACGATCACAGCCCTCCTCCGTGCCTCATTTTCCGATCATCTCCTACCAAGCTCCCTGCTTCTGTCTGGCCGTGAATATCTCTTTTTAGCGTAGTTGCCAGAATGATCCTTCAAAAAACATATATCTGATGTGATTTCCCTGCTTAAAACTTTTCAATGGCTCTGTACCTCCCATCTCATGAAGACCCAACTCCTTGTCTTCACTTACTGAACCCCCACTTTGTTCAGATACCCACCACTCCCAACCCAGCCAAGCACCTCAGGGCAAAGCTGACCCTAACCACGCAGCACAGACAGTGGGCCTGAGGCTGACTGACGGATCTACTGGAACCGCAGTGATGGGTTAAGAATCTGGAAGTCAGCTAGAGGAGGGTGCTTGGAGAAGTTTCCTTGCTTTTGAGGGGGACACAGGAAGCCACTCTCTCACCAGACATGAAGGAGGAAGTGCAGAGAGGCCAGATTGCTTCAGGCAGCCAACTGTGAGCACCAGAGAACTAGCCCTAGGCTGTGGCAGAGACCAGCCAACAGAGCAGAGAAAGATCCTGGGTCCTCACTAACGTCAGTGAGCACGTAATTAACCAACCCTGGAGCCTGCCTTACCTCTGAACTTCCTGTTATGTGGGTAATAAATCTTGTTTAAGCCGGTTTGAATCTGGGTTTTGTTATTTGCATCACATTGTGCCTTGCTAACCTTAACCTGGCAAAGAAGGATCATTCGGGCCTGGCCCTGCCTGGTTTCTCAGCCACATCTTCAACCACTCCCCTGACTCCTACCCTTGGCACCAGCCATGCCCAACTTTCTGATGTTCTTTTTCATCACTCTGCTTGGAATGCCCTACAAACCCTCACCTATGGGGGAAACTCCTATTCACCCCCTCAGAACCCTGTTCAATGGTCACCTTGTGAAGTCCTCTGATACCTCTGAACAAAATCAAAAGCTTCTCTCTCTGGGCCCTCCTATTACCCAGAGGGTCCTTATTTTCTAAATATTCATTATCTTGGTCCCTGGGGAGGTAGAGAGAGAAGTGAAAACCATCATAAGACAATATTAACTGATGAATAGGCAACTCCTAATTTTAGACCAGGGAGCCCTGGTGGCGTAGTGGTTAAAGCACTCGGCTGTGAACCAAAAGGTTGGAGGTTCGAGTCCACCAACAGGCACCTTGAAAGAAAGCCCCGGTGATCCACTTTGGAAAAATCATCCATTGACAACCCCAGAGAGCACAGTTCTATTCTGACACACATGGGGTCACTGTGAGTCAGAATCAACTCAATGGCAACTGTTTTTTAAATTTTAGTACCGACTAAGGCATCCCTCCATATCGAACCATTCCATCTGTCCCTACATTTCGCTTCAAATTCTCTGTCAAAGGTCTCTCTCAGATTGCTGGATTCAATGCAAATTATAGGCAAACAGACTAGACTGCTAACTACAGTTGTAAATCTTGTGAGAGACACAATTTCCTGAAGTAAATTAAAGTGAAGTTGGAGACTGTTGGAATCTGGCACTTAGATCTGCTGACGACTAGCAATTCTAAGAAAACTGATCTAATGAAGCCCTCAAACTTTTTTTTTAATCACAAGATCTTTGCTGATTCTGCACTGTGTCAGGCAGTATGCCAGGTGCTGTGGTTATAAGCAAGATAAGACAAACTTCCTGCCTGCCTTAGTTGTGTATATTTTTAAGGTAGACAGTTAACATATAAAAATATACTATGTCATTTCATATGGTAGTATTATGAAGGAAAGGAGCACTGGTGGTTAGGCGCTCAGCTGCTAACCGAAAGGTCAACAGTTCAAACTCACCAGCTGCTCCAAGGGAGAAAGATGTGGCAGTCTGCTTCTGTAAGATTTACAGCCTTGGAAACCCTATGGGACAGTTCTACTCTGTTCTATAGGGTCGCTATGAATCAGAATCGGCTCGTTGTCAACGGGTTTATTACGAAGCAAAAAAAAAAAAAAAAGGGATAAAGATAGTATAGATGGGATTCCAAATTTGGCTATAAAAAAATGCTAATCTTCTGAAAAGGATACTCAGTGAAACTGTGAGACACTGAAAGAGAAAGTGCTGAGAGAAGGAACTGCTCCCACCTATCACTACAGTGGGCCCCACTGCCATGTTTGTATTACACAACTCTGACCCACTGGCCACAGTTGATTGGATTGGGGTAGACACCTGACCTAAGCAGAGGGCCGATTCAGCTTTAGGCTGGGACAGCTGTTAGCCAAGTACAGAGAAGAGGTCAGCCTGCAGAGGGAGAAGATGGGAGAAGACATACGAGAGAGACAGATGTGAGAAACTGTGGGGCCTCAGAGAAAGTGGCTGCCTTGTGTCTTAATGGATTTTCAGGTATGGATTCCAGTCTCTCACGAGGTCCTGCTGGAAGTCCTGCCCTTTGGATATGTGGGTTCTAATTCCTCCAATAAATTATTTTCTTGGTTTAAGTTAGCCTGACTAGGTTTCTATGCCTTACAACAAAGATCACCGTTTATAAGAATGAAAATGATGATGGTGACGATAGCTAACGTTCACTGCCAGGCACTGTTCTAAGAATTTTTCATATGTTATCTAATTCTTACAAAAACTCTTAGAGACAGGCACAATTCTTATTCCCATTTTACGGATGAGGAAAACGAGGCACAGAAAAGTCAGAGAATAAGTGGCAGAACTTGAATATGAATTTAGACAGTCTGCCTCCATGCTCTTTACCAGTACACTATACTCTCGAAAACACTGGGGGATAACGAGATTATTTAAAATGTGTGAAGTCCCTTCCTACAGGCCTCCTGGTCCTGAACAAAAGCCCCAAACCAAGAGACATCTATTACTTTCTATATACGTGAACTGAGGAAGAGGCAATGACATTACTGACTCAGCTTTAAACATCACCCACCTTGCTAAGAACATTCATTCTGTGACTGCAAGTTGAAGAGCTTCTGGCCACCATTTTTAATGTCTTGGAAGTGGAGGCTCTGATGCCCCTTAGCATTTAAGAGCTGAGCTGGTAATGTGGATTGCCACAGGCCTGAGTGTAAATCCTGGCTCTGCCTCATACCATAACTTTGCAAAAGTTACTCAACTTTCCTGAGCCTGTTTCCCTATCTATAACATAGGAATAATAACAACGGTACCTCTCTCAGGGGGTTGTGAAGATTTAACGAGATGATGGGCTGAAGTGTTTGCCAGCATGATCTGAGACCATGGATGTGGCTGAGGCTCATATAAGTGCACATGAAGTCCTAAAAATTGGTTTATTACTATGTCTCCTTCTGTGGCTGACATCTGCTGTTTCTGCCTTTACCCCTTCTTCTGGAGAAAGCTCCCTAGGTTTTCTTGGGACTTTTCCTCCAGTGGATACCTACTCCTGGCTAAGGAAGGACAACATGATCTCAGCTGCCCAACCAGACACTCTCTCCTTCGATTCTGAATCTTTAGCTGAGTCACTCAGAACTAAGGAGTAAAACGCAAACTGAGAAACAGACAACAACAAAAATACTTGGAGTTCAGGTGTTCCCATGAAAAAACTCAGTCCAAACTGGTCATTAGCTCCTGCTGCCTGGATAACCAGAGCTTTACTGGTTCCTGTCTTTCCCAAGACCTGGATCCTTGGCTTTTCTGTAGATTCTAAACCCGTTAGAATTAAAAAAAAACAAAACAAAACAAAACCCAAACCCACTGCTGTCGATTCCAACTCATAGCAACTCTATAGGACACAGCAGAACTGCCCCATAGGGTTTCCAATGAGCGACTGGTGGATTTGAACTGCTGACCTTTGGGTTAGTAGCCGAGCTCTTAACCGTTGTACCACCAGGACTCCATGGCTCTCCCATAGTTTCCAATAAACTTTTTATGTTAGGCAGAGTTGGTTTCTATGCTGGCAACCAAAGACCTTATCTAATATACTTTTCAAGAAGAGATTCTAAGGCTTGACAAACTCTTTAATGTTCTTCCCCTACTCCCCTGCCAAGAAGAGTGTATTGTTATCTACTGATCGGTAACAAATCACCAAAAAACAAAGTGGCATTAAACAATAAACATTTATCATCTCACGATTTGAATATCTGAAATTCAGAAGCTGCGTAGCTGAGTGGTTCTGGCTCAGGGTCCCTCATGCAGGTTACAGTCAAAATGTCAGCTGAGCCTGCAGGCATCTGAAGCTTTGACTAAGGCTGGAAGATCTGCTTCGGAGATGGCTCATCCCCATGGATGGTGGCAGAAGGCCTCATTTGCCCATCACACAGATCTCTTCATAGGGCTGCCTGAGGGTTTCCATGACCTGGAAACTGGCTTCTCCAAAAGTAAGGGATTCAAGAGAACAAGATGGAAGCAGCAACATGTTTTATAACCTAGACTCAGAAGTCAAACTCTATTGATAATTTCCTCAATGGCCTACTGGTTACATAAGTCAGCCCTATTTGATGTGGAAAGGGACTATGCAAGGGTGTGAATACCAGGAGGTACGGATCACTGGGGGCATTCTCAGAGGCTGGCTGCCATACAGGGGAAGCCTTGTGTTATGGACTGAATTGTGTTCCCCCAAAATATGTGTTGTAAATCCTAACCTCTATGCCTGTGGTAGAATCCCATCTGGCAATGGGTTACCTTCATTACGTTAATAGGACAGGATTACTGTCCGGTGTTCCTGAGTCAATCTCTTTTGAGTTTTTTTAAAAGAGATTAAACATGCAAGCAGAGATGGGGGAAGGCACATGCCAAGCCACATGAAGACTGCCCAGGAGCAGAAGCTCAGAAGAGACAAGGACCTTCCTCCAGAGTTAACAGAGAGAAAGCCTCCCCCTAGAGCCAGCACCCCGAATTTGGACTTCTAGCCTCGTAACTATGAAAAAATAAATGTTTATTTGTTAAAGCTACCCAGTTGTGGTATCTGTTACAGCAACACTAGGTAACTAGGACACCTTGTCTTTCTGCCCAATCACCATCCTCTTTTCACTTTAACTGTTCCCAGTTACCTAAGACCCCAAGAAGAACACCTCATTTCAGACACCCTCAGACAATGACTTACAAGTCATGGGTGGAAGAAGGTGGATATGAAGAAAAAGATGCAAATAGCAGGGTGAATGCCTCCAGTCCAAGGATCAGGTCTGGAGAAGTGGAAAAGAGGAACAAATGACTTTCAGGGAAGGAAGAAGCAGGCTGCTCCAAGGTTCAAACACAGAGTATTTGAAACACTTGGCAGATGAGTAACTTCTCCCCGTACAAGACCCAAAGGAGGTCTGACATAAAGTTACCCCTGCTTGTGTCAAGGATCTTTTACTGCTCTAAGTCCACACCAGCCTGAGGAATATGAGTCTGGGCTGCTGCCGAGCACTGTGGACGACTGTTCTGTGATGCTGACTGTTCCGTGAACCAACCTCTGCTGCTTAATGTGGTGCCAAAAACTAGACACGAGTACTTTTCAGAGTCAGGGAGATGAGATGGGCATGGGTTTCCCTAATCAAGTTGGGGGATGGGCCTGCGTGAAGCCACAATGCACTCGGGCATGTTGTTTCCACTATTAGTTCCACAAGCTTCCGGATGGGCCCTAGTCTTCCTTCTCCTCTCCTCCAAGGGCAGTCCAAGCGTAGAGGTCACGAAGGTCACTTCCACTGCCTGTACATCTTCTCTTTAGCTGGAAAGCACCTTCTGTATTCGTTCCCGAACTTCCTTTGGTCCCAATGACACAATCATTTCAGCTACAGGGGGTCCTTGCTGAGAACAAAAAGAGAAAGCATTGCCTTAAAATGTGCAGGGAACTAACACACAGCCTTAGTCTGCAGAAGTTGTGCCCCAGCCTAACCCATGCCTGCTGCCTGCATCCCAAGGAGCATGGTTTGTATTTTATTGGTCTTTAATGCTCATGGGTGAAGATGGATCCCAGGAGCCTATTTTTCCTTTATTAAGTAAACTTTTTATCTGCCTGCTACCCCCAATAAATGGCAAACTCCGTGAGGGCAGGGACCACGTTTGCTTCACTCACGGCTGTACCCACTGTACATACTACCTGTTGAATGACTAAATGAGGGGAGGGGTCATCTTTCGTTCATCTTTGTACCCCCACTAAACTAAGCTTAAGGCCTGCTGGTGAGTGGCAGATAAACAACTGCTCCAGGAACAGCCCAGCCCCTGTGCCCGCCTCACCGGCTGTCCACTGAGGGCCACTCGGAGAAGTCTCATCACATTACTGTATTTTGTGCCTTCCAGACCTTCGGACAGCTTCTTCAGTTCTCCATTCAGCACATCCTGAGTTAAGCTCACACCAGGTCTTTCTAAAAGCCTAGAAGAGGACCAGTCTGTAAGGGGCCTGCATGGGTTCAGAAGATTATGGTATAGCAACGGCATAAGCAGCACAACCAATGCTCAAGCCTGTCGTAGGGGATGGGGTAAGGAGAAGGTATCTACCCTCCCCAGAAAGGGCCTCCCTGTTAGGGAAGAAGAACAGCGGAGGGATCACATACACAGATAATCCAAGTAAGTGAACATACTATGGGGAACTCAGAAGGTACGATAACGAGAGGATTTACTAATTGCTTCCACTGTTATGTAATCTTTATGCCTCAGTTTTCCCATCTTTAAAGAAGGGATAATAATAGTGCCTGCACCCCTTCAGGCTAAGGTGATGAGTTAAAACTTGTAAAGCACTAAGTGCAATACATGAACATACGGTATTAGATTTTATATTTCAATGAAAAATTAAGGAAAAATGTATTAGCTATAATTTATTACATCAAAAGCTCAGGGACATTGCAGAGGGATCACAAAAGAAACTTAAGAATGAGTCAGACACTGGATGGAAGAATATGGCCCTCTGGGAAATTATCTGAAACACAACTTCCAGATGGCAGGACTTGGGGGTCATTTCTTTGGGATATAGCACGAGAGCTGAAAGAATCAGGAGGCCCCAGCTCCCATAAAGGCCCTGCCATCAACTTGCTGAGTCACCTTGAGAAAGCTACAATCATTCTTTGCCCACAAACTGAAGCGTTTCAGCATCTAAAATCCGATAGCCAACAATCATCCCAACTTTCCTGGCAGGCCGGCTGAGATACTCTCCTAAAATCTTGTTTGAGTTTCAAGAGAAATTCCCCATTCTGTTAGAGCTGGACTTGTAAACTATTTGTCCCAGCCCTAATTCTGAGCTAGAGCAAGAGATGGGAGTGGGGCGGAGGTAAGTATATTTCCAGGCAAATTCACACTTTCCCTAAGTTATTATCAAGGTTTCCAAATTAGAGACACTGGAAAGGGACGCTGGAGATTTTCATTGGTGTAACTGGTCCATGATGCCAATTCTGACACCTCTGCTCATGATAGGGTCCAAATGCCTCCATTTTAAAGACTGAATCGATGTGGGGTGCCGAGGGCACAGGGAATGGGGCTCCTTAGTGATTTGGAAAAACTGCCTTTTGCTGTAGATTTCCTCAGTGCCAGTACTTAAGCAATTGAGCTTCAACTTAAGACAAAAGTAACTGTCCTCACTACATCATTAACTGGGCCACATGATTACTGTTACTTCCTAAATTATGAAAATAAAATACTAAAAATATAAAAAGTAATGTGGGAAAAAATAGACATTCTCCTCAGTGTTGTTGTGGATTATCAGGCTGTTAAGGAGCTGATGAAAGAGTGGCAGGTTCCAGGCAGCCAACAATGGCAGCTCAGACTTGTTGTAACTGGCCCAGAGGTTGGCATGGGCACAGAAGGGGCTTCTAGAGATTTGGCGGCTTCTAACATGTGGGTGTCAGTTTCCTGACTTGAGTGGGAGCCCAAAGGTGTCTCTGAAATCAGGGATGGGGAGTTACGGCACTAGGAGCCGATGAATTAGAACTAATCGCCCCTATTGTGGAATGTCCTAAATTAAGAGATAATTACTACTACTGCTACTAACTCTTGGGAATTTATCCTGCGGATATACTTGCAAACATGCTTAATGGTTATTCATTGCAACAACGTCTATAATAGCAAAATCTGGAAACAACCCAAATACCTACTGATAGAGGATGAGTTAAATAAATTACAGTAAAGTGGTACAATGGAATCGGTGTAGCTGTGGAAGAGAATGAGGACTCTAAGTACTAAAAAATAATAAAGTACTAGACAGATCTAAAGATATAATGTTAAGTGAAAAAAAAAAAAAACAAGACACAGAAGAGTGTTACTGTATTGCACCTTTTGTGTAAAAAGAGGGGAAAACAAGGATTAGATCTAATTAAGAATAGTAGGAACCCACAGAGGATTCTAGAACTGGGAAGAGGGTAACAAGGAATAAAAAGGGGACCTTTCACTGTATATATTTTTTAATTGCTCTGTTTTAAGCCATATGAATGTATGAATTCTAAAATGAAATTTAAAATTTTAAATATTTTCACGGATTACGTACACATATATACACATACGTGTACATACATATATATAAACATACATATATACATCCTTGAATATGCAGAAATTTTACAAAGAAGCTAAGTTTGGTTGCCTTTTTGTTGAGGGATGTGGGCTGGAGAGGAAGGAAGATTTGTTTTTTGCTATAAACCCTCGTTTGGATTTTTTTGCCACAGGGATGTATTCTTATCTTTTCAAAATATGTATTATAATAATATATTGAAGGGTTGCAAGTATTAGGCACTGCCCAAGGACTTTATTACATAGGGAGAAGCAGTAGATAATAGTGGTTAAATGTATGGTCAAGGTTTGAATTCCTGCTCCTTCAACTTGCTAGCTGTTATTATTTTGGACAAGTTACTTAGTCTTTCTGAGATGCAAAAGAAATTAGCTCTTGGTAACGTGTTTTTGGCCCCCACACTAAGCTATGCCTCAACCTAGCCCTTCACCCAGGCTTTGCAATTATATAAACCAACCACTCCCCTCTGCTTAGGCCAACTTTGGCTGTGTTTTCTATCCCTTGTAACCAAACCAAATGAATTCCAACTGCTTCTGTTACAGTAAGAAATATTATTATCTTCATCTTATAGATGAGGAAATGGAAGCCCTAAGTGAAGCCACTTGGCCAAGGTGAAACCACCCAGTGAGAAAGTGGCAGAGCTGGGATGGAACCCAGGTTTGTACAATTCTAGAACCATGGAACCACTGTCCAGGGAGAGTCTGGGTTCCCCTTGGTAAACCCTCTCGCCCAAAGTCAGCCGGTGAGAAATCATTTCACTGAGAACATCTTCACCAGTCAGGGAGCTATGCCGGTGGTCTACAGCCAAGCCCTGGAGTAAGGTGGTATGCAAGGGAAAAAAGGAAGGACTACACAGCCTTGGGCCAAGCCTGTAGCACTCACCCAATCACCCGTTTGGCAATCTCATCCACCTTCTCCGAGATGGTGCCCAGCTGTGCTCGGCCCACTGCAGGGCGAGTCCACAGGTAAGAGTATGCTGGGGAGACCAAATCCTGCAGGCGGCAGATGTGACCCTGGGGAAAGAGGCAGTCACTGAATGCACTGGGGACAGGGCTGTGAAGACACTGAAGGGGAGGAGTGGAAGTACCCACCCACTTCCCTGGCTTCCCAGACCCCCCAACCCTCTACCTGTCTCAGCAGAATGATCCTTTCCATATACGCCGGGTCAAGAACAGCCCTGTCTTGCAGCTGGCTCCCAAACACCTCCTCCACGAGGGCCTGCAGCTTCCCCACCAATTGCCGCCTCTGGGCCTCGCTGCTCACCAGCCGCCGGAGGTGCACCCTGCAGGCGAGGTCAAGGGACCACCCTGAGCTGTCATCCCCAGCCCATCCAAGCCTTCTCCCCAGGGGTTGGGTGAAGTCTAAAGAATGACACAGCATGTAAGCTCTCCCTGCCAAAGGCTGCAAGCAGAATTCTCTTTACACTTAAGAGAAGGAAAGAGATCTAAGCAAGGTCACAAACAGGTAGCCTCACAGTCCCAAGCAACCTGCAGACAGTATTTTAAAACAGTAACTGACATTTTAAATGAGAATGACATTTAAAAAAAAAGAGATTTCTCTATGCCACAAATTTAGAAGAACCAGCCGTCATTACTAACATTTCAATTAAAGATTCTACAGAAAAATCCTGATCAAAAGGGGGAAAGTGGAACAGAATCTCAAATTCTCATGGAATCCAGACTTTCTGGAGCCATTGAAGCTGGATGAACCCTTGAAACTATTACCCTGAGATAATCTTTAAATCTTAAACCGAAAATACGCCCTGAATCAAAAAATAATGAAAATCACCCATAAGTACTGTGCTCCTTTTAAAAATCACCTATGTGGGACCAAATGGTCAACAATTAACTTTGAAACAAAAATGATGAGAATGTAAAGAGGCAGGAATTAAAGGAAATGAACAACCAAAATGAAAATAATGAAGAATGTAACCAATGTCACTGAACAACTTGTGTAATTATTGAATGTGAACCTAAACTGCTATGTAAATCTTCACCGAAAACACAATAAATTATTTAAAAAAATATACCCCCTGATGTCTTCTTTAAACCAAACAACAGTTTAAGTTAATTAGTAAAGAGTATCTACCTTGAGCATTGTGCTCTTTTAAGATCTATGTATATGGGATCATGGAAACGCTGGTGGCGTAGTGGTTAAGTGCTATGGCTGCTAACCAAAAGGTCAGCAGTTCAAATCTACTAGTTGCTCCTTGGCAACTCTATGGGCCCGTTCTACTCCATCCTATAGGGTCGCTATGAGTCAGAATCGACTTGACAGCAATGGGTTTTATACGGGATTGAATTGACAACAGTAACTTGAAAGGTTAGCCAGGAACCTTAGGGGGCAGTGAGTTTATGTTAATGGGGAGAAACAACTCAGAAAAGGAGGGTGAGATTGGTTGCACAACATGGAGAACGTAATCAATGTCAATCAATTGTACACATAGAAACTGCTGAATTGATTTATGTTCTGCTGTATTTTCAACGAGTACTACTATTGCTATGACAACCACTATGGCTATCTTTACTGAAATAACCACAGCTGCAGCGTGATTATAGAAATTTCTCTGGGTAATCAGCTTTGGCTATATTAAACCTGTGGGCATCAATCTGCTTGCTCCATCCCCTCCCTGGTTTGTACTAAGCAAAAGCCCCACCTCCGTCTTCCTTTTAGCTTCCTCTCTTGCTTCGGGGAGGACTGGAGTGGGTCACAGAGCATCTCCCTGTCCTGACTCCATTTCCCCTCAGATATCACTTTCTTTACAATAAGAAAGGCAGAAGTACAATATCCCCGGATGCCCCATTCGAGAGACGCCCACCATTCACTAGCTCTGTGAGCTTGGGTGAGTTATTTAACCTCTGTGTCTTGGTATTCTCATATGTAACAAAGTGCATAATAACAGGACCAACTTCATAGGTCTGATGGGCGCAGTAAAAGAGGTAATACCCTAAATACACCCGCAGAGGATGTGAACTCTCTGGATGCCTGCAAGTAAAGCACTGAGAGCAGCACTCAGGAGAAAGTAACAGTAAGCTCCTGGCCCCCTAGGTATAACCTTGGCTGCTGGCTTTACCGCAAATACCCTTTAGCTGAGACATTTCAACAATTGTCTAAATTATAACTCTAATTGAAGACTGAAATATCATATGTGAAATATCAAATAGATGCCATGAAACAGTGCTCATTTGACGTGCTGGGTGAGTGGGAGTGATTCTAAAAGGAAGATGCCCCTCTCCAGGCTTTGGCTGTTAACAGAATCCATGCAGGAGTGGCCAGGAACGTAATACCAAGGAAAAAAAAAAACCAAACCAAACCTGTTGCTGTTGAATCGATTCCGACTCATAGCGACCCTATAGGACAGAATAAAACTGCCCCATAGGGTTTCCAAGGAGCGGCTGATGGATTTGAACGGCTAACCCTTTTTTTGGTTAGCAGCCGAGCTCTTAAACACTGCACCACCAGGGCTCCAGGAACATAATAGTAATGACAAAAAAAAAAAAGTGCTCAGTAAAGGGAAAGTATTCTTTTTATTGTTAGGAACATAAGAACAATGACAAAAATAATACCTGCCCTTTACTGAGCACTTCTTGTGTACCAGGTACGCAACATTTAATTTAATACAACTATCCCAAGAGCTGAGCATTGTTACTAGCCTCATCTTAGAGAAGAGGAAATGGAGGCTTGAAGAGGTTAAATAATTTACTCAGGGTCACAGAGCTATTAAGCAGCAAAGCCCGAGGTCAAAATCGGATGTGTGTGAGTCCGGAGTCCATATTCTCCACCACCACACTATGCCCTGTGTGTGCTGTCCCATTATCGGCAAGAAAGCCTTTTCTATGTGGGGGGGTCTCCATATTCCCTACTCACCTGTTGAATTCTGGAAGCTTCTCCAGGTCCAGGAGGGCTGAGTGGCAGGTGATCCGGGTCAGGTCAAACTGTGTTACCAGCTCTGGCAAGGTCCTGCCCATCTGGTTCTCTGGAAGTAAGGCAGGCCCAGCTGCACCTCCCTCCCTCCCATCTTTCCCCCGCCTCCCTATACCATGGAAGTCAAACCAAGGGCTTTCCAATGCCAGGGTGGCAGGTGAGCAAGTGCTGGGCTCCCCAAGCCACTTAAACCAGAGGGATTCAACTTCTAGCCACACTGTATCTCAACGGACTGAATAAGCTTTCTTTTTCAGAAAGGATTTTGCTACTAAGGAAAAACCGGTTTGGAAACAATCAAGCTAAACCAACCCTCATTACCCTCAAAGACATGATCTGTAGAACAGCTCACCCTGCTGCCTGGTTGTTCCCCAGAATTTTGATTCTATTGGTTTTGCATGGGGTCTGAGGGTCAGCATTTACAAGCTCTATGGGTGATTCCAAGGTGGAGCCAGAGTTGAGAGCACTGTGCCAGGAGCCACTTCTCACGAGGAACAACTCTGTCTTGCATCGTCAGTAACACCGTGGTCAAGCACAGGCCTAAAGTGAGCTCTGTCCCTTGCTAGCTGTGCGACTCTGTCAAGTTACTCAACCTCTCTGAACCTCACAATCCTCTTACGAACAGTGGGGACAATAAATGGCTACCTCTCCAGAATGTTTTGGGGATTAAATAAGAGCAGAATAAACGGTAAGCAGGCTATTATTGCCACATTTTCAGAAATCCCCTCCACAAAGAGGTCAAACTATTTAGCATGTCTTCAAGGTCTGAGCTCTAAGTCTTGGGCCAAGGGCAAGGGCTCATCTTAGAATAAATCAGAGTCCTTCTCTATCAGTAATATTGTTGCCATATGTACTTGTAATTGCAGTAATGATTGTAATAATCATAGCATCTGTCATTTTTCGTACTTATTGTATGGCAAGCACTGTGCTGGGTGTTTCATACTCATGAGCTCAGTGCATCCTAACTTATCTATGAGGCAGACACTTACCCCCATTTTACAGATGAGGCAAATGAAGCTCAGAGACCACAGGGCAAGGATGATGTCTATCACTGTTGTAACCCCAGCCCTTAACGGTGTCTGGCTCAATATACATTTGCTTAAGGAAAGGATGAACCTGCCCCAAATCATTCAGGTTGTAGGTGGCAAAGCTGTGACTGAAGTCCAGGTCTGCCTGAACCAAAGGCCACGCTCTTCCCTATGCTCTTACCACGGTGCCCTCGCAGGTGGGTAGATACCTGCAAACCCAGAGCCACAGTTGGTGATGATGTCGAGCAAGGCATCTGGCAGGAAGCCAGCAGTGGCAAAATGCTCCAGGAAAACGTCCCCCTGCCGCTTGGACAGCTTGCTGCCATCCCTGTTGAGGAGCAGGGGCAGGTGGGCAAAGTGAGGCGGCTGCCAGCCCAGGGCCTGGTAGAGAAGCAGGTGTTTGGAGGTGGAGGAAAGCCACTCGGAGCCCCGCAGCACGTGGCTGATGCCCATGTGGTGGTCGTCCACCACGCAGGCCAAGTGGTAAGTGGGGAAGCCGTCGCTCTTCAGGATGACTGGGTCTCCCTCCACGCTGGCCACTTCGTGCTGTTTCCAGCCATACACCAAGTCCTGGAAAGCTGGTGCCTCCTCCTCCAGACGGAAGCGGATAGCAGGCTTGGGAACTTCGGCCAACTTCTGGGCCACCTGCTTCTGGGTCAGGTTCCGGCACCGACTGTCATACCTATTGGGAAGCAGAGCAGCCATCATGGCTAGGAGTGGAGATGATGGGTGTGAGTCCTGGCTTTGTCTCTGAAAACGGTATGACCTTGGGCAAGTCATTTACCTTTCTGAGCTGCTTCTTCACTCATGAGGGGGGATAACGGTAAGACTGCTGTGAAGGAACACTAAGTGACATAACGTAGCAGGCACACAAGAATGTCTGCCTACATCCCATCCATCCATCTTCCTTCTGGCTAACAAGGAAATGTCAAAATGCCTAGTTCCAGGGGTTGAACCATGATTGGTGCAGCCAACTGTGCAATCTTACTCCCCTAAACTAGTGGCCAGTCCAGTGGGCAGGTGTTATGGATAGAACTGTGCCCCTCAAAATATATGCTGTAAATCCTAACCCCTCTATACCTTGGAGCCTTAGTGGCACGGTGGTTAAGAGCTCAGCTGCTAACCAATAAGGCCAGCAGTTCGAACCCATCAGCCGCTCCTCAGAAACCCTATGGGGAAATACTACTCTATGAGCCTGAATCAACTCAATGACAATGGTTTTTTTCAGTTTATACCTGTGGTTATAATTCCATTTGGGAATGGGGTTTGCTATGTTAATGAGGCAGGATTAGTATAAAGGTATGCCTTGAGTCAATCTTTTTTGAGACACAAAAAGAACAGATTAGGCATAGAGAGGCAAGCAGAGATGGGGAAAGATAGATGTCACCCTACATGGAGATCACCAAGGAGCCAAGGAATAGAAGCCAAAGACACAAGGACTCTCCTCCAGAGCCAACAGAAAGAAAGCCCTTCCCTAGACCCGGCACCCTGAATTCGGACTTCTAGCCTTCTGAAGTGTGATAAAATAAATGCCTGTTTGTTCAAGCCACCTGCTCATAGTATTTTTGCAATAGCAGCACTAGATAACTAGACAGCAGGTAACCCCATTCTAGTCAATGTGACTCAAAGAAAAGTTTGCTTGGGGGAGAGTCTGAGAAGATTTTTTCTTTTTCTCTGAAAACAAGAGGGTCATGGATTGAACTGTGACCCCAAAATATGTGTCATCTTGGTTAGGCCATGATTCCCAGTATTGTGTGGTTGTCCCCCATTTTGTGATTTTCCTATGTGTTATAAATCATAATCGCTGCCTGTGGTTAAAGAGAATTAGGGTGGGATATAACACCCTTGCCCACGTCACATCCCTGATCCAATGTAAAGGCAGTTTCCCTGGGGTGTGGCCTGCACCACCTTTTATCTTATAGGACATAAAAGCAAAGGGAAGCAAGCAAAGAGTTGGGGACCTCATAGCACAAGAAAGCAGTGCTGGGAGCAGAGCATGTCCTTTGGATCTAGGGTTCCTGCATGGAGAAGCTCCTAGTCCAGGAGAAGACTGATGACAAGGACCTTCCTCCAGGGCCGACAGAAAGAGAAAGCCTTCCCCTGGAGCTGACACTCTGAATTTGGCTTTACAGCATACTAGACTGTGAGAAAATAAATATCTCTTTGTTAAAGTCATCCACTTCTGCTATTTCTGTTATAGCAGCACTAGATGACTAAGACAGAGAGAGAGAGTGTGATTAAGTGCACATTTTCCCCCACCTTATTTCCTCTTGTGAGGATAGAATGCTTGGAACTGCTATGGCTACTCACAACTAAGAGGGGAAAGCTAAGGGAGTCAGAGAGTGGCCACAATTGAGCCCTGATGTCTCTAATCTGGTGGTTTTAACCTGGGCTGCTCTACCTTCATGCTTTCATAGTGTGAGAATATAAATGACTGTGTTATTTATGCCCTGGGTACTCAAAGTGTGGACCGTGGACTCCTAGCATCAGCCTCACCTGGGTGCTTGCCAGAAATGCAGAATCTCAGGCCCTACTCCAGGCCCACTGAGCCATAATCTGCACTAACTGGATCCCCAAGTGGTTCGTCTGCACAGTAAAGCATGAAATGTTCTGGTTTGTCACTTTAACAAGGTATCCTATTACTTGCTCCCCAAAGCATCCTGATCTATACATATAAAGTCTATAAGCTCAGTCTCTGACACACAGCTAAGTGTTCAATCAATAAAAGGCTGCACGGCTTCCATGGCAGGGCTTGACAATGAGTTAAAAGAGCTCTATCAATGGATAAGCAGATTGTTTATACTAAAAAAGCAATGCTGCAGTGAATGTCATGGCCTTGTATAAATACCTTGGTCCCCGCCAAATAGTTCACTGAAAGTGAAACTTGAATGTCATGATTCCTCCATTGGGAGTATTCACTAGTCAAGGGTCACTGGGCGCTATCTGCCAAAACTACAAATTGAAACACTGTGACAATATCAGTACTACCCAAAGCCATCTATAGACATAATGCAGTCCTAATCCAAATTCCAACAACATTCTTTACTGAAATGGAAAAATGTATCAACAACTTTATATGGAAAGGAAAAAGACCCCACAGAGCCAAAAAAATATTGAAGAAGAACAAAGAAGGTGGCCTCACACTCCCTGATGTCAAAACATACTATAGAGCCACAGTAATCAAAACAGCCGGGTACTGGTTCAATGACAGGCACATACATCAATGGAACAGAACTGAGAACCCAGATATAAATCCATTCATCTGTGGGCAGCTGATTTTTGATGAGGTGTCACAGTCAATTCAATGGGGAAGAAGCAGTCTCTTCAACAAATGGTGATGGCAAAATTGGATACTTATTCGCAGAAAAATGAAAGAAGATCCACATCTAACATCACACACAAAAACTAACTCAAAATGGATCAAAGGCCTAAATATGAAAGTTAAAACTACAGAGTTCCTGGAAGATAATACAGGGGAAAAAACTATGCGACCCAATTATTTTTTTAGTAATAGAGTACCAAACGCAACTAGAGATGCACGAGCAACAGAAGACAAGTTAGATAAATGGGACCTCCTAAAAATGAAATACTTATGCTCATCAAAAGACTTTATCAGAAGAGTAAAAAGGGACCCTAGGGATTGAGAAAAAATCTTTGGGAATGAGATATCTGATAACGGTCTAATCCCTAAAATATACAGAAAACTTCAACAACTCAACAACAAAAAGACAAAAAACCCAATTAAAAAGTGGACAAAGGACATGTACAGATACTTCACCAGACAGGACATTCAAGCAGCCAACAAACACATGAAAAGATGCTCACGATCGTTAGCCGTCAGACAGATACAAATCAAAACCACAATGAGATAACATTTCACCCCTACCAAAATGGCACTGATCAAAAAAACAGAAAACAATAAATGCTGGCATGGTTGCAGGGATACTGAAACCCTGTTTCATCGCTGGTGGGATTGTGAATTGGTTGCACTGCTATGGAAAATGGTATGGCACTTCCTCAGAAAGATAGAAATAGAAATACCCACTCCTAGGTATACACCCTAAAAAACCCACTGCTGACTCAAGAGCACTAAAACTGCTCACATGAATAGATATATACGCACCTATGTTCACTGCAGCATTATTCACAATAGCAAAAAGGTGGAAACAAACTAACTGCCCAACAACAGATGAATGGACAAACTCTGGTACACACGCACAATGGAATACTATGTAGCCATAAAGAATACTGATGAGTTCTCAAGATATACCATAACGTGGATGAATCTGGGGGACAATATGCTGAGTGAAATAAGTCAATTACAAAAGAACAAGCAGTGATCTCACTATTATAAAAAGACGAGAATAGGTATATGTACAGAAACCAACATTCTTTGGTGGTTACCAGGGATGGGTGGGAGAAAGAGGAGGAATCACTTTCTAGACGGTAGGCACTTGTTAGTTTTGGTGATGGAAAAGGCAACACACCTAGTAAGGGTGAAGTCAGCACAACTTGACCAAGCAAAAGGTAACACTAAGAAGTACACAGGAATAATAGACGATTTTGGTAAAAGCCACAACATGCAATCTTGCAACAGTAATAACAACCAAAAATATGTGAGCGGTTACACAGGTAGATACGTATGTTTATTATGTAACAGGCAAACACATATGAATATATTGGTGCACATGCATACGTATTTCTGTAGGCAAACATATATACACGTTTGTGTGTGCTCTATATTATGTTCATCTATAAAATAAAGCACAAAGGGGACAGAGTCTTGGATATTTCCTAGATATAACCAAATACCTCGTGGAACTGGGTTACTGGGTTTGAGGGCTTAGGACCACAGTCTTAGAGGCAACTTGGTCAACCGGCATAACATAGCTCATAAAGATAACACTCTACATCCTAATGTGGTGAGTAGTGTCTGGGGTCTTAAAAGGTTGCAAGCGGCCATCTAAGATACAACTATTGGTCTCTATGCACCTGGACCAAAACAGAAAGAAGGAAACCAAAGACTTGAAGAAGAAACTAGTCTACAGGACTAACAGTCTACATGAACCTTGAGACCAGGAGACCTAGATGGTGCCTGGCTACTGCTACTCACCATTCTGACCAGGGACCATATAGATGGTCCTGGATATAACTGGAAAAAAATGTAAAACGAAACTCAAATTCCTAAAAAAGACCAGACTTACTGGACTGGTAGAGTAGAGGGAACCCCAAGACTATCACCGGGAGATACTCTTTAAACTTGTAACTCAAACCACTCCTGAAGGTCACCTATCAGCCAAAAGACACAGTGGCTCATAAAATAAATATCACCCGTGGGTACAGTGCTCCTCTTAACAATCATCCAAATGAGCCCTAATGGTCAACACTTACCCTCGACCAAAGATGAGAAGGTAAGCGGGGGACAAAGAAGCTGGAGTAATGGGAACAGAACAATCAAGATGGAAATAATGAGAATGCTGACACATTGTGAAAACTAACCAACGTCACTGAATAACATGTATAGAAGCTGTAAAACGAGAACCTACTTTGCCAAGTAAGTTTTCTCCAACATCACAATAACCTCTTTAAAAAATATATGTAAGTTGACAAAACCTTAAAAATAAAAACCTCAAATTGACCCTGCTGTTCCACTCCTAGGAATGTATCCAACAAACGCACTGTACACAGGCAAAGTGATGTACCTCAATATCCATCACAGCTCTCTTCTCATAAAAAAGGTGACATAAAAGCTCATTGATAAGGAACTGGTTTAACGAATTATGGTACTGTGAGATGCCACACAAGCGTAAGAAAAAAATTATTCAGTGATATGGAATGATCCTCATGACAGTAAGTGAGAATGGTAAGTTGCACAGTACTGTGCACAATATTGAGTGATGAAAAAAAGAATACACTATGAATGATCAGAAACCCTGGTGGTGCAGTGGTTAAGAGCTATGGCTGCTAACCAAAAGGTTGGTAGTTCGAATCCACCGGGTGCTCCCTGGAAGCCCTATGGGGCAGTTCTACTCTGTCCTATAGGGTCACTATGAGTTGGAGTTGACTTGACTGCAATGATTTTTTAAATGAACGATCAGTGTCTGCACTGAAAGTTTCTGGGAGACACAGAAAATTACCACACTGGTTATCTCTGTAGAGGGAAGTTGAGTGGCCAGAGTCAGGGGTGGGAGGGAGGGCTTTCCATACATATCCTGCTAGAACTTTTAAAATAGTGAACCTGAGAAGATCTTACCTACTCAACATCACACCATAACCAAACCCATGCCATTGTGTCAATTCTGACTCATAGCCACCCTATAGGACAGAGCAGAACTGCTCCATAGGGTTTCCAAAGCTATAAATCTTTACGGAAGCTGAACGCCACACCTTTCTTCTGTGGAGTGGCTGGTGGGTTCAAACTATCAACCTTTCAGTTAGCAACTGAATTGCTTTAACCATTGTGCCACCAGGGCTCCTACTCAACATAATAGATAATTAAAATTAATTTACATGTTCTGCCTGAGACTCATCACGGTGGACAGCTTCCAACATGGCCTCCCATGATCCCACCCCCTGGTATTCAAGCCTTTGTGGGGTCTCCTTCCCTGGAGCTTGGCCTGAACCTGATGAATTGCTAATGAACAAAATACAACAAAAGTGATGAGATGTCACTTCTAAGAATGTTATTACACAAAGACCCTAGCTTCCACTTTGCTTGCTGTCTCTGACTCCCTCCCTGGCTCACTCTGAGGAAAATCAGCTGCCATGCTGTGAGCTGCCATATGGAAGTGATGTCTCCAGGGAGCAGCATCGAGGTCTTGAAGCCAACCACAGCCTCATGAGAGAAGTTGGAAACAGATTCTTTTCCAGTGGAGCCTTGAGATAACCACAGGAGAGAAACCCTAAGCCAAGGGACCCAGAAAGGCATGTCCAGACTCCTGGCCCACAGAACTGTGAGATAATAAATGTGGTTTAAGTTACTCAGTTTTGGGGTAATTATTTAATGCATCAACACCCATGACAGGCTGGGCTCTTACCTGGGTGTCTGGTGGTTCCTCAAGGCCTCCCTCTTCAGGAGCTCCAGCCGCTCTGGGGAGCAAAAACAGGGGTAAGCAGCTCCGGTCTTCACCAGTGCTTCCGTGGCCTGGGCATACAGCTCAAGTCGCTGAGACTGCTGATAGGGCCCGGCAGGGCCTCCCTGGCGGGGACTCTCATCAGGAGGAATGCCTAGAACACAGGCCAACAGACTAATCATCAGGTAATAATAGCTAAGACGCACACAGCACTCATAGTTCAGCATTGCTCTGCATGTTTTACAGATATATTAAAGCTTTTAATTTTTACAACAGTCCTTGACGTTGGTACTATTACATTTCCATTTTATAAACCAAAAGATTGAAGCATAGAGAGGTTAAATAACTACTCAAAGTCAGGTGGCTTGATGGAGTAAGAATTCAAACCAAGGTGGTTTGGCTCCACTGTCCATGCTCTCAACCATACATCCTCTCCATCTAAACTTTTCCTGGTGAGGGAGAAACCTGCCATGGCCTGGAACACGGGACTCAGGAGGACGAGCACAGCCCGCAGACCCTGGCTGGACTCCTGGCTCTGCCACTTAATAGCTGTGACAAGAACTCCTGAAGCGCTGAAGATGTGTAAGGGCCAGACATCCTGCCAGGCTCTTTACATGTTTCATGATCTCGGGTAAGCCTCAAAACTGCCCTATCAGGTAAGAAATGTTATTATCCCTGTTATGTAAGATGAAACGGAGGCACAGAGGTGCTTCGTTCCATCACTTGGCCAAGGTTAAGGGGTAGAACCAGATTCAAACTCTGACTAGCTGGCCCAGAGACAATGTTCTTACCTATAAAGCACTGCCACTTTGTGTTACTTAGCCTTTCTAAACCTCAGTCTCCTTCTCCAGAAAGTGGAGCTCACAGCTTTCCATGCAGGGTGATTCTGAAGGCTCAATGCATCAGCATGTACAAAGTGCTTGTCCTAGTGGCTCACCTAATACAGCTTCAATATATGCTGTCAGATTAAAAATGAATTATTCTGCAGATACACCCCGACTTACAATGGGTTTCCATTCTGGCGACTCTACCCTACGTCAATCCTGACTTAAGTTGAATACCTCTTATTTTTTTTTGAGTTTTCATTATTATTGCCCTTTATTATCAGTATCTTTATAAATCTAATCCTTGTCTTTGGGGGTTGGAAATATTACATATAAACTTACAGATAAATTTTAATACATACATAAAAAAAATACACAAATCATTAAAAAAAAAGGACGGTCATAAGTGCTGTTCATCTTAACTCTTATACATTGTAAGTTGGGAACTACCTCTATGCCAAACCCAAGGTGCAATTTCCTCAGGCCACACAGGATGGAATTGACTAAACGTTCCCAATAGAGGGTACGGGGACACAGAAGAACTGGAGGATGGAATTTCTGCCCTGAAATAGTTTTCAAATGAATCAGGAAAATAAGGATGTGCTTAACTCTGCTGTACCTGATGCTAACACAAAATGGAAGTAGGTGGGCCTTGCACAAGTGGCCTGATCTTTCAAAGCCTCTGTTCTTATTTGTAAAGTAAGAACATGTGCTAAGTGCTCTTGTTTAGCTCCCTACCTCACTGGGCCTCAGTGTCTTCACTTATCAGAAAAGAGAGTTGGGTAAGGTAAGTATGGAGGTCCCTTCCTGACCTAACCTTAAACAAGTCTCTTGAACGTGTTCAACATTTCTTGGAATGTTGCAGGGATTAAAAGTGACTTCCCCAAAAGAATTGAAAACATACATTCACACAAAAATCTGTACAGAAATGTTTGTAGCAGCATTAGTCACAGGAGCCAGCAGGTGGAAACAACCAAATGCACATCAAGTGATGAATGGATCAACAAAATGCAGTCAATACCATATAACGCTATTCAACCCCCAGAGTATGGCCCCAGGACACCCTTCTAGCTCAGTAATGAATTCATTCCTGAGGTTCACCCTTCATCCAAAGATTAGACAGGCCCATAAAACAAAACAAGACTAAAGGGGCACACCAGCCCAGGGGCAAGGACGAGAAGGCAGGAGGGGACAGGAAAGCTGGAAATAGGGAACCCAAGGTTGAGAAGGGAGAGTGTTGACGTGCCATGGGGTTGTTAATGGATGTCATAAAACTATATGTGTCCTAACTGTTTAATAAGAAACTCGTTTGTTCTATAAACATTTACCTAAAAAAAAAAAAAAAAAAGCACACAAAAAAAAAAACAACACTATTCAGCAATAAAAGAAAACGAAGTATACATGCTACAACACAGATGAACCTTAAAGTATTATGCTAAAAGAGAAGCAGACACAAACGGCCACATATTATGTGAATCTATTTCAGATGAAATGTCCAGAATAAGAAAATATACAGATACGGACAGTAGATTCATGGTTCCCAGGGGGTGAGGTGGGGTAGGGGGGAGGGAATGAGGTTTCTGTTTTGGCTGATGGAAATGTTCTGGAATTAGATAGTGGTGATGGTGGCACAAGACAGTAAATACACAAAAAACCCCTGAGTTGTTACCTTAAAATGGTGAATTTTATGTTACGGGAATTGCAGCTCAAAAAAAAAAAACAGAAACAGAAAAGATCGAGTCTCTAAGTGAGGAGCTGCAAGGGTCAGCCACCTTTAGGAGGCCTGGATATCTGTCCTGTGCCTCACCGAGATGGGGGAGGAGGAGCTCCACTGAGGGCCAGCAGGCCTCATTCACACAATCTTGCTGGACAGGAAGTTCCATGAGGGAAGTACCTGCCAGTCTTGTGGTCGCTGTACCCCTCCTGCCTAGCACAGTGCCTGCCATGTAGGAGGCGCTCCATGAAACCCTGGGCCCGCACAGCACCATGGGATTCGCCTCATAGCAGCCTCTCTATCCTGCCATCTCCCGTTACTGTCGCTTTGCTCATTGTGCTTGGGCCCCCCAGCCTCCTTGCTGCTCCCCAAATGTGCCCAGCACTTTCCTTCCCCAGGGCCTTTGCATTTACTCTGTCCTCG
Source organism: Loxodonta africana (assembly GCF_030014295.1). Classification (NCBI taxonomy): domain Eukaryota; kingdom Metazoa; phylum Chordata; class Mammalia; order Proboscidea; family Elephantidae; genus Loxodonta; species Loxodonta africana. Next base: position 79,917,059 of record NC_087353.1, read on the forward strand.
GCTTTAAACCTTGGTCCCTCACTCAAGTCTGTTTCAGAGTCACCTCCTCAGAGAAGGCCCCCCAGTTCAAAAGAGGATCCCACCCACAGTTCCCTAACCCTCTCACCCTTTTCTCCATAGCACTTATTACTACTTAACATCACATTTAAAATTAATTTTTAACTAACAGGTCAGTTTAATTAACGAACTAACTTACGGAGGACATGGTCTTTGCTCAATGCTGTATCTCCAGTACTTAGGATAGTACTGGGGCCACAGTAAGTGATCTGGTAAATTAATTCCTTCATTTAATTAACCTCAACTGAATATCTGCTACAACTTCTGAGTAACAGAAAAGAGAAACGGAACCGGTTTCTGCCCTTTAGGAACCCAGGGTCTAGCAAATAATTTACCTGAGATTAGAATAGACATCTCAGAATGGCCCTGGATTTTAATTTGGGAATCATAACCTTCTCTCATCATCCCTGTCCCTACAGGTGGGCAGCTGTTGACCTGGGAAACACAAACACACTCCTCTGAGCTTAGCTATGGTCACAGTTAAACTCTCTGCAAGAAGACTCAGTTCACAAGCTGCACACGGGCTTTTTTCTGCCTCATACGCATGCTTAGCCCAGACTTAACAACGGGAAGTATGTGTAAAAAACTCTGGATTTCTGGCTCCTCTGGGAAAATCAGAAGATTTGACAAGCAGGGCCAGCCCTCCCTGGTGGGAACAAGGGGCTGGAGCTCAGAGGTGCTGCCTCCTCTAGGGAAGACACACTTTCTACTGCTCACCACAGGCCTCACCCCAGTTCCACTGCATACCTGCCCTGTCCCCTGCCAGGCCCCTGTGGAGACTGGACTGGTAACACCGTTTAAGGACAGCCTTGGAACTTTTCTTCAGGGAGCTTAGCATCTCTTCAGGTGGCATCTGAAAAAGCAGGTGTATGTACATACCCGTATTTCCAGGAAGCTCTCATTTTCCAACCTGAGCCCCAGAAGAAGACACACAAGCCCCTTCCCTTACCCGTTACTTCCTTGGAGAAGGAATGGTCCTCCCCAGCAGCCTCACCTGCCCACTCCAGCATGTCCTCAATATTCTCCGCTGCCCCAGGCACAAGGCGCGTTTGATCCGTGTCCTCTAGCCTCAGGATGAAGCTTCCTCGGTGTTTCCTGGCAAAGATGTAGTTGTACAAGGCAGTGCGGAGGCCACCCAGGTGCAAGAAACCTGGTGGAAGAAGAGAACAGAAAAGACAGAGCACATGAGCTGGCAGGCCTCAACTAAGGGCGAGCAGGCTCTGCTTACAACAGAAGACTCCAACGAATCCTAAAGCCCAAGGAACGGCTGTACCTGTCCCATCTCTCTGGCCAGCATCCAGTCAGATCACCACAGAAGTGAACCAGGGTGGTCGACTCGTTTTAGTCCCTACGCCTGGAAGCAAAAGACCACCTAAATGTTGAAGCATGTCATTTTGTAAAAAGGCTCCAACTCTCCAAAGCTGCACCAGTCACTCTATTCTGACATAAACAGGGCACTGAAACCAGTGAGCTCCTCAAGGCAAAGTTCCACCAGAAGGAACAGATCAGTGTTTACAGAAGCCACACCACAAGTACATTTAACATGTGAACTCAATGATGTGCTCACTGAAATAGTTGCAAATAAAAAATACTGTAAAATCCATTTTACGTATACACTCTACACACCATCCATGATTACATTATACGCTTATATACACATGCTACTATATATCATTGCAAATTTTTTAAAAAAAGAATATTTTATGGTGTTTTTGGTAAAAGTTTACACGCCAAATTACGTTCCCATTTAATAACTACTACTCAAATTGTTCAGTGACGTTGGTTACATTTTTTATACTCTGTCAACATTCTCATTAATTTCATGCTGGATGTTTCCCTTCCAGTGATCTGGCTTCCCTGTCCCCTTACCCTTTGATCTTTGCTTTTGAATAACTGTTGACCATTTTGTCTCATACAGATGATTTTTTTTAAAGGTGTGCAATTTGCACTGATAATAGTCTTTATTTTATGAGCCAATCCATTATTGAGGTAAAAGGTGAGTAGTTTTGGTTCAAAGTTTATGGAGTATCTCAAGGCAATAGTCTTGGGGGCTCCTCTGGTTTCAACCGATCCAGTCTGTGTGGACTTTTTAAGAATCTGAGTTCTGGTTCACTCTTCTGTATAACCTTTTATGTATAAATCCACACATCTGCATTTACAAGGCAAATGGACAGCTTTTTCGAGGTAATTTTGCCTATTTGAGAGTTTCATTAACTAAATCTGGCTTTTAAACCCAAACCATAAAGTAGTAATTGATTTCGCAATATTCTTTTCATCCAAGTTTAAACTCGACAATCTGACTTTTTCCTCATCCCTGTAGAGATGACTGACAACAGCAATATTCTAGGGCTGCCATTTCCCTCGTCCCCCCTTCTCTGGCCTCGTCCACGGCTCTAAGGCTCCACAGTGAGCTCATCTGCACTTCCATGCATAGGAGGCAGCACGGAGGAGAAAAAAGCTCCTCTGGGCTCATAGACTATGTGTATAACCTTGGCAGTAGTTATTTCAAGGGCACTACAAAATGCATATGTTCAGTGGCACCGGGCCTCGGGAGTCCCCAAGATAGGAGACAGAAGGCCCAGTGGTTGAAATCAAGACCTCTTACATCAAATAGACCTGCAATCGAATGTTGCATCCACCATTTACTACTTGCTATCCCTTGGGCCCACCACCCATCTGTCAGTTTGTAGTACACTGGTGGCTTGAATGTTGCTGTGACACTTGAAGTTATACCACTGGTATTTCAAATACCAGCAGTGCCATCCGTGGTGGACTGGTTTCAGCAGAGCTTCCAGACTAAGCAGACTAGGAAGAAAGGCTTGGCAATCTGCTTGGCACACCGTGTGTGCTCAACACACATTTATTGAATACACTGGGAAAAATAAAGACCGAAAAAAAAATGGTGCACAGCTACGTGCATACACAAAAATTTAGGTAATACGAATGAGCTCCGTTCATGTGCCTCAGTTTCGGTCCCTGTACAACAGAGGTCACGATGCCGGCCAGTTCAAAAATTAGCCAATGAAAACCCTGTGTGGATTACAACTTGCTGTAAAAGGGCATCACACTGGGGAGAGGGCCAATGAAAATGAAGTAAATCCTCAGGGGCTGACACAACTACCGCCACCACGGACTCAAACGTACCAATGACCATGACAATGTTTTGTCATATTGTAGTCACCATGAGTGGGAGCTGACTTGACAGCAATGAACAACACCCGTATGGCACGATACTTAACTTTTATGACCCTCAATTTCCTCATCTGTTAAAGAGGAGTTATAAACAAAACCCAGAAACCTTCCTTAAGTGGTTGTCGTAAGGCCTAAATGCTGATTCAAATACAACCTCAATTAATTTTCACTATTAAATTCATCTGTGTTGCTCGATGATTCTTTAATCTGTCTGCAGTCAGCAGCCTTTCCCTCATGAGCTTTCCCTGCAAATCAGCAAGGAAATGAGAATGATAATCATAACAATTCATCTACTGTTTATTAAGTGGTTTCTATGTGTGTCAGATTCTAGTAAGTGCCTAAACTGCATTAACTCAACCCCATAGACAGGTACTATTATCAGCCCTGTTTAACAGACGGTAAAACTGAGGGTCAGAGAGATTAAGTAATGTGCCCAAATTACGTGACTAGGAATTGGCAAAGCTAGAAATTTAAACCCAGACACCCTCAGGCCTTGGCACCTATTCCCTACACATACGCTACACAAAGCATGGTGCACAAAGCATTGCTGGTCTACAACAATTGCCAGTTGTGAACAAGTAAATAAACTGAGTGTTTATAAACGTTTACAACAATTTGATATAGAAATTTTGTCTGCTGAATCAAATTTCAAAAAAAAAAAAGGCTTCTATGTTTTACAGTTTTCTAGTAATTCATGAATCCACAATCAATTAGAAATTATAAACCAGTCCAACACGGGTAGTCTGAGAAACATTGCTCTACACTACACTGTCTGCCGAGATTCTATCTCCCTGTGCAGCTGAGATCTGGCCAAGAAAGTAGCCTTATACTGGGGCTCTGGGTTCAGAATGGAGCCCTGGTGGTGCAGTGGTTAAGAGCTATGGCTGCTAACCAAGAGGCTGGCAGTTCAAATCCACCAGCTGCTCCTTGGAAGCCCTATGGGGCAGTTCTACTGTCCTACAGGGTCGCTACGAATCGGAATCGACTCCAAGGTGATAGGTTTGGTTTTGGCTTGGGTTCAGACTGAGAGGAGCATGCACCGTGAAGAGAGAGCGGAAAACAGTCTCGGGGAGAAGATAATCTTGGGAACTGGTATGGAGGCCCTGATTCGGCCTTACTCTCTGGCCTCTGCTTTCCCACACTCCTCCTAGCTTGCTACATACCAGACACACACCACAGGTTCTTTACACCTGCTATTTCCTCTACCCAGAAGGTTCCTCCTAAAGGTTTCACATAGCTATTTCCTTCTTGTCATTAAGTCCTCAGCTCTAATGTCACCTCCTCAGCAAGGCCTTCCTGTGCATCCTTCCTAATCCCTACCCTGCTTCATTTCCCGAGTAGTATACGTGACTCTCCACAATTACATTTACTTTCGTACGTGTTTGTCGGGACCACTACAATGCAGGCTTCTTGAAAAAAAGAGTCCTAACTTTCTCGATAACCACTGTATTCCAGTGCCTAGAACGGTGCTTGGCACACCGTTTGTGCTCAACACACATTTACTGAATACACTGAAGGAAAAAAAATAAAGACCGAAAAAAAAATGGTGTACAGCTACATGCACACACAAAAATTTAGGTAGTGCGAATGAGCTCCGTTCACGGGCCTCAGGTTCGGTGCCTGTACAACAGAGGTCGCGTTGCCAGCCAGTCCACTCTACCTGACGAAATTCGTTCGAGAACATTCGGGGGGCGGGGTTGGGGACTGGAGCAAGCAGCGTCACGTCCGCCAGTTTACCTGTGGGACTGGGGGCAAACCGCACTCGCACGGCAGCCCCGGCATCAGTACTCAGGCATGCCTCGCGCCGTCCCACGGGGCGGCCTAAGGCCGCCGGGAACGTCCCCGGCCGCAGCACTCTCTTCAGAACCGCCGCCATGTGAATTGGAAATGCACAAGTACGTTTCTTTCAGCATCACTTCCGGGGATGCCTCTCAGCCAATCAGCCTCCGCCACAGCGGCCGAATCCCGCCCCCTTAAAGCCACAGTCCTTTTTGCTTGAGAGCCCACGCCCCCCTGGACGGCTGCAGCTCCACTCCGCCACAAGGGGGCAGAGCCCTTTGAGCCGGCTATTACCCGGACCCGCCCCCTCGGCTCGCGAAAGGTAAAGCGTGGCAGGGGCTGGCCCGGGAAGCGGAGGAGGCGGGTCTCCATAGAAACCTCCACTTGTTTCCGGCCAGGCCGTGAGAGATTAGGGGCTGCTGCGGGGGCCAATCTCAACCGGTTTGCCTTTTCCCAGCGGCCTCTGCGGGAGCGGTGGGTGTTGTACACAATCATCATGGCGGCGGCCGGGGCCCCGGATGGTGAGTGTGGAGGGGGTGGCGGACGCCCGGGTTGGGCCGAGGTGGAGCTGGCGCCCCGGTGGGGGGATGCGGCCTGGCCCGGGAGCGAGTAACCTGGCCTGGTAGCGGTGGTCCGACGGGGGTCGGGCAGAGTCCGGTCCCAGGCCCAGCCCGCGGCGAGCGCCCACCCCCTAACCCCTTTGCAGGCATGGAGGAACCTGGCATGGACACGGAGGCCGAGACGGTGGCGGCCGAGGCGTCCGCGCGGCCTCTCAACTGCGTAGAGGCTAAAGCCGCGGCGGGGGCGGCGGCCGAGGACTCTTGCGCCGCGCGAGACAGCCTGCAGCCAGCCCCGGCCCAGCCCCCTGGGGACCCCGCGGCCCAGGCCTCGGTCAGCAACGGCGAAGACGCGGGCGGCGGCGCGGGCAGGGAGCTCGTAGACCTGAAGATCATCTGGAACAAGACCAAACACGACGTGAAGTTCCCCCTAGACAGCACAGGCTCTGAGCTAAAACAGAAGATTCACTCGATTACAGGTAATTCTCGTAGTACTGACTGCCGGCCTCCCTGGTGATTACGCTGTGCTAGGGAGCATGCTGGCTGCTTTCCTTGTATCAGCTCCCTTAAGCCTCACGACAGTCCTCCGAAGTAAGTACTATCGTGCCTAGCGTTCAGATGCGGGAAAACGAGGCCCGTGATGATTGACTGGTAAGTAGGTGACCTAGGGTTTAAGCCAAGGCCCTGAGTCTTAGTCCCAGATTGGTAGCTGTGTTGCTTAAGCATCTTTCATAAAAATCACCTGAGGCACTTGTTAAATATACAGCACGTAGGCCCTCCCCTCTGGAGATTGATTCACTGAGTCTGGGATATGGCCAGGAATTTATTTTTAGCAAATAATCTTAGGTATTTTTCATAAGGAAAATGTAGGGAACGCTGCTTTTAGCCATCACGCTGGCTGTTTGACAGATGCTTATATTACTTAATTTTATCTTGTTCATAGCATTTCGTCGCCAAAAATGATTTCTTTTTTTGAGCTTTCTTGCCATGGCCTGTAAGCTCCATAGGACCAGAATCTTTGTGCTTCTTATTGATCTTTGTATCCTTGATGCCTGTGGGTTCAACGTGAGTGAGTGAATGGTAGCTACTGTTTATTGAGCAATGACTATGCTGTACTAAATGTGGTACATTAGTCCTGTTTCCTAATCTGTAAAATAAGCCTGTACATGAGGAGCCGCTGTCGTTTTTATGGGAACTTCTGGGTGGCACCAACAATTAAGCACTTGGCTGCTAACCAAAAGATTGGCAGTTCGAGTCCACCCAGCAGTACCTTGGAAGAAAGGCCTAGCAATCTACTTCTGAAAATCAGCCATTGAAAACCCTATACAGCAAAGTTCTACTCTTACTCACACGGGCTCGTCGGGAGTTGGAGTCAACTCTCCAGCAACTGGTGGTTATTACCTTTGTTGTAAAATTTGGGAAACCAAGGTTCAGAAAGATTTGTGAATTGCCCAAGTATACACAGCCAATGGGTAGTAGAGCCAATATTTACTACCTGGTCTGTTGTCAAAGGGCTCTGGTTCTCTCCTTTCACTGTCTGCCCTCTACTTTTTTCCCAAGGTCTCCCGCCTGCCATGCAGAAAGTCATGTATAAGGGACTCGTCCCTGAGGATAAGACATTGAGAGAAATAAAAGTGACCAGCGGGGCCAAGATCATGGTGGTCGGCTCCACAATAAATGATGTTTTAGCAGTGAACACACCCAAAGATGCCACACAGCAGGACTCAAAGGCTGAAGAAAACAAGAAGGAGCCTCTCTGCAGGCAGAAGGTAAGTTCTTTGTGATTGCTGATCTGAGAAGCTTGAGGCTTTGTCCTCTTGAGCCTTGGCTGGCTACATTCTCCCTAGAATAAGCTCCTTTTCGGACAGGGCCCATGATGGAAATTTATGGCAGCAGTTGGGTGCGGCTGGCTGTTGAGTGGAGGTGACAACTACCTGAGATTTGCATCTTTGTCTCATCTGGCGGGTCAGTGTGTCTCACATCTACCTACTTTAGGATAAGGCCTTTGTAAAGGCAGGTTTCAGACCAGGTACTGAAAGGAATCAGATGTTGGTTTCTAGCTCACATTCAGTGCCAGGGAAAATTGCTGTTCCTGGACTTAAGCCCCCATTTTGCCTAAGTGCTTAAGTTTGTTTTTGGTTTGTGGCTTTCCCCAAGTCAACAAGCCCAGTTCTGAGTAGGCAGGGAAATCACAGCTTTCAGAGGTTCCTCTAAAACTGACCCTTCCAGGAAACCACATGAAACTGACTAGGAAGATAAGTATACTGAAACGGAAATGTAATCTTTCACATTCCCTGTTGCTCCTTTTGGATGGAAGAGATCCTCCCTTTCTGTGTTTATCACAGCCAGTAAAACTCCGTTATCAGGAATGTTTGGTTATTTTATTGTAGCAGGGGCAGTTTGGAAGGATCATCACTGGTGATCCCATCACTCAACAAGCCCCACTCGTTGCTACACAGCCTCCTTAGCCACTGTTGGTAGCATTCGAGGGAAACAAACACTCAGACCGTTTGACCTGGATCCTAAGTGGAATAGACCAACTTGAACCAATGTCAGTTTCAGTGACCATGGGTACCAGAGCGTATGGCCACCAGTGTAAGAAGAGGACAATCTTGACTAACAGGTCCATGATCCTTTTTATGTTTCCAAATCCAAAAAAAAAGGATCTGAAAACCGAATTCATAAATTTGGAAAAACCTGTCAGAACAGACATAAGGCTGGTTTTTAGCCTCATTTGTCAAAATTAATGTAAATATTCTTATTTCGATACAGAAGTAGTAATGTTTGATAATGTGGTGGTGCCCCAGACCCTATGGAAATATTATGTAATATATTTTAAAATTATATTTATAAAATCTCCAGAATTCTGAATTACAAAGCACTTGTCTATAAGGGATGCAGATAAGGGCTTGTAAACTTGTATTAACATCTAAAACGTGCTTAATTGGAGACTTCACCCCAAATATGGGGTCAGTGTGTCTTGTAACCATTTGGGTTCAATTCCATTTTCCTGTCTTCCTCTGCCATATGTTTGAAGTAGTCAACTGTGAGCATGTCAGACGTGAGAACACGTTCCCACTGGTCACACCCTTCAAGCATAACGCATCTTTTAAACGCAGGTTTTGAGTTGCTAATGGTAGCTTAACAGGCCCAGAAGTGTTCTCCACGGTGCAGGGAAAATTCTTCAGAAATACTTGTAAGCTGTAACTCAGTACTTCAAACCCTTCCTGCTTTGTTTCATTCATGCAGTTATGAGAAGGACCCAGTTCCCTGGCTTTTTAACAATTTGTTCAGGAATCTAGTGCTGATAGTCTGGTAGCCTCGAGCCCATTCCTACTGGGGGTTTTTGCCTTGCGGCAAAGGTTTCAGCTGGCTCATGGCCACTTGGTGCTTAAAGACAATTAAATTTTTACCCTCTGCCCACTCATTGCCCTATAGCTCTAGCTTCTCCGAGCAATGACCCCGCCTATAAAGGCAAAGATGGGGAGGAAACAAAACTCAGGCATTTGGGACAGGCAAAAGAGCTGTTTAAGGGAGTCTTGAGGAACATGCTGAGAACACTGAGTGTAACGGCAAGCTTTAAAATAATCAACGTTTCTGTTCGGAAATTTGATTCACCAGCTTCTTGTTCAGCTGGGGTTGGGTGGCAGGCCAGGAAGACTCCTGCAATGAGATGCTGGACTAGATGTCTGTTGAAGAAACGCCCCTTCCAAGCAGTTGGGCTGATTACCAGCGTCACTGTAGTTTCCTTGGGACTTGAAGTTGACAGAAGTGACGGTCATTTTGAACCCGGCAGCAAAGCCCAGCCTTCGTGGCTCTCTTCAACTTCGTGTTGAATCCTTTCATCGCTGATTTTTTTTTTTGACGGGGGTAGTGGGGAGAAGGATAAGGGCGTAGAGTTTATTTGAGTTAGCAATTTGGAATTCTTTTTACCCTAGAACTGTCATATCTAATATGGTAGCCACATGCGGTTGTTAAAAATTAAATAAAGAATCCTGTTCCTCCGTATGCTAGCCAGATTTCAAGTGCTCAGTAGCCACAAGTGGCCAGTGATTACCATTTTGGATGGCACAGATACAGGGCATTTTCATCACTGCAGGAAATTCTCTTGGACAGCACTGCTCAGTAGTGTCAAAGGATCTATTGGTCTAGACATAAAAAGCTTTTGAACCAAAAACACCAAGGGTTTCTTCATCCTGTCTTCCAGCGACGTAGTACTATGACAAAAATGTAGTCAATTGGTTCATTTCATTTCTTCTGACTTATGTTATAGCAACACAGGAAAGTGTTGGATAAAGGAAAACCCGAAGATGTGATGCCATCAGTCAAGGGTGCCCAGGTAAGCCAAACTCCTGCATATGAACAAGTCCTACTTCCTGACTTCCTGAGATTCCTGGAATCATGTCCTTATATCCAGTTTCTCTTCTGTTTTCCATCTTTCTTTGCTTCTGGCTCCTCCCTCTTACCATGCTCTTATGCCTCCAGGAGCGCCTGCCAACGGTACCCTTATCCGGCATGTACAATAAGTCTGGAGGGAAAGTGAGACTCACCTTTAAGCTAGAACAAGACCAGCTGTGGATTGGCACTAAAGGTATGTTCCTTAGTGCTCTCCACCGCTTCTTGACCTGACCACTCACCTCTGGCCCCCAGAGGCACTCACTCTCTGGTGCCATTCCGGTCATTGTTCTAAAACCTCTCTCTCTTTACTATGCTTTGCATGCCTCTGGCTTTTGATTTTGCTTATGGACACTTGCCTTTTGTTTGGACCCTTTGGCCTCATTCTTTTCAGTCTGCTCTCAGTGCCAGTCCATCAAACATTGGCTCTTCAGTTGCACAGAATCACAGGTCCCAAATGTATGGCCCAAGAGCCGTGTCTGGTCCACAGGCAAGGGTTTATGGGTTTACACACAATCTGAAAAAATTGGGAGATACCACTTAATCTGATTTTTTTTGGCTTCTCTTGAAAAATGTCAAAAGATCTGGCCCTTGTGGGCCTGCTTTACTCACATGGCAGTGGCCAGCCGGAACTGAGTGGTGGTTTCAGATGGGCCATGCTGCAGTCCCCACTGCTCCCACTCATCTTACATGTCACCTATCTAGCCCCTGTAGGTCAGAGGTTGACCCTGTGCTAGGTGAAGTTGTCCTAACCGCTGCCGAGGAATCAGGCCCTCCCGCCCTCCCTGCCTGAGGGCCCTCTGCCTGCCCCGCTTCTGCCTGTGCACTGCATCTGATCAGGCTTGCTGGGAAGTGTCTCTTGATTGTCCTCCCTTCTCCTTCCCCCAGTGGTTACAAAGCCTTGCCAGTTACGCTGCAGAGTTGTCTATGTCCCTTTCTCTGCCATCATGGTATGCCCCCTTAAAGGCTCCCAGTGTCTTTAAACTTGGTCTGTTGAAAGCGGATTAACCTATTTCCTCGCCTCATCTGTGTTCTTGTCTGTCCTGTCTATCTTCCGTGCTGTTTTTTGTCACTGGTTCCTGTGCCCAAAAACCTTAGGACAAGTTCAAATGCCTAAACCTAGTGTTCAGTGTTCTCAACAACGGGGCCCCAGTTGAAGTTTTGACCAAGCTTCCTGCCCTTCTTGCCCTGTTGTGCACTGCGTGTTTCACCTGCGTCTGTCCCCGAACTTTTCAGTACGCTTTGCACAGCTTCGTGTCTTCACTCCTGCTAGGCCCTTACCTGGAATGCCTTCTTCCTATTCCTTGTTGTTTATAAAATATTCCAAGGCCCTACTTAAATGTCCTCTCCTAATAAAGCCTTCCCTGGTACCCATCCGCCCAAATGAATTGCTACTGCTTCTGTTCATAGAGCACTCCGTTTAGACCCCAGAGCACTCATTACTCTCTGACTTGTCTGTCCCCCGTTAGATTCCAGGAGGGAACCGAACATGCCTAATTCACCTGTTTCTGGCCAGCACTGTAGGTATTCAGTATTCGAGGTAAATGCTAAAGAGAAGTATAGGGGGTCTCATCACAGGAGGTTAACTGCCTTCAGAGACAGGTCATTTAGTATGCAGCTACTTAGAATGGGACCATTGTTATGGAAAATGATCAGGGTAGGGGTGGTGGGGAGTGACAATTTATCCTCTAAAATATGAAGCTAAGTTTCTTATTTCCAACCCTATGCTGGTTCTCCAGTGAACAAAGAGGGAAATACAAAAATGTTTGATTTTTCTAACAATTTTACGATAACTCGCTCTGTTCTCCATTTCATCTTGGACTCTAACTGCATGGTCAAAGCAAGTTTTGCAACATATTTAAGGGCTTCCCCAGTTTTCCAGGGGCCTTTGAACCCTCTCCTGGTCAGATCATTCTGTCTGCAGAGCCCGTCACATCATCCCCTTGCCCTCTTCTCTTCAGTTGCTAGCTGCCCCATCTTTCTTTCTTAGAGCCTTACTTCTTAACCACTGTGCAGGTGATTGTGCCTAGTTCTCTTCTCCATCATTGCATTGACTTGCTGAAATCCTGCCTCTTGCTGGACTTCTCATTTCACTGGTGGGCATCCTAGTTGAAGGCAGTCATTAGACTGATCCAGAAGGACAGTGATGACCAGGGGGGTAGGTGTAGTGTTAAAGTAGGGACAAGTGTCAGGAGGAAGACCAAGTCTGTAAGTGGTCGTTGGCTCCTTAGAAAGATTTTCATGTTAGGAGGTTGCATAGGAAACAGGCCATAACTACAGAGACAAATGTAATGAGAATCTTCCTGTATCTATATTACAGGTTTTATTTTAACTTGTAGGAGCAACCACCTTTCTGCTTTGGCATAAAGGCAAGAAGAGCTTTAGAAAAATTTGGTTGTGTTGGGGCTTCAGAGTTATTGAAAGCTTCCTACTCATTCGCTCCTTAAAGATGGGGGCCATGAACTGTTCATGTCTTCAGAGGCTGACCAAGGCTTAAAAACTTGACATTTGTGTTCCCACCCAAGACCACTGTATCGCAGTTGCTCAGGAGCCCGTGGGGGCAGGCACTCCCTTCTCAAATGCCCAGGACGCCTATCACCTGAGTGTCATAAGCACTCTTAGAGGAGGACAGTTTGTTCAGGGAGCTGGCTACTAGCCACTGGCTTCATCTTTCTGCTGGCAAGAAGCTGCTATGGAATGACCAACCCAGCAGTCACTTGGCTTCCTGATGGGGTGCTTTACTGGGTGAGTGCCCTTCAAGGGGAACCACTCACAGCTTAAATGCTCTGGCATAGCTTGTGTACTAACAGCCTCGGGCACAAGCAGAGCAAGAAGCACAAACTCCAGGCAGGTCACAAACGGGGAAGCTGCCAGTGGAGGGCATTTGCCCTGTTTGTAGGGGGCAGTCGAGTCTCTAATGTAGCTGATGGCTGTCATTCAGGAATGTGGGCCCTGAATGGTTAAATCTTCAGAGTTTTCAAGAGAAGCCAGAAATCAGATTTTTGTGGGAAATCTCTGGACATCTCAAGAAGACAGGCGTTTTGGAAAGTTTCAGTCTTAAAAGACGACTCCAGGTCAGGTGTTGAGTAGAGCCATTGAAGTCCAAACCTAAGCGAACATCTTCAGGTCCCATTTCCTTCCACCTCCATTTTTAAGAGAGCCATAGACTAGAAGTAAAATGGTTCAAGTCACCAGCTAGACTAGAACCCAGGTCTCTAAATTCCTAGTCAGTTGTGTCAACCTATTTTCAATTTCTACCTTTTTCAGATTTTTCTTCCTGAAAAAGCCATAGTGAGGTTTTTCCAAATTGATATAATTGTTTGCCGAGAATGGCCCTCTGCACCCGAGGTCTCTGCTACTTCCAGGCGGTCACATTATGTTGGGCAGGGCAGGCAGGGCTTCTGCGGCCCCTGCCATCACTCCTGCCCTGCTGCGCTGGCTCACCTCCGCACGCCCATCTCACTCCAGGCCTCCTTTGCTGCCTCCTCTTTCTTACCTGCCATTCTTAAAGTTGCTGCCAAATGCCTTTGACCCCACGTGATAAGTGGTGCCTCAATTGCTTATCAGAAGAGGTTACAAATGTTTTAAGGGAACTCTTAAAGTTTCTTGTGTGTATGTGACGGGAGTGGGGGGCCAAGGGGTTGTTGGGGGGATATGGGGAGGCAGTGAGCTGGATCTGGGGATAGAAACTAGTCTTAAACCCCCAAGCACTCCCCCTTCCTATGTGCGCCACCAGGGGGCAATGCCGGCTCTTTGTCCTTGGTCTTGACTACCCCTTGCCCAGATGCCAAAGACCTTAGCCGATGCTTGGTTTGGGGAATAACGGTACAAAGGAATTTCTTGGGTATTTATTAATCATCAGACTTTAAAAAATGATACCAGGAGAGAGGTATGTTTGTTCTCGGAGAGTCTTAATATAGACCATTAGCAAACCCTGTTCCCCACTGGCTCCTCAGAAGTTCCCAACTCCCACGCAGGGTTCTAGTTGCATCAATGAGAAGACGCTGTCCCATTGTCGCTAGAGGGCAGGGCAGCAGGGACTTGTAGATCCCACAACTCCCAGCCCTGACGAGGGACTGCTGAGTCAGAACAGGAGGGCATTTGAATAATCACTGTAATCCCTCTCAACTTAGAGCGGACTGAGAAATTGCCCATGGGCTCCATTAAAAATGTGGTCAGTGAACCTATCGAAGGACACGAAGACTACCACATGATGGTAAGTATGCTGGCTGGGCCGAGCCCCTCGCTAGACCCCTGCTTCTGCTTATTCAGCAGGGAGTGGATTTCTAACTGAGCTTTTTAATTGAGAAAAATCAGTCTTCATCAGGCACACTTGTTTCAAGACTCCCATGTTTTCTTCATCTCCTTAGAACTCGATTCATGCCCCTATTCTGAGTTCTATTGGTTTTGCAACCCCTGCCCTTCCATAATTTAAAGGGGAAAGGCTTTTCTCTTGACTTTCTCTTATTTGTAATATTTTGTTTTTAGACCAGGAAAATAAATGTAAAAGGAGGAATGGCTTCTGGATTTTTATTTGAAATTTTGTCTTACATCTAAAAACGAAACCTTCCCCAGCCTTGGTGTTTGTGAGGATGCCAGGCAACGTCTCTTCTGTAATGGTCCTCCTCTTCCAGGCCACAGCTGGGAAGTATCGAGCACCCTGTGGGGAGGATGGTCTGGGGGACGTGTTGTGCAGAGGAGTCTGCTCTGAAGAGAGCAGGCTGCTCTTCAGCCATCTTTCCTGGGACAGGATGATGGGAGGCATTCCCCACATCTGCAGAGCGAAGGATCCCATGAGCTGATGAAACGAACAGCATAGGCAGACCCTTTCTCTTTTCCCAGCACTGTTTGGAGGGGCCACTTTAAAAATGCATTTTAGCTACCTAAATGCCCCTCACTGCTGTGACAGGGACCTGACCTGAGGCGGCAGATTTTTCAGCGTGCAGCCAACGGGGATGTGTAGCTACGTAGGCCACATCGCAAGGGAGGGAACCACCCATGGTTTGTGGTTGGCTTCACCAAGTCCACAGCAGAGGGGTGTTTTGGGAGATCCCAGGAAAAGGGAATCTAGCATTATAGCAGTTCTCTCTTCAGGCAGGTGGCCAGTCCACTCGCTACAGAATAAATCAGTCACCCGAAGGGGCCCAAATTTTGTTTGGCCAACAAGCCAGCACTGTTCCCTGCCTTGCTCTGTTGACATCTGTCTGCTTGGCGGTGCCAGAGGAGGCTGAAGCAGGGCCATGGCCAGGATTGCTGTCCCTGGGCTGCAGGGCCCCTGGGGTGTTCTGCTTTTTAAATGGTGACACCTTCACTGGGGCTTCCTCACGCCCTTTGGCAGCTCTATCACCCCTAGGCTCTGTAGTCACTAAAACAAGGCTTGCAGGCTGCCATGCCTGTGGAAATTTTGCACGCCCAGTTATTTATTTTTGTTTTAAAAATTGGATATTTTCAAATGGGCCCCTTGCTCCCTTTTGAAACATCTGTGTTACCAATGTAGCTCTGAGGGGTTAATAACTCCAGTTTTCAAGCAGCCAGGTACTAGGGATTTAAAACAAGCTGAGCGAACCATTTTGAATGTATTTTAAGGAATGGTGTGGATGGGCGATGACTTATGTTTAGCTTAGGTGCTGCTTTCTGTCCGGGAGCATTTCTGATAGAGGGTGGTCTGAAGAGCCCCCTTCTCTCTTCCGAACACCACTAAGAAGCACCTTTACCTTTGTCCTAACAAGAGTCTTTATTCCCTCTTTCTGCAGATGTCACTTCATTAGCTAGATTGAGACTGTATAATAGTTCACATTACAGAAGTATGGCTGTGCTATTTCATTTTTAGACAAATGTTTAAAAATACAGAAAGGAAAGCAAACAGGATAGCAAACTCAGATATCCATCACCAAGAAATGACATTTGTAACTATTTTGTAACTTGCTTTAAGTCTTTTTTTTTTAATAAAAGAAAATTTACCAACAATGGCTTCCCCATGGTCTCCCCCTTTCCTTGTCACCATTATCATGAATTTAGTGTATCCTTCCCATCTATTTATGCTTTTATTTCCACACGTACCCATGAACAGCCGAGTACTGTTTTGTGTTTTCTCAGTTGACGTAAACGGTATCTTGGTATGTATCGTTCTGCAACTTGGTTTTTTTTTTTGATTGGACATTATGATCTGTTCATGTTATCTGTAGCTCCAGTTCATACTTTGTAAAAGTAATCCCGTATTCATACGAAGAGGCCACATCACTTTTAATTACGCATTCCCTTACTAATGGATTTATAGGTTATCTGCAGATTTTCGTTATTCCCTTCAATGCTGTTTTGTTTCCTTATGCATGGGTGGTAGTTTTTCTAGGCCAGCGGTTCTCAAACTGTGGTTTCTGGCCTAGTACCTGGGAACTTGCTAGAAATGCAGATTTTTGGGCCCCAGACCCACCGAAGCAAAAACTCAAGGGCGGAGCCCAGCAACCTGTGTTTTAACAAACTTCCCCAGATGAATCTGTTGCCACCTCGAGCTTGAGGACCACCGCTTTCAGGTTGGCTGCGCTTAACTCCCCACTTTTTGCTTTTTTTTTTTTTGACTTGTTAGGAGAATGCCCCCCATGTGCACAGTTTGTTCTGTTTTCCTCCCTTTTTTAATGAATTCACTCCCCAGTTTGTTCTGTTTGTTCTGCCTCCTTAGTCTCTTGACCTCTGAAGTACCGCTTGGTTTTCCTTTTTCCCTTCCAGGCGTTTCAGTTGGGCCCCACGGAAGCCTCTTACTACTGGGTGTACTGGGTTCCAACTCAATATGTGGATGCAATCAAAGACACTGTGCTGGGGAAATGGCAGTATTTTTGAAAGCACTTTCACCTCTGGCCCAGGAGACTGACCCAAAGTGAAGGACATTGCTGGGAGAGGCCTGCAGCATCCCTGGATTTCAGAGTTCTGGAACTTTGTTCAAAAAACAATCTATATCCAATCTAAGGTGATGTGGCGACTGAAGCCAGAGGTGATGTACTTTCACCATTAGCTTAATTTTAACTTAAAAATCACCGGTTCCCTTTTCTTGCAGTCAGCTTCATACCATTTTTAAAGTCAATATGGTGGAAATCAATAAATCTGAATTCCGAACGTATTGTGTGGAATACTCTTAAGTGCGTTTGAGAGTAAATCTGCCAATTTTGTTGAGAAGGGAATGATCCAAAGCTTTCTGGGTTTTTTAAAAAGTGATTTCAATGGAAATATTTTCATAAATCTTTGGTTGCTGACATTTGGACTGCGTTGTGATAACTTGGGTTTTTTGGGTTTTTTTCCCTTATAAAATTGTATGCAAAATGGGGGGGAGGGGGGTTAGTAAGCCATATTTTTCTGCCCATTGATTCAGATTTAATTCCTTCCCTTTCTTATTTTCTCAATTCTTAGATTTGAGTTTTGTTTCAAGAACCCAAAGATGTCAGTCCTCTTTTTGTACCTCATCCACGGTTCTTTTCCTGGGCTCCCTCCCACCGTGCTGCTGCTTGTGAACGAGCGGTGGGCGTGGAAGGGCTCTTTGGTCTTGGTCAGGGAGCTCTCACCCTTGCTGTGGTGTTTGTCGGGCAGCAGAGTATCTCAAGGCGACTCCTGTTTAAACGTCTTGCCCTTTGGCTCTGATCTCTGGGGAGCTGGACCGCTGGCTCAATGGCTGTCTGTAGCCCTTCCTAACTTGGCTTTGAGGCCAGGCCTGGCCTGGGTGTGCCTCAGCCATGCTGCTGAATAGCCAAGGCTCCCAGGCAGACAGAGGTAGAAGCTAGTTCATACAGCCATTTAGCCACAGATCCAGATACCTTCTTTATTTGGAAGTTTTCAAGAAATTGTGAAGCAGTCCAATGGTTACTTCAATTATGCTTTTCCATTTGGTTCTTCTGCTCATGCATTCAGTTGAAATGTCCTTTATCCCAGGTTCAGAGATGCTACCTTTCTCACTAAGACGACATCTGACCTAGCAGGTTGGCTGATGTATTTAAACAATGAAAATGGGATAAATTGCTGTCATGATTCGATCGCCCTCCTCTGGTTTTAGCTCTTATGTTCTTGGTACACGTGAACTTCTCTTGTCTCCTGGTGGCTTGATTGACTCTGAAATGAGGGGAAGTCTCTTGGTGAATGATATCCTTTGTGCTGTTTGCTGTTTCTCTGCTGCCGTCTTTGCGATTCTCCTCTCACTGGTTGCAGGCTCTCATAGTAAGGTTTGGCGAGAGATTCTCCAGTCTTCACATTTTGGATTCTAGGCTGTTAGCCCTCACTCTGTGAAATGTATTCGCATGTGTTCGCTTAAGATGACTATTCCTTGTGAGCCAGTTCATGGTAATATTCCACACCCCTCCCTTCTAAGCTGTAGTTCAGGAATCCAGCCCACATAGACAGACTCTAGCTTTTCATGGTGTAGCCGGTGCCAAGTTCTGCATCTGGGCAGGAAAATCTGCTCTTGCTCTTTCTGGAGACATACGTACATACACAAAGTGCAGCATCCAGAAATCTGCCTGTTTTGACCCCTCTTGAAAAAGGAGCGGTTAACGGCGGCTTTTCTGTCCTTGTTGGCCTGCAACTCCCGGAGAAGAGACTGCATCTTTGCTGCTCGTCAAAGCCTCCCTCTGCCGTTGACAGGGCTGCAGAGGAAATGATCATGTAGCAAGTAGAGCATCATCTCAGTTCACACACTGCCCTTTTGGTCTGCCAACGTTCCTGTCCTAGTGGCTTGTTCTGACAGTGCCGCACACCCATTGCTGAGCTCTCAAGGCAGGTGTCTCCTTCCTCCAGCTTGCCTCAAAATGCTGCTTTCAGAGGCCTCCTCCTGCCAGTTCTCATCATTTACCGTGTTGGAGTGGCTCTGTGTGCCGTCTGACTTCCCTTCCACCCAGTGAGAGTGTGCGTTCCACTGTCTCCCTTCTCCCCGGGAGCCAAACCGCTTCTCACTCAGGCTGGTGTCATTTCAAGACAGGACCAAAGCCTGCGTGAGCCTTTTTATGTTAAGTAAACTGGTGCTTTTTTTTCTTACTTTAAGATACTATATAGAAACAGTAATGTACATGACACCTATTGGTATGGAGCTGTTTGAGCAATGCTTTACAGAGCTCACTAAATCTCCTACAACCGTCTTGAGCTCTGGCTCCTGACCCTGTTTGCATAGAAGACCTTACTAGAAGCTCTTGGAAGAGCGGGCCTCCTGGAAGAGCAGAGGTAGACAGCACCAGAAGCCACTGGGGGAAGTGTTTGGCTTAGATCCGTGTCTGGGTCACAGCAGTGTTCACTACTTTGTCACGCCATCCGTGACAGTTCTCTTTGCGTTTTTCTTACAGTGCAGAATGTACTGACTAAATCTGTGTAAGCAAATGGAAACACTCTTCCCCTTCAGTAGCATAACAGTGTTTATTTTTTTCTCAGGATCATTTCTGTGTGGTTCCTTCGCCGTCATTCTGTTCAGTCTGTCAGAGGGTACTGGTTTTTTCCTTGGGGTAGTGGTCTCCCTTTGCTGTGGCAGAGGGCATGCAGGTGGATAAAGGAAGAAAGAACTGCTTCTAATGGAGGAACTGTAATGTGCATTTACTTGAAACTAGAGATTGAGGGAGGGTGTGCTCACCACTAAGGGGCCAAAGGGGTTGCCATCTCATCCATGTTGGACACCTCACTGGGCCTCCTAATGGGCTTCTTTCTTCTAGAATTTGTGCTGGTGAACCTCCTGCATGTCTTTGCTCACAGACATCATGCCTTTTTTTTTTCCCTCCCTGGGGTGACTTGGCAGAATAATGACAACATCATTCCTGCTAAGGCCTGGTCCCTCTCAGCTCTGCCTCAGTCCAGTCAGAGAACTTAGAAAAGACAGACTCTCAAGTTGCTGGAACCCTTCGGTATTAAGTACTTCAATTGATGACGGGCCCTTTTGCAAGTAGCGTTAGCTCTTTTTAAATGAAGTTTAACTGAACTAAGGATGCACTTTCTTATGATCTTGTGGACATAGTAGGGGTGCAAGTGAGGCCTTCTGTAGGCTCCTTAGTTGCTGCTTTATTTCATGAGGGCCAAAGAGATTAACTTTGCCATGTTGCCATGTCTCTGAGAAGTTGCCATATTTCATCCAGAAGAGGTCTTTTTTCCTCTTCTTCTTACTTTAACCATGTGCCTGGAGGAGCCGTCCGGGCCCTTGCACTTGGCCCACCCTTGCTTTGCCAGAGGCAGAGAAGGGAAAGGGGTAGATTACGTGTGCCAAGGGTGTGCAAGGGTAGGCTTTCCTTCCACCCCATCTTCTGAGGGAGACCTCTTTCTCTTGCTCCTTGCCTCTGTTCATGCCTTTTGTCTTGGAAAAGGATGGTCCCTTGTCTTAAGGCTTTGTGATAAAAGTTCTCTCCAGCTAGGACTGGCACCTAATCGGGCCTGGTGACTTTTCTGAAGTTACAGGTGGTCAGGAGCCCTCTAACGTGCAGAACATCTGGTAGATTTACCTGCGAGGTTGGGTGTTTCTACTGCTTTCTAAATTTCTAAGAACCCCTTTCTTTTTCTTAAAGAGCTCTGCAGAATTATTTGACAATATACGTAAGTACCGTGTCTTCTTGTGGTGTATGCTCTGTTCTGGCTTTTGTTTTTAAATCACATGCCTGTTTGGGAGGAGATGAACGTATTTAGTCTATTAGATTTGCGCTGCTGGGTATTTTTTTTTTTTTTAAGTGTAACCTTGACTAGCTGTATTATTGTTTATCCTGTAAGATTAGTCTATCAATTAAAGTTTGATAATTAATTGCGTCTCTTTTTCTTTCCAATTCTACACGCACTTAATCCATACTGGGGATTGACCAACATTTGGAACTGGGCCCAGAGCCATCCTTTTGCTTGCTGTGGTTCACTAGATTACTGTCTTATTTATTTGGCCTTAAGTATATCCAAATTTGAGGAGCCCTGGTGGCACAGTGGTGAAGCATTCAGCTGCCAACTGAAAGGTAGGCGGTCTGCCTCTGTAAAGATTACAGCCTTAGAAACCCTATGGAGCAGTTCTGCCCTGTCCTGTAGGGTCGCTATGAGTTGGAATTGTCTTGACAGCAGTGGATTTGGTTTTTGGTTTTATATCCAATTTCATTCTCCACTGAAAACGGTGGATAAAGGGGTTGGATTTTTTTTTTTTTTACTTTGTATTATTCAGAGTGCCCAACTTGACCTTCAGCCACCCTCTGCTAGGGCAGCCCTCTTGGCCCGCTCAGCCTCCCCAGCATTAGAGGGGAAGCTGCCGCCCCTCCTCCTGACTAGGCACCTCATGTAAACCCAGCCATTTAGCCTTAAGAGGACATTAATAAAACATCGAGAACAGAGCTACAACTCTAGCCACAGGCTATCAAGACCCAGGAGGAGGGAGAGAAAAATCTTTTTATCAGTAATGGGACAAAAACTGAGTCCTTGGTGTGAAGTGTGATAGTGTCAGAACTGGTTTTGACCCAGCCGCTCTCCCATTGGACCTTCTCTTCTCTTTCCCCTACTTTGTAAATGTTCCTGAAGGTTCTGTTCTCACTTCCTGTTCCTACCAAGAGAAGGGAAGGGGGTCAGCTCTTTTTCCATTTTCCCAATACCTCAGAATGCAGACACTTCAGGAGAGGGATGGGATGGGTAAAGCCACATGCTGTGTGTCAGCTGATGCCCACCTAGAGAATCAGTCCTCTGTTTGCACAGAGGGCACATTGGAATTTTATCCTGATTCTGAACATTTACTTCAGGCGCCTTAAAACTAATACGATGATTGACTCCTTGTAATGGAGAATGAGTTAGAGCTCCCGCCAGTCTGAATATCTTCCCATACGTTTTGGGGAGATCTGAGCATTTTCTCAAATGTAGGTAACTATGTTAGGTGGTGGAGATGGGACAAGACCTTTCTATAAAAGGGAGCCCACAAACCAGACAGTCATTAGAGCAAGGGGCAGCAGCTTCCCACTTTTGCCCAACAGGGTTCTGTCCAGCCCTCTATGCTGTGGGAAGTTAGAGACTCCTGCCCTGGGAGACCCTTGCCAGCACCACGTGGCTGCTTTCAGCTGGGCTTTTCTCCCCTCAGGCTGTTCCTGTTTCATCAAGGCTATTTTTGTTCTGAAGCCTTGTTAGCTTGTTTTACTCTCCTGGTAGAGTTTTTCCTTGCTGTTTATTTGCCCCATTTTATAACTTAATGTTTAAGTTTTGTGCTCCTCTTTTTACCTCTTTCCCCTTTACCTAATTTGAGTCCTTAGCTGTTTTTACTTTTTTGGTTTGAAAATTTTCAAATTAGCAGAAAATAGAAATAATGCTACAATGAACACCTTTACACCTTTAACCTAGGCCCCTCAGTTGTTAAAATAGTGACCATATTTATTTTCTCTTTCTGCACACACACACACATTTATTTTGTTGAACTGCTTGTCAGACATCTTGATACTTCATCCGTGGTTATTTTAGCACACATCTTAAGAATAAGGAAATTCTCACGCCTATCACAATCCCATTAGCTCACCGAAGAAAATTAGTATCACTTCAGTAATTGCATCTAAAACACAGACAATATTCGGATTTCCTTATTTGTCCCTGTCTTTTAAAAAAGCTATGTTTTTCCCATCAACAAGTCTTATGTTTTTAATTCTAATCCATCTTTTTTTTAATACCTTTTAAATTTTGCTGTTGTTGCTAGTGTTGGCTTTTTTTTGGTCTCATGTTAATTTCTTTCTGTATTTTTTTAATCTTAGTTTTCATTCGTGACTCTTACCCAGAAGGCAGCGTCCTCTCTGCTACCACACTGATCGCTCTCCCACGTCTGAGCCTCCCTGAGACTGACAGACTCCAGGGGCCTATAACTCAGGACTGTCTTGGTTGTTGGTGACAAACCCAATTCAGATGACTTAAGCAAAAGGGGTTTGGCTCATATTACTGGAGGACCAGACTGTTGGACATAGCTCAGTCCAGCTGCTCAAGTCATCTTGATGTTCTGACCCACTGACTCCCAGCTCTGCTTTGTTCTGTGTTGACTTAGATTTTACCAGACTTGGAACCCTGAGAGAAAAGAACAAAAAATTTTCCCCTATAGTTCCAAAAAAAGTACCAGATGAAGCTCTGACTTGCTTGTTTCACCACCCCTGCTCTCCGCAACCACAATAACCATCAGCCTCTAAGGCTTGGCTTAGTTGACTTGCATTCATTGTGAGCCTGGGCTCTCAGTGAATATCCATACCATATGTAACAGCAGCTTTGACAGGCCCCCTAGCAGGGTTTTGATCTTTTGCTGTGTGCCAGGTCATGCTGTTTGGAAAGCACCTGCTCCGGGCTCCAGCCTTGGGGTAAAGAGTGGGTGGTACTCTGGGTGCTGCGTCCACGAGGGACTCACTCTAAACACCCTGCCTTCGGGTCCTGTAAGGTCAGCTCTGTTTATTGAGTGGCAGGCACTGTGCCAAGTGCTGTTCACCACATTCCTCGTCACCCCCGCTTTATACATTAGAGGAAATCGAGGCTCAGAGAGGTTGTGACTTTCCCAAGGCCACATGCCTGTTATTGGCTGAGGCTGCAATTCAAAACCCAGATTTGCTGGATGATAAAGCCTTTGCTCTTACTCAGCTTGTTGAGAATTTAGCAAAGAACTCAGTCTGCATTTATTTTTGCTTTCATACTTTTTTCTTCTTCTCTTTTCCTTGGTTTAGCTGTATGTCTTTTTTTTTTTCTGTGCCTTTATGCATTGTTTGTTTAGATGTATCTTGACACATGGATAGATTAATAAAGTTCAATTGCTGGGAAAAAGAATGCCTTTTAAATTTCTTATAGATTTTGCTAAATCGACTTATAGTGTACCGATTTACAGCTCTCAATATAGGAGAGTACTTGTTTTCCCATAACCTCACTTACAATGAGGATTATCCAGGTTTTTTCCTAAATTTTATTTTTGCTGTCTTTGAGAATATACACAGCTAAGCATACACCAGTTCAACAGTTTCTGCATGTACCACGTAGTTACACTGATTACATTCCTTGAGTTGCGCAACCACTCTCACCCTCCTTTTTTGGGGGTGTTCCTCCTTCATTAACATAAACTCACTGCCGCCTAAGGTCCCTATCTAGTCTTTCGAGTTGCTGTTGTCAGTTCGGTCTCATATAGATAGTTTTTAAAAGAGCATAATGCTCAAGGCAGACCTTTTTTATTAGTTAAGCTGAACTATTGTTAGGTTTTAGGATGACTTCCAAAAACACGTGTTGCTGTCCAGTCGATTCCAACTCAAAGTGACTCCATAGGACAGAGGAGATCTGCCCCACAGGTAGGGTTTCCAGGGACAGCGGATGGATATAAACTGCCGACCTTTTGGTTAGCAGCTGAGCTTGCAACCACTGTGCCACCAGGGCTTCGAGATGACTTCAGGGGTTTTTTTTGGTTTAAGGTTTAAAGATTATCTCAGGGACGTAGTAGCTGTCTGCCTTGATGGTGGTAACTTATGCTTGTGAGTTCAGTTTTTTTAAAACTTTGAACCTTTGGTATTTTAAAAATTTTTCATTGGCTACCATTTATCTAAAAAGTTAAAACAGTAATACAGGCTCTTAAAAAGAAATGACAAGTGACAGGTAAGTCTCTCCCTCAGTTTTAGCTTCTCAACCCCAGCTCTGATCCATCCCTGAAGAAAGAATTCACATTTGGTGTAAGCATATAAAGATCCATCCCAGGAGTGGAGGGTACAGTCATTCCTACTTAAATCACATATCAGAATGAGGGAGGGGGCTCCCCAATAGGCATTAAAAAACCCACTGCCATTGAGTCGATTCCGACTCATAGCGACCCTATAGGGCAGAGTAGAACTGCCCCATAGAGTTTCCAAGGAGCGCTTGGCGGATTTGAACTGCCGACCTCTTGGTTAGCAGCCATAGCACATAACCACCACACCACCAGGGTTTCCCAATGGGAATTAGGTTACTAATAATAGGAGGAGGAGGGAACAAGCATTGGAGAAGCACCTTGCATATACTCAGACTCCTGCCCCGCCTCTTGCTCGTTACCTGTTGCCTGCTTGGCTCTTCTACAGACACCTCAGATCCCATGTGTCCCAGACTGATGCCCCTTCAAATCTGATCCTTTCCACTATTTAGACAGCACCTCACCTGGTACCTAGCCCAAGCCAGGAACTCAGGAGACATCCTGGTCTCATTTCCATCTCCAGTGCCATCTGATCAAATTCTGCCGTTTTTATTTCCAGAATGTCCTTCCAAGTCCATCCTCTTTATCCCAGCCTCCAAATCTTCATTTCTCTTACGGGCTCTTCCAGTAACCACCAGGTTCCCCCCCTTTCAGTCCACCCATTGCGTACCACCAGCAATCACAACCATGTTTCTCCCTGCAGAAATCCGTAGCGACTCCCACTGCCAATGAGTTCCTTGACCAGATCATGAGGCCCTCCTCCTTTGTGACCTGATCCCAACCACATTTAACCAGTCAACCCTAACCTCGTTCATGCTCTAGTAACATCCAGACTGAACAAACTGATGTCTTACCTATTTTTGCACACGTGGCTCCTCCTGCTTATAACCCATGTCTCCTGCCCTTTCTGCGTGGCTAACTCCTCTGTAGCCTTGAAAATTCTGCTCAGGCTTCACTGCCCTTTGAAATCTTTCCCAAGTGTCAGCATCTTAGCTTCTGCTGAACTACTCCCAACAGTGTTTTCACATACTTTTAAATACTACTTTTATTTTTCCTTTTATTACACAGTACATGTTATAGTTTAGAAAACGATTTGGAAAAAAATAGGCCACATTTAATTTCTACCATATCATAATAATGGTCGTTAACATTTTGGTTTTTCATAGAAATGGGATCATGTGCTTTATGTTTTCATGTAGAACACCAATCTTTCCAGGTCACTAAATTCTGTCTTTAACCAACCCCATATTATACTTCTTGTTACATGTATCATGTTGAATTTTCTCCCAACTTTTTATATTGAAAATTTTCAAACCAACAGAATAATCCAAATAGTACATTAAATACATACCCATCACCTAGTCACCAGTCAGCATTTTGCAACATGTACGTTACGTATTGAGTTTTCTGCTGACTCATTTGAAAGTCAGCTGCAGACATCTTGACATTTCACTCCTAAGTATTTGGCATGTGTCTCCTAAGAATAAGGTTATTCTGGCCACTGTATAATAATATACCTAAAGAAGTTAATATTAAGTCATCTGTATATAGTCCAAAAGTCTGGGCCTTATAGATTGTCCTACACTCTGGATTTGTCTGTTTCTTCATGGTCAGATTCAGGTTACACATTTTTAGCAAGAATATCTCAGTGTGCCCATCAGAAGCAGCACACAATGTCAGTCTGCTGCATCACTGGTGATGCCAGCTGGGATACCCTCACACTTAACTGTCTCCCTCACTGGACAGCAGACCCCCTCAGCTCAGAGCCCAGGCAGAGTGCGTGACACGTGGTGGCACTTGTCTCACTGAGTGAATGCATGTATTTGCTGTTTGGGGGATACAGTGAAAAGGCTCATGTGGCTGACCTGGAGATGTATGGGAAGAATGGCTGGAGCCAGGGCCAGGACCAGGTGGTGACAGGCCTCAGAAGCCACCCTCCTGACAAAGGAACCTCCACACAGACTCCTGCAACCGGTGCAGAAATCCTCAGAGACATCTGTGAGAGGACAGTGAAACTATGTGCACACTAGTTCCGGTTTTGTGCCCTAATTCACACCCTTGGGGATGATGATACATGTGGCCAGTTCACTGCCTGCGTATGGTGACACTGAAGTCTCCCAGAGAACATTCTAGCAAGTTCTTAGGGCAGACGAGCGTTTGCTGTTATTTGAACACCCAGATCCTAAATGGCTTGAGCAATGAATCACCTGTACGTATGTGATTCAATAAATGTTTTCTTGTCATTTTGGCTCCTTTAAGACTCAAAACAGCTACAGAATGATGTGGATGGGCCTGTTCACTGCAGGTGTGTGACTGGGGTATGAGCACGGCCGTCACTGTCACAGCAGCACTGCTAGTACTACTAGGCTCATGCAGATGGTTTTTTTTTGTCCTGCAAGATGCATCCATGTATGGCTGCTATGAGGTTAGAAACAGCCAGATGAAGAACTTGGGGGAATATCACCAAAACACCCCAGATGTTAAATAATGGTACATTTCATCCGGAGAAACCACATGGAGCCCGTTTTGTTCCCTTTTGAGTCACCAGTGCCTAACAGGCACTCAAACTATTTGTTGAATAAATGCAATTGTAAGAAAGAATGAGGACGCTCTGTATGTTCCATTTTGGCAGTTTTCCAAGATACCTGGTTAAATATTAAAAAACACAAGGTGCAGTACAACAATGAATGCTTTCATATCACTGAAAAGGATAAATTCTAGGGTGACACAGAGGAACTGGCAACATTGGGTACCTACTACAGGAAGGGAAGCAGGTGAGTGTGGACTCAAACCCAGACCTGAGTCCTTCTAACACCATGTTCTTCCTCCTTGAGATTCTTTGCTCGCTGAGACTCACTCAGCTGTCGCTCCACCTCTAGAACACGTCTTACCTGGTACAGGCCTTTTGTCCCTCTCCCTCCTATGAACTAGGAGTTTCAGTAAAAGGGTGGTTATTTTGTGACATGGCTCTCGAACTAAATCTCCTCTAAGGACAATATATACATACTGTCTGCATCAACCCCAAGGGTCTAACAGTGCTAAGAATAAAAGGAGCGTCAGAAATACTGAGTTATGCAAAGGGACAAACAGTTGTCATACTGATCATCCAGGAGGAAAGACACCCCTATTGCCCGAAACTATTCAATTCTCTTCATTCGCAGAGGGATACTTAGGGCAGGGATGAAAAACTAGTCCTACATGTTAGTCTCAGCCCCAGGATCAGATAACTAATGGAACCCGTGAAATTTTTAGAGGCAAAAAAAAGGCCTGATTTATAATGGAGGGAAAGAAACTTATTTAAAATACACTGCTGTAAAAGTCATATATTTTTGATATACATGAATATCAATGGCAAATCGGACAAATCTTTAAAAATATTAAGCAATGTCACTTGAGACTATGTTGGCATCTCCTGCCTGGAGGGTAGATAGGGTTAGAAGCTGGCGAAATGGACACGAAAAGAGTGGAGGGAGACAGCAGGCTGTCTCATTAGGGGGAGAGTAATTGGGAGTATGTAGCAAGGTGTATATAAGTTTTTATGTGAGAGACTGACTTGATTTGTAAACTTTCACTTAAAGCACATTAAAAATTATATTAAAAAAATTAAGCAATGTCAATGTAAAAAGGCACTTTAATGGACATCTTGAAAAACCGAAGATTGAGAAACTTGTTAGTTTTATAGATTTATTTTCAAATGGCAAAACACTTAAGACAATTTAAATACAAGTCCAAGAGAATTACTCTGTCAAAGTTAGCAGTGACGCTGATATGGCTTCTCACTTCTAGATACTCGCCAGAGTCATCTGAGTCTTCTCTCAGGGAAGAAAGGTGGTCTGGCAAAGACAAAATCAGTTCAGTGCATCTTTCTAGTGCATTGTTACTGACTTTAAGCTGCAATCTTTGAGGTTCTAAATCTAGGGTAACTAAAGTTATAGATACAAATAAAATGTTTTAATTAAAAAAATCTTATTTGATTCTAGAAACTAAGTAACAATAGCTAATATTTAGGAAATCATGGTGGTGTAGTGGGTAAAAGCTACGGCTGCTAACCAAAAGGTTGGCAGTTTGAAACCACCAGGCGCTCCTTGGAAACCCTCTGGGGCAGTTCCACTGTCCTACAGGGTTGCTATGAGTCGGAATCGACTCAAAGTCAATGGTTTTTTTAATATTTAGTGAGAGGCTTCTGCACTGTATTAGGTGATTTACATACACTGTTCAATTTTACCTTCCCAAAAGCCTCAGGTAGGTCCTATCATCATCCCTATTTTACACATGAGGAAACTGAGGCTTTCAGAGGCAAAAAAGCTGCCCAAGACCATCAGGCTTACCAAATACAGCAGATCTGGAAATAAAACTCAGGTGTCTGTGACTCTGAAGTCCATCCTGTTACCCATGAGGCCTAGCCTGCCTATTAGGAATCAGGTCACCTCAGCTTCCTGGACAGCAGGGTGAGTAACAGAGACAGAGGCCCGTGTTTCCACTCAGCATTTTGTCCCACACTCTGCCTTATCCGGAGGGCTGACAATCAAGGGAGTCCTGTCTAGGGATGAACTATTCTCAACGTCTCTCAAGGACAGGAGTGATCCACCAGGGCCAGCCCCCTAGACCACAGGAGGGGGCCTGCATTTTATAACTAGGCAAAATCTCTGTCAGCTATTTCCATTTCTTTCCAAGTCTTGTTTTATTAAAGAACCAGACAGATCAATTCTATGGAAGAGCGCCATTCTAAGTCAGATTGTTTACCTGGTACTTTACTCATATACATCCTTCTTATCTGCAATGTAATCTACAATTTCTTGTGGACACATTAACTTTTCCGCATCTGTGTCAGGAATTTCAAACCCTGAAAGAAAAGTTTACAGTGATGTGAATACAGAAAAAGCAAATCCTTTAGAACTGAAAGCATCTGGCACATTTGTGAACACCCGCAAGCATGTCAAAAATTTCCAGCAACCTTGGATGCCATTTAGGTGGTGAGCCATTTATGCCCTCAACAATATGTATGTCATGCTGAGTATGATTTTTTTTTGAGACATAATTCATATACCATAAAATCTACCATTTTAAAGTGTACAATTGGATTTTTTTCAAATTTTATTTTGTTGAGAATATACACAGCAAAACATACACCAATTCAACAGTTTCTCCGTGTACAATTTAGTGACACTGATTGCATTCGAGTTGTGCAACCACTCTCACTTTCCTTTTCTGAGCTGTTCCTCCAGCATTAGCATAAACTCACAGCCCCCTAAGGTTTCCATCTAATCTTTCGAGTTGCTGTTGTCAGTTCGATCCCGTATAGATACAGTTCTTAAAACAGCATAATGCTCAAGCCAGAACTTTTTTACTAATCAAGCTCAACTATTGTTTGGTTTTAAGAAGGCTTCAAGGGATATTTCTGATTTAAGGTTTAAAGATTATCTCAGGGCAATACTTCCAGGGGTTCATCCACCCTCCACGGCTCCAGAAAGTCTGGATTCCATTAGAATTTGAAATTCTGTCATTTTTCCCCTTTTGATCAGGATTCTTTAATGGAATCTTTGATCAGAATGTTCAGTAATGGTAGCCAGGCACCATCCAGTTCTTCTGGTCTCGTGGCAAAGGAGGCAGTTGTTCATGGAGGCAATTAGCCACACATTTCATATCCTCCTCCTATTCCTGACTCTCCTTCTTCCTCTGTTGCTCCAGGGGAATAGAGACCAATTGTTGTGCCTTGGATGGCTGCCTGCAAGCTTTTAAGACCCGAGGCACAACACAACAAACGAGGAGATAGAACAGAAGCACTAAATATGTTATCAGGCCAATTAACTGAGATGTCCCATGAAACCACGATCCTAAACCTCTAAACCAAGGATCCAAATCCCATGAGGTGTTTGGTTGTACACAAACAGTCTTAGTGACTACGTTTTTTTTGTCACTGCTGTAAATATATTTATCACACAACTTTTGCCAGTTCAACTTTTTACAGGTATACAACTTACTGACAGCACTTACATTAACTGGCTGTGCAAACCTACCCTCAATCAATGTGATTTTTTCCATCACTGTTAACCCTGCTTTCCCTCTCCCTCCCACCCTTGGTAACCACTAATAAACTTTGGTCTGTGTACATTTGCCTTTTCTTGTCTTTTTATATAAGTGGGGTCATACGATATTTGGGCCATTGTGCTGAACATTTTACACACAATGTCTCTTTAATCCTCATGGCAATCCCAATCCTGCACTTCTTACTGTTGTGATCCCCATTTTACAGCTGAGGAAACCGGCTTTGAGAAATGCAGTTACTTGCTCAGGATCATACATGGCTAAGCCAGGCTATCCAATTCCAGATCTGGTACTCTTAAGCACTAGGCGGCCTATACTATCCCTCAAGTCAACATAATCTATGAGGAATTTTAACTAAGCCCTGTTCCACGCACACATATGAGGTACTGCAGGAGACCAAGACCAAGCTGTGTGTGTCCTATCCTCAGCACACCCTGTTCCTTCTCAAGGCATGGACATCTAGGCCTAGCTCATAAGGGCTGCTAAGATGCCATCAGCTTTTCTGTAGGTGAAGCTTCTGCCCTCTGCCTTGAAGACCCATCTCAGGATCTAAGTCCCATACTCCTCCAGGCCCTTTCTGGTCACTCAGCCCTCTGTTCCACACTCGGCACTCTGCAGGGCCTGCATTACTTGCTTTCTGAATGAATAAAGAAATGTATTGTTCTTGCTATTGGGGTTGGGGGTGGGGTTACATATTTTTATTAAAATAAGATTCAAATTCCAATTCTGACTCCCAGCATTCCTTTCTGACTAATCCATTTAATTCAGGTTTCACTACATGCAGATCCAAGACTAAGCCTGTGTGTGTTACCAAATTCGTCCTCCATGGCCATGATAATCTCCACTTGGTCCAAACTGTCTAAGCCCAGGTCTTTCATAAAATGGGAGTTTACTGAAAGCTGCAAAGAAAGGAACACCAAACAGAAAATTTAATCCATGACAGGATTTACTTCAAGTTAATAAACAGCAAGGTATAAGGCAACTTGATAATTACATAGAAACTTTAAAACATATATATATATAAAGAGGTCATAACTAATATTATCCAATTAACCTGGTACAAGGCAACTTGATAATTACACAAACTTTAAAATTATATATATATACACATACATACATATACACATATATAAAGAGAGGTCATAACTAATATTATCCATTTAACCTGTACCTTTTTTTTTTTTTTTTTACCACGGTACTTGGTGTGCTTTATGTTAACTCATTTAACCTTTGAACTGGAAAGCAATATAAACAAAGCTAGTGACAGATTTCACTTTACATGCTTTAGTAAGATCTTCGATCACTGCTCTGAATGACATCTGAGGTGGTTTGGTTTGTCTTGCTCCCTTACTGAAAACTAAGACTGTAGAAGTGGCATTCCTCTCCTTGAAGAACAGCAGAATGTTGGCCAACTGTAGGCAGTTTCAGATTACAGTGTTTATTTAATCACCCTGCCTTTAATTTATACCTCAAGATCACCAGGAAAAATTATTTGAAAACCTGTATCAAAACAAATTATCCCTCCCACACAGCAGATTCAGTTATTAAAGGAGGAGTTTTTTACTATGAGAAAAATTCCAAGAAGAGTTAAGTTAAAAAAAGGAAGGTGCAGAACAGTGCTTATGATATACTACCACGTATTTTATTGAATTTGTCAAGGATTTCATTTTACTTGGATCCACAATTAGCAACGGCCAAGAAATCAAATGACATACTGCACTGGGCAAATCTGCTGCAAACAATTTGTTTAAAGTGTTAAAAAGCAAAGATGTCATCCTGAGGACTAAGGTGCGCCTGACCTAAGTCATGGTATTTTCAATCGCCTCATATAGATGCGAAAGCTGGACAATGAATAAGGAAGACCAAAGAACTGATGCACTTGAATTACGGTGCTGGCAAAGAATACTGAATACACCACGGACTGCCAGAAGAACGAACAAGTCTGTTTTGTAACAAGTACAGCCAGAGTGCTCCTTGGAAGACAGAATGGTGAGACTTTGTCTCATGTAATCGGGACACGTTATCAGGAGGGACCAGTCCCTGGAGAACATCATGCTTGGTAAAGTAAAGGGTCAGCAAAAGAGAGGAAGACCCTCAACGAGAAAAACTGACACAGCGGCTCCAACAATGGGCTCCAACATAACAACAACTGTGAGGATGGCACAGGGCAGTGTTCTGTTGTATACAGAGTTGCTATGCATCAGAACCAACTCAATGGTACCTAAGAACATTTTTTTTTTTAAAGCTGGGAGATACGTATGTCTATCACAAATACATACGTATAGACACATGTGTGTATATCTGCTTATATATGCATTAAATATCTCCGGAAAGACATACAAGAAGCTGGTAACATTGGCTGCCTCCCAGAAGGGGAACTGTGTAGCTGGGAGCCAGGGAAACTTTTCACTGAATATCCTTTTGAATCCTTTGAATTTTGTATCATGTTAGTAAATACTCGCTCTTAAAAAAAAAAAAAATCACCACCAATTACCTTTTCTGGGTCAATCTTATCATAGAGTTTCAAGACATAAAGAACACGGTCTTTGATTCCCTCTAACGTCAATGGGGGTGCGTCGCTATACTGGCGGCACAAATGTGTAACTCTACCAGGAACCTAGAGCAGGAAGGAAGGAAATACTGTCCTTTAACATAAAATTACAAGCTTATAGAAAGCTTTCACAGCTTTAGAAAACCCACATCATCTGATTCTAAGTGTGGCATTAAGACACACCAAGTCACAATGCCGGGTCCCTTATCACTGCCCATGTCAAGTAGTCTCAGAAGCCCCAGTAGTTCAGCAGCATAAAAATGAGCCCCCTTTCCCCTCAGAGCCAGGACTGGTCGCCTCTGACTCCTCTGTTCAGCTTGTGGGCTTTCTGCTCCATGAGACTGCTACCAAAATCGAGGATCTGCAGAAAGGCCTGTCTTCTCGTGGCATCTTCGGTATCCCCTTGCCTCTATGGAGCACGCGCACCTCTAAGAGACAGACATGAGTCAAAATAGCCCATGGGGCAAGAGCTGTCATGGTGAAGCGAAAGGCAGTTCACAAAGGCCCAGACATACACAGGTTTTGTTTGGCCTCAGTGGTAATTACACTGACCTTGGCCAGGACTAACGAAGACAGCACACCAACCCAAAGGAGAGGATGAGGGAGCCAAACAGTCATTACATGCCAGTCTCTTTCCCTTTCATCAAGGCCTGCCTTACTGCCACCAGCCAAGCCATGAGCCTCTTGTCATGACAGAGCAGTATCTCTGATGGCAGCTGGCTTGTAATGAGGTCAGCGGGCTTACTAATGCTGTGGAAGGCACAATGCAGAACAAGAGAAAACAAACAGTTGCTGACAGTTCTGCTCACCACAGAATTCCCTAATCCAAACTGGGTTACCTTCTAAAGTCAATTTTAAGTCCACAGGTAGGATTGAAGGCATCTCCCCCACAGAAGGTGGTTTTCCTTCTTGGGGTTCAGATCCAAGACACACAAAGGACTATGAGCGAACTGGAACAAACCAATACACACCTCTGTATAAGAAAGGTTCACCTTGCCTAAAAAGCAGGTATTGAAATTAGGTTTAATTAGCAAGGTAAACAGATTAGACAAAGAATTCTAGTTAATATTCTGGGTACTTCCAAAAGCTTTTGCCGCTGCCAGCACCTGTTCTTTGTTGTCTAAATTTATGGCCTTCCTTTCCTTCCAGAGCATGGATCAAGGAGACCTTTGATATGGGCATATCACAAGGCCTACTTATCACCAACGGCTAGAAGAGGTTTCTAAGTCACATGTGAAATGAAGAGGCAGAAAGCAGGAGAGGGAGAAGAAATGAGTTAATAGTAATAATGGCAGAACAGAAACCTGAAGTGGAAGGACCTGACAGAGGACATGTCTGTGTGCATACCAAGCAATAGTGTGAGGTGGCGTTAACACTGAGGAGAGGGAGAGAGAAGGGGGAGGTCCACATGTGCACAGCGCCCAAGGGGAAAGGAAGTGGCAGGTGACAGTATGTTCCAGAACAGCTTCCCAAGTGGTCCACTAGGTGTCAGCATCGTCCCCAACAGCACTAGCAAGTGCTTACAGGGGCCTGGTAGGTAGCATGTGATTAAATTAAAGGGGTCTCCACTTGGAGACCACATGCCAGTCTAAGGTAGGCACACCAAAAATAGAGTCCGCATGAGATGCAGTAAGCTGTAGCGAGCAAGAGCTCAGATTCTAGAAAAGAAAGTATACTTGGCAGCTGTTGGGTGGAATGTTCTGTATATGTCTATAAAGTCAAGTTGATTGACTGTGGCATTTAGATCTCCCATGTCTTTATTGAGCTTCTTTCTGGATGTCCTGTCCTTCACCGAAAGTGGTGTGTTGATGTCTCCTGCTATAATCGTGGAGCTGTCTATCTCACTTTTCAATGCTGTCAGTTTGTTTTATGTATCTTGCAGCCCTGTCTTTGGATGCATAAATATTTAATATGGTTATATCCTCCTGGTATATTGTCCCTTTAATCATTATATAGTATCTGTCTTTTATCCTCTGTAGTGGATTTAACTTTAAAGTCTATTTTGTCAGAAATTAATATTGCCACTCCTGCATTTTTTAAAAATAATTTTTATTGTGCTTTAAGTGAAAGTTTACAAATCAAGTCAGTCTGTCACATATAAGCTTATATACACCTTACTACATACTCCCATTTACTCTACCCTCAATGAGTCAGCCCGCTCCCTTCTTCCAGTCTCTCCTTTCGTGACCATTTTGCCAGCTTCTAACCCTCTCTACCCTCCCATCTCCCCTCCAGACAGGAGATGCCAATACAGTCTCAAGTGTCCACCTGATACAAGTAGCTCACTCTTCATCAGCATCTCTCTCCAACCCACTATGCAGTCCCTTCCATGTCTGATGAGTTGTCTTCGGGAATGGTTCCTGTCCTGGGCCAAAAGAAGGTTTGGGGACCATGACTGCTGGGATTCTTCTAGTCTCAGTCAGACTATTAAGTCTGGTCTTTTTATGAGAATTTGGGATCTGCATCCCACTATTTTCCTGCTCCCTCGGGAGTTCTCTGTTGTGCTCCCTGTCAGGGCAGTCATCGGCTGTGGCCGGGCACCATCTAGTTCTTCTGGTCTCAGGATGATGTCTCGGGCTCACAGTTATCGTGTGACCTTGGTGTTCTTCATTCTCCTTTGATCTAGGTGGGTTGAGACCAATTGATGCATCTCAGATGGCCACTTGCTAGCATTTAAGACCCACAGTTCAAAGTGGGATGCAAAATGTTTTTAGAATAGAGTTTATTATGCCAACTGACTTAGAAGTCCCCTTAAGCCATAGTCCCCAAACCTCTGCCCTTGCTCCGCTGACCCTCGAAGCATTCAGTTTATCCCGGAAACTTCTTTGCTTCTGGTCCAGTCCAGTTGAGCTGACCTTCCCTGTATTGAGTATTGCTCTTCCCTTCACCTAAAGTAGTTCTTACCTACTAACTAATCAGTAAATAACCCTCTCCCACCCCCTCCCTCCCCCCTCTCGTAACCACAAAAGAATGTGTTCTTCTCAGTTTATACTATTTCTCAAGCACTTATAATAGTGGTCTTATACAGTATTTGTCCTTTTGCATCTGGCTAATTTCACTCAGCATAATGCCTTCCAGGTTCCTCCATGTTATGAAATGTTTCACAGATTCCACACTGCTCTTTATCGATGCATAGTATTCCATTGCGTGAATATACCACAATTTATTTAACCATTCATCCACTGATGGACACCTTGGTTGTTTCCAGCTTTTTGCTATTGTAAACAGAGCTGCAATAAACATGGGTGTGCATATATCTGTTTGTGTGCAGGCTCTTATTTCTCTAGGGTATATTTCAAGGAGTGGGATTTCTGGCTTGTATGGTAGTTCTATTTCTAACTTTTTAAGAAAATGCCAGATAGATTTCCAAAGTGGTTGTACCATTTTACATTCCCACCAGCAGTGTGTAAGAGTCCCAATCTCTCTGCAGCCCCTCCAACATTTATTATTTTGTGTTTTTTGGATTATTGCCAGCCTTGTTGAAGATGGAATCTCATCGTAGTTTTAATTTGCATTTCTCTAATGGCTAATGATTGAGAGCATTTTCTCATGTGTCTGTTAGCTGCCTGAATATCTTTAGTGAAGACCCTGATCTTTTTTGATTGTTTGCTTGATTTATTTTTTTCCATCCTTTGAGTCTTAGTTTGTTTGTGTCTCTAAGTCTAAGGTGTGTCTCTTGTAGGCAGCATATAGATGGATCATGTTTATCTGTTCTGCTACTGTCTCTTTATCAGTGCATTTCGTCTGCTTACATTCAGTGTAAGTATGGATAGGTATGAGTTTAGTGCTGTCATTTTGATGTCTTTTTTTATGTGTTGTTGACAGTTTCTTTTTCCCACTTTTTTGTGCTGAATAACTTAACTTTAATATTGTCTTTTCCTCTTATTCATTGTTGTTAATTTTGTTTCTGCCGAGTCTCCATTTTTTTCTTGTATTTTATTTTGATGAGTAGGACAGTCAGTCTCCTTTGTGGTTACCTTAATATTTACCCTTATATTTCTGAGTTTAAACATAACTTTTATTTTATATCGCCTTGTCTTCCTCTCCATATGAAAGATCTATGACTACATTTCTTAGTCCCTCTTTATTGTTTTAATGTCTTCTTTTACATAATGACATTGCTGTTTCCCTGTTTTGAGTGTTTTTTAATCTTGATTTATTTTTGTGGTTTCCCTGTCTGGGTTAACATCTGATTGCTCTGTCTGGTGTTCTAGTCTTGGGTTGATACCTGATATTATTGATTTTCTAACCAAAGAACTCCCTTTAGTATTTCTTGTAGTTTTGGTTTGGTTTTTACGAATTCCCTAAACTTCTATTTATCTGGAAATGTCCTAATTTCACCTTCATATTTGAGAGACAGTTTTGCTGGATATATGATTCTTGGCTGGCAATTTTTTTCCTTCCACGCTTTATATAAGTCATCCCATTGCCTTCTGGCCTGCATGGTTTCTGCTGAGTAGTCCGAGCTTATTCTTATTGACTCTTTGTAGGTGGCTTCTCGTTTATTCCCAGCTGCTCTTAAAATTCTCTCTGTATCTTTGGTTTTGGCAAGTTTGATTATGTCTTGGTGACTTTCTTTTAAGATCTACCTCATGTGGAATTCGATAAGCATCTTGGACAGATATCGTCTCATCTTTCACAATATCAGGTAAGTTTTCTGCTAACAAATCTTTAACAATTCTCTCTGTATTTTCTGTTATCCCTCCCTGCTCTGGTTCTCCAATCACTTGTAGGTTATTTCTCTTGGTAGAATCCCACATGATTCTTAACGGTTCTTCATTTAAAAAAATTCTTTTATCTGATTTTTCTTCAAATATATTGATGCCAAGTGCTTTATCTTCAAGGTCACTAATTCTGCCTTCCACTTGCTCAATTCTGCTCCTTTGACTTTCTATTGAGTTGTCTAATTCTGTAATTTTATTGTTCATCTTTTGAATTTCTGATTGCTCTCTATGGATTCTTGCAGCTTATTAAATTTCTCTTTATGTTCTTGAATAACCTTTTTAATTTCTTCAACTGTTTTATCTGTGTGTTCCTTCACTTGTTCTGTGTATTGCCTGATCTCCTTCCTGATGTATTGAAGAGTTCTATATATTAATCTTTTGTATTCTGCATCTAGTAATTCCAGGAAGGCACCTTCATCCAGAAGAGCCTCTGATTCTGTTTTGAGAGCTTGTTGAAGCGATCATGGTCTGTTTCTTTATGTAGTTTGATATTGACTGTTGTCTCTGAGCCATCTATAGGTTATTGTATTAGTTTAACTTTGCTTACTGTATCCTAGTTTCTTGCTTTGTTTTGATTTGCCCAAATGGGTTGCTTGAGTGAGCTAGCTAGATTATTTTCGCCTTTGGAGCTCTGAGGTCCTGTCACCAGATGGCTAGAGCTGTTATCAGGTATATGAGCTTATGAGTCCATTCACTTTTCTTGTGTGGATTCAGCTCAGGTGTCCAGGCAGCTGGTCATCAATTATGTGGTACAGTCTCTGTCATACAGTTTTAGAGGGGCAGGGGTGTTTGGTGTAGGTACCAGTATCTGGTTGCAGCAGGAGGTCACACTCTGAACAAGGCAGGGGGCTGAGAACCATTGCCCGAGTGTCTCTGAGGAAAGCACGTCCCCGTTCCCTACAGTGTACAGGTGGGTGGGTTTTGCAGACGGACCATGGGCACCTAATGCTTTTGGCTGTAATGGCTGGGAGGTACCAGTTATCCTTGGGCCCCTGGGTGGCTGAGTGACCTGAGTGGAGCCACCAGTCTCTAGGCCCCTGATGTGGGTAGGTGAAGACCCTGTTTAACAGGCTAAGTGGTGTCAAATATCGAACACTCACCTCTCCACCGCACAGTTTAAACAGTTACAGTCTGCCAGCAAGGGCCTATTCTCCTCAAATAGGCCCACACAGGTCCATGCAGGGGGAAAAGGTATTCAAAGCCCATGAACCATTTATGCCTGGACAGGAGCCGCTTCTGTCCCGAGCTCCCCCAGTTAGTGGAGCTGGAAAATTATCTTTTGCCCCTGATGTGAATTTATTCCTTCTCCAAGGCCAGGAGCATGGCTCAGCATGCTCAAATGGCCCTTCTCAGGCCCAGGGAAATCAACAGCCACTGAAGCCAGTTTGGAGGCTGGGGGAGCAGTAAAACATACAAGCACTTAGCTTTTGGCAAGAGCACCATTCTTCTCTGGTTCTAGCTGGCTGCTTCTCCCTGAGGAAATTGTGGCCGAATGGTACCATCAGGCCACCGCAGACGCTCCTGGGAATGGTGCCTGAGGGATCCCAGCAATTCAGGTCCAGCAAGTCCTCTCCACGTCTGAACTGTCTCTCTCTTCCCCTACTGCTCAGACCAGTTTTTAACTTTGCCTTTGATGGTCAGGGGTCCTACCTTGTCATAAATATAATTGTTTTACTTGATTTTTGGGGTCTTTGTTGTAAGAAGGATCGCCGGAAGCATCTGGCTATTCCGCCATCTTGGCCCTGCTGAAGAGCTCAGATTCTAGAGCTAGACTGCCTACATTTATATTCTGGCACTGGCTCTTAACTAGCAGGGTAAATTAATCTTTCTCTGCTTCAGTTTCCTTTAGCTGTAAAATGGGGATAGCAACAGTACTAACCTCATGGGGTGTTGTGAGGCATGAATGAGGTAATAAATGAAAAGAGCTTAGAACACTGCCTGACACATACATAGGAAATGCTATTTAGGGTTACACAGCAGCCGATCCGTAGGAGAAAGATATGGGCAGTCTGTTTCTGTAAAGATTTATAGTCCTGGAAAACCTATGGGGCAGTTCTACTGTGTCCTATTGGTTTGCTATTAGTCGGAATCAACTTGGTGGCAGTGGGTTTGATTTTTGGTTAGTAGGGTCATAAAGACGGCACAGGATCGGCTAACTTTTCCTTCTGTTATATGTAAGGTTGCCATGAGTCAGAGCCTTCTCCAAGGCAACCACCACCACCACCAACGGGATCACAGTGATAACAACCTCCCCGTTTGAGACCTTGGCTGTAGTGCAGCCTAAAGTACTTGATCCTATTCCTTCCCTTGCATGACTTTTCTGTCCTCCTTAACACCTCCCCTTCTGGTCTGTCTTAATTGCCACATTCTGGTCTATTTATTCATTTCTTACCATAAGCCAGGCTGTTGTATTGCCCCAAGCACTTGAAGCCAGGGTTTTGAACTGGTTCAGCCCCCTGCTGAGAATTTGACTTTCCACTCCAAGATATACTTAATCAGAATCAACATTTTAACAAGATCCTCAGGTACACAAGAATCACCTGTTTGAAGCCCTGCTTTAAGCACATTATCTCCTTTAGGTCTAACAGTAACTCCTAGAGATACACTGTAGTATCAGCCCCATGTTACAGATAAGGAAACTGAGGCAGAGAAAGTTTAGGTATCACACTCCAGGTCCCACAACATGGTTGCTTGGAGGGACTTACTGCCTCCTTCTTGACGGGCAGAGAGAAAACTCTTACTGCCCTACTGAGAGTTTTAGCCTCACACAGGTTTCATCAGCCATTTGTCTAAAGCATATGTGACAGATCACCTCACATGGGCATCAGAGACTGCACCGTTTGTGGGCAAAGAGTGACTACCAATTAGTTTCCAGAAGAATCCATCTTCCCTCCATTCGGGGTCCACTGTCTGGCTGAGGGAACCTCGGAGGAATCCAAGGAGATGGCTTTCAAGTCATCTCTCTAAGCTGTTCACGGGGCAGCTCCACCCAGGTAGCAGACATCTCAAACTCACCTGTTTGGAAATGTACTCCTCACTTGCCTCCAAAACTCCTGCCTGCAGATCTCTATTCCCTCTCCTCCTCCCCAGGTTCTAGCCAGAAACTTCCCGGCCAACCCCCACTCTTTCCATTCTCTCCCCTCAGTTTACCTGATCACTCAGCCTGGCTGACTGGGAGGAAAAGTCTCACTTACTCCTTCAACAAACATGTGCTTAACGTTCACTCTGTAGTCTACACAGAGAACACCCACATCTCTCGGGGGGCACATAGCGCCCTTCACAATATGCCTGTCTTCCTGCCTCCACTCCAAGCTCTACCCTCCATAGACACCCCAAAGGTCAACCATAAGGAAGCAAGTGTCAGGCTCTTCCTGGCCTCTGTCTATGCCATTACAACCCCCTGACTGCTTGAGAAATTGCTGTCTTCAAGACGTGCTCCCTGGGAGGTCAGTCCCATCCCTGTTGTTGCTTCTGTATCATACACAAACTTGTTCTCACATATTTCAATGTCTTACCTGAAGTTATTGACATGACTGTCTCAGCAAGCTGCAAGCTTTACCTGTATGTCAAGCATTTCCTATACACCAAGCACTGTGCTAAGGGCTGCAAATACAAAAATGAGTAAGACACGGCCTCCACCTAAGTTTACAGTTTAATGGAAAAGATCAATCCAAACAGATTATTTTAATAAAATGTAATGAGAGCCATGACAGAGGTATTTTTAGGCTGGTTCAGTAACAAAAGTTGTCATCCAATGCTTAAGAGGCAAGGAAGGAGGAGATACCAGACTTGGAGTTAACCAAGCCAAAAAAAAAAACACAAACCCGTTGCTGTTGAGTTGATTTTTGACTCACAGCGAGCCTGTAGGACAAAGCAGAACTGCCCCATAGGGTTTCCAGGGAGTGCCTGGTGGATTTGAACTGCTGACCTTTTGGTCAGCAGCTAAGCTCTTAACCACTGTGCCACCAGGGCTTCAGACAAAGAACAGGAGAGGGAAGGGCAGTCCAGCAAAAGAAAATGAGACATGAAAGTGTAATGTGTCTGTGTGGGAAGACATGAGTTCATGTTGCTGCACATTAAAGGGCAAAGTGGTGCACTGATGACAGGCACTGAGGTGGAAGAGAGCCAGGGCCCAGGTCTGCAGGGCTTTCGGGGCCAGGGTCAGGGGCCAGGACTCTGTTTTACTGGAGAATGAATGACACGGACAAACCTCGGCTCTGAGTCCATCACTGTCAGACATGACTTTCGGCGCCAGTGCCAGGAATAGCCAAGCCTTTCCTGCATATATATAGGGTTGCTAAGAGTCAGAATTAACTCAATGGCAGTGGGTTCCTGCATAAGTGGTTTCTCTTCATCTGGGTAATGTGTCCCACAGAACTGTTTGGAACTTCTCTTTGCGTTCTGGCTGCTGCTAGCAAGTTTAGATTCGGGTCCCACCTGGACCAAGATTAAGGCTTCCTGGCTCCATTTTAGGCCGCTACCCTTGTTTTTCTTCTTTTTTTCTTACTTATAGGGTCACTATGAAT
Organism: Loxodonta africana; assembly: GCF_030014295.1. Taxonomy (NCBI): domain Eukaryota; kingdom Metazoa; phylum Chordata; class Mammalia; order Proboscidea; family Elephantidae; genus Loxodonta; species Loxodonta africana. The sequence continues at coordinate 79,959,502 of NC_087353.1, forward strand.
CAGATTCGATTTGACTCAATGGGTACTGATACAGGTAGTTGCAATGATGGGATCTGAGAAGGGGAGTGGAGAGAACAAGCAACAGTCCAGATGGAGACTAACAATGGTTGGAGGTAGAGATTTGGAGTGATTGGAATACAGGGAATAACAGAAACTAAGAGAGAGGAAGAGGCAGTTCAAAGACACTGTGTGGTAAGAGAACTCGGGAGCACACTGACGTTTAACTGTTAGGTAGAGAAAGAGCCCAAGGAAACAGGGTAGGAGCAGAGAGCTAAGGGAAGAACCAAGGGAGAATAGTGTGACAACAGGCTATAGAAGACAGCACCGGCAAAGAAGCTGGCAAGTTTAACATGTGGGCTGCAAAGTGTCCAATGAAAACATGAATTAATGTCTTTCTTTAGTATTCATCTCAGTATCACTTAACAACCAGCAGGAGGCCTGGCACATAGCTGTCCCTCAGTATCTTTGAATGAACAAGTATTTATTCTCCACCTCAATCCATGAAGGATGTAACTATGTTAAATGCGAGCACTTAGTCAAAACCACTATGCAAATATAAAACGGTTCTATTGTATATATGAACCAAGCAGAGGTAGAGGAACATATTCAAGGACATGCTCAAAGTGTGGTTTGCTACTCAAACTTTGCTACTCAAAGTGTGGTTCAAGGACCAGCAGCATCAGTACCTTCTGGGAGCCCACTGGAAATGAAGACTCTCAGGGCCCTTCCCAGACTTACTCAATCAGAATCCACATTGTAACCCAGGTGATCTCTATGCACAATGAAGTTTGAGAAACAATGCTCTGAGAATAGGGACAATCACTTCGCATTTCAGCCTAATGTTGAAATCAGGAACAAAACACTTAGCAGCAACTCTACCTACTGCCCTTTTAGCCCTTAACTTCAAAGTGAAACATTAACCTTTTGATCCAACTAATAGGATAACACTCTGAATTAATCCATTACACCATCAGTGAATCTCAACACTGGCTGCACAAAGAATCACCTGAGGACTTTAAAAAATTAGATGCCCAGGCCTCACCTCTAGAGATTCTGATTGAATTGGCCTGCTTATCCTGTTTTTTTAATTCTAACATTTGGTCAAAGTTGAAACCACTGTGTTATATGAAGTCAGTGAGTTTGAAATGGGTTTCTCACCTTGACCTTGGGAGATTCTATCCTACCTTAAGGCACTAGCTCTTCATCTCATCTGCACTTCACAGTCACCTGGGAAACTTAAAAAAAAAACAAACCCATGCCAGAGATATATCCCAGAAGCCAGAATGAGAGCTGCGGGGGCGGGGGCGGGGGCGGGGGCGGGGGCGGGGGCGGGGGTGGGGGGTGAGGTGGAAATGGGGTTGAAAGCTACCCAAGAGATCTTAATGTGCAGCTAGGATTGACAATCACTGCCCTGCTGAGAGTTGTGGCCTCACACAGGTTTCATCAGATAAGCTAGATTCTACTTGTTTTCCACCCTTTCTTCCAGAAGGCCCACAAACCGGGCAAAAGATGCCACAGGGAAAATTTCAGACAGAAATCCGGGAAGAGAACCACTCTGGAGAAGGCTGTAGGCCAGTGTGGCCCCTGTTACTCGCCGTCCCCTAGAAAGCTATCACGGTGTTTATGATTATTACTAGAAATAACAGTCATCAGTATTTTGAGAGCTTACCAAGCACCGCAGTAGGTGCTGGATCTGATCTCACTAACTCTCACCGCACTTCCATAAGACAGAGACCAGTATCTCGATTCCATGGATCAGACTGAGGCTTCCAGACATGAGGAGACTTTTGCAAAGTTTCAGTAAATGGCAGCCACCTTTCGAGGGTCTGACTCGGGAGTCTGTGCTCTTGCTCATAACCGGGCCTTGGGGGCCAGGGTCAGGGGGCCTAGGTGACCCCACCTCCCCGCTTAGATCAACCAAGTCCCGTTATGTCAGTGAGGTCGGGGAGCGAGCCAGATGCCCTCGGGGTCACCCCACCTGCAACTGGCGCAGTCCCGCTGCCCGCCCTAGGTCTCCTCGGCCTTCCCGTGCAGACCTTGCTAGCCCCGACTCGCCGCCCCAAGGCCCGACTCCCTCCCCTTTCAGCCGGGCCCCCGCTCCCCATCCCGGAGCGTGCCCGATCCCTGACCCCTGCCGGGCCCCAGCAAAGTCACCGGGAGTCACCTGCGCGAGAATCGAGATTGGCTCCGGAGCCCGGGGTCTCGTCCGGATCCCCGCGGGACACAGGGCGGTGCTGAGTGGCCGGGCTGCGGCCAGCGTGGTGGACCGGGGCAGCGACGCGAAGGCCGCGGGTAGGCGGCGGACACAGGCACAAAGGACACGAGCCGCCATGGCTACGCTAACCCAGGATGCAGTGCGCCGCAATCTCAGGGCAAAGCTTCCGTGCCCGCCCCGCGCAGGCTACGCACAGAGCGGCGCTGTCGGGCGCCGTCGGCTCTGGCGGCCCCTGGCGGCCCCAGCTGGCACTGCGTCTTCCGGGTTGCGCTACAGGGCCGTCCAGGTTCGGAAGCGAGTTACTTGCTGTAACTAAGACTGCGCAGCTATTGTCTTTCCATAAACAGTGATAAAAAGCACAAGAACTTATTGCTTATTCTCTGAAAGTTCTGAAATACATTTATTTAAGTTTCGATGCCACGATTCTTACTTAAACCCGTTGTGGAGTCGGTTCCGACTCATAGCGACCCTGTAAGACGAAATAGAACTGCCCTATAGGGTTTCCAAGGAGCGCCTGGTGGGTCTACGCCACCAAGGCTTCCAATTCTTACACAAGTATTAAAATTTAATAGGTAAAAAACTCAGTGCAAAATACAAAAACCAAAAGTACAAAATAAGAATGCGAAAATAAAGAATGTGAAAAACAAGAATCGATTTAAATATGTACCTAATACTAATACATATGGGAATGATGATAAAAAACAATGTGCATGTTTTAAAACTTGACAAAGTATAAATAATAAAACTAACAAAAATGCGGAAATGGAGGGAGGTTAAACCTGCCAAACTGTTTGCATTAGCCACCAGGCTTTTCCTGCATCCTGACTTTGTTAGGAAATCCTTGTGGTGTAGTGGTTAAAAGCTATGTCTGCTAACCAAACGGCTGGCAGTTTGAATCCACCAGGCATTCCCTGGAAACCCAATGGGGTAGGTAGTTCTACTTTGTCCTATAGGGTCACTATGAGTTGGAATTGACTTGATGGCAATGGGTTTTGACTTTGTTTCTACCACTTCTCTGTTGATTAGCAATTGGAAGAGAAACTGTATCACTTCCTTGGAATGACCAACCTCTATTTTGAAAGGTAGCCTTCCATTTCTGCAGAAACTGGCACCAAATCTCTGGTTGGTATGAGTGGGATCAGGGCCTATAAGATCTGCTTAGGTGATACACCATCCTCTTCTTTCTCCTCCTTGGTCACACTGGAGAGATGGAGACAGTGCTGTGGTGCTGACTGTAACACCAGCAGAAGAGGGAGCAATCAGAAGACCACGATAGCCTACTGAGCCCACTCTTGGGATCATCTCTCCCCATGGCCTTTCTAGTATTTCTGAGTTACATTTAATCCTTTCAGTGAAAAATAATAAATAACCTCTTATTTAAATGTTATATTGGTTGAGACATCTACTTTTACCTTCAGCAAACACATTAGGAGAAAATGTTGGCCTACATGGTCTGTTGGGTAAAAGGTCCAATATTAAGATCAAGTCCTTAACAATTGAGGAAGATTCAAGAAAGGTCACTGGTGCTTTTCATTTTTGCCTCTCTGCACCATAAAAGGATGTACAGTGAAACCTGTGAGAGCCGAAACTCAACAGGTCTGCGTTTTTCCAGGTCTTGCAAGTTTTCTGCCTTTGACAGGGTGTGGTCTTACCACTTTTCTATTGCTCGTTTTAGTAGAAAATATTTGTATTTTCCTTCTCTGACAGGTTTCCACCTTACACAGTTTCTACCCTTCACAGGTTTTACTGTATGAACATAAACTATTGTCAGTTTCTTGTACACATCATCCCACCGACCCATCAGTTATCCCTCCCTCCCAGCCCACCTGCACCTTTATATCACCCCCTCCTTGGGCTACCAGGTATCTCTACTCTCCCACATCTTCAACATCTCTCTTTCTTCTGGCTCTTTTCTCTGAGCCTATAAAGATGCCAAAGTTTCTCACAGTCTAAAAACAATGTCAGAGGCTCCCTCCGTTGACCCTTCATATGAGCCCCACAGGGTCATCTCCCCGCCTCCACAAATCCATTCTTCACACTGCAGCCAGAGTGGGACCTCTTCGCTTCACTACTCAAACCCTTCCAGGGGTTCTTTTCACCTGCAAAATCCAGATTTGTTAACGTGTCACAAGCCCCCAGACTACCTCTCTAGCTTCCTGACTCCACTCTGCACAGCATAATTAGGTTTTCACATTATTGAAATGTCAATGATTCTTTACTCTTCATGTCCCATCTACTGATGAGTCCATCAAAGGAATTCTTTATTTTTGTCAGTGTTTTTCGATTCTAGCATTTACTTTTCTTTCTTACCCGACTTTCCATCTCTCTGCTTACATTACCCATCTGTTCTTGCAAGTTGTCTACTTTTTTTGTTAGAGCGCTTAGCATATTATTTATAATTATTCAAAATGCACGGTCTGATAATTCCAAAATCTCTGCCATATCTGAGTCTGGTTCTGATGCTCGCTTTATCTCTTCACACTGCATTTTCTAACTTTCAGTATGCCTTGTAATTTAAAAGTAAATGGATGGAGAAAGATATACAAATGCTAACACTCATCAAAAGAAAACCTAGAGTAACTATGCTAATTTCAGAAAAAGCACATCTCAGAGCAAGGAAAATTATGAGATAAAGAGGGGCATTACATAACGTTAAGGAGTCAATTCTCCACAAAGATATAATAATAATTAATGTGTTTGCACTTAACAACAGAGAGACAAAACATGTGAGGCAAAAAAACTGATAGAATTGCAAAACCAAAAAAAAAAAAAACAAACCCACTGCCGTGGAGTCGATTCCAACTCATAGTGACCCTATAGGACAGAGTAGAACTGCCCCATACAGTTTCCAAGGAGTGCCTGGCGGATTCGAACTGCCGATCTTTTGGATAGCAGCCGTAGCACTTAACCACTACGCCACCAGACGGAATTGCAAGAACAGACAAATCCACTATTAGAGTCGGAGACTTCGAGGCCCCTCCATCAGAAACTGACAGATCCAGCAGGTGGAAAATTAGTAAGGATACAGATGAACTGAGCAGCACCATCAATCAATTGGATCTAAGTGACATTTACAGAACACTTCATCCAACAGCAACAGAATACATAATCTTTTCAAGTTCACATGGAATATTCACTGAGGAAGACCAAATCCTAGGCTATAAAATATACCTTAACAAATTTAAAACAGTAGAAAGCATACAAAGAACGCTCTCAGATCTCAATGGAATTAAACTAGAAATCACAGCTAGAAAATCTCAAAATATTTGGAGATTAAACAACATGCTTCGAAATAATACATGGGTCAAAGAAGCAGTCTAGCTACTTCTTAAAACGTATTTTGAATTAAATGAAAATGAAAATACAACTCATCAAAATTGTGGGACGCAGCAAAAGCAATGTTTAAGAGGAAATTGAGAGCATTGAATGCATATAACAGAAAATCTAAAACCAATAATCTAAGCTTCCACCTTACCCAACTGTAGGAAACTAGAAAAAGAAGAGCAAATTAAATAAAAAGTATGCAGAAGAAAAATAATTAGAGCAGAAATCAACATAATTGAAAACAAAATTAAGAAAGAAAATCAACAAAACAAAAGGCTGGTTCTTTAGAAAGATCAATAAAATTGATAAATTCCTAGCCAGGCTAACCAAGACAAAAAAAGAGACCGAACACACAAATACTAATATCAGAAATGAAAGAATATTAGTACTGAATCCATGGACATTGAAAGGGCAATAAAGGAAAATTATGAACAAGTCTATGCCCACAAATTTAATAACTTACATAAAACGGGCCAATTCCTTGAAAGATACAATCTACCAAAATTCACGCAAGGAGAAGTAGATCATCTGAAGGTGCCTATATACATTACAGAAATTGAATCAACACTTAAAAACCCTCCAAAACAGAAAGCGCCAGACCCAGATACCTTCACTGGTGAATTCTACCAAACATTTAAGAAGAAATGATATCAATTCTTTACAATCCCTTCCATACAATAGAAGCAGAGGGAACATGTCCTAATTTATTTTATAAAGCTAGCATTACCCTAATTACCAAACCCAGACAAAGACACTACAAAAAGGAAACTACAGACCAATATTTCTCATGAACATAGATGCAAAAATCCTCAACAAAACGTTAGCACATTTAATTCAACCATGTATAAAAGAAATTATATGTCACGACTAAGTGCTTTCCTATATGCCTGCAATGAACAAGTGGAATTTGAAAGGAAAAATACACAATTTACATTAGCACCAAAAAAAAAAAAAAGGAAAGAAATAGGTATAAATATAATAAAAAATATATAAAAGCTATACAAGGAAAACTATAAAACTCTGATGAAAGAAATCAAACAAGATCTAAAGAGATGGAGAGATATTTTACGTTCATGGTTCATGGGAAGGAAGACTCAATTAAGATATCAATGCTTCCCAACCTGATGCACAGATTCAACACAAAACCCACTGCCGACAGGTCGATTTCAACTCACAGCGACCCTACAGAACACAAAACTATTCAACATATTCCCAGTCAAAATCCCCATAAGGTATTTTGGAAATACTGACAAACTGATTCTAAAGTTTTATATGAACAGGCAAAGACTCAGAATAGTCAACTCAATGCCAGAGAAGAGCAACACGGAGAGCATAGTGCCGGACATCAAGACTTATTACAAAGCTACAGTGATCAAGACAGTGTGGTATTGGCAAAAGAACAAATAGATCAATGGAACAGAATAAAGAGACCAGAAATAGACCCACACAAACAGAGTCAACTAATCTTTGACAAAGGAGGAAAGGCAATCCACTGGAGAAAGCACAGTCTTTTCAACAAATTGTGCTAGAACAATTGGACATTCACATGCAAAAAAACTGAATCTAGATACAGACCTTATGCCTTTCACAAAAAATTAACTCAAAATAGATGACAGACCTAAAAGTTTACCCCAAACCGTAAAACTTCTAGAAGGTAACATGGGAGAAAAATCTAGGTGATCTTGGGTTTGGTGATGACTTTTTACATACAACATCAAGAGCACAACACATGAAAGAAAAAATTGATAGATTGGGCTTCATTAAAATTAAAAAACTTCTGCTATGCAACACTGTTAAGAGAATGAAAAGACAAGTCACACACAGACTGGGAGAAAATGTGTGCAAAACGTATCTGACAAAGGTATCCAAAATATACAAAGAACTCTTAAAACTTAACAGTAAGAAACCAAACAACCTAATTTAAAAAACAGGCAAAAGATCTAAGCAGATACCTGACCAAAGAACATAGACACATGGCAAATAAACATATGAAAAGATACTCGACATCATACGTCATTAGGAAACTGCAAATTAAAACAACAATGAAGTAACCACTACGCACCTATTAGAATGGCTAATATTCAAAACACCCACGCCAAATCCTGGTGCCGGTAACAGGAACTCTCATTCATTGCTGATGGGAATGCAAAATGGTACACCTACTTTGGAAGACAGTTTGGCAGTTTCTTAAAAAGCTAAACAGTCTCACCACGATCCAGCAGTTACACTCCTAGTTATTTACCAAATGAGTTCAAAACTTAGCAAAAATCTGTATAAGATGTTTATAGCAGCTTTATTCGTAACTGCCCAAAACTGGAAGCAACCAAGATGTCCTTCAAGGGGTAAATGGATAAGCAAACTGTGGTACATCCATACAACAGAGTATTACTCAGCGATAAAAAGAAGTGAGCTATCAAGTCATGAAAGGACATGAAAGAAATGTAAGGGCACATTGTTCAGTGAAAGAAGCCAGTCTGAAAAGGGTACATACCTGTATGCTTCCAACTATATGACATTTTGGAGAAGGTAAAACTATAAAAATAGAGACAGTAAAAAGATCAGTAGTTTCCAGGGGTCTGGGCAGAGGGGAACAAATGAATAGGCAGAGCATCGGGCGTTTTTAGGGCATGTTCCGTATGATACTGCAATGGTGGATACATGACGTTACACATTTGTCAAAACCCACGGAACTGCACAACACAAAGGCTGAACCTTAATGCAAACTATGGACTTTAGTGAATAATAACGTATCAATACTGCCTCATCAATTGTAACAAATATACCACATTTTTGCAAGATGTCAGTAACAGAGGAAACTGTGTGTGGTGGGGGGCAGGTGTACAAGGGAACTCTGCATTTTCTGTGACCCTAAAATGCTCTAAAAAAGTCTATTAAAAAAATGCCAAGCAGAATGTACAAAGTAAGTATTTATTAACACTTGAAGCTTAAGACTACTGTATGTACACCTTTAAGAACAAATGTGGGGAATTATAAAAAATAGCCTAAAACCCCTTCCTCCAAAGTATAAATGATCATTCAAAATCAGTAGTACCACCACCACTAGGAAAAAAAGAAAGTCTGAATGAATAAGACTAATTACTTTAAACATCTCTCAGATATTCTCCTTTAAACTTACAATTTCAGAAAGGTATTGAAGAGGCCAAATATATCCAGGAAACTGTTCCTTCTTGTTCAAACTTATTAGTAGCGGTATACAAATATATTTCCATCTTTCTGTCCAGCCAGCAGATGAGAATCAGTATCTGACCACTTAACAAAAGACCAATTTTGGTCAGAGATAGGTGGAAGGAGGGCGGTGCAGTGGCCCAGAAGTAAGTCCCAAATGGCAATTGTTCCAGAAGTCAATACTGCTGCTGCAAAATTACCTTTCACGTCACCTTCCAGGAACCTAATATCAAGCAGAGAAGAGACCATTAAAATCACATATTAAAAGAAACACATTTCTATTTAAAATGGGGCAAAACCATATTCCTATCAAAGCTACAGTGAAAACAAAAATACCTGTAAATATGAATGCCTTGCTAGAAGGCTGTGGGCTAGTCTGATACAGCTTTGGACATAATCTGATTCTACCCAGTTCCTCCTTATCTCTTTGTATCTCTACTGTTCTTGCTCTAGTTCACACGGTCTTTCCCTCTAGTCTTCAAACTAGTCAAGCTCACTCTCGCCTCAGTGTCTTTGCTTTTGCTACTCTCTGTCGCTGGCAGACTCTATCCCTATATCCTTGCGTGGCTGTGTTCCTGTCATCATTCAGGCCATTCACCTCCTTAGAAAGGTCACACTTAATGACCTATCTAAAGCAGCACACACACTGGGCCCCTCTCAATAACATTACCTGTTTTTATCTTCACAGATATGTGAGATTACCTTATTTACATATTTTCACTATATGAAATTATCCTATTTATATTTATGGTGAGCGTCCACCTACCCCACAAAAATCTAAGCATCATGGAAACAGTAGTCTGGTCATCTTTTAAAGACAGGGACTCTGCACTCAGCTACCTGGGTCTGTATTCTAACTCTACAACTTAAGAGCTATGCCACCCTGGGCAAGTTATTTGACTTCACCAGTAAAACAGGGATGATGATAAGAGCACGGACTTTATAAGGCTGTTGTGAGGTTTGATGAAATGGTTCCTATAAAGAGCTTAGCACAGCACCTGGCGGATGGGATGTGCTCAATTAAAATCAGCTATTATTCCTCACTGCTGAATCATTAGTGCCTTACAGAAGTCAGTCCTCAATGAATACTCTGAGTGAACTGAACGATATTTTTTATCCCTGGCTCCCACCCAACTATGTATAGCTAACTCTTAACTCATTGTCTGAAATTCCACAGAAGTTTCCTTGACAATCTCCCTGCAATGCTCCACTGCCAATTAAGGCGCCCCTCCATCTTTTGTGCTCCCCAACAATGCAAACGTCACTCATGGCACTTTCTACACTGAACAGCAGTCACTAGTTTTCTAACTTTCATGAGATAGAAACAGTAGTGCTTCCTACAGGTTTGGCATCAAGTAGGCTTTCAAGGTTGGCTGAACAAATGGATTCGACAAGAGACAAATGAAATCTTTATCCTCAATGTCTAGGTCAATGACTATGGTTCTCCCTCCATATTCACAAAAGCAAATTCTAAGCATAAGCATATATTGCAGATGACAGTTTTGAGGCTCTCATTAAACTACGAACATCTGAAGAAATCCCACAGCTGGCCAAGCGCACAGGGAGAGGGAGTGCCTTTTAGAACATGCACTGGTCAAGCAAGCTTTGTAGAAGACCCAAAGAAATATGCACTGTAACTATCCAGGTTCTTTATCCTTATGAGTTACTAAAGCTAAAACGTCATGATTTTGATTTATTAGGTCTACTCTCAACCCTTGCTGCTAATTTAAAAGTTAATAAAGGCAGTCTTCAGGAATTACATGTTCAGACATTTCTGGGTTGGCCTAACAATGTCAACACTACTTGAAAGCTCTATACAGCTTAGAAAACACTTGGGATACCAATAACTGTGTTATTGATAAATATATATATCTTATCATCAGTCAAAAAATGAGTAGATAAATATCTACCAATAGATAAATATCAATTGCTAAGATGGTAGAGGCTCAGGTTGATCTCAAGTCAGATTTCAAAGTAAAGATTTCATCCTAAAGTACCTTTAAAACTTTCTTCATTTAAGTTTTATGGAAAGAACACAGACTTCTGAATCGTAGAGGCCCTATAGGACAGAGTAGAACTGCCTCATAGGGTTTCTTAGGAGTGGGCTGGTGGATTCGAACTGCTGGCCTTGTGGTTAATAGCTGAGCCCTTAACCACCATGCCACCAGGTCTCCATAAAGTTTTGTAAAAAACTCCTTAAAAGTTTTGTAGGGAACATTAATTAATCTGTATTTAAAATGTCTCCCTTATGGAAAAAAATGAGGGTGAATAAACAAAAAAATGCCTATTTAATCCCATACTGGTAGGGATCAAGATGTAAGGAATATGGAGTCTGACTCTCAAATCTACTGAATTCATTTTACTGAGATTAACATTTCTTACTGTGATCTGTGGCATTTCATGTTTTCCATTCATCTAAGTGACACGAAATTACCTGCTTTTTGCATTTGCTCTAGTGCCTTTCAAACAGTTACCCTCATTGAACGGCAGCCACACACACTTGCCTGCCAGCCTGCCCTTGTGGAAGACAGTAGAGCATCACATTCACACTCAGGGTCGTCTTGGGGTTAATCACAATCAGCTGAAACACAGGGCTTCCATTCTCTTTGGCACAAGGATGGCTCAGAACAACAAATAGGAGCCCCTAATTTAGGAGGAAAAATGAATAACCAAATAAACCATCAAGAGTATGCTGGGAAAGAGAAAGGACTGGCAAAGATAAAACCAAAGAATTGCCAGAATCACTGACAGGCTCTAAAGAGCCCAGGATTTAATCCTGTTGAAATTATCACCGAGCTGGAATTCTGGGTTCTCTACTACAGGGTTCCAATGTTTTCCAGTCAATCTTGTAAGACATAAATCTAGGTTAGACATGTACACCACATCTCATGCCATCCATTTGCTGAAATGTTGGTGTAGGGAAAGAGAACGTGTCATCATGTGGAAGGAGTTCCTCAAATTACAGATGTTTATTTATAAATTGGTCTTTTAAAATTCAGAACACATTTACCCATAAAAACAATCTTATAAGTGGTGACTGAATTCTTAGGCCAGTTCACAACAGTCTATTTAAGACCCAGACACCACTACTCTCAACTAAGACTAAGAGTAGCAGAAAAAGATACCATCATCCATGGCTGTTTCTCTCAGCTTTAAAATTACATTTCCTTATAAAAATATTAATGTGTGTGGAAATTATGCATGTATCAAAAGGAGAAAAAAAAAAAAAACTCGTTGCTGTTGGGTCAATTCTGACTTATAGCGACCCTACAGGTCAAAGAACTGCCCCGTAGGGTTTCCAAGGTTGGCTGGTGGATTTGAACTGCTGACCTTCTGGTTAGCAGCTGAGCTCTTAACCACTGTGCCACCAGTGCTCCTGTGTGTATACACACCTCTCAAATTGTTAAAAGTAGTTATCTTTGGGAGTGGGATTGGGAAAATTATAGTGGCTGTTGAGTCAATTCCGACTTACGGCGACTCCACATGAGTAAGAATAGAACTGTGCTCCGTAGGGTTTTCAATGGGTGATTTTTCAGAAGTAGATCACCAGGCCTCTCTTCAGAGGTGCCTCTGGGTGGACTCAGACCTCCAGCCTTTCAGTTAGCAGCTGAGCACTTTAACCGTTTGCACTACCCACATACTCCATTATAGGGCTACCTTAGGATTAATACCATTCATTTTTTTACATTACACATTTCTAGAATGATTGAATTTTCATAATGAGAATGAATTACTTTTGCAACTGGAAAACAATTAGGAATTTAAAAATGTTAAAGGCCATATCCTAAACTACCCATTGCCATCGAGTCGATTCCGACTCATAGTGACCCTATAGGACAGAGTAGAACTGCCCCATAGAGTTTTGAAGGAGTGCCTGGTGGATTCGAGCTGCCGACCTCTTGGTTAGCAGCCATAGCACTTAACCACTACGCCACCAGGGTTTCCAATTCTAAACTAGGGGCTGGCAAACTATGGCCCACGGGCCAAATATGGCCCAGTATCTGTTTTTGTATGGACCACTAGACAAGAATGGTTTTTGCATTTTTAAATTGGTTGGAAAAAAGCAAAATAAGAATATTTTGTGGCATTTGAAAATTATATGAAATTCAAATTTCAGCATCCATAAAGTATTACTGGAACGTAGCCATGGCCATTTGCTTACATATATATCATCTATGGCTATTTTTGTGCTGCAGTGGCAGGACTGGGTAGTCGCAACAGTGACTGTATGGCCTGCAAAACCAAAAATATTATCTGGCCCTTTACTGATCTCTGAACTACACTAAACACCAAAACCCAGTGCCGTGGAGTCGATTCCAACTCCTAGTGAAACTACACTATTAACTATTATTTCTGGAGACTGGCTTCATGAGGGACTTCTGCTTACTATCTTAATACATTTCTGCATCATTTAAAATTTTTAATTCCAAATAGGTATTATGTTGTAATTAAAAATATATAAAGCTACGTAAATGTATAATAGGTAAATTTAATAATTCCAGAGATGAGTTTAATCCCCTTATTTTACGGATGAAAGAAGTTAGGTTCCAGATTATGTGACCTGTCTAAGAGCATGCAACTTTGGAGTCCAACTCCATATATCCTGCTAAACTAGGGAAAGAGGCATTCTTCGCATTCATAGCCTCCAGGTGCTGATACTCCCAAGGCTGCCACTGACACAGGTGCTAAGCCTGATGCTAGTGCCTCTGTTCCTGGTTTCAATGGCCAATACTCAAGCAGTTATTCCTGACTCCTGAACAACTACCTTCGATTTGTTCAGATGTCAAAACTAGACTGTATACCAAGTCTTTTAACACAATGGCTAGGAAACTGTTTTCGTTTCTATACGGGAACACTAAAACCTAAGAGAAAAACATCATGACCATTTAATCATTTTCCCTAAGGATATTCATTCACATCATAAATCATTTACGGCAATGTGGTTAGAAGTCAAACCTGATAATGGGCATATTACCTCTCAGCACAAATTGACAGTTAGAAATAAATGCCCTTAAAAAAAAAAAAAATGCCCTTAAGTCCTATAAAACCAAACCAAACCCGTTGCTGTCGAGCCGATTCCAACTCATAGCAACCCTATGGGACAGAGTAGAACTGCCCCATAGGGTTTCCAAGGAGCACCTGGTAGATTCGAACTGCCAACCTTTTGGTTAGCAGCCGAACTCTTAACCACTCTTAACCATAACGCCACCACGGTTTCCTTAAGTCCTTAAGTTTTGGTTTTAAGTCGTACAGACAGAAAATTTACTAATCACATTATACCAACAATTATTTTCATGCATCAGTTTCATGAAAGAACAAACACTTGCTATTCAAACATGAAAAATGTAGGCAATAGGGATGGTCAGCTAATTGTTGTTGTTGCAGGTGCCGTCAAGTTGGCTCCAACTCACGCAACCTTACGTATAACAACAAAACTTTGCCTGGTCCTGTACCATCTTCATGTTTGTTGGTACATTAGAGTCCACCGTTTTGGCTACTGTGTCAATTCCATCTCATCAAGGGTTTCCCTTGTTTTCTTGACCTTCTCCTCTACCAACCATGATGTTCTTTTCTTTTATGATTTCTTTTCTAGTAGTTAATTACTACTTACTAAGTTATGTCTCTCACTCAGAGTGGTCCCAGCGGTCCTCCTCCACTTACCATTTCAGAATAGGCTTTGTGACAGACTGAGGCCTGGCAGGAATCACCCATGTGCATCTTTTTCAGAAGCTGACCAGTTTTTAAATTCCTAGATACCAAAAATAAATAAGCTGATAACATTATTCCAGCAAACTGATTTCCACACAATAATCTTGTATTTATCACAGCATCCTTTAAGGAGTGATGAAGGGAAAAACTAAGGACACAGTATCTTAGTTTTGTTTAGTCACTGATCTGGTTAAACATAGAATTTGCCAATAGTTTAGTTTGGTAATTTAGTCTTAGATTAAATCTGTCATGCCAGGGATAAATCTCTCCAAATTTGATGTTTTCCTTTACCCTGTTTTACTTGATATTGAAACAAGGCACATGGTATGATTTTGTGACACTTATTATGCCTGTTTTAATTAAAAGACAAAGACCAGGAAACCAAATTCGGTTCGGTGAGAGACTAAACCTAAAATACTTATACTTGTGTCTCTATGTTTATACAAGCACTAGACCAAAATACTGGAGAGAAGGGAACAATGAGATGGGGAAAAAATGGAAAAAGACAGAAGAGAACAGGGTAAATATAAAGAAGAACAGAGTACTGGAAACAGAACGAAACAGAATGCAATTAAAGAGAACACTGACACATGAAAAATGTCACTAATGTCACTGAAAAAAATCTTTGCAGAAATTGTCAAATGGGAACCTAATTTGCTGTGTAAACTTTCTCTGAAAATAAAATGAAGAAATAAAAAAGGGGAGAAGAAAACAAGAAAGTTTATGGGACCCACTCTTTAGCTTTATCAAGGATTTGTGACATTGGCAACTGATTTATCATGTCACTCTACTGATATAAAAACTTTCAGTGGCTCCACATTCACCACAGATAAAGTCCAAGTTCTTTTTCACGGTATTTATAACTTTAATGAATCTAGTGCTGTCAATATTTCGACACTATTACTCACTGCTCTCTTACCTAAAATCTTCTAACTACCCGTAGAACATATGTATATTCCTGGTTCCTAGAGACCCTACAGGACAGAACAGAACTGCCCCATAGAGTTTCCAAGGCTGTAAATCTTTACGGAAGCTGACTGCCACAACTTTCTCCCGCGGAGCAGGGTGGGTTCAAACCACCCACCTTTCGGTTAGTAGTTTACCACTTGACCAGTGCGCCACCAGGGCTCCCTCTTGTTCAAGCTACCCCCTCCCAAATACACTGCCTATTATTTAAGGCCTAGATTATGCCCTACTTTCCTCCCAGTTGTATGAGCTCAATTACTATTCTCTCTCCTCCCTGTCTACACCAGTCCACAGTCATCTCCTCTCCTGATTCCCTACAGTCTGGTCCACATGTCTTATTTGTGCAATCAATACTTACAGAATTTTCTATGGGCCAGGTACTATGTATAAAAAACTGAAAAAGAAAAATTAAATTCTCATGTGTATACGCAAGGTTTTCCTGACATCAGTGTTAAAAATAATATCTTAATCTAATGGAATAACACAATATTTGACGGCTCTATGATTTGATAAACAATTTGCAAAATTGGGGCAACGTTCTCCTCTTGCACAAGGGAGATTTCACAGAGATTTAAAGAGTGTTTGCTTAATGAATACAAGTTTCCATGGTGACGAAGTACTTAATGGTTCCTGAGTTAGCATTAGGAAGTAACTCCTGAAAATTTGGTCCTTTACTGAATACTCTTGAAATTAAAATTAAGGAAGCATACAGTCTTTTTCATTAAACCACAAGGTAATTGAATGCTCTCTTTGAGCTAGGGAAAAAACAAACAAACAAACAAGCAAGTTTAACTATGCTGCAAAGTTAATTAGCAATTCTGGGTGAAAAAAACAGGTCAGCGAAGCTACAGGCAGGATCAGCTTTGGGTTAGGTATTTTTAGGCTCGTGGGTAAAAAAAACCTCTTGAAATCAAAGTAAAATGTTTATTTTCAATTAATTTTAATTAATTTTTGTCACATCAGGAGTACCAGATACTAAAAAAAAAGACTAGAGTAGGTTTATTCCCTACAGAGGTAAGTATATGCTCTGTATTTAGTAATTGCTCCTTCCTCAAATTCCATGGGAGTCTGACCAAACCTCCATCACTTTGATTTTGTCCTAGAATTATGAAGGAGTCTTTGATTTACCTATGAGATTCTAGGGGCCTTGGGGCAAGGATTCATATCTGATTCATCTTGAGCCTCTCACAGAGACTGGTACATAAATAGATGATTGAAAGATGGGTGCTCAGTTAATGTATCTTGACCAAGAGGAAATACTTAGACCTTTCCGTAACAGTTTCAAAGAAGACCACTTGAACTTTGATTATAACATGAATGGCTTTAGAGACCTAACAAGTCAGGAGTTAAATAGGAAAGCTAAAGACTATATGCAAATAAAAAATTATGTAGATCCCAAAAGGTAAGTAATAACTTTTGATATATTGTATAATCAATCCATCTTTTAGTACCCTATGCGAGGAGCTGAGGCAGGCACTAAGAATAAATATAAGACATGGCACCTATCTTCAATGATCAGAAAGGATAAATAATACAAAGTAGTATAAACTAAGTTAAAAATAAGGTCAATATGAATTCGGAGTGAGAACGTCAATGAAGGCTGAGGTAATGCCACAGAGAAGAACTTAAGGCAATTGTGGAGCTAAAAATACCCCTTAAAGGAAGGTGAGAAGCCAAGTATAGAGATCCCTCCCCAACTTTAAATTCCTTTGTCATCCATTATATGTGAAACACCAAGGGACTACATTTAAGAAAAGGGGAGGGATGGGAGGAAAAAAGGGAGCTAAAGAGGATGGCATAGCAGGAGAGGAAGTCTTGTGACAGAGGCTGGAGAAGTAGAAGCTGAGGAAAGGCAAGCACGGGCCCCATGACTGTCTTTCTCTGATTTTAAGGGCAGTGGCAGAGCTGGGCCAAAACTATCTGTGAAGTTCTTATAGAGTCCGAAGAGAAGCACAGGGTAAGAATAGCACTGCCTGTTTTAGGAACAAGTGGTCTACTTTGTTTGGAGCACTATAGAATGTAAGATAAGGATGGAAAAGACAGGTGAGTGGGAAATTGTAGAGGACCCTAAGGGATAGGCTAACAATCTGGACATAGGTTGAATACAAAGAAGAACCACTGAAGGTTTTTTGTGGGGGAAGTTGGAAGGAAGAGTGTTTTACAAAGTAATAGTATAGAATTAACCTTGTAAGTGCTTATGACTGAGTATAGTTCTCCCCTGTATTCATGAGAAGGAGGTAGCTGAGGACTCCTCAGCTTTGGTATCCCATCACAAATTTGTTAATTTGGCTCCTATAAGCATACTTCTTTTTTTTTAAATATCTAGCAAATCTGGATTGTATCCTAGACATTATAATGATACGTGGCATAAACTCTGGATTCTGTAATGCTCCTCTGAAGATTATTGATTTTTTTGTTGCTGTCCTACTAAGCAGTTAACTTGGCTGAATTTAAACTCTAAATGCTGAAATCACATTTCAGTTCTTTTAGTCTTAGCGGGGCTGCTTGAAGACTGCCCCGTAAATACACGAAAGCCTGCCAGGTGTTTACACAAAGATTATATACCCAGAATTAGAGCTTGTTCTCTCTGGCTCTTCCCTTTTTGGGATTTTTTCCTTCCTTCCTTTCTAGCTACTGGGATTACTCTAAACTCTGTCCTTTATTTCTTTAAGCCAGCAAGACAGAAGGTTTTCTACAGGGTTTTAGTCACCCAGTATCCAGAGCAGGTGTTGCCCTCCAGCCATAAAAACTGGAAACTCGCCCAGCACCATTCCCTTCTTCAGAGTGCTGGATCTCCTCTAGTATCTTTCCACTTTTGTTTGCTCTTCAGTGCCTTCAGATAGTTGTTTTTTTTAATATTTTGTCCAGAGTTTATAGACACTTCAGGTAGGCGAGTTGGTCCTATAGAAGCTACTCAGCCATTAACCAGAGGCAAAAACAACTGAAAATTTTGACAATAATAATAAAATTCCATTTGTTTTAAAGTATTCTACTCAGACTGACCCCTTCCACAATGTTGGAATTAATATGATGTTCTGGTTGAGACAGGTATATAGGATCGGACAGTTAAAACACAAAACCCAATCGTGTTTATACATCTCTTATCTAATCTTCACAATAACTCTGTGAAGTTACAGGTAAATGCTCATATTACAGATGAGAGAACTGAGGACCCAAAGGGAAAACTTACCAAATAACAACGTTGTTCATTATGGTGGTACCAAGCAGAGCTTCTTGCATTCCTTGGACCTCTGCAAAAGTCAGTATGGTCTCTTCAGGGGGCATCAAAAACTGTTTTTCTTTGCTTCTGCATTTTAAAAAGCATTAAAAATCAGTGCTTTGCACCAAAACAATTTCTAAGCAGTTCTTCTATACATTCTTGAACTATGCATGATGAAAACTAGCCTTATTCTGGAAAAAAAAAATGTAAACCAGAAAGTATGCATATTCTATTTTTTTTTCACTTTGAACATATATTATTGCATATTATCTACTTAGACATGTTGCAAGTACCTCAAATTCATCATATCCAAAATCAAACTCATAAGTTTTATCTTCAAACCTTGTGTTTCTTTCTATATTCCTTATCTCAACAAAGTGTACCATCTAACCAAGCAAGCAATACAAAAACCTGGACAATATCCTTGTCTCTTCTGTTTGTCTTCAGTCAATCACTAAGTCTAATGATTTTAGATTCTGTCCATCTCCAGTAACACTTTCCTAATTTAAGCAAACAATTATTTGTCTTTTCCCTAGATTACTGCAACAGGTCATGAATGAAAAGACAAGCAAGATCTCTGCTGTCCCTTATCAGAAAAAACAGATAGGACTAGAGGACCACAACTACCACAGCCTCCACCACACTGAGTCCAGTACAACCAGATGGTGCCCGGCTACCACCGACTGCTCTGACAGGGATCACAATAGAGGGTCCCAGACAGAGCTGTAGAAGACGGGAGAACAAAATTCTAACTCCCAAAAAAAGAGCAGACTTACTGGCCTGACAGAGGCTGGAGAAACCCCGAGAGTATGGCCCCCAGACACCCTTTCAGCTCACTAATAAAGTCATTCCTGAGGTTCACCCTTCAGCCAAAGATTAGACAGGCCCATAAACCAAAACGAGACTAAAGGGGCACACTAGTCCAGCAGCAAGGACTAGAAGGCAGGAGGGGGCAGTAAAGCTGGTAAGAGGGAACCCAAGGTCAAGAAGAGAAACTGCCGACAAGTCGTGTCACAAAACAATATGCATACTAATTGTTTAACAAGAAGCTAGTTTGTTCTGTAAGCATTTATCTAAAGTACAATAAAAAAAAAAGACAGATGAATAATTAATCACATTAAACTGTGATGAGTATACGAGAAACACATGGGATGTGCTAAGAGTTCAGCTTTCAACATGTTGAATTTGAGGTACCCAGGAGATGTCTAATAAATGGTATGCAGGTCTAGAGCTTGAGAGAGAGCAGAGAGCTAGAGATATATGTTTGCAAGAAGTCAGCACCTAGATGGTAACTGAAGAAGTGTATGGAATAAGAAAAGGGCCTAGGACCTTTGCTGTTGTTAGGTACGGTAGAGTCAGTTCCGACTCATAGTGACCCTACATACAACACTGCCTGGGCTGCCATGCTCACAATCACTGCTATGCTTGAGTCCATCATTGCAGCCACTATGTCAATCCAGTTCCCAAAACCAAACCAAACCCACTGCTGTCAAGTCGATTCCAATTCATAGCGACCCTACAGGACAGGGTAGAACTGCCTCATAGAGTTACTGAGGAGAGCCTGGCAGATTGGAACTGCTGACCTCGTGATTAGCAGCCATAACACTTAGCCACTACACCACCAGGGCTCCCAATGTCAATCCAGTTAGGTACTTCTAATATTTAAAAGACAGAGATTTGAAAAAAAGCCAAAGAAAAAGCAGAATACATTTGCTGAGGCTCTCTACTCCACTATATTTTCCCTGTCACGTCTAGCTTCCATCTCCCTAAAGTGCTTCTGTTATGGTCTAGTGTTGAGGCAATACCTGCTATACTACATCTAAACCCACTGCCGTCTCATTGCTACCCTATACGGCAGAGTGGAATTGCCCCATAGGGTTTCCAAGGCTGTGATCTTATAGAAGCAGACTGACACATCTTTCTTCCATGCAGCAGCTGGTGGATTCAAACTTCCAACTTTTAAGTTGGCAGCTGAGTGCTTAACCACTGCTCCACCAGACTCTCCAACTACAGCACAGAAAAACCAAGATTCTGGCGATCCAACTTTCTGAACCCTGTGATAAAATCATTCTTTACTTCATAGTTAAAATCAAGTAATGCTTTTCTTACCCTCCATCTTCTCCAAATGTCATGATTTCTACTTGTTGATCACAAAGGGTCCCACTGCTGCTGACCAGCCTCCTCTTCGTCAGGCCAAGAACAGCTTTGATATTTCCGGATTTCAGTAGCAACTGCTTTTCGCCTCTGTCATTAGAGGAACAAACTAATGCCCTAAACAAAATCAAAGGAAAAATGGGGAGAAGTCAGGAAGAAGTCTTCAATATTAAAGGGCTAGTTTCAAATTTTAAATGGAAACTTCATCCCAGGATGCCATTCTATTGATAGTTTTGTTTTTTTTTTTCCTTAAACAAATCTCCTTAGATCTAAATTCAGATTCTTTCAAAACTCAAGCCAGGTTATAATCTGTATTCATAACCGTCTGACAGAAACAAAGATAAGGAAAAAAAAAAATTAACTTGAAAATTACATACCTGATTTCTCTTATTTCCAAATTTCCCAAAGCCACACACACAAGATTACAAACATCAGGCACTGAAACTATTTGTAATACTGGAACCTAAATAAAACAAAACAGCCAAAAATTACATTTCGTTGTTTATCTCGTTGTTGATTTCAATGGCGTGAAATAACTCTCAGAGAGCCTCAGTGACACCAGGATGTCCAAGGTCACACAACTAGTAAACAGCAATCAGGACTCGAACTCATGTCTTTGGGCCCCAGGATGACGTTACTTCCCACTCTCCCACATGGCTTCTGGTGTTCCATTTTTAATGAATCTAAATTTTCCAAAATTTATCGCATTCTTTTCTATTCTCGCTATGCCAAGATAGTTTCTAACATTCAAATAAGTGTGAGAAGGCTCAGTAAACATCACTTTTTAATAAGCTGTAAATTCAAATAAGCTACATCAACAATAGTATTTACTGTAGCAAGGAGCCACGGTGGCACAATGGCTAAGTGCTTGGCTGCTAACTGAAAGGCTGGCAGTTCAAACCTACCCAGTGGCTCCACAAAAGACCCGGTGATCTGCTCCCATAGATATTACAGCCTAGAAAACCCTATTGGACAGTTCTACTGTCACACAGGGTCGCTACGTGACAGAATCGACTCAACAGCACCAACAACATTTATTGTAGCATTTATTTAATATAATTTTTTTATACGTCTAACAGTAGGGGAATAATTACTAAATTCTGGCATTATGCAGCCATTTAAAATTAAAGTTTATTCACTGAACAAATATTTATTGAGCACTTGTGTGCAAAGCATAGTACAAGGAGCTGGGGATACGGTGGAGAACAAGAATGACGATCAACAATAAGGAATATGTAGAAACAAGAAAAATGTTTATACGGTGAAAAAAGGTATATTAAAAAATTTTAAGCACAGTAGGGTTGCAACCATGTAAGATATGTGTGACTGTGGACAAAGACTAGAAGGAAATACATCCCAAAATGAAGCAGAAATAATGTTTCGGTGAAGGAGAAGGAATGTAAGTACCAGCAAGTTTAGAAGTCAGAAAAGGCATGAAATTCCCAGCTCTTCCAATATGTCTGGTATAAAAATTTATCTCTCTGGATAAATGTATGATAAAGCAAATGATGGGAAAAAACTCATTTCTGCTGACCCTTGCAGTCATATTGTTGTTGTTAGGTACCATCCGGTCTGTTCCGACTGATAGTGACCCTATATACAACAGAACGAAACACTGCCCGGTCCTGCGCCATCCTTATAATCATTGTTATACTTGAGTCCATGCTGCAGCCACTGTGTCAATCCATCTCATTGAGTGTCTTCCTCTTTTTCTCTGATGCTCTACTTTACCAAGTCCCTTGTCCTTCTCCAGGGACTGATCCCTGCTGACAACACGTCCAAAGTATGTGAGATGCAGTCTCACCATCCTTGCTTTTAAGGAGCATTCTGGTTGTACTTCTTCCAATACAGATTTGTTTGTTCTTTTGGCACTCCATGGTATCCTCAATATTCTTCACCACCACCATAATTCAAAGGTGTCAATTCATCAGACTTCCTTCTCATTCTCCACCTTTCGCATGCATATGAGGTGACCGAAACATCACAGGCAGGTGCACCTTAGTCCTTAAAGTGACATCTTTGCTTTTTAAAACTTTAAAGAGGTCTCTTGCAGCAGATTTGCCCAATGCAATATGTCTTTTGATTTCCTGACTGCTGCTTCCATGGGTGTTGATTGTGGATCTAAGTAAAATGAAATCGTTGGCAGCTTCCATCTTTTCTCCTTTCATTATGCTGTTGCTTCTTGGTCCAGTTTTGAGGGCTTTTGTTTTCTTATGTTGAGGTATAATCCATGTTGAGTCTGTAGCCTTTGATCTTCATCAGTAAGCGCTTCAAGTCCTCTTCCCTTGCAGCAAGCAAGGTTGTATCATCTGCATAACACACGTTGTTCATGAGTCTTCCTACAATCCTGATGCTGCATTCTGCTTCATATAGTGCCGCTTCTCAGACTGTCTGCTCAGTATACAGATTGAGTAAGTCTAGTGAAACGATACAACTCTGACGCACACCTCTCCTGACTTTAAACCACACAGTATACCCTTGTTCTCTTCAAACGACTGCTCTTGGTCTATGTACAGGTTCCTCATGAGCACAATTAAGTATTTTAGAATTCCCATTCTTCCAGATGTTATCCATAATTTGTTCTGAGCCTGCACGGTCACAGATCCGCATGGTCATAGATCCCAGTTTTGGTAAGCTGTCCATCTACATTATCATGCAAATCAATACAAAGATCTTTTTCAGTTCTAAGATTTCTGACTTACCTCTGTGAAGTGCCAGGTATAAACTTTTTTCCACTGCCAAGTATCCATAGGCTTCCAAAGAGAAACTACATATTCACAAGCAGTTACGATGCAGGGCTCTTTATAACCAGCCGTTGCCCACCACATGGTACTCACATCCACGGAACAGGATCCTGAAGGATTCTGACAACAAAATAGCAACAATAGTTATTTTAAAGTGATATTTGAGGTCTGTTTTATTTAAAAAAAAAAAAAAAAAAAAATTTTTTTTTTTTGGAAAGTAATGAATTTCAAGGATTAGATGAAATATCAGGTTAGCATAATTACAATTTTACTTAAAAAACTATCTATACACACTTATAGATAGATTTAAAAATATATAACTCTAGAATAGAATAAATAGAATAAATTTAGTTTTAACCACAAAAAAGAATGCCTATGAATTTTTTTTATGAAAACTTAGCTGTTTAGAAATTAAACATCCCGATCAACCACTCAAAGGTTGAAGGGGATATAAAAATTGAAATGACACACTATTTTTATAAACAAACAATAAGGAGAGAGCACTGTCTATCCAAAACTGCAAGGTATGGCCAGTGCAGTATTTCCAAAAAAATTTATAACCATAGCGGCATTTATTAGAACACAGGAAGCATTAAAATAAAGAATGCAACTCGAGACGTTAGTAAAAAAAATAATAATAATAATAACAGAATAAAAAAATAAACACAATGAAAAATAGAATTATTGAGGATAAAATCAGAAATAAATGAAACAGGAAACAACAAAAAAAACCCAATCAATAATCAGTACATCCAAAAACTGATTTTTTTTGAAAGCCCAACAGAATGGATAAATCTCTGGTAAGTCTGATGTAGGAGAGGAAAAAAAAAATAGAAATGGGGGGAAGCTTAATTACATACACAGACAAAAAATTTAGAATAACTTTTTACATATAACTTTCAAAATAAGAATGAAATGTTCATTTCTTAAGAAACTAAGTTATTATAATTTTTGAAACAGACCACAGCTATCACTATCTGCCTTTCACAGAAAAGGAAACTAGGGCTCAGAGGCTAAATAATTCACTGAGGGTCAGTCAATAAGAGGCAAAAACAGTCTACGTGGCTTTAAAGCTCTCTCCTCTACACCCGTGGTTTTCAACGGGGGGTGACATTGCTCCCCCAAGGGATGTTTATCAATGTCTGGAGACATTTTTGGTTATCACAACTGGGGAAGGGGTTGTACTGGCATCTAGGAGGCAGAGGCTAAGGATGCTGCTAAGCGTCCTATGACACACAAGATGGCCCTCCACACCACAGAGTTACCCAGTCCAAAACGTCAACAATGCCGAGGTATACTAGTTACTTCCTAACCCACCATTAACAATTCTTCTAGAAACATTACACCATTGGAGTAGCAGAGGCATGAATGACTCTTCTTTCTCCTCCCCTCTGCCCCTCTTTTGATCAGAATGCCTGGTTTAAATTTAGATGCAAAGTTGAGTTACTCAGCCTATGCTGCTGTTGTCAATAGCTTCACATATAAACTACCTCAGAAGATCTTACAATATAAACATTGCTGTTGTCAACAGCTTTACATATAAACTTCCTTAGACGATCTCACAATATAAACACGGGTAGAATATTTTGAAATACAATTCTGTTTTTCTGAGTCTGTTTTACCAATTTAATTAAATGAAGAACAAAAAGCTACACGATCAAATTCTTTTTCATTTTCCTATCAATTTGTTAAATGCTGCAGAGATGTAAAATACAAGATACACTACTAGGAAACATTTTTCTGACCTTTAACTTTGAAACCAAGTGTAGGCTGCCTGGGTTTAGGCTATCCCAAGTCGGAAGGTCTGATATTTCAGCCTGTGGAAACAAAGGTCACGCCATTAATCTATGCTTTATGTATGATGTCTGCCTGCGTCACTTACTCATCAAAATGTCTACAGCATATATTTTTATTTCCTCCAGTAACAGCAGCAAAGCTCCAAACGCAACTGCTTCACTAATGACAAAGAAAATAGGATCACCCTATATTTTAAAAATACATATTTTAATCTTAATTTCTCCAGAATGAACTTAATATTTACAACGAAGACATATGAAAGAAACATGTTAAAACATTCTTAAACATGAAGGGCCAATGTGTAAGGAAGTCATGCTGTCCATGCTTACTAAGACATTTCATTTCTTCAAAGAAAAGTTCATGAAGGAAAGAGACTGTACCTGTTCAAATGAATCGTTACACGGCTCCAGGCGTGTACTTCCACGTAGCTGATTTCCTTTGGCAGTGAATGACTCCATGGGTAGAGGTGCAGCTTGGGAGCCCGAGTCACGGTCTGGTTGTCCCGTTCTATCTGACACATGGAGGCTGGTATCCAATTTTGAGGGACTGATGGAACTGTTGCATGGTTTATTATCACTAGCGATACTGACTGTGTCTTTCAAGTGAGACAGTTGGGGAGTATAGCAAGCACGTCCAACAACCTCTGCAGACACATTTTCATAGCGTGCTTGGGAGTTAAAAGCTGGAGTAATGCCTAAGATGGGGAAGGCAGGTGAACACATGTCTGCCGTAGGTCTGTCATTATCATCAGGTCCAACAGTGTTTAAAGGAGTGAAAAGTAATATGGATGAAGAGAGCCCCTTGCTGGACTGGCTTTCCAGGTGTGGCATTTTAGGATGTGCTTTCCCTGGTAAAACAATGGGCTCCTTTTCCAAGACTTCCTTTTCTGTATCTATCTGTTTAAGAATCAGTTCCTCCAAAACAGTACAACTTCCCTCTTTAAGATACCTTTCTGCACACATTTTCGATTCAAAAGACTCAATCATTTTTTCAGAGTAGGACTTCAGTTTTTGGAGCTTAAGAGGTCCAAAGTCATCATCAGGTAACTCAAAGTCTGTGATGTTGAAAAAAGATGAAAGATGCTTTAAACTTAGCATTTCATCCTTAGGAAATGGAGGACTGAAAGCACAGTGATCCGAAGCTAAATAATAAGCCTTATCTTTGGAAGCAAGAGAGTTCTCTTTTTGACAACGACTTTCCTTCCCTAAAATAGAAAAATAAGCAATAACAATAACAAGAAAGCCCAAGAAAAGAAACATTAGGGTGCACTTTTAACACAAATATATTACAAAATATTCATTACTTTTCCATCCACAGCTCTGAAACCTCAACGAAGGATTCAAAATATGGTCATAGTTTAGTGGTTAACGAGCAATTCTCCTCCTCCTCTTTTTTAAAGAATATTTTATTGTGTTTTCCATCAAGGTCTACATAGAAATTTAGTTTCAACAATTTCTATGTAAGTTGTTCAGTGACATGGGTTAGCAGTCCTCCCTTCTGCAGTACCAAAAAAGCAGAACAGTGTGCTGACAGCACTGACTGAGAGAAGGAAGACCCGGGTCTAGTCTCAGCTCAGCCACTGATTTGCTGTTACCTTGAGCAAGTCAATTCACTTCATCTTCCCTCATCTCTTATTGTCCCTCATAGGGGACAAGACTAAACATCTCTATAGTCCTTTCCACCTCTATGATTCCATCAGGCTTCCAGAGTACAGTCTACAAAACACTGCCTCTTCTCACTGAAGAAAACGTAACCCTCTTTTCAAGCAAAGAGTAATTTACTGGTCCTAAAGTGACTGGAATTTTATACATTCAAATTAAAAGATAATTAAAATCACAGCAGATTATTTCATTGGACCCAAAAGGATGTTTCCAGTTTATTACTGATTGCCTTACTTTCTGATTCCTTTGTATTCTTGCTGCCTTAAAAGAAGACCAAAAAAAGCCAGAATGACTTATTTTTAACTTAATTAATTATAGCTCATAGACCAAAGTGTGGGTCCAATGGTATAAAGCAGCCCACCACCTGTTTTTATAAATAAAGTTTAATTGGAACACAGTAATGTTTATATATTGTCTATGGTAGCTTTTATACCATAGCTGAGTATACAACAGAAACAGTATAAAACTATAAAGACTAAAATGTTTACATTTAGCCCTTTACAGAAAAAGTTTGCTAATCCCTACTATAGAAAGCCATAGTGAATTATCCACTCTGTGCTCAGCTTATGATAACTTCTCAGTAAATGAGTTAAAACGCTTAAATGATAACATAGCACTTGCCATCCTGTGTCCCACAGAACTAAGACTACATTAGCTATTTTACCCAAAAAAGTTGTGCTTTTTTTTTTTTATATGATTACACCTAACAGAATTTGTCAGTGAACTTTTACTCAGATACACACTTGCTTTTACTTAAAAAAGGCTTCCTACAGTAGTTATAAAGCTTTTACTCATGGATAAAGGCCATGTTGTACCTGAATATTGTTGCTGGGTGCCATTGAGTCAATTTTCGCCTCATCATGACCCCATGTGACAGAGTAGAACTGCCCTACAGGGTTTCTTAGGCTGCAATCTTTATGGGAGCAGATCGCCAGGCCTTCCCCTGCGGAGCCACCGGCTGGGTTCACACTGCCAACCTTTCATTAGCAGTCAAGTGCTTAAGCATTGCTCAACTAGGGTTCCTTGAAAAATATTAACTGTTATATTTTTCTTTTCAGTGCCTACTTTTTCAACCACATTAATGAACTGTGACTCCATACGGCCAGCTTTGAATCCTGGCTCTCCCACTTACTAGCTGTGTGCCCTTGGTGAGTCACTTTAATCTGTGTCGTAGTTTCCTCATCTGTAACACCAGGATAAAAATAGATTCTACCTCATATAGGGCTGCTGTGAAGATTCAGCGATTTAGTATCTATACAGCATCTGAACAGCGCCAGACACATAAACCGAAAAACCAAACCCACTGTCGTCAAGGTGATGCCAACTCACAGCAATCCCACAGGACAGAATAGAACAGTGTTAACTATCGTCATCATCATCAATCACATTAACTCTCCTCACCATGAATTTCTTTTTCATTTAGATCTTTGAGCAAGGTGACTTCTTCCTTGGATCTGGTAACACCCCTTGTGCCAGAAGCTGGCAAAGTAAGTTCATGATCATCGAAGAGTGGGGTGCATATTGATTTTCTTTTTCCTCTATTTCTTCCACCAGATGGCTGGATAACTGACTTACTAGTCAAGTCATTATCCTTAGCAGGTCTGGTGGGATAGATGACCTCAGTTAATGAGAGAATTTTCTGAGAAGGACTTCTTGAACTTGGTTGCCCTGTCCATGTGTCAGATACCCTAATTTCACCTTGGTCAGCTTCTTCACAGGAAAGGTTTAAATTTTCAGTTGCTGCCTTACTTTTAAGTCCTTTTTTCCTGACATTCAAATGACTTTGAATTACAGCTTCCAGGGCTACATTCCTCTGGCGATTTGACATACTTCGTGTTGTTCTAACATAATATTCTGCAGGAAACAGAAGACCTTCAAGCATTGTGCAAGAATGTGTTTGATTTTCTTTAGCAACAGGAGAGACTGATTCTAGGCTAAAACTCTTAGATTGATGTAGAACCTCATTCTCCAGAAGACTTTCATTTTTATCATCAGGAGTATTACTGGGAGATTTTAAAGACTTCTTAGTGTGATTCTGTTCTTTTAAGTTCTGGTTTTCACTTGAGTTATTGGAAGTGAGCTCACTTATAAAACATGAATTCTCTGCTACTAAGTTAGGGCTTCCAAGCAGCTGGTCACTTGCACTTGTATTTTTATTTATCACGGGGTTATTTGCAAAGACAGTCATTTTTTTACCTCGGGCCTCTAAGTTTACGGGTGAAGAAGTGCTAATGTTAGTAAGCTCACAGTTAGCTTTTGGAGGCATGTGTTCAAGTTGCTGGCCCCTACTAGTATCTGAGGGAGTATGCAAATGAACTGTAGTCACCCTGGGGAAATTATTTCCTCTTAAGAGTCGGTCAAAATCTCTTTCTGGCTTGGCAGTTGGTGGAATTAATAGATTCTTTCCATTAGTTTCCGTAACTAATGCTGGAGAATCTGGTATTTCATGCTTAGAACTAGAAAGGTGAGTTCTTATTTCAAATACTGGAGTTTTAGGCTTTTCCCTGTTGATTTGTTCCTGTCCCTTTAGTCTTTTTCCAGAGAGTATAAGTGAATCAGAGTCAAAGAAAGACTCCCTCTCCTGAGGAATAAATGTTCTTTTCTGCTGCTGCTTTTGTCTCCCTGGCAGCCTACTCTGCTTTTTCTCACCATTGGGGTCATTGTCCCTGTAGAGAAAATGTTCTTGGACACCATCTGTTCTTTGTAGATGTGATTCTTCCACTGGGCCATCTCCAAGGTTAAAGGACTCAGGCTCAATATCAAGAGTGATACACGTCTTTTCTCCAGTTTCTTCATCAAGATGAGTGCTGATTTGTAATTTGTCACAAGGAGATACTTTACTTTTAGGTTCTGAGAAGAAAAAAATATATAATTTTTTTTTTAAAAACAAAAAATACTCCATATATATTTTAAAATAATATAAATACTACTAAATATTTATTTAAGAAAGATTAATAGTATTTCTCCAGGCAGATCAAGGTACACATTTTTAATAAGCTAATAAACCGTGATAATTTTAAGTAAATGGACACAACAGAATTGCAGTGAAAAGTTTTTTTTTTTAACTAAGGATAATTGTTTATCACAATTGTCTTTTCATTTTTTAATCTCACCTAATTTTTATATCCATCTATTTCTTTGTTTTTGGCTCAAGTAATTTTAATACCGCTTCCCTATTTCAACAGCTCCCAATTTTATGATTATAAATTATCTGGCTTTTAATACCAGAAATGACCATTGTTTTTTAATTTCTATCCAGATTTTTTTCTGTGTATACATACTTACTTAAAAAAAAATCTTTCTAATATTTAAGCAATAATATAAGCTCTAAAAGCTCAGAGGGGAACAGAGCAACTAAATAAATCCAATTGAAAATATAAAAAGTCTATTGCTCAGAGAATGGGAGAAGAGAAAACATTTGCAAATCATCTATCTGATAAGGGTCTTATATCCAGAATATGTGATAAACACTCAACAATAAAAACACAACACACTTTTTAAAAGGGCAAAGGACTTGAATGGCCATTTCTCTAAAGAAGGCATAAAAATGGCCAATGAGCACATGAAAAGATGTTGAACATTAGTCATCAACGCTGTTGTTGTGGTGTGCTTTTCCGTTGATTTCAATTCACAGCTACCCATAGGGTTGCCAAGGCCGTAATCTTACAGAAGCAGACTACCACATCTTTCTCCCGTGGAGCAGCTGGTGGGTTCAAACTGCCGACTTTTCAGTTAGCAACAGAGTACTTAATCACTGCGCCACCAGACCTCTTCATTAGTCATTAAAACAAACAAACAAACAAAAACCCAAACCCGTTGTTGTCAAGATGATTGCGACCCACAGCAACCCTATCAGACAGAATCGAACTGCCCTATAGGGTTGCTATGAGTCGGAATTGACTCAACGACAGTGGGTTTGGTTTTTTTTGGTTTATAGGGTTTCCAAGGAGCAGCTGGTGGATTCAAACCGCCGACCTTTTGGTTAGCAGCCGAACGGTTAACCACTGTGCTACTAGGGTTCCTCATGAGTCATTACGGAACTAGAAATTGAAACCACAGTAAGCTATCACTTCACATCCATGAAGACAGCTATAATAAAAAACAAAAACAGAAAATAACAAGTAGTGGCAAAGATATGGAGAAACTGGAACCCTCATACATTACTTCTATGAATGTAAAATGGTACAGCCACTTTGGGAAAGAGTCGGCAGTTACTTAAGAACTTAAAACACAGAGTTACCCTATGACCCAACAATTCCACTCCTAGGTATACGCACAAGAGAATTGAAACTATATGTCTACACAAAAACTCGGACATGAATGTTTATAGCAGCGTTATTCACAAAACCAAAAGTGGAAACAAAGCAAACGTCCACTAACTGATGAATGGATAAACACAATGTGATATACCCATACAATGGAATATTATCCACCCTTTAAAAGGAATGAAGTACTGATACATGCTACAACATAGATAAACCCTAAAAACATTATGTTAAGTGAAAGAAGACACAAAGGCCATATATTGTATAGTTCCATTTATATGGAACATCCAGAACAGGCAAATTGATGAGTCATAAAATAGATTAGTGGTTGCCTAGTGCAGGGTGAAAAGGGAAATAGGGAGGACTGCTAATGGGTACAGGGTTTCCTTTTGGGAAATGATGTAATTAAACAGTGGTGATGGTTACCCAATCTTGTGAATCTTGTGAATATACTAAAACCCACTGAATTGTACACCTGTCTTAGTCATCTAGTACTGCTGTAACAGAAATACCACAAGTGGATGGCTTTAACAAATTTATTGTCTCACAGTTTAGGAGGCTAGAAGTCCAAATCCAGGGTGCCAGCTCTAGGGGAAGGTTTTCACTGTTGGCTCTAGAGGAAGGCCCTTGTCTCTTTAGAGTCTGCTTCCTAGTTCCGTAGAGATCTCCCCATGTCTTGGCATCTATCTTACCCCATGTCTCTTATTTACTTGCTTAACTTGTTTTATATCTCAAAAGAGATTGACTCAAGTTATACCCTACATTAATCCTGCCTCATTAACATAACAAAGGCTGCTCATTCCCAGATGGAATTATATAACCATTGGCATAGAGGTTAAGATTTACAACATATATTTTGGGGGATATAATTCAATCTATAACATCCCATCCTTTGGTCCCCCAAAATTAATGTCTTTGCTATAGCAAAACACGTTCACCCCATCAGATTATCCCAAAAGTCTTAAATCAACTCCAAGATCAAAATCTCATCTTCTGAATCGTCTAAATCAAATATGGGTGAGACTTTAGGAATATTCCATCCTGAGGCAAAATTCCTCTTCATCTGTGAACCTGTGAGATCTAGACTACAAGTTATCTGTCTCCAAAGAACAATGGTAGAACAGGCACAAGGTAGACATTTCTATTACAAATGGGAGAAACTGGAGAAAAAGAAGGGATAACGGGCACAAAGCAAGTCCAAAACCCAGCTGAACAATTTATATTAGCTCTCAAGGACTAAAAATAATCCTCTGTTCTTTGGGACCATCTGGGCAATGGGCCTGCCCTCCAGACTCTGGGTGCTGGCCACGACTTCAGCTTCCTCAGCTTTAGGCAGCCCCACTTTCCTAGTCCATCTGAGCAGTGACCCCACCTACTCAGCCCTGGCAAGCCCCATTCTTCTGCCCCTTGGGCATGGTAGCCTCACCCCTTCAGCTTTGGGTGGTGGCCACATCCCCCTGGCACATCTTAACAGCAGCCCCACACTCCTGAACCAAGCTGGCAAAGATACAACTCTTTGAAACCTAGCAGGCTGCGGCCCCATCCTATGAAACCCAAGGGACGTTGTTTCCATCCTTTGAAAGTTAGAAGGCCTTGCTTCCTGTGCTCCTTCCAATAGTTCTGTGGATGTCTGAGCTGCTCCAAGGATGATCCTTTTCTTGGAGGGCAACAGATATAACTCCTTTGGCCTACTTCCTACCTGTAGAATTCCAAGAGGCAGACAGCATTCTTTCCTGTTGTTCTTTCTGTTCCCTTCAGTTTAGGCTGATGGGTTTTCTGCTGTCGTAGATAGTTAGACCCATCAGTCACAGGCTTAATCTCTTTAACAAAAGACTGATGTAGCCACTTCCTTGGTGAGCATTCTGGGACATGTGTTCTTAGTTTGTACAAGGGAATTTTCTAAATCTCTGAGTTCTGTTTTCATTTTGCAGTTTATTTTTCAGTCCACCTCTTTCCTCTCACATTTTACTATAAGTGGCAAGAAGAAACCACACAGCCCCTTTAACATCTTGCTTAGAAATCTCGTCAGCAGGATATCCAAGTTCGTCACCTACAAGTTCTACCTTCTACCAAACATTTGAACATAATTTAGACAAGTTGTTGCCACTGCAATAAAAAGCATCGCCCTTCCTCTGCTGTCCAATCGCATGTCCATCATTTTCTTTTAAAGCCTCACCAGGAGCATTATTAACATCCATATTTCCGGCAACATTCTGTTCCTGGTGCCATATGCATTCTCTAAGACAACAGAGACTTCCTCTGTAGCTCTCCTCACTTCCTCCTGATCCCCACCAGAATTGCCTTTGACATCCGTTATTCCACCAACAGTCTCTTCAGGGCAATCTAGGCTTTTATCATAACTAGGTACCTTCAAACTCTCCCAGCCCCTACCTATTACCCAAATTCCAAAACCACTTCCACATCTTCAGTTTATCTGTTAGAGCAGCACTCTCACTTCTTGATACCAAATTCTGCCTAGTTACCTAGTGCTGCTATAACAGAAATACCACAAGTGGATGGCTTTAACAGAAATTTATTTTCTCATAGTTTCAGACTGACTCAAGATACACCCCATACTAATCTTGCCTCATCAACGTAACCAAAGCGGCCCATTCCCAAATGTGATTATAACCACAGGCAGAGAGGTTAGGATTTACAACATGTATTTTGGGGGGACATAATTTAATCCGTAACAACTTTAAAAGAGTGAATTTCATGTTACATGAACGACACCCTCATTAAAAAGAAAAGTCTATTAGTAGTCCTTATCGTCTACTCTGGGAAAAAGAATCACAGCCAAATATACTTGGAAAATGAATAATAAAGCAAGCATGAGTGAATAATGTGCTAGTTTTACCTGAGTGGTTTAACCGTGGTGAAATTTCCTGCTGGAGCAAGCAATTTTGTTCTTCTACTGTTTTCTTAACAGAATTCTTAACCTTCTCAGCTCTCTGGGCACGCTAGAAAAAACAAAAGCAGCTCAAGGAATAACTTTAAAGAAACAAGTTTTCTATAATACTTTATATTATGAAGAACTGTTTCTATAAAGTTAGTACTAAAAGACCTTAGTTTGAAAGAACAATAAGATTCACTTACCTGAAGGCGGGCTAGTGTCTTGCTGTATTCCCTTTTCAAGAATGCTAGTTTTTCCTTCAACTGGAAGAAAGACACCAAACAATACTGAGCAGGGAAAAAGATGGAGTCAGAGGGAAGAGATGCAGTGCCAATCAGACATGAGTGTGTACTGCTCAGAAGGGTCCCTCAGCAAGAGGCAGTGGATGGAGTAATACAGGCCCATAACAATCTACTTTCAATTCTCACAAAACACCAAACTCTCTTAACATCTCAAGACCTTTCCAAAATACTGTTCCTATCACCTGGAGCATTTTCTCCACCACTAATTTTTCTAATTCTTACTGATTCCCCAAATCTCAGTTTAGATTTCTCTCTCCCTGGGGTAGCCTTCTGGGTCCTCCTCCAAATCCAGGTTAGACATCTACCCATTCCCTGTGCTTCCCCTATGACAGTACTTATCACTATGCTGTCTGTTTACTTCTCTGTTTCTCCACCTCACTGTGAGATCCCTGAAGACAGCAGAGGCAGTCATCCTCAGACATACACTCAACAAATCAATCTCTTTATTTATCAGTTCTTGTTCCAGGTATCTCTAAAACTTGGAACAACAACTGATACCCATTATGTGTCAGTTCCTGTTCCAGGTGCTAGAGATACAGGGTGGTCAAGGCTTCTGCTCTCAGGTAGCTTACATATAGTAAAGGACACAGAAAAGAAACAAGTAAACAGCCAAGATGATTTCCTATGTTCTCCAATACGCAGATAAACAGGGTGATGTGAGTGACTGGGCTACAGGGAATGGACTGCTTCAATGGGTGGCCAGGGAGGCATTTCTGATGAAAATTTGAGCTTAGAGCTGAAGAAGGACCTAGCTTTGGAAAGAACAGAGGGAAAGATATTGCAGGCACAGTGAACCACAAATGTGAAGGCCCCATGGTAGAAAGTGGGTGTATTTGAGGAACATACAGAAGGCCAGTGAAATTGAAGCCTTTACTGCTGAATTCCCAATCAGGCATACAGTAAGCATTCAACACATACTTATTAAATAAATATATAACCAAGTTGGGCTGAGTTCGATGACTAGTCTAAAACTTTACGGATTCCCTTTGTCTTTCTGATTTCCGAGGTTCAAAGCATTCTCTCAGCAGCAAAGCCACTCTCTCTCTCTCTTTTTTTTTCCTTTGTTTTCTAGGGACCAAGAGTCGTTTTTGGAGGAACTAGTTCTTTAGCCAATAAAACATCACCAGAATTTTTATCCTCAGTGTCTACCTTAAAAAAAAAAAAAAGACTTACCACCTGCAAAACATGTTTGCTACTACACGAATTATCGATTGTGTGAATTTAAGCAAGTTACTTCATTTCTCTCAGTTTCCATAGCACCCTGTTAATTATAATACTTAAACCCGTTGCCTTCGAGTTGATTTCGACTCATAGCAACCCTATAGGACAGAGTAGAACTGTCTCATAGAGTTTCCAAGGAGCGCCTGGTGGATTTGAACTGCTGACCTTTTGGTTAGCAGCCACAGCACCTAACCACTACACCACCAGGGTTTCCCTATAGTATTTAATAGTATCTAAAAAGGACACTTCTGCCCCTATTCATTCTCAATCACACAATAACAATAATGGCTGACACTTCTGTAATGGCTGACACTTTTGTAATGTGCTTCAGTTGGTGCCAAGAACTTTTCTGACTTCCATATATTTACTCATTTAATCCTCACAACCATCCTATAAACTAGGTTCTACTATTATTCCCATTTTCGATAAGGAAACTGAAACGTGGATAGATAAAGCAATTTGTGCGCAATTTGTGCACGTTCACAAGTTGATAAATGGCATGATTCAAATCCATGCAGTCAGGCTCTTAACCTCTATGCTAGACTGCTTCTCACAGGGCTGTGTTTATCACGAACCTTATCAACATCTGGAGTTATCTTGTTTACTTGCAAATGATGTCTCACCCCCACTAGAAGGCATGCCGGGATAAGAGGACTGATGGGTTAATGTGAATGAAGAGTTTTGCACAATGCCTGGCACAGCAGGCACAAAATACCTTCGAGCTAACATGCACGTTACACATGGATAAGAAAAAGGAAATTGCAAAACAATACAGACCATACTACTTCCGAACATTCTCCTCTCCAAAGTATACACATTACTTTTGAAGGGTTAGAAAGTACAACCACCACCACAACCACACACATGAACAAACCTGGAAGTATCAGACTGCTAACACAGATTTACCCGTGAGTGGGGAGGAACCAAGATTGAAAGTGTGTGTGCGGCAGGAAGGGACTATCAAAGGGGACTTTACCTTTATAAAGTCTCACATTTTGTATTTATGCACTACGGCTGTAATGATGAAAATTTGTTATGTAAACGCCACCACGCGAGTACAGCGCTCTTCTACACACTTTCATTCCCCGTCCCCCCTCAACCATAAGAGAAAACAAGTCAGAAGTCACTGCTACCCTCGTACGGCAGAGGGAACAGAGACAAGTCTAAAAGCCTGGGAAAGAGAGAGGTGGGCGGGGTGGGGGGCGATCAGAGTCCTGTGACTGCCCTTCCCGCACCCCCGGCACCTTTTCCTTCTCCTCACAGCTGAGGGGCTTTCCGGGAGGCTCTTCCATCGGGCCAGCGGAGGAAAGAAAAGAGCAGCGATCGCCAGCCCCGGGCCCGGCTGGCCCTTTGCCCCAGAGGCGCCTAGCTAAGAAATGTGGTGCCCGAGATACCCTCAACGCGAGACCAGCTGGCCCCCAAGGGCTTGGCGCGCCCTCAATCAGGCCAATTAAAGCCATCGCTCAGCCTACGCATGCGCGGATGGCAAGTGCCGAGCAATGGAGCGGGGCCACCTAGGGGATAGCCGAGCTGTGGATGAGACCACCTAGAGCGGAAGTGGAGGAGCAGCCGGAAGTAGCCGGAAACTCAGTCAGACAGACTTTGACAAGGGCCGGAGCTGCACAGAGGAGGTGGTCAGCCATGGAGCTGGGCGAGCTGCTCTACAACAAGTCTGAGTACATTGAAACGGTGCGCGTGTCCAGACATCTGCCCTCCCCTTTGCGAGCCTCCGTCCCCATCCAGTCCCAGCCCCACCCCGGGTCCCTATGGCAGCTAGTCTGGGCTTACCTAGTGACGCTTCGCGTAGGGCCTGGCTTTGTTATTTGTGCCTTGCATGGCCAGTTTTTTTTTTTTTTTTTATGGCCAGTTTAGCCTTTTTGTATTTATTCCTTTTCTTCTTTAAAGATGAAGTGCCTTCCGGAAGGTAGAACCAAGTTCTTTCCAACATCTCCCGGCTTCCGGCCTTTTTATTTTTTTAAGTTAACGTTTCTTAATCTGTTATTCTGTGCTAAGGACTATTAGGTTCTTTATCCTCAGTAAATGATATATGTGTAAAGTGCTTGAAACAGCAAGTGCTCAATCAATCAGTGTTACTATTTTGTTGAATTCTCACAATTTTTTCGATATTGGTACAATCAGTGTCCTCATTTTAGGCTTGTAAAATGGAAGCATAGAACAGCAGTTTGAATCCATGTCTTGCTCTGATGCTACTAAGCTATAGACCTACAGTTTCCAAATTCTGAATCCATTCCTCGGATCCCTAGTTTCTTAATCCATCCTTGCTTTTTTGTTATTGGGAACTCATTCCGTTGTAGACTGGCCCTCATTTTAAGTTCTTTTCTCTCCAATATGAGCTTTCTTGATGGCACCAGCAGCCCATAACTGGTTTGCTCACCTTACTTTTCTGCTGTTCCTTTCAGGCATCTGGGAACAAAGTTAGTCGGCAGTCAGTGCTGTGTGGAAGCCAGAACATTGTCCTCAATGGCAAGGTAAGGGGCAAAGCCAGGTCAAGGATGTACACCTTTGCTTTTTTTCCCACTAAATAACACTTTAGCAGGGCAGATAAAATGTTGCCATGTCTCCTATTTATTGTACATTTTCCAGTTCTCTTTCTTTTAAAAAAAATCATTTATTGGTGATATTTGGTACACACAAAAGAGTATGTGTGGTATATTGAAGTTATGAAACATAAAAATAAAGGCGACGCTCGTGAACCCACCACCCAACTGAAAAACTTGAGTATAATCAATACAGGTAGTCCCCAGCTTACAATGTGTTAGAGTTATAACAAAGAGCACTTATGAGCATCCTTTTTTTTGGATGGGGGAGGTACACCTTATCTTTAGGAAGCATGTTATTCAGATGTTATCATTCTCAGATGTTCACTCAAAGATGTTTATATGTAATGATTCCAACTCCCAAAGACAAATAAAGATCACATTTATAAAGATACTGATAAAAGGCAATAATAAGGAAAACTAAAAAAAAAAAAAAAAAATGAGGTATTCAGCTTAGATCAGAACCGACTTAGAAGGAGTCATCAGATTGGAACCCTGTCCTAAGTCGGGGACTACCTGCATTTAATAATACAGTATTACCTTTATGTTCCTCTCCTCTCTCTGTCTTCTGCCTTCCTCCAAGAGGAAACCACTTTCCTGAATTTCGTTTTATGATTACTTTCCAAAAATGGTTTTGCCAAATATATATGTATCCTAAATAATAGACATTGGTTAGCTTTACTTCGTTTTCTGCAACCTATTTTTTTCACTCTATTATTTTAATAATGACAGTAAGAAACACATATTGTATTATGTGTCATAATTCTCAACTCCATGTGTCTAAGATTTATTCATGTTGTCACATGTGACAGTGATTTGTGCATTCTCACTGCTGTATAAGGTTCCGTTTATCCACTGTTCTATTGATGGATAGCTAGGTTGTTTCCAGTTTTTTGCTGTTACATTTCCAGTCCCGTTCCTTTCAAAATTTTGACAATTCTGTTTTCCCGAATTCTTATATCAGGTATCACAGTGCCTGTGGGGTTAGACAGGAATCAAATGAGTGAAGAAGACAGGATGTGAACAATACAGAGTAGTGGGAACTGGTGAATTAGAGAATGCATGACCTATCTAAGCTCAAGCTGATTGTTGCCATGTGGAAGTACAGACCTATATAGAGCTTCTGACTTTTTCAGAAGAAACTGCAAATCTGGATTTTGTGTGTGTGTGTGTGTGTGTGTGTGTGCGCAAAATATCCCAATATTCAAATAATAGCATTTAATTTAAATGATTAAAAAACTGCTGTGTGGGCTACATAAAACAGAAACTACTGGATGTTTACTGGATGAGTCCTTATTTATCCATTTTGCTGCCTCTGCCCTATCCATGGTTGAGTTCAATCAACATTTCCATTGTTGAGTTCAGTGAAGTACTACAACAGTCTCTGCTTTGGTATAATTTTCTTCCCTGCATAGTCTTTATGGGTACTTTCTTCCTTTCTATTTTTTTTCACTTCTTGGAGCAATTTCTCCATATATACATATGTTTTTCATTGTGGTAAAATATATGTAACAAAGCACTTGCCATTTTAGTCATTCTTAAGTATACAATTCAGTGGCATTAATTTATTCACAGTGTTGTACAACCATCACCACTGTTTGTTTCTAAAACTTTCTCATCAACCCAAACAGAGATTCTGTATCTATTATTTCTTCATTCCCCTCTCCCCCAGTCCATGGTAACCCTAACCTATATTTGTCGATAATCCTATTGTAGATATTTTTCTGTAAGCGGGATCATACAGTACTTGTCCTCCTGTGTCTTACTTATTTCACTTAGCATAATTTTTTTTGGAAGGCTCATCCATGTCATAACATGTTCTAGAACTTCATTATTTTATAGGGCTGATTGGCTATTGTAAATAATACTGCAGTGAACATTGACGTGCAGATATCTAAGTCCCTGCTGTCTGTTTGTTTGGGTGTATACCCAGGAGTGGAATTGCTGGGTCATATGGTAATTCTATGTTTAATTTTTTTGAGGAACCCCCAAACTATTTTCCATAGCAACTTCACCATTTTACATTCCCCCTAGCAGTAGAGGGTTCTGATTTCACCACATCCTTATCAGCAGTTGTTATTTTCCTTTTTTTAAATAATAGCCATCCTGTTGTTGTTGTTGTTAGGTGCCATCAAGTCAGTTCCAACTCATGGCAACCCTATGTACAAGAAAATACTGCCCTGTCCTGCACCATCCTCATAATCATTGTTATGTTTGAGCCCATCGTAGAAGCCACTGTGTCAGTCCATCTCATTGAGTGTCTTCCTCTTTTCGCTGATCCTCTACTTTACCAAGCATGATGTTCTTCTCCAGAGACTGATCCCTCCTGATAATGTGTCCAAAGTATGTGAGATGTAGTCTCACCATCTTTGCTCCTAAGGAGCATTCTGGTTGTACTTCCAAGACAGATTTGTTCATTCTTTTGTCAGTCCGTGGTATATTCCGGTGTTCTTCTCCAACACCACCATTCAAAGACATCAATTCTTCTTTGGTCTTCCCTTATTCACTGTCCAGCTTTCATGTGAATATGATGTGATTGAAAACACCATGGCTTGGGTCAGGTGCACCTTAGTCTTCAAGGTGACATCTTTGCTTTTCAACACTTTAAAGAGGTCTTTTGCAGCAGATTTGCCCAATGCAGTGAATCTTTTGATTTCTTGACTTCTGCTTTCATGGATGTTAATTGTGGATCCAAGTAAAATGAAATCCTTAACAACTTCAATCTTTTCCCCACTTAATATGATGTGGCTTATTGGTCCAGTTGTGAAGATTTTTATTTTCTTGACGTTGAGATGTAATCCATACTGAAAGCTGTAGTTTTTGATCTTCATCAGTAAGTATTCACGTCCTCTTCACTTTCAGCAAGCAAGGTTGTGTTATCTGCATATCGCAGGTTGTTAATGAGTCTTCCTCCAATCTTGATGCCCCCCTCTTCTTCATAGAGTCCAGCTTCTTGGATTAATTGCTCAGCATAAGATTGAGTAGGTATGATGAAATGATACAACCCTGATGCACACCTTTCCTAACTTTGACTGCCTCTTGATCTGTGTACAGGTTCCTCATGAGCACAATTAAGCGTTCTGAAATTCCAGTTCTTCACAATATTACCCATAATTTGTTAAG
The DNA here is from genome assembly GCF_030014295.1 of Loxodonta africana. Taxonomy (NCBI): domain Eukaryota; kingdom Metazoa; phylum Chordata; class Mammalia; order Proboscidea; family Elephantidae; genus Loxodonta; species Loxodonta africana. The sequence continues at coordinate 80,000,840 of NC_087353.1, forward strand.
ATCCACACAGTGGAATGCCTTCACATAGTCAATAAAACACAGGTAGACATCTTTCTGGTATTTTCTGCTTTCAGCCAGGATCCATCTGACATCAGCAATGATATCCCTGCTTCCATGTCCCCTTCTGAATTTGGCTTGAATTCTGGCAGTTACCTGTTGATATACTGCTGCAGCCACTTTTGAAGGATCTTCAGCAAAATTTTGCTTGAGTGTGGCACTAATGTTTGATAATTTCCACATTTGGTTGGATCATCTTCCTTGGGAATAAACATGAATATGGATCTCTTCCAGTCAGTTGGCCAGGTAGCTGTCTCCCAAATTTCTTGGCATAGACAAGTGAGCACTTCCAGCACTGCATCCGTTTGTTGAAACATCCCAGCTGATATTCCGTCAATTCCTGGAGCCTTATTTTTCACCAGTGCCTTCACTGCAGCTTGGGCTTCTTCCTTCAGTACCATCAGTTCCTGATCATATGCGGCCTCCTGAAATGGTTGAATGTTGACTAATTCTTTTTGGTGTAGTGACTCTGTGTATTCCTTTCATCTTTTGATGCCTCCTGTGTCATTCAGTATTCTCCTCGTGGAATCCTTCGCTGTTGCAACTCGAGGTTTGAATTTTTTCTTCAGTTCTTTCAGCTTGAGAAATGCTGAGTGTGTTCTTCCCTTTTGGTTTTCTATCTCCACATCTTTGCACATGTCGTTATAATACTTTGTCTTCTCGAGTCACCCTTTGAAATCTTCTGTTCAGTTTTTACTTCATCATTTCTTCCTTTTGATTTAGGTACTCCACATTCAAGAGCAAGTTTCACAGTCTCTCTGACATCCATTTTGGTCTTTTCTTTCTTTCCTGCTTTTTAATGACCTATTGTTTTCTTCATGTTTGATGTCCTTGGTGTCATTCCACAACTCGTCTGATCTTTGGTCATTTAGTGTTCAGTTCATCAAAACTATTCTTGAGATGGTCTCTAAATTCAGGTGGGATATACTCAAGGTTGTAATTTGGCTCTCTTTGACTTGTTTTAATTTTCTTCAGCTTCCACTTGAACTTGTATATGAGCAGTTGATGATATGTTCCACAGTCAGCCCCTGGCCTTATTCTGACTGATGATATTGAGCTTTTCCATAGTCACGGATGTAATCGATCTGATTCCTGTGTATTCCATCTGGCGAGGTCCATGTGTATAGTTGCCATTTATGTTGGTGAAAAAATGTATTTGCAATGACAATGTCATTGGTCTTGTAAAATTCTGTTATGCGAACTCCAGCATCATTTCTGTCACCAAGGCCATATTTTCCAACTACCAGTCCCTCTTCTTTATTTCCAGCTTTCACATTCCAATCAGCAGTAATTATCAGTGCATCTTGATGGCACATTTGATCAATTTCAGACTGCAGAAGTTGGTAAAAATCTTCAATTTCTTCATCTTTGGACTTAGTGGTTGGCTCGTAAATTTGAATAATAGTTGTATTAACTAGTCTTCCTTGTAGATGTATGAATATTATCCTATCACTGACAACGTTGTACTTCAGGATAGACCTTGAAATGTTCTTTTTGACAGTGAATACAATGCCATTCCTCTTCAAGTTGTCGTTCCTGGCATAGTAGACCATATGCTTGTCTGACTCAAAATGTCCGATACTAACTGGTACATTTCAGCTCGCTAATGCCTAGGATAGCAATGTCTATATGTTCTACTTCATTTTTGATGATTTCCCATTTCCTTAGATTCATACTTTGTACATTCCATGTTCCAATTATTAATGGATGTTTGTAACTGTTTCTTCTCATTGTGAGTCATGCCACATCAGCAAATGAAGGTCCCCAAGCTTAACTCCATTCATGTCATTAAGATCAAGTCTACTTTGAGGAGGCAGCTCTTGCCCAGGTGCATTTTGAGTGCCTTCCAACCTGGGGGGCTTATCTTCCAGCACTATATCACACAATGTTCTGCTGCTACTCATAAAATTTTCATTGGCTAATTCTTTTCAGAACTAGACTGCCAGGTCCTTCTTCCTACTCTGTCTCAGTCTGGAAGCTCACCTGAAACCTGTCTGCCATGGGTGACCCTGCTGATATATGAATAGCCATCCAGGCTGGTATGAAAGGAGCCCTGGTGGTGCAATGATTAAGCACTCAGCTGCTAACCAAAAATGTGGTTCAGATCCACCCAGCGACTTTGTAGGAGAAAGACTTGGCTATCTGCTTCCGTGAAGATTACAGCCAAGAAAACTGTGGGGCAGTTCTACTCTCTCACATGGGGTCACTATGAGTTAGAATCGGCTTGATGGCACCCAACAGCAAAAACAACAGCAGGTGTGAAGTAGTAGCTCGTTGCAGTTTTGATTTGCATTTCTCTAATGGGTAATGATATTGAGCATCTTTTCATGTTCTTATAGACCGTTTGTATATCTTTAGAAAAATGTCTATTAAGGTTCTTTGCCCATTTTTTGGTTAGGTTGTTTGTTTTTTTTGTTGTTGAGTTTTAGGAATTCTTTATACATTCTGAACATTAAACCTTTATCAGATATGTGGCTTCCAAATATTTTGTCCTATTCTGTAGTTTGTCTCTTGACTTTCATGATAATGTTCTTTGGTGCACGACAGTTTTTATTTTTGAAAAGTTTAATTTATTATTGCTAATGCTTTTGGTGTCATATATACGAATCCATTGCCAAATACAAGGTACTGAAAATTGTACTCCTCTTTTATCTTCTAAAAGTTTTATGGTTTTTAACTCTTATATTTAAGTCACTGATCCATTTTGAATTAATTTTCATATATGATATGAGGGATGCATCCAACTTCATTCTTCTGCATATAGAAATCCAGTTGTTCCAGCACCATTTGTTCTGTTAATGTGATACATTACACTTATTTTTGTATGGTAAACCACCTACTTTCATTTTAACATTCCATCACCTCTATTTTGAATCTAATTTCTCTTCTTCAGCTCCACTTCATGTGTAATATGAAACCAGGATTTGAATCCTCAGTTCTTCTTATTCTAAATTTTTCCTAAATTTCTTTGGCTTCTTGTGATTTCATTTACTTCTTAAATTTTTATACATTTGCTTTCTTTGGCTGGAGTATAATTTAAACTGACCGAGTGACTTATATTATGAATTGACACAATGTAATTTCTGTCCAGTGCTCTGAATGTCAAAGTGAAGAAATTCAGTGAAACAGTGGGTGTAACCATGACTCTCTTAAGGTAGCCAAATGACTCATCATCTTTTTAAAACCAAAAACCAAACCCATTGCCCTTGAGTCAATTCCGACTCCTAGCAACCCTGTGGGACAGAGCAGAACCGCGCCATAGGGTTTCCAAGGAGTAGGTGGTGGATTTGAACTGCCGATGTTTTGGTTAGCAGTCGGACCTTAACTACTGCCATCAGGGCTCCACGTAATTAGGGACGTGCATAAATCCATGAACGAGATTCCCATTCCCGCATTCCCACTGTTCCTGCCTACTATTCAGTGAAACCACAGCCAAGGGAACTGGCTTGGTGAAATTAGAGGGGACAGACGACTCTGTCGGGCTTGACTCTAGCCTGGCACTGTGAAGGGACATGAGAGGGGTAGACTAAGTGGAAGATTAAGATGATATTCTCTATTCAAAACACAATTTAGAAAAGTAAAACAACCATCACCAGACATTAAGCACTCTTGGAATTATGTTCTTTTTCAAAAGAAAAGGAAATCACTTTCTCTCATGGCAAATGGAAACATAGAACTGAAAACAATGATCAGTAAATTAAGGATCTCAGATGAGAGAAGCGCATACTGGAACTAGACATCTCTCCTGGATGGTGCCAACGGTTGGCATGCTCAGCAGCTAGCAGAAAGGTCGGAGGTCTGAGTCCACCCAGAGGCTCCTCAGAAGAAAGGCCTGGCGATCTACTTCGGAAAAACCAGCCGCTGAGAGCCCTACGGAGCACAGTTCTGCTCTGACACGCGGGGCTGCCCTGAGTTGAAGCCGACCCTACGGCAGCTTTTTTTTTAAGCTTAAAGAAGCTGACGTCTGAAGAGGGGCTGTAATATTTGATAATCAGCAACCTGTGTGAAGGTTTAAAGATCGAACATGTACCGGTGAGACTGGTAAGCTCTTCCAGGTACGAGCCTGTTTCTTTTCAGCGTCTTCTCAGAGCCTAGTGTGCAGGCTAGTTTATCGAATTTCAAACCTCACCCAAATCTCGATACTGGTCTCCTGTCTTCCGCTCCAGACCTTTACTTACAACTGCCTGTTGGGTATCCCAAAGATGCTTCAAATTCAGCACTTCAAAATTGATTTTGTTACCTAATCCCCGGAACTGCTTGTCCCGTCCTAAACTTCTCTTACCTTCGATGTTCAAACAATGGCAAAGTCATCTTAATTATCTTCCTTTTATATATATATATATATTTTATTATGGAACATTAAAGAGAGTCACTTTATTGAGATATAATTTACATGCAATAAAATGTACCCATTTTAAGTATGCAGTTACATGAGTTCTGACTAACATGTCCATATGTGCAACCTCCACCACAATCCTTTGCAGTCAGTCCTTCTCCCACCCTTCGCCCCAGGCAACCACTGACCTGAACTAATTTCGATTAGTTCTGTGTTTTCTAGAGTTTCATATAACTGGAAAAGGAGCCCAGGTGGCACAGTGATTAAAGTGCTCAACTGCTAACCAAAAGGTCAGTTGTTCAAACCCACCAACCACTCCTCGGAAGAAAGATGTGGCAGTCTGCTTCCCTAAAGATTACAACCTTTGAAACCCTATGGGGCAGTTCCTCTCTGTCCCATAGGGTTGCTATGAGTCGGAATCAACTCTACAGCCTTGGGTTTATATAATTGGAATCATGTACTTTTTGCATCAGGCTTCTTTGACTTAGCATAATGTCTGAAGATTTATCTGTGATACATATAGCGATAGATTGGTAGTTTATTCCTTATTATAAAACAAAACCCATTGCTGTTGAGTTGATTCCAACTCATACAACTGAGCAGGATTATTATGAAACTTTAAAAAAATATATGTACAAAAGTAGAGAAAATAATGTAATGAATCCCCACACATTCCTTCACCAGCTTCTACAGTTAGCAGTATTCTGACTTTCTTGTTTCATCTCTGTATCCTCCCCCAACCCAGACCTATTTTATTTTAAAGCAAATTACAAACATCGTATTTCACCCATAAATACTTCAATAAGTATCACTAGTCATTAAAGACTTTAAAAAACAAAAAAGAGTATAATACCATTATTATGCCATTAAAAAAAATAGCAATTCCCTAATATCATCTAATACTCAGTCTATGGTCAGTTTTTCCAGTTACCTTAAGGATGTCTTTTTATAGTTGATTTGTTCAAACCAGGATCCAAACAAGGTCACACCCACATGCATTTTGTTGATAAGCCTTTTAAATCTCTTTTAATCTGTAACAGTTCTCTTTCTCTACCCTCTTTTTCTCCCCACGTGATTGATACACTGAAGAAACTGGATCACTTGTCCTGTAGCATTTTCCTATTTCTACGTTGGCTGGTTGTATCTACATGGTGCTGTTTAATATGATCTTCATCCCTGTATTTTCTCCAAACCGATACTTAGATCTAGAGGCTTCAGACAGATTCATCTACCTCCTATTTTTCTCTCCTTCCCACCTACACATCCATTGCCTTAGATAAGGCTCATATCTATTTTTACCATGATCGACTGCAATCACCTAAGGGTTCGCTTTCTCTCCACCTGCCTTCTCCATTTGTACTCCAGACTGCTTTCAGAGTAATACTCTAAAACAAAAATTCATTTGTGCTAATCCTCTGTTTAAAATCTTATGTTGATTCATCATGTCATCTAGGAAAAAAAATCTGAGCTTCTTTGCTTAGCATACATAGTTCCTCCTAATCTAGTCTCTGCTTGCTTTTTCAGCTGCAACTTCAGCCATTTGCCTCTCATCTTTATACACTCTTTACCCCATTTACTCAACAGACATTTCTAGAATGCCTACTGTTTACCAAATATGGGGCATTAATCCCCCCAAAACGTCTTGGTTGTATTACTCAGTCCCACCAGGCCATCTCTTGGGAAGCCAGGTCCCACACCTGGCATTGTAGCAGTTGATTTGAGTCTAGAAGTTGGAGGAGGAAACAGCTTCAGTGGGTACACCTCTGGGAGCATGAAATTGAAGATAGTCAGTGGTGTTAGGAGGTGTCGTGGATTGAATTGTGTTCCCCTAAAATATGTGTCACCTTGGCTAGGCCATGATTATGTGTTATAAATCCTACCCTTTATATGTTAATGAGCAGGACTAGTGTGGAGTGTATCTTGAGTCACCACCCCTACTCAAGTCACCACCTTTACTCAAGTTACCACCCTTTCTCAAGCCACACCCTTCCTCCAGCCACACCATAGCTTGACACATACCTTTTATCTTACGAGAGATAAAAGGAGAGAGAAATGAGCAGGGAGGAGAGGACCTCACCGCCACCAGGAAAGAAGAGCCAGGAGTGGAGTTCATCCTTTGGACCAGGGATCCCTGCGCAGAGAACCTCCTAGACCCAGGGGAAGTTTGATGCCCAGAAACGTGGAGATCTCCAAGGAATGCTGGGCCCACAGTTGTTGAAAGGAGACAAGGACCTTCTCCTCATAGCCAAGAGAGAAAGCCTTCCCTAGAGCTGGCGCCCTGAATTCAGACTTACATCCTCTTCAATTGAAAGAGAATAAATTCATTTGTTAGCCATCCACTTGTGGTATTTCTTTTATAGCATCACTAGATAAATAAGACAAAGGTAGGTACAACCAGGACTCTCACTGAGCAAGCAGCTAAGACTTAGGAGGCAGGTGGTGCTGAGCGAATCTAACCCAAACTAAACCAAACCCCCTGGCATCGAGTTGGTTCCGACTCACGGTGACCCTAAAGGACAGAGTAGAACTGCCCTATAGGGTTTCCAAGGAGTGCCTTGTGGATTCAAACTGCCAACCTTTTGATTAGCCTTTATAGCTCTTAACCACTATGCTACCAGGGTTTCCGAGTCAATCTAAGAAAGTGCGTAAACTAGGTCTGCTTCAGGTGCTCTCAGTCAAGGTTTGTTTGTTCAGTGAGTCCTGTTTGGAATATTAAGGGCAAAGCTGCTGCTGCTTTTTTTTGGAGGGGGGGTGCTTAAGGTGAAAGTTTACAGAGCAAATTAGTTTCTCATTAAACAATTAACACACATACTGCTTTGGGACATGGTTGCCAATCCCATGACGTGTCAACACTCTCTGCTTCTCAACCTTGGGTTCCCCATTTCCATTCATCCAGCTTTTCTGTCCTCTCCTGCCTTCTCATTCTTGCCCCTAGGTTGGTAGGCCCGTTTAGTCTCATGTACATGGTTGATCTATGTGTGTTGTTAGTCTTATAGGCCTGTCTCATCTTTGGCTAAAGGGTGAACCTCAGGAGTGACTTCAGTACTAAGTTAAAGGGGTGTCTGGGGTTCATATTCCAGTCCGTGTCAGACCAGTAGGTCTGGTCTTTTTTTGTGAGTTTGAATTTTGTTCTCCATTTTTCTCCAGCTCTGTCCAGGACTCTCTTTTGTAATCCCTGTCAAAGTAGTTGGTGGTGGTAGCCTAGCACCATCTAGTTATGCTCGACTCATTCTGGTGGAGGCTAAGAGCAAAGCTTCTGATGACTGGGAACATCTCTAACATTCTACAGTCAGTGCCATGAGGACAATTCTTTTTACCTTACAAGTTTTCTCTTTTGACAAAACATGTGACTTGCTGGATCATAACATAACTTTCAATCAGTGTGTTGTTGAGTATTCTTTTTTGTTGTTGTTTTAGGCTGTTAGTAATTTTTTTAAATGTGCTTGTTTTACAGACCATCGTGATGAATGACTGTATTATCCGAGGGGATCTGGCAAACGTAAGAGTTGGACGCCATTGTGTTGTGAAAAGTCGTAGTGTCATAAGGCCACCATTCAAGAAATTCAGCAAAGGGTGTGTAATGTAATTGCCTTGATTCAGTCTTGGGGAAGATGCTGCTACAGAAGGTATTACCCATGTGTTTAGTTGTAGTATAATGAGCAGGCCCTAGCCTGTTGTTTGGGCACTGGGTAAGAATTCACCATAATGAGCGCAACTCTGAAGGTGGTTGTCTTAGTCTGGGATGGTTGCTTGCCAGAAACAGAAGCTACTTAAGCTAGCAAAAGCAAAGGGGGCTCTAAAAAAAAAAACAACCAGACCTACTAGACTGATTGAGACCGAAGGACTCCCCAAAACAGTTGTCCTGAGATACTCTTCAAACCTTGAACCAAAACTAACCCCTGAGGTTGCCTTGTAGCTAGATAACAAGTTGGCTCACAGTATAATGAATATCAGCCATAAGTACTGTGCTTCTTTAAAAAATCACCTGTATGAGACCAAACAGTCAACGTATTACTTTAAGATGAAGATGAGACTATAAGGGAACAGGGAAACTGGGTTAATGGAAATAGAACAACCAGAGTAGAAATGAGATTGTTCATGCATTGGGAGGAATGTAACCAATGTTACTGAACAACATGTGTAGAAATTGTTGAATGGAAACCTAAACTGCTGTGTAAATCTTCACCGAAAACACAGTAAAATATTATTTAAAAACAACAACAACAAAGAGGGCTCTGATCAAAGAGACACAGGCGTACTTGGTGGAACCTAAGGGTAGAAAAAGGAGCCGGGCCTCACCAGGGACTAGAACCTGGAACTAGATTGTTAGCTAGAATCAAGTCAACTATTCTGTCTCTACCTTTCTCTGTCTCTGAGATTATACTGTTTCTTACCTATCCTCTGTGTACTTCTGCTTCGCTCTCCTCTTTCTCAGGCTGGCTCTGTCTGGCCCTTTTGTTCATGGAGCCAACCTTGCTATCTCAGCCCCTTATTTACATCAGCTCTCCATTTTGACTTTTAACAGACACCAACTGGAGTTCTTATGTCTCAGTTCCAAATTCTTGGGAGAGGGGATCTGATTGGCTCAACTTGAGTAAAGTACCCACCCCTGGTGTAAAAAGCCGTGACCCAAAGGGCAGGGTTAAGTCAGGCCTAATGACCCCTCAGTGGGAATAAGGACTGTCCAAGAAAGGACATGGAAAGGAGAACTGACCAAGATGTCTGCTGTGGTAGTATTCTCTTTGCCTCTCTCCTCCTTGGCTAACCTGTCCTCCTGGTTCCTACCCATGGCACAGTCTGCATCTCTTACATTAATTCAGCAAATATTTATTTAGTACTTTATGCCAGCCACTGGGCCATAAACTGGGCATGTAAAGATGGATAAACAGTGTACCTGTCCTCAAGGTTCTCAAAACCTAGGGGTAGAAACAGGATAGTTATATAATGTAATCAGTGCTGTCACAGGATATGAGCACAGTTAGCCATGGAAGCATAGAGAAGGGAGCAGCTAATTCAGGCTAACTGTAATACTTGCTCTATGTGGGTTTTAAGGAAACTTAGAAGTATATCATGTAGAAATAATCCCACAGTGTTGGATGATGTTGGACTCCAGGCTTCCTGTTACATCTGGGAATTGGATCAGGGAGTCATTGTAAATCATTCCCATGAAAATGTTTGCTCATTAGCTCAGAAGGCTATTGGGGCCAAACCAGAAAACGTGGTACCTTTTGTGGTTTCCTACAGTGGCTGTTACTCTGCTAAAGTTCTTGAGATGACCTTGTGACAAAGGCACTGTTGGGCTGGATATGGTCAACAAGAATGAACAAGAGGTTTACTGGTAAATGGACGGATACTTAGGTAGGAATAGTCCATGTGAAAGATATGTAGACACAAAAGTGTAAATAGTAACACATGAATAAAAGGTGACTGTGGATTTTCACCTCTGCATATCCAGAACCAGAACTACTATAAATTTGGAAATTCTAATTTAAAATTAAGAATTAGCAGTACTGCTGTAGACACTGGTGAGATTAAGGAATTCAGTGCTGCACATGGGATACAGACTAGAAATATTAATGCATTAAGAAAGATTTAAATAAATTATAGGTCCATATCTATAAAATGGATAGAATATCCATCTCGGACAAAATACTCCTGACAGAATAGAACACAGGACTGAAAAGGGCTAGTAAGCATATAAAAAAACCAGACCCATTGGTGTGGCATCAATGCTGACTCGTAGCAACCCTATAGGACAGAGTAGAACTGCCCCATAGGGTTTCCAAGGAGCAGCTGGTAGATTCAAACTGCTGACCCTTTGGTTAGCAGCTGAGCTCTTAACCATTGTGCGACCAGTGCTCCAGTAAGCATATAGCTGCTTTATATTGGTTCTACATCCCAAGGACCTGAAATTACTTGTGAATGTGATCACAAACGCAGTGACATTTGAGGAATCCCAGAGAATGGGAACAATGTCAAAAATCTGGAGAAAGCCTGCTAACTTCTCACATCCTTCAAGTCTTGGCTTAAATGTTACTTTCAATTAAGCTTTCCACAAACCCCCATTCTGGGTAAATCCTCCTTGTTATACCCTCTCAAAACCTGGTATTTCTTTTCTATACCACTTATATCAATTATAACTAATTACTTATATAATAATTTGTTTAATCTCTCTTTTCTTTACTAAATTGTAAGCTCCTCAAGAGCAGAGATTTTTGTCTTTTGTTCACCATTGTATTCCTAACTTTTGGGTAGAGTCTGGCATGTAGTTCACACTTAATATAATTGGTGAATAAATAAATTTTCAGAATGTTGGGAGCTGGAACTTAGAGCCCATGAACCTGATGTCAGTCCTCTGAGACAATATAGAGTAGATTTCTAAAAATGTGATCTGTGAATATTTTCAAGGGCAGCAGGAATCAGCAAACATCCATTACTTTTCATTTAGGGCCTGCTATTTTTAGCTTTGAAGGTCTTACCACTTCTTTCTTGCAGTTTCCTGGTACATGTCTTTGGTCTAATATTAATGATTTTGAGCTAGTAGTCTCGTTATCTCTTCCAATATTAGAATTTCTCTAGTCTGAGGATTTTTTTCCTTGCTAGGAACAGTCTTGGAAACCCTGGTGGTGTAGTGGTTAAGTGCTACAGCTGCTACCCAACAGATTGGCAGTTTCAAATCCGCCAGGAGTTCCTTGGAAACTCTATGGGGCAGTTCTATTCTGTCACTATGGGTCACTATGAGTCGGAATCAACTTGACGGCAGGGTTAGGAACAGTCTTATTAAGATGAGGAAGTTGAGATTATGAACTGTACTTAAATAATTCTTGACCAAAAGTATATTACCTTGACTCTGTTTGTTCGTCTCTTTTCCTTCTCTAGAGTTGCTTTCTTTCCTTTACATATTGGGGACCATGTCTTTATTGAGGAAGATTGTGTGGTCAACGCAGCTCAGATTGGCTCTTATGTTCATGTTGGAAAGAACTGTGTGATTGTGAGTATGGCGACTCTCGGCTGGCTAAACAGCCTCACTTCCCTCTAGCTTCCTTCCCTCACATCAGTAGGACTCTGCTTCTCTGATCAGGCAGAGTAGGAGTAGTTTCCAGTCTTCTGGAGTTTGGGTCTTTCTTGCTGGACTTGGAGCTTTCTCTAGCTTTAATAATAATGGCTAACCTTTGTTGAACCTCATCTATGTGATAAACTCTTGCCTTGAATTATTTCATTTAATTCTCACAGCCATCCAAAGATGGTAGGTACTGTTATTATCCTGATTTGCAGATGAGAAGACTCTTTTAGAGTCCAACTTTTCCCATGACACAAAAGCCTTCCTATAGCATCCTATGAGGTAGTCTAATTAATGCTTGGATAGGTGAAGTTGTAGGTGTTAATCAGAATTCCCCAAAAGCCTGAAGAAAAATCATAACAAGCAATGATAATTGTTGTTATGTGCTGTCAAGTCAATTCCGAGTAGAACTGCCCCATAGGGTTTCCCAGGCTGGAATCTTTATGGGAGCAGACCACTAGGTCTTGCCTCCTGCAGAGTGACTGGTGGGTTTGAACCACTGACCTTTTGTTTAGCAACCAAGCACTTAAACATTGTGTCACCAGGGCTGTTAACAATAATAATAGGCACTGTTATTTGTGATACAAGTTTTACATTTGTTATCTTTAATCCTGACAACATCCCTACAGGTTTGATTTTACGTCCCCTTTCACAGATGAGGAAACCAAGGTTCAGAGATGCTAAATGACTTGCACAAGTATATATTGTTGTTGTTGGGTGCCGTTCAGTCAATTCTGGCTGATAGCGACTCCACATGGCAGAGTAAAACTGCCCTATAGGGTTTTCTTGGCTGTAATCTTTACAGAAGTAGGTTGCCGGGTCTTTCTCCCACAGACCCACTGGGTGAGTTCAAACCACCAGTCTTTCGGTGAGCTGCTGAGTGTTTAACCGTTGCACCACCAGGCCTTCTTCAAGGAGATATATGCAGTAATAGAAGCAAGAGTTCTTTACTCCTCTCTAGAAAGTTCTCCAGGGAGGAATGAAAATGCAAATGAGCTTTTTACCTCCTCAGCTATTGCCAATCCATTCATGCCTAAGAAGCACCTGCATTTTTTTAATTTTTTTTGCTGCTATTTAATTTATCAGTCTACCCAGAATGCTTCTGAAACCCAGTTAAACATCATTTCTCTGAGTGGGCAGAAGGGCCAGCTAGTGGCCAGAGTGGGTGCCTCCAGACTGTGTGGTGGCTGGTGATACACAGTGAAAAGATTATTTCTGCAGTTCTTTTCCAGGGCTCTTTGTCTCAGAAATCCTTATTTGTGTGTGTATCATGCCTTAAGCAACTTGTTCTGTCTCCTTTTGCTCACTGCCCCTTAGTCTAAGCTATCAGGAGCTCAGACATCATAAGGATATCTTTGAGCTAATATTAATTTGGGGGTGAGGGGTCACTGGGAGATGGCTAACTGCCATATTTTTGAAATTGCCAAGATCAGGTAATCTGTGGAAGGATTACCGAGGAGGATTGATGAGTTGTAACCTTAACTTTATTCTGAGCTAAGGATGTTGTCAGATAGTGCCAAAGCTATTATCCACACGCTGGAGACAACTTAGTCAGCCACTTACAAAATTCAGACCTTTGAGGTACAAGATTTTTACAAAACTTTGTTTGGCAGTCTGCCTTTCCTGGAAATACATATTATTTGGGTATTTAATAATGGGGAAAATTTGAACATAACCGTATCAAAGTGTCATTCATGTTTTTTGGTAAAACCTGAGGTCTGGACAGGTTAGCATTTTCCCGGCATTTGTTAAGATTTCCACATTTTTGGCACATTTTATCAGATCGTCTAACCAGAACACAAATGAGCTTATAGGCCCGGGTGATATAAACTCAGCCAATAAAGACTGAAACTTTCATTTTCTCAGCAAGTAGTCTGGAGCACAGCTTTGAAGTGTATACAGAAGCCTCTCCTTTCCCTTAACTCATGAAACAAATGAGTCTTCCAGACCTCATTTCATTGAAAAGTGATGACAGTGGGTAAGGTCAAGCATAAGGTTTAGCCCAAACCTTCAAATGATAAATGCTTGCCTGTGGAAGAACAAATGGATGAATAATAACTTCATGTCCAAATGAATTTGTCAGGCCTTTTCAAGTTAGACTTGACAAAAGAGCAAGCAAACCCTTGAGGCCATGAGAATTACTCTCCACCCCTTTTCTGCCTTCCCCTGGGAAGCTCACCCTCAGGCAGGTTTTTTTCTTCCTGGGAACAAGATGGCTGTTCTAGGTTTCTGTTGCATCCTCTAGAAACCTCAGTGGAAAGAGCTGCTTTTTTTAGTAGTTCCAGCAGTAGCCTGAGGTTGAGATTCATCAGACTAATATCGGCTCATATGTTGATACCCTAAACCAATTGCTGTGGCCAGGCATGTGTGTTGCAGTGCAGGATGGGGGGTGAAGCACATGGACTCAGATAGGGATAGGGTGGTTCCTCAAGGAAAATGTAGGCTCTATTATCAGAAGAAAGGGCAAGGATATTGGGAACGCAAAACAACAAGTATCCACTAAAAGAAGTAAAAAAGAAAATTAAGCAAAACTCTTGGAAGATCAAAATTCACATAGTCTGTAATGCCTAGGATAACCCGAACTGTCCCTGTCATACAACCCCTCTCCGCCAAATGTGCACATAAACACACACACACACCTCTGCCTCCTCCTCCTGGTCAGGGGATTGTGGCCAAGCTTCTTGTTGCTTTTTCTGGCTGTCATATATCATGAATGGAGAAGATACAAAATAGCCTTCCACACAGGAAACTAGACAACTTTGACTTCCATTTCCTGATCTATTTCCTATTAACGGAAACCCTGGTTGCGTAGTGGTTAATTACTACAGCTACTAACCAAAGGTCGGCAGTTCAAATCCACCAGGCGCTCCTTGGAAACTCTGTGGGGTAGTTCTACTCTGTCCTATAGGGTCACTATGAGTTGGAATCAACTCGACAGCAACAGGTTTTTTTTTTGGTTCCTATTAACATCATCTAAAAAATTTCTTAAAATTTTGTTGTGGTTGTTGGCAATATGCACAGCAAAATGTACACACATGCACCAATTTATCAGTTTCTACATGTACAATTCAGTGACGTTGGTGACATTCTTATTAACATTTTAATTTCAGGGACGCCGGTGTGTTTTGAAAGACTGTTGCAAAATTCTTGACAACACAGTATTACCCCCAGAAACTGTGGTCCCACCATTCACCGTCTTCTCAGGCTGCCCAGGTAACTTTGGATGTAGACTATTTTAAAACTCTTTAAAACTCAAGCTTATTTTCTATCACAAAATAATGCATGATTCTGTCTCTAATAATATGTTGGTCTAGTTAACTTAAAAATTCTGTTGCTAAAAAGAACCTAGAAATATTATCTAAAATATAACAAATATGTTTTAAAATGCATAATTTGGGTCACAAGAAAATAAGAAAACTACTAAGGGTCAAAAAAAAAAAGGAAACTAAACCCAAGCTGTAAGCATGCCTGGGTGATGATGCCATCTTTATGATCGGGTGGTTTAGGGTTTGGTATTCATGTAGGGATGGTAGGTAAAGCCTTGAATCCACACATGGCAGAGAGTTGAGCTGAGATCCTCTAATACAGCTAGTACCTTGAAGATGTCAATAAAAGGTTAATGTAGAATAAATCTTCCCACCAGCATAGGGGAAGTACAAGGAAGCTTGTCTCTCTTGGCCTGGGCTCTGGGTGGAAAAAGAAGTCGTCTCTAGAGAATTCTAGCTATGGACTTTCCCTCACATTGGATGAGGAATCCCCGAATTGAAAAGTAAACATAAAAGATGGTTTGAGACTCAGGATTCCCCTGGGGCACCTGACAGAAGCAAATGCATTGCCTCTCAGCCCTGGCTGAGCAGATGCCCACAGGTAAAGCTCCTCCACCCCAACCCCGCTCAGAGCTCCAAATTACAAACCATGGGGGGAAACTAAAGTAACACATGCAGATCCCAGAAAACTTGGGAAACCCTGAAAACCAGAAGGAGGAAGAAAATCCCACAGTCTCCATCCCCAGCCCAGGACATCTACTGCTACTGTTTGGCTCATTTTTCTTAACAGTCTCTTTTCTTCTACATATTGTTTTACACAGTTGAAATCATGTAGGGTGTACAGAGTCACATTTACAAATTCACAGATGGAGAATGATAGGAAGAGAGAGATTTGATAGATTTGATATCTGCCACTGGGGGATTTAATTATTTTTCCAATTAAAAAAATCTAATCACTCAGATCATTGAATTTGAGTTGCAAAGATGTACAGACTCATTACTCAAATTCTTTAGGGAGGAAATTGGCCGTTACGTTGTTTCATGCATCTCTGCTTTTGCAGAGAGGAAGAAGAGACTTTTGTTTAGTAATTCTTCCCATGTTGTTTGTTATTGTGGTCGTATGCCATCAAGTGAGTTCTGACTCACAGTGGCCCTTTATGACAGAGTGAAACTGCCCCATAGGTTTCCTAGGCTATTAATCTTTATGGAGCAAATTGCCAGGTATTTTCTTCCACAGAGTGGCTGGTGGGTTTAAACCACTGACCTTTCAGTTAGCAGCTGAGCACTTAACCACTTTGCTACCAGGGCTCCCGATTCTCCCCATGGTGGGTTCAGACTATGGAAAAGTTTAGCTGTTCTCAGCAAGTGCTGGACCAGAACAGTCCCAGTGATTGTTTTAAGTAATTGTCAGGCAAGCAGATTTGAGGTGAGATGGATATTGCCAGAGAAATATCTTAGTTGTCTTTGAGAAACTTATTCAAGTTTATTAGAAGCAATGGTTGTTGAGCATTAATGGCAGCAGGCAGGGAAGCACAACTTGCCTTTTCAAACCAAATAAACACAGTTTTGGAGATTATGATGAAGAATTCAAGCTCCATGAGTGAGGAAACAGGCCTAGAGAGCTCGGGCTGTCAGAGGTGGCAGAAAGCGGGAAAGCCTTGAGTAGCACCTAAGACCCCTTGTTATTTAGTGTCCAGTGGTTTTTGTACTTCCCATGTGCCAGGATATTCCCCATGTTTATGTTCTGTAGTTTTACAAACAAATGCTAACCATCTGGATACTGCTGTTGGCAGCCCCCATTTTTTAATACAGAGACATAGGGTTGCAGGAAAACTGGCACATTTTGGGAAGGCAGCACAGCATGAAATTGAGTCATCCAACAAAATGAAAGGCAAACCATCCCGGAGGAATCTGGGTCAGGAGCCAAAAACTCAGATGCCTACAGGAGCCAGGAAGATAATGTGAATGAACGAAGTAGTAGCTGTCATAGCCATCTAAGAATTTTGAGATCTTCTAATGTTTTAAGAGGAACTAAAAATCTGAATTTTTATGTGAAATCTCAGAACTTATAAATGTTGGCTACTAATTTTTAAAAACATGTTAAATATTATGCAGACCCAACATATGTTTGCAAGTCTAACACGAGCAGCTAATTTGCAAAGGGTGTCTATAAGAATTTTGTATTTTTTAGACTATTTTTTCTATCCTGTCGTACATGCTGTATGTATGTACACGAAAATATGGGGAGAGGGGTATATATAATATGGATATATGAACTGTTAATGCCTATATAAACAGAATCACATTCTCTATACCACACTCTAAATTGTTATAAAACTTCCTTTCTTAACAACATGTCTTGGAAATTTTTTCTTATCAGTGTATAGATACTCCATTCATTTTAATGGTTACATTTTTTTTTTTTTTTGGCAAAGTGAAAGCCATTATTATTATTTATACAAAGCAAACAGTAAACAATAACTGCAGATTCTCACAAGGAGGACCACTTGCCCTCCCCAGAATTCCCCTTGTCCATTTTTATGTCACTGGGCAGGCACACCATTGTTCAGGTCAGATGCTGAATTCACGTCACCACTGCCTCCAGCTACCACCATGTGGCTCAGGGGGTCTGCACAGTTCCCAAGGCTTCTGCTCTGCCACTGGGCCTTGCTAGCCTGTGCTGCCCACTCCTGCCATGCTACCCAGGCCTGTGGGGCTCTCTTGCTGCCACACTGCTTGCGGGGGAGGCATGCAACCCCTGCACAGGGCAGACTAGGGCCTCTCTTGCCCTTCACAAGCATTATGGCTCTTTTAGCTCTGCTGGCAATTGTCCTGCCCAGAGGCATGTGTCTCTGCCATGCCGTGGGGAGACTCCTGCACAGGGCACACTCAGGCCTCTTCCCTGCATAACCCATCCCAGTGCTGTTGAGTCGATTCCGACTCATAGCAACTCTATAGGACAGAGTAGAACTGTCCCATGGAGTTTCCAAGGAGCAACGTTAACAGCTCTTTTAGCTCCACTGACAAGCCTCCTGCTCAAGGGTGCTCAGCTCCCACCTGGTGAGCTGGCAAGCCCACCACTACTGTCTCTCACCATCTTGTGCCATCATCAGTGTTACAGCTCTTTCTTCTGGGTCTAGGAGGTTCTCAGAGCAGCGACCCCAGGTCCAAAGGATGTGCTCTGCTCCAGACTCTTCTTTTTTTTTTCTGTCTCTCTTTTTTTCTTAATTGTACTTTAGATGAAGGTTTACAAAACAAACTAGTTTCTTATTAAACAGTCAGTACACATATTGTTTTATGACATTGGTTAACAGCCCCACGACACGTCAACACTGTCTCTTCTCAACCTTGGATTCCCTCTTACGAGCTTTCCTGTCCCCTCCAGCCTTCTAGTCCTTGCCCCAGGGCTTGTGCACCCCTTTAGTCTTTATGGGCGTGTCCAATCTTTGGCTGAAGGGCGAACCTCAGGAGTGATTCCATTACTGAGTCGAAAGGGTATTTGGGAGCCATACTCTCAGGCCTTCTCCAGTCTCTTTCAGGCCAGCAAGTCTGGTCTTTCTTTTTGAGTTAGAATTTTGTTCTACATTTTTCTACAGCTCTGTCCAGGACCCTCTATTGTGATCCCTGTCAGAGCAGTCAGTGGTGGGAGCCAGGCACCATCTAGTTGTACTGGACTCAGTCTGGTGGAGTCTGTGGTAGATGTGGTCCATCAGTCCTTTGGGCTAATCTTTCCCTTGTTTCTTTAGTTTTCTTCCTTATTACTTGCTCCCGAAGGGGTGAGATCAGTGGAGTATCCTAGATGGCTGCTCACAGCTTTTAAGACCCCAGATGCTACTCACCAAAGTAGAATATAGAACGTTTTCTTTATATACTATGTTATACCAGTTGAGCTAGATGTTCCCCAAGACCATGGTCCCCACAATCCTCAGCCCAACAATTTAGTCCCTCAGGGAGCTTGGATGTGTCTGTGGAGTGTCCATGACCTTGCCTTCGACAAGTTGTGCTGGCTTCCCCAGTATTGTGTACTGTGTTACCCTTTACCAAAGCTACCGCTTATCAATTGTCCAGACTCTTCTTAATGGTGGTGAGGTCCCCCTGAACCTCTGTGGGATTGGCCCTTATATAAGTCTACTCCTTACCAATTTAAAGGCATGATCCACCCAGCAGGACCACAAACTGACCAGTCGCCTCAATAGACTGTAAAACCCAGAAAACCAAACCCGTTGCCATCAAGTCCATTCCAACTCATAGCAACCCTATAGGACAGAGTAGAATTGCCCAATAGGGTTTATACAAGGAGCGACTGGTAGATTCGAAGGGCTGACCTTTTGGTTAATAGCCGAACAATTGGCTATGCCACTAGAGCTCCCAGTAGACCATAAGTCACTCAATTTGCATAGTCCCAGCCAATCATTTTGTGGGAGTTACAAAGCCATGGCTAGAAAGGCCATATAAAAAGAGATTAATTCCACTACATGTAGTCTGGTGGCTTCTTCTAGGTTCTTACAAATCCAGCTGCCATCCAGTTGGTCTTGAATAATGGTAATCCCATGTCTGTCAGAGTAGAACGGTGGTCCATAGGGTTTTCCTTATTTCTTTTTTTTCATAATACTTCATTATGTTTTTGGTGAAGGTTTACATAGCAGTTTAGGTTCCCATTCAACAATTTCTACACAAGTTGTTCAGTGACATTGATTACATTCTTCACAGTGGGTGAACATTCTCATTATATGTGTTCTGGTTATGTGTTTTTCATTGCATAAATGTAGCACAGTGTATCTAATCAGTCCGCTAGTATGATCCAAAAATTAAAAAAAAAAACCCAAACCCGTTGCCACTGAGTCAATTCCAACTCCTAGTGACCCTATAGGACAGAGTAGAACTGCCCTGTAGGGTTTCCAAGGAGCAGCTGGTGGATTCGAACTGCCAACCTTTTGGTTAGCAGCCAAACACTTAACCACTGTACTTCCAGGGCTCCCCTAGTATAATAGATCATTATTGTACTTTGTCACCATTAGAATCTTTGCTGCATTGAACACTTGTACACACACTGTTGTGCAATTGAGCAAGATTAGCTGTGGGATAAGTTCTTAGAAGTTGTATTGTCAGGTCCCAGCATATTAACTTTTAAATTTTGCTAGGCACATTAAAACCTGTGAAAGTTGGAACCTATATAAGGCGGAAACTTGTCAGAGAAGGAAAACTAAAATATTTTCCACTAATAGAAAGTGATAGCAAAGTGGGAAGACTGCACCCTGTCAAAGGTGGAAAACTTGGGAGACCCAGAAAAACAAGGCAGTCCCATAGAGTTCCGGCTCTCATAGGTTTCACTGTATTTCTAAATTACGCTTCAAAAAGGTTATATGAATGTACACACCCACTGGTAGTGTATGAGAGTGCCTCATCCCCTGAAATTATTAAATATAACTGCCCTGTCTTTTGTCTTTCGTTAGGACACATCTGTTCCACTCTTCTTCCATGATTTGTCTCTGTATCTGCATATCTGGGCATTGGATTCAGCTTCGTTGCATGGACAGCAGGGCAGTTTTGTACCCCACGGGTACCCTCACTTTGACTCACTCAGTAGGTGTCACACCAGAATCCTGGTGGTGGACAAGTCTTTCTTTGGAACAACCTCAGATGTACCCAGAGATCCATAACTCTTCAGATCATGTAATAGTATATTAACCTCTCTTATCTGGAGTATAATTTTTATTTTGGGTACCATATTATTTGTTTTATACACACACAGTCACGTCATCAAGAAGATGTGGTCAGTAGAGTATTCTCTTAGTACTGAAGATAGATACCTAACATTTAGACACTCAAGACTAAAGAAAACGACCTTATAAGGGTTTAAAAAGAAATCAGAGCTGCAAGCCTTCCATGGCTCCACTTGGTTGACCGGGTCTTTCTTTCCCCAGGACTCTTCTCAGGGGAGCTCCCAGAGTGTACCCAGGAGCTGATGATTGACGTCACCAAGAGCTACTACCAGAAGTTTTTGCCCCTGACACAAGTCTAGTATCTCTGCCTCGTGTCTTGAATTTGCTTGAGCTCTAAGATGAACTTGGGAACAAAGTGAGCCAATCATCACCTACAAGGAGCTCTTATGTCTTTGATACCTCCTACCTACCCTCCTTTTTTTTTTTAATTCTTCAGAATTTTGCAATCCTTCAAGGCTCTAAGCTCTTAAAAATTTAGTAACAGAACACCTGGAGGAGGTGTCTCCAAATGCTGTGCTTAAACTTTATTCACTTCACACCGTTATCTTCGGAACACAGAACCACCCGTTCCTGATGCCCCAGCCCGTTGGTCCTGTGGCTGGGTAGATCCTGCCTGAAACAGGCCAGCCGAGCAGGAGCACTTTGTCTGAGCAGAGAGGTTATGTAGCTGGTATGCTCTCATGGCCTTCAGGCAGCCCACAGTGAGCTCACACTCACACTGATCACTCTCAGCTTTCCTGCTGCTAACATACTGGCTGGTGGCTACATCGCTCATAATCCTGGAATATAGTCTTCGTGAATCTTCAGAACTAGATTCCTGATGGGCACTAAAACTTGAAGGGAGGGGTGTTTAGTGTTTCTCTTCTTCCCAAAATGACCTTAGCTGTCCCCAGTGTGGTTAGTAAGAGATTTTAGCATTCTGTGGTAGGGTCTTTGGCCTTCACTAAAAGGAGGGACCTTAGCACCCGAGATTCTATGTTGCAAAGTCCCAGGTTTGAGTCTCCCATATGGATAGGCTAGTCTGGCAGTCACTCCTTGTCTGAAAATATTTTGGGGCAGTGATACATGTTTTATTCCACTGAAGACATAGCACTTGTGATACTCTCTGGCTAGAACCATTCAACCCACCCTGTTTATGCCATAAAACCCACAGTTCGGACCAAAATATCTGTTCTTGGACTCAATCACATATGTACTTTGGAGGCTTTTAGAACTGTCTTGTGGACACAGGGTCCCAAGGATTAAATAAAGTTGCCAATACTGTTCTTACCACCTCCTTCTGGCCACACAACCCTTCTGGTTCTGCTCTGAGCTTGGCCTAAAAAGGAAGATTTAGAAGTGAGGGGCTGAAGAGGTTAGCCTCATTTAATGTCTGTTTCTGCTGTAAACAGATAGGGTAGATCTGTTCAGTCTTGAAGGTTAGAACCTTGCAGGAACCTTCTTAATATCCGGCTGTAGGGTTTGCCAGTATAGCTGTATGTAGTCATCACTGCTAGGTCAATGTAAAACGACTTTCTGGTTTGTCCCTTCTTTCGTGTTTGTACATTAAAACAGTTATCCGTGAAAGAAGTCTTTTGAAAGTGTTGCCTGTCTTCCTTAAGCATGTTAATACGTGCTGGGCTGTGCATCTGCATTCTCGAGGTTGTTTATGTCTTACGACAACTCGGTAAGGTAGATGTCATTCTCATTTTACAGGTGAGAAAACAAACTCCAAACATTAGGTAACTTGCTTTAAATCAGTCAGCAAAGAAGTGACCCACCCGGGAGCCACACCCACGTGTGTCTGACTCCATAGCCTGTGCTCTTCAGCTCTGCCCTGGAAAGATACATCTGCTTGTGTCCCATCTGATACCAGCAGCCTGCGATGACAGCAAGTGTTTTTGGTCTTATTCTGGCATCTTCCCCCAACTCCCTTCTCCTTTTCTGCCATCAGAAATTGGCAGAGCGTAGATGCTCCCTAGGCTAACCTCTTGCTTACTGCAGAACTCTTCCCAGGCGTGTCTAACAGATTACCATCCAGCCTGTATTTGAACATCTCTAAAAGGAAGCTTGCCATGTTAGGTAGGTGACTGACTGCCCAATTTGTTGATAAACAACCAAAATTAAGAGAAAATGTGTAAGTGCGTGTGTTGTTGTTTTAGCCTCTTACCACAAACACGATTTTAAAATCTTTAAGTAATTCAAGTGCAGGACTTCAAAAATTCAATCCAATTGGTAAAGAAGGAGAAGGGTATCTATAATGAAGTAGATCTTCCCATTTCAGAGCCCCAGTCCTACATTCTACTTTCCAGAGACAACTGCCCTGAACAGGTTTTGACCTATTCTACCGGAGATTACCAGAGATAGAGCCTATGGTGTGTGTGTGTGTGTGCGCACGCGTGCATGTGCGTGCGCGCGCCAACCTCTGTTTTTATTCATACTAATGGGTATGGGAGCACACTATTTGTGCTATTCTATACCTTGCTGCTTTTATTTAATAATATATCGGTGATCATGCCATATTAGCAATTGCTAACATTTATAGAGTGTCTTCCATGTACCAGGTACTATCCTGAGCTCTTTACAGATTCTGTTAATCCTCAGGAACCATAAGGTACAGTTATTATTCCCAGTGTACACAGGTTAAGCAAATTGCCCAAATTGATACAGCTATTATGATGGTGAGTCCAGGCATTCTGGTTCCAGAGTCCATATTTTTAATTACTGTGTTGTAACACCTTTCATTGCCCAAAATTGTGTCATCCGGCCAGCCCTTGCTTTACAGAAAGTTAAGAAAGTGAGTACTTGGCTTTGCTAGGCAGGCAAGTAAAAGGAATATTGGGAATGGATATTGGGTGAGTCAACATGTCTGCCATGGCAGGAAGCCTAGTGTCTCCTCTGAGAAGACTATCTCCTTGCAATGCGCCCTGTTGGTCTTGCAGCCACAGTTGTGGCCTGACTGGTTAAATGGGAGCAGGTTACTTGGGAGAATTGTCCTGCTTGCAGTCATTAAATGATGTCTTAAAATTCTGTACAAGATGGTTGACACTCTATAGAGGAATATGCAAAGTAGATTAGACAAAAATCCAATTAGAACACTTTGTTTCAAGTGACAGAAATCCAACTTGAACCAATTTAAGCAAAAAAAAAGGTTTTGTTTTTTGTTTTTGCTTATGTAACAAATCATGGAAAGGACTAGTTTGAGATGCAGTGTAATGGGCCAGTTCCTTAATCTCTCTGCTCTGGTGTCCTAATCTGAGCAATGGGAATAACAGTTAACGCTAACCTCATAGAGTTGGTGTGGATTAGATAAGTTACTCTATGTAAACATTAAGGACAGTTCTTGTCACTTAGAAAGCGTTCCATAAGTAATAGCTATTATTTTAGGGACAGCTCTACCCAGGGATTTAAACCCCATCAGGGCAGTTTGTTTTTTATGTCTTCACCTGCACATTAGTAAAGGTACTGACTAAGATGCGGTAACAAAGAGATCACCAAAATACAGTGGCTGAGACACCACAGAAGTGTATTTCTGTCTTACCCAACAGTGCAGAGGTAGGCAGGTGTTCCAGGCAGGTAGGTGGCTGGGCTCCACAGTGTCATCCAGGCACCTAGGTTCTTACTGTCTTGTCACATGGCCACACTTAGCAATAAGACAAGCTGTGCATTTAGTCTCTACCTGAGCAGCCATGTGCCCAGCCAAAACTCTGAAGAAGGAGCTTCTAGTATTAAAAAAGAGAAGGGAGAATGGACATTGGGAGAGCAGTAAGCAGGCTCCCTTTCCTCTTCCTGCAAATGAACTTTCTCCATGCTTTGGGGAACATGGCAGCTGACAGCTACAGACTTATATCCTCCTAACTTGGTGATCCTGAAAGAAAGCTTTCTTCCCTTCCAGTTATAATTTGGAAAATCTCAAAGAAAGGTTCTCCGTGGCTTGTCACGAGTCACATGCCATCTTGGCTCAATCACAGTGGTCATGGGTAGTCAGTCCTATGATTAATGCAACCTGGGTCACAGCCTTCCCTCCATCCCCCCATGGTGGGAAAAGAGCGTCTGTTACCAGAAACAAGGAGCTGGAAAGACAAAAACAATAGCTACTCTAAACAGCGAGCGAGTCTATCATTATGTGCAGGTATTGTTTAAAGGTGTATTGACGATAATGAGTGTGTGTACCCTAGGAAGTCCAGCTGGACTCTGTCTCCATGGTGGCTCTTACCCCTGGGACAACTTGTCACCAGAGCAATTACTTTTATAACCCTGGGGTAAGTCTCTTGTCCCTAGAATGCTCCCAGAAGAATGGGCAAATGGGAGATACCTTGGTTGAGACTCTTTCCAGTTGGCTTAGGGCAAGAAGGAATTTATTGGCTCATGCAACTGAAAAGGCCAGGGTTAGATCCAGCTTCAGGCTGGATCCTAGGACTCAGAGCAGTGTCGTGAGGGATCTGTCTCTTCAGCTCTTGGCTCTGCCTTCCTTTGAGTTGGCGTCTTTCTCAGGTTTTATGACGTAACCTCTCAGTTCCAGTTATTGGTGGAAAGAGCTCCCCTTCCCTGAGAAAACCCCTGGGCCTGGCTCTCATTGGCCCAAACCAGGCAATGTATCCAAGCCTCAGATGACTGTGGACAGGACAATGGAATACACCAATTAGCTAGGTCTGACACGCATACCCACATGGACTGAGAGTTGGTGGCTAGGGGGACAGAGGAGTGATGTTACCAAAAGAAGGGACGAATGGATGCTGGGCAGGAAAAATCATTAAGTGTCCAATACAGGCCCCTTTCCTTTCCCCTGATGTCTTCACTTTGCTCTGTCTCCTTGCTCACCCTTACCCCTTGCCCAATCTCATTACTGTTACTCTCTGATTTTTTTTTTCCTCCTGTTGAGGGTGCCTGGGCCTGGATTAGGTGTCAGAGGGAAGATGTTTGGCCAAAATGAGTTGTTCAATAAAGAGCCATTTGGAGGATGCTCTTCTGTCTGGAACGGCTTCCTTGTGAACCCCATAGGACTTGATAGAGGGCCCTTGTCCAGATCTGGGTAGAATTCTGGTTATGTGCCTGTGTTCATGTGTCAGCCCACATTGGCTGTGAGCTCCTGAGGAGTCAGATGTGAGCCTGTGGGAATCCAGTGCACACTTAATGAAGTCACTGTCTGGATGTGAGCTCTCCCACTCAGGCCCAGATAAGCCTCACTGTGCAGGACTTCCGATGCAGGGAATAAGGTTGAATGATTGACTTGTGACCCTCCTGTTGACCGATTTTGTTCCTCTTGGCTGCACGGGCTGCTCTTGTGGTTGCTTGAGGTCTGAGGTGGTTCTGAATTAGTTAGCTGGGGCTGAGACAGTTTACTCAGAGCCTGAGGCCAAAGTTCTTAGTGTCTCTGATCCATCTGGGGGATGGCAGACTTGAAATGAATCAGACAAACATTGCTCCTATAAAACACACACTTGGAAGTTTCTCTGCTACCAAGTAGGGGTCTTGGCCAGGAAGGCCTTTCTTGGCGTCCTGATCTGGTTGAAGAGAGCCCAGGTGTTCCTAGCCATGTCCTGACAAGCCCTCAGCCATTCTCCAGGGCAGATTGGCATCAAACAAACCTGGGTGGTTGCTATGGGTGGTGAGATCCAGCTGGCCAATCTTTTAGGGATGGAGACTCTATTCTGTGGCACTGCAAAGACCCTGAAATGGCAGTGGCAGTGCTGGGACCATGTGTCCAGAAGCCTGTTTATTTCAGAACTGGTATCAGCAAAGTGTCCTGCCAGTTTGGATCACTTCCCATAAATCCATGGTTACTGAAGCGCTTCTGGAGCCTTCAGTGACAGGGTTGTGCCTTTGTAGATCTTATAATTGCGGTTCTTTGGGGGTAGGAAGGTGGGGCCCAGTCCACATGCTACACAGAGAGAGAAGGTACCATTCACTCATTTATTCATTTAACAAGTAATTATTGAGCCACTGTTGGATACCAGGCACTGGCCTGGGTTCTAGAGATACAGTGGAAAATAAAAGCCAGCTTTTGCCCATAGGGATCTTGCAGTTGAGTGGGGAGAAAGCCAAGGAAACAGAACATAGAGTTCTCTGACGGAGGCCTGAGGCGCCCGTCTTGAAAGTCACCATAGTGATGAGGAGTGTGGGCTCTGATCTCAGGCAGATCAAGTCCCAGCCCTGCAATTTACTAGTCTTGTGACTTTGGGCAAGTTAGCTCACCTCATGAAACCTCAGATTTCTTATCCATAAAATGGGGAAGGGACTGTTAGTGTGATTTAAATGTATTCACACGTGTAAAGTATGAGTATAGTGTCTGGTTCAGGGTTACCACTCAATAAATGGTAGTTAAATTACTATTAATATTGGGAAATGATATACCTAGAAGGAAACCCCTTATATTCTCCATTCTTATATATTTTTAATTTTTTTTCTTAATTTCAATTTTGGTGAAAATATACACAGCAGAACATACACCCATTCATCAGTTTCTACATATTCAATTTAAAAACATTGGTTATGTTCTTCACATTGTGTCACCATTCTTGGTGTCTCTACCCATGTTGTTTCACCAACGTTGAGTTAGACTCACTACCCACTAAAGTTCTCATCTATGCTTTAGAGTTACTACTGGCAGTTTGATCTCATGTAGAAAGTTCTTTAAAAAAGCACAGTGTTCATGGTGAACATGCCTTACTCACTTAGCTAAACAGTTGTTTAGTTTAAAGATGACTTCAGAGGATAATTTTGGTTCACGGTTTGAAAATTTTCTCAGAGTGATAGATTCAGGGTTTCCTCCAGTCTCAGTAAGCCCAGTAAGTCTGGATTCTGTAAGAATATACAATTCTGTTCGACATTCCCCCCCCGTGATGGTTAATATTGTGTGTCAGCATGGCTAGGCCATGATTCTCAGTGTTTATATGTGATCGCTCCCATGATGGAATCTACTGTGAGTGGCCAATCAGTTGAAAGGGAGTTTCTGTGGGGATGTGGCCTTCATCCGAATATAAGGAGATGTTCTGGCTTTTTGCTCATTCTGGATTCTCCAGCCGCATTCTGTTTGTCTGACCTTTTACTCTTGGGACTTGAGCTATCAGCTTATCTGCAGATCTTGGGATTCGTAATCTTCACAGCCTGAGAGCAGGAGTCCCGCTCTTCAGCCTGCCTATCTTGGGTTCACCAGCCCCAGCGGCTACGTTAATTGAGAAAAGCCTCTATTCTGATCCACAGACTGGGGACATTCCAGCCTCTACAGTCTCGTGAGCCTTTTCCTTGATATGAATCTCTCTATATAAAAAAAAAAATTTTTTTTTTTTTTATATATTTATACACTTTACTGGTTTTGCTTCTCTAGAAGACCCAGCCTAAGACACCCCACTTTTGATCAGGATTCATCTCTTGATTCCTTGATCAAAACGTTCAGTAACGGTAGCTGGCACCATCCAGTTCTTTTGGTCTCATGGCTGAGGAGGCAGTAGTTCATGGAGGCAGTTAGACCTGCAATCATGTTCCTGTCCCGATTCCTCAGTCTCCTTCTTCCTCTGCTGCTCCATTTTTTAAAAATTTTTAAAGTAAAATTAAGAACATCTTGCCCTTTATAATTGGTCCGGTACAAAGAAGAGTTGGTGGAAAAGAACTCATTCTTCCTTGTTTTGCATCTATAGGGTGCTAGGCACTTAGTACAAAATATTTAATCCTTCCAACTGTCAAAACAGTAGGGATTTTTGCAACCCATTTTACAGAGGAGGAACCTGACATTCAGAGAATTTAAGTAAATTTGCCCAACATCACACAGCTAATAAATGGCTGAGTTGAAATCAAAACCAAGTCTTATCTGGCCTCGAAGTCCATGTTCCATGCAGCTTCTCCAATACCCTGGGCCTCCAAAGCAGTTGGCTCTGAGGACTACACTTACTGCCTTGTTGGTTAACCCTTTGCTTTCCTTAGGTTTTTGCTGGTGGGTTGTTCCCCTCTGACCTGGATCCTGAAGTGAGAAGAGTTGGCACAGGGCATCTTGCTTCCTTGAGGAGAGCAAATGAGCTGGTTCTGGATCTCCCAGTTCACTGGGCATTAGGAACATAGGGCATGGAGAGGAACATCTTTCAAGAAAAGAGACACAGGAATGGAATCCATGTCCTTTCTGGCTCTCAGACCTTGGGCCTGTGGATTTTCTTGGTCCTACCAACTTGACTTTTTTCAGCTATAGTCTCCTCAACCTTTCGTGTCTCTTGAGTGTGCTTTTTGTTTTCCCATGGGAGCAGCAAGAGCCTGAGGAAGCAGTAGGGACAGGAGAGGGGGAGAATAAGGAAATATGAGAGGCCTAGGAACTGCACTGGTGGTACCATGGGTACAGGGCTTATTTTAATTTGCACCTAAAGGCATAACTGAGATCAGTACTGCAGGCTGGTCTCACCCTGAGGCCTGGGGTCCCACTGATAATAATTTTGCTGTAAGGAAACCTTAGCCAAGGGCCAAGGGGGTAGACTGTGCAGAAAAGAGTTAACACAGCAAGACCTGAGAGTGCTAGCCTCAGAAAGCCCTGTTTGCAAAGCTGGCCCCTGACTGGCATCTAGGACCTTGAATTTTGGGAGGGCTGTCACCATTCCCTAAGTGATAAGGATGAGTCACTGTATCTAAACTGTTGGGGCAAACAACATGTTTTATGCTGAACACCTGCTTTCTTTCTGGGAGTCTGAAGTTTTGGTATGTACTAGGCAAAGAGTGTCCATGTGACCAACCCCCAGTAAAAACTCCAGACACTGAGGCTCTAATGAGCTTCCCTGGTAGACAACATTTCACACGTATCGTCACAACTTATTGCTGAAGAGCTAAATGCATACTGTGCAACTCCACCTGGTTCCCTCCGGGCTTTGTCCCATGCCCCTTTTCCCTTTGCTGAGTTCGCTTCATATCCTTTTGCTGTAATAAATCATAGCCATGAATACAAGTATATGCCGAGTCCTGTGAGTCTCCTAGCAAATCATTGACTGGGAGTGGCTTTGGGGACCCCCAACACAGGGCCCCAGGGGGGCTTCAGGGGTGTTGGTAATGTTCTCTTTCTCCGTCCGGTTGCCAGTTACACGGGGTGTGTTCAGTTTGTGGAACCTCATCGAGCTGTAAGTTGTGATACGTGCACTTCCTCTATGAATATATTAAACTTCAATAAAAAGTTAAAAAAGGTGGTTACGCAGGATTAAAAAAGAAAACCTTTTTTTTTTTTTTAACTTTTTATTCTGCTCATTACCCCTTTCACCCCAAGCATTGTGTTGGGAGCAAGACATGGAGTAGAAAAGACAGCATCATTGTCATTGTCGCCTGGTTTAATTGGGAGGCAGGTAAAGATGTGCTTACAAGATGGTTGATTCTTGCAGACTTTATCAAGGACATAAGAGGGTGCTAAGGGGCTACAGAAAAGGGGCTTCTAACTTGGGTATATGGCCATTCCGGGGTTGCCACCCACATACCTACAGAAGCCAGACAGGCAAATGGGCAAAGGCGGAGAGGTGGGAACTGGCAAACTGGGAAGACATGCAGGCCTACTGTTGCTTAACTTCTGGGTTTTTTCGGGAAAAGCCACAAATGTGATTTTTTTTAATTTGAGCTCTCGATTTTTAAATCCTGTAAATGAATTCAATTTTTAAAAAGTGGGGAGGCCAAACGAAATACCCCTGCTGGCCAAATCTGGCCATGGCCTGTTGGGTTGCTAGGCATTCATCCCATCAGCCATTCCTCCCTGTGACCAACAAATTGAGCGTACACTTTTTTTTAGGCATTGGGATAGCAGGGAGCAAGCCAAACAGCTCTCTTGCATAGCGGGTACTGGGCTTCTCAAACTTCAGTGTGTGTAGGAATCACCTGGGCAATCTTGTTGAAAGGTGGCTTCTGACTCAGGAGGTCTGGGGTGAGGCCTTTCTACCAATGCCCAGGTGATGGTGATGCTGGGTCCCTGGACCAGACTTTGAGTAGCGTTGCTCTGTAATGCAGAGGGGCTCAGGAGCAGCTATTTATTTGGAGGGGGCCTAAGGGACTTGCTGTGAAGGTACATTTGCCTGACAAGCATTCTGTTTTTACGTAGTTTATTTGGGGTGGCTTGGTAGAGAGCTGATGACCACGGAGGCGGGTGCTAAGCTTGTCCCGAGCTACCCCTTGGCTCTGCCAGGTCTCTACTCTTATAGCGCTTACGTTGTGGTAGGCGGGGTGGGAATGGAGGACGGGGCAGGGGGAGGGGTGGTAAAGGAAAGTGTTAGGAAAAGCCTGGACGACGTGCATGTGAATTGCAGGAGCTCCCCCAGCTGCCCCCGAACGGGAGACACCCTGAACTCCCCTCCGCAGGTACTGGGTCCCGGCATTCCCAAGCCGAGTTTCCGAGGCATCCCACGTGTGTGCTGTCCGCGCGTCCCTCCCAATCAAGTTTCCTTCCCTGCTGAGCGAAGGTTTAAAGGCGGTGGCTTTGCAGAGCGCTCCCATGGTGCCGCGCGGTGGGCGGGTTTGGATTTTAAATCCCCGCGGCCAATCAGTGGCGCGCAGGGTTTTGTAACGTTCCCGGCGCCGCGTTTGAATTCGAGGGGAGCGGAGCGGAGCGGAGCGGTGCGGAGCGTCTACCCAGACCCTGGTAAGCCCGCTGAGCAACTTCGAGAGCATGAGTACGGTGGTGACGGCAGGGAAGCTGGCACGGGCACCGGCAGAGACCGGGAAGACCGGGGCCCCGGGAATTGCGGTTCCCGGGGCTACGGCGTCCGCCCCGCCGGCGAAAGAGATCCCGGAGGTCCTAGTGGATCCGCGCAGCCGGCGGCGCTATCTGCGCGGTCGCTTCCTGGGCAAGGGAGGCTTTGCCAAGTGCTTCGAGATCTCGGACGCAGACACCAAGGAGGTGTTCGCCGGCAAGATCGTGCCTAAGTCGCTGTTGCTCAAGCCGCACCAGAAGGAGAAGATGTCCATGGAAATATCTATTCACCGCAGCCTCGCCCACCAGCACGTCGTCGGCTTCCACGGCTTTTTCGAGGACAACGACTTTGTGTTCGTGGTGCTGGAGCTCTGCCGCCGGAGGGTGAGGGTCTCTGACGGAGGATTGCAGTTGCTTGGGGGCCGGTGTTGGGGCGCTGGGGGCCCTGAGCTGCTGGGAAGGACTTCCTGGGGAAGGAGCGCCCGGGACCCGCAGCTGCTAGGGAAGGGTTGCTGGGAACCTCTAGGTGGGGCAGGGGAAGGTCTCGGGTAGGGGGTGCTTGGCACTTGAGGCTGCTTGCGTAGGGGGTTAAGTGGAGCCTGAGTTTTGTTGCTGCTGGGGAAGGCAGCTCCCGGACGCGAGGTGTTTGGAGAGGGGAGAACTCTGGTAGTGAATAAATACTAGGGCCCCCAGAGTTGCTATGGGAGGAGCCCTGGGTAAAGGGCGCCGGGGACCTGGAGCTGCCGGAGTGGGGCTGGGGAGGAATAGAAGGGCTGGAGCCAGACTTCGGAGCTTCCAGGGGAGAGAAAGGAAAGAGTACCGGGGACTCTGAGCTTCGGGAGTGGAGCTGGAAGAGGCGTCCCAGATAAGGATCTTGGGAGGAAGGCGCTACTGGGAGAGAGTGCTGTGAGCTGTAATAGCCAGGGTTAGGGCATGGGTCCAGCTTGGGGTTGTCCTGAAGAAGGAATGCAAGAGGGGTTAGGAGAGGGAAAGAATCTGTCAAGATCCTTCCCGTATACCTTTGCCTGCCGCTGGGGGTCCAGGGTCCAGTCCTGGGCTGCCTTTCCCTGGCGACCCCACATCCTCAGTGCCACCTCTCCGTTCCTCCTCCTACTGGGGCCTAGTCCCTTCTGGAGCTGCACAAACGGAGGAAAGCGCTGACAGAGCCTGAGGCCCGCTACTACCTGCGGCAGATAGTCCTTGGCTGCCAGTACTTGCACCGAAACCGTGTCATTCACCGGGACCTCAAGCTGGGCAACCTCTTTCTGAATGAAGACCTGGAGGTGAAAATAGGTGAGGTGCTGGGCCTGTAGGGGTGCCCTGCACCACTAGAAGCGGGGAAGAAGGATGAGGAAGTGGAGGGAGGGAGGAAACAGGAAGAAGGCAAGGGAGGATGAGGTGATGGGAAGTCTGAGCTGTTGATTCCCTCTAGAGTCCCTCTTTAGCCCAGAAATTTAAAACAAAGGGCCCACAAGCCAGTATCTTGCCTGTAAATGCATTTTGTGCCCCTTCACAGTATTTTTTTTTTTTTTTTAAGAATTAGAATTAGTTTTTTTCACTTGGGAGGCTTGACATAAAAATTTGGATTTGGAGCTCCTTTTAAACGATTAGAAGCACCAGCAACACAGGGACAGCATTCCCTGAGGGCAGCCCTTTTCTGGGCTGAAAGCAGCTGTCCCCTTTAGAATCCCTCTGGTTTGCCACAGTCCCTACCCCTCCCTATTACTTCCTCAAACTTACCAAGCATCAGTCACGAGGTTACTTGCTTGATCCCTGTAGGTGTTTGAGTTTTGCTGTCCCTGTCTTGTTCCCTTTTAGAAGCATAGCCCTCCTTTTTATGGGGGACTGGGGGAACACTGGGTGGCATCATCCTGGGGTCAGCAGATGGGAGGATTCCTGGGCAAGCCTCCCTGGGTGCAAGGAGTAGAGACTTGTGGGAACAAATGACTGTGGGGCTTGATGGTTGAATCTGAACCAGCTGTCTGCATTGACAGCTGGCAGAGACTGGCATCTGAGCACCCCCTCTTCCTCCTTCTGTCCCAGGGGATTTTGGACTGGCCACCAAAGTTGAGTATGACGGGGAGCGGAAGAAGACCCTGTGTGGGACTCCTAATTACATTGCTCCTGAGGTGCTGAGCAAGAAAGGGCACAGTTTCGAGGTGGATGTGTGGTCTATTGGGTGCATCATGTAAGTTGGGAGCTGTCTCAGGACCCATCTGGCCTCAGTAGGGGCCCTTTTGGGCATCTTACCTGGCTGACCTTCTGGGGACACTTCCCCTTATGGAAAGGCTGTTCCAAAGGACAGATGGTCCAAAAACAAACCCTAATTTCCCTATCTTGTTGCTCTGTAGTATTCTGTAAGATTCCTGCAGCCTGGGCCATGAGTCCAGGAAGGGGGAAGGGGCACCAGTTGGCATGTTTCCATAACCTTGCTCTAGATCCTCACTACTCCAAGTGGGGTCCACAGACCAACAACATCAGCATCACCTAGGAACTTGTTAGAAATGCAGACTGTCAGGCCCCAGACTTAATGAGTCAGAATCTGGAGTTTAACAGAATTCCCGGTTGATTTTTATGCACAATAAAGTTTTAGGAACACTGATCTGGAAAGCAGCACTGGGTGAGAGGAATCAGGCCAGGTGTTAGGGCTGGCAGGAGGGGGTTCCTGTGGTCTGTCTGGATCAAGACCATCAGGGAGGAGGCTGGGTGGTGGGCAGAGGTGTGGGCCTTCTCAGAGGTGTTAGCTTTATTGTTGTCATTGTTGGCCTGGGCACTAGAGAGTTGGAAATGAGTTGTAGCAATGGCTTTCATACTTTGCAATAGAGCTTTTTTTCCAAATGAAAATGTCAAGCCTTCTCTTAAGTGTAGAAACTACTAAATGTGGAGCTGCTTCTATAGGAGTTGGGAGCTCACATACTTCAACCTGCATTGTACAGCTGGCAGCCTCTGAGGCCCTTCCACAGGGTCCTATGTTACTACTGCAAGCTGGAGCTGAAAAATCGTTGGCCCATAAGAACCCTGGTGTCATCCTCTGTATTCTGCCAACGGCTCATCCCAGCCAGTGTCCTGGCTCCTGGGGTTGCTGAGTGGACTTAGGGATTGACTTCAGGGGCCCTAGACCCAGAAGATGCCTGGACATTCTGTTTTGACCCTGAAATAGGGCCTCCTGCATCTAGATTTTGCCTGAGACCCTTGAGCCAAATCCCACCCTGTACTTACAGGTATACCTTATTAGTGGGCAAGCCACCGTTTGAGACTTCCTGCCTAAAAGAGACTTACCTCCGGATCAAGAAGAATGAATACAGTATACCCAAGGTGACTGATAATGTGTTAAGTTTAAATTTATTGTTCATTTTTTCTAAAGCTGTTTACTGAGTCCAGCTATATCCTGGGGTCAGAGATCAACCCCAGCTCAAGAGTAGCATTTGAGGGTCTGTGTCTGAAACTGTGTACAGAACTTGGCACATGTGGGCACGTAGGCATTTTTTCAATGGAGAGACAGTTTGTAGTTTCTCAAAGGGATGTGTGACCCAACAGATGTGTAAAAGGCAAAAGCAACACAAAAAACCAGGAAGGGAACAGGAGGCAGAAGTGTTTAAGCTTTGGCAATGGGCCGTCTTGATTCAGATTGGTTCTGTCCCATAGGAGCCAGATGAACCACCTTGAAGAAATGGCCTGAATCTTCTGAGCCATAGTTCCTCATCTAGAGTACCTTACATACAGCAAGCACTTACAGAATTGTCAACACTGTGAATCCAATGGCAAAGCGGTATCCATTCTCACAATCACCAGCATTAACGCACTTAAAGGAGTCAGATGTTCCTGCAGGAGCCTGGCTCACAGTGAGCCACTCTCTAGTTGGTATCCTGGACATGTGTAGCCAGGAGCCCCGTCTTCTCATAAAGGACGGAAGGACTGAATCTCTGCCACCAAGAGTCACTTAGCTCTGTCAAGTGGCTCAGAGTGTGAGTGCTCAAGCCAACTAGACTTCTTGGTTGTGGATTAAGGCAAGGCACTTGTCTTAGTTATCTAGCACAGCTATAACAAAAATACCACAAGTGGATGACTTGAACAAATTTATTCTCTCACAGTTGAGGCTAAAAGTCAAAACTCAGGGTGCCGGCTCCACGGGAAGGCTTTCTTTCTCTGTCAGCTGTGTGGGAAGGTCCTTGTCATCAAATTTCCCCGAGGTCTAGGAGTTTCTCAGCACAGGGACCCTGAGTCCAAAGGATGTGCTCTACTCCTGGCTCCTCTTTCTTCATGGTAGGAGGTCCCTCTCTCTGCTAGTCTCTCTCCTTTTATTTCTTGTAGGATAAAAGGTGATGCAGACTACCCCCAGGGAAGCTCCCCTTATATGGGATCAGGACTATGACCTGAGTAAGGGTGTTGCATCCTACTCTAATGCTCATTAACATGACCTAATCCTGTCTCATTAACATCAGACAGGTCACTTTCAAATAGGAACCATAACCACAAGCACATAGAGTAGGATTTACAACACATCACAATATGGAGGATAAAAGGATCACAAAATGGAGGACAGCCACACAATACTGGGAATCACAGCCTACCCAAGGTGACATATATTTTGAGAGGACACACTTCAAGATAGCACTTAACCTCTCTGTGCCTCAGTTTCCTCACTGCAAAAGAGGGATGGTAATAGAGGGCCCCCATCTCACAGATGTTTTTGTGGAGGTTAAATACTTAGTGCTTAGAACTTTCCTGGCACATAGTAAGCATGTAGTTGATGCTAGGCTGTTGTTATTGTGCCCCAGACCTGTGCTAGTTACAGCTCATTGAATCTTCTCAAAAGGTCTCCGAGATTGGTGATATGCCCATTTTACAGATGATGATACAAAGGCCCTAGAAAGCCTGGTTTCTTGTCTTAAGGTTTCACAGCTAGTATTACAGAGCAGAGCTGGGATTTGAACCCAGATCTTTATGACCTCAAAGCCTGTGTTCTCAAGTGCTACTGTAGGGGTGAGCAACTTTAATTATGTAAGGGCAAATTCAGGGGAAAAAATTCGCCATCTCAAAATAAAATTAATCTCGAGTCTCAAGAGGAAGGAAAAATAATCAGTCTGACAACTTAGGTTGACACTTGTTGGCTCAGTAAAGCTCATGGTGGGGAAATTGGCATTATTTATAGCCACCGAACCATGGCATATTTGAGACCAGTGGGCTGAGGCCCACAGGTCCTTATGGCTGTGCTACGCTCGGGGTCACCTGTCACATCCCGTTCATGGCTCTCCTCTCTGTTCCAGCACATCAACCACCTGGCTGCCTCCCTCATCCAGAAAATGCTTCAGACGGATCCCACTGCCCGCCCAACCATTAGCGAGCTGCTCAACGATGAGTTCTTTACTTCTGGTTACATCCCTGCCCGTCTCCCCATCACCTGCCTCACCATTCCACCTAGGTTTTCAATTGCTCCCAGCAGCCTGGACCCCAGCAACCGGAAGCCTCTCACAGTCCTCAATAAAGGTAAAATAGGGATCTGGATAGACAGCAGACGGCCAGAGAAAGCCCAGGCTTTAGGTGTGTGGGTGGCTTAGTCCCTACCACCAGAGCTCAGGTGTGGAGTGGGATAATCTCCTGTCCCTGAGGCCAAGGCCACCCTTTCTTCCTGTGGCAGAATGCCCTACTGCTCCTGGGCCTTGTCAGCAAAGACAGACCTGACCATGGCTAGAACAGAACCCTCGGGCCCACGTAGAAGAGAGTGGATCTTAACTCCAAGCCTAAAAAATTATTTTTGATCATTTAACACAACTCTTGCATAATTCATTGAAAAAATATGAACATTTTCCAATATACACATTGAGCATAATACAGTGGACCCCATGCCGCACAGGTTCAACAATGAGGATTTGGTCACATTTCCTTCATCTCTCCCCTCCCCTCTTTTTTGTTTTTTCATTTTTGCTCCTTTTTTTGAAGTATTTTTAAAGTTAATCCCAAACATCTTTCTTCTCTATAAACTTCAGTATGCATCTCATTAAAAGATGGACATTTTATAAAATCACATGCTATTGCTTAGATTGTTGTGGCTTCCAAGTCTCTTCAAAGTTCAGAATTAGGAAATACTTTTGGGAGGGGTAACTTGAGTATATTAATATTCCTGGTTCACATGTTTTTTAACATTTTATCTTGATAGTATATGAAAAGTTACAAGGATAGACATTTTACCCAGAACCATGAATTAACATTTTTCTTCAGATTTGATTGTCAGTCTCTTTTCTGAATCATTTAAGGGCAACCTGTATACATCCTTGCCCTTTATCGCTTAATACTTCTGAGTATATTCCCTAAGAACAAAGATTTTTATACAGAACTACAGTGTATAACATGATTATCAAGTTTAGGAAATTTAACATTGAAACGATGTTGTCTTATAGCATTTTTCCCCCCCTGGTGTGGAGTTACTACTTTTCATTTTGGTAATTGTCTGATTCAAATAGAATACAGGATTTTTACTTTCTTTTTCAACATTTATCAACTAGTTCCTGTTTTTAAATGACATTTTATTTTCTTGCAGTTGTGTTTGTCCTTAGAATATAGTCCATATAGTACAAAATATAAGTTGCTTAAAAAAATTTTTTTTCCTCTGTATACATATGTCACCAATTTGATATACAACTTAAGTTATTTTGTTAGTTTTCGATTTTTAGGGATTACTTTTTTTAACTTGATTTTGAAATAATTTTAGACTTACACAGAAGAGATGCAAAAATAGTATAGAGAGTTCCTATATACCTTTCATCCAAATCCCCTGATGTTAACATCTTACATAACCATAGAACAATGATCGAAACTGAGAAAATAACCTAGGGACGATAAAAAAAAAATTGCCTAAACTACTGTCTCTAATTTGGATTTCACCAGCTTTTCCACTAATGCCGTTATTCTGTTCCAAGATCTAGATCCAATCCAGCATCCCATGTTGCATTTAGTTGTCATGTCTCCTTAGTCTCCTCCGGCCTTTGACAGCTCCTCAGTTTTTCCTTGTCTTTGATGAAATCTTGACACTTTTGAAGAGCACTACTCAGTTATTTGTAGAATGCCCCTCAGTGGGCTTCGATGTTTTCTCACGGCTAGATTGAGGTTAGGCGTTCTTGGCAAGAATAGCACAGAGGAGGGAGAAGTACCCTTCCCAGGGCATCGTACAGGGGGTACGTGATGATATCTTTTTTTTTTTTTTACCAGTGATGTTAGCCTTGATCACTTGCTTAAGGTGGTGTCTGCTGGTTTTCTCCACTGCAAAGTTAGGATTTTTCCCTTTGTGATTAATAAATATCTTGGGCGAGGTACTTTGAGACGATTCTGTTTGTTCTCAAACCTTTGCCCGCTAATGTTAGCATCCATGGGTGGGTCCTACAGCAGTTATTACTGTGGTGCTCTGAGGGGGGTTTTCCTCCCTCCTTCACCTCGTCTACATTTATTCATTGGGATTCCTCTGTGAGAAAGAGCTGTGGCTTCTCCCGCATGTGCTCGTTTATTTATTTGGTTATGTATATCAGTATGGACTCATGGATATTTATTCTTTGGGTTATAATCCAATACTGTTATTTTAAGGGTTACTTTTTTCTTTTGTCTTTTGGTTTTAATTTTTGAACATACCACACTTAAAAACAAACCTATTACGGAAATTTTCAAACTTATCCAAAAATAGAACTGTGTGATGAATTCCCATGAACTCATCATCCATTTTCAATAAAAAAAAAAAATTTAGTTACCAGCAATTGGCTATATTTTCTTTATTCCACCTTCCTGGCCCCCTTTTTATTGCAGTCGTATTTTAAAGCAAATCCAAGCATCTTATTAAATCCTTGTCACAGCATAGTTTTTTTTTTCTTTTGAAAATGCTGATCTTGAAATGTTTTAAGAAAAGTTTCATATTGCACAAGAATAGCACATGTTGGTGGGGGAAAAAACTAAACGTTTCAGCATAAAGACAATAAAAATTATCTATGTTTCTACCACCCAAATATAATCAAAGTTAAAAATTTTGATGTGTTTCTTTTCAGACTCTTTTTGGTTGTATATAAGCATATAAAGGGAATTTTAGGGTGGGAAATCTCTTCTAATTCCTCTTGTACATTTCCACTAAAAAAAAACCAAACCCATTGCCATCGAGTCAGTTCTGACTCAGTGACCCTACAGAACGCAGTAGAACTGCCCCCATGGGGTTTCCAAGGCTGTAAGTCTTTATGGAAGCATACTGCCATACCTTTCTCCTGTGGAGTGGCTGGTGGGTTTGAACCTCCAACCTCTTGGTTAGCAGCCGAGCACTTAACTACTGTGCCACCAAGTCTGCTATTTTCATATAAAGGTCTCCTTAATCCATCCTGCGGGTGAGTTCTGGTTTACTGAGCCCTCCCACCTTCTTGGATACAGAAGATGGTTTTAGTTCTTTGCTTGAAACCTGGCAGCTCTAAGCAGCTGGTGCCTTTGAGCTGCCTTCCAGAGTGGCACACGGTATCCGTAGGACTACATCATTGGGTCAGAGGCCTGAGCTTCTGAAGCTTTGGCTGTGTGTGGCTGTGACATCTTCATAGAGGCCTTGGCCTGGCCCTGGAGGTACTAGTGAGTACCATGCGCCTGCCATGGGAACGTGGAAGCTGCTGCTCTGATAACCTGGCACCGATTCAGTTTCCCCAATGACAGCTGAAAGGGCTTTTCTTTGGGAAGAGAGTGCCAGCAGTGGCAGGGGATCCTGTATATGACTGTGCCTCATCTTCCTAGGTGTGGAAAACCCCGTGCCTGAGCGTCCTCGGGAAAAAGAGGAGCCAGTGGTTCAGGAGACAGGTGAGGCAGTCGACTGCCACCTTGGTGACATGCTGCAGCAGCTACACAGCGTCAATGCTGCAAAGCCCTCAGAGCGGGGGCTGGTGAGGCAAGGTGAGCACTGCAGGGCCTGGCGGGGGAGGTTTGCCAGGGCATTTGGAGAGGGCAGGGCAGTCCCAGCCAGCACACTCTTAGTGGCTTGTACAGGCCTCTGTCGCCATAAAATCTTTGGTTCCCCCACTTCCTGTAGATTAAATTCAAATGAGTTAGCTTGACATTCAAGGCCCTCTTTCTTTTTATGACCCATCTGCTCTAACCACACAAGTGCTCCACCTTCCAGCCACCTCAGATTACCCGCCGTCCTCTAAATATGCTACCTGGATACATTTGCACAGGCTGTCTCTTCTGCTCAGCGAACTCCTAGTTATCCTTCGAAAGAGATGGAAGAATAGACCCAGACATGCTGTAGTCTGGGGCGTTTGCTCTTACTGTTCCCTCCTGGAACGCACTTCTCCAGCATTTGCATGGCTCTCACTTGCACCTGCTTCAGTGGCCCCTCCGTGACCTTTTTCCCTGCCCCCCACTCCTATCCTGCCTCACCTGTTGTAGATTTCTCTGTAGCACATCTCAACTTCCTAAAGTTCCCACATTTGCTTATTGGGTTTAAAATAAGGGGCTTATTGCATGCTCTGAACATAGCATTTTGATGTATCTGCGACTGTCCTTTCCCAATTTTTTCTTATTGTTGTAAAAATATAGATAGCACCTCATTTGCCAAGTCACCGTCTGTCACGTATGCCATTCAGTAAGATCAGTCCCAGCATTCACCTTGTACAGCTATCACCGCTGTCCTTCGCCAAATAATTTTCCATCCCCAGAAACAAAAACTCAGGCCTTCCTAAGTAACGATTCCCCCATTCCTCTCCTCCCCAACCTGGTAAGCACTCACTGTTAACCTCTGATCTCTATATACACATAATCTTTTATCACTCAAAACTGGAAAACTAGAGAATCTGCCAGTCACTGACTCTTACCATGATAGGACTAACTTTCATAGTTTTTCCATATTTATTTATTTTTATTGTGAAATATATCAGAACATTTGCCATTTCAACATTTTTTTACATGTACAATTCAGTGCCACTAATTATGCTCCTCATGCTGTGCAACCATCACCAGTATCTGTTTCCAGATTTTTCCATCACTCCTAACAGAAGTTCAGGGCCCCCTAAGCAATGGTCTCCTCTTATCCATATTTATTTTAGTCTTTGTCCTGGCAACCAGGATGCAGGCTCCATGTAGGCTGGGTTTTCATCTCTTGTTCACTCTGCCCATGACAGTGCCTGGCACACAGTAGGCCTTCAGTAAATGGATCGATTGAATGCATGAGTGGAACTTGGTACACAGTGCTGTAACTCTCTGCTTAAAAGTCTGTCCTGCTGTTTGTCTGTGCTTACTGGTGGTCAAGGCCATGCCTTGCTCTTCTTTGGGGCCCCAGGCCTGGCTTACAGTAGGTGTCTCCTCTTCTCTGCCTCTTGACTGAGCCCAGGTGAGGTGCCTGGCGGGCTTCCCTGGTGTGGGCCACATGAGTGAACCAGAGGGGAAGAAGCTGGTCCTGACCAAGCACCTGTCTGTTTCTGTCTCAGAGGAGGCTGAGGATCCCGCCTGCATTCCCATCTTCTGGATCAGCAAATGGGTGGACTATTCAGACAAGTATGGCCTTGGTAGGTTTCTTCCGGAATGGTACCACTAAGTGACCCTTCGAATTGTTACAGCTCTTGCTTTTTTTGCTCCCAGGTCCCCCTATCTCAACACTTTCCTATCTCCGTCCCAGGCCTCCCAGTTCCAGCTCCCAGTGTCCCCCTGTCTCCCCCTCCCCATTTCTGAGGTCTCTCCCTATCTACTGCTAGGGTATCAGCTGTGTGACAATAGCGTGGGGGTGCTCTTCAATGACTCAACCCGCCTTATCCTCTACAATGACGGTGAGAGCCTGCAGTACATTGAGCGCGACGGCACAGAGTCCTACCTCACCGTCAGCTCCCATCCCAACTCCTTGATGAAGAAGGTGAGTGCTGGCCAGCCCGAGGGCCTGATTTGTCAAGGCTGGGGGTCCAGCCCAGGCCGGGCTATAACTCTAGGCCTCCTCTCCCACTTCCCAACCAGATCACACTCCTGAAGTATTTCCGAAATTACATGAGTGAACACTTGCTGAAGGCTGGTGCCAATATCACACCACGGGAAGGTGATGAGCTAGCCCGGCTACCATACCTGCGTACCTGGTTCCGCACCCGTAGCGCCATCATCCTACACCTCAGCAATGGCTGTGTGCAGATCAACTTCTTCCAGGTGAGCTGAGCGAACCCAGGCAGGGCAGAGTCGGGGAGGAGGATCTGTGTCTGGCAGTGGGCACACAGGAGTTGGGTGGGTTGTGTGTCTCTACAGTGGAAGCTACCTGGCCTTGGCAGCGGCAGTAAGAAGGGAATGAAGTGGGATGGGGACTCCTTCTTCATCAGCTGGAAGATCTTCCTCCCCTCCCATAAAAAAACCGTTGACGTAGAGTTGATTCTGACTCACAGAGATCCTTTTAATACAGTAGAACTGCCCCATAGGGTTTCCAAGTCTGTAATCATTATGGAAGCAGACTGCCACATCTCTCTTCTGCAGAGTGGCTGGTAGGTTCGAACTGCTGACCTTTCAGTTAGTCTCTGAGCTCCTGACCACTGTGCCACCAGGGCTACTGACTCTTCCCCTCGACTCCCCCCAAATACACTAGCAGCTGGGGTCTTCAATCTACTGCTAACCTACATCTGTCCATCCACCTTCCCTTCTAGGACCACACCAAACTCATCCTGTGCCCCCTAATGGCGGCCGTGACCTACATCAACGAGAAGCGGGACTTCCGCACATACCGCCTGAGCCTTCTTGAGGAGCATGGCTGCTCCAAGGAGCTGGCCAGCCGGCTCCGCTATGCACGCACCATGGTGGACAAGCTGCTGAGCTCACGCTCCGCCTCCAACCGCCTCAAGGCCTCCTCATAGGCCTCCCTCCCTTTGGACTGCTGCCCGTCTTCACTCCCACCAGCACCTGGGGCCTATGCTGGTTAGCCCGTGGTGGTGTTTCTCTTCAAGTGCCTCCCAGCCCTGGGGGCGGGGAAAGAGCTAACACCATCCTCCAGGTGGGGGTTGCTGTGTAAGTTATTTTTTTACATGTTCAGGTGTGGGTCCTGTAGCCCCTTCCCCTTCCCTCTCAACCCCACCATATGAATTGTACAGATTATTTCTATTGAATTTTGGACTATCCTATGCTTGGCTTTATACACATTAAACATATGTGAATCTTCGTTTTCTCCTTGGATTCTCTTTGTTCAGGGACCCCCAGGCTGCCAGGCCTCTGCCTGTCTCTTCTGATGCTGAGGCCAGCCTCAACCACAGGCCCAACTCTCCAGCTGGCCTTGGTAGAGGCCCCTCTTTGGCTCTCAGCTCCCAGCAGCCCCTGGGCATGGCTCCCCGGCCCCCGAGGCTGGCGGGTAGTAGGGCAGGAAGAGGCTTTCTGAGGCACAGCTCCTCATGGCGTGGTACGTGTGGAGGAGCAGCCTCGGGAAGCGGTTTGTGAAGTATTGGACAAAACTGTCGGGGACTTGGCCTAGTGCCTGCCGAACTTCCATTGGGAGCTCCCTGTAGTGGTGCTTCTGGAGGAAAGCAGAGCAGAGAAGCCTAGCTCAGCTGGGGATGGGCCTTCCTTCCGTAGAAACAAGCCCCGCCCCAGCCTTGGAGCCACACCTTGTTCCTCATGGCGCGGAGCAGGTCTCTCACTGACGTCCCCTTATATGACCGGAACCTTCTCAGATCTGTGGGCAGGGAAGGCATTGGGAAAGCTGCCCCCACTGAGACTCACATCGATCGGCCTCCCGGGACACCCCGAGTCTGGCACTCTACCTGCCTGCAGTGGCACTGAGATGTGCTTGTGCCAGTTGCCCCGGACCACTCCATGGCCTCCTGCCTCCAGTGCCAGCACCAGAGGTTCCTGCTCAGCCTCCTTCTCCAGCCAGTCACTGACGTCCTAGGACCCAGAACTCCTGAGCCTCATGACCGGTATCAGAGGCCACAGGCCAGGGGTGTCATATGAGTAAGGGGAACAAAGCACAAAGGCTTCGTGGTTTAGGATGTAAGGACCGTTGTCTTTTGTTGAGTGCCGCTTCTCTGTGCCATACATACCCCCATGTAATCCCACCAGATATTCGCCTATGAGGTAGTACTATTGTCCCCATTTTACAGATGAGAAAACAGGCTCAGAGGCACAAGGTCCCTTGCTCTAGGTCACACAGGTGGAATGGGGTATATTCCAGCACAAAGGACAGCTGTGGCTGGGGAATGCCAAGATGGCAAAGTTTAGGAGCTGGGCGTCATCTGGTGTGAAGCAAGGAGCCAGGCCACCAGCTAAGTCTTCCCCAGCCAATTTGACTTCCCCCTTCTTATTGCTCAAGCCCCAAACTTAGAGCTTTCTGGGGGCCATTCCCAAGATTTCCCTCTGACCTGGAAAAACTGGAGCTGCTTGGCTCTGCTCCAAAAGAAAGGGTGGGCCAGCACCTGTTGAGTGGAGGGCCGTGCCTGTGGCTGTGTGCTCAGCATGGCCGCTACCAGGTCCCGGGCAGCCACCTTCTCTGTGGGTTGGAAGAGGAGGAGTAGCTTCAGGCCTGCACAGCCTGGCACCCTTCCCTTCCTCCTCTGCCACCCAGTTTCCCTCACCATGGGCCTCCTCCTCCAGGTGAGCCAGAC
Organism: Loxodonta africana; assembly: GCF_030014295.1. NCBI lineage: Eukaryota > Metazoa > Chordata > Mammalia > Proboscidea > Elephantidae > Loxodonta > Loxodonta africana. The sequence continues at coordinate 80,045,459 of NC_087353.1, forward strand.
AGGGAGCCCCTGCAAGGATGTTGCCCTGGCGATAAAGACTCTCTCCAAAGGGGTGGCTGCCGCTGGAAAGCACATAGTAGAACACGCAGCCAGCCGAGAAGATGTCCACCGCGCTGGTCTGGGGGCAGAGAGATGGCAGATAAGAAGCCTGCTTCGAGGAAGCCAGCATGACTCAGTTTTCTCAGGGACTAATATGGTAGCGAGGGGTTTGGCTCAGACCAGGACTCCAGGATGCTTCCTGGGAGGCAGCTCCTTGCTGCTAGATCCCATTCCCTCTGCACCATTGCAAGGGGCCCACAGTTTTCATTCAAACTCTCCGCCCGCCCTGAGCGAGTCCATCCAGGTTTACAGGCTTCATGTCTGCACAGCTGAGGCGGGCAGCACAACTGATTGAAGCCTCCAGGCATGAAGCAGTCGGGCCTGTGGTGATCCAGTTCTGCCAGTGGCAGCTGGCACTTAGCTCCCGGGGGCTCTGCCAGGGAGGCAGAGCTGATCTTTCAAGAGAGTTCAGAAATCCAGATGTTTACGTGGAACTTGCCTAATGTTAAAATATTGGCCACTAATTCAAAAAATAAAACCTGTGGGCTAGATTGGGTCCCTGAGCCTCTAGGTTACCCCCTCTGGCTTTCAACTCTAGGGGTGGGATGGCTTTGCTTAGTGTCTGTCCTGTTACTCTCATCAATGCCCATGACTTCAACTTCCACCCACACACCCATGACTCGCAGATCTATAATCCTGAGGACCCAAACTCAAATGTCTCCTGAAGGCAGATACTATACTCTAAAAACTCATTGCCATCGAGTCGATTGTGACTCATAGCGACCCTATAGAACAGAGTACAACTGCCCCATTGGGTTTCCAGGGAGCGGCTGGTGGATTCGAACCTGCTGACCTTTTAGTTAGCAGCCAAACACTTGGGCCCCTCTGCTATAGATAAGAAGGGCTAAATTATCTCCACTTTACAGATGAAGAACCCAGGGTGGAACAGGGACAGACTCCAAGCCTCGAGTGCTGCACGGTTTGCTGGGAAAGGGCAGGATCCCTAGGGCCATGGCAGGTGTCTGCCAGGCAGGGAGACTCACAGGGCTGTCTGGGGGCGGGAGCTGAAGGAGTTCAGGTGCCATCCAGCCTTCTGTGCCAGGGATGCCCGAGCGGAGACTAAAGCTCCGGCGGCCAGCAGGCAGCTTCTTGCAGAGGCCGAAGTCTGAGAGGACCACCCTGCCTCGGCCCTGGGCATCGGGCCCCGTGATGAGAATGTTCCCTGGCTTCAGGTCTCGGTGCACTGTGGGAGCAGAGAGTGTGCTGGACTGGGGGCAGGAAAGGCAGGGGATGGAGGATGGGGAGAGGGAGGTGGCCATACCTATGTGCAAAGAATGCAGGTGGGCTAGGCCAGACATCAGCTGATGGAGCACCTCCTTGGGCTCTAGGCCCCAGAGGTCCCGGTTGGGGGTTTCCACATACTGAAGAATAGCAAGGGGCAAGCCTCACCATGCAGCTGGGGAACTCCAGGCTGCCCCGCCGCACCTCCCTGAGCTCTGGCCTCACCTCCTGCAACGAGGCCAGGCAGAGCTCCAGGGCGATGTAGTGGAACTGGGGCCCCCGCTCCGTACAGAAGTACCGGAGCACGTTGGGGTGCCTGTCGGACTCCTGCAGCAGCTGCACTTCCCGCCGAACGAGGCTGAAGCATTCACGAAGGAGCCGTTTGACAGCCACTGCCCGCCCCTCAAACTGTCCCCTAGGAGGGGGGTGAGCAGGAAAAAGTGAGGAACTGGTGAGTGAAGTACCAACTTGTTCCCCTCTCGGGGGTCCTTGGAGAAAATGTCTCCCCAAGGTTGTTAGTGCCATGCCTCTCTCCAGCCTGGCTCCTGGATACCACTCACCGGAACACGAAAGTCCCACCTGCCCCACGGCCCAGCACGTCCTTGGGATTGAAGGAAATCTTTCCCACCACAGTAAGCTGGTCAGCTAGGGGGAGAGAGGAGGGTGGGGTCTCAGGGAACCATGCCCTGGTGGCATCTGCATGCTGGCCACATGGCCACTTCTTCCTTGCCCACCATCTGCCCCTTCTTCCCCCATCCATGCCTCTGTCCAGTGCAGACCCACCCCCTGCCATCTCGACCTTTTTCCTGACATTCACCCTAAAATCCCCAGCCTGGTGCAGTGGTGCCAAGCTGCCTAAGCCCAATGCCTGGTGCTGCTGTCTACTCTGTGTGACCTTGGGCAAGTGACTTAATCCTTCTGCCTTTGCTTTCCTCATCTGTAAAGCCGGGGTAATGTCAATGCTCTCTCCCAGTAGTGTTGTGAGGCTTAAATGAGTATATAGAAAGAAGGATGAATGGTGACATTTGCTATATTACCCCTTATCCTTCTCTCAGCATCTTCTGGCTGGCTCTCTTTCCTTCCTCTGTCACTCTCCTCACCTCCACCAGTTATAACTGAGTCCTTCTAATTGAAATTGAAAGAAGCCCCGGTGGCATAGTGGTTAAGCACTCGGCTGCTAACCGAAAGGTTGGCAGTTTGAACCCACCACCGCTCAATGGGAGAAAGATGTGGCCGTCAGCTTCCCTAAAGATTTGCAGCCTTGGAAACTCTACCGGACAGTTCTGCTCTGTCCTAACGGGCCGCTATGAGTCAGAATCAACTCAACAGCAAAGGATTTGGTTTAGTTTTTAATTGAGGTTGAAAGGTCTTCAGGTGGTGCAAATAGTTTGCACTCAACTACTAATCGAAAGGTTGGCAGTTCAAACCCATGCGGTGGGGCTGTGGTGATCTGCTTCTGTAAAGCTTATAGCCAAGAAAACCCTATGGAGCTTGGTTCCCTTCTGTACCGAATAAAGTCACCATGAGTCAAAATTGACTCAACAGCAATGGCTTTTTAAAATTGAAGTTGAATCTGCTTCATGTAAGAAGGTGAGTTGGCAGCTGGAAATGTGGTGAAAATGGGTGTGGTCCTGGACACACTCCAGGAGACCGTCCTGAACGGGAAGGGGCAGCAGCGGGCGTCCGAATGCCAAGTTGCCTCAAAGTTAGTTCTGGGGTATCAGAGAACCCTCTGGAAGGCCTTGGCTTCCCGTTAGGGTGTGTGAGAGTCCTAAATTTTGGAGGTGCTTGATGGTGAAGACTGCTAGCCCAGACTTAAGATCAATAACTTACTGCTTTTGTTAACCTGTAACATTTAAAGGAGACTTAATCTCGTATCTAAGGAAATGTTTTTTTTCGTAACCAAGCTATGGAAGCCACTCCAAAGAACCACATTATACAATTAAACTAAGCAGAAAAGAACGCCCTGTGATTGCTTTGTAACCCCCCCCCCCAGCCCCCTTACGGTCACCAAGTGGTAACTAATCAACAAAGACTCTTTAAACCAATCACTGCAAACCCCCCACTTTTCTTAGCCCGCCTTTGACTTTTACAAATCCCTAGTCAGCCAGTCAGAATAGTACGTGCTCAGTTCTTGGTTTAACTGTATAAGTATTGCCTGGATGTTTATTACTCCTCGGAATATATAGTTTCACTTTGTGGGCACTGCATATCCCCAGTTTAAACTGTCTTTTAACAGAGCACGGTTATTGCTCTGACGGATGGGGTTGGCTCAGGTGGGCAGCAGCCTGGAGGCTTTCATGGTTTCTGCTTTTCCCTTTGGGTAGTCTGTGAGAGACCCCTCACTCTGACCTGGGTGCATTTGGACAGGCTGTGCCCTGCTCGGCTCCAAGGGGCACCATTCATGTAGCTGCACATGTATGGCACCCCTAGAGCTGCGCAATGCGGTGACCCGGAGAAGACCCCACTTAGGGACAGCTTCTGGCTGCAATCTCTACAATCAGCTTTAGGGAAATCAAATGGAATCAGGGTTAGGGACCAGTGAGAAAAGAATCAAACTGTACCTCAGCATTGCTCTGGATAAACGTTTGCAGGCAGGCAGTGATCTAAATTAGGGTAAAGTCAACTCTAAACAGTGGGTGGGATGGTTCAGGGCCTTGCCAGAAGCATAGCACCCAAGGGTAAGAGTGGGCCTCGCTGTCTCTCTGGTAGCTCAGAAAGTAGGGATGGAGTTGCTGAGGCCCATGTGAACAAGACCTGCTCATCTGACTCCAGGTGAAGGTCACAGGTCCGTCCAGATGAACTTCATCACTTCTCCCTCTGAGCCATTTTGGCCTGTCTTTTGTACCACCCTCTTCTGCCAGGTTTCTCACTTTTTACACATCTGCCTTCCCTGCTTTTGGCGCCCTCTGCATGGGGTAGATAACCCTAAGTGCTTGCTAAGTGTAACGGTTAATTTTATGTGTCAACTTGGCTAGGCTATGGTTCCCAGTTGTTTGGGCAAACACTAGTCTAGTTGTTGTCATGGGGTAATTACACGTGATCAAATGAGACTTGGGGAGAGCAGATTACCTTCCATGTAATGTAACGTAACATAACATAACGTGTTACGTTACATAATGTAATGAGCTTCCATAATGTAATGTGATATAATCAACTTCCCTAATGTAATTTAAGGTAATGTGATCAATCAGTTGAGGTCATACCAGTGTAGGATGGATCCTAAACTTAATTATGTCTGAGTTATAAAAAGACCAGAATAGTCAGAGACTGTACGTGAGGATTGTCTACAAGCCAAGAACACCCAGGAACACCCAGGGCTACCAACAAGGAAGGAATCAACATTGCCAAGATGCTGATTTGGACGTTAGCCTCCAGAACTGTGAGAAAATAACTGTCTGTTCTTTAAAGCTGCCCACTTTTGGTATTTATGTTCCAACAGGATGAGGGAATTAAGGCACTGAGTTAGATAGATGTTCAGAAGGCCAGACTTACAGCAAGGAAGGTCTTGAATGCAGAAAAAAAAAAAAGCTGGGGGAAGCTGTCTGTCCTCACCGATACTTGCCATCACTTTGCTCAGCCTTCTGCATCATTATTGTGGAGAAGCAGCTAATGTAAGGTGGGGGTTGAAAGTAATCAAAAGTTGTCATGAGAAAGGGAAATAGAATTACCTCTGAAAATCCTGAGAACACATAATGCATTCTGCTGCTTCTTTAAAGAGGCTAAACCCGTTGCCGTCGATTCTGACTCTCAGCAAGCCTATAGGACAGAGTAGGACTGCCCCATAGGGTTTGCAAAGCTATAATTCTTTACAGAAGCAGACTGCCCCATCTTTCTCCTGCAAAGCGGCTGGTTGGTTCGAACCACCAACGTTTTGGTTAACAGCCGAGTGCTTTACCCACTGTACCACCAGGCTCCTTTTATACGGCCTGGGAAACCATTAAAGTCAGTCACATTGTCTCCAAAATCTGCTGCTGTCGAGTCAATTCCGACTCTTAGTGATCCTATAGGACAGAGTAGAACTGCACCATAGGGTTTCCAAGGCTGTAATCTTTATAGGAGCAGACTGCCACATCTTTCTCCCATGAAGCAGCAGGTAGGTTCAAGCCACTGACCCTTCCCGTAACAGCCGAACCCTTAACCACCATGCCACCAGGGCTCCTTTATTTCCATAGGTGTTCGCCAATGTGCACGAAGAGGCACCACCCACAGAGGTTAAGAGCACAGAGCTAGAGCCAGCTTCCCTGGGTTTGGATCCTGGAACTGCCAGGCTTTGTGAGCCAGGGTGGGGGGCGGGGGGCTTGGCATTAAACCTTTCTGCCTCCATTTCCTCTTCTGTAAAATTGGTATTAAAATTGTATCCACCTCAAAGGAATGTTGTGAATATCATAGGAATTAGTACATGCAAAGCACGGCCAGTACATAGTAAGTGCTATATAAATGTCAGCCCCACTTTAGGCTTGACTGTGTCCATCCGCTAGTTAATATCTGATGCAGTTGGCAGTCCTGAAGGATGCCCAAGCAAGCACATGTAGATTAATTTGCATAAATTCAATGAGAATAGCATGTGACTCCACTGTAGTTTTGGGGAACAGTAAAAGGTCCATGAGGAAGAACCCCCTCCCCTGCCCAGACAGGAGGACCAGGATTCCCAAGGGCTGGGTTCTTGATCTGGGCCGATGTTGTAAGAATAGGTTAGGAGTTGAGACTGGAGGAGTCCCCAAGGTTATTGCCCTGAGAGACTCTTCAAACCTTGAACCGAAACTAACCCCTGAAGTCACCTTGTAGCTAAATAACAAATTGACTCAAAAAATAATGAAGATCACCCATAACTACTGTGCTCCTATAAAAAATCACCTATATGAGACCAAACGGTCAACACTTACTTTAAGACAAAGATGAGAATGTAAGGGGGTAGGGAAACTAGATTAATGGAAAAACTAGATTAATGGAACCAGAATGGAAATAATGAGAATGTTCATGCATTGTGAAGAATGTAAGCAATGTCAGTGAACAACTTGTGTAGAAATTGTTGAATGGGAACCTAACTGCTGTGTAAACCTTCACTGGAAACACAATAAAATATTATTTAAAAAGAAAAAAAAGAATAGGTTAGGGGCGGCCACAAGGTGCTGGTGCTGGAAGGTTCTTTGAAGAGCAGTTCTTAACCACTTCTGCCAGCACCCACATTCACTTATTTGATTCTGCCAGGGCTAAACCAGGATTTTAATACACAGGACTGCAAATAATTGTACTTCAAATGGGCAAGTCCCAGCTGTTAATTGTAACTCTGCCTTTCCCTCGAACCTGCTCGTCATGTATTTATTCCACATGTATTTATTGAGTTGGGAAGTGCCATTTTAGAACCTCCAGTATCCAACATCAGTCGTTGATTCAGCAGATGTTCACTGAACCCAGCTCTGTGCCAAGGGACTGAGCAGGGTGCTGAGAATAAGGCAGTAAGCAGGAAAGGCCCAGCACTGCAGTTTAGACAGGGCAGCTGTTCTCCAGTTTGCCACAGTCCCTACCACTTTCCATTGTCTCTCCCACATGGCTGCTTCGCTCATTTATTTTACCCGCTTGGCCTCTCCATAAGCCTGCATTTGCAAGCTCACTTTCAGTTTCCAGAATGTGTATCCTGCTTTCTCTCATCTCTGAACTTTGGCGTGTGCTCTTTCTGCCACCTGGTATGCTTCTTTCCCGCTCCTCCCTGTTCAGTTGGGCAATTCCTTCTTATCCTTTGGGTTTCAGCTTAGACATCACTTTTAAGACACTTCCTATCTCCCCAGATCTGGTCACATGCCCCTCCTCTGTGTTCCCTTCACTCCCTATTTGACCATTACAGCACTGATCACATCATAATAATTGCCTATTTTCTAGTCTTCCTGCTAGCAGTAAGGTGTTGCCTAGAAGGCATGAGAAGCGCCAAAGTCATGGAAACCCTGGTGGCATAGTGGTTAAGAGCTACAACTGCTAACAAAAAGTTTAGCAGTTCGAATCCATTCTATAGGGTAGCTCTACTATGTCCTTAGGGTCGCTATGAGTCAGAATCAACTCGATGGCAATGGGTTTGGTTTCTTTTTTTTTTGGTAAACAGAGAGAGTGAAAGAAATAGAAAGATTTTCTTTAGATTACAGAGGAAATCCAGTATTGTGGAGAGATTATTACCAGCTGAATGTAGAAGCAAAGATTCCAGGTTCTCCCTGGGTGTTTTATTTTCCTGGACTCTTGTTGTAACACATAGATATCTCTCTGCTTCCTTTCTTATAGTGGGTAAGTAATTTTTGGTGTTTTATGTAACCAGGTGTCCTGGCTAGGCCAGAGCTGGGATTTAAAGTCCTCTTTTCTCCTCCTCTATTACCTCCCCAGAGGATTATTCCTATCCACTGACTTAGATGGGAATTGAGGTGACTTCTGGGGAAGGAATTCAAAACATGTCATTGACTGGAGTCTAGTGAACTACGAGAGTGAGAGGCAACGGAAGGAAAAAAGCAAGGAGGGGCTATAGACTCCTTTGACAAGAACCACCTGGGAAAAGCTGGGGCTGGGTCATCTGGGCAAAGACAAGCCAAACTCAGTCCAGAGTCAAAAGGTCCAAGAAGATGAGCACTTCAGGGTGCAGTGGGGTAGCTATTACTTAGGTTCATTCTCAGCCAGTAAAATGACAAGAGCTACAATGCCTCGGGGCTCAGGCAATTTTGCTGTGAGGCCCACTAAAAGAGCTGACCACAACTGGAAACGGAACAACCAGGATGCAATTAAAGCGAATGTTGATACTTTGTGAAAAATATAACTAAATGTTGTTGGACAATGTGTATAGAAATTGTCAAACGGGAACCTAATTTGCTGCGTAAACTTTCGCTGAAAATACAATAAAGTACTATTTAAAAAAAAGAAGAACTGACACCAGAGGAATGGGAGCTATTTCTTTTTCAGCAGAAGAAAGGTGAAAACTGGTGGTTGGGAGCAGCCCTGGAGCATCCAGCCAAGTGTGGGTAGAACTGCAGCCTGAGTTAAGGCCACAGCAGGACAGCTCCAAAGCACAAGGTAGTGGTCTGAGCAGTGACCAAGGGGACCCAGAAGCAAAGAGGAGCAGCCCAGCCCAGAGCTGAAGAAGTTGGAGAAGTAGCCTGCGTGTGAAAGACCCCCTGGAGCATCTGACAGGTACCAGAGAAATCTCAAAAGGGCTTGCTTATAGGATTAAATTTAGAAAATATGAGAGAAATGTTTAAGAAAAACTCAAAACAGGGGAAGTAGTACCAAGTTGTACCAAGGTAATTTACCATTATTGTTACCAAATATGATATTATTTTAACACAATATTAATTAACATTAAATTAATTAATTAACATTGCCTAGGTATGATTTAATAATAATAATAATAATAATGGCAACCTATCACAATGAGGTGATGTAATGAGGTAGATGTTATTGTCATTCCTGTTTGACAGATGAGAAAACAGAAGCTCAGAGGAGTTCAGCAACTTGTCAAAATTAACAGATAACAGAATTAAGATTTAAATCCAAAATTCTATCTGCATTCAGAGTCTTTGAAAATAACAGTAATAAACAATGATTGCAGACACTTCTAGAGTGCTCAGTTACGTACCAGGCACTATTTAAAACACTCCCTATCAACTCATTTAGGCTTAACCACCACCTCTCTATATTGTCGTTAGCTGCCCTTGAGGCGGTCCTGGACTCATGGTGGCCCCACGCACAATGGAATAAAACACTGCCTGGCCAGACCACTGTGCTCTGTAGGATTTTCACTGGCTGATTTCAGGAAGCAAATCAGCAGGTCTTTCTTCCTAGTCCCTCTTAGTCTGGAATCTCTGCTGAAACCTGTTCAGCATCATAGCAACACACAAACTTCAACCGACAGATGCGTGGTGGCTGTATATGAGGTGTATTGGTTGGGAATAGAACCCAGGTCTCCTGAATGAAAGGCCAGAATCCTACCACTGAACCACCAATGCCTCACCACTACAGTGACTTCTCAGAAACTGACTTTAAAGCTAAACCTGTCCTCTCTTTTTTCTGTCCCTGACTCTGCTGTTTCTCGTTCACCTAAGCTCACCTTCTGGGTCCTTGAATGGTTCAGCTTGCTCTGAGGGGCTTTGAAGTCTCTTCTGGCCCTGTGGGGTGGTCCCTGAGGGCTGGGACTGAGCATCCTGTGGGATGTGAGAAGGACCTGCAGGTGCCAGGGGTGCCTGCTGCTGCTTCTCCACCAGCTGTTGCTGCTCCACCAGCTGCTGCTGCTGAGACAGGAAGGCCTAAAAGGGCTCAGCCCTGGCCAGGCCCTGCATGATGGGCCCAGCAGCTTTGCCTGAGATAGCCTCACAGTGGAGGGTGGACACACAGAGCACAGTGGCAGGGCCTCAGGGAGCTGCTGGGAGGGCAGGCCACACAGTCAAAGCAGGGAGAGGGAGAAGGGTGCCAAGTGGTCTCAGAAAGGAGGAGCTGAGGTGGGGCCTACAAAGGCCCAAAGGGGGACCGAGGTCAGGAGCAATGGCCTTACCTGTCTCATCAGGAAGAGAATCCACCCTCCCAGGAGGACGGCAGTGAGGCTGGCTGCCAATAGGTCTTGGGTACCCAGACGTGGATACAGGTCTGGGGTTTTCTCTTCAGGATGCAGGTTCCAAAGTTCTTCCCGGCTCAGGCTCAGGAGCTGAGGACAAAGGGGCTTTCAGTCTTAGCACTCCACACTGTGGGGCCCTTAGCCCCTCTTCGTTACCCATACAGAGCCTGGCTTAGCTGAAGGGGTGGATGGTGGGGAATCGGGCGCTTTCCGTAGTGCTGAAACATCATGGTGCCCAGGAGTGTAGGTTTGCAGACCCAACTGATGACTGGCATCTCCTGGGATGCCAGTCCTAAAAAACATAGATTCCCAGACTCCACCTACAGAGATTCCAAATTCTGTGGTGGCTGGACTGGGCTCCCAGGTGATTCAGGTGATCCGGATGAGCAATTAGACTTAAGAATTACTGCTCCAGGTCCAGCTCCCTCCTAACTATGAACTGCTAGTGATTCTTGTCCAACTCTCTCCCAGGAGAACATGCTTTTATAGATTTTCTACACTTTCATTTCTCCCTTGACGAACATTTTTGCAATTTTTACACCACAGAGGCAATAAAGTTGTGACCTATGCTTCATAATTTAGACAGCTAAAAAAGTGTCTTTTTTGACACTTTGGACATGTTTCTGACAACAATAAAATGTTTTTCTTCTGGGAAATTGGATGGAGTCCAGTGAACCACCTCCAAGTTTTATGTCTAGCAGCCTGAGAAAAAGGTCCAAGGGTTTCCCACCCACCTTCTGGATTCTCCCCCCTCCATGCCTTCTACCCTTATAGCACTGACCTCCAAGAAAAGGGCTGGGGCCTGTGTGCTCTCTGGGAGCCTGGTCTCAGCAGTCCCACTCCCTGGGGTGGGATGGACCCTCAGCATGGTGGTGTGCAACACTGGGGGTGGCTCATGGTGTCCTAAGGGGTAGGGCAAAGAGCAGCAGGATTCAGGTGACCTCAGCCTCCCAGCCCAAAAGCTGGGACCATGGTCCTTTATTTTCATCTACTCTACATTTGAGCTGGGGGACCTCACCAATGAGCAGCCACTGACTAGGGAGGGCCACGCTCCCTGAGGGGTATCTGACAGCAGTGCTGGGTGAGCCCTTTCGCTCTCCTGAGACTTGGAGTGTCACCTCATCTGTGGTGGGGCCATCGGCAGGGGCCAGGGTCAGTCCACGAGGCTATGGCAGATGGAGAGCCATTAGCGGAGGAGGCTCTTCTCTGATCCACCCTATTTTTCCATCCCACTCAGAGGCCCCTTCTTACCACTAGGGCCACCCCTGTGTGGACCAGTGCTTTAGAGACATAAAAGCCGGCTTCATCCTTCCCTACATACAGTGTCATCCTGGGTGGGGGACAAGAAAAGGGGAGAAGGGTGAGTGGTTGTGCTGGGTAGACTCAGTTACCACTGTATCCATGTACAACTGTAGTCCCCTCCCAAAGTGACTCTGGACTTGGCCGTGTGACTTACTTTGGCCAATGAGATAGGTTCATTGGAACCCTGAGAACACCATGCAAGGAAGCCCAGGCTAGCTTTTTGGAGCATGACAGATCTTATGAAGTAGAGATGAGTTTTTCTATCTGATGCCCCTGGGTCAAACAATCCATCAAATATGAGATAGGTAAATGAGGCCATTCTAAACCATCCAGCCCTAGCCAAGCTGCCAGCTGACTGCAGATATTACCTAAGCCTGCCCAGATCAGAAAAACCACCCAGCTGACCCACAAACTCTTGGAAATGAACAGTATTCATTGTTTTAAGCTCTAAGTATTGGGGTGGTTTGTTACTCAGCAAAACCTAACTGATACAAGCTCCATGATCATGATTTCTAAATCTGTCTAGCCCAGACCTCTTTCCAAAGCTCAGTTTTCTAAATCTGAACTCGTCACCTCATTCCTTCCTTCTTCTCCCCCTCCTTCTCTAGTGCTTCCTGCCTCTGAACATAACAGAGCCTCTGTGCTTCTGAGCATCACCCTGACTGCTTGCTCACAATACCAAACTCTCCAGCCACCAAATTCTTACGAGTTTTTCCTCTTAATATCTCTTACCCTCCACTTACCTCCATCTCTAGTGTTTCCACCCTAATCCAAGGTATCTTTATTTCGGCCTGAACTAATGCAGTATCCTACGAAGTGTCTTGCTATTTCCTCCTCTGGCCACTCTAAGCTATTCTTCACACTGTAGCCAGAGTGTTTTTTCTAAAATAAAAATGTGATCAAATTACTTCCTTGCTTAAAACCCTCCAGTGGCTCCTATTTAGCCTTGGGAAAAAAATGTCCAAACACTCTAATATGATTCTTCAAGGTCCCTGATTAATTTATGGCCTCAGGCCTTATTCCCTGCTCAGATCTATGCTCCAGGCTTATTGAATTTCTTTGGGTTCCCTAGATGCCATTCTCTCTCTCTCTTATTCATATTCATTCTTAGGTTTCAACTTAGATGTCTCTACCTCCAGGAAGCTTCCCATGACTGCATCCTGTACCCAGTCTGGATTTAGGAACCCTTCCGATACATTCCCACGGTATCCTGTAATTCTCTTATCTCATACTTCATCACACTCACTAGACTCTGGGAGTCCTGTAGGAGGGAAAATGGCTGTATTATTTACTGTTGTGCTCCCAGAGCCTAGCTAGTGACTGGCCCATAGTAAGTGCTCAATTAATATTTGTGGAACAGACTGAATGAAAGGGCAAATGCTGATTTTCCCATGTCTCCTGGTTCCCCAAGATGGAGACGATTAAGTATTATATACTGTAGGGAAGGGTGATATTTAAAGTATTTAATAACCAAAAAGGCACAAAAGAAAAAAAAAAAACAAAAAAACCCCATTGCCACCTTGTTGATTCCAACTCATAGTGATCCTATAGGATAGAGTAGAACTGCCCTAAAGGGTTTCCAAGGAGCAGCTGGTGGGTTCAAACTGCTGACCTTTTGGTTAGCAGCCTGAGCTCTTAACCACTGTGCCACCAGGACTCCAAGAAGGCACAAGCACCTATCAATCAGAACAGGTACCAGCCGTTGCACTGAAGTAGAAACCTGGGGGCCCCCTCCTGGGCCAGATTTTACTCTCTGTGGACAGCAGGGCTATCCAGGGGGCTCTGAAATACTAGCAGGGGTTCAGGGCATTGATTACTGACTAACTAGTTTGGAGGTACAGTGAAACCTCTGAGAGCCGGAACTCGATGGGGCTGCCTTGTTTTTCTGCATTTCGCAAGTTCTTCACATTTGACAGGGTGCAGTCTTTTCACTTTTCTATTGCTTGTTTTAGTAGAAAATATTTGGGTTTTCCTTCTCTGACAGGTTTATGCCATACATAGTTTCTGGCTTTCAGAGGTGTTACTGTATTTTAATATTTTGACAACTGGTTCAGGTGTTCAGGTGCATCATGGGCTGAATATCACCCCAGGCTGCAACACTTCCAGGCATGGGCACCTACAGCAGCTGGGTGTCCAAGGCAGAGAAGTGGGTGGCCTTGTCCTGGGGGCCTGAGGCAGGCAGCCGGATGTGGCCCCAGCGGAGAGCAAGGAAGTGCAGGGTGTCCCGGGCCAGGGTGAGATGGGGCAGCTGGCGCAGGCCGTCCTGGTGCCAGGTGTAGATGCCTGTCACAGGCACGCCCAGATCCTGTGTCCACAGCACCATCCCACTTCCTGGGTCCACGGTCAGCAGCAGGCCCATCCCACTGGAGGCCAGGTGGCTCATGTCTGCCAAGAAAGATGACTAGGGGGTGGAGTCAGGGGGCTTTGCCTGGGTAGCTTGGATCATCTGAGAATGAGGGAGTTGCTCTGAGTGTGGGTGGTCTGGGGAGGGTCATTCAGCTGTGTGGAGGCCAGTGGTGGTCACCTGGAAGGTTGTCATGAGGTAGGGAGATCAACTGGAATTCAGTGGGTCACCTTGAATCTGAAGGAATCAGTCTGGGTTACCTGGGGAGCTATGCAGGATTAGGGCTCTGTCAAAATCATCCAAAGGTCACACAGGTGTGTGTGAGTTAGTCCAGGTCACCTGAGAGAGATCCCTCAGGATGTGTGTTAGTCAGATATAGTCTTCTGATGGTCACCCAGAATGGGAGTCAGTCAACGTGGCCTGGATGCATGTGGGTCACTTGGGAGTCATTTAGGGTGTGATGAAGTGAGTCAGAGGTCCCTGGGGGTGTCATTTGTGATGTGTCAGGGTTACCTGCGTGGGATCTCAAGCAGTATGAGGGAGTTAGATAGTAAAGGGCTATTGAGGGACACCTGAGAGGTCACTCAGGCAGTTGGGTATAGTCTTAATTGTAAGGGAGTGGTCAGCATTACCTGGAGAGGTCAGTCTGGAGGAAAGTTCATTTAAGGTCATCTGTCAGGGGTCATTCGACACGTGGGGGTAGTAAGGACGTGTGGATTGCTCAGGCTACGTGTGGGTTGCTTGGAGTAAGTCAGGATATGAGGAGTCATCTAGGCTTACCTGGTTGGGGTCATTCGGGACATGGAAGAGTTAGGACATTGAGGAATTGGTCAGGGCATGTGGGGGTCAGTCTGGGTGCTGACAGGGGTCACTTAGGATCATCTGTCAGAGGTGAGTCATTCACTGTGTGGGGTCCCTGAGGAGGTCAGATGAGTTGGTCAGGATGCGGGTGGGGCTTGGTCGTGGAGGCCACTCAGGTTGCTGACTTGGGGACCTTGCTCCAGGATGAGGCTAGAGAAAGGGACACTCACATTTCCCAGGTGAGCCATCTATGGGGGTTGCTGAGTAGCGGCGGTAGGTGGTGTTCCAGCGCAGTGCGGGGGACCTTGGGTCATGCATGGTGACCGTGTACTCTGGGGATCCCCAAAATCAAGGTTACCAGTGACACCCATGGGATGCTCCTCCCACCCCATCCACCCCAGCAGGCCATTCATCTTGTAAGGGTGGGGGCTTCCCAAACACCCAGCCTGGAGGCCTGGAAGTCTGCGTGCATCACCAGGGCAGAGACCAGGGCTGTCTTGTTCACTGCTATATCCCTAGCTCCTTGTTCAGTGCTCAGTGAAACGTTTGCTGTCTGACTGACAGATTGAAGGACTGGCCTGGGTTTGACTTGGATAGCAATAGCCAGACCTGGGCAGAGCAGAAGGGAGCGCTGCCCAGAGCTTGGTGGGCAGCTCAGGCCTGACTCACGCGTCCGGCCGATGTAGAGTTGGGGGGTTGAGGGACCGTCTGTGGTCAGAGTCATCTGCGTCTCCCCTGACTCAGGGTCCACCACAAACCAGGCATCCTGCTTCCGGCCTGTGGAGGTGGACAGTGTCCCAGCTTCAAGACGGTACAGGAGAGAGTGGGCATCCTGTCGGTCCTGTGCCCAAGCTGGCCCATCATGACCTAGGTCTCTGTTCCTGGCAGCCCCACAGGCTGGAGAGATGCTCACCTGTGTAGAAGACCCCATCAGAGCTGCGGCATGGGGAGGCATGAACCAGCTCAGGGATGGTGAACGGCAGTTTCTAAGGAGAGGGAAACATTACCAGAAAGGAGCAAAATTAGAAGCATAGCAAAGCACTCACCGCGCCAGGCTGCTAGGAGGTGGAATCGACTTGATGGCACACAACAACATTCATTAGGTACACTGGTGGGTCCATGGTAGAATTCTTGCCTTTCATGTGGGAGATTCGCAGACAATCCACCTCATGTGCAGCCACCACCCATCTGCCAGGGGAGGCTTGTGTGTTGCTATGATGCTGAATAGGTGTCAGTGGAGCTTCCAGACTAAGACAGATTAGGAAGAAAGGCCTGGTAATCTACTTCCGAAAACCCCAGCCGATGAAAACCCATGGATCACAACAGTCTGCTCCTGTTGTGCATGGGGTCCCCATGTGCTGGGACCAACTCTACAGCAGTTACAACAGTGACAGAGGTGGAAGAGTGTCCCAGACTGAGGGGACAATTTGTGCAAAGCCCCAGAGTTGGCACAGTCAATTAATTGAAAGGTATAAAGCACAGTATGAGCATAGGAGGTGGGGTGGCAGGGTTGGTGGTAGACACGTACATGTGGGTGTGTGTGTGCGTGCGTGTGTGGGTGTGTAAGGAGAGGTGAGGCTGGAGAGTAAGACAGGCCCAAACCATGGAGGGCCTTATACGCTTTGCCAGGTAGCCTGGACTTTCTCAAGGGTCACTGCTGAACGGGGAATGATGGAACTGACCACCATCATGCCACACTGGAGGCCTGTGCTGGGCATGAGTGGAGACTACTCTCACCCTTCACCCTACTCTCTGCCCCAATGCTGACTTGTTTGGATGACATCAATGGGCGCCCCTGTGCTCTGGCTTCCACCTGGGTTTGGACGATGAAGAGAGGATGAGATCAGGGTATATCCTCCCAGTTTCCTCTCAGATTCATCATGGACTGGCTGTGTTCCTCCACCAGAGGCCTTTGCTTCTGGCAGGTGACCCTCTCAGTAGAGCTCTGTCTCCAGGTTGTGGTAACTGCTCTCTCCTCTTCCCTTTAGGCTTAGGGCTGATAACGGCCCCCTACTGTTATGCACTCCAGGATACTGCGTTATCCCACACTTTTTTGAAGAATCCCTTTAATAAATCCTCTTCAAATTATTCCATTTTTGCATACCATCTATTTCTTGCTGGAACCCTGCTTGATTCACATCCTAAAGTTCTTACCATTTCAGCTTCCTAACCCACATACTTAAGACCTTTCTGGTGGGCTTCCCAAAGTATAGTCAGAATTCTGACATAGCACACCCTGCCCAGGGATAAATCCAGTGATGTCTGCTAGCCCCCACTAGAGTCCCAGCTGACAAGCCCTTCAACTGAGCTTGTGGAACATTACAACAGTGGCCACAAATTTATCCTTGCCCTGTATGCAAGCCCCTTAGAACTGTGACTTTCCAGTCCCTTCCATAAACAGGTGGATTCTATTTCTTGACCCTTTGAATCTAGGCTTGGTCGTGAGACTTGCTTTAGCCAATGAGACATAAGCAGATTTAATACTAGCAGAAGTTTGAGAAATACTTGTATGCTGGGGCTTGCCCTCTCTTGGCTGCTTTTGAATGTCTCGTTGACAACATGGGAACAAGCCCAAGGTTGCTTGCAAGAGGGTGAGAGACAAATTACCCAGTTGCCCCTGTCAAAAGCCAGCTAACCACCAGCCAACTTTCAGAAACAGAACCATCAAGCTGACCAGCACCTGACCATAGACACATGCATAAACTCAGTCAAGGCCAGCAGAAGAGCCGCCAGCTGAGTACAGCCCAAATTGCTAGCCTACAAAATTGTGAGTTAAACAAATGGTTTGTGTTTTTAGTCATTGAGTTTTGGGGTAACTTGTTATTTAGCTAAGCTTAACTAATGCAAGACTAACGCAGACTAGAAAGAAAGGCCTGGCGATCTACTTCTGAAATTCAGCCAGTGGAAACGCTATGGATTGAAAACATGCTGAGCAAAATAAGTCAGTCACAAAAGGATCGATGCTGTATGACCTCATTTATATGAAATAAGCAAGCATATAGAAACCAAAGATCACTAACAGTTACTAGGGGTGGGAGGAAAGGGGAAAGGGGAAGTTTTTGTTTGGGGAGGGCATTGAGTTTATGTTAATGGTGGTGGAATATTTTGAAAAGGATAACAATAATGGTGGTACCACATGAAAAACGTAATCAATGCCATGGAATTGTTAATGTGGAAGTTATCACGCTGGGGGATGTTTTGGTGTGTATATTTTCATCACAATAAAAAAAAAAGAGGGGGAAAAAAATAACCCCAAACAAAAGCCCTATGGCTCACAACAGTCTGAAACACAAGACCGAGCAGCATTTTAGTCCACTGTGCATAGTGTCACCATGGGTCGGTGGCCAACTTGACAGCAGCCAACAACAACAACTGATACATAGTTTTCTCCTTAAAACTTTGAGTCCTGGAGGAGAGGTCTCCAAGGTACCCTCAGAGGCCTGAGATCAGCCTGCTCTGAAGACACAGCCAGAGCCGCTCCCTACCTCTCTGCCTGCCTTTCAACATGCCCCTCCAGACAGCCTTCCCATAATGCACTCAGAACCCTGACTTACAGTGTCTGTCTGCTGGACACCAGGATTCTGACAGTACCACCCCCTCCACCCCCTCAGGGTTTTGCCTGTCGGAAGCCGTGGCCCTCAGCCACCCCAAGCACTATAGGAAACACACCATTAATCCATGTTGTTTCTGGGTCCCCAAGATGTACAGGCTGCCATCAGCTGGGTCTGAGAGAAAGGCCATTCTGGGGAACAGAGAATTTGGGGCAAGGTTGGTGTATGACCATTGGTTCCATGAAGGCCCCCATTCCCACCCACCCCTCAGCTGGGAGCTGTCCTTGCAGGACACACCCAGGAGCTCCAAGACCCTCCCCCATATCACAATCAGACTCAATTCTTTTCCCTGTTTCCCATATGGCCCCCTCAACTTCCTCCAGACAACTATTGCTCCCCCATTTCCCAGCTGCCCCCTCCTTGAAAGGCCCCAGGTTCACTTACTCTGTGACGTACATTGGCCCTTGGATGATGGGATCTGCAGGGACAGGGAAATACAGCATGAGTAACCCCTCTCCAGAAACCGTGGTGGTATAGTGGTTAAGTGCTATGGCTGCTAACCAAAGGGTCGGCAGTTCAAATCCGCCAGGTGCTCCTAGGAAACTCTATGGGGCAGTTCTACTCTGTCCTATAGGGTCATTATGAGTCGGAATTGACTCGACGGCACTGGTTTTGGTTTTGGGTTTAACCCCTCTCCAGACTCCGCACTGAAGAAAATAGTTCATATTCACTGAGCACCCATGTTACACCAGACACCAATCCAAACACTTGACATGCATCACTTCATGTAATCATTCCAAGGACTCTGTTAGGTATTAGCCCATTTTACAGGTGAGGACACTGAGGCTCAGACAGGTAAAGTGACTTTCCCAAGGCCACACAGCTGGTAAGTGGTGAAGGTGCCTGCAGACACTGGTTTGTTGGATTTGAGAGCCCACGTTCTTGTCCTCTATGCCACAGTGATGTCCCCAACTTGGGGCCCAAGGAAGGAGGAGTGGCTGCCCCTTGCTTACCATCTTTCAGTGACCACATTAAGTCCCCTGTCTGCTTGCTCAGTGCGTGGAGACTTCCATCTAAGGTGGACACAAGCAGGAGGTTCTCTGGCCTGAGGCTCTGGACCTGCAGTGGGAAACAAAGGCAGCTCCCTGCAAATCCTGGGACCACCCGTTGCTCCCACCCCAGAGAGGGACAGAGAAGGGAAGGGATGATGATTTGGGAAGTTGCTGGTTCCACCCATCACCTCTTTGACCCTGAAGAGGGGTTACAGTGGGAGCTGGCGGTTCCAGTTCCACCATGTGTGCAAGTCCCACCTCCCTCTCTTCCATTCCTTCTGATTTTCCAAAGACTGAGGACTTTACAAAACCACTTCACTGAGCCTTACAGCCTTCCTATGAGGTTGGCATTATTATTCTCCCCTCTTGTGTGGGGTCACTGTGAGTTGGAATCAACTGAAAGGCAACAGGTTTGGTTTTGGGGGTGTACAGGTAAGGGAAACTGAGGCCCAAGAAGATTAGATAATTGGCCTAAAGCCACACAGATAACTAATGGCAAAACTGAGATGTGAACCCCCATTGCTCTGATTAAAATGGCTGGTCTCTACTTCCGTTGCTATCCTGCCTCTTTTGAGATGACCTCCCTCTGCCTCTCCAAACCAGCCCAGCTGATTTTGGTGCCAGGCTCCAGTGGCCCCCCTGAGCCAAGGGTGGGGGTAGCTGAGGGAAGGAGAGCTGGAGCTGCCCGTACATCTGGCCCCCCACCGGGCTAACTCACCTGCTCTAGCCCCTCCCTGAGCAAACAGGGTGAGGCTGAGCTCACAGCAGGAACCCTGACATCCGGGTGCCCCACCCGCACCCTGCAAAGGCTACATCCTGCTCCAGGACCCTCAGTTTTGGGGCTTAGCCAATGGTTTTTGGTGGAGACTCAGGAAAGGGCCTTTGAGTCCCTCTCTTTCCTGGGGCTCAGTTTCATCATTTGCAGCATAGTAGGTGGGAGAATGTTCAAGAGAAGAGGCTGCTAACTGGTGGCCCACGGGTGACGGTGGTGTTTAAAATTTTGTTTTAATTAGCTGCCAATTAAAAAAAAAAAAAACAGAAGCTTTCACTTCACAAAATCCAGATTTCCAATAGTTCTCGTTTTTTTCTGGGAACACCCAGTGGCCACACTGGGCTCACATTCCTCCTTGGCACTCACGGGATGGACCCAGAGCTGGCAGGGGGGTGTGGGGTGCCTACCTTCACCACAGCCCTGTGACTGTTTTGGCGGCTCCAGGCCAGACAACTAGATTCTAAGCTGGGTGTTTTTGCCTTCTCCCTGAATTTTCGTAAGACTGGGTTCTTCCATTTGCAGGGCTGGACGGGATCCCCAAGCCCTCAAGGCTTATTTATCTTAAAGGTTCTTAAACCTGGTGTCCAGACATGGGCAAAGAAGGAGCGTTGTGAGTCCCCTAAAATTGTCTGCAAAACTGAGTGCGCAGGCAAATTTCTCAGAAGAGGGGGCCCTTAAGTTTATCATATTTTCAAAGGGACCCGGGATTCCCAGAAGTTTAAGAGGCACGGGAGCAAAGTCAGAGCTCCCTCCCCCTACTGCAGACGGGGCGGGTTGTTCGTCTACCCGCGCTCTTCCACGCTGGCAGGCCTCCCCAGCTAGGTGTTTGTGGGGGCAACTGACAACTCCTCAGACCTAAGAGGTCTGCACTAGCGGGGGCTGACTTGGGGCGACCCCGGCCGAAGGGAGGGCGAGACACCCCCTGGTGCCCAGCTGCACTCCCACCCGGCACGCCCCAGCCCTCTGCGCCCGGCAGCCCCGGCTGTGGAGATGCCGCGTCCGCCCGCGGTTCTCACCTGGGGCCCCAGCGTCCCAAGTAGCGCCGCGAGCAGGAGCAGGAGCGGGGGCCACGGCCCAGGCCCCGGGGCCGCGCTCACCATCGCACTGTGGGCGGCCGCAAGCTGGCCAGGCTCCTTGGTGCCTCCAGGGGACGGCACGGGCCCCCGCCCGGCCCCGAGGAGACTCCGCCCCGGGCTGGGCCAGTCCGGTAACGGAGTCTTGGGCGCAACCTCAACCTGTATTCCTTTCTGTCCCCCGCCCTTCCCATCACTCACCCGCCTTCAAGCTGCAGTCTTCCACCCAGTCACCCACAAGGGGTAGCTCTGAGCTTTCCTGGGAAAGGGATTTTACTGGCAACCACGGAACGAATACTATACCAAGTGCTTTACATTCAGTATTAGCTCTTCTAGTCTTCACCTAAGGAGCCCTGAGGGCTAAGTGGTTAAGGGTTCAGCAGTTCATGAAAGGGTCAATCCACCAGCTGCTCCGCCAAGAGAAAGATGTGGCAGTCTGCTTCCATAAAGATCACAGCCTTGGAAATCCTATGGGGCAGTTCTACTCTGTCCTGTAAGGTCGCTATGAGTTGGAAACAACTCAATAGCAAGGAGTACAGAGCCTTCTTCACATTACAGATGTAAAAGCTGAGGCTCAGCTGCTTTGAGTGTCCCAAATGGGCTTCAAACTCAGACTTAGCAACAGAACAGAGAAAATGCAAGTAGAAGTGGGAAAAGTACTCCAATCATGACAGCAAAAAAAAGGAAAATAATTAGGAATAAATTTAACTGTAAAGGCAAAAACCAAACCTGTTAACAACTCACAGTGACCCTGTAGGACAGAATAGAGCTGCCTCATAGGGTTTCCAAGGAGCAGGTGGTAGATTCGAACTACCAACCTTTTGGTTAACAGCCCAGCTCTTAACCACAGCGCCACCAGGGCTCCACTAGAAAGGCACAGGATCTGTAGGAAGAAAGTCGTAAAATCTTGTGAAGGACATAATACAAAATATGAGTAAATGAAAAGATATGTCCCTGTGTGGGAAGACATTGTTGTTATGTGCCCTGGAGTCAGTGTCGACTCACAGCAACCCCATAGGACAGAGTAGAACTGCCCCACAGGGTTTCCAAGCAGCAGGTAGTGGTTTCAAACTGCTGACCTTTTGATTAGCAGCCAAGCTCTTAGCCACTGTGCCACCAGGGCTCCGTAGGAAGACATAATATAGTTAAAATGTCAATTTTAATTCATTGGAATATTTAGTAAGTACCTTGGCATGACTGGAGCCCTGTGGCATAGTGGTTAAGAGCTTGGCTGCCATCCAAAAGGTCAGCAGTTCAGATCCACCAGCTGCTCCTTGGAAACCCTATGGGACAGATCTATTCTGCCCTATAGGGTCGCTATGAGTCGGAATCGACTCGACGGCAACTGATTTGGTTTGATTTGGCATGTTTGGCTACTCCAAAACCCAAAAGCTGTTGCCGTCGAGTCGATTCCGACTCATAGTGACCCTACAGGACAGAGTAGAACTGCCCCATAGGGTTTCCAAGGCTGTAATCTGTATGGAAGCAGATTGCCACATCGTCCTCCTGCAGAGCAGCTCATAGGTTTGAACTGGCGATCTTTAGCTTAGCAGCCGAGTGCTTAACCACTGTGCCACCGGGGATTCATATTGGCTACTCATCAGGAAGAAAATAAAAGTAGATCCCTTTCTTACGCCATATATGTATTTGTTATCTATTGCTCCATAGCATATTGCCATAAAACTTGACTTAAGACAAGTTATTATCTCCCAGTTTCTGTGAGTCGGGAATCCAGGCACAGTTTAGCTGGGTCCTCTGTTTCAGGGTCTCTCACAGGCTGCAGTCCAGGTCTGTAAGGGCTGCAGTCATCTTAAGGCTCAACTAAGGAAGGATCCACTTTCAAGCTTGCCCATGTGGTTGTTGGCAAGATTCAGTTCCTCCTGGACTGTTGGACTAAGGGCTCCAATTCCTCATGAGCTGTTGATTAGAGGCTGCCCTTGGTTCCTTGTGGCAAAGAGAGATTGACAGCAGGTATCTTGCTTTGATTTGGGGATTTTCTTACTCACAAAAGCAAATATTCACTCTAAAGAAAACTTTGACCAAAATTAATCTACCAGTGGCTTTTCTTTCACCCATAGCTATAAATCATTTCATTCCTGCCCCTGTTTAAAGCCAAACCAAAACCCAAACCCATTGGTTTGTCAAGTTGATTCTGACTCATAGTGACCCGATAGCACAGTGTTGGACTGTGCTTTCAGTTAGCAACCAAGCTCTTCAACCACTGTGCAACCAGGGCTCCTTACTAAGTTTGAATTTTAAAAGATATGGCTGGGTGGAGGGCCAGAGACCATTCTGTGGCCTGGTATCCACTGACCTCTGCAAAAGGGGCGGGGGGGGGGGCAGGGCAGGTTTCAATCATCATGTTAAGATTAGACAAGGTTGATCTTCCCCATTTCTCCCTCCTCTTCTCTTTACCAAGTCCTGATGACACAGTGGCTAAGAGCTTGGCTGCTAAGCAAAAAGGTCAGCAGTTCGAATCCACCAGTTGCTCCTTGGAAACCCTGAGGCAGTTCTACTCTGTCCTATAGGGTTACTATGAGTCAGAATCGACTTGACGGCAACTGGCTTTTTTTTTTTTTTCCTCTTTATAATCCTCATTGTACCTAGCTTCTTCGAGTCATTTGCTTTTTTCTGGAATCAAAATGGTCTCCCTATATGCATGTAGTATAACTGTTCAAGATAAACCTTACGTTCAAATTTCACTGACTTTTGAGTATTTTTGACGCTTGCCATGTGGAAGTCTCCGTGGGGTACCTCACAACGTGGCAGCTTGATTCATCAGAGTAAGCAAGCAAGGAGAGAGAGAGAGACATTGCAGTCTCTTGTAACAATCTCAGAAGTGACATTCTATCACCTTTGCCACATTCTGTTTGTTAGAAGCTAGTCACTAGGTTCAGCTTACACTCAAGGGGGCAAAGATTACATAATGTCAGGAATACCAGGAGATCGGAATCACTGGGGGCCATCTTAGAAGCCTGCTGTCTTAGGCTGGGTTCTCTAGAGAAGCAAAACGAGTGAAGCGTAAATATATATAGAGAGAGAAAGATTCATATCAAGGAAATGGCTCACTTGGTTGTAAAGGCTGGAGACTTCTCCTGATTCACATAGTTGCAGGGGCTGGCAAACCCAATACCCAGACCACGGAGGCTGACGAATCCCAAGATCAGCAGACAAGCTGCTAGATCAAGCCCCAAGAACCAGAGGTCAGATGAACAGGAGCCAGCTGCAGGATCCAGAGTGAGTAAGAGCCTGCAAGCCTTGCCAGAAATTCCATCTATATAGTATGCAGGCCACACCTCCAAGGATACTCCTTTTCAACTGATGGGGTACTCACAGCAAATCCCATTGTGGAGGTGATCACATTCTATCAGATCTCATCTTGGAGGTGATTACATCATTATATGACTGCCAAACTACATCACAACTGCCAAACCATTCAGAATCATGGCCCCGCCAAGTCGATATACAACCTTAAAACAGTCCACCCCTTGTCAGCGTGGGACCTGTACACATCTCCTTAAACTATACATAATCTCTAGATAAAGACAATTATAAAGTCATACTTGCATGTCATATGATACAACTAACACATATACAACAAAAAACACACTAGCCTTGTTTACATCTTATATTTTGTAAGTGAAGAAAATAAAAATATTTGATGCACACATACAAGGAAGAAATACTCATAACAATTACAGTCCTGTTTTCTGCAACTGTTCGCATGGTCAGAACTGGTATTTAGAATTATCTTCTGCACCACACATTTCGTATTCCTTTTGCCCTCAGCAAGCACCTCAGCTAGCTGTAGTTCTTTGCCTGGTGGGGTGACCCAAACCTTCATTCCTGAAGGGTCTGGGCCATTAGTAGTCATTTTGGAATTGAGTTGCTGCAGTTTTCCATTGACTTTAATCACAGGGCATACCTGTACTAAGAGATGCCATAAGAGATCTCCTGCATTCCAGACATACTCTTCTTTACCCGCATTATGTAATATCAATCTGATTTCCTCTTGGTAATCAGGATCAATCACACCAGCCAATATGCTAACTCTCTTCTTTGCCTGTTGATCCAGAGGCATACGGAGCCCAAAGTAACCAGGTGGCATTCTTAGCTTCCAGCTCAATGGAATCCAAGATGTGTCTTTAGGTGGGAGCATTCCTCCCTTTGGAACTAAGACCTCCAGACCTGTCTATTCCAGTAAGAATGAAATGCTGCCCTTTCCATGATGGAAGCAGTTCAATATAATCAATTTGCCACCAG
The DNA here is from genome assembly GCF_030014295.1 of Loxodonta africana. Lineage (NCBI taxonomy): Eukaryota > Metazoa > Chordata > Mammalia > Proboscidea > Elephantidae > Loxodonta > Loxodonta africana. The sequence continues at coordinate 80,070,518 of NC_087353.1, forward strand.
GTTGCTGGCTGATCACCTTGAGGAATGGTGGCATAACAGGGACTCAGTGTTGGTCTCTGCTGCTGGCAGATTGGACACTCAGCAGAGCCTGTTGCCAAGTTGGCCTTGGAGAATGGAAGTACATGTTGCTGAGCCCATGCATAACCTTCATTCCTGTCACCATGGCCACTTTGTTCATGAGCCCATTGGGCAATGACAGGAGTGGTTGGGGAAAGAGGATGACTGGTTTCCACCAAATTCATCGTCCTATCCACTTGATCATTAAAATCCTCCTCTGGGTCGCACTTTGTACTTCAGCTTTTGGAGCTTACTGCGATTTGAGTTTAGTTATAGGTCTAGAAGCCAAAATGGATGGTGGAGATGTGTTTTGAGAATATTGAGCATTGTCTTGTAAGGCATTTGACTGAGGCAATGACTCAGACAAAGGCTTTTCAGACACAGCTGGGTTAATCTTACCAGACAGGGTAGAGAGGCTTATGGTTTTACTGGGGAGGGTAGCTTAGCAGACAAAGATGGAGTAATCTCTTCAGATAGTTTCTGTTAGCAGGAGTGATCCAATGGAATTTAGGGGCTCAGTGTCTCCAGCTTCCTGACTATCTGCCCATATGTTCCCATCCTGAGTTTCAGGACCTCATTTCTTCCCAATAAATGTCCTCACTTTAACTTCAGACACCACTCGAGGTTGGGAATTTGTTGGCATTGTAATTCAGCCACTCTTATGATAAGACTGTTTTTTGGCAATATCAGCTCTGTTACTACAAGCAATAAGACTTTCTTTCGAGGCACAAGTGGAAACTTTGAGGTTGTTTATGCAGCACTTGAGCTTTCACTCTGAATTCCTGAGCTCATCTCTTTCTTTTACCACTTTGTCTAGTTCAAGTATGGGCCAACCAATCAGTTTCCTTGTACTTCTCATTATGACAAAATTGTAGAAAGTTATCAAACATACAATCACCTAGAGCTTCATCTCTCACCAATAACTGATCTATTGGTGGTGGTATTTTGCGTATTTCTATTGCCACCTCATGCCATGGGTTAGCAGTGCCCTCTTTATTTCTGGAAGCGGAGTCATCAACTCTTTAAGACTAACCAGACTTAAGAACCAATTTAGAAAACTCATCCTTACAATTTTGTTTCCCTAGAACCACTCTTGGTACCAAAAGTCGTAGGCTGGGTTCTCTAGGGAAGCGAAACCAGTGAAGCAACTATATATATATCTACATGTGTGTAGATGCTTCGCTGGTTTTGCTTCTCTATGTGTATATAGAGAGAGAAAGAGAGAGAGAGATTTATAACAAGGAAATAGCTCACGCAGTTGTGGAGGCTGGAAAGTTCCAAGTCTGTGGGTCAGGCTGGAGGCTTCTTCTGATACATGTAGTTGCAGGGGCTGTCAAACCCAAGATCCAGACCACGGAGGCTGATGAATTCCAAGATCAGCAGGCAAGCTGCTAGATCAAGCCCCGCGAACCGGAGGTCAGATGAACAGGAGCCAGCTGCAGGATCCAGAGTGAGTAAAAACCTGCAAGCCTTGCCAGAAATTCCATCTATATAGTATGCAGGCCACACCCCCAAGGATACTCCTTTTCAACTGACTGGCTACTGGCAGTAGATCCCATCATAGAGGTAATCACATTATATTCAGTCTCATCATGGTAGTGATTATATCGTCATACGGCTGCCAAATTACATCATAACTGCCAAACCACTGAGAATCATGGCCCCCCAAGCTGACACACAACCTTATGATCACACGCGCATGGATTGAAGGGAAATGTGAACAATGTTGTTCAGTGCCATTGAGTTAATTTTCAACTCACGGTAACCTCACGCGACAGAGTAGAACTGCCCCATAGGGTTTCCCAGGCTATAATCTTGATGGGAACAGATTGCCAGGTCTTTCTCCTGCAGAGCTGCCGGGTGGGTTTGAACTGGCAACCTTTTGTTAAGCCGCAAGTGCTTAACTATTGTGCCACCAGGGATCCTTAATGTCAACAATAAGACAATAACATATAACATCTGTGATATAATATCTTTGGTACTATGTGAACTATCTAGGAGGTGGGAGAAAAACCTACAGAAAAATGAACAAATCATAATTCACGTAGTGAGCACCCCATGTAACCTGAACACAGATCAAGAAACAGAACATACTGAGCTCTTCTAGAAGGTCCCTACTGCCGCCTTTCAAGAGTAGACTCTACCCTGACTTCTAACATCATAGATTAGTTTTGTCTGATTTTGATCTTTATATAAATGGAATCATATCATATGTATTCTTTTGTGTCTGGCTTTCTTTTTCAATATTATTTTTGTGAGATCATCCATATCAGCAAGTGAAGTTGTAGTTTATTCTTATTGCCGTATTACATTGTATTGTATTATTATTAATGTATTATATTATACTATAGTATAACATTGTATGAATATACCATAATGATCTATCCATTCTAATGTTGCGGGCATTAGGGTTCTTTTTTCCAGTTTGGTGGTGCAACAGTTAAGCACTCAGCTGTTAACTGAAAGGTTGATGGTTCTAACCTACCCAGCGGCTCCATGGGAGAAAGATCTGCTTCTGTAAAGATTACAGCTAGGACAACCCTACGGGGCAGTTCTGCTCTGTTACATGGGGTGACTAGGAGTTGGCATCGACTCATCGGCACCCAACAACAACAACGTGAATACTGCTATGTATGTTCTAGTACATGTATTTTGGCGAAGGTATCTGTGCATTTTTGTTGGGATTATACTTGCGAGTGGAATTGCTAGCTAATAGGATATGTATGGAAACCCTGATGGCGTTAGTGCTTAAGTGCTATGGCTGCTAACCAAAAGGCCAGCAGTTCAAATCCACCAGGCGCTTCTTAGAAGCTATGGGGCAGTTCTACTCTGTCCTGTAGGGTTGCTATGAGTCAGAATTGACTCGACGGCAATGGGTTTGAGGATATGTATATATTCAGTTCCAGTAGAGGCTGAGAAGATTTTGCCCAACAATTTTCCAGTTTACATTTGGTGGTGGTGGTGGTAGAGTTTCTTACCCAGTACAGAAAATACAGAACCTATAAAAGAAAAGACCCAAAAAAATCCAGATATATTTGAAATATATATAAAAATTAAAAACTTACGAATGACAAGAGACACCACAAACAAACATCAGCTGAGAAAAATATTGGCAACACATTGACCTGGGTTTTGTGGAAGGCTGGAGAGGGTTTGTTATAGTAATAAAAAAGTAAAGGCAGCGTAAAAAGAAAAGCTGCTTAAAAAATTACCCTCATAGTGTTTCTAGTCCATTTATATAAAATACGTGGTTTATGAGTATATGCGTTAATCTGCAAACATGTCCTTGCCCACATGAAATAGCTGCTTATACTACTATGCAGAGCAGTTTTAATTCTCACGTTTCCATACCCTTCCAGTTCTGGGTATAAGAAATTCAGCCCACTAGAAGGAAGGCCTTCACAAACAAAACAGAGTCTTCCTTTCATCTTCTCTCGACAGCACTGGGTGGTTTTGGGGTTTTCATCTTCTCAGTACAAAAATATTCACTGATGAAAAAATATGTAAGACTCTCTCGTTCCTTCACAAATATGATCTAACTTAACCTGTTATCTAACTTTCCAGAAAAGTTTTATTGGCCCCATTTTGCAGATGAGCAAACTGAGCTTCAGAGGGTTTAAGAAATTTGCCCAGGTTTACAGAGGTGAGAGTGGTAAAGCAGTTGATTCGTATCTAGCTCTGCCTGACTCCCAAATCTCTGTACTTAACCTCTGTGTTACTGCCCTTTCCTCTATTCTTTCCTGGATGTGTTTTTCCGTGGATTTACCTGTCTAGATAAGGGTAGTATGATAAGGGATTGAGCTTCAAATAAAGGATCCATTGAGGTAGTTGAGCTTCTTACTTGGTCAGAAGCAGCCCTCACCGCTCATTTAGGCCATGCTAGCTCACCGGCAAATATTAGCTCACCGGCAAATATTGAACACACCATGAACTGCCAGAAGAACGAACACATCTGTCTTAGAAGAAGTACAGCCAGAATGCTCTTTAAAAGCAAGGATGGGGAGATTTCATTTCCTGTACTTTGGACATGTTATCAGGAGGTATCAGTCCCGGGAGAAGGACGTCATGCTTGGTAAGCTGGAGGGTCAGCGAAAAAGAGGAAGACGGTCAACGAGATGGATTGACACAGTGGCTGCAAGGATGGGCTCAAGCATAGCAACGATTGTAAGGATGGTGCAGGACTGGGCAGTGTTTCATTCTGTTGTGCATAGGGTTGCTATGAGTTGGAACTGACTTGACACCTAACATAACAGCTCCCTGGCAGACCACACTGGGGTTTCTCTAAGCTTGGTTCCCATCTGTCCCATGGGGACCTTGTGGCCCTATGTCTTCCCAGGACTCACACATGCACAGATTCAGAGCTCAGCCATCTCTCTATCTTCTCCCACCCTGGGGCGTGAGTAACCAACAGCCTCTTTACATTAGATGGAGGTACCAAACCAAAACCAAACCCAGTGCCATCAAGTCGATTCCGACTCATAGTGATCCTATAGGACAGAGTAGAACTTCCCTGTAGAGTTTCCGAGGAGCGCCTGGCGGATTCAAACTGCCAACCCTTGGGTTAGCAGCTGTAGCCCTTAACCACTATACCACCAGGGTTTCCAGATGGAGGTAGGCACTCAGGAATTGTGTTTTGGGAGGCAAAGTTCTGGTTTTGCCCCGGGACAGACCTCTAGTGGTAAAACTTCAAACTGCAGGCTCCTTTGTATGGTGCGCAACTAACTCATGCTGTTGCAAGTCAGGGTATTGGTTACTCATGGTGGAGGGCAGGGGTGGATTAACCAGTAATCATGGTATGCACAGGTTTACTTGCATTTACTTACTAATCTAGCGAACAATTTCACATGGGTTTCACCACATCAACCCACCCATTGCCGTCGAGTTGATTCTGACTCATAGCGACCTTATAGGACAGAGTAGAACTGCCTCATAGGGTTTCCAAGGAGTGGCTGGTGGATTCGAACTGCCAACCATTTGGTTAGCAGCCAATCTCTTAACTACTGTGTGAAATTTTTCACTACAGATTAGTAGATAAGCACAAGTAAGCCCGTGCGAACCTTCTTTATTGGGTAATCGGGCCATGGGGGAGTGGGTGGGAATGTGGGTGGGATGGAGTAGAAGGGGGGATATAGTGACCAGTGGAGGCTTGTGGGAGGCTTCTGGGGAGCTGGTCATGTTGCATTTCTTGATATGAGTGCTAATTGCTTGGGTATATATATATATATATTTCAGTAATGTGCTGGAGCTGGTTCGTGAGAGTCGATTATTGAATTTCCAGGAATTTCGTGGGCCGTTAATTAAACTCAGCCATCATTAAAGATTAAATTTTATGAACTTACAATTAAATACAGTATATTAAAAACATAGGTTATAAACACTCAAAGCTCATTACTCCCTAATTATTTTACTATTATTTTTGCTCTTGAGGTTGTTTATGTCTATGGTATCTATACAGTGGAAAAACTATATAAACTGGTTGCTGTCGAGTTGATTCTGACTCACAGTGACCCAACAGGACAGAGCAGAACTGCCCCATAGAGTTTCCAAGGAGTTCCTGGTGGATTCGAACTGCCAGCCTTTTGGTTAGCAGCTGTAGCTCTTAACCACTATGCCACCAGGGTTTCCAAAACTATACAATGATGTGCTAATGCACACTGTATCCTAACTCCATGCTCAGAGACTTCACACTGGCAGCCTGAAATAGGCCATGGTGGGAGTAATGGCGCCATGGAAATCAGCAGATGCTAAAAATCAGGCTCGATTTATTATTTTGTTGATGGCCGAGACTTAAGAAAGTGGTGAAGAAAATGTTAATGATGCAGATTGATCTTAAAAGTGTGTGGTGTCTGTGAATCGCATAAAAAATTGAGGAGATATTCTTCTAGTATTCAAAATCTCTTATCTGATTTGGCAAAGAAGTTGCTCACATCACTGAAGAATGAGTGGAGTTCTGGAATACCTCTTCATTGTTATTTTCTTCTTCCTTGTTAATGTAAATGAAAATATCAACCACGATGCACGTCAAAACTGCACCTGAAGGAAGGTTATTAGATATTTACCAGCACACCACTGTGTTAAAAATTAATAGAGAAGGCTCATGCATCTATCCTGTCATGGTCAAAGTACGAAAGTCTTCTATATAAGAGTGGAGTCCCTGGGTGGTACAAACAATTAACACGTTTGGCTGCTAACCAAAATGTAGAAGGTTTGAATCCACACAGAAGTGCCTCAGAAGACAGGCCTGGTGATCTACGTGCAAAAAACCAGCTTTTGAAAATTCAGTGGAGCACAGTTCTACTCTGACACACATGGGGTCACCATGAATTGCGGTCACCTCAACAGCAATGGGTATGGTATGGTTTTGTATCCATAGTTTTCTTTTAATTTCTTAACAAAATATAACACTATTGTAAAAGAAAGCCTCATACTCAAACAAATAGTTTCAGTTTCAGGCTTGCTGAGCATGCATCCTGTGGCGTAGTATTTATTTGTAGGGTCAGGAAGGTTCCCTGTGTGGTAATGCTCTGGTGTCCCACCACCACTGCCCAGCTGGAGTGAATGTCCTTTTCTAGTGATTGGTTTTTTTCCTGGTGAAGAGTCCTAAGTAAGCAAGACGAAAGTCTTGCCATCTTCACTTCTGTCATTGTCTTATTTAGGCTCTGGTTTTATCCTGGGCACATCGCATGAGCCTTGGTTGGATTCCACCAGGAAATAATCTGAAACGGGAAGTGGATTTCAGGTGAGTTGTGGGCCGTGTGTCATACTGTAACCCAAACTGAATGAGTCTGCGTGCAGGCGTCTTTCAGAGCTCACTGGTAAATAGCTCTCTGGACTACCAAACCGGTTGACTGCCTGGCCCATAGAGTTTCCAAGGAGTGCCTGGTGGATTCGAACTGCCTACCTTTTGGTTAGCAGCCTTAGCACTTAACCACTATGCTACCAGGGTTTCCCTCTGGACTACAGACAGAAGAATTCTTAGCCGGTGAAACCTGTGAGAGCCAGAACTCAAAAGGGCTGCTTTGTTTTCTCTGGCCTCAAAAGTTTTCTACCTTTGACAGGGTGCAGTCTTACCATTTTTCTATGGCTTGTTTAGTGGAAAAGATTTGAGTTTTACTTCTTTGACAGGTTTCTGCCTTACACCGGTTCCGGCTTTCACAGGTTTTTACTATATGTAATTTTTCTTACGCCCCTGGTTGACAAAAGATTCGATTTTAAGTCTCTGAGTACTTGCGGAAAGAATGAAGATGGAATGTTTGTCTCTAGGCTCAGGAACCTATCTATAGAACATAGCACCTAAGGCAATTAGTGTTATATTGCCACATGACGTCTCAAAGCTGGCGTTGGAAGTTGTAATGGTCAATAGAAACTGCTCGCTGGCGCCCCTAATCGGAGCCCAGGGCGTGCAGGAGGCGCCCAGAGCCCCACGCCTTACCTGCTACACCTTAGTTATGCCTCTGACAAGGGAACTCAAAGCTTCTTTCCAACTCTGCCCTCTGGGGCAGGGCATTCAGGCTGCTGGGGAAAAGTTCGAATTTTAGCCTGACATTTCGTTTTTGCTTTTTCCTTTCATAGTATTCAATGGTTCCTCTCATCTCGCTTGAGGCTGATGGGTAGACAAATCCGGAGCAGCTGCCCCGGTTTTTGTGTGTGTGTGCGTGGTTTGGAGGAATTTGGCTGTGCTAGATCTTTGACAAAAAATCTCCCCTTCCTACCCACCCCCTGCAGTTAATCTTTTCTCACCATTAAAACTGTAAGCTCTAATCTAGGGGAAAAGAGCCCTGGTCACGCAACGGTTAAGCGCTTGGCTGCTCACTGAAAGGTTTGTGGTTCGAAGACCCACCTAGTGGCTCCACCGGCGAAAGTCCCGGAGATCTGGTCCTGTAAAGATTACACCCCAGAAAACCCTATGGGGCAGTTCTCTGTCACATGGGGTCGCTGTGGGTCGAAATAGACTCCACCAGCACCTAACAACTAAATAACTTCTAGAGGCGGTTAAAAAAAAAAAAAAAAAAAAAGCCAAACCAGTTGCCAGCGAGTCTATTTCAATTCATAGCAACCCTATAGGACAGAGTAGAACCACCCCATAGAGTTTCCAAGGAGCGCCTGGTCAATAGGAACTGCTGATCTCTTGGTTAGCAGCCTTAATCACTTAACCACTACGCCGCCAGGATTTCCAGGGGTGATTAAGGGTGGTTATAGAACCTACTTACAGCAGGGGGCAGTAGAGCGTAGCAGTTAAATTAGGCCCGTAATTGAGCTTGAAACTGGCTTTAATGAGGGGTTCCAATACCTTTGTGATCACACAGCACCTCTCTCAATGAGAAAGTTTTTGAACATGCACTCTCAACATATGTAAAATTATTTATAAATTATATCCATAAATTCTTGTCAATAATTTATGTATTACAAAACATAGAATTAAAGAGGAAATTAACTTCAAAATGCTTTATTGAGGTATAATTGACATGCAAAACACTGCACATATGAAAAGTCCACAAAAGTTTTGACGTCTGTACACACCTGTGAACATTCCCATCAAGTCCCAGTTTCCTTGTGCTGCTTTGTAATTGTTTCCTGCTACCTCTTCAGGCTCCAGCACCCTGTCACTATAAATTGGTTTGCATGTTAACCCCTAGCCATGGAGTCTATTCCAATTCATAGAGATAGGACAGAGTAGAACTGCCCCATAGGGTTCCCAAGGAGATGCTGATGGGTTTGAACTGCTGACCTTTTGGTTAGCTACCGAACTCTTAACCACTGCACCACCAGGGCTCCAGTTTGCATGTTAGATAGAGTTTTATATTAATGGCATCATATACGTCATACTCCTTTTTTTGTCCAGCTGTTTTTCACTCAGCATACTTATTTTGAGATTCAAGATAATTGCAGATGAAAACATTAAGGATGAAATTAACTTTTAAAACTATTATTTTATTTATTGATGGCATAAAATCACTTTTGTCATTCCATTGTAGAGGTTTGTCTTTATGTTCTAGATGCTAGTTGCCTTTCGCTTATATCGAATTACATTTGTTTAAATTTAATTTTTGAGTAGGTAATAAATTCACATGGTTTCAAACCTAACCATATTAAAAGGTATAAAGGGAAAAGTCTTCAACTGTTGCCCTCCATCCAGCTGAGCTGCACTGTGCCCTCTCTACCTTTCCGATAGCCCACTTTTATTAGTTTCTTGGGCATCTCCCAGATTTATTTATGCAAATACAGATGAATACATGCATTTGTATTCTCTCCACCTCTTTACAGAAAAGATACCATGTCAAAGAGAAACGAGATAAATGGGAACACCTAAAAATCAAATACTTACGCTCATCCAAAAGAGTTTGAAAACCTACAGACCGGGAAAAAATTTCTGGCTATGACATATCCTATAAAGGTCTAATCTCTAAAATCTACAAGATACTGGAAAACCTCAACAACTAAAAGACAAATAATGCAATTAAAAAAATGGGCAAAGGATATGAACACGTACTTGACTAAAGAAGACATTCAGGCGACTAACAGATACAGGAGGAAATGCTCACCATCATTAGCTATTAGAGAAATGCAAATCAAAACTGCAATGAGATACCATCTCACCCCAACAAAACTAGGGCTAATCCCAAAAAACACAAAATAGTAAATGTTGGAAAGATTATGGAGAGACTGGAGGACTTCTACACTGTTGGTGGGAATGTAAAAGGGTACAATCACTTTGGAAATCCATTTGGCCGTTCCTTAAACAAAAAAAAATACAACTACCATACAATCCAGCAATCCCACTCCTTGGAATATATCCTGGAGAAATAAGACCCATCGCACAAATAGATATATGCACACACGTGTTCATTGCAGCACTGTTTGCAATAGCAAAAAGATGGAAATGACCTAGGTGCCCATCAACAGATGAATGGATCGACAAATTATGGTACATACACACGATGGAATACTATGCAAAGGTAAAGAACAATGATGAATCTGCGAAACATCTTACAACACGAATGAATCTGGAAAGCATTATGCTGAGTGAAATTAGTCACAAAAAGAACAAATATTGTATGAGACCACTATTAGAAGAATTCACCGAAAGGTTTAAACACAGAAGAAAACATTCTTTGATGGTTACAAGGGTGGGGAGGGAGAGGGAAGGGGAATTTGCTAAGTAGATAGTAGACAAGGACCAATTTCAGTGAAGGGAAAGACTACACAATACAAGGGAAGTCAGCACAACTGGACTAAGCCAAAAGCTAGGAAGTTTCCTGAATATAACCAAACACTTTGAGGGACAGAGTAGCAGGGGTTAGGGTCTGGGGACCTTGGTTTCCGGGGACATCTGGGTCAATTGGCATAACAAAGTTTATTAAGAAAACGTTCTGCATCCCACTTTGGTGAGTGGTGTCTGAGGTCTTAAAAGGTTGTGAGTCGCCATCTAAGATGCATCAATTGGTCCCAACCCACCTGGAAAATGAAAAACATCAAAGACACAAGGAAAATATTAGCCCAAGAGACAAAAGGGCCACATAGAGCAGAGACTCCATCAATCTGAGACCAGAAAAACTAGATGGTGCCTAGCTACCACCAATGACCACCCTGACAGGGAATACAACAGAGAGTCACTGACGGAGCAGGAGAAAAGTGTGGTGCAGAGCTCAAATTCTCATACAAAGACCAGACTTAATGGTCTGACTGAGACTGGAGGAATCCTTGAAACTACGACCCCTGGAGGCTCTGTTAACCCAGAACTAAAATCATTCCCGAAGACAACTCTTGAAACAAAGATTAGACTGGACTATAAAACATAAAATAATACTTCTGAAGAGTGTGCTTCCTAGTTCAAGCACATAAACGAGACTAAATGGGCGGCTCCTGTCCGGAGGCAGGATGAGAAAGCAGAGAGGGACAGGACCTGGTTGGATGGACACGGGAGACCTGGGGTTGAAACGGGGAGTGTGCTGTCACATTATAGGGATTGCAACTAGTGTCACAAGACAATACGTATATAAATTTTTGCATGAGAAATTCACTTGAGCTGTAAGCTTTCACCAAAAGCACAATAAAAAAAAAAAAAAAGGTACCATATTATTCACAATGAAACACATGGTTCTGCAACTTGCTTTTTATACTTGTCATATCTTGAGGATTTTCCAAATCAGCTTGTAGAAAGCATGCACATTTTTTTTTTTTTCTTACAGCTTCACCGTGTTTCTTTGTATTGTTGTTGTTATAGGTTATAGTCAAGAAAACCCTATGGAGCAGTTCTACTCTGTCGCACAGGGTCACTATGAGTCAAAATCAGCTCGATGGCACCTAACAACAACACAAAGAAACACAGTGAAACTGCTGGGTAGGTTAGAACCGCCAACTTTTTGGTTAGCAGCTCAGCGCTTAATTTTTGCACCACCAGGGTTCCCTGTGCTTCTTTGTACCTAACTTTATATAACCTTTTGGACACTTGGGAGGTTTCCAGGTTATTGCTGGAAAAAAAAAATACTGCACCAAATAACCTTGTGCACATGTCATTTTACAAGTGTGCAAGTTTATCTGTAAGGTCAATTTTTTTTTTTTTATTTTGGTTTAGGTGAAAGTTTATAGCTCAAGCTAATTTCTCATACAAAAATTTATACACATATTGTTTTGTGACATTTGTTGCAATCCCCACAATGTGACAGCACACTCCCCCTTTCCACCTTGGGTTCCCAGTTCTGTCACTTTGTGCCTTCTCATCTTGCCTCTAGACAGGAGCTGCCCATCTGGCATTGTGTATAATAGGTTCTAAAATCACGTAGTGTGAGGCCTACCGCTTTGTTCTTCTTCAGTAATGCTTTACTTATCTGGGGCCTCTTCCCTTTCTACATGAAGTTGGTGGTTTGTTTCTTCGTCTTGTTAAAATGTGCTGTTGGAATTGGGATTGCAATTGCACTGTATCTGTAAATCGCTTTGGGTAGAGGCGACATTTTTACAATGTTGAGTCTTCCTATCCATGAGCATGGTATGTTTTTCCACTTATGTAGGTATCTTTTGGTTTCTTGCAGTAGTGTTTTGTAGTGTTCTTTGTGTAGGTATCTTATGTCTCTGGTTAGATTTATTCCTAAGTACTTCATCTTCTTGGGGGCTAATGTAAATGGCATTTGTCATGAATTGAATTATATCCTCCCAAAATATCTGGCGACTTGGCTAGGTCATGATTCCCAGTATGTATGATTGTGTACCATTTTGTTATTTGATGTGGTTTCCTATGATATCAATATGATGTAACGAGATGGATTAGTGGCAGTTATATTGATGAGATCTACAAGATTAGGTAGTGTCTTAAGCCAATCTCTTCTGAGATATGAAAGAGAGAAAAAGAGCTGAGAGATATGGGGACCTCACACCACCAAGAAAGCAGTGCTGGGAGCAGAGCGTGTCCTTTGGAGCTGAGGTCCCTCTGCTGAGATGGTCCCAGGCCAAGGGAAGACTGATGACAAGGGCCTTCCTCCAGAGCCCACAGAGAGAGAAAGCCTTCCCCTGGAGCTGGCACCCTGAGTTTGGACTTGCAGCCTACTAGACTGTGAGAGAATGAAATTCTCTTTGTTAAAGCCATCCACTTGTGGTATTTCTGTTATAGCAGCACTAGATGATCAAGACAGTATTCATTTGGTGATTTCCTTTTTGAAGTCCTCTTTGTTGGTATAGAGGAATCCAACTGATTTTTATATGTTTATCTTGGACCCTGATGCTTTGCTGAAATCTTCCATTAGTTTGTAAGGTAAATTCTTAAAGTTGGATTGCTAGGTCCAAGAATGTTTACATGTGTAATTTTGATAGATAGTGCCCACCTGACCTTCACAGGGGTTGTGCCAATGAACACTCCCACCTGCAGTGAACAAGAGTGCCTATTTCCCTACATTCTGGCCAACAGTGTGCTTATCTACCTTTTGGATTTGTTTCGATCTCAGAAGTGAGAGATGATATCTAAGTGTGGTTTGCATTTGCATTGCTCTTAATAAGGCTGAAATTGAATTGGGTGCTTAGTTTCTAAATGTCTTGCTAAGTGAAATGGTTTCATAGTATCATTAGCTTAATATCTCAAGTCTTGAAATGTGCAAAGTATACAGCTTATGTGGTTTTCTTGAGTTTTCTGTGAAAATGGAGATACAGCAAGGGTTTAGATTCTGATCCACTGAAGCTGTGTCATATGTGTGTGCATTTAAATTGTTTGTATCCAATTATAGACCCAGAAAAGAGGAAGCATAGTAGTTTAAACTGTGTTGTTGTGAGATGAAGGAGTTCTGGTGGTGTAGTGGTTAAGCTCTTGGCTGCTAACCAAGGGTCAGTGGTTTGAACCCACCAGCCGCTCCCCAGGAGAAAGATGTGGCGATTTGTTCCCATAAACATTACCAAACCAACCAAACCCATTGCCGTTGATTCCGACTCATAGCACCCCTTTAGCGATCCTACAGGACAGGGTAGCATTGCCCCAAATGGTTTCCAAGGAGCGGCTGGTGGATTCAAACTGCCAACGTTTTGGTTAGCAGCCGAGCTCTTAACCATTATACCACCAGGGCTCCCCCATAAAGATTACAGTCTAGGAAATCCTATGGGGAAGTTCTACTGTGTCCTATAGGTTCACTATGAGTTGAAATTGACTTGATGGCACAGGACAACAACAATGCAAACTGGCTCAAATAGGATTGAAGGATTTAGAGAACTGCTTTCCTCAAATTTGAATCCAGCCTTGAGAGTCATCTTTGGCTATATTGTTTGTTTAGGATGGAATGGGCCAGCCTTTGAGAAGCGACATTCTGATTCTTGGGACTGGCTTGTCTGGAGGGGGCCTGTGGGTGGGATGGGGTTTCCCATTGTCAGTCATGCTGGGATGGCAGTCTGGGTGGCATACCATGATCTGGGGCTCTAAGGAGAGAGATCTTGTGTTTCCTTGGAGCCAAGGGGTGGTAGGCCCTGCATTCTGTGGTGAAGGGTAGTGGGAGTCTGCCAGGGACCCCGACACTAGTATCTGTGGGTTTCAAGAGTGACTCCTCTCATGGCAGCCAGGAGGCACTCATTCTCTGTTATCGGCTAAGCAAAACTTTGTTAAACACCCCAGAATGGCCTTGGGCTGGTTAGAGAAAAAACGGTTGGTGCTTCACATGAACTGGAGTGGACTGGTGTGGGGAACTCTGAAGCAGCAAGGTGGCAAGCTCAGAGGGAACCAGGACTTAACCAATAACCCCACGGTGATTCGAGGGGACTTTCCTTGGAGAGGAGCCCTGATAGCAAAGCAGTTAAGAGCTCAGCTGCTGATCAAGAGATGAGTTTGAATCTACCAGCCACTCCTTGGAAGACCAGTGGCACAGTTCTACTCTGTCCTGTGGGGTCACTGTGAGTCAGAATTGACTGGACAGCCATGGATTTGGTTTTTGGTTTTTTCCTTGGAGAGGGGAGGTCCCTTCCTTAGGGATGCATTTCTGGACACCTCCCCAACTCTCCCACCCCCGGCTAAGTGGGATCTCCCAGTAACACATTCTCATAGCATTCTGTCCTTCTATGTATTACTTATAACTCTGTGCCATAGGCAGAACAATGCTCTTCTAAAGATGTTCAGGAAACCCTGGTGGCGTAATGGTTAAGAACTACATCTGCCCATCAAAAGGTCGGCAGCTCGAATCCACCAGGCACTCCTTGGAAACTCTATAGGGCAGTTCTACTCTGTCCTATAGGATCGCTATGGGTCAGAATTGACTCGATGGCAACAGGTTTGGTTTTTTGGTAAAGATATCCATGTCCTAATCCCTGGAACCTGTGAATATATTATCTCACATGACAAAAGGAACCTCGCAGATGTGACTGAGTTAAGAATGTGGAGATGGGAAGATTATTTTGTATTATCCAGGTGGGCTCAATGTAATCACAAGGGTCCATATAAATGAAGAGGGAGGCAGGAGAATTTGAGTCAGGGAAGGAGCTGTGACAATGGAGATAGAAGTTGCAGTGACAGGATTGGAGACTTTAAAGATGGAAGGGAGCCACGGGCCAAGGGAATGCAGACAGCATGTGGAAGCTGAAAAAGACAAGAAAATAGATTCTCTCCTAGAGCCTCTAAAAGGAACCAACTCTGTTTGACATCTTGATTTTAGCTCAGTGAGACCCATGTTGGACTTCTGACCAACGGGGTTGTAAAGATAATAAATTTGTGCTGTTTTAAGCCCAGTTTGTGAGGATTTGTTATAGCACCCATAGGAAACTCATACACCCTGTAAAAATGATTATTTGTGCATCTTATGTCTCTCTTTTGCCCAAACCCTCCTTGACTTTCCATTTAATTCAGAGCGAAAGTGTAAGTTCTCACAGGGGCCCACAAAGCCCTCCTTCACCTCTCGGAACTCACCTGCTTCCACTCCCCTTCTCGTTTATCTGCTCCACCTGGCCTGTCTGCCTTACAGTTCCTTGAACATGCCAGGTGTATGTACCTCAGGACCTTTGCACATGCCTACAATGCTCCTTCTCTGAATAATTGCACGTCTCACTTCCTCATCTCCTTTGTGTCTTTGCTCAAATGTCACCTCATTGAGGCCTTCTCTGGCCCTCTATAATTACAAACCTTCCCCCAACACTTTTTTTCCTCTTTCCCTGCTTTATTTTCCACCTCCACATCTCTTACCACCGTCTAACACACTGTATATTTTAGTTATTTGTTTTGTGTGTTTTCTGTAACCCCCTTTTAGAATGTAACCATGAGGGGAGGTATGTCTTCTGTTTGTTGACTGTTATATCCCTAGCTCAAAAAACAGAGTCTGGAATATAGTAGGTGCTCAGTAAATCTTCACTGAAGAAATGAAATTTAATGTTCAGTGCCTCCACCTGACTGACTGAGTTCCACGGGGCCAGCACCTTATCTGTTTTGTTCATGGCTCTGGCCCTATTATCTAGCATATGCCTGCTGATACATACCTGGCAAACAAAAAACTAGGAGGAACAGAGCTTCCTCAGAGGAACTGCCATTGAAGTCCACCAGAGGATGACCACACCTGTTTCTTCTTTTCTTCCTGTCCTCTCCTCCTTGCTTTTCCCCATCCGGTTTGTACCTCTTTTTCATTCCCTCTCTCTGCCCAACATTTTCCTGTTTCTTTCTTTCTATTTTCGCAGGAGATGACTCAGTCCTAGTTTGTAGGACTCAAAACCAAAAACTAAACCAGTTAGTTGCAGTTGAGTTGACCTGACTCATGGCAACCGCATGTGAGTCAGAGTAGAACTGTGCTCCACAGGGTTTTCAACGGCCGATTTTTTCAGAAGTAGCTCACGAGGCCTTTCTTCTGAGGCACTTCTGGGTGTACTTGAATCTCTAAACTATCGGTTAGCAGCCAAGCACATTAACCGTTTCCACCACCTGGGGGCTTTTTTACGACTCAAATGTCCTCAAAAGGACATTTTGCTGTCATTTGCCACTGCCTTTGGTCTCTTTGACTTAGCTTTTGTTTTAATTGGTCTCAAGTTGGGTCCCTAGCATTTAGTATTTTAAAAAGTACCAGGTGATTCTGGTCTGCAGCTGGGGTTGGACGTTTTTCTTGCTGGTGGTTGTTTTTGCTTGAGGTTGTGATACAATCTCAGCAAATGAGATGTAAGGGAAGCTCTGTAAGGGCTTCTGGAAAAGATTCCTCTCTCTTAAGAGGCACCCCTGTATATATATATTTGCTTGTATATGCATGAACATCTCTGGAAGATTCACAAGAAAGAGGGGCAATGGTGGTTGCCTCTGAAACGAGGATTTGGGGAATAGGAGCCTAGGATGGGAGGGAGACTTATTCTTCATTATGTGCCCTTTTGTTGTCGGTATTTTTTAAAACCACACAGGAAGCTGGCAAAATTGTCACGAAAGGAGAGACTGGAAGGGCTGACTCATTAGGGGGAGAGCAAGTGGGAGTACGGAGTAAGATGTATGTAAACTTATATGTGACAGACTGACTTGATTTGTAAACGTTCACTTGAAGCTCAATAAAAGTTAATAATAAAAAAAAAAAAACCCACACAGGAGCCCTGGTGGTGCAGTGGTTAAGTGTTTAGCTGCTAACCAAAAGGTTTGGCAGTTCAAACCCACCAGCCACTCCTTGGAAACTCTGTGGGGCAGTTCTACTCTGTCCTATAGGTTCACTAGAGTCAGCATTGACTCAATGGCAGCAGCTTTGGTTATATATATCTATGTAAGGAAGACCAGAGAAGAACTGGTCCATTTGGATTATGGTGTTGGTGAAGAATATTTAATATACCGTGGACTGCCAGAAGAATGAACAAATCTCCCTTAGAAGGGTGGATGGCGAGACTTCTTATGATGTAATATGGACATGTTATCGGGGGGACCAGTCCCTGGAGAAGGACGTCATGCTTGATAAAGTAGAGTAGAAGGTCAGCAGAAAAGAGGAAGACCCGCAATGAGATGGATGACACAGTGGCTACAACAATGGGCTCAAGCATAACAACGATTGTGAGGGTGGTGCAGGACCGGGCAGTGCTTTGTTCTGTTGTACATAGGGTCACTGAATTGGAAGCAACTCGACGGCACCTAACAACAACAACAACATATGTATTTTTCAAAATTTATCTTAACACCTCCAATCCCACCCTTTCTTTCTCTGCAGCTTGAGAGGTTACAAACATAGGCAACTTTGAAACCATGAAGACCCTAGGTGAAAGACATCCTTGAGGCAAGTTGGGTGCTTCCAAAATTGCTTGCTTTTGTTTTCTGTACAACCTGATTTAAAGTTTCTGCCTTGTCCCGTGCTTTCATACTTGGAAACGCGCAAGCAACGAATATAACTGTTGTTTTATTGTTGGGTCCCTATGGTAGATATTTGTGGTTTGGTCTGCCTAGCATCCTTTTGCCTTTGGAAAAAGGAAGTTACTTTAGGAATTGCCCCTCCCACTCGGGCCTGACATCACAAGGTCCTGCCCCTCCCCATCACAGGGGTCCGTGGAAGACTGCAGCTGGCCTCTCTGTGACTGGTTTAGAGGTGAGCATGTGAGGAAGGAAGTGCCTGAGTTCTTTTTCAGGGACCGTATGGATACTGAGCCCTCGTGGCACAGTGGTTAAGAGCTTGGCTGCTACCCAAAAGATCAGCAGTTTGAATCCACCAGCCACTTCTTGGAAACCCTGTGGAGCAGTTCTACTCTGTCCTATAGGGTTGCTGTGAGTCAGAATTGACTCCACTGCAGTGGGTTTGGTTTTGGTTTATGGATGCTGAAAGAGTCCCTGGGTGGTGCCAACAGCTAACACGCTCAGCTATTAACTGAAAGGTTGGAGGTTCAAGTCCACCCAGAAGTGCCTTGGAAGAAAGGCCTGACAATCTACTTTCAAAAAAGTCATCATCAAAAACCTTACGAGGCACAGCTGTACTCTGATACACGTGGTGTCACCAGGAGTCAGAACTGATGGCAACCGATTTTTTTTTTTTTTTTTGGTTGGATGCTGGGAGAGAAACCTCCTATTCTGAAGTCAAAGGCATTAAGGACCAGGCAAGCCTAGAGAAGTCGGACACCATTTTTTGTAGCTATATGGAGAGAGTCAGACTGGAAATCCGAAAAGCACAGCCAAGAGAGAAAGGAAGTGAGACAGATTCTGATGACTTTGTTTGCACACTAGGTCCAGCCAGACCTGGGGGGAGTTCCCTCAGACTTCCCATTGGCTTGAGCTAATCAATACACTCTTTTCCTCAGTCTAGGTGGAGTTTGTTTTCCATCACTGGCAACCAAAATTTTCTAAAACAATTGACAGGCTGCCCTCTGGAGAACGGACTGGAGGGGGCAAGAGTGAGAGATGGTGACAGATATGTCAGGTTCAACCCAGTCTGGATGTCTAATAGGCATCTCACATTTAGTGAATCCAAGGAGAAACATTTGAATCACCAGCCCCCTCAAACATTAAAAAAATAAATCCCTGCCTTTCCCCCGTCTTTCCTGTAAACAGCACCATGATTCACCCAGATATTCAATCCAAAAACCTAGGAGCCATCCCTGACAACTTCCACATCCTCAAGGCTTCCAGTTCTCCTTCCTGCCCCTCCTTCCCCCACCAAGTCCAGGCCACCATCACCCTCCCTGACATCTGAACCAGCCTCCTCACTTGTCTCCCCTCTCTGCTCTACCCCCACAGTTCATTCTGCACACTGTTGGCTAATTCACTTCTACAATCAATCTCTATTGTTTCTTAAATCCAAATGCCTGCTCTCTTTAACTCTCAGCCATGTAATATTGTGGACCTGTACCCTGAACCCTACCTATTCTGTCACTGTAGTGACCATACAATGTCCAGCATCTTCTTCCTCCCTGATCTAGCTCTTGCTTGTCTATACCTGCTTGTACTGGTTAAAAAGTGTGTCAACTTGGCTGGGCTATGATTCTCAGTGTTTTGGCAGTTGTATAAGGTTGTGCTCACTTCCCTGTTGAGATTTTGTACGTGATCACCCCCATGATGGGATCTGCTGTGAGTAGCCAGTCAGTTGAAGGGGAGTTTCCTTGGTTTTGTGGCCTGCATCGAGTGTGGGCAGACATTTTGGCAGGGCCTGGGGGCTTTTGCCCATTTTGGATTCTGCAGCTGGCTCCTGTTTGTCTAACCTCCGGCTCTTGGGACTTGATCTAGCAGCTTCTCTGCGGTCTTTCTTGATGATCTTGGGATTCGTTGATCTTCACAGCCTGTGAGCAACAGCCTTGGTCTCTGGCCTGCCGATCTTGGGTTTGCCAGCCCCTTCGACTACGTGAATCAGGAGAAGCCTCTTTCCTGACCCACAGACTTGGGATGTTACAACCTCTACAACTACATGAGCCATTTCCTTGATATAAATCTCTCTCTCTATGTATATATATTTATACATTTTACTGGTTTTGCTTCTCTGGAGAACCCAGCCCAAGATACTGCTTCTCAAGAAGCTGTTGGGAGACACCTCACTGCCGTCCAGGAATGTCAGTGTCATACCAAAGGGGCTGTCCAGAGGCCTCCCACTCTTGGGGTGCCCAAACGGTGTTGAGTTTCATGCAGAGATTGGGAGAATGGCCTCACCCTGACTGTGAGCCATACCTCACTGCTGGGCCCCAATAAAACCTGAGCTCAGGTGCACACAGTTCCCGGGAAAACCTCCTTCATTGTCAGCCTCTAACCCTTCCTTTTGTCCAAGGGGTCTGGTGAGGACAAGACATCACTCCCCCCTCTCCATTCCCTTCCCCTCTCTCCGAGTACCTCATCTCTACCAAATATCACTATGAGTTCTCTAAGACTCTTCTCTTAGGCTGGTTATCTTGGAAGCAGAGGCGGGGACATGGATTCTTATACAAGCAGTTTATTGGGGAAGTGAGGGAAGCTGGATAGGGCAGAAAAAACAAAAGCTAAGCAAGAATGTGGTCTCAGCTGAAGACTGGCTTCTGTCTTATCTTACAAAGAGGCTCTGGAACATAAACACAGCACAGTGTTAACCCCCTTGAGACAATGGGGCTGGCCTTGTGTCCACCCCAGGAATGTGTATTAGTAACTTCTCAGGAAGGGTGGTTCCTTTTGGCCAAGGGCAATTCTCCAGAAAAGGGGACATCTGTGAGTTATCAGCCAACTCACAGCCGCTGGAGGTAGGGTGCACCAGCAGGCAAAGGGGATCTGGACAGGGCACCAACAGGAGCCACTGTAGTTCTTCCTTGATGAATCCAGGAAAGCAGATAGGAAAGTGTATGTGTGTGTGTGTATGTGTGTGTTTGTGTGTGTGTGTGTGTGCTATCTACATGAGCATAAGCTAGACAAAAATAGTATTTTGGACACATGAAAATTATATAAAATTTGAAATTCAGTGTCTATAAATAAAGTTTTATTAGAACAAAGCCATGTCTATTTGCTTATATATTGTCTATGTTGCTTTCCTGCTACAACAGCAGAATTATGTAGTTGCAACCAAGACCATAGGGTCCAGAAAGGCTAAAATATTTCCTACCTGACCTTTTGCAGAAGTTTGCTGATCCTTGAGAGAGTCAATTCTCGCCTTTGCCCTGTAGCACCCAGCTTGGCACTAGTAAGAAAAAGAAAATGGGTGTTTTCAGTCCTTATTTTGAAAAGCACTCCATACAAATGATCCCAGAATGTACCTACAATTGTCACCATTTGAGCTGTGAACTCCAATTTATCAGCATTATATTGAATCTTATGACCAGAGATTCACTTTCTTTACTTAGCTGGCAAACCATACTTCTAGTCCTCCTCCGTGTCCACTGGCCACTTTTCTCAGTCTCTTTTGCCAATTTCTTCTCCTCTTCCCAACTTTGAAATGGTGGAGTGTCCCCAACAGAGCTCTGGACCCATTTCTCTTTTCACTCACATCTAGGTAATCTCATCCAGTCCCATGGTTTAATATCATCTGTACAACGATGACTCCCAAATATATAACGCTATAAATTCATCAAGAAGATATTATAATTATAAACATATACTCACCAAACAGCACAGCCCCCAAGTATATGAAACAAACATACATTAAAGGGAGAAATAGGCAGTTCTATTGTTGGAGGCTTTAATATACCACTTTAAATATTGGGTAGAACATCTAGACAGAAGATCGATAAGGGAAATAGAGAACTTGAACAACACTCTAAACCAACCAGACCTACCAGACATAAACAGAACATGCCACCCAACAATGACACAATACACATTCTTTTCCAGTGCACGTGAAACATTTTCCAGGGTAGACCATATGTTAGGCCACAAAACGAGCCTCAATAAATTTTTAAAAGTTTGAAATCGTAAAAGTATCTTCTCTGCCCACAATGGAATGAAGCTAGAAATCAATAACAGAAGGAAAGCTGGAAAACTGGCAAATATCTGGAAATTAAAAACATACTCCTGAACAACCAATGGGTCAAAGAAGAAATGAGTCAAAGGAGATTAAAAAAAAAAAAAAAGACAACTTTGAGATGAATGAAAATGAAAACACAACATATCAAATGTAGCGCCAGCTTCTCTCTTGAAGTCTAGACTCCCGTATCTAATTAACTATTTAATATTTTTATTAGGATGTATAACGAACAGCTCAAGTAAGGACATTTTTATTTCTTCTCTTGAAACATACTCCTTGTTCTCTCTTCATTATCTCAGCAAATGGCACCTTCGGTTGTTTAGGGCAGAAGCCTTGGAGTTGTCCTTGCCTGCTCTCTTCCTCTCATCCCCTTAGCAAATGCATCAGTGAATCTTGTGGATTCTCCTTTCAAAACAGAGCCTAAGTTTGTCCACTTCTCACTGCCTCCACTGTAGCGCCCTGGTCCAAGCCACCATCATCTTTCACCTGAATGATTGTGATAGTCTTCCACCTGCTACCTTGCCCGTGCAGTTAAAATTACACATAGCAGCCAGAGCGATTCTCCTGATGCATTTAAAACAGAAATTGGATCATCTGATCCTCCAGCTTAAAACCCTGTAATTGTGCCCTATCACGATTAAAAGAAAACTCATGGTCTATAAGACCCTGCAATATAGGGCTCTTGCCTTCTGGATGGTCACGACCTGTCTCCTTGCAGCCTTGACCACATCAAAGATGAAAATAACACCTTGTTTTAGTTTGTATATTTGAACTTTGTGAGGTTGTGCATCTTTTCAGGCTTATTGACCATTTCTATTTCGCATCTTAGATCCCATTTTTTCCCTATTGAGTTGTCATTTTCCTTTCCAATCTTTAAGAGACATTTGTATTCTAAGAAAATTATCTTTTATCTGTAGTGTTGTTGTTGTTGTTAGGTGCCGTCGGTGTTGGACTGACCCTATGTACAACAGAACAAAACACTGATTCTGCACCACCCTCACAATCATTGCTATGTCTGAGCCCATTGTTGCAGCCACTGTGTCAATCCATCTTATGGAGGGTCTTCCTCTTTTTCGCTGACCCTCTACTTTACCAAGCATGATATCCTTCTCCAGGGACTGGTCTCTCCTGATAACATGTCCAAAGTCTGTTAAAATAAAACTCATGGCCTAAAAGACACTGCAAGATAGGGCTTCTCAGGAGCATTCCAGTTGTACTTCTTTCAAGACAGATTTGTTGTTCTTCTGGCAGTCCATAATATATTCAATATTCTTCACTCACGCCATAGTTCAAAGGCATCAGTTCTTCTTCAGTCTTCCTTATTTTTGTCCAACTTTCACATGCATATGAGGCAATTGAAAATACCATGGCTTGGGTCAGGCACACCTTGGACCTCAAGGTAACATCTTTGCTTTTTACTACTTTATTTTATTTTTTCTTTTTAACACTTATAGAGGTGTTTTGCAACAGATTTGCTCAATGAAATACATCGTTTGATTTATTGACTGCTGCTTGCATGGGTGTTGATTGTGGATCGAAGTATAAAATGAAAAGGTTGACAACTTCAATCTTTTCTCCATTTATCATGATGTTGTTTATTGGTCTGGTTGTGAGGATTTTTGTTTTCTTTATGTTGAGGTATAATACATACTGAAGGCTGTAGTCTTTGATCTTCATCAGTAAGTGCTTCAAGTCCTCTTCAAGTAAGGTTGTGTCATCTGCATAACACAGGTTGTTAAATGAGTCTTCTGCCATCCTGATGCCGTGTTCTTGTTCTTATAGTCCAGCTTCATGGATTATTTGCTCAGCATCAGCTGCTATTCATAATGTTTTCTCTGGCCATTTTTTTTTTTTTTTTTTAGAAGTAGATCGCCAGGTCCTTCTTCCTAGTCTGTCTTAGTGTGGAAGCTCTGTTGAAACTTGTCCACCATAGGTGACCCTGCTGGCATTTGAAATACTGGTGTCACAGCTTCCAGCGTCACAGCAGCACGTAAGCCACCACTGTATGACACACTGACAGAGGAGTGGTGGTTATCTGTCACATATACTGTGAATTTTTTTTCCCAGTTTGTCTTTTGGCTTATATATGTATACGTCCACAGAGGTTTAATTTTTAAAAAATTTTACATTTATCAATCTTTTCTGTATGGTTTTTGTACTTTGTTTCATGTTTTAAAAAGTCCTGTCCAAGTTCAAGATTATAACAAAATCTCCCCAAGATTTCGCCTCATATTGTGTGGCTTCATTTTGCATTTAAATCTTTGCTCTATCTGGGATTTAATTTGACATACTGAGCTAGGAGTACAGCTTTATTTTCCTCCCAAAAGACAGATGTCCCAAATGACATTGATTGAATAATACATATTTCCCCCACTGTTTTGGAATGTCATTCCCATCACATGCCAAATTCCCATATGTATTTGCGTCTATTTCTGACTTTCCCGCTGGTTTCTTATCTATTTCTGCACCGTCATCCACTGGTTTCTTATCTCTTCCTGCACCGTCATCACATAGCTTACTGTAACTTTTAACACATCGAAAAATTCGTTAGGACTAGTTTACTGTTATTCCTTTTTTTTTTCCAGGCTACTTTTGCATGTTCATTTTTCTGGCTGAACCTCAGTATTGTTTCAACAAGGATGGCTAGCAACTTTTAGGCAGTTTAAAAACAAACAACAAGAAAAAGCGTTCTGCCTCAATTCAGTCCGACAGATTCTGTAGACGAAATTCTCCCCAAAGCGTCTCCCTGTTTAATGCCCTGAAAAGATGTGGCCACTTATACTATGGAGTTGGTTTAAATCCCACTTGCTTGCATGAAGCAGGAATGGGTTTACCTAGTGCTTGGCCATTCCACAGTCTCCTGCAGGCTTATAGGCATGGCATGTGGGTGAGGGTGGTTTATTACTCCGTGGCTTAATTTGGTTTAGTGTGGAGCTGTCTTGGAGAGTCAGGCTGGATAAGCCCTTTCCAAAATCAGCATCCCAAGCTGACCTGAGGCGATGATTGCAGCTTCCCAGGGACTCCTACCCCCTCCCGGGTTCAGGCACTATGCGAACTGCACTCACATCCTGACTCACAGCTAGGGACTGGGCTTCCTTAGGGAGGCGTATGGCTTCCCTCTTGTTTTAGTCCTGGCGGGGGGAGGGGGGGGTCTGAAAGAGAATCAAGCATTCTTTATGCCAGTCGTTTAATCCTTGGGGTTTTTGAAAGAGACACAAGCACTTCTTAGATCAATATTTTCGAGGCTCATCTGATGCAAGCCTCTGCCTGGGGCTGGAGGATGGAGTGTTTGTCCAGCTTCTCTCTCTCCAGGGCAGGTACGGACTTGAACCCTTGTAATAAACTGCTTGCATTTTCCTCCCTGGGAAATTTGCGTATATGGGTGATTACAGTTGGAGAGGGGGTAAAGATAGATTGAAAACTGGACACTTGTGGTGTTTGTTACTTTACAACTGTGTTTCTCAACGATTTTCCATTATTGCCCTCCTCTCCTCACCAGCCTTGGGTGGGGCAAATGGTTAAGTGCTCGGCTGATAAACAAAAGGTTGGAGAACACCCAGAGGCAACTTGGAAGAAAGGACTGGTGACCCACTTCCAAAAAATCAGCCATTGAAAACCCTATAGAGCACAGTTCTACTCTGACACGCACGGGCTTGCCGTGAGTTGGAATCAACTCAGTGCAACTAGTTAATCAGTTAGCCTTTTTGTGTGTTGTTGTTATTGTTGTTGGATGCCCTTGAGTTGATCCTGACTCCCAGCTACCCCATGTGACAAAGCAGAATTGCTCCATAGGGTTTTCTTGGCTGTAATCTTTACAGGAGCAGATTGCCAAGTCTTTGTCCCTTGAAGCTGCTGGGGAGGGTCGAATTGCCAACATTTTGGTTAGCAGCCAAGAGCGTAACCAATTGTGCTAGCAGAGCTCCTTAGCCCTTTTTTAGACACCATATTCTCCTAGGATCTCTGGTGGCACAGTGGTTAAGAGCTCAGGTGCTAACCAAAAAGGTCAGCAGTATGAATGCATCAGCCGTTTCCCTGGAAACCCTATAGGACAGTTCTACTTTGTCCTATACGACTGGACAGCAATGAGTTTTTTGGTTTTGGTATTCTAATTGCCCTTTCCCTGTGAAATGTGATACCATAGATGTAATGTATATCTATTTATGTACTGTATGTATATCTGCACTTTGCACATAAAGTTTTTGCTCCCTTGGTGGCAATATGGCCTCTGTTGATAACGCATGCTATACAGCAGTTCACAACCTGCCGCCTTGGCAGCCTCCACCACAGAAAAGTGGGAAGAAGGCAGTTTATCAGGAGCAGGGAGAGAGCGACCGCAGCCAGCTCTGCTTACTGGCTACTGGCCTTGGGCAAGTTGCTTCACTTCTCTGAGGCTATTTTCTCACTGGGAGATCGGCAAATAAGAACTTCTCCCTCCCTGGACTATTGGGAGGAATATGTGAGATAATACTGTACACGTAAAGTGCTTAGCAAAGTATCTGGTAAGTACTGGATAAATTAAACTCTTGTTATTGTTGTCCTTATTATTATTTCAGCTGACTCACTGTGATGTCTGAAACCCTCTCTGGGGCTGTGGATGCCAATGGAGCTTGAGGGCTGGTTTTCTCTTTGCCCTCACCTGACCAGGTCACAGCTCTGTCGCTCCCAGGTGGGAGCCTCCACCAGAGGCCCTTGGGGTACGGAAGAGGGTGATTTTGGCTGGGTGGGGACTGTGGGCCCACAGACAGCCCACCACGTTCCGTTTAAATGCGGGAGCTGCGCCCCGGTTGAAGCCAGGTGGTGCAGCCCAGAAACAGGACCTCAGTAGTGTCAGAACTCCTGATTTCTCAAGGAGAAACCGGAAACCTGGATTTTTGTGTATAATCTCCTGAGTTTTAAAGTATTGGCTCAATGAAACAACAAAAATAATGTGGGCTAAACAGAAAAAAGAGATGAGGAAATCGTTATAAGAACAAGTTACCTGTTCCAAGTTAGTAGCCTTAGTTATCTGGGATTCCAGTCCAAGTCCTCCAAACCCAGTGTTCTTTGCACCTAACCCAGCCCTGACCCTGGCCTCCCAACCGCTCCTCGTCAGTGCTTGTTGCTCCCACCCCTGCAGGCTGACGCCATCCTGCATGGGTACGAATGCACCCAGCTCCCCTCCCCATTATCCACCCCCGCCCTCAGCAGGACTTGGATCTGTCTCCAGAGGGTGAAGATAGTCGGGGTCTCCCAGACTGACTCCACCGAACGTCTGTGCACTCACGCCTGGGGAAAGCTCGGGGCTGGAGGGTGGGTTGGGGGAGGGCCCTGAAGTACGAGGCGGGTCGCTTGTCCCGAACGAGCGTGAGAATTCACCCGGAGGAAGGGCGTGCGGCAGGCGGGGCGCTGGCCGCGCCCAGCCTTTCGCCGCGCCGACCTCGGGATCTCCCGGCTGAAATGGCCTGTTGTTCGCACCCGCCCCTCTGACCCTGTCACCCTGGGCATTGTTTTCTCTTCGCCCCCGTCGCGGGAAGGGGAGGCCAGGCAAGCCTGGGTTCAAGAGTCTGGCTTCCCGCCAGGCCAGTGGCCTTAGGCCCTGGGGCCACTGGGGCGGCTCCGCCTCCTAGGCGGGAGGAGAGAACGCCTGGGTCCGGCCGGGCTGTCTTGCCCTCCCGGCTCCAGCTCTGCCATGGGCTCCTGCAGCTCCCACGCCTCGATCATTCCCGACTTGGATGACATCCGCCGGGAGACCGGCTGTGAGTGGGGCGCCCGCTGCAGGCGTCCCGGCTCCCCTGGCTGGAGAGGGGGATCGAGGGCAAACCCAGACGTCCGGGGCTGGGGACTTGAAGGGGTTTAGTGCAGAGACTTCAGTGTCGTGGTCCCCCGCAGGAGTGAGTTGGGTTGAGGCATAGAAGTCCGGGGTCCCAGGCCCCGGAGCTGGGAGACCAAGATCCAAGCGTCTAGGATCGCAAGGCTAGTGGTGGGGTCACCTAGGCGTGCCAGCGTCCACATTCGGGGACTGCCGGTGTCACGGGGCTGGGGAGGGGGGAGCTGGTTAATCCTGGCATCCAGGTGTTCTCGAGTTCGGGTCGAGGCCAGAGGCAGGGCCCGACGGCAGATGGAGGGGGTTGACTTTGATCTCTCGGTTTCCCAAGAGGGGCGCTCTGAAACCCGGCGAGCCGCCCCAGGTCTCCAACTCTGGCCCTTCGCTGGATCTTGTCACGCCCATTCTAGCCCTAGCAGCTCGCATCCCAGGGAGCCGGGTTGAATGTGCCCTCCGGCAAGCCCTTTCTACTCCCAGCCCACCTCCGGGGGCGCCCGGAGCGGGTTTCTGGAGCGCTCCCCAAGGCGCTCTGTCCAGCTGCCTCCGGAAACCACGGCGTGACCCTCCCTCATTCTTTCCTGCAGTCTCGCAAGCCAGCCTGGTCCGCCTCCACCACCGGTTCCGGGCACTGGACAGTAACAAGAAGGGCTACCTGTGGTGAGGGGGAGCTGACCAGGTTGTGGTGGTGGAGGGCTGACCTTACTACCTCCCACCTGTCTTCCTGACCCCGTCTCCAGCCTCGACCTACATCTTCCATCTTTGCTCTACCCTCTTTGAATTTTGATTTTACAGCCGTATGGATCTCCAGCAGATTGGAGCTTTGGCTGTGAACCCTCTGGGAGACCGTATTATAGACAGCTTCTTTCCTGATGGGTGAGGCCTCGCTGTGGGTGGGAAGGTGGCGGGGGTGGGTTTAGGGATGGATGCAGAAAGAGGTCTAAGGTGACCACTGCTTCGGCTCCATCCCACCCACCAGGAGTCACAGTGTGGATTTCCGAGGCTTTGCCAGAGTCCTGGCTCATTTTCGCCCTGTAGAAGATGAAGGCACAGGAACCTGGGACCCCGAGGAACCTGAACCCCTCAACAGCAGAATGAACAAACTTCGCTGTGAGTTTGTATGTTTCCATCCAAGGGTTAGTCAGAGGTCTAAGTCCTTCCCAGCTTGGAGCTTCCACCAGAAGCCCAGGGTGTACATACAGGTTGCCAGCTCATAGTGACCCTATAGGATGGAGTAGAATTGCCCCATAGGGTTTCCAAGGCTGTGATCTTTCAGGAAGCAGGCTGCCACATCTTTCTCCTGCAAAGTGACTGGTGGGTTCCAACTGCCGACCTTTCAGTTAACAGCCGAGTGCTTAACCACTGAGCCACCAGGGTTCCCAGGGTTTACATAAGGAGTGAATTCGGCTGGGTGGGGACTGTGCATCATGCCCCATTTGAATGTGGCAGCTGGTAGAGGTACCAGGTTTATCCATACCAGGAACCTCCCATACCTTTTGTCAGCCTATTATTGACCTTCCTACTCCTCCGGTTTGCCCTTCTGCTGGAAGAGAAACAGGGAAGACCCATCTTCCTTTCCCCCCTCCACTCTCTTCGCAGTTGCCTTTCAGCTCTATGATCTGGATAGAGATGGAAAGATCTCCAGGCATGAGATGCTACAGGTAGGAAGGATGCAAGGGCAAGAGATATGTGTGAAGGGTGGGATGGTTGACTGCAATGATTGTGGGGGGATGAGGTGTGATGACTGGTGGATAGAGGCTGCAGATAATTGGGGTACTCTTGATAAGACAAATTGACACAGTGGCTGCAAGAATGGGCTCAAACATAGCAATGATTGTGAGGATGGTCCAGGACCAGACAGTATTTCTTTCTGTTGTACATAGGGTCGCTATAAGTCGGAACCAACTTGACAGCACCTAACAACAACAAAAACAATAATGGGGACAAGCAGGTTGGAGTGCGGGCTAGTTAGAAGATGGGGGAAAGATACTTGGATATGAGGTTGGGAATAGATCAGTGGTTATCAGCTAGGGTTGATTTTGCCCCCTGAGTGACATTTGGCAATATCTGGAGACATTTTTGGTTATAACAACTTGGGAGGTGTATATTAGTGGCATCTAGTGGGTAGAGGACAAAAATGGTGTTAAACATCCTACAATACACAAGATAGCCTCCTACAACACAGAATTATCTGACTGCAAATATCCCTAGTGCTGGGGTTGAGAAAACCTGAAATAGATGTTGGAATGAGGTGGAGGATGAAATTGAGAATAGTTGAAGGATGAGGTGAGAGATGGGGTGGAGAATAGAAGGAGGTTAGGGTATAAGTAATGAGTCTGGGCATATTGTTGAGGTGAGTGTGGGACATTAAGGAATAAATTGGTGATTGGATGGAGAGTCAGTGGGGGAAATTATTGGTGGATATGTTGGGACATGATTGGGATGGGGTCAAAAATAAATGAGAGATGGATTACAAAATTGGCGCTAACTTTTAGAGTGAGATGGGGAAGGCTTTGGGGATGGTGGGAGTGGCCTTTGTGCTTCCTCTTTATGGCTGCTTCTCCCTTCACCTCCCAGGTTCTCCGGCTGATGGTTGGGGTACAGGTGACAGAAGAACAGTTGGAGAGCATCGCTGACCGCACAGTGCAGGAGGCTGATGAAGATGGAGATGGTGCCGTGTCCTTCTTGGAGTTCGCCAAGGTCAGAATACCCTTACGACCAGGGAGGTTGAGATCAGGAACCCCTAGGAGAGATAGACATGGGAAATGAAATTCAAAGGAGGAGGACAGAAAGATAGGAGTCCCCAGGGAATGGTCAGGCCTTGGGGATGGGTGGAACCCTGAGGGAAGAGGTTGGAAGCATAGGGGATTAGGATTCAAGCATCTTGACTACCACCTCTCTCTCCCCAGACCTTAGAGAAGATGAACATAGAGCAAAAGATGAGCATCCGAATCCTGAAGTGACCTCTTTGTGTGTCTGATGAGCTCATGCAGGCCAGCATCTGCTTGGGATTCATCCTGAGCCCCCATGGAGGCGGGACCCCAATGAACTGTAGTCTTACTTCTAGATTGACCTTCATTTAGGGCCAAGGAGAGAAAGCTGGAAGGGTGTGTGCTACAGTCTAGCCCATTTGATCTCAGATCTGAGAACCAGCCAGCAATCTTTTGGTTGCAAGTGAATGAAAGTCCAACTAAAAGTAACATAAATAAAAAAAGGGATTTTATGGGCTCATGTGTAGAAAAAATCTGGAAGTATGTCTTCGGGCAGAGCTGGATGCAAGGGTTCAAAGGACATCATCAGAACTCAGTTATTCTGCATCTTTCTACTTGGCTTTCTTCTGTGTTGGCTTCATTCTCAGGAGAGCTCGTTCCTTATGGTAAAATAAAGCTGCCAGCAGCTCTAGGCTTTCATCCTACTAGCCCAGTTACTCAGTGAGAAGAGGTTTTCTTTTCCAATAATTCCAAGCAAAGACTTAAATTTGAGTGTCATTGGCCTGATTGGGGTCCTGTCCTTACCTCCTGGGGAATGGAGTGCTCTCATTGGCCAGGCTGGTGTCATATGCTTACTCCTAGAGACAGGAAATAAGGTCTGAGGACTCAGGGTGGGGGAAGGGGTGGATGCTTAAAAGCACAGAGTAGAACTGCCCCATAGAGTTTTCAAGGAGTGCCTGGTGAATTCGAATTGCTGACCTTTTGGTTAGCAGCTGAGCTCTTAACCACTGAGCCACCAGGGCTCCATAAAAGCAAATGAGGTGCTCTTATCAGAAGAATGGGGAATGAGGCTGGTTGGGCAAAACAAGAGATGTCCATTACCTTTAGGTTGTCCAAATGGAAGAACCCTTGCAGTCTATCATCTTAAATTGGTGTGTGGGTTGGAGTGCGGGGAGAGGTGACGTAAAAATAATAAATAGGACATCTACCGTCCTGGACTGTGAAACCCTTCAAAGTTTTTTATTATTTTTTTAATTTTTAGTGTGCTTTAAGTGAAAGTTTACAAATCAAGTCTGTCTCTCATACAAAAATTGATATACACCTTGCTATATACTCCTGGAAACCCTGGTGGTGTAGTGGTTAAGTGCTATGGCTACTAACCAAGAGGTTGGCAGTTCAAATCCTCCAGGCGCTCCTTGGAAACTCTATGGGGCAGTTCTACTCTGTCCTATAGGGTCACTATGAGTCGGAATTGACTCGATGGCAGGGGGTTTGGTTTGGTTTTATATACTCCTAGTTGCTCTCCCCCTAATGAGACAGCACACTCCCTGCCTCCACTCTATTCTTGTGTCCATTTGGCCAGCTTCTGACCCCCTCTGCTCTCTCATCTCCCCTCCAGACAGGAGATGCCAACATAGTCTCATGTGTCTACTTGATCCAGGAAGCTCACTCTTCACCAGTATCATTTTCTATCCCATAGTCCAGCCCAATCCCTGTCTGAAGAGTTGGCTCTGGGAATGGCTCCTGTCTTGGGCTAACAGAAGGTCTGGAGACCTTCCAGGGTCCTTCTAGTCCCAGTCAGACCATTAAGTCTGGTCTTTTTATGAGAATTTGGGGTCTGCAGCCCACTGTTCTCCTGCTCCCTCAGGGGCTCTCTGTTTCACTCCCTGTCAGGGCAGTCATCAGTTGTAGCCAGGCACCATCTAGCTCTTCTGGTCTCAGGCCAATGCAGTCTCTGGTTTATGTGGTCCTTTCTGTCTCCTGGGCTCATAATTACCTTGTGTCTTTGGTCCTTCAAAGTTTTGAGGGTAACCTCGTTGCTTTTATGGTTGCTCCCAACTGACTCTGACTCATGGTGACCCCATGTGTGTCAGAGTAGAACTGTGTTCCACAGGGTTTTCGATGGCTGATTTTTTGGAAGTAGATGACCAGGCTTTTCTTCTGAGGTGTCTCTGTGGGACTCAAACCTCCAACCTTTCTTTTAGTAGCTGTTATGGTTTGAAGTGTGTCCTCTGAAAATGTGTGTCAACTTGGCCAGGCCACGATTCCCGTATTGCGTGGTTGTCTACCATTTTGTGATCTGATGTGATTTTCCTATGTGTTGTAAATCCTACTTTTATGATGTTAATGAGGCAGGATTAGAGGCAGTTATGTTAATGAGGCAGGACTCAATCTATAGGATTAGGTTGTATCTTGAGTCAATCTCTTTTGAGATATAAAAGGAAGAATTGGGCGCGGAGGAGAGGGACCTCATTACCACCAAGCAAGAAGAACCAGGAGTGGAGCATGTCCTTTGGACACAGGGTCCCTTTGCTGAGAAGCTCCTAGAACCAAGGGAAGATTGATGACAAAGACCTTCCCCAAGAGCCAACAGAGAGAGAAGCCTTTCCCCTGGAGTTAGTGCCCTGAATTTGAACTTCTAGACTCCTTGACTGTGAGAGAATAAACTTCTGTTTATTAAAACCTACTTGTGTGGTATTTCTGTTATAGCGGCACTAGATAACTAAGACAACAGCCAAACGCTTAACCATTTGTACCACCCAGGGACTGATTTTAGGGGGTTGGGAATCAGTAAAGACTATGCACCTTTGGGGTTTAGGAACGTGAAAATGTCTGGGGGTGGTACACAAAACTCATTTTAAGATTTGTGTTTTGGTTGTACATAGTATGATTCTGACAGATGAGTCTCATAGTTGCAGGGGGAGGACAAAGGGGGATATTTAATTCCTTAGGAAATTTTGTCATTTTCTCAGAGGATTGCCTCATGAACAAGGACTTTCCAAATGAGGGATGTCTTTGGCTCCAGACTAAAGTGTGTGTTGGGGGGGCGGGGAGAAAATGCATCTCATTGAGTGACCATTTTTCTAGGTATTGTGAGGGAAGATTTGTAGAGAGAGAAATTGAGTCTCTCCATAAAGAGGAGAAAGGAGTTCTGTTCAGTTAACAGCACAGTTTCAGTTAACATCACAGCTGTTAAAACACCTGGCTGTTAACTGAAAGGTCAGTGGTTCTAACCCACTAACTGCTATATAGGAGAAAGCTGTGGCAGTCTGCTTTTGTAAGGATGACAGCCTTGGAAACCCTATGCGGCAGGTCTATTCTGTCCTAAAGGGTCACTATTAGTTGGAATTGACTGACTGCAATGGGTTATAGAGAAGAGAGAAAGATAGAGATAACTTGTTCCAAACCACACAGGGAATAGTCTTTTTCTATAGCTGGTCTTTTTTCTCCATCATAATGTTTCCCAAAATTTCCTGGTAGTAAATATCATCTGATTAAAAAATTCAGATCCTTTGGCCTCATTTGAGAGCTCCTGAGTCTTGAGAGAAATCTGTAAGCGATTCCGATGCTCGAGGTCCAAGGGCCAAACTTCTAGAAACATCAACTGTGTTTCTAAAAAAGCTTGCGGCCAGGTTCCTAGTAAAAACTATCTACAAGAGGGTCTTCATCTGTAAAGCATGTAGCATGACCCCGGTCCTTAAGAGGCTCTCAAGAAAGGGCTCCTCTTCCGCGCATGCCCACACCTGCTCTGGGAACTCAGTGTCAATGCTGGTACTCCTGATCTACTGAGTGTGGCCAGAAGGCCTTGGGGGTTCCCAAGACTTTACTAGCTCTTCTGGTGAATGGGAGGGAAAACTGCTCCACCAACCCTGGACATGAAAGCCCCCAGACCTTGGTCCAAGCTCAGGACATCAGCCTGCAGCACATCTGCCTGACCCTCACCGTACTGATGTCAACTCTGGCAGAGATGCCCATGAACCTGTGGTAAGAAAGAAATGAGCTCTGCTGTTCCAGAGGGGAGCCTGGATTACTCTGGGGGGCAGTGCTGTGGGTAGCAGTTGCCAAATTTCAATGATTTGTTGAACGCCCTCAACATTATTGCCGTATAGTAACTATCACCTGTAGCATTATTTACCTATTATTTGTCTTTAGAGGGATTCATTTAAAATTACAGATTTGAGTTTATAAAGGAAATTGGATATGACTCCTGTAAGTTAAAAGCCAAGTATCAATTGCCATAAATAAAACGGCAATCCAAATACAGTACACACAAAGAAACAAAAATGTCAGAAAGGGAGATTAGCAAGTGTTATAGAGGTGTAAAGGAAACATCTGCACCAAACAGATTTTTCTTTGGTGATCTGAAGGATGTAAAAAGAGTTGAAAGGGAGGAGCAACCTTCTCATTGTGTGATTCGATGTTATTAAAAGCTGTGTGTAACTACCAAAAATCGTCTTGTGTACACGAATGGTATGTTTCCCATACTTTGGGAACCACTGGCTCAGGGGAACTATGAGAAAATGATCCTGGGTTGAGCCTGCCTCCTGTAGAACCCGTGTTGTAAGGAGACATCATTAGGCTGGGCGTCCTCATTCTCAGACCGGGCATAGGTCAGGTTGGGTGTGGTAGAGGTTGGCCATCAAAATAGAGTTCAGTCACCAGACCAGGCCCAGGGACAAGCAGCAGGGCATTATGACAGGTGGTTTGTAGAGTTGGAAATGTTAAAAAGCAACAGCTCTCTGTTCTCATTTGTCTCTAGAATCTGGTAAGACTTGTAAGCTTGGAGATAGGGCCTGTGAATTTGCCCACTTGTTGGACTAAGAGGACAGAGTTAGAAGCTGGAGGCAGCTCTAGTCCTGGTGCTTGGAATTCTCATTTGAGGGGTGCTGGGTGGTGCAAGGAAATCCTGGTGGCATAGTGGTTTAGAGCTATGGCTGCTAACCAAAAGTTTGGCAGTTCGAATCCACCAGGCACTCCTTGGAAACTCTATGGGGCAGTCCTACTCTGTCTTATAGAGTCACTATGAGTTGGAATCAGCTTGATGGCAATGGGTTTGGATTTTTTTTGTTTTTTTGGTTTTGGGTGGTGCAAGGAGTCCCTGGGTGGTATCGACGGTTAATATACTTGGTTGTTAACTGAGAAGTTGGAGGTTCGAGTCCATCCGAGGTGACTCAAAAGAAAGGACTGGTGATCTACATCCAAAGAACCAGCCACTGAAAACCCTATGGAGCTCAGTTCTACTCTGACATGGCATCACCACAAGTTGGAATTGACTTGATGACAACTGGCTTTGGTTCCAAGAAAAGTGTGGGATGGGCATCAGAGCTGTCTCAGCTTGTTTCACCAAGGCTGCTGGGAAGGACCTTGGCTAACCTTGAATTTCCTGGAAAAACCCATCTACATGTCCTGAAGAGGAGATGGGTGTTCCAGAGGAAGCTCATTTCCTTGCCAAGGAGACTGAACCCAAGACAGTGTTTGTAGGGAGCCATAGCAATAGAAGCAAGTAGATGAACCTAGGTAATGACATTGGGTAGACCTACTTAAGGCTACCATTGCCTCTTCATAACTAATCATGAAAATGGATAAGAATTCGAACTTGAGTCTCTAACAGAAGGAAACTGCAGGTTGTCCTCAGCCCAACCCAGCCAACACCAATAAAAACTCTCTTGATTGTTTAAGGGGCAATCTACAGACTTGATTCCTGGTATTGACCAACCCTGAGAATCAGTGTCATTTAGTAAAAATAACTTGAGTATCAGAGTCCTCTTAGACGTAGGTTTGAATCTGGGCCCTTTCACTTACCTGCTGTACAACCTTGGGTAAGCAACTTCACCCTTCAATGCCTCAGCTTCATTATCTGTGAAAGAAACAGATCGTAGCATCTACTTTGCAGTACCTTGTTCATTTCCCTACTCTTCTAATCCCCCTACAGCCCTACTTCACTTCAGCTGAGACTCCTTGGCCCCTATCTGTAAGCTTGCACTGTGAGCCTGTATCAGTCACAATTCTTGCATATGCCAACTGGTTTATGAAAGAACAGGAATTTATTGGTTCATATAACTGAAAAAAAGGTCCAAAGGTAAACCAGGAAAAGGAGAGTCCAAAGGCTCTATGATGTCCTCAGAAATTAGACTCTTCATTTCTCAACTCTGCTTTCCTCTTTGTTGGTTTTTTTACTCTTAGGCAGCAATCCCAATGAAAAAAGAACTTCTCTTCCTTTTTATAAAAAAATTTTTATTGTGCTTTAAGTGGAAGTTTACAAATCAAATCAGTCTCTCATATAAAAATTTATATACACCTTGCTATATACTCCTAGTTGCTCTCCCCCTGATGAGACAGCATACTCCTTCTTCCTACTCTCTATTTTTGTGTCCATTCGGCCAGCTTCTGACCCCCTCTGCCCGCTCATCTCCCATCCAGACAGGAGCTGCCCACGTAATCTCATGTGTCTACTCGATCCAAGAAGCTCACTCTTCACCAGTATCATTTTCTATCCCATAGTCCAGTCCAATCCCTGTCTGATGGGCTGGCTTTGGGAACGGCTCCTGTCTTGGGCTAACAGAAGGTCTGGGAACCATGACATCAGGGGTCCTTCTAGTCTCAGTCAGACCATTAAGTCTGGTCTTTTTACGAGACTTTGGGGTCTGCATCCCACTGCCCTCCTGCTCCCTCAGGGGTTTTCTGTTGTGTTCCCTGTTAGGGTAGTAATCGGCTCTAGCCGGGCACCATCTAGTTCTTCTGGTCTTAGGCACCATGATGTAGTCTCTGGTTTATGTGGTCCTTTCTGTCTCTTGGGCTCATAATTACCTTGTATCTTTGGTGTTCTTCATTCTCTCTTGCTCCAGGTGGGTTGAGACCAACCAAAGCAATTTAGATGGCTGCGTGCTAGCGTTTAAGACCCCAGACACCACTCTCCAAAGTGGGATGGAGAATGTTTTCTTAATAGATTTTAGTATGCCAATTGACTTAGATGTCCCCTAAAACCATGGTCCCCAAAACCCCGCCCCTGCTACGCTGGCCTTCGAAGCATTCAGTTTATTCAGGAAGCTTCAAAAAGAACTTCTCTTTCTTAACAGTTCTGTCAAAATTCCCAGAACAACCTCATTGAGCTATCAGTGTAACCAGGTGGACATAAAACACTTATAGGCCAGGTCTGAGTCACATGCTTATCCCAGGCACTGGAGATTGCAGTCAATCCCACCTGGATGAAATGATGTGTGTGTGTGTGTTGATTTCCTAAAAGAAAATCAGAAAACTGTTACCAGAGGAAGGGGGCTGGATGTCGGGCAGACAAAATAAAAATGTTAACTATATACTAGTTAATTTGCTTTTGGCTACAAATAACAGAATTCCCAAGTGGAAATGGCTTAATCATGAACCCTGGTGGTACAACAGTTAAGTGTTTGGCTGCTAACTGAAAGATTGGTGGTTCAAACCCACCATTAGCTCCGTGGGAGAAAAGACCTGGTGATCTACTGCCGTAAATGTTACAACCAAGACAACCTTATGGGGCAGTTTTACTCTGCCCCACTATGAGTTGGAATCAAGTCAACAGCACCTAACAACATCAGTGGCTTAAACAATAAAGACACTTGATTATCTCACATGATAAGACGCCCCTGGTGATAGGCAGTTCTAGAGTTACTGAGTGGCTCAACAATACTATTAAGACCCAAGATCTTTTATCCTTCTGTTCCACCATCTTCAGTACATTCGCTTTTTAGTTTCAGGTTTGTTGACTCATGTTTACAAGATGGGTGCCATAGGTCTAGCCATCACATCCTCGCAGGAACAGTGTCTCTGCTTTACATGTCTTCATGTGTAAGATGCAGGCTGAAGGAGCAGCTGCCATCAGGGACATGGTAGAGGGAAAAAGTAAAAGAACTGCAGGAAGAATAGTTCTTTAAGCTTCTGCTCGGACCTGGTATGTTCTTTGTCTACTCAGACGTTTTGGCCAAAGCAACCCACATATCCATGCCTGATGTCGATGGAGCAGAAAAATCGTCATGGATTGAATTATGTCCTCCCTAAATATGTGTCAACTTGGTTAGGCCATGATTCCCAGTATTGTGTGGTTGCCCTCCATTTTGTGATCGATGTAATTTTCCTATGTGTTGTAAATCCTAATCTCTGGCTATGGTTAATGAGGCAAGATTAGATTACGTTAAAGAGGATTAGGGTGGGATGTAACCCCCTTACTCAGGTTACATCCCTGATCCAATGTCAAGTGAGTGGACTGCGTCATCTTTCATCTTACAAGAGATAAAATGAAAGGGAAGCAAGCAGAGAGTTGGGGACTTCATACCACCAAGAAAACAACTCTGGGAGCAGAGCACGTCCTTTAGACCCGAGGTTCCTGCACTGAGAAGCAAATAGACCAGAGGAAGACTGATGACAAGGACCTTCCTCCAGAGCCAACAGAGAGAGAAAGCCTTCCTCCAGAGCTGGCATCCTGAATTTGGACTTCTAGACTCCTAAACTGTGAGAGAAAAAATTTATTTTTTATTTATTTTTGTTAAAGCCATCTGCTTGTGGTATTTCTGTTATAACAGCATTTGATAACTATGACAAAAGTATATTCCTCCCACAAGGAGTCACTGCATATCACATGATGTTTTGGTTAGCTATTGATATGTTATAAATTGTCCTAAAATTTCACAGCTCAAAACAATTACCATTTTATTATATCCGATTACTTTGTGGGTCAGGAATTGGGGCAGGGCTTACCAGTTACCAGTTGCCATTGAGTCAATTCTGACTCACAGTGACCCCATGTGTGCAGAGCAGAGCTGTGTCCCATAGGATTTTCAATGGCTGATTTTTTAGGAGTAGATTGGTAGGCTTTCCTTTCGGGGCATCTCTGGTTGGACTCGAACCTCCAACCTTTTGATTAGCACCTGAGTGCTTAACCGTTTGCGCCACCCAGGGTCACCCAGGGCTTAGCTGGGCAATTCTTCTACTCCATGTGATGTTGACTGAGGTCACTCTGTGGTATTCATCTGGCAGATGGGCTGGCCCGTAAGGTCCAACTTGACTTTACTCACAGGGCCGGCATGTTGGCAGGAATAGTTTGAAGGCAGAGCTCTCCGGCACGGAAATCTGAAGGTTGTGGGCTTCTCAGCTCAGGGCTTCCAAAGAGAATGCCCCAAGAGACAGAAAGTGGAAGCTGCCAATTTCTTAAAACCTGGGCCTGGAAACTGAACAGCTCCTTATGCCATAATGCATCAGGCAGTGCCCTTGCAGAGCCTGTGAAAGAAGGGAATACAGACTTTCCCTCTGAATGGGAGCAGTGTTTAAGACTTTATGGCCATCTTTAATCTGCCCCATGTGGCTACAGGGAAGGGAAGTACACACTTTAAAAAAATCAATTACAGGATGGGCCTTGCCTTGCCAGTTAACATTTATCATGAAACCAAAACAGTGAGAACAGCTGGGATACTGCTACAGACAGGTCAGCGGGACAGAAAAGAAAGCACAGAAACATTTTACACATACAATGTACAGTATATTATATATTAGATCCCCAAATCACATCATAAGTGACTAAGAAATGGTTGAGAAGAAAAGTATAAGTGAATACTCATATAACCTTGAGGTGCAGAAGACTTTCTAAGAATAATCGTCAAAAAAAATATTAATACTGTTAACTATATGAAAATGAAAAATTTCTGTACATCCAAAGTAATATTAAAAATTTTAAGGACAAAAAAAGAATTTTTTTTTAAGGGCAAAAGGAAAAACTAGAAAGCTGTTTGCATTATGCTTATGAGCGCTCTTTCAGGTCAATTAGAAAAAGGTAAACATGATAAGCCAGGGCTATGAAACATAAACGTCCAAAAACATATAAAAAACATTTGACCTCCGTGCTGATTAAATTCTGATTAAAACCATGATTACCTGAGGCTCAATCTAGTTTTATATGTCAAAAACCTTAAAAATGTGATACTTTTTGACCCAACACTCTAATTTTTAGGAATCTAAATTTAAATAATTAAGTGAATCCCTGGGAAGTGTAAAAGTTTAACATGCTCAGCTACTAACCAAAAGGCTGGCGGTTTGAGTCCACCCAAAATGTCTCAGAAGAATTTTCTACTTCTGAAAATTCAGCCATGGAAAACTCCTATG
The DNA here is from genome assembly GCF_030014295.1 of Loxodonta africana. NCBI lineage: Eukaryota > Metazoa > Chordata > Mammalia > Proboscidea > Elephantidae > Loxodonta > Loxodonta africana. The sequence goes on from NC_087353.1 coordinate 80,111,005, forward strand.
GAGCAGAGTTCTACTCTGACACACATGAGGCCTGCCTTGAGTCAGGGTCGACTCAAGGCAACTAGTTTGGCTCAATAATTAGGGATATGCAAAGAGACTTACCTAACAGGTTGTTCACTTAAGTATTGTTTATAAAAAAGTAAAAAACTGGAGTCAACCAACCGTAGTGTTATGGGTGGGGCAGCCCTGGAAGGAGCTGCTGGGATCGCCCTTCACAGTAAAATTAGCCCTTCAGCTGCAGGGAGTGCAAGTAGCTGACAGGTTTTTGCTGTTAACCCTTTCAGGATGTGCCTCAGCATTCAGGCCAAGGCCACACTCTACTCAGGCAGCCCTAGAGAATGACAGCCTGGAAGGAGTCCTAGGGTCTGGCCATTTTTGCTCATGGAGAGACTCCTTTAGGGGGAAATCTTTGCTCCAGAGCTCCCCATTGAGAGGTTACCAAGGTCTGCATGTCCCATCTGCACTGTGGTCTAAGGTTATCCCCGCACAATCCTGCTTCCTCATCATTTGATCTTTTATAGGTGTCACTCCCAATAAACCTCTTGCACTCCTCAGTCTGTCTCAGGATCCGCTTCCCAGAGAACCCAAGTGGTATGGCTTGAATTGTGTTCCCCCAAAATATCTGTTGTAAATCCTAATCTCTGTACCTATGGTGGAAACCCTAGTGGTGTAGTGGTTAAGAGCTTGGCAGCTAACCAAAAGGTCAGCAGTTCAAATCCACCAGGTGCTCTTTTCCTTGGAAACCCTACGGGGCTGTTCTACTCTGTCTTGTAGGGCCACTGTGAGTTAGAATTGACTCAACAGCAACGGATTTGTGGGGTTTTTTTTGGTATACCTATGGTTATAATCCCATTTGGGAATGGGTTTTCTTTGTTAAAAGGCCATATCAGTGTAGGGTGTGTTTAAAGCCAAGCACAATTATGATATAAAAAGAGCAGATTAGGCTTAGAGAAGCAAGCCAAGGTGGGAGGAGATAGTTCGCAAACCACAGGAAGATCACCAGGGAACAAGAGGTCCAAGAAGCAAGGACCTTGCCCCAGAGCTGACAGAGAGAAAAGCCTTCCCCTAGAGCTGGCACCCTGAACTCGGACTTCTAAACTCCTCAACTGTGAGAAAATAAATTACTGCTTATTAAAGCCACCCACGGGTGGTATTTCTGTTACAGCAGCACTAGATAACTAAGACACCAAGTCACACAACGAGTTAGAGTTCAGCTAGAGTGTGATCAGAGAAGCAGAACCACTTTGAAAACAAAAAAACCAAACCCATTGCCATGGAGCCAATTCTGACTCACTGTGAGTGGTAGGGAATAAGGGACTTATATAGGATTAGACCTCATGTGATTGTGGGAGCAGGTTAATCAGTCCATGTAAGGCTGTGGCTCTTCTGAATTGGGTGTTGGGCCTCAAGTCAGCAGGGCCAGTAGTTTGGAAGGCGGAAATGTATGTGAAATGGGGGGAAGCAAAGACAAAGTGGAACCTGGAGAACAAAATGGAACCCATGAAGAGAACATGGAACTAGTAAGGACAAAGTGGAATCCATGGGAACAAAATAAAGTAGAACCTATAAGAACAAACTGGAACCTGTGTCTATCACCATCTCCAAACTTGATGATTTGGTGACAGGCAGGAGAAGCTGGCACCCTTTACATACATCTGGCCCAGGATCTGAAGAAGCTGAAGGAGACCCGGAGGAGCTAGAACAGCTACAAGCCTGGCTGATGCCCCGTGGAAGCAGGGTGAACCGGTATATTGCCACAAAGTACGGGGACAACAGTGCTATATGCTGGCCTCCAGAGCATAGAAGTGGTTGCCCCTTCACACCACTCTACCAAATCTTGAAGACATTTTTCTTGGGGCCAACCATAACTCAGACTATAGGGAAGGGAAGTCTTGGAAATGTAATTCCAGATTAGCTAAATTGAAACATAGCAAATTCACCACAGTGGGATTGGTTAAAAATAATAAGATATATTCGTGAAGTGAGATGCTATTTAGCCATTAAATATAGTAATGTAGATGAGTATTTACTGTCATTAAAAGACAGTGATATGTACAGCATGACCCCATTTGTAAACATATAATGAAAAATGTTTTGGGAGACCTTTTAAGATGTTACATTTTAAAACAAAATCCTTTCTTCCCAGTCTGTCTTCGTCTGGAAGCTCCACTAATACATGTTCACCATGGGTAACCCTGGTGGTATTTGAAATACTGGTGGTATGACTTCCAGCATCATAGCAACATGCAGGCCACCACAGTACAACAAACTGACAGTCAGGGTGGTGAAATGGTAGCTACTTCTTACTGTTTGCACCATCCAGGGACCTTTTAGCTACTTTGAGTGTTTATTATGTGCCAGGCACAGCGCTCCACAAGTATCTCAGTTATTTCTTACTATAAACCCGTGAGTTAGGTATTTTTATTAACCCCATACATAATAATGAGAAGTGGTATTCTCAAGGTCATAGAGTTAGTAAGTGGTGAAATTCAAGGTGCTTGCTCTTAGTCATGTGATCATTCTTTCTCTTGAGAAATTCTTGGTTTCTAATCACATAACCGGAAGCTCTGGTGCTGTAGTGGTTAAGAGCTATGGCTGCTAACCAAAAGGTCAGCCATTCGAATCCAACAGGTGCTTCTTGGAAACTCTATAGGGCAGTTCTGCTCTGAGTTGAAATTGACTCAAAGGTAATGGGTTTGTTTTTGGGTTTTTTAATTACATAATTATTTCTTTTAATTAAACATTCTCTCTGATTTCTCTCCAGTTTTGTATATGAATTTTCATCATTATCCTTCAGTGTATACTAATTCAATATTTAATAGGTCTGCTTGTCACTTCCTAAACCAAAATGAAAAAAAAAATACCCAGACCTGTAGCTGTCAAGTCAATTCCAACTTATAATGACCCTACAGGATAGAGTAGAACTGCCCCATGGGATTTCCAAGGCTGTAAACCTTTGCAGAAGCAGACTGCCGCATCTTTCTCCCATGGGGAGCACAGCTAGTGGGTTCAAATCGTAGATCTTTCAGTTAGCAACCAAGTGCTTAACCACTGTGCCACCACGGCTCCTTGTCACTTCCTAGCAGAGAGTAATTCACAAAAGTGATTTAATACTCGGTTCAGCAACTTCTTATTGAAACTCCCACCAATTTCTTTTGTGACTGTGAGCAATATTTTCAGACTCAGTTCTGAACACGATTAGCTAATTAAATGATTATTAATTTTCGTTAACATTTGACCTGCCAGACACTGAGCCAAAAGCAGGTGTTACAGGAATAAGCAAGACAGACACAATCCTGCTGTCTTGGAGCTTGCATTCTAGAGATTGAGGCAGACAACACTACAAACAAATATACAAAAAAGATAAGTTCAAGTAAAGATCAATGCTATGAGGAGAGTCAAACCGGGTGATTTTATAGAAAGCCTTGAGGGTTGGGTGGAACTACTAGCCAGGTGGTCAGGGAAGACTTGAGGCTTGAGGTGGAGCCTGAATGATGAGGGTGAATCAGCCATGAGGAAGAGCATTGCAGCCAGAAGAAAAAGCAAGTGCAAAGGCCCTGGGGTGGGAACAGCAATCAAGCCTGTGGGAAGACAAAAAGCTGGAGTGTTCAGTATGAGAGGGAAGAGGTATGTTGGAGAGAGAGGTGGGGGTGTATTTTGCAGGCCAGGATAAGGATTTTAGATTTTATTCTAAGAGAAGTGGGAAGCCCTTGCTGGGTTGTAAGTGGGGTTGTGAGATGATCTGATTTATATTTTAAAGAAGTTCACTTTGGTTGCTGTGTAGAGAAGAGATTATAAGCAGGCAAGGGTGGAAGCAGGGTTTGGCAATAAGTTTAGGAGCAGACTTTACTAGAAACCAAAAAAACCCAACCCATTGCTGTCGAGTCAGTTCCTACTCATAGTGACCCTATAGGACAGAGTAGAACTGCCCCATAGGGTTTCCAAGGAATGGCTAGTGAATTTGAACTGATGACATTTTGGTTAGTAGCCAAACTCTTAACCACTGCGCCACCAGGGCTCCATATGACCTAGAAATTCCACTCCTAGGTATATGCCCAAAACAACTGAAAACAGGTGTTTAAACAAAAACACGCACATGAATTTCATAGCAACACTACTCACAATAACCAAATGGTGGAAGCAACACCATCGGCGTCCATCGACAGATGATTGGATAAACAGAATGTGGTCTGTACATACGATGGGCTATTACTCAGCCATAAAAAGCAATGAAGTACTGACACATGCTGCAACATGCGTGGACCTTGAAAACATTGTAACCCAGTACCATTATACTAAGTGAAAAAAACCAAAACAAACCAAACCTGCTGCCGTCCAGACGATACCGACTCGTAGCAACCCTAAGGGACAGAGTAGAACTGCCCCCACAGGGTTTCCAAGGAGCGCCTGGTGGATTCGAACTGCTGACCTTGGGTTAGCAGCCGAACTCTTAACCACCACCCCACCCCACATAGTGTATGATTCCATTTAGGTGAATTCAGAACAGGCAAATCTATAAACAGAAAGCAGACTTGTGGCTGGGGAGGATAGGAATGGGGAGTGACTCTTGACAGCTCTGGGCTTTCCATCTGGGGTGGGGAAAAGTTCTGAAACTAGATAGTTGCACGGGATCATGAATGTAATTAATGCCACCGAATAATGCACTTTAAAGTGGTTAAAATGGTCACTTTTATGTGTATTTTACCACAATAAAAAAAAATTACCTGAGGGCTCGTTAAAAATGTAGCTTCCAGGGTCTCTTCCCTAGGAATTACGAGTCAGCATTGGATTTCCAGGACCCTGCCGTAAAAAAGAAAGAAAGAGAAGAAGAGTGGAAGCAGGACCGCCGTGTAGGGGGCGAGGGTCATAGTCTAGGTAGGAAGGATAGACAGTGTCTCGGACTAGAGTGGTGGCTGTGGAGATGAGACAGATTTGAAAAGGCGTGAGAATATTTTGGAGATAGAGATGGGACAAATGGTTAATGCACGCGCCTGCAAGGTTGGTGGTTCAAGTCCACTCAGAGGTGCCTCTGACGACAGGTTTGGCCTTCTGCTTCTGAGAGGTCACAGCTTTTAAAACCCTTCTACTCTTGATACGTATGGAGCTGCCGTGAGATGGAGTCTACTGTTTTTTGGTTGTTAGTTGCTGCTGAGTCAATTCTGACTCATGGCGACCCCACTCTATAGGGTTTTCAAGGCCTTCCTTCTGAGGCTCCCCGGGTGGGTTTGAACCACCAACATTTTGGCTAGTAGTCGAGCGCTTAACTGTTTGCACCACCCAGGAACCGTTTTTCAGTTACCTGACCCGATGTCATTGAGTTGATTCCAACTCATAGTGACCCTATAGGACAGAGTAGAACTGCCCCCATAAAATTTCCAAGGAGCAGGTGGCGGATTAGAACTGCCGACCTTTTGGTTAGCAGCTGGGCTATGTTTTTCAGTTAGTCAATAAAACATGTTCGTAGTTTGAATGTGAGAGTAAGGTAAAAGAAGAATCAAAGATAAAGATGATTCCCAGGTTCTCAGTTTGGGCAACTGGTAAGAGAATGTTGCCATCTACAGAGCTGGAGGGTACCAGGGAAGGAGTAAGTTTGGAAAAATGAAGAGTTTTGTGCCTACTTAAACAAAGTAATACTTTTTCTTGGGGAGGGTTCCCATGGCAGATCCTGCTAGATGCCAACTATAGCCCACTCATTCCCTCTCTTTAATGATAGGAAACTGATTTTATTTGGGGTGGCAAAATGCTAATGAGTTGTAAGCAGGTCTTCAAAGCTCTTAAAGGGGAATGATTCGCCTAGGAAGGGCAGCTTTTTTGTCCCTTACTCTTCCTCTTCTGGTAAACCCTGGTGGCGTAGTGGTTAAGAGCTATGGCTGCTAACCAAAAGGTCAGCTGTTTGAATCCACCACACACTCCTTGGAAACTCTATGGGGCAGTTCTACTCTGTCCTATAGAGTCACTAGGCGTCAGAATCGATTCGAAGGTAATGGATTTGGTTTGCGGTTTTCTTCCTCTTCTGCCTGCAGAGAATGTGAGCTTCACTGTCATATTGTCGACATGAATGACCTTGAGGTCTGAAGTCATCTGTTAAGAATAAGAGAAAGAGTCTGAATTCCAAATAACTCTGTGGGACTGTCATATTAGTTCTAGCCTTTTACGTCAGAGAATAAACCCTAAATTGTTTAATCCATGGTAACTGGGTCTCTGTTATTAGGAGCTGAACAGAATTCCTAACTGATACAGTGTCAATTCTTTAAAAAAAAAAAAGTATTTCCCTGTAGTTTCCAAAGTTTCCTCCTTAATTCCCACCTTCCCCCAAGCAGAATATTGAAGAAGTTGCCCAGCAAATCCAATGCATTAAAAAAAATAAGTTCTGAACCTACTTTTGGCTCCATTATCCCCAACCAACAAATGTCAGCAATGTAAACGTGCATTTGTATTTTTAATGTGTCGCTTTTATGTGATCTCCTGAATTTTGATGTTTTAAACATCATGGGTTCAACATTCGCTAAAGCTGATGACATTGAAGAGGTTGGTTACAGTGCTCTCTGGGCCCCGAGAGTTACACAGCCTTCTGTTCCACAGCTGAGAACATAAGCCCTTCAGTGACGATGGAAACATTGTCCAGTTCTCCTGAGATAAATCCCTTACACACATTACAGACCGTCTGGCAGGGATTGACCATTGAGTTTTTTGTTTGAAGCTGTAAAAACTACTGTTTAAAAAGTTACAAGAAATATGTGCAGATAGTTTCGTGGAGGACACCCAAGAAATTTCTAGTAGTGGTTACTTCTGAGCAGTGGGAATGGAGGTCAGGGTGGGGGATCAGGGGGATGGGAGACGTTGGCTTGCTAGGTTACACCGTTTTTCTTTGTTTTTAACATCATGGGTTTGCAGAGTGAGTGGTTAAGAGGGATGGCTCTGGAACACAGACTCTGAGTGTTCAAATCCCATGTCACCACTTACTGGCTCTGTGGCCCTGGGCAAGTTTATTTACTTATCAAGCGCTTATATATCAATTACTACGTGCCAGACACTGTTCTGAGCACTGTAATGATAGTAACTGATTTAAGACCTGAACTCACCCTATATAGGATAGGAACTATTATTACTTGCCTTCACAGATAAGGAAACCGAGGGGCATAGACAGGTTAATTAACTGCCTAAAGTCATACGGAGCCCTGGTGGTGCAGTGGTTAAGTGTTTGGCTGCTAACCAAAAGGTTGGCAGTTCGAATTTACCAGCTGCTCCTTGGAAACCCTATGGGGCAGTTCTACTCTGTCCTATAGGGTCGCTATGAGTCAGAATCGACTGGATGGCAACGGGTTTAAAATGATACAAAAAACGACATTGATGGTTCAGTGGTAGAACTCTCATCTTCCATGATGGAGACTCGGGTTCAATTCCGGCCAGTGCCTCTCACGTGCAGCCACAACCTGCCTGTCCGTGGAAGCTTGCGTGTTGCTGTAATGCTGACCAGACTTCAGAGGGTCTTCCTAACTAAGATGAACTAAGAAGAAAGGCCTGACAATCTACTTTCAAAAATCAGTCAGTGAAAACCCTACGGATCACAACAGTCTAATCTGCAACAGATCATTGGGATGGTAGGGTTTTGTTCTATTGTGTTTTCTTCCATTGCGTATGGGGTCTCCATGAGTTGGGAGCTGACTCAATGGCAGCTAACAACAGCAGAGTCATACAGCTAGTGAAAACAGTCGGGGCAGGATTCAAACCTGAGCATTCTGGCACCAGAACACTTGCTTGTCTAAGTATGACGCTGTATTGCCAGGCTGCAGTGTTTAACCTGTCTGTGCCTCACTTATCTTTAAAATGGTAATGATGATGATGGTGAGAATACTGCAGAAGGTTGTTGTAAAGATCAAAGGAATTGATTAATGTAAAGAAGTTTAGAATGGTGCTTAACACCAGTCTACTAAGCACTCAATAAATGTTGATTGCCAGGCCTTTCTTCTGAGGCACCACCAATCTTTCAGTTAGCAACCAAGTGCTTAACCATTTGCACCACCCAGAGACTCCATATTTAAGCACAGTAGGTAATTTATCAGCTCATTTACACCCCTGGAGATCTCCTGCAGCCGACTGTATTTTCCAAAAAATGACCGTAGCAGCATTTCTACTCCGTATGCTCTTCTAGAATCTGGTCGTTCTCCATCAAAGGGCAAAATCTATTCCCCTCCCTTGAACCTGGGTGGGACTTCGTGACTGCCTTGATAAATAGAATGTGGCAAAAGTGACATTGTATCTCTTCTGTGTCCTTGAGGTAGGGACATAAAAGGCGACCTAGCCTCTGCCTGGCTCTCCCTGTCTCTTAGGGTTCTTGCTCTCGGGTCCCAGTCACCATGCTGTCAGAACGCCCAAGCTAGCCCACATGGAGACAGCACATAGTGAGGAATTGAGGCCCCCAACTGACAGCCAGGATTAACCACCAGACATAAGCAGGAATAAGTCTTCAGATGATTCCAGCCCCCAGCCTTTGAGTCTTCCAGCTGAGTCCCCAGACACTGTGAAGCAAAGACAAACTCTCCTCTCTGAGCCCTGCCTGAATTTCTGACCCACAGAATCCATAAGCACAATAAGGGGTTGTCTCTCACCATTAAGTTTTGTTACATATCCATAGTAACTGGAACACCTCTGTTGTAGGCAGCCTCCAAGATGACCCCCAATGGTCCCCATCACCTGGGATTCACATCTTTGGGTAGTCCTCTCCAACATCAGGGTTGGTCTCCATGACCAATAGAATACAGGAGAAGTGATGGTGGGTTACTTCTAAGATTATGATACAAGGATTGTTGCAGCTTCCATCTTGGTCTCCATCTCCCTGTCTCCGATCATTCACCCTGGGGGAAGCCAGCTGCCATGTCATAAGCAACCCCATGGAGAGGTCCACATGGCAAGTAGGTGAAAGCTCCTGCCAACAATCATGTAAATGAACTTGGAAGCAGAACCTTCAGCCCCTGTTAAGCCTTCAGATGTCTGCAGCCCTGGCTTGATTGCAGTCTTAAGAAAGACCCTGAGCCAGAAGCTGCTCCTGATTTTTTTTTAAATTTCAAACCATCATTCTTTATTCTTAGAGACTTCAATCCTACCTACACATGGGAGGGACTTGGCTGAAACAATGGCATAAAGTGGATGAAAATGGAAGAGTAACTTACACTGATGAAACCAGGAACACATAATTCCAGAAACACAGGTTGTAAAGTTGTAAAGCATGTGCTCAGGTGTCTTTGGGGCCATCTGAATCATGGAAGTGCCATACTCTAAGGGCGGAGGACACAGACCAGAGCAGTAGAAAGAAGAATGGAATGGCTTGTGATGCCCTCCCAGGTTTCCCTGCCTTCCTGGGCTGGTCTCCACCTCTGGAGCAGGACTTTGGAGTGAACTTCTGGAGGCCCTGTGACAACTGGGCCCCACGTAGATGGCTGGCAGTGTTCCCTGGGTTTGGACCCCTCGTCACTCTATGAGATAATAAATGCTTCTTGTTTTAAGCCGCTAATTTTGGGGGTAATTTGTTACTCGGCAATAGATAATTAATATAACTTCTCACCTGGGCTTCCCACCTTCTTGCTTCAGTCTGAACAGGCCTGCTGTGTGCCATGGATTTCCTTTCACCATTATCCTTTCCTTTCTCCTGGTCCCCTGTTTCCTGGATCCTCTTTATACTTTTAATTTATCATTTTGATGGAGCACACTGTCTATCTAGTGGTATCCTAAAAAAGAGTGCATTGGTGAAAAATATTTCAAGTGCTTGCATGATTGATAGTATCTTTATTCTGCCTTTACACCTGATTGGCATGGTGGAAGGGTCTAGAATTTTAGGTTGAAAATGTTTTTTTTTCACTCAGAATTTTGAAAGCATTGCTTCATTTTTCTGCTGGCTTCTTATGTTACTATTAAAAAGTAAGAGTCTTTGTATGTGGCTGTTTTTTTTTCTTCTTCTTTGAAAACATTTAGGAGGCATTGTAGGAGGTAGTTGAGACTCTTTGAGTTCAAGTCTCAGTTCCAACAATGGTTGGCTATGTGATTCTGGGAAATTTGTTTAACCTCTCTGTGCCTTAGTTTCCCCATCTGTAAAGTGGGGATAATAGTAATATCTATCTCATAGAGTTGTGAAGTGTACATGGTTTGCTCACCTTTCTGTGTTCTCCTACATTCATTGATGTGGTTCTTTCTCAGATAGGTCAGTGCAATAGTCTGTTTCTGGAGGGGGTTGCCTAGAACAGGGGTCAGCAAACTTTTCTGTAAAGGACTAGACAGCAGATATTTTTGGCTTTGTGGGTCATAAGGTGTATCACAACTGCTCAACTCCACTATTGTAGTGTGAAAGGAACCATACCAGTTATCTTTTGCTGTTGAGTTGATTCCAACTCATGGTGACCCCATGTGTTTCAGAGTAGAACTGCTCCATAGAGTTTTCAAAGCAGATCACCAGGCTTTTCTTCTGAGGTGCCTCTGGATGGGTTTAAACCCCAACCTTTCAGTTAGTAGTCAAGTGCTTAGCTGTTTGCACCACCCAAGACTCCATGAAAGCACCTATAGACAACATGAATGTGGCTGCGCTCCAATAAAATTTATTCACAAGGTGGGGGGCAGATTTGGCTCACTGTCTGTAGTTTGTTGACCCCTGATCTAAAAAACATTTTTGTGCTTATTTTGAGCACTTTTGTGATTTTATTAGACTCCTCTTGGAGGTCTACAGGTGCCCCCTAGTGGAAACATCTTAGAATAGGAAGTATAACTTCACAGTTGTCTACTTGGCTTCAACAATTCAGTTGTGTAACATGCAGGGTTGCGTCATTCCAACGTTAATGAAATGACCTGGGTGAACCTTTGTGATGACAGGAGCCAATTGCCAATTATGTTATATCTGAATTTGCATTATCACAGGCCACATATTCACAACGTTTCACTGTACTTAACCCTGTGGGGAAAATGCCTCACTATTTATAATGTTTTAGTATAAATAAAAACAACAAAGCTGTGCCATGTTTAAGGGGCCCAGGTGGCACAATGGTTAAGTGCTCGGCTGCTAACTGAGAGGTCAGCAGTTCGAATCCACCAGCTGCTTTGTGGGAGAAAGATGTGGCAGTCTGTTTCCATAAAGAGTTACAGCTACACGGTTGCTGTGAGTGAGAATCAACTCAACGGCAAAGGGTATACCACTTCTAGTCCCTAGGTGGGATAAACAGTTAACTAACTGAAAGGTTGGCAGTTTGAATCCACCCAGAGGCACCTCAGAAGAAAGGCCTGGCGATCTGCTGCCAAAAGGTCACAGCCTTGAAAACTCTATGAAGCATAGGTCTACTCTGCAACACGTGGGGTTGCCATGAATTGGAATCAACTCCACAGCAGCTCGTATGCCACTTTTACTCACTAATTCTAGGTCAAGTGACCTGCTAGGAATGCAAATGAGAGTTAATATGTAACTCTCAAGTATCTGAGTAAGCAAACAGTTTAGATAGAATGTCATCTGTGTCACAGTAAAGTCCTTTTTGCCAATCAGGTTAGCAAAGACACAAGATAACTCAATGCTTGTTAGGATGTGATGTCAGGTAAATTGGAACACAGTTTGGCTAAATTACTCTATGTTATCTCCAGCCTTGAGGAGCCTTGGTGGTACAGTGGTTAGATGCTGGGCTGCTAACTGGAAGGTCGGCTGCTTCACAGGAGAAAGACGTGACAGTCTGCTCCTGTAAAGGTTACAGCCTTGGAAATTTTGAGGCAGTTCTACTCTGTCCTGTGGTGTCACTATGAGTCACAATCGACAGCATACAGCAACATCTCCAACCCTGTGTTTTCTCCCTGGAGTTCTTTCTTAGACCTCTATGTCTTGCCTCTTGGGCTTGGGGAGTTTCCACCTAGTTCTTCATTGACTTTTGGGGAAGACTGGCCCAAAACAAGTTGATAATAGGGATGCCTCCCAAGCCTCGGCCTTCCTTCAGGGGTCAGTGAGAACCCAAATACCCTTACCCTCTCCATTCCCCCTTTGCCTTGCATCTTCTGCCCATTTTTATATGGCCATTGATAGCTGGAGGAGCCACCTAAAAAGTCCTAGCTGGGAATTGCTCCTGATGCTGCATTTCCATGAGGCATTGGTGGTTCAATGGTAGAATTTCACCTTCCATGTGGAGGTTTCAGAGGAGTTCCAGACTAAGACAGACTAGGAAGAAAGGCCTGGCCATCTACATCTGAAAACCAGTCAACAAAAACCCTATGAATCGCAATAAGCTATTATGGGGATGGCACAGCAAAGGGCAGTGTTTTATTCCATTGTGCATGCGGGGTGGCTATGAGTAGGAGGCTGACTTGATGGCAGCTAACAGCATTGTATTTCCACCACAGTAAAGCCCACCTACCCAGTTACTAAATCAAATCATCTCTCATCATATTTTCTTTCTCACATTCCTCAGTCATTAGTCCTGTCATCAACATGCCCCTGCTGATTTTCTTTCTCATCATCAGTGGTCAATTGTCAAATCTCCCAACATCATTATGTGAGGATTAGTTAAAAGTTACCCATTTTAATTTATTTTTCTTCAATTTCAACCTCAAATGTACTAATGCTCTTTGTAAACATTAAAACAATTTAGAAATACATAAAGTAAAAAGATGAAAGTCCTTTCTTCTCTCAACTCTTCCCAGTCCCCTGAGATAACCACTGCTGATAGTTTTATGTTCATTCTGGAACTATTTTTCCAAATGCAATTTAAACTAATGGAGTTTAATACAAGCATGCATAATTTACAGAAGGAATTAAAGGAATCAGGGCTGACTTGATCTGTATCTTAGGTGACTTTGTAGCATTCAAGCAACGACCACACTATTTTTGAAACTTGACTTCTCCTAGGCTTCCTGGTAACCACAGTTCGGCTGCTCTTTCTTGTTTCCTTTTCAGTCTTCACTCATTTGCCCTTCCCCTGTAGACTGGTATTCTTCAGGGCTCTGTGTCGTCATCCCTTTTGGTTGATGGGAGCACAGAACACATCATCCCTTCTTCAGCCTTGTAAGCCCAAATCTGCTGTTGAAACGTGCACTGAGCTAAAGCTGATCGGGAACCAAGTGTGACTCGAAATCCAACTGGGGACATCCAAGCAAATTCTAGGCTTATACCCACCAGGATCAATATCTAAGCAGTTTATTAATAAAAGTAATTATTATAGCATTTTGGCTGGCTGACGTGGCATTCAGACTTTGTGTAAATAAACACCCTGCACCCCAACCATCATTAACAGTATCCATTGGCATCCACGGATGGGCATGCAGGCTTTTGTTGTGTGACTGGCATTCTTATTGTTGTTGTTAGTTGCCATGAAGTCAGCTCCGACTCACGGCCACCCCGTGTACAACAGAATGACACCTTGGTCAGTCCTGCACTCAGGATTGCTGGTCTGCTCCAGTCCAGTGTTATGCCCACTGTGTATTGTGAGTGCCTTCCAACCTAGCAGGCTCATCTTCCAGCACTATATCGGGCAATATTCTGTTGTGATCTACAGAGTTTTCACTGGCTAGTTTTCAGAGGTGGATCAGGCCTTTCTTCCTAGTCTGTCTTAGTCTGGAAACTCTGCTGAAACCTGTCCACCATGGGTGACTCTGCTGTTACTTGAAATATCAGTGGCATAGCTTCCAGTATCACAGCAACACACAGGCCACCACAGCACAACACACCGACAGACGGTGGTGAATAAGTGGCATAGGAAGTAGGAATTAGTCAGGAGCCTGGATCTAATGGGGTGAGGGAAGGCAGGAACAATGGAGTTGAGGAACGGACGACATGGCATCTATTACCCGCCAGACCCCTTGGAGTGGATTGGAATCCTTGACGTTACACTCATAAAGGACAACTGCTATAGAACTGTTTTTGGTTTTTTTTTCCCAATCTTTTTTTTGGGGGTAAGTGGAGCATAGAACACACATGTCAAAAAACGTATAAAATGTACCAGTGACCACCCTGACAGGGAGCAGAACAGAGAGTCCCTGACGGAGCAGGGGAAAAGTGGGGGGCAGAACTCAAATTCTAGTAAAAAGACCAGACTCAATGGTCTGACTGAGACTGGAGGGTCCCCAGAAGACATGGCCCCCAGACTCTCTGTTAGCCCAGAACTGAAAACTTTCCAGAAGCCACCTCTTCAGACAAAGGTTAGACTGGACTATAAGACATAAGGAAACCCTGGTGGCGTAATGGTTAAGAGTTTGACTGCTAACCACAAAGGGTTGGCAGTTCAAATCCACCAGTGCTCCTCGGAAGCCCTATGGGGCAAGTTTTACTCCATCCTAAAGGGCCGCTATGAATCAGAATTGACTCGATGGCAACGGGGGGTGGGGAGGATAAGACATAAAATGATACTCGTGGAGACAGTGCTTCTTAGCTCAAATAGATACAGGAGACTAAATGGGCAGCTCCTGTCCAGAGGCGAGATGAGACGGTAAAAAGGGACAAGAGCTGGTTGAATGGACATTGGAAATCCGGGGTGGAAAGGAGGAGCGTGCTGTCACATTATAGGGAGAGCAACTAGGGTCACATAACAGTGAGTGTGTAAATCTTTTTATGAGAAACTAACTGTAAACTTTCACTTAAAGCACACACACACACACACAAAATACATAAAACGTAAGTGGATTGCATAAGAAATTCCTTTAAAGCAAATACACGTGTAAGTCACCACCACGTGGATCAAGAACTAGCATGTCGCCAGTGCCCCAGGAGCACCCTGGATGTGGCTGTGCCTTCAATTCCCTTTCCTCAACACCCTTCCCCCCGCCCCCACCCCGCCCAAAGGAAACCTCGCTCCTAATATTTTGTTAAACTCCCCGTTGCTTCTTCTCTGCATACTTTTATCACCATGGTATGCATCCCCGCTTTGGCCTGTTTTAGAACTTTATTTAGATTTTTAAAAATAATTTTTTCGTGAGTGTTTTCTTTCAGTTAGCTTTGTATTTGTGAAATCCATGTATGTTATTGGGCGGAGCTTGGATTTGTGCGTTTTCATTGTTCAGTATTCATTGTTTGGTCATATTCCTTTGTGTGAACATACCGCCTTTATTTGTTTATTTATTTTAACTCACTACTGCGGAAGGACATTTGGGTTGTTCCCAGAGTTCGCTTGTATGAATAATGCTATCTAGAGAACTGTTGCCATGAGAGGCTTTGTGACAGTGGGGGGCCGCAGTAGTGCAGCGCTGGGTACGAGCTGGTGCTCTGCAGAATCCACCTGTCTTCAGGCTTTGCAGGCACTGGGAGTTGGGCTGCAGCACCGGCACAGACGTCCCCGCGAGGGAGACTCCCAGCTAATGGTCCTTTTATGGAGCTTCCTGGGTCTCAATCTGAAGCCAGAGAGAAAGAGTTTGGCAACTTTTACGCTTTCAGACTGCAGCGGAAAACTGGTGTCTGAGCGCATCTGAGGTTGCTCTTTGGAGACAGGGATGGGACGCAGGTGGGAGGCTCAGAAGCACTGCAATTTGGGCATAAGCATGAAAGTTCCATGCATGAATCCACTACAGCCATTATTTTCCCCCAGAACTGCTCATTAGTGGGGGAGGGGCCCTTGTTAGAGCAAGGTGTGGGAAGAGGGTTTCTCATTAGCTCAGGGTCTGGGATGGGCAGTGGCAGGCTTTTGTTGGTGGCATTGGAGCATAAAGGCCTGTCCCTTCCCAATGGCTGACTCTGCAGCAGATGTGGCTCACCATTGCGGAACTGGAACAAGGTCCTCATGGTCTGTGTAGATCAGCAGTGAGGGGTGGAAGTCTGGCAGAGCTTCTCTGTGGGAGGGAACCAGATATGGCTACTCTGCGTTGGTTAAGTTAAGCAGAATTTCTTTCCTTGCCCCCTGTCTTAGTTATCTAGTGCTGCTATAACAGAAATACCCCAAGTAGATGGCTTTAACAAACAGAAATTTATTCTCTCACAGTCTAGGAAGCTAGAAGTCCAAATTCAGGATGCCAGCTCCAGGGGAAGGCTTTCTCTCTCTGCCGGCTCTAGGAGAAGGCCCTTGTCATCAATCTTACTCTGGTGTAGGAACTTCTCAGTGCAGGGACCCCGGGTCTAAAGGACATGCTCTGCTCCTGGCTCTTCTTGCTTGGTGATAATGAGGTTCCTCTCCTCTCTGCTCAATTCTCTCTTTTATATCTCAAAAGAGATTGACTCAAAATACAACATAATCCTGTAGATTGAGTCCCGACTTGTTAACATAACTGCCTCTAATTCTGCCTCATTAACATCGTAAAACCCATTGCCCTCTAGTTGAGGAATCCATCAGTTGCTCCTTTGAAACCCTATGGGGCAGTTCTACTCTGTCCTATAAGGTCACCATGAGTTGGAATCAACTCGATGATAATGGGTGTGTGTGTGTGTGTGTGTGTGTGTGTCTAGGCTGGATTCCCTGGGTAGCACAAACAGTTCAGTGCTGGGCTATTAACTGAGAGGCTGGCGGTTAGTGCCCACCCAGTGACACTTTGGAAGAAAAACCTGGCAACCTACTATCTACTTCTGCTATCTATTTTTTTGATGATTCTGGGAAAATGGGGTGAGCAGGCATATCTGGGGTGGGAATTAAAGGAATGAAATCCCAAAACGCCTTTATAGATTTGCAGTGAAGCTGAAACTCTCAGTCCCCCCTCCCCCCAAGGGTATGCTTTGAAAAGAATAAAAGATTATTTTTAAGAAACAAGGACTGAGATTTGCATTTGAATGGGGTGCCAATCAGTGCTCATTAGCGGGAACACAATGCGGCTCCATTAACAGGAAGGTAGCTTTGGCAATTGCGCGTTAGTTTTCTAGATTCAAATATTTATTCTAAGGGTGCTTGCAACTCTGACGAGACCTAGCGGCATCAATGATACCACTTTTCTCCTCAGAGAAAGGGACTGTTTCCCGGGAGTAATTTTATTCTTTTTTTCCCCCCTCCTTCTAACTCATACACACCTCAAGACTCCTCTGTATACTTGGGAGCCACAGGATGCCAAAGCTGGAGGATTGCAGGAACTTCCAGATCAGGATATTAACCAACCAGCTGCTGCTGAGCCCAACAAAGACTCAGTGATCCCATGTGTGTGAGAGTAGAACAGTGCCCCATAGGGTTTTCAATGGCTGATTTTTCAGAAGTGGATAGCCATGGCTTTCTTCCGAGGTACCGCTGGGTGGTCTTGAGTCTCCAACTTTTAGCACTAACCATTTGCACTACCCAGGGACAGATCAGTACATTACAGTGGCCCCAAAAGGGTATGGACACAAAGACCGTCATCTGAGGAGTTGAGGAGGGAATCTGTCATATACACTCCCTTCCTTCCTTGAAAGGAAGGAAACTTCCTGTGTTGAGGGCAGAATGGGAACACACCGCAGTGCCACAGTTTGGTGAAGAAGGATACCTTGATGAAAATTTCAAAGGAGACCAAACACCTCTTCTAAAGGAATGGAAAATTGGGACCAGGCACACCTTTTGGATGGAAGGAGCATTCTGAAGGAGAGGCAAGATCACAGGGAAATGTGGTTTTTTTTTTTAAAAAGAAACATCTTAGGCCTAACCCTGCTCTAGGCATTAAGAGACAGCGCCTAGGGCAGTAGCTGGCACATAGCGGACTCAACAGCACAGTGGCTAAAAGCTCAGGTGTTAGAATTAATGTGGTTTCATGCAAATAATATGCGCCTTCTGTGTTTGTTTGTCAGGGCACCTTCCTCCCCCCAGGCATTTTTTTCTCCCTCCCCCCAAGGCATTTTCGTAAGAGCATATTTTATTTATTTTTTTTTTACAGCCACAGGTGGAAGGGGATTGGCGTGCAAGCAGTGAGGGTGCCTCTCGGGGGTACAGGGCACGCAGGCATACAAATGCAGAAGGCGTGCACTATTCGTGTAAAAATACAGTAGATGGACATAGATTCAAGTTCCAATCTTTCCAGGGATTTGACTTTTTACCATCTCCTGGAGTGACTCTGAGGCACTTTAATGTTTGAGAACTGCTGAGCTAGACCGTGCTGTTTCTCACAAGTAACACTGGTCCTCAGGAGACTGTGTATTTGGGGGGAGAGGGGAAGAGGATGGATGGCAAGAAGAGCTTCATTCCTGTGAGTAGGATGTGGGGAAAACGTCTCTCCTCCTTGTGGTCCTATTCTTCACAGGAGGTGGACTCCACCCTCAGGAAGCGAATCATGATTGGTTTAAATCAACCATGTTTTCCCAGGCCCTTGCTTAGTGATTGGCTTAAAAAAAAAAAAAAAAAGACCAAACCCAGTGCCGTGGAGTGATTAGCTTAGACATGGGCAAAAAGACAGGAGTCGGGGAGTGTGCTGGGGCTTTTGGCAAAGGTTTTCCTTGGTGATTGATGGAGACAGAAGAGAAACAACCCACCTACTGTCTCTGGACATTGTTGTGAGAAAGTGCTGCCTGGAGTTTAGGCAGCCATCTTGTGACCATGAGGAAGGCTGATAGGTCAAGGATGGCAGGGGGAAAAGCAGAAAGAATGTGGTCTTTGCTGATGTAATTGAGATCTGAACCAACCAACTCCGAAGCTGCCTTTGTTCTGACTTTTTATTATGTGAGATAATAAAATTCCTCAATGTTCAAAGCCGGGTGAGTTGGTAAGTTCCATTTCTTGCTTTTGAAAGTTTCCCTAAGTGGAGGGATGGAGATGTACACTCTGGATATCGGAAGAAGGAGAAATTGAATAGCAGGAGAACCTGAAGCCGGAGTAGCAAGGCTAGGAGTTGGATTGTATCTTTAAGGATATTCCTATGAATGACCAGAGCTTTTTAGTATAGCACAATGGTTAAAATCAAGGACTCTAGAATAACACTGCTAGGGTTCAAATCCAACCTTTACTATGCATTTGCTATGTCACCTTGGTGCAAGTTACTTAACCTTAGTTTTCGTCTAATCTGTAAAATAAAGATCATGATAGTACCAACTTCAGAGAGTTTAAGAACGTTGAATTAGTAATATGAATCACTAGAGAATACCTATCCCATAATAAGTATTGCATAAGTATTAGCTATGAGAGGAGTAAGGAGCCCTGGTGTTGCAGTGGTGGCACTTGGCTGTTAACTGAAAGGTCAGTGGTTCAAAACCATCAGCCACTTCTTGGGAGGAAGATGTGGCATTTTGCTTTCATAAAGATTTACAGCCTTGGAAACCCTGTGGGGGCAGTTCTCATCTGTCCTACAGGGTCACTGTGAGTTGGAATGAACTGGACAGCAATGGTTTTTTTGTTTTGTTTTGATGGAGGGAGTAATATTTCACAACCAGTTTCATTTATTTTTCCTTTATATGTTATAATTCCTTTTTAAAAGAAAATTAAACTTTTTTTTGGAGATATTTGTACATTCACATACAGTTGTAAGAAATAATGCAGAGAGATCCTATGTACCCTCTATTCAGGTCTCTTAATGGTAACATTTAGCAAAACTGTATTACAATATCGCAACCAGGATGCTGACATCGATACTGTCGAGACCCAGGACATTTACATCACCACGAGGATTCCTTCTGCTGATTTTTCATAGCCACACTCTTTGCTGCTGCCCTCACCCCTTCCTAACCCTTGGCAATCACTAACCTGTTCTCTATTTCTGTGATTTTCTCATTGCCAGAAGATTATGTAGATGGAATCATGCAATATGTAACCTTTCAGGCTGGCTTTTTTTAAACTCAGCATAATTCTCTGGTGATTCATCCAGGTTGTTGCATGTATCAATAGTTTGTCTCTTTTTTATTGTTGAATGGTGTTCCCTGGTATGGATGTACCACAGTTTAACCATTCATCAGTGGAAAGACATTGAGGTCATTTCCAGTTTCTTGGTTACTATGAATAAAGCTGCTATAAACATTCATGTAGGCATTTTTGTGTGGACATAAATTTCATTTGTCTGGGATAATTTCCCACGAGTGCAATTGCTGGGTCGTATGGTAGTTCCACGTTTGTTTTTAAAGAAATTGCCGTAGTCTTTTTCAACAGGTCTATACCGTTTTACATTTTCACCAGTAATGTATGAGTTATTCAGTTATTTTGCACCTTTGCCAACATTTGGTGTTGTCATTATTTTTTCTGATCTATATGCCTTTTAGTTCATTTTGTTGCCTTATTGCACTGGCTAAAACTTCTAGCACCATGTTGAATAAGAATGTTAAGAGTGGACATCCTTGCTTTGTTCCTGATCTTAGGGGAAAACCTTCAGTCTTTTACCATTAACCATAATGCTAGCAAAATTAGCTGTAGGTTTTTATGTAGATGCTCTGTATCAAGTTGAGGAACTTCCTCTTAATTCTTATTTTGAGTTTTTAAAAAATCATGGATGAATGTTCAATTTTTTTCAAATACTTTTGTCTGCATTAATTTGTATGATTATGTGAGTTCTATTTTTTAGCTTATTCATAAGGTGTATTACATTGATTCATTTTCAGATAAACCCCTCTTGGTCATGATGTATAATTCTTTTTATATATTACTGGATTTTATTTGCTAATATTTTGTTAAGAATTCTTATGTGTATATTCATGAGAGATATTGATTGATATGTAAATTTTTTTTTTTTTTGTACTGTCTTTGGTTTTGGTGTTAGGGTAATACTTGCTTTATAAAATTAATTGGGAATTGTTTTTCCCTCTTTGTTTTTTTGGAAGGAACTGTGTAGAATTGGTATTAATTCTTTAAATATTTGGTAGAATATTCCAGTGAAACCATCTGGGCCTTGAGATTTCCTTTTTGGGAGTATTCTCTAAATGTCAATTAGATCTTGTTGGTTGATGGTGTTGTTGAGTTCTATATCCTTGCTGATTTTCTGTCTACTTGTTCTATCAATTGTTGAGAGAAGGGTGTTGAAGTCTCCGATTATAATTCTGGGCTTTTCTAATTCTTCTTAGTTTTATATATCTTTACTTCACATATTTTGTAGCACTGTTGTTTGCTACATACACATTTATGATTGCTATGTCTTCTTGGAGAATCAACCCTTTTATCATTATATAATGTCCCTTTCTGTCTCTGGTAAATTTCTTTGTTCTGAAGTCTACTTTATCTGATATTAATATCTTTTGATTAATGTTTGCATGACACGTTTTTTCCATCTTTTTACTTTCAGCTTTCCTACATTATTATATTTGAAGTGAGTTTTTTGTACACAGCATATAGTTGATTTATGCTTTTTAATTCACTCTGTCAATCTCTGTCTTTTAATTGGTTTTTAGACCATTTACATTTAATGTGATCATTAATGTATTAGGGCTTACACCTGCCATTTTAGTTTCTTGTTTTCTGTTTGTTCTTTCTATTTTTTGCTTCTCTGTTTTCCTTTTCCTGCCTTCCTGTGGATTGCTTGAATATCTTTTAGAATTCCATTTTATCTATAGTGTTTTTGAGTATATTTCTTTGTCTAGCTTTTTCAATGGTTGTTCTAGGTTTTGCACAATAAATACATGACTTATCATAGTCTACTGGTGTTGTCTAACATAATTTAGATAACTCAAAGGCAGAAGGAAAGTCTATCGCTTTTACCTATATTTTTGCTTGCCGTTTCCTTCTTTCCTTCCTGATGTTCTAAGGTTTTTTTCTTTTGTTGTTTTGTTTCTGTTTAAAGACTTTTTTTAGCCATTCCTTTAAGGTAGGTCTACCAACAAATATTCTTAGTTTTCCTTTATCTCAGAATTTCTTGATTTCCTCTTCATTCCTGAAGGATATATTTGCTAATATAGGAGTCTGGATTGACAGTTCTTTAATTTTTAGGACTTGAAAAATGTGGCATCACTTTTTTCTGTTCTCTATGTTTTCTGATGAGAAATTCATTGCCAATCAAATTGTTTTTCCTCTATAGGTATGATGTCCTTTCTCTCTCATCAATTTCAAATAATTTTTCTTTGTCTTTAGTTTTTAGGGAAACCCTGGTGGTGTAGTGGTTAATTGCTATGGCTACTAACCAAAAGGTCAGCAGTTCAAATCCACCAGGCACTCCTTGGAAACTATGGGGCAGTTCTACTCTATCCTTTAGGGTTGCTATGAGTTGAAATCGACTTGACGGCAACGGGTTTGGTTTGGTTTTAGTTTTTAGAAGTTTGACTATGAAAGAGAGAGGCTCCTCATTACTGCTGGGTGGGAGTGGAAATTTCAGCTGCCTACTAGGCCTCCCATGGGGTTTACAGGTTACTATGCCTCCCATAGTGGTTAAGTGGTATGTCTGCTAACCAAAAGGTTGGCAGTTCGAATCCACCATGTGCTTCCTGGAAACTCAATGGAGAAGTTCTGCTCTGTCCTGTAGGGTCTCTATGAGTCAGAATCAACTCGACGGCAACGGTTTTGGTTTTGGTTTTAGTTTACTAGGCCTCCAAGGAGCTCTGGTGGCACAGCGGTTAAAGCACTTGGCTGTTAACCTAAAAGTCAGCTGTTCAAAGCCACCAGCTACTCCACAGGAGGAAAGATATGGCAGTCTGCTCCTGTAAATATTTACAGCCTTGGAAACCCTGTGGGGGCAGTTCTACCCTGTCCTATGGGTTGCTATGAGTTAGAATCAACTCGATGGCAGTGGGTTTGGGTTTTTGGTACTAGGCCTCCACTGATACCTCTTTGGCTGGGTGGGGCAGAAGTACCTCCTTACTGCTCCCCTCTTGGACTTCACTGACACCATAGGGTTATGGGTGGCTTTGTTACCATTGTCACTGATAGGTGGTAAAAGTCCTGAATTCTTACTAGGCCTCCTATGACTCCACCTCAGTGGGGAGGGGGAAGCTTCATTTCCACCTGATGGGGATGAAAGTATCTTCTGTGACACCATCTCAGAAAAAGGGGGATTGGGATGTCTCATTACAGCCTGGCAAGTGTAGAAATCAAAGCTCTCCGCTCTGCGTTTGCTGGCCCAGGTGGTAGAGCCACACTTGTTTCTTTGGTGTTTGCCTGGAGAAGTTTTCTGTCTTGCTTGGCTTCCCTTTTCCTGCTGCTCTGGGCAGAGAACAGGCTTTAGTGGGGCTTTTTAAAAATATATATATATCCCTTGGCGTTTCTGGGTTGCTGACTTCTTCAGCTCTAAATCTGGAGCATATCAGGCAAAAAGAAAACTCACGGAACACACTACCGTGTTGTTCCTTGGGCCCTGAAATCCCTACCTGGTCTGCCTTCTTCTCTTCACCTTTCAGAGTCTTCTTATGTTTGCTTGTTTTCTATACAACGTCTAGACATTTTAATTGGACTTAATGGAAAGATTAGGAAAAAGTATGTTGACTCCATCTTCCCAGAAGTGGGAATTCTCCAATTTACTTTTATTATCCCAACACTTTAGTGAAGATTACAACATTTAGTTGGTTTTATGTGGTGGTATAATAAAAGAAAACGTGTCCTTTCCTACTCTTATTACTCCACTGAGACTTACGTAGATTAATACCATCACCATCTCCAGGGAGTAGTAGACAGTGATGAGCAGAGAAGGAATTGTTAGACTGAGGTTGAGCTAGCAGCACTAGTGTGGTGAACATTGTTAGTTATCTACCCAACAGCAATTACTCCCTTTCTCTTTTTTCTATCTTAATAGAATCTTGGTTCTGTTGGTAACTGCAACGTGCCATTTGTAAAGGATGGATCATGATTTGTATGGGCCAACCATTGCTATCCTATTCCCCTTTACCAGATACCCACTTTCCCAGCCTCCCTTGCAGCTAGGGGTGGCCCGGTTCTGACCAAAGCCATGTATAAGGAAACTCTCCTGGAGCCTTTTGTGAGCATATTTGCATTTTCATTGTCTCCTTCCTCTTTCCTCCTGGAGACAAAGGAGGGAGGACATGAAGCCTGGAGGTCCAGTAACTATTTAGTGACCTTGAGGTGACAAACCTAAGAGAAAGGCCAAAAGAATGGTACAGATGACCTCCCAAAGCCCTGACATCATTAAGCTGCTGACTGGACCCAGCATCTAGCTCCAAGTTTCTTGTTGAGAAAACCAGAAATATATTTACTGTTTAAACTTACATTAGTTGGGTTTTCTGTTACTTATAGTCAAACATATCTTAACTGATTCAGACAGGGAGAGGTTTGTGATGTAAAGAAACAGCTGCTGATGAAATAACGCCAGAGTGGATAGGACACAAACTGACCTTTCTCAAATATTTCAGAGAAAGATGAGTCTTGAAGAAGGGAGAAAGCTGGAATGTGGGTTTTGGATAATAAGGATTTAAGAAATGATAATTTTTAATAGTAACAAACTTGAGCCAGGGATGCAGGGTGGAAAGGGGGAAAGGAGCAAAAGAGGGCATTTGAGTTCTCCTTGGCCTGAAGGGCACAGAATTGGGAATTATCCCGATGAAAGTTCTGATTCAAGAGGATGAGAGGAACTGCCAGTGGGAGAACTCTCCTTGGCAGCAGCCAAGGGGTGGGAAAAAGTAGCAGGGGGCTCCTCAAGATTGGGATTAAGGTTAGGAAAGTTACCAAAAGAATGTCCCCTTCACCCCCGTCAACAATAAGGACGTTAGTGATCTCCTACAGGAAGATAAGGACGTTAGTGATCTCCTACAGGAAGATAAGGACGTTAGTGATCTCCTACAGGAAGATAAGGACGTTAGTGATCTCGTACAGGAAGATAAGGACGTTAGTGATCTCGTACAGGAAGATAAGGACGTTAGTGATCTCCTACAGTAAGAACACCAGAGGTAGACAGCTCTGAGTTTGTTGGGAGTGGACTTAGATCTTCAGGAACATCAGGTTGCTTAGCCAGCTGTTTACTTTCAACCTAAAAAACTTAGCTTGGGAAAATGGAGTCCGTCCCTCACGTTCACTCAATACAAGCTGTCTGGGTCCAGGAAGGATAGGAGAGATTCTGAGACACATTGGGAAAGGTCTAGGGACTTGAGGGATTATCATCTACCCAAATGTTGCCTTTAGGTAGAAATATAGGAACTGTCACTCTCCAAAAAAGGAGGGGCTTTGTAAAGTGGAGAAGCTCTGGTGGCACAGTGGTTGAAGTGCTCAGGTGCTAACTAAAGGGCCGGCGGTTTGAATCCACCAGCTGCTCTGTGTGAGAAAGATGTGGCGTTATGCTTCCATAAAGATTTACAGCCTTGGAAACCCTATGGGGCGGTTGTACCCTGTCCTATAGGGTCACTATGAGTCAGAATTAACTCCCTAGGAACGGGTTTGGGTTTTTGGCTTGTAAAGTGGGGACGGTGATTGTTCGCGCTGATATAAAATCCTTCCAAAGGAGAAACAATAGCCCATTTAATCCCTCTCTTTTTTTTTCTTCATTGCAAAAGCAGTGCTTGTTCCTTAAAGAAAATATGGAAATTACTAAAAAGTAGAGACAGAGAGAGAGAGAAAGAAAGAAAGAAAAAGAAAATCACTCATAATTCTGCCAAACAAGCCTATGTACTCTTTACCTTTGGTTACATTTATTTCCAGCCCTTTAAAAAACAGGCTACAAAACTTGAAATGGATATTCTGCTTTCTTTTTATTTTTCCTTTTGCATTATATTGGAGCAGTTTTCCTTGTTATAATGGACATTTGGTCGATATCTTTTTAAACACTGTTTTATAATGTTATCAAGTGGGTGTACTATAATTTCCTGAATAAACCTTTCCCATTAGTTGGGCAATTAGCGTGTTTCCAGTTTTTCTCTATTAAAATTAATGCTTTATGAAATGAACATCATAATGAGAACAACCACTAAACTACAGTCGCCATTAATTGAGCACTTCTTGGGCCAAGTGCTTTGTATCTTACATTTTTTGGATCTTGACAACAAACCCATGAGGCAGGTGCTGTTATGGTTTATTTCACTTTCTTGTTATTATTGAACTTTAAAGGAAAGCATGTTTTTGTGAAAGCAACCCAAGCAGAACCGAAGGGATATAAAGGAAAAGGCCAAAACAGTTCCTGCCGTTTCCCTCCAATCTTACCAATTCCACTCCCCAGAGATAATATTATGAGTGTCTTCCAGAAATTTCTATGCACATCCAAACATACATACTATGGCTTATATTTTAGTCTGGAACTTCCTCTTTGTCTTAGCGACATATCTCCGACATCTTTCTATGTCAGAATATACTAATCTATGTGCTAACCCGTTAACTCATTGCCGTCGAGTCGATTCCAACTCATAGCGACCCTATAGGACAGAGTAGAACTGCCCCACAGGGTTTCCGAGGAGCAGCTGATGGGTTTGAACTGCTGACCTTTTGGTTAGCAGCCGTAGCTAGCTGCAAAAAAAAAAAAAAAAAAAAATTAATGTAAAATGTAATTGGAGCACAAGACGGAAAGTAGAGAAATAGAGAATAAATATTTGAAGAAATAATAGTTTGTAATTTTCCATGAGCTATTTACAATTATTTTCATCTTACGTTTAAAGAAACATGTTAAGGCTTAAAAAATAATATGCGGCAAAGCTGGAAGTTGAACTCAGGTCAGTGAGACCCCAAGGTAAATGTTCTTCATCAGATTTTTTTTTTTTTTGAGCAAACACATATGCTACTCTGTTCTAAGTACTTTACCTGTATTTCTATGATGTGGGCATTTCCCCCACTGGGTGTTTCAGTAGGGGTCCCTGGGTGGTGCAGGTGGCTTATATACGTGTGGCTAGTAACTGAAAGGTTGGCGGTTCAAGTCTGCCCAGATGTACCTCCAAAGAAAGGCCTGGCAATCTACTTCTGAAAAAATCAGCCATAAAAAACCCTATGGAGTACAGATCTACTTTGACACACATGGGGTCGCCATGAGCTGGGATTGACCGGACAGCAGTTAATTGGTGGTGGTGGTTGTGTGTTTCAGTTGTCATTTCCTCTTAAAATAGCCTGGAGCCTTCCACCAGGGGGCGCGCCTGTACCTTTGTATACAGAAAGGAACACAGAAGGGAGGAGGCTGGCTCTCTTGTAGTTCCCTCTGCACCATAGCTTTGGTCCATCAAAGCAAGGACTGCATTAAAAGAAGAGGAATGGAAAATACAGAACAGAATTTGAAATTCTCATGGACCCCCAACTTTCTGGAGCCATAGAGGCTGGATGAACCCCCGAAACTATTGCCCTGAGATAATCTTTAAACCTTAAACCAAAAATATCCCCTGAAGTCTTCTTAAAACCAAGCAAAAGTTTAGCTTAACTAGTAAAGGATGTTTGCCTTGAATTGAGCATTATGCTTTTTTAAGAACTATCTGTAAAAAATGTGACCAAAATGACAACAGTGACTCAAAGGAAGTGTGTTTATGTTAATGGGGGAAGAACAACTCAGAAAAGGAGGGTGAAAATGGTCCCACAGCTGGAAGAATGTAATCAATGTCACTGAAATGTACGTGTTGAAACTTGAATTGGTGTGTGTATGTTTTACTGTGCATAGTATCAGCAATAACTAAATAAATAAAAAATAAAGGGAGTGGTCTGTCTAGGAGAGGGGTGCAAAGAGCCTTCCTGATTGTCTGAGAAGGAACAAAACCCCAAGCCAGGCTGGTCTCAAGATAGTGATGCTATGTGATGCGATAGGGCCATAACATCTGTTTTCCTTCCAAACATGTCCTGAATCCACTCTTAATAACCTTCCAATGGGCGGGGGAGGGGGGAGCTTTTGGGTTATAAGCCTCATTTCTGGGGGTGGCGTCGAGCAATTCCTCTTTCTCTGGAATTACCTCAGCAGCCATTTGATACCACACAACCCTATACCTGACCAAAGCGGGGCCCTGAGATGTAAGGTTGTACTGTAGGAGGGAAGTGTGCACATTCCTGCCTCCCAGCATCCACATCTTCCCTGTGGCTGACCTTGCTGAGGCCTGGTTGTTCAAGCCCTCTTTGGATTATGTAACATACCCCAATATTTGTCCGGCAAGTCTTTTTTTGCACCTCCCAACTCCTTTTAAGCTACAGAATTAGTTTCTATTAACCTGCAAAGCCACAAAAGCAAAACTCTGAATTAATACTAATCAGGATGTTTTCTGTGGACAAGAAATGAAGTATCAAGCATGTTATTTAAAGTCATAAAGGCAATAAAAAGTAAAAATAATAAAGTCATAAGAACAACTAGCACCTAGAAAAGTGCCTACTGTGTGGTATTGTTAGTTGCTATGAGTCGGGTCCGATGCACGGTAACTTTATCCATAACAGAACGAAACGTTACCAGTCCTGCCCCATCTTCACGATCACAGGTGTGTTTGAGTTCACTGTTGTGAGTGTTGTGTAGTGCCTTCCATTTTAGGGGGGGCTTGTCTTCCAGCATTACACAGGACAATATTCTGTTGTAATCTATGAGGTTGTCATTGACAGATTTTCAGAAGTAGATTGCCAGGCCTTTCTTCCTAGTTTTAGCCTGCAAGCTCCACTGAAGCTTGTCCGCCAAGGATGAGTCTGCTGGTATTTGAAATACCAGTGACATAGCTTCCAGTGTCATAGCAACACACATGCCACCACAGTATGAAAAAGTGTGTAAATTCTCGATAAATTATTTATTGACCGACTGAAGGGATTAACTAAAATGGATATCCCACAAAGTTGGGGCAGGGAAAAGGGGAAAGGGGGACAGCGAACAGAGCTAAATCCTGCTTATTTCATAGCAACAGAGGCAATGTAGTTTCATGCTGGTAAATCAAAACATAGAGGCTTAACCATATTATTAAAATTATGGTGTTAACCAGAGTTAAAACAAAAAAAAGGTTGAGGAGTGGGAGAATGTTTGTTTTTGTTTTTTTTTCTAAACCCTGTGAATTCTCAGCCTTTTTCGTGTTTTGCCAAGGGATCCGAGTCTGTTTGCAGTAGGCTTAGGCTCCTGGGCAAACTCACTGCAGCTGAGTCAATCGGGACTCATAGCAACCCTATAGGACAGGGTAGAACTGCCCCAGAGGGTAACCAAGGCTGTAATCTTTACGGAAGCAGACTGCCACAGATGGTGGGTTTAATCCTGCAACTATTCAGTTAGCAGCCACACTCTTTTAACCACTGAGCAACCAGGGCCCCTTGACTCTTGGGCAAGTAGGACTGAAATCCAGGATGCCTGCCAGTCACCTGTCATGAGGCTGCATCTGACCAGAAGGGGGCGCTGTTTTAAAACTATACACAGAGGTGTTTATTATATATGTCATTATAGCAGTCACCTTGTGTCTGCCAATTAACAGGGGAAAATGGTATCTCATTAGTGTTTTAATTTCTTTATTTGCATGTGAGATCGAAGGTTTTCGCCTACGTTTATAAGCCATTTGTATTTTTTCTCTGTGAATTGCCTTTTTATGTCCTTTGCAATAATGGAAATTGTATCTTTTTCCCTTCAGTACTTTCTTTTTCTTATCTGATTGGATTCTTACTCAGCTTCTCCATCTAGTTTATTTTTGGCACATTCTATCTGTTTTAAATTCTTTTCCTTTTCCTCTCCCTCCTTTTCTTCCTCTATTATTAAATTTATAAATGCCTCCTGATAATCCTAACACTCATGCTTTGTCCTTTGCTGTAATATTATGTGAATTACACATTAAAAAAAAAAAAAACAAAAACCATTGCCGTAGAACCAGTTCCGAGTCGTAGTGACCCTATAGGACAGAGTAGAACTGCCCCATAGGGTTTCCAAGGAGAGGCTGGTAGATTTGAACTGCCGACCTTTCGGTTAGCAGCCAAGCTTTTAACCACTGCACCACCAGCTCTCCAAATTGTACAGAGAGATGATAATAATGTACCTTATAGGAGTCCCTGTGTGGTGCAAATGGTTAGCGCATTTGGCTGCTAACTTAAAGGTTGGAGGTTCGAGTCCATCCAGAGGCGTCTAGAAAGAAAGACTGGTGATCTACTTGAGAAAAAGTTGGCCATTGAAAGCTCTGTGGAGCACAGTTCTACTCAGACACACATGGGGGCACCATGAGGCAGCAACTGTTTCCCTCCCCCCCCAATATACCTTATATCAGTGTAAAACATAAAATAATGAATTCCTGAAAACCATTTTTCCTCTGTTTTGGCTCTTCTGCAAACCCTCTAAATTCTCCTATAGGCTTAGAGCTTTGCAGCAAAAGCCAAGAAGTCTTGGAGATCGTTCTGCTTCTCACCCTTGCCATACACCTTCTCTGGGGCAAGGACTCTCAAACCTGACTTCCCGCTTACTTGGGTAGGGGGCTTGACAGTGAGGAGAGGGAAAACAGCAAATCTATGAAATAAAGTCAAGATATTATTCAACTGCAATTATATAAACATAGAAATTATTCTGGAAGAACCGAAATCAAACAGTTATCAGTGGTTGACTTGACAGAGGGATTTTTAATTCTTATTATATATATATATAATTTCTTATTTTATGTATATATTAAAGTTAGGATTATGAGCGTGTTTTGCTTTCCTTTCTCTCTCTCAGGCATCTCCATTTTCTTAATATTTTTCATTTAAATATTTTGTAGATGGAAGTAGTAACATGGTCAAGTTCAAAGAGTAATAGAGTGAATGAAGTCTCTCTTACTTTCAAATCCCAGTCCCAGAGGCAACCACTATTATAACTTTCTTATGTAAGTTTCCAGACATGTTCCATGTATATTCCAATATGTCTTCTCTCTCTCCTTACAGAAGTGGCTGTATCACATACATATATGTGTATGTATATATATATGTATGTTATATACAGTAAAACCTGCGAAATCCAGAACCTGTGTAAGGCCGAAACCTGTCAGAGAAGGAAAACTCCAATATTTTCTACTAAACTGAGTGACAGAGAAGTGATGTCGCGTGGGGTCACTATGAAGTCGAAATCCACTCTATGGCACCTAACAATGCACACATACTCGTTTTACACAATTGAGTGTATCACATATGGATCTTAATGGTCTAACAGTATATCTTGGAAATTGTTTAATATAAAAAAAAAACCCTGTTAAACTTTCACTTCAAGCACAATAAAAATTATTAAAAAAAAACAAAAAACAAACCAAAAAAAACCCCTGTTGCTGTGGACAGGGTAGGACAGAGTAGAACTGCCCCGTAGGTTTTCCAAGGCTGTAATCTTTACAGAAGCAGACCACCACATCTTTCTCCCACGGAGAGGCTGGTGAGTCCGAACCACTCACCTTTTGGTTAGCAGCCAACCGATTAACCACTGCGTCACCAGGGTTCCTTTGTTTAATATCAGAGTCCATAAAAATCCACCTCACTAAAAAATTAGCTGCCTTGTATTCTATTGTGTGGAAGCTCTGATATGTACTGACCCCTTCTCCCATTGGTGGCCTTTAGGTTGTTTCCCGTGTTTTCCTATTACGAACAAGGCTAAAAGAAACAGCCCTGAGCAGATGTCTTTACCCAAATTTGAGAGTGTCTAGGATAAATTTCCCAAACTAGAATTTCTGGGTCAAAGGTTTTTTTTTTTTGTACTTCTAATTTTTGATAGGGATTTCACAATTTCCTCTCAAGGAGGTTTTACAAATTTACACTCACAGCAACAGTGTGTGCGGATGTCTGTTTCAATCCTTCCTTTTCAGTGTCCTCTTTTGTTAAGCTTTTGAATCCTTTTGGTCTGATGGATGAACAATGGTATCTCATTGTATTTCTTTAATCAAATGCAAAGTTGAGCCTTTCTTTACGTGTTAATAAACCCCTCGTATTTTTTTTTTTTCCCCATGAGCTGCCTGTTCTTGTCTTTTGCCAGCTTTGAGTTACTATTGGGCTGTTGATCTTCCTCTTTTCCATTTAAAAATTTCTTTTTATATTAGGAAAATCAGCCTATGGTTTGTTGTATGTTTTATATCTTTCCTAGTTTGCAGTTTGCCGTTTGATTTTGCTTACTATCCTTTTTGCCCCCCAGAAATCTGAAAGTTGTACTGACTCAGATGTATCAATCTTTAATTGCTTCTCACATTTGTGTCTTTCTTAGAAAGGCGGTCACCATTCCAAGATCATAAGAAGTTCTCTCTCTCTCTCTTTTTTTTTTTTTTTAGTATTTTCGTCGCTTTATATTTTTTTTACTATAACATTTTTGCTTTATCCGGAATTTATTTTTATATAAGGAGTGAGGTAGGGACTCAGCTTTTTTTTTTTTTTTTTTTTAAACCTGGCTGCATCCCTTACACCATTTATTGACGAACCCATCTTCTCCCCACTTACTTGAAATGCCTGTCTTTCTTCCATAGGGGCTCAATGATAAGGACACCAGCAGGAAGTCTTGACTGACTAAACTCTGAGATTCTGGCAAGTTCTTCATTTTTCTTGCTGACATCTTTGTCTTTCAGAAGGCAGAGGAAGGAAGTATCTAGAGGAACCGTTGCCCTGGGCCTAATTCAGGCCAATCAGGCAGAAAAACTCAAGAGGGGAAGTGACAAGAGCCTTGGTAGAAAGTGACTGTGTCATCCTAGGCACCCTGTTTGCCTTCTACCACTTTGGTTAGCTCCCCCAGCTCATCCACCACCGTTGGGAACATCCCTTGTGGTCAGCCTCCCCAGCAGCCTGGCTGTGTCTCTAGAAGCAGAAAGTCTGACAAGCAAGTTCCCTAAATGTGCCTCCTTTTCTCTGCACATGCTCTTCCCTTTGCCGTCAACATTTTCTCTCACTTCTTTGCCTAGCTGACTTCTTCTCATCCGTCAGGGTTCAGTTTAAAGGTTACCTACAATACAGTGTGAAGCCTTCCCTAATGCATGAACTAGATGCTCCATCGACAACAAAGAAACTCACAAACAGTTGCTGTAGAGTAGATTCTGACTCCTGGTGACCCCATGTGGGTCAGAGTAGAACTCAGTCCTACAGGGTTTTCAATGGCTGATTTTTCAGAAGTAGATCATCAGTCCTTTTTTCTGAGGTGCCTCTGGGTGGACTTAAACTCCCAACTTTTTGGTTAGCAGCCAAATATGTTAACCGTTTGCACCACTCAGGGACTCCATAAATGCACCACCAAACCACTGCCTTCGAGTTGATTCTAACTCATAGGGATCCTATAAGACAGAGTGGAACTGCCCCAGAGTGTTTCCAAGGCTATAAATCTTTAGAGAAGTTGACTGCCACGTCTTTCTCTCACAGAGTGGCTGGTGGGTTCCAAATATTGACATTTTAGTAAGCAGCTGAGTGCTTTAACCACCGTGCCACCAGGGCTCCTGAGATGCTCCACAGTACCTTCTATTCCCTTTAACCCTTATCCAGTCCCTCATCCAAGACAGATGGGGTGGAGAAGCCACACAAATCTAGGGACATGTTGGTCTAGAAAGTGTCCTAGAGTAAATTCCAAGTGATGATCTTACTGTCTGCCCCAGGGTGAGTACTGGCTACATAATTTGTGGGACCCAGTGCAACATAAAATGTGGGCCCCTTGTTCAAAGATTATTAAAAATTTCAAGATGACTAAAACAACAGAGCATGGTCCTGTACAACTGCATAGGTCGCATGTCTTCTGTAGTGAGTTGATTGCCCC
This sequence comes from Loxodonta africana, assembly GCF_030014295.1. Classification (NCBI taxonomy): domain Eukaryota; kingdom Metazoa; phylum Chordata; class Mammalia; order Proboscidea; family Elephantidae; genus Loxodonta; species Loxodonta africana. Next base: position 80,144,302 of record NC_087353.1, read on the forward strand.
CAAAAGATATGTCCACACTCTAATACCTAGACTCTGTGAATGTTACTTTATTTGGAAGAAGTGTCCTTTTGGATCTCATTAAGTTAAAGATCCTGAGATGAGATTGTTCTGGATTACTAGGGTTGGGCCTAAATCCAATGGCAAATGTCCTTTTAAGAGACAGAGGAAGAGAAGACACAGACAAAAAGAAGGTGGCTCTGTGGAGACAGAAGCAGAGACTGAAGTGATGCAGCCACAGGAAATCCCAGCAACCACCAGAAGCTGGAAGAAACAAAGAAAGTTCTCCTCTAGGACCTCTATAGTGAGGGCAGCACTGCCAAGATCTTGATTTTGGACTTCTGGCCTCCAGAACTGTGAGAGAAAAATTTCTGTTAAGGCACTCAATTTGTGTTACTTTGTTACAGCAGCTACAGGAAACTAGTACACCCATGAAGCCAGCTCTGCCCAGGAGATTTTCTGAAACAACAGGGGGAAAGAAAAGGCTCTCTTTCCTTTGGGGTTACTAAGCCAGTAAGAGTAAGCTTGGAGCTGCTAGGGCCACTGAATGGACAGAACCTATCTGAGGGTGAAGCCAACACTGAGGAATGCAGAGGCAGAGCTTCCTGAGGACACTGTTGGAGAACAAGGATCAAACAGTGCCTTAACGGGTAGAATCCTAACTACTACCCAAATTTCAGAAAAAAAAAAAAAAAAATTAGCCAGGATTTCATGGCATTAGGCTTGGAAAGAAAGCAAGTCCAAGGGAACTGAGACACGTATGCAATGGCAGAATAAAGAGGAGGAGGAGGTACCCAATGAAGAAGTATGACTAAAAAAAAGGAGCCCTCCATGAGGCCAGATTTTCAGAGGACATGTCTGAAAGATGGAAAGAGGGACAAGTAACCAATGACACGGACAGGGCCGTGCATGAATCACTAAGACGAGTGCTGGGAGCTCTAAAGCTGTGTCAGAGGCGGCGCAGCAAACAAGATCATGAGAACTTGTTGGTTATGTCATGACGATAATGCTGGGGACGGAAGCTCACTGGTGGGTGCTGTGTTGTTTGAAAGCGGAAAGGGTAACTACTCTGGGGCATTCTGGAAGTCTCATTGAAGATTCATGAAATTAGGGAATGTTTTGAGCAAAGTCTCTAAGGAGATGGGCGTGCCATCCAGAGCCCGATAGAGAGATTAGTGTGGTACTTTGGATTCTGATGCGTTGGTATGGCTGTCAGGACTAGAGTAAAATATTCAGGGTCACAAAGCACTATTCTGATATGTAATAAAAACTCAAACTCTAAACCATAAAAGATGTGTAGGACACTTTTTTGCTCTTTCTCCCATCTTCTTGTTAGCTGCCATCAGGTCGACTCCAACTCATGGTGACCTTAGGTACAACAGAACAAAATGCTACCTGGTCCTGCATCATCTTCACAATAACCAGCTTGTTTGAGTCCATCACTCTGGCTATTGTGCCAATCCATCTCACAGAGGGTCTCCACACCCTCCTTAGTCCTCTATCTCACCAAACATGATGTTTCCCTGCAGCAATTGATCCCTCCTGATGACGTGTCCAAAGCAAGCAAGTTGGATGATATTCTGTTGTGATCCATAGAGTTTTCATTGGCTAATTTTCAGATTGTTAGGCCTTTCTTCCTAGTCTGTATTAGTCTGAAAGCTCTGCTGCAAGCTGTTCTCCATGGGTGACCCCACTGGTATTTGTGATGCTGGTGACAGAGCTTTCAGCATCATAGCAACACGCAAGCCACAACAGTATGACCAACTGACAGACAGGTGGTGGCATATCCTGTATCATCCACTTTTTACTCCAGTCCTTACTGCAGCACCCAGCTGTGCACAGAATTAAGTTCTTTGTGGTCCCTCCGACAGGCCTTGGCAGGACTGAGCGCCAGCTGCCCACAGTGATAACCAGCTCAGTGACATGTCCTTGGATTGGCTCTCACTCCTTCTCTGTTTTACTCATCTCAGTTCTCCACTTCCTTGGAATCACCTCCCAAGTTAAACTGGTTGTATGCTTATCTCAGCTCTGATTTTTACAGGAACCTAGGGTAAGACAATAAACCAAAAAAACCAAGCCTGTTGACATTGAGTCAATTCCAACTCATAGCGACCCTCTAGGACAGAGTAGAACTGCCCCATAGGGTTTTTAAGGAGCAGCTGGTGGATTCAACTGCCAACCTTTTGGTTAGCAGCTGAGCTCTTAACCATTGTGCCACCAGGGCTCTGCATAAGACAATAGATATAAGACAATAGATATAAGACAATAGATATAAGACAATAGATATAAGACAATAGATATAAGACAATAGATATAAGGAATTCCACACAAGTTTTAGTTGTTTCCTCTCTATTTCAATGCCTCTGTAGTCAGTGCTGGTGTGGCTGCTGCTGCTGCTCCCCTGAGATTATTCAAGAAGGGACCAAAACATAGTCTTGAGGAAGATTTCATATACAGAAGAGAGAAAGCAGAATGAAATTGGGGCCCAGTAAAAGATATGCAGAGAAATGGGCAGACAGGATCAGCCACACACGTAGCCAGGTTAGGACCCCATTGCTAGCAGTAGTGTAGCACTGAGAACAAAGGAGGGAACCATTCTTCTCCATTCTTCATTCTTTACTTGGAAGACTGTATTAAGACAGAACCCCCACAGTGCTGTATCCTTTACCTGGCTTCCTTCCCTACAGTGTTGTATTGCAAAATCGTTTCCTTTGCTAGACTACCTCCGACCCGAGCTTTGTATATGAATTCTGCTTTTGCTTGGAGGTTGTATGTAAACCCCACTGCACCTGCGTAATATGATTAAGAATGTTGCGACGTAAGTTATATAAACTCCCTACTTGTAAACCCCTTTAAACGTAACTTACCTGCCTGCTCTTGGCGAGCAGTCTTGGCAGTAGTAACTCCGACTGACTCCATTTCCTTGTACAATGAAATAAAGGTGCCTTTTTGTTCTCCCATCTCGGTCTCTTGTTTATTGGCCAGTACAAGTCATGCCAAGTAAGAACCTGGAGTTTCCACCTGGTAACAGTGTCTCAGTTCTGGGTTTTATACTTTAGTAAAGGCAATGGTAGACTGAAGCATGTTTATAAAAAAAGGTCAACTAGGATGTTTAGGGACTTGTTACCAAAGTGAAGAAGGAATTAAGGAATAAGGAAGACCGAAGAAGAATTGATGCCTTGAATTGTGGTGTGGGCAAAGAATATTGAATATACCATGGACTGGCAAAAGAATAAACAAATCTGTCTTGGAAGAAGTACAGCCAGAATGCTCCTTAGAAGCAAGGATAGAGAGACTTTGTCTTATGTACTTTGGACATGTTGTCAGGAGGGATCAGTCCCTGGAGAAGGACATCATGCTTGGGAAAGTACAGGGTCAGCAGAAGAGAGGAAGACTCTTAATGAGATGGATTGACACAGTGGCTGCAACAATGGGCTCAAGCACAATGATTGTGAACAGAGTGCAGGACCAGGCAGTGTTTTGTTCTGTGATACATAGGGTCACTCTGAGTTGGAACCTACTTGATGGCACCTAACAACAACAACTTGCAGAAAAACTGCTAGGAGCAAGGGAGGGACTTGAGAGTTGTTTTCCAATGTATGGAGGGTTGTCATAGGGAAAAGGAAATGGATTTATCCCAGGATTGAGGGCTAATTGGTGGAAGTTAGAGGGAGGTGGATTTAGCTCAACATAAAGAGACATCAAACTTGTGGGCTGCCTTTTGTCTTCCAGACGATCCAGATGCCTGCGGCAATGAAATCAAAGGATCTTAGCTTGAGTCATTCCTTCCTCCCTTCCACTTATTCCTTCAAACTGCTGAGCAGCTCTAATTCATAGGAAGGTCTTCCTTACAGAGAATTGAAAATCTCTTAGTAACATATCTTTTGGTCTTATATCTCTAGGTGCTTCCCTCGGAAGGAAATGTCTCTAGTGTTCTTTCTTCTGTTCAAGTCATTCTCGAAATGTGGCTCATGGAGCTGAGCATATTGGGAGAGCCATAGCCACATCATGGCAACAAGAACCAATAGCATTATTGCATCATTCTGGAAACTTTGTTTGTAAGCAATAGAAATGGACTCTGGCTAACTCAAGCAAAAAAATAATTTATTAGAGTATTAAGTAGTCCATAGGTAAGACTAAAGGTCAGACTGCTCTGACAGGAATCACAGTAGGGGCTCCTGAACAGAAAAAGCTGGAGATAAATGTAGAACAAAATTCTAACTCACAGACTTACTGGTCTGACAGAGACTGGAGAAACCCCGAGAGTATGGCTCCCAGACACCCTTTTAACTCAGTACTGAAGTTACTCCTTAGGCTCACCGTTCAACCAAGGACTAGACAGGCCCATAAAAAAATAAGACTAGATGGACACACCAACCCAGGGGTGAGGATGAGAGTGCAGGAGGGAACAGAAAAGCTGATAATGGGAGCCCAAATTTGAGAAGGAGAGAGTGTTGACAGGTTGTGGGGTTGGCAACCAATGTCACAAAATGATATGTGTGTTAGTTGTTTAATGAAAAACTAATTTGCTCTGTAAACCTTCCTCTAAAGCACACACGCACAAGACTGAAGGTCAGTCCTTCATATCAGGAATCAGGGCAATTCTGGGGATCTTGGAAGCACGAACAGATGGACCTATATGGTGTACATCTGTACATGTATATGTGAAGCCTGCACTCAAACTACTATGTTGTAGAATCTTCTTCACAAAAAGCCAACTCCACAACCTTATCCTGTTGAAACCTGGCTGTCTATGAAGGCAATTTCTTCTCTCCTTCTCTGTTACCAACAATAGTGTTTGTATAGATGACACTCTCAACGCAATGGATGACGGCTCTGTGATCTCAACTCCAATGACTCTCCTTTGCCATATCCTGAACGTGGTCATCAGCCAGAGCTGCTGTTCTGGAAAAATATTAAAATAGACACTTCCACCTACTGACCATAGAGAGCTTTCTATTTTTCCACCTCTTTCACACCTAATTCCCATTTAACCAATTTTTCAACCTTATCAAGGCCACTGGTCCTTCCGTGCCTCTTGGCTTCACTTTATTCCCCAGCTAGGAGACTGTGGTCAACCAAATGACCAATAACCCCAATTCATCACCCACTGCCCTTGTGACCATCCATTTTCTCTGTTCCTATCTCCAGACTGTTCAGAATGAATGGCGAGAAATCACAGGACCATACTCTTTGGCTTTATGAAAATTTCTTGATTTCTATCCTTCTTGTCATTAGGTGCCGTTGAGTCTGTTCTGACTCATAACCACCTTATGTATAACAGAACGAAACACTGCCTGGTCCTGTGCCATCCTCGCAATCTTTGATATGTTTGAACCTGTTGTTGTAGCCATTGTGTCAATCCATCTCATTGAGGGTCTTCCTCTTTTTTGCTGACCTTCTACTTTACCAGGAAACCCTGGCGGCATAGTAGTTAAGAGTTCAGCTGCTAACCAAAAGGTCGGCAGTTCAAATTCACCAGACGCTCCTTGGAAACCCTGTGGGGGCAGTTCTACTATGTCCTACAGGGTCGCTATAAGTCGGAATCAACTAATGGCAGCAGTTTTTTTTTTTTTTTCCTACTTTACGAAGCATGGTATCAGGAAGGACTGGTTCCCCTGATACCATGTCCAAAATATGAGATCTGAAGTCTTGCCACACTCGCTTCTAAGAAGCATTCTGGCTGTACTTCTTCAAGACAGATTTGTTCATTCTTCTGGCAGTCCATGGTATGTTCAATATTCTTCGCCAGCACCATAAGGAGCCCTGATGGTGCAGTGGTTAAGAGCTCGGCTGCTAACCAAAAGGTCGACAGTTCGAACATACCAGGTGTTCCACAGGAGAAACTATTACAGCCTAGAAAACTCTATGGGTCACTATGAGTTGGAATCGACTCCACGGCAATGGGTTTCCATCCTTAGCTTGGTCTTTGTGATGATCAGCAACCCTTTTATGAATCCTTAGTTGCTCTCTTTCCCATGACACAAGCCTTTACCATTTGCCTCAAACCGCTACCCAATCGTGTCTCTTTATTCCCAAGAGATGACTTTACTTCACAGAGAAAATACAAGCTAACAAGCTAAAACAACCTAAACTTCCCTCCCTTCCATTTTGAAACTTATCTATATTTTCCCAGCTCCTTACTGTCATCTCTCCATTCTCAGAGGACAAAAATTCTGTCTAGTTTCCAAGAGTAAACATTCCGTCTCTTCCTTCATCCTATCTCCTATCTTCTCTCCCCAGAAACTTTGCTCCAGCAATGAACTCCTCTATCCTCTGAATTTCATTCTTCCCCTGCCTTTGCTCGTTTTCTCCCCACCCTACAGATAAGCATTTCTTTACCATCTGAAAAAATAAAGATCCTGCAAACTCTGTTCTCAACACAACCTTTGCCTCAAATCATAACCCTATCACTCTCTATATAGTCACCGAACTTCTTGAAAGAGTACGTTTTAAAAATGTTTTGTTTTGAGATAATTATAGATTCACATGCAGTTGTAAGAAATAATGTAGAGAGATCCCATATATTCTTCTTCCAGTTTTATCCTGCTTGACTATAGCAATGTCACAACCAGGATATTGATATTAATACAATCAACTGATCTAGTCAGATTTCAACAGTGTTATATGTGCTTGTGCATATTTAATTCTATGTGATTTTATCACGTTTAGATTCATGTGACCAGCACCACAGTCAAGATACAGAACAATTCCATTACTACAACCACCTCCCTTCCTGACCCTCCTCCCCACACCTGGTAACCACTAATATGTTCTTCAGCTCTATAACTTTGTCATTTAAAGAGGATTATTATATAGAGTCACTATGAGTTGGAATTGACTCGGACTCACACAACAATATAAACGGAATCATGCAGTAGATAACCTTTGGGATTGACTTTTTTCACTTCATGTAATTCGCTTGATACACACAACATCCAGTTGCTGTGTGTATTGAAATAGTTCATTACTTTTTATTTTTGAGTAGTACTCCGACTGTACTAATGTATGCATGTACTGTTTGGATGTAGTACAGTTTAACCATTCATCTGTTAAAGGACATTTGGGTTGGTCCCAGTTTTTGGTTATGACAAATAATGCTGCTATGAACATATGCGTGAGTATTTTTGTGAGTATAAGTGTCATGGACTGAAGTGTGTCCCCCCAAAATATGTGTCAACTTGGTAGGCCATGATTCACAGTATTGTGTGGTTGTCTTCTATTTTGTGATTATAAGTTTATGTTAAAGAGGATTAGGGTGGGATTGTAACACCCTTACCCAGGTCACATCCCTGATCCAATGTAAAGGGAGTTTACCCGGGGTGTGGCCTGCACCACCTTTTATCTTATAAGAGATGAAAGGAAAGGGAAGTGAGCAGAGAGTTGGGGACCTCCTACCACCAAGAAAGAAGCACCAGGAACAGAGTGTGTCCTTTGGACCTGGGGTTTCTGCTTGGAGAAGCTCCTAGTCCAGGGGAAGATTGATGAAAAGGACCTTCTCCAGAGCCAACAGAGAGAGAAAGCCTTTGCCTGCAGCTGACGCCTTGAATTTGGATTTCTAACCTACTAGACTGTGAGAAAATAAATTCCTCTTTGTTAAAGCCATCCTACTTGTTGTATTTGTTATAGTAGCACTAGATGACTAATACAGTAAGTTTTAATTTCTCCAAGATAAATACCCAAGAATGCAGTTGCTGGGTTCACATGGTAAGTGTGTATTTAGTTTCACAAGAAACTGCCATACCTTTTCCCAGAATAGCTGTGCCATTTTACATTCTTGTCAGCAATGTGTGAGTGATCCAGTTTCTCTACATTGTTACCCGCATTTGGTGTTATCGCTATTTTTTATTTTAATGATACTGATAGGTGTGTGGCAATATCCCATTGGGGTTTTAATTTGCATTTCTGTAATGGCTAATGATGTTGAACATCTTTTCATGTGCTTATTTGTCATCTGTATATCCTCTTTGGTAAAATGTCTGTTCTTGTCTTTTGTCTCACTTTTTGATTGTGTTGTTTGTTTTTTACTGTTGAGTTTTGAGAGTTCTTTATATATTCTACATACTAGTCCTTTGTTGAATGTGTGATTTGCGAATGTTTTCTTTGAGTCCGTAGCTTGTTTTTTCATCCTCTTAACAGGTCTTTGCAGAGCAAATCTTTTTAATAATAATAAAAATAAAAATATTGTGGTAAAATATATATAACATAAAATTTCCCATTTTAACCACTTTGGAGTGTACAGTTCAGTGACATTAATTACAGTCACAATGTTGTGCCATCCTCACCACTACCTCTTTCTAAAACATTTTCATCATTTCAAATAGAAACTCGTTACCTATTAAGCAATCACTCCCCTTAACCTTCTCCCTCCAGTCTCTGGCAATCACTAAGTTCATTTTGTCTCTGTGCATTTGCCTATTGTAGATAATTCATATAAGTGAAGTCGTTCAATATTTGCCCCTTTGTGTCCGACTTTACTTGGGTCCACGATCAACAGCCATGGAAGCAGCAGTCTCAGGAAATCAAAAGCTGCATTGCATTGGGTAAATCTGCTGCAAAGGACCTCTTTAAAGTGTTGAAGACCAAAGATGTCACCTTGAAGACTAAAATGCGCCTGACCCAAGCCATGGTATTTTCAATCGCATTGTATGCATGTGAAAGCTGGACAATGAATAAGGAAGACTGAAGAAGAATTGATGCCTTTGAATTGTGGTGTTGGTGAAGAATATTGACTATACCATGGACTGCCAAAAGAACAAACAAATCTGTCTCAGAAGAAGTACAACCAGAATGCTTCTTAGAAGCAAAGATGGCGAGATTGCGTCTTACGTACTTTGGACGTGTTGTCAGGAGGGATCAGTCCCTGGAGAAGGACATCATGCTTGGCAAAGCACAGTGTCAGCGGAAAAGAGGAACACCCTCAAAGAGGTGGATTGACACAGTGGCTGCAACAATGAGCTCAGGCATAACAACGATTGTAAGGATGGCTCAGGACCGGGCAGTGTTTCATTCTGTTGTGCATACGGTCACTATGAGTCGGAACCGACTTGACCGCACCTAACGACAACAACAACCTATTTCAACTACATAATGTTTTTAAGGTTCATCCATGTCACAGAATGTATCAGAGCTTCATTTCACTTTATGGCTGAATAATATTCCGTTGTATGGATATACCACTTTTTGTGTAACCATTCATCTATTGATGGACACTTGGGCTTTGTTTTCATCTTTCGGCTACTGTGAGTAATGCTGAAATGAACATTGGTATACAAGTATCTGTTTGAGTTCCTGCTTTCAATTTTTTTTTTTGCTTGTATGTCCAGAAGTGAAATTATTGGGTCATATGGTAAATCTATGTTTAATTTTTTGAGCAACTGCCAAACCGTTTTCCAATGCAGCTGCACCATTGTACATTCCCTCCAGGAATGGATGAGGGTTCCAATTTCTGCACATCTTTGTCAAAAGTTTTTTATTTTGATGAGGTCCAATTTATCAATTTTCCCTTGTTTTTAGTGTCAAGTCTAAGAGCCCTTGTACACATTTTTTTCCTTTATCCAGCATTTCTTCTTTTAGAGAAGCATCGCTTCTCCTATTCCATAGTAATCTTACTCAATCCATGTGGTTTCGTGGGGTGGAGGCGAACACCTAAAAAAGGGCGTGACCAATCAGAACATGCCATGTTCTGGCTAGAGTGATTGCTTCAGGGATATCATGTTTCCAAAGCTGGGTCATTCAGTGTCCTCTGAGACTTTTGCCAGAAACATTGGAGAGGGTCTCCTTCTCTATGTGGAGAGAGACTTTCTGAGAAGGAAACAAACAGAACCAAGAAACGGAGAGAAATACAGGTGTCCAATCATATAGTTTGAACTTCAGAATTCAGATGTGTCGGGAGCTAGTTACTCTTTGATGTTTCAGTGATAAGAGCCACTTCATCCCCTCCCCTACCCTTCTATCAAACTGGTTTAATTGGGATAAGGAGACTATAATCAAAAGAGCCCTAGCTAATGAAGCATTCTATATTCATTATTCCTTCAGACCATGAAGAAAAGAAGGAGTAGACTATCTCCCAAGTGGGGTTCTGCCAGAAAAATAGAAGCCTGCTGTCTTTTTGGTACCACTTGGAGGTCTGATGAGTGAGGAGTTAACAAGTCTTCTGTAGCCTTCCAACAGGCATCTAATCTGGGTGGGCCTCTAGCAGTCATTGTTGCATTTTCTGATTCTCTTCATCCTCCCCCGTTGAACTATGGCTGCTTAGACTAGGGATGAACTGTTGAAGAAAGGTGAATCAGTTAGTCTTTCTGTGAGTATTTGGAATTGAGAAGGTGTGATAGCATCTGTTACGGGTTGAATTATGTCCCCCCAAAATGTGCGCCAACTTGGCTAGGCCAACATTCCCAGTATCATGTGGTTGCCCTCCACTTTGTGATCTCATGTAATTTTGCTATGTGTTGTAAGTTCTAACCTCTATGGTGTTAATAAGGCAGGATTGGAGGCAGTTACGTTCATAAGGCAGGACACAATCTACAGGATAGGTTGTATCTTGAGTCAATCTCTTTTGAGATATGAAAGAGAGAAGTGAGCAGAGAGGAGAGGGACCTCCTACCACCAAGAAAGAAAAGCCAGGAGTGGAACGTGTCTTTTGGATCCAGGGTCCCCACACTGAGAAACTCCTAGACCCAGGGCAAGATTGTTGGCAAGGAACTTCCCCCACAGCCGACATAGAGAGAAATCCTTCCCCTGGAGCTGGAGCCCTGAATAAGGACTTCTAGCCTCCTAGACTGTGAGAGAATAAATTTCTGTTTGCTAAAGCCATCCACTTATGGTATTTCGGTTATAACAGCACTGGATAACTAAGACAGCATCTGTCGGGGGCAGGCACTGTGTTAGGTACACATGTGGGGAGGCTGTGTTTCACAAATGGCCCAGAGAGCTAGAGAGAGGAATTTAGTTCACATGTTCCATTTTCTTGACCTAGTCTCTCCTGGAGGCTTGGCTGCATCACTGGCCTTGCCTTCATGAGATGCCTTTGAATTCTTAGAATAATTTCCCCTTCATTTTCTTGAACTATCCCTAATGAGCTTCTGTCACTCACAATAAAATTGTTTTTAACACACTGTTCTTACGAAAAGATGCTCAACCTTACTCATAATGAGATAAATGCAAATTAAAATTACACAGAGATACCATTTACCACTTATCAGATTGGCACAGATAAAAAAGTCTGACAACTCTATTGGTAAACCTGTGGGGAAGCAGTCAAGGCCATCATGGTTGGAGGGCCTGTGAAATGTTCCAGCCGTGGTGCAGGGCAAGGTGGCAACATCTATCAGCCTTGGGAATATTTTTACCCTTTGACCTAGTGATCCCTTGCTCTGGGGACGTATCCTGCACTCCCATGGCTAGGAAATGATACATGTACAAGGTCGTTCATTGCAGCATCATTTGTGATAGTAAAAGCTTGGATACAACCCAACTGTTCGTCAAAGGGTACTGGTTAGGTACATCCTTACAAGGAATGTGAGGCCGCAGTAAAAGTTAATGAAGTTCTCTATGTTCTAATATGGAAGAGCTTCAAGCTAGACTGTTAGATAAAAAAAAAAAAAAAGCGCAGAACATTGCACAGTATGATACCTCTTATGTAAGACTGGGAGGGAAGAAGGATATATAAGAAATTCCCATTTCTTATATTTTACCCATTTCTGTCAAGTCAGTTCCGAATCACCGTGACTCCACATGTGACAGGGTAGAACTGCTCCATAGGGTTTTCTTGGCTGTCATTTTTATGGAAGTGGCTCTCCAGGCCTTTCTTCTGCAGTGTTGCTGGGTGGGTTCAAACTACCAACCTTTAGGTTACTCTTTGATGTTTCAATTATAAAAAAAAGAGCAGTTAAATCCACCCTCCCACACCCCCACCCTGCACCAAGCTGGTTTAAGTTGGGATTACAAAATGCATAACTCAAGTGCAAACTGTGCCACTCAGGGACACTTTCTTATATTTAGATAAGTAAATATGATAAAGGAAGTATAGAAGATGAACCTGAACCTATAAGCTAATAAACATGATTACTTCTAGGTGGTAGAGAGGATGGCCAGGGTGGGAGGAATGCTTCTCAATGATAATCTTTTTATTTCATTTTGACTTTTGAAAATTGTGAATGCATTAACTATTCTACAAATAAACTCAAGTAAAAAGTAATTTTTGATTAAAATATTATATCATTCTATTCTATCCCATTGTCTGAAGAATGCAGGGTGGTAGGAAGAAAAAAGATGCAGGACATTCCATGGTGATACTCTGACACTTGATTAAAAAAAAAAAATCAAGAAATGAGTCAGTCACAAGAGGACAAATATTGTATGATCTCACTAATAAAACAAACCTGTTGCTGTGAAGTTGATTCTGACTCATACAAGCCTCTAGGACAGAGTAGAACTGCCCCCTAGGGTTTCCAAGGAGCACCTGGTGGATTTGAACTGCCGATCTTTTGGTTTGCAGCCGTAGTTCTTAACCACTGTGCCACCAGGGTTTCATGAAGTACATAGAATAGGTAAATACGCAGAAATCAGAGTTACCACGGGCAAGGGCGGGGGAATGGGTGGAATAATTGTTTAGGAAGCATTGAGTTTTTGTTTATGGGGGTGGAAAATTTGGCAAAGGACATTGGTGGTGATTGTACAGCATGGTTGATGTAATTATCTCACTCAACTGTATACGTGAAAAGTATTGAACTGGTAAATGTGGTGCTATCTATATTTTTGCAAGAACAACAACAACAACAAAGAAGATCATTAAAAAAAAAAAAAAAGAACTTATATCCCAGCTAGGAAAAAAAAAAAAAAAAAAAACACCCAAACTGGAATGTACTGATGAAAATCCAAAAGAAGAGGTGTGCAATAAATACCCTTTTGAAGGCAAAGAGCTTTGTCTGCGCTTTCTGCTTTTGGCAAATGCGATTGCTTGTTAAAACGTCCTCTCTCCAGGACACACTGCTTCTGGAAGCACGGTTTTATGGATGGGCATCCTGCTTGGCCAACTCAAGATTAAGCTGACTGGCTGAGCGTGTGAAAGAATTCCAGGAGGAAGAGAAATGTCATACTAAAAATTTCTTTTTAACCTGAGGGGATCAGGTGGCCTCTTAGAGAAATGACAAAATCTATTTTCTCCTGCCTTGTATGTTTGTGCTGTTGGCACTTTCTCGTTATAACTGGGAGTAGGTAAAGGATTGCTTGGTGGGTATTGAGCTGGTGCCTTCTCTGGAATGTGGACGGCAGGGTTCTGTTAGCCTCAACAGCTGGGGCTCATTCAGTATTCAGGAGCACAGACTCAAGTCAGACCGAGCAGTGAGAGCACAGCTCTTCCACTAGGTAGCTGAGGGATCTTGGGTACACACTGGCTTCTTTGTACCTCAGTTTCCTCATTTGTAAAAGTGAATAATGATTAAAAAACAAAAACAAAGACAAAACCAGTTGCCATGGAGTTGATTTTGACTCATGGCAACTCCATGTATTGCAGAGTAAAACTGCTCCATAGGGTTTTCAATGGCTATGATCTTTCAGAAGCAGATGGCCAGGTCTTTGTTCTGAGGAGCCTCTGGGTGAATTTGAACCTCCAACTTTTCGGTTAGTAGCTGAACAATGCTTAACTGTTTGCATCAACAGGGATTCTAGATAATAATAGTACCTATCTACTTCATACAAGGAGCCCTGGTGGTACAGACATTAAGAACTTGGCTGCTAACCAAAAGGTCGGCAGTTCGAATCCACCAGCCATTCCTTGGAAAACTCTGTGGGGCAGTTCTACTTTGTCCTGTAGGGTCTCTATGAGTCATAATTAACTAAATGGCAAGGGGTTTGGTTTGGTTTAATGCATGCAAGAATGTTAGAACAATGGCTGGTATATATGAAGTTCTCAATAAATGTTGGCACTGAAAGTAATGATAATGGTGTTTTTTCGGGACACCCAAACCTGTGTCCTAGTCGCATGGCTTCAGGCTGAATAGTAGACTGGCAGGTATGTAGAAGGTTACCAGTTGCATCCCCACCACTCTCCAAGCCATTTTAGTTCGATCCTATCGAAGAAGGATTGAAAAGAGGTCTCCAGAAACAATTCACATTGCTCTAAGGTAATAAATAAAGTTACAGTGGCTATTGAGTCCCTGGGTGGGACAAAGTATTAAGTGCTCAGCTACTAGCCAAGAGGCTGGCAGTTCGAATCCACCCAGAGGTGCCTCAGAAGACAGGCTGGGCGATCTGTTTCTGAAAGGTCACAGCCTTGAAAACCCTATGGAGTAGTTCTATTCTGCACACATGGCATCACCATGAATGAGAATTCACTCAAGACAAGTGATTAAACAACAACGTAGTGGCTATGGCAGGTAGGAGCCCTGGTGGTGCAGTGCTTGAGGGCTTGGCTGCTAACCAAAAGGGTGGTAATTTGAACTCACCAGCTGCTCAGTGGGAGAAAGATGTGGCAATCTGCTTCTGCAAAGATTAAAAACCCAAAACCAAACTCACTGCCATTAAGTCAATTTCAACTTATAGAGACCCTATAGGACAGAGTAGAAACTGTCCCATAGGGTTTCTAAGGCTGTAAATCTTTACAGAAGCAGACTGCCACATCTTTCACCCGAGGAGTGGCTGGTGGGTTTGGAACAGCCCACTGTTCAGTTTGCAGGTGAGTACACTTAACCATTGTACCACTAGGCTTAGAAACTCTACGGGGTAGATCTACTCTGTACTATGGGGTCACTATGAGTTGGAATGGACTCCAGGGCAACTTTATATATATTTTTTTAATTTTGCACCCTAGATGAGTGCCTCACTCTCCTCAGCCTAGTACCAGCCCTGCTGAGGAATGCTTAGTGAGGAAGGTTTAAGGCAGAACTGTCTACCCCAACCAATTCAGCCACTCGTTGCAGAAGGCAGTCCCAGTTCCTCCTTTCCAGATAGTGTCATGGGAGGAAACAGAAAGCACTCCCTATTTAGATGCTGCCATTCCTTTTATTCCTTAGTGCCTAGCTTCCCAAAACGTGGTCCCTGCAAGGATTTTTTAGTGTTTCTTGAACATGGCATCAAATCCCCCTGGATCTTGTAAGGAGAAACATTCGTTACTCAACTTGCTTTAAATTATTCTGAAAACTTCAAGGAGAAAGTCTCACATTGGTGCTAATGGGTTTTTTAACATCTCTGCAACACTTGGACAGCCTCCTTTTTAAATAAAGATTGAGCCGGTCTCAGGCTTAGAACCTTAGGGAGCATAGAAGTTGAATGCTTTTGCTTTGTCTCCACTGCATTTTTTTAAAAAGTCATTTCTTTTGTTAGGGATTAGGAAGTTTCCTTTAAAAAAAAATTATTTACAAAAATGAAGATTGACATAAAAATAATACAGATGGTACACAGGTATGGCCAATATTCTAAGTTTGGGAGAAATCGAAACCCTCAGAATCCTAGCCCAACTCTTGATCTTAAGGCATGCCAGGAGAGGAGTGGTGGTGGGAGTCTTGTCTTCCTTACCCCATTGGTTGAAACTGTGTCTCTGACTTTCTTCCTGCATCCCCTTGAATAAGGAGGGGCAAGGAGATGGAATTCTATAATAGCAAGTCCACCCTTGAGTCTGAGGCACAATTATTATCTTATTACGGTCTGAAGGAGACTAGAGAACCTGCTGCAGTAACCTAACAGGAACAATACTTGGGCCTTAGCTGCCTCATTTTTTGTTTCCTTTTCTAGAATTTACTAAGCCAAACAAGACCTTTCCCCGCCCTAAATTTTAGACTTAATTGTACCGTGTTCATTATTATATGGCATTTTACCCACAATTACTCCCTGTCCAATTTTCTGTTTGTTGCTGTGCTCTGAGCACCCACCTAGGTACTGGTAGCACTGGGAGGAGTTACGGAGAAGCTGGAAACTGCAGCTTCCACTTGAAGACAGTGTCAGCTAAGGGAACAAGCAGATACAGGACCACATCATGGCAGAAACGCCCTCAGTCTCACTGTCCAGAGCCAGGTAGGAGGACTTAAAAGTAGTTAGTTATAGCAATTCCACTTTTGGGTATTTATGTAAGAGAAATGAGTGCATATTATAATGAAACGTGCAAAGACCTAGAGTTAGAAAATCAAAAATGAAGAACATGCTAGACATTCTCAAGCAGAAAGAAGTGAAGAAAAAATCCAAGGCTCAAGTTGTGATATTGAAGGATTCTATGGGCAAAATATTGAACAATGCAGGAAGCATCAAAAGAAGATGGAAGGAATACACAGAGTCAATGTACCAAAAATAATTAGTTGAAGTTCAACCATTTCAGGAGGTGGCATATGATCAAAAACTAATGGTATCGAAGGAAGAAGCCCAAGGTACACCGAAGGCCTTGGTGAAAAACACGGCTCCAGGAATTGATGGACTGCCAATTCAGATGTTTTAACAAACAGACGCAATGCTGGAAGCGTTCACCCATCTATGTCAAGAAACCTGGAACAGCTACTGGCCAACAACTGGAAGAAATCCATATTCATTCCCCTTCCAAAGAAAGGTGGTCCAATAGAATGTGGAAATTATTGAACAATATCATTAATATCATATGCAAGTAAAATTATGCAGAAGATAATTAAAAAATGGGTGCAGCAGTACATCAACAGGGAACTGCCAGAAATTCAAGGTGGATTCAGAAGAGGACATGGAATTAGGGATATCATTGCTGATGTCAGATGGATCTTGGGTGAAATCAGAGATTATCATAAAGATGTTTACCTGTGTTTTATTGACTGTGCAAAGTCATTTGACTGTGTGAATCATAATAAATTATGGATAGCATTATGAAGAATGGGAATTCCAGAACACTTAATTGTGCTCTTGTGGAACCTGTACATCGAGCAAGAGGCAGTTGTTTAAACAGAACAAGAGGACGCTGCATAGTTTAAAATCAGGAAAGGAGTGCGTCAGAGTTGTATCCTTTCACCGTGCTTGTTCAATCTGTGTGTTGAGCAAGTAATCTGAGAAACTGAACTATATCAGAATTGGAGGAAAACACATTTAACAACCTGGGGTATGCAGATGACACAACCTGCCTTGCTGAAAGTGAAGAGGACTTGAAGCACTTACTGATGAAAATCAAAGACTTCAGTATGGATTACACCTCAACATAAAACATAAACAAAAATCCTCACAACTGGACCAATAAGCAATATCATGATAAATGGAGAAAATATTGAAGTTGTCAAGGAATTCATTTTACTTGGATTGTGAATCCAAGTAAAACGGATTTTGACTGCAAGCGGAAGTCAAGAAATCAAATGATGTATTGCACTGGGCAAACCTTTTTAAAGTAGTAAAAAGCAAAGATGTCACCTTGAGGACTAAGGTGTACCTGACCCAAGCCATGGTATTTTCAATTGCTTCATATGCATGTGAAAGCTGGACAATGAACAAGGAAGACTGAAGAATAATTAATGCATTTGAGTTACGGTGCTGGTGAAGAATATTAAATATACCATGGACTGTCAGAAGAATGGAAACTCTGGTGGCATAGTGGTTAAGAACTATGGCTACTAATCAAAAAGTAGGCAGTTTGAATCCACCAGGTGCTCCTTGGAAACTCCATGGGGCAGTTCTACTCTGTCCTATAGGGTCGCTATGAGTTGGAATCGACTTGATGGCAATGGGTTTGATTTTTTTGGGGTTTGCCAGAAGAACGAACAAATCTGTCTTGGAAGAAGTACAACCAGAATGCTCCTTAGGAGCAAGGATGGCAAGACTTCATCTCACTTACTTTGGACATGCTATCAGAAGGAACCAGTCCCTAGAGAAGCTGCCTTAGGCTGGGTTCTCTAGAGAAGCAAAACCAGTAAAGTGGATAAATACATATGTAGACAGAAATTTATATCCAGGAAGTGGTTCATGCAATTCTAGAGGCTGGGACGTCCCAAGTCCATGGGTCAGGATAGAGGCTTCTCCTGACGCACATAGCCACAGAAGCTGGCAAACCCAAGATGGGCAGGTCAAAGAGCAGGGCTCTTGTTCAGCAGGGCTGAAAAGATCGACAAATCCTAAAGATCGTCAGGCAAGTCTGCAGGTAAGCTGCTAGCTCAAGTCCCAAGAACTGGAGATCAGATGAACAGGAGCCAGCTGCAGGATCTAGGTTGAGCAAAAGCCCATAAGCCTTGCCAGAATATCTACTTATATTCAATGCAGGACAAATGCCCAAGGAAGCTTCCTTTCAACTGATTGGCCACTCACAGCAGATTCTATCATGGAGATGATCACATAATAACAAATTTCATCATGGAAGTGATCACACCATCACACAAATATCAAGTCACTGAAAATCATGACCTGGCCAAGTTGACATACAACCTGAACCATTACAGAAGGACATCATGCTTGATAAGTAGAGGGTCAGTGAAAAAAAGATTTTCAATGAGATGGACTGTCACAGCAGCTGCAACAGTGCATAGGAAAACTAACAGAAAAGATAACCAGCTACCTTTTTTTTTTTTAATTTTTTTGTGGTATAACATATATACAATAAGATGTAGGAGCCCTTGTGGTGCAGTGGTTAAGAGCGCAGCTGCTAACAAAAAGATCTGCAGTTCCAATCCAACAGCTGCTCCTTGGAAACCCTAGGGGACGGTTCTACTCTGTCCTAGAGGGTTGCTATGAGTTGGAATTGACTCAATGGCAATGGCTTTAGTCTTTACAGGAGCAAATCGCTGGGTCTTTTCTCCTACAGAGCCACTGATCACAAAAATTCCTGTGTACTTGAATTGTTGAGCAGGTAAGTGAGATAACATATGTAAAGTGTTTAACACAGGATCTCAATATTAGTTTTTAGTTATTAGTATTTCTAGAGTGACCTAGAGAATTGCCTAACTTTTTCACGCTTCTGTTTCCTTATACGTCAAATGGGAATAATAATGTTTTATTCATTCTACAAATATTTATTCACCTCTTCTTGTGTGATTCCCCTCCTTCCACCCAATTTTTTATGTTCTTCCTATTGAGACATGGGGGTATCCTCTTGAATGTGGGCTCTGTGGCTTTTTGACCAATAGCATGTGGCAGAAATGACACAGTACCGGTCTCCAGGTTCAGGCTTTAAGACACTGTCCTCTTTTGCTTCTGGTGTCTCCGGATACTCACTCTTGGAATTAAGCACCATGTTGTGAGAAGCCCAAGCAGCTAGTGGAGAGATCCACATGAAAAGGAACCAAGGCCCTGGCCCAAAGCCTAGATAAACAGTCCACTGATAGCCAGCAATCAACTTACCAGCCATGTGAGTGAGCCCCCTTGAAAGTGGATTCTAACTCCCAGCCAAGCCACCCCTGCTGATGCCACATAGAACAGAGATGAGCTCCAGTTATTATTTTTAAATTAATTATGTTGATATTATTGTCAATCTATTCTTTAGAATGGAGCTGTCCAATAGAAATATGGTGTGAGTCGCATAAGTAATTTTAAACTTTCTAGTAGCCACATTACAAAAAGTAAAAAGGAACTGGTGAAATTAATTTAATGCCCTTTCTAACTTAACCCAATATATCAAATATATCATAATTTCAACATGTAATGAAGATAAAAATTATTTGTGAGATACTTTACCTTCTTTTTTCAAACTAAACCCATTGCCATCAAATTGATTCTGACTCATAGCAACCCTATAGGACAGAGTAGAACTGTCCCACAGGTTTCCAAGGCTGTAACCTTTACGGAAGCAGACTGCCACATCTTTCTCCCACGGAGTGGCTGGTGGGTTCGAACTGCCAATCTTTCAATTAGCAGCTGAGCACTTAACCACTGTGCCACCAGGGTTCCTTTTTCACACTAAAACCAAACCAAATCAAACCCATTGCTGTCGAGTCAATTCCAACTCATAATGATCCTATAGGACAGACTAGAACTGCCCTATAGGGTTTCCAATCTACTTAGTAGATTCAAACTGCCGTAGCTCTTAACCACTGTGTCTCCAGGGCTCACTAAGTCCTTGAAATCCAGTGGGTATTTTACACTTACAATCACGTCTCGTCTGGACTAGCAATGTTTCAAATGCTCAGTAGCCACATATGACTAGTGTCTACCATACTGGACAGCGCAGCCTTACAAAGAAAGATTTGGAAGGCAACTGCTTCGTTCTTGCCCCTGTTGTATAGAGGAGGGAAGTGAGATACAGATGGAAGAAATGACTTCCCCAGGGCTATGCAGCAAGTATGAAGTACAGACTGAAGAGATCCTAGACTACATTTCTAGCCAGAGCAACCTGTCTTCTCATCACCTCTGAAATTTCTCAAGTGGCCAACATGTACTCCTTTATGAGCAGAGGGGACCAAGTGGGGCTCTGGTGACCTGGAGGGCCCATGCCCAATCCATAGAGAGCTGCCACTCTGAAGGTATACCTGGCACCGTGCCATGTTGTGTTCATCTCTTGCTGGGTCTACTCAAACGGCCTCTTACCCGCTCCCCCTGCTTCTCCCCTTTGCCTCCTATAGCCTCTCATCCAAATAGTAGCCAGGGTAATCTTTCAAAAACATAAACATACCACGCCACTCCTCTGATCCAAGGCCTTCAATGAAAGCCAAATTCATAAACACAGCCATAAATACAACTTCCTACAACTTTCCTGACTTGTTTTATAACTATTCTTCCACTCCAGCCACAGGGCCTCCTTGCTGTTTCTCCAATGTGCCAAGCATGCTCCTCCCTCGGCCCCTTTGCATTTGCTGTTTCCTTTGCCTGGAACCTTCCTCCCCCAGGGAGCCACATGTCTCTCTCTCTCTGTTCATTCAGATCTTTGCTCACATGTCCCCTTATCATAAAGGTTTTCACTGACCACCCACGTTCTTCCTTCCTCTACTATGCTTTGTTTCTCTTTACAGCGTGAATCGCCACATCATAATATGGATTTGTTAGCTCATTAAAAAAAATTGTTTATCTCTCCCATTAGATTGTAAGCCCCCTGTTTAATTGAACAGTTTCTCAAAGAGCACATAGGCGGTACTCAATAAGCATTTGTTGAAGGAATGAACAAATGAATGAGTGAATGAAGAAAAGCAGGCGACATTTAGTCACATCTTTTTTTCCTAGAGAAGCCAGAATCTTGATCTTTTAGGTGACATTCTACCAAATGTACATGTTGGCAACCATGCAATTAAAGGAAAAAATCCACTGTGCTGGCTGAAAAAAAAAAAAAAAAGCAAACCAGGGCCATCAGTTTGAGACCCCTGCCCTTCAGCCATCTGGGTCCAATGGGAACCTGGTCCTTCCATCTTCAGAGTGTAGCCCCTCCAGGAACTGAAAGGCTCTTTGGGACCCCCTGGCTCTTGCATCCCCAGCCCCATGAGGTACTCTTTGTTGTTGGAGACCAAAGTCATCCAGGGCACTTCTTTCAAAAGGCAGGATGTGGGCTGTGAGCTTCCAGCTCATCGGTTCAAAGGAAATCTACTTGAGCAGCAATGTCTGCTGGGATGTTTTCCCAAGCCCCTGGGAGGTGATAGGGCCTCTTAGAAGACTAATAATAGACAGACACATCCAGTTTCCCAAACATGTCAACCTTAAAAGTGAATGCTATTTTTTCCTCCTTACCTTTGAATTACTATGTCAGGGAGGGACATTCTGTTATTACAGCTAGTACTCTCCATACTCCGCCTAATAATGACTTACCACTACTCAGTAGCTTCCAAGGAAGTTGTCAGAGTGGGATCTGAGCTCCATTTAGGCAGAAGTTCAGTGTAGCTTACTCCACTCCACTCTGCCCTCCCTCACCCGACACTGACTCAGGTTTCCCTCACGTTTATGGCCAGTATGCTTTCTAGTTAGGACATCTTAACCCCCATTCAACAGCTGTGTGACCTTGGGTGTACATCTTAATCACTCTGAGCCTCAGGGTCCTTAATAAACCCATCGCCATTGAGTGAATTCAGACCTATAGTGACCCTATAGGATAGAGTGGAACTGTTCCATAAGGTTTCCAATGCTGAAATCTTTATGGAAGCAGACTGCCATGTCTGTCTCCTGGGGAATGGTTGGTGAGTTTGAATGCCTACTTTCGGTTAGCGGCTGAGCTCTTTAACCATTGCACCACCAGGGCTCCTTTCAGGGCGCTTACCCACAATGAAAATTACCTGAACTACATAGAGCTGTTGGCAGGACTAAATAAGACAGTGTAAGTACTTGACACCCATCAAGCACTTGATGTTTATTGTTATTGAACATCTACTGGGCACGGACCAAGTGAAGGGGTGCTGTCCTTTCAGTTTTCATTCATTCACTCACTCACTCAGTTAACCAACATTTATTTAGTTCTTTGAAAGGTGTCAGGCACTGCGCTTTCTTGCTTTCTGAGCCTAGGGTCTAGTGAAGGAATTCATAGTCTAATGCAGCGCTGTGTTTCTAGGGTGTGGAGCATCGGTGTGTGTGTGTTTAGATGCAGTGCATAAACAGGGCACTAAATAACATTGAATTATAAATCTACAAAATTATTACCCTTCTGGTACCTTTCCTGGTGACGTAGTGGTTAAGAGCTACGGCTGCTAACCAAAGGGATGGCAGTTCAAGTACTCCAGGCACTTTTTGGAAACCGTATGGGGCAGTTCTACTGTGTCCTGTAGGGTCCCTATGAGTTGGAATTGACTCTACAGCAAGAGGTTTGGTACGTTTCCATCTTTCTGATTTCATCAAGGAGAAAGTCCCAGCCAGGTGTTAACGTGTCTTTAACAAAAGGAAGACCCTCAATGAGATGGATTGACTCAGTGGCTCCAACAATGGGCTCCAACATAAAAACCATTGTGAGAATGCCACTGGACCAGGCCGCATTTCTTCCTGTTGTACATAGGGTTGCTATGAGTTGGAACTGACTCAATGGCATCCAATGACAACGTTTGTTAATCTTCCCTCTTAACAAATAAAAGAAGGCCTCTGACTCAGATCCTTTGGGCAGTGCCTGGAGAGATTTTAGTAACATGGATACTTCTTGCTATTCAAACTCAGAAACCAAACAGACTTTTCTTTCTTTCTTTCTTTCCAGATGGTGCACAAATATAGCCCGAATTTGTGAAGCTAGGTCAGGTATGAATGAAATTTGGGGAAATGCTGATCTATGACATTTCTTTTTACCCCTTTTATTTACCCTATTTAACAGTCTAAGAAACAGTCCCTTTTTTGGAAGGGACGGACAGAAGGTAGATGTTGTCCTCTACGTGGTGGGTCAAGCAAAGCCAAGAATCCTGTTTGTGGTGAATATGTTGTTGTCGGGTGCCCTCCAGTCGATTTTCGATTCACATCTACCCCATGGAACAGAGTACAATTGCCCCCATAAGATTTTCTAAGGTGTAATCTTTATGGGGGCAAATCACCAAGTCTTTCTTCCGCGGAGCTGCTGAGCGGTTCCCACCGCCAGCCTTTTGGTTGGCAGCTGAGCGCTTAACCGTTGCGCCACCAGGGCTCCAGGTGGTGGATATATACATATACATAACATGCATACATATACATATATACATATACGTACGATGTCGCTCCTCCTACTTCTGCAGAACGTGTGTGTGTATGTGTGTAGGTGTGTTCAAGTGTGGGGAGCCAGCCACAGGCCTTTCCGAATGAGTGACAGGAGAGGCGTGCAGAATGACCAATGATATGAATGGGGGTGGATGGGTACCAGTCTCTGCAGAGGCCAGTGTGGAACCCGCGGTGTCCACCCTTTCCACCCACCGGTCCCCCAGCCCCCGTCGGGTGCTTCCGCTCTCGGTACCGCCTGGGGGCCCTCTAGGTGCTCATCTCCTCAACGCAGCCGCGGGCCGAGGCCGGGGTGAGGGGTCGGGGCTCAGGGCTGACGAGGGCGGGCTGCAGTAACCGCGCCGCAGCGCTGCGGCTGAGGACACTTCGCTCGGAGGTCGGCCGCTGCCGGGGTGCCAATATGTAAAGCAGCTGGCGGCGCGGGGCGGGGCCTGGGCCCGATGCAAATGAGGGAGGCGGGGTCAGCCCGGGCTCCGCCTCCCTCCTCCGCAGCTGGGGCCAGCGGTGCCAAGCGCAGCTGGACGAGCGGCGGCAGCTGGGCGAGTGACAGCCCCAGCTCCGCGCGCCGCGGCCGCCAGAGCCGGCGCAGGGGAAGAGCCCGCGGCCCCGGCGGCAGCAGCGGCCGCCTCCTCCGGCCTCGCGGGCCCGCAGCCCGCCGCCCCGGGGCTGGCCCCTCTCGGGCTCCCGCTCCCCGCGCGCAAGATGGCTGACCCGGCTGCGGGGCCATCGCCAAGCGAGGGCGAGGAGGGCACGGTGCGCTTCGCCCGCAAAGGCGCCCTCCGGCAGAAGAACGTGCACGAGGTGAAGAACCACAAATTCACCGCCCGCTTCTTCAAGCAGCCCACCTTCTGCAGCCACTGCACCGACTTCATCTGGTGAGAGCGCGCCCGGCGCAGGGTGCCTGCCCGGCCCCCGAGGGCAGCGCCGCGCGCGGGGATCCTCTCGCGCCCCCAGGGGCCCCGTGTCCCCAAGCTCCCCGCGCCGGACGCTTCTGCTCCGGACTCCCGGCGGACTGTTCTGTGGCGTCCCTCTCCCCGGCCCCAGACGGCCGGCCGCGCGGAGCCTCCTGCCCTCGCTTCTTCCCCGGTCCCTCCCGAGAGCAGCCGGCCAGCGCCGCGGGCGCCTTCCCCTCCACCTGGCTCCGAGCGCGGGGCGCCTGTCCGTCCGGGGGAGAGCAGCGCTTCGGGTGCCCTCTTGCCCTGGGTTACCCCTTACCCCCACCCCGTTTCCGGGGGCAGTGCCCCGGGTGTCTTCTCTCCAGCGCCTTGTGGGCATGGGGCATCCTTTTCTGCTCTCAGTGTCTCGGGGGGCAGCATGCCGCGCTCCATGTTCTCTTTTATCGCGCCTCCCTACGGGCCTGGAGTGGCCCTTTCCACTCCCCAGTCCTCCCCTGTCATCGCGAACCCTCTTCGCTCCCGTCCATCCAGGCATGGGGCTCCTTTCTCCCTTCCCAGTCCCCCCAGGTCTCCTTCGCCTCTCATCCTTCTGTGGGTGCGTCTTTACAGCTTCTCTTTCCCCGAGGGTACTCGGGGCATCTGTGGGTAGATCTCCCTTTTGCTCTCCACTCCCACCGGATGGAAATGCAATCCTCCCCCACAACACACACACACCCGGTGGTCGCTGTCACCTCTCCTCTGCCAGGGTGAGGGGAGGTTGAGGTTACCGCCGAGTTCCCACCTACCCCCCAAAGGCGGAAGCCTCTCGGCACTCGCCTGCGGCTAGGAGGTTGCACCTGGGGTAAAGGGGTAGGGTGGAGGGGGGACTGTGGGGGAACTAGCAGGCGGCTGTGGGCTCCCTGACGTTATCTCTTTCTGCCTTTGCAGGGGCTTCGGAAAGCAAGGGTTCCAGTGCCAAGGTAGGCACCAGGGTCCTGGGGCTATGGGGTTCTGGGGATGCCCTTGTGGGAAGAAATGGTGAAAGGGTCTGTAGAAGTGAGCGAGTTAGATCTAAGGAACCACTTCCGTCAGAGTGACCTCCAGGCTAGGAATTCATCGCAAAAAAGGGTCCTTTTAAGGTGTGTGTGTGTGTGTGTGTGTGTGTGTGTGTGTGTGTGTGTGAGGGGCAGTGATGCTCTGTCCCAGAAAGGCTGATGGAACTGGGAGGCCCTAAATGGCAAGGAAGTGCTATCCACTCTTCCTCCCTTCCAAGCATCTGAAGAGTCAGAGTGGGTCTCCTGAATCTTCCATGGTGTTGCCAGTCCTGCCTCTTGCAGGAAGTGTCTCCAGGGGCCATTTCTGGGAGGATTCCTTCTCTCTAACTCATGCCCCCTCAGGTACTCACTTGCCCTTCCTTGTCTCCTAGAGTGAGGTTCTGCCTCTTCCCCCACCTCCCAGAGAGCTCTGCATCTGGCTGCCTTCTCTGCAGATGGTGCCTCCCCTAGAAAGGCAACTGTGGTTGTCCCCTGGGCCTCCTCCCTCTGAAAGAGGTGGCTCCAGATGGGTACCTCTCAGATCCTCGTTCAAATCATCCTTTCTATCTTCTGGGTAGATACAGCTAGGACTTCAAGTGACTGGTTTCCTCCATCCTTGCATCTGGGTTGGGATCCTTGACTCTAACCTGAGATGTTCCACTCCATGGTGGTGACTTTTAATCATGTGTGAGGGGACCTTGGCTGTGTCGGGTTACTGTCATAAAACATAGATTGCAAATTGGCTGCCCAGGGTCAAATCACCTGTAGGCTTGTTTAGCCCTTGTTGTTGTTGGTAGGTGCCATTCAGAAGACTCAGACTCACGGTGACCCCATTTGTGCAGAGTTGAACTGCTCCCTACGGTTTTCAGGGCTGTGGCCTTTTGAAAGCAGATTATTAGACTTATCTTCCAAGGTGCCTCTGGTTTTGAACTGCCACCCTTTGGGCTAGAAGTCCATCCTTAACTGTTTGTACAACCCAGGTTCAGCCCTTAGGGAGTTCTTAAACATTTTTTGATTTTGGCCAACATTTTAGAACTGGGAGATTTCACCTACAAATCAGAATTTCCAGTTTTGCTGAGAAATGGTCCCACTTTTTCTTGTTAGAGCAATCCTTTTTGGAGCTGGAGAGCAAATTATTTTCAAAGACAGGGCACACACATTCAGTATTTTGTCACAATCAATCCCGAGCAGACTTGCTTCACTCATTTCTGGCCCCTGTAGGTATTTAGTTTGCAACCTCTCCTCTGGAAAGTTTTTTCTCCCCTAATCTTTTTTTTTTTTTAATCTTAGGCCAGTTTGGTGAGAAATGTCTTATTTCTGGGGTGTGCCTTAGGGTTAAACTGACCATTATGGTGAGCTGGATGAAAGCCAGAAGAAGAAAGCCTTTGAACATAAAGAGTCTAAGATGTGAGTTATCACTGAATGACAGCCTTGTGGTTGCACTTCCACCCTTCGGGAAACGTAAAGTGTTCCCCGGTGAGTGCAGGCACCAATGTCAGTTGTGCAGAATGCTTGGTGGCATGGTACTGCCATCCTCTGAGACTCACAAGTTCTTTCACCTGAGATCTAGGCTCAGCAAGGAGCTGGATAGACCTGCCCGGCTCCGGAAGGAGCCAGGCAGACCCACCTAGCCTCTCCTTGGAAGATTTGGAGCCTGGTCTCATGGACCACCCCAAATAACTCCCCAGATTCCTTTATTTAAGTGGCAACAATTTAGTCCCTGCTTCGATAGCACTATTAAAAATTTTTTTTTTTTTTTTACGGATTGTTTTCTAGAACTTTGACACCCTTCAGGCAAAATACTGATGGTGTCTTGGTGCTGGAATGTGTAATATCTTCTTTGAGGTTGCCTTTCACTTCCATAGGCACCCTGGTGGCTTAGTGGTTAAGAGCTCCATTGCTAACTGAAAGGTCTGCAGTTCAAATCCACCAGCCACTCGCTGGAAACCCTATGGAGCAGTTCTACTCTGTCCTATAGGGTCGCTATGAGTTGGAATCGACTCAGTGGCAACGGGTTTTCAATTCCATGAATCCATTTCTGTCTTTGGATCTTGCTGAAGTCAGGGGTGATTTTTGAAAACACTTACTGGTGCTCTCCTCTCCCACCTGCTCTGCTGTCAGTGGTGGCTGGGAAAGGCACGTTGGAATGTGCAGCTGATGACATATCTGATGCAGATAGGAAATTCCTTCATTCGAAGCTTGGAAAATGATAGGAATATTCTGGTGTGGGAGAAAAGCAGAATTTAGGCTTCTAATGAAATACGACCACTTTAGAGGTAGGAGAGGCCCCTCCTGCCCCCCTTTTTAATAAAATCCTTTCTTTTCCACCTCCCTCTTGAGAGGCAGTGTAAAGTAGTGGTCATGTGCACAGATTATCAGGCAACTCACTGTGGGTTTGCATCCTGGCTTTGAGACTTCTTAGTCATGTTACTTAGCCCCTGTGCCTCTAGTTTCTCATCTATAACATGGGACCAATAACAGGTACTTTACCCTAGAGGGTTACTGAGAGGTTCAAAGTTGGTACCACATAGAAGATGAGTGGACCAGAGCTTTGCATAGAATAAACACTCAGAAAATATCAGCTCTTCTGATTGCCCCCAAACTCCCCGGATGACAGGGCAGCTGGTGTGAGAGAAGACTGGCTCTGCAGGGTTACTTTGCTATGGACCTGACTGCCAGGTGAGAGTCAAAATCCAGCTGTGAACATCTGGTCACCCTATGTCACTACTTCACAGTGTATTCTGTTTGAACTGGAGAGGTCCACCTGGGGAGGAGTAAGAAGAGTGGTGGGATAGATTGGCAGCCCCTGAAATTGAGATGCTTGGGATGGTGACATCCTGGAACGGAGCGAAGGCTCAGAGTTACCTAGGACTAATTCTAGAACCATGGAGGAGTTCCTTATTAGCTGAGTATTTTTGGTACCACAAATTTTATTATAAAGTGTATCTATTTAAAATGGGATCAACATTTTATAGAAAATACGTAAGGTTTTATTCTCTGGCGTAAATTAGCCATCCAGAGCCCAGGGCTCTAGGTTCCTTTCAGCTTTCTGCTCTACCATCCCTAGCGAAGGACATTTATCTCATGGTCCAAGAAAGATCCTGGAATCCCCAGTCATCACATTCTTATTTCAGCCAGGAGGAAGGAGGGAAGGGGCAAAGAAAGGCAACGAACGTTCTCAGTGTCACTTATGGAAGTTGCCACAAGATACTTTTGTCTGTATCCTGTTGGCTGGAACTTAAACCACATACCCACACCTTGCTGCAAGACAGGCTAGGGGCTCCATTTCAAAAGTCAAAAGGGAGAGAGAATACTCTGTCATTCTTGGGTAGGAGGTGTGGAGCATGATCATAAGGCAAAGAAGCCATTGAGAGCTGCCTCCACGCTCCATTCTACCATCTTGGAAATTGGGATGGTGGTATGGGATTGGGAGAGGAAGGATGAAAAGTCCATAAACCATGGGAAATTATGGGTTTCCCGGTGGGGTGGTGGTTAAGAGCTCGGCTGCTAACCAAAAGGTCAAGCAGTGGGGATCCACCAGCCATTCCTTGTAAACCCTATGGTGCAGTTCTACTCTGTCCTGTAGGGTTGCTGTGTGTCAATGGGTTTTGGTTATATGCTCAGGGGAGCTTGAGACTGGATGGTTTTCACCTTTGTACTGTTAGAAGATGAAATTGCCACATTATTTCTCCCTTTTTGTTTCTATGCTCTCCCTTTTTTTCTTTTTATAAAACCACTCTGTGAGGTAGTTTAAGAATACCTCTGTTGATGGAGGAAACTCTGGTGGCATAGTGGTCAAATGCTATGGCTGCTAACCAAAAGGTTGACAGTTCAAATTCACCAGGGGCTCCTTGGAAATTCTATGGGACAGTTTTACTCTGTCCTATAGGGTCACTATGAGTTGGAATCGACTCGATGCCAATGGGTTTGTTTTTTGTATTTTGCTTTTATTTCTGTTGATGGAAGACTGGAGCTGAGAATCTCTATTATGAAACTACCTAAATTCTGGGTTAGAAGTGCCTCAGATAAGCCAGGCTGACTTCTCTCTGTGACATTCTTTAGAGGCACCTAAAGCTGCCTTTGTGCCTTAATTTGTAAGTAAGACAAGCCTTTAGATGGAATTAGATTCTTACCTTATGAAGTCTTTGCAACTTGGCAGAGAGAAAAAAAAATTTTTTTTTTTTAAAGGAAGTCACTTCAGTGGAAATACGGAGGCAGTAAAATACAGAGGGTCAAAATTCATAGCATGGGTTTGGATTCAGGCAACTGGGCTTGAATCTCTGATCTGCCACTCATTCGCTGTGTGACCTCGGGCAAGTCCTTCGCCTTTAGTAGCTTCAGTTTTCTCACCTGTAAAATGGGAACGGTAGCACCTACCTCATAGGGTTATAATGAGGAGTCCATGAGGAATGAATGCATGAGAAATATCCACCGTAATTAGCAATGACTCTAAGTGAAATGCTCGTTATTGCTGTAGGAAACTGCGTCAGAGGGGGACGGAGTTAATTCTGGAACTCATTAAATGACTTTGCCTCTTTCCATATACTTAGGTGGGTTTTCCTTTCAGGTATGTTTCTTCATAAAGCTTTGGATAATACCAGTGAGTGCACAGCTGAGCGCCCGTGCCCAGAGAGCCAGGCACCATCTGTTCCTTCAGCGTTATTTTTCCTCCCCCTTTCCTCGTGAGAAAGATCTAAACTTGCTGTGGACTGTCTAGAAAAATTCCAGTGCACTAATTTTCTGGCTATGAAAAGCTGGAACTGATGATTATAGTGAGTAAATCAGCACTTTCCTTTCTCGTGTAGATTAGAAAACAAATTTTGAAACTTTTTATCAAAATTATCCTAAACAATGCCAAAGCATTGCAAGAATCCAACCATTACTGTTCTCATCAATTTAAACATATAGGTTAGACTAGGCACCATTTTTTTTTTTTAACCACAATAAAACATGAATCAAAGGTTCATTTTATTCCTGGCATAGTTTTCCCTACAAACTTATTATATGACATCCTGTACTTCAGGTTGAACTTTCTCGGTAAAATTATAAAGAGGTCTATTTTGTTTGCAATCACCAAGCCAGGCTACAAGTTTTAGAACTTGCTTCCATTTTTCCATATCCCTCCCTTTCTAGGGAAACCCTGGTGGCGTAGTGGTTAAGCGCTATGGCTGCTAACCCAAGGGTTGGCAGTTCGAATCCACCAGGTGCTCCTTGGAAACTCTATGGGGCAGTTCTACTCTGTCCTATAGGGTCGCTATGAGTCAGAATCGACTTGACAGCACTGGTTTTTTTGGGTTCCCTTTCTAGAAGCAGATCTCAGAGAACTGTGAGCCAAACCCTGCTCACCTTCTGGCTTATTCTGAATGCATCCTGGGGGTTTCTATGTGGATAAAAGGCAAAGGCTTTTTGACTTCTTGTTTGTTGGTTTAGCTTTTTTTTTCTCTCTACCTGACATGGGATTTCAGGTCCAATGTCCCAAATGAAATAAGAATCTTTGGGTGGGTTAATGTTGGGTTTTAAGTAGGAAGGCCGCTTTGTTGGAGAGGCAATAACAAATTCATTCTAAGTTGTAGAGCACTCAGTGAAGGTTAACGCTTTGTCACGGCGTAACATAATACCATTCTAAGTAAATATGGAAAATGTGACCTTTGAAAACCTAGTTGATATGATATACAGGTTCTTAGAAACTAATTCAGAAAACATATGTTATTTCCGGGTATTAGGGATCCTCCAGGTGCTGCCTAGAACCAGGTACAGGATGTTTATAGTGCATGTGGGTCAAAAGGACTAGGATAGAAGAGAAGGTGATTGGTTAAAAGTAAAACCGAAGGTTTGAAAATAATTTATATACATTGTTGCCTTGGGATTTCTCTCTCTCTCTAAATAGACCCATATGTCACATTTTGAGAACAGCATCTCCTTTTGATGCATTTTAGTTACAGGTGGTTAGTTAAATTACTAAGTACAATTTAAAGTACACGGTCTGGTCTTTTGACTCTGCTGTTCACTTAATTCTTGCATAGGTAGGGGATCAACTGAAACGTTCATTATCTGGTTGATACCTTTAGAGGCTTGGTCTCTTATCATTTTTGGCATTTGGTCTAATATCATGGTTCTTTGACTTCACACATCAAATCTCCCCATTGAAATTGTATGATATTCTATAGATAGAATATTGGCCTTTTTATAGAGTAAATAATATCCACAGTGTTTACATATGGCATTTGGAGGTGTGATGGCTGCTTGATAATCTGGTAGGAGAGTCACCTATTCACCACATCTATCTGTCCATCCATCCATCCATCCATCCATCCATCCTCCCTCCCTCCACCTTTCCATCCATCCATCCATCCATCCATCCATCCATCCATCCATCCATCCATCCATCCATCCATCCATCCATCCACCCACCCCTCCACCCACCCCTCCACCCGTCCACCCGTCCACCCGTCCACCCGTCCATCCATCCATCTTTCATCAGTCCATCCAAAAAGTGTTCACTGAATAAATTCTACATGTCAGTAACTATTTTAGATGCTGGGAATACAATGGTGAGCGAGATTGCGAAGATCTATACTGTCATGGAGTTTACAGTGTAGTGGGAGAGAAAGGAATTCTACAAATCATTGCACAAATATTTAATTTCACTCTGCTAAGTACCCTGAAGGAAATGTACAGGGTGCTATGGAAATGTACATAATGGGAAGCTGTTTAAGGTTGGAGGCGAGGTCAGGGAATTCTTTGGTCTGAGAATTACATTAAAAAAGTCCCATTCTCTGAGATATTGGCGAAAGCCTGAGTTGTCAAAGGGCCAGAACTCAAATCTGTATCGTGAAACTGTTCATATCCTGGATAAAGATACACAAGAGGTCTTATCTCTGTGACATTCTGTAGAGAATCCCTGGATCTTTATTTGTGCCAGGACTGCAAGTAAGACAAGTATTTGGTGGAATTAGACTGTTACCTCAAGATGGCTTCTCTCAGTTAGACAAAGAACTTCGTCTCTTAGCTAATAACTTAGCAGAGCTTCCAAATGGTTCATTCCGGTTCAAACCCCTGCTGAGATTTTGCATTTCTAACAAGTTCCCAGGCGTCTTAGTTCTATCTAGATAGTGCTGCTATAACAGAAATACCACAAATGGGTGACTTTAACAAACAGAAATTCATTTTCTCATGGTTTAGGAGGCTAGAAGTCCTAATTCAGGGTGCCAGCTCTGGGGGAAGGCTTTCTCTCTCTATTGGTGTCAGAGGAAGGTCCTTGTCTCTTTGAGCTTCTGCTCCTGGGTGATATTCTTGTGGACTGGCATCTCTCTTTCCCTTGCTCCCTGGCTTGCTTGTTTGATCTCTTTTATACCTCAAAAGAGATTGACTCAAGATACACCCCAATCCTGCCTCATTAATATAACAAACAACCCATTCACAAATGGGATTATAACCACAGATGGAGGTTAGAATTTACAACACATAGTTTTGGGGGACACAATTCAATCCATAATACCAGGTGATGTTAACTAATGCTGCTGGTTAGGGACCAATTTTGAAAACCACTAATAGAGCAGTGGTTCTCAAAATTTATTATACTTACCTGGGGATCTTGTTAAACTGTAGATTCTGATTCAGATATCTGGGGTGGAAATTCAAATTCTCAGCAGGGGTTTGAACTGGAATGAACCGGTTCAAAGCCCTGTAACTCCGATAATGAGCTGACTTCCTTTTTGGTTCAGAAGTTGCAGTTTGAGGTGGCTCTTCTAAAGCAGAAAGAATCAGATAATTTCAGAGGTAGACGAACAAATTTGAGGCAACAGATGGAGAATAAACAAAAAGAGAAACCAAAATATTTCAGTGAGAGGCATTTGTGGGCTGAAAGCCAGTTTTCAGGGGCACATGGTTATTCCCATTGCCACACAGGTGCCTCTGTTATCAGGGGCCTATGCCTGGTATCTTACATCTGTTCATTTCTTTGGTTAAGGCAGTGTTTTCTTACCTTTGGGAGATAATTTGAAGTACTTTCACAGTAAGCAACATTGCATGACATATAGAAAAAGCTGCTTTGTCAATTCTCTTCCCATCTTTCTCATTTCTTTCCACGTTCTGATTTTATCAAGGGGAAAGCCTCAGTTTGGTGCTAATGTGTCTTTAACACCTCTCTTAACACAAGTCTGGGCACTTAGTAAACATTCATTACGTAGTTTTTATTTTTTATTATAAAGGAACTATGAGAACATAAAGATATGTTAATGTTTTACCTGTAAGCCAACTTTTTCTTTCTTTTGTACCTAATTGAGCCTAGTTCTGGTCTACCCCTGGACTTGATTTTGTATTGGCTGTTCCTCCTTGTGAATAGAAGCAGAGTTCAGTGTCTTTCCTAGAAATCTTCGGTGTTGGGACGAAGCTTGTTGTTGCAGAGAGCTGAAAGGCAGAGCATCAGCAGGCTGTGAAAGGGAAGGTAGCTTTGTTACAGAAGTGTTAATCTTTTAATCACTTCCATTATTGTTGTCGTTGAGTTTTAATCACCCTTTGCCCTGCCTGTGTGTGTCTCCTGGGTATCTCTTTTCTCAGCCCACATGCAGAAAGTTGCCCTGCTGACTCAGAAGGGGAACTCAAGCCTAGATCTGGAGGGTTCAGATCCCCTCCTCTTGAGCCTTCATATTTGCAAAGTAGACAGAAATTAACTGGTTCAAGATATGCAGCATCAACTAGGGTACTGGAAATGGAACAACCAGAACACAATTAAAAAGAATGTTGATACAATGGGAAACACGTAACCAATGTCACTGAACAGTTTGTATAGAAATTTTGAAATGAGAAACCTAATTTACTGTGTAAACTTTCATCAAAAATGCAATAAAATATTATATTAAGAAAAATATATATGCAGCATCATTATCTCAACAATGACCATGTTACTGAAGGGATTCCAGTGCTCTTTTTCCTTTTGCTTTGGCACTGCCCAGAGACCAGACTGAGTTTTTAGAGAGGTAGTATAAAATTGAGACTAAAAGCACAGGCTCAAAAATTAAACAGATCTGTTTTTAAATTCTGACTCTGTCTCTCCATGGCAGTGAGCTTACACTGGTAAAACATGGTCCTGTCTCTATCTGTCCATTCATCCGTTCACCCAGCCGTTCATTCTTCCATCCACCCAACAATTTTCCCATTCATCCGTCATCCTTCCACCCATCCATTTATCCATCCCTTCAACAAATATTTATTGAGTGCCTACCATGTATCAGGTACTGTTCTAGGCACTGAAACTGGAGCAGTGAGCAAAATAAAATGCCTGCCCTCATGGTACCCATGTACATCCTGGTAGACAGAGAGCAACAGTAAATAAACAAAATTAAACAAATATATCATCTAATATTAGGTTGTGGTAGGGGCTTTGAAGATGAATAAGATACTGTCCTTGCCCTTGAAGATCCTCCTAGTCTTTTGAGTGGAGAATAACACATGGCCAATTAGTTCTGTTACATCATGAAAAGTGCTACATTGAGGGCTTAAAATGCTTTGCACAGCATCCCTACTCCTGGGAGGGGTGGAGAAGATGCCACAGAGGAGGTGACATTTTGGGAACAGTCTTCCAGGAGGAGTAGGAGTTCCCAGATTGACAAGGGGGTGGCGGTGGGGGAGGGCATTTCGGGCAGAGGACAGATAAGCTGAGACACGGAGGAGAGAGAACAGGGCTAACACAGGGACATAGAAAGGAGGGTGTATGAGGGAGGAGCCGCATGTCATATTGGAGGCTTCGGACTTTGTGAAGGCAGTGTAGCAACTAGGAAGTTGTGGTCCTTGCTTTAAAGCGGGATGTGTGGGGGTGAGTGAAATGACCAGATTTTTAAAAAAGAGGAGCAGGAGATGAATTTTGAAACCACAATTGCCATGACTCAGATCCTGAAATTCCAGGCCCCTGTGGGATTGGAGGGTCAGGTAGGAGAAGCTGTGAAATGACCATTTAGTAGCAATGGAAAGCATTACCAAAGCCTCCAGGAGCTGCTGCTGGTTTTCACATCTGAGGGAGACGTTTGGATTTTTCTGTCAGTCATATTGTTGATTATTCTATTTTGGGGGGGGGTGGTTACTAGGTTATTTTTGTGGTTCTAACAATAGGGATATCTCTCTTCGCTGCATCTTTAGGCGCAGGGGGCCGTAGAAATTAATTTTCCTCTGAAAGGAATCCTCCCACTCCCTTTCTCCCTCTCTACTGCTGTCACTTATCCCCTCGCACGTGTTTATGGAGCACATGCTGCGCATTGGTGACGAATTTGTGCGTTGGAGACAGAAAGGCGTTGGTTCAAATCTTCGCTTCTTGCTCTGTGACCTTGAGCAAGTTCCTTAACCTCTTTGGGGTTTTGTTTCTTCATAGGTAAAAGGAAAGAATGATAGTACCTAGTTTATCAGGCTTATGCCAAGTGTTTCCTTAGCACCTTGCCTGGCAGATAGTAACCACTTGATGAATGGGGGCTATATTGATTATTCCCAGGGCTGGGCACAGCAGTAAGGTCCTTGTCCTTACGGAGTTTATAATCTTGTCCGGGAGGCAAAATGAATGCTTCTGAATTAAGAAGACAAAGCAAGAATGGATGTGTTTACATGTTGTGGTCAATAGCACTAGGTACAATTTGCAAGGGATCTTTGAGAGAAATGCTTAGCTAGGGCAAAACAAAACAAAAAAGCCAAACCCATTGCTTGTGAGTCAATTCTGATGCATAGCGACCCTATAGGACAGAGTAGAACTGCTCCGTAGGGTTTCCAAGGCTATAATAAGAAGCAGATGGCCACATCTTTCTCTCGTGGAGCAGCTGGTGGGATTGAACCACTCACCTTTAGATTAGCAGCCAAGCGCTTAACCGCTGTGCGAGCAGGGCTCCTTTACCTGGAGCTGGAGGGTGGTTTTAACATGGGGAAGGGCAGAGCTTTCTCCATGACCCTTTCATGGCGTGCAAATGCTTTAATTTGTGGAAAACCGCAGAAAATTGACTTGAAATCTGTGATTGCCCCATCTGCTGACCTTATTTTGAAAATGTATTGATGATATTTCAACTTTTAATAGAAGTCTGCCCAATCCACCCTTCTAAATTTAGGTTCTCTTCACTCTTTTGGTGAAATGTTTATGTGCTTTTTTGAGTTGAAGAAGAAGCTGGTAGATAGTGTGGGCCAAGGCGGAGGGTGAAGTCTATAGGAGCATTTTTTTCTTGTGATTTTTTTTTTTCTTGTTGGATTTTTTTTTTTAAATTGTACTTTAGGTGAAAGTTAACAGCTCAAGTTAATCTCTCATACAAACTTTTATGCACAAATTGTCATGTGACACTAGTTGTCTACAATGTGACAGCACACTCTCCTTTTCCACCCTGGGTTTCATGTGTTCATCCAACCAGCTCCTCTCCCTTCCTGCCTTTTCATCCTGCCTCCAGTCAGGAGCTGGTCATTTCGTCTCGTGTATCTGCTTGAACTAAGAAGCACACTCTTCATGAGTATTATTTTGTTTTATAGTCCAGTCTAATCTTAGTCTGAAGAGTGGGCTTTGGGAATGGTTTTGGTTTTCAGTTAACAGAGCGTCCAGGGGCCATGGCTTCAGGGGTTCCTCCAGTCTCAGTCCGACCATTAAGTCTGGTCTTTTTACTAGAATTTGGGTTCTGCTCCACACTTTTCTCCTGCTCCATCAGGGACTCTCTGTTGTGTTCCCTGTCAGGGCAGTCACTGGTGGTAGCCGGGCACCATCTGGTTTTTCTGGTCTCAGGCTGATGGAGTCTCTGGTTTATGTGGCCCTTTTGTCTCTTGGGCTAATATTTTCCTTGTGTCTTTGGTGCTATTCATTCTCCTTTGCTCCAAGTGGGTTGGGACCAATTGATGAATCTTAGATGGTCGCTAGCTAGGTTTTAAGACCCCAAACCCCACTCACGAAAGTGGGATGTAGAACATTTTCTTAATAAACTTTGTTATGCCAGTTGACCTAGATGTCCCTCAAAACCATGGTCCCCGGACCCCAGCCGCTGCTACTCTGTGCCTTGAAGTGCTTGGTTGTGTTCAGGAAACTTCTTAGCTTTTGGTTTAGTCCAGTTGTGCTGACTTCCCCTGTATTGTGTGTGGTCCTTTCCTTGAGGGTGGTGATTTTTTTGGACATCCCTATAGTGAACGTCTTCCTTCTGTCCCCAGTGGTAGGGATAATTCTTTAGAGTTTAGGCAATGCCGTAAAATGAGAAGTTTGATAGTTATCTGGATTTTTTTTTTTTTTTGTAGGGGGCAAAATTGACTGCTGGGGTATTGATAATTCTGAGTCAAAGTGTGTATTTAGGGAATCAGGATTGGCATATAGAGTGGTGAGGGACCTCTTTATTTAAATTGAAAATCCATCTTTTGGTAGTTGATTTTCTAGTCTTTCTAAGATCAAGTCTACAATACTTACCATGGCTTAAAAATCCTTAGCCAATTTGGGCCTTCATGAGCCTCATCTGGAACCACGTTTCCACTCACTTTCACTGTCCAGTTGATGACCCAACTGTCTCTGCGTTCCTCAATCATGATATAGCCCTGCCTACCTCAGGGCCTTTGGACATGATCATCTTCAGCTTGAATTGCTCTTCCCTTTCCTCTTTCCCCATTCACCTCCTACTCATCCTTCAGAACTCAGCTCAAATCTCACTTCCTCAGAGAAGCCTTCCCTGACCTGCCTAATCGGGTTTACCCTTGTACAGTTTTTTTTTTTTTTTAACACTTTATACTTTTTGTACTTTCTAATTTTTATTTCTGTGAGTATTTAATGTCCGTCTTCCCCACCAGAATGTAAGTTTCATGAATGCAGGGATCACATCTGTCTCCTTTTCCACTGTTTCTGGAGTACCTAACTCCATCCTTGGCACATAGTCTATGCTCAATGAATAGATAATAAATGAATGATTAGTATAGGGGAGAAATGACTGACTAGAGGGTGTTACCTGACTTTGGTTTTGGTGCTAGTTTTGCTATAGCTTGACCTGTGATTTTTATAGAATATATCACTTCCTGGTTTATAAGCTCTGATCATTTTTGTTTGAACAAAAAAAGATTTTGTTATTAGAGTCCATTGGGAAGGGACTTTTAGAAGTGTGTGAATGCCTCAGCCTTAATTTGGGTAGAACCTTAGGCTCTGCACATGTTTCCCTGTGAAGATTAACAGGTTTTCCACTGAAGTCCCTGGCTTTGTTCATCAGGGAACCTGTGGACTGTTGTGAAAAGAATCTTCTTTAAAAGAATATGAAACCAGAAGCTACCAATAAGTCCATCAGCAGTAGAACAGACAACTCAATTGGAGTACATTAATATGGTGGAATATTGTCCAGCAATGAGAATGAACAAATGACAACTATTCACAACATGGATGAATCTCACGATATAACAATGAGTTTATCCTACATCCTGTATGACTCCATTCACTTAAAGGGATCTCAGAGACAGGCATACGTAATAATTGCTGATAAAGGTTAGGGTAGTGATTATGCTTGGGGGCACTGGAGAGGAACTGAGAGGGGCTTCTCAACCCTGAAGAGGGGGTCAATCCTTGCTCTTGCATCATGGGGTCCACTATGTGCTTCTAGATCTCTCTTAGAGGTTCATTTCAAACTATACCTCTGTTATGGATTGAATTGTGTCCCCCCAAAATGTGTCAACTTGTCTAGACCATGATTCCCAGTATTGTGTGATTGTCTACCATTTTGTCATCTGATGTGATTTTCCTAAGTGTTGTAAATCCTACCTCTATGATGTTAGTGAGGCAGGATTAGAGGCAGTATGTTAATGAGGTAGGACTCAATCTATAAGATTAGGTTGTACCTGGAGTCAATCTTTTTTGAGATATACAAGAGAGAAACAAGCAGAGAGATAGGGGACGTTATGCCACCAACAATGAGGGGAGCTTGTCTTTTGGACCCAGGGTCCCTGTGCTTAGAAGCTCCTAGGTTAGGGGAAGATTGATGACAAGGACCTTCCCCAAGAGCGGACAGAGAGAGAAAACCTTCCTCTGAAGCTGGTACCCTGAATTCAGGCTTCTAGCCTCCTAGAGTGTGAGAGAATAAATTTCTGTTTGTTAAAACCATCCACTTGTGGTATTTTTGTTATAGCAGCACTAGATGACTAAGACAATCTCCTTGACTGTTAGTAAGCCTGTGGAACTTCATCATTGGTATCTTCACAGAACTGATTTAGTTACTGTCTAGAGTGTGGTTTATTGTTCTGGGTGCTGGTTGTATGGATACGTTCAGACTGTGAAAGTTCATCAAGCTGTAGACTTATGTCCACTTTTCTGTTACGTCTATCACGCTTCCATTAAAAAAGAAAAGCACCTAGTTTTATGTCATCGAGGCCGAATCTGAGAAATGTTAGTTGGGATGTTTTGGGTTTTGTGCACAGAAGTTAAATCCGTATGGGAGACAGGCACCTTCTGGAGCCATCCATTGAGAGATGGTGCCGTTTGCTTTCTTGGGGGGACATCTGCTTCTCATTTCAATGTTGCCCATCGATTGCAAACTGTAGAACAAGGAAGCCAGGGCGTTCTGACAAATTTCCCTCCCAGTAGTTTACCAGGAAAACCTTGAGCTCATAAACTATTTTTAGAGCTTTAAATTTAAAAATTCTTTATGAGTTAAGGTATTAATAAGAATCCATTACAGCTGCTGTAACAGATAAACCTTTGAAATCTCTGTGGCTTGACAGAAAGACGTTTGTTTCTCACTCAAGTCACAGTCAAGTCAGGTGATCCAGGTCGGGCAGCCTTCCACACAGCCCTATGGGGCCCCAGGCTCCTCCATCTGTGGCTTGGCCCTCCTCCATGACCTCAGTGTTTCCTCCATTCGCCTGAGGGAACGTGAGAAAGCACACTCATTTCACAACCCCTTTAGCCTGGAAGGGACACATACCACTTCTCACATTGTCTTGGCCAGAACTCAGGCACAGGGTTTAGGGGTACACAGCAAACCCTGCTCCATTCCCCAAAGCTCTGGCTTCTTCTGCTTCCTTTGGGATGTGTTCCATTTTATGTCTCACTTGACTTCAGTAAAACCGAGCAGTGAAACTTTAGAGCTCTTTATCTTATCAAACCTACTAGAGTAAGTTTTGGGGGAGAGCAAGGTCTGTTCGTGTGACTAAGAGCGAAACAAAGAAGCACTCTTCTTGTTTTGAGCTATTAGAACAATCTGGTTCTTGTCAGAATTTCCAGTTTTCAAATCAGTCAGAATTCTTGCCTCTTCTGGCTGTGAGTGGACATTAGAGGCACTTCTGTCATAGCCAGGGGCCGAATCACCCTGCTAGTTGTCTTCCTTTGCTCTTTTGTCATCTCTCCTATGGAAGGATTCTCCAGTGGCTCTACTTCAGAGATTTGACTGGATGTCTAACATATCAATCATATATTGTCGTATAACAGAATCTTAAAACCCGTTACCATCGAGTCCAATCCAACTCATAGAGACTGTATCAGACAGAGTAGGACTCCCCAAAGGTTTTCTGAGGCTGTAAATCTTCATGGAAGCGGACTGCCACATCTTTGTCCCACGGGGCAGCTGGTAGGTTCGAACAGCTGACCTTTTTGGTTAGCAGTCAAGTGCTTAACTACTACGCCACCAATCAAAAAAACCCTTTGCTGTGGAGTCAATTCTGACTCATAGCGGCCCTATAGGACAGAGTAGAAATGCCCCCATAGGGTTTCTAAGGAGCCAGCTGGTGGATTCGAACTGCTGAATTTTTGGTTAGCTGCCAATCTCTTAACAACTGTGCCTCCGGGGTTCCTTAAATCTTAGTGACTTTAAATAGCAATCATTTTATTTATTTCTTGTTTTTGTGGGTCAGTACTTTGGGTTGGGCTCAGCTGGGTGTTCCTGCTGGTCTAGGTGGGGCTTGACTATTCTTGGCTGGGCTCGCTCACATGTCTGAGGCCCCTTTTTCCACGTGATCTCTTTCATTTTCCAGAGGCTAACTTGAGCTTGGTCACAGAATGCTGGATGGGTTCCCAGTGGGGGAGCAGAAAGTGCAAGGTCTCTTGAGGGCTAGGCTCTGAACGTGCACAGCATCACTCCTGCCACTCCCCTCCAGCAGAGTGGGTACCAAGGTGTGGGGGATGCGCTATGGGGTCTACCACATGCTTCCAGGTCTCTCTTAGAGGCTTATTTCAAACTATACCTCCTTGACTATTAGTAAGCCTGTGAGGCTTCACCATTGGTCCCTTCACTGAACTGATTTAGTTACTACCTAGAGTCATTTTTTTTTTTTTTTTATATTGCCAGAACTCGAACACCATTTACAGACAGCCCTAATCTGACTAGGCCTAGGGTCATGGGAGTGGCTTGCCCAAGGTCAAATAACTACCAGAGAGGGGACCTGGGATTCATATCCAACCAGGGGACTTTATACGTCACCTTACTTCATCGTGCATGAGAGAGCCTGGATTACAACCCTGGACTGTTATTGGTTGCCCTCGAATTGACTTTGACTCACATCAAGCTCATATACAACAGAACAAAACATTGCCAGTCTTGTGCAAATCTTTATGATCATTGATGTTTGAGTCCAGTTTTTTGGCTATTGTGTTAATCCATCGCATTAAGGGTTTCCCTCATTTTCGCTGGCCGTCTTCTTTACCAAACGTGATGTCTGATTGGTCTTTCCTCATAACGTGTCCAAAGTAAGCTAGCTGAAGTCACACCATTCTCACTTCCAAGGAGCACTCTGCTTGCATTTCTTCTAAGACTTATTTGTTCATTCTTTTGGCAGTCCCCCGTATAGTCAATATTCTTCATCAACATCATAATTCAAAGGCATCAATTCTCCTGTCTTCCTTCTTCATTGTCCAGCTTGGCATGCATACAAGGCAATTAAAAAGACCGTGGCTTGGGTCAGGTGCATTAGTCATCAAAGTGGCATCTTTGCCTTTTAACACTCTAAACAGGTCTTTTGTAGCAGATTTGCCCAATGCAATAAGTCATTTCATTCCTTGACTGCTGCTTCCATGGATGCTAATTGTCGATCCAAGTAGAATGAAATCCTTGACTACTTCAATTTTTCTTCATTTATCATGATCTTGTTTATGGGTCCAGTTATGAGGATTTTGGTTTCTTTGTGTGCAGGCATAATCCATACTGCAGACTGTAGTCTTTGACCTTCATTGTGACTTCAATGCCATGTTGCCCTTAACCCTTACACCATATCATTCCTCCACCCTGGGAAGAGTTTTCTTGAATTCTTCTAGATGTGTGTATTTTAAATTGTAAATCATCACTCATTAGAGGGTTATAATGTCTTTGTAGAAAATCATGACCAGCATTAAAAAATAAAATAGAAAATACTGGAGTGCATCACACTTAGGAAGGGTAACTGTTGCTTCATGAAACTTACAGGTATGTGCACTGGGTCAAAATGTAAAATGTGTTTCTTACTGTGGGTGATGATTCACAGAGCTTGAAAATCATTGTGAAAAGTAGAGTCAATAGGCACTGGAGTCTAATGAGATTGGCCCTGGACTGCTGAGGCTTCATTTATTTTTTAGAGATTAAATACGTTGTTTTGAGTTCTTTATAATTAGAAGTTTTATCTTTTCTCCATCACACTATCCCATGCCTATTTTGATCATCATCTTTGAGCTTTAAGATATCACAGATAAAAACTATTTTTTCAATTGAAGTTTTAAGTACAGTATGAGGTTTTTTTTTTAAATGTAATTGTTGGTTTTGATGCAACTGCCTGACCTGACCTGTCACTTGGGTGGAGTGTCAGAGTACTTTGTCAAGTGCTGGCAGAGAGCTGTCCGTCTCCTGCAGAGAGAAGGAGCTGGTTATCCTGAGGGTAATGTTAGCTGAGAAGAAACTGTTTCATGAGCAGAATCAGCACAGAGGGAGGGAGGAGGAGGTGTGTAGGGGCTGTACAGAGCTGCAGGAAGATGTGGGAAGAGTGTGCCAGCAGGGAGGTGGGTCGAATCCCCATGGGGGGACTCTGCTCAGGGCAGCCTCCAGCTGGGACTTCCAAAGCCTGGGATTCAGTGTATGTTTGTATTGTCTGGTGTCCCCAATAAATGGGGGCCCAAATAGCAGCTGGCCACCTTGTATTTCCCTTCTGCTCATCTCTGATTTGGGGCCCAAGGGCCATACGGGGAACAGGGCACTCCAGATAGGATAAAAAAATTCAAGTCCAGGAAAAATATGAAATCAGGGCAAGGCCTATCCTTGCTGTTTTTTTTTTTCCCCCTACAGTCCTTAAAAAAAAAAAAAGAAGAAACTGTTGCCATTGAGTCGATTCTGACTCACAGTGACCCTACAGGACAGAGTAGAACTGCCCTATAGGGTTTCTAAGGCTGTAATCTTTATGGAAAACCCTGGTGGCATGGTGGTTAAGAGCTACGACTGCTAACCGAAAGGTCAGCAGTTTGAATCCACCAGGTGCTCCTTGGAAACCCTATGGGGCAGTCCTACTCTGTTCTATAGGGTCACTATGAGTTGGAATCGACTCGACGGCAATGGGTTGGTTTGGGTTTGAATTCTCAAACAGTTATTATTCCCAATTTATGGCTGAGAAAACTGAGGCACAAAGAGTTAGGAATTTTTCTGAAGGTTATACAGAATTAGGATCCAAACATGGATTTGGGTTCAGGATTATACAAAAGGAAGGTTGCTGTTGTTGATACCTGTCATTGAGTTAGCCCCCAACCAGTGGCGACCCGGTGCACAATGGAAGAAAATGTTGCCCAGGCCTTTGCCACCTTTATGATC
Source organism: Loxodonta africana (assembly GCF_030014295.1). Taxonomy (NCBI): domain Eukaryota; kingdom Metazoa; phylum Chordata; class Mammalia; order Proboscidea; family Elephantidae; genus Loxodonta; species Loxodonta africana. The sequence goes on from NC_087353.1 coordinate 80,188,432, forward strand.
TTGGCATGTTTGAATCTACTGTTCTAGCTATTATGTCAGTCCATCTCATTGAGGATTTCCATCACCTTCGTTGACCCTCTATTTTACCAAACATGATGTCCTTTTCTGGCAATTGGTCTTTCCTGATGATATGTCCAAAGTCAGTGCGTTGAAGTTTCGCCATTCTCACTTCTAAGGAGGTAGAACTCTAGAATTAATGATGGTAATGATGACAGTGATGGTGATGGACGATGAAGACAAAGGCAGCAAATATTTGAGTGCTTACAATGAGCTGGGCATTTCACAAACTTTATCCCTTTGAATCTTCACCCTCTACTGAGATTTGCTATTATTACTGTCTCCATTTCCTAGATGAGGAAACAGGCTTAGAGAGGATAAAGGACTTGCTAGAGAACGGCAGGGCCTAGGTCGAATTTGGGTCTCTCTGAATCAGATTCTGAGTTCCTCACCACTAAGGTGAAGGCCTGGGGGCGGGGAAGAGAACACCATGGTTGGGAAGAGGAAAGTCCCTGCAAGAGTAAGCCGACAATAGCAGTCAGGAAGTCTCTGGAGTACATGATGGGTAATACAGCCAATCCTTAGGGCTGGAAAGTGTACTTACCACACAGATGGATGAAACTGGCAAAATTTGACAAGAAGCAGAAATTCCCTAGTAGGAGAACTGTTTCCATTATTATCTTTTTTCCCAGTGAAAGTTTGCTACGTTTATAAATCTAGCTCTAGCCCTGAACAGGGAATTCAGAAAGTGGCTTCTAGCCTGCGATCTTTTGATGGTCATGTGACCATAATCAGTTGATTTCTTTGACTTGAGTTGCTGGGCTATTGAGCACAAGGTGAGAACAAAAAAAGTCCTTGAGCCATTTGGACGGAAGGGGTCACATATGGTGGGCACTTCACGGCATGATCACGCTGCCCTGGAGGTTGTTGTGATTTATTGAGGCACTGAGCTGAATGCTTCACACACGTGATCTCATTCAAGGGCCACAGCACCACAGGAGGTAAGTTTCATGTTGTTGTTAGTTGCTGCTGAGTCAGCGCCAGACTCATGGTGACCCCATGCACGATGGAACAAAACATTGCCTGGTCCTGTGATCCATGATGGGTTGCAGATTAGACCTTGTGATCCATAGGGTCTTCACTGATTTTTGGAAGTAGATCACCAGGACTTTTTTCCTAGTCCATCTTAATCTGGAAGCTATGCTGAAACCTGTTCCGCATCATAACAATACACAAGCCTCCACTGACAAGTGGGTGGTGGTTGGGCATGAGTTACATTGGCCAGAATTTAACCTGAGTCTCCAGCATGGAAGGTGAGAATTCTACCACTAAACCACCAATACTAGTCTCATATTTAACACCGGCAAAAACCAAGGTTCAGAGACATTAAGTAGCTTGCCCCAGGTCTCAAAACTAAGAAGTGTTTGTAGAGGGCGTTAAACCTAGGGAGTCTGATTCTGAAGCTTGTAGATTTAACTATTCTGCTAGCAGCCATGACCAGTCTTTCACCAGGGCTCCTCCCAGTTATTTGTTCTGCCATCTTCAAAGTGTCATCAGTATCTCCCCACTTAGTTTCAAGTAGTCTACAGTAGCTCCAAGAATCACATCTTCTAAGGTCAACATACAAATCAGGAAGGAAGGAGACAGAAGACAAAGGCTTTCTCTTCAGGTACTTCATGTCATACCTGCATGTCATGCTTGGAACTGTGGCAGCCATCTTTTGAACATAAGGCCAGTATACTATGAATTGCCATGTGGAAAGATCAGGTGAACTGTGTCCTTCATGATGTCATTGAACCACTGAACCAACCAAACTTGATAGAGCACTATCTCTGCAATTTTTGTTTTCTTAGATAATTAATTCCCTTACTGTTTAAACCATTTTAAGGTGGCTTTTCTAGTACATGAAGCTGAATATATTGTATCTCATACAATTTCAGATTATCCTGACCCTTCTACCTTTTTTTTTAGTTGATTAGCTTTTTTCTTGAGATTAGGCCATATTTTCCCAGTTTTTCTTAAGTCAAGCAATTTTGGATTGCACCTTAGTTACTCTGAGTGTTATGTTACAGAGACTCTGTATTCTGTTGTATTCCTTGGAAGAGTGTTCATATTTTTGTTTTAGTGGGCCATTGACTTGGTTGGACAGTAAACCCTGTCTCTTGGACATCAGCTCAAATGCCAGTTCTGTTTTTTAGTTTTATTTTTGAGCCTTCTTTGAGGCTGTCCCTTGCATGTGTGGTTCAAGAGTCAATCAGAGAGTATACAAAGAATTTGGGGCCGCCCCTCTTTTGGCTGTCTATTCTTGAATTCTCTCCTTACTACCCAGCAGCTGTGGTTTACTTGAAATCTTACTCTGCTTCTGCAATCCAGGATGACTTTAGGGTGTTATATTAGAGTTTAGGTACTACTCAGTGTTGACTGCAGCCTGCTCTCAGGGTAAATGCTACAAGGTGGGCATTCCCTTCGTTCAAGTTCTTCAACCTCAAGCCATTCTCTTTTTCCCACTCCAAGCGATTCTCTTCCTTAAAGTTTCAACTCCCCACGAGAATCTGCTTTTTTATTATTATTTTTATTTATTTTTGTTCACTCTCCAGTGCTTTTAGATAGATTATTATTGTTGTTATTATTTTTATATTTTGTCCAGAGTTTATACTTGTTATCTGCAGCAGCCTATGTCACTACACCAGAAACTGAAGGCTCCTTTCTTTCTAACACATGGGAAAACTGTTGCCCAGAGAGGTTAAGTCACTTTCCCAATGTCACAGAGCTAGCAAGTGGTAGAGCCTGGGCCCAAACTGATCTTGCTGACCCCAATGTCCGGACTCTCTCCAGGATATCCGGCAGCTAATTTGTGCCTCAGAATAAATAGTCTGCTGGTTTGGGCTCAGTTTCACTTTGGCATGGAAAGTGCCCTGCGAACGGAGCTATAGCAATCACAAAGCTGAGCTGGGCAGTTTCATGGTAGCCTTGAGTCAGTTTTGTTCTCTTCCTCTCCACATCCCTGGACTGATTCCTTTATTAAAGGTTGGACTCAACAGGCAATTTTCCAGGTAGATTTTTGGATAGAAAGTTTTCATCAGTCAGTACCAATGTGGTGATCATTTATTATTTATTTGGCGATCATTTTTACCAAAGTAAAAGTCAGTAGAGTAAGTTGTGGTTAAAAGAGAGGAAGTTCAGAGTTCAGTACGTTTTTTTCCTCCCTCTCTCTCTCTCTTTTTTTAAAGAAAAGAGGAAGTGACTGCTCTTATTTTTGTACCAGCCTTGGCACTAATGGGTATGGAGTAAACTCTTAGCTAAGCTGAGGTCAAACTTCGAAATTATGTAACCTGGGTCTCCCTTTCTCCTTTGTGGGGCCACTGGCCTGAAGTGCCTAATGTAAGCAACCCACAGAGCCACGGACAAGAATCCTAGCACAGTCTTGTGATTTTATGCCCCTCGTTTTAGGAACATAAATGGGCTCTTCCAAAATACAGTCATTTCCACTTCTCTTTCTGAAACACTGATTCTGCTTGGTGAGCTCCGTCTCCCTCAGGGCCATCGTATCAGCTGTCTTGCTGGAAATTACCCCACCTTCAAGATTAAAACCAGTTATTTATTGAGTTCCTGCTGTATGCTAGGTATTGGAATATACTAGTGAACAAGACAGGCGAGGCCCTTGCTCCTCATGTAACTTACATTCTAGCTGAGGGCAGACAACAAATGAGTGAACAAACAAAGAGATGAGTTTAGGTTGTGATAAGTGTTAGGAGAGAGAGCTCTTAAAGCAGAATTGTTTTTGCGGGGTACAGTGATCTAATGGTGAAACATAGGTAGAGCCTCTTTCTCTTGCTTCCTCCATCCCTTAGTATAGATAACCAAACAAAAGCAAAACACAAAAAAAGCCCAAACCAGTTGCATTGAGTCCATGGTGACCTCATGTGTGTTTGAGCGCAGAACTGGGCTCCATAAGGTTTTCAGTGGCTGGTTTTTTGGAAGTAGATCACAGGCTTTTCTTCTGAGGTATCTCCACGTAGACTTGAACCACCAGCCTTTCGGTTAGCAGCTGATCATCTAACCATTTACCCCACCCAGGGGCCCCTCTAGTAGACCTGTTGCCGTCGAGTTGATTCTAGTTCATAGTGACCCTATAGGATACAGTAGAACTGCCCCATAGGGTTTTCAAGTAGCGATTGGTAGATTCGAACTGCTGACCTTTTGGTTAGCAGCTGAGCTCCTAACCATGGAGCCACCAGGGGTCCACAGAGACAGGATATTTCTTAGACCAAGGCCTTTTTGGCCTGAAGGCTCTTAAATGCAAGAAACAGTGGATGGATTAGACTGGGCTCTTCTTGGGCCAGTCACCTGTGTTTCATCTTCTGCCTCCGTGTTGGTTAGTTATTCCCTCTCTTCTCATAGGTCTTACCCTTTACACTTGGCACAGATTCTGCCCCATGGGCAGGCAGGCAGGAACTGAGTTGAAGGGACTGGAGAGGTAGACCGATGCACATAATATAAACGGCTTTGAATGTCCTGCTAAAGAGGTTGCCTTTGAGACGTTGTATTCTCATTCCCCCTCCTTCTCTTCTGGAGCTCAGAATCCCTTTCTGGCCAAATTGCTCCCAAGCTTTATGGGTTTCTGTTGAATTCTACCCTTCCACTCTTCCTCCATCCTTTCAAGTACTTCCTCTTCCTCTTCACACCTAAGTGGAAAGGAAATAAGAGCAGTAGTTGTTAACTCGATTGATTGTAAATTGTCTGCATGAAAAATGTTGATTACTCCCCTCCAGGGAGAGGAATAAGCCTTTAGGTCTTTAGGTTATTAGACTAGCGAGAAGTCAGGTGTTCTGTGGTTTGTTGTTTATTTCTCAGTGTGGGTGGGGTGGTGGTGAGGGGAAGAAAACATCAAGGGAGGCAGAAGTCTCTGTCAGATGGTAATAATTATGGCCATATTTTTCCCCATAAACATGTCTTCTGTTGGTTCTGGAGTCAGCTAGATTTTATGACCCATCGAGGATAGTAAAGTGAGATTGTCTTGCTGTTTTTGGAAAAAAAGAATTAAGTTCATAAGAAATGCATGTATAAGTGCAGTTTCTTTAAGATACTTGTCATAGAAAAGGTTAAAGACCTATGGTCCTTTTGACTTCCTAGCCTAGGTCCCTTTTCCCTTCCCCCAAAGTTACTAAAAAAAAGTTACTACTGTTCATAAATTTGGTGCTTTCTTTTACAACATTTTCTATGTTAATTTGTAACCATAAAGATGATCCAAAAAACCCAAACCAAACCCATGGCCTTCAAGTCGATTCCAACTCATAGCAAGATGATAGGGTAGTTTTACTTTGTGTGTTTTGCTAAATGGTGTCATAGAGCACACAGCATCCTGCAACTTGAGTTTTCCTTTAACAGTGTCTGAAAGAGCAATTCGGGTTGTTACCATATTAACTACTCCGTAGTAGAAGTAGAATGGCTTGGCCAGGCCGTTCACACATTTTAGATTTTGATAGATATTACCAAATATTCCCTGAAAGGGTTGGACCAATGTACATTCCCACCAACAGTGCGTGTTTTCATTTGACTGCATTCCTGCCAAATCATATTACCAGGCTTTAACATTTTTGCCAATCTGATGGGAGAAAAATAGCATTTAATTTTAATGAGCGTTTTCTTGATTGGGAACCCTGGTGGCACAGTGGCTAAGAGCTTGGCTGCTAACCAAAAGTTGGTAGTTTGAATCCACCAGCCACTCCTTGAAAACCCTGTGAGGTGATTCTCCTCTGTCCGATAGGGTTGCTATGAGTTGGCATCAACTCAAAGGCATCCACTCAACAACGTGTTTTTTTTTATTTTTTCGGTGAGATCGAGCATCTGTACCCAAATGTATTGGACACTTGTATTTCATCTTCAGTGAATGTCCCCTCCCCTTTTTACACTTTCTTATTGACTTTTAGGAGTTATCACTTAGATCTACTGGACATCAATGCTTTGCAAGTTATTTGTGTTTATACTGGTCTATTTTCATCAAGTCCTGATTCCTGTATCACTCCAGTACCTGAGATGATTAAAACAATAAAACAAAACAGAACCCATTGCTGCCAAGTCAATTTGAACTCATAGTGACTCTACAGGATAGAGGAGAACTGCCCCATGGGATTTTCAAGGCTTTTTTTTTTTTTCCAATCTTTACAGAAGCAGACTGCCACATCTTTCTCCTATGGAGCGGCTTGTGGGTTTGAACCACTGACCTTTAGGTTAGCAGCCAAGTGCTTAGCCACTGTGCCACCAGGGCTCCTTTCCTGGGATGATAGACTCCCTTATATTGGTTCAGCTCTTGAAGACTTTCAAAGCGAAACAACTCATTATTCCCATTTTAAAGGTGAGAAAACTGAGGCTCAGAGAGGTTAAGTGACTGACTTAGGCTTGGGCAGACTTAGAAATAGAACAAGCTGCTGTGAGCCACAGGAAGATCATTATTGCTAACTTTTTACTATCCGCCAGACACTTCCACTTATTATCTTTAGAGAAAAGTCTGTTTAATTATTCATCTCTGTTCCAAGTAATTGGTGACAAGTCCTCCAGCTGGGAAATGGAACTTGCTTTGTTGCTAAAAACATCCACCATACATAAAACAGGGGATTCAGCTCCAAAGAATGCAATGGGAGATGGAAGTCCTCCACTCAAGGGCCTGTTTTCCAAGGGTTCTCTTTATAGCCCAACAAGTATTTTGCTGAAACGCCCTGTAGGTAGAAGGCTGGGAAAACCAATGTTGCTGTGGTCTGCATCCATTTGCCACCTTCAGAAATGACCTCTCTGCTGGATACCTCTTCTGTTCCTTCAAAAAGAATTGAAAATTCTTTATAGATAGAGGTTGAGCTAGGATGTCCCTGTGGGATTCCTAGAGGGCAGGGCACTGTCCCATATTATAGAATGGGAAACAAAAATAGAACTCAGAGTTACATACCTGGTATAAGCACGGACTTGGTAAAAAAAACCCCCAAAAACCTGTTGCTGTAGAGTTGATTCCAATTCATAACTACCCTATAGGACAAAGTAGAACTGCCCAATAGGGTTTTCTAGGCTGTAAGATTTCTGGAAGCAGACTGTCACATCTTCATCCCACAGAGTGCCTGTTGGGTTCAAACCACCAGCCTTTCTGTTAACAGCCGAGTACTTAACCACCAAACCACCAGGGCTCCTTGGACTTGCCTATAAAACTTGTGGCCATCAAGTCAATTCTGACTCATAGTGACTGTACAGGACAGAGTAGAACTGCCCCGTGAGGTTTCCAAGGAGTGCCTGGTATATTTGAACTGCCGACCTTTTGGTTGGCAGCCTAAGCTCTTAACCACTGTGCCACCAGGGCTCCAGGACTTGCCTGTAGTGGGTGTCAAGTGTTGATTTGAAATACTTGAACTTCTATACCGTGGGGCATGTACTGGCATTAATCAGAGTTTCTATTAATCAGAGTTTCTATTTATTGAGTATTTATTTGGGCCAGGCAGAGCTATAAGTGTACACATGAAATATCTCATTTACGTTTCACAATAACCTATTAGTTTAATAGTTTATTGTCCCCATTTAATGGATTACAAATCTGAGGCCCAGTTTCTTTAATTTGCTCAAGATCATATAACCAATAAATGACAGAACCACAATTCAAACCCCAAAATGTATGCTCTTAATCACTACACTCATGTTATGAAATCTATTAATAGGACCCTTCTCTATTTTCTCGTTAATTCCAGAACTGGTGTTTACCCAATAAGACTTTCATGAAGTGGTGTTGTGAGTGGCTTAGAGGGTACTGTGGCTGGCTTGAAAGGGAGCCCATCTCACATGAAGATTCAGATTCACTTGGGTTTGTTCATGGCTGGCTATAGATCTTGGGCTGAACTTCTGAATACAACTGATCTCCCAAAGTCTCTCCAACCTTGCTTTGAGCTGCCCTGAATGAATCTCAGAAGAAGGGAAAGGGGAAAGGAACTCATGTTTATTGAGCTTGACTCTGTGAGTAGGTATTCTCATTTTGGAGATGGAGAAATAGAAGTGAAATGACTTGCCCAAGGTCGCTGTGATAGACTGTATTATTAGTGTCTCGGTAATTTGCTCCCCTACCTGTATGAGGATTATCCATTCCCCACCCATTGCTATGTAACTTATAGTGTCACCCTGCAGGAGGGATATGCTTTCCTGTCCCATTGATGTGGAACTTGGCCATGTGTTATGCGTTGGCCATGTGATGTGTATACCCTCCATCTAAGCAGAAGCTTTAAGAGCCCGTATTCTTTTCCCCTCTGCTACAAGACAAAGAAAGGGCTGCATCTTTAGTTTCCATCCCGGCATGGAAAACTCACTTGGAGCAGAGCCATAGACAATTGCAATGATGTTATTGTTGTCGTTGTGTGCCATTGAGTGGATTCTGACTGATAGTGACCCTGTAGGACAGTGTAGAACTGTCCCGTAGGATTTCCTTTTTTTAAATCTTTATGGGAGCAGACCGCCAGGTCTTTTCTCCCTCAGAGTGGCTGGTGAGTTCAAACCACCAACCTGTCAGTTAGCAGCTGAGTGTTTAATTGTTGCACTATCAAGGCTCCTTTAGCAAATGTTAGAGTGGTGTTAAAGACATATAAGCACCAAACTGAGACTTTCTCCTTGATATTATCAAGAAGATTGAAAAAAAAAAAAATAAAAAAAGGAATAACTTCCTCCTAATGTGGTTTGATGTGATTGAATGTCATGTCTGTGTTGCACCTAAAATTCTTTTGAATACCACCAGTAATATGTTCCTCACCTGGGAAACCCTACACTTTGATAGCATTTTTCTTCCTTTTGTTTATGTAGTTGTAAGCATTTGTCATACTGAGGGGGCTTGTGTGTTGCTGTGATGCTGGAATCTATGCTACCAGTATTCAAATACCACCAGGGTCACCCATGGCGGACAGGTTTCAGCTGAGCTTCTAGACTAAGACAGACTAGGAAGAAGGACCAGATGGTCTACTTCTGAGAAGAGTTAACCAGTGAAAACCTTATGAATAGCAGTGGAACATTGTCTGATACAGTGCCAGAAGATGAGCCCCTCAGGTCAGAAGGCACTCAAAATATGACTGGGGAAGAGCTTCCTCCTCAAAGTAGAGTTGACCATAATGGTGTAGATGGAGTCAAGCTTTCGGGACCTTCATTTGCTGATGTGGCACAACTCAAAATGAGAAGAAACAGCTGCAAACATCCATTAATAATTGGAACGTGGAATGTATGAAGTATGAATCTAGGAAAATTGGAAATCATCAAAAATGAAATAGAATGCATAAACATTGATATCCTAGGCATTAGTGAGCTGAAATGGACTGGTACTGGCCATTTTAAATTGGACCATCAGATGGTTTACTATGCCGGAAATGACAACTTGAAGAGGAATGGCGTTGCATTCATCGTCAAAAAGAACATTTCAAGATCTATCCTGAAGAACAATGCTGTCAGAGATAGGATAACATCCATACACCTAAAAGGAAGACCGGTTAATACAGACTGTTACTGAAATTTATGCATCAACCACTAAGGCCGAAGATGAAGAAATTGAAGTTTTTTTTTTTTTTTTTTACCAACCTCTGCAGTGTGAAATTGATTGAACGTGCAATGAAGATGCATTGATAATTACCGGTGATTGAAATGAGAAAGTTGGAAACAAAGAAGGATCTGTAGTTGGAAACTATGGCCTTGGTGATAGAAATGATGCCAGAGGTCGCATGATAGAATTTTGCAAGAACAACGACTTCCTCATCGCAAATAACTTTTTTCACCAACATAAATGGCAATTATACACATGGATCTCTCCAGACGGAATACACAGGAATCAAATGGACTACATCTGTGGAAAGAGACAATGGAAAAGCTCAATATAATCAGTCAGAACGAGGCCAGGGGTCAACTGTGGAACAGACCATCAGTTGCTCATATGAAAGTTCAAGTTGAAGCTGAAGAAAATTAGAACAAGTCCACGAGAACCGAAGTACGACCTTGAGTATATCACACCTGAATTTAGAGATTGTCTCAAGAATAGTTTTGATGTGTTGAACACTAATGACTGAAGACCAGACGAGTTGTGGAATCACATCAACAACATCATACATAAAGAAAGCAAGAAGTCATTAAAAATAAAGGAAAGAAAGAAAAGACCAAAATGAATGTCAGAGAGATGCTGAAACTTGCACTTGAACATCAGTTAGCTAAAGCAAAAGGAAGAAATGATGAAGTAAAAGAGTTGAATGGAAGATTTCAAAGGGCAGCTTGAGAAGACAAAGTATTATAATGACATGGTCAAAGACCTGGAGATGGAAAACCAAAAGGGAAGAACATGCCCTGCATTTCTCAAGCTAAAAGAACTGCAGAGAAAATTCAAGTCTCCAGTTGCAATATTGAAAAAAGGTTGGCAGTTTGAATCCATCTATGGGACAGTCCTACTCTGTCCTGTAGGATTGCTATGAGTTGGAATTGACTTGATGGCAATGGGCTTGGCTTTTTTTTTGGTATGAGGAGAGTATTAAACAATGCAGGATGCATCAAAAGATGGAAGGAATACACAGAGTCACTATACCAAAAAGAACTGGCTGATGTTCAACCATCTCAGGCCTGAAATGAGCAGAAACCGATGGTACTGAAGGAAGAAGTCCAAGCCGCACTGAAAGCATTGGCAAAAAACAAGGCTCTAGGAATGGATGGAATACCAATAGAGATGTTTCAACAAACAGATGAAGCATTGGAAGTACTTGTCTATGCCAAGAAATTTGGAAGACAGTACCTGGGCAACCGACTGGAAGAGATCCATATTTATGCCTATTCCCAAGAAAGGTGATCTCACCGAATGTGGAAATTATCGAACAATATCATTAATATCACACACAAGTAAAATTTTGCTGAAGGTCATTCAAAAGTGGCTGCAGCAGTGTATTGACAGGGAACTACCAGAAATTCAGAAGAGGATATGAAATCAGGGATATCATTGCTGGTATCAGATGGATTCTGGCTGAAAACAGAGAATACTAGAAAGATGTTTACCTGAGCTTTGTTGACTATGCAAAGGCATTTGACCGTGTGGATCAAAACAAATTATGGATAATTTGCGAAGAATGGGAATTCCAGAACACTTAACTGTGTTCTTGAGGAACCTGTACATAGATCAAGAGGCAGTAACTGGAACAGAACAAGGGGATACTGCATAGTTTAAAGTCAGGAAAAATGTGTGTCAGGGTTGTACCCTTTCACCATACCTATTCAATCTGCATGCTGAGCAAATAATCCATGAAGCTGGACTATATGAAGAAGAACAGGGCATCAGGATTGGAGGAAGACTCATTAACAACCTGCTACATGCAGATGATATGACCTTGCTTGCTGAAAGTGAAGAGGACTTGAAGCACTTACTGATGACGGTCAAAGACCACAGCTCTTGGTATGGATTATACCTCAACATAAAGAAGACAAAAATCCTCACATCTGGGCCAATAAAGAACATTATGATAAATGGGGAAAAGATTGAAGTTGTCAAGAATTTCATTTTACTTGGATCCACAATCAACACCCATGGAAGCAGCAGTCAGGAAATCAAAGGACACATTGCACTGGGCAAATCTGCTGCAAAAGACTTCTTTAGCATTGAAAAGGAAAGACATCACCTTGAGGACTAAGGTGCACCTGACCCAAGCCATGGTGTTTTCAATCGCCTCGTGTGCATGTGAAACCTGGACATGAATAAGGAAGACAGAAGAAGAATTGATGCCTTTGAATTGTGGTGTTGGAGAAGAATATTGAATATACCACAGACTGCCAAAAGAATGAACAAATCTGTCTTGGAAGAAGTACAACCAGAATGCTCCTTAGAAGCAAGGGTGGTGAGATTTCGTCTCACATACTTTGGACATTTTGTCAGGAGGGCTCCGTCCCTGGAAAAGGACATCATGCTTACTAAAGTAGAGGGTCAGTGAAAAAGAGGAGGACCCTCAAAGAGATGGATTGACACAGTGGCTGCAACAGTGGGCTCAAGCATAGCAAAGCCTGTGAGGATGGTGCAGGACCAGGCGCTGTTTTGCTCTGTTGTACATAGGGTCGCTGTGAGTTGGAGCCGACTTGATAACACCTAACAACAACAACAGCAACAAGCACTTACGTAGTATGTGCTCTGTGCCAGCTACTCTCCTATACATGCTTTATTTATTATCTGTTTTACAGATGAGGAAACAGGCTTAAAGAGAGATTAAGCAATTCACCCTAGCTGGTAAGGACAGAGTTGGGGTTTAAAGCCAGGGCTGTTTGATTCCGGAGGCAGTGCCTTTAACCCGCTAGGCTGAACCACAAGTTCCTTCTAACTGCTTTCAGTGAAGCTGTAGATCTTCCTTGTGGCGGGTTAGAGCAGTTGCTGCTTCAGGGCATCAGCCTGGGGCCATGTGAGGACCTGTCTCTGCTGCAGTAGGTCGATCAGGACCTTGGCAGGGGATATCAAGCACAGCCACATAGCAGGCTCTCATGTGCAGGATCGGGAGTTTTTGATTGTATTCCACAGTCCCCTGTGCTCCTCTCTGTCTGGCCATCCATCCTTAGGTCTATGAACTAGCTACTTATTTTCACAGACCACTCCCAAACCACACACTAGCCTGCGGAGCAGGTGGGCAGTTCTGCTGATTGTGGCTGCGCTCGCTCGTGTGTCTGTAGTCAGCTAGCAGGTTTTCTGGGGGCTGGTTGGTCTAGCATGGCCTCACTTACAAGTCTGGCAGTTGGATACATGTTAGCTGGGGCAACGGGAATGGCTGGGCTCTGTGTGCCTCATCATTCAGCAGGCTCTTGGGCCTGTCCACATGGTGGCTGGGCACAGTTCTAAGAGAATGAGCAAAACCACGCAAGGACTCTTGAGACCTAGCTCCAGAATTGTAACGCTGTCACATTAAGTTATAAGGCCAGCTCAGGTTCAAGGAATAGGGAAATAGACCCCACATCTTTTTTTTTTTTTTTAAATTGAACTTTACATGAAGGTTTATAGAACAAAGTAGTTTCTCATCAAACAGTACACACATTATTGTATGACATTGGTTAACAACCCCATGACATGTCAACACACTCCCTTCTCAACTCTGGGTTCCCTATTACCAGCTTTCTGTTCCCTCCTGCCTTCCAGTCCCTGCCCCAGGGCTGGCGTAGGCCTCACATCTTATAAGATGAGCTGCAAAGTCACATTGCAAAGGGTATTGACACAGGGAGGAACTAAGAACTGTGGGTATTTTTGCAATCTCCCACACTCGTTCACTAGCCCATGAATTACATGAGCAAGTGCTGAACCTTGGACGCCTTTCTCTCCTAACACCTGACATAAAGAAAGTGCTCACGTGGATATTGTGGGATGAATGTGTGCACCAGCCACACTGCCTCCTTTCTGTTCTTTGAGTTCGCTAAGCTTGTTCCCTTCTTGGTGCCCCAGCCTGTATCCTCTTCCCCAGGGTCCTTCTCATCATTTCTATCTCAGCTCAGACGTCACCTCTTCTGAGGAGCCTTCCCTGACCACTCTACCTATACTCTTATCACATCACCTGTTTTTTATTTGCTTTTTATGGCACGTATCATTATTTAAAATGATTATTTTGTCTCTCTCTTTCTGGAACGCAAGCTTGGGGAGTGTGGGACCTTTGCCTGTCTTGTTCTCTGCTATTTTCTCAGCACCTGAAACAGTAGCTGGTATGTAGTGGGTGCTCGATTTCCCCAGCACCTTGAATGGTAGCTGGCACGTAGTGGGTGCTTAATTTCCATAGCACCTGAAACAGCAGCTGGCATATAGTGGGTACCCAATTTCCCCAGTACCTTGAATGGTAGCTGGCATGTCATGGGTGCTCAGTTTCCCTAGCACTGAAACAGTAGCTGGCACGTCATGGGTGCTCAATTTCCTTAGCACCTGAAGTGGTAGCTGGCACGTAGTAGGTGCTCAATTTCCCTAGTACCCCAAACGGTAGCTGGCACGTAGTGGGTGTTCAAGCTCCCCAGCACCTTGAACAGTAGCTGGCACGTAGTGGGTGCTCAATGTGTATTTGTTGTGGGGGTGCTAAATTAGGGCCTGAATGGCTTCCTCATGGCTCTTCTTGTGGCCAAAGGCCTTGGTGCCAGCAGCCACCCGAGTTCCAGGAAACGGACACTTACTTGCCGGCTAGCTCAGCAGGCAGAACTGGCCAAGTTCCTGTATCGGCACCATCCAGGTGGCTGCTTTCCCCCAAGTCCACGTGGTCTTTTTAGGTCACGAGTGATGGAAATTCACTCAGCAAACTCTGGCCAAGAGGTAGTGTAGATAATGGTTCAATGCAAGTCCTCTGGCAGGTCCGGTCTAGGGTTCAGATTCTGGCTCTGCCACTTGCCAGTTGGGCGACCTTTGTGCGGTTACTTTCCATGCCTTAGTTTCCTCATCTACAGCAAGGCTTGGGGTGGTGGATGGTAATAGAAGCTGCCTCGTAGGGTTGTCAGGAGACTTAGATGATCGCACGTATGTAAAGCACTAGTGCTGAGTGGACGGTAAGCTTCTCTGAGAATGAGCTGCTGATGTTGCTATTGTTGTTATTATTGAGGTTATCATGTGTGATCAAAGGGCAGAGTGTTCACCTGGGCTTCGTGAATGAGTGGATTGAAGAACTGGAGAACCATTGGTAACAGAGGCAGCTGTGCTATTTCAGTCTCTTTATCTTCTGGGCCATGGGTTCTTTCATTCCTACACTGCTACCTCCTTCTCCTATCCCTGCCGATTATCTTTCTTGGCCTGTGTTTGTACAAGGTCAGACATGCTCTTTCTGGCCATACTTCACACTATTTCCCAATGGGGCCAGATGGCATCCTTTAGTTCCAATTCCAAATTTCTGGAATAATCTGATTGGCCCTCCTTGGGCCAGGTGTCCATCTCTGGACCAGTCAGCTGTGGGGGGGGGTGGGGGACATAGGCATGGAAGACAGTACAGTGGGGGTCCTGCCTCTGTAGATGAAAGGGAGCTTTCAGAGAAGTCTGCCATGGACAGGAAGAGACCCCAAAAGATGTCAGCTAGAGACAGCTGAGACACCGTCAGTGTATCAAGGTTGTACTCCTCTGCCTGATTTTCAAGACTCTCAGATCCTTTCAATGAGCCTCACCAAAACTGTTATTTTTTAAATCCTCCCTGGTACACTCAATTCTAATTGAACTAGATTCTCGCCTTCTGCCTTTGTAGATCACTTGGTCATTTCCTGATCTTATATTTGGCTGCCATGAATAGAGAAATTTTACAGAATCCTTGAATTTCAAGGTTGGAGGGGAAACTGCCCTTCTATACTTATTCAAAAACACACCCACACCCACATACTCATGTATTTACTCAAATAGTATTAGGCTAGACATTCAGTCCTGCGGCTTTCTGATTTTGCCAATCATGCGTATCTTACCATGTCAGGGCATTTTTTTTTTTAGGTTTTATTATTATTTAAATAATATTTTATTGTAATACAACCAAACACTTCGAAGGCCAGAGCAGCAGGGACGGGGGTCTGGGGACCATGGTTTTAGGGGACATCTAGGTCAATTGGGATGACAAAATGTATTAAGAAAACGTTCTGCATCCCACTTTGGTGAGAGGCATCTGGGGTCTTAAACGCTAGCAAGTAGCCTTCTAAGATGCATCAATTGGTCTCAACCTACTTGGAGCAAGGGAGAATGAAGAACACCAAAGACATATGGTAGAGATGAGCCCAAGAGACAGAAAGAGCCACATAAACCAGAGACTCCATCAGCTGGAGACCAGAAGAACTAGATGGTGCCTGGCTACCACTGATCACTGCCCTGACAGGGAACACAACAGAGAATCCCTAATGGAGAAGGAGAACAGTGGGAGACAGAACTTAAATTTTCCTAAAAAGACCAGGCTTAATGGCCCGACTGAGACTGAAGGGACCCTGACAGTCATGGTCCCCAGACCCTTTGTTAGCCCAAGATTGGAACCATTCCTGAAGTCAACTCTCCAGACAGGGATTGGACTGGACTATAAGACAATGGTACTGGTGAGGAGTGAGTTTCTTGACTCAAGTAGACACATGAGACTGTAGGCAACTCCTGTCTGGTGGCAAGATGAGAAGGAAGAGGGGGACAGGAGCTGGTTGAATGGACTATGAGACTATGTAGGCAACTCCTGTCTGGTGGCAAGATGAGAAGGAAGAGGGGGACAGAAGCTGGTTGAGTGGACACAGGGAATACAGGGTGGAGAGGAGGGATGTGCTGTCTCATAGGAGGAGAGCAGCTAGGAGTACACAGCAAGGTGTGTGTTAGTTTTTGTATGAGACTGACTTGATTTGTAAACTGTCACCGAAAGCACAATAAATAAATTAAAAAATCTTGAAAACCAGCATTTAAAAAACAAACAAAAAAGAATAATATTTTATTGTGCTTTCGGTGAAAGTTTACATGGTAAATTATGTTCTCATTTGCCCATTTCACCACAAATTGTGCAGCGACATTAGTTACATTTTTCCCAATGTGTCGACATTCTCTTTAATTGCGTTTTGGTTGTTCCTATGTCATAACCTCTGAAAAAAAGAAAACGCACTGGCAGCATGGAATTCCGTTGTATAGATGAACGCAAAGTTATCTTCCAGCTTGTCCGTGTGCCTTATCCGTAATGGATTCTGAAGTGACTGACATGCAGCACTTGAGCTAGAGCCTGTGTATCACCGAATAGAGATGAACCATCACTTCTCATGTTCTAGATTGGGGCTCACAAATTCAACTTCTTACAGGAGCCAGGCAAATGCCATAAAAGAGTGGGGCATCCTAGATATAAGGAACACCTATATGTTGAAGCGTAGGCGTTTTCTTCACTTCTACAAAGAAGGTATCATTTTTTTGAAACATACATTTCTTTCAATATAGCCTTTATTCCTCCCCCCCTTTTCACAGAGAAGAATATTTGTTTTCCTCTTAAGGGAACCATAAGGAAAATAACTGTTCAAGTGTGATGATAATTGCAAACTGATAGTCAGTGTCAGTGATGGGGAGACTATAGAGCGTGGCAGGGACTGTGGCAAACCAGAGGGAGCATGCCTCGTTTACTCATCGCAAGCCAGTTGTTGCCAATGTGAGAACACAGGGCCAGTGTTGCCTTATTCTTTTTTTTCTAAGAGGGATAGGAATTCAGGATATTTATGCAAAACCTCCTAATGTCCATAGGTTTGTAATTTATTTAAAAAAAAGAAAAAGTTGGTCACCAGTGTGCAATAGGGCTCCAAACCGGTTCATTCCAGCTGGAACCCTTGCTGAGAATTTGCATTTCTAACAAGCTCCCAGGTGATGCTAGTACAGCGGGTTAGGGACCAATTCTGAGAACCACTAGTACAGCATAAGAATACATAGAATCACCCAGGTATCTTGTTAAAATGTAGACTCCAGTTCAGTGTATCTGGGGATGGAAATGCAAATTCGCAGCAGGTGTTCCAACCGGAACCAGCTGGTTCAAAGCCCTGGTTTGCAATCACTGTTGGAGAGCATATACTTCAATTAGTCTAAAATCATTGACTATTTTTTTGGCAGTCATCTCATACTGCTGACTCATTGCGCTTTTTGTCTAATGAAATCCGTAAGTGATTCACAAATACTCAATCTGAAAACCTGGAGTCCTAAACTGGGTTTCTGGACCTTGTGTTTGCGTTAAATTCATCTTAATATGAATTTTTCGATCCCGCTCTCTCTGCCAGTGTGGTCACTAGCCTCAGCTTGGAGTTGCTTTCAAACTTGACTCATTTCATCCTTTCTCTAAGCCTTATGGTAAAAGACACTGAGTGAGGCAGGACTGAGGACAAAGACCCTGGACCATTCCAGCGGAGCTCACCAGCTGGTGTCCAAGGACTGGATCTTGCCCTAGATGTGTTTGCTTCAACTGAAAAGAATTAAAATAATTAAAAAAAAAAAAAACACACAACAAACTAATTTCCCATATTTTTAAAAAAATATGTGGCTTTCATGATAATATTGCTGTGTTTAGGCTCCTTTTAAGGAGCCCTGGTCGTGCAAGGAATCCCTGGTGGTGTAGTGGTTAAGTGCTATTGGCTGCTAACCAAGAGGTCGACAGTTCGAATCCATCAGGTGCTCCTTGGAAACTCTATCGGGCAGTTCTACTCTGTCTTATAGGGTCGCTATGAGTTGGAATTGACTTGATGGCAGTGGGTTTTTAGTGGGTTTGATTGTGCAATGGTTAAGTACTCCGCTGTTAACTGAAAAGTTGGCAGTTCCATCCCATCCGGCAGCTCTGCAGGAGAAAGACCTGGCAATCTGCTTCCATAAAGATTACAGCCTAGAAAACCCTATGGGACAGTTCTACTCTGTCACAGGGGGTCACTACGAGTTGGAATTAACTCGCCGGCACCCAACAACAACAGCAGGCTCTTTTTGAAAGCACAAACAATTTATGCTCAACTAACTTTTTTTTTTTTTAATGACATAAAGGTTGGCAGTTTGAACTTACCCGATAGTGCCACAGAAGAAAGGCCTGGTGATCTGCTGAAGATGCCAGCCGAGAAAACCGTATGGGGCCCAGTTCTACTCTGTAACATATGGGGGCACCATGAGTCAGAATCAACTCCATGGCAATAGTTTTTTTGGTTGTTGTTGTTTTTTTTTTTTGAACGATGGTAATAGCTGGCAGCCCAGACTCTGCATTCCATCCTGACACCAAGGGCTAGACCTGAGCAGTAGCTGACTCCATTAGATGGATGTGGGCTTCTCTGGTCTCCCCATTTGCCTCACTTTACATTTCTGGCCTGGTCCTGTAGGCATTTCTGGCTGCAACTCCGGTAGCGGTCTCACACCAGATTGACATTAACTCAGTAATTCATTCAATTGTGCCAGCATACAATAGTTATTGGAACCCCTATCTATATGCCTGGCACAGTGCTAGGTGTGGAGACACAGTGGTGCAGACAGATGTTTTCCTTTCACTCAGGGAACACACAGTCTACTGGGGAAACTAGATAGCAAAAAATTGTGTAAGTAATTTTACTTAACGATTATTTATAAGTGCCATGAAGGCATTGTATTAATCAGTACCTTTTGGCTATAGGCATTTGACTTGTTACTAAACCACCAAATTGTTTGAGAAGATTGAGCACATTCTTCCATCCTGCCCAAAATGTTGCAAGCAACATTGAGGCATGTTTTGCTAATGTACAGAGAAACACTCCATACCACGCTCCCCAAGTCCACCAGATTAACACTGTCCAAACGCAAAACAAAACACATGCAGAAAGGATATGTCTCACTCTCCTTATACTGATTCTCGTCTGTAGAATTTATTGTTTCCTTCCTGTTCTGAAAAACAGAATTACATTTGGGTACCTTTTAGTGTTTCTTCGGGATTCTTCTGGAATCCTGGGCAGTGGCCTGATTTCATTTGTGAGATCTCTTGGAGCCCTGGTATGAAATTCATCTGGGCCAGAAGAATGGAGCCCATTTAAGGGCATGCTTGGGTGGTGCAAATGGTTAACGTGCTCCGCTGCTAACCAAGAGGTTGGAGGTTCAAGTCTACCTGGAGGCACTGCGGCAGAAGGGCCTATCAGTCTACTTCCAAAAAATCAGCCATTAAAAACCCAGTGGAGCACAGTTCCTAGCACCATGAGTCGGAGTCAACTTGAGGGCATGAACTGAAGGAGTAGGGAAGGTGAGGGTGGGAAAATGGTCTCCCGAGCAAGTTTGTCCCGTTTTCATAGTCTGTGATGAGGTGCAATGATATTCAACCCTGAGGTTTTCTTTGCAATTTCTCCTTGAATGGAATCTCCTGCTAGCATGTGTCAGTGATCTGAGAAAAAACTCACATTGGCTATCTTTCGGGGGATTCCTAGAGAATGGCGTAGTGGTTCCGAGCATAGACTCTGGAGCCACGACCTTCAGTGTTTGAATCCCAGTCAGCTATTTATTACCTCTGGGACCTTGGACAAGTCACTAGACTGCTCTGTGCCTTAGTTTTCTTATCCATACAATGGAGATAGTGATAATACGTAATACCTATTTCACAGAGTCATTGTGAGAACTAATTGAGCTAATATATATATAATGTTTAGAACAGTGCCTGCCACATAAGAAATGCTCTAAAAGTGTTTGCTGTTGCCATTATTGTGTCCCCAGCCTTGATGGGTCTCCCCGGGAGTCACACAGGACATCATTGTGGGTACCCCCACCCTTTGTTCGGCGACCACTGTGGAGCCAGGTCAGCTGGCAGACTCCTGGATCTTTGCTATCCTGCCAGAGGGCTGCCTGACTCACCTATTGGGCTCACGCAGATGACGGCTAAATAAAAGGGCTCCTTCCTCTTAGGATTAGCTTAATTATAGGGGCTCCCTCGAATGGGGTGTAAGGAGTGAGCTTTGAGAACCCCCAGCCCCCAGGCTTGTACTGGTACCTTAAAGAGGCGTGATTGCTGTTTCCCGCTTTGTTCTGCTCCTTTTCTTCCATACACTGCTGTCTCTATGACTCTACACATTTAATTTTGAATCTCTGGATGGGTCCTATTACTTTTTTGTGTGTTTTCTTTGCCTCGGTTTGGGCTCCAAAAGGTCTTTTTGGGTCTCTGTGGGTGTCTGGCAACATCAGCAGGCCTTTCTGCATTATATAACCCCCGTTTTATGTTTTCCGTTCCTTAACCAGGGATTCAGTTTGTGCTGCAATTTTTACTCCTAGGGTACTAGAATTTTCTTTGGGACTCCTTAGGGTTTCTGTATAAACATTTTCTTTCTGCCATATTCTCTTCTTTAAAATAATTTTTTTTCTCATTGCAAGAGCAATACATATTCATTATAGAACATTACAAAATACAAAGAAAGCAAATAATCTTACCGCCCACAAATGTTAACGCTGCGGTGTATTTCCCTCCCTCCCTCTCTCTTTCTCTGTCTCTCTCCCGTCCCCTGTCTCTCTCTCATACTCGCAAATGGGGTCATGATGACGTAGGAGGCTACCCCCAGTTTTTAATTCACATTTCTTCATTTTTTTCATATCAATAAATATCCCTTTGCGACATTATTTTTAGGACTCTGTAGTTCCACTGCCTGGCTTGACCACACTTTACCTAACAGGTACCCTGTGGATGGCCATTGAGGGTGTTTTCTGTTTCTCAGTGCTATGAGCAGTGCTGTGATAAACATCCATTGCCCACATCCCTAATTATGTCCTGAGAGCAGATTTCTAGAAGTCTTTAGTAGTGATGCTAAAAGAAATAAATGTTTGCCTCTCCTCTTGACTACCCCTTGATGCTCATTGGGGGCCCAGGCCCATGGGTCTTTGTGTCCACCTTCCCAAGATGATGGTCAAGGAATGGACTGAGCAGTTGATAGAGCCCTTGCATTAACTCCTCTTCTCCCTGGCTCTTTTTCCAATTCCAGTTGTTTCTTCTTTCCTTCTCTTAGCTGACTTAGCTACAGCTTTCCACTCTGTTTCCTGGAGTAGTTGGAAACTTTCTTGGGCAGACTTTTATGGGGGCCTGTGTGGGAGACCTGAGTTTGATTTCCGGCCAGTGCACCTCAAGTGCAGTCACCACTTGACTGTCAGTGGAGGCTTGCATGTTGCTGAATAGATGTCAGCAGAGCTTCCAGACCAAAACAGAGCAGGAAGAAAGGCCTGGTGATTTACTTCTGAAAATCTGTCAGTGAAAACCCTACGGACCACAATGATCCGATGCTGTTGCACATGGCGTTGTTATGAGTTGGGGGTTGGCTCAATGGCAGCTGACAACAACAGCAACAGCCCTCCAACTCCCCCCAGCTCCAGAAGACACATCCATTCATTCAATTGTATTTATTGAGCACCAGCCATGTTCCAGTGACCGAGTTAGGCTGTGGGCACAGTATGGGTTGGGCGAGTCCCTGCCCTCATGGAGCTGATATTACAGCAAGAAGGCAGACACACACAAGGAAGCAAATTCCAAAAACAAGATGCGTTCAGTATGTGATAAATGTTATAAAGAAAGTAAACCAGGATAAGGAACTCTGATGGCGCAGGGGTTAACAGCTCAGCTGCTAACTAAAAGGTCAGCAGTTCAAATCCACCAGCTGCTCCTCGGAAACCTGATGGGGCAGTTCTACTCTGTCCCATAGGGTGGCTGTGGGTCAAAATCGACTCGATGGCAACAGGTTTGGTTTTTGGTTTTTAAGGCAACAGAATGATCTCAGAGGAGTGGCTACTTTAGACAGGGAAGACCTTTCTAATGAAATCTTTGTGACCTGAGAACTACAAGATGAGAAGGAGTCAGCCATGCAGAATTTGGGAAAATATTGTTCTGGGTGCTGGAACCAGCAGTATAAAGGCTGGTGGAGGAAACTAGCTTGGCATGACCAGTGTGATTGGAGTATAGTGGGCGTGGGTTGGTGAGGCAGGTGGGGAGGTGGACAGGGACCAGACCACACAGGGCTGTATCTCATAGGCCATGATAAGCTTTTGTGCTAAGAGCAGTGGAAGCCACTGGAGTGGTTTAGGAAGGAGATCAAAAGAGTCAGGCTTGTATTTAAAACATATTCCATTGGCTGCTGAGTGGAGAGTGTATTATCACACAGCTGGAGTGAAAGTGGGAAGACCATCAGGGGACAACTTCAGGCATCCAGGGGAGAGATGATGGGAAAGTCTTGGTCTACAGATGATGGCAGTGCAGTTGGAGATGTGGGCAGGTCTGGAAGACAACTTGCCGATGAAGTAGGTGTAAGATGGGAGGAGGGAAATTAACATGAAACTGGCTGCCTAGTATATATACACTTTATATATGACATCTTAATTGAACTTCATACCAACCCATAACTACATCTTGTTGATCAGCGCTGTCCAATAGAAATATAACAGGAGCCCTAAATGTGAGCCACATATGTAATTTAAAATTTTCTAAGCAGCTACATGAAAAAAGTAAAAAGAGATGAAATTACTTTGAAACCATGTTTTCTTTAAACAAATATATCCCTAATACTATCATTTTGGAGCCTTGGTGTGTAGTGGTTAAGGGCTCGGCTGTTAATCAAAAGGTCGGCAGTTCGAATCTACCAGCTGCTCCTTGGAAATCCTATGGGGCAGTTCTACTCTACCCTATAGGGTTGCTATGAGTTGTAATTGACTCGACGGCAACAGGTTTTTTTTTTAAATCATTTTATCATGTCATCAGTATTGAGAAATTTTACTCTTTTTTCACACTAAGTCTTCAAAATACGCTGTGTGTTTTATACTTGGAGTCCTGGTGGCACCTTATAGTACATGTCAATGCAGACCAGTCGCATTTGACCGCTCAGTGGCCACATACAGCTGGTGGTTTGTGTATCTGTAGTGCAGTTACAGATGAGGAAATAGGCTCAAAGAGTGTAAGTTACTTACCCAAGGTTGCAGCATTGGTGTTTGACCTTCACCTTCACTCTGATTCCCATGCTGTGCTCAGGGCCCTGTATCCACTCCCTATGGCCAAGACCACTTCCATGTAAGCAAATTAAAGCTCCATAGATTTCCTTTCCATCATATACATATGGACACAGGAGCTCACTGTTCTCCTGTATTTGCCCTTTCCTTTCCAAAGCAGATAAACCCCAAGTCCCTTTACTTGCCCTAGACTCTCTGCAGACATTATTTCATTAGAAAAAATGGAATATTCTCTTTCCTCTTCGCTGTTAGGTTTCCTGTTTATTACCACATCCTGTGGACCCTGGGAACTTGGCCATCTCTCTCTCTGTCTCTCTCTCTTTTTTTTTTTTTGGCCATTCTTGCAAACTTTTTGTCCATGGGGTTATTCATTTATTCAGCAGTTGATGACTGAATAGACATCAGGAAAGGGATTAGGTGCCAGGACTTTGGGATCAGAAAAACCTGGATTTGAGTTCCAGGATCACTAGATAGGTGATCTTAGGCAAGTAATTTAATTTCTCTGGGCCTCAGTTTCCTTATCAGCAAAATAGAGATAGTAATAATACCTACCTTTTAAGGTTATTGTGAAGGTTATACAGTGAAACACCTGTGGGAGCTGGAACTTGATGGGACTGCCTTGTTCCTCTGGGCCTTGCAAGTTTTCTGCCTCTGACAAAGTACAGTCTTACCACTTTTCTATCATTTGTTTTAGTGGAAACGTTTTGAGTTTTGCTTCTGTGATAGGTTTCTGCCTTACACAGGTTCTGGCTTTTACACGTTCTATTGTATAAAGTGATACATACAAAGTATCAAACTCAAAGGAATCGATAAAATAATTACTATTATTTTTGATGATTATTAAAAAAAAAAAATATTAGAGCCCGCTATATGCCGTACAACAGGGACATTGGTGTTTGAGTGGTGGAATTTTCACCTTCCATCCAGGAGACCCCAGTTTGAGTCCTGGCCTGTGCCCCTTACGTGTAGCCACCAACCCTTCTGTCAGTGGAGGCTTGCTTGTTACTATGGTGGGGAACAGGTTTCAGCAGAGCTTCCACTCTAAACAGACTAGGAAGAAAGGTCTGGCGATCGGCCTCTGAAAGGCAGCCAATGAAAACCCTGTGGATCGCAATGGTCTGATCCACAATGCATCGCAGGGGTGGCGCAGGACTGGGCAGTGTTTTGCTCCATTGCGCACGGGGTCGCCGTGAGTTTGGGTCCAGCTCAGCGGCAGCTAACAATGACATGTGTCAGGCACTACCCCAAGGATGTTAACCTTCCCTCCTTTACTTCCATTTCTTTAGGAGTCAACTTTACTAATTTTCGTCTTTTTACTAACCCAATCAACCCTGTTTCTCATGCAGACTGAGGGCCGGAGTCTTTTTACCACTTTCCTCCGATTATTTGTTTATTTTTTTTCCGTTTTACCTCCTTCTGTGGCACTTCTGGTTCCCCTTCTGCTCTGTGTGTGAATCTGTGTCTGCACTGAATTTGTTTTTAATTGGGAAATGAAAGCCACTGCATGCTGGGAAATGTGTATTTTAGACACCGGGAAGCTGGTGAAGGATATACATATATATATATACATAGTCTTTTTAGACACCCTTAATATCTTATAAAAACCAAAAAAACCCATTGCTGTTGAGTCGATTCCGACTCACAGTGACCCCATAGGACAGAGTAGAACTGCCCCACAGGATTTCCAAGGGGTGGCTGGTGGATTCAAACTGCTGACCTTTTGGTTACCAGCCATCGCTCTTAATCACTGTGCCACCAGGGCTCCAATATCCTATAAACCAAACCAAACCCACTGCGGTTGAGTAGATTCTGACTCATAGCGACCCCATAGGTTTCCAAGGCTGTAAATCTCTATGGAAGCAGACTGCTGCATCTTTCTCCCTCAGAGCCGCTGGTGGTTTTAACCACTGACTTTTTGGTTAGCAGTCAATCGCTTTAACCACTGTGCCACCAGGACTCCTTAATGTCCTGTAACACCTCCACCAAATTGACCTTGAAGTTAGGTGACTCTAATTAGGTGGCTCTGGTCTTAGTGTATTTGTTTTTGATTCTATACTGGGCACCAGGAGGCCTGCGAGCCTGATAATAACAACACTAACAATAGCTGGTTTTCATTCACTGGTTGCCGTGTGCCAGGCACCATACTAACTTTGCATCTGTTTTTCTTCTAATCCACAAACCAACCCTTTGAAACAAGTACATCTTTGTTACTGTATTACAGTTGCAGAAACTGAGGTTCCAAGAGGCTGATGGATTTGCTTACAGTCACTGGACTGGGATTTGAACCTAAGCCTTCCACCAAATAAGTGTCCTTAACCACCTCTTTGCTATTTGTGGGATTTGACTGACTCTGCTGAGGGAGTTCACCATGACTTACAGAGGGATCAGGGCCTTCTCTTAAGAGGGGCTTCTCTTGCCTGGTTCTTTTCCTTGCTTCTGTCACTCTAGGAAACTCAGATCTGGAATGTGACAGACACAGGTTCAAATCTCAGCCTGTGTGACTTTGGGCAAGCCAGTCAATCTCATCTTAACCTCTTAGAGTCCTTGCGAGGTTGGAATACTGTATGCTAAGGGCTGAGCAGAGTTCTTGGCCACATTAGGTGCTCACTAAAGGGTTGTAATTTTTATTATTGTTACCACTTATCTCCTTTTAAGTTTCATATTCTATCCTTCCCCCTCTTCTCTGCCTGTGTCAGTCCAGCCAGGTGCCCTGGAGCTCATTCTAAGTCATGGCGGCCCCATGTGTGTCAGAGTTGAACTGAGAGCCATAGGATTTTCAATGGCTGATTTTTCAGAAGTAGATTGCCAGGCCTTTCTTTTGAGGCATCTCTGGGTGAACTTGAACCTCCAGCCTTTGGGCTAGCAGCCGAGTGTGTTTAACCATGTGTACCATTCTGGGACTCCTTTGCATATAAAACCCAAACCAAACCTATTGCTGTTGAGTCGATTCTGACTCATAGTCAGCCTATACCACCCAAAAAGACAACCTCTTTTCCTTTAATACATGCCTCCTTCCCACATTCCTACACTTCAGCCTAACTGAGTTTTCCACCTGTCAACTTGGGCTTTAAGAAAGGAAGTTCCATGTTCATCCAGGGTCGCTGGGTCCATGGACCTCCTTCTACTCCATTCTCTTTCTGAAGATGGCTCTGGCACTATAATATCCAAATCCCAAGATACCTCACAGGCTTTCTGAGAGGCTAGCAGGCAAAGCATCCTTGAATGATGCTTCAGCTGGGTGTGCTGGTCCCTAAGGCTAGCAGCTGTGTGGCCCTGGCCCTTTTCTCCCCAGCAGGGTCCCAGGTATCTGCCTGGAGTCTAATTTTCCTTGAGCACACCTGGATCCCACAGTTAACTACAAGAATCTGACTTTCTGTACTCATTTTTCCTTTCCGCTTTAGGGCACCAATCCCAACCTGGTAATCTAACTAGAGGAGAACTTAAGGCAAGTCTTTTCTCCTTGGTGGGCTGCTGTGTCCTCATCTATAAACTGATGTTCTTTCCAGATTCAGCCTGCCTCCTAGGACACACCCTAAGTCCCAAGTGGCTTTTGAGGTTGTTGAGTTATTGAGGCACTTGGACCGAACAGTGGAAGGCATAGCTTGAGTCAGCTCAAGGAAGCTCCATAGAAGCTCTGTGGGTGGGCTTGGTGGGCCAGGGGTTGGCAGACAGCCCTGGTCTGGGAGATAAGGGGCCCTCATGGGCTGCACTAGGGGCAATGGAGCTTTCAGGGCACTCTTGCTCACTGCCTGTCTCTTTCTCTATACCCAGGAAGCAGAATGCCGTTACCATGATGCTTGGTAACCATTTCCCATTTTAATCGTGTGCGTGTGCCAGGAAGGGGAAATCCTCAAAACCCACTGCTTCTGACTCAGGCACCATTGGTTTGGCCACAATCACCAGTTTATCCCCCTCCCCGTGCCACCCTAGTTATGTCTGCTTTTTCTCAACCACAGCCTGTCTGGGCCATCCCTGGACTGGCATGGGTTGACTCTCTTTGTCTGTAAGGACTTACTCTCCCCCACCTGCCAAGGAGGAGCTTCTGTGCAGGTCCTGGGTAACAGGCTTGTGGTTACAAGATGGCTGGAAGGGTTTCACTAGCAGGCACACACTGTGTCTTAGCCAGGCTTCTGCCCTTGTGCTTAGAACTCCTCAACAGATTTTCCAGAGCTGGTGCTGTGGACAGTGTAAGTGGTGACATAAGTGGATGGCAAAAATTGGTGGGATGGAGGAGGGACCTGTAGGCGTGTGAGCCTCCTTCTACTGGTGAGGAATGAATCAAGAGCCCTCACTTTCCTAGTAAATGCCATCATTGTATTCAACCTGACTGGTTGGTCATCCACCGATCCATCCAACCATCTACCCATCCACCTACACATCCGCCCACCTGTCCACATATCCACCCACCCACCTCCCCACCCACCCACCCATCCACCCATCCATCCACCCATCCACCCATCCACCCACCCATCCACCCATCCACCCATCCATCCACCCATCCACCCATCCATCCACCCATCCACCCATCCATCCACCCATCCACCCATCCATCCACCCATCCATCCACCCATCCACCCATCCACCCATCCATCCACCCACCCACATTCAACATAGTGTAATGGTTGGGAGTATGGACTTTGGAGTTATCCTGCCTAGATTTGCATCCCAGCTCTGCTGGTTGCCAAGTATGTAATATTGGTTAAATTTGTAAACTTTTCTTTGCCTTAGTCTCTTCTGCTATAAAATGGGGTCGATATTGAAAATAATAATAAAACCTACCTCAGCATTGTTATGAGGGTTATGTAAGTTAATATGTGTTGTGTGCTTTCAATAGTGCTTGGCACATAACAGTGCTATTTATGTGTTAGCTGTTACTGTTACTATAAGTCCCAAGTGGCTGTTGAGGTTGTTGAGTTATTGAGACACTTGGACCCAGCAGTGGAAGGCATATTCATTAATGCTCTTCACTCAATATTTCTGGTTTTTGGCCTTCTGGCTCCCTTATGGGTGGGTAGAGTCATATGACTAGTTTTGGACAATGAGTGTGACCCAAAGTGATGTGTGTCACTTTTATGCTGGAACATTTAATTGCTTGTTGTAGATACTCCAGAGCTATTTTTGAGTTATGGCTGCCCCATTAACCTGATCCTGGAGTTGGAGACATAGAACAGGTCCCATAGCTGACCTTGGCATGGACATGTAGTAAGAGAGAAATATAAACCTTCATTTATTTTGGAGTTGTTTGTTACTGCAGCATAACCGAGCTATCCTGACTAATTTTCTGTCTCTCTCATTTATCATCTATTTATGTGCAATAACATCACAGTCTCATTTATTCCCTTTCCCTTTTCATTATAGCACCTGTTACTAGCTAGCATGTTATATTATATATTTGTTTATTAATTGCTAATTTATAAGAATATAATCTCATTAGGAGAGGGACTCATTTAATCACCCCTCTAGCCTTAGTATCTAGACTGATGCCTTACACATAGTAGGCATTCAATACATATCCTTTGAATGAATAAATGAGTGAATGAATGGATCCATTTTTTTTTACTTTACCAAGCACTATGTCCTTCTCTAGGGACTGATCCTTCCTGATAACATGGCCACAGTACGTGAGATGAAGTCACGCCATTCTTGCTTCTAAGAAGCATTCTGGCAGTGCTTCTTCCAGGGCAGATTTGTGTTCATTCTTTTGGCAGTCCATGATATGTTCAATATTCTTCTCCAACACCAAAATTCAAAGGCATCAATTCTTCTTCGGTCTTCCTTACTTATTGTTCAGCTTTCGCATGCGTATGAGGTGATTGAAAACACCATGGGTTAGGTCAGGTGCACCTTAGCCCTCAAGTGACATATGGCTAGGTAGGGAAAAAAACAAGTTATAAAATGAAATGTTTATCTTTATATGTGTTTGTATGGGTAGAAAAAAACTGAAGGGTTATATTCTTATATGTGCTTATCATTGAGTGATGATGTTGTGAGTGATAGTGTGTGTGTGTGTACATGGTGTTTTCTTTTTTTTTTCCATTGAGTATGTGTTTATAAATGTTATTTTTGAAAAGAATGAAAAACATAACTAGTAGGCAGGTGCTCTCTTGGGTATTTCCCAAGGTACTTTGCTCAATTTCTTTTTAAATAATATTTTCTTGTGTTTTCGGTGAAGGTTTACCCAGCAGTTTAGGTTCCCATTCAACAATTTCTACACAGGTTGTTCAGTGACATTGGTTACACTCTTCATAATGCATGAACATTCTCATTATTTCCATTCTGGCTTTTCCATTTCCATTAATCTAGTTTCCCTGCCCCCTTACATTCTCATCTTTGTTTTAAAGTAACTGTTGACCATTTGGTCACATATAGGAGATTTTTTTTTTTAAAGAAGTACAGTACTTACGGGTAATATTCATTATTTTATGAGCCTTTGCCCAATGTCTTATGTTAAGTGTATCTGCAAAAAGTATAGGGGCTTGGCAGGGGTTGTTATTATTAGTTTTCCTAAAACGCTCAGCAGAACAGAGCTTTTAATTAGAGGCATCGGTCATTTGTGGCCATTTCAACTCTAGATCCAATGCCCAGTTTGCAAGAGGCAGTGTTGCTCTAAATGACCAGGGTGGGTTGATGAGCATCTTCATGAAGCCAGTTGTGAAAGAGGATGTCAAATGTTTGCCCATCGCATTGACACAGGAAAGGGGCTTTCACCAAAGAAAGCTCAGAAGTTTTGCAGGCTCTGACCAGAAGGGAGTTTCTGAGTGTTTAGCTTGACTGGCGTCCCACAACCTACCTTCTTGTGCTGTTAGAATCCTTCCCAGTGCCGTGTGTGAGAAACCATAGGCCCCCTGCCCACGCCCTCCCAGAGCTGTATCACCAACAGCTTTCAAGTGTGTGTAAATTGGGAGACGGCTGGATCCCCCATCTCCCTGTGACATTTGCTGAAATGAATGCCTGTTAATAAGTGGCACAATTCCCTTGGTCTCAGTGATAAAGATGTATCTGTGACTGGGAGCCCCTGAGAGGAGATCTTTGGTGAACGCCTCAACACCCATTTTAATTGGTGATAGGCAGATGTGTCGGGAAAGCTTAATTTTTTTCTTCTCCATCTGTTTCAATAAGTATGTTTGAAATAGCATCCCCCTTGCTCATCTGTGCTTTATGTCCTAGCCTTTAAGGACTGACAGAGGATGGTTGGTTAGAAAAGCTCTGTTGCTTCAGGATGCAACGTCAGCTGATTGAAGGGATTAAATTGTTTTAAGGTCATGAGCTTTAATTCTTCAGTGATTCTCAGCCCTTGTTTTGCAAAGCCCCAGAGCTATTATCTCAAAGGATGAGCATATTATTCCCAAGAAAACATTATTCCTACTTCATATTAATCAAAAATATTAAAGGATACGTTGCCTATGCAATGTGGTTTTTTTTTTTTTTTTTTTTTTTTTAACATTCCAAGCATTTGCCTCCCCAATTATCTGGTCCACATACAAAGACGGTATGAGTAGGCAGGTAGTATTATTTATTATTTCATTCAGCATACATTTATTCAGTGCCCACTGGTATACAGCACTGAACAAAAGAGAAAAATTTCCATTCTTATGGGAGCTTAACACAGTCTAAGGGGATGTACTGGACCCATCTTTTAGAGGAGGAAATTGTGACTCAGAGAGCTGAAGTGAGTTCTTAGATTTGACATTGTTAGCATCAGAACGTGACTGTTAGCTAAGTCTTCTGATCTCAGCCTGGGTGGTTCTATCTCCACTATACCATGTGAGTGGAAGAGCTCATAAAAAGGGGGATCAATCAATTATCATCCTTTTAATAGACTTCGAAATCTTCATCTCTTGATTGTTCAGTCTGTAGGTAAACTTGGAATGGCCCTTGTGCTTATTCTTAAAATACAGAGATGATTGGATGGAGTGCAATGAAAGCTTCATGTTTGAACACCTTGCCAGTTCCCTACCTAAATCCCTCTTCTTCCCGTCAAAGGGACTCTATGAGAAAACTCAAATGAAGGGTAAATAAAAGTAACAAGGGGACAGCAGAGGGAGAGGCTGGAGGAGCAGAATGAGGCTTAAGGAATAGAAGCAAGAGGCCAGGAGCTCTTGGTGGACTTGGAGTTAATAAATTGGCCATGGCATGAAGGCCTTTCTTTGTCAGCAATATGGCGGCCTGTTCCAACTCTTTCACTTTTGCTTTCCCAGCTATGCTGACAAGCACCATCTTTACCTGGTTCAACAATGATTGTATCAGGAGGGTTTTCTAACATCCATGCTTGGATTACACCTTATCTGATTTCTCAGCAGTGCCTTCAGGGGGCTCAGAGTGTTCAAGGTTTAGTTCTCCGAGCAGCGCAATGACTGTTTACAAGCTCTGACTTATGATTGCTATAGAAAATGTGAACGCCACAGAAAAAAGCAAAGGGAAAAATCATCATGTCCAAAGACTGACGCTGTTAACATTTCTACATGTTATTCCAGTATTATCCCATGTGTATAAGTATGTGTACTTATTTTCATTTACAAAAATGATCTCATACCGTAATATTATTTTATGGTCTTCTTTTTGCACTAAGTGATGTGGTATAAACATTTGATACCTTATCAAATCTTTTTCTACAAGTTGATTTTTAATGGCTGTGTAGATTTTAATTGAATTGATAGATCAGAATTTACCTAAGCAGCCACCCTCCACCCCATTATCTACTATTTATGTTATTTTCTATTTACTACTGTTATAAATAACATCATTGTGTATTTATCTTTATGGCTGGCTATTTCTAAATATTTCCTAAGGATAAGTTCATGCGTTAGTTAGCTTTTGCTTTGTAACAAATTATCTCACAACTTAGTGGTGTAAAACAACAACTATTTATTGAGCTCTTCAGGTGGGCAAATCTGCCAGCTGCTCCTTGGGAGCCCTGTGGAGCAGTTCTATTCTATCCTACGGGGTCACTATGAGTTGGAATAGACTCCACAGCAATGGGTTTGGTTTCGGTTTTGGCAGAATGGCAGTTTGGACCAGGAAGCTCTTCTGGACTGGGTTGGAATTAGCTGATGGGGACTGGGCTTGCTCAAGAGTTTACAGTCAGCTGGTAGGTTGCTTGAGCTGATTGTGGTATTTTTCAGCGGGCCAGGCTTGTGTACATAGCAGTTGCCATGTTGCAAGAGCAGCCAGAAGGCAAACCTTGATACACATTTTTTCTTCTTCAAGTTTTTCCTTGTGTCAAGTTTGCTTCTGTCCCGTAGGCCAAAACAAGTAACATGGCCAAGCTCAGAGCCAGTCTGAGAGGGCATTACCAAAGGGCGTGGCTCCAGGGCCCAAATCAGAGCCATTACTATAATCAAACCACCACCATCCCTAAAATTGGGATTTCTGGGTCCAAGAATATGGCCATTAAAAAAAATTATTTTCTTCTATTTTCAGGGAAGTGTTTACACAGCAGTTTAGGTTTCCATTCAATGATTTCTACAGAAGTTGTGCAGTGACATCGGCTACATTCTTCACAATGCGTGAACATTCTCATTATTTCCGTTCTGGTTGTTCCATTAGATTTGGCCATTTTTAAGGCTTTTGTTGTCAGATTGCACTCCGGGGAAGTTGTAACAATTTACACATCCACCTGGAATACATACATTTCTAAATTTTCTTGATCACTGGACATAATCACTGCTTTAATTTTCCCCCAGAAAATAGCATTATTGCTTTTGAAAATACACCCTGATCGTAGAAAATGGAAAGAATAATTAACCTTTATTGTTAATATGTTCCCCAATATTTGATTTATTCTGGCATTATTCCTTATGCTACATTACTGGGTTACATATCTCTATATTGTCGTATTTAGGATCTTCACGTCTGTATTCATTAGTGTAATTTGTCTGTAGGTTACTTCTTGGACAAGAGTTTGCTATTTTCATCAAAACATTTGGGAAACTTTTCATCTTTTTTTTTTTTTAGTGCTTAGAAACAGTAGAAATGACATAAGATTTATACTGTTTCTACTCATAGGATTTATGCTTCTTAAAATTTGAATAAAACAAGTTTTGAACCTGGTGCCTTTTCTGGGATTAGTTATTTGATAATTTTCCTAATTTATTCCATGGTCATTGTTGGTACACTTCCAAATATAAGTTATATTTTCCCAAGGGCTAAGCACTTGAGTTTCTAGTTTATAGGCATAGGATTATGTATTTTATTCTATAGTGATTTGAAAAATTGCCTTGCCATCTGTAATGCTATCCATTTTCTCGTTCCTACTGAGAAGTTCCTATTTTTGTGTTTAAAAAATTTTCTTGATGAGCTTTGCCAGAGCTTTACTGTTGTATTTTCTCCTGAAAATAACCACTCCTTAAATTTATCTTTCAATTCCTTTTTTTTCTCTCTGTTTCTTGATCCACGAATTTCTGCTTTGTTCTTTATTCTCTGTTCAGTTTTATTATTTCTTACATATAGAGCTGAATGCCTCTAAATGCTTTTAATTATGTCTACTGACTTGTCAGGGATTAGATTATATGCTGGTCTTTCATTACAATAGTGATTTTTTTTTCAACACATTTGTATTTTTTAACAAATTTTACTTTACATACTTTGAATGTGTTTTTGTTCTAAAGGAGTTGGCATTCTATGATTCTCTAGTCATTGTAAAGTCAGACATATCTGAGCTCAAATCCTGCTTTGCTGCTAACTGAATGATGGAATAGTTTTAGACTACTCACAGGAGCTTGGTGTAGTAATAATGCCAGTGTAACTTTTTATTTGATGCTCAAATGATATGTTCTATGTAAAAGTGTTTTTATGTAAAAGTGTTTTAACAATGCCAGGCACATGGAAAGCACTTCATTATTGGTTTCGTTATCATTTGTATACCTTTAAAACTACAAAGTATCTCTCGTGGTCCTGTGTAATGTTTTAATACTTTGAATTTTGTCTGCTATTAATATTTACACCCATGGCAGCTTTTCCCATTTCTTCATTTTCATTTTGTGTCATTTTATTTTCATTTAGTCTCTTGTGAATCACCTATATTTGGATTTTGATTTTTTTCTCCAAATTATGAGAGTGCCTTTTTGAAAAAATCGTGGTAAAAATATGCATAATAAAAATTTGGCAATTCAAAAATTTTTACTTGTATAATTCAGTGACACTGATTATGTTCTTCATGTTGTGTGACCATTATCACTATCCTTTTCCAAATTATTCCACCACCATTTCTTGAAACACAGTACCCCCTAAGCAATAAATCCCCTTTTCCCCCTCCCTCCCACCTCTGGTAACACTAATAAGCTTTGGTTTCTATATATTTGCCTATTCATACAGTATTTGTCCTTTCATGACTGACTGATTTCACTCATCATAATGTTTCAAGGCTCATCTATGTATCAGAACTTTATTTCTCTTAATGGCTGAGTAACATTCCAGAGTATGTATACCAAAATTTTTTTTTGTTCATTCATCATCTGATGGACAGTTCAGTTGTTTCCACCTTTTGGCTATTGTAGAGTCTTTGTCTTTTAATAAGAGAATTTAATCCATTTACATTTTTTGCAAGACATGGGAATTAACAAATTTTTGTTTCTTCCCTCTCCCAATCTGCTTCCTGGCTTTTGAGGGTTTCAGAGCCATAATATTATGAGAAAAAAAATTAAGTATCTTTAATTTCATTTGAATTGTTATTGGTATTTGCATTATTTCATACCACAAAATAAGATGTTATGAGATGTGACTCTTGCATTTACTTATTTCGTTTTTCACCTTTTAATTTTAGATGTATTTCCCTATTATTAATTGATCCACTCATTAATTCATTCAGTAACTATTTGTTGAGCATCTACTGTATGCAGGAAGTATGCTATGTATTGGGGGGAAAACTATATGCTACAGACCTAGTCTGTGTGTTCACCAAACCTACATTTAGACAATGAGAGAAACAAAGGAAGTAAACAGATCAATAAAGTGACTGTAAGTTATAACAAGTAGGGAGAAAACCAATAAGGGCCTCAAGGAGAAATAGTCACCATGTATGGGAACATTTATTTAGGATATTTAGTGGCCGGGGGGCTTCTGGTGGAGGTGACATTTATGCTGGCACC
The DNA here is from genome assembly GCF_030014295.1 of Loxodonta africana. Classification (NCBI taxonomy): domain Eukaryota; kingdom Metazoa; phylum Chordata; class Mammalia; order Proboscidea; family Elephantidae; genus Loxodonta; species Loxodonta africana. The sequence goes on from NC_087353.1 coordinate 80,223,904, forward strand.
TGAAAGAAGAAATGGGATTAGCTATGTGAAGAGAGGAAACCCTGGTAGCACAGTGGTTAAGAGCTATGGCTGCTAACCAAAAGGTCGGCAGTTTGAATCCATCAGGCACTCCTTGGAAACTGTATGGGGCAGCTCTACTCTGTCCTATAGGGTTGCTGTGAGTCGAAATCAACTCGATGGCAACGGGTTTTATGTGAAGAGAGAAGGAAGGGCATTCTGGGCAGAAGTACCAGCATGTGCAAAGGTCCCAAGAGGGGAAATAACTTTATTCTAGTGTTCTAAAGAAGTTCTGGTGGCATAGTGGTTAAGCACTTGACTGCTAATTGAAAGGTCAGTGGTTTGAACCTACCAGTAGCTCTGTGGGAGAAAGATGTGGCAGCCTGCTTTTGTAAAGATTACAGCCTTGGAAACCCTATGGGGCAGTTCTACTCTGTCCCATAGGGTTGCTATGAGTCAGAATCAACTCATCAGCAAAGATTTTTTTTTTTGATGGTGTTCCAAGGAGTCCCTGGGTGGTGTAAATGATTAAGTTCTTGACTACTAGCTGAAAGGCTGGCAGTTTTGAACCCATCTAGAGGCACCTCAGAAGAAAGGCCTGATGATTTGCTTCCAAAAGGTCATGCCCTTGAAAACCCTATGGAGTGCAGTTCCACTCTGCACCCACAGGGTCCCTGTGAGTTAGAATTGACTCAAGGGCAACTGTTTGTTAACTGCTTAACAAACAGTTAATCTCTTATAGGCTAAGCCAAATGAAAGGTTGGAAAGAGCCTCTGAAGGCCAGATGAAAGGTTCTTCATCCATCCATTTATCTATCCATTCAATAAACATTTATTTTTTTATTTTGTTTTTTTTTGCCATGTGCCAGGCCTTGTGCCAGGTGTTGACCATATAAATAATACAAGGACCTCCTGGAGCATAAAGCCTACTTGTGTAATCAGGCTGGAGGGTCCACAAGCATAAAGCTTTGGGTTTCTGTTGGAGTGGGATGGCCCAGGGGGTGGGAGAGACAGTGTGATGTGCTTTGCAGATCCCTGGGCAGGGAGGGGGAGTGGCGGGAAAGAGCTGAGAGCAACTTCTGCCAGATGGCTTCATTCTTCCCCGTGAAGGAAGTGGGGACTTTGTGCTGCGATACACAAGAACAGCATTTCCTGTGGGTTTGCAAGGGCATATTGAATCTAAAGCCTACAGCTCGTTCATGTGTGAATTTTTTTTTTCTTTTTCATGCTTTGTGAAGGGATAATCAGGCCAATTTATAAGCCTGGGAAAGAGTGTTGGGGTGGATTTCAACGCACACACTGTATTGGCTGGTGCCCTAATCAAATGCAGTAATCACTCAGCGCGGGGGACTCTTAGACACTTGCTGTTGGTTCAGCCAGCTGTTACCTGGAAGTTAATGCCCTCCAGTTCCTGGAATCGACCTGGTTTCTGCAACTGACCAGATTCTGATACTGGATCCAGCCTGATTTGAACCTAAACTCCGTGAACTTTAGTATCTTCATCTGTGAAAGAAGGAGGGGTTGGACCATTTGATCTTTTAGGACCCTGCCTATCTTTAAAGTTCAGTCACTTATTCATTCATTTACCCATCCTTCCATCCAGTATTTAATTGTCTACTACGTGCCAGGCATTGTGCTGTTGTGGTTGTGTGCCATCAAGTTGATTCCGACTCATAGTGACCCAGTGTGGCAGAGTGAAACTGCCAGGTAGGGTTTCTAGGCTGTAATCTTCACAGAAGCAGATCTCCAGGTCTTTTCTCCCGTGGAGCTGCTGGTGGGTTCAAACTTCTGACCTTTCAGTTAGCGGCTGAGTGCCTAACCATTGCACCACCTTGGCTCCTTAGGCATTGCGCTAGGTGAGCAAATTAGATATGTCCCTGCCTCATGGAGTTTACCGTGTAATAAGGGAGACAGACAATTATACAGATAATAACGTAATTACAGTTATATAAGTGCTATAAAGGAGAAAAGGGTGGGTGAAAATGCATGTCAAGGTGACCTGTCTTATTTTGAGGTTCAGAGAAGTTTTCCCCGACAAGTGAAATTTAAACCAAAAACCAAGTGAAAATTGGCAGAAAAGTATTCCAGGCAGAGGGCACAGCCTATGCAAAGACCCTGAGACAGGAAGGAGCATAGCAACATCAAGGGAGGTAAATATTGATAATGCAACAATTATAAAATTAATAATAGTATCTACTATTTAATAAAAGCCTAATATTTGCCAGGCATCGTGCAATCCACACCCAAGTGATCTTGATGAGGTTATTTAACCTCAACCTCCTTGTGCCTTAATTTGTGCATCTGTAAAATGGGGGTGATAATGATTGTACGTACTTCCTTGGGTTATTCTGAGGATCCAGTGAAGTAATGTCTGTGAAGTCCCTTGAATATGCCTGACCCATAGCTTAAGTATCTGGAAGATAGTGGTTGTTACTATTATTTTTATAAATGGTGTTAAGTGAGAGCAAGTTCCCTTTGGGTCTCAGGACTTGTCCTTGATCCTGGTAAGGGGTTCTTGGTTTGAGCCCCTCTTGGAGTTTCTGTAGGAGTGGGATGCCACCACTTGGCACCCTGCTCCATCTACTCCCAAGGAAGGAGGGGGTGGAGATGACATCTCCTGGCTGGCCTCCAGGCCAGCAGGGACATTGGGGATTGGCTGTTGGCACTTGCAACATTCTTGGGCAATCACAGGGGGCATGGAAGGTCAAAGGTAATAATTATCAAAGAACACACAGTTTAGGGGGAAAAGAATATTCCAGTCCTATCTATTGGTAAGACCAGTGCCTTCCCTATTCTTTATCTCTTGGAACGACATCTCCCCCAAATATCTCTGCTGAGAACCAGGGCCGTTTCCCTGGTTACAAAGATCAACTTATTGGGGTAAACAGAACGGTGGATGTGCCATCTCAGCTTTCAGAAAGCCCCAGTGCCAAAATGTATGTGTGTGTGTAAATATTTGAAACAAGCCTTGTAAATTACTTTTGTTCATTTAAAATTATTTATCCATAAGAACTCTTTGTATATTAGGTATGAAGAGAGAAAGAAATAAAGAAAACACAGTTATTGCTCTTTTATCAAAAAACCAGGGATGACAGGGAGTGGGGCTCTTTGCTACTGGCATCGTGTGGGTAGAGGGCAGGGATCTGGCGCTGAGCATCCTACAGTGTACATGACAGCTTCACAACAAAGAGTTGTCCAATCCGAAATGTCGATAGTGTCATGATTGAGAAACCGTGAACTGTCTATAAAGTACCAGCTTTGTAAAGCCAATGGGGGTATCAATTCCTATGCAATTATCAAAGTTTATAGGGAATTCTTTGTATATGCGTGCATGTGTTGAGTTTAATTGATATAACTGTCTTTATTTTCTCTTCCTAGGTAGTTTTAGTTATCTCTAACCAATTAAAATAGTTCAGTTTTGCATATATAAAGAAAAGTTTGAAATCCTACAGGTCCAACAAGTTTACAGTGAACAACAAATCTCTCCCTGTCATCCCTGTCCCCAGACCCTCAATTCCCTTCTCTGGAGCAACCCCACTGCTACTAATTTCTCATGTATTAGTAAAGAGATATTCCATATACATATTTTTTAAAATACCCTTAGTAGCACTTGATGTACATATTTTGCTTCTTGTTTCTTTTTTACATGTTGATGTATTTTAGAGATGTGATGACATATCTTAGAATGTTTCCGTATTGGCAAATATAGAGCTGGACAGTATTCCCTGTTTCATACAGCCTCCTGTTGATGGGCATTGGTTATATCATTTTTGCTGTAACAAACAATGCTGCAAATGAATATGCTTGTACCCAACGGTTGGCACATGTATGTGAACATACCTGCAATCTAAAGTCCTACAAGTGGAATTACTGAGTAAGAGGGTATATGCAGTTCCTCAAAACGTTAAAGATAGAATTACCATATGACATAGCAATTCCGCTCCTAGGTATATACCCAAAAGAATTGAAAGCAGAGACTCAAACAGATACTTGTACACCAATATTCACAATAACTAGAATGTGGAAACAACCTAAGTGTCCATCAGCATATGAATGGATAAACAAAATGTGGTCTATCCATACAACAGGATATTATTCAGCCATAAAGAGGAATGAAGTTCTGATACGTGGTGCGACATGGATGAGCCTTGAAACCATTATGCTGAGTGAAGTAAGTCAGACGCAAAAGGACAAATAGTGTATGATCCACTTACATGAAGTATCTAGAATAGGCAAACACATAGAGACCGAAGTTTATGGGTGGTTGCCAGGGCCTGAGGGTAACGGGGGGTGGGGGGTTGTTGCTTAAAGGGTACTGAGTTTCTGTTTGTGGTGTGAGCCTTTTGGAGATGGATAGTGGCGATGATTGTACAGTATGATGTTCAGTAATTAATGTCACTGAATTGGGCACTTAAAAATGGTTACAATGGCAATGTTTTTGTTATATACATTTTAGCACAGTAAAAAGAAGAAAAAATACATGCATTGTGAATTGTCTTGGGGATTTCTAACAACAATGGTGTCTAATCCTGTTGGCTCTGCATTCTTCCTGTGCCTCAATTCTAGTTTTTCTTGACCATCCCCATCCTCCTTGGTGGAGCTCCTCGGCTGAAAGGGGTACCTCTACTTCTCCCTCACTCTATATACTTTCTCTAATCTAAGGAGCCCTGGTGGCACAGTGGTTAAAGTGCACGGCTGCTAACCAAAAGATCAGGGTTCGAATCCACCAGCCACTCCATGGGAGAAAGATGTGGCAGTCTGCTTCTGCAAAGATTTATGGCCTTGGAAACCCTATAGGGCAGTTCTACTCTGTCCTATAGGGTCACTGTGAGTAGGAATCAATGCGATGACAATGAGTTTAATCTATAAGATGATTATATTTTTCCTAGTTAAGATGGCGATTCCCAAGGATGGTTTGAAAATATAAACTCTGTCTGCCATTCTGAGGCTCTGAGTGTGTGAGGGTTTGGGGTATAATCTTTCCAAATCGCTCGTGGTTCATGCAACGCAGCAAGAACCTCTCGCTTTGCAGCTAGTCCTTCATGAATGATCACACCCAGCCGCCTTCCCCTCTGGGCTCTCTCCTAGGGGTGAGTGGAAGGCATCGGTTCTCCTGCTTAAAAAAAAATCGTTAACTCAACAGGGGGTGCCAGCTGCCTGATTGGAGTGTGTCGGCATTTAGAGCCTGCTGGCTGCAATCTCCCTGTGCCGGCTGAAAGTTGTGGGGTGTTTTTATCTGCAGGAAACAGCTCTGAGCGGAAGAGGAGTGAGAGTAGATGGATAGATCAGAGAATGAGAAGAGGAGGAAGCCGTGGGAGAGATGTCTTCTTTTAAAGACAGATGTGGCAGGTTTTTCCTGCCCATCTCTTTGGGATGCCAAGTAGGAATTAGACTGAGAGATGCGTTGGTTTTGCCAGACCTGCCCATGAACCAGCCTCATTGGGCTCCCGGAGTTGTATCGTCTAAGCTTGCAGGGGTCTGCATTTGGAAGTCTTTTCTTGCAGGAATTGGCTAGAAGTAGCACCTTCTCTGAGGTCCCAAAGATTTGAGTGGTCAAGAAGAAACCCTGAAATGACCATTTCTCAGCATTGGAGGCAAAAAAGTAACTCTGGCCTGGGACATACATACCTTCTCTAAGTTCCCATGGCTGGTGCAAATAGGTACTGCGGCTGGGTGTATGCTTCTTGTTCATTGTGGTTTCTGGAAAGGTACCTGGTACACAGTAGATAGACTGATAGGTAGATAGCTGCTGTTGAGTCGACTGACTCATGGTAACCTTATTGCCCAGTCCTGTTCCATCCTCATGCTCACAAGCATGGTTCAAGTAGAGGGCCAACGAGGGTGAGGGAGACCCTTGATGAGATGGATTGGCACAATAGCAAAGGCAGCTCTTGTGCCAATCCATCTCACCAAAGGTCTCCGTTGCCCTGGTTGGCCCCCAGCTTCACCAACCATGATGTCCTACTCCAGTGATTGATTTCTCCTGATGACATGTCCAAAGCAAGCGAGTCAGACAATGTTCTGTTGTGACCAATAAGGTTTTCATTGGCTAATTTTTGGAGGTAGATTGCCAGGCCTTTCTTCCTAGTCTCTCTTAGTCTGGAAGCTCCAAAGAAACCTGTCCACCATGGGAAGTCCTTCTGGAATTTGAAATACTGGTGGCATACCTTCCAGCATCATGGCAATATGCAAGCTACCACAGTATGGAAGACAGACAGATGGGAGGTAAGATGCTCAATGAATATCCACTGACAAGAGAGAACACTTGATGGCTGGTGCACATCTGCGCTTGGTGGGATTTTTATCCTTAGTGAGAGACTTGATTTTAACTCACAGCCAAGTGATGAACAGCTTCACTGGGAGAGGGAGGGCTGCTTGGACCAGGAGGTGTGGGGGGATGGGCATCTTATCCGTGTGGGTGATGTTGCATCATTCTAAATTTGGATTTCTCTGCTGATAAAGGAGAGGGAGGACCTGAGGAGGCAGTGAGAAAATGGTCACTTCTTCCTTTTTTAAAATAACCTTTTATTTTGGGATAATTTTAGAGTTTCAGAAAAGTTGCAAAAATAACGCAGAGTTTCTGTATACTCCTCACACGTTTCCCCTAATGGTAACATCTTAGGTAACCATGGCACGTGGCACCCTGCCATTTTATTATTGTTGTTGTTAGTTGCCCTCCAGTCGACTCTGACTCCTGGCAACTCTATGTATGACATCATGAAACGTTGCCTTGTCCTGTGCCATCTCCATGATCTTTGATGTGTTTGAGCCCATTGTTTTGATAGGGTAATCAGAAATCCTTGGAGAATTTGCCAGTGGCTTCGATTTAGACCTTTTTTTTAGAAATTATAATAATAAAATGATAGTAGTAGTGGTAGTAGTCACAGTAGTAAGCAATGCAAATAGCTCTCGGTCTGCACCAGGCACCGTTCTAAGTCCTTTTCCTGCAGTAACTCATTTGACCTTTTCAGCACCCTGTGAGGTACAGGCACTGTTATAACAGCCCGCATTTTACAGGTGGGGAAATTGAGGCAGGGTGGTTCAGGCAGAGAGGTCACACAGCTAGCCTCTAGTGAGTATTTGAAACCTAAGGAGGCTGGCCCCAGATTCCTACTCTAACCATATTTTCTACAGAAAGTAATGATATTAGCTGTCATCTCTTGATGATGATGTGTTCAGGAACTAGAATCAAAGTTGTACATGTATTATTTCTAAGCCCGCCCCCAGACTCGGAGAGTAGTGGTCAGGAGCACAGATTTTGTTATCCTGTTCAGGACAAAAATACATGGCTCCAAGATTTTGTGAAGGAGTAGAAAGAGACCCCGTGTGTGTATATGTGTGTGTGTGTGTGTGTGTGTGTGTGAGAGAGAGAGAGAGAGAGATGAGAAGAGAGATCAAGATTGATTTTCTACTGGTTTCTCTCTCTGTTTCTTTCCAAATGTCTTTAGACAGGTCTGCTCTGTCACCACAGCATTTCTTTTCCAGCACACAGAAAAGATCTCAAAGTCTTGCTGAGAACACAAGGAGTCAGAAGTGTCCTTAATTTTAGGAGTAAAAAAGATAATACTTCAATTAATCAGCCAGCACGTGTCCGGGAATAAAAGAGGCTGAGAGGTTTCTGCCCTCAATCTTGCAGATAGCTGGAGTGGGAAAAAAAAACCCCAACCCTTTGCTGTTGAGTCAATTCCGACTTGGAGCGACCCTACAGGACAGAGTAGAACTGCCTCATAGGGTTTCCAAGGAGCACCTGGTGGATTCGAACTGTGGACCTTTTGGTTAGCCGCCCTAGCTCTTAACCACTACACCACCAGTGTTTCCGGTGCTGGAGTGGAAATCAGTGCTAAAAGCAAGCGTTGAACTGTGAGTTCTGATTGGGAGAAGCAGAATGCTGGGGGCCAAAGCAGCAGGGGAGGGCATTTGGGGTTGGGAGGGGCTTGAACTCTTTTTGCCCCCAGGGTCTTTGCAGCATGTGGTTCTCTCTGCTTGGGGTACTTTCCTGACCATCCTGTCTAAAGTTCCTCTGGGATATGTAAGCTTCATGAGGAGTCCCTGGTAGTGCAAAGGGTTAATGCACTCTTACTGCTACTAACCGAAAGTTTGGAGGTTTGAGTCCACCCAGAGGCACCTTGGAAGAAAGGCCTGGTGATCTCTTTCTGAAAAATCAGCCATTGAAAACCCTGTGGAGCACAGTTCTACTCTGGCACACAAAGAATTGCTGTGAGTCGTTATTGGCTCAATGGCAACTGGTTTTTTTAAGCTTCATGAGGTCAAGGATCTCTGTTGTTTTGTTCACTGCTCCATGTTCATCTATGGTACAGTGGTTAAGGGATAGGGTTGCTAACCAAAAGGTCCACCAGCCACTCCTTGGAAACCCTATGGGGCATTTCTACTCTGTCCTATAGGGTCACTGTGAGTCAGAACCGACTCGATGGCAGTGGCTTAAAGCAGTGCAAGGCACATAAAGATTTGCTGAATAAAGGAATGAATGGTCTATTTCAAGTCCTGTTTGTGTCTGTTCTAGAACTTAGCACAGTTTGTCATTAATTTGTCTGTTTCCTTGTGGACGGTCAGACTCCTTCACTAGCCATAATCTCCACGAGGGCAGGGAGTGTGTCTGTCTTATTCACCTCCCAGTGCCTAAGACAGCCTGGTGTGTGGCTACAGGCGTGGGCTCTGCAGTCAGACTGCTTAAGTTCAAATCCCAGGTCTTCTACTTAATAGCTATGTGATCTTTGGAAGTTACCGAGCCTCACTCTGTGTCTTGGTTTCCTATATATATAGAGGAGATAATATAAGTGTTTATCTCATGATAATGTTGATCGAAATTAAGTGAGATAATATTGGTAAAATGCTTAGAAGAGTGCCTGGTATACAGACCAGTTGCTGTCAAGTCGATTCTTACTCATGGCAACCCCATGTATGTCTGAGTAGAACTGTGCTCCATAGAGTTTTCAGTGGCTGATTGTTTTTTGGGAAGTAGATCACCAGCCTTTTCTTCCAAGGTGCCTCTGGGTAGACTCGAGCCTCCAACCTTTTGGTTAGCAGCCAAGTGGTTAAACCATTTCCACCACCCAGGGACTCCAGCATCTAGAAAGTGCTTCATAAATGCCAGTTATTGTTTATGCTCAATAAATGTTTGGGACTTAAAGGGTGGGGCCTCTTTACATAAAATTCACTTTCTCTCTTTGAGTGATAAAATCCCCCCCTAAGAGTAAGGAAAGGGCAGATGGAGATGATCTGAGAGGCCTAAGAGATCTTTAAAACTAGGCCATTGAAGAAATCCTACGTTTCTGTCCTGTAGACAAGGCCAGTTTCTAGCACGCCCTACAATTCTTTTCCCTGCTGTTTTCTACCTTCCTTTTTTGCATAGGCCCTCTCTTAAAAAAAAAAAAAAAAAAACAGCACATCTTGGAATCTTGCTTTGAACTTTCTGCTGGGGTGTGGGACTGAGCACTTCCATTTAGAGACTAAGCAGCTGACCCTGGAATGTGGCCACAGGGCTGCCAGGCCGACTCCAGGGCCTGCCGGCCAGGAATGCACTTTGCAGCACACGTGGCGGAGTTGGATCTCGAAACCAGAAAACAAACCTACTGCCGTTGAGTCGATTCCTACTCATAGTGACCCTACAGTATGGACAGAACAGAACTGCCCCATAGGATTTCCAAGGCTGTAAATCTTTATGGAAGCAGACTGCCACATCTTTCCCCACAAGAGTGCTTGCTGGGTTTGAACCGCTGACCTTTCTGTTAGCAGCCAAGCGCTTTTAACCACTGCACCACCAGGGCTCCTCAGTTGGATCTTGATCCATGGAATTTCTTCTCTCTTATTATTCACTCTTGTCGGTTTATTTTTTAAAATAATATTTTATTGTGTTTTTGGTGAAAGTTTACACAGAAGTTTAGGTTCCCATTTAATTTCTACACAAGTCATTAGGTGACATTGGTTATTCTTCACAATGCGTGAGCATTTTCATTATTTCTGTTCAGGTTGTTCCATTTCCATTAACCTAGTTTCCTTGCCCCCTTACAGTCTCATCTATGTTTTAAAGGAATTGTTGATCACTGGGTCTCACAGAAACTCCAACCCATGGCTGTTGAGTTGATTCTGACTAATAGCGACCCGGTAGGACAGAATAGAACTGCCCAGAGGGTTTCCAAGGAGTGCCTGGTGGATTCAAACTGCCAACCTTTTGGTTAGCAGCCGTAGCTCTTAACCACTACACCACCAGGGTTTCTTTGGGTATCATATAGGTGATTTTTTAAAGCCTGTCAGCTTTTTTTTTTTAAAATAATAAAAGCAATACACACTCTTGATTATAATTTCAAACTGTACAATACAGTACAACATACAGTAGCAAGAAAAGAAAGTCTCTCTTTCTCTCTCTTATCCCAAAGGTTTCGTTCCCCAGGTCTCTCTCCCAGAGTAGAGTTGCCAGGTAAAGTAGAAGACAGTTAATTTGAATTTCAGGTCAACAGTGAGTAACTTTTTAGTATACCATAAGTATGTCCCAAATATTACATGGTACAAACTTATGCTAAAAAAAATTATTGTTTCTCTGAAATTCAGATTTCACTGAGCATCCTCTATTTTTATTTGCTAAATCAGGCAACTTCAGAGCATCTCCTGGTAACCAGTTTCTTGTGATCGCTTTTAGTAATTTTCTAAGTGTGTGCTGCATCCCACAGTACCTTGGCAGATTTATTCTCTGTGTTCTCTCCACACCTAGAACGGTGCTTGGCTCCTTGTAGGTGCTTAATAAATACTTACCTGAATGAATGACTCAATATGTACCCATTTTTCTTTACACAACTGACACTGTGTTGTAATATTGCTTTATACTTAGCTTTGCCTTTTAATAGTGTCTCGTGGGGATTGATGCACAGAGCCGTCTGCCTCATAATAAATGAGTTTAAGAGTTACATAGTATTCCCTTTTATGGAAGTACCATGCTGTAAAGTCCCTGGCGTTGGAAATTGGAGTTGTCTGCAGTTTTTTTTTTTCTATAACAAATAATACGGTAATGAACATCTACGTATAGACTTACCTTTGTCTGTTTGGATAGATGTACAAGGAATCTGAAGCGTTGGAATCACTTGGACAAAGAGTGTGTGGTTTAAAATGTGGATTGATGTTGCTGAATGGCTTTCCCAGGAGGATCTATTTGAAGGTCCTTCAGATGCTTTGTTTCTCCACATCTTTCCCAATGGCAGAATATTACCAAGCTTTTTCATTTTGCTAACCTGATCAGTGACAAAATGGTATCTCAATGTCATCTTAATTTGCATTTCTTTTTTACGTTCGAAAGCTCGTTGTATTTCTTTTTCTGGGAATTGTCTCTTCTTGCCTTTTGCCTATTTTTTTGCCCTGTTTTCTCATTTGTTCTAAGAGGTTTTTACTCGTTAGAGGAAACGTCCCTTAGTCCGGCATATGTTTTTATATATAATAGTATATAAAATCCATTCATTATGGAATTTTTACTCTGCAGACATTTAGAAATTCTTAAATAGTCAAATTTATAAGTTTTTCCTTTCATGTATTCCGTGTGCCGTGTCATGCTTAAAAGGGCTTCATCCTTGACGAGATTATAGAGCAATTCTCCCATATTTCCTTATTCTACTTTAACTTTTTTTTTTTTTTTTGCATTTAAATCTTTAATCCATCTGGAATTTATTTTGGTTTTAGGAGGGAGGTGAAGATCTAGCTTTATTTTTTACCAGATGGCCAGCCAGTTGTCCCAATACCATTTATTGAATAATCCATTGCTTCCCACAGAATTGAAATGCCGCCTTTATCATATATTAAATTGTGGAGGAGGGATTTTGTATTCATTTCCTGAGAGCTTCCAGAAACCAACGAGTCAGCAGGGATTTTAGGGGTTTCAGCTGACTAGAGGCAGAGACCCTGACCTCAAGGTCTGCCAGGATTTGCCTGGGCGGAAATGGGGGGAATGAATTCCCAGCACTGGCAGGGGTTTTATTAGAGCAAGGTTTTTGACACTACTGACATTTTGAGCTGCATTAGTCTTTTTGGGGGATTGTCTGTCACACTAGGATGATTCACAGCATCTCTGACCTCTACCCACTAGATACCAGTATAAACCCCCAACTCCCAGTCATGACAATGAGAAATGCCTTTCAGCTGTGACCAGATGATCCCTGGGGGGCATGGAGACTGACATTATCAGGCCTGAGTTGAGCAGCCCTTTGATTAGATGCATGGGAGGCCCTTTTTTGTTGTGAGATTCCATCATCAACAATAGCAAGGGCTCCAGACAGCTGGGAGCCACAATGGAAGGTGTCTTTCTAGCTCCTAGACCAGAGACCTTAGATTTGGTGAGTGGGGGGTCTATAGGGGAGGAGTGGGAACCAACGGTCTGGCTTTGGGAGAAACAGAGGTTGCCACCAGCCTCTGCAGGAGAATCTTCTAAAGCTCCCTGGGTCCCAACCTGAGCCACTTTTCCTGACAGCCACCCCCCAGACAAAGGAGGAGCACCTGGGTCAGGATCCAGGAGAAAGGACTCTGAGAACATGAGGTGGCAGGAGTTTTGTAATTGGACAGCGGGGCAATTTATTGTCTTCTTCCCCTTAGGAGTAAAATGATCTGTGGATTTGTCTTTGAGGGCAGCAAGGAAGCACTTGTGTTTAGGAGATGGGAGAGGCAGGTGGGCAGAGAAATTCTGTATAGAATAGGTAGGTGTGATGGTGAGGTTGAGCTGGGAAAGAGAAGTGGGGGGGTCCCCGGGGTCTGGGAGAAGAAAGCAAACACACAGGGGAGCTGGCTGAAGTTTGCACAGTGGCTCTGGAGATTAGCCTATCGATTTGGGGCTGGGATTTTTCATGATGAGTCTGCAGAGGGAGAGACTGTCATTTCTCCTCCAGCACACCCTGCCTGGGCTGCCAGAGTTGGCTTCCTTATTACATGCTGCTCGAAAAGATCTGGCAATCTGCTCCTGTAAATTTTATAGCCTAGGAAACCCTGTGGGGCAGTTCTGCTCTGTCCTGTGGGGTTGCTATGAGTCGAATCCACTTGACAGCATCTAACGACAACTGCCCCTCCTCGTCCTGTCCTGGCGCCCACTGTTCGTGGGGGTTTGAGACCAGATGCTTGTTGTAAGGGATCAATGACATCACCTGATGCAGAATGTCAAGCCCAGAGGTTGGCACGTGGAAGGTGGCAACACATAAACATCGAGTTCCTGCCCCTCATCCTTTAGAGCAGAGTTTCCTAAGTGCCAGGTCTGCACTGCCAGCGGGGGGCGGGAGGGGGGTTGGCAGTAATTACCATTAGTTAATTAACCCGGCACTAATTAACATTAGATCTCAGTGTAAGAAATACATTTCCTTTTCTGTTCTCTTCTAATCCTTCTGATTGAGCCAAGGAGAAAGCCTCGGTTTGGTGCTAGTGTGCCTTTAATGGCTCTCTAACACCCCCATTCTCACCTTCAAAAAAAGGGAGAGCAGTTATGAGGCCCAGAGCCTTAGGCAGGCAGTGATATTGAGAAAGAATGAGCCAACAATGTTGTTTTGTTTTTGTTGTGTTTATTTTTACAGTTAACTTCTGGTTATGTGGAGAGGTATTGGTTTTTCATTCCACTTCCCTTTTTCAAAATACTTTTTTTGACTGAGATATGATTCATAGAAAATTCAGCATGGTAACCATTTTATGGTGTACAGTTCAGTGGGTTTTAGTATACTCAAAATGTTGTGCAACCGTCTCCACTATCTAGTTTCGGAATATTTTCATCACTCCAAAAAGTAGTCACTCCCAACCCTTCTCTCCCCTAGCCCCTGACAACCACTAAACTGCTTTCTGTCTCTGTGGATTTGCCTAACTCTGAACGTTTCGTATGAATGAAATCACACAATATGTGACCCTTGGTGTCTGGCTTCTTTCACTTAGCACAATGTTTTCAAGGCTCATCTGTGTTGTAGCATGAATCAGTACTTCATTTTTTATGGCTGAATAGTATTTCATTGCATACACACACACACACACATATATATATATACCACACCAAACTTATTGTCGTCGAGTAGATTCCAACTCATAGTGACCCCATAGGGCAGAGTAGAACTGCCCCATAGAGTTTCCAAGGAGCGCCTGGTGGATTCGAACTGCCAACCTTTTGGTTAGCAGCTGTAGCCCTTAACCACTATACCACCAGGGTTTCCATATAAATATATATTTTAGGTCGATAAAGTTGATAATTTAAATCCACCAGCTGCTGCACACCACATTCGTGACTGCCGCCATAGCCACACACCATTTGTAATGATTCATTTTTTCTTTAAATTGACTTCCTTTAAACAAATAAATTGACTTTAATTTAAATAAGATGTTTTTGAAAAGAAAATAGCCTCAGACCATTCTAATCAGGGCTGGAAGACTGGGAATCTTTTCTGGACATGACCCCCGCCCCATGGCCTGCTTCTCACCCATCCCTCCAGTCTTAGGTTCCTCCATTCCCTGGAGCCATGATGCCGCCAAGCTGGTCTCCTCCGTGTCCCCCAGGAATTCTCCTCCCTCAAAGATGCTGCCCTTTGCCCCATCTTGAGGTGTGCTCTGCCTCCTCATAGCCACCAGGAAGTTGGACTTCTCAGAACTCACCTTTGCCCTAGAATCTACAGCTCCGCCTTTAATTTCATTTCCCCCCATATTACTCACTGACTTTTTGTGAATCTCTTCCGTCCACTATTAGCTGCTTGAAGGCAGGGTCTGCATTTGAGTTGAGTGGCCCATTGTTCCCTTCACACAGCAGCTTCACTTGATAGGTGGGTAATAACCAAAAACCAAACCAAACCTGTTGCTGTTGAGTCAGTTCTGACTCATAGCAGCCCTATAGGTGGCTAATAAAAAATAGTAATTGCTAAATTGGTCTTCCTAGGAGCCTCTTCCCAGCCTTGAGCTAGGGTTCTGATTCTTGCCCTGCTTTACCATCCCTTTTGACTTGTAGTTTACTCTACAGTTAACTTATCTCCAGCTGTTTGGATGTATTAGCCAGAGGTCTTCAAGTCCCAGGAGAGTAAGGTTGGGGTGTGTGTTAGTTAAGGCTTTTTGCATGCAAGTAACAGAAACCAACTTGAGTCAATTTTTTTTTTTTAGTATACGAATGCAGGAGCATTGCTGGGCCCAAGGGGAAGAATGTTAGCCTGGCTGCAGAAGGGAAGAGAGCAGGGAGCTGGAAGGCTGTTGGGACTCTCATATCTCATATCTACTTGTCCTTGTCAGTATTCATTAGGCTTGCCTCTGTGCACACCTGCTTTCCTTGTTTCTTACTCTACATATTGGATGGAAGATGGCCTCCCATAACTGCCTTGTGTAGGTCTCCTTGAATCTCAGCCTCCATCCCCAAAATCTATGAAAAAACCTGATTGGCCCAGCTTAGGTCTGGTGACCAATGAACTGGGGCAAAGCCTGGGCTCATACGATGCCGATACCGTGGGTTAAGGTAGGGGTAACTGGGAGTTGGGTTGAGGTTTTCAATACTGCCCATTACTGGGTGAGGAGGCAGACCTGGAGCTGTGAAGCCCAGCTGCTTCTTCTTTCCCAGGCTTTAGCAGAAGAGGGGAATCCAAGCTAATCACTTACTGAGTGTGGGAAGAGAGAGTGATGTGACAAAAACAGTTAACATCAGACCTGCTCACCTTGAAAGCTCTAAATAGGGATGTCTTGGGAGAGAGAGAAATAAGCATAGAGCTGCTGATCTGCTCCACTTCTGAGGAAAGGTGCTCTTCTCACTGTTCTTGCTCCATGGGGGAGAGATTGGAGCATCTGTTGGAACCTCCTTCTCTTTGTCCTTCATCTCAGAATTCCTGCCCAGGTGCTCTTTGACTCAGCACCCTGCAAAAGGAAAGGGCCTTTGCCCCCTGCTCCTGAGGCTGTCACCACTCCTCTGGGTTTCCTTAGTTTAGGCTGTGTCCCCTTTGTGCCACCTGCCTGGGTGCAGAGGATGGCCCCACTCTACATTCCTGTCATGGAAATGGTCCCCAGTGCCTGGAAATACTCCCAAGCCTTTAAGCCTCAGCGACTTAATCTATACAACGGGACTAATACAGCCCACCATCAGGCTTTGTGGATTTGGCAATTACAGCTCCTACTTTCCTAATTCTGACTCATAGCGACCCTATAGGACAGGGTAGAACTGCCCCATAGAGTTTGCAAGGAGCACCTGGTGGATTCGAACTGCTGACCTTTTGGTTAGCAGCTGTAGCGCTTAAGCACTATGCCACCAGGGTATGTATATATATGTGTGTGTGTGTATATGTGTATGTGTGTGTGTATGTATACATATATATATATATATATATATATATATATATATATATATATATATATATAAACCCTGGTGCGGTAGTGGTTAAGTGCTACAACTGCCAACCAAGAGGTCAGCGGTTCAAATCCTCCAGGCCCCCCTTGGAAACTCTATGGGGCAGTTCTACTCTGTCCTATAGGGTCGCTATGAGTTGGAATCGACTCGATGGCAGTGGGTTTCGTTTTTTGGTTTTATGGCTTATTTTCCTTATTTGTAAGGGAAGATGGTAGTAACAGGGCCATTGGGAGGTTTAAATGAGTTAAGACATATGCAACCCTTAGAATAGTACCTGGTACACAGTAAGCCCTCGGTAAACGTTGGCCACAACTCTTCTACCTGGTTTGTTTCACTTGTTTAGTTTGGCCTAGCCTACTTTTAAGTCGGCCCTTGACCCATGGCGGCCCCGCATGCAACAGAACAAAACGCTGCCAGGTCCTATGCCATCCCCATGATCAGCTGCAGATTAGACTGAGTTTTCATTAGCTGGTTTTTGGACGTAGATCACCAGGCCTCTCTTCCTAGCCTGTCTCAGACTGCAAGCTCTGCTTCTGCAGTACAGAAACATGCAAGCCTCCACTGACAGATGAGTGGTAGCTGCAGATGAGGTGCATTGGCTGGGACTGGAACTCGGCTTTCCTTCATGGAAGGCAAGAATTGTACCAGGGATTCTACCACCAATGCCCCCTGTGGTGACACCTACCAGGCCTCAAGGGGTCCCTGGGTAATGCAAAAGTTTTGCCTTTGACTAAAAAAAAAAAATTTACTAATCAAAAATTGACAGTTCAAACCCACCTAGCAGTGCAGGGGAAGAAAGGCCTGGCAATCTGCTTCCATGAAGATTACATCCAAGAAAACCCTGTGGAGCTCGGTTCTGCTCTGTTACACTTGGAGTTGCCATGAGTTGAAATCGACTTGAGAACAATGGGTTAGATTTGGTTACCAGGCCTCAATTTTGGGGTGTACATTTTCCTTGAGAAACTCTAGCAGGGCAGGTCGGCCTCAGACAAGTCAGGTGTTTGGGGTCCTGGGGTGTTTCCCTTTTTCCAGCCTCTTTTTACCTTTAACAAGACTGATGAGATCCGTGGTGCCCCCATGGGTGGCCCCTAGCATGCTAGAACCTTCTTTTTGTCCTGTTTGCATTGTGTTAGAAAACAGCAGGTGTCCTGGCAGCGTCTCTCCAGCCCTGATCTCTGGGGACTCCTTAGACTAATGCAGTTTTAATGAATACAGATTACTGTTTACATGGCTGAAATGAGAGCCTGGCTGCTTATTTTGTGCCGAGGTTTACAGCTCTGCCTTTTAAAATCCTGTCTCTCTCACCCTGCTTCTGGCCACGGGGATGTTTCCTGGAGGCCCTTCTCCAGTCCCCCCCAAATAAGGTATTCGCTCTGAAGCCTTGTGGTGTTGGAGCCACCGCCTTGCCCAGGAAGGAGTGAAGTTTGTAGAACAAAAGCCTAAAGATGAATTCTTCATTTTTCAAATTTAAAAACATTAAAAAACAACTCTCAAGCGCTTGCTTATTATAGAACAGTTAGAAAATGAAGTTATACAAAGAGATGCAAATAAAAATCACCCTTAACATTTTGGTTTATATTCTTGAAGACTTTACTCAACATTTATATGTATTTTAAATTAAAATCAGAAACCGAAGTAAAACACACATAGTTCTCAAATCTGATTTTTAATTCCCAACAATTAATGTATCATGAGTATCTTTCCAAGTCAAGAAATAGAGAACAGCAGCAGCTTATGTCAAGAACTGTAGTATTTTATTATATGGATGCATCTTTGGTCTCTTTTATAGAAAGTTTAAGTAAAATTAAATTTCAAGTAGTTATATATACTCACTGGTTCCAAATTACAACGTGCAAAAAGGTCTACTGTGAAAAGTCTCTCGGCTACCCTTGACTCTTAGCCGCTCAGTTTACCTCCCTGGAGGTGACTAGTATTACCAATTTCATGGGTGTCTTTACAAAGGTAGTCCACTCTGTACATGCAAAACATACACATATATTTTGTCTCCCTCCAAAACACACACGTTCAAATGCTAGCTTACCTTGCTTTTCTCACGCAACAATTTATCTTGGCGTTTGTTCCATATCAGTACATAAACACCATCCTTATTCCGTTTTATGACTGCATCATGGTCCATGGAATGGATGTCTGGTGTGTTTTTTAAAGTTGGAATGCATTGACTCAGAGAAATGTTTCCTGTAATTCTGTGCAGGCTTTCTGTCCCTATGGCTGGGTCAGGGGTGGCTAATGGGAAAAGATACCCATTCAGAGATTAGGAGGGACCACAGATCTGCAAAATGGAAGGGATTGGCCTGGGCAGGTCCGAGTGACAAAGACAAGGAGCAGAGCCAGCAAGCCACATGCCAGGTGGCGGTCCGTGACAAAAGGCCATTTGTGACTTATCTGCAGTTCCCCAGATGGACCACGCTGAAAACCGAGGCCGCTGACCTTCATTTACACTTGGTTGAGAAAATGTTTCATCAGAGGCCCAGAGAGAAGATTAGATGTTTCTTACACTTTCTGGCAAGAGGTTGAGAGGTAACAGAGAGTAAGTGATCTCATAAAGCTGATTAAAAGAAAAAGAATCCCAGAACTGCCTTAGGGGAAAGAAAAAAAAGAACAAACCCAAACCACCTGCCATCAAGTCGGAATCCGATTACTCACGGTGACTCCATGTGTGCGGAGTAGAACTGCTCCATAGGATTCTCTTGACTGTAATCTTCCCGGAAACAGATTGTAGTCCTGTCTTCCAAGGTGCCTTTGGGTGGGTTCAAACCTCCAACCTTTTGGTTAGTAGCTGAGGGCTTAACTGTTTGTGCCACACAGGGATTCCTAGAAGTATATAAACAACAACAACAAAAAACCCAAACCCATTGCCGTCAAGTCAATTATGACTCATAACGACCCTCTAGGACAGAGTAGAACTGCCCTGCAGAGTTTCGAAGGAGTACCTGGTGGATTCGAACTGCCAACCTTTAGGTTAGCTCCGTAGCACTTAACCACTCTGCCACCAGGGTTTCCCTTATTAGATTACTGGCCTTGAATGTTTTGAACATATCTAGGAAATGTTATGAGATGAAAATAAAGGGTCTTAATGATATGGAGTTTGCCAGCAAGGACAGTGAAGGATCTTCTAGAGCTAGGCAGGGATGGATTCATCTCAGTTAATGAGTGTTGTGACTTTCTAAACTGGAGGGACAATTTGATTTCTGACACTAGTAGGGGTGGGAAGGAACCCACAAGGGTTTAAGTGATGATGGTAATGGAGGGGCTGAGAGGGTTTCTATGGGAGGAGAACGCAAGATGTGATCATCTGTCCTGATGGATTAGGTTAGGTTGTCAGTCTACTGGAGCCCTGGTAGCATAGTGGTTAAGAGATTGGCTGCTAACTAAAAGGTCAGCAGTTCGAATCTACCAGCTGCTCCTTGGAAACCCTCTGGGCAGTTCTGCTCTGTCTTATAGGGTTGCTATGAGTCGGAATCGTCTCGATGGCAATGGTTTTGGTTTTGGCTTTGGTCACTCTACTAGAAGAGACTCACTTTATCACTTTCCCCCTAAATTTCAATTAACTTAATGTGACCAAAATTTTTCCATTATTGGGTGGAATCAGGTCAAGGATAAAGACTCATTCTTTTGTTATGTGGCCAATTGTATGAGGGAGAAAGTGAAACAAATATCCAGCAAAACCTAATCACCAAGAAATTAAAAAATGCTTTTTAAAGTAACTTTTAGGTTAAATGGCATACAAATTACCATTGCAGAGAGGCTATAAATGAAGAAAAATAGAGTGCTATGTTAAAATAACATATAAGATCATCCAATGCCAAACTTAGAGATAATAACCTTCATACCATTTATGATTAAAAATCTATCTGGCACTATGCACTTAACTTAACTAGACCGTTCACTTATTCTAATGAACCTGACATGGTTCAAAAATATTTCTGGTATACCTCTTTAGAAATTCCATTCAGATGCAGTTTTATTAAACCTACTAAGGCAAATATTTTGAAGGTACCACATTCATTTTTTTTTTTTTTGTTTAAAATTCACATGTATTTGTTTAAAAAGTCATGTTAGCTCTATTACTTATCAGATATATTTTTAAGCCTAATCACAGTGTGATGTGAGGGATATAAATTGCTGAGAAGCCACAGGGAAAGCTGTTTCTGAAAGAATGTAACTATAGCTACATTACTTCGGAATGTTTCCAAATCAAATAGTACTACTTATAAAACACACCTGAGATGATGCTAAGTGAAGAGGCTTTTAATACTGAAGTCCATGTTAGAACAAGAATCAAGGAATAACCTGGGAAGAAATCTCCAAAGTTTCCTGGAGCCTGACAGAAATACTGGATGGAGTTCCTGAATATATTTTCCTGATCTCTGGTAAATAACCATATATTTATTTATTTAAATGTTCATTTTATTTTCCTAATTACAAAATTAATTCATCGTCACTGCAGAAATCAGAAAGTAGGATCAAGCAACAACAACAAAATATCAGTTAAGAGTAGAGGTAAACCAGAATTTGTAGGACAGATACGTAATGTCATCGAGGGCTCTGGTTCCTTTGATCTTCCTGCTCCACCAGCTTTAGCAGGTGGTTTTCTTTCTCATGGTCACAGAATGGCTGCAGAACCTCCAAGCATTTACTCTCTGTTCTAGGGATGAAGAATATGGAACGGCCACCACTCTTTTCCTCATGAGACTTTTTTTTTTTTTTTTTTAACTTGGGACAGGATTGTGCTGCTCGCCCCAGGGATTTCACATTCCTCTTACTGGCCAGGACTGAAAATGAGGCTGGGAGTTGGAGTATTTTTATCTGGGAACATTGCAACCTTGAACGCTATCAGGATCTGTTAGGAAGAAAGGGGGGGTAGACATTGGGCAGACAGCTAGCAGGTGTGCTGCAGAAGGACCCTCTGTTAGTCTTCATCGTTGTAACAAATTTGTTTCCTTCATAGCATTTTCTATACACTGGGTAGTTTTATAATATATATATATTTTTTTCAGTGGTTTATTGCCTGTATTGTCCATCATGCAGGTACCACATCTGATTTGTATTGTTGTTGTTCGGTGTCATTGAATCACTTCTGACTCATAGTGACCCCAGGTACAACAGAATGAAACACTGCCCGGTCCTGCACCATCCTCACAATTATTGTTATACTTGAGCACATTGTTGCAGCCACTGTGTCAATCCATCTCATGGAGGGTCTCCCTCTTTTTCGCTGACCCTCCACTTTACCAAGCATGATGTCCTTTTTCAGGGACTGATCCCTCCTGATAACATGTCCAGAATATGCGATGCTTGTAATGAGTACTCTGGCTGTACTTCTTCCAAGACAAATTTGTTCGTTCTTCTGACATTAAGATTTCCATTAGAAGATAACAAATATTGAGTGAATGAATGAACAAAGGGTGGGGATTTTTCTGTTTCCTGTTCCTTGCAGGTCTATGTCTAGTATTCAGTACTGAGATGGATTTTGAGAGGGTTTGGGTATTTCTCTTTTCAGCTTTTTTAGTCCCTGGCTAAAGGAGAAGGGAATTGTTTAGATCTCTAGAGATTTGCTTTGGCAGCTTAGATACCCCAAAGTGGCAGGGGACAGAGAGGGAGCTCAGATGGAGGGGTGCAGCCTTATCTTCATGCTTCCTTTCAACAGTCTGCCATAAGCTATCCCTCTGTCTCTGCCTCCACTCAAAGTCGCTTGGAGCAGCCAGCCCCCCTTCAGCCAACATATTCCTCCTTGGCTGTGTGTCTTCCCCACTCAGCATCGCTCCTTCACCATGTGCTGTGTGGGAGGGGCTGCAGGGGATCCCATGAGATTTCTGACCCTCATCCGAACCGAACCCAAGCCTATTGCCGTAGAGTCAATTCCGACTTGTGGTGACCTCGTGTATTATAGAGTAGAACTGCTACATAGGGCTTTCTTGGCTGTAATCTTTACAGAGGAGCCTTGGTTGTGCAGTGGTTTAAAGCTTGGCTGCCAACCAAAAGGTTGGCAGTTTGAATCCACCAGTTCTCCTTCGAAACCTTATGGGGCAGTTCTGCTCTGTCCTGTAGGGTCGCTATGAGTCAGAATCAACTTGACAGTAATAGGTTTTTGGAATCTTTACAGAAGCAAATAGCCAGGCCTTTCTTCTGCAGCACTGCTGGGTGAGTTTGAACTGCCAACTTTTAGGTTAGTAGTTGAGTGCAAACCATTTGCGCCACCCAGGGATCTCTGATCCTCGTGGTCTTCGGCACCTGGGACAGAAACTTTGTTGGGGTAGGAAACTGCCCCCAACAACTTTTCTTCAACCCTCCCTCAATTCCAGCCCAAACCCCTCTACTGCACAGGGCGTTAATGAAGTTCTGCCTGAGGTCCTTTCTGTGTCGTATCATTTTATCATAAGGAAAAGATACTTATCGACTTCCATGATTTTGCATAACCACGTCTGTATTGATCCAGGCAAGCCAACTGGAATAAACTCTGGCATTTAGACAGATTTTGTGGTTTTCTGCAAATAAATTCTGCCCCCAAATGACCTCCAACTTTCTGGAAGCAGTCAGCACGAGCACAATTCTGAAGATAGCTTTCTTTTTTTTTTTTTTTTTTAAAAAAAGGAAATTCATAAAAGTATCATGCATCTTCCTTTTTTGACACTAATGGAACAATTTAATGTAATTTCAGAGGGAAGCAGAGCTGCTGGAAAGGCTTGTGTGCTGAGGGAAGGTTACCCAGCTCTGCTGTTAGGTGGTGTGTGGGAGCAGAGAGTGCCGTTTGGTGTAGGCTTTTGGGAAGAGGAGTGGGTGAGGGCCCACTGCAGGCCCACAGGGCTGGGGGCAGAGCCCAGGGGGGAGGGCAATGGAAAGACCATCTTTTAAGACTCCTGAAGAAATTGGGAGAAACTACTTAGCAGAAGTGTTTTGTTCCACCCCACAGATTCTGTGGCCTTCTAAGTACAAGGTAATAGGAGGCAGCCTACCTAGCTACCTGGGGGGCGTAAAGCATGATGTTGTTGTTGTTCATTGCCATCAAACTGGCTCACACTTATGGCTCCCACATGTATAACAGGATGAAATATCACCTAGTTCTGTGCCACCTTTATGATAATTGGTATGTTTGAGTTCATTATTGTGGCTATTGTGTAATGCCTTCCAACCTAGGGGACTCATCTTCTAGCACTATATTGGACAATTGGCTAATTTTTGGAAGTAGATCATTAGGCCTTTCTTCCTAGTCTGTCTTAGTCTGGAGGCTTTTCTGAAACCTGTCCATCATGGGTGACCCTGTTGGTGTTTGAAATACCAGTGGCACAGCTTGCAGCATCATAGCGGCACGCACGCCACCACATTATGACAGACTGACAGATGAGTGATGGTGTACAGGTCAGAGGAGAACTGCCTCATAGGGTTTTCAAGGAGCAGCTGGTAGATTTGAACTGCTGACCTTTTGGTTAGCAGCCATAGCTCTTAACCACTACGCTACCAGGGTGCATAACATAGTGGTTAAGAAAACTACTCTTGGGCTTTGAGACTTAAGTCCTGCAGGACTCAGTTTCCTCACCTTTCACAGGAGGACATTAATAGGTCTCACCTCCTAGGGGCAGTAAAGGAGCTGTAGTGAGGTTTAAATGAGAAAAGACAGGTAAAGTGCTTAGCACAGTACCTGGTACATACTGAGTTACCATTAAGGTGCTGGGGACTTAGTCCTTTTTCTTGTCCTTGAGGAACCTTGGCTTCATGAGGAGACAGCCTGGCCTATACAAAATAGAAGGGAATAAGGGCTGTATGATATGCTGTCATGTTATGCGAGGACCAGGAAATAAACCATTAATTCTGACTGGGGAGGTAGACTTCACAAGATGAAGAAGGCATTTAAGTTGGCTCTTGCAAAGCTCAGCTGGATTTCAATCAGAAAAGATGGAAGGAAAGGGCAGGGTAGGCAGAGGGAACAGGATGAGCAAAGGCTTAGAGGGACAAAAGTGCATGGTTAACTATGAGACTAAGATGTGTGGTGCAACGGAGCCAACGGTACTTGCAGCATTAGTTTAAGATGACATGTTCATATTTATCTGAGGACACATATATAAGTTGCAACCTCAAATCCTATAGAACCAGGCAGGGGACCTGAAAGAGTACAGTGGGCTAGGTATAAAACAGTGGGAGAGATAGGGACTGTGTTGAACAGGAGAGAGGGTGCCTTGTTAAAATGGGGCATCCGTCAGTATTGGTGCTCTGTTGGAATGTGAGCCCAGGGCTTCCACATCTTATACTTTTTCAGCAGAAGCCAGGAATCTGAATTTTATGCAAAAAAAAAAAAAAAAAGAAGAAATTTTAAAAGCTATCATGTGGACCAAATAAAAAATGCCTACAGAGTAGCACCCTAGAGCCCCTGATCTGAGCTCTCTTTGAAGAGCATTGTAGATTGTATCTCAACTTTATTTAACAGAAGTACTTAGTTAAATCTTTGTGTGATTATAGATAGCACATGAAAGGGTAATGATACCATTTGAAAGAGCTGGTATGAAATAACAACATATTGGCAGTGGTGGTCATGGCTAAAGATGAATTACGGCATAGTCTGCAGAAACTGCAGTTGTATTTTTTCCAAGTGACACCTTTGCTTTGACAACACATTCTCAAAAAGCAAAGCAACAAAAAACCCTCCTCCTAGGACTCTAGCCCCCAGAGCCTCCTGCCACTATACCCATTTGCATGCTTTATTGAGGAATCAGAAGATGTGGTTTGGTTTCCAATTATTACTACAGAGTTGGAATGTGGAATGGTGGCCAGTGTCTACATGAGCCACGTGCAGTGGCCAGCACCCAGAGGGCAGTCATTTGCTTTAGGTAGCCAGTGTTGACAGACACGGTTTATATTTGTGCAGACTTGACTGATCTTAATAGGATCTACCTGCTCTTTGGAATAAACTTTTTTCTTGCTCCTCGTTACGTATGTGTCTTAAGGTTGAGATTTGAATCTTGAAATCTCAGGGTTGGAAGGAAACTTAAAATTTATTTACTCCAACTATTCTTTGTGTCAGTCAAGACTCTAGGTTACAAGTGTTGGAGAACTCAAACTAGGTGAAGTCAAAAGAGAATTCATTGCTTCATATAACTGTAAAGTCCAAGAGTAGCTGCCTCCAGTCATAGACTGATCCAGGGGCTTATCATGTCAGCAGGACATAGTTTCTCTCAACCCATCTCTTGACTCCACTTCTTTGGGCTGACTCCATTCTCAGAAGAAGCCTCTTCCCTCATGTTGGCAAGATGGCTGTGGAAGGTCTGCCCGTATTACCTCTAGGTCCAAGTCCAGGCACGGAAGAGGTCTTCCTCTCATTTGTTGTGTCCGATTGGCTCTGAATTGGCTACCAGGGCCAGTGAGAAAACACTGCTTTGATTGGCCAATGTTTTCTACTCTTGGAGTTCAGGATGGAGGTAACACTCTCTGAACTATGCAAACTGGGCATGGGAAAGAGAAGGATGTTGGGTACCGTTATAAAAAGAAGGTTAAATGAATACTCACTGTCTTAGTTATCTAGTGCTGCTATAACAGAAATACCACAAGTGGATGGCTTTAACAAACAAATTTATTCTCTCACAGTTTAGGAGGCTAGGTGTCCAAATTCAGGGTGCTAGCTCCAGAGGAAGGCTTTCTCTCTTGGTTGGCTCTGGGGGAAGTTCTTGTCATCAATCTTCCCCTGGTCTAAGAGCTTCTCAGCACAGGGACCCTGGATCCAAAGGATGCACTCTACTCCTGTGGTAAGAGGTCCCTCTCTTCTCTGCTTGATTCCCTTTTTTATATCTCAAAAGAGATTGAGATACAATCTAATCCTGTAGATTGAGTAGATTGAGTCCTGCCTCATTAACATAACTGCCTCTAATCCTGACTCATTAACATCATAGAGGTCAGAAGTTACAACAGATAGCATAAATACATCAGATCACAAAACTGAGGACAACCACACAATACTGGAAATCATGGTCTAGCCAAGTTGACACACATTTTTGGTGGACACAATTCAATGCGTAACACTCACTGTACTGTCTAATGCTAGAAAGCCCTTCATGACATACCTCTGGTGACGATCCAGTCTTCCGTTATTAATATACTGCTCTCAAAGTGGTAACTTTGGACAGCTCTAGTAATGACAGGGCTATTATTTCTACTCCCAGTCATGATTGGCATAGTTTGGCAGGGGCAGGAAGGTAAGGATGGTGTTTCCCACTGTGGTCACTGAGGGACCCAGCCAAAAGAGGCTCCAACTCAAAGCATGATTCTGTAATTATTGAAAAAGGCAAAAGGACCTTGGCAAGTCTTGTACTGTCACTTCCTGAAGCTCTCCCCGTAAGTAACTCATGTACGTATCATTGACCAAAGCAAGTCATACAGCTATGCCTAACTTCAGAAGGGACGGGCAGGCCCCATACTGCCACATGCTGAGAGGGAGGGAGGAATTAGAATATTTGACCCAGTGTCCACCATGCAACTAAACTTCCACACTTCTTTGTTCCTCTTATTAACCCATTTCTTTTCCCTCCATTACATGGACAATTTTTTTGGAACCCAATCACAAGATTCTAATATTCATCTTTATTTAGTTACTTCCTGATTCTAAAATCGAAAGACTCTTTAGCTCCACCCAGTTGCACATTATCTGCTGATTAGATGAGTATACCTCATAGCCTCACTCTGTTGTAGCGTGCAGTTGAGTTGATTCTGACTCATAGCGACTCTATAGGACAGAGTAGAATTACCCCATAACGTTTCTAGGTTGTAATCTTTGTGGGAGCAGTTTGCCAGGTCTTTTCTCCCCAGTTCAAATGGCCACCCTTTCAATTAACAGCCAAGTGCATAACAATGGCAGCACCAGGGGTCCTTAACCTCATTCTAGATCTGTTCAAAACTATTTAACATGCTGGCGCCAAGGAGAAAATTTTTTTACAACCCATTAGGTAAGGCCTACCAGGTCAAATATCTAACTGTTAATTAGTGCATTTTTGGTATAGTTATTTAACCATTTTCTAATTTACCTTAATATTTTGACCCCTCAATTGATGAAAACTAGAACACAGTTTTTAGAAGGATGTTGAAAGATGGAGGAAATGGGGAATGGGAAATGGGAAGGGCCAAAAATAGGAAAGCTTTGAAATTGTCCCTTCCTGGGCTATTTTTCCTCATAAAATCCCTGTATGTGGTGCCCTCTATCGGGACCCCACCCTCTGTCACAGCAATGTCTCATCAGACCATTAGCCGGGTGGAGGTACTCCTTTTCCTTTTCATCCTGTAGAACTTACCCACTGGGCATGCTCAGACCTGGCTGGTCATTGGTCTCTGTGGCCATGGATATTTGCTCCCTTCCTAGGCTTGACTCTCTCATTAACCTTAATGTGGATTCTTAAGGTTGGCTAGTTGGTTGGGCAAGAGCTTGTGTTCCACATTTTCTGGTAGAGCGCCAAGGACTTTGTCCTGTCAATCTTGAAGTACTGAACCCTGTCTGCCTGAGTTAATGCTATTTCTCTTCCAGACATAAAGACTTTTTTGTTGTTTTTGTTTTTTAATTAGGATCTCATTCCAGACCAGGCAAATTCCATGCCTCAAAAAAATTGCCCTGTGAGATTGTTTTGGAGCCCTGCTGTTGCAGTGGTTAAGTACGTGGCTGCTAACGGAAAGGTTGACGGTTTGAACCAACCATCTGCTCTTTGGGAGAAAGATGTGGCAGTCTGCCTCTGTAAAGATTTACTACCTTGGAAACCCAGCGAGGCATTTCTACTCTGTCCCATGGGGTCACTGTGAGTCAGAATGGACTCATACAAAAATTTATATACACCTTGCTACATAGTCTTAGTTGCTCTCCCCCTAATGAGACAGCACACTCCTCTCCACCCTCTATTTTCTTGTCTATTTGGTCAGCTCCTGGCCCCCTCTGCCCTCTCATCTCCTCTCCAGATAGGAGCTGCCCACATAGTCTCATGTGTCTACTTGATTCAAGAAGCTCACTCCTCACCAGTATCATTTTCTAACGGGAAGATTATTTTAACGAACAGTTTTCTCAAAAGCCTCGATACATACATTGATTGGCTTATTTATCCATTAAGGTATTTCTTGAATACCTACTATGCTAGGTAGCACAGGAGGGAGTGGTCAAAGAGTGAACATGATGGTCACAATCCATGTGATCAAGAAAAACATGGTTAAAAAAAAACATTATGCTGAGTGAAATGTAAGTCAGTTGCAAAAGGACAAATACTGTATGATCTCACTTATATGAAATAAGCAAATATATAGAAACCAAAGGTTATTTGTGGTTACCAGAGGTGGAAGAGAGGGGAAAAGAGAGAGTTTTTACTTGTGGGGCATTTAGTTTATGTTAATGGTGGTAGAATAATTTGGAAAAGAATAGTGAGAATGGTTACACAACTTGAAGAATGTAATCAACGTTACTGAATTATACACGTAGAAACTGTTGACTTTGTAAGTGTTTTGTTGTGTATATTTTCACCACAACAAACAAAAACCAATAAAAATTAGATTCCAAGTAGAAAAAAATTAAAAAGCATTGTCTAGTAAAGAATACAGATACACAAACAAACAAGCACCCATATAGTGCTAGTTACTATGATCACTGTAAGTGCAGGGTCCCCGGGGTGCACACCTAATTGAAGGGGTCAGGAAGGCTTCCGGGACTAAATGATGCATAAGTGCAGAACTTCAGGATGATTCGTTGCTGCAATTAGATGCCATCGAGTTGACTTGGACTCATAGAGGCCCCATGTGGCAGAATAGAACTGTCCCATAGGACTTTCTAATCTTTATAGGAGCAGATTACCAGGTTTTTCTCCTGGGGAGCTGCTGGGTAGGTTAGAACTGCCAACTGTTGTGCCACCAGGGCTCTTTAAGGATGATACCAAACCCAACCCGATCCACTGCCATCAAGGTGATTCCAACTCATAGCGACACTGTAGGACAGAGTAGAACTGCCCTATATGGTTTCCAAGGCTGTAAACCTTTAGGGAAGCAGACTGTCTTATCTTTCTCCCTCGTTGGTGGGTTCGAACCACCAAACTTTTGGTTGTCAGCTGAGTACTTCACCACTGCATCACCAGGGCTCCTCTTAAGGATGATACCAAAAACAAAAACAAAAAACCAAATCTGCTGCTGTTGAATTGATTCTGACTCATAGAGACTTTATAGGACAGAGTAGAACTGCTCCATAGGGTGTCCAAAGATTGGCTGGTGGATTCAAACTGCCAACTTTTTGGTTAGCAGCTGAGCTCTTAACCACTGAGCCACCAGGGCTCCTCAAGTGTTTTGTTCTGTTGTACATAGGATTGCTATGAGTCTGAAGCAGCTTGATGGCACCTAACAACACTGAGAGAACTGGGTGACTGATTGGGTGTGGGAGGGGCGTGGAGCAGTCAGGGAAGACCTCTAGGTTTCTGGCTTGGCTATGAGGTGGAATGGTGTTACTCTTCCCAGAGATAGGGAGCATAGGAGGAGGAACATGTGCTGAGGGAAGGCTGAGCTCCCCTTTCAAACACCTGGTAAATGTCCAAATAGTGCAGACCAGTTGGCATATGGATATTCAGATCTGGAGCTGAAGCGCATGAGCCCGGATTCAGAACAGATTTGCAAATCGGCTGCATATCAATGCTAATTACAGTCATGGAGTTTGATGAGGTTTCCCAAGAGCTTGTGTAAACTGTGGTGAGAGTTGAGAGGTAGCCCCAGGATGGGGATACTGGCTTTGGAAACATCTTTGAAATGTGTAGAAATGAAAGATCTTGAAGAGACGGTTCAGTACATGTATATTAAGCAAGAGTTTAGCAGAAGGCACCGTGTTATCTATGTTGTGGGGGATCCATAGATGAATGGAACTCAGGGCTTGTTTGTAAGGAAGTGACTGCGGTGAGTGGCAGAGAAACTCTTCTACAGATACCGGTGATATAAAAGAGAGTGTGCTGAGTGCCGGGAGCAAAGTAGGAGAGGAGGGCTGTGGACTATCTAAGTTAGAAAACACATCTGTGTGGGGTATTGGGGAGGGCTTCCTGGAGAAGCTGGCTTTTGTTTCTAGTCTTGAAGGAGATATTTTGCTATATGGGGTTTTGGAATGGAAGAGAAAGCGGGGAGGACAGACCAGCAAGAGGGATCGGCATAAAGGATGGCTCAGAGGAGAGAAATTGTGAGGGGTGTTTTCAGTAGAAGTTAGCACTTCACCATGTCAGGAACCTAGGGGGCCTGAAAGGCGTCTGGGAGAACCATATCCAAAAATAGTATGTGGGCTCTGCAGGGCATGCCACAGAGCTTGGGGTTCATTACGGGGGCCAAAGGGATCTATTGAACGTTTTGAAACTGGAGGATGATGTGGTCCCCAGAGCGTACTGGTCAAAAGCATGAACTCTTGGGTGAGACAGACCGGAGTTTGACCTTGAACTCTGCTGCTTCCTCCCTTGTGGCCTTGGGCAAGTTATTTAGCTTCTCTGAGTCTCAGTCTTCTCATCTATCCCATAGGATTGATAATAATTCTTACCTCATAGGGGGCTGTGAAGAATGAAGGGAACTAATGTATATAGAAAGCTCTCAGCAGTGTCCGGAATATAGCAATCCCTCAATCCAGTATTAATAATACTTTATACATAATCATTCAGGTAAGAACATGGAGACTATTTATTGTATCATCATAACAACTTTTTCTCTTTTGTATCCTCAGAGCCTAGAATACTGTCGTCTGACATATAGTGACAAAAAACAAAAGCCAGTTGTCCTCAAGTCCAACCCCACAGGTGTCAGAGCAGAACTGTGCTCCATAGGGTTTTCAATGGCTGATTTCTTGGAAGTAGAGCTCTAGACCTTTTTACTGAGGTACCTCTGGTGGATTTGAACCTCCAAACTTTCGCTGAGCAGCCAAGTGCATTAACTTTTTGAACCACCCAAGGAATCCCTGACATATAGTAGATGCTCAATAAATATTTCTTGGATTAAAAAAAAATGAATTGTGCCTGCTTACTTTTGGAAGAAGGAGCCTTGGTTGTGCAGTGGTTAAAGCAATCAACTGCTAACCGTAAGGGCAGCAGTTCAAAACCACCAGAAACTCCAAGGGAAAAAGATGTGGCAGTCTGCTTCTGTAGAGATTTATAGACTCGGAAACCCTATGGGGTCACTGTGAGTTGGAATCGACTCTATGGCAGTGGGTTATTTTGGAAGGGACCTGTTTTGCCTGGAAAAAAATACTTTGATAAAACCTTAGGGAGAAGTTGAAACTCCCTTTCTTCTGGTGCCCAGTCTTCAGAGAGGGGAGTTTGACTGTTCTTCAGAAGGAGAGGTCCCTGAGACAATCCCAGAGACATTGATCAGGTGGTAGGGGACACTGTCCTGTGAAATGTGACCCCCACAGACCCCCTAATAATCTTTGGCAAGGTTTTGCATATGTAATGCTTCTATCTACCATCTGCTGTGGTAGAAATGAGATTTTTAGAGATTCATGTGATTATCAAACCTTCAAGTAACTCTCCTTACAGGGAAAGACAGCTGTCTCCGAGCCAGCTGGTGTCTTCCGGAAGTGGGAAGCTTTCGTTCAGGGGACGGTAACACCTTGAGGACAGATGTCAGGAATGGTGGTGGTGGTGGGGTTGATGGACCCAGTCGTTCTAATGCCCCGAGACAGCCACACTGAGTGTTGAAGGGCAGATGATCAAGGTGAATTATTTTTTCCCCACCTGAATTTGTGGGATTGCTCTTTTGAAGAGCATTTCAATGATTTGTCAGCAGATTCTAGGAAAGACGTTAAATTCAGGTTTCAGTGTCTGCCTTCTGAGATTTAACTTTATTTTTGTTGTTGATATGTTTCCACAGTGAACATATTTTAGTACATATTATAGGTCTCATAGGGTTGCTGTGGATTAATACACGTAAGGCTCTCAGCATAGTACCTGACGCATAGAAAACGTTTGATCTTTTTATCTTTATTATCGGCTAGCACCAAGCCCATTTGATACTCCTGAGAACTTCATGTGGTAGGTACTATCACTCTGTTGATTTTCTAGATGAGGAACCGGAAGCTCACAGTGGTTAATCACTTGCTCAGGATCACTCAGCAATTGGCAGAGCTGGTTGCCATGGTAACCACTTCCAAGCATCCATGCCAGAGGATGGACTCAAGGATTCCTTGATTGGGCATTGGCTGGTCCCCAGAACACAGTGAGGGTGTCTGGTCAGAGAAGTAAAGAAAGCCATTAATTCCTGGACAATGCCCAGCTGTGGCTAGGCACGGGGTCAGAGAAGATGCTCTCAAAGACCTTATGGTTCATTGCCATTGTACTGCCAAGCCCTTTTATCTTTCATTTTCTTTTATGCTTCCAATGGCCCCATGAACCAGCCAAAGGGGAGTGTTCAATGTCAACTCTGGAATGACGCCATGGTTGTCCCAGCGTTCTGGAGCCAGTGATGAGATCAGGACTCAACTTCAGTTTCCGTGTTTCCATATTCAGTTCTATTCTCCTCTCAGTAGACCACGAGGCCTCCAGACGAGACAGATGGCAGACAGCTACGGGGGTTTAAAATAGCGCGAGCTCACTTCTGAGGTAGACATGTGCGTGGAGAGTGAGCTGGAAGACAGGGACCCCTGTGTGGGAAAGCATTTTGGCAAAGAGGAGCTCTGAGTGGAGGTTTGAATGCTAGGATGAGTGTAGCCAGGTGGGTGTGAGAGTGTGAGAAGGGGCCTGGATAGGAGCCAGCCTGTGACCAAGCAGGAAGGAGGGAAGAGAGAGAGTAGCTGCCAGGCAAGATGCAAGTGTGAATTGGTATAGGCTACCTCCCTCCTCTCCAGCTGTGCTACTGAGAGGTGAGAGTTCAGGTGGCCGTTCTTGGATGGTTTTTGCTTTTTTCTTCCCAATCTTTTGGTCTGCTGGGTCTTGGAGGATGATGACAAAGAGAAGACTGAAATTTCTGCAAAGACAGCTTGTGTTAGACCCTTCCAGGGTGACTTCCAAGCCTATACAATCCCTACTTCTTGGCGAGCTGGCCTCAAGGAACGGTCCTTAGCAGCTACATTTGAACCACGTGACCCAGCAGCCCTGCCCGTTGCTGATTCGACCAGGTATGGCTCCACCCGATTCTATCTCTGGGGACTTGGACTTAGCATTCAGAGATGCCGGCTAACCTCCATCAACATGCATACTGGAGGGTTGTGTAGTCTCAGGAA
Organism: Loxodonta africana; assembly: GCF_030014295.1. Taxonomy (NCBI): domain Eukaryota; kingdom Metazoa; phylum Chordata; class Mammalia; order Proboscidea; family Elephantidae; genus Loxodonta; species Loxodonta africana. The sequence continues at coordinate 80,257,418 of NC_087353.1, forward strand.
CTATATGAAGTGTATCAAGAAGCAGAGAAAGCTGATCTGCAGAAGAGACAGAGGAGTGAAGCAGAGCTCGGAGGTCATGTGGACCAGAGAGATGGGGAAAAAGGCTGCCTCAGTTCCTAACAATCCTGCGTTGGAATCAAACTGCCATCCCTGCCTCTGATTTTTGTGAGATACTTTGTTTCCTTATAATAAACTTCTTTCTTTGCTTGAGCTAGTTTTACTGGGGTTCTGTTGCTTGCAATCACAAGTGCCCTGAGTATGAGGTTAAGGAGCTGAAGGTGGAAATTTTGATCATAGGGAATGGGGTGATTGGAATCTTTCTGGAGGTCACATTATGGGAATTATGAGTCTGCATTCTTATTGGAAGAGGTCTGGTAGGGATGTGGGGATTTAGAATCAGGAATAGAGGTTGTAGCAGATGCTGTTAGCTGCCCATCCAGTAGCCATTCCCCCTTCCTTCCTAGTTTTGTTTGGTGGCAGTGTGCCCAGGGGACAAAGTGTGAGTGATCCATGATAAATCCATTTCCCTTTGTCAGTGATTGGTCTAGAGGTAGGACCCAGTTTTGGCCAATGCAAGAGAGGATAACTTTTTTTTTCATTCCGTCCCTTCTTACTACCTTGGAGATTGTCAAGTGGGGACGTAATGCTTGGAGCCACCTGGTGAGTATGAACAGATGCCTAGAGCCATCGTGTCACTCATGCTGCCCAGCAACCTCCTGCTTCCAGACTTTGTGTGTGAGAGAGATTATTGATAAACTTCTTTTGTTTAAGCTGCATTTAATTGGCTGTTCTGTTCATTGCAGCTGAAAGCATCTTAATTGATACAGTTAGGCTTCGTGATTTGGAAATTCAGAAAGAAAATGAGGTGAAAGAGCGTGAGCAGATGGAGCAAATACTCTTTTTAAAGCAGAAAATCGACATTTTTCTACAGGAAGACTTTCAGCTCTGGTATTATAGCCTTGGGTCTGCAGAGCTCTGATTCTGAGAGTTGTGTGAAGTGGTATCCATCCAACTGTCTGTCCATCTGTCCATCCATCCACTCATTTGACTTTCTTTTCGTGGAAAGTTCCTTTTGAACAATGGAGGATTTCTTACCTGGACTTGCTTGGATCTTTCTGTTATCATCTGGATATAAAGTCTTTCCTTTATCCAATTAGGTCACAAGCAGAGAAAGGGGATTAGGTGGTCACAGTAGGGTGTGAAGGAGATTCTGCCGCAGCCTTTCTCCTGGGACATTTTGCTTTCTGAAGTGTCTGCCATTTTTAAGAGAAGTGTTGATTTTTAGGCTTTGGGGAGAAAAGTGTTTCTTCGGTTTTTAGGGCACTAAAAGCTCTCATTTCCCATTATTTTACTCCTGGGAACTTCCTCAAATTCATTCGAGCAATGTCAGCTTCAGGCCTGGCTTTCCTGGCTGGAAACAGCCGGAGTATGTCTTCAGAGAAATCTTGTAGAAGTGTTTCAGAAATGCCGTCTTTTCTTATTTCTGAAAAAGAACTTACATGTATAATGTAATAGGAGCCCTGGCGGTGCAGTGGTTAATCGTTTGGCTGCTAATCAAAAGGTCAGCGGTTCGAACCCACCAGACGCTCCACGGGAAAAAAGACCTGGCAATCTGTTCCCGTAAAGATTACAGCCTAGGAGACCCTATGGGGCAGTTCTACTCTGTCCTATAGGGTCGCTATGAGTCGGAATCAACTTGACGGCACACAATAACAACATACATGTAACGTGTAAATCCATCCTCATTATAAATTTAAACACAGATAAACTGAGGATTTCCCACCTTGGTTCCCCCTACTCCCTCTCCAGTTCCCCACCCCCCAGATCATTGGTGTCTGTTATTTCAGACCCTTTTCTATACACTCCATACACTCACATACTCATAATATGCACACACATAGAAATACAAGTCATAAAATACTATGTGATATTGTTCTGCAATTTGCCTTTTCAGTTAAAACATGCCTTGGAATTCTTTCCAATATTAAAACATATAGATTTACCACATTCTTTCTTATAGCTAATATATCAAACCCAACTAGTGGTACCGCGGAAGAAAAGACCTGGAGATCTGCTTCCGCTAAGATTACAGCCAATAAAACCCTATGGAGCAGTTCTACTTTGTAACACATGGGGTCGCCATGAGTCAGAATCTACTCAATGGTAACTAACAACAAGAACAATACTTAATGGTATGGGTGCGCTAATGTTTTTTTGTTTTGTCCCTGTTGAACACCAGGTTTTTTCCAAGTTTTCTCTGTTTCAAACAGTGTTGTAATGAACATCGTTGTATGTGAGTTTTCACACATATGTGAGATTACTTTTCTCGGGTAAAGGAGTGGAATTTCTGGCTTGAAAGGTATGCTCGTTTAAAATTTTAGTATTAATTTTAGTACGAAGATACTCTGTTTTTTAACTGTTAGGAATTGCTCTATCTCCAGTAGATACACTTGCCTTTGCGGCAATAATTCCATAAAATATTTTCAGTTTATAAAATTGTTTTATACATCATAGACCATTATCCATTTCAAGTTGGGAATGGTCTGTGTTTATGTGTGTGTCTTAGCCTCTTGGTCTGTTGGACAGGGTGGTGGTAATGGGGGTTGTAGAGGGTGGTACATGAGTACTTGCAGGCAGAAAATGGTAGGAGTGGTTCTTGTCAGTGTTGTTTCTGATTGTGGCCCTTGGGGTTGTGGGTGGAGAGGAAAGAGGAGGAGGAAGAAGTCAGGGTGGCAGGAGTATGATCCACACTCTCAGGAATAACCAAATTCGATTTCACTTAGAAAACTGAATTCTTGCCTCTTGAACAAAGTTGGCTCTTCTTCTTTGAACTTGACCCCTGCAAATGCTCGGGTCTTTGAGTGTGGTGATGGCTGGGGAAGGGAAGGAGGGTGTTCAGGCTGGAAGAGGGACAGATCTGAAACCACTGGCCACACACCTGACTGAACGCAGTCACCTGGAGAATGTGTTTATGCGTACGGACTTGAAACCTCACCAGAGACTTGCCAGGTCAGGAGGTTGTCGCTAGTGGTTGTAGCGTCAGAGTCACCTGGCAAGGCTTTTAAAAATCCCAGTGAGGTGCTACCTCAATCTATTAAATACAAATATGGGGGGGTGGGGCCTGAGCAATAGGGTTTATTAGAAAGCTACCTAGGTGATTAGAGTGAGCAGCTAGGTTTGAGAGCCACTGCGGGAGATAGCCTGTACTTTTTGTAAAGCCAGTGCAGCCTTTTGACCTTATTTATTAGACCACAGTTGCTTACCAGTGTTGTCCAGGTGGGCTTGTCCTACCTTCGTTACTGCAGCAAACTACTCCCTAATGGGCGCACTTTAAGCAATACAGAATGTGTTATTTTATTTGTAGTACATCACATGGTTCAAAAAATACTAGAAAGTTTGGAGTTGAAGCCTATTCACTTGTGTTCGTCATCCACCCACTTCCCAAGCCTTTTTTTGGATATCTTTCCAGAAGTTTTTTTCTTTACTCCCCCACCCCTTTATTTCTTCACAAAAGGTGGCATAGTATAACCCCTATTCTCTACCTTGTCTTTTCTACTAACATTCAGTTAGTAGGCAACAGAATGGCGTGATGACTGGTATGCAATCTGATTTTTTGGGCATCCTCATTGATTGGTGGGAGCTCACATGGTACTTATCTTTAGATGTTTGGACTACCACACCTGGGTCTTGGAGATCTTTCTATATCAGCACAAGGAAAGCTTCCTTATACTTTTTTTTTTTTTTTTTTGCAGATGGAAAGTATTCCATTGTATGGATGATTCATAATTTATTAAACCAGTCCTCTAGGGGTAGACTTCAGTTTATTTCCGAGTTGTGGTCATTACAGATAATACAATTAAGAATACATTGGTAAATATCTCATTTCAGATGTGTAGAAACCCTTCTACAGGATAAATTCCCAGAAAGGCTATTTTTTGGTCAAAGGGCAATCTCTAGATTCTCTTTAAGAAGTGACGAGAAGTTTTGAGGAGGTATCACATTCTTTCTGCTTCAGCAATTGTAGTAGGTGCTTCATTCCATTTGTGGCTTTGAGGAACCATCAGGTGGGACAACTGACAAATTTATATCTGATGGTCTTAGAAGAGATGCTTCTGGTGATGCAGTTCTCTGAGGGCTGGTCTTAGACCACCTACATGCATCGCCCCATGCTTGGTAAAAATGAAGGTCCCTGGACTCCATCTGAATTTTTAGGGTGGAGTCTGGTATTTTTTTTTTTAAAACAAGCTCCCCAGGTGATACTTCTGTACCCTGACTCGGGGTCCCTGAGGTTTGACAACCATGTCTTAGGGGATTTGTGGTACAGGCAGTGCCCTGGAAGTAAACCCTTCCATATGATTGGTAGGACAGCACTGGTTGACTTAGGAAAGGGTTTACAACTGCCATGAATGTGGCAAGCTCTGTAATTCCAAGCAAGGATTCAATCTTGGCATATGGTTGGAATAGCATTTGGCTAGTAGCCCCTGATATGGCATCTCCCAAGTTTGCCCTCAATACCTAAGAAAAACATAGAATAAGAGGAACATTATCAACAACACTGAACATAGACGGTCAGATAACCATCAATGAAATGTCCATTAACTGAAGGCTGATATGACAGGATTGAGTCTACCACCCCCCCAGGCACCACCTTTGGAAACAAAGACCGGGTAGAAACTGTGGGAAGACCCTTTGTTTCTCCTCCATTATCTTATCCTCAGGCTAAGTGGCCCAGTTTGTACCAAGCTTACCCTCTTCTGTTTAAGAATCACTTCTTGAGGTGACCAGAGGCCTCTCACAGCTGATGGTACTCCTACATTCATTCAGAGAAGTCAGAAGGTGAGTGGGGCAGTTTATTTCTGATGGTTCGTGTAGGGAATGCGTGGTGGGGAATTGGTCTTTGAGCCATGTGGCTTCCATAGGTAAGGTGCATAGGACAGGAGGAGGCCAAAGGAATTCTGGTCTGAGTGCATCCTGGGACGGTAAATTTTCATTTACTCAGTTTTTCAGAGGATCAGAGAAGCCAGCAGTGGAGGTGGGAGAAGAGACCCCCCCAGGACCACAGAGCAGTGGTGGATGAGTTCTTGCTAGAACCCTGGTGTTGTGCACCTTATCCTGCCCTCTAATGCTGACTTGAGCAGACAGAACCAAGGATAACCTACATAACCTGTCCTTCGGCAAATGCAGGGCCTGGATAGATATTTGCACCAGTTAATATAGTACTTAAGGCAATGCAGCTGTATCTAAAGAGTTTTGAGGGGAAATGTTATAATTTGCATATCTGATTCTCAATCAAACTGTCATTTATGTGTGAAGGCAACAGAAAGAGAGATTTGAGATATAAAAAGGCCATGGAAATCTACTGCTAGTGAAAAAGTTATTTGGGGATGTACTCCAACTGATGGAACAGCAATCCAAAATTAAACTTAAGAATGGAAAAGGCATGGTATAGAAGAACTGGGATGAACATTCAAACTAATTAAACATAATATCGAGGCCGAATAAATGCTATAGGTCTTATATCAAATGGCAGATGTCAAAAATTATTTGTGAATGTAAGGTTGTAGGGTATAAAAGTAACTTCATTAGATGCTTAGGGCTAAAATCTCAGATTATATTAATGAAGACTGGGAAGTAGATAGTAAGGAGGTGAGGATAAAGAACATTTACAGAATTTATCATTTTTTTTAATGAAAGACAGTCAGAGACTATGCAGTCAACTTTTTCTGATTACAATGAAATAAAATTAGACGTTAATAACAGGTTGTAAAACTCAATGACTTAAAAATAAAATCCTTTCCTTAATAATCTGGGACATACTGAACATAGTACTGGAAGATCTAGATAGTTCTAGCCAGTGCAATACGAAATAAAAGGCACATAGTTCATAAAGGAAGAATAAAATTGTGCCTGTTTGCAGATAACATGATTGTCTATGCAGAAAATTTCAAGGAGTATACAAAAAAATCTCTGCAACTAGTAAATGAATTCAGCAAGGTTGTAGGATACAAGGTAAACATACAAAAGTCAACTGTATTTCTATATATTAGCAATGAACGTATAGAAACCAACATTAAAAATATACCATTTACAATTGCTTAAAAAAAGAAGAAACACTAGGTGTAAATCTAACAAACAGGTACAGGATTTATATTCTTAAAACTACAAAATGTGATAAAAGAAATCAAAGAAGGTATAAATAAATGTAGAGACATAATTTGTTCATGGATTAAAAGACTCACCACAGCAAAGATGTCAGTTCTCCTCAAACGGATATACAGGTTTAATGCAATTCTTACCGTGATACTAACAAAATTATTTTATAGATATAAACAGGATTATTATAAAATTTACATGGAACAGCAAAGGAACTAGAATAGCTAAAACACTTTTGAAAAAGAGTAATGAAGTGGGAGAAATCTGTCTTATTATGTAGCTACAGTGATCAAGACTGCGAGACTGGCAGAAGGATAAACACATAGGTCAATGGAACAGAATAGAGAACCTAGAAATAGACCCACGCAAATATGCCCAATCGATTTTTGACAAAGGCAGAAAAGCAATTCAATGAAGGAAAGGTAGCCTTTTCTACAAATGGCGCTGGACAAATAGGACATTCACAGACAAAATAATGAACCTCAGCCTGTCTCACACCTTATACTAAAGTAAACACAAAATAGATCATGGGCTTAAATGTAAAACATTACACTTAAAACAGGAGAAAATCTTTGGGATCTGGAACCAGGCAAAGAGTTCATGGACTTGGTACTAAAAGCATGATCCATAAAAAGGAAAATCAATAAATTAGACCTCATCAAAATTAAAACCTATTGTTCTGTGAAAGACCCTATTAAGAGGATGAAAAGACAAGCTGTAGACTGGGGCAAACTATTTGCAAACCATGTATCTGACAAAGCACTAGTATCTAGAATATATAAAGAACTCTTAAGACTCAACGGTAAAAAAAAAAAAAATCTAATTAGAAAATGGGCAAAAAATATGAAGAGACATTTCACCAAAGAGGGGTACAGATGGAGAATAAGCACGTGAAAAATGTTCAACATCATTAGCCATTCCAAACGAAATCAAACCCATTGTCATGGAGTCGATTCTGACTCATGGCCACCCCATGTGTTACAGAGTAGAACTGCTCCATAGGGTTTTCTTGGCTGTAATCTTTATGGACTCAGATTGCTAGGCCTTTCTTCCGTGCACTGCTGGGTGATTTCAAACCACCAACCTTTAGGTTAGTAGTTGAGCACAAATGGTTTGGGCCACCCAGAGATCTTCAGGGAGACACAGCTATCACAATGGCTAAAATAAATTTTGTCAACACCAAATGCTGACAAGGATGAAGAGAGACTGGATCATTCCTGTATTGCTGATGGGGATGTAATATAGGATAGCCGCTCTGAAAAACCAATTGGGTGGCTCCTGAAAAATCCAAATACGCAACAGCTGTACGATTTAGCAATTCCAGTCTTGGGCATTTATCCCAGAGAAATGAAAACTTAGGCTCACACAAAAACCTCTACACAAAAGTTTATAAAAGCAGTTTTATTCATAACAGCCCCAAATTGGCAACAACCCAAATGTTTTTCAATGGGTACATGGCTAAACAAACTGTGGTATATCCCTACCATGGAATACTACTCAGCAATAAAAGGAACAAACTACTGATAACACGCAACAACCTGGATGAATCTCGAGAGAATTATTCTGAATGAAAAAAGCCAATCTCAAAAGGTTACATACTGTGTGATTCCAATTATATAACATTCTTGAAATGTCAAAATTACAGAAATGGAGAACAGATTAGTGGTTGCCTGGGGTTAAGGCAAGGGTGGGCAGGGGGGTGGAGTGGGTGTGTTGCTGCAAAGAGCAACTTGAAGGATCCTTGTGATGACGGAAATGCTCTCTATCTTGACTTCATCAATGTCAATATCCTGATTGTGATATTGTAACATCGTTTTTAAAGTAGGTTTTCTTATTTCCAAGTTTAAATTATTTTTTCAATTAAAAATTTTAATTGTGGTAAAATAAATATATATAACAAATGTGCCATTTTAACCATTTTTTAATGTTTCAGATTCTCCTTTTTAATGTGTATTTTTTTTAATTGCGATTTAGTTGGAAGTTTACAGAGCAAATTAGTTCCTCATTAAACAGTTAGTAGATGAATTGTTTTGTGATGTTGGTTGACATTTTAGCCATTCTTAAGTGGACAATTCAGTGACATTAATTACAGTCACCATGTTCTGCAATCATCACTTCTACCCATTTTCAAAACTCTTTCATCACCCCAACAGGAAACTCAGTACCCATCAAGCAATAATTCCCCACTTCTCCCTCCCCTGAGCTTCTGGTAACCTCGGATCTACTTTTATCTCTATGCCTTTGCCTATTTTAGATATTTCATATAAGAGGGATCATTCAATATTTGTCCTTTTGTGACCGGCATACCTTACTTAGCATAATGTTTTCAAGGTTCGTCCATGTAGTAGCATGTATCATTTCTCTTTCTGGATAAGTAGTATTCCTTTGTAGGGACATAAGTTTGGTTTGTCCATTCATCAGTTCAAGAACAGTTTGAGTTATTGCCACTTTTTGGCTCTTGTGAATAATGCTGCAATGAACACTGGTATACAAGTATATCTGTTTGAGTTCCTGCTTCTCAAGTCTTTTGAGTACGTGCCTAGAAATGGAATTGCTAGGTCATATGGTAGTTCTATGCTGAACTTTTTGAGGAATCACCAAGCTGTTGTCCACAGTGGCCGCACCACTGGCATTTATATCAGCGATGGACGAGTGTTCCAGTCGCTCCTCATCCTCACCAACAGAAGTGCTGTCTTATTGTGGTTTGGATTTGCATTTCCCTAATGATCCACGATGTTGATGTAATGGTTTTGCAAGATGCTACCACTGAGAGAAATCGGGTAAAGGGTACCTGGCATCTTATAACTTATATTGTGTCTTATAACTGCATGCGAATCTACAATTATCTCAAAATAAAAAATTTCGTAGAAAACAAAATATTTTATTTTAGGCTATTTAGCATAGGGTATGATGATAAACTATAGATCACAACTTAGGAGAGGGTGTCAAATCTATATCCCAAATCCACAGTCTTAATTGCTTTTAAAATGATTAATCAACCAAGAAAGACTATACACTAAGCATTCCCCTCAAGAAAGTAAGGAAAAAAGCAAAACAAAACAAACAAACAAACGAAACAAACACAAGAGGAAAGCAGAAGAATTCATAATTAGGATATATAATATTTTATATTCTATTGCAATGTAGCATTAGAATATATAAAAAGCATTAGATAACTCTAGTAATTATTGTTGGAAGACAGAACAAAGTAGAACAAACAAAATAGCCGATAAGATAGATCTATCTCTAATCACACACACGTGCACGCTCGCACACACACTATGCAAATTAGAATGAGGAAGGACATATAAATACACAGACAGAAAAAATAATTACAAGGCAACAATACGAATACTAAAATGGTGTTCTGCATAGAAATGCCTGGATTTATGTCATAGCTTTTCCACCACCCCCTTCTGACCCTGGACAAGTTACTTAATCTCTCTCTCAGCCTCGGTCTCTCCACTGTGAACTGGAGAAGATCACAGAGTGGTGGTGTGGATTCAGTCAGGTAATGCGTGTCAGGAGCTCAGCCCAGTGCTGGGCACTTCTTAGGAACTCAGGTAGTTTCTATTGCTATTCAATTTTGGTATTAAATTTAGAAGTCTAAGGAAGCAGAGACTCCAAAATTGTTTCCTATAGAAGGCAGCCTTTCCAGATTAAAAAAAAAAAAAAATAGCCATCAAGTTGACTCTGACTCATAGCACTGGCAAACTTTTTCTAAAAGGGTCAGAGAGCAAATATTTTAGGTTTGTGAGGTATTCTGTAGCAACTACTCAGACTGCCTAGTTGTAGCATGAAAGCAACCATTGACAATTTGTTAAGAAGTGGTCATGGCTGTATTCCAATAGAACTTTCTTCCCAAAAACAGATTGCTGGCTTGGGGACCATAGTTTGTTGGCCGGGGGTCTAGACTAATAGCAAAGGAGGAATTGATGAACGTTTCCCAAAATTACCTAGCAGAAAAACCTCCAGGACGGGCATTTCTTTGGGTTTTTTAAAAATTCGCTAGAGCAGAGAGGAAGAAGAGAACTGTCTCAGTTCTTTCCTCTGATCTAGCACTATTCAGACACAGAAATCTGACAAAGATAACACAAAAAATACAACCATAGTCTGTTCTCACTAACAAACAAGGAGAAAATAATCCTGACTAAAGTCTGGCAAATGGAATCTTCTAGAATCCTCAAGGATATTAAAAGGACAATGCATCATGATCAAGGAAGGCTGATCTTAGAAATATATATTATGGTGTATTATTAGGAATTGGGTATTATTAGGAATTCTATTAATAGATCCCATCAATATTCCAAAGGAAGAAAAAATGTGATCATCTTCACAGAGGCCTAAAAAAGCCCTCATTAAAATTTCAGTGGTCATTCTTGATGAAAACTTTTAGAGAACTAAGAATAAGCTACTTTCTCAGCATGATAAAGACTGTCTATAAACAACCTGTAGCCAAGAGATATACTTCATTTTGTGACACTTGAGACATTCCCATTAAAGTTGAGAATAAATGAAGAATGGTTGTTATCAACATGGTTGTCATTGTTTTGGATGTTCTAGTCAATGAAACAAACAAACAAAAAGAAACAGATATAAGTAGTAATTACATTTTTTTTTTTTACATATTGGAAAAAGAATGCCAAATTAACCTTATTCACAGATGGTTATTATTTACTTTAGAAGCACTAAAGGAATCAATTGAAAAACTATTAGAACTAATAAGAGAGTTAGGTAAGGGGGCTGGCTACAAAATGTATCAACCAAAATCAATAACTTTCTTATAGAGCATCTCTAACTAGTTGGATGACATAATGGAAAAATAGTCCCCTTTGGTCTCCAGCTGCCACCTCTCTGCCCACCAACTTCCTTTTCCGCCTCCACACACTTGGTGGAAAGCCAGGGGAGAGCGCTGTAGCCTCTGCTGCAGGAGAAGAAGTGGGAAGGTTGGAATAGTAACCACGGATTGGCAAAGCCACCTCTGCAATGTGTCTACAGGAAAGTGGTTTAATTTTAAAAAGTCACCATTGGCATGCCAGATCCCAGATGCCATCATAGCACACCAAAGTGATGGATGGAGGACGGCCACATGTGTTTCAGAGGAAATATTTAGCATCTGGTAGAGTTCTGTTCTCACTGATGACGTGTTGCTTCTGAGACAGGTGGCCCTGGCAGCTTTGGAGTTTGAGGAGTCATTTGATAGAGGCAGTGAGAAGCACTGGGAAGAATATGGGCAGCAACTAGATTCAAATTCTATTTTTGTCAGTCTTTAATTTCATCACCTTCAACTTCTTCAAACCTCTTGAAGTATTCATTGCCTACACTCTGCGAGTAATCAAACCTCTCTTCTAAGGTACTGTGAGCATTAAATGTGATTTTTGGGGGGGTGTAAAAGAAAGCACCTCAACAACTGTGTGCATTAAAAGTTAGCTCCCTTTCTGCTGCCTTCCTAGCAGAACCAACTGCTGTATAGAGTCAACCCCAACTCATGGCGACACCATGTGTGTCAGAGTAGAACGGTGCTCCATAGGGTTTTCGATGGCTGATTTTGGGAAATAGATCACCAGGCCTTTCTTCTGAGGTGTCTCTGGGTGGACTTGAACCTCCAAGCTTTCGATTAGCAGCTGAGTGCATTACCTGTGCCACTTGGGGACTCTTGCTGCCCAAATCCTAGGGTTGACTAATTCCTCTGGCCCTTTAATGACAAAGGAAGCCTGGCCTTCAGCTCTCTTGGAAGCCAAGCCTACATTCCCAGAGTTTGAGGCATCTTACCTTCTGCTGCTGGTCTGGTTTGAGTGCTCCCTGCTTTTGAGCTTTGCTCTCATTTCAGGAAAGGAGAAAAAGAAATCATTCATGATTATTGTTTTTTGGGGGCACTGACTGTCTCTTCCACCTTATTCCTTTTTTTTTCCCTGTAGCATCCAGGGTAATTATGGAGTTTAGAGCTAAGTCAGGGAAGGAGGAGCAGCAGAAACGGGAGAGGCTGCTGTGAGGCAGCAAGACCGTAGATTTGGGTGTCAGAAGTGTTGCCCTTAAGTCCTTGCTCTGCTGCCTACTAGCCTTGTCACATGGGAAACTCAGTCAGCCTCTCCGAAGCTTCCGAGTGTTCTTAGCTGTGAAATGAGGAAAACAATGTCATCGATGTTGGGGCATTGTTTATTAAGGTTACGCATGTGTGAATGTGCTTTGTTCATATATGTTATACACACATATACATTCTGTATGTCAGTAACTCATATAATATGCAGATTATGTGTTTTCCAAAATGTAAAGGTTTCTGAGATACATAAGACATCTCAACTAGGGAGCGTATTTTTCAAGGAGAGTTATTGAATGGAAGGATTTAAATTCCATCTACCCTACCACACAACACGTGAAGGAAACAGCAACAAATATGAGCACTGTAGGCAGACAGGAAGGCATTTCTTCCTTCTCTCTGTCATCATCGTCTTTTACATTTTCATCTTTATCATGAATAGCATCAAACCTAGCATTTATTGTGGGTTTACTGTGTGCCAGGCGCTGTTCTAGGATTTGTTGAATGAATTAATGCATTCTATCCTCACAGCAACATGAAGGAAAAGAGATTATGGGAGAAGGCACTGGGTCCCCAGATTTTGCCCCAGGTTACTCCTTGTGCTTTTCTAGAGAGGTATGTATGGGCTTAGTTCCATTTGGACGCAGAAGCTCATGATAGGTTTTGTCTGGTGTCAACTCTTGTCTTCATATAGCCTCTTAGAAATAATCTTATCTTAGGAGAGAAATTCAGAGTACACACTGTTAAAAATAATCAAAGCTCACTGAAATTTGAACATAAGGTTTATTCTGAGCAGTTATTCTATATGCATATAGGGAAGCCATTTTGATTCCAAAAAAAGCGAGCTGCTCGAGGAAGCTAGGTACACTGGGGCTTATAAAGAGAAGAAAAAACCAAACCCTTTGCTGTGAGTCAGTTCCGACTTATAATGACCCTATAGGACAGAGTAGAACTGCCCCATAGGGTTTCCAAGGAGTGGCTGGTGGATTCAAACCGCTGACCTTTTGATTAGCACACGGAGCTCTCACCAGGACTCCATAAAGAGAAGAGGATGGAGAAACTTAGAAGATCAAACATTGGCTAATCTGAACATGATTGACTGAGCCCTACATTCCCCCTTTACTGAGATCAACTGATAACAGTTTACTTCTGGCCTGGCTGCTAATAATTTGACCTTTCACCCTCCTATGGCTGCTAACCAAAAAGGTCGATTGAATCCACCAGCCACTCCTTGGAAACCCTATGAGGCAGCTCTACTCCACCCTATAGGGTTGCTATGAGTTGGAATCCACTCCAGGGCAATGGTTTTGTTTTTTTTTTTCCAGTACTCACTTGCAGCCATGAGGCTTTTTGAGATTTAAACTAGGAGGCAAATTATTTGACCACTGTCCTTTTCTAGCAGGATAAGACAAATTTACATTGCCATAGAGCAGCTTATGGTAGGCTTTTGCAGCTTGGGTTAGGCTTTTTATGGTTAATATCTGGTTTTGTAGGGAAACCCTGGTGGTGTAGTGGCTAAGTGCTTAAGTGCTACGGCTGCTAACCAAAGGGTCAGCAGTTCGAATCCACCGGGCGTTCCTTGGAAACTCTATGGGGCAGTTCTACTCTGTCCTGTAGAGTCTCTATGAGTTGGAATCGACTCGACGGCACTGGGTTTGGTTTTGGTTTTGTTATCTGGTTTTGTGGACAAGAAAAACCTTACAATCAAAGAAAAGTGTTACTAATTTTCCCATTCCACAGCAGTTAAAACTAAAAAGGTCTAATATTGCCTGAGGTCTGAGAAGGATGTTTTTATTTTCACTTTTCCAAGTAATCTATTCAAGGGACTTTTAGAATATCCATAAGATTGGACCCAAACAGAGTATTGGCATCTTGTATAAAATGTATAACTGTACCCAGAAAGGTAACTCAACTATATTGCCTCAAAAGTCTATATAATTAGAATTCCATGATGTCATCTTGGCGCTTTAATATAGCCTCAAATTATTCTTACGTAGGTTGTGTTTCTTTCTGAAATGTTTTAAATTTAGAAAATTAACTTGGTTAAACTTTATTTTATTTTTTTTTAGTTAAATCTTTAGTTTTTTTATTCACCCTGTTGTGGGGGAGTTGGAATGACAAATGCTTGAATCATCAAAGTCAAATGTTAGGGCCTTCTGGCCGTTCTGAGAAAGCCATGTACCAGAGTTTAACTCCACAGATAGGGATCATGGTCTCAAGTAGTTCTCCATGTTGCCAACATTTCATCTTGGCAGGGCTCAGGGGTGCGGATGGGCCCCAGAGCGTATGCCTTCTTCAAGCCGGACTCCCTTATTGACTTCTGTCCTTGGACGGCTGGAGGGAGGGCCAGAAAGAGTGGCAGTGTATATATAGGGGGTCACAGGAAAATCTTGATGAACTGGATTCTGGCAGATGAGTAATTTCCCTCCATCCCATGCTCATGAATTCTCGTAGGGTTCTGGTTCACAGCCCAGCTCTAGGTCCGTCTGCTAAAAGCCAATTCGCTGAATTTAATGCGAACTGACTAGTTTCAAATCAGCTTTTTAAGGAACTTCTGGTTGGTCTTCACCCCTACTCCCTGTTGCAGGCTGAGAAGCAATGAGAGGAGAGAATGAGGGACAGAGAGAGGAGACTGAAGAGGCAAGGAGGGGATACCTAGTGAGCAAAAACAGAAGAGGCTGAGGGATGCAGAGAGAGGGCAGACCAATGAGCATGGGGAGGCTGAGGGGGACTAAGGGGCAAGGGGAGGGGAGACCAAGGGGAATAAGACAGCAGCCTTCATTTCAATGACTGAAACGCCAAGCTTTTTGACCTTCCGGGTGCCCCAGGGGCTCCCCGACAATTCATCCGGTATGAAAAGCCAGGTTTTTATTGCATTCTATTCCTGCTGTGTGTGGCAAGTGTGGGCGAGCCGGGGGAAGGTTATCCTGTTGTCAAGAGGAAATTTACCACTGATGAGGGATGCTCCCGAAAGGATGTGTGTGATCCTGCCCCCACCACCTTTGGGTCTGATTATCAATTTCCTTCTCCTTTGATCACAGCTGTGAAAACCCTCCTGATATGATGGATGACAGACTGCAGGGCAGCTGCAACCCTAGTGGGGGGAGGGTGGGCTGTGCATACACACAAGAGGTGTTCAGTAAGTACTGGCTGAAGGAGTCAACGAGGAGCCTACTGTGGGCTTTCTTTGGGGAGGGGGGAGCACCCAGTGACCTTTTGGCTTCCTGGAAGTCACAGAACAGGAGTTACAGAATCTTGGTGCTGGGAGCTTCCACTGAACTTTGGATCAGGAAGGGAGGGAGGGGGCAGCAGTGTACTAATAAATGTTTGATAATCACCTCTCTGGTTAAAACAAAAACCAACAACCCTGGTACGTAAAGCTTGTTGGCTGCGAACTCCCGTGGTGTAAATACTCCCACCATGGTCAATTTCAGGGTACCATTGTTACGTCACTTAACGTGGAGCTGGGAAGAGATGTGCACAAGCTAGTAGGAGCCAGATCCAGCTTACCGTAGGAGGAAGGAGTATGTATAGGGCCACAAATAATAGCAGTAAGAAACTCACACTCCCTGCCCCAGCACCACCTCAATGAATAACATGCATTCATTCATTTTATCCTTGAAGCAACTCTGGAACATAGGGTTTATTTCCCATGCTTACAGGTGGGAGAACCGAGGCTCAGAGAGGTTCAATAATATATCTGTTATTACACAGTGAATCAGAGTAGCAGAGTAAATTCTAAGGCCCATGTCCTCTCTACTCACTTCACTGGGCTGTCAAGATCAGGTGATAAGTTTTATAAATGCACCTTGAACGCAGAGAAAAATGAGACCAGCTGATTCTGTCTGCATGCCAGAGGAGAGGGACTTCATTCAGGGACAGCTTTGCTAAGAGGCCACCTGAGAATGAGCAGTAGTGGACCACCAGGTGAACACAGTGGTGAAGGAAAGGTTACGTCCCCTGTCTAAACCTCATGGGATCTAAAATGGGGTCCTGAAAGTCTACTTCAAAGGGTTGTTAAGAGGATTAAATGAGATAAATACATAAGGCACTTAGCGTAGTGCCTGACACATCAGAGATTCACATAAATGCTGATTCTTGGCAGCCTAACTTTTTCTCCTTGAATCCCTCTTACGCTAGCATTGGGTAGGCAGCATTTGTCAGATTCTAATGTTTTTTTTTTTAATGTGCATATCCTGTGGTGGCTTCCGTGTTGATGTGATGCTGGAAGCTATGCCACTGGTATTTCGAATACCATCAGGGTAAACCATGGTGGACGGTTTTCAGCAAGCTTCCAGACTAAGTCTAGGAGGAAAGACCTGACAATCTACTTCTGGAAACTAGCCTGTGAAAACCTTATGGAACACAACTGAATGTTGTCAATATAGTGCTAGAAGATAAGCTCTCTAGGTTGGAAGGCACTCAAAATACACAGTGGCCGTAACAACCGACTGGAGCATACCAACGACTGTAAGGAAGAAGTAGGACCAAGTGTTTCATTCTGTTCATGGGGTCACTGTGAGTCAGAGCTAACTTGACTGCAACCACCACCACCAACAGTGTGCGCAGGAATTACCTGGGGACCTAGTTAAGATGCAGATTCTGATTCAGTCGCTCTGGGAAGAGGCTGAGAGTCTGCCTTTCTAACAAGCTCCCAGATGCTGCTGATGCTGCTGGTCTAGGGATCACAGGGCATCTTGCTGCAACACCAGTTTGCTGTGGGAGATATAGACACCAGTTTCCTCCCCTTTTTGGCTCTGCCAGGACTTTGCTGTGCAACCTTTGCCAAATCCTTCCCCTCTTTTGGATGCAACTTCTTTATTAATAAAATAAGACAATAGGACAGAAGAGGCTTCCAGCAGGGAAGTTCTGAGGTTCTGTGAATCTCTGACTCCAGCTGGTTGGCACACTCTCCCCTCAGGCCAACAGGAGTGCTTGCCTTCATTTCTGAGCTCCAGGTTTCCAATGGAAACTGAGATCACCAAAGGTACTTAGAAAATAGAGTTAAGAGGAGCAGGGGTTTAATCCACACCTTCTGGAAAGGTAACAGGTGAGCCCAGTGAGATGAAGAAGAATGATCTGGGCATAGGAACTCTGCTTTGGGGCCTAAACCACATCTTCCTGGAATGGCTACTATTTATTGAGCATTTACTGCTGTATTTTTATGCAGATAAAGCGTGCATTACACTTTTTTTTTTTTTTGCCAGCCACACAACCTCTCACGCCCGTGCTGTTTTCGTAAGCGTGCTATGCTGCGCGTTGTACATGTGGCTGCGTTATTTACATGGGGACGTTATTTGTGAAAAATACGGTACGTGCTAAGATCTCGTAGGGGACATTTGTCATGCTTTCTGGCAACCCACCCTTGAACATCTCTTTTACGTTTGGGAATTCTCCACTTTAAGACTCCCTGTCTCCTGAAGGTAGAAGCCAGAAACCAGTTTCCCAGCCTTCCTTGCAGCTAGGGGGCAGACACGTGACCAAGGATCCACCAATCAGATGCATCTGTGCGGGGCTTGGAATTGGTTATTAGTGATGAGAAACACATACACAGTACAATCCATTCTGGAGAGGAAGGTGGTAGGTATATCCAGACTAGGAGGCAGCTGTGGCAAGGCTTCTGATGTTATTTGCCCCTTGCGAGTGTGAAATATTCACAGCATCTGTGGCGCAGACTGCCCCGTCTGTGTTCTAGATAGACAACAGTGATTCCTCTACTGGACCAGCCAGTCTGTGGTGTGATTAGATGTTGCTCCTGGCTGTTTTACCTCCAAGTCTCATTCTTTACGCCTCCCAGAGGTTAAACACCTTTTTCTTTATAAACTGGCTACAGTGGGTTTCCATTGTTTACAAATAGGAGTCTTGCCTGCTTATAACACTTATGTGCACCTAATTCTCACCATGAAATGAATTTTTTAAATTCTTACAATGACCCAGTGAATTAGGTATAATTACCCTCTTCTTACAGTTGAAGAAATGAGGCGTGCAGAGATGAACTAACTTGCCCAAGGTTACAGAGCCCGTAGATGAAGGAGCCAGGAATGGAGTTCAGATCCTCTGGCCCCAGAATGCGTATTCTTAACCACCACACAGCTCCTGTAAGCGATTCGTGGGTGTTGAAAGGTCCTTTGCGAATCACTTGTCGTTAGTACAGGGTTTCCTTAGATCCAGGCCTGAGCTGGGCACACCTACTGGGTCCTTACTGACAACGCACATTTTTCCTGAGGAGTGGCAATCAGAAACAACTGTTCTAGTGACAGTGATTCTGGTGTAAACACTTGTCTTTGCCCAGAGGTTGTGCTATGTGACACCACAGATGAATATTAGAATATTTACATTCTTCGGGAATCTGCAGGTGGAAGCTGGCGAAAGAGAATGAGATTGAAACTCAGAGGAAAAGGAAGAAACTGTCCTCCGTGGCCTTTTTGGAAAAGGAAGGGAAAGGAGGCTTTGGTTCAAGCCCAGAGACTGGTCAGGAGTACTTGGTCTTATTAACTGTGACAGAATAATTATATTACTCTTCTGGGCAGAACTCTTTCCCTAGGCAGATTGGTTAACTGGTTGACCTTACTGGCTTCTCATGCCGAGGGGTTTAACAAACTAACTAAACAAACTAATTAAGTAACTAAACCAAAAAAAAAGAAAAGAAGTATGTAGTAAGGTGTATATAAGCTTATATGTGACAGACTGACTTGATTTGTAAACTTTCACTTAAAGCACAATAAAAATTATTTAAAAAGAAAAGAAAACCAAACCCGTTGCTGTCAAGTCAATTCCAACTCATAGCAACCCTATAGGACAGGGTAGAACTGCCCCATTGGGTTTCCAAGGGGCGGCTTGTGGATTATGAACTGTTGATCTTTTGGTTAGCAGCCTGAACTCTTTTTTTTTTTTTGATAATTTTTATTGTGCTTTAAGTGAAAGTTTACAAATCAAGTCAGTCTCTCACACAAAAACCCATATACACCTTGCTGCACACTCCCAATTACTCTCCCCTTAATGAGACAGCCTGCTCTCTCCCTCCACTCTTTCTTTTCGTGTCCTTTTCACCAGCTTCTAACCCCCTCCACCCTCTCATCTCCCCTCCAGGCAGGAGATGCCAACATAGTCTCAAGTGTCCACCTGATCCAAGAAGCTCACTCCTCACTAGCATCTCTCTCCAACCTATTGTCCAGTCCAATCCATGTCGGAAGAGTTGGCTTTGGGAATGTTTCCTGTCCTGGAGCAACAGAAGGTCTGGGGGCCATGACCACCAGGGTCCTTCCAGTCTCAGTCAGACCATTAAGTCTGATCTTTTGAGAATTTGGGGTCTGTCTCCCACTGCTCTCCTGTTCCCTCAGGGGTTCTCTGTTGTGTTCCCTGTCAGGGCAGTCATCGGTTGTAGCCGGGCACCGTCTAGTTCTTCTGGTCTCAGGATGATGTAGTTGCTGATTCATGTGGTCCTTTCTGTCTCTTGGGCTCGTAATTGCCTTGTGTCCTTGGTGTTCTTCATTCTCCTTGATCCAGGTGGGTTGAGACCAATTGATGCATCTAGATGGCTGCTTGCTAGCGTTTAAGACCCCAGACGCCACTCTTCAAAGTGGGATGCAGAATGTTTTCTTAATAGATTTTATTATGCCAGTTGACTTAGATGTCCCCTGACCATGGTCCCCAGACCCCTGCCTCTGCTACATTGGCCTTGGAAGCATTCAGTTTATTCAGGAAACTTCTTTGCTTTTGGTTTAGTCTAATTGTGCTGACCTCCCCTGTACTGTGTGCTGTCTTTGCCTTCACCTAAAGTAGTTCTTATCTACTAATTAGTGAGTACATCTCTCCCACCCTTCCTCCCTCCCCCCTCTCTTAACCACAAAAGAATGTTTTCTTCTCAGTTTAAACTATTTCTCAAGTTCTTATAATAGTGGTCTTATACAATATTTGTCCTTTTGCAACTGACTAATTTCACTCAGCATAATGCCTTCCAGCTTCCTCCATGTTATGAAATGTTTCACCAATTCATCACTGTTCTTTATCAAGTCATAGTATTCCATTGTGTGAATATACCATAATTTATTTATCCATTCATCCGTTGATGGGCACCTTGGTTGCTTTCATGTTTTTGCTATTGTAAACAGTGCTGCAATAAACATGGGTGTGCATATGTCTGTTCATGTAAAGTCTGTTATTTCTCTAGGATACATTCCAAGGAGTGGGATTCCTGGATTGTATAGTAGTTCTATTTCTAGCTTTTTAAGGAAGCACCAAATTGATTTCCAAAGTGATTGTACCATTTGACATTCCCCCCAGCAGTGTATAAGTGTTCCAATCTCTCTACAGCCTCTCCAACATTGATTATTTTGTGTTTTTTGGATTAATGCCAGCCTTGTTGGAGTGAGATGAAATCTCATTGTAGTTTTGATCTGCATTTCTCTAATGGCTAATGATCGTGAACATTTCCTCATATATCTGTTAGCTACCTGAATGTCTTCTTTAGTGAAGTATCTATTCATATCTTTTGCCCATTTTTTAATTGGGTTATTTGTCTTTTTGCAGTTGAGATTTTGCAGTATTATGTAGATTTTAGAGATCAGGCGCTGATCAGAAATATCATAGCTAAAAACTTTTTCCCAGTCTGTAGGTAGTCTTTTTACTCTTTTGGTGAAGTCTTTGGATGAGCGTGTTTGATTTTTAGGAGCTCCCGATTATCTAGTTTTTCTTCTACGTTCTTTATAATGTTTTCTATACTGTTTATGCCATGTATTAGGGCTCCTAACGTTGTCCCTATTTTTTCTTCCATGATCTTTATCGTTTTAGATTTTATATTTAGGTCTTTGATCCATTTTGAGTTAGTTTTTGTGCATGGAGTGAGGTATGGGTCTTGTTTCATTTTTTTGCAGATGGATATCCAGTTATGCCAGCACCGTTTGTTAAAAAGACTGTCTTTTCCCCGTTTAACTGTTTTGGGGTCTTTGTCAAATATCAGCTGCTCATATGTGGATGGATTTATGTCTGGATTCTCAATTCTGTTCCATTGGGTCCATGTATCTGTTGTTGTACCAGTACCAGGCTGTTTTGACTACTATGGCATTATAATAGGTTCTAAAATCAGGTAAAGTAAGGCCTCTCACTTTGTTCTTCTTTTTCAGTAATGCCTCCTTTCCTTCCATATGAAATTGGTGATTTGCTTCTCCATCTCATTAAAGAATGTCGTTGGGATTTGGATCAGAATTGCATTAACTGTATAGATCGCTTTTGGTAGAATAGACATTTTTATAATGTTAAATCTTCCTATCCACAAGCAAGGTATGTTCTTCCACTTATGTAAGTCTCTTTTGGTTTCTTGCTGAAGTGTACTGTAGTTTTCTTTGTATAAGTCTTTTACATCTCTGGTAAGATTTATTCGTCAGTATTTTATCTTCTTGAGGTCTACTGTAAATGGCATTGATTTGGTGATTTCCTCTTGGATGTTCTTTTTGTTGGTGTGGAGGAATCCAACTGATTTTTGTATGTTTATCTTGTATCCTGATACTCTGCTGAACTCTTCTATTAGTTTCAGTAGTTTTCTGGAGGATTCCGTAGGGTTTTCTGTGTATAAGATCATGTCATCTGCAAATAGAGATACTTTTACTTCTTCCTTGCCAATCTGGATGCCCTTTATTTCTTTATCTAGCCTAATTGCTCTGGCTAGGACTTCCAGCACAATGTTGAATAAGAGTGGTTGTCTGGTTCCCGATCTCAGTGGGAATGTTTTCAGGCTCTCTCCATTTAGGGTCATGTTAGCTGTTGCTTTGTATAAATGCCCTTTATTATGTTGAGAAAATTTCCTTCTATTCCTATTTTAGCAGCCTGAACTCTTAACAACTGCACCACCAAGGCTCCAACTAAGTAACTAAATACATAGCTAACTAAGTAACTGACTTCTTTCCTCCCTCCTTCCCTTCCTTCCTACTTCCCCTCTCTTCTTCAAATATTTTTGAGCACCTGTTATTTACTGATTCAGTCCACATTTATTTATTCATTTTAATATTTTATTGTGTTTTTGGTGGAAGTTGTTGCAGGAAATTAGGTTCTTATTTAACAACTTCTATACATATTGTTCAGTGACAGTGGTTACATTCTTTACAATAAATCAGCAGTCTCGTTATTTCCATTTCAGTTGTTCCGTTTCCATTAATCAAGCTTCCCTGCCCGCCCCCTCCCCTTGCCTTCTCATCTTTGATCTAGCATAAATGTTAACCATTTGGTTTCATCTAGATGATTATTTTATTTTGAGGAGCACAGTACTCACAGGTGATATTATTTATCTTATGGGCCAATCTGTCATATGGCTAAAAGGTGACCTCTGGAGTGGTTTGAGTTCTAAGCTGAAGGAGTATCTCAGGGTGACAGTCTTGGTCAGTCCATATTTATTGAGTACCTATTATATGCCACAAGTGATTCTAGGTGCTGCAGACACAACAGTGAGTTAGACAGACACGTTGTCGTGGAGTTGCCAATTTAGTAGGAGAAGGGGTAGTGAGACACAATAACAATAATCAGTTAAAAAAAAAGATATCAGATTGTGATATCTATTATGAATCAAATCAAACAGAGTGATGTCACAGAGAATGATGGAGTTGGTGGGGTGACTGTGGTGTAAGGGGGAAGAAGGTAACATCTGAGCTGAGGTGTGTAGGCACCATTACATACGAGGTCCTCCATGGAGTTTACAATCTTGGGAGGAGGAAAGAGTCAATAAACTAATAGATGAGAAAATATCAGTAATGATAAAGGCTACAATGAAAATAAAACTGGGTGATGTGATAAAGAATGACTGGGGGGATTCTGGGAAGGTGACTAAATGCCAAGAAGGAGCCAGACGTGTAAAGATCTAGTGACGGGGCAAAAGGTACAAAGGCCTTGAGGTGGGACCAAGCTTGGTGTATTTAAGATACAAAAACAAAGGCAAGAGAGCTTGGAGCATTGTAAGGGGGTGGGTGTGTGGTAGGATATAAAGCTGGGGAGGTGGGCAAAGGCTAGTTCACAACGGATGAGTAAGCCATGGTAAAGAGTTGGAAGTTTATCCTATGTGCAATGGGAGGCCACTGGAGTGCTTTAAGCATGTAAGTAGCACAGTTTTACATACGTTTAAACTGGAATCCCTGTGGTTGCTCAGTGCTGGGTGGGGGAATGGATTATAGGGCAGAGAAAGGCAAGAGTGGAAGCAGGGAGATCAGTTAGGATGCCATTGGGAGTGAAAGCGGTGGCTGGGACTAGGAGGTGGCAGTGGGGTGGAGAGAACCAGCTGCTTTCAGGATGTTTTGGGGGTGGAGATGACAGAACTTACTGATGTTCTGTGTGGGAGGGAGGGTGAAAAACAGAGAAGAATCAAGGATGATGGTTCTTCACTTGGGCAACTGGGTGGATGTTGCTTCATTTACTGAAATGGTGAAAACAGAGCTTTGAACCAGTTCATTCTGGTTTGATCCCCTGCTGAGAACTTGCAGAATCACCTGGGGGATCTTTTTAAAACGTAGACACATCCAAACACCTTGAGGGACTGAGTTACTGGGGCCGAGGGCTGGGAATCGTGGTCTCAGGGGACATCTAGGTCAATTGGCATAACGTGGTTCATAAAGAAAATATGCTACTTCATTCTTTGGTGAGTGGCATTTGGGGTCTTAAAAGCTCATGAGCAGACGTCTAAGATACATCTATTGGTTTAATCCCATCCGGAGCAAAGTAGAATAAAGAAAACCAAAGACACAAGAAAAATATTGGTCCAAAAGACTAATGAACCACACACACACACACACACACACACACACACACACACACACGCACTGAAGCCACTCCTGAAGTCTACCTTTCAGTCAAAGATCAGACAGACCTATACAGCAAACAATAGCACATGTGAGGAACGTGCTTCTTAGTTCAATCAAGTATATAAGACCAAATGGGCAACACCTGTCCAAAAGCAAAGATGAGAATGCAGGAAGGGACAGGAAAACTGGACGAAGGGACATGGGGAACCCAGGGTGTAAAGGGAAAGGGGGAGAGTGCTGACACATTGCGGGGATTGCAACCAATGTCACAAAACAATCTGTGTATAAATTTTTGAATGGAAACTAATTTGGCTGTAAACTCTCACCTAAAACACAATTAAAAAAAAAAAAAGCAGTTTCTGGTTCAGTATATCTGGGGTGGAAAGGCAAATTCTCAGCAGAGAGTGGAACCAGAATGAGCCGCTTTGAAGCTCTAGGGGAAAACAAGGAGCAGGAGCAGGTTTGGGAATGGAAATCATGATTTCCGCATGGACTCATTACGTTTGGGATGCATATTAGATACTTAAGTGGAGATATGAGGTAGGAAATTGGATAAATGAGTCTGAAATTCAGGGGAGCAGTCAAACAGGAAAGGTACGTTTAGGAGAGGTAGGCTTTACCTCTTAATGGTTTGCTCTCTGACCTTGAACAAGTTATATGACCTCTGTGGGGTTTCGTCTTTTGGTAGGTGGTGGTCAGTGGCCATGCATGCTGTGGGACTGAGTTGGGAATTGGAACAAGAGGCCAAGCAGGAAAGGGGTGCCCTTGCCCCTTTCCCATCTCACTTGTGTCCACTATTTTCCTCTTGAGGCAAAGTGCAAGGGCAAAAACAGCATGGAAGAGTGTATTGATAAGGAGCCCTGGTATAAGGTATAAGGAGGCATTTATTTAAGCAAGGAGCCCTGATGGTACAGTAGCTAAGTGCTCAGCTACTAACCAAAAGGCCAGTGGTTGGAACTTTGCAAGAGAAAGATGTGGCAGTCTGCTTCCGTAAAGAGTACAGCCTTGGAAACCCTATGGAGTAGTTCTCCTCCGTCCTATAGGGTCACTATGAATTGGAATTGACTTGATGGCAGTGGGTTTGCTTTTTTAAGTTTATTTTATTTTTTTGTGTGAGCCTAGCTCTACTACGTGGAGAATGACACTGAACCTCCTCTTTGTTCCTCAGTTTCCTCACTTGTGCGTTGGATGATAACATCCACTGTACAGGGTGTGAGGATTCAGCAAGCCAATTGCGTTGACTAGTGGGTACAAAGCACTTGGAGTAATCTTCTATTTTTGTTTTTCTGGAAATCCTGGTGGCGTAGTGGTTAAGTGGTATGGCTGCTAACAGAAAGGTCGGCAGTTTGAATCCTCCAGGCACTACTTGGAAACTCTATGGGGGTGTTCTGTTCTGTCCTCTGGGGTCGCCATGAGTTGGAATTGACTCAACCGCAATGGGTTTTGTTTGGTTATCTCCACCCTGGAGCCTCTGAGTGGTGCAAATGGTTAATATGTTCGTCTGCTAACCAAAAAGTTAGTGGTTCAAGTTCACCTAGAGGCACCTTGGAAGAAAAGCCTGGTGATCTACTTCTGAAAATCAGCCATTGAAAAGCCTGTGGAGCACAGTTACTCGACACACATGGGGTCTCCATAAGTTGGAATCGACTCGATGGCAACTGGTAACCGGTATCTCCACTCTAGCCCCCAGCCCTAGCTCCACTCCCTAGGAAGATACCATTCTTGTTTTCATTTCACAGAGGAGGAAACTGAGGCTCAGAAAGCTTTAGCCAATTACCCATAGATCTCTGTGACTTTATCCCACGAGTCCCACACTTTATCCCACATGGGTCCACGAAGCCTCTCCTTCCTTCCTCACCTGGGCCCAGGGGCCCGCCTCCTTCACTCCCCTGGCTGTTGCCTCTGCCCACAATGCCCCCAGGAGCCTGGCTTCAGGGCGGATGTGGCCTCCCCAGCTGCCCACTTCCTCGCTGCTTCTGCCAGCAGCAACATCAGCCCTTCTGGTTTGAAGAGATGTTTTTTTTTTTTTCCTGTTGGTCCCTCTAGGGGAAACAGATGTGGGTGGGGAGGGTGGTAGGGCACACCCACACTCACTTAAGTCTGGAAGTGACCCCGGCTCCAGACTCTTGTGTGCCCCTGAATGGTAATGGTGATGTCCTTCGAGATGTCTGGCACATTGAATCCCCTCCCCCGCCCCCCCCACCCCATTGTGCCCCTGCTTTTCCTCCAGAGATTAAACCTCCTTCTGGTTCCAAGCCATTTTGGGGCAGGACTTCCTCCTTGAGAGCTGACTTCCTAGTCCTAGCCAAACTGTGTTTTAGAGTAGGTAGACCTAGGTTCAGATCCCAGCTCTGCCTTCGACAAGCTGTGCAGCCTTTAAGAACTCTATTAACCTCTCTGAGTTCCTTTGAAAATAGGCCTGAGGGCTATAGAGATAAGGCGTCTGAAAGTCTTAGCTCAGTGTCTGGTGCGCTTACTGCTCGGTGCTGGCTATTTCCATTATTGGGTCTAATGGAAGGGCCTCCTGGTGTCTGTGGGCACCTCTCTCTAGGGCTCAGCTCAGCTCTGCCTTTGAGGGTGGTACGTCCCTGCAGTTTCAGTTTAACAAAGTGTCTCTTGATCTGCTTCCTGCCTATTCTCCCCAGTGAATAATCACTTACAAACCTCCTTTTTCTCTGTCCCCGTTGCTGTCTATGAGGGGGATGAAACCTGAGCACCCCTGCTTTGCCTCTGGTGAGGAAAAAAGCAGTGCCCAGCACTGAGGGAGTTCTCTAGTCCCTGGGTAGCAAACCTTTTTCTTGCCTCGTCCCCAGCTCCTCCTTCTAGACCCATTAGCCTACTTGCAATCATCCCTAATATCCCAGAAAAGCCATTGGGAGGGGTGCTTGAGTCATAAAAATTCCCTGCAGCTCAGACATGGAGCCCTGCTTCCACGACTTAATTCAGTTCTGCAGAGGGCTGATGAGTACCTATATCACGTTCAAAGTACAGGGGAGGAGAGAGATGAAGAGCTAAAATAATAGAGTGACCATTCCCTCACATACCTGGTGCTTTATTATACAGTGAAGCCTGGGAGAGCTGGAACTGCCTTGTTTTTCCAGGCCTTGCAAGCTTTCTGCCTTTGATTTGAGTTGTCTTACCACTTTTCTATCGCTCTCTATTAGTGGAAAATATTTGCGGTTTCCTTCTCTGACAGGTTTCCGTTTTATGCAGGTTACAGCTTTTGCAGGTTTTACTGTACTTTAAAAGGAGCCCAGGTAGCTCAGTGCTTAAGTGCTCAGCTACCAATTGAAAGGTCAGCAGTTCAAACCCACCCAGCTGCTCTGCAGGAGTAAGAACTGGTGATCTGCTTCTGTAAAGATTACAGCCAAGAAAACCCTATGGGGCAGTTCTACTCTGGCACATGGGGTCACTGTGAGTGGAATTTGCTCAATGGCACCCAACGACAACAACACTAGTGCTGCTATAACAGAAATACCACAAGTGGATGGCTTTAACAAAGAGAAATTTATTCTCTCATAGTCTAGAAGGCTACAAGTCCAAATTCAGGGTGTTGGCTCCAGGGGAAGGCTTTCTCTGTCTGTCAGCTCTGAAGGAAGGTCCTTGTCATCAATCTTTCCTTGGTCTGGTAGCATCTCAGGGCAGGAACCTCAGGTCCAAAAGATGTGCTCTGCTCTCAGTGCTGCTTTCTTGGTGGTATGATGTTCTTAAGTCTCTCTGCTCACTTCTCTCTTTTATATCTCAAAAGAGATTGGCTTAAGACACTATCTAATCTTGTAGACCTCGTCAATATAACTGCCGCCAATCCATTTTATTACATCACAGTGATAAGATTTACAATATATAGGAAAATCACATAAAATGGTGGACAGTCACACAATGTGGAGAATCATGGCCCAGCTAAGTTGACAGATATTTTGGGGGGACACAATTCAATCCATGACAACTATACTTTCACTCATTCACTCATCATTCACTCAACCCACAGGGCTGCAGACACTGGGAGTTACCAGTCTTAGTAATTTTTGCTGATCTAAACCAAACTTTTTGTTAGCAGCCTGAGCTCTTAACCACTGTGCCACCAGGGCCCCTTTGCTGATCTGATGGGTGAAAAATATCTTGTATTAATTTGCATTCCCCACATATTCTTGAGGATATATCTGCATATGCTTGTTGGTCATTTGTATTTCTTTCTCTGGGAATTTCTTACTCATACCACTCTGTCCATTTTTCTAGTGGGTTGTCTTTTTCTGGTTGATTTATAGTAACTATTCGTATATTCTGGATGGTAATCTCTTATCTGTGATATATGTAGAAAATGAATCTTCCTGGTCTTTCAGGGGTCTCCCTTTTTTGTTTAAAAATTCTTTTGTCATATGGAAATTTCACACTTTCATGGTCAAATGGGTCAGTCTTCTCACTGGCTTCTGGGTTCCTTACACATCCCTTTTCTAGCATGCTGTGGTGACCTTTTGTCTCCTGTTAGACTGTGAGCATCTTGAGGGCAGGAGCTGCGTTTTATTCTCTCTCTCTCTCTTTAGGGACTTGCAAGGTTGGGCACAGAGTTTTGTGCCTGAATGAGCTTTCTTTTGGAGGAAAAAGGTTTTGTGCCTGAATGAGGGAGTGAATGAAAAAGCTGCAGCCTGCCCTCTTTGCTGAAGTGGGGTCTGCTGCAGGAATGGGAGTGAGTCAGGGAGTGAGTCACAAAGCTCTTCCCCTGGCTCAGCTTGGCATTTCATAGCCCCCGGCAGAGAAGCCCCCATCACTGCCGGGGAACCTCCCCTTCCCTGAGCAGGCACGATGGGCTCTGCTGGTTGTCAAACTGTGTGTGTGTGTGTGCACGTGCATTCATGGATGCTCGCAAGTGTAGGGGGTTTACCATTTAAGACTCTGAGTGGTATCATGTTATGTGTATGTGTGAACCAGGCTTAAAAAATCTGAAAAGAGGACCTGTGTATGTGGGTGGGTGTTGGGTGGGTAGAGAGGAAGAGAGAGGGAGAGAGAAGAGATGAGGGGGTGTTAAGGATCTTTGCAACCATTGCATTTGCTGCTGGGAAGGTGGAGTGACTAGAGTGTCTGTATGTGTATGTGTGTGTGGGTGTGGGTGTGTGTGGGGAGTTACGTAGCTCTGAGAGGCATCATCGTGAGAAGAGCTTCCCGAAATCTCTTGATCTGTGGCCACATGATGCTCTTGGTGGCCCATGTGGCTTCCTGATGTCCCTGCTGTAGGAGATGCTGCTGTTTAGTCCCCAGAGGCTTGGCATCTCCGTTGTCATTTTCTGAAGCAGTTGAGAGTGCCAGTTATATGGTTAGACCCAAATAATCTGAAATGTGTGAAAAAAATAGTAAATATTTACTGTACCTTCTGTGGAACAGGTTACTGCCACGGATATGCTCTGCACACGAATCTGGATGATGGAGGGAAGCTGGCTAAGGAGCTAGGGGGGGCATTTGGAAGTGATGCCACCTGAATTGGCAGGTTTAGGAGTAAGCGCCCTGGGTTATTACTGTGTGTTTAGAATTGCAGTGCAATGGGGTGAGGCTGAAAAACCTGGCCCCCAGTCGGCTCAGTCATTTCCTTCAGAAGGATTGTAGCCAGGGGACATTTATTTGCTGCTTACCATGTGCAGGACGCTGGGCTGAGCATTGTGTGTGCAATATCGCATCTGATCATTGTGCCAACCCTATAAGGTGCCATTATACTTCCCACTGTACTGAGGCACTGAGAGGTTGAACAACTTGCTCAAAGGTACGCAGTCAGTAAATGGCAGAGCCCGGGCCCTGTGGTTCTCCAGAGCTTGAGCCTTGACTGTTCCTCTCACCATGATTCACTCCGGAGAA
Organism: Loxodonta africana; assembly: GCF_030014295.1. Lineage (NCBI taxonomy): Eukaryota > Metazoa > Chordata > Mammalia > Proboscidea > Elephantidae > Loxodonta > Loxodonta africana. The sequence continues at coordinate 80,287,229 of NC_087353.1, forward strand.
AGCTAACCAACTGTCCACAGTGGCTTTCTTTTTCAGTATTGGGTTTGTTGCTGACATTTAGAAACCATGAGATTTTCACAAAGACAGTTTCCAGCTTCTCTCGGAAGTGTGGGTGATCTGGCTCCAATGTGGGGCTGCCCTTCCCTAGGGGCTGCTCCCAACAGCTGCCCCACTTTAGCTGAGGCTTCGGGCTCTCCAGTTGGCACTGGGCAACCCCTTGGCACAGCTGGGGAGACAGCACTGGGCATCACACACAGGAGTTGTTTGAATTAATGGAGAATTGTCTGTGGAGAACTCCTCATTCTGCTAGAAGTTACATTTAATTTAGCTGTTGTTTTCCTTTACCGAGTAGAGCTTTTGAGATTGTTTTGATTTTCTTCCTTCGATTTCAAGAATTTGTGTGTGTGAGGGGGCAGGGGGAGTGGAGTGAAGATCTTCATGGCAGGAAAGGAAGGCTGCATCAGGAGTTGCATTTCATGAGCTCATTCATTCACTCATTTGTTCATGCATTCAAACATACTCATTGCGTGGTAGATGCTGGCGTTACAGTGGTGAATGATACCTGGTCTTTCCTTCGAGGAGCTCACCATCTAACTGGGGAGATGGAGAGGTAAATGACCATTACAATACAATGTGGAGATGCCATGATTTAGTTCCGCCCAGGCAATTCTGGGAGTATATTAGAGGAACACCTGTTCAAATCTTGGGGGTAGATCATGGAAGCCTTCCAGGAGGAGGCGACATCTTTTGAGACCCAAGGATTGGTGAATAGTTATCCAGGCAAAGAATAATTGGGCCAGTGAGGGGGAGGGAAGAGCATTCCAGGTAGAGGGAATAGCATGTACGAAGGCTGGGAAGGGGCTGGATGATGTCGGTGGGGAATAGCTGAGAGTTCGGTGTGACTGGAGCAGTGTGTGTGTGTCGGGGAGGGGGCTGCAAGAGTGGGGCCTGGAGAGGTTAATCAGTGAGTACTGAGTAAACATGTAAGTGAAACCAGACAGTCTCTATTCTCTCCTCAACCAGACTGTGCTGGTATAGGGCTGTCGGATTGGTGGGGAAACTGTACTACAGAGCGATCCTGATTCTGGGAGCAGATTCTCTTTTGGCAAAGGACAGCTTTATTAGGTTTGGTTTCATAAATTACATCTCTCCTGGTATGATCTGAGGACTTTCTGCAAGGCTTCCCTACTTGCTTGAAATTCTGCTTCTTAGAGTTATTCCTTTGGCTGTAAGCTTGGTCTGAAGTTAGAATGCAGTGTAATATCCCTCATGCTGGCTGGGTTCTTCAGGTTGCAGAGAAAGGGCTTGTCCCGAATACCTTAGATGGGAGTGAGTGTTGACTACAGATGTATATGGAGAAGTGGGATGGAGGGGGAGGTGGTCTCAGTAGCCGCATGGTTACTCTAAGATTGGGTGCTTGCTCCAGCAGTCCTCATGGAAAGCTAGACCTGTGGCCATCCATTCCATGTACCTTCAGCTCATCAAAATTATCTGCTTGTGTTTTGTATTCTCTACACTCAGAAGAGGTTTTGGTTAGGTTGATTTGTTACCATCCAGTTATGGAAAATTTATGCCAGGCCACCTCATCCATCTTTCCACCCATCCATCCGTCCGTCTGTCCATCCATCCACTCACTCATCCATCCATCCAGTTCCATAATAGATGTTATTTGAGCACCTATTTATGTGTCAAACACCATGCCATGTTTTGTTATTATAGCACTGAATAAGCTGGACACGGTCACTGCTCTCAAGGAGTAGCCAAAGATGGCTGGCAGCCATTAAATGTGATGAGCGCTACAAAAGGACTGAGGGAATGCGTTAATCTAAGAGTCCCTGGGTGATGCAGTTGGTTAAGCGCTCAACTACTGGCCAAAAGGCTGACAGTTCGGACACACCCAGAAGCACCTCAGAAGACAGGCCTGGCGATCTGCTTCGGAAAGGTCACAGCCATTGGAAACCCTGTGGGGTCACCATGAGTCGGAATTGACTCGATGGCAACTAACAATAACGATAACAAGACTAGTGGGATATGGGTGGATGGGCAGAAGCAGGTGTCAGGGAGGCCGCCTAGGCTAATCTTTGTGGCCAGGGGAGCTCTGTTAGCCTCGTGTAACAGGAGCTTCAGAGACTCTTGCAGAAGGACCATTCCAGGGGGATTCCTCAGAAGGGGCTGTGAGCTGTAAGGTCCTTAGCACTTCTTGGCTTATTCAGTACCCCTGGAAGACACCTTACATCAAGACCCATGTCTAGTCACTTTGTCCCATGGGGGTAAGCTTACTAGCTTCATTTATGAGAGTCAGTTTAAATGGGGGCATAATGGGAGGAATGAGGGAGTCCTCAGTGATGAGCACACATTCTGAATTGGTGGTAGAGTGTGGGCACCAGAGCCAGAACACCTTCGTTCAACCAGGTACACCGCCTGCTGCGTGATATTGGGCTGGTTTCTTGACTGTTCTGTTTCTCTGTTCCCTCGCCTGTGAATTAGGAGTGATAATACCTGCATCACAGGGTTACTGTGAAGATAAAATGAGCTGTTTTAAGACATTCAGTACAATGCCTGGAATAGCATAAGGGTAAGCACTTACTAAATGTTAGCCGTTATATGAGTATTATGATTATGATATGGTATCGCCAGTCTTGCTCGGGAGCCCTGGTGGTGCAGTGGTTAAGAGCTCGGCTGCTAACCAGTCAGCAGTTCGAATCCACCAGCCACTCCTTGGAAAAGCTATGAGGCAGTTCTACTCTGTCTAAAGAGTTGCTATGAGTCGGAATCAACTCGGCAGCAATGGGTTTGGTTTAGTTAGTTTTGAGACTTCATTTTCTGACAGCTCTTCTTTGCTGCCTTGTCACTCACTGTGCCCCTTCACACTGTGTTTATGATTTCCAGCTTCCCTTTCTGACAACATCAATCGATTGGTGATCCCAGGCCAATTCTTCAATGGCTCTGGGGCCCTCACCCTCCCCCTGATCCCCAGCAGAGAGCAGCATCTTAGCCTGGCCCAGTGTCCTGTGTTTGGGGATATGCATGCATTGGGGTGGATGGAGGTATTTTCTGGGGAGTTACAGCCCTGATGGTTAAGGTTGCATATAATATCAGAGGTGCCTGGGTGGTGCAATGATTTGTGCTCAATTGCTAACCTAAAGGTTGGCAGTTTGAACCCACTCGAAGACACAGCAGAAGAAAGGCCTGGCAATGTGCTTTTGTAGAGATTGTTGTTGATTCTGACTCATAGTGACCCTATATGAGGGAATAGAAATGCCCCATAGAGTTTCCTGTACTGTAATCTTTATGGGACCAGATCCCCAGGTCTTTTCTTGTATGGAGCGGCTGGTGGGTTCAAACGGCTGACTTTTCAGTTAGCAGCCAAGGGCTTGACCATTGTGCCAGCCGAGAAAACCCTATGGAGCAGTTCTACTCTGTAACACATACGGTCACCATGAATTAGAACAGACAGCAACAGGTTTGATTTTGGTTTTCTTAGTATCAGGAAAGCATGTGGAGAGAGAGAAGGTGCAGGCCCCTGGCTCTCTGATGCTGGGTCAGAAATATCAGATTCAGCCTGTCTGCTCACCTGCTGCAGGACACTGCGGTGGCTCTCAGCAAGGGCCACTGACACACGCACTTCTCCATGGGTTGAACCTTGGAAGCGTCCGCTCACCTCTCCATTTGTTCCTCTGCCCAGGGGTGACCCGGGGCTTCTGGTGGAGGGAAACATGGTAGATGCGGGAGGACCAAGGCCAAGCAACTGGGGTCAGGCCAGAGACAGGCTCCATTCGTGCGGAGGGCCATGCTCTGGGTCTGGGGGAGGGCGTGGCGGGGGCGCGGAGGGGGACTCTGCCAGAACCCCACAACAGGACTGAAAGCAGTTTCCTTCGAAAAAAATGTTAAACAGTATTTTATTGTGTTTTCAGTGAGAGTTTACACAGCAAATTAACTTCCTATTTGACAATTTCTGTACAAATTGTTGAGTCACGTTAGTTACATTTTTCACAGGGTGTCCACATTCTCTTTAATTGCGTTCTGGTTGTTCTGACTTTCCTTTGAATTTCAGCTTTGTCCTTACACTGACTTCTTGTGCCATGGGTAACCCGCCCTAACGCGCTGCCATTGAGTCGATTCTGCCATGGGTACGTTTATTAAATGAAAAGACGAGATACTTATCCTGATGTATAAGCTGTCGATGGCATTCTTATTTAGAAATATCTTTGTATTTTTTTATTACCAAAAGAGTGCTTATTATGAAATAATGTAGTAGTCTATAAAGGTCCCTGACTGGCCCAAGTGGTTTGCTCTCAGTAATAACATAAAGGTTGGCGGTTCGAACCCATCCAGCGGCACTGTGGAAGAAAAGCCTGGCAACCTGCTTCCAGAAAGATTACAGATAAGAAAAACCTATGGAGCAATTTTGTTCTATAAACTCATGGAGTCGCCACGAGTCAGAACTGACTCGATGGCAGCAGTTTGGGTTTTTTGGTTTAATAGTCTACAAATTTTTTAAACTACATACACTAGATTGAGTCTCTCTCAGAAAAGACTTGTTGCATTATCCTGTGAAAATTTTATTTGCAAATATACACACATATTTACTTACTATTTTACAAAAATGATCATATCCTATATCTATTTTTTTTAATACCTTGCTTTTTTTTTTTAACCTATTGTATCTTGGACTTTTTTTCCATCCTAATATCTTATTTAGATCCACCTTAATTTTTTAAAAATGGTTCCATTGTATTTCATAATATGGGGGCCACCATACAGTTTATTTATACTTATAATACATTTATATGTATTATTTGACCAATCCCCTATTGATAAACATTTGGATTGTTCCAATTTTTTTCTCTTTTGAGTAAGTACCTCAGTGAATGACCTTGGACACTTCAGTAAGGATTTCTGTGGAATAAGTCCTAGAAGTGGGGTTTTTAGGGCAAAGATATGAATATTTTCAGTGGTAATAAACCAAACCAAACCAAACCCACTGCCATCAAGTGAATTCCGAGTCACAGAGACCCTATAGGACAGAGTAGAACTGCCCCATAGAGTTTCCAAGGAGCACCTGGCAGATTCAAACTGCTGACCTCTTGGTTAGCAGCCATAGCACTTAACCACTACGCCATTACTGCTAAATTGCTCTCCAAAAGGTTGTACCAATTTATGCACCCCCAACAGTGCATGGAAGTGCCTCTTAGAAATTTTTTTAAAAAATAAAATACCTATTGTTAAACCGTGAAACGTATTTCAAATAATTGCTGAAATTCTTCCAGCTCTGGCATAAGAGGCTAGCGCCCCCAAAAGGACCTAAAGGTCTTGGGAAACATGAGAGCGTGATGTATTAAAAGGTGACATTTTAAATCAGTGGGAAAAGAGTGATTTATCTAATAAATGCTGCCGGCATAATTGGCTGGCCATCTGGAAGGATGCCGAGTTTGATCCCTAACTCATATCTTCCACCAAAATATTAAATTACAGATGGAATAAATTACAGACAGAATAAAGATTTTAAAGTGAAAAATAAAGACTATTAGAGGAAATTTTAGGCGCCTATTTCTGTAACCTTGAGTGAGTGAAACCTAGAAGCCATAAAAGAGGAGATGAGGTATTTTTTGATTATGTAAAAATGATAATTTAGTCTCCCAACCAAGTCTTAACCAGGCCTGACCCTGCTTTGCTTGAGATCAGAAGAGATGGGGCATGAAGCAGATAATGGTAACGGTTGAACAACACGGTAAATGTAACTTATGTCACTGAATTGTACACGTGGAGACTGTTGAAAAGGCAAATGATTCGTTACATATGTATTTACCACAATAAAAAAAAATAATCCTTTCAAAGGAGAATGTATTCATGAATTGCTTGTATAATTAAGAAATACTATTTAAAAAAAAAAACAGATCCAGTAGACAATGGACAATGGTTTCCAAAAAAATGGAAGTTAAAAAAAAAAAAAGTTTCAGGACATGCGCCTGTCAGGGAGACTTTGGTCAGGGATTGACATTCTGCAATGTTTATTCTAAATAGAATTGCATGATAAATTAGTAAACACATGGCCCCTAAACCTTTTAAGCTCTGGAAGAGTAAAGAAAAGGGAAGGAAGTATTGTTTCTGTTTCTTTTGTCTTTATTTTATTTTTGAGAAAGTTGAGTGCCCACCCAAAGCCTCAGGTGTCCCAAGAGAGGAGATGAAAACACGCGATCAAAACAAAAGCTTCAGTCACAAGTTCTAGCACATGGTGCGCTACACTCCTCTTTCCCTTTCTTCCTGCCACATCTTGCACGGAGCATCCACCTTCCTTACCCTCCTGAAGTCTGGGCCTCTTGAGCTGTTCCTGGAGTTTTTTTTTTTTTTTTTTTAAGCACAGCCCAGCACCCTAGCCCTTAGCTCAGTATTTGCACCACCCTCTGAATCAACTCAGAAAAACACCCCTTTGTACTTTCCTGGCTTCTAACCATCACTAGGTTACTGTGTTCAATGAAGTTGAGTGTGCGGCTCCATTCTTAAACTCAGAGCTCTCTCATGCTACACTTTCAGGGATAATCAGTCTTTTTTTTTTTAATTATAAGAACTTATTTTATTTTATTGTTGCTGTTGTTGAGAATATACACAGCAAAAAACATACACTAGTTCAAGTTTCTACATGTACAATTCAGTGACATTGATTACATTCTTGGAGTCTTACAACCATTCTCACCCTCCTTTTCTGAGTTGTTCCTGCCCCATTAACATAAACTCATAAACCCCTAAGGTTCCTAGCTAACCTTTCCAATTGCTGTTGTTGATTTGATCCCATATAGATAGATCCTAAGAGCATAATGCTCAAGATAGCCATTCTTTAGTAGTTTAACTATTGTTTGGTTTTAAGAAGGACTTCAGGAGGTGTTTTTGGTTTAAGGTTTAGATTGTCAGGGATCACTGACCTTTAATTTGGTAGTAAATACCAAATACCAACTCCTGTCTGACTTCAAATACCAACTCTCCCACTTTCTAGCTAAATAATCTCACACAAATTCTAAGCCTCCGTTTTCTCATCTGTAAAGTGGACATAAATACTACCTCCCAGAATTGCCCTGAAGAGTGTTATTAATGTTGCTTATAATAATAATGTTATTGCTTAGTCCCCCCCCCCCCAAAAAAAAAACATTGCTGTCAAGTCGATTCTGCCTCCTAGTGACCCTATAGGACAGAGTAGAACTGCCCCACGGGGTTTTCAAGGAGCACCTGGTAGATTTGAACTGCTGGCCTTTTGTTTGGTTAGCAGCCATAGTTCTCAACCACTTTGTTACCTGCGTTTCTCTTGGCTTAGCACAGCATTTGGCATTTAGGAAATGTTCAGTATGTATTAGCTATTATTGGCTACTGTTATTTTTTTGATTATTGTAAGTTTGGTGGTGCCGTGATTAAGTGTTTGGCTGTAAACCAAAAGGTCAGCAGCTCGAACCTACCAGCCACTCCTTGGAAACCCTATGGGCTAGTTCTATTTTGCCCTATAGGGTTGCTAAGAGTTGGAATTGACTTGATGGCAATGGGCTTGGTGTTTGGTTTCCTTACCAATGCATGCAGAAATAGGCTGATCCTAGTGCCAGAGTTTGGGAGGGTTCACATTTACCCATTGCCTGAGGGTTAGCAGAGTGGTGATTCAGAGCCAGACACTGGACTCAGTCTGCCTTGGCTCAAATCCTGGTTTTATCGCTTACTACTGCATGTAGGAAACCCTGGTGGCGTAATGGTTAAGTGCTACAGCTGCTAACCAAAAGGTTGGCAGTTTGAATCCACCAGGCGCTCCTTGGAAACTCTATGGGGCAATTCTACTCTGTCCTATAGGGTTGCTAAGGGTTGGAATCAACTTGATGGCAGTGGGTTATTATTATACTGTATATAACTTGGGCAAATTACCTTACATCTCTATACCTCAGTTTCTTCATATGTAAAATGGGGACAATATGGACCTCATTTGATTATTACGAGGATTAAACGAGTTGCTATATCTAAAACACCTAAGGAGTGCCTGGCTCATTATAAGTACTACGTAAGTGTTTGTTAAAATAATTACAAAGTAAACACACTTAGGTTCACTTATCCCCAATAAATTACGTCAAAGGTAAAGGAAACGGTCTGCTCCAGAGCCCCGGTGTGCTGCGTATGAGAGGTATCATGGCGATTCGTCACTATTCACCTGGCTGCTTTTTCCATTTTGCTTTTAGAATCAACCCTGGCCAATCTTTTAGGAGGAACCCTGGCTGTTGAGCAACTGACTGTGTGGGAGCAATCTCTCTGACTCTCTTTTTCTGTTTGATCTTCCTAAACCTTTCACTAATGCAACTTTGGGGAAGAACCAAAGATTTGGGTGAATGTACTGTTGCTGTTCTGTTTGCAGTAGTGGGAGTGACTGACGTTTTCCAAAGGGATGGGTGGAAAAGCAGCGCCTTCAGGAAAGCCTTTTTGCTAAATCGAGGACTTTTGCACACAAATAGATGCAAGCTTGCTTACTGTTTAAATAGAATATTAGCTATTATCATGTATCCAGTTGGAGTCTCCTGGGTTTGGTGTTGCCTCAAATTAGCAGTGTGTGTTCTCTGCTGTCATTTCCTCACTAGTTCCCCTTTCCATAACCCTGTATAGAAATCGCTCCCTCAAAAGTCACCCAAAGTAGTAAACCTGTGTTTATTAGCACTTTCTCTCAGTTGCTGGGCTAAACATTTACATGGATTTATTCTCTTTTAACCCTCACAGCAGCTCTCGGTGCCTCTCCCCATTTTACAGAGGAGCACACTGAGAGTCTGAAATGAAGCAGCATGCTGTATTAGGCACCCTCGATGCCCAGTGTCATGTCCTGTCACCCTTCTATTTCACTGGATCCCAGCCTAACTTCCCTCTGCCCGCATCTGCATGTCTTTGCCTGGAAGCTGTCTGTGGCCACTGACCCTTACTTTGCACACGCATGTTAGGCTAGAAGTGGGGAGAGGGATGAATGCCCCCTAGAATCAGCCCTCGAACAATAACTGAGCAGCTTTGGAGGATAAACACCTCTGAGGCTTGTGTTCTATATTGTTATCTAGAATTCCCCAGCAGGATTAAGCTCCGGTTGCCCAAAAAAAAAAAAAAAAAAAACTAACTCACCCTTTGCAAGCTTTCTTCTCTTCCTCATCTCACTTCCCCACTCTTAACTGGTGTTCCCTGGAATCACCTCTCATACAAACTGCTTGCAGGTCAATCTTGTCTTAGGGTCTGCTTCTGGGTTAACTCAAATTAAGACAATTGCTCCCGCCTCCCCCCCGCCCCCAAACAAACAATCCTGATGCCATTAAGTCAATTCCGACTCATAGCCACCCTATAGGACAGAGTAGAACTGTCCCATAGGGTTTCCAATGAACGGCTGGTGGATTTGAACTGCCAACCTTTTGGTTAGGAGCCAAACTCTTAACAGCTGCCCGAAGTCATAGCTAAATTCAATAAATAACCTTTTATCTCCTCACCCTTACTGTGGCATTTGACACTATTGGTGGCTGCCCCTTCTTGGGTTCTGTGATATCTCGCCACGCTCATTCTCTTTCTACCTTTGATGTTTCCTTCTTTTTCTCGTTCACTGGCTCTTCTCCTTTCTTTGGCTACCGAGTTGGGGACATTGCCAGTGTATCAATGTTTCAGTTGTAAATGACAGAAAACCTCACTCGAACTGGTTTAAGTGAAGAAAAGAAAGTTATTGGCTGGCATAATTGGGAAGTCTTGGGGATTCAGTGGCTTCAAGGAAGCTGTGATCCAGGTCTCAGATGATGATCAACCATTTGATTCTCTCCACATCTTGGCTCAGCTTTCCTCTGTGTTGTCTTTGTTCTCAAGTATGCTTTTCCTAAGGAGGCAATGGCCACTGGGAGGTCCAAGCTTATCTCCTTCCATAAACTTAGAAACTATAAGCTCATGTCCGTGGAAAGGAAGTGCTTCTTTCCTGAGAGTCCCTGCAAAAGTACCATTATCATTGGCCTGTCTTGGGTCCTCCCCAAACCTATCACAGTGGCCAGGAGGATGCAGTACTCTTATTGGCCAGGCAGGGTCACGTGTTCACCCTGGAATTGAGGTTATAGTTAGCCCCATCTGAACCACAAGGACTGAGAATGTGGAGAGGAGGTTCCCAAAAGGAAAACTGAAGTGCTGTTGTATGAAGGAATGGTTGCTAGACGGGCAAATCAACAGATATCCATACACTAAGCCTCTAGGCTTAGCTCTCTATTCTCTGCCTGTATGAATCCTCTCATTATTTCCATGCCTGAAATTCCTGTCTGCAGTCTTGACTTCACTTTAGAGTTATAGCTTCATTTTCCCACCCTTTGGAGTTAGGCAAGGTCCTGGGTAGTGCAAGCTGTTTGCCATTTGCTACTAACCCAGGGGTTGGTGGTTGTACCCACCCAGCAGCTCCACAGAAGAAAGGTCTGGTGATCTGCTTTCATTAAAATTGCAGCCAAGAAAACTCTATGGAGCAGCTCTGTTCTGTATCACATGGGGTCGCCATGAGCCAGGATTGATGGCAACGGGCTGGAGTTAGGCATTTCTATTTGGTTGTGCCGCTCAGACCTAAAACTCAGCATGTCCCAAACCTGGCCACCCTCCACCTGGTTCCTCTTCCTAACTTCCCTGTCTTTCCGCTAGTGCCTCTCAGGTCTCCGTCTCTCCGCACTCCCTACCCTGCAGCCTAGTTTCCAGCCGCATTGTGCTTCTTTTGATCCCTTGGATGTGCCAAGCTCTCTCTCTTGCCCCTGCCTGTGCTTTTCCTTCTTCCAGAACCCTCTTTTGGATACTCTTTGGTTGGTGAATCCCTACTCACCATTTGGACCTCAGCTCAAAAGTTACTTCTGGGACTTCTACCGTGATTGCTCCTTTCTGCCAAGTCTGGATTAGGTGCCCTTCCCCTGTGCTCCACTGGGCCTTTACCTCCTCTGCCACTGTGCTTCTAGCTCAGACTGTAATTCCCTGTCCCATTGTCTTTGTCTTCCCTGTAAGGGTGGGGCTGAGTCTGTCTTGTTCATCGTGTGTCTTCAGCAGTCCAGTCCAGACTTACGGCTAAGAGCTCATGCTGGTGTCTGACAAACCAGGCACCACCTCTCCTGAGCTTTGAGAACGTGGGTGGCTTCCTTTACCTCTGCAAGCCTCAGTTTTCTCATCTCTAAAGTGGCGATAATGGAAATTCCTCCCTCATTGAGCCGTTGAGAGGAGTGAGTAAAAATTACACAAACCAGAGCTCAGCACAGTGCCTGGCAAGTTTAATCAGTGAAAATTATTATTGTACTTAATATTATTTTTACTGTATCCAGTGTCTAAGAGACTGGTTACGCTTGAGTTGACTCTGATTCATGGCGACTCCTTGTGTGTCAGAGAAGAACTGTGCTCCACAGGGTTTTCAGTGGCTGATTTTTTAGCGTTAGATTGCCAGGCCTTTCTTCCAAGGCACCTTTCTTCCAACTGAAACATCCAATCTTTTGGTTAGCAGCCAAACATTTTAACTGTACCATTCAGGTACTCTGTTCAGTGTCTAAGACATAATAAACTCTCAACAAATGAGAGGTCTAATTATTAGCCTAGGACTGAACCTGAAACATAGCAGGCTTTTTGGATAGTTGGAACTTTCTTTTTGAAAATTTGAAGAAAAAAAATTGCCTTTGATGCTTCCTTTGCTGCATGTCAATTAGGAGTGATGAGATCATTGTTTCCCCTGGAGGGAGGGCCAGTCTCAGCTGGGGGCTGGAGGCCATGCCATCTCTCTGGTGGCTGGAGGTGGGTTCCTCTGATGTCAACAGGGTGTCCAGGTTGAGCGTCGCCCGCCCTTGTTTGCCTGTTTGATCTAACTAGGGTGACCATGCCCCGCCCGGGGAAGAGCCTCATTAAGGTTGGTGAGGGTCTTGTTTCTGAGGAGTTGCGAAGGCTGCCTGGGGCTGCCACATAAGGCACTCCCTCTTTCTCATTTTGTTTCAATTAGTCCTTGTTGATCTCTACATGCTGTTTCTCCCTCTTGCTAGCTCTGGCAACGGGGCATTCTCAGACATGGCTCTGGGCTTGAGTGCTGCCATCACCACCACCACCGTCATCGCCATAAACAACAGCAGCCAAAATCACTCTGATTCATTGATTATTTACCATGTGATGGAGCCGTGGTGGTGTGGTGGTTAAAGAGATTGGCTGCTAACCAAAAGGTTGGCAGTTCGAATCCACCGGCCACTCCTTGGAAACCCTATGGGGGCAATTCTACTCTGTCCTATAAGGTTGCTACGAGTTGGAATTGATTCAATGGCAGTGGGCCTGGTTTTTGGTTTTTACAATGTGAGTGTGCTAGGCAATTTTTTTTTTTTTTTTTTGTATTCTAGGGCTGTTGTGAAGATTAAATAAGTTATAAAGTATCTGCATCTGCAGTGTCTAGGACAGTAGCCATACCACATGTGGCATGTGGCCATTTAAATTGAAATCAATTAAAATAGAATTTGGTTTCTCAGTTACGCTAGTGACATTTCAAGTGTTCAGGAGCTGCATGTGGCTAGTGGCTACCAGAGTGGACAGTGTAGGTCCAGACATAGTAACATCAGTGCAGAACAATTTCTATCAGACAGCTCTGGTCTAGAACCAAAGCCAGTTGCTGTTGCACCAGCCCAACTCCTGGCCACCCCATGTGTGTCGGAGGACAACTGTGTTCCTTAGGGTTTCCGATGGTTGATTTATTGGAAGTAGATCACCAGGCCTTTCTTCCAAAGCATCTCTGGGTGGACTCAAATGCCTGACCTTTAGGTTTGCACCACCCAGGGCCTCCTGGTCTGGAACAGGGGTCAGTAAACCACAGCTTGTAGACCTACCTCCTGTTTTTGTAAATAAAGTTCTATTGTAACACAGCCATGCCTCTTTTTTTGTATATGGTCTATGGCTGTTTCCGCACTGCAGGGGCAGAACTGAGTAGTTGTGACAGAGACTGAATGACCCACAAGGCCTAAAATATTTACTATCTGACCCTTTAAGAAAAGGTTTGTTGACCTCTACTCTATGACATTTGGTACCAGCACTTGGTAAGTGCTAAGTAAACACTGGCTGTTATTATTTTTTTATGTATATTGTCCAATTTTGTTCTCCAAATAACCTTTTAAAGTATGTAATCTTCAGGAGTCCCCGAGTGGTGCAAACGGTTAAGTGCTCAGCTACTAACTGAAAGGTTAGTGGTTCAAATCCACCCAGAGCCACCTTGGAAGAAAGTCCTAGTGATCTGCCTCTGAAAAAGCCAGCCATTGAAACCCTAAGGGGCACAGTTCTTCTCTCACACACATGGGGTTGCCATGAGTTGAAATCGATTCAGCGACCTTTGGTTACTGGTTTTGTTTTTTTATTCATTCTAGAGATGAGAAAACTGAGACTAGCGTTCTGTATGCTAACTTCTAGGAGGCCAAGGTCCTTTTAGTCTTCTACATCACCTAATCCAGTAACTGGGCCTGTACCTGGCACATGAGAAACATTCAGTGTGTGTTCGTTGGTCAATGAATGGATGAATGAATGACTTTTTGAACAAACAAAAAAAAATTTTTTTATTGTGCTTTAGATGAGAGTTTACAGTTCAAGTTAATATGTGATTCAAAAATTTATACACATACTGTTTTGTGACATTGGTTGCAATCTCCACAGCACACCCCCCTTTTCCACCCTGGGTTCTCTGTGTCCATTTGACAAGTTCCTGTCCCTTCCTGCCTTCTCATCATGCTTTTGGACAGGGGCTGCCCATTTGGTCTCATATATCTGACTGAACTAAGAAGCACGTTTCTCACGTGTGTTATTTTTTGTTTTGTAGTCCTATCTGATCTTTGTCTGAGGACTGGGCTTTGGGAATGGTTTCGGTTCTGGGTTATCATACTGTCTGGGGGCCATAGTATTGGGGCACAAACATAAAAATTCAATCAACTGTCTTTAATAGATTGGAGTCCCTGGGTGGTACAAATGGTTAAGTGCTTGGCTGCTAACTGAAAGGTTGGAAGTTCGAGAACCACTTTGGAAGAAAGACCTGGCAATCTACTTCTGAAAAATCAGCCATTGAAAACCTGTGGAGCACAGTTCTACTGTGGTACACATGGGGTTACCATGGCATGGCATCAACTCAATGGCAACTGTTCTGTATTTACTGGTTTATGTTATAGATGAGGAAACAGAGGCCCTACAGAGGGGCAATGTCACATCAGGAGGCAGCACAGCTGGTGGAAGTGTGGAGCTGGGATTCCAGTGGAAGCAGTCCGTGCGCTTCCCAAAGTTTCCACCCCACCCCGCTGCCTCCTCTAGTGGTTGCCAACTGAGAGAAGGTGGTGCCTCTCCCTCCCCTCCGGATGTTTGTTTAGTTCCATGCTTGTTTTCTCCAGCTGCTAGCTTCAGGGTTTTGTGGCCCTCTTGGGCTTGAAGCTTCAGTTCCAAGTGGCGGAACCACAATGCTGTGTTACTGAGTCACTTGAGTCCAAGTAGGTCAGCCAAGTCTGAATGATTTCTCTCTTAGCCACTTCAGCTTATCAGGTTTGAATTAAGACCATCTGTGATTTTACACATTTGTTACAGCAGAACCAAGAGGGCCATGGGATATCTTCAGCTGCTAAACTGGAGGCTGAGTGAAGCTATGCTCTCGAAGCACCTTCTCTGATGGGTTCTCCTGAAGCATTGCTCAAGGTGGTTTCAACTCGAATTAGGTCAGAGATGCATTACATTAATCCTATTTGTAATTGCTTCAAGTCACTAAGTCACAGAGTTCCATTGCTTATCCTGGGAGTGGCTTCTTTGAAACTCTGAAGACGAGAACCTAGTCCTAGAGGTGGTACATCATTTCCTAGCTGTTCCCTTCATCATCAGATGTTTATTTTTCATCTTCTTTGGGTCTAGACTAGGCCATCTGGGAGACAATTTTGGCATCTCTGCTTCCTCAGACTTCTAAATTTAATACCAAAATTGAATAGCAGTAGTGACTATCTGAGTTCCTAAGAAGTGCCCAGCACTGGGCTGAGCTCTTGACACGCATTACCTGACTGAATCCACACCACCACTCTGTGATCTTCTCCAGTTCACAGTGGAGGAGACTGAGGCTGAGAGAGAGATTAAGTAATTTGTCCAGGGTCAGAAGGGGGTAGTGGAAAAGCTATGACATAAATCCAGGCGTTTCTGTGCAGAACACCACTTTAGTATTCTGTATTGTTGCCTTGTAATTATTTTTTCTGTCTGTGTATTTATATGTCCTTTCTCATTCTAATTTGCATAGTGTGTGTGCGAGCGCGCACGTGTGTGTGATCAGAGATAGATCTATCTTATTGGCTATTTTGTTTGTTCTACTTTGTTCTGTCTTCCAACAAAAATTCCTAGAGTTATCTAATGCTTTTTATATATTCTAATGCTACATTGCAATAGAATATAAAATATTATATACTCTAATTATGTATTCTTACTTCTGTGTTCCTCGCATGTGTGTATGCGTGTGTTTCCTTACTTCTCAAATGGAATGCTTGGTTACTGTATAGTCTTTCTTAGTTGGTTAATATTTTTAAAAGCAATTAAGATTGTGGATTTGGGATATAGATTTGACACCCTCTCCCAGGTTGTAATCTACAGTTTATCATCATAAACTATGCTAAATAGCCTAAAATAAATGTTTTTGTTTTCTACTAAACTTTTTATTTTGAGATAATTGTAGATTCGCGTGCAGTTATAAGACACAATATAAGTTATAAGATGCCAGGTGCCCTTTACCTGATTTCTCTCAGTGGTAACATCTTGCAAAACCATTACATCAACATCATGGATCATTAGGGAAATGCAAATCCAAACCACAATAAGACAGCACTTCTGTTGGTGAGGATGAGGAGCGACTGGAACACTCGTCCATCGCTGATATAAATGCCAGTGGTGCGGCCACTGTGGACAAGAGCTTGGTGATTCCTCAAAAAGTTCAGCATAGAATTACCATATGACCTAGCAATTCCATTTCTAGGCACGTACTCAAAAGACTTGAGAAGCAGGAACTCGAACAGATATACTTGTATACCAATGTTCATTGCAGCATTATTCACAAGAGCCAAAAAGTGGCAATAACTCAAACTGTTCTTGAACTGATGAATGGACAAACCAAACTTATGTCCCTACAAAGGAATATTGTTCATTCATAAAGAGAAATGACACTTACTACAACATGCTAAGTAAGGCAAGTGTCATGGATTGAATTATGTCCTCCCAAAAATGTGTGTATCAATTTGGCTGGGCTGTGATTCTCAGTATTGTGTGATTTTCCCATATGTTGTAAATCCTGCCTCTATGATGTTAGTGATGGAGGATGGTGGCAGTTGTGTCAGTGAGGCAGGACTCAATCTACAAGATTGGTTTGTGTCTTGAGGCGATCTCATGAGATATAAAAGAGAGAAGTGAGCAGAGAGATAGGGGGACCTCATACCACCAAAAAAAAGCAGTGCCAGGAGCAGAGCACAACCTTTAGACCCGGGGTCCCTGCACAGAGAAGCTCCTAGTCTTGGGGAGAACTGACGGGAAGGCCAACAGAGAGAGAAACTCTTTGCCTGGAGTTGACACCCTGAATTTGGACTTTTAGCCTACTATTGTGAGAAAATAAATTTCTCTTTGTTAAAGCCATGCACTTGTGGTATTTCTGTTATAGCAGCACTAGATAACTAAGACAGTAAGCCAGTCACAAAAGTGCTTGCTTACTAACTGAAAGGTTGGCAGTTTGACTCCACCAGAGGCACTTCCAAAGAAAGGCCTGGCGATCTGCTTCCAAAAAGTCATAGCCATTGAAAATCTTATGGAGCACAGTTCTACTCTCACACACATGGGGTCATCATGAGTTGAAATTGAGTCCATGACAACTGGTTTGTTCATTTGTTTGTTTGGGTCTAGACTACCTGGATTTGAATCCTGCTTGACTGCTTGCTGGTCTGTAATCTTGGACAAAGGCTTGCTGGTCTGTAATCTTGGACAAAGGAGCCCTGGTGGTACAGTGGTTAAGCCCTCAGCCGTTAACCGAAACGTTGGTGGTTCGAACCTACCAGCCACTCTGCAAGAGAAAGATGGGGCAGTCTGCTTCTGTAAAGATTACAGCCTTGGAGGAAGCTTCATAGCCACATCCGAACTCCCTGAGGGACTGAGTTGCTGGGCTGAGGGCTGTGGGGACCATGGTCTCGGGGAACATCTAGCTCAATTGGCATAACATAGTTCATAAAGAAAATGTTCTACATTCTACTTTGGTGAGTAGCCTCTGGGGTCTTAAAAGCCTGTGAGCGGCCATCTAAGATACTCCACTGGTCTCACCCCTTCAGGAGCAAGGAATAATGAAGAAAACTAAAGCTACAAGGGAAAGATTAGTCCAAAGGACTAATGGACCACATCTACCACGGCCTCCACCAAGCTGAGTCCAGTAGAGCTAGATGGTGCCCAGCTACCACCACCGACTGCTGTGACAGGGGCACAAGAGAGGGTCCCAGACAGAGCTGGAGAAAAACGTAGAACAAAATTTTAACTCACAAAAAAGACTGGCCTAACAGACTGGAGAAGCCCCAAGAGTATATGGCCTCCGGACACACTTTTAGCTCAGTAATAAAGTCACTCCTGAGGTTTACCCCGCAGCTAAAGATTAGACAAAGATGAAAGGGGCACAACAGCCCAGGGGCAAGGATTAGAAAGCAAGAGGGGACAGGAAAGCTGGTGATAGGGAACCCAAGGTTGAGAAGGGAGAGTGTTGACATGTCGTGGGGTTGTTAACCAATGTCATAAAGCAGTATGTGTATTAACTGTTTAATGAGAAACTAGTTCTGTAAACCTTCATCTGAAGTACAATAGAAAAAAAATAAGGTAAGATGAATGTACAACATCACCAAAAAAAAAAAAAAAAAGATGGCAGCCTTGGAAACCTGTGGGGAGGTTCTGTTCTGTCCTATAGTGTCATTAGGAGTTGCAATCAACTTGATGGCAACAGTAGTCTTGGACAAGTTATTTCCCTCAGTTTCCTTTTCTGTACAGTAAGGTTAATGATAGGACCCACCACATGGCTGTAGTGAAAATCAAAGGGGCCAGTCGACGTAAAATGTTTAAAACAGTTTAAAACTCTGTAAAGTTTACTATGATGGTTATTCTCTCCTGTAATCTTTCGTTTTTGAGGAGCCAGGACTGGCTCTTTCTGCCTTTGAACTCCTTACTGTAAGGGAGAGGTCTCAAACTCAACCTTTGCAGGAGCCTGAAAAGGAGCTTTGAAATGAATGAAGTGAGGCAAGTAGGGATTGCTGCGGAATTGAGAATGCGAGGCCACCTGAAAGGGGAAGCTGTTACTCACTCATTCATTCCGCATGTATTTGTTGAGTACCCACTATGTGCCAGAGGCCCTGGGTGGCATAAACAGTTAAGCACTTGGCTACTCACCAAAAGGTCGGTGGCTTGAGTCCACACGGAGGTACCTCCAAAGAAAGTTCTGGGCAATCCACTTCCAAAAGATCACAGCCGTTGAAAACTCTGTGGAACACGGTTCTCTTAGAACAAACCTGAGGTTGCCGTGAGTCAGCATCAACCGGAAGGAAACTGCTTTGCTTTTTTTTTCCTTTTCTTTTTGTGCTATGTGCCAAGCACTGTTTGCAGCATAGAGATACAACCGTGAACGAGCCAGACAAAATGCCCTGCCCTCTTGGGGTTGATGTTTTAGTGGACTCGGCTCCAACTGCTCTGTTACCGTGTGAGAATATGGGCCCACTGTTGCCATAATGGAGCCCTGGTGGCGCAGTGGTTAAGAGCTCGGCTGCTAACCAAAAGGTCGTCAGTTGGAATCCACCGGCCACCCCTTGGAAACCCTATGGGGCAGTTCTACTCTGTCCTTTGGGGCCTCTATGAGTTGGAATTGACTTGACAGTAACAGATTTGGTTTTGAGTTTGGTCACCATAACGGAGCCCTGGTGGCACTGTGGT
Source organism: Loxodonta africana (assembly GCF_030014295.1). Classification (NCBI taxonomy): domain Eukaryota; kingdom Metazoa; phylum Chordata; class Mammalia; order Proboscidea; family Elephantidae; genus Loxodonta; species Loxodonta africana. The sequence continues at coordinate 80,306,171 of NC_087353.1, forward strand.
TAAGAGCCTGGCTGCTAACCAAAATGTTGGCAGTTCAACTGCACCAGCTGCTCCTTGCTCCTTGGAAACCTTATTGGACAGTTCTGCTCTGTTGCCATAACTTCCAATTTTTTAAAAGAAATGCCAGGAACCTGGCTTAAAAAAAAAAAAAAGCAAAAATGTCAACTCAGCTTCAGTATTGGCACCAGTTTCATATTGTTTTCAAGCACAGCGTGGGCCAGACCCAAGCGCCTGAGGGCAGCCAGTTTGCAGGTCCTGCTGTAAGACAGTCCTTGCTGACTCTGGGAGGAGGGACACCCCTGTCCTCCAAATTGGCATCTGTCCTGATTTCAAGGTCTTTGGCACGGAAGGCGCCTACTCCCTCTCCTGCATAGAGGCTCTCAGTGGTTTTAGCTGCCCACAAAGCAGACGCTGTTACTACTGCGGCACAGACTGCAGACTGGGAGTTCGAATACTCTCTCACCCTTCTCTTTGGAAGGCAGTCTGGGGGAGGTCTGAGGCCCCGCAACACCAGAGGGCAAGAGGACTGAAATGATACCCAGCGGGGGAATGGGGTGGAGGTGGGAGGTGGAGAAAGCACAGTGGCCTAGGGAAGGAGCCTTTGAAGGCAGAGAATGATCTTTGCTGCCTGGATCTTTTGAAAGAGTAGAAGTGGTCTGAAAGCCTATGTGGGAAGGGTTGGGCGTGGAACTGAGGAGGAAAGAAATTTAGGATGCAGTCAGGAGCAATTCCTAGCATTGGGCCTTTTGAAGAGTGGTAGGATTCCTGGGAAAATGCTTGAAATGTTTCTTTTTACGTGTGACCTCTTGGAAGCGGGGCATGTGCTCTCAAGGAGGGCCTACCGTCCCTCTCCACCATCCCCTACTGTGCTTCACCCACTCACTTGACTCATGTAGGCTACTGATCTGGCCTTTGCAGGCCCCGAAGTTGGCATCCCTTGCTCCAAGGAAAGCCGTAGGGCAGACAGCTTAAAACCAGGGACTCTCCCCTCAAACCCACCTGCCCTGTTTGCCTTTTACCTGCTGTGTGGCTTTGGACAAGTTCCTGTACCTCTCTGATTGTACCCATCAGAATCCCAGCAGGAAACAGAAATCACTTTGGCAGCTTCGATGAAGACAGTTGGATTTTTTATGGAGGTGTGGGCAGGGTTAGGATTACAAATAAGGGATGTTAGGGCACCCAGGGACTGGCAACAGTAGGAAGCTGTTATCATCTCTGGGGAGGAAGAAGCAAATGGAGGGAAGAGTGGGGCCTATTGAGAGATGGAACCAGGGGAGAAGGGGCAGTTTGCTTCCAGGACAGTGGTTCCGGGGGGACTCAGCTGCTGCTACAAGAGCGGCAGCAAGGAAGGGGGAAGAAATAACCCAGCCTTTCTTCTCCTGTCCATTTGTCCTTTGGCCCTACCCATTGGCAGAGCCCATAGGAAGAGCCCAGTTGAAGCCAGAGAGCGATGTGGATTGGGTGATAAATTCTGCAGGGCTCAGGTAGGGTAGAATGGTTAAGCACTCAGCTGCTAACTGAAAGGTCGGTGGTATGAACCCACCAGCTGGTCCAGGAGAAAAGACCTAGAGATCTGCTCCCATAAGATTACCAAACAAACAAACAAAAAACAAAACAAACCAAACCCACTGCCGTCAAGTCGATTCTGACTCATAGCGACCCTATAGGACGCAGTAGAACTGCCCAATAGAGTTTCCAAGGAGCACCTGGCAGATCTGAACTGCTGACCTCTTGGTTAGCAGCTGTAGCACTTAACATCTATGCCACCAGGGTTTCCCCCATAAGATTACGGCCTAGGAAATCCTATGGGGCAGTTCACCTCTGTCCTATAAGTTCTCTATGGGTCAGAATCAACTTGATGCACCGAACAACAAATGTTGAAGCTCAGTGTGAGTCTCACGCCGCTCCTAGGGGCTAAGTGTTCCAGAGAAAAGGGTTCTTTGCATTGTCTTTCCCTACAATTTTAGTATCTAAGAGAGGTTCCCCTCCCTCCCTTGCAATGGAGACCTGGGATGATTACTGTTCCTTTTATAGGAAATATTAAGTGCTCGACTACTAGCAGAAAGGCTGACTCGGAGGTGCCTTGGAAGAAAGGCCTGACGATCTAGTTCTGAAACATCACAGCCGTTGAAAATCCTGTGGAGCACAGTTCTGCTCTGAAACGCATGGGGTTGGCCTGAGTCAGAATCAGCTTGATGGCAACGGATTTGGCTTTTGGCTTTCTAAAGGAGTCTAGGGCGGAGGTGCAGTGGCTAGTTAAAAGCAAAGACTCCAGAGTCCTGACTGTCATTTACTGGAAGATAGCTTAACTTCTTGGGCCTCATTTTCCTCATCTCGAAAATGGGGATATTAGTAGTTCCTACCTCTTAGGGTTGGAAGGATTAGACGAGTTAATCTGTGTGAAAAACTTAGAACAGTGCCTGGCACATGACACGCAATCAACAGGCATTCATTATTGCTGCCATTGTTCTTTTAATTACTCTTACTACAATGAAACCCCTGAGAGCCGGAACTCCACCGGACTGCCTCGTTTTTCTGGGTCGCGCAAGTTTTTTGCCTTAGACAGGGTGCAGTCACCGCTTTTCTTTGCTGTCTGTTTAGTGGAAAATATTCGAATTTTCCTTCTCTGACAGGTTTCCGCCTTATGCAGATTATGGCTTTTGTAGGTTTTACTGTATCAACACCATGGGTCAGCGCTGAGCAAAGCCGACCTGTTGTCAATAGAAAAATCCCCACCGGATGGAGTCCATCCCACCTGTCCTCTTGGGAGTGTCATTGATCATGCCATTATCTTCCCGTCCTCCCACAGTTATGGTATTTCAGGGATTGATTGATGGGTGTGTGTGTGTATGTGCGGAAGGGTGGGCTTGTGCCTCACTCCGGGGACAGAGTGCTTTGTTATGCAAAAGAGCTTGCTTGTCATCCCACTATGGGCCCCTTCTTTGAAAAGTTCCTAGCTATTTTTGAGCCCTCATGGCTCACATGTTTCTTTCCACATCATGTCAATGCCAGTACAGAAAAATTGGAACCTTTTGGCAGAGTATAAAGCGAAAGGGATTTCAAAGTGCATAGAGGATGAGTGTTGCTGGAATGACAGGGTACTAAGACGTGACAAGAATGCTGAGTCTAGAGGCTGCAGGCAGCTTGTGTGGTTGTATTTAACCTTACTGGGTTTCCTGAGAAATCAGAGGAGGTGCTGAAGGCTAGTGCTGTCTCTAAGGAAGCACCAAAGTGGGCAGTAGCCATCACCCCAACGCCCCCATCCGGAAGACCACAAAAGGATGCAAGGAATGGTGTGGGCGGTTGTCCCAGGGCAACATCTGAACGCTGATGCTCACGGGTTCTACAGAGAAGCACCTGGGGATGGAGGGACGAGCATCAGTGCTGGCTGCCTGGAAGCCTGGATGGGTTGTGGCTTAGCTCACTGGCGTGCACCCTGATGCTGGAGCCAGGCTGTGAAAATGTGGATGTAAGAGCAAAGGCACCAAACTCTCACTCTTTGTACATTTACTTGTCTTTTCTGTTCGTCCCTGAGAAGTCCCTAAGTTGATGAATGGTCAGTGTGCTTGGCTGCTAACCAAAAGATTGGAGGTTCGAGTCCACCCTCAGGCAACTTAGAAGAAAGGCTTGTAGATCTACTTCGGAAAAATCGATCACTGAAACCCTGTGAAGCACAGTTCTAGTGTGATACACGCATGAGGTTGCCATGAGTCAGAACTGACTTGACAGCAGCTGGGTTTTTTTTGGTTTTCATCCCTGAAAGGTGGAGTATGACTTCGCAGATAAGTAGACCCGAATTCAAACTCCCCCCGCCCCCTGCCTCTTGCTAGCTCTTTAATCTTTGGAAAGTGGCTGAATCTTTCTGAGCCACCATATCCTTACTTGAAAGGAATTATTACTGCCCTTAGAAGGTTGTTGGGGGCCTTAGAGATCATGGGGTTACAGTGCCCTTGGGGTCCAAAAAACATTTTCTGGGGTACTTTATTGCATTGAATTCTCATAATAACCCTAAGGGGAGGATTAGCAGGTAGCACCCCCATTTCACAGATGAGGAGACTGAGGCACAGAGAGAATGAGCGACTCATTCATAACCTCATAGGTGGTGAGTACCGGAGTTGGACCAAAAACCTGAATCTTTGGATTTCTCCTCTGAGGGAGGCAATATGAAGGAGTGGTTAGGACTTGACCAACCTCTGGAGCCTCTTGGCAGGTTTTATAGACCTCTTAAGTCTCAGTTTTTCTCATTTGTGAAATGGGGGAATGATGATAGACTTACCTTGTGTGGTTTCATGAGGACCACATGAGATAATCCTATAAGACAGTTAGTGTGTGCTTGGGACATAGTGAGCACTCAATAGAATATTAGCTGCTATTGTTACTGTTATTGGTAGTAAGGAGCCCTGGTGGCACAGTGGCTAAGTGCTCAGCTGCTCAATGAAAGGTCAGTGGTTGGAACCTGCCAGCCACTCCAAGGGAGAAAGATGTGATCATTTGCTTCTATAAAGATTACAGCCTAGGAAACCCTATGGGGCAGTTCTACTTTGTCCTATAGGGTCTCTATGAGTCAGAATCGACTCATTAGCACACAACAGCAACAGTGGTAGTAGGAGTTGTGGTCACAATGATAATAATATGATTGTATCACCCAAAACTCATGCTGGGGTTTTTGGTTTATGAGTACTGGCTCTGGGAGCATCTCACATCTTCTCTTTGCTCTTTTTCTCCCTCCTCTAAGGACAGGTGGGTGCTTGTTATTCTCCATTTGATGCCTCCTCTACAACCACCATTCTTCATACTCTCTGCCCTGTCTGTATTCCAGGAGCCAGACCCCTGTGGTCTGTGTCTCCAGGGCCCCTTTGCTGCCTGGCTTTTGTCTGGGTTCAGCCAATGCGAGGTGGTAGCCAGAGACTAGAGTGGGGAGGAGAGCGAGGTTGGTATATTTTCACCTTCAACTCCCTCCCTTCCTCTCTGGCTTCCCTCTACAATGACAGTTTCTGCTAAGTGGGACCACTTCCAGGTTCCAGCTCTCACTGGGCTCTTGTTACACTATGTCATTAGGTTATACCTTTAGCATTAGGTGTGGTAACAGTTTTCCACAGTTGCTAATGTCTTTAATTGAACATCTAGGGTGAATTCCATTTCCTGCTGGGGCCTAAATGGACATAGAGATCTATTTGAATATAATGCATTGGAATGTTTTCATTAAAAAAAAAATCAAATGGTACGACCACTTTGAAAAGCAGTTTGATGGCTTCTTATAAATTTAAATATAGGATTGCCATATGACACAGCAGTTCCACTGCTAGGTATTTACCCAAGTGAAGTTAAATTATATGTCCACACAAAGACTTATAAATGAATGATCATAGCAGTTTATTAGAATAGTCAGAAACTGAAAACAACTCAAATAGCCATCACCCAAATCAAACCCACTGCCATCGAGTCAGTTCCAACTCATAGCAACCCTATAGGACAGAGTAGAACTGCCCCACAGGGTTTCCGAGGCTGTAATCGTTACAGAAGAAAAAACCTTCAGTATGGATTACACCTCAACAGAAAGCAAAAATCCTCATGACTGGACCACTAGGTAACATCATGATGAACGGAGAAAATATTGAAGTTGTCGAGGATTTCATTTTACTTAAATCCACAATCAATGCCCGTGAAAGCAGCAGTCAAGAAGTCAAAGACGCATTGCACTGGGCAAACTTGCTGCAAAAGACCTCTTTCAAGTGTTAAAAAACAAAGACGTCACCTTGAGGACTAATACATACCTGACCCAAGCCATGGTATTTTCAATCGCCACATATGTATGTAAAAGCCGGACAATGAATAAGCAACACCGAAGAAGAATTGATGTCTTTGAATTATGGCATTGGTGAAGCGTACTGCATATTTCACGCAACGGATCTGTCTTGGAAGAAGTACAGCCAGAATGCTCCTTAGAAGTGAGAGCGGCTTGCGGTTTCTGAACCACTGACCTTTTGGTTAGCAACCAAGCGCTTTAACCACTGTGCCCCTAGGGCTCCCAAATATCCATCAACAGGTGAATAAATAAACTGTGGGATAATTACATAATAGAATACTACTCAATGATAAAAATGAACTAACCGTTGATTCTGGGAGCTACAGAAGGAATCTCAGAAGCATTATTTTGAGTAAAAGAAGGCAGACAGAAAATAGTATATACTGTATGATTCCATTAATCTGTAGTAACAGAAAGCAGATCAGTGATTAATAAGGCTGAGGGCAAAGGGGATGGAATTTATTCCAAAGGGACACAGGGAAATTCTGGAATGCTGTAAATGTTCTGTCTTGATTGTGGTGGCAATTGCCTGGATATAATACATCTGTCAAAACTCATCAAGCTGTACATCTAAACTGAGAGTATTTTCTTCCATTAGATTATACATCATGAAGTTGATTAAAAGTTGTATTTGCTTTATTATTTTAAAATATTAGGAAAACACAGAATTATAAAAAAGGAACGAATAAAGCTCCAAAGTTCTTTTAAGTAGAGGGAACTACCGCTGTCAACATTTCACGTATTTCCTTCCAGTCTTTTTTTTTTTTGGTATCTAGATTTTTCTCCCTCCACTGTCCTAGTTAAGAAAGGAAAGAAAGCAAGTGAAAAGTCTCCATCATGAGTACATTTTTACTCATGACCTTTCCGTGCCTCAGGAAATAAAAATATTTAGCCTGGTGAAAGGGAGACACTGAAGCAAAGAGTGGGGAATATGGTCATTGGCTTCAAATTCCAATCAATTAAATATTCCTAATCTACTATCGTCTGGAGCCCTGGTGGTTAAGAACTTGGCTGCTAGCCAGAAGGTTGAGGCAGTTTGAATCCACCAGCTGGTCCTTGGAAACCTTTTGGGGCAGCTCTACTGTGTCCTATAGGGTCGCTATGATTTGGAATCAACTCAACAGCAGTGGGTTTGTTTTTTTTCTTTTTTTGAGCTACCATTATATGTCGGAAACCCTGGTGGCATAGTGGTTAAGTATTATGGCTGCAAACCAAAAGGTCGGCAGTTCAAATCCCCCAGGCGCTCCTTGGAAGCTATGGGGCAGTTCTACTTTGTCCTATGTGGTTGCTATGAGTTGGAATGGACTCTATGGCAATGGATTTTTGGTTATGTGTCAGCTGTAGGGATACAGTAGTGAATAAAACAGATGTTTCTTTTGCTTTAATGGAGCTAAAGGTATGTTTATTATCAGCTACAACACTAACAATTTATTGGCAGCTAACGTTTGTGGTGCACTTACCATGTGCCTGTCACTGTGTTAAGTTTTTGTTTTTTTCCTGTTAATTGTTGACATACACCAATTCAACAGTTTGTACACGTACCATTCAGTGACATTGATTATATTCTTCAAGCAGTGTAACCATTTTCATCCTCCTTTTCCAAACTGTTCCTTTCCCATTAACATAAACTCAGTGCCCCCCAAGCTTCCTGTCTAACCTTTCGAGTTGCTTTTGCCAATTTGATTCCGTATTGAGCACAATGCTCAAGGCAGTCTTTATTAATTAAGCTAAACTATTGTTTGGTTTAAAGAAGACTTCAGGGCATATTTTTCAGTTTAAGATTTAAAGAATATCTCAGAGCAATAGTTTTGGGGGTCTGTTAAAGTTTTTAATCTATTATTACATTTAATCCCCCAGCAACTCTGTGAGTTAGGTACGCTCTTATGCCCATTCAGCACACCCCCACAAAAGTGGCTAGAGAGGTTAATTCAAATGATGAGAACGTACAGTAAGGAGGTTAAACCTTGTCTGGTGGGTCAGGGAAGACTCTGAGAGGAAGAAACTTTAATCTGAGGTCTAAAGGATCATAGGAGCGAGTTACACAAAACGGAAGCTTCAGAGACCACCGATAGTGGCCATCTTTTCACCTAGGGCAGTGGCATGGTTATGAGTGATAATTAGAGGTTAGAGGTGATAGTAACGTGATAGGAAATGAGTGGGGAGGGGGGAGTCAAGAGCACTTCACAGGGTAAGTGATGCAGGCATATTCAGAGAGAAGAAACATCAGAAGGGAGGCAGAAGAACAAGAATAACTTGATCTCCAAATGATGATGAGGAAGCAGGTGGATATGTGGGTGTGGAACTCAGGGGATTGCTCTGGGCAGGGTGTAGAAATTTGGGAGTCCTCAGCATGAATGGGGCTGCTGAGGTCGCATGGATTGACAAGGTTGCCTGGGGAGAGAGTGTGCATATGTAAAGGGCCAGTACCTGGAACAGAGTCTTGAGGAATTCCAATAGGTGAGGCTTGGGAAGAACAGGAAGAGGAGGATGAACCAGCAAGAAAAGTAAGAGGTCACAGGAGATAGATCAAGAAGTTACAGAGAGGCAAGACTTCTATGCAGAACTTTCTAACGTTATAGTTGTTCTTCGAAGGTGGGGAGCCACTTGTCCTGGAAGTGTTTAGTGAGAAGCTTCATGGCCATCTTTCAGTGATGTTGTGGGAAAGATGCGGTTATGGATATGGCATTGGTATGGAGAGAGATCAGATGTCTTTGAGTTGGTTCGGGCTCTTTGGTTGTTTATGTTGTGTTTCTTGTTGTTAACCACCATCACGTTGGCCCTGACTCATGGCAACCCCAAGCACAACAGAATGAAATGCTGCCCAGTCCTGTGCCATTCCCATGACTGGTTGTGTTTTGGACTATTGTGATCCATAGGATTTTTACTGGCAGATTTTTGGAAATAGACCTTTCTTCTTATCTGTCTTAGTCTGGAAATGCCACTGAAACATGTTCAGCATCATAGCAACGTGCAAGCCTCCACTGACAGATGAGCGGTGACTGTACATGAGGCGTATTGGCTGGGAGTCGAACCTGGTCTCTGAAACATTGCCTGATCCCACACCGTGCTCATGATTGCTTGCATGATCATGTCCATTGTTGTGGCCACTGTGTGTTTTGTTTTAATTTCTTTTATTGTGCTTTAGTTGAAAGTTTACAGCCCAAGTTATTTTCTCATACAAAAATTTATACACATATTATTACGTGACCCTAGTTGCAATCCCTACAATGTGACAGCACGCTTCCCCTTTCCAACCCGGGTTTCCTGTGTCCATTCAGCCAGCTCCTATCCATTTCTGCCTTCTCATCCCACCTCCAAACAGGAGCTGCCCATTTAATCTCATATATCTACTTGAACTAAGAAGCACACTATTCATGAATATTACTTTATGTTTTATAGTCCAGTCTAATCTTTGAAGAGTTGGCTTTGGGGATGGTTTTAGGTTAATAGAGAGTCTGGGGGCCATGTCTTCTGAGGCTCCTCTAGTCTCAGCCAGACCATTAAGTCTGATCTTTTGACTAGAGTTTGAGTTCTGCACCGCACTTTTCTCTTGCTCAGTCAAGAACTCTCTGTTGTGTTCCCTGTCAGGGTGGTTGTTGGTGGTAGCCAGGCACCGTCTAGTTCTTCTGGTCTCAGGTTGATGGAGTCTGTGGTTTACGTGGCCCTTTTGTGCCTTAGGCTAATATTTTCCTTGTGTTTTTGGTGTTCTTCATTCTCCTTTTCTGCAGGTGGGTTGGGACCAATTGATGCATCTTAGATGGCCATTCACAAGCTTTTAAGACCCCAGCCGTTACTCGCCAAAGTGGGATGCAGAACATTTTTTTAATAAAATTTGTTATGCCAGTTGACCTAGATGTCCCTCAAAACCATGATCCCTGGATTCCTGCTCTACTACTCTGTCTCTTGAAGTGTTTGGTTGTGTTCAGGAAACTTCTTAGCTTTTGGTTTAGTCCCGCTGTGCTGACTTCTCCTGTATAGTATGTTGTCCTTCCCTTCAACTAAGCTAATTCTTGTCTACTGTCTATGAATTCCCGTCTCCCTCCCTCCGCACCCTCATAACCATCAAAGAATATTCGCTTCTGTGTTTAAACCTTTTCTTGAGTTCTTATAATAATGGTCTCAAACAATATTTGTCCTTTTGCAACTGACTAATTTCACTCAGCATAATGCCTTCCAGAGCCACTGTGTATTTTTGAGTGTTTCCTAACCTAAGGATCTCATCTTCCAGCACTATATCAGACAATTTTCTTTTGTGATCCATAAGGTTTTCATTGGCCAGTTTTCAGAAGTAGATCGCCAGGCCTTTTTTCCTAGTCTGTCTTAGTATGGAAGCGCCTCTGAAGTCTGTCCACCATGAGTGACCCTGCTGGTATTTGAAAAACTGGTGGCTTAGCTTCCAGCATCATCAGAACATGCAAACCACCACAGTAAGACCAACTGACAGATGGGTGGTGGTCTAGGAATTAGGTGGTAGACCTAACTAATGGACGGTCTTTTCATAGTGACACTATTGGGATGAATCAGCTCTAGCCATTTCCACCCCGTGTCTCTCTGCCCAAGAATCAAATTCCAAGGAGAGTCTCATCAGCTGATCTTGGTTCATGTACTCAGCCTTTGGCCAGGGAAGAGTGGGGCACCTTGACTGACAGCCCCACCAAGACTGCATACAATGGAGGAAGGATGGTTTCCCAAAGGAAAATCAAAATGTCAGTTACAAGAGGAAGGAGGAGTGAATGCTGGGCAGGCAAAGGCAACAGATGTCCACTGTGGAGATCTCCCTGGCTGTTTTTGATTTGATAATTTTTTGCAGCATTCACATAGCAGGCCACCCTTCCTTGCGGAGTTGTTACTAGGGTTTTGCCTGCCAGAGGATCAAGCTTTCTCAGTTTGCTTTTGAGAGTGGGTTGTATACTGGGATTGACATGAATATATTTCTGGGCTTCAAGTCAGCTAGCTCTGGAGGTACAATTTGGCAGACGCAACTTATTGTCATGTCAAGAAAGGGCCTCCTGGCTATGTGGCCCTCCTTCACCATCAATGGTAGGTTGCTGATAGTAGGCAGATGGCATAAATCACTGTTGCATCAGTGAGGTGGATTAGTAGGCACCCGTAGATGCAGGAGACCCATGAACTCTTATATCTCCTGGTACTTTCTCTCACCTGAACAAACTCCTAGGAGCAACGGTCTTCATCAAGGGGTGAAATATCTAGAGGGAGTAAGAGAAGGGTAAAACACAGTGTCTCACCTTTCCTCAATTCACCAGCATGGACAGATTAAATTGAGTACTGTTGATACCACATCCCATGACCTGTCTGTCAGTTTGTCTTACTGTGGTGGATTCTATGTTGCTGTGATGCTGGAATCTATGCTACCAGTATTTCAAATACCAGCAGGGTCACCCATGGTGGACAGGTTTCAGTGGGGCTTCCAGACTAAAACAAACCAGGAAGAATGGCCTGGCGATCTACTTCTGTAAATTAGCCAATGAAAACCTTATGGATCATAAAAGAGCATTATCCTACACACATGCTTTGCATATATCATCAGAAGGGATCAATTGCTGGAAGAGGACAACATGTTTGGTGAAATAGAGGGCCAGTGAGGGTGAAGGAGACCTTCAGTGAGATGGATTGACACAGAGTTGCAGCGATGGACCTGAACATGCTGGAGATTGTGAGGATGATGCAGGACTGGGCAACGTTTTGTTTTGTTATACATAAGGTCTCCATGAGTCAGCATCGACTCAGTGGACAGCTAACTGTCTATCTAATACCAGATCCCAAAATAAAAAAGAAAAGAGGCTTATTTATAGGAAGGCATGAAATAGGAGAAAAGAGTCCCCACTGCCCAACCTCCAACTTTTCAACTTTGGTTTATCAGTCAGAACTCCTTCGGTTGCAAGGGTCAAAAATCCAATTCAAGTTGGTTTAGGCAAAGAGGAATTTATTGGCTTATATGGAAAAGCCCATAGGTTCTTCCTTCAGGCATGATTGGATCTAGGTGCTCCTATGTGGTCATCAGGTGTCTCTTGACTCTGCCGTTCCCTGTGTTGGCTTCATTCTCAGAAAATCTTTTCCTTTGTGATGACAAAGATGGTGGTCACAGACTCATTCCCTACCAGCTTAGCAACTCTGCTGGAAAATAAATCCTCTTTCCTAGTAATCCCAACAGAAGTCCAAAAGCTGGTTCTCATTGTGTGACTTGAGTCAGGTGCCCATCCCTGAATACACACTGTGGCCTGGGGTTAGGGCAGCCTTACATGACTCACGTGAACTCTGAATCAGAGAAGGGCGACTCCCCAGTGGAAAGTGCTCCACGAAGAAAGAGTGTGAAGGATGAGTGCTGATCAGGCAACAAGGAGAGACACCTGCTGTAGGCACTTGGTTCAGGGTTGGGTCATCTGGTCTGAACACTCTAAGGCTGATGTAGCTGGTGAGTGAAGGGCTGCTAGTGTTTCCTCTTGACCATGTCCTATTGCCTCCATCTTCAGGGGCTGGATCAAAAGGGGGAGGCCAAGGGGTCAAGAACAGTCTCCATGTATTATCCAAACAAGCAGAACTTTCACAGCTGTCCTTGCCTGTGACCACGACTGGATCTTCTAAGTGTTTTGCTCCCAAACAGGGCCTGCTCAGTGGGTTTCTCTATCCCAGGGTTTTTGTAGCTGGGGGTGGAGGAGGGAGGGTCTTTCTTCTCATGGGTTTATTTACTTATAGGCCTGTTATTTATCTCTCGTTGGCTGTTTTTTTTTGGCTGAACTCCTTTGTTTTGCTTAGTTAAATAAACTTGATAACATTATAACCTAAAGCATTCTTTTCCTACCTTTGCTGACCACTGGAAGGTTATTGCTTTGGTTTTTTTTTTTCCTCCATAGTGCTTGGCTGTCCATACACAAAGGAAGTTTGAGCTTGCTTCCTCCTCTCTTACAAGAGGAAATAATCATCATCGGAGCTTTAAGGATCCCCTGTAAGAGTGGGTCAACAAGGTAGCCCACCCATATGCTGCAGTAAGATGCAGCTGTGGAAACAGAATGGGGTCATTCTCTTCCTGTTGCAATGAAAGGGGCTACCACATGCATTTGGTGGGAGAGAGGCACATGGCAGAGAGTGTGCAGAGCACGGATGCATAACACTGGTAGCCCATTAGAATCACCTGGGGAGCCTTTTAAACTTACAGATGGGGGGTGGGGCGAAGGGACACAACCTGCCCCAGACCAATTAAATCAGAGTCTCCAGGGTGAGGCCAGAACACTGATTTACTTTAAAAGTTCCCCAGGTGATTCAAATGTGTAGCCAGGGCTAAGAACCAGTGGGTATAGAATATGTGTCATTTGTGCAAAAGCAAAAAGGACATTGACGTGAAATAAAGACAGAATGCCTCCCTCCATGTGCTTTTTTTTTTTTACCATGCAAACATTTTATTATCTTTGATTTTTACAGTAACATGTTAACAAACCAGAAAACTGAGAAAAATATAATAAAAGAATACATCTCATCAATTGAGTTCTATTATGTTGTCTCAGCAGCTGCTCATTTTTTTTGTAATAGTTTTTTTTGTGTGCTTTAAGTGAAAGTTTACAAATTAAGTCAGTCTCTCACATAGAAACTTATATACACCTTACTACATACTCCCAATTACTCTCACCCCAATGAGACAGCCTGCTCCCTACTACCACTCTCTCTTTTAGTGTCCGTTTTGCCAGCTTCTAACCCCCTCTACCCTCCCATCTTCCCTCCAGGCAGGAGATGCCAACATAGTCTCAAGTGTCCACCTGATCCAAGTAGCTGACTCCTCACTAGCATCGCTCTCCAACCTGTTGCCCCATCCAATCCATGTCTGATGAACTGGCTTCAGGAATGGTTCCTGTCCCGGGCCAACAGAAGGTTTGGGGGCCATGACCACCAGGTCCTTCTATCCTCAGTCAGACCATTAAGTCTGGTCTTTTTATGAGAATTTGAGGTCTGCATCCCACTGTTCTCCTGCTCCCTCAGGAGTTCTCTGTTGTGTTCCCTGTCAGGGCAGTCATCGGGTGTGGCCAGGCACCATCTAGTTCTTCTGGTCTCAGGACAAAGTAGTCTCTGGTTCATGTAGCCCTTTCTGTCTCTTCAGCTCATAATTACCTTGTGTTCTTGGTGTTCTTCATTCTCCTTTGATCCAGGTGGGTTGAGACCAATTGATGCATCTTAGATGGCTACTTGCTAGCATTTAAGACCCCAGACGCCACTCTTCAAAGTGGGATGCACAATGTTTTCTTAATAGATTTTTTAAAAATAATTTTTATTTTGCTTTAAGTGAAAGTTTACAAATCAAGTCAGTCTCTCATGTATAAACTTTTATACACCTTACTACATACTTCCACTTACTCTCCCCCTAATGAGTCAGCCTGCTCCCTCCTTCCAGTCTCTCCTTTCATGACCGTTTTCCAGTTTTTAACCCCCTCTACTCTCCCATCTCCCCTCCAGACGGGAGATGCCCCTCCATGTGCTTTTATATGCAGAGAGTATCTCTCAAAGGAGGCACAGGATATTGAAAAGAGTATTTCCCTGTGGTAATTGGGAGTTGAGCTCATTCTCAACTGTGACTCGTTTGCAATGCTTGATTTTTTTTTTAAACCGTAAGCCTAGTCAAAGCCACACAAGCTGGGCTGTGAGATACCCCTTTGAGCTCAGGCAGCTTGTCTGTGGTGGGGCCAGCTGCTCACAGACTCACACATCCTATCTCACCGCCCGTGTCCGCAGCTGCCTTCCTTTTGACTCAGCCGTGGTGAGCAACTTCTGAGTGTGGGAGTGACCAAAAGAGCCCATTCATCCATCATCCATTCATTCACATATTTTTATTAAGGATTAGATGTGAGCCAGCCACCCACCCACATGCTAGTAGGTACATTCATCTCATTGATCTCACACCACATGTGAAGTAGGAGGTCTTACCCCATTCTGTGCTTGGGGATATTTTAGCTCAGAGGTATATGCAACCAAGGTAGAAACTTTTTAGGCAGGATGGCCAGCTAAGACTGAGCTTGTAAACTGGTGGCACAAATGTGCATGCAAGGGAATGAGTAAACCACATGAACGAAAAGGACAGTCATTCAGCCTGGCTGGAGTGTGGGGCAGTAGAGTGGTTGGAGATGAGAGTGAAGTTAGACTGTGGTTGTAGTGGGGATGGATGCCAGGCTAAGCTATTTGAACTTTATTCTTTGGGCCACTGCTGTTCAATAGAGCTTTCTAGGATGATGGAAATATATCTGTGCAGTCCAATACACATGTGGCTGCCAAGCACTTGAAATGTGGCTAGTGTGAATGAGGAACCGGATTTTAAATTTATTCAATTAATTTAAACTTAAAAATCCACGTGTGGTTAGTGGTTACCCTATAGGACTGGGCAGCTCTAGGCAACAAGCAGCCAGTGAATACCAGAACAGGTAGATAGAATCAAAGTTTCATTTTCAGAGGGTGAATTTTCCAGGAGTGTGTAGGCTACATGGAGATGGGGGTGAAGAGGAGTTGGTAGGAATAATATTGACTTATAATATTGATGAGGAGCCCTGGTGGCACAGTGATTAAGAGCTCGGCTGGTGACCAAAAGGTCGACATATTGGAATCCACCAGCTGCTCTTTGGAAACCCTATGGGGCAGTTTTACTCTGTCCTGTAGGGTCACTATGAGTCCGAATTGACTTGACGGCAACGGGTTTGGCTTTGGTTTTATAATATTGAGGAGCCCTGGTGGCACAGTGTTTAAAGCGCTCAATGGCTAACCTAAAGGTAGGTAGTTCGAAGCCATCAGTGGCTCTGAGGCAGAAAGATGTGGTGGTCTGCTTCCGTAGAGATTTATAGCCTTGGGAACCCTATGGGGTCACTATGAGTTGGAATCGACTGACAGCAACGGGCTTGGTTTTTTCGTTTTTTTTTTTTTTTTTTTGGTTTAGCATCCATTATGCACTTGCTGGGTGTAGATACTGTGCTAATATTAACTCATTTAAATATTAACTCATTTAAATATTAACTCATTTAGTCCTCCTAATAACCCTGTGGGGAGGGCACTAGTTCTATTCCTATATTACAGACTCAGTAGTAAAGCTCAGGTGTAGGATCCAGGCTGTTTGACTGCAAAGCTTGTACCGGGAACCCCTTCATCCTCGAGGGAAGTAATGAATCTTCATGGAGAGCTTACTTTGTGCAGGACACTGCTACATGCATTCCCGAATGACGTCTCACTGAGTTTTTGTAGCAGTCCTGTGACATTGGTGGTCTTACCTCCCTTGTGCTTACGGAAACTGTGTCTCGTAGAGGTGAGATATCAAGGCAGCCTGACTGGAGTTGGGGAGACCAGCTAAGGCATTATTGCAAAATTCTATGTCTGAGTTACTGAGGGCAGTTTAGGTGGAGTCAGTGGGGAAGGTACAGGAGGATATGGTATAAAAGATGTTGCGAGGGAAGAATCAGTAGGATTCAGCAACTGAATGGCGGGGGTGAGGAAAGTGGGGGCAGTTTTCTTCTGGAACAGTCAAATGAATGACAAACACAAATGCAACTGTGCTATATGAGTTGAGAGTGTGGGCTCTAAAGGAAGACAAACCTGGTTTCAAACACAGCCTCTGCCACTGACTAGCTGAATGATCACGGGCAAATTGCTTCTCTCCCAGCATCAGTATCCTTATCGATATAATGAAGGTCATAACACCTTCCTCACAGGACCATGATGAGGCTCAGCTGAAATCACAGATATGAAAGCTCTTGACAAACTCAAATAGCGTGAGGCCAGGTGTTGGGTGGAAATGGTGGCCAGACTTTTCTGCCTTCAGTCATGGAGATGGTTCACTTTATCTTGGGCGCTAGGCAGAGTTTAATGCAGCTAAGCCTGGGGGTCAGCTTTGACCTGGGAGGAAAGAGAGATCTTCCATAGCTGTTGGAAAACAGAATTTGCATTCTGGTGGTTCCAACTCATATGCCCCTGCCCACCAATAACTTTACATATATTGTCTCATTTGAGCTTCACAATAGCCCTGTAAGAGGAGATACTATTATTATGCTAAATTTGCAGAAGGAAACAGGGGCTCAGAGAGGCTTAGTAGTGGGTTCTTCAGCTTATAGGTGGTAGAATGAGAGTTGGAACTGAGGTCCATCTGATTCCAGAGACCAGACTTGTAATCCCTGAAGATGATTGGCTTCTCTCTTGACGGATGGCCAGTTTGGGGCATCTGGAAAGAGATGATGGCAAAGAGCTGAGGGCTTTTCTCTTTCTTCTTCCACCACAGACATTTGTAGCCAATGTCGGAATTTCAATCTCAGGTTAGTATGAATTTAGGGGCAAAGATTCCTTCCCAAGGATACCAGCTTTCCACTGTAGAGTCCAGTGAGAATTGAGTAGGAGAGGAGGATCAAGTGCAATGAGAAAAAAATCAAAATTTTGATGACTTGACTTGGTCCTCTTGGAATGCAAAGAATAAATTTTAGTGGTTAGAGTTGAGAGTTTGGGGGTGGGGTACAGTATGAAGCAGAGAGTTGGGGTCCCAATGCTTACTTGGGGCAAATACTCCAGAGAGGTCCTCTGGGAGGCTCTCTGAGCCTTTGATTATAGTCTGTTGCTTCTGGAATTAACCACACATTTCTGATCCTTGGCTGGTGTATTAGTTTTGCTGCTGTAACAAATTACCACAACTTCAGTGGCTTAAAACAACACCAATTTATTATCTTATAGTTCTGGAGGTTAGAGTTCTAAAAATGGGCCGTACAGGGCTAAAATCGAGGTGTCAGTAAGAGTGCATTCCTTCTGGAGGCTCTGGGGAAGAATCTGTTCCTTGCCTTTTCCAGTTTCTAGAGGCCGTCTGCATTCCTTGGTTAATGGTCCTCCAGCCATCACTTGGGACCTCTGCGTCTGTCCTCACATCTCCTTCTCTGACTCTCCTGCCTCCCTCTTATAAGGACCCTGTGATTACAGTGGGTTCACCTGGATCATCCAGTATAATCTGATACATAAAGTGACATATTCACAGATTCCAGAGATTAGGATATGGGCGTCTTTGGGGGACTGTTATTCTGCCTACCACAGCTGGCATGTGACCTTTATGACTTTACATGTAATAAAGGAAAGATGGAGGTGGATAGGGCTTGGGATTCCTTTCTCATGGGTCTCAAACTCAAATGCCAGGGGCCAGGTGAGTCATGAAAATGACTGGTGAGGATCAGGTGGGAGAATGCATACATGGCCTGACTTAAAAAAAAAAACAAAAAACACCACTGCCATCTAGTCAATTCCAATTCATAGTGACCCTGTAGGACAGAGTAGAGCCGCACCATAGAGTTTTCAAGGCTGTAAATCTTTAGGCAAGCAGACTGCCACATTTTTCTCCCAAGGAGCAACTGGTGGGTTCAAACTGCTGACCTTTTGGTTCGCAGCCGAGCACTTAACCATTGTGCCACCAGGGCTCCTAGATAGCCTGTCTAAAACGGCAAATTGTTCCTCAGTTTTAGCTGACAGTGAGGGCCAGCATTGCCCAGTCTTCCAAGTTTCTAGGAAATATTCAGATATTTAAATGTCAGCATAGTCTTGTTCTCCCTCCAAACATTGTGTGATGCTAACGAAGCGTGACTACAGGCTGGATTCAGACGGCTGTAGGCTGCCAGGCTTCAACCTCTGCAGACAAAGAGTTATTGAATAAATCATAAGGCATCTAGGAATTCTTGGCTCTTACCAGGTACCTGTTTGAAAGTAGGACCTGGTACAGTTTGCAGCAGCTCAGTAAATGTTGCCTCTTCTCTAGGAAAAGCTGGTCTAGCCTGAATTTGCCAAACAGAAATGAGGGGGCGTTTATTTGCATCACAAAAGGATTTCATTTGTTTCTTTAAATAGTCAGCTGTACTACTTTCTTTAAAGTATTTTAGTTAACAGGGACTTTGATTTGCACAACTTCTCAGAAACACATTGTATAAAACAACTACCTTTCACCAGAAGCTCATCAACTTTCCAAACTCTGTTCCCAGCTTCTCTTCCCTGTAGAGTGTGCACAGGCTATATTCACATCACTTGGCATATTTATTCCTCCTCTGTAGGAATATAAGGAGCCCTGGTGGTGCAGTGGTTAAAGCGATGGACTGCTAACCGGCTCCCCGGGAGAAAGATATGGCAGTCTGCTTCTGTAGAGATTTACAGCCTCGGAAAGGGGCGCTATGAGTGGGAATCAACTCCATGGCAGTGGGTTTTTTTCTGTAGGAAGGGATTGTTTATTTCTGTGGCTAATTTGAAGGCTGCTTAAGGGCTTTTTCAATGGTTGATGTATTCTTTTTTTTTTTTATTATTGTGGTGAAAATATACACAACAAAGCATACGCAAATTCAACAATTTCTACATGTATAATTCAGTGACACTGATTACATTCTTCAAGTTGTGCAACCATTCCTGCTATCCCTTTCCTAATTATTCAACCACCATTAACATAAATTCAAATGTCCCCTAAGCAAAAGCTTCCTCCCCCACCCAACCCTGGTAACCACCAATAATTTTTGGTTTTTATATATTTGCTTATCTCATATAAGTGAGATCATACAGTGTTTGTCCTCTTGTGACTGACTGAGTCGGAATTGACTCAATGGCAATGGGTTTATTTCACTCAGCATGATGTTTTCAAGGCTCCTCCCCGTCAGGGCATGCATCAGGACTTCATTTCTCTTTACGGCTGAGTAACAGGCCAAATGTTGTTTGTTCATTCATCTGTTGATGGACACTTTGGTTGTTTCTGCTGATATATTCTTATCAGTATTAAATGAATAATTTCTTTTATAAGGATCAGCACAAAGCTGGTTCCTATGAGGCAGAGGTGAAAGATGTCCCAAATGCCTAACTTTTCTAAGCTGCTGTACCACTCCATCATCTCTAATATCGACTACCCCACTCCCCTCAGTACTCTCCCTCCTGTCTTTGGGTTCCGTAAGTTGCCGTAACATCTCAAAGTAGAATTTATAAATATATCCAAGATCTGCCTCTTTAAAATGACAGACTAATAAAATAGACGACAAATAAGACAGACCTCTTGGTGAGGGGGGAACAGAGAGGAAAGAACTAGAAGGGGCCTAATAACATCCTAGATAAGATGATACAACTTAAACACATTGAAAAGAATACTGTGGGCAATTCCCAACGAAAATAAACATCCAGAAATTCCAAAAATTACTTCAAGAAGAGGTGGAAAACTTGAAAGGTGAAGCTGGTGAAAGCTTGGGAATGAGACAAGACTATCTGCTACCATCTCTTTTATTTTATGTCCTAAAAATTTTAAATGTTGAAATATGATACGGGGAAAAGTAGGTGCATCTATCAGAAAGATGAGAAGAAAAATATTATTATTTGAGATAATATCATTCTCTTTATAAAAATCTCAAGAGAAGCAACTGAAAACATGCCCATACTATTACGAGTTCAACAGAATAACTGCTTACAAAGTAAATGTACTAAAAACCTATTGCTTTTCAATGGTAAACAATAACCATTTGGAAAACGAAATGGAAAAAACGTCAAAATCACAGCAGCACAACAAAAGGGTTCTTCAAATTATACTAAATGAGAAGTGTGCAGGACCAATATAGAGAAAATTAAAGGCTTTTTTTGTTGGGGGACATAAAATAATATCTTAACAAGGAGATACTCTATTCTTAGTGGGAACACCACTGTAAAGGTGCCAACTGAACTAATTATAAATTTAAGAAATTTCGAAGTTCCACTAAAAATTTTTTGGAGAGGGATGGACAATTCCAATAAAATTCCAGATATATTTCCAATAAAAATTCCATTGGTGTTTAAAAAATCTTGGTAAACTGATTCTAAAGTTCATTTGAAAGAACAAGCACGCAGTGATAGCCAAGAAAATGTTGAAAGGAAGGAAAATGCGGGAGGACCTGCCCTGCCAAGATATATTATAAAGCTGCTATAATTAAATCCCATATTGCTGAACTACAAGAATAGATAGACAGATCAGTGGAACAGAACAGAAAGCCCAAAGATAGACCCCAGTGTATATAATTATTTAGCATATAATAAAGTTGGCATTTGAAATCTGTGGGGAAGGGATGAATTATTCAATAAAGAATGCTGGGAGAATTGGTTACCTATTTGGAAAAAGAAAATAGCACGTTAGATTCCTATTTCACATCATATACTAAGAAATTACAAATGGATTAAAGAGTTTAAAGTGCAAAAGGTGCCATATAAAACTTAAAAAAATATGTATTTGTATGAACTTGGGGCATGAGGAAGGCCTTTTGAAGTACAGTTGGCTTACGTTTTGTTTGCCCGGTGTTCCCTTTTAGTGGTTTGAAAGATACACAGAGGTTTCTATTCTTTATTTTTATCTTTAGTTAACGCACATTTAAACATATATGCCTTATAATTATATGCAGTTTTTCAATATGTATGATCTCTTGAAGAGTAAGTCAAGACCCTTAGCACATTTCAATCTTCTAGCCCTCTTCCCACCTCTACTTTGTAAGATTTAGATCGTCTCTTTCTTTGCCCTTTCTCTCCCTCCTTTCTGTTTTTTCACTGTAGTTTCTTTTACCTTCCCTCCTTCCCTACCTTGTTCCTCCCTCTTTCTTTCCCCTCCTGCTTCCCTTCTTCCCTCCTTCCTTCTCTTCTCTCTCCCTCTCTCCCTTTCTCCCTCCCTCCTTCCCTCCCTTCCTCTCTCCTTTCCTATCCAGGTGTATATGCTCTAGTACTACTTCTTTTGTGGGAGGTACGTTTTCTAAGTCTTTGTGTTCTAGAAATATATCTAGTCTTTTCATCTGAATGCTAGTTTGGTTGGATAGGAGGTTTTAGGTTCAAAATGATTTTTCCTGAAGACTTTGAAGTGACTGCTCTACTGTATTCAAGAATTCAGAATTGCTGATGAGAAATCTGATGTTAAAATCATTTTTGTTCCTTTGTCAATAAGCGTCCCCCTTCCTACTCACTGCCCCTGCTGGTCAGAATGATCTCGAAACCTTGATATTCTCATCATGGATCTTTTTTTCACTCACACCTGTTGAAATTTGATAGTTTCTTTCAATTCAATGACTCAACATCTTAGTCTTTAGGGGAATTTTCTTTGATAACACATTCTCACCCTTCTCTGTTCTTTCCTGAATATCCTTTCAGATGAATATTAGAATTTTGGGATTTACCCTACATGTTTCACAGCATTACTTTAACTCTTTCTTGCTCTTTTTGCAGAATTCTGGGAGAGTTCCTGAATTTAGACTTCCAGTTTGCTGATTTCCTCCTTAGCTGGGTCTATGCTATTAATCAGCCCAACTATTGAGTTTTTGACTTTGGGAATCATGTTTATTTCCAAGACCTCTGTTTTCTTTTGGTTCTTTTTTTTTTTTCTCTTCAGAGTGGAAGTAGTTTTACTTTTTCTTGATTATATTACTAATATACACTCATTGTAAAAATTTTTTAAATATCTAGAGTTGAAAGTAGAAATAATTTGCAGTCCTACTGCTCAGAGATAACCATCATGGGCATTTTTTGACCCCTGCTCATATACTTTTTTCTCTGCATTCACAGGCATACAAACACAGAGGGAAACACACACACACACACACACACTATTTGACACAAACAGCTTTATACAAAGTACATATTATTTATAAAATACACAGTAAATATTAAAACAGAAAAAAGGAAAGCAAAGAAGAAAGAAATTTCTTCTGGGTGCCCAGCCAAGAGGATTTTTTTCTTCTTCTTCTTTATGTTATAGAAATTTTTTTTCACATGAATCTATAAGTTAGATGGATTAGTATAATGGACTCTCATGTGTTTATCACCCAGCTGAATAATGGTCAATTCATATGGCCAATATTTTTTCATCTATAGTAACTCTGCCTCCTTGCTGCTCTCTATCAAACTGAATTATTTTCAATTAAATAATTTTGTCTATAAAGATTTTAGGTTGCATCCTCAGAAGATAAGGAGTCTTAAAAAAAAAAAAAAACACAAAATCACACTATCACTATCACATCAAAAATTATAATTCTCTGATATCCATTACAGTAATTCCCTAATATCATCAGAAAGCCAAAGAGTATATCCATTTCCCTGATGACCTCATAATTTTTGTTTTTAAAAAAACATTGGTTTGTTCAAATTAAGATCCAAATAAGGTCCACATGTATTTTGCATTTATTTGGTATGTTTCTTAAATCTCTTTTAGTATGTAAGTTGCTACTCGCCCCCCTCCCCCTTCCTCTTGCAGTGTATTTGTTGACAAAACTGTGTTGGTTGTCTTATAGTTTTCCACATTCTGTATTTTTTGCTGATTGCCTTTCTGCGGTGTCATTTTTATTTTTTTTTTTAAAGTTTATTGTGGTAAAATACATACAACAAAAAGTTTGCCATTATAACCATTTCTAAGTGTATAATTTCTATAATGTTGTGAGACCATTGCCATTATTTGTTTCTATCCCTGGTATCATTTCACTGTGTCACCTGTATTTTCTGTCAACCAGTAGTTGGATCAAGAGGCTTGAACCTATTCAGATTTCATTATTTTGGGAAGAATACTTCATAGGTAGTGTCTGGTTGTTTCTCCTTTTTGTGATGTTAGCAACCATTGGGAGTTCCCGGGTGGTACAAGTGGTTATTGAGCTCAGGTGCTAACCGAAAGGTTGAAGGTTCAAGTCCACCAAGAAGCAACTTGGGAGAAAGGCCTGGTGATCTATTTCTGAAAAGTTAGCCATTGAAAACCCTTTGGGGCACAGTTCTACTCTGACACAAATAGGGTCACCATGAGTTGGAATCGACTCAATGGCAACTGGTTTTATTGTTTATGTTTTTAGCAGCCATTGATGATTGTTACACAGATCCACAAGCTATCACTGGGGGTACCTTGAGGCTTGCTGTTCTGTTTTCATTTACTGAGTGCATGCTTTAAAAAGGTTCAGAGTTGGTCCCTACAGCGTTGCTTGTATCCTCTGGAAACTCATAGAGTTTGTAAAAGAAAATTTGAACGATATAACTGTAAAAGGAGACTTGAACAAAAATAAATAAATTTTAATTTATATTCTCAGACTGTCCCTCCCTCCAAGTGATATAATGTTCTCTCCTAAATGGTAGAGCCATCTGTATCATAGCTGAATTGAAAAAACAAAAAACCAACCAGTTGCTGTTGAGTTGATTCCGATTCATGGCAACCCCATGTGTGTCAGAGTAGAACTGTGCTCCAAAGTGTTTTCAATGGCTATCACCTTCCAGAAGTAGAACACCAGGATTTTCTTCCAAGGCATCTCTGGGTAGACTCAATCTTTCAGTTAGTAGCTGAGTGCTTAACTGTGCTACACAGGGACTCCAAAGATACATTGAACTGCACACAAATTCAAATAGATGAATTTGGTTACAAAATACTAAAGTAACAATGTAAACATTGCAGCCTGTTTCTTCTACTCTTCCACTTATTAACATTGCACATGGGAGATGAGAGGCACTCCTCCACCCTTCCTGCTCACTCCTAGGTTCTACATGCCCCTCACATTAGCAACATCTCTTCTCTCTAAGTGTGGTTCCAATGGTTAAAGAGATGTATTTTGTATACATATGGACCTAAACACAAGACAGTTACTTCATCTGGTCCCTGATCTAAGAAACAATGTTGTGGCCCCAAGCCAGTAGAGGACCAGGCAATTTACTGGATCTTCAAAGCTTTTCATTTTGACCATGCATGATCTTGTGAAACCCTGTGGGGTAGTTATAACTCTGCCCTAGAGGGTTGCTATGAGTCGGAATTGACTCCATGGCAGTGTTGTTTTTTTGCTCATTTGTTTAGATCTTGTGAACCCTAGTTAACTTCAGAACTTAACCCCTATGTGAGATGCAAGTTCACTTCACCTTTTATTTTCTCTTTTGCAGTCTGCTGCTTTGTTGTGCACAAGCGATGCCATGAATTTGTTACCTTCTCCTGCCCAGGAGCTGACAAGGGTCCAGCCTCTGATGTAAGTAACAGGCATTGCTCACCTTTCTCTGTCCACGGCAAATGCATCCTTTTGATTAAGTGTTCGTGAGTCCACTTAGACAGTAAGTGGAGACGTTTTCATTCCAAGGCTGAGCAGGCAGTGGTTCCTATGGCCTCTGAGATGGTTTTCCTTTTAATGAAAATGAAACATTTGAGAGGGACTGTGGCTGGACCAGAAATCAGCTAGTTCCCCATGGGGAGGTCTTTGACTGTTAGGCTGCTGTAAAAAGGTGGTTATGATCGTACCTTACAAAGCATTTTGTAACTCTTTGTTGGACAGTTCTTAATATCCAAAAACCCCAAACCAAACCCGCTGCTTTCAACAACTCACAGTGACCCAGAGCAGAGTAGAATTGCCCAATAGTGTTTCCAAGGCTGTAAATCTTTACGGAAGCAGACTGCCACATCTTTCTCCCATGGAGCAGATGGCGGATTTGAACCACCAACCTTTTGGTTAGCAGCTAAGTCCTTTAACCACTGCACCACTGGGGCTCCTTAATATTAAAAAAAAAAAAAAATCAGGGCCAAAGAATTAGGAGGAAATGAGTTTATCCTGCTACCACTCATCCCAAAGTCTGAGTATTGCTGATGCGATGAGAGATGCTTACAAGTAAAACAGGTACAAATAATTTTTGTTTTAATCATTATGAATGTATTTGGATATGGACTGGAAAAATGTATCTAGAAATGGTTTTACATTTATTGTAGTGATATAAAATTTCCCATTTAAGTAAAGGTTTTTTGGGTCAAAAATAATACATTGATTTATGGGAAGTATTGAGTAAAATGATAGTATGAATAATAAAAAGATATGGCAAAAATCTTGGTACATGTTTGTCTAAAGTTTGGGGTACATCGTTGATTGCCTGCTCAACAGCCGTTCACAGCCTTTACCTTCTTCCTTTTTGGTGAGGCCATCTCTCATGATAGAATGTGAAAACGTCTAACTGTTGCTTTCTCAGACTCCCTTGCAGCTAGTGAATAGGCTTGTGACCAGTCCTACTCCATGGGACCTGAGGGGAAGGCTGGGGAGGACTTCTAGCAAAGACTTTTCCTTTCTGATAAGTGAGAGTCATCCCTTCCTTTGTACCCTTTGAGTATCTCTCTGTGAGGGAAATATTGCTTGGGGTTGTGGCAGCCATTTTGTGTCAATGAGGGAGCCACTGCTGCTGATATCTTGATCACAGCAGAGGGGAAGAGTTGCAGGAACCTGAGTCGTTGATGACACTGATGAGCTGCTGAGCCAACTCTGAGTTCTATTATCTCTAGAAAGGGTGTGTGAGATAAGAAGCTGCTCTTGGTAAAGTCTCAGTTTGAGGGAAGAGGTGTTCTTTTATATACAGCCCAAATTGTCCTAATATACCACTTTCCACCATGCACACTCTTCCATTGCTCAGCCAACCCTATCTGCAGCCATCACCGCTAGTTCTCTGCTTTGTTCCTGCCTTGGTTCACCTTCTTGGAACCTTCTCATTGGCTTTGTCTATGTTACTGGCCCTGTTCTCACCCACTTAGACTTCACAGCTGACCTCGGTTTTTTAGATTTTGAATTTGGTTTCTAAGGACTGGCCTTGCCTGGGACTTCCCTGAAGCAAGTAGTGACCACCCTCTGTCATTGCATTTGTCCAACTCCTGCTGGCTTTTGACAAGTGGACACCTGTGCCACAAATCAGGTGCATACCTGTTGCAATAGCAACACGAACACTCTAAAGCGTATGTTCCATTTACTTTGCTTGGAAAACGTAGTGCTTGGGGTTAAGACTCCAAGTTTGAATGGAAGAACCAAAGCCCTTGCTGGCCTGGTTGCAGAGATGAGGGTCGAATGGTTTGTCATGTGCTTTCAGACCAAACTCCCTGGCTCTTTTAGTGCAATTCCTTCTCCCATCCCCAGGAAAAACAGGCAGGGAAGTTTGGGGGAACTGCCTGGCTCCATTATGAAGCATTCAAAGCTCTGAATGCTTGTACAGACTGAGGTTTGATCCTGAAGGAGTGGCCAAAAGAATACTTTTTCCCATATCTTGTCTGTATCTATCATTTCTTTCTGTTGTATAAGACAAACTCAGCTCAAACTGGCTTATGTGAAAAGGGAAATTGTTGGTCCCTGAAATTGAAAAGCCCAAGGGTACACTTTGCTGCAAACACAGCAAATCAAGTTGCTTAAATGAGGTCCCCAGGAATCTCTCCATTTCTTGGCTCAGCCTTCCTCTGTCTCAGTTTCATTTTCCGGCAAGCTTTTCTCCTATGGGAACAAGATGACTGTCGCCAGGGCCAGATAACCCCATAAGCAAGTTATGCACAGGCCCGATTGTGCTTTCCCACCAATCTGCAGTGCACAATTTCACCTGTCCCCCACCACATGAAAGATGTGATGAAACCCATGTGAAATTGCTCACCACAGATTAGCAGCTAAATACAATTAAGCCTGTGAGTACCTTGCTCAATGCAAGCTGGTGCATACTGTGCTTACTGGTTAATCTGACCCTGGCTGTTGCAACCCCAGTGACAAGAGCTACAGTCTTATTGGCTCACAGGTACATGTAGCTGGTAGGATGGATTATACTGATTGGCCAGGCCTAGTCATGTGCCTATTCCTGGAGATGAGGGCCCACATGCCCACCCCATGGCTTGAGAGTCGGGGAGAGGTGATTCCTCAGCAGCAAACTAGAGAAGCAATATTGTATAGTGGTTAAAATCAGACTATGGAGCCACTATTTCTGGTTTGAAATCTGTGTGACCTTGGGAAAGTCACTTAAATCTTCCTGTGCCTTAGATTCCTCAGCTGAAAAATGGGTATAATAACAGCTCCCACCTCATGGGTTTTTTTATGGAGATCAAATGCATAAATATCTGCAAAAGTACTTAGAACTGTACCTGATACATGTGATGGTGATGAAGGAGATGATGATAATATGACTACACACTAGGTAGGCAGCAAGGATGGATGTCTACTAAGGAAGTCTAAAGAATGAACAGGTTCTCTGCTTGATAGCTGGTAGTCCTTCCTAGGGGTTTGTAGGCCTCATAAGTGGTATAAGACCCTTCTCTGGGTGCAGAACTTCATTGCCTTGGGCATGGGGAGAGCAGGAAGGACTTTCTACAGCCAGCATGCGTGGGATTTGGCAGCGTAACTGGAATGATTTTATCCCTGGACACATTTCCAAGAAGGTCGGTTGGCACCAAGGATGATGAATGGGCCCAGGCTCCCGAACCAGCTTGATTCAGTTCATTGACCTTTTCCTGCCTGTGGTTAGAGGCATGATTAAAGACCTGGCCACACCTGCTTGCCAACCTATCTAGGCTCTCTTTTGACTGCCCCTGAGGCTCATGCAGGTAGAAGGGTTACCCTCCTGTGTGACCTTGGAGGAGCTGGTGTGTGGTAAGCTCATGGAGCAGAAAAGCATAGGCTCCATCCCTGAAAAAGGAATGTGTTGGGCTTCATCCTCTGTTGGCTCTTATTCTAAGCCCTGTCTGAAGCAGGAAATATTCTGGATATTAGTAAATCTTTGTATAGTTGGCATCATTCTATAGATAGGTCTACATCTTGGCATATTAGGCTACATGAGGAAATTTTATGAACTGGGTGCTGTCCCAGTGGAAAGAGCTATGGACTCAGTCATTCAATACCAATGACAATGGGCAATATAGATAGGCACCCACCATTGGAAGACCTTAAAACATGGCAGAGTTCATGCATAGTACTTCTGGGTACCTACAGGTATCCTGGTAGTTCTTGGTCTCATCTAGTTGGAAACTCTCAATTCTATTGTCTCTTGGACCTCTTAGAGAAACCAAGTCTCTGATACCACCATAAGGATTACATATGGGCATCATAGGTTACTCAACACTCAGAATACTGACCATGTACACAGCCTCCTGAGAGATCTCAGAAACAGAAAGGAGTTTCTCTGAAGATTGGGACTAGAGTGAGGTAAGTGAGGCATTTGCATCAGGGGCTCACCTGTGTCTGTGGATCTCTGCTGGGTTGGCTGTTGGCTGGATGGTCTAGGATGGCCCCATTGACATGACTGGCATGGAGAAGGTTGCCAGCCTAGATGTCTTGGTTCTCCTCCATATGCCCTCTCATCCTCCAGCTGACTAACTCTGCCTTGTTCACCTGATGGTTTCAGGGTTCCAAGCACAGCAAAAGAGCAAGCCCCAGTACACAAGTGCTTTTTAAGCCTCTGCATCATGTTTGCTAATGTCCCTTTGGACAAAGCTAGTGTCATGGTCAAACCCAGATTCAAGGGATAAAGAAATAGATGCCACTGCTCCACGGGTGGGGAAGGATCTGTGGTCAAAGTTGCAATTTATTGTAGATCCTGTTGTCCCAAGGGGCCACTACAGAACAGAACCATCACACTGGAGACCATCACAGTGTACTTCATAATAGATCTGCAGGGCTTGGTGTGCTTCAGAGATTCATAGATGGCCTGGTCAAGAGAGTGCACCTCATTGACTCCCTACCCCAGGTCCCCATCTGAACTAACGATCCCCAGCTACAGATAGATAATATGGCAGTGTGTTGCTCACACCCAAAGACAGTGGGTGTTAAGAGTTCAGATGGCAGGGTATCGATCACACCCAAAAACGATGGTGGTTAAGAGTTTTGATGGCAGTGTATGGATCACACCCAAAGACAATGGTGGTTAAGAGTTCAGGGCCTGATTCTGTCAGTTACTTATTAGGGGACCTTGGGCATGTCATTTTACCTCTCTGGGCATCAGTGTACTTATCTATAAAATGGGTGTATCATTACCAACCATACAGCTTTGTTGTGATAATTAAAAAAAAAGTTTTAAATGCAAAAGCGTTAACAAAAAGAAAACAAACAAAAAACACAAAAGGATTAACAGCAAAAGGATTAAGCCATTGCACAAACGTGCTCAGCACAGTGCCTGTGACATAGTAAGCCCTTGATACGCTTAGGTAAGCGCGTTTCGATTGCTCCACCTCTCTCAGTAATCATGAGTGTGCTAATAATTCGCTACAGTTCTCCACCATGAGCATGCCCTTATGAAGTAATTCCTGTTTCCACCTTCATCGCTTTACACAAAACCACAATTTCTGTGATGCTATGCCAAGAAAAGACCTGCACGGTAGAGCCAGAAAACCTTGGTGTCAAATTCCAACTCTGCTGTTCCGTTCCCTGCTCCAGTGACCTTGGGAAAATAATTTAGATTCTCTGGTCCCTAGTTTATATAGTTAAATGGAGATAATAATACTTAAATCATAGCTTTTTTTTTGGTGAGTATTCATGAGAGATTGCTTGAACCACACCCAGATGAGTGTCAGGCACAAAGAAGGGACTCAATAAAAAAATTTTTTTTAAACAATTATTATTAATACCTTGAGGAGTCTCTCCTGCTTGAGAAAGGATCCAGGTTACCTGCTGACCTGCCAAGGAATAATAGCTAATAATAATAGGTAACTTCATTGAGCAGGAACTCTGTGCCAGGCAGTATAAAAGTACAAAAGAACTCTTTACTGGTTTGTCGTCTAAGGCACCTTTCTTCAACATTTTATACTTTGAGAAATAATTTCTTTTCCCTAGAGGCAAGGTCTGTATAAAATCCATTGTTATGTCCTGTGCCATCCTGATTCCATTACTAAATCAGGCCAGTTAAGGATGGTGGCATTGATGTTGAGTGTATTCTTTTGTGTTTCTTAATCAAGGCTTACTTTTGAGGAAATGTATTAAAAATGATAAATCATGTGCTTAATGTTGAAGATTTAATAAAGGGAAATAAAAGCATT
This sequence comes from Loxodonta africana, assembly GCF_030014295.1. Taxonomy (NCBI): domain Eukaryota; kingdom Metazoa; phylum Chordata; class Mammalia; order Proboscidea; family Elephantidae; genus Loxodonta; species Loxodonta africana. Next base: position 80,336,704 of record NC_087353.1, read on the forward strand.
ACAAGGGAATTATGTAATTATATGCCAATGTGATTTTCTAGGAAATTTTAAATGGCCAATTTTGTTTCGAGAAGATATTGAAAATCAGAATAGACAAATAACCAAGAGAGAAATGAGAACTTGTTCCATAAGTCTTTCCTTCTCCAAAAGTCTCAGACCAATAGGCTTCATGGGTAAATTAGTTTAACCTTTAGAAGAATGAAGACTTTCTGCTCATTTTAAACTATATCAGATTATAGAAGAAGAAAAAAAAAGTGACAGAAATCCAACTCAAATTAGCAATAGGAAGAAAATTTATTGGCTCACAAGAAGGACATTAGGAATAGAATAAGAGCTTCTGGGTCAAGGGTCTCAAACTAAAATGGAGACTCCAATACTTTCAAGATGTTCCCTTACTATTTGCTGTATCAGTTAGCTTTTGCTATGTAACAAAAAAACAACAATCATTTATTCTCTCTCATGATTCTGTGGGTTAATTTAGTAATTTTTCTGATCTGGGTCTATTCAGCTGATCTCTGCCAAGCTCTCTCTCAAATGTCTTGGTCTGCTGGTTGCTTGGCTGGTCCTGGATCACCTAGGATCGTCTCACTGACGTGATTGATGGTTCGCAGGCCGTTGTCTGGGGCAATTCATTTCTCCTTCATGTGGCCTGTTTTCTTCTATAGGCTAGCTGAGGCTCATCAACGTGCTGGTCTCAGGCCTCCAAGTATAGAAAAAGAAGGCAATTCCCAAAGCACAGGTGCTTTTCAAGCCCTTGCTTGCACCACATTTGTTATGGCCAAGATCAGATTCGAGGGTGGTGACTTTACCTCTTGCTGGATGGAGCTGCAAAGTCATACCGCAAAGGAGCATACAGGAAGAATTTGTGGCCACTTCTGCAGTCTATCACCCTGGCCCTCATCTGCTAGGCCAGGTGTCCCTTCTGCCCTTCTGTATCCCTTGTGCTCTCCTGCTGGGAGAGTGACCTGTAAGGACTGCACCATTTAGGGCTCCTTACTCTGTGACTTCTGTTTAAGCTCAAGGGGAGAGGCTAAAAAGAGATTGGAGGGTGAAGGGAGAGTGAGCTCAGGGTATGTATCACTGGACTGGCTTTGCTCTTTGACTGAAGGTCATGTTCCTCTAGGGCAGTCTTCTCTACACAACTCTCTCCTTTTGGGTTTCAGGAGCTACTCCCTGTCCTCATCCCCTTGCTCTTACTAACCCCTGGTGTCTTAATCAGTGTTCTCTAGAGAAATAGAACCAATGATTGATCAAGTGATCGATCTACCTATCTAATCTATCTATTGCCTTATCTATCAATTGAGAGATTTACTTCACAGAATTGGTTCATGCAGTTGAGGGGACTGGCAGTCCAAAATCTGCGGGTCAGCTGACGGGCTGGAGACTCCTACAGGCTTGCATCCTAAGCTCTACAGGTCAGGTGTTGGGAAGAATGAGGTCAGAGTTCTGCCAAAATATCTATTCATAGTCTGGAGGCAGAACATACCCTAGGAAAACTCCTTTTTTGCTCTCACGGCCTTCAACTAATCAATCGATTGCATTATCATGGTGGCTAAGTGCTATAGCTGCTAACCAAAAGGTTGGCAGTTTGAACCCACCAGGCACTCCTTGGAAACTCTATGGGGCAGTTCCACTCTGTCCTGTAGGGTCACTGTGAGTCGGAATCGACTTGATGGCAATGGGTTTGGTTTTTGGTTTTATACACGGAAGGTAATCTGCTTTACTTAAGGCCAACCTATTTAGTCACATGTAACTACTCTATAAGAGTACATGTACCTATTCTGTAACAACAACTAGGCTGGTGTTTTGCAAAACAACTGGGAACCATAGCCTAGCCAAGTTGACACATAAAATTAACCATCACACCAGGTTCCTGCAGTATCCCTTGTGGTTTCTTGACACCGTGTCCATATCTTTATAAATACTACTTAAAAAAAAAAAAACCTTCTTTAAACTACCTTAATTTGAGTATGCGTGTTTCCTGCCGGGACTCTGACTGATGCATCTGTTTTGTCCTTGTCTCATTTGCTCCTACTGTAGACAGGGCATGTCTATGAATATGGCTACAGTTGACCCCATGGAAAAAGTAGAAACCCTAGTAGAAAAGTTGGCCTTCTTTCTCCTTGCATCCATAATCAGTCTCAGGGAAGGGGTCTGATTGGTTGATCTCTGTTGCTAGGAGAATAGCCTCTTATAATTTATCAGGCTGGGACCATATGGCCATCCCTATGGCTCAAGAAGCAGCGTATGTTACAAGAAGAAGGGGGGATGGGAAATTTTGATGAACTGATAAAATCAGTAGCTACCACAGTTTATTATTAAAAACTGGTTTAACCACAACAGGAGCAATAAATAACCTAATAAAGTTGGCATAAAATAGTAAACTATAGGCCAATCTCACGAGTTTACAAATCCTAAATAAGATAGTGAACAACTATTTAATACTAGTTTTAGCATAGGCATATTGGTTCAAATAGACCTTTTTTAATGTAAAGGAAGCAATCTAGAGATAAAAACAATGAAAATTTTGATTCACATAACAAAATATAGGAACAAAGATAAAAATAAGGTAGCAAGGAACCATAAAACCTGGAAAACATAAATTAAGATGGTAGAAGTGATAGCAGAGTATCAGTTACTGAACAAACGTTAATGGATTGAAAATTTCTACTGAAAGGCAAAGACTGTCAAATGGATAAGCAATGTACAATTCTTGGCAGTGTATAAAAGAAACTAAAAATACAGGTTAAAAATATAAGGGGCAAATTTATACCAAAAAATTGCACATAAAAATAAAACATGGTTTTAGTAATAAGATCAAAAGAAATAGGACTCAAGGTAAAAAAACATAAACAGGAGAAAGAGGGGTGTGTGTAACTTAGTATAATTTTTCTGAAGAGCAATTTATCAATATGTATCAAAAGCCTTAATGTGTCCCTCTGTTGACCTAAGAATTTCAATTTAGGAATTTTGCTGAGGAATTATTTAAAGAAAGTACGTATAGTAAACTAGAAGAAAACCCATTGTTGTTGAGTTGACTCTGACTCATAGCGACCCTATAGGACAGAGTAGAACTGCCCCATAGGGTTTCCAAGGAGCGCCTGGTGGATTTGAACTGCCGACCTTTTGGTTAGCAGCCATAGCTCTTAACCACTGTGCCACCAGGGTTTTCCATAGTAAACTAAAGTGATGTTTACTACGTCATTATTTATAGTAACAAAAATTTGAGAACCGAAATGGCCACCAATAGGTTTATGTAAGTCAAATATATCCATATGATTGAATGCTGTGTGGTGATGAAAATGGCACAGTGTCTAGGGTGATGGGAATGTTCAGTATCTTGATTGGGGTGGTGCCTGCATGGGTGTACAAAATTTTCAAAACTCAGGAATCCGTATGTAGTGTTTGATTGCGTGTAACAAACAACTTTGGCTAGCTTAAGTTGGGAAGGAATTTATTGCAAAGGTGTAGAAAGGAATTTATTGCAAAAGTGCAATAAATAAATTTACTGTGAATTTATTGTGAAGCATGAAACCCTCTTGCAGTAAACAATTTGACCTTTGGTCCTGGTTTCTGAGAGCCAGACCATACCTGAGGCCAATGAGTAGGGGCTGACCAGACCAAGAGGGGCCACCTGGGGGTCTGATGCTGACTCAGCCTCGGGAGACATGATGTAATCTATCATGGCCACGGAGTGAGGCCAATATAGGCAGTCTCCAGATGATGAAGGAGTCTGTTCCTAAATCTGTCTTTAAATCAAATTTGGATGTAAGTTGGAACAGTAGGTACAGTTTGTATCTAATGTAAGTTAGTAAAATGTTTGTCTTAGTATGTAGTGTACAGTATACCTTTCTATGCATGAAAATATTAAAGAAACATGTCCAGATACAGTAAAGCATCTTCAACGTAATAACACAATAATGATAATGTTTTGATGTATGTCACAAAGTAGCACCCGTTTGTTATTACAAACCATTGTATGTATATCAAAGTTTTAATATAATAGGCTTTACCGGGGTTGGTTTGTAACTACAGGTTGTATGTAAGTCAGATGTTTGTAACCTGAGGACTGCCTATAAAGGCCTTGGAAGGTGGAGGCTCAACTGAGCTTCCTGGTTGGTGGGAGTGAACATCTGTTCTTGGGAGGGTCAGTGCATCCCCTGGAAACATGGAAGCTCTGTACAAAGACCCTTCCCAGATCTTGCCCTATGTGTTTGTATCCCTTTTTTCTGCTATTTTAAAAATATCTGCTTCCCCTGGGTTTTGTGGTTTATTCCAACGAATTATTGAACCTAAGAAACAGAGAAAGGGCTGGTATCCACTGACCTAGCCCTGCATGAATGGAGATAAGAGAGAAAGGGCTTTGTTGGCAGTTGAGGTCTGAACTGACCAGGGAAGGGATGCTGTGATTTCTACAGGATGCAGTTGGCTTGTGGAGTGGAATTTATTATCCACAACACATTTGGCATCAGAGGGGGGTGATCTCAACCTCCATAAACTGGTATGATATGATTGGCCAACCCTGGTGGGACTTGCTTGAGTCGATACGGTATACTTTAGAGAATTGAAAGGAAACCTAAACAACCAGATCATTTCTATCTGATTTTGGTTCTTGTGTCACTTTGGCCATGTATTCAAATTCCAGAAGTAGAGAGATTATTTGACCAGTCTCAAGTTACTTAATGAAAACTTAATTGGGTCTTAAAGGTATCCCCTTCAAGACTGAACACAGTGGGGTGGAATGGTTTTCAAAGGGGAACAGAGGTAACAACAACAACAACAACAAAAGGCAGTATGGGTGTTGGGTAGATGAAAATAATACATGTCCACTGCAAGCTGTAAATGCAATTTTTTGGACTAAGATATATAGTTTGGATGCCTAAGGATTCCCTCCAAGACTGAACACAGTGGAGTGGATGGCTTTCAAAGGAAAATGGAGGTACCAAAAAAAAAAAGGAAGCATGCATGTTGGGTAGATGAAAACAATATGTGACCACTATAATTTGTAAACACTACTTTTCAGACTACAGATAGATAGCTGGGATGCCTAAGGATTACTTGGATAACCTGATAAAAGGAGACCCAAAAGAAGAGACACAGATAAGGGCCTGTTGCTGTTTTTAGCTGCTGTCCAGATAGCCCTAACTCATGGCAACCCCATGTACAATGGCACAAAACCCTTCCAGGTCCTGCATCATCCCCATGATCAGTTGTGGAGTGATCATGGTGATCCACAGGGTTTTCACTGACTGATTTTTTGGAAGTAGATTGCCAGGCCTTTCTTCCTAGTCTGCCTTAGTCTGGAAGCTCTGCTGAAAGCTGTTCAGAATAACAGCAACACGCAAGCCTCCACTGACAGTGGTGGTCGTGCATGAGATACATTGGCCGGGAATTGAACCCAGGTCCCTGCCTGGAAGAAGAGAATGAATTCTACCATTGAACCACCAATGTCCCCATGATAAGGGCCTAGGAATCTATTTTTGAAAAGTTCTTCAGGTGATTCTGTTGGGTAAATGGGTTACCCATCAGGCATCACGTGGCTCTGGAGCCAAATTGGGTTTGAATTCCACCTTTGCCACTGACCGAGTGAATAATCTTGGGCTAGTTACCTAACTTCTCGGCCTCAATTTCTTTATCTGTAAAAAGAAGATAAAATAGCCCCCCATAACATAGGGTTCAGGTGAGGATTAGATGAGTTTTAAGCCATGTTAGGGTGCATAATAATGTTAACTGCCATTGTGACCACCATGGGCTTTTTCAGGTCTTAGATTGTGGATCTCAAAATCCCAGCCTTATTTTTGGCATGACATGCCTCCGTCTGCTTCCCACAAAATGGAAGTAAAAGGCTCTTCCCATGAACTGGTTGGGGGGAAGGTCTAATAAAGTGGTAAGGAGCCTTGGTAGTACAGTGGTTATGTGCTCGACTGCTACCTGAAAGGTAGTGGTTCAAACCTACCTGCTGCTCCTTGGGAGAAAGATGTGCCAGTTCACTTCCATAAAGATTACAGGCTTGGAAACCCTGGGGGGCAGTTCTATTCTGTCCTATAGGGATGCTATGAATCGGAATTGACTCGACAGCAACAGTTTTTGGTTAATATGATAAAATACCTTTCTTTTAACTGGCAAGTAAATTCCACACGGTTCTTCTGCTCTCATTTGCTATGTGCCCGTGATGGCTTCTGCAATGCAGAGCCAGCACGTAAAGGTCACAGCAGATTGCTTCTAAACAGCCCTTTGTTCCTTCCTGTCACTGAGACACAGAGCTTCATGCTGTGGAGGAAGAAGTAAACCCATGATGTGCAGTGTCCCGAGAAATGCAGCCAACAGCTTCTCCCCTGCACAGAGAGGAGAGCTGCTGGGACTGAGTGAGGCTGAGAGCCCTGTCTTATGAATTATTTTGGCTTTTCCTGGTTGGGGGGCAGGCCTAGCCTCAGAGCCTGATAAAAGTCATTTCCCAGAAGTCCCTGGCCTCTGGAGCCTGGAGATTTGGTGAAAACAGAGAAACGAAAAGGAAGATGGCCCTGGGAAGAGGTAGCGTGGAGAAATGTGAAAGACTCTGGTCTTGGAGTCAAGAGGGCTTATGTCTGGTCTTCTTTCTATCCCTGACTTCTTGTATTCCCCCAAGGGCTTCCCCTACCCCTGGTGGTCTGGAATTCTAGGATTTTGAAGTATTCTTTTAAATAATATCTATGAGCCAGCATTCATAGATATTATTCTGTTCTAAGCACTTTACCTGTCTCATATACATGTGAAAGCTGGACAATGAAAAAGGAAGACAAGAAGAATTGATGCATTTGAATTGTGGTGTTGGCTGAGAGTATTTAATATACCAGGGGCTTTCAGAAAAAGGAACAAATCAGTCTTAGAAGAAACACAACCAGAATGTTCCTTAGAAGTGAGGAGCATTCAGATTCTCTCTTCTAGGAATTTAGAATTTGGATTCAAAGATGCTGGTTTTATTATGTACTGGTCTCAGGATTTTTTGAAAACTGTTTATTTTACATCCAAAATGATCAGCTTGGTGAATTCTCAGAGTGGACATTTCTGCGTAACCAGAGCCCTAGAAGCCCTTTTGTGCCCCCTGCCAGTATCTACGCCTCTTGTCCCTCCACCGATGTAACCACTCCCCAGGCCAACAGTAGTTTGCCTGTTTTTAAACTTCATGTAAATGGAATCATGCAGTAGATCCTCTCTTGTGTCTGGCTTCTTTCCTTAATGTACTTAATGAAATGTTTGTGGCCACATGGCTTTGAAAAGATGTGTAGCATTAATGGGTTTAGGTTTTAGTTTAGCATTCTATTCTGAGTCCCTGGGTGGTGCAAATGGTTAATATGCTCGGTTGCTAACCAAAGGGTTGGATGTTTGAGTCCACCCAGAGGAGCACTGGAAGAAAGTCTTAGTGGTCTACTTCTGAAAAATCAGCCATTGAAAACCCTACGGAGCACAGTTCTACTCTGATACACATGGGGTGCCCATGAGTTGGCATTGACTCCTTGGCAACTGGAGGAGCGTTACATTCATCAAGATGGTTGGTTTTGTAGGGGTCACACACATAATTTTAGTGAGCCCAGTGTGCAATAATAGGGGATTTCCAACTGGAGTGGGTACACCTGTCCCAAAGGGGCAGGTGCTGTTTAGCTCCCTTTTTTTTTTTTTTTAAATTACTGTTCTTTTAGCATCAAGGTCCAGATTTTTCAGTTTTTCATAAGAAGTTTGAAATCTCCTAAATTTAGATCTTGGCATATCATTCAAGAATTACAACAACCGTAGTACATTTTAAACATGTTTTTGGACTGGATTCATTCTCTGGACCATCAGCTGACAACCCCTGCCTTCTCTAGGTCTGTCAGTGGAAGATCTCCCACATAGGAAGGGGGAAGGGAAAACGTGGAAAAGTCAAATTAGCTTTCTTTGGGAAGTAGGTGAGGAGAGCAACAGTGCAAGGCAAAACCTGTTACCAAAGCCATTGCCATCCAGTCAATTTTGACTCATAGCGACCCTATAGGACAGAGTAGAACTGCCCCATAGAGTTTCCAAGGAGCGCCTGGTGGATTCGAACTGCCGACCTTTTGGTGAGCAGCCATAGCCCTTAACATCTAGGCATGCTGAAGTCTCTTTGCCCTGGTGGTGTTGTTGAGGCCTAAATAAGCTGGGCACACCTGTTTCTGTAGTTATCCCTGGGTTGCATAAACAGTTAAGCGCCCGACTAGTAAGGAAAGTTTCGCAGTTCGAAACGACCCAGAGGTTCCTCAGGAGACAAGTGTGGCACTCTGCTTCTGAAAGGCCACAGCCTTGAAAACCCTATGAAGCACAGCTCTACTCTGCACACATGGGGTCACCATGAGTCAGAATTGACTCCGTGGTAACTAACAACACACCCATTTCTCTAGCCCCGGCACGCAGCCCTGATTGAAACCAGCTGCTACAGCGCCCCCTGCTGTACGTGTCGTGGGCCTGCAGCTGCTTGCTTCTGAAGGCTTTGTGAGAAGGTCATTCATTATCCTGCATATTTATCAAGTGCCTGCTGCTGCCAGAGGGCACCTGCTAGGACACATCTTGGTTTCTTATGTTTATTCAATTGCCCTCCCCACCCACCATCAGACTCTGCCACTCTAATTTTTTTTTAAATGGGGGTGGAGTGGGGCAAACCAGGCCAGGTTGCCCTTCTTTCCACCCAAGTCTCACCTTTTCTATATATTGCAAAAAATTTAGAGAGTGTCTGGCATTTACTTGGCACCTTTCCCTGATTTCTGCAGCTGAAATAGAGTTCCTCCTATTTTTAAAAAATTCCTTCTGGTAGTTTCAGGGGAAGCAGAGTGAAATGTGTAGACTCAGGATTGTGGTCTTCCATGGTGGCTAAGAGCATGGACTCTGGAGCCAGCCTGCCTGGATTCAAATCTTGGCTCTGGTATTTATAGCTGTGCAACTTCGAGCAAGTCACTTAACCTCTCTGTGCCTCCGTTTCTTCATTTACAAGATGGGCATGATAATATACCTACCTCATAGACAGAGAGATAGCTGCCATTGAGTGGACTCCGACTCATGGCAGCCTATATATAACAGACAAAACATTGCCTGGTCCTGTGTCATCTTCATGATTACTGGGATGTTCGAGTCCATTGTTGTGGCTATCGTCCCAATTCATCTCACTGAGGGTCTCCCTCACCCTCACTGGCCCTCTACTTCACCAAACTTGATGTCCTCCTCCAGCGATTGATCACTCTTGATGATGTGTCCAAAGCAAGCGAGTTGGACAGTGCTCGGCTGTGATCCATAAGGTTTTCATTGGCTGACTTTCAGAACTAGATCATCAGACCTTTCTTCCTGGTCTGTCTTAGCCTGGCAGCTCTGCTGAAACCCATCCACCAGGAGTGACCCTGCTGGAATCTGAAATATCAGTGGCATAGCTTCCAGCATCACAGCAACATGCAAACCACCACAGTACGATAGATGGGCAGTGGACCTATCACATCGGCACTATTAAATAAGCTGATATATGTAAAGGGCTTAAAACACTGCCTGGCATATTATGTAAGTGTTTGCTTGACTCAGAAGCTTGGACCTGCCTTCAGCCTTAGTCTTTAGGTCCTGGGTCCACACTTTAATTCTGCATCTTAAGCCTTCTGCACACAACTTTGTCTTTGGCACTCTTCACCTCTTAGTTACAAATATCTCAATCCCACTGAGCACTGGTCAGTTCTTGTGACCCTTCCCCAGACTTTCCTTCACCCCTATATTCTCTCTATTGCCAAATCCTATTGTTGTAACTCCTAAACAACAATTATACTAACCAAAACCAAAGCCACTGCCGTTGAGTGGATTCTGGCTCATAGCAACCCTATAGGACAGAGTAGAACTGCCCCATAGGGTTTCCAAGGCTGTTATGGAAGCAGATTGCCACATCTTTCTCCTGTGAAGCGGCTGGTGGGTTTGAACTGCCGGCGTTTCAAACTGCTCCTGTTAGCAGCCAAGCACTTTAAGCACTGTACCACGAAAAAAAAAAAGGGCTCCTCTAAATAACAGTTATAGTCAACATTTATGTATGACCTATTATATGCCAGGAAACCCTGGTGGCGTAGTGGTTAAGAGCTATGGCTGCTAACCAAAAGGTTGGCAGTTCGAATCTACTCTTTGGAAACTCTATGGGGCAGTTCTACTCTGTCCTATAGGGTCGCTATGAGTCGGAATCGACTTGACGGCAATGGGTTTGGATTATATGCCAGGTACTGTTTTAAGTGATTTACCTGTATTAGCTCATTTCAACCTTACCCTGTGAGGAAGATATTCTTTTAGTGCCAATTAATAGAGGAAGAAACTGAGGCCCAGAGAAGTCATCTGACTTGCCGGATTTGAACTTGAACTGGCTCTAGACTCTGATATGAACTACCGTGTCTTCCCTTCCCCACCTGGAGAAGCCTAGTGCAGGCTCCCTGCACCAGCAGCCTCCTGCCCTGTTTTTTGCTTCCTCGTGGCCTCACTGGGTTATCTCATTTCCGTATTGTCGTGGAGTTATCTTTCTAAAAACCAAATATGCTCATGTTGTCTTCCTTGCAGAAAACTGCCAGTAGCTTCCCATTGTTCTTGGGACACCAACAATAATCGTTGACATGGTGTATAAGCAGAGTGGTCATACATCCTGGTTTGCCTGGGGTGGTTGTATGGTTCAACCAAATGGCTTGTGCCACTACCCCCAACCCCATGTCATTCTCACAGGAGTCCTCCTTTGGAAGATAAATTTTATGGTCACCCTACTCAAAAGGCTTCAGTTCTCTGGATCTGCCTGTCTCTCCAACCTCTTCTTGAGCACACCTTCCCTTACCCTCTGAGCTCCTTTCAATCTCTCATCCTTCCTACATGCCCTTCGACCACCATACATTTGCACATGCTGTTCCCTCTGCCTGGAATGCTCCTCCCTCCCTTCTGCCCCTTGACTCCAGTGAGTCTCAATCCTGGCTGCACATTAGAACCAGCTGATAAACAACTACTGATGCCTAGACCCATTCTACCAGTACCAGTGGCCGCTGAGCTGGCTCCTACTCACGGTGGCCTCATGTGTGTCAGAGTAGAACTGCACTCCATAGGGTTTTCAATGGCTGGTCTTTTGGAAGTAGCTTGCCAGGACTTTCTTCCAAGGCACCTGTGGGTGGACTCGAAACACGAACCTTTCACTTAGCATGTAGCAGTGGTCGCATTAAACGTTGTACCACCCAAGGACTCAAGCCTCTCCTAGATTAATTAAATCAGAACCTCTAATGGATTAAAAGACACCTAGTTGATTTTAATGTGCATAGAGGATTAAGACCGCTGGTTGATTCACACTCATACTTCAGGTCACAGCTCAAACATCACCTCCTCAGTGAAGCCCTCCCTGACCTCCCTGACCAGGTCACATCCCCTGTTTTGCATTCTTACAGGACCACATACCTCTCCTTGCTGTCACACACAGTGGTTACTTTACATTTTTTACATGGCAGCAGAGAGCTCATATTCTGGGTCTAAATAAGTTACTTAGCTTCTCTGTGCCTCGGTTTCCTCCCCTGTAAATTGGGGATAATAATAAACCAATTCCATGTGGCTGTTGTGAGATTCAAGTACAACACTTATAACTATATAAGTTATACTATGTATATACTTGGGAAACCCTGGTGGCGCAGTGGTTAAGTACTACTGCTGCTAACCAAGAGATTGGCAGTTCGAATCCGCCAGACACTTGGAATCGACTCGACAGTTGTGGTTTGTTTTTTTTTTTTTTTAAATATGTACTTATTATTATAATGATTATCCCATTGGAAGGAGTCCTGGTGGCATGGTGGTTAAGCGCTTGGGTGCTAACCAAAAAGGCTGGCAGTTCAAACCCACTAGCTGCTCCCTGGCAGAAAGATGTGGCATTCTGCTTCCATAAAGATGTACAGTCTTGGGAACCCTATAAAGTTGCTATGAGTTGAAATCAACTCCACAGCAGTGGGTTTGAGTTTTGATATCCTGACCGGAATCCATAAATCTTAGGAGGTGCAGTCAGCATCTGCCCTGTTTGCTTACTCCGCACCCAGCATGTGTCTGGAATACTAGATGTTTAATAACTATCTGTAGAACAGAGAGGCATCTTGGTGATGTTTTTGGTAAAGGGTGAAGGGTGAGGTCAGGCCTTGGAAAAACGGTGCTCATAGCAGAGTCAGCAGCTCCTAACCTGACTTCTCCAGTTAGGGCCCTTGGCTGTTGTTAGCTGCTGTGGAGTTGATTCCAACTCATGGCAACCCCTGTGTGCAGAGCAGAACTACTCCATAGGGTTTTCAAGGCTGTGACCATTCAGAAGCAGATCATTAGACCTGTCCTTTGAGGCGCCTCTGGGTGAGTTAGAACAGCCAGCTTTTGGGCTAGTATGTCAAGTGCTTAACTACTTTCGCCACCCAGGGACTCCTTGTCTGTATGGACCTAAGGGTTTAAGATCTTTGCTTTCAGGGTGTGATTAGACCCTACATGGGTTTGGTGGGTCCAGAGTCTCAGGCACTGATGGTGGACCAGCAGGCATTTGCTTCAATAGTGTCCTTGCATAAACAAGAGGCCTCTCTGCGATTGACTAGCTACCATGTCCTTCTACATAAAGGCTCTTCCTCTGAAATGCAGACTTTGGTGTGCCTGGTGCTTCTGTGCAGCAGGAGCTGTCAGGGAGCTAGAAATCAAGCCGACAGCATCTTTGCAAGTGGAGTAAACTTGGGTCAGCCTTGGATCGTCATGGTCCTGCATTCAGGCGAAACTCTCACCTCGGGGAGAGAGGAGTGCTCAGACCACTGCGCTCAGCTGGCTATGGTGCCCTTCCTTGGGGGAGGCGATGTGGGGAGGGGAGAGGATGGGTGTGTGTGTTTTGTGGGTGATGGAGGATTTATTTATAACGTGAGGGTGTGATCTGTTCAGTGTGACTGTTCCTGAAACAACTACCGTATGCTTGGAGTGATGCATTCAGCAATGTAGCCTCCACAGGAAGAGGCTTGCAGAGTCCGAGAACCGCCTAGCCTACCTGGGTTGTCAGAACTTGAGGGTCCGTGGGGAATACCCAGCTTCACCCCTGCCCTTTGTCTTCTGAAGGGGAACTGAGACCAGAACATGGAAGTGGCTTGCCCAAGATCACAGATGTAGTTTTTATTTTAAGCTAACATTTATCAAGTGCATACGGTATGCCTCACAAATCTAGAAAGCAGGCATATTTTACTCTATTATAGTCAACAAATGCTTATATGGCATAATGTGTCAGGCACTCTGTTGAGCCCTTTAAAAAAATTAGCTTATTGAATCTTCACTACCCTATAAGTATTTAGGTGCTGTTTGTTATTATATCCATTTTAAAGTTAAGGTGACTGAAGGAAGCACAGAGAGGTTAAAGAACCTGCCTAAAGTCACACAGCTGGGAAGTTTTTGAGTTGGGATTCAAACCCATGCAGCCTGGCCTTGTAGTGTATGCTACTATGCTATACTGTCTTACCACGTAACAGCTATTATCCCCATTTTACAGGTGAAACAATCAAGGCTTATATAAGTTAAGTAATTTGCTCAAGGATGCATGACTGGGAAGAATCAGGATGACTAACTTTAGGGTCTGACTCATTATCTTTATCCTAAACTCCTCTCGTGGGGGGATGGGGTCAGTGGTGAAGAGTTCCAAGCTGGTTATAGGGCACAGGGGCTGAGCAGAGTTGGCAGCCAGGCAGGTGGCAGTGGATGGTGTTAGCCAGGTCTACCTGGGTTGAAGGAGGGCCCCATACAGCTGAATATGTCCCCTCTGGAGGGCAGAGCCCCAGCCAGGTGGATGTGCCCCGCATTTTGCCCTCTCCTCCTTCAGATCTCAGCACAAGGGTCACTTCCTCAGGGAAGCCCTTCCTGACCTTTCTGACCAGCCGAATCCCTCATTGTCAATACTCTAAGCATCATGAGTGCCCTTGGGTGGCACCAACAGGTAAACGGTTGGCTACTACCCTAAAGGTTGAAGGTTCAAGTCCAAGAGGTGGACTTTGGAAGAAAGGCCTGGCGATCTACTTCCAAAAGTTCACAACCACTAGAAACCCTATGGAATGCACTTCTACCCTAACACACATGGGGTCGCCATGAGTTGGAGTCAGCCTGATGGAAACCGTTTTTTTTTTTTTAAAGCATCGTGAACTTCTCCTTGACAGCAGTTATAACTGTACTTCTGTTTCTGCTTTTCTTCTGTTTCTCTAACTAGACTGGGAGCCACGAGGGTAGGCTCTGTGTCTGATTTTACTCATCCAGCATGTGACAGGGCAAGATGCTCAGCAAACATCGAGTGAATAAATGGACGAATAAGTGAATGGCTGATAGCTTTTGTGGAGGGAACTGGTGCAGAAAATAAGACTGAAGTCCAGGAAGTGGGAATATATATGGAGCTTATTGGGAAAACTTACAACTCAGTAGACTGATGCACTGGGAAACAATAACTAATAATAATAAATAAATAAATAGCTGGTATTTATTGCCTGCCTACTCCATGCCTGCCAACCCTTTAAGGGGTTTAGGTAATTCACTCCCCGTAGCATTCCCACAAAATAAATACTGTTTTCTTTATTTAACAGATGAGGAACCTGAAGCCCAGAGAGGTTAAGCAACATGAGGAAGACACACAGCTAGCACATGATGGGGTTGGGTTTTGAATCCAGGGCACCTGACCTAGAGCCTCGCCTTTTTTAAAAAAAAAAAAAATTTATTTTCTTGAGAATACATACAGCAAAACATATACCAATTCAACAGTTTCTACATGTATAATTCATTGACATTGATTACATTCTTCTAGTAGTACAACCATTCTCGCCCTCCTTTTCTGAGCTGTTCCTCCCCATTAACGTAAACTCATTGCCTCTTTAGGTTCCTATCTAACCTTTTGAGTTGGTGTTGTCAATTTGTTCCTTTATATGCAGTTCTTAAAAGAGCATAATACTCAAGGCAGACATTTTTTTACTAATTAAGCTAAACTTTTTTTTTATTGTTTAGCTTTAAGAAGACTTCAGGTTATATTTTTGGTTTACTTAAAGATTATTTCAGGGCAATAGTTTTCAGGAGCTCATCTAGCCAGAAATTCTGGATTCCATGAGAATCGGAGTTGTGTTCTACATTTTCCCATTTCTGATCAGGGTTCCTCTATAGAATTCATTATAAAAATGTTCAGTAATGGTAGCCAGGCACCATCCAATCTTCTGGCCTCATGGCAGAGGAGGCAGGTATTCATGGAGACAGTTAGCCACACATTCCATTACCTTCTCCAGTTCCTGACTCTCCTTCTTCCTCTGTTGCTCCAGGTGAATAGAGACCAATTTTTGTGCCTTGGATAGACCCTCACCTTTTAAATACCCTACTAAGCCACCTCTTTAAGGTGCACTGAATCCTATAAGAGGTTGAGGGCCAGCTCACCAGTTCTAGCCTCCTGCCTGCCCCTGCTGGAATGGATGTGGCTTCTCATACCTTGCTGGTTCCAGCACCAAATCGGAGCTGAATCTGCAGGTTGAATGCTTAATGTTTTGAAGCCACTTAGGGTTGGAGCTGGCTTGTACTTGTACTGCCTTCCCGGAAGAAGGAAGACAACTCCTGTTTCCTGTAAAGTTGAAGACCCTCACTTGGATCTGAGGGAGAGTCTCTTTGTCTTTCTGAGGCTCAGTGAATGGGTGCAGCCTTGTTTCATATGGTTAACCTTTTTTTTTTTTTTTATTGTGGTAAAATATATATAACAAAAAATAGCTACTTCAACCATGTTTAAGTGTGCAAGTCAGTGACTGTGTTAGTCATCTAGTGCTGCTGCAACAGAAATACCACAAGTGGTTGGCTTTAACAAAGAGAAATTTATTCTCTCACAGTCTAGCAGGCTAGAAGTCCAAATTCAGGGCATCAGCTCCAGGGGAAGGCTTTCTCTGTCAGCTCCGGAGGAAGGTCCTTGTCATCAATCTTCCCCTGGACTAGGAGCTTCTCTGCGCAGGAATCCTGGGTCCAAAGGACACGCTCTGTTCCCAGTGCATCTTTCTTGGTAGTATGAAGTTCCCCCTTTCTGCTTGCTTCCCTTTTCTTTTATCTATTGTACGATAAAAGGTGGTGCAGGCCACACTCCAAGGAAACTCCCTTTACATTGGATCAGGGATGTGACCTTAATAAAGGTGTTACAATCCCACCTAATCCTCTTTAACGTAAAATTATAATCACAACATGGAGGACAACCACACAATACTGGGAATCATGGCCTAATCAAGTTGACACATATTTTGGGGGGACACAATTCAATCCATGACAGTGACATTAATTACATTCACCATGTTGTGCAACCCACTATCTAGTTCCAAAAGATTTTTATGAACCCAAACAGAAACACAGTACCCTTTATGCAATAACCCCTATTCGCTCCTCCCCCAGCCCCTGATAACCACTAATACACTTTTGGTTCTGTGCATTTGTCTAGTCTATATATTTCATATAAGTGGGGTCATAGAATATTTGTGTACTTGTTTCTGATTTGTTTTACTTAGCATTATGTTTGCAAGGTTCATCCACGTCGTAGTATGTATTAGCCCTTCATTTCTCTTTATGGCTAAATAATATTCCATCGTATGGTTATACCACATTTTGTTCACCATTTCTGTTGATGGACACTTGGGTTGTTTCCACCTTTTGGCTATTGTGAATAATGCTGCAGTGAACACTGGTGTACAGTGTCTCTTTGAGTCCCTGCATTCAAGTTTTTTAGGTTTGTACCTAGGAGTGGGACTGCTGAGTCATATGGTTACTCTGGAACCGTGGTGGCACAGTGGTTAAGAGCTCTCCTGCTAACCAGCTGCTCCTTGGAAACCCTATGGGGCAGTTCTACTCTGTCTTATAGGGTCGCTGTGAGTCGGAATCGGGTTTTGGGTTTGGGTATGGTCACCCTTGGCTACACTAGGCAGAGAGGGTGTCCTGCAGGAGTTACAGAATCAATGCCTGCAGTGGCCAGGCATCAACAAGTGGGCCCAGTGGGGACTGTTGTGTGTTGGAGAGTATGTTTCTCATCCAAAGAGCATGGCCACGACTCAGCTGCACTAAGTGGTTGCCACGCAGGAGCGTTGGCTCGTGTGGCTCATCATTGCTATCAGTCCCAGCCAGAAGGCCTGGGGGGTGGGTAGTGGTGGGTTGGAAACCCATCTCTGGGAGAGATTTGCATGTATGCCACAGAGGATGGCATGACCAGGTTGAGCGCCCCTGGCATAGCCGATGTATTTAGCTCACTTACTCAAATAAGAGATATAAGTCCTGGAAAGGAAAAGACTAGCTTAACATTAATGGTAAATGATGTGGTCACTTACCAGGAAAATAATCGAACGCTCTTCTCAACTATTTTAACTAATGTCTGGTTCCAAAATAAATACAGAAACAAGAATAACTTGTCTATATTTCAGCCGTAGCTGCTCAAAAAGAAAATGGAAAATTTCCCCACTTAAAATAGCAGTGAAAAAGGTAAACTGCCTAGGAATAAAGTTAAGAAATCTGCAGGCCTCAATGAAGAAGAGTTTTAAAAACACTTTCCTGTAAGACAGAAGCAAAGCTTGAAATACATGTGTGTTGGCTTTCAGTACTCTCTCTCTCCCCTTCTCTCTTCTTTCTCTCTGTCCTAAATCTACACCCACTCCCTTAGCTCCGGCACTCAGCACTGCCCAGTTCCTTGCTCTAAATTCTCATTGGCCCAGTTTTTTCTTTTGAGATGGGTCATAACTCATAGGTCGCTGGCCAGACCATGGATTGGTTTTTCCTTGGTTCATTCAGCACTGGCCGGAGGTGTGAGGTCAGATGCTCTATTGCCCACTGAGCTGGAATTTTGTAGATGGGATGGTGGATAAGGCAGGCAAAGATTGGCATTCCCAATACAATTTGGAAGAATAAGTGGGTGGGTATACCGAGAAAAATTTGAGAGTACAGTAATGCTGGGGGAGGGGTGGGTGGGTGTGATATACCTGTTTCTAGATACTAAATGTATTCTGGAGCTCTGATGGTGCAGTGGTTAAGTGCTATGGCTGTTAACCAAAAGGTCAGCAGTTTGAATCCACCAGCTGCTCCCTGGAAATCCTATGGGGCAGTCCTACTCCATCCTATA
This sequence comes from Loxodonta africana, assembly GCF_030014295.1. NCBI lineage: Eukaryota > Metazoa > Chordata > Mammalia > Proboscidea > Elephantidae > Loxodonta > Loxodonta africana. The sequence goes on from NC_087353.1 coordinate 80,354,813, forward strand.
GGATCGCTATGAGTCAGAATCAATTTGATGCAATGGGTTTTTTTTGAATGTACTATAAACCTGTGACAATTAAAATAGTATGGTACTGAGGCAGGAATAGAGAGACCAATCAGTGGCACATAGGAGAAAATTTATAATGAATTAGGGATACATAAGAAATTAATGTAGGATAGAAGAAACATTTCAAATCAGCAGCAAAAAGATAACGCTTCATACATTTGTTGTTACAACTGGCTAAACGTTAAGAAAAAAATAAAGGTCTTTCCTCAGAACTCTCTCTAAAATAAGTTCCAATGGAAATAATGATTTCAGTGAAAAAATAAAGCCTTAAAAGTACTAGAAGAAAATATTGGAAAGGACTTTCTAAATGTATGACACCGGAGACAGAGACCATAAAGGGAAAGAGAAAAATTTGGTTGTTATTTACACACACACACACACACCACACACATGCACTTACATTATATGCTGAAAAAGGAGTATTAATGAAACTAAAAGGCAAATGAGAAACAGGGAAAAACATTTACCAAATGTGTCACAGATGAAGGGTTAATACCCTTAATATATGGAAAAATTTGTTACAAATTATTTAGAAAGAAATGAGCTTGGATTTAAAAACGGGCAAAGGACATGGACAGAAAGTTAGTACGTAACAATGCACATTTCTTAAATGTTGACTATACACCAGGGTCTGTTAGGCAGTTTTCGTACAGTATAGCATTGAACACTCTCATCAACCTAGGAAACAGGTATTACAATTATCCCATTTTCAGATGAGGAAACTAAAACTTAAAAGAATCAAATAACTTGTCCAGGGATCAAAATAATAATAATAATTGGTAGAGCCGGGTGTTAAGCTCGAACATGGCTAACAAATCCTTAATCTTGACATTGACTCCCATGCCGGTCTTAACCGGGGAAATCATACTTAAAATTATACCAAAGTTTATAAATAGTAGCTTGTCCTTCAAACTGATTACTTACTTGCCAAATAGGTAGGGTTAGAAAAAGGCGCTGTGAATGGTGTACCAAGCCACTGTTAGGCCAGTAGTCACCAAGTGCCTGAACATTTACAGAGTTTTCAGTTCTATTCACTTTCTCCTCCAGGAACAAAATGAAAGATCGTCACCAAATTATAGTGTCCCCCTTTCAACTGCAGCGTGCGTGTGTGATTACAGCTTCTAACATTGTACGCATTCCATGTCCACAAAATCGCAGTCCACGGTCTCAAAGTTTCCCAGCCTCTATGTCTCTTGGGAATTTCTGGCTTTGGCTTGCAGTTGGGGGTATTGTGGTATGTTGTGTTACGCAGCATAGTGGTAGGAGGGGTGCGATGATTTTTGTGGTACTCAGATAAACACTAAAATATTTTATTTTACATCAGAACTATCAAAAGATATCTATTGAGAAGTTTTACTTCTTGTTCACTCTGTTCCCTCCTGCCTCCACAGATAACCCTTTATCAGTTTTGTGGCGTGAGTGCACATGCGTGTGCGTGTGCGCATGCGTGCGGATCGTCTCTGTTTCTTTATGCAGGCACCAGCAATTAAGAATAAACTTTCCTATTCTGTCTTACTTTCTCACACAAAAGGTAACCTGCTACGTACTCTTCTGTACTTTGGGTTTTTGTTGTTGTATATTTTACTTAAAAAAAAAAACACGCCCTGGAGATCTTTCCATGTAAGTGCAGAGAACTTCCTCATTGTTCTTAAAACCCAAGTTGTGTGGCTGCACTAGAATTTATTTAAGCAGTTCCCTACAGGCTGGTACCCCACCTTTTGCTATTATAAACAATGCCACAATGAATTGAATAACCATGTGCATACATCATTTACTACAGTATGCAGCTCTGTCTCCAGGAAAAACTCCCAGAAGTAGAACGACTGGGTCAAAGGGTAAAAGCATTCGTGATTTTGAGAGAGAGTGGCATACTGCCTCACAGTTAGCCCATTTGCAGGAATATATAAACTGTTTAATTGTCTGTTTCACCATGGCCTCTCAAAAGAGACTGTTGGGATCAACATTAACAAGTTTTAAGAGTTCTTTTTGTTCCCCAGGGCTTCGAACCAGTTTGTTCCTGTTCAACCCATGGTGAGAATTTGCGTTTCCACCCTAAATATATTGAAACAGAATCTACTTTTTAACAAGATCCCTGGCTGATACTTTTCCCCACAGCATTAGTATTGCCTGGGAACTTGCTAAAAATGCAAATTCTCATCAGGGGTTTGAACCAGAATGAACCAGTTTGAGGCCCTATTTTTCTTTTTAAGAAGGATTAGAAAAAATACATCATTTGCACATTGATCCCACGAACTGATAGCTTTCATTTTAAAATAGATTTATTTCAGTAAAAATGGCATGTCAAGTTAAATAAAAGTGCCAGGTAAATAACCGTATAGGTGGTATGTAGACATGGCGAAACTTAGGAAGGCTCATGTCTGGAGTTTGGGAAGCATTGCTGTGATTATTTTTTCTCTTTGGAATATAGAAATTAAAAGCTCATACTTCCTGTGTGTAGGGCACGTGCTGGGTGCTTTACCATCGCAACTCATCTACGAAGTTGGTGTACTGTTATCGTCGCTGATTCGTGGATGAGTAACCAGAGGCTCAGAGAAGTTAAGCCAAGGCCATAGGCTAACTGCAGAGTGTGTTAAGCTGAGGCCATAAGCTAATTTGCAGTGTGTTCTCGTAACCTCCCCTCTGTTCTGAGAGTATTTCCAACAGGGATCTTCTCTTTAATCTTGCCTGTCCATGCCCTAACCTTCCCTCTATTCTGATTTTATTTCCTGCTGGGCCCTCATATTTAACCTTATCCACTGACCCACCCCGGAGAATGTACCTTGAGGGGCTTTTATGACCTGGGAATGTCCAGTGATGGCCCAGCCTGGATTTGCTCTCTGCTTTTACTTCCTTCTCTGACACCCTTTTTGGGGTACACATCCTTTGTCTTTGTGCCTCAATTCAGCTTCCTTCTTCCTTCTTCATGCGGCTTTGCCCAGCCAGATTTTAACCCACCTGTGAGCAAAGCCACACAACCCGTTCAGACTGAGAGAGGCTATTTTGGGTTTTAGCTTAGAGGTTTGAAGTTTTTTTTTTTTGGTCTCTGATCCGTGCTTCCTTCCTCCTTAGCTGCTTGTGTCTGGAGTCAGGTGATGAAGTTACTGAGCTGGAATCTGCCTGGTCTTTTGGGTTCTGGGGATTGGATGTTCCTGGTGAAGACTCTGATTTGGGGGGAAAACCCCAAGTGGTTTGTCACTGGCTCTTGTCCTGGACATGGCTCTACTGGCTGGTGCTGCACTTGGGAGGAAAGGTGTCATCACCTGCAACCCCCTGTCAGGTGGGAGACCCCCTGAAAGGCTGAGGGCCAGGGAGGCAGCCAGGTGTCACCCAAGTGTTCCCTCTCAGCCAGCAGCACCTCTGGGGTTGGACAAAGTAGGAGTCCAGTCTTGGCTCCCCCACTTACTTGCTTTGTGACTTTTGATGAGTTGCTTCTGTAAGCGTCATTGGACTATTATGAAGAATTAATGACATAATATAGAACACGTCACACAGTGCTTGGCAGATACGACACACCCAGTTCATGGTGGTAGTAAAAGTCACCCACCATCTATCTGTCCGTCAGTTTGTCACTCTGAGGTGGCCTGTATGTTGCTGTGATGCTAGATGCCACCAGTATTTCAAGTGCCAGCAGTCACTCATGGTAGGACAGGTTTCAGTGGAGCTTCCAGACTTAAGACAGACTAGGAAGAAAGGCATGGCTGTCTAATTCCGAAAATTAGCCAGTGACAATCCAGTGGATCACAACAGAACCTTGTCTGATGTAGTGCTGGAAGATGAGCTCCCTAGGCTGGAAGACATTCAGAATACTCAGTGGCTGCAAAAATGGATTTAAGCATACCAATGATCGTGAAGATGGCACAGGACTGGGCAGTGTTTTGTTGTGTTGTACACAGGGACACCATGAGTTGGAGCCAACTTGACAGTAACTAACAACAACAGTAAGTCACAGTAGTTGACTATTATTTTGTTGTTGTTACTCAGCAATCCCTCAAATCAGGATTAGAGGTAGAAAAACAAAAACAAAAGCAAAAAACAAACTCACTGCCGTTAAGTTGATCCTGACTCATAGTGACCCTATGGGACAGAGTAGAACTGCCCCATAGAGTTTCCAAGGCTGTAATCTTTACGGAAGCAGACTGCCCCATCTTTCTCCCATGGAGTGGCTGGTGGGTTCGAACCGCTGACCTTTCGGTTAGCAGCTAAGTCCTTAACCACTGCACCATCAGGGATCCTGTCTCTCCAGTGTTAGAGAGATACCTGGAAATTCAAGCTTGCCTAGTACAGAGCATGATGGAACCTCAACAACATGAAACAGTGGGGAGTGAAATCAGTCCAGGATCTCATGGAAGCCTGATTCAGAGGAGTGGAAGATATGACTGGCGAAACCAGAAATAAAGAGGTGATGCCAGGGTTGGGAGGCAATAGTTTGAAACTTATTTCTGAAAGTATTAAGCAAATATACTTATTCAGGAGTTCAAGGGACATAGGATATGTTCATGTGGGGTTGGATCCCAGCCAGTGGTCTGTAGGGAGAGAGGAAGGGGTGTCTGGCAGACGTCACAAACCTGCAGAGGCCAGGCAGGGACGGGAAAAGAGTGAAGCATGCATGGTGTAAGACAGTAGGGAATGGTGGGGACTGTGGAGAACAGGAGACCTTATCCCTTGTCTAAAGGGGACAACTGCCGCTCGGCCCACAGGCATGTGTGTCTTGTGTTGCCACAACTTGTAATTTTTCAAGAGAAGCTAGAAATCTACATTTTAAAAACCTGAATTTTCATAATTAGTAAATATAGTCAACTCATTCAGATTTTTAAAAAACAGCATATGGGTCAAATATAACATGTCTGCAGGCTGGATTTGCCCATGGGCTCCAGGTTGTGATCTCTGGGACAGAGGCGGAGCTACCGGAAATGGTGCCTATGGTAAGCACTGAAATTGCCCCCGTCCCTGCAGAGATGTAGCAAGGGTAAGCAAGGGTGTAGCAAGCACCCAGGGGCAGGCTCTAAATTAAGCCCTCCTCCTTTTGGAAACCCTGGTGGCAAAGTAGTAGTTAAGTGCTACAGCTGCTAACCAAAAGGTTGACAGTTTAAATCCACCAGGCGCTCTTTGGAAACTCTATGGGGCAGTTCTTCTCTGTCCTGTGGGGTCGCTATGAGTTGGAATCGACTTGATCGCAATGGGATGGGAGGGGCAGTCTCTAAATCGTGCCACTCGCCCCACCACCCAGTTTCAAAATGAATACACGTTGATGGTGGCAACGGCTCAGGAAAAATGCTTTCCCCCCTCTTGTCTGGTTGCCTCAGTCAGGTGCCCTTCATATTTGTGGCGCCTTGGAACGTCATTGTATGTCTCATCTGGCACCCCCCTGGACTTGCACTGAAGGCTGCTCCCCTCCATGTCTCTGTGCCCCCGTCCAAACATCTGACACCCATCTTTTAGATAACTTTACCGCAACATCAGCTCAGAAATACCAGTCAAGCCCGTTAATCTTTTACTTAACACATTATGGCACTACACGAAAATTACAGCTGCACCTTCCTTGCTTTCACTGATGACAGTTGGTCTGTGATGTGCTCGAAGTCATTTTTTTCCAGTTTCTACACTCAGCAGAGCAAGATCACACAGTCTGTCTGTACCCGAGGAGGCTCTCAAATACGAAAGTTTCAGTTTTAACTTGCTGAATGACCTCTCACAGCTGGCGATGGAAACTGTGATGGTTAATAGAAGCTGTTTGGAGGGGGGCTTCAAGTGGCAACCGGGCATACACCATACCTATCATACCTTAGATATGCCTGTGTCGGGGCATGAAGGAGAGTCCAGGCCAGGGACGGGGACAACTACAGGTACACTGGAGGGGGCCCAGCCAGTGTGGCCTGGGATGTGGGGGGGCACTGATTGTAAAACAAGAAGGGGCAGGAACCGGGGTTGGGGCAGGGATAGAAGGTGGTCTTTGAATGCGACCAAAACAAAACCATAGGGAAAGCTATGACTTACAGGCTATGTGGTTTCCCAGGGTTGTCCTAGGAATGGCCGATGGGTACAACCTCAGAGGCCAGGAAGGGAACTTGCTTTGGTTGAAGGCAGGGCTGACACTTAACCTGTATGCATTGGCACTACTCAATTTGTTGTGAAAGTTTGAAATACTTTTAGGCTGATTGTAAATAGCCACTGAGCCCCCTGAGCCTCAGGCCCTTGCTCACCTTCTTCTATGCCCCACCCCCAGCCCTGGACTCTCTGGACACCCCCAAGAGCTGGCAGCTAAAGAGTTAATTCCCAGCTGGGCCCTGTGTCTATTCTGATTGGTTGGTGGTCAGTGCCTGAGCCACTAAGATTGTTAAATATCTTGACTCTTACCCCTGGTTGCAGTTGGATTGGCTTAAGTACAAAGGAGAATTTTTAGAGGACGCAGAGAAGTTGGATGGAATTGGAAGGCAGGATGCTAGGTCCCCTGAGGGATGGGAGCCATGGAATCATACAATATGTGACCTTTTGTGTCTGTCTTCTTTCAGTTAGAATAATGTTTTTGAGGTTCATCCAGTGGTAGCATGTATTAGTACTTCATTTCTTTTTACAACTGAATAATATTCCATTCTAAGTATGTATCACATTTCATTTTTCCATTCATCTGTTGATGGACATTGGGGTTGTGTACACCTATGGCTATTGTGAATAGTGTTGCTGTGTATGTGTGTGTACATGCATTGTTTGAGTACCTGTTTTCAGTTTTGGGGGTATATACCTAGGAGTGGAATTGCAAGGTCACATGGTAATTCTATATTTAACTTTTTGAGGAACCACTGAACCGTTAAATTTTACATTCTATCAGCAGTGGACAAGGTTTCCAGTTTTTCCACATCCTCACCAACACTATTTTCCCTTTTTAAAAAATAATAGCCATTCTCTTGGGTGTGAAGTGGTATTTCATTGTGGTTTTCATTTGCATTTTCCTAATGATTAATGATGTTGAGTATCTTTTCATGTACTTGTTAACCCATTTGTCATTTGTATTCTTTGGAGAAATGTCTATTCAACTCCTTTGCCCAGATTTTAAATGGGGTTTTTTTTTTTGTTGTTGTTGTTGAGTTGTAAGAGTTCTTTATATATTCTGAATGCTAGACCCTTATCAGATATATGACTTACTAATATCTTCTCCCGTTCTATAGGTTGTTTTCACTTTTTTGATAATGTCCTTTGATACACAGAAGTTTTTTAATTTTGATAATGTCCAGTGATCAATTTTTTCTTTTATTGCTCGTGCTTTTGGTGTCATATCTAAGAATCCATTGTCAAATCCAAAGTCGTGAAGATTAGTTGCTATATTTTCTTCTAAGAGCTTTGTAGCTTTGGTTCTTATATTTAAGTTGTTGATCCATTTCGAGTTAATTTTTATATATGGTGTGAGGTAGGGGTCAAATTTCATTCTTTTGCATGTGAGTATCAAGTTGTCCCAGCACAAAAATAAACTTTTTAACACAACTTTCCTAATTGGCCTTCTTGCCTTCTGTCTTCCTGGTTCTAATCTGTCTTGTATAGCACTCTCTAAGTCATTTTCCTAAAAGAGCATGTTCAATGTGCGGGAACTCTCAGTGGTTCATGGTGATGGTCAGAGCCCCAATGCTGCTACCAGCACTCATTGACCTCTTAGTGTGTGCCAGGTGCTGTGTGAGGCTGTGGAGCCTTAGAAAAGTCATTTCATGTCTCTATCCCTCAGTTTCCTCATCTGTGAGTAGTACACATTTCGCAGGGATGTTAGGAGGATTAGTGCGTATAAATCATTTCAAATAGTTCCCAGTATGAGTAGTAAATGCTCAGTAAATGTTAACTCTCACTTATCCAATATTTATTGGGCACCTTCTCTATGCCAAGTAGAATATATGGGGGATGTTGACCAAGCAAAATATCCTCATGTTGCTCACAGTCAAGTGTGGAAGAGACACAATTAAACATGCCAATTTGAGAGAACAGGACATTTGTTTCTTTTTTGTCTGTCCAGCAATTAGTATATAAGTTCCATGAAAGCAGGCATTTTGTGTCCATTTTCACAGCTGTATCCCCAGTGGCTAGGAGGAACTTGGCCTTTGGTAAATATTTGCTGGGTAAATGAATCAAGTACGATTTTAGCTGGACTTGAAAGCCTAGACGTTAATGGAGGAAAGTTGGGGAGTTGGGAGAGAAGAGTCGGGAAGTGACTTGGAGCAATGATTCTGCTTCAGGTCCAGGTAGACCTGGTGTGAACTGCAGCTCTGCAGGGGCCATCTGTGTAACCCTGGAGAGGTTACTCTCATCTCTAAAATGGGAACAAATAGCACCTTCCACATGGGCATGTCAGGAGGATTGGAGAGAGTACATCTGAGGTACCCAGTATGGCCCTTGGTGCAGGGGTGGCGCTCAATAAATATGTTCTCATTTCCTTTGCCATTCTTTCTGTCACTTGGCATCTCATTGTTGAAAGAGATGGTGAGGTTACGATGATTCTTAATAATATCTGGTCAGAAATGCTGGAATCCTTCTCCCTGAGATCTGCAGAGGAAATGTATACTTGGAGGAAAGTGCAAAGCCAGCAAAGTGGCAATTATCAGCTGGGATTTTGTCCCAAATCTCAAAGTAGAGCTCATGAGACCAGAGATACGCTCCTCAGGGTACTCCTTTCTTCTGTACTAGGTAGGTCTAAGAAAATGCAAACTCCAACTGAAATCTGCCTGGGCTCCCAGAAGGCCAACATATTAAGGAAGCCAAAATGGGACCACAAGAGCCATGAGGAGAGAGACAACACTTGCCCCTGTGCCTGGAGCACAGTTGGCCCAGGCCACTTATCCCCAGACTTCTCAGGGAAGACCAGGGGATCTGGACCCAGCAGCTTCCTGGAAGAAGTGGGAGATAATGGGAGAGAAAAAGAAAGATGGCAGGTGCCCCTTTTAACTTCTGTTCAAGCTCCACCCATTGAGACCAGGCCAATCAGCATCTTGGAATCAACCAATCAGATCAGTTCTTGTCCCCCTAGAGGTTGAATACATGAGTGAGGGAAGACCTGAGCTCCCCTTTCTTTTTAGGTGGGGATGAGCTGTCATTCAACTTTAAGGTGAATGTTCAGTGGGCGCAGGGGAAGTGTTTTATAGCATAGAACATGAGGACTCTTTCTAGGAGCCTGACGTATTACCTCTCTTCTCATTGCCCAGGGATGGAGATGGGGCTGGTTAAGCAGCCAGTTGGGAAGTCTTTTGTTCTTGCTTTGTGATTTCTAGGCCCTATCGTTGTTACCAGAGTAGCATCCCTGAGCAGGAGACGTGGGTGCTGGGATCCTTCTGCATGTTGAGACCACTGCAAGGTCCTGCTGGCCAGTGCAGACCCAGCATCTCAAACTTGGCCATCCAGAGCTCTGCAAAGGACAATAATTCATCTCCTTGGCTGCAGAGACGTGAAATATTGTTACGAAAACCTTGTAGCTCATTAAGAAGATGCAGGCCTACTTTTTAGTTAGGTTTATTGAGAGATCATTTTTATACAGTAAAATTCATCACTGTTAATGGTTAGAACATTCCTATCACCCCCAAAAATTCCCACATGCTTCCCCTTTGTAGTCAACCGCTTTCTCCAATCCCAGCCCCTGGCAGCCACTGATCTGATTTCTGTCCCTGTAGATTTGCCTTTTCTAGGACATCACACAAATGGAATCATACAGCATATAGTCATTGATTTTGACTTCTTTTCCTTAGCATAATTCTTTTGAGATTCATAAATGTTGTTGCATGTATCTATAGTTCACTCCATTTTACTGCTGAGAAGTGTTCCATTGTGTGGCTGTACCACTGTTTGTTCATCCATTAACCCAACTGAAGGACATTGTGATTGGTTCTCATTTTTGGCTATTACAATTACAATTAGGAGGCTATAAACCTTTATGTACAGGTTTTTGTGTGGACATATGTTTTCATTTCACTTGGGTACATACCTAGGGATGGGATTGCGAGGTCATATAAGGTAAGTGTATGTTTAACTTTATAAGAAACTGCCACACTGTTTTCCAAAGTGACTGTACCATTTTGCATTCCAAAAAAAAAAAAAAAAAAATTTTTTTTTTTTTTTTTTTAGCAATGAATGAGTATTCCAGTTGTGCTGTATCCTTGTCAGCATTTGGTGGTGTCAGTCTTAATTAAAAAAATTTTTTTAGCAGTCCTAGTAAGTATAAGGATTACTTTTAAGCTTGGAAAATATCATTGTCCCTAGGAGAAACAAAATTTACCACTTTCATAGTACCTAAAGTAATGTCTACTGATTGTGTCTATTTATTTGCTTACTTGCTCATTTTTTGGTCTCTGCTCCTATCATATAAGCATCAGGAAGACACCTGCACCTAGGACAGTGCCTGGCACATAGTATATATGCTCAGTAAGTGCATGTGAACAAACGAGTGAGTGAGGCAAGATGCGATAGAATGTAGCAAGGAATTTGGTATCCCATTAGCCCTGGGCTGGGACTTAAGGCCAACTTCCTTAGCGTCTGCAATACACTACTTAGCAGAGAAGGCAACTTCTGGGCTGGATTGGGAAAAAGAAGGAATTTTGTTGTCAAGCAGTGAGAAAAGAGCATCTCTTGAAGAGGGAAGAGAATTGCAGAGGCAGAAGGTCACGAGGGTGTGGCGTGTTTGGGGTGATGAGCAGTGAGCTCTGTGTGGTGAGAATGTGGTGTGTGTGGGTGGGCAGAGTTGGACAGGATACTGAAACCAAAAAAACTCACTGCTGTCAAGTCAATTCTGATGCATAGCAACCCTGTGGGACAGAGTAGAACGGCCCCATAGAGTTTCCAGGGAGCCCCTGGTGGATTTGAACTGCCGACCTGTTGGTTTGCAGCTGTAGCACTGAACCACCACTCCACCAGCGTTTCCAGGATCACACTGTGGAGACAGCAATAATAATACAAAATATTATACAGCTTACTATATTCCAGGTGGTTCTGAGATCTTTATTGTTAGTTGCTGTACAGTTGGCTCTGCTCATGGTGATACCACCTACAACAGAACAAAATGTTGCCCGGTCCTCGCCATATTATGATCACTGGCATGCTCAAATCCACCGTTGCAGCCACTGTGTGTTTTGAGTGCCTTCCAACCTAGGGAGCACAACTTCCAGCACTACATCAGACAGCATTCTGTTGTGACCCATAACGTTTTCATTGGCTAATTTTCAGAAGTAAATCACCAGGCTTTTCCTCCTAGTCTGTCTCAGTGTGGAAGGTCCACTGAAACCTGTCTACCGTGGGTGACGCTGGTGGTATTTGAGATACTGGTGGCATAGCTTCCAGCATCACAGCAACACACAAGCCACCATAGTATGATGACAAACTGACAGATGAGAAGTGGTCTGCATCTTTACACACATTAATTCTTTTATTTTTTCCCAACAGCCCTATAAGGTTAGCACTATCATTATCTCCATTTTACAGACAGGGAAGCTGAAGCATACAGAAGTTGAATGACTTGCCCAAAGTCGTATAACTAAGAAGTCAAGTCATAGAATAGAGCTAGGATTTGAACCCAGGCAGTTAACACTCTAAACTCTGTACTTTTAACCCACTGCCTTACACTGCCAGCCTATGAGATGGCATGTATATTAGTTAGAGAACAGTCTAAGCTGCTGTAACAAAGAACCCCTAAATTATATCGACTTAAGATGAATTGGTTTTCTCTAAAATGTCAATCCAAAGGGGCAAAGTTCTATCTTGAGTTTAAGGCATCCCTCCAGTTCTTACCCTCTTCGCAGCCAGTGGGAAGGTGGGAAAGGGCAAGGGGAGCTTATTGGCCAAAATGCAATGACATGGCCATGCCAAGTTGCAAGGGAGGCTGGGAAACGTGGTCTCTAGTTGGGCAGCCATGCTCCCTGCTAAAACTCAAAGGTTCTCTTATTAAAGGGAAGAGTGGATATCAGTGGACAATTAGCAGCTGTGCCACAGCTTACAATCAATGGATGTTGAACTTTTTGCTGTAGGTGGCAAGAAGCTGGCAAGTATCTCTAATCAGGGATATGTCATGCCCAGATTTGGGGTTTAGATCACTCTGGAAGCTTGCTGAGAGGATAGTGGTGACAGATCTAGGAGCAAGGAGGCCTGTTTAATAGATTTACCCATCACATTATTTTGCTGTTTCTGGAATCCTTGCAACAGGCAGGAGCCAGTAGGTTGGTTTCTCAGGTGGTTCCAGATGGAACGAAGTTGTGGCACAGACTGCTAGTTGTCCATCAATATCCATTTTCCCTTTAATAAGATAATCGTTGAGTTTTAGCAGAGAGCATAGCCACCCAGCTAGAGGCCACGTTTCCCAGGTTCCCTTGCAGCTCGATGTGGCCATGTGAGTATGTGCTGGAGTTAGAATGGAAATAGTCAACTCTCTTGGCCATTCATTCATTCAACGACTATTTATCAAGAACCATGTCTGGGCACAGACCTCCAGTGATAGTATGATGAATGCTGGGGGCTGACTTCGGTTCTCGGTGTGTACTCAATGCAGTATGAACTTTGGCATGTGATAACAACACTGGTCTCTTCTGTTTATTTCTCTTGGCTGTAGGACCCCCGGAGCAAACACAAATTTAAGATCCACACATACTCCAGCCCCACGTTCTGTGACCACTGTGGGTCCCTACTGTATGGGCTCATCCACCAAGGGATGAAGTGTGACAGTAAGTACATACATTTGATCTCAGGCTACTTCCTCATAGTTTGGGGTCCATGTCTGCACAAATTCTCCCAAGTCCTGGGTGGGCTGGTGTACCAGTTATCTATTGCTGTGGACCAATCCTTCCCCACCCCCAAGCATAGTGGCTTAAAAGCATCACCATTTATTTATTAGCTCATGATTCTGCAAGGCAGTCCTTGGGTTGGGTTCAGCTGTCATGGCCTGGGCTTGCTCATGCATATGTGGTGGGTTAGTGGGTTGATTGGGGCCTGGCTGGCTTCCCTCATTCATCTGAAGGTGGCTGACTGTCATCTGGGTAATGGAGATGACTGGGCCATGTGTCCTTCATCTGCAGCAGGCTAGTCTGGCCTTGTTCCCATGGAGGGAGTAGGGTTCCAAGTCCTTCAAGATACATCCCATGAGAAGCACTTTTCAAGTGTTTGCTTGTGTCACATTTGCTCCTGTCCCAGTGGTCAAAGCAAGTCACCTGGTGAGGGTCACAATCTGTGTGGGAGGGGATGCCCATGGGTGTGAATACAGGGAGCAGGAACAATCGGGGGCCCTTCCTGCAGCCTGACCACTGTTGCTTTAAACATTGGTATGCAGGACTGATGCATTGTTGCATGGAAAAGGCCTGCCTCCCTCCAATGCCCACAAGTGTGTGCTGGAAGAGGGTGGGTGATTCTCTGGCCACAGCTGGCTGGGAAAGGCAAGTGGGGAAAGGACTTCTTTTCATTATGCAAAGGACTGAGAGGTCTGTGGAGTGAGGGAATGAGCAAAGGGACAGGGAGGCTCCATGTGTTGGTGGCTCCAGAGGCCTGCTGGCCTGCAGGAGGCTGAGGCCCAGAGGACAGAGGGAGAAAGCCACAGGGGCAGAGAGTGATCAGGAAGAGCGAGAGTGTGGACTGGGCTGCAAGAGAGAGAGAAGCACATACTCGAGCATGGACAGAGTGACACACAAAGACAGGTGCAGGGGGACAGACAGACACATATGTATCTAAGCCCAGGGAGCAATGGAGAGTGAAAGCTACTGGGGGGCTCAGCTAGAGAGGGAGACTTGGACAGACAGACAGAGACAGTGTGATTGGAAGTGACACAGGGAGAGATGTCTGCACGCAGGCTCATGCAGGGATACAGGGGTGGAGAGAGGCCAGAGGAAGAGACAGAAACTCAGACCTAGGGAGACGGAGACAGAGCAGCTCAGAGAGATTCAGAGGGAGACTGAGATTGAGTCAGAGAGACAGAGAGGACCAGAGACAGGACAAAACACACAGAAGGAGAGAGAGACACCTATGACGCAGGCAGGGAGAGGAGCCAAGATGATGCCTCTGCCTGCAGGACACTGGTGCCTCCCACTACACAGGGTGCGCAAGGGTGGGGATGATGCCCCAGCTGCAAAGCCAGGGTGGGCTGGTGAGTGGGGGAGGTGAGCTGGCTGCTCAGGGCCCAGGGGGCTCTCCCTTCCCCTCCCGCCATCCTCTCCCCACAATGCACTTCTAGTTTTCTTAATTTGCCTGCAGTGAGAATTTGCCATCTGCTGCCTCCTGGAGCTTGGGCTGAGAAGGAGTCCCCTCAGCACCCCTTACCTTGGGGAAGCCATGCCCAAAACTCTCGGGAAATCCCCTGAAATGCAGCCCCCAAAGGGGGGTGATTCAGCCTCTCTACCCGGTTCTCAAACTGGAACGAGGGTCCTCTAGGGTGCACACCCTCCTGGAGCGGGTGCCATTCCAGAAGACTTCGGGAAAATCAGCAAGCACTGCGGAGGAGCGTGCAAAGTAATTGTATAGTTTCCATATAAAACAGGAGACTTCAACACATTAGGTCTCAGACTGGCAGACCGGGAGCCAAATTCAGTTTATAGACATATCTTTTGGCCTCTTCTGGGTTTAACTTTTGTTGTTGTTGTTGTAATCATTTGTGGTGGATACTGTGGGGTCCAGAACCGACTGAACAGCAACGGGTTTGGATTTTTTGAACTGTGGGGCCCTGCCAGATCCTCCACACTTGGTTTCCCCACTTCTATTGGATCCCAGCTGCACCCTTCATTGGGAATTATCCTTGGCCTCAGAAAACTGCCTTGCCCAAGGTGGGACTCCATCCAGGGATGGTTCATGGCCAATGATTGACGGAGGCCCAGCCTCTTGACTCCATTTGGGACCACTCTGGAGCCCCAGTTACAATCGCCTTAGCTGCACCCCCACGTGGGGCCAATGTCTCCCTCTGCCCAGTCCTGCCTCCCTCACTGCCTTCAGGTGTAGCTCCCAAGAGCTCTCTCACAAACCTGCTCCCAACTCCCCACCCCAAAGCCTACTTCCAGGGAACCCGATCTGAGGTTATTAGCTGTGAATATTTAAAAATCAGGGGATGTCACCAAAAGCTCTGGATTCTTGCTTACCTTGAAGAATGGGAAGCCTTGGCACCTCCTTTGGAAGGCACTCCTGTGTGGCTGGAGCTGCGTGAGCTGCTGTTCGTGGGCTGGCCCAGCGTCTTCCCCTGGGCATCAAAGTGGGTGACTGATATCTGAACGCTGGGGGCGGGATGACTACTTCGGGCTACACCCTTAGCCTCGGGGAAGGACAGATCCGTTTTCCTTTGTCCTTCAAGGTTTGGGGGTAAGAGTTGGAGAAGCCCTTGGTCTCCTTAGGAGACCCTGGCATGGCAAGCCAGTCCCGGCCAGGCTTGTAGGTCTCAGCTGCCTTGTCTGGAGGAACAGGAAGGGCCAGCCGGCTGACCCGTGCCTCTCTCCCCTCACAGCCTGCATGATGAACGTCCACAAGCGCTGCGTGATGAACGTCCCCAGCCTGTGCGGCACAGACCACACGGAGCGCCGCGGACGCATCTATATCCAGGCCCACATCGAGAGGGAAGTCCTCATTGTCGTTGGTAGGTGGCTTGGGGCTCCTATGCCAGCTCCACGGGTTCCTGACCCTGCCTGACTGGTGTGTTTGAGGAAGGGCTGGTGGAGAGGTGGGTGGCCTGCCTGCCCACTGCCCAGAGAGGGTGGTGCAGGAGACTGGGAGGGGTGGGACACTGCCTTTAACCCCTGCCCCCCATTACAGCTCTTGGCACAGTGGGCTTTCTCAGAAACTGCACACCCTCCAAGCTTCCGCCTTAGCGTCTAGGGCTGACCTCAGCTGAGACAGCGGGCACCTGAGTCCCCTCTGCTTCTGCTTTCACAGGGCCCTCCACTCCCCTCTCCTCTCCTTCCTCTCACTTGCCCATTCTCTCTCAGTGTCTTTGAAGTTTGCAGTTCCATTTCTTTTATTAAGAGAGAGGATGCTTGGTCCTTCATTTTCCACTGGGGATAGTGTTCCGTCTTGGAGATGAGGAGAGGATACGGTGTGCAACTCAGGGGAACCCCAGGGCTTTCCATTGTAGTTCAAGCATTCTTTCTTTAACCTGATCCTTGTTACACTGGTCCTTGTTACATTATTCGCTACACTTTTTGCATGTCTGAAATATTTCATTCTAATAAGAAAGAGGGGGCATACAGTGGGATAGAGAGGGGCAGTGGAACCAGGGGAGAAGAGAGGTAGATGTCTGGTTCACATTTAACTCAGTGCTCAGGGACCAGTTGGTGCTCAAGCAAAATTGGAATTCCACTGTGCCAAACTGGTAAGTACTTAGCCACAAAGCCATAGCGAAATCACAACCAAGCTGCAGGAGAATGAAACCAGGGCTTGGAAGGAATTCTATCTCAAAGGCTTAGAACACAAACTGCTGTTGTCTTGATACCAAATTCGGAACAAGTTTTTAGGAATTGGTAGTTTTAGGATATTGATCATGGAAGGGATTGATTTTCTAAGAATTGGTCATTTTCTGGGGCCTGGAATGGTCCAACAGCGCTCGTGTGCGGTAAGTTTAAGCATATCCCTGTAAAATATAATTCCAGTTTTAAATGGAGGTTCAGGAGGCCCGGAGAGTTTTTAGGAAACGTGCATTCCGTTGAATTGTATTTTCCTCGGGAGGAAGTCTAGCAATTGCCTCTCTCCCAGTGGGATGCTGGGGGGCCCAGGGGAGAAGCCTGCAGTTACTGCAGGTTCCAAAAATGTACCCTTCTCCTCCCCTAATGTCAACTTCCTGGCGCTAGAGGAGCAAAAACGATACTTTCCTGCCTTCTAGTGGCATTCTTTAGGAACGACACCAGTTTAAAAGTGTTCCTGGGAGCAGCCAGTGTTACGGACCTCATTGGTACACAGCACTCAAATCCTTACCCGTTATTTCTTTAAGTGCTCGTGACAACCTTATGAAATACATATTCTTATCTTCATCTTCTACTGAAGAGACTGAGGCTCTGAGAAGTTAATTCCCCAAGCTCACACCATTAATAATAATAATAAAACAAAAACCAAACCAAACCCATTGCCGTCGAGTCGATTCCGACTCATAGCGACACTAGGGGACAGAGCAGGACTGCCCCATAAAGTTTCCAAGAAGCGCCTGGTGGATTCGACCTGCTGACCTTTTGATTAGCAGCTATAGCACTTAACCACTACACCACCAGGGTTTCCAAAATAAAACAATACCAAACATTTATTGAAGTTTTTTTTTTTCCTTTAATGTGTTAGTCATTGTGCAGTATAATTACAGGCAGTGTCTTCTTCACATTTTTCAACAACTCTAATGAAATAAGTATTTTTATCATTCTACCCATCAGAAAGGGAGCCCCCAGGTGGTGCAAATGGTTAACACACTTGGCTGCTAAATAAGAAGTTGGAAGTTTGAATTCACCCAGAGGTGTCTAGAAAGACCTGGTGATCTAGAAAAATCAGCCATTGAAACCTCATGGAGCACTCAGTCCAACACACATGGGTTGTCATGAGTTGGAACCGACTCAATGGTGACTGGTTTACCCATCAGGAAACAGGCTTAGAGAGTCACATAATGGGTCACTTAAATCTGTTTGACTCTTAAGTACGATATACTATGTTACTTTTGGGTTTAGCTCAGTTTCTCCCTCCCTCTATTTATTCCCCTTGTGGTTTAACTAGAATACTTCTGTGGTCATTCCTTGGGGAGCTTTTGTTTCCATGTGGTGTGATACAACGTCCCTTCATGTCCAAGGTCAAAGTCTTTCCCCTTAATCATGCATATGCTCTAGCCCTTGACCCAGTTGATCACAAGCTGCTGATTCTTAGGCGATAACCAGTACCCGCCTTTGAATAGAAGGGGAAGGGGGAAAGTTGGCGCTCCCTTAAAGTTAGGGCAGAATATCTGCATGCTTAACTATGAATTGGAATTGACAAAACAGCACACAACAACAACAACAGGGTTTTGATAGGAGCCCTGGAGGCACTATGGTTAAGCACTCGGCTGCTAACTGAAATGTTGGCGGTTCGAATCCACCAGCCACTCCTCAGGAGAAACACCTGGTGATCTGCTCCCATAAAGATTCCAGAAAAGCCAATGTCGTCTAGTCGATTCCAACTCATAGTGACCCTACAGGACAGAGTAGAACTGCCCCATAGGGTTTCTGAGGTTGTAATCTTTATGGAAGGTTACTACCACATTTTTCCCCCTCGGAGCAGCTAGTGGGTTCGAAGCTACTACTTTCAGTTAGTAGCTGAGCGCTTAACCATTGTGCGATCAAGACTCCTTAAGTGTTTAGTCCAAAACCAAAAAACCCACCAATCTCTAGTCAATTCTGACTCATAGCAACCCTATAGGACAGAGCAGAACTGCTCCATAGGGTTTCCAAGGCTGTAAATCTTTATGAAACCAGACTGCCACATCTTTCTCCCCTGGAGCACATGGTGGGTTTGAATCGCCAACTGCTGACCTTTCTGTTCACAGCTGAGTGCTTTAACAGCTGTGCCACTAGGGCTCCTTTCTGTAAAGATTACAGCCTAGGAAACCCTATGGGGCAGTTCTACTCTGTCCTATAGGGTTGCTTTGAGTTGGAATTGAGTTGATAGCATACAACAACAACAACAGGGTTTTGATAAAAAGCAAACCAGTTGCCATTAAGTTGACTCCGATTCATGGAAACCCCGTATGTGTCAGAGTAGAACTGTGCTCCATAAAATTTTCAGTGACTAACTTTTTGGAAATAGATCACTGGGCTTTTCTTCCAAGGTGCCTCTGGGTAGGCTTGAACCTCCAGCCTTTTAGTTAGCTGCCAAGTGTGTTAATCATTTGTACCACACAGGGACTCCTAGGGTTTTGATAGCATTAATAAAATTTATTGTTGTTATGGTTAGGCGCTGTCGAGTTGGTTCTGACTCATAGTGACCCTACGTACAATAGAACAAAACATTGCCCGTTCCTGTACCATCCTCACAATCGTTGCTATGTTCGAGTCTATTGTTGCAGCCACTGTGTCAATCCATCTCACTGAGAGTCATCTTCTTTTTCGCTGACCCTCTACTTTACCAAGTATGATGTCCTTAATAAATAAATGTCATTAATAAAATAACTACCAGCATTTTAGTAGCACTTCGTGGTTTCTGAAGTGTGTTAATATTGGATTCTCTGATGGAGGTAGTGTTGCTGGAAGGGGAGTAAGACTCAGTGAGGCTAACCTGCTGGCATTACATACAGCACCAATGAGTACCTGGGCCTTTTGACACCATGTCACCGTGCCATGCTATATTGCCCCTTCTCCATGCCAAGCATAGTAAGGACTAAGCAGCGAAGGACTTACTGATTGAAAATGCAAGAACCCTGGTGCTTTGGCTAGGTTCTCAGTAACAAAGCCTGAGAGGAGGGTTTTTGTTCATGTGACTTATTGGTTTAGATTTCCTCCCCTCCCCTCCCCTCCCCTCCCCTCCCCTCCCCTCCCCTCCCCTCCCCTCCCCTCCCCTCCCCTGCCCTCCCCTGCCCTCCCCTGCCCTCCCCTCCCCTGCCCTCCCCTGCCCTCCCCTGCCCTCCCCTGCCCTCCCCTCCCCTCCCCTGCCCTCCCCTCCCCTCCCCCCCTCCCCTCCCCTGCCCTCCCCTCCCCTGCCCTCCCCTGCCCTCCCCTCCCCTGCCCTCCCCTGCCCTCCCCTCCCCTGCCCTCCCCTGCCCTCCCCTCCCCTGCCCTCCCCTCCCCTCCCCTGCCCTCCCCTCCCCTCCCCCCCTCCCCTCCCCTGCCCTCCCCTCCCCTGCCCTCCCCTGCCCTCCCCTCCCCTGCCCTCCCCTGCCCTCCCCTGCCCTCCCCTCCCCTGCCCTCCCCTCCCCTCCCCTCCCCTCCCCTCCCCTCCTTCTTTCTTTCTTTCTTTCAAAGGGGAATGAGGTTAGCAGGGTGGCACGGGGAAGAGCTAAGCGAGATTGTCTCTGTTGAGGACTGGCTTCAGCCGGATCCCGGGGGCAGTTGTGGACTATGAATTAGTAGCACAGAGGCAGGCCCACCTGAGCCAAGGGGACAGGTCTCTTGTTCTCCAGGCCAGTCAGTCCTTCTGCAGGCTGCTGGGGTGGAGGCTGGGAGGGTGCTTCCCATTCTTAGGCTAGGTGGTTCCTGCATGGCTGAAGGCAATTACCTAGGCAAGGAGGCAACTGGGGGTGGGTGCCCTGGGCAGGAACCAGCAGCATCGACTGTACCTGGGCATCCCATTGATCTCCCAGGCATCCTTCCAGTCTCATGGTTGGGACTCCAGGTTCTTCCCCTAGATCTTGGCAAGACTGATCAGAGAGGGGAGAGAAACCTAAAGATTGCCTGGGGCCCTTCCGGGCAGCATCAGGCCAGAAGTGGCCTTGCAGTGTTTGTAGAATGCCTCACTTCATCCATTATTTTTTGCGTGTGATTGCCAAACTGTTATTTCACTAAAAAGTAACCCCAGGATATTTGCAGTTCAAGGTTTAAGGGGTATTTCAAGGCAACAGTCTCAGGGAGTCCTCTAGTCTCAACTAGTTAGTTCAGCAAGTGTGGACTTTTTAAGAACTTGAGTTCTGTTCTGCATTTTTCTCCCATTCTATCAGGGTCCGTCTGTTGTGACCCTGACCAGAACAGTTGGTAGTGGTAGCTGGGCACCATCTAGTTCTTCTGGCCTCAGGGTAGATCAGGCCATGGCACTTCACTTCATCCAGGCTGTAGAGGTATGTACAGTGTTAAGACTTTCCACCTACCAGCCTGGACATTCTGCCGATTGCTCTGAATGTCCCACGTTCTTTGGGAATCCCAGCATCTGCAGAGGTCACTGGGCTCCTGGTGTTTCTGAAAGATCTAGCTATTTCCTGATCTCTCTTGGCTGCTGAAATACAAGCCTTCTGTCTACTCTTAGGGTTCTTGTAGGTTAAGATCCGATCATTTCTCCTCCCCTTAAAAACTCATCAGTGTTTTCCTATTGCTCTTAGGACAGACTAGCTCTAACACAGTGGTCTCATTCTCTTCATTTTAATCCTTCATCTTCTCCAAGCTGTCACCTACCACAGGAATTTGCATATTTTGTTCCTTTTGCCTGAAATGTTTGTCTTTGCTAACTTCTTTGAGGAGTCTACCTGGGTAGCTTAAATGGTTAAGTGTTTGACTATGACCTGAAAGCTTGGCAGTTCAAACCTACCCCGAGGCAGCTCAGAAGACAGGCCTGTTGATCTGCTCACATAAGGATTACAGCCTTAGAAACCCTATGGAACAGTTCTACCCTGCACACATGGGGCCATCATGAATTGAAATTGACTTGACAGCAACTAACAAAACAACAGCAACAACTTCTTTGAGCAATTAACTCTTTCTTCCTGTAGATCTTAGCTCATTCGCACCATTGGGGAAGCTCCCCCTAATCTCGCCAAGAAAGACAAACTAAAAACCAAGCCAATTGCCGTGGAGTCAGTTCTGACTCACGGCGACACTTTGTGTGTCAGAGCAGAACTGTACTCCATAGGGTTTTCAATGCTTGATTTTTCAAAAGTAGCTTGATTTCCAGGCCATTTTTTCTGAGGTGCCTCTGGGTAGACTCAAACCTCCAGCCCTTTGGTTAGCAGCTGAGCATGCATTAACCATTTATACCACCCAGGGACTCCCCCAAGGAGGATACACCCCCATATAGACTCAGATTGTATCCTGAACCTGAACTTGTGACAGCAGCAGTTTTGTTGGTTTGATTAGTGTCTGCATGTCCCACTAAGAGGGAGGTAAGCTCCATGAGGACAGGCAGGACTGTGTCTGGTTTGGCTCACCACTCTCTCCCCAGCACCTAGAATGGTAGGCATCACTAAATATTTGGGGGAATCGATGGATGTATATATAAATGAGAATACTACTAGAGAATCCTGATAGATATAAAGCCTTTGAAGATGGCCCCCAGATCAGTGCCTTCTGAAATCAGGAGCTGAAGTTGAGCAGATAATTCAGCTTACACCATTATTCTTATAGGAAGGAGACCACACAGATAATCTTAAGGACCAAGACCAAGGTCAACAGCAAGACCATTAGTGGGCCTGTGACCCAGCCTTTGGAGCCATGGCCACCCTTGTTCCCTGGACAATGTAGAAACAGAGAGTAGTAGGACTTAACGAATCACAGGAAAGTGTATGGACATTCTGATTGGTGTTGGCATTGTGGCAGCAGGAAATACAATGTCAGAAGCCCATATCAAAGTGTTAAAATGCTTCTGAAGTTTGTGAAGCCAATATCCATGTACCTATAACTATATCTTATTCAGCTGCCTTTTAATTCAGTATCTGCCTATCTCCATAACAGATACCCCATTGTCTACATTCCATCTACATCCACCAAAACCAAACGAAACCAAACCCATCGCTGTTGAGTCGATTCTGACTCATAGCAACCCTATAGGACAGAGTAGAACTGCCCCATAGGATTTCCAAGGAGCAACTGGTGGATTTGAACTGCCGACTTTTTGGTGAGCAGCCAATTGCTTAACTACTATGCCACCAGGGCTCCCCTGCATCTACAGTCACATCCAAATTCTTAACCATATCCATATCCATGATTATCTTCCCAGAGTTGGAGCTGTTCTTAAGAAGCAGATGTTCCTCTTTGGAGCTCCCATTCAGTATTCTTACTACTGTATTGTGCTTTACAGAACTTTTGTAGATGGAAACATCTCCCAGACAGACTTAGCTACTCCTAATATTGTGGTATTTAAATCCTTCCCAAGATCTGACATCCGCATATCAAAAGAAGGAGAGCACCAAAGAGAAATAAATCCTTGACAGCCTATTGGGAAAAGTTGAGGGTCACATCTAACTCTACACTAGATTCCAAAAGAGGTTTAAAAAGCACTCTCAGGGAAAAGAAGCTGATATTGAAGGCTCACAGAAGAACTGTTACAAAGCAGAGAAGGCATTGGCTCTCCTAGTGACTCCAACAAGGCGGAAAGAATATGAGAAAACCTATGAGGGCCCTTCAACTAGATAGTCCATTTGAGTGTCTTCCTTCTAAAGCCAGTATGGTGAGTCAAGACCGAAGAGCTGAGGACAGGCATGTGCTGTACCTGAAGGGTGAGGTGGAGGTTGGGGGTAATTTGGAGTGATTAAATGTTTAGAGTGTGAGAAAGGAGGCATGTCATAGGTAGGAAGGTGGGATGGGATCTAGGTGTTCATTCATTTATTCAGGAAGGGCTCAAGCACCAGGCCGGATCCAATGATGAATGAGATCTAGTCTTTGTTCTCAAGGATCTCACAGTCTAGTGGGAGAGACAGACACAGAAAATCATATTGCAATGTGGCAAGTAGTGTGATAGCACCACAGGAGCACACAGAGGGGCACCTGAGGCTTCTTGGAGGAAGCCATGGCCGAGTTGAGTTTAAGATGTGAAGGGCATCCAAATGGGACAAACTTTGTGTTAGGGCAAGTGAGAAAATAATGATTATGCTTATTGAGCACTTGCTACATGCCAGATGCTTTCTAAAGATTAACTAATTGATCTTCACAACAATCCTCAGGTATTACCATAACCCCCATTTATGAGGGAACTGAGGTGCAGAGTTAGTGCAGTAACTTGCCGGAAATCACATAGCTAATCGCGGTGGATCTAGGCTTTGAGACCCAGCAGTCCGAATCCACAGCCCACAGTCTTGCCATGATGAATTACCAACAGAGGGAATAGAGTGTGCAAAGGCATAGGGACCAGAAGTAGCAAGGGGTCTGTGGGGGACTATTAGCTTTTGAGTGTAGCTCTCCTGGCCTCTGTGACTGGATATAAGCTTCTCTAGAATTTATTCATTCACGATTCAGTTGTTTATGAATTTGTTCATTCAACATTTTGTATTGAGTTTCTGTTTGTCAAGCACGTTCTATACCCTTGGAGTAGATTAGGGGACAAGACAAAGTCTCTTTGCTGGGATGAATCCCACAACCTGGGCTCTTGTCAATGCCCTGGAACCCTTGGAATCTTCTCTCATCTTTCTTCCTTTTATTGGCCTTGGAGAATTTCCTTCTTGTCAAGTTAAAACTCACCATCCTTCAAGTTTATTCAAGACATGCTATATCCACGAATCCCTTCATTAATGTGATCTTCTCTTTGAACCTTCTAAGGGTGGGCATTTGGAACATAAAACCAGAGCAATCTGAAAGCTACTTCTGCCTTTTGCCCTGCCACATCCCCTCTGAAAGAGAAGGAAAGAAGGGGAGGAAAAGGGAAAAAATAATGAAGAAAAATCCAGTTGGATTAATTTTAATAGCAAATATTATCTAGTCTTCCTTCACATGCTGGTTGCCATGAGTTGGAATTGAATTGACGGTAACCAACAACAAGGTGATCATAAGCACCAGAATTTCATTCTGGTGGTCCCCTAGAAACCCATTAGGGGGGCAGTCTAATGGGGGCAGTCTCTGCCTTCAAAGCTATTCCCCCTCCGAAAGGCTCTCTCTCAAGAGATGCCCAGATTTTACAGAACAGAGTAAAACCACAACATCCCTGGTGGCGTAGTGATTAAGAGCTATGGCTGCTGACCAAAAGGTCTGCAGTTCGCATCCACCAGGTACTCCTTGGAAACCCTATGGGGCAGTTCTGCTCTGTCCTATAGGGTCACTATGAGTCAGAATTGACTCGACAGCAACAGGTATCCTTGTCCATGAAGGAAGGCACAGCAGAGAACAGCTAACCCCAGCCCCTCACGGAACAGCTAGGTTCACTGAGGTTGAGAGAGGACCTCTCTTCTCAAGGCCATACATCATGCAGTGGGGGATAGCACCCAGTGAAAATACACATAACAAGACAGACCCAACTCAACAATTTCTATGCGTACAATTCAATGACATTGATTACCTTCTTCAAGTCGTGCAACCATCCGCGCTGTCCTCTATCAAATCATTCTATCACTGTTAACATAACCTCAAGGCGCTTTTGCAATTTTTGAAGGAAAAAAAAAAAAAACCAGAAAAATTGCTAAGTAGGAAAACGAATCTAAACCAACATTCCCACTGACCACAGCAGTAAAAATGAAGTCGGTAATGCCAGTGACAGGGTATTCCTTTGAGGAGGATGGTTGGGTGGTTCTCAGCCTGGGCAAAGCCGGGCCCAGGCCTTGTCTAAATGTTTTTGAGTTTTCATTGTCATTAACGGCCATCTTGTGAGCTAGACCTGCTTGGTGAGCTTC
This sequence comes from Loxodonta africana, assembly GCF_030014295.1. NCBI lineage: Eukaryota > Metazoa > Chordata > Mammalia > Proboscidea > Elephantidae > Loxodonta > Loxodonta africana. Next base: position 80,380,020 of record NC_087353.1, read on the forward strand.
GTGGTGTTTGCCATTTGTTGCCTTCTTGCAGCCCTTGTTGCTGACCCTTACTTTAAGCTTCTCGCATGTCCCTGGGGAGCCATCTCCTCTTTGTACCTCTTGCCTGGCAGTCCCTTACTAACCTCCCCAGTGCCCACTCTGTAGGTTGTTTTTTGACTTAAAAAACCAAACACTCTGGTGCCTTCCAATCCTTTTTCCATTGTGTGACCTTCCTAAGCCCAGAGTCTCAGTTGGAAGTGTCCACACTTCAGAAATCACTGCCAACCCCAGCTACTCTAAGTATCTTCTGGGGACCAGTAGCATCGGTATTACCTGGACTCTTGTAGAAATGAAGGATCATAGGCTTCACTCCTGACCTGTTGAATCAGAATCTGCGTTTTAACACAACTCCCAGGTGATACTTATCCACTTAAAAATCCAAGAAGCCCTGCTGTGGACAATCCTGATGAAAAAGCAGGAGCGCATATGCTCCACCAGGGGGCAGGCTTTAGCCGTGCATTGCTCTGCCTGAAGCCCACGAGCGGCTGTGCCTGGCGAGGGCGGGGCCGACCTTGGTGCGTGCGATCCAGACCCGTCCTGGCATTTCCATTTCGTCTGTTGGGAACCTTTGGTGTCAGCATTTCAGGGGCCTGAATCGCCTTTCATTGGTGACCTGTGCTACCTGCGTGCACTGGAAGAGATCTCATGGCTACGTGAACCCCTCCCTTGAGCCATTCCTGGAAAGGACTCTGAGCCTTTCTTCCTCTGCTTCCCCTACCACCCAGAGGCAGAAGGTGTACCTACCTCTAGGTCAGCTTTCCAGTCACTGGCCTCTGGCCTGCTTTTTCCATTGATTGCTGCAGGTCTAGACTAATTATAGAGGAAACCCGGGTGATGTAGTGGTTAAGAGCCAGGGCTGCTAACCAAAAGGCTGACAGTTCGAATCCACCAGGCATTCCTTGGAAACCCTGTGGGGCAGTTCTACTCTGTCCTGTAGGGTCACTATGGGTCAGAATCGACTCCAAGGCAATGGGTAGACTAATTACAGGCCAGCAGGACCCCTGGTGGTGCAGTCGTTAAGTGCTCGGGTGTTAACCAACAGTTCAGGGGTTTGAACCCACCAGCTGCTCCACAGGAGAAAGATGTGGCAGTCTGCTTCCGTAAAGATTACAGCGTTGGAGACCCTGTGGGGCGGTTCCACCTCGTCCTCCAGGGTCGCTATCAGTTGGAATAGACTCGAGGGCGATGAGCTTGGGCTTAGTCTATAATTGTGGCATTGGTGGTTCAGTGATAGGCTTCTTGCCTCCCATGTGAGAAACCTGGATTTGATTATCTGGTCGATGTATCATGCACCGTCAAGACCGTCTGTCAGTGGGGGCTTGTGTGTTGCTCTGATGTTGAGCAGGTTTCAGTGGCACTTCCAGACTAAGGCAGACTAGGAAGAAAGGGCTGGTGATCTACTTCCAAAAATCAGTTCATGAAAACCCTATGGATCACAGTGGTAAGATCTGCAACTAATTACGGGGATGGTGCAGGACCGGCAGCGTCTCGTCCCATTGTGTATGGGGTCCCCGTGAGACAGAGGCCAACTCACTGGTAGCAACAGCATCATGTGAAATTACAGAGGTTGACCATGGCCTTTGGTGTCAGGCCTGGGTTCCAATTCCGGCTCCCCCACTTCTTCAACAAATACACGTTGGGTATCTCCTGTGCGTCAGGCCCTGCTTCCGGTCATGAATGAGACAGACAAGGCCTCTGCTCTCATGGCCCCTGCATTCTTTCTAATGATGGGAGATGAACAGTAAGCAAATACACATATTCAAATAGTGATACAGGCTCTACAGAAAATATAGCACAGTGGTGTGATAGAGGGTGACCGGGGGCCTGTGGGTCATCGGCTGAGACGATGGCATTGATTTGAGACCTGAATGATGAGCAGAAGGGGAATTAGCTCATCGAAAGTCAAGGGAGGAACATTTCAGGCAGAGGGAACAGCCCAGGCAAAGTCCCTAAGTGAGGAGTGAGGTCAGCTTGTTTACTATAGGAGCCAGCAGAAAGTAGGTGTGGCTGGAGCCTAGTGATGGGGTAGGGGAAGAGAAGATGGGGCTGGAAGGTGGATGGAGAAGGTTGGGGATTATGTAGGCCATGTAAACCCCAGGGTGAGTTTGGGTTTCATTCTAAGAACAAGCGGATTTAAATTCCAGGAGTATTTGAGGAGGCACCATACAAGATTCCATAATCGCCCTAGGAATGCAGTCTTATCTTTTTATCATACAAGAGAGGAAACCAAACCTTAAATAATTTGAACACCTACCTCCAGTCACCTAGTCAGTGGGAGAGGCAGGATTTGCACCCAGGGTCCATCTCTCAGATTCCAACATACCAGGGCTTAAGTTGGAAAGATATGGCGTAAGGTTATGAAAAGTATGAGAACATATGAGATACACGGCATGCCAGGGGAGAGAGTAGGAGGTGGTTCAGTGTTGTTGATTCTTGTGGTCCTATACTGTAGTTGTTTGAGGGCACAGTACGTCTAGAATAGTTTAGCATCGAGGTCTTAGAAAAGACCTGCTCAGCTTTTGCCTGTTGTCTCAGTACTGTAAGGCCAGGCTCTTTTGCATGGTTGGAGTTTAGATAAAGGAGGGAGCAGTATGGGCTGGGGAGCCCTGGTGGCATAGTGGTTAAGAGCTCAGGCTGCTGATCAAAAGGTCAGCAGTTCAAATCCATCAGGTGCTCCTTGGAAACCCTATGGGGCAGTTCTACTCTGGCCTGTAGGGTTGCTATAAGTCAGAATCGACTTGATGGCTGTGGGTTTGGGTTCTGTTTAGTATGGGCTAGAGATATCCTGGATAGTTCCCTGGAGGAGACAGGATGGGTATGAGATAGAAGGGTGAAGGAAGAGAGAAGGGCTGATGGCTAACACTCACTGAGTGTTCACCAGGTACTGTGCTGGGCACTGTGGGGAAGAGAAGACTGTGCGACATGTGGTTCTAGCTCTTGAGCCAGCTCTCAGTCTGGTGGGGGTTATACTGCTTGTACTGCTACCACCACCACCACCAACAACAATACCTATGGCTTTAGCCCAGTCTTCTCATGGAATTCGCACATCAACCCTATGAGATATTATTACTACTATCTCCATTTTACAGACCGGGAGACTGAGGTACAGAGAGGGAAGTTAAATAACTTACCCAAGTCACACAGCTAGGAAGAGGTGGAGTTTGAACTCGAACCTAAGTATTTGGTCCCAGAGAATAAGGCTCTTGAACACCATTGAACGACAGTGGTGGAGGGGCGGTGGTGGGCTGGTGGATGATATTTGTAGCACTATTTTTTTTTTTTTTTTTTTACCTTTTCTGAAATCCTTCCCATGTGCCACCATGTTCGGTGAACTCCATAAGCATTCTCATTTAATGCTCATAACAACCTTAGCAGTAGGTGCAGTTCTTCTGCCTATTCTGCATAAGAGGAAGCATAGGCTCAGGACCTGGCTTCCTTGTATTGATGGAGACTTTGCTTCATAGAGCTCCATTTTGCCAACACGCTCTGCCCACCCATTTTGTTCCTTTGGGTGTGTGTGAGTCTCTGTTTGCTGGACTCTGAGGTTGAAGACTCCCAACCTGGCCACTCACTCTCAGATGAGAATCCCCTTCTCCATATTGGTCTGCCATTTTGCAGAAAGGCAGACTTCATTAGCCAAGACCTGCCCAAGAGGCTAACTAAATCCCTAGGTTGTGAGAGGTGGCCAGAAGGAGAAGGCCTTCTGTCTAAACCTAACTGTGGTCAGGCTAGGGGATGAGTTTCTTGGTGCCCAGAATCTCCCTGCCTGGAAGGTAAGGATACCCGGGTAACCCAGGAGTGAGCAAGTCCTTGGTTGCTCTGACTACGCTTGAGCCTCCCCTTCTTCCTGCTTCTTAGAAGCTGTGGCCTGAGGCAAGTTACTTACCCTGTGTGGCTCAGCATCCTCATCTAAAAGTGGGGATGCTAAAAGTACCCTCCTCATTGGGTTGTTGAGAGAGTTCCATGGATATTTGGAATCCTGTCAGTTAGGAGAAGTGTTAGGAGTGCCATATGTATTTGCTTTTTTTCTGGTTGGCATGGTTAACCCAACCCTTTCTGAGTTTTCTGCCTGATTTTTGCCTGTTAACCAAGTTTGGATTTTCCTTTTTATTTCATTGCAAAGTGGCTATGTTAGGATGTAGTTTCTGGGAGATGAGTCTATCCCCTTGCAGACCCCACCTATGGTGGGCAGGCAGAGAGGGCCCTGGTCAGAGGCACCCCCTAATAAATGTTCGATCTTGTTATTTTTGCTTTACCCCCTTGGCACAGAATATTCTGCGACACTTATAATGCTTAAGCTGAGTCTTTTATGAGGAAGCAAAGTATTTAGGGCTCTTCGTGATGGCCACACTGCTCTACCTAAAATGGCTCGCGAGATGGTATCTGCACAGCTGAAGTATTCAGGAGACCTGGTTTCTGTTCCAATTATATATTCAGCCCACATTTACTGTCTATTATATGCTGGGTGCTTTAAGGGAACCATCTCACAAAATTCTCACCTCAAAACTTGGAGTTTGGTCCCCATGTTTCAGGCGAAGAAACTGCACTTTGGGGAGTCTGAGTAACTTGATCAGAGTCACATGGTTATTAAGGACAGATCTAGGATTCAAACCCTGGTCTTACGCTTCCAGGGTCCTTGCTCTGAGTCACTCCCTGTCCTGGTTGAGTACTCTGGGAGACATGATCTGGTGGGATTGAGGGCATGCAGAAGTGAGAGGGAGAAGAAGATAATACAGTTCACAGCAGTGTCTTGAGAAATCGCTCTCACTTAAGGATAAAAAGATGCTCATGGGGTGTTGAGGTTACACTGGAGAGCATCAGCTAATGGTTTTAGCATAGGAGCGGGACAGGTCTTCATGGCTCAGTCCACTTCTAACCTTAGCGTCCTGGACTTTGTACCTTGCAGGGCCCTTGCACTGGTCAGAGAATCAGAGCCACTGTGCTGTCATGGAAGGAGATGTTTACTGTAGGAATAAGACCTCATGAGAAGGTGGAGGAGTTGGGGGCGGGAAGATCTGGAAGTCCAAGTCAGAGCATCAACAAAGAGCAATGGCACAGGTGGGCGAGGTGGAGTTGGTAGGGAATCCAAGAAGCCAAGATCCTCAGGTTGTTGGAGAGGGAGAGAAGAGGGGAGCTTGTGGAAAGGTCTATGGAAGCTATTCCATCTGCTTGTGCCTCAGTGGGTGTCTTAGGCTGAAGCCCCTAGAGAAGAAAAACCAGTAAAGTGTGTAAATATATATACATGTAGAGAGATTTATATCAAGGAAATGGCTTATGCAATTGTAGAGGCTGGAATGTCCCAAGTCCATGGGTCAGGATGCAGGCTTCTCCTGATTCACGTAGCTGCAGGGGCTGGTGAGCCCAAGATCGGCAGGTTACAGAGCAGGACTCTTGCTCACTGGCTGCAAAGATCGATGAATCCCAAGATCAGCAGGCAAGACCTCAGTTAAGCTGCTAGCTTGAGTCCCAAGAACCAGACGTCAGACGAACAGGAGCCAGCTGTAGGATTCAGTGCAAGCAAAAAGCCCTCGAGCCCTGCCAGAATGTCTGCTTTGTGTTCGATGCAGGCCACACACCCTAGGAAACTCTCTTTCAACTTATTGGCCGCTCACAGCAGATTCCATCAAGGGGGTGATCACATATCAAATCTCAACAGGAGAGTGATCACAACTTTATACAACATTAGACATCTGTCGGTCAGCAGGGGCAGTGGTCAGGAAGACGAGACTGCTGTGGAGTGAAGGAGAGCAGGGAGAGGCTGGGGCCTGACAGGCACACTGCATCTGCTTGTTGTCATAACTGACCATGACGGCCTTTCAGAAGTCATGGCCTGCTTCATTCTGCAATCCAGACGTGGCACATGTCCCTCTTTTGGCCAGCACCAACTTGGGCTCACACAGGGAAGGGAGCTCTGGGAGAAGATAGATACCAGCTTAGCCAAATTGCCCTGGCACCTCCAGTACAGGCATATGGGGTCTTTGGCTTAGTCTGGTCTTGGATCCCTGACTTTCCCAACCAGCTGCTCCTAGAGGCAGGGGAGGCTGAGGGCTCGCACCCACATGGCTGCAGGCTTATCTCCACTGCAGAATGTCTGTAAAGCCTCTGTTTACACTTTTAAAATTCATGCCCAATTTGCATTTTTCTCAGTGATAAAGCTGTGCTGGCTCTAATATAATGATAATAATTGTTGTTAGGTTGTTAGGTGCCACTGAGTCCATTTCAACTCAGCCATATACATAGTACAACAGAACAAAACACTACCCAGTCTTGCACCATCCGCACGATTGTTGCTATGCATAAGCCCGTTGTTGCAGCCACTGTGTCAATCCATCTCAATGATGGTCTTCTTTTTTGCTGACCCTTTACTTTACCAAGCATGATGTCCTTCTCGAGGGACTGATCCCTCCTGATAACATGTCCAAAATATGTGAGAAGTAGTCTCACCATCCTTGCTTCTAAGGAGCATTCTGGTTGTACTTCCTCCAAGACAGATTTGTTCATTCTTTTGGCAGACCATGGTATATTCAATATTCTCCAACACCACAATTTAAAAGTGTCAATTCTTCTTCTGTCTTCTTTATTCATCATCCAGCTTTCACATGCATAGGAGGTGATTGAAAACACCATAGCTTAGGTCAGGTGCATCTTAATCTTCAAGATGACATCTTTGCTTTTTAACACTTTTAAGAGGTCTTTTGTAGCAGATTTGCCCAATGCAATGCGTCTTTTGATTTCTTGACTGCTGCTTCCATGGTTGTTGATTGTGAATCCAAGTAAAATGAAATCCTGAACAACCTCAATCTTTTCCCCATTTATCATGCTATTGCTTATTGGTCCAGTTGTGTGGATTTTTGCTTTCTTTATTTTGAGGTGTAATCCATACTGAAGACTGTAGTCTTTGATCTTCATCAGTAGTACTTCAAATCCTCTTCACTTTCAGCAAGCAAGGCTGTGTCATCTGCATAATGCAGGTTGTTAATGAGTCTTCCTCTAATCCTGATGCCCCCTTCTTCTTCATATAGTCCAGGTTCTCAGATTATTTGCTCAGCATACGGATTGAACAGGTATGGTGAAAGGATACAACCCTGACACACACCTTTCCTGACTTTAAGCCACGCAGTATTCCTTTGTACTATTCAAACAACTTTTTTTTTATTCAAACGACTGCCTCTTGATCTAGATACAGATTCCTCATAAGCACAATGAAATGTTCTGGAATTCTCATTTTTTTTTTTTTTGCAGTGTTATCCATAATTTGTTATGATCCACACAGTTGATTGTCTTTGCATAGTCAATAAAACACAGGTAAACATCTTTCTGGCATTCTCTGCTTTCAGCCAGAACCCGCCTGACATCAGCAATGATATCCCTGGTTCCGCATCATCTTCTAAATCTGGCCTGAATTTCTGGCAGTTCCCTGTCGATATATTGCTACAGCTGCTTTTGAATGATCTTCAGCAAAATTTTAGTTGTGTGTGATATTAATGATATCGTTCCATAATTTCCACATTCAGTTGGATCACCTTTCTTGGGAATGGGCATAAATATAGATCTCTTCCAGTCAGTTCGCCAGGTAGCTGTCTTCCAAATTTCTTGGCATAGACGAGTGCGCACTTCCAGAGCTGCGTCTGTTTGTTGAAACATCTCAGTTGGTATTCTGTCAATTCCTGGAGCCTTGTTTTTCACCAGTGCCTTCAGTGCAGCTTGGACTTCTTCCTTCAGTGTCATCAGTTCCTGCTCATATGCTACCTCCTGAAATTGTTGAATGTTGACCAATTCTTTTTGGTAGTGACTCTGTGTATTCCTTCCATCTTCTTTTGATGCTTCCTGAGTCATTTAATATTTTCCCCATAGAATTCTTCAGTATTGCAACTCGAGGCTTGAATTTTTTCTTCAGTTCTTTCAGCTTGAGAAATGCCAAGTGTGTTCTTCCCTTTTGGTTTTCTATCTCCAGATCTTTGCACGTGTCATTATAATACTGTACTTTTTCTTCTCGAGCCACCCTTTGAAATCTTGTGTTCAACTCTTTTACTTCATCATTTCGCTTTAGCTACTTGATGTTCAAGAGCAAGTTTCAGAGTTTCTTCTGACATCCATTTTGGTCTTTTCTTTCTATCCTGTCTTTTTAATGACAACAATAATAATAATACTATAATGCACAATAGAGTAAGGTACCCCCTCCAGGTAAGAGGGTCTTCCCTCTCCCCTGGCTTCATACCTCTTGGCATAGTGCTGGTACACACTTCTGAGGGTACATCTTCTCTGACTTGAAGATAAAGGCTTTCTCCTCATAGTCTCTGCATGAACATGTTCAACTAGCAAGAGACTCATCGCCTCCCTCCTAAGTAATATAAGAACATGTACATTCCCCTTGTTAGAAATCCGAACACCACATTTAAGAGTAAAGTCCTCCTTCCTCCCGATCCCAGGCCCCTCCCTCAAGACAGCCCCTGCTTATAAGTTTAATGTGGATCTTTCCAGGCATTTTTCATCCTCTTATACTCTATATGCTCTAGAATCTTTTAGCTCCCTAGTGAAGCTGCTCCAACTCTAACCATTTGCTAGCTAATCCCTAACCCAGAACCCTTAACCTCTGACACAACATGATACAGCCAAGTGTCCCATCACCAACAGAGACCAGGAGCTCAGATACATAGTCTATTTGGAGTAGCTGCCTTACAAAGCATGATGTCCACAGCAAAACAGAATGCTCCAGATATTGCAAAGGAGAGAGGAAAAATTCAGTGGCTTTCAGACTTTTCTGACTGCAGCCCACATTTTACATAGATCTCTCACACACACACACACACACACACACACACACACACACAGCTATAATGAAATAATACCTCTACTTATGCTTTGTATGCTGATACATTCTCTTTAGTAGCTGTCTTACTTATCTAGTGCTGCTATAACAGGAATATCACAAGTTGATGGCTTTAACAAACAGAAGTTTATTCTCTCACAGTTTAGGAGGCTAAAAGTCTGAATTCAGGGCTCCAGCTCTAGGGGAAGGCTTTCTTTCCCCGTTTGCTCTGGGAGAGGGTCCTTGGCATCAACCTTCCCCTGGTCTAGGAGCTTCTCAGCACAGGGACCCCAGGTCCAGTAGTACTCCTGGCACTGCTTTCTTGATGGTATGGGATCCCCCTCCTCTCTGCTGGATTCTCTCTTTTATATCTCAAAAGAGATTGGCTCAGGATGCAACCTAATCTTGTAGATTGAGTCCTGCCTGATTAACATAGCTGCCGCTAATCCCGCCTCATTAACATCGTAAGGTAGGGTTTACAACATATGAGAAAATCACATCAGATGACAAAACGGTGGGCAATCACACAGTATTGGGAATCATGGCCTAGCCAAGTGTGACACACATTTTGGGGGGGGACACGATTCAATCCATAACAGTAGCCTTTTATTCTGTTCTGTTCTCTTCCCTTTACCAAAAAATGCTGATTTACGACTCTCTTGATTTCACTAACTGCTGGCAAATGTGCCATGCCCCACCATAAGGAAAACACCGTTATAGGCAATATATTCTTTTGCATCCTAAAGTGACATTTAAAAAAAAAAAAAAAGGTATATGAGAGAGTTTATGATGAACATCGATGTCCCTCACCCAGACCCCACTTCCACTCCTTGTTATTGTGTGCTGTTGAGTCTATTCCGACCCAGCAACCCTAAGACAAAGTACAGCTGCCCCATGGGTTTCTTAATGGGAGCAGATTGCCAGGTGTTTTCTCCCGCAGAGCCACTGGTGGGTTTGAACTGCTGACCTTTCGGTTAACAGCACGGCACTTTAACCATTGTGCTACCAGGGTTCCTTTTCTGCTTCTTAGAGCGGTGCTTCTCAACCTTGAGCATGCATCTGAATCATCTGGAGAGTTTGTTAAAACACAGACCATATCTCACCCCCAGAGTGTCTGATTCAGTAGGTCTGGGGTGGGCCTGAGAATTTGCATATCTAATAATCTCCCAGGTAGTGCTGACACTGCTGGCTGGTCCAGGGGACAACACTCGGAGAATCACTGTCTTGGAGGACACTGTTCTTAATTCTTAACTCTTTCTTCTGGTGGTTTAACTCTGTATATTTTAGTGACATGCTCTGTCACTATTTCATGTTTGATCTCACTTCTTGAGGAGAATTGAGCTCCTGTATACCATCTTCCAGTTCCCTTCCACTATGTCAACAGCATAGGTACACCACCACCTTCAGTTCATGCAAGTATGCAACCAATACTTACTGTTATGGAACGTCTTCTATGTGTCAGGCACTACGCTAGTCACCGGGGATTCATCAGAGAACAAGATAAAGTTCTGCCCTTGTGGAGCTTATACTATACTGCAGGACTCAAACTATCTGTTAAGAGCTCGATAGCAAATATTTTAGGCTTTGCAGGCCATATGGTCTCTGCTGCAGCTACTCAACTCTGCCATCAGGGTACCAGGAAAGCAGCCGTGGGCAGTATGTAAGTGAATGGGTATGGCTGTGTTCCAATAAAACTTTATTTATAAAAATAGACTGCAGGCCTAGATTTAGCCTGTGGGCTGTACTTTAAGATCCTTGTTTCTAGTGTGTGAGATAGACAGTAAAGCAGGTAAATGAGTGAGATGTACAGTATGTCAGATAGTGTTAGGTGCTGAGGAGAAAAATAAAGCCAGGAGAGTAGAGGTATGGGGTGGGGGGGGCAGGACTTGCAAATTTAGATATGATGGCTGAGGAAAGAGTCATTCTGATGGTGACATTTGAGTAAAGACTTTTAAAGGAGATGAAGGGTGCCATGCAGCTCCCTGGGGGAAAAGCATTAAGGAAGAGGGAACAGCCAGTGCAAAGGCCCTGTGGCATGAGTATGCTTGGCATGTGTCTTAGTTATCTAGTGCTGCTATAACAGAAATACCACAAGTGGGTGGCTTTAAAGACAGAAATTTATTGTCTCACAGTCTAGGAGGCTAGAAGTACAAATTCAGGTTGTCAGCTCCAGGGGAGTGCTTTCTTTCTCTGTCAGCTCTTGGGGAAGGTCCTTGTCATCAATATTCCCCTAGGTCTAGGTGTTTCTCAATGCAGGGACCCCAAGCCCAAAGGACACGCTCTGCTCCCGGCTCTTCATTCTTGGTGGTAGGATGTCGCTCTCTGTCTGCTTGCTTCTCTCTCCTTTTATCTCTTATAAGATAAGAAGGTGAGGCAGGCCATACCCCAGGGAAACTCCCCTTACATTGGATCTGGGCTGTGACCTGAGTAAGGGTGTTGCATCTCACCCTAACTCTCTTTAACATAACCGAATCTTGCCTTGGAAACCCTGGTGGCATAGTGGTTAAAGAGTTCAGCTGCTAACCAAAAGGTCGACAGTTCAAATCCATCAGGTGCTCCTTGGAAACTCTATGGGGCAGTTCTACTCTGTCCTATAGGGTTGCTATGAGTTGGAATCGACTCAATGGCAATGGGTTTGGGTTCTTTTTTTGGTTTAATTTTGCCTCAGTAACCACAGGCAGAGATTAATTGGGATTTACAACACTTAGGAAAATTGTGTCAGATCACAAAATGGAGGACAACCACACAACACTGGGAATCATGGCCTAGCTAAGTTGACACATATTTTGAGGGGACACAATTCAATCCATGACAGCCTGCTTGAGGAAACAGCAAGGAGGCTAGTGTGTCTGAGTGGAGTGAGCCAAGGGGAGGGGAGCAGGAGGTGAGGTCCAGAGTAACAGCTGCTGAAGGCTTTGTAGTCATTGTAAAGACTTGGTCATTTACTCTGACTAAGATGGGGATCCATTATTGTGGCTCTGGTAGTTTCGATAGTTCCTTTACATTATATGTTTACGACTTCATTTCGTGTTTCCTCAACTATAGGCAGTTTCCCTTGACTTTCTGCTCTGTAAGAGGTACTGGCATCGTGCCAAGCACCTTAACATGTAGTATATCATTTAATCTGTATAAGGTAGATAAAAGTAAACCAGTTGCTGCTGAGTCGATTCCAACTCATGGTGACCCCACGTGTTGCAGAGTAGAACTATGCTCCGTAGACTGTGGCCTTTCAGAGCAGATCTCTAGGTCTTTCTTCCAAGGTGCCTCTGGATGGGTTTGAACTGCCAGCCTTTCAGTTGGTAGTCGAGTGCTTAACTGTAATAAGAGTCCCCATTTTATAAAAATTATAGAGGAGGAAAGTGCAGCTCAGAAAGGTTAAGTGACTTGCCCAAGGTCACATCGTTAGTTAAGTGGTGGAGCTGGGATTTGAACCCAGGTCTGCCTTAACGTAGAAATCTTAGCAGCCACATTATACTGAGGGACAGTTCTGTAATTCTTCAGCGATGCAGGATAATAAAACTTAAAATCCTTTGCCGAGAAGGTATGTGTGTATCAATGAAACAAATGGGATATTCTGAGGGGGGAAAGCTTCTTCTCTGTGGGAGTTTTGACCAAGCCGCTGACAGCTTGTTTACGTGTTGCTAGTGCGGTTTGGCGTTCACAGAACAAGACTTGCATGCAATTAGCCCAAACTGCTCTGACACCGTCTCTTTAGAACATTTGGAATTTTCCCTCTGTCTGGCCTTTTCTCTCTGTGCATGATGTAATCACGGCTTTATTTAGTTGGCCATCCATCCCAGAATAGTGTGGTCCTCTTCTGTCCCCATCACTGTGGTCTGAAGGAGGTCTTGTTTTTCTGGAGGGCAGAGACTGTCGTGCGGACTTGCTTTGTCAGTTCTCTCCTGCAGGATCATTTGCGCAAACACGGTGGCAGAGTTTCTCTTCAGTGCATGGCAGAATGACTACCCCACATATAAGCTAGAGCCCTGTTAGGTGTACAATGCAAATGAGGGGTCTGCATTTGCATGGGTCAGAAGGGCAGAGCTGGAGGTGGGGGCTTCTGTACCACTCCCCATCAGTTGGCTGATGAGCCTGACAGGTGCTTTTGCAATCATCTTTGCTGCCCGACAAAGGGCTCTTAATGAGGGCAGCCACTGGCTGCTTCTGCAACCCCTTCAGACACCTGGTGATTGGAAGCTGGGGAGGCTGAGAGCTTCAGATGCCCTGTCAGCTGCCCCTGAGTTATCATCAGCTGCCTGCTGGGCTCTGAGAAGGAAGGGAGGTGGCTGGGTAACCCATGGTGATTGTCTGCTCTCCTCCTCCTGCAGGGTGCGTGAGGCAGCAACAAACGGATGGCTGGGTTTGGGCTCCCGCTTGGCTTCTCTGACCCTCACTGGGTGCCTGCCTTGGCTCAGAGAATGGCTGTCCATGGGGATTTGGAATAAGGGCTAAGAGCCTGTTCCCTGAGTTGAATATTGGTGCCCCCTTGATTTTATTTCTCCTTCCAGACTAACCCACTGTCTTTGCCAGTAGCGTGAGACATCCCAATCCAAATAGCCTTTTTGAATTGGGGACAGAAAAATGAAACAAGCTGCAGGAAATTATGGAGTGGTTAGTGGGGAAAGACAAATAGGCATATTCAGAAGGAGCCAGCAGACCCAAAGGAGCTTCTGTGGCATCTTTCTGCTTGTTTCTTCTTGTTTGCAAGAATGTGTACAGTGCAGTTACCTCGACTAAATTGACTCTCTAGGTATAAAAAAAAAACAGTTGCTGTCGAGTTGATTCTGACTCATGGCGACCCCATGTGTGTTGGAGAAGAACTGTGTCATAGTAGAAAAATCATTGGCTAGTTTTTTGGATGTGGATCACCATAGTTCTCCAGGGCAAGGGTCACTGACGAGGGCTTGAGGTCTGAAAATTAATGTGAAACACTTGTTTCTGTCCCCTTTCTCTTGGTGAGACTTGGGGCCATGGTACCTTGGCAGGGGCCAGACAGAGCCCCCATCCCACATGCAGATTTGATGTGTCTTTCCCAGAGCATTTATGGCAGATGAAATGGGGTGAGGGCTGTAATGGTGCCTCATGTAGCACCTGGTTCATGATCAGTGCTCAACAGATGTTTGCTGAAAAAAATTTAAACAAAAAGAAGATAAAACCCTCGTCAATGAGCACCACATAGTTATGAGCCTGTGTCTGGGGCCATGCCAACTCTGCTCTTGAACAGCAGGCAAACTTTGGAACAGGGGAGGGACACTAGCACATCTTTGGTCCTCATGCCAGCCCAATGAGATAATGCTTATCTCATACCTACTAGTAATCCAGTTTTACAGAAGAGGAAAACGTGGCTCAGAGAGGCAAATTCACTTGCTAACGGTCCCATAACTAGTGAGTAGCAGAGCTTGAATTAAAATACAGATGTGCTATTCTAACCCCAGAGGCCCTGGGTGGTACAAATGGTTAACATGCTCGGCTGCTAACCGAAAGGTTGGAGGAGGTTTGAGTCTACCTAGAGGAGCCTTGGAATCAAGTCCTGGCGATCTACTTCTGAAAAACCAGGCGTTGAAAAGCTTAGGGAGCACGGTTCTACTCTGACACACATGGGGCCGCCATAAGTCGCAATCAACTTGACGCCGACTGGCTAATTCTAAACCCAGGCTGTTAATACACAGTTTTCTCTGAGGAACACAAAGACCTTCCTTTTTAGATTTCATTCATTTTTTCAGTTTTTCCTTGAGTCTCTCTTGTGTGGTAAGCCATTGGGACTGGTACTGACCTCATACCACTGGTCACAATTAAAACAGAAGGATTGGAGATGCAAGGGACTGGAGCTGTAGAAACCCATCAGGGAGCTGTGGAACTCCCAGTGTGGATGAAGTGATGCACACTTGAATTAAGGAAGTGACAGCAGAAAGAAAGGGTAGATTAAACTGATGTGGAGGGTCAAGGAGAGGATGGATGAGCCAAGGATTAACTGAGATTTCTGGCTCAGGAAGATGTGTGGACAGTGAGCTTGATATGCTTGATAACCAATCAGGATTAGAAGTCAACGAAGCTCCCTTGGAGAGAAAGGAGATGGTCTTGGGCTTGTATAGGCTGAGTCTACAGTATTTTTGAGTTACATGGATGACTATGTCCTGTACATTCTTGGATCTATAGATCTGGAGATCCAACTGAGGAACTAGAGCTGAGAGTTATGGATTCAGGAGATAAAGTAGGAGATGAAGCCCCTCTGTCAGAGAGTAGAGAGTGGAAAATTGAAAGAGAATATTGCTGTGGTCTTGGGAAATGGAGCCATTTAGGTGGTGTCTTAGGCTAAGTTCTCTAGAGAAGCAAAACCAGTAAAGCACATAAATATCTATATAAAAAAAGAGAGATTTATATCAAGGAAATGATTCACACAATTGTAGGGGCTGGAAAGTCCCAAATCTGTGGGTCGGGCTGGATGCTTTTCCTGATTCACGTAGCCACAGGGGCTGGTGAACCCAAGGTTGGCAGGTCAGACAGCAAAGCTCTTGCTCACAGGCTGTGAAGACCATCAAATTCCAAGATCGGCAGGCAAGATTGCAGGTAAGCTGCTAGCTCAAGTCCCAAGAGCTGGCAATCAGATGAACAGAAGCCAGCTGTAGGATCCAGAGCAAGCAAAAGCCTTGCCATAGAGTCCGCCTATATTGGATGTAGCCCACAAAAAACTGCCTTTCAGCTGATTGACTACTTACAGCAGATCCCATCATGGAGGTGATCACATTATATTGGATCTCATCACAGAAGTGATTACATCATCATACAGTTGCCAAACTACATCATAACTCTCAAACCACTGAGAATCACGGCCTAGCCAAGTTGACACACAGCCTTAATGATCACAGGGGGTTGGTGGGTGAAGAGGAGCCAGTGAAGGAGAATAAAAAATAGTAGTTTTAGGGAAAGAAGGGGAACCAGAAACGTTGAGGGTCACAGGAGCCAAGGGATGAGAAAGTTCGAGAAAGTAGATCTGGCCAGCAAGTTAGATGCTGCCAACTGGTAATGATAGGACAGGCTAAGTATTGAGACAGAGTCACTGGATCTGGTCATGAAATTTAGGGACTCAGACATAGTGGGAGCAAGAACCAGGATGCTGGGTGTTAAGGAGGGGAGGGGAAGGGAAAAGTGGAAAGAGAAATTCAGACAAAGAGAATTTAGGTTGTGAAAGGGTGAGACTGGGGGAGGCAGCTTGAGAGAAAGTTATTTATGAGAGAACCGTGAGCTCATTTATAGTGTGAAGGGAAGAAAGTGTAGTGAAGGAAGGGCTCAAGATACATGGGGAAAGGCAGAAATAACCAGGAAGTGTTGCAGGCTAGGATGTTAGGTAATTGGGAGTTCAAATCCCAGCTCTGCCAAATACCAGCGGTGGGATTTTGGGCAAGTTACTTAACCTCTCTGAGCCTCAGCTTCCTTATCTGTCTACTGGGGAAAATAGCACATAGTTCGCAGTGTTGTGGCAAGGATGAAAGGAGAAAGTGTATTAGGTCTCTCACAGTGGCTAGCACATAGTAAGGTTTAGTGAACTCTTGCCAGGCACCTTTATATATGCATTGAGAAAAGACCACAGTGACATGTGCTGATCTGTAGTCTAAATTAAGTACCTGCTGCTCAAAGTTCTGACCTTCTGTATCTGTAACACGTACCATCCTTGTGTAGTGGATACTGTGGTATGCCACCAGGTACCCATTTCAGGACTGAAACACTCCTGCCCCCAGCTGTTGGGAATGTTGGCTGCTGAGACTTACAGGTGAGTCCTTCTCCAGGAATTGCCCTGAAGGTAGCTGCATCCCCCAAGGTTATGTCCCCTCCCAGGGACTGCTTATACCAAGTGATTGGTGGATGGTGGGGGAGGAGGTCCGAAGGCCCAACCCCTGCCTCAGCTGGGAACAACCCTGGGTGGGTTTGGACCGTCAACCTTTCAGTTAGTAGTTGAGTGCTCATTGATTCTGACTCAGAGCAACCCTATAGGACAGAGTGGAACTGCCCCATGGGGTTTCCAAGGAGTGGCTCGTGGATTCAAACTCCTGTTCTTTCGGTTAGCAGCCAATCTCTTAACCACTGTGCCACCAGGGCTCCAACCATAGTAATAGCCCCCATTTTACAGAGGAGGAAAATGAAACTGAGAAAGGTTAAGTGACTTGCCCAAGGTCACGCAGCTAGTAACTACTTCTACTACCTACTACTTATGTCTATAGAGTTGACCTTGGCTCATGGTGACCTCGTGTGTGTGAGAGAACTGTGCTCCATACAGTTTTCAATGGCTGATTTTTTTGGAAGTAGCACCAGACCTTTCTTCCAGGGTATTCTGGGTGGACTTGAACCTCCAACCTTTTAGTTAGCATCTGAGTGCGTTCACCATTTGCACTACCCAGGGATTCCCAGTCTAACTGCAGAGCTCCCTGTGAGTTGGGTGAGGTCTGTGTTGAAGCTTCATGGCAGTTCAACTTCTCCCTGTGTTCTATCCTGCTTCCCTCACTTGTTTGCAGGGGTTGCTCCACAGGCACTCCTCACTGAGCTTCCTGCCCACAAATCTCCATATCAGGGTCTGTTCTCAGAGAGCCTAACTTAAGATACCTTGTTTAATGTCTGTATCTTTTGTCTAGACTGGGTTCTTTTGGAAGGCACTATCTCTGTTGGAGCCCTGATGGCACAGTGGTTAAGTGATACGGCTGCTAACCAAAAGGTCAGCAGGTCAAATCCACCAGCTGCTCCTTGGAAACCCTGTAGGGCAGTTCTACTTTGTCCTCTAGGGTCACTATGGGTCAGAATCGACTCAACGGCAACAGGTTTGGTTTTTTGGTAACTATCTCTGTCTGGTTCATTGTTGTATCCCCATCTAGGTACGTAATAGGTGCTCATTAAGTAGTGATAGGTGCTTATTAAGTATTTGTTGAAGAGGTGAATGAGTTGTGAATTAGAGACCAAGTTATGTAGATGTGTGTTTCTGTGGGCGCATGAGCCTGCCTGGGCCCAGCCAGTAGAAAGCCATGCCTAGCCGTGGCTCTCTGTCTTCCATGAGCTATTTCCAGGCTTCCACCGGCAAACTAGTGGTCACAATTTATAAAATGTTCACACAAAAACACTGAGGCTGCAGTCTGCATCAGCACAGAGAGGTTGTTCCTTGGGGCCTTTAATTTTATAGCTTTCATTATTGGGAGACTAAAATGTATCACTTGCATTTCAAAATTGATTTTTATTTTCAAAAAGAAGGTCATAAAAATAAACAACTTCCCATGGGGCGGGGGGAAGAACTTTTTACACTGGGCCATTTGTTGGAAAAGGAAGCCTAGAGGGGTAAAACAGTCCAAATATTTAGATTGTATCTCTTTTCTTTTTTTAAAATTTAACTTGGGGCTTACTGGACTTTGAAAGCATCGGTGCTGTTGAAAAAGCTCATGTGGGAAGCTCCTGGGGCAGGTGATAGGAGCATCCCCTGGAATATGGCCCCACGGTCTGCACCTCTGGTGTCCCACTACTGCTGTGTTGCTATTAGTGAGGAGATACACTACCAGCATCTCATTACTAATTTTATCAGTCAGCTTTTGCTGCATAACAAATTGCCCCAGAGGTAGTGACTGAAGCCAGTGTTCTCTCAATTCTGCGGGCCTGCTGGATTCTCTCAGATGGTCTCACTTTTATGTCTGGTAGTTGGCTCCATCTCAGCAAGGGTGACAAAGATGACTTGGCCATGTGTTTTCCACCATCCAGCAGGCTAGCCCTGGTTTGTTCATGTGGTTGTGGTCATAGGATTCTCAAGGGCAGCCAGTAAGGGCAATTCAAGTTAAGCCCCCATTTGCAAGCACTTTTCAGGACTCTGCTTTGCATCACACAGCCCAGTGGCCCAAGCAAGTCACAGTGACCAAGCCCAGATTCAAGGAGTGGAGAAACAGATTTTCACTCTTTCATTGGCATTTCAGTTTCTCAGCCATGAAGAGGGGTACATAAGCAGGGAAGATACCAGTTAGTCTCATTTTATAGCAAATAAGTTGAATATGGAAACCCTGGTGACGTAGTGGTTAAGAGCTACAGTTGCTCACCAAAAGGTCAGCAGTTCGAATCTACCAGGCGCTCCTCGGAAGCTCAGTGGGTCAGTCCTACTCTGTTCTATAGGGTTGCTATGAGTTGGAATCTACTCGATGGCAACGGGGTTGATTTTTTTTTTAAGCTGAATATCAGAGAAGTTGAGCAACTAGCCTGAGGTCACACAGAAAGCGAAGAACCCACTGTGTAACCAGCCCAGTGTGGGTGAGCTCACTGTGTGCTGCCGCATTGGATTTCCCCTTCCTTCATTCCCTCCACCACTTTGGCAGCCAAGGGGACAGCTCAACATCTTTGACCCCCTGCTCAGCCCTGAAATGCTGCTCTTTTTTAATAAACTATTGCTCATACTTATTTACCTCCTGTACCGGTTGTTCCCTGCTTGTATCCCTCACCCTCTTCCGCTCTGTGCTGTTCTCTGTGCCTGTGCACCTCTGGAGGCTGCCCCCTTTGGAGCAAATTGCCTAGGCTCTTGCTCCCTAGTTTTTGGTTGAGTTCATGCAGAAGTGTCACTAGCAAGGAATTGTAGCATGGGGGCAGAGGGAAGATGAGGATTTCTCTCCCAATCCCTTTGATCTGGGCCATGTGTCCTGGCAGTAGTTCTTGTCAGGATGCCCCTTCTCCACTGCTCCCAAATTCACTAGGCCCTCGTAAGACTTCTTTCTCCCTTTACCCTTTCCAGCCTTTGAGTGGCAGTGGCTTCTCACTGTTGCTAGTCTCTGGGTGCCCCGACATCCGTCGTTGATTCCTTTAACCTTGTCCTCACTTTAGTTGAATAGACTAAAGTCTCTTGAACCATATAAGTTAGATTCTGTGTCCTGTTTATACCTAAGCAGATTCACTTTCATTAGATTATATTTTCTTATAAAGGGAGAAGGAAATAGAGTTTGCAGCCTGCAATTTGAGGAATCAAACACCATCCTGGGCATGCCTATGATAGTTGCTCAAAGAAATGTATTGTTGTTGTTGTTAGGTACGGTTGAGTTGGTTCTGACTCGTAGTGACCCCATGTACAACAGAACGAAATACTGCCCGGTCCTGTATCACCCTCACAATTGTTGCTCTGCTTGAGCCCATTGTTGTAGCCACTGTTGTCAGTCCACCTTGTTGAGGGTCTTCCTCTCTTTCGCTGACCCTCTACATTACCAAGCATGATGTCCTTCTCCAAGGACTGGTCCCTCCTGATAACATGTCCAAAGTACTTGAGATGAAGTCTCACCATCCTCACGTCGAAGGAACACTGGCTGTACTTCTTCCACGACAGACTTGTTCATTCTTCGGGCAGTCCGTGGTATGTTCTGTATTCTTCACCAACACCGTAATTCAAAGGTGTCAGTTCTTTGGTCTTTCTTATTCACTGAAGGAATGTGTAGGCTGTAGAAATGCTGTTTTAGCAGAAAGAACGAGAGCTTCAGCACTAGCATGTGGTATTGTGGATTCTTCTAGGCTCTGATCAGGGAATTCTGAGAACTCTAGGGAGGACGTACAAGGGTAGTTGTGATATTGTTTGTGGTGGCCAAAAGTTAGTAACCTCCTGAACACCTATTGAGAGAGCAATGAATAGTTGAGAAAATTATGGTCCATCCATGCTGTGGAATACTATACAGTTTAAAAAAGAAAGAGCTTGTTCCAAACTAACTGGCATGGAGAAATATTCATGATGTGTTGTTAGTGAGAAAAGCATTTTGCAGATTCCATTTCTGTATAACTTCTCAATCCATTTGTTTCCAGGTGGTTGTCTCAGTAAGGAGGAAAGCGTGGAAGGGTAAACACCAGATTGCCAATCTTGGTTTGCTGGGAGGAGGGAGGAAGAGAAAAGTAGGGTGGGAAAGAAATGGCGGGCACTAAAAAAAAAAAAAACTGTGGCAAAATGGAAAAGTACACATGGATTTTATTTACTGTTCTTTTTCCTAACTTTTGAGGTAGATACTTAGATTACTGATTTTCTGTTGATTGCCTTTCCTAACATACACTTTAAGGTTACACATTTTCCTTTAAGCATAGCTTTAGCAGACTCACAAGTTTTGTATTTCCATTACGATTTATTTTCCTATAGGCTATTTAAAATTGTATGTTTAATTTTCAAACTTTTGTGGATTTTCTAGTTATTTGTACTTCATTAGTTTTTTCACTGACGTCCTTTGTGTGTTCCAGGATCCTATCCAGGATACCAAAATACGTTTAGTTGTTAAGTCTCCTTAGTCTTTTCTAGTTTGTGACAATTTCTGACTTTCCTTGTGTTTCACGACCTTGGTAGCTTTGAGGAGTACTGATCAGGTATTTTATACAATGTTCCTCAATCTGGGAATTATTGTATTTTTAATTCTAAAATTCCCATTTGTTTCTTTTTTATAGATTATAGTTTTCTGGTGAAATCCTCCATATTGTCATGCATTTTTGTTTAACATTTTAATTACAGTTATTTAAAATTTCATATCTGATCATTCTAGTGTCCGGATAACCTGTGGATCTGTTCTATCCTCTGTTTTTTCTTCTGGTCCTATTTCTTGGTATGTTTGGAATTTTCTTTTGAATGCCAGTCACTGCATATGCAAAATGAGAGAGCTACGAATGATGTTGTCTTCCTCCAGAGAAGATCACCCTTCAAGGGACTGAGCTCATTTGAGGCTTGTTTATGGTTTTTGTAAGGTTTTATTCTATCTACGGTTCTTTCCCACTCCTGTGGCGTAGCCCATAAGAGCTTGAAGATTTCCTAGAGCCCTCCTCCTTAAGAGGTCCAGAAGCCCAATTTTTGGTTTCTAGCACCATAAGACCCCCAAAAACTTTCAGCTAATTTTGTTTTGTGTCTCAACCTTTGACTCTGTGCAATTTAATTGGCGAATGTCTCAGGGAAAAACCAATGCGTAGTGTCAGGTTTACTTCTTTGTTCTTCCTTTTTTTGTGGGATCTTGGCCCCTCAAGCCCTTCTTGTCCTGGCAATCCTTATTTCCTTAGCCCCAGGAGAATTCCCAAGTTCTGTTGGCTTCTATTTTTCTTAGCAGTTGCCCTCTGCTTGGCTCCTCAAACTCTTGCCTTGTTCCAAGCATTGGCTAATGCCCCAAAGGAAAAAGTGGCACACAGAATGTTGGGCTCACCTCAATTACATTTTAAAACTTCCCCCCAAAACCAAACCCGTTGCTGTCAAGTTGATTCTGACTCATATTCACCCTATAGGGCAGAGTAGAACTGCCACATAGGGTTTCCAAGGAGTGCCTGGTGGATTTGAACTGACAATCTTTTAGTTAGCAGCCTGAGCTCTTAATCACTCTTAACCACAGCTCTACCAGGGCTTTTAGTTCATTTAAAAATATGTATTTTTTTATTTGTTTATCTGGCTTTTAAAGTTGTTCTCAGTGGGAGTCTTGATATTCTACAAGCTGCTTTATCATAGCCCCAAGTGGCATGATGCCAAGTGAAAATGTGAAATATATTTATAGTTTTTATACTTATGTAAAAATTGAATGTTAATGCAGATAAGGACCAGAAGGTGAATGTAGAAATTAAAGCATTTATTTAATCTTGGGATTAGATCAAAGGCAATATTTGCTTTGGGTTTTTTATAGCTATAAAACTAAAAAAAAAAAAAAAACCCACTGCGGTCTAGTCAATTTCAACTCAAAGCGACCCTATAGGACAGAGTAGAACTGCATCATGGGGTTTCCAAGGAGGGGCTGGTAGATTGGAACTGCTGACCCTTTGGTTAGCGGCTGAGTGCTTTTAATCACTGAGCCACCAAGACTCCTTTGTTATAGTTATTAAGTAAAAAAAGTATATATATATATATATATATATATATATATATATATATATATGGGGCCCTGAGAAATCTAGGGACTATAGGCCCTGAAGTCAAGGTCACTAAATATTTTATGGTTCATTATGAGAGTATTGATACAGAATGGTAGCCATTATGATAACCTAGCACATCTTGAATGATTAGCATGTGCCAGACATCCCATTGATTAATTTAATTATTACATCCTTATGAGACAGGCTCCTTATCATTAATCTCATTTCTTAGACAAGGAGACTGAGTAACTGAGAAGATAGGCAACTTGCTGGAGCACACAGCTGCTGAGTGGTAGAGTTTACAGTAAAACCCAGGATCTCTGGCTGCAGTGTCTGAGTTCCTTTGGTCAAGAAAGTGGCTTTAAATGAGATAAGGGTACTTAAAGTGCAGGAGATGCTGTGCTTGAGGACAGTTCAGACTAATACCCGTTCTTGGGGCAAATGAGGTGGATGGCTTAGAACAGTGTGTTCTTAAATCAGTCAATACACTGCTTTTTCTGAGTGGGCTAGATTCCTGCCTCCCAGAGAGAGGCAGTATAGTGTGGCAGCAAAGATCATGGGCACTAAACCCACAAAAACCAAACCCGTTGCCGTTGAGTAGACTCCAAATCATAATGATCCCATAGGACAGAATAAAGCTCCCTCATAGGGATTTTAAGGCTGTAGTCTTTACGGAAGTAGGCTGCCACATTCTTCTCCCACAGAGTGGCTGGTGGGTTCGAACCTTTCAGTCAGCAGCTGAGTGCTTAACCACTGCACCACCAGGACTCCTTGCATGGGCATTAGGAATGGGCAAAACCATTTTAGAGCCAACAATTCTGTAGCATTTAGTAGATACACAATGTGGTGCAACTACCACCTTTATCTAGTTTGAAAACACTTCCATCACTCCAAAATAAAACCCCATACCCATTAAGCAGTTACTCCCTGCGGTGCGATGGATCCCTTTTACGTGGCATTTCTTGCCATGGTTTTGTAACTGTCATCAACTGACTTGGTGGGACTATGCAAATGAGGTGCTTGTGGCCCACCAAGGGGATTGGACAGTTTGCTAACAATGAAAATAAGGAACCATGGAAATAAGGTGTATGGAACTGTAACGAGGGGACTGGTCAGTTTTGCCATCCCACCGGGCTTAAAATGAGCCATCCCAGAGGCGAATGGGGGGACCTCACTACCACCAAGAAGAGATAGAAGTGGAGCATGTCCTTTGGACCTGGGGCCCCTGTGCCGAGAACCTCCTAGGCCCAAGAGAGCAAGAGCTGTAATACTGGAGATGGTGCATCACAGTGAGAAGTGGTGGCAAGCACAGCAGAGAACCAGCAGCAGCAGAACCAGGAGATGACATGGTGCTGGGAGGCCCATAGAGTGAGAGAACTGAGTACTTATGGCAGGAGGCTTGCTGGCAGAGTGGGGTGCCTCTGGGCACTTGTTGGCGGAGCTAGACTTGCTGGCCCGTTGAGCTAGAGAGCTGAGTGCCTTCAAGCCAAGGCTTACTGGCAGAGTGGGGTGGCCACAGCACTATTGGTGGAGCTAAAGAGCTTTGTAACACTTGCCTGAGGATGGCAGAGGCTGAGGGCCAGAGAGAGGCTGAGGGCCAGAGAATGACCTGCCTGTGGGCATGGCTGAGAAGCCGTTCTGACTGAAGAACTGTATCCTGAATCATTCCTGGTTCTGAATTGTAACCTGTTACTTCCCTAATAAACCCAGTAATCCTGAGTATGGTCTGTGAGTTCTGTGTGGCCATTGCAATGAATTATTGGACCCAGCAGAGATGTAGAGAGTGCTGTGGGATCGATGGCTGGCATCAGAATTGGTAAAATGATTAGAGGTTAGAAGTATGTTTGACCTCTGCCTCATAGGGATCAGTCTTGGGCTGATGTTGATGGTGATTCTCTCTGTCCTTGTGAAGTTAGAGGAGGACCTCTTAATGCCCCACCATGCCATTTTTATACTTCTCTTTCCCTCAACCCCTGGCAATCATCAATCTGCTCTCTTTAACCCTCTGTTTTTAAGACTGTTTATAAATGGAACTATTTAGTACCTCCAGTATCTTTTACTGTAAAGAAGAAGATAATCTATGCTGTGCTTAGTTATCTAGACCAGGGCTGGTTGTCAAAATATTTCTATACCAGTTGGTAAATCATCAATATCCTAAGTGCCCTTTGCCTTCTTGGCTACCCCAGTACCTTCTCCAGGACCCCTCAGACATGATCCAGCAATGAAAAGGTTAATGTATTATCCAGCAGGGAACCTTCAGACCTACTTCAGGGTGTTGGCTATGTCCGTTCTGATAGGTAACCAAAAACCAAAACCTATTGCCATCGAGTGAATTCTGACTCATAGCGGTCCTACAGAACAGAGTAGAATTGCCCCACAGGGTTTCCAAGGCTGTAATCTTTATGGAAGTAGACTGCCATATATTTCTCCCATGGAGCAGCCGGTGGGTTTGAACCATTGACCTTTTGGTTAGCAGCTGAGCACTTTAACTACTACGCCACCAGGACTCCCACCCACCGCTTGGTAAATATTTTGACTGTCACCCCTGCTACCAAGGTTAGGATTAGAATTCTGGATGTACGACCTTGTGGTGGTTGTTAGTAGCTGTCCAGTCAGCCCTGACTCATTCTGACCCCATGTACAATAGAACAAAATATCGTTCGATCCCTTGCCATCTCCAAGACTGTTGATATATTCCAGTCCGCTGTTGTAGCCACTGTGTGTCTTGAGTGCTTTCTAACCTAGGGGGTTCATCTTCCAACACCGTATCTGATGATATCCTGTTGTGATCCACAGGGTTTTTATTGACTCATTTTTGGAATTAGATCACCAGGTCTTTCTTCCTAGTCTGTCTTAGCCTGGAAGGTGCACTGAAACCTGTTCACCATGGTGACCCTGCTGGTATTTGAAATACTGGTGACAAAGCTTCCAGCATCATAACAACATGTGAGCCACCACAGTACCACACACTGACCAACAGTGGTGGCTAGATTTAAGAAAGTCCCTCCTAATTCAAAGGCTGCCTTCCAAAGCTTGCCTGTTTGGATCCCACCTGCCCTAAATGGTTTTTTTTTTTTTTTTTTTCACCATTTAAAACTGTCTTAGTCTAAAGTTCAATATTTTTTTCCTCATCATGTTTTTTATACCTGAGGAACGATGTGCTGACTTTACCTAAAATGTGCCAAATACACTTCCTGAGATGGAAGGATGCTATTTTGAGGAGAAATATGTTGATCTTTCCCTGAAGAACTTTAAGACATCTGAAGATGGCTCTTGCTTGTTCACGACTGGAGAGCGAGTGATGTGTCTAAGAGGCTCCTGCAGTAGAATGTGTGTCATTGATTATGGGTTAAACTGGAGGCATACTCAGAGGGGAAAAATTCTGGCCCAGATGGGTTTTCAGATGTCACGGTTGAGTCCAGCCTTTGAAGCCAGACAATCTGGGTTCAAAACCCTCCTGTGCTACAGCAGTGGGAGACAGACCTCAAATTCTCATAAAAAGACCAGACTTAATGGCCTGACTGAGACTGGAGGGACCCTGAAGGTCATGGTCCCCAGACCTTCTGTTAGCCCAAGACAGGATCCATTCCCAAAGCCAACTCTTCAGACAGGGGTTAGACTGGACTGTAAGATAGAAAATGATACTGATGAGGATTGAGCTTCTTGGATCAAGTAGACGCATGATACTATGTGGGTAGCTCCTGTCTGGAGGGGAGGGAAATGAGAAGGTAGAGGGGGACAGAAGCTGGCTGAATGGACTTGGAAATACAGGGTGGAGAGAAGGAGTGTGCTATCTCATTAGAGGGAGAGCAACTAGGAGTAATAACAAGGTGCATATAAATTTTTGTATGAGAGACTGATTTGATTTGTAAACTTTCACTTAAAGCACAATAAAAATTAAAAAACAAGAACCCTCCTCTGCTGTTACCACCTCCGTAACCTTGGACAAGTCATTCAAACTTCTCAACTCTCAGTTTCCACGTCAATAAAATGGGCAAAACAGTAATAATCATATCATAAGGTTTGTGTGAGGATTAAATGAGATAATACATGCACAGCACTGAGAACAGTGCTTGGTTCATAGTAAGAGCTCGCTCACCATTAGCTAGGTGCCCAGGTTGCACAGTGGGTAAGTGCTTGCCTGCTAACCAGAGGTCGGTGTTAGAACCCACCAGCTGCTCTATGGGCAAAAGATGTGGCAGCCTACTCTGTCCTCAAGGGTCACTGTGAATTGGAACTGACTCCACAGCAATGAGTTAGGTTTTGGTTTTTAGCCTTTACAGAAGCAGACTGCGACATCTTTCTCCCATGTGACCTTTCAGTTAGCAGCTGAGCGCTTAAGCACTGCGCCATTAGGGCTACTTGAAGAAGGAGGAAGGTGGGGCTGATTCAGAGTTTGGAGAGTAAAAAAAGGGAACAATTCGGTAGTGAAAGAGTGACATCAGCTTCTTTCACTACCTCCCTGTCATTCTGGAGGTCTGCTTTGGAGACCTGATGAGGAAGAAGGTAAAGAGAGACGCTTTCAGAACCAAAACGCCAAGAACATGCTGCAGCCTTTTTTCTGCCTTGACAACTTTCTCCCTCAGGCGGTGGATGACTCACTTCTAGCTGCCTCGTCTCGGGGGGGAAGGGCCTCGGGGTAAGACTGACAGAATTCAAAGAAGTGCAACGTGGGAGAAACACATGACTTAAAACCTCAACATATTATCCTGCCACAAGTGTGTCTTTAACTGGTTGTTTGAACCGCAGAAAGATGCAGCACAGGGCACGCTCTCTGTGGGTCGATAGCCTCCACTCAAGGGCAGCATCTCTGGGACGTTCCCCTCAGGCTGAGCTGAGCCTGGAGTGTCAGGCAGAGACTGTGATAGGCTGGAAGCAATAGAGCTCTGCACACACCTTTATACATGGTCATTGGATTTGCATGAATGTCTCAGTGCACTTAAGACAGACTTCCAGAATACAGGCAGTCCCCGGATTACGAATGAGTTCTGGTCCTAAATCTGTCTTTAAGTCGAATTTGTACGTAAGTCGGAATGGTTAGGTATGGTTCATATCTAACATCAGTTAGTGAGATGTTTGTCTTAGTATACAGTATATAAGATACCTGTCTATGCATAAAAAAATTCAAGAAGCTCTTCCAGATACACTAAAACATCTTTAACATAATAATACAGTAATAATAATAATGTTTTGACGTGCATCACAAAATAATGTCTTTTGTTACTACGAACCACTCTATGTACTTCGAATTTTTAATATAACAGGCTTTACATGGTTAGTTCGTAACTATAGGTTGTACGTAAGTCAGATGTTTGTAACCCAGGGACTGAATGTATACCAGAAATACTTCTGTACCAGCTGGCAAATAAATATAGCTGCTCCCCTCCTGAGGTGGCTCTTTCCACTGTGCCAGCTGCTGTCCTGGGATCCTCTCTGGACCTCCTCACAGCCCAGCGACTAAAGTTAACACTTGGGCACATTCGGAGCTTCCAAGACTCTGTTCCAGTGCTGAGGATGGTGTCTGCACTAGTTAGCTGGTGCCTGGGCTATGCCATTAAAACCCAAAACCTACTGCTGTCGAGTCGATTCTGACTCATAGTGACCCTAAAGGACAGAGTAGTACTGCCCCATAGGGTTTCCAAGGAGCACTTGGTGGATTCAAACTGCAGACCTTTTGGTTAGCAGCCATGGCTCTTAACCACTACGCCACCAGGGTTTCCGGCTATGCCATTAGGAAGTATTTTTAAGATAACACTCCTGTCTGTTTCCCCCTTGCTCTCTGTCTCTGTTCAGTGGTGAAGAGTGGGATAGGTGGGGAGGATTCAGTAGGTGTTTCTTTAGCTTTGAGATGTGAATAATGCTGTCGAGCCGGTCTCAACTCCTGGTGAACCCATGTGTGTCAGAGTAGAACCGTGCTGATTTTTTGGAAGCAGATTGTCAGGCCCTTTCTTTTGAGGTGTCTCTGGGTGGACTCAATCACCATCCTTTCGGTTAGCAGCACGGTGTTAACCATTTACACCACCCAGGGTTTAGTTAATTTAGTGAAATAATTTAATACAGAGAAAGTGGAAGTATGCCAGCTTCCCTCAGGCTGGTTAAGACTCATTGCTTTATTCATCCATCCATTCACCCAGCCATCAATCCATCCATCTATCCATCTGTGATGAACGGGTCCAGCAGGAAAAGTCTCCCGCTTTCAGTGCTTCTGTGCCATTGAGGATGTTTGACAGAGCGCAGGGGAAACATTCCTCTGTTGGGACTCCTCCTAGCAGATGTTTTCTTTCCCCATTGCCCCTGAATGACAGTAGAAGAAGCAGAAAACTTATCTTCAAGTGACAGCCCTTTCCTCTGACTGCCTGGGGAACAGGGTGTGAGAACGTGGCTGTCAGGCCTTTAAAAATCCTTTGGATTCAGTGATGTGGTTAATGTAGATAGGGCTGTTCTATCCAAGCAGGGAACCCATTGAGGAAATGAGAAAATATGTACTGTTCTCTGCAGAAGGGAAGTAAGCCTGCTTTCCTCGGAGCTGGGAGGTTTTTGTCCCAAGCCTCTGGAAATTAAACCCATCACTTAGAGATCTCAGCAAGCAGATTGTGGGGCTTCTGGCCCTGGTTGCTTGGGCTGTGCAAAGCTGCCGACAGACGGTTTTGATTGAATGTCCAAATTAAGCTGCCAAGGAGCGACTCTGCTGCTCCAGGGACCCCATGTTAGTATTTATGTCACATCTTTAGAAATAATCAAATTGTGAGGCGGCGCTCAGAGCCATGGCAGCAGCCGCTGTAGCAGAGGGTTACAACACCACACACCCTCTGATCCCTGCTGCGTTTACGCAGCACCCAGCCCCAGGGTGGGGCCCCACAGCACCCCATCACAGTCCTGCCCGAGGATGATGATGAGGAAGCAATCTGCCTCATCTGTCCTTCCTACTTCTCACCGTGAGGCATACGCTGGTCTGCAAATAAGAAATAAAGCCAGTGTATTAGATGCTTTAGGAGGGAAGAACCTCCAAGGCCAGCCTGGAGCGAACAGATGTACACGGAGAAGGATTCACTTCTAGTTTCCCAAGCTGTTCTGGAGATGGCCTCCTTTATCTCCATCAAGCCCTGTGCACTCATGCTCCACATAAAGTGGCCAGTTGCATTCTCAGAGGGACATGGTAGTGACGTTACCCATGCCATGGGGAACGCCAGGTACTAAGAGACTTGGCTTGGGAGACTGCATGGGAAACTAACCCAGGTCCTCCTGGTAGAGGGGCGTGGTGTCTGGACTTATAGGGTTGAGGTTGTATGGAGTAGGTGAGAAGCAGCCCTGGGAATTAATTACAAGATCTTGAGTGACTAAGGAAACTTCTGCAGAGAACAGATGACATTAAACTTGCTTTAGTGAATGATAGAATTGTACCAGCTTTCCAAGTGCCTGGTTCCAAGGAGAACAGAAGCTGCATGGTTTTGGCAGGCAAGCACTGACCCAGAATGCTGGGAAATCAGCTGGACTAAATCTTGGGGGTATCTAAGTTGTATCCAATTCCCATTGGTTAAGAATAATGTGCCCAAGACTGGTCTCCCATTAAGCATTGATTTCTTTCTGTTAGATTTAGAGTAGCATTTTTTTTCTAATTAAAAAAGCAATTCACGCTCAACTGAGACCATCTATTTAACTTCTCCTTCTCCCCAATTCCCACTGAAATGACTAAGAGATTTAAAAATGGGAAAAATTTATGAGCCCTGCAAGCCGGAAAAAGGGTACCAATCATATTCCAGAACCTTTGGGGAGTTTCTCTAAGATACAGTCCAGACAATAACACTTAATTTTGTCTCCTATTTCCACCCTCTAAGCCTCTTATACTTTTCTTTTATGTAACTGCATTGGTTGGTACTTTCAGATGATGTTAAATTATAGTGGTGTTGGTGGGCATTCTTAATTTGATTGTAGCTTTAATAGAAATGCCTCTAGATTTTTACGAGTAAGCATGTTGAAGGCCTTTGATACATTTGTTATATCAAGAAAAACGTCCCTCTATACTTATTTTTCTAAGGGTTAAAAAAGGAATGATTAATGAGTTTTGTCAGTTGTGTTTTTTCTGTTTGTTTGTTTTTTGAGATAATTATATGGTTTTTCTCCTTTGACCTAGTTTTATAGTGAATAATATTATTA
Source organism: Loxodonta africana (assembly GCF_030014295.1). NCBI lineage: Eukaryota > Metazoa > Chordata > Mammalia > Proboscidea > Elephantidae > Loxodonta > Loxodonta africana. The sequence goes on from NC_087353.1 coordinate 80,410,870, forward strand.
ATAGATTTTCCAAAACCATGAAGGGTTTTTGTTTGGAGTGTATGTGATCAGATTCGCAGTTTTGAAAGAACACTGTGAAGGAAGGATTGGATGGAGCAAGACTGTGGAGACAAGAAACCAACTAAGAAAAAATGTGTGCCCCAACAGCAACCATGTGAATAACTGCTGTCTACTAATTACTTATCACCTGCCAAGCACAATACCAGGCACTTTACAGACTTATATAACTTAATCATCGTAAGAATGGTAATAATAATTAATATGGTTAAGATGGTAGCATGCAGATAGTGAGAAGGGCTCAGGTACGTGAAATGTTTAAGAGGTAGAATGGAAAATACATAGTCACAGGTTGCACCAAGGAGGGGAGACCAGGATGATATTCAGATTTCTAGCTTGGACAACTGGGTGGATGGTTCTGGCATGCACCAAGATTGGCATTGAAACAGAGGGAGCAGACATTGTGGGGAGTGACAGGGAGATAATGAACAGCGTTGGACATGTCAAATTTGATGTGCCCATGGGACATTCAGGTGCCCTGGTGGTGCAGTGGTTAAGGCACTTGGCTGTTAACCAAAAGGTTGGCAGTTAGAACCCACCAGCAGCTCTGCAGGAGAAAGATGTGGCAGTTTGCTTCTGTAAAGATTACAGTCTTGGAAACCCAGTGTGGTGGCAGTTCTATTCTGTCCTATAGGGTCTCTGTGAGTCGGAATTGACTCCTCAGCAGTGGGTTGATGGAACATTCAGTATAAGATACCTAGTAGACAGTTGAATATACTGGTCTAGAGTGCAGGAAAGAGCTGTAGGTGGGAATTGTCAGCATTTAGGTGATGTTAATCCATAAGAACAGAGCTCCTGGGAAAATATGAACAAAAAACGGAACAAACAGAAAACAAATAATGAAATGGTAGGCCTAAATACAAACATATCAGTAGTTATATTAACTATAAACACCTCAACAGACAAATTAAAAGATTGTCAGAATGGATTAAAAAGCAAAACAAGCATGCCTCAACTATATTCTGTCTGCAAAAAATCCACTTCAAATATAATAATGTTGGTAGGTTAAAGTAAAAGGATGGGAAAAAATAATCATGGAAACACTAATCAGAAGAACAAACCAAACCAAACCCAGTGCCATTGAGTCGATTCTGACTCATAGTGACCCTATAGGACAGAGTAGACCTGCCCCATAGAATTTCCAAGGAGCACCTGGCGGATTCGAATTGCCGACCCTTTGGTTAGCAGCCGTAGCACTTAACCACTATGCCACCAGGGTCTCCAATCAAAAGAAAGAAGGGTGGTTATGTTAATATCAGACAAAATAGACATCAGAAAAAAGAAAATTACCAGGGATGAAGGGGGACGTTGCATAATGCTAAAAGAGTCATTTCACCAAGAAGAAAAATTAATCTTAAATGGTGACAGATCTAACAGCAGAGCTTCAAATGACATGAAGCAAAAGCTGACAGAATTAAAAGGAGAAATAGACAAATCCACAATTATAGCTGGAAACTTCAACACCTCTCATTAATCAATAAAACTAGTAGGCAGAAAATCAGCAAGGGTATAGAAATACTGTACAACACCATCAAACAACTGGATCTAATTAACATTTATAAAAGATTTCATCAGACAAAAACAGAATATACATTCTTCTCAGGTACACAAGGAGTTTTCACCAAGGTATACCCTGGGTTATAAAACAAATCGTAAGTTTAACACAAGGGAAATCATATAAAGTAAGTTTTAAACTAAAAAATAATAACAGAAACAGAACAGCATCTCAAAACATTTAGAAATGAAAAAACACACTTCTAAATGATCTGTGGTTCAAAGAGGGGCAAGGAGATGGCTGTTCTCCAAGGAAATTAGAAAATATTTTGAACCAAAAGAAAATGAAAATACAGCACATCAGTATTTGTGGGATGCAGATAAAGAAGCGCTTAAAGCAAAATTTGTACAATTGGATGTTTATATTAGCAAAGCAGAAAGGTCTTAAATCAATCATCTACGTTTCCATCTTAATACAGAAAACAAGAACAAAATGAACCCAGAGAAAGCAGAAGGAAGAAACTAATAAAGACAAGAACAGAAATCAATGACACTGAAAACAGAAAACAATAGAGAAAATCAATGAAACCCAAAACTCCTTCTTGGAAAGAACCAATAAAGTTGATATACTCTAGCACGAATGACAAAGCAAAAAAGAGAGAAAACATAAATTACCTATATCAGGAATGAAAAAGGTTAGATAGGACACTTCATAAACATTAAAAGAGTAATAAGTGAATACTATGAGCATCTCTAGCACATAAATTCAACAACTTAGATGAAATGAACCAATTCCTTGAAAACCACTAACAATCAAAATACACCCAAGAGGAAACAGATAACCTGAATAGCCCTATAATTATAAATTAAATTTAAAATATGTGATTAAAAACCTTCTAAAATAGAAATCTCCAGGCCCAGATGGTCTCATTGGTGAATTCTACCTAACAGTTAAAGAAGAAATAACATCAGTTCTTCTAGAAAAGAGAAGAGAAGGGAACACTTTCCAACTTATTTTATGAGGCTAACACTACCCTGATACCACAGCCAGACACACTGCAAGAAAAGTACAGACAAATATCCCTTATGAACATTAAAAAAAAAAAAAACTCAGCAAAATAGTAATAAATCAAATACAGCAATATACAAAAAGAATAATACATCCCAACCAAGTGCACTTTATCCCTGGAACACAAGACTGGCTCAATAATAAAAAATAAATCTACCGTATTAATAGTAAAAAACAAAAACAAAGAAAATCACATAAGCATATAAATTGATGCAGGAAAAGCATTTGAAAAAATTTAATATCCATTCATGATGAAAACTCTCAGCAAACTAGGAATAGAAGGAAGTTTCCTCAATCTGATAAAGAACATCTACAAAAAACCTACAACTTACCTAATGGGGAAAGACTGAATGCCTTCCTCCTAAGTTATGGAACTGTACAAGGATGTCTATCCTCACTGCAAGATGTTGAACATCATACTGAAAGACCTAGCCAGTCCCATAAGGTGATCAGAAGAAGTAAAAGGCATATACATTGAAAGGGAGAAAATAATACTGTCCCTATTTACATAAAACATGAATGTCCATGTAGAAAATCCCCAGGAATCTACCAAAAAAAATTTTAGAACTAATAAATGAGGTTAGATGGGTTGCAGGATATAAGGTCAGTACACAAAGATCGATTTTATTTCTATATATTAACAATGAACAATTGGAAACCAAAATTTTTCTTAAAAAGCAATTTAAAATAGCTCCAAAACAAATGAGATATTTAAGTATAAATCTACCAAGACCTGATCAGAATCTGTATGTTGAAAACTACAAAATGCCAATGAGAGGAATCAAAGAAGACCTAAATAGAGAGAAATACCATGTTCATGGGTTGGAAAACTCAATATAGCAAAGACGTCAGTTCTTCCAGATAAAACTATAGAGCTAATGTTATTCCAATCAAAATCCCAGCATGATTTTTTTGTAGATATAGACATGGTGATTATAAAATTTATATGAAAAGACATAGGAACTAGAATGGCCAAAATTTTTTTGAAACTGAAGGATTAAGTTGGAGAACCACACCATCCATTTTAAGAATTACCATAGAAAGCTACAGTAATCAAGTGCTGTAGTATTGGTGAGGCGATAAACACATAGATCAGTGGAACAGAATAGAGGGTCTAGAAATTGACCTACACAAATAAATAAAATGGCCATTGATTTTTGACAAAGTTGCATCAACTAAGTAGAAAAAGGATAGTCTTTTCAACAAATGTGTTGGAACGATCTGAAATCCATATACAAATAAAATGAACCTCCACTTCAATCTCACCCCTTATACAAAAATTAACTCAAAATGGATCATAGACCTAAGTGTAAAATGTAAAACCTTAAAACTCTCAGAATAACACCTTAGAGAAAATTTTCATGACCTGCAGTTAGGTAAAGAGTTCTTAGTCATGACACCAAAAGCATGACTCATGAAAGAAATTGATAAATTGGACTTCATTAAAATTAAAACTTTTGTTCTACAAAAGACACCATTAAAAGAATGAAAAGACAAGCTACAGACTGGAAGAAAGTACTTGCAAATCACATATCCAACTAAGGATTTGTATCTAAAGAACTCTCAGAACTCATTAATATGAAAACAAGCAACCCAACTAAAAGTATGGGCGAAAGACTTGAACAAACACTTCACCAAAGAGGACATAAGGGTGGCATATACACTCATGAAAAGCTATTTAACGTCATTAGGCATTAAGGAAATGCAAGTTAAAACCATGACGAGATACCACTATACCCCTCAATGGCTAAAATAAGAGTAAAACAAAAAACTGCCAGTACTTCATGGTGCCAAGAACGCAGAGCAATGGAATTCTCGTTCATTGCTGATGGGAATGCCAAATGGTACGGCCACTCCGGGGAACAGCTTAGCATTCTTCTAAAGGTAAACATACACTTAGCCAAATAACCCACTGAGCTCACTCCTAGTTTTTTGCCTGAGAAAAAGGAAAATATATGTTCTCACAAAAGCCTATCAGTGAATATATATAACAGCTCTACTCAGAATCACTCAAAACCAGAAACCACTGAAATGTCCTTCAGCAGGTGAGTGAATAAACTGTTGTGCATGCGTGTGATGGAATACTACTCAGCAATAAAAAGAAATGACACGTACACACTCAGACACGCTCAGACACACAACAGCTTGGATGACTCACAAAGGTATTCTGCCGAACGAAGCCAGTCTCAAAAGGTTACATGCTGTCTGATCACATTTATATGACATTCTGGAAAAGATCAAACTACAGTGAAAGAGAAAGATCAGTGGTGGCCAAGAGCTGGAGGTGGGCAGAGAGGGTGACTACGAAGGCACGGTGTGAGATTTTTCTGGGGTGATGGGATTGATCTGCATTCTAATTGTGTTGGTGGTTGCATGAATCTGTACGTCTGTTAACATTCACAGAACTGTACACCAAAAGAGAAGGTCAGTTTTACTGTATGTGAATTAAAAAATTAAATGACATAGAAAATAAATGAAAGACAGAAATGAGAGACAGCGATCATAGGCCATATACTGAGATGAAAAAGGAGCTGGTTAAGAGGAAGGCATATGCGAGAAGGTATCATGTTATGATAATAAAAAGTAATTTAAAACAATAAATTAATATGCAGAGAAGGATTCATTGGTAGAAGAATGCCTGCGGTAGAAAATATAGCTAGTAATACGGAAACAAGCTAAAGGGATGCTCTCAGAGGATAGGGGAAAGGAACAAAGAAATGAATATATCACACACAAAAAAATGATAGAGGACAAACAGCATTTATCCACGGGTAAAAGGATATCAGCTCTTCCTGGCCAAAGACCAAAGCAAATGGAAAAGAACCTATATTCAAAGTAGAATTCAAGGCAAACAAAAAATAAGCTGTGTAAAAGCAATCTTTTAATGGTCACAGTTAAAACTGAAGACTAAACAGTAGTCATGAAATTAAAATAACATAAGATCAAACTGCGTGAAGCAAAAACTGACAGAAATTAAAGGAGAAATTTACAGAAATACCATACTGCCCCACAGGGTTTCTGAGGAGCAGCTGGTGGATTCGAACTGCTGACCTTTTGGTTTGCAGCTGAGCTCTTAACCACTGTGCCACCAGGGCTCCGTAATAACAGGAGGATTTAAAAAAAGACTATCAGTCTTTGACAAATAAAAGAGATAAATAATATAATGAAATAAAATTCCTCTATCTTGAACTCTAACCCTTCGATAATAGAATCATCTTTTCTAGTATCCACAAAATTGGTTAATATATCACCTTGCAAGGGAAACCTTATTAACCGCCCCCCGAAATGCCCCAGAAATTGCTCAGTTCACAGTTTCTGATGAAAACATAATAGAACCAGAAATTAATGACAAAAAATACAGTGCAAAAGATCATCTCATGAGAGAGATTGAGGTAAGAATCAGATGGGAACTGTGAGAATGGTAAACCTTTGAAATTTCTTCTATAGGGAATAGGAGAAGGAGTGGACTAGGGACGCCCAATAAAGTTGCCAGGCAATTTGGATGGCCAAGCTATGGTTGGAGACCATCGTGTAGGGTAACATCAAGCCCACGGGCATGACACTTTTCTCCAGGGGCTACTCTACAAGCCAGGTATCACTGGTGGTTGGCGGTATGCAGGCAGGATGCTGTTGAAGAGGCAAGAGGGTAAAAATACTTAAGCTCTTGGCTAGAAGTGATTGAAGGGCTGCATCATGCTGACAGGATCAGGAAACCCACAGCAGTACACTGACAACCCAGAGAAAAAGAAAGCTGAGGGCTGGAGAGTTGGGTGAGTTAAATATTTGGTGTCAAGGGAGTGGGAACGTAAAAGGATAAACAATTCTTGGGGGGGCTCAGAGGAGGTGCCATTCTAGGAAAAGCCATGGGAGTAGGTGGCAGGATTGGAATGGAGCAGAGGTTGAAGTAAGAAAAGGAATGGATTTGTCACATTTGGCTTCAGATCGTCTGTCATTCTCATACTACCTTCTCCAGATTCACTTATATGCAGATCATATTGGAGGGATATTCTTTGTGCCCTGAACTTTATCTTGCTAGTTATATAATTTGATCTACATTCTCTCAAAAAAACTAAAGCAAACCCGTTGCCATCGAGTTGATTCTGACTAATAGCAACCGCATATACGCTGAGTAGAATTACTCCAGTGACCTTTCGGAAGCAGATCACCAGGCCTGTCTTCTGAGGCACCTCTGCGTGGGTTTGAACCACCAATTTCTCGGTTGGTAGTCCAGTGCTTAACCATTTGCACCACCCAGGGATTCCTTATCATCCTCCATAATTAGGCTAATTGTATCATTTACTGTCTCCACTGGGACTCTTGAGAGTGAAAGGAAAACAGGTGTAATCTGGGGCTGTCTTGGACAAACTGGAATGTATGGTCACCCTAGCTATTATCCGACAGCCCTTAGAGTTGTCTGTGGTTTTATCAGCATTTCAGAGATAGGGGAACTGAGGCTCAGAGAAGTCTTTTGACCAAGATCACACAGTTGGTGAGAGTCATGGCAGAGGTAGGAGTCAAACCCAGGTCTGACTCCAAAGCTAATTTAGTCCCTAGTTCATCTGCACTAGCTCCTCACCATCATTTCACTTGCCATGGCTTGACAGCCTGTCTTCTAGACAGACACTGTGAGGGTCCCAGCTGGAAGTCTGTCTCAACACAGATAATTAGATGTGTGATAACCGTACCACTGCCAGCAGTGATGGAAAGCCAGCTGTTCCAGGAGCCTTTGGGCTATGAAGTGTTCAGGATGAGTTAGACGCTGGATGTGGGCTGCCCAAAGACCCCAGGTTTCCTTGCTTTGTAATCAGAGCTTATCAGATGAGACTGTAGGGGACAGCCAGTTAAGGGGACTAGCTGAGAAGAGGATTCTGAGGGATACAGGGCGTGGCATCAGAGAACCTTGGGGTTAGAAGCCAAGAAATAAATCAGGAATCAAAGGGATGCAAATCTAGTGAGTAGGTAACAGAGCAAAGGGCTAAAGAAGCTTCTAACCTAAGAGGGTGTGGTAGGATAGTGGGGTGGGCTGGGCAGAGGGTTGACCAAAGCCCCAGGTAAACCTTGGGCCACCAAGAGGTCATAGGATTAGAAGGAAAGGGGCAAGGCAGGGCTGCCAAAACTGGTTGATGGCTCTGAAAATTTTCACCTGTTTGCTCTGGCTCCCTGTACCCATTTGACCCTCCAGCTTGTGTTCAGCTTTGCCCCTGGGGAGGCTGTTTGAACGATCTCAGTGAGGTCATCCTGGGTCTGCCTGTTATTCACTGCGGGGCTCATTTTCTGAGTTCCCTGGTTGTCAGAGGCCATGGATGCACAAATGAATCATTTAGTCAATTAAATCTCAATCACACAATTAATACAAGGGTACATTAGAATGTGAATTAGAAATTAAGAGTTGTGCAGGTGAAGTTAAAATCTCTTATCCCCCTAACCCCCAAACCATGTCTCTTTACCTCTCCCTCAGATGTAAGCATTTTAAAAATAAATTTTATATGTATCTTTCTAGATGCTTTTCTTTATATTTATAAATATATAAGACCTTGTAGAATATATGCTTATTGTACCCTTTCTTTTGCAGATTTGGAGGGCTTCCCTTTAAAAACAAACAAACAAAACAATACCTTCTTAACAATCTCAGAATTACAAAAAAAAGGTACAGGAATAGTACAAGGAACTTCCATGTACTCTACCTGATTCATTACTTGTTTAAATTGTGCCCCATTTGAGTTTAGCATGCTTTCTATATACATACTTATATATGTATATATTTTTTCTGAGTCATCTCAGGATATGCTGGAATCATGGTCCCCACTTATCCCTACTGACTTCAGCACGTATTTTCCAAGAACAAGGACATTCTCTTAGATATGCATAGCACACAGTTGCCCAAATTAGGAAATGTAATATTGACCCAGTGCTATTATCTCATCGATAGTCCAGATTCAGATTTCATCACCTGAACCTCTAATGTCTTCAAACCTTTTTCTTAAAGAGGCATGATACTGCAATCATCTGTCTTCATCTTGCTTTTTTTCCCAACATGTTATTACACGTGGATAGCTCAATGTTATTAACATGTGCATAATACTCAATAGTATGATACCATAATATGCCATAGATTATTCACTGTTCCCTTGTTGATGGGCACGTAGGTTATTTCCTAGTTTCTACCATTACAAACATCCTTATACATAACTGAAGGTGAGTGGGCGTTGCTTTGAGTTGCTGTTCCGAGGACACATCCCCTTTGCCTTTGAGTTGATTCCGACTCATAGCGACCCTATAGGACAGAGTAGAACTGTTCCATAGGGTTTCCAAGGAGCAGCTGGTGGATTTGAACTGCCGACCTTTTGGTTAGCATCCAAACGCTTAACCACTGCGCCATCAGGGCCCCTGAGAATACATAGTGAGGACAAATGAGGACTCAAGATGTTGAGGAAATTACCTTCAAAAGAAGTTGATAATGAGATGCTCCCAGTTGACACAGTGTGGGATAAAGGCATTAAAGCAATGTAATCATTCAGACCTTTCCAGCAGATAATTGTGTCTTTTTCTTTAGGGGAGAGGAGGCTAAGAAAGTGCTTGGTGAAGAACAACTCATAGGAAAACAGTTAACACTAATGCTGTCTTTTTCGTGACTTCAGCACCATCTTGGGTAACTTTCACCAGAATGTGGAGGCCACACTTGCTCTGAAGACCATTTGATGGAAAGAGGCAGGCCTTACCTCCCACCCAGCTCCAGGTCCAAGGCCAGCAGTGTTCCCTTGATCAGGAGACTATTTACCTGTACATTTAGCAAATTTCCACCAGGGGGAAGATTGCTATGTCTGCTTGTGTGAAGCATTCTGTACCATCTGGGCTGGCTGGACTTCAACAAAGATAGTAAAGAAACATTTATCAAAAAAAAAAAATCAAAGTCATTCTCACCGAGTGTGGTCTAGAGAGACTTGCTTCCTCAGTACAAAGGCGACTCTCTTGCTGGTGGGAAACACGATTCTACTTTGAACAGTTCCAGGAGGGCCAGGGCTTTGGATCTTACCCTGAAGCTACTGTCAACTGCTCATGCTACAGTGATCTTAGTAGCCAAAGCTCTCAGAGACATGAATGCCAATAGTTCTGAGATAAACTCTACCCTATTCCTTTCCACAGTTTTTGGCCCCTTTGGTAGAGGATGGACCTGAAAGGGCAGAAGTAGAAGAAAGGAACTACAAGCATTGAGGACAAGGTGGAATCATCTCATTTAGAAATGTTGAGTCCAGGGAAAGTAGAAGTTCAAGAAGAAGTGATTCTTAGGCCATTAGTCGTGAGACTGGCAGCTTAAGGGTATAACACACTCTTGTTCTGCAGAGAATACTCTGGAAGAGCTGTGAAGGTATAAACTTACAAAAGAAGAATTTTCATCCAATAACTGCTCTTGTGGTGTCAGTTAATAAGAGAGGGAGAGGGGAGGGGTCTTACCAGAGAGAGGAAAGATGAGCTGTTGCCATTTGAGTATGTGTTGCAAATCAACCAGACAGACAAGTTTCTGGCACTCCAGAGTGTCTCTAATAGTGTTTTTAATGCAGCTCACCGTGTGATCCATGTGTCATTTCTAGATCGTGGCCTAGACATGGCACATGCTCTTTTCCTTGGAAGGCACAGGAAATAAGAAAAAGCAACAGTTGGGGATTGTAGTCTATGGGGGAAAAAGCATGGGTATCTTAAGAAATCATCATCATCTTGGACAGCGTCACTTAACCTGTGTTCCATGTGCCGGGAGCATTAACATCACCTGGGAACTTGTTAGAAAAGCAGATTATCAGGTCTCACTCCAGACTTACTGACTCCGAATCTGTCTCAGGTGATTCTTATGCACACTAGAAATCCTATTCTAAACGAAGCCCATTGTCATAGAGTCGATTCTGACTCATAGCGACCCTATAGGAGAGTAGAACTGCCCCACAAGTTTTCCATGGAGTGGCTGATGGATTTTAATTGCTGACCTTTTGGTTAGCAGCTGTAGTGCTTAACCACTGTACTACCTGAGCTCCAGTGCTTCTCTAAACCCCTAACTCATTGCCGTCAAGTCGATTCCAACTCATAGCAAGCCTATAGGGCAAAGTAGAACTGTCTCATAGAGTTTCCAAGGAGCGCCTGGCAGATTTGAACTGCCGACCCTTTGGTTAGCAGCCATAGCACTTAACCACTATGCCACTAGGGTTTCCAGTGCTTCTCTAGAAGGATTCGTATGAAATGGTTAGATGCATGGTTTTCAAGGAGTGCAGACAGATGTCAGCACAGAGTAAGTTATGATTTGCATCCTCGAGTGCCTTGTCACTGATCCAGTCGCCCACCCAGCCCTTTCTCATCTCATTTATTCAGGCTCAGCCCCTTACTAAAAATCAAAAACCAAACCGGTTTTGCCATTAAGTTGATTCCAACTTATAACTAATCCCTGTGTGTCGGGGTAGAACTGTGCTCCATTGAGCTTTCAATGGCTTATTTTTCAGAAGTAGATCACCGGGCCTTTCTTCCTTGGCATCTCTGGGTAGATGCAAACTGCCAACTTTTCGGTTAGCAGCCGAGTGCGTTAACTGTTTGCACCACCCAGGAGCCCCCTTATTAGCTCTATGATATTAAGCAAGTCAGTCCCCACCCCCCCACCACCCCAGCAATGCTTAGCCACTTGGAGGAAGGAAAATAAAGAGAAGATACTAGAACTTAACCAGGGATGTGGTTTTGTATGACATATAAAATGGAAAGAAAGACGGATGTCATGGATTGAATTATGCCCCCCAAAAATGTGTGTATCAATTTGGCTGGGCCATGATTCCCAGTATTGTGTCACTGTCCTACATTTTGTGATTGTAGTTTTATGTTGAGAGGATTAGAGTGGGATTGTAACACTACCCTTACTCAGGTCACCTCCCTGATCCAACGTAAAGGGAGTTTCCCTGGTGGCCTGCACCACCTATTATCTCTCAAGAGATAAAAGGAAATGGAAGCAAGCAGAGAGTGGGGAACCTCAAACCACCAAGAAAGCAATGCCAGGAGCAGAGAGTGTCCTTTGGACCTGGGGTTTCTGCGCAGAGAAGCTCCTAGTCTGGGGCAAGATTGATGAGAAGGCCAACAGGGAGAGATAGCCTTCCCCTGGAGCTCACACCCTAAATTTGGACTTCAGCCTACTTTTCTGTAAGAGAATAAACTTCTCTTTGTTAAAGCCATCCACTTGTGGTATTTCTGTTGTAGCAGCACTAGATGACTAAGATAAGGGGCAAGGGAGTTAAGGGTGTTTGCAAGAGAGTAATTATAATGCACCATAAAAATCTAAGCTGGGTGAATGGAATAAAGGCAAAAGGAAGTGGGGAGCTAGAAGAAACATACTGGGCTCAATGGACTAATTGGGGGTGGAAGAATGGTTGTAGTGGGGTACAAGAGTTAATGAGCTGGAAAAAGTAGAGAGTGGCATAAGATAGTAGGGTACACAAACTGAGATTGAGGAAGTAGTACAATTTCTGTGATGATGAACTCCAGGGTATGACCACAGATGGAAGTCAGTGTAATTGGGTAGAAATAAAGGTTTCCATGAAGTGAGGGGGCCTTTATCTCCTCTACTTTCCAGTATTTTCTCTTCTAATTGTTTTTCTTATCATCTTGAACTTACAGACTTTCTGTTCTTTTTGTCTTAAAAACAAGTTGAGTAATGGCTGTGATAATGTCTTTGTCTTATTTCTGACTTTCATGGGATTGCAGTTATCATTAAATATGATGTTATTATTTTAGGTAAATAGCCTTTATCCTGTTAAGAAAATTCCCTGGTTGCAATGATCCTATGGTTTTCTCCCTTGACCTATAAATATGATGAATAGTTTAATAATAGATTTCCTAAGGTTGAGCCATCTTTGCAATCCTGGTAGGAGTCATTATATATTAGCCTTTTTGTGTGTAGTTTGATTCAATTTGCTAATATGTTATTTTGGATTTTTCTATCTGTAGTTATAAGCGAGAATGTTGGTGCCGTATTCTTAACCGGGCCCTGTCACGTCAATTCCAACTCATAGCAACCCTATAGGGCAGAGTAGAATTGCACCATAGGGTTTCCAAGGCTTTAATCTTTATGGGAACAGACTGCTACATCTTTCTCCTGTGAAGCAGCTAGTGGGTTTGAACTGATGACCTTTTGATTAGCAACTAAGCTCATAACCACTGTGCCACCAGGGCTCCTTCTATATTCTTAATATCTATGTAAATCCCATTTTCTAGCCTCCTTCCTGTGACCACCTAGGTACCAGCTTTGGAACTGACTCCTGATTAACTCACTTCTTCCTGTTTCTGCACGCCAATGTCTTATTCTACCTCGCCTTTCCATTGGCATCTCCACTGGTGACCCTCTGCTTCCTTTCCTTCTCTCAAGCTGATCTCAAGCCTCCTTTACCCCAGGCATCTACCAGCCCTAGTTATAATGCTGCCAGTATTTTTCCAGCCTTCTTCTATGGGCTCAGTTGGGTGCTGGCTATGGATGATACATGGGTGATAGGTGCATCTTGGTTTAGAGGGCAAGCCTTTCTTCTGGGCTTTGTGGGAAACGAGCTTAGAGAACTTACAGTTAATCTTGGGGTGGAGTGGGGAGAGCAGTATGAAAGTCAGAAATTGATTTTAAACCAATATAGAGCAGAGTCTGCATCATACCAGGTTAACCCAGTGCTATCGTTATCCTGCTTAATATGCTTCTTAGCTATTGGTGTCGATAAATTCAAATTCCTGTTAGAGTAAGTGTGATGCCAAAGGCCCTTCCACAGGTTCTACAGCCACCACTGGTTGGTGCTTAAACATTTTGGGGACCATTAATGCTGAAAATACTTTTCCTTTTTTAGTAAGAGATGCTAAAAACCTCGTACCTATGGACCCCAATGGCTTGTCAGATCCCTACGTAAAACTGAAACTGATTCCTGATCCCAAAAGTGAGAGCAAGCAGAAGACCAAAACCATCAAGTGCTCCCTCAACCCTGAGTGGAATGAGACATTTAAATTGTAAGTTCAAATGATTCCAGCCCAGAATGGGTGGTGGAGGTTGGGTTGTGGGCTAGTTGAAGTTGGGTAGTTTCTGTCATTCTTTCTGTTGCCCTTCCTTCCTCCCTTTTTCCCTCCTACCCTCCCACTATCACCTGCATTTTTGCATTGAGAGCCAAGTAAAAATTAAAACTTTTTTTTTTTAAATAGAGTTGAGAGTGCCTGTGGTGTGGAGAAGTAGTTGGGACAGGAAGAGTGTGAGTGTGTTGCAGTGTGAAGGCAAGTTGCTGGAGAAGTTATGGATCTCAGTAAAGAGTGGGGCATAACCCGTAGGTGTGATGACCTCCCAGTGGCCAAGCGTATGGATGATGCTGGGCTACAGCCTGCTGGGAGCTCTCCACAGCTTCCACTGAGGGTCTTCCCTGGCCGGTGCTCCAAAGATGCATCTAGACCAACAGGTGTTAATTAGAACAGCCACTGTTTACTGAGTATACATGTGTATAACAAGCACTATGTTAAGTGATAAGGCTTCATTGGCTCAGATCATTCCCATATTACCAATGGGGCTTATAGAAGTTATGTAACTTTCCCGAAGTCCCACAGTAAATTTAGGGTGGTGTAGGATTCAACCTCAGGCAGTCATGCGTTAGCCACTGTGAAAAAGCATGGTTCCTTGTAGTAGCCCCATTCCTTCTTGCCTCTGTCAGGACAAAACTGGGGCCATCTCAGCCCCAGTCAAGGCCACACTTCAGAACAGCCAATTCCTCCATACAGCAGCCTCATCCTCAACACACATATGTGTGAACACACACATACCAGTTGTGGTCTATTTGACTCTGACTCATTGTGACCCCATGTGTATTAGAGTAGAACTGTGCTCCGTTGGTTTTCGATGGCTGATTTTTCAGAAGTAGATCACCAAGGCTTTCTTCTAAGATGCCTCTGGGTGGACTTGAACCTCCAGCCTTTTGGTTAGCAGCCAAATGCATTAACAATTTGCACCACTCAAGGACTCCAAATACACACAACTGTACACACACATACTCGCACAATTGTGTAATTGATATCCATATTTTTTAGAGTGACTATGTGTGTATAAGACTTCCTGAACCCCATTGACCCTATGAAGACATAAGACAGCAGAAGTAGTTAGAGCTGTTTCTTTGAGAACTGGCCTAGGTTCTATGCCTGTTTAAGCCACAGGCTGTCAAACAGGAGAAGCTCTCCCTCCCTGGGGAGCTAGCCTGGGAGAGGAACGGAATATGATTCTTGCAACAGCTGGTAATGTTGTCAGATTCCTACCTCTGGGTCTTGTCCTCGTGTACATTTCATCGGCTTTAGAAATCCCTACAATCACCAGTGGCTTCTCGTTTTTCTCTCTGCAGCCAGCTGAAAGAATCTGACAAAGACAGAAGACTGTCTGTAGAGATTTGGGATTGGGATCTAACCAGCAGGAATGACTTCATGGGATCATTGTCATTTGGGATTTCTGAACTGCAGAAAGCTGGTGTTGATGGCTGGTAAGAAAGATTTTGCTTTGACAGCTACAGTATGGCTTGGCCTATCAAACAGGGAATCAAGTATGTTTTCCTTTCTTTCCTGAGAGTGCAATAGTAAAGACAGTCACCAAGCAATGGCTGGTAGATTGGCTCTGTCTTGTAGATACGTTTTATTTGGCCTTTGTACCAAAACAACAAAAACAAAAGCCAGTATTTAAAAAATCAGGACACTAACCATAAAAGTCTGGATTTTTGGCTTCTCTTGAAAAGCCAGGAGATGTTGCAACATTGGGCCTACAAGGCAACAGTTGAATAATTAATGCCTCATCTAGATGGGACACGGATTCTCCATTTGCCTAAATCTTTACTACTCCCTGTTGTATTATGTCTCTCCCACATTACACAATTATATGACTTGACTGGCCCTGCGGCCACTGTAATGGTTCTCTCAATTCACCCAAAAGATATGAGCAATCCACTCTGATCCTGACTCCTTAAGGAGATGCCCCTACATTTTGAGTGTTTACCAAGCCTGACCATAGAGGTCCTAGGGGATTGCTGTTATTGTCAGCTGCAACATCTTTGTTCTGGAATTACTGCTTTCTTCCCTTCTTATGGCAAAGACTGTGTCCAACATTAGCAAAAAAAAAGGAGATTGGGTGAGCCCCCTTGGCAACTATCAAGTAACCAGAGCTCATTACCATTGAGTCAATTCCGACTCATAGTGACCCTACAGGACAAAGTAGAACTGCCCCATAAGGTTTCCAAGGAGCAGCTGGTGGAATCAAACTGCTGACATTTTGGTTAGCAGCCGAGCTCTTAACCACTGTGCCACCAGGGCTTCTATCCAAGTAAAGGAGTCAACACAGATAATCCAACCTGGCATTGTAACTTTGGGAGAAGTCGTGATTAGGGGCTGTTAGCAACTTTTTTAGGAGCCCTGGTGGCGCAGTGGTTAAGAGCTTAAGCTGCTAACCAAAAGGCTGCCAGTTTGAATCTACCAGCCACTCCCTGGAAACCTTATGGGGCAGTTCAACTCTGTCTTATAGGGTCACTGTGATTCAAAATTGACTCAGTGGCAACAGGTTTGATTTTTTGGTATCAGCTCTTTAAGAATATCTGTCTCATTTCTGAATGGTCTCACCTAGGGCTTTTTTCATTTACAAGTGAAAGAAAGTCAAAGTCAAATTGGTTTAGCTAGAAAAAATGTATCATGTAGACTACAGTCCTTTCTATTGTGCACCTGACCATGCCTTGCCTTTCCTCCATGCAGCTTCCTTGCTGTCCTCCATATGTATCACAGACTTTCTTTTAAATATATATTGAGTGCCTGCTGTATCCTTGTCCCGAGAGATGCCTCACAGTGTAAGACAGACATGCCCTCATGGACATTAGCTTCTAGCGGGGAAGATACACCTTGAACAAGCAATGACACAAAGAACTCATCAATGACAACGTGATGAGTGATGTGAGGAGAAGGACAGGAACTGAGAGTGTACAAAAGGGGGGTGTGGGCTTAACTCCTCTGCGTTAAAGCACAATTGGCAAATTGTTAAAAGCATAATTCTCAGAAAATAGGTAACGAGCATTTGTCAAAGTTTTACTTCGCTCATGAATGAGGTCACCGGCAGAGTGGATGGCTAATTCCAAAGAGGATTTCAGAAACTGATAAAGTGGCCACGGAGCCAGTTAAGTCATATAAATGTGTAACCTGGGGCAGACGTAATACAACAGGGAGCAGTAAAGATTTAGGTAAGTGGAGAATCTGTGTCCTGTCTAAAGGGCACATATAGCCGAGCTCTTAACCACTATGCCACCTGGGCTCCAAAAACAAACAAAATATATGTATATATACACACACACACACACGTACAGATATACCAAGAAAACCAAACCTGTTGCCGTCAATTTGAACTCATAGTGACCCTATAGAACAGAGTGGAACTGCCCCTTAGGGTTTTATTGACTAGATTCCATGGAAGCATATTGTCAGGCCTTTCTTCCACAGCACTGCAGGGTGGGTTCAAACCATAACCTTTATCTTAGTAGCTGGAGGCCAACTGTTTGAAACACACAGGGACCTTGGTATTTATATAGTCAGTAGACAAAGAAATGCAGAAATAACTTTGCTAAGTCAGATATAAAACTGGCTCATAAACAGAGTCATAAAGGTGTAACCTTTGGGGTTACCTTATCTACCAGACGGAAAAACAAAAAGACCTCACCTTGGTTTTCTGAAAGGTGATGTCTCACGTTACAGAGCTGGAGGACCATCTGGGGGCTACTCCATTGTGAATAGTAAGTCACACAAAATTATATTTTCCGAAGCAGGGGATAACAAATTAGAAAATGCTCTAGCATGACGTTAGAAGTCACACAGTCATTCTTTTGCCTTATTTTCAAGTTTTGGATAATTTTTCCAATTTATGGGTGATTTGGCTTTGCCTGGTCCCTACATCCCTCACTTACTGGGAGTATGTCTCTTCCTCTTAAAGCCAAGCTGAAGGAGGTTAAGGAGAAAGAACCCGTGATCCTCAGAGGGTATAAGTGAGACATGAGAGAACATAATAATAATAATTATAATAACAATAGCCAGCACTTATTGACTCTTACTAGATGCCAGGCACTGGGCTAAATAAACACTTTGCAGGTGTCATACAGAACCACAGATTCACACAGCACTAATCAGATATGCAGAAAAAAATGTTGTTGTTGTTGGCTGCCAGCAAGTTGGCTCCGACTGATGGTGACCACATGCACAACGGAACAAAACGCTGCCCAGTCCTGCGCCATCTCTGTGATTATTGGCATGTTTGAGTCCAGCTGGAGAATATTCTGTTCTGACCCATAGGGTTTTCATTGGCTAATTGTTGCAAGTAGATCATCAGGACTTTCTTTCTAGTCGAGAAGCTCCACTGAAACCTGTCCATTGTGGGTGATCCTGCTGGTGTTTGAAATACTGGTTGCATAGCTTCCAACATCGTAGCAACACAGTACAACAAACTGACAGACAGGTGGTAGGTAGAAAAAATTCATTGTTGTTGTTAGATGCTGTTGAGTCAGCTGCTACTCCTAGTGACCCTATGTACAACAGAACGAACCACTTCCTGGTCCTGCACCAGCCACATGATTGTTATTATGCTTGAGCCCATTGTTGCAGCCACTGTGTCAATCCATCTCGTTGAGGAACTTCTTTTTCACTCACCCTCCACTTTACCAAGCATGATGTCCTCCAGGGACTGGTCCCTCCTGATAACATGTCCAAAGTATGTGAGACGAAGCCTTGCCATCCTTGCTTCTAAGGAGCATTCTGGCTGTACTTCTTCCAAGACAGATTTGTTCATTCTTTTTGCAGTCCATGGCATATTCAATATACTTTGCCAACAGCACAACTCAAAGGCTTCTTAATTTTATGTAATTGACAGAGACTTTCTTATGCAGTTTTCCACCTTGTGGTGGCTGAGGAGAGGGGGCCCCTTATTGCATGTGATACCCCCTAGCTTTTCATTGGCCTCTGCTACTACAGAGTGGCTGAGCTTGCCTGGTCCCTGAGCTAGTGCCCACTGGGGAGGGAGTCCTCTCGCCTAGCCCTGGGCATCATGCCAGATAAAGTCTGAGGTCCTGGCCCCTTACCTCCAGTCGTGAGATCTCTTCATACAATGCCTGACCCCTGGGCCTTTGTCCCAACCTCAGACCACTGCCAGACTCTTCCCTCTTGACACTTTGGTCAGCCCTCATTTCTGAGCCTCTTCATGGAAAGTTGGGAGCTCTGCCTTGGGGTTCTCCATTTTCCCCCTCCCTCTGCTGCTGCTATGATGGTATTGCCCTCCATGTAAGTCTCTGCCCAGGGCTCCAAAGGAGAAGTGAGGCAAAGCTCCTCTGCTTACACTCCCCGCCTCCGTTATGTAGCCTACCTTTCCCCTGCCTCCTTTTTCCCTTCTCCTTCCCATGGTTCTCCAGAGCCACAAGGGAGCGTCTTTTTCCCATACCATGTCATAGGGTCTTCCCTATGTTACAGACTTCTTTGTAGGGTAACTCCTGCCTGGCTTCTCCCTGAAGCAGACAGCAAGGTGCAGGGAGGGAAAAATGGCTTAAAGGTAAGGGACAATTTATCAGGATGAAGTCCATTACTGCATTTAAACAAAATAAAACCAGATGCCATCGAGTCGATTCTGACTCGTGATGACCACATGTGTGTCAGAGTGGAACTGTGCTCCATAGGGTTTTCAGTTGCTGATTTTTTGGAAGTAGATCCCAGGCCTTACTTCCGAGGTGCCTCCTACATTATCATTTAATTGTCACAACAGTTCTAAGTGGAGCATCATTCCCAAGGATCAGAAGAGGTAAGCAATGTGTTAGGGGCGCACAGCTCACAGGTAACAGTGCTGGGATTTGGGTCTATGTCCCCAGGATGCCAGAGGTTATGCACATAACATATCACATCCTACATGTTAACACAGTGGCTGGCAGAGGGCTGGAGGCTGGACAGATAGCTCTTGACCTCGGCTTTTCCAGCTGGATGCATGCTTTGCGACCTCACCTCTCTGAACTACATCCTTCTCCGCAGGTCCGATTCCACTTATCAGAGATAATTGTAACACTCTCACCTACATCTTAGGATTGTTACGAAGTTGATGAAATAATAGTTGGGAGGGAACTTTAGCAAAATAAAAGCCCTCTTCGAATTTTGCAGATAAAAGTCCTCTTCAGATTTAGGGCCAAGGCAGTTATGATGCTACCTAGGTTCTAGAAATTTGGATTCTCGTAGCAGGACTGTGTGATTTTGGGCAAGTCACATCTCCTCTCTGAGACTCAGTTTCCCTACTCGGAAGGGAGATGATCTCCTCCACTGCCCTGCTGTGCTATAAGGTAGAACCATGTGGCAAAAACAGCAGACACAGCTGTGAAACTTCCAGATGTGATGCGCCAGCCCTAGGCCCCCATCTGCCTCTTCTGCCACCAGCTCTGTATCTGTTGTCAAATCCTCTGTGTATCTAATTTTGTTTATTTATACTGTCTCTTTTCTTTCCCCTCGATATTCCAGAGGTTCATCTGTTTTATTGTTGCTATTTTATTTCTTCAGAGTTAGCTCTGGGCTTTGTGTATCAATTCTGTTATTCTTTCTTCTTTCTCTTTTCTGAGGGTGTATTGTCTTAGAATCTCAGTTAAATATTTGCTAAATTTATTTTTATTCTTTTACCTTACTTTTCTTAAAAAAAAAACAAAAAACAAGCATTTGAGGAAAAAACATTTCCTCTAAATTTTGATATGTCATGTTTAGGCTTTTGTTGTTCACTCAAAGTCTACCATTGATTTTTAATTTCCTCTTTAGCATGCTATTCATTTAGGAGTGTTTTTGAACCTCTAGAATCAGCTGTCTGTTTAAATTTTTATTATTAATATTAAGCTACAGTTATAATATTTTATGTTGTTTTTGTTGCTGTGTGCCATTGAGTTGATTCCTACTCATAGTGACCCTACAGGACAAAGTAGAACTGCCTAATAGGGTTTCCAAGGAGCAGCAGGTGTATTTGAACTGCCGACCATTTGGTTAGCAGCCAAGCTCTTAACCAGTGCACCACCAGGTATCCATAGTATATTATAGCCAGAGAATATGGCCTGTGTACTTTTCTTTTATTCATTTTCTTTTCCTTTTCTTGCTTTCTTTTTTTTTTTTTTTTAATTTAGCTTAGTAATGCTCAGTTTTGGTAAATATACTATGGACATTTCAATAAAAAGATTGTTTACTATTTGTAGGGTATAGATTTCAATGGTTATTAATTCTACATTATTATAACATCCAGCAGTCCCTTCATGTTTTTCTTTCGTTTGCTTGATCTGACCTAAATGTATGGTGTTTGTTAAGTAAAAATATTTTTTGAGAAATGTATTTTGAATGGCTTTTGCATCATACATTTTGAAGCAATATTATTCTCTACATAACTCTTCAAGACTTATTTTCAAGTTATCTTGCTGCAGCTAATGACTTTTGCCTATAATTTTACCTTGTTGCTGGAATCCATCCATTCATTCATTTAGCAAATATACATGGTAAGCACCCATTGTGTGCCAAACACTTTGTTGGGTAAGGAGGATATACTAGTGACCAAAAGAGCCAAGAATCCTTGGTCTCGCAGAGTTTTCTTTCTAGTTGGAGAATAACAAAGAGAAATGAACAAAAATAAATCGTAAAACATAGCATTTTTGAGGCTGATAAACGCTATAGAGAAAAATAAACAAGAAACAAGGAGAGAGACTGCTGGGGGGTGATGGTATTCAGATTTAAATAACACGCTCAGGAAACAAAGTTGCCATTGAGTTGACTCAGACTCATGTGACCCCCATATGTGTCAAAGTAGAACTGAGCTCCATAGGATTTTCAATGGCTGATTTTTTTGAAGTAGATTACCAGGCATTTCTTCCGAGGCATCTCTAACTAGCTCGAACCTCCAACCCTTTTGTTAGCAGCTAAGCACATTATCCATTTGCATCACCCAGGGAGCCTGTGTAAGATCAATATCCTAAGCCTTAGTGAGCTGAAATGGACTCGTATCAGCCATTTTGAATTAGATAATTACATGGTCTGCTATGTCGGGAATGATAAGTAGAAGAGGAATGGGGTTGTATCCGTAGTCAGAAAGAACACTTAAAGATCTATCCGGAAGTACAACACTGTCAGTAATAGGATAATATATGTTTGACTACAAGGAAGACCATTTAATACATGTATTGTTCAAATTTATGCACCAACCACTAAGGCCAAAGATGAAGAAATTGAAGATTTTTACCAACTTCTGCAGTCTGAAGTTGATCAAACATGTAGTCAAAATGCATTGGTAATTACCAGTGATTGGAATGCAAAAGTTAGAAACGAAGAAGAATTGGTAGTTGGAAAATATGGCCTCAGTGATAGAAATGATGGTAGAGCTCAAATGATAGAATTTTGCAAGACCAATGACTTCTTCATTGCAAATACCTTTTTTGAACACCATAAATGGTGACTATACACATGGACCTTGCCAGGTGGAATACATAGGAATCAGATTGACTACATCTGTAGAAAGAGATGATGGAGGAGCTCAATATCATCAGCCCGAGCAAGGCCAGGGGCCAACTGCAAAACAGATTATCAAATGCTCATATGCAAGTTCAAGTCGAAGGTGAAGAAAATTACAGCAAATCCATGAGAGCCAAGATATGACTTTGAGTATATCCCACCTGAATTTAGAAACATCTCAAAAATAGACTTGATGTATCGAACACTAATGACTGAAGACCAGACAAGTTGTGGAATGATATCAAGGACATCATACATGAAGAGAGCAAATGGTCATTAAAAAGACAGGAAAGAAAGAAAAGACCAAAATGGATGTCAGAAGAGACTCTGAAACTTGCTCTTGAATATAGAGTAGCTAAACTGAATGAAAGAAATGATGAAGTAAAAGAGCTAAACGGAAGATTTCAAAGGGCAGTTCGAGAAGACAAAGTATTATAAGGAAATGTGCAAAGACCTAGAGTTAGAAAACCAAAAGAGAAGAATCTGCTTGGCATTTCTCAAGAGGAAAGAACTGAAGAAAAAATGTAAGCCTCAGGTTGCAATATTGAAGAATTCTTTGGGGAAAATATTGAATGATGCAGGAAGCATCAAAAGAAGATGAAAGGAATGCATAGAATCACTGTACCAAAAATAATTTGTCGACGTTCAGCCATTTCAGTAGGTAGCATATGATCAAGAACTGATGATACTGAAGGAAGACATCCAAGCAGCATCGAAGGCATTGGTGAAAAACAAGGCTGCAGGAATTGACAAAGTACCAATTGAGATGTTTCAGCAAAGGGATGTAGCACTGGAGGTGCTCACTCATCTATGCCAAGAAATTTGGAAGACCGCTACCTGGCCAACCAACTGGAAGAGATTCATATTTGTGCTCATTCCAAAGAGAGGTGATCCAACATAATGTTGAAATTATCGAACAATTTTATCATTAATGCCACACACAGAGCAATGCCAGAAATTCAAGCGAGATTAAGGAGAGGACAAGAAACAAGGGGTATCTTTGCTAATGTCAGATGGATCTTGGCTAAGAGCCAAGAATACCATAAAGCATTCACCTGTGTGGATCATAATAAATTATGGATAACATTGCAAAAAATGAGAATTCCAGAACACTTAATTGTGCTCTTGAGGAACCTGTATAGACCAAGGGGCAGTCATTTGAACAGAACAAGGTGATACTGCCTGGCTTAAAGTCAGGAAAGGTGTGTGTCAGGATTGTATCCTTTCACCATACTTATTCAATCTGTATGCTGAGTAAATAATCCGAGAACCTGGACCATATGAAGAAGAGCATGGTATGAAAATTGGAGGAAGACTCAACAACCTGTGATATGCAGATGACACAGTCTTGCTTGCTGAAAGTGAGGAGGACTTAAAGCACTTACTGATGAAGTTTGAAGACCGCAGCCTTTAGTATGGATTAAACGTCCACATAAACAAAAATCCTCACAACTGGACCAGTAAGAAATGTGATGATAAATTGAGAAAAGATTGAAGTTGTCTAGGATTTCATTTTATTTGGATCCACAATCAACACCCATGAAAGCAGCAGTCAAGAAATCAAATGGTACATTGCACTGGGCGAATCTGCAGCAAAAGACTTCTTTAAAGTGTTAAAACGCAAAGGTGTCACCTTGAGGACAAAGGTGTGCCTGACCCAAGCCATGATATTTTTAGTCGCCTCACATGCATGGGAAAGCTGGACAATGAATGAGGAAGACTGAAGAGCTGATGCCTTTGAATGATGATGTTGGCGAAGGATACTGAATATACCATGAACTACCAAAAAAACAAACAAATCTGTCCTGGAAGAAGTACAGACAGAATGCTCCTTATAAGCGAGGAGGGTGAGACTTCATCTCATAGACTTTGGATATGTTATCAGGAGGGATCAGTCCCTGGAGAAGGACATCATGCTTGGTAAACCTGAGGGTCAGTGAAAAAGAGGAAGACCCTCATGGAGATGGATTGACACAGTGAGTGTAACAGTGGGCTCAAGTATAACAATGATTGTGGGGATGGCATAGGACTGGGCAGTGTTTCGTTCTGTTGTACATAGGGTTGCTATGACTCGGAACCGACTCAACTGCACCCAACAACAACAACAACAGGAAGCCTATGCTCAGGAAAGGACTCCTTGAAAAAAAAAATTGTGACAAACAGTTAAGACATGAAGGAGGCAAGAGAGTGAACCTTGTGGGTTTCTAGGGAGAGATTGTTTCAGACAGAGAGAACAGCAAGCGCAAAGGGCAGGTGTATGGCTGGCAAGTTTGAGGAGCAGTGAGGTTACCTGTGTGACTAGAGCAGGATGAGTGAGGGGAGAGTCGTAGGCAATGAGGTTCATGAGGGTAACAGACGGGATGGCAGGTCCTGTGGAGTCTTGTAAGAACTTTATCTTCTACTCTGAGTAACACGGGAGCCAAGAAACAGTGAGATGTGGTTTATGTTTCAATGTGTCTACTGGCTGTTGAGTGGTAGATAGTAGACCCCTCTCTGTTCCTTTAGGTTTAATCTGAGTCCTTTGGTCTTGTGTAACAAGCAGCATGTTACTGGATTAAACAAACAAAAACTGAACCTGGAGGTTCTTTTATCTTTTCCATAGGGAACCATGTTAACGTTTGTGGTTTTAATTGCCATGTTTCTATTATGGTGTTTGTTTCTAAAGTTTTTTTTTTTCTTTCTGAACAGACAACTGTTATCTTAAATCATTGTTACCTAAAAATTATGTTTCTTCAGCGAAACATCCAGAAGGGAATTAATGAGAATGTTAACACATCGTGAAAAATGTAACCCATGTCTCCGAACAATTTGTGTAGAAATTGTTAAATGGGGACTTAGTTTGCTGTATAAAGTTTCACTGAAAACACAATAAAATATTATTTTTTAAACAAATACCTGCAAGTTATGTTTCCTAAAACCCTTAAATGATGTTTTGGTTTTACTACAAAAACAGTAAGAGCATAGGCTGTGGAATTATACCTCCTGGGATACAATTTTGACTCCACTCTTTCTAGCTTTGTACCCTTGGGCAAATTACTTAACCCCTCTGTGCCTCATTAGGAGATAATAGTGTTAACCATGTCATAGGATTGTTCTGATATTGAGTTGGTTAATGGAAGTAATATAAGTTAATATTGAGGTGGTTAATGTAAGTGCCCCATGTCTGGTAAATAGCATACACTGAATGGGTGCTAGTCATTATTATTAATTAGGGAATTATTAGAAAAATGTAAATAATCAAGCAAAATATTATACAGAATTCCATTACCCAGAAATAATCACCATTGACACTATTTAGTCTTTTCTTTCTCTCTCTTTCTCGGTGTATAAAATAAAAATGAATTCTTACTATATAGACCACTTGGCGGCCTATATTATTCATCAAATGATAATACATTGCAATATATTCACTCAGGAATCTTGTGCAACATCATTTTTAATAGCTACAAGTTGTCCATTCTTTGTATTTGCTTCAATCTATGTAATCATATTCTTATATAAAGTGTGCAGTGTTTTCCTATATAAATAATTCTGCAGTAAACATCCTTGTAGCAAAACTTTTATGCTCAACTTTAATTATTTCCTAATAAATTCCTGGGCCTGGAATTGGTAACTTTGAGAATATAAACATTATTAAGGTATTTGCCAAAATGCCCTGCAATCTTTTTTCTATCACTTTGCATTCTCACTAGTATTATATAAGACTTCTCATTTTACGCAAACTTGTCAACATATAGTATTATAAAATTCAAGGATATGATTGAGGTAAAGATTATACATGTTTTATATTACTGATTATGTTAAACATTTTCATTTCTGTATTGTCATTTGTATTTATAAATGACTGTGTCCTGTCCTTTGCCTACCTTTTTAAAATATTGATTTATAAGAACTTTTTGTGTAAGGAAGATCCTAACTGTCTTTGTTGACATATATTCAGAAAAACCATATTCCTTCCTTTCATGTTTTAATTTTGGTAATATACATTTTATTTGCATTATATAAAGCATTCATTTCAACTCTAATGAATATGATCAGTGTCAAGCCAACTGTCAGAAAAATTTCTCAGGTGTGTTTTGTAATTCACTAATTGTCATCTGAATTATCCATGCTACTGTTCACTGCCTCCGATGGATTTTAAAATTCAGTAATAACAGTTTTCTTCTGAAAGCAGTCTTCTCTAATCTCAGATTGTTTCTTTCTCATAGATGCATTAACCTCTTAAATCACATTGGAAATATGAATTAGATACTTTCTAGAATTTTCTTTCCTTTGATAACAGTTCTACTTCATGGGAGGTACTTAATCTAATTCTTCATTATTTGAATGAGTTTTTCATATGCTCTGTTATTTTTTGCTATTTGCTCATTCTTACAGGAGAGTGAGCACAGAAATAATGAACGTTCTTGTTCTAATCTTTCAGCCCAGGTGAAGGGAGAAAGGAGTCTTTTGTATTTACTGGAATTCTGTTTTGTTAGATCAGGGGCCCTGTTCTCTGTAGATACTTGGGAGAGGACTGTAGCTGTAAACATCTCCACTACTCAGTGGAAGGGTCATCTTCCCCATGCTGGTCTGTGCATGTCAGAGTTGTGGGGGTGGGGGGTGTCCATTCCTTTTTTCTAACTTTCACTGATGTCCTCTTCTGCAGGTAGCAGTGGCTGCACCCTTTACCCACTCTGTAGCATGCTGGCCACAGGAAGCATAAGATGTACTGAGCCTTTCTGCCTGTTGCCCCAGGGGCTGACACCCCATGCACTTCCTGAATATGGATGGGAATTGGCGGCCCTCATCCCATCCCTGGTGGTCCGATCCAGGCTTGTTAGTGGGGTTCTGTTGGGGTTCCCATTCACGGATGATCAGCTGGACAGTCCTCTTTTATCTGTATTTTCCGAAGAGTGGGAACCTAAATGACTTTAGATAGTACGTGGCTGAGGCATAAATAATATTGCACTGGACCCTGAAAAAGCTATTCTTTTGTCATTACTTCTTCAGATGATCTCAAAGAGAAAGTCTCAGAGGGTTCTGGTTTACCCTTAACACCTCTTTAACACTTACTGTTTGCTGATGAAGTCAACTTCAGTCCTGATGACCCTGTGCACGTCAGAGTAGAACTGTGTGCCATAGGGTTTTAAATCGTTGATTTTTCAGAAGTAGATCATCAGTCCTTTCTCCTGAGGTATCTCTGTGTGGACCCGAACCTCCAGCCTTTCAGTTAGCAGCCAAGTGCATGAAACATCAGCCACTGGAAACCCTATGGCACACAGTTCTACTTTGACACACATGGGGTCTTCATGAGTTGGAATTGATGGCAACTTGTCTTTTGGTTGCTAATCTCCCATTTTAACAAGGGGGGGAAAGGGCAGGAAGACAGGCTGTAGACTCAGTAAAAAAAATAAAAAATTATTATTATTATTATTATTTTAACTCAGAGCCTTTGGTAAATAATTCCATCTACCTGGACTTGAATCACTTTGTTTGATTTTCTTGTTTATTTTTTTACATATACTTTCATTTGTAGCAAATGGTACTGACTTTCTTTTCAAGGAAGAGATATATGAAGTGAATTTTTTGTTAAAAAATGATGATTCAATGAGACATATTACATTGACAATAATATACAGATTTTGCAAAACCCACAAAGATCTCATGTGAATGGATAAAGTTTGACAAACATAGTGCTACTTACCCTCTTACTATCATTTTAATCCTGGAAGTCCCTGTTGTGTGAATAGCACCCTTCTTGATTTCCAGTAAATGTGCAGATGTGCTCTTATTTTTCTGTTTCTTTTGGTAATTTCAATGGAAGTTTGGGGGAAGAGAATTACATGTTAAATGTGGAGGCATGGAGGCTTATATTGTCATCTCTGCTTTGAATCACCTCTCCCCGTATTTTTAGAAGCTGCCTAAGAAGATTTGTGAATGGAGAGAAAAAAAAAATGGTGGTGAAAATTGTAAATATGAGTTAGGAAGCGTCTTTGGCAGTGAGGAGTTTTGGGGTGTTTTTTCCCCCACTGACTCAAATGCCTTTGGAATGGCCCTTTTTCTTCTTTATTCTCATCTCATTCTCTGACTAAACAGAAGCATCTTTGTGGTCAAGAAATAAACTAAAGTCATAACATAATGTTTCTCGTAATAATGTTAATGTCTGCAATGATGATGATGATGGCATGGCCTGAACACTTGCTGGATGCCGAACATGGCTTTAATCATTTTACATACCTCATCATATTTCAGCCTCACCATGATCCTAGGAAAAAGGCACATTTATTTCAGTTTACAGATGAGTACGACTGAGGCGCAGACAGCCTCGTGAGCTTATCCAGGGTAGACAGCATGGCAAGGACAGAGGTGGGATTTGACACCAGGCAGAGTTTGACTCCAGGGCTTCTGCTCTTAAACCACTAATGGGTACCGTTTTTCAAGAGGTTGAATAAGGAACACTTGGAGCAAGCATCTGCAGAGAAAAATAGCATTGTGAAGTTAAGTTCATGCTCGTCCAGCTGGGCGCCAGGATGGCAAGATGGATAAATGTGTAAAGCAAAAGGTAGTGGATATGCCAGGAGAAGATGGAAGGAATGCATTGATAGTAGAAGATTTTAAGAGCATTCTTTCAGACTAAGAAAGCACTTAATAGACAAAAAGTAGGTAAAAAGCAATTGAATGATATAACTAAAAAAACTCAATTGTGTGTGTGTGAGAAGAGAGAGAGAAAGAGCTTTGCATCCTATGAACACAGAATATACTTTTTTTTTCCTTGTGTCCATGAAATAGTTGCAAGAAAATATGTGTACTCGGCTACAAAAACAAGCAAACAAGACAAAATAAGAAAAACAAAACAAAAATTGTTGTCGTATTTTTTTAAGGTAGGGGCTTTTTTAAGGCCTTTTTCTCTTATCCTAATCAATAAGATAATAACAAGTAGAGAGTCATGGCATTTGTTCTGTTCCCTTGTCTCCTTTTAGGTTTAAGTTACTGAGCCAGGAGGAAGGCGAGTACTTCAATGTGCCAGTGCCACCAGAAGGGAGTGAGGCCAACGAGGAACTGCGGCAGAAATTTGAGGTTAGGTTGTTTTCTTTCTGTATCAATGCGAACCAGTTGAGTCTGTCTCTGTGCTGTTCTTCCTGTTTATGGTGTTTTCTGCCACGGCCTTTCATGACTCTGTGCCTTTGCAGTGCCGTGCCATCCCCCAGAAAACTTCTATTCATCCTTTAAGGTCCCAATTAAGTGTTAACCTGCACTGTGAAGTCATTCCTGAGTCCCTACCCTCATTGAGATTTCAACACGGCCTCTTAAAAGCTTGTTCACCCCCTTAGTTTTGATGGTGGCTTGGACTGGGATGATAACAAGGGTAAAAGAAAAAATAGATTCGTGACATATTGGGGAGACTGAGCCAACTAGGCTTGCTGATAAATTGAATCTATATTTGAATCTATAAGCAGGAGGATGCTGTATTGTTAACAAATGAATTCATTGTGCTGGTGACTCCATGAAATACCCCATGGGTGGGAGAATAATCCTATCAAATAGATGGACATTGGCTCTGACGTTGGGCTGTAGTGCTGGCTCTGCTTCTACTTCAGATAAACTCCTTCCCTCCTTTGAGGGGGCAAATAAATCCTATTTTCAGCTCTTGAGAATAGCAGGAGTATAGAAACACATCCCAGATTATAAAGAAATTGTTCTGGGGAAAACGGGTTTGAGTACTTTTCATTATATATGTATTGAGTGATTTTAAAGTAGTTTTATAAAGGATAAACACATTATTTTGTTCACACAAACTCCATGTACTGAATCTGGTGGGAAATCATCAATTCTAGATAAGCAGTTATAGCCTGCTAACTCTGAAAAATGCATAAACTAGCATAGCTAAAATGAAATAGATTATTATTGTTATTCATCAAACCATCACACGAGTAAATTAAAACAAAATGAAACTAAAAAAAAAAAGACATGACCCTGTAAAATTCTATGAAAAACGGGTCTATGGTACTCTGAGAGCATGTAATAGGAAAATGTAACCTTGTCTGAGAGCACAGGGAAGGCATCATTGAGAAACAACTGTGGGAGTTAAGCAAGTCAAGAGGGAGAAAGAACATTCCATTCAAAGAGAATAGCATATGCAAAGGCCCTGTGGTGGGGAGTTATAAAGCAACTCTGTGGGACTGAAAGGAGGCCAGTACGGGTAGAGCAGAGAGAGCCAAGGAATGAATTTGAGGGAAGGCTGGAGATGTAGGTGGGGCCAGAGTAGCCAGGCTGTGCTGGCCTTGGTAAGGATTTGGGCATTTATCCTGAGAACCATGTTACTTTCTCCTTCAGATTGCCAGAAATCACACTTCGGTAATCCAGGATCCTTGTCTTGAGCCTGTGTCCTCCACATAGCCTAGAGTACAGTGATGTTTCTGATCCAGTGGGGCCTCCTTTCCTGGGAACAAGTAGAATGAACATGTTGGCCTTGGGTTTCTCAGTCATTCTTTAGTGAACTTAATAACTGAGGGCCATCCCCTTGGAGCCCAGAGGCCTAGATCCCAGTGAGTTAGTTGTTAAAGGGACTCTCCTGCCCAGTAGAGCTGAGAACTGAACACTGCTTGCTATAAATTAGGACAGGAAGGCAACCCTTCCAAAGAACACATTTCACCTCTTTCCACAACTTTCTGATGAAGTGGTGTCCACTTGGTGCTGCGTTTAAAAACGTACTATTGTGGATGAAAAACCAAGGCTAGTATTTTCTCGTATAAAGCGAAGTCTCAGTTTTGCAAAATGATTTCTTCTGTCTTAGGGCAGCTGGGGTGACATTTCAGAACACCGAGGGAAACATTTCCTACATGAACGAGCATTTGTCTGGGCCAGTTACTGGCTTGAAGTAAAGGATTGTTTTATCTTCAGGCCACAAAATGTGTCCCTTTATTTCAAGCAAAGAGCCTGAAAATGCTTGTTTATGCCTGAATTATAATTGCTCCATACTGTAGTTGTTGATTAAAAAAATGTTTCCAACAGACCAAAAATTGTTCTCAGACACACAGAGGAATTTCAGTTGACCTTGAACGTGAGAAATGTAATCCCTGTGCAATAACCAATTAGCACCCGGAATGACTCAGAAATTACTGTCAAGCCTCTTATCTGAAGACATTCTAAGAGAAGGCAAAATTGAGCTGCTGGAATTGGGGTAATAGAATTTCATGGTAGGGTGCGCTTGATGCAGCTGCCACACGTGGTACATGTCAGAATGTCAGCATTGGCTTCATTTGAGGGTGTTCATTTGGACTGTGGGCTTGCTAATGTGCCAGGAAAAGGAAGACTCCTTTTTGGATGGCTCAGGATGTTGTTTTTTTTTTTTTTTCAGGATGGGTTTTCTGACAGACTTAGAATTTATTTATTTAACAAAGTGTTTATTATGTGCCATTTGCTATTCTGATTGCTTTACGAATATTAATTCATTTAATTTAATCCTTACAACCCTAAATTGTAGGTACCATTATTATCTGCCCCCGCCTTTTTTTTTTTTTTTAATAGATGAGGAAACTGAGGTTCAGAGAGGTTAAGTAATTTTCCAAGATTCCAAAGCTGGTCATTGTCCTGGTTTTAGTTTCCCAGAGAAAGACTCTAAATATTCAAGTGCAAGTAGTTTATATGGGAGGTGATCCCAAGAAGCACCATAGAGGAGAAGGGAAGTGAAGAAAGTTGGGAAAGTTTGTGTTAGCAAGCAGGTTATCACTGTGGGCAACTGGCTTCTAGTCTTGGAAGTCTGGGAGTCAGGGTTAAAATACATTTCTAAGAGTTTTCCCCATCAAGAGACAAGGGAACTAGGGGACTATCTATCAGCTTTCCTTCCATCAGTGACTGAGTGGTGCAAACAGTTAACACACTTGGCTCCTAACCCAAAGGTTGGAGGTTCGAGTCCGCCTCTAGGTGCCACAGAAGAAAGGCCTGGTGATCTACATCTGAAAAATCAGCCATTGAAAGCCCTATGGAGGACAGTTCTACTCTGACACATATGGGGTCACCATAAGTCGAAGTCGACTTGACAGCAGCTGGTTTTCCTACTTCCATCAATGGTTGAGGGCTGCTTCCACTGGAATTAACTTGCCAGCATTTTCAATTTGCCCTGCTTGTGGGCTGTGCTTGCTCCTGCCACCAGAAAATAAGCCCGCAGGCAGATAGTCACAGGTGTTTGCAATAAGCAGCCCCAGGTGTAGAGAGCTGCGTGCCAGGGGGTCTTGTTGGGACACCAGTGGCTGGGTCTGTGCAGTGTAGTCTGAGGGGTAAGCATGCAGACTCAAGAGCCTGGCCTCCTGGATATGAATCCCAGTTCTGCCACTTCCCTGCTGAGTGACGGTAGATGAGTTACTTCATCTCTGTGAGCTTCTGAGTCCCCATCTGTAAAATGGGGATGGTGAAGATTAAGTGAGACAGTGCTTTTAGAACAGGGCCTGGTATGTCATAAGCATTCACATGCCAGGTGCTAGCACTGCTGTGTTGTTATTGTTTTCATTATCATTATCAGCTCCCCATTTGGAATGAATAACGCTCAGAACTTGATCCTTCTGGGTTTGAAAAAGCCTCTCCGTGGTCGGGGAGAATCCATGGGGACTCCTTGCCTACAGGAGTCTTCTGCTTCCACTGCTGAGTAGCTGAGAGTCTCTGTAGTAGCTCCTTGGAGGGTGGCATGGCAGGGGTGTTTAGGCCAGGACAAGTATTAATCATCTGAAGTGAAGCCCTGGAGCCTGGCTGCTGAGGCCCTTCCCTGTCCCCTAATTCTGGCGAGTGGTAGGGCTCTTTGCTTAGAAGTACAATCTCTTTGCTTTCTCTTTGAGCACCAAGTTTCAGGGCTTGGAATTGCAGGCATAAAAAGCCAACTATTAGTGTGTTCCAATTTTTAAAGGACTATACAACCCGCAAGATAAAAGATTGTAAGTTGGGCCTCAATTTAAAAATGTTTACTCTTTCATGGAATATCTGCTAGGCATGAGGCTCCTGGGAAATGGGATAGTTAGAGGAGCATAGGACAGGGTTTTTGTCCTCCAGAGGCTCCTTGTGTAGGGGTCATTGAATCCAAGAGCCTTCAGGAGCCAGGCAGATAACAAGAAGGGAGACAAGCTTGGTATAAGACAGCAGGGCATAGTGGGGACTGTGGTAAACTAGGGAGCGCAGGCCCCACCTAAAGGGGAAGCCACTGCTCAGCTCCACACCTTATGGAATGGGACCCAGTGTTGCCGGATAAGTTTTTTCAAAAGGAGCTTGGAATCTAGGCTTATACAGGACATCTAATTTTTTTTTGTTGTTGTTGAGAATATACACAGCAATACTTACCCCAATTCAACAAATTCTACACGTATATTTAAGTGACATTGATTACATTCATCAAATTGTGGAACCATTCTCATCCTCCTTTTCCAAATTGTTCCTCCACATTAGCATAAACTCACTGCCCACCAAGTTTCCTATCGGATCTTTCAACTTGCTATTGTCAATCTGATTCCATGTAGATAGTTCTTCAAAGAGCACAGTGCTCAAGGCAGACACAGTCTTCACTGGTTCAGCTAAACTACTGCTTGGTTTTAAGAAGACTTCTGGAGATATTTTTGCTTTAAGGTTTAAAGATTTTTTTAGGGTAGTAGTTTTGGGGGTTCATTCAGCTTCTATGGCTCCTGAATGTCTAGATTCCATGAGAATTTGAAATTTCTTTTCTGCAGTTCCCCCTTTTGATCAGGATTCTTCTATAGAATCTTTGATCAAAATGTTTCATAATGGTAACTGGGCACCATCCAGTTTTGGTCTCCTGGCAAAGGAGGCAGTTGTTCATGGAGGCAATTAGCCACATGTTCCATCTCCTTCTCCTATTCCTGACTCTCCCTCTTTCTCTGTTGTTCCAGGTGAATAGAGACCAATAGTTTTAACTTGGATGGCAGCATGCAAGCTTTTAAGACCCCAGGTGCTATGCAGTAAACTAGGAGGTAGAACAAAAGCACTCAACACGATATTAGGCCAATTAACTGAGATGTAGGACACCCGATTTTTAACAGTTGGCAACTTATTTAATTATTAAAACAACAAACACAAACACTGTGAAGATCAGGCCAACAGGGCTATTAGAATTCTGCTCTGGATTCTAGAAGGTGAGATGACATACGTATGAGAAAGTCACAAAATCAGACTGGGGTTGAGTAGAGAAAGAGAAGGGAGCTTGCAGGGCTAGGGAATGAAGCTGTTGGCCACTTGCTGCTCCTTGAGAGAGAGAAAAAGCACTTCCTTATCCACAGTTCTCTAAGCAAAGTCAAATAGAGAAATTGGCAAATTGAGCTGCACACTCAGACTTCACTGGGAGGGTCTGCAGAACCGACAGGTGGGATGTAAACCTAACTGGCTGCAATGCTAACTGGGCCCCAGGGACAGTCAGGACTTGGACCTTCACAGGCTGAAGAATGGAGCACATGAATCTGATGGATCTTGAGCCAAGATTCAGTGGGGTGGGGAGGCAGGAAGGACTGTGTCCATGTCAGACCAGCCGGGGCAAATCTTGGGAGTGGAGAGCGAGGATTTGAGATTGCAGGAGGACATGGCCCAAGAATACCAATGCAACTTCTGTTCTAGGTTCTCTTCTTATTTGCAGTCTCCCTGATGCTATCATGGAGCCCTAGGGGCGCAGTAGTTAAGAGCTATGGCTGTTAACCTAAAGGTCAGTGGTTCGAATCCACCAGCCACGCCTTAGAAACCCTATGGGGCAGTTCTTCTCTGTCACATATACGGTCACTATGAGTCGGAATCAACTTGACAGCACTGGGTTTATTAAGTAGGAATTGACTCAATGGCAACGGGTTTGGCTTTTTGGCTTTTGATGCTGTCATGGTTTCAACTACCACCTCTATGCCAATAGCTCTCATATCTCTATTTCGAATTCAGATATCTATTCTTAACCCCCAAACCACGTACGCAACTATCTGTTGGGTATTTGCACTTGATTGTCCCAGAGACATTTAAACCACAACATAACTTGCTGTAAAGTAACCCAAACAAAACTGACTCATAGCGGCCCTATAGGACAGAGTAAAACTGCCCCATAGGGTTTCCAAGGAGCAACTGGTGGATTCAAACAGCCAACCTTTTGGTTAGCAGCCTAAGCTCTTAACCGCTGTGCCAGCAGGGCTCCTACTATAAAATAGCTTGATGAAATATGTTCATGGCAGCTTGCTTAGTAGCCAAATGCCCATAAACAGGAGAATGGATGAACAGAAACAATGGGTGCTAATCAGCAATAAGAAGGAACAAACTGCTGGCTCATGCCACAGTTCAACATGTTGAATCTCGAGAACATGATGATGAGGGAAAGAAGTCAGACACAAAAGAGTACATACTCAATACTTCCATTTAGATGAAGTTCACGGACAGGCAGAATCGACCTATGGGTGTAAAAACCAGAATAGAGATGGCCTTTGAGGGTGTGGAATTGACTGAGGAGGGGCACGAGAGAACTTTCTGAGAGTGATGGAAATGTTCTCTATCTTAATTGGGGTAGGGGTTAAAAATATAAACAAAAACCAGTTGCTGTTGAGTTGATTCTGACTCATAGTGACCCCGTGTGTGTCAGAGTAGAGCTGCCTCATAGGGTTTTCAGTGGCAGGTTTTTTTGAAGAGATTGCCAGGCCTCTCTTTCAAGGTGCCTTTTGTTGGACTCGTATCTCCACCCTTTGGGTTAGCAGCTTGAGTGCATTAGCTGTTTGCAGCACCCAGGGAGTATGGGCTCCAGGGGTGTATATGTTTGTCGAAATTCACGGAACGGTACACCTAAGATCTGTGCATTTCCTTGTATCTGTCTCAATTTTTAAAACCTTAATTACAAAAAGAGAAAAAATGGGTGTTTTGTCAGCCTTAGTCCCTGAATGGCTACCATGAAACATGAATCCCGTGAGGAAGAAATAAACCTTCCAGTTTTAAGCCACTGTGAAGGGGGAATCTCAACATGTCTGAAATCAAACTCATCATCTTTTCCCATCCTCTTGCCCACACTTCCCAACCTGTTCCTCCTCCAGTTCTCATCTCAGTGAAAAACACCATCCACCCGTTCTCAAGACGGAAACCGGAAGTTATCCTTCATCCCCGATGTCCCGTCTCTGGCATGCAATCCATCACCCAGCCCAATAGTTCTGTCTCCCAAACAGCTCCACTTTGTTCCATCTGTATGGCAGACATAGAGCCCAGGTCCCATCATTTGTCACCTTGATCACACAGTCACTTCCTAATGGTCTCCAACATCACACCCTCCGAATGAGTCTCTTCCCTGTACCCAGAGTGATCTTCTCGATGTAATGGGCCTGCTTAAAACCTTTCAGAAGCTGCCCATCAGCCTTAGAATCAAGTACAAACTTCTTAGTGTGTTTTATAAGGTCCTTCTAAGCTTTACGGCTGTGTCCCGGGCCATGTGTGCCTTGCACTCCATGCTCCAGCCAGAAAAAATTTAAAAAATTAAAAATTAAATTTTTATTTTTTTCTAACCTTTACAGCTGTGTCCTGGGCCATGTGTGCCTTGCACTTCATGCTCCAGCCAGAACCAACAGTGTTTATTTAGTTCCTTAATGTGGAGGGTATTAGTGGTTCAGTGGTAGAATTCTCACCTTCTAGGAGGGAGACCTAG
Source organism: Loxodonta africana (assembly GCF_030014295.1). Lineage (NCBI taxonomy): Eukaryota > Metazoa > Chordata > Mammalia > Proboscidea > Elephantidae > Loxodonta > Loxodonta africana. The sequence continues at coordinate 80,447,655 of NC_087353.1, forward strand.
ATTCAGTTCCTGGTGCCACCACCCATCTGTCAGTGGAGGCTTGCATGTTGCTAAGATGCTGAATGGATTTCGGTGGAGCTTTAGAGTTTCAAACTAAGACAGACTAGGAAGAAAAGCCTGGTGATCTACTTCTGAAAGTTAGCCAATGAAAACCCTATGGCTTACAATAGTTTGATCTGTTTCATGTAGGGTGGTTAGGGAATGGGGTCTCTTATCAGACATGAGGAAACTCTGGAGAAAGATCACCCCAGGTAAAGGAAACTGCAAATGCAAAGGCACTGAGGCAGGGGTGGGTTTGGTGCATTTAAGGACCAGCAGAGAGGCCAGGATGAAGCAGAGAGAGTGAGATGACAAGGAACAGGAGCAGAAACGGCAGGTTGCCTGTGCCCTTTGGCTTGTGCTCAGGGAGAGCTGGGAAGGTGTGGAGATGTTTGGGCAGAGAGGCTATGTCTTAGTCATCTAGTGCTGCTATGATAGAAGCACCACAAGTGGGTGGCTTCAACAAATGGAAGTTTAGTCCCTCACAGTCTAGGAGACTAGAAGTGTGAATTCAGGGCACTAACGCCAGGGAAAGGCTTTTTCTCTTTTTCTCTCTGTTAGCTCTGGAGAAAGGTCCTGGTCATCAATCTTCCCTTGGTCTAGGAGCTTTTCAAAGGACACGCTCTGCTCCTGGTGCTACTTTCTTGGTGGTATGAGGTTCCCCTGTCTCTCTGCACACTTCTCTCTTTTATATCTCAAAAGAGATTGACTCAAGACACAACCTAATCTTGTAGATTGAGTCCTGCCTCATTAACATAACTTTCTCTAATCCTGCATCATTAACATCATAGAGGTGGGATTTACAACCCATAGGAAAATCCCATCAGATGACAAAATGGTGGACAATCACACAATACTGGGAATCATGACCTAGCCAAGTTGACCCACATTCTTTTTTAATTAATTAATTTAATTTTTTATTGTACTTTAGATAAAGGTTTACAGAACAAACTAGTTTCTCATCAAACAGTACACACATTGTTCTATGACATTGATTAACAACCCCAGGACATTGACACACATTTTGGGGGGACATAATTCAATCCACAACAGGCTCCATGAGCTGACTGTCTCGCTCAGGTCACACAGCTTGTTCCAGGTCAAAGTCAGGAGCTTAACCCAAACTTTTAACCCCACGCTTCTCTTGTTCCCAAAAGTGAGTCCAGGACAAAGTCCGGGTGGTTGCAGGTCTCTTGCTGCTGGCCTCTTCTTCCCTCCACACTCCAAAGCATTTGAGGCGATTTGGAAGCCACCATTCTGCTCACAGCAATGACCCCCTCCCCATTACACTGAGGTGTAACATTTATTCCCATTTATTCAACATGTATTTAGCCAGGAACTATACTTGTTGTCAGAAAAATTGTGATGAATGAGCTATATTCTCTGTCCTTGCAGAGTTTCTAGTCTGTTAGGGGGAGACAAGGGAACAGTTAGCATCCAATATAAAGGGAGAATAAATGGATGAAGGGAACAACTAGGAAGGGTACCTAATCCAGACAGAGAAGATCAAGGAAGGCTTCCCTGAGGAGGTGAAAATGTGAAGCGGGGGTAACTAGGTTGGAGAAGGGGAGAGAACATCCACAAAGCAATAGCAGCAGGTGCAAATGCCCTGAGGTTGGAGGGGGTAGGATATTCAAGGAAATGAAAGGAGAGTGAGGCTGGGGTGCGAGGAGGAAGGACCCAAGTAGTGTGGGGTCGGAGAGGCAGGTAGGCCTTGATCATAATGGGCATATGGGCCAGTGAAAGGACCTAAGTCTTTATCCTAAAAATAATGGGATGCGACTGAAACATTTTAAGCAGGCGGTGCATTGACTGGGTGTGGCAGAGTGAAGATCTCTCTGGCTGCAGCATGAGGCCAGGTGTGGAGGGAGCCAGTGGGTCATCCAGGTGAGAAATGATGGTGCCAGGTGGCATGGGTGGAGATGGAGGGAAGCAGATGAAGTCTAGAGGCAGCTAGGAGGAAAAACTTGACAGTTCCTGGTGATGGATGAGACACAAGGAATAAGAGAGAGATGGGGGGCCAAGATGGCCTCCAGGTTTCTGGCTTGCAGAGTGGATGCACGGCCATACCTTTCACTGACATGGGGTGCGTGAGCTGCTAGAACCACAGCTTGCAGGGTGTACATGTGTCATCCTACAACTGTACCCTCAAACCCTAAAAATGTTTCCTATGTGCTTCCCCCTTCAGAGGGCCAAGATCAATCAAGGGACCAAGACTCCAGAAGAAAAGACAACCAACACCGTATCCAAATTTGACAACAATGGCAACAGGGACCGGATGAAACTGACTGATTTTAACTTCCTGATGGTGCTGGGGAAAGGCAGCTTTGGCAAGGTACAGTATGACTTGGGGGCTGCGCCTGCTCCAGGAGGAACAGCTAACAAGACTGACACATTTTCTGCTCACCTGGGGCTTATGTTCTAGTGGGGGAGATAGTGAAAAGCAGTTTGTCAATGAGTACTGTGTTACAGACAAATGGAGAGGGGACCCACTCAGACTGTTGAGGAGGTGACTTATAAATGGAGACCAGAAGGATGAAAATGAGCCAGCCATGCATTCAAAGAGCTAGGAAAGAATGTTTCAGGCAGAGGGAATAGCAATGCAAAGGTAGAGAGGGGTTTGCTGCATTCTAGGTGGCATCTGAAGATGTTAGGACCAAAATGTCACGAGCACAGGAAGGTAGTAGGTTGTGAGGCTGCAGAGGTGGGTAGAGCCCTGATCATGCAGAACCTTATGAGCTATGATGATGAGCTTGGATTTTATTCAAAGTGCAGTGGGGAGCCATTAGAAGTGTTTGAGCAGAGAAGTGACATGATTGAATTTGCCTTTCGGAAAAGATCACTCTGACAGCCAAGAATGGAAACAGTTCCTTTCAAACAGCAGCTCAGTTGAAGGATGATCCTGGGATTTGTAGAGTGATTCTGGATGCTTTTATGGATACCATGAGATACTGTTTTACTGAAGTCGAGATTGTGTTATAAGTATTCCTGACTTGTTTAGTGTTGTTTTGAGTCTTTTAATCCCTTCGTGTACCACAAAGATGTCTAGTATAAATCTCATACCACGGATTCAGGTGTGCAAAAAATATAAATTTCTTTGCCATCCCTGTAGTTTAAGCCAAAAATCTAAGCATTATCCTCGAGTCCCCCTCTTTCTTCGTCCTTCTCCCCACCCCATCCTGACTATGTCCAATCTGTCTGCAAATTCTGACAGCTCCTCCTCCAAAGCATGTCGTGAAATCACTTGCTTCTCTCCATCTTCACTAATATAATCCTACCCTAAACCATACTTGTCACCTGGACCGACTCATAGTGACCCTGCATACAACAGAACAAAACACTGCACCATCCTCACAATTGTTGCTATGTTTGAGCCCATTGTTGCAGCCACTGTGTCAATCCATCTCATTGAGGATCTTCCTCTTTTTCACTGACCCTCTACCTTATCAAGTGTGATGTCCTTTCCAGGGACTGATCCCTCCTGATAACATGTCCAAAGTATGTGAGACAAAGTCTTTCATTCTTGCTTCCAAAGTGCACCCTGGCTGTACCTCTTCCAAGACAGACTTGTTCATTCTCCTGGCTGTGTATTCAATGTTCTTCACCAACACCATTGTAGACTCTCGTCATTGGTTTCCCTGCTTCCCCACTTGTTACCTATAATCATTTATTTTCTATCTAATGGCCATGGTAATTTTTCAAACAAATAGATCAAGGTGGTCCTGCTTAAAACCCTCCAGTTACTTCCCATTGCCATTAGAAATATTTTAATACTATGTCTGTGGTTTACAACACCCTTAATAATCTAGCCCTTGTCTTCCTTTTTTCCCCCCCCCCCATTCTCTCATCACCCACTGTGCTCTGGCCACAATGACAGATCTTGGGTTTCTAAAATGCACAAAGCTCATTTCCTCCTTAGAGATTTTGTGATGTTTTTCCCCTCAGACCTTGCATGGATGGCCCCTTCTTGTAATTCACATCTCAACTTCAATGTCAGGCCTTTCTTGGCCACCCACTCAAAGTAGCCACTCATGTTTTTCCCACCGTATTTATTTCTGTCATATCACCCATCACTTGGTGAAGCTTCTCTTGTTTGCTTGTTGGTTTGTTCCTCTTCCCCTTCCAAGATCTAAGCTCCACAAGAGTAGGGATCTTCTTTGCTGTGTTCAACACTGTATTTTCAGTACCTATGCATTGAATTCATTCAGTGCCTAGATTGAATGCATGGATTTTCTCTATCTCACTGGTTAAGTTCTCTGCTAAGTGAAAGGTCGACGGTTCAAACCCACCAGCTGCTCCATGGGGGAAAGATACTGCAGTCTGCTTCTGTAAATATTACAGTCTTGGAAACTATATGGGGTAGTTCTACTGTCCTGGAGGGTCGCTATGAATTGGAATCAACTATACAGCAACAGGTTTATGGGTGGCAAGGTCATCTGCTAAGATGGAATAAGGGATCAGAGGTGATGTCTGAGGTTTGAAGAGCCTCAGCATAGAATGGGAATAGAGAGTAAGAATGTCCAATAACATTGCTGAGCAGCCCAGTTGTCCATAAGATCAGAGAATGAGCAGTTGGTAACTTTCCTGGTCCACATCATTGTGGCACTTTTTTGAGCAGCTCTGTGTGGCCTGGGTGTGGGTAAGGAGAAGCAGATGGTGGATTTGCACTAAGAATGGAGATCAGCAGAATCAGAGAACCAGAAAATGGTGGTAACAAGAGAGTTAAGGATTCTGGGAAGAGATAATGCTCACTGCACATCTACAGAGGCTGCTTATAATAGATGCTTAATAAAAGTCTTTTGAAGAAATGAATGAAAATGGCATTTAGCCTGGTTTGGGAGAGAAGGCAAAGCAGGAAGAGGGTCATTACCTGGGTGGCAAAGACGGAGTCTAAAGGCTTAAGGTTGAAAAATGTATGGTAAAGTCAAGACATTTAAAATGATGAGAAGAATAGAGGCGTTTCGATTTCAGAGATGGAGCAGTTTCCATGATAACGATGAAGAGAGTGGCCTCCGTGAAGAAGAGAGTCTAATAAACTGAGGCTGTTGGGGAGTTTTTAAAAATTAAATTATCTTTTTAATAAGCAGTATATTCACATGGTTTATAAATCAAAATTATACTCAAAGGATAAACATTGAGAAGTCTTGCTCCCACCCAAGTTCACCTTCTTCTGTGTCCCCTCGCATGTAAACACTTTTTAAAATATAATTTGCATCTTTTGAGTTTCTCTTTGCTAATATAACATGTACAGGTATGCATTTTTGTTCTTGTCCTTGCTAACCCAAAAGGTAGCATACTGTACACGTGGGTCTGTACCTTTTTGATCACATAACAACATATGTTGGAAAGGTTTTTGACTGAGGAATGGAAATTCCGGAGGGCCTTATGGAAAGGATTAGGGTCAGGGCAGGTAGAGTAGTGTGGGAATGGATCATTGGGGATCGGCGAGGGAATGAGAGAGAATAGATAGTATGTTTCCATGGAAGCAGTTATAATAATTGAGAGTTCTGTCCCAGATTGGGAATGTGGCATCAAATCAATGATAGATGAAAACAACAGCATGTCATAAAAGCAAAATAGAATAACAAAACCCTCTATGATCCTTTAAAAAGTATTGTCATCCTTTGCAACTCCAGTTTCGCCAAGCATAGTTTTAAATTAATATGGTTTTATATTCAAATGTCTGCTTTTAAGATGTTATGTTCTTGTTAGGTACATAGATCAGTTCCTTTAGAAGAAACTGGCAGTAGTGATTGCTACCTGCCCCTGGAGATGAAGGAGGGCAGCCTTTGAGGTAGAGCTGTTTACGCTTCCATCCCCCAGGTCCCCGGTATCAGATCTGGCACAGAAAAACATGCTCTTAAGCACTGTCATAATTTGTGGAGCGACTAGGGAGTGACACAAGCATTTTGCTAAGACCTGTGAAAAGCAAACAAGGGAGAAAGCAGGTGCAAAGAACATTGCATTGCAAATGAGTAAGCCCTGTTTGAAAAACTAAAAGAACAATTTGGGGAGTTTGCCTTCCTGAAGAGGTGAGCCTTTACCTGGAAGGGGTTTCTTACCAGAGCAGGGCCTGTTGGCACATCTGACTCACTCTGGAGAAAGATGCCTTCTAGAAATTTTACAGATCAAATGAAGAACACCAAGCCCACATGACAACTAAGAGCCCAAGAGACAGAAAGGGCCACATGAACCAGAGACCTACATCATCCTGAGACCAGAAGAACTAGTTGGTGCCCGGCCACAATCGATGACTGCCCTGACAGGGAGCTCAGCAGAGGACCCCTGAGGGAGCAGGAGATCAGTGGGATGCAGACCCCAAATTCTCATAAGAAGACCAAACTTAATGGTCTGACTGAGACTGGAGGAATCCCGGCGGCCATGCTCCCCAGACCTTCTGTTGACACAGGACAGGAACCATCCCCGAAGACAACTCATCAGACATGAAAGGGACTGGTCAGCGGGTGGGAGAGAGACGCTGATGAAGAGTGAGCTAATTATATCAGGTGGACACTTGAGATTGTGTTGGCAACTCTTGCCTGGAGGGGGGATGGGAGGATAGAGAGAGAGGGAAGCCGGCAAAATTGTCAAGAAAGGAGAGACTGAAAGGGCTGACTCAAGACGGGGAGAGTAAGTGGGAGTAGGGAGTGAGATGTATGTAAACTTATATGTGACAGACTGATTGGATTTGTAAACGTTCACTTGAAGCTTAATAAAAGTTATTATAAAAAAAAAAATTTTACAGATCATTCAACTATATTATTCATTTATTATTTAATGCTACTTTTTATAATTTTATCCTTTACCGTCGGTTTTCTATGATCCTTGAACCTTTTGACGTCAGCGTGGCCAGCCGCTACCCAGAGTTTAACCTCTGTGGTTTGTGAAGTGATTACTGCAGTTAATATTAAATGCTCCAAATTCTATAAATTGGACACATACGTACTGTCTTGACTGATGATAGAAGTGGATCTTATAAAGTAAACATAGCAAGTACCTGATAAAGTATATACACAGCATAAATACAACTTTTTTTTAATTGTAATATTTGTGTTACAGGTGAAAGTTTACATAGCAAATTAGGTTCCCATTTAATAATCTTTAAACATGTTGTTCCTGACATTCGTTACATTCTTCATAATGTGTCATCATTCTCATTATTTCCATTCTGTTTTTCCTGTTTCCATTAATCTAGCTTCCCCGCTTCCCTACCCCCCTTCTCATCTTTGCTTTAGGATAAATGTTAACTGTTAGGTCTCATATAGATGATTTTTTAAAGGAGCACAGTACTTAGAGTTGATATTGTTTATTTAATAAGCCAATCTGTTATTTAGCTGAAAGGTGACCTCTGGGTGTGGTTCAGTATGAAGTTTAAAGTCTATCTCAGGGCTTCCTCTAGTCTCTACCGGTTCAGTAAGTCTGGTGTTTTTTAAGAACTTGAGTTTTGTTCTATGTTTTTCTCCCATTCTATCTGGGGACCATCTATTGTGTCCCTGTTGAGAATGCTTGCAGTAGTAGCCGGACACCATCTAGTTCTTCTCGTCCCAGGATAGATGAGGCCGTGGCTCATGTAGGGTGTTAGTCCTGTAGACTCGTTTCTTCTTTGAGTCTTTGGTTTCTTTCTTTCTCTTTTGCTCCAGATGAGACCAATAGTTGTACCTTAGATAGTAAATATAACCCTTTACATTATAAACTTGATTCCCTAATCCTAATGTGCTGCTAAAATAAACATCCATTAAACAATTAATTAATACCGATACTGCTTGCCTTCCAAAACATCAGATGTGCTTATGGTAATGATATGGATGATTCAAGTCTTTTAAAGGAGCTAAGCTGGAAACCCTGGTGGTGTAGTGGTTAAGTGCTATGGCTGCTAACCAAAAGATCGGCGGTTCAAATCTGCTAGGCGCTCCTTGGAAACTCTATAGGGCAGTTCTACTCTGTCCTGTAGGGTCGCTATGAGTCGGAATCGACTTGACAGCTCTGGGTTTGGTTCGGTTTTTTAAGCTGGAAAGTTTGAATGGAGGCTTTCTTATCCATACACACTCCTGACTCCTGCTTGTGGGAGGGTAAAGTGCTATAGGGGGCTGGGGAGTGAGGAGCAGCTGGTGTGCAGTGATGGACATAGATCTAATAAAAAGAAGCTCAAACTCAACACCACAAAACATATGTAAAAGGATATTTACTGGAATATGATCGATAATAGGAAAAAAAAAAAAGAAATAGTGCAAAGGGTAAATAAATGGTGGTGTATCCATGCTACATTCAAAGGAATGAGGTCTGTCTGTCTGTCTATCTATCATCTCTCTCTCTCTCTCTCTATCTATCTATCTATCTATCTATCTATCTATCTATCTATCTATCTATCTATCTATCTATCTATCTATCTATCTAATCATCTGTCATCTATCTACCTATCTCTGTCTACCTATCTACCTACGTACCTACCTACCTATCTATCTAATCTATCTACCTACTCTACCCACCTACCTACCCATCCATCTATCTATCATGGACAGACGTCCATGACATGTTATCAAGTAAAGGTAAAAGCAAATCAGAGAATATTATGGCTAATAATATAAAGTATACTGTATATAGAATAATTCCCTTTATATGATGCACTCATGGTCCCATTTCTCACTGAGCTTTTTTTCTCCAATATTTTATTGTGAAAATTAAAAAAAAAAATACTGAAATGTTGAAAGAATTGGGTAATGAACATCTATAATACACACCACCTAGATTCTACAATTAACAGTTGACTGTATTCACTTCACCACATCTCTCTCCATCCCTCCATCCATCCATGTCAAAACAAGTTGCAGACATCTCTTCACTCTACCCTTAAACTCTTCAGCATGCATGTCATTAACCAGAATTATTTGCTTACCATATTTTTAAAGTAAAATTTACATACAACAAAATGCACAAACCCTAAGTGTATGACTCTATGAATTTTGAAGACTGCCAATTTTTAAAACGTAGTGGGGAAACAGAAACCCTGGTGGTGTAGTGGTTAAGTGCTATGGCTGCTAACCAAAAGTTTGGCAGTTTGACTCCATCAGGCACTCCTTGGAAACTCTATGGGGCAGTTCTACTCTGTCCTGTAGGGTTACTATGAATCGGAATTGACCCGACGGCAGAGGTTTTTTTTTTTTTTTTTTTTTGGTTGGGGGGGTGGTTAGTGGAGAAACACACATGAGCAACAAAAAGAAATCACACTAACAGATGTAAAAAATGCAACCGTGGCGATCATCGTGTGCTCTGAGAGCCTGTGTAAGTAGGGTTTGCCCAGTTGAAGCCAGGAAAGGCTGCCAGGAGAAAGTAGCTCACAAGCGCTATAGCTGAGGGATGAGTAGAGCTGACTAGGCAAGGAGGGGAGGGAGTAAGTGAAAATCTCAGAATAAGCGTCCTCCTTTCTGCCCTACCCCCATACTAGGTTTGATCCATCTGTATGCCAGTCAGGGTCTCGGACTCCTATTATTAGTTACGATGATTTTCATTCAAGAAACTGTCCAAAGTGGGTGTTTCTGGTCCCACTCACTCTCTCCACATGGTGATGAAGGGACCCAGGTTCCTTCTGCCTTATATGGCTTTATTAATCCCTGCGGACTTGCTTTCATCTGTATTCAGAGGGCAGGGGGGAAAGAATATGGAGGAGGCACAAGCTGCTTCTTCAGAGTCTTGGTTTGAAAGTGGCAGCCGTTGCTTCTGCTCACACTCTGTTAGAGAAAACTTGGTCACATGGCTGCACCTTGGTGCAAAGGAGGCTGGGAGACAATTTTGGTTGATAGTTAGTGGTCTCAGCCACATTCCCTATTGCTCAGCTATGGTTTTTATGATGACTCCAAAGACCTTCTGATGTTTCCCTTTAGCTCTTCCAATTTATTCCCCCCACTTCAATAAAAACTTCAGGCTCCTCTCCTCTGTAACATTTTCTTATGTTCAAATCATGGAACATGCCAGGTGTTAGTGCTGCCTTCCCTGAAACATAGCATAAGCCAGAAATAAATCAAGTAGGAAGAAGCCAGCAGCTTATGAAATTAAAAGAAAAAAGTGGGAAGTTGTTAGAAATGGAGTTCCCAGGTATTACATTGGTCTCTTCAGAAGTCCCATCCAGTTCTGTTGCTCTATATGAGCTACGGTAATCAAAAACCAGAAGCAGAGAGTGAGAGGCCAAACCTTGAAGCCTGCTCTTCCAGTGCTTGACATTCCTAGAATAATGCCCAAGAGGTTGATGACATTAAATCCATGGGTGTCACCAAGGAGACCATTAAGGGTTAGGCAGTGGCTTCTCCCACAAAATACCTCCGGAGATTTGTGTGTCACTCTCCCAGTTGTTGATGTCAACTGCTGTAGCTCAAAATTGAGAAGGTACGACAGGACTGATTTTAGTGTCAGCCAAATTTCCCAAATATTAGTCATTCACGGACCTGCTTTAATCTTATTTATTTATTTTGGCATATATATATTGCCTCCTTTATGCTATCATACATTTTTTCTTTAAATTGATTGTAAATTGACTTTCTTTTCTTCTTAGCATCACCCTAAACTATAATTTATGTGAAACCACAGGCTTGACGGGCTAGTTATATATTTAGTATTTTAACATGTTTTAGGAGAATTTATTGAAAGAAAAACAATTTTGCCCCATAGTGCCGATGGTACCAGTACCAGGTTTTGTGAAAAACTGTCCTAATAACTTGTATTTCTAAGAATATAAAGTCTTTTGCTGTATTTTTTGTGTATATCTGGAAGGTAAAGGAAGTCTCTGATCTTCCCTCCCTCTCCATCATATCTTTTTCTTTCTTTCTTTCTTTTAATATTTTATTTTTTTGTTGTTGAAAGCATACACAGCACAACACACACCAACTCAACTATTTCTGCATATACAATTCAGTGACATTGATTGCATTCTTCAAGTTGTACAGCCATTCTCCCCCTCCATTTCTAAATTGTTTTCCCCCATCCTGAACTTCACCATAATTCTTTTCTCCAGGTAAGGAGCATGCTCAACATTTCCTGTATCCTTAAAAATCCTTCCTGTGATCTCGACTCTCTCCAGAGCATCAAACTGCTCTTTTGAGATTTGCTGCCTCCACTTCTTCACCACCCACCCATTCCTTATCCTTTGGCATTGTACCTCCTTTCCTTAGCAGCTTGCTGAAACAGCAGTCTCCCAGGTTACCCATGATCTCCTCACTCATAGCTCTCCAGACCTGAGCACAAGGCTGGTGGCTTGCTTTTGACAGCAGAAGGCAGGCACGAGGTGAAGGCAATTGGCACTAATGTTGGGATGCATTTACCAAACTGGGGAGACGTCATCACTTTTATAATAACTGTCTAATGGGGAAGTTTGATAATGATTCGTTCATTCAGAAGTATTCATTGAGCACCTACTATGTGCCAAGCACTTTTCTAGGTGGAGAAGAAACAGCTGTGAACAAACAGACAAAAATACCTGCCCTCGTGCCACTTATATCTTAGAGGTGATGATGATGGTGATGATGATAACACCACCAGACATTTTTGAGTCCTTACTATGTTTCAGGCTCTTGTTATAAGTGCTTTACATGTATCAGCATCACTATGATCTTGGTACTCTCTCTCCATTTTACAGATGAGGAACATGAGATGCAGAAAGTGGAAATAACTAGTTCAAAGTTGTACAGCTAGTAAGTGACATTGAATAGTGTAGGCTTGAATCAGATCTCTATGATCCTGGACTCTTAGTTGCTAGACATTTATCACTGGCATCTCTAGTCTAAACAGTGGTCACCTTGAGTGTCACAAACATAATCCAGGAAGTTAACCATTTTCCCTCTCATTTCTCTCATTTTTCCATCTAAGTAGTGAGCAGTTTGCTTGCCTTGTTTTTACTGTAAACCTCTGCCATTAGACAACCTGCAAACCCGTATTGGGCTCCAGATTTTCTGTTCTCCCTTGTTGCTCTGTGCCTGCCAGTGGGCTCCAGGCTTTTTGTTCTTTCTCCTGGCTCTGTGCGTGCCAGGAACCTGTCACTATGCACATGCTCATGGGAGGTGTGCATTGTCTGCAGAGGTTCCTGAGCAGACCTGTAAGAATGGACTTCACTTCTCCAGCCACTGTCCTTCTCATCTCCTCCACGAGCTCCAGCCTTGTGGGGTCCTCCAAGCCCTGGAAGCTTCTCCACTGTGGGTGGTACCTCCTCAGCTGGTTCCATTTCAATCCTCAAGCTCCGTTTCTTCTCTCACCGACTCTACCCTATATCCCTACCCACTTCAATCCCCACTCACACCATCCCCGTTGCCCTCAACATTTACTGAGCTCATACTAGTAGCCGGGGACCATGCTATGAATTTACATGCATTGTTGCTGTAAGGTGCCGTTGAGTCTATTTCTTCTCATGTGACAGAATAGAGCTGGCTGGTAGGGTTTCCTAGGCTGTAATATTTTTTTTTAATATTTACAGGAATAGATTGGCATGGCTTTGTCCTGTGGAACCACTTAACTGTTGTGCCACCAGGGCTCGTTTTACATGCATTACATCACATTAGTTCTCACCATAACCTTGGAAGGTAGTTACTAATTTAACTGTATTACAGTATGGAAATTGTAAGTCAGAGAGGTTGAGCAACTTCCCCAAGGTCACACAGCTAGGAGGAGCAGGACCTGGACTTTGAAGCCGGGTCTGTGTTTTTCTACCTGCCTCTTCCATCTCTAGCAGTGTTCTTCTCCATCTGGGGTCCACATATCTCCCCCAAACATCTAGTCCTTTCTTTTTTTTAAGCAGCGACTTATAGCAGAACCACATTGTGATGTTTGTGGGTGCCTCCCTCCAAAAAAAAAGTTAAAAAATACATTTATGACTGCTTTGGTATAATAAGGTCCTCTATTAATATAGATATGAAGCCATGGTGGTGCAACGGTTAAGTACTCAGCTGTTAACCAAAAGCTTGGCAGTTCAAACCCACACAGTGGCTCTGCTGGAGAAAGACCTGGCAATCTGCTTCTGTAAAGATTAGAGCCTAGGAAACCCTATGGGGGCAGTTCTACTCTTTAACATGGGTTGCCATGAGTTGGAATTGACTCAACAGCCCCCAACAAGAACCATAGCATAAAGACAAATACATGTTAAAACATTTTCTTAGACCTAAAAGTTCATTGTTTTCTTCTGATTTAAAAAAAAAAAAATCATTTTTGTGAGCCCTGGAAACATTTTTGTGGGCCTTCACCATGGCACCTACTGTGGTTGATGGAGAAGTTGGCCCTGGCTTTGCATACCAGCATCCCCACAGTGCATCCCTCAGCAACCTCCAAGCTGCTCTTCCTGAAAGCCACCAGCTGCCTAACTACTAGCATGCTCTCTGGGTTGGAGTACTGGAGAACAATCCAGAGCACCATGCCCCAGACTACAGTGTCTTCTGCTAGAGCCAAGCACAGCACTTTGAATTACAACAGGGAGAAATTGCCTGAGGCGATTAAAAAGCAGTTTAGTTCTACCAGTAACAAAGGGTTTTTCTAAAGTCTTGGAGCTCCTGTTGTGAGTCTATCCTGATTTTCATCTCATTAGTGGTATGTATTCACACATACATATATACCACAAGGTGTGGTTATATAATCATACACTCAAAAAACACTTCCCTTTCCTTTACTTAAACCTGCTTTGCTATCTTCCTGTGCCATATGGTTGAGTTCCTTTATCATATGGTTCACCCATATCTCAAAGTCTTTGCTACCTGTTTCCTTAATCCTCTTCCAGAGAACCTTTTGACATTTGCTGTCTGATCTTGGATTCCTGCCTTCTCTTTGGTTCTACCCCAATTATGGAATCTTCCCCCAACTTCCAATCTTTCATATACAATTCTGATTGCAGCACATTTTTGCCAACTCATCTTCCCAGGTTGTCGTGAGGCACTTCCACCTTCCCAATCCTTACAGTTCTCTCCTTAATGAGAAGACTTACTCCTTTTCCATATCCCCGACAGTCACTACTGAGAAGACAGTAAATTACAGAACGAGGAAGCACAAGGATTTCCATTTTCTCCAACAAAATTAATTAAATCAAAGAAAACAAAATGTCAGTAATTCCAGTTTTACATCTGCTGTAAGCAGATTGTCAATCCAGAGTGAGTCAAGCAATTGTTTATTGGGAAGACATGGTATGTTTCTGTGTTTCTGGTAGCAAGTGAAGGCAGGATGGGAGCTTCCAGGAACCCAGCCACCACTGTCTCCATCTTGGGGGCCCCTAATTTGTCATCTTTGCTTTTCCCTAATGTCTCACTCTGTAGACATGCAGATAGCACTCCCCCTCAGCTATATGTCACTTCTCAATTCTCAATGTCTAATTCACAAATCTAGAATATCCTCAAATTCAACACCTCAGGAAAGAGAAGCTGATTGGGCCAGCATGGGCTGAGAAATCCACATTATCCAGTTATCTCTGGCTAAGGGGAAGGAGACCCTTTCCACCCATCTACCCATAAGGAGAGGTATACTGGTGGCACAGTGGTTAAAGTACTTGGCTGCTAATCAAAAGGTCAGTAATTTGAACCCACCAGCTGCTCTTCAGGAGAAAGATGTGGTGGTCTGCTTCTGTAAAGATTTACAGCCTTGGAAACCCTGTAGAGCAGTTCTACTCTGTCCTACAGGGTCGCTATGAGTTGGAATTGACTCAACTTGATGGCACTGGGTTTGGTTTCCTGGTTTATCCATAAGGACAGGAAAGTGGTGCTTCAGAGGTAGAATTCTCGCCTTCCACACAGAAGACCCAGGTTTGATTTCTGGCAGTGCTCCTCAAGCTCAGACACCGTTCATCTGTCATTGGAGGCTTGCACGTTGCTATGATGCTGACCAAGATGGGTTAGGAAGAAGGGCCTGGGGAATCTACTTCTGAAAATCAGCCAGTGAAAACCCTATGGATCACAAAGGTCTGATCCCCTTGTGCATGGGTCGCCATGAGTCGAGGGCCTACTTAGCAGCAGCCAACAACAATATCCACAATGAAGGACTATATGGGAACAGACTCTGAAAAACTGATATGGGCAGTTTCTCTAAGAGAAGGAAAAAAATAACTGGCCTGTCTAGTACACAGGCCAACAGGGAAGTTTCGTTTAAGTCTGTGTAGTCTTTAAAATATCACCTGACTCTCTGGAAAAAAATATCACAAAGTTAAATCAAGTCCTCTCATTGAAGGACCAGATGGAGCTCATTAACATGGAACCTCTGTCTCAGGTAATAACTCATGGCCAGTGGTCGAGTTTTTGTGCTGCCATATTCCTGCCACCCTCACCACCCCCATCTCAACTGCATCTTATGTGTTGTTTCAGAAACTCACAGTCCTGTTAACGTGAATCCTTGGCTACTAACAGCATAACCCGTCATCTTTTCTACAACAAGCATAATAGCAGAAGCATGCAGATTTTAATCCTTCAACACCCATGGTAAATATTTTGGGTGTACAAATGTGGATGATTAATGTGAGGAAACATCACCCCCACCCCCCAGTTTCACATTATGTACCAACCTCATTGCAAATCACTGCAGAGATTGATAATCTTTTTTTTTTTTTTTTTTAATTTGTTGAAAGTATACATAACAAAACATAGGGCATCTCAACAATTTCTCTGTGCACAATTCTGTGACTTTGATTACATTATTCAAGTTGTGCAACCATTCTTGCTGTCCTTTTCCAAATCATTTCACCATCATTAACAAAAACTCAATGCCCCCTAAGCAAAAACTTCCCTGTTCCCACCCACCCCTGGTAACCACTAATAGTCTTTGGTTTCTCTATATTTAAGGATCATACGGTATTTGCCCTTCTGCAAGTGACTTATTTTGCTAACCATGATGTTTTTCAAGGTTCACCCGTGTGGTGGCATGCAATAGGGCTTCATTTCTCCTTATGACCAAGTAGTATTCCATTGTATGTATGTACCACATCTTGTTTATCCATTTATCTGTTGATGGAAGATAATAGTTGTTGAGCACTGGGACTCTTCTAAGTGTTCTATATGCGTGGGTCATTTAATCTTCACAATGGTCTTAGGGAAATGGGTGCTATCGTTAGTGCCATTGTACAGATGAGGAAACAGAGGCTTCGGGAGGTGAGAGACTTAAGATTCTTGCAGTACTGGAGGTAGGTTCAAACACAGGCAGTCTGGCTCCTGAATACGTAACCATTATGCTACACAGCATTCTCCTCCAGCCACAGAGAAACCCCATTCTCTATTATCCTGTAACACCAACACCCCAAGAGAGGCTTGTGCTCACGGGGTGATCAGATTATAGAGGAACATACTTTCTTGTGCAACCTAATTGTTGAAATGAATGGCAGACCCTTAAGGGTTTTATTTCATTTTCTTTTGGTAAATGGCATCGATTATTGGTTTGTTTTCCTAAGAACAGTTGAAGAAACAGTCAAATTAAGTCTGCTTTTATTTTAACCATCTAGCTTTGTCAGATATAACATATAATTCAAAGAAATTTTACCAAGCATACATGTCACCATCATTTAATTTAGCTCAAAAGAACATTTTAATCATTAGAATTGATACACATCTATTTTTTCATATAAATTCTGTTGATATTATTAGAATTGATAGAACCCAAAGCGTTGAAATAATAGTTCCCTTACATTTCTTATTACCACCCAAGTAAACATGCCCTAAGCATCTTCATCTAAAACGCGCAGGGGCCAGGCAATTCAGATTTATGTCTCCTCATTCCTTCTCCTCCTCCTTCCCAACAGTCACTGTGAGTCATTCCTTCCCTGGGTATAGGGTATAGTGACATATGCTTAACAAAGCAAGTCCACAGAAGCCAGAGATGACTGGGCTAAATGCACCTCCATTCTAAATTTCATTTCACACTTCCACCGGCTTTCTCTGCTAGTGGGCAAAACGTCAACTGGATTAAATCTAAGTGTGACATGGCATAATTTCCAAAGGTATAAATCGTAATGAAACCTGCCAACGTGACCTCTGATCTGAAAATCAGCTTATCTATCACACCGACCCATGCCTTTATCACCTATAAAAAGAAACTCTTATAATAAATCATAAAATAACCAAGTTGTATCATCTGCATGCTGAATGTCACTGCTCTTATTTTAGTCTACCAACTCGAAGGTTGTATCCAAGAAATGATTCAGTCCTCCCAGACCCATGCTATTAATTCTCAATTAACATCATTTCCCAGGTATACCACTTTGCGTTTTTTTCTGAAGCACTTCAGTTAGCCAAGTCTGCCCAGTTGCCTTGCCCAAAACAAGTTATTAGAGGCCTGAAATCATTTCTAACTGCTGGTGCGGTGGCTAAGAACTACGGCTGTAAACCAAAAGGTTGGGCGTTTGAATCCACCAGCTGCTTCTGGGAAACCCTACAGGGCAGTTCTATTCTGTCCTATAGGGTCACTATGAGTCAGAATTGACTCAATGACAATGGGGTTTTTTAACTTCTAGCTCACTGCCAGAGGCAAATATGTTTGATTCTCCCAAACCGTGTGACTTCAAATTATACTAGTGTGGCCGCCGTCAAAAATAAAATCTAAGCACACATGTATGAACACATGCTTAGAAAATTAGATCCAAAGTTTGAACAAAAAGAACACACGTTGGAGAATCAGAATTAGGGCTTTCAAGAGATCCTAGAACACATTAGAACATCTTCATGATAGTGAGAGTTGAGATAGCATCAAAAGGTAAAGAATTCACTAACAATTGTGAAGACACAGTGTATTGAATTCTTACTATCTGTTGAGCCCTTAACATGTCTTATATAATTTAATCATCATCATGGCTCTATGAACTGATGGATTCTTGTCTATATTTTACCCCCACATCCAATCTATCACAAAGTTCTGTCAGATTTTACCTTATAAATAGTTCTCCAATTTGCTCACTCTTATCCATCTTCACTCTAGTTCCTCTTTTTCTTACCTTTCAACTCAGCTCTTGCAGTGGACCTTCTGTGAGAATGTTGAAGACACAAAGGATCATGGGAGCTTTTACTGGAGCTGGTGGAAGGAGTGATCTAGAGATGGAAATATTGAGGACAAGCTGTAAGAGGGCATAAACTTTCCTAAAAGAGAAGCTTGTTTCTTTTTGAGCAGTGGAATGGGGAGAGTAATGGTCTAGCAGCAAAGAGAATGATGTGACTTCCACCCCCAACTCTGAGGCTGACAGGCATAAACCTTCCTTTACAGGGGCCATCAAGGATACAGTATCCTCAGTAAGGAGGCCAAATTCAGCTAAGGCAGAGGGGGAGGAGAATGTTCAGGTAGTAGTTTGAGGATGACTGGATGCATGGTTAAGCACTCGGCTGCTAACCAAAAGGTCAGCAGTTCAAACCCACCAGCTGCTCCATGGGAGAAAGTTGTGACAGTTTGTTTCCTTAAAGATTACAGCCTTGGAAACCCCATGGGGCAGTTCTACTCTGTCCTATAGGATCGCTATGAATTGGAATCATCTCCACAGCAATGAGTTGGGAGGCAGTTGTACATGAACCAGGGTCCCAGAGGACTCAGTAAGAGGCAACAGATAGGGGAAAGAAGTGGAGGTTGGGTCTAGAGAACGTCACAGAGCATTTAAAAGTGAAAGCCCAAGGGAGTCCAGACAAGCTTACATTTGGGGAAGTGACCAAGCATGGCAGTGTTGCAAGAGGTGGTGGAATTAGCTGCTCTTAGGGTTTGTGAAGAATTGGTTCCTCAGAGCTGTTGGGATGGAGTAAGGGTGGGTAACCACCTTAGCCTGGATTGAGATGCCTTCAAAACCGTCCAAGGCCAGATGCATTCAGGCAAATGGAGTTGATTCATTTGGAGAACTCTTTCTATACATTGGTAACTATGGAAATTTCTCATGAATGGCGAAATTATACCCCGGAGATTCTCAGTTTCAAGCCCCGTATAATCACCTAAGAACTTTCAGAAAAGGCTGATCTTTGGAATCGATCTCTAGGGATTCTGGTGTGCATCCTAGACTGAGCACCTTTCCAAAGGCCTCGTTATTAAAAAAAAAAAAAGCCAGCCTCTGCTTGGTATGATGACACCTTGGAAGGAATCCCACCCTAGCTTAACAAGGATTTTCCCTCAACAGTCTCCCCTGACCATCCCAGCCTGGGGAGCAGGGTGCCCTTTCCATTTGTTTCTATTATATACCCAAGGCATATCTCCATGTTTGCATGTCCTCACTGTGTTATAAGTAGCTGGTGATGTGTCTTTTCTGTGAGCTCCTTGATGGCAGGGCCTGTGTCTCTCTCATCCTCCTATAGCCTGAGCCTGACAAACAATAAATATTTGCTGAATGAGTGGTTACTTCCATCCCTCTCTAGTCCTTGGGAATACCACTTCCCCATTGTGAACTTGCCCTTAGTAAATGCCGTGTAAACACACACACACTACATATACACATAAGTGATGTTATCCACGTTTTATGAACGAGAAAATTGAAGCACTGAGAGGTTAACTGACTTGCCCAACATCATACAGCAAATAAGTCAACATCATACAGCTAGTAAGTGGCTGAATTGGTTTCAGCCCAAGAAGTTTGCTCTTAAGCTGTATTCTGTATAGATCTTCTGGTTGGAATGGCTCTCTACCTCACTCCAGGCCTCGAGTTTTACACCTACGTTGTAAAGATGAGGATGCTAAAAGCTAACCTTCATTTTGCAACCAGGTTGCACCCAAGTTTCTCTCAAAATCCTATTATTGAGTGGGTGAATGCCCTTGGAAGAGCAGATGGATGGTGCTTGGCCATTGCCCCAAACCCTGATTCCAACAAGATCCTGATGGTCTCTGACCAACTCACCTCGCCATCCTCCCCCAGTGAGGGCAAGGCCTGGCACAGGAAGGCCCCAGATATTTAGAAGATTCTGATTTAATTGGTCTGGGTTGTAGCCGAAGCATCAGCTTCGAAAAGCTCCACGGGGAATTATAATGTGCAGTCTGGAAGAAACAACAGCTCAGTGCAAGCAAAAAAGGCAAACCCAAGCAAAGGCTTGGGGAAGGAAGGAGATCCACTTATACCTTAACACTTAGAGCTGAGCTGATCTGAAGTCCCCTCTCTAGGTCTTCAGAGGGCTTGGGTGGAGCCCAAGCAGGAGACAACCTTGGAGAGTAAAGGGATCCTCAAAGAGCTGGAATCCTAAAACAGAGGATATAATCCTAGCAGCAGATCAGCTCCCTAACCTGCACCCAGCCCTATCAACAAGCCTGCTCTCTGTTGTGGCGGGGGTGAGAAAGGAGAAAAGCTGAGGGATCCCTGGTCCCCCTGGAGGCCTACTGTGTACACACCTGCTTGTCTCTCTCCCATGCCTATCTCTGCTCACTACACCTTACTGATAGCCTTCTCCCAATGCGGTGTTTGGGGGACACTGTGAGCCCAAAATGTCTCTCTATTTTAGATGTACCATTCTAAGTTCAAGCTAGAATCTTTTCCCAATCCGTGTTTTAGGCAAGCTTGCAGGCTCCGAAATGCTAGATGTTTTGGTCTCTCTTCCCTCTTCTCTGCCTCCTTTCTTGACCCTGTCGTAGGGATATTCTTAAGAACACCATCTATTATGGTGCTGTATGTTCAAAGATTTGTGTAAGACGTATAAACCTAAGTTCTAGGAAAAGATTTTTTTTCTCCTCAAAAATTATTTTCCTCATAGAAAATATGAATTTTGTTATTTTTATATATCTCTGGTCACTTTGATCTCCAGGAATCTAAGAAAGACTATATATGTACACACACATATGTATACATAAATAATACAGTATATATACATTATACTCTATATAACAAAAAAAACCCATTGGCTGTCAAGTTGATGCCTACTCATAGCAACCCTATAGGACAGAGTAGAACTGCCCCACAGGGTTTCCAAGAAGCAGCTGGTGGATTCAAACTGCTGACCTTTTGGTTAGCAGCCAAGCTCTTAACCACTGCACCACCAGAGCTCCTAGTTAAGTATTTAAGAAAAAAAAAAAACTGTTGTCATTGAGTTGATTCCGACTCATAGTGACCCTCTAAGACAAAGTAGAAGTGCCTGTAGTGTTTCCAAGGAGCAGCTGGTGGATTCGAACTGCCGACCTTTTGGTTAGCAGTGGAGCTCTTAACCACTTCACCACCAGGGCTCCATATACTATATGTAGTATGTATATATACATCTGTGTATATGCATATACAGTCATGCATCACTTCATGTCCATAATATGTTCTATGAAATAGGATGTTATGTGATCCGGACATTGTGCGAACACCATATTGTAGTCTGGTCCTGCTTTTTCGTTAAGCATCTTGAACAAGCTTCCTGCCTTAGCAGTGATCATCAGTGTGCTCAGAGGGATTCACTTTTGTGTTTGGTCCTCAATCTACGTCATTAGCAATTTCTCCATACCTGATGTAAGCCTCTCGAATTTTCTTAGCCTCATAGCTTTCAGTGGACAGCAGTGGGCTTTACATGCACATATATATTTACTATGTGGTATATAATTGTTTTTAAACAGTTTTAATAAAGTATAACTTAAACAACATAAAATTCACTTGTTTATGGTGTATAATCTTAAATGCTACTTCAAATTCCTTGTGAAATATGGGTAGAATATTAAATTAGCATATATAAATTAAACAATGCTGAGGCCTAAGTAACTAAAGGTTTTTCATGACCTAGATCTAGCTACTTCCTCCACTGAGATCTTTTTATTCATTCATTCACTCAACAAATGTTTTTTTGAGCATCTACCGTGTGCTGGATGTTGGAGATACGACGGGGAATGAGTCAGACAAAGTATCTGCCTTCACAGAGCTTGTATTTAGAGTGGGAAAGAAAAACAAACAAATAGATATTAATAAAATAACAGGTGCGGAGAAAAACTAAATTGGGAAGGGGATGGGAGTGAAATTTTAGAGAAGGTAGCCGGGGAAAGCCTTTCCAAGAGTTGACATTGGAGTAATACCTGAATGAGGTGAAGGAGAAAACTATTGGGTGTATGTGGGGGAAGAACCCTGCAGACAGGAACAAGAGGGCAGCAGTCTCAAGACATGGGACTTAGTCTCAGTGCAATGGGAAGCCAACTGAAGGCCTCAGGAGGGTAGAGCAACATGAATCAAGTTGAGTTTTTAAAGCAACATTCTGGTATGTGGATACTAGATTGTAAGTGAAGGATGGGAGCAAGTGAAGTGAAAGCAGAGGACTAATTAGGAGGCTATTACAGGAGATCATGTTGGCTTAGATCAAGAAACCAGTTGCCATTGAAACTCCGACTCATGGCAACCCCATGTAGTACCCCAGGGGGTGCAAATGGCTAATGAACTCACCTGCTAACTGAAAGGCTGGAGATTCAAATCCACCCAGAGGTGCCTTGGAAGAAGGGCCTGGCAGTCTACTTCTGAAGAATCATCCATTGAAAACCCTATGGACACACATGGGGCCACCATGAGTAGTTGGAGTTGACTTGATGACAAATGGTATGGAAGGTCAGGAAGGAGGCTGGATTTAACATATATTTTGAATGTGGAGCTGAAAAAACTTGTTGATTGGATGAAGGGTATGAGAGAGAGAAATTGAGAATGGCAGGCATTGGACTTTTGGGAGGTGTCTGTTGAAGTTGTTAGGGGGCAGAGTCTTTGGTCCCCAACTGTCTCTGCCCTCTCACTTTAGTAAGCAGATGGGCATATAGTTCCCTAAGGGCAAAGCACCTTGGCCACTTGAAAACAGGAAGCTGTTGCCATATACAGAGATCATAAGCAACCCCCTTGGCCATTCTCTGAAAAGAGGAAGTTGACAGTAACCACCATGTATTAGGGTACCCATCGTTTGCCAAGCACTGTGCTGAATACCTTGCTGTACACTGTATCTCACAAAGCTCTCTCAGCACTGCCAAAAGCTAAGGATCGTTGATGTCCCTATTGTATACATGAGGAAATTGAGACTCAGAAAAGTTGAGTGAATTTCCCAAGGTCACACAGCTAGTATGTGGCGGACTTAGACACGTACTAGGTTTTCTAACTCTAAAGGGTGTGCTCTAATCATTATGCAATACTGTCCCATGCTCAGGGGCCAAGATTCCAGGCACTGTTTGCCATTTAGATTTGCCAAAGTTTGTCACAACAAATTTTCCAGGCAGGGGTCCCTGAGCTACTGTATTCCATTTTTTCAGCTGTCACTGGAACTCTGCTATTTATCGCATCTCTCCCAGAAGATTCTTGGGTAACAGATGTGGCTTGGGATTTGATAAAAACATCATTTCCACACACCCTTTCATTCTGTTTGGAATCTTTACTCTGGAGATAGAAGGACAGCTGAGCAAACAGCCCACGCCCTTTTTGCTGGCATTAACTGAAATGGAAGTTCTAGAGACTGCATGAGACAATTAATAAAAAGACAATTCCCACTTAAAGGGACAGTTTAGAAAATTCCCGTTGCCATTTCTGGAACTTTCACAGCTGTTTTTCTCTCCCATGCCAAAGCTTCAGGGCACAGGTTGAGGAAGTCAGCCACTTATGTATGGTAGTTCCTTGGAAGCAGGGCCATGTCTGTCTTGTGTATAATGTAGCACCTAGCACAGAACTCTCAGTAGATGTTTTGGGGCTGGCTGGATGAACTATAATCATGACTGCAGCACTGACTCAGACCAAGGTCATCTCACCAAGTCAATGCTTTGTTAGTGGTTGTGTAAGAAATGGAGAAAGGAGATGACTGTTCTATGGCAACGAATTAGCCCATGGCATCAAGCCTCACCATGGGGGCTGGGTGGGAGAAGGGGGAGCAGGGCAGGATCTAGCACCAAATTTGAAACTCCCCAGCAGTCATTTGCAAACAGCACAGCCTCACAACAGAACACTTGGAACTTAGGGCTTGGGGAATCAGACAGGGTGTTTGGAGACAGGTGACCAAGGAAGTGTTACTTTTACTTCTTAGTGGAGTGACCTTGGACAACTCACCTAACTTCTCTAAGCCCTAGCTTCATCTTTAAAATGGGGATAGTAATATTCACTCCCGCAGTTGTTATGAGAATTAAATGAGATAACGCACATTGTAAGTGATAAGTGGTGGCAGTTATCATTATTAGTCCCAAACTAGTCACCTATCTCCCTTTCAACATTGTCTTTTTCTCCCTAGCACAAACATTTGGCAATATGAACATCACCTATGTTTTGTACCTGTCTTCCAACCACCCCACTTGGTATCAGTTCTGCCCTACTTCCTAGATCTTTAGGATTCTGCCAGAGACAATAGTTTGCTCCATCTCAGGGTGCTGGGAGTTATAATCTGCCATTGAGTTCTAGAGCTCAAGTACTTACTTCCTACAATAATTCTAGATGGAGGCCTGGAATTAGGCAGAACATAGACAGGAGGGGACATATACTCTGTCTCCCGATAAGAGGAGTGTCACATTTTATAGCCATGCTTTGACACCACCACAGAACCTAAGACTCTTCACCCAGGGTGGAAACTCTCAAAGTGTAACTCCAAGAGGGGCAGAGAGATTCCTATTGGAAAGGAAATCTTGATTAGAATAGTAAGGAGAAAAGGGAAGTTCCTTTCTCATCCTGATTAGTGACTGCTGAGAAGGTGGTAGGAAAATCAGGATAAAAGGATTTCGTTTTACCTGTTGACACTTCCTAACCACCTTATTGGGAGTCCCTGGGTGTTGCAAGTGGTTAAGCACTTGACCGGTAACTAAAAGGTTGATGGTTTGAATCTATCCAGAGGCACCTTGGAAAAAAGCCTAGCAATCTGCATCTGAAAGGTCATAGCCTTGAAAACCCTGTGAAGCACTGTTCTACTCTGAGACCCATGGGGTTGTCATGAGTCAGAATCGACTCCAAAGCAGCTGATTTTTTTATCCTCATTAAATAAATCAATTCTGATAGCACCTCAGAGTTGCTCTTAGCAACAAATTTGGTAATTGGGATCAAGGCAGTGGGGTGTGCTTGTTAAAATGCAGAGTCCCAAGCCACAGCCCTCATCTCCTGAATGAGAGGTGGTGCTTGGAATCTGCATTGCAACAAGTACCCCCAAATGAGTCTTTGATACAGGTGAGAGGCACCACCCTTTATAGAGAATGGAATTTGTCATGTTTTAGGTCATATTCGGACCTGATGCTATTCAGCTTCCTGAAATTTTAATACTTATTAAGAATTTGAGCTACCCAAGCAAAAATTTTTGTCTTATAGGAGCTGCAAGTAACAGAAATCCACTCAAATGGATGTAAATTAAAAAGATAAATGTATTGGAAAGAGAGGGACGTTTCTCAATGGAAATAGCTAAGCCTCGTGAGAGATTGGAACAAGGAACTGGAAAGCAAGGCCTCTGTACTCACTCTTTCTTGACATTCTTTTTTCCTCAGACATCTCTTTCATTCTTCTTCCCCTGCATGTGGTGGGAAATGACTGCTAGGCAGATCTGTGTGTTTCTCTGTTCAGGGCCCCACACAGATGACTCTTGAGTATCCTAATTCCAAATTCTTAGTAGAGAGAATCTGATTGGCTCATCTTAGATCAGGTATCTACCTCTCATCTGATCAGCTGTGACCAGGTAGCCCCACTGCCCAATCAGAAGGTTCTTCTAATAGCAGAGGTTGGAAGGAGAGAAAGACATAGAGGCCCATTTCCAGATTAAAACCACAGCTGCTCTTGATAATGGAGCCATTTTTTATTTTTCCTTATCTCCCTCGAAACACATGTTCTAGAACATGGGTCAGCAAACACTCCCGACCTCCTGCCTGTTTTTGTAAATAAAGTTTTATTAGAACACAGCCACGCCTACTCATTTGGGTGTTGTCATGGCTGCTTTTGCACCACGACGACAGAGTTGAGTAGTTGCAGTGGAGATTGTATGACTCGAAAGCCTAAAATATTTACTCTAGGGCTCTTTACAGAAAAAGCTTGCTGACCCCTGCTCAGCTCTATTTCTAAATTATTACTAGTGTTTCACCCCTGTCAGTTCTCTTTTCCTCCAACTAGTATAAGCGTATTTCCCAAACCTCAGTCATTTGCATACCACTCTACGGATGTTAGAGGGCTATGTAGTACTGGCTGCTTCTTTCCTGTAACCTTTGGAGCTTTGAACAGGAGCATGTCGAACTGTCTAAAAATTCTGCAGAAAAAATTCTCTACAAAGGCAATTGTGGGTCTTAAGATGTGGAGCACAAAGCATTGATAATCTGCAAGGTGATTTTAGTTAGTAGTTCAGATTGTTTTAGGTGGCACCAAAGCCTGTGGCTGTCGAGTTGATTCCGACTCATAGTGATCCTATGACAGAGTAGAACTGCCCCACTGGGTTTCCAAGGAGAAGCTAGTGGATTCAAATTGCTGACCTTTTGGTTAGCAGTCAAGCTCTTAACCATTGTGCCACCAGGGCTCCTGAAGTGGTACAGAGACATAATATTGAATAAAATGAAGTCATGTCATTAAAGATTATTCTGTTTTCATTTTTTTTAATTACAAGTCTTTTGAATTACTTGGAGAAAGTCTCATTTGATGATAAGGAGCTCTGGTGGCACAACACTTAAGTACTAGGCTGCTCATGGAATGGTTGGCGGTTTGAGTCCACCCAGTGGCTTCGTGGGAGAAAAGACCTGGCGATCTCCTTCTGTAAATGCTGTTGTTGTTAGGTGCTGCCGAGTCAGTTCCAACTCATAGCAACCCTGTGTACAACAGAACAAAACACTGCCCAGTCCTGTGCCATCCTCACAATCATTGCAGTGTTTGAGCCCATTGTTGCAGCCACTGTGCCAATCCATCTCATTGAGGGTCTTCCTCTTTTTTGCTGACCCTCTACTTCAGCAAGTGTGATGTCCTTCTCCAGAGACCAATCCCTCCCGATAATGTGTCCAAAGTACGTGAGAAGAAGTCTTGCTATCCTCACTTCTAAGGGGTATTCTGGATGTACTTCTTCCAAGACATATTTGAGGTTTTCACTGACCAGTTTTTTTCCGAAGTAGATCTCCAGGTCCTTCTTCCTAGTCTGTCTTAGTCTGGAAGCTCTCCTGACACCTGTTGTCTTAGTTATCTAGTGCTGCTATAACAGAAATACCATAGTGGATGGCTTTAACAAACAGAAATTTATTCTCTCACTGTTTAGGAGGCTAGATGTCTGAATTCAGGGTTCTGGCTCTAGGGGAAGGCTTGTCTCTTTTGAACCTCTGCTACTGGGTGACCTTCATGTGGGTTGGCATCTCTGTTCCCCCGTCCCTGCTTCTATCACTTGTTTGTTTAATCTCCTTTATATCTCAAAAGAGATTAACTCAAGATACATCCTGCACTAATCCTGCCTCATTAATATAACAAAGACAACCCATTCCCAAATGGGATTGTAACCACAGGCATAGAGGTTAGGGTTTCCAACACGTATTTTGGGGGGATATAATTCAATCCATAACACTGGCCCACCAAGGATGACCCTGCTGGTATTTGAAATACTGGTAGCATAGCTTCTAGCATCACAGCAGCACTGAAGCCACACAGTATGACAAACTGACAGATAAGTGGTGGCCATAAATATGACAGCCTAAAAAACCCTATGGGGCAGTTCTACTCTGTCACGCTGGGTTGCTGTGAGTCAAAAATTGTCTCAATGGCACCTAACAAGAACAATATGCCATCAATGCCTAACATTTACTAACTTTTGTTAACTACATTTTTTCTCCTTAATTTCCCTCCCACCCCCCCACCATGGCATGTGTTTTCAGTATTAGAATGCATGCGCACTAATTGAGTGTGTTTAAATTTTTGGTTGGTAATGTGGATTTTGAGAAATAGGGTCTGATAATACAAGCCACCAATGAGGCAAGTGGCACTGTGGCATCACCTGTCTTTGGTATGACAGTATACCAATGAGAGCTAGAAGTAATTTATTGCAGGCACCTCTCCATTAGGTTACATGGGGAACCTCTGGTTTTCCAAATATGACACAAAAAAACCAAACCAAGCCTACCAGGGCTCCCTAACTGTCACACAGGAACGCCATAATTATGCTTGGAAGCCTTATCTCACAGAAAAAAAGGGGAAAAAGGCAAAAGTTTACAAAACTAACATATCCAGGAAGCATCACCTAATAGAATGCTCCACCTACACAATAGTGAGGCTCCAACTCCAGTTGGCTGAGCTTCACGCATTTCAAAAAGGACCCACCGTGACGCTAAATGCATTGGAACTGGAATAACTAATGCCTTACCTCTGAGGTCCAGAAGCATAACGAAAGAGCTAATATCAAGGAGAAAATTCAAGGTCTGGCTCAGAGCCTTCAGCAGACAGCAATATCTAGCTAGAACTTAATAAGGCTGCTTTGCTTTTATTTATTTTTATGCTTATCTCCCATTTATGGCTAGAGATACTGGTTTGCCACTTATAGTGGTGATAGAGTTTCCTTTCCAAATAAATTTAGTTAAGGCGAAACATGACTAGATTTTTTAAATACTAAGCAAATGTCAACTTAGGTATAAAGGAAAAAATGTTAAAAAGGCACACGAACCATTAAAGCTTGGGAAAACCTTCAGTAAAGTGATTGATGTATATACGCTGCGGTACTGCTACCCAGAGGAGCCAGTGACAGGTTGGGTCTAAGTAGCTTGGCTAGGGTGTAGGAAGGAGCTAACATCTCAACCGAACCTCAGACTTTCTAGGCAGTGAAAGAGTGTGGAAGGACATTACAGGCAGTGAGAATAGAATGTTCAAAGGCAAAGAAAGAACTAGCTGCCTCTGGAAACTGAGAGCAGGAAAACCCTGTCTCCATCTAACTCTTCCCATCTTAGGACAGTGGCTTCCTTGAGTCACAGTTTCTGCCTTGGTGAGGGCAGGGGAAGAAAAAAATGGCCCTTGGGTACCAGCAAGAGAGCAGAGAGAGAGGAAATGAACTGAAGGCACACATTCCATCTAATGCTTGGAATGTTTGCCTTGATCGTGGAATTGTTTGGTTTGCAGGAGCCACTAAAGCAAAGGACTTCAAGCATTGGAGTGGCATGGTCACTGCATTTTTAGAATAATCATTAGTTCAAAGGGGTGAATCTCTCTGATCCTCAGTTTGTTCATCTGTAAAATGGGGATAATTGAAGCAGTGGTAGTATGTCCACTCTGCCGCCGTGCATGGGGGAATTGCCCCACCAATTCTGTCCTGTTTCTCCTCCACCCAGGGGACTAAGATGTCCTATCATGGCCACATCTACACTCGAGGTGTCCAGGTCCCACTCCACTCTGTTCTCGGGCCTTACAAGTATCCAGGATTGTTGGACGGTGCCTTGACCAGTGCTGATGGGCCAGTAGGGGTGTCCACACCCAAGAGCAGCTCAGTACAGAGTCTCTGTCTCGCCGCTGAAAGCTCTTCTTCCTCCCATTTCAAGTCCCTCCACTCATCCACCTATGGCACAGCCCTCCCCTGCCTCCTATTGGCACTTGGCCCAGCCCCAGCTGTCTCTGGAATCTTGAGAGCAGAAAAGCCCTGGCTCCATCTAGCTCTTCCCATCTTAGGACAGTGGCTTTCTTGAGTCATTGTTTCTGCCTTGGTGAGGACTGGGGAAGCAAAAAATGGCCATTGGGTTCCAGCAAGAGCACAGAGAGAAATGAGAAATGAACTGAAGACACACATTCTAATATTTGGAGCCCTATCCTGCCATGTAGGCACAGGGGGCTCTTAGGATTAAGTAAATGCCTGGCAGGTAGGATCTACTCAGCTTGGCAGTTATTTTTATTTTGGGGCTGGGGAGGAAAGAGATTGAGAAAAATCCTATCCCTGTGGAAATGTGTGTCAGGAGCTTTTTTCAAAAAGTGCTCTAAATCCCCGGGTGTACATCGCCACAGCCTTCCTCAGGCTGTGATAAGAGAGAAGATGGTGAGGGCAGGAGCCAGAGCCTTTATGTGAGCTGGTGAGCTCAGCCCAGAAGCTTCTGTGCATGAGTCCAGACAGACTTCTTGCCATTTAGGATAGGGCTGAGTGAAGCGTGCCGAGCTGCCCTCCTGCCTCTAAGTGCTCTGGTATACCCTCCCTCCACCCCCAGGTCTTCGCTGTATTCTTAGGTCCTCCAGCTGAGTCAGGTGTGAGCACTTTATTTCTTCAACCACCTAAACTCCTTAAGGGTTCTTCTGAAACTCTGGTCAAGTGGAGTGTCTAAAGGCAGGAACTTTGATCAGGGCCACTATGGATGGACCCTCACAGAACGGTAGTAAAACGTGGGATGGAACTCACATTCTTAAAAAGTCCAGACTTACCGGACCTATTGAGACTGGAGGACTCCCTGAGACTATCGCCCTGAGATAGTCTTTAAACCTTGAACTGAAACTCTCCCCTGAGGTCACTTTTTAATAAAATAACAGATTGACACACAAAATAAAGGGTATTACTTTTGAGTATGGCGCTCCATTAAAAAACCACTTATGTGAGACCTAAAGGTCAACAATTACCCTAAAGCAAAGACAAGAAGACAGGGGGGCAGGGAAACTGGAGCACTGGACATGGAATACCCATACTGCAATTAAAGAGAATGTTGACACACTATGAAAAACATAACTTATGTCACCGAAGAATTTGTGTAGAAATCTTCAAATGGGAACCTAAGTTGCTCGTAAACTTTTGACGAAAACACAATTAAATATTATTAAAATAAAATAAAGGCAGGGACTGCAATCAGGTAGAGCTGACTTGAGTTCCTGAATTTGTGATGTGACAGCTTGCCTACCCTCCCTGAGTCTCCATTTCCTGTAAAGTCAGGTTCATAATGTAAAGTAGGGTCTTAGTAAAAAGTAATTAACCAGCCAGTTGCTGTTGAATCGACTCATGACAACCCTATGTGTGAGAGAACTGTGCTCCATAGTGTTTTCAGTGGCTGATTTTTTGGAAGTACATCACCAGGATTTTCTTCCTTGGTGCCTCTGGGTGGACTCAGGCCTCCCAATCTTTCAGTTAGCAACCAAGCATATAAACTGTTTGCACCACTCAGGGACTCTTATGTAAAGCATATGAGAGATAATAAGCACAAACCACTAATGTTGTGTGTGATACATTGTTAAGTGCTCAAAAACACAGAGTCTGTTGATATCTTGCCTAAAAACACAATGTATGCAGTAATACTTCAATCTGATTGCCTCTTCCTCCAGGAAGCCTTCCTAGAAGCCCCAGGCCGGGTTGGATCTTCCTGTAATATGGTCCTGCCCTGTGCTTCCTCTAGGGCTTCTTAAAACGGTACCTGCTGCTCATTACTCCCTCTGGCAGAGTCACGACCAGGAAAATAATAATGATGAACCACACTAGTTAACTTGCCTGATTGTGACCGTGGCTGCATAGAAGGAAGCTCCAGGCAACAGGAGAGGGTGTTAAAATGATTGTCTGAAGTCTTTCTTCCTCTCTGGAGTACAGGGTCAGAGAACGTGCCTGCTTGATTATTGCTGTAGCCCTAGTGCGTACCTGTACCTGTACCCATACCTATCAAGTTGATTCTCACTCATAACAACCCTGTAGCGACCCTACAGGACAGAGCAGAACCGCCTCATAGGGCTTCCAAGGCTGTAATCTTTACGGAAGCAGACTGCCACACCTTTCTTCTGCAGAGTAACTGGTGGGTTTGAACTGCAGACCTTTTGGTTAGCAGCTAAGCGCTTTAACCACTGTGCCACCAGGGCTCCTTCCCTAGTGCTTAGCAGGCTGTTAATGAATATTTATTCAAGACTCAAATGAATAAGGGAACAAGTTCCCCAAATTCAGTTTTATCAGGCATTCATTTATTCCCCCTTTCAATGAATATTTCTTGAGTATCTGCTGTGTCAGGCACTGTTCTAGGCTCGTGAGTGACATCAGTGAACAAAACAGGCAAAGATACTTGCCCTCACGGGCTTGTTGTTGTCGTTAGTTCCTGTGCAGCTGGCTCCGGCTCATTGCAACTCTGTGTACAACAGAACAAAGCCCTGCCTGGTCCTGCACCGTCCTCGTGACCATTGGTATGCCTGAGTCCTTTGTTGCCTTCCAGCCTAGGGTGTCCATCTTCCAGCACTGTATCGGACAATATCCTCTTGTTTTTACAGCTAATTTTTGAAACTAGGTCACCAGGTCTTTCTTCCTAGTCTGTTTTAGTCTGGCAGCTCCTCTGAAATCTGCCCACTGCAGGTGACCCTGCTGGTATTTGAAATACTGGTGGCATAGCTACCAGCCTTTTAGCAACATGTAAGCCAGCACAGTACGACTAGCTGACAGATGAGTGGTGGTCACCGGGCTTATCCTCTCTGTGTTGGTTAGGAATTAATACATATCCCAGAGGGATTAATACTTCAATTATTAGAAGTGTAAAACTCCAGACTTTTTTCAGCGTAAATAAGGGGATCTGGGCAGAGCTTGGGGTAGATTTGAATGAATATCACCTGCTCGTGACTGTCACCCTCAAAAAAAATCAAACCCATTGCTATCGAGTCAGCTCCTACTCACGGCAGCCCTATGTCTTACAGAGTAGGACAGCTCCATAGGGTTTTCCTGACTGTAATCTTTATGGAAGCCCATTTCCAGGCCTTTCTTCCATGGTGCAGCTGGGTGGGTTCAGAATGCCAACCATTAGGTTAGTAGTCAAGCGTGAATCATTTGCATCACCCTTGACTGTCCCTCAAACCCCATCTACTGCTCTGACATACTTGCCTTCTCTCCCAGGTCATGCTCTCCGAGCGAAAAGGCACGGACGAGCTGTATGCCGTGAAGATCCTGAAGAAGGATGTGGTGATCCAGGATGACGATGTGGAGTGCACGATGGTGGAGAAGCGGGTGCTGGCCCTGCCCGGGAAGCCCCCCTTCCTGACCCAGCTCCACTCCTGCTTCCAGACCATGGTAATGTGTCTGTTGGCCCTGGTGTTCCCATTCTAGAGACAGCACAATGTTGGGGCCAGGGAAGCCTGTGGAGAATTTCTGAAGTTCCCATCGAGATGCTCTTCCCCAGGCCGGATGTTTTCTCAACTCAGATGAAGGAACTCAGGCAACTGGTTTTGTAACCGACAGAGCAGAGCCCTTCTCTGACACCATGGGGCCACCAGGGGACAGGAACTTGGGACTTTCGGTCTCACAATATGAGATGTGGTAGCAGAATGGGAATGAGGGGGCGGTGCTTGAGAACACAGCCTTCAGGGGACTTCCAGGGTAGGGGAGGGGGGTTAAAATTTCTCTGGGTCTCAGTTTCTTCATCTGTAAAATAGATGAGATAATAGAAGCTACACCCCAGGGTGGTTGTGAGGAAGAAATGAGATTCCACGTGAAATGCGCTTAGCAACGTTCTTGGCCATGTGCTGTTGGGTTGACTCCAACTTATGTGCAATAGATGTTAACATGCTTTATAAACATTTAGCCTTGGCCTTGGTCTAAGTGCTGAGTATGGAGCTGAGTAAGCTAGATTCTGTCTTTGAAGAGCTTAGGATCTTAATGCAGAGGAAACAGACACGTGGATAGTTATGAAACAGTGTAATGGGGGAATGTGATAGCAGAACCCTGAAAGACCAATGGGCAAACAGGCCCCAGAATGCACCTGATAACCACAATGGCAACTGCATTTGGAATGACCAGATGAGTTTCTTCTGGGACCAGATTCTCCACATCCCCGGCAGTTTCCTAGTGTTGCCTCAGGTGACAAGGAGATTTGCTGGGAACAACATTTTAGACAGAGGTGTACCATTCCCTGCAGAAGCTTTGGCTCACTAGTCTTTTTTTTTTTTTTTAATTGTACTTTTGATGAAGATTTACAGAGCAAATTAGTTTCTCATTAAACAATTAATATTTTTTTTATACATACTGTTTTGTGACATTGGTTGCCAACCCCGTAACAAGTCAACACTCTCCCTTTCTTGACCTCGGGTTCCCCATTACTAGCTTTCCTATCCCCTCCTGCCTTCTTGTCCTTACCCCTGGGCTGGTGTGCCCCTTTAGTCTCATTTTGTTTTATGGGCCTGTCTAATCTTTGACTGAAAACCTCAGAAGTAACTTCAATACTGAGTTAAAAGGGTGTCCGGGGGCCGTACTCTTGGGGTTTCTCCAGTTTCTGTCAGGCCAGTAAGTCTGGTCTTTTTTTGTTGTGATTTTGAATTTTGTTCTACATTTTCATCCAGCTCTGTTCAGGACCCTCTCTTGTGATCCCTGTCAGAGCAGTCGGTGGTGGTAGCCAGGCACCATCTAGTTGTGCTAGACTCAGTCTGGTGGAGGCTTGTGGTAGTTGTGGTCCATTAGTCCTCTGGACTAACCTTTCCATTGTGTCTTTGGTTTTCTTCATTCTCCCTTGCTCCAGATGGGGTGGGCCAGTGGAGTGTCTTGGATGGCCACTCACAAGCTTTTAAGACCCCAGACACTACTCACCAAGATATGATGTAGAACATTTTCTTTATAAACTATGTTACGCCAATTGAACTAGATGTCCCCTGAAACCTTGGTCCCCAGTCCTCAGCCCAAGTAATTTGGTCCCTCGGGGAGTTTGCATGTGTCTATGAATCTTCTATGCCTTTGCCTTGGTCAAATTGTGCTGACATCCTCAGTATTGTGTACTGTCTTTACCCTTCCCCAAAGTTACCACTTCTCCATTTTCTTGTTAGTGTTTTTCCCTCCCTAACAGCATCAGAGATTGTTTTTTTCTGTGCATAAACCTTTCCATGAGTTTTTATAGCAGTGGTCTCATACAGTATTTGTCCTTTCGTGATTGACTTATTTCATTCAGCATAATGCCCTCCAGATTCATCCATATTGTGAGATGTTTTACAGATTCATCATTGTTCTTTATCATTATGTAGTATTCCATTGTGTGTATGTACCATAGTTTGTTTATCTGTTCATCTGTTGATGGACACTTAGGTTCTTTCCATCTTATTTGCTATTGTGAATAATGCTGCAATGAACCTGGGTATGCATATATCTATTCATGTCACTGCTCTTATATCTTTTGGATACATACCTAGGAGTGGGATTGCTGAGTCAAAAGGTATTTCTATTTCCAGCTTTTTGAGGAAGCATCCTACTGTTTTCCATAGTGGTTGTACCATTTTGCATTCCCACCAGCAGGACCCACTAGTCTTTTGTTGGAGTTTGCTGGCCAATAGGGAGCTACAATACCTTCCTTTCCTCCACTGCAGGTAGGACTAAGACCTGGAATAGTGTTTTTTCCAGTGTATGGAGCACATACTACTATGCAGAATGGCCTCGGGCAGTATGAAGGGCAATTTTAGGTGATGCATGGATTTTAAATTACATTCCCATTTCCACTCACTTTCAAGTTCTTCTGATGACCTTCGGTTGTTAGTTTCCTTAACATCTTTCTAACATTTTCCTTTTTAAAAGAAAGGAATACCGGGCTTTAGGTTCTGGGCTTTTGGCAAACTGGTTTCTAGGTCATTGCCTTTCTTTTATTTTATGTATTTTTACAGATTTCTTCCATTTATGATAGCACTAATGGGCTCAAACATACCAATGGTCATGAAGATGGTGTAGGACTGTGCAAGGTTTTGTTCTGTTATATATATAAGGTCGCTATGAGTTGGAGCCAACTCTACAGCAGCTCCCAACAACAACATAAAATCTTTTAATTTTAGTAAATTTAATAATTGAGACAATAAAAAACAAATATGGAAAACCACACCAAATAGATATTTTAGTAGTGAATTATTATAAGGTTAAGCTCCTTACACCACCACCCAGGCCGAGAACAGGGTCTCTGATAGCCACTCTAGAAACCTCTCCATGTGCCACATCCTAATATCACATCCCTCTCGCTAAAGGTAGCTTCCTTGTTTGTGTGTCTGTGTAGCTTTATCACTTAAGTTTTGCCATTCCTAGACACGATCATTTAAATTTGACCGTTGAAAAAATTTTGATGTATCTTTTCAGTCTTTTAATCTGCTCTTGAGATTTGCCTCTCTACCCCTTCTACCCCTTTCTTTGATGGCTTAGCTGTTGAAGACCATGGGCTGTTGGACATGCAGAGTTTTCACAGTCTGGGTTTTGCTGGTTTCGCATCACAGGCCAATTCAACATGTTCCTCTGCCCTCTGTGTTTCCTGCAAATTGGCAGCTGGGTCTGAAGGCTCGATCAGACTCAGGTTCATTCCCTTTGGCAAGACCATATGTGGTGGTGTGTCCTTTCATCCCAAGGCACGTACTGTCCAGTTGTTTCTCTTTTTTGAAGTTGGCGGCAACTGATACTCAGCGCCTCGACCCATTAGCTCATTAGGTATTGCAAGATGATGTATTGCATTTCTATCATGTCTTTTTCACTTATTTATTGGGATGCTTTTATAAAGAGAAGCTTTCCCTCATCCATTGCCTGGTTACCTGGTGGAACAGCTCATATAAGAAAGGCAGGATAAATGCTAGATTCTTTCCCCTTATTTGACAGTTTTCAAGATAATGAATCAGTTCCCTATTATGCTCTGAAGGTAGCTAAATTTTCCTTCTGAAAGTTTTCAGGAAAAGAAGAGTCAATATAAAGAAAAATATTAAGTAAACAATAATTCACATCCTTTGGAGATCTGGCAAAGACCAAGAAAGGGGTATACCTTAGTAGTCCAAATCTCTACTCTTACATTGGGAAATTAAGGCCTGTTGTTGTTGGGTGCTGTCGAGTCATTTCTGACTCAGAGGGACCCTAACTACAGCAGAATGAAACACTGCTGGGTCCTGCACCGTCTTCACAATCATTGTTATGCTTGAACCCATTGTTGCAGCCATTGTGTCAGTCCCTCTGGTTGAGGGTCTTCCTCTTTTTTGTTGACCCTCTACTTTACCAAGCATGATGTCCATCTCCAGGGACTGATCCCTCCTGATATGTTAACATGTCCAAAGTATGTGAGATGTAGTCTCGCCATGCTTGCGTCTAAGGAGCATTCTGGCTGTACTTCTTCCAAGACAGATTTCTTTGTTCTTTTGGCAGTCCATAGTGTATTCAATATTCTTCACAAACACAATTCAAAGGCATCAGCTCTTCTCGGGTCTTCCTTATTCATCATCCAGCTTTCGCATGCATATAAGACAATTGAAAACACCGTGGCTTGGGCCAGGCGTGCCTTAGTCTTCAAGGTGACATCTTCGGTTTTTAACAATTTGAAGAGGTCTTTTGCAGCAGATTTGCCCTAAGCAATGTGTCTTTTGATTTCTTGACTGCTGCTTCCATGGGTGTTGATTGTGAATCCAAATGAAATGAAATCCTTGACAACTTCAGTCTTTTATCATGACGTTGCTTATTGGTCCAGTTATGAGGATCTTTGTTTTCTTTATGTTGAGGTGTAATCCATACTAAAGGCTATAGTCTTTGATCGTCATCAGTAAGTGTTTCAAGTCCTCTTCTGTTTCAGCAAACAAGGTTGCGTCATTTTCATAATGTAGGTTGTTAATGAGTCTTCCTCCAGTCCTGATGCCTTGTTCTTCTTTGTATAGTCCAGCTTCTCAGATTATTTGCCCAGCATACAGATCGAATAAGTATGGTGAAGGATACAACCCTGTCACACACCTTTCCTGACTTTAAACCATGCCTCCTGCTCCATGTTCTATTAGAACAACTGCCTCCTGATCCATGTACAGGTTCCTCATGAGCACAATTAAGTGTTCTGGAATTCCCATTCTTCAAAATGTTATCCATAATTTTCTATGATCCACACAGTCAAATGCCTTTACATAGTCAATGAAACACAGGTAAACATTTTTCTGGTATTCTCTGTTTCAGCCAGGATCCATCTGACATCAGCAATGATATCCCTTGTTCCATATCCTCTTCTAAATCCGGCTTGAATTTCTGGCAGTTTCTTGTCAATATATTGCTGCAGCCACTTTTGAATAATCTTCAGCAAAATTTTACTTGTGGGTGATATTAATGATATTGTTCAATAATTTCCACATTTGGTTGGATCGCCTTTCTTAGGAGTAGGCATAAATATGGATCTCTTCCAGTTAGTTGGCCAGGTAGCTGTCTTCCAGATTTCTTGGCATAGGCTCAGCTGAAACCTGTCCGCCATGGGTCACCCTGCTGGTATTTGAATACTAGCGGCATAGCTTCCAGCATCACAGCAACATGCATGCCCCTACAGTACAACAAACTGATGGATGCCTGGGGGGAATTAAGGCCTAAAGTTATTCAAATGGTGTCAAAGACAGAATGAGAATTTAAATCTCTAGATCCCCTTACTCCCACACCTGCTTCCTTTTCCATTGGTGGACCTCAAGTTGACTCATCCACATTGCCAGAGGTGAAGGGCAGGCTCTGTCTACACTAAGGAGAAGATCTTGTTCTCAAGGCAGAGGCTAACTTGGAGCAGCAATTTTCAAATTCACTTGGATGTGTTGAGATTGGAAGAGATTAGTCATTTGTGACTAATACTCACTTCAAAGTACAGTATTTCAGTTTGTGATTTATTGGTTTAAGAATGATAAAGTAGAGGGGGTTTGAGGTTATTCTTTTAACATGGAGCCACCTCACTCACTTGCACTTCAGTATGCTTTCTGGGGTTAGAGAGTACGGGCTGGGTTCATATGGAAATTGTGCAAAGCTCCGGGTCCCATCAAGGAATTGTCACACGCAAGGGAAGAGAGATTAAGAACAAGAAGAGCTGGAACGCGAGAGCTCAGTGGATTTGCATCTTGCGTGGGGGCGAAGGTACCATGTTAGAGAGTGACACACAGCCTCCAAATCCAGCGAGGCCAGGGTTGGTTGAGGATCAGGTGAAATAGCTACCCTGTCTCTAGGAGCTATATTGTTTGAAAGAAATAAGTAACTTAATTTTTTTAAATTGTGCTTTAGGTGGACGTTTACAGAGCAAGTTAGTTTCTCATTAAACAATTAATATTGTCTTGTGACATTGGTTGCCAACCCTGTGACGTGTCCACACTCTCCCCTTCTTGACCTTGGGTTCCCCATTTCCATTCATCCAGTTTTCCTGTCCCCTCCTGCCTTCTCATCCTTGCCTCTGGGCTGGCGTGCCCATTTAGTCCCATATACAGAGTTGAGCTACGTGTGTTGTTTGTTTTATGGGCCCATCTAATCTTTGGCTGAAGGGTGAAGAAATATGTAACTTTTAATATTAGGGTCTCACTTGGCTTGGAGAGATACACTCCTTGCGGCTCTTGGGGGCTGAGTGCCGACTGGCAGAGGGAAGAGCAGGCACCCCTTCCATCTCACCACCACTTAGTAGCATATGCTCGGTGAGTGACATGCCCCAATTTAAATTAGTTTCCTCTCACTTAACCTTTTTTTTTTTTTTGGCTAAGCACCCAAAATAGGCATGTATGTTTTAATTTTGCATACATTAAGTTTATTTTCAAAGACTTGTAATAATGCCTTCTATATGTGAGACAGTGTCCCAAGGGCTAACTTACTTTAAGCCACACAACAAACCCTTGGGATGGGTCCTATTTTCATCCCCATTTCACAGACAAGGGGACTGAGGAACAGAGACTAGGTTGAGGCCACACAGCTTAGTACATTTCAGGGTCAGGATTTGAACCCAGGTGGCCTGGCTCCAGGGGGCTTTGCACATAACCACTACGCTATGATGCCTCTGTGTGTGGACCTGCCCAGCTTCCACTCCTCCTGATGTTCTGAGGGCAGCGTCCTGTCTCCAGACTCTACTAGGAGGCCTGAGGTCTAGCCCAGCTCTGCTCCTCTCACTAGATAAAAAAATAGCACTCATTAATCCTGTGCCTCCATGCCTCAGCTTTCTCACCTCTAGAGTAGGACCCTCTACTGGAACATCTACTGTTGAGTGGACCTTCAAAACCTTTGCTTCATTCCAGCCTGACAAAATCCTGGGGTGGAAGGGATTATCTCTCACCCTACTTTGCAGGTGAAAGGACTGAGATTCGGGGAAGCACGGTAGCTGCCCTAGGCATACCACCAGCCATGGGCCCACTGAGCTCAGACCCCAGACTTTGGCTACTACTTTCTGCTGAGTCACCACCCAAATGGCTTTCAGAGTGATGATGATACAAACAACAAAAAACAGCAGCTAACATTAATAATGAGCACTTCAGTATGTGTCGGTCACTGTGCTAAGCATTGCACAGGTATTATCTTGCTTTGTCCTCCCAGCACCTTGCCTAGGTAGGTCTTATTAGTGTCCTCAATTTACAGATGAGGATGCTGATTCGCAGAGGAGTAATTAAGTCGTGAAATGTCACCTAGTTGGTAAGGCGTGGAGTTGGGAGTTGTTCTGCAAGACTCCAGAACCTCACGCTCTGAAGCCTTTGCTCTCCTGCCTCTGCCTTAACCCCAGATTCCTGTTAATAGTTTACAAGGTGTTTTCACTTACATCACCACATCTGCTCTTCACAGGAACAGCCTGTAAGTCAGTATTACTGTCCACGTTTCTGCACAAAGGAAACTGACCTGCAAAAATGAAATGGCTCAGGTGGCACAGCCAAAAAGTGGCAGCCCCAGAACTTGAGCCCGGGCTTCCTTATGCCCTTTCAGATGCTTTTTCCACTGTGGCAGAGTCGCCCTTCTTATCCTAGAAGGATATTGCAAGGATTAGGGAAGACTGGAAACCCCGGTGGCATAGTGGTTAAGAGCTATGGCTGCTAACCAAAAGGGCTGCAGTTTGAATCCACCAGGCTGTCCTTGGAAACCCTATGGGACCGTTCTACTCTGTCCTATAGGGCTGCTATGAGTCGAAATCAACTCGATGGCAATGGTTTTTTTTTTTTTTTTTCCTTTAGGGAAGATTTTATCTGTGGGAGTGATTTTTTTTTAATTTAAGGAGCACTGCGCATACATGGGGCAGATTATTGTGATCATGGCAAAGGTGAACATCCCTTTCTGGGGAAGGTCCATGAATGTGGGCATCTGGGTTACGGTTAGCTTCTAGCATTTTATGTCCCCTGTTCCCCATAGTGGTACTTCATCGGAGGAGGTAGCCAGGGCTGGAATCCACAGTACCCCTTAAAATCAGATCATTACTGCCGATATACAGAGGGCCGTTGCTGTTAGCTGCCATCGAGTTGGCCCCTGACTTATGGCAATTCCCATGCGCAACAGAAAGAAATGTCCCATCTTGCACCATCCATATGATCAGTTACAAACCGGACTGCTGTGAGCCATAGAGTTTCATGACTGATTTTTGGAAATAGACCGCCAGGCCTTTCTTCCTAGTCTGTCCTCTTCGGGAAGCTCCACCGAAACCTGTTCAGCCTCATCACAACACACAAGCCTCTGCTGATGGACAGGTGGCGGCTACACATGAGGTACATTGACCAGGAATTGAAT
Organism: Loxodonta africana; assembly: GCF_030014295.1. Lineage (NCBI taxonomy): Eukaryota > Metazoa > Chordata > Mammalia > Proboscidea > Elephantidae > Loxodonta > Loxodonta africana. Next base: position 80,488,847 of record NC_087353.1, read on the forward strand.
CTGGGTCTCCAGCAGGGGAGGCAAGAATTCTACCACTGACCACCCCAGGCCTTCCATACAGAGGGTACTAATGCTTACTGGTTCTTTCAACAAATGTTCATTCATTGAAATAAACATGTCAGGCGCTAGCAGCTTCGCTATGAGGGATAGATCCGTGAATGAAGGTGATGAAATCCCTATTCCCCTGGGAACCTACGTGCTGAAGAGAGAGACAGATGATGAACACTAATAGCAAGAAAATACAAAGAGGATAGAGGTGGATGGACTGGGGAAGAGAGGTGCCCTTCTTGACAGGGCAATGAAGGAAGGCCTGTCTGATAAGCATGACATTTGAGCAGAGGTCAGCACAAGGGAGGGAGGGGAGAGAATGAGGGAGGGAGGGGAGAGGATGAGGGAGGGAGGGATGTGTGTGGATATCTGGGAGCAAAGCTCTCCAGACAGCAGGAAGAGTGAGTGTCAAAGCCTGAGGCGAGGCAGGAAGCACGCTTGCATGTTTAAACAACAGCACGGAGGCCAGTGTAGCCAGAGTGAATTGTCATTTTGTATTTTGTGACCCAGAATTCCCTTATGAATCGGCTACCTTTAAAGAAATGACAGATCTGGTAGAACATGGTACAAATTTGAAGTGTGTGTGTTTAGAGACTCAGAATTTTGAAAATGAAACACCCTTAATAGAATTAAAAAAGTTCTCAAAGTGGTCAAAATACATAAAAGTGAAATAGATACCCACCCGTGTATAAAACAATCAGTTGTTCTTACGATGATACAAATTTGATTTAAAAAAAAACTTGTTTAGGAAAACAAAATTGCATCAACAGGATCTGCAGACAATTGGGATAAAAATATTTTAGAAATATGTGTGGCACAATGTTAACAGAATATATAGACTTTTAAATTCTATTTAAGATATTATTATAAAATGTGTTAAAATTGAACGTGCACATGGGAAGGAATTGGAAGGGGCCACAGATAATCAAAACATTGATTTGATTTAGGGAGAGGTCTTTTTGAATTTATACTATTTCGATGGTGTTTATAATAAACATTTTTTATGTGCCACAAGCACAAGCCCACCAAAAATAAAACCCATTGCCACTGAGTCGATTCCAACTCATAGGTACCTTATAGGACAGAGTAGAACTGCCCCATAGGGTTTCCAAGGCAGATCCTTATGGGAACAGACTGCCACATCTTTCTCTCAGGGAGTGGCTGGTGGGTTTGAACCATCGACCTTTCGGTTAGCAGCTGAGAGCTTACCACTGCACCACCAGGGCTCCTTTGCAAAAGCCCTCAAAGGATTGAATTTTTAGAGCAAATTTGCTCTAGGTGAATTGGGTCTAGGTGCATTGACCTAGAAGCCTGGGAATAAGCATGAGTCCTCAGTCAGTCAGGTAAGTCTGTGTCTGTGATTACTGGCTGTATGAACTTCAGGAAGTCACTTAGCTCTGAATATTGGTTTCATCATCTTTAAAGTGGGCATAACAAGCAAGGATGAAACGAGATGCTGCATACAAAGTACGTGATAAACAGGCAGTAATTGGAAGCTGTGTGCGTCATTAGAGCCGGGCCGGAGGGGCACCTTGCTGCATAGGCACAATAGAATTATGTTTCCTCCAGTCCTGTCGCGGTTTTTCCCAGGGACAATTGTCAGCCCAGCACAGTCTTCCAATTTCCCAACTGCCAGTGGGCACAGGCAGTTCACTCTCGTTAGCAAAACATCTATTTTAACTGTTTTCAATTGAACATATGCACCTCTTTTTTTAAAAAAAAAAAAAATAGAATTAGATTTTATGAGTCACTGAAGGACAGAAGTTACTTCCTCCCCAAACTTGCTGTCATGGCCCAGCAAGAACTCAGTTGCAAGGCATGCTGGGAGGAGAGTCAACCAGGAATCGAGAAGGGACACAGAAGGGAGAAGACACGCAATTGTAGAGTGGTCACTAGTGAAGCATCCATCGAGCCCCTAAAGTGTCCCAGGGGTCCTGGTAACTCTGGGTCGGCTCTGGAATGATAGCAGTATCTAAGGGATACGATTTGGCATAACGGTGTAAGGGTGTAGCTGCAGGAAGTTTGGGCAGTTGTCTCAGTAAGGGATGATTGGGTTCCAAGAATAGAACATCCACTTCCCCAAACAGTTATTGTTAGGTGCCGTCAACTTGGTTCCAACTCATAGTGACCCTGAGTACAACAGAATGAAACACTGCCTGGCCCTGCGCCATTCTCACAGTAGTTGCTATGTTTGAGCTCATTGGTGCAGCCCACTGTGTCTATCCATCTCATTGAGGGTCTTCCTCCTTTCCTCTGACCCTCTACTTTACCAAGCATGATGTCCTTCTCCAGGGACTGTTCCCTTCTGATAACATGTCCAAAGTACGTGAGAAGAGGTCTCACCACCCTCACTTCTAAGGAACATTCTGGCTGTACTTCTTCCAAGACGGATTTGTTTGTTCTACTGGCAGTCCTTGGTATATTTAATATTCTTCACCAACACCATAATTTAAATGCCTCAATTCTTCTTTGGTCTTCTTTATTCATTGTTCAGCTTTCGTATGCATACGAGGTGATTGAAAACACCATGGCTTGGGTTAGGCACACCTTAGTCCTCAAAGTGCCATCTTTGCTTTTTAACACTTTAAAGAGGTATTTTGCAGCAGATTTGCCCAATGCAGCACACCATTTGATTTCTTGACTGCTGCTTCCGTGGGCAATAGCTCATGCAAAAAAAAAAAGACTTCATTGACAGAAACAACCCAAAGGCAAAAATACAGCTGGGCCTCATGAGAAACTAGAAACTGTAACTTTACAGTTGCCTAGAATAGATTTCTCTATTTCTTTCTCCTTGCTTTCTTTGTTTCTCCCTGCTTGTGGTAAAGATGGCTACCTAGTGCCCTGCAATTTACCTACCCACCAAATTTCCTGAGTTCTGATTCATGCCCTTAGGAGAGAGAATCTGACTGGTTCAGTTTGAATCAGGTGTTTATTCCTGGCCCAATCAGCTGGGAATTGGCTACTACTAACTCTGCAGCCGACTCCAAGAAGGGTCATATCTACAGGGAGGAAATGATGTGGGAGGTGTCAGGTGGGAGGCACTATCTTGATTCCAAGGAGACTAACTGGGTTGACGCAGGATGTAGGCTGCTGCTCACTGTATTAAGACAGCATTCAGTATCTCCAGGGAGAGGGAGCTGGTAAGAACTCATCCCATGTCAGGGCCTTAAGCAACTAAGGCCACCCGAAGATCTTGAATGCAGAAAAGGGCCCAGGAAAGCCACCCAGGCGTACAGAGCTGCAGTGAGTAGGAATAGACGTAGCCTGGTTCTCTGCCGCCTGGTTGGTGGCCGTTGCATATTCATCCCATAATCAAAGAAGAGAGGTGGTCCTAGTCCTTGGGAAATTTGCAGTCTATGTGGAAGGGCAAGGCTGAGAAAGCTGAAAAAAAAAACACAAGAGGAAGATCAAATGCTTAATTGTGGTAGTGATTCTGAGGCTATACAAACACAGGAAAGAAAGCTTGTGTGATGTGTGTCCTCGACCACACACTTACTTGACTGAGGCTCTGTGTGTTTGCACAGACTTGACATGCATCGTCTTCCCTGTCCTTGCAGTGTTCCTATGATAGAGAGCCTTTCTTACCCTCGTTGTGAAGGCAAAGGACGTTTAAGTAACTGACACAAGTTCACAGAGCAAGTGAGCAGTATAAATGGGACTTGAACCCAGGACTACAGTTGCCATTGGGTTGACTCTGATTCATGGTGACCCCGTGTGTGTCAGAGTACAACTCTGCTTCATGGGGTTTTCAGTGATTGCTTTTTTTTTCCTGGAAGTAGATTGCCAGGCCTTTCTTAAGAGGTGCCTCGGGGTGGACTTGAACCTCCAGCCTTTCGGTTAGCAGCTGAGTCCATTAACCATTTGTCCCATCCAGGACTAGTTGATGCCAACGCGTTGCCATCGAATCAATTCCGATTCATAGCAACTCTCTAGGACAGAGTAGAACCACCTCGTGGGTTTCCAGGGAGCAGCTGGTGGATTCAAACTGCTGACCTTTTGATTGGTAGCTGTAGCTCTTAACTGCTGTGTCACCAGGGCTCCAACTGATGCCAAAGCCGGGGGTTTTAACCACAGCACTACCTGACTTCTTTGGAGAGAAAGAGATAGATCTGAGACATAAAGGGAACAGCTTACAAATAGGATTGACTCCCTGACCAGCTTGGAAAATTGTGAAGACCATTCTATAGGTAAACATTACTTCTACTCACCTTAGAGTGTGGTCCATGGTGTTAGTCACATGCTTTGCCATCTGTGGTATCTTAATGAAAGTGATAGGTGTTCCCCTGGCAGCCACATGGGTATCAGGTCATACCCCACTGGGTGGCTTGGAGAAAGACTGGTTATCTCTTTGAATTCTCTGTCCTATTCTGGGCTATCCCAGGCAAACTCTGCTCATGCCATCCGGCCATTATTTTAAATCAGACTGTCCTCATACTCCTGCTGCAGATTTGGGAAGTCCTATCCAACAATTTTGCATGATGCAGTGGCAGACAAACAGTTAATTTTATTTGTTTACTGATTGAATATGAGAGATAAAGGAGAAAAGGAAGTTAAAATTAAATGAAGTCACTTCAAGCTTAGAGGGCAAGGACAATGGTGTAGTGAAGAAAAACAGCAACAATGACAATTTTTAAAAAGCACTTTGAAAGTTGAGCAGACTGGCTAGTTTGAAGAGAAAGATGGTGAGATTGCCTCTCTGAGCTTTTAATTGGAGTTGACAGTGGAACACCCACGTAGAAATGTCCTGTAGCCAGCTGGAGCTGACTGAAGCTCAGGAGAGAGAGAGGGGATGGAAATATAAGTCAAGATTCATCAGCCCAGAGGGATGAGAGTTAAAGCTTTGAGCTGTGACGAGTCCTCTTTGGAAAACTGAGCAAGAAGGAGATAATTAAACCGGGGTCTGAGCTGATAATAAATAAACCGGTTGCCGTTGAGTTGATTCTGAGTCATAGCAACCCTGCAGGACAGAGTAGAAACGCCCCATAGGGTTTCCAAGGAGTTGCTGGTGGATTCGAACTGCCGACCTTTTGGTTAGTAGCCCAGCTGTTAACCACTGCGCCACCAGGGATCCACTCTAGCTTTCATGTAGTAAAGTCCAACAAGTGAGTCCTAATCAAAAACTACCGGAGATGGCTATAAGACAGATCTTTGGAGGCCTTGAAATAATTTTAGAGGAAGAGTGGGGAACAAAGCCAAATTTCAGAGAACTGTGGAGAAGAATATTTATATAAGAGTTGGAGGCACTGGGTGAGGGCCATTTAGTTAGCTGATCTTGATAGATGACTCTGTACCTCCATGCAATTTATTTTATCAAATCCTTTTTCAGGGTTTGATTTGAGTTAGTTGCTTACTTGCTAACCAAAAAGTCAGTAGTTCGAATCTACCAGCTGCTTCTTGGAAACCCTATGGGGCAATTATACTCTGGCCTATAGGGTCACTATGAGTTGGAATTGACCTGACAGCAACCGGCTTGGTTTGCTTTTGGTTGAGTTAGTTGTGTATTTGTTTTAACCAAGATTCTGAGTTCTCTGAAGGCAGGACCTGCGTCTCACTCATCGTTTTAGCCCCTCTGGCACCTAACGAGATGAGTTGACACAGTAGCGGCAACAATGGACTCAAACATGAAGATGGCACAGGACTGGGCCGTTACACATAAGGTAGACATGCTTTGGAGCCAACTCGATGGCAAGTGACAACACCGCCGCCACCTAAGACCATGACGTGTGTATAACGAATGCTCAGTTCAGTTCTAAGGCCCACTTCTCCCCTCAAGCTTGGCTCTAGCTTGCCTCCGGAGATGTTTTCCAGATTTCGACGTCCTCCGCTGTGGAGTGGGAGATGAATTTTGATGGTACCTGGACAAACAAGTCATTTAAGGGATTGACATACCCAACCAGACTGGATATAGTATAGAAATGGTGGATTTCAGATATACATTTATTTTCCACAGTGACAATGATTTTCCATTTACAACTTTGGTATGAAGTTTAAAATTTTCTACGATTGTATTTAAGTAAAAAATTAATTAATTAATAAATATATTAAACAGTAAATTTTAGTATAGGAGGCAGGCAAACATGGTAGAAACCTCGAAGCTGGTATATGAGGCGACTGAATTTGGGGTCAATAGCTTTGTGCGTCATAATCTGGTCCCAGCCTACCTGGCTTCCTTCCCCTCTCATTGACTCCATGTAATCTACTCTCTCCAGCAATAACAGCCATAAATTCAGGGACTTGAAGTGCCAGTTATATTTTTCACACTGCACGTTAAAATAAACACAAAACTATACAGGTAAAAACATGTGCATCCATGTCCCTTCTAAAATCATCTCCCACTCCAATTTGGGAAACATAACCAGTTGCCATTGAGTCAATTCCAACCCATGGCGATTCCTTCTGTGTCAGAGTAGAACTGAGCTCCATAAATTAAAAAAAAAAAAAAAATTATTATTGTTGAGAATATACACAGCAAAAATATATGCCAATTCAAGCTTCTACATGTACAGTTCAGTGACATTGATTACATTCTTTGAGTTAGGCAACCATTCTCACCATCCTTTCCTGAGCTGTTCCTCCCTCATTAGTATACACTCACTGCCCCCTAAAGTTCCCATCTAATCCTTCAGGTTGCTGTTGTCAATTTGATCCCATATAGATAGATCCTAAAAAAGCACAATGCTCAAGGCAGACCTTTACTAGTTAAGCTAAATTATTGTTTGGTTTTAAGAAGATTGCAGGGGATATTTTTGGTTTAAGGTTTAAAGATTATTTTAGGTCAATAATTTCAGGGGTTCATCCAGCCTCCCTGGTTCCAAAGGGTCTAATTCCATGAGAATTTGAATATCTGTTCTGCATTTTCCCCATTTTGATCCATAAGATTTTTAATGGTTGAGTTTTTGGAAACAGATCACCAGGTCTTTCTTCCAAGGTATCTTTGAGAGGACTCAAACCTCCAACCTGATTAGCAGCAGAGCACATTAATCATTACACAAGCCAGGGACTCCTGGGAAACATTACCATTTGGGAATTTATCTGGTTTTCCCACTAAGCCTGGGGAATCCTTAACATCAGGCACCTTGGATTATTCACAGCAGCATCTCTGGCATGGAGAGTAGTGCCTGGCAGAGAATGGGCTTCATTAAGTGTTTGTTCAGAAAATGAAAGGACAGTGAGATGCCAACCATAGTGTTTAATAGTGGAGGCATTGGTGTGCCAAAGCCAGATGCAATGGAGTTCAAAGATGATGGATTTCAGGGCTTCCCTGCATAAGGTATCAGTAGAAACAGATCACAGAACCTGGCGTTACCCACAGTGGAACCATCCCCTCAAGTAGGGATTCTGACTAATGAGTTTGAGGGGCAAGTTGAGTTCTTCCCAGCAGAAAGCAAGCAAATGAAATCTCTCCCTCACTTGCTTCTCTCTCTGTGGCCGATGCCATCTGCTAGTTTTAAAAATAATTTTTAAAAGCAAGTGTTTTGGTTCTCTTCAACGCGAGGCAAAGACAGATGCTATTTTGGGGCTTGTTTTCTATCAAAAAAACCCCAAAGAACCAGGGGCTGTGTGTCGGCAGTTCTGGCTTACTGTTTCCACTGTGCCAACAACTTGTATGTGACCTTTCTGTGAATCTCGTATGCCTCGGACCCTGAGAACTGAAGTGATAATTCCTCCTCCCTCTCTGCCCTCATTGGGAATGTCGAGAGGGTGAAGTCTAATAGCACCCTGAGAAAGTCCTTTGACATTTCAGAAGAAAATTGGTTAGCTTGTGCTCCTTCTCTTCAACCCACCAGCTTCTATCCTGAGGTAAGGCTGGGTCTCCACATTCCTTCTCGCCCCTCCTGGACAGGAAGCTCACTGAGGGGAGGATACATGCACACATCCATAGAATGTCTAGCACAGGACTTTGCGTGTAAGACACAGTCACTGGAGGCAGCATAACACAGAGATTAAGGCTGCAGACTCTGGAACCCAACCACCAGATTAAAATCCTGGCTGCCATTTACCAGCTGAATGACCTTTAGCAAGTTCCTTAACCTTTATGTGCCTCAACTTTCATGTCTGAAAAAAGCATGATAGTACTGTAGAAAAATTTTTTTTCTGTGTTTGTCATCTGTGCTCTGTCCCCACGAGTTATTTTCGTAAGCGTGCTATGCTAATTTTTTTTTTTTTTTTTTTTTTTACAGTAACAGGTGGAAGAGGGTTGGCATGGCAGCCCTTGTGAGGGTGCTTCTTGGGGGGAGGGCACTACCAACAAACAAATGCAGAAGGTGGGCGTTATTTGTGTAAAATCATGGTACTTATCATATTGGGTTGTTTAGAGAGATAAGTGAGATAAAATATATAAAGCACTTAACCAGTTGCCATCGAGCTGACTCCAGCTCACAATGACCCCATGTGTGTCAGAGTAGAAGTGTGCTTCATAGGATTTTCAATGACTGATATTTAGAAATAGATCATGAGGCCTTTATTCCAACGCACCTCTGAGCGGACTCAAGCCACCAACTTTTTGGTTAGCAACCGAGTGCATTAGCTCAGTGCCTGTCTCATAGTAAGAGCTCCAAAGATGGTAGCTTTATTTTCGTGTTGCAGGTACTAGACACGCAATACACATTTGACAAGTAAACATACAACTGTCATATATAAGATACAGTTCTATGCACTGTATTCAGTAAACCAGAAATCCAAACCCCTTGCTGTCGAGTTGATTCTGACTCATACCGGCCCTACAGGACAGAGTAGAACCGCCCCATAGGGTTTCTAAGCAGCGGTTGGTGGATTCGAACTGCCGACCTTTTGGTTAACAGCTGAGCTCTTAACTACTGCGCCACCAGGGCTCCTGGTGCTTAGTAGGGCTCTATAAATATTTTTTTTGAATTAACATGTGAGTGAATAAATAAATGAAATAGCCACACAGTTAAATAGATAATTACCAATTATGACAAGTGATCAAAGGAAAAAACACAAGGGGCCATGAAATAGCGCAACAGGCACGCCTCATTTAGATTGCGATGGGTTAGAGAAGTGACTTTTTAGGCTGAAGACATGAGAGGGACTTCCACTCCCTACAGTTTAGCTAGCACAGACCCTGTAGTTGCAAACCAAAGGAATGTGGCACAAAGAAGTGATTAGACCCAGCAGAGTCTCTGAGAAGAGGTAAAGGCATTCATTCACTCAGCAAACCCTCTTTGAAGGGAAGAGAGAAGGCAAATGGCACAGGAGGTACTGCCCAGGGACCATAACATACCATACATCTGCCTCTCTTAATCCCAGCAGCAACCCTGTGTTCTGCTGTTATCACTGTTTTACAGATAAGGAAATCCAGGTGTTAAATAACTTTTCCAAGTACACTCAGCTATCAGGAGACAGAGTTGAATTTCCAAATAAAACCCTTTTTGGCACCAAAACCTGTGCATTTTCAATCTCTGGGCACCCACTATGTGCTAGTCATGGTACCAGGACTGGGGCTTGAACAGATGAGGAGAACGTAGTCCCTCGCTTGAAGGAGCTCACAGCTTCTCTGGAAAGACATGTTGGAAAAAACGCCCCAAATGGGGTATAGATTTTTTTTTTCTGCCCCAAATTTTTTACTTCTAGAGTTGCCCTCACAGACCACTATTTTCAAACTTTGATCATTCATGGGTTTTATTGTTGTTGTTGTTTTCCACAGGCACTGTGTTAGTTGTCTATTGCTGAATAACAAATCACTTCAATGCTCATGGCTTAAAACAATAGACATCTATTACTTCACATTTTATGTGGGTCAGAAATTCAGGAGTGGCTTTTCAGGGTGATTCCAGGTTGGGAGTCAAAGCCCAGGCATGCAGTGGTTAAGCACTTGGCTGCTAACTGAAAGGTTCAAACCCACCACCCGGTCTGCTGGAGAAAGATGTGGCATTCTGCTTCTGTAAACGTTACAGCTTTGGAAACCCTATAGCGCAGTTCTCCACTGTCATGTTGGGTTGCTATGAGTCAGAATCACTCCACAATAGTGGAGTTTTTTTTTTGGTCTGGATTGGGGTCTCAGGTGAAGTTGTAGTCAGGATGCTTGCTGGGACTGCTGTCATCTGAAGGTTTGACTGGGACAGACAGATCTACTTCCAAGGTGGTTCATTCCTATGACTGGTGGCAAGAGGCCTCAGTTACATGCCCAGTGGACCTTTCTGTAATGCTGCTTGAGTGTTCTTATGACATGGCAGCTGGCTTCACCTACAGGGAGTGATCCAGTAGAGAGCAAGGTAGAAGCTGACATGTCTTTTACGACCTAGTCCCAGAAATCAGATGTAGTCATTTTCACAGTATCCGGTTGGTGACACAAGTTGGTTCTATTCAGTGTGGTAAGAGACTGTGCAAAGGCCTGAATACCAGGAGTGAAAATCACTGGGCAGCCATCATGGAGGTTGACTACCACAGCTACCTAACCAGTTGCCATCAAATTGATTCTGACTCAAGTGACCCCACGTGTGTGGAAGTAGAACTGTGCTCCATAGGGTTTTCAGTGGCTGGTTGTTCGGAAGTAGATTACCAGGCTTTTCTTCCAAGGTGCCTCTGGCTGAATTTGAACCACCAACCTTTGGGTTAGAAGTTAAGTGCATTAATTGTTTGTACCAGCCTGGGACTCCACCACAGCTACCTACCACCTGTAATACTATTGACTTATTACTTTCAACTTATTATTAAAATTAGCCTTGTCCTAAACAATACTATCCGCTAACTCATAGATTAATGTGCTAATTATATTTTCCAGTACAAACTAATGAAAGTTCATAACTATTAATTTAAAAAAAATTATTCATGTACCATCTCAGCTCACTTACATACTTCTAGTGGCACAAATACTACACTTGGGGAAACACCGGGCCTGGCAAACTCGGGCTGCCTGGGAGTTCTGGTTGTTCTAACTATAAATTCCAGATATTCTGGGCTTTCCATTTGGAGTTTGAGAAACGGCAGGATGCTGATTTTGCTGTTTGCTCTCTTGTTCCAGGACCGCCTGTACTTTGTGATGGAGTACGTGAATGGGGGTGACCTGATGTACCACATCCAACAAGTTGGCCGGTTTAAGGAGCCTCATGCTGTGTACGTGGGAAGCTGTGCTGTGCTCTTTCCTTGGGATGAATGGGTTGGTCATTAGTGCCTTTGGGTTTTCAGGCAAAGAGGGATTTTAAACACCTGGGGCTTCTTCATGAGAAACGTATGGCTGGGAGAAAAGGGTGTTTTCCTCCATATGGGTTGTTTCTTTCTTTTCTGCCACCAACTAAGAACTTGATGCTCTAAAAACATAGCTATTTCTTTATCTCCAATTCCTACCCCTGACTCTTATGGAAGCCCCTGTAGCTTTCTTGGGGAATGTCATTATAGGTTGTATTTGTTCATTTGCCATATTTATTGAGAGCCTACTAGGTCCTAGAAGCCATGGTGGCACAGTAGTTAAGAGCTATGGCTGCTAACCAAAAGGTCAGCAGTTTGAATCCATCAGCTGCTCCCTGGAAACCCTATGGGGCAGTTCTACTCTGTCCTGTAGGGTTGCCATGAGTTGGAATTGACTCAATGGCAATGGGTTTGGCTTTTTGTTTGTTTGTTTGTTTGTTTACTGGGTCCCAGGCCCTAAGTGCTTAATAAATGTGGTCTCATTTAACCTGGAGAACAACCCTGGGAGGTAGATGTTTTCATCTCTACTTTACAGATGAGGACACTGAGACCCAAGGAGTTTTGGGAATTTGTTCAAGATCACAAAGCTAGTGGGAGGCAGATGCAGAATTCTAACCAAATCTCTTCGACTCACGTTCTCTGTCCTATACCACTCTCCCCCTACAGTGCCTTGAGTCCAGGGAGATGAAGGGCCACGGCACACCCTGGCTGTGGTTTATGAGTCTGGAACAGGGAGACTGATTCCGGATTTTTTGAAAATGTGTTTCCCCCACTGAATGCACTCTTCCCCTCCCCCCTCTTCAGTCCACAGAGCAGCCAGAATCTCCTTTTTTTTTTTTTTATCACATAGATCTCATCATGCTACTCCCACTGATTACCCCGCTGCCCAGAACCCTGTTGGCAAATAGGAACATGGCAAGTCATAGGAATTAACAATATCCTCTCCCAGCGAGTCTGCTAGGGTCTTACTGCCTGTCCAGAAAGCCACCAGAGATCGTGTAGGACCCCAGTCCTTTATCACAGAGGCTTGCTGGTTCCTGTTCAGCTCAGCCCTTGCCCTCCCTTTTCTCCCACCTGCCGAGGTTGTAAGCGCTAGGTTCTGGCAAGGTTAGCATTCTTGTGTTTCTGATCAAGCCATTAGTTTAACTCAACACAATCCCACTGAGACCGCAAGGCAGGCTCATCTTTTACTTCTAATGTCTAATTAACCACGGGCCTCAATTCTGTTATCACATAAGACATAGGATTAGGACACTTAGCATAGTTCCCCAAAGCCCTGCTCCACCTTTGTGGTATAACTGGGCTCCCTGTTTCTCTTAACCTCTTTCTTTCTGGACCTTGATTATGAGCTTACATTTTACACAGGTGCTGTTTCCAGTCCTAGCTGTACCATTCATTAGCTTTATAGCTTGCCCACCAAAAAACAAAAACTTGTTACTGTTGAGTTGATTCTGACTCATAGTGACCCTATAGCACAGAGTAGAGGTGCCCCATAGGGTTTCCAAGAAGTGGCTGGCTGGTGGATTTTAACTGCCGACCTTTTGGTTAGCAGCTCAGCTCTTAACCACTGTGCCATCAGGGCTCCATAACTTAGCCAAGTTATTTTTATTTATTTAATTACTTTTTTAATTCTATTATGTTTTAGATGCAAGTTTATAGTGCAAATTAGTTTCTCATTTAGAAATTTACACACCACTTGTTTTGTGACATTGGTTTTAATCCCTGCAATGTGTCAGCACTCTGCCCCTTTCCCTTTTCACCCTGGGTTCTCCTTCTTCATTTGTCCACTTTTCCTGTCCCTTCCTGCCTTCTTAGCTTTGCTCTCGGGCAGGTGTTGCCCATTTGGTCTCCCATACGGGGTTGAACTAAGAAGCACATTCCTCACATGTGGTATTGTTTGTTTTATAGGCCTGTCCAATCACTGGGCTTTGGGAGTGGCTTCAGTTCTGACTTAGCAGGGTGTCAGGAGGCCAAGTTATTTTCTCTCACTAAGCCTCAGTTTCCTCATTTGAGGAACAGGGGTTAATAATTGGATCTACCTCATAGGATTGTTATGAAGACTGAATCAGAGAATGCCAGAAATAATGCTAGGTAGATGGCAAACCTTCAACAGATGTTAGTGGTTATTATTATTAATCTATAATTTCCCATCCAGCCCATCATATCCCATGGCCCCTTTCCTCCTGCGCAGTTCCCAGATCTCTGTCCATCCCCAGGCTGCCTTTAAGACAGCCGTGCCGCTCTCAAAACCACTCTAATCCATCCATCCGCTCAGTGTTTTATGAGCTATATGGCTGACCACCCATGGTAGGACTTTAATGCCCTATGTCTACTTCAAAATTCTTTAGAATTCTGAGACTTGCCATGCATACGGTATCCTTGAATTTTCTCTGTCATTTTTTCTTAAAACTTGTTCAGATTCTACGCTGCAGAGATTGCCATCGGTCTGTTCTTCTTACAGAGCAAGGGCGTCATTTACCGGTAAGTGAGCACCGCTGTGCTTTCCATCTCTTCCCCTGCGCCCCTCCCTCCCTGCCTCTTCTTTAGCCGTGTTTAAAATTAGAATCCACAGTGGGGGAGGAATCTTCCAGTACTAACTTGGGCATGTGTTCTGCCAGGCAGTGTCGCCCACTGCCCTGGCAAAGTTTGGGCAGCTCTGTATGTCGCTAGAAAAATCTCTGTGGACTCTGCCACCAGCGATGGTTCAGAATCCTCAAACATGAGATGGTTTGCTCTAAGAGAAAGGCTCACCACTGGAGCCACAGTACCCCTCTCTCCTGCCCACGGACACCACACTTGGGGGTCAAGCAAAGAATCTTGGCTGGCAGAATGTGATGGATCGTGTTATTATGAAACATTTCTTTTCTTTTTTGCTATGTAACTACAATTTGGAAAAGGATCTCTGAGTTGCTTGCCTGAAAGACAGGATTAAGTTTGGGAGTTGGCATTTGCCCGTGTTTGGAGGAGCAAGGGATCGTAGCTGTCTGAGTCATACCGTTTTATATTCCGTGCGAGGCCAGCTATAGAGCCCGAGGGTGCTATTTGTCAGCGAGGCCAGGGTGTACAGTCCTCCTCACGCTACGTGGATGCAGATGGCATAGTCAGCGCAGGTTTGGACTGGTTTGTTATGCAAGAGAAACTGACAGGGTCATGGGGCTTCCAAACCCCACTTGGCGGGGACAAGGTCTATTTCAAAGGCCGTGAAGAGCCATAAAAGCCCATTTCATTCATTCATTTGACAAATATTTATCAGGTGCCTACTATGTGCTTTATGTACATATCGTGTCATGATGTGATATCATGTTTGGAAAATTAGAGGGTCAGCGAAAATGAGGGAAACCTTCAAGGAGATGATTTGATACAGTAGCCACAACAATGAACTTCAACATCATGGAGATGGTGCAGGACTGGGCAATGTTTTGTTCTGTTATAAGGTTGCCACAAGTTGGAGCCAATTAGACAGCAACTAAGAACAACAACTATGCCTTTGGCACTATTCTAAGTGGTGGGGATAGAGCAGTGAGCAAAACAGACAAAACCCCTGCCCTTTGTGGAGGTTATATTCTAGAGGCAGGAGACAGATAACCATATAATCATAAAAATATATAGACCATCAAGCAGTGATAAGGCTATGGAGAAGAAAAATCAAGCAGATAAGGGGCTGGTGTGTGCTGGGGGTGGTGGTTTCCTCTTATTCTGCAGACAGCATGGGGATTAGGATTTGGGGGACTCAGGATGACCTGGGAGCCTTGGGCCTCTTGCTGCAGCTGACAGCTGTGGGACTGTGTTCGTTTCCCAGGGCTGCTCTAACGAAGTACCATACACTGGTGGCTGAAAATAACAGGAATTTATTTTCTCACAGTTCTGGAGGCTAAAAAAAAAAAACCAAACCTGTTGCCATCGAGTCGATTCTGACTCACAGCAGCCCGATAGGACAGAGTAGAACTGCACCGTAGAGTTTCTAAGGAATGCCTGGTGGATTCAAACTGCCGACCTTTTGGTTAGCAGCCATAGCACTTAACCAGTACATCACCAAGGTTTCCACTTTCTGGAGGCTAGAGGTCCAAAACCAAGGTGTAGGCAAGGCCATCCTCCCTCTGAAGGCTCTTGGGAAGAAACTTCCTTGCCTCTTCCTAGCTTCTGGTGGCCCCTGGCATCCTTGACATTCCCTGGCTTGTAGCTGCATCACTCCGGTCCCTGCCTCCATCTTCATATAGACTTCTTCCCTGTGTGTCTGAGCCTCCGTGTGTCCTTCTCCTCTTATAAGGACACCAGTCCTATTGGATTTAGGGCCCACCCTACTCCAGTATGACCTCATCTTAATTAATTATATCTACAAAGACCTTACTTTCAAATAAGGTCACATTCTGAGGTTCCTGGTGGACATGAGTTTTTTGGGGACACTATTCAATCCAGTAAGAAGCCCTGGTGGCACAGTGGTTAAGTGCTCAGCTGCTAACTGAAAGGTTGGCGATTCAAACACTCCAGCCGCTCTGCAGAAGCAAGATGTGGCAGCCTGCTTCCATAGAGATTTACACCCTTGAAAACCCTATGGGGCAGTTTTACTCTGCCCGATAGGGTTGCTATGAGTCAGAATTGACTTGACAGCAATGGTTTTTTGGGGTTTTTTTTTTTTTGGTTCAACCCAGTACAGAGACTAAAAGGCATAAAAAGATGAGCCCTGGTGGTCTCCAGGCAGATAATGCAGATAAGGCTGTGAGTGCTGGTGGGATGGGTGAGAGGAAGGCAGGGCCTTGCCAGAAGCCTGCAGAGTCCTGGGGCTTTTTTGCCTCCTTGAAGTGGTGATATGAAATCCAGTTGGGGGGATCTCATCCTGAACACCCAGAGTCTCCGTGTTCCCCCATTTATCCCTTGGTAATGCAGGGATGAAGGTCAGGAAGAGATGTGGTTTTTCTTGGCACATGGGAGATCCTAGTGAGGGCAGAGAAACAGAGAGAATAATAATAATGTAAATTTAAAATTGTGTGGTCATCCTACCCAGGCTTGTCCTCAGGGAACATATATCACCATGTGAGCATGAGATGGTACATGTGAGTCCTCTAATCCCTCAGTTCCCCTGCTGACTTGCACAGAGAGCATCTTGCGTGCTGGTGTGATTCTAGTGTTGAGTGGCACACATTATCTTCCAAATGACATGACCCCTAAATTCCTGGAGCCAGGATTTGGGGTCAACACCACTCATGGCTTGAGAATAGGGGCAGGATATTTCTTCAAAGACATACTAAGATGGTCCCCTCACAAGATGCTAGAGTAGGCATAAACCACAGGTGTCCACCACCCAATCAAGATGATTTAAGGGAAAGGTCTGAATTGAGCAGTAGATCCCCTTACATCTTCTGCTGGGACCGGGGAGTTCTGGCCCATGGACCATCCCTACTCACTGGTACAGAAACACCCAAGTGTTGACAGTGGAGTAGGTGTTCAGGAAGGAGGAAGTCTGTTGATACTGGAGTGATTCAATACAGCAAGGATGTACAACGATTCCCCCAGATATCAAACCTTCCTGACCAACACAGATGGAAGTAAAATACTGAGTGTGTAGCACATGTCCTTTAGCTTAAAGCTCAACTGTCACCTCCTTAGAGAGGTCTTCCCTGATACCCAATTTCAACTGACCTCCCCCACTGCTGTCGGCCTCATCATCCTCTGTATTTTCTTCATGCCACTTCTCAGAATCTATAACATTCATGCTTATAGATTTGAATACTTGCTTATTTTCTTCTTCTCTGCACTAGAATTTGGTCTGAATAAGAACAGGATGCTTGCCTAGCTCGTTCACAGTTACGTACAGGCATGCGTTGCTTGACGTCCAGCATAAGTTCTGTGAAATGGGACAATATGTGATTTGCGCATTGTGCAAAATATCATATTATATACAGGAGAGAGATGAGCAGAATGGTCACTGGTTGGGCCCAGGATGCGTGCCATGGTGCCACCATCCCGAGGGTCTGTGCGAAAACTTTAGCTCTGCTGCCGCTGATCTGCGTGGACCCCACTTGGTCTCTGAGAGCAGTGCCTCGGCCCCCACCTACCTGCCAGGGTGCACAGTCATCATAGTCCAACGGCCTCCTGGCCCCATAGTGCCATCAACTCCATTCCCTTCCTTCTTCCTCGCCTGCCTTCCCCGTCTCCCCTAATGGGCTTTGAACTCTTCTAGCCCTGCCTGCCCCAGCCTAGACCACTGGGCAGCCACCACCAGCCACCAGCACAGGTGATGCCTTGGCCATGGGCCTGGGTGTCGCATGCAGGGCCTCCAGGCCGAGTGGGGCAGTTGCCTCAGTGGGGCATCCCCCTCAGTGGCTCCAGCAGGATCTGCACAGTCCCTGCCTGAGGTGAGCACGGTGGGACAGGTAGCCGTGGATGGGCGCCATGAACTCCTCTCCCTGCCACCCCAGAGTCAGGGCGGTATCAGGACCTGGAGGGCTATGGAGAGCTAGTGAGAGACCGATCAGATCTCCCTGCTTAGTAAAGTACATCCCCTAGTCTCCTACGTTTGTTCTCCAATCGGGATAACCTTATAGGACCATGACGTACATGCGCTGGGAGTTGCCTGAAGGGACGTTAAGCAACACATACCTGTACTTAGCACCACACGTAGTGCCTGTCCCGTAGTAGATGCACGACAAATTTTTTTTTAATAACTTTTATTAAGCTTCAAGTGAACGTTTACAAATCCAATCAGTCTGTCACATATAAGTTTACATACATCTTACTCCCTACTCCCACTTACTCTCCCCCTCTTGAGTCAGCCCTTCCAGTCTCTCCTTTCTTGACAATTTTGCCGGCTTCCCTCTCTCTCTATCCTCCCATCCCCCCTCCAGACAAGAGTTGCAAACACAATCTCAAGTGTCCACCTGATATAATTAGCTCACTCTTCATCAGCGTCTCTCTCCCACCCGCTGACCAGTCCCTTTCATGTCTGATGAGTTGTCTTCGGGGATGGTTCCTGTCCTGTGCCAACAGAAGGTCTGGGGAGCATGGCCGCCGGGATTCCTCAAGTCTCAGTCAGACCATTAAGTTTGGCCTTTTTATGAGAATTTGGGGTCTGTATCCCACTGATCTCCTGCTCCCTCAGGGGTCCTCTGCTGTGCTCCCTGTCAGGGCAGTCATCGATTGTGGCCGGGCACCAACTAGTTCTTCTGGTCTCAGGATGATGTAGGTCTCTGGTTCATGTGGCCCTTTCTGTCTCTTGGGCTCTTAGTTGTTGTGTGGCCTTGGTGTTCTTCATTTTCCTTTGCTCCAGGTGGGTTGAGACCAATTGATGCATCTTAGATGGCCGCTTGTTAGCATTTAAGACCCCAGACGCCACATTTCAAAGTGGGATGCAGAATGATTTCATAATAGAATTATTTTGCCAATTGACTTAGAAGTCCCCACAAACCATGTTCCCCAGACCCCCGCGCTTGCTCCGCTGACCTTTGAAGCATTCACTTTATCCCGGAAACTGCTTTTGGTCCAGTCCAATTGAGCTGACCTTCCATGTATTGAGTGTTGTCTTTCCCTTCACCTAAAGCAGTTCTTATCTACTGATTAATCAATAAAAAAACCCTCTCCCACCCTCCCTCCCTCCCCGCCTCGTAACCACAAAAGTATGTGTTCTTCTCAGGTTTACTATTTCTCAAGATCTTATAATAGCGGTCTTATACAATATTTGTCCTTTTGCCTCTGACTAATTTCGCTCAGCATAATGCCTTCCAGGTTCCTCCATGTTATGAAATGTTTCAGAGATTCGTCACTGTTCTTTATCGATGCGTAGTATTCCATTGTGTGAATATACCACAATTTATTTACCCATTCATCCGTTGATGGACACCTTGGTTGCTTCCAGCTTTTTGCTATTGTAAACAGAGCTGCAATAAACATGAGTGTGCATATATCTGTTTGTATGAAGGCTCTTGTATCTCTAGGGTATATTCCCAGGAGTGGGATTTCTGGGTTGTATGGTAGTTCTATTTCTAACTGTTTAAGATAGACAAATATTTTTTGACTAAAAGAATAAATGGAAAGTCCTGGGTCATGCTCTGAGGAACTGGCCTAAGAGAGCGTAGAACATTTGGAGTTAAATAAGCTTATCCCAGCTTTTTTTTTTTTCCCCCCTTCATGGTCTTCAGAGATATTCAGGAAAAAAAAAATTTGTGAAAAATATATATTCCTACCAAATATAAGGGGTCCTTACATTGCAAAGGTCAATTCTTAGAAGTTGTGGATTCAAGAAACCTCTATGGACACTCTGCCCTTTGTTTGACTTTCTATGGATCTCCCTCTTCTCAGAGATACCATCTCATCGTGTCCTGTGAGGTGCTTGGCATAGTTGACTCTAGGAAAAAAAAAAAAACACAGAGGTTTGTGGACTTTTGTTTTATCTCCCTGTCAGGTTGTAAGCTGTTAGAATGCAAGGGCTGGTTTATAGTCACCTCTGTACCTGCAGAGAGTCCCTGGGTGGTACAAATGGTTAACAGTTGTTGACCGAAAGATTGGAGGTTTGAGTCCACCCATAGGTGGACTCTTTTAAAAGAAAGACCTGGTGATCTACTTCTGAAAAATCAGCCATCGAAAACCATATGGAGCATAGTTCTACTGTGACGCACATGGGGTCACCGTGAGTCAGAGTTGACTCTATGACAGTAGGGTTTTTTTTTGTGTGTGTGTATATGTGCCCCCACAACACCCAGTACAGTGCTTTGCACATAATGAGTAGCCGTTGATTGACTTTAATTAAATCATTTAAGCATTTAATTAAATCCCTAATACTTATGTCTGCTGCAGTGACCTGAAACTTGACAATGTGATGCTGGATTCCGAGGGCCACATCAAGATCGCTGATTTTGGCATGTGTAAGGAAAACATCTGGGACGGGGTGACAACCAAGACGTTCTGTGGCACTCCAGACTACATCGCCCCTGAGGTGAGAGCTGATGGGCCCCAACACGTGTTCATGCTGCCTTGATGTCTTCCTAGATGGCTGTGTTGGAGCTGGGAAAGGTAGAGGGTGGTACCTGGCAAGAAACCTCAGGCTGGTCCTTATCCTGTACTCAAAAAGCACTCCTTTGAGATCACACATGCAAATTGACTTCGCACACATCCAGAAGCTCAGGCCCAAAATACATCAAGGTTTGGGAGAAAATTTAAATAAAACTCAAAAGAACCATCCACCACACATCAGTAAAACTCTTTCGTCAAGATGCTGTGGCTCATGGCCATATGATACCTTCTCCTAATTGTGATATTGAAATGTTTGTTAAGCGGGGGGAAATGCAGAGAGAGAGAAATCCCCTTGGCTGACCTAGGATCTGTGTACGGGTAGGTATATAGTAGCTGTGATGAACTCTGAGAGGTTCAGAATTTTTTTTTTTTTTTCTTATGATAAAGATTTCATCATAGTGACTTCTGTCCCTTCCCAAATTAAACGGCCAGTTGCAGAATGGATTTTCCCAACATATCATGGTGCACCAAGTTGTGCCAGATGATAGCTTTCTTTTTTCTCTGGATTGATGCTTGGCAAGACAGAATTCTGCAATCTGTTACTGGATTTTTTTTTTTTTTTTTTTTTTTTCAGGAAAGAAACTGAGGTTGTGACACAGAGTCTTGGAAATGGACAACCTCAAATTTCCCTTTCCTTGACTGTTAGCCTCTCGATTTGTAGCAATGGTTATGGAATGCCCCACACAATGAAATGACTTGGCACACAGTTTAAAACCTGTGTACTGTTGTACCAAAGCAGTTCACCTTCTAGGTCCCTAGTTTACACACACACACACACAAGGGTGGAAGGATATGTGTTCAGAGTATTTCACTGTGATACTTTTTTTTATGAATGAAAAATAGACAATAATATCAATGACAATCAGTAAAGGAATAATTAGCTAAAATATGCTACATCCATGTTAGGAAATGCCATGCAGCCTTACAAAAATCAGGGCGTACCTGTATTGCTAACTTGAAACAGTGCTTATCCATAAGACAATGGACAAGAGACTCTAATATATTTACAGTATGGACCTCTAAAACCAAACCAAACCTGTTGCTGTCGAGTCAATCCCGACTCATGGAAACCCTGGTGGTGTAGTTGTTAAGAGCTACAGCTGCTAACCAAAAGATCAGCAGTTTGAATCCACCAAGTGCTCTTTGGAAACCCTATGGGGCAGTTCTACTCTGTCCTCTAGGGTCTCTATGAATCGACGCAAGAGCAGTGGGTTTATGGACCTCTAAAACCAACAAAACCCAAACCCAGTGCCATTGAGTCGACTCCGACTCACAGCGACCCTATAGGCCAGAGTAGAACTGCCCCATAGAGTTTCCAAGGAGCGCCTGGTGTATTCAAACTGCTGACCCTTTGGTTAGCAGCTGTAGCACTTAACCACTACACCACCAGGGTTTCCTCTGGACCTCTACTAGGCATCAATTCAAAAGAGTGAGTTAGATACATGTGCAGATGTATTTTCCGGACATATTGTTGAGAGAAAAAAAATCAAGGTGCAGAGTTTGATAAACACAATATGATACCATTTATGGAAAAAGAAAAAAAACCACAAAACTCTGCTGTATGCTTTCTATGAGTTTGTATATATACATATAAAAGCATAGAAGGTCTGGAAAGTAGTAGACTGATTTTGTAGCCTCGGTAACCTCTGAGGATGAGGGCATGGTAATGGGAAATTTAGCTTAATTTGTACCATTTAGATTGTTTACAAGGTAATTGTATTTGTGTATTACTTGAATTATTAAAAAGTAACCCATTTAAAAATTAACCTTTTATTAGGACCCAGTAGCATACTTGATTCTATTATTTTGTTTCGTTAATTAGAATATCAGAAACAATCAGTAACACAGTTGCTTGATGTGCGGTGACTTCAATAATCTCTGGTTCTCAACCCCAGCTGAACTTTAGAGTCCCTGGGGGGCTTTAAAAATGCAGGATGCCCAGCTTCACTGCGAATCAATTGAATCAGAATCTCTGCACAGTGGGGCCCAGTATCAGTGGTTTTCTAATGTCCCCGGTTGACTGTGATGGTAAGCATGGGGAGAGCCTGAGCTGCATTACTGGTGAAATTTCATCCTCCTTGTGCCCCAGGGATGGGAAGAACAAGCTGCAGGTCAGGTATTCATCCCAGCTCTGCCGTTAACTAACCCCATCACCTCTGGTGACTCCTTTCACCTCAGGTTCTATTTCCTTTGTAAAAGGATGGACTTCTGGGGTTGTCATGAGGATCAAATAAGACACGAAGTACTTTAAACGTGTGAAAACACTTTCAGTGAGAAGTGTTCTCACAGAAAGCTTTCCCTTCGGTCTCTTGTAGTTAATTCTCCTCAGAGTACATTTCTGATTTTCGTGGAAGTCGAGGTGGGAGATGGAGTTCAATAAACAGACAGACGCTTTCCAGCCAGATTTCCTGAAACACCTTTATTGTGTAAAGCCTCACAGATAATTGAATTAGAGAACATTCTAGTGATAACTAGCATTTTGAGGGCATAATGTGTGAGAGGCATGTAGTAGCTCATTCTCCCAAATCTCCAGGAAATAGGCAGTATTAACTTCATTTTATATAGGCAGAAAGTAAGGCTTAAAGAAATTAAGTAACTTCCCCAAGGTCACACAGCTGGTAAATTGTAGAGTCAGGATTCAAAATCTCGACTGTCTCACCTTCAAACCTCAGCCCTAAACCTTTGCTATTGTATCTCTTAACCCCTTTGATACAGTTTACATCCCTATATAATGAAAGGAGCCCTGGTGGCATAGTGGTTAAGAGCTCAGCTGCTAACCAAAAGGTTGGCAGTTCAAATCTACTGGCCATTCCTTGGAAACCTTATGGGGCAGTTCTACTCTGTCCTGTAGGGTTGCCATGAGCTGGAATCGACTCAATGGCACCTAACAACAACAACACATACTGAAAGATGGACAATCACACAGCTACTCTAGACTTCATCCTACTCTGGCAACTTGCTAGTATGTACCCCAAAACTCAAAACTGTATATACCATTTGATCCACCAGTTCTACTTTTAGGAATTTATCACAAGGAAATAATTGGATGTCCAAATCTCTCGTTAAAAGGATATCTGTTGCAGTATCAGTAGAAACCTCACCAACTGGGAATTGAT
Source organism: Loxodonta africana (assembly GCF_030014295.1). NCBI lineage: Eukaryota > Metazoa > Chordata > Mammalia > Proboscidea > Elephantidae > Loxodonta > Loxodonta africana. The sequence goes on from NC_087353.1 coordinate 80,512,159, forward strand.
ACAATAGATTTGGGTATATCCATTCAGTGGAATGTTATACAGAGGTAAAAAAGCCAATATTAGCATGAAAACAAGTGAATAAAACACTTTACTAAGAGTCCATATTGGCAAAATATTTATGCTTATGTAAAACACACACAGGGCTTAAGATGCATTCATAGAAAAGAAGTCTGAAAGGAAATAGACCAAATATTAATCATAATTTTTCTCTTGATAAAGGATTATGAGTGATTTTCATTTTATTCTCTTAGCTTATCTACATTTTCTAAATAGTAAATTAGTAATAAGAGTAATTTTTATAATGAGGAAAAAAAGAATTGTTCTTCTTAAAAGTCCATACTCACAACAACAAAAAGACAACCTAATCAAAAACTGGGCAGAGGACATGAACAGACACTTCACCAAAGAGAATATTCAAATGGCCAGCAGATACGTGAAAAGATTCTCAATGTCATTAGCCATTAGGGAAATACAAATCAAAATCACAACGAGATACTCTTTCACTCCCACTAGGATAGCTAAGATTAAAAACAAATGAAAAACACGGAAAATAACAAGTGTTGGAGAGGATGTGGATAAATTGGAGCCCTTACCTGTTGCTAGTGGGAATGCTGATACTAATTAGACATAACCAGTCACCTTATAGGAGTAGTTCTCTTGGTTTGGGGGCTTAGGACTATGGCCTTGTGGAACAGTCCGGTCAATTGGCATAATATATTTCTTAAAGTTTATATTCTACCTCCCAATATGGTGTCTAGGGTCTTAAAAGCTTACAAGTGGACATCTAAGATATAACCTTTGGTCTTTATTGCAAAAGAGAAGGAAACCCAAGAATTAGAGAAGGAACTGGACTACAGGACTAATTGTCTACGTGAACCACTGCCTCCTCCACTTTGAGACCAGAAGAACTAGATGGTGCCCAGCTACCACTACTGAATGTTCTATCGGGAACACAACAGATGAATCCTGATAAAAAGAGAGAAAAATGTGGAACAACTTCAAATTCTTAAAGAATCCAGACTTGACCTCTTGAGTCTGGTGCAGTACCTGAAACTATGGGCCTGAGTTGTTCTTCCAATTTTGAATTGAAACTATCCCCTGAATAGTGCAGCCCAAAGAGTGAAGATTGGTACCTAAATAAATGAGTATTGCATTTCTTTAAAAAAAATTATCTAAAATTCTCATAAGACCAGACTTAATGGTCTGACTGAGACTGGAAGGACCCCAGTGGTCATGGCCCCCAAGACCTTCTGTTGGCCCAGGACAGGAACCATTCCCGAAGCCAACTCTTCAGACAGGGATTGGACTGACAATGGGTTGGAGAGGGATGCTGGTGAGGAGTGAGCTTCTTGGGTCAGGTGGACACTTGAGACTATGTTGGCAACTCCTGCCTGAAGGGGAGATGAGAGGGTGGAGGGGGTTAGAAGCTGGCAAAAAGGACACAAAAAGAGAGAGTGGAGGGAGAGAGCAGGCTGTCTCATTATGGGGAGAGTAATTGGGAGTGTGTAGCAAGGTGTATATGGGTTTTTGTGTGAGAAACTGACTTGATTTGTAAACTTTCACTTAAAACACAATAAAAATTATTTTAAAAAAATTATATAAGACCAAAGGGTCAATAGCTATTTTAAAGCATAGATGAAAAGGTTGGGGGACAGGGAGATTAAGTAAATAGACGTGAAACAACTAGAACAGAAATAAGAATGTTGATACGATGTGAAGAATGTAACCAGTGTCACTGATCATTATGTCTAGAAACTGTGGAACTGAAGTGGGTTTTGCTATGTATATTTTCACCAAATATAAAACTAAAAAAAATAAGTACCATACTCACTGTACTCAAATGTAAAAAAAATAACACATCATGTAGACATCAAGAGTTTAACAGTGGTTACCAGGGATGGGAGGGAAGGGGAGAGGGGCATCTTTGTGTAGCCTAACATTGAGTTTTTGTTTATAGGGATGGAAAATGTGGCAATGAATGTTGGTGACAGTAGCGCAACATGATTCATTGGCTTGTACAAGCAAAAAATGTTGAGGTGGCAAATGTTGTGTTACCTATATTTTTACAACAATAAAAAAAGTAACACATTATACTTAGCACTTTGAAAATACACGATGACTTGCACAGGTGTTGGCCCCTGTGGCAGGTAGCTCTGTAAAGGTTGTCTATCATTCCCTGACAAGGTAAAGAAACAGCCCAGGTAGACAACAGGCTCCATGTTCACTCGTTTAGCCACTGGCCTGCCTCTCGGTCTGTGACAGCCACTGTAATTGTGCCCAATAGGCAGGTGACAGGTGAAGGAAGAGCTCTCACTCCACCTCGCCGCTACCCCACCTCCACTGAAGCTCCATACATACCGTAAATTGTGCGTTCATCTCTAGATGCAACACGAGCTTGCACACCTTCCTGATGGAGTGCCTTCTGTTTTTTCCAGATAATTGCCTATCAGCCCTATGGGAAGTCTGTGGATTGGTGGGCATTTGGAGTCCTGCTGTATGAAATGTTGGCTGGGCAGGTAATTGAATTTTAAGTGATTTGTAAGAAAAGCCCCCCTTCCCTATCCTTGCTAACTGTCCCCCCCGCCCCCGACCAACCCGGTCCATGGAGTTTCTTTAGAAGAAAGCTTCAGCTTGATTATCAGCTCATAAATCTGAGCCTCTGTGACTTCCGTGGCTTGTGGCTTCCCCAGCCTGTTGACCGTTTCTCCTCATTCTCTCCCTGAAAGCCTGGAGTATGACCTCACTGTGGGCCCCAGGGAGGGCCTGCTGGCTTGGGCAGTTGGGGAGCTGAGGCAGGGATCCTTCATGTCCCACTCTTTTCTGTCCCACAGGCACCTTTCGAAGGGGAGGATGAGGATGAGCTCTTCCAGTCTATCATGGAACACAACGTGGCTTATCCAAAGTCCATGTCCAAGGAAGCTGTGGCCATCTGCAAAGGGGTGAGTATGCCCAGTAAGGCTGGTGACCAGGGCCACCAGGTATAGGGGTATAGGTTGTGTCCTGTGTAAGGATGCTTGGTCAGGTGGTGAGTAGATACTGAACTCCATCCTTCATTCTGCTTGCCAAGCACAGAGCTGCTACTCCCAGAGGCAAGGGTGCTTTTTTCTAATTTGCACAAAAGCACAGTTGAGGCCTGCCTGTGACAGCATCTTGCTGCCCCAGGGGAATGCTTAGTGCATGAATGAGGCAGGAAGCACAGAGACTTTGGTAAAGATCTGGAACTCATGGGAAGGAGTGAGAGGGCACAGGGCACGGGGCACAAGTCGGTCAGCCCTGCCCCGCTCTGCTGAGTATGTGTGCAGTTAACGCTAAACCAATCGTCATCAAATCAACTCCAGTGCATGGTGACCTCATGTGTGTCAGAGTAGACCTGTGTGCTCCATAGGGTTTCTAGTGGCTGAATTTTCAGAAGTAGATTGCCAGGCCTTTCTTCCAAGGTGCCCTCTGGGTGGACTCAAACTTCCAACATTTCCGTTAACAGCTGAGCCCATAACTATTTGTGTAACCTAGGAGTGCGTAACTTTCATTCTAGGAAAATATCTGACCGTATTGAGTTTAATGGATTCTCTAGAAGAGCTGACCCAAATTCAGTGCCCCCAGTCCCCAGCCCCCACACATAAATGCCCGTGGTGCTTGCACATTTACATATGTGTGGTTTATGCAAATTGCAACTGTTAAGAAAGGAGGGCACAAGTTCTTGGGTAGGAATTGCTTGTTTTGCACCTGGTATTAGTGCAGGCTGTGCTCACCGTGAGTGACCTTGTGAGATGCTGAGATCAATGGACCTCATTTTGGGCACCATCAGGGCAACCTAACTGACAGGCTTCAGCAGAATGTGCACACCTCAGTCTCCCCTGGGATATTCAGTCCGGGCATCGGTATTTTTGAAAAAGTCCCCGTGTGACTTGAAAACCACTGCCTTTGAACGTATCCTCCAAATATGGTAACTTTTCAACAATTTGTAAAGATTGTATAGTGACATAAGGAGCCCTGGTGGTGCAGTGGTTAAGTGCTTGGCTGCAAACCGAAAGGTCAGCAGTTGGAATCCACCAGCCGCTCCTCGGGAGAAAGATGTGGCAGTCTGCTTCCATGAAGATTCAGCCTTGGAAACCCTATGGGGCAGGTCCCTTCTGTCCTACAGGGTCGCCGTTGAGTCAGAGTCAACTGGATGGCACACGACAACAACATACCTGTGATTCTCAAGCCTGGTTGACGATTTTGATTCAGTGTGCCTGGGGTAGAGTTCAGGACACCTTTTTTTTTTTTTTTTTTAAACATTCTGGGTGATTTTAAGGAGCCCTGGTAGCACAACTGTTAAGCTCTCAGTCACTAACCAGAAGGTCAGTGGTTTGAACCCAGCAGCTGCTCTGCAGAAGAAAGATGCGGCAATCTGCTTCCATAAAGATCACAGCCTTGGAAACCCTATGGGGCAGGGCTACTCTGTCCTATAGGGTCGCTATGAGTCGGAATCCGCTTGGTGGCAATGGATTATATAGTGACATGAAAATTGTTAAGACTAAAAGTGTAAGGGCAATGCTATGTGACACCCAGCGAATACGGTCCAGGGTTGATGCTTTTATAAAGCACCCCCTGTCTCTCACCAATCAGTGGCACAGGCGAGCCCTGTGCTTTAATGATAGGTTCCCACCTGTGTGTCTGATTAAACCAAGGCTGCCAGTCCTAGCCCTAACTGGAGCCCTGGTGGTACAGTGGTTAAGAGCTATGGCTGCTAACCAAAAGGTCGGCAATTCGAATCTACCAGCCTCTTCTTGTAAGCTCTATGGGGCCATTCTGTTCTGCCTATAGGGTCACTATGAGTTGGAATCGACTCAACAGCAATGGGTTGTTGTTTGTTGTTGCCAGTCATAGATCCTAGAGTTGTTCCCGGATTTCCTATAGCCACAACTACCCAGCCCAGCTCTTCCTGACCCCGGTCACCTGCCATTTGAGCTAGCATTGGTGAAGGAATGCTGGAAACAACTGCCTTCTAGTTGCAGTTTGTAGTATAGCTGGGCCAGCCTGTCCATCTGCAAACACCTGACTGCATTGCTTAAATCCCTACCATTAGTGAATCACCTCAGCTATGTGTTCCAGCTACATAGGTTACGATGCCAATAAATATCCTTGGGGAAGCCACATGCTGAGTTAACCTCAGTCCCTAAACATCTGAAAGCAAGTTGGTTGAGGATATTTTCTTTGAGGTTGTGAAGAGGATAAGTGAAGAACAGGGTGTGGGGATTTAGAGGTTCATTAAGAGCTTAAGGAAGGCTCAAAGAAGAAATAGGGCACAGACTAAGGCCAACGTGGGCCCCTGTAGATAGTTTATCGGGAGGTCAGCAGAGGGTATACACTGAGCTTTTAATTTGTTTAATAATTGCCAACTGTTAAAGGTCAGGAGATTGCTCATAAATATTCAGCTTTCTCGCTTCTCTGGAGCAATCAGGTCTCGCCACACTGGTCTCTCATTCCTGCAAAGTGACAGTCAGCTAGTATGGAAGCCACTGCCTCCTCTTGATAGGGTGTACATTCTCCAGTGTGCAAAACTCCCCTTCTGGCCCAGTTCCATCTGGGTCCAAATCCTGATCCTGGCGTTACTAGCCGTATGACTGTGGGCAAGTGGTTCGACCTCTTCTGTAGACTTGGATAATACTAGTAGAACCTTCTAGGGTTCTTTGAGGATTAAATGAGTTAAGAAACTTGAAGCACTTAGAACAGGGTCTAGCACTTTGTTCAAAACTCTTGGGCTGTTACATTACCCCTATTACTGACTCTGGCACTACTAAGTTTCATGCCAGTCACTTTTTGGGATTTGAGTTTCCATCTCCCGCAACAGGAATTTTAAAAGTGAGGGCCTTGATGACCACAACGGATGCCATTGAATTGTGTGTGTGAAGAATATTGTTGTGGCAAATGTTGGTGGTGGTGCCATCGAATCGGTTCTGGCTTAGAGCGACCATGTGTACAACAGAAAGAAACGCTGCCCGGCTGCCCGGTCCTGCGCCATCCTCACAATTATGTTACATTATACAAATATTATGTTACATATGTACATATATACAGATATTATGTTACATATAATCTTACCACAATAAAAAAAAAATAAAGACAGGATTCAGCCTGCAAAAGAAAAAAAGGAAAGTGGGGAACCTTGGAGACTGAGAAACCCTTTGCAAATCTTGATCCTCCTTCCTAGTTGTACGATCTTGAGCAAGTTACCTTGCATCTCTGAGCTTCTGTTTATCTCTAAAAATTGAATGATAATAATACTCGTATAACAGAGTTTTTGAGAGCATTAAATGAGGCAACAGAAAAGAAAACTCCTTGGATGGTGTTGGCACATAGTAGGTGCTCAGTACTTAACTCATTTTCTTCCCTTTCCCCACTCTGCCCTGCCCGGAGAGCTGGGGGTGCTAAGTGGGTCATGGAAGAGAGAGGATTTTCCAGGTCAGTGGCATTCAGCTTCAGCTCCAATTAGCACTTTCCCTGGTAGAGCAGATTTCTATTAATTTAGGAGCCATAACCTTCAGGATTAACTGGGGTGACTTTCTTACCACTGAGTCTCGGGAACTTTCTGACTTGAGTGGGCTGAGTCCAGTATGGATTCTTTCTTCAAGACTGAAGCGCATTAGAAGGGGTGACGCTTAAGCGAATTGCCAAATGCTTCCTCTTGAGCAGTGGGCCTCAGGGGCTGCGTCTGGGAACTGATCAGAGATGGGAACAGTGATTAAATCCAGCTGCCTGTATCGCTTTGGGCACATCAGAGCAGAATGTAAGCACTGGGCAGAGCCTCTGTGTTGGTGTGGGTGATTCTGCAGCGGCTTCTCTTCACTTGCCATCCTCCTGCCTGGATGGAAACTGAGCTAGTCCTTTGGAAACGGCCTTCTCTCCAACTATCCTTTTGTGTCCATCTCATTAAAGTCCTCATTTTCTACCTAAAATAATTAGTATCGCTTTGCTCAGATTTCCACTCCCACTTTGAATACGTGTAAAGGAGACAGAGACAGAAACCCAAACTGGCATCGCATTATAGTGAAACGAAGCAGAGACTGTATAGCGCAGAGCTGTAAGAGCTCTGGGTCAGGCAGAGCCCTTCCAAGCCCAGCTCTGTTATTTCGCTGTGTGACTTTGGGCAAATGACTTCACTACTGTGGATCCAGTGTCTTTATCTGGAAAATGGGGATAATAGAAGCTGAGGTCTCAAGGTTGTGACGATTAAAGAGGTAACGTCTGAGTGATGGCTGAGAAATCTCTAGCACAAAGCCTGAGCACAGAGGACCTGCAAATACGTGGGTGCCATTATTGATATTATCAGTGTGCATGCTAACCAAGACCTCATTGCCTTTTCTTTCCTCCCATCCTAATCCTGCACGAATCTCAAGGCACGATTCAACTGGTTTGCCCCTTATAAAGCCTTTCCGAACCAAGCCAGGCCACGAAGCTCTCCCATTTCTCTTAAAAGCTCAAGGATTGGAGTTAGGCAAAGATAGAGTCCAATCCCAGTGCCTCCACTTAACTGTCTCTGTGTGCCCTCACTAATTGCTTAACCTCTGCATGTCAATTACTCTGTCATTCAAATGGGGAAAACACTGCTATACCTACCTCTTTGGGCTGTTGTGAGAATCAGGTAAGATCATAAGTGAAAATAAAGAAAATAGCTTAGAACATAATAAGTGCCCAATTATTTTACCTTCTGAAAGATCAGGCATATATGTGGGAAATATGTGCTTTTGTGTGGGGGTGGGGGAGGGTGTGGGAAGAGGGGAGGGTAATAGTTTCTGACCACGGATTGTCTTGTAAGCAGGAATCAGGCCAGGCTGGATGTCCAACAACAGAGTAAGAAAAAATTGTTGAGTTCATCTTTTCTTCATGATGAACAAGTCCTGGGCAAACAAAGGATTCGGAAGTCATGGACTATTTAGTGCAAGTCAATTCTGGGGAGCTTCTTGGACTTTTCACTTTTGTTTCTTCTCTGGATGCCCTCTTGTTGGTCATTTGATTTTTTTTTTTTTTTCCAATCACCAACTCCTCCCTCTTTTCTCTCTGAACCTATGCTGAAATCTTGAGATCAGGAAGATTTCCATGTGGCTTTGGATTCATTTATGAGAGGAAGCCTGTCTGGTCCCCTCTTGGAACATCTATTCATCTTGTTATTTAGCACTGGCTCAAAGACTCAAAGATGGAGGTTTTCGATAATTAAGTAATTTAAACAGAACACCAAAGAAACCTCAGTGGAGCTTAGGATAATGTGTGATACAAAGAAGATGAGATGAGCTGGGCTAGGTTTTGACTATTTAATGAGCTTTCAGAAAGTAATTGCTTGAAACTCGGGCCCATTTGACTAATATTTTTTCTTCTGTTTTGTCATTTTCACAAGTGCTTTGCTGAAAAATGTAAATAGTATCTGAATGAATGTGCCCTTTGCCTTTGTTGGGGACGGTCAACCAGCTTTCATGGTGGGGAGGAGGGGAGTTCGAAGATATTGAAAACTTTTCTCATTAAATGCAGCAATAATTGCACAAAACTCATCCTTGAACCAAAATGTATCGTGTGACATTTTCAACTTGACCTGTGGGGCCACATTCACGCTTAGGCTTGATTAGCCATAAGGGGTCTCATTCTACGAGAAGTGGCAGCAGGCACTTTGTCACGTCCATCTGTTACAAAGACTTGGCTAGGAAATTATTGCTGAGATGAAAAACAAAAAAATTAGTTGAAAGCCTTGGCTAACTCTCTGGAGTGATGATTTCTGCATACCTCACATTTCCTTTTCTGAAATCCATTAAATTCAGTGTCTCTCTTTCTCTTGAAGCTGATGACCAAACACCCAGGCAAACGTCTGGGTTGCGGACCTGAAGGTGAACGTGACATCAAAGAGCATGCATTTTTCCGGTATATCGATTGGGAGAAACTTGAACGCAAAGAGATTCAGCCCCCGTACAAGCCAAAAGCCGTAAGTCAGCTGTTCTTTCTGACTGTTGGGTACACACACCACATGCTCTGTGTGCGAGGAATGTTCTCTAGGGGGTAGACATCAGTGCGTCCACTTGAATATGTCTGCATGTGCTCATATGGAGGTACAAAGTCACCGGGTACAAAAATGGAGTTTTCAAGTCATGCCACCTGGCCTTTGTAAATACGGGAAAGACCATTGCTACCGAGTTTTTGTTTTTATTGATTTGATTATTGTAACTGTCCGAGCTGACAACTTCTTGGGACTAGTTCTTTGGTGAGCAGGGTTCAGATCCATTTTTGGATCTGATCTAATTTTGCCCTTGTTCTTTTGTGGGTTCGACCGTCATTTGCTCTTCATGCTGACATTGAAAAGGTCATGTTGTTTATCTCAATGGTATTTAAATTTAATTCTGAAACATACACCCTGTCTGAGTCGGTAAATAAGACGGCGATTCACCAGCCAGCTCCCACCCAAGGCGAAACAGAATGACGGGGAAGAGGAAGTACTCCTGGGTCTCAGACCTTCTTGGAGGTTTTGAGTGTGGCTTTGAGATGATTTTTATAATGCACGAATAAAAGTCTCATATTTCACAGAGCCGTGTGCACACGGGAGGGTTTTCCATCCCCCGAGACTCTGTGGGGAGTATTTGTCAGCATCGGGGAGGAGGGTTTTGCACCTGAATTAATCAGAACTGTGATTTTGCTGGGAGCATATTTCTTTGTTAGATTAAGTAGAGTGAGAACCTGGGGACTTTATTATGGGTTGTAAAACTACTGACTTAGGCTGAAAAGTGAACATAAGCATTGTCATAGAAACCAGAAGTTGTAAGGATGATAAGGATGAAGAAAATGACAATGAGAGTTATTTTGATATTATTACTGGTATTCATTCCTTGAGCATCTATAATGTGCCTTGAGCACCTATAATGTGCCAGACATCATATTAGGCACTTCATATGCAGCATCTGGGGACAGTGGTGGTTCAGTGGTAAAATTCTTGCCTTCCACAAGGTAGACCTGGGTTTAATTTCTGGCCAGTGCGCCTCGTGCACAGACACCATCCTTCTATCAGTGAAGACTTGCATGTTGTAATGATGCTGAACAGGTTTCAGCAGAGCTTCCAGACTAGGGCAGACTAGGAAGAAGGGCCTGGTGATCTACTTCCAAAAATCAGCCAGTGAAAACCCTATGGATCACAATAGTTTAATCAGCAACCAATTATGGGGATGGTGCAGGACCAGGTAGTGTTTTGTTCCCTTGTGAATGGGGCCACCATGAGTGAGGGGCCGACTTGACAGGAGCTAACAGCAACATGGCAGCATCTAATTAAATCCTCACAGCAACCTATTAATGCATGTCCTATGATCCCATGCTATGAAAGAGGAAATGGAGGCTCAGAGAGGTTAAGTGCTGTGTCCTAGGTAGCTCAGCCAGTGTGTGATGAAGTGAGGATTCAAACCTGGGACAATATGGCTCCATTGGAGGCATATCAAAATGTTCTGGGGCAAAGGGCATGTGGTTCAAAAAGTCTCCCAGGTGGTTCTCCTATTTGCCTGTTGCTGCACCTTTCCCTCCATCCCAGATCATTAGAACCCCAGCTCTGCAGCATTGCTGATGAGTCCTGTCTCTTTCTGGACATTTCCTTTTGTTGGGAAGCCAAGTCCTATAGAGGCAACTCTTCTCATTGGGAGTCTTCTAGTTGTTGCAGATTTCTGTGTTGATGTCAAACCAGCCTCCCCAGAATACCACTCACTAGCTCCTGCTCTGCCAGCCGGAGCCTCTTTCTCTATAGAACGCCCTTCAGACATTTGCAGAGGCTGGTTGTATACTTCCAAATCCTGTGATTTCTAGGATGAATACCCTCCTCTTGTAACTGTGCCCCATATGACATCACTTCCAGGTGCTATTGCCATCCAGGGACAAAAAAAAAAAAGCCATCTTAAAATACAGGCACGGGATTGAGTGCAATATGCCAGATAGTGTCTGACCCTCAGTGAAAACAGTGAGATTCTCTTAATCATTCTAGAGCGGGTGAACTTGGAGAATTCGGTTCTCTCTGTGCTTCAGTTTTCTCATCTGTAAAACAGGGATAATCATACGATCATTATAATGCATAAAGCACGAAGTATGTGCCTGGTACCTAGTAGGCACTCAAGGAGTGTTGGTTATTAGTGTCACATGTTGATCTAAGTCTTGCTGCAGGGTCTTTGAGGGGCAGAACAGTAGAGTCCTCCTGATGCTATTCTTCAGGAAATGTATGCACCACACGTGTGCTTGAGGTTGGACAGGGCCCTGCATGTCATAGGCAATATCGCTACTTTGATGGAAAGATCAAAAGGCTATCTGGAAGAGAAGATTCTTCATTCTGGTCCATCATTTACAAAACTAGGAACTCAGAGGTGGGACACACAACTCATTTGTTTTTGTGTGGGGTTATTAATGAGTTCCTCAAAATGGAACCTACCTCCCTCACTTGGACAGAGAAAAGATACAAATCCTTCCATTCCTATCAACACTGAGTCCAGTAGGCATTTGGGTACATTCCGTAGTTGTAGAGAAGTGGTTCTCAAAGTGCGGTCCCTGGATCAGCGGTATTAGCATCACTTGGGAATTCATCAGGAGTGGTATTCTTGGGCCCCACCTCAGACCTCCTCAATCTGAGACTGGCTGGGGCCCTGTGATCTGTGTTTTAACAAGCCCTTCCAGACCTTCTGATGTATACTCAAGGTTGCTCAAGGTTGAGAATCACTGCTGTGGGGCTCAGTGTTGTAGAGCCCAGGCACAGAAGCCAGCCAGAGGCCAGAGGAACATCACAAGGAGACTAATCCCTTTCTAGTCTAGGAGATTGAGTGGTGGCTGTCAGGACTCAGACTCAGATGCCTACAGAGGCCAGGCAGGTAATGAGAGTGAGAGAGGAGGGCCTGCTGAGGCAGAAGAGGGTGTGGTGGGGACAGAGGCAAACTGGAGCTGGGTAAGCCTTAGGTATATTCATCACAGCTGGCTGGCCTTGCAGGGTCGCAGGCTTAGCGTTGCTTCATCTTCATGGTTTTCATGGGGAGCTGGAAATCTGGATTTTTATATCAAATCTCACTACATTTGATGTCTTGGTGACAACATTTTAAAAATTAAACATAGGCCAAATACATCTATGAGCCATATGTGGCCTATGGGCTGCCAGTTTGTAATCTCTGGGGTCATGATTACTGAAAGTCAGCTTGACATTAAACAAAACCTAAAAAAACCAGACCAGTTGCCGTCAAGTGGATTCCAACTCATAGTGACCCTGTAGGACAGAATAGAACTGCACCATAGGGTTTCCAAGGAGTGGCCTGTGGATTCAAACTGCTGACCTTCTGGTTAGCAGCCGAGCTCTTAACCGTTGCACTACCAGGGCTCTGACACTAAGCCAGTGCCCATAAATCCTGGTGGTTTACAACCAGAGTCCGTTCTGATGCGCTGGGGAAGGATCAAATGGGGTAGTGCGTTGAATCATTGGACTTTGGGTAGAGAGGGCTTCTACAATCTTGGTTAAATATTTTTAATAGCTCTGTGAAGTGATAATGAATATAAAATGTCCAGCCCAGTGCCTGGTTCATAGAAGGCACTCACCAAAAAAATAACTGACCTGAAAGTCATTGTTAAGCCCATGTGAGGGAATTAAAGACATTGGCCAGTTGGAAAGCATATCAAATGCAGAACAGTTGAAGGATCTTGATGATATTTACTAACAATTATAATATTTTTCTATCTTCAATTACAATAAGTTATCAAGTTGCCCTTGTTAGATGAATTGGAAATAATTATAATAGATACACTATGCATCTGTTTGATTCAACCTGGGCATATGCCTTTCACATTGCAGATACCTAGCCTTAGTGCTTGTCTTAGTTACCAAGTGCTACTGTAAATGAAATCCACAAGTAGGTGGCTTTAAAGACCAGGAATGTATTTTCTCAGAGTTTTGGAGGCCGAGAGTCTGAATTCAGGGTATCAGCAGAGCTATGCTCTGGGCCTGTGGAAGGCCATTCCTGTCTTTTTCAGTCTCTGGCAACCCTGGGCGTTTCTTGACATTCCTTGGCTTGTAGATGGGTCCTCTCGTGGTCTCTTCCCCCATGTGTCTCTGTGTCTATTCTACCTTGTCAATAAGACATCACTCAGAAGGGATTAGGTTTAGGACCCACCTGCTTCCTTATGTCCTCATCAACATAATAAAAGAAAAATCTTATCTCCAAACAGGGTCACCTTCACAGGTACAGGGGGTTAGAACACCAACATGATATCCTTTTAGGGGGGATACAATTCAATCCATAACAGAGTCTCCCACTCCCACCTAAGGATTCTACATCTCCCCTTCCCTAGCCCTTCTGTCTGCCACTTCCAAACAGCCTGCAGTGAGCATGTGTAGAGCTCCAGGTGCCTCATGTGATATCTGTCAGTGCTCTTGATTCATGCATGCTATTAAATAGAGTGCGCTGAGAGAACAAACAAGGGACAGTAACAGGATTATATTCAAACATCAGTAAAGGGTGCTATTATTGAGGTTCATTAAAATAATTTTAAATGGGTTTTTAAAGTTGTTCTCAGTGCCATCTTTTATTGTGGCAAGGAACTGTTCACAGAGTATTGTTTGGAACTGTACCAAAATACTCCAGCTTTGGTGTATTGTGCAGGGTACAAGAGTAAGTTTTTTTTGTTTTTTGTTTTAATTGTGCTTCTGATTTGTCACTCTCTTACTTAAGCCTCCTGATAGCTCTTTGTTGCCCCCAGGACAATGTCCATTTCTCCTTAGCACATAAGGCTTTTGAGATCTTCCAAGACCAGGCCTCTACTCCCCAACTCAACAATCAGCATTTCTGAGCCTCTTTCATTTCCTCAAATACACCAAACCTTCTCTTCCCTCCTGGTTTTGTCCATGCAGCGCCAACCACTGGAATACCCAAAGCTCTTTCCCAGGCTCCACCCACTCCTCCTGTGCCTTGCCCCTGCCTGGTCAGCAAATCAGTAGACCATCATGGCTCTTCTTGACTCCTGAGTGGGGGTTTTCTAGTGTTCTATCAACAAACTCATCACACTTTGTTGTAGTTACTTGTTCAATACAATCTCTGTCTTTTTTATTAAGCTGTAAGATCAGAGCTGTCTTTTTCATTGCAGCATCCCAATGCTTAGTGCAGAGTTCAGCACATAATTGTTGTTAGCTGCCATCTTTCAGTTGACCTCTGACTCACGGAGACCCCATGCACAATGGAACAAAACGCTACCCAGTTCTTCACCATCCCCGAGATCAGTTGTAGATTGGCGTGTTGTGATCCATAGGGTTTTCACTGGTTGATTTTCTAAAGTAGGTCAGATCGCCAAGCCTTTCTTCCTAGTCCACCTTAGTCTGGAAGCACCAATGAAACTTGTTCAGCATCATAGCAACATGCAAGCCTCTAGGGACAGAACAGTGGTGGCCAGGCATGAGGTGCATTCGCTGGGAATCGAGCCTGGGTCTCTTGCATGGAAGGCGAGAATTCCACCACTCATAGGTGCTCAATAATCTTTGCCGAATAAACAAATGGCTATAAGTCAGGATGCTCTAGTATACTGTGCTGTAGAACATAAAGGATTCTTTAGGGATACATATTAGAGCACAGGATGCTTTTCTCAGGTCCAGCAGGGTGTCTCAAATGAACTGTTGGTTGTGTAAGTTACTACCCTACCTATAAAGGGCTATAATCTGGGTGCTGAATTGTGAACTGTTGTGGCTTGGGCAACTGTACTGAATTATAAACCGTTGTGGCCTTAAGCAGCTGTGCCTTGTGCTGTAGCATGGAGTGTGCACTGCACTGAATTGTTGGACTCTGGGTAGAGAGGACTGTGACTCCTGTAGCCTCCATTGTGTATTCTAGTCTAGTGTCACAGGTGCCATGATGTAACCTAGCAGAGCAACTTGAACTTGAGTGTGCACACACAGATCACCCGGGGATCTTGTGAAATGCAGATTCCAATTCAGCCGGCCTGGAGTGGTGCCTGAGATTCTGCATTTCTAACCAGCTTCCAGGCTGTAGGATGTTGCCTGACCACATATACTTGGTGTAGCAGGGGCTAGAACTCAGCATGGCAGGGTGCAGCAGGCCGGTGAGTTAAATGGCGACTCCTGTTGTAGTCGGTCTGCTGTGTAGTATGGTGAGGGCTTAGTGAACGGCTGTATGTGGTTTGGTATTTAATGTGCTGGTGAGATGTTGTTCGGGGCACAGGGCAGGCTGTGTGGTTCCATGGGTGGTGGGTGAGACATGGTAGTTTGTGTGCTGGAGGGCAGAGGATATAGCAAATGACTGAGAAGTGGTGTGTTCTGGTCTGTCTTCTGGTGGGGACATTATCAGGTACATCATCCATTCAGTAGGTATTGATTGAGGCTAGGTACTGTTCTAGGTGCTGGGGACACAGCAATAAAAATAACCAAAGTCCCTGCCCTCACGAAGCTTACATTCTAGAGGGAGGAGGCAAATGCTAAACCTGTAAATAAGTGAAACATATATGTTGAAAGACAATAAACATTATGGAGGAAACTAAAGCTGGGCTGGGTGCTGGGGGCTCCAGGGTAGGGAGAGATCAGTTTTAAATAGGGTGGTCGGAGAAAGGGACATTTGAACAAAGACAGGAAGAAGGTGAGGGAGTGAGTCATGTGTATATCAGGTGGGAGTGATCCCGGTGGTGGTGACAGCTGCAGAGGCCCTAAGGCAGGAGCTTGGATGTTGTGTTCAAGGAAGAGCACAGAGCCCCAACGGTGAGCTGAGTGGGTGAGGAAGAGAGTGGAAGGAGATGAAATTGGAGAGGCCCTGGAGACACAGATGGTGCAGGGCACTGTAGGATCTTTGGCTTTCACTCCAACTAAGATGGCAGCCACTGGAGGCTTGAGAGCAAGGAAATGACATGATCTGACTTTGGTTTTGAAAAAGATCACTTTGCTGTAGGTTCAAGGGTGAGATCAGGAAGATCACTTGTAAGACTCTTGCAGTGATACCTGTGAGAGGTGGTGGTAGCTTGGACAGGGTGGGTAGCCTGTTGGAGCTGCTTGAGAGCCTCCAGGCTGTATGCATCTTGGCCTCCCCAATCCAACCTCCATAATTACCCTCTATACAGGCATGAAGGAAGGGATGAATGAAGAGTCCTTTTCAATTTCTACATATTTGCTCTTTGAATACCATACAGGGTAGCCAAGTATTTGGTCCTGGTGAAGAGTAGGATGAGCTAATGAAATAGATTTTCATGAATGCTTCTGTAGTTCAGAGTGCTGGGTTGCAGGACATACAGCACGGCGTGGTTGTACTTCCTCTCATGAATGTAAATGATCTGGTGGTATAGGAGGTTCCAGGTGCCAAGGCCGTAACTAGAGAGTTCTCTTGTGTCTGGAAGATCCAGCTCAGAATTTTGCTGTGCTGTGGTATAGGAGGAAACCCTGGTGGCATAGTGGTTAAGTGCTATGGCTGCTAACCAAGAAGTCGGCAGTTCGAATCCACCAGGTGCTCCTTGGAAACTCTATGGTGCAGTTCCACTCTGTCCTATTGGGTTGCTATGAGTCGGAATTGACTCGACAGCAGTGAGTTTTTTGGTTGGGTAGTATAGGGTGCATTGAGGCTGCACTGTGGGTGAGCCTGTTTTATTTGCGGAATTTCTAGCACACGATACTGTAATGTCACAGCACAAGGTATGTTAGTGTAGTATGTTTAAACTGAAAAGCCTGATTGAGTTTTTTTTTCTAAATTTTACTCACAATTTTGTTGTTGTTACTGAGAATACACACGGCAAAACATAGGCCAGTTCAACAGTTTCTACATACACAATTTAGTGACATCAGTTACATTCTTCGAGCTGTACAATTGTTCTTACCCTTCTTTTCTGAGTTGTTCCTCCCCCATTGACATAAACTCTCTGCCCCCTAAAGTTCCTGTCTAATCTTTTGAGTTGCTTTCATCAAGTTGATCCTGTATAGATAATTCTTAAAAGAGCATAATGCTCAAGGCAGACCTTTTTTACTAGTTAAGCTAAACTATTATTCAGTTTTAAGACTTCAGGTGATATTTTGGGTTTAAGATTTAAAGATTATTTTAGGGCAATATTTTCAGGGGTTTATTCACCTTCCATGGCTCCAGAAAGTCTAAAGTCTTTAAGAATTTGAAAGTCTGTTCTACATTTTCCCCCTTTTGATCAGGATTTTTCTATGGAATCCTTGATCAAAATGTTCAGTGTTGGTAGCTCGACACCATCCAGTTCTGGCCTCATGGCAAAGGAGGCAGTAGTTCATGGAGACAGTTGGCCACATATTCCATTTCCTCCTCCTATTCCTGACTCTCCTTCTTCCTCTGTTGTTCCAGGTTAGTACAGACCAATTGTGCCTTGGATATCCTCTTGCAAGCTTTTAAGACCCCAGGTACTATGTAATGACTAGGAGGTAGAACAGAAGCACTAAACATGTTATTAGGCCAATTAACTGGGAAGTCCAATGAAACCATGACCCTAAACCTCCAAACCACAGAACCAAACCCCATGGTGCATTTGGTTGTACATGAGCAGCCTCTCTCTTGCTCTCTTTTTTATTTGTTGTTGTAAATATATCTATCATACAACTTTTGCCAATTCGACTTTTTACAGGTGTACAACTTATTGACAGCAATTACAATAATTGGCTGTGCAGTCCTACCCTTAATCAATACAATTTTTCCATCACTGTTAACCCTCCTTCTCCCCCTTCCTCCCGCTCCTGGTAACTGCTAACAAACTTTGGTCTCTATACATTTGCTTTTTCTTGTCTTTCTCTATAAGTGAGGTTATACAATATTTGTCCTTTTGTGATTGACTTATTTTGCTCAGCATAATATCTTCAAGCTCCATCTATACTGGAGAATGTATCAAGACTTCATTTCTCCTACTGGCTGAGTGGTATTCTGTTGTAAGTGTGTACCACGTTTTGTTAATCCATTGATCTGTTGATGGGCATTTAGATTGTTTCCACCTTTTGGCTATTGTGAGTAGTGCTGCAATGAATAGTGTACAGGTCTCTTTTTGAGTCTCTGCTTTCAAGTCTTTTGGGTACATGCCTAGGAGTGAAATTGCTGGGTCATATGGTAGTTCTATTTTTAGTTTTTTGAGGAACCTCCACACTGTTTTCCACAACAGCTGTACCATTTTGCATTCCCATCAACAATGGATAAGGGTTCCAATTTTTCCACATCCTTGCCAACATTTGTTATTTTCTGAGGGTTTTGTTTTTGTTTTTTTAAATCTTAACCATCCTAGTGGGAATGAAATGGTATCTCATTGTGGTTTTGATTGCATCTTTCTATGGCTAATGATGCTGAGCACCTTTTCATGTGTTTGGTGGCCATTTGAATGTCCTCTTTGGTGAAAGGTCTACTCAAGTCCTTTGCCCATTTTTATAATTGGGCTATTTGTCTTTTTGTTGTTGTCAAAAGTTTTACTATATTTTGATTATCAGATTTGTGTCAGATATATGGTTTCCAAAGATATTTTCCCAATCAGTAGCTTATCTTTCCACTTTTTTGGTAAAGTATTTTGAGGAATAGAAGTTTTTAATTTTTATGAGGTCCCATTTATTTTGTCTTTTACTGTTTGTGCTTTTGTTATTATAATCCATTGTTGAAAGCTAGGCCTGGCAGCTTTGCCGCTGCTTGTTCTTTGAAGAATTTTATGGTTTTAGTTTGCATACTTAGGTCTTTAATGCATTTTGAGTTTTTTTTTTTTGTGTGTGTACGGTGTGAGGCATGGATCCTGTTTCACTTTTCTGCATGTGGAAATCCAATTTTCTCAACACCATTTATTGAAGAGACTTCTTTCCCCATCAAACAGGCTTAACACCCTTGTCAAAAGTCAGTTGACCGTGGATGTGTGGGTTTCCTTCTGGACTGTCAGTTCTATTCCATTAGTCTATATGTCTATTGTTATACCAGTACCAGGCTGTTTTGATTACTTTAGCTGTATAGTATTTTTTAAAATCAGGAAGTGTGAGTCCTCCTACTTTGTTCTTGTCTTTTAACATTGTTTTAGCTATTTGAGGCCTCTTGCCATTCCATATAAAGTTGAGGATTGATTCTTCTATTTCTGTAAAGACAGCTGTTGGAATTTTGATCTGGATTACATTGAATCTATAGATTGCCTTGGGTAGTATTGATGTCTTAACAATATTAAGTCTTCCAATTCATGAACTTGGGGCATCCTTCCATTTATTTAAGCCTTCTTTAGTCTCTTTCAGCAGTGTTTTATAGCCTTCATTGTATAAGTCCTTCAGGTCAGATTTATTCCTAGGTGTTTTATTCTCTTAGATGCTATTGTAAATGGAATTGTTTCCCTCATTTCCTTTCAGATTTCTCATTCCTGATGTACAGAAACCCAGATGATTTTTGTTTGTTGACCTTGTACTCTGCAGCTCTGCTAAATTCCTGTATTAGCTCTAGAAGTTTTCTTGTGAACTTTTTGAGATTTTCTGTATTTAGGATCATATCCGTGAATAGAGATAATTTTACTTCTTCTTTTCTACTCAGATACCTTTTATTTCTTTTTCTTGTCTTATTGCTCTGACTAGTACTTCTAATACAATATTGACAGAAGTGGTGAGAGCAGGAAAAAACCCTTGTTTTATTCCCAATTTCAAGGGGAAAGCTCTCAGTCTTTCTCCATTAAGTATAATGCTAGCTGTTGACTTTTCATATATACCCTGAATCATATTGGGCAATTTCCCTTCTATTCTAATCTTCTTTAGGGTTTTCGTCAAGAAAGGGTGTTGGATTTTATCAAATGCTTTTTCTGCATTCATGAGATGATCATGTGGTTCTTTTCCTTTGTTCTTCTGATGTGGTGATTGAGATTTTGATGGTAGTTACCCTGAATGAGATGGATTGACACAGTGACTGCAACGGTGGGCTCAAGCCTAGCAATGATTGTGAGGATGGCACAAGACCAGACAATGTTTCATTCTGTTTTACATAGGGTTATTATGAGTCAGAATCAACTTGACAGCACCTAACAACAACATATGATTATTATGAAGTGCTTTAGTGAAGTCCTACCACCGATTCTCTGTGAGATTCTCCATAGTGCCTGTAACACCTATTTCGGGGCTCGCTGTGAAAACTGGGTAGGGTCGTAGGTCTTGGGCTCAAGTCTTGAGCTGCCTCAAGGAGGCAGCCAAGAAGCAGCTACAGCATAAAAGCAGCAAGTTGGAGAGAGAAAGATAATTAGGCCACAAAGACACCCTGTCCCATTCCAGTACAAGGAGTCTCAAGCTCTAAGTGTGTGCCCAATGACCTGCCTGCTAGTAAATGTGGCTCTATTATTGTTATAAAGTGTAATCAGTCTGATCACCAGTTCACTCTGGACAGGGCTTGAGACGTACAGCTTGACCAAAAGCAGACACAAAGTAGCCAGAGTCCCTTTTTCCTCATCCTTGCATTGTCTCATAGGCAGCCATCCAGTACTCTCTAGATATGATCAGCATGCCCACTCTCTCCTTCCTTCCATTCCAGCTTATGTCCAGACAAGTCCAAGCCAACCTTTGTGATAGACAGATTCCAATCATTTCTGTTCTTCACTTTATATGTTATTCGTCATTAGTTGCCCTCAAGTCAATTCCAACTCATGGCAACATTATGTACAACAGAATTAAATGTTGCCAGGTCCTGTGCCATCTTCATGATCACTGGTTTGTTTGAGTCCATTGTTGAGGGGCTCATCTTCCAGTACTGTATAGGCAATATTTTGTTGTAATCCATCAGGTTTTCATGGCTAATTTTCAGATGTAGATTGTCAGGTCTTTTTCCTAGTCTATCTTAGCCTGGGCCCTCTGCTGAAACCTGTCTACCACGGATGACCCCACTGGTGTTTGACTACTGGTGGCATAGCTTATAGCACCATCGTAACACACAAGCCACCACAGTACGACAAGCTGACAGATGCGTGGTGGTCAGTTTATATAAAGCTTGGTAATTTGAGGCATTGGTATCTCATCAGAGCCTGGGAATCTTGCAAGCTATAGAAGCATAGCCCATCATCCCCATTCAGCTTTATTCCAGCCTCTGATTTAATATCATTTTCAAAATACTGCATAGGTTATCTGCTCACATACCATTGCCCACATCCTCTGGGAGTCTAAAAGCTGAACTGCTTCAGAAACTAAATCATGCTCACAGGACTTGGTTTCTTGGTAATTCTGTCATCTGAAAACATTGTTTATGTAGCCGAGGTCAAAAGCTTCAAGTACTGCTTTAATGAGCGCAATTCTGTTCATGTGACATTCTCCTCAAAACCCAATTGCCCTTTACACCGTATGAGTAAGTGTCTCTGTGTGTCCGAATGCATGTGGTTGATGTGCTGACATTTCTGAAATGAAGCCAGGAAGTGTAACCTTTGTATGTTTGCTATTAAAACTCTAAATTCAAGGCTTAAGAAAGGGATTTAACGTTCACTCAATATGATTTATCCAACCACAGAATCTGGCTCCCCCAGAAGTACCTGATACTCAAGAGAACAACACCTTTTAAAAAATTGTGATTGGAAATAATTCTTATAAAACCTGTACTCTTTAAATATATTGGAAAAAATTTAGAGCTATATAGTAAGACAGGCATTTTGTACACAGTAATTCTCTAACTCTTGTGGGTGGCATTTGTTTTCTCAGAAGTCCTATAACTAGAGAGAACTTTGAACTTAGGCTGATGAGATTCCAAATCCTATGTTGCCTTTCCATGAAAAAAAAAAAGTCAATATTTATTGAGGTCTCGCTCTGGGCCAGGCATTGTTTTAAGTGTCTTGCATGCATTACCTCATCTAATTCTCACAACAGCTCTATGAGGTAGGTATTATCATTGTCATATTACGGATGAGGGAATGGAGCTCGGAAAGGTTAGGACATTTGCTTAAGGTGTAGCAGCTAGGAAGTGGCAGAGCCAGGACTTGAACCCGGGACACTGGCCTGCCTCATATTCTTGGAAGGATTGTTAGAAGCATTTGGAGCCTCTTTTAAGGTTTGCAATTGTGCTCAGAGGAGTTACAATAACACCATCTAACGGTGTCTGTTACATAGTAGGAAAAAGACTAAGTATTCTTACAATTCAAATGATTGAAAATTTATTTAAAAATATTGCAGCAAACAAGTAGCATGTTCACACCTTTTACAGTTCACTGGCACGATTTCGAAAGTTGCAAATCTCACTCGTTCCTTAAGGCTTTGATTTCTAGGCTGACAAAGATGAACCTCTGGAAGCAGGGCATGGCAGAATCTGAAATGAGACACTGAAGATGGGCTGATGAAGGAGTAGACATCTTTTTCCATTCAGTTCTGTTTCTTTTTTGGGGGTGTCCAGAGTATGGAGTTTGCAGAGATCTTAATCAAAACATGAGGCTACATTCCTGTACTGATTAACAAATAGCTAAGAGTCATACACGACACATAGCTTGAAAGTCTCTCTGTTTCTCTTACTTTCCATGTGTCTACCCACCTGTGGAAAACCCATTTAAACTGCAGATCAAACCAGGTTGCCTTAAATGATTGGACTGGACAAGTTCCTGAGCTAAATGAGGTTCCTAAATCACCTGCCAGGTGCATGACTCTGAGCCTTGCAAAAGCTGTCACCTGCCAGAGAAGCCAACAGTTTGGAATTAAATGGTAGACCAAAACCAGTTACCGTCAAGTTGACCCTGAGTCATGGTGACCCCAGGTGTGTCAGAGTAGAACTGTGCTCCATAGGGTTTTTGGTGGCTGATTTTTTTTTCAGAAGTAGAGTACCAACCCTTTCTTCCCAGGTGCCTCTGGGTGGACTTGAACCTCCAACCTTTAGGTCAGCAGCCAAGCACATTAACTATTTGCACCACCCACTGATTCTGAATGGTAGAAGGAGAGGTCATATGGTGGGAGAAAGCAAGAAACTTTCAGGATATGCCTGTCAATAACCACTAAAATATGATATAATACAAGTTAATGGTTGAAAGATACCTTAGATGTCAAATTCAACTCTTCTACTCTACAGATAGGAGTCCTGGTGGTACAGTGGTTAAGCGCTCGGCTGCTAACCAAAAGATTGGCAGTTCAAACCCACCTACTGCTCTACAGGAGAAAGATGTGGCAGTCTTCTTCCCTAAAAATTAAACCAAAACCCGTTGCCATCAAGTCGATTCTGACTCATAGAAACCCTATAGGACAGAGCAGAACTGCTCCATAGGGTTTCTGAGGAGTGCTTGGTGGATTCAAACTGCCAACCCTTTGGTTAGCAGCCGTAGCGCTTAACCACTGCACCACTATGGTTTCCTTCATAAAGATTACAGCCTTGGAAACCCTATGGCGCATTTCTACTCTGTCCCCCAAAAAACCAAACCTGTTGCCATCGAGTAGACTCTGACTCATAGGGCCCTTATAGGAAAGGATAGAACTGCCCCATAGGGTTTCCAAGGAGCGGCTGGTGGATTTGAACTGCCGACCTTTTGGTTAACAGCTGAGCTCTTAGCCACTGTGTCACCAGGGCTCCATACAGGGTCGCTATTAGTTGGAATTGACTTGATGGCAGCAGGGTTTTTTGGTTTTATTCTACAGATGAATAAACAGAGCCCCAGAGATTTGATAAGTGACACACAGAGGAAATGTAACAGAACTAGGGCAAGGAAAGGGGTGCCCCATTTCATGGATGCGGTGCTTTATTAAAAACACTTTGCAGCAATAACAGTAAAAGCGCCAGACATGTTTATTAAATTATTCAATTTTAGTAGAGAGCAGAACACTCTGCCTATTTTAGTGACCTCATTTCACCCTTCAACTACTCTTTAATCAGTGCTATTGTAACCTCCCCTGTGCATATACAGAAACAGGCTCAGAGAGGTTAAGTAACTTGCCCATGGTCACACAGCTACTAAGTCCTAGTGCAAATTTAAACTCCTATTTGTTCACCTCCAAAGCCTGTACTCTTGGCCACTATTATGTATCTTCTCTCATCTCTCAAACTCAGGTGCACAGATGTGGGATTTGAACTGCACTTGGCCCAATCCTGGGTTTAAATGCTTTCCTGGGGCATGGGCTCGGGTAGATGGGTCTTCATGAAGTCCAGCTTCTTGAATTCTGCCATTGACACTGTCTACCACACCACACACACACACACCAGTTGCCTTTGACTCGATTCTGACTCATAGCAACCACATGTGCCTCAGAGTAGAATGTACACCATGGGATTTTCAGTGGCTGATTTTTTGGAAGTAGATCGCCAGGCTTTTCTTATGAAGTGCCTCTGGGTGGACTCAAACCTCCAACCTTTCAGTTAGCAGCTGAGCACATTAACCGCACCACACAGAGACAATTCCCCAGAAAGCTATGACCAAAGGGTGAGAGAACGTGGGAAGATGAGCAAATGGATCCAGAATGAAAAGACCAGCTTTGCCTTTTAACACCTGAGTAAAGATGGACAAATTGCTTGACTCTTTGAGCCGCCATAAATGCATGTTGTCCAATCTCAGCAGGGCCTTTACCATTCCTCGGTAATCCTTGAGTTCCCTAGGCAAGCCTCCCAAGACTTCTCTTTTCTAAAGTTCCCCCTACTGCAGTTCTAACCCTCTTATTCTCAGTCAGTTGACACATTTCTTAAATCATGGAGAAAGAAAATCAAGGTCCATGGGTGGCCGTGGGTGGGCAGTCCTTCCATTTCCTGCTCCCTCCCTGCATCTCCATAATCATCTTGACCTCCTAGACCTCTTTCCCTCTGTCTCAGCAAACAGGCCTTCTCCCCTTCGTGTAAACCCTCCTGTGGACCCATCCTTCCACCCTCTACTTAGGCTGTGTCTTCACCTTCTCTCCATATTAACCAAAGCTACTATGGTTGCAACTAGGAACCTGATTTGATTCAAACTGAGTTTTCATAATAATAATAAAGCATTCAGATGTGACTGGATTCAGGGTCTCAAACAATGTCAACAGGAACCCATTTCTTTATATCCCCGGAGTTTCCATTTCCTCTGTGTCGACTACGTTCTTCATTCTCACTTTCCCAGGCACATAGCAACTCCAGGCTTGAGTCCCATTATCTTCCTTTCCCTAAAATTTCCCACAACCTGGGACTTGATATTATTGAAAGATATTGGGTCATAAGCCCATCTCTCAAGCAATCTCTGCATCAGGGTATGGAATGTATTGATAGGCCAGGCCTGGATCACCTGTCCCCTCTTTAGTCTTTAGTTCTCCCTTTAGTCTAACAGGAGCCCTGGTGGTGCAGTGGTTAACAGCTTAGGCTGCTAACCAAAAGGTCAGCAGTTCGAATCTACCAGCTGCCCCTTGGAAGCCCTGTTCTACTCTGTCCCACGGGTCACTATGAGTTGGAATCGACAGATGGCAATGGGTTTGATTTTTTTTTTTTTTTTTTTGGTTAGTCTAAAGCAGACATCTTGAGAGAGGAGGAGGGGAAGACCCTCAAAGAGGACCCAGAAGAGGGAATGCCTGCTGGGTGGGCAGAAACAGCAGATGTCTACTCTGGCTCTTTCCTGGCTCTGTCTTCTCAGCACATAAGCATGCTAAGTTTTTCTCCTCTGAATATCCCTTCCCTAATGGTCTGACTGAGTCTAGAGGGACCCCGGAGGTCATGGTCCCCAAAGGGCTAACATTCCCGAAGCCCACTCTTCAGACAGGGATTGGACTGGACTATAAGACAGAAAATGATACTAGTGAGGAGTGAGCTTGTTGGCTTAAGTAGGCACATGAGACTATATGGGCAACTTCCGTCTGAAGGCAAGATGAGAAGGCAGAAGAGGACAGGAGCTGGCTGAATGGATACGGGGAATACAGTGCAGAGAGGAGGAGTGTGCTGTCTCATAAGGGGGAGAGCAGGAGTATATAGCAAGGTGTGTATAAGTTTTTGTATGAGAGACTGACTTGATTTGTAAACTTTCACTTAAAGCACAATAACAGAAAAAAGAAAAAAAATCCCTTCCCTCAACCTAGGCTCCCTGCTCTGGCTACTACCCTATCTGACTTCACATAGAAACAAATTTTTGAAGAAGCTGTCAGTACTCGCTGTCTCCACTTCATTACAATTCATTCTTGCCCTCGGCTCTGTGGAACCTGTCTTCTGCCCCCACAAAAAAAACTCACTCAGCCACAATTTCTCTTATTGAGGTTATCAATGACCTCAAGAATGCCTCCTCTCATAGACTTGTCTTATCCTTCTTGACCTGATCATATTATTTGGTAATTTGATCTTCCCTTCTTAAAAAAAAAATCCTGAAAAAGTAAAATAATTGAAGCAGCACAAAAAGCTACACAGTGAAAGTAAGCCTCCCCCTATCCTTGACCTGTATCGAGCCTCCTTAGTCCTCCTTCCAGAGCCACCCACTGTGGCCAGGCTAATGGTGTGACCTAAGGAGGATTTGTATAAGCATAGAAATACTACACATCACACACAAGGATCCTAGCACATCGGACACATTTTCTGTACCTTATTTTGCTCACTTATTGTATCTTGTTATATCTAAATCTACTTCATTCTTTTAAGAGCTTCCTAGTTTTCTATACGTGTAAGTATAACTGGAAGATGGATTCAGAGTCCCTCCCTCCTTTGTAAACCTCTCTTCTCGCTCGTTTTTATGATACCACACTCACTGATTTTCCTCCTTCCACCCGTGGCCACTCCAGGCAGGAATACCGACTCCATGAAGACCACTGCTAACAATAGAGTTTGGAGGGCTGAGACATGCCATGACCTGAAAAAGGGAAGAAAAGGCTTATTTCTCGTTTATTTACAGGAGTGGTTTCTGAAAAACAACCACCATGTGCCCCCCAGATTGAGCATGAAAAGCAACAACTCAGAGGTTGTGTGTGAGTCTGCTAGAAGTGTCGTTCTAAGGGAGTGCTACTTGGCACAGATGGAAATGTGTTCCTTTTGCCCCTCGGCGCACATCTTCCCTCACTTCTGCAAACTGGGAGCCCCAGGACCTGGTTTAACCTTGTCACTCCCTCACACATCTCTCTAGCATTGGTGGGAAGGTTGTTTGTTTTGGTTTTAAGTGACAAGTCCTGTAACTGAAATGCCCTGCGGTAGGTTGGGATGTGTCCCTGGGTGGTGCAGTTAATAGGCTTGACTGCTAACCAAAAGGTTTTAGGTTCAAGTCCATCTAGAAGCACCTCAGAAGAAAGGCCTGGTGATTTACTTCTGAAAAATCAACCATTAAAAACCCCATGGGCCACAGTTCCACTCTGACACAAATATGGACGCCATGAGTTGGAACTGATACAATGGCAACTGACGGCAATGGTGGCGGTGGTGGTAGGTTGGGATGTAGCCAGCCTGCAGAGCCCCTTTCTGGCCCAGACCATAGTCATCCTCATCCGGCTAGCTCACTAGGATGGTTCTATGTGGCCCCGGCTGCACAGGACTTCATCACTCACACTCAATGGCAGCTACCATGTATTGAAGCATCATGGGAAGTATTTTATGTATATTTTATCAAGCCCTGCATACCACACACTACAAGGTGGGTCCATCTGACACATCAAGAAGCTAGAGCTTAGGGAACTTAGCTAACTTGCTAGAAGGTTGCATAGCTGGAAACTGATGGAACCAGGATTAGTACCCTGATCAACTTGACTTTTAAGTCCATGCCACACAACCCAATATACGTGAGGAGACAATGAGGTATAGTAGAAAGCCCATTGGCTTTGGAATCAAACAGATTAGGATCTGAATCTTCTTTCTTCCACTTCACTGTGTGTATTGTTATTAGTTGTTAGCTACTGTTGAATCGATTCAGACTCATGGGGACTCCACGTGACCCTGAACAAATTGTTAACTTACCAAATTATCTATTGGGTGGAGATAATCCTTTTCCTGCTGATCTCACAGACTTGTTGTGAGAATCAAAGCTTTAAAAAAAAAAAAAAAAAGCAAATAGAAGGGATAATTACTGTTTGAGGGTTAGTTCCTTTGAAGCCAGCCATGTGGGTTTAGGATGAATGGTGAAGAAAAATATGACACTTTGTTGACATGGAAAAATGTTTGCAGTGTATTCATCTAATTTTTTTTTAAACAGGCTAAAGAATAATGATTCCACATTTGTTTAAGAAATAAAAGGTACCCATTCATCTATTCATCTAGCCATTCAGAAGGACACACACCAGATGTCAACATCATGATACCAGGGTGGTGGAATTACAAATGGTTTTGCTGTTTATTTTTCTTGGTACTTTTAAAAAACTTGTTTGCTTCTGCAATATCTGTGGAAGACTGTTAGAAATCTTTGACTCTGTTAGGTCTGGGATCAGATCATGGCATTGACATTTACTCACTGCTTGAGTGTGGTCAGATACTTAAAACCGTAAACCTCAGACTTCTCCTTGTGCAGCAAGGACTCCATAGAGCTGTTGAGGGGATTAACTGTGACAATCATTGTAAAGCACCCAGCACAGTAGCTGGCTTATGTTGTTGTTAGTTTTCACTGAGTTGATTCCAACTCATGACAACCTCACATATGCAGAGTAGAACTGCTCCACAGGATTTTCAAGGCTGTGACTTTTTGGAAGCCGATTGCCAGACTTGTCTTCTGCAATGCCTCTGGGTGGGTACGAACCACCAGCCTTTTAGGCAGTAGTCAAGTGCTTAACCAGGGACTCTAGTTGGCTCATAGTAAGCACTTAAGGCAGTGCTGGAGGTGCTCACTCATCTTTGCCAAGAAATATGGAAGACAGCTTCCTGGCCAACTGACTGGAAGAGATCCATATTTATGCCTATTCCCAAGAAAGGTGATCCAACCGAACGCAGAAATTATAGAACAATATCATTAATATCACACACAAGCAAAATTTTGCGAAGATCATTCAAAAACGGCTGCAGCAGTATATCAACAGGGAACTGCCAGAAATTCAGGCCAGTTTCAGAAGAGGACATGGAACCAGGGATATCACTGCTGATGTCAGATAGATCCTGGCTGAAAACAGAGAATACCAGAAGGATGTTTACCTGTGTTTTATTGACTATGCAAAGGCATTTGACTGTGTGGATCATAAATTATGGATAACATTGCAAAGAATGGGAATTCCAGGGCACTTAATTGTGCTCATGAGGAACCTTTACATAGATCAAGAGGCAGTTATTCGGATAGAACAAGGGGATACTGACTGGTTTAAATTCAGGAAAGGTGTGCATCAGGGTTGTATCCTTTCACTATACCTATTCAATCTGTATGCCGAGCAAATAATCCTAGAAGCTGGACTATATGAAGAAGAATGGGGCATCAGGATTGGAGGAAGACTTATTAACAACCTGTGGTATGCAGATGACACAACCTTGCTTGCAGAAAATGAAGAGGACTTGAAGCACTTACTGATGAAAATCAAAGACCACAGCCTTCAGTATGGATTACACCTCAACATAAAGAACACAAAAATCCTCACAACTGGACCAATGAGCAACATCATGATAAACGGAGAAAAGACTGAAGTTGGCAAGGATTTCGTTTTACTTGGATCCACAATCAAGAGCCATGGAAGCAGCAGTCAAGAAATCAAACAACGCATTGCATTGGGTGAATCTGCTGCAAAGGACCTCTTTAAAGTGTTGAAAAGCAAAGATGTCACCTTGAAGACTAAGGTGTGCCTGACCCAAGCAAGCCATGGTATTTTCAGTCGCATCATATGCATGCAAAAGCTGGACAGTGAATAAGGAGGACCGAAGAAGAATTGACGCCTTTGAATTGTGGTGTCAGCGAGGAATATTGAATATACCATGGACTGCCAAAAGAACGAACAAACCTGTCTTGGAAGAAGTACAACCAGAGTGCTTCCTTGGAAGCAAGTATGGCGAGACTGTGTCTTACATACTTTGGATATGTTGTCAGGAGGGATCAGTCCCTGGAGAAGGACATCATGCTTGGCAAGGTACAGGGTCAGCGGAAAAGAGGAAGACCCTCAACAAGGTGGATTGACACAGTCGCTGCAACAATGAGCTCAGCATAACAACGATTGTAAGGATGGCGCAGGACTGGGAGTGTTTTGATCTGTTGTGCACAGGGTAGCTATGAGTTGGAACCAACTCAACAGCACCTAACAACAACAACAGCAGCAGAAAGCACTTAATGTGTGCTGTGATTCATCCATTCAACTATATTGAGTGCCTACTGTATGCCAAGCCTTGCACTGAGTCCTGGAAATGTAGTTGTGAGCAAAACAGGTGTGGTTTCAGTTTTCATGGAGCTTAGAGTTTAGTTAGGAATATGGACAGTAAACAGATAAGCAAAGAAATGTACAAGTATAGATTGGGCAGCCATTCGAACAGAGCAAGGGGACACTGTGTGGTTTAAAATCAGGAAGGGTGTACATCATGGCTGTATCCTTTCACCATACTTATTCATCTGTATGCTGAGCAAATAATCTGAAAAGCTGGACTATATGAAGAGGAACCTGACATCAGGATTGATAGAAGACATTAACAACCTGCCATATGCAGGTAACACAATTTTACTTGCTGAAAATGAAGAGGACTTGAAACACTGATGAAGATCAAAGACTACAGCCATTGGTATGGATTAAACCTCGACATAAAGAAAACAAAAATCCTCACAACTGGACCAATAAGCAACATCATGATAACGGGGAAAAGATTGAAGTTGTCAAGAATTTCCTTTTTCTTGGATCCACAATCAATGCCCATGAAAGCAGCAGTCAAGAAATCAAACGACATATTGCATTTGGCAAATCTGCTCTAAAACCCATTGCCGTCGAGTCAATTCTGACTCATAGTGATCTATAGGACAGAGTGGAGCTGCCCCATAGGGTTTCCAAGGAGCAGCTGGTGGATTCAAGTTCCTGACCTTTTTGGTTAGCAGCTGTATCTCTTAACCACTGTGCAACCAGGACTCCATTGCAAAAGACCGCTTTAAAGTGTTAAAAATCAAAGATGCCACCTTGAAGATGAAGGTGTGCCTCACCCAAGCCATGGTATTTTCAGCCGCTTCGTTTTCATGCAAAAGCCGCACAATGAATAAGGAAAACCAAAAAAGAATTGATGCCTTTTTGAATTACGGTGTTGGTGAGGAATATTGAATATACCATGGACTGCCAGAAGAATGAACAAATCTGTCTTGGAAGAAGTACAACCAGAGTGCTCCTTAGAAGCGAGGATGGTGAGAGACTTTGTCTCGCATACTTTGGACATGTCATCAGGAGGGACCAGTCCCTGGACAAGGATATCATGCTTGGTAAAGAAGAAGGTCAGTGAAAAAGAAGACGACCCACAGTGAGATGGATTGACACAGTGGCTGCAACAATGGGCTCAAACATAGCAACGATTGTGTGAGGATGGCACAGGACTGGAATGTTTTATTCTGTTGTACATAGGGTCTCTATGAGTCGGAACTGACTTGATGGCGCCTAACAACAACAACAAAGAAATGAACAGAATGCTGTGATAGAGAATAACAGGCGGGCAGAGTGAGGGATCTACTTTATTTGGGTGTGACCCAGAACAGCTTCTCTGAGGCGGTGACATTTCAGCTGAGATCTGGAGGAATGCAAAACATCGCATTTTATTTTTAAATAAAAATTCTGAAAGAAACTTGCTGTCAAGTACAAAAGAGCCCCTCCCTTTCTTGCAGAGTTCCTTTAATATTCCTGATTGTAAGGGGCTTTCATTATTAGCAGAAAAGAAGACTTTAATCTTTTCTTTCCTCTGCTACCAGGCCAGAATACGCTGGGTATTGTCTGACTCTGCTCAGCCAGAAAAGCCGGTGTCCACCAACTACTTTCAAGGACGATCATGTGTGAGGGCACCTTTGTGCTTAGCTGGCTGATTCTCACTGATTCTCATCCTGCTTTGGCGACCGTTAGGCATAAAAACAATCCTGAATTTCATTGAATTTAAACATTAAAAAAAAAAAAGTCTTTTGCCTTTTGACCCAGGCTGTACGGCTTAGGTGTCTTTTCATTGTAACCTTTTCTAGCCTTGTTATCCTGAAGATGTCCGGGTGTCTTGACAGAGGTTGGGCAGGCAGCTCCCTGTGTCATTGTTGTTAGTTCCCATCAAGTTGGCTCCGACTCAAAGTGACTCCGTGTACAACAGAACGAAACATTGCCCAGTCCTACACCATCTTCATAATTGTTGGTATGCTCAAATCCATTATTGGCAGCTGCTGTAAATTTTGGTCGTCTTCCAACCTAGGGGACTTTCTTCCAGCACTATATAGGACAATAGGCTGTTGTGATCCATAGGGTTTTCACTGGCTAGTTTTCAGAAGTAGTTCACCAGGCCTTTCTTCCTAGGCTGTCTTAGTCTGGAAGCTCTGCTGAAACCTGTTGGTGTTTGAAATGCCAGGGGTATAGCTTCCAGCATCCTAGTAATATGCAGGCCACCCCAGTAGGACAAACTAAGAGATGGGCAGTGGCCCGCACCACTTGATCACATATATCAAATTCGGTTAAACAGTGGGCACATGGGATAGGCATTTGTCCTCTCCTCCAGCATCTCACCCTACCTCTGCCCTCTTTTTGCTTCCATTCCTTCCCTGAGATTTTTTCTTTCTGCCCCAAAGAAGCAATGTCTTTCCTTCAGGCTGCACTCCGCTTAGACAGCACATGCTCCAAAAAGTCTCCAAGGCCCTGCTTAGCTCTCTCCCCTCTGTGCGCAACAATCACGCGTGTCAAACTGTGTAGCAATGTGCTCTCCTGTCTCCTCTGCTTGGCTATAACGTCCAAAAGGACAAGGACAAGGATCCTCTCTCTATGTCATCGTATTTCCCATGCCCAGCACACTCCTGGGCAGAGGCTGCACTTATCTAAACATTAGCTTTTCTTATCATCCCCTCCACCACCCATCTGTCTGTCTGTCATACTGTGGTGGCTTGCATGTTGCTATGATGTTGGACGCCACACCACTGGTATTTCAAATACCATCAGGGTCACCCATGGTAGACAGGTTTCAACAGAGCTTCCAGATTAAGACAGACTAGGAAGAAAGGCCTGGCAATCTACTTCAGAAAATTAGCCGATGAAAATCCTATTGATCACAACAGAACACTGCCTGATATAGTGCTGGAAGATGAGACCCCTAGGTTGGAAGGCACTCAAAACACACCGTGACCCAAACAATGGACTTGAGCATACCAACGATAGTGAAGATGGTGTAGGGTCAGAGAGCATTTCACTCTGTTGTGCGTGGGGTCTCCGTGAGTCAGAGGCAGTTCAGCAGCAACCGACAACAACAATAACATCATCCTCTTAGCACCAAGGTACACATGAGGACGGTCATTTGGGGGACATTTGTCTTAGAGTTTTTGACTACGGTGAAGCATGTTAAACAGCATCAGGCAGGTCTTCATACTTTGGTTAAACAGCCCCATTCTCTTTACTTCTATTTTTTCCTCTTTCTTCCATGACAATAGCGCTGTCATTTGAAATAGCTTTTACAGTTTTTTTTTTATTATTACAAAAAAAAAAATACCCGATTGTTATTTAAATTTTCAAAAATATTATCAAGCGTAAAGGATAAAAGAGAAAATTAAAACGCTCTGTAACTCTTCCAGTCTTGGTAAGCATACATATGCATATGTATGCGTATTTTGACTATAAATTTTTGTATATAAGTTACAGAATGGGAACACATTGTACACATTGTTAGTAATTATATATTACTGTATCATTTAATATTCTTCTGCATCTTCTTTTAATTTTAAAAAGGGCTGTGCATGGTAATATATCAAATAGATGTATCGTTATTTATTTAACTCTTTTTTCCTATTAGCTGATAGTTGATCCTACATTTGTCTTCTCGCTAAGAATTCTTTGGTGAACGTTGTATATCTTGATAGAATAAACCCAGGAGTATAGAGGAGGGTCAGGAAAGGCCTCCTGGCAGAAATGACATCTGTCTGGAGACAGGATACGTGTAGGAAAGCTAGGTGAAGGGGAGAAGGTGGGAGGCAGGAGTGACTGATGGAGGAAACAGCCCGCGCAAAGGCCCGGAGGTGAGGGAGCCTGTGAGTGTGCTAGGAACCGGAAGTATTTCAGTGCAGTGGAGGGGGTGTTGGAGGTGGGGGAGTCAGGGTGTGGGTGTGGGCGATGAGATGGTTATTGACCAGGTGACCAGGGCCAAGTCCAAGGCAGCCCAGGGAGCCATGCTAAGCAGGTAGACTTTGGGCAATGAAGAGTCAGTGCAATAAGAGCAAAGGGGTGCCATGCTCAGGTTTGCATTTTTCATAGACCCCTCCGGCTGTTGCAGCTAACTCCACATAGCTGGCCTAACCCACCCTCCATTCAACAGTTAGACTTGGAGCTGTTATGAACACAAGGCAACAGAAATTAGAATGAAGAAGAGGAAAAAAGAGTTCACATGTATCAGCTCACGAATAAGCTTTTCAAACTGTCTAGATTCTTAAATTTGGGGCACAATTCAACAGCAAGGCAAAATTCTTACTCTTCTCTCCAACCCTGGCAGAGATGCCATTTGCTTTAAATGACTTCATTGGTTTCTGGCCACCATCCCTGATCCAAGAGCCCCGTTGGTGTATCCCGATGACCCCCTGCAAAAAAAAACCAAACCCGTTGCCGTCGAGTCAATTCTGACTCATAGCAACCCTATAGGACAGAGAAGAACTGCTCCATAGAGTTCCCAAGGAGTGCCTGGTGGATTCAAACTGCTGACCTTTTGGTTAGCAGCCGTAGCGCTTAACCACTATGCTACCAGGGTTTCCATCCCAATGACAAAAATGACGAGAGGGTTGAAATTTCCTCTAGTAGCTGAGCGAGGCTGCAGTGTCCACCCAAGCCCGCCAGAGAAGCAGGCGTGGTCCACGCTGTGTTTGTAATGCGATCCCAGCCTCCAGCTCCCCAGTTCTCCAAGGACATAGCAGGTGCAGAGCCGACCGGCGCTGGGCCTCCCCAGGGCTGATGTCTCCATTTAGGGAGCCTGCCTGAAGCTAATGGGCAGTGACAGCTCCATTTGAGAAACACGGAAACACTTAACAGGGAGGCTGTGATCTGCCAGCCCCGTAAGCTGCTTATTAGCAGGGAAATCACGCTCCCACTGTATCCTGCCCCCTTGGTTAACCCCTGTTCTTGCATCTCCTCTCTGCTATCTCACTTAAAGATTTCATTATTTTCTGAGGCAGTGGCGGGGTGGGCAGGGAGGAGGGAGGCTGCTGAGCTGCCAGAAGCTGTTTCTCTGTCTCCCATCCGTGCCTCAGGGGAGACCCAGGCAGAGCGAGCGCCTTCTGGTGTGGATGCGAAATGATAGTTTTTAAAGAAAAATGGTCCCTGAAGACTGTCTCAGCTAATCTGCTTCCTACGCTAGCTGGTCTGGGTCCCAACACCCCGGCCAAAGAAACACACCCACAGGTCAGCCTTATAACATACCATCTTGTGCCAATGACCGCTGCCTGCCACTGGCATCTCTTAATTTGATCTCAACACCATCCCTTCTTCTCCACCCCTTTCCCCACCCCAGTCCCGGCCAGCTTCATCTGTCCTCTGATGATTGCACCAACCAGCCAGCCCCCCTTTTCCCGTGCACCCCCCACACCACGGCAGAGGGCCATCTGCGAACTTGAGCTCTCTACTGGGATCTCAAACTCGCCAGAAAGGAAACCAAGGCTTGATCCTCCCTCAAATGTTGATCAGCCCCCAGTGTTCTCTATCTCAGTAAATGGCATCCCCACTCACCACTTAGATCAGGCCAAGAGTCTCGGGGTCACCTCCAACTCCTTTCTTCCTCCCAAACCCCACATCCCATCTATCAACAGATCTTGACAACTCCAAGTTCAAAGTTTACCCCAAATCCTAATGCATCTCACCATCCCCCCACTATCACCTTCCTCCAAGCCACCATTGTCTCTTGCCTGGATTATTGCAGTAGCCTCTTAACTGGTCTCACTCTTTCCGTTATCCCCTGTCCCCTACTCAGTCTGTTCTGGGCACAGTACCAATGTTCCTTTTTAAACAAAAAAAACGAAACTCATTGCCGTGCACTCAGAGGGACTCAAAGCGACCCCGTGTGTTACAGAGTAGAACCGCTCTGTAGGATTTTCTTGGCTGTAATCTTTTTACGGAAGCAGATCACCGGGACTTTCTTTTCAGCACCACTAGGTAAATTCGTACCACCAACCTTTAGGTTAGTAGACCAATGCAAACCATTCGCCTCACTCAGGGACCCTTTTTAAACATAAAACCAAATCCATTGCCATCGAGTAGATTCCAACTTACAGCAACCCTATAGGGCAGAGTAGAACTGTCCCATAGGTTTTCCAAGGAGCAGCTGGTGGATTTGAACTACCAACCTTTTGGTTTGCAACCAAGCTCTTAACCACTGTGCCACCAGGGCTCCTGTTTAAATATAAGTCAAATTCTATTATTCACTGCTCAGAATTCTCCAGTGGCTTCCCATCAAGCTGGATTAAAATCCATGGTCCTCACGTGGCCTTTCAGGACCTCTGTGATCTGGCTCCTGGCCACCTCTTTGATGCCTTCCATTTCTCCGCACCTTGGTCACTCTGCTCTGGCCACACTGGCCTCATTGCTCTTCTGCGTCTACGCCAAGTGAACACCTGTCTTAGGGCCCTTTCACTTGCTGTTCCCTCTGCCTAGAATATTTTTCCTCCAGAAATCTCTAAATGGCCTCCTTTGCTGAGGTCTTACTCCAAGATGATTTCCTCGGAGCTAACCACTTTATGGGCTGATCCCCTGACCTGGCTTTATTTTTCTTAATACCACTTATCTCTGCCCAGGGTAAAATACATATTTACATTTGTAGTTATATTAATGTGTGTCTGTTCATTGCCTTTCTTCCCCAGT
The DNA here is from genome assembly GCF_030014295.1 of Loxodonta africana. NCBI lineage: Eukaryota > Metazoa > Chordata > Mammalia > Proboscidea > Elephantidae > Loxodonta > Loxodonta africana. The sequence continues at coordinate 80,548,901 of NC_087353.1, forward strand.
AGAAGGTAAACTCCATGAGGGCATGGGTTTTGCATCATGTACAACTGTAAACCCAGCACCTCAAACAGTACCCAGAACACTGCAGGTGCTCAATAAATATTTGTTGGATGAGCAGATGCGTAAATGAATGAATGAATGACTCTGGACAATAAATCCTAACCACACTGTTGACTCTGGGGGCCCATCCTTTTACGGGAGTTTTTACCTCACTGGCAGAAAAGCCAACCACAAGTCTTGATAGTAGGGTTGGGAGTCAGTACTCATTTTCTGAGTCCTGAAGCTAAGATATCAAAACAGCTGGCTTAGTTTGGCCTGGAATACCAAATAGGTTTCTTTAAGTCTGACATGAGTCCTTTAAAAATGCAAGGCTGCTTCCACAGTATTTAAAACTTAAACACCATGAAAATTCTCCATTGTAGGAAGCATATGTCATCTGTAGGGATTTGTAATGGGAAAAGAGAACAAAATAATACTTAGAGTTATGATGGGTTGAGCACTTACTCCGAGTCAGGCACTGTGCCAGGCACATGTATTGTCTCATTTTACCCCCATCACACACACACACGCCCTCCCCATGATAGGAATCAGAATTATCCCCATTTCACAAATGAGGAAACAGACTTTAAGGAGCTTGCCTGGAGTTGCATAGTTAGTGGATAGTGATGCTAGGATTAGAATCCAGGCCTGCTGGCTACAGAGGCAAGGACTTACTTCTGTCCAAATGGGAAGGGATCAGGAGGTGGGGGCTCTTTGATAGCCAAGTGTCCTCACATACAGCAAATACCTCAGCTTCCTTTCACTGTAAGGCTTTGAAGATGCACTTACGCTCCTTCTGGAGCCCTGGTGGCGCAGTAGTTAAGAGCTATGGCCGCTAACCAAAAGGTCAGCAGTTCGAATCCATCAGCTGCTTCTTGGAAACCCTATGGGGCAGTTCTATTCTGTCCTCTAGGGTTGCTATGAGTCAGAATCGACAAGACGGCACTGGTTTTTTTTTTTTTTTTTTTTTAATAAATATTCCTTCACATTCTCACCTAACCTTTACTCTTCCAGCTACTCAAGTTCAACAACAGCCCTGCATTTTCCCATCAGCGTCCTCTCGATTGCCAAATGCGCTGGCCCATTCTCAGTGATTCTCCTACTTGACCTCTTGGAGGTATTTGAGCTTTAACAATGCCCTTTTCCTTGGGTTCTTCTCATTCCTTAGTTTGTCTGATGCTGCTCTCTCCTGGCTCTTCTACCTCTCTCTGACAGCCTTCGGGCAATTTTCTCATTGGCAAATGGGATTAACGCCTACTTCACAGGGTTGTTACATGAATTAAAGAGGCAATGTATGTAAAACACTTAACAAATATGTGTTGCATAGAAAGTGTCCTGTAATTTTTGTTATTACCTTTATTACTGTCATCCCCTCCATATTCTGTCCTATTATTACTGTTATCTCCCCTCCATCCCCATATTTTGTCCCTCAAGTTTTCGAGACCTTTCCTGAGCTCCTGAACTTGTCCTTCTAACTCCCTCTTGTCATCTGGAATCTCACAGGTCCCTCAAAGGCATGGTGTCCAAAATGGAAACAGCCGTCTTTCCCTAATTCTCCTATATTCTCTGTCTTGGTGATGGATATAACCATATTCTCCACCATTCAAACTAGAGATCTCACCATCCTTGACTTCTCCCACACTTCCCACCCTGTCCCACTCCATTATTCCACCAGCCTCCAAGCTATCAACTGTACTTGTAAAGTGGAGCCAGGAGACGTCAGATGGACTTGGTTCATGTTGCAGCTCTGCTATTCCTTAGCGGTGACCTTGAGTAAATTACATAATCTCCCTGCCCTCAGTTTCCTCATCTATAAGATGGGGATGATAATAATGCCCATCTCCTAGCATCATTGGGAGAATTAAGTAAGATAGTGCAAGTAAGAGCTGTCTAAGGTGTCCGGGTGCCTGGGATATGGCAAATGTTGAATCAATGTTAGCTAATATCATTATTGTCACTTCTACTGTATTATTAGGTTGTGGCTACCTCTTATAGACATTGTGTTTGAAACACTTGGAGCTCTTGTCCAAATGGGCCTTGCACTTAGAGCAAAGAGCAAGGAACCCCAGGTTTAGTGGTTTGTCTGCTCTCTTCAGGAGGGCACTAGTGTGTGCATGTGTGTGTGCACTCAGACATGCATGCACACTCACACACACACACACACACACGTGTTATGATTCTGCCTTAGAGCAAGACCTTTCCATATAGAAGGACCAGCAGGATGGGTGCAAAATGGTGATGATTTTCTCTCTGGGGCCAGATTGCCTTGCCCAGCACTGCTCTGTGTTTCATCCCACCCCGCCTTCCCCACTGGAGAATGGCCAGCTAAGTTCACTTCCTGGCACCTTGTAACTGAGGGTGACTGACTTACGAGCTCACCAGGGCTGTGTAGTTTACCCAGGCAGTGCAGGCATCAAACCCAGGTCTTGTGGTTGGGATCTTTCTCCACTGACGGGAGTTTGTAAACTGCTGTACTCTGTTGAGCTGGAAAGCATCAGTTCCTGACTGAGAACCAGAAGAAAGCACTGTGAGGGACCTGTTGCTAAATATTGAAATGCCCCAGGTGATGTATAAATGGGTCATTAATTTGCATCTTGTATTACAGGAAACATCTCCGGTGTCTTAACCCCATCTCTCTCAACAGACGAGCTGGGCTGACTCCTGGGGGTAGGGTGGGGGAACACGCCACATGCCACTAACCTCACCATCTCATGCCTTTGCCATACAGTTCCTAACTGCCCAGAGGGATGCCTGGGCAGTTAATAAGCTACAGCAGCTGAAGGTCAGGAGCCCAAGGTCGTGTCCCAAAGTTCATAAGGATTTTGCATTTTATGTTGCTCTCATTTCTGATCATTGAAAAACCTCTCAGAGGTAGTGAAAGGATGGGATTGAAGAAAATCATATCCAGTTTTGCTTGGTTCTGTTTTGTTTTGCCTTTTGCTATTTTTTTTTTTTTCTTTCTCCACCCACCACAAGTTCTTTTCTTCCCCTTTCATAGTGTGGGCGAAATGCTGAAAACTTCGACCGGTTTTTCACCCGCCATCCACCAGTCCTAACACCTCCTGACCAGGAAGTCATCAGGAATATTGACCAATCAGAATTCGAAGGATTTTCCTTTGTTAACTCTGAATTTTTAAAACCTGAAGTCAAGAGCTAAGTAGATGTGTAGATCTCTGTCCTTCATTTCTGTCATTCAAAGTCAACAGCTGTTGTGATGACATTCTTTTTATTGCAAGGTTGCATTCATGTTTTATTTGCCAATGAGACTGGAGTGACCATGTTGAAGAGCCCAAATGTCCTCAGGTAGTTTGGAGCATCTCTCCTGAGATCAAATTATGCAGATGGCTCAAAGAAAATGCCGGTGCATAATTAAGCCATTAACAAGTCCTCTAACAATTTATTTCTCCAGCATGCCTGTTAACGAGATCCTGTAGGGAGAGGAAATGCCTGCTTTCTGTCCCTCTTTTTGGCATCACCATTTTCACACATTCTCCAACCCCAACCCTCTCCACTCTAGATTCTTGCTACAAAACGGGTGGGTAATTGGAGGCTAGCAGGATTCGTCTACTTCTGGACTTGGAGTTTTGCTTGTACCCAAGTGCATGGTTGCTTTGGCCTTGAGGGAACCCCTCTGTTCTGCATGTTTTGAAGGCTCCATGACTTTGAAAAAAAAATGCTAAAAAAAAATTGTATTTGTTACTTTTTTAACCCAAAGTTAAGAAGATTATCTAAGTCCTTGTAAAATTCCAAGCCTGTGCTTTTAAACGGTTTCTTTCTAAAAGCACTGCAAGGGGCCAAAGGGCAACCAGCGTGGGTGCTACCTCAGCGCCATAATTTCTGATACCCTATGTCCCTGATCGCTCGCATCCCCAAACTACTTGAAAAGGGCATTTGGCACCACTTCTTGAAAGTGCATGGTCACTCTAGAAAGGTCCCCAAGGGCCACGATTTTACATTCATTTCAAACTTTATTGCTTCAGGGTTTTATTTCTGTTGTTCAAATACCAGAAAAAAAAAAAAGGTTACTCAGTTTGTTACACATGCTTTAAAATGTGTGTCCAAAATGTTATTAACCACAATGACCTGCTTTGATTCAACCAAGAAGGCAGCTCTGGAGCCCAGTAGACCCGTGCCTGTGGGCATGGGATTTGTCTAGGTTTGTGGCTGTCTTTGGAAAGCCAATTAAGTGCTCGGAGAGACACCATTTCTTGAAACAAAGACAGTTGTACTCTTCACTTTGTTGTTGTTTTGCAAGATGTTTGTGGAATGTCCATTTGTATCTGAATATCTGTTACATGCCATTTTTCTTCTAGCATCGAGAGACAATAAAAAAAAAAGAAAAGAAGAAATGCTATTTCAAGGAACACTGCTCTCTTTGAAAAATGTGGAGTCACACTACAGAGCAGGGCTCCTGGGGCTTCAGGACAGAAAGAAACAAAATCCAGAGCTTAATGCCAGCCCTGTTGTTCAGCCAGTCAGAGAGGCAGCGGCTGTAGGCTTCTCATGGGTTCCTGATGGTCTACAGTACGGTGGGACAACCTGGCCAGGGCCTCCTGCAATGTCAGAGCCCAAAGTCCCCGTTTCCTCTAGACTGAAGTTTAGGGGCCAACTAAGAGCATGGCTGGGGCTGATTCTTATCAAAATTGTCACTCCTCCCAAGTTGGACTAAATAGTCTAACAAGCGGCTTTGAGAGCCCCTAGAGCCCAGGGAAGTCCCTTGGGTGGAGGAAATTTAATTTTTGTTGAGCAGATAAGGACAGCAGATGACTCCTCTTCCTTGTCTGTGGCTTCCTGCTATTCTCAGCAGCCCTAAAGAGAATTCTTACCACAATTCAAGGGATTTCCAGAAGTTCTGGAGTTTCGGAGAGATCATCGAGGAACTTTAAAAATTTGACAAATATCCTTGAGTAAGCCTTCTCATTTATAAGAAAACCATGGGGAACTCCACTTAGGCCAGGCCCTTGCAGTTCATGCCTTCTTGCTCTCTTCTCCTTGCTCCAGCTTTTGGGATCACCCCGCCGCTGCCATTGTGGCTGCTACCTGGAGCTAAGGTGAAACAAGTTTGAAGTCCTAGCTGACAAGCCTACAAGGATAGAGAAAGAGGGAAATCAGGGCAAAACCCCCTCATTTTATTGTTGGGGATATTGGCATCTGGAAGAGGAAGTGACTTGCCCAAGGTTACCCAGGTGGAATGCAAACCCAGTTTCCTGGCCCTCACCATGGGGTCTTTTGCTCTATAGCAATACAATAGGAGCCCTGGTCACATTTATCTCTGAGCCATGCCCACCAATAAGCAAGCTCTTTGAGGTCCTTCATCTGGCTTTTGGGTGACCAGGACTTTCCTTGGACATCCTCTCAGGAAAACAAAAACTGTGGAGAAACATTGGGCCATTGAAAAATGATCTGAAACAACTTTAGAGAGCAACATAGGATAGATAGACAGATAAATAGATAGATAGATGATAAATAGAATATACTGTATATATATATACACACATATATACACTGCACTGTACATTTTCCAAATTATTGCCATTATTTTTCAAAAGTTTGCAGAAATTTTTCAATAGTTTGGAGAATTAGGTACTCAGACAAAAGACTCTGTCCCCCAAATACACACCTTGTGGAGGACTGGTCAGGGAAGCCTTCTCTGGAAGTAAGAGATCATTAGTCAGAATTCCTGCATTTTCCTTTCTTATCAACATGCCAAAAGCAGACGAAACCAAGAAAAGAGCTTTGACCACATATAATCTCTTGGGAATACTTTGAGAATTTATCCAGAAGGAAAAAGAATTTATTTTTACATTCATCCATTTGTTCCACCCTCTATTCATTCATTCAGCCAGCATTTATTGAGCACCAGCTGTGTGCTGGGCTCTGTGCTGAGTGCCAGGGACACAGCGGGGTACAATAAGGATGTAATCTCTGTCCCACTGGAGCATACCATCTGGTGGGAGGGCAGTCATTAAACAGGTAATTAAAAGCACAGTGTGATCCAGAGATGTCAAGTCTCTAGGTTGGTCAAGGAAGCTTTTTACTAAGAAGAAAACACTATCAAACACCTTTGGGGCTCTTCTTTGTCACCACAGAACACAGTTTGAGGCTGAAGGAGGAGGTGGAGCTGCACCCTTTGACCAAGATTCCTGGGAAAATCATGTGGTTGTGATGAGTGGGGAAGAAGAGAGGCAGGGTAGTTGCTGGGAAGATTTCTTTCTAGAAGGCCAAAGTCACAAGCCTCTATGCTTGAACAGACCACATTTTCATTTCCAGGATCCCAGCAGAGACAGATATCCATATTGTCTCTTTATATGGAGAGGGGAGCTGGGCTTATATCTTGATTCTGAGCCCTGAGTCTCATCTCTTGGGGCATTTAACTCAGATCCCGGAAGACCTTAGCCTTGGTGGAAGGAAACACCACTCCCCTTCCAACACACTGCCTCCCACTTGACACAGCCTAGGTCTTCTAGTCCAGCTAAGACAGGCTGAGATTTTCCAAAGGACATAAATTAGGGGAGAATAAAAGAGAAACAATAAGAAAATTCCATCCCCCCCCCCAAAAAAAAAACCCTAAACACCATCCAGGTTAGCTATGGCTAGTTGTCTACCAGTATTCCAGAATCACACTTCTAATTTCTTAGAATTCTCACTGACCTTTACCTGTTCTTAAGAAAGAATAGGGTTACAATCACGATGACCTTGTTAGGGTATTAATAGGAGACCAGTCAGTTTAATAACCCTCCTTGGATGAGCAAAGCTCTTCTTATCTGAATTCAGATGCTGTCAACTCAGGAACTGTCTCAGCAGAGGGCCATTCTCTCCCAACTTCTAGAAGGAAGTTCAGGAGTATTTTCTGTGGGGAACTGCCCACAGGACAATGCCCATAAAGGCAAGTCCTGCTTGGACCATGTGGCTGTTTGAAGCATGAGTCATAACCAGTGCAACAAATAGGGAAGGACTTTCAAAGTTGGGATTGGTGGGAAGGGAATCTTGGTTAGGTGTCCACAGGCAGGGAAGGCCTGAAAGGGTTGATAATACAAGGAGAGGCCTTCTAGCCCTGGATATACCCAAGACCCACACACAACCCAGAGCTCTCAGACCTTGAAGGGAACTAATGGTGAACTAACACAGCTCAGGTCATGTTGAGGGCCAAAATGGACAATGGCTCATATGTAGGACTCTTGGGATCAACAAGTCCCATTTTTTTTGTTTGTTTGTTTTTTCTTGCATGCATTTTGTTTTAGACAGCAAACTATTAATGAGGAAAACAGCAAGAGATCAGGGAAGTCCCATTGTTTTGCTATAGAGTGAGAGCCCTGGCTTGAGGGTAACTATAAGTTGGAAAAAGCAAAGAAACTCCTCCTTAGTCAAGTCTTCCTTCATTGACTCATTCACTCAGCAAACAATTATCAACAGCCTCCTGTGTGCCAAGCCCTATTCTTGTCACTGGAAATACAATAGTGAAGAAACAGACAAGGAGCCTCCCCTCCTGGAGGGAAAGGATAAATAAGCAGATAAACAAGAAAATTTCCGATAGCAATAAGTGCAATGTAGACAAAGAGATGTTAACTTAGGAGTTGTGTGGGCATCAGGAGAGGGCTGCACAGACAACATTAAGTGAAGCCATGGCAATGAAATTTTTATCCCAACAAGGGAAGTAACACACTCAGTGCCTGGGGTGTGGAGCCTCCCACAGCACAGAACTGGGTGACAGCAGGCAGGACAAGGCAAAGAAGAATGGGAGAGGGCCCGCTATCCAGAAAAGACTGAATTGGACCCAGGATGGAAAACAACTCCAACAGTATCTTTTAGCACTCTCCCTCCTGGCCACATTTATTTACCTAAGTGTGTTTCTGACATCACTTACTCCCCACTCCACCTCCCCCCCGCCCCCCCCGCCCCACACACATACACTTGCAAGAGTTGGTAGGAAATTCAATGGGGACATTCTACCTATCTGTCTGGGAGCAGCAAAAAAGAAGCAACTCCTGTAAAAGATTTTATAAAATGCAAAATGAGCCCAGCAATGAGAAATCCCTAGTCAGTGCTCATTAAGGGATGGGTAGCAGTTGGCCAAACTCTAGCAAGCCAGTCAGTCCTCACTGACCCTCCCTTCTTTATAATCTGACACACCTCTGCCTTCAGCCAGACAGCATGCCTGGTGCCAGTGAGACCCAGGAACTTCTTTGAGAATGCCTTTTTCTTGTTCACCTTGTAGCAAAACAACTGTGAGGCTGTCTCCCCAGTCACGGGATGAGACAGCGCCTAACTAGCAGCAACATGGTCAGGTAAAAATCCATTCCTCTTTGTGCGAGACTACATGAAGTCACTTCACCTTCCTGTGCCTCACTTTTCTCCTATATCAGATAATGGGGGGTGAGGTCTCCAGGTCTACCTGCCTCACAGCTGTGTGTGGAGAGGATGGGAAGAGATGATAGACTGAGAAGGACCCAAAAGAGGTCAGAGCAACATACAGATATGAGAAGATCTTTTTATTAGCCCACACTCTGATGGTCCCTAGTAAAACTTATGCCAAACTGTAGTTAGTAAACTGAGGTCAGTGGTCCCCCAAAGAAATGCCGGACTAACTAGAAGAATCAAGTGAGTTTTTATTTTGTTTTTTTAAGCTGCCCTTATGGATCTTACTTTAAGCTTTGGGTTTGGTTTCTTACAGTTTGTTGACTCTATAAATGCTATAAACTTACTTAGCTGAGGAAGCCACAAATTCTAGTCTGTGGGTGGGTTTTTGAGGATCCCCTTCAAAGCCTAGATTGCACCAGCAAGTGTGGGGTAGACATCTCCTTTCACAAAGCCACACCCCCTTCTTTGGAGCTGAGTGGCTGTGCAGCAACCCTCCTTTTCAAAGAAAGAGGCCGCCCACCCACAGGGGTCGCCATTGGTTGGTTTTCTCCGGGGTATTCCACCCAACAACTAACTCTGTGAACATTAAGCATGCTAAAAAGTAGTTCCCAACTCAATTCATCTGAAAACAAAACAAAAAAAAAAACCCAAGCCCACTGCCGTCCAGTCGATTCCGATTCATGAAAGCCAAAGAAAATACACACACATATGTACAACATTTTATGGCAACCCTTAAAAAAATTCAGTGAATTATTTCCTTTTTTAGCAAATTTCTACCAAATTCTCTATCCTGAAGCTAACACACAACATGAAATGAAAGCCAGGGACAGTAAGCACAATGCAGCTGCTAAAGTCTTGCCAGCACAGGGCTCTTTCTGACTCTGCCCGTGAGATGTCACATCAGCCTCCTGGTAACCAGCATGTCTTGGTCATGTTCCCTTCTTCTTATGCTATGTTAATGTATTTGCTTTCCATTTGGCAGAGAGACAAGCGAGACACCTCCAACTTCGACAAAGAGTTCACCAGACAGCCTGTGGAACTCACTCCCACTGATAAACTCTTCATCATGAACTTGGACCAAAATGAGTTTGCTGGCTTCTCCTATACTAATCCAGAATTTGTCATTAATGTGTAGGTGAATGCAAATTCCATTGTTGAGCCTGGAAGGGTCAGCCTTCAGGTCAAGCGTATGTTTCAATTCTAGTCTTCCAGGATTCATGGTGCATATGCTGGCATTCAACATGCGGAGAGCCTGTCCTAGAGGGCTTTTCTTTGTATGTGTAGCTTGCTAGTTTGTTTTCTACATTTGAAAATGTTTAGTTTAGAACAAATGCTTTACCCAATTATAGAAGTACAACTTTTCCAAACATCCAGAAACTCATCAAATGAACAGTGTCAGAACTACCATATCTAATACCAAAATGCTTCAGTATTTGTAATTTTTAAAGTCAGAAGCTGATGTTCCTGGTAAAAGTTTTTACAGTTATTCTACCATATCTTCTTTGAATGCTCAGCATGACTGGTATTTTTAAAAGTTGTGAGTAAGCTTTGCAGTTACTGTGAACTATTGTCTCTTGGAGGAAATTTTTTGTTTAAGAATTGATATGATTAAACCGAATTAATATATGCAACTCCCTTGTTTACGTGGCTGTTTTTAACTGGACTCTGTGGCATAGAGGTTACAAGTTTGTTTCACTCACACAGAATTTTCTTAATTGAACTCATTGTCAACATTGTAAAATGGACGATTTTATATAAATATCTGGATTTTCAGATTCACTTGAAAAAATGAAAAGGCTGGGTCTACAGTCCCAGGTGAAAATAATTAGGATTGAGAAGTGGCGGTCTCTTTAAAAGGAATATATGTGCTCATTTCACAATGGTCTCCACCATCCCCTAATGCATTACACCTTCCATTCACTTCCCAGGCCACTCTAGCCATTTGAGGCTGAGAGCTCTGCCAATTACGAGTCACAGGATTGATGACCACAATACTTGCTTGAGCCCATAATCAGGTTATCTGAATAGGCAACTAGTCAATGTGGCCCGTGTTTATTAAATCCTCAAGCATCAAGGGCATAAAATTTTCATTCCAACCATGAAAAAAGTCAGCAAGGAGCTGTCAGTACAGAGAGAACACCTTTCCATGGTCTATGAGGATGTCACTATTTGTAAATCTACCTACCTTTTAGTATTTTCTCCTGATTAAGTTTCTGCAAAAAAAAGGGTGACTGCCCTTTCCCAACAGCCATACTTGCCTGGGAAGGCCAGAAGAAGAGGAGAAGGTAAAGGAGATAAAAAAAAACTGTTGGCCTGGTAAGGAGTCTCACTCTCAGAGTAGCATGTTACCGAATCACTGGGTGCCCGCCTGATGCCTTTTTCTCTGAGTGAAGTCATGCTTCTATTTTCTTTTCAAAAGATGTAATAATCCAATGTGCAGCACATGCATTTGCAGCTGCTAAGGCCAGTGGGTAGGAGAAAAGAGCAAACATGCCACACCAAATACATTAAGACTCTCCGGCATTCATTCATCTCCTCCCTTCTTGGAAGAGTCCCAGCAAACGGAGCATTGGGCAAATACAATGGATCCATTGATCCTAGTGCACTCATCTTTCTGGAATTTTAGAAATTCTTCCAGTTAAAATCGGTTGTGAAAATGATGTGGCAGGGGTGTCTGACCTCCTCTAACTTCACAAGGAGGAGAGTATCACCATCAGCATCAGCCCAAGGCTGACTGCTATGAGGTGGAGGTCAAGCATACCTCCACCCTCCAACCTTTATACCAATTCTGACACCAGCGATCCCTCCGATAGCACTCCCTACTTCTCCGCTAGGTTTGATAATTCATTGCAATGGCCACACAGAACTCACAGGCCATACTCACAGTTATGGGGTATTAGGTGTCCTAGGCTGGGTTCTCTAGAGAAGCAAAACCAGTAAAGTGTATTAATATATAGAGAGGAATTTACATCAAGGAAATGGCACATGTGGTGGTAGAGGCTGGAATGCCTTGAGTCCGAGGGCCAGAATAGAGGCTTCTCCTGATTCACGTACCCGCAGGGGCTGGCGGACCCAAGATCCGTAGGTCAGAGAGCAGTGCTCTTGCTCACAAGCTGTGACGATCAGTGAATCCCAAGACCGGCAGGCAAGACTACAGGTAAGCTGCTAGCTCATCCCAAGAACCAGAGGTCAGACAAACAGGAGCCAGCTGCAGGATCCAGTGCGAGCAAAAGGCTCCCAAGCCTTGCCAGAATGTCCATTTATATTCGATGCAGGCCACACACCCAATGAAATGCCCTTTCAACTGCTGGCTACTCACAGCAGATCCTATCGTAGGGGTAAAAAAAAATGTGATCACAATCAAATCTCAACAAGGAAGTGTTCACAACATTATAATACTGTCAAAACACTGAGAATCAAGGCCCAGCGAAGCTGACACACGATCCTAACCATCACACTAGGAAAGTAAGAGGTTACAATTCAGGATCAGGAATGACTCAGGATACAGTTCTTTGGTCAGGACATCTTCACAGCTGTGCCCACAGGCAGGGCCTCTCTCTGGCCCTCAGCCCCTTTGCCCCCCAGCCTTCAGCCTGGCCACTGCCCTGCTGAGACAAGCATTACAAAGCTATTTAGCTCTGCCAGTAAGTGCCCGGGTACAACCCACTCCTTCAGTAAGCCTTGGCCTAAAGGCGCTCAATTCTCCTGTTCCCACTCAGTCTCCTGCTGGTGTCTTGGTTCTGCTACTTGCCAGTTCTCTGCCATGCTTGCCACCGCTTCTGGCCATCTTGCACTGTCTTCAGTGTTACAGCTTTCTCTGTGTGTCTCCTGGGTCTAGGAAGTTCTCAGCACAGGAACTCCAGGTCCAAAAGACATGCTGAGCTCCTGTGTGTTCTTCTTGGTGGTAGTAAGGTCCCCTGTCTGCCTCTGGGATGGCTCATTTTAAGCATAGCAGGATTGCAAAACCAACCAATACCCTTGTTAGGGTTCCATATACCTTATTTGCATGGTCCCACCCCCACAAGTGTGCCACACACCTTATTTGCATTATTAGCAAGCCATCCAATCCCTTTGGTGGGCCAAAAGCACCTCATTTGCATAGTCCCACCCAGTCACTTGGTAAGAATTACAAGACCATGGCAAGAAATGCCCTATAATTAAGAAAATATTCTGCATCCCACTTTGAAGAGTGGGGTCTGGGGTCTTAAATGCTAGCAAGCAGCCATCTAAGATGCATCAATTGGTCTCAACCCACCTGGATGAAAGGAGAATGAAGAACACCAAGTACACGAGGTGATTACGAGCCCAAGAGACAGAAAGGGCCACGTGAACCAGAGTCTACATCATCCTGAGACCACAAGAACTAGATGGTGCCCAGCTACAACTCATGACTGCCCTGACAGGGAACACAACAGAGAACCCCTGAGGGAGCAGAAGAGCAGTGGGATGCAGACCCCAAATTCTCATAAGACCGGACTTAATGGTCTGACTGAGACTAGAAGAACCCCAGTGGCCATGGCCCCCAGACCTTCTGTTGGCCCAGGACAGGACCCATTCCCAAAGCCAAGTCTTCAGACAGGGATTGGACTGGACAATGGGTTGGAGAGAGATGCTAGTGAGGAGTGAGCTTCTTGGATCAGGTGGACACTTGAGACTATGTTGGCATCTCCTGCCTGGAGGGGAGATGAGAGGGTGGAGGGGGTTAGAAGCTGGCAAAAAGGACACGAAAAGAGAGAGTGGAGGGAGAGAGCAGGCTGTCTCCTTAGGGGGAGAGTAATTGGGAGTGTGTAGCAAGGTGTATATGGGTTTTTGTGTGAAAGACTGACTTGATTTGTAAACTTTCACTTAAAGCACAATAAAAATTATTTTAAAAAAATGCCATATAAAAGCAATCCATTGCACCACATCAGTTAAAGCCAACTTAAAGAATAAAATGTGTATGTTCTTTGCATCACATTTAGAAAACAAGATATATGGGTTTTATATATGTTCCATTTAACAAGATATTGTTGAAGAAGTTACCATTGCTACTGCTGATTCCTCCTCATGCTTTCTCCCGATAATGAATATAAATTCATGTTTCATTTCATAAATATTGAGTGGCTACTCTGAGCCATACACAGCTCTGAGTGCTGGGAATACAGAGACCTACAAGATAGTCCAGGACTTTCCATTCATGGGACAAAATGGCTGCAGAATTCTGAGCCTCTCATCTCCCTAGGATCATATCCAGGGAGAAGGAGTGAGAGTGTTTTCTGGGAGTGCCTATAAAAGCCCTAGAGTTTTATTTGATTGGCCCAGTGTAGTCACAGGTACATGCCTGAGCCAATCACGGTGACTGAGATGGAGAGGGTAGATGGTTAAGATGCTTTGATTGGCCAGACCTAAGCTGTATGAGTTATCATTTGCAGTGTAACAAACTACTCCAAAACTTTAAAATGAGAAACATGTATTACCTCTCAAGATCTGTGGGTCAGGACTCTGGGTGTGAAAGTCTCCCATGAGGTTGCAGGCAAACTGTTGGTCAGAGCTGCAATCACATATGAAGGTTCAATTGTGGAGGGGAGAAGTGAGGCTCACTACCAAGCTCCTTCACATGGCTGTTGGCAATCTAGCCACATAGGCCTCTCCCTAGGGCTGCCTCACAACATTGCAACTGACTTCTCTCAGAGTGAATGATTCAAGTGAGAGTGCCCAATTTGCAAGCCACAGTCTTTTTTGTGACTGAATCTCAGAAGTGATATCCCATCACGTTGCTGTCTTCTGTTCTTTAGAAACAAGTTAATAAATCCAGGCCACATTCAAGGAGAGGAGATTGCACAAAGGTGAGAATACCAGGAGGTGGGGGTCTTCAGAGACCATCTTACAGGCTGCCTGCCACAATATGCCATCTACTGCACCTCTGAAGCTGGGGTAGAGTTCCACCCAAACCACATGACCTGGGAATGGGCAAAGGATAACTCTCTGAATAGAAGCTGGAAGATGTTCTTGGAAAAAGGAGAATGGGTGCTCAGGAAGCAAACTATAATGGTGGATTTTCTGCAGGTGGAAATTTTGTGCCAGCTCAAGGATTCTCTGAGGCTAGTGATGTGTGAGAGGTGAACCAACACCGGAATGCAATTAAAGGAATGACTCACTTGGCTTGTCGCTTGGTTCACAGAGCTCCATGGGGTCCCATCAAGGCTTAAGTGAAAGGAAGGACCATACAGGAAAACACCAAGAAAAGGTTTTAGGAATCCCAATTCTATTTTATTGCCAAGCTCACCACCAAAGGCTGCTGTTGTTGTTGTTAGGTGCTGTCGAGTCAGTTCCGACTCATAGCGACCCTATGCACAACAGAATGAAACACTGCCAGGTCCTGTGCCATCCTTACAATCGTTGTTATGCTTGAGCTCATTGTTGCAGCCACTGTATCAATCCACCTTGTTGAGGGTCTTCTTCTTTTCCGCTGACCCTGTACTCTGCCAAGCATGATGTCCTTCTTCAGGGACTGATCCCTCCTGACAACATGTCCAAAGTACGTAAGACACAGTCTTGCCATCCTTGCCTCTAAGGAGCAGTCTGGCCACACTTCTTCCAAGACAGGTTTGTTCATTCTTTTGGCAGTCCATGGCATATTCAATATTCTTCACCAACACCACAATTCAAAGGCATCAACTCTTCTTCAGTTTTCCTTAATCATTTTCCAGCTTTCACATGCATATGATATAATTGAAAATACCATGGCTTGGGTCAGGTGCACCTTAGTCTTCAGGGTGACATCTTTGCTCTGCAACACTTTGAAGAGGTCCTTTGCAGCAGCTTTGCCCAATGCAATGCATCTATGCCACCAGTATTCAGATACTAGCAGGGTCACCCATGGAGGACAGGTTTCAGCTGAGCTTCCCGACTAAGACAGACTAGGAAGAAGGACCTGGTGGTCTACTTCTGAAAATCATTAGCCAGTGAAAACCTTATGAATAGCAGCAGAACATTGTCTGATATAGTGCTGGAAGATGAGCCCCCCAGATTGGAAGACACTCAAAAGATGACTGGGGAAGAGCTGCCTCCTCAAAGGAGAGTCGACCTTAATGACGTGGATCGAGTAAAGCTTTCGGGACCTTCATTTGCTGATGTGACATGACTCGAAATGAGAAGAAATAGCTGCAAACATCTATTAATAATCAGAAACTGGAATGTATGAAGTATGAATCTAGGAAAATTAGAAATCGTCAAAAATGACATGGAACACAAAAACATCAATATCCTAGGCATTAGTGAGCTGAAATGGATTGGTACTGACCATTTTAAATTGGGCAATCATATAGTCTACTATGCTGGGAATGACAACTCGAAGAGGAATGATGTTGCATTCATCATCAAAAAGAACGTTTCGAGATCTATCCTAAAGTACAACGCTGTCAGTGATAGGAAAATATCCATACACCTACAAGGAAGACCAGTTCATATGACTATTATTCAAATTTATGCATCAACCACTAGGGCCAAAGATGAAGAAATAGAAGATTTTTATCAGCTGCTGCAGTCTGAAATTGATCGAACATGCAATCAAGATGCATTGATAATTACTGGTGATTGGAATGGGAAAGTTGGAAGCAAAGAAGAAGGATCAGTAGTTGGAAAATATGGCCTTGGTGATAGAAACACTGCCGGAGATCGAATGATAGAATTTTGCAAGACCTACGACTTCATTGCAAATACCTTCTTTCACCAACATAAACAGCAACTATACCCATGGACCTCACCAGGTGGAACACACAGAAATCAAATTGACTACATCTGTGGAAAGAGCCAATGGAAAAGCTCAATATCATCAGTCAGAACAAGGCCAGGGGCCGACTGTGGAACAGGCCATCAATTGCTCATGTGCAAGTTCAAGCTGAAACTGAGAAAATCAGAGCAAGTCCATGAGACCCTTAATATGACCTTGAGTATATCCCACCTGAATTTAGAGACCATCTCAAGAATAGATTTGACGCATTGAACACTAGTGACTGAAGACCAGACGAGTTGTGGAATGACATCAAGGACATCATCCATGAAGAAAGCAAGAGGTCACTGAAAAGACAGGAAAGAAAGAAAAGACCAAGATGGATGTCAGAGGAGACTCTGAAACTTGCTCTTGAGCATCGAGCAGCTAAAGCAAAAGGAAGAACTGATGAAGTAAAAGAATGAACAGAAGATTTCAAAAGGCCTCTTGAGAAGACAAAGGAAAGTATTATAACGACATGTGCAAAGAGCTGGAGATGGAAAACCAAAAGGGAAGAACACGCTTGGCGTTTCTCAAGCTGAAAGAGCTGAAGAAAAAATTCAAGCCTCGAGTTGCAATTGTGAAGGATTACATGTGGAAAATATTAAACGACGCAGGAAGCAACAAAAGAAGATGGAAGGGAGGGGGCGGAGCCAAGATGGCGGACTAGGCAGACGCTACCTCGGATCCCTCTTACAACAAAGACACGGAAAAACAAGTGAATCGATCACATACATAACAATCTACAAACTCTGAACAACAAACACAGATTTAGAGATGGAGAACGAACTAATACGGGGAAGCAGCGATTGTTTCCAGAGCCTGGAGCCAGCCTACCAGTCAGGTACGGCACAAGCACAGAGAGCTGCTCCACCCCCCTGAACTAATCCCGGGAGGGGGACCAGCCGGTTCCACGGGAGGTGTGGGACGCAGCCAGTAGGAGAAGTCCCCGGGAGGCAGTGACTGGGGAGCAGAAAGAGCAGCGTCCGAGCCGGGGAACCGTCCCGCAGGGATTTGGACTGGACGCAGGTTCGGCATAAACACGGAGAGTTGCTCCACCCCCCTGAACTAACCCCGGGAAGGGGACCAGCCGGGTCGCGCGGGAGGCGTGGGACGCAGCCGGTAGGAGAAGACCCCGGGAGGCAGCGACTGGTATTGGAGCGGGGAGAACAGCGTCCCAGCTGGGACACTCAGTCACGGCACAAGCACTGGGAGCTGCTCCACCCATCTGAACTAACCCCAGGAGGAGGCCAAACTGGTTCTCGGGGGCGGCACGGCCACGCGGCTGGAGGGACGAGAAGTCCCCGGGAGGCAGCAACTGATTTTGGAGTCGAGAGTGCATCATCCCAGTAGGGGAGCCTTGACGCTGGGCGTGGGCCTGGAAGCGGAGGATCTGACCGTGACTCCAGCGGGCCAGACCCCCCGGGGGCAATCTCCACACAGCCAGCACACACAGGCGACGTGCCCCGCGGGAATCTCAGATATAATAGTCATTCCAAGCAAGACAAGCAACTCTGGCTATATTCTGAGGTGCTACTCTCCTATCTCTCTGTTCCCTCCCCCACCCTCCCCAGGCGGCTTCATTAGCATCTGAATAGCCTGAGCCAGAGGGAGAACTCTGATAGGGATCTGACTGCATTTTTTTTTTAGCGGATTTTCTGGAAAAACTAGTTTCCCAGTGATGGCTCGGAGACAACAATCCATATCAAACCACTTAAAGAAGCAGACCATGACAGCTTCTCCAACCCCCCAAACAAAAGAATCAAAATCTTTCCCAAATGAAGATACAATCTTGGAATTATCAGATACAGAATATAAAAAACTAATTTACAGAATGCTTAATGATATCACAAATGAAATTAGGATAACTGCAGAAAAAGCCAAGGAACACACCGATATAACTGTTGAAGAACTCAAAAAGATTATTCAAGAACATAGTGGAAAAATTAATAAGTTGCAAGAATCCATAGAGAGACAACATGTAGAAATCCAAAAGATTAACAATAAAATAACAGAATTAGACAACGCACTAGGAAGTCAGAGGAGCAGACTCGAACAATTAGAATGCAGACTGGGACATCTGGAGGACCAGGGAATCAACACCAACATAGCTGAAAAAAAATCAGATAAAAGAATTAAAAAAAATGAAGAAACCCTAAGAATTATGTGGGACTCTATAAAGAAGGATAACCTGTGGGTGATTGGAGTCCCAGAACGGGGAGGGGGGGGGACAGAAAACACAGAGAAAATAGTTGAAGAACTCCTGACAGAAAACTTCCCTGACATCATGGAAGATGAAAGGGTATCTATCCAAGATGCTCATCGAACCCCATTTAAGATTGATCCAAAAAGAAAAACACCAAGACATATTATCATCAAACTCACCAAAACCAAAGATAAACAGAAAATTTTAAAAGCAGCCAGGGAGAAAAGAAAGGTTTCCTTCAAGGGAGAATCAATAAGAATATGTTCTGACTACTCAGCAGAAACCATGCAGGCAAGAAGGGAATGGGACGACATATACAGAACGCTGAAGGAGAAAAACTGCCAGCCAAGGATCATATATCCAGCAAAACTCTCTCTGAAATATGAAGGCGAAATTAAAATATTTACAGACAAACACAAGTTTAGAGAATTTGCAAAAACCAAACCAAAGCTACAAGAAATACTAAAGGATATTGTTTGGTCAGAGAACCAATAATATCAGATATCAGCACAACACAAGGTCACAAAACAGAACGTCCTGATATCAACTCAAATAGGGAAATCACAAAAACAAACAAATTAAGATTAATTAAAAAAAAAATACACATAACGGGGAATCATGGAAGTCAATAGGTAAAAGATCACAATAATCAAAAAGAGGGACTAAATACAGGAGGCATTGAACTGCCATATGGAGAGTGATACAAGGCGATATAGAACAATACAAGTTAGGTTTTTACTTAGAAAAATAGGGGTAAATAATAAGGTAACCACAAAAAGGTATAACAACTCTATAACTCAAGATAAAAACCAAGAAAAACGTAACGACTCAACTAACATAAAGTCAAGCACTGTGAAAATGAGGATCTCACAATTTACTAAGAAAAACGCCTCAGCACAAAAAAGTATGTGGAAAAATGAAATTGTCAACAACACACATAAAAAGGCATCAAAATGACAGCACTAAAAACTTATTTATCTATAATTACCCTGAATGTAAATGGACTAAATGCACCAATAAAGAGACAGAGAGTCACAGACTGGATAAAGAAACACGATCCATCTATACGCTGCCTACAAGAGACACACCTCAGACTTAGAGACACAAACAAACTAAAACTCAAAGGATGGAAAAAAGTATATCAAGCAAACAATAAGCAAAAAAGAAGAGGAGTAGCAATATTAATTTCTGACAAAATAGACTTTAGACTTAAATCCACCACAAAGGATAAAGAAGGACACTATATAATGATAAAAGGGACAATTGATCAGGAAGACATAACCATATTAAATATTTATGCACCCAATGACAGGGCTGCAAGATACATAAATCAAATTTTAACAGAATTGAAAAGCGAGATAGATACCTCCACAATTATAGTAGGAGACTTCAACACACCACTTTCGGAGAAGGACAGGACATCCAGTAAGAAGCTCAACAGAGACACGGAAGATCTAATTACAACAATCAACCAACTTGACCTCATTGACTTATACAGAACTCTCCACCCAACTGCTGCAAAATATACTTTTTTTTCTAGCGCACATGGAACATTCTCTAGAATAGACCACATATTAGGTCATAAAACAAACCTTTGCAGAGTCCAAAACATCGAAATATTACAAAGCATCTTCTCAGACCACAAGGCAATAAAACTAGAGATCAATAACAGAAAAACTAGGGAAAAGAAATCAAATACTTGGAAAATGAACAATACCCTCCTGAAAAAAGACTGGGTTATAGAAGACATCAAGGAGGGAATAAGGAAATTCATAGAAAGCAACGAGAATGAAAATACTTCCTATCAAAACCTCTGGGACACAGCAAAAGCAGTGCTCAGAGGCCAATTTATATCAATAAATGCACACATACAAAAAGAAGAAAGAGCCAAAATCAGAGAACTGTCCCTACAACTTGAACAAATAGAAAGTGAGCAACAAAAGAATCCATCAGGCACCAGAAGAAAACAAATAATAAAAAATAGAGCTGAACTAAATGAATTAGAGAACAGAAAAACAATTGAAAGAATTAACAAAGCCAAAAGCTGGTTCTTTGAAAAAATTAACAAAATTGATAAAGCATTGGCAAGACTGACTAAAGAAATACAGGAAAGGAAACAAATAACCCGAATAAGAAACGAGAAGGACCACATCACAACAGAACCAAATGAAATTCAAAGAATCATTTCAGATTAGTACGAAAAATTGTACTCTAACAAATTTGAAAACCTAGAAGAAATGGATGAATTCCTGGAAAAACACTACCTACCTAAACTAACACATTCAGAAGTAGAACAACTAAATAGACCCATAACAAAAAAAGAGATTGAAACGGTAATCAAAAAACTCCCAACAAAAAAAAGCCCTGGCCCGGACGGCTTCACTGCAGAGCTCTACCAAACTTTCAGAGAAGAGTTAACACCACTACTACTAAAGGTATTCCAAAGCATAGAAAATGACGGAATACTACCCAACTCATTCTATGAAGCCACCATCTCCCTGATACCAAAACCAGGTAAAGACATTACAAAAAAAGAAAATTATAGACCTATATCCCTCATGAACATTGATGCAAAAATCCTCAACAAAATTCTAGCCAATAGAATCCAACAACACATCAAAAAAATAATTCACCATGATCAAGTGGGATTTATACCAGGTATGCAAGGCTGGTTTAATATCAGAAAAACCATTAATGTAATCCATCACATAAATAAAACAAAAGACAAAAACCACATGATCTTATCAATTGATGCAGAAAAGGCATTTGACAAAGTCCAACACCCATTCATGATAAAAACTCTTACCAAAATAGGAATTGAAGGAAAATTCCTCAACATAATAAAGGGCATCTATGCAAAGCCAACAGCCAGTATCACTCTAAATGGAGAGAACCTGAAAGCATTTCCCTTGAGAACGGGAATCAGACAAGGATGCCCTTTATCACCGCTCTTATTCAACATCGTGTTGGAAGTCTTAGCCAGGGCAATTAGGCTAGACAAAGAAATAAAAGGTATCCGGATTGGCAAGGAAGAAGTAAAGTTATCACTTTTTGCAGATGACATGATTATATACACAGAAAACCCTAAGGAATCCTCCAGAAAACTACTGAAACTAATAAAATCACTTGGATTCCTCTACATCAACAAAAAGAACACCGAAGAGGAAATAACCAAATCAATACCATTCACAGTAGCCCCCAAGAAGATAAGATACTTAGGAATAAATCTTACCAAGGATGTAAAAGACCTATACAAAGAAAACTACAAAGCTCTACTACAAGAAATTCAAAAGGACATACTTAAGTGGAAAAACATACCCTGCTCACGGATAGGAAGACTTAACATAGTAAAAATGTCTATTCTACCAAAAGCCATCTATACATTTAACGCACTTCCGATCCAAATTCCAATGTCATATTTTAAGGGGATAGAGAAACAAATCACCAATTTCATATGGAAGGGAAAGAAGCCCCGGATAAGCAAAGCACTACTGAAAAAGAAGAAGAAAGTGGGAGGCCTCACCTTACCTGACTTCAGAACCTATTATACAGCCACAGTAGTCAAAACAGCCTGGTATTGGTACAACAACAGACACATAGACCAATGGAACAGAATTGAGAACCCAGACATAGATCCATCCATGTATGAGCAGCTGATATTTGACAAAGGACCAGTGTCAATTAACTGGGGAAAAGATAGCCTTTTTAACAAATGGTGCTGGCATAACTGGATATCCATTTGCAAAAAAATGAAACAGGACCCATACCTCACACCATGCACAAAAACTAACTCCAAGTGGATCAAAGACCTAAACATAAAGACTAAAACGATAAAGATCATGGAAGAAAAAATTGGGACAACCCTAGGAGCCCTAATACAAGGCATAAACAGAATACAAAACATTACCAAAAATGATGAAGAGAAACCCGATAACTGGGAGCTCCTAAAAATCAAACACCTGTGCTCATCTAAAGACTTCTCCAAAAGAGTAAAAAGACCACCTACAGATTGGGAAAGAATTTTCAGCTATGACATCTCCGACCAGCGCCTGATCTCTAAAATCTACATGATTCTGTCAAAACTCAACCACAAAAAGACAAACAACACAATCAAGAAGTGGGCAAAGGATATGAACACACATTTCACTAAAGAAGATATTCAGGCAGCCAACAGATACATGAGAAAATGCTCTCGATCATTAGCCATTAGAGAAATGCAAATTAAAACTACAATGAGATTCCATCTCACACCAGCAAGGCTGGCATTAATCCAAAAAACACAAAATAATAAATGTTGGAGAGGCTGCAGAGAGATTGGAACTCTCATACACTGCTGGTGGGATTGTAAAATGGTACAACCACTTTGGAAATCTATCTGGCGTTATCTTAAACAGTTAGAAATAGAACTACCATACAACCCAGAAATCCCACTCCTGGGAATATACCCTAGAGATACAAGAGCCTTCATACAAACAGATGTATGCACACCCATGTTTATTGCAACTCTGTTTACAATAGCAAAAAGTTGGAAGCAACCAAGGTGTCCATCAACGGATGAATGGGTAAATAAATTGTGGTATATTCACACAATGGAATACTACTCATCGATAAAGAACAGTGACAAATCTCTGAAACATTTCATAACATGGAGGAACCTGGAAGGCATTATGCTGAGCAAAATTAGTCAGAGGCAAAAGGACAAATATTGTATAAGACCGCTATTATAAGATCTTGAGAAATAGTAAACCTGAGAAGAACACATACTTTTGTGGTTACGAGAAGGGGAGGGAAGGAGGGTGGGAGAGGGTTTCTTATTGATTACTCAGTAGATAAGAACTGCTTTAGGTGAAGGGAAAGACAACACTCAATACACGGAAGGTCAGCTCAATTGGACTGGACCAAAAGCAGTTTCCGGGATAAAATGAATGCTTCAAAGGTCAGCGGAGCAAGCGCGGGGGTCTGGGGAACATGGTTTGCGGGGACTTCTAAGTCAATTGGCAAAATAATTCTATTATGAAATCATTCTGCATCCCACTTTGAAATGTGGCGTCTGGGGTCTTAAATGCTAACAAGCGGCCATCTAAGATGCATCAATTGGTCTCAACCCACCTGGAGCAAAGGAAAAGGAAGAACACCAAGGCCACACGACAACTAAGAGCCCAAGAGACAGAAAGGGCCACATGAACCAGAGACCTACATCATCCTGAGACAAGAAGAACTAGTTGGTGCCCGGCCACAATCGATGACTGCCCTGACAGGGAGCACAGCAGAGGACCCCTGAGGGAGCAGGAGATCAGTGGGATACAGACCCCAAATTCTCATAAAAAGACCAAACTTAATGGTCTGACTGAGACTGGAGGAATCCCGGCGGCCATGCTCCCCAGACCTTCTGTTGACACAGGACAGGAACCATCCCCGAAGACAACTCATCAGACATGAAAGGGACTGGTCAGCGGGTGGGAGAGAGACACTGATGAAGAGTGAGCTAATTATATCAGGTGGACACTTGAGATTGTGTTGGCAACTCTTGTCTGGAGGGGGGATGGGAGGATAGAGAGAGAGGGAAGCCGGCAAAATTGTCAAGAAAGGAGAGACTGAAAGGGCTGACTCAAGAGGGGGAGAGCAAGTGGGAGTAGGGAGTGAGATGTATGTAAACTTATATGTGACAGACTGATTGGATTTGTAAACGTTCACTTGAAGCTTATTTATTAACTAATAAAAGTTATTAAAAAAAAAAAAGATGGAAGGAATACACCGAGTCATTATACCAAAAAGAATTAATCGATATTCAACCATTTCAAGAGGTGGCATATGATCAGGAACCGATGGTACTGAAGGAAGAAGTCCAAGCTGCTCTGAAGGCATTGGTGAAAAACAAGGCTCCAGGAATTGATGGAATATCAAATGAGATGTTTCAACAAACAGATGCAGCACTGGAGGTGCTCACTCATCTATGCCAAGAAATATGGAAGACAGCTTCCTGGCCAACTGACTGGAAGAGATCCACCAAAGGCAAGGCCCTGAATTTGACCTTCTGATAAATTACAGTCTTTGCCCTTCAGGGCCCCAAAACTGACCAAGAAAATGAGTTTGTAGAAACATACAAATAATATAAGTCTACATCAATTATCTAATATTGGGTAACTAACCACCTCAAAATTTAGTGACTTTAAAAAAAAATCATTTATTTATCTCACAGTTCTGTGGGTCAACTGGTGGTTCTCCTGGTCTGTCCACCCAAGCTTATCTCTGTGGGCCCTGCCCATGTATCTTCAATCAATTGGAAGATCAGCTGATGACTAGGTGGTCTAAGATAGCCTCATTCATATGTATAGTGCTTTATGGTTCAATTGGTCTAAAGAAATCAGCTGAGATGGCTTGTTTTGGCATCATTTGGACTCTCATGTTCCAACAGGCTAGTATAACCTTCTTTATATGGTGGTTTCAAGGACTCCAAAGAGCAAGAACAGGAGAGAAGCCCCACCCAGTACATAACCACTTTTTTAGGCTCTGCTTATGTCATGTTTGCTGCTTTCGCACAGGCCAAAGCAAGTCACATGGCCAAGCCCAAATTTAAAGGGTGGAGAAACAGATCCCACCTCTGGTGGGAGGTGCTGCCCAATCACATTTTAAAAGGGAGTAGGCACAGGAATGGGGAAAATTTGTGGCCCATTTTGTATCTACTACACAATCCATCAATGGAATCATTCATGAATTTAGCATCAAAATAATATGACAGATGGGAAAAGAAATTGCCAGAAACATCCTGGGCTGCGCCATGGTCAAGCCACAGAGATCACTAGGGGTCAATCTTTCTGCTTGTCTCTAATCTCAACATGCAAAGACATAATACCAGATTTCGGGTCTGGCAATTGAATAACCAGAGCTGACAGTGTAGGCTCTTTAGACTGAAGACAAACTTCACAAACCCTCGATGTTATTCCCACCATAGTTCTTTTTCTAACCCCACATGCAAACTGAGATGCTGGTGAAATCAGAAAGGAATGCAAAGCAAGACAAACAAGAACCAAATAGCTGGCACCCAACCCAGTACCACCTATCAGTGTCTGCCTCTAAAAGTGCTGAAGCCCAAAATCTCAGATCCCAGATCGTTATTTATTTTGATATGAGGCTGCCTTGGCCCACATGGAATTCTGCTACCCATCACTTCCTAGACAAGTAATGCTGGCTACAAAAGTGAACCCTGATTTCCCAAAACAAAAAAGGTTCGAACTCTAGGGAACCCGCCCAATGAGCAAATTACACTCTTACCACTAAATGTATTTTTCCCTTAAATTCTGGTGTCTCTGGAATACAGCCTTCCCAGATTAGGCCAAATTTCAGAGTAAAATTAAAATGGCATTTGGAAGAGAGAGATAAGAATATCCAATTCTCTTTTCAACCAGCCATTTCTCCTCACAAGGTCCAAGAGGGAATAAATGCATAGAGGACAATGCCTAGTAAATTAAAAGTCTTTTACTAACAGGAGAGGAAGCAAATAACCCGAATAAGAAATGAGATGGGTGATATTACAACAGACCCAAATGAAATTAAAAGAATCATATCAGATTAGTATAAAAAATTGTACTCTAACAAATTTGAAAACCTAGAAGAACTGGATGAATTCCTAGAAACACACTACCCACCTAAACTAACACAAACAGAAGTTGAACAACTAAATAGACCCATAACAAAAGAAAAGATTGAAAAGGCAATCAAAAAACTCCCAACAACAACAACAACAAAAGCCCTGGCCCTGACAGCTTCACTGCAGAGTTCTACCAACCTTCCAGAGAAGAGTTAACACCACTACTACTAAAGGTATTTCAGAGTATAGAAAAGGATGGAATACTCCCAAACTCATTCTATGAAGCCAGCATACCCCTGATACCAAAACCAGGTAAAGACACCACAAAAAAAGAAAATTATAGACCTATATCCCTCATACCCAGTGCCGTCGAGTCGATTCCAACTCATAGCAACCCTATATCCCCCATGGAAACCCTGGTGGTGTAGTGGCTAAGTGCTATGGCCACTAACCAAGAGGTCAGCAGTTCAAATCCGCCAGGCGCCCCTTGGAAACGCTATGGGGCAGTTCTACTCTGTGCAATAGGGTCACTATGAGTAGGAATCGACTCAACAGCAGTGGGTTTGGATATCCCTCATGAACTTAGATGCAAAAATCCTCAACAAAATTCCAGCCAATAGAATTCAACAACATATCAAAAAAATAATTCACCATGACCAAGTGGGATTTATACCAGGTATGCAGGAATGGTTCATCATTAGAAAAACAATTAATGTAATCATCATATAAATAAAACAAAACACGAGAATCACATGAGTTTATCAATTGATGCAGAAAAGGCATTTGACAAAGTTCAACAACCATTCATGATAAAAACTCTCAGCAAAATAGGAGTAGAAGGAAAATTCCTCAGCATAGTAAAGGGCATTTATACAAAGCCAATGTCCAACATCATCCTAAATGGAGAAAGTCTGAAAGCATTCCCCTTGAGATTGGAAACCTGACAAGGATACATTTCATCACCACTCTTATTCAACATTGTGCTGGAAGTCCTAAGCAGAGCAGCTGGGCTAGATAAAGAAGTAAAAGGGCATCCAGATTGGCAAGGAAGAAGTCAAAGTATCTCTATTTGCAGATGACATGATCTTATACACAGAAAGCCCTAAGAAATCCTCAAGAAAACTACTGAAACCAATAGAAGAGTTCAGCAGAGTATCAGGATAAAAGATAAATATACAAAAATCAGTTGGATTCCTCTACACCAACAAAAAGTACATCAAAGAGGAAATCACCAAATCAATACCATTTACAGTAGCCCCCAAGAAGATAAAATACTTAGGAATAAATCTTACCAGAGATGTAAAAGACTTATACAAAGAAAACTACAGAACACTTCTGCAAGAAACCAAAAAAGACCTATATAAGTGGAAAAACATACCTTGCTCATGGATAGGAAGACTTAACATTTTTAAAATGTCCATTCTACCAAAAGCAATCTATAGATTTAATGCAATTCAGATCCAAATCCCAAGGACATTCTTTAATGAGATGGAAAAACAAATCACCAACTTCATATGGAAGGAAAAGAGGCCCCGGATAAGTAAAGCATTACTGAAAAAGAAGAACAAAATGGGAGGCCTCACTCTACCTGATTTTAGAACCTATTATACCACCACAGTAGTCAAAACAGTCTGGTACTGGTACGACAACAGATACATAGACCAATGGAACAGAATTGAGAATCTAGACATAAATCCATCCACATATAAGCAGTTGATATTTGACAAAGGCCCCAAATCAGTTCAATGGGGGAACAGACAGTCTTTTTAACAAATGGTGCTGGCATAACTGGATATCCATCTGCAAAAAAATGAAACAAGACTGATACCTCACTCCATGCACAAAAACAAGCTCAAAATGGATCAAAGACCTAAATATAAAATCTAAAACGATAAAGATCATGGAAGAAAAAATAGGGACAACATTAGGAGCCCTAATACATGTCATAAACAGTATACAAAACATTACTAACAATGCAGGAAAAAAACTAGATAACTGGGAACTCCTAAAATCAAACACCTATGCTCGTCCAAAGACTTCACCAAAAGAATAAAAAGATTACCTACAGGCTGGGAAGAAGTTTTTAGCTATGACATTTCCCATCAGTGCCTGATCTCTAAAGTCTACATGATAATGCAAAAACTCAACTACAAAAAGACAAATAACCCAATTAAAAAATGGGCAAGAGTTATGAACAGACACTTCACTAAAGAAGACATTCAGGTAGCTAACAGGTACATGAGGAAATGCTCACGATCATTAGCCATTAGAGAAATGCAAATCGAAACTATAATGAGATTCCATCTCACTCCAACAAGGCTGGCATTAATCCAAAAAACACAAAAGAATAAATGTTGGAGAGGCTGTGGAGAGATTGGAACACTTATACACTGCTGGTGGGAATGTCAAATGTTATAATCACTTTGGAAATCAATTTGGCACTTCCTTAAAAAGCTAGAAATAGAATTACCATACAATCCAGCTATCCCACTCCCTGGAACATATCCTAGAGAAATAAAAGCCTTTACACAAACAGCTATATGCACACCCATGTTCACTGCAGCACTGTTTACAATAGCAAAAAGATGGAAGCAACCAAGGTGCCCATCAATGGATGAGTGGAAAAATAAACTATGGTATATTCACACAATGGAATATTATGCATCAATAAAAAACAGTGATGAATCTGAGGAACATTTCATAACAAGGAGAAATCTGGAAGGCATTATGCTGAGTGAAATTAGTCAGTTGCAAAAGGACAAATATTGTATAAGACCACTATTATAAGACCTGGAGAAATAGTTTAAACAGAGAAGAAAATATTCTTTGATGGTTACAAGAGGGGGGAGGGAGGAAGGGAGGAAGAGTGGTATTCACTAATTAGATAGTATGTAAGAACTACTTTAAGCGAAGGGAAAGACAGCAACAATACAGGAGAGGTCAGCACAACTGTACTAAACCAAAAGCAAAGCAGTTTCCTGAATAAACTAAATGCTTCAGAGGCCAGCATAGCAGGGGCAGGGGTTTGGGGACCATGGTTTTAGGGGACATCTAAGTCAATTGGCATAATAAAATCTATTAAGAAAACATTCTGCATCCCACTTTGGAGAGTGGCATCTGGGATCTTAAACACTAGCAAGCAGCCATCTAAGATGCATCAATTGGTCTCAACCCACCTGGATCAAAGGGAAACGAAGAACACCAAGGCACAAGGTAATTACGAGCCCAAGAGACAGAAAGGGCCACATGAACCAGAGACTACATCATCCTGAGACCAGAAGAACTAGATGGTGCCCAGCTACAACCGATGACTGCCCTGACGGGGAACACAACAGAGAACCCCAGAGGGAGCAGGACAGCAGTGGGATGCAGACCCCAAATTCTCATAAAAAGCCCAGACTTAATAGTCTGACTGAGACTAGAAGGACCCCAGTGATCGTGGCCCCCAGACCTTCTGTTAGCCAAAGACAGGAATCATTCCCAAAGCCAACTCTTCAGACAGGGATTGGACTGGAAAATGGGATAGAAAAAGATGCTGGTGAAGAATGAGCTTCTTGGATCAAGTAGACCCTTGAGATTATGTAGGCATCTCCTCTCTGGAGGGGAGATGAGAGCGCAGAGGGGGTCAGAAGCTGACAGAAGGGACACGAAAAGAGAGAGTGGATGGAAGGAGTGGGCTGTCTCATTAGGGGGGCACAATTAGGAGTATATAGCAAGGTGTATAGAAATTTTTGTATGAGAGACTGACTTGATTTGTAAACTTTCACTTAAAGCACAATAAAAACTAAAAAACAAAAGTCTATTACTATGTGGCAATTTGACTGCATACCCCAATGTATGATCCTCATCCTAAAGTGGCCTGGACTGCATGAAGAACTCCTAAATATCATACAGGTTATATTAGTTATTTATCACTGTTTACAAATTACTCCCCAAATTGACAGTTTAAAACAGCACATACTTATTATTATTATTATCTATTAACATTTGTTATTTCTTAACATTTACTGTCTCACAGTTTCTGTGGTTCAGGAATCCAGGCACAGCTTAGCTAGAGCTTCTGCTTCAGAGTCTCTATAGGCTGTCATCAAGATTTTGGCCGGAGCTGTGATTTCAGCTGAAGGTTCAAGTAGAGAAGTATCCACTTTCAAAGTCGCTCACATGGTTGTTAGCAGGATTCAATTCCTTGCAAAATATTAGCTTGAAGACCTCAGTTACTCACTGGCTCTTGGTTACGTAGCCCCCCCCCCCAAACATGACATCTTGCTTCATCAAAGTGTGCAAGCTAAGAAGACGGTATACCCAGAAAACCAGCAAGATGAAAGTTCTAGTCTCTTGTGACCTAATCACTGAAGGGACATCTTATCCTTTTTGCTGTATTATTGTATGTACTAACAAGTCAGTAGGTCAGCCCACACTCAAGGGCAAGGGATTACACAAGGGCAGAAATCAGAGGAGTTAGAGATCACTGGGAGCCATGTAGGAGGAAACCCACCACAAGGATGTAAATGGCATTCTCCAAGAGACATAATCCAGAGGGGGAGAGTGGATAAAGAAAGATGGAAAGACACCCAGGTCTTAGTATTTTGTCCAGTGAATGTTTTCAACCTTGACCAACAGATCAACCCTCCTTCTTAGACATGAAGTGGAGGTAGGAAAGAGGGACTATGATCGTCTTTTATGCGACCGAGAGTTTCTGAGCGGGTGTGCGTGGGTAGAATGACACAACTCATCCAGATGAAAGAGGCTTTTCCCAGATGAAAAGATCTGTACCTCTTGTGGACAGAACCAAAATTACTCTTTCTCTAAGCCCATAAGACTTAGGGTCCTTGGTCTCAAATCAGAGGAGTTTCCTTGAACCTTTAAATCATGAGCAGAATCAGATTCACATTTATGCTTTAATTAAGCAGCAGAAAGCCAAAAAGAGCAGGTGAATTTTAGTTGAGGAGCCCCTGAGGCTATTTGACCCCAAGATCATCCTCAGGAAATCCTACTAGTTTTAAGTGGGCAGAGCCCAGGGAGGGACTTCAAGGAGAAGTGGGTGAGCAAAAGGGGGAAATGATTGAAAATTATTTTAAGGGGGAAGAAACTTTGATTGAGGAGAGGAGCAAGCAGAAACGCCTCCAGAGCCCATCCTCTGTCTTCCATGCCTGACACCTGGACTTGAGGGTAAGTTGCTCCTTGTTATTATGCTACAAGGAATGAGATTGTCAGCCAACCCATAATTACTGAGGGAAATCGTTAGATATGGAAGGTGTAGATCATTCATCCATTCAACAAATCTCTCTTTAGGACCAATGACTATTCTAGGTAGAGAAGAAAACATGGGCCCTGTTCTTATGCTGCTGATGTGCTAGGATGGAGATATACATGTACAGACACGTATAAGCACATATATCTATATCTATCTTTCTATTCATTCATCCATCCATCCATTCATCCAGATAGATAGCTATCTCTATCTCCCCTCTCTCTCTCTATACATATATACATACATGTGGGAGACCTGAGTTCAATTCCTGGCCAAGGCACCTCATACACAGCTCATGCACAGCCACCATCTGACTCATTAGAGCCTTGTATGTTGCCATGACATTGAGTAGGTTTTAGTGGAGCCCCCCAACTAAGACAGAGTATGAAGAAAGGCCTGGAGATCTACTTGTAAAAGTCAGCCAATGAAAACTGTATCACAATGGTCTGATCCGCAATGGCTCATGGGGATGGGGCAGGACCAGGCCCTGTTTTGTCCCATGTGTATGGGGTCTCCATGAGTCAGGAGCCGATTCAATGACAGCTAACAACAACAACTACATACTGGTAAATAAGATCCTGTTTGGAAATAGGGTTTTCTTTGTTATGTTAACTGGGTAACACCCTAGTAGGATGGGTTCTA
Organism: Loxodonta africana; assembly: GCF_030014295.1. Classification (NCBI taxonomy): domain Eukaryota; kingdom Metazoa; phylum Chordata; class Mammalia; order Proboscidea; family Elephantidae; genus Loxodonta; species Loxodonta africana. The sequence goes on from NC_087353.1 coordinate 80,580,732, forward strand.
AATCTAATCACTTCTAGTTATAAAAAGAGCAGATTGGACACACACAGTGAGAAAAGGAAGACAGGTGACAGAGACAGATGGATTGCTGGCAGCTACTAGAACTTGCAGTAGACAAGAAGGGACCTCCCCCTAGAGCCATGCCCTGAATTCAGACTCCTGGCCTGCTGAACCGTGGGAAAATAAATTTCTGTTCTTTGAAGGCACCCACTTGTGGTGTTCACTAGGAAACTAAGACAAGGGATGCCAACAGCTGCCAGGAGCTGAAAGAGGCAAGGAACAGATTTTCCCCTAGGGCCTTCAGAGGGAGTACAGCCCTGCTGACACTTTGGTTTCAGATTTCTGGCCTCCAAAACTTTGAGAGAATAAATTTCCATTGATTGAAGCCACTCGTTCTGCAGTGATTTGTTACAGCAGTCACAGGAAGCTAATACACCTGGTGTGGACCAGACCACAGCCTAGAGCCTGGCCCAACGCTGGTCAGCTGACCAAGCTGGGATTCTGATCCAAGCCTTCCAGTATGGGGGTGCCACAAGGCAAGATTGTTCATGGATGGACACCCCCACCCCCACTAGTTAAAGGAAATGAAAAGAAACTGAGGGGGGCACTCTGATGCCCGGAGAACCCTGGTGCCTCTAAGCCCCTTCTCCATGGGTGCTATCCCCATCAGGGGAATAAGGAACAAGGACCCTCTCTCTGTGAGTGCAGCCCTAGTGAAGGGCCCCTGAAGACAACTGGTGCTTTGTATGGTTTAAGCCTGGGGACAGCTCACCTCCCCCTCGCAGTACACCCACCTGGGGTTGGCTCAAACTCCTTTTTGTCTGATGCTGCAGAGAGTGGTGGAAAGCTACAGAGAATGGACAAAACTCGCAGACCATCTGTTCATCTTCTGTGTTTTGTGAATTTATATTCAAATGTTAAGCGTTTGATAGCAGTTGTCAGGCATCATCTCAAAACGCAGCGTTCGGGTAAAGACGGTTTCTTAAAAATCCGCAAAAATCATTCGTAGATCAATGGTTTGAGTCGTATTTTGAAACAACATCTTCAAATATTACCATATAATTTTATAACCGGAAAAGGAAAATAAAATGTCTTGTTTATGCAAAACAAACTTCAGGAAGGAAAGCTTGACAAAATCTTGCTAGAAGGGCTATGCAGAAAATGGAGGAATTTCTCAATCAAGAAAGAATCACAGGCTTTCAGAGTTGGGGCTAATCAGAATTTCCTGCCCATCTTGAGATTTTCATGTTTATTAAAAAGGGACATCAAAACCAAAAACCAAACAAAATGGAAACTCTGGTGTGTAATCAGAATTTCCTGCCCATCTTGAGATTTTCCTTTTTCCTTAAAAAAGGACATGGGTTTAAAAAAAAAAAATGTGTAGCTCCATCTATATAGGGCTGTGTCATCTCCATATGACTCTCGGCATGTTTGGAAAGTGAATACAATGGATAAATTTACAACCAACCTAGGAAGTGATGAGTCTGTAGTTGTCAAGGATGAGTAGAAGGTACCATTTCTGGGGATGGGTTTTGTTCTCTGTGCTCTGCCACTCAGGGTCTAAGTTGAGGAGGATCAAGGGTGGGGAGAGACCCTCGCTCCAATTGCAGTGCCCCCAAGAGGAAAGTTCTATTCCAGCTAGAGTCTTAAGAAGCTGAGGGCAAAGGCGAAATTAGGCAGCTAATTCACAAGATCATGCATGACCTTAGGGACCCACAACAAAGCCCTCTTGGCCAACATGATGATAAGAACTGAAGATCAACACCTCCAATACGTGTTCCCATTTCATCCATACGATAAGAAAAAAACTCTACCTAGGTCAAGAATAAAGGATTTACTCCAGAGTATAGTGTGTGGGCAGTGGTGGTTCAGTGGTACAATTCTTACCTTCCACTCAGGAGACCTGGGTTCGAGTCCCAGCCAATGCACCTCACGTGCAGCCACCACACAGCTGTCAGTGGAGGCTTGTGTGCTGCTATGATGCTGAACAGGTTTCAGTGAAGCTTCCAGGCTAAGACAGACTAGGAAGAAAGGCCTGCTGATCTACTTCCAAAAAATTAGCCAATGAAAACCCTATGGATCACAGCAGTCTGATTTCATTCTACATGGAGTTGCCATCAGTTACTGGCCGACTCCATGACAGCTAACAACAGAGTGTGGAGTAGTGGTAAAAGCCCAGACTCTGGGGCCAGAGCGTTCAACCTTAGAAAGTTACTCAGCCTTCCAATCCTTAAAATAGGACAATAATAGGCCATCTCCCTTAGGATCGCTACGAAGATTGAATGAAACAGTACCCGGTACAGTTTGGTACATAGTAAGTTTTGTATATGTGTTAGCTATTATTTTCATTATTACAGGAATCAGGCAGGTAAGGCATATGCACCAAGCATTCTGGGAGTAAAAAAAAAATGGAAGTGTTATGAACTGCGGTGAGCTGGAGACAGGGCTTCGAACTGGTTCTAAGCAATTCAGTCATGGCCAGCGGAAACCAGAGCAGAGTAAGCGTTGCATAGCAACCAAATCTCTTATACGTTGGCTTTAGACCCGAGTAGGAAACAGGTTGGGAGGAAACAGGTATGAGTCGGAATTGACTCGATAGCAATGGGTTTGGTTTGGTTTTTTTTGTAGGAAACCGGTGAAGGAACCATGGCGGCGCAGTGGTTAAAGTGCTCAGCTACTACCCAAAAGGTCAGCAGTTTTGAACCCACCAGCCCCTCCGTGGGAGAAAGATGTGACAGTTTGCTTCTGCAAAGATTACAGCCTTGGAAACCCTGTCGGGGCAGTTCTACTCTGTCCTATAGAGTTAACGGTCACTATGAGTCAAAATTGACTCCATGGCAATGGGTTTGGTTTGGCTTTGGGAGTAAACAGGAAGCGGTGCCCCACTCAAAGATGGTGGCCTACTGCTCCACTTTGAATGTGTGTTTCTCTCCACAGTCCTGCCAATGCACCGAAATTGGATTATTGGCAAGATTTGGAGAGGGACACACATTCAAAGCAGCCAGGTAGGACTCTCATCTTTGAGTGGGGTTCCACTGCCTGGTTCCTGTTGTTAGGTGCCTTCGAGTCAATTATTACTCATAGTGACCTTACACAGAACAGAATGAAACACTGCCCAGACCTTCACCATCCTCATGATCATAGCTATGTTTGAGCCCACTGTTGCAGCTACTGTGTCAATCCATCTCATTAAGGGTCTTCCTCTTTTTTGCTGACCCTCTACCAAGTATGATGTCTTTCTCCAGGGACTGGTACCTCCTGAATAACATGTTCAAAGTACATGAGATGCAGTCTCACCATCCTCGCTTCTAAGGAGCATTCTGGCCATGTTTCTGCCAAGGCAGATTTATTCTTTCTTCTGGCAGTCCACGGTATATTCAATATTCTTGGCCGACACCATAATTCCTAATTCCTACTCAGGTCAAAATCTAGGTCATAAGAGATTTTGTCACTATGCAATGCTTATGCTGCCCCTGTTTCCATTAGCCATGATTGAACTGCTTAGAACTGATTCAAAGCCCTGCCTTGTTTCCGTCAACCATGACTGAAACTGCTTGGAACCAGTTTGAAGCCCTGGCTTGAGAATATCTGTCCTGTCTAAAGTAAGCAGCCACTGCCAACGTCCCTGCCAAGTGACAGCCCACAAGAAGGCAGACCTAACAGTGCCATGTTTTCCCATCCTTTGAGAGCTGCTGGAAATCTAGATTTTCACATGAAATGTCCTGGTTTGTAAAATATTGGCCACTAATTCTAATTTTTTGGAACTCTAGGCTAGGCAAATATAATACTTCCATTGGACATATCTGTCAGGCAGGCTACAAGCTAGAAACCTCTCATTTATAAGATGTATTGGCCCACATTTTCAGCTCTTTTAGGGAATCTTAAGGGTATTTTCATTTGCAGAATATATTAACTGGGCCTTATAACTTATAATAATTGATCACTTACAATGTGTCAAGTCCTATTCTCAGGAATTTACAATAATCCTCCTAACAACGCTATGGGGTAGGTATTATTACTTTTATAGTTGAGGAAGGTGAAGCTCAAAGAGGTTAAGTAACTTGCTAAAGACAAAACAGCTAAGAGGTAGTAGAGCCAGACTGTGAACTCAGGCAGCCAGACTTCAGAGTTTATAGTCTTAGCCATCACACTAAACAGCCTCAAAAAAAAAGTATTATGAATCACATAAGATAAAACGCCCACACAAAACACTGGCATGGTCAGCGCTGTCACCAAAAAGTGTATTCGTAAGGGTGTGCACTGCTGAGTGATATTGGGATTAGACCACAAGAGGACTCAACCAGTCAGGACTCAGCCAAGCCTTGTTCTGTACTCTGAGTTGTGTCTCCAGCAGTCAGAACAGGTAGTCCCTGACTTACGACATATCCGAGTTACAACAAACTGCACTTTGACTGTCAGTGTATCTGGAACATTACATCTTTCTGAGAGGAAGTTATGGGAAAATGCATGCAAGGGATATGGAAAAAATTACTGAGTTTCACGAACATACTTCAAAGCATGTGATCAGGACAAAAAGATGGCCAATACCAGTGGAAGTATCTTCCATATAGCAAGAACGCTGAGTTTAGAACTTGATATTGCCTATGTGGAACAGCTCACAGATCATGAAGAAGGGGAATTGACAGATCAGGACTTAAAGGATTTTTTTTTAATAATTTTTATTGTGCTTTAAGTGAAAGTTTACAAATCAAGTCAGTCTCTCACACAAAAACCCATATACACCTTGCTACACACTCCCAATTACTCTCCCCCTAAGAAGACAGCCCACTCTCTCCCTCCACTCTCTCTTTTCCTGTCCATTTCACCAGCTTCTAACCCCCTCCACGCTCTCATCTCCTCTCCAGGCAGGAGATGCCAACATAGTCTCAAGTGTCCACCTGATCCAAGAAGCTCACTCCTCACCAGCATCCTTCTCCAACCCATTGTCCAGTCCAATCCATGTCTGAAAAGTTGGCTTTGGGAATGGTTCCTGTCCTGGGCCAACAGAAGTTCTGGGAGCCATGACCACCGGAGTCCTTCCAGTCTCAGTCAGACCACTAAGTCTGGTCTTATGAGAATTTGGAGGTTGCATCCCACTGCTCTCCTGCTCCCTCAGGGGTTCTCTGTTGTGCTCCTTGTCAGGGCAGTCATCGGTTGTAGCCGGGCACCATCTAGTTCTTCTGGTCTCAGGATGATGCAGTCTCTGGTTCATGTGTCCCTTTCTGTCTCTTGGGCTTGTAATCACCTTGTGTCCTTGGTATTCTTCATTCTCCTTTGATCCAGGTGGGTTGAGACCAATTGATGCATCTTAGATGGCTGCTTGCTAGCGTTTAAAACCCCAGACGCCACTCTCCAAAGTGGGATGCAGAATGTTTTCTTAATAGATTTTATTATGCCAATTGACTTAGATGTCCCCTGAAACCATGGTCCCCAGACCCCTGCCCCTGCTACACTGGCCTTCAAAGCATTCAGTTTATTCAGGAAACTTCTTTGCTTTTGGTTTAGTCCAATTGTGCTGACCTTCCCTGTATTGTGTGTTGTCTGTCCCTTCACCTAAAGTAGTTCTTATCTACTATCTAATTAGTGAATGCCCCTCTCCCACCCTTCCTCCCTCCCATCTTGTAACCACAAAAGAATGTTTTCTTCTCAGTTTAAACTATTTCTCAAGTTCTTATAATAGTGGTCTTATATAATATTTGTCCTTTTGCAACTGACTAATTTCACTCAGCATAATGCCTTCCAGGTTCCGCCATGTTATGGAAATGTTTCACAGATTCATCACTGTTCTTTATCAATGAATAATATTCCATTGTGTGAATATACCATAATTATTTATCCATTCATCTATTGATGGGCACCTTGGTTGCTTCCATCTTTTTGCTATTGTAAACAGTGATGCAATAAACATGGGTGTGCATATATCTGTTCGTGTAAAGGCTCTTATTTCTCTAGGATATATTCCAAGGAGTGGGATTGCTGGATCATATGGTAGTTCTATTTCTAGCTTTTTAAGGAAGTGCCAAATCAATTTCCAAAGTGGTTGTACCATTTTACATTCCCACCAGCAGTGTAGAAGTATTCCAGTCTCTCCACAGCCTCTCCAACATTTATTCTTTTGTGTTTTTTGGATTAATGCCAGCCTTATTGGAGTTTAATGGATTTTGAGAAGGAAAGAAAGGCTGAAGAATAAAGAACTAATGAGGAAGAGGAAGGAGAGAAGTTGTCAAAAATGTTTACAGTGAAAGGATCAGCTGGAGCTTCTTCTGAACTACATAGGGGGCTTCAGTTGCTTGAAAATTTGGACCCAGACTCTGATCACTTTCCTAAAGTCGATAGGCAGATTTGGCAAGCAGTGAGATGTTACCACAAAATATATGAAAATGAAAAGAAAAGAACCTTATAGACAACTCTCACTAATTTTCTGAGTTGAAACACCTTCCCCATTCTCAGGGATAATCCAGATAATCCAGAACCTTTCACAAATAGAGTTGTTACTGCATCTGACAAAATGCCAAGGTTGTCCAATTCGTCTTTTTCGTCAGAGTAAATTTTTATGATTTGTGTATTGTTTATGTATGTATTATAAAGTATTTTTAAGTTTATATGTAATGTTTCTGACCCCCAAAGACAAAGTTTGGATTTATAAAGATACTGATGATAAAAGGCAATAATAATGAAAACTAAAAACAAAGAGGTATTCGACTCAAGTCAGAACCAACTTACGATGGAGTTGTTGGAATGGAACCTCATTGTAAGTCGGGGACTCCCTGCACTTGGCCATAAAACTGTATTTGTAGACTACATGGCACTATATTAAATTCGTAGGTGGTGGCTAACATTTATTGAGCAGTTACCACATGCCAGTCTCTGTTCTAAACACACTATGAATATTAGTTTGATGAATCCCAGTGAGGCAAATACTATCTCTATTGCTCCCATTTTATGTGGAAACTGAGTCGCAGAGAAGAAGAGCCATTTGTTTAAGTTCTTATTGCCACTAACAGGTAGGATTTGAATTCACACAGTCTAGTTCCCAAGTCTATGCTCTTAACTCTGACACTTTGTTCATAAATCAATTGAGAATATGAATTACTTATATGGTTAAACCCCCTGCCAATATGCAACATCAGGATAAAGGAAGATAAGATTGAAGTTGTTGAGGACTTCATTTTACTTGGATCTACAACCAACACCCATGGAAACAGCAGTCAAGAAATCAAACAATGGAATGCAGAAGAAAAACTAGTAACTGGGACCTCCTAAAAATCAAACACATATGCTCATCCAAAGACTTTACCAAAAGAGTAAAAAGACTACCTACACACTGGGAAGAAGTTCTTAGTTATGACATTTCTGATCAGTGCCTGATCTCTAAAATCTACATGATACTGCAAAAACTCAACTACAAAAAGACAAATAACCCAATTAAAAAATGGGCAAAAGATATGAACAGACCCTTCACTAAAGAAGACTTTAAGGTAGCTAACAGATACATGAGGAAATACATTAGAGAAATGCAAATCAAAACTACAAAGAGACTTCATCTCACTCCAACAACAACAAAAAACTCCAACAAGGCTGGCATTAATCTAAAAAACACAAAAGAATAAATGTTGGAGAGGCTGTGGAGAGATTGGAATACTTCTACACTGCTGGTGGGAATGTAAAATGGTACAACCACTTTGGAAATTGATTTGGCACTTCCTTAAAAAGCTAGAAATAGAACTACCATATGATCCAGCAATCCCACTCCTTGGAATATATCCTAGAGAAATAAGAGCCTTTACACGAACAGATATATGCACACCCATGTTTATTGCATCACTGTTTACAATAGCAAAAAGATGGAAGCAACCAAGGTGCCCATCAACAGATGAATGGCTAAATAAATTATGGTATATTCACACAATGGAATATTATTCATTGATAAAGAACAGTGATGAATCTGTGAAACATTTCCATAACATGGCGGAACCTGGAAGGCATTATGCTGAGTGAAATTAGTCAGTTGCAAAAGGACAAATATTGTATAAGACTACTATTATAAGAGCTTGAGAAATAGTTTAAACTGAGAAGAAAATATTCTTTTGTGGTTACAAAATGGGAGAGAGAGGAAGGGTGGGAGAGGGGTATAAACTAATTAGATAGTAGATAAGAACTACTTTAGGCGAAGAGAAAGACAACACGCAATACAGGGAAGGTCAGCACAACTGGACTAAAACAAAAGCAAAGAAGTTTCCTGAATAAACTGAATGCTTTGAAGGCCAGTGTAGCAGGGGCAGGGGTCTGGGGACCACGGTTTCAGGGGACATCTAAGTCAATTGACATAATAAAATCTATTAAGAAAACATTCTGCATCCCACTTTGGAGAGTGGCGTCTGGGGTTTTAAACGCTAGCAAGCAGCCATCTAAGATGCATCAATTGGTCTCAACCCACCTGGATCAAAGGAGAATGAAGAATACCAAGGACACAAGGTAATTACGAGCCCAAGAGTCAGAAAGAGCCACATGAACCAGAGACTGCATCATCCTGAGACCAGAAGAACTAGATGGTGCCCGGCTGCAACCGATGACTGCCCTGACAGGGAACACAACAGAGAACCCCTGAGGGAGCAGGAGAGCAGTGGGATGCAGACTCCAAATTCTCATAAAAAGCTCAGACTTAATATTCTGACTGAGACTGGAAGGACCCCAGTGGTCATGACCCCCAGACAGGAACCATTCCCAAAGCCAACTTTTCAGACATGGATTGGACTGGACAATGGGTTGGAGAAGGATGCTGGTGAGGAGTGAGCTTCTTGGATCAGGTGGACACTTGAGACTATGTTGGCATCTCCTGCCTGGAGGGGAGATGAGAGGGTAGAGGGGGTTAGAAGCTGGCAAAATGGACATGAAAAGAGAGAGTGGAGGGAGGGAGCGGGCTGTCTCAATAGGGGAAGAGTAACTGGGAGTGTGTAGAAAGGTGTATATGGGTTTTTGTGTGAGAGACTGACTTGATTTGTAAACTTTCACTTAAAGCACAATAAAAATTATAACAAAAGAAATCAAACAATGTATCGCATTGGGCAACTCTGCTGCAAAAGACCTCTTTAAAGTGTTAAAAAGCAAAGATTTCACTTTGAGGACGAAGGTGCTCCTGACCTAAGCCATGGTATTTTCAATTGCCTCATATACATGCAAAAACTGGACAATGAATAAGGAAAATGGAAGATGAATTGATGTCTTTGAATTATGGCGAGGAATGTTGACTATACCACGGACTGCCAGAAGAATGAAAAAATCTGTCTTGGAAGAAGTGTACTCCTTAGAAGCGAGGATAGCAAGACTTCGTCTCATGTACTTTGGACATATTATCAGGAAGTACCAGTCCCTGGAGAAGGATATCATGCTTGCTAAGGCAGAGGGTCAGCAAAAAAGAGGAAGACCCTCAATGAGATGGATTGACACAGTGGCTGCAACAATGGCCTCAAGCAGAGCAACGATTGTGAGAATGGCTCAGGACTGGGCCTTGTTGCGTTCTGTTGTACATAAGGTCACTATGAATCAAAGCTGACTCAATGGCACCTAACAACAACAAACCCTCTGCAAAAATGCCCATGAGCAAGAGAGGACACACAAGGGGAAGATTTTGAATTCAGTTACAGACAAAATAAAACGTTTGGTGGGATATATCATTTGCTTCATAATGATAACAATGTTGTTATTAGCTGCCATTGAGTTGACCCCCAACTCGTGGTTACCCCATGTGTTACAGAGTAGAACTGCTCCATAGGGTTTTCTTGGTTGTAATTTTTATGGAAGCAGTTCACCAGGCCTTTCTTCCATGGGACCACTAAGTAGGTTTGAGCCATCAACCTTTAGGTTAGCACCAAATCACTTGTACCACCCAGGTTCTTTTAATGATAACAATGGCTAGAACAACAACAAAAAAAAGAACAGCTAGCTTTTATTGAGTTATTACTATGTGACCCCCAATGGTAAGTACATTTTACCTCACATAAACTCTAGGAGCTGGGTGTTATTATTAAACCCATTTTACAGATGAGAACGAGTAACTTGACTAAGGTCACACAACAGTAAATGGACAATCCAGCCCTTGGACCCAATTCTATCAGACCCTAATGCTTTTGCGCTTAAGCTCCACATTAAAAATTCAGGGGCTTCGTTCTTCCAGGATAGCTTTTGCTAAAAAAGGTGGAATAAATGGGAAAATGGACTAATTGCTACTCAGTCGTGGAACCAAGTTCAAAGACATTCCCAAGGAGAAATCCACATGACCAGGCAGTGCCTGAGAGGGTACTTGGGTTGAGATTTGGGGTAGAGCCTCACCAGGGGTGTCTCTCTGCTCAGCTAACACTCCACAGGCCCCAGTCCTCAGACACCTTGCACCCTGAAACAAGAAGACCATCTACTCTCCCCATATTTGACTAAACATGAGGGATGTCCTTCTTACTTATTCCCTCCTGGACCCCAATACCTGCACTGATACTGAATTTTCACATTGGATTCTCTTAGGGTTACCCATTGCTGTTGAGTGGATTCCGACTTATAGCAACCCTATAGGACAGAGTAGAATTGCTCCGTAGGGTTTCCAAGTCTGTAAATCTTTATGAAAGTAGACTACCACGTCTTTCTCTCTAGGGTCGGCTGGTGGGTTCGAACCACCACCCTTTTGGTTAGCAGCCGAGGTATAACTACTGCGTCAGTGACAAAATTCACCTCAAATGGAGTAAACAAAAGAAAGCAAAAAAAAGATAATTTGTGTGGTAACTAAAAGGACCTGGGGTGTTTCTGGTCTAGCTTCAGGCACAAGTGGATCCAGGGACTCACACAATATGCCAACATTGTTCCTCTCCATGTCCATTTAATTTTCTCAATGGTTTTATTTTCTTTGTGACCCTCAGAAGCTCCAAGCACTATCCTCAGAGTATATCAATACCAGTGGAAAGAGAATTAATTTTTTCCAGTAGTTACAATAAAAGTTCAGAGCTGAGTTTCACTGGTGTGACTTGAATATCCATCTCTGGCCTAATTATCTTAAAAACCCGTTGCTGTCGAGTCTATTTCAACTCATAGCGACCCTATACAACAGAATAGAACTGCCCCATACGGTTTCCAAGGAGCGGATGGTAGATTCAAACTGCCAACCTTCTGTTTAGCAGAGGAGCTCTTAACCACTACGCCATCAGGGCTCCGTAATTATCTTAGCCAGGGTCATAAACATTACATTTGCCAAGCCTGAGCACATGCTTGGAGTAGGGTGGGGATAAGAAACAGTTCCCTTCAATCATTTGGGGGATGCATGGTATCCCAGAGGAAAATGATGGTGTAGTTAGAAGAAGAAGGAGGATGGGTTCAGGGCAGACAAAAACAACAGGAGTCTTGTACAACTCAGCCTGTAGAATCAACTTCTTTTGGATGCTAAGGTGGTAGGGATGGGCCCCATTTAGTCCTTGATGTGTTTACCTATTCACTCTGAATGGGAGGTTCTCCAGAACTTTCAAGTCTATGAGAAAGGCAATAAACTTCTTTTCTGACATATGTAGTGGGCATTTCCCTTTCTGGAAACAGCACATCAATATTCCTTTGTGAAAGTATTTAGCCTTCATTCTTGGTCACTATGATTCAGATGGGGCTCACCCCACCCCAGGCTTCAAGCATGAGGCTGTGACCTAAGCTTATCTTATCAATCTAGCCACGATTGTGAGATTCATTTCTGGCCAATCAAAGGCATGACCTGTAATTTTTTTTTAATGGGAAAGAAAAGCTCTCTCCTTTGGGCTGGGCTTGGTGAGAGAGGAGGTTGTTGGCTATGAGATGCTGGCGGTCATCTTGCCACCACAGGGATAGAGCCTGCCTAAAACTGGTGCAACACAGAGGAGCTTGAGCTCCGGGATCCAACCTTACAAAAGCTGTACTTTTCAGCTATTTGAACCAATGAATTCCCGATACTTTAAAAAAAAAAAAAATTATTTATTTTGCTGTCATTGTTGATTATAGACACAACAAAACATACACCAACTTAACAGTTTCTACACGTACAGTTCAATGACATTGATGACATTCTTTGAGTTATATAACCATTTTCACCCTCCTTTTCTGAGTTGTTCCTCCCCCATTAACATGAACTCTCTGCCCTCTAAGGTTCCTATCTAATCTTTTGAGTTGCTGTTGTCAAGTTGATCCCATATAAATAGTTCTTAAAAGCATAATGCTCAAGGCAGGCTTTTTTCACTAGTTAAGCTAAACCATTGTTCGATTTTAAGAAGACTTCAGGGGATATTTTTGGTTTAAGGTTTAAAGATTTTCTCAGAGCAATAGTTTCAAAAGTTCATCTGGTCTCCATGGTTCCAGAAAGTCTGGAGTCCATGATGATTTGAAATTCTGTTCTGCATTTTCCTCCTCCCCCACTTTTTTTTTTTTTTTTTAAGACAAGTTGAAGTGGATTTTCTGTTACTTGCAACTGGAAAACTCCCAATGTATATACTACCTGGATTCAAATACCAGCTCTGCTATGCACAATCTGTGTTGCTATGGGTAAGTTATTTAACCCCTCTGATTCTTAGTTGCCTTCTCTATGGAGTGGAGACACCTCCCTTGCAGAGTTGCGAGGATAATAATTGAGACTATAGCTGGTTAATATTTAGTACAGTCCTGGGAACACCACATGTGCTTAATACATGTAAGTTTTACTGGCATTGTTAGAGGAGGAAAAGCACAAAGCAAGTAGGATGCAAACCGAATTTGTCTATAGGGTCAAGAAGATATTTAATGTAGATGAGAAAAGCAGACTAGACCCAGATAATGAGGAGTGTTGGCATAAGGGGAGAGCAAATGCCTGATTCAAAAGCATTAACACCTTCAAATTTACAAACTCAGTGAGGTTCAAACCCAGTTAAGTATGGGGGCTGCTAGTTTGCAACAGGGCTTCAAACTGGTTCGGACCCCTGCTAAGAATTTGCATTTCTAACAAGTCCTGTATAAGAATCACCTGGGGATCTTGTTAAAATGTAGATTCTGATTCAGTACACCTGGTGTGGAAAAGGAACGTCTCAGCAGGGGTTTGAACTGAAATCACCCCGTTGGTTCAAAGCCCTGGTTTGGAAACCCTGCAGAGCAATTAAAGCATGCATGTTTCAGAGGAGGCCACAGCTGTGACCATGAGGTGCTGCTGTCCGGTTCTGGGTGTTCCCATGTCTTAGGGCTCCAGGGCAAGGATACCTCATGATGCTTCCTCAGCCCTTTTCCCCACCTATACACCCTGTTCCCAAAGCAAAAGAATCAAAGGGCCTTTGAAACCAAGGCTCTCCTTTCATTTCAAAACCAAGCATGACCACTCTTTATTTTTAATCTTCCCTTTCCCTAGTCTGTGCCTTCAAGCAGCTTTTCTGGGGAGAACGTGTTTGCGCCCACACTGGCAGATCTGAGTCCCTGGCCACATGCCGGCTGAGATGGGGCTGTTTCCATGCCCACCCACCCCAGCAGCCTGCAATCCAGATTTTGGAGGGGCTCACTGAGAGCTGTATGAGCTGGAGGAGACTGGCAGTCAAGTCCGCAGGTGATCCAGGTTAGATCAAGGTGCCCTCCACACTTGCTCATCTCTTTGAAATGAGGGTGTCTCATGCCTGGTTGGAACATCGGTAATAACAAAGGACTTGGGGCAGAATTGGGGCTTAAAATAAACCAAAGAACCCAAACCCATTGCTGTTGAGTCAATTCCGACTCATGACAACCTCGTGTGCTACAGAGTAGAACTTAGCTCTGTAGGGGTTTTTTGGCTGTTGTCTTTACTGAAGCAGAAGCAGATCACCACGCCTCTCTTCCACAGTGCTGCTTGGTGGGTGCAAACCGCCAAACCTTTAGGTTAGTAGCTGATCCCAAGCTGCTTGTGCCACTCACGGACTTTGAGCTTACAATAATCATTATCACATGGAATGCTCCACATGTGCCGACACCCTTCATGTATTACATTTTTATCACATCCATTTTACAGAGAAGAAAGCATCAGTGAGGTTAAGGAACTTGCCTAGAGTCACAACGCTAATAGGTGGCAGAGCCAGACTGTGAACCCAGATAAGCATAAACCTAAAGCTATTCTTTAGCCACCATACTATAATGCCTACCATGATGAGCTGCTATGATTGTTCTGAGCCATTTGACAACTGTATATATTATAGCTAATTATGAAAGAATAAGTCTGATCCATACATTAATTTTCTCTCAATTTGATTAGTATGGTGGTACTTAAACATGTCCACAAATTCTTTGGTGCCACTCCAAGCAAGAGGTAGAGACTAATTTCCCTTCCCTTGAATATGGGCTGGCTTCTAACAAATGGAATACGGCAGAAGTAATGCCTTATGATTTCTGAGGCTAAGTTACCAAAAGCAATAATGTTTCCACCTGGCTCCACATCTTGGGATGCTAACTCTTGGAGCTCAGCTGCCATGTTGTGAGGAGGCTCAGGCCACACAGAGGCCACATGTAGGTGTTCCAACCCATACCTGCTGCTAGGGTCCCAGCTGACAGTCAACATAACTGCAACCATGGAAGGGAGTCTGAGCAAAAATGACCTAGCTGATCCCAGAAAATTCCCAGAACCCTAAGAGATAATAATGATAAATGATTGTCATTAGGAATAGTGTGAATGAGTTCCTGTGAAAATTATCTACCCTTGGGCCTTGGCAAAAATAATGAGCTGCTTGACTTGTAAGATTTGACTCCAAACTGAATAGACTCCAACCCTATAAAACCTTGCCTGGGCAACTCTCCACCCATCTCACAGACAGTGCTTTCACTTTCAAATAAAGAAGTTGTTGATGATAATTTTTGCTACTACTATTTGCTTTCTATGGACCATGCAGGGAGCTAAGGGTTTTACTTGCATTCTTTCTTTTTTTTTTTCTCAAACCAACCCTATGGTTGTCTCTTTTTTCAGGCTTAGAACTGAGTTTGAGGAATTAAATTATCCAAAGGCACACAGCTAGGAAGCAGCAAGGCTGGAATTTTCATTGATTCAACAAACATTTGTTAACCTCCTACTATGTGCCATGCACTGAGCCAGACCCTGGAGACATCATGGTGAACAAGACAGACTGGTCTTATCCTCTAGTGGCTAGCAGGTAATGCACAAACAAGTAAGTAGATGAATAAGAACATTGCTGATCGTGATCAGGCTGTAAGTAAAATAGTGATGAGACTGGTAGTAATTAAAAGGCTGCTTTCAATCTGGTGGTGGTGATGGCCTCTCTGAGGAAATGGCCTTTGGGGGACGTGATGTGAGACCAGAGCCATGACATCCTGGAAGAAGAGCATTGTGGGCAGCAGAAACACCAAGAGGACAACAAGGGCTTGGGAAAGGGCTTGGCACATTGAAGGATCAGAAAAGAGGCCAGTGAGTGAGAAAACATAGGGTGTGAGAGAAAGTCAAAGAGAGAGACCAAGGCCCAGTCACATAGGGCTTTGCTGGCCAGGGTGAAGAACCTGGGTCTTGTCTAAGAAAAATGGAAAGATATCCACAAGGACTGTTTTTAAAAGGGTAGTGACATGATTTGGTTAACTTTTTAAAAAAATAATTTTTGAATTGTGGTAAATAGATAGGTAACAAAACATTTGCCATTTCAACATTTTTCACAAGTACAGTTCAGTGACGGGAATCACGTTCATCACGTTGGTCAACCATCATCATGGTTAACTTCTTAAAAATGTCATTTCTGGTTGTTATGGACACCAAACCAAGGGGGAGGTGAGAGGACAGGGAGCCTTGTTTCAGTGCCCACTGAGGCCCTGAACATATAGCCCCTGCAAACCAGGATTTGAACTTGTGTGTTTGACGCTAGAGCGATAATCTTTCGACTCCAGCAGCTGGAGGTAGACGAGACGGTAGTCAGAAAGAGCCAGAATAACAAAGTCCTGAGTTCAGGAAGAGGGGTGGGCAGGAGGTGTGAGAAGGGAGGGCAGCCATACGGATTCCACTAATTAAAAAAAAGACTTATTAGATATGACACCAAAAGCTCAAGCAGCAAAAGACAAAATAGATAAACTAGACTTCTTGAAAATTAAAATGTTTGTGCATCAAAGGACTTTATCAAGAAAGTGATGAGAAAACCCACAGAATGGGAGAAAATATTTCATAGCCATATATCTGTTAAGAGTTTAACGTACAGAATATCTAAAGAGCTACTACAACTCAACAACAACAAGACAAACAACTCATTTTAAAAATGGACAAAGGACTTGCATAGTCACTTCTCCAAAGAGAATATACAAATGACCAATAGACACATTAGAAGATGCTCAACTTCATGAATTATTAGGAAAATGCAAATGAAAACCACAATGATATATGTTGGCATGGATGTGCATTGCTGGTGAGAATGTAAAATTGTGAAGTCACTGTGGACAACAATTTGATGGTTCCTGATAAAGTTAAACAGAATTGCCATATGACCCAGAAATTCCACTCCTAGGGACGTAACCAAAAGAATCAAAAGCAGGGACTCAAACAGATACTTGTACACCAGTGTTCATTCACAACAGATAGAAGACAGTGTTCAAGTGTTTATCAACAGATGAATGGATAAAGAAAATGTGATATATCCATACAACGGAATATTATTCAGACATAAAGGGAACTAAAGTTCTGATACATGTTACCACATGAAAGAACCTTGAAAACATGCTGAGCAAGATAATTCAGACACAAAAGGATAAATATTGTATGATCATACTTATATGAAATATCTACAATATGCAAATCCACAAAGACAAAAAAATTATCAGTAGTTACAAGGGGCTGGGGGGAGGATGAAATGGGGAGTTATTGTTTAAGGGGTACTGTGGTTCTGTTTACCAAAATACCCACTGCGACCAAGTCGGTTCCAACTCAGAGCAACTCTCTAAGGTTTCCGAAGTCGTAAATCTTTATGGAAGCAGACTGCCACATCTTTCTTCCAAGGAGAGGCTGGTGGGTTCAAACTACTGACCTTTCGGTTAGCAGCCCACCGCTTTAACCACTGTGCCACCAGGGCTCCTTATCGTCCTGTTTAGGGGGATGAAAAAGCATTTGGAAATGGATAGCAGTGATGGTTGTACGACATGGTGTGATAGTACAATGAAAAATGATTAAAATGACATATATATTATTTTTACAATAAAATTTTGTATATATATTTTATATTATAGATATTTTACCACAATAAAATTTATATATATATTAAAAAATTTTTTAAGAAGGAAATTAAATGAAGTAAGCATCCAACTCAAGAGATTAGAAAAAAGAAATGAAAGTGAAGTACAAAACTCTGTGCTGGCAAACTGGGAAACCGTGATAAAATTGATGATTTTCTGGGGAAAATTGTTACTAAAATTTACTTAAGGTATAAAAAAAATAATTTTTTTAATAAAATAATCTTAAGTAAAGTAGCATAGTGATTAATACCGTGGGTTCAAATTAACCTTCCACCACTTATTACCTGTGTGACCTTGGGCCAACTTCAATTTCTTTCTTCTGAGATGGAGATAATAACAGTCCCTGCCTAGAAAACCTAGAATTGTGGACAGCTGATCTAAAGACATAAAACTTCATGAAGGAAATTTAAAATATAGAATCAGATAAGTAGGAAAACATAGCTTGTTCCTGAAATTAAAGAGTGATTATTTAATAATGTCAGTTCTTCCTAAAATACATAGTTCTGATGACATTCTAACAAAAACCCCCATATAATTGATTTTATTTTTGTTATATTTGTTTTCCTTTAGTGGGAAGGGAGAGAATTTGACAAAGTGATCCTAAAATCCAGCTAGGAGAATAAATGGGCAGAATAGCCAAGAATGATGTGAAAGCAAAGAAGAATCAGGCGACACTAAGTATCAGATATTAAAACGAGCCATAAAGTTTCAAAGATTAAAACAGCATAGTACATAAGTATTGGAAGACAGACCAATGGAACATAACAGGTAGCTCCGAGACAATCTTTCACGTACCTGGCTTTCCTCGATGGTAGAAGTGGCAATACAAGCCTATGCAGAAAGAAGAACTATTCAGTGGATGATGCTGGGACAATCGATTAACTATGCAAGGGGAGTAAATATAGCAAAATTAAATCCTCATCTCACACTATACATGAAAGTAAATTCCAGATTGATTACTGAATGTAAGATAATTTAAAAGTTAATTAAAATGAATAAACCGTCTAGACAAGGTTCCGGGAAGAAGACAACTTGATCACAGGCATCTAACTGCTCCTCCCTGTTCCCAGACTCCCGTCATGTATGTACACAGACACACATGCACGTATATAAAACCAGTTGCTGTCGAGTCGACCCTGACTCGTGGTGACCCCCTGGGTCAGAGCAGAACTGTGCACCGTAGGGTTTTCAGTGGCTGATTTTTCAGAAATAGATTGTCAGGCCTTTCTTCTGAGACACTTGTGGGTGGACTCAGACCTCCAACCTTTTGGTTAGTAGCCAAGCTCATTAACCATTTCCACCACCCAAGAACTATCTGACAATCTGTCCGTCTGTCCATCTATCCATCTATCTACCTATCTATCTACTTACCTACCTACGTACCTATCTGCCTATAAATAAGAGTACAGCTCTATCTATGCTCGAAATTATGGAGGGCTGCCATCCATATAGGAGTACCTGGGTGGCTCAAATGCCTAAGTGCTCAACTATTAGCTGAAAGGTTAGCAGTTCAAAGTCACCCAGAGGCACCTCAGAAGACAGACCTAGCAATCTCCTTCTGAAAAACCCTGTGGAGCAGTTCTACTCTGCACACATGGGGTCACGATGAATACGAATTGACTCAACAGCGACTAACAACAACAATAAGCTATCCATGTATTAGAAAATTTAAGATATTTATATTCATTGTGATGTGGGTGGGACAAATTTCAGAGCCCTGGTGGTATAGTGGTTAAGAGCTACAGCTGCTAACCAAAGGTCACAGCTCAAATGTACCAGCTGTTCCTTGGAAACTCTATGGGGCAGCTCTACTCTGTCCTATAAGGTTGCTGTGAGTCAGAACCAACTTGACAGCAATGAGTCAAGGACATATTTTAAAAGTGGATCTCTGGTGGACATTGGGGGTCAATTTTTTTTAGCTTATATAATCAAGGAGAGAAAGAAAGAAAAATCACCATGAAGAATAAGAGAGTAGCCAGAATTACAGTTAAGGAAAAGAAATTAACAATACAAAAGAATGCTATACATAACTGCAGGCTGATAAATTAGAAAACGTTGATGAAATAGACTATATTTTAGGAAAATATGTATGGCCAAAAATTGATTCCAAAAACTGGAAAACAGAGTAGGTGCAAAGCCATGGGAAAAGCTGAAAACTTAGTCAAAGAGTGGTCACTGCCCAGGTACTTTCACAGATGACATTATAGGCTATCTGGACAAACCTACAGGAGGTGGTAGAAATTCTATTTCCATGTTTCTGTTTTGTCCTAGGCCAGGGGTCCCACTGGAGCCAGGCAGTGGTACATGTGGTAGATCGTAGGGAGGCCTGGGAACTACAGTGAAGAGGCATGCCTCATCATCGGGGACAGATGCTCCTCTCCTCCAGCCAGTTCCTGGCAGGGATGCGGGCCTGTGTTCAACGCAATGCAACACAAATCGTAAAACCAGGTGGCAAAGCAAAACATCAGCGGGCTGGAAAGGACCACCAGTTTGTGAGCCACCTGGAGATCCTAAAAATGCAAAAGGTTTAGAGAAAGGCAACCTCTATACCACTGTCAAGGAGACCTGGTTGCACAGTGGTTAAGCACTCAGCCTCTAACTGAAAGGTTGGTGGCTCAAATACACCAGCCATGCCTCAGGAGAAAGATGTGGCAGTCTGCGTCCACAAAGATTTACAGCCTTGGGAAACCTATGGGGCAGTTCTACTCTATCTTATAGGGTCACTATGAGTTGGAATCGACTCAATGGCAATGAGTTTACCATTGTCATGGAATCCTTGTGTGATGCAAATGATTGGTGGTTCAAATTCACCCAGAAGAGCCTCAGAAGAAAAGCCTGGTGGTCTACTTCTGAAAAGTCAGCCACTGAAAACCCCGTGGAGCACAGTTCTACTCTGATTCCATGAGTTGGAATCGATTCTGTGGCAAATTTTTTTTTTTTTTAATCCATTGTTTGGAATCACTTTTAAAACTGTTTCTCAGAAGAGATGATTGCCACAGTCTGCCTTAAGGGTGGATTTTATGGTCATTTTCCTAAACAAATGAGTCAACACCAAGGCCAGCCAATTGAATAACATAAAATAAAGACTGTATCTTTTACCCCAATCAGAGTACCTTTCAGTCTATGGGCAAGGAAGGCTGGGCGATTTTTTTTTTTTAATACTTTTTATTGTGCTTTAAGTGAAAGTTTACAAATCAAGTCAGTCTGTCACATATAAACTTATATACACCTTACTCCATACTCCCACTTACTCTCCCCCTAATGAGTCGGCCCGCTCCCTCCTTCCAGTCTCTCCTTTCGTGACCATTTTGCCAGTTTCTAACCCTCTCTACCCTCCCATCTCCCCTCCAGACAGGAGATGCCAATACAGTCTCAAGTGTCCACCCGATACAAGTAGCTCACTCTTCATCAGTATCTCTCTCCAACCCATTGTCCAGTCCCTTCCATGTCTGGTGAGTTGTTTTGGGGAATGGTTCCTGTCCTGGGCCAACTGAAGGTTTGGGGACCATGACTGCCGGGATTCTTCTAGTCTCAGTCAGACCATTAAGTCTGGTCTTTTTATGAGAAAGCTGGGCTATTTCGAAAAAATAATTTATTCATTCATGTATTCTACAAATGTTTATTGGGTACTACTGTATGTTGCCACCACCTATCTGTCAATTTGTTGTACTATGGTAGCTCGCGTGGTACTGTGATGCTAGAAGCTATGCCACCAGCATTTCAAACATCATCAGGGTCACCCATGGTGGACAGGCTTCAGCAGAATTTCCAGGCTAAGACTAGGAAGAAAGGTCTGGCGAACTACTTTGAAAAAGAAACAACGTGACAAAACTTGGTAGATCACAACAAAACATTGTTCAACTCACTGTATTTTTATGCAAATAATGGATGCCTTCTACATTTGTTTTCTAACCACTCCCTGCCCCCCACAAAGTATTTTCATAAGTGCCACTATCCCAATTTTTTTAACATGTTGCTGTAAAAAAAAGTTAGCATAGCATGCTTATGAAAATACCTCACAGAGGAAGGAGTAGTTGGCAAACAAACGTAGAAGGTTCACATTAAATATGATATTTTAAACACGTCATCAGAAGGGGTCAGTTCCTAGAAGGACATATCTTTGGTGAAGAAGAGGACCAGTGAGGGGAAGGGAGACCCTCAGAAAGAAGGATTGGCACAACAAGCCACAAAGATTGACTTGAACATGCTGGCGATCATGAGGATGATGCAGGACTGGGCAACATTTCGTTCTATTGTACATAAGATCACCGTGAGTTGGAGTTGACTAGATAGCAGCTCTCTCTCTCTCTCTCTATCATCTATCTATCTATCTACCATGCCTTGTGTGCTATGATAAGCAGGCAGATAGATCAGTGAATAAAATAGGAAAATGCTCTGCCCTTGTGGAACTTGACATTCTAGAGATTGTATAAGTGAACAGTGGGCAGAAATCAGAGCCTTCTGGTCAATTTCAAATTTAAGACCCTTATTTTTATAGCTAGACTCACTTGCAGGCATCTTAAAGTCCAATTCAGAAACAAGATAATGACTGATACGTGCTTGAAAATAACCCAGTGGAGAAAGACAGTGTATAGGGTATAGAGATGAAATAAGATTGGCCATGAGTCAATAACTGTTTTAGCAGGAGATGGGTACAAGGGCATTCATTACACTTGTCTTCCCAGTTTTATTAAAAAAAAAAAGAAACCTGTTTGGTCAATCCCATTCTGACTTATAGTGACCCTATAGAACAGAGTAGAACTGCCCCATCGGGTTCCCAAGGAGTGGCTAGTGGATTTGAACTGCTGATACTTTGGTTAGCAGCCGAGCTCTTAACTACTTTTATACATGCTTGAAATTTTTCTTAACACAACGGTTTCTAAAGAATTCAGTCAAAAATTCAATCTCACATTTAATTCAAAATCTTTCCCTCCCTCCAGTCCCCATTGACCATGACTGGGGAGCCTCCACCAGAAGGAAAGGGAGAAGGCTGGCATGTCCTTTCCTTCCTCTCCTTCCTTGGTTGCTGACTCCTCTGGGACTGGGGGACAGGACCTCAGGGACAGGGTAAGAGACAAAAGCCTCCTTGCTTAGATGGAGCCACCAGTGGTTCTCTTTTGGCTGTTGGTGCTCTTTGCATGGCAGGCATCCAAATGCTGTTCCATGAAGAGAGCTTGAGCTCTCACTTGGCCCTCCCTGCATCTTTGAACACCAAACCCTGGGAGTAGAAACTGGCTTCCTGGTGCCCTCTCTCCTTGTCCTCCATTGGAGGGCTGCTTCAGCCAGCCTCTTAGCTTCACAGTTCTCCAGGCAGGATCCAGGCACCAATCTCTATGCTCATGTGTTTATGCATGTCCCAGAGAACACTGCTCCATCTCTCCCAAATCCTCCCTTTTGGTGCTCTGCTCTGGTTCACCCCTTTGCTCCAGGTGCCAGCCTAAAGTCTCCCAGTTCAGCAGGCACCAGCCAGGAAGTGAAGTGTCAGTCTCCCATCTTGCAGATGCCTAATCCCAACAAGGAACTGATTGGTCCACTTCTCACTTGGCTTGGTGGGGGAGAGCCAACCCCTCCTCCAACATGGGGCCAGGATAAGAAAAACCAAAGCACCCTCCTTCTTCAGGCCCACAGCTCATTATTTCCCTCACTTCCTTGAACTCCAGCATTCAGTCTATATATTTTCTGTGGGACTAGTCGGAGTGAAAACTTCAGGGCCATCTCTTAATAAGCCCTGAGTAAGTCATTTGGTAGAAACCCTGCTGGTATAGTGGTTAAGTGCTATGGCTGCTAACCAAGAGGTCGGCAGTTCAAATCTACCAGGCGCTCCTTGGAAACTCTATGGGACAGTTCTGAATTGGCTCCATGGCAATGGGTTTGGTTTTTTTGGTTTAAGTCATTTGGAAGCTCTTTGGCTCCAGATGTGGGAATATTTCATGCTTACTGTTTTCAGGCTGGCACTTTGGCGAACATTCTAAGCCAACAGGAAAAGCCTCAAACCACATCCTGTTTCACTGATTGTAGGAAGGCTTCTAAAGTGGTTTTAAGCCCTTTTGTTGTCTGTGGAGGTATTCATCTCATCTCTCAATAAAGACACTTTTTGAATGTCTGACTGCCTCTTGGGTCATTTTGTTTTCCTAGAGCACAAGTCTCTGGAATCAGTAATAGTCCGCTGTTTGTTATTCTGAAGGTGGCAGCTTAAGACAAATCTCATTAGGAGAGCTGGCTTCTCTGGCATCATAGTTTTATTTATAGCTGTAGCTGACATTTATTGAGCGCTTACTACGTGCTAGGCATTGTGTCAAGCACTTCGTGTGTATTATCATATCGAATCCTTATTATAACCCCAAAAGATTAGGTCCTATTATTATCTTTATTTTATTTATGAGGAAAGAGTGACACACAGGGTTAAGGCATTTTCTCAAGGCCGCACAGCAAGTGATGGAATTAGGACTTGAGTTTAGGTTTCACTAACTCTAAACCCTGTATTCTCTACCAATACTTGCCACCATGCACCAAGTACAGTGTTTGGTGTTTCCATAGATACAAACTTTTCTCCCCAAAACCTGTTCTGGCTTATCGATGAAGGAGGGCTCTTTCTCCTAGTTCTCCTGGTGAAGTTTGTCCTGGAAACCATTTGAGTATCTCTAGCCAATAGGGAATTGAACCCAAGTTTCCTGCGTAGAAGGTGAGAACCTCACGCACAGCCACCACCTGCCTCTCAGTGGAGGCTTGCACGTTGCTGTGATACTGAATGGGTTTCAGTGGAGCTTCCAGACTAAGACAGACTAGGAAGAAAGGCCTGGCATCTACTTCTTAAAATCAGCCAGTAAAAACTCTATGGATCGCAATGGTCCAATTCACAGTCATTCATGGGAATGATACAGAACAAAGCAGCGTTTTGTTCTGTTGTGCATGGGGCCACCATGAGTCGAGGTTCAACTCAATGACAGCAAACAATAACAACAACAAGTCAGTAGGGATAGCCCTGAGTCTGATTTTCTTAGTCAAGTTTTAGAGAGGGGCCACGGCCCATACATACGTGCCACAACCTAGAAGGTGGAACAAAGAGCAAATGCCTTAGCAAAGCTTGGGGCCCAAAAAGCATCTTGCTATTTTCTTGCCATCTTTTGTGTTTCTACTACAATCTCTATCCCAGAGAGCAAAGCCAAGATACTGGTTACTAGCCTTACACTAAAATTCAGGCCTGATTATGCCACTTCCTGCTTAAAACCTTTCAATGGCCCTCAGAAAAAAGTCATATTCCGTAACAACCTTTGTCCAAGATGCCAATATTTCTAACCTGAATTAATGTAGCAACCTCCTAATTTGTTTCCTGGTTTCGCTCTTGCCCCTGTAGAGTCCATTATTCACTCAGTAGCTAGAGTGAGATTTCTGAAGTACAAGTCACATTGTGTTACTCCCTGTTTAAAATCATGCGATAGCTTCACATTGTTAAATGATACACTCAAGCTCATTATTCTGGCCTTCCAGGTCTGCATAATCTGGCCTCAGCCCACCTCTCTCACTTTATTCCTTATACTTTTTCCTCTCATTCACGGGATTCCTCTCACACTATCCTTTTTGTCCTTCAACAAGACTCATTGTTTCCCACACTGGGGCTTTTGAACCTGTTCCTTCTGCTTAGACCCCTAGATCCTCTTGGGGCTGATGACTCCTTCTCCATCACTGAATTTTCTTAATTCAGAAGCCACCTCCCAGAGTTGTTATTTAGGAAGCAGTGAGGTTCTGTTTATGGTGATGGAAAATTGGGCAACAATTATTGGTGAGGCTTTCACAACATGACTAATGTAATTGATATCACTAAATTATACACATGAAAAAAGGCTGAATTGGCAAATGTTGTGTTATACACATTTTTGACAACAATTTAAAAAAAAGTCACCAAAAAACCAGACCTACTGGATGACTCTCTGAGACTATTGCCCTGAAATACTCTTCAAACCTTGAACCGAAACTAATCCCTGAGGTCACCTAGTAGCAAAATAAAAAATTGGCTCAAAAAATAATAAATACTACCTGTAAGTACGGTGCCCCTTTAAAAAAAATTACTGTATAAGACCAAAAGGTCAACAATTACTTTAAAACAAAGATTGAGACTGTAAACCCGTCGTGGTCAAGTTGATTCCAACTCATAGCGACCCTATAGGACAGAGCAGACTGCTCCATAGGGTTTCCAAGGAACGCCTGGTGGATTCGAACTGCTGACTTTTTGGTTAGCAGCCATTTCTCTTAACCACTACACCACCAGGGTTTCCTGAGAATGTAAGGGGGCAGGGAAAGTAGATTAATGATAATGGAACAACCAGAACAGAAATGAGAATGTTGACTAATTGTGAAGAAGGTAACCAACGTTGCTGAACAACTTGTGTAGAAACTGTCGAATGGGAGCCTAAACTGCCATGTAAACCTTCACCAAAAACACAATAAAGTATTATTTTTAAAAAAGCCATCTCCTTAGAGAGCCCGCCCTGATCATTCTACCTAACGCGGCCCTTCTCCCACCACTGGTCATAGCCTCTCATATTACTCACTTTAATTTTCTTCACAGTATTTATCACTACTTCCTTTTTTTGCCTGTTTGGTTACATGTGTATTAGCTGTCTCCCTCACTTAGAATGTTTCCCTCCCCTGCATCTTTAGAACCAGGGCATCTGTCTTGCTCACTGCTATATCTTCAATATCCAGAGCAGTGTCTGGTAAATGCCAGTTGCCATTGAGTTGAATCTGACTTATGGCAACCCCATATGTGTCAGAGTAGATCTGTGCTCATGAGCTTTTCGATGGCTAGTTTTTCAGAGGTAGATCACCAGTGTTCTTCCGAGGAGCCTCTCAGTGGACTTGAACCTCCAGTCTTTGTGTTAGAAGCCAAGCACGTTAACCATTTGCATCACTCAGGGACTCTGCCTGATACATAAGTGGGTCTTAATATTTGTTGACTGCTCTAACATGGCTAAAAGCCTCACGTGATCTGGCATCTACATATCTGCAGTGCACAGTGAAAACCTGTTTTGTTTTTTTTCTACCTTCTATCCGGAGTCTTTCTGCTGGGTTTTCTCAGCTGGTAGAATGCAAGCCAGGAGCTCATGGTACTTGGGAAGAAAGCCAGGCTGAGAATGGAACCGGTGAAGAGGAGGCAGGGCTGAGATGGTGAGAGGCAGATGCCTGACATGGTTGCTGGAGGCCCTGGATCCAGTTGAGCCTGAGTACACCTCCCTTTGGGCTTTTAAGCTACATGCATTGATTTATTTGTTTTATGCACTTTGAATTAGGTTTCTGGCAACTGTGACTAGAAGATTTATGATCAACAGGCTACTTCTGTAATTTCATTTCTCATCATATGTATCATATAGGAATTTGTGCTCATCTTCTAAACTCAAAAATGTGTGAAATAAATAAATTGAGGAGTCTATTTTTGCCATGAAATAAGAATTTGGGAGGAAAGTAGTGCTGGCCTCAGATGGTGGCTCCACAGTGCTAATAAGGACCCACGCTTCTTCTATTTTATTTTTTCATCCATCTTAAACATATGCTTGTTGCCTTTCATTGGTTGAACGACCTCCAGCATTGAGTCCTAGTTCTAGGCAGGAGCAAAGAGAAGGGCAAAAGGCAATGGACATGTACTAGCGAAGTCTAACCACTAATCTCCTTGAAGGAGATTATACAGAAACCCACAGAACATCTCTTTATTTCATTTTATTGGCCAGGGTTTTGTTACACGCCACCCCTCTCTTCAAGAAAGAGAGGAATATGATTTCCTTTCAGCTAGACAAAGAACATCCACAACCACAACTAGGCACTTATGAAGAAAGGCTTTTGGGTGAGCAACTAGAAGTCTCTGCAACGGTCCACCCTTTTTCTGGCAAACATCCATATACGTCACACTTGCCACACATAGAACATATCCATCCTTTCATAAAAGAGACAACCCCAAAGTCCCATCCATTCAAAATGTAGGATTTCTGGATAATGTGCATCTTCTTAAACAGGTTTCGGTGTTTCTTCTCACAGTCTAAATTAAAATACAATGCACTCGCTACCAACACACTCAATATTCAGGAGTGTAAAGGAACCAGGTAATCAATAAGAGCTCTTATTTTGAAAAGTAGGTCTGACGTACACACAGAAGCCTCAGGTCCGTAAAAATGATCAGATCCAACTGAGTAGGAATAACAAGATTTCTTTTTAACGAGAATGAAAGAAGTTTACTGGTTAGGCAGCCTGTTCTCTTTTCAGGGAGGAGCTCCCTTATCCACTACTTTCTATCATCCCTCTACATGCCCGCTGAAAAGTTCTTCTTTGTCCATCTCTCTCTCTGGTCTTATCTGAGGTAGAGCTGGAGAGGAGGAGCTTCCTGTTGGGATCAAGGATTTTTTAGGGGCTTAACTGTTCAAGTCACAACATATCAAGCTCGGGAATTATTTAGCAATGTATTTCCTTCAAAAGGTGGTAGTGGTTGTTAGTTGCCATTTGAGTCAGCTCCAAATCATGGCAGCTGTAGGGTCATGCTATTCAGCTATACGCACTCCCTCCTAATGGAATCAGCTTTGCTCTTCCCTCAAGCATGCTGGCGATGATTTCGGGATGGACTCCAGGCTAAGGCACAAAACTGGGAGTGGCATGACTGGGCCAGCAGGCAAGGCTGAGGAATGCCTTAGCAACAGGAAGGAATACATCTGGGCCTAGACATGAAGTCCCTGGGAACACTGACTGCCCAAGGATGTGGGAAAAAAACAATGAGCTTTGGTCCCAGTTGGAATGGCATATAAGATTGTGTCCCTTGCTAGGTGGCTGCGGAGCACTAAACCGGTCCAGCCACCACCCTGGGCCATGGTCCTGTAAGTAAGCTTCCCAAATAAACCATACATATGTCATGATTGCTGGTTCCGGAGTCTTTCTTCGGTCTCTTGGAGATGCAGCTAACCTCGGGTTCAGGTGCAGCTGGGTTGTCACCCAACAGCAACATTATGTATAAGAACAAAACATTGCCTGGCCCTGTGCTATCTTCATGATCGTGGTATGTTTTAGTCCATTGTGATAGCTATTGTGTAGTGCCTTCCAACCTAGGGAATTCATCTTCCAGTACTATATCGAACAATATTTGGTTGTGATCTGTTAACTTTTTCACTGGATGATTTTTAGATCACTAGGCTTTTCTTTGTAGCTTTAGTTTGGAAGCTCCACTGAAATCCATCTACCCTGGGTGAAATTTGAAATACTGGTGGCATAGCTTCCAGCATCATGGCAGCACACAAGCCACCATAGTATGACAAATTGACAGATGGGTGGTGCCCAAAATGTTAGTAAGCCACAAATATTTTCTGGTTAATTTAGTGTGAGAATGTCCATGGCCAAATATCTTATCTGGACATAATATTCGAGTGTGGAGAGTCTGTCATACTAACCCCACTGTACACTTCACATCCCGGCCGTACTATGCTTCTTTCATTCCCTCAGACTCAACGTAGACCAGGGCTTTGGAAATGCTAGTCCATCTGCCTGGAACACAGAGTCTCCTGATCTTCACCTGGCACCTTATTCATGCTTACGGGTTCAGCTTAAATGGAACTTCCTCTGAGAAGCCTCGTTGATGACCCACAAGGATATTAAATCCCCCTGACCTGCACTTGCCCTATCGTAGCATTTACCAGTCCTTTTTGCTGTCTTAGGTAGGGTTCTCAAGTAGCAGAGCCTGAGGCAAGAGTTCAGATGTATGTGATTTATTGAAGGAGTGATCTTTAGGACAAAGCCATAAGGGATTATGGGAAACAGGATAAGGAAAGGCTGTGTTTCTCAAAGTGTGGTTCCCCAGAGCAGCTGCATTAGCCTCACTTGGGAACTTGATAGAAATGAAAATAGAAACTCTGAGGATGAGGCCCAGTAGTCTGCCTTTTAACAAGCTCTCCAGGTGATTCTGATGCATGCTAAAGTTCGAGGATTACAGAGGAAGGGAAAAAAGTCAAGCAAGGATGTAGTCTCAGGTAACATGTAGCCTTGACCTGATCCATGGGGACACTGGAGCATAAGTTACACCCCAGAGTTGTCCTTTCCTCTGACAAGAGGACAGCCTTTTGCACCCCTGCATTGGCACGTCATCGACTGCAGGCTGATCGTGGGGAGTGGGGGAGGGTAATTTTTTTGGAGTGGTAGCTCCTATCCCACTGCTGTCAAGTCAGCTGAGGGCAATTCTCCCAAGAAAAAGGCAACAGTGACCAGGGGGAGGGAGTTACATAGTCCAACCCAGGAAAGGCGATCTGGGTAGAGTACCAGTAGCATCTACTATGATTGTTCTTGCCCTTCAATTATCTCTGTCCTCTTCCGTAAACTGTGAGTCCCTGGAGATAAAAAGCAATGTCTTTCTTGCTTATTATTGCCTCACCAGTGCCCATCACAGTCTATGAAACTTAACAATTAATACAATTCCTTGTTTATTGATTAAACAAATGCTAATTGAGTGTTTACTGTTATTCCTGGGCATTTTTCTAAAACAAAACAAAACCAGTTGCCATTGAGTCAATTCGGACTCATGGCGACCACACGTGTGTCTTATTAGAATTGTGCTCCATAGATTTTTCAATGGCTGTGACATTGTGGAAGTAGATCACCAAGCCTTTCTTCTGAGGTCCCTCAGAGTGGATTTGAACCCTCACCCTTTTTGTTATTAGCTGAGTGCTCAACTGTTTTCACCATCCAGGGACTTGGCGCTGTTAAGGGGCTTTTAATTTAGTTGTGAGCAAGGCAAAGCACCTGTCCTCATGGCATTCTTTTGCTGTAGTTGGGAAGATGGCAACAAACACAAACACATGTATACATACATATATGTACTTATGTGCACATCTCCATGTTATAATGTCAGGTATTGATAAGTGCTATGAAGAAAAACAGCAGAGGGAGAGGGTAGAGAGAAGTATGGGATGTTATTTTAGACAGAACTGTTAAAGAAGGATTTTCTTTTCTTTTTTTTTTTTTTTTATGGGCCTGTCTAATCTTTGGCTGAAGGGTGAAACTTAGGAGTGACTTCATTAGAGAGCTGAGAGGGTGTCTAGGGGCCATGCTCTCAGGGTTTCTCCATTTCTGTCAGGCCAGCAAGACTGGTCTTTCTTTTTAAGTAAGAATTTTGTTCAACATTTTCTTCAGCTCTGTCTGGGACCCTCTATTGTGATCCCTGTCAGAGCAATCGGTAGTGGTAGCCAGACACCATCTAGTTGTACTGGACTCAGTCTGGTGGAGGCCGTGGTAGATGTGGTCCATTAGTCCTTTGGACTAATCTTTCCCTCATATCTTTAGTTCTCTTTATTCTTACTTGCTCCCAAAGGGGTGAGACTAGTGGAGTACCGTAGATGGCTGCTTACAGGGTTTTAAGACCCCAGACACTACTCAACAGAGTAAAATGTAGAACATTTTCTTTATAAACTATATTCTGCCAATGAGCTGGATGTTCCCCAAGACCATTGTCCCTACAGACCTCAGCCCAGCAATTCCATCCCTCAGGGAGTTTGGATGTGGCTATGGAGCTTCCATGACCTTGCCTTGTACAAGTTGTACTGTCTTACCCCTAAAGAAGGATTTTCTGAGGAGGTCACATTTGAGCTGAGATAGGAATGAAGTGAGGGATTAAACCATGAGAATGTCTGGTGGCAGCAACTTTGACGTAAATTTGAAATTATTTTAAAAATAAACATTTTTATAGAAAAATGAATGAGGAATGAGCATTTCAAGCACCAGGAATAAATGGATGAATCACAGGAAACACCTGGCACTTCTGCAGTGATGAAGCAGGAAGGGTTTGGTGGGATGGATGGACAGGTGGCATGCATCTTACTGTTTTCATTTATTTTTTTAATTAACTTTAAACATTTATCAACATATATGTGCACACAATTTTTAAACATCAAATATTATAGAAAGGATGATAACGAAAAACAGCTGTCCTTGTCCTACCCCAGTTCTTCTCCCCAAGGGTAACACAGTTATTCATTTCTGTCTAAGTTTAACTCATTTCAGTCCAGTCTCTGATCTCTTTTTCTCCAAATACACTTGTAGAATAGTTTTATTTCCTTTACTAGTTGTCTTTGTAACTTTCAGTAATGTGCTCAAACTTCTAGTTCTCTCTCTATCAACTATAGACAATATCTCTTGGTTGTTATCTTTGAAATGTCAGGGTGTTGCACCTTCACCTTTCCTAACTTCTTTCCACCACCCAACTTATATCACTGTTCTGGATGCTAAGAACCTAATTTGCAAGTACCTGGATGCAAGAGAGAGCATAGGGGGTTTTAGGGAATCAAAAAAGGTTTGTAAGGCTTAGGGTTAAATGATGATGTGAGCATGTGTTCTACAACCACGTTTTGTTTTGTTTTTTTCTGTTGGTTGAATCTGAAAGTAGAAAACTAATAAGTAGACCATAGCGCAAACATCAGGTTGAATTTCAAGATGGCAGGGACTATGGTACTGGTCCATGTGTGCTTGGTTTTCATAATCTCCTTGACTTACAACAATATGGGTGCCCTGAAGAGCTTTTCTCTTTTAACCTATGCCCCAGCCTCCTCCTTTGGAAGAAGGGCATAGACAACAGGTGAGGCTGGTTCTATACCATTGACACCCAGCCCAGTCCCACTTCTAGCAGAAGGCTCCAATATATTCTGAGCAACAAAGCCTACCATGTTGTCTTCTCATTCATGAGCATCTTTTACTTCTGAGTACATAAGCATCACTGGAGTGGCTCTGAAGGTGAACCATGTGAACTATAATAGAATCTTCAGAAGTGTCACAGAAATTCCTCCTTCCCTGAGAAAACTGTCTTTCCTTCCCCAACTCACAGGGGGTGGTCCTGGTAGCACATGACCCAAGCTCAGCCAATCAGATCATCTCTCAGAAATTTTGAATTGGGACTAAAACTGCCCACTTTGATCTGGGTTGGTTTCTTGAATATAGATGACATAAGAACTTAAAATCTAGCTTTGATCTTGCAGACTGTAGAGTAGCGAAGGCAACAAAAATTTAAATTAAAAATAAATTAAAAGGAGCTGAGATGAAAAATGGAATGGCTCCCAAGACTCCTAACAGTTTTTATTTCCTGATTCCAGCTCCTTATTGAGGCCTGATTGTATCTTTGCCTTTAGGGTCCTTGAAACACTCCCATGTCTTTATACCAAATCTCCCCTTTTCTTAAGCTAGCTTCACTGAGTTTCTGCTGCTTACAGCCAAAATGCACTATCTAATAAAATACTCCATACTCTACTATGTGATCCTTGCACATGGAAACCACACCTTTGTATCTTTCAAAGTGCTGAGCAGGCTGCCTTGCACATAGCAGGTACTCAAGAAGCATGTATTGAATTGAATCAGCCGTCAGTACATGACACAGTAAATGACACAACCACTTTCAAGGGGGCACTGACCCTTCTGACGTGAGGAAAGCTCTGATGTATTAGAGAATGAATGGGAGAAAGCACACACAGATACAATGTGTCAGCCACAGTACTAGCTAAGAGTTCAATGGAGGGGGAGGGAGCAGCCTTCATAAGAGAATCAAATGTCAGCTTCCAGCTTCCTGAATGCTTCCAATCTCCTGCCAGATGAATAGGATCAGAAAGGGTCATCAGCAAACACAGAGGACAAGTCTGACTCCATCACTAAGGAGTGATAGTGCTTTGAATCTCTTGGGTCCCTGAATGATCTGGTAGAAGAGCCCTCTAGTGGTGCAAATGAGCAATAGTATTTAGGCTTTGAAGCAAATTCTACGCACCCAAGTACACACACCCACATATTCGATTGAATGAAAGGATGAGGTCACCCCCTAGTAAGTGGGGAGGCATCATCGGGAACTAATTGACGGCCTCCCTGTCCCCTCACTCCCACTCCAGTCAGGTGTTCTGACTTGCTCCAAATGCAGGTTCAGGACTTCCCACACTCTGTGATCGGCATTGGTCCTGGGCAGGAATCACACACAATGAGCCTGCCTCACCAAGTCAAAGACTCAGTATAAAGCTCTATTCTTGCAACATGTGTGCCTTTCTCTTCTTCTGATTAATTGCCCTCATCCCAACCCAGCACTGTCACATTCACCTACCAAACTCCTGACCCCTTCCCCCACTGTCCCACCTGAATGCCTGATTCTTTCTGCTGGACCTCCTGGGCACCACACCCCGTCTCTCTGGGCTTTTCTGACAGAGCTGAGGGGGTGGGGATGGAGCTGCTCTTGTTTTACTGAGGATCTGGTGAATGGAGTGATGAGGGGGGGATACTCTAAGTTCAAAGCACATTGAGTTTTCGTCAACGTGGCCCTGCTTTGAGAGAAGTCCTTTTTACCCCTGTTTGATTAAGGGGAAAACCAAGCAGATCCTGAGATGGCTATTTTGGTCACTATTAATTATTTCTTTTATTTAAGTTTCTGAGAGTGGGAAGGGAAAATTCCACTAATTAAAAAACTACCCCCAGAGAGATCAACTTCACCTCCATGTTACACATGGCTTTTTCCTAAAAAAAAAAAAAAAAAAAAAAGAGGAGTGAGGACAGAACATCTTATCGAAAGGCAATTTTTCCTTTTAGGAAAAACACTAAGTAACTTGTTGAAGGTCTTGTACACATTTGCCCATTATTTCCTGTCATTTTCTTAGGGCGTGGCTAGCTGTGGTCTTTTGTCTATCTTATTTTGAATATTTGGTAAATTTTCGGTATTTCTATTTCCTGCCCACAAATCGGCATTTGTGAACCATGGTACGTGTAGATGCGACTAAATGCACATATGCTGACACACCTACATATTCAAGCCTACACTATGCCTACACACAGGTGCACACACACACACCAACATGCACTCAGCTATGTATTTGCAACAAACACCTTCATATGGCCCACAACATACCTGTGTTTACATACCTGCTTTACTTCCACAACAAAACCCCAGGCATTCAGAACTCATAACTAAATTGAGCATAGCACAGGTCTACATTCAAACAAACTTATAGGGGAACTACACAGTCAAGCCTATGCATGACCTTGCATGTGTATCTAGCGCCAAGAACCAAGTCTTTCAGTGACCTTAATGCCGAAATAAAAGTCACAAAGTTACCTAGAGGTTGTGAGTTGTACTTGACAACTCGTCCATATGTTTCCACTTCTCAGTCTTCTGAATAGAAGCTTTCAGAGATGGCACCATGGGAGTACGTGTGTCCATGATTATCTCCTATTACATGTTTTTCCTGGCTCAATAACATTCGAACATTACAGTTGGTTGTGGCCACATCAGAGACTGTAGAAACAACTCAAACAGCTTCGCTTCCAAATTCCTGACCACTTGTCATCAGTCGCATCATGCCACAGGGAAAAATAATAATAAATAATAGTAAAGGCAACTCTTAGTCAACTTAGTGTGTACCCAGGTATAAGCCAGAATTCCAGTTCCAGTTGCCATCAAGTCCACCCCAATTCATGGTGACCCCATGTGCGTCAGAGTAGAGCTGTGCTCTATAGGGTCTTCAAAGACTGATTTTTCAAAAGTAGATTGCCAGGCCTTTCTTTCAAGGCACTTCTGGGCAGACTCAAACCTCTAACCTTTTGGTGAGCAGGCAAGCACATTAGCCATTTGCACCACCCAGGGACTCCATAAACAAGAACAGATAGTAATAAAAAGCTAGTTCAATGCTGATCTTTTGCAATATTGGGCCTTTCCAAAGGAGAGTCTCATTAGCTTTCAGGTGTGCAATCTCATTTGCATTTTGGACTAATAAGGAGAGCAGACCTAAGTTCCCCTGCCTCATGATCTGACTTAGACAAGAATATTTACAAAGGAGCATCCCAGGGACTTTTGGAA
This sequence comes from Loxodonta africana, assembly GCF_030014295.1. Lineage (NCBI taxonomy): Eukaryota > Metazoa > Chordata > Mammalia > Proboscidea > Elephantidae > Loxodonta > Loxodonta africana. Next base: position 80,615,749 of record NC_087353.1, read on the forward strand.
AGAACCTGACATTCTCAGTGACTCCTCCACCTTGAATCCATCACCCCCTCAAACTCAGGGGTGTTAAAATATATAACAGCATATTCACAGACCAAAATCTCACACATTCTGCCCAAAGTCCCTGTGAGGTGTACAACAAAGTCTATGTACATTTGGCTCTTTTGGTCTTTTAGGAATACGTGATCATATGTATATGAACAGTTCCGGGTCTAATCTGAGCACGTTGTCTCCGGTGTAAACCACAGCTCCAGAGAAAGGAGGGTAGACATATTGGTTTGTTTTCTGGGGAACCAAATTGAGACAGACTATACACAGATGTGACAACACTTTTTGCCCGCCCAAGTGAGCCATGAAACTGTCGCCCGGATCAGCTGGTCCCTTTAAGAAGACTCGGTCTTTTGGGTCTTCTCTCTCCCCCAGTGGGCTCCAGAGGTGCCCGCAGCAAAAGGCAAAGTTGCCTGGCTCATTGGTTGGGGGAGAAGCCGCTTTGGGTGGGAGCTGAGAGCGAGCCAGAGTGCGCTGTGGGCTTCTTTCCCCTTCCCCTTTCCTTAACCCTTCCCGGAGCGGAGGGACAGAGTCGTGCTGCAGCGCCAAGGAGCCCGGGCGCTGACTACCCTGGGCTCCCGAAACTTTGCGCGGAGCGTGGGCTTGACTGGGCAGAGCCGAGCCGACTGGCTAGCCTGGGAATCGCCGAGGGGAAGGGGGTGGACAGCCCCTTCAACACTCCGGGTCTTCAGCCCCGGCGCTAGAAAGGAGGGGGTGCAGCAGCGTTAGCGGAGCTGTCCCTTCAGCACCACAGACCTTAAAGCCTGGGCGTTAGGAAGGCGGAGGCGGGGCAACAGGCGGGGAGCTGTCCTTTCAGCACCGCAGACCTTTGCCCTCCGATGAAACCACTCGGCCCCCGCCCCAGGACTCTTGTCTTTTCTCCAGTTTGAGCGGGGGTGTCGGGAGCAGGCAGAGAGCTTTCCTGGGAGGCTGGGGAAGCGGTGAACACTCTTCTCAGCGACTCGCCTCCCAGCAGTGCTATTTTTTGCCATCCGCCCTCACCCCCAGCACACGCGCTCGCACACACACGCACGCACGCACACACACACAGACCTCTCTGGATTTCTTTGCCTTGACTCTCCCGGGGCTGTGAGGAGCCAGGCGCATCTCAAACCGAGCTGGCAGCTGCAGGCACCGGAGCCATGCCCTGCATATACCCTCATCCTTACCAATCTCGTGAGGAATGAAAGGAACCGAGGGATACACAGAAGGCAGCAGCGATGTGGACCAACCCTCTGAAGCCTGCACCCTTCCGAGGGCCATAGGCAACCCAGGGAACTGGAGCAAGCTCCAGACAGGAAATCCCAGCTCTCCCAAAGTCCCCCTGGATACTGACAAAAGGAGACCCGAATTGTTGGAAGAGCCTGCACTAGGTTACACAGCTGCAGAGTGATTTTCCCGTCTGTCACTGACCCTCCCCCTCCAACTCCCAGCCGTCCAGAGTACCATGAAGAATTATGAGGATGTGTGACAGAGGTATCCAGATGTTGATCACTACTGTGGGAGCCTTTGCAGCTTTTAGTTTAATGACCATTGCAGTGGGCACTGACTACTGGTTATATTCCAGAGGTGTGTGCAGGACTAAATCTACAAGTGATAATGAAACCAGCAGGAAGAATGAAGAAGTAATGACCCATTCCGGGCTGTGGAGGACCTGCTGCCTAGAAGGTATTTACAAATTCCTCTCAATAGCTCCAAATAATTTAGTTTCTGATGTTTTGGTGGGTGTTTGGGGGAGAAGGAGGCAGTGATGGGGAAAGAGGAATAGTTCAGACTGTTGCTGAGAATGTGCAGGTGTCCAGACTCTGTTCCCAGTAAGACTGATGCTGTATGGGATGAAGGGGTTGCATTTTGTTGATTGTTTTTGGTAGAAGCTTCATGAGAATGAGATTTCTTGGCACTCTAGGCAGCTTCTGCAGTTGATAAAATCTTAAAATCTAAAATCTTCAAATCCCAAATCCCTAAGCGTGTTGTGAACTGCTTTGATCTCTGGCATGTGATGGGGTCTTTGGCTTTGCTTAAATTGAATTTCAGTGGTCATGAGAGAGAAAGGCAGAGGAGAGGAAGGAGGAGGAGAGACTCCCTGACCTGGCCTGGCATGCTGAGATAGTTCCTTATTTCTCAACACAGTCTTATCAGTTTCTTCTGAGTTTGGTCTGATATTTTCATGAACTTCCATTGCCAACCAGTTCCAGGGTGACATACCAGATCCCCTCCCCCACGCACATATGTTAGGAAAACTTCCTTATTAGTACATATTTCACTATTTTGGATCAAAAGAAAACTGAAGTCTTGGTATTTGGTATCTGCTTGTCTTCTTTCTTGCATCATTCCCAAACCCAACAAATATATTTCTATGACATTTCCAGAAGATTCATATTCCCAGAATTGAAGCTTATTTATACCTTCTAATTCTAAAAATCAGAGGGTTCATTCTAAATTATACTGAAGAAGACAGACTGGTTTTAGAATGTAAAGTCCTTGGGTAGCCTGTCTCACTAGCAAACTTGCTTTCCCCATACCAGGAGTCACTCTCAGCATCATTGGGCTATGTCTGGGATTTCAGTGGAAGTAAACAGAAAGATAAAGAAGAAAACCAAAGCTCGTTGGAGCTTGAGGGAAGTCACTGGATTAGAGAAGCAATAGGGAGTTTTCTTAGGTTTCTGAGGCATCTGAGGAGCTTGTCACAGTGATGGGCAAGGAGATCTGGGTTTCCTCTATGCTCCTCTCCCTGCTTGCCATTGGTTCTTCATGCCTGCATTCCCACTGGCTGGCATTTGTCAGGGTTTCTTGGGAACTTGCATTTATGTAAATTGCTTAGGAAATCATGCTATGACATCACTTGCTAGTGTAATATTGCATCATTCGCTGGACTTCTTCCCATGTCCTGACACCCTGAACAACTGCTGTCTGGACTGTAGCACTACTACAATTGATTCTGTTTCCAATGCAAATTTGCAACTGGTGGAAAGCCCAGGTATGAAAAGATTGCTTTAAATGCAGCAAGGATCACCGTGCTTGAAGTCAGAAGATGTAGGTAATGCTATAAACTATCTGTGTGACCTTGGCCAAGACATTTACTCTTTCAAACCCTCAGTTTATTAATTTGGGGAAAGACTAGTTTGGGATAAGTGATCTTGAATTAGTACTATCCAAAACTCATACAGTATCCAGCATACTGACAGAAATTCTATAATTCCTTTCTAAACATGACAAAAATCATAATATTTGTGATCAGGTATGGTGAAGTCATTCAATTGCCTTAGAGAAATTCCAGAATTCCCTTTTCTTGTTGACAATGAGGAATTGAATTATCCTCTTAAAGCTATGATTTGGTGGATGTTTTCATGTCTACATGGTTCTAGGAACGGCATAAAAAACCTGAGGTGTTTCTCAAGCAAAATGGCACAGGTATATACCATGTCTCAGTCATTTCCAATTCTTCTGCCTCTTGAGACTAAACCTCGGAATGCACTATTAAACACCAATTTGGGCTTCCCTTATAATGCTGTATGGAAAAAAAAAAATCTACTAGAGAAGTAGAGGGGCCTAAAATTCCTAAATCCTTGTTCAGAATTTCTCAGCTGATGGTTGATTTCACATCCAACACCATATCTTACACCTACAATTTGTACAAGTAATTGGAACTCCACCTAGGCATTCTAGGCCATAGTGGGAAAACTGAGAATGTGAATCAAGAAGGAACTAAATAAATCTAAAATGTGTCCTTGAGCAAATGAATTCTTTTGAGAACATTTGTTGCTGTCTCTAAAATTTGCCCCAGCTTTTTTGTTGTTGTTGTTACCTTTATTGGAGTATTAAATACAGTAAGATGCACAAATTTGAATGAATCACAATGAATTTTTAGCTATGTATACACCCATATAATCAACACCTAGATGAGTTTCATTGAAATTTGAAGGCAAGATTCTTCTTCGTGTGCTGAATACATCAAGGTATTTGCAGGAGCCTCTGGTTTCTGCATGAGAAGACACATGCAGTAGGCCACATTCATCCTAGGCATTTTCATCCCCTGCTGGAATGTAGGTTTACAGCCATCTCCTTTCGGCATTTCTTGTCTATTCCAGAGCCTCAGCACCCTCATTTTCTGGCTTTTTAAGTGTCAAAGGATAACTGGGGAATCTTATAGCTCAATCTTCTTAGAGATCAAATTAAAAGAGTCCGTTCTTTCATTTTTTTTTTTTTTCCTGGGCAATTTCTATATGTGTAGTTCAGTGACGTTGATTAGATTCTTCATGTTGTGCAATGATTATTACTATCCTTTTCCAAACTATGCTCACACCATTAACACAAACTCAATGCCCCCCAAACAAAAATTCCCCTTTCCCTCTCTCTCCCACTCCTGGTAACCACTACTAATCTTTAGTTTCTATATATTTGCTTATTTCATGTAACTGAGACCATACAGTATTTGTCCTTTTGTGACTGACTTATTTCCTTCAGCATGATGTCAAGATTCATCCATGTTGTGGCATGCATCAGGGTCTTCCATACTTTTTAAGAGCCATAAGAGAAAGTGGCTATTTTGTCCAAAAGAAGATCACGCTCAAAAGGGACATGACAGCTGTCTGCAAATACCGAAGGGCTGTCATACGGAAGAGAGAGATTTGAAATGTTCTGTGTAGCCTCAAGGGGGTAGAAGAAGGAGCTGGAGGAAAACAGGTTTTACCTCAATATAAATAACTATGTGGAATGAGGAGTTTTAGGAGGTGATGAATTCTACAACAGTGAAGATATTCAAATATAAGAAGATTATATCACTTGTCCCTAAACTTGACTAATCATCAGAATCACACAAGGAGCTTCAAAAAAAAAAAATTCTCAAGCCCCACACCTAGATTCTTTGCTCCCATAACTCTGGGGAGGGTGCCTAGAACCTGAATTTTTAAAAAAGTTCCCCAAGCAATTATGATGTTAAAGCCAACATTTATTGAATATTTACAGTGGGCCTAGGGATATCTATGTGTGCTAAGGAGAAGCACATCCCTCAAGTGAGAGAAAGGATGTTTCCAATTTTCATTTCTATAACCCACAAGAACGTCATTCATATGTAGCACTTACTGCATGGTAGTATAACCAACAAGGGTTCTTGACCTGTCTTATTAGCCCATCTAAATAAGACCGACGCCACACCAAGGGAAACAGAAAGTGGAAACTTATTGTTTGCGCAAACAAGGAGCAATGTGGGGCTTAGCAGTCGAAGGACCACACGCTTCCAGCCCCAGGGAACTTTGGATCTTTTATTCCTTCCAGTCCCCAGGGGACAGGATTGGCGCCCAAAATTCGACACCCCGGTCCCTCCCATGCCCATATGTGGAGATCCAGGTGCTGAGTCATTTGCAAAGGAAAGGAATTTTCACTTTGCAAACTGGCTTCGCCAGAGCTGTGTGCTAGAGAACTTCTTCCTCTCAGGGTGAAGTTCAGGTCGCGGTCAAGTTCCAATCCACCGGCGCTCCGGTTCTGCGCGTGCTCCGACCGGTTTGCGCATGCGCGGGATTTTGGCGCCAAATTCAAACCGAGGTTGGGGCAGCACTGTCAGGCCAGTTAGAAACCCGGGTTTGGCAGGCTGCTAGGGTGGAAACTAGCTGAGCGGGGGAAGCCTCAGCGGTCACTTCAGTAGCACTGTTCTAAGAATTTTTAAAAATTAGCTTTTCATCTTCCAAGGAGCTCAGTGATGTAGGTACCATTATCACCCTCATTGTACAGGTGAGAAAACTGAGGCCTGAAGAAGTTTTATAAGTTGCCCAAGGTCACACATGCAAAAGCAGCAAAGTGCTGGGGTTTGAACCCAGGCAACACTGCCTCTCTGAGCATTTGCTAGAGAATGTCAATTCATGCTCTGGTGGACAGTTTGTTACTGGTACAAGCATTAGCTCTTGAGAATGTCGACACACACAGGATTTTCCATTCGAAAGGCTCAGATCTCAAATCACTCAACATGCCTGTGCAGCACCCGCAGGGGTTCAGAAGCCACCAGACAGGCACAAACTTAACAGACATAGACACCCCGAGCCCATTGTAAATACCCAATAAATGAGACAGGAATGTCTCAGGAAGGGACATGCTTTGAATGAGAAAAAAATCGACCTATGTAGAGAGACACCCACGCTAAGAAACCCAAACGAACGCCTGACTCATTATCTGGAAGGCATGCGAGGCATTTACAAAGTAGGGCCCCAACCTGCTGCGTGCTTTCAATGGCAGCGTGTGAATTTGAATGAGAACGTGTTCAGTATGTGACTCTCTCATTAAGAAAACCTCTTGAAGTCCTAGATAAAACCAAAGCAATGTATTTAGATAGTAGAAAAATCCTCTGGCCTAGTAGCAAGGAACCCTGGGTCCTAATCACATTTCTGTCACTAACAGTTACGTAAATTGTGCATGTTATTTTCCTCCTTGGGACCCCAGTTTACTCAGTTCTAAAATGAGAGCTTTGGACAATATTAGGGAATAACAAGCCCAGTTGTCCACAAGGACTAGGTAGGTAATGTAATATGTGAAACAAGAATTTCAAAGTCACCTTAACTCAATCCTGTTGCAGGGGAAGGGGGGATATCAGTACATATAAGGAGATGAGTGGTAACTGAAACTTGGTCTCAGTATGAGAACAATAGGGGGTAGTGGGGACTGTGGCAAATTAGAGAGCACAAGCCCCATCTAAAAGGCAACTATTACTTGGCTTGAGTTGATTTTTACACTGAGGAAACGTGCACAAAACATGGCCCAATCTTCCAAGTAAATAAAAGCCAGATACTCATCCATATTTTTACGTAAAATCTCTTGATTTTTAAAATGTTGGCAACTAGCTCAACTTTTTAAAAACACAGCACCAGCCAAACCACACTCACCTTGTAGTTGAATTTGACCCATGGGTCACTAGTTTGGAGCCCTGGAAATTATCTAAAAGAAACTTTTAATCCAAATTTCTGATATTTTCACATTTGATTCCTGAATTGCTCTTTATTAGTCAATAATCACTTTCCTGGCTCATTAAAAAATTAGCTACTAAGAAAAGAAAGCCCCTGAAGAATTTTAGGATGAGAAACTAAAAATTATGAAAAAGAGGCTTAACATAATATTTCTGCCACAGATGGGCCTGAATGTCACCAAACATCTGGCTGAAAATCCTGGAAAAAAAAAAAAATTAGTCAGTCATTAGACGTTCCCCCATATTTCCAAATCTCCAGATGGTTGACTCTTTTCAACCAGATGGGGTTCCAGCTTTATTTATGTGTTCAGAAGCCTTTGGGGGAAGCTGCAAGGATATGGTTGAGGACAGGATTGAGAGAAGGACATGACGTTTGTTGAACATTTTCTATGTGCCAAGCTCTGTGCCAGGTGCTTTCACATATGTTTTGTATCTCATATCTCCCCCAGTAGAATATAAACTCTATGAGGACAAAGATTCTTGTTTGTTTGGGGGACTGATATATCCCTAGAGCTCAGAAACAGAGCCGAGTAGTTATTACTGCCCATCTAGTCCCGGCTTTAATGTTGCATCTTCCCTTGTATTCCCTCAGAAGGAAACAGAACTTTTACTGTCTTCCCTACTCCTGACCCTTTCACTTCACTCTTTATTCCAACCCCTGAGGCCCAAGAGGCAGAGAGGAGAAAGAGGTGAGCTGGAGTCTTAGGGAAGGATGGGAGTAAGTGATTTAGTCAACTAGTGCTGCTATAACAGAAATACCACAAGAGAGTGGCTTTAACAAAGAGAAATTTATTTCTTCACAGTAAGGTAGGCTAAAAGTCCAAATTCAAGGTGTCAGCTCCAAGGGGGAAGGCTTTCTTTCTCTGTCAGCCTTCTCATCAATCTTCCCCTGGTAGAGGAGCTTCTCAGGTGCAGGGACTCCAGGTCCAGTGGACGTGCTCTGTTCCTGGTGCTGCTTTCTTGGTGGTATGAAGTCCCCAACTCTCTGCTTGCTTCCCTTTCCTTTCATCTCTTGAGAGATAAAAGGTGGTGCGGGCCACACCCCAGGGAAAATCCCTTTACATTGGATCAGGGATGTGGCCTGAGCAAGGGTGTTACATGGCACCCTAATCCTCTTTAGCCACAGGCAGAGATTATGATTTATAACACATAGAAAAATCACAAAATGGAGGACAACCATGCATGGCCTAACCAAGATGACCCATATTATTTTTGGCAGACACAATTCAATTCATTACAGTAAGTGACCATATTTGGGAGCATGGTTGTGGGGTTGATCAGGATTGGAGATGTATAGGTTGGGGTGTGAATATGACTAACATTCAGCCAGAACATGACCCTGTAGCCATCCTGGCTGTTAAAATGTTGAAATACTTCAGTACATGTTGGCAAAGAGCATCTGATCCAAGTCCCCCACCTACCCACCTCCACCACTGCAGCTACCCTAGCTTTTCTTGGGACATCCCAGACCTCCCCAAGATCCATGCTGACTGGCTGGTCTTGTGCCGGACTGATTGTCAAATGTTTTGACTCTTACTACTAGTTGCATCATTGTTATTGGAATGGACCTACACCTCTTCTTTCTTTCTCAAGCCCAGGCCTCTACTTTCTGATTCTAGGATTCTACCTATCTTAGGAGGCAGATGCTCTTAAAATACCCCTATTTATTTCATCACTTGAAATTTTATTTTCTGGATTAGAATAGAGGCAAGTGATCTGAATTCCAAGGTGGGGAAGACCAGTGTGGGTTATTAGCATGGGTTAGTAGTGTGAATTAGTAATGTGTGGAGAAAAAATCACCAGTTGGAGTCAAGACTATTCTGACTCATAGTGACCCTACAGGGCAGAGTAGAACTGCCCCATAGGGTTGCCAAGGCTGTAATCTTTATGGGAGCAGACTGCCACATCTTTCTCCTGCAGAGTGGCTGGCGGATTCGAACCACTGACATTTTAGTTAGCAGCCAAGCACTTAACCAGGGCTCCTCAAGAAAAAACAAAACAAGGATATAAGGCAGAAAGAGAACTATGTCCTTTTAATGTTCTCATACAGCAGTGTCTAACAAGCTTACCTTAGGGGCATCTGATTCTCTGGGGGGAATGTAACTTTGTTTGAATTTGCTTTTATTATAGATTCAAGTCCAGTTGCCGTATAGTTAGATGTTACTTCGTAGAAAACTGGGAAGATGCTCATGAATGTTTTATTCAGTAGAGGTGCAAAGATTTCTGTTCATTAGAGGTGATAACCCCAAATGTTGTGGACTGACTACCCTCTAGGACATGAATCAGTTTTATTTCTAATTTAATAATCTTATTTCAGAATTTCTTTTACTGTGTGTGTATATAAACCCATTGCCATCGAGTCGATTCCACCTCATAGCAACACTATAGGACAGAGTAGAACTGCCCCACACAGTTTCCAAGGGTATAAATCTTTAAGGGAGCAGGTTGCCACATCTTTCTCCCTTGGAGTAGGTAGTGGGTTCAAACCACCAACCACCAGTCGGCAGCTGAATACTTAACCACTTTGCCACCAGGGCTCTCCAATGAAGCCAGTTCTTCTGAGGTTAAAGAGAAGCCTGGAAAGCTCCCAGGTTGTTTTTCTCCCCTCCTCCCTGGCTCCACCTCTGATCACGTCAGAGTCTACTTTTTAAAAGACGGGCCCTAGAAGCTTGAGTTGTTTCCTTTTGGCTGTTGTGAATAATGCTGCCATGAACATTGGAGCAAGCTGGAACACCAGAACAAGAACAACTACCTGTTTGAGTCCCTACTTTCAATTCTTTTGGGTATATAGCTAGGAGTGGAATTGCTGGATCATATGGTAATTCTATATTTAACTTTTCGAGGAACTGCCAGTTTTCCACAGCAGCTGTACCATTTTACAATCCCACTAGCAATCTCCACATCCTCCCTGACCATGAATTCTTGATTCATTCATTCTAAACAATATTCATTGACTTCCTGCCTAGACAAATGACAAGTTAGCATTCTTACACCACTTCTGCCTCCTCTCCTCCATTTCCTCCTAGCTCCTCAGTGAGTTACCTGTGGCTCCAAGAAGAGTCATTCAAGAAGATCGAAGACTGACATCTTATTCCTGGGTTGGGCGTTTGCTTAGGCAGCTCATCTGTTCATGTGCCTACCTCAGCAGAGGAACTGGAAAGAAATGGCAGGGCTGAGAGAGGGAATGGCAACAGGGAAGCCTGTTTGAAATGGCAAGGTTTTGTGAGTTGAGTGGACCTGGTAGAAGATAGCTGAGTGAAGAGCCAATGTTATTCTCAACAAAGAGAGATTGAAAGCATTCCCCCTGAGAACGGGAACCAGACAAGAATGGCCATTATCACCACTCCTATTCAATATTGTATTGGAAATCCCAGCCAGAGCAACAAGGCAAGAAAGGGAAATAAAGAGCATCCGAATTGGTAAGAAAGAAGTAAAACTATCCCTGTTCTCAGATGACATGATCCTATACATAGAAAACACCAGAGATTCCACAAGAAAGTTACTGGCACTAACAGAAGGGTTCAACAAAGTGACAGGGTACAAGATCAACATACAAAAATCAGTTGGATTCCTCTACACTAACAAAGAAAACTCAGAAAAGGAAATCAAGAAAATTACCATTTACAGTAACTCTTGAAAGGATAAAATGCCTAGGAATAAACCTAACCAGGGGCATAAAAGACTTATACAAAGAAAACTACAAAATGCTACTGCAAGAAATCAAAAGAAAAGCATACCATGCTCATAGATTGCAAGGCTTAACATAGTGAAAATATCAATACTACCTAAAGCAATCAATAGGTATAATGCAATCTCAAACCAAATCCGAATAGCAGTCTTTAATGAAATGGAAAAACTAATCTCCAACTTCATATGGAAAGAGGTCCAGAATAGGTAAAGTATTATTGAAGAAGAAGAACAAAGCAGGAGGCCTCACTCTTCCCAATCTCAGAACTTACTGTCCATCCAGCTATGGACAGCTGATCTTTGACAAAGTTTTGAAGTCCATTCAGTGGGGGAAAAAGTGGTCTCTTTAACAAATAGTGCTGGCAAAACTAGATATCCATTTGCAAAAAAATGAAACAGGATCCATACCTCACACCATACACAAAAACTAACTCAAAATGGAACAAAGAATGTTAAACTTAACACTATAAAGTTCCTGGAAGATAACATAAGAACAAAGCTAGGAGTCCTAATTTATGGCATAAATAGACTATCAATCTTAAGTAAAAATGCACAAACAACAGAAGATAAACTAGAAAACTGGGGCATCCCAAAAATTAAATATGTATGCTCATCAAAAGGCTTCACCAAATGAGTAAAAAAAGAACCTACAGACTGGGAAAATATTTTTGGCAAAAACATATCTGACAAGGGTCTAATCTCTAAAATATATAGAAAACTACAACACCTCAAAAACAACAACAACAAATCCATTAAAAAAAAAATGAGCAAAGGACATTAGGAAACACTTCACCAAAGATGACATTCAGGCAGCTAACAAACACATGAAGAGACGTTCCCAATCATTAGCCATTAGAGAAATGCAAATCAAAACTGCAACGAGATACCATCTCACCCCTGCAAAAACGGCACTGATCAAAAAAAGAGGAAACAATAAATGTGTGTGTGGGAGGTTGTGGAGCGATCAGAACCCTTATACACTGCTGGTGGGATTGTAACACGGTACAACCACTGTGGAAAATGGTACGGTGCTTCCTCAAAAACCTAGAAATAGAAATACCATATGATCCAGCAATCCTACTATTAGATATATATTCTAGAGAAAAAAGAGTAGTGACACCAGTAGACATATGCACACCCATGTTCATTGCAGCTTTACTCATAATAGCAAAAAGATGGAAACAACCTAAGTGTCTATCAAGGAATAAAAGGATAAGCAAACTGTGGTACATATGTACAATGGAATAATACGCAATTATAAGATCTTTGCTGCCAATGAAAATATCAGCAGTTTGAATCCACCAGCTGTTCCTTGAAAACCCCACGAGGCAATTCTACTCCGTCCTATATAGTCGCCGTGTGTCAAAATCAACTCAACAGCAATGGGTCTGGTTTGCTTTGGGTTTTACAGAGTGTAACGAGGAGTCTGAAAAATATAACATGGATGAATCAGAGGACATTATGCTGAGTGAAACAAGTCAATAACAAAAGGACAAATACTGTATGATACCACTTTTATAAAAAGTTAAAAATAGGTTTACACACAGAAAGCAACATTCTTTGTTGGTTATCTGGGATGGGAAGGGAAGGGAAGTAGAACTGCTTACTAGATAATAGACATGTATTAATTCTGGTGATGGGAAAGGCAATACTCAGTACTCAGTACGGGGAAAGTCAGGGCAAGGTGACCAAGGCAAATGAAGACACTGTGAGGTATGTAAGAATAAAGGACAATGACGGTAACTACTAGACCATATACAGTTCTTCAACAACAGTAATAGCAATAAATAAAATTTTGAGTGGTTACATAGGTATGCAATATAGATGGAGGAGGGTATATGGGAGGGCATGTGAGTGCATATATGACTATAGCTGTGGGTATTTGTATATACATATTTGTATGTTGCATGTATATTCATACGTATAACAGAACACATAGTGGGCACAGCTATGGAAACTTCTTAGACATACCCAAACACCTCATGGCACTGAGCTACTGAGTTTGAAGGCTAAGGACTGTAGTCTCAGGGGACATCTAGGTCGATTGGCATAATATTGTTCATAGAGATAATGTTCTACATCCTGGTGTGGCGAGTAGCATCCGGGGTCTTAAAAGCTTGCTAGTGGCATCTAAGATACAAGTATTGATGTCTTCCCATCTGGAGTAAAGAAGAGTGAAGGAAACAAAAGGCTCAAGGAAGCAGCCAATCCAAAAGACTAATGGCCCACACGAACCACAGCCTCCTCTAACCTGAGACCAGAAGAACTTGATGGTGCCTGGCTACCACTACCGACCGCTCTGACCAGGGACATGATAGAAGGTTCTAGTTAGAATGTGAGAAAAATGTAGAACAAAACTCAAATTCATAAAAAAGGCCAGATGTAGTGGAATGATAGAGACTGGAGGAACCCCCAAGACTATTGCCCTAAGATACCCTTTTAACCTGGAACTGAAGCCACTCCCAGAGGTCACCTTTCAGTCAGATAATAGATTGGCCTATAAAATGAATAACACCCGTGAGCAACGTGCTCCTTACAACAATCAACTATACGAGACCAAACAGGCAACATTTGCCCAAAAGCAAAGATGAGACGGCAAGGAGGAGCAGGGAAACTGGAGGGACTGAAACCGGGAAGCCAGAGTGAAAATGGGGAGAGTGCTGGCACATTGCCGGGAGAACAATGTCACAGAACAATCTGTGTATGAATTATTGAACGGGAAACCAACTTACTATGCAAACTTTCACCTAAAGCACAATAAAATGTTAAAAAAAAAAAAAAAAAAAAGAAGATAGCTGAGAGAGCAGCTCATTAAGCAAAAAAAAAAAAAAAAACCCTAGCCAGGGCTGCGTTATGTTTGCATTGATGTTGCCCTACATTGGTGCCTAGCCTAGGAGTAAAGCAGGGGGCTGAAAATCAACCTGTGTTTCACTCACCAACACCCCACTCATTAGTCCAGAACTGTGTCCATCCAAAGAAAGGATGGCGTTTTATAAATGTCAACAAGGTGCAGTCCCTGGTAGCATGAGGCAATGAGATGCCAATGGTGGGAGTCCAGGGAGGATGAGAAAAGCTGGACCATAGATGGATGTTCCACATCAGGGAAGCATGCAGTGGGAAGGCCCCACCCACCAAAACCATTGCCATTGAGTTGATTCCAACTTCATGGTGACCTCATGTATTACAGGGTAGAACTGATCTGTAGGATTTTCTTGGCTGTAATCTTTATGAAAGCAGATCACCAGGCGTTTCTTCCTTGGTGCCACTGGCTGGGTTCAAACCACCAACCTTTAGGTTAATAGTTGAGTGCAAAGCATTTGTGCCACCCAGGGACCTGGAAGGCCCCACAGGACCCTCCAATAACCCATGTATGTGCCTGCACAAGAGAGTTGACATGCAGATGCTCACCACACAGAGAGAACTGACAATCAGTGTTAGCTGGAGAAACAGTAACAAGGAACAGAAAGGTTTGCAACCTCACTCAGTTAAATGAAGTGGCATTTTGGCTTTTTCTTTTTTGCTGCTCCCTGCTACAACGTAACAGACGAGCTAGAACCTAAAAGAGGAGAAGGAGGGATAGAGCTTTGATTCGGATATGCAATTGGAAGTTTTAAACACAACTGGAAGCTTTAACAACCAAGAGTGAGTGGAAAGTTAGGAAGCCTTCCCCAAAATATCATCAAGGAAATGATGGCTTGATAGAAGACAGTCAAAAGCCAAAATGAACTGTTGCATGTTTATACGTCACTAAGTTGAGATCAATAAAGAGGATATATGTCACCCATGCTTTGTCTCTAAGGTTCTAGAAGTGGAAAGACTCAATGGTGTATATATTGCTATGATGTGTAACTATATCACAGGAGTGGGCAAACTGCACTCCACGGGCCAAATCTGGCCTGCTGCCTATTTTTGAATGGTCCATGGGCTAAGAATTTTTCTTTTTTCCGAATTAATAGTTTTTTTTTTTTAAGCAGTTTTAGATTTACAGAAAATTTAACAAAGAGTACAAAACCTATGGGTTTTGACAAATGCATAATGTCAGGGGATATATGTGATACCGTTACTGTATCATACAGTATAGTTTTAGTGCCTTAAAAATGCCCTGTGTTCTACCTATTCATTCTGCTCCTTTCCCCCATCCCCACTCCAAACTCCTGGCAACCACTGATCTTTTTACTGCCTCTACAGTTTTTGCTTTTTCCAGAAAGTCATAGAATTTGAATCACAAAGTATGTAGCCTTTCAAACTGGCTCCTTTCACTTAGCAGTCTGCATTTAAGGTTCCTCCATGTCTTTTTATAGCTTGGTAGCTCATTTCTTTTTATCACTGAATAATACTCCACTGTATGGATGTACCACAGCTTATCCATTCATATACTGAAGGACATCTTGGCTGCTTCCAACTTTTGGCAATTATGAATAAAGCTGCTATAAACATTTGCATGCAAGTTTTTATGTGGGCATAAATTTGCAACTCATTTGGGTAAATACCTTGGAGTGCAATTGCTGGGTCATGTGTTAAGCCTATGTTTAGCTTTATAAGAAACCGCCAGCCTGTCTTCCAAAGTGGCTGTATCGTCTTGCATTCCCACCGGCGATGAATAAGAGTTCCTGTTGCTCCGCATTCTTACCAACATGTGATGCTGTCAGTGTTTTGGATTTTAGCAATTCTAATAGGAGTGTGGAGTCTCTGGATGGTGCAGAGTTAACAGTCGCAGTTACTAACTGAAAGGCTGGAGGATTCAGTCTACCCAGAAGAGGCTCAGAAGAAAGGCCTGGGGATCTACTTCTGAAAAACCAGTCACGAAAAATCCTATGGAAGGCGTACACCCAGGAGAAGTGAAGGTGGGAATGCAAACAGAAACCTGTATGTCGATGTTCAGTGCAACACTTTTCACAAGAGCCAAAAGGTGGGAACAACCAAAAGGTCCATCAACAGATGAATCAATAAACAAAATGTAATACAGTAAAATCTGTGAAAGCCAGAACCTGTGTAAGTGAAAACCTGTTTGAGACAGGAAACTCAAATATTCTCCACTACAACGAGTGATAGAAAAGTGTAAGACTGCACCTTGTCAAAGGTGGAAACCTTGCAAGACCTAGATAAAAGAGGCAATCCCATTGTGTTCCTGCTCTAACAGATTTTGCTGTATATTCACACAATGTATATTATGCAGCCATAAAGAGATGAACCCTGAAAACTTTTATGCTGAGCAAAACAAGTTGATTGCAAAAGAACAAATACTGTATGATCTCCCTTAAATGAAATAATCAAATATATAGAAACCAAAAATTATTAATGATTACCAGCCATGGGAGGGAGGGAGAGGAGGGTTTTGTTTGGGAGACACTGATTTTATGTTAATGGTGGTAAAATATTTTAGAAAGGGATAGCAATAATGGTGGCACAACATAAAAAATGTAACCAAGGTCAATGAATTGTAAATGTGGAAGTTGTTGTGTTGTTGTATGTTTTGATGTGTATATTTCCAACATAATTAAAAAAAAAAATTCCTGTGGAACACAGTTCTACTCTCACAAACGTTGTCACCATGAGTTGGAATTGACTCAACTGCAATTGGCTAGTGGTGCGTCATTGTTGTTTAATCTGCAATTTCCCAATGACATATGATGTTGAGCATTTTTTTCATATGCATATTTGCTATCTGTATGTCTTCTTTGGAGAGGTGTCTGCTCAGATCTTTTGCCCATTTTTTAACTAGGTTGTTTGTTTTCCTATTGTTGAGTTTAAAGGGTTCTTTATATTTTGGATACAAGTCCTTTGTTGCTTATGTGTTTTGCAAATATATTTGTCTAGCCTGTGGCTTGTCTTTTCATTCTCCTAACGATGTCTTTCACAGGGCAGAATTTTATGTTTTAAAGAAGACCAACCTATAAGTTTTTCCTTTCATGGATCAAGATTTTAGTGTTGTATATAAAGTCATTGCCAAATCCAAGGTCATGTAGATTTTGTCCTACATAATCTTCTAGAAGTTTTACAGTTTTGTACTGTACATTTAGATTTATGATCCATTTTGTGTTAGTTTTTGAAACCTGTAAGGTTAGTATTTAGATTCTTTTTTTTTTTAATGTGGATGTCCAGTTGTTCCAATACCATTTGTTGAAAAGACTAACCTTTCTCCATCAAATTGTCTTTGCTCCTTTGTCAAAGATCAGTTGCCTATATTTGTGTGGATCTATTTATGAACTCTCTATTTTATCCCAGTGATCTGTGGCATAGTGGTTAATAGCTCAGCTGGTAACCAAAAGGTCAGCAGTTCAAATCCACCAGCCATTCCTTGGAAACCTTCTGGGGGCAGTTCTACTCTGTCCTATAGGGTCACTGTTAGTTGGAATTGACTCTACAGCAACGTGTTTGGTTTTTGGATTGGATCTATTTGTCTATTATTTTTCCAATACTACACTGCTTTGATTATTGTAACTTTGCAGTAAGTCTTAATGTAGGGTAGTGTCAGCCCTCTGACTTAGTTCTTTAGTATCATGTTAGCTATCTTGGGTCTTTTGCCTTTCCATATAAACTTTAGAATTAGTTTGCTGACATCCCCAAAATAACTTGCTGAGGTTTTGGTTGGGATTGCATTGAATCTATAGGGCAAGTTGGACAGAACTGACATCTTGGTGATACTGAGGCTTCCTAAGCATGACATGGAATATCTTTCATTTATTAAGATTTTCCTAAGAATGGTTTCCACATTTTTAACTGCTTTTTAAAAAATCAAAAGAAGGATATTATATTGTGACATAAAAATGATATGAAATTCAAGTTTCAGCGTCCATAAATAAAATTATGAAGTTTTTTTCTTCAATAAATTAGAATGAAAATTTATTTTCTCTTGTTATATATGTATATAGCATCTTTGATACTGCTACTTGGGCCATAAAGCCTAAAATATTTAATATCTGGCCCTTTAGAGAAAAAGTTTTCCAACCTCTGTAACATCTCACTGCAGAGATACATAGGATACTAAAATGAGATTTCATTTCTAGAAATGTGCTTTGTTTTCCCAAGAGTTATCAACTTGTTTTTCTTTGTTCTTATACTATTTGCCTTCATCGTAGGCTCTTCGTCCAATCAGATGTTCTGTTGAGTGCTCTTTCTTTCCTAGAGAACTGTCACTTATCCTTTACCCAAGTAGTTCTCACCTTCTTCCTAAGACATGGAGAAACTGAGAATCATGAGATCCTCCCCTTTCTGATGTTCTCCAGGAAAATGTAACCCCTACAAGGTATATAGAGAACAGTATCTGTTAGGACTGCCAAGAGAAGAAACCTTGAAAGCTAGTGTTTCTCCTGGCTATGAAAAGCAAGGGGACTAGAAAGAGATTTGAAGATAGACTCAATTATAGATATATACTGATTATATTGGAAACCCTAGTGGCAGAGTGGTTAAGAGCTATAGCTGCTAACCAAAAGGTCAGCAGTTCTAACCCACCAGGTGCTCCTTGGGAATCCTATGGGGCAGTTCTACTCTGTCCTCTAGGGTCACTATGAGTCAGAATCGACTCAGCAATTATATACAGTGAGGGTGAAGTAGATGAGGTATGCAGTAGTCAGTGGTATTGGGAGTCTAGAGAGGGGTACTCATCAATATTTTTCCATAGATGAGGTTCAGTATGCTAATGATACCCCCTAATAAAAAAACTTCATGAAAAATATTGTGTGAATAGGCTATTTTCTGGAAAGAATCTCATACTCCAAAAATGTTAAGAATCACTAATACAGGACTTAGGACAAAGATGAAACCTGGAATGACATTTAGTATCATTCAAGCATAGATGGTACAGGCAGTCCCCAGATTACGAATGAGTTCTGTTCCTAAATCTTTCTTTAAGTAGAATTTGTTAGTTACAGTTCGTGTCTAACATCAATTAATCAAATGCTTGCCTTAGTATATAGTATATGGTGTGCCTTTCTATGCATTAAAAACATTAAAGAAACTCTTCCAGATGCACTAAAACATCTTTAACACAATACAGTAATAATAATAACAATGCTTTGATGTGCACCTCAAAGTAGCTCTCCTGTTTGTTATTACAGACCATGGTACGTACCTTGAATTTTTAATATAATAGGTTTTACAGGGGTTGGTTCGCCAGTTGGACGTAAGTTGGACGTTATAGCCTGGGGATTGCCTGCAATAGAAAACATGAAAGTACATGAGAAATGCCAGAGAAAACCCAAAGCATACAAAGTGGGAAAATGACAGAACCCTAAGTAACATCAACATATATGGGGCAAGGAGAAGAGGAGCCAGTGGAAATTGAGAAAAGCAGAGATGAAGGAAGAGAAGAAGGATTCAGGATTTTACCAACATTTCGAGGGTCTACTGAGGCTTGCTCCCAAATCATGCAGATGAACTACAGCCAAATCTAGTATTAGAAACTCTTCAGCCTAGCCTAGGAGAGCTCCCTGCAAGGCAGGAGGCTCCCCAGTGACCTACTTCCTGAGTTTGCCTAGGGGCCCCACTTCCAGTTTAAGCCTGCCCGCTTCCTGGAATTATCAGTAAGCAAGTGCAATGCTGATATGGATAGTGGCTGCTGCTCCCAAAGCAGCTGGAGAGGAGGAGGAAGGGCCATGAGAATCTCCGAAAGAGATTCCAAAGAAAGAGTAAAAATAACAAATAGTAAATTAAAAAAATGGGATTTGTAAACTTTCACTTAAAGCACGATAAAAATTGAAAAAAGGAAAAAAAAATTTAATGGTAAAAATAAACATTTAATGAGCACTAACTCTATGCCAGGCTTTAGTTATGGTGGCAGATTCAAAACTCACTTCTGGGCTGGCCCCTGAACTTTTACTTATTTATCTAACAAACACATATTATATCCTAGGCACTATTCTAACTAATTGCTTTACAAATATTATTTAAAGCTCATGACTTCCTCCAGGGGGAGTAAAGACTACAACTCTCCCTGTTATACAAATGAGGGAACAAGGATCCAGAGGGGAACAAAGATCCAGAGGCAGAGCTGGGATTCAAACCAAAACTCCAGAATCCATCCGTCTTACCTCTACCCGGGGCCACCTTTCATTGACTGTGCATGGGGTTCATGGGGTACTCACCCAACTATCATAATATCTCTGTTTATTAGCACTCTTGTTACACCAATAAGAAAATGGAGGCTCAGAGAGGCAAAGTAGCTTGCACACGATCACACCAGTAGGTGGTGGCAGGGCTGGGACTTGAACTACAAGCCTTACCCTATCACGCTGCACTACCTTTTAAGAGCTCAAGCCTGGTGAGTGGGTCTCCTAAAAAAAAGGACCTGACAAATCCCATACCAAGGAGAGCTTGGTATCAGGTGCTATCTCTGGACCATTCAATGATTGGAAATATGGTGAAAAAAATTAACCCAACATTTACCAATTTTTATCCTAAACCCAGAAGGCAAGGTGAAAGAAGAGAAATGGTAAAGCCAACAAGATTTAGGCACTGTAGCACTAGGGTGCAAAGAAACCCCACTTCTGGAGAAAAGTGTAACAAAAGACAAAAAAAAAAAAAAAAAGGCACCACCAATCATTTGGGACTGAGGACAGAGGGTCTTTTCCAAGGAGTCTGACTGGAAGCACGTAAGCAAACAATTCGAGATTCTAGCAACTTCTACATTGGAGTTAGGGTGTTTGCGAACTTTGGACTGCTGTTAGATTCATGACTGTCCCTCTTTCTGAGTAAATTTGGCCATGTTATTTGACTTCTTTGAGCTTTAGACTCTGTATCGGGAAGGAGTCAAGGATCCCCAACTCTGGGTTCTGGCTTGGATAACTGTCACATAGGGTATTTGCAGCCTGATTCTCACGCGGTACTCAGAGGGTTAAAGCCATCTTTGAAGAGCACTACACAACTGCCAGATGTTCAAGAGACTAATGTACCCCCAGGCCTAGTTCTTATTGACCTTAGACTTGAGCAGAGTCAGGTCAGAAATTGGCAGCTGGGATGAGATTGGGGCAGGCAGGACCTGACACCTTCTCCATCATTTAATGTGAATGTTGTAAGAAACGTTATCAATTATCACGTTGCCATCCAAATACTCTTTATCCACCACAGCTCCCTGAACGTCCGTCCAGACCCAGAGGCTGGCGCATACTAGATTCTCAATAAATATTGAATTTGTCGCTGGAGGGAAGGTAATTTAATTACCTTGAGCTGCTCCTGAAGAACCCGTACTAATCCCTAGTGAGCACTGTTCTGCTTTTTAAGTGCTTACAAACCACTGTTTTAATAATATATTCTAGCACCCTGGCCACAATGGTTTGTCATTCAGCAGCCTGCAGTTTGAAGGAATTTGACTTTCCAGTCTTAAAAATCTAAATGTTATTTGTCCATCCCTTACTTCTCATTTTTTTTTCTCAAAATCACCCAGAGAAGTTCAACAGTCTGATTTAAAAGTTTCCTGAATACTGTGAGCAGTGGTTAAGAAGTCGGCTGCTAACTAAACAGTCGGCAGCTGGAACCACCAGCCGATCCTTGGGAACCCTACGGAGCAGCTCTACTCAATCCTATAGGGCTGCTATAAGTGCGAATCAACTCAACGGCAATGGGTTTGGTTTTCTTGGTTTGGTTTTCAACATGCTGGGTCTAAACTTAGAGAAAGAAAAAAGAAAATGCATGTTACGTAGACATACTGTGCACAAATCCAGCAGACACTGTTCCATTCCTTGTGCCTAAGATTCTATAAATATTTCGTCACCTTCATGTTTAACCCCAAACCAACCCATTGCTGTCAAGTCGATTTCAATTCATAGTGACCATATAGGACAGAGTAGAACTGCCCCATAGGGTTTCCAAGGCTGTAATCTTTGCAGAAGCAGGCTGCCACATCTGTCTTTCGAGGAGCAGCTGGTGGGTTCGAATCTGCAACCCTTGGATTAAGAGCCAACTGCTTAACCACTGTGCCACCAATGTTCCTCCCCTGCATGTTCAGGAAGTGGAATTTCCACTACTCTGTATTCGTGCATAGCTTCTCTGGAATACAGCAATACCTACCTGTTAAAATTACTCAAAAAAATCATGGGTAACTGTTGAAGTGTCTCCTAGCACCTCGTCCATTACGAAGTTCTACTGTCACCTGTGGAAATTGGTTTTGCCCTAGAGCCGTTAATTTCGACGCAGATTTAGAAAAAAAATCATTTTGATCCTTTGCGAATTACAGGACAGCAGAACCAATTTGTTATTTATCAGCTTAAAATGCCTTATAATATATACTCCCAAGTAAGTCCTGATTTTTCAAAAGATTACTTTTCACCAAAGATGAGTCTGGCATGCAATCAAAATGCTCTTGGTGTAGAAAGAAAAATAAAAAGATCAGATCAAGAGGCAACGATGTTAATCTGAGGCAGAGATCTCCTGCACAGCATAATAATTGCTCTTTTCTGCTTCTTCACTCTGTTGAGTGGCAGCTTTGCTCTTGAGCAGTGGGGAGAAGGTAGGGGTTGCCTTCCAACAGATGAGGTCTCACCAGGAAAACCAGGTCTGGGCCACCCCTCACGATGATTTTCTGGTTAGAGTCCCTGAGGTTCACCAGCAATGGTATCCCATTGGCTTGGGAAATGGAGAGTCCCAGCACAGTGCTACAGACATCTAAACTCCTAAAGTGGGGAGGACATGCGGGGGTCGGGGCAGAGGATGAACTGTGGTCAAGGTAGATGCCTTAGTTTCCTAGTGTAACAGAAATACCACAAATGGGTGGCTTTAAGAACAGAAATTTATTTTCTCACAGTTCAGGAGGCTAGAAGTTGAATTCAGGTTGTGGCTCCAGGAAGAGGTCCTTCTCTATTTCCTATTCTAGTAGCCAGCAATCCTTGGAGTTCCTGGACTTGTAGATTCTTCTGCCTCCACTGTCATTAGATAGTATCTGTCTTTCTCCTATGTCTAGGCTGCTCCTTATAACTCAGTAGTAATTAGGTTTAGGACACACCATACACGGATATGGTGGTGCAATGGTTAAGTGCTTGCCTGCTAACTGAAAGATCAGCAGTTCGAACCCACCAGTCACTCCAAGGGAGAAAAGATCCAGTGATCTGCTCCTGTAAAGATTTCAGCCTAAGAAACCCTATGGAGAAGTTTTAGTCTGTCCTATATAGGGTTGCTATGAGTCAGAATCGACTCAATGGCAGCGGGTTTGGTTTCTTGGTATAGGGTTACTATGAGCTGGTATGGGGTTACTAGAGGACAAACAACAACAGCATAGCAAAGCAAACCCTATTGCTAAACAAGGTTACACCTACAAGTATAGGGATTAGGATTTCAACACGTATTTTGGGGGCATACAATTCAATCCATAGCAGTAGGCTTCCCTGAGAAGGTGACTTTTTTTTTTTAAGTGAATGCTGTATTTAGTTAAGCTCTTGGAGATATTTTATTGTTGTAAAAAATGTATATATAACACAAAATTTGCCAGTTCAACATTTTTCAGGTATACAACTTAGCCATGTTAACATTAATCATATTGTGCAAACATTGCCCTTAATTGATGCCAAATTTCCCATGATCAGAAACAGAAACTCACTGCTTCCTGGACAATGGATCCTCCACTCCCCCTCCCTCCTGCCCCAGTAACCACTAATAACTTTGGTCTGTATACATTGCCTATTGTTATCATTTCATATATGTAAGCTCATACAACATTTGTCTTTTTGTGATTGACTTATTTCACTCAGCATAGTATCTTCAAGGTTCATCCATGTTATAGCATGTATCATGGCTTCATTTCTCTTCATGGCTGAATAGTATTCCACTGTATGTATGTACCACATTTTATTTATCCAGTCCTTTGCTGATGATCATTTAGGTTGTTTCCACCTTTTGTCAATTCTGAATAGTGCTGCAATGAACATTGGTGTATATGAGTGTGTTTGTGCTGTTGCTTTCAAGTCTCTTGGGTATGTACCTAGGGGTGAAATTGTTGAGTCATGTGGCAGTTCTATGTTTAATTTTTTGAGGAACCACCAAACTATTTTTCCACAATGGCTGTACCATTTTGCATTCCCTCTAGCCAAAGGGTAAGGGTCCCAATTTCCCCACATCTTTGCCAACATTTGTTATTTTCTGATTTTTGTATTTGTTTTGTTTTGATACCTTAGCCATCCTAGTGGGAGTGAAGCAGTATCTGCCTGTGGTTTTGAAGAAGGTGACATTTAATCTAAAATATGAAGGAGGTGAAGAACCAAGTCAGTGGCTATCTGGGGGAATAGCATCCCAGGCAGAAAGAAAAGCAAGTGTAAAGACTTGGAGGTAGGAAAGTGCCTGGGGTGTTCAGGTAGTAAGGAAGCCAGGTGACTGAAGAGGCGAATTGAGGAGGAGAGGCACAGATCAGCCAAGGGTCCTGGCACCAGATTGTATAGGACCTGGTAGGAAGTTATAAGGACTTACTTTTCTCCAAGTAAACTGCAAGCCATTGGAAGAGTTTAAACCCAGGACATTTTCCATGTCTGAGTCTTCTTCTCAATAGCATTACTGGCTGCTTGAGGGAAGGAGTGATTTGTCCTGTGATCCTGCCCATTTTGCTTGCTAGTCTGTAAAATTTTCACCCCACCCCACCCCCGTCCTTTTCTAAGACTGGGCAAGGGAGACAGCATCTCTTCGGCATTGTCTTCCTTCTTCCCCAGAAGACAAACCCATGGTTACTTTTTGCTTTCAGTGTTTTGGGGAGACAGGGTAAAAACCAAATGACAGCAGTGTGGAAGTTACAAACGCTCACTGTGTCTTGCAAACCTCCTAGAGTCATCTTTCCTGCTCAGAAGCCCTTCCTAACTCACACATTTTCACCCTTCTCCAGCTCATACTGACATCTTCTCAGTCTGGAGATCCCTTAGGGGATGGGAAGTGAGTGATGTGCATTGTGGGGGACCTCCAGCCTGGATTCCTTGCCCTACAAGTATGTACTGAGCACGTACTTTGAGTCAGACACTGTCCTAGGTGGTGAAAATTCACCTGGGGTAAGGCAGACAAAGTTCCTGTCTTTGGTGAGCTCACAATTATGTAGGGAAGATGTTGAGTGAGTGCACCCAGGTAAGCATGCAGGATGCCCCTTGGGCATGGAAGAGGGGGTCCTGGATGCATCAGGATAGGGTGGGGCTTGTCACAGGAATGTTCCCTTAGGGCTGCGGGATGCCTGGCATGCAGTAGGTGTTCAAAATGTATTTGATGAATGCAGGGAAGACTCTTGAAGGGTACACAGAGGAGAACTGACCTCTCCTAAGTGCTGGGGGCTAGAGTAGAAATGAATTCAGATCTCCTGGTTTCTTGTTCTTAAGCAGAGAAGAAAGAGAACAGGCAAATGGTCTACCCTTAGAAATCCATGAAGAAAAATTCAGTAATTACGCATTTATCTCTGATTTCATTTTTGAACTTAAAAAATGCTAGATATCTTATTTGTGTCAAGTTCTTTTGAGTGGCATTATTTTTCCTGTTGTCTTATATAATTAAAACACTTTTTAAATTAAAAAAAAAAAAAAGAAATGCAAGAACACATTCTCAATGTAAAACTTTAAACAAAGTAACAAGGCAAGGTTTCCCTTGTACCTTCACTGTAATCTCATCCCTCTGCTCCAAAACAACTACGACTTCCAGTTTGGTAAATATCATTTCCCTATTTTTTGGCTCTACTAAGCCTAAGAGGTTAGAGAGGGTTCGTTTGCTCTTCAAGTTCAAATTCCTCATAATTTACTCAAATGCCTTTAAAAAATTCTGTTACAATTTATGAAGGTATTTAATCATGCACACTGTTTTAAAAATCAGATCATATACAAGGGCTTGTAATGACAAGCAGCCACCCTTTCCTTATCCATACCCATCCCCAGTACTACTCCCTGGAGCAAGCTTTTTTGGTCTATTTTTTAAAAACCATTTCTGATTCGTTTCTTTTGGTGGTTACATCCACATCTCTACATAGTATGTTTATCCCTCTATTTCTTGATTTACTATCTATTGACTTCCTGTTGTGATTGGTGAGGATTTAGCTAACTCACTCCACCTGTGTTTTGATTTCCTTTCTAATTTTAAATAACAACGTAAATCATTATTTCTTTTTCCATACACCTCGGATATAATGGCTTAGCGTCTCACCTTATAGGATGAAGATGTCCCATGTCCCCACTTTGACCTACCCATGTCTGTCAGTTGCATTTACCTTTTCATTGTCAAGATTCATTTCTTTTGTACTCTACTCTGTAACTGTAACAAAGTCTTCTGTACTTGGGTTATAGGTTAGATTCTGAAGTTTGAAAACCAATGAATATTTTGATGGTTTAGATATTGTTCAATGCCAAGTAAGTTGTTCTCTAGGATTACATTTCTTCCTTTGTGGTTGCAATGTCACCATCTCTGGGTCATTCAAAGAAAAATATCTAAATGGGGATCTCCTTTCTCACATGGAAGCAGTTGCTCAATCATGCTGTATATTTGTTGGTATCACATTTGGGCTTTTTGGTGTGCAGTTTTTCATTTTTCCTGGCGTTTCTGATTAACTCAAAGGATTTTTTAACAGGACTTATCAGTACAAAATTAGGCCTTTAAAACACAAGCCCTGAGATGTGTAAAGGATATTTCTGGATAAATCACACACACACACACGCACACACACACACACACACTTTTTATGTTTCTTCAGGTACAGTGTAATAGTTAAGAACTCAGTCTCTAGAAACAGGTTGTTTGGCCTCAACTCCCACTTCTACCACTATAACTGTGTGGCTTTGGGCAAGTTACTTGACCTCTCTGAGCCTCAGTTTCCTCATCTATAAAATGGAAAGTATCATCATACCTACCTCCTGGAGTATTTTTAATGAGTTAATATTTGAATAGCACTTATTTTTTTTTAGAATAGTGCCTGGCACACAGTTTTTTTTTTTTATTATTGTTTTCCTGTAAGAATTAAGTTGGATAGAATCTGTCGGTTTTCACTGTTCCACCAATACCAGGGAACCATTCAGAGCATAGTTACCACTGTCAATAGATGATTTTCCAGAAGTATATGACCAGGACTTTCTTCCGAAGTGACTCTGGGTGGAGTCCAACTTTCAACCTTTCAGTTAGCAGCTGAGCATGTTAACTGTTTGCACCACCCAGGGACTCTGTTCCCCAAGAATCTTCACAAGCCCCAGGGAAGATTGAAGCAAAGCCAGTGACCCAACAGATGTAGACCCTACCAAGGAACCAGACTTGTGGTCTTCGGTGACAAATCTTTGACCTGATTCTTTTCATACCAGATGAGATTGGTCAAAGCCTCAGGGAATCTGTATTTCAGAATATCTGTCAGATAAGCTGCATTGAGGATCCATTAAAAAAAAAAAAAAACCTTGCTGCCAAGTCTGTTCTGGGTCATGATGAACCCATATACGACAAGGTAGAAATGCGCTCCATGGAGTTCTCAGTGGCTGTAATCTTTGGAAGTAGACCACGAGGCCTTTCTTCTGAGGTCCTCTGGTTGGATTCAAACTGCCAACCTTTTGATCAGTAGCT
The DNA here is from genome assembly GCF_030014295.1 of Loxodonta africana. Classification (NCBI taxonomy): domain Eukaryota; kingdom Metazoa; phylum Chordata; class Mammalia; order Proboscidea; family Elephantidae; genus Loxodonta; species Loxodonta africana. The sequence goes on from NC_087353.1 coordinate 80,642,909, forward strand.
GAGTACCTAACCATTTGTACCACCCAGGGATTCCTTAAAATAAGAAACCAAGCCCTTTGCTGTCGAGTGGATTCCGAGTCATGGCAACCCCATGTGTTACAGACTAGAACTGTTCCATAGGGTTTTCCTGGCTGTAATCTTTATGGAAGCGGATCATCAGGGCTTTCTTCTGGGGTGTCCCTGGGTGGGTTCGAACTGCCAAACTTTAGGTTAATAGTCGAGCACAAACCTGATAAACAACAGCAAATGCGTATTGAGTGCTTGCATGCATCATCTCAGTCTTCTTAAAAGCCTTGTCAGTTGTCATACTAATCTTGTTGTTGTTGTTGTTAGGTGCTATTGAATCGATCTTGACTCATAGCAACCCCATGTGACAGAATACAACTGCCCCACAGAGTTTTCTAAGCTGTAAACTTTATGGGAGCAAATCACCTGGTCTTTCTCCTGCAGAGATGCTGGGTGGGTTCGAACCACCAACCTTCAGTTAGCAGCTGAGTGCTTAACCATTGCACCATTAGAGCTACTATGCCCATTTTACTGATGAGCAAATGGAGACCAGAGAACTAACTGTCCCAAATTCTTATAGCTATTAAGGGGTAGAGCTAGAATTCAAACTCAGATCTTTTAATTCTGAAAGCCTATGTCTTTAACTCTGGTTCTATAGCCCAGCATCTTCAACGTGTGGTCTGTCAACATCTGGGGTGGGAGTGGCATTCCCAAGACCCTTTCAGAGGATCTACAAGCTCAAAATTATTTTCAAAGTATTAACAAGGTGTTATTTACCTTTTTCACTATGTTGTTATGTGCACTGATGGTCCAAAAGCAATGGTGGATAAACCTGCTGACACCTTAGCACAAATCAAGGCAGTGACATGGAACTGTACACGGAGTCATTGTATTCCTCACCACCACGCACTCACAGTGAAAGAAAATGCTAGTTTCACTTTAATGTGTCCTTAATAAAGCACTAAAAAAGCATTAATTTTATGAAATCTTGAACTTTGAGTACAAGACATTTAATAATCTAGATAACGAAATGGGAAGTGAACACAAAGCTCTTCTGCTGCAAACCTAAGTACATGGTGGTCACAAGAAAATGCACGTTTGCAAGTGAGTTGCGAGCTGAACTAGCTACCTTTTTTTTCTGAAACACCATATTTACTTGAAAGAAAGACTGACAGGCAAATTATGGTTATTCAAACTTGGGTATTTGGCAGACATTTTCTCAAAAGTGAGCTAAGTGAGCCTGTCACTTCAAGGAAAGCAACTGACAGTATTTGTTGCCAATGATAAAATTCAAGGTTTCAAATGAAAATTACAATTTTGGAAAACTTGTATCTTCCCCCTTGAGGGAATGTGAGTTTTTGATATTGTGTAATGAAATGTGCCAAACATTTGGGACGTCAGTGAACCAATACTTTTTAAATGACCATTGCATGATGCTACAAAAGGATGCATGGGTAAAAAAATCCACTCAAAGTGGCAGGATTGCAACAACGGATTTTAATGTACTAAAGCAGAAAAAGATAATTAATATGATTTCAGATTTCATACTGCAACTAGCCTTTCAGAAACTACCACTTGTTAATTTTTGGTGTAGTATCAAAGGAAAGGAGACCCTGGGTGGTGAAAACGATTAACGTGCTCAGCTGCTAATCAAAAGGTTGGAGGTTTGAGTCCACCTATAGGCACTGTGGAAGAAATGTCTGGTGATCTACTTCCAAAAAACTCAGTCATTGAAAACACAGTGGTGTGATGGGATCACTTATGTATGGCCTTTCTTGTCATGGTTTTGTAACTGCCACCAAGTGATTGAGTGGGGATATGCAAATGAGGTGCTTGCGGCACACAAAGAAGATTGGATAGCTTGCTAATAATGTAAATAAAGTGCATGGCACCCTACTGGGAGTGAGCCTGAAACCACGAAACCTTGATGAGAGGATTGGTCAGTTTTGCTATCCCACTAGGCTTAAAATGAGCCATTCCAGAGGCAAGAAGGGAGGATCTCACCAACACCAAGAAAGAAGAGCCAGGAGTGGAGTGTGTCCTTTGGACCCAGGATTCCTGCTCTGAGAACCTCCTAGATCCAGGAGACAAAGGGAGAGAGCTCTAACACTGGAGATGGTGAGAAGCAGTGGTAGATAAACAGTGATACCAGAGGCACAGAACCAGGAGACTGAAGAGATGGTGGAGTAGGCTTCCCAGCCCATGGAGCAAAAAAGCTGAGAGCCTTTGGGAAGGAGGCTTCGTGGTGGAATGGGGTGCCTCCAGCAAGAGAGCTGAGCACCTTTAAGCTGAGGCTTACTGTTGGATTGGGGTACCTCCAGGCACTTATCAGCAGAGCTAAAAAAGCTTTTTAACAGAGGCCAAGGGGCCAGAGCCCAAGGTGTCAGAGATAAGCATGCCTGCGGGCATGGTTGAGAATAGGCTGCCCTGATCGAAGAACTGTATCCTGAGCATTTCTAAACCTGAATTGTAACCTGTTACTTTCCTAGTAAACCCTATAATCATGAGTATTATAGGTTTGCAAGTTCTGTGTGGTCATTGCAATGAATTATTGAACCATCAGAGAATTAGAGAGTGCCTTGGGAGGGATGTTTGGTGTCAGAATTGTTAAAAAGATTGGAGAGAGGAGGTATGTCTGACCTCTGCCTCATAGTAATCATCCTTGGGCTGTTGGTCTTGATTCTCCTTCCCTACCTGCTGAAGTTAGACTAGAAGTTCAGACACCCCTGCCATGCAATGTTTACAATTGGTGTCAGAAGTGGGATCATAGCACTAGCTCCAGACTCCTAGAAGCAAGGGACTTAGGAAAAGAAAGGGCAAAGAGGCTTGGGAAGTGAAACTTCTGATTCTTAGATGGTTACTTCACTTGTTGCTATCTGTAATGGCTGAAAGAAAAGTAAGAGATGTTATACTGCATCTGAGGGAAGAAAAACTGCATCTGGAATAGCTTGGGGCAAAAGCCAGGCCAGATAAGCAAGATGATTGATAGAGGGCCAGTGTCTACTGGTTCCACACAGCCAGAGACCTGAGACCATATGCATATGAATGGAAAGGTAGTCAAAATGTGGAGAATAGAAGATGAAACTGGAATGTTTTTAAAAGGGTTATGTGTTTATTTGAATGTACTAAGGATATTGAATGTTTCTTCTATCTAGTGTTGTAAAGCAGACCTAAATGTATGATAGAAATGAATACTGAGTATTATAAATATCAGAGACTTCAGCCAATATTCGATTGGATATGCTAAAAGGGGAACTAGGATTTACCCAAAGGAAACACAAGCTGTTTGAATACAGTAGCCCTGTGTATAGAGTATTGTGAGTTGAGGTTGAAAGCCTGATCTCCACCCAAAACCTTCAGAGTCAGAAAATTTGCATTTGAAGAGACATGCAGACCCTCCCAGAACTGCTGAGTGAACAGGAGATTTGCATTTGTAGGAAGAATCAGCAGGAAAAAAAAATGACTGCTTTGCATTTTGAATTTTGAGGAAGTAATTTCCCTTTGGGTACATTGAGGCAAGAAAATTCAGTGCCTATCAGAAGAACCCTCTTGTAAGGCTGAAAATTAAAGGGAGCTGGCAAGTAGACAGCTTGATATGCTTGCTTGTGGTGACTACCTGGGTCATGAATGAAAGTAGGGGAGGGGCAGCAATGAAGAGATGGGTTGAGTTTGGACATGTTCCATTGGCACCCATTGACCTAGCCCATGGGTGCTAGGGATGAGAAAGAGAAAAGAGGCTTGCTGGTCTGAAGTGCTGGAAGGTATGTGGACTCTTGAGCCTACGGCTGGTACCCATTGTGACCTAGCTTGGATGGCTAGGGGCGAGCTGACCAGAACCCAACCAAATGAAGAGAAAGGAGTTTGGCACCGTGAGCTGGTGTAGATTGCTCCAATTTGATGGCTTGCTCTGGAGTGGATTTTGCTTATGAATGCAGGTGCTCAAATTTCCAGCTGGAACTGCAAATCCTTCAAGACCAAGGAACATGCTTGTCTACTCAGAGTCCTGTTTTGGTAGGGACAAGCAATTTAAACATTGGCTATCTAAGATGGGGGGAGAAAAACCATGAAGTGGCTGGCATACACACTTTCATGGGTGTGCTTACACTCAAAATGAAAGGGGCTAGGAGGGATCCCCACTGAATAGTTTCCTCTTTTCCTGATGGGCCTGGGGAAGAAAAGGTGGGGGAAGATGTTAACAGGATTATATGACTCAGTTGTGAGTGTTGATTATTAACAGGGTTAATTGTGATTATAAAAACTGTAATTGTAAGAGGCACTGCTGAACTGGAGTACAGTGACCAAACTGAAAGTCCCTTAAATGTTTTGCTATACTGATACTTCATGAGGCTCAGAGCAATGGAATAATCTCTCATTTAAATTGTATCAGAGGCTAGAAAGGGTCAAGACAAGACCAACGTTTGGAGAACCCTACAAGATCAGATAGGCACTTGCAGCAGAACTGAATGGCTCATACCTGAGTAACCTCACCCTGAGAACTCTTTGCCTTATCGAAGGACTAATTGTTACTGACTGTTTTGGACTGGTAAAATGATTGGGAGGGGGAAGTTATCCACAAAGTACGAAAGAACCATGACTATAAAAGCCTGGAGGTGGCCTGTGGTGTGAAGGGATCGCTTTTATATTGCCTTTTTGGCCTTGGTCTGGTAACCCCCACCAAATGATTGGGTGGGACTATGCAAATGAGGTGCTTGTGGCCCACCAAGGGGATTGGATAGCTTGCTAATAATGGAAATAAGGTGCATGGCACCCTTGTGGGAGTGGAACCCTGCAAATAAGGTGTATAGAACCCTAACGAGGGGATTGGTCAGTTTTGCCATCCCACTAGGCTTGAGCTGAGCCATTGTAGAGGCAGGAAGGGAGGATCTCACTACCACCAAGAAAGAAGACCCAGGAGTAGAGTGTGTCCTTTGAGCCAGGGATCCCTGCACTGAGAACCTCCCAGATCCAGGAGACAGAGGGAGAGAGCTTTAACACCGGAGATGGCGAGAGATGGTGAGAAACAGTGGCAAAGAAATGGCTGCAGCAGAACCAGGAAACTGGAAGGAGATGGCACACTGGGTTTCCCAGCACAGGAAGTTAGAAAGCTTAGCCTCTTCAGGCAGGGTGTTTCCTGGCGGAGTGGGGGACCTCTGGCGAGAGAGCTGAGCACCTTCAGGCTGAGGTTCACTGGCAGAGTGGGGAGACTTCTGGCATTATCGGCAGAGCTAAAAGAATTTCATAACACTTGACTCAGCAGGGCAGAGGACAAGAGGCCAGAGAGAGGTGTGCCTGTAGGCACAGCTGAAAAGTAGCTATCCTGGTCAAAGAACTGTATCCTGAGCATTTCTGAACCTGAATTATAACCTGTTACTTCTCTAATAAACCCTATATTCGTGAATATGGTCTGTGAGTTCTCTGTGGCCATTGCAACAAATTACTGAACCCAACAGAGAAGTAGAGAGTGCCATGGGAGAGACAATTTGTGTCAGAATTGGTTAGGAAAAAAAAAAAAAAAAGACTGGAGACAAGGAGGTATGTCTGACCTCTGTCTCAAAGGAATCAGCCTTGGGCTGTTGATCTTGATTCTCCTTCCCCCCTGTAAAGTTAGATGAGGAGGTCAGTCACCCTTGCCCTGCCGTTTAAAAAAAAAAAAAATTTTTTTTTTTTTTTTTTTTATGGAGCAAAGTTCTACTTTGACACACACGGGGTCACTGTCTTCGTTATCTAGTGCTGCTATAACAGAAATACCACAGTGGATGGCTTTAACAAAGAAAAATTTATTTCCTCACAGTAAAGTAGGTTAAAAGTCCAAATTCAAGGTGTCAGCTCCAGAGGAAAGGAATTCACTCTCTGTTGGCCTTCTCATCAGTGTTCCCCCTGACTAGGAGCTTATCTCTGTTCAGGAACCCCGGGTCCAAAGGATGCGCTGTGCTCCTGGTGCTTCTTTCTTGGTGGTATGAGGTCCCCTGTCTCTCTGCTTGCTTCTCTCTTTTATCTCTCAATAGATTGCCTCAAGACACAGTCCAATCCTGTAGTTTGAGTCCTGCCTCACTAACACAACTGCCGCCCATCCTCCCTCATTAACATCATAGAGGCAGGATTAACTACATACAGGAAAATCACACAATACTGGGAATCATGGCCCAAGCAAATTGATACACACATTTTTGGGGGGACATAATTCAATCCATGACAGGTCACCATGACTTGGAATCAACTTGACAGCACCTGATTTTATCAAAGACCATCCACAATTATCTGAAAAGGCTATTAAAATACTCCTTCCTTTGCCAACCACATCTGTGTGTTAGGCTAGATTTTCTTCATATGTTTCAACCAAAACAACGTTTCATAGAAAGTCAAATGCAGAAGCAGTTATGAGAATCTATCTTCTATTAAACCAGACATAAAAGAGATATGCAAAAATGTAAAAACAAGGGCCACTCTTCTCAATTTTTTTTGTTTTGAAAAATGTAGTTTAATATGTAGTTCCACCACTTGTCTGTCAGCTTGTCTTACTGTGGTGGCTCTTGGGTTGCTATGATGCTGGAAGCTATGCCACTGGTATTTCAAATACCAGCAGGGTCACCCAGGGTAGATAGGTTTCAGCAGAGATTCTAGCCTACGACAGACTAGAAAGAAGGACCTGGTGGTCTACTTCTGAAAAAAATTAGCCAGTGAAAACCTTATGAATAGCAGCAGAGCATTGTCTGATGTAGTGCTGGAAGATGAGCCCCTCAGGTTGGAAGGCACTCAAAATACAACTGAGGAAGAGCTGCCTCCTCAAAGTAGAGTCAATCTTAATGATGTGGATGGAGTCAAGCTTTTGGGATCTTCATTTGCTGATGTGGCAAGACTCAAAATGAGGAGAAATAGCTGCAAACATCCATTAATAATCAGAATGTGGAATGTATGATGTATGAATCTAGGAAAAATGGATGTCATCAAAAATAAAATGGAATGCATAAAGATTGATATTCTACACTGAAATGGACTGGTATTGGCCATTTTGAATCAGAGAATCATATGGTCAACTATACCAGGAATGACAAATTGAAGTGGCATGGCAACGCATTCATTGTCAAAAAAAAAAAATTTTTTTTCAAGATCTATCCTGAAGTACAATGCTGTCAGTGGTAGGATAATATCCATACTCCTACAAGGAAAACCTGTTAATAAGACAATTATTCAAATTAACACACCAACCACTAATGCTAATGATGAGCAAATTGAAGATTTTTACCAACTTCTGCAGTCTAAAATTGATCAAACACGCAATCAAGATATATTTATAATTACTGGTGATTGAAATACAAAAGTTGGAAACAAAAAAGGATATGTAGTTGGAAAATATGACCTTGGTGATAGAAACGACACTGGAGATTGTATGACAGAATTTTACAAGACCAACAATTTATTCATTGAAAGTACCTTTTTTCCAACAACATAAATGGTGACTATATACATTGACCTCATCAGATGAAAAACAGGGATCAAATCGACTACATTTGCAGAAAGACATGATGGAAAAGCTCAATATCATCAGTCAGAACAAGGCCAGGGGCGGACTGCAGAACAAACCATCAATTGCTCATATGCAAGTTTAAGCCAAGGCCGAAGAAAATCAAAACCAGTCGACAAGAACCAAAATACAACCTTGAGTATATCCCATCTGAATCTGGAGACCATCTCAAGAATGAGACACACTGAACATTAATAACCGGAGATGAGATGAGTTGTTGATTGACATGAAGGACAACATATATGAAGAAGCAAAAGGTCATTTTAAAAAACAGGAAAGAAAGAAAAGACCAAAAAGGAGGTCAGAAGAGACTCTGAAACTTGCTCTTGAACATAGAGTAGCTAAAGCAAATGGAAGAAAGATAAAATAAAAGAGCTGAACAGAAGATTTCAAGGGGAGGCTCAAGAAGATAAAAGACTGTAATTAAATGTGCGAAGACCTGGAGTTAGGGGAAAAAAAGGGAAGGAGAGAACATGCTCAGCATTTCTCAAGATGAAAGAACCGAAGAAGAAATTTAAGCCTTGAGTTGCAGTTTTGAAGGATTCTACGGGCAAAATATTGAATGACAGAGGTACCATCAATATAATATGGAAGAAATACACAGGATCATGTACCAAAAAGAATTGGTCGAGGTTCAGCCATTTCAAGAGGTAGCATATGATCAAGAACCGATGGTATTGAAGGAAGAAGTCCAAGCTGCACTGAAGGCATTGGCAAAAAACAAGGCTCCAGGAACTGACTGAATACCAGCTGAGACGTTTCAACAAATAGATGCAACCCTGGAAGCACTCACTCATCTATGCCAAGAAATTTGGAAGACAACTACCTGGCTAACTGACCGGAACAGGTGCATATTTGCACCCATTCCAAAGAAAGGTGATTGAACAGAATGTAGAAATTATCCAACAATATCATTAATATCAAACACAAGTAAAATTTTGCTGAAGATAATTCAAAAGGAGTTGCAGCAGTATATTGACAGGGAAACTGCCAGAAATTCAAGCTGGACTCAGAAGAGGATGTGGAACTAGGTATATCATGGCTGATGTCAGATGGATCCTGGCTGAAAGCAGAGAATACCAGAAAGATGTTTACCTATGTTTTATTGACTAAGCAAAGGTGTTAGGCTGTGTGGATCATAGCAAATTATGGATAACATTGCAAAGAATGGGAATTCTAGAACACTTAATTGTGCTCATGCCGAACCTCTTCGTAGACCAAGAGGCAGTCGTTTGAGTGGGACGAGGGGATACTGTGTGGTTTAAAATCAGGAAAGGTGTGCCTCAGGGTTGTATCCCTTCACCATACTTATTCAATCTGTATGCTGAGCAAATAATCCAGGAAGCTGGACTATGTGAAGAAGAACGTGGCATCAGGATTAGAGCAAGACTCATTAACAACCTGCAATATGCAGATGACACAACCTTGCTTGCTGAAAGCGAAGAGGACTTGAAGCACTTCTTGAAGAAGATAAAAAACGGCCTCTTTCAGTATGGATTATACTTCAACATAAAGAAAACAAAAATCCTCACAACTGGACCAGTAAGCAACATTATGACACAAGGAGAAAAGATTAAAGTTGTCAAGGATTTCACTTTACTTGGATCCACAATCAAGGCCCATGGAGGCAGCAGTCAAGAAATCAAATGACGTATTGCATTGGGCAAATCTGGTGCAAAAGACCTCTTTCAAGTGTTAAAAAGTAAAGATGTCACTTTGAGGGCTAAGCCAGACTGAAGCTATAGTATTTTCAATTGCCTCATATGCATGTGAAAGCTGGAAAAGAATAAGGAAGACTGAAGAAGAGTTGAAGCCTTTAAATTATGGTGTTGGGAAAGAATATTGAATATACCTTGGAATGCCAGAAGAACCAACAAGTCCATCTTGGAAGAAGTACAGCCAGAGCGCTCCACAGAAGAAGGATGGTGAGACTTTGTCTCATGTACTTCGGACATGTTATCAGGAGGGAGTAGTCCCTGAAGAAGGGTATCATGCTTGTTAAGGTAGAGGGTTAGTAAAAAAGAGGAAGACCCTTGATGAGATGGGTTGACACAGTGGCTGCAACAACAGACTCAAACGTAGCAATGATTGTGAGGATGGCACAGGACCAGGCAGTGTTTTGTTCTGTTGTTCATAAGGTTGCTATAAGTTGGAACCAACTGGACAGCGCCTAACAACAGCAATGCACAATTACGTTTATTATTTTCAAATGAATTGACAGATAATTTTTTTTCAATTTTAATTTCTGATACAGGAAATACTGATTGATGTTACCCATGTAAACAAAAGCTCAATAATTTCTACAAGTTCAAGGAGTCCTGGGACCAAAAACCTTGAGAACTGGTGCTACAGATATATTTTACTTCTGTTGACAAATTTCAAATGGTTGAGGAAAGTGAAGAAGCCATTTTTATACTTTTGTCAGAAGATTTCCTTCTTTTGCTGCCTTTGCTCCTCCAGTGGGTGTTGAAACGCCATCCTTTGGTGGGTTCTGGTTGCTCTGTTTTTGCGTTCGCTTTAGTTGCAGCTAAGCTAAGCCATTGTGGCCATTGCTGGGATAGAAGAGGCAACCTAAGACTTCAGCAGGCACTGAAAAGCTGTCTTTGATTAAAATGCAACCCTGCTGGTATAGAGTTTGACAGGGTCTGGAGGATTCAACGTGCCCTGTGTCTTTGTTTCCGAACACCAGCAAAGCTTAGCCATGACTCAACAAAGGGGTGAAAGCTTAGAATCTGTGGTGAGCCTCCATACTTGTGAGACAAAGCAAGGTGCATGATAACTGAGCTACGATTCCTCAGGTTTTTGGTGGATGGGGGTTTAAATTTAGAAATTGGCCACCTTCTAACCTATAATTAAAATAGACTGCTTGTGAAGATGGAGAGTTTGAGGAATGGAAGGAACTATGGGCAGTCATTGAACAAACATTTCTCTTGGCCAGTCCCAATGCTAGGTACTGGGATAGAAAGAGAAATGGGACATAGAAGGAATGCTTGGGTATGCTGCCACCAATGTCTGTTTTTCTTTGTTGTTTTGCCAGCCCCACATCCATTCCCTCTTCTGGTAATAGCTTCCTGATTTTCTTTTGGGGTTACCACGTCTTCTTATCTTCAGTCCGTGTGGATTGTGTGGAACTGGCCCTAGTGCTGACTCTAAGGATAGGCATGTGACCTAGGAATGACCTTGAAGGTTATCATAAGGCACCTGGAGTTTCTTCTTAGGAAGTGGTTCTCAACAGAGGACAACTTTGTTCCCTAAGAACATCTGGCAATGTCTGGGGACATTTTTGGTGGTCACAAATAGAGAGGGAGTGCTATTGACATCTAGTGGGTGCTGCTAAATATCCTGCGATGCATAAGAAGCCTCCCACAACAAAGAGCTATCTGGCCCCAAATGTCAATAGTGCTGAGATTGAGAAACCCTGATCTAAAGGTAATGGGAAGCCACTGAAGGATTTTAAGCAGAGGAGTGATGTGACCTGAATTGATGTTTTTAAAAATGATAGTCGGTGCAGTGTGGAAACAGGCTTTAGAGATGTAAGAGTGGGTCAGGGAGAGAAGCCAGGGGGCTGTGACAATAACCTTGGTAAGAGAAGGCTCTATAAATCTGGAAGGAGATCTGACCTAGCAACGTAACTGTCAATGGAAACTGTCAATGGTAAAAAAGTAAAGACTTGGATGTGAATAAGAGCCCCCAATAAGGGTGTGAAAAACGAAAATGAGACCTAAGTGAGAGCCTCTGGAGCATCTGTGTGTAGCAATAATAATAATATCTTCTAAAACCTTTTGAGAGTTTATGTCCCAGCTACTATACTAAGTAATTTATGTGATCACAACTCTTTTACATCCCCTTTTTACAGGTAAGAAAACTTACCAACAGAGAGGTTAAGTAGCTGGGCAATGGGAACACACCAAGCTATTATCCAAGACAGAATTTAAACTCAAAATATCTGACTCTATGGCCTTCCCACTTAACCACCAAGCCACCTTCCTGGACTGAGAAAACCTTCCAAAAGAGAAACTACAACTCTCTCAAAAGCTAAAGGATGAACAGGAGTTAGAAGAGATAGGTAGTGTTCCAGAAGAGGGAACAGCATATACAACTGTCTGGAGGTTAGGGAGAGTGTGGCATAATGGAGAAACCAAAACATTCAGTAATGGCTGGAACAAGGTGTACATTGCAGAGAGCAAGCGCAGAGAATGGCAAGATTTGGGAATGGAGAAGTAGACAGGGGTCATATCATGCAGATTATGGGAAAACATGCAGATTATTGGGGACAACAGGGATCCTTTGGAAGGTTGAAGACAGGAGCTTGAAAATATGACAAGATCAGATTTTCATTTTTGAGACTCATTTTGCTTGGAGTGTGGAGAATAGACTGGAGAGTAGAAGAAGTAGAAGAAGGCCAATGCTGTAATCCAAGAGCAATGATGAATTCCCATACTAGGGAAATAACAGTGATAAAAGCTGGGATTAACAGAATGAGAATTTCTTGATTTTTGTATGTTGAGGAGTTGGGGAAAATGAGGTCAGTGCATCCCCAGGTTTCTGGCTTTAACTGTTGGATGGATAGAGATGCCTTTTAGTAATGGAAAGTTTGTGGAGGGAAATAGTGAGTTCATTTTGAACATGTTGAGCTTGAAGTTTCCTATCTAACTCTCTAGTGGAGGTATCAAAAGGACCACTGGATCTGTGGGTCAGAACTCGTAAGGAACATCTTGTCTAATTACTTTCTCATATGCACAGCTATATTCTTTAATTACGAAACAGTCAAACACGTGCACCCCAACCTCTGCTAATTCTAACAGAGGCTACTGGCAAAAGGTCTTTAGAAGAGGTTCTGTATGACAGGTTACTGATGTTAAAAGTCTAAATGAAAACAGGAGGTCGCTTCCAATCCAAGTGGGCACAGAGTTTCCCGGGTCATGGAACACAAGCTGTGAGGAACCATCATTTCAGCCCCTTCTCCTTCCACCATATTATCTGGTTTTTGGGTGAACATTTAAAGAATTTTTTCATAATGGTGACCTTTTGAAATCTGAAATGATGGTTTCTGGTTAATGTTCATTCCAGCCCTGGGGCTGCTGCTTGAAGGTCATGGGCTTGAAACTCCTGACTTGTCTTTAGCCCTGGGCTCTCATCCAGAATTTGGAAAAGAGCAGTGTTGTTTTCATCCTTAAAATGCTCATCATTCAGATGAAGGATAAACCCCAAAAAACCAAACCCATTGCCAATCAAGTTGATTCTGACTCATAGTGGCCCTAAAGGACACAGTAGAACTGCCTTATAGAGTTTCCAAGGAGCATCTGGTAGGTTTGAACTGCTGACCTTTTGGTGAGCAGCAGTAGCGCTTAACCACTATGCCACCAGGGTTTCCCCAGATGAAGAATGGTCATTCATAATTGTGTGCCCACACACTGTTTGAGGATGAGAAGTATATAAGGTGCTAAGTTTATGTTAATAACAAGAGTGAATCTGTTTTGAAGAATTTGGGAATATTTTGTCTGAGGTCATAATAGTACAATAATACTGTTGAATCCCACCTAAAATCCATTCAATTGTAAGTGACAGAAAACTCAATTTTAATTGACTTAAGGAGAGAGTGAGGGCAAGAGAAAGAGTGAAAAAGAGAAAGAGGATACCCTTTCTGATGAATAGTCAAGGTGTGACTTGATTCAGGGATCAAATTTATCAGTACAGTTTCTCTCATCATTTTCTTCTCTGCTTCCTCTCTATTGACTTCATTCCAGAGTAATGGCTGGGAGGCTCATGATACAAGATGGCTGACAGCAGCTTTCAGGGCTATATTCTTTTTGTGTTTATGTGCTTTAAATGAAAGTTTACAAATCAAGTCAGTCTCTCATACAAAAACTTATACACACCTTGCTATGTAACCCTAGCTGCTCTCCCGCTAATGTGACAGCACACTCCTCCTCTCCACCCTGGATTCTCCATGTCCATTCAGCCAGCTCCTGTGCCGTACTGCCTTCTCATCTTGCCTCTGGACAGGAGCTGCCCACATAGTTTCATGTGTCTACTTGAGCCAAGAAGCTCATTCCTCATCAGTATCATTTTATGTCTTATAGTCCAGGCCAATCCCTGTTTGGCTTCAGGAATGGTTCTAGTCTTGGGCAAACAGAGGGTCTGGGGACCATGACCTCTGGGTTCTCTCCAGTCTCAGTCAGACCATTAAGTCTGGTCTTTTTACAAGAACTTGAGATCTGCACCCCACTGTTCTCCCACTCCATCAGGAATTCTGTGTTGGGTTCCCTGTCAGGGCACTCATTGGTAGTAGCGAGACACCATCTAGTTCTTCCAGTCTCAGGCTGTTGTAGTCTCTGGGTTATGTGGTCCTTTCTGTCTCTTGGGCTTATATTTACCTTGTGTCTTTGGTGTTCTTCATCCTTAGGGCCATATTTTTCTAAGCTTAAATCCAGAATAAGAATATGAGTTTCTTTCCCAGCAAGCAAAAATCTCATTGCATTGTATTGGCTCTGATCAGGTCATATGCCTATTATTGAACCAATCACTGTAGACAAGGGGCTTGAAAAACTGATTGGCTTAGGTCTAAGTCATGTGGCCCAGCCTTGGAGTGAGAGAGGCATAGACCCCCATAGATAATTATGATAATAAACAGCAAGCATTATTGACCAATTACTATATGTCAGACACTGTTCTAAGCAGTATGCATGCTTAATTCACTTGATCTTCATAACAACCCTATCAGTTAAGCACTATTATTATCACCCTTTTAAATAATGGGGGAAAACTGAGGTACAGTGAGGTTAAGTAACCTGCCCAAGGACCCACAGCTGGTAAATGACAAAAAGCAAGTTACAGGGAGGTGATATAACTTTCCCAATGACTCATATCTGTTACGATTTACGTGCTGGAACTGCAGTGCAAATTCAGGAAGCCTCTCACCAAATGACCCCATGGGGTCACCATGAGTCAGAATCGATTCAGTGGCAACTGGTCTAGTTTTCTCACCAAAGCCTGTGCTCTTAACCACTATGCCATGATACCTCTAAAATTAGGAAAGGGTTACCAGATGCCCATTGTAACTCCACAGTTTATAGTCAGAGAGGGCTTTCATATATGACTTTGTTTTTCCTCCCAACAATGTAAAGAATGGTACAAGACCTGGGAACCTTGTCCTCATTTTCCAGTGAGGAAAATGAGGTTCAGGTTAATTGAATGATTTGTTCAAGGTCTAACATTAAGTAAATAGAACAGGGACTGGCCATCATTTCTGATATATAATATTCCTGCAATAATGTAGCCTAGGATTCAAAATAACCCATTGCCATTGAGTCAAAACCAACTCATAGTGACTTTATAGGACAGAGTAGAACTGCCCCACAGAGTTTCCAAGGAGTGCCTGGTGGATTTGAACTGCCGACCTTTTAATTAGCAACCATAGCACTTAACCACTACGCCACCAGGGTTTCCGGCCTAGGATCAATAAATGTTTAAGAAGCCACAGAGGCCTGGAGACACATGTTAGCTTGTTTTAGATTAATCCTCAACACTCTAACCCTATGCTGCTGCCTCCTTGTTACTTTCTTTGTTTGTTGTAGGCAGTACTGTATATGGGAATCCCAAGAACTTGGATACAAAGTTGCCTTCTAAGATTTAAACTGTAAATTAAGCTACTTATGAAATAATTCATCCACATTAAATTATGACTTTCTTTTATTAAATTCACACACACGTATATGTATAAATGTGTGTATATGTCTGTTTCTGAACTTTCTATTAATCTGTATTTCTATTTCTGAGATCCTACCACACCATCTTATGTAGCTTTAGCTTTATAAAACTCTTAATAAAAGAATGCCATGTTCTTCCTTGTTACGCTTCTTTATCAACACCGTTCTTATATTTTGATTTTCCCGGTGAATTTTCTCACCATTCTGTCAAGTTGCCAGAAAACCTGGGATTTAATAAAAATGTAATTAATAGACTTATTTGGGCACGATTGATATCTTTAGAACATTGGAACTTCCCATGTAAAAACATCATATCTCCCATTCATTAACACATTCTTTTATATCTTTGAGAAGTTTTGACATTTCCTTCATTCGAGCCTGTGCATTTATTGGGTATGATATTTCTAGAAAGTTTTTTATATTTTTAGTTATAATGTTAATGGGTGGTGTTTTCCAGAATATTTTCCAAGTGGTTAATTATTACTGGTAATTGAGGAAGCTATTGATTTGTAGTTATCAGGTTGTAAGCTGCTTGAACTTTCTTGTATTTTCAACTTGTATTTTGGTTAGTGTCCTTTGGTTTTTCAGATTGTTTAATTATATCATCTGCAATTAATAAGTAGAACCCCCCCCCACCCCATTCTTGTTTCCTTGCCCGAGGCTCAGAGAACAATGTTAAAATATGATGGTAGTCAAAGACGGTCCTGCTTTACTCTTAACTATAATTTTTTTTATAATGGTAATTAATGCCCCATAGGGCAGTCTTTCTCAGCCTAGTTCCAGATCAGCTCCGTTAGAAACAGTAGCATGCTTGCGTAAATCCCAGAATTTATACAAACCCAGTGATCTGCATTTTAGCAAACTCCTGAGGTTATTTCTGCTCCCCCTAAAGTGAACAAGTATTCCAGGGTATCATGAAGAGGCATGGCAATTTTGATTGGTTTAGTTTTTTTTTTTTTTAATGCTTTAACTGTTTCTATCAGTGTCTAGCTAACTAAAATTTTTATTCTAGTGTGGAGGTTTAAGTTTTGGGGTATCTATTGAGATTACAAGCTTTTTCTTCTTTGGCTTATTAATTAGATAATATCTTTCATGTTAGCAAACTGTTTTTATTCTTCTAATAAATTCTTTTTGAATATATTTTATTTTTGATACTATAATGCTGAAGTAGATTTACTAATATATAATCTGGTATGTTTTCTATATATTTGTCATTAAAATTTGTCTGTAGTTCATTCACTGTGGTTTTTCTTTATTTCTTTGTTTGCTTAGGTTCTGATATCAGAGTTGTAGTAGATAAAATTATTTCCTATATTCTGAAACAGGTTAAACAGCATGGAAAATTACCTATAAAACCCTCTGGGCCTGGGGCCTTTTTGAAAGCTCTTTGACAACTTCTTTCATTTTTTTCATAGCTATTAGTCTATATCAGGCCTGCTTCTAAAGTCATTTTTGTTTCCTAGAAAATCATTCACTTCATAGAAATGCATAGATGTTTTAGTGTATAGTTCAACAGTGTGATTGCTTATAGTTTGCAATTTTCTTCAAATCTGCTTTTTTTTTCCCTCTATTTTCTCATATAGTTTCCAACTGCATTTATAATTGCTGTCATTTCCTCCAAGATTGTGCCATTAAGTTATTTGTTTTTCAGTCTTCAGTTTTTAGGCTGTGAGTTTTCATCTCTTTCTGTGATTTTTTGTATTTTTTTTTTTAAAGAAGTGGGGAAGAGCTGTTTGAAGGCAGCTAGCCAAATGCCATTTTCAGCAAGAGATTTTTGCTCTTGGGATTTTTTAACCCAGATTTTAAATTTCATCTTGTTGAGCTTGGCATGTTCTAATGTGAAAAGGTCCTGCTCGGAATCTGAACTGCCATCCAACAAAGACAGCAGACCTCCCAGCTATGTGTCATATGTCAATATGATTGACTAGGTTGCCACTTCGAGTCTCACCAAGCCAATGATAAAAGCATTGAACAGGAAAAGTCCAAGGATATAGCTTGGTGGTGAAGAAATAGCTAAGCCTGATCATCATCAGAAGATTCATCCAAGTGTAAACTTGCTTCAGGTTCACTGAGCTTGCTGAAAAGCCAGATTCTCTAGTACTGGCTGGGTAAATGTTATTCACTCATGTACTCGGCATTCATTGCTGGTGATCTTAGAGATGCAAAGTTGAAAAAATGTGGCCCTTTTTCTCAAGGGCTTAGAAGATGGGGAAAATCCTTTGTTATTTTAGTTAGTTGTACTATGGTGGCTTGCATGTTGCTGTGATGCTGAAATCTACGCCACCAGTATTTCAAATACCAGCAAGACCATTTACGGTAGACAAGTTTCAGCAGAGCTCCCAGACTAAGGAAGACTAGGAAGAAATGCCTGGCAACCAACTTCAAAAATTAGTTAATGAATACAACAAAACATTGTTTGACTCGTTTGCTTTGGAAACTTCATCAGGAGGGATCAATTGCTGGAGAAAGACATGATGTTGCCAATGAGGGCAAGGGAGAATTTCAGTGAGATGGATGGGCAAGATAGCCACAATGATGGACTCAAACATATCCGTGATCATGAGGATGAAGCAGGACCAGGCAATGTTTCATTCTATTGTACATAAGGTCACCATGAATCTGTTTATCTATATCGTGAGGTTACCCTACACCATTATTATTTTTTAATCTGCAAATACAGATTCCTTAAGTTCCCTCTTCAAAGATTATAAGGGTCACTCATTTACCAAAATCAGTGAAACTGTTCAAATACAGAAAAAGAAGTAATAATATACCCTGCTCTAATCCCACCCTGAGGAGCCCTGGTGGTACAGGGGTTAAGCACTTGGCTGCTAACTGGAAGGTTGGTGGTTTGAACCCACCAGGTGTTCCTCAGGAGAAAGACGTGGCAGTCTGCTGTTGTAAAGATTAATCAAAACCAAACTGCCGCCATTAAGTCGATTCTGACTCATAGCGACCCTATAGGACAGAGTAGAACTGCCATATAGAGTTTCTAAGCCTGTAAATCTTTTTTTTGTGTGTGTGCTTTAAGTGAAAGTTCACTGCTCATGTTAACTTCTCATACAAAAATTTATACACATGTTGTTATGTGACACTAGTTGCAATCTCTATAATGTGACAGCTCACTCCCCCTTTCCACCCCGGTTCCCCATGTCCATCCAATCAGCCCCTGTCCCTTCCTGCCTTCTCACCCTGCCTCTGGACAGGAGCCGCCCATTAGGTCTAGTGTATCTGCTTGAACTAAGAAGCACACTCTTCATGAGTATTATTTTATGTTTTATAGATCAGTCTAATCTTTGTCTGAAGAGTGGGCTTTGGGCATAGTTTTAGTTTTGGGTTAACAGAGCATCCAGGGGTCATGGCTTTGAGGGTTTCTCTAGTCCCAGTCAGACCATTAAGTCTGGTCTTTCTCCTAGAATCTGAGTTCTGCTCCACACTTTTCTCCAGCTCTGTCAGGGGCTCTGTTGTTCTCCCTGTCAGGGCGGTCATTCAAGGCTGTAATCTTTACAGAAGTACACCACCACATCTTTCCCCCATGGAGCAGCTGGCAGGTTCGAACCGCCGACCTTTTGGTTAGAAGCTGAGGGCTTTAACCACTACACTGCCAGGGCTCCCTATAATTATGATACACCAAAACCAAACCCATTGCTGTTGAGTCTGTTCTGACTCACAGTGACTCTATAGGACGGAGTAGAACTGTCCCATCGGGTTTCCAAGGAGCGGCTGGTGGATTCAAACTGCCAACCTTTTGGTTAGCAGTCAAGCTCTTAACAACTGTGTCACCAGGACTCCATAGTCATGATAGCTACTGTTTATTGAACATTTGCTTTGAGCAGGCACCATGCTAAGAGCTTTACTTGCACTTTCCAATTTAACCCTCAGAAAAACCCAAGAGGTAACTAAAAAAAATAATAATAATAATCGTTGTTGAGTTGATTCTGCCTCATGACGACCCATGTGTTACAGAGTAGAACTGCTCCATAGGGTTTTCTTGGCTGTAATTTTTATGGGAGCAGATCATCAAGACTTTCTTCCATGGAACTTCTGGGTGTCATCCCCTTATACAGATGAAAAACCAAGGATCTAAAAGATTAAGTGACTTGTTCAAGGGCACCCAATTAGTAAACTATAGAGCTAGGATGTGAGCCTAGGTCTGCCTGATTCCCTAGAAGCACTTCTTCTCCTTGTTTTGGAAGTGAAGGCCTTGGCCGCAAGTTACTCAAACTTAAGCATCAAGCTGCCTGGACCACTTCCAAACGTAGTGTCATGCAGCTGTATAGAAGGTCAGGCCTCTGGGAGAAGACACCAGAGTCTATCCCTACCTGCCTTCATCCCTGAGGGCTCTGTGGGCAGCTCTTTCCCAGCAAGCCTCTGCATCCTGTCCCATGGCCGCAGATCCCGTCTGCGCTTGGCACAGCCTGCTGTCTTCATGGAACATCTGTGGCTCACTACTACTGTGACTGATTCTATTTTCCACACATCCTTAGCTCGTTAGAAAGCAAGGCTCCTATTTGTTGGTGGTTGTTTGCAGTCTGAAGCTGAAACACTGCAAAACGATGATTGAGCTGATTCACACTGGGGGAGAGCCTGTGACAAATAAACACACACACACACACGCACACTCACACTCCAGCACTTAATTAGCGAGGATTAATCTGACATCTGATCCAGTGGGTGCAGTAATGAAGTCCACCAAAGGGCCATCTGGCTCATGGTAGCAGGGGCTGAGCCGGGAGATTTTCAGGCAGCCATGATGGTCTTCCCTGGATAGGGTTGCAGACCACATGTCTTCTGAGACACCCAACCAGCTGAAGTGTTAGTGTCCCAAGGAAGCATCTGACAACAAATGCAGCAAGAGGGCTGAAATGAACCAGCATCCACCCCAGCAGAGCCAGGACTCTGCAGAAAGGCACGGGCTTCCCCCCGCCCCTCTATGACGTGCCCAAGAACTTCCTCAACGTTCCCCTTAGATTTTCCACTTCTGGTCTTGGGCCAAAAGCGATCTTTAAAAAGACACATTTGGCAAGAATCTGAAAAAAAAAAAAATCCCTTCAGATTGTTATATGACGGTGGGGAAAAGACATTTTTTTTTAACTCTAAAAAAAGCACCTTAGCATTTGTAGGCTTTTATAATTCTGAAACAGCTGAAATGCTAAAACTTTCAAGTTGGCAAGATTGAAACTGGAATCTGCAAAGCCAGTTCAATTTGACAAGAGTGGGAGCCTTGCATTTTTGAGGGTTTTGATGAGCCTGTGGGCCTGCGCCATCAGCACAATGGGTGGCCACCCACGCACATGGAGCCCTTCTGGCCTGGGTCTCGGCCTCCCTTCTAGCTGCCTGAAGAGCTCACTCCTCAGAATCACCCCAGGGTTCAGCCATGAAGTCTGCCCAATTGCTCTCCTAGCTGGTGGTAGCATAGCATATTGGTTAAGAATTCAGGCTCTGGAATCAGACTGCCTAGGTCTGTAATCTCAGTTCCACTACTTTTAAACCATAGGACCTTGTTCACGTTGCTTAATTCCTCTGTACCTCAGTTTTCTCATCTGAAAAATGGGGACAATAACTACCTGGCACAGTTCCTGTGGGGATCAAATGAGTTAATTCTTTAAGGTGCTTAGAATAGTACCAAGAACTTGGAAGCTACTCGATACTTTGTCTACTATTTGTTAACAGGGAAAACATAATTCAAAAGAAAGATTTGAGGTAGTGACTAAGAAGGGTGGGAAGCCCAGTCTTGGGAGAATAAAAAAGGTTTGGAATTTAATAGGGCAGAGATGAGGTTAGGACAAAGACCATCACAGACACAGTGAGAACCACTCTGTGTCAAAGTCCCTGGGCAATACAAACAGTTAACGTGCTCGGCTGCTAACCAAAAGGTTGGAGGTTCAAGTCCACTTAGAGGCATCTTGGAAGAAAGGCCTAGCTAGTGAAAATGCTATGGAGCACAGTTCTACTCTGATACACATGGGGTCACCATGAGTCAGAATAGACTTGATGACAACTGTTTATTATATGCCAGAAACTCTACTGGGATTTAAAAATAGTATTTCATCTATTTGTTGATTTGTGCCTATCTTGTTTCAAAAAGGAGCCCTGGTTGTACAGTAGTTAAGAGCTCAAGTTGCTAACTAAAAGGTCGGCAGTTCAAATCCACCAGTCTATCCTTAGAAACCCTATGGGGCAGTTCCACTCTGTTCTGCAGGGTTGGTATGAGTTAGAATTGACTCAACAGCAATGGGTTTGGTTTGGTTTGTTCCAAAAAGGATTTAAGGGGCTTTCCAAGAGCACAAAATAAGACAAGATAGGTTAATTTTTAAATTGGACTAACAAGGAAAGCACAGCCACCAGCCATCTGTCAGTGGAGGCTCGGGTGTTGCTGTGATGCTGAACTGGCTTCAGCAGAACTTTTCCAGGCTAAGATGAACTAGGAAGAAAAGCCTGGTGATCTATTTCCAAAAAAAAATCAGCCAATGAAAACCATACAGATAACAATAGTTCCATCCTGTTGTGCCAGGTGTTGAGCGCCGACTAGATGGCAGCTAACAACAACAAAGAAGAAAAAAAAGGGAGCAGAGTAAAGCCAAGAGCAAGTCTAAGCACGCCTATCATTATGAACGACATTCCTGGTTCACAAGGCTGGTTGTAGGCCAAGCTTCCTAGCAGCCCATAGTCTAAGGGGAAACCTGGTCAGTGGCGCATCCACAGTTCTCGGAACGTTGGAAAAAACAGTGGCTCCATGGACCTGCAGTCAGGTGGGCCTGAGCTCTCAGACGGGCTCTGTGATGTGCCCCTGAGCAATTTCTTACTCTCTCTGAATCTGAGTTTCTTCACCTATAGTGGCGATAGTAACTGTAGTTATGACGTTATTTTGAGGATAAAATGAAGTAAAGTATTTAAATGTTTATCATAGCACCAGCTACTTTGTAAGTGTTCAATAATAGTAAAAATAAGTAAATAAATTTTAGAATTAACAGATGCACACCACGTTCCTCAGATAGGAAGGCATCCCATCCCAAGAGGATAATGTTTCGTATAGCAAGACCTGGTGTCCTCAACATGGGCTGGTGGCAAAATCCCCAAAGCAATGCCACACAGTAGTTAGGTGCGTGACAGAAGTAGACAGACCTGGGTTTGAGTCCAGCTCTGCCACTTATTAGCTGTGTGACCTCGGGCAAGCCACTTCACTTTCCTGGGAATTGGGTTCTTTCTCTGTAAATGGGCAAAATAATTGTACCTACCTTTTTCTTTTTTTTTCCTAGGGTTGTTATGGGTATTAGATGAGTTAATAACTGGTAAAGCACTTAGCATAGTTCTTGGCACACAGTTAGCACTCAGTTCATAGCCATGTGGTTATTTTTGTTGTTGTTGTTAGCACTGTAATTTATCCCTGCTGGTCCAGCTTGAAGGAGCCGTGGTG
Source organism: Loxodonta africana (assembly GCF_030014295.1). Lineage (NCBI taxonomy): Eukaryota > Metazoa > Chordata > Mammalia > Proboscidea > Elephantidae > Loxodonta > Loxodonta africana. The sequence continues at coordinate 80,665,563 of NC_087353.1, forward strand.
GCACAGCAGTTAAAGTGATCGACTGCTAACCAAAAGGCTGGTGATTTGAAACCGACAGCCAGTCTGCTGGAGAAAGATGTGGCAGTCTGCTTCTGTAGAGATGTAAACCACTCCCACTGCCGTCAACTCGATTCCGACTCATAGCAACCCGTAGAGATGTACAGCCTTGGAAAGCCTATGAGGATGCTATGAGCCAGAATTGACTTGACAGCAGTGGATTTGGTTTTGTGTTGGTCAGGCTTGAGCCAGAGATACACTTCAGAACACTGGGAGAGTGCGTGGTCTGTCTTGCAACCCTTCCCAGATATTGCTCCTCTCATCCACATTTCTGATAACTATTGATGACAATGCACACTCTCCTGCAAACATTCAAGTAAAGATATTTTATCTTGTCAGTTCAGTATAAACCCACGAGCCTGAACAATCAAGTGAGGAGTAGAAGCCAATCCTTTAGAAGAAGACAAGGAGCCTTGTAAGGAAAGGATTGTGTTGGTGAAGGCCATATGCACAGAACTGAGTTATGGCTTAAGGGTGTACAGAGGGACTCATGCATAGGGAGTCATAGGGAAGAAGGATTGAAGCATTCGACTCGTGATACTAGCGAAGAATATTGAACACAGCATGGACTGCCAAAATAAAGAACAAATCAGTCTTGGAAAAGATACAACCAGAATGCTCCTTAGAAGTGAGGATGGTGAGATTCCAGTTTGCCTACTTTGGACATGTCATCAGGAAAGGCCAATGGCTAGAAAATGGCATCATGGTTGGTAAAGTAGGGGGCCAGTGAAGGTGAGGGAGGCTTTCGGTAAGCGGGATTGACATGGTAGCCAAAGCAATGGACTCAAACATAACAAAGGTCATGAAAATGGTGCAGGACAGGGCAACATTTTGTCCTGTTGTACATAAAGACACCATGAGTTGGAGCCAACTCGATGGCAACTAACACTAATCACATAAGGAGTCAGATCACTCAGCGTTCAAGTTCTGCTTCTACTACTCACTAGCTGTGTGACCTTAGAAAAGTTACCTGACCTCTCTGTGCCTCGGTTTCCTCATCTGTTAAAAAAAAAGAAAGAAACAATGAATTGGTGCATGTAAGGTTTGCTGAGCAGAGACACACAGAAAAGCCGAACCGGATGCTGCCTCTTATTCTCGAGGAGTGAATGGCAAGTAAGAAACTGAAGACAGGATGGGGGTGGAGGAAAGGGTTAAGGAGGCTGTAAGGATGTAATCTGGAGGGGAGGCAGAATGGAATAAGTTTGTTTGAGGATGAGCCAATGGGGAGAATGAGACTGGAGGAAAATGAGGGATGGTTATTGACGAGGTAAGGACAAGGGGGTGACAGGCAAGATGGGCTCCTGGGCACAGGTGGAGCAGATAACCGGGCCACTGGGGGAGGAAGGCCTTCAGGATGAGCAAGGTGGCAGCTAAGTTTAGAGCTGGGAAGAAGACCTTTGAATATGCATGTACTGCCCTCCCGCTTCCTCATGAGGAGTCATGAATGGAGAAACAGAGTGAGCAGGAATCCTGGCCATGAGTTCAATCTGTACCTGTTCCTTCTGGGTTCAGGCCACTGGCTTCCTCAGGTCCTCTGAAGAGGACCAGAGAGTGGCCTTCCTTCCCTTTGTTAGATGCAACTACGTGCTTAGGAACAGTGTGTCAGCGGGGAGCTGAGCTTTTATTCCATTCTGACATAAACAAGGCCAGGTCTTCAGTCATAGCTTGTAGACAACCAGAAAGGGAAAGGACTCCAGTCTAATTTCCTTGCATCATCCCTGGAGCTCACTCCTTCCTGCCCCGCCCTCCTCTCCTCATCTCTCTCCCCTCCCCTCCCCTGCCTCTCTCTCCTTTCTCTTTTTCCTCTCCACTCCTCTTCTCCGGTTCCTCTTTATTTCTCTCCCACAAATCTATATTCAGTTTCTGTCTTCCAAAAAGAAAAAGTGAGTAGGAGGACAAATTGTTTAAAAGCAACACAGCTATTTTAACAAAATGCTTTTTCCTTTGAGTCAGTCCTAAGAAATTTGGGGAAAATCTAAGCCAGGATGAAGCAATAATAATCCTAAAAAAATAGATTAGGGAGAAAAACTTAAACTGCCCATATGGAATGGGGAATAGGAAGCAGCACAGGGGATGTGGAGGTCGGGTGTATTGGAAAGAGAAAGAAAAGTATATGATTAGAAGACTTGAAAACCAGCAGGAAGAAAGCAAAACATTTATTCAATCCTTTGGCTCTTGAGTCTATTCCCTGCCCTACATCTGGCTATGGGGAATGTCTGGATGATTCCTTGTGTAGACGTGGTCTTTCAGATCTTAGCTACTCTGGACCCGGGCTCCTGCCCAAGTCAAGAGGTACTTGTCCCTTGGATTTAAAGATCCTGGAGCTGTCAAGAAAGTATCTGAAGTATCTGGAAGAGCCAGAATCTTAGCTTTAGTCTCAGCTCTGCCTCTAATTTACTCTGTGCCCTTTGGGGCCCCAGTTTCCTTCTTTACAGAACGAGAGGATTGAACTAGACGACTTCCTCCAGCACCAGTTGTTGTCAAGTTGATTCCAACTCATGGCAACCCCATACGTGTCAGAGGTGAACTGTGCTTCACAGGGTTCTCAATGGCTGATTTTTGGAAATAGATCACCAAGACTTTCTTCCAAGGCATCTCTGGGTGGACTCAAACCTCCAACCTTTTGGTTAACAGCCAACTGTATTAACCGTTTGCACTATTCAAGGACTCTGGATGACCTCAAAGGCCCTCCAGCTCCAATGTTCAGTCTCCGGTTCCCTTTAACCTTGCTGCTCTACTTGACGGGCAGTTAGGAGTGTGGACTTTGGAGCCACACTGCCTGTGTTTGAATCTTGGCTCCATACCCGACAACTGTGACATAGCTGAGCAAGTTCCTTTGAGTTCTCAGGGTCCTCAATTTCCTCATCTGTAAAATGGATAACAATAGGGCAGTTCACTCTATTTTTAGCCCTGCCACTTAAGAAAGTATATCAGAATGCAACTGAGACTAGAACCTTCCCTAATTTATAAATATAAAAGGTACTACATCTGCACACTTCAGAACTTACAATAATCATCTTGTGACACCATTTTCAACTGACAGTGAAATATTCAGCAACTGAAATGCGGTTGTTGCTTTTATCTGGTTCCGTTTCAGTTTCAGCTTGAGGATGCTGAAGATCAAAGAGGCAAGATCACCGGCCCAACATCAGTCAACATGTGTTTCTCAGTTCCTGATGAAAGTGTCAAGGCAGATCTAGAGAGGGGAAGTCCTCACTCACTCCTGGACCACACTTCTGGTTCTGGGATCCAAACTGGAAACAATATGGTTGGAAAAACAACCTCGAGTCAAGAACTTTCCAACCCTCTTGCCTCTTGTGCCCATAAATCTGACCTCCATCCTCTCCCTCAGCTGCAGGAATGTGTTTGCATAGAAAACTGCCCTTGCCTTATCCTCCCTTCTGAGAAACTTTGCTGCTTCTCAAAAGATGTCTTCTTCCCACAAGCCTGGTGTCCTGCACCTTATCACAGGTAAATCTAGGGAGCAAAACTGCTTCCCTTTGCTCACCTACGAGCCCCTAGAGAGTTTAGAGAGGACATTGGAAGAAGGCACCAGACAGTCTCCCCTCCAGGCAGCTGGGCAAGCATCCTCTTGGTTTGGGAATGAGAAATCCCCTGAATTGGCCGGTGCCAAGGGATGTGACACCATCCCTGCTGGCTGCAGAGCTGCCTTGTGCCAAAGCCGCAGGGTTCCTAGCCACCGTTCATTAATGCTGCCCACAGGCTGAGGGAGAAGTCTGTCTGTTCCTGCGGGGCAGAAGGTCTGGGTTCCAGGGCACTGGAGGAGATAATTGTCTTTATAGCCAGGGGAGGCTTGGCAAGGAGGTCAAGCGACTTCCTACACTCCAGAAATTCTAGGCGGATGCTGATGATAGAGCCATAGTCTTCTTAACCCTTGGTAAAGCAAACAAACAAAAGAGTACTTTAGAAGCAGCATGCTACAGTAGAAAGAAGAATGGGTGCTTCAGGGGAAAGGAGACCTGGAATTGCACCCTCGTCCTGCTAGTTACAAGGCCTGGAACAGTTTATTTGGTAAAATTAGAAGAAAAAAAAAATTCTTGCCCTGTATATTTTTGCTCAGCTATTATGAGAATTAAAAGATCCCTGGGTAGTGCAAATGGTTTATGTTCATCTACTAACATAAAGGTTAGTGGTTTGAAGTTTGAACCCACCCAGCAGTGCCACGAAAGAAAGGCCTGATGGTCCGCTTCCATAAAGCTTATAGCCAAGAAAACCCTATGGAAACTTTGGAGGCGATTAATGTATTCAACGTCTTGATTCTGGTGATAGTTTCATGGGTTTTTACATACATAAAAACTTATCAAATTGTAAAAACAAAAAACAGAGAGAATCCTATGGAGCAGTTCTATTTGTAATACATGGGGTCACCATGAGTTGGAATCTACTCAATGACAACTTTTTATTTTTAATGAGAATTAAATGAAATACTATGTATAAAAGGACTTTGAGAACTATAATGCACTTCATTCATTTATTCATTCAAGTGATTGTTATTAAGTGTTCACTAGGAGCCCTGATGGTGCAGTGATCAAGAGCTTGGCTGCTAACCAAAAGGCTGGCAGTTCGAATCCACCAGTTGCTCCTTGGAAACTCTGTGGGGCAGTTCTACTCTGTCCTATAGGGTCACTAAGAGTCAGAATCGACTTGATGGCAAAGGGTTTTGTTTTGTTTTGGATACAACAGTGAGTTAGGTAGGCGTGGTAACTGCCCTCATGTGTATGTGGGCGAAGACAGGTGTGCCACTGCAGAGGCTTCTCAGGAGCGCCCTCCAAAGGCCAAATCCTAGACCTCCACCTGCCTGTTTAGCATGAAGTCCAATCTTTCCTCAGGTCCTCTTCCCAAGTCTCCAGGTTCCTCCTTGGGGTCCAATTGATCAGTCCTGCTTTCTCCAGACTTGCAGCCTGAATTGGAGCCTAGATGCACCCCCTAGAGGCTACGGTATGTCACAGCAGCCACTTAGATGCTAGCTTCAGAACAAGCCTCCTCTTCACCAAGCCACCTGGCGTCCCCAGTGGGATCAGAGAAACCCCAAACAGATCCCCAACTTGCTGTTACTGGAGCTGATGTAGGCTATCTCTCAGTCTCCAGAGTGAGTGCAATTTCCACCAGGCTTCTGTGATCCCTTAAAGTATGAACAATAAAAACAACTGACATTTATTGAGTGGTATTGTTCCAAGCTTATTTTATACATTAATTCCTTTAATCCTTAAAACAACTTTAAGAGGTAAGTATTCAGATAGTTCCATTTTACAGATGAGGAAACTGAGGCTCAGAGAGGTTGAGTAAACTTTTGGTCACAGACAGTAACAGAGACAGGATTTGAACACAGACCATCTGGCTCCAGATGCCATGTTCTAGCACTGGGTTTCTGGGTAGTGCCTCTAAGGAAACCCTGGTAGAGTAGTGGTTAAGTGCTATGGCTGTTGACCAAAAGGTCAGCAGTTCGAATCCACCAGGCACTCCTTGGAAACTCTATGGGATGGTTCTACTTTGTCCTATAGGATCACTATAAGTCAGAATCAACTCGATGGCAGTGGGTTTAGTTTTTTTTTTTTTTAGTTTAGTGCCTCTCTAAGGGAAGGACAATTTTGCATGAGGTGCAGCACACCAAATAATACTGGGTCCTGACAGATCTGATTCATGCCCATATCTGCCCCCAGGATGGCATGGTCAGGAGAGCTACCAGTATCCACCAATCCCCAATAGTCATTCCCTCTCATGGACCTGGCTGGGGCCACCTTCATGGTGACTTCCATTTAAGGGTCCACATTGCCATCCTGCACCATTGGCTGAGCCAGTTTGCCCTGACAGGTTCTCATAGCTCTGCATCTTGGTCTCTTTCTGTACGTTTGTCTTCCGAGTCCACAGTTCTTCCAGAACTACGTATCAACTCTTTCAGTTGCAGAAAACAAAATTAAACCTCTTCCTCACTAGATACCCAGCTGTGCACCAAAAATTAATCAATTACCATTGCGATAAGAGCTGCAAAGGAGAAGCTCAGGGGCTGTGGCGAGGCTGCTGTTATCTCTGAAGACACTCCTGAACCATTCTCTGGAAAGGAAGCTCTGGACTTGCCGGGGATGTGAGCTCATCTTGGGGGATGTTTCAAGATCTATGGGCTCCTCTGAAATGCTTTTCTTCCCCCCTTCCCTCCCCTCTTCTCTCAAGTGAAGGTATTAAATGAATTAACCCTCTCCATCCCTTGGTGTATGTGACAACTACTACTGGGTCTAAATAATTAAATTAGCTTTCTATTATGAAACAAAGATGCTCAAAACATCATCAAGGGGAGAAAAAGCAGGCTGCTTTGCACCTAAGTGAACCACAGAAATCCCAGAGACATGATGCCCTGGGCCAGGAGGAGCTGCCCTTCAGTCTGGCCTGTGACAAGATCTGAGCAGGCAGCCCAGTGACAGCAGTGATCCTCAGTCCTGGCCACACAGGGGCTTACCTGGAGAGTGCTTTAAAATGCTGATGTCTGCCCTCCTCCTGCAGACCCACTTAAACCAGAATCCTGGGCAACAGCTTGCTCTGAAGCTGCTTTAGGGATTCTGGAAATCCTAGTGGCACAGTGGTTAAGAGCTATGGGTGCAACCAAAGTAACACCAGTTCGAATTCACCAGATGCTCCTTGGAAACTCTGTGGGGCAGTGCTACTCTGACCTACAGGGTCTCTATGAGTCGGAATCGACTTGACAACAATGGGTATGGGATTCCAGTGGGCAGTATGGATGAGAGATGCTGTCATACAGAGAGCTTGTTGTTATTCTTAGTTGCCGTCAAGTTGATTTCTACTCATGGTTACCCCGTGAGTGCAGAATAGAACTGCTCCATAGGGTTTTCTTGGCTGTAATCTTTGTGGAAGCAGTTCACCAGGCCTTTTCTTCTGTGGTTACTGCCAGGTGGTTTTGAACTGCCAACCTGTAGGTTAGGCATTAAGTGCCAACCTTTTGCACTAGCCAGGGTCTCTTTATACCGTAAGAATCATAATCAAAACAAAGATCTCTCAACTTGAACCTGTGAGTGAGAGACAACATAGAGCAGGCCAAGCAGAGGACCCATCCACTCACTCCCTCACTCACAAGTGTTATTAAGGATTGACTACATACCATGCAGGTCTCGGTGCCCTGCGGACTCAGCAGCCTGAGCAAACCAATACAGAGCCTCTCTCGGGATAGAGCTTAGGCAGCTTAGCTTAGGAAGGGAGCAGGGAGAGAGGGACAGGGAGGCACAGGGGGGAGAAGGCTCTGTGAGTTTCCAGAATCTCTCCACTCTCAGGTGAGCCACTTTGTTCTCCATCTCCAGGAGGTGGTCAGCAACAGAACCCTTGCACTGAAAAGGATTTCCTGGCTTTTTTCTAGTGGCCTTAGAAAGGGAGAAGATGTAAAAAGACCAGACTTAAAGGTCTGAATGAGACTGGAGGAACCTTGGAGGTCATGGTCCCCAGACCTTCTGTTAGCCCAAGACTGGAACCATTCCTGAAGCCAACTCTTCAGACAGGGATTGGACAGGACTGCAAGACAGAAAATGATACTGGTGAAGAGTGGGCTTCTTGGTTCAAGTAGATACATGAGACTATGTGGGCAACTCCTGTCTGCAGGAGAGATGAGAAGGCATAGGGGGACAGGAGCTGGTTAAATGGACACGGGGAATACAGGGTGGAGAGAAGGAGTGCGCTGTCTCATTAGGGGGAGAGCAGCTAGGAGTACATAGCAAGGCATGTATAAGTTTTTGTATGAGAGGCTGACTTGATTTGTAAACTTTCACTTAAAGTACAATAAATAGATTTTTTTAAAAAAGGGAGGAGGCTGGATCCTACCCCAAAGCTGCTTGTCATGGTGGGCCAAGTCGGGGCCCACAGGCCGAGCATGGAGGCCTGTTGTCTTTTCTTGTTTAAAAAACAAAAACAAATAATTTATGGGATTCTAGTGGTCGGCAGGAATAAGGAATTTTTTTTCTACAGAAGCAATACATGATTCACTGTAGAACACTTAGAAAATAAAAATTCATTGGAAAGTAACAATTACTCTCGTATTCTCTTAGCTCGGAGGTAATTTCCACCAAGTACATATACTGACATTTTCTACTCTATGTAAAAAAAAAAAAATGTAGCTGTCCCTTATTTTAATCAAAATGAGATTAGACTGTGCATTTTTTTTCCTTTTTCGTCTGCTAGACGTTATGCTTATCCTCTCTACATCACTAAGTAGTACACCACAGTATTTAACAATTGGATAGTATTTCAATTGTACCATAGTTTATTTAGTTAATCCGCTGCTATTGGGTATTTCGGTTGCTTCCGATTAAGAACAATTGACGCACACACACATAACACACACACACACACACACATATCCTTGTAAATAAATCCTTGCATACATTCATAATAACTTCCTTAGGATGAGATTTCTAAATTGGAAATTACTGAGTCAGAAGATAACCATATAAACTTTTTATTTGAGAATAGTTCTAGGTTTACAGAAACGGTACAAAGAGAGTTGTCGTTTATCCTGAACCCAGTTTCCCCTGTTGTTAAGATCTTACATTAGTATGATACATTTGTCCCTGGTGGCTTAGTGGTAAGAGCTATGGCTGCTAACCAAAAAGGTTGGCAGTTGGAATCCACCAGTTGCTCCTTGGAAATCCTATAGGGCTGTTCTACTCTGTCCTTTAGGGTCGCTAAGAGTTAGAGTCGACTCGATGGCAACATGTTTGGGTTTTTTTGGTTTAATGAACCAATTGATACATTATTTTTAAGTGAAGTGCATACTTTATTTAGATTTCCTTTGTTTTTCTCCAGTGTCCTTTTTTCTGATCCAGGATCGCATCCAGGATACCATATCACATTTAGTTCTCATGTCATGTCCCCACAGGCTCCTCTAGACTTCAACAGTTTCTCAGTCTTTCCTTGTTTTTGATGACCTTGACAGGTTAGAGAACTACTGGCCAGGTGTTTGGTAGAATGCCCCTGAATCTGGGTTTGGTTGATGATTTGCTCATGATTACAATGGGGTTAGGAGCCCTCGTGGCCAGTAGTTAAGAGCTCGGCTGCTGTCATAGTCATCTAGTGCTGCTGTAACGGAAATACCACAAGTGGATGGCTTTAACAAAGGAAAGTTTATTTTCTCACAGTAAAGTAGGCTAAATGTCCAAATTCAGGGTGTCAGCTCCAGGGGAAGGTTTTCTCTCTCTGTCAGCCTTCTCATCAATCTTCTACCCCATGACTAGGAGCTCAGCGCAAGCACCCCGGGACTAAAGGACGTGCTCTGCTCCCAGCACTGCTTTCTTGTTGGTATCAGGTCCCCAACTCTCTGCTTGCTTCCCTTTCCTTTTAGCCACACCCCAGGGAAACTCCCTTTACATTGGATCAGGGATGTGACCTGAGTAAGGGTGGCATTACAATCCTACCCTAATCCTCTTAACATAAAATTACAATCACAAAATGGAGGACAACCACACAATACTGTGAACCATGGCCTAAACAAGTTGATATACACATATCTGGGAGGGCATAATTCAATCCATGACAGCTGCTAACCAAAAGGTCAGCAGTTCAAATCCACCAGCCGCTTCTTAGAAACACTCTGGGGCAGTTCTACTCTATCCTACAGGGTTGCTATGACTTGGAGTTGACTCAGTAGCAATGGGGTTTGTTTGTTTTGTTTTGTTTTTGTTAGATTGGGGTTATGGGAGGAAGACTGCAGAGGTGAAGTGTCATTCTTATCAAAGGTACACACTCTCAACACGACTTGTCACTGTTGGTGTTGACCTTGATTGCCTAGCTGAGGTTATATTTGCCAGGTTTCCATAGCATATGTAATATGTGGCTGAAGTCACTATACGCACCGCTCACTGAAGGAGCGGGGAGGTGTGCTCCACCTCCTTGAGGGCTATCTACATAAATTATTTTGATTTTTTATGTACATGAGATTTGTCTTTCTTCTTCCATTTACTTACTTATTCAATCATTGACTTAGATCAGCATGGATATAGATATTTATTTTATACTTTGGGTTATAATTCAATATCAACCAGTAAAATCGGTTGCTACTGAGTTGATTCTGACTCATGGTGATCCCATGCGAGTCAAAGTAGAACTGTATGCTACAGATTATTTGGAAGTAGGTTGCCAAACCTTTCTTCCACGGTGCCTTGAAAGTCCAAGGGTGGACTTGAACCTCCAATCTTTCAGTTAGCAGCCGATCACATTAACTGTCTGCATCACCCAGGAACTCCAATCTAATACCACATTATTTTTTTGCTTAAACTGTTCCAGCGTTGGCCATTGGGAGCTCTTCCAGTTGGCTCCTGTGTCCCTTTGACATACTCCCCCTTTGGTTTGTGTTTGGAATGTGTTCTTGCCTTCTGGTGCTACAAGATGCGACAGGCTCATCTTGTATATTCTCTGCCCCACCCTAGAAGCTGTCATTTCTCCAAGGATTCCTGGTTCCTTTTATTGGAGAATGGTTTTAGAAATCAAGATCTGGGTACCAAGGGTGCTTATTGCTACTGGGGTGTTGTTATGTCTAGGTCCTCTCAGAGGTCAGAGCTTAGAAATGTATGTGTATACACAAACCCATGTGTATAGATATATCTATAATTATCTCTATATTTATTCATCTGTACTTATATTAAGCTAAACCTGTATTCATACTGATGGCTCCAACTCTAACCCAGTATCTCATGGTTTTATTCCAGCTTTCCCACTCCTTGAAGATAAACATATTTTAAAGGCTTTTGATTTATGATGCCATATTGCCTTACATGAGCTTTTTCTTTTATTTTGGGGGGAAAGTTGCCCTGAACCGTTTGTAATCGATCAGACTTTAATCAAATTGGTTGCACACACACACAGAATAGAATGATACATACCAGGACATCTCTCACTGCTAGCTGAGAGTACTCGAAGTCCCTTTTGCCTGAAGAGATCAAAACCAAGGGTACTTGTATGCACAACTCACCCACTCTGAGAACCAGAGACCACTAACTTCAAAGAACTCCAGGTGGAGTGCCATGGTTATTTCTATATGTTTATTTCTTGCTTCATAGAGTCCTCTTTCGAGCTACAACTGAGGCCTTTTGATCTGAATTGCTTCCAAAGTGTTTTTTTAAGTCCCAGATAAAAGAGTTAGCCTTCTGTTCCCAACTTGTGAGCCATGGACTTCGTGGGGTATGCAATCTGTAGACAGGGGTCACAAATGCAGGTGCCTACAGGGGCCAGGTGGGTTACAAATAGAGAAGTGGGTAGGTGGGGACTGTGGCAAACTGGAAATTGCATGCCTTGTTATAGGGGTGTGGGCCTATTGTTGCCAGCCCTTCTGCTTTTTCAGAGGAAGCCAGAAATCCAGATTTTTTTTCTATGAATGCCTGCAATTTTGGCTATGACTGTCAATCTTTCTAAAGCACTGTAAGAGCCAAACAAAATGTATCCTCTGGCAGGACACAACCTTCAGAAGGCCAACTTGGAACCCTGGTGTCTGTACTCTCTCACTGGTAGAGAAAACATAATAACTAAACGATAGAGGATCCATGTACATCTTCTCATGCTAAAAAGAGGTCCTGCACACTAGAAAGTTTGGGTAGCATTGGGTCGTTTTGTCTGGGAAAAACACTCACTTTTATTTCTTTCTTGGGTTGATGAAGCTGGAACCTAGATTACCTGGAGTATGAGGAATTAACACTGGAATTTAGCAAACCATTAGAGGCTAGACAACCAAAGTCAGTCAATTTCTCTATGCAGCGTTGGGAGAAGTGTGATGTCCCACAGTTCAAACGGTCACAGAAAGATTGTAGGCAGGAGAGGGCTCTGCCTGCCCAACGAAGGTGCGTCTCTCAACCTCTGCAATCTTCAGAGCTTCCTTTGCTTTTCTGATTTATGACTCTATTTCTCAGGGCTGTGGGGATTGGCTAGAGTCATCTTCCAAGGCAGGAAATGGGGCTGGGAAAATTGCTATCTATCCAGCAGTATTAGGCCTCCAAACAAAACTCATACTTCCTACGTTTATCCTGGCACACAGCCTGTACTCTCTCCCAAGAGACTAGTATTAATTGGCAACAAAAGAATGAAGGCATTAATGACCATTTTCTGATAGTTTAAAACAACTGTCTGTTTTTCTGGTTCTCTGTGCTTCCCCCTATCTGCACCTGCTTTCTGCTCTCAGAGATCTCTGCTCTCAGAGATAGACCTGGGTTTGAAGGTTATTATGTGGGTGATCACGTGGAGTCCTTGAGTGGTGTAAATGGTTTACACGCCCAGCTGCTGACTGAAAGGTTGGAGGTTTGAGTCTACCCAAAGACACCTTGGAAGAAAGTCCTGGTGATCTACTTCTGAAAAACCAGCCACTGAAAACCCTATGGAGCACAGTTCTACTCTGACACACACAGGGTCGCCATGAATTGGAATCGACTTAAGGGCAACTGGTTTCACTGGTACTTGGGTGACTTATTTCTCATGGGATAGTTCTGAGTATCTAGTGAGATGACATATGTAGGGGGTCTAGATCAAGGCCTTGGACCCTGTAAGCTTCCAGTCCCCCTCCTGCTATGCCACTACTCAGAGTCCCCAGGGCCTCAGGAAATATAGAAAGCAGGAGAGGTTACTCAGTCCTCCCTTTTTATTCCACATCACTGGTCTTTTGGTTTTGGCTCTTTTCTCTGATTTATTTTGCACATTGTATTCTGTGTAATCTTTTGAAAACATCTATAAGATCGTGCTGTCCTTCTGCTTGAAATTCTCCAATGGTTTCTAATGGCTCTTAAAAAAAAAAGTCTTCCTTGTCACAGCCAAAACATTTGCTACTTCAAGTGTGCCCCTTGGACCAGCAGTATTGGCATTACCTAGGAACTTGTTAGAATTGCAGGTTCTGAATCCAACCTAATGAATCAGGATCTGTGTTTTAATAAAATCCTCTGGAGATTTGGATGCCGATGAAAGTTTATGAAACTCTGGGCTACAAGGCTCCATACCAGGGGTTCTCACCCCCAGCTGCACATTTAATTATCTGGAAGTCTGGAAGTTTTAAAATATGCTGATACCTAGGCCCTAGCCGGTGATGGCAGGCTTTTTAAAAGCTACCCAGGTGGTTGTCGGGTGCACCTGAGGCTGAACACAGGTGTTTTATATTGTAATGAAATGTGCAAAGACCTACAGTTAGAAAACCAAAAGGGAAGAACACTCTTGGCATTTCTCAAGCTGAAAGAAATTCAAGCCTCGGGTTGCAACATTGAAGGGTTCTATGGGGAAAGTATTACATGATGCAGGAAGCATCAAAAGGAGATGGAAGGAACACACAGAGTCATTCTACCAAGAAGAATTGGTTCATGTTCAACCATTTCAGGAGGTAGCGTATGATCAAGAACCAACAGAACTGAAGGAAGCTCCAGCTGCACTGAAGGCATTGGTGAAATACAAGGCTCCAGGAATGGACGGAATCTCAGTTGAGATATTTCAATAAACGGAGGCAGCACTGGAAATGCTCACTCATCTATACCAAGAAATTTGGATGACAGCTACCTGGCCAACTGACTGGAAGGGAACCATATTTGTGCCCATCACAAACAAAGCTGATTGAATGGAATGTGGAAATTATCGAACAATATCATTTGTATCACAAACAAGTTAAATTTTGCTGAAGATCTTTCAAAAGTGGTTGCAGCAGTTCATGGACAAGGGACTGCCGGAAATTCAAGTCAGATTCAGAAGAGCTTGTGGAACAAGGGATATCATCGTTGCTGTAAGATGGATCCTGGCTGAAAGCAGAAAATACCAGAAAAAATGTTTACCTGTGTTTTATTGATTATGCAAAGGCATTTGACTGTGTGGATCATAACAAATTATGGATACACTGCAAAGAATGGGAATTCCAGAACTCTTAATTGTGCCCATGGGGAATCTGCACATAGACCCAAGGTAGTTTGAACAGAACATGGGGATACTACGTGGTTTAAAGTCAGCAAAGCTGTGAGTTAGGTTTGTATCCTTTCACTATACCTATTCAATCTGTATGCTGAGCAAGTAATCTGAGAAGCGGGACTATATTAAGAACACAGCATCAGGATTGAAAGAAGACTCACTAAAAACCTGCGTTATGCAGATGACACAACCTTGCTTGCTGGAAGTGAAGAGGGCTTGAAGCACTTACTGATGAAGATCAAAAATTGCAGTCTTCAGTATGGATAACAACTCAACATAAAGAAAACAAAAATCCTCACAGCTGGACCAATAAACAACATCATGATAAACAGAGAAAAGATTAACATCGTCAAGGATTTCATTTTACTTGGATCCAAAATCAACAGCCATGGAAGCAGGAGTCAGGAAATCAAAAGATGCATTGCTTTGGCTAAATCTGCTGCAAAGGACCTCTTTAAAGTGTTGAAGAGCAAAGATGTCACAAAAACAAACAAACCTGTCTTAGAAGAAGTACAGCCTGAACGCTCCTTAGAGGCAAGGATGGCGAGACTGCGTCTTACACACTTTGGACATGTTGTCAGGAGGGATCAGTCCCTGGGGAAGGACATCATGCTTGGCAGAGTACAGGGTCAGCGGAAAAGAGGAAGACCCTTAATGAGGTGGATTGACACAGTGGCTGCAAGGATGAGCTCAAGCATAACAACGATTGTAAGGATGGCGCAGGGCCGGGCAGTGTTTCGTTCTGTTGTGCACAGGGTCACTATGAGTCGGAACCAACTTGATAGCGCCTAACAACAACAATAACAAGGGTAGTGTTTTTTTGTTTTTGTTGTTTGTTTGTTTTACACATAGCAAAGTGTATCATCATCTTTTTAACACTTACCAACACCAGTTGCCATTGAGTCGGTTCTGACTCATGGCGACCCCATGTATTTCAGATTTTCTACTACCCAGGCAGTCCCATTACTCGTTCATCTTGGTTTTGCTCCACAGGGTTTTCAATGGCTGTGGCCTTTCAGAAGCAGATAGCTAGGCCTTTCTTCCAGGGTGCTCCCAGCTGGATTGAGCCTACCAACCTTTTGGTTAATAGTTGAGCACTTAAAGGTTTATGCCACCCAGGGACTCCCTTTTAACACTTAAACCTAACCTGTTGCTGTCAAGTCGATGTAGACTCATAGTGACCTTATAAGACAGAGTAGAATTGCCCCATAGAGTTTCCAAGGAGCGGCTGGTGGATTTGAACTGCTGACCTTCTGGTTAGCAGCCATAGCTTGCGGTAGCTCTTAACCACTGTGCCATCAGGGCTCCTTTTAACACTTAGAGCTTTAAACAATGTTTTAACTTTTTTAATTAAAGTGTAACATACATACTGAGAAATGGACAACTCATAGGCATACAGCTCAATGAAATTTCATAAAAGGAATTCCCCTGTGTAACTGGCACCCGGTCAAGAAGCAGCACCTGACAAGCCTCCAGAAGCCTCTCTTGTGCTTCCTTCCCATCACAACCAGACCTGACAGTGCACTAACCTGACTTCTAATGTTCTAGACTCTTTTTTTTAAAGGTTTTAATCTAACACTGTCCTCTCTATAGACCAGTGATTAGAGCTGTGCCCAGCAAATACTAGATGCTCAATTCATGCTTGTTGAATAAAAGAATTGGTTAATTAATGAATTAATCTCCTCCAATAATCTCCATGCACGTCCTTTCTGGAAAATCCAGAGATTGTGGCTCTCAGAGGTTGAACTGTCAAATTCGAGCAAAAGGAAAAAAAAAAAAGACGAGATTGGCTTCGAGCTGACCTCAGCCTCCTTTCAGATCCAAGGCAGTTGGTGAGCGCATTTACCAGGTCTGGTTGGCATGAGCCTTTTGATGGCACCACCCAAGCATGCTTTCTTTGGTCTCTGCCCCTGGTGTTATTCATCCAGCTGGGTCACAGCTCTCCCAGCGTTAGCAGGAATTGCCGCACCATGGCCTTTTCTTGGAGCTACTGTGTGGTCACTGCCCTTTGGGTTTCTTAGAGCTTGACTGGGGCTTATATTTAGCCCCAGGGTTCCTATTCTTTCTGGGCTTTTCTTTTTTTCCCCCCTGGCTGATTAGTTTGCCGTGCTGAGCAAGGTGAGGACACTGAATGGCAGTTTCGCCAGCAGAAAGCTATGAGGCCATGGTTTCCTGTGCAGCAGGAGAGTGGGATAAGGAAGGAGGGTGTTTGGGCACTGGCCCCAAAAGACAGGACCACCTGGCAGTCTGCAGACTCTTTCTACCCACTGAACTATTAACTATTTCTTCTCCATTTTGCACCTGTCTCGCCCCCTTCCTTTGCCTATATGACCAGTACCGACAGCTCCTTCAAAATCCAACTGTGAATTTTCCTGACACTCCCCACCCACTCCTAACCCTGGCCCCCCACACAAATACCTTAGTTTGCATGAGTCATGATGCTCTACGCTATCACACACACACACACACATAAAACAAAAAAAACTGTTGCCATCAAGTCTATTCCAACTCATAGTGACTCTATGGGACAGAGTAGAACTGCCCCATAGAGTTTCCAAGGAGTGGCTGGTGGATTCGAACTGATGATGTTTTAGTTAGCAGCCGTAGCTTACCATAGCTCTTAACCACTGCGCCACCACAGCTCTGCTCTATTATAGAGAGTAATCATAAATAATGGCCTCTTATAACACTGTCAAGTGCTGTGCGAGGCCTTTATCTGCACCCCCTTAGTGAGGCCTCACCCCAGTCCTATGAAGCCCCTCCTGGCCTCATCCCCATTTGAAAGACAAAGGGAAGGAGGCTTCAGAGTAATCCTCTGAACTTACCTAAGGAACCTCAGCTAGTAAGTGGCAGAGCCAGGACTGGCACCTTGGTCTGTTTGACATGGGTGGTAAAGGGTGGGGTGTACCCCGTTAGCCCTCATTCTACTGGCTGCTGGGACTCTGCCTGCTGGTGACTCACAGCTGAGTCCCTGTCTGGAAATTGAGGGACTGCAGAAAGGAGCTGACTTGACCAAGATCACATGCCTTTCCCACCTACATCCACACCCAATGGCTGATCACACAGCTAGGAAAGTGGTGGAGTCAGCTCTGAGTGCAGACACTAAACCATTCTCTGTACCTCCCAAATGTGCAAAGTTAAGGCACTTGAATAAAGAAAAAAGAACCAAAAAATAAACACAGATAGTATTTAGCACCTAAAATGTACTAGAAGGCATTGGTGATTCGGCAGTAGTGTTCTTGCCTTTCATGTGGGAGACTCAGGTTTGAGTCCCCATCAATACACCTCGTTGCAGCCACCACCCCTCTGTCAGGGGAGGCCTGCATGTTGCTGAGATGCTGAACAGGTTTCACTGGAGTTTCCAGACTAAGACAGACTAGAAAGAAAGGCCTGCTGATCTACTTCTGAAAATCAACCAATGAAAACCCTAGGGATCACAACTGTTCAATCCATGAGTTGAAGGCCAACTCAATGGTCGCTAATAACATGCTTTCCCATACTTTATACTTTCCCGTACTTTATGTCTTTTACTAAGGAGCCCTGGTGGTACAGTGGTTAAGTGCCCACCTTCTAACCAAAAGTTCTGTGGTTCTAACCCACCAGCTGCTCTGCTGGAGAAAGACATGGTAACCTGCTTGCATAAAGATTTACAACCTTGGACACCCTGTGGGGCAGCTCTGCTCTGTCCTACAGGGTCACTATGAGTTGGAATCGACTCAATGGCAACAGGAAGAAGAAAGAATGTCTTTTACTACCAAAAGAAACTCTGTGAGATAGGGAGGCTCAGAGAAGTTAAGTAACTTGCCCAAGGTCACCCCAGCAAGTAAATGTCAGAGCTGGGATTCAAACTCAGGCATTCTGATGCCTTTTAGAGCAACTTTACTCTTACAGAGAACTATGAGCCATGAAATGTTTTCAGCATGAGGAAACCACCAGATGAGTTTCTAGCTTGGGTTGTGACCTCCTGGCAGGCAGCACCATTATTCATTCATCCTGGTTTTGCATGCAGTTCCTAGCACAATGCCTACTGAGTGAGCAGATGAATCATGGTTCACGTACTTTCCCACTGGGGTGCCTGATGGCTGTTGGGACTGGGTAGAAACAGTGCAAGAACATACTGCGTAAGTAATGATTTCTCCACAAAGCAGAAAGAATAATCTTCTTAAAGAGTAAATCAGATC
Organism: Loxodonta africana; assembly: GCF_030014295.1. Taxonomy (NCBI): domain Eukaryota; kingdom Metazoa; phylum Chordata; class Mammalia; order Proboscidea; family Elephantidae; genus Loxodonta; species Loxodonta africana. Next base: position 80,683,733 of record NC_087353.1, read on the forward strand.
ATGCCCCATCATGGGAAGGCAAGGAGGGCCTCTCTGAGGAGGTGACACTTGAGCCGAGACTTGACTAGAAAGACAAAGCCAGCCATGTGAGAATATGGAGGAATTGCGTGCCAGGCAGAGTGAACAGCATGTGCTAAGGGCCTGAGGCAAGGAAGAGATTGTGTGTTGGCAGCTAGTGTGACCAAGGAAGCAGAGCGGTAGGAGACAAAGGCCAGAAGATAGACAGGGGTCAGATCATGGACAGCCTCATGGTACTTGCTGGGGACTTAGGATGTTGTTCTAAATATGATGGAAAGTCATTGAAGCTTTCAAAGCAGGGAGTGATGTGGATGACTTTCTTTGTAAAATATCACTTTGGAAAAGGAACAAGCAAGAATGGAAACAGGGAAACCATGTAGAAGGTTACTGACACCATTCAGGTAAGAGGTGATGGTGGCTTGGACCAGTGTGAGGAAGAAAAGTGTTCCAAACAGGAGCATATCTGGAGATTGAGTTGACAGAATCTGCTGGCAAATTGGATGTTGAAGAGTGAGGGGAAAAATGTCAAAAAGTCAACTTTTCTGAGGTAAAAAACCAAACTCATTGCCATTGAGTCAATTCCAACTCATAGCAACCCTATTAGAACAGAGAAGAACTTCCCCATAGGGTTTCCAAGGAGTGGCTGGTGGGTTTGAACTGTGGGCTTTTTGGTTAGCAGCCGAGCTGTTAACCACTGCACCACCGGGGAAGACCCAAGAATGAAAATAGTTATGATTTGACAGTGTTTACTCTGTGCCTGGCACTGCTCTAATTACTGAACATACATTACCTCATTTGATCTCATAACAACCCTCTAAGTATTGTTGTCCCATTGTCCAGATGGGGGAAAATGAGGCACAAAGAGGTTAAGTAATTTGCCCAAGGTCACACAGCTAGCAGGTGGTGGTTTTTGGGATTTGAACCTTGGCAGTCTGGCTCCAGAGTCCCTGCACTGGATTGCCCCTCCTCCTGCCCAGAGCTGTGAGGTCAGAATGCACAGCCTTGATTATGCAGATCAGCTCAATGGGCTACTTTCCTAAGGGTGTTTGGGCTCTACGGGAAGCAGGCTCCTCCAGGAAGTAACCTTGAAGAGAACAAATGCCAGGGACTCCTTAGGGTCCTGCTTTCTGGGCCAGCTCTCCAGCATGGGCAGAGAGGAGCCTGATCCTTGGGGCTTTCTCCAGCTGTTCTCATTTTCTATGTCGGGAAGCAGGGAACCAGCTGCAGGGCTCTTGGGTTGCTACTTTCAGCTGCAATATTGGGCAGAAGTTACCAGCAAACACTCTACAGCTAGACCACCTGGATTTGAATCCTCACTCTGCCACTTACTAACTCTGTGATGTGTGGCGGGTTACTTGGCCTCTCCGAGTCTCAATTTACCCGTTTGTGAAATGGGTACAATGATAGTATCTAACCAATGGGGTTATTATGAGTTAATATATGGAAAGTGCTTTTAAAAGGTGGCTAGCACATTCTAAGCAGCTTCTAAGTGTTTGCAAAATAAACAAAATGATGACGATGCAGGGGGAGGCAATGCTTCTCCAAGCCAGGACTACTATCCATAGACCAGGGTGTTTCTGGCCATAACCAATCATCTGTCTGTCCGTGGACCAGAACCTTTTGGGGTTGATTTGGAGAAATGTTTAAGTCAGCCTTCACCAATTTGCTCTAAATATGAAATCAGAGCCGACAAGAGGGAGTGATGGAGCTAAACATTTGTGGCTGTGTTGTGCTGTATTAGTCAGTAAAGAAATGCAACCTGCTGTGGTTTGTACTGGGAGCCATGGCCTCCTGGCTGGGAGGCTGCAGGTTTAAAAGAATCTGAGTGTGAACCCAGCCTACTGGAAGTCTCTAGTCAGATGTCCCAGAAGCCCCTCCAGCTCTACTCATCCATAATTGAGCTCAGTGTCTCCTCCCTTTCCTACGTCCCTCCCCTGCCTTGGTGAATTGCATAATAAAGAGGAGTATAGTGCTAGGGTGGCATAGTGGTTAAGAGCTACAGCTGCTAACCAAAACGCTGGCAGTTCAAATCCACCAAGCGCTCCTCGGAAACCCTGTGAGGCAGTTCTACTCTGTCCTATAGGGTTGCTATGAGTCGGAATTGACTTGATGGCAATGGGTTTGGGTTTTTTTTTAAATAGTGCTAGGAGGTCCCTGAGTGGTGCAAACAGTTTACACTGGACTGATAACTGAAAGGTTGGTGATTCGAACCCACCTAGAGACACTGCACAAGAAAAGATCTGGTGATTGGCTTCTGTAAAGATTACAGCCAAGAAAACCCTATGGAGCAGTTCTACTCTGTAACACATGGGGTCACCATGAGTTGGAATTGACTTGATGGCACAAAATAACATAATGCTAGGAGTGCAAAGTTCAAAGCCAGACTACCTGGGTTCTCAGCCCAGCTCTGCTACCTGTTAGCTGTGCTTCCTTGTACAAGTTACTTACCCTCTCTGTACCTCAGTTATGATTCCCACTACTGGGAATCATAGTCTGTAAAAAATTGGGCAATAATAATAATAATGTGTATCTTATGGTGCTGTGAGGATCAGATGAAATTATGCTTCTGGCACCCATAAGCACTCAATAAATATTAGCAATCACAGTGTGTATGATAATTTGTTCATTTTTAAAGAGCAATTGCTGAAACATCTACTATTCTAAGAACTTACATATATAAACTCATTTATTTCCCACGACAGCCCTTTGGAGATATTATCTCCAGTTTTGCAGTATGGAAAATGAGTCTCAGAGAGGTGAAGTGACTCACCCAAGGTCACGCAGCTTGAAGCAACAGGGCTGGGATTTTGAACCCAGGCACTCTGGCTCCAGACTCAAGGTTCATGGTCCCTATACTTAAGTTTTTTCAAGAATGTTTTAGCACTTTTATATTTTTAAAACCTTTACTTTTCTACCCCTTTCAAGATCAGTAAAAAAGGTGAACTGACCTGAAAGGTATAGTTATTATGTCTCATAATACTCTTTAGCTTCTTTCCAAACATGCCTCGTGTGGGTTACTGGCACCCCGAGCAGGACCAGCAACATAATTTATGGGGTCCAACACAAAATAAAAATGCAGAGACCCTTTGCCTTAGTCATCTAGAGCTGCTATAACAGAAATACCACAAGTGGATGGCTTTAACAAAGAGAAATTTATTTTCTCACAGTCTAGTAGGCTAGAAGTCCAAATTCAGGGCATCAGCTCCAGGGGAAGGCTTTCTCTCTCTGTCAGCTCTGGAGGAAGGTCCTTGTCATCTATCTTCCCCTGGACTAGGAGCTTCTCCTCCCAGGAGCCCCGGGTGCAAAGGATGTGCTCTCTCCTGGCACTGCTTCCTTGGTGGTATGAGGTCCCCAACTCTCTGCCTGCTTCCCTTTCCTTTTATTTCTTGTAAGATAAAAGGTGGTACAGGCCACATCCCAGGGAAACTCCCCTTACATTGGATCAGAGATGTGACCTGAGGAAGGGTGTTACATCCCACCCTAATTCTCTTTAACCACTGGCAGACATTATGATTTATAACACATAAGAAAATCACAAAATGAGGACAACCACACGGTACCGGGAATCATGGCCTAACCAAGTTGACACATATTTTGGAGGGACACGATTCAATCCATGGCACCCTTGTTTAAAAATGATTAAGAATTTCAAGACAGTGAGAGAACAGCTGAGCCTTAAACCAAGCCCAAGGCCCTTCTAGGTGTGGGGCCCTGTGTGACTGCATAGGTCATCCTCCCACGAAGCCAGCCCTGATGCTGAGGTATGGATCCACTCAGCCCTCAGCCCAGTGATCAGGAAACCTGAGCCCCATGCCTGTTGCCTGGGGCTGGGAGCAGCCCTGACCTTTTGCCCCAGTGCACCATGATGCAAAAAAGATAGGAAGTCCTGTCCCCGTGGATGAATCTAGAGAGCAGGCTCTTCCTCAGCCTCTAGTACATCTGAGATGAAGCCCTGTTCTTTTCCCCAGGACTTATTAGCCGTCAAGATGTTCTGTGCGTGTGGGCTGCCACAGCCTTCACGGTATAGATATATATGTCCCCGTGTTCCCACCGACTCCCCAGCAGACATGTGGCAGCTTCCTTCTGAAACTGCAAGCTCTCTGAGGACTTGAGCCTCCTCCTCCACCGCCCCCCAACCACACGCCCTCATTTCCATGCCTTCCTGGAGCCCCCTACAATCAGGAAAACCACAAAGGTAATGGGAGTAGAGAATAGGAGCTGTAGGCTTTGAGCATCATGGTGCTTGAGAAGCCAGACGCCTCAAGTTTGCAAGGCTATGAGTTCCTTGGTCCTAGGCATGAAGGGTATTTTTATCTTCTGCCTGAATTCTTAGGGAAGCTCTAGAACATGGCAGTGGCCTTGCTCACCCCAAGGTCCAAAGGAGATGTCTTCAGGAGGGAGCCTCCCATGCACCTGCCGGCACTACTGCCTGTCTAACTCAGCATCCCCAGTCCCTGCTCAACGACTCTCAGAATTATTTTTGGAAATCCATTAATTCAACAAGTATTCATTGAGTCCTTAACCTGGGCCAGGCAACACCGTCATACTGCTGAGTTGCTTTGAATCTTTAGTCAAAATTTACCCATCTCTGTATCTCACCTACTCATCCTGAGACAAAGGGTTTTTTTCTGAGTCCAAGAAAGGGACGTATTTCTGGCTTTCACAGGTGTACTTGCTCGGCTGTCAGAACACACCTATCCCCTCAGTTCTTTCTACACTAATCGTCACCCTCACCGTTGTCATCATCATCATCTTCGTTGATAGCATTTACTGAGCATATGGTGTCCCTGGGTGGTGCAAACAGTTAAGGCGTTCCACTGCTGACTGAGAGGTTGGGGGTTCAAGTCCATCTAGAGGCACTTTGGAAGAAAGGCCTGCCGACCTGCTTCTAAATGGTCACAGACCTAAAACTCTATGGAGCAGTTCTACTCTGCACACATGGGGCCACCATGAGTCGGTAATGACTCAGCAACTCTTGTTTTGTTTTTTGGTATTGAGCATGTGGCATCTCTGGGTAGCAAAAACAGCTAAGTGCTCAGCTGCTAACCAAGAGATTGGCAATTTGAGTCCACCAGAGGTGCCTCTGAAGAAAAGACTGGCGATTTGCTTCTGAAAAATCAGCCATTGAAAATTCATGGAGTGCAGTTCTACTCTGAAACACGTAGGGTTGCCGTGAGTTGGGACTGACTCAGTAGGAGCTGGTTTGGTTTTCTGAGCATATACTATGTGCTAGGCAATGTGCTATATGCTTCACAGGCATCGTTTCATTTAATCCTATGCCAGACCTAGGGGGTTACTATTATTATCCATAATCTACAGAGGAGGAAACTGAAGTTCAAAGAGTGCAAGTAACTTGCCCAAGGTACCGTAGCCTGGGAGCCTGGCTGGGGCAATAATCTTGGGGTTGTCTCCATTTGGAGGACCCCAGGAACACTTTTGACCAAACCCATCCGGCAGGGTATTAAGAGCAAGCACAGGCTTCCTTTCTCACCTCCTCTCCCAATCCCTGCAGGAGCCCTAGACCTGGCATAGTAGGTCTGGGCTCTGCCAGCTCCTGAAACCTGCCCTGTGTCCCCTCACATCAAGCTCCTGGCTGAGGACTGGGCTCAGCCTCTCTTTCAAGACCCAGCCCAAATGCACCAGCCCTCTGGGAGCCCTTAGAATCTGAGTGTTCTCTCTGGCTCTGAAAGTGGATTCACTCTTCGAGTCTGTGTTCTGTCTCCCGTGAGACAAAAGCTCCCTCGGGAAGGTCATGTCCTGCTTCTCCGCATCCCCACAGAGCCTGCACGGAGTGGGAGGCCATGTTGCTCACTGGGGCGTCAACTGATTGATCCATCTGTGGCTGCACTGTGCTCTGGGCATCTACACAGACCTCCCCGCAGTGCTCCACCTGAGGCACCCCGAGGCTCCACGCCACCACCAGCAGCCCCCGAGCCCTCGCCTCAATCAAGGTTGTGCCTTGGCAGCCCTTGGCTCCTGGGGAGTAAGTGACATAGTTCTGCTTAGTTTGTCTGGCAGTCCTCAAGGTATACCCAACCAATTGTTTCCGAGTCAGTTCTGACTCATGGTAATCCAATGTGTGTCGGAGTAGAACTGTGCTCCACAGGGTTTTCAATGGCTTTGAACTTTCTGAAGTAGATTCCCACGGCTTTCTTCCCAAGTACCTCTGAGTGGATTCAAACCACCAACCTTTTGGTTAGTAGTCCAGCACTTAACCATTTGCATCACGCAGGGATACCCCCACCCCAAGGTATGGAGGCCCCGTATGAAGTGAAAACAGACCTGAGTTCAAATTCCAGCTGGGCTACTTGGCTGGCTCACCCTTCCCTGAGCTGCTGTATCCTCACCAGTGAAATATGGATAAAAACAGGTAAGAAATAACATAATGGGGAAGTGCCTACTACAATACCCAGGACATGGATGTCACGACAAGTAGAGTCAGCTTTCTAGACTGGAACCATGGACTCCTGTGAATAAGCAGTCCCACCAGTGCCCACCAGCCTGCATAATAACCATCTTCATCATGACTGCCCACACATCTTATGTCCCAAGGACATACTGTCTTAGGCTGGGTTCTCTAGAGAAGCAAAACCAGTGCAGTGTATAAATATATATAGAGAGAGATTTATGTCAAGGAAATGGCTCACTCGGTTTTAGAGACTGCAAAGTCCCAAGTCTGTGGGTCAGGCTGGAGGCTTCTCCTGACTCATGTAGTTGCAGAGGCTGGTAAACCCAAGACTGGAAGGTCAGATAGCAGGCCTCTGGCTCACAGGCTGTGGAAGTTGATGAATCCCAAGATCAGCAGGTAAGATAACAGGTAAGCGTTAGTCAAGTCCCAGGAACCAGAGGGTAGATGAACAGAAGCCAGCTACAGGATCCAGAGCAAGCAAAAGCCTGCAAGACTTGCCAGAAACTCCACCTATATTGGATGCAGGCCACATCCCCAAGGAAACTGCCTTTCAGTTGATTGGCTGTTCACAACAGATCTCATCGTGGAGGTGATCACATTATATCTATCTCATTATGGAGGTGATTACCTCATTAAAAAGCTGCCAAACTACATCATAATTGCCAAACCACTGAGGATCATGGCCCAGCCAAGCTGACGTACAACCATCACACATGCTAAGTGCTTTACTGAAATTTTCTCATTTAATTAGCCATTCCAATTTTCCCATTGAGGAAACTCAAACTTAAACATGTTGACTAATTTGACCGAGGTTACATAGGGAAGAAGAGGCAGAGGCAGGTTTGAACTTGAGGTTGGCTGATTCCTGTGCCTAAGCTCTTAGCCACAGTCCTGGGTGGTGCAAACAGTTAACTTGTACAGCTGCTAACCAGAAAGTTGGAGGTTTGAGTCTACCCAGATGTACCCGAAAAATCAGTCATTGAAAACCCTATAGAGAACAGTTCTACTCTGACACACACGGGGTTGCCATGAGTTAGAGTCGACTCAGTGGCAAAGGGGGAAAAAAAAAAGGCTCTTAACCACCTACTTCTCCTGCTGGGCTGGTTTTCCCTAAGCCCGTCAGACACCTCTGCATCTCAGAGAGAGGCGGGTGGAGAGGAAGGGTGATTGTACCCTTCAGTCAGCTCCAGGGACCGCAGGAGCCACTGTCCACAGGGATTGTGAGACGTGGGGCCCAAGCAGGCTGCTTTGGAGGGTGAATCTCTCCTTTCTGCTTAGGCTGTGGAGGGGGAGGCTCCAGCAAAGGGAGGTCTGGAGAGAACACAGTGTTGTTTTCGCATCTTGAGAGTTGGCAGGTTTTGAAGCCTGGAGAGACTACACCTCCTCCTCCACCCTGGGCAGGGGAAGTCTGTGTTTGCGTAGGTGGCACCAGTGGCTGGAAGAAGGTGGAGAGCGTCCCTCAAGTACCTCTTGGAGAGCCAGCTTTGTAAACAAGGTGGGGTAGGGTGGAGTGAACAAATCTGTCTTGGAAGTACAGCTAGAATGCTCCTTAGAAATAAGGATGGAAAGAAATCATCTCACGTACTTTGGACATGTTATCAGGATGGACCAGTCCCTGGAGAGGGACATCACGATTGATAAGGCAGAGGGTCAGTGAAAAAGAGGAAGACTCTCGACGAGATGGATTGACACAGTGGCTGCAACAGTGGGCTCCAACATAGTAGTGATTGTGAGGATGGCACAGGACCTGGCAGTGTCATTCTGTGGAACATAGGGTTTCTGTGAGTCAGAACTGATTCAATGGTACCTAACAACAACAGGGTGGGGTGTGCAGAAAGAAAGGCCCTGAACCAGCAGCAGCAGCATCTCCTGGGAACTAGGTGGAAATGTAGAGTCTCAGGCCCCATCCCAGACCTGCTGAGTCAGAATCTCTGGGGCTGTGGCCCAGGAATCTCCATTTAAGAAGCCCTGCAGGTGAGTCTATGTTCCCTGTCTTAGGCTGGGGTTGCTAGAGAGGCAAAACCAGTGAAGCATTTATGTATACATATATGGAGAGAGATTTATGTCCAGGAAATGGCTCACGTGGTTGTGGAGGCTGGCAAGTCCCAAGTCTATGGGTCAGGCTGGAGGCTTTTCCTGACTCATGTAGTTGCAGGGGCTGGTGAACCCAAGGATAGACAACAGGCCTCTGGCTCACAGGCTGCAGAGGCCGACAAATCCCAACATCAGCAGGTAAGCTGCTAGTTCAAGTGCCAAGAACTGGAGGTCAGCTGAACAGGAGCCAAGTGTAGGATCTAGAGAGAGCAAACTACATCATACCTGCCAAACCACTGAGAATCACGGCCCAGCCAAGTTAACACACAACCTTAACAATCACGCCCCCTAAGTTTGAGAAGCACTGACCTCGAGGAAAGGAGCCCTGGCGGTGCAGCGGTTAAAGCACTTGGCTGCTAACCAAAAGGTTGGTGGTTTGAACCTACCAGCCGCTCCAAGGGAAGAAAGATGTGGCAGTCTGCTTCTGTAAAGATTACAGCCTCAGAAACTACATGGGGCAGTTCTACCCTGTCCTACAGGGTCACTATGAATCAGAATTGACTCAATGGCAATGGGTTTGGTTTGGTTTTTGCCCTCAAGGAGGGCTCATGAGATGGGATTCCAGCCTCTGGGCTTTTGCAATTGTTGGCCACCCTGCCCAGGATGCTTGCTTCTTTTTAATGTGGCTGACTCGTGTTCAGCACCTGGTCTCAGCTCAGATGCCCGTTTCTCTGAGAGCCTTCCCTAACCTCGCCCTGTGACTGTCTTGGCGTCTTGTTTATTTCCTTTACAGCACAAGGTAATGATCTTGCTCCTTCTCTCTCTCTCCCATAGCCACAAAAGCAGGGATATTGTCCATCTAACATTCCTCTGCCTCCCAGGATGCTTAGCACATGCTAAGCACTCAGTGTATATTTTGTGTGTGTGTGTGTGTGTGTGTGGTGAAAACATGCTGATACAACTTCCACATTTACCATTCAGTGACACTGATTACATTTTGCATGTTGTGACATCATTATTGTTATCCTTTTCCAAAATATTCCACCACCATTAATAAATGCCCCCCCCAAACAAAAACTTCCCCTTTTCCCCTCCCTTCCTTGCCTGGTAAAAACCAAAAACCCAGTGCAGTCGAGTCAATTCCAAATCATAGTGACCCTATAGGAGAGAGCAGAACTGCACCATAGGGTTTCCAAAGAGCGGCTGGTGGATTCAAACTGCCAACGTTTTGGTTAGCAGCTGAGGTAACTATTAGTAGTCTTTGGTTTCTATATATTGACTTATGTAAATGAGATCACACAGTATTTGTCCTTTTGCAACTGACTTGTTTTGCTCAGCCCGAGGTTTCCAAGGTTCACCCATGTCGTGGCATGCATCAGAACTTCATTTCTGTTTACACTGAGTAAATGCTTTCCATCGTATATGCGTATCGCATTTTGTTTATCCATTCATCCGATGATGGGCATTTTGGCTGGTTCCACCTTTTGGCTATCGTGAACAGTGCTGCCGTGAACATTGGTGTACAGATTTCTGTTGCATTCCAGCCTTCACTTCTTCTGCATATATACCTAGGATTCGGATTGGTGAGTCGTGTGGTGGTTCTACGTTCAACTTTTTGAGGAACTTCCAAATTATTTTCCACAGGGGCTGCACAGTTTTACATTCCCACCAGCAATGGTTGACGGTTGCAATTTCTCCACAACCTCACCAACACCTCTAGTTTTGTTTTTTTTGTTTTGTTTTGTTTTTTATTGTTGCCATTATAATGGGAGTGTATACTTTTGAAATGAATGAATGAGCAAATGCCAGCTTCCTGCCTAGTGCCCAACCCAGAAATCCCTGCCCTCTGCCTGAACCAACTAGTAGGCTCACCTCTCCTGGTTAAACTGTGGTTATTGTTAGCTGCAGTGGAGCTGGCCCATTTCGTGGTGACCCCATGCACAGTGTGATAAAATGTTGCCCAGTCTTGCACCATCCCCATGATCATTGCAGACTGGACTATTGGTATCAATAGAGTTTTTGTTGGCTGGGTTTTTTGGGAAGTAGATTGCCAGGCCTTTCTTCCTAGTCTGCTTTAGTCTGGAAGTTCCACTGAAACCTGTTCAGCATCATAGCAACATGCAAGCCTCCACTGACAGATGGGTGGTGGCTATGCATGAGGTGTGTTAGCTGGAACCAAACCTAGGTCTCCTCCATGGAAGGTGAGAATTCTACCACTGAAGCACCACTGCCTCCTGGTTACACTATGGAGTCAAAGTCTCCCAGTAACACTGGTCTGAGGTTTTACTGCTCAGGAGGAATTTTCCTGTTACAGGTGGGGGCAGGCTGGCTTTGGACACATGCTGGCTGCTCTGATCACCTGAAGGACTGCTGTTAATACTGCCCTGTGAGCCATGGAAAAATCTGTGCCACCCACCCAAGCTTGAAGGGGTGTGGGGGTTAATTAGCCCCTTCTTCTACCAGGCCAGTACAGAACAGCCCCAACAGCAGGGGGCTCCCAAAGCTTTGGGTGGCACCTACCATGACTGGTGCGTGGTATCCGGACACGACATTACATAACATCTCACCACGTGGTGAGAAAGCTATTTCCTTTTCAATTCACAGCATCTTGCTGGAATTTAATAACATCATTTTGTTTTCATTGTATTTATTTTTACAGTGGCCTTCTATTTATGGCCAGCGGTACCAGCTTTCCATTTACAGTTGGGTTATAAAGTTTCCATTTCAAATAAATTTAAGTTAAAGAAAAATGAATTGATTCAAAGAGAAATACTGGAAAAATACCAAAACATGTGATCGAAAACACAGAGAAAGGTGTGCAGGTTGGGGAATACGTGGTGGCTGTAGTCATGGTGGCATAGACCCACCATCCCTATACAACTTGGAAGGTACTTGTACTCAGATGTGTTTCAGAACTCAGGATGTTTTGGCTTTTAGAAGGGCAATAGGGCACATTTACCATCTATGACTTATAGCTGTGGGGCAGCGCCCTGTAATCAAATGCATTAATCACTCTGTAGCAAAACTTATAGTCACAACAAGTAAGATAAGTAAAGACTGCGTAGTTTATCAAGTCAGCTCCGTTCACGTTTTGCTGCCAAATGAGTTCACGGAATGACCTCACAGTTTTGCTGCCAAATAAGCGACAGGAAACTTTTTTTTTTTTTTTTTCCAGAGCCCTTTGGATTTCAGAATTTTGGATAAGGGACTATGGGCTTTAGAAATAATACTAGTACTAATATGTTGTTGTTGTCAGGTGCCATCAAGTCAATTCCGACTCGCGGCGACATAGTGTTTTCTTGGATGTAATCTTAATGGAAGCAGATCGCCAGGCCTTTTCTTCCGTGATACCGGCGGGTGGGTTCGAAGCACCAACCTTCAGGTTAGCAGTTGAATGCAAACCATGAGGGTTAGTGAGTGCTTCAATGAGCCAGGCATCATCTACATGCTTAATTTATTCAATTTTATTGAATCCTCACAACTACATTGAGAGGTAAGTACAATGATTATCCCCATTTTCCAGACAAGGAAACTGAGGCTTCAAGTGGTTAAGTCACTTTCCAAGGTTACAAAGCTGGCACATTGGTAGAGTCTGGATTCAAAGCACAGGCTGGCTGCAGCTCCCATGTATCAGAGGAAGGGCCTAGAATCAGACATAGCCACTGCATGCTCGGATGAGGACTCCCACTCTCCTGCTGCTGTTGTGCCATCAAATCAAGTCCAACTCATAGTGACCCCATGTGACAAAGTAGAACTGTCCCATAGGGTTCCCTAGGCTGTAATATTTACAGGAGCGGATCGCCAAGTCTTTCCTCCTGCGGAGCTGCTGGTGGGTTCAAACCCCCAACCTTTGGGTTAGCAGCTGAGTGCTTAACCATTGTGCCACCAGGGCTCCTTCCCCCTCTCCTACTTGGATTGAAACTCTCCCATCAGCATCATTTCTTAGGTGAGACAGAGGGGACACAGTCTTCGGATGCCCCAGTGAAACACAGCTGAGAAGTTACCTGTGAACAGCTCTGTGATCTCATTAGCACTTCACAGGAATCCCGGGTCACCCTTGGGTACGTGCCAGCAACTGCCAAGCCAAGCTGTGAATGCGGAGGCTACAGTTTCTTTTAGCCTTCTGACTTGCCTCCTCCCCATCCCAAACACACTCTTGATGGCCTCTTTTTTCCCTTTAGCTGCCATTCTTATTGAGCATGCAAACCCCATGCCAGGCAGCAAGGAGCTAATCATTTTCATATATACATACACATATATGAAAATATATAATTTCTTATATTCTACTTCTGTTTTTAGAACATTTTCAAATTTGAAACATACAGGAAAATAGAGCCAAAAAGTAAACCTCACTCATAATCTACTTTAAAAAAGACTGAGTAAAAGGCAAAAGCCCCCCCGCCCAATCTGCCACACTAATTCCACCCCTACCCGCAAAGGTAACCACTGTTGAAAATAACCTGCCCAACCTTTTTCTGTGCTTAGAGAGACCTATCTGCGTCCATATCTATATCCATGACTATGTCTACATCTAAATCTGTATCCACCTATTTTACTATCAGTCTATGTGTAACCTATGTACAGTTGCTCAGGTGGTACATTGCTCAATGCCTGGGGCCAACATTCACATAAATGGCTTTATAAACTGCTTACACGTATTTTTTGCCTTACAAAAAAATGAGATGAGGACACCCGTATTCATCTCAGCATTATTCACAACCGCCAAAAGGTGAAAATATCGCAAGCATCCACCAAAAGATGCATGGACAAACAAATTGTGGTACATCCATACAATGGGATATTATTTGGCCATAAAGAGAAATGACATCCTGACACGTGTTACAACATGGATAAACTTTGACAACATAAAATGAGTGAAGTGAGTCAGATACAAAAGGACAAACATCGTCTGGTCCCATTCGTATGAAATATTCAGAACAGGCAAATGCATAAAGACCAAAGCTCATTAGTGGTTACCAGGGGCAGTGGGAGGAGGAATGAGGGAGTCCTGCTCAAGCAGTGAGTATTTTGTTAAGGGAGATGAAATATTTGGAAACAGATAGCGGTGATGGCTGTACAACATCGTGAATGTACTTAAAGTCACTGAATTGTACACGTAATAAAGGTTGAAATGTTCTGTTACATGTATTTCACCACAATAAAAAAATTTTTAAATATTGGATGAGGCCTTCCATGTTGATCTGCAACTGCTCATGGTACACAGAAATTGGTGGAGCTGGGATTTGAACCCACATTGTCTTTGCTTATATTTCCCAAGGACACAGATCTCAGCCCACAAACCCAAGTGTGTGTGAAATATAAGTTTATTCTTCTACCAGTGGACTTTATCTCCTATTTTTCTCCCTAAACCTGCTCTTTTCCCAGTTTCCCCATCTCATTTCCTGGTGCCACCATTTACATAGTCATATAGGCCAGAAATCTAGACACTCTCACATCCTCTTTTTTCTCCCACACCCTACGCCCAACACACCAAGTCTGGTCAGCTCTGCCTTCAAAATACCATACTAAATGAACACAGCCACATCACCCACCTCTGGAGTTGTCACCGTCACTCTCGAGGGGGCGCCTACATGGTCTCCTCACTGCCCCAGCTTCAGGTAGTCTGAGGGGTCATTTAAAAACTGTACATTTGATCATACCACTGTCCTACTTAAAATCCCCCACATGCTCCCATCATGCTTGGAATAAGACCTCAAAGCCATTCCGTGGCCCACGAGCTCCCTCACGTGGCCTCAGCCCACCTCTTGGCCTTTGCCTCTACTCTCCCGTGCCTCATTGGGTCCTTCTGTTCCTCGCCACACCCTCTCGTTGGAATCTGCCACAGGGCCCAGTACTGTCTCTTCCCTCTGCCTGGAGTACCTCTGTTTGCCCCGATTTAAAATGGGACTGGTTCTTCCCCTCTGTTCCCTCAGAGATATCCTTTTGGGTTATCACCGGGCGTCATTCCTGAGCCCCTATTCTGCTTTAAATTCTTCATAGCTCTGATCACTGTCTGAAATCACCTGCTTATTGTCCCCTCCCTTGCCTAGGACGATCTAAGAGATGTTCTCTGTGTTATACAACAGTAGTCCCAGTGCCTAGAACAGTGCCTGACACGTAGTAACCAAAACCAAACTCATTGCTGTTGAGTCAATTCCGACTCATAGTGACCCTACCTGGGTCGCTGCTATAACAGAAATACCACAAGTGGTGGCTTTCAAGAACAGGAATTTATTTTCTCACAATGAAACCCTGGTAGCATAGTGGTCAAGAGCTACAGCTGCTAACCAAAAGGTGGGCAGTTCGAATCTACCAGGTGCTCCTTGGAAACTATATGGAGCAGTTCTACTCTGTCCTATAGGGTCACTATGAGTCAGAATCGACTCAACGGCAACAGGTTTTTTTTTCTTTTTTTTTTAGTGGGCTAGAAGTCCAAATTCAGGGCACTGGCTCTAGGGAAATGTTCTCTGCCTCTGATGGTCCTGGAGAAAGATTCTTGTCTCCGTTTCTGTGACCCCCGTCTTCCTGGGTTCTTGGCTATCCTCACGTGTCTTCCCTAGTCTGTGCTCATACATCTCTGTGTCCATGCTGCTCTTTATCTCCCTCAGAGGTGATTAGGTCTAGGACACACCTTACACTGTATTCTCTCATTAACATAAAAAGGAAAACCCTGTGTCTGAATAGGATTACAGCCACAGGTATAGGGGTTAGGAGCCCACCACATAATTTGATGGACACAATTCAATCCATAACAGTGGCTAGTAGCTATTTATTGAGTGAAGTGAATAAATTTTTATGATGAGCCTTGTTTTCAGTGGGAAGGCTGGAATATGATCTCGGACAACTCTTTAACCTCAGCCAATTTCTTTCCTTAAGGAACACCTTAGATCTGAGAGGCAGGAGGAGTGTCTTAGTGAGGGTTCTCTAGAGAAACAGAACCAGTGAGACACTGATATATATATAAACAGAGAGAGATTTATTTCAAGGGATTGGCTCAGTCCAAAATCAAAATCAGTGGGGGATGGCCAGTCCAAAATCCATAGGTCAGGTAGCAGCTACAGACTTCTGGTAGCTTATGGGATGTGGGGGCTGGTCAGTTCAAAATCTGTGGGCTGACAGAAGGCTAGAGACTTCTGCAGAATTGTATCCCCAGATCCATAGGTCAGATGATGGGAAGAATGCAGAGCTGAGAAAGAAAGACAGAGAGAAAGACCTCTGATAAAGTACCTATTTATAGTCTGAGGGCAGACCACACCCTAAGAAAATTCCCGTTTCAACAGATCGATTGATTACATTATAGAAAGTGATTATATTACATTACATTTTATTACATTACGGATCAGCAACTAGTCTAGTGTTTGACCAAATCACTGGGAACTATAACCTAGCCAAGGTGACACATGAAATTAACTACCACAAGGGGGTGTATCTGATCTGGGTCATCTTGCATTCATGCTGCTATCTTGCTGAGATATTCTTATCCCCTGGGGCAAAGGAAAGGACATGAGGTACATGGGACCAATGATTGGGAGGAACATCAGTTAATATATCGGAATATTCACCCACCACATATCTTTCTTCCATTTTATTCCTCAAAACACTTGAGACCCTTCTCACTCAGTAGCTCAGGTTTCCCCCATCCTGAGTCCCAGATGCCAGACCCCAGAAGCGGGGTGGGGCAGGTTGGGAATGTTTTGCTGAGCATGAGCCTTGCCCATACCAGTAAGTCCTGCTCCTGGAGAGTGATACTTGGTGCTGTCCCTGTGCTGTGGGCCAGCGATTCACCACTTACTATTCACCTCATACCCATTATCTTGTCTGATGCCCACAGCAAGCTTAAGGTAGGAAAGGTAGAGCTGTTGATACTTACTTCACAAATGTGAAAACCAGGACCTGGAATGGTTAGGTGCATTGCCTAGTCTTGCAGAGAGGGCTTGGGGCAAAGATTTCTTTGCTCTAGAGTCTGTCAGTTCTCTCCAATGGGCAATTTTTTCAGATAATTGCTGGAATTGGTAGTGAGAGACCAAATCTGATGACATCATTTGAGACCCTGGATCCAGTCATGCCTGAATCAGATTGCTTCCTGGACATTTCAGTAACTGCCTTGAGGTGCTGATTGTCAATCTGGTCCTTTCAACAGGGGGCACACTCATTCATTTATGTAAGAAATATTTATTGAGTGAAAGGCGTAGAAGCTCTGGATTCTGATGGATGACACCATACTTGGTGAAAGGAAAGGATACAAGAAGGACATCAGCACTAGAGGACTCCCTGAGACTATCTCCCAGGAGATACTCTTTAAACCTTGAACCAAAACTATTTCCTGAGGTCACCTTTTAGTGAAATGACAGATTGGCACACACAAAATAAAGGATATTACCCACGAATATGGTGCTTCATTAAAAAACCATCTATATGAGACCAAAAGGTCAACAGTTACTCTAAAGCAAAGATTAGAAGATAAGGGGGCAGGGACACTACAGTACTGGAAAAAGAACAGCCAGAAGGCAATTAAAGAGGATGTTGACACATAGTAAAAGATGTAACTAATGTCACTGAACAATTTGTGTAGAAGTTTTCAGATGGGAACCTAATTTTCTGTGTAAACTTTCACCAAATAAAATAAAATATTATTAAAATAAAAAAAATTAAAATTAAATCAAGTTTTAAAACAAAAACAAAGGAGAAGTTTTGAAAGTGGAAGAATAAAATTGTTGAAGATAAAAAAAAATGAAGAAGAAGAGAATAGGCTGAGGCCATGACAAGGTTGAGAACTCTCATGCCCACAGACACGCCTGTGGAGAACTGGAGTCTGTGAAGGCCTGGGAGAGGGCTGCTCAATGGATCACTGCTTATTTGGAAACTGGGAACAAGACTCAGGCTTTGGAGTCAGAAAAAAATGCTGAGCCAGGGGCTTGGGACTCTTCCTGGCTGAGGTGCTCACTTGTTGGAAGACTTCAAACAAGTCTCTGAAAGCCTTAGATTCTGAACCTGCTACTCACTAAAAAAAAAAAAAAAAAAAAAAAACTCACTAGGTGTGTGAATTCAGCAAGATTCTGAGCTAACTTCTCTGAGCTTCAATTTACACATCTGGTCTATTTCCAAAGTATGGTATAAGAATGAAATAGGATAATATGAGTCAAACACTTAGTACAGTAAGTATAGAATAGGTTGAGGCAGGGTAGGATGGTGGTAAATCCATGTCCTATGGAACCAGACTTCTGGGTTTGAATCCTGGTTCTGCCATATACTGGGTGTGTAATCTTGAGCAAGCTACTTACTTCTCTATGACTCAGTTTCCACCTTAATAAAATGAGTATAATAGTACTTACCTCATTGTGTTAGATCTAAAGTATTTAGAACTGGGCTTGCCACAGAACAAGACTTTAACTATTATTACTAGTGAATATTATATAGTTAGAGCTTAATAAGTGGTAGACACTTCTGTTCCAAGGAGGTGATCCTATATTTGTGAAAACACTTAGAAACCCATCTCTTAAACATCAGTTTAACAGCCAAAGAGGTTATTGGCTTATGTACCTGAAACATCCAGGGGCTTATCTAATCCAGAAGTGGCTAGATCCAGGGGATCAAATGATGTCATCAAGATTCAGACCTTCGACATCTCTTAGCTCTACATCCTCTGTGTTGTTTTCCCCTTCAAGCTTTTCCTGTCCAAGAGGTGGCCCCAGACAGCTCTAGTTCCAGCCTACCAGCTTAGCAACCCAATAGAAAAAACCATTTTTTCTTTCTCAAGAGTTGTAGCCAAGGTTCCAGGGCTATCCTCACCCAACCAATTTGGTTGCTTGTCATCCCTGCACCAATCAATCTGGTCAGAAAGTAGAGTATGTTGACTGTCCAAATCTAGGTCATCTGCAACCCGTTAGGCAGCACTATACCTGGCTGACTAGGAATTCTGATTGGCTATGACTGAATCACATGCCCACTAGTGAAGCTGAGAATGGGGTCAGCTCCTAAAACACTAGCTGAATTGGGGAAGTCATTCTCTACAGTGGAATCAGGGTACTGTTTCCAGAAGGAAGGAGAATGGGTACTCCTCAGGCAGAAAGAATGGATGTCTCCTCCAGAGTCCTAGTACCCACCAATGACCTCTGCCTGCCTGTCCATCAGAGAGGAACATGCCCTGATCTTCGCCACTGCCACCTGATCCTGAACCTGCCTCAGTAATGACCTCTAACTGTAGGCTCCAGGCTTAGGGCCAGAGCTACCAGGTGAAGGGGATAGTGGTGGTGAATGTACTGTGAGCTTGAGCATCCTTCTCATGGAGACTGAGGCACGTCTCTAAAGAGTGGGCTGGGCTCATAGACCCCAAGCAAAATAGCCACAGACCTGGGAGAGGGAAGAGGTAAAATGGCAAGCTGAGGGCCCAGGCCTCAGGAAGGCTCTGGAACAAAAGGAGGGTCTCCAACAGTGAAGAGATGGCAACAAAGGAAGCTTAGAGAAGAACATAGCCTTGGAGGAAATACTGAATACTCACCCCTTTATTCGTTCATTTGTTTATTTAACAACCTACGTATCATTCAGCTTACTATGTACCAGGCACTGGGAAGACAGCAGTGAGCAAGAAAGAAATATGCTCTTAGAATTCAGAATAGAGTGGAATAAATATGCATATGATTAAACCCATAATTAATTTTTTATAATAAAAAAACCCGTTACCATCAAGTCGATTCTGACTCACGGTGACCCTATAGGCTGGAAGCACAGAGTCTTATGGGAGCAAATAATTGGACAGAATCAGCCCAAGGACATACTTATGGTGAGATCCTAAGGACAGGAAGGAATACATCAAAAGGAGAATGCATAGGGAGAGATGTAGGA
Source organism: Loxodonta africana (assembly GCF_030014295.1). Lineage (NCBI taxonomy): Eukaryota > Metazoa > Chordata > Mammalia > Proboscidea > Elephantidae > Loxodonta > Loxodonta africana. The sequence goes on from NC_087353.1 coordinate 80,703,036, forward strand.
GGCAGCACAGATGCATGTGCAAAGGCCCTGAGGCAGGACAGAAAAACAAAGCCTATGCAGGGTGAGTTTGACAAGAAGACTCTGAAGACTGGCAGGGGCCAGATTGCCCAGGGCTAGTTAGGTCAAGGATTTCTGCCCTTATCCAATGGGAAGCCACCTTGTCTTAGATTCCCTCAAATGCATCACACCTAACAGACATACAATAAATACTTATTGAACGAATCCTCACCTTCCATGTGGGAGACCCAGGTGTGATTCTCAGCCAACACACCTCATGTGCAGCCACCACCCACCTGTCCATGGAGAACAGTGTGCTGCTATGATGCCGAACAAGTTTCAGTGAATCTTCCAGACTAAGACAGACTAGGAAAACAGGCCTGGCGATCTACTTCCCAAAAATCAGCCAGAGAAAACCCTCTGATCAAAATAGCCCACTCTGCAACCGATCATAGGAATGGCATAGGACCAGACGGCATTTTGTTCTACTGTGAATGGTGTCACCTTCAGTCGGGGGGCCAACTCGATGGAAGATAACAACAGCAACAACACATACCAAGCATTGTGCAAGATGTCTGAGATACTGTGGCGCTTACGTTCTAGTGAAAAAAAAAAAATCAGAAAATAAGCAAGGCAATAAATATAAATAAGATCATTTGCACACTCACCTAGAATCATGAACTCTTATGAAGACAGTGACTGGATGTGTTCAAGGGAGGTGGAGACCTGAATGCTAAGAAAGAGCCAGCTCCATGAAGGGCCGGGAGTGTTCCAGGCAGCGAGTGCAGCAAAAACAAAGGCCTGAGAGCCATAAAACAAGGTGTGTCGGAGGAACTGAAAGGAGGCCAGTGCACCCAGAGCTGTGGTTGTCAACTGCCTGCACGTCGGAGTCACCAGCGGAGCTTTTCTGAAAAAGACCGATGCCTGTGCCCACATCCAGAAATTCTGATTCAGCTGCTCTGGGGTGGGGCCCTGGTCAGTGGGGAGCCTGCGGTCAGCCAGGACTGAGAACCACTGGGCAAGGCCTGACTGCTCCAAGCCTGATCTGAGGACCAGCAGCAGCAGCAGCCTCACCTGAGAGCTGGTTAGAAATCTCAGAAAAGGCAGACTCTCAGGCTGTGCCCCAGACTTACAGGTTTAGAATCTGCATTTTAACAAGGTGCCCAGGTTATTCGTGTGCCTGTGAAAGTTCGAGAACAGCTAATTCAGAGCATCACCCACAGTGAGGGGTATGAGTGGAACAAAGGTGCAAGCAGAGAGATGTGAAGAGGCCAAATGCTAGAGGGCCTGTATCAGTGGAGTCACGGAGTTGACTCCGACTCACAGCGACACCACGTATGTCATAGTAGAACTGTGCTCCGAGGGGTTTTCAGTGGCTGACTTTTCAGAAGTAGATCACTCACCAGGCCTTTCTTCCAATGCACATTAACTGTTCGCACCACCGAGGGACTCCAGAGGGCCATTAGGCCATGGTTTTATTCCGAGTGCTACACAAACATGAACGTACCACACACCTGTACAAACACAAGAACACACACACTCACCAGCAAACTTGCATAGAGCCACATTCACACACGGCCACCACAGATCTATATACATCCTCTGTTATTCTGAAAGACATTTGTATCCGCCTCTGATAACCCAGTAGGTACACCCCTACCCTTGCCCCCAGCTGTCACGCACACTCCTCCCCGAGACACACCCCACCCAGAGGCACGCCCTGCCACACCCACCATCATTTCACAACCAGCAAAGATTCTGGTGGCTCCGTGGGCAAGGAGAGTGAGGATCTGGGGGAAGAGACCCCAGCACCTTTCTCTGCCCTTGCCCTGAGTCCAGGGAGGGGGCCTGGAGGGCCACTCAGCCGCCAGGGGGACAGCATGCAGTTAGAGGAAGGCAACAGACCGTTTACCTCACAGAATGAAGCCCCATTGTGGTGTTGGCTCAAAACAGCAGAACTATTCCTGGGTGTCAGGTGCAGTTAATGGTTGCCGTGGCAACCGCCCATGCTTAATGAATAGAAGAGAGTAAAAGACGCTGGATAAATGTCAGTGCTGGGATGGATTTGCTTGGGAGCAAACCTGTTAGTGCCGGGCTGAGCTGACCAATGAAGGTTGAAATGAGCAGCCCAGGGTAGTTGGGAGCAGATCCAGGGACCTCTGTCTCCCCTTTCTCAAGTCAGCACAGTCAGAGGAGCACAAAATATCACAAAGTGTGGCTCTCTCTGCAGACCGTTAGGCACAGGCTCAGGTTTGTGGGTTGAGTCGACGCATATTTATGGAGCTTACAATGGACAGAAATCTGAACCCCGGTCTCTCCAGAGTTAAGAGATGCCAGGTTTTTCAAATTTTACTCTTCTGGATTAATTTTTTAAATCAAAAACGTGCCAAGCTAGGGTTTACAAAAATAACCTTTTGAACACCCAAGCGCCACATGTTACATTATCATTGGCTAAAGACATGCGACTCATGGGAGTTAGAAAACAAATGGGGGCCACTAGTCAGGCCTAGGTTGAAAGATGCATGATGGGTGTCCTCCTGTTTCATGGGTATGTCACTGCCTGCCTAGGGAGCCACATCTGGAAACAATGTCAAAGTCTGTACCTTCTATGTGCAGACCACGGCCAAGTGGTGGGCCCACTCTGCACTCACCAGGTGGGCCTGGGGTTGAGGACTCTTTCTGGCTGAGATGTTGGACGATCTCAAGCAAGTCTCCTAAAGCCTCAGCCCCACATGTTTTTAGAGGGAATAACAAAACCTTCAAACCCCCAAAGCCGCCTAGCCTGTCATCCCTCTAAGGTCTCCAAAACTCACAGAGGTCAAGTCCTTTGTGGATGTGATGGTGGCACGGTGTGTCCAACTGCTGTCCAAAGTTATAAAGGCATCCTTAACACAGAGGTGGGAGAACCTGCCGGCACTCAGAGCATGGCTCACAAACTCTGGCGTGCATTAGAATCCCTCGAAAGTAGAGGTCCTTAGGGCTCCATCCCCAGAGACTCTAATTAGCCACGTTTTGTTTGGGCTCCAGGAATGCACATTTTTTGTTTAACAATTGTCGTCATTGTAGGCCATGGAGTCGATTCCAACTCATAGTGACCCAGGTAATTCTTACATAGGTGGGTCCAACTTTTGCAGGCACCTCTGGAGGTAAAAGCGGCAGAGATGAAGGGGCCACAGACATGGCCCTTGCTCTCCCCTAACCCTCTCCCTGGAGCTCCTCCACAGCCACAGAAGCCTCCATGGGCTGGAAATGGAATGAGTTCTCAACTTCTTTTAATGCCTACCAATGCAGGAATAAGAAGACTCTTAAAAGCTCTAAAACCTAAAAAGATCATGTGATCACCCCACCCTCATAGATAATCCAACATTAAAATAATAATAAACCTCCTCAAAAAAAAAAAAAAAGTGAAGCCCATTGCTATTGAGTCGATTCCAATTCATAGCCAGCCTATAGGATAGAGTAGAACTACCCCATAGAGTTTCCAAGGAGTGCCTGGTGGATTCGAACTGCTGACCTTTTGGTTAGCAGCTGTAGCACTGAACCACTACACCAACAGGGTTTCCAAAATAATAATACCAACCTATTAAATAAGGCAGAGCAACAAACTTTTAATTTTTTCAAGTAATTCAAATATCAAGTATTCTCAATATCAAATAATTTTCAACTCCCATTCATTCTCTCTCTTCCCCTGCTTGGCTGGTACCCCCAAGCGCATGATTATTCTGCCTAATTGGTTAATCGTACACCAGTGCCTATGAGGCACCAGGTACTGTTTGGGGTGTCAGGGCTTAAAGGTGAAGTAGAAGATGCCCTGCCTTCTAGGCTGATAGGCTGGGCTCTGGGCTCTGGCCCAGGCTGGAGGCTGATCTTTGGAATGGACAGGCTCTTGGCTGGGCTCTTAGCTCTGTTCGCCGCCACTGGCCGGGATCTGGGCTCTGGTCTGGGTGAGTGTTCCAGTCATTCCTCAATTAACCAAAATAAAGACCAGCAAAGCATTTTATCCCAGACCTCCCAAACTCACCCAATGGTCAGGTCAAACAAAATGTTCAACTCTAAGTGCTTCAGAAGCAGAGCAGGCCTATTTATTCATTCTTGGTCATATGTCAGGACACTCTCTTGACTGGGCAACTCCTTCTGGACGGATGTGGCTGGAGTCTGGCTTAACTGATGTTATGCTCCCACCCCGCAGTTGTTTCCTCAAAGGGCTTAAGGTGGCTTTCAAGGATCCCTTTGAAGAGGCACTTCCATTCATGACCCTTTGCAAGCCCCATGCATCCAAAAGACATCTTGTTAAACTCTAAATCAAGTTGTGTTTTTCATATGCTTAAAACCCTCCAAAAGCATAGAGTACACACCTTTTCAACTTCTGACCATGGCCTGTAAGGCCCTCCATGACCCTGTACCTGCCATTCACGGACCTGATCTTATTCCAGTCTCTCTGCTCCAGTTGCCCTGGTCTTCTTTTGGTTCCTGAAATACACTAAGATTCATCCTTCCTCAGGAACTTTGCACATGTGGTTCCCTCTGCCCAGAATGCTCTTCCTAAGTTGCCCCATGTATGGTTTCCTTTGGTTATTCAGGCCACCTTCTCAGAGAGACCTTCCCTGTCCACCCAGTCTCATAATGTCCACCACTCCCCCACACCCAGTCAATCTCCAGGTTGTATTATTTTCACAACACTTATCACTATCTGTCAGAAGAAAGGCCTGGGAACCTAGTTCGGGAAAATCAGCCATCAAAAACCCTATGGAGCACAGTCCTATGCTGACACATATGGGATTGCTATGAGTTGGTATCAACTCAAGGACAACTGGTGCTGGTGTGACTATGTGAAATCATCCTTTTCGCTTTACTGATACATTTGTTTCATTGATTTCTTTACTCCTGGTCTCTCCCTGTAGAATGTAACAGCCTTGAGATCCAGAAACTAGTCTGTTTTGTTCGCTGGTGAATCCCAAGTGCCCAAGGCAGTGCCAACCTTAGCAGACATATGTTGAACCAAAGAATGAGTCAGGGTATCCACCACCACAGTTCTGTCATCAGAAGAGGATGCTAATTTCTCATTAACTCTCTCATTCCTAGGACTCTCTTACTAGAAGCGGTGATCTATCATGGCTATATATCCCAAGTGTTTCTTCTTGCTCAGAGAGACCAAGTTTAGTTCAGGGTCCTCATTACCTGTGAATTCATTACCCAAATCCCTGATGGGCAAGGTTGCATGGACAAGCAAACTGTCTTCATATGGAGATGTGCCTTAATGACCTGCTCATTTACAAAACCAGTCCCTACCATCGGATACCACCCCACCCCCTACGCTTCGGATCTGCTCGTAGAGGTGTCTTTGTCTGGCAGCTTCTAATTGTCAGCTGTTGTCAACATGTGACAAGACAATGCAAATATGAGGCAAAACGATTGCAAAATGAGATTGTGTATCTAGCAAAAGATGCAGGACTTTATGAAAGGGATGCTGGAGGGGCGTTGGAAAACTGATGGAGTGCTGGCACACCAAGGCAAACAAGAGCCTGGCAGTGGGAGACAAGCTAACAATGGCAGAAGAGAAAATCAACAAGAGCGATGACATGATAGGAACATCAAACCATTTGAATATCAAAGGACTACAGAGGCCCTTGGGAAAACTGATGACGTGGTCAAATATTTTTTGCAGATATGACCCACTTTATGATCCTGCCCTGAAAGTCAAATGGGAAGCGAAGGATTTCCTATTGAACCATCATGGGATTTTATCAGTGCATAATTAGGAAAGATAAGAAAAAATGAACATATTTTCATATATCAATGTTTCATTTTTGAGATAAAGTTGCAAGTGCATCTTTGGATTTCATTATTTACTATAAATCAAATAATTCCTGCCCCTGGGTGGTACAGATGGTTAACTTGTTTGGCTGCTAACCAAAATGTCAGAGATTCAAATTCACCAAGAGACATCTCAGAAGAAGGGCCTGGCAATCAACTTGGTGGCAACTGGTTTTTAATAGTCCTTATTTTAAATAGACTCACCTTAAACCTGTGGCTCCCAACATGTTAGAATCACCTGGGGAGCTTTGAAAAACCTAGATGCCCAAACTAATCAAATAAGAATCCCTGGGGGTGAAACTCAAGCATCACTATTTTTCAAACTCCCCTTCCCTTGCCAGGTAATTTCAATGTGCAGCTGAGATTGAGACCACTGGTTTAAGGAGCCCTGGTGGCACAGTGGTTAAGAGCTAAGGCTGCTAACCAAAAGATCAGCAGTTTGAATCCACCAGCTGCTCCTTGGAAACCCTATGGGGCAGTTCTACTCTGTCCGTTAGGGTTGCTATGAGTCAGGGCAACGGGTTTGGTTTTGAGTTTGAATCCTTATGTTCAGATAAGAAAGACATGCTGTAACACCAGAAACCCAAACATTCTTAACCCAATACTCCCATGATTAACAAGGTAAGTTAATCACAAAGAGGACCTATGTAACTGGACCCAGAGCCCTGGTCTCTTGTTGGCTGTAGTTTTGGGCTCTGAGCTGGGCTTTTGGGCCTGGAATTTGGTTGCAAGGGCTGGACTCACAGCTGTAAAGGGTGTCTAGATGTTTCTGGGCCGAAGCATGTTCTGGGCACTGAAGCTGGCCTAGGTGGGCTGGTTTAGAGCACCCACCCTCACACCGAGCACACGGCAACTGCTCAGAGGCAGCTCAGAAGCAATGTCCCTTGTTAAGATGAGTGGATCCATAGCCACCAAGTCTGCCCCAGCCCCATCAACGTGGGTTGCTCACAACCCACAGAAGGTGGATGTGACAGGTTCCTCCTAGAAAACCCACTGAATGGCTTGGTTGATGACCTCCCCTCCCATCAGAGCTGGAAGTAGCTGGTGGGAAAGGAAAAAACCCTCTTTCTGGGACATCTGGGAGCAGTTGCCCCCAATTCAAGATTTCCCTGAAAGACTGAGCTTTAGATGACAGTCTCACTTTCCCAGGCGTCTCTGCTCTGGGCCCAATATTTCTTGACTTGAACCCAAAACCACTAAATGCTGAACTGTCTTCAAGATGAGCCAGAAAAGCTGGGTCTGGCTCTTGGGCAAACTTTGCATAGAGGGTGGTCTAGGTCCATTCCCTCTGGACGGTGATGGTTCCTTCAGCTCCACACCTAGGTTGACCCTACATGTGTATGCACCCACATATATAGGTCAGCCCATGTATATATATGTTTATGTGAGGGTGGAATAAAGGAGAACACGGTCTCTAGCTTCCTACTGATTTTCTCTTACTCTAACTCCCAAAATAGCAATAATAATGGCATCAACAGCTGCCCTCTGTTAACCATCTTCTTGGTGTCCAGCACTACTATAATACTAAGAGTAATTTTGTTAAGAGCTCAGGCTCTGAGTCAGACTGATCTTAGGCCTAAGTTTCTGTATCTATAACTGTATTTATTCAATTAACATTCATTTATATACCATGTGCCAAGCATCACTCTGAAGCACATGACAAATATTAACTCTGCTGATTTTCATATATTCTTGTATTGTTGTGTGCCATCGAGCCAATTTTGACTCATAGCAATCCTATAGGACAGAGAAAAACTTCCCCATGGGGTTTTCAAGGCTGTAATCTTACAGAAGCAGTCTGTAACATCTTTTTCCTGCAGAGTGGCTGGTGGGTCCAAACCTCCAACCTTTCAGTTAGCAGCCAAGTGCTTAACCACTGTGCCACCAGGGCCCCTTAATCCTCATATAAGGTGGATAATATCTTAGTTTACAGTTGAAGAAGGTGAGGCGCACAAATGGAGTCATTTGTCCGAAGTCTTACAGCTAATACATGGCAGAGCTGGGATTCAAACCCATGGCTTCGGAACCCATGCTCCTCACCCTACCCTCAAAAACCTTTAGGCCATGCCTGGCACAGAGTATATCTAAATAAACAACATTTATTGCAATTATTTCTTTTGGTACTCCCAACAACCTGGAGATTACCTACATTTTACAGACGAGGAGATTAAAGCTCCGGGGCTAAGTAACTCACCCAAGATTATCCAACTACTAAGTAAATAAGTGGTGGAGGAAGGATTTGAACTAAGATCTGGTGGCTCCAAAGCTGGTGTTCCTACAGCTACACCACACTATCCCTCTAGAGGTCAAATGGATGTCTAGTGAAGAGGCAGCCTAAGTCTTCTCCAGATTGTAAGAATCTGACTTGTTTGTAAAAATTCTCAGCCGAGCAGCCTTACCTCCCCTTTGTGAGTGTTGGTGGGCATTGGGGTCAGGCTGGTGGCCCACACTGATGGGATCTGAAAGGAAATACCCAGAATGGAGTTACTGAGCCCCATACTCAGCTCAATTAACTTGGAAGCACTGCTATTAGCCCCACTTCTCTCGGAGATATGACAAGAACTTTAAGAGTTAAAAACACAAAAATCCCCTTTTTCCGACTTCTTCCCCACTTTGCTGCCTCTCTGAACATTCTGGAAGCTATTCAGTATGATGTAGATCTTGTAGACTGCTGTAACCCTGGCTGCCTCCAGGATGCCCCCAGCCCCAAGCAAGAGGTAGAGTTGACCTTGGTCCACGTGCAACCCAACCTCCTAGATATTCCAGAATCCTAGTGCTGAAGGAACAGCTAGAAGGGCATTTGATGGACCCAGGGCATGCCCTCATTCCCCACACTGGCTCTGTCCTCTTCCTCGAACTCACCAGGCTCACTCCCACTTTAGAGTCTCTGCACAGCAGCTCCCTTTGTCTGGTAAGCCCTTTCCCTGGCTCATCACATAGCTGACTCCTTCTCCTTATTCAGGTCTGATGTCAAATGTCCCTCCTCAGGAATGCCTTCCCTGCCCACCTGGTCCACCCAGTGCACAGGCATCATCACATCGCCCTGCTCTGTCTCCTTCAAAGCATGGTTATCATGTTCACTCATAGTCTGTAGTCGGTCACCCCAACTGAGGACCAGGACCAGGATCATCCCTGTGAAGCCCCAGTACCTAAAATAGCCCTGGGCACACCGTGGGTGTTTGATACTGGAAAGACGGAAGAATCATTCATGTTCAGCTGTAGAAGATTGTTGCCATAGGGAAATGTGGACCGAGTTCCTCATTTTTCAGAAGGAAAGAAGGCAGGCAGGAAGGAAGGAGTAGGCTGAACAAAGGCCGAATCAACCAATCATCACGGCCCAGTTCTCATACCTGTCCTACCTCCGGTGCCAATCACCTCTCACCTGTAACCACTGGCTCTACCCACCACTGATCCTCTTCCTGGTTGGCCTCATTCCTGGTTTCTGCTTCTCTCTCTGCCTCGGTGCCTTAGCTTAAAGCTGTGGTAGGATGGTGCTTGCCTCTGTATCCCGACTTTGTCCTTGCAGGATGTATGTTTTCAACTCTTTTTTGGCTCTATCCTCTGCAGTTTGTGAGCAAGTCCGACCCCATGGTATATTTTTAGATTTACTGCTATGGGGAAATACTCATGAAAAAATGTAAGTGAGAAGAAGAACAGCATGGTCCCAATTTTGTAAAACCATTTGAATGTGAGAGCAGGGGGTGGGGTGGTGGGGGAGGGTGGGAGCCTGGAAGGAAATATACAGAAATGCTAAACAGTGGTTATTTCTGGGAGATAGCAATATGCTTCTTATATGAACGTCCAAGTTCACTTTGTGAAGTGATGAGTCCTTGACTTATAGTGCCAGCAGCTTCATTTTCAGTGTGGAGTCTTCCTCAGGGAAATTCTTAATTCCCTTTCCTTTTATATTGCTTTCTTGATCTCACCATGGCACCAATGTGTCTCTTCTGGCCCTAAAATATCTACCCCAAACAACAGTAGTAATAGCTACAATTTATTGAGTTCTTACTATGTGCCAGGAACTGTACTCAATGCTTCACGTCATTGCCTGATTAAAAGAGTTATGTATAAAGTACTTAGAATATTGGCTGGTGCTGTAACTATTACTGCCTCCATTAATCCTCATGACAACTCCATGAAGTTACTATTATTATCTCCATTCTGCAAACAAAGAAATGAAGGTTCGGAGAGGTAATTCGCTGTCGCTCCCACCACTAGTAAGTGGCTGAGTCAGAATTCTCACCGAAATATGACTCCAAAGACTGGGTCAGGGGTCACAAGCTCTAATATCTACAGGGCCAGGCAAGTAATGGAGAGCTGGGTGGGGACTTTGGCCAACCGGAGAGCTCACGCCAGTCTTGAGGGACTCATTCATGTTCAGGTGTAGAGGGAAGTATGGGAAGAAGCTCCTCATTTTTCAAGAGAAACTGAAAATCTAGGTTTACATGTGAAATATTCTGATTTTTCAATTTTGGCAACATCTTTAGTTTTTAAAAATACAGCAGAAATAGACAATGAAACACCGCAGGTGAAAAACATAAAATCAGAACATCCTGCTGCCCAGATTTGCCCTAAAAGCCCGACATTTTCTGCGTTAGAAGTATCAACCTAGATTATGTCCTCCAGTCCCAGGAAGACCCAAACTTTTCTTTGCTTTCCACCTTGCCCTCCCGATGTTTGTGCTACTGCACAGGACAGAGACACCTTTAGACCAGGGGTCAGCAAATTTTTTCTTAAAGGGCCAAACCAAAAACACCAAACCTACTGCCATTGAGTGGAATCCAACCATACATAGAACAGAGTAGAACTGCCCCAAAGGATTTCCAAGGCTATAAATCTTGATGGAAGCAGACGGGCACATCTTTCTGTCTTGAAGCGGCTGATGGACTCAAACCGCCGAACTTCCAGTTAGCAGCCAAGTTCTTTAACCACTGCGCCACTTCAGTTAACAAACACCTACTGATTATCAAACACCTGGAACGAGTTAAGATAAGCTGATGTAGAAGAAAGAAAAAGAAGCAAAATGCTGACAGTCCCCTCCAAGATGCACCGGCAGCAATTTTGTGGCTCCCGAAGGGCTGAGTCACACAGCAAGGGACTGTGAGCTGTGATCCTGGGTGAGCAGAGAGACATAAGGGGGTCCTGTTGTCAGATATGACCATTACTGGAGAGAGTAGGCTACTCCTGAATGCCAGGAATCTGCACTTAGGATTCAGGCCAGCTTTGATTGGAATTCTGGCTCTCCCATTTACCTGTGTGATTTCAAGCAAGATCCTTTTTTTTTTTTTTTTAATTGTGGTAAAAAAAAAAAAGTATGTATAAACATTAGCCAATTCAACAGTTTTTACATGTACAATTCGGTGACATTGATTATGTTTGTCATGTTGTACAACCATCCTTTTCCAAATCATTTCACCACCATTAAGAGAAACTCAGTGCCCCCTAAGCAATGAGTTTCCCTTTCCCCCTCCCTCCCACCACTGGGTCTCTCTATATTTGTCTATTTCAAGCAAAATGCTTGTGCCCAGTTTCCTCATCTGTAAAATGGGAAGATAAATTAATATACTTAAATTCCACCTCCTTTGCCCTTTATCGACTGGAGGCAGGGGAAGATAAGTTGAGACAGTTCTCACAGTGAGTGTTTATGCTTCATAGATCTTCATCCTTCTAAGCAGATGCCAATGTCATGCAAAATCTAGGAAGAAGAAAATTTGTCTTCTTTTTTTTTTGTCTTTACTGGTCTCTTTCTTGTACCCTAGAGAAAACAGCTGGTGGACCCATCTATTCACAACCCCAACAACCAGGGAAAGGATCTTCATTGTGGGAGTGAGGACCCAGGCTGGGCCCGGGGACTCTGTCCCCTATCCCAGCTCAGGACCATACTTGTTTCCACAGGGGCTTTCCGAGGAGTGTGCAAGAAAATTGATCACTTCCCTGAAGATGCTGACTACGAACAGGATACAGCAGAATATTTACTGAGTAAGCTCCCTGATTCTCAGATCTCCCTTGGGGTGAGGGGAGGGAGGGTACCCTGCCATCACCCCAGTGCCTCTGAATTTAAGGTTCCTCAGTAGCCATCCCTAGAAACGGGAAAGTAGAAAGGAGCTTGGGTAACCTTTGCTACTAGACAGAGACATTCAAGTATCTAATATCTAAGTCTCTTTAATTTCAGTGAACCAGAAATGGAAACCAAAAAAAAAAAAGTGTCAAAACTGAAAGGTTCTTTTTAGTCTCCGTGGGAGAAATCTAAGGAATTTTCTTCAACTTGAATACAAGCTTTCACATTCCTCAGAAGGTTGATTTGAGGTGCTAATGGGCCAAGTGCTAATGGGTGAGGTGCTAATAGGCAAGGTCCTAAGGGACAAGACCTGGGAGAATAAAAACAAACCAAAGTTCACCCCTAGTTTGACTTTCCTTTGGTTTCAGTCCTATTGGGGCAGAGCCATTGTCCCCTTAGGACTTTCCTGAGGTAATAACCTGGATATGGCACGGACTGCCACAACTGTGGAACGTGGGAGGCAGTAGAGTGTGGTGGCTTCAAGCAAGGGCTCTGGAACCTGGTCAGTCTGCTTTGACTCCCTGCTCCCTGGGTTGGATCTTGAGCAAGCTGCTTTCCCTCTCTATCTCTTAACTATCTTCATTTGGGTCCAAAATAGAGATTATAATGTTATCTATTTGACAGTTTTATGAAAATTAAATAAGCTAATTACATTACTGTGTGGATCATAGCAAATTATGGATAACATTGAGAAGAATGGGAATTCCAGAACACTTAATTGTGCTCATGAGGAACCAGTATATAGATCAAGAGACAGTTGTTCCAACAGAACAAGGGGATACTGGATGGTTTAAAGTCAGAAAAGGTGTGCGTCAGGGTTGTATCCTTTCACCATACCTATTCAATCTGTATGCTGAGCAAATAATCTGAAATCTGGACTATATGAAGAAGAACGGGGCATCAGGATTGGAGGAAGACTCATTAACAACCTGCATTATGCAGATGACACAAGCTTGCTTGCTGAAAGTGAAGAGGGCTTAAAGCACTTGCTGATGAAGATCACAGACGACAGCCTTCCGTAGGGATTACAGCTCAACATAAAGAAAACAAAAATCCTCACGACTGGACCAATAAGCAACATCATGATAAAGAGAAAAAAGATTGAAGTTGTCAAGGATTTCATTGTACTTGGATCCAAAATCAACACCCATGGAAGCATCAGTCAAGAAATCAAAAGATGCGTTGCATTGGGCAAATCTGCTGCAAAGGACCTCTTTAAAGTGTTGAAAAGCAAAGATGTCACCTTGAAGACTAAGGTGTGCCTGACCCAAGCCATGATATTTTCAATCACATTATATTCATGTGAAAGCTGGACAATGATAAGGAAGACTGAAGAAGAATTGATGCCTTTAAATTACAGTGTTGAAGAAGAATAGTGAAAGAATAGACTGCCAAAAGAATGAGCTAATCTGTCTTGGAAGAAGTACAACCAGAATGCTCCTTAGAAGCAAGGAGGGCGAGACTTACATGCTTTGGACATGTTGTCGGAAGGTATCAGTCCCTGGAGAAGGACATAATCCTTGGTAAAGTGCAAGGTCAGCAGAAAAGAGGAAAACCCGCAATGAGATGGATTGACACAGTGGCTGCAACAATGGGCTCACGTATAACAATGATTGTGAGCATGGTGTAGGATTCGGCAGTGTTTTGTTCTGTGGTACATAGGGTTGCTATGAGTCAGAACTGACTGGATGGCACCTAACAACAACAACAACAATTACATTGCACTCAGCCCTGGGCCCAACACATAATAATGAAACAATACACTTTAGCTCTTATTTGTTACATATGATTAGCACCAAACCCAAAAAATCCTGTTGCCACTGAGACTCAGGGCTACCCTATAGCCCAAATGGAGACACGGGCCTTACATAGATCCAAGTACAGAAAAAACTTGGTTTCAGATTTAAAAGCTATTTCTTCAAGAACAATTAGCATCAAGTTCACTCAAAAGGAAAGTTTTAAGTAACTGACTAATTTAATATTACAGAGTGTTAAACTTAAGTCTTTTTAAGCTGCTAGGGATTATAAATTAAAACCCAAAGAAGTCATCAAATTCATATTATGTTTGTAACCCAGAGCTCACGAAGAGTATTTTTAAAATTACAATCATTTTAGCTCTACTCTTGGGCAGCTCATACCTGCTGGTCTGCAGATGGGAGGGAGGGTTACATCTTTGAACCTCTAATCATATAATCCGAGGAGCCCTGGTGGCACAGTGGTAAAGCACTTGGCTGCTAACCAAAAGGTCGGTGGTTTGAACCCACCAGCTGCTCTGTGGGAGAAAAGACTTGGCGATCTGCTCCCGTAAAGATTACAGTCTGGGAAGCCCTATGGGGCAGCTCTACTCTGTCACACAGGGTCACTAGGAGTCAGAATCGACTTGACAGCACCTAACAACAACAACAATCACATAACCCAAACTTTGACTTTGCTTACTTTGGACACATCATCAGGAAAGGCCAGTCACTAGAAAAAGATATCACGGTTGGTACAGTAGAAGGTGAGCAAAAACAAGGAAAACCCTCCCTGAGATGGACTGACACGGTAGCTGCAACAATGGGCACAAACATACCAATGATTGTGAGGATGGCACAGGACCTGGCAATGTTTTGTTCTGTTATAAATAAGATTACCAAGAGACAGACCTTACTCGAAGGCAACTTAGGGCTAAACAACAATGGTCACATAATAATGTAAATGGTGTGAGGCCAACTTGAAAGGAATAGTTATTTTTTTAAACTAACTTTTTAAGCATAAACATACCACTTCTCTCTTTCAGTTCTTATCCATGTCCCTAGTTTGTACAAATTTCTCATGCCAGCAGCTCAAAAAGGGGCAAAGACCACATTTATAAACCAAGCTTGACCAAAATTTGGGGGATGACACAGGTTACTTGGACTTCCTCAAAAGAGAATGATTTCAAAGTCATCGCCAATGGTGTTTTTTTCTTTCCAAAGTGTCCGTGGTCTTTGTTTTTCTTTTTCTACATTGATGAAACATTTCGAAGTTTGCTCCATTGGAGACTCAACAGAACTGTGACTTCTATTTCCCCAAAAGTAAAGCTAATAGTATGTTCTTTGGAGAGGTCAACTGCTTTCCCAATAGAATGTTTTTCTTCCCTCTGGGAATGTGGGGGTGCCTCAGTTCCTTCATTCCTACCTCACCCCTATCCTACCTTCTGCCTATGCTTCACTAGCGACCACAGAATCAGGCATGGTTAAGGGGGCGCCTTAAGGACTACATAAGTTTCCTGCTGGGAATTTTGAAGTCCTTGATCCAACCTTGTAGGGCCAGGGGGACATTCTGTAGCACCCTCCCGACCCTTCTAATGCACCTGCTGCCAGTTCTCATTGATTTTTCTACCATTTCCTCTTTCTCCTGTGCACTTTGGGGTGAGCTACAGCTCAGACTGTAGCAGAAGAGTTGATAATCCACAAGTTCTATTGAATAGAGACACCCCGTGAAATAGTTCGGACTGGTCAAACCCCTGCTCAGACACCAATGGCGGAATTACACGCCAACAAGCTTTCCTGTTCCCACCCCTTGAGCCCCCACTTAGTCCCAGAGAATTTGGGGAGGAGAAACGGAGGAGGAAGACAATAAAACCTTCTTTGGTCTGAAGCCACCACATGTCTGCTGGGTTAAAACGGATGCAGGGTAGACTCCGCCTCGCTTAGGAAAGGTTGGCAGTAGAAACATCCTGTCTGTGGGGGACACCTGTAGTCAGAATTGACAGGATCTGCTCCTGTCTCTTTTGTGGGGTGAGGGATGGGGTCTGACCACTAATCTGTTGCCAAATGATCACTACACCCCATGGGAAGCAACCACTTGTACATATCTCAGATCCACGCATTTGAATACACACTTTTATAACCAAGACAACTGAATTGCTTTAAATGTTTAGATCATTTTCTTCCAGCACATTTCAGAGGCTAAGCATCGTTTGAAATAAAAAAAAAAAGAGGCACCTTCTTTCAATCAATTAAACTCTTTATGTTGTAGATTCAAATACTTTCTGTCAATAATTCAAACAAGCACTTGAAAGATTTATTTATAAGCTCCAAATGGGTGCTGGAAATGACCAAAGGCAGACTCACCCCTAATATTTGTAGAGCCTGGGCCAAGGGTCCAAATGAAAATCTACAGGCCATATGTGGAAATATTTAGAAGTTATAAATAATCTATGCTCTTTACTGGGCCCATGTGACCACCCCTAGAGACCTGGAGACTAAAGGAGCCATGGAGCCAGCCCTGCCTCCTGCTAGCCAGTGTGGTAGCAGAGATCTGCAGGGTAGGGCAGGCCAGAAGCCTAGCCTGGGCCGAGGACTTCTGGGCAGTGAGTAACTGAACAGGCATGAAGCCAGGAGGGGGACTGTTCTGGCCATGCGCCAGGGAGCCAGGGCAGCTAGATTCCCTCCCCCATACTTCGCTTCTCCCCTTAGGGTATTTCTAGGCTCTGTTAACCTGTTGCTATGGAGGAGTCGATTCTGACTCACAGCTACTGTATTGGACAGAGTAGAACTGCCTCGTAGGGTTTCCAAGCAGCGGTTAGTGGATTTGAACAGCCTACCTTTTGGTTAGCAGCCAAGCTCTTAATCACTGAGCCACCAGAGCTCCCTCAAGCACCTCCCAAAACTTCCCCACCACAGCATGGGTGGGAGAGACAGCCATTATCTGGGATCCTGGTCTGCCCAGGCCCCATATTTGAGTAATTTGAGGCAACCCCACTTCACCCCACCTCACACCTCTGTGCCCTGAGCACCTCACCTCAGTTCACCTCCTGCATCCCTCCTACATACTTCCCCATTGGCTAAATCGGTTACCAAACTCTCAGAAAACTTTTTCTTGAGACCAAGAGAAACAAGAGCCTGGCTTTGAGGAAAGAGCTTTGCAGTTGGAGTCTGAGCACTGGCAGTAGTAGCAAATGGAATCAGCCAGGGTGAGATCAGCAGAGAACCACTCAGTGAATGTGGGGTGCAGAGCAACCAGTACTACTGGTCCAGCCTGTCGTCTCTACTAGAAGGTACACTTCATGAGGACAGGGACCCCAGCTCTTCTGTATACCACTGAATACAGAATTAATATTCAACTGATGTACTTGGCCTGGACATACTGGATTTTAAAATAGTGAAACACTCTCATAAAGCGGTTGCCCTCAAGTTGACTCCGACTCATGGTGGCCCTTTGTGTGTCAGAGTAGAACTGTGCTCCATAGAGTTTTCAATGGCTGGTTTTTCAGAAGTAAATTGCCATGCCTTTCTTCTGAGGTGTCTCTTGGTGACTCGAACCTCCAACCTTTCAGTTAGCAGCTGAGCATGTAAACTATTTGCACCACCCAGGGACTCCAAAATACTCTTACACTGGTTTGCAAATACATAAGCCCTCTCCTTGAGGCCCCTCCGCCGGAACCTTCAGTCATTGCCATGATCCAGCAACTAAAGAGTTAAGGCAGGAGCCCCTGGGACCCCGTGCCAGCCCATAGCCCCTATCCATTCTGGAGGGCAGTGCCCGTGCCCTTTGGTCATTAAATATCTCGGCTGGAACCTCAGGCTGTATTCCCAGAACCCAGCCTGTCATCTACTCAATAAATATTTGTTCAATGAATAAATTCATTTGTTTATTCAGTGACTAACTAGGTATTGTCTTAGCTTTTTAGTGCTGCTGTCACAGAAATACCACAAGTGGGTGGCCTAAATGAAAAAAAGAAACTTATTTTCACTGAGTTTAGAAGGATAGAAGTCTGAATTCAGGGCTCTGGCTCTTGGGGAAAGGTTCTGTCTGTCCACTCAGAGGGAGAACCCTTGTCTGAGCTTCTCTGGCATTCTCCTCAGCATCCCGTGGAGATCTTTCCATGGCGTCTATCTTTCCCCATTTGTACTAGCTTGCTTCTGTGCCCAACCTGCTTCTTTTATATTCACAAGCTATTGGCTGAAGACACACCTATACTGATATAAAACCCATTGCCATTGAGTTGATTCTGACTCAAAGTGACCCTGTAGGAACCCTGGTGGTGCAGTGGTTAAGTGTCGAGCTGCTAACTGAAAGGTCGGTGGTTCGAACCCACCAGTGGCTCCATGGGAAGAAAGACCTGGATATGTGCTTCCATAAAGGTTACAGCCTAGGAAACTGTCTTAGGCTGGGTTCTCTAGAGAAGCAAAACCAGTAATGCGTATAAATATATAGAGAGAGATTTATATTGAGGAAACAGCTCACGCGATTGTAGGGGTTGGAACATCCCAAGTCCTTGGATCAGGATAGAGTCCTTTCCCAAGTCACAAGGCTGCAGAAGCTGGTTAACCCAAGATGAGCAGGTTGGAGAGCAGGGAGCCTGCTTACAGGTTGTGATGGTCAAGGAATGCCCAAGGCTGGCAGGCAAGACCACAAGGTTTCTCCTGAGCCGCTTAGCTGCAGGGGCTGGCGAACCCAAGATAGGCAGGTTGGAGAGCAGGACTCTGGCTCATAGGCTGTGAAGATCGGCAAATCTCAAGATGGACAGGTAAGCTGCTAGCTCAAGTCCCAAGAACCAGAGATCAAACAGGAGACAGCTGCTGGATCCAGAACAAGCCAACAACCTCTGCAAGGTGAACAGGAAGGAAGTAGGCAGCAGAAGGCAGAGAGATGAAGGCTGAGGGGGCGGTGAGCCACCACAGGACCCGCCCCTGCCGGTACGGCTCAGCAGATTCCATCATGGGGGTGATCACATATCAGATTTCAACAGGAAAGTGATCACAACATTATACAATTGCCAAATCACTGAGAATCATGGCCCAGCCAAGTTGACACACAGTCTTAACCATCACAGAAACCCTACAGAGGTAGTTCTATCCTGTCCTATGGAGTCACTATGAGTTGGAATTGACTCGATGGCACACAACAACATACTGATATGGCCTCATTAATATAACAAAGAAAAGCTCTACTCCCAGATGGGATTATACTCAAGGATATAGGAATAGGGTTTCAACACATATTTTGGAGGGACACAGTTTAATCCACGGCAGGTATTAGACTCCTATTGAGTGCCAGACTCCATATTACTCAAATCTAGGTGTGTGTGAGGAAAGAGTCTGTGTTTTGGTGAACAGCATGTAGTCTGACGAGAGTCCTTGTACGTGGGGTTGGCTACTTCATTTGAGGGGCCCAGCACAGAATGAAAATCCCTGGCCCCTTGTTTGAAAAGCAGGAAAAAAAGCTTTTTCCTTTCTTTTGCCATCTCTCTGTTGACCTGTCATGGTAGTTTTGGCTTGTTATTCATGTCATACTTCCTTGAGCCCAGCAATACTCACAGGTAAGTACAGATGCTCACAGGGTCCCAGGCTTGGCCCCACCCAGACTCTCCTGTGTCCATGCCCAGGCTCTGGCCAAGGGCAGATGGTGGCAGTGGTCACTGGGCAAAGGCAGGGGGATGGGCGGCTGAAAATCCATCCTGGGGAGGCGGAGAGGTGGGGAGTGGCAGGAGATGGGGGTCCCAGTGAATCGGGGTTCCAAGCATGCAATAACACAAGTTAATTTCCAGACTGCGACTGCAGAGCCTTAAACCCTAAGCCCCTCCCTTCTAAGCACAGGCCTTGAGCAACTGCACTGGTGGCAGCACCGTGCCAATGGCTGGTGTGGGCTCTGTGCTCCTACTTATTTATGTGTGATTTCCCCTCAGCAGCTCCCTGCTGGGGAGGGTGAATCCTGGGGGCTGGATGGGGTGCAGGCAGAACCCTTTCTCCTTCTCTCCGCAGGGGCTGTGAGGGCCTCCAGTGTCTTCCCCATCCTCAGCGTCACACTGCTGTTCTTTGGTGGGCTATGCGTGGCAGCCAGTGAGTTCCATCGCAGCAGGCACAACGTCATTCTCAGCGCGGGCATCTTTTTTGTCTCTGCAGGTGAGCATCTAGCACAGACACCCAGCCAAAGCCAGGGCCAAATGGATAAGGCAATGCTATTCCCTCCAGGAAAGCAATAAAATGTTCCACCTGTTTGTGTGAACAGTAAGGACCCAAAGACTTTAATTTGAACGAAAGATGCTGAAACTCCAGCTAAGGGTAGCATGAGACAAGAGAGGGAGGAGACAGAGTGGTAGGGTAAATTGAGAGAATGAGAGAAAGAGAGATTGGCTAAAAAAAGCACATGCAAGGATGTATTCGCACATAGGAAGGTGGACAGCGCAGTGTGTGTGTGTATTAAGCCTGAAAGCCTGATACAGTGTTTTAAAGGGGTCCAACTTTCTGTTCACGTGGACATTTTCATATATTGTCTCTGGCCCTTGAGACATGTGTTTGCTGGTCAACCACTGCTTACAGCTTTTCAAGTGCTCAAATCCTCCTGTCATTCAAAGCATTGCTGGGAACAAGGTAAAGGCCAGCAGCCCCAGAGGCTCTCGGGGAAGACCTTTCAATCCACAGCAGCCCTGACCAGAAGGCACAGGGTGGCAAGGCGGATGAGAGACAATCTTTGGGAACAGGGTCCTGTTCTCTGCCTTCCTTCTCCACCCCTCATCTCTGTCCCCCCTCTACTTTCCTCCTCTTCCTCTCTTTCCTCTGGGTTCCCATCCCTCCTTTCATCTCTTTGCCATCTCTCCCAATCCCTTTCAGGTAGATCAGTGCAGTCTGGAGGAAAAGCTTCAGGGGCACAAAGAACACGGCAGGGGCAGGGAGGGGCTTAACTCTTTTGGGTGAAGACATTCAAATTCTGTACCATGATGGCAAAATATTTATTGGGATGGGAACAATGGTGAGAGTATAAATGGCGGGTAAGAGTCTGGGGCTGCAGCCAGACCTCCTAGGTTTGAATCCTGGCTCCACCTGTGCAGCCTTGGGCAAGTTACTAACTCCTTACACTGTGGCTTACTTGACCATAAAATGGGAAATAATAACAGTACCTACTTGTCGCAAATAGTTGAGCTGGCTGCTAACCATAAGGTTGGTGGTTTGAACCCACTCGGTGGCTCTGTGGGAGAAAGGCCTGGCAATCTGCACCCATAAAAATTACAGACTAGAAAATTCTATGGGGCACTTCTACTCTATCACACAGGGTTGCTATGAGTTGGAATCAATTTGACTGCACCTAACAACGACGATCACCTACTTCCTAGGGTTGTTGTGAAGAGACTGAATGCCAGGCACAGAGAAAGCACGACATTACATTCTAACACTGTAAAAGCAATAACAATATAGTTGAGAAATCTGGAGCCTGGTGTCCTGGCTCCTTGTGAGACCTTGGTCAGGCTCCTTCCCTACTCTGCTTCCCCTTCTATAAAATAAGAAAATTGGACTCTTCCGAGCTCCAAGTCTCTGGGAACCAACTTAAGCAACAGATCAGGGAGAAGGTTTCCATCTTGCCACAGGGCGATACAGTCAGCTCAATGGCAATTATGGTCATAATCTGTGGACAGATGGTAACAGCTGGCCATCCCAGGGACTTGTTTTGCTTTGAGGCACATTCCAGTCACTGGTGGCCGTGTCCAGACTTCCTGGGCTCTGACTGACCCGGATGATGAGGTGTTGTGGACATAAGGGTTTTCTAGTAACAGGAGAGGGTCATTATTTTGTCTCTGAAGAAGGTTGTTAGGGAAGAGTGTGTCACTATCAACTTTCTTCTCACAAGGGATATTCTGAAAATGACAGGTAGATTAGACACATGGAAACTGCAAAGCATTGGGGCAGTGGAGAGAGCCTTAGAAGAAGCCAGAAGCTTGGGATCCAACTCTAGACCCTTCACTCTGATATCCCTGAGAGACCCGAGAGCCTTAGTTCTTCCACCTGTAAAATGAAATATTGGCGGCTTTGAGACCCTTTTAGGTTCCTTGTTGCTCAGCCACCTAAGGTTCTGTGGTTTCAGGCAAGTCATCAACAACCATTTATGTGCCAGGCACAGAGTCTAGGCTCTGAAAACAGGCTGCCCAGCGCAAATCTTGTCTTAACTACTTCCTACATGTGCAACCTTGAGCCAATAAATCACTTAACCTCTCTGTGCCTTGGTTTTCTCATCTGAAAAATGGGGATAATAATGGCCCACCTCTTAAGGCTGTTATGAGAATTAAACGAGTTGGAATATATAAAATGCCTAGAGCAGTGCCTGGCACAGAGTAAGTACACAATACACAGCAGCTATTATAATATATGTTGCCCCACTTAGTTTTCATGACAACCCAATTCATTCACTCATTCAACAGATTTGCACTGCACCGTTGCTATGGGTCAGGCTCTGGGCTAGGAGCTGGGGCCATAGAAGGTGAATTAAAAGAACTTAGTCTGTCCCTCAGGGAGCTTACAGTCTGGAGACTGGGAGAAAGGAATTGCCCACTCACATCTTATTCTTGAAATCTAAATCAGTGCCTTCCTACTGAAATCTAAATTCTCCTGTGGCTAAGAGACAGTCCTGCCTTCCAATCCCACCTCCACTGTTTCCTAACTGTGTAGACTTGGGAAGTTACTCATCTTCTCTGTGTCTCAGGTTCTTTATCTGTAAAGTGGGGGTGATTTTTTAAAAAGTGGGCTTGTTGTGATCATTAATTGAGAGGATGCACACAAACACTTTGTACAGTGCCTGGTACATAGTAAACCTATTGTCGAGTCGATTCCAACTCATAGCGACCCTATAGGACAGAGTAGAACTGCCCCATAGGGTTTCCAAGGAGCAGCTGGTGGATTCGAACTGCTAACCTTTACGTTAGCGGCCCAGCGCTTACCCACTGCACTACCAGGGCTCCTCTGCACATAGTAAGCCTCCTATGAATGGCAGCTAAAGGTTATAGCCTAGGAACCCTATGGGGCAGTTCTACTCTGTCCTATAGGGTTGCTATGAGTTGAAATCGACTTGACAGCACTCGACAACAACAAAAGGTAGCTGGCTTGGCTTCTTCCCTCCTATAACCTGGTCCGACATCTGAGCCTCTCTTTGAAGATTTTTGGGTTTTCTAGCAAGACTTCCTTTTGGGGCTTCCCTAACTTTGCCACCAAGATTTCTCTGCCGGCAGAGGAGTGAGAAAACATGCCTTTAGAAGGTCAGGGGGCATTGCCAGAAGCACCCTTCAGCAAGCTGAAATGTCTTTGAAGTCAGTCTCCCACTGAAAGTTAAAAATTCATGTGAATTCCACTTTCTCCTCCTTATTATATCCATGTTCATTTCAATATAAAAGAATGTGTCTTCCCTACTAATCTTCAAGCCAAATTGACACTCCAGGAAAAGGAGCCATTTTCCATCCTGTGGTTTCCTGCAGCCTGACACAGGGCTGCCTATGTCAATGCCCATATTCTGACTTTGTAATTAAAACCTGCCACCCACCTGCTAGAAGCCCTGGTGGCGCAGTGGTTAAGTGTTTGGCTGCTAACCAAAAGGTTGGCAGTTCAAATCCACGAGCCGCTCCTTGGAAACCCTATGGGACAGTTCTACTCTGTCCTCTGGGGTCACTAGGAGTTGGAATCAACTCTCCAGCAATGGGTTTTGGTTTTTGCCCACCCGATGAATGCCTGTGCTGGGTAATGCCCAGAGGAGAAAGGGCTGAACCAGACCCTAGCCCTGCCTTCTAGAAGCAAGTCCTAGTTGGTGTATGCTCAAATATCATATTCAAAATATTAGCAACCCTTAATGCATGTGCAAGGAGACCCAGTGGCACAATGGTTAAACACTTGGTTGCTAACTGAAATGTTGGCAGTTTGAATCTACTCAGTGACGCCACAGGAGAAAAGACCTGGTGATCTGCTTCCATAAATATTACAGCCAAGAAAACTCTACAGGGCAGTTCTACTTTGTCACATGGGGGGTCACTGAGTCATAATTGTTTGAGTCAGAATCTCCTCGAGGGCACCCAACACCAACAATGCATGTGCACCAGTCAACTGGAATGGTAGAACTAGGGCAGAATCCCGCAACCCCTGCTATGCAAAGGTTCGATCTTTAGTTGCTGGACTGTGGGGACGTCTTTAGGATCCCCAGGAAGAGTCTGGGCCACTAAGAGAGTGGACTCAGGAGACTCCTAGAAATAGTTATTTATCAACTGGTGTTGGAAATTGTCAAGAGCAATAGCCTCCATTTAGCACCACTCTACAGGTACCCTAAATTTGGAGGCAAGGAGATGTTAGCTGGTATACCAACTTCCATGAGTCATTGTTGGCACAAAACTCTGGCTGAAGCCCTTAAGCAAAGGGTCCCAAAAAGGCATTTCCCCTTTGGAGGAATAATGTGAGAAAAGTGGCCAGAGATGAGAACAGCCCCTAGGCCCTCAGATTCTATGGTGTCTTCTTATCACTCCCTGGGGAATCAATGCCTCTCCAGTTGGCTGAGCAGCTATTTCCAATGCTCTTCTGTTGCCCCTTGGAGAAGCTGCGTACGCAGTCTTTACCCCCTGGGGACAACAGCTGTATGTTCCCCAATTCCTAATTCTCAAACAACAGCTAATCTAAAGCATTATCTTATCCTGTGCAAATAAGAGAGACTTGATAAGCTACTGTTTCTTTCTCATGGGTTCGTTAGCTCCTCAAACTGCAGTTCCAGATCCATTTGGACTCTCCATAAGCACTTCCAACCCAATATATCCAAATCTTTCCTTTTCTCTAAACCTGTCACTCTGCTGCCTCTCTTATTTTAGTTCAAGATGCCACCACCCTCCCAATCACCCAAGCTAGAAGAACTCTGGTATGTGACTCTCTATTCCCTTTCTCACACTCCACAGCCAATAGCCTTTCATCTCCTGGATCACCGCCACTCAACTTTCAGGATGCAGCTCAAACATCCTCTCATCTACAAAGTGAGGTGGCTTAGTCATTGTCTCCCCTTTTGCCCCTGAACCATTTTATATATGTCTCTGGGAGAGCCCTCACTGACTTCTGTTATTGCATTTACATGCCCATCTCCCCTACTAACGGTGAGAACCTCAAGAGCAGGAACCTGTATCTTGTTCATTTTACCATCCTCGTGACTTACGGCTGAAGATGAAGCATTGATGGGATAAATTGCTTCTCAGGGAAAACAAATCCATTGAGTTCTGGCCACACTTACTGGAGGAGGAGGATGTATTCTTTTGTTGCGTGCATATCGCCTAGGACTGAACAGCAGAATTCTTTATTTCTCAAGAGTCAGACCATGCAAGAAGAGCTCTGCAGCTGGATTTCCCAGCCATCATCTGTTCTCCTTTCTCCCCATTTCCTTTCATTTTCTATAAATATTTCAAGATGAACAGGGAGAGTTATCGCTGAGGCTTGTAAACAATATGTTTTTCTTTTCTGCTCTCTTAGGGTTAAGCAACATCATCGGCATCATTGTTTATATATCAGCAAATGCTGGAGACCCCGGGCAGCGTGACTCCAAAAAAAGCTACTCCTATGGCTGGTCCTTCTATTTTGGAGCCTTCTCTTTCATCATCGCGGAGATTGTGGGGGTGGTCGCTGTACACATCTACATTGAAAAACATCAGCAGTTACGTGCCAAATCCCACTCGGAGCTCCTGAAGAAATCTACTTTTGCCCGCCTTCCACCCTATAGGTATAGATTCCGGAGGCGGTCAAGCTCCCGCTCCACAGAGCCCAGATCCCGAGACCTGTCCCCCATCAGCAAAGGTTTCCACACCATCCCTTCCACCGACATCTCAATGTTTACCCTCTCCCGGGACCCCTCAAAGATCACCATGGGGACCCTCCTCAACTCCGACCGGGACCATGCTTTTCTACAGTTCCACAACTCCACTCCCAAAGAGTTCAAAGAGTCGCTGCATAATAATCCGGCCAACAGGCGCACCACGCCCGTCTGAACTGACCTCTGACCTCTGACCTCTGCCCCGTGCCCAGCACAACCTTGGGGGAAGTGTACAGAGATGTCTCTGAGGTTGCATGGCATGGTCCTAGTGATGGTATTACTTTTTATAAAGAATGAAACCAAATGGACTCAGCCCTCTCCCACTCTTTGCCCCCTCCCCTCCAAGCCCTAGCCCCTCTGTTCCTCTCTAACTTTTCAAGCCAACCCCATAATGTCATTATTCTCTGTGTGTATCTGTGCCAGATGTTTTCCTTTCTTCCTTCTTTACTGGGAGGACCTCCACATTCTTCCCTCCTTGGAAGAAGACTTTACTAAAAGTCATGGGTGGTGGCCAGGGGTGGTATTCCTAAATGCCCATCAGGTGAGTCATAGTTAGCCCCATTGTCCACCCACATAAATCCTCAGGAAACCAACCACCCAGGTGGCCCTGAGGGAGGCATTCACCTTTACATGTTAGAAAAACATGAGCAGAAATCAAAGATGTCCAAGCCCCAAAGCAGCTAATGTAATAAACACGTTATTAAAGGTTTTGCCTTGTTGTAACCAACTGAGCTGGGAGTGTTTTGTTTCTTCCGGCTATTTCCTACACAGGCTCACTCTCCTGCCAATGAACTGCCTCATCTCTCTCTTGGAAGCTGAGCTTTGCTCAGCCACACTCTACCACTAGGAGGGGTCCCCCCTCACCCCTTGAAACCAAGCAAGGTATTCCTCACAAATGTCAGAGTCAGTATGGTCCACTACTTGAATCTCTGGAGGCTCACTGGTGTTCAAAATCTGGATGTAGCACTCAGTAGCTCTGGGGTCTTGGGCAAGTCACCTAAAGTTTAAGCCTCAGTCTCCTCATCTATAGAATGGGACAATATAATAGTGCGCACCGCCATAGAGTTGTGAAGTTTAAACACATATCACATGTAAAAGGATTAGCATGTTGTAAACTATGGCTATGTATGTGTATGGACGCTTTCAACGATGTGCTTATTTTTGGAAGTATTCTAAGCAGAGTGAGCATTATTTTGGAAAGATAAAAGCCAAGCGTCGGCTATTTTGTACTGGGGGGACTCTGCTTTGCACAAGATCTGAGGGCTCCAGGGGGAGCATGAGAAATAGGTGTCACCCCTGCTAATATTTACTTCCAGGAGTGTTTTTGGCACACACCCAGCACTTCACACTTCCAAAGAGCTTTTCCACTTAGAACTCCAGCGCCTCAGGAGGGGGCACAGAGCTATGGTCATAAGAGCTAACACCTGTCTAATGTTGCTATCTAATGCTGCTATAGGCTAGGCTGTGTTCTAGTGTCATACACATATTAATTTGTTTAATCCTCCCAGTAAACCCATGAAGAAGATATGCCAATGAGAAAACTGAGGCAAGAGAGGTTATGTGACTTGCTCACATCTTATTCCCACTAGCGGCGTAGAGGTTAAGAGCTACAGCTGCTAACCAAAAGGTGGGCAGTTCAAATCCACCAGGTGCTCCTTGGAAACTCTATGGGGCAGTTCTACTCTGTCCTATAGGGTTGCTATGAGTCAGAATCCACTCGATGCAGTGAGTTTAGTTTTCGGTTTTTTACGGGATGGAAGGAGCCCTGGTGGTGCAGTGGTTAAACACTCGGCTGCTAACCAGTTCAAACCCATTAGCTGCTCTGAAGGAAAAAGATATGGCAGTCTGCTTCCATATAGATCACCTGTTGCCATCGAGTCCATTCCAACTCATAGTGACCCTATAGGACAGAGTAGAACTGCCCCCACAGGGTTTCCAAGGCACTGTTGGTGGATCTAACTGCCGACCTTTTGGTTAGCAGTCGAGCGCTTAATCACTGAGCCACCAGGGCTCCTACTTTGGAAACCCTATGGGACAGTTCTACTTTGTTCTATGAGGTCACTATGAGTGGAATCAACTCCACAGCAATGGGTTTGGTTTTTTGGTTAAGGGATGGAAGTCCTGGAAATCTAGTAACTTCTCCACACTTATCACAGTGAATTTCATAGTACAGCGCAGACTAGTGAGAATTCATTTCATTCTTATGTACGTATGTACATCAAATAATCTCAATTAACCCTCAAAATTACCACATGGAGTAAGAATTATCATTCCCATTTGACAGATGAGGAAATAGAGGCTCAGAGAGAGTGTATTAGGTAGCTAGTGAGCAGAGCCAGCATTTATATCCAAGGCTTCTGCTTCCTAAGTTGAGTGAGTTCCCCTCTATTCTAGCATTTTCCAAACCTCAGTCATTTGAGTACAGTAAGGGTGAAGTTTTTCATATCCACATACCTCACAGACATCTAATTACCTAATGTTTTTTCTTTAAAGTCACTCACTTTTTACTTCAGTAGATATATTTTTAAAGGAAACTTTGTATCACCACCATTAAAAGAAAGCTAGTATTACTTGCCTGGGGAAAGAAATAGAATAAAAACACAGTGATCACACTGCATTCTAACTGTTACCTGTCCTGCATTGAAGGCTGCCCACCCACTTTTTGTAATAAAGGATATTCCCAAAGTGTTAAGAGGTGTTAAAGATATTTTAGCACCAAAGAAGAGATTTTCCTTAACTTACTCAGAAGGATCCAAGGTCACTGCTCTGCCAGGGAACCCAACAGAGAATCCCTGATGGAGCAGGAGAACAATGGGATGCAGATCTCAAATTCTCATAAAAAGACCAGGCTTAATGGTCTGACTGAGACCAGAGGGACCCTGACGGTCATGGTCCCCAGATCCTTTGATAGCCCAAGATTGGAACCATTCCCGAAACCAACTCTACAGGGATTGGCCCAGACAGATAAGATAGACAATGATGCTGATGAGGAGTGAACTTTGTGGCTAAAGTAGACACAAGAGACTATGTGGGCAACTCCTGTCTGATGGCGAGATGAGAAAGAAGAGGGGGACAGCAGCTGGTTGAATGGACATGGGGAATACAGGGTAGAGAGGAGGACTGTGCTGTCTCATTAAGAGAGCAGCTGGGAGTACACGGTGGGGTGTGTATGGCTTTTTGTATGAGAGACTGACTTGATTTGTAAACTTTCACCTAAAGCACAATAAGTAAATTTAAAAAGAAGAAGAAGAAGAATCAAAGGAGAACTGGAAGGGGAATAACTTTCTCAGTGTGCGATTCGATGCCCTGCAATGCTGTGGTTGAGCATCATGTCAAATCATCTTGCCCCACTCTTGGGGGAAAGCTGCTCCAGACACCCTTGGAGAGGGAAGAAGGATCTGCAAGCTGGAGCAAATAGGTCGCACATACTGTGAAGAGGAAGAAGCAGCAGCCTGCCACCCAGGGACCTAGAAGGTTGTAAAAACTGTGGCATCTGGGGGGCTGACCTGGGATGGAGAGAACCGTCCCAGGGGCTTCATTAGCTGAGTGCCTGCTCTGGAGGCCAAGTAAGTATTTTTGGCCCCCTCTGCAAAAGCCAAAAAGCTGGTGGAAAGAAATGGGCCCCCGGCCCCTGGGATGACTCCCTGCACCATCTGGTCTGCTCCCCACAAAGCTTTGGAATGTGAGCCCTCAGAATGCCTATGCTGGAGAACTACTCAAGTGGACTCAGCTGGCTGGTATCACATAAATAGTAATCTAACTACTCCCAGATCACAGCCAGGATCGTGGCCAATCCCTGTCATTTAAAGGGAAGAGTATTCACATTCACTAGGCCCTCACCCTGTGTGCCTAGCTCTGTGCCATGAATTTTACTAATTTTGTCTCATTGAATCCTAACCATTGAGGTTGGTACCATTGTTAAACCCATTGTACAGATGTTGAAACTTTGCAGCGGCAAAGCAGGTACTCCAACCAATGCCTGCCTGACTCCTACATAACAGCCACTCACTAAGCTTTCCCAGTCACAATTCTCAAACATGGAGCACTGTCCCTGAGTTCTCCATCTCCTTCTCTCCCAAATGCAACTCTCTTTCCCAGCTCACTCATTTTTTGGCCAACAGCCTTCTATCACCAATCTCCAAGACCACAACTCCAGGTATCTCTTTCATGACTCCCTACTGTGCGGTCCCTGGAGTGGACCTTTTCCCATGTCATCTCTCTGTTCGTATTTTGGGGAAAAGGGAGGTAGTTTGGCATAACATTCAAGCACACAGACTCTGCGGCTGTATCTGCCTGGGTATGGATACCTGCTCCACATCTACCAGCCATGAGACTTTGGATAAGACAATTCCCCTGAGTCTCAGCTTCTCCACCTATAAAATGGGCATAAAAATAGTACTTACTACATAGGTTTATTGTAAAGATTAAGTGAGTTTATAGACATAAAGCACTTGGAACAGTACATGAAACGTAAATGTTAGCTATTATTCAATACATTTCTTATACTCACATTTTTCGTATTTGGGCTCTTTCCCACTTAGGCTATCTTACTTTCCAGATCTTATCAACAGACATCTCTCCTCTAACCAAGCCAGTGTCCACACACTCCCCTGAAAGTACCATTGTTATTGTTAGTTGCCACTGAGTCAGCTCCAACTCTTGGCAACCTCATACATAGCAGAAAAAAACACTCTCCAGTCCTGCACCATCATCATGGTCATTGGTATGTTTGAGTCCACTGTTGTGTCAATCCATCTCATTGAGGGTTTCCCTAGTTTTTGTCAGTCCTCTACTTTACTTTGAACGTGTTATCAGGAGGGACCAATTCCTGGAGAAGGACATCATGCTTGGTAAAGAAGAGGGCCAGTGAAAAAGATGAAGACCCTCAACAAGATGGATTGACACAGTGGCCTCAACAATGGGCTCAAATATAGCAATGAGTGTGAGGATGCACAGGACTGGGCAACATTTCATTCTGTTATACATGGGGTCGATATGGGTCAGAGACAACTCAAGGGAACCTAACTAACTTACCAAATATGATGCCTTTTTCTAGCAATTCATCTTTCCTGATAATGTGTCCAAAGTAAGTGAGTTGAAGTCTTGCCAATTGTCACTTCTAAGGAACATTCTGGCTGTACTTCTTCACTCTTTTGGCAGCTCACGGTATATTCAGTATTCCTCACCAACACCATACATTTTGAATGCATCAATTCTTCTGTCTTCCTTTTTCATTATCCAACTTTCATACACATACGGGTAACACCCGTTGTCAACAAGTTGATTATACCTCATAGTGACCCTATAGGACAGAGCAGAGCTGCCCCCTAGGGTTTCCAAGGGCAGCTGGCGGATTCAAAATGGCTGACCTTTCGGTTAGCAGCCGAGCTCTTTAACCACTGCTCCACCAGAACTCCATATGGGCGCTATAATTACTCCTAATTCCTGCCTTTGCTGACAAATGTTATCCCTGCCTGAAATAATTTCCCTCATCCTTTCCAAAACCTATCCATCTTTCAAGGCCAAGATCAGGCCTCGTGCCTTCCACAAAGTCTTTATTGCGTCCTCAGGCCACATAATCTCTCACATCTTGGCATTCATTCAGTCATTCATCCATTTATTCACCTAGCACTTATTATTGAACATCTAGAAACAACTATAAACTTGATAGAATGACCACTGCCCTCACGGAACTCTCAGTCCAGCCTGGGAGATGAACACTAAACAAGTAAACACATAAATCAACATCATTTATAATTGTGATCAAGTTCATCCTTCAGCCAAAGATTAGACTAGCTCATAAAACAAAATGAGACTAAAGGGGCACACCAGCCTAGGGGTAAGGACTAGAAGGCAGGAGGAGACAGGAAAGCTGGCAATAGGGTGGAGAAGGGAGAGTGTTGACATGTCGTGGGATTGGTAACCAATGTCACAAAACAATATGGGTACTAATTGTTTAATGAGAAGCTAGTTCGTTCTGTAAACCTTTATCTAAAGTACAATTTAAAAAAGAAAGAAAAATTGTACTGGGAGAAGGATTATTTCAGGGGAAAAGAATTCCTGAATATTCTCTTTAAAAAATGATGGGAGAGTAATATGAAAAGTTATAGATCCCAAATATTTTTTTTCAGATGTAAGAAAGTGTTTAAATGATACCCTAAGCATTATTAAAAGTTTTATATGTATATATGTGTGTGTGTATATATATACGTATATATATGTGTGTATATATGTAAGATATATATACACACAGAGGGAGGGAGAAAGAGACAGAGGAAAAAAAAGTTGTGATCAATATCATCAAGGGAAAATACAGTTCAAAAAGTACAAAGGAATATAAACAGGGGTCCATAATTTTGATGGAAGGCTTATCTAAGGATGTGCCATTTAAGATCATACCTAACGGAAGAGTTGGAGATATCCAAGTAAAGGGAGGGCAGTGTGGAGGAACAAACAGCATGTGCCAAGGCCCTGAGGCGAGAGTGACCAAAAGAAGGTCAGTAAGTCTGGAGCACAGAGAGCAAGAGTGGCATCAGATGAGACTCAAGAGGAAAGATGGGGCCAGAGCAGAGTGTTACAGGCATGTTAAGGATTTTGAATTTTGACCCTGCGCCTTTAGAAGCCATTGACATGCTTCAATCAGGGAAGCGACATAATCTAACATACAACTTCAGAAGTTTACTAAATTATGCATCCTGTTAACTACTCATTTCCTAAATCTTATCTCTGGAAATTGTTCCTTAAAGGCTTGTATCACTGCATGCTTTCTCTACAGTCCCTAGTAGATGGACTTGGCCATATTCTGGACATGGCCCTGTTCCAGCCACAGTTGGCTGAATCACAAGACTGAACCTGATATAAGGTTAGCCAATTTATTCACAGGGTGGCTGGTGGCCTGAGATTTGTGACTGCACCCAAAAAGGTAAACTAAGTCAGCTAGATGGTCTCTACTGGGAATTTTAACTAAGAGACACAGAGGAAATTGCTGGTTGGCAGAACAGATAAGATATAAGGAACTCTTGGGACTCATGCAGCCACAGTGGGCCAAATGCAAGCTGAAGTTATGAGGAATTGTTTGGTAAAGAAAAAACATCCCTGGAATGGCTTCCCATTGCGCTTAGAGTAAAATGCAGATTTTTGCCATGGTCTTCACGGCCCTGTGTTATCAAGTAATGACCTATCCAACCTTGTTCCACGCCATTTTTCATCTTGCTATCTACCCTCCAGTCACACTTTCCTCCCTTTTCATTTCCTTGAATAAACCAAACACATTTCTGCCTCGAGGCCTTTGTACCTGCTGTTGCTTCAGCTTAAAATTTCTTCCACTCTTCACAAAGCTGGCTTCTTCTCCTCCCTCAGGACTGAGCTGACAAATCACCTCTTCAGAGAAGCTTTCCTTCACTAACTGTCTAAAGTACACCCCCCTGATAGTCTCTAGTATGCTACTGTCCGTCGCTTTGGAGCCAGCTGCGACTCATGGCAACCCCATGTACAACAGAATGAAACTTTGCCGGGTCCTGTGCCAACCTCACAATCTTTGCTATGTTTGAGCCCATTGTTGTAGCCACAGTGTATTTTCAGTGCCTTCCAACCTGGGGATGGGGGGAGGAATGGGCTTATCTTCATCCTTGAGCAGTATATCATACTATCTTCTGTTGTGATATATAGGATTTTCGTTGGCTTTCAGAAGGAGATCACCAGGCCTTTCTTCCTAGTCTGTCTTAGTCTGGAAGCTCTGCTGAAACCTGTCCATGAGGTGACCATGTTGATATCTGAAATACCAGTGGCATAGTTTCCAGCATGATAGCAACACATGAGCCACCATAGGACAATAAACTGACAGACGGGTGGTAGATCCTCAGCAACCCTATAGTTTATACTTATTTCCTTGATAGCTCAAAAATCTATAATATTTTATTTGGGGGGGCTATTTGTTTGTTTATTTATTCTAAGTTTCCCCACTAGAACATAAATTCTGTGAGAGGAGAGTCCTTGACCGTTTTGTTCTCCACTTTGTCCTCTATGCATATTATTGTTGTTGCTGTTAGGCGCCATCAAGTCGGTTCCAACTCATAGTGACCCTATGTACAACAGAACCAAATACTGCCTGGTTCTGTGCCATCCTCACAATCGTTGCTATGTTTGAGCCTATAGTTAGAGCCACTGTGTCAGTCTCTCTCATTGAGGGTCTTCCTCTTTTTTGCTGACCCTCTACTTTACCAAGCGTGATGTTCTTCTCCAGGAATTAGTCCCTCCTGATAACATGGAAACTCTATGGGGCAGTTCTACTCTGTCCTATAGGGTCGCTATGAGTCGGAATCGACTCGACGGCACTGGGTTTTTTTTCTGGCATAACATGTCCAAAATACGTGAGACGAATCTCGCCATCCTTGCTTCTAAGGAGCATTCTGCCTGTACTTTTTCCAAGATAGATTTTTTTGTTCTTCTGGCAGTCCATGGTATATTTAATATTCTTCACCAACACTATAATTCAAAGGCATCAATTCTTCAGTCTTCCTTATTCCTTGTCCAACTTTCCCATGCATATGAGGCAATTGAAAATACCATGGCTTGGGTCAGGCGCACCTTAGTCTTCAAAGTGACATCTTTGCTGTTCAACACTTGAAAGGGGTCTTTTGCAGCAGGTTTCCCCAATATGATACACTGTTTGATTTCTCGAATGTTGTTTCCATGGGCATTAATTGTGGATCCAAGTAAAATGAAGTCCTTGAGAACTTCAGTCTTTTCTCCATTTATCATGATGTTACTTACCGGTCCCACTGTGAGGATTTTTGTTTACCGTATGTTGAGGTGTAATCCATACTGAAGGCTCTCGTCTTTGATCTTCATCAATAAGTGCTTCAAGTCCTCTTCACCTTCAGCAAGCAAGGTTGTGTCATCTGCATTTCACAGGTTGTTAATGTGTCTTCCTCCAATTCTGGTATCACATGCTTCTTCATATAGTCCAGCTTCTTGGCTGAGTAAATAATCCTCCATGCCTAGGACAGCACTATTCACCTAGTAGCTGCTCAAACACCTGAATGAAGGAAGGAAAGAATGAGGCTGCGTTAAGAACTATTTCGAGGAAAGCAGACCCATCACAGGGGAGATGAAGACAGTGGTTTCGTTGGTTTCTAATAGCTTCCCTGTCCCATTTTCTCAAGGCCAGCTGTATTTGAGTTGCAGTCCTCTAATCCCTGGCACATTTTTTCTGCATCCCTTCAACAATATCTCCTTTCCTTGAGCAAGCCTGTGTGAGTGTCTGTTTCCAGTTACCAAATAACACTGACTAGAATCTGTGCCTCCAGAACTGGGGAACACCCAGCTGTAGGGTGGCAGCTGAGAGTCCCTTTTAGGGAAGTAGGACTTCTGGCTAGAGTGGAATTTAGACAGGATGTTTATAGAAAGGAGATCCGAATCTCAAAGCAAGTTCAGTTCAGAAAGAGCTGGAAGACAGAGAGAACCAGGAACCAGAAGCTAAGCAGCAGGGTCTGAACCTTAGGAAATCATTAGTCTCAAACCAAAGCTACCTCAAAACCACCATAAAAGCCCTGTCAAGGCCAAGTCACCAGGATGAAAGCAAGCAACTCCTGAATGCTAGATTAAATTCATGCAGTGCTAATTGCTTCTTCGTAAATACATAACAAAAGCAAACAAAAAAACCAGCTTTAAGATGGTTATCTAGACTTAATTGGTCCTTCAGGTAAGATGCTTTTGCTTACAAGTAACAGACAACTCTATCTTAACTAGTTTCTAATTAATTAATGGAGAGGTGATTATGCTGTCATAAGAAATAAAGCCCCAAATCTCAGGGGTTAACACAATAAACATTTATTTCTTGCTCACATAAAGTCCAATGTAGGTGTACCTGACTGAGTGTCACTCCTGGATGGCTCTCCTCCAAGCAGTGACTCAGGGACCCAAGCTGTTTCTGTCTTATATCTCTGCCATTTTGTGGCTTCACAGTTGTCCTAGTGTCATCCACCTAGTAGATGAGGGGAATGAAAAGGGGTGATGATAAGAAGGTGAGGAATATTGCACCTAAACTTAATCACCCTGGCCCAGAAATAATACACTTTATGTCACATTCCATTCGTGATAATTAATCACATGGTTCCATTTAGATGCCAGGGGAAGGGATGCTGAAAAATGTCATCCATGGCTGCAGAGTTCCTTCCAAGCAATAACTTTATATTCTATGAGGTGTCCATGAATCTTTGGCAGGTCACTAGCCATCTCTGGCTTAGGAAAAAGGTATCCCCAAGAGGAAGTCTTTCAAGGTAAAGGGGCTCCAAAGTTAGTTAATTTAGCAGCTCAAAGATTAAATTCAAGGACTCAAGGTCTTTCTATATTTTCACACTGCCATATTCAGGGTCACTATGAGTTGGAATCGACACGATGGTAATGGGTTTTCGTTTTTTTTTTTGTATGCTTAGGCCAATTTCCCACCATATCCAAACAACACCCAGCAGAAGAATAGCTGCCCCTTTCTTGTATCTCCTTAAGAGTGAAGAAAGCTTTCTCAGAAGGGCTTTGTCAGACTCTGCTCTTATTCTCACTGGCTGGAATTGGGTCACGTGTCCACCCCCAAGCCAATCACCAGTAAGGGAAATGGAATTACCCTGAAGAACCAGCCCAGTGGTCCTCAGCCCTCCCTGCACGTGAGCACCACCTAGAGGAAATTTTTAAAAATACAAACACCTAGGCCCCGCCCCAGTGAGTCCTACTTAATTGGTAGGTGGCGTCAGGTATCAGAAACCACAACCGACAGTTTAAGAACCAGATTCCGTTCACATACTCGTTTAGCTTGATCCATAGGGTGTTTTGAAAACTCGGAAACTTATCACTATAAAGTGCAAAATGTTAGCAAGTGGCGAATCTGGATAAAGCGTACAAAGGGCTCTCTATACTCCTCTTATTTTTCTCCTATAAGTTTGAAATTATATCAAAATTAAAAGTTAAAAAAAAAGGAGAAATGGGAACTTACACATAAAATCTAGTATCCTTGCTTCTCTTGAAAAAATCAGAAAATCCAGCAAAACTGGATCTATTATCCTGTAGGCAGTAAATAGCAGGACTGAGTAGCTGATGCCCAAATCTTCAATCAAGACTTTCTAGGGCAGGGGCCTAGGAATCTGCATTGTTAGCTGGAGTCTAATCAGGTGGTGATAATGATGATTGTCAGCTGCCATCGAGTCAATGCTGATCCATGGCGACCCCATGTGTAGGCTTGGGAATCACTCTTTGGTGTCCCCTAAAGTTTTATTCATTTTGCTTCTATCCTGTTCCAGCCTCTTCCAATCTCTAAGTATAGCCTGAATTATTTTTTGCCAAATACAGCACCTTGCACTTGCCCACACTGAAGCTCATCCTTGGCAACTTCTCTGCCCACTCACACAGCATGGTGAGATATCTTCCTGCGGCTTATCACCAGCGGCTTGGCATTGCACTGCCTGGCACAGCTAAGTGTCGTCAGCAAATGTGGAGCTATCGCCACTTACCCTTCCAGATCAGTTAGGCTAATGTCAAACAAGACCACTCCCAGCACTGACACCCCACTGTTTTCAATTAATTAATGAACTAACTCATAACAACCCAATCAAAGCTTCTGGTTGCAAGCAAAAGAAACCAACTGTGCGGCTAACGTGAGCAACAGAGGAATTTAGCATAAGTCAGGGTTTCTCAACAGCAGCACTACTGACATTTGGAGCCAGAGAATTCCTTGTTGAGCAGGGCTTTTCTGTGATGTTTAGCAGCATCCCTGGCTTCTACCCACCAGATACCAGCAGCACAGTCCCCCCCTCCCCCAGTTGCGACAACCAAAAAGTCTTCCAGTTGCCAAATGTCCCAGGGGAGCAGGGGGTGGGGGTGGGGGTGGGAAGGAGCCAATCTCAACTGAGAACCACTGGTGTAACTAAGGAGAATCTGAAGAACAGAGACTTAGAAAGTATGGCAACCTGAGTCATCCTAGGGTTCTAGACAGCAAGGACTCATAACCCTGGCTCCACCATTTTCCACCATTTACTTGTGTGACTTTAGATAAGTTATTTAGCCTCCCTGCAGCTCTGTTTCCTCATCTATAAAATGGGATAATTAGGATAGGTTGGGTTATACAGTATGGAAACCCTTGTGGCATGATGGTTAAGAGCTATGGCTACTAACCAAAAAAGGTCGGCAGTTCGAATCCGCCAGGCACTCCTTGAAAACCCTATGGGGCAGTTTAACCCTGTCCTTTAGGGTCACTATGAGTCAAAATTAACTCCACAGCAACTTTTTTTTTTTTTTTTCATACAGTAGGAGCAAACAACGCCAAAATATCAGCAGATTTAAAACACATGCTATGTGTCCCACATGATCGTCTGGGGCTCTGCTTCCGTTGTTCACTTCAGGGGACTCAAGCTGATAGGGGCTCCATCATCTAAATATTACTAGTCAAAATGGCAAGGAGAAAAGAAAAGGAAGTGTTAAGTGGGCTCTGCAACGTTTCTACCTATAAGTGATTCTCATCCTTCCTGCTTATAATTCAGTGACCCAAACAAGTCATGTGGCCATGTCCAATTTGAAGGGGATGTTAAAGTAATAACTTACCACACTCGGGGAAGGAGGTGAGAAGGAACCATCGATAAACAACACTAATGTCTGACACAAACAATAATAATACTGACTTCATAAGTATATTGGAAAAGGTAAACTAATTAATACATAAATAGTTCTTAGAACAGTGCCTGATACATATTAACTGCTCAACAAATATTAACTTATTGTTATTCATTTATTCACCAAGTGTTTCTTAAGGACTATGATGGTCAGTTTTATGTGTCAATGTGGCTAGGCTGTTAAAAAAAAAAAATGACGAAAACCAAATCCATTGCCATTGAGTCAATTACGACTCATAGCGACCTACAGGATAGAGTAGGCCTGCCTCATGGGGTTTCCAAGGAGTGACTGGTGGATTTGAATTGCTGACCTTTGGGTTAGCAACCGAGCTCTGAACCCCTGCACCACCATGGCTCTCGGTTATTCAATCTGGCACTAATCCAGGTGTAAATGTAAGTATTTTTAAGACATGAAGGATATCTACAAACTGTTGACTTTAAGTAAAGGAGGTTATCCTTGATGATGTTGGCCTGATCCAATCAGTTGAAAAGCTTTAAGATCAGAACTGAGTTTTCCCTGAGGAAGAAGAAATTCTGCCTGCAAAATGAAGCTTCAGCTCCTGCCCAAGTTTCCAGCCTGTCCTTCCTGACAGCCTGCCCTGCAGATTCCATACTTACCTAGACACCCTTCACATTCATATAAGCCAACTCTTTGTTATCTATATATCTTTCAATTTCTCTGGTGGAACCCTGATTGATATAAGTGCCTACTATATTTCAGGCACTGAATATGCAGCAGTAAACCAAACAAATCCTTGCCCCTTGTGGAATTCACATTCTAGTGGGCAAACAGACAATTGAGTAAACGTATCTAGTATGTGAGATGGGGATGAGTGCTGTAAAGAAAAATAAGGCACGGTAAGTGGGCTGGGGAGTGCTAGTGTTGAAGATTTTCTGTTTTAAGGCGGCTAGGAAAGGAATCTCTGATAAGCTGAGCTTTGATTAGAGTGCTGAAGGAAATGAGGGATAAAATCATGCTGATAACTGAAGAAAAAGCATTCCAGGTTGAGGCAACACCAAACACAAATGTCCAAAGGCAGGAGAGGGGCTTAGTGTGTTTGAGGACAAGAAGAAAGCTAGTGTGGCCAGAGTAGAGTAAGCAGGAGGGACACTAGGAGGAAATGAGATCAGAGAGCCAGACCAGGATGATCTTCAGTCAATTTCAGTCTTCGGTAACTCCACTAGATATTGAAATTCCTGGGAGAAAGCCTCTGGATGGGCCATTTGGGTCATGTGCTCACACCTTGATTGAAGGAAGGCTCCTTGATTGACAGGCAACCAAAATGGGAGTCGACACGAGAGAAGTTCTAAAAGCCAAATCCTGAATCCAAAATAGGGAAGATGGACTCTTGGCTCATTGCATTCACTCATTCAACAAATATCAATTGAGCATTTATCACGATCTAGGCAGCATTCTATGCTTGGTACAGTACAGGGTCAGAGAAAAAGAGGAAGACCCTCAATGAGATGGATTGACACAGTGGCTGCAACAATGGGCTCAAGCATAACGACAATTGTGAGCGTGGCACAGGACCAGGCAGCGTTTCATTCTGTAGCACATAGAGTCGGAACTGGCTCGATGGCACCTAACAACAACAACAAGGTAGCATTCTAGACTTGGTGAACAAATTGAACAATGTGCCTGCTCTCATGGAGCTCACATTCTACTGAATTTTGGCTATCTAAAAGAACCGATCAAGTCCGAAGTGGTCAAACAGAGAGCAAGAGGAAAGGGTGTGTTGTTTTTGTCGTTAGTTGCCGTCGAGTTGGCTCCAATTCATGGCCTTTCGTGGATGATAAAATAAAACATTGTCCTATCCTGCACTATCTGCATGATAATTGATATGCCTGACTTCAATATTGTGGTCACTGTGTATTTTGAGTGCCTTCCAACCTAGGGGAAATCCTGGTAGCATAGTGGTTAAGTGCTACGGCTGCTAACCAAGAGGTCAGCAGTTCGAATCTGCCAGGCGCTCCTTGGAAACTCTATGCGGCAGTCCTACTCTGTGCTATAGGGTCGCTATGAGTTGGAATCGACTGGACAGCACTGAGTTTTGGTTTGGTCCAACCGTGGGGGCTCATCTTGCAGCACTATATCAGACAATATTCTGTTGTGATCCGCAGGGTTTTCACTGGCTGATTTTTGGAAGTAGATTACCAGGACCTTCTTCCTAGTCTATCTTAGCCTGGAAGCTCTTCTGACACCTGTTCACCATGCAGGACCCTCCTGGTATTTGATTAATCTTAATTTGTTTGTTTTTGTGATTTCCCTATTTGAGTTGATATCAGGACGTTCTGTTTTGTGACCTTGTGTTGTGCTGATATCTGATATTATTGGTTCTGTGACCAAACAATATCCTTTAGTATTTCTTGTAGCTTTGGTTTGGTTTTTGCAAATTCTCTAAACTTGTGTTTGTCTGTAAATATCTTAATTTCGCCTTCATATTTCAGAGAGAGTTTTGCTGGATATATGATCCTTGGCTGGCAGTTTTTCTCCTTCAGTGTTCTGTATATGTCGTCCCATTCCCTTCTTGCCTGCATGGTTTCTGCTGAGTAGTCAGAACATATTCTTACTGATTCTGCCTTGAAGGGAACCTTTCTTTTCTCCCTGGCTGCTTTTAAAATTTTCTGTTTATCTTTGGTTTTGGTGAGTTTGATGATAATATGTCTTGGTGTTTTTCTTTTTGGATCAATCTTAAATGGGGTTCGATGAGCATCTTGGATAGATATCCTTTCGTCTTTCATGATGTCAGGGAAGTTTTCTGTCAGGAGTTCTTCAACTATTTTCTCTGTATTTTCTGTCCCCCCTCCCTGTTCTGGGACTCCAATCACCCGCAGGTTATCTTTCTTGATAGAGTCCCACATAAGTCTTAGGGTTTCTTCATTTTTTTTAATTCTTTTATCTGATTTTTTTTCAGCTATGTTGGTGTTGATTCCCTGGTCCTCCAGATGTCCCAGTCTGCGTTCTAATTGCTCGAGTCTGTTCCTCTGACTTCCTAGTGCATTGTCTAATTCTGTTATTTTATTGTTAATCTTTTGGATTTCTACATGCTGTCTCTCTATGGATTCTTGCAACTTATTAATTTTTCCACTATGTTCTTGAATAATCTTTTTGAGTTCTTCAACAGTTTTATCAGTGTGTTCCTTGGCTTTTTCTGCAGTTATCCTAATTTCATTTGTGATATCATTAAGCATTCTGTAAATTAGTTTTTTATATTCTGTATCTGATAATTCCAAGATTGTATCTTCATTTGGGAAAGATTTTGATTCTTTTGTTTGGGGGGTTGGAGAAGCTGTCATGGTCTGCTTCTTTAAGTGGTTTGATATGGATTGTTGTCTCCGAGCCAACACTGGGAAACTAGTTTTTCCAGAAAATCCGCTAAAAAAAAAATGCAGTCAGATCCCTATCAGAGTTCTCCCTCTGGCTCAGGCTATTCAGATGTTAATGAAGCCGCCTGGGGAGGGTGAGGGAGGGAACAGAGAGATAGGAGAGTAGCACCTCAGAATATAGCCAGAGTTGCTTGTCTTGCTTGGAATGACTATTATATCTGAGATTCCCGCGGGGCGCGTTGCCTATGTGTGCTGGCTGTGTGGAGATTGCCCCCGGGGGGTCTGGCCCACTGGAGTCACGGTCAGATCCTCCGCTTCCAGCCCCACGCCCAGCGTCAAGGCTCCCCTACTGGGACGGTGCACTCTCGACTCCAAAATCAGTCGCTGCCTCCCGGGGACTTCTCGTCCCTACAGCCGCGTGGCAGTGCCGCCCCTGAGAACCAGTTAGGCCTCCTCCCAGGGTTAGTTCAGATGGGTGGAGCAGCTCCCCGTGCTTGTGCCGTGACCGAGTGTCCTGGCTGGGACGCTGTTCTCCCCGCTCCAATACCAGTTGCTGCCTCCCAGGGACTTCTCCTACCGGCTGCGGCCCACGCCGCCCGCGCGACCCGGCTGGTCCCCTTCCCGGGGTTAGTTTAGGGGGGTGGAGCAACTCTCCGTGTTTATGCCGTACCTGCATCCAGTCCAAATCCCTGCGGGACGGTTCCCCGGCTCGGACGCTGCTCTTTCTGCTCCAAGACCAGTCACTGCCTCCCGGGGACTTCTCCTACCGGCTGCGTCCCACGCCGCCCACGCGACCCGGCTGGTCTCCCTCCCGGGGTTAGTTCAGGGGGGTGGAGCAGCTCTCTGTGCTTGTGCCGTACCTGACTGGTACGCTGGCTCCAGGCTCTGGAAACAATCACTGCTTCCCCGTATTAGTTCGTTCTCCGTCTCTAAATCTGTGTTTGTTGTTTAGGGTTCGTAGATTGTTATGTATGTGATCGATTTACTTGTTTTTCCGTGTCTTTGTTGTAAGAGGGATCCGAGGTAGCGTCTGCCTAGTCCGCCATCTTGGCTCCGCCTACCCCTCCTGGTATTTGAAATGCCAGTGGCATAGCTTCTAATATCATAGCAACATGCAAGCCACCACAGTATGACAACCTGACAGACAGGTGGTAGGGAAAAGTGTGTAGGAAAGGAGAATCCTGGGGTCCCATATTGGTGGTGTGTTACAGGATGATGCTAAACCATCTGTAAAAGTGTAGTAGTGGTAATAGTAGTAGCTTCAGGACTCACCTTACTCCAGGGGGAGAAGAGAGAATCACCATCAGCCCAAGGCTGATGCCCCTGAAGTAAGGGCAGACATACCTCCATACTCCAACCCTTTTTATCACTTCTGACACCAGCCGTCCCTCCCGTGGCAGTTTCTACTTCTCTGCTAGGTTTGATAATTTGTTGCAATGGCCACACAGAACTCACAGACAATTCTTATGATTATGGAGTTTATTAGGGAAGTAACAGGTTACAATCCAGAATCAGGATGAACTTAGA
Source organism: Loxodonta africana (assembly GCF_030014295.1). Lineage (NCBI taxonomy): Eukaryota > Metazoa > Chordata > Mammalia > Proboscidea > Elephantidae > Loxodonta > Loxodonta africana. Next base: position 80,745,975 of record NC_087353.1, read on the forward strand.
AGTAACAGGAACAACTCGGGAGACAGTATACAGTTTGTCGATAAGCTTCCAACCAAGACAGTTCTCAGCTCCATCTCAGCCATGCCTGCAATCAGGCCTCCCTCTAGCAAATGTTACAGCCCTTTTGGCTCACAGTGAAGTGCCCAGAGGCACCCCACTCCACCAGCAAGCCTCTGACCCGAACATGCTCAGCTCTCTCACTCTGTGGGTTGGTGAGCCCATCACAGCCAACTTGTTTCATGGGCCAGGAAGCCCACTGCAGCTGTTTCTTACCTTCTCCAGTGTTACAGCTCTGTCTCCTAAGTCTAGGATGTTCTCAGTACAGGGACTCCAAGCCCAAAGGACATGCTCCTCTCCCAGCTGTTCTTGATGGTGGTGAGGTCACCGTCAACCTCTGTGGAATTGGTCCTTTTAAGCCTAGAAAGATGGCAAAGCTGACCAATCTCCTAGGTAGGCCATGGTCACTTAGTTGTGTGGTAATTGGCCAGTCCCCACAAGAGTTTTACATACCTTATTTGCATGGCGAATTGTCCAATCCCTTTGCAAGGTTATGGTCTAGAAAATCATCTTGGCAGAACTACAAACTCAGGGCCAGAAAGACTATATATAAAGAAAATCCATTGCCCTGCACCATCTGTTTGTGATCCCTGAGGAATGAGACACCAATGAAGTTATGACCCTTGTTCTTTATGTTTCTATAATGCTCTTAAATCCCATAAGGTATGTCACTAATCTGCTTTTAAAATACATACATATAAGCATTCATAATATGAACTTAGAAATATGCCTACCTTTGTGAAGAAAACTTAACAATAGCCCGAGATTACAATGACTTATTTAGGGTGTGGCCTGCATCATGATGTACTTCACACATAGTCAGTGCCCTTAGTCAGTGTTTAGTAAATGAAACTTGTTACATGCTTATCAATACTAGTCCTATGCTTCTTCTTCCCAGTATCCTTGCCCTTTAAGGTTCCAGGAAAATTTAGAGAAGGCAGAACAGCTGAATCACAGACACTTAGATGATATTATTAACCACAAGGAAGCAGTCAATCTCCAGTCCAAGAGGAACTTCCATGTGCATTTTTAAAACCCAAATATCAGAATCTTTTTTTTTTTTTCAAACTCACCCCTCCCATCACAGAATGAAACATTAAGGAGGGAGCCAGAGGAAACCGGCTTCTCTCTTCCCGATCCTGATTCACTCTCTAGCATTGCACACAGTCAATTTTGCCCTCCCAGTTTTGAGTGCCTTTGAAGCATTTCAGCCTACCTACATTTTACATATCAAAAGAGAAGAGAGCCATAAATCATTATTGGCAAGAAAGATAAGGGAAATAGCAGAGGCTGAATATTTGAAAGCAATTAGTTAGGACAACAGAAGGAAAAAAAAGGAAAGACATTATGCAAATAGAGGCTGTTCCACCTTGAGAAGATAATGTCAGCATCTGCTTTGAACACATAGGAAAGAGTTTAAAGCTTCCCAGTTCATTCCACGTCTATCTGACTATGAAGCTTCCTCATAACTTCTATTAGGCCCTGATAGCATCAGGCCTCTGAAATGTTAACACTTTCATATTCTGCAATAATTCTGTTAGTGTTAGCTATGAACAATTTGAAATATTTCCTAACATTGGACCATAATAAGTACACCTTATGGACTGTTGTTGTTGTTAGGTGCCCTCGAGTTAGTTCGGACTCATAGTGACTATGTACAACAGAATGAAACACTGCCCGGTCCTGCGCCATTCTCACAATCGTTGCTATGTTTGAGCCCATTGTTGCACCCAGTGTGTCAATCCATCTCATTGATGGTCTTGCTCTTTTTCGTTGACCCTCTACTTTACCAAGCACATGGATTACAACAAAATATTGTCCAATACAGTGTTGGAAGAAGAGCCCCCTAGGGTTGGAACACGCTCAAAATACACAGCGGCTGCAACAATGGACTCAAACTATCAACAACAGTGAAGATGGCTGGCGCAGGATTAGGCAATGTTTTGTTATGTTACGGATAAGATCGCCAAGAGTCAGAGACCACTCAATGGCAACTAACAACAAGTACAGTAATAAGTCTTTTAATTCTCCAAATAACTTAGAGCTAGCTTGAGCCCACACTTACCTCCTTTTTCGCAGGTCTCCTCTGTATAGCTTTTTTTAGGTTAACTAAATGGGGGTGGTCTTTAACAGGAAATGAATCCTCAGGGTAGAGAGTAGTGCCTGATTTCAATTACTTTAGAAGAAAAGAAACCACATCTGAAGTAGAAATACTCCCTCCTCTATGAGTCGGAATCGACTCGACGGCACTGGGTTTGGGTTTTTTTTGTTGGTTTCCCCACACCCTCATGAAGCCAGTAAAAATGAAGACCAGAGCTTGTCCCTTCCCACCAGCAGAAAAGAGCAGAGAAGAAATCTTTTCTTATTCAGTAGACACATGAGATGGCAGATTCTACAACATGTGAGATTAGCTTGGGGCTGGGGCTTTGTTGTCTGTTGAGGAGGAGTAGCAGATTTGAAAGAAAGGAAATGTGGGGTCAGTGGGCAGGCTTCAAGGAGTTGGGGGATAAGGAGAGTATTGAGAATAAACAGCTTCCATGCCTTGGTGTCCACCTACCCACTGTTGACATTCCTCCTTGGTGTCACACATTGTTGGCCTTCATCTGACCCCAGCTGCCATGGTGTCTCAGTGGCCTAGCTCCCTGTAAGAGTCAGGATAACCCTTCAACTTCAGGGATGACAGTTCTACGGAGAACCCCACTCCACCAGAGCTGAGCTCAACCAAGATTGTCACACTCCATCAGCACTACCACCATCCCACTGGAAGATACCAGAGAAGTTCTGTGGCTGATTTGGTTCAGGTAGTCATCCCTTGCCAACCCATGGCCACATCCTTTTTTCTGCCCAAAGATTCACCCAAGAGTTATTCTCTCCTTTAAGCTCACAGCCTAGAGGAGAAGGACAGTGCATACCTTGTAGGTCTACACAGGGATTGCACTCAGGAAGAGAGTGAACCAGCAGGGGCTGCAAGAGGTGAACTGTAGTAACAAGAAGGTAGGATGCCCCCTGGTTCCCACAGGAGATTGTGCTTGGTTTGTTTGAACGATTCTGTGGGCTGGTAGGGAACTGAACCCGGTTAGACTGAGGGCTGAGTGAAATGCACTGGTCCAGCTAATAGGGAAATAATCCAGGTAAAGCCCTTCCCGCTGGGTGGGGGACATATCTGGCAAGATCAAGGGAATTCACAGTTAGGTCTTTGGAGCCCTGCAAAGCTCAAAGATGTCAAGGTAGTACTTGAAATCTTAGGCCTTACAACACAAAAGCAGGCTTCATCACTCGTAAATGTGGCCCAGTATCCTGGAATCTGACTAATTCAAGTAATATTTTATTATCTTGAAGAGACATGGCGACGGGGATGAGGAGCAGCTAGAGGTCTCCTCCCTTGACCAACTCTGTGAAATATACTATAGTAGGTGTCATGGAGCCAGAATATAAAGACTTTCTCAAGAGGGTGACAACCCCACAGCTAGAGAATACAACCCCATGAGCCACATTTAGTGGACATAAGCATTGTTCCATATGTGCTGAACTGTTCTGTCACCTTGTTACACTTGGAGTTATGCTTCCCAGAATCCCCTTCTCTGTGTGGTTCCAGGTTATAGTTGCCAGTAAGAAGTTGTGTGAGATATGGGAGGTGGAAGCGAAGCAGCAGCCAGTGTGCTTTGAAGGTCGCCATTGGTTTCAAGCAGTGAGAGGTGCAGAGGTGCTGGCAGGTTCCAATTTGTCTTTATTCTTCCCATGCTGCCTCCAGCTGTTCTTTCTGAATGCTGGCCCTGATGACCAACAGTGACCCCAGACCCCAATCCACCACCAGATGCTTTGCTGTGAATTTGCAGAGGTAGGAACTACCAAGAGCCAACAACTTTCCATGAGCTTCTACACTAGCCCTCTTTGTGGTCCCACTTCTACAGCTGGATGTGACCAACTTCCTGGCTACCCTGCATCCTCTGACTCATTGACACATACCAGTGCTTCAGAACAGCTAGTGAGTACCTTTCCCAATCCCCCTACTCTCTTTTTTGGACCTTTATGGACCTTTTTTTCCCCCCAGATCCTCCCATAATTGTGTTGTTGTTTTAGCTGCTGTTGAGTGAACCCCGACTCGTGGTAATCTCCTACACAATAGAATGAAATGCTGCCTGAACCTGCACCATCCCCATAATCAGTGCTGGATCAGACCACTGTGATCCATAGGGTTTCATTGGCCGATTTTCAGAAGTAAATCACCAGGCCTTTCTTCCTAGTCTGTCTTTGTCTAGAAGCTCAGCCTAAACCTGTTCAGCATCATAGCAACACATAAGCCTCCACTAACAGATGAATGGTGGCTGTGCATGGGGTACATTGGCTGGGAATCGAACCCAGGTCTCTCGCATGGAAGGAGAGGTATCTACCACTGCATCACCATTGTAAGGATCCCTTACTCCATAACACTCACGGAGATTCTAATTCAACCCTGACCGATGCACCATAGAAAGGCATGAAGGAGCCTTCCATGATGTTGGAAAAGCTCTATATCTGAATCTAGGTGATGGTTACACGGGGTCTATCTATATTTTAAAATTCACCAAATTTAATGCTTCAGATATGTGCATTTCACCAATTCCTATGCTACATCTCAATAACTTTTTTTTTTTTAAAGTGACTTAAAAGACTTTATCAACCAAATAAATAAAGCACAACAACACCAAGAGGTTGAGGGCAAACTCTGCAGCCACCAGCACGGGCCACAGCCTCCCAGCCCCAAGCCTGCCTGCTTCCAGCCTTCCGAGCCACAGTGCCTCTGCTACTGCTGCTGCTGCTGTTGCTGCTGAATATGTAACAGTCCTTCAAAGGACTCCTCTGCCTGCTGGCTTTGACAATAAGAGATCATGATTACAAATGGCTTTAGACTAGAGAAAGATCTTTGGTCTTCATTAAGGTTTATTTGTGACTCTTCCAATGGTGGTTTCTGAGAGAAGAATGCCGATGGTAATTAGGCCCTCTTTTTTTTAATTGCAGTAGTCACTGATTGCCTGGATTAAAAACATTTGAGGAAGTGTAGCAATTAGAGCTTCGGGAAATATTTAAAAACAAAGTGAGAAAAGGCCTCGTGGTGCAAGGACACAGCGAGGCAGCCAGGACCCCTGACCAGCTGGAGTGGACTCTTAGTGACCCAGGATGTCTGGACAGCTCACCCCTTGGACCGTGGCCCCCACAGTCTGAGGAGGAAGAGGGGAATTTCTCCTCACTCTCCAGACACAGCTGTGACTCAGTCTGCGGAGAGGCAATTTAGGAGAGAGACATTTTGCAAACAGTGGATAAGGATAATAATAATAATACCAAGTACATGTTACTAACGGAAACGCTGGTGGCTTAGTGGTTAAATGCCACAGCTGCTAACCAAAGAGTCGGCAGTTCAAATCCGCCAGGTGCTCCTTGGAAACTCTAAGGGGGCAGTTCTACTCTGCCCTATAGGGTCGCTATGACATGTAACTAAAACATACATACATACATTACCCTATTAAATCTGTACAAAAAGCTACAGTACGGTCACCACTTTGAAATGAAGAAACTGAGGTCTTCATCGGAGAAGTGGAAAAATTTCTCAAGGTCACACACACAGCAAGTGGCAGACCCACCTTGAACCCTGGTCTACTTGATTTCAAAGCGCATGCCCATAAACAATATATTATTCTGTGTCTCCCTTCATCCTAAAGCCCTGTATTCCTCTGGCTTCCACGACCCCAGCAAGGCAAGTGCACTTGCGAGCTCATACCAACCCACTTCCATCAACTTTTCATTAAGTCTTCCTTCAGAACCTACTTCCGGTCACCAAACTCCTCTTGTTCCTCTTGTTCAACAACTCCTGCTCAACCTTATCCCTCCCCAACTTCTGCCTAGGAGCTGGGGAGAATCTCTCAGCCCCTCCTCCCCACGCTCTCTGAGAATGAGCTCACCATATTTTGCAACTCTCTTCCCCAATCAAGTTCTGGAATCCAAGGTCTTTTATCTTTTTGTGCAAATTCATATCTAAAAAATAAAATACTAATCATCTTCATTGCTCATCTCCACAGTTCTTCAACCCCAAACAAACTCCTCTGGCCTCTTGGTTTCCTGCTATCCTTAACCTGGAATACAAGTTTCATGAGGGGAGAGATTTTGATCTCTTTTATTTCTTGCTGTAATCCTGGCACCTAGATGAGTGACCAACACACACACAAAAAACACATAGTAGGTGCTAAATAAATATTTGCAAAAAGCTTTCTTTCATCTAATCAGAAATACATCTTCTCTATTTTTAGACATCTTCTAGTATGTGATGCTTTCTAAATTGCTGGAAATGCATCTTCTATATTTCTTCTTAAGGAGCCCTGCTGGCATAGTGATGAAGTGCTCGGCTGCTAATTGAAAGGTTGGCGGTTTGTACCCACCAGCTACTTCTCAGAGAAAAAAGGCCTGGCAATCTGGTACTGTAAAGATTTAATTAAAAACAAACAAACAAACAAAAACCCATTGCCATCAAGTCAACTGCGACTCATAGCGACCCCATAGGACAGAGCAGAACTGCCCCCATAGAGTTTCCAAGTAGCACCTGGTGGATTCTAACTGCCGACCTTTTGGTTAGCAGCTGTAGCTCTTAACCACTACACCACCAGGGTTTGCACGGGAAATATTACAGCCTAGGAAACACTCTGGGGCAGCTCTACTCTGTCCTATAGGGTCACTAAGAGTCAGAATCGACTCAATGTCACACAACAAAGTATTTCTTTTCTCTAGAAATCATATCTCTCTAGAATCATATCTCCAGGTGGCCAAACCTCGCCCAGATAGGCTCAGTTGGCCCCTCTTAGAGCACAATAAGCATTTGTGTTTCTAAAGCCCGGCTTATAGGATGATGACCACTATGTTACTGACCCAGGACCACCCCAGATAAAGGTGTTCCCAAATACCTCTACATGGTCTCCTGGAGAGAGGGTGTTTACCACACATGCACTGTGCATGTCCATCAGGAAATAAGATTAAAACTTTATTTCCATCTTCTAATTGGTACTGGCGCCCTGAGAAAAATACTGGCCCATTAAGTAAGGAATACTAATTGCTTGCTCACCTCCTACTGACAGTGATGACAGGCTTGGTTAAGGGTTTTTATTAAGGCCCATTAAAGGGAATACTGTGTGGTGAGCTTCTGGGTTGCTTGGAAGGGAGAGACTTTGCACATAGAGGCTGAGAGGGGGTGGTATACAGTGCAGACAGGTACAGGTGAATGAGGAAACAGATGCTGAGGGAGGGAGGACAGCTGGTAGGAGTGTAAGTACCCCAGATCACGCGACTCAGAAATGTTTTGGATCTGAAATGGGTGCTATTCTAAGCCCTGTGTGTGCATTATTGCATTTAATCTTCATAACAATTCCATGAGGTGGGAATTATCAACATCCCCATTTTATGAATGAGGAAACTGAGGCCTAGAGGGGTCAAGTAATTTGCTCAGAGTCACCTAGCTCACAAGTGGCTGAGCCAGGTTCATACCAAAGTCCATTTATTTCCACAGCACATACTTCTGAACACTATATTACAGTGGTCAATGACGAGCTCTACAGTGTCTGGAAGATTTGCTACCACACATGGCTTCCTCGATTTATTCTGCAAATAACTTTCTGAGTACCTACAATGAACCAAGTACCATACTCTGTACTAAATTCATAAGTGGCATATTAGAAAGTCCCCTTGGAGACTGGCTCACATGACGAACTGAGCATAAACACCCATATCCTTCTTACCCTAGATCCCATCGAACCAAATCTATATCAGCATGGCAAAACAAGATAATACCATCAGAGAGCCAGAAAACCTAAGTCAAAGCTGAAATCTGGGAAGCAGACGGGGTACAAGCTACAGAGCAACAAAACTGGAGGAACCATCACCTCAAAACATGCAGGAAGATCTGCCAAAAGAGTAGGGATTTGTCAGGGGAGTGCCCAGCTCAGAGTCAATGGAGAAAAGAGCCAGGGTCGGGCCGGGAGTACTAGTCAAAGTAACTGATTGGGGATGTAGAACCGCTATGAGTCGGAATCGACTCGACGGCAGTGGGCTTTTTTTATAGGACAACTAAGCCAGGCCTTTTGGTAGCCAGTGAGAAGCTGTTGTGTTTGCTCACAGGCTAAATTATTGATAAGATCAATATAAGAATCCCACACCCAGATGCCTCATCGGAAAAATTGTTAACATCAAGAATCCAAAAAAAAAAAGAAAAACAAACTTGTTGCTGTGGAGTCTATTCCAACTCATAGCAACCCTATACGTAGGAGTAGAATTGCCTCATAGGGTTTCTGAGGAGCAACTGGTGACTTCAAACTGCCAACCTTTTGCTTAGCAGCTGAGCTCTTAATCACTGCAAAACCAGGCTCCAAAAAGCCCTAAAATATGTCCAGAGAGAAGAAAAAGTGTCACCTGCAATAACTGGCACTTATCGAAGGCAAAAATGCTTAACATCCTTGATTGCTAACTGAAATGTTGGGGGCTCGAGTCCACCCAAAGCCTCGGAAGAAAGGCCTGGCAATCTACTTCTGAAAAATCAGCCACCGAAAACCTTTTCAAGCAAAATTCTACTCTGACACACACAGGGTCGCCATGAGTCAGAGTCAACTTGATGGCAACAGGGTTGGTTTTATCTTCTTCCCATCTTTTTTTTTTTTTAAATAGAAACTCTAGATTTTGAATTACAAAGAGAGGTTAAAGATATAAGATGCAATGGGATACCATTTCACACTCACTCAAAAAAAAGAAAAATAAGTGTTGGAGAGTGTTGTTGTTGTTCTTAGGTGCAGTCAAGTAGGTTCCAATTCATAGAGACCTTATGTACAACAGAAAGAAACACTGTCCAGTCCTGTGCCATCCTCACAATCATTTTTATTCTTGAGCCCATTGTTGCAGCCATTGTGTCGAGCCATCTCATTGAGGGTCTTCCTTTTTCTCGCCGATCCTCTACTTTGCCAAGCATGGCATCCTTCTCCAGGGACTGATCCCTCCTGACAACATGTCCAAAGTATGTGAGACTTAGTCTCACCATCCTTGCTTCTAAGGAGCATTCGGGCTGTACTTCTTCCAAGACAGATTTCTTTGTTCTTTTGGCAGTCCATGGTATATTCAATACTCCTCACCAACACCACAATCCAAATGCATCAATTCTTCTTTCTCCCTTATTCATTGTCCACCTTTTGCATTCATATGAGGCAACTGAAAACACCATGCCTTGGGTCAGGTACACATTAGGCTTCAAGGTGACATCTTTGCTTTTTAACACTTTAAAGAGATCTTTTGCAGCAGATTTGCCCAATGCAATGGGTCTTTTGATTTCTTGACTGCTGCTTCCATGGGCATCGATTGCGGATCCAAGTAAAATGAAATCCTTGACAACTTCAATATTTTCTCCATTTATCATGACGTTGCTTATTGGTCTAGTTGTGAAAATTTTTATTTTCTTTATGTTGAAGTGTAATCGATACCGAAGGCTTTAGTCTTTGATCTTCGTCAGTAAGTACTTCAAGTCCTCTTCACTTTCAGCAAGCAAGTTTGAGTCAGCTGCACATGGTAGGTTGTTAATGAGTCTTCCTCAAATTCTTATGCCATGTTCTTCATATGGTACAGTTTCTCAGATTATTTGCTCAGCAAACAGATTGAATAAGTATGGTGAAAGGATACAACCCTGACGCACACAATTTCTGACTTTAAACCACACAATATCCCCTTGCTCTGTTTGAACAGCTGCCTCTGATCTGTTACAAGTTCCTCAGGAGCACAATTAAGTGTTCTGGAATTCCCATTCTTGCCAATGTTATTCATAATTTGTTATGATCCACACAGCCGAATGCCTTTGCATAGTCAATACGACACAGGTAAACACCTTTATGGTATTCTCTGCTTTCAGCCAGGATCCATCTAACATCAGCAATGATATCCCTCATTCTACATCCTCTTTTGAATCCAGCTTGAATTTCTGGCAGTTCTCTGTTGATGTACTGTTGTAACCATGTTTGAATGATCTTCAGCAAAATTTTACTTGTGTGTGATATTAGTGATATTTTAGATAATTTCCACATTCTGTTGGATCACCTTTCTTTGGAATAGGCATAGATATGGATCTCTTCCAGTTGGAGAGGATGTGGAGAAATTGAAACACTTGTACATTGCTAGTGGGAATGTAAATAGGTTAAACACAGAATTACCATACGTGGTAAAATTAGTTTCTTTATGTGACCTTTTACCTTTGTTCTTTGGAAAAATGGCTTGAGAGATTTTTCCCCTAAGCCCTGAGGAGTTACCTTTGTCCCAATTTTCTACTCCAGAGCTGTTTGTTACTTTTGTCCAGGTTGATTGACATTTCCTGGGCAGGCTGTAAACAACTTGACTTTTTGTCTGGCCCTGGGCTGCAGCCTGTCCTGTGATTGGTATGCGCCTTGCAGAGATTCGTCAATAAACCATGCAGATGAGGTGAGTTGTAGACTACTACGCAAATGAACAGTCTGTGGCCTACACAGTTCATGGCTCTGGTGGGAGTGCCATGGTGGTCAGTTCATGGCTCTGGTGGGAGTACCGTGCCTTGAAACTGACCAGGAGTTTATGTATTTAAGTAGCCAGTCCCACAGAGGTTTTTGTGAGACAGAAACAAGAAGCAGAAGAGAAGCAGAGAGAGAGGGGGGGAAGGCAAGGAAACTCCTAAAACAGCTGTGACACGTGTCAAGGACTATAACACTGATGACGGCAACAGGCCTGGAAGGGGCCCAGTGGCACAGCCAGCAGCAACAGGTGGTAGGGCAAAGAGGAGCCTGTCCTGAGGGGGCTGAGAGGAGCCTGTCCTGAGATGGCCAAGAGGAACCTGTCCTCAGGGGGCTGACAGGAGGCCTGCATGACTGACAGGAGCTGAGAGAGCTGTCCTGCACTGAAGAAGGGAGGCTTTGCATACATGCTTCCTGATCCTGATCCTGATTGTAGCCTGTTGATCCTGATCCGGAGTTGTAACCTGTTCCTTAATAAACCACTTAGTTGTTAGTATGGTCTGTGAGTTCTGTGTGGCCATTGCAATGGATTATTGAACCCAAAAGAGATGTAGAGAGTGCCATGGGAGGGATGGCTGGTGTCAGAATTGGTAAAAACGTTGGAGAGTGGAGATATGTCTGACCTCTCCTTCATAGGGATCAGCCTTGGGCTGATCTTGATTCACAGTATTCCCCCTGAAGTTAGACAGGTACTGATCATACTACTACTACTACTCCCACCATTTTATAATTGGTGACAGAGGTGGGATTCATTGCAATGGCTCCTGACTCATGGAAACATGAGGTTTTGGAGGATGTCATGGATTGAATCGTGTCCTCCAAAAGTATCTGTCAACCTGGCTAGGTCATGATTCCCAGTATTGTATGATTGTCTACCATTTTGTCATCTGATGTGATTTCCCTGTGTGTTTTAAATCCTATCACTACGATATAATGAGATGGATTAGTGGCAGTTATGTTGACGAGATCTACAAGATTAGATAGTGTCTTAAGCCAACTTCTTTTGAGATATAAAAGAAAGAAGTGAGCCAAGAGACATGGGGACTTCATACCACCAAGAGAACAGTGCCAGGAGCAAAGTGTGTCCTTTGGAGCTGAGGTTCCTGTGCTGAGATGCTCCCAGACCACGGGAAGACTGATGACAAGGACCTTCCTCCAGAACCAACAGAGAGAGAAAGCTTTCCCCTGGAGCCGGCACCCTGAATTCGGACTTCTAGCCTACTGCACTGTGAGAGAATAAACTTCTCTTTGTTAAAGCCATGCACTTGTGGTATTTCTGTTATAGCAGCACTAGATGACCAAGACAGAGGATAAAAGATGAACAGGCATGGGATGAGAAACTTTTGATTCTTGGGTGGTAATTCTGGTTGCTGCTACCTGTAATGGCTAAAAGGAAAGTAAGAGATGTTATGCTGCAGGAGTGGCTAGGAAAGCTGCATCTGGAGTGGCCTGGGGTGAAAGCCCAACAGGTTAAGCAAGATGAATAATAGGTGGCCAGGGTCTTTTGGTTCAGCCCAGCTAGACACCTAAGGCCAAATTCTTACAAATGGGTGAGATAATCAGAGGATGGAAAACAGAAGATGAAACAGGAATGTTTAAAAAGATTATGTGTTTATGTGAATGTACTATATTAGTCTGACTAAAGGGATGTTTTCCCTACCTGGTATTGTAAAACAGATGTGAATATTTGGCACTGTAAAAAGCAGTGTGTAACTCCACCCCTCAGGCAATACTTGATTGGATATGCTAAAAGGGGAAATAATAAATGGGGCTAATGCCAAAAGCCTGTGATATCAGGAGATTTGTATCTGAGAGACAATTATATTGGACTTTGATTGAGAGTACCACAATCATTGAAGGCTCAATTGACCAAAGAGCTGCTCTGTGAATGAACAGTAAAAGGATGTTCATGTGGGGCACAGCCCTATGGAATCTGAAGGGTTTGTTGAATAGGACATGTCAGTACCCATTCCAGGACTGAAAGTTAATGGGAGCCGGAAAGCAGAAGAACCCCCTTCCACGACTGGAGGTTAATGGGAGCCGGCAAGTAGATAGCTCGGTATGCTTATTTGAGGTGACCACCTGGATTCATAAGATGAGTGGAGGTGAGGGAGATGTAGTGATGAAGAGATGGGCTAAGTTTGGACATGTTCCTTTGGCACACATTGACCTACCCCATGAGGGTTAAGGATGAGAGAGAGAGAAGGGGCTCGCTTTTCCAAAGTGCAGAAAGGTGAGTGGACTCCTAAGCCTACAACTGGTACTATTCACCTTGCTTGGATGGCTAAGGATGAGCTGACCCCAACTGAATGGGGATGAGGTGACCTGGCCCTGGGAAAAAGGAGAAGAGAGAGATGTTTGACACCCAGGTTGGGTTGCAGATACTCAAAGTTACAACCAGAACAGAAGATTCTTCAGACCAAGGAACATGCTTGTCTACTCAGAGTATAGGTTTGATAAGGATGGGCAATTTAAACAGTGGCTGTCTAAAATGGAGGAAGATAAAGGCACAAAGTGGCTGCCTTATACAATTTCATGGGTGTGCTTACACTCAGAATGACAGGAACAAGAGAAGATCCCCACTGAATAGTTTCCTCTTTTCTTGATGGGTCTGGGGAAGAGAGGGTGGGGGCAGGTGTTGATAGAATTATATGATTCACTCATGAGTGTTGACTGTTAACAGGGTTAATTGTGATTTAAAAGCTATAACTGTAGAAGCAGTAAATGTGAGAGAGTGGGCTAAGGGAGAGGCACTGCTGGACTGGAGTACAGTGACCAAACCTAATGTTACTTGAAGGTTTTACTATGCTAATACCTTGAGAGGGTCAGAGTAAGGAATAATATTCTCTAAGTTAAATTTTATCAAAGGCCAGAAAGGGTGAAGCCGTGATGACCTTTTGGAGAACCTGACCAGATCAGATGGATACCTGGAGCAGTCCTGAGTGGCTGGCACGTGAGTGACGTCACCCTGAGGGTTTTTGCCCGACTGATGGACTAATGGTTAATGACTTATTTTGACTAGTAAAACATATGTGTAAGGACTCATGGCAAGAAGCCAGAAGTGGATTGTGGTGAAATAGGTTCCTTTATGTGGCCTTTTGCCCTGGTTCGTTGAAAAAACAACTTTAGAAAATTTTTTTCCCTAAGCCCTGGGGAGTTACCTTTGCTTTAGTTTTCTACCCCAGAGGGTTTGTTACTTTTGTCCATGTCGACTGACATTTCTTGGGTAAGCTGTAAACAACTTGGTTTGATACTTTTTGTCTGGTCCTGGGCTGCAGCCTGCCTGTGATTGGTATGCACTGTGCAGAGATTGGTCAATAGTTATGCAAATGAGGTGAGTTGTAACCTACTATGCAATGAAGTGTCTGTGGCCTATCCAAAGGTGATTGGTCATTTTGTGGCCCTGGTGGACGTGCCATGCCTTGAAATTGACAAGGAGTTTGTATATTTAAGCAGCTAGCCCCATAGAGGTTTTTGAGATAAAATGAAGCAGGAAGAGAAGCACAGAGAGAGAGAGAGAGAGAGGAGACAAGGAACCTCCTAAAAGAGCTGTAACACGGATTAAAAGCTGTAACACTTAAGATAGTGACTGGCCTTGAAGGGGCCCAGTGGCAGAGCCTGTGGCAACAAGCAGCAAAGCCAAGAGCCTGTCCCCAGGAAGCTGAGAGAAGGCCTGAATGGTCAAGAAGGGCTGAGAGAGTTGCCCCACATCAAAGAAGCGAGACTTTGCCGTCCTGATTCCAGATCCTAATATCTGAGTTGTAGCCTGTAGATCCTGATCCCAAGTTGCACCCTGTTCCTTAATAAACCACTTAACTGTAAGTATGGTCTGTGAGTTCTGTATGCCCATTGCAACAGATTATTGAACCCAGAAGAGAAGTAGATAGTGCTGTGGAGGGACGGCTGGTGTCAGAATTGGTAAAAAGGTTGGGGAGTGGAGTTATGTCTAACCTTTGCGCTCTTGGTGATTCTCATCACCTCCCCCGCCCCCAAATTGAGACAGTACTGACGTGACTACTACTGCCATTTTACACCATATGACCCAGGTATACATCCAAAAGAATCGAAAGCAGGAAATCAAACTGATCCTTGTACACCGCTGTTCATTGCAGCATTATTCACAATAGCCAAAAGGTACAAACAACCCAAGTGTCTATCGACAGATAAATAAATGGATAAACAAAATGTGGTATATTCATACAATAAATATTATTCAGCCATAAAGAGAAATTAAGTCCAGATATATGGTGGGTTTTATATGCTATAATATAGATGAAACTTGAAGACATTATGCTGAGTGAAATAAGTCACAAAAGGACGACTATTATATGATCCCATTTTATGAAATGTCTAGAATACGCAAATGTATAGAAATTAAAGTTTATTAGCAGTTACCAGGGGGGTGGACGGAAGGAAGGGGAGTTATGGCTTAAGAGGTACTGAGTTTCTGTTTGAGGTGATGACAAATTTTAGAAATGGATGGAGGTGATGATTTCACAGCACGGTGAATGTAATTAATGTCACTGAATTATATACTTAAAAAAGATGAATATGCTAAATGTTTTGTTATATATTTTACTACAATAAATTTTTTTAATTGACATTAACAAGTGTTGGAGAAAATGTGGAGAAATTAGAACACGCATGCATTGATGGTGGGAATATAAAATGGTACAGCTGCTTTAGAAAATAGTTTTAATGGTTTTTCAAAAAGTTAAATATAGAGTTACCATGTGACCCAGCAATTCCACCTCTAGGTATATACTCAAAAGGATTGAAAGCAGCTGCTCAAATAGACACGTGTACACAAATGTTCATTGCAGGAAGATCACAATAGCCCAAAAGTGTAAACAACCCAAGCGTCCATCAACAGATGAAGGGAAAAACAAAATGTAGTATATACATGCAATGGAGTTTTATTCAGGTGTAAAGAGAAAAACCATGACGTATGCCACTACATGGATGAACCTTGAAAACAGCATGCTGTGTGAAATAAGTTGCAAAAGGACAAATATTGTCTGATCTCAGTGATATGAAATAAATAAACATATAGAAACCAAAGATATTAGTGGTTACCAAGGGTGGAAGGGAAGGAGAAAGAGGAAGTTTTTGCTAAGGAAGCATTAAGTTTATATTAGCAGTGGTGGAATGATTTGAAAAAGGATGGTGAGAATGGTTATACAACTTGGAAAAGGTAATCCGTGTTGCTGAATGGTACAAGTAGAAATTGTTGAGATAACATGTGTACATTTTCACCACAATACAATAACAAACAATTCCAAAAAAGAATGAAACAATTCCAAAAAAGAATGAAACAATTCATCTTCTGGAGAAGAGAGGGCCCGGGGATGGGATAGCGGGTGTTGAGAGCTTGAAGGGAGTAATGAGGGTTTGAAATGACTGACAATGGGCATGTAATGGGATTGCTGACCAGTGAGGAGGCCCTGTCTGAGATGGGATAGCATAAAATTATAATGAAACCTATCTGCACAGTTGGGAGCACTTCACACCTGTACCTTTTAGTTTATAGGCTACAAGCTCAGAGGCCCCAGGCATGAGAGTAGAACCCCCACAGTGGGTACCATCCCTGACAGCTTTCAGTGGGAAGACCTTTCAGTAGGGACACCTGCTGCTTTTTCCTGCCCACATCCCAAACAGCCTGGCTTTCACACCCAACAAGAAGACAGCTGAGGACTTGGCTCACTATTTTTCAAGTAGAATTTCTGGAACAAAAATACCTACTAAACCTGCTGCCTAAGCATCAGGCAGGGAGAAAGAATAAAAAGAAGAAAGAAAAGGAAGGCATTTTCCTAGTAATTAAATCTGAATAATTCACAACCTGTTAGACACTTTTCTCCTCTGAGGTAGAAGAATACATTTTCATTTTTCCCCATGTCCTAAGTACCTTTGCAACCAAGTTGAAATTTTGGCCCAGGGCCTTCACTTTCCAAGGGGAGCCAGTAGCCCCAGGCCATATCCTCACACCTGTGGACCAACAGACCCTCACCCAACTCAACCACTGAGCTTCTCATAAGGGCCAATTTTATCTGATGCCTTAATCCGCCCCTCAATTAATTCCCCCAAGGTTTGTGTATTATGAGGGTTCTTTATTGTTGCAAGTGACTTAGCTTCATCTAACTGAGACAAAATGGGAAATCTATTGAACAAGGTAACTAAATCTTGGGAAGGGCTAAGATGCAGCTCCGTTCAGGGACAATAAAACTGGGAACTCAGATGCCTCCAACTCTTATCATGTGACACTCTTCCCTCAGCCCCAACACTCCCTGCTAGGCAGTACTTTCTTTTTCCTGGGCTTGTTTTCCTCCTTGAAGCTGGAAGCTTGGCAACAAGTGGTGGCCAAGCTTGCATCTCCTTGGCTTTGCCCCATTCCCCATAGTTGTAATTCAGGAAGTCTCAAGGAAGATTCTGATTCACTTGGTGAGGGTCATATGCCCTGAGCCAAAGGAGTAGGGTGTGCTATGGTTGGCAACTTCCATTAGATCCACATAGTTGGAACGGGAGTAAGAGGAGTTCTCCTAAAGAAGGGAGGTGATGTGTCCAGTCAAGGAGTCCAAGACAAGCAAAACTATAGATGGGCCTGTCCGTGGCAGCCAGATCTGTATACCCTAGGTTTGAACACAGCTGTATTACTTACAGGAGTCTCTGGGTGATACAAATGGTTTGCATGCTTCCTTGCTAACTGAAAGGTTGGAGTCCACCTGGAGGTGCCTCAGAGGAAAAGCTTGACAATGTACTTCTGGAAAATTAGCCACTGAAAACCCTGTGGTTCACAGTTCCACTTTGACACACATGGGGTTGCCATGAGTTGAAGTTGATTCCATGGCAAATGGTTTTGGGGCTGGTTATCACTTAGGCTGGGTTCTCTAGAGAAGCAAAACCAGTATAGTGCATAAATATGCAGAGAGAGGCTAATCTCAAGTATATGGCTCACGTGGTTGTATAAACTGGCAAGTCCCCAGTCTGTGGGTCAGGCTGGTGGCTTCTCCTGAGTCACGTAGCTGCAGGGGTGGTAAATCCAAAATCAACAGGTCAGATATCAGGCCACCAGGTCACAGGCTGTGGAAGTCAATGAATCTTAGGATCAGCAGGCAATACAGCAGGCCACTAGCTCAAGTCCCAAGAACCGGAGATCACATGACAATGAGCAAAATGCAGAATCCAAAGCAAGCGAGCAAGATTTGCCAGAATGTCCATCTATATATTGAATGCAGGCCACACCCCTGAGTAAACTTCCAATATAATTGATTGGCTGATCACTTGAGATCACATCATGGAGGATGATTACATCATTACATAAGTGACAAATTACATCATTACATAACTGCCAAACTACATCATTACATAACTGCCAAACCACCGAGAATCATGGCCCAGCCAAGTTGACACACAATCCTAACCATAACAGTCCACGCTTTGTCAACTTGGAACCTTTACACATCTCCTTAAACCATACACAATCTTTAAATAAACACAAAGTCATACTTGCACCTAACATGATACAACTAACATGCATACAACCAAAAGGGCAGTAGCCCTGTTTACAGCTTATATTTTATAAGCGAAGAAAACAAAAATATTTGGTGCACACATACAAGGAAGAAACACTCATAACAATTACAGTCCTTTTGTGCAATTGGTCACGTGGTCAAAACTGGTTGTCTTAGTTTTCTAGTGTTGCCATAACAGAAATACCACAAGTGGATGGCTTTAACAAAGAGAAATTTATTTTCTCACAGTCTAGTATGCTATATGTCCAAATTCAGGGGGCCAGCTCCAGAGGAAGATTTTCTCTCTCTGTTGGCCTTCTCAACAATGTTCCCCCGGACTAGGAGCTTCTTCACACAGAGATCCCTGGCACTGTTTTTTTGGTGGTATGAGGTCCCCAACTTTCTGCTTGCTTCCCTTTCCTTTTATCTCTTGAGAGATAAAAGGTGGTGCAGGCCACTCCCCAGGGAAACTCCCTTTACCTTGGATCAGGGAGGTGAAATGGGGACTTGCTAGTTCGTACAACCATGTGAGCCATTTCCTTGAGATAAGTCTCTCTCTGCATATATATGCACTATACTGGTTTTGCTTCTCTAGAGAACCCAGACTAAGTGATATCAACCCCAAGTCCATTTGCCATGGAATGGACTTCAACTCATGGCAACCCCATGTGTGTCAAAGTAAAGCTGTGAACCACCGGGTTTTCAATGGCTGATTTTTCACAAGTACGTCATCAAGGGTAGTGTTACAATCCCACCCTAGTTCTCTCAACATGAAATTATAATCACAAAATGGAGGACAACCACACAATACTGGGAATCATGGCCTAACCAAGTTGACACATATGTTTGAGGGGACACAATTCAATCCATGACATTCCACCTTTGGCCCCCCAAAAATCACATCCTTGTAACATGCAAAACATATTCATATCATAGCAAAAAGTCTTAACTCTAAGTCCAAAATCCAAAAATTCCTCTTCATCTGTGAAATCTAGAATACAAGTTATCTGTTTCCAGTGGTACAATGGCAGAACAGGTACAAGTTAGATATTTCCATTACAAATGGGACAGACTGGAGGGAAAGAAGGGGTAACAGGCACCAAGCAAGTCAGCAGAACACTTTACTTTAGTCCTCAAAGCTTTGAAAACAATCCTTTGTTCTCTGAGACAATTTACACAATAACCCTGCCCTCCAGCCTCTAGGTATTGGCCACACTCTCAGGATTCTGAGTGGAGGCCCATCAGCCCTGGGCTTCAGCTCTGCCTTCCAGTCTCACTGGGATTGCAACTCTATTCCCTCCACTTTAGGCACACCATTCTCCTAGTCTATCTGAGTGGTGACTCCACCCTTAGAAACACCAGAAGCCCTGGCTCCACCCTTTGAGACCCCTGAGGTCATAGCCATACCTTTTGAGGCTGAGGCAGCTCGGCTTCTTGTGTTCCTTGTCTCTTCAGTTTGTTTCTTGGTTTCTTGGCCTCTCGGCTCCTCAGGCCTCATGCACACATCTGCCCTGCTGGGGCAAGTGTTCCTAAGGTCAGTAGCTCCACTTATAAGTGCCTGGAGGCACCCCACTCTGCCAGGAAACTTCCTGCACATAGGCACTCAGCTCTCTCACTCTGTGGGTCAGCTCCAGTGCCATCTCACGCTGGTCTCCTGGTTCTGCCGCTGCAGGTTCTCTGCTATGCGGTCCTCTGCCACTGTTGGAACTCTATCCATTCACAGTTTCAAAACCTCTTCCACATTTTAGAGCAGTACCCCACTCTCTCGGTACCAAATTCTGTCTTAGTTATCTAGTGCTGCCATAACAGAAATACCACAACCTTTAACACAGAGAAATTTATTTTCTCACAGTCTAGTGGGTTACAAGTCCAAATTCACTACCCATCCCATATTCCCTTTATCCTCAGCAAGCACTTCAGCTGGTCATGTTTCTTTGCCTGGTGGGGTGACTTAAACCTTCATTCCTGAAGGGTCTGAGCCATTAGTAGTGGTAATGCATTGAATTGTGTCCTCCAAAAATATCTGTCAGCTCAGCTGGGCCATGAGTCCCAGTATTGTGTGATTGTCCACCATTTTATGTGATTTCCCTATGTGTTGTAAATCCTATCACTATGATGAAATGAGATGAATTAGTGGCAGTTATATTGATGAAATATACAAGATTAGATAGTGTCTTAAGCCAATCTTTTTGAGATATAAAAGGGAGAAGCAAGCAGAGAGACAGGGGACCTCATACCACCAAGAAAGCAGTGCTGGGAACAGCGCATCCTTTGGAGCTGAGGTTCCTGCGCTGAGATGCTCCCAAACCAAGGGAAGACTGATGCATCAAAAGGACCTTCCTCCAGAGCCAGCAGAGAGAGAAAGACTTCCTCTGGAGCCATCGCCCTGAATTCGGACCTCTAGCCTACTGAACTGTGAGAAAATAAACTTCTCTTTGTTAAAGCCATACTACTTGTGGTATTTCTGTTATAGCAGCACTAGATGACTAAGACAGTAGTCATGTTGGAATTGGGTTGCTGTAGCTTTCCATTGACTTTAATCACAGGGCATTGTACTAAAAGACACTCTAAGGGATCTCTGTATTCCAGGATACTCTTCTCTGCCTCCATTATGCAACACCAATCCAATATCCCTTTGGTAGTCAGGATCAATCACACCAACCAATAGGGTAACTCCCTTCTTTGCCTGTTAATCCAAAGGCATGAGGAGCCTAGGGTGGCTGGGCAGCATTCTTAACTTCCAGTTCAATGGCATCCATGTTGTGTCTCCAGGTGGGAGCATTCCTCCCTTTGGAACTAAGATCTCTAGACCCACAGAGCATAGGGTCACAGGGACAGAAAGCAAAAAAAAAAAAAATTTTTTTATTGTACTTTAGATGAAGGTTTACAGAACAAGCTAGTTTGTAATTAAACAGTTAGTACACATACTGTTTTATGACATTGGTTAACAACCCCATGACATGTCAACACTCTCCCTTTTCGCCCTTGGATTCCTTATTACCAGCTTTCCTGTTCTCTCCTGCCTTCTAGTCCTTACTCCCTGGCTGGTGTGCCCCTTTAGTCTCATTTTGTTTTATGGGCTTGCCCAATCTTTGGCTGAAGGGTGAACCTCAGGAATGGTTTCACTACTGAGCTAAAACTGTGTCCAGGGGCCATACTCCCAGGGTTTCTCCAGTCCCTGTCAGGCCAGCAAGTCTGGTCTTTCTTTCTGAGTTAGAATTTCTTTCTACATTTTTCTCCAGCTCTGTTTGGGACCCTCTATTGTGATCCTGGAAACGCTGGTGGTGCAGTGGTTAAGTGCTACGGCTGCTAGCCAAAAGGTCGGCAGTTCGAATCCACCAGGCTGTCCTTGGAAACTCTATGGGGCAGTTCTACCCTGTCCTTTAGGGTCGCTGTGAGTCGGAATTGACTCGACGGCACTGAGTTTAGTTTTTTGGTATTGTGATCCCTGTCAGAGCAGTCAGCGGTGGTAGGTGGGCACCATCTAGTTGTACTGGACTCAGTCTGGTTGAGACCATGGTAGATGTGGTCCATTAGTCCTTTGGACTAATCTTCAGGAAGCAAAAAATTTTTGAGTGTGTCATTCAGAGAGTCATATCCACATACCTCTTCCTGATACCTCCTTGTCTCCAATTTTCCGATCATGTTCCTTCCAACTCCCTGACCATCCAGCCAACCACTGGCCACAGCCCATGAATCAGTATACTATTACACATCTGGCCATTTCTCCTTCCAAGCAAAGTGAACAACCAGATGCACTGCTCAAAGTTCTGCCCATTGGGAGGATTTCCCTTCATCACTGTCCTTCTGGGAGGCCCCAGAAAGGGGCTGTGTTGCTGCCACTGTTCACTCTTTAGTGGTGCCAAACCAGGCACAAGTTTTATCTTCTAGAGCCAACTGATCATAAGGAACTCCCCATCAGGTCATAGGTGTAGACTGTGTGAGGGCAAGTGATGTGACAGGAGTGGAGACCATGGGTGTTTGGGCAACTTCCTCGTCTAACTTACTTGTGCCTTCAGTTCCTGCTTGAGCCCAATCTCGTATATACCACTTCCATGTAATGATGGAGAGCAGCTGTGCACATCTGGCTTTATGGTCCTGTGAGTCAGACAACACCCAGTTCATGATGGGCAGCTCAGGCCACATGGTGACTTGGTGTCCCATGGCTAAGTGTTCTATCTGTACCAAGGCCCAATAACAAGCCGAAAGCTGTTTCTCAAAAGGAAAGTAGGTATCTGCAGAGGATGGCAGTTCTTTGCTTCAAAATCCTAAGGGTCTGCACTGTGATTCATGAATAAGGGCCTGCCAAAGACTCCAAACAGCATCTCTATCTGCCACGGACACTTCAAGCAGCATTGGATCAGCCAGGTCATATGGCCCAAGTGGTGGAGTGGCTTGCACAGCAGTCTGAACCTATTGTAGAGCCTTTTCTTGTTCTAGGCCCCACTTAAAACTAGTAGCTTTTCGAGTTACTTCATAAATAGGCTGGAGTTGTTGTTCCTGTTAGGTGCTGTGGAGTCAGTTCTGATTCATAGCGACCCTATGTACGATAGAATAAAACACGGCCCAGTCCTGTGCCGTCCTCACAATCGTTGTTACACTTGATCCTGTTGTTGCAGTCACTGTGTCAATCCATTTCATTGAGGGTCTTCTTCTGGATAGGCTGGAGTAGCACACTCAAATGACAGATATATTGCCTCCAAAATCCAAAAAGGCCACCAGGCGTTGTGAGTCCTTTTTAGTTGTAGGAGAGGCCAGATGAAATAATTTATCCTTCACTTTAGAAGGAATATCTCAACATGCCCCACACCACTGGACTCCTAGAAATTTCACTGAGGTGGAAGGCGCCTGAATTTTTGTGGGATTAATTCCCCACCCACTAGCACACAAATGTTTTACCAATAAATTCAGAGTCATTGACACTTCTTCCTTACTAGGTCCAATCAGCATAATGACATCAATGTAATGGACCAGTGTGACATCTTGTGGAGGGGAAAGGCAATCAAGGTCCTTGCAAACTAAAATATGATCTGGGGCTGGAGCGTTGACATACTCCTGAGGTAGGACACTGGAGGTGTATTGCAGGCCTTGCCAGCTGAAGGCAAACTGCTTCTGGTGTTTTTTCAAAACCAAAATTGAGAAACCAAAATTGAGAAAAAGGTGTCAGTCAGCTCAATAGCTGCATACCAGGTACCAGGAGATGTATTAATTTGCTCAAGCAATGGAACCATGACTGGAACAGCAGCTGCAATTGGAGTCACCATCTGGTTAAGTTTACAACAATCCACTGTCATTCTCCAAGATCCGTCCATTTTTTGCACAGGCCAAATAGGTGTGTTGAATGGGGATGTGTAGGAATTACCACCCCGTCAAGTCCTTGATGATGAGAGTAATCTCTGCAATCCATCCAGGAATGTGGTATTGCTTTTGGTTTACCATTTTCCTAGGCAAGGACAGTTCTAATGGCTTCCACTTGGTTTTTCCTGTACTAATAGCCCTTACTCCACTTGTCAGGGGTCCAATGTTGGGGTTCTTCCAGTTGTTGAATATATCTATTCCAACTATGCATTCTGAAACTGGAGAAATCACTAGAAGATGGGTTTGGGGACCCACTGGACCCACTGTGAGACAAAACTGATCTAAGTCTCCATTAATAACCTGACCTCTATATGCCCCCATTCTGACCAGTGGGCTACAGTGACATTTTGGGTCTCCTGGAATTAATGTCAGCTCGGAGCCAGTATTGAGTAATATCCGAAAACATAGCAATGATTGTGAGGATGACAGAGGACTGGGCAGTGTTCCATTCTGTGCATATAGGGTTGCTATGAGTTAGAAGTAACTTGACGGCACCTAACAACAATAGCATTACTTACAAGCTATCTGATCTTGGGCTCAGTTACCTTGTCAGGAAGATGAACATAATAATATTTACCTTATAAGAATGATTATAGGGATTAAATGTGTATGAACATACAATGTGTATGAACATTGTTAAGGTATAAAGAACTGTGCAAATACTTATTATTCTTGGACTTGGGAGGAGTAGGTTCTATATAGACTGCCCAAAAGTTCTTTGAAGCATGCCCTATGAAGCCTTGTTTACATCTGCCAGGAGTACAGCTGCTTTTTCCCTAACTACCTTAAGCCTGAAACTGACCCAGCCTCTGTGTCCCCGACCTGGCTATACCAAAGAAAGCATGACATGGCAGCTGCAACCCAACACTTCACCTTGATCCTTGATTGAATTTGGGTATTGGTATATCAGTTGGCTATTGCTATGTAACAAAGATCCCTCAAAAGTTTAAATCAAAAAAAAAAAAATTGCCATAGAGTTGATTCCAACTCGTAGTGACACTGTAGGACAGAGTAGAACTGCTTCATAGATTTTCCAAGGCTGTAAATATTTACAAAAACAGACTGCCACAATTTTCTTCTGCAGAGCAGCTGGTGGGTTCAAATTGCCAACCTTTTGGTTAGCAGCTGAGCCCTTAACCACTGCACCACCAGGGCTCATGAGTTGGAATTGACTCAACAGCAATGGTTCCCCCAAAGCTTAGTGACCTAAAATGATAACCATTTAGTTAGCACACAGTTTTTTGAGTTTGCCAGATGATTCTTTTGATTTGGACCTACTCAGACCAAATTCTCCTGAATTCACTCATGGATCTGCAATCTGCTGGCAGGTCAGCTAGTAGCCGAATAATATAGGATGGCCTCACTAACACATCTGGCAATGGCAAACGGTCAGCAAGAGTGACACATCTGGCAAAGGCAGACAGTCTGCAAGAGTGACAGCTGAGCCAAGTGTCTCATCATCTACCAGGCTAGCTCAGGTTTCCTTACATAAACTGGTGGCAGTTTTCCCAAGCAGCAGGTGGGCAAGTCTCAACGCACAAGCAATTTTTAAGCCTCTGTTTCCTCACGTTTCAACAGTCTTATTAACTAAAGCACATCACAAGTTCAGCTCTAACACAAAGAGGTGAAGAAAAATGCCATCTTTTGATGGGAAGAGCTGCAGAGTACGGTGGCTGATTTTGAAATCTACCACAGCTGGAAACAGCTAGAAAGAGGGATTGATCAGGTTGGAGTTGGGAAAATAGGGTAGGAAAAGGAAAATAGAGTATTCAATGGGAGTTAGAACTGAGAACGGGAGTGAAAAGAGTAAATGACATCTAAGTTAAACAGGAGAATGTGTAGGAACTGACCAGATGAAAGATGGAAGAGGGATGTTTTAGGCAAAGGTAATAGTGTACAGAGAATTGCAAAAATGAAGAAAACCTAGTGTATTGAGGGAATGAAAAGTTGCTTAATGTGGCAAAGAGGGTGCCAGGATGTTAACAGATAGGGCCTGAGAGATAAGCAGGGGCCCAACAAATAGCTCTTACAAGTCATGCTAACAAGGTAAGACTTAATTTGAAAAGCAATGAGGAGTTGCTGTGGTTTTAAGCAGGGAAGAAGAATCATAAAAATTTGCATTTCTTGGAAATGAGGTACCGCTGCACACCTGTTGGATACCTAAAATAAAAAAACACAGGTAATACTGAGTTCTGGCAAGGACGTAGAACAACAGGGGCTCTCACGTATGGCTGATAGAAAGTAAAACTCTACAGCCACTTCAGAAAACAGTTTGGCAATTTCTTTAAAGTTAAGCATACATTTACCATATGACCCAGCAATCTCGTTCCTACATATTTATCCAAGAGGAATGAAAATTTGTGTTTACACAAAAACCTGTACACAAATGTTTATAGCAGCTCTGCTTAACCAAAAACTGGAAACAACCCAAATGTCCTTCAACTGGTGAATGGCTAAACAAACTATGGTACATCCAAACGATGGAATACTAATCAACAATTAAAAGGAACGAACTGCTGATACAACTTGAATGAATTTCCAATGCAATATGTGAAGTGCAAGAAGCCAGACTTAAAAAGCTGTATGCTGTATGATTCCATTTATGTGTCATTCTGGAAAAGGCAAATCTATAGGGACAGAAAATATATCAGTGGTTTCCAAGGGTCAGCTGTGGGAATAGTGGTTGATATAAACTGGCAGAGTGATGAAATTTTGAGGAATGACGAAATTGTTCTATATCCTTACTGAGGTGGAGGTTTTGTGACTGGATGTTTGTCAAAACTCAGAGCTGTACAACCAAATGAACAAATATTGTTGTATATAAATTTAAAAAGTAAATTTCTTAAAATTCCATATTGGACAGATCACTCTAACTACAGGAAATGGACTAGAAAGGGCCATGGCTAGATTCCAAGAGACGATTTGGGGAAATGCAGCAGGAATTTAAGCTAATGATGGTACCCTGAAATAGGAGAGTGGAAGTGGGAATGGAGAGAAGTGAACCTATTTCAGCAATATTTAGGAGATGGGTCAATAGGATTTGGTGAGTGAAAGAGGAAAGTGTAGATTAGAGGGGCGGAACATCAAGGAGACCAAATAATTTGAGCAGCTGTCAAGACTGTCATTGAAGTGATTGGCCATGGGATCCAGCTCGGAAACAAAGTTGAGTTGAGAAGAATTGAAGGGCAGGAAGGTCAAACAGGTCAAACAGCAGGTGTAAGACAGGGAACAGAGGGCCCCCCAAGTCTGCAAACAAAGTAACAGAAAATGGGCCAGGGCACAGGAACAAAGCCATTCACCAGAACAACGGGGCAGGATATCAGAAAATAGCCTGCAAACATCTTTAAAGTTGTCTGTCAGAAGCGGCTGGAGAACACCAGCCCCAAAGACATGCGCAGAACATCCACCTGTGACCACTGTGTGACCTTCCACCATGGGCAGTGAGGGGCTACAGCCTCAGCCAGGGAATCGAACCCAGGGAGCGAGAGATTACGCAGGTGCGACACCCCATAAAAAGTCCTGCTATGCATCCCAGAGGCTGGGACAGGAGCCATCTTAGAAAGCTGCTGCGTGCCCACCATAGTTAACGTATCCCTGTCTGTGCCTATGAATAAACATGAATCTTTTCCCACCCAAGAACTTTTAAAAAACCAGGCTGTCTTTCGTTCTGTGAGACAGGGGTAAGTGTTGCTTTAGGCCCTCCTTGTCTCCACTTGCATGTCTCTCCGATAAAACTTTGCTCGTGTGGAAAACTCTACCTGTCTTACCTGCTCACTCTTGACAAGTGAGAGGCAAGAACCTTATTCCGGAAACAGGTGTATTGGGATTGATTGGGTAGAAGAGTTGGCATGGCAGAAGATGACATCAGAATAGGCCTTTGGAGTTTGAGCTTTCAGCCTTAGAACAAAATGCTGAGAGGTGATTGCAGTTTGCCCTGTATCATTATTTATGGTGCTTCCTATGATGTACTGAGATTCTTGAGCGTGGAAAGATTTAGGGTTCATCTTTGCAATCCTCTCTTCTGTTCAGCACCTAGCTCACAGGTTCTCAGCCTTCACTGCAACACCAGGGAAACTTTTAACCCTTTGCTGACTCATGGGAGATAAGGTATCCCAACCACTTGTTATGCCTCTAGAATTCTTTGGGAAAGAGGTAGCCCAATTTTAATGCATTTAGCCTAAGGTGGGAGCTTTTGGAAAGATGTGAAACTCAAGAACCCTGAGTTGGAGCCTCATTTTCGTGTAGATTGAGCATTGTCTTAGGTGATGCCTCCTGGGTGCATGCATTTTCTAAACTTTTGACAGGTTTGCATTTATTTCTGTGAGATAAACCTCCTCACTACACTTCCCGGTTTCTATGTTCTTGTTGGAGCCCACATGGTGCAGTGGTTAAGAGCTTGGCTGCTAACCAAAAGGTTCACAGTTCAAACTCATCAGCCACTCCTTGGAAACCTTGTGGGGCAATTCTACTCTGTCCTATAGGTTCACTATGAGTTGGGATCGACCTGGTGGCAACAGGTTTGGTTCTGGTTTTATATTCTCATGAGAAGGTACTGATTACAAGTATAAGCTATTCTCAGTCTTCATTCATTCACGTTGTTCTTAGGTGCTGTCAAATTGGTTCTGACTCATAGCGACCCTATGTACAACAGAACGAAATACTGCCCAGTCCTGTGCCGTCCTCACAATCGTTGTTATACTTGAGCCTATTGTTGCAGCCACTGTGTCAATCCATCTCATTGAGGGTCATCCCCTTTACTTTACCAAGCATGATGTCCTTCTCCAGGGATTGGTACCTCCTGATAACATGACCAAAATACATGAAATGAAGTCTTGCCATCGTTTCTTCTAAGGAGAATCCTGGCTATACTTCTTCTAAGACAGATTTGTTCATTATTCTGGCAGTCCATGGTATATTCAATATTCTTTGCCATCACTATAATTCAAAGGCACCAATTCTTCTTTGGGCTTCCTTATTCATTGTCCAGCTTTTGCACGCATATGAGGCAGTTGAAAACACCATGGCTTGTCAGGCACACCTTAGTCTTCTAGGTGATGTCTTTGCTTTTTAACGCTTTAAAGAGGTCTGTTGCAGCAGATTTGCTCAATGCAATCCATCATTTGATTTCTTGACTGCTGCTTCCATGGGTATTGACTATGGATCCAAGTAAAATGAAATCCTTGACAACTTCAATATTTTTTCTGTTTATCATGATGTTGCATTCATTCATAATGGCCATAATTTCCCTGATGCCATTCATTTTTTCCAGATGTTATAACGAAGATTACATAGTACTGATAATTTTCCTGAGATTCAAATTCCTTCAGGTTTATTTATTTAGCCCATCAGTACTGCTTTTGCAGTAACGAAGAATGCACCATAGTGGTAATATTCCTGAGATAAAAAAATACCCTGGCTTTTTTTTATTTGGGCTGTAAGTACTGTTTTTGCAGTAAGGAAGAATGCATTGTACCATGTTGTAAAAAGTTTCATGAAAAATAATAAAAAGTCTAAGAAGAAGGGGGCTAGAATAAAATGTATGGGCAGTCATTGCCAGGTGCCTTCATGTTTTACCTCATGTTCTACAAATTTTCAAGAACTAAAATACAATTAAATAACAATTTTATCATTGACCCGTATTGGTAGGACTTACTACATCCAGTGTCCACTGGGACATAAGGGATCCTAAATAATAAGCATCAAAAGCCACAACTCATAACAAAAATTCTGAATTGCTCCTTTAGTCAGCATGCTTTCCATTAGTGAAAACACACAGTATCAACAAAAAATTTAAAGGAGAAAATAATTGGATCTGCAAATTAAAAATACCCATGAACAGGCTGCACCCCAGACCAATTATATCCAAATCTCTGTGGACAGGACCCAGGCATCAATGCCTTCTAAAACTCCCCAGGTGAATCTAATGTCAGCCAAGGTTGAGAATCACTGATCTCGCTCATTACTTGTCACAGTGGTTCTCAACCTTGGCTGCATATTAGAATCACCGGGGGAGCTTTTAAAATATACAGGTGCCTGGGCTTCACCCCCAGAGATTGAGTTAATTGGCCTGGAGTGTGACCCTTGTGTCTACATTTTTAAAAAGCTCTCCAGGTGGTTTTATTGTGCAGCCAAAGTTGAGAATCATTAGCCTAGTGCATGAAGAATATTCAACAAATGCTTAGGGTGATTCCAAGGATTATTCCATCTCTGTCCTCTCTTCTGAGCCACAGACCTATCAACCTAATAATCTGCTGCACGTCTCCTCCTATGTGTCCCTCAGGTACCTCAAACCCAACATGTCCAAGACTAAGCTCAGTCTCCCAATACTCCTCACAGACACACGAATGATCTGGGACTTTCACTGGGACAGAGGCCTGGGACCTGGACCTGGGATTAAAAGCTAAAATTATCCCATAGCAATGGTCAGAGAGAAAGAGTAATGGAAGAAAGTCTTGTGTGGTACCAGGTTTGTAACTCAAGGTTCAGGAACTAAAGAATTGTTTCCAGATGGACTCAGAGGTTATTGAATTGACAGGCAAAGAAGCAGGGAAATGGTTACAAAGCGAAGGACTTTTAGCCTTGTCACATTATAGGCACATGATAAGTGCTCAATAAATTCTTGTTGAAAGAAAGGAATGAACTGGAAGAAGAGCCTAGAACCATCAGTTTGCAGAGGATGGCAGACTTTACATGAAAATATTAGTGGCACATGCTCACCTAGGGGGTCCTCACATTTTAGTGTACAGAAGAATCCTTTGGGGATTCTTCAGCAATATCATTGTTGCTAGTTGACATCAAGTTGGCCGCATCTCATAGTGACCCCATGTGTACCAGAACAAAACATTGCCCAGTCCTCCACTGTCTTTATGATCGTTGGTATGTTTGAGTCCATTGTTGTAGCCTTTGTGTCAATCCATCTCCTTGAGGGTTCCCTTGCCTTTGCTGACCCTCCACTTTATCAAACATGATATCCTTCTCCAGCGATCAATCCCTCTTGATGACATGTCCAAAGTAAGCAAGTCGAAGTCTTGGACAATATTCTGTGATCCATAGGGTTTTATTGGCTAATGTTCAGAAGCAGATTACCAGGCCTTTCTTCCTAGTCTGTCTTAATCTGGAAACTCCATTGAAACCTGTCCACCATGGGTGACCTTGCTGATATTTGAAATATCAGTGGCATAGCTTCCAGCAGCATAGCAACCATTGCACAACAAATTGACAGACGGGTGGTAGTCAACTATATTGGCCTCCTCCTAGTCCAAGATTACTATCTTAGGCTATTACACTCATTCTTCGCTCTGCTGAGAGCAATTTTTCCCTTAGATGATCACATGATTCCCCCTCTAACTTCTTTCAGGTCTTTACTCAAATGTCACCTTCTCATTGAAGCCTTCCCTGGCCATCCTATTTAAAAATCACACCTCTCCCACCTCAATATTTCTTACTCCTCCCCTTCCTGGCTGTATTTTTCTCAGCACTTATCACTAGTTAATATACCACATATTTTAGTTAAATATCTTGTCTCATAGGTGTTTCCCCATTGGCTATAACCTCCAAACAGGGATTTTTTCTGTTCTGTTCCCTGGCATACACAGAGCCCGGAACAGCATCTGTCAGATAGTAGGTATTCAAATAGATGAATAAATGAGTGGGGCAGTTAAAAATTGCAAACCCCACCCCCAGCAAGTATAACTCAATAGGCCTGGGTAGGAACCAGTAATAAACATGTTTACCAGGTACTTCTAAAAAGAGATGGAGGCCACAGGTGAAGAAAACACTTCTTAAAGAAATAAACTATGGTTTTTCCTGAAGTGACTGTCCCTTCAATACAACTCGCTTGACACCCAGGTAGAGGGCAGGAGGCTGAGGATTTAGGGGTTCAGGGTACCAGTCATCTGTACTCATTTCTTCTCCATGAGAGATTCATTCACATCTGGTGAAGTTTGTCAGAGGAAGAGTCCACGCTGGAGGCAGAGACGTGGGAGGCCAGCTCCTTGGAGAACACCCAACTATAAGAGCCTAACTTTGCGCTTCTGGGCAAAGTACCATGTGGGAGCAGCACTGCTCCCACAGTGGGAGAGGACCTTTGCGAAGTGAGAATCTGAGCTTGGCAGGGACTAAGGCAGAGCCACACAGCAGCACTCCTTTTGGCCAAAGTACAGTCAGGTTCGCTGGTGCTGATAAATGTTTAACAACTGCTCAAAGAAAAAAAAAGTACATATATATAAATATATTGTAACATTTATTACGAATTTTATTGATAAAAATTTACGAATAATTATAATAAAATATATAATGCTTTTTATTTTAAATTACGCAAGCCAATTAATTCTTCCAGAATGCTTCTGTTGAATTTTGCTGAACTCTTGGATCCGTAGTCTACCTGTGGTTACAATTCAGTCATGCTTTGACAGTTTTTCATGCTACTCACAATAGAACCACCGCAGACATGACATACTTTTACACTTAATCTGTTTTACTAACATGTTCTCTGTCACTTTCTCAAGTCTAGACACCTAATCAACAAAACAATAAACCAATCCCTGATCTGAAGCATTTGCTGATTTCTGTAGTATAGATACCCCCCATAGGCCAGTGCCACTGAGGTAATTCCAACTCATAGCAACCCCATAGGGTTTCCAAGACTAAATCTCTACAGAAGCCAACTGCCACCTTTTTCTCCCTCAGAGCTGCTGGTGGTTTTGAATCACTGACTTTTCTGTTAGCAGTCAATCACTTTAACCACTGCACCACCAGGGCTCCTTAAATATGCCCTATACCCACCAAAATCCACTGCTGTCAGTCGACTCCGACTCATAGAGACCCCACAGAGTTTCCAAGGCTATACATTTTTATCAAAGCAGACTGCCACATCTTTCTCCCATAAAGCCACTAGTGGTTTCAAATCTCTGACCTTTCAATTAGCAGCAAATTGCTTTACCAAATACCCCCAACAGGGGAATAAGAATGGAGCTCCAGAATAAGTAGCATTGGGTTCTGCTACTGCAGGAATAATGGTGGCAAAAAAGAATACTTTTAGTACTGTCAGAATAGAGAAGGTTTACTGAAGAGAGGAAAAACTGAAGGATACTCAGCAGTCATATGTAAAGGTCTATGTGGCAAGGAACTGAGGCCTCCCACCAACAGCCACCATGAACCTGTCAACTATGTGAGTGAGGAGAGCCATCTTGAAAGCATTTAAATGATTATAGCTGTGGCTGATATCTCAGTTGCAACCTCATGAGAGACCTTGCACAGAACCAACGAGCTAGTCTGCTCCCAAATTCCTGACCCATAGTCAATTTTTCAGTTATTAATCTGCTCCCAAACTCTTGACCCATTATCACTTTTTGTTTGTTACTTTAGGGGGAAAAAACTGTGAGGAAAAGCTGGGTTATAAGGACCCCTGGTGGCACAGTAGTTAAGAGTTTGGCTGCTAACCAAAAGGTCAGCAGTTTGAATCTATCGGCCTTTCCTTGGAAACCCTATGGGGCAGTTCTACTCTATCCTTTAGGTCACTATGAGTCTGAATCCACTCGACAGCAATGTTTTGTTTTGTTTTTTAAGGAGGACATGGAGTCTCAAGGTGCAAACAGTTAATATGCTCAGCTGCTAACCAAAAAAAGGTTAGGGGTTCAAATCCACCCACAGCCACTTTGGAAGAGAGGCCTGGCAATCTACTTCCAAAAAATCAGCCGTTGAAAACTTTGTGTAGCACAATTCTACTCTGACACACCTGGGGTAGTATGAGTCAGAGCTAACAGTAACTGGTTTCTTGTTTTTTGTTTTTAAGGAGGACTCCAGAGGGCACAGCAGCTCTAGAGAATTTTGTTGGGGGATGTCTCCAGTTCGGACAACTGTGGGAACAGAGAGAGGCCTTTGAAATGGAATTCATAGATTCAATGAATTCCAAAGTAGGAAGGAAACAGTTGCATCTGGCGTGCTGGGAATCCTGGACTTTAGAGAGAACAAAGCCAGGGATTTATATGGAAAAACTAACATAGATAAATGGAAAGCATTCTGGTCATAACAGAGGGTGGGAAGTATGTTTCAAGCACCCCTCAGTGAGGCAGGTCTCATAGCTGGGAGATGCTTTTCTCTTAGGAAAGTGTTCTCATCATCTTTTTAGAGGGCATTTGTTCCTGTTGAATGGGATCTTTCATTTTCCTCTGCTCTGCTTCCCTTGTCTGCCTCTGTCTCCACTAAGTCTCTGCTATGGCATATGGCTGGTAATATGCCCTGGATTCTGAGAACCCTACTTTTGCCTGAGAGATTATGTGAATGAGTGAATCAGTGTTTATATTGTGAACTACCAGGGAGATCCCAAT
Organism: Loxodonta africana; assembly: GCF_030014295.1. Lineage (NCBI taxonomy): Eukaryota > Metazoa > Chordata > Mammalia > Proboscidea > Elephantidae > Loxodonta > Loxodonta africana. Next base: position 80,779,758 of record NC_087353.1, read on the forward strand.
TGTTTCTAGAATACACTTGCTCTTTGGCCTTGAGCCGGGACTGTAACAATTGCATTTGTCTTGTCCATCTTCTCAATCCACCCTGTGACATATAGTAGCCAACAACCATAGGCAGCTATTTAAATTCACTAAAATTTAATTTAATTTAAAATTTAGTTTCTCGGTCTCACTAGATACATTTCAAGTGCTCAATACCACTTAAGCTCTATGTCCTATATCGGTGCTTCTCCACCTTTATTTTATCATTGCTCCCTTAAGAAGCCTTTCTAAACATTTTCTCCTAGTCACCAACCTCCATGAAATTTTAATAACACAGATGTATATCTGGTTTTGTACTGTATTTGCATCTATGCCTTATACGTAAAAAGAGTATGTTTTTGTCCCTCCCCATCCAAAAACCAATTTTCGCCCCCTTGAGGGTAATGTGGAGCCCCGGTGGCATAGTGGTTAAGAACTTGGCTGCTAATCAAAAGTCTGGCAGTTTGAATCCACCAGATGCACCTTGGAAACCCTATGGGGGCAGCTCTGCTCTGTCCTATAGGGTTGCTGTGAGTCGGAATTGACTGACCTGCAACGGGTTTGTTTTGGGGGCATAACATGGCCCGCGGTCAGAATGCATGTGTTTTATGAACTAAAGCCAGGACGAGGGTAAGGTAAGCAAGGTGATATCTTTGCCTTTTAACACTTGAAAGAGTACTTCTGCAGCAGATTTGCACAGGAGAGACTGGCTCTTGGGGTTATACAAGTGCAGGATTGCAGCTCAAAGGGAAAACCATTACACAAGTGCAGGATCGCAGCTCAAAGGGAAAGCCTTCTTTTATTTTGCACCCTAGGAGGCTCACTTGCTTCACCCTAATCCCAGCCCTGATATGAACATTTCCATCATTGCCGAAAGCTGTGCTGGATTAGAACTTTGGAAAAGTATAAGAGACTTGTATTTGGAGAAAATCAATTTCATCAGAGCTATAGTTTAGTCCAGGAACATACCCAGACCATAGGATAGATCAGTGCTTCTCAACCGTGGCAGCTCATTCGAATCAATTCCAAGACATAGCGACCCTACAGGACAGAGTGTTACTGCAAATCGCGGATTCAAGCCCGCCTGCCGCAAAGCCAATACTGAGACGGGAGGAGGTAAGCAGCAAGAGGGCTTTATTGAACACCGTGTTCAAGAGACAGAGGGTTCCCCAAAGAGACAGAGGGTTCCCCAAGTTCTGTCTGCCCCAAAAAGGCTGACTGGAGGCTTTTATAGGAAGACGGTCAGGGTTTAGAGATTTCCAGGAATGTTGATTCTTCTTTGAGGTGGACATAATGACGAAGTGACCTACTGTTGACATCTAGCAGGTCTCTAATCGCCATCCTGGTTTCGGTCACAAGATGGATCCGGGCTTTGCTCAGTTATCTCGGGTCCTGATGGTATTGCTCATTGTCTTGTCCCCTGGTTTAATCAACAATAAAAATCTCAATTACCTTGTTTTTCTACAAAGGTACTTTTTTTTTTTTTACAAAGGAACAATTGTGAAACAAATTCCAGAGCAAGTAATCCAAGTTTTCAAAGGCTAAAGATTTAATCACAGCTTATACAGCTAAACAAGAAAATATATTCTCTTATTCTGATACTGAAACACTAAAGAGTAGAAATGCCTTATAGGGTTTCCAAGGAGCAGCTGGTGGATTCAAACTGTCAGCCTTTTGGTCAGCAGCTGAGCTCTTAACCACTACTCCACCAGGACTCTTGTCAGGTCAGTTTAGCATGAATCTCTTGGAGTGGGGCTTGGGGTCGGGGCTTTTTTCAAGTTCTGCAGGGGATTCCATTGTGCAGGCTGGGCTGAGAATTCTGCTGTGAGCACTGAAGAAAGAATTTGTTGCAGCGAGTGACTACACCTGGCTGAGACCCCCTCTGGCTGTATCTATGCAGAAAAAGTAGAAAGAGAGCTTTAAATTCTCTGTGGGAACAAGGGATTCAATTGATAAAGAAAGGAGATTTGTAGCATGAAAATGTAGAGTAGTGGAATTTTATGGTAGGGGAATTTTATGTTTGGACTTTATTATATTAAGCTCTCTCTGGAGGGCTTTGCTGGACACTGTAACTGTGCTCAGTTTGAGATGGTTATTAAATCCAAGATGGCTCCTTGCTCCAGTGAAGAGTGTGGCCTTATCAACACCCTTCCTCATCAACATCCTTCCTGATATTTTTAGCAGCTTCTGGGGCCAGCGCCAAAGAGACATTCTTAAAGTCCTCTGGTTAAATCCAACGGTCACTTTTCGTTGGTCCTAGATGAATCCAAAACCAAACCCACTACCACTGAGTAGATTCCAACTCATAGCGACGTATAGGACAGAGTAGAACAGTCCCTTGGGTTTCCAAAGCTGTAAATCTTTACTGAGGAAACCCTAGTGGCGTAGTGTTTAAGAGCTATGGCTGCTAACCAAGAGGTCAGCAGTTCAAATCCACCAGGCACTCCCTGGAAACCATATGGGGCAGTTCTACTCTGTCCCATACGGTCATTATGAGTCAGAATCCACTCGACAGCAACGGTTAAATCTTCACAGAAGGAGACTGCCAATCTTTCTACTGAGGAGCGGTTGGTAGGTTTGAACCACAGTCCTTTGGTTTAGCAGCTGAGCAATTAACCACTGCCTTACCAGGGCTCCTCCCTAGGTGAATGGCTGGGAGAAATCGCAATAATTGAAGGCAAGATTTTATCTCCTCCAGTGGGAGACCATAGCAACACCACTCTTAGTTGTCCACAAGTCTAGTTGTAAAACCAATTTCAGTTTAAAGGAGAACAGACTAAGGAGGAGATATCTGAATTCTAAGAGCCACCAACCATCACTGTCACCCCAATCCCACCTCCAACACACACACACACACACCTTAAGAAGAATAGATTTATGCATTCCAAACAACCCAACCCACTGTCATCCAGTCAATTCTGACTCATAGTGACCCTATAGGACAGAGTAGAACTGCCCCACAGGACTTCCAAGGCTGTAATCTCTACGTAAGCAGAATGCCACACCTGTCTCCCACAGAGGGGCTGGTGGGTTTGAACCACTGAGCTTTCAGTTAGCAGCCAAGCAGTTTAACCACTGCACCACAGGGCTTCTTTATGCATTAAGGCCAGGCTAAGGCAGGTCCTCAATGCTGGGGTGGTGTTTTGGCATAAAGAAGAAAGAAGCAAAAACCTTTTGCTAGTTCTCTGTCTTTTTGATTCATGGGTCCCAAGCTGATGATGGAGTAGTCCGAGCCTTCTGATTCATGGGTCCCAAGTTGATGGTGGGGTAGTTCAAGTCTTCTCCTATGTACCAAGGCAGATCCAGAGTGGGATTGGGGAGGAGACCTGGAGTGGGTTATTTAGGCTTTACCAACTTGAGGCGAATGGTGTACTCTAGGCTTACATGAAAGTCAGCCTAACTCACCATAGGGATGACATTGGAGTCTGTAGGCAAAGCTCTCATTATAATAAGAAATAATTCCCCTGGCATTTTCCTCTATACCCAGGAGCGGGTGAGGCTAATTGAACAGGACAGTCAATGATTCGGGTGAAGGTTCATTTCTCAGTTTTCTCTTTCCCCAGATATTGGACCATCAGGTATCAGTGACCTTATATGCTTTGGGTATGGAGGGGGTTGTTAAGGAAACTAAGAGTTTGGATATTTATCCCACCCCACACAAAAAAACAAAACCAAACCCATTGCCATCAAGTCAATTCTGACTCATTGCAACCCCACTTTTTTTTTTTTTGCCCCAGAGCTCCCCCAGAATCTGTTGTTCCTTATTAAATTAGGGTTATCTTCTCATTAAATGAGAGCCGCTTTCATCCAGCCGTTCATCTAAGCTCAAAATAGTAAAGTCGTCCTGGATTCCTTTCGTTCTATTAAATACTTTAAAATCTGTTGCCTTTTTACTTCCTAATTACCTTTCCCTTTTATCCCGTTTTTCACTATTTCCCTTGCTGCCATATTACTTCAGGCCACCATCATCTCTCCTCTGTACCATCACAATAGTTTCTTTTATTTATTCTTTGAAAAATAATTCTTAATTGCAAAAAACGTGAATACATTATCATTTTTTAAAAATTCAAACAATGCAGATAATCAAAAATTCAAGAATTAGCCATGGTAATCAGTTGACAGTGTTCCAGGTATTTTCCATGCATATCTACCTAGAAAAAAATATTTCTATTTTTTTGTATTTTTTGACATAAAGGGTAACATAAGTGGTTTGTAACTTTCTCTTTTTTCTGCTTAACCATACGTCGTGGAGATTTTCCATGTGAATATCTACAGAACCACCTTATTTTGGGCTGCCACATAGTATTTCATGATGTGACAAGTACCCTCCAAAATGACCCCATTTCGTGTTATTCATAGCCTTGTATAATCTCCTTGCCTTGAGTAACTTGCTTCTAACCAATAGAATGCGGCAACGTCGAGGGATGTCACTTTTACCATTAGATTACAAAGGATTGTGGCTTCTGTCTTGCTAGGAGATGCTCTCTTCTAGCTTTGATGAAGCAAGATGTCATGTTGGAGAGACTCTTCGGTAAGAACTGAGGTGACTCCAGCCTAAAGCCAAAACTGAATCCTGCCAACAACCATGCAATTGAGGTTGGAGGCAGCTCCTTCTCCAGTAGAGCCTTCCAGTGAGAGATCACAGCCCTGGACAGCACTTTTATTGCAGCCTTGTAGGAGTCTGTGAAGCACAGAACAAGGTTAAATTCTGCCTGGATTTTTGACCCATAGAAAGTGTGAGATTAAAAAAATGTGTATATTTTAGGCTGCTAAATTTGACGATAATTTGTTACACAGCAATAGATAACTAATAGGCATCGTGGAATATACCATATTCTATATAACAATATCCATTGCCGTAGTCTTAACAGGGCTCCATGGTCAAATCAATCATTCATGTTCTTCTATAAACACTTTATAAAACACAAATCTAATCACTTTACCAACCTCCAGACTTCTAACCTCCAGAACTGTAAGATAGTAAATTTTTGTTGTCTTAACCCACTAAATTTGTGGTAAATTGCTACAGCAACAATAGGAAACTAATACATCATTTAAGAAACTAAAGCAGAGCTATTACAACTGACCCAACAGAAGTAAAAAGGATCATAACAGAATACTATGAATGACTGTACTCCAACAAACTTGATAATTCAGATGAAATGGACAAATTCCTAGAAACACATAATCTACCTAAACTGACTCAAAAGGAAGTAGGAAATCTCAAGAGACACATAACAAATGAAGAGATTAAATCAGTAATAAAAAACCTTCCAAAAAAGAAAAGCCTGGGTCCAGATAGCTTTACTGGGGAATTGACACCAATCCTATTCAAATTCTCCCAAAAATTGGAGGAGGAAGGAATGCTCCCTGACTCTTTCTATGAAGCCAGCATCACCTTGATACCAAAGCCAGAAAACACCACAAGACATGAAAACTACAGACCAACACCCCTTATAAGTGCCAAAATTCTCAAGAAAATTCTAGCAAACAGAATCCAACAGCATATTAAAAGAATTATACACCATGATCTAGTGGAATTTAGTCCAGGAATGCAAAGTCTATTCAGCATTAGAAAATCAATCAATATAATACACCGCATTAATACCACAAAGGAAAAGAACCACATGATCATCTCAATTGATGCAGAAAAGGCATTTGATAAAATCCAACACCCTTTCCTGATGAAGACTCTCAACAAGATAGGAATAAAAGAGAAGTTCTTCAGCATAATGAAGGGCATTTATGAAAAACCAACAACCAACATTATACTCAATAGAGATAAGAGCTTTCCTCTTGAAAACAGGAACAAGACAGATGCCCACTCTCACCTCTCCTATTCAATATTGTATTGGAAGTCCTAGGCAGAGCAATAAGGCAAGAAAAATAAATCAGAAAGGCGGAGGTAAAACTATCTCTATTTGCAGATGACATGATCCTATATATGGGAAACTCCAAAGGGTCCACTAAAAAGCTTCTAGAGATAACAGAGGAATTTAGTGAAGTTGCAGGATACAAAGCCAACACACAAAAATCAGTTTGGTTTCTATACACCAGCAACGAGAAATCTGAAAAGGAAATTAAGAAAACAACTCCATTTACTATAACATCTAAGAGAATAAAATACCTAGGAATAAATTTACCCAGGGATGTAAAAGACTTCTATAAAAAAAATTATAAAATACTGCTGAAAGTGGCCTAAATAGATGGAAGTATGTTCCATGTTCATGGATTGAAAGACTTAATATAGTGAAGATGTCAATACTACCCAAAGTGATCTCTAGATTCAATGCAATCCTGATCAAAATCCTAATAGCATTTTTTGAAGAAATGGAAAATTAAACCTTAACTTTATATGGAAAGGCAAGAGGCTATGGATAGCCAAAGCAACCTTGAAGAAGAACAAAATAGGAGGCCTCACACTTCACAACTTCAAAACATACTATACAACTACAATAATCAAAACAGCCTGGTTTAATAATAGACAAATAGACTCATGGAATAGAGTTGAAAACTTAGAAATAAATCCGTATATCTAGGGTCAGCTGATTTTGAACAAGGGTGCTACATCCATTCAATGGGGAAGGAACAGTCTTTTCAACAAATGATACTGGCAAAATTGGATTTCCACATACAGAAAAACAAAGCAAGATCCATACCTCACACCATACACAAAAGCTAATTCAAAATGGATCAAGGGGCCGTCTAAGATACATATATTGGCCTCTGCTCATCTGGAACAAAAGACAAAGAAGGAAACCAAAGACTCAGAGAAGAAAGACTTGAGGACTAATAGTCTACATGAACCATGGCCTCACCTATCCTGAGACCAGAACTAGATATTGCCCAGCTACTGTTCTGATCAGGGCCACAGCCAATGGATCCTGATAGAATGGGAGAAAAAACGTGGAATAGAACTCAAATTCTTGAAAAGTCCAGGCTCAGTGGACAGGTTGAGACTAACGGACTCCCTGAGATACTTTTTAAACACTAATCCAAAATTATTCCTTGAGGTCACCTTTTAGCTAAATAACAGATTGACTCATAAAATAAAGAATATCACCTGTAAGTAATGAGCTCCATTAAAAAATCATCTATACGAGACCAAATGGTTAAAAATTACCCTAAAGCCAAGATGAGCGGGTAAAGGGGTAGGGAAATTAGAATACTGGAAAGGATACAACCAGAAAGCATGTGTGAGAATGATGACACATTGTGAAAAATGTAACCAACATCGCTGAATAATTTGTGCAGTAATTGTTAAACAGAAACCTAATTTACTGGGTAAACTTGAACTTTAAACACAACAAAATATTTTTCTAAATGTATCAAGGACCTAAATGTTAAAGGTAAAACCGTAAAGTTCTTGGAAGAAACTACAGGGGCAGAGCTCTGGAACCTAACGTCCTTCAATGAGAGTATCAAACCCAACAACGAATGTACAAGCAGCAGAAGACAAAATAGAAAATTGGGACCCATAAAAATTAAATACCTATCTCCATCAAAAGATTTTACCAAAATAGTAAAAAGACAACCTACAGACTGGGAAAAAGCCTTTGGGAACAATATATCCAATAAGGTCTAGTATATAAAATTTTTATAAGCTTCTGCAACTTAACCACAGAAAGACAAATAACCCAATTTAAAAAAAAAAAAAACAAAAACAGGAAAAGGATATGAACAGACATTTCACCAAAGAGGATATTCAAATGGCCAACAAACACACGAAAAGATGTTCAACATCTTTAGCCATCAGAGAGCTGCATATCAAAACACAATGAGATAACCGTTTCTGACTCATGGTGACCCTACTGGACAGAGTAGAACTGCTCCATAGGATTTCCAAGGAACAGCCGGTAGATTCAAACTGCCTTTTGGTTAGCAGCCAAGTTCTTAACCACTGAGTCACCAGGGCTCCTCACTCCTCACTCCCACTATCATGGATAAAATAAAAAATAATAAATGTTGGGAAGCATAAGCAGAAATTGGACCCCTTATCCATTGCTTGTGGGAATATAAAATGATACAGCCATTGTGGAAAACAACGTGGCAGTTCCTCAAAAGACTTAAAATTGAACTTCCATATGACCCAGCAATCCCACTCTTAGGCGTACACCCAAGGGACTTGAAAGCAGCAATGCAAACAGACATATGTACACCAGTGTTCACTGAAGCACTAATCACAGTAGCCAAAAGGCAGGTACAACCTAAATGTCCATCAATGAATGTATGGAAAAACAAAATATGAAATACTACTCAGCTAGAAAGAGAAATGAAGTCCTGATACTACAACATGGATAGAGCTTAAAGACATTATGTTGAGTACAATAAGTCAATCACAAAAGGACAAATACTGAATTACCTCACTTGTATAAAAATACAAAAACAGGCAAATGTATAGAGATCAAAGTTTATTGTTGGTTACCAGGGGCAGGAGGGAGGGAGAAACGGGAAGTTTTTAACTCATGGAGCACTGAGTTTCTTTTTATGGTGATGGAAAATTCATATTGATTAAGGATAATGGTTGCACAGTCAATAAATGTAATTGTCATTAAGCTGTACACCTGTAAAAAGTTGAAATAGCGAATATTGTATGATATATATTTTTACAAAAAAAAAAAAGTAACTGCAGAGGCTGCTTATGTACAACCAAACAGTTCATGGGATTTGATTTATTGGTTTGGAGGTTTAGGGCCTGTGCCTTTAAGCCTCTGTGAGACAACCCTGCTCTTCTTCTTCTTTTGGGTGCTCTTGCCCCTGGGACCAGTTACACTGCCTCTTTCCTTTGTCTCTCCAGCCTAAAACGGTAGTGACTTCCTGCCATTGCTAATCTCTGGGTTACTTCATGTACCAGTTAGCTTTTGCTATGAAATAAACAGCCTCAGAACTTAATGACTTAAAACAACAACCATTTGTTTGTAGCTCACAATTTATGTATCTACAATTTAGTCTGGGATCAGCTGGCTCATTCTTCTGCAGGTCTAGGCTAGGTTCACTGATGTGTCTATAATCAGCTGCCAAGTCAACAGGGGCTCTACTTTGAGAATTGGCTGGCAACGGTGAATCCATGTGTCTCTCACCATCCAACAGTCTATACCCAGTGCTGTCGAGTCGATTCCGACTCATAGCAACCCTATAGGACAGAGTAGAACTGTCCCATAGAGTTTCCAAGGAGCGCCTGGCGGATTCGAACTGCCAACCCTTTGGTTAGCGCTGTAGCACTTAACCACTACGCCACCAGGGTTTCATCCAACAGTCTAGCCCAGACATATTCATTTGGCAACTGGTTCCAAGAAAGAGAAGACAAATAGGAAAAATCTCTTGATACCCAAGCTTAGAATCTGTACAACATCGCTTCTTCCAGAGCAAATCATACAACCTGCCCAGATTTAAGGGGTAGAGAAATAGACTGTATTTCTTGCTGGCAGAGGAAACATCTGTGGCCATTCGCCATACCTTCTCATTATCTCTTCCTTCACCTGTATAACCAAATCCCTACATAAATGTTCTCTGTGGTAAATACTTGAATACTGTTTCAAATATGTGTATGTTTGACTGTGTTTGGGGAATAGAGATTGAGGACAACAGGAAAAATCTATTCCTAATGGGATCCGCTTAGATTCATATGTTTCTGTTACAAATGCAACCTGCCCAAGTTTTCTTTAGAACTGGTCAATATGACAGTGTAGACGAATCCTGCGTTCCACAAAGATGAACTGAGGATCTACCACATTGTAGGCAATGTGGTAGGTGCTACAGGCCATGCAGGGGGAGGGGGAGGGCTCGGTAAGAAACAGTACACAGAATTGAACAAGGCATGGTGCCTGCCTTAAATAAATATATGTGAAGTGCCCAAATAGCCTAGCACGTGTTGTCGTTGCTGTCGATATGCGCCATTGAATAGATTCTGACACATAGCAACCCGGGAGGCAGTGACATCAATAGCGGGGTGCAGGGGGTGTGGACCATACTAGGTGACCCTGTCAGAGGGGATAATACCAAAATGACTGTCTATAAAATTTTTGTGCAGTGTTTCAGCAGAAATTTATATTTTCTATACAAATATCCTTGCAGTTGGTTATAACAACAAAAACATTTTTTGTCAGCCCAGTTTACATGTATCAATATATCTACAAGACTAAAACTCTGTGTTAAGTTACTTTTTTAACTCTCTAATGTGCTCCGGAAACTCTGGTGGCATAGTGATTAAGAGCGATGGCTGCTAACCAAAAGGTCGGCAGTTTGACTCCACCAGGAGTTTATGGGAAACTGCATGGGGCAGTTCTACTCTGTCCTATAGGGTCGCTGTGAGTCGGAATCGACTGGACAGCAACGGGCTTTGTTTTGTTTTCAGTGTGCGTCAGAGCTGTCATTATGACCCAATTACAATGATGCTTCAAATGACGTGGTTTTGTTTGCACTCTACAAGTATGCACTGTTGTTGTTATTTCTGCTGGTATTTTTATAGTTGGTGGTTTTGTCAAATTTTCTGGCGTTTTAGCTACAGTATTGTAGTAATTAGTATTTGTGAACTGTATCAGTAACTTTTTGAGAATGGAGCAGAGTGATGTATGGGAATTACGATTTGCGGGTAACATTAATACAGAAAACATTACTAGGGATTCTTATGGTCTGATATGGGAGAAGGTTCATGGGGTGAAGGGGGAGTGACACCAAGCCTAGTGATGCCATTGCCTATAGGATAGAGTAGAACTGCTCCATAGGGTTTCCTGGGCTGTAATCTTTATGGGAGCAGATCGCCAGGTCTTTTTTCCTTGGCAGAATAGATGGTGCGTTCCAACTGCCAACCTTTTGGTTAGCAGCTGAGCACTTAACCATTGTGCCACCAGGGCTCCTTGCCTAGCACATAGTATGTACTATATAGGGGTTTGTTAAGATGATGAGGAAGAAGATGACAATGACAACTGTCATGGATTGAATTGTGTCCCCCCAAAATATGTGTCAACTTGGTTAGGCTATGATTCCCAGTATTGCGTGGTTGTCCTCCATTTTGTGATTGTAAGTTTATGTTAAAGAGGATTAGGGTGGATTGTAACACCCTTGCCAAGGTCGCATCCCTGATTCAATGTAAAGGGAGTTTCCCTGGAGTGCAGCCTGCAACACCTTTTATCTTACAAGAGATAAAAGGAAAGGGAGGCAAGCAGAGAGTGGGGACCTCATATCACCAAGAAAGCAGAGCTGGGAGCAGAGCATGTCTTTTGGACCTGGGGTTCTTGCGCAGAGAAGCTCCTAGTCCTGGGGAGGATTGATGAGGAGATCCTTCCTCCAGAGCTGACAGACACAGAAAGACTTCTGGGGCTGACACCCTGAATTTGGACTTCTAGCCTACTAGACCATGAGAAAATAAATTTCTCCTTGTTAAAGCCATACTCTTCTGGTATTTCTGTTATAGCAGCACTAGATAACTAAGACAACAACTATGATGATAGTGCAGCTCATAACCTGGTGAATGAAATTAAATACTTTGAAAAGAGTTTTTTTGGTCTGACTCCGTAACCTAGAAAGTTAGCTCCATGAAAGCTCAAGCCTTGTTCAGTGGTAGAATTCTCACCTTCCACGTGGGAGGCCTGGGTTCAATTCCTGGTCCATGCATCTCGTGCCCAGCCACTCCCCATCGATTAGTAAGAGGATTGTATGTTTCCCAACGCTGAACAGGCTTCAGTGGAGCTTCCAGACTAAGATGGACTAGGAAGAAAGGCCTGGCAACCTACTCCCCAAAATCAGCCAATGAAAATCCTATGAATCACAATGGTCTGATCTGAAACCAATGATGGGAATGGTGCAGGATCAGGCAAGGTTTTGTTTCACTGTGCATGGGGTCATCATGTACATGGGGTCGCCACGAGTCGGGGTTCGACTGGATGACAGCTAACAGCAGCAACGACAACATGTTCACCACTAAATCTCCAAGGCCTAACAAAAAGCCAGCACATAATAACTGTTGAACAAATACTTGTTTAATGTATCAATAAAAGTCGTATACCCAATGCGAACAGAGCACAGATGAGAAAGAAGTTAATTCTCAGAACAGGGTAAAGCTTCATAAAAACAGGAGATTTTTAAAATTTAAACAGACTTGTCAAATTTTGGCAGGCAAAGAAGGGAACTGAAAGGAAAACCAAAGAGCCAACATAAGCAATACCAAGCAGTGTTGCAGTGTGGACTGACTGCCCTGGATGGGGTGGAGCTGCTCCTTTCCCGGCCATGCTGGTATAATCACCCACATGCATACCCGCAGGAGTTATTGGGGTTGTGTCTCTGAGCCCATCTCGCTGAGTATTTAGAAAGAAAGTCTAGGCCTGAAATGCTCAGATTTGGCAAAGGACAACCATGTTGACCTTCAGGCTGCTGTGAGAAGTTCCCCTCAGTAAAGCTGGTGGCAGCTCTGCGTGGATGGGTACAATGTGAGTTTGGGCAAATTTCTCCTTGTGGTTTGGGTGTTTTTGAATGTATGCCCAGGGGCTGCTGCAACAAATCTCTTTTTAGAATCTAAACAAACTCACAGGGTGGAGTAGGGGAGCCAGAGGCAATGGAAATGCCTCCCGGGGGAGCTTGGGTGACAGGGAAGACATCTGGACCAGGGGAGGAAAGGGATGCTGGGAGTCACAGCACTTAGCTCAAAGACCTTCACTGAGAAGCCTCTTCTCCAGGAGAGACCTGAGCCAAACCTCCCCCTTTTCTGTCTGGAACCCCAGGGAAGGTCAAAGGAAGCTCTATACAGGAAAACACTGTAGTATCCAGTTGGAAGAAACTGCAACTTCCCCCTTCTGCAGGAGCAGGCCAGGTTAAGACTTGAGATTGCACATTTAGAGGAAAGGAAACTTTAGTGGTCCTGCTGTTATACACGTGTTTCAAGTTCAGTTTAATTCAAAGCCTTAAATTTTCAACCCCAAGCCTTAAACCTTAAGAGTAATACTTAACTTCTCTTCTTCTTTCTTCTACATGCTGCCAAACCCTATTGATTCTTACTAGTGCTCCTAATCCACGGCCCTTCAAGGACAACAGGTTTTTTGTAGGTTAAAGGAGGGTCACACTTTGGGGGGTTTCTAGTCGTATACCAGCAGATTGAAATGAGAGATTAGAAAAAAATGAGAGGACTAATAGTCTAGAGAACACAGTGAAGCAAGCAGGCTTCATTGGTCAACGTTTCACCATCCTTTCACCATCCTGTATGGTGACCAGCTGGTGTCCACTTCTTTATTGCAAAAGGTTTCGGGAGAATGTTGCAAAAGCAAGAAGGGACAACCATGGAGAAGGAACACCATGAATAAGAAAGTGATCTTCAAGAGAGAAAATCTGATTCGTGAATTTTTTATGCAGTAGAAACAGGATTTTATTTTACTTGAATCCACAATCAACGCCCATGGAAGCAGCGATAGAGAAATCAAAAGATGCTTTGCACTGGGCAAATCTGCTGCAGAGGACCTCTTTAAAGTGTTGAAAAGCAAAGATGTCACCTTGAAGGTGCACCTGACCCAAGCCATGGTATTTTCAATCACATCATATGCATGTGAAAGCTGGACAATGAATAAGGAAGAACGAAGAAGAATTGGCATCTTTGAACTGTGGTGCTGGTGAAGAGCATTGAATATACCATGGATTCGCAAAAGAAGGAATAAATCTGTCTTGGAAGAAGCACAACCAGAATGCTCCTTAGAAGCAAGGATGGCAAGGCTGCATCTTACATACTTTGGACATGTTGTCAGGAGGGATCAGAACCTGGAGAAGGACATCATGCTTGGCAAAGTAAAGGGTCAACAGAAAAGAGGAAGACCCTCAACGAGGCGGACTGACACAGTGGCTGCAACAATGGGCTCAAGCGTGACAACGATTGTAAGGATGCTGCTGGACCGGGCAGTGTTTCCTTCTGTTGTGCATGGGGTGGCTATGAGTTGGAACTGACTGGATGGCACCTAACAACAACAGCAACAGAAACAGGGAAGAGCAGGTTGGTTATGACAGAAAAATGAGTATGTGGCTTAAAGGATAAGCTCAAGAAAATGTCCCATAATCCCTTTACTTCATTAGAATAAAGAGACAAAATGATGAGAGAAAAGATAAGAGACATAAAAGATAGATATATCAAGTCTATCTAGATTTGACTTACCTTTTATGTCTCTTAGGTCTATAAATAGATTTGACACATCTATCCTTTATGTCTCTTAGGAGAGGACAGAAAAGCCGGGATTGCAACATTCAAAAATTTAGCATAGATTTTATAAGAACAGACTTCAAAATCAGAGATACCAGGGCTGAATCTGAGGTCTGGTCACTTTTTAACTGTATGAACTTGGGTACATTTCTTAACCTCTTTATGTCAGTGTCTTGATTTCAGAAAATGGGTTATGATAATAGTGCTGATCTCTTAGGGTACTTGGGGAAATAATGTGATGTGATGCTTGTAAAATAATTTGCATGAGACTAACAGAGTAAACACTCAATAAATGTCACTTGTGGTTGTTATTCTAAAATCCAGATGCAAATCTGGGAACTGAGTGCCCTTAATTTTCCATATTTATAAAGGCTCCCAGGCCAATTGTGCAGAGGAAGCCAAAACCCAGATTCATTTTCAGCCCTACCATATTGGCTGACTTGCTGCTGAGAACATTTGCTCTATGACTCATGCCAGTTCTGGTTTCACTGTAGGGTAGAGCTCTTCATAGACAGCATCTAACAATTGCTATGAGTCAACAGGAGGAGAGTCCCTGAGATTCGAAGACCTGCTCCATCCCTCCATCCCTCCAGCCCCCAGCTCCTTTGGGCATGCCAAGAGTGCATTATCAAAAATAATGAGGTTCTCCCTTAGTTTCCAAATCATCAAGATTCTCCCCCACCCCATGACCCTCTTGAAGGTGGGAAGTCAGATTCCACCAAAGGGTACCACAGATGTGGTTTTAAAATAGCCCCTTCAGAAGCCCACAATTAAAAACCTAAATATGTATTATTGCCAATTAGTGAAGTAATTACCCTATCTAGCGATGGCAGAGTCCCCAAAAATCCAACGTCTGAAAAAGGATTTCTGCTCTCTTTTTCCCCAACAACCCACTCTTGTTTCAATGGCAGATTGCTTACAAACCCTGCCATTTATTTGTAACCTTGGAAAAGTTTAACCTCTAACCCTGATGAATCATCTATAAAATATTGCTCATAACACCTGTATCACAATGTTGTTTGAAGGATCATGCAATAATTCAACAAATATTCGCTAAACAGCTACTACATAAGTCCTGGGGATACAGCCGTGAATTCATATCCAAGAGTTTCAGCTTCCATAGCACTTAAATTCTAGGTAGGAGACAAAGAACAAATAGACAAATAAATAACTTCAGATAGTGATATGCTACACATGAAATAAAACACATTGATGGGATAGTAAGTAACAAGTTAAAGGTTGCATGGTCATGGAAGGCTTCTCAGAGGAGATGGTATTTGCTGAAGCCTGAATGGTAAGTTGAACATGGGAGAACCTGTTACCAGAAGGTGGTAAAGGGAACCGTAAGTGCAGAAGTTCCAGCAGGAAAGATGCATTTAAGGAAGAGAAAGGAGGTACAGCGGGGACAACGGTGATGAGGTCACGGTTAGATTGGAGATGGGCAGAGGCCAGATCACATGGGATTTTGCTGGACAAGGAAAACACTCCCCAAATACCAAGGAACTAAAAGACTGGCAACTTAACTTGAGGTAAGAGCGGGGATAAGTTACTGAAGATGAGGTCTGAAATAAAGGTGGGAACCAGATCAAATAGGACTTCCCTGACTACCTTAGGGTTTTCCAGAGTCCCTGGGTGGTGCAAATGGTTAAGCACTTGAGTAGTAGCTGAAAGGTTGGTGGTTCAAACTCACGTATAGGTGCCTCAGAAGACAGGCCTGGTGATCTGCTTCTGAAAGGTGACAGCCATGAAAACCCTATGGAGCACAGTTCTACTCTGCAATACATGGGGTTGCCATGAGTCAGAATTCACTCAAAGGCGATCAACAACAACAACAAATAGGTAGAAAGAAAAAGAGATATACTTCAAGGGATTGGCTCATGGGATTGTGGGGGTTAACCAAAATCCAATATCTGTAGGTCAGACAGCAGGCTGGAGAATTCTGCAGGCTTATGTCCCAAGATCCACAGGTCAGGTCACAGAAAAGTACAGAATGAAGAGAGAGCGAGGTCTGCCAAAATAAATGTTTACAGTTTGGAGGCGGAACATACCTAAGGAGACTCCCTTGTCAACTGATTGATTACATTACGTTATGGCAGGTGATTACATTGAATTATATTACATTACATTATGGAACAGCAACTAGACTAGTGTTTGGCCAAACCACTGGGAACCATAGCCTAGCCAAGTTGACACATAAAATTAAACTGTGGTCAGAAATTTGGATTTAATTTGGATTTAATTCAGTGTCTAATGCAGTGATTCTTAACAATGACTGCACACTGGAACCACCCAGCAAGTTTTGAAAAATACTGATGTCTGAGCCCCACCCTCATCAATTCTGGTATCATTGGTCTGGTGTGCAGATTGGGCATTTTGGAATTTTTAGAAGCTCTTCGATGATTCTAATTGACAGCCAAGGTTGAGACCACTGGAATGAGAAACCGGTGGAGGAGGGTTTTAAGCAGGAGAGTGACATGATCTGAATTTCCTCTAAGTACGTGACGTTCCGAGATACAGTTGATATATACGGCTTTCTTGCTTCCCTTCCTGCATCCTTTCAACCTTTAAGAAATTTGGAGTTGCTGAACATCATAGAGGCAAAGCCCAACCAGATATTGAGAGGTAAGTATACCACTTGATCTGCCTCCAGCTAGAGATTTTTTCCTTTCTCTGTTCCTAGAACAGTCCATCCATCCCCTCTAGAGGGCTTACAACCTCATTTTCTGTGTTTTTCGGACTCAAACTTTGCACCTTTTTTGACAGCCCTGAGGACTCCCAGCCCCCAAGAGAGCAGCTCCAAGGAACATTCAGAAGCAACTTGGTAAGTTTATTTTGATGAAATACAATAATTATCATGCTTAGCAGCTGTTGCTATTTAAAATAAGAAAAACCTGGGCTTGAATTTAAACTGTTTGGTAAAGCATGTGCCCCACCAATCTGGTCCAACGAAATCAGACATTATGAAATCCACAGAAGAACTAGAGCAGGAAGTTAAGATGCAAATCATATTTTGTTTCAAATGAGCCAGATGAATGCATAATTTTCCACAAAGAAATACTTTTGTGTCAGGATCCTTTTGCCAAGAACTGAAGTTCTTGGGCTGCAGCTGTTAGCAGTGTCTTGATTGTCCATTTCAAACTGCAGGGAGTTCTGCTTTTCTAAGGAGGATTTGGAGAAAAGGCAGGAAGAGGATAGAGCTCCTCTCATCAATTGTCTTCCAGAATAGTCTCTACGAGAACTGCCTGTGCTTTCCAGGCTACCACGCTTGTCCTCTAGATTTGCAGAGACTGGACTCCACGTTGAATCAATAGCTACTCCCAAATGACTATCAATTCAGAATTTTTTTTTTCTTCTTCTCTCCCAGCACCTTTTCTGAGCTATGGGGTCATTAATTCTATTTGTCAGGAATCTTTTGATTTCAAGCAAAAGAAACCAATTTTTTTTTAAAGTGCAGAGGAATAATTTGCTCTTGTGGTATGATTTGGCTTTGGGAACACTGGATCCAGGTGGAGTGGAACAGGAGAAGGAACTGGCCATGCACAGGTAAAAGGATTGCTGAGCATCCTTGTGGACCCAGCATTTGTTGCCATGAATTTGCAAGGTATCAGTTTCCAAGCGTGTGTGATTTTCTCCAGGTGTAGATGAAGAAACTGCCAATTGAGCAATCTGGATTGAGTATGGGTGGGTAGTTACTTGTTAAAAAGATAGAAGTCAAGAAGTACAAGGAAAATGATGGATCTGAGGTGAGAAGGGGAGATGAGGAATTAGACAGGGGCAAGTACACTGGGAAAGAATGGGGCATCAGTGGTCACTGCAAGTCAGAAGAATATGTATTGTGGGAGTAATGGGAACAAAAGAGCTAGAAGGATAGGAGATGGTGGACAGTAAGAAGTATGATAAGGACAAATTATATAATAAATATTCACAATCTTCCACCCATATTTTCTGAGGAGGGAAGAATTCTTTGATTGTTTTTGATCTACTGATGGGGTAATAAATGAAGATACAGAACTCAAGAAGAGTCCTATATAAAGGTAATTTAAAAAGACATTGATCCTCACTTAATGGTCTGACTGAGACTGGAGGAATCCCGGCGGCCATGCTCCCCAGACCTTCAGTTGACACAGGACAGGAACCATCCCCGAAGACAACTCATCAGAAATGAAAGGGACTGGTCAGCGGGTGGGAGAGAGACGCTGATGAAGAGTGAGCTAATTATATCAGGTGGACACTTGAGATTGTGTTGGCAACTCTTGTCTGGAGGGAGGATGGGAGGATAGAGAGAGAGGGAAGCCGGCAAAATTGTCAAGAAAGGAGAGACTGAAAGGACTGACTCAAGAGGGGGAGAGCAAGTGGGAGTAGGGAGTGAGATGTATGTAAACTTATATGTGACAGACTGATTGGATTTGTAAATGTTCACTTGAAGCTTAATAAAAGTTATTTAAAAAAAAAAAAAGACATTGATCCTCAAAGATTCTATGGAAGAATCCTGGTCAAAAGAGGGAGAATGCCAGAGTTTCAAATTCTCAATGGAAGTCAAGCTCTCTGGAGGCATTGAGACTGGATGAGTCCTTGAAACTATTGCCGTGAGAAAATCTTTAAACTCTAAACCTTAAGTCAAAACTATCCCCTGAAGTCTTATCTCAACCAAAAAAAAAAAAAGTTTATCTTAATAAGTAAAGTATATCTACCTTGAGCATTGTGCTTTTTTAAAGAATTATCTATATGAGGTCAAATTGACAACAGCAACTCAAAAGGTTAGATGAAAAGCTTAGGGGACACTGAGTGTAAGTCAATGATGGTGGAACAATTCAGAAAAGGATGGTGAGAATGTTTGCACAACTTGAAGAATATAATCAATGTCACTGAGTTGTACATGCAGAAATTGTTGTAATGGTGTATGACTGTGTGCATTTTCACCAAAAACAAAACATGGATCCCACTTGAGAAAGAGAAGAGAAAAGAGTTGGAAAAAGGAGGGAAAGGGTGAGACAGGAGAAGTAGGTGAACTAGGAATTTTGAATGGGACAGAAGGAAAGAGATAAGGAATTTTATAATGTGTAGAACTTTGGGGAGAGAGATGAGTAAAGGTAATTTTAGGAAGACTTCATGTGTATCATGTCATTTCTCTTTTTCCACTGCTTCCAGCCATGTTCAGTAAGAACTCACATTAATTTCCAGGCTCTTTAAAGAAGGAGTAGTATTTCTTTAATTTGTGATACCATGCTGAGAATAGGCTTGAGGTAGCCTAGTTTTATTGCATTTAGAGTGAGATACAGAACTTTAAATGTTTCAAGATGTAGCCCATTTCAGTGAAGACAAAGTCCAGCCTGTAGCTATGAGTGGAGTGGGGGTGAAAAGTCAAGATAATCAAGAGGTCTAAGAACTTTTAGGCTATAGTATCAAATGCGTAATGCAGGTGACTGTCAGAATTTAGCTTGGAAGTGAAGACTGTGAGCCAGGTCCCAAAGTCTTCAATGAATAAGGTGGAATGTCTAGGGAATAGGTAGGCAACAGCAATAAGGAGAGTGAGGGTATAGTACAATCTGAAGGCAAGAGCCTCAAAGGAGCGAGGACATTTACATAAGTGTAGAAAGAGCATTCATGTATTAGATGGGGTGTGGAGTATGAGCAACCCCTATCTGCAAGAGGTGCAGTGCGGTGAGAGCAATAACCCTGAAGGAAAGCCAAATGTCAGTTAAAACCAGGGCTTCAAACCAGTTCCTTCTAGTTCGAACCCTGCTGAGAATTTGCATTTCCACTCCAGATACACTGAATCGGAATCTACATTTTAACAAGATCCCCAGGTGACTCTTATGTATAATAAATTTTGAGAATCACTGGTCTCAGAATTGGTTCCTAACCAGCAGTATCAGCATCGCCTGGGAACTTAGAAACACAAATTCTCATCAGGGGTTCTAACCAGAAACGAAGTGGTTCTAAGCCCTGGTTAATACGGGTTCATGGAGAGGCTGGAGATTTTTACCTTGGACTAGAATCCCTGCAGGCACAGGGAGACGGTTTGGGGGTGGGTAGTGGGGGATTTGAGTTAGCAAAGCAGAAGTAGAGAGTTTGGCTTTTCAAACGGTTGGCTCCAACTCAGCTCACATATTACCTCTTTGATCTTGCCATCGAAAGTAGCCTTGCCTCCACAGTTACTATGAAGCATTTCACTCCATTTGTTTCCTTCATAGTACTTAATACTGGATGACATGGTGGCTGAAACAATGCACACAAACATACCAACAATCATGAAGATAGCACTAGGACCAGGCAATGTTTCTTTCTACCATACATAAAGTTGCCATGAGCTGGAGCCAACTCAACAGCAACTAACAACAAGTACTTAATAAAAAACAATATTCTGTTTTTCACTTGTTTATTGTCTGGTTCCCCAGTCAGCAACCCCCACCACCACTTGAATGTAAACGTCATGAAAGTAGGGATCTTGTCAGTTTAATTCACTGCCTTATCCCCAGTGCCTGGCACACAGTAAATGCTAAATAAATATATGTTGGGTTAATTAATTAACAAATGAATGAATGAGTATCCCTGTGAGGTTGGGAGGATAGAAGAGCAGAGACATCCACAAAGCTTACACGTTTGGTGAAGCGCCCTGGGATAAAGGGCTGTGTACCTTGGTGTGATTAGCATCCCACAAGGCCTGAGACACGATGCTGGTATCTCCCAAAAACTGGACTTCTAGGACAGGTCCCTCCTGGCCTTGCTGCTGTGTCCTGGGAAGTGAGCCTTTAAAGGAGAGGCTAAATCCACACTAGTAGTACCTCCCACATTGCGATTTGTTCGCTCCAAGTTCTAGCCTAAAAATACTCCTCTCTGATATCAAGGACAAAATTTATAAACATGAAAGTGGTTATTACGGTTTAATCACAGGCTTGGTGGTAGTGACTCTTGGCAATCTCTCTGGGGTATTAACAAGAGCAGAGTAAATATGTCACGTCGGTGGTATTTTTAGTCTCACCCACCCTTCCAATCCAAATGGGAACATCCCTGCAGAAGGTCCTTGTGACTCCATGGGCCCCACCTCAGCCTTTGCTGCCCAGAAACCATAGTCATAGAGACTATAGTGGCAACTACTAAATGAAGCAGAGTGACGGGGGTGGGTGCTGCCTGAGACCCATCTCATTCCTTGTCAGATGGGCACCTGAGTGGGTCCGGTCCCTGCGGTTGGGTCACATACTCCTTTCCAGGATATGGGTTGGCTGAAAGTTAAATGTAACTTGTAGGAGTAAAAAGTCCTAGTCCTGGAAGATCTCCTTCCTGCCAACCCTCTTCCCTAAGACTGTCAGCTTCAAAACATAGGACAAATACACCCTGACTGAACCCTAGAGCTATGAATCCAGTAAAAGAGTTCCAAAACTACATCTTTTCTGTTCAGTGCCAGAAGGTTTTAAACATGAAGCTCACTCTCCATTCTGAAGGGTGGACTCTATGGTAAACATTATGTTGGGCAGGCTGAGGTCAGAGACTGGACTGCCTCACCCCACAACTCCAGGATGAGGAGGACACATCTTGTGATCACTGGCAACAAACCAGGTGCTGTGGTAAGTGTATTACATGTATTACCTCACTCAGTCCTCATAACCGCCCTGAGAAGTGGGTACTGATATTCCCATGTTTCATCCTTGTGGTTACATAACTTTCCCAGGGTCACATAGCAAGAGGGATTTTGAACCTGAGAAAGCTCGATCTAGAGCCTGTACTCTTACACATGACACAGCTTTTGTCTGCGTGGCCCATCATGCTCTCCCCAGTAGTTTATGGTCTACAGAACGTGTTGTCTGGGGCTCTACAGCAACCACTTACCTTACTTTCATTTGGGGAACAAACTCCTCTAACTTTAAGAACATGTGGTTATGATGGAGCTTATGATACCCTCAGTTCCAGAGGTGGCCTGTGACTCTGTCCTGGCCAATCAGAGCCTTGCATTCCCCTGACTCCAATAATTGGATGAATGTGTGGTCCTATCTACCACCCATCTGTCAGATTGCCATACTGTGGTGACTTGCATGTTGCTGGGATGCTGGAAGCTATGCCACTTGTATTTTAAATGCCAACAGGGTCACCCAAGGTGAACGCGTTTCAGCAAAGCTTCCAGACTAAGACACTAGGAAGAAGGACCTGGTGATCTACTTCTGAAAAAAAAAAATTAGCCAATGAAAACCTTTTGGGTAACAACAGAAGATTGTCCAATATAGTGCCGGAAGATGAGCCCCTCAGTTTGTAACAACGGGCTCAAACGTACCTACTATTGGGAAGATGATGCAGGATGGACAGACTTCATTCTGTTATTCATAGGGTCACTATGAGTCAGAACCAACTCAATGACACCTAACAACAACAACGTGGTCCTGTAAGAGACAGTACAAAACCTTGAAGCCACCTCCTCTACTGGCTTGCTGTATGACTTTGAGGAAGTCATTTACCTCTCTGAGTGTCTGTTTAAAGAAAGGTTACATTAGATCAGTGATACAGGTGGTTCAGTGGTAGAACTCTTCCCTTCCATGCAGGAGACCTGGGTTTGATTCCCAGCTGATGCACCTCATGCATAGCCACCACCCGCCTGCCAGTGGTGGCTTGCATGTTGCTGTGATGCTGAACGAGTTTCAGCAGAGCTGCAGGGAACCTAGAGGGAGGTTTACTCAGGTTCAAGATGGACGAGAAGAAAGGCCTGGCAATCTCACTCTGAAAATCAGCCAATGAAACCCCGATGGAACAGAGTTCTATTTTGACACACATTATGAGCTGGGATTGACTCAACAGCAACTGGCGTGGGGTTTTTTTTGTTTTTAATATTATGGTGTGGGTGATGATCTCAGTTTTAGAAGCTCAAAGCCATTCCGCTGTGACACTCCCTCAAGGCAACAGATAACCTCATTTCTGATGAACCAAATGGAAGCAGGTCATTGGGTAAGGGGAAACTACAAGGGAAAAAAAGAAAATGTTAGTTGACAGATCAAAATATTACCCTTCTTATATAAATAACTAAAATTCAAAGCATGGAGTTAATGAGAGTGATTTTTTTTATTTCATTTAAATCATAAAAAAACAAAACAAAACAAAAACCCACTGCCATCGTAGAGGAGAAAAAAAAATAATAAGGTTTAAAGTGAGGACAATCCTGATATGTAAGTAAAAAAGGAAGCTGCAGAACAGTGAGGATGATCTCTCATTTTCATAAAAGACAAATATGTGAGTATTAATATGTTTAAATGATTCTCATTCACAGGGAAAAAAAAAGCAATCTGAATGGATATCCAATTGTTGATGGTACTTCTAGAGAATGGGATTAGGGAGGGAGGCAGTCTGCTTTCAATTTTTTACACATCTGCATTTAAATAAACCTCCTCTTAAAAAATTTAATGGGAATAATAAAATGCTAAAACTTGGTGGTGGTGGGGAGGAGAATTAAAAGGCTAGATACTTAAGACAAAATGTTTCTTTTGTTAAAATTCCAATAAAACAAGGCTGAGATAAAAAGACAAAAATAGATGTGGTTTGAAATAAAAGAATGAAAGTCACTGCAAAGAAATTAAAACAATCATACGTTCAGAGTTTTAAAAAAAAAAAAATCCCTATGTGGTGAAAAGTTAAAGATGTGACAATAAGTAAAGGAGTATAATCTATATTGGAAAAAAAAAAAAAAAAACCTGTAGGAGAAAATAAGAAAACAAAAACCCAAATACAGAGATATAAACGAAGGTGGAGGAAGCCAACTATCAGGAGCAGCTAAGGTCTGAAGCTTTGTTAACATGATTTTTGTTTGACTTTCCCAGTGAAGTCGGTATCAGAATCCCTCTTTGTGCCACAAGCACCCTTAGCCCCTTCTCCCTTCACCTCACATCCCCTGAAGCTCTAACTTCTGTCCCCAGCTGACTTTTTGAGCACCCCCAGTGACACAAGGTATGCCTCCTAAAGTCAACAAAAACACGCTTGTGACCCTAATACTTCCCAGCATGTTTTCTACTTTACAAAATGGGCTATTGAGAACTTGACATAACTGATGCCATTATGAACCTGTAAATTTTTTTTCCTTCTTTCCTTCTTTCTTTCTTTCCTTCCTTCCTCTGCCTGCCTTCTCCTTTCTTCATACTTTTGTTAATGACTTTGTTTTGTTCTGTCCGGCCACCTGTGACTTACAACCCCCAACATGGAGAATAGAGCCCATATGTCTGACATGTATATCTTTAGCCTGATAAGATGTCCAGCATATATCTCTTTAGTCTGATAAAGACCCTCTTGTAATTATCTTGTAATGAGTAATTCATCCAGCCATGCCATCTTCGGGCTACGAAGACATTTCCAACACTTGGAAAAATCATATATAAGCTCTAATGTAAAATTGCCTTTTGGGACTCCATAGAGACAGCCTACATTGTTGTTGGATTCCCCATTGGTGTCACCTTCTAAATAAACTTTCTTTTTCTATCTGACTTGGGGTACATTTCATTGACTCAACTACTCCAGAGCACAGACCCTAATCAGGCAACTCACTCAACCTGGTTAAGTGCAACTGTGCTGGGGGCTCCTGAGCCAGAAATGCAACTCTCCCCTTAGCAGGTGAATCAGCTTTGCAGAGCCTTCTGAAACCTTAGCTCTTAGAAAGAACGTAAACTTGCCCTCTGTGATGGTTAATTTTACGTGTCCACTTGGCTATGCTATGGTTCCCAGTAGTTTGACCAAACACTAGTGTAGTTGCTGTTCCACATGTAATGTAATCAATCAGTTGAAAAGGGAGTTTCCTTATGGTGTGTTCTGCACCCAGAATACGTACAAACAGATGTTTCAGCAGAACTCTCCCTTTCTCTCTCTCTTCACTCTATACTCTTTCCATTGGCTGACTTACACATCTGTTTTTTTAATTTTATTGTGCTTTAGGTGAAAGTTTACAGTGCAAATTAGTTTCTCATTCAAAAATTCATACACAAATTGTTTTGTGACATTGGTTGCAAGCCCCACAATGTGTCAGCACTCTCCTCCTTTCCATTTATACCCAAAGTTCCCCATATACATTCACCCAGTTTTCCTGTTCCTTCCTGCCTTCTCATCTTTGCTTTTGGGCAGGTGTTGCCCATTGAGTCTTGTGTACTTGATTGAACTAAAACGCACGTTCCTCAGGTGTTATTGTTTGTTTTATAGGCCTGTCTAATCTTTGGCTGAAAGGTGGACTTCAGAAGTGACTTCAATTCTGAGTTAGCAGGGTGTCTGTAGGCCATAGTCTTGGAGGTTCTCAGTCAGACCAGTAAATCTGGCCTTTTTTGGGAATCTGAATTTTGTTCTACATTTCTCTCCCATTCTGTCCAGAACTCTCTATTGTGATCCCTGTCAGAGCCGTCAGTGGTTGTAGCCAGGCACCATCTAGTTCTTCTGGGCTCAAGCTGGTGGAAGCTATGATTCATGTGATTCATTAGTCCTTTGGACTAATATTTTTCTTCTTTCTTTCGTTTTCTTCATTCTCCTTTGCTCTAGATGGATAGGACAAATAGATGTATCTTAGATGGCCACTCTCAATCTTTTAGACCCCATACGCTACTCATCAAGGTAGGATATAGAACAAGGCCTACAAATCTTAAAATGCATGCCTGTAGGAATCTCCAGCATCCCACCTGACCTATGGATTTTGTACTTGCCAGCCTCCAACAATCGTGTGAGCCGGCAGGAGTCTCCAGCCATCAGCCAATTCCTTGCAGTAAATCTCTGGATAGATGGATGGATGGATTGATAGATGCATGGAGGGAGGGAGTGAGGGAGAGAGAAGGAGATGGATAGGTGGATAGATACAGATAGATGATTGATAGATAGATGGCTGGCTGGCTGGATGGATGGATAGATAAATCTTACTAGTTCTGTTTCTCTAGAGAACCCTAACTAAGACACCCTCCTTGAAAAAACCAGAACAAGTTTCAGATCCCAGGCAAGTTAACCTCTGTAAACCCCCATTTCCTGTTTTGTAAAGTGGGGTAAATAAGAATCAACCTCACAGAATTGTTATGAGGAGTACATACACATAGAGGGCAGAGAAAACACTCAAAAATATCTAATGCTTGCCTTTTGCAAAAGGTAAAATGAGGTTTGAAGATTTGCTCAACAAATGTGGAAGGGTTTACATTTAACTCCATGTTTTCTCTCTCCAGGAGCACTTTTCATTATGCCAGGCTCAGTCTGAGGATTACATTTTTTGTTTGTTGTCTTTAAGGGACATTGTTGCTCACTTGCCTTCAGAGATTCCAAGGGGCAAGGTTTTCAGAGGCAGGCTGTCATCTTCCCCAAAGAATTATCTTTAGGATCAAATGAGTCCTCTGAGCTGGGATAGAAATTCTGCTTTCACTCAAAAGGGCTTCTCTAGCAATAATGAGAGGAAGACTTGTGTGTCCCCCCTGGGATAAGATGGGGGACATCATAGCCTTTATTGTCACTTCCTGTTCCCTCACGTAAAGATACAGACTAACAAATGAGAAAGGCAGTGGAATAGAGCAACTCTTTGTAAAATGAATTAAAATGATAAGAAATACTAAAAATGAACCAAATATCCATTAAGCCATGAGGGACTACTACCCTCTCTTTCCCATCCCACACCGAGGTGGCTTTAAAACCTCCAACGCCTGGCCTTGAACCTGAGAATGGAGTTATCACAGAAGAAACCAGAGCCAAGAGATGGGCAGTGTGGGATTAAAACTTCATGATGTCCCATTTGAGTGACCTGAGCTAAATAGTCCTGAACTCTCCCCGACCGTTATGTGAGCCAATATCTTGTTTTTAAGCCAGTTTACTTGGTTCCTGTGTGTTGCGATGGGGAAGAGTCCTTATAAATATGCCTACCCTCCCCCAACCCTTCTTGAAAAAGTTTTCAGTCTTAACTTCCCTGTCTCAACCAGTGGACTCTTCCCACACCCAACCTCTCCCCTTGGAGACCAACAGGGATATCCCAGAAGTTTCAAACATTTCCTCTTTCTTTGAAACATTCCAAAGGCCAGCAGCCTCATTGAAGAGTCATCTGGACACTGTGGTACCATTCAGCTAGCAATTTACTAACCATATTCCATTCCAAAGGTAATGGTTAGCCAAAAGTATTCATGGACATTGTGTTAGAATTCAAATAACTGACCAGCCATTAGTCCACCTTCACAGTTTGTACATTGTCCAAAGGATGCCTAACACCACCTATCAAATGACAAGACATTGCCCCCTCTGTCTTGTGTGTCTCTTGTTGTTGTTGTTAGCTGCCATTAAATCAGCCCCCAACTCTTGGGAACCCCATGTACAGCAGAACAAAACGCTGTCTAGTCCTGAGTCACCCCATGATCAGTTAGGGGTCGAAATGTTGTGATCCTTGGGAGTTTATTTGGCTGATTTTTGGAAGTAGATCATCAGGCATTTCTGCCTAGTCCATCTTAGTCTGGATGCTCCACAGAAACCTGTTCAGCATCATAGCAACACACAAGCCTCTACAGACGTAGGGGAGTCCATCCTGGAGCTCCCTTATGGAAGGTGAGAATGATTCCACTGAACCACCAATGTCCTCAAAACAAGAAGGGTGTCTCATACATAAGGCAATCTTCTATGTGCAGCCTGGGAGTTGCTCTGCACCATCTCTAGTCCTCACCGTTCCCTTGTACCCTTACCACTGCTGCTTGATCACTACCAGCCCTAGTGCATCATGCTATTGACAAGTTGCTCTCTCGCCCACGCTGTGACCTGCCCACTGTTAGCCACCAACACCACTCTCTTTGTTACCTCTGACTGCCTATGCCATCTCTGTTGACTTCTGTGTTACCTATGTCCCTCTCAGGCTGGTAGGGAAATGTCTGCCCCTTCAATATCTCAACTTTTATAAGGTGGGTTGCCTTCGCTAAGAGGTTCAAGACCTTGATGGCATAGTTATTTCATTTTACTGCCTGAAGGGAGGTCCCTGAACACAGTGATTAGGACCATTTGTGAGGCAGCTCCTCTAATTTCATCACCCAGGGAACATGAGCACGCTAGCCTGGCCGAAACCCAAGATCCGTGCTCTTAATTCTGCCATGGAGCCCAGACCACAGTACCAGAATTGCCCTCCTTCAATATGGTAATGGTTGTGTAGGGATCTCTATTGTCCCAACCCATAAGCATCTTTCCATCAGGTATACCCCAAGTTCACTGAACATGCCCAAAAGTGTCTAGGCCCAAATTACAACCATACCTTTCCTCCTGGGTCCCAGGTAATTGAAGTTGGGTGATGAGGAATGGAATCAGGTACTTTTTAGGTGTCCACAAGCATTTCATGCAGTTAAGGCAGCTCTGTTTCCCAAAATTTACAAAAAGACCTCCAAGGCAGTATTATCTAACTGCACAGAACAAAAAATTTGAGTTCTAGACGAGATACCCTCTTACACACACACACACACACATCACTATTTACATATTTGGAACCAAACTAAAAAACACTTTTGTATCTTATCTTGTTTTCTTGATAATATGTCATAAGCATTTGTCCCTTGTCATTAAACACCCTTCCAAAAATTCATTTTATTACATCCAATGGGTGGCTGTACCATAATATATTTTTCCCTCTTGGTCATGTAGGCTGTTTCTTATTTTTTGCTCTTATAAGAGCATCACTGATGAGCAGTTATGCATAATCTCTTATTATAAACCAAAAAAAATCAAACCCATTGCCATCGAGTAGCTTCTGATTCATAGTGACCCTATAAAACCAAAAAAACCAAAGCTGTGACCCTATAGGACAGAGTAAAACTGCCCCATAGGGCTCCCAAGGAGTGGCTTGGTGAATTCAAACTGCCATACTTTTGGTTAGCAGCCAAGCTCATAACCACTGCACCACCAGGGTTCCAATCTATTATTATCCCAAACCCAGTGCCGTCGAGGTCTGCTTATTTCCACAGATTAGATTTATAAAAGTGGAATTGCTGGGCAAATCCTTTTCCAGACTCTTTGTACATACTGCGAAATTGCTTTCCAAAAAGTTTTCCAAGTTTATACCCCTACCAAGAATGTGAAAGGGTAGATCTTAATGTAACTTCTCCAGAATTGAGCGTTACATGGTTTCATTTTTCTTTAATCTCCACCTATTTAATAGGAAAAATTGTTTCATGTTGCTTTAATCTGCATTTATTTCTTTACTGGCAAGGTTAAACTTTTTGATTGTGTTTATTACCTATTTGTATGCATACCATAAATCTGTGTCCGTTGCTGATTTTTCATATTTTTGTATTATTGGCTTTTTTCTTATTGAATTGCAAGACTGCTTTTGATATTAAATATTGCTTTCACAGTGCCTTTTGCCGTTTGATTTTAAGACCTTTGATTCACACTTGAAGAATAATGTAGTAAAATCAATCATTTCCTTTATGATTTCTTCCATTATTTTTATGTTCAACAGGGTTTTCCTTGTTTCCTTGCAATTTTTCTAAGTACTGTTTTGAATTTTTATGTAGTAAAACCCAAAGGTATTCTGCTTTATGGGTTTTGTTTTTGTTTTTTCTGTTATGCCCCAAAAGGCTTTTTTCTTCTCCAATATCTGATAAATAATCACACAGATTTCCTCATAGTTCTTTTTTTTTTTTTTTTTTCTGGCTTTAACAAAGAGAAATTTATTCTCTCACAGCCTAGTAGGTTACAAGTCCAAATTCAACGCATCAGCTCTAGGGGAAGGCTTTCTCTCTTTTTCACCTCTGGAGGAAGGTCTTTGTCCTCAATCTTCCCCTGGTCAAGTAGCCCCTCAAGTGCAGGAATCCCAGGTCCAAAGGACGCGCTCTGCTCCTGGTGCTGCTTTCTTGGTGGTGTGAGGTCCCCAACTCTCTGCTTGCTTCCCTTTCCTTTCATCTCTTGAGAGATAAAAGGTGGTGCAGGCCACACCCCAGGGAAACTCCCTTTACCTTGGATCAGGGAGGTGACTTGAGTAAGGGTGGTGTTACAATCCCACCCTAATCCTCTCAACATAAAATTACAATCCCAAAATGGAGGACAACCAAGTTGATACATAGTTTTGGGGGGACACAATTCAATCCATGACAGATACCTTCTCTAGGAAGCCTAATCTCCCTTCCCAATTATCTACTGTACCACAGCTATACCCTTTTTTTAAAATGATTTTTATTGTGCTTTAAGTGAAAGTTTACGAATCAAGTCAGTCTCTCACACAAAAACCCATATACACCTTGCTACACACTCCCAATTATTCTTCCCCTAATGAGACAGCCTGCTCTCTCCCTCCACTCTCTCTTTTCGTGTCCTTTTCATCAGCTTCTAACCCCCTCCACCCTCTCATCTCCCCTCCAGGCAGGAGATGCCAACATAGTCTCAGGTGTCCACCTGATCCAAGAAGCTCACTCCTCACCAGCATTCCTCTCCAACCTACTGTCCAGTCCAATCCATGTCTGAAGAGTTGGCTTTGGGAATGGTTCCTGTCCTGGGGCAACAGAAGGTCTGGGAGCCATGACCACCAGGGTCCTTCCAGTCTCAGTCAGACCATTAAGTCTGGTCTTATCCTCATAGTTCTTTAACATTCTTATGATTAAAATTTTCTTAAATAAAATAAAATTAATAACATTTTACTATAAAAATAACATTTTGTGACATATATATCCACTACATGATGTTTGCAAGGAGGCCTGGCCGCACAGTGGTTAAATGTTCAGCTGCTAACCTGAAGGTCAATGGTTTGAACCCACTAGCCAATCCAAATGTAGCAGTCTGCTTCCATAAAGATTTATAGCCTTGGAAACCCTATGGAGCAGTTCTACTCTACCCTATAGAGTTGCTATCAGTTGGAATCAACTCAATTGCAATGGGTTTGGGTTGAGTTTTGATGTAATATTTAAGAAAGATTTATTTTTGGTAAATAAGGAAGAAAATAAATTGCAAATAATCCCGATAAGAAGATTATTTAAACAATCCTTTGTTATTATGTATTTGAGAGTGTCATGGATTGAATTTTGTCCCCAAAAAATATGTGTCAACTTGCCTAGGCCATGGTTCCCAGTATTGTGTAATTGTCCACCATTTTGTCCTCTGATGTGGTTTTCCTATGTGTTATAAATCCTACCCCTATGATGTTAATGAGGTGGGATTAGTGGCAGTTATGTTAATGAGGCAGAACTCAATCTACAAGATCATGCTGTGTCTTAAGTCAATCTCTTTTGAGATATAAAAGGGAGAATTGAGCAGAGGGACGTGGAGATCTCAAACAACCAAGAAAGTAGAGCCAGGAGCACACATCCTTTGAACCCGGGGTCTCTGCGCTGAGAAGGGAAAGTTTGATGACAAGAACCTTCCTCCAGAGCTGACAGAGACAGAAAGCCTTCCCAGGAGCTGGCACCCTAAATTTGGGCTTCTAGCCTACTAGGCTGTGAGAGAATAAACTTCTGTTTGTTGAAGTCATCCACTTGTGGTATTTCTGTTATAGCAGCACTAGGTAACTAAGACAGTGAGCATATATTACTTCAAATATATTTTTTAATCCTTCTGGGGCCCCTTAATGCCCACAGGCCCATGTTCAACATTCCCGTCTTGGTATATTAGACCCTTCTTCATTTGGTCCCTGCTTCCTTCTGTAACTCCCTCTGTTACTGCTAGGTACCTCTGCACTAGCTTTCTAACCTATTTTTGCCCCCTGATACTTCAGTGGATCCCTGGTGGCACAGTGGTTAACAGTTTGGCTGCTACCCAAAAGGTTGGCAGTTCAAATCCACCAGCTGTTCCTTGGAAACCCTACAGAACTGTTCTAGTCTGCCTGAAAGCTCACTATGAGTTGGAATCAACTCTATAGCAACAGGTTTGGTTTGACTTTGATATCTCAATTCCTTTGAAGATGCTTTTCCCTTCTCCTAGAGTAGAGTTTCTCAACCTCGGCACTACTGACATTTTGGACTGGATAATTATTATTTGCATTGTAGGGTGTTTAGCAACATCCCTGGCCTCTACCCACTAGATGGCCAGTATCAACCTCCACCCAAGTCATGACAATAAAAAAATTCTCAGACATTGCCATATGTCCCTGGGGGAGAAAGTGGCCCCCTCTCTGAGAACTTCTGTCATACAGTAACCATCTCCCTAAGGATTTCGCCTGCCTGTATCACTCTTCCTCATCCTCTGAGATGAGGTAAAGTCAAGCCTTATCTCTGTCTCAAATTATCCCCTGACTTTCCCAGGCTAGGCAAGGTGCCCTACGTGGGTGTTCCCACAAAACTGGGTCCAACCTCATTTTTTTGCCCTGGCTCTTAATAAACTGTTTTGTCACCTTGAATATTCTGTCTGCCCCTTCCACTGAATTGTGAGCTCCCCTGAGTGTTTGCATCCCCCAAACGTGGCACTTAATGAAAGTTTGTGGAGTGTGTGAGAAAATCCTATACACTGCATAGCCCATGGCAATCACATCATAAAATGTCATCTGTCTTTATGTGGGAGGTGGGATTTACGGAGTGAAACACTGGAGGTTTCTAGACCCCATAGGCGAGTACGTTAGCCAGTGTCTTAGTCACCTAGTGCTGCTGTAACACAAGCGGCTGACTTTAAAGAATAAACGTTTATTTTCTCACAGTCCAGGAGACTAGAAGTCCTAATTCAGGGCACCGGCTCTGGGGGGAAACCCTGATGATGTAGTGTTAAGTACTACGGCTGTTAACCAAGAGGTCTGCAGTTCGAATCCACTAGGTGCTCCTTGGAAACTCTATGGGGCGGTTCTGCTCTGTCCTATAGGGTTGCTATGAGTCAAATCAACTGGACGGCAGTGGGTTTGGGGTTTTTTTCGTTGGCTGTAGGGGAAGGCTGTCTTTCTGTTGGCTCTGGGGAAGATCCTTGTCTCTTCCAGCTTCTGTAGCCCAAGCATTCCTTGGTTCCTTGACCATCTTCATGTGGCATCTATCCTTCCCTGTTTGTGCTTTCTCCGTGTTTATCCAGCTGATTATAACTCAGAAGTGAATAGTTTCAGGACACAACTTACACTGATATGGCCTTATTAACATAGCAAAGAAAACTCTATTTCCAAACAGAATTACATCCGCAGGCACAAGGTTAGGATTCCACATATTTTGGGAGGACACGATTCAATCCTAACAGCCAGCCTTAGGGGCACAAAATTAAAACTTCATATCTGCATACTATTCTTGTGAAGACAATATCTGTGGGGACCTATTAATTGCATTCAGCCACCGCCACCATAAGGAGCCCTGTGGTGCAATAGTTAAACCCTAGGCTGCCAACTGAAAGGTCGGCAGTTTGAACCCACCCAGCAGCTCCACAGGAGAAGGACCTGGTAATCTGTTTCCGTAAAAATTACAACCTAGGAAACACTATGCGGCAGTTCTACTCTGTCATGTGGGGTCACTATGAGTCAGAATTGACTCAGTGGCACCTAACAACAACCCACAAACATCACCATCCCTTTCTAAAGGCAGGCCACCCTGTGCTCACTCAGCTCCAGCCACAAGAGTAGAGGATAGCAAGGCATTCTCTGCACCTTGGGCGACAATAAAGAAATTGCTGACAATCAACCAGTGGGAACTCACTACCAAAGTCGCTCACAAGAGTTCACCCTCTTTAACAAGGCAAAGAAATCTTGATGTTGCAAGCCTGATATGGTGGCATTCCATAAAATCAGATGTTACCAAATGTCCGTTGAAATGAACATTCAATTTCCTATGTCTGGTGTGCAAGCAATTGCCCTGGACTTCACACCGATCTGGCTCCAACGTTGGTGCTCTACCAATACTCTACTGCTCTAGCGAGGCCTACTGGGTTTGCCTGTTTGAAGATACCAACCAAGTGCCTCCCATGCCCCCAAAATACTCAGAGAGCCTGCTGTATATGTGGAACTGAACCAAATCAAACCCATCCCCATCAAGTTGATTCCGAGTCATGGCAACCCCATGCGTTACAGAGTAGAATGCTCCATAGAGTTTTCTTGACTGTAATCTTTATGGAAGCAGGTTGTCAGGCCTTTCTTCCACAGTGCTGCTGGGCAGGTTTGAACTGTTCACCTTTCAGTGAGTAAACCCTGTGCCGTCGAGTCAATTCCGACTCATAGCGACCCTATAGGACAGAGTAGAGAGTTTCTAAGGAGCGCCTGGTGGAATTGAACTGCCGAACTTTTGGTTAGCAGCCGTAGCACTTAACCACTATGCCACCAGCCTTTCCAAATAAAATAAAATAAAAATAAAAGGCATTTTTATTCATTTCAGAATGAAATGTTTCTTGTCCTACTGGAATTTAAGATCCACATAAATGGCAAAAGTTCTCGGGTGGCACAAATGGTTTGCACTCAACTACTCACTTGGAAACCCTGGTGGCATAGTGGTTAAGTGTTACAGCTGCTAACCAAAGGGTCGGCAGTTCGAATCCGCCAGGCGCTCCTTAGAAACTCTCTACTCTGTCCTATAGGGTCGCTATGAGTCGGAATCGACTAGACGGCACTGGGTTTACTCACTGAAAGGTGAGCAGTTTGAACACGCCCAGCAGCACTGTGGAAGAAAGGCCTGACAACCTGCTTCCATAAAGATTACAGTCAAGAAAACTCTATGGAGTATTCTACTCTGTAACACATGGGGTTGCTATGACTCAGAATCAACT
The DNA here is from genome assembly GCF_030014295.1 of Loxodonta africana. Lineage (NCBI taxonomy): Eukaryota > Metazoa > Chordata > Mammalia > Proboscidea > Elephantidae > Loxodonta > Loxodonta africana. The sequence continues at coordinate 80,814,535 of NC_087353.1, forward strand.
TGATGGGGATGGGTTTGATTGAAACCCTGGTGGCGTAGTGGTTAAGTGCTACGGCTGCTAACCAAAGGGTTGGCAGTTCAATTCCACCAGGCGCTCCTCGGAAACTCTATGGGGCAGTTCTACTCTGTCCTATAGGGTCACTCTGAGTCAGAATAGACACAACAGCGATGAGTTTTGTTTTGTTTTTTTTAACCGCTATTTTGAATATCTGAGTTTAGTACTTCTTTTTTTTTTTCCCAAGAAGGGCAAAAGCTATCTCAGTATGTGACCGAGACTAGAAAAAAAATAGGAGATAGAATTGGGTATTGACAAGTTTTTTTTTTTTTTTTTTTCATTTGCGTGGATAATTCTTAATACAAAAGCAGAACATAAAGCATACACGCAGGTCAAAATGTTTAGTAAGCAGCTTTATAATAATTGCAAATAAGCCACTTAAGTTTTTTTCTAAACTAAACCAGCATTTGATTTTTTTAAAAACAAGGACATATCTTATCAATGGCAACTAAATGATGTTTGGAGCCCTTTAATTGTATAGTAGATGCCAATCATTTATTTTTTTGTAAAAAGCAAGTTATTCTACATGTAAATATATGTTTTTGATGTACTTCTCCATTATTTCTGTGGGTTAGTTATTAAAATGCCTTGAACTCTTTATTTTTAATGCTGTGGGATGGCTGGACAGTTTTTATTTTACTAATAAACGGAAGCCCCCTGAGATTTAGGCCTGTGCTTCACAGGCTCTAATGCGCGCCCAGATCACTTGGGAATCTTGTTAAAATGCAATTCTAGTTCAGTTGGTCTGGGGTGGGGCCTGAGAGTCTGCATTTCTAACCAGTTCCCCGGCGGTGCTGATACTGCTGCTCTGTGGGCGACACTTCGAGAGTGAGGGTTTGTAGTTATCGAAGCCACACAGCTAGTTTGTGGCCTAGCAGGGAGGAGATCCAGGTCTCCTGCCTCTTAATCTACTTATCTTTCAGACATACCACATGAATTTTAATAAGATAACCACAGAATTCAGTGTTCAACCTGTGACAATTTCTAGAAGTAAAAGGGGGCACCATTAATATCTACCAAGTATTAAAATATATATATATTTCCCAGGTATAAAGCAGGAATGTCCAAGGCAAGTAGGGGCTTACGGTTACCCTGGCTATAACAGAAGTGGAGAGTACCTTCAAATGAACAAATCATTAGACATTTATTTTAAAAAAAAGAAAACGATTGGGAAGACGTGTAGTGCTTATTCCAAGAGGAAGTCAATCTTGAATATTTTGCAATTGCTAGAGATGTGTGGGAGTGGTAAATAAAGAGTGAGGATAAGAAGGATAGATTTAATTTATGAGTTGTTCACAAGGTGATTGATAAAGCTCTCCAGTAAAGGCTGATAAAGATGAGTCATCAGAGGATGGAGGAATGTTCGCTTGTGATAGGAAACTGACTTGGAGCCAAGAAACAAAAGCAAGGGATAAGCAGGCACTTATCTACAGTAGGGTGGGTGGCAAGCCTGCTGCAGCACCTAGGAGAAAAGGAGGAGTAATGGAATTGTATATAAGAAGCTGAGAATGTGTGCTTGGCTTAAAAATAAGGAAATGAGTGCATTAAGCAGGCACTTTCAAGGTGTTGCAGTTTGGAAATAAGTGAATGGGAGGCTGGAATAAATGCCAGATGAGATAAGTGCTTCAATAGGACTGGACTTTTCTACTGAAAGGAAAACGAACTTCAAGGCAAATGCAATTAAAAATAAAATGCTCAGCTTGTCACTTTGGATGAAGGTTGGGAGTGAAGTGTGTGACTAAGGGAATACTATGTAGAAATTGCAACAGGATAGCATAGTTTAAACCAGAGGGTCTCCATGCCAGCTGCACACCACCATCATTTGTGGAGTGTCTGCAAACCACCATGGCCTGGGCTCCTACCTGAATCTACCAGATTCCATCAAGTTGATTCCACTTCATGGCGACCACATGTGCGTCAGAGTAGAACTGTGCTCCACAGACTTTTCAACAGCTGGTTTCTTGGAAGTAGATCACCAGGCCTTTCTTCCGAGGTGCCTCTGGCTGGACATGAATCACCAACCTTTCAGTTAGCAGTCAAGTGCTTTAACCATTTACACCACCCAGGGACTCTAACCCGGACCTATGGAATCAAAAAATCTTAGGAGGATGGAGTCAGACATTTGTTTGGAAAACACGCCACTCTGATGCACAGGTAGATTTGAGAATCAGAGAGTTAACTAATAACAATGATGTAGAAATGAAGGCTAATGTTCGTTAACCAAAGAAAAGGGTTTGCACTTGGTTAATGGAGCATAATAGCATGGTACATGGTCCTTTTTCTTTCTCTCTCTTTTTTTTTTTTTAGTTGTGGTGAAAACAGACACACCGAAACATCTGTTAACACAACTTCCACATTTATAACTCAATGACATTGATTTCATGTTTCATGTTGTGCTGCCATTATCACAATCCTCATCTAAAACGTTCCACCACCATTAACAAACTCAACACCCCCAAAAACAAAAACTTCCCCTCTCCCACTCCCTCCCACCCCTAGTAAACATTAATAATCTTTGGTTTCCATATATTTTCTTCATATAAGTGGGACCATACTGTGTTTGTCTTTTTGTAACTGACTTATTTTGCTCAGTATAATGTTTTCGAGGTGCATCCATGTTGTAGCATGCATCAGAACTTTGTGTCTCTTCACAGCTGCATGACACTCATTGCATGAATGTATACACATTTTGCTTATCCATTCACCTGTTGATGGGCATTTTGTTTCCTCCTTTTGGCTATTGTGAAAAGTACTGCAATGAACAGTGACGTGCAGGTTTCTGTTTGCATTTCTACCTTCATTTCTACGTATATTTTTTACTAGGGTTGGGATGGCTGGGTCATATGGTGATTCTATGTTCAACTTTCTGAGGAACCACCAAACTGTTTCCACAGTGGCTGCAACATTTCACATTCCCAGCAGTAATGGATGAGGGTTCCAGTTTCTCCACAACCTCGCCGACACTTGTCATTTTCTGGATTTTTTTTTCATCATTGCTATTCTAACCGGGGTGAGGTGATATCTCATTGTGATTTTGATTTGCTCTCCTGATGGCTAATGATGTTGAGCATCTTTTCACGTGCCCTTTTTTTTGTTGTTGTTGTTGAACTGTTCAAGTCCTTTGCTCGTTTTCTTTATTGACGTTAAAAATATACACAGCAAAACATACACCAATTCAACAATTTCTATATGAACGATAAATATAGTGATGTTGGTTACATTCTTCAAATTGCACAGCCATTCTAATCCTCCTTTTCTGATTTCTTCCTCCCCTACTGACATAAACTCACTTCCCCCTAAGCTTTCTATCTAACCTTTCGAGTTGTCGTTAACGATTTGATCCCAATGCTTACAGCAGACATTTTTTCTAGTTAAGCTAGACTGTTGTTTGGTTTAAAGAAGACTTCAGAGAATATTTTTGGCTTATGATATCAGGGCAAAAAATTACCTCAGGGTAATAATTTTGGGGATTCATCCAGCCTCAGTGACTCCAGAATGTCTGGATTCCATGAGAATTGAAATTCTGTTCTGTATTTTTCCCCTTTTTATCAGGATTCTTCTTCAGAAGAATGATAGCGAGGCACCACTCATTTCTTCATGGCAAAGGAGGCAGTTATTCGTGGTGGCAATCAACCATATATTCCATTTCCTTCTCCTATTCCCAACTCTTCTACTTCTTCTGCTGCTACAGGTGAGTAGAGACCATTTTTCTGTACCTTGGATAGCCACTTCTAAGCTCTTAAGACTCCAAGAAACTAGAAGGTAGAAGAGAAGCACTAAAAATGATATTAGGCCAATTACCTGTAATGTCCCGTGAGACCATGACTCTAAATCCCCAAACCAATAAACCAAATCCTATGAGGTATTTTGTTGTACATAAGCAGCCTCAACAGCTACTCTTTTTTTTGTTTGTTTGTTATTATTGTTGTCATATGCATATACATATAACACTGCATCTTCAACTCAACTTATTACATGTGTACAATTTGCCATCATTTACACTAATCAGCTATGCATCCACTGCTCTTAACTAGTGCAATTTTTCCATCTTCATGAACAAAAATTCAGTGCTCTGTTAGACAGTAACTCCACCTTTCCCTTCTCTCCCACCCCTGGTAACCAGTAATAGGCTTTGGTCTGTATACATTTGCCTGTTCTTATCGTTTTATATAAGTGAAGTCATACAATATTTGTACTTTTCCGATTGACTTATTTTATTCAGCATAATGTCCTCAAGTCCAACCAGGTCGCAGCATGTATTAGGACTTCGTTTCTCTTTTTGGCTGAGTAGAATTTCATTGTATGTATGTGAAAAACCACATTTTATTTGTCCATTCATCCATAGATGGCCATTTAAGTTATTTCCACCTTTTGGCTATTGTAAATAGTGCTGCAATGAGCATTGGTGCACATATGTCTGTTCATATCACTGCTTTCAAATCCCTTGGGCATATTCCTACCAGTGGAATTGTTGAGTCATACGGCAGTTGAAATACTTACTGATGAAGATCAAAGACTGCAGCCTTCAGTATTAATTACATCTGACTGTACCCAAAAGCCTTAAAATCAACTTGACAGCAGTGGGTTTTTTTTTTTTTTTTTTTTACAGGTATCAAAAAGAACTGGACAATGTTCAACCATTTCAGGAGTAGCATATGATCGGGAACTGGCAATACTGAAGGAAGAAATCCAAGCTGCACTGAAGCACTGGTGAAAAATGAGGCTCCAGGAATTGATGGAATACAAATTGAGATATTTCAACAAACAGATGCAATGCTGGAAGCACTCACTCATCTATGCCAACAAATTTGGAAGACGGCTACCTGGCAAACTGACTGGAAGACATCCATATTCATGCCGACTCCAAAGAAAGGTGATCCAATAGAATGCAGAAATTATCAAACAGCATCATTAATATCACACGCAAATAAAATTATGCTGAGGATAATTCAAAAACAGTTGCAGCAATATATTGACAGGGAACTTTCAGACATTCAAGCTGGATTCAGAAAAGGACATGCAACAAGGGATATCATTACTGATGTTATATGGATCCTAGCTGAAAACAGAGAATACCAGAAAAATATTTACCTGAGTTTTACTGCTACACAAAGACATTCAAATGTGTAGATCATAACAAATTATGGATAACATTGCAAAGAATGATAATTTCAGAACACTTAATTGTGCTAATGGGGAACCTGTCCATAGACCAAGAAGCAGTTGTTCAAACAGAACAAGGTGATACTACATGGTTTAAAATCAGGAAAGATGTGCACCAGGATTGTATCCTTTCACTATACTTATTCAATCTGTATGCAGAGCAAATAATCCAAGAAGCTGGACTATATGAAGAAGAATGTGGCATTAGGATTGGAAGAAGACTCATTAGCAACCTGTGTTATGCAGATGACACAACCTTCCTTGCTGAAAGTGAAAAGGACTTGAAGCACTTACAGGTGAAGATCAGAGACCGCAGCCTTCAGTATGGATTACACCTCAACATAAAAAAAATAAAAATCCTCACAACTGGACCAATAAGCAACACCTTGATAAATGGAGAAAAGATTGAGGTTGTCAAGAATTTCATTTTACTGGGATCCACAATCAACACTCATGGAAGCAGCGGTCAAGAAATCAAAGGACACATTGCATTGGGCAAATCTGCAGCAAAAACCTCTTTAAAGTATTAAAAGCAAATATGTCACCTTGAAGACTAAGGTGTGCCTGACCCAAGCCATGGTATTTTCAACTGCCTTATATGCATGGAAAAGCCGGACATTGAATAAGGAAGACTGAAGAATTGATGCCTTTGAATTATGGTGTTAGCAAAGAATATTAAATATACCATGGGCTGCCAGGAGAACAAACAAATCTGTCTTGGAAGAAGTACAGGCACAATGCTCCTTAGAAGCAAGGATGGAGAGACTTCGTCTCACATACTTTGCACATTTTATCAGGAGGGGCCATTCGCTGGAGAAGAACATCATGCTCTGTAAAGTAGAGGGTCCGCGAAAAAGAGGAAGACCCTCCATGGGAAGATTGACACAGTGGCTTCAACAACGGGCTCAGGCATAACAACAATTGTGAGGATGGCACAGGACTGGGCAGTGTTTCATTCTGTTGTACATAGGGTCACTATGAGTCAAAACCATCTTGAGAACACCTAACAATAACAACAACAACAATGGTGGATCTATCTTTAGGTTTTTGAGGACCGCCAACCTGCTTTCCACAACAGCTGTACCATCCTGTATTCCCACCAGCATGGTACATGATTCTTAATATTCATTTTCTTCAACATTTTATGCAAATACTGAAGAGTGCATAAAACACAAATACATAACTTTACAAGTTGTGTATAATAAACTCATGAAACCACCACCAGGTGAAGAAATAAAACTATTGCCAGCACCCTAGAAGTCCCCTGTGTGCCCCTTTCTAATTACATGCCCTTCCCTTCTCTCCTGCAGAAATGGCATTGGGGTGGCATCTGACCTCCTCTAACTTCACAAGGGGGAAGAAGAGTCAAAATCAACAGCCCAAGGCTGATTCCCATGAGGCAGAGGTCAGGCATGCCTCCTCTTCCCTATTTTTACCAGTTCTGACACCAACTGCCCCTCTCAGCATTCTCTGCTTCTCTGCTGCATTCAATAATTCCTTGCAATGGCCACGCAGAACTCACAGACAATACTCATGATTTGGGGGTTTATTAGGGAAGTAACAGGTTACAATTTAGGTTCAGGAACACTCAGGATAGAGTTCCTCCTTCAGGACAGCCTCTTTTCAGCGGTGCCCCTCAGCTTCTGCTTTTCTAGCTCCATGGACGGGGAAACCCACTGCACCGTTTCCTGCCAGCATCTCTTGCCACAATTTCTCTGCCACCACTTCTCACTGTCTTCGGTGTTACGTTTCTCTATCTCTCTCAATCTCCTGGTTCCAGGAACTTCTTAGCACAGAGATCCCTGGTCCAAAGGACATAACTCTGCTCTTGGCTCTCCTCCTCGGTGGTAGTGGTATCTTCCTCTTTCCTGCCTCTGGGATGGCTCGTTTCAAGCCCATCCAGATGGCAAAACTGACCGATCCCCTTGGTGAACCATAATTACCATATGCGCACAGTTTCAAGACCTTGGCAAGAAAGGCCACACAAAAGCGATCCATCGCACCACACCTCCAGAGGTAACCATCATTCTGGCTTTTCTAATAATCAATTCTTTTTTTCGCTTTATAGTTTCACCACTTAAATACGCACCCTAAACAATCTCGCTTCATTTTTCGTGCTTCTGATCTTCGTATAAATGGAAGTACATATTCATTTGTGTCTGACTTTTTTAATTTGGCATTTTTTTAAAGATGCATCCATGTTGTCATTTGTAGCTGTGTTCTTTCATTCTCAATGTTGTGTAGCAGGATGAGAAAACTACTGCCCCTGGGCCAAATCCTGGCAACGACCTGTTTTGTATTTTGGAGCACAGCCACACCTATCTATTTCCATATTGTCAATGGCTGCTCACACACTACAATGGCAGATTTGAGTTGAGTGGTTGCAACAGAGACCATACGGCCTGCAAATCCTGAAATATTTGCTATCTGGCCCTATAGAAAATATTTGCCAACCTCTGCTGTACAAATATAACAAATTTAGTTATCCATTCCCTTATTGATGTACATCTGGGTGGATTCCAATTTGAGACTATTACAAGCACCGCTGCTATGAACATCCATGTGCACATCTCCTACTGCACATAATTGTATATATCCCAACCCATTGCCATCGAGTCTATTCCAACTCATAGCGACCGTACAGGACCTAGTAGAACTGCCCCATAGATTTTCCAAGGAGCGCCTGGCAGATTTGAACTGCTGACCTTTTGGTTAGTAGCCGTGCCGCTTAACCACTACACCACCAGGGTTTCCATAATTATGTATGTCTGTAGGGTATTGTAATGCAGTGAAATAATTGGTCTAAATTCATGAGGGATAATAATAAGAATCAGCACAAAACTGGTTTCTATGAGGTGGCAAGCAGGCATGCCTCCGCTCTCCAACTTCATCACCATTTCTGACACCCCCTGTCCCTCCACAGCACTCGCTCTCTACTTCTCTGCTGGGTCCCAGAGTTCATTGCAGTGGATACACAGAACTCATAGACCATAGTCATAGTTATGTGGTTTGTTAGAGAAGTAACAGATTACAACTCAGGATCCGAATAAACTTGAAAGTAGCAGGAACAACTTGGGATCAGGAAGCATACAGGCAACATCAGGAAGCCTCCTTCAGAAGTGAAGAGCCATCCCTTCCTTCTTCAGTGCAGAACAGCTTGTAACCAGGACAGTTCTCTCAGCTGCTCCCTGCCACCAGGCTTCTCTGCTGTCATGCCTCTCTGCTATCAGCCTTCTCTCAATTGGCCTCTCCACTGCTAACTGGCCTAGCTCATAGGCAATGTAGCAGCCTATTCAGCTCTCTTTGCTGCTCTCTGCCATCAGGCCTTTCCATCATCAGGCGTCTCTGCCATTGGCCTCCCTGCTGTCAGCCTCTCTACTGCTAACTGGCTCAGCTCACAGCCAGTGTAGCAGCCCACTCAGCTTTCTCAGCTGTTCTCTGCCATTGGGTCTGTCTGCTGTTGGGTCTGTCTGCCATCAGGCCTGTAGGCCATCAAGCCTCTCTGCCATCAGGCCTGTGTGCCATCGACTTCCCTGTCATCAGCCTCTCTGCCACTAACTGGCCCATGTCCCAGCCAGTGCAGCAAGCTTGAAAACCAATTTAGAAAACTCATCCTTACAATTTTGTTTCTCTAGAACCATTCTTGGCACCAAACGTCTTAGGCTGGGCTCTGTAGAGAAACAAAACCAGTGCAGCATGTAAATATATATAGAAAGAGATTTATATCACGGAAATGGCTCACACGGTTGTAGAGGCTGGAAAGTTTCAAGTTCATGGGTCAGGCTGGAGGCTTCTCCTGACTCACATAGCTGCAGGGGCTGGCAAATCCAAGACTGGAAGGTCAGATGGCAGGTCTCTGGCTAACAGGCTGTGGAAGCCAATGAATCCCAAGATAGGCAAGTGAAATGGCAGGGAAGCTGCTAGCTCGAGTCCCAAGAACTGAAGGTCAGATGAAAAGGAGCCAGCTGAAGGATCCAGAGCAAGCAAAAACCAGCAAGCCTTGCCAGAAAGTTCACCTATATTGGATACAGGCCACATCCCCAAGGGAACTGCCTTTCAACTGATTGGCCGCTCACAACAGATCTCATCGTGGAGGTGATCCCATTATATCAGACCTCATTGTGGAGGTAAGTATATCATTAAAAGCTGCCAAACTACATCATAACTGCCAAACTACTGAGGGTCATGGCCCAGCCAAGTTGACACACAAACTTAACCATCACATTCTTTGAAATTCCAGTATCATTTTATAATTGTTTTCACTGGATTGTACAAGTGAGAACTGTTAAATTGGCAAGAGAAAAAAAAAAAAACTTCAACATCTCATCCAATTTAAACTCTTTTTTTTCTCTTAGCTCAGCTTGGGTTCTTGCTCGGAAGGACCTTTGCCTCTTTTTCCTGGGGTTGCCAAATTTAACATGAGCATACTCATGCACGCTGTGTATGTATACATACACACACATAAATCCTGGATTCCCAGTTAAATTTAAATTTCAGATAAATTAGTTTTTAGTATAAGTATTCCCTATTCCCCCCTTATTTTTCTGGGTCCCCTATTGTCCTTCAGTGTGTTGGGTTCTGGAAAAAGAGATGGAGAGCAAGGATGTATCAAAAATCTCCTACTTAATTGTTGTTGCTGTAATCTTTCCTCAGCTACCAATTTCCACAAATAACAGCCTATAAATACTGGCTCTCCACAGGCATTTATATATATGAGGTTTTGGGAGGCCCTGCAGTGTGGTACCCACTTTAAAATAACTGGTGTAGTTTCTACCTCTTGATTGGAGCCTGACTGATAGTGGCCTTGACCATCCTCTGAGCAAACTCAATAGTGCCTGTTGCAAAGAGTTCCAGGGTTAGTACTCAGAAAGTCTGAGCTCCCCCACCATTCAGTGTCAGGCATAAAACAAGTTGCCTAAAATCTCTTGGTCTCTTTTTGACCAACTGAAACGGGAACGGTAATACCCACCTCCAGAGGAGGGTTTGAATCTTAATAAGGATAGTTAGTAAACTGTACTATTCAAGAAATAGCCATTATAATTTCTCCTATTTGTATCATTTTCATAACTGTTATCTTACCCCATCCATTTATACAATGAACATTTATAAAGTTAAACAATCCTAGGTTCTGGGTAGGCACTAGATCATCGAAACTGCTCTATGTAATGATTATCAGCTCTGTAATGTTATGTTGACCATTCTGCATATATTATCTTTTTAGTCCTCCCTTGGCAGAGTCCACTATCTCAGTACCAAAAGCTCATGATCCCCCTTCCATACTGTAGAGTTGTTTCTGGGAAGGGGCTTCCTGGCAAGAAATGACATTTCTCAGCCACTTTGTAATAAAAAAATGTACCATGTGACCAAGTTCTAACCATGCAATGTGAATGGAAGTAACTTGCACCTCTTCTTATCCTGGCCCATAAAAAGCCTCCTACATGGGAAAGTAAAATGATACAACCACTTTGGAAATCCTTTTGGCACTTCCTTAAAAAGCTAGAAATAGAACTACCATACAATCCTGCAATCCCACTCCTTGGAATATATCCTAGAGAAATAAGAGCCTTTACACAAACAGGTATCTGCACACCCATGTTCATTGCAGCACTGTTTACAATAGCAAAAAGATGGAAGCAACCCAGGTGCCCATCAACAGATGAATGGATAAATTATGGTATATTCACACAATAGAACATTACGCATCAATAAAGAACAATGATGAGTCTGTGAAAAATTTCATAACATGGAGGAATCAGGAAGGCATTATGCTGAGTGAAATTAGTCAGTTGCAAAAGGACAAATATTGTATGAGACCACTATTATAAGAACTTAAGAAATAGTTTAAACACAGAAGAAAATATTCTTGGATGGCTATGAGAGTTCAGGAGGGAGAAAGAGGGGTATTCACTAATTAGATAGTAGACAAGAACTATTTTAGGTGAAGGGAAAGACAACACACAATACAGGAGAGGTCAGCACAATTGGACTAAACCAAAAGCAAAGAAGTTTCCTGATTAAACCGAATGCTTCAAAGGCCAGAGTAGCAGAGGCTGGGGTTTGGGGACCGTGGTTTCAGGGGACATCTAGGTCAATTGGCATAATAAAACCTGTTAAGAAAACATTCTGCATCCCACTTTGGTGAGTGGCATCTGGGGTCTTAAACGCCAGCAAGCAGCCATCTAAGATGCATCAGTTGGTCTCAACTCACCTGGAGCAAAGGAGAATGAAGAACACCAAAGACACAAGGTAATTATGAACCCCAGAGACAGAAAGGGCCACAAAAGTCAGAGGCTACATCAGCCTGAGACCAGAAGAACTAGATGGTGCCTGGCTACATCCGATGACTGCCCTGACAGGGAACACAACAGAGAATCCCAAGGGAGCAGAAGAGCAGTGGGGTGCAGACCTCAAATAAAAAGACCAGACTTAATGGTCTGACTGAGATTAGAAGGACCCCAAAGGTCATGGTCCCCAGACCTTCTGTTAGCCAAGACAGGAAACATTCCCAAAGCCAACTCTTCAGGCAGGGATTGGACTGGACTATAAGATAGAAAATGATACTGGTGAGGAGTAAGCTTCTTGGCTCAAGTAGTCACATGAGACTATGTGAGCAGCTCCTGTCTGGAGGAGAGATGAGAAGGCAGAGGGGGACAGAAGCTGAGTGAATGGACACAGGGAATACAGGGTGGAGAGAAGTAGTATGCTATCTCATTAGGGGGAGAGCAATTAGGAATATATAGCAAGGTGTATACAAATTTTTGTATGAGAGACTGACTTGATTTATAAACTTTTGCTTAAAGCACAATAAAAATTTAAAAAATTTTTTAAAAAACCTCCTACATGGTCAACTAGCACAATACTGTTTTTAAAGGTTATATTTTCCCTCCTAGTTCAGTGAGTAGTGTATGGAGTCTTAAAAACTTGCAAGTGGCCATCCAAGATACAACAATTGGTTTCTATTCACCTAGAGCACACAGGAAGAAGAAAGCCCAAGAATCAGAGAAGCAACTGAACTACAGGACTAATCACCTCCATAAATGACTGCATCCTCTAACATGAGACCAGAAGAACTGGATAGTGCCCGGCTACCATTACTGAACATTTTGATTGAGGACACAGTAGCTGAATCCTGGTAGAAAAGGAAAAAGTGTGTGACAAAATGTCAAATTCCTAAAGAATCCAGGCTTCCTGGACCCATTGAGGCTAGAGGAACCCTCAAGCCCAGGAATACTCTTCAAACCTTGAAGTGAAGCTATTTCCTGAAGTCATCTTTAAACAAAACTAGCAAAAAAAAAAAAAGTTTATCTCAAAAAAGAATGCCAGCCTTAAGTATTGCACTTTTAAAAAATAAGTCATCTTTATGAAACCAAAGGGACAACAATAGCTCTAAAACATAGACGAGAATTTTAAGGGGCAGTGAGTCTAAATTAATGGGGGTGAGACAACCAGAGCAGAAATAATGAGAATGTTGGCACAATGTGAAGACTGTAACCAATGTCACTGAACAGTATGTGTAGAAATTGTTAAATGGGGGCATGTTTTGATGTATATATTTTCACCAAAAAAAATTTTTATAACCTCCCACATGGGACTCCTTTATGATCTTCCCTTTCCTCTGCCTTGAAACAGAAAATGCCAAGACTCAAGGAGACAGTGGTTAAAAGAGGAAAGGATCCTAGTGTGATAACCAGCCTCCAAGATGATTCTTACTTGCAGGTATTTACACCCATATGTAGCCCCTCCCATATTGAGTAGGACTGTCTGTATAATCAACATTTTGTGGAAATAATGAAGTGTGACTTCAAGGCTCGGTCACAAAAACCATTGTGGCTTCTATCTTGCTTCATCTTGGATCACTCATTCACTCAGAGGGAAACCGATGCCATGCTGGGAGAACACTCAAGTCATCCTACGGAGAAGGCTAGGTGTTGAGGAACTGAGGCTTCCTATTAACAGCCTAGCATCAATTTGCCAGTCATGTGAGGGAGCCATTTTGGAACCAGATCCTTCAGTCCCAGTCAAACTTTCAGATGCCTGTAACCCCAATCAACATCGTGAATACAACCTCATGAGAGACTCTTAGCCAGGACCACCCAGCTAAGCCCCTCCCGAATTCCTGATCCTCTGAAACTGTGTGAGATAATAACTGTTTATTGTGGAGTAATTTGTTTCACAGAAATAGATAACTAACATGCCTGGGTCCCTAAATGACTACGAGGAGAACTACCATCAACTAGGAGTACCTCCATTGAATGAGTGATTCATAAATGTCTATGGTATTAAGCCACTCACTGAACATTTGGGGTTTTTTTGTTACACTGGATAGCAACTACTCTATAACAATATCATTAATTCAGATTTTATCCTCATCTACTACTTTGTGATGACATACCCACATGACCCTGTGGGTCAGGATATAACATTTGAACTGTGTGCACTGTGCGTTCTTGTATAAGGCTGTAGCTTTCAAACTCCATTTGGTAATGGAAACCTTTTTTCCAATAAACCCTTTTCAAAATCAAAAATATAAAACAGACAATATTTGAGCTTGTTCAAATAGAAGCAGGGTTGAAGGAATAATAATAATTTAACCCCTGCCCCCAGCCTCCAACTCATCTCTTGAAGCCTTGATGTTATCTTAAACACAATAACATCATTTCCAAGAGGAAAGACATGGCTTGAGAATTCCAAGCCCATCAAATGTGAAATTCTGGGACATTTTGTAATAGAAACAACCCTTAATTAGTTATCTTTTCTCCCGTTCTCCTCTCTGTCTCTATCTCTGTCTGTCTTGCTCTCTCTCTCTTGCTCTCTCCACCCCCTCCTTGTCTCTCTCTTCCTCCCTCCTTCTATCCTCTTTTTCCCCCTTTTCAGGCTAATTTTCTGGGTAGTAAATTAGCCTGAAACAAATTGTACAAGGCAAGTAGGCATGTGTGACGGTGAACTCCAAAAAATGTAATTTGATTGGGGAAAAAATAAGCTCAGCAAAGCGGGTACAATTTTGGAGAGTCAGAGAGAATTCTGAATGTTAACAAAAAGCCAAATTATACAGCTCCAGTCAATGTGAGCCTTACTTTATATCTCTGGTCAGCTCAGCAGTTAAAATTCAGCTTTTCTTGAAATAGTTTTATGTTCTAAGATTTCCTTTCTTCCACAGAAAAGGAAAAGGTGATTCCAGTTAAAGGGAAAAGCAGCTGTGAGTTTGATGTTTAACTGCTCCCAGCTCACTTTCCAGGCAACTCTAGAAGAAGCCTATTCTTTTTACATTTTAATAATAAATTTTAAAAGGGCAAAAAGTATCCCTTTGTTCGTGTTCGAGAAGAATTATTAAGTGTGCCTGCACGTCTTTCCTTAGGAAAGGTATGGAAGGCAAGTAAGATGCTACCATGTGAAGTAGATGCTGCTGTCAAACCCAGAGGGTTCAAGATTTTGGGAATAAAGCCTGTCCAGAGGAAATAATCTCAAGTGGTTTTCAGCATTAGCGACTATTAGCACCACTTGTTTTTTCACAATCACACAGATACAATTTTGAAACAAGAGTAACAAGGTTGAAAATTATACCCTGTCTCATTTAGGGTGCCTTTGGCTGCAAGTGAGGGATTTTCATCTCAAATAACGTTATTGTTGTTAGTTGCCCCCACGTTGGCTCTGACTCATGGTGCCCCATGTACAACAGAACAAAACATTCCCGGTCCTGTGCCATCTTCACAATTGTTGGTAGTCTAGAGTCCATTGTGGTCTCTGTGTATTTTGAGTCCCTTTCAACCTAGGGGACTCACCTACCGGGCAGCACTGTAATGGGCAACCTTCTCTGATACACAGGATTTTCATTGGTCAGTTTTCAGAAGTAGATCACCAGGCCTTTCTTCCAAGCCTGTCTTAGTCTGGAGGCTCCATTGAAAGCTGTTCACCGTTGGTGACTCTGTTGGTATTTGAAATACCAGTGGCATAGCTTCCAGCATCATACAACACACAAGCCACCACAGTACAACAAACCAACAGATGAGTGGTGGCAAATAACATTAGCTTAGGGAATTTATTCTCACACTTAACAGTAAGGGTGTAGATAGGGTGGTCAGTTCAACAGCCCAACAGCAGCATCAGGAAGCCATATTCTTCCTAGCTACCTACCCTACGCTCACAGTCTGTCTGCTAGTCCTCAGCTAACTTTCCCCAAGGTCTCAAGTTGTCTGCCACAGTTCCAATCGTTACCTCCATTAGAATAGAGACTGTTTCTTCCCTGTGTGTCTCTTCTTGTCAATGAGGAAAATGTGCCCAATAGACCTCCCAATGTCTCATGGGCCAAAGTTATTGTACAAGCCGATGCCTAAGCCACTCACTGACAAGGCAGTGGGGCACAATGACCAGTTTGGACTAATCAGTACTGGCTTCTGAGTCATGTGGGACAGGGCTACTTTCCCTGAACAAAGAAAAAAAAGGGGAGGAGGGTGAGGAGACACCCCAAACCAGGGCAGCCAACAGTACCTGCTACATACAACTAAAACTAAAGCATGTAAAACATGAGCTCTTTTCCCACTGACGGCAAGAGTGGGAAAATTTTCCCTTTCAATTAGGGTAACTTGGTCACTTCTAGTTCAGAACAGTCTCTTTCAAGCTGGCTCTATCTCTTCTGGATAAACATTTAACTAAATTCAAGGTTCAAAGTCTCTAAGAGGGCTATTTCTCTCCTCTTAAGAGTTAACTTCTCATTGTCCTCCTCAAAATGGCTTCGTCTCTTGCTGTTATTGTGTGCCATCAAGTAGATTCCAATAGTGGCCCCATGTGACAGAGTAGAACTGCCCCCATAAGGTTTCCTAGGCTATAATCTTTACGGGGAAAACCTGGTGGCATAGTGGTTAAGTGCTACAGCTGCTAACCAAAAGGTCAGCAGTTCGAATCCACCAGGTGCTCCTTAGAAACCCTATGCGGCAGTTCTACTCTGTCCTATAGGGTTGCTATGATGGCAATGAGTTTGTTTTTGTTTTAATTTTTATAGGAGCAGATTGCCAGGCCTTTTCTCCCACAGAGCAGCTGGTAAGATTGAACTGACAACACTTTGCTTAGCAGCCAAGTGCTTAACCATTGCACCACTAGAGCGCCACAACAGCATCATCACCTAGGTTCATGGAAAAGCTCATACGTTCTACTGGTGATGGGGGAGAGGGTAGGGTGGTCCACACGCTGTCTCCTAGTTCTTTGCTGCCCTCCATAGAGATGTCCCTTTTCCTACCTGATCACTAATGCTCCTACTGGCTTCTGCTGATTACCACAGCTGGTAGAGCTAACAGAGAGTTCTCCTACTTGAGTTATATTCCTTGGTGGTTGATCCAGCATCTTCTGCTGGGTACAGCCCACATTAGCTTCCAATGGCTCTGTGAATCCCTATAAAACTTGGTTGTGACTTCTATTCAATATTCCCGGCCCAGGCAATCCATAATGCAGCTCTTGGCTACAGTGTCATTTTGCCCTTAAATAAAAGGACAGCTAACACATCCAATTGCTTTCTTTGTATCTCTTGGCACTGGTGGAGAGGGGTGCTGGAGTTTTCCCAGCCTCTTGGGAATTAACAGACTCAAGACACTATCGCAGGCCTCCTCTGTGTGTAGACACACTATGCCACCAATGTTCCTCTAATGCAATTAATTGCTCCATATTGGTCCAGGGCTCTCCATGACTCATTTTCATCCTAGAGTCTCAAATGGTGATTGGGGCCCAAGCCCGATTGTTCTAATATTTCCCCCCAATGTACCTCACTGTTTCTAATACTCACCCTCCAATCCCATTATTATTGTTATTGTTATACTACAGTGCTGCCCCTTCAAAGGGTCTTGATGCTGGAAGAAACTTTAGAGAATATCTATTTCTACTGCAAAATTCTGCAAAATAGAAGCTGAGACCCAGAGAGGTTGCTCTGCCTATCCATATTAACATATGTATCATGTTATCATGTTATCTCACAAGCTATAGAGACAAAAAGTTCACTGCTCTTTCAAGGGCAAATATTGAAAATTCAATATTATGTGACTTCTAACCGGGCTCCTCTTCAATCCACTGGTTTGAAGTATTGTCTACACCTGCCAACAGGAACCTGTGGGTCAGAAAGATGCTGAGGATGTCACAGGAAAAAGACATTCATTGGTATAGGCAAAGTAATGAAAGGAAAGTCTGGGAGTTAACTAAGAGGGTTATGAAGGTAAACTACCAGAGGCTATGATTAGTTCATACATCATGAAAAGGAATCAGTTCATAATTTTAAACAACAAATAAAAGTTGGGCCATGATTAGACCCAATTAACTTATCTTTCCAACACACTGTCTGTAGTGGATATCTGCGGTTTTGGCTGTCTTTCTGGTAATTGCAACCCAGCTTCCCTTTGGAGGAACACACCTCCCTAACTCTATATAGTTATTTAGGAGTGACCGCACCCCTAGCTCCAGGAGTTGGCCACGACTGGCTTAAGCCAATCATCTAATCCCCTCCTCCCAAACCTCATTTCAGGGACAGGCACATAACCAGTCTGAGCCAATGGACACCAAGGGGTTTTGGGAAGGAGCAGCTTTCACTTTTCCTCTGAATATGTAGCATTCACTAGCGGGGGATACCACTAGTTCTCCCCCAAATCCATTCTCTCCTTCTTTATGAGTATGAGGCTGAACCACGTTTCCCAGCCTCCCTTGCAGTTAAGTGTTACCACGTGGTTAAGTTCTTGCCAATGGAATCCAAGTGGAAGCAACGTGTGCCTAGGCCTAAAGTGGTGTGTGTGGCTCCTCTATGTTCGTTCCTTTTACCACTGGCTGGAACCCTTTACCATCAGAAGATGTTAATGCCTTAGTATACGGCAAAGCAATATGATGGAAGGAACCGAGATCCCCGAAAGTCTACATGGATTAGAGCCACTCCAACTGTCTGAACATTTCACCTCAGAACTGTTACATAAGAAAGAATAAAGGACTTTATTCTTTAAACCATGTGTTGTTAAATATTTCCATTACAGCCACTTAGCTTTTTTACCCTAACTAAGGTCTAGAGGTTTTAGAGAAAAAATTAGTCATACCACAGATGAACTCACAGAGAATAAATAAACTCAGCTTTCCACGTCAGGTTAAAAGCTAGAGTTTCAGGTGTCTTTGTTGGTCTCTCAGCATGAATGCTCACTGCAGTGTCTGAATAAAGCAAGCATTGGGTCAGGGACTAGGGCAGGCTCAGAGGCTTTAAAGCAGGGAGGCGGCAACTGTAGCAAATGTCAGGAAAAGCGAGCTACAGAGCCTAGGAGAGTTTCCTAAAGTCTTGGTGCCTTGGGCAGAGCCTTGGAGAGAACTGGTAGACCCCCAGGAACATCTGGTACATGAAGACCAAAGATGAGAGGGCTTTTCTGCCTGGGGGAAGCTTCAGAACATACTACTTTGATGGGGTGCTTGAAAAAGAAATCAAACAGGCCAGCAACTCACTGATAGCCAAGGACTAGAACTTCTTTTCTTTCATAGTTTCAGTGCTCAAAAAATCACCAGTTGGTTCATTGATTCCCCTGTTCTAAATATTGTAATCATAATTCTTTTGGGAAAATACATATGTACAGGTAAATGACCACCTGGTACTCTGCTGCTCAGTACATTGAGGAAGCAGCATAGCATGGTGGCTAAGAGCAAGAACTCAGAAGCCAGCTCTACCACTTACTAGCTCTGTGTTGGGGCACTTCCCTCTGACTCAGCTTCCTCATCTGTAAAACAGGATAAAAATAACAATAAACGGAAAAAAAAAAAAAGACAGACCCACAGCCGTCGAGTTGATCCTGACTCATAATGACACCATGTGTGTCAGAGTAGAGCTACACTCCATTGGATTTTCATGGCTGTGGCCTTTCAGAAGCAGATTGCCAGCCCTTACCTCTAAGGTACTTCTCAATAGGTTTGAACCACCAACCTTTTGTTAACCAAAAAACAGAAACCTGTTGCGGCCAATTCCGACTCATAGCGACCGGATAGAACAGAGTAGAACTGCCGCCATTGAGTTTCCAAGGAGCACCTGGTGGATTC
Source organism: Loxodonta africana (assembly GCF_030014295.1). Classification (NCBI taxonomy): domain Eukaryota; kingdom Metazoa; phylum Chordata; class Mammalia; order Proboscidea; family Elephantidae; genus Loxodonta; species Loxodonta africana. Next base: position 80,833,786 of record NC_087353.1, read on the forward strand.
GAACTGCCAACCTTTCGTTAGCAGACGTAGCACTTAACCACTACACCACGAAACCTTTTGTTAGTAGCCAAATATTTAGCCATTCACACTACCCAGGGACTCCGTGATAATGATACCTATTGCTTATTGTTATTATGAAGATTCAGTGAGCTAATTCGCAAAGTTCTTAGAATAGTGCCTGGCACAAAGTGAGCACTATGTAAATATTTGTTAAATAAATGTTGATACCATCTTTCAGGATGAGGTTTTAATAATGTGCGTCAAAAGCCTGGACCCAGCAATTCCACATCTAAGAACTTTTCTGTAAGAGATAATCGTGGACATTTGCAAAGATTTTTCTTCAAAGAAGTTCATTGCAGTATTAAGTGACCATCAATAGAGGACCGGCAAAATAAACAGTAGAGAGCAGTCGTATTTTATATAAGGGATTGTATTCCCGGAGACCTCATATAGTGCAAAACTCACATTATTCAAGATCATATTTTCTACAAAAAATAAATGCAAAGCAGAATTCATATTATTTAAAAGTTTGCCCAGAAAGCAAGACTTAATTAATATTTTATATTCCACTACTTCAAAGTGTACAATTCAAATTTGCATTAAATGTAACCTGACTGTATATCCATTACGGGACCATACAAAAATTTATGTTGCAGAACTATAGGCAATAGCTTAGGAAGACACCCATGATAAATCACTTTTTAAAAGTGTGACCCCATTTTCATCAGATAGACATTTTTTAAATGCTAGAAAAAATATGCATCAAAATTTAAAGTGTGCTGGCAAAATTATTGTTGATTTTTTGACTCCTCCTTTTGTTTATCCACATTTGCTAAATGTTCTATGAGAAACATGTATTATTTTGTAATAAGATACAATAATAGGAATTTAAAAAAATATAGCATTCATGACAAATTCACTTTGAAAAAAGTCATAGAAATAGCTATGCAAACAAGTACGTACTAAAAAGAAGATAATTCCAACCTATTAAGTGATGTCTACGGCTTTAATGGAAACCCCTGGGCGGTACAAATGTTAATGCGCTCAGCTGCTAGCTGAAAGGTTGGCATTTTGAGTCTACCCGGAGGTAACTTGGAAGAAAGAGCTGGCTCTCTACTTCCAAAAAATCAGTCATTGAAAACTTCACGGAGCACACAGTTCTCTTACACACAATGGGATCACCGTGAGCCAGAAATGACTCAATGTCTAATGGTTAACAGCTTTAGTGAACCGGTCAGTCATTTTTCTCTAATATTCGGGGTAGGCCTGGGATGGGACATGCCACGTGACCGAGTTGACCAGAGTGCAAACTGAGGCTCCACTGGCCTAATCCAGAGCCAATTCGATCTTTCAGAATGCAATAAAGAACACCTGCAAGTCAGATTACACTGGGTCACTTACTCAATATGCCTGTATGTGTTACTTTTGAGATTTGACAATATCTTTGAACAAAACAGAAAGTATATCATTTTGGGGACTCAAAAAAGAGCAAAGGACATTAAAAAGCCTTCCCTCAAGTTCCCTAGCTTCTTCTAGCTCAGTTCCCTAACCATAGCTAGCATCCTTTAAGTAAAGAGGGAAGGAGCTCTGGTAGGGCAGTGGTTAAGTGTTCATAGAGACCCTATAGGGCAGAGTGGAACAACCCCACAAGGGTTTTCCAAGGCTGTAATCTTTACGGGAGCAGACTGCCATATCTTTCTCCCGTGGAGCGGCTAGTGGGATCGAACTGCTGAGCTTTCGATTAGAGCTGAGTGCTTAACCACTATGCCACCAGGGCTCCTTAGATAGTTTAGAAGAAAACAGAAAATGTGTCACAGTCACGTCAGTTTTAAAACAAGTTAAATGAGAAAAGCAAAGTGGAACCAGGAATGAAGCCAAAAATGCAACCCTCAATGATCTACAGTGCTAACAGTGGGTTACAAACTCAGCCAAGGCATCAGGGGAAAACCTGTCTTAAGTAGATATCCCATAACAACCTTAGTACTCTTGGAATCCCTGGATGGTGCAACAGTTAACACACTCAGTTGCTAACAGAAAGGTTGGAGGTTCAAGTCCACCCAGAAATGCCTTGCAAGAAAGGCCTGGTGATCTGCTTCTGAAATACCAGCCTTGAAAACTCTATGGAGCACAGTTCTACTCCAGCACACATGGGGTCTCCAGGAGTTGGGATCGACTCCACGGCAACTGGTTTTTAGCTTAATATTCTTGACAGGCAATGAATAAAACTTAAGCAAGTTCAGATCAAATACTGACAGGGACCAGAAGTTCACAGATGAAAGGAGAGGGCCAGGTAGGGACTATGACTTCAGTCCGAAAGACATTAAACCAATAAAAAAACAACCAACAAAACAAAAACCCAGTCATTTGCCTGACGAAACATTGTTTAATTGCTTTCACTAGTTTCCGTGGGATGTTTTTATGGTGACTTGGCAAAGCAGCCCTAAGCCTAGGCAGTTTTGGCTTCTCCTCCCACCTGCCCTCAGAAAGTAGTAACATTCCATCCACCTCTGTATCTCCAGAACGCCACCCAACCAGTGCTCTGAAGGTGGACTGAAAGAACGAATAAAGATGCCCACAGGGCCCATTCCTCTTCAGATCGCAGGTCAGGGTCCCTGTGTCCCATTCTCACCCTCTAACCCCAGCCCAGGAAAGCTGCCTTCACACATGATGGCATTCTCCCTTCCTGGCCATTTTTGCTCTTGGGTCCCTTTGATGAGCCCCTTGGCCTGGCATTCAAGGCTTTCCTGATCAACTCTCTAGCTTTACCTCTTTCCACACCAGCTATTCTAAACCCATTGGAAGTTTTTGTTTACTTTTTGTGTTGAGCAGTCTGTGTTAAGTAAACACATTCACACAGAGCATTGTTTAGCCATCACAAAAAGCCTATGAGGCAGACTGTTATTTTTCCCTTCATATAGACTTTGGAAAAGCGGTGGTACACGGTGGCTAAGAGCTTAGCCTCTGGTATGAACCCTAGATTCACCAGCTCCTAGCTGTGTAAATTTCAGCAAGACACTTACACATTCTGGGCCTCATCTTTCAGGTTCCTTGTCTATAAAATGGAACCCTGGTGGCGCAGTGATTAAGCATTCAGCTGCTAACAAAGAAGTCAGCAGTTCGAATCCACCAGCTGCTCCTTGGGAACTTTAAGGGGCAGTTCTGCTGTGCGTACATAGTTTTGTTGTATTAATACTTTAATGCATGTAAATCTCTTAAGACAGTGCCTGAAAGAGAAAAAGAAATCAGTATAAGTTAGCTGTTATTGTGCTGGAGTCCCCAGGTAGCGCAAATGGCTAACATGCTCAGCTGCTAACCAAAAGGTTAAAAGTTTGAGTCTACCCAGATGTGCCTCAGAAGACAGGCCTGGCAATCTTCTTCCAAAAAATCATCCATTGAAAACCCTATGGAACACACCTCTGCTCTGACACACATGGGTTTGCCATGAGTTGGAATCGACTCAGTGGCAACTGGTTGGTTGGTTATTGTTATGGATTGAATTGTGTCCCCCCAAAATATGTGCTGTAGCCTGACCCCAGAAGAACTAGATGGTGTCCTGCTACCACCACCGACCACTCAGTCAGGGATCACAATAGAGGTTCCCAGACAGAGGAGGAGAAAAATGTAGAACAAAATTCAAATTAAAAAAAAAAAAGACCAGACTTACTGGTCTGACAGACACTAGAGGAACCCGAGACTATGGTGCCCAGATGCCCTGCTGACTTAGAACTGAAGCCACTTCTGAAGTCTACCTTTCAGCCAAAGACTAGACAGCCCTATAAGATTAAGGGAAACCCTGGTGGCATAGTGGCTAAGTGGTATAGCTAGTAACCAAAAGGTCGGCAGGATTCGAATGTGGTGAAATATAAATAACAAAACATTAGCCAATTCAACTATTTTTACACATACAATTCACTGACATTAATTACATTCACCTTGTTGTGTATCCATCACCACTATCCATTTCCTTTTTTTTTTTTAGTCAACTTAGTACCAAGAGCAGGGACATTTTATCCTAAAAACTGAGAATTTGCGGGATGCCAGAGGTCATGGACCCCGGACCTTTCGTTAGCCCAAGACTGGAACCATTCCTGAAGCCATCTCTTCAGGCAGGAATTGAACTGGACTATAAGACAGAAAATGATGCTGGTGAGAAGTGAGCTTCTTGGCTCAAGTAGACATATGAGACTATGTGGGCAGCTCCTGTCTGGAGGTGAGATAAGGCAGGGGGGGACAGCAGCTGGCTGAATGGACATGGGGAATCCAGGGTGGAGAGGAGGAGTGTGCTGTCTCATTAGGAGGAGAGCAGCTAGGAGTACATAGCAAGGTGTGTGTAAGTTTTTGTATGAGAGACTGACTTGATCTATAAACTTTCACTTAAAGCACAATAAATAAAATAATAATAATAAATTTTTAAAAACTGAGAATTTGATTCCATTCTCCAGGACCCTGATCAGAGGCTGAACAAGATCTTGAACTTATGAATTATTCAATAAATAGTTGTTGAATGAATAAGTACTGTCCTGTTCTCTAAATATTAAGCTGATGTTGGTCAGGGCTCAGCACCTGCCTTCTAGAGAACACCCTACAATGGACAAGCCAAGGGCAGATTCTCCACTACAGAGGGCAAATCTCATTTCTCTGGAAGAGATTAAATTGGAGATAAAGATACCCATGGGGCTTAGAGCCTTCCTCTGACTTTAGAGATTGGAGAAAGAAGAATACAGAGGCTCAGGGCTTTACAGTTGCACCGTCCCATACACTAGCCACTAGGCACAGGTGGCTCCTGAGCACTTGAAATTGTGGCTAGTCTGAATTGAGATGTGATTATAAGTATAAAATACACGCCAGATTTCAAATAGTATGAAAAAAGAAAGCAATTAATTTGCATATTGATTGTCCCTGGGTTGCACAAACAGTTGCCATGCTTGTCTGCTAACCCAAAAGTTGGTGGTTTGAGTCCACCCAGAGGCACCTCGGAAGAAAGGCCTGGCGATCTGCTTCTGAAAAATCAGCATTGAAAACCCTATGGACATTGAATTGTGCATGTAGAAACTGTTGGATTGACGAATATTTGTTGTGTATATTAACACCATGATAAAAAACCAGCAAACCAAAAAAAACCCTGTGGATGGAGTACAGTTTTACTCTGACACACATGGAGTCACTATGAGTCAGGATCAACTCAACAGCCAGTGGTTTCATTTTGGTTTTTTATATTGATTACATGTTGAAGCAATTATAGCTTAGAAATACTGCGTTAAATAAAACATGTTAAAATTAATTTGATCAATTTCTTTTTACCTTTTTAATATGGCTACTAAACCAAAAAAACCAAACCCAGTGCCATCGAGTTAATTACGACTCTTAGCGACCCTATAGGACAGAGTAGAACTGGCTGGCCCATAGAGCTTCCAAGGAGCACCTGGCAGATTCGAACTGCCAGCCCTTTGGTTAGCAGCCGTAGCACTTAACCACTACACCACCAGGGTTTCCATATGGCTACTAAAAATAGAAAGTTTAAAATGGCATGTGTGGCTCACGTTTTATTTCTATTGGATAGCAGCACCCTAGAAGGAGACAGCATCCCAGAAGGGGAGGCCTGGACCAACCATAGAATTTTCAAGCCTGTCCCTGAGACCTGAGGCTGACCAGAAGTTGGATAAAGTAAAGGCAGAACCAAAAGCAAACAAACCTATTGCCATGGAGTCGGCATAGTGACCCTATAGGACACAGTAACTGCCCCGTAGGGTTCCCAAGGAGCGCCTGGTGGATTTGAACTGCCGACCTTTATGGTTAGCAGCCATAGCTCTTAACCACTATGCAACCAGGGTTCCCAAAGTAAAAGGAGAAGAGATGGGAAATAGGATGCATAAAAGCAAATGTGATCCATTCCATCTCTTGTTACTCCGCCAGATTCCCCACGCACTGCTTTCCCACCCCCACCCCCCAGGCAGCTAAACATGAGTCACCAACCCATTGCCTTAGGGAGAACACTGTCACCAAGAAACCAGAGAACAATGGAAGCAGAGTCTCAGTTTTTAAGATCAAAAGCCAAAAAAAAAGTCATAATTCATACTAGATAAAGCCATCACAGACTTCATCTATTTACAATATCAAGGAGAGACCCGGGACAGGAACAGTGTTGGGCTAGAAACCGAGTCACTGTCTGGTGACAATCAAGTCTCCATGTACCCCCATGACTCCACTGGAAGATAAATGGGGTGGGAACTAAGAGCCCAGGCTTGTAGCTAGGCTGAAAACCAAACTCACCGTGGTTGAGTTGACAGCACAGTGACCTCATAGGGTTTCCAAGGATGTAACTCTTTACGGAAGCAGGCTGTCATGTCTTTCTTCCCCAGAGTGGCTAGTAGGTCCGAACTGTCTACCTTTTGGTTAGCAACCGAGCGCTTAACCACTGTGTCACCAGGGTCTAAATTCCAGCTCTGCCACTTACTCACTAGATGGTCTCAGACCGTGACTCAGATTTGAGTACCTCAGTTTTCTCTTCTGTAAAATGGGCTGATGATAGTAGTACCTGCCTCATAAAGCTGCTTAGGGGTTAATTTATGTAAGAACTTAGAACAATGACTGACTCCTAGCAGATATGACCTAAGTGTTTGCTGTTACTGCACCTGTGAATGAGCCCTGCACAGAGTTGGGTCTAAGAGACCAGATGACTGGTCCAGTAAGCTGCCACTTTGTCATGTTGCTGATCAATTATCTGGAGGAGCGATGCTCATGAGCTCCCCAATCATTGCTGCAGGTCCATCTGGTCTACCTCACCATGTCAAACCTACCCAGCTTTCAACGAGCCAGAGTGTTCAGAAGGCTCTCGAAGGATGGTAGAACTCTGGATTCCTAGGGGTAGAGGTCCCCAGGAGCAATCTCCTCTGGGGCCTGTGAGATGCCCCCTCATAATGAGATTTTCTCCCTTCAGTCCCCAGACTTTCCCCTAATTAGCTGAAGCCTGTAGGCCTCAAAAAGGCAGGAGCAGGAGCTATGATGCGTCTATTGGCATTTAGGATCTAAGGCTATGTATGAATTGCCAGAGTGTGATGACTGACTTTTAGTAATAGATTTTAGAAGGGTTAGCAGGTTACTTGGGCCAGGGGAGCCCAGCCCCTATTTGCCTATCTGTCAAATAAAAGCCAAGACTACACCCAGCTTGCCCATGGCCACCTCTCCAGAGCAGCCTCAGACATGCTCCCAGTTTTGCAATCTTCTATGGTACCTGATAAGCCTGTCCAGCCCAAATGGTACTCTTCCCTTAACCCGAGAAGGCCAGGCCTGTTTCCAGGGCAGCAGCATTGCCCAACCCCAGGGATGCACCATTCATACTGTATTCAAGTTGCCTTTTTCAGAGTGGTGCTCCAAGGGCTCTGTTGATCTGTAGTGCCACTTGAATAGGGTCCCCTGGAGTTGTGCAGTACAGCAGTCTTGCATTCCTTGGAAACCCACAGACTCCTGGATCAAAGCCCACTGCCTTCCTCTGCCTTCAGTTTACACTATTTCATGACTCAAGTGGCATACTACAGTGGTTCTCAAACTTTGGCATACATCAGAATCCCCTGGAGGGCTTGTTGAGACAGATTGCAGGGCAGCACCCCCAGAGTTTCAGATTCAGTAGGTCTGGGGTGGGACCTGAGATTGCATTTCTAACAAGTTCCCGAGGAATACTAATGCTGTTGGTCCAAACCAAAGTCCATCACTGGTGAGTTGATTCCGACTCATAGCGACCCCATAGAACAGAGTAGAACTGCCTCATAGAGTTTCCAAGAAGCAGCTGGTAGATTCAAACCGCTGGCCTTTTGGTTAGCGGCTGAACTCTTAAGCACTGTCTAGGGAGCAGCAAATGGCTAGGAGAACAAACAAAACAACATGCAGCCCCGGACTTTTGATGACTGCCTTGTTGTAGAGGAGCAGTAGGGAGTGTCTGGTAGAACCACTGGTGTCGTAGACGCTGTTGGTGCCTCACCCAGATCCTCCTTCCCAGCCAGTGCACCAACCCACAGCTGCCATGAGTATTGGCTGCCAACAGCTCCTAGCTGCCCCTTCTCTGGAGCCTGCCCTTGGCCAGAAAGGAGCCACTTTGCCTGGCAAACACTGGCCCCACATCCCCCAGGGGCAGACCTTGGCAATTATCAGCTGGCTTGGGGTACAAAAGGCCAGTCCAGTGGCCTTGAGATGGGGCCAGCTCTGTGGCATTACCTGTGCTCCAGAGCTCCCCATGGGATCAGGGTGAAGCAAGGCCAAGCCCTTGCTTAGCTTTTTGTTCTCTTATTCTACTTCCTCCCTATCCTTTTCCTGAGAGCTCTTCCACAACAAATCACTTGGTTTCTATCCCAGGATCTGCTTCCAGGGAACCCTGTCTAAGTTGAGTGGTGAGAACTTGCATCCACTTATTCCCCCTGGGTCAGGGCCTCTTCCCTTCTCTTCCCCCCGTGGGAGCCAGTATTACACCGAGGGCACAGACCCTACTCCTAGTTCTACCTTTGGGCATAGAAAAGCAGACTTCTGCAGACTAACACAAGTGTTAGTTGGGATTAGGCCCACCCAGCTCAGTTTTTCCCATGGAACTGGTACTAGTAGAACACCAACCTCTGCCCCCCACATACACACACACACATACACACACGCGCTCTCACACTGCTACACATGCTTTTTTATAAATATTAAGTATTTGCAGAGTTTGTGGGGAGAAGCTGGGCCCAGAAAGGGGCCAGAAGTACTGCTTTCCCACAGCCACTCATTCAAAGAGCAACTGGCCCTGGTAATACACTTGGGTGGAGTTGCTTCTCGCAGCTGTCCTGGGAATGTGGTCCAGACTTCCTGCAACAAAGCCTCCCGTGGGCAGAGATAGGCCTTCAGGGCTCTGCCTCTCTCACCCTCAAGGCCATGGCCCTCTGTTTGCTTTTCATTCCTTGTAACCACTCAGTAATCTCGATTAGGAAGGCTTACAAGGAAAGTGTGTGTACATAGACATGAACGCACATGCAGCTCTGTGTACCTGTGTGGGTGCAGGTCTATGTGTGAGGGGAAGAGAGGAAGAAGCATGTTTCTAGAGGAATGTTACGGATTGAATTGTGCCTCCCAAATGTGTGTTGAAGTCCTAACCCCTATACCTGTAAATATGACCTTGTTTGGAAAAAGGAGTCCTTGTGGTATACTGGTTAAGTGTTCAGCTGCTAGCAAAGAGGTCAGTGGTCTGAACCCACCAGCCTCTCCACAGGAGAAAGGTGTGGCGGTCTGCTTTCATAAAGATTACAGCCTAGGAAACCTGATGGGGCAGCTGTACTCTGTTCTATAGTGTCACTATGAGACAAAATCAACTCAACAGCAACAGGTTTTTTATTTTTTTGGTTTTGGAAAATGGGGTCTTCTTTGTTATGTTAATGAGGTCATACAAGAGTAGGGTGGGTCCTAAACCTAATCACTTCTGAGTTGTAAAAAGAGTAGAACACACAGGGGGAAGACAGACATCATGTGAGGGTCAGCTGAAGCCAAGGAACACCAAGGATTGCCAGCGGTCACCAGAAACTAAGAAAGAGGCCCACCAAAGGAATTGACACAGATGAGATCCTGATTTGGACTTTTAGGCACCAGAATTACAAGAAAATAAATTTCTGTTTTTTAGAGCCACCCACAGCAGCACTAAGTAACAAAAACAGAGAGGAATATCCAGACATTGGGTTATGACGTATCATTAACAGGCATCTTGGAAAGCATTCTATCCATCAGCCGCATTTAGCAGATTAGGAAAATGAGGCCCAAAGAGAACTAGGCATCCCCAAAGGGGTGTTCATGCTGGGTCTTTGACCCAAATAAGCTAGAAGCAAGTGTACACAGTTTGTATATGGGTTCAGCATACGTGTGTTTTCCAAAGAGAGATTTAAAGGTATACATACTTACGCACGCATAAACAAACAGAACAGCCCACAGCCCGAGACTTTTGATAAATGCCTTTTGTAGAGGAGCCTCAGGGTGTGGCTGGGATGGTGGAGAATCAGAGAGCACAGCCTGGCCATAGTGAGGACTGCTTCTCAGTGGGCAAGGGTAAATGCAGAGGAAATGGAGCCCGTGAAGCCAGTAGGGGTGGGGCCACTGAGGTCTGAACTCCATAAATACCAGCTTGTCTCGTCCTGGACTTGAGGTTCTCAACAGTAGGCACCTTACACCTCTTTACAGTGCCAGTGCTCATCAGAGTAGAAGCTCAACAAGGGTTTGGAAACAAGTGAATGAATGAACGAAAGTTGTAACTATTAGAAAATGACTGAAGTCATGCATCCTCAGTAGGGATAAGGAAAAAGGGAACATTTACATTTTTCAAAAAACAATTTATTTTATTCTTTCTTGTTGTGGTTGAGAATATCCGCAGCAGAACACAGACCAATTCAACAGTTTCTGCATGTACAATTCAGTGACACTGGTTACATTCTTCGAGTTGTATGAGCACTTACATTTTAAGAGACATTCAGTGTCAAGAGTCAGGCAACCAATAGAAAATACTTCTTGAACACCGACTATATGCCAGGCACTGTTCTAGGCAGTAGAAAGACCACAGTAAACAAGACAGACTCTGCCATTCAGGGGCACGCACCCCAGAGGAGACAAGAAAAGAAGCCAGAAGACGAGGCAGAGAGGTTGGAGGGAGGCCTGTGAGGAAGGTTCTACATTTTACAGAAGAGGAAACTGAGGCTCGGCAAGGTTGAGTGCTTATCCAGGCCACAGAGCTGGCAAGGATCAGTGTCAGGATTTGAACCCAGGACAGGAAAGAAGGTGAAAGGAATCATTGTCAGGAGGGGTAGGGTGTTCTCCCTGGTCCAACACTCCTGAAAGATTTGTCTCAAAGGCCGAAAAAACTGGGCAAATGGGAAGTGTTCAGAGTCTTTAGTGTTTCATAGGTTCCAGGCCTGAAATAGATGAGCTGGTTTTTAAAGGATGTCCCTGGGTGATGCAAATGGGGTGCACCTGACTACAAACCTAAAGGTTGGTGGTTTGAATCTACCCAGCAGCACCTCAGAAGAAAGGCCTGGTAACCTGCTTCTCTGAAGATTATAGCCAAGAAAAACCTACGGAGCAGTTCTACTCTGTAATACATGGGGTCATCAGATAGCTTCTCATCTGTAAAATAAAGTGAATAATACCTACCTTATACGGTCTCTATGAGTCAGAATTGACTCAATGGCAACAGGTTTGGGGTTTGTTTTTTTTTTTCTATAGAGTTGTCCAAGCAATAAATCAATCAGTGTGTGTAAAATTCTTTTAAAAGTTCCCAACGTAGGTTTAGCATTCAGAAATGTTATTATTACTTTCAGCTTTCTCTTTCTTTTATCTCTTTTTTCCCTGATGATTTCATGGAAATAACTCAATATATTAGCTTTCAGTAAGAGTCTCCTTCCTCTTAGCCTGGTGATAAAATCTGACTGCTGATTGAGGAGGGATGAGAGTGACCTTGGACGGTATGTGTGTACAACCACTGCAATTTCATAGGACAAGCTGGATTTTATCTCTGAACACTCTACCTTAGGGGGCAATGAGTTCATGCTAACAGGGAGGAACAACTCAGAAAAGGATAGCAAGACAGGTTGCACAACTCGAAGGATCTAATGAGTTGTACATACAGAAACTGCCGAATTGGTGTGTGTTTTGCTGTGCATGTTCTCAACACAACAAAGTAAATTAAAAAAAAAAAAAACTTATCAAATAGGAAAAAAAAAAAGTTTCTTGGCCTGCATTAAGGAGCCTTGAACTCTGATGTTAGCCTGACCTCTAGTGGCCAAACAGAAAAGGAGCAAGCCAGTAACAGATGCCCAAATGTCAAAAAACTAAGGCGAGGTGGAGCCAGTGTGCTTTATTAGCTAGCTTTTGTCGAGAGCTTCTTAGATGCTGAATTGTGCTAACCCACAGAGAGGTAAGTACCTTAATGAAGTCCACACAGTTTGTAAGTGGCAGGGCTAGGATTTTAGCCCACGACTATCTCAAGTGAAAGATGAACAATGAGATAGGGAAAATAGAATTGATGCCTTCTGATTGTGGTGTTGACAAAGAGTGTTGAATATACTACTGACTGCCAAAAAATTGAGCAGATCAGTCTTAGAAGAAATACAGCCAGAATGCCCCTTATAAGAGAGGATGATGAGACCAGCTCACCTACTTTGGACACGTCATCAGGAAAGACCAATCATTAAAAAAGGACATCGTGTTTGGTAAAGTAGAAGGCCAGCGAAAATGAGGGAAACCCTCAATGAGATGAACTGACACTATGGTCACGACGATGGGCTCAAACATATCAAATATTATGAAGATGATGTAGGACCGGGCAATGTTTCGTTCTGTTATACACAAGGTCACCGTCAGTCAGAGCCGACTTAATGACAACTAACAACAACAATTCATACAGTAGAAGCTAGAGTTCTAAAGGGTCTGGCCTGAAGTCAAACTTGGCCTTCCATTCAATGCATATTGATCAGTGTTGGGCACTACAGAGACCTGGTAGCGCAGTGGTTAAGAGCTCAGCTGCTCTTTGGAAACCCTATGGGGCAGTTCTGCTCTGCCCTATAGGGTTGCTACGAGTCGGAATCAACTCAACAGCAACAGGTTTGGTTTGGGGTTTTTTCGTTGGGCACTATGCTAGACTCTGGAGATAAATGGAAAACAAAGCAGGCAAGGTTCCTGCCTTCAAGGAACATAGAAGCTAATGAGTTAGTATCAGAGCTGAGGGCTCCTGCTTCCCACTCAGATGCTCTTTTCTCCAAGATACTAGAAATGCTGCCATAGACAGCCTGCTCATTACAGGATGCTGGTCTTCCCACCTGGAGTAGAAACCCAGCAAAGACAGGAACACTATGGTTTTATTTCCTCTTGCTCCACTTCTAGAGCCTAGTATTTTGCTTGCAGTCAGCCAGGACCACAGGTTTCCCCTTCAATTGTATAGGGTGAGAGGGGACTTTTTTTTTTTTTCCTTTTATTGGTCTTTAAATAAAGGCTTACAGAATAAACTAGTTTCTCCTCAAACAGCTAGTACACGCATTGTTCTATGACATTGGTTAACAACCCCACGACATGTCAACAACACTCTCCCTTCTCAGCCCTGGGTTCTCTACCAGCTTTCCTGTCCCCTCCTGCCTGCAAGTTCCTGCCCCAGGGCTAGTGTGCCCCTTTAATCTTGTTTTGTCCATGGGCCTCTTCAATCTTTGGCTGAAGGGTAAACCTCAGGTGTGACCTCACTACTGAGCTGAAAGAGTGTCCGGGAGCCATGCTCTCAGGGTTTCTCCTGTCTGTCAGGCCAGCAAATCTGGTCTTTCTTTTGGAGTGAGAATTTTGTTCTACGTTTTTCTCCAGCTCTGTCCAGGACCCTCTATTGTGATCTCTGTCAGAGCAGTCAGTGGTGGTAGCCAGACACCATCTAGAAGTACTGGACTCAGGTTGGTGGAGGCCGTGGTAGATGTGGTCCATTAGTCCTTTGGACTAATCTTTCCTTTGTGTCTTTAGTTTTCTTCATTCTTCCTTGCTCCTGAAGAGGTGAGACCAGTAGAGTATCCTAGATGGCCGCTCACAGGCTTTTAAGACCCCAGACGCTACTCACCAAAGTAGAATGTAGAACATTTTCTTTATAAACTATGTTATGCCAGTTGAGCTAGATAGACATTCCCCAAGGCCAGGGTCCTGAGAGGGGGCTTCTGTTTCATGAACACTACTACTAAGATTAGCTCCCACGTGTTAAATGGGGACTCTGCCCAGCAGTATGTTAAGCATTTTACGCGCATTCTCTCATTTAATTCTCACAACACCCCAGTGAGGCGGTGATATGCACATTTTACAAATTACCACTATTGTCCCAACCCCTTTAAGTGGCCATTGAAGACTTTACCATCAGGTGCTGTTGAGTTGATTCTGGCAACCCTATGTGTGTCAGAGTAGAACTATGCTCCATGGGGTTTTTAATGGTTGATTTTTCAGAAGTAGATTGCCAGGCCTTTCTTCCAAGTCACCTCTGGGTGGACCTGAACCACCAATCTTTTGGTTAGTAGTGAAGTGTGTTAACCATTTGCACCACCCAGGGACTCCCATAAAGACCTTGTTGTTATTAAGTGTCATCAAGTCATTTTCGACTCATGGTGACCTCACGTGACAAAGTAGAACTCCCCCAGAGGGTTTTCTTGGCTGTAATCTTTGTGGAAGAAGATTGCCAGGTCTTTCTCCCACAGCCAATTGATGGGTTCAAATCACAAGCACTTAACCTTTTGTACCACTAGGGCTCCTTACCACCACCCATTGCCATCAAGTCGATTCCGACTCATAGCAACCCTGTAGGATATAATAGAACTGCCCCATAAAGTTTCCAAGGAGCACCGGGTAGATTAGAACTGTCCACCTTTTGTTTAGCAGCCATAGCACTTAACCACTATGCCACCAGGATTTCCAAGGGCTCCTTAAAAAGAAACCCATAGCTGTTAAGTCGATTCCGACTCGTAGCAACACTACAGGACAGAGTAGAACTGCCCCATAGAGTTTCCAAGAACCACCTGGTGGATCCAAACTGCTGACCTTTTGGTTAGCAGCCGTAGGAGTTAACCACTATGCCACCAGGGTTTCCAAGGGCTCCTTAGATAGGTGGAAATAAGCAGGTCTGAATCCAACAGTCTGAGACTCTGCATCAGTCCTCCTCCTGGCTTCTACTCTGCTTCTGACCTTGGACTTTAGTTCTGAAAGCTGGATTTCTGCCTCTTCCTGCTAGCTGAGTCCTGGGCTTAGCCAACTGCATGCAGTTAGAATCCTGCCTAGTTTATCCCTCCCTCTCTGTGTCTCAGGGATTAGAGTCCCACCCTTGGATCCTAGCATGGATATCCATGACCACGTTACCTATTGACAGTCTATTCACTCACCTCCTTATTTTCTGGGGTCTCCAAATGTCACTTCATCCTAGATTCCCCATTGACCTGCTCTACCTGCCTGAGTGACCTGTCAGAGACGGTCCTCTCTTGATAGGTCCTCTCTTGCTGTTTAGACTGACTCAGACAATCCCTTCTCCCTCAGAATATAATCTGACTCTAGAAGGCTCTTAGGACTTTGCAAGGTGTGTTTAGCACTTCCGTGTTTTGTTTCCTCGTTCTCAGTAGTGGCCGAGATTATTCAGGTCCTTACCCAACCCATCTCTCCTCTTCCTGGGCACACAACTAGACTACATTTGCCAGCCTCTCTTGCAGTTAGGGGAAGCCATGTGAATGAGTCTTGCCAACAAAGCATGGACATAACTGAGGCACCATTTCCAGGACTGGCTCAATATACCTCCTATGTGCTATCTTCTGTTCTCTTTCCCCATCTGCTGGCTCATTGGAGGAATTTCAAGGTCCTAGAAGAGGGCCCTGGAGCCCACGTGGTGTAAGTAGTTAAGAGCTAGGCTGCTAACCAAAAGGTTGGCAGTTCAAATCCACCAGCTGCTCCTTGGAAACTCTATGGGACAGTTCTACTCTGTCTTATAGGGTCGCTATGAGTCGGAACCAGTTCAATAGCACCTAACAACAACAGAACAGGGCAGAGTTACAAGATTGAGTTCCTGAATGACTATGTAGAGCAGAAATCTCCTTGACCTGCTTTTGACTGGGCTGTAAGAAATAAATCTTTATTGTATTAGGACACTCATACTTGGGGTCACTTTTTACAGCAGCTACTGTTATTTACCTTAACTAATAAATCTGTCTAATCCAAGCTTCTATCCCCTCTCCTAGCCATTGAGTAAATACAGCCAAGCCCACTGGGAACTTTTGGTGGCCTCGTGTCTGGTCCAACGATTTCAAATATGAGATCTTACTGCAACTATTCTTGCTCTCTCCTGCAATCTGTTCCCTACACAGAATCCCAAGTGACCCTTTACAATGTAAATATGATTATATCATTCCACTGCTCAAAATCCTCCAGTGGCTGCCTCCTGCTCTTTGGAAATCTTCCCCAGAACCAATCAAAACAGCCTCTGCACTGGAGATGCAGCTATTGATCTGGTAGATGAGTTCTTTTCAATTCCCATTAGAAAGGAGGATCCAGAGCAGTTCAATTCACCTGGGACAAAGACTTGTACACATTTATGGCCATACCCAGAGCTGGATTAACTCTTTGGCTCTCTGTCACAATGTAGTCCCAAGAGACCTTGATCTTCTAGATATTCCACGGGACATCACTTGGGTCCTCTATATTGATAATGTCGCGCTGATCCCACCAGGTAAGCAAGGTGTGAAAATATCTGGATGTTCCAGTGTGCCAAAGGATGGGAGATAAACTCCTACAAAGATTCAGGAGCCTGCCACATTGGTGAAGTCTTCCTTCCAGTCTAGTGGTCTGGGACATACTAGGACATCCCGTCCAAGAAAAAGGAAAGGCATTGCACCTTGTACCTCTTATCACTAAGAGAGAAATAGCACTAGGTAGGTTCCTTTAGGTTTTAAAGACAGTTCATATCAAACTGAGGGAGGCCTGTTCTTGCTGCTTCGGAAAGCTATTGATTTTGAATTGGGCCCATAGCAAAAGAGTGCCTTTCAGGAAGTTCCAGCTGAGGTACAAGTGGTCCTGCCACTTGGGCCACATGACATGGCAGATCCCATGGCGTAGAGGTATCTGTGGTAGATAACGACACCATGTGGAATCTCTGACCAGCACCAACAGGAGATTTGTAACATAGCCCTTAGGGCTCTGGAGCAAGGCCATGATATCTGCAACAGAGAATTCTTCAACATTTGAAAAAGCAGCTCCTAGCATGCTGCTGAGCCCTACACCATGGGACATTCATCATGAGCTGGCTATTGTCAGACCCTTCAAGTTATAAGATTGGGCAAGTAGAGCAAAAAATCCATACCCATTGCTGTCGAGTCGATCTTGATTAGTATAGTGACCCTATAGGGCAGATTAAGTTGTGAGTGCTAATTGTTAACAGGGTTAATGGTGATTGTAAAAATTGTAATTGTAGAAGCTATAAGTACAAAAATAGCGGACTAAGGGGGAGGCACTGCTGGACTGGAGTACAGTGGCTGAACCTAAAGTCCCTTAAAGGTTTTGCTATGCTGATAGCTTGTGAGACTCAGAGCAACGGAATGATCTCAGATGAATTTTGTCAGAGGCTGGAAAGAGTGAAGACAAGATGACCTTTGGAGAACCTGACCAGATCAGATGGAAACTCGTAGCAGACCTGAAGGTGAGGTTACCTGAGTAACCTCATCCTGTGGACTCTGCTATATTGACAGACTAATTGTTGATGACTGTTTTGGACCAGTAAAATGTTTGGGAGGGGGAATTTATCCTCCAAATATGAAAGAACCATGGCTAGAAAAGCCAGGGGGTGGCCTGTGGTGTGATTAATTACTTTTGTATGTGGTCTTTCCTATCCATGGGCTTGTAACTCCCACCCAGGTGATTGTGTGATAGGGTAAATGTGACCTACCAAAGGGATTGGTCAGCTTTGCCTTAAAAGAGAGCCAATTCCAGAGCAGGGAAGAAGACTCCACCACCACCAAAGAAGGAGAAGCTGACAGGTGAGACCAGCAGCAGGAGATGGCGCCGTGGGCTTCCTGGCCCACGGAGAGAGAAAGTTGAGTACCTTTGGGCAGAGATTAAGGGCCAGGGAGAAGCATGCCTCTGATCACAGCTGGGGAGAGCCTATCCTGATGAAAGAGCTGTATCCTGAGTGTTCTTGAGCCTGAAATGTGACTGTTATTTCCAGAATAAACCACATAATTGTGAGTATGGTCTGTGAGTTCTGTGTGATCATTGCAATGAATTATCAAACCTAGTAGAAATTGCTGTGGGAGGGACAGTTAGTGTCAGAAGTGGTGGAGATGGTGGAGAGAGGGGGCTTGTCTGACCTCTGCCTCAAAAGAATCAGCCTTGGGCTGTTGATCCTGGTTCTTCTTCTCCCTTGTAGGTTGGATGAGGTCAGACACTGTCCCCAAAACCCCTTAGAAGCAGCTGGTGGATTTGAACTGCCTACCTTTTGGTTAGCAGCCTGAGCTCTTAACCACTGCACCACCAGGGCTCCAAAAAAAAAAAACCCATAGTACAGTGGAAATAGCACTTTTAGGATTGATCCTGAGCAGGTCCAGAGGGTATAAGCAAGTTATACAAACTTGTGGCTCAAACTTCCATGTTGCCCGCCCACCTCTATTGCTCTTAATCCTCTTCCTCATCTCATACCAGTGTCCTAACAAGAAGTTTTCTACCGACAGCTGAAGGGGAAAAAATAACTCAAGCCAAGTTCATGGATGGGTTGGCTCAATGTATTGTGTGAGCTGAAAATGAGCTGCTGCCATAATATATCCCACCCAGGGCAGCTCTGAAAGATGGCGGGCAGAGCTTTGAGCAGTATACCGGTCCTCAGTTTTGCAGGGAGAGAAAAGTGGTCTGGATTAAGGATATATGTGTGCTTCTTGGGAGTGAATGGCTTGAGCATTGGCTGCGAGCCTTGGAAGAAAGATGTTGGAAGATCAGAAATAGACTTGAGGCAGAAGCACATAGATGGATCTGTGGGAGAGGTACAAAGTATGTGGATCTTTGTGTTTCTTGTCAATGCCCATCAGAGAGCACCCACCAAAAGAAAGAATTGAACAACCAGGTGGACAAGGTGACTTGTCAGCCAGCCTTTGTCCTCAGCTGTAACTGTGCTGGCACATCGTGCTCTTGAATGTGATAATCATGGTGACAGGGATGGAGACTCTGCAAAAACCCAACAACATAGGACCCACTTGCTCTCACCAAGGCTGATCTAGCTGCTGCTGCTGCATATCTGGCCTGCCAGCATCATCTACTGACACTAACCACTCAGTATTGTGCCATCCTTTGAGGAATCCAATCAGCCCACTGGTGGCAAGTTGACTGCATTGGACCACTTCTGGCCTAGAGGGAGCAGTGATTCATCCCTACTGGGATTCATGAATGTCCCAAGTATGGGTTTACCTTTCCTGTTCACAGTACCTCGGCTAGCACCACTATCTGAACACTCATGGGATATCTGATTTTCCACCATGGGATACTAGATTACAAAGTCTTAGGCCAGGGGACTCACTTTATGGTGAAGGAGAGGTGACCATGGTCATACCATTCCACATCATTCAGAAGTGGCCTGTCTGATAGGAACACTGAAACCACCTCTTAAAGGCACAGCCAAGACACCAGCTTGGGGATGACATTTTGTAGGGTTGAAGTGCTATCCTTCTAGATACTATATATACTTTGAACCAATGGCCATTATGGTGGTATATCCCTAATAGTTAGAATACATGGATCTGAAAACCGAGTAGTAGAAGTGGTCCCTCCATCATCACTCCCAGTGACCCACCTCCCATTGTGTTTCCTCTCCCCTCGACTTTAAGCTCAACTGGATTAGAGGTCCTCGTTCCTAGAGGACAGATGCTTCTCCAGGTGACACAGTACTGTTGCACTAATCTCAGCTAGCTATTATTATCGTTTGGTGCCATTCAGTCAGTTTTGACTCATAGTGATCCCATGTGAAAGAGTAGAACTGTCCCACAGGGTTTCTTAAGCTGTAATCTTTACAGGGGCAGATCAACAGGTCTTTCTCCAGTGAGTCGCTGGGTGGGTCCGAGCCGCCAACCTTTCAGTTATCAGCCTAACTCCTAACTGTTATGCCACTGGGGCTCCAAGCTAGGCTACCACATGGTCATTTGGGGTTTCTTGTGCCAGTAGCCAAGCAGGCAAAGACAGGAGTTACTACATACATTAGCAGGACTAATCAGCTCTCATTATCCCGAGGACAGAGGATTGCTGCTACATAATTAGGGGAGAGAAGAGGATGTCCGAAATCGGTATTCTTGGGGTGCCTCTTGGTGCCCCCATGCCAAGTTTTAACTATGAAAAGGCAATTACAGCAACCCCAGCCTGCTTCAGGCATGGAAAGCAGGGGTCAGAATCCTCAGAGACAAAGGTCTGGGTGAAATCCCTGGATAAGTAAAATCGCTGGACAAAATAAGCACATAAAAAATGCTCAACATCATTACTCATTGTGGAAATGCAAACCAAAACCACAGTGAGATACCATGTCACACCTTCTAGGATGGCTATAATCAAAAAGGAAGATGTAGAAAAATTAGAACCCTCTTACATTGCTGGCGGGGATGTAAAATGGTACAGCTGCTTTGGAAAACTGTCTGATGGCTTCTCAAGAAGTTAAACATAGAGTTTCCATATGACTCAGTAATTCCACTCCTAGGTATATACCCAAGAGACTTGAAAATATATGTCTACAAAAAATCTTGTGCACAAATATTCATAGAAGCATTCACTACAATAGCCAAAGAGTAGAAACAACCCAGATGTCCATTAATTGATGAATGTTTAAACAAAATGTGGTATAGCCATACAATGGAGTGTTATTTGCCTATTAAAAGGAATGAAGTCCTGATACGTGCCACAACGTGGATGAACCTTGAAAATATTATCAAGGGAAAGAAGTCAGACACAAAACAACCACAGATGATTCCATTTTTGTAAAATGTCCAGAATAGGCAAGTCCATAGAGACAGAAAGTAGATTATTGGCTGCCAGGGGCTGGGAGGAAGAGGAATGGGGAGGAACTGCGAACGGATCTGGGGTGATGAAAATGTTTTGAAATTAGATAGTGGTGATGGTTGTGCTCTTTGTGGCTATATTAAAAAATACTGACTCTAGTTAATCACGAAAGGACAAATGTATGATCTCACTTGTATGAAATATGTATGAAACAGGCAAATGTATACAGACCAAAGTTTGTTAGTGGTTATGAGGGGTGGGTGGGAGAGAGGGGAAAAGGAGAACTCACTGCTTAGGGGGTACCAAGCTATTAAGGGTGAAAATTTGGAAATAGATAATGGTCATGGTTGAATAGACATGATAGACATAACTAAAGTCACTGAATTGTGCGTGTAAAGAATGTTGAGATGGTGAACAATTTATTACAAATATATATTTACCACAACTAGAAAATGGGGAAAATTATCTAGGGAGATTGGATGACTTAAAAAAAAAAAAGAACAAAACACAGTAACCTTTAACTTTGATCTTTGAAAACAATGAGCCTACCGTATTTGGCTAATGTTTCTTGCCTCAACGCTGTTCCCGATTGAGGAGGCTGGACCTCCATCACTCCAAGCCCTGCAATAATAATCCTTATTTACTGTCCAGTATGGTAGCCACTAGCTACATGAGGGTGTTTACACTGAAAAGTGAACTAAATGAAATTTAAAATTACATTCCTCAGCCACACTAGCCACATTCCAAGCACTCAGTAGTCACATGTGGCTACTAGATATAGAATATCTTCATAATTTCAGAAAGTTCTGCTGGACAGTGCTGTCCTAGCCTCAAATATGGGTTTGGAAGTGTTCCTGATATAAGACAAAAGGGTCCCCTGTGCCTATGTAGTCCCCTGTGTTCACTGCCAATGAATACTCCTTATATCACTCCTTAGTTCACCCCAGGGGCCTGTTGGATCTCCTGAGCAATCCTTTATTTTCCCATCTCCCAGTGGGTTGATGTTGCTGGAAGTTTAGAAATGTAATAATAATTAAAGCAAAAATTGGTATTTTTGTTCTATACATTCTATATTTGGATTAGGACACGCTTGTTGTTGTTAGTTGCCATCAAGTCAGCGCTGACTCGTGGTGAGCTTATGTATAACAGAACAAAATATTGCCTGGTCTTGCATCATCCTCACAATCTTTGGTATGTTTGACCCCATTGTTGCAGCCACCGTGTCAATCCATCTCATGGAGGTTTTCCCTCATTTTTGCTGATGCTCCACTTTACCAATCTTGGTGTCCTCTGCTAGCAATTGGTCTTTCCTGATAATGTGTCCAAAGAAAGCAAGACAAGTCTTGCCATCCTGACATTTAAGAAGCATTCTGGCTATACACCAAGACTGGTCTGTTTGTTCTTATTGTAGTCCACAATATAGCCAATGCCTTGTACCTCATAAACCCTCAATAATCATGTGCTGAATGAATGATTAGTAACAGGAGCTAACGTTTATGTGTTATGTGCCAGGGACTATACCAGCTCCACACAGCAACACCGGAAGGTTAAATCACTCCAATTTTTTAGAAGAAACTGAAACCTAGAGAGGTTAAGAAATAGTACAGTCTATAAATAGAGGAGGTAAAATGCAAATTCAGGAGTCTTACTCCGGAGTCCCTGGGTGGTGCAAATGATTAGCATGCTCTGCTGCTAACCCAAAAGGTTGGAGGTTTGAGTCTACCCAGAGGTGCCTCAAAAGAAAGGCCTGGCAATTTACTTTCTAAAAAATCAGTCATTGAACCCTATGGAGCACGGTTCTACTCTGACAACACGGGGTTGCCATGAGTTGGAATCAATTCAACAGCAACTGCTGCTGGTGGTGGTGCTCTAGAGTGGTAGTCCTTAACTAGGGCAATATACATGACCCAGAAGGGAGTACTGGGAGTGGAGGAGTGTGATGGTTAAGGTTGCATGTCAACTTGGCTGAGCCATGATTCTCAGTGGTTTGGTAGTTATACAATAATGTAGTTTGGCAGTTATGCAATGATGCAGTCATCCCACATTTTGTGATCTGATGTAAGCAGCCAATCAGTTGAAAAAGGAGTCTCCTTGGGGATGTGACCCACATCTAATATATATGGGTATTCTGGCAAAGCTTGTGCTCTCTGGATCCTGCATTCTGCTCATCATTCTCTGACCTCCAGTTCTTGGGACGTGAGCCAGCAGCCTGCCATCTGACCTGCTCACATCACATTTTGGGTTCATCACCCCCTGCAGCCACGTGAGTTAGGAGAAGCTTCCAGCCTGATGCCTGACCCATGGATTTGGGACTTCCTAGCCTCCACAACTGTATAAGCCATTTCCTTGAGATAAACCTCTCTCTCTCTGTCTCTCTCTCTCTCTCTATATATATACACTTCTCTGGTTTTGCTCCTCTAGAGAACCCGGCCTAAGACAAGGAGCAAAGAGTCATTGTAAGATCCCCTGGAGTCTAGTTTGTGATGGCCCCACAGGGTTCATACAGCCCCACAGAGTTCATATGGCCCCACAAAATTCACTTGGGATGTAGGGGTCAGAGGGAGTAGAAGGCAGTCTTAGATGGGGGCTTCCTTGAGGCTATACAGGTCCTGGCAGACAAAGAAGCCCACAATTTTAGGGGGAATCCATGAACAGCAACTGTGCGGGGCGGGGGGGACGCTATTGATAAATCAACCCTAATTTGCTGGGTGGGGTTTGGTGGCAGTGTAAATAAAGGGTTAATTAGCTTCAGGCCTGGGAATGACCTTAGGTCTTTGGCTTCTCTCAAGACAGTTTCTTTGGAAAACAATGGTTGGGGTGAATGTAGACTTGTGGCTGTCTCTTCTGCTATGCAGGTATGCACCTGTTTTGCAAGATCTCTGGATCCGCACACCAGTAAGGCATAAAAGATTTGGTGTTAAGGTGATACACACGCACTCTGGCCCTCGTCTGTGGCAGCTGTGCACTCCATGTGGGTGGGTGGAGGGGCAGCAAAAATGGCATGTACATGGGTACTGCTGGCCCCCACTGGATGAAGAGGCTGGATGTGGGAATCTCCTGCTTTGTATCCCACTAGAACAGTTCTCAGCTGGGATGATTTTGCCCCTAGGAGCAATTTAACAGGTTTGTCATAAATGGGAGAGGCACTGCTAGTATCTAGTAGGTAGAAGCCAGGGGTGTTTCTAAATATCTTACTGTGTACAGAGCCTCCCCTCCAGTGAAGAATTATCCAGCCCCAAATGTCAATAGTGCTGAGGCAGAGAAACTCTTAGATTAGACCCTGCTGTGCCTCACGGGTCTGATCACCAACCTAAGCTTATAACTATGACTGTGATGCTACAGCAGGACTTGATCCTGGTCCCCAAGAATGTATCCACGCTGCAAGAGTTAGAAGGTCATCTCTCCACACCTTCTCCACACTAGGGATTATCAGTTTTTTGACACTTCGCTGGAGGCGGAACTCTAGTGCACAGCAGAGGCCCTGTCCCCCATCTGAAAAGAGCAAAAGACCCTGAAGAGGTTTCTGACTAGCCAATGGGTGCAGTTTCATAGAAGTCCACTAGGGGGCAGCTATCAGCAGCATCCAAAAAACCAACCCACTGCCGTCGAGTCAATTCTGACTCATAGCGACCCTATAGGACAGAGTAGAACTGCCCCATAGAGTTTCCAAGGAGCACCTGGTGGACTCAAACTGCTGGCCTTTTTGGTTAGCAGCCGTAGCTCCTAAGCACTAAGCCACCAGTGTTTCCTACGCCTGTGAAGTTTGCTTAAAATCAAAATAAAACCAAAGACCTGCTGCCTATCACCATGCTTTCCTAAAGGAAGTGGAAGGAACCAGGATTAAGCTCTGCCACTTACCGATATTCGCCAAAATATTAAGACAAGCAGATGGATAACACATCCTAATTTTCTAAGGAAATTTTTCAGGAGAAAAAAATACGTGAGCGCTTTCATCCTATTTGTGTGAAAAGTGATTTTAAAATTGTTTTATAAAGTAAATTTTGTTTTAAAAATATATTGTGTAATTTTTTAATAATAGAACATGCACATGGAACAGAATCCAAAACGTACAAAAGAATACACACTGGAAAGTCGGTCTCCATGACTCCACTGACAAAAACAAAAAAAAATTCTATGTCTTGCCAAGAATGTAGAGGAACTCATTTACTACCAGCGGCAATATGAATTAGTACAATCACTTTGGAAAACAGTTTAACATTATCTATTACAGTTGAAGTTCTGCAATTCCTCTTCTCATACATATTCGCACCAAGAGGCACACTGCAGGATATTCATAGCAGCATGGTTGGCAGTGCTTGAAGAAACAGTCCACGGGTCCATCTCCAAGAGAATGAATAAGTAAATTGTGGTATACTCATTCAACTGATAAAGTACAGCTGTGATTCTCAAACTTTCAGGTCTCAGGGCTCCTTTACATTCTTAACAATTATTGAGTACCCCAAAGAGCTTTTATTTAGGAGTTACAGCCGTATATATTTACTGTATAGAAAATTTAAACTGGGAAACTTTTAAAATATGTATTTACTAATATATTTAAAATAATATATAAAAAATAATAAACCCAGAACATGTTAACATATATAATATTGTTATGAAAAATAACGTATTTTCCACACATACAAAAAAAAATCCAGAGGCGATATTGCTTTACATTTCCACAAATCCTTTAATGTCTGCCTTAACAGAGAACAACTGCATTCTTATCGCTGCTTCTCTGTTGGGTCTGTTGTGCTATCACACACCACATAGCTTCTGAAAAGCTCCACAGTACATTCATGAGAGAACGAAGATGAAAAAGGCAGACAGCTTCTTAGTGTTGTTATCGAAACAGCTTTGACCTCTTGGAGCCCTGATTTTGAGAGGCACTACTATATAATAATGAAAATGAACGAGCTACATCATTGTATGTGACATCATCGAGCATTCTCACAAGCATCATATTGACCAAAAGAAGCAAAATACAAAAGAATACTTTCAGTATGGTAACATTAGAAATTAAACTACATTGCTTATGGATGCATACATAGGTAATAAATCTTTAAATAAAGCCTGCCCATTGCCATCGAGTCCTTTGCGACTCATAGCAACCCTTTAGGACAGAGTAGAACTGACCTATAGGGTTTCCAAGGCTGTAATCTTTACGGAAGCAGGCTGCCACGTCTTTCTACAGCAGAGCTGCTGGTAAGTTCATACCACTGATGTTTCGATTAGCAGCTGAGCACTTAACCACTGTGCAACCAAGGCTCCTTCTTTAAATGAGAGCCAAAACCAAAAAAAAAAAAAAACCAAGCCTGTTGCTGTTGAGTTGACTCTGACTCCTAACAACCCTATAGGACATAGTAGAACTGCCCCATAGGGTTTCCAAGGATCAGCTGGTAGATTTGAACAGCTGACCTTTTGGTTAGCAGCCAAGCTCTTAACCACTGCGTCACCTGGGCTGCAAAATAAGAGCAAGGGAATTAATATTATGAAAATCAAGTTGAAGGATACTCTGGGAAAGAAGAATAGGGTTGTGACTGGAGATTGACTGCATGTAAGTTACATGTATAAATTAAGTTACATGTGCAAGTTAAGTTACATTTATAAATATAAATTAAGTTACATGTATAAGGATGTAAGTTACACATATAAATTGTATATAAAGAGTATATAACTATACTCTTTATAATTATTCTTTAAACTGAACATGTATGTTTTATGCACTTTTGTATATATATGACATTTCAGAATAAAAACAAAGGAAACCACACAAAAATGTCAGTTGCATTTTGACAAAAGGGAAAAGGCATTCAAAGAAGAAAGCACAGCCTATTCAACAAAAGGTGCTGGAATAATTGCAGATTCATTTGCAAAAAATAATCTGTGGCTCATAATAAAAAAAATTAAGCCAGAAAATGGGGGCTAGATCTAAATATAAAACCTAGAACTAAAATTTCTAGGAGAAAACCTTTGTTATTTTGAATTAGGCAAAAATTTCTCAGACAAGACAGAAAAAGCACAATCCATAAAAGAAAAATTACTAAATTAAACTTCATCAAAATTAAAATGTTAGGCCGTTAACATAGTTCACAAAGATAATATTGAACATCCTACTATGGCAAGTAGTGTCTGGGTTCTTCAAAAGCTTGCAGGCGAACACCTAAGACACAACTATTGATCTCTTCCCGTCTGGAACAAAAGAGAATAAAGAAAACCAAAGACTCAAGGAAGCCATTAGTCCAAAGAACTAATGGCGCACATGAACCACAGCCTCCACTAGACTCAGACCAGAGAAACTAAACGGTGCCTGGCTACCACTAACCGAGCGCTCTGACCAGGAACACAATAGAAGGTCACAGTAAGAGTGGGAGAAAAATATAGAACAAAATCCAAGTTCATCAAAAAGACCAGACTTACTGATCTGATGGAGACTGGAGGAAGCCCCAAGACTATAGCCCTAAGATGCCCTTGTAAAGTGAAACTGAAGCCACTCCCCGAGATCACCTTTTAGCCAAATAGTACACAGGCCTATAAAATAAACACTAACACTTGTGAGGAAGGTGCTTCTTAGAAGGCAACATTTGCCCAAAAGCAAAGATGAGAAGGCAGGAAGAGGCAGGGAAACCAGACGAATGAAAACGGGAAAACCAAGGTGGAAATGGGGAGAGTGCTGATCCATTGCAGGATTGGAACCAATGTCACGGAACAATTTGTTTGTGAATTATTGAATGGAAAACTAATTTACTATATAAACTGTACCCCCAAAATATGTGCCAACGTGGCTAGGCCGTGATTCCCAGTATTGTGTGATTGTCCACCATTTGTCTTCTGATGTGATCTTCCTAAGTGTTGTAATTTCTACCTCTATGATGTCAATGAGGTGGGATTAGTGGCAGTTATGTTAATGAGGCAGGACTCGATCTACAAGATCAGGTTATCTCTTTTGAGATATAAAAGAGAATTGAGCAGAGGGACAGGGGGACCCCGTATCACCAAGAAACAAGAGCCAGGAAAATAGCTCCTCCTTTGGACCCAGGGTTCCTGTACTGAGAAGCTCCTCAACCAGGGAAGATTGATGACCAAGACCTTCCCCAAGAGCTGACACAGAGAGAAAGCCTTCCTCTGGAGCTGGCACCCTGAATTCTGATTTCTAGCCTCCTAGACTGTGAGGGAATAAAGCCATTCACTTTTGGTATTTCTATTATAGCAGCACTAGATGACTAAGACATAAACTTTCAGCTAAAGCACAATAAAATGTTTAAAAAAAAAAAAGTTATGCCCTTTGAAAATCACTGTTAAGGCTGTGAAAACACAAGCCACAGACTTGGAGAGAATATTTGTAAAACACGTATCTGTTAAAAGACACACAGGTACAAGACAAGGCACAGAACTCACAAAACTCAATAATAAGAAAACAGCCCAATTTTTAAAATGGACAAAATATTTAAACGGACACGTTATCAAAGAAAATACACGGGCTATCAGGGAATAATCTGAACATGAAATTAAGAAAATAATTTTATTTACAAGAGCATCAAAATAATAAAATATTTAGGAAAAATTAACAATAGCAGTGCAAGATTTGCACATTGAAAACTATAAAATACTGTTAGAAGAAATTAAAGAACACCTAAATAAACAAAAAGACATCCCAATTTCATAGAGCAGAAGACTTAGTAATTATTAAGATGAAAAAAAAAATTTTTTTTTTTATCTTAGTTACCAAGTGCTACTGTAACAGAAATACCACAAGTGGGTGGTTTTAAAGAACAGAATTTTATTTTCTCACAGTTCTGGAGGCTAAAAATCCAAATCAGAGTACTGACTGTGTCAATTCCTTCCTTGCTGGTAGCCCAGGGTGTTCCTTGGATCTTTGGCATTTCTTGGCTTGTAGATAATCCTCACATGGTATATGTCTTCCCACAAGTGAGTGTCTCTGTGTCTATCTTGGCCTTTTTATAACTCAAAGGTTATTAGGTTTAGGAGCTACGCTACTCTGTTACAGCCTTGTTAACATAACAAAAAAAAAAAAAAAAAAAACTACTTCCAAATAGGATCACATCAACAGGTATAAGGGCCAGGAATTCAACACATACTTTGAGGGGACATAATTCAATCCATAACAGATGGCAATACTCTCCAAACTAATCTATAAATTCAGTGCAATCTATCAAAATCCCAGCTGACTTTTTGGCAGAAATTAACAACCTCATCCTAAAATTCATATTGTAATACAAGGGACCCAGAGCAACTGATCTTTAAAAAGAACAAAGTTCAAGGACTCACATTTTCTAATTTCAAAATTTATTACAAAGCTACAGTAACAAAGACAGTGTAGTACTGCCATAAGGGTAGACTTATAGATCAATGGAATAGAATTGATAATCTAGAAATAAACCCTTACCCATAAAGATTACAGCCTAGAAAACCCTATGGGGCGGTTCTATTCTATCACATGGGGTTCCTATGAGTCAAAAATCGACTCAACGGCACCTAACAACAACAATTTGTGGTTAATAGATTTTCAACAAGGGTGCCAAGACAATTCAATATGAAAAGAACAGTCTTTTCAATAAATAGGAAACCCTGGTGGCGTAGTTGACTCGATGGCAATGGGTTTTTTAATGGGTTTTGGTGGCGTAGTGGTTAAGTGCTACGGCTGCTAACCAAAGGGTCGGCCATTCAAATCCTCCAGGCGTTCCTTGGAAACTCTGTGGGGCAGCTCTACTCTGTCCTGTAGGGTCGCTATGAGTCGGAATCAACTCAACGGCACTGGCTTTTTTTGGTTTTTTCAACAAATGGTGGTGGGTACTCACATGCAAAAGAATGAAGCTGGACTCCTGCTTCACATTGTATACAAAAATTAACTTAAAATCAGTTGCAGATGTAAATATAAGAACTAAAACGATAAAACTGTTAGAAGAAAACATAGGAGTAAAATTTTTGTGGCCTGAACTAGGCACAAGCAACAAAAGAAAATTGAAACATTGGACTTAATCAAAAGTAAAAGCTTTTGTGCTTCAAAGCATGCCTTCGCGAAAGTGAAAAGACAACTCACAGGATGGGAGAAAATGTCTTTAAATAATATATCTGATAAAAGACTTATATCCAGGATCTATAAACAACACTTACGACTCAACAATAAAAAGGTGAATAACTCAATTTCAAATGTCCAAAGGATTTGAATAGAGCTTTCTTTAAAGGAGATATAAAAATGCCCCAAAGGCACATGAAAAGATACTCAACATCATTAGTCATTGGAGAAATGCAAGTCACAACCACAATGAGAGGCCATGTCACACTAAAAAATAATAATAACAGTTTGCCCTTGAGTTATTGATCCCGACTCATGGCGACCCCATGTGTTAACGAGTAGAACTACTCCGTAAGGATTTTTTGGCTGTAATCTTTACTAAAGCAGATCACCAGGATTTTCTTTTGTGGCTTCACTGGGTGAGTTTGAAATACCAGTCTTTAGGTTAGCAGTCTATCACAAACAACTTGTGCCACCAAGGGACCTTCACATTAGAATGGCTATAATAAATAAGGACAATAACAAGTATTGACGAGGATGTGGAGAAGCCGAAGCCTTCATACATTGCTAATGGGAATGTGAAATGGTACAGTCATGTTGGAAAAATAGCTTGTCAGTTCTCACAAAGTTAAACATAGCGTTACCATAAAAACCCATTACTGTAGAGTCGACTCCGAGTCATAGCGAACCTATGGGATAGAGTAGAACTGCCCCACAGAGTTTCCAAGGAGTGCCTGGTGGATTTGAACTGCTGGCCTTTTGGTTAGCAGCTGTAGCACTTAACCACTACGCCACCAGGGCTTCCAGAGTTACCATATAACCCAGTAATTTCACTCCTAAGATAATTGAAAACATGTGTCCACACAAAAACTTGTCCAGGACTTAATGGTCTGACTGAGACTAGAAGGATACCAGCAGTTAGGGTCCCCAAACCTTCTGTTGGCCCAGGACAGGAACCATTCCTGAACCCAACTCGTCAGACATGGATTGGACTGGACAATGGTTTGGAGAGAGGTGCTGATGAGGAGTGAGCTACTTGCACCATATAGGCACTTGGGACTATGTTTGCATCTCCTGTCTGGAGGGGAGTTGGAGGGGGTAGAGGGGGTTAGAAACTGGCAAAATAGTCACTAAAAGAGAGACTGGAAGGAGGGAGCGGGCTGACTCATTAGGGGGAGAGTAAATGGGAGTATGTGGTAATGTGTATATAAGTTTATATGTGAGAGACTGACTTGATTTGTAAACTTTCACTTAAAGTACAATAAAAATTATTTTAAAAAATTTTTTAAAAGGAAGATAAACAGGTGAAATAATTACAGCATTATATTTTTAACCTAATATACCAAAAACTATTATCATTTTGAAACGTAATCAATATAAAAAGTTATTGATAAAAAAAAAAAAAAACTTGACCAGGAATGCTCATAGCAGCGTTATTCATAATAGCATAAAGTGGAAAGGACCCAAGTGTACATCGATTGATAAATGGATAAACAGAATGTGGTATATCAATACAACGGAATATTATTCAGCCATATAAAAGGCTGAAGCACTGGTACATGCTACAATATGGACGAACGTCAAGAAACACTATGCTAAGCAAAAGAAGCCAGATATAAAAGGTCACATATTGTGTGATTCCATTTATATGAGATCTCCAGACCAGGCAAATTCATAGTGACAAAAATGTAAAATAGTGGTTGGATAGGACTGTGGCAGGGGTTGGCAGAGGGAGTGGGAATGGGGAATGACTGCTAATGGGTACAGGTTTTCTATGAAAGGTAATATAAATGTTCTGAAATTAGTGGTGATGGGTGCCCAACACAACGAATCTACTTAACACCACTGAATTGTACAATTTCAAATGGTGGATTTGGGGTAAGTGAATTATATCTCAATAAAGGTGTTGTTTAAAAAAAAATAAGATGTTGTTTTGGGTGCCATTAGGTCAGTACCAACTCAAAGCAACACTGTGTAGAACTGAAGGAAACACTGCCCGGTCCTGCACCATCCTCACAATCATTGGTATCTATGAGTCCATCGTTGCAGCCACTGTGTCAATCCATCTCGTTGAGGATCTTCCTCTTTTTCAATGACCCTGTAATTTACCAAGCATGATGCCCTTCTCCAGGTAATAGTCCCTCCTGATAACATGTCCAAAATGAGTGAGACGAAGTCTCGCCATCTTTGCTTCTAAAGGAGCATTCTGGCTATACTACTCCAAGACATATTTGCTCATTCTTCTGGCAGTCCATGGCATATTCAATATTCTCTCCCAACACCGTAACTCAAAGACATCGATTATTCCTCGGTCTTCCTTATTCATTGTCCAGCTTTCCCATACATATGAGGTGATTGAAAACATCATGGCTTCGGTCAGGTACACCTTAGTCCTTAAAGTGACATCTTGCTTTTTAACACTTTAAAGAGATCTTTTGTAGCAGATTTGCCCAATGCAACGTGTATTTTGGTTTCTTGACTACCGTTTCCATGGGCATTGATTGTGGATCCAAATAAAATGAAATCCTTGACAACTTCAATCTTTTCTCCATTTACCATGATGTTGCTAATTGGCCCAGCTGGGAGGAATTTTGTTTTCTTTATGTTGAAGTGCAATCCATACTGAAGGCTGTGGTCTTTGATCTTCATCAGTAAGTGCTTCAAGTTCTATTCATTTTCAGCAAGCAAGGTTGTTAATGAGTCTTCCTCCAATCCTGATGCCACATTTTTCTTCATATATTACAGCTTCTCAGATTATTTGTTCAGCATACAGATTGCTTGAGTATGCAACCCTGATGCACATCTTTCTTGATTTTAAACCATGCAATATCCACTTGTTCAGTTCAAATGACTGCCTCTTGGTTTATGTACAGGTTCCTCATGAGCATAATTAAGCGTTCTGGAATTCTCATTCTTCCCAATGTTTTCCGTAATCTGTTATGATCCACACAGTCGAATATTTATTGCATAGCCAATAAAACAGAGGTAAACATCTTAACAATGTTCTGCTGCTATTCATAAGGTTTTCACCGGCTGATTTTTTTCAAAAGTAGACCACCAGGTCTCTCTTCCTAGTCTGTCTTAGTCTAGAAGCTCCACTGAAACCTGTCCACCATGGGCGACCCTGCTGGCATAGCTTCCGGCATCACAGCAACACACAAGCCCCCCAGTAGGACAAACTGGCAAATAAGTACGTGAAAAGATGCTCGACATAATCAGTCATTAGGAGAAAGTACATTAAAACCACAATGAGATATCCCTACATACCTGCTAGAGTAGCTTTAAAAAAGGAAAAAGAAACCTGACAGTACCAAGTGCTGACAAAGTGTGCAATACCTGGAACTCTCATACACTGCAGGTGAGAATGAAAAATGGTACAGTCACTTTGTAAAAGAGTTTGGCAGGTTTGTAAGGTTAGACGTACACTTACTATATGACTCAATAACCCAATTCCTAGGTATTTACCCAAGAGAAATGAAAGTTTATGTTCGCACAAAAGCTGTACCTAATTTTATATTACTAATAATTGTCAAGAACAAGAAACAATCCAAATGCCCATGAATAAACTGTAGTGCATCTATACAATGGAATATTACTCAGCAATAAACAAGGATGCACTACTTATACACACAACAACATGGATGAATTTAAAATACAATGTGCTAAGTGAAAGAAGCCAGGCTCAACAGCTGCGTGTTATATGATTCCAATTTATATGACGTCTGGAAGAGGCAAAACTGAAGGAACAGAAAACAGATTAGTGGTTTTCAGAGGCTGGGAGTAGAGGGAAAGGTTGACCACAAAGGAGCACGAGGGAATTTGGGAGGGTGGTGGAACTGTTCTCAGGATCCCTTGGTGGTGTAGTGCTTAAAGCAATGGGCTGCTAACCGAAAGGCCAGTCATTTGAAACTACCTGAGGCTCTGCAGGAGAAAGATGTGGCAGTCTGCTTCTGTGGAGATTAACAGCCTTGAAAACCCTATGGGAGGAGGAAACCCTTTTGAAATCAGCTCGACTCGAACGCAGTAGGTTTGGTTTGGTTTGGAACTGTTCCGTATCCTGACTGCGATAGCAGTTACGTGACTGTATGTGTTTGTCAAAACTCAGAGAACTGATGAATTTTACTACATGAAAATTATACCTCAAAGAATCTGACTAAAAAAAAAAAAAAACAGATGGGGAAAAACGGGTTCTTCCTCTCATGTTGTTCCATCGGCCATCTAGTTCCCTTCGCAGAAGGCAATTACTGCTACTAGTTTTCTGGACAATTATGTGTGTATACATGTATACATGTAAGTATTATTATTTACAAGTGGCAGCATGTTATACCCTGGTTTTTACTATGCTTTTCACTTAATTACATATATGACACCCCTCCATATCAGTAGATAACAGGCTGTCTGATTCCTTTTTTTTTTAAGCAGGCAGTTAACTTGGTTGAACTCAAACTGCAGACCGCCTCTCCTGCAGTGGGGTGGCAGCTGAAATCTCGTTTCCATTTGTTTAGTCTTAGCTAGACTTTGCCCTGCATACACATGCTCAGCTAGAGATTTGGGCAGAGGTCATACATAGAATTTGGGGCCTACCTTTTCTGGATCTCTCCTTTCCAGGATTTAGCCCTCGCTTTCCAGAGGCTGTGTTCTATCCTCTGGTTCTCTGGGCCATTAAGACCAGATTTTCTAGAAGAGTTTTAGCCACCCCCTCCCAAGGGAGAGGAACCCTGGTGGTGCAATGGCTAAGAGGTATGGCTGCTAATCAAAAGGTTGGCAGTGCAAATCCACCAGGCACTCCTTGGAAACCCTATGGGGCAATTCTACCTTGTCCTGTAGGGTCACTATGAGTCAGAATGGACTTGACAGCAATGAGTTTGGTTTTTCTGGTTTCCCAAGAGACAGACTTACCCTGCCCTCAAAAGCAGGACATTCACACAGTACTGTCCCTTTCTTCCAAGTGATGACACACCTCTAGCACCTGCCTGTTTTTGGTCACTCTCCAGCGTTCTCAGGTAGTTTTTACATTTTGTCCTGAGTTTATAGTTGATATCTGTGGAGCGTTGGTCTGGTAGGAGTTACGTGGCTGTGACTGGGAGTGGGATTTTGCCTCACTCCTTTTACTTGTCACATTTAACCTTCAAGATGACCTTGCAAGAAAGGTACGATTGTTACCTCCTGTCTTCAGAGCAATGGGTCACATGGGCCCATTGGACCCCAGATAATTTGAGCATTTGGGGATGGAGTGTGTTTTTGGTTCTTTTGTTTCTTTCGGCAAACAAACGACTTTCACTGTGACCTTGGAAAGGTCACTTAACCTCAATTCTCATTTCTGTATCTGAATAATAATGATATTTTCCTTGCAGGGCTATCGTAAAGGCTAATGAGACCACACAATGATGGCCGATGTTCACATGGCACTTATTCTGCTCTGACTACTTTCTTCCTTGCAACAGCCTTCACTGGCTCCATTTTGCACTAAGGAAACTGGGGCCCAGTGAGCTTAATTTGTAAGTTGTAATTTGTGCACTAAGTAATTTGCTTAGTGCATCTCACGTAGTAAGTGGTGGAGCTGGGATTTGAACCAAGGCTCTGGGGTGCCTGCGTCTGTGCACTTGCTACATGCAATCCTTCCACCTAGAATGCAGTGGTTCCTGATCCTGGCTGTGCATTAGGATCACCTGTGCATCCGGCAAAGCCCTGCTGAATCAGAATCTCCAGCCTCTATATTTGGAAAGAGCTCCACGCCTTAGCATAGAGTCATTGCTAAGTATGGGGATTCCCTTCCCCCTCCCTGTCTTCCTTTTCCTGCCTCCACAGGGAGGATTTCTACTTCTGGCCCCTGTTGGGGCCCTCTATGGACCCCTGGTAGCACAGTGGTAAAGAGCTCTGCTGCTAACCAAAAGGTCGGCAGTTCAAATCCACCAGCTGCTCCTTGGAAATCCTGTGGGTCAGTTCTACTCTGTCATATAGGGTAACTGTAAGTCAGAATCGACTCAAGAGTAGTGAGTTTGGTTTTTGGTCACCAAATTCCAGGCCTAGATTGGGGTTTCTTTTGGCACATTCCTGACAGATCTATGTCACCAGCCTGCATGGCAAGTGGAACAGGCTCCAGGAGCTCCAGGAAGAAACAGTCATCCTCTGTCTCATCCTTTCCCACCTGTCTGAAGCTGTCACCTGGTCATGTGAGCGCTGGGGAAGATGCTATGAGCCATGGTGCTTGTGTCACCCAACGTCTGCCTTTTAAGTAAACCACACCTGACAACAAACTAGGCCACCCTGGGACCTGAAAGTTCCTGGAACCTCCCAAGATGTGCCTGAAGGTAAATATAGCTCAGCTGCAACTTGAAAGTCTAAGGAACCCATGGTACCAGCCATACTCAGCTTGCCCAGAAGGTTAACATAGAGTCCTCATAACCATCTAAGATATCCCTCTCTCAAACCTAAAATTTGGCTTTTAGGATCCTGTATGACCTGGTCTCTGCTCATCTCTCTGTCTTATGGCCTGTCATTCCCCCTCATTATCGACACTTCAGCCCTACCTCAGGGCCCTTGCACCCCACCCAGAAAATTCTTCCGCTAGAACTTCCCATGACTAACTCTTTCTTGTCATTCAGATCTCAACTCAAATGTCATTGCCTCATGGGGTCTTTTCTGACCATCCAATGGTAAGTCACCCTCACCCGCCACCCCCCACACTCTCCATCTCACTACCCTGTCTTATTTTCTTCATGGCACTTACCACATTCTAGAGTTCTCTCCTCTTTACTTGTCTAGTGGCATATTGTGTCTCTCCCACACTAGAAGAAAAACTCCAAGAGAGCAAAAAACCTGGCCTGTCGTGTTCACTGCTGTATCCCAAGTGCCTAGAACCATGCCAGGCATATAGTTGTCCCTCAGTTACTACCTATAAGATGAATAAACGCCTTTGCCACCAGCGCGTTCTCCTATTCTCCCAACCCTCTCACCCAGTGTTCTCCATGAGCCAACAAGCCAAAGGCAAGATTCACCTGAGATGGGCACAGGTGTGACAGGCACCACCAGGGGTGTCTG
Organism: Loxodonta africana; assembly: GCF_030014295.1. Taxonomy (NCBI): domain Eukaryota; kingdom Metazoa; phylum Chordata; class Mammalia; order Proboscidea; family Elephantidae; genus Loxodonta; species Loxodonta africana. The sequence continues at coordinate 80,870,369 of NC_087353.1, forward strand.
ATGTGAAGAGTAAGCTCACCCACTCTGGAGTCTGAAAGAGCTGGGGATGTCTGAACCTTGGCTCCATCACTACTAGCTGTGACATTGGTCTCACATCTCTGAGATGTGTGACACTGGGCTCCCCTTTCTGAGCCTTCCCTTTATGAGCCTGGGTTTTCCTCTATAAAACAGGGGGGGAAAAATGGGACCTACCTCACAGGATCATAGTTAGGATAAATGAGATGGTACACATAAAGCATTATACATGCGAAAGCTGGACAATGAATAAGGAAGACCAAAGAAGAATTGATGCCTTTGAATTGTGGTATTGGCAAAGAAAATTGAATACACCATGGACTGTCAGAAGAAAGAATGCATTTGTCTTGGAAAAAGTATGCTCCTTAGAAGCGAGCATGGTGAGACTACTTCTCACATACTTTGGACGTGTTATCAGGATGGACCAGTCCCTGGAGGAGGACATCATGCTTGGTGGAGAGTCAGTGAAAAAAAAAGGAAGACTCTTAACATGGTAGATTGACACAGTGACTGCAACAATGGGTTCAAACATAGTAACGATTGTGAAGGCACAAGGCCAGGCAGTGTTTTGTTCTATAGTACATAGGGTTGCTACGAGTTGGAACCGACCTGATGGCACCTCACAACAACAACAAGCATGTAGCACAGCGCCAGGCCTATTGGACCAGCAATTCCGGGTGCTAGTATTGGGGAAAGTGCTTGTGGAGAGAGTAGAGCACTAGGCCTGAGAGCTGGCCTACTACCAAAGACTTCCCTCTTTTACACTCCCTCAAGGAAGACTCGAAAGTACAAGGGGCAATTCAAGGCCACTGCTCTGCTGTAATGTATACCAAGCTTGTCATTGCTGGAGAAGCCAGACAGAACCACTTACCAAGAATCATTTTGGAGCTCCACAAATAATTACCCAACGCCTGCCAGGTGCCTAAGGGCAGACATAGAAGAGGCAGATAAGGTGCCCTCTGGGAACTTAATCTAGAAGCAGAGACAAAATAAGAGCACAAGACCAATTATAACAGAGGCTAAGTAGGAAACAGGGGGAAGAGCTGGCGAGAGATCAACCAGCTTTGCACCTGGCCCCAGAGAGGGCAGTCTGTCATGGATTGAAATTGTCCTTCAAAATTATGTGTTGTAAAACTTAACCCCTGTACTTGTGGATGTAATCCCATTAGGAATAGGGTCTTCTTTATTATATTAATGAGGCCACATCAATGTAGGGTGTGTTTTAAGCCAATCACCTTAAAGATATAAAATGAGCAGATTATGCATAGAGAAGCAAGCAGAGATGGGGGAAGATAGATGCCAGGCCACACGAAGATCACCAAGGAACCAAGGGACAGAAGTTGGATGGACAGAGAGAGAGGCTTCTCCTAGGGTCCGGGCCCTAAATTCAGACTTCCGGCCACCAAAACTGTGAGAAAAATAAATTTCTGTTTGTTAAATCCAGCTTCTTGTGGTATTTCTGCTATAGAAGCACTAAATAACTAAGACAGGGTCCCTCTCATGGGCGCCCCACAGGTAGCCTAGGCCAGCGTTACTCCCATGGGATGCAGTAAAACAGAGTCAGTGCTTAAGACATGACTCTTCCAAGCCAGACACACCCACCTTTAAATTGCAGCTCTACCACTTGCCAGCTGTGTGACCTTGAGCACATGACTCACCTCTCTGAACCTCATTGTCTCTTCTGTAAGACAGGGATGATACCGGGAACTGTTCACAGGGGTGTTGGGAGGATGTAAGGAGAAAATGCATCTAGAGTGCTTGTCACAGGGTATGGTGAAGAGAAAACGTGGTAAATGCAAAGCACTGCTGTTTCATTGCTGTTGCCACATTTCTCCAAGTTCCAAAGATATTTCTAGCATTTGTCACATGAATTTATTTCCTAAACAACTCTTATACAGTGATTGAATTCTTAACAATCATAAAACAAACGTACTATTTTAACCTGTTTTATGAACAACATATTGCATTGGGTAAATCTGCTGCAAAAGACCTGTTTAATATTCTAAAAAGCAAAGATGTCACTTTGATGACTAAGATGTGTCTGACCCAACCATGGTCTTTTCAATCGCCTTATATGCATGGGAAAGCTGGACAGTGAAAACAGAAAACAAATATAAATTTTTGTGTTAATGTCCAAATTCCAATGTAAATTTTATTTTATAAATTTTATTTATTTTCAATTATTCAGATTTATTTGCTATGGTAATACCAAATTTTGAAAGTGACATAATTTTATATCCAGGTAAAATGAAACAGAAACAACTAAGTGAAGTGCAAAAATGAAAGCTCACAGGAGATAAAAAGGAAAGGATTTGTGAATCCTTAAAGGCAATTCCAAAATTAACTTCCTTTTTAAAACGTAATGAAGCAGAAGAGACTTGTTCTGTTGAACGCTCAAGATTAAAGGGTGCAAATCATTATATTAGTACCATTAGTGCTAAAATTACTAATAGCCATATGAGCATGACCGAATTTGTTCCAAATTCTGCATTTATTCCTTATCATAGTAAAAAAAAAAAAAAATCAATAATAGTGTAGAAATTGAAATTATTTTAGAACCTGGAATTGTAGCATCTGCAGACCCCATAAATAACAGAAATACAGATCATACTTTGTGGAAAATTTTTTCTTCTAATGATGCAAATTTCTGGATCAAAAGAGGGCCAAGTGATTGTCAACATCACAGTGGGCCATTTGAAAATTCAGGTCAAAAATTTCTGAATGGTAAGCAGATAATGTTCTGTAGCCAGAATATATTTCTAGGGTACAAACCTAACGGTGAAAATTGTAAGAGGGAGTGGTTACTATATTCTCCATCAGCTGGCTCCGTATATTGTTTTGCTTGCAAACTATTCAGTCCTAAATCATTTAATTCTCAATTTACTAAGGATTGATTTAGCAATTGGCACAACTTGAATATGATTGATAAACATAAAAACAGTTCAATTCACAGATATTGCACACTGTCGTATTTAAACTGAACACATGGTTTTGGCATAACACATGAACTGAAAACAAAAATTAATGAAGGATTTCGGTATTGGAAAGTCATTTTGCAACGTGTTGTTGCTGTCGTTATAGCAATTGCTGAACATGGACTATCTTTTCAAGGAAGAAATGAAGTGTTTGGGTCCCCACAAAATGGAAATTTGGGGGGTTTACTTGAACAACTTGTTGCTCAGTTTGATCTAATTTTAGCAGGACACACCTCAAAATACGGAAACACAGGAAAGGGCAACCCATCATATATTTCTAAAATAATGTGTGAAGAATTAATAAACTTAATAAGTGATAAAGTTAGATCAACTATTTTCAGTGAAATAAGTATAGCTCAATATTTCGGTTTGTCTGTAGATTCCACTTCTGATTTTCCTCATACAGAATGGCTAAGTATTGTTTTAAGATACATATTACCAACAGACGGAAAACCTGCCAAGAGATTTATTACATTTACTAACTTAAAAAGTCATACCAGTGAAGAAATTGCAAATCAAATGCTTCATTATTTATATGAAGTTTGCAAAATTGATTTTTCTAAGTGCAGAGGCCAATCCTATGACAATGCTGCCAGTATGTAAAGGCACTATAAAGGCATGCGTCAGAAAATTTTAGAATGTAATGAATATGCCATTTTCATACCATGTACTGGGCATTCACTTAATTTTGCAGGACATAACACAGTAGATTGTTGTCAGGAAGCAGTGATTTTTTTTTCTGCTGTTCAATTACTCTACATCTTTTTTTCCCGCCTCTACTCACTGAGCCCTGGTGGCATAGTGGCTAAGAGCTGGGCTGCCAAGCAAAAGGTCGGCAGTTCAAACCTACCAGCCACTCCTTGGAAACCCTGTGGAGCAGCTCTATTCTGTCCTATAGGGTCACTATGAGTCAGAATCAACTCAACAGCACCTAACAACAACGGCAACTCACTGATGGGCAGTTCTTAAAACATATTTAGCCAATGATAAGAAAATCCTTTGCCGTCAAGTCGATTCCCAATCATAGCAACCCTTAGGACAGCGTAAACTGCCCCATGGAGTTTCCAAGGAACACCTGGTAGATTTGAACTGCTGACCTTTTGGTTAGCAACCATAGCACTTAACCACTCCACCACCAGGGTTTCCTAGCCGACGATAAGAGTATTAAAATGTCTTTCTAATACACACTGGGAAGCACATGACGCAGCAACAAGTGCAATCCTGAATCGTACACGTGGATACTAGATGCCTTAGAAAATATTGCTGAAGACCAGACACAAAAAGGAGATGCCAAAAGAGAAGCTGAAAACATCACCAACAAAATGAAAACGCTAGAGTATGTATTTATATTGGGTATGTGGAATAATATATTGTTGGCTATGTAGAATACTATATCACAGCATTTCCACTGAATGAGTCAAGCTCTCCAAGATTCAGAAGTAAATGTAAATACATGCACAGATTCCTACCAGTCATTAACAGGGTGTTTACATAATTTAAAAGAAAATTTTGAAAACACAGCAAAACAAATACTGAACATCAAGCAGCTCACCGTCATGGAAGCCTTAAAAACAAGTAAATGACGGTAGTGCTCCAGAAGTATCACTGAGTGCCGGAGATTAATTTCTCATAGCCACATACTACACCATCATTGACACACTTGTACGTTTCATGAAAAGAAGGGTGAAAGCGTATAAAGTTCTTCCAAATAGATTTGGATACACAAACAGTTTGGATACACCTGATGAAGAATGCATGAAGGCATCCAAGAAATTAGTCCAGACTTAAACACAAACCTTCATGGAGAAGTGTGACAATTTCATTCGTACGTGAAAACTAAGTTTACAGATTCAGGAAAGACAAGGTTAGTCATGTAGGCATGTTTGATTCCATACCAGAAGATAAGTACAATGTGTGTTTCCCACTTTTGAAATTACTTTACATGATCATTTTCATCCCTAAAGAGACTAAAACACCCTCAGCATACAACAATGATTCGAGAAAGACTCGATTCATTATCCTCATTTGTATGGCAGTAGGATGTTGTTGGCAGCTTAATTGTGATGAAATCATTGAAGAATTTGTAAGAGCAAAGAATAGAAAGAAATGTTTTTAATTATTTCATATTAGAGATGAAAGTTCTATCTAAAAATGAAATACAGTAATTTGTTGTAATATTTGTTTTCTAGTCATTAAATTTTCTTTTATGACGTCTTTTCATTTGTTCATTTATAATTACAGCAGGTATTATGAAGCAAATATCAAAATTAATGTATACGCCATTTAAAGCAAAATCGGTGAAAGTCAATTTTTCATTGTGGGAGATTAACAAAATTTTACATTGATGGTTGAAACAACTAAGTTCACTGACTCATTTTCTCTGTTTTAGAATATGTGGAATGTTTTTTTCTTTTTATAAGAAATGTGGTCCCAGACCCAGAAAACCCAGTGCCGTTGAGTCGATTCCGACTCATAGCAACCTGATAGGACAGAGTAGAACTGCCCCACAGAGTTTCCAAGGAGCACCTGGCAGATTTGAACTGCCGACCTCTTGGTTAGCAGCTGTAGCACTTAACCACTATGCAACCAGGGTTTTCATGTGGTATATATAGTAAAAATCTTAGTATCCCATATCCATGAAAAATTTTATAATCTAGTCCATCTCATTCTACTAAAATGGCATACACCTCTTTTGCAGTCATTGCTAATATTATAGTCATATTTAAAAAGAAGTTACATCGTAGATAGCTAACACACACGTATATAACATGTCAGCATAATACATATTATGTATTATCACGACATGTGCAAAGACCTGGAGATAGAAAACCAAAAGAGAAGAACACTCAGCATTTCCCAAGCTGAAAGAACTGAAGAAAAAAATCAAGCCTCGAGTTACAATATTGAAGGATTCTAAAGGGAAAATATTAAACAACACAGGAAGAATCAAAAGAAGATGGGCGAATACACAGAGTCACTATACCAAAAAGAATTGGTTGACATTCAACCATTTCAGGAGGTAACATGATAAGAAACAGATGGTACTGAAGAAAGAAGTCCAAGCTACACTGAAGGCATTCATGAAAAACAAGGCTCCAGGAATTGACGGAATACCAACTGAGATGTTTCAACAAATGGATGCAGCACTGGAAGTGCTCACTGGTTCATGCCAAGAAATTTGGGAGACAGCTACCTGGCCAACCGACTGGAAGAGATCCATATTTATGCCTATTCCCAAGAAAGGTGATCCAACCAAAAGAGGAAATTATCGAACAATATCATTAATATCATAGGCAAGCAAAATTTTGCTGAAATCATTCAAAAGCGGTTGCAGCAGTGTATTGACAGGGAACTGCCAGAAATTCAAGCTGGATTTAGAAGAGAACGTAGAACCAGGGGTATCATTGCTGATGTCAAATAGATCCTGTCTGAAAGCAGAGAATACCAAAAGGATGTTTACCTGTGTTTTTTTGACTAAACTAAGGCATTTGACTGCGTGGATCATAACAAATTATAGATAACATTGCAAAGAATGGGAATTTCAGAACACTTAATTTTGCGGGTGGGGAATCTGTACATGGATCAAGAGGCAGCCGTTCGAACATAACAAAGGGATACTGCACGGTTTAAGTCAGGAAAGGTGTGCATCAGGGTTGTATCCTTTTATCATATGTATTCAGTCTGTATGCTGAACAAATAATCTGAGAAGCTGAACTATATGAAGAAGAATGGGACATCAGGATTGGAGGAAGACTCATTAACAACCTGCGTTATGCAGATGACACATCCTTGCTTGCTGAAAACGAAGAGGACTTGAAGCACTTACTGATGAAGATCAAAGACCACAGCCTTCAGTATGGATTACACCTCAGCCTAAAGAAAACAAAAATCCTCCCAATTGGACCAATGAGCAACATCAGGATAAACAGAGAAAAGATCGAAGTTGTCAAGGATTTCACTTTACTTGGATCCACAGTCAACACTCGAGGAAGCAGTGGTCAAGAAACCAAAAGAAGCATTGCATTGGGCAAATCTGTTGCAAAAAATCTCTTTAAAGTGTTAAAAAGCAAAGCTGTCACCCTGAGGACTAAGGTGCACCTGACTCGAGTCAAGGTGTTTTTAATCGCCTCATACGCATGGGAAAGCTGAACAATGAATAAGGAAGAATGACAAAGAATTGATGCCTTTGAGTTATGGTGTTGGCGAAGAATATTGAATATACCACGGACTGCCAAGAGAAGGAACAAATTTGTCTTGGAAGAAGTACAACCAGAATGTTCCTTGGAAGCAAGGATGGCAAGACTGCGTCTCACATATTTTGGACATGTTGTCAGGAGGGATCAGTCCCTGGAGAAGGACATCATGCTTGGTAAGTAGAGGGTCAGAGAAAAAGAGAAAGAACCTCAATGAGATGGATTGACACAGTGGCCACAGCAATAAGCTCAAGCATAGCAACAATAGTGAGGATGGTGCAGAACCCACCAGTGTTTCGTTCTGTTGTGTATAGGGTGGCTATGAGTCAGAATTGACTCATGGGCACCTGACAACAACATGTATATAACACACATACCCTGTCCCGATGCATGAGTAAGAAGAGGAGGGGGCACCACAGATTATCGGTGTTTAGGACCCTCACATGCTGGCACTGACTCCCAAGACTATCGCCATGTAATAGTCTTTAAACCTGGAACCGAAAGTATCCCCTGCGGTCACCTTCTAGCAAAGTAATAGATTGCTCACAAAATAAAGAATATCACCGGTGTGCGCCTCTAAAAAAATCATCTATATGAGACCAAACAGCCAACAATTTCTCTCAAACACCGATGAGAAGGTAAGGGGGAAGGGAAACTACTACTGGAAATGGAACAACCAGAAGGGAAACAATGAGAACGCTGACACACTGTGGAACATGTAACCGATGTCACTGAACAATTTGTGTAGAAGTTGTTAAATGGGAACATAATTTGCTGTGTAAACTTAGTATATTGTTTTCTTTTTTAATTTTTTCACATGACTTCCCTTACTTATTGTAAACTTCCTTCAGGCAGAGCTTCAATTTGTTCACTGCTAAGTGTCCAGCACCCAACACAATGCCTGGCACATACCAAAACGTATTATGTATTTGGGGGAATGAATGAATAGGTCACATTTACCCAAGACTGAAGAGGCCTCTCCAAGGTTCTGCACTTTGCCCTAGCTCTAGCACGAGTAACTTCCCCATTTCTGCTCCTCCTTTATGTTTACCTAAACCAAAAAAAAAAAAAACAACCCACTGCTGTCAAGTCGATTCCGACTCATAACGGCTCTATGGGACAGAGTAGAACTGCCCCCATAGAGTTTCCAAGGCGTGCCTGGTGGATTTGAATGCCGACCTCTTGGTTAGCAGCCATAGCTCCTAACCAGTATGCCACCAGGGTTTCCTGCGTTTATCTAGAGCCCTTGAATTCCTGGGAGAAGCAAGCCTGGCCTGTGTCTCTGTATATTTAACGCCCACAAGCTGGACATTTTTATAAGGCCCTACCTCCTCAGAGCATTCCTAGTCTTTGAGTCCCTACTTTTATAGGGTGGAGTGAAGTTAGAAGACGCGGGATAATGTGAGGTTGCTGGTGGTGTGCTCTGGCTCCAGGGCCCCTGTCTTCCCCGGCATGCCCACAGTATTTAGATGGGTGCTATAACCTTCCTCCTGCCATATTGTGCTTCCTGATCCTGGGAACATCCTTTGTCCTTAGAAAAGCACCTCTAGAATAACAAAACTAATTTTTAAAAGATTTATTTTCAATATATAGAGTTAAGAGCAAGTACATTTGCTCTACCAAAATCACATCTTATGACACACACTCTTCTCAGATTTTTCTTCAGCAGTTTTACAAAATGATCATATTCTAGACCACAAAAAAAAAAAAAAAACTCAAAATCTTCCTCCCCTCCAAAAAACTAGAATAGGGCATCCTCTCTGATCTCAACACAGGAAAACTAGAACCGAATTATCGAAGTTTAAGCCAAAAATGAGTTTTATTTAAGACATGGCATTAATTTAAAAAAAAACCAAACCTGTTGTGGTCAAGCCGATTCCAACTCCTAGTGACTCTATAGGACAGAGTGGAATTGCCCAAGGAATGGCTGGTGGATTCAAACTGCTGGTCTTTTGGCTGGCAGCCAGGCTTTTAACCAGTGTGCTACCAGGGCTCCAGAGATAAGGCATTAAATGCTGCCGAAGAGATTCAGGGAGCTAGCCTAGTACTTGTTTCTTTAAGGGGACTTAATTTTTCTGTCCGAATGTTTGTGAGATTCTTTGCTGGCAGTGGGGGAAGGGATGGGGGAACTTCAGGTGTCTGTCAGTGGGTTAATCATAATCCTGATCTCATGACGTTCTGTCGTCATTGGTTTGTTCATGGCTTCCTTTGAGTTTAATTATTCTCTTTTTGTTTGTTTATTTCTAGTAAAGTAATGAACATCTGTGAACCCACTGACCCACCTAGGAACAAGATCATTACCCATAACTCGCATACCCTGAGGCTCCTTCCCATCTCATCCTTCCATCTCAGAGGTAACTGCTATCCTGAATTTTGCGTTTTCTTCTCCTCTTTTTCCAGGTTTATTAAACATGTATGGCTAGCTAAATAATGTATTGGTTAGTTGTACCTGTTTTTGAAGTTCATAAAAAGGATATCATACAATATATCATCTTCTGAGATTTGCTTTTTTTGACTCATGACCAGCTAAAAGAATCCCACCACCATGTTGTCGCAGGTAGCTGTGGTTTATTTATTTTCACTGCTATGCAATATTCCACTGTCTGCCTATACCATAATCTGTTTATCCATTTTTCTGGCAATGGACATTTGAGCTGTTTCCAGTTTTTGCTATTAAAAAGAGAACTTTCATGTGATTCTTTTTTTTTTTAATAACATTTTTTTGGGTTTTGGGTGAAAGTTTAAGCAACAAATTAGTTTCCCGTTTACTAATTTCAATGCATATTGTTCAGTGACATTGGTTACATTTTTCATGTTGTGTCAATATTCCAGGAAATTCTTGTACAGGTACACATAAGTTAAACTTTATCTTGGGCATGTAACCAAAAGTGGAATTATTGAGTTACAGGGTACAGAAATGCTCAAATGTGCAAGAGGATGTCAGATTGTTTCCTCAAAAGATTGTTCCATTGTATGTATAAGGGATCCCACTGACCCCTGTCTCCTACACATGGTATTCTCAAATGTTCTAATTTTGCCAGTTGGAAGAGTGTTGAATGAGTAAATGAATGAATAGTGGGGAAACAAGGGATTGTTTACATCAATTAAAAAAAATCAGTTTAAACAATGATGTAAATAATCTATGACCTTTAGCTTTCAACAAATTGATCATCCCTTAAAATGCTGCTAAGAAGGTAAAAAGAAAAATAGTCAACCATAATGTTGCAAAATCTTCTAAAAAGGAAAATTATCCTATCTGATAAAAATTGCTTTAAATTTATAGTTCAAAAGCAAAACTTTAGCAAATGTCGTATTCAGTTAATTGGTCATCTGTCAACCTATGAAATTGCTGAAGAATCATGTGGAATAGGGGTAAGTAAACTTTTTTCTGTAAAGGACCAGAAAGTAAATACCTTAGGCTTACAGGTCATACAGTCTCTGTCAACACTACTCGTGTTGCCATGAAAGCATAATCATCTCTATGTTCCAACAAAACCTTATTGACACTGAAATTGAATTTCATGTAATTTTCACATGCCACAGAATATTGTTCTTCTCTTGCTTCCCCCCTCCCCTTTAAAAACAATTCTTAGCTCGTGGGCCATATAAAAACAGGTGGCAGCTGGATTTGACCTGTGAGCCATAGTTTGCAGGCCCCTGATCTAGAATAACAAAATCAGCATGCAATTCCAACATTGGTACCTTTAGTAGAATTGTATGGGTTAGTTTTTGTAAAACTGATTTTTGGTGAATTGGTCTGGCTCCAATGCATAAAAGAATTGGCTATTTAGAGAAAAAAAAAATGTTAGCAATCAGTGAAAAAAAGGGCCGACTTGTCAAATGACAGGTGCTGGAACATTTGGGTTTCCATATGTGAAGAGTAAGATGAAATAGAGCCTGTAGTTCACGTCATACATAAAAATCAGTTCCAGCAATATAAAAGAGGGAAATATGAAAGGCAAACTATAAAGCTTTTAGAAAATAGTAGACCATATTTATGATATCAGTTGAGGAAAGTGTTTTTTAAACAAGACGTAAAATACACGAACTATAAAGGAAAGTCTGTTTAATATGACAGTGCTATATTTATACATTTCTACTCAACAAAGTACATCTAGACTAACAACTAAACTAAGAAGGAATGATGGACTTAGAAAATCACCATTTTGCAACTCTTATAGTAATAATTGATTCAGGTAGGAATCTTCAATAGATGCTAAAACTAGTGGATAAAAAATTTGATGTGGAAGACGATATTTAAAGTCTCAAATTATCTCCCCACAAATAACTTATTAGTTACAAAGGGAAAAAGTAACTTTACAGCAGATAAAACTAGCAAACACAACCTTAATAAACACGCTCAGCTGCTCGCCAAGAAAGGTTGGAGGTTCAAATCCACTCAAAATCAGCCATAGAAAACCCTATGGAGCATAGTTCTACTCTGACATACATGGAGCCTCCATGAATCGGAATTGACTCAATGGCAACTGGAAAAAAAGAGAGAGAGACAAAGAAAGAAATCAAAGGTAGTATCCCCAGTAATGGGTAAGCATCATGTGCTTCCCACTCAGATGATGTCCCTAGGAGACATCATTTCTGTGGACTTCCTGCCAAAAATGCTTTACCTGAATCTAACTGTGAGGAAACATCAACCAAATCCAAACTGAGGAGTATTCTATAAACGAATTGTCCTGTACTCTTCAAAAATGTCAGAAGACAAAGAAAGGCTAAGGAAATGTTTCAGATTAAAGGAGGCTAAAGAGACTTGACAACTAATTGCAATGTGTAATCCAAGATTGGTTCACAACCCAGAAAAAAATAGAGTTGAATGTCATCGCTGTTTGACAAAATTTGAATCTAAATTGTAGACTAGATAATACTGTATCAATGCTGCTTTCCCTGATTTTGATAAATGTGTTTTTACAAGAGAAAGTCTTTGCTCTTAGGAAATACCCATGCATGTTTTTAGGGATAAAGGAGCGTGGTGTCCTTAAAATCCTCTCAAATGGTTCAGAAAAAAAGTGTGCATATGTGTATAATATATATGTGTGTGTGCATATATATATATATATTTATATATATGTATGTATACGGTGGCACAGTGGTTAAGAGGTCAGCAATTTGAATCCACCAGCTGCTCCCTGGAAACCCTATGAGGCAGTTCTATTCTGTCCTATAAGGTCACTATGAGTCAGAATTGACTTGACAGCAACAAGTATGCATATACATACAAGTATAAAAATATGCATAAGAGTATTGTTCATAACAGCTTGGTCTGAAAAACTAAAAACCAGAACGAACTCAAACGTCTATTTACAATGCTGTTGTTAGGTGCTGTCGAGTCGGTTCCGACTCAGAGCAATTCTATGCACAATAGAACAAAACACTGCCTGGTCCTGAGCCATCCTTACAATCGTTGTTATGCTTGAGCTCATTGTTGCAGCCACTGTGTCAATCTACCTCGTTGAGGGTCTTCCTCTTTTCCGCTGACCCTGTACTCTGCCAAGCATGATGTCCTTCTCCAGGGACTGATCCCTCCTGACAACATGTCCAAAGTATGTAAGACGCAGTCTCGCCATCCCTGCTGCTAAGGAACATTCTGGTTGTACTTCTTCTAAGACAGATTTGTTCATTCTTTTGGCAGTCCATGGTATATTCAATATTCTTTGCCAACGCCACAATTCAAAGGCATCAATTCTTCTTCTTCGGTCATCCTTATTTATTGTCCAGGTTTCACATGCATATGATGCGATTGAAAATCTTAGTCTTCAGGGTGACATCTTTGCTCTTCAACACTTTAAAGAGGTCCTTTGCAGCAGATTTACCCAATGCAATGAGTCTTTTGATTTCTTGACTGCTGCTTCCATGGCTGTTGATTGTGGATCCAAGTAAAATGAAATCCTTGACAACTTCAATCTTTTCTCCACTTATCATGATGTTGCTCATTGGTCTGGTTTTGAGGATTTTTGTTTTCTTTATGTTGAGGTGCAATCCATACTGAAGGCTGCGGTCTTTGATCTTCACTAAGAAGAAGGGCCCAGCAGTCTACTTCTGAAAAGCATTAGCCAGTGAAAACCTTATGAATAGGTATTTACAATAGGAGTGATAAATAAATTTTGAGATATTCTCACCATGTCTTAGTTATCTAGTGTTGCTATAACAAAAATGCAAGTGGGTGGCTTTTACAAACAGAAATTTATTCCCTCACAGCCTCCAGGGAATGCTTTCTCTCTCTTTCTGGTGGAAGGCCCTTGTCATCAATCTTCCCCTGGCGTAGGAGCTTCCCAGCGCAGGGACCCTGGGTCCAAAGGATGCTCCCAGGTCTTCTTGGGGGTATGAGGCTCCCCTCCTCTCTGCTCGGTTCTCTTTTTTATGTCTCAAAAGAGATTAACTCAAAATACAACCTAATCCTATAGATGCCTCGTTAACATAACTGCCTCTTATCCTGCCTCAATAACATCATAGAGGTTAGGATTTACAACACATAGGATAATCACATCAGGTCACGAAATACTGGACAGCCACACAATACTGAGAATCACGGCCTAGCCAAGTTGACACATATTTTGGGGGGATATGATTCAATCCATAACACGCCGTGAAATATTTCATGACAATGAAAATTCACAAACTATAATAACTCACAATATGAATGAATCTCACATGCATAATATTAAGTGAAAAAAATATATATATATTCAAATATACACACACACACACACACACACACACATTTTTGAGGCCCTGGTGGCACAGTCATTAAGAGTTTGGCTGCTAACCAAAAATATCAGCAGTTTGAATCCACTAGCCACTCTTTGGAAACTCTACGAGGCAGCTCTACTCTGTCCTATAGGGTCACTATGAGTTGGAATTGATTCGACAGCAAAGGGTTTGGTTTTTGGCATATATAGACACAGCGAGAGAGACAGAAAGAGAACAAATGATAAAGAAAACAGAACAAAATGTAAACAATTGGTGAAGCTGGATAAAGGGTAAACAGGAGTTCTTTGTTATTCTCGCAACTATTCTGTTCTTGCAGCTTGTCTGTTAAGTGTGAAATTACATCAAAATAAAAACTTTTTTTAAAAAAAAAAAGACAATATAAAGAGAGTGAAAGAAAATCAGGAGGATATTTATAGCACAAATTACTGCCAAAAGACTAATGTCAGAATACAGTGGCACATCCTATAAATCATGTAGTCAAAATCCAATATCTCAATAGAGAAATGGGCAAAGGACCTGAATCAGCGTATTACAATAAAAATGGAAATTCAAATTAAATTTAAATTAAAACCATGAGAAACTTACATACCCATTATATTGGCAAAAACTAAAAAAAGCTGACAATGCCAAGTATTAACAAAGATGTGGATTAACAGGGACATATAAAAAAAAATTTTTTTTTTTATACAATTAGAAATCAACAAGAATATAGGCATCTGGTAGATGTGTAAATTAGTACAATTGCTTGGAAAATAATTTGACATTGTACTTCTAGGTAAATCCCCAGCAGAATTCATGTACTTGTATTCCAGGAACAAGTACAAAAATATGCATGAGAGTATTGTTCATAACAGCAAGATTTGAAAAGCCAAAAACCAGAATGAACTCAGATATCTACTTACAACAGAATTAATAAGTAAATTGTGATATATTCCCACCATGAAATGTTTTATGACAATGAAAATTCACAAACTACAACTACTCACAATACGAATGAATCTCACATGCATAATATTAAATGGAAGAAATAAGACATGCACAAGGATATATAATATGAATCCACCTATCCTTATGAAGTTCAAAAGCAGGCAAAACAAAACAATATCTTTCAAGATGCTTTTTTTTTTTTTTTCTAAAAAGAAAAGCAAGACGATTATTGTTACAAACGTCAGGATGGTAGTTATTGCTAAGGCCTGAGAAATGAAAGTGCCCGCGGGGTTTCTTTGGGGGTGCTCATAGTAGTCTACAAATTAACCTACATGATGAGTATGTAGAAATTCCTTTTATAAAACATACACAAAGTTTGCATTAAACCATAGCATATTTTTCATTATTTTATTGTAGTAAAATACACGTAACAGAAAATTTGCCATTTTAACCATTTTAAATGCACAATTCAGTGACATTAATTACATTCATTATGCTGTACAACCATCACCATTACCCATTTCCAAAAGTTTTTCATAACCCCAAGCAGAAACTTGGTACCCGTTAAGCAATAACACCCCATTATCCCTCTCCCCAGCCTCTGGTAACCACTAATCTACTTTTGTCTCTATGCATTGGCCTATCCTAAATAGTTAATATAAGTGAAACCATACAATATCTGTCTGTCTGTGTCTGGCTTATTTCACTTAGGGTAATATTTTCACTATTCATTATACCTATATATCACATTTTGTTTATCTACTCATGTGTTGATGGACACTTGGGTTGTTTCCACCTCTTGGCTATTGTGAATAATACTGCAATGAACAGATATAAGGAGCCCTGATGGCACAATGGTCAAGTGTCCAGCTGCTACAGAAAAAGTCAGCAGTTCAAATCCACCAGCTGCTCCTTAGAAACCCTATAGAGCAGTCCTACCCTGTCCCGTAGGGTCGAGATGAGTCAGAATTAACTTGACAGCAATGGGTCTGGTTTTTGTTTTTGTTTGTTTGAACATATGTATAAACTATAATATACACCCTATGCTCTTCTCTTTAAGAACGTTATATTTCACAATTAAAAAGGCAATAAAATGACTATCTTGCATCCTACATACACAAAAAATGTCCAACAGATTACAGTTTAATTTAAAATCTTAAAGCTATAATATAAACTAAGAAGGAAATATAAGTAAATAAATATCTAAGTTAGGGGCTGAGTGGCAAGCGACTACTTTTCCAAGAACACAAGTAAAGACAAAAACAATAAAGATCGATGGATTTTAATACATAAAAATGCAAAAAACTTTTGTTGGCCAAAATACCACATAAATAAAATGTAAAGGTAATCAACTATTTATGAAGGATACATTGGTGATGTAAGAGACATATCTATCTACCTTTTGTGAATTTGGATTGTGGCAATAGGATCCTGAACGCATGGAGGCCAGACTCAGAACCTGGTGTCATCACCTACTATTAGAGGTCTTGGTAGAATAAAACTAAGTGTATATAACAACCTCAGTAGAATAGACCTCATTTTAACTTCTTAAGCTTGGATAGATGCTAGTGCCCTGCAGTCGATAGGCAGAGCTACTTGGGTCTCTCAATTCTGTTTGGCCCAAGGAAATAAGATAGAGGATTTACCTAGTGTATGTGGAGGTGGAGGGGTGAGGGTACAGTGGGTTTGAGGATGACAAAGGTTTGAAATCCTAGGTTACTGTTGTTGTTGTTAGGTGCTGCCACGTCGGTTCAGACTCATAGCAAATAAAACACTGCCTGGTCCTGTGCCATCCTTACAATCATTGTTACGTTTGAGCCCATTGTTGCAGCCACTGTGTCAATCCATCTCGTTGAGGGTCTTCCTCTTTTCTGATGACCCTCTACTTTACCAAGTATTATGTCCTTCTCAAGGGACTAATCTTTCCTGACAACATGTCCAAAGTATGTAAGACACAGTCTCGCCATCCTTGCTTCTAAGGAGCATTCTGGTTGTACATCTTCCAAGACAGATTTGTTTGTTCTTTAGGCAGTCCATGGTATAGTAAATATTCTTCGCCAACACCATAATTCAAAGGCATCAATTCTTCTTTGGTCTTCCTTATTCATTGTCTAGCTTTCACATGCATAGGAGGTGAAAATACCATGGCTTGGGTCAGGTGCACCTTAGTCTTCAAGGTGACACCTTTGCTTTTCAGCACTTTAAAGGGGTACTTTGCAGCAGATACGTTCAATGCGATGCATCTTTTGATTTCTTGACTGTAGCTTCCATGGGTGTTGATTGTGAATCCAAGTAAAATGAAATCCTTGACAACTTCAATCTTTTCTCCGTTTATCAGTTTCACCTTGAACTTGCATATGAGCAATTGATGGTCTGTTCCACAGTTGGCCCTGGCCTTGTTCTGACTGATGATATTGAGCTTTTCCGTTGACTCTTTCCACAGGTGCAGTCAATTTGATTCCTGTGTGTTCCATCGGGCGAGGTCCATGTGTATAGTTGCCACTTGTGTGGATGAAAAAAGTATGTGCAGTGAAGAAGTTGTTGGTCTTGCAAAATTCTATCATCCGATCTCTGGCATTGTTTCTATCACCAAGGCCATATTTTCCAACTAACTATCCTTCTCGACGGCAGTGGATTGGTTGTTTTTTTTTTTTTTTTTTGGATCCTTCTTCTTTGTTTCCAACTTTTGCATTCCAATCACCAGTAATTATCAGTGCATCCTGATTGCATATTTGATGAATTTCAGACTGCAGCAGCTGATAAAAATCTTCAATTTTTTCATCTTTGGCCTTAGTGGTTGGTGCGTAAATCTCAATAATAGTCGTATTAACTGGTCTTCCTTGTAGGTGTATGGACATAATCCTATCACTGACAGCATTGTACTTCAGGACAGATCTTGAAACATTCTTTTTGACGATAAATGCAACATCATTTCTCTTCGCATTGTCATTCCCGGCATAGTAGACTATATGATTGTCTGATTCAAAATGGCAAATACCAGCCCATTTCGGCTCACTAAATGCCTAGGATATCGATATTTGTGCATTCCATTTCATTTTTGACCATTTCAAATTTTCCTAGATTCATGCTTTGTACATTCCAGGTTCCGATTATTAAAATTACTAGACTTGAGGTATTTAGACAGGGATCATTCATTCATTAGCCACCGTAGGTACAGTACATAAGGCTCTCTAGCTTTTCAAGAGCTTATGAAAATATGGGGAGAGGGGACATATGGCAGAGGCAACAACTCCATATTACAAAAAGAAATCTACAAAGTTTAGTAGACAAATTCAATGAAAGGAACTGAATGCAACATTTTGTCAATTAGTCAAGCAATCAACTTAAATCTCCTTGTCAGCACATTTGACATGGGTGTGGATACATTTTGATACGTTTTAAGTATTATGAAGTGAGGCCCCCATAAAGTAAGAGTGCCTAGAATGTACAGTTTTGTAAAGGGCTTTTGGCTGAGGAGAATGGTTGGACCAAATTTTAATATTGACATATTTCCCTCTGGTCATGTTCTGATCCATGCACCCTTAAGGATGTGGCCCACTTTAAGAACCATCAGGCTAAATTAGGCATTAAATTAGGAATAAGGGATTAACTAAAGACTAGTGAAAAGATGGAGCCCTGTAGGTACAGTGGTTAAGCGTTTGCCTGCTAATCAAAAGGTCAGCAGTTCAAATCCACCAGCCATTCCTTGGAAACCCTATAAGGCACTTCTACCCTGTCCTATGGGGTCAGGAAGGACTCAACAGCAACAGGTCTTAGTGAAAGCATACAGAAGGCAGTAGTGGTTCCGTGGTAGGATTGCCACCTAACAGACAGGGGACCCTGGGTTCAATACCCTATCAGTGAACCTCATGGACAACCACCACCACTCATCTGTCATGTTGGGGCCGACTTGCTGGCAGCTAACAACCACAGTGAAAGGGTATAAATTTACCACTTTGGAGGTGTGAGTACCAGGATCATTATTATTTTCTTGTCCAGTTTTTTTTCATTACATGTTATTTTCTCCTTTTCATTCACAGAGAAGTCCCGCCTCCCTCCACCCCCAAGAAAACCAGGCATTCTAAAGTGGACACAATGGCAAGAAAATTTAGGTGAGTTACCAGAGACGATACGGTGGAAGAAACTTTTTATACCTAGAAAGCACTGATGTGCATGGTTGAGCTAAACTGTGGTTGCATCTCTGGGGTTGCCTTTGACTGTTGCCAAAATCTTTTGCCACAGAATTTCTATAAAGTACACACAAAGTTTATTTTATTATTCAACAAATATTGAGGCCTACTCTGTCCAGCTACTGTTCGGGAACTGAAGATACAACAAACCAATTGCTGTGGAATCAATTCTGACTCATGGTGACCCCATGTGTGTCAGGAGTAGAAGTGTGCTCCATAGGATTTTCAGTGGTTGATTTTTAGGAAGTAGATTGCCAGGCTTTTCTTTCAAGGCCTCTCTGGGTGGACTCGAACCTGCAAACTTCTTGTTAGCAGCCCAGAACATTAACCATTTGCACCACCCAGCACAAGCCAAAGAAATAAAATTCCTGTTTTCAGCTTGAGAGGTGGAGAAGACAGATGATTAAAAAATAAACATATACTATAAAAAAAAATCAGGTAGTAATAAGTGATAGGAAGACAATAAAGAAAGGTAAAGGGATTAGAGAGTGATGGTGATACTATTAGATAAGGTGGCCAGGAAGATTTTTCTGACAAGATAATGATTGATTTAAATCAACTTCAGTAAGAATTTGGAGCGTGCACTCAGGAGGATCCCTAGGGGCACAGTAGTTAAAGCACTCGTCAGCAATTTGAACCCAGAAGCTGCTCCACGGGAGAAAGATGTGGCAGCCTACTTCCATAAGGATTGCTGTCATTGTAGTTAGGTACTGTGGAGTTGGTTCTGACTCATAGCTACCCCATGCACAACAGAATGAAACACTGCCGGGTCCTGCACCATCCTCACAATTGTTGCTGTGTTTGAGCCCATTGTTGAAGCCACTATGTCAATCCATCTCCTTGAGGGTCTTCCTCTTTTTTGATGACCCTTCTTCTCCAGGGACTGGGCCCTCCTGATAATATGTCCAAAGTAAGTGAGATGAAGTCTCGCCATCCTTGCTTCCAAGGAGCATTCTGGCTGTACTCTCTCCAAAACAGATTTGTTCTTTCTTCTGGCAGTCCATGGTATATTCAATGTTCTTTGCCAACACCATAATTCAAAGGCATCAGCTCTTCTTCAGTCTTCCTTATTCATTGTCCAGCTTTTACATGCATATGAGATGATTGAAAACACCATGACTTGGGTCAGGCACACTTTAGTCCTCAAGATGACATCTTTGCTTTTTAACACTTTAATATATCATTTGATTTCTTGACTGCTGGTTCCATGGGCTTTGAATGTGAATCCAAGTAATATGAAATCCTTGACAACTTCAATATTTTCTCCATTTATCATGATGTTGCTTACTGGTCCAGTTGGAAGGATTTTTTTCTTTATGCTGAAGAGTAATCCATACTGAAGGCTATATACTGTCTTTGATCTTTATCAGTAAGTACTTCAAGTCCTCTTCGCTTTCAGCAAGCAAGGTTGTGTCATCTGGATATCACAGGTTTTTTATGAGTCTTCTTCCAATCCTGATGTCCCATTCTTCTTCATATAGTCCACCTTCTGAGATTATTTGCTCAGCACACAGACTAAATAAGTATGGTGAAAAGATACAATGCTGACACATACCTTTTCTGATTTTAAACCATAAAGTATCCCCTCGTTCTGTTCGAATAACTGTAGAGGTTCCTCTTGAGCACAATTAATTGTACTGCCAACTTCCGCTCTTCCCAATATCTTAGTTATTGTGATCGTTAAGGTTGTGTGTCAGTTTGCCTGGTCCATGATTCTCAGTGGTTTGGCTGTTGTATGATAATGTAATCACTTCCATGATGAGATTTAATATAATGTGATCAACTCCATGATAGGATCTGCAGTTAGTAGCCAATCAGTTGAAAGAGAGTTTCCTTAGGGGTGTGGCCTACATTGAGTATAAGTGGACTTTCTGGCAAGGCTTTTGCACACTCTGGGTCCTACAGCTGGCTCATGTTCATCTGACCTGTGGCCTTGAGTGCCGATCTTTGGGACTGATCAATCTTTACAACCTATAAGCAAGAGCCGTACTGCCTGACCTGCCGAACTTGGGTTCACCAGCCCCTGTGGCTATGTGAATCAGGAGAAGCCTTCTTGACCCACAGACTTCAGACATTGTAGCCTCTACAATCGTGTGAGTCATTTCCTTGATACAAATCTCTCTGTATATATTTATATGCTTTTACTGGTTTTTCTTCTCTAGAGAACCTAGTCTAAGACAGTTATCAAGTACTGCTATAACAGAAATGCCACAGGTGGATAACTTTAACAAAGAGAAATTTATTCTCCCACAGTCTAGGAGGCTGTCGTTAGGTGCCGTCCAGTCAGTTCCAACTCATAGCGGCCCTATGTACAACAGAACCGTCCTGCACCATCCTCACAATTGTTATGCTTGAGCCCATTGTTGCAGCCACTATGTCAATCCATCTCCTTGAAGGTCTTCCTCTTTTTCGATGACCTTCTACTTTACCAGGCATGATGTCCTTCTCCAGGGACTGGTCCCTGCTGATAACATGTCCAAAGTACATCAGATGAAGTTTTGCCATCCCTGTTTCTAATGAGCATTCTGGCTGTACTTCTTCCAAGATAGATTTGTTTGTTCTTCTGGCAGTCCATGGTATATTCAATACTCTTCGCCAACACCATAAGTCAAAGGCATCAATTCTTCGGTCTCCTTCATACATTGTCCAGCTTTCTCGCATGCATAGGAGGTGATTGAAAACACCGTGGCTCTGTCACTTCCTGATTATGTGATTTTTTTTGTACAATAATTAACTTCTCTGAGCCTAGCCTGTAAAATAGAGATGCAGAAAATGCATTGTAAATGGTAGTTATTATTAGTTTATGAATGTAGTTTTATTGTTCGTATTATGAGTTTTATTGATATAACTTCCCTATGCCCCAAGAAAAATACATTCCAAGCCACTAAGTGGGCTCCTGGCACAGTTTCTGGCATTTGTAATTAGGAATGGGATAGGACTTTGCCACAGCAGAATACCCTTCTGTGAATTCAAAAAGTGCACCATTACTAGTCTCAATTCCCTCACCTATAAATCGGAGATAATCTCTTAGAGTTTTTGTTTGTTTGTTAAACTGACATTCATTGAGCCACATTTATTGAGGCACGTTGAACTGCGTGCCAGGCACGGTTCTAAACAATATAAATGTATTCACTTATTCAGTCCCCAACAACCCAGTATATCAATTCTTTTTAAAATCATCTTTACCTAGAAAACTAAAGAGTTAAATCTAGAGTCCCCGAGTTAGGGTTCCAACCCAGCCTACTTGGCTCCAGAGCCTGACACACAGTAAAGCACAACAAATCTTTGTTGTTGTTATTAATTCTAGGCAGCCGCTGCCCCGGAATTTCTATTTAGGAAGGGCTTTTTTTAGGGTCGCTATTTTTTTTTAGGAGTCGCAGTCTACTTGACCGCAACCGGTTAGGGGTAAACCAGTTTATAAGAAGGGGAAACTAGTGAGTATTTGCATAGCAACCACAGTTTATTTCATAGCAACGATAATGTTTACTTAAATTGGGGAACTTGGAAGAGTTGATAGGGACTGTGGGGTAGGGGGACTTAGCCGGCCATCCTTTGGCACTCCACTATTCCGTGGAAAGTGGCCATTAGCAGCTAAAAACTGAATTCTCCTCCCGGAACCGCCCTATGAGCCAGCCCTCTTTACTCTAGAGCCTCCCCCTCCCTTTTGAGACAGATGGTCTCTTCCGTTCTCCAGGCTTGTTCAGGTTCCGCGCTCCTGAGTCACAAAGCGCGGGGTCACGTGGGCGGGCCGGTGCGCTTTGTGACGTCACGGCCCCGCCTCTTGGCCCGCCTATCCGCGCACGCCAGCCCCGCCTCGCGCGCGTCGCCCGTGCAATCCCTGCTTAAGAGACCCCGGAGTGGGGCGCTCGCCCGAAGCCAGGCCGCGTCCGCCATAGTGCCCGGCTTGGAGGTGTCGCCGACGCTTGGTGAGGGCCCGAGAGCGGCAGGGGGTCAAAAAAAAAAAAAAAAAAAAAAAGAGCCAGCGAAGCCCTCGCCGTGGCCCGGCGGTTTCCGGGCCTATTCTGGCGGTTCTGGGCCTCAAGCGGACGGAAGCGAAAGGCGAAAGAAGCGCGGAGCCCACGACGAGGAGGAAGCGTCAGGGAGCCTCGGCGGTGTCCCCGGGGTCCGCCACAGCCCCCCGGCCGCTGGTCGGGGCCGGGAGTGGTGAGGAAGTGCCTCGGGGCCTAGCCGAGGCCCAGTGCCGGCTTTGTGTTTGAGGCGGCGGCGGCGGCGGCGGCGGCGGCGGCGGGGGGGAGGTGGAGTCGGAGCCGGGGGCGGCCTGCGGGAAGGCCTCTCCTCCGCCGACGCGCCTTTTTGGCCTAGGCCGCGGGGCCGCCCGTGGCCGCCGGGGAGCAGGCGAAAGGGGTTTGTGTGTGGTGGGGGCCTGGGCCTGGGGAAGCTGACGCCGGTCGTCCGGAAGCCAGGAGGAGGCGAGAGGCCGCTGGTGGACTCCGGGCCTAGGCCCTCTCCCCTCAACCTTCTCCCGAGATCTGGGTCACCCCGATCCACGGAAGAGACCAACGGGAGGTGCGGCCGCGCTATGGACCCCTGACCCCACTGGGGTCGCTCGGACTCTAACGTGTGGACTGACCGCTACAGACTGCACCGCCTGCCTGCCCCCCGTCTCCTGCCGGCCCTTAGCATGAGCGAGGGGGACCCAGCCGGGTGACATTGTGCCCGTTGGCGGATTCTCCATTTCCCCTTCCCCGTCCTCATCCGCCTCCTCCCACATGAAGTGATTCTGAGTTTCGGGGGTTCTGGATTATTGTTCTTACGAACCCCTGCATTTGGTTGGGGGGTATTTAAGGCCTTAGGGTCCTTCAGTGTCTTTGAGTGTTTTGTGTGTGTACATATTTTGCGCTTAAGTTTATAAATATACGTATATTGAGCGTGTCCACGTCTCCTCGCTGAACCTTAGGAAACCTTTGGCACCATGTCCTGTGTGCATTATAAATTTTCCTCTAAACTCAACTATGATACCGTCACTTTTGATGGGCTCCACATCTCCCTCTGCGACTTAAAGAAGCAGATTATGGGGAGAGAGAAGCTGAAAGCTGCCGACTGCGACCTGCAGATCACCAACGCGCAAACGAAAGAAGGTAAGAGCCACACGGGCTCCAGATACTTGCTGGTTACAAATAGATACTAATCGTAAGGCGCCTGGCAGAAGACTAACCGCCATTGTGTCTCTAGTGGGACTGTTGGTTCTAATACTTTCAAGACAGCTTGGATACCGGGAGTTGCAGCAGCCTGCCTTGGAATTTAGCTGGCTTATTTGTCATCTGTAACAGACGAATCCCAAAACGTGAACGTTTGATTATTCCTCTCTGTTTTTAAAAATGAGAACTTGGGGTGGGAGGGGGTTGCAGAAATATCCAGGTTCTTTGGATGCGTTTTCTAACTTTTTTCCATCAGAAGGAGAGGAGTGCATATGCAAGGCTTGTTGATTAAAGCAGCAATAGAGACGCTTCTCTGGTTTTGTAATCTTAACGATGGGCTGTTGGCAAAATATATGTCCCCTTTCTCTCTCTCCCTGTTTTTTGGGGGTAAGGGGAGCTGGCTGTGTTGTGGAGAAGGGAGCTGCGCTTTGATGTTTTTGAGTATTTAATCCAGCCACTTTTTAATGTTGGAATTGTTCTAGAAACTTTGATATGTTCCGATGTGACAGGTTTTGAATGTAAATTCAAGAATTTGTAGTGCAGTAGTTAATTGAACTCAGTTCCTCACTATACTCTTAAAATGCAGTAACTGGGTACAGATTAAAAGTACTCATTTTTCTTTTATAAAGTAGTAGTTGCTAGACAACATGACCATGTTGGTATTAGGATATCAGTAGGCTGCTACTGCGTGAGTGCAAATAAGCCACTGATTGTAACCTTTAAGGTCTTTCCCCTTCTTAAAAGTATCTTGTAATATTGGAAATTTTAACAGTAGATTAAAAAAAAGAAAAGGCCATGACGGCCTTTTTAGACTCTGAACTTGATTTGGTTTCTCTTTCTCGGTATAGTAATGCTGATAGCATTTTTAGTAGATGCCAGCATTTTGAGTTTTACTGATGGGATTTGAAGGGATAAAGTGAAGTTCTAACTAGGTAGGATATTTTATTGGTTACTGACTTTGTCTTAAAGCGTGACACGGGTTCATTTCGTTGAAATGGGAGGGAGCAGCGTGGTAGGTAGAGTAAATCTTGTCATGTAGAAGAGCAGCGTTCCATTTCCAGACCTAAGCTTAATTCTGTTAAGGAACAGCTGTACTGGCACATCATGACTTAAAACTACTCGTTGTGGAAGAACTTTACTTACAATCACATGATAACATGTGAAGTATTCCCTACTTCCCCCTCCTCCTTTTTTAAACAGGTGTCATGCCTAAAGGACACCTCATAGGAGGCTTTGGTAATTGTAATTAAGTGTAGCATCCCCATGCTTAAGGGCAGGAGACATTGTGGTCATGAACAGTGGAGAAGTAGTTTTTTTTTTTTTACATGCTATTCAAGAAAATAAGGGAAATATTCTTTCTTTTTTAAGACCACCGAAATTATCCCTTAAGTATTATAGTCACGTTTCACAAAACACATGGACTTATTTGTAAGAATTTTAGCCCATCTGGATATATTAATAAGTACTTATGAACATAAGGAAAGAAAATGTAAATGAAGGTATGACTAGATGATATTAAGACAGTTTTAACGATCATATACTAAATTTTGTATTTTTACAAAATATTACGTAATGATTTGGGTCTAGGCTTTGTCCATCCTCTGTACCTAACAGCTGAGTACAACTTTCTTAGACTGGAGTAAGTTACGGTTGAAGAAATCGTTGACCATCATATTTAAGTGTTTTGTGACTTTGTGTTATTTCTTTTCTAGACTAAACCCATAGGAAATAAATATAGGATAATCAAATCCTAAAACCAGGGAAATGCTTTGCCCAACAACGTATTTTCTTTTATATGCTTGTGTGAACTATCATCTATTGGAGAACGCTTTCACAGTCAATTTAGATATTTAGGAGAAGGAGCTAGGGATAGAGAAAATCTACATTTTATGCAGTCCTCAGATTAGGGGAGAAAAAGATATCATTGAGAGTAGTGCAGAGGATAGCCATTTCGTGAGTTGATGGGAAATTGTACCCAATGTCACAAGACAGCTGACATAAGACTGTCACTTGGTTTTAACATCATCCAGTGATTTTAAAGATGCAAAATAAACGTTTATGGCTTCATAGTTAGGGAAATTGCCTAGGAGTGAATGGTGAACATTAGCTCGTTTTGAATTAATACTTTAAGTTACCTAATCTACTGTTTCTGTAAAACATTCCTTGTAGTTTTAGAAATTTGTCCATGTTTAGAGCCCTTTAAATAGTGATAAGCCTGAAATGCTTAGAACACAATTTGATATGTTTTAGGTGCAGTAATCCTGCTTGCTTTTTTCTAGACTGTATTTCAAAATCCCAAATGGTCTTTGTTAAATATGAAAAACTTATTTTCTCTTCTTCTGCTTTCCACACAGCAAACCACCCCCCCCGCACCCCCCAAAAAGGGTACTGTTCTGAATTTGCTCTGAGATTTCGAAGCTGAATATAAAATATTTTAAAAACACTCTTGTTAAAAAAAAAAAAAGACTCATGTTCTTTTTCTGACTGTTTTTCTCAGCTTTCATCTTATTAATTATCCAAATCCATGCCCTTAATGTTTTTGGACCAAAAATTACATTGATGAGGAGAAATATCTTTTGAGGCTAACTAGGCTACTTGTTAAGGAGGTATTTTAAGTATGAATATGTTTTCAGGATAAGTTATTTAGGAAATCATTATCATAATTTCGGTACTTAAAATGTCAGGGCATCTTTGGGGGGGAGGGGATTGGAACACCTGACTTTTAGTTCGACACAGTATTCTGTTGATCAAGTTAATAAGTTGTCTTTGACAGCTCTTGTGGGCACATTCGAGAGTTGCTAGGTATTCAGAAACTTCCTGGCTGGTGTTTGACACCAAGTTTTGTTTCTCATGGTTCAGCACTTGGCTGCTAACCAAAAGGTCAGCGATTCAAACCCACCAGCCGCTCCACAGGAGAAAGATGTGGCAGTCTGCTTCCGTAAAGATTACAGCCTTGGAAACTATGCGGCAGTTCTACTCTGTTCTACAGGATTGCTATGAGTCAGAATCAACTGTAATGAGATTGGTTGTTTTTTGATTTTTCGTTTCTAGAATTACGTTTAAAAACCCTGTCTCCCCTTTCCCAGTTTTTCATAATTTGGGACTATCATGAACTATATGAGATAATGAATATAGTCTTATATTGGTGTGCCTAAATCTAGAAAATTACATCACCCTAATTGGATACCTGTGAAATATGGCCTGTTATTTGAAATATACTGTAAAGAACTATTTAGCTTAAACATGGAGTACTAATATGACTAAAAATAACAAAGTTTGATATTCATTTAAAAGTCTAAAATGCATACATATGTGATAAGCTTGAATAATTGGAAGGACAGAGGTAGTCAGCTACTTGATACTGAGTAACTTAAGTGAAACAAATCTAATAACATTAGAAGAACAAACCCTCATGCCTGGTTGTGTGATTGAGAGAGGTGGATACATTTGCACATCTCCCAGTACTGGGTTATTTGCCTTTTTGGTAAGTTTGTAAACATCTTCCTGAACGAATCTTTACCATAATAAATGCATCAGTCCAATTTCTTTCTTAGCTTCATTCTTACAGAAGTATCGCAAATCAGACAGTCCAAGGAGGAGAAGAATAGGGTCCGTTCGTCCTCCCCCTTTGTCATTTCAGAAAGTAACATTGCTGTTCATCCCGTTGCTTAAGCCGGGAACCCAAAAATTCATGCCTGATTTCTTTCTCCTTCGTTTACACACACGCACACACATTTTCAGTCCGTCAGCAAGTGTGTTGATTCTACCTCAAAGTTATCTATCTCTCCATTTCTACCTGCCGTTTTCTAGCACAGGCCATCCTTATGTCTTACTTGGACTAAGGAGCGGCAGTCTTATCATAGTTGTCTGTTTCTACCCTTGTTCCCCTGTGGCTCATTCTCCCCCAGGTACCGTAGTTAACTTTTTTTTAAAAAAAAAAAAGCATAAATCACGTCACCACTTTGTTTGAAATCTATGACTTCCTGTTGTACTTAGAAACAAAATATAAATAATGTATGATCTGTTCCTTTCCAGTCGTTTTTTATGTTATTCTTTCATTTTCTTGCTATTCAGGTCTTTTTATATCATTTTTTCACTTGCTTTTCCCTCTTAAAACACTCTTCTCCAGCTTTTTTGCACATCTGGCGGACTTCTCAGTCTCTAAGTTTCAAATGTCAGTTCCTCA
Source organism: Loxodonta africana (assembly GCF_030014295.1). NCBI lineage: Eukaryota > Metazoa > Chordata > Mammalia > Proboscidea > Elephantidae > Loxodonta > Loxodonta africana. Next base: position 80,898,737 of record NC_087353.1, read on the forward strand.
GAGAGGCCTTTGAATCCATAAAATCCTTTTGTCATCGAGTGGATTCCGACTCAGCAACCCTATAGGACAGAGTAGAACTGCCTCATAGGGTTTCCAAGGCTGTAAATCTTTACCGAAGCAGACTGGCTCATCTTTCTCCCAAAGAGCTATTGGTGGGTTAGAACTGCCATCCTTTCGGTTTGCAGCCAAGCACTTAAACCAGTGTGCCACCAGGGTTCCTTTTTTAAATCATATTCTATTCAGAGTTGCATCCCATCTTTAATTCTTTATTACAAAGTTTTCTCTTTATTCATGGGTCATAATTTAATTTTTAGTCTGTCTTCCCCAGTAATGAGCTCCATGAGAGCAGGAATCATAATACAGCACTCAACTCATGTTTAGAGGCCAGGAAAAGAGACAGAATTTCTCTATTTGGAATAACAGGTTTTTCTCATAGCTCTGACGTTCAGCATTTCTGGCGTAGATAAACTAGAGCAGGACTTAGTCCTACTGAGATTTGAGATTCCACCAAAGTAGAGGCCCCGGACCCAGGAACCTGCTGACACTATTTGATGTCTTTTGAAGAACAGCGTCCTTACAGTTTTGTACATTTGTTCTGACAGTGTCAGTAATCTAGATGCAAGGAAGGTGGAATTATTAATGTTTTTTTATATTTAAGTCCATTTGCCATAAAATTTACATTTGGTGGAAATTTTCTGATTCTTGGGGACTATGACTTACCGAAACCCCCAAACAGAAACTCGACTCTGTCTTTTTACTTACAGAATATACTGATGATAACGCGCTAATCCCTAAGAACTCGTCTGTGATCGTTAGGAGAATTCCTATTGGAGGCGTTAGATCTACAAGCAAGACATACGTTATGTAAGTATCTAAGTTGCATTTATTATTTAAGTTTTTCAGAGCAGACTTTTATTGTGTGAGAAAGGAAAAGCGTATTTTAGAATTCAGCTCATTACTTTACCCTTGATGTCTGTATCTTCTCGGCTCTGAGATTTTTTTTTTTCCTTTCTAATTTCTTTTCCCATTAAAAAAAAGTTTTTTTTGTTTTTTTTTTTTTATAGTTAGGAGTAAGAGCCGTTGTTAGGAAGAATTTTCTCTCTAGATAGGCAATGTTTACAAAGACGAGAATGATTTTCAAATCAGTGAGTAAATATCCCTGTACCTTTGTTTTTTATTTGTTTGTATACATTCCTTTTTTTTTTTTTTTTTTAATTTTTCAATCCAACCTTTTTTTTTCCACCTCAAAAAAAGTATTTAAATATCTTAAGGGATGTCTCCTGCTGCATATTTTGGCAGCATTAGGAGTATTCATTGATACTAACATTTACTCCATATCACTAAGGAACTTTGGGAGGTTATAGAATTATATAGGGTGTGTGACCATAGACTCTGAAATCAAGCTTAGGCTTGATTCCCCTTACTGCTTCAGTTATGCTTATCAGCTGTATAACTTTGAATTAAGTTGCCTAAAGTCTCTATACCTCAGAGAACAAAAAAAAAAAAAAAAAACCCATTGCTGTCAAGTCTATTCCTACTCGTAGCAACCCTATAGGACAGAGTAGAACTGCCCCATAGGGTTTTCAGGGAGCAGCTGGTGAATTCAAACTACTGACCTTTTAGTTATCAGCCGAACGCTTAAGCACTGCCCCACCAGGGCTCCCTGTAGCTCGGATTTCCTCAAAAATGGGGCATGAGTACTTAACTTGGGGTTGTAAGGTTTCAGTAAACATTGCCTGGCACATGGTAAATGCCTGGTATATCACTGGAGTAAGAACAGCAGTTTCTCAGGACTACCCAAGAACTTAAAGGGGGGGCGGGGGCGAGGGCAGGATTAAAACTTTAGATCCTTAACTTTTTCTTCCTTGCAATTTTAATAGTGACACTGGAATTCTAATTTGTAAAAAGGTCTAAATTAACGGGTAGTGAAGTTAGGAGCCCTGGTGGCACAGTGGTTAAGAGCTTGGCTGCTAACCAAAAGATCAGCAGATTCAAATCTACCAACTGGTCATTGGTAACCCTATGGGGCAGTTCTACTCTGTCCTGTAGGGTCACTAAGAGTCAGAATTGACTCGATGGCAGTGGGTTTTTTACAGTTAGGTCAAGGAGCCGTGGTGGTACAGTGGTTAAAGTGTTCAGCTCCTAACCGAAAGGTCAGTGGTTCTAACTCACCAGTTGCTCCACAGGAGAAAGATGTGCTTCCATCTGCTTCCATAAAGATTTGCAGCCTGGGAAACCCTGTGGGGCAGTTCTACTCTGTCCTGTAGGGTTGCTATTAAGTCAGAATCGACTTCACAGCAGCAGATATGTTTTTTGCTTTTTTTAAGTTGGGTAACTGTCTTCGTTTTTGTTTTTGGTCAGTGACAAATTCTGGAGTTTGCCAGTCCTAGGAAATGGAATGTGTTCTTGGAATTAAGATAAAGTCACCTCCTGGATTTTTTTATTCAGGACTTCCAAATTATGCACAGGCCTAAAAACTCTTTTCAGATGCTAACACTGCTTTATAGTCAGGATAGCATAAACTAAGACTAAGCATTTAAAGGCTATCTTTAGCAACCCTGCTATCCTCCCTTGTGTGGAATTTTAAGAGAATTTCTTCTTGAGCTTATTTATCTGTACATTTTTAAACTTCACATTGTCCATTTCTACATTACAACCATTTAACTCATTCCTTTAACTAAAATGCTCTGTCAGATTGTGTGGCACATTTTTCGGGAAGTTGGCATTCTTACTTAATCCTTAGTCATTGTTTTGAGATGTTTTAAAAATGAAAGTAACTGTCAACATATCTTTCTGGATTTGAAAGTTAATTTTGGAGCACGGCAGTTTCTCAGGAGTCTACATCTTAACATCAATAGCTGTGGGCTTGCTTTAAGAAAATCTGATGTAAAAATTTACATTTGGATCTATTAAAAACTGAGCAATAATATATGTTAAATTTTTCAGTCTATTCAGAGTGAACAATAAAGTTTAACAAAATTCCCATGCCACCTTTCAGAAGCCTTTTTTATTGTTAAGTGGCAAGGTCCACCTATTCTAGAATTTTTCAGTATGGATTTTTATTTTTTTACTACAAATGCATCTTAAACTGTGGAAAGGTACCAGGGCTCTCTTAATTGAAGTACTGTGTTCAAAAATTGGCTGGTATTGAAACTTTATGTCAAAGGAAAATTGTGTTCCTAAAAATACGTGATTGGAAGTATGTATTAAGAATATCACAAAAAGTACATGAAAACTGCTCATGTCTAATGTCATTTTTTTCTTCTGTTTGTGTTTTAGAAGTCGAACTGAGCCAGTGATGGGAACTTCAAAAGCAGTATGTAAAAACACAATCTCACACTTTTTCTACACATTGCTTTTACCTTTATAATGTAGCAGTGACATAATTTTTTTTAGAACTTACTATCCAACCAGTCATAACACATATTGTGAATAAAATGTATTTTGATAACAGCTCAGTTGAATATGGATATATGTGGCATAATTTGCACTCCTCTTTTGTAGAGCTGGGTAATTGGTGCCCCCGCAAAACACTGTTTCATATTAAATATGAGAGCATTTCCCCTGTATGACACTGTGTTGTACAGTTAACGTGTGATCCTCTTTAGATCATGTAGGTTTGACACTGATGAACATGATAACATGTTCTACATCTGTCTGTCTATAGTTAGTATTTTGTATGTATGTACAGGCTGTTGTGTGCTTTTTGTTTCTTGCAATAAAAAAAAATGTTTGGAGTGTATATTTTGCCATTTTCACGTTGTATCACTTAGTTTCTGTTAGTTTTTGTTTGTTTGTTTTTTTTTTTCCTGCCTGATGGATGGCTTTAAAAAAATGCATTAGCAACATCTGAAGCTTAAAGTTTGTTGCTTTCTCCACATTCAAACACATCATAGCAAAGATTTCCAGAGACCATGGATGCAGCTTTATTATTTAGTCTTGCTATATGACACCTGGAAACCCTGGTGGCGTAGTGGTTAAGAGTTCGGCTGCTAACCAGAAGGTCGGCAGTTTGAATCCACCAGGCACTCCTTAGAAACCCTATGGAGTGGTTCGACTCCGCCCTATAGGGTCGCTATGAGTCGGAATTGACTCAGCAGCAATGGGTTTGGTTTGGTATATGAGCACCTATTCTTTATATCTACATGCTATAAATATGAAGTGAAACCTGAAGTTGGCCCCCCCATAAGCATGTAAATGTCTCAGTGATTTTGATTTTTTAACAACTAGACATTTTTTCAGAAGTTAGTAAGATTTCTTCCATTTCTATCTAGTCTGTCCAAATTAAAACATTTCCTTCTTACAAGATATTAAAATGCTGCATTAATTGTAGGCCAAGTAAAAGCTGTAGCTTATCAAAGGTAACTCCCTATAACCAGGTTAACATCTCCATTTCTGTTATCACAGATTAACCTTAAGTATGACACCATTTTTACGTTGAGTTTTTAATTAAAAGGCAGCAGCATTCCTAAACTGTGGGGGTGACACACGATCTGATCTAGAACACAGGTTTATAGTAACTGGGCTCTGTAAACTTGATGGTTCTCTAAACATTTTATTGCTCAGGCTTGTTATTGTACACAATTCAAGATGTCTTAATCTTTCTTTAGAATTCAAGAGTATTGCTTGCTGTTTCACTTTATCCTCTTTAAATACTACCAATCTTTAATTGTGTATGAGGCATTTCACTAACCTTGGATCATTGGATCTTATACATGATAACAGAATATATCTGAACTTTGGACTTGGTCTCAAAAATATATATAGCCTTAGTTCTCATGGAACTAAATATAGTGATTGAAAGATCAAAATTCTTAGTCTTTTGGGTTTTTCCCCCCTCTTTTTGGGTATCTGGGTTTTTTGGGGGCAGTTGTTTTTTTATTTTGTTTTTTAAAAGCATAACGCTGTAAAAAACTATCCAAGTTTCTGTTTTGCTGGTGATTGGTTTAAAATTGATTTTTATGTATCCAAATGCTAGCACAAATTAGATTGACTATCCTGGTGACTGTAGTAGTTAATGTAACATATTTTGTATAAAGTACATTTTATATAGTATTTAAACTAATACAGATGAAGTTTTATTTCTTGAAAACAGTTATTTCCTTTTTGTTTATTAGCATGTGTATAAACACAAATCACATGTTTATAAATAAAGTTAACATTCTTTTAGCCTCGTGTGTTCCCTGGCATGTCTGTATTACATTTATAAGAAGCAGTTTATTTTAAGCTTATTTAGGTTTTTCTTTTTTTTTTTTAATACTTCAAAAATGGCTTTAATTTTTAGGTAGAATGATCTGCAGTAGAGTCATTGGATAACTAATACCCATCATTTATTTGCTTGGAGTACGTTCGCTGACAGTTAGGATGAGAATATAGTCATCAAGCCTAATTAGTGCCCGTCTTAGGAAACTAAATTACCTGGCTTGTACATATTCACCAAAAGACAGAGTTAGAGGCACTCAACCAAATTTTTCATTCTGATTATGTATGTACAGTTTTGATAACTTAAGCCAACTGTGAACAAGATGGCTTGTTGAAATTGCCCAGTCTTGTTTTTCATAGTCATTCTTCCATGTCGGTACTCCAGAGCTGGTGGTTCTTCATTCTGCAAAATATCAGAATACCAGTTTGTAGGAGCCTTTAATTTCAAGCCAGTGTAATTGTCACAAGAGATTTTAGATCCTTGCTCCCAGAAGCCATACCATTAATTAGACTCAGGGAGGTGGGTTGATTTTAATGATGCCTACAATGTGCATTAATCAGTTTTTTTTTTTTTTAAGGCAATTTTTGTGACATGGTGGGTTTTTTTTTTCCCCGCCTTTATTAGCTAATCACTGAGTCACTTTTTATTGATGTTTAGTGTATATAAAATCCTGATTTTTTTAAATCATTCTTTTGTCAACATTTTTCATTCGTTTCTTAACTACCTTTGCTATATGTAGAGAACAAAATTGGATGCCTTTCTAAATTTGTTTTAAATTTGATTTATAGATTATAAGGTATTTAGATGCTATGATGATTATTTGGTAGAAGAAGAGGCCATTTAGGTGTCGTTATATATCTGAAACCACTTTTAACTCAATAAATATACAATATTAATAGCGGGTTGCCAGAAAGCTAAAAAGAGGGCAAAAGAACAAAAAGAAATCCATATCCAAACTGTTAGGAGTGGGAAGATCAAAGTACTAATTGGTGGTTTTTCAGTTCCACCTCTACCAGTTAATAAAACTGGTTACCGTCTTTCTATCATCAGTATTCATTTTCTAGATAGTAATGGACTATTTTAAAGTGTTATTACTTTGTTTCATTGGTTAAAAAACATAGTATAGGTGTTGGTTGACAGCAATTTGTTCAGCCCTTGTTACTTAAATTCAGAGCTGATGTAAAATGTAATCCTCTTTAGATTGAGTAGGTCAGAATTTATTCTGGATAAAAAAAAGTAGGATATCTATATATGCTTCCATTGTTGTTGTTTTTTTTTTCTACTTACCCATTGAGATTAGTTCTTTAAAGAAGGAACACCTCACCAAAGCGGGGCAAGAGTGAGAACCCACTGGTGTATTGTGTGGTCGTGTCCTAGGAATGTGGGATTAATGCTTTATGAACTCTTTACAGTCCTTCAACGTGGAACAAAGAAACATTTGTCTAAATAAGTGTTCCAGTAATAATTTCCATCAAACTAATTTTGAAAACCTTAAGCTGTTTGTAAGATGTAGCTTAAATTTAGCCAACATTGTTCTTATTTACATTTATTCCATTGCTGAGAACTTCATATTGAAACTGGTTACATTTCTGTTTTGGGCTTCAAGTCATGCTACTTTTAATACTCTTTGTTCTCTGAAATACTTACAAAATACGTTGATGAAGACACAACTTCTTTGGGTGGTTTTTTTTTTCCAATTTGATCCAGACATCTTGTTACGTTCTCTCCATTTTAAAAGAGTTCTAACCAATAACGTGGGAAACTTACAACATGTTAAATAGTTAACCCACTTACTGCATAGGAAGCTGATCGTACATTTTCATTTTGGTACACTTGTAGGGAAATCATATCTTCAGCTTTACATGCTAAAGATATGCACGTATGTAAAATCAAACCCACTGCCATCGAATTGATTCCGACTCATAGGAACTCACTCTGTATATACACAATACACATGCACACATAAGTACACACACTTTTTACTGGTAGTAAAATCATTTCAGAAAATCAAAGAATGAAAAATTTTAAAACATGTTATACTTTTAAATACATTTTTAAAGCCCTCTTATACCTTGACACGTAATACTTGTTCCATTTGGTTAAATTAAGTTTTTTTTCCAAATACTACAATTCATTCTAAGTGACAGCTCTGTTTGCCCTTGGAGAACCCAGGGTACCTTTGGGTCCCTGTTTTTGGCTTAACATCTTTGCCCTGATAAAGCTGTGGTTTCTTTGGCCAGAAGCTATTGTCATTCTTAATATGGGAGAATAAATTTATTCAAACCTATCAGCACAAGCTCATAAAAAGAAAAAAGTTGCAATTACGTGGAAGCTGTTATTAAAACAATTACCTGGGCCTTTAAAGAGCTGCTTGTTTTAAAATGTTCTGTAATGGCACTGTGGAAAAGTTAGATTTCTTCCCTCTTCCAGTGTACATGGTCTTGAGCATTATAAAATTTAGAGACCATTGAGAGTCATGGGACTCTAAGAGTCTGTACTCTGAGATTATTTAATCACCATTCTGAACAAATTTCCTATGTGACATACTTTTCTTTACCCCATTTCTTCGTTGTAATTGGGTCCCCCTCAACTATTAACTTTTATTACTGTATGTGAAATATACAGAGAAGGATAAAGGGGGTAAGCTACACTTTTTGGTTTAAAACAAAAAATGCATTCTTTAGAAAACGTCTAAGAAAATATCCAGTATTTGAACATTAAATGGCAGTAGGGGCTAAATGATCACTTTCAGATGTTTTCAGTGTGGAACTTGAATGTGTGTTTAATTTTTTATGAACAGATTGATGACTCTTCTGCGTCTATTTCTCTGGCCCAGCTTACAAAGGTATATATATATATATATACATTCTTGAAAGTATAAGTCTTTTTCTAACATCGTATTTTTTTTTTGTGTGTGTGGAACCATTTTTTAAGAGGGGTGGGGGCAGATCTATTTTGCAAAACCATTGTACATATTGTGACTATCCTGTAAAGAGTAGTTCCTCTTTTGGGAAGATAAGGGAGTACTTTGTCAGCCTCAGCATAATGTTGGAATGTTGTTCATCTTCAAGACAGAAGAAACAGGAAGCTCATTTTTTTTTCCTTATACATTTTGTTTAATTATACATTGGAAACTCTAACAGTTCTGGAGGAATTCCCTGGTTTTGGCTGTAAATTAGGTGGACTTTCTTTAAGCAGCCAAAATAGAAGCTTTCCTTAACATGGACGATTGGGTGGTTATTTCTTGAATATATCAGTTGATCCCGTGATAATCAACATTTTAAATGTGATACAGTTGTTTCTTATAGACTTGTAGTCTGTCTGCATTAGAAAAAGTTTTAAACAACCTAATTTGTTTGAACACAGACTATGTGAATGGTGTAAGTGTATACAGCTGTTTGCAGGAATATACCAATGTGTATGTTTGGCTGAGGGACAAATTGTTAACCTCCTGAAATTATTGTATATGCCATGTTTTTCAATAAGATTGCTTGAATTTTCTGCTCAACAATTGTACATTTTGCTTGGGAAAGCACTAGTGATGGATTACTTTTTAAAACGATAGACTCAGCTTGCAAATTAGGCCTTAAAAAAAGCAAATCTTGCAGAACAGGCAGACTTTTCTGAGGGCCAAGAAGGAAGTTATCCAGTTTTCCAAAAATCTTTTTTTTCCCTACTATCACAAATGCGAAACCAAATTTAGCAACCGAGATTAATGAAAAGATGGGCTTTCCATTAGTGCTGTCCCTATCATGTCCTTGGCTTTGTTCTAGGTTGTGTCCTTTTCCCCTAGAATGTATCCCCCCCCCCCCGCAAAAAAATGTCCTAGTAATAAATATTGCTTTTTAAGCTCCTGTTCTGGGAAAATTAAGCATTAAAAGTGACAATTCTAAAGCATAAAGTGGGCTAAAGCCATCCTCTTTAAAATTTCTAATGCAAAGTGGTTTAGCACAGAGCTTACATCTTTAGGAGTTCATAGTTTACTGTTTTTATTCTTATGTACTGTAAGGGCCATATTTGAGTTTTGGTCTATTTCTACCATTGTTTCTCTGGGGGGGAGGAGTTGGGGAGTTTTGGAGGTTTGGTGATTTTCTTTTTTTTTTAACTATTTGTAAATGAATGTTTGGGTTCAAACAAATTAGTTGTTAAACATCTGTAATCCAGTTTTCTGTAAATGTTACTGTTGTTCTAAGCTCTGTTAATGTTAAGCATTTTTTGTATATAAAATTACAATAAAATGTTAAAACTGTTTGCTTGTTTTGTGGATGAATGTAAAGGTAAAACTCACTGGATGGCTGCTATGAGTGCCAGATGCTTGGAGATTGAAGTTATTAGGAATCACTCCCTTAGACCCTGCTTATATCTAGACTATTGTAGATAATACCCCAAAGCTGAAGTCCATAAGACTTACTTGGAGAGTTGAATTTAAAATTATGAAAGCTCAGTGCACATGCTTTGCACTTAATTTGAAACTGACACCACCTACCTAAAGTGTCTGCAGACCTAATATGTGCTGCATACAATGTTCAGTTGTTCTCCCCCTACCTCCAAGATGTACCTATAAATTATAGTCGTAATCTATTACACTTGAATTACTTTTAAGGTTTAAAATCAAGTGTTTTCTTCTGTCTTAACCTTAGCCCTTAACTCTTAGAGGAGTAGTATGCAAACCTTACTGTAAGGTACAAACAGGGTCTAAGGTTTGAGTGCCTCCAGAAGGACTTTCTTCAGCTCTGCAGACACGCAAACATCATATAACTATGTAAGGAGCCCCCAGCGCCTCTCCAGGTTGTACCTGTAAATGGCTGTGTTTGTGCAAGGTTAGTTAGGTGCTGCTCTTTACAGGATGAGTGGTGTTGTCTTTGGCTGTGTGCTCTTCAATGTCTTTCTAATGTGTGTGTCAAATAATTACCTGTTAAACAGACTGCCAATCTGGCTGAAGCCAATGCTTCTGAAGAAGATAAAATTAAAGCAATGATGTCGCAGTCTGGCCATGAATACGACCCAATCAAGTAAGTCCGTAAATACTTTTTACTCATAGGAACTTATCGGGGGGTTCCCTCCCCAATGAAAGGCATTATTTTTTGGAGTCTTCATGTACATGTAATTTTTTTTCCCCTTTCAGTTACATGAAGAAACCTCTAGGTCCACCACCTCCATCTTATACCTGTTTTCGCTGTGGTAAACCTGGCCATTATATTAAGAATTGCCCAACAAATGGGGTAAGTCCAAAGTAGATATTTTAGCACAATCACTTTATTTTTCTTAGAATTATTTCTTAGCTATCTTATGTTTCTTGGTACTTAACTGTCTTTTCTGTTACAATGGCAGATGAGCATGGCCTCTGGAGCCAAATTGCCAGGCTTCAAATCCTGGCTCTGCCACTTAATAGTTGAGTAAGCTTGGGCAAGTTACTTGCCTTCTCCAAGTCCATTTTTCCTTCTCTGTGAAATGGGGATAATAATAGTGTTTACCTCACATGGCTATTGTGAGTATTAAATGAGATTTTTTATATATATATATATATATAAAAAAAACACTACAAATAAGCAGTTCACACTGCATAATGTTAGCTAATATTATTATTAAAGGTAACTGCTTTCTCTCTTCCTCTTCTCTCCCTTTTCCCTTGGAATAGGATAAGAACTTTGAATCTGGTCCTAGAATTAAAAAGAGCACTGGAATTCCTAGAAGTTTTATGATGGAAGTGAAAGATCCTAATATGAAAGGTGCAATGCTTACCAACACTGGAAAATATGCAATACCAACTATAGATGCGTAAGTATTCAGATTAGGTATGACCTGTGGAAACTACGATCATACCCAGGGTGTAGTGTTCTGATCATGGGCTTGTAACTTGGCTACTGGGACTCTAGGAACATTGTGTACCAAGGCCATTAGTCTCCACATGTTGCTTTTCTGTGTTAAGAATGAGAGGCTGCAGTCTGCTCCATTTAAAGCAAATTTAAAATGGATTCGGAGATTTTTATCAATGAGTGCCACTTCCCTGTAGTCCTCTAATTTTTTTCTTTTTCTGTCATTCCTTGCTTTCTTCCTCATTTACATACATACTCCCACATAATCTTATATATGCTATTTGCATTTTTTTGTAAGTGAACAAGACATGTCGTAATTGATCATTTTGAGAAACGAAAGACTTAGGAAAAAATTATGAAAGATGTTGAGGCAAACCTAAGTGCCAAGAATAAATGAACTGTTGTATCTAAGTGTGGATATACCATGTGAGTCTTTGAGCCTCATCTGTTGTTTACTTTTGTAAGCCATAAGTTCAGATCAGCTGTATCTATAAAACCGTAATGGTTTTTTTTTTTAAAAAGATTCTTTTTTTCAGATTTTATTTTATGAGCAGGTTTTAATGAAATGGACAAATAAAGACCTCGTGGCATGATTCAATTAGATAAACTTACCGTATCAGCTCTTATTAATATACTTAATTACTTTAAGCAGCTGTGAACCCATAATGTACAACAAAATGTTAAGTGTTCTTTTGGGCTGTGGTTCTCTGACTTTATTACGCTTAAGAATCTCCTGCAAAAGTTGTGTTAAAAGGTTCTGGGAGCCCTGCCTTGCAGTTGTTGGTTTAGTGGTTTTGTGATAGGCCCCTGACTCTGCATTTTTAACAAGTCTACCAAGAGATTTTGAAGTTAGGGAGTCCTTAGGACATACTTTTGAGAAACATCAATTTGAAGAATAGGCGTTCATGTTCTCAATGACAGCAGAATTGTATATAAGAACACATTTTTCCTCAGCTTCATGCCATAAACGTTGAAGGATAGTGTTATGGATTGAATTAAGTCTCACCAAAATATGTGTTGTAAATCCTCACCTCTATGCTTGTGGCTATAACCCCATTTGGGAATGGGTTGTCTTTTTTTTTATGTTAATGAGGCAGGATTAGTGTAGGGTGTATTTTGGGTCAGTCTTTTTTGAGATGGGGAAGCAAAGCAGAGATGGGGGAAGAGAGATGTCAAGCCAAATGAAGGTGGCCCAGGAACAGAAGCTTAAAGAAATAAGGACCTTCCTTTAGAACTGACAGAGAAAGCCTTCCCTGAGAGCTGGCACCCTGAATTCAGATATCTAGCCCACTAGAGAATAAATTTCTGTTAAAGCCATCCACTTGTAGTATTTCTGTTACAGCAGCACTAGATAACTAAGACAATAGGTGTCAGCACAACTTCCAGACTAGGACAGACTAGGAAGGACCTGGAGTCCTATTTCCAAAAAAAGTTGGCCAGTGAAAACCTCAAATCTGTCTTGCAAGAAGTACAGCCAGAGTGCCCCTTAGAAGCAAGGATGGTGAGCCTTTGTGTCATGTAATTTGGACATGTTATCAGGAAGAACCAGTCTCAGGAGAAGGACATCATGCTTGCTGAAGTAGAGGGTCAGCGAAAAAGAGGAAGACCCTCAATGAGATGGATTGACACAGTGGCTGCAACAATGGACCCAAACATTGCAGTGATTGTGAGGAAGATTCAAGACCGGGCAGTGTTTTGTTCTGTTGTACACAGGGTCGCTGTGAGTCAGAACTGACTCGATGGCACGTAACGAGTGATTTTGACATTGAGTAGTGGGTGGAGGCTGGAAGAGTTTTAAGGTGCCTAATAGTTCCTTGGAAACTCTATGGGGCAGTTCTACTCTGTTCTGTAGGTTCGCTATGAATTGGAATCGACTCGACGGCACTGGGTTTTTGTTTTGTTTGGTTTTGGTTTTAATAGTATAAAAGCCTAGATTGCCTTGAAGAGACTGTTGGTAGAATTACAGATGTCAAAAGCAATCCTGGTGAGGGCTCAGAAGGAAGTAGGGAGAGCTATGGAGAAAGTCTCTGTCATCTTAGAGAATATGTATGGTGCCAGCAACAACAGAATGTTGCTAGAAATGTGGGTGTTAAATGCGCTTCTGGTGAGGCTTTAAAAGAAGACGATGAATGTGTGATTAGACAATAGAAGAAGGGCCATATTTTTTTTTGCAGTGGCAAAAAACTCATCTGAATTATGTTCAGATATTTGGTGGAAGGTACAACTTGTAAGTGATGAACTTGGATATCTGGCTGAGAAGATTTCTAAGCAAAATCTTAAAGGGGGCACATGGTTTCGGAAAGAGATGAACTTAAAAATGAACTGTGCAAAATAAAGACAACTTAAAGATTTGAAATATTTTGTTGTACCAACTAAGGACACATGTCCTAGAATGTTCACCAAGGACGTGGCTACACAATCTTTCGTTAAAGATCTAACAAACTACCATAGTGAAAACCCATCAGCCTAAACTGAAGGGGACAGAGAAAGAATGAAAGGAAAGAACACTGTCTGCTTCTCGGAATTGTACAGGCAGGAAACAGGCCAAAGGAGCTACATCTGTTTTCCTCCAAGAAAAGAAAAGGACCATCTCTTGAGCAGCTCAGAGATCAGCAGAATTGTTGGAAGGAGCACGAGAAGCAGGGCCTTCTCAGTTTCAAAGGGTAGGGCAGAAGCCTAGGTTTCAAAGAGTCAGATCTTTGTCAGCTCAGTTCTGGAGTGTGGGGCTGCCATTAAGGTGTGCCAGGGGGATGGGCCACTGCCCAAATCTGAGGGGTCAAGGCTGCCGTGCACAAGGGACAGAAGAATGGGACCTGCAAGGCCAAGGGAGTGAGATCGCCACTCAGGTAGACTAGGGGAATGGGGCCTACCAAAGCCAAGGGAGCAGAGTTGCCATCCCAGTGGGCCTGGAAGGCGGAGCTAAAGCCAGTGGACCTCCATCCAGAACCCAGAGGGCTTGGCCAACACTCAGAGATTTGAGGGCAGGGCCATTGCCCAGATGGCCTCAGAGAACAGAGGATTATTTTCAAGCCTTGAGAGCTAATGTAAATTATTCTACTGGGTTTGGGACTAAATTGGTTCACTGGGTTTGGCACTTAGTTGTTGCCCATTATCCGTTCTTTCCCTCCGGTTTCTCCCATTTGTAATGTGAATGTATACCTTGTGCCTGTTGCTCCATTGTATTTTGGAAGCAGATAGCCTGTATTCTAGATTTCACAAGTTCTCAGATGAAGAGGAATTTTGTCCTGGGATAGAATACACCCAAAGTCTCACCCATATTTGATTTAGATGCTTCAGAATATGAGATTTGGGATTTGGAGTTGATTTAAGGCTTGTGCGATGATGTGGTAGGGTTTTTCATGTGGCAAGGACATGAATTTGGGGAGGCCGAAGGGTGGAATATTTTGAATTGAATTGTGTCCCCCCAAAATATGTATTGTAAATCCTAATCTTTATGCCTGTGGTTATAATATCATTTGGGAATGGGTTATCAGGTTAATGAGGCAGGGTTAGTGTAGGGTATATCTTAAGTCAGCCTCTTGAGATACAAGAAATAAAACAAGCAAGCAAAGCAGAGATGGGGGAAGAGAGCGCTAAACCACATCAAGATTGCCCAGAATCAGAAGCTCAGAAGAGACAAGGGTCTTTCTCCAGAGCTGAGAAAGAAAGCCTTTCCCTGGAGTCGGCACCCTGAAATCAGACTTCTAGCTGCCTAAACTGTGAGAAAATTAATTTCTGTTTGTTAAAGCCACCCATTGGTGGAGTTCCTGTTCTAGCAGCACTGGACAGCCAAGACAGACAGCATAGTGAGCAGGTGGGGATGATGAAATTGCTATGCTTTGGAATGATACTGAAAAGATGTAGTGTTTTTCAGTATGACTTTAGTAAATACAGTTTACAGATAAGAATGTTTTCCTAATCTGCCAGCCCTACTCACTTCCTCAACTTCACTCCATCTATCAGTCATCATCCTGTGTTTTTGTGATTCATCTTAGAGCAGTCTGTTGTTACGCTGTTTTTAAATCAGAGACATTTCATAATTGCTTCCAAACAGCATTAGGTTTAAATTGATGATTTTTTGCACACAACCTTATTTAAGAGCAGACCGCTTCATCTATATTATGTAAAAGTATTTCAAAAATCGAAATTTGTGTTGGAAAAATTAACACCACCTGTGAACCCTAACTAATAATTAACGTCGTTGCTTTTGAATGCTAAAATAGAAACCCCATTGGTGCCAAACACACAGCAAATACTGGGGAAAGATGGGAGCCCAGATATTTTAAATGAAACTTTCACCCCCTCCACTAACACCGCTGATAAGCAACTCAGACTCTTCTTCTGTTTCTTTTTTCTATCCTCTGTTCTCCTCTTTTTTTTTTTTTCTTTTCTTTTCTCTCTTTTGGGCAGTGGGAGACTCCTCTTTCACAAATTGGGAACAATGGGGCATAAGCAAATTGATACTTATTTCTGGAATCGTGGTGATGTCTATGGAGCAGCTGCAACACAAATAACACACCTAAGGTACCCTACTCCGTACAGCTGAGATTCTTTCATTTTCAGCGTTGAGATAAACACACTCTGTTCCTAAATGAAATGAGAAAGGATTTCTCTAGGAATTCCTGCGTTCAACAGATTGGACTGATTACAGAAAAGGGGGTATGGAGGCAGTGGTGACGAGTCTGAGAACAGCTTTTTTCTGGGGTGGTGTTTTGAAATATATTTAATGTCCAACATTTCTGCAAAACACATTTCTACAAAAGACTGAACAGGAATGTCTAATGAGGTGTTACTTCATGTTTTTGTAACACATTCTGATCATTTAAGTCCTTAATATTTTTTAATGACTATAAATAGATTAAAATTTCCTTAAAATACCGAGTATAAGTAGAACACTGATTCTGAAGTCTTATTCTATCATTTATGTGGTAGTGATAAAATATTTCCTTTGAACAGTCTTTCCTTAGCTGTATAATGTCAGTACTAATTGTAGTTTCTTATCTTGTGGCATTCAGTTAAGTAATACCTTCACAGGTTTTGGGGACTATTGAAATGTGGGAGGGAATTTGTTTTCGCAAGGAACATAGTAGGATAGAGAAAATTGTGACTGAGGTGTTCTCATGTCTAAGGTCAAATCTTGTCTCACTGCCACTTAAATATAACCTTGTGGCACTGAGTATGTTGCTTTACCTTTCTGGCCCTCAGTTCTTAGTTACGGATTAGATGATTCTAAGATCCTTTTAGCCGCGATTTGGGCATTTTTGTTGTTGTTGTTCCTTTATGCTACATTTGTTGAGGATTTTGTTTTGTGTCTTTTTGCTGTGGTTTTTGATGTTTGGGGGGAGGATGTTCATAACTTCTCCCTTATTTTAGAAGGTATGCTTGTCTGAACTAATTGGGCATTGCACTGAATTATATGTTCTATGTAATGGAACATGTAGCATGTCTTGGGAATAACTTTGTCTTGTTAACTATGTTAAAATGCTTAAACCTTCTTTTACAGAGAAGCATATGCAATTGGGAAGAAAGAAAAGCCGCCTTTTTTACCAGAAGAGCCATCTTCTTCTTCAGAAGAAGATGACCCCATCCCAGATGAACTTTTGTGTCTCATTTGCAAAGATATTATGACTGATGCAGTTGTCATTCCCTGCTGTGGAAACAGTTACTGTGACGAATGTAAGAAATCTTGGCCCTTCAAGTACACGTATTCTAGAATACTTGTATCTTCTTGGGAAGGCTTTTAGCAACATTGTGTATTATAGTAATAAAATATGAAATGTTGATAATTGATGAGTGTTAATGAGCATTTAGTTGTGGGAAGTCTGCTTTGGTTGCTTGAGAGAGAGGGAGATAGACATATCTATCAAGATAGATGGAGTCCCTTTATCCTTTTAGATACTAGAATTGACTACCTCTTGTGCGTACCTTCATCAGGGTGACTGCTGAGGTTTTGTAAAATATAGAATTACTGTTTCTTATACATTTTAAATGGTATGCAGAAATATATAAGCCTTTTGGGCCTTATAGATTATGGGAATGTCTTTAAATGGTACTTAAATGCCTTTCCCTCTGTCTTATAGGGTCGCTATGAGTCGGAATCGACTCAACGGCACTGGGTTTGGTTTTGGTAAATGTCTTTCCGGATTGTGCATAATAGCTTATTCTAAATTTCTTAAGTATTATTGAGACTTGCTTCCTCTAAAAGTACTGTTCAACATTTGCCGTGTGGTTACTCATGACTTTTTTTTTTCCCTAATCACTTATATTGAAAAAAAAAAAAACAAACCTGTTGCCATCAAGTTGATTCTGACTCACGGCAACCCTGTAGGACAGAGTAGAACACTGCATAGGATTTTCAAGGAGCAGCTGGTGGATTCGAACTGCTTGCTGACCTTTTGCTTAGCAGCCAAGCTCTTAACCACTATGCCACCAGGGCTCCAATCACTATATTAGCACTTAGTTTTTTCCTGCTACTTATCCTAAGTTTACCTCTTCTTACCCAAAATAGTGTCATATCAAAATTTCAGTGCTCAATCCTGTTCTGACCTTTTTCAATTCTAAAGCCATTTCTGGAATATAAGTCTCCTTTATTTTCAGGCCTATTTAGTGAAGACTAAAGTCAGGAAGAGGTCACTTAGGACTGTTTCAGAGTGTGTCTTGGATTTAACAAATCACTTATTACTGGATTTTTACTACACTGAGCATAATCAGTGAATCTATGGTTTTGCTCCTACCTGCTATGCTATAGATGTCTCTGATTCCTTTGCCTGAAGAATGCATCTTCTTTTTTTTTTAATGTCCTTTTCATATGATGCTTTTTTCCCCTACCTTAGCCATGTAAAGTTTTTGCCTCTCTTTCTAGGCCATCTCTTAATTCTTTTCTTTCTGTAAAACTTTATTAGTAGCTAAGCAGAGGGAATAGTATTTGGGAAAGGGTGCTTTTTCTCTCAGTGTAAATGCTTATTGAAATGTATCCATGACTTCACTTTTAAGGCAGCAGAGGTTATAGAGAGAAGTTAGAGCAGAGGAGTGCTATGAGGTGACGGATTTTAGCTGTGTAAGTTTCTGAATCCAAGAATAGAAATGATTGTGCTTGGAAAAGAGTCATGTAACTGAGCAGATGGAGGCCATCTTTTTAATTCATTCTATAAATAATGAGTTCTTACTGTGCTTTTATTAATATTTAAAATCTTATCTTACTCAGGTATAAGAACAGCACTTCTGGAATCAGATGAACATACGTGTCCAACATGTCATCAGAATGATGTCTCTCCTGATGCTTTAATTGCCAATAAATTTTTACGACAGGTATCCTTTCTATTAAAAACAATTTTTTTTACTCTTTCAGTTTGTTTAACTGCTTGAGTTAATGCTCATTTAACTTTCCTGCATTTTAATGTTTGATTTCTGTAGGCCGTTAATAACTTCAAAAATGAGACTGGTTACACAAAAAGACTACGAAAACAGCTGCCTCCACCACCACCCCCAATACCACCTCCAAGACCACTTATTCAGCGGAACCTACAGCCTCTGATGAGATCTCCAATATCAAGACAGCAGGATCCTCTGATGATTCCAGTCACATCTTCGTCATCTCATCCACCTCCCTCTATGTCTTCATTGGCTTCTAATCAGTCTCCCTTGGCTCCTCCTGGGCCTGGAAATTCATCTTCTGCCCCAGCTCCTGTTCCTGATATAACTGCAACAGTGTCCATATCAGTCCATTCAGAAAAATCAGATGGACCTTTCCGGTGAGTATATGTATTTCTCACTGTTAGAGAACAAGAGAGATTGCTGATGTACTATTTTGATATTATACATTGCTTTAATAATTTTTTTAGTGTCTTGTAGTATGTGTTATTCTTGTGCATCAAATCGCTCCATAATGTGGGGCTACTTGTAAGAAACAGCTTAGTTTTATTGGAGGAAGAAACAAATGATAGTGATTCATTTGGCAAGTAATGATTGAGCATCACAAGGCCAAACATTGTACAAGTTGCCAGCAATCCCTGTTAAATGTTAAATGTTGAATGTTCTGTAGTTCAGAGAGAGAATTCACCTGTGGACATAATGGTGGTAATTAGAAAAGGGTAGATTTGAGCAGAACAAAGAACAATTTGGATAGGTGGAGAAGAGAGCATGAAACATTGGTAGAGTTAGAGAGGTCAGTAGTAATTGCTTTGGAACATAATTAGGTAGAAGGGTAGTAAAAATTCATTTAAATCTGCCCATTTCAGAAGTGAAAGGGACTTTTGACCATGTAGTTTAATGGCTGATAAATTTAAATCAATCAGCTTTTAAAAGTTAGATGCCAGGGACCTGTTCCAGACATATTGACAGAAAATCTTTAAGGGTAGGACCTTTACCTGTGTATTTAATAATCCATCCCACTGATTTAGTTTAACATTTTATTTGATTGATAATGGGAATAAGACCCAGAGAGTTCAGTAGCTTACCCATGATTATCCCTTCGGTTTAGTGGTAGAGCTAGAACTACAATTTACTCCTGTCCTATATTTATTTTGCCCTTGTGTATTCTACATTCTACACTTTGAGTTTTTAAGTTTTATTATTCATACAACCAATTTCTATCATGTCTACTATATATAACACTTTTTAAGGAGGTTCTTTCCGTTACTCTCCAAAGGTCCAATTCTCTTTCCTCAAAAGTTTTCATCATCTTTGATAACTTTCCTTAATGTAGGTGATACATAAACAGAGTTAGCAATAAGGTGTTATTTTTTACTCTTACTCTGCCGTTTCTGATAGCCTTCTGATGTGTTGTAAATTACATTGTTTTCCAGGGACTCTGATAATAAAATCTTGCCAGCGGCAGCCCTTGCATCAGAACATCCAAAGGGAACCTCTTCAATTGCAATTACTGCTCTTATGGAAGAGAAGGTAAATTTTACTGGCAGTTTAAATTGGCTGAGGTGCGGGGATTGTTTACAATAAGGTTTTTGGTTTTTTATTTTGTTTTTTAACTATTCCTTTTTTTTAACCCGTTTTATTCATGTTTTTTCCCTCAAGGGTTACCAGGTGCCTGTACTTGGAACCCCGTCTTTGCTTGGACAGTCATTATTGCATGGACAATTGATCCCCACAACTGGTGAGTAAAATCATTTTGGTTTGGACCTTTTTCCTTTAGAAAGTAATTTTAGCTTTACTTAACATGCAATTTCACATTTCCCTACTGTTTTTTTTGTTTGTTTCCAAGGTCCAGTAAGAATAAATACTGCTCGTCCAGGTGGGGGTCGACCAGGTTGGGAACAGTAAGTATGTGTTTAAAGTAATCTTCAGATGGTTGCTTTCCAACTAGGTAATGGAAACTGCAAACTAGGCAATGTGTTCCTGGATGTTTTGTGAACTCTTTTATATGCTAGGTTAACCTAGTTTGTATGTAAAATGTCACAAATTCAAGATCATATGAAGTATTATTTTCTTTATAATGAGTTAATTCTTTTCTAAAATATAAAATATAGATTCTTTTTA
Source organism: Loxodonta africana (assembly GCF_030014295.1). Taxonomy (NCBI): domain Eukaryota; kingdom Metazoa; phylum Chordata; class Mammalia; order Proboscidea; family Elephantidae; genus Loxodonta; species Loxodonta africana. The sequence goes on from NC_087353.1 coordinate 80,919,248, forward strand.
TTTTCATGTCTGATAGGATCTTAACAGGCCCTCAGTTAATGAGTAACTAAGAATTATTTTTGACACTGAATCATTTTCCTAATACGTTAAAATTTTTCCTAACCTTAATTGGATCATCAAAATTTGAGTAAATAAATACATAATAAAGTCTACCAAACACAAAATTTCTCCTTTGGAGCCCTGGTGGCGCAGTGTGTAAGAGCCTGGCTGCTAACCAAAAGGTTGACAAATCAAATCCGCTGGCTGTTCCTTGGAAACCATATGGGACAGTTTTCCTCTGTCCTATAATAGGGCTGCTATGAGAATCTACTCGACAGCAGTGGGTTTTGTGTTAATGAAATCTTACTACATATTAAAATCTGTAGGATTTTGTTTTCTGCCCTGAAACACAAAGAATCTATCTTTTTCTTCGTAATGAAATATTTCATGGCATTACAAATCATAAGATTTATTATCGTTCTACTTATGCAATCATTTTTTGTTTCTATAACCCACTTAAAGATGGGTGTATAATCTAAAACTTTGATCTTTTTGCTTGAAAGATAACCAGATTTCTCACAGAGAAAGATGTTAAATAAGCGGCTACAGAATACATCAGTGGAAAGAGCGTGGTATTTGAAGACAGGTAGACCTAGGTTTGAATCCCAGCTCCTCCATTTACTAGCTACGTAACAGGCATGCACTTTTAAAACACCTCAGCCTCCATTTCCTCACCTGTAGAAGTGGAATGGTGCCACCTACCTTCATAGTGCCCAATAGAGAAAAGGACTCTTAGTCTTTCCTATAACAGTGACTTTACAGCTTAACTTATAGAATGCTATTTAAATATTCTATATTGAGGTTTAATTATTATTAATCAGAAAAATAGTTAAGTGCAGTACTTGCTCAGATTTCTCTCTGGACCAAATTTAAGAATCAGGGGTGGGAAAAAGTTTTCTGAATAGTTAAAGGTCATGTATTATACCTATAGAGAAATACTCAGACCCAATTTTATCTTTTTTTCCACATAGTTCCAATAAACTTGGATATCTGGTATCTCCGCCACAGCAAATTAGAAGGGGGGAGAGGAGCTGCTACAGGTAGGCATGCTGAAAATCTTGAAAAACAATAATCTCAAGTGATCGAATGGGAAACGAATTTGCTCTGTAAATTTTTACCTAATGAACAATAAAAAAATTAAAGAAAAACAATAATCTGATGAACATATAGAAAAATATAACCCAAAGAACCTAAAGAGCAGCAGTGATGCAGGGAGGAAGGTCAGCTGGTTTATGCTTATTTCACTTAATTCCTCAGAAGTTGTCTTTAAGAGGTCTCTAAAAAAGAAACTAAGTTTATTATTTTAAATGATGGTGTTTAAGGTTGTATCTTTTTATCTCCATTCCAATGACTTCCTTTTTTATTAGCACACAGCAGAGAAATGGTTCTGGGGGTAAAAGGAAGTCATTAAGGCCCAGACAGTATTTAAGATCTTAAATTAATCATACGAGAGTAAACAAGCTGAAGTGTGAAGAAGAGTTACATTTATTTCTCTTCTAGACTCAATTGTCCCAGTCTTCACACACGTTCTCTTCCCCAGAAGAAAAGACCAGGAGATTGTTGTTAGAAGCTCTTGCTTTGGACAGGCACAGGCCATGTTAACCTAAGAAGTAATCCATAGAAGTACATGTAGCATTCAGGTGAAAGCGTATTTATTAAACTTTCTAGGTCACAGTCACCACCAGGGAAAAGGAACCTCCAAATTAACTTCATAACAAGAATGTTAAGCTCATCTTCTAGCTTTCCATTGAGAATTGCCAAGCTTATCAAAGTGAACAGCTACTTTATCAGTAGATCACATGTTAATAGAAAGTAGTGTTTACTATGTCATGGCTCCCTGATTGAAAAGAACCTTAAAAATCTAAGCCCCTGCTTCTGCTCTTGTATACCAGTTACCTATCCAGGCAGTCCCCAGGTTATGAACATTGGACTTACATACAACCTGTAGTTATGAACCAACCCCGTAAAGCCTATTATATGAAAAATTTGAGGTACGTGCAATGGTTTGTAATAACAAATGGGTGCTGCTTTGCAATGAGCATCAAAACATTATTACTACTGTATTAATACATTAAAGATGTTTAGTGTATCTGAAAGTGTTTCTTTAATGTTCTTTATGCATAGAAAGGTACACTGTATACTCTATAGTAAGACAAACATTTGCCTAAATGATGTTAGATAGGAACTGCACCTAACTATTCTGACTTACGTACAAATTTGACTTAAAGACAGACTTAGGAACCGAACTCTTTCATAATCTGGGAACTGCCTGTAATTTAAAGAACGCTTTAACTCAGGAGAAAGAAGCTCCCTGTTTCTTTGAAAAGGCACGATTCAGAAACTTTGACCAGCAGTGTTATTTGTACTTAACTCTTTGAGAGAAAACATTGAGATTTTCAGGCGTTAATTACAAAACTAACGTTCTACTTTGAAGGGTCTTTATCGACTCCCTCCCTCAAAAAGGAGGTACAGGATGTGGTTTTTCTTCATTTAGAGTTTTGATCTTGGCAGGCATATTTTGGGAGAACCAATTCACAGAAGCATTTAACCTGTCAGCTCCTTTAAGAGACAGATTAGGTGGTAGGTAATTGTGGAGTGATAATAAATCTGAATTTCACAAAAAAAGCACTTTGTAAATACGGCATCCCCATATAGAGAAGGTCCTGTAAACTTGGATCGCTTGGTTCCTAAGTGGCCTTACACATGATTGCTTTGTTTTGGAGTTAGTTTTACAGAAAGACGGTATTAGTGTTCCTGTACTTGAAAGGTTGATTCTGCTCCATTGTTTGTAAATTTGAAAATAATTATGAGTAGAAAAGACAAGCTTATTCATTTCAGATTATTTTAGTTTGAAGGAATAACATCTTGGAATTTATTTCTCCAGAAGTATAAACCGTGGACGACACCACAGCGAGAGATCACAGAGGACTCAAGGCCCATCACTACCAGCAACTCCAGTTTTTGTGCCTGTCCCACCACCACCCCTGTATCCACCTCCTCCCCATACACTTCCTCTCCCTGCAGGTGTTCCTCCACCACAGTTTTCTCCTCAGTTTCCTCCTGGCCAGCCACCACCTGCTGGGTATAGTGTCCCTCCTCCAGGGTTTCCTCCAGCTCCTGCCAATTTATCAACACCCTGGGTATCATCAGGAGTGCAGACAGCTCATTCAAATACCATCCCAACAACACAGGCACCACCTTTGTCCAGGGAAGAATTCTATAGAGAGCAACGACGACTGAAAGAAGAGTAAGTATTTTAAATTGAAATTATTTTACACTTTTTCTTTCTTTGACGTAACATTAAATAGGTATCTTTGGAACCTTTTCCAGTATTTCCAGTTAGTACAAGAAAAATCACCTAAAAATTAAACCAAAGCCATACAAGCAATGTCCTCAGGGATTCCTAGTTACTTATAGTTTTAAAGTAGAAAACTAATGGCAATTTCATTCATTTCATTCATGATCTAATTACATTTGTCTTGTTAGTTTTCTTAAATGATTTTTGTTAACTTTCACTCTTTAACTTTATTTTACTAGGGAAAAGAAAAAGTCCAAGCTAGATGAGTTTACAAATGATTTTGCTAAGGAATTGATGGAATACAAAAAGATTCAAAAGGAGCGTAGGCGCTCATTTTCCAGGTTAGTGTTTTGCAAGCCTTCACAACAGAATTACAAATGGGACTTTGAATATCCAGGAATTAACTATGGATATAAACAACACTGCACCTATGGAATTTTTCTGATTCGGTCTAGGCTTACAGAAATGAAGATGTAGCTTATTTCCCAATATCTGTTCATTGAAATGTTCCTATGTAAATTCTATTGTGTAGAACTAGCAGTTATGGGGATTAAATTGCCCTTGTCCCTTAAAAGTTACTTAGAGTGTGAAATAATTGGGAAATGTCTGTGGAAGGAAAGAAATAGGGAATAGCCAAGGCATATTTCTGAGCACCCTTTTACAATAAGGCTACAGCTTCTTGCTGGAACATTAACCTGAATAATTATGAAGTAGTAATAGAATACAAATTGCTATATTGACAGAAAAACTGAATTACAAAAATTCCCTAAAAGTTTGTTTTAAAGACTTTAGTTTTTAAGCTTTCACTTGAAATGTGCTTCCTTTTATAGCAGTATAGGACAAAAAATTAAACAGATAGGAAGTGAAATTTAATTTTAATTGGTATTTTGTTTAATGTTAAGCAGTTCATATAACTCTCATGGTACATTAATGCACTGCACTCTTAATTGTTAAGATTTCACTTTTATTTGGTAACAGAGTGATTGCCCTGATCTCTATGTACTTTATTCCATTCCAGTAGAGGTCACTGTGCCTCTTTAATCAACTGGGATGAAACTTGATATAAAGAAAGGTGAAACTGTTGGGAGAGTGCTGGAATCTGAGGTTCTGTATTTTATTTTGTATATATTTCTCAACTACCAATTATTGTTTTGTTTTTGTTTTTAGGTCTAAATCTCCCTATAGTGGTTCATCATATTCAAGAAGTTCATATACTTACTCTAAATCAAGATCTGGTTCAACGCGTTCACGCTCTTATTCTCGATCATTTAGCCGCTCTCACTCTCGTTCCTATTCACGATCACCTCCATATCCCAGAAGAGGCAGAGGGAAGAGTCGAAATTACCGTTCACGGTCTAGATCTCATGGATATCATCGATCTAGGTCAAGATCCCCTCCATATAGACGCTATCATTCTCGATCAAGATCTCCTCAAGCATTTAGGGGACAGTCTCCCACTAAACGTAATGCACCTCAAGGGGAAGCAGGACGTGAATATTTTAATAGATTCAGAGAAGTCCCACCACCTTATGATATGAAAGCTTATTATGGGAGGAGTGTTGACTTTAGAGACCCATTTGAAAAGGAGCGTTACAGAGAATGGGAGAGAAAATATAGAGAGTGGTATGAAAAATACTATAAAGATTATGCTGCTGGAGCACAGCCTAGACCCTCAGCAAATAGAGAGAACTTTTCTCCAGAGAGATTTTTACCACTTAATATCAGGAATTCTCCCTTTACAAGAGGCCGCAGAGAAGATTATGCTGCTGGACAGAGTCATAGAAGTCGAAACGTAGGTGGCACCTATCCAGAAAAGCTTCCAACAAGAGACAGTCACAATCAGAAGGATAATACAAAAACAAAAGAGAAGGAGAGTGAAAATGCTCCAGGAGATGGTAAAGGAAATAAACATAAGAAACATAGAAAAAGAAGAAAAGGAGAAGAAAATGAATGTTTTCTGAACCCAGAGTTACTAGAGACATCTAGGAAATCTAGAGAACCTACAGGTGGTGAGGAAAGTAAAACAGATTCATTGTTTGTTCTCCCAAATAGAGATGATGCTACACCTGTTAGAGATGAACCAATGGATGCAGAATCCATTACTTTTAAATCAGTGTCTGAAAAAGACAAGAGAGAAAAAGATAAGCCAAAAGCAAAAGGTGACAAGACCAAACGGAAAAATGAGGGATCTACTGTGTCCAAAAAAGAAAATGTAAAACCTGCTAAAGGACCTCAAGAAAAACTAGATGGAGAGCGTGAAAAATCTCCTCGATCTGAACCTCCACTGAAAAAAGCCAAAGAGGAGACTCCAAAGACTGACAATGCTAATAAATCAACATCTTCCTCTCAGAAAGATGAGAAGATCGTTGGCATTCCCAGGAAAGCTCACTCCAAGTCAGCAAAAGAACACCAAGAGACAAAACCAGTCAAAGAGGAAAAAGTGAAGAAGGACTACTCCAAAGATGTCAAATCAGAAAAGCTAACTAGTAAGGAAGAAAAGGCCAAGAAGCCTAGTGAGAAAAGTAAGCCACTTGATAGCAAGGGAGAAAAAAGAAAAAGAAAAACTGAAGAAAAAGGTGTAGATAAAGATTTTGAGTCGTCTTCACTGAAAATCTCTAAACTAGAAGTAACTGAAACAGCGAAACCATCACCAAAACGCAAAATGGAACCTGATGTTGAAAAGATGGATAGGACCCCTGAAAAGGACAAAAATTCCTCAACTGCCCCAGCCAAAAAAATCAAGCTCAACAGGGAGACGGGGAAGAAAATTGGAAGTGCAGAAAATATATCTAATACAAAAGAACTCTCTGAAAAATTGGAATCAACATCTAGCAAAGTTAAACAAGAAAAAGTCAAAGGAAAAGTCAGACGAAAAGTAACCGGAACTGAAGGGTCCAGCTCCACTCTCGTGGATTATACCAGGTATGTGATGGTGGGTGGCCGGCTGTGCATGTTTGTTTCGGTGTAGAGTTTCCCTTCATTTTATCCATATTTTTAATTTTTATTAAGGTGAAATACTTCTAATAAAGAATGGTGCTCATCCTGGGATTTAGGCAGATTTATTCTTTCATTGTCTTTAAAGAAAAAGTTTGTTAAAGACAAGGTTGTAAGTAGAGGTTGGGAATGAACACATTTGTTTTTAATAGTCATACTTTAGATCCGTTTGTTTTGATATAATCATACCTTTAAATCATTTATATCTGTTACAGCAGAATAGCTGACCTTTTAGTGTTAAAAGGACATTTATGATGTTTAAGTGATATTTTAATTCACTCAGTGTTAACATTTTTATACCTATTAATGTTTTACAATTAGTAGTAATTTTACCACTAATTAAAAATATTTTAATTCTTTTTAGTACAAGCTCAACTGGAGGCAGTCCTGTGCGGAAATCTGAAGAAAAAACAGATACAAAGCGAACCGTCATTAAAACTATGGAAGAGTATAACAATGACAATACAGCTCCTGCTGAAGATGTTATTATTATGATTCAGGTTCCTCAGTCCAAATGGGATAAAGATGACTTCGAATCTGAAGAAGAAGACGTGAAGTCTACACAGCCTGTATCGAGCATAGGAAAGCCTGCTAGCGTTATAAAAAGTGTTAGCGCTAAGCCATCAGGTACAGCCAAGTACAATGAAAAAGAAAGTGAGCCATCAGAGAAGGTTCAGAAACTCACCAAGGAAGTGAGCCATGAAATAATCATGCATGATGTTAAAAGTTCAAAAAACTCCGCATCTAGCGAAAAAGGGAAAACCAAAGATCGAGATCATTCAGTGTTGGAAAAGGAAAACCCTGAAAAGAGGAAGAGCAGCGTTCAACCAGAGAAAGATAGTAATTTGGACCGTCTGAATGAACAAGGAAGTTTTAGAAGTCTGTCTCAGTCTTCCAAAGAGACTAGAACTTCAGATAAACATGATTCTGTTCGAGGCTCCTCAAATAAAGACTTCACTCCCAATAGAGACAAAAAACCTGACTATGACAACAGAGATTATTCAAGTTCCAAACGCAGAGATGAAAGGAATGAATCAGCCAGAAGAAAAGACTCTCCTCCTCGGAATAAGGATTCTGCATCTGGACAGAAAAATAAACCAAGAGATGAGAGAGATTTGGCTAAGAAGGGAACAGGAGACTCCAAAAAAAGTAGTTTAAGTCCCTCAAGAGACAGAAAGCCTCATGATCACAAAGCCACTTATGATACTAAACGCTCTAGTGAAGAGACAAAATCTGTGGATAAAAATCCTTGTAAAGAGCGTGAGAAGCATGTTTCAGAAGCAAGGAACAATAAAGAGTCAAGTGGCAATAAATCACTGTATATACTTAACCCACCAGACTCACAGATTGAAAAAGAGCAAGTTACTGGGCAAATTGACAAGAATGCTATCAAGCCTAAACCTCAGTTAAGCCACTCCTCTCGACTTTCCTCCGACTTAACTAGAGAAACTGATGAAGCTGCTTTTGAACCAGACTATAATGAAAGTGACAGTGAGAGTAATGTATCTGTAAAAGAAGAGGAAACGTCAGGAAAAATTTCTAAGGAACTGAAAGATAAAGTGATAGAGAAAGCAAAAGAGAACCTGGACACAGCAGCAGTTGGCCAAATAGGCATAACGAGGAGTCAGAGTCAAAGCAGTCCTAGTGTTAGCCCGAGTAGAAGTCACAGCCCTTCTGGAAGCCAAACCCGAAGCCACAGTAGCAGTGCCAGCTCAGCAGAAAGTCAGGACAGCAAGAAGAAGAAGAAAAAGAAAGAAAAGAAAAAGCACAAGAAACATAAAAAACATAAGAAGCATAAGAAGCATGCAGGCACTGAGGTAGAATTGGAAAAAAGCCAAAAACACAAACACAAGAAAAAGAAGTCAAAGAAGAACAAAGATAAAGAAAAGGAGAAGGAGAAAGATGACCAAAAAGTGAAATCTGTCACTGTGTAAAAAAGGACAGATTTTAAAAATTGACTTAATTACTAAGTCATCTGTATTAGATTTTGTTATAATGTAAAGAGATTCAAGCCTTGTAAATAATGACATGGAAAACCCCGTGCTGCACTTAAAATATTGCTGCTTGATTATTTGATTTTTACATCAGAGCTTTATAACACGAACTTTTGTACAGAATTGTGAGTTGTGACCATGTAACATGAGAGGTTTTGCTAGGGCCTATTATTTTTAACCACCATTAATTAGTTGGGGTGGAGTTTACTGTACTGTGAAATTTTCACATTTGAATTTTTTTAATTGCCTGGCAGAAGCTGGTATCAGTTCTAAAATATCAGCGGAATGATTTGCTGAATTCATTACAACCCCGTTATGTCACTTTTTGATTACAATAAAAGTTTTCAGTAAACTTTTCAAATGTTGAATATTTGTGTTATTTGAAGAAAGTAGCGTCTGTTTTCCTGTTTTAAAAATTCTGAGTCTTAAGTTGAACCGAAGGTACAAAATTCTGGAGTAAACGTGAAAGATGGATTTCATTGGTTGGCTAATGGTGAGTGGCCAGGTGTAAGAAATCAGGATGAATTGGTCTTGAGTACAGTAATTAAAAATTTGACCTTGAATCTTGGAGCTGAGGAACTGTGACCTGTTTCTAGCCACATACTCACTTTCTTGAAACCCTGATAGATGAGTATTAAATCCCTTGATAAAGTGGCCAGTTAAAGAGCACACACCACTGAGCATCTGACCCTACCACCAGTTGACAGAAGCCAGCAGTAATAGCTCCAGAAGCGCTAGATAAGACTGTGATGGGTTTCCTTCGTTGCTGTGGTTCTGGAAGTGGACAATAAACAATAAAAAACCACAAAAATGATTTGGGGACAAGGGTAAGAGTGATATTTTAGAAACATGGTGATGTAAAAAGGGGTTAAGGAAGGTGTTGGCTAGAGGGAGGGAAAGGAAACAGTTCTAGGAAGGTGTTGGCTAGAGGGAGGGAAAGGAAACAGTTCTAGGCTGGCGGGGGTCCTGGAGTACTGTGACAGGAGGCCTGGGCTGTGGCAGAAGAGGAAAGGAAAGGCTGCACGGGAGAAGCAGCTCGCTTCTATTAACCTCTGCCTCTAACTCGGTTCAGGATCTCCAGAGTAAGATGTGTATGCAGTACTATATACCATTGTCGGGACTTAGTTTTAGGTGGTGCGTAAATGCACTTTCTTAAATGTACGTTTTAAACATTTAATATTTAAAGAAAAATCTTATAGGTGATACACATACTGTAAACATGAAGCCTTCAGGAATGAGTTAAATTTGGGAAATGCTGTTTTAAATGAAACCAACTTTTCCTTAAATGGCTCTGCTTTTGTCATGATTCTTAACTCACATTTATTTCCAGGGAACTTTATCTCCCTGGGGATGGGCTGTCTGTTCTAACCACTCCCACCCCACCCCTAATCAGCATAACTGCCACTTGGATTTTCAGATAATCCAGCAAGACTACACTCCATTAGTTCTTGCTAAACTGGACCAAAAATCCAGATTGAGTCGCCCGTTTTCGGTGACTTCAGCACCCAGAATGGACTTTTATCAGTTCCATCATCTGAGATGAGTTTCACTGTCCAGGCTCATTGATATTTAACTGCAGTCTCGACTGATCCTTTAACTGGGCCCACTCCTTTGACAATTTCCTGGAGTTAGTCATCACTTGTGACCATTCCCTTCTGACATTTTAAATTTCAATTTTCCATCCACAGCCTGGTCCAGCTTCATACTGTGTTGACCTTACTTTGCCCTCTGGTGTTTGTACTCATACTGTCTCCCTTCCCTAGATTGCCACTACCCCATCATTTCAACCATGTGCTAACACCCCCAAGTCTGCTCCCCCTTATGCATCTTTCTGCACCTAAACAATTGACCCCTAAACCTCGATTAGGGTGCTGACCACTAAAAGAAAATACAGACTTGAAAGAAAATTGAAGAAGTGACCTTTGCCAGGCACTATGCCAAGCAGTTTGTACATTATGTAATCCTGAAACATCCCAGTGACTCTTGATATCTTGGAAACCTTGGTGGCGTAGTGGTTAAGTGCTACAGCTGCTAACCAAAGGGTCGGCAGTTCCAATCCACCAGGCGCTGCTTGGAAACTATGGGCCAGTTCTACTCTGTCCTGCAGGGTCGCCATGAGTCAGAATTGACTTGACAGCACTGGGCTTTTTGGGTTCTTGATCTCTCACGCCACTTTGAGCAGGAAACTCCACTGCCTGTGAAGGGTCCATCCAACCTTGAATACTCAAGCTAGTGCCTAACTAATTCGACCTGCCACATGGAGGTGTCAGGCAGCGTGTAAGACCCTTAACCACATCTCGAATCTGACTTTTGCACTGGGCTGTTGGATACGGCTGAAATTTCCCTTCTCCCTTGCCTGCCTGGCAGTTTCCTGCTCATTGTTGGCGGGTTAACTTTGCTTTCGATTTATTCCCTCACAGCACCTGCCTGCCCACCTGCGCCCCACCCCCATACACGCTCGAGGTGCGAAAGCATCACTGACATGCTGTAGTAACACTTTGTAACTTGTATTTCTGTGGGCTGTGTTCGGCTGACTCCCTCAATGGACTGTGTGTGAGCTCAAGAGGAGTGGGTCTGGTTTATCTATTTCAAAAGTTAAACTATGCCTTCCACGTAGTAGGTAATAAGTGTTTGAATTAATATGATAAAGTAACCTTTTAAAATAGCTTTGTGGTTAAGTTTTACCAAGCAAACATTCTCACCTACACAGTGGTCAAAAGGAGTAAGTAGTGCAGAGGCCAGTAAAAGCAAACTTCATGGACAACAGTAGTAAGACATTTTTTTTTACGGGAAGAAAATGTGTTTTAGCTACTATGGGTTTGAGAGGTAGTATCCTTCCAATAACTAGCTGCTTCAGTATGCCAAGAATATTCCAAATTGTTACAATCGTACTTAAAAATAACTCCTTTGCTAGTCTCCCATGCCAATTGAAGGAAGCAAAACCTCCTCCAAAATGTTTAAGCCAGGGATTTCAGAGTAGAAAGCTAGTTAATGGCTTGCTCGTCCTGGTTTGTGCTAAGTACCGCTATCTATGTCTTGTCCACTTTTTCCTGTCTTTAGCCCCTTTAATGTATGCTGTTTTTATTGTGTAGAACCCTATAGAACAAAACCTCTGATGGGAACATGCCCTTCGCTGAGCCCTGTTATACGACTGCCCATTAAGCTAGCTTCAGCAGACCTTTTAACACACACACACACAAATATGTGTGTGTGTATGTATATTTACATACATATATACACATGTACATACATACATATATGGAGTCCTGGTGGTGCAGTGGTTAAGAGCTCAGCTGCTAAGCTAAAGGTCAGCGGTTGGAATCCACCAGTCACTCCTTGGAAACCCTGTGGGGCAGTTCTACTGTGTCTTATAGGGCTGCTATGAGCTGGAATCAACGGCAACAAATTTGGTTGTGCACATATATAGATATATAGCTGTATATATGCTGCTTTTTCTTTTTATATATTATAAACACAGCCCATTAACATTATTTTGCTTTTACAAACATTAATTTTCAGAGTTGGAAATGACTGTGAAAGAGTAGAAGTAAGCCACTTAAATTCTTAATGACAGGTAAAGCAGAGTTGCTATATGTCCATAAAAAGTTGACATGCTAATATGAAAACAAGGCTAACAGGAATAGTCATAGATTTCAAGTGACTTCTTTCAGTAATGTAATCTGAAGTATTAATAGTTTATCTTGATATAAACCTTTGAGATTATAAACCTTTGAGATTAGGTTCATGTTCGAAGGATTTTTTTTTTAAATGTGTGGCTAGAAAAAAATGTGGCTACTTTTTTTAAGCACTTGCCTTTTATTAAACTTAATGGAAAATGAATAGTGATCGCATATTAAAGCTAACACCAGCCTGACTCTTGCTTTTCCACTTTGAAATGTTGCTGTTTAGTAATTTCTTACGAAGTTGACTTGACCAGTATGAAACTTTTTCAGTTTAGTTTGCTATTTTTCAAGTCTTTAGTGATGAAAGATAGTAATCAAGAAGGGAAATCCATTTAGATTTCAAAAGAAAATCTTCTGTGGAAATATTGGCACCTTAATGAATTTTTAACAAGTGTCTAAATGTTTTAACCTATGCTTGAAATGTCATATAAATGAAGCTAGTGGACTTCTTTTTCATGTCCTAAAAATTAAAATTAATAAAGACATATGATAATGTAGGGGAAATATATATCCATGTTAGAAATGAGGGAAGGAGATGGGAAGGTCAGATATAGCCAGAAATGTGAAATTTCTGCCACAGGATACACATTTTAAAAATTTAAAAAGAAGAGCAACTCTCTTTCTTGAAAAAGTAGACTGACTCTTGGGAAGTAAAAGTAGGAGACCCTGGGCATTATGAACGTGTCATAATCTGTAGGGACAAAGGTGGGTCCTGGAACAAATGAGGAACATTCTCGTTCTCTCTGAAGTTACTTTAGCCTCTGCGAATCGTGTGACGGAAACTGCAGAGAGGAAACTTGAAATACAGGCTTCAGCACTGATGGGGCTAGGGGAAGATTCTAACCAAAATGGCTTTGATATAGCTGGTCTCATTTCCAGGAAGGAGGCCAGGTGACAGGCCTCATTCCTCTGGATATTACGGGGGGGAGGGGGGAGGATAAAAAACACTCAAAATAGACAATTTTCAAAGCAGTCTGGTATTGGTGCTAGAAGAGGCAAACACATCAGTGGAAATGAGTACAACTCCAGGAATTGGCCCAAATAGAAAAGTATTTGTAACAGTTTTAACAAATGTGAAAAGGGTAGTTTTTCCAAGAAATAGCTTTGAAAGAACAGGATAAAAATTTAGAGAAAAAAAAAATTTTTTACATCTTATTCTAAAATTTCAGATGGATTGAATATTTTTTGTTGAAAATTAATTTTACTACATAATTTAAGTGTTGGGCTTTTTTTTTTTTTTTTTTTAAATCAGCCTTCTAGGATCACTTTCTCTTTAATAGGTTAGATCTTTATTTTTTCAAACTGGCCAGTCAATTGGAAACCCAGGATCTCCTCCAATATTCTCCTGATGATTTTTGTGCAATGTTTTCTTTTGGTTGGCTCCTTTTTGATTTCCTGATGTCTATTCCTGGTGCTGACTCTTCCAATCTTGACTTCTCGCTCTAGTATGATCTCTACATAATTTTAATGACATTTCTCCCTGATTTTTCCAGAACGTCCTCATTTGACTATGCACAACATCATCCCTTCTTTCCTGTCCTACACCACGGGCTCTTCACCTTCCAAATTATTTTCCTGAACCAAATAGCAATTCTGAGATGAATTATGCCATTAGAGGGCAGAAGAAGCTGCAGTTAGTTCTTTAAAATAGCAACTCTTTTCTTCTCTCTACTTGTTTTTAATTATAAACTCAACGATAACAGATATACAAATGGTCAACAAACATTGTAAAAAGTTAAACGTCACTGGTAATAGAACCAAAATGCCAGTAAAACATAAGATTTCATTGCCTTCAGGTGTTTAGAGTTTTCTGTAGGTCCCAAACCAACCTGATGCTCCCTCCTCCCACCATCTTGACATTCCCACCAGGATATGCCTATGGTGGTTAATTTTTTCATGAAGTTTGCCCGGATCGTGATACATATACTCGATTTACAGGTTTTCTTTTTAAAATTTTTGTTTGTTTTTATTCAGGCAACCAATTTCAATTCTTTGCTAGTTGTTTATAAAACAACAAAAAACTTGATCTATAAATAATATACTTTGGTAGTTAATTTCATGTGTCAAAATGGCTAGGCGGTGGTTCTTGGTGGTTTGGCAGATACTGGACTGGTTGCTGTCCCATAATGTAATAGCCTTCCATTTATGTGACCTGATGTAATCAACCCATCAGTTGAGAGGGGAGTTTCTTTGGGGATGTGGTCTGTCTCCACAATACAAATGGATTTTCTGGCAGTGTTAGTTCTCTTCTTGACCTGGCACTCTCCTCATCACCTGACCTCCAGTTTCTGGGACATAAACCTGTGGAAATCTCTGGCCTGCCACCTGCCCTGCAGATTTTGGATCTGACAGCCCCCGAAATCCTATGAGCCAACTGAGGCCCCTAGCCTGCCACCTGACCTAAAGATTTAGGACTTGCCAGCCCCTACATCCGTGTGAGCCATTTCTTTGAGGTAAATCTATCTATCTATATATCTCCTGGTTTTGCTCCTGTAGAAAACCCAAACTAGAACACATACTCGTGTTATTTCTTGATTTTTCAATTTGAGGTACTAGTTACTACTGACTTTCTACAATGAAGACAAATGAGGGCCCCCAGCCTCTCCCCACCCCCCACCCCCACCCCGACACGTATCTACCCTCTCCCATCTTCCAAATAAAAGCTTTACCATTGGGTTAAATTAAAACGTGTTCCAAAAACCTTTTGGTTCCCAGCTGAGCACTTAACCACTGCACCACCAGGGCTTCTTAAAATGATGTACAGATTCAGTGCAATCGCTATCAAAACCCAATGAAGTTTTTCACAGAACTAGAAAAACCCATCCTAAAATTCATATGGAATTTCAAGGGTCCCTGAATAGCCAAAAGAATATTTAAAAAGAACATGTTACCGGATTCACACTTCCTGCTTTCAAAACTTACCATAAAACTACAGTAATCAAAACAGTGCAAAGCTGCCGTAATGATAGACATAGATCAAAGGGCCAGACAAAAGTTTGGCAGTTTAAACCTATCAGCCACTCCGCAGTAGAAAGATGTGACAGTCTGCTTCCGTGAAGATTACAGCCTTAAAACCCTATGGGGCAGTTCTACTCTGTCCTATAGGGTCACTCTGAGTCGGAATAGACTCGATGGCAATGGGTTTGATTTTTGGTTTTATGTAGTCCTCCATACTATCAGAAACAGAATCTTCCAATTTACTTCTTAACCACTATCATCAGACTTCCACAACTTCAAATTCCATGGAAACCGTTCTTCCAAAGCCCCTGATGAGCAGGAGGCAACTGCCAAATTCCATGGATACCATTTCAATTAGGATACGTGTTCAACCACAAGCAATAAAATACCTGACTAAAAGTGGCTTACCATATTTTTATGCAAATAATACTCACCTTCTACATTTGTTCGCCAACCACACCCTCCCCCCACCAAGGTATTTTCATAAGTGCAGCTATGTTAATTCTTTTTACATGTTGCTGTAAAAAAACGAACATAATGTGCTTATGAAAATACCTTGTGGGGGGAGGACACAGTTGGCAAACAAACATAGAAAACCTGCGTTATTTGCGTGGAAATGTGGTACACCATAACCAAAAACAAATCAGTTGCTGCCAAGTCAATTGCAACTCACGGCAACCCCATGAGTGTCAGCATAGAACTGTGCTGCATAGGGTTTTCATGGCTGTAACCTTTTGGAACCAGATCCCCAGGCCTTTCTTTTGAGGCACATCTGGGTGGGTTTGAACCCCCAGCCTTTCAGTTAGTAGTCAAGCACTTAACCATTTGCACCACCCAGGGACTCCAAGGCTTAAACCATAAAGACACATTTTTTTTCTAAGAAGTTCTAGGGTCAGTTAGGTAACTCAGTTCCATCAAGGACCTATGTTTCTTCTGCAAGCTGGCATCCTCAGTACACCAATGATGTTTTTCACCTCATATCACATGATGGTTGCCTCCCATGACCACATCAAAGTAGGAAAAAGGTGGCAATTAAGAAAAGAACCTTTTTCTCATAGGCCTCTCTCTTTCCAGAGGCTCCAAGCAAACAATCCTTTCACTCTTCTTGCAAGAACTGTGGCATGCCCACCCCCGAAACAATCCCTGGTATAGTAGAATAGAGCCACCTCTGGGGCTGAAAACATTGCTGTTGGAACAATTATGGGGTTCTGTTAGCAAGGAATATGAGTTATTGAAATTCTTAAGACCTCTGTCCTGAGGCGCATGTTGTCCAGGGGAGGCAACAAAAACACAAACAGATATACAGGGATGGATTACCCAATAAACAAGGTAAGCACACGCTTAATTGTGCTTACTTACTAACCTGTTTATGCATTCCATTTCACTCCTTTTTTTTTTTTTTGATGACTGAACACTAACGATCAAAGACCAGATGAGTTGTGAAATGACATCAAGGACATCATCACAAGTTATGGATAACACTGCAAAGAATGGGCATTCCAGAACACTTAATTGTGCTCATGAAGAACCTGTACTTAAACCAAGAGGCAGTCATTCAAACAGAACAAGGGGATATTGAGTGGTTTAAAGTCAAGAAATGTGTGTGTCAGGGTTGTATCCTTTCACCGTACTTATTCAATCCGTATGCTGAGCAAATAATCTGAGAAGCCGAACTACATGAAAAAGAATGTGGCATCAGGATTGGAGGAAGACTCATTAACAACCTGCATTATGCAGATGACACAACCTTGCTTGCTGAAAATGACGAAGACCTGAAGCACTTACTGATGAAGATCAAAGACTACAGCCTTCAGTATGGATTACACCTCAACATCGAAAACAAAAATCCTCAAAACTTGACAAATAAGCAACATCATGATGAACAGATAAAATTGTTTAGAACTTCCTTTTACTTGGATTCACAGTCAACACCCATGGAGGCAGCAGTCAAGAAATCAAACAATGCATTGCATTGGGCAAATCTGCTGCAAAAGACTTCTTTAAAGTGTTAAAAAACAAAGATGTCACTTTAATAACTAAGGTATGTCTGACCCAAGCCGTGGTACTTTTAGTCACCTCCTATGCATGTGAATACCAGACAATGAATAAGGAAGACCAAAGAAGAATTGATGCCTTTGAATTACGGTGTTGGTGAAGAATATTGAATATACCATGAACTGCCAAAGGAACAAACAAATCTGTCTTGGAAGAAGTACAGCCGGAATGCTCCTTAGAAGCAAGGATGGCAAGACTTCACCCTACATACTTTGGACATGTTATCAGGAGGGACCATTTCCTGGAGAAGGACATCATGCTTGGTAAAGTGGAGGGTCAGCATAAGAGAGGAAGACCCTCGATGAGGTGGATTGACACAGTGGCTACAATAGTGAGCTGGAGTATAGCAAGGATTGTGAGGATGGCACAGGACCTGGCAGTGTTTCGTTCTGTTACACATAGGGTAGGTACCTATGGGTTGGAACCGACTCGACGGCACCTAACACTAATAACGCTAATCTGTACTGCACAATTTCAGTGGGTGTACTACAGACTAGTAAGTAAGCACAACTAAGCCTATGCATACCTTGCCTACTGGGTGATCAGTCCCTGGGTGAAACCCATGTGAAATTGTGCACTGCAGATTAGTTAAGTAAACACAACTAAGCCCGTGCGTACTTTGTTTACTGCGCTTACTGGTTAATCTGCCCTGCTGAGATATAGCAATTGCAAATTTCACAGCCACACAAACTCAGGTGTGCAAAAATGGAAATCGTCTTTGTCTATACCCAAACCCAATTTCTACCCTAAGACCCCATTCTGTCTCACATAGAAAACTAATCTGTCATATCCATGTAAACTCAGTCATGGGTACTAATTAGTACTCAAGCACTAATCAACTATGTCTGCTACAGACACCTTCTCTGCCCTTATTGTCGAAGACTGTAGAAAGCCAATCTGATTTGGAACAGGGCTTTTCACTGCTGCCCATCTGCTCCCAAAGCACCTTCCCCCTTTGATCAAACAGGCCTTGAAGCTGCAAAATGACAGTAAATCTCACTACCTCTCTCTAAGGAAAGTGGGTCCATGCAATTTGCTTGTTTGTTGATTCAAGTGAGCATCAGAGCTTAGTATCAACCCTAGGGAGGAGGAGGGTAATGAGGGGAAGATCTTTCATTTGACTTTTTAAAATCTGAAGCACAGAAGAATGTCCCAGGTGACTGAGTTTAGATGAAAGCAACTAGATTAAGTTTCCTATATTGGGCAGAGGAAACCCTGGTGGTGTAGTGGTTCAGTGCTACAGCTGCTAACCAAAGGGTTGGCAGTTCAAATCCACCAGGTGCTCCTTAGAAACCCTATGGGGCAGTTCTACTCTGTCCTATAGGGTCGCTATGAGTTGGAATCGACTTGATGGCAATGGGTTTGGTTTGGTTTTGGTATACTGGAAGAACAGGGTAGGGAGGGAGGGCTAGGGAAGTGAAGTTCAAGTGCGGAAAAACAGAGGATTTACATTTTTGCATACCCAAGTCTGTGTGACTTTGATATTTGCATCTGCTACGTTTGTTTGTGTGTTTTCGGCTGCCTCTAAGAGGCAGCAGGTACCTCAAGGCCAGAAATCTTGTCTTCTGCATTTCTGTAATACCTCTTCCCTCCCTGTCTCTTCCTTCTTGGTGCCTAGCACAAGACCTGGGACGTAGTAGCTACTACTCCACAAAAGTGTCTGTTCATTTTTCATTATTTTGGTGGATGAATAAATGCGCAAAGGAGGTTACACAATGGGAGGAAGCAAGGCCAACAGATTTTTAAACTGTATCCTGATTTAGGAGAAAAACATAGAAATGCGTGCAGAGGTACACGCACACACGAAGCGGAAGAGAGAGATCTCTGCAGACAGAGCAAAGCTACCTTCCCTTAAGTAAGGAGACAGCCTAATCAGAGAGCCAGAGGGGCCCCACCTGACTGCTGCTGCAGCTGGGGGAAAAAAGGCGGGGGGGAGCGGGACTAGAAGGTTCAGCTGGAGCAGTCTCCCCTTCTCTTGCCGTTCCCCACCTCCACCCGGCTGCCCTGTGAGCCTGAAAGCTGTGGGGAGGGGAGGCAGCCAAGCTTTCCAGAACGAGGCAGGATGGTGTGAGCTCAAACGCCCAGCAATTGCTGGAGCAACGGTGGCGACACTTGAGTTATTCACAAAGGCTGGGATTCAAATGAGGCTGGCGTTGCTCCAAGTCGCAGTAGCTTAGGAGGAGAAAGGCGGATTAAGTATTCATCAAGATTTTAGCGTCGCATGGGCTCCGAGGGGTCTCCGTCTGCATCTTTCACTCGATCGTGGATTTTTGGGGAGGAGGGGGCTCCCCCAGAAGCACTTTGTCCGTCAGTCCGGGAGCCGGCGGTGGGGGTGGGAGCTGGAGTTAGGCCGATTTTTTTCTCGTCACATGATGGGGGACCTGTATCATGTGATGACTCCGGTGATGTTGGAGGCAGCATGTGACTCCCAGGGCTACGTGGGCTCAAAAACAATTTAAATACAAAAACATAAGCAGGTTCCCCTCCTCTCCTTTGCCTTTTGGTCTGGCTCTCCCTACCTTCGGGTTGGTGCCTGACTAGATGGAAATCCCGTCGCCTGGCAGCCACTAACCTGTGAACGCCGGGTACCTGGGAAGCAGGCCCCACTGCGGGGGCTCCAGGAGCCCGGCCCCGTCCTTGGCCGCCCACTGACTCCCAGCCTGGTAAGTTACTGAGCACTTTGAGCAATTACGTGTGGAGCTGACCTCGACCGCCTCATTAGCATGCTCAGGGCGCCCTTGTTGGGCACGTTGGAAGCCAAGTGCCGGCTCAGGGGAGCTGCAGCTCTCAGGCCTGGCGAGCAGACGCAGCTGTCCTGGGGGCACAGCTGTGCTGGCTACGCTGGGTGGAGGGAGCTTCGCCTCCCCTCCCCAGCCAGTCTCTCCTCCATCCTCTGTCCCCTCAGTGTCCCTTCTCAGAGTCTCTCTCCTCTCAGCCTCTCTTACCTCTCTCCTCCCTCTCCACTCTCCTCTTGTTTTTTAGTCTCCCCTGCTTTCTGTCTGTGGATACCTATAGCTTATGATCTTCCTGTCCAGAGCCTGAAAGATCAGCTTCTAAGGACTTGGTGGTTGGAAATGTACTAATTGTCCCTTCTAGGGAGCCCTGGTGGCTCAGTGGTTAAGGGCTCGGCTGCTAACCAAAAGGTCAGCAATTTGAACCTAGCAGGCACTCCTTGGAAACCCTATGGGGCAGTTCTACTCTGTCCTGTAGGGTCGCTGTGGGTCGGAATTGATTCAATGGTGATTGGCACGGGTCCCTTCTATGTTTTGGTTTTTCCACTAAGACCACGTAGATTGCCCAGTTCCTGATATGTCTGTGGTGAGGGTGATTGATATATTTCTTGGGGTCATCACAACTGTTCCTTAGCTGGATGTCTGTTGGCCTGAGGTCCCAGCTCCACTGGGGCACCAGTGAGTGAAGGGGGGGCAGTGACAGCAGTTGGGAAATGGTGCTTCCTGACCCCCCACTCCCCTATGTCTGACTTTGTGTGGGAGAAAGTTAAAATCCAGTGCTCAGTGGTTAGGGCTCACTCAGATGTCATGGGGCATCTTGCAGAGCTGGCTCAGAGTTTAAGGCCACACCTCTGCAGAATAAGGCAGAGCATTGGCTGGAAAACTGGCCATGGGAAAGCTGAATGTAAATGGAATCACAGTAGTGTCTATAGCCACCAAGGAAGGAGAGATTGGTGATATCAGAAGCTGCTGGTTGACCATTATGTTGGCATGCTGACATCTATTCGGCAGGAAATAGGTAACAATTATTGAGCAAAATCTGCCCAACAACACAATGAATAGGTGCTATTATTGTACCCTTTTTAGAGATGGGGAAACTGAGGCACAGAGACATTATGTCACTTGCTTAAGGTCACTCAGCTAGTAAATGGCAGAGCTAGGATTTGAACCCAGAGAGTTTTTCTCCAGAGCCTGCACAGTTAACCACTGTGGTAAACTGCCTCACAAGATAGCTATCCAACAGTTACTAAGTAACAGGTACTGTGCAAGGTTTGGGGTCATATTTGTAAATAAATCAGAGACACCCCCACTCCCATGGCGTTTGCAATTTTAGTGAAGGTAGCTATTAAACAAATCATCACACAAGATGATATGTTATTTCAAGTTGGGGTACTTTCTATGACAGGAAATAATAAGGTATTATGAGAATATAGGAGCCCTGGTGGCGTAGTGGTTAAGAGCTACAGCTGCTAACAAAAAGGTCGAGAGTTCGAATCCACTAGGTGCTCCTTGGAAACCCTATGAGGCAGTTCTACTCTGTCCTGTAGGATCGCTGAGTCAGATCGACTCGATGGCAACGGGGTTTTTTTTTTTTTTTTTTTTTTTAATAAGGATATAAGAAGCCCTGATGGTGCAGTGGTTAAGTGCTCGGCTACTAACCAAAAGGTCGGTGGTTTGAACCCACCAGCCACACTGTGGGAGACAGATGTGGCAATCTGCTTCTGTAAAGATTACAGCCTTAGAAACTCTATGAGGCCATTCTACTCTGTCTTAGTGTCGCTATGAGTTGGAATCCAGTCGATGGCAATGGGTTTTTGCTTTAAATATATGACTTGGAATCAATTTGATGGCAGTGTTTTTGTTTTAAATGGGTGTGAATATGTAACAGGGTACATACATTAGTGAGGAAGGAGGAAGCATTGGTCAAAACAGGCCTCTGATCATGTAATTTAAGTTGGGACCTGAGATAGAAGCAGGAGCCAACCAGATGAAGAGTCAGGAAGAGCATTCCAGACAGAGGGACTAGCATGTGTGAAGTCCTTGAGGTGAGAAGGGGCTAGGGCCACTTGAGGAGCAGCAAGAATCCTCGTGTCTGAGCACGGAGCGTGAGTGGGACCACACTAGGAGAGGAAACTATCCAGATATGCGGGGGCCCTGAAGGCCATCGTAAGTGATTTTTATTTCATCTCACCATCAGTGAGCAACCATTTAAATACTTTAAGTGGGAAAGCTGCATGATTTGGTTTGCTATGGAAAGACCACTTCCTCAAGTGGTGTATCTGTTAGTTTTGCTGTATGACAGACCACTCCAAAACTTAGTGGTTTAAAACAACGATCATTTATAGCTCATTGTTCTGCGACTTGGCAATTTCAGCTGGAATCATCTGGGCAGTACGTCTGTTCTTGCCTGGGTTCACTCATGTGGCTAGTCAGTTAGCAGGTTGGCTGGGGGCTGGTTGATCTTAGATGGCCTCATTCACTTGTCTGCTGATAAGCAGGGGCATTGAAATGATGTGTCTCCATGTGTTTCCATATCTAGCAGGCTAGCGTAGCCTTCTGCTCATATATGACAGCTGAGATCCAAAGGCACCTGAGAGGGGAAGCCCCAATGCCCAAGCACTTTTCAAGCATCTACTTGCATCATGTTTGCTAGTGCCCCATTGATCTAAACGAGTTAAATTAGCAAGCCCAGATTTAAGGGATAGGAATATATACCTCTCCATGAGAGGAGCTACAAAATATTATGTTCATTTTTTTTCCAGCCCACTGCAAGAATTCAGAAGGAATGCCATCTCCCTCTAATTTTGGGAGGAACTTAAAGCTAATAGTTTGCTAAGGCTGGAGATGAGCTTGTCCATTGCTGCCAAGTCAATTCCAATGCATAGCGACCCTATAGGACAGAATAGAACTGCCCCACAGGGTTCCAAGGCTGTAATCACATCTTTCTCCCATAGAGTGACTGGCTTGTGGGTTAGAACCACTGACCTTTTGGTTAGCAATCAAGGGCTTTAACCACTGCACCACCAGGACTCCTGGAGAGGAACTTAGACCTTATCATATATCACGCTTTGTTTTCTGCTTAGACAAGCAGAAATCTGAGCATCTATTTTGGGCATGGATCAGGAGGGGGTCTAGGGTGAGGTGAATGTGGTGTAGTAAGATCTCCCTCCCTTCTCACAGAGTTATCTGGAAATGATTCGGAGTCCAGGAAGACTTTTGAGATTGTTTCTCTAGATCAAAACTTGGGCCATATGGAACTCAGAGCATGCTTTAGTGTTCTAGGTGAGGCAATAACATGTGCAAAGCCCTGAAGCAAGGAAGTATGTGGCTTGTTTGGGAAACGGAAGATAGATGATTTGATTCAATGTAATTGCAGTGGAGATGGAAAGGGAGTGGGCTGATTAGAAGAATGTTTTAGAGATGGAAACAAGAAGACTTAGAGATGGATTAGATATAGGAGTGAAAGGAAAGGGACGTATTAAAAAAGACCCCCAAGTTGGTGATACCATTTGCTAAGGTGCAAAGACTGGGAGAGGACCAGAGTATTTTTTGAGGGCAAAGGGCAGAAAGAAATTAAGTGTTCTATGCTGAACTCATTGTATTTGAGTTCCATGTGAGACATCCAAGAAGATATACAATAATAGGCAGTGGGATAAGCTCAAAGAGGCTTATACTTGACGTGTAAACTTGGAAGACCAGTTGAGATTACCTAGAAAGAGATATAAAAAGAAAAGACAGAGAGGGACCAAACTGGAACCCCAGGTTGCTCCAACATTAGACATACAGGAGGCAGGAGGCACCCTTGAAGGAGATGGAGGAGGAGGGAAATAGAATGAGGCGTCACGAGGTGAGAATAGAGAATAATTCAGGAAGGAGGCAATGATCCAATGTTGCTGAGACCAGGAGTAAAATGAGGGCAGAAAAATAGCTATCTGATTTGGAAACATGGAAGTAGCTGAAAGACTTGACAAGAGTAATTTTGGTGGAATGGTGAGGATGGAAACCAGATTAGAGTGCGCTTAGAAATGGCTTAAAGACAAACTGAAAAGGAGCATAGTGATGAGGCGGTATTTAGGTATAGGTCCGGGCCGGAAACTCTGTCTTCATTTTATTTTATTTCATTATTATTTTTTTAATGGGAGCCTCTAGAGTATGTGAACTATTGCGAGTGGTCAGCTTGAAAGGGGGAAGAGGAAATGGGATCGAAAGTTTGTGCAAATGGATAGGCGATAGGGCACTTATTTTTTACAGAAGAGAGTAATGAGTGGAAAGAGGCAGCAGATACATGTAAACTTGTAGATTTGGTGTTGAGAGAATGAAGAATTTCCTGGTAACTTTTATTTTCTCAGTGAAGTAGAAGGCAAGGTCATTAGCTGAGAGAGAAGGAGATAAGAAAAGAGAAGAGGAGAAGGTATAAAAAGGTCATCTTGGAGAGGGCGAAACAAGCATGCTAGAGAAAAGCAGTAGTGTTGCTAGGCAAAGCTGAGTACCTGTGGAGAACAAAGAGCACGTATTTAAAATTTTGTCATTTTGTCCAGTAACATTCGAGTGCTTGGGTGCAAGCATCTGGAGATGGTAGGGTACAATCAGGTTGAGATTTTGCTGGACAAATGCCATAGAAGCAAGCAGGGCAAGGATATTGGAGGGGCTTACAAAGGAATGATTGTAAAGATGAGCCACAGAATCTAAGCTGGACCAGAAGAGGAATGGAACCTAGAGGGAGTGATGGAGAATGAATAAGTGGTGAGCTCAATGAAACAGAGATTATGATGAGATGAAAGAACTCATTCTCGGAGGTAGTTAGCATCGGCATCACCCGGAACATCAGCAGCTTCAGCATCACCTGAGAGCTTGTTAGAAATGCATCTTCCCAGAGGTAATATGTATTTTGACTTTTGTAATAATCATTGTTCTGCTTTCTTTATGGTTTTTTCACACCTGTGAACCTATCTAAGTAATATATTGTTTAGTTTTTCCAACTTTTTATTTGTATATAAGTAGAATCACTCCATGATATTATTCTATGACTTGCTTATTTTACTCAATATTTTATGTTTGAGATTCAGCCATGTTTATATATGTAGCTACAGTTCATTCATTTTCACCGATGTATGGTAACCCATCATATGAATACGCTACAATTTATTTATCCATTCTGCTCTTGATAGGCATTTTCCACCCTAAGTTTGGGGGTATTATAAATAATGCTACTATGAAAATTATATGTCTTGTTGTGTGCAGGAATTTCTCTAGGTTATATACCTAGAAGTGAAAGTTCTAGATCATAGAGTGTTCATAGTTCAACTTCATAAGGAAATATCAAACTTTTCTTCAAGTTGCTTTTGTTTCTTTCCAATAATTGTGCTTTTTAATTTCTTTTTCTTGCCTCATTATACTAGCTAACGCTTCTAATACAATACGATATAAATGGTGAAAGTAATTATCCTCGTCTTACTCTGATCTCAAAGGGAAAGCTTTCAACATTACACAATTATGTAACACGTTTGTGAAGGGTTTTTTTTTTTTTAAGTTTTGCTGTTTTATCAGATTAAGAAAATTTCCTTCTATTTCTCCTTTGCTTTAGAAGGTTTTTTAAAAAAAAAATGTTTTTTGAATTTTATAAAATGAGTTTCTGTGTCTTTTGAGATATTGAAATGATTTTTGTACTTTATTCTTTTAGTATACTGAATTATATTAATTTTCAAATCTCAAACCACAATTATATTCTGAAATAATCCTAATTTAGTCATGATGATATAGTATCTTTTGTATAACTAGATTTTAATGAAATTACAGGTTTATATTACTTACCTAGATTTAAGTTAGTTTATATTTTGTTTATGATTTTTATGTCTGTGTTCATGAGAGAGATATGCCTGCAATTTTCATTTCTTGTAATGTTCTTATCAGATTTTGCTAGTGAGGTTGTGTTGTACTCATACAATGAGTTAGAAAGTATTTCTTTGTTTTATGGTTTTTAAAGGAGTTTGTGTAAGACTGTCACTAACTGTTCCTTGAATATTAAGTAGAATTTACTGGTGAAGCCATCTGGGCATAGAGTTTTCTTCATGGAAAAGTTTTAAATTATGGATTTAATCTCTTTTTTTTTTTTATGTGTGAGTTTTGGTAAGTTGTGTTTTTTTCTAGACATTTGCCCATTTCATCTAAATTCTAAAATTTATTTTCATATAGTTGCTCATAATATTATCTTTCAATATCCGTTGGATCTCTAGTGATGTCCACTTTATCTGTCCTGGTATTTTTTCTTGATTAGTTTTTACCAGAGATTTATGATTTTTTGTTGCTGTTAGCTTTTTCAAAGAACCAACTCTTGGCTTTGTTGATCCTCTTAGTTGTATGTTGACTTCCTATTTCATTAATTTCTTAGTTTTATTATTTCCTTTCTTTTAGTTTCTTTGGGTTTAATTTGTCATTCTCTTTAAAAGTTTCTTGATATGGGTGCTTACATAATTGGTTTTTCAGGCTTTCTTCTTTTCTAATAGTGCATGTAAGGCTATAAATTTCTCTCTAAGCTCAGCTTTAGCTGGATACCACAGTTTTGACACGCAGTATTTTTATTATCATTCGGTTAAGAGTATTTTATAATATCCTTTAGAAAAAGATTGTTTAGAAATGTGCTTGCTTAATTCCCAAGTACACAGAGGGAGGGTAGTTCTTCTTATTAATTTCTAGCTTAATTTGACTATAGTCAGAGAACATATTCTGTATGATTTCAATTCTTTGACTTTTTTGAGATTTTATTTATGATTCAGCATACGGTCAGATTGGGCAAATTTTCCATGTGTACTTGAAAAGAATGTGTATTCTGCAATTATTAGATATGCTATATAAGTTAGTTGAAATGTATTAACCATATTATACATGTTTTCTATATCCTTATTCATCTTTTTTGTCTGCTTTTTTTAATCAGTAACAGAGAGAAGTGTGTTAAAATCTTTAACTATAATCATAGATTTACTTGTCCTTTGAGCACCTTACCCCAAAACCAAACCTACTGCCATCAATTCCGACTCACAGCGGCCCCAAAGGATTTCCAAGGCTGGAAATCTCTGTGGAAACTGGCTGCCACACCTTTCCCCCAAGGAGCCACTGGTGGTTTTGTACCACTGACCTCTTGGTTAGCAGTTGATCACATTAAGCACTGAGTCACCAGGACTCCTTTGGGCACCTTCACCAAAACCAAACCTGTTGCCATCGAGTCAATTCCAACTCATAGGGGCCCTATGGGACAGGGTAGAACTGCCCCATGGGCTTCCCAAGGAGCACCTGGTGGATTCACACTGCCAACCTTTTGGTTAGTGGCCATAGCTCTCAACCACTTGCCACCAGGGTTTCTTTGGGCACTTTAGGAGTTCTTAAACAGTTATATGCTATGGACCTTATATAGTTTCATGAAACCTGTATGTATCCTTTCTTAGTATAAAGTATATAAATGCATAATTAGAGTACCTAGGATCACAAAGGAAACCAAATTTATTGTAATACATTCATCAAAATATTTTAAAAAACAAATTAGGAATATACTAATATATATACTTCCTTATTCATCTATTAAATTACAAGATCTAGTAGCAGGTCTAATACTACTATAATTTTGAAGTAGTGTGAGTGTAAATGACATTTTTAAATATCTACAACAATTATAAAGTGATACGAAAATATCTGATTTCTAATGGTGACAAGTCACAGATACTTGACTCCATGCCCAGCTTTATGGATCTGCTGCAAGTTTTGCTCATCTTCTAAGCCTTTCTGCCACATCCTTCACCTGGGGGTGGGGGTGGGGGGGGAAGTGTGCCAAATGCCTAGCTTACTTCTTTGGGCTTCCTTTCTGTCCCTGATCTTGGCACTACAATTTTTTGCTGCCTTAATACCTCTCTGATGCTTTCAAACAGATGTGTGTGTGTGTGTGTTTAACATTTTGTTCAGTTTTTCTGTTTCTTCTCAACAGGAAGTTAATCTGAAAGAATTTAGAACTATGCATTGCTTTTGAAAAATTTTATTCAAGTATAGTTTGCACATAGAAAAGCACACACATTATAAGTACAAAACCATACTTGTGAAACCCAGCACCCATATAAAGAAATAGAATGTTACCAACTTTGTTTTTGAAATTTATATAAATGAAATCATACATATGTACTCCTGTCTTATATGTCTTCACATTGTTTTTTGAAGTAATTTTTAAAGAGTTTTTGAAGATACTGAAGGCAGAGGAGAATCCTACCTAGCAGTACAAAAAAAAAATAACCTATTATTACATGCAACAACATAGATGAATCTCACAAACATGATATTGAATGAAAGAAGACAGCACAAAGGAGTACATAGTATATTCAGTATGATTTCACTTATATGAAATTTGAGAATAGGCGTAACTAATGTGATGTAATTGAATTCAGAAGAGTGGTTTCTTTTGGGGATACTGACTAGGAGGAGCAAAAGGGAGATTTTTAGGGGTGTTGGTATTGTTTCATATTTTGATCTGGGTGGTTGTTACACAAGGGTATACATTTCTAGCAATTCATGGAATTGAACATTTAAGATTTGCGGGGTTTACCATACGTATGTTAAACTTCAATACAAAAGTTAAGGAAAAAATGTCAAAGGTTAGACATTTTACAGTTGTCCTTTTTTATGAATCTGACTTGACCAATGTTTGATCTGTAGACTATTGGCCTTCATTACTGGTCTGAATATACAAGGTACACAAGATAATCCAATCGGATGAGGAAAGAAAATAGTGGCACTCCTATTTATATTTATTCCTTACCTTATTCCTTCTAGTTTCCATTTCATGAATGTTTTCTAGTAGGTTGAATGTTACTACAACAATACACATATAAACTATAATGGTTGCTAGGTGCCATTGAGTCAATTTCAACTCGTAGCAACCACGTGTGATAGAGTAGAGCTGCCCCAAAGGATTTTCTTAGCTGTAATCTTTATGGATTACATGTAATCTTTATGGATTTTTTTTTTTAATCTTTATGGAATCAGATCACTAGATCTTTTTTTTTTTTTTCTCATGGAGTCACTGAGATCACTGCTCTAAACCACTGCCCTGCCCTCTATTTTCTCTTTAGAGAGAATATAACTGATTTGTTTATAGCTTTCTTAATTATCACCAGACCTAAAGATACATTCTTGTCATTTTGATAGGGCTGTGTGATTTCTATGCATCTGTAAACATCTCTACTGTCTCTTTTTCCCACTTAATTTTTTTGTGCTGAATAGTTTATCTTTATATATTGTCTTTTCCTCTTATTTGCTGTTCTTGATTTCGTTTCTGCTGAGTCTGTATTTTTTCTTGTATTTTATTTTGATGAGTAAGATTGTCAGTCTCCTTTGTGGTTACCTTAATATCTACCCCTATTTTTCTAAGTTTAAACCTAACTTTTATTTCTTTATATCGCCTTGTCTTCTTCTCCATGTGAAAGATCTATGACTACATTTCTTAGTCCCTCTTTATTGTTTTAATTCTCTACTATCTCTTAAAAAAAAAAAAAAGCAAAACCCATAGCATTCAAGTCAATTCTGACTCATAGTGACCCTATATGACAGAGTAGAACTGCCCCATAGAGTTTCCAAGGAGAGCCTGGTGTATTTGCACTGCCGACCTTCTGGTTAGCAGATGTAGCTCTTAACAACTATGACACCAGGGTTTCCCTATTATCTCTTAGCGTTAGTGAATTAGAAACTTTACCTATTATTGTGGGGTCGATACTGTTCTCATTCTCAGAGAATAAACTGGAGAGGGTAAAATAAAGAATATATTCTCTATGCCTCATGAAGTTAGCCAGTTGCTGTTATAGACACAATAAGAATGACAGGCATACCTCCTTCTATTGCTCTTCACCTTTATTGCACTTCGCAGATATCACTTTTTTTTTTTTACAAATTGAAGGTTTGTGAAAACCCTGTGTTGAGCAAGTCTATTGGTGCCATTTTTCCAATAGCATGTGCTCACTTCATGTCTCTGTCACATTTTGGTAATTCTTACAGTATTTCAAACTATTTCATTATTATTATGTCTGTTGTGGTGATCTGTGATCAGTGATCTTTGATGTTACTATTGTAGTTGTTTTGGGGAGCCACAAACCACACCCATATAAGACAGCAAACTTAATGGATAAATGTTGCGTGTGTTCTGCTCCTCCACCGACTGGCCCTACCCCACCTCTCTCCCTCTCTTTGGGCCTCCCTAGTCTCTGAGACACAACAATATTGAAATTGGGCTAATTATTAACCCTACAGTGGCCTCCAAATGTTCAAGTGAAGGAAGAGGCGCACATCTTTCACTGTGAATCAAAAGCTAAAAATGATTAAGCTTAGTGAGGAAGGTGTGTCAAAAGCTGAGATAGGCTGAAAGGTAGGGCACTTGTGCCAAACCATTAGCGAAGTTGTGAATGCAAAGGAAAAGTTCTTGAAGGAAATTTAAAGTATTACTCCAGTGAACACATGAATGGTAAGAAAGTGAAACAGATTTATTGCCAATATGGAGAAAGTTTTAGTGGTCTGCATAGAGGATCAAACCAGCCACAAAGTTCCCTTAAGCCAAAGCCTAATCCAGAGCAAGGCCCTGTCTTCAATTCTCTGAAGGCTGAGAGAGGTGAGGAAGCTACAGAAGAAACCTTTGAAGCTAGCAGGGGTGGGTTCATGAGGTTTAAGGAAAGAAGCCATCTCCATAACATAAAAGTGCAAGGTGAGGCAGCAAATGCTGATGCAGAAGCTGCAACAAGTTATCCAGAGGATCTAGCTAACATAACTGATGAAGGTACCCATACACTAAACAACAGATTTTCAATGTAGATGAAACAGCCTTATATTGGAATAAGATGCCATCTAGGACTTTCACAGCTAGAGAGGGGAAGTCGGTGCCTGGATTCGAAGCTTCAAAGGATAGGCTGACTAGAGGGGCTTGTCAGGGGCTATTGCAGCTGGTGACTTGAAGGTGAAGCCAATGCTCACTTACCATTCCGAAAACCGTAGGACCCTTAAGAGTTATGCTAAATCTACTCTGCCTGTGCTCTATAAGTGGAACAACAAAGCCTGGGTGACAGCACATCTGTTTACAACATGGTTTACTGAATATTTTAAGCCCACTGTTGAGACCTACTGCTCAGAAAAAAAGATTTCTTTCAAAATATTACAGTTCACTGACAATGCACCTGGTCACCCAAGAGCTCTGATGGAGAGGTACAAAGAGATTAATGTTTTCATGCCTGCTAACACAACATGCACTCTGCAGTCCATGGATCAAGGAGTAATTTTGACTTTCAAGTCTTATAATTTAAGAAATACATTTCATGAATCAGTGAAACATCTCACAAAATGGCTGAATCTGGAGGGCATTATGCTGAGTGAAATTAATCAGTCACAGGACAAATATTGTATGAGACCACTATTATAAGAACTCGAGAAAAGGTTTAAACACAGGAGAAAACATTATTTGATGGTTACGAGAGTGGAGAAGGAGGGAAAGGGGAATTCACTAACTAGATAGTAGACAGGAATTATCTTAGGTGAAGGGAAAGACAACACACAATACAGAGGAAGTCAGCACAACTGGACTAAACCAAAAGCTAAGAAGCTTCCTGAACACAACCAGTTTGAGGGGCAGAGTTGTAGGGGAGGGGTTCTGGGGACCATAGTTTCAGGAGACATTGAGGTCAATTGGCATAACAAAGTTTATTAAGAAAATGTTCTATATCCCATCACTTTGGTGAGTGGCATCTGGGAAAATCTTGCAGGTGGTCATCTAAGATGCATCAATTTGTCCCAACCCACCTGGAGCAAAGAAGAATGAAGAACACCAAAGACACAAGGAAATATGAACCCAAGAGACAGGAGGGCCACGTAAATCAGAGACTCCATTAGCCTGAGACCAGAACTAGATGGTGCCAGGCTACCACCAATGACCACCCTGACAGGGAACACAACAGAGAGTCCCTGATGGAGTGGGAGAAAAAGTTTGGTGTAGAACTCAAATTCACTTAAAAAGACCAGACTCAGTGGTCTTACTGAGACTAGAGGAACCCCAGAAGACATGGCCCCCCTGCCTCTCTGTTAATCCAGAACCAAAACCATTCCCAAAGCCAACTGTTTGGACAAAGATTAGACTGGACTGTAAAACATAAAATAATATTTGTGAAGAGTGTGTTTTGTAGTTCAAGTAGATACACAAGACTAAATAGGCAGCTCCTGCTTGGAGGTGGGATGAGAAGGCAGAATGGGATAGGAGCTGGTTGAATGGACACAGGAAACACAGGGTAGAAAGGGGAGTGTGCTGTCACATTATAGGTATTGCAACTAGGGTCACATAACAATATGTATATAAATTTTTGTATGAGAAATTAACTTGAGCTGTAAACTTTCACCTAAAGCACAATAAAAAAAAAAAAGGAAATATATTTCATAAGGCTATGGCTGCCAGAGATGGTGATTCCTCTGATGGACCTGGGCAAAGAAAATTAAAAACCTTCTGGAAAGGATTCACCACTCTAGATGCCATTAAGAACATTCATGATTTATGGGAGGAGGTCCAAATATTGACGTTAACAGGAGTTTGGAAGAAGGTGATTCCAACCCTCATGGATAACTTTGAGGGGTTCAAGACTTCAGTGGAGGAAGTAACCGCAGATGTGGTAGATTTTAGCAAGAGAACTAGAATTAGAAGTGGAGCCTGCAAATGTGACTGGATTGCTACAATCTCATGGTAAAACTTTAGTGGATGAGGAACCGCTTCTTATGGATGAGTGAAGAAAGTGGTTTCTTGAGATGGAATCTACTCCTGGTGAAGATGCTGTGAACATTACTGAAATGACTACAGAGGATTTAGAATATTACACAAACTTAGTTGATAAGAGTGGCAGGAGTTGAGAGGATTGACTCCAATTTTGAAAGAAGTTCTACAAATGGTATCAAACAGCTGTTGCATGCTACAGAGAAATTTTTCATGAAAGGAAGAGTCAATCAATGGGGGTAAACTTCATTGTTGTCTTATATTAAGAAATTGCCGCAGCCACTCCAACCTTCAGCAACCACTACTCTGAGCAACCAGCAGCCATCAACATCGTGGCAAGACCCTCCACCAGCAAAAACATTATGACTCACTGAAGGCTCAGGTGATGGTTAGCATTTTTTAGCAATAAAGCATTTTTTAATTAAGGTATGTACTTTTTTTTTTAGGTGCAATGCTATTGCACACTTAATAGACTACAGTATAGTGTAAACATAACTTTTATATGCGCTGGGAAAGCAAAAAATTCGTGTGACTCACTTTATTGCAGTGGTCTGGAACTGAACCCACAATATCGCTGAGGTATGCCTGTAATTCTATTCTCTGATTGCCTGAGAATAACATTTCAGAGTAAGAAATTGCCTATTCATTCAGGCATAAGTCAATAAGTGGAGCCAACTAATGATAGACCAGGGAACAATCAGATAAAATGTTATAAATTATGTTCTGTCATATTGTAATTCTTAATAACTCAGCTGTCACTCTAGACTCTTTCACATCTTTGTCTGGAGAATAGAAAGAAATAAAATTTAGGCTGATATCACAGACAAGGTGGAAATCCTAAGATGTGGGTGGTAGGGAAGACTTTACAAAGAAGACTCTTGAATTAAGTGCTGCAATGTAAGTGAAGTTCACCAAGGGGAGAAATAAAAGACAAAGTTCCAGTCAGAGGGAATAAGATGGGCACAGGCACAGAGGTGGAAGTCAGCTCCTGGGGAAGCTGAAGGTAGTGTGGTATGGCTGGGGCATATAGAGGATGTGTGTGTGTGAGAGAGAGTTCAGGAAGGTGAGGTTGGAAAGGCAGGGTGGGAGGGTGAATAACGTGGGCATTCAAAATTAGATGAGCCTGGGGATCAGATCCCAGCTCTGTCTCTTACTAGAGTTGTGACCTTGGGCCTGTCACTCTGTAAGTCTCTGTTTCTCTATCTGTAAACAGATAATGATAACAGTAGTACCTACCAGCTTGGGTATTGTGAGTTTGAAATAAGAGAATCTATTTGAAATCCTTAGACTGGTACCAGATCACATGGTAAGATCTCAGTAAATGGCAAATGTTGTTTCGATTGTTGTTGTTATATTATTCAGGGAGTCTCTGGGTGGCACAAACAATTAAGCACTCAGCTACTAACAGAGAAATTTGGCGGTTCAAACCCACCTAGAGGTCCTTTGGAATAAAGTTCTGGTGATCTCCTTCCAAAAACTCACGGCTATGAAAACCCTATGGAGTGCCATTCTACTCTGCAACACATGGAGTTGCCATGAGTCGAAATCAACTCGACAGCAACCGGTAGTAGTCAGAGACTAGATTAAGGAATTGGCTTATATACCACGTCAACCTTCCAGGCTAGTGTTTCTAAAATGTGATCCAGTTTTCTGTAAAACAAATGGTCTTCAAGTGGTTTGGCAGCTTCTGTGTCGTAAGCAATGGAAAAATGTGTGGTTAAGCATTTTATAAATTTGAACTGGAAGAAAAAAAATGCCACATACTGTTAATGTTCTTAATAATGGTTCCAGAATGCACATGGCTCAAATGAGCATACATCAGTCAGACTATTAGCAGGCTGTCGTTAGAATTGTTACCAGGATATAGTACATCTCAGCTATGCCATTTGCATATTATTGTTTAGGTGTAAAATTTGCATTTTTTGTTACTATTATATTGTGTTACTGCTCTGATTAAAAAAAAATAAGTTAAATGACTAAAATGTAGTTCACTGAAGTGTCAAAGCCATGATAAAAATAGTAGTACAAACATTAACTCAGAAGCATAATTAGTGAACAGGACTTTAGCATCTATAGGGATAAGAGCATCTGTGAATGTGATGATTTCGCTCAAGTAGCTGAAAGGGAAAGTGTGAATAGAAAGTATGACTATGAATATTCAAAACCTGCATTTTATTGAACAAGACGTTTATCCCCCTCTTGTATGGAATGAAGAGTCCCTGAATGGGGCAAATGGTTAAGTGCTCGACTATTAACCAAAAGATTAGGGGTTCGAATCCACCCAGGGGAACCTTGGAAGAAAGGCCTCGTGTCCTACTTCCTAAAGGTCACAGTCTTGAAAATGCTATGGGTCACCATGAGTTGGACTAGACTCAACAGCGACTTTTTTTTTTCTTTTTGTCTCAAATGCGTACTCCATTATGAAATTTTTTCAGGTAGCTTCATGATGCTGTCAGAGATTTCACATCATTTCCAAACGAAGTAGAATAACCTCCTCATCAACCACAGTTTTTCCTAGACAAAGTGCAAAGTAATATTATCTAGTATGAAATTGGTGAGTTTTACTTCTAAAGGCAAAGAGACCAAAACTACAGCAAACAGAGATGCAGGTCATGCTATTGCGAAGATGCTTGTAGAACCAGCTTCAAGTTTAGAACAAATAAAATGCTGGGAGAGAAAGCAGACCAAGCCATAAGCAAACCTCTTTAACAAATGACAGGGTTTATGCTGCAGACCACAAATGGCATATGAATATGGTAGAACTATTATTGTTGCAATGATGACAGCAAAAATTTTGTTTTACAGTTGAGTGAAACCATTAATGGGAAAAGCATGAACCAGCTCTTTGAATCTGTGTGGTACATATATGAGATAGAGTTACTTGATAATTTTGAGTTCTGTCACTGGAAGCCAAAATAGAGAGAAAATAGTTCTTGTTTAGTCTAATATTATTTTGTGAGACATGGTGCAGTCTAGAAGTGTATTGAGATGATACTGATGGAGGCCCAGCTATGTGTGCAACAAAGAAAGGCTTGGTGTATCAGTTTCCTATTGCCACATAATGCAAAGCAAACATCCACAAAACCTAATTGCTTAAATAATAAGAATTTATTTGTCTCATGCGTCTGTAGGCCAGCTGGGTGATTCTTCTGGTCTCAGCTATACTCACCCATGTAACAGTGATCAGTTGTGGGCAGGACAGGGCACGTAATTTGTGGAGCCTAGTGCAAAATGAAAACGGAGGGGCCTCTTGTTCAAAAATGATTAAGAATTTCAGGATGACAACAGTATTAAATCAAGCACGGGGCTCTTCTTGGCACAGGGCCCTATGTGCCTGCACAGGTCACTCACTGACAAAGCCAGCCAGGGCTGTGGATCATTGAGGGAGCTCTGCTGCTCTTGGCTGGGTTCCTTCACTTGTCTGGTCATCAACTGGCTTTTGGCTAGTTTGGGATAGACCTACCTAGGGTAACCAAGGTAACTCTACTCTACTCTATGGTCTCATCCTTCAGCAGGCTAGCCTAGGCATGTTCCTGTGGCAAAGACAGAGTGGCAAGGACAAATAAACTCAGATGAGCAAGCACTTTTTATGTCTCTGCTCGTGTCACATTTGCTGACATTACCTTGGCCACACACAGCAGGTCACATGGTTAGTTCAGAGCCAGAATGGGAGGACACCGTGGCACAATAGGGCAAAGGGCATGGATACAAGGAGGTTTGAAGAATTGGGCCCATTTTTGCTATCTTCCTCACTTGATTTCTCAAAAATAGTTGTATCTGACTGCCAAATTGCCTATTGCTTTACTTACTAATAACAGTTACTGTTTAACAGTTTGCATCCTGACTTTAATGAAGTAATGAAAATTGCTAGCACAATCAGATTTCAGTCACTGAGCATATGCCTTTAACAATGTTTTGCGAAGAAATGAGTGGCGAGTACCAAGACTGCTTTTCCACACGAAACATGCTGACTGTCAAAGGGGAAAGTACTCCTGTGCATATTCGAAATGAAGGATGAAATAAGACTTCCTTGTAGCACTATTAATTCCACAAAAGACCAGAAATCATATTCTCTGGCCCTTGACATTATTCGGGTTGTGAAGAAATCTTATCTCTATGATTTCAAGTGGTGTGTCAACATGTTATGGTTAGTAGCTTGAAAAGTTTGAACCTCTCATTTCAGGCCCAACGTAATAGGATATTCAGTGCTGAGGATAAAAGAGATCAGTAAATTGAACTGTGACAGGCATTGACTGTTTCCTAACTCTTGATTTTCTTCATTCTTTGGAAAAAGGAATCAATGATCCATATTGGAAATATTTAAAACCAACACACAATGCCAGAAAACATGAAAAAAATACTTCCCAGAACTGAATCCAAAAACAAAACATTAGAAATTTGTTTGAAACTACCTCCTAAGTGAAAGCATTCAACCTGCCAGCCTTTAAATGGAGCGTGTTCTTTGACTTAGCTGCTGGTGGGAGTGGTCTTCAATGAGAAACTTCATCATTTCTAGGTATGTGTCTTATCTAAATACACAAAACAATCTGTCAGGGCCACTGTCTTAGTTACCTGGTGTTGCTCTAACAAGTGGGTGGCTTTAAAGAACAGAAATTTATTTTCTCACAGTGTTGGAGGCTGAGTCCAAATCAGAGTCTCAGCTGTGTCGATCTTTTTGTGAGCTTCTTTCCTACTTTCTGGTGTCTGTCGGTAATTCTTGGCATTCCTTTGCTTGCCATCCTCACAGGACATCTGTCTTCCTCCGTGTGTGTGTGTCTGTGTCTATTCCGGTCCTTTTATAACTCAGAAGTGATTAGGTTTGGGATCCACCTTACACTGGTTATATTATACTATATATTACATTATGTACATTATATTATTATATATTACATTATATACATTATATTACATTTACACTGATTATATTACATTACATTGCATTATGGGAGATGATTACATTGTATTACATGTGAGCACATTACGTCACATCACATTACATTGCAAGGCCAACTGATTTAATCACCTATAAAGACTAGTGTTTGACCAAACCACTGGGAACCATAGCCTAGCCAAATTGACGCATAAAATAAGCCATCACAGCCACCATATATTATCTGCCTTATCTGAAAGCCATAATTTTCTGCCTTATCTGAGATTTTATACATATATATGTATACTAAAAAAAAAATGATTTCTTAGTTAATGCTTTCTAATTTAGTAGGAAAAAATAAAGGGAATCTGTCATTAATCCATATATATATAAAAACAAAAACCCATTGCTTCTGAGTTGATTCCAACTCATAGCACCCTATAGGACAGGGTAAAACTGCCTCATAGGGTTTCTAAGGAGCAGCTGATGGATTTGAACTGCTAACCTTTTGGTTAGCAGCTGAGCTCTTAACCCTTCACCACTAGGGCTCTAAAAAAAAAAAAAAATTGCATA
This sequence comes from Loxodonta africana, assembly GCF_030014295.1. Lineage (NCBI taxonomy): Eukaryota > Metazoa > Chordata > Mammalia > Proboscidea > Elephantidae > Loxodonta > Loxodonta africana. Next base: position 80,957,210 of record NC_087353.1, read on the forward strand.
TACACATAAACTTTAATGATCAATAATAATAATATTCCCTCTTGCTGATTTGGTGTTTCTCACTATCCTACTTTTGCTATTTCAGCTTCTCACCTTAATTTAGAATTGGAGTATATTCAAATACTTTTTTTTTTTTTTAAATAGGCCTGCTATACTATACTCTCGAAACTCCTGCTACTTGCTAGACAAAATTCAGGTACCAAATAAATTTAAAAACTTTATCTCTTGTGTCATGGATTGAATTGTGTCCCCCCAACATTGTATGATTGTCCACCATTTTGTCATCTGATCAGATTTTCCTATGTGTTATAAATCCTGTCTCTATGATGTTAATGAGATGGGATTAGCGACATTACATTGATAAGATCTACAAGATTAGATTGTGTTTTAAGCCACCCTCTTTTGAGATATAAAAGAGAGAAAGATGCAGAGAGACAGGGGGATCTTATACTGCCAGGAAAGCAGTGCCAGGAGTAGTGGGTATCCTTTGGGCCCAAGATTCCTGCACTGAGAAGCTTCTAGACCAAGGGAAGATTGGCAACAAGGACCTTCTTCCAGAGCCGACAGAGAGAGAAAAGGCTTCCCCTGGAGTTGATGCTCTGAATTCGGACTTCTAACCTACTAACTATGAAAGAATAAACTTCTGTTTGTTGAAGCCATCCACTTGTGGTATTTCTGTTATAGCAGCACTAGATGAATACGACACCTTGCTATAGGAACTTGATTTCCAAACTCTTAAAATGTGACCTCATGAGATAAATAGAATTGTATAAAAAGGAATAACTGAATATTATTAATTTTTAAGTTATTGTGTCTTACTTTTATTATTAAAAAAATTGATCAATGTTTACCTAAAATTGAAAGTCTGCATATGCTCCAAATACCCAATGAGTGATTATTGGATACTGAAAACTTGAGAAACACTGCTTGGCTTAGGGTGATGAGAAGCCATTGAAAGATGTAAAGATTTTAAGCAGAGGGAAAAATGCAGTCAGATTTGCATTTTCAAAAAATTACTTGAGGAGTAACATAGTTCTAAGGAGCCCTGATGATGCCATGGTTAAGCTCTTGGCTGCAAACCAAAAGGTAAACAGTTTGAACCCATCGGCCACTCTGGAAGAAAAATGTGGCAGTCGGCTTCTGTAAAGAGTACAGCCTTGAAAACCCTATGGAGCAGCTCTACTCTGTCCTATAGGGTCCCTATGAGTCAGAATTGGCTTGATGGCAACAGGTTTGGTTTTAACATAGTGCCGGGTTTAGGAGGTGGTGCATCAAACTGGATGACGGCAGACCTTAATTTTTAAAAAAGCTTTTCACAAATATTTGAGTGCCTACTGAATGCCTGTGCCTGGGCTAAGATTTGGGGATACAAAAGCGAAAAGACTGCCATGGCTCCGCTCTTGTGAATCCAGTCCAGTGGGGATGATAAATATTCAAGCAAATTACACAAACAATTAAACAACAATTGTGTTCAGTGCTGATGAAGAATCAAGGGTAGATCGAAGATATGCTTTGAAGGTGGGCATAATCATTCTTGGGGAAGGATTAAACATGGAGGTGAGAGAGGAAGGAAATAAAAGATGACTTCTGGTTTCTGGCTTGAAAGATGGTGCTATTAACAATAATAATAATTCAAGAGGAGGAGCAGATTTGAACTCTGTTGATAGTTCAGTTTTGGACATGATGAATTTGAACTGCCTCTCAGATATTCTGGATAGATGTCCAGAGGTACCTGAGTATATATGTGGAGAGAGAGTTGTGAACTACAGATAATTCTTTGGGGATATAGGATGGACTAGGATCCATGGATATTGACTGAACTTGCCTGTTTCCGCTAAGAGCTCCATCCCCAAGCACAGTCAAGGCCACAGACAACTGTTTCAGCAGAGCATGATTTTTTTTTCAACGAGGTTCCATCTCTTAACTTCTACTTCGAACCTACCCACATTGGTGTAGCTTTCATTTGTTTGTTTTCGGTTGTCTTAAGTCTATATTTTCATTATGGAAGTTTTTTGTTTTGATTGCATAGCTTCTATATACCATACTTTTGTTAGAAGATACACCTCTCCGCACACTCTTCATCCCATGTAGTTCTGGTAGAATTAACTGCACCCAAGTTTGGGGCAGGGGATGTGTGTACATGTGACTTAGTTCTGGCCAATTAAAGCCTGCAACTCTCCTGGTCACAGTGATTGGGTCAGGGATAACCACATGTCCATATTAGAAAGAAAGAGATACCGTGAAACTTCTGTGGAGACTTCTGGGACAGACTCAAAAGTTCTTTCCTTGTTAATGTGAACCTAAAAAGAATGAAGGGACAATATTTGCTACAGTGACTGTGTGGCTACAAGGAATTTGAGAACAGAGCCAATGTCAAGGTAGGAGTCCTGAGAAATGAAGAAAACTTAGATGTTGGTGTTCTCGTTTGAGTTCTGTCTTTTAACAGTAGAATCTAGTCCATTCATAATTATTGTGATTAATGTTTGCTGAGTTGGAATCAACTCGATGGCAACAGATTTTTGTTCTCATTATATTTGTTCATTTGTATTTTATTCCTCTAGTTCAGTAGTTCTCAGATACTTATATCTGACCTCATCTCAGATATTTTAATTTATTTTGTTTGAGGTGTGCTCCCCAGGTTGATTTAATGTGCATCCAGGTTTAAGAATCACATCTCTAATGGCCGCTCTTGATTTTTGTTTGTTTTTTAAATATTTTATTATAAAATAGTACATGTACAAAAATATAACACAGCTAGAAAAAAGAACATAAAGCAAATGAAAATTAAAATTCTTATGTTAAGAAATTAACTTGCCAGCACCCCAGAAGCCACCCTCATGGGGCCATTCCAAATTATTTTAAACTTTCCCACAGATATCTTCCTGTCACTCTCTAGATTTACTTTTTTATCTATAGTCTCCCCTGGGACAATTCAAGCTCATTAGTGTACTTTTATATCTTTTCCTGCCCCACCCTAATAATGAAATCATGACATTCTAGGGCCATATTTTGATCTCCCCCCGCCACAATATACATATCTGCATTTATTTATATATATTTACCGGTTTTTTAAGATTGTGTGTTTCTTGTATCCACAACTCCCTTTCTCTAAAATCTGCAGTATTGGGCACTGGAGCATCAATCAGTCCAAATGAGAATTCCTGTTCTTACTCCAGGGGCCAATTCCTGGAATCATAAGGGATGTGGATAAATATACTGCCAGACCAAGTTGTTTATATTCTCCATGTGGGATGCTGCGTCCTTCTGGGTAGCTAAATATTATTGGAGCACTGCTGCCTGTCTTCAGCCCCCGTGCCTACTCTGGGAGCAGACATCGGTGATGGCCCTTCTTTTTCCTCCCAACCTAAAGCCCATTTTGTTCCAGAGTCCCTGTAAAGGAACAAGCTGAGCTTCCCCACCAAGCCAACCCTCAAGGGCAGAGCCCTCCCCAGTCAAATTATTTATTCCCTTGTTCAGAAAGTACTCCTGGGGTCTTTGTCCTGGGAGCTTAATCCACCTGGAGCTGCTGGGAAGAAAGGCTTCCTGTCTGACCCAGCCAAGCCAAGTGCAGCCTTATAATTAATTACCTTAACGACTGCCCTGGGAGACCCATCCCTCTCTCTTTATATTTGTTTACTCTAATCCTGGTTTTCCCTGAGGCTTCTTTGGGAAGAACCACCTTCCCTCAGGAGTGTTTAGTGTCAAGTTTCTCTATCACGGTTTTGCCACTGATTTAAACATTACGGATTCTCTCTTACAGGAATGCCTCACAATTCCTATCAATCTACTAATGGGATTCTTTCATGTTTTTCAACAACTACAGATCTATATATAAAGTTTGTATGTATAAATATACTATATATATTTTTCTGTCATTTTAGTGGAATTTTGGGTAAGTAGGGGAAGTAGGAGAGGAGCCCTGGTGGTGCTGTGGTTAAGTGCTCAACTAACTGCTAACCAAAAGGTTGGAGGTTGGAACCCACCAGCAGCTCTGCGGGAGAAAGATGTGGCAGTCTGATTCAGTAAAGATTGTTGTTGTCGTTAGGTGCCATGGAGTCAATTCCGACTCATAGAGACCCTGTTTACAACAGATTGAAAGATTGCCCAGTCCAGTGCCATCTTCACAATAATTGCTATGTTTGAGCCCATTGTTGCAGCAACTGTGTCAGTCCATCTCATTGAGGATCTTCCTCTTTTTTGATGACCCTCTCTCTGCTTTACCAACCATGATATCTTTCTCCAGTGACTGGTCCTTCCTGATAACATGTCCAAAATATGTGAGACGAAGTCTCGCCATCCTTGCTTCTAAGGAGCATTCTGGCTGTACATCTTCCAAGACAGATTTGTTCATTCTTCTGGCAGTCTGTGGTATATTCAATATTCCTTGTCAACAACACCATAATTCAAAAACGTCAATTCTTCTTCAGTCTTCCTAATTCATTGTCCAGCTTTCGCATGCATATGAGGCAATTGAAAATACCATGGCTTGGGTCAGGTGCATCTTGGTCCTCAAAGTGACATCTTTGCATTTTAACACTTTAAAGAGGTCTTCTGCTGCAGATTTGCCCAATGCAATATGTCATTTGATTTCTTGACTGCAGCTTCCATGGGTGTTGATTATGGATCCAAGCAAAATGAAATCCTTGACAACGTCAATATTTTCTCTGCTTTACTGGGATGTTGCTCATTGATCCAGTTGCTTACTGATCCATGAAGATTACAGCCTTGGAAACTCTATGGGGCAGTTTTACTCTGTCCTAACAGAGTCGCTATGAGTCAGAATGGATTTGAGGGCAGTGGGTTTATTTTTGTTTTGTTTTTTAGGGGGCGTAGACACTCGTGCTCAGATATTAACATGGTAGCAGGGAAGGATTACCCAATAAGCAAGGTATGTACGGCTTACTTGTGCCTATTTACTAATCTGTAGTGTAGTCTCACCTGTTTTCACCACATCAAAGATGTACACAAGTAAGCCTGTATGTATCTTGCTTACTGGTTAATCTGCCCCAATAATGAGGCACATTTTTAGCATCTGAAGTTGGGCCTTTTTTGCATAGAAGAGTATATTTACAGTTACTTGCATCTGAACTAATGCTCAATGTATTATAGTTGTAAATCTAAAGACATAGATCATATTATTGTATCTATAAACATAGTAAATCTTGTCTAAAGTCAACAACTAATTTTTATTTGTTCTCGTACCAATGCTAAATTAGCTGATAAATTTGACATAGTAAATTCCCCTAAATATTTAACATCATTTACAAACTTGATTAATAACATTCCCCCAAGCTTTGACATTTTTAACCACAATCACAAATTTGAATCTCTTAAGTGCCTCAAACATCTGACAACGCTGACTTATAAATCTAACAAGCACAATTGCTGTAAGTGCTTCAACCGTGCTTACAAACCTAAGAAGTCTGAAATTATTTACTAACTTATCTGGAAGTTCTTAAACATTCGGTTTCAGTCTAAATCAATCAAATTCTAGTATGTGTTTTTAATTAAAGTCACAAAACATTTCATGTCAATTCAACTGTCTTAACCCAACTCTCCGCCTAATTCACTTGTCTGTAATCAGGCAACTGAGAGTAGCAGGAAGAAAAACACATACAATTGTACTGATTTGTTTTGTGTTCAATTTACGTCCACAAATCTCCAGCGATCCCCCAGCACTGTCCTCCAATATTACATTTCCCTAATATATTTACTTTCCCTTTTTCCCAGATTACTCTTTCACAAGTTGTCTCTGATTGCTCCCAATGGATGATCTCATTATTTAATTGAGAAAATAGAAGCAATTAGAAAAGAATGATTTTGTTTCCTTTCTACTGCCCGCTCTACCAATCTACCTACATCTGGGCTTATTTCATCTGCTCTCTCTCTTCTTACAGTTGTCCATGGCCCTCTATAGGCCACCTCCTTCACTCAAGCCTTAGATCCCAGTCCTCTCACCTGCTCAAGGACTCTGCTTTTAAAATGATGCCCATTCTCTTCGCTCAACAACTTTTCCCTCCACAGGATTGTTTCCGAAGGAGCCCTGGTGGCACAGTGGTTAAAGTGCTCAGCTGCTAACCAAAAAGTCGGCAGTTGGAACCCACCAGTTGCTCCTCAGGAGAAAGATGTGGCAGTCAGCTTCTGTAAAGATTTACAGCCTTGGAAGCCCTGTGGGGCAGTTCCACCCTGTCCTGCAGGGTCGCTATGGGTCAGAATCCACTTGATGGCAATGGGTTTTGCTTTGGATTGTTTCTATTAGCATGCAAAAGCACTGTGCTATCCCATCTTAAAGACACAAAACAAAGCTTTCATTGGCTCACCGTTTCCCTTTCGCTGTTATTAATAATTGCCGTTGGGCGGATTACAACTCATAGCAACCCCATGTGTGCCAGGTGGAACTGCTCCATAGAGTTTTCAAGGCTGTGACCTTGCAGAAGCAGATGTCTTCCAAGGTAACTTGCAGAAGCAGATGTCTTCCAAGGTACCTCTGGGTGGATCCGAACTGCCAACTATTCATGCCACTTAGGGACTCCCTTCTCTTTAGCTACTACCCTACTATAGTAAAAATTTCCTCAAAAAGTTGTCTGTATTTGCTTTCTTGTGACCTTACCTCATATTCTCCCTTTTTCTCTTTAACTCTTGCCGATACCGCCCTTAAACCCCTGCCCAGATTCCTATGCTTTAGAGGATCCCAGGCTGACCCCTCCCTAAGAGGCAAGGGATTCACAAAGCCAAAAGAACATGCCCACTCAGAGATTAGCCCTCCCCCAGACCACAGTCAAAATACGTAGAACCTTGAAATCCCCTGACTAAATGGCCCCAAGCCAGTTCCCAGAGCTCTTCCCCAGATCTGAGGTATGTATCTCTATGCCCAGGAGAAAGCTGTTTGCTAGGGCGGTGGTGGGGTTGGGGAAGGGTATGTAGGTGGAGCTTGGATGCTCAGTCTGTGGGATCCATACCTGTATGTGCAAATGGGGGAAGGAAAAAAGAGGGGAGTGGGTCAGGTGACTGGTTCTCTCTATGCCACTATGTTCTGGTGAGAAACTCAAGGAATCAGAGAATTCTAAATTTGAACTTTGCTTTCCAAATACATATAATGAATATATATTTGTCCAGGTAGGAGAATACTTATTTTATTTAGCATTTTGTTTGACTGAAAATTTTTAAATATTTAGATTTACAGTGTGTAAACTGCCACTGTATTTTGGCCCAGGCCCCACAATTGCCCACTCCAAGTAGATTTTTACAACTACCACAAAACTTCTCTAGGGAAGGTCATAAATGGCCTTCAGTTTGCCAATCCAATGGCCAAGTCTATGTCATCATCTTTCTCAGTCTTCAGTAGCATTGGACACAATCACTTTTTTCTCTTGAGTTCCAGGACACTGCATTCAGTTTGCTTCCTGCCACATTGGCTACTACTTACTAGTCCTTTTGTTTGTTGGTCCTTTTCTTCCCATTTATCCTAAATATTGGAGTACCCCAGGGGTTCCATCCTCAGGCCTCCTCTCCACTTCATTTATATTCTTTCTTTGTGTTATCTTAACTCTCATATCTGTAAGTATCATCTGCATGCGGATAAAACCTCTAGTCTTCCATATCCAGCTGCCCACTTCTCTTCTCCCCTTGCGTATCTAATAGGCCTCCCAAACTTTACAAATTCAAACCAGAATGCTTTATTTTCCGTCAACAAACCCGTTCATCCTTAACAACCCTATCTCCCATCTTTCCCATCTCAAAAAATTTCATCACCATTCATTTAATTATTTTGGCTAAAACCATAGAAGTCCTCCTTGATTCCACATTACCTCATATCTCACACCCAATCCATAATTAAGTTCTTTGAACCTACTGTCAAGATGTATCTCCCAACTATTCACTTCTGTCGTTACACTGCTACCATCCTCTTCCAAGCCAGTTTTACCTGGACTAGTCAGATGACTTCTCAACTGGTCTACCTACTTCCATTCATACTCCTCCTCACTACAGACTACTAATCTTACAGCTTCCCCAATGCTCTTTTAAATTAGATCACGTGACATCCCTGCTCAAAACCTTCCAGTGACTTCCCTTCACATTTAAAATAAAATCCAGACTCCTTATTGGTCGATATTATTGGTTATCGTTAAGTCAATTTCAACTCATGGTGACCCCATGCGTGCAGAGTGAAACTGCTCCATAGTGTTTTCCAGACTGTGAACTTTTGAAAGCAGATCACCAGGCCTGTCTTCTGAGGTGCCTCTGGTGGGCTCGAGTGGCCAACATTTCAGCAACAGTCAACCGACATAGAAATCTTATTCTCTGTACGATTTTTTTTCTCTCTTATCTTGTAATGCCGGAATTCTGTATTCTTCACCTAAACTGTTTTACTTATTTATGGGACCCTGTGCCTTCTTGATATTTTACTTTCTCAAATGGTCTCAGCACCCATTGTTCCAAGTTGTTGTTCTTGTTAGGTGCCATTGAGTCAGTTCTGACTCATAGTGACCCTAAGTACAACAGAATGAAACACTTCCCATTCCTGTGCCATCCTCATGATCATTATTATGCTTGAGCCCATTGCTGCTGCCATTGCATCAATCCACCTCATTGAGGGTCTTCCTTTCTATTGCTGACCCTCTATTTTACCAAGCATGATATCCTTCTCCAGGGACTGGTCATGTTCATTGCAGCACTGTTTACGATAGCAAAAAGATGGAAGCAACCAAGGTGCCCATCAACGGATCAATGGATAAATAAATTATGGTATATTCACACAATGGAATACTACGCATCGATGAAGAACAATGATGAATCCATGAAATATTTCATAACTTGGAGGAATTTGGAAGGCATTATGCTAAGTGAAATTAGGCAGTTGCAAAAGGACAAAGAGAACTCCTCAGGGGTTCTCTGTTGTGTTCCCATCAGGGCAGTCATTGGTTATAGCTGGGCACCATCTAGTTCTTCTGGTCTCAGGATGATGTAGTTTCTGGTTTATGTGGCCCTTTCTGTCTCTTGGGCTCATATTTACCTTGTGCCTTGGTGTTCTTCGTTCTCCTTTGATCCTGGTGGGTTGAGACCAATTGATGCATCTTAGATGGCTGCTTGCTAGCGTTTAAGACCCCAGACACCACTCTTCAAAGTGGGATGCAGAATGTTTTCTTAGTAGATTTTATTATGCCAACTGACTTAGATGTCCCCTGAAACCATGGTACCCAGACCCCTGCCCCTACTACACTGGCCTTCGAAGCATTCAGTTTATTCAGGAAACTTCTTTGCTTTTGGTTTAGTCCAGTTGTGCTGATCTCCCCTGTACTGTGTGCTGTCTTTCCCTTCACCTAAAGGAGTTCTTTTCTACTATCTAATTAGTGAATGCCCCTCTCCCACCCTCCCTCCCTCCCCCCTCTCGTAACCACAAAGGGATGTTATCTTCTCAGTTCAAACTCTTTCTCAAGTTCTTATAATAGTGATCTTATACAATATTTGTCCTTTTGCAACTGACTAATTTCACTCAGCATAATGCCTTCCAGGTTCCTCCATGTTATGAAATGTTTCAGAGATTCCTCACTGTTCTTTATCGATGTGTAGTATTCCATTGTGTGAATATACCATAATTTATTTATCCATTCATCTGTTGATAGGCACCTTGGTTGCTTCCATCTTTTTGCTATTGTAAACAGTGCTGCAATAAACATGGGTGTGCATATATCTGTTCGTGTAAAGGCTCTAATTTCTCTAAGGTATATTCCAAGGAGTGGGATTGCTGGATCGTATGGCAGTTCTATTTCTAGCTTTTTAAGGAAGCGCCAAATCAATTTCCAAAGTGGTTCTACTATTTGACGTTCCCACCAGCAGTGTAGAAGTGTTCCAATCTCTCCACAGCCTCTCCAACATTTATTATTTTGTGTTTTTTGGATTAATGCCAGCCTTGTTGGAGTGAGATGAAATCTTTTTAAATGGGTTATTTGTCTTTTTGCAGTTGAGTTTTTGCAGTATCATGTAGATTTTAGAGATCAGGCGCTGATCAGAAATGTCATAGCTAAAAACTGTTTCCCAGTCTGTAGGTAGTCTTTTTACTCTTTTGGTGAAGTCTTTGGATGAGCATAGGTGTTCGATTTTTAGGAGCTCCCAGTTATCTAGTTTTTCTTCTGCGTTCTTTATAATGTTTTATATACCGTTTATGCCATATATTAGGGCTCCTAACATTGTCCCTATTTTTTCTTCCATGATCTTTATCGTTTTAGATTTTACAATTAGGTCTTTGATCCATTTTGAGCTCGTTTTTGTGCATGGAGTGAGATATGGGACTTGTTTCATTTTTTTGCAGATGGATATCCAGTTATGCCAGCACCATTTGTTAAAAAGACTGTCTTTTCCCCATTTAACTGTTTTGGGGCCTTTGTCAAATATCAACTGCTCATATGTGGTTAGATTTATATCTGGATTCTCAATTCTGTTCCATTAGTCTATATATCTGTTGTTGTACCAGTACCAGGCTGTTTTGACTACTGTGGTGGTATAATAGATTCTAAAATCAGGTAGAGCGAGGCTTCCCACTTTGTTCTTCTTTTTCAGTAGTGCTTTACTTATCTGGGGTCTCTTGTCCTTCCATATTAAGTTGGTGATTTGTTTCTCTATCTCATTAAAAAATATCATTGGAAGGCTGGCATTGATCCAAAAAACATAAAATAATAAATGTTGGAGAAGCTGTGGAGAGATTGGAACACTTCTACACTGCTGGTGGGAATGTAAAATGGTACAACCACTTTGGAAATCGATTTGTCACTTCCTTAAAAAGCTAGAAATAGAACTACCATATGATCCAGCAATCCCACTCCTTGGAATATATCCTAGAGAAATAACAGCCATTACACGAACAGATATATGCACACCCATGTTTATTGCAGCACTGTTTACAATAGCAAAAATATGGAAGCAACCAAGGTGCCCATCAATGGATGAATGGATAAATAAATTATGGTATATTCACACGATGGAATACTACGCATCGATAAAGAACAGTGAGGAATCTGTGAAACATTTCATAACATGAAGGAACCTGGAAGGCATTATGCTGAGTGAAATTAGTCAGTTGCAAAAGGACAAATATTGTATAAGATCACTATTATAAGAACTTGAGAAATAGTTTAAACTGAGAAGAAAACATTCCTTTGTGGTTACGAGAGGGGGGAGGGAGGGAGGGTGGGAGAGCCATATTCACTAATTAGATAGTAGAAAAGAACTCCTTTAGGTGAAGGGAAAGACAGCACGCAGACAGGGGAGATCAGCACAATTGGACTAAACCAAAAGCAAAGAAGTTTCCTGAATAAACTGAATGCTTCGAAGGCCAGCGTAGCAGGGCAGGGGTCTGGGGACCAAGGTTTCAGGGTTTCAATCTAAGTCAATTGGCATAATAAAATCTATTAGGAAAACATTCTGCATCCCACTTTGAAGAGTGGCATCTGGGGTCTTAAATGCTAGCAAGCAGCCATCTAAGATGCATCAATTGGTCTCAACCCACCTGGATCAAAGAAGAATGAAGAACACCAAGGACACAGGGTGATTACGAGCCCAAGAGACAGAAAGGGCCGCATGAACCAGCGACTACATCATCCTGAGACCAGAAGAACTACATGGTGCCTCGCTACAACTGATGACTGCCCTGACAGGAACACAAAAGAGAATCCCTGAGGGAGCAGGAGAGCAGTGGGATGCAAACCCCAAATTCTCATAAGACCAGACTTAATGGTCTGACTGAGACTGGAAGGATCCTGGTGGTCATGGCCCCCAGACCTTCTTTTGCCCCAGGACAGGAACCATTCCCAAAGCCAACTCTTCAGACACAGATTGGACTGGACAATGGGTTGGAGAGGGATGCTGGTGAGGAGTGAGCTTCTTGGATCAGGTGGACACTTGAGACTCTGTTGGCATCTCCTGCCTGAAGGGGAGATGAGAGGGTGGAGGGGGTTAGAAGCTGGCGAAAAGGACACGAAAAGAGAGAGTGGAGGGAGAGAGCGGGCTGTCTCATTAGGGGTTGAGTAATTGGGAGTGTGTAGCAAGGGTTTTTGTGTGAGAGACTGACTTGATTTGTAAACTTTCACTTAAAGCACAATTATTAAAAAAATATCGTTGGAATTTGGATTGGTATTGCACTGTATCTATATGTCGCTTTTGGTAGAATAGACATTTTTACAATGTTAAGTCTTCCTATCCATGAGCAAGGTATGTTTTCCCACTTATGTATTTCTCTTTTGGTTTCTTGCAGTAGTGTCTCGTAGTTTTCTTTGTGTAGGTCTTTTACATCTCAGGTAAGATTTATTCCTAAGTATTTTATCTTCTTGGCGGCTACTATAAATGGTATTGATTTGGTGATTTCCTCTTTGATGTTCTTTTCATTGGTGTAGAGGAATCCAACTGATTTTTGTATGTTTGTCTTGTATCCTGCTACTCTGCTAAACTCTTCTATTAGTTTCAGTAGTTTTCTTGAGAATTCTTGGGGGTTTTCTGTATATAAGATCATGTCATCTGCAAATAGAGATATTTTTACTTCTTCCTTACCAATCTGGATGCCCTTTATTTCTTTATCTAGCCTAATTGCTCTGGCTAGGACCTCCAGCACAATGTTGAATAAAAGTGCTGATAAAGGGCATCCTTGTCTGGTTCCTGATCTCAAGGGGAATGATTTCAGACTTTCTCCATTTAGAGTGATGTTGGCTGTTGGCTGTGTATAAATGCCCTTTATTATGTTGAGGAATTTTCCTTCTATCCCTATTTTGCTGAGAATTTTTATCACGAATGGGTGTTGAAGTTTGTCAAATGCCTTTTCTGCATCAATTGATAAAATCATGTGGTTCTTATCTTTTATTTATATGATGGATTAAATTAATTGTTTTTGTAATGTTGAACCCTCTCTGTATACCTGGTATGAATCCCTCTTGGTCATGGTGAATTATTTTTTTGATATGTTGTTGAATTCTATTGGTTAGAATTTTGTTGAGGATTTTTGCATCTAAGTTCATGAGGGCTATAGGTCTGTAATTTTCTTTTTGGGGGGAGTCTTTACCTGGTTTTGGTATCAGGGATGTGCTGGCTTCATAGAATGAGTTTGGTAGTATTCCGTCCTTTTCTATGCTCTGAAATACCTTTAGTAATAGTGGTGTTAACTCTTCTTTGAAAGTTTGGTAGAACTCTGCAGTGAAGCCCTCCGGACCAGGGCTTTTGTTTTGGGGGGGGGGGGGGAGTTTTTTGATTACCTTTTCAATCTCCTCTTTTGTTATGGGTCTACTTAGTTGTTCTACCTCTGTGTTCGTTTAGGTAGGTAGTGTTTTTCTAGGAATTCATCCATTTCTTCTAGGTTTTCAAATTTGTTAGAGTACAATTTTTCATAGTAATCTGATACGATTCTTTTAATTTCAGTTGGGTCTGTTGTAATATCGCCCATCTCATTTCTTATTCAGGTATTTGCTTCCTCTCCTGTTTTTCTTTTGTCATTTTGGCCAGTGGTTTATCAATTTTGTTAAGTTTTTCGAAGAACCAGCTTTTGGTCTTGTTAACTCTTTCAGTTGTTTTTCTGTTTTCTATTTGTTTCATATAATTCTGCTCTAATTTTTATGATTTGCTTTCTTCTGGTGCCTGAAGGTTTCTTTTGTTGCTCTCTTTCTATTTGTTCAAGTTGTAGGGATAGTTCTTTGATTTTTGTCCCTTTCTTCTTTTTGTATGTATGAATTAATTGATATAAATTGACCTCTGAGCACTGCTTTTGCTTTGTCCCAAAGGTTCTGATAGGAAGTGTTTTCATTCTCATTGGATTCTATGAATCTCTTTATTCCATCCTTAATGAAAAAAAAATTTTTTTTTTTTATCCTTAGTGTCTTCTATAACCCAGTCGTTTTTGAGCAGGGTATTGTTCAGTTTCCAAGTGTTTGATTTCTTTTCCCTGCTTTTTCTGTTGTTGATTTCTACTTTTATGGCTTATGCTCAGAGAAGATGCTTTGTAATATTTTAGTGTTTTGGATCCTGCTGAGGCTTGCTTTATGACCTAATATGTGGTCTATTCTAGAGAATGTTCCATGTGCACTAGAAAAGAAAGTATACTTGGCTACTGTTGGATGGAGTGTTCTGTATATGTCTATGAGGTCAATTTGGTTGATTGTGGCATTTAGATCTTCCATGTCTTTATTGAGTTTTCTGGATGTCCTGTCCTTCACCAAAAGTGGTGCATTGAAGTCTCCTACTGTAATTGTGGAGCTGTCTATCTCACTTTTCAGTGGTGTTAGAGTTTGTTTTATGTACCTTGCAGCCGTGTCATTGGGTGCATAAATATTTAATATGGTTATATCCTCCTGGTGTATTGCCCCTTTAATCATTATATAGTGTCCCTCCTTGTCCTTTGTGGTGGATTTAACTTTAAAGCCTACTTTGTTGGAAATTAATGCTGCCACTCCTGCTGTTTTTTTTTTTTTTTAATAACTTTTATTAAGCTTCAAGTGAACGTTTACAAATCCAATCAGTCTGTCACATATAAGTTTACATACATCTCACTCCCTACTCCGACTTGCTCTCCCCCTCTTGAGTCAGCCCTTTCAGTCTCTCCTTTCTTGACAATTTTGCCAGCTTCCCTCTCTCTCTATCCTCCCATCCCCCCTCCAGACAAGAGTTGCCAACACAATCTCAAGTGTCCACCTGATATAATTAGCTCACTCTTCATCAGTGTCTCTCTCCCACCCGCTGACCAGTCCCTTTCATGTCTGATGAGTTGTCTTCGGGGATGGTTCCTGTCCTGTGTCAACAGAAGGTCTGGGGTGCATGGCCGCCGGGATTCTTCCAGTCTCAGTCAGACCATTAAGTTTGGTCTTCTTGTGAGAATTTGGGGTCTGTATCCCACTGATCTCCTGCTCCCTCAGGGGTCCTCTGCTGTGCTCCCTGTCAGGGCAGTCATCGATTGTGGCCGGGCACCAACTAGTTCTTCTGGTCTCAGGATGATGTAGGTCTCTGGTTCATGTGGCCCTTTCTGTCTCTTGGGCTCTTAGTTGTCGTGTGGCCTTGGTGTTCTTCCTTTTCCTTTGCTCCAGGTGGGTTGAGACCAATTGCTGCATCTTAGATGGCCGCTTGTTAGCATTTAAGACCCCAGATGCCACATTTCAAAGTGGGATGCAGAATGATTTCATAATAGAATTATTTTGCCAATTGACTTAGAAGTCCTGGCAAACCATGTTCCCCAGACCCCCGCGCTTGCTCTGCTGACCTTTGAAGCATTCATTTTATCCCGGAAACTGCTTTTGGTCCAGTCCAATTGAGCTGACCTTCCATGTATTGAGTGTTGTCTTTCCCTTCACCTAAAGCAGTTCTTATCTACTGAGTAATCAATAAAAAACCCTCTCCCACCCTCCTTCCCTCCCCCCTTCGTAACCACAAAAGTATGTGTTCTTCTCAGGTTTACTATTTCTCAAGATCTTATAATAGCGGTCTTATACAATATTTGTCCTTTTGCCTCTGACTAATTTCCCTCAGCATAATGCCTTCCAGGTTCCTCCATGTTATGAAATGTTTCACAGATTCCTCACTGTTCTTTATCGATGAGTAGTATTCCATTGTGTGAATATACCACAATTTATTTACCCATCCATCCGTTGATGGACACCTTGGTTGCTTCCAACTTTTTGCTATTGTAAACAGAGTTGCAATAAACATGAGTGTGCATATATCTGTTTGTATGAAGGCTCTTGTATCTCTAGGATATATTCCGAGGAGTGGGATTTCTGGGTTGTATGGTAGTTCTATTTCTAACTGTTTAAGATAACGCCAGATAGATTTCCAAAGTGGTTGTACCATTTTACAATCCCACCAGCAGTATATGAGAGTTCCAATCTCTCTGCAGCCTCTCCAACATTTATTATTTTGTGTTTTTTGGATTAATGCCAGCCTTGCTGGTGTGAGATGGAATCTCATTGTAGTTTTAATTTGCGTTTCTCTAATGGCTAATGATCGAGAGCATTTTCTCATGTATCTGTTGGCTGCCTGAATATCTTCTTTAGTGAAATGTGTGTTCATATCCTTTGCCCACTTCTTGATTGTGTTGTTTGTCTTTTTGTGGTTGAGTTTTGACAGAATCATGTAGATTTTAGAGATCAGGCGCTGGTCGGAGATGTCATAGCTGAAAATTTTTTCCCAGTCTGTAGGTGGTCTTTTTACTCTTTTGGAGAAGTCTTTAGATGAGCATAGGTGTTTGATTTTTAGGAGCTCCCAGTTATCGGGTTTCTCTTCATCATTTTTGGTAATGTTTTGTATTCTGTTTATGCCTTGTATTAGGGCTCCTAGGGTTGTCCCAATTTTTTCTTCCATGATCTTTATCGTTTTAGTCTTTATGTTTAGGTCTTTGATCCACTTGGAGTTAGTTTTTGTGCATGGTGTGAGGTATGGGTCCTGTTTCATTTTTTTGCAAATGGATATCCAGTTATGCCAGCACCATTTGTTAAAAAGGCTATCTTTTCCCCAGTTAATTGACACTGGTCCTTTGTCAAATATCAGCTTCTCATACGTGGATGGATCTATGTCTGGGTTCTCAATTCTGTTCCATTGGTCTATGTGTCTGTTGTTGTACCAATACCAGGCTGTTTTGACTACTGTGGCTGTATAATAGGTTCTGAAGTCAGGTAAGGTGAGGCCTCCCACTTTCTTCTTCTTTTTCAGTAGTGCTTTGCTTATCCGGGGCTTCTTTCCCTTCCATATGAAATTGGTGATTTGTTTCTCTATCCCCTTAAAATATGACATTGGAATTTGGATCGGAAGTGCGTTAAATGTATGGATGGCTTTTGGTAGAATAGACATTTTTACTATGTTAAGTCTTCCTATCCATGAGCAGGGTATGTTTTTCCACTTAAGTATGTCCTTTTGAATTTCTTGTAGTAGAGCTTTGTAGTTTTCTTTGTATAGGTCTTTTACATCCTTGGTAAGATTTATTCCTAAGTATCTTATCTTCTTGGGGGCTACTGTGAATGGTATTGATTTGGTTATTTCCTCTTCGGTGTTCTTTTTGTTGATGTAGAGGAATCCAAGTGATTTTTGTATGTTTATTTTATAACCTGAGACTCTGCCAAACTCTTCTATTAGTTTCAGTAGTTTTCTGGAGGATTCCTTAGGGTTTTCTGTGTATATAATCATGTCATCTGCAAATAGTGATAACTTTACTTCTTCCTTGCCAATCCGGATACGTTTTATTTCTTTTTCTAGCCTAATTGCCCTGGCTAAGACTTCCAACACGATGTTGAATAAGAGCGGTGATAAAGGGCATCCTTGTCTGGTTCCCGTTCTCAAGGGAAATGCTTTCAGGTTCTCTCCATTTAGAGTGATATTGGCT
This sequence comes from Loxodonta africana, assembly GCF_030014295.1. Classification (NCBI taxonomy): domain Eukaryota; kingdom Metazoa; phylum Chordata; class Mammalia; order Proboscidea; family Elephantidae; genus Loxodonta; species Loxodonta africana. The sequence continues at coordinate 80,974,548 of NC_087353.1, forward strand.
GTTGGCTTTGCATAGATGCCCTTTACTATGTTGAGGAATTTTCCTTCAATTCCTATTTTGGTAAGAGTTTTTATCATAAATGGGTGTTGGACTTTGTCAAATGCCTTTTCTGCATCAATTGATAAGATCATGTGGTTTTTGTCTTTTGTTTTATTTATGTGATGGATTACATTAATGGTTTTTCTGATATTAAACCAGCCTTGCATACCTGGTATAAATCCCACTTGATCAGGGTGAATTATTTTTTTGATGTGTTGTTGGAATCTATTGGCTAGAGTTTTGTTGAGGATTTTTGCATCAATGTTCATGAGGGATATAGGTCTATAATTTTCTTTTTTTGTAATGTCTTTACCTGGTTTTGGTATCAGGGAGATGGTGGCTTCATAGAATGAGTTGGGTAGTATTCCGTCATTTTCTATGCTTTGGAATACCTTTAGTAGTAGTGGTGTTAACTCTTCTCTGAAAGTTTGGTAGAACTCTGTAGTGAAGCCGTCCGGGCCAGGGCTTTTTTTTTGTTGGGAGTTTTTTGATTACCGTTTCAATCTCTTTTTTTGTTATGGGTCTATTTAGTTGTTCTACTTCTGAATGTGTTAGTTTAGGTAGGTAGTGTTTTTCCAGGAATTCATCCATTTCTTCTAGGTTTTCAAATTTGTTAGAGTACAATTTTTCATAATAATCTGAAATGATTCTTTTAATTTCATTTGGTTCTGTTGTGATGTGGTCCTTCTCATTTCTTATTCGGGTTATTTGTTTCCTTTCCTGTATTTCTTTAGTCAGTCTAGCCAATGGTTTATCAATTTTGTTAATTTTTTCAAAGAACCAGCTTTTGGCTTTGTTAATTCTTTCAATTGTTTTTCCGTTCTCTAATTCATTTAGTTCAGCTCTAATTTTTATTATTTGTTTTCTTCTGGTGCCTGATGGATTCTTTTGTTGCTCAGTTTCTATTTGTTCAAGTTGTAGGGACAGTTCTCTGCTTTTGGCTCTTTCTTCTTTTTGTATGTGTGCATTTATTGATATAAATTGGCCTCTGAGCACTGCTTTTGCTGTGTCCCAGAGGTTTTGATAGGAAGTGTTTTCATTCTCGTTGCTTTCTATGAATTTCCTTATTCCCTCCTTAATGTCTTCTATAACCCAGTCTTTTTTCAGAAGGGTGTTGTTCATTTTCCAAGTATTTGATTTCTTTTCCCTAGTTTTTCTGTTATTGATCTCTAGTTTTATTGCCTTGTGGTCTGAGAAGATGCTTTGTAATATTTCGATGTTTTGGACTCTGCAAAGGTTTGTTTTATGACCTAATATGTGGTCTATTCTAGAGAATGTTCCATGTGCGCTAGAAAAAAAAGTATATTTTGCAGCAGTTGGGTGGAGAGTTCTGTATAAGTCAATGAGGTCAAGTTGGTTGATTGTTGTAATTAGATCTTCCGTGTCTCTGTTGAGCTTCTTACTGGATGTCCTGTCCTTCTCCGAAAGTGGTGTGTTGAAGTCTCCTACTATAATTGTGGAGGTATCTATCTCGCTTTTCAATTCTGTTAAAATTTGATTTATGTATCTTGCAGCCCTGTCATTGGGTGCATAAATATTTAATATGGTTATGTCTTCCTGATCAATTGTCCCTTTTATCATTATATAGTGTCCTTCTTTATCCTTTGTGGTGGATTTAAGTCTAAAGTCTATTTTGTCAGAAATTAATATTGCTACTCCTCTTCTTTTTTGCTTATTGTTTGCTTGATATACTTTTTTCCATCCTTTGAGTTTTAGTTTGTTTGTGTCTCTAAGTCTAAGGTGTGTCTCTTGTAGGCAGCATATAGATGGATCGTGTTTTTTTATCCAGTCTGTGACTCTCTGTCTCTTTATTGGTGCATCTAGTCCATTTACATTCAGGGTAATTATAGATAAATAAGTTTTTAGTGCTGTCATTTTGATGCCTTTTTATGTGTGTTGTTGACAATTTCATTTTTCCACATACTTTTTTGTGCTGAGGCGTTTTTCTTAGTAAATTGTGAGATCCTCATTTTCATAGTGCTTGACTTTATGTTAGTTGAGTCGTTAAACGTTTTTCTTGGTTTTTATCTCGAGTTATAGAGTTGTTATACCTTTTTGTGGTTACCTTATTATTTACCCCTATTTTTCTAAGTAAAAACCTAACTTGTATTGTTCTATATCGCCTTGTACACTCTCCATATGGCAGTTCAATGCCTCCTGTATTTAGTCCCTCTTTTTGATTATTGTGATCTTTTACCTATTGACTTCCATGATTCCCTGTTATGTGTATTTTTTTTTAATTAATCTTAATTTGTTTGTTTTTGTGATTTCCCTATTTGAGTTGATATCAGGACGTTCTGTTTTGTGACCTTGTGTTGTGCTGATATCTGATATTATTGGTTCTCTGACCAAACAATATCCTTTAGTATTTCTTGTAGCTTTGGTTTGGTTTTTGCAAATTCTCTAAACTTGTGTTTGTCTGTAAATATCTTAATTTCGCCTTCATATTTCAGAGAGAGTTTTGCTGGATATATGATCCTTGGCTGGCAGTTTTTCTCCTTCAGTGGTCTGTATATGTCGTCCCATTCCCTTCTTGCCTGCATGGTTTCTGCTGAGTAGTCAGAACATATTCTTACTGATTCTCCCTTGAAGGGAACCTTTCTTTTCTCCCTGGCTGCTTTTAAAATTTTCTGTTTATCTTTGGTTTTGGTGAGTTTGATGATATTACGTCTTGGTGTTTTTCTTTTTGGATCAATCTTAAATGGGGTTCGATGAGCATCTTGGATAGATATCCTTTCGTCTTTCATGATGTCAGGGAAGTTTTCTGTCAGGAGTTCTTCAACTATTTTCTCTGTGTTTTCTGTCCCCCCTCCCTGTTCTGGGACTCCAATCACCCGCAGGTTATCCTTCTTGATAGAGTCCCACATAATTCTTAGGGTTTCTTCATTTTTTTTAATTCTTTTATCTGATTTTTTTCCAGCTATGTTGGTGTCGATTCCCTGGTCCTCCAGATGTCCCAGTCTGCATTCTAATTGCTCGAGTCTGCTCCTCTGACTTCCTAGTGCGTTGTCTAATTCTGTTATTTTATTGTTAATCTTTTGGATTTCTACATGTTGTCTCTCTATGGATTCTTGCAACTTACTAATTTTTCCAGTATGTTCTTGAATAATCTTTTTGAGTTCTTCAACAGTTTTATCAGTGTGTTCCTTGGCTTTTTCTGCAGTTATCCTAATTTCATTTGTGATATCATTAAGCATTCTGTAAATTAGTTTTTTATATTCTGTATCTGATAATTCCAAGATTGTATCTTCATTTGGGAAAGATTTTGATTCTTTTGTTTGGGGGGTTGGAGAAGCTGTCATGGTCTGCTTCTTTAAGTGGTTTGATATGGATTGTTGTCTCCGAGCCATCACTGGGAAACTAGTTTTTCCAGAAAATCCGCTAAAAAAAAAAATGCAGTCAGATCCCTATCAGAGTTCTCCCTCTGGCTCAGGCTATTCAGATGTTAATGGAGCCGCCTGGGATGGGTGGGGGAGGGAACAGTGAGATAGGAGAGTAGCACCTCAGAATATAGCCAGAGTTTCTTGTCTTGCTTGGAATGACTATTATATGTGAGACTCCCGCGGGGCACGTCGCCTATGTGTGCTGGCTGTGTGGAGATTGCCCCCGGGGGGTCTGGCCCGCTGGAGTCACGGTCAGATCCTCCGCTTCCAGCCCCACGCCCAGCGTCAAGGCTCCCCTACTGGGACGGTGCACTCTCGACTCCAAAATCAGTTACTGCCTCCCGGGGACTTCTCGTCCCTCCAGCCGCGTGGCCGTGCCGCCTCCGAGAACCAGTTGGGCCTCCTCCCGGGGTTAGTTCAGATGGGTGGAGCAGGTCCCCGTGCTTGTGCGGTGACTGAGTGTCCCAGCTGGGATGCTGTTCTCCCCGCTCCAATACCAGTCGCTGCCTCCCAGGGACTTCTCCTACCAGCTGCGTCCCACGCCGCCTGCGCGACCCGGCTGGTCCCCTTCCCGGGGTTAGTTCAGGGGGGTGGAGCAACTCTCCGTGTTTATGCCGTACCTGCGTCCAGTCCAAATCCCTGCGGGACGGTTCCCCGGCTCGGACACTGCTCTTTCTGCTCCAAGACCAGTCACTGCCTCCCGGGGACTTCTCCTACCGGCTGCGTCCCACGCTGCCCGTGGAACTGGCTGGTCCCCCTCCCGGGGTTAGTTCAGGGGGGTGGAGCCGCTCTCTGTGCTTGTGCCGTACCTGACTGGTACGCTGGCTCCAGGCTCTGGAAACAATCGCTGCTTCCCCGTATTAGTTCGTTCTCCGTCTCTAAATCTGTGTTTGTTGTTCAGGGTTCGTAGATTGTTATGTATGTGATCGATTCACTTGTTTTTCCATGTCTTTGTTGTAAGAGGGATCCGAGGTAGCGTCTGCCTAGTCCGCCATCTTGGCTCCGCCCCCTCCTGCTGTTTTTTAATTGTTGTTTGCTTGATATATTTTTTCCATCCTTTGAGTTTTAGTTTGTTTGTGTCTCTAAGTCTAAGGTGTGTCTCTTGTAGGCAGCATGTAGACAGATCGTGTTTTTTTTATCCATTTTGCCACTCTCCGTCTCTTTATTAGTGCATTTAGTCCATTTACATTCAGCGTAATTAGATAGGTATGAGTTTAGTGCTGTCATTTTGATGTCTTTTTTTGTGTGTATTGTTGACAGTTTCTTTTTCCCACTTAATTTTTTGTGCTGAGTAGTTTATATATTGTCTTTTCCTCATATTCGTTTTTGTTGATTTTGTTTCTGCTGAGTCTCTATTTTTTTCTTGTATTTTATTTTGATGAGTAGGACAGTTAGTGTCCTTTGTCATTACCTTAATATTTACCCCTATTTTTTCTACGTTTTAACCTAACTTCTATTTCTTTGTATCACTTTGTCTTCCTCTCGATATGAAAGATCTGTGACTACATTTCTTAGTCCCTCTTTATTGTTTTAATATTGTCTTCTTTTACATAATAACATCGTTGTTTCCCTGTTTCAAGTGTGTTTTTATCTTTATTTGTTTTTGTGGGTTTTGCCTGGGTTGACCTCTGATTGCTGTATCCAGTGTTCTAGTATTTAGTTGATACCTGATGTTATTGATCTTCTAACCAAATAACTCCCTTTAGTATTTCTTGTAGTTTTGGTTCAGTTTTTATGTATTCCCTAAACTTCTGTTTATCTGGAAATGTCCTAATTTCACCTTCATAGCTGAGAGACAGTTTTACTGTATATATGATACTTGGCTGGCAGTTTTTTTCCTTCAATGCTTTGTATAAGTCATCCCAATTGCCTTCTTGCCTGCATGATTTCTGCCAAGCAGTCCGAGCTTATTCTTATTGAATCTCCTTTGTAGGTGACTTTTAGTTTATCCCTAGCTGCTCTTATAATTCTCTTTTTATCTTTGGTTTTGGCAAGTTTGAGTATAATATGTCTTGGTGGCTTTCTTTTAAAATCTACCTTATGTGGAGTTTGATAAGCATCTTGGATAGATATCCTCTCATCTTTCACAATATCAGGGAAGTTTTCTGCCAACAAATCTTCAACAATTCTCTTTGTATTTTCTGTTATCCCTTCCTGTTCTGTTACTCCAATCACTCGTAGGTTATTTTTCTTCATTGACTCCCACATGATTCTTAAGGTTTCTTCATTTTTTTAAGTTATCTTATCTGATTTTTCTTCAAATTTGATCGACTCAACAGCACTGGATATTGGTGCCAAGTGCTTTATCTTCAAGCTCACCAATTCTGCCTTCCACTTGCTCAATTCTGCTTCTCTGACTTTCTATTGAGTTGCCTAATTCTGTAATTTTATTGTTAATCTTCTGAATTTCTGATTGCTGCCTGTCTATGGATTTTTCCAGCTTATTAAATTTTTCATTATGTTCTTGAATAACCTTTTTAATTTCTTCAACTACTTTATCTGTGTGTTCCTTGGCTTGTTCTGCATATTGCCTTATCTCCTTTCTAATCCCGTTCCTGATGTCCTGAAGAGTTCTGTATATTAATCTTTTGAATTCTGCATCCAGTAATTCCAGAAAGGCACCTTCATCCAGAAGATCTGTTGATTCTTTGTTTTGACAGCTTGTTGAGGCAATCATGGTTTATTTCTGTATGTGACTTGATACTGACTGTTGTCTCTGAGCCATCTATGTTATTGTATTAGTTTATGTTTGCTTACTGTATCCTACCTTATTACTTTGTTTTGTTTTGGTATGCCCACATGGGTTGCTTGAGTGAGCTAGCTTGATTATTTTCACCTTTTAAGCTCTGACATCCTGTCACCAGATGGCTAGAGCTGTTATCACATATATCAGTCTAGGAGTCCATTCTCTTTTCTTGTATGAATTCAGCTCAGATGTCCAGGTAGCTGATCATCAAGTGGTGGTACAGGCTCTGTCTTAGAGGGGCGGGGATGATTGGTGTAGGTACCAGTATCTGGCTGCAGCAGGGAGTCATGCTCTGAACAAGGCAGGGGGATGATAACTGTCCCCCGAATGTCTGTGAGGAAAGCATGTCCCTGTTCTGTTGAGCATACAGGTGGGTGGGCTCTTCAGATAGACCATGGGCACCCAGTGCTTTTGGTTGTAAGGACTGGGAGGTACCAGTTATCCTTGGACCCCTGTCATGGGTGGCTGAGTGACCTGAGTGGAGCCACCAGTCCTTATGACCCTGATGTGGGTAGGTGAGGACTTGTTTAATAGGCAAAGTGGTGTCAAATATCAAACACCCACCTCTTCACCGCACACCTGAAACGGTTGCAGTCTGCCAACAAGGGCCTATTCGCCTGAAATAGGCCCACACAGGTCCACGCAGGGAGGAAAGGTATTCAAAGTCCATGGACCATTTATGCCTGGACAGGAGCTGCTTCTTTCCTGAGCTCCCCTGGTTAGTGGAGCTGGCAAATTATCTTTTCCCCCAATTGTGCATTTATTACTACTCCAAAGCTGGGAGGTTGGCTCCAGGTGCTCAAAAGGGTCTATCTCAGGCCCAGGGAAATCAACAGCCTCTGAAGCTGGCTTGGGGGCAGGGTATGTGGTAAAATATACACAAGTACTTAGCTTTTGCCAAGAGCACTGTTCTTCTCTGGTTCTGGAGGTGTGAGTAGGCTGTGCAGCTGGCTGCTTCTCCCTGAGGAAACTGCAGCCGAATGCTACTACAAGCCCACTGCAGCCACTCCTGGGAATGGTGCCTGAGCACTCCCGGCAATTCAGGTCCAGCAACTCCTCTCTGCTTCTGAACCATCTCTCCCTCTCCCTGACACTCAGTCTGTTTTCTAACTTTGTCTTTGATGTTCAGGGCTCCTAGCTTGTCATAAATATAATCGTTTCACTTGTTTTTTCGGGTCTTTGTTGTAAGAGGGATCGCAGGAAGCATCTGCCTATTCCACTATCTTGGCCCTGCCTCCTTAAGTCATTAGATTTCTTGACTGCTGCATCCATGGGTGTTGATTGTGGATCCAAGTGAAATGAAATCTTTGACAACTTCAGTATTTTCTCTGTTTATTATGAAGTTGCTTATTGGTCCAGTTGTTAGGATTTTTGTTTTCTTTATGTGGAGGTGTAATTAAAGGCTGTAGTCTTTGATCTTCATTGGTAAAAAAAAATAAGTGCTTCAAATTGTCTTCACTTTCAACAAGCAAGGTTGTATCGTCTGCATAACACAGGTTGTTAGTGAGTCTTCCTCCAGTCCTGATGCCCCATTCTTCTTCATATAGTCCAGCTTCTCGGATTAGTTGTTCAGCATACAGATTGAATAAGTATGGTGAAAGGTACAACCCTGACGCACACCTTTCCTGACTTTAAAGCACACAGTATTCCCTTATTCTGTTCAAACCACTGCCTCTTGATCTACATACAGGTTCTTCATGAGCACAATTAAGTATTCTGGAATTACCATTCTTTACAATGTTATCCATAATTTGTTATGATCCACACTGTCCAATGCGTTCGCATAGTCAGTAAAACACAGGTAAGCATCTTTCTGGTATTCTCTGCTTTCAGCTGGGATCCATCTGACGTCAGCAATGATATCACTCATTCCACATCCTACTCTGAATCTGGCTTGAATTTCTGGCAGTACCCTGTGGATGTACTGATGCAACCATTTTCGAATGATCTTGAGCAAAATTTTACTTGCGTGTGATATTAATGATACCTCCAAAAAAGCCATTGCCATCGAGTCGATTCCAACTCATAGCAATCCTATAGGACAGAGTAGAACTGCCCCATAGAGTTTCCAAGGAGCATCTGGTGGTTTCAAACTGCTGACCTTTTGGTTAGCAGCTGTAGCTCTTAACCACTACACCACCAGGGTTTCCAATATTAATGATAAAAAAAAAAGTTTGATAATTTCCTCATTCAGTTGGATCACCTTTCTTTGGAATAGGCATAAATATGGATCTCTTCTAGTTGTTGGCCAGGTAACTGTTTTCCAAATTTCTTGGCATAGACGAGTGAGCACTTCTAGTACTGCATCTGTTTGTTGAAACATCTCAGTTGGTATTCTGTCAATTTCTGGAGCCTTGTTTTTTGCAACTGCTTTCGGTGCAGCTTGGACTTCTTCCTTCAGTACCACTGGTTCTTGATCATATGCTGCCTCCTGAAATGATTGAACATTGACCAATTCTTTTTGGTATAGTGACTCTGTGTATTCCTCCCATCTTCTTTTGATGCTTCGTGAGTCATTCAATATTTTCCCCATGGAATCCTTCAATATTGCAACTCAAGGCTTGAATTTTTTCTTAGTTCTTTCAGCTTGAGAAATGCCAAGTGTATTCTTTCCTTTTGGTTTTCTAACTCCAGGTCTTTGCACATATCATTATAATACTTTACTTTGTCTTCTCCAGCTGCCCTTTGAAATCTTTTTTTCAGCTCTTTGACTCCATCATTTCTTCCATTTGCTTTAGCTACTTGACGTTCAAGAGCAAGTTTCAGAGTCTCTTCTGACATATCTATTTTGATCTTTACTTTCTTTCTAGTCTTTTTGATGACCCTTTGCTTTCTTCATGTGTGACGTTGATGTCATTTCATAACTCATCTGGTCTTTAGTCATTAATGTTCAATGTGTCAAATCTATTCTTGAGATGGTCTCTAAATTCAGGTGGGATATACTCAAGGCTGTACTTTTGCTCTTGTGGACTTGGTCTAATTTTCTTCAGTTTCAGCTTGAACTTGCATATGAGCAATTGATGGTCTGTTCCACTGTCGGCCTCTGGCCTTGTTCTGACTGATGATATTGAGCTTTTCTATCATCTCTTTCCGCAAATGTAGCCAAATTGATATCTGTGTATTCCATCTGGCAAGGTTCACGTGTATAGTCATCGTTTATGTTGTTGAAAAAGGTATTTGCAATGAAGAGGTCGTTGGTCTTGCAAAATTCTATCATGTGATCCCCAGCATCATTTCTTTCAACAAGGTCACATTTTTCAACTACAGATTCATCATCTTTGTTCCCAACCTCTGCATTCAATCACCAGTAATTATCAATGCATCTTGATCGCATGTTTGATCAATTTCAGACTGTAGAAGTTGGTAAAAATCTTCAATTTCTTCATTTTGGACCTTAGTGGTTGGTGCATAACTTTGAATAATAGTCATATTAGCTAGTCTTCCTTGTAGGCATAAGGATATTATCCTGTCACTGACAATATTATACTTCAGGATAGATCTTGAAATGTTCTTTTTGATGATGAACACAGTGCCATTCCTCTTCAGTTTTTCATTCCCAGCATAGGAAATCACATGATTGTACAATTCAAAATGGCCAATACCAGTCCGTTTCAGCTCACTAATGCCTAGGATATTGACATTTATGTGTTCCATTTCATTTTTGACAATTTCCAGTTTTCTTAGATTCACACTTTGTACATTCCACATTCCTTTTATTAAATGGATGTTTGCAGCTGCCACTTCAGCAGATGAAGGTCCCCAAAGCTGGACTCCATCCATGCCATTAAGGTCAGCTCTACTTTGAGGAGACAGCTCTTCCACAGTTGTTTTTTGAGTGCCTTCCAACATGAGGAGCTGATCCTCCTTCACTATATCAGACAGTGTTCTGCGCTATCCATAAGGTTTTCACTGGCTAATTCTTTCCAGAAGTAGTCCACCAGGTCCTTCTTCCCAGTCTGTCTTAGTCAGTTCAGCTGAAATCTGTCCACCATGGATGACTTTCTTGGTATTTGAATACCAGTGGCATAGCTTCCAACATCATGGCAACACAACAAACTGACAAACACATGGATGATTGTTCCATAGACATTCCATTTTTTGGTATTTAGGGAACAGTATTAATCTTCATGTATTTATTGTGTAAACTTCCAAAACTCTCATTATTTCTGGATGATTCTCCTGGTTTTTATGCAAGGAAAGATAATTTTCTATCTCCTTGTTTCCAATAGCTACATCTTTGTGTTTTATTTTCGTGTTTTTTGTTGCTCTTGTTTTTGCTCGTTTCCAGAAAAATATCAAATGAGTGGAGTAGCTCACATCCTTGTTTTGTTTCTGACTTTAAAGAGACAACTCTGTTGTTTAACTGTTAAGTATGATGTTGTTCTGAGATCCTTTTATCATTTAGTCCTTAATTCATTACATATTTATTGGTTCCCATCCAAGCGCATTGGATTTGGCAATATGTAGGGCACTGATGGCCTTGGGAAAAGCAGTTTCAATGGCAGAGTGCCAGCAAAAGCCAGATTGCAATAGTTTGCGGAGAGGCATACGATGGAAACCTTCTTTAATGCTTGCCAAGGGTTTTCATCAGGAATAGATGCTGAATTTTTTTTACTGCCTTTTCAGCATTTATTACCAAAATGATGTCATTTTTTCTTATTTGACCTATTGGAGTGATTAAACATTTTAATGTATTTTCATTAATTGAGCCAAAAAATATTTGAGTGCCCACCATAAAGCAGGTGCTGTCCTATTTCTGTAATACTACATTTGGGGTTTTTATAAAATTTAGGACTTTGTGATATCTTAAATATCAATTTGTAAATATTAAACAGTCTTTACAGTAAATTCTACTTAATCGTGGCATGTTATTCTTTCATTTTTGACTCACTAAATCAATGAATGCTTATTATTAAAAATTCAAATGATGTAAAAACATATGAAGTAAAACCAGAAAGTTCTCATCGAATTCTCCAATATCCCAAGGGATCAAAATTTATTTACAAGCATTTTATTTAGAGTTTTCACACTGGTATTCATGACTGGGAAACAGATGCCATCTTAGGAAGGCCACATCTGGCTCCACACCAGGTTGGTTTCTCCTGCTAAATGGTACTTTGTTGCATGTCTTGACCCATCTGGTCTGTCATGACATTCCCATCAGCAATGGGGGTACTCGGCAACGTGCAGAAATAGCTGAGCGTCATTTGTTTAAAGAGTTATATATTGGGCACCTATCTGACTCCATGGAACTTCCACTGTAGGCAGGGAGAGATAGTAAATAAAGTAAATAAGTTAAATTGTATACTATACTAGACAGTGATAAGTGTTATGAAGAAAAAGTAGGGAGGGAGAATGGCGAATGTTTTGGGGAGGAAGGGAACCATAATTACTATGGGAAGGAAGGTTCCACATGGGGATATAGAAAGATATTATTAAAAGAGAATTCAGACAGCAATGAGAATGAATGATCTACAACTACTCATCACAAGATTAATGAATCTCACAAATACAAAGAATCAAGACATCTAAGAGTACATTCAGTATTATTCCATTTATACAAAGTACAAAAGCAGACAGCACTTACCCATTTTGCAAAAGTCAGCATAATTGTTACTGTTGAGGTAAGGTAATATACAGAAATGGGCAAAGGGGGTGCTCTGTGATGCTGTTCTGTTCCTTAATCCAGATTCTATCTAGACCAGTGTGTTCAGTTTGTGGAAATTCATCAAACTGAACATTTATTATATGTAGATTTTATTTATTTACATTTTTATTTTATTTTTTTTGAAAATATACAGAGCAAAATATAGACCCATTCAAAAATTTCTACACGAACGGTGACATTGGTTACATTCTTCAATTTGTGTCAACAATCTCGCTATTTCTACTCAACTTGTTTCATCACCATTAACTTAGACTCGCTGCCTTCCTGTCTTCTCAACTCTGGTTAAAGTTACTGTTGTCAATTTGGTCTCATATATATAATCTTTTAAAACAGTGCAATATCCAAGGCATTGTTCTCTCTAATTGAGCTAAACTGTTCTTTAAAGATGACTTCAGAGGATAGTTTTGGTTAAAGGTTTAAAGAATATTTAAGGGTAATATTTTCATGGGTTCCTCCAGCCTCGATGGATCCAGTAAGTTTGGGATATTTGCATTTTCTACTGGGTTTTTAATATATTACATGTCAATAAAAAGTTTTATTTAAGAAAAGTTCAAAATTAGCTGTTGTATTGCTAGATAGCACAGTCACCAGAATCTGATGCCTTGTCTTATTATCTTTGTATCCTTAGTACTCAGAACAATGCCTGGCACATTGAAAGGATTCATTATGTGTGTGTTTGAATTAATAAATGAATGAATAAATAAATTAACCTCTGTAATCTCTAAATGGTTTTGTATTTAGTCTCCCTTAAACTGATCACCTTAGGAAAACCAAAGCAATAGCTATTTTTACTGCCATACGTCTATTCATAAATCATTTCTGTCTCCTCTCTGCTTGTATGAGAATAATAAACTCATTGAGCTACTTTTGGGATCAACTTCTTTTAGGATTAGAGTTAGAAAATCAAGTAAAACAAGGACAAAAAAATGTGTCCATTGGATTTAATATGTAGGATCTTTGGTATTGGTGGAAGTAGCTTCACTGGTATGGTGGTCAACAGATGCCAGCTTGCAGAGATTTGAGGAGAAATGGATGTGAGGAATTGGAAACAGTGATTGCTGACAAATATTTCAAGTACCCTGAAGCTAGGAGAGAGCTACATGGAAGTGATTGTTAATTTTTTAAAAGTGTTTGTGTGAGTACTCATAAAAGATTAGAACATGTTTACATGCTAAAGGAGGAAGCCAGTAGACAGGAATAGGTTCATTCAGTAGTTTACTCATTCAATCACATAGTCATTCATTTACTAAACAACTGCTTATTAAGTGCCTATTGTGCCAGACACTGTTGCTGACAGTGTTAATAGAGTGGTGAATAAAGTAGACACGATCTGTTCCCTAAGAGAACCATCATTTATTCTGTCATTTTTGTCTTCAACTTCTGTTTGTCCTCATACAGAAGTTGAAGACAAAGATGACAGAACGAATGGTGGTTAGTTGCAGGGCATTGAATCAAAGTACTAGTGGAGGAATTGGCATGGTCAAGAGGGATCTTACAGACAATGACGAGGGATAATGACTAAAAGGTACAAATGTTGATAAGGAAAATTATTGATATAGTAGAATGGAGCACTCCTCTTAGGCAGGAGTGTGAAAAAATAGCACTAGATAGAGTGAAGCCAGGTAGATCATAGTAGGCTTAACAACATCAACAACAACAAAAACCCAAGCCAAACCTGTTGTCGTCAAATCGATCCTGACTGGTGGTGACCCTACGTGAAACAGAGTAGAACTGCTCCATAGGATTTCCTTGGATGTGATCTTTATGGAAGCAGATTGCAAGGCCTTTTTTCCACAGCAATGCTGGGTGGTTTTCAACCATCAACTTTTAGGTTAGTTGAGTGCAAACCATTGGTTCCACTCAAGGACCTTATAGTATGCTTAAGGCAGGCTATTTTTTTTTTTTTTTTTAGCAGTTTGGAGCTGGGAGAGTCTTTAGAGATCACCTAGTTCAACAGCTATCAACCTTGGTTCACGTAACAAGCCATTGTGAAGGGCGACTCACAAAACCTGTAAATAAGACTGCCTAGGACTCTGCAGAGTCATATCTTATATGAGGGTCATTGAGCCAGTATGGAAGGCGAAAATTACACAATGAAAATTGCACACGAGAATCTCTAAGGAAGGGACCCAGGAGATAATATGCTTTCTGTCAAATGTTCTCCCAGCCTAGGTACAGGTTTTTATTTCTTTGGTTGGACATGATCTGCAGTCATTGGTTTCTATTTAGAGGCCTTGTATTAAAAATATGTCTTTAAACATTAGTATAACTCTCAGCCCGATGAAAACCTCACAGTATGGGAGGCGTGCAAAAACCAAGACCAACAGAGGAATTAGCAGGTCCACATTTCCCATCTCATGCTCATTCCACACTATTCAAGCGTGCATCTTTCTTTCATGTGTTCTCTCTCTTTCTTATGCTGAAGATGGGTAATTAAATCGTCAACGAATGTAACTCTATTACAGTCAGTATACAAAGCTCGCATTAACTGTTTTTTAAAATATAAATAAAACATATAAAAATGTTCTTTATTATTCTCTTGCATTCTGATAGACTTTCTTGAGTGGCAAAGAAAGGGATGGAATTAGAGTTAGGACCCAGGAGTTGTATATGGGCGTGTCTCTCATAAGTAAATATACTTTACTGGTTGTGTTCGGGTGGGGAAAAAAAAAGACACGTGGAGAATCACTAATCTAATGCAACCCCTTCATTTCTCAGGTGTGAAAACTGAGGCCCAGAAAGGTGATGTGATTTGCCTAAAGTCATGCAACTAGTGACAGAGCCAGGCCTAGAAGCCAGGTGTCCTGGCTCTCAAGACATTCCGCTGCCCGAGGAATGGAACAGGTAGTATCACTCACACTGGGGCCGTGGGTCAGTCCATCCAGCCCAGCATTGCCTGGGGTTCTAAATAAGGAAACCACAGGAAGTATCAACTCAAAACTCTGAAGAGTCGAATGGGGTTGAAATCAAATCTAGACAAGAGAAAGAGGGTGAGGTTTGAAACACAGCTTACGAGACAGAGGCCAGTGTTTCATGACCCCATGGCGACTGTTCCTTCTGAAGGTGGATCTGTCTCTGGCCGTGTCATGTCTATCTTCATACACCCTGGTGATGAGTCATCTTCCGGCCACTCTGCCACCCATGCTTTCTCCAACACAATTCAGTGTTAGGACAATCAATAGCCACTTGCAGAGGATGAGTGGGAACTGGGAGAAAGGGTGTCAGGAAGACCAGTTAGAAGACTTTTTTAGAGAGCAGGTGGAAAATTAAGAGAAAAGGCTGGCAGGTGGGGTCTGCTGGATTAGCGCTGGGTTGGCGACAGGGTAAAACTGGTCAGCCGTGATGGTAGGAAAGGGAGGCTAGACATGGAATCCACATCAAAATGTGGAAGAAGAGAGAGTTCCTGGTTTCATGTACACCTACTTGCCATTTATATTAGAGGATGTTCTTAAGCTCCTTACTGGTTAAAACAAAAACTCCCTCTGGCAATATAAGTAAGATTTATTGTGCATGTAATATGTAAATATAAGTAATAGTCGTTGCTAATGTGCATTGACCCTTCTGAGGAGTCTAAATCATAGTTTTATTGTTGTGGTTTTCATTCATTCGGTGATTATTTATTGAGCACCTACTACATGCCAGGCACTGTTCCGGGCACTTTGAATTCATCAAGTGAGCTAAACAAGCAAATACTCCTGCCCTTGTGGAATTCGATCAAGGGAAGGTGACCAGAGGAACCTAGTGTCTTGAGAAAAACAATAGGAGAGAAAGATGGGGGGGGAAATTGCTAAACTGAAATGGTATTGATCAAAGTGAAAATTGGAAAGAAGTATATTAATTGACTAAATTTGACTGAGTCCCTTTGAGAAAATTTTTTTCCAGGCAGGGAGAACTAACAGAATAATCATCCCAGAGGACTTGCTTGTATCAATGGCTTTGATCTTGTGACTCCTGACAGGACCAGACGCTTGGGGGTTAACTGCAGCAACACAGGAGGCACACTAGGGGAGGGCGGTAGGCAAAGGCCACGTGAGGAAATTCAGACCTGTAGACAGAATGGAGTATTCAAAGGAATTGTCAGCTTCAGTAGGTCTCTTAAGTAAGAGATCAAGCAGTTTTATCAACATGGAGTGTGTGGACCAAGCAATGGAAAATCCAGGAGCACCTGAGATCCTTGTAATCAGGCAGGGGCTGAGCATCAGTTGATGGCAGAGAGTAGGGCTGTGGTCACTGAGCTGAGGCTCTGGGAGGAACATGTTGCGTGCTGAGCAAAACGTTAAGACGGGGATTCAGGCACAGAAGAGAAGAAGGGAAATGCCCATAGAGCTAGGGCATAAGGTGAGGACTTAGTTGCAGGAGCCCAGTTATAAGGCTGGACTCTTAGTCAAACCTGAAATTATAGTCAGAGGGACTGAACTCCTGAACCACTAAATCCTTCTGGATTAAGAACAGAATTCACCCCATAAATGGGAGCCACATGACCTCAGCTATAGAGGAAGTAGGATAAGGAAACAGGAAATGGGTAGAGCCTGTTTCCATTCCTCTACGTAGCGCCGCCTACCACCCCCATGCAGAAGAAAGGAGGGAGGAGATCATGCCCGTAGCACCTTCCCTTTTGTCAGTAGGAATTCTCACTAGTTTCTCCATGATTGCCATGACATTGGTGGGGCCAGGTGATTCTCTTTCTTTAATTAATCCGGATATTCACTCCAAAATTCAGAGAATGGTTTTCTTAGCAGGGCTGCTGGTAAGGCACGCACGGAGCTCTTGTTACAACTCATTCTCCCCCCTCCATCCTGTTTCCATCTTCCTGACTCCCAACCTTATTGTTTATTCTATTTTAAGACTGCCTAACCCTTCAGACAGAATCCCTGGTAGCATAGTGGTCAAGTGCTACAGCTGCTAACCGAAAGGTCAGCAGTTTGAATCCACCACGTGCTCCTTCGAAACTCCATGGGGCAGTTCTACTCTGTCCTATAGGATCGCTATGAGTTAGAATTGACTCGATGGCAAGGGTTTGTTTTTGTTTTGTTTTTTGGTTTTTTAAACCTTCAGAATTGATGCTTGACATCATCTTTTTCTGGTTCATCATCTTCCCCTGGCTACACTTCTTTGGTGGAGATTCCATTTGAGTTTCTAACATCCATTTCACCCTGTGCCCATTAGGAGCAGCAATGCAATTGGGGAAACTAAAGTTTGATCAACACACTGTCACTGGCACTGTGTTGAATTTGACTTTCAAACAATCCCTCTGTCTCTGTGCCACTTACCCAAGGAACTAAGCAGGGCTTGGAACCAGTTAGTTCCAGTTTGAACCCCTGCTGAGAATCTGTATTTCTAACAAGTTCCCAGACAATGCTAATACTGCTGGTTAGGGACCAATTCTGAGAACCACGAGTAGAGCAGTGGGTCTCAAAATTTATTATACATAAGAATCACCTGGGGATCTTGTTAAAATATAGGTTCGGATTCAGTATATCTGGGTTAGAAACGCAAATTCCCAGCAGAGGTTCAAACCGGAATCAGCCAGTTTGAAGCCCTGAAACTAAGTCCCATGACTAAGCCTATGACTCTCAGGTTCACAGCTAGCTCCTTGGATCTGGCTTTTCAGTATCTATTGTAGGAGTTGAGAGGGGAGGCAAGTACCTTAAACTGCCTTCTCTTCAGACCTAATTACATTGGGTAATTCACCTACAGAAGGATCTGGTGCTAGAAAGAAGGGACAGATTCCACTTCAGCAGTGTCCAGTAGAGTAACAGTACAGGCATGTACACAATGTTTAAATGGATTTTATTTTTAAGATTAATGTTAGGTTTATAGAAAAATTGTGCAGTAAGTACAGAGACCTTCTTCCATTTACTCCCTCTACCTTCCACCACTCCTTGCCTCCCCCCACCCTGCCCCAGTTTCTCCTATTATTAACGTCTTGCTTTTCTGTGGCACATTTGTTACAACTAATGAACTAATACTGATACATTATTATTAACTAAAATCTATAGTCTACATTAGGGTTCACTCTTGATTTTGTATACTCCTATGGGCTTTGACAAATGCATCATACCATGCGTCCACTATTACAGCATCATCCAGAATAGCTTCACTGGTGTAAAATGCCCAGTGGGACCCATCCCCTCCGTGTTCCCTCTGAGCTTTTGGCAATCACTGATCTTGTTACTCTCTTCATAGTTTTGCCCATGTATGTAAATGTTCTAGTAGCCACATTAAAAACAAAAGAAGTAGAAAGAAGCAGGTGAAACTATTATATTTTATTGACTCCAATATTTCCAAAATATCATCATGTCAACATGTAAT
This sequence comes from Loxodonta africana, assembly GCF_030014295.1. Lineage (NCBI taxonomy): Eukaryota > Metazoa > Chordata > Mammalia > Proboscidea > Elephantidae > Loxodonta > Loxodonta africana. The sequence continues at coordinate 80,992,696 of NC_087353.1, forward strand.
CAATATAAAAATTATTAATGAGATATGTTACTTTGTTGTTATTGTTTTTAAGACTTTGAAATCCAGGGTGTATTTTACACTTACAGCATGTCTCAATTCAGATACTAACTTGTCACTGGAAATACTTGATCTGTGTTTATATTTACAGTTCAGAAAGTTCAATCGCATACCCAGCTGTTCCAAACATACTTAAATGTTTTTCAATTCCTGAATCAAATACCAAAAAAATTATTTTCCTTTAAAATTTGGCAGTGATCATTGGTGATGATTGTACAGCCTGATTAATGTAATTGATATCACCAAATTGTTCACATAAAAAACATTGAATTGGCACGTTGTCTCTCTCTCTATATATATATATGTATATATACACATATCTTTGCAACAACCAAAAGAGATACACACAGAAATAACTATGATATAAGGTAAACAGGAATAACTTTGCTGCCCTAGTAGGGAATGGGTAAATGATCCAGGATTACAAAGAATAAAAAACGTAGGAAGAAAAATATTTTCCGTTAACACTCACTTCCACATTGACAACACTGGTACATCTTTATTAGAGAAATTGTTTGACTTTGAAGCAACAGCTTATCAGCTTCAAAGGAATATCTGTCCAAGTTCAGTAAATTCACTAAGCCTTATGTCAACTCGGTGTTATTAACATTGAATATAAAGACGTGTTGCATAAATTGAATGGTAACTCTAAATGTCTCAATATCAGCAAAATATTCTCCCAACTGTTCTTATAGTTTTTGCAGGCAATTTATATAATGCTGGTGATGCCAATGAAAACCCTCTGCGTGTGAATCCATGTTTTAAAATGTGTAAAATCATTATTATTGATTTTATATTATGCAAAGTTTCCATTTCGACAGAAATTCTTGTACCTTTCTTGCTAGGTCAAAGTGAGTTTTATTTTCCTCGTAGCTTCTCATGTATCTCATTCATATGCAGTGTGATATCAGTGAGAAAATGTAAGTCAGTGCCATTTGTTGTTGTTTTTGATTATTAAATACTTGGCAAGCAAGCCTTCCTGCTGTTTCAAGAAAATCTTGAATCAGGAATAACAATATAGTTAATCTTTGTAAAATGCTTTCTTAACTCAACAAATGAATGTTGGCAAAGAGCGTGAGATCATTACATTTATCACCTTCCATTTCTTTCAAAAGTTCTGTTAACTGGCGTTGATGCGTACATACTGAACAAATTAACTGTACCCACGACACTCTTCATAGACCCTGCTTCTGAAAACTGTGCATGAATATTTTCAATATGTATCATGTAGTGAAACGGAACAATGAGGGAAACATCAGCCTCTTGTTTTAAAATTCCAATAAATCTGGAGCACCATTTGGCATGACAGAAACTGAGTTTTTCATATGTAACTGAAGTGCTTTGTCAGATGTAAAAGGTACAGAAAAAATCTCTGCCATGAGGTTGATTGTTTTCGGCCATGAATTGACAATGTCACATGACTTTGGAAGTCTTTTGAGACTAAACATACCCGCAGTATTAATTGGACGGTGTCTCTGTTATGGCATGACTCAGCTAAAACCCAGTCTTTTTCAAATTTTGAACCAATTCATCTTTGATATTTTCTTTGACTCTATGGGCACTTATTTAACAGCTTGATGGAAGATCACTTTTTGTAAAAAATCTTTCTTAGTCTTTTCCTCATAATTTTCTAACAAAATTTTCACAACTGAGATGATTATTTCTTTTACCATCTCTTCATCTAAAAGTGTGTGTGTGTGTGTGCGCGCGCGCGCGCTCACAAGAATCCAAGCCAAAATTAGTTCATAGGACTAATGGCCCACATGAATCACAGCCTCTTCTAGTCTGAGACCGGAAGAACTAGATGGTGCCCAGCTACTACCACTGCCCAGCTACCACCACCGACCATTCTGACCAGGGACACAATAAAAGGTCAGGATTAGATTGGGACAAAAATGTAGAACAAAACTCAAATTCATTAAAAAAAAAAAAAAAAAAGACCGGACTTACTGGACTGATAGAGACTAGAAGAACCCCCAAGACTATTGCCCTAAGACACCCTTTTAACCTGGAACTGGAGCCACTCCCAGAGTTCACCTTTCAGCCAAATAATATAATGGCTTAAAAAATAAAAAAATAACACCCATGAGGAATGTTCTCCTTTAAATAATCAACTATACAAGATAAAACTGTCAAACATTTACTCAAAAGCAAAAATGAGAAGGCAAGGAGGGGCAGGGAACTGGATGGATGGAAACTGGGAGGCCATGGTGAAAATGGGGAGAGTGCTGACACAATGCAGGGACAGCAACCAATGTCGCAGAACAATTTGTATATGAATTGTTGAATGGGAATCTAGTTTGCTGTGTAAACTTTCGTCTAAAATACAATAAAACATTCCAAAAAAAAAAAAATCCAAGCCATAATATAAATGGCCAAAGATACAATCTCAGATTCTTTTAAAACTTACTTAGTTTTTCGGTTGTGCAAAATTTTATTCTGATTTCAGGTAACTAATTTCATCAATTATTTTTTGAACATTGAGAGGAAGCTTATCAGGTTCACTGTATTATTTGCTGAAAATGGTTCAATATTTTCCAGTTATTTTAACATATTTTTCCACAACAAAACATCTTTTTTGTTTTTCTCTGCCACAGCAAATTGTAATTGCCATCCAGTATAAAATTTATGGTTGTGCCTTCTGCCAGCCTCTTCTTCTTTTTTTTTTTTTTTCCTGCTATTCTGGTCATATTACCAACTTCTGTGTCTCCATTAGATTCTGCATCAGTAGTATACCTTTGTTTTAAATTTAAAAATTTGCTCGTAAAATAATATGTATTTTCATTCAATTACCACTTGCAATTTACAAACTCAATTACAATTTACAACTCATGTTGCCTGCATAAAATATTCAAATATACATTGCAATGTTATAGAAATGCACAGAAAGAAATCATTCAAATTGCATCAATTCATTGTCACCAATTAGATCAGTGATATGCTTATGTCTAGTACTAGACACCAAGCATACACTCAGCCAGTGCCTTACAATATAACAATATTTTGCATAATGCAACGATTAGAATGAAATGTAGTTGTACTAAAAACTGAATTGAACAGAAAAAAAAACTTTATACTACTTCAGCTTTTAAATTTTAATTAAAATTAAAGAAAGCTAAAAATTTAATTCCCCAGTCACACTAGCCACATTTTAAGTGTTCAACAGTGACATGTGGCTAGTGGCTACTGTATTGGATAGCACCATTCTAGAAATATCAATAAAAAACAGTAAATGTCTGCTACGCCCAGCAATTCCATTTCTTTTACCCTAAAGAAGCTTTGTTCCTGTGCACAGAAGACAAGCAGATGTTCATTGCAACAATATTTATAGTGGCCAACAACCAGAGCAACTCACACACCTGTCCTTTGGGTTATGGACAAAAAATTGTGGTGTGTTCATTCTAAGGAATTTTATGTCACAGTTTAAAATAAACACGTGGTAAGATCCCTAAGACATTCAAAAAAATCAAGTTGTGCAGTATAATGTCATTTTTATTTTAAAAAAGGCAATTCCATATTTTTTAATTAGTACATATATACGCATACCAATATATAGAAAAGAGAGTGGAAGAATATTTATCAGAGAGTGATTACCTCTTTGGAGGGAGAGGGAACTTGGATTCAGAGGGGATAGTCAAAAGGAGCTCTAGTCTTAGCTAAACTGTTTTAATTTTTTAAGAAAAATATTTTCATGTATTACTTATATAATTAAAATTAATTTAGAAAAAAGACCTTAAGAAACAGCAAGTCTTAATAGAAATGGAAAGATGCTGAACAAAGAAGCCAGTTAAATAGAATTAACAGCAGTACAGATTATATGTGGCTAAATAAGTATTGTCACATAGTTATAATACTGAATGCAAAAGTCAAAAGTAATTGTTCAAATGGAAGATATACAAATTATTTGGTCGCCTTCTTGTAAACTGAAAGCGGGAAATGCCAAACAGTGATCAAAACTAATTTATGAGGCTTGCCTCCACCAGGGTTTTGGCTAACATCCAGGTTACCCATCGCAAGCTATAATTGAATTAAAAGCCCCAGACCACAGTACTAGCTGGCATCCAACCCACTGTCCTCAAGATTTTCTAGCACGTCAGTTGATCTTAGAGTTCTTATTTTCATATATTGTTGCTGTGTTAGGTGCCATTGAGTTGATTCCAACTCACAGTGACCTTATGTACAACAGAAAAAAATACTGCCCAGTCTTGCACCATCCTCGCAATCGTTGCTATATTTGAGCCCGTTGTTGCAGGCACGATGTCAGTCCATCTCACTGAGGATCTTCCTCTCTTTCACTGACCCTCTACTTTACCAAGCGTTATGTCCTTCTCCAGGGACTGGTCCCTCCTGATAACATGTCCAAAGTATGTGAGATAAAGTCTCACCATCCTCGTTTCTAAGGAATATTCTGGCTTTACTTCTTCCCAGATTTGCTCATTCTTCTGGCAGTCCATGGTATATTCAATACTCGTCACCAACACCATAATTCAAAAGCATCAATTCTTCTTTGGTCTTCCTTATTCATTGTCCAGATGAGGTGATTGAAAATACCATGGTTTGGGTCAGGCACACCTTAGTCCTTAAAGTGACATATTCGCGTTTTAACGCTGTAGAAAGGTATTTTGCAGCAGATTTGCCCAATACTTTGTTTGATTTCGTTACTGCTGCTTCCATGGGTGTTGATTGTGGATCCAAGTGAAATGAAATCCTTGGCAACTTCACTATTTTCTTCATTTATCATGATGTTGTTTATTGTTCTAGTTGTGAGAATTTTTGTTTTCTTTTTGTTGTGGTGTAATCCATACTGAAGGCTGTTGTCCTTGATCTTCATCAGCAAGTGCTTCAAGTCCTCTTCACTTTCAGCAACCAAGGTTGTGTCATCTGCATAACACAGGTTGTTAACGAGTCTTCCTCCAATCCTGATGCCCCATTCTTCTTCATGTAGTCCAGCTTCTCGGCTTATTTGCTCAGCAGGCAGATTGAATAAGTATGGTGAAAGGATACAACCCTGACACACACCTTTCCTTATTTTAAACCACACTGTATCCCCTTGTTCTTTTCGAATGACTACCTCTTTTTCTTTATGGAGGTTTCTCAGGAGCACTGTTAAGTGCTCTGGAATTCCCATTCTTTGCAATGGTATACGTAATTGGTTATGATCCATACAGGCGAATGCCTTTGAAGAGTCAAAAAATGCATGTAAACACCTTTCTGGTGTTCTCTGCTTTCAGTCAAGATCTGTCTGTCATCAACAAAGATATCTCTTGTTCTACGTCCTCTTCTGAATCTGGCTTGAATTTCCGGCAGTTCCTTGTCTATGTACTGCTGCAACTGTTTTTGAATTACCTTCAGCAAAACTTTACTTGTGTGTGATACTAATGATATTTTTTGATAATTTCTGCATTCTGTGGGATCATCTTTATTTGTTACAAGAATATATGTTGATTAAGTGGTAATTAGATTAAACTGGACCCAAACAGGAAATAGAAGGAACAGAGGAGAAAAAAATTGGGAATCTCAATTTGCCCTTCTTTACCTTATTCACTGCCCCCCCATAGAACAAGTTTACCCCAGGGCCTCCAGGACATGGATTGATAAATTTAATCCTTATCCCAAGCTCAAAATTATCCTTTCTTTACCTGACATTTATTGATGAGGTAGATTATTCAAGAAAGACAATTAAATCAGCAGAGAGGCCTAAGAATCTTCCTGAACTTTGTATAAAAAAGCCCTGAAATCAGAGCTTCTTGACAGCATTCACTTCAAACCATTTCCTAAATTGAAATTGCATTCCACTTCCCTAAGACCACAGGCTGTGACTACAACTGGAATATGGAGACTCTGAACCACCTAAGCACAGGAAGTATGTCTCTGACTAAAACTTGAAATTAACACATCTATTTTATTTAAAAAAAAAAAAAGTAATAACACCAACAAAGACAGCATGACTCATATTGCAAATGGTGAAAAGAAAAAATAAACAAAGCATTAGCCTCAGAAAATATAAAACATGATGGCATTGATAAGGCCTACTATAACTATTATGAAAAGGCTTAACCAATCCCACTGAAAAATAAGTCTTCAGACTAGATATTTTAAAATTAGCTATATGACATTTCCAAGAGAGAAGTCTAAAACAAAGTGAATTAAAAGTGTTAAGAGAAAATGTGGCGTCTGGGGTCTTAAATGCTAACAAGCGGCCATCTAAGATGCATCAATTGGTCTCAACCCACCTGGATCAAAGGAGGATGAAGAACACCAAGGTCACACGACAACTAAGAGCCCAAGAGACAGAAAGGGCCACATGAACCAGAGACCTACATCATCCTGAGACCAGAAGAACTAGTTGGTGCCCGGCCACAACCGATGACTGCCCTGACAGGGAGCACAACAGAGAACCCCTGAGGGAGCAGGAGATCAGTGGGATGCAGACCCCAAATTCTCACAAAAAGACCATACTTAATGGTCTGACTGAGACTAGAGGAATCCCAGCGGTCATGGTCCCCAAACCTTCTGTTGGCCCAGGACAGGAACTATTCCCAAAGACAACTCATCAGACATGAAAGGGACTGGACAGTGGGTAGGAGAGAGATGCTGATGAAGAGTGAGCTATTTATATCAGGTGGACACTTGAGACTGTGTTGGCATCTCCTGTCTGGAGGGGGGATGGGAGGATAGAGAGAGTTGGAAGCTGGCCAAATTGTCACAAAAGGAGAGACTGGAAGGGCTGACTCATTAGGGGGAGAGCAAGTGGGAGTACGGAGTAAGGTGTATATAAACTTATATGTGACAGTCTGACTTGATTTGTAAACGTTCACTTGAAGCTCAATAAAAGTTAATAAAAAAAAGTGTTAAGAGAAAAACAGAGGATGGTGTAAAATACATCAGAAACACAACATAAAGGCAATAGAATAGTAATTCTAATTTTGGAGAACGGAGGAGGTTCAACAAAACCGTTTGGATAGAGTACTACTTTACGGTAGAGGGTACAACCCCCAAGGAAGATAACATTTGTAAACATTTATAACATTTTGCCTCTTTTAACTTATATTCGACTTTGATACTAATATCACGAATCCAGCTTTCTTTTTGTTAACCTTTGCTTGGTAAACCCACCCAACTTTGCTTGGTATGTCTGTGTTAATATTTTTAATTTCAACCTTTATGAGAAACTGTGTTTGATATGTTCTTTCCTCTTCAACTGCAAGTTGAGTTTTGCTTTTTTGATGGCTTTAAATGGCTTTTTTTTTTTAACGCCACGTATTTTTTTTAAATAATATTTTATTGTGTTTTAGGTGAAAGTTTACACAATAAATTAGGTTCCCCTTTAACATTTTTTATACAAATCGTTCCATGCCATTGGTTTCAACTTTTACAATGTACCATGATTTTCATTATTTCCATTCTGTTTGTTCTAATTCCATCGATCTAGCTTCCTTTCCTCCTCTCCTTCTGGTCTTTGCTTTTGGGTTACAGTTGACCCTTTGGTCTCTTATAGTTAATTGTTTAAGGGATCACAGTACTCACAGGTGATATTGTTTATTTTATAAGCCAATCTATTATTTGGCTGAAAGGTGACCTGCAGAAATAGCTTCAATTCCAAGTTCAAAGGGTATGTTAGGGCAATAGTCTTGGGGGTTCCTCTAGTCTCTATCTGTCTAATAGGTCTGGCCTTTTTCAGGAATCTGAGTTTTGTTCTACATTTTTCTCCCATTCTATTCAGGAACTTCTATTTTGCCCCTGGTTAGAATGATCAGTAGTGGTAGCCAGGTACCATCTAATTCTTCTGGTCTCTCAGGGGTGGATTATCTAATAGGCAAGGTAAGCACAGTGCTTACCTTGCTTACCAGATTATCTGTGGTGAACAATTTCACATTTTTTCACCACATCAAAGATTCTGCTTCCATGTATGCCTGACATCTGTCACTCCTCCAGCTGTACACCTTCCTATGGAATCAAAGCCTCTTTTCAAATTTAGAGTCCCTGACAGGGACAGATAACCCAGTGAACAAGGTAAACATGGGTTTACTTATGCTCACTTACTAATCTGTAGTGGGCAATTTTCACAGGTTTTTCACCACATCAAATCCACCTCTGCTCAGGTTTGAAGAGGTTGTGGTTTGTGTGGGCTATTAGTCCCTTGGACTTGTTTTGTCTTTGATTTCCTTCATTCTCTTTTGCTCCATATGAGTAGAGACCAATAGCTGTATCTTAGATGCCTGCACACAAGCTTTCAAGACCTCAGATGCTACTCACCAAACTATCTTATGCCATTGACTAAGTTGTTCCTGGAGACTATGGTCCCAAGCCTTTTGATCCAGTAAACCAATCCTGTGTTGTTGTTGTTAGGTGCCGTCAAGTCGGTTCCAACTCATAGCGACCCTATGCACAACAGAACGAAACACTGCCCAGTCCTGCGCCATCCTTACAATCGTTGTTATGCTCGAGCTCATTGTTGCAGCCACTGTGTCAATCCACCTCATTGAGGGTCTTCCTCTTTTCTGCTGACCCTGTACTCTGCCAAGCATGTTGTCCTCCTCCAGGGACTGATCCCTCCTGACAACATGTCCAAAGTATGTAAGACGCAGTTTTGCCATCCTTGCCTCTAAGGAGCATTCTGGCTGCACTTCTTCCAAGACAGATTTGTTCGTTCTTTTGGCAGTCCATGGTATATTCAATATTCTTCGCCAACACCACAATTCAAAAGCGTCAACTCTTCTTCGGTCTTCCTTATTCATTGTCCAGCTTTCACATGCATATGATGTGATTGAAAATACCATGGCTTGGGTCAGGCGCACCTTGGTCTTCAGGGTGACATCTTTGCTCTTCAACATTCCACAACTCGTCTGGTCTTCAGTCACTAGTGTTCAGTGCGTCAAATCTGTTCTTCAGATGGTCTCTAAATTCAGGTGGGATAGACTCAAAGTCATATTTTGGCTCTCGTGGACTTGTTCTGATTTTCTTCAGTTTCAGCTTGAACTTGTGTATGAGCAATTGATGGTCTGTTCCATGGTCAGCCCCTGGCCTTGTTCTGACTGATGATATTGAGATTTTCCATCATCTCTTTCCACAGATGGAGTTAATTTGATTTCTGCGTGTTCCATCTGGTGAGGTCCATGTGTATAGTCGCCATTTATGTTGGTGAAAGAAGGTATTTGCAATGAAGAAGTTCTTGGTCTTGCAAAATTCTATCATTCATTCTCCAGCATTGTTTCTATCACCAAGGCCATACTTTCCAACTACTGATCCTTCTTTGTTTCCATCTTTTGCATTCCAATCACCAGTAATTATTAATGCATCTTGATTGCATGTTTGATCAATTTCAGACTGCAGCAGCTGATAAAAATCTTCTATTTCTTCATCTTTGGCCCTAGTGGTTGGTGCGTAAATTTGAATAATAGTCGTATGAACTGGTCTTCCTTGTAGGCGTATGGATATTATCCTATCACTGATAGCGTTGTACTTCAGGATAGATCTTGACATGTTCTTTTTGACGATGAATGCAACACCATTCCTCTTCGAGTTGTCATTCCCAGCATAGTAGATATATGATTGTCCGATTCAAAATGGCCAATACCAGTCCATTTCAGCTCACTAATGCCTAGGATATTGATGTTTATGAGTTCCATTTCATTTTTGACGATTTCCAATTTTCCTAGATTCATACTTCGTATATTCCAGGTTCCGATTATTAGTGGATGTTGGCAGCTGTTTTCTTCTCGTTTTTAGTCGTGCCACATCAGTAAATGAAGGTTCCGAAAGCTTTACTCCATCCACGTCATTAAGGTCGACTTTACTTTGAGGAGGCAGCTCTTCCCCAGTCATCTTTTGAGTGCCTTCGAACCTGGGGGGCTCATCTTCCAGCACTATATCAGACAATGTTCTGCTGGTATTCATAAGGTTTTCACTGGCTAACGCTTTCCAGAAGTAGGCTGCCGGGTCCTTCCTAGTATGTCTTAGTCTGGAAGCTCAGCTGAAACCTGCCCTCCATGGGTAACCCTGATGGTATCTGAATACTGGTGGCATAGCTTCCAGCATCACAGCAACACACAAGCCCCCACAGTATGACAAACTGACAGACACGTGGGGGCCAATCCTGTGAATTGTTTGGATATGTCTAGGAAGCCCCCTATGGGATTTGTTATATATGCGGATGTATATGCTGCACACACAAACGTGTATACGTATGCCTACAGAGACACCTATACATGCAGTCATTTACTCATATGTGTCTTCCTATATCCATATGTATATCCATATCTACCTGTGTAACCACACACATATTTTTTGGTTGTTTTTTACTGATGAGGCAAAATTATATATGTTATAGCATTTACCCAAATTGTCCCTTTTTCTTGTGTATTTCTTAGTGTCTTTGTTTACCTTGGTCAAGGTGTGATTACCTCACCCATATTTAGAATTGCCTTTCCCATCACTAAAAGTAACAAGTGTCTACTATCTAGAAAGAGATTCTGCCTCCCTCTCCCTTCCATTCCTGGTAACCATCAAAAACCTTTGCTGGGATCATACAATATTTGTCTTTTTGTGATTGACTTCTTTCACTCAGCATAATGTCCTCCAGATTCATCCATGTTATATTTTGCAAACTCCTCATTATTCTTTATTGTTGCATAGTATTCCATTATATGCATGTACCATAATTTGCTTATCCATTCATCCATTGATGGGTACTTAAATTGCTTCCATCTTTTAGCTATTGTGAATAATGATTCAATGAACATAGGTGTGCATATGTCTATTTGTGTCACTGCTCCTATATCTCTAGGATATGTACCTAGGAGTGGGATTGCTGGATCATAAAGTATTTCTATTTCTAGCTTTTTGAGGAAGCACCATACTGTTTTCCATAGCAATTGTACCATTTTACAATCCCACCAGCAATGTATAAGAGTTCCAAATCCGCCCCCCCACAACTTCTCCAGCATTTGTTGTTTTCTGGTTTTTTGATAATTATTGCCATTTCTGTAGGGGTGAGATGGTATCTCAGTACAGTTTTAATTTCCATCTCTCTAATGGCTACTGATCATGAGCATCTTTTCACGGACTCATTCGCTGCCCGAGTGTCCTCTTTGGTGAAGCATCTGGTCATGGCCTTTGCCCAATTTTTGATTGGACTGTTTGTTTTTTTGTTGTTGTTGTTGAAGTTTTCTATGTATTTTAGAGATTAAACTCTTACCAGATGTATCATTGCCAAAGGTATTTTCCCAATCTGCAGGTTTCTTTTTTTTACTCTCTTGGTAAAGTCTTTTGATGAGCAAAATATTTAATTTTTAGGAGGTCTCAGTTACTGAATTTATATCCAGTTGTTCATCTGTTTTCGGTTTTGTTTGATAGACTATTTATGCTGAAAAAAATTAAGTCCCCTAGTTTTGACCCCATGTTATTTTCCAGGAACTTTAACATTTAGGTCTTTGATCCATTTTGAGTTAGTTTTTGTTCATGATGTGAGGTAGGGATCCTGATTCATTTTTTCTACATATGGATATCCAGTTTTGCCAGCACCATTTGTTAAAGAGACTGTTATTTCCCCGTTGAATGGACTTTGACCCGTGGTCAAAGATCAAGTGCCCATAGATGGATGGATTTACTTCTGGGTTCTCAATTCTATTGCATTCTTCTGTGTGTCTGTCATTGAACCAGTACCAGGCTGTTTTGATTACCGTTGTGGTATAGTAAATTTTGAGATCAGGAAGTGCGAGGCCTCCTACTTTGTTCTTCTTCAATATTGCTTTAGCTTTTCGGGGCCTCCTTTCTTTCCATATAAAGTTGGAGATTAGTTTTTCCATTTCATTAAACCATGTTGTTGGGGTTTGGATTGGGATTGCATTATATCTATAGATCACTTTTGGTAGTACTGACGTTTTCACAATGCTGAGCCTTCCTATCCATGAGCATGGAGTTTTTTTCCATTTGTGTAGACCTGTTTTAGTTTCTTGCAGTAGTGTTTTATGGTTTTCCTTGTATAAGTCTTTTAGGTATAACTTCACATATATTTATTGAAATAACAGATATGATTTGTCTTCATTCTCTCGTCTTATATTTTCTGTTTTTAATTATTTCCTTTGTGTTCTGTATTTGGATACAAGGACCATGTTTGCTTTGCTTTACTTCGTATCTGTTTTTCTGGTAATTTTTTGATTCATAGCTTTAGGTTGCCTTTACAATTTTAGATAATGTTTTAAACCTCTATTTCCTGATTTATCAACTGTAGACAATGTCTGTTGACTCCCTAAAAAAAAAAAAAAAATGGGTGTGCTTATTGGGTTTCAGTTTTGTCGGCTTCTCTGTTGGAAGTAGCGTGAAGCAGGCGGCAAAGAAAAGGCTGAACTGAGCCTGTGAGCAATAGTGGCTGCTGCTGTTGTTATTATTAGGTGCTGTCAAGGTGGCTCTGACTCATAGCTACCTTATGGATAACAGAATGAAACATTGCCTAGTCTTACACTGTCTTCATGATTGCTGGTATGTTTGAATTCATTGCCTTGCTATTGTGTCAATCCATCCCACTGAGGTTTTCCTTGACCCTCTACTTTACAAACCATGATGTCCTTTTCTAGCAATTGGTCTTTCGTGATGACGTGCCCAAAGTAAGCAAGCCAAAGTCTTGCCATCTTCACTTCTAAGGAGCATTCTGCTTATATTTCTTCTAAGACTGATATGTTCATTCTTCCGACCCTCCATGGTATTTTCACGCTGCTGGAAGCTGGTTTCTGTTTTCGGCAATTTTGTTAAAAATCCCATCACATGGTTTACTCTACCTCAGTTGATCCATTACCCAACTTTCCCAGTGATTCCTCTCACTCCTCTCTTAGCCAGCAGATGTTGTTATTGTTAGCTACTGTCAAGTCACCCCCAACTCATGGTGACCCCGTGCACAAAAAAAAAAAAACACCGTCCAGTCCTGTGTCCTCCGCATGATCAGTTGCTGCTCAGACCATTGTGATCCATAGGGTTTTCTGTGGCTGATTTTCAGAAGTAGATTGCTAGGCCTTTCTTCCTAGTTAGCAGTCAGGGGAAGAAACTAGGCACTATGTGCCTTGAGTTTACACACAAACCCTCAGTCAATTTTATGTGATCTATTTGCTTTATCATCTCTTCTTCCCAGTTCCTTTTCTTGCAGAAGATGGTAGAGCAAGGTGGTTAAGACTAGTCTACAGCCCCTTGCTTTCCCTGTCATTGGGAAAACAATGCCAGGCTCTCACTGTTTACTGACTCTCAGGTAGAAAACTAAGGTCCCTGAGTAGCTGGCAGTTTGAACCCACCCAGTGGTGTTGCAGGAGAAAGACCTGGTGGTTTGGGGCTGCCATGAGTTGGAACTTGATAGCAGTGGGTTTAGTTTTTGTTGTTGTTGTTGTTTTTGGTAGGACATTGAGTCCATAGCAAGAGCCTTCATTTCTAGCAGCTGGTGGAGTCTTTCCTCCAGAATGCAAAACCTACCTTCAGCTGGCTTCTCTATAAATTGGTGGCTATTACTAAAAATTTTCAGGATTTCCCTCTTACCTTCTACCCATTCCCTAACCCCCTTCACACTTTTTGGGGCACAGGGTGGAAGCTGCCTGTTGATTGCTTGACTATATCTGCATTTCTTCCAGTGACATTTCAAAGCCATACTGAGATCATAAGCCTTCTTTTATTTCTCTAAATGCTGCTGGTGGTTTTTTGAATTTGGATTTTTCCAATTTTTCTTCATTTCATTGTTTTTGGGAAGGAAAGGCCTGTCTTCTGGCTTCTCTCCACCTTCTATCTCCAAAGTTTCCCTTATTCTTTACAGCATAATGTTTTATAGTATGGCTGTGTCATAATTTATCTAATCATTCTCTTATTGTTGGGGCAAGCACATAAATGCCCAGTATACCAAGGAAGCAGGGAAATAGGCCTATTTATACAGAACTGGTGGAGATTTTAATTAGTACAAACCCCAAATGGTATAATCTATCAAAGGTTCTAAACACATCTGTACTCTTTAATTTAGAAATTCTGTGTGTAGGAATTTATCTTAAGATAATAATTATAGAAGAGTTTAATGATTACTATGTAAGAATCTTCATTGGTGTTTTATCTGCAAGAACAAAAACAGTTGGAAACAACCCAAGGACCTAACAATAGAGGTCTGGTTGAGAAAATTATGGTACATCCATATGATAAAATCTATGCAACAGTTGTGAAGGAGAGGTAAAGGGACCTCACATTAAAAAAAAATTAATTTTTTTTTAATTGAGGCAAATTCCACATCAGATAAAATTAACCATGTGAAAGTGAACAATTTAGTGAAATTTAGCACATTCACGGTGTTATGCAACCACCACCTCTATCTAATTGCAAAACATTTTCATTACTCCAAAATAAAACCTTGTACCCATTAAACAAGGAGCCCTGGTAGCACAGTGGTTAAGCACTGCTAACGAAAGGTCAGCGGTTCGAACCTACCAACTGCTCGGCAAGAGAAAAATGTGGCAGTTTACTTTCATAAAGATTATAGCCCTGGAAACCCTATGGGGCTGTTCCAGTCTGTCGTATAGGGTCGCTACGAGTTGAAATTGACTCTATGGCAATGGGTACCTGTTAAGCTGTCACTCCCCATTCGCCCTATCCTCCCACCCCTGGCAACCATTAATTTTTTATCTATCTCTGTGGATTTACATATTCTGGATATCTCTTTCTTTTTTTAAAATTGTTCTTTAGATGAAAATTTACAGAACAAACTAGTTTCTCATTAAACAGTGCACATACTGTTTTATGACATTGGTTACCAATCCCATGACATGTCAACACTCTCCCTTCTCAACCTTGGGTTCTCTATTATCAGCTTTCCTGTCCCCTCCTGCCTCCTAGTCCTTGCCCCTGGGCTGGCGTGCCCCTTTAGTCTCATTTTATTTTATGGGCCTGCCTAATCTTAGCCTGAAAGGTGAACCTCAGGAATGACTTCATTACTGAGCTAAAAGGGTGTTCGGGGGCCATACTCTCGAGGTTGATTTTTTTTATGATAGCCATCCTAGTGGGTGTGAAGTGGTATCTCATGGTGGTTTTGATTTGCCCTTCATATTATTTGTGTGGAGGCCAAGCATATGAAGGCCACCAACTGTACTTTTCATACTAGTTTCATCAGCCTTATACTAATGATTCCTAGATTTTAGTGGTAAGGCAACTCCCAGTCCTAGCTGGCAAAGGTATGAGAGTTGTGAATATGTGTGTGCATAAACACACACACACATACACGCTTGCACAGGAGTATTTGCAAAGACATGTAATAAGCTGCAGAAAGTTGTTTTCCTAGCATCCCTTCCATGGAGAGCACTAGATTTATTTGAAATAAATTCCTTGATAAACTACTTTGAAGAGAGTATGAGACCACAAATGACCTTGAATATGGTCAGAACTCACTTGCAAGAGTGAAGTGAGTGGAGCTTTCAGTTTATCCCACAAGGAGAAGCAAAAACAGAAAAGAGGGAGTGGGAAGAGTGAATGAAAGTAGAGATGTCAGAAGACTTCTATACAAGGTACTCTGCTAGTAATCCCTTAATCTTCAGGAAAAGACTCTAACAAATGCTGAAATGCTATGGAAATCTGTGTGCAGGTAGAGTTTTGCATCAGAAATAGTTTGTGTGTTGGGGGCAAGGGTGGTGTAGAACAGAAGTGGAGACAGACAGAAAGCAGGGGATGTAGTCATGGGACTCGGGGAAGTCATGGGGAGGATTGCAGCTGAGATCTAAGCAAAGGGGAGCAGGACTCGAGGTGGAGGGGGTGTTCTGGGGGAGGGGAAGAGGGCGAACCTATTTTTTAAAACAAAATTTCACTACCTTCTTTTGAACCTAGTGTCACACAACTTTATTCTAAAGTAGTAGTTTTCAAACCTGGCCATACATTACAATCACCTGGAAAGGATTTTTTTAAATGGCCCCGCCCTAATTGAACTGGGGTCACTGGGAATTGGAGTTGACGTTGGTATTTATTTTTTTTTAAGTTCTCTGGGTGAATCTAATGTGTAGCCAGGGTTGAGATCCACTGCTCAAATACCTTTTCATCACAGCCCTAACAGCGGTCTTGTTTACATATTACGGTGAAACCTGTGAGAGCTGGAACTCCATGGGACTGCTTTGTTTTTCTGAGTCTCACAAGTTTTTCACCTTTGACAGGGTGCAGTCTTACTACTTTTCTATCACTTGTTTTAGTGGAAAATATTTTAGTTTTCCTTCTCTGACAGGTTTCTGCCTTATACAAGTTCTGGCTTTCACAGGTTTTACTGTACCTTAAAACAGGGTTTCTCAACCTTAGTACTACTGACCTTTTAGGCCAAATCATTGCTGTGGGCGTTGTCTTGTGCATTGTAAGATGTTTAGCAGCATCCCTGACCTCTACCCACAAGATTTTAGTAGCATCTCCCCTAAGTTGTGACAATAAAAAATGTCTCTGACATTGCCAAGTGTTCCCTAATGGAACTGAACCCATTGCTGTCAAGGCAATTCCAGTTCATAGCGACCCTATAAGAACAGAGTAGAACTGCCCCATAGAGTTTCCAAGGAGCTCCTGGTGGATTCAAACTACCACCCTTTTGATTAACAGCCACAGCTCTTGACCACTACATCACCAGGGTTTCCAAGTGTTCCCTAAAAAACCAAAACCAAACCCGTTGCCATCGAGTCGATTCTGACTCATAGCGACCCTATAGGACAGAGTAGAAATGCCCCATAGAGTTTCCAAGGACAGCCTAGTAGATTCAAACTGCCAACCTTTTGGTCAGCAGCTGTAGCACTTAGCCACTACACTACCAGGGTTTCCAAGTGTTCCCTAGGGGGTCGAAATGGCTCCTGTTTGAGAACCACTGTCTGACAAGAATTACTGAAAGTGCCCCTTGACAGGATTTTGCTTGGGGGGAGGGTGGGGACAGTGGGGATCTTTTCCTGCTCCTCCTGTAGCTATGGAAACCCTGGTGGCACGGTGGATAAGTGCTATAGCTGCTAACCAAAAGGTTGGCATTTTGAATCTACCAGGTGCTCCTTGGAAACTCTATGGGGCAGGTCTAACCTGTCCTTTAGGGTCGCTATGAGTCAGAATCAACTTGACAGCAATGGGTTTGGCTTGGTTTGGCTTCTTCTAGCTATACTCTGCCAGTGTTTCAGTCAAATCTTTGTGGGGCGTGTTATGGGGCAGCTGATGTATGGCCTATAGGTATTTCAGTGCAAAGTTGTGAGTGGCTGCATTGAAGAACTGATGCATACCAACTTAAATTGGAAACCTTCTGAGTGTTCCTGAGAAATGGCGCTTAAGAGCACAGCCTGAGAACCAATCCCAAAATCTCCACCCCAACATTTACTCACTGAGTTATCTTGGTGTTTCAGTTAGCTTTTAATGCATAACATATCAACCCAAAACTTAGTGGCTTAAAAATAACACTGCTTTTTATTGCTCACGAGCTTATGGGTCAGCTGAGGGGTTGGTTCTTCTAGTCTCACCTGGACTCACTCATGTGTCTGTGGTCAGCTGAGGATTGAATGAGTAGCTCTGCTGATCTTGGCTGGGCTCTGTCACAAGCCTGGGCCTCAGCTAGAACAACTGGACCACACCTCCCCATC
This sequence comes from Loxodonta africana, assembly GCF_030014295.1. Lineage (NCBI taxonomy): Eukaryota > Metazoa > Chordata > Mammalia > Proboscidea > Elephantidae > Loxodonta > Loxodonta africana. The sequence continues at coordinate 81,010,341 of NC_087353.1, forward strand.
CCCATGGTCTCTCATCCTACAGAAGGCTAGCCTGGTCTTGTACACACAGAGATGTACAGTCTTCCAAAAGAATGAATTGGAAACATACAAGGCCCCCTAAGGCCTAGGTATGGAACTGGCACATCACTTCTGCCTTGTTCTATTGGCAAGGAGATCACGAGGCCAGCCCAGATTCAATGGATGGGAAAAGAGATTTTTCCTCTTGATGGGAGGAGCTAAAAAGTCACCTTTCGAAGGGTATAGACAAAGTGACAAAGGGTGGAGCATTGTGGTCATTTTTTTCCCCTGCACTCAACCACATTTGGGCAAACTACTTAACCTCTTAAAATAAAAAAATAAAAAAAACCTTTTGCCATCGAGTCAATTCCAACGCATAGTAACCCTGTAGGACAGAGTAGAACTTCTCTAGAGGGCTTCCAAGGAGTGGCTAGTAGATTCGAACTGCCAACGTTTTGGTTAGCAACCAAGTGCTTATCCATACGCCACCAGGGCTCCTCTTTAGGCATCAATTTTCTCATCTGTAAGACAAGGATAATAGTACCCACCTCAGAGTTGTGAAGATTAAATGCATAGCACGTAGTTAGTGCTTCTAAATAATAGCCATTATTACTATCTTGTCATTCCACTCTTTAATATATTTCGGTGGCTGTGCTTCGTTCAGTGGATGAAATTCAAATTCCTCAGTACACCTAACAAAGCTTTCATGATTTGGATCTTGTCCATCTGCCTTCCAGGGCTTCAATCACACTGACCTACTTAAAGTTGCCCCAGGTATACCGTATAACCCAGCAATCCCACTCCTTGGAATATATCCTAGAGAAATAAAAGCATCACTAGAGTAGATATATGCACCCCCATGTTCATGGCAGCACTGTTCACAATAGCAAACATGGAAACAACCTAGGTGCCCATCAACAAATGAATGGATAAACAAATTATTCACAAAATGGAATACTACGAAACAATAAAGAACAATGATGAATCTGCGAAACATTTCACAATGTGAGTGAATCTGGAAGGCATTATGCTGAGTGAAATTAATCAGTTGCAAAAGGACAAATATTGGATGAGACCACTATTATAAGAACTCAAGAAAATGTTTAAACACAGAAGAAAACATTCTTTGATGGTTAGGAGGGTGCGGAGGGGAATTCACTAACTAGACAGTAGACAAGAATTATCTTAGGTGAAAGGAAGGACAACACACAATGCAGGGGAAGTCAGCACAACTCAACTAAACCAAAAGCTAAGAAGTTTCCTGAACACAACTGAACACTTTGAGGGACAGAGGAGTAGGGGCAGGGTTCTGGGGACCAAGATTTTGGGGGGACATCTAGGTCAATTGGCAAAACAAGTTTACTAAGAAAATGTTCTATATCCATTTGGTGAGTGATGTCTGGAGTTTTAAAAGCTTGCAAGCAGCCATCTAAGGTACATCCATTGGTCCCAACCCACCTGGGGCAAAGGAGAATGAAGAACACCAAAGACACAAGGAAAATATTATCCCAAGAGACAAAAGGGCCACATAAACCAGAGACTCCATCAGCCTGAGACCAGAAGAACTAGATGGTGCCCGGCTACAACCAGTGACTGCCCTGACAGGGAATAAAACAGATGCAGAACTCAAATTCAAGTGAAAAGACTAGATTTAATGGTCTGACTGAGACTAGAGGAACCCAAGAAGACATGGCCCCTGGACTCTCTGTTAACCCAGAACTAAAACCATTCCCAAAGCCAACTCTTTAGACAAAGGGTAGACAAAGACTGGACTATAAAACATAAAATAATACTTGTGAAGAATGTGCTTCTTAGTTCAAATAGCTACACAAGACTAAATGAGCAGCTCCTGCCCAGAGGCAGGATGAGAAGGCAGAAAGGGATAGGAGCTGGTTGAATGGACACAGGAAACCCAGGGTGGAAAGGGGAAATGTGCTATCATATTGTAGGGATTGCAACTAGGGTCACATACTAATACGTGTATAAATTTTTGTATGAGAAACTAACTTGAGCTGTAAACTTCCACCTAAAGTACAATAAATTAAAAAAAAAAAAGTTGTCACAGGTAGGTGGCATGCTTCCATGTTTCCACTAATGCCCTCCTTTCACCTGGGAGGTCTACCTGCCTCCTTGGCTACCTGAACAATTAGATGCCGCTGAGATGTGATCTGCTCTGGAGCCTCCTTCTTGATCCCTCTTCTGAGAAGAGTTAATTACTTGCTTGCTCTTAATTAAGGCCAGCAGTGATTTTAGGTGGGACACACACAGTGCATAGAACAGGCTGTTAGATATCATTGATTCACATACTGAGAAAGTCATCCCCTTTCAATTGTTTTTCAGTACTTCTGATTACACAAGAATGTCTCATTTTGGTGCTAGTGTGTCTTTGTTGTTGTTGTTGTTAGCTGCCATAAAATAGGCCCGACTCTGTCCTATAGACTCATGGTAACCCCATGCACAATGGAAGGAAACATTGCCCGGTCCTGCACCATCCCCAGGTGTGAATGGATTGTTGTAATCGAGGGTTTTCATTGGCTGATTTTCAGCAGATTGCCAGGTCTTCCTTCCTAGTCCATTTCGGTCTGGATCAAAAAAACAAAAAACAAACCAAACCCGTTACTGTGGTGTCGATTCTGATTCATAGCGACCCTAAAGGACAGAGTAGGACTGCCCCATAGGGTTTCCAAGGAGTGGCTGGAGGATTTAAACTGCCAACCTTTTGGTTAGCAGCTGAGGTCTTAACCACTGTGCCACCAGGGCTCCTTTAGTCTGGAAGTTCTGCTGAAACCTGTTCAGCATCATAGCAACACACAAACTTGCACTGACATACAGGCAGTGGGTGTGCATTAAGCTCATTGGCCAGGAGCTGAACCCATGTCTCCTACATGCAAGGTGAGAATTCTACCACTGAACCACCATTGCTCCCAGTGTGTCTTTAACTCCTCTCTAATACTCTTGAAACTCCCCTTTTAACAAGAGAGTGAACTCAAGTCTCAGAACTTTCAACAGGCAAAAATATTAACTACAATTCAACAACACTGAATTGTTTCCATCATTTTTATTTTTACAGTTACTTCCTTTCATGACAAACGATACTAGTTTTACATTTTTTATAGTGCTATAAAGTTTCCTCCAAAACCACATTTATTTCACCAATAAAAAGGGAATCGATTTAAAAGAAAAAAAAAAAAACCTTAAATAAATAACAATGTGGGTGGCACTCAGATACGGCATAAATAGAGAGACAAGTTTGGAAAAACCCTGAAATAGATGAGCTATACAAACTCCTCTAATAAAAATCTATAGATAGTATAGGATTCCCTAGTTGTTTGTTGAGTCACGTCTTTCTCTAATAGTAGATTCGCAATCACTGAGGGCAGTAACCGTGTCTTACCAGTCATTGACCCCAGCTTCTCACAAAGGTACTGGCAAATTCAGGCACTCCACTACCATTCGTGGGAGAGGACTAGTAGTCAAATGATTCATAATGCTGTACTAAGCTGAGCTGTGTTAGTCCCATGGTGGTAGAAGAGGAGTTTAAATGGTAGTATTTCTGTAGTAATAATAAGAGTAGCAGCAATAATAAGATTAGTAATTGTTGTAGTAGTAATAGTAGAAATATTAATAGTAGTAATGGTAAATCTGCTGCAAAAGACCTCTTTAAAGTGTTGAAAAGCAAAGATGTCACCTTGAAGACTAAGGTGCTCCTGACCCAAGCCATGGTGTTTTCAATTGCCTGATATGCATGCGAAAGTTGGACGATGAATAAAGAAGACCAAAGAAGAATCGATGCCTTTGAATTGTGGTGTTGGCAAGAATATTAAATCTACCATGGCCTACCAAAAGAGTGAACAAATCTGTCTTGGAAGAAGTACAACCAGAATGCTCCTTGGAAGCAAGGAGGGCGAGACTACATCTCATATACTTTGGACATGTTGTCAGGAGGGATCAGTCCCTGGAGAAGGACATCATGCTTGATAAAGTGGAGGGTCAGCAAAAAACAGAAAGACCCTCAAAGAGATGGATTGACACAGTGGCTGCAACAATGGGCTCAAGCATAACAACGATTGTGAAGATGGTGCAGAACCGGGCAGTGTTTCGTTCTGTTGTACATAGGGTGGCTATGAGTCAGAACCGACTCGATGGCACCTAACAACAACAGTGGTAAAACAGAGCCCTGGTGGTGCAATGGTTAAGAGCTTGTCTGCTAACCAAAAGCTGGGCAGTTCCAGTCCACCCGCCACTCCTTGGAAACCCTATGGAGCAGTTCTACTCTGTCCTATAGAGTCACAGTGAGTTGGAACTGACAGCAACGGGTTTGATTTTGGTTTTAATGGTAACCAAGACTACTATTAAACGTAGTAATAGTAGTAATTGTTGTAGTAGTAGTAGTAGAAATATTAGTAATGGTAAACTAGACCAATTGCTGTTAGGTCAACTCCAACTCATGGTGACCTCATGTGTGTCAGAATAGAACTGTGCTCCATTGGGTTTTCAATGGCTGTAGATTGACAAGACCTTTCTTCTGCGGTGCATCTAGGCTTTGGATTAGCAGGCAGGCATGTTAACCATCTGCACCACCCAGGAACTCCAGTAGTAATGGTAGCAATCACTTACTGAGCACCTTACATGGACCAGGTAATGGCCTTAACTTTTTATATGTATCTGCTCATTTAATTCTCATCCCAACCCTATGAGGCAGCTACTTCTGTTATCTCCATTTTGCAGATGAGGATACTGAGACTTGATGAAGTACAATAATTTGCCCAAAGCCACTCGGCTGGTAAGTAGGAGTCTAAGGTCAGTCTGACTCCCAGGATTGTGCTCTTCACGACCACAAAGACAGTCTCTCCCGCAACGGTTTCCAAAATGCAATGATTTGTACCTTTCTGAAGGCAATGAGAGTGCTGCTTCAGCAGTTCATGTATAATTTAAGGGAATTCTGAAGCAGTTAGAATATTTAAATCATGTCTTAGCAAAGCAATCTAAAAATCTGCCTCTCTTCAATCTACGTTTCCCAAAAATTCATCAGAATATCTGAGAACTCTCCCACCTCAACTCCATCTCCGAACACCCCCAGCCCCACCCGTGCCGTCCCCAGCCTCTGCTCTCTCATTGCACTGAAGAAATGAGATTCAGATGGAAAAATACTGGCACAAGCTTGACCGAGGTTCTCTAATAAAGACACTGCGCATCACGCATCAGCTGCTGCTGTTGCTATGGTGACAGCCACAATTTCTCCCAGACAGCTTGGGTCTGAAGGGAGGGTGGACCCTAGGGGAGCAAGTGGATTTCTCCAACCTGTCAGTCCCTCTCACCTTTCCCATTTCTCTCTCCTCCCCACCCCAGCAGCCCACACACTTCCTTAGATGACACCAGCAGCGGGTACTCGCACCCCCAGCCCATCGTAATTAGCATCTGGCTTTGAGCCCAGTCTCCTGGCAGCACATTCCTTACCTTCCTGGCCAGCCAATCTCCTTTCCCCAGCATCCCTCCAACAGCACTGCAGCAGCTGCCGCACCAACAACCTCAACACCAAGGTCACCACCAGCGCCAACAATGACGAAGCACCACCTTCCTTCCTGTGTGGACACGACACAGTTAATGCTTCTCTATTGTCTTAGCCATTTTTGGAAGTAAAATTATGATTCTGAAGAAAGAGGTTGCCCCTAGGAGGCTGGGTAAGTCTAAACTCCAGTTCCAGGATGGGCCAAGAGATTTATTTGGCTTGTTGTGGTTATTTTGTGCTGTCAAGTCCATTCTAACTCATAGCGACCGTATAGGTCCAAGTAGAGCTGCCCCATAAAAAAATAGAGTTCCCAAAACTGTAATCTTCACGGAAGCTGGAAAACTGTAATCTTCACGGAAGCCGGCTGCTACATCCTTCTCCCTTGGAGCCGCTGGTGGGTTTGAACCACTGACCTTTCAGTTAGTAGCTGAGAGTTTAACCACTGTGCCACCAGGAGTCCTTTCATTTGGCTTACAAAAAACGAAAAAACCAAACCTGTTGCCATCGAGTCGATTCTGGCTCATAGTGATGCTGTTGGACAGAGGGTGGTGGTGGATTTGAACTGCCAACCTTTCCATTAGCAGCCAAACCCTTACCCACTGTGACACCTGGGCTCTCATTTGGCTTACCAAAACAACAACAAAAAAAAACAAACCCATTGCCATCAAGTCGATTCCAACTCATAGTGACCCTATAGGACAGAGTAGAGCTGCCCCATAGGGTTTCCGAGGAGTGCCTGGTGGATTCGAACTGCCGACCTTTTGCTTAGCAGCCGAACTCTTAACAACTATGCCACCAGGGTCTCCTCATTTGGCTTAGGATTAATCAATTAAGTTCTCCAGGACAGAAGGAGCAGAGTAAGATGGGCATGAGACATTCCAGACAGGTGAGGAAAGAATCAGAAAAGTCCATGTGCCAGTGCAGCTTGGGGCCTGTGACACTGAAGATGGTGGTAGTAATAGTAATGATGATGATGACAGCAACGATGATGATGGCAACGGTACAATTTATTGAGCATATACTGTGTGCCAAACACTGTACTGAGCACTTTGCCAGCCTTATTGCATTTAATCCTCATATCAACCCTCTACAGTAGCTATCATCACACCCATTTCACAGATATTGATATAAGGCCTAGAAAAGTTAAGTATCACACGCTAAGAAAATAATCATGCAAATCCAGAATGTGAGCCGTTCTGTGAGATAATTGTCCTGGAGTCTTCAAAATTATCAATGTTATTGACACAAGGGTAGGGGTCTTTTCTAGAACAGAAGAAATTGTTTTTGTCGTTGGATGACTCATAGAACCCCATGTGACAGAGCAGAACTGACAATAGGGTTTTCTTGGCTGTAATCTTTACGGGAGGAGATCACTAGGTCTTTCTCCTGTGGGGCTGCTGAGTGGATTCAAACCACCAACATTTCAGTTAGCAACTGGGTGCTTAACTGTTGTGCCACCGGGGCTCCTTAAAAACCAAAAACTAAACCCATTGCCGTCGAGCCAATTGTGACTCATAGTGACCCTATAGGAAAGAGTAGAACTGCCCCTTAGAGTTTCCAAGGAGCACCTGATAGATTTGAACTGCTGAACTTTTGGTTAGCAGCCGTAGCACGTAACCACTATATCACCAGGGTTTCCGGGGCTCCTTAAGAGATTAAAGAGACTGAAAAACTGAAAGTAATTTGTGATCCTAAATTGAATCCTAATATGAAAAACAGAAACCGTCATAAAAGACATTTGAGGGACGTTAGGAGAGATTTGAATGTGGCCTGCATATTAGATGCCATTCGGAAATCATCGTTAATTTTCTTTAAGTATGATACTGATACTGTGCTTATGTAGGAAAATGTCCTTATTGTTCGGTCATACAGGCCAAATGAAGAATTTAGGGGAGAAGTGTTGTGTTGTCTGTAACTTACTTGAAAATGGTGTACATACACACACACACACACACACACACTTACACTCACACATATTGTTGTTAAGTGCCATCGAGTTGGCCCCTGACTCATGACAACCCCATGCACAACTGAACAAAACACTGCCTGGTCCTGTGCCATCCCCATGATGGGTTGTGGGTCAGACCATTGTAATCCGTTGGGTTTTCATTGGCTGATTTTTTAAGTAGATCACCAGGCCTTTCTTAGTCCATCTTCGTTTGGAAGCTATGCAGAAACCTGTTCAGCATCATAGCCACATACAAGCCTCCACTGACAGAACGATGGTGGCTGCGCATGAAGTGCGTCAGCCGGGAACTGAACCTGGGTCTCCTCCACGGAAGGCGAGAATTCTACCACAGAATCATCACTACCCTATTGATGTATATACATATATATGTATATATACCCATATACATACATGTACATGCATACATGCACATATGTGGGCATGATATATACACATATGTATATCAAATATAACAAAATGTTAACAGTTGTTACATCTAGATGATTCATCACCGGGTCACCAAGAGTACCTTGTATGAGTCAGCATAGTACTCTTCTTTCAACGTTTCTCTGTGTGTAAAAATTGTCATGATAAGAGTTGTAAGGGAAGATAGATCTTTTCCAAGGTCGCAGAGCTGTTGAATATCTAGAAGTAAACTCAGATCTGGGCCTTCTGGCCCCAAATCTCACATTCTAGAACTCTGCTCCACAGCTTTCCCAGAGAGAGGGCCTGGCACATCTAGGGACATCAGGGGGTTCCCTTTGCAAGGGCCATGTCCCAGGCCAAGGTGAGGACGCAGGTGGTAGCGCAGTGTAAAATTCCATCAGTTCGAGCAGCGAAGCAACCTTTCAACAATTCATTTTATTCAAGAAATATTTTCTTTTGTAAGACAACTATGTGACAGTCACTGGCTAAGGGGATACAGTTGTGAATGAAGACAGACATAAGCCCCTGCCCTCATGGAGCTTACATTGCATGCACTTTAGACTACATGCTTAGCGGAAGAGCTGGCATCAGACACCATTTGGGGAACATTTTTGGGTGCAGACTAGGAAAGAGAGTCAGCAACTGTAGTTCATGATAAGTTTTGTAGCATTAAAAACATACCTGGAACATCACTATCAACACCAGCATCAGCAACGTTATCAAGAGTATTTCTCAACAACATAGGTCCAAAATTGATTTCAACACAAGACTTAACAGTGATCCTTAAAGGCTCCTTCTGAGATCTGTTGTTTTCTCATTTCAAGAAAATAAAATTGTAATAGCTTTAAACTTAATAAATGTCTTCATTACTTTATCTGTGTTTTCCTCAAAATTCTGAGCTGTGTTCCTAGCCTTGCTGGGTTTTTTTTAGCTTCCACATGATCCTTAATGAATCAGGAACCAAGGAGTCTTTCAGAGCCATGGTGGTGGTGCAGTTAAGAGCTCAGCTGCTAACCAAGAGGTTGGCAGTTCGAATCCATCAACTGCTTCTTGGAAACCTTATAGGGCAATTCTACTCTGTCCTGTGGGGTCACTATGAGTCAGAATAGACTTGATGGCAGTGGGATTTTTTGTTTGTTTGTTTTGTTTTGTTTTTTAAGGAGTAGTTCTAACTCTGGTTACACATTAGAACTGCCTGAGAAGCTTTAATAAATACTGATACTCAAGCACTACCCTTCAGAGGTTCTGAATGAATGACTACCCTGAAATATGCTTCAGAAACAGGCTTGGTAAGCTGTGTTGTTGTTAGGTGCCGTCGAGTTGGTTCCAACTCATAGTGACCCCACCTACAACAGAACAAAACACTGCCAGTCATGCACCATCCTCACAATCATTGCTATGTTTGAGCCCATTGTTGCAGCCACTGTGTCAATCCATCTTGTTGAGGGTCTCCCTCTTTTTTGCTGATCTTTTACTTTATCAAGCATGAAGTCCTTCTCCAGGGAATGGTCCCACCTGGTAACATGTCCCAAGCACATGAGAAGAAGTCTCATCATCCTTGCTTCCAAGGAGCATTCTAGTTGTACTTTTTCCAGGACGGATCTGTTCATTCTTCTGGCAGTCCATGGTATATTCAAATGCATCAAATCTTTTTTGGTCTTCCTTGGTCATTGTCCAGCTTTCGCATGCATAGGAGCAATTGAAAATACCATGGCTTGGGTCAGGCGCAACTTAGTGGTCAAAGTGACATCTTTGCTTTTCAACACTTTAAGGAGGTGTTTTCCAGCAGATTTGCCTGATGCAACGCGTCATTTGATTTCTTAACTGCTGCTTCCATGGGCATTGATTGTGGGTACAAGTCAAATGAAACTCTTGACAACTTCGATATTTCTTCACTTACCATGGTGTTGCCTATTGGTCCAATGGTGAGAATTTCGGTTTTCTTCATGTTGAGGTGTAATCCATACTGAAGGCTGTGGTCTTTGATCTTCAATAGTAAATGCTTCAAGTCCTCTTCACTTTCAGCAAGCAAGGTTGTGTCACCCACATACCACAGGTTGTTAGTGAGTCTTCCTCCAATCCTGATGCCCCATTCTTCTTCATATAGTCCAGCTTCTTGGATTATTTGCTCAGCATACAGGTTTTAAACTGTACAGTATCCCCTCATTCTGTTCAAACAACTCTCTCTACAGGTTCCACATGAGCACAATTAAGTGTTCTGGGATTACCATTCTTCTCAATGTTATCTGTAATTTGTTATGATCTGCACAGTTGTATGCCTTTGCATAGTCAATAAAACACAGGTAAACATCTTTCTGATATTCTTTGCTTTCAGCCAAGATCCACCTGACATCAGCAATGATAGCCCTCATTCTATGTCCTCTTCTGAATCTGGCTTGAATTTCTAACAGTTCCCTGTCAATGTACTGCTGCACCTTTTTTGAATTATCTTCAGCAAAACTTTACTTCCATGTGATATTAATGATATTGTTTGATAATTTCTGCATTCTGTCAGATCACCTTTCTTTGGAATGGGAACAAATACAGATCTTTTCTAGTCAGTTGGCCAGGTAGCTGGGTTCCAAATTTCTTGGCATAGACAAGTGAACACCTCCAGCATAGCATCTGTGCGTTGAAACATCTCAATTAGTATTCTGTCAGTTCCTGGAGCCTTGTTTTTTGTCAGTGCCTTCAGTGCAGCTTGGACTTACTCCTTCAGTACCATTGGTTCTTGATCATGTGCTACCTCCTCAAATGGTAGAATATTGACCAATTCTTTTCAGTACAATGACTCTCTGTATTCCTTCCATTTTCCCTTGATGCTTCCTGAATGGTTCAATACCTTGCCCATAGAATCAGTATTGCAACTTGAGGCTTGAATTTTTTCTTCAGTTTTTTCAGCTTAAGAAATGCAGAGCATGTTCCTCCCTTTTGGCTTTCTAACTCCAGGCCTTTGCACATTTCAATTATAATACTTTGACTTCTCTAGCTGCACTTTGAAATTCTGTTCAGCTCTTTTACTCCATCATTTCTTCCTTTCTCTTTAGCTACTCTATGTTCCAAGGCAAGTCTCAGAGTCTCTTCTGACATTCATTTTGATCTCTGTCTTTCCTGTCTTTTTAATGACCTTTTGCTTTCTTCATGTACAATGTCCTTGATGTCATCCCACAACTCATCTGATCTTTGGTCATTAGTGTTGAATGCATCAAATCTATTCTCGAGATGGTCTCTAAATTCAGATTGGATATACTCAAGGTCATACTTTGGCTCTTGTGGACTTGTTTTAATTTTCTTCAGTTTCAACTTGAACTTGCATATAAGCAATCGATGCTCTGTTCCGCAGTCAGCACCTGACCTTGTTCTGACTGATAATATTGAGCTTCTCCATTGTCTCTCTCGCAGATGTAGTAGATTCGATTCCTGTGTATTCAATCCAGCGAGGTCCACGTGTATATTCACTGTTCATGTTGTTGAAAAGGGTATGTGCAATGAATAAGTCGTTGGTCTTGCAAAATTCTATTATGCAATCTCCGGCATCAGTTCTATCGCCAAGGCCGTATTTTCCATCTATTGATCCTTCTTCTTTTCCAGCTTTCGCATTCAATCATCAGTAATTATCAGTGCATCTCGATTACATGTTTGATCAGTTTCAGACTGCAGAAGTTGTAAAAATCTTCAGTTTCTTCATCTATGGCCTTAGTGGTTAGTGCATAAATTTGAGTAATAGTCTTATTAGCTCGTCATCCTTGTAGGCATATGAATATTATCCTGTTGCTGACAGTGTTATATTTCAGGATAGATTTTGAAATGTTCTTTTTGACGACAAATCTGATACCATTCTTCTTCAATTTGTCATTCCCGACATAGTAGACCATATGATTGTCTGATTGGAAATGGACAAACCAGTCCATTTCAGCTCACTAATTCCTGGGATATCAATCTTTAGGCATTCCATTTCACTTTTGACAGCTTCTAATTTTCCTAGATTCATGCTTTGTACATTCCACATTCCGATTATTAATGGATGTTTGCATCTATTTCTTCTCATTTTGAGTTGTAACACATCACTAAATGAGAGCCCGAAAGTTTTACTCCATCCACATCATTAAGATCAACTTTACTTTGAGAAAGGCAGCTCTTCCCCAGTCCTATTTTGAGTGTCTTCCAACCTGGCGGGCTCATCTTCCAACCCTATGAGACAATGTTCCACTGCTATTCATAAGGTTTTCACTGGCCAATTTTTTTAGGAAGTAGATCACCGGTCCTTCTTCCTAGTCTGTCTTGGTCTTAAAGCTCGACTGAAACCTGTCCACCGTGGGTGACCCTGCTGGTGTTTGAAATACTGGTGGCATAGCTTCCAGCAACACACAAGCCATCACAGTATGACAAACTAACAGACAAGTGGTAGTAGTGGCCTGTACCGACTGCCAATCTGCCCTCCTGTTCCAAATGCAGGTAGAAGTATATACTCAACCTTGGAGACATTCTGGCAACACATTTATAAATCAACAAGTTAAACTAATAGCTAATAATGAATTTAAAAAAACACAAAAACAAAAACCTTGGGGCCTACTAAATACTTCATAGCATGAGATGAGTTGCAAAGATTAAAGAGCTCAGAAGAAAATATTTCTCCTGAAACAAAGATGTACTGCAAAGAAGGCAACCTGTTTAAAAAATGGTCTATGTTCAATGAGATAAAAGTGCATATAGTAGGCCAAAAGTGGGGAAAAAAGGAAAACACATTAATTTAATAAAAATTTAATTAGAAGCAGGAGAAAGAAGAAATGACGCAGGAGAAATTGTACCAATACAACAAAAGAAGAACTTGGGAAATGCAGAGGCAATAAATCAAGAAATGAAAAAATAAGGCAAGAGAATGATCATGGAACTTCTGAGTTCAGCATGGTTGGAAAGAACTAGCAGTGAATCTTAAAGCTAAATTTAACAATATGATACATCAATGGTTCATTCCCCAGAACCTTTATCACTGGGGACAACAGAGAACTCTCTAACAGATGTGCTATTATACTGAAGAATCTGGTTGAGGGAACATCTTTTTAATGACCTTTCACATTCTTCATGTTTTCCCACTCCTCTTCTGGTCTTCAGTCATTAATGTTCAGTGTGTCAAATCTATTCTTGACATAGTCTTTAAATTTTGGTGGAATGTATTCAAGTTAGTACTTTGGTTCTTGTGTACTGAAGTTGTCAAGGAGCTTATTCTACTTGGATCAACAGTCAATGTCCATGGAAGCAGCAGTCAAAAAATCAAATGATGTATTGCATTGGGCAAATCTGCAATGAAAGCCCTCTTTGAAGTTCTAAAAGGCAAAGATGTCACTTTGATATCTAAGGTGCACCTAACCCAAGCCACGGTCTTTTCCACTACTTCATATGCATATGAAAGCTGAACAATGAAAAAAGACAGGAGAAATGATGCATTTGAATTGTTGGCAAGAAATATTGAATATACCGTGGACTCCCAGAAGAAAAATCAGATCACTCTTAGAAGAAATACAACCAGAATTCGCTCCTTAGAAGTGAAGATTGCAAGACTTTGTCTTATTTACTTTGGACACACCAGCAAAGTCCTCTATCTAGAAAAGGGCATCATGTTTGGCAAAGTAGAGGGTCAGGAAAAATGAGGAAAACCCTCAATGAGATGGATTAACACTATAGCCTCAACTACAGGCTCAAAGATCATGGAGACAACGCAGGACTGGGCAACATTTAGTTTTGTTATACATGAGGTTGCCATGAGTCAGAGCCAGGTCGATGGCAACAACAACAATAACAGAGGGAATGCTACATCAGACCTTCTGGAAGCATCATGGACCCCTTTAATGAACAGTCTAATTGGAACAAGAAGGTTCAATCCTGTCATGAGTGTCTCCCAGGTATTAAAGTCTATGGATTACAAATAGTTTTTATTGGCAAAATTTACTTGCCTTCAAGTCCTAAATGCAAGTCAATCTCTGGACATCTACTAATAAAATGAAAAAGGGGGAGATAACATAAAAAGACAACAACTCTTTGGCTACGATTATTTGGAAGGCAAGTAGAAATGAAAATCCCAATGACAAATTAGTTAAAAAATTTCCCAGCCCTGGGTACCTCTTTCTAAATGCCACTTTCCAATATAAGACAAATTTAGGTCAAATGCTAATGTTCATAGATGTTCTAACTTTTATTTCCAATTTGTAAGTGATTCAAAAATAAAATATAATTAAGTGATTTGGTGGGCACACGAACGATGATAAAGCAGTTTGGCTGGATGGGATCAGTAACCTGGGACAAACTAGAAAGGGATTTTGTAAGCAACAGAAACTGGATTTCAGGTGGAATTCTCTGTTGAAACAGAGTTACACATAAAAGCAGATAAATTATTCAATCTATTGCAACAGGAACTGAGGCCCTCTTAAGGAATCCTTTAAAGCATTATTTATTCTCTTAAAACGTACACACACACACACACATACACGCTGATCTGAATCTGAACAATCATGTTAAGTCAACTTTTTTTTTTAAAGGATTACAAGAAAGACTATGGAAAGGCTGCCAAAGTTGCCATCTTGCTCAGTCCACCCACATCCTACAACCAACAACCAACACCAACAATTTCAGGCAGTTTTCTGATCCGAGAAAAAGAAATGATAAAAACAAGGCTTGTGGTGGACAGAGAGAAAAAATTGAAATTGCAAGAAGAGTAAGAAGATATTTTGCCTGAGAAAAGCTGTGATTCTTCCTACTTAGATAGTAATCACCTGTATTTACTAAAATTCTGGTTTGCTAAGATATGGATGCATTTTAGCTTTGAATTCCGTAATTCCTATGAGATACCCTGAGTACTTACACTATCTTAACCTTTGCACTCTTGAAGAACATTGCTTCTCTGTTTACTGGGTTACACAACTTCACAATCATAGACAGAAGGATGTGACACCCCTGACTTTTTTCCCTATCTTTTCCCATGCGTCCCAAACAATCCTGTTCTTGCCTAACGAAACTATTCCCAACCAACGTATTAGGACTGAATGAAAAAGGAAGGATTGGCAGCCTCTCAGACACTAAAATAACTTCAAAGATGGACACTTAATTCAGGTAATGCCTCAGATTTCATATATGTGCCAACTGGATACAAACAATTAAGAATGGTTTACATTCACTGTCTCTGCATCCTCATCTCTCAATCGCTCCTCACCCCTCCCCCCTAACTATCCCCACTTCTGAAACTATTCTCACTAGGGTCACCAATTATCTCGTTTTTGCACCAGTGGAGACTCTTGATTTCTTGACTGTGTTTGACGTAGTAGGTCACTCCTTTTCTTGCAACTCTCTTCTATAGTATCCAAGAACCAGATCCTCTTGTTTCTCTGACCACTCTTTTATCCTCTCTTCTTTTTTCCACCCCTTAGATGTTCCTATTTCTTAGGGTTCCACTCCTAACATTTTCTCTCTTTATTCACTGGTCTGGCTTTAAATACCACTACCATGCCACTGGCAGTTCAAATCCACCAGGTGCTCCTTGGAAACTCTATGAGGCAGTTCTACTCTGTCCTATATGGTCACTATGAGTCAGAATCGACTCGACAACATTGGGGCTAGGGACCATGCCACTGACCTTCCGTTCTTTCTCGCCAGCTCAGGTATCACATCTGACGTCCTAGATTAGTGTTCAATTACCTCTTGAGCATCACCTGGTTTCATATAGCCATTTGCCATTGAGTTGATTCCAACTCGTGGTGACCTCGTGAGCTAAGAGTAGAACTGAGATCCATAGGGTTTTCAATGGCTGATTTTTCAGAAGTAGATCTTCAGGCCTTTCTCCCAAGGTGCCTCTGGGTGGATTTGAACTTCCATTCTCTTGATTTGCAGCTGAATACATTAACCATTTACACCACCCAGGGACTCCAGTTGTCTTATACATTTCTTAATTTCAGCATGTCCAACACTGGGTTTATTATTATTCCCTAAACTATTCCTCCTTCAGTTTTCATCCTCCGAGGGAAAGGCACCAGAACTCACCCCTTTCCCAAATTCGAAAGATGGGAATCATCCACCCTTCCCTTCACTTACCACATCTGATCAATCACAGATGAGTCTGCTTGTAAAATAGCTCATGAATTACATATCCACCATCTTTCTTCTTATACTTATCGTCTCTCTAGTTGCCTTGTTTTGTCTCCTCTGCTAGACGGTGAACTCCACAATGGCTTGAACTTTGTCTGTCTTGTTTACCATTTTAACCCCAGTACCTAGAATAGTGTCTGTCACAAAGTAGGTACTCAATACATATTTGTTGAATTAATGAATAACTCAACAGCTCCAGGCTGAAACTGCCTGTGCTTCCTCTGTCATCTCCCTTTATTCACTGTTCTTGTGGTCGTTGGATTATTTTTCCTGTAGTAGGTAGCCTCCAAGATGATCCTCAATGGTTCTTGCCTTCTCATATTCATGCCTTTGTATAATCCCCTCCCCTTGAGCATGGGCTGGATCTAGGACAGGCTTCTAATGAATAGAATATGGCAAAAGTGATGGAATGTCACTTCCGAGATTAAGTTACAAAAAGATTCTGGCTTCCATCTTGTGTTTTGTTTGTCTTTTGCTTGCTCACTCTAAGGAAAGACAACTACTGTATGTGAGCTATCCTATGGAGAGGCCCGTGTGGCAAGAAACTGAAGAACCTTTGGCAACAACCAGCAAGGAGGTCTGTCAACAACCACGTGAGTGAGCTTGGAAGTGGATTCTCCCGGCTTAAACCATCAGATGAGACCAGAGTCCTGGCCAACACCTTCATTCCAGCCTTGTGAGACACCTGGCCTACAGAAATCATGAAATAATAAATATTGGCTGTTTTAATCTACTAAGTTGTGGGGTAATTTGTTATGCAGCAATAGATAACTAACACATTACTTAAGGCTCCAATTTTAAACTTCAACCTGTAAACCCTCTAATGGCCTAAATTAACTATGGTATGCCCATACTATAAAATACGGGGTAGTTAAGAGGGACAAAGTAAACCTGTAAATACTAATGTGGAAAGGCATTTAAGACATATTAGATTTTAAAAAGCCAGGCACAGAACAACATATTGTAGGATATACAGTCCTGCACCACATAACATCCATTTGGGCAACATCCAACCGCATACATGTCCATGGTCCCATAAGGTTATAATAGAGTTTAGAAAACCCAATCAGAAAATGGGACGTAGCAGATAAACTAGATGTAGCGAATGCAACAGCTTCCCGCGTGTAACACGTGTATCTCCTGTCCCGTGTACAAAGCGATTGTGCTGTTAGGCATATAGGTAAAGTACGTAATTAACCTGTAATGCGTATGTCTTGGTAGTCATAATAAACACCTATGCTTACTTGGCCAACAATCAGCCTATGTATGTACTGTACTGTACTTTCTATCGTTATTTTAATGGGAACTTTCCCTCCTTACAAATAAAAAATTTACTATATAACAGTGTATGTTTTGACTCGTAGGCGGCAGCATCCAACCTTGTGTTCGCACAACGTCCAACTCACATAACATCCTATTTCACAGACTGTATCATAGACATTAAGTGACACATGACTGTATTTACGTAAAAGAAACGAAACCAATTCAACACCCGGTAGGTTTTCTATAACTACACTTAAATGTATGTCAATGTACAGAAGTAAGGCCGGGTGTAAACATGAACTGATAGCAGTGGTTACCTCGGGTGGTTGAGACGGACTCAAGCTCTGTCTACAATTTTTGAAATTCTTACACAAAGAATATGTTTATGTATAACTTTTGTAGTTAAAAATATATTTCTTTAAAAGGAAGACGGCAGGCGTAGATGTTTTATTGTTCAAAATGGAAATGTGTTTTTTCTTACTAGTAAATCTTACTCCAGTAAAATTCGAAAAATACAAAACCATATAAAATAGGAAGTGAAAGTCTGTGATAATCCTATCTCCCCAGTTAATTATTAACAGTTTGTTATATATTTTTTGATACTTTCTTCTAAACTAATAAACATCCCATGTTACTTGCTATTCTGTAACCTGACTTTTTTTTTTTCAGTTAATAATATATTATGGAGATCTTTCCATAATAACACATATGGAGCTGCTTTTTTTTTTTTTCACATAGTTGCATGTCATTCCATTCCATGCATGTGCTGTATTTAATTCAACTGCTCAAATGTAAGCTCCATGAGAACAGTGACTTCAACAAGCTTGTTTATTGCTGTATCCTTAAGGGTCAGGACAGTTTTTAAAGCTTCATAGGCACTCAAAAAACATCTATTAAGTGAATTAATTTAGCCAGTCAACTGCTAATAAGGCAACTGGTTTGTTTTGACCATAGTACATCTTTTCACACTAGTGTTATTATTTTCCTGAAATTCTAAAGATGAAATTACTGGGTCAAAAAGGATGCGTATTTAAAAATTTTTGAGCATATTGCCAAATTTCTCCCCATTTAGCTTTAACAATAAAACCTGTGAAAGCCAGAACCTGTGTAAGGCAGAATCCTGTCAGAGAAGGAGAACTAAAATATTTTCCACTAGTAGGGAGCGATAGAAAAGTGGTAGGACTGTACCCTGTCAAAAGCGGAAAACTTGTGAGACCCAGAAAAACAAGGCAAGTCTCGTCAAGTTCTGGCTCTCACAGGCTTCCCTGTACTATGTTACATTTCTACTAATCAGCGTGTAAAAGTACCTATGTCCCCCATACCCTCACCATGTGGGATGTAATTCATGTCTGACATAAACCTGTGATGAGACAGTAAACTATAAACGTTGTATTAGGGAATGGGAGAGGGTGCTGTTTTGTAAAACTGGGTAGAATGCACTGAGTCTCCCAGGTATACTTGGGGAATTAGTTTAAATGAAAAGGGCGTCAGTCAAAGTCCCAACAGGAAGGAGAAAACACACTCAAATTAGGTAATTTAAGGGACACTTAATGGCGGGAGTTGAAATTGACTTGGCAATGGGTTTGGTTTAGTTTGGTTACAAAGGGAGGGGAGGGTATCAGAAAACCATAAAGATCCCTACGGATTAATTACCTTAATTACCATGGAATCTGTTACCCGCCTAAGGAAGAGTAAACAATGTAACCTGGAGACTGAGACACCTACCTGGAGAGGGCCACCTGACAGGAACTGTGGGCTTAGGCCAGCCAACACCCAGAGACCCCGCAGGGAGGGAGCTGGAGAATAAATGTCCCTAACCACTCTGCTCCCTCCCCCCAGTCACCTTCTGGGTGCCCTATGGGTCAAAACCAATGGGAAGCCAGAGGACAAAGGAGCCCCTTGAACAATCCATTATACTCAGCCTCCCAAGGCACAGGGCGTGGAGCATATACAAGTGTTCAGTAAATGTGTCATCAAACCATCACAACAATCCTTCAGAACAGGAGCTTACATCCCAGTGGGGAAACGAAGGCTCAGAAAGGTTAGTTAACTTGACGAAGTCACTCAGCTCATTTGGGAGGCTCCAAAGCCGTGCTGGTAAGTGCTGTGCTCTGTTGCCCATGTCCTCTCAGAAACCAGTTGCAGTAGAGCTGACTCTGATTCATGGTGGCCCCACGCAGATCAGGGTAGAACTGTGCTTCCTAGGGTTTTCAATCATTGATTTTTTGGAAGTAGATTGCCAGGACTTTCTTCCGCAGCACCTCTGGGTGGACTTGAACCGCCAACCTTTTGGTTAGCAGCTGGGTACATTAACCATTTGCACCCAGGAACTCCAAGTACTCTCAAAGTGCCTCAAATTCTGGTGCTACCACGCACTCTCTGGTGACCTCAGGCAAGTCACTTAATCTCTCAGTGCCTCAATTTTCTCATCAGTAAAATAGGTCTGATAAAAATAACAGTGCTGTCCTCATTGGGTTGTCATGAGAATTGAATGAGTTAATAGATAATAAGGTGTGTAGAAACAGTGCCTGGCCCGCAGCAAGTACAATATAAATGTTAGTCATTAGCATTAAGTCCTCAATCTGTGAAGGAATCTGAGAAAGCACACAATGGCTCCTCCTTCAGCCCTGGGGTGACACTGCCCGTGGAGCCCTGGGTGGGCTGGAACTGAGAGCCCTTGGAGGAGGGACCACTGGACATTTCTAACGCAAACAGAGACCTCTCAGACTAGAAGGGGAGGCCACCCTGGTTTCGTGGGGGTTAAGTCCAAGCAGAACGTGTTTATTTTCCCCTGTGTCTGGAAGGGCCTCTTTAGTCTCCATGGCAACATGATTTCCTGTCCTGGTTTTCCCTTGGATGAGATACCTGCTGAATGCTGAGGCGCCTGGGCTAAAGCTTGGGGTGGAGGCCAGTGCTGGGGCAGACCGCTTTAACTGCCTCCCCCGCTCCAGCCGAGTGGCCAGTCTGGCCAAGGCCCATGTCACAAGAGCCTTTGTTTACCAGTCCAGACATCCAACTTGAGGGTGACGTCATGGAATCCAGCCCGGAATCCTTGTTACGCCCCATTTTCTTTCTTTCTTCCTTTTCAAGGGTTTTGTTTCTTCCTGTGGCTGAAGAAATAGAGGCTCACAGACATACCCAATTTGCTAAGAATATTTCTAAACCCTTTTAATCACAGACCATACCACTATACCCTGTATCTGGGACCTTCACTAACAATTATTCTTTCATTCATTTTATTCATTCAACAAAATTTGCATAGTAGATTAAATGCCAACGCTGTGCTAGAGCTGAAGGAACAGAAAGCAACAGATCCGGGTCTTTACCCTTGAGGACGTCCTGGGTAGCACAGATGGTTTGTGCTCAGCTACTAACTGAAAGGTTGGTAGTTTGAACCCACATGGTGGTACCGCAGTAGAAAGGCCTGGGGGTCTGCTTCCATGAAGATTACAACCAAGAAAACCTTACGGAGCAGCTCTACTCTGTAACACCTGTAGTTACCATGAGTCAGAATTGAATCCACAGCAATGAGTTGAATTTAGTTTTGTTTTGTTTTCACCCTTGAGAAGCCTTTTTACTGGTGCATACAGATAGACATGTAAAGAACTGTCAGTGCCCTGACAGAGGCCTCAGCAGGGGTGGTGTGGGGTCATGCTCTGAACTGTAATCTCTACTGTCTGCCTGCATTCAGATTCTGCTTCTTAGCTCTGTGGCCTTATGCAAATCACTTAGCTACCCTGAGCCTCAGTCTTCTCATCTGTAAAATGGGGATAATGATAGTATCCACTTGGGAGGCAGTGTATGGCATGGTGGTTAAGAGTGTGCATTTTGGATTGGAATTGACTGGGTTTGGATTTCAACTCTCCTACTTTTTACTTACTAGCTCTGTGTTCTTGGGCAAGTTACTTATTGTCTTTGTAAAATGGGGACAATCATAGTGCTCACCTCACAGAGCTGTTAGAGATTTAAATAAGTGAATACATATACTTAGAACAGTGTTCTTTCAGGCCCATGGAACAAAACGAGACTAAAGGGACGCACCAGCCCTGGGGCAGGGACTGAAAGGCAGGAGGGAACAAGAATGCTTGTAATAGGGAACCCAGGGTTGAGAAGGGAGAGCGTTGACATGTCAAGAGGTTGTTAACCAATGTCATAGAACAATGTGTATACTAACTGTTTGATGAGAAACTAGTTTGTTCTGTAAACCTTCATCTAAAGTACAATTAAAAAAAAGAAACACACACTGATTAATATATGGGGAGGAGGGGAAAGAACAGTGTTCTTAAACCTGTCTGCATTACAATCAACACTTCAAGGGACCCCTGGAGCCCAGAGGAGCAAGATGAGTCTCTTTGGAGAATTGTAGGGTGGGCAGTGGTCTTACCAGAAGAGGTAGAAAACCCACTGCCATCAAGTTGATTCCACCTCATAGTGACTCTGTAGGACAGAGTAGAACTGCCCCATACGGTTTCCAAGGAGTGCCTGGTAGATTTGAACTGCTGACCTTTTGGCTAGCAGCGATAGCTCTTAACCACTACACCACCGGGGTTTCCACCAGAAGAGGTAGGACCTAATTAATTAGGTATTGCATAATTATTTGCTAAAGGTCTATATCTTCCACTACTTCCTTGAGATCAGGGACTATATCTGCCTTATTTCACCATCTTCTCCCCACCTTCTAGCTTAGTGCATGGAGTAGGAGATCAATGAATGTGTAAACAGCTGAGTGACTAAAGGATAAAGTGCAGTGTCTTTACCATGGCATTCAAGATCTGTTACAATTTGACAAAGACCAACTTAGTCTAATTTTTGAAAATTCTACCTGGCCCTACCACCCTAGGCTCTAGTTGTAACAAACCTTAAGGGCCTGACTTTATAGCCTGTTCCAACTTTCTTGGATATTCTTCTTTTCTTCCCTAACAGGTGAAACCCTACTCATTCTTTTATTCATTTACTTACATTTATTAAAACATAACAATTGTGACAAGCATTTGGAGGAATAGTGTACAGGATGTTATGAGGTAAATTGTAAAGGCACCGTGATTATCTCCTCAACACCCTTTCCACCACCTCTCTGCCATTCTAGAGCTGCTTGAGGCATTAATTCTCAGTTCCGGAGAAGCAGGGAAATGAGGAGCCTGATTACGAAAAACCAATCATGGTTTTCATCCTACGTGCTAGTGATTGATTTAGAAATCCAAGCCTAGGTCAACCACAGCATGGCATTCTCCTAGAGACAGGAGTGGTTTGAGAATGGGCAATGACCCAATTCAATCCAAAAAAACAAACCCACTGAGGTCAAGTCAATTCCAACTCGTAGTGACCCTATAGGACAGAGTAGAACTGCCCCATAGGATTCCCAAGGAGTGGCTGGTGGATTCAAACTGCTGACCTTTTGGTTAAAAGCCAAGCTCTTAATCACTATGTCACCAGGGCTCCCAATTCAGTCCAGAGAAGCTCAAAGGGAAGTTAGCCAAAGGCTTATGACACTTAGGAAAGAGCGTCAAGATGCGTTGGTCTCTCCTCTTCTGGACAATGTTGAGTAAAGAAATGAGACTGGCACTGTAGCTGCTTTTTCTCTACCAGCCTGTACATGAAACCTACTGTTTCATTCATCATGACTGAGCCAAAGCAAGCGGGACAGGATCCACTGGGTCAACTCAGACTTGACGTCTACTTAGTATTTGGACTCTTTTTGAAATCCAATGAATTTCCATACTGCTTAAGTCAGTTGGAGGTGTGTTTTCTGATAAAAAAAAAAAATAGCCAAGGGCATCCTAACTAGTATAGACATGTAGCCTGGGGACCTGACTTGGTCATAGGGGTGGCATTAACTGAATCTTGGAGATATTAGCCATCAAGAGGCAACATAGGTCTTCCAGAGGACAGTACGATCAGATCCAAAGCTTTACAAAGAGCCCTCTGGTGGCAGTGAAGAAGGTAGACAGGTTTTGAGGCTGGATGAGGATGTCTGCTGTGGACATGGATCAAGAACAAATGATTGAAAGAGACACTAGGTCTGAGGCTAAAAAGGATTCTTTCTCAGACTTCAAATATTCTTGAACTGTGGGACCACATTGCAGGCCTGGAGAAAATTTAGGAATAGTCGTTTATTCATTCAATACATTTTTATATAGCTGTTATGTGCCAGCACTGAACTACTTGCCAGGGATATGGCAGTACATAAGACAGGCAAAATCCCTTATAGAGCTTACATTTTAGTGGAGTGATGGACAATTAACAAAATGAATAAGTACATGTATAAAGTCTGTTATATGAGTGATACATGCTATGCAGAAAAAGGAAAAAGGAGTATTGGGGAAAGCAGATTATTTAGCCAGAGGGTCCCAATCCAATAACCCCCCAAAGTGGGGGTTATTCTCTACCAAAATCTTCAAGCAATATGGCTGACTAAAAAAAAAAAAAAACCAAACCCATTGCCGACAAGTCAATTCCGACTCATAGCGAGTCCCTATAGGACAGAGTAGAACTGCCCCATATGGTTTCCAAGGCTGTAATCTTTACAGAAGCAGACTGTAATCTTTATGGAAGCAAAGTGCCACGGCTTTCTCCTGCAAAGTGGCTGGTGGGTTTGAACTGCTGACCTTTTGGTTAGCAGCCGAGCCCTTAACCACTGCGCCACTAGGGTAACTGCTCCTAATTCAAAATTCTTATTTCTCTGCAGCTCCAATTAGTTGTGTTAGATAAGACAACTAAAGGGAAAAGTATTCACTTGAAGGCTATATTTGGTTGGAAAAATAAGATCGAATGTGTCCATGAGAGGAAATAAAAATGTCTTTGGAGGATAAAGATAGGTCTGCCCTCAAGAAATGGCTAGCTTATCCACCAATATTCTCAATTATCTTTTACTCCGTTGCCCGCAGATCTCCCCTATTTGCTGCCAAAGTTACAATTTCCAGGAACTGCCTAAAGTTTGGTGGAGGCCTGAAACAGACCTAGAAAGATAAAGATCGTTGGTCCTTGGAGCAATGACTCACCCAGATTTCACCCAGGACTCCTTGTCTCTTTCTTGTGTGAAAGAAACCATGTTGTTATGGAAACCCCATGTTAGAGATGCAAGGGTCAAAAAGCAAAACAAATGGTGCTGTGTAGGGACCTGTACTCGGGGCTGCTTGGCTTCTACTCTTTTTTTTATTGCGAGTTAACTTTTTAGAAAATTACTTTAATCATACACATAATATATGAATACATTCTCCTTTAAAAAGGCTGAAGTCTTCTTTAATCGCTACTGCCAATCCTGGGCTTCCCTACTCTGACCCAGAGGTAACCCCTGCTTAGTGAGTTTGGAGTGAATTCTTCCAGATGTTTTTCTAAATGCTTATTGTTTCTGTGGAAACTACATGATGTTGCTGTCTATATGCTTGATGCTTTTTTTTACATACAGTGTCACACTGTACACGTAATTTGTACTATTTGTTTAAGTATTATGAGTTACTTCTTGTGGAGTTGATTCCAATTCATAGCAATCCCACATGTGTCAGAGTAGAACTGTGCTTTATAGGGTTTTCAATGACCGATTTTTTGGAAATCGATTGCCAGGCCTTTCTTCTGAACAAACCTCTGGGTGGGGTGTAACCTCTAACCTTTCAGTTAGCAGCCAAGCACATTAACCATTGCACTACCCAGGGACTCCTGTTAAAGCATCCCATTGAGTCAATTCCAACTCATAGACTCATAGCCACCCTATAGTACAGAGTAGAACTGCCCCATAGGGCTCCCAGGGAGTGGCTGGTGGATTCGAACTGCCAACCTTTTGGTTAGCAGCTGAAAGCTTAACCCCTGTATCTAACCTCTCACTAGGAGCTATTTCTAGTGAAAACAGGGAGGCAAACTAATATTTATCATGGCTCCAATAGGTGCCAGACACTGCACCAAACCATTTCTCATAAATCCTGGAGGTCCCAGATTCAAGCCAAAGCTGCATTTACCTCAGGGTAAACTGGTAACTATAGTCCCAATTGCAATACATTTTAAAATAATAGTATCAGTATGAAAAATAATAAAGTATATTCATACTATGGGAAAATATTTTAATGGAATATTAATTCACATTTTGTTCCCAGTGTATTTTTAATTCCCTTGCTCCAAGAAGGAAGCCAACTTTGTGTTCTCTCTCTTCAGGGGAGTTGATTGGCATTAAAGAAAGCACAAGTAACCCCCAAAACAACCCCACTTCTGGCTGTGTTTTTCAAAAGATTATTTGCTATGGAATATATGTCAGGTTACCTCTGAGGATAAGGGGAGAAAGGCAAGTACCTTTCCTGAAGAGGAGGCAGAGCAGTGAAAAGAAGTGAAGCCAAGGAGTCCTGGAACTAGAAATGGGCAAGAGACTGGCCAATCCCACAGGAACAGTACATCCATGTCCCACCTCTTAATACCCTGGGAAGGTGCCAGTACCTTAGAAGAAAATGACCTCATGGTGGACATTTGCACTGTGGCCTGGGACTCACAGCTTAGCCAAGGCCCCTGTGCCAGAGCCTGGCACAACAGCAGCCAAGTCACCTATTTTAAAAACCTACCATGTGAACTCAGACTGTGATTCCAACTGCAGTGATCCCTGTACAGAACCCTTGAGCCCTCCCAGAACCTTGGCCCCACAAAACGCTGAGTTGAAATTTCCAGCTAGTCCAGTGAATTTTGGGCTTGCCCACGGCTAGCGTTAGGATACTTTAAGAAGAAATGCACACTGAGTACTGTGATAGTTCTTGCACCTCCATGTGCTGGGTCCTGTGCTAAGCACCTCATATGCACCATCTCATTTAATCCCAGGATGAAAGCATTTTTGTTATCCCCTTTTGCAGCTGAAGAAACTGAGACTCTTGGCAGCGAGGTAGCGTCTTCAAGTTCACACAGTTAGTAGGGGTAGAAGGAGATTTTAACCCCAAAATTGTTTGCTACTGAAGCCCGTGCATATATTCATCCCAAGTTATGATGTCTACCTGTATCAGCTACAGTCCTTTCTGCTGCGAGTCTCAGCAACCCAAAACAAACTGTCTTAATTTAAACAAGGAAATGCGTTGCCTCTCAAAATTAAACAATTCAAGCATGGTTTATATAGGTCTCAAATGTTGTGACCATTTTCTTTCTCCATTTTTCCATTCCATCTCCTGATAATTGGCTGTTTTCAGTTAAGCTCACCTCCTTGTGATTTCAAGAGGGCCCCGAACAGGGAAGCTAGATCAAGGGAAACAGAGCAACCAGAATGGAAATAATGAAAATGCTGACCAACTGTGAAATATGTAACCAATGTCACTGAACAACATACATAGAAATTATTAAACGAGAACCTAATTTGCCGTGTAAGCTTTCACCAAAAACACAATAAAGTATTTAAAAAAAAAAATAAGGAGTGAAGTACTGGTACATGCTTCAACGTGGATAAACCTTAAGAATATTATGCTAAGTGAAAGAACCACCACTCGTCTGTCGGTTTGTCATAGTATAGCGGCTTGTGTGTTGCTGTGATGCTGGAAGCTATGCCACTAGGATTTCAAATACCAGCAGGGTCACCCACAGTGAACAGGTTTCAGCAGAGCTTCCAGACTAAGACAGACAAGGAACAAGGACCTGGTGATCTACTTTTAAAACTAAATTGGCCAGTGAAAACCTTATGAATAGCAGCGGAACATTGATACCGTGCCAGAAGATGACCCCTTAGGTTGGAAGACACTCAGAAAAGGGCTGGGGAAGAGCTGCTTCCTCAAAGTAGAGTTGGCCTTAATGACATAGATGGAGTAAAGCTTTCAGGAGCTTCATTTGCTGATGTGCATGACTCAAAATGAGGAGAAACTGCTGCAAACATCCGTTAATAATTGGAATGTGGGATGTACAAAGTATGAATCCAGAAAGTTGTCAAAAATGAAATGGAATGCATAAAAATCAATATCCTAGGCATTAGCAAACTGAAATGGTCTGGTATAGGCCATTTTGAATTGGACAATCATGTAGTCTACTCTACCGGGAATGACAAATTGAGGACGAACAGCTTCGCATTCATCATCAAACAGAACATTTCAAGATCTATCCTGAAGTACAGTGCTATCAATGATAGGGTAATATCCGTATACCTACAAGGATGACCAGTTAATACAACTGTTGTTCAAATTTACACACCAACCACAAATGCCAGAGTCGAAGAAATTGAAGGTTTTTACAACCTCTGCAGTCTGAAATTGATCAAACATGCAATCAAGACGGAGATTGGAAAGTGAAAGTTGGAATCAAAGAAGAAGGACTGGTAGTTGGAAAATACGGCCTTGGTGATATAAACAACCCTGGAGTTGCATGATAGAATTTTCCGATACCAAGGACTTATTCGTTGCAAATACCTTTTTTCAACAACATAGACAGTGACTATACACATGGACCTCACTAGATGGACTACACAGGAATCAAATCAGCTACATCTGTGGAAAGAGTAGATGGAGAAGTTCAATATCATCAGTCAGAACAAGGCCAGGGGCTGACTGCAGAACAGACCATCAATTACTCATATGCAAGCTCAGGTCGAAGCCGAAGAAAATTAAAACAAGTCCACAAGAGCCAAAGTACAACCTTTGAGTATATCTCACTTGAATTTACAGATCATCTCAAAAGTAGATGCAGTGTATTGAACACTAATGACAAAAGGCCAGACAAGTTGCAGGATGACATCAAGGACATCACACATGAAGAAAGCAAAAGGTCATTAAAAAGACAGGAAAGAAAGAAAAGACCAAAATGGATGTGAGTAGAGACTCTGAAACTTGCTCTTGAACACAGAGCAACTAAAGCAAATGGAAGAAATGATGAAGTAAAAGAGCTGAACAGATTTCAAAGGATGGCTTGAAGAATGCTGACAGGTTGTGATAAATGTAATTAATGTCAATGAACAATTTAGAAATTTGTAAAAAAATTCATTTGGGGATATGCAATTTTGCAACAATGGTAATAACTAAAAAACATGTTTGGTTACATAGACATGCAAGTATGAATAAATATGTACAGGAAGGCATATATGAATAGCTGTAGGCATTTGTATATACATGCTTGTGTATGCTGCATATATTTTCAAGTATACAATAAACCACATAGGGGGCACAGTTATAGATACTTCCTAGACACAACAGAACACCCCATGGGATTTGTCTACTGGTTTAAGGACTTAAGACTATAGTCTTGTGGAACAACTCAGTTAATTGGCATCATATAGTCCATAAAAACAATGTTCTTACCTCCTAGTTTGGTCAGCAACATCTGGGGTCTTAAAAGCTTACAAGCAGCCATGTAAGATAAAGCTATTGGTCTCTATATATCCGGAGCTAAAGAGAAAGAAGGAAACTGAAGACTCAAAGAAGAAAATAGTCTACAGAACCAATAGTCTACACAAACAATGACATCACCTACCTTGTAACCAGAAGAGCTGGATGGTGCTCGGCTACCACTTCCAATCATTCAGATCAGGGACTCAATAGGTGGTCCTGAATAGAATTGGAGAAAAATGTAGAACAAACTCAAATTCTTTAAAAAAAGGCCAGACTTACTGGACCGATAGAGACTAGTTGAATCCCTGAAACTATGACCCTGAGACACTCTTTAAACTTGGAAGTCAAACCACTCCCAGAGGCCACCTTTCAGCCAAATGACAGATTGGCCCATATAATAAATAATATCACCCATGAGTACTGTGTACCTCAAAATAATCATCCTGATGAAATCAAATAGTTAACATTTACCCTGGACTAAAGATGAGAAGTCAAGGGGGGACAGGAAAGCTAGATTAATGGAAACAGAACAACCTAAATGGAAATGATGAGAAGGCTGATGTATTCTGAAATATGTAACCAATGTCACTGAACAACATGTATAGAAATTGTTAAACAAGAACCTAATTTCCTGTGTAAACTTTCACCAAAACCATAATAGCACGTGGGGTTGCCATGAGTCAGAAACAACTTGATAGCAAGTGGTAATAAGAATAAATGTTTCCTTTTCTGTTGTGTTTGTCATGACAAAAAAATTATTACCTACAAAAAAGTGGGGGGTGGGGTAGGAGAGAGGCTTGAGAAGACAAAGTAAAGTATTACAATGAAATGTGCAAAGACCTGGAATTAGAAACCAAATCGGAGGAACAGACTCCACATTTCTCAAGCTGAAAGAACTGAAGAGAAAAGTCAAGCCTCCAGTTGCAATATTGAAGGATTCTACGGGCAAAATATGGAATGGCACAGGAAGCATCAAAAGAAGATGGAAGGAATACAGAGTCACTGTGTCAAAAAGAACTGGTCGATGTTCAAGCATTTCAGAAGTAGTATATGATCAACAACGGATGTATTGAAGGGAGAAGTCCAAGCTGCACTGAAGGCATTGGCAAAAAACAAGGTTCCAGTTAGAGAAATGCAAATCAAGACTATAATGAGATACTATATCACCCCAATAAAGCTGGCATTAATCAGGAAAACACAAAATAATAAATGCTGGAGAGGTTGTAGAGAGACTGGAACACTTACTCACTGCTGGTGGGAATGCAAAATGATACAACCACTTTGGAAATCGATTTGGCACTTCCTTAAAATGTTAGAAATAGAACTACCATATGATCCAGCAATTCCACTCCTAGAGAAATAGGAGCCTTCACACGAACAGATATATGCACACCCGTGTTCATTGCAGCACTGTTTACAATCAGAAAAAGATGGAAGTAACCAAGGTGCCCACCAACATGAATGGATAAATAAATTATGGTATATTCACATAACGAAATACTACCCAGTGATTAAGAACAACACTGAATCCGTGAAACATCTCATAACATGGAGGAATCTGGAAGGCATTATGCTGAGTGTAATTAGTCAGTCCCAAAAGGACAAATATCGTATGAGACCACCATTATAAGAACTGAAGAAAAAGTTTAAACAGAGAAGAAAATATTCTTTGATGGTTATGAGGTGGGGAGGGAGGGAGAGGGGTATTCACTAATTAGATAATAGACAAGAACTACTTTAGGTGAAGGAAAAGACAACACATATTACAGGAGAGGTCAGCACAACTGGACTAAGCCAAAAGCTAAGAAGTTTCCTGAATACGACAGAATGCTTCGAAGCCCAGAGTAGCAGAGATGGGGGTTTGGGGACCATGGTTTCAGGGGATATCTAGGTCAATTGGTATAAAAAAATGTATTAAGAAAACTTTCTGGTTTGGTGAGTGGCATCTGGCGCCTTCAAAGCTAACAAGTGGCCATCTAAGATGCATCAATTGGTCTCAACCTATCTGGAGCAAAGGAGAATGAAGAACACCAAAGACATAAGGTAAAGATGAGCCCAAGAGACAGAAAGGGCCATATATACCAGAGACTATGTCAGCTTGAGACCAGAAGAACTAGATGGTGCCCGGCTACCATCGATGACACCCTGACAGGGAACACAACAGAGAATCCCTGATAGAGCAGGAGAACAGTGGGATGCAGATCTCAAATTCTTGTCAAAAGACCAGAGTTAATTGTCTGACTGAGACTAGAGGGATCCTGGAGGTCATGGTCCCTGGACCCTTTGTTAGCCCCAGACTGGAACCATTCCTGAAGCCAACTCTTCAGTCAGGGATTGGACTGGACTATAAGGCAGAAAATGATACTGGTGAGGAGTAAGCTTCTCGGTTCAAGTAGACACATGAGGCTATGTGGGCAGCCCCTGACTGGAGGTGAGATGAGAAGGCAGAGGGGGACAGGAGCTGGCTGAATGGACACAGGGAATACAGGGCAGAGAGGAAAAGTGTGCTGTCTCATTAGTGGGAGAGCAGCTAGGAGTACATAGCAAGGTGTGTGTAAGTTTTTGTATGAGAGTCTGACTTGATTTGTAAACTTTCACTTAAAGCACAACAAAAAAATAAATAAAAACAAGGCTCCAGGAGTTGACAGAAACCAAATGAAATGTTTCAACAAATGGATGCAACGCTGGAAGTGCTCACTCATCAATGCCAAGAAATTTGGCCAACCAGCTGGAAGAGACCCGTATTTGTGCCCATTCCAAAGAAAGGTGATCCAACAGATTATGGAAATTATCGAACAATATCATTAATGTCACACACAAGTAAAATTTCAAAATATTCAAAAATAGTTGCAGCAGGACATAGACAGGGAACTACCAGAAATTCAGGCTAGATTCAGAAGAGAACATGGAACAAGGGATATCATTGCTGACGTTAAATGGATCTTGGCTGAAAGCAGAGAATACCAAAAAGATGTTTACCTGTGTTTTATTGACTATGCAAAGGCATTCGGCTGTGTGGATCACAACAAATTATGGATAACATTGTAAAGAATGAGAATTCCAAAGCAATTAATAGTGCTCATGAGGAACCTGTATATAGACCAAGAGGCAGTAGTTCGAACAGAATAAGGGGATACTGCACCATTTCAAATCAGGAAAGGTGCGTGTCAGGGTTTGTCTTTCCACCATACTTACTCAATCTGTATGCCGAGAAAATAATCCGAGAATTTGCACTGTATGAAGAAGAACATGGCATCAGGATTGGAGGAAGACTCATTAACAACCTGTTATATGCGATGGGAAACCCTGATGGCTGTAGTGGTTAAGAGCTACTGCTGCTAACCAAAAGGTCAGCAGTTTGAATCCACCAGGCACTTCTTGGAAACCATATGGGGCAGTTCTACTCTGCCCTGTAGATTTGGAATCGACTCGACGGCAACAGATTTGGTTTTGTTTTTTTTTTTTTTTGGTGTATACATATGACACAACTTTGTTTGCTGAAAGTGAAGAGGACTTGAAGTATTTACTGATGAAGATCAAAGGCAACAGACTTCAGTATGGATTACACCTCAACATAAAGAAAACCAAAATCCTCACAACTGAACCAACAAGCAACATCAGAGAAAATATTGAAATTGTCAAGGATTTAATTTTACTTAGATCCACAATCAACACCTACAGAAGCAGCAGTCAAGAAATATAATGACATGTTGCATTGGGAAAATCTGCTGCAAAAGACCTCTTTAAAGTGTTAAAAAGCAGAGATGTCACTTTGAGAACTAAGGTGTGCCTGACTCAAGCCATGGTATTTTTAATCAACTCATATGCATTCAAAAGTTGGACAATGAAGAAAAAGACTGAACAATTGATGCCTTTAAATTATGGTATTGGCAAGGTTTATTGAATATACCATGGACTGCCGGAAGAATGAACAAATCTGTCTTGAAAGAAGTACAGCCAGAATGCTCCTTGGAAGCAAGGGTGGTGAGACTTTGTCTCAGGTCATTTGGACATGTTGTTAGGAGGGACCAGTCCCTGGAGAAGGACACCACGCTTGGTAAAATAGAGGGTTAGAGAAAAAGAGGATGACCCTCAATGAGATAGATTGACACCATGGCTGTAACAATGGGTTCAAACATCGCAACGATTGTGAGGATGGCATAGGACTGGGCAGTGTTTCATTCTGTTGTATATAGTGTCACTATGATTCGGAATCCGAATCGACTCGACAGCACCTAGCAACAAGTGAAAGAAGCCAGACACAAAGGCCGTATATTGTATGATTCCATTTATATGAAATGTCTGGAACAGGCAAATCTATGGGGACAAATCTGATGATTGCCAAGAACTAGGTGAATGGAGGTTGACTGTTAATAAGTGTGAGGGTCTCTTGGGGGGATGATGATAGTGCGCTAGATTTGGGTCTGTGGATGTACTAGAGACCATTAAGTTTTACACTTTGAGTGAGGGAATTTTATGACATGTGAATTGCATTACAATAAAGCTGTTATATTAAAAAAAAAAAAAAAAGAGAGAGAGAGAGGGCCTCCAGAAGATGTACCCTTCCTTGTTGGCATTCAGCATGGAGTCTACTTCTCCAGTGTTTCAAGCAAAAGCACTGAAATGAATCTTTTTAGCCCTGATGGTTGATTTGGCCATGTGGCCACCCCTGAACCCCAATAGCTAGTTGTCTAGGAAGATGGAGTACACTGATTGGCTCAACCTAGTTCACATGCTTCACACCTTAAACCAGAAAGTAATCAGCTTTGCCAAAGCATCAGTCTGAGAGTCA
Source organism: Loxodonta africana (assembly GCF_030014295.1). Lineage (NCBI taxonomy): Eukaryota > Metazoa > Chordata > Mammalia > Proboscidea > Elephantidae > Loxodonta > Loxodonta africana. The sequence continues at coordinate 81,043,673 of NC_087353.1, forward strand.
GGGTGCAGTACCTCCTCCAATGCAGAATAATGACGCTATTCAAAAAGGGGAATAGCTGATAGTGGCGGCGGGGGTCGGGGGAGGGGGGGATGTCCACTGCTCTCTTTATGTATATGAGAGATTGAGAAGATCCTTTGGAAAGAATTCGTGCTTAAGGAAGGGAGCAAACAGGCGCTTGTTCAGCTCAAAAATAATGGGTCAGACATGAGGGCTGATTCTGAGGCCAGACCTCAAATTATCCTCCCACCAGCCACCTTGGACTTAGTTCTGAGCTCCAGAGGCAGGTAGTCACCATCTACTAGCCCCAGAATCTTCTAAGAGTGACAAGAAGTGCATGACTCTGAGCATAAGCATAGACTGTGGGTGACGTTGCTAGTTGTTTATTTAACGTCCACCCTTTTGTTTCATTCTTCCCCATTTTGTTCCAGACAGAACTGTGCCCACTTAAACACTCACCATCCAGTCCTTCCTTGCAGCCCCTGGTGACCATGTGGAAGCATTCCTGCCAATGACATGTTGTTGTTATTGTTAGACGCCATCGAGTTGGTTCTGACTCATAGCGATCCTATGCACAACAGAACAAAACACTGCCCGGTCCTGCGCCATCCTTACAATCGTTGTTATGCTTGAGCTCATTGTTGCAGCCACTGTGTCAATCCACCTCAGTGAGGGTCTTCCTCTTTTCCATTGACTCTGTGCTCTGCCAAGCATGATGTCCTTCTCCAGGGACTGACCCCTCCTGACAACATGTCCAAAGTATGTAAGACGCAGTCTCACCATCCTTGCTTCTAAGGAGCATTCTGGTTGTACTTCTTCCAAGACAGATTTGTTCATTCTTTTGGCAGTCTGTAGTATATTCAATATTCTTTGCCAACACCACAATTCAAAGTCATCAATTCTTCTTTGGTCTTCCTTATTCATTGTCCAGCTTTCAAATGCATACGATGCGATTGAAAATACAATAGCTTGGGTCCGGTGCACCTTAGTCTTCAAGGTGACATCCCTGCTTTTCAACACTTTAAAGAGGTCCTTTGCAGCAGATTTACCCAATGCAACACATCGTTTGATTTCTCGACTGCTGCTTCTATGGCTGTTGATTGTGGATCCAAGTAAAATGAAATCCTTGACAACTTCAATCTTTTCTCCCTTTGTCATGATGTTGCTCATTGGTCCAATTGTGAGGGTTTTTGTTTTCTTTATGTTGAGGTGCAAGCCATACTGATGGCTGTGGTCTTTGATCTTCATTAGTAAGTGCTTCAAGTCCCCTTCACTTTCAGCAAGCAAGGTTGTGTCATCTCCATAACGTAGGTTGTTAATGAGGCCTCCTTCAATCCTGGTGCCCTGTTCTTCTTCATACACTCCAGCTTCTTGGATTATTTGCTCAGCATACAGATTAAATAGGTATGGTGAGAGGATATAACCCTGACACACACCTTTCCTGACTTTAAACCAATCAGTATCCCCTTGTTCTGTCCAAATAACTGCCTCTTGATCTGTGTAAAGGCTTCTCATGAGCACAATTAAATGTTCTGGAATTCTCATTCTTCACAATGTTATCCATAATTTGTTATGGCCCACACAGTCGAATGCCTTTGTATAGTCAATAGAACACAGGTAAGCATGAGATGTAAGCAGAGTTTTTCTAAAGGTGTCTGGGTTAGCTTTTGGTTTCATGTTAAAAGGGCACACTCAGAGCTGGCCCTCCCCTTTACCCATCCCCCTTCTTTCTGCCTCGGTCAGGGGCTTGATGGCTGGAGCTGAAAAAGCCATCTTGTAGCCAAGAGAATCACAGAGGCACCAGGCTCTGATGACATTAAAATGCTGAAACAGTGAGAAATACCAACATCCTGGGTGTCTTTTAAGAGTAACTGGGTGGTGCAAAAGGTACCACCAGCTGATAACCAAAAAGTTGGCAGTTCACATTTACCAGAGGCTCTTCTTCAGAAGAAAGGGCTGGTGATCTGCTTCTGAAAAATCAACTACTGATAGCCCTATGGAGCTCAGTTCTATTCTGAAACACAGGGGTCCCCATGAGTTGGAACTGGTTTAACTGACAACTGGTTTTTTTTTATGGGAAGGGTTTTCTTCTCACTTCTTTCTTTTGAATCTTTCTTTCAAATCTTTGCTTATATGCTTGTTTCTCTACTTCAGTTTCACTGATTTGTAAGAAAAGCAAATCCTTATTGTTTAGGTCATTGCTAATTAAAATGTGGCTCATGGACCTATAATATGATAATCACCTGGGAGCTAGTTAGAAATGCAGAATCTCAGGCCTGCACCAGATTCTCAATCAGAATTTCAAAGATCCTCAGTTGATTCATGGGCACATTAGAGTGTGAGAAGCCACAGTTTAGGTAACTGTAGGATTGTAGCTGAAAGCAATCTAACCAGTACACAGAGGTTTTCTGGATTCCAACAGATCGAATTAGGCACAATTTTTGGCGTCAGCAGCAATGGAAGATCATCATAGCAGCTGGAGTTGGAGAGAAGGAACATGGCAGGGCAGCTAGGAGGACTGAGAGGTGGAGTGTTTGTGAGGTATTTATTAATTTATCAAATACTTACATGGTATTTAATATGTTCCAGGCACTGTTACAAGTGCTATGCAAATAATCGCTTATTTAGTCTCCTTAGCAACTCTTATACATTGGATTGTGTCCACCAAAAATGTATGTCGACTTGGCTAGGCCAGGATTCCCAGTATTGTGTGGTTGTCCACCATTTTGTAGTCTGATGTGATTATTCTACATGTTGTAAAGCCTAACCTCTATAATGTTAACGAGGCAGGATTAGAGGCAGTTATGTTAATGAGGTAGGACACAATCTGCAGGATTAGGTTGTATATTGAGTCAATCTCTTTTGAGATATAAAAGAGAGAATTGAGCAGAGAGGAGAGGGACCTCATTATCACCAAGCAAGAAGAGCCACGGAGCATGTCCTTCGGTCCTGCGGTCCCTGCCTGAGCTGAGAAGCTCCTCCACCAGGGGGAGATTGATGACAAGGACCTTCCTCTAGAGCCCACAGAGAGAGAAAGCCTTCCTCTAGAGCTGGCGTCCTGAATTTGAACTTCTAGCCTCCCAAACTGTGAAAGAATAAGTTTTTCCTTGTTAAAGCCATCTACTTGCAATATTTCTGTTATAGCAGCACTACAGAACTGAGATAACAACTTATGATTCATTTCATAGATAAGTCAACTCAGGCACAGAAAGGATAAGGTATAGAGTTGGTAAGTGGCAGAGCCAGGACTGGAACTCAGACCATCTGTCTCCAGTCTGCACTCGCTTCACTGAGGTCTCCCCATAGTCTTTGCGGAAGAATTTTAAGGGATCTAAAGAACCTGCAGAGAAGGTATAGGGTGGATAAATATCCTTTCATGGTCCTATTTTTACCCCCTAGCTAGTGTGTTTTGGGAAGCATGGGTTGAACATTCATTATCTCATTTACTCTTCAACATTTCATTCCATTAATATTTTTATTGAGTGCCTGGTATATACCATGTACCAGTGGTGAACAAGACACTATTCCTGCCTTCTCAGACTTGGTTAGTACCTGATTAGTACTTTGGTGGTGCTAATTTTAGTGGGCAGCACTATGGAAGAAGAGATGAAGGACACCTAATCCAGACTGCTGAGGTCCAGAAAGATTTCCAGGAGAAAGAAAAGAGCAAGGTGAAACGTAAAAAATGACCAGGAGTTACTCAGGCAAAGCTGGGCTGTGTAAAATGTACTTCTGAGGGAATATCAAATATAAAGGACCAGACATGGGCAAGAAAGTACCATGCCATAGGGGCATTGATACCATTTCTTTAAACGACCAGTGCTGAAGAGTAAGGTATTATTAATTCTTATTTTCCAGAAATAAAAACTGATGCTCTCAGAGGCTAATCAATGTGCCAAATATTAGTGATGCACAGAGAATCAGCACAGAGCCAGGCTGTAAGTCTAGATCTGTCTGGTGCCAAAGGCTATGTTCCATTCACCATACTTTATCCAGAATGAGAGGCCCTGTGCTTCATGGTACCCAGAGATTTTGACCAGCAGTAACCCCAGTATCTGGTAATAGCTGACATGAAACGATGCCCTAGAAGGTTCCTCACACTCTTTTTTCTCTTGTTGCATCCCCAAGCCCCAATAGGCTATGACCTTCAGTGTGGCAGTACCATATAGGCTAAGATGACTGAGTGCTGTGCCCGTCTGGCCAGCCTGTGAGATGTATCTGTGGCCCATAAGATGCTGTCCCTGGTAAATATCCTACATCTGGGTTCTCATCTCTAGTCCCTGACCCCATACCTTTAGACATTCTCTACTATTCAAAATATTAAACATCTTTTCTAGCTTCTTTAACAGATCGTTGGACTCCTCCCACTCTATGTACTCCTGTAGCTAAAAGAGGTACTGATGATTATTAGACAAATTTCTCTCTGCTGTTTAGATATTTTTTTTTTTTTTATTAAGCTTCAAGTGAACATTTACCATTACAATCAGTCTGTCACATGTAGGTTTACATACATCTTACTCCCTTCTCCCACTTGCTCTCCCCCTATTGAGTCAGCCCTTACAGTCTCTTGTTTCGTGCCAATTTTACCATCTTCCCTCTCTCTCTATCTTCCCATCCCCCCTCCAGTCAAGAGTTGCCAACACACTCTCCCATGTCCACCTGATTTAATTAGCTCATTCTTCATCAGTATCTCTCTCCCCCCCACTGACCAGTCCTTTTCATGCCTGATGATTTGTCTTCAGGGATGGTTCCTGTCCTGTGCCATCAGAAGTTCTGGGGAGCATTGTCTCTGGGATTCCTCTAGTTGCAATCATACCATTAGGTGTGGTCTTTTAATGAGAATTTGGGGTCTGTATCCCGTTGGTCTCCTGCTCCCTCAGGAGTTGTCTGTTGTGTTCCCTGACAGGGCAGACATCGATTGTGGCCAGGCACCAACTAGTTCTTCTGGTCTCAGGATAATGTAGGTCTCTGGTTCAAGTGGCCCTTTCTGTCTCTTGGGTTCTTAGTTGTCGTGTGACCTTGGTGTTCTTCCTTTGCCTTTGCTCCCGGTGGGTTGAGACCAATTAATGTATTTTAGATGGCCGCTTGTTGGCATTTAGGACCCCAGGCACCACAATTCAAAGTGGGATGCAGAGTGTTTTCATAATAGAATTGTTTTGCCCATTGACTTAGAAGTCCCCTCAAACCAAGTTCCCCAGACCCCAGCCCCTGCTTCGCTGACCTTTGAAGCTTTCATTTTATCTCGGAAACCTCTTTACTTTTAATCCAGTCCAATTAGGCTGACCTTCCTTGTTTTGAGTGTTGTCCTTCCCTTCACCCAAAGCAGTTCCCATCTACAGATTGATCAATAAAAAGCCCTCTCCCTCCCTCCCTCCCTCCCCGCTTTGTAACCACATAAGTATGTGTTGTTTAGATATGTTTTTAACTGACCCAATGCAATGAGGCTACCAAATGTGATCAGGTCATCCTAGGCTAAATTAATGAAAGCATGGGGTTCAGAACCAGGGAGGTGGACTTGGTTGGGTCAGCCCTCACCAGGGAAGAACATTCAGTTCTGGGAGGAAAGTTGCCAAAAGGCAGCATGTTCAGAGGAGACCATCCAGAAGAGTGGAAAGCTCAAAGCCAAATTTATGAGTAACAATTTTATGAACTGGACTTGTTTGGCCAGGAGCAGAGATGACTCAGAAGGAGATGGCTCCCAAACAAGGCTGCAGAGCACTGCAGGGGGAGACTTCAGGAGCCTCAGCTTGCTGCCCCTCCAGAATTCATTCCACTGCAGGCAGCTGGGCCTCCAATGTGTCTGCATCCCCTCTGAGTTCCCTTTCTCACTCCCCTTAGTAACTCTTTTAACTTTCCCCTTTCTTCAAACCTATGGCCTCACCATTTCTTCTCTCGTTTTCACATACGATTTTGTCTTCTTTTCTGAGAAAATTGCTACCAGTAAGAAAAAATTTCTCTGCAACATCAACTAATTAGTATCTGAGCCTATCCTTTCTGCCTTCCTTAGGGTCTTGTGGAAGGAAAGCTTGACTCCTTCTAAGGCTGATTCTTCCCCCTGGGCTCTGGAGCTCATCTTTCAATTTTATTCCTGTTTCTTCAACATGTCCCACTGTGCTGTTGGTTCTCTGTCCTCCTCCTCCTATAAAGAAACCCAAGTCCTTCCTATCCTAAACAACAATGAAGCCTCCCAGTATGTCCACTGGTTGCATCCTTTCCTGTACTCCTGTAATCTCTATACTTCCTCTTCTCCCCCCAGTTTCATGTACGTAAACTCTAGCAAACCTTCAGACCATACCACGGTATGCCAATGCTATTTGAGCTGTTGAAGAATATTAAGTTGAACCATAGGAAACTGTCATTTTGGGGGTATCACCTTTTTTGAGATGTGATTCACATACCATAAAATTCACACATTTAAGTGTATAACTCAATGGTTTTTACTGTATTCACAGAGTTGAATGTTGCATCACCACAATATATTTTAGAACATTTTCATCACCCACCCAAAAACAATTCCATCTGCTTTAGCTATCACCCTCAGGTCCCTAATCTCCCCTAGCCTTGTTGTTGATGTTGTTAGCTTACATCAAGTTGATCTCCCTACTCATGGTGATCCTATATATTAGGCAACCACTAATCCACTTTCTGTCTATAGATTTGCCTGTTCTGGACATTTCATATAAATGAAGTCATATAATCCCATTGCCATCGAGTCGATTCCAACTCATAGCAACCCTAAAGGACATAGTAGAACTGCCCAGTAGGGTTTCCAAGGAGTGCCTGGTGGATACGAACTACTGACGTTTTCGTTAGCAGCCGTAGTTCTTAATGACTACTCCACCAAGGTTTCCAGTCATATAATAGATGATCTTTTATGAATGACTTCTTTCACTTAGCATAATGATTTCATGGTTCACCCATGTCGTAGCAGGTATCAGCACTTTATTCCTTTTTATCAATGACTAATATTTCATTATACAGATATACCATGTTTTGCTTATCCATTCATCTGCTGATGAACAATTGAGTTGTTTCTACCTTTTAGCTATTATAAATAAAGCCATTATGAACATTTATATGCAGACATTTATGTAGACATATCTTTTCAGTTCTCTTGGGTATATACCTAGGAGTGGAATTGCTGGATTGCATGGTAACTATATGTTTAACTTTTTGAGAAACTGCCAGACTGTTTTTCAAAGTGGCTGCATTGTTTTAGTTTCCCACCAACAGTACATGAGAGTCCTAATTCCTCCACATTCTTGTCACCACTTCTTATTATCTTTTTTATTATAGCCATTCTAGTGAGTATGAAGTGATATCTCATTGTGGTTTAGATTGCATTTCCCTGATGACTAATGATATTGAACATTTTGCTTATTGGCCATTTATTTATCTTCTTGGCAGAAATGCCTATTCAAATTCTTTGCCCATTTTTAAAATTGAGTTATGGGTCTTTTTCATTATTGAGTTGTAAGATTTCTTCATATTTTCTAGATACGAATCCCTCATCAGATATATGATTTGCAAATATTTTATCCCATTCTATGGGTTGTTTTTTCATGCTGTTTTTCAGTGTTCTTTGATGCACAAAAGTTCCTAGTATTAATGAGTTCCAATTTATCTTTTTTTTCTTTTGTTGCTTGTGCTTTTGATGTCATATCTAAGAAATCACTGCCAAATCCAAGGTCATGACAACTTACCCCTACATTTTCTTTTAAGAGTTTTAGCTCTTATATATAGGTCTTTGGTGTGTTCTGAGTTAATTTTTGTACACAGCGTGAGGTAGGGGTCCAACTTCTTCCTTTTGCATGTGGATATCCAGTTATCCCAGCACCATCTGCTGAAAAGACTATTCTTTCCCCTACTGGATTGTTTTATCACCCTTGTTGAAGGTGAATTAACTGTAATCATGAGGGTTTATATCTGGATTCTCAATTCTGTTTCGCTGATCTATATGTCCATTGTTATGCCACCATCAAATTTTCCTGATTACTACTGCTTTGTAATAAGTTTTGGAATCAAGAAGTGTGAGTCCTTCAAGTTTGTTCTTCCTTTTCAAGATTGCTTTTGCTATTCTTGGTTCCTTGAGTTTCTGTATGAATTTTAAGGGTCAGCTTGCCAATTTTTACAGAAGTCAGCTGGAATTCTAACAGGAATTGTCTTGAATCTGCAGGTCAATTTGGGAGTATTGCCATCTTAACAACATTAGATCTTCCGATCCATGAACATAGGATGCCTTTCCATTTGTTTAGATTTTCTTTAATGAAATTGTTATTTTTCTAGGTCAAAAACAGTTGAATGTTGACAATTTAGTATGGTCCAACCTCATATGTAAAGGAAGTCTTTCAGATTTTTCCAAAAACCAGCATAATGTTGATACAAAAACCAGAATCCAGTGGAACCTTAAAACCATAATGTACCACAGCCTGTTAACAATGATGGTGGTGATTTCCTGTGAGGAAGTGAGTGGATGCAGATTGGGAGGGGTATGAGAGGAGCTTCTGGGCATGGATGTGTTCACTTTTGTCGTAGGTCATCCAACTGTATTTTTCTGAATACATGTTATACTTCCATAAATGAATAAGTTTACTTAAAAAAAAAAAAAGCCCACCACAACAAGTTGGGTTATTCCAGGAATGCAGTGTTAATGACTTATACTTATGTAGTATTAATTATGAATCAAACCCCTTTCCCCCCTCAAAAAAAAAAAAGAACCCCACTGCTGTTGAGTTAATTGTGGCCCATACAAACCCTATAGGACCAAGTAGAACTGCCCCATAGGGACTCAAACTGCCTATCTTTTGGTTAGCAGCCTGAGCTCTTAACCACTGCACCACCAAGGATTTTATTATGAGCCAGGGACTGTTAAAGGGACCTTATATGCTTTACTCATTAAAATTTTGCAACAACTCCATGAGTTAGATATTATTGTCAACTGTGTTTCACAGAAAAGGCAACAAAGGCAAAAAGAGGTCACACAGAGAATAAGTGGCTGAGCTGGAATTTGAACCCAGCCAGTTTAGCCCCTTATTTCTGTAAGATAAAAAACCAACCCATTGCCGTCAAGTCGATTCCAATTTATAGCGACCCTATAGGACAGAGTAGAACTGCCAGGAACAAGATAAGAAAATTAATATTGCCACCATTATTTTAACATGGAACCCTGGTGGTGAAGTGGTTAAGCATTTGGCTGCTAACAAAAAGGTCGGCAGTTCAAATCCACCAGCTGCTCCTTGGAAACCCTACGGGACAGTTCTACTCTGTCCCGTTGGTTCGCTATGAGCCTGAATCAACTTGATGGCAATGGGTTATTATTTAACATTGTTCTAGATGTAAACCCAAAAACCAAACCCATTGCCATCGAGTCAATTCTAACTCATAGTAACCCAATAGGACAGAGTAGAACTACCCCATAGGGTTTCCAAGGAGTAGCTGGTAGATTCGAACTGCCGACCTTTTAGTTAGCAGTCAACGTCTTAACCACTGTGCCACCAGGGCTCTGTTCTAGATGTACCAAGATAAAAATAAGTTTAGGAATTACAATATGAAGACAATATAATTAGCATTTGCAGGTAACATGATTGCATAGCTGGACAACCCCAGAGAATCATGAGAAGATCTCTTATAAACAATGAATTAAGTCAACAAGGTAGTTGACTTAACCACTGTGCCATTCAATCAACAATTAAGTCAACAAGCTGGTTGACTTAATTGACAACAAGGCTCAAAACTAATATCCAAAATCCATAACATTTCTATATTTCGGAGCAAAGCTAGAAAACAAAATGGGAGAAAAGATTGTAATTAAAAATAGCAATGACCACCACTATTACTACATCAGTACCGCCAAAAACGAAGGAACATGGAAGAAGAAACAAATGGAAATATACCCTGTTCTTCAGTCAAAACACCTAATAATGTAAAGATGCATATTCTCCCTAAATTAATATTTACTTTTAATTTTATACCAATAAAAATACATTATGTGTTTTTGGAAGTAGACTTACTGAGTCTAGAGTTCAAATGGAAAAATAAGCAAGGCTAGCCAGAAAAATCCTGAAAAAGGAAGGTAATTAAAAAAAAGGATTAACCCTGGCATGTATTCAAACATACTATAAAGCTACATTTATGCAAAAAAAAAAAAAGGTTGGTGCTGGTACACAAAGAGAAAGGGCACGTTAAAGAAACAGAGGAGGAGCTAGAAATAGACCTAAATACATTTGGGAAACAAATAAATGGTAAAGCTAGTATTTCAAATTAAAAAAAGAAATTTTACAGTATTATAGTTGATGTTGGGCTAATTTGGCTAGCAATTTGGAAAAACAAGTTAATGCTAGATGCCTGTCTGATTCCTTACACCAAATAAATTCTGGAAGGATAAACAATTTAAATGTAAACAAATGAAGTGCGGGGGGAGAACATGAGGAAATATATATATATATTCCTACACATACACATATAATTTTGACTTAGAGAAGATCTTTCTAAGCAAGACACAAAACTCAGAAGCTAGAAAGGAAAAATTGGCTGCATAAAATTTAAAATTGCTGCACAGAATAAAAATATCACAGACTAAGTTAACAGGTAGGTAACAAGCTAGAAAGAATGTTTTTACCAACCAGACTACAGACCAAGAACAAATTTCCTTAACATACAAAGAGCTCTGATACATTAAAAAAAAAAAGGAAAAATATGAACAGCTTAAAAATTGGACAAAGTCTATGGAGATACAGCTCACAAAAAAGAAATACAGATGGCTTATGAACACATAAAATGTTTCCCTAAGTTACTAGTGACTAAAGAAATGCAAAAAATGCAATTTAAGATTACAGATTGTCAAAGATGAAAGTGTCTAATGAAACATATAATGAGTAAGAGGAAACAGGCGCTTTCATAAATTGTTGGTCAGAGCGTAAATTGGCACGATCCCATTGAATGACAATTCAACAATATTTTATCAACATTTTAAAATGTTCATATCTTTGACATTTAAAATGTTCATATCCACTTCTATGAGTCTATGCCACAGGTATCTTGAATACATGAGCAAAGGTGTAAATAGAAAATTTTTTTAAAAAACAATCACAAACTTACAGAAAAGTTGGAAGTACAGAAAAATAACTTTTCCCGCTGAACCAGTTGAGAGTTAAATTCCTGGCACAATGCCACAGCATCCTGGAATAAATGAGTGTATGTTCCCTACAAGCTGGGACATTCTCCTACTTAACCTCAATACAATAATTGAAATCAGGAAATTCACATTGATACCATCTAATCCCAAATCCCCTTCAAGACTACAATTATCCTAATGCCTTTTTAGCAAAGGGATCCGGTTTAGAATCAAGCATTGCATTTAGTTGTCATACCCCTTTAGCCCTTTAGTTGTCTTCAACCAGGAGCACTTCCTCTGTCTTGCCTTGACTGTCATAATGTTGACACTTTAAAAAAGAAAAAAATGTTGTCAGTTGCTCTCAAGTCAGCTTCAACTCATGGTGACCCCAGCTACAACAGAACAAAACGTTGCCTGGTCCTGTACCATCTTCACGATGGTATGCTTGAGTACACTATTGCAATCATCGTGTATTTTGAATGCCTTCCAGCCTACTGGGCTTGTCTCCCAGCACTGTATCTGTTATGGATTTAATTGTGTTCTTCAAAAATGTGTGTTGTAACTCCTAACCTCTATCCTGTGAGAGAGCCCTGGTGGCACGCTGGTTAAGTGCTTGACTGCTAACCGAAAGTTCAGTGGTTTGAACCCAGCAGCCGCTCCTCAGGAGAAAGATGTGGCAGCCTGCTTCTGTAAAATTTTACAGCCTTGGAAACCCTAAGGGGCAGTTCGGCTCTGTCCTGTAGGGTTGCTAAGAGTAGGAATTGGCTCCACAATGGGATTGGGTTTTTTTTGTTTTGTCTTGCTTATGCCAGTGGTTATAGTCCCATTTGGGAATGAGTTGTCTTTGTTATATTTATAAGGCAGGATTAGTGTAGGGTGTGTCTTGAGTCAATACCTTTTGAGACGTAAAAGAGATTAAACAAGCAAGTGAGCTAGCAGAGATTGGGGAAGAGAGATGCCAAGCCACATGGAGACTGCCCAGGAGCAGAAGCTCAGAGACAAGGACGTTCCTCCAGAGCCAGCAGAGAGAGAAAGCCTTTCCCTAGAACTGGAACCCTGAATTCAGACTTCTAATCTCCTAAACTCTGACAAAATAAATTTCTGTTTGCTAAAGCCACCCACTTGTGATATTTCTGTTACAGCAGCATTAGGTAACTAAGACAAAATCAGACAATACTCTGTTGGGTTTTCATTGGCTAATTTATGGACGTAGAGCATCCAGCTTTTCTTCCTATCTTTCTTAGTCTAGAAGCTCTGCTGAAACCTGTCCACCATAAGGACCCAAGTTGGTGTTTGAAATACTGGTGGCATAGCTTCCAGCATCATAGCCATGTTGTGTATACCAATAGTCATTCCTTTTTATTGCTGAGTAGTATGCCATTGTGTGAGTATACCACGATTTATTTTTATTGATGGACATTTGGGTTGTTTCTAATTTTTGAATATGACAAATAAAGCTTCTATGAACATTCATGCATAAGTCTTTGCATGGACAAATGCTTTCATTTATTTTGGGTAAATACCTGGGAGTGCACTGTATGATAGGTGTGTGTTTAACTTTTTAAGAAACTACCAAAAAGGTTTTCCAAAGAAATTTTATAATTTTACGATCCCATTAGCAGTGTTTTTATATGTGGGACTATGATCCATGTTGACTATGATCCATTTTGAGGTACTATTGAGGTACCATTTTTTTCATATAAATATTCAGTAACATTTCTTAAAATACTGGTCTCACTAAATTGTTTTTGCACACTTTGTTGAAATAATTTCACTGTATGTATATAAGTCTATTTCTGGACTCTCTGCTCTTGTTACATCGATCTGTTTATCTATCTTGATGCCAATACTACACTGTCATCTTTATGATAAATCTTCAAATCAGTTAGTCTACATCCCCCAATTTTAGTCTTCTTTTTCAAAGTTGTTTTGACTATTCTCTGTCCTCTACATTTCACTATGGGTTTTAGAATAAGACTGCCAATTTTTATTTAAAAAAAAAAAGCCTGCTAGAGGTTTGACTGAGATTGCATTGAATCTATAGGTCGATTTGGGGAGAATTGGCATCTTAACAATACTGAGTCCATCAGCACAGCATAACTCTCCACTTTATGATTTATGTAATCTTTAATATCATTCAGTTATGTTTTATAGTTTTCAGTGTACGGGTTTTATACATTCTGTCAGATTTATCCCTAAGTATTTCATTGTATTTTTTTATGTCATTCAAAACAGTTGTATTTTTAAATTTCCATTTCCTATACAGCATGCTATTTTATAGAAATGCAGTTGATTTTTATGTTGTTTTCGTATCCTGTAACCTTACTAAACTTACTTTTTAGCTCTAGTAGCTTTTTACTAGATTGCATAGGATTTTCAACATAGATGATCATGCCATCTGTGAATAAAGACAATTGTATTTCTTCCTTTCCACTCTTGTGCACTGGCTCTAACCTCCTGAGCAATGATGAACAGAACTGGTTAGGGCAGACATTTTGTCTTGTTTCTGATATTAAAGTAAAAGAATTCAGTATTTCATCATTAAGTATTGTCTTAGGCTGGGTTCTCTAAAGAAGCAAAACCAGTGCAGGATAGATAGATAGATAGATAGATAGATAGATGGATGGATGGATGGATGGATGGATGGATTGATGTAAAGGAAATGGCTCACACAGTTGTAGAGACTGTAAAGTCCCAAGTCTGTGGATTAGGCTAGAGACTTCTGACTCACAGAGCCGAAGGGGCTGGTGAATCCAAGATCGGAAGGTCAGATAGCAGGCCTCTGGCTCACAGGCTGTGGAGGCCTATGAATCCCAAGATTGGTAGGTAAGCCGCTAGCTCAAAAGCCAAGAACAGCCCCAGGACAGGAACCATTCCCGAAGACAACTCATCAGACATGGAAGGGACTGGACAATGGGTTGGAGAGAGATGTTGATGAAGAGTGAGCCACCTGTATCAGGTGGACACTTGAGACTGTGTTGGCATCTCCTGTCTGGAGGGGAGATGGGAGGGTAGGAAACTGGCAAAATTGTTACGAAAGGAGAGGCCAGAAGGGCTGACTCATTAGGGGGAGAGTAAGTGGGAGTATGGAGTAAGGTGTATATAAGTTTATACGTGACAGACTGACTTGATTTGTAAACGTTCACTTAAAGCTCAATAAAAATTATTTAAAAAAAAGCCAAGAACAGATGAATGGGAGCCAACTGCAGGATCCAGAGCGAGCAAAAGCCATTCAGCCATGCCAGAAAGTCCATTTATGTTAGATGCAAGCCACACCCCCAAGGAATATCCCTTTCAACTGACTGGCTGCTCACAACAGATTTCATCATGGAGGTGATCACATTATGTCAGATCTGATTATGGAAGTGATTACATCATTAAAAAGCCAAACTACATCATAACTGCCAAACCACTGAGGAAACATGGCCCAGCCAAGTTGACATATAACTTTAACCATCACAATCCACCCCTTGTCAGCTTGGCAGCTGTACACATCTCCTTAAACCATACAGAATCTCTGAAAAAAGGCAATTGTAAAGTCATACTTGTGCCTAACATGATACAACTAACATGCATAAAACTGAAAATGCACTAGCCCTGTTTACATCTTATATTTTATAAATGAAGAAAACAGAAATAATCGATGGACACGTACAAGGGAAAAATAACCCAAAAATACTCATAACAATTAAAGTCCTTGTTTCTGCAACTAGTCACATGGTCGTAACTGGTATTTAGAACTACCTTCTTCCACCACCCATTCAGTATTTCCTTTGCCCTCAGCAAGCACCTCAGCTGGTTGTGTTTCTTTGCCTAGTGGGGTGACCTGAATCTTCATTCCTGAAAGTTCTGGGCTGTTCATTAGTAGTCATGTCAGAATTGGGTTGCTGTAGTTTTCCATTGATTTTGATCACAAGGAACGATAGTACTAAGAGATGTCCTAAGGGATCTCCTGTATTCCAGACATGCCATTCTTTATTTCCATTATGTAATATCAATCTAATTTCCCCTTGGTAATCAGGATCAATCACACCAGCTGATATGGTAACTCCCTTCTTTGCCTGTTGATCTAGAGGCATGAGGAGCCCAAAGTGGCTGGGTAGCATTCTTAACTTCCAGTTGAATGGACTCAGTGTTTTATCTCCTAGAGGGAGCATTTCTCCCTTTGGAAATATTACCTCCACTTTAATTTTCTGAAAAAGTTTGGTAGAAATGGTATTATTTATTCATAAACATTTCACAGGATTAATGAAGCCATCTGGACCTGGAGTTTTCTTTGTGGGAAGGTTTTTAACTACAAAATAAAAATTTTTAGTAGACATAAGACTATTCAGGTCATCTTTTTTTCTTAAGTGAGTTTTTATAGTTTATGTCTTTCAAGAAATTTGTTCATTTAACTGAGTTTAATTTTTTGGTACAAACTTGTTCATTATGTTTCCTTATTTTTATTTTACTGTCTGTAGGATCGGTAGTGATATCGCATCACTTATTTCTGATATTACTACTTTTTGTCTTCTATTTTCCCTGATCAGTCCAGCTAAAAGTTTATGAATTTTCTTAATCTTCTGCGAGGACTAGTTTTTTGTTTCATTGATTTTCTCTATTATTTTTCTGTTTAACTTATTCCACTCTGATCTTTATTATCTGCTTTATTCTTTTTATTGTGAGTTTCATTTGCTCTTCTGCTAGATCCTTAGAGTAGAAACTGAGGTCGTTGATTAGAGACCTTCTTCTCCAATATAGATGATTAGTGCTATAATTATCCCTCTAAATACTGCATTAGCTGCATTCTCCAATTTTTGGTATATCTTCATTTTATTAAAATTATTCATACATTCTAATTTCCATATTGATTTATCCTTTGACCCATGGGTCATTTATAAGTGTGTTATTTTGTTTCCAAATATTTGAGGATTTTCCAAATCTCTTTCTGTTATTAATTTCTAATTTTATTTCACTGAGGTCTGAGAACACTCTTTATATAATTAAAATCCTTTCTAGTTTAGTGAGACTTGTTTTATAGCTCAAGTATTGTCTATTTTGGTAAATGATTTGTGTACAATCAAGAATAATGTAGTGAATATAGAATATACAGATGAAATTTATGAGCAACAAGAATGGTTTAGGCTGTTGGAAATGTAAACTGGTATAACCATTTTAGAAAACTCTTTGGCAGTTTCTTGTTTAGTCAAATATATAGTTATCCTAAGAGTCACCAATTCTAGTCTTAGGTATTTATCTAAGACATATAAAAACATATGTCCATTGTCCTCAAAAAAGATTTACATAAGAATGTTCATAGCAGATTTATTCATAATAGTCCAAAACTGTAAACAATTGAAATGTCCATCATCAGGAGGATGGGTAAACAAACTGTGATACATTCATCAAATGGAATACTTCTCAACAATAAAAAGTAATGAATCACTGACACATGGTATAATATTAATGACTCTCACAGACATTATGCTCAGCAAGAGAAGCCAGACATAAAAGGGTATGCACTGCGTGATTCCATTTATATGGTGTTCTAGCCCAGACCAGTACTAAGTTATGATGATTTTAACCAGAAAAGTGGTTGTCTGGTGTCAGGGGAGTGAATGATTGAAAAAGGGCACAAGGGAATTTTCTGGGGGTGATAACAATGCTCTATATATTGTTTGTGGTGTTGGTTACGTGGGTTTATTAATTTGTCAAAAGAAAGGAAGAGAAGAGTGAATCTGTGGAGCTATCAGGGTATCCTGGGGGTGGTAGTAGTGGTACTAGAGAATCAGAGGAAGGGAAAGATAAGAGAGAAGTTAGGAGACAAAATAACTTGCTAATGTATTGAATGAGGCAGAGGGAAATCAAGGATGACTGTTTGATTTCTAGCTGAGGGATCTTAGTGACTGGTAATGTTATTGTTGACAAGGAAAAGACCAGGAAAGGGACAGATTTGTGGAGGGAAATAAGAAAGCTAATTTTAACATGTCAGTCTGAGATGCCTGAGAGGCATTGTTTGGCCCCATTATATTATATTCTTTTTGTTTTCCTTTCTACTTTGCTGGTTTCTTTATTACTTCCTCGGAGTGTCAGAGTTCCTCAGGACTCATTCCTCAGCTCTCTTCTCACTCCATAGCAGTGGTTCTTAATAAAGTAGTAGTTCAGCACTCCCCAGAGAGTTTGACATGTTGAAGTGTTTTTGGTTGTCATAATGAAGGGGATCATACTATTAAGGTTCAGTGGATGGGGGCCATAGGTGCTAGACAGGGATGGACCCACAAAATGGAGAACTTCCCCTCTTACTGGACATTCACATAGGCGAAAGGCATATGGATAATTATCTGAGGACTTAACTCCTTGTTTTGCAGTTTAACATACCCTAAAATTTCCGGTAATGCAATTACCACATAAATTGATGGAGAATTGTTTTGTAATTGTTTAGAAATTGTTCTCTGTTCCAGAAAAATTACATCCCCAACAAGACTATAGTTCTTGGTGTGTGAGTAACCAATTAAACACTGCTGTGTCAGCCTGCATTCATAGTAGCATTTCTACATGTACGTGCCAGCATCTGCCTACTTCACTATGTCTTTCAGTATAGTCCACTCTTAGCATTTGCATATTGTGAGACATTTTATTTTATCACAGTTAAAAACCAAAAACCCATTACTGTCGAGTTGATTCTGACTCATGGCAACCCCATGTGTTACAGAGTAGAACTGCTCCATAGGTTTATTTTTGGCTGTAATCTATACAGAGGCAGATCACCAGGGCTTTCTTTCCACAGAGTCTCTGGGTGGGTTTGAACAGCCAGTCGTTAGGTTGGCAGCTGATCACAAACTGCTTGTGCCATTTCCCTTTTATTTCTGCTTTGTATTAGCGGTAAGTCATATGTGCATTTTGAAATTATGTGTCTAATATTATCACTTTAGTAAAGGGGGTGCAGGTGTGACCCAGCCATCCCAAACCTAGATATATATATAAACAAAAGAATTGAAAGCAGGGACACAAACAGAAACTTGTACACCAATGTTTATTGCAACAGTGTTCACGATAGCTAAAAGGTGGAAACAACCTAAATGTCCAACAACAGATAAATGGATAAACAAAATGTGGTACATACATACAGTGGAATATTGCTCAGCCAAAAAGAGAAATGAAGTTTACACGCACGTTATAACATGGATGAATACTTAAAACATTATGCTGAGTGAAATAAGTCAGTCACAAAAAGACAAATATTACACTATCCCATTTACATGAAATAGGCAAGTATATAGAGACCAATTCTAAAAAGCAAAGCTATCATATCACTCTGATGACTAAGGTTCGCCTGACCCAAGCCATGGTCTTTTCAATCACCTCATATACATGCGAAAGCTGAACAATGAAAAAAGAAAACAGAAGAATTGACGGGACTTGAATTGTGGTGTTGGCAAAGGATATTGAGTACACCATGGACTGCCAGAAGAATGAACATCAGTCTTAGAAGAAATAAAACTGAAATGTTCCTTACACGTGAGGATGGTGAAACTTTGTCTTGCTTACTTTGTACATGTCAGGAAAGACCAATCTCTAGAAAAGGACAGCAAGTTTGCTAATTAAAGCATTGGCAAAATGAGGGAAACCCTCAAAGAGATGGGTTGACATGATAGCTGCAACAATGGACTCAAACATATCAAAGATGGAGAAGATGGTGTAGGACCTGGCAATGCTTCGTTCTGTTATATACAAGGTTGCCATGAGTCACAGCAGACTGGACTGCAACTATCAACAACAACAGTAAAGACCAAAGTTTATTAGTGGCTACCAGGGAAGAGAGGGGGAATGAGTGTCTGTTTAGGGGGCACTGAGTCTCTGTTAATGGTGGTGGAATAATCTGGAAAGGGATGGTGGTGATAGTTACACAACATGATGAACATAATGTCATTGAATTATATGCATAAAAAAATGTTAAATTGGCAAATGTTTTGTTATGTATGCGTATTTTACCACAATAAAAATAAATAATTCAATTTCTATAAAAGGGAGACTGGGGTGCAGCACGTAATATGATCGAGAGAAACAGATTTATAATTTATTAGTGACCTGGGTTTGGAGCCAGATCACTTGGTTTTACTGTGACTTTAAGCAAGTTAGTTACCCTCCTATGTAAAATGGGGATAATATTCCTACCTCACCTGGCTGTATGAGGACAACAATTAATGATTACTTAATATTTATAAGGAAACCCTGGTGGTGTAATGGTTAAGTACTACAGCTGCTAACCGAAAGGTCAGCAGTTCGAAGCCACCAGGCCTTCCTTGGAAACTCTATGGGGCAGTTCTACTGTGTCCTATAAGGTCACTATGAGTTGGAATCAAGTTGACAGCAATGGGTTTGGTTTTGGTTTTTAAGATTTATAAAGCACTTAGATCTTGTGCCTGGCTGGTGCATGTTAAGTACCAAATAAATATTAGTTAAATAGAATCAATACTCTTTCTCCAAAAAATCTTATCCATATTTATGCCTCCAATTTTTGTTTATACATTATTATAGAAAAAAAATCCTAAATTTAAAAATATTCTGAGTCAGCTTTGCCTTAAGAAATACATATATACCTTATGATGGTATTCGGTAAAGCTGGGGAGAAAAAGCAATTCTTAATTTTCCAGGCACGAAGCTAGTCACATACCCTTAAAAAAAAAAAGTTGCTGTCGAGTCAATTCCAACTCATAGTGACCCTATAGAACAGAGTAGAACGCCACCTGGTAGATTCGAACCGCTGACCTTTTGGTTAGCAGCTGTAGCAATTAACCGCTATGCCACCAATGTTTCCAATTTACCTTTACTGGTATGATAAGGTAAAGAGAGGGTTGGAGAATATCTATGTTCTGGTAACCTCAGAAATCAAAGGAAAAAAGAATCCAGGGGACAAAGACAAATGCAGAAAAGATCTTATTTAAGTTTAAATTTGTACAGCCTCTGGTTCACATTATGTTCACTGAGAAGAAGCAAGACATTTTCTGAGATAGTTACAGGTTCTTCCTGAGTTAGTCAATAAAAAAGTTCTTGTAGAACAGATATTCATTGTTACATACAAAGTTTCAAACTGTAAACTTCAACCATCAACCATGAGGCATGCAAAAGATTGTTAGATTCATTTGCTCTATGAAATATGTTTGTTGTAGAAAATGGCATTTGCTTATTTAAACGTACATGTTAATGATACCCATCACTCTATATAGGGCCTTGTTTCTGAGTTTGTTCTTAACTGATTGTGCAAGTAAAAATGGCAGCTCCAGCAGATTTAAATCCAAATACACCATTAAGCCTGTTTTCTTCCACCATGATCACTGGCACTTAAACCTCCAGCCTCAGACCCTTCCTCTGCTATTCCCCAAGCCCCACCTTTGCCTTCTCCTTCATCTTTCACCTCTCAACTGAAGCTTTACATTTTCAAAGAAACCTTCTTTGGCCACGTGGTCTATGTTATGTTCCTTTGTTTAGCACTTTTTCTAGAGCATCATTCCTTTCTTCCTGTGCACTTGTCACAGCTTGTGACTACATACTCTGTTTGATTTTCTAGAAAAATCTGCCTGCGCCACTAAACTTAACCCACTGAGTAGCTCCTCACAAGTGTCAGAGAACCAAACCCTAGTACAGTACCTGGCATATAGTAGATGTTCTATAAATATTTGTTGCATGGCTTAATGAAAGTAGAACTGCCACTTTGTCAGTCTAGGGTACACAGGTGAGATATGGGCTAAAGATATGAATTTGAGAGTCATCAGCATTTAGATAGTATTTAAATGCAAGAGAATGAATGAGATCCCCCATCCCAAAGAGAAAGGGGAGAGAGGGGAAAGTCTGGAATAGAGCAAAGGAAATCTCCAATATTTATTTGGATCTGCAATATTTATTTATTTGCCTCCTAAGCAAAGACTCTCCTTTGCTCCTACTCTCCCCTGGAAGCCACTAATAAATTTTGGTCTGTATTCATTTTCTGAGAAAGGATACAAAAAAGGAATGGCCAATGAGGTAAAACAAAATCCAGGAACATGTGTTATCCAGATAGCTGTCTTAGTTATCTAGTGCTGCTGTAATAGAACTACCACAAGTGGATGGCTTTAACAAAGAGGAATTTATTCTCTCACAGCCTGGGAGGCTAGAAGTCTGAATTCAGGGTGCCAGCTTCAGGGGAAGGCTTTTTGTCTCTGTTGGCTCTGGAGGAAGGCCCTTGTCATCAATCTTTACCTTGTCTAGGAGCTTCTCAGCGTGGAGACCCTGGGTCCAAAGGACACAGTCTGCTCCCAGCTCTGCTTTCTTGGTGCTATGAGGTTCCTCCATCTCTCTGCTTCTTTCTTTTATATCTCAAAAGAGATAACTCCTGTAGATTGCCTCCTGCTTCATTAACATAACTGCCTCTAATCCTGCCTCGTTAACATCATAGAGGTAGGATTTACAACACATAGGGGAATCACAGCAGATGACCAAATGGCGGACAGTCACACAATACTGGGAAGCATAGTCTGGCCAAGTTGACACACATTTTGGGGGAACACAATTCAACCCATAACAATGGTCAAGAAGTATTACTCTCTTAAGAAGGAAGGAGTGATCTGCTGTTGCAAATGCAGCTTAGAAGTGAATCAAAATGAGGACAGAAATGTTACCACTGAGTTCGGCAACTTCAGGGTCATTTGTGACCTTGATCAGAGCACTTTTAGGATATCAGGTGAAAATTAGTGGGGGTAAGGGAGTAAGCAAACAAGAACAGCTTGTGTAGAAAACTTTTTCAAGAAGTTTGGCTGGGAAGGAGAGCAGAAAAAATGGGATTGGGGAGAAATGAGGCATCAAGGGAGGGTTTTTTGTTTGTTTTTTTAAGTGGAAATCACTGGGACATGTTTGTATGATGATGGGAAATATCCAGTGGAACAAGAGACTGATTAGTGAAAAGAAAGGATAACAACAGGAGAAAATCCCTGGGCAAGGAATCAATGTTGGTCTTACATTTTCATTCCTCTTTGACCTAGCCCTATGCCCCAAGATTAAAAGAGATCATTGAAATGTGATGAGCATGACCTCATAGCAAACCCTATATTGTAGTCCAAGACAAAACAAAAACAAAAAACAAGCAAAATAAAAACACCCAAGCCCACTGCTGCCGAGTTGATTCTGACTCAGCCACCGGATAAGACAGAGTAGAACTGCCCCATAGGGTTTCCAAGGCTGTAAATCTTTATGGAAGCAGACTGCCACATCTTTCTCCCTCGGAGTGGCTGGTGGGTTTGAACCACTGACCTTTTGGTTAGTAGCAGAGTACTTAACCACTGCACCACCGGTGCTCCTTTATAATGCAGCTCAGGAGGGGTCATATGAGACATGTTGAGCCATTCTGGATGGACCGTCAAGAAATCATACTCTTTAGCTTTCTTGGGGATGGAAACCCTGGTGGTGTAGTGGTTAAGTGCTACAGCTGCTAAACCAAAGGGTTGGCAGTTCAAATCCGCCAGGCGCTCCTTGAAAACTCTATGGGGCAGCTCTACTCTGTCCTATGGGGACTATGAGTTGGAATTGATTCGACAGCACTGGGTTTGGTTTTTTTTTTTTTGGAGCTGGGATTAGTTGGAGGGTTCCTCAACCTTGGTGCTACTGGCACTTGGGCTGCTTATCATGTGTTGTGGAGAGCTGTCCTGTGCATTGCAGGATGTTTAGCAGAATCCCTGGTCTCTGCTAACAACTCCTTCCCAGTTGTGACAATCAAAAATGTCTTCAGATATTGCTAAATGTCCCTGGGTGGGAGGAAGGGGACAAAAATCACCCCAATTGATGATCACTGAGCTATGCAAACTGTAGAAAGCTGAAAGAAAAAAAAAAAAAACAGCTAATCTTAAGTTGTTTAAATGTTCACAAATATTACTGTTGCCATTGCCTTATCCTATTGTGGTAAGTTATTTATAAACCCGTTAAAAAAATTTTTTTTTTTTTAGCAAGCATATTGTGCTATACATACATGTTTCCATATTTTAACTCCTAAAGAAACACTGTAATATCATTTTTGACATTTAAAGTAGAAAGGATCATGAAGAAAAAAAAAAAAAAAAAAAGAATGACAACAAATATATGAA
Source organism: Loxodonta africana (assembly GCF_030014295.1). Classification (NCBI taxonomy): domain Eukaryota; kingdom Metazoa; phylum Chordata; class Mammalia; order Proboscidea; family Elephantidae; genus Loxodonta; species Loxodonta africana. Next base: position 81,066,875 of record NC_087353.1, read on the forward strand.
TGGAGTGAATCAACCCTAGCGATGATGGCTGGAAAAGGAAAGTCATTAGCCTTTCTTCGGTGTGCAGTACATTTTACATTTTGTAAACCTAATTATTTTTAAAAAATGCATTTTTTTACAAGTTCACTGTGTAAAACAACAACACAAAAAACTAGATACACTAAAAGAAGATTAAAAATAACTCATGTCAGTTAATATTTTGGTGCATATGTTTTTGAATGTTCTTTCTGCATATTCATTTATTCATTCATTCAATATTTCTTGCACACTTTGCTCAGAGAGTAAGAACTGGACAGTTACAGAACTTTTTGTTTTTCTTGAACGGGAGGGATTTGAGCATGTTTTAAAGGCCAGTGAAAGGGCCTAGTTGAGAAAAAAGAAAATGGTATAATCCATAATCATAGTGAGATGTGAGGTGTCTGTAGAGATACGAAGAAATGGCTTTTAAGCACAGTGCAGGAGTAGTCCTTAGAAGAAACACCATGGTGAGATAATGGGTAGATACACATACACACACACAAACCTATGCATATATGTATCTTATTGTATCTACATGTAGGTCTATGTATCTTACTGTATCTACATGTTTCTTGCAGGGTGAGCTGCTTTGGAACCCACTTTTTTCGCTTCCTTTATAGTAACCATTTCCCCACGTTGTTATTCTTCCTCCTACATCGCTTTTACAGTATCCCAATGCATGCATGCAGCTTAATTTTTAAAGCCACCTCCTAAATGTTGGATATTTTGGTTGTTTACAATTTTTCACTATCATCGATACCATGACCTAACATCTTGATAGTGAATTATTTGTAAATACTCAGAATTGTTTCCTGAGCAAAAATTCGTGCGAGTGGAATTGTTGAGTCAAAGGCTCGGTAAAATTCAGTGGGTAACGAATCATTTCTAAATCTCAGCTCCCTTCGGGTAGGAGGCATCAGAGAAACAGAAAGGTTAAATAACTGGCCCAAGGACAAAAATAATTAGCAAGTGACCAAATTCAAGAGCCGCGCGAGCTCCTCGTACAGCGACAGGGGTAGAATTTGCGGTTTCGGTGAGAGTGTGTGTGTATTTTAGTGGGGGAGGGGACGGGCAGCGGGGAAGGAAACTTGTGTCGCAGCAAAGAAGGAGGAGGGAAGGGGCCCAAGTCAGACAGCAGTCGACCGCGGCGAAAAAGGGTAGGCTTGGCAGGCTCCGCAGCCTTCCCGCCGGGCGCCGAGGAAGCCGTGACTTCCAGGGAGGTCCGGGAAGCGGGGTGGCTGAGCACTTTGCTCCGGCGGTTGCCAAGAGCCTGCCCAGACTGCGGAGCCCGTTGCTAGGGCCTCCATCTTGGGGCCGGTGGCCGCGGCGCCCCCGGAAGGGGTTGCCGAGAGGGGCATTCACTTCCGGTGTGGGGCCCGCGGCGGCGGCGGCGGCGGCGGCGGCGACGGCGGCGGCAGCGGCGGCGGCAGCGGCGGCGGCGGCGGGTCGGTGTAGAAAATGGCGCTGGTGCAGCGTCTCGGGCCTCTCCCCGCGGCGCTGCGGAGGGCTTGAGGCTCGCGAGCCTCGTTCGCCGTGCCCCACTTGCTCGTGCACTTTACACACATGAGGTGAGCGGGGCGGGGGCGGGAGCCACCCTCCGGGCGGGCGGAGCCTGGGGCGCTGCACCAGGGCCCGTGACCGCGGGCGGCGGCGCCGGGCGTCCCCTAGACCTCGGGCCTCGGCGGGAGAGCGCGGGCTGCGCCGCTGCGGAGGCAGGGCGGGCGGGCGGGCGGCCCGGAGGGCGGCGCTGCGCTGCCTGGGCCGGGCCGGGGGCTGCGCCTCGCTCCTGCGGTCTGACCGCAGCCGGGGCTGCAGCCTCGCAGCTTTGTGAGCCCCCGTCCGCGTCCCGCTCCTCTCCCCTCCCCCAGCCGGCCCCGGAGCGAGCCGCTGCCGCAGCGGCTGGGTTTTCACGCGCATCTCGTTTTCTGTTCTCTTCCAGAGAATTGGAAGCTAAAGCTACCAAAGACGTAGAAAGAAATCGAAGCAGGTAAGATGGGCGAGCCTTCCTTCCCCCGTTGCACTAATGGTGTGTTTTCACTCTGGCTTGCCCTTTCTCGGTTTAGAAGTTCCCCGTGTCATTTTCTGTCGCACGCAGGGAACAGACATTCGGGAGGAGCGGCCGGAGGGAATATCGTCTGGAGGGTTTGCGGGGGGGATGCGTAATTACGTGTGTGCCTTTCTGGGGGGGGTGTGAAAAGCAATTCTTGTAAACTTAGTTAAAGCATTCTTATCCTTTTAGAATTTAATTAGGGGACTTGTGCATTAATTACTGTTGTAAATGGTTGCAGGCATTGTGTGACTCATGATTGAGGCGGCCCTTATGGCGGGCTGTCAAACTGTTTTGGCTTCCCCGTTATTAGTTTGTAGCTAAAATTGTTGCCTTTATGAAAAGATACTATGTGTTCGCATTGTTTTTTTTTTTCCTACACATTGTAGTCAGGCGGCTTCTGTTGCGCTGGAAACACTTTTGCCCTTGAACTTTACCAAGCATAAGCTGCGTCTTGTTTTCCTTCGAAACTACATTTGTGGTCTACGTTCGGGGTGTGTTCTTTTTATCAGCTGATAAAATAATTAAAAATCCCCTCCCGGTTAGTGGTTATCCTTCTTATCGGGTTGGAGTGCTTATTGGGCTGGTAGCTTAAATCATCATTATAAAGGGGGCGTTTTGTCTTTAAAATGATGCTTTTATGGAAATGTTTAGCTTTATTGAGCTGTAATTGCTTGAGTATTAGGGCATTGCACTGTATTTAATTAAGTCTTTAACATTCATTTTCTGTCACAATCTTTTCCTTTCTTATTCAGCTTCTCTTTTTGCATCACACTGGGATACTCGGAAACTTCCAGATTAACTAAATCAGTGAACTGGTTTCTTTCGGTTGGACAGAATAAAATAGCATTTCTCCTATCTCAGATCTTAATGTAGTTTGCTCTTGATGATTGTTTATATGGAGGTTATTAGCACAATTCGAATCACCTCAATGTTTTTCCCCAAGTAGAATTGTTACAAATTGCTGGCCTTTTGGATTTTGTAGATTTTAATCTCTTCAGGTGGTCATTAAAGAATTTGTTCAGTTGGTGAAGGTTGAGCATCACTGGCTTACCTAATAAGAGGTTTTCTGGCTACTCAAAATAATTTGGGAATTATTTACAAGAAATTATGCCTCACATCTCTGATTAAGCAACTGTCGGACATTTAAGTAAGCTTTGTTGTCGGAAACTATTAAAGAAATGTTAAAGTATTGAACCATTAAAGTAAGGCAGGTTGAGTTATTAAGGTGTAATTTTAGCAGCAGAAAGGAATTTGGAGTTTGGATCTATTTCTCTTGTTTTTGCTTTGTCAGATAACTATATCAGTATAATCCCTTTGGAGGTTTTCTAGGACTTGGTTAAAAACGCTTTACCACAGATAAATTCCATATCCTATACCGATGGAGTAGAACTTGGAGTCTGCATATCAGCTGTGTATCAGAGTTTGAATCCCAGCTCTGTCACTTACAATGTGACCTTGACTCTTGGCATGTCTCTTAGCCTCTCTGTGCCTAATCTATAAAATGAGAGCTTCGGACCAGCCAGTTACTTGGGTTATATGAAGAGAATTTTAGTGCTGTCCCTGGCCACAGAGAGCATGTCCAATCTCAACTAGAATAAGTACATAAAGAGCTATAACACAGGTAGGTGATGTAGGGGTCAAAATAAGATACCATCTCATTCCTGTATTTGAGAATACTCAGCTGATCAGCAGACACCTACAAAAAGGAAAAGTAAATATCAAGGAGATTGCAAGGCAGTGTATACTGAGGGCTCAGTGAGAAGGGAACATTTCCTAAAGGTTAAAAATATTCTGAGGAGAGAGATGTGATTAGGTGGGCATGTGCTTCCTTTCAACTCCATCCCTAGCTCTTTGCTTCCTTTTTCCCAAATAAGGAGCATATATTAAGGAGCCCTGGTGGTGATGTTTGAACCGGCCAGCCACTTTGTGAGAGAAAGATGTGGCAGTCTACTTTCATAAAGATTCAATCTTAGAAATCCTGTGGGGCAGTTCTACTCTGTCCTGTAGGGTCCCTGAGTCAAAATCGACTCAACGGCAACGGATTTTATATGTCTTTATTCAAAAGTTGGAGCCCTGGTGGCACAGTCGTTAAGAGCTCAGCTGCTGACCAAAAGGTCAGCAGTTCAAATCCACCAGCCACTCCTTGGAAACCGTATGGAGCAGTCGTACTTTGCTTTATAAGGTCGCTATGAATCAGAATCAGCTCGATGGCAGCAAGCTTTTTTTCTTTCTTCAGTTTAGTCAAAAGTCAAAGCATTAGTCTGAATTAATCTAAGAGGCATTTTTTGAGCACCTTCTGTGTTCCAAGAGCGGGACTAGGTATTGGAGAGGGGAAGAATAAAACCACCCACTGCCATCGAGTTGATTCTGACTCATAGCGACCCTATAGGACAGAGTAGAACTGCCCCGTAGAGTTTCCAAGGAGTGCCTGGTGGATTCCAACTGCTGACCTCTTGGTTAGCAGCTGTAGTACTTAACCACTGCGCCACCAGGGTTTCCAGGGGAAGAATGGAAGTAGCTAAATTTAGTTGTTAATTTAATTTAATAATTGTTGAATTATTGACAATCTGCCAGGCACACTTTTCCAAAGACTTTACATGAATTACTTTATCTGATCCTTGCACCACGTTGAGAGTAGATACTATTATCCCTTTTTTACAGATGAAGAATTTGAGGTAGAAAGAGATTAAGTAACTTACAGGAGGCCACACCACTAGAAATTGGAGATGCTGTCTGGCTTTGACCTATGTTATATTGACTTTTATAAAGATGTGGTTCTTACCTTGAAAAATTTGAAAATCTTTTGGGATACAGAACCAACAAATACATGCAGTACTTTTAAATCAGGGTTCTCAACCATTTTGAACTGGATAATACATAATTGTGAGGACTGTCCTATGCATTGTAGAATGTTTAGCAGCATTTGCTAATAGCACCCCCCCCCACCATGTCAGAAATGTCTGCAGATATTTCCACATGTCTCCTGGGGGCAAAATTGTCCCAGTTAAGAGCTACTACATTTTAGATGTTCATATTTTCTGAAGATAACCAGACATTGGATTTATAATATGAAATCTCCAAACCTTTAAATGTTAAGTTGATTTCAGCATGCTTTAATACATTGGAAGCCCAAATCCCACTGTGTGGACCCCCAGTTTGGAAGCTCTGGCCTCTGAATGTCAAAGATGTGTTGGGTGCTGCCATTCTCCTTTTCCTCTGCTAAGCTGCAAATCCTTCTCACGACAGTGTGCCAGGTAGCCGCTCTGAGTTAAACGAAATTGGTCCGAGTGATAAATTTAGTTTACCAACTTAATCCACTACTGCCCATTAATATTGTCACAGTGTGTCAGGATCATGGGCATCAGGAGCGATCATGTCTAGATCAGGTGACGATACAGGCAGTGTAATAATACAGCAGAAGTAAAGGCACAGAATCTGAAATGTATGGGGGTTTTTGAAATAGAGGTGTGTAGTTTAGTACAACTAAAGCAGAAGGGATTTGTAGCAGACTGCTTGGGGCCAGATTTATAGGGTTTTCAGTCTCAGGTTGAGGAGTTTGTACATAAATACACGGATAAACAAACAAAAAAAAACCAAACCAAACCCATTGCTGTTGAGTCGATTCAGACTCATGGCAACCATATGGAACAGAGTAGAACTGCCCCCAGAGGGTTTCCAAGGAGCGGCTGGTGGTTTCGAACTACTGATCTTTTGGTTAGCAGCTGAGCTTTTAACCATTGTGCCATCAGGGCTCCAGCACATGGGTAGTGGGGAGCTATTGCATGCTTTTAGACAAAGCAGTGATGTGATCAGAATAATCTTCTAGGTCAGGATTTGTGATCAGGTATATTTGTGGGAGATCATCTAGATCTAGGCAAGAGGGGTTGAGGACCTGAATTGAGGTGGTGGTAGAAAAGAGGTGAGAGAGTGAGATACTGAGGAGGTGGAATCTGTGGAATTTGACAGCTGATTCTTTGTGGGAAAAAAAAAATTTTTTTTTTTTTTTTCCCACAAGGAGTCTAAATGCTCAGGCGGTCTCCCTCCATCTTGGGTGAGTGGGAAATTGACCCAGCCTCTGAACAGAATGGAGCCCTGGTTGTCTAGTGGTTACGAGCTGGGCTGCTAACCAAAAGGCTGGCAGTTCGAATCTACCAGCTGCTCCTTGGAAACCCTACGAGCCAATCCTACCCTGTTCTATAGGGTTGCTATGAGTCGGATCCACTCAGTGGAAACAGACTTGCTTTTGGTTTGGTTCAGTGGATCTGAACAGAATAGAGATCAGAACAGAAATTGGAGCTTATTTGGGGAGAGAAGGTAAGTTTTATTTCCCAGTCGTAAAAAAAAAAAAAAAAAATCTCTTTTAGAACAACTCAGCTGGTCAGTTAAAAAAAAAAAATTTGGAGGCTATAGCCAGAATCATTGAGTATTTAGAGCTGGACGGGACCTTAGATAAGAGACCAGCCAGTATTCTAAATCCTTCATTTTACAAATGAAAACTATGGGTCAGACAGGTTAAGTAACTTGCTCCCGGTTCTATTCTCTAACAAGTGACAGAGGTGGGATTCAAATAAAGCCTTTTGACTCCAACTAGCCTTCTTCCCAGTGTTTTTTCTTATACTGCACAGTAGAAAAAAAAAAAAAATCAACTTTGGTTTCTCCTTTCTTTCTGAAAAAGTAAGAACAGTTACCTCAATGTATATATTTTTTGCCCATTCTAGTAATGAGTTTAATGTAGGGTATATTGTTGAAAGTAAAAATTACATGCTTCATGTTATACTGATTTTTTTTCCCACCGATATCAACTGTTGAATGTACAACAAAAATAATTAAAGGTGCTGTAATACCATATAATGTAGCATCTGAACTGGGACACCTGTCTGAAACACTTTTGCCTGGGACAGTTGCTAGTCAGAAAAGACTGGGACTACAGCATAAGCCAGGGTGTTCGGTCTCCCTAGCTTATGTGGACCCCGCTCTTGGCAATTCATCAACCTTTATCGGAAAAAGACCATCTTCTGATTTGATTAAGTTTTTCTTCTGATATGGTTTGCAGGCCATCAAATTCATATTGGTAGCTTTCTTTCTAGCTTCATTTGGCAACTATGTGGTAAATCAATTGATGGACTAAATCACAACCTATAAGCTTAATTTTAAAATGTGTAACAACCTTCTGTGGAAAATTTAAAAATAAACATCATTAAAAAAATACCGTTCTGTAACCACTTCTGAATTTTGGCATCTGAAATACATCGGCAAGTGTAAATTGAAAAGATTTCGAAGTCCTTTACAGTTGTATTTTATTACAACCTCAAAAGTATTGCCCATGATGGGCAAGACTAAATGAAAAAGGTATGTGTTACATGTATTCTGCTATGATGAGTCTTTTAAAATCAAGGAAAAAAAAAAAAACCCTATTTGAAAGCGGGAATAACCCAATGAACACCTGTATCTGTGTACCTTGATTTAGCAATTATTAACATTTTGCTGTATTTGTTTTATCATGATGCTTCACCCCTAAATAAGGCAACGGTGTCTCCCAAGAACAAGGACATTCTACGTAATAGTCATAGCAAATTGAACTTTGTTGTACAGTCCATATTCATATTTCCCCAGTTGTCCCAACAATATCTTTATAGACAATTTTGTTCTTTCTCCTACTCCTTAATCCAGAGTTGCATTTAGTTACATTGTTTCTTTAGTCTCTTTACATCAGAAACAGTTCCCTAGCTTTTCTGCTCCTTTTATGACGCTGACATTTTGGAACAGCCCAGACTAGTTGCTTTTGCAGTTTTCAGTTTGGATTTGTCTGATTGTTTCCATATGATTATATTCAGGTTAAACCTTTTTTGGCAGAAATATCCCAAAGGCGGTGATGTGTTTGTTCTCCATGCAGCACATCAGACTCCCTCTGCTACCTTTTTTAAGCAAATGAACTGAAAGATTAAGAAAGGCTTGGAGGTCTGCTTCCAAAAACTCAGCCATTGAAAACCCTGTGGAGCACACCATTCTACTCACATGGCTGCCCTGAGTCAGAATCAGCTGATGGCAACTGTTTTTTGTCTTTCTTAGGCCCTTTACACTAACTCAGTGTTTATTTCATTTTAGGAAATATCAATTAGTTTAAACTTAGGGGTAATTTTAATATTTGAGGATATAATAAAGGTCTTCCCGTTTAAATTGATCAGTTGTAGTGATTGCCACTTTTATGCAGTTATCTTGAAGTCCTGGTGGCGTGACATTTAAGCACTTGGCTGCTAACCGAAAGGTTGGCGGTTCGAATCTACCTAGAGGCTCCGAGGGGAAAGACCTGGCAGTCTACTCCTATATAGATTACAGCCTGGAAAGCCCTATTGGGCACTTCTGCTCTGTCACATGGAGTAACTGTGAGTAGAAAATCAACTCGGTGGCACCTGACATCCTAGAGGTAGCTCCCTTATGAATCATTAGACTTAAAAGTTACTTGTCTTCAGCTTCTATAGTGATAAACTGATATCCCTGATTAAAAAAAAAAAAAGAAACATTGAGGCTAGGCTTGTAATGCGCATTCCTAAAAAGAATGCCTGGTTGAAGTTAGGGTGGCAGTGTGCCACCAGAACAGGAGGGGTTCTCATTCTTACTCCACAGAGGGACTGGCGATGGTTTGGAAAATTGCACGTGTGTGTGTGTGTTGTTTATTTTTTAAATTAATTTTAGTTTTTTAAAAAACAGAGATAGTTCTTAGCATTTATCAGATTTCAAAGGGTCATGGCTCCCCAGAGTTTAAGAAGCATTGCATTATAGGGAGGATTTCAGAGTAGGTGAATATGCTAGTATCAATAGAAGGGAAATTTTGAGATTCATTAATGAGTTAGGTATCATCTGACTATAGGATAGGAGCCCTGGTGGCACAGTGGTTAAGTATTCAGCTTCTAACCAAAAGGTTCTAACCCACCAGCCACTCCACGGGAGAAAGATGGTGGCATTTGGCTTCCATAAAGATTTACAGCATTGGAAACTGTCTGGGGCAGTTCTTCTCTTTTCTGTAGGGTTGCTGTGAGTCGGAATTGACTCTACAGCAGTGTGGTTTTGGTTTGGTCTTTTGACTTAGGCATCGTTTACCCACAGTCTTCTAAAACAAAACAAAATCACACACACATGAATATATATATATAGTTGAAATTTCATATCTAAAATGGTCTTATTTTAAATATGATTTACATACTGTGTATTTGTGTGTCTGCATGTTAACTGTGGAGCAGCATTTCTACTCTCGTAGCTAGGGAAAAGCATTTTGAGTTTTCCAGCAGTAGTATATTATGGGACGATGACTCAGCTGACTTCTCATTTCACGTGGAATGTTAAAACAGATTGGAACCTGGTTGAGGATTTTATACTTTGAACCTTACAAGATATTTTCTACAAACAGTGATTGATTGGATTTTGTATAATGACAAGTAAGATTAAGCCAACTCATTTGTTTTGCTCTCCTTGCTAGTGGTTTTCAGTCAGCTAGCATTTATTGAGCCATTTGCTTCAGTGATACTGTTTTTTATAATTATGACATCTGTGTTTTGTTGACTTCAGTCCCTTCTTTTTGAAGTATCCCCCAAAACACATATGCTCACACTCACCAGGAAATGGTGCTATATGGTGCTTAAGTAGGCACCAATTTTGAATGTATTTTTAAGCATTACTTCACTCTTGTGGTAATTGACTATATGCAGGATGTCAGAGAAGTTCTATTTATGAATCCCTGGGCAATGAGAAAGGAGCCTGGTGGAATCATACAATATGTGGCCTTTTGTATCTAGCTTCTTGCACTTAGTATAATGTTTTCAAGGTTCATTGATATTGTAGCATCTATTAGTACTTCATTCCTTTTTATGGCTGAAGAATATTCCATTGTATGGCTATGCCATGTTTTGTTTAACCGTTCATCAGTTGATGGGCTTTTGGGTTGCTTCCGCTTTGAGCATTAGCTGCTGTGAACCTGTGTACAGGTGTTTGTGTGGACATATCTTTGGGTATATACCTAGGAGTGGAATTGCTGGGTCATATGGCAACTGTATGTTTAACTTCTTGAGAAACTTCAGACTGTTCTCCAAAGTGACTGTACCATTTACGTTCTCATTAGCAGTATATCAGGGTTCCAATTTCCTCACATTCTCTGTTGTTGTTAGTTGCCGTCAAGTCGATTTTGACTCATGGTGACCCCATGTGTGCAGAATAGAACTGTTCCATGTGGTTTTCGAGGCTGTGACTTTTCAGAAGCAGATTGCCAGGACTGTCTTTCCAGATGCCTCTGCGTGGGTTTGCGCCACCAACCTTTAGGTTAGCAGCCAATTTTGAGTTAATTTCTGTATAGGCTGTAACGTAGAGGTTCAGCTTCATTCTCTTACAAGTGAGTATCCAGTTGTTCCAGCACCATTTTGTTGAAAAAACTTCACCTTGGCGCCCTTATTGAAAATTAATTGACTATAAATGTAAGAGATTATTTCTGGACTCTCAATTTTATTCTATTAATCCATATGCCTATTTTGCCAGTTCCACAGTCTTCATTACTGTAGCTTTGTAGTAGTTTTGAAATCAGGAAGTCTGAGTCCTTCAACTTTGTTGTTTTTCAAGATTGTGTTCGCTGTTCTGGGTTCCATGCATTCCCATGTAAATTTTAACATAGTTTTTCAATTTCTTCAAGCTGGGATTTTGATAGGGTTTGTGTTGAATGTGTCAGAGCCTTGGTGGCGCAGTGCTTAAACGTTCAGCTGCTGACCAAAAGGTTGGCAGTTTAACCCCCCAACCATTCTTTCGAAGTCATCTGGGGCAGTTCTCCTTTGTCCTATAGGGTCACTATGCGTCAGAATTGACTTGATGGTAATGGGTTTTGGTTTGGTTTGTGTTGAATGTGTAGGTCAGTTTGGGAAGTATTGCCATCTTAACATTGTTAAGTCTTCTAGTTCATGAACATGGGATGTCTTTCCATTTATGTAGGTCTTTACCTTTTTTCAGCGACAGCTTGTAGTTTTCAGTGTAGAAGACTTGCACTTCTTTTGTAAAATTTATTTGTAAGTATTTTTATTCTATTTGATGCTATTGTGAATGGAATTGTTTTCTTAGTTTCATATTCAGATTCTTCATTGCTAGTGTATGGAGAGAGTTAATTTTTGTATGTTGATCATATATCCTGCAGTTGTGCTGAACTCATTTATTCTAATTTGTGTGTGTGTACAGACACATGCATGCACACATATACATTCGTAAGGATTTCCTATATATAACATCACGTCACCTGTGAATAGTTTTACTGCTTCCTTTCCAATCTGAGTGCAGTTTATTTCTTTTTCTAGTATAATTTCTTTGACTAGAACCTCCAGTACAGTGTTGAATAGAAGTGGTAAGACAAGACATCCCTATCTTGAGGAGGGATGGTCTTAGGGAAAAGTTATTCAGTCTTTAACCATGGAGTATGATGTGATGCTGTGAGTTTTTCATAGATGGCCTTTATCAGGAAGTTTCTTTCTATTCCTAGTTTGTTATTTTTTTTTTTTGGTTATGAAAGAATGTTGGATTTCATCATGTTCTTTGTCTATTGAGATTGTCATGTAATTTTTGTTACTCTGTTACGTTGTATTGCTTCAATTGATTTTCATAATGTTAAACAAACTTTGCATTACTAGAATAAATACCACTTGGTTATATTTTTTTGATGTTCCTGAATTGCATTTGTTAGTCTTGAGGATTTTCGTGTCTCTATTCATAAGGGTTATTGGTCTGTGGTTTTTTTCACTCACTCTCTCTCTTTTTTTAAAAAAACATTTTGTGGTGAAATATACATAACAAAACATCGGCCACTTCAACCACCTTTTACATGTGCAGTTCAGTGGCATTAGTTACATGCACCCTGTTTTGCATCCATCACCATGTAGTTTTCTTGTGATTCCTTTGTCTGCTTTCCATACCTGGTGCTTGGTTTGGTCTGGTTTGGCATCGGGGTTCTGAGTTGCTTATTTGACACCTATCTCGTTCTGCGTCGTGCTATAATAGTTGTTTTCATATGTTGAATTCGATTTTATACTATATACCTTTCTGCTTTGTGGGCCAGGTTGCAGCCTCCTTTATATCCTAACCGCAGCCTAGTGCACCGTTTTGTACCTAGCCTCTTGTAGGTGACGTTTTGTCTACACATACTATGTGCATCTGTTAAGCACTTCATCCGCATTAACTAATTGAATCTTCACACCAATCTTTTGAGGGAGGCACAATTTGAGGCCTCTCACAGAAGAGGGCATGGAGGCTTAGAGAAGTTAAAATGTCTAAGGTTACACAAATAGATGGTGGGGTTGAAATTTAAGCCCCCTTCTCTTTGCCATTAGAGTCTGGGTTCCTAACTACATGCTATACCGCGTAGGCAATTCTTGTTTGAATAGACCGAATTTAAACTTAAAGGCCTCAAAGGAGACGTAGACCGTTGATAGGAATAAGAGTGAAGGGTGCATTTTCAGCGCTGGTGGTGGAGTTATAGTTTAGTAAGGGCAAGGAAGCAGAAATTGGCATCTAATGGGAGTGCCTATGGGTCAGGAGTGCCTAGTGCCATGGAGTATAGAACAAATAGAAGAACTGATTTTTTCTCCAGAGCAGCAATTAATCCTATTTGGAAGATTAAGATTAACATCTATAGTAATTAGGAAATTGACGTTGTTCAATTAGAGGTCAAGGATGAGGCTTGTATGGGCTGGAAAAAATCCTGAAGGAACTAGTAATTAAGCTAAGCCTTAAAAGAGGAGTAGGATTTAGGTGGTGGTAGTATTTGTAGTAGTAGCAGTAGTTTTAGAAAACTTAGGTTTTTGAGTCAGCTTTACCACAGCCTTCTACTGTCTGGTAAGTCACTTAGACTTTCTGGTCCTCAGAAATGGGATTGTCAAATGGGAATAATATCAATTCCTTTTTTGAGGGTTGTTGTGGGTTCAAAATGGCTAGTGTTCAAGAGTTCTTTGTAAACTAGAGCGTGCTTCTGTCATTCTAGTGGGCTATCTATTATTCTCACAATTTATAATCACTGACTTCTTTCAATCTGAGCTTTTTATTTTGAAATAATTTCAGATTTAGAGAAATGTTACAAGAATGGAACAAAGAATTCCCAAATATCCTTCAGCCACATTCCCCAAATGTTAACATTTAACCATATTTGTTTTATCATTCTCTCCTTTTATATTCATACAGTTTATTCCTTAATCGTCTGAGACATGATGTCCTTTTACTCCTAACAACTTAAGTATTTTCTAAAAACAAGGGCATTTTCTTAGTAACCACAGGACCATTATGAAAACTGGGGAAGTTAATATTAGCACAGCAATTTTAATAGCTAATCTACAGACCCAATTTTGCCAGTTGTCTCAATAATACCCTTTAGAGCAAAACAAAACAATGTATGTATATATATACTTATGGCTGCAAACTGAAAGGTTGGCAGTTTGAATCCAGTAGTTGCTCCATGGAGACCCTATGGTACAGTTGTACTCCGTCCCTAAAGGGTTGCTATGAGTTGGAATCAAGTTGGTTTGGTTTTTATATATCATAATATATATATATATTTTCCTGGTCAGGGATTCAATCTAGGATCACATGTTGCATTTAGTTTTCATGTTTGTTTAGACACCTATAGTCTGGAACCATTTCTGAGTCTTCCTTTTGTTCTTCAAGACCTTGATATTTTTCAAGAGCACAGGCTGGTTATTTTATAGAATGTCCCTCAACCTATGTTTCCTCATGATTAGATTCAGGTTATGCGTTTTTAGCAGTGATGTTGTATTTTTCTCAGTGCCTTATATCAAGAGGTGCATGGTGTTCACTTACTCCATTGCAGTTGATTATAACTTTAACAACTTGGTTAAGTCAGTATCAGGTTTCACCACTGTAAAATTACTATTTTTCCCTTTGTAATTAATTATCTTATTGGAAGATATTTTTAGACAATATAAATATCTTGTTTCTCATCAAGTTTTCACCCACTAGTTTTAGTATCCATTGATCATTTTTTCCTGAATCAATTGGTTGCCAAATAATGATTTTCTTTCTTTAAAAAAAAAAAAAAAATTATGTGGTAAAAAAATATATAACAACATTTGCCATTTTAACCTTTTTAAAGTGTATAATTAGTGACATGAATTGTACTCACCATGCTGTGCAGCTACCGCTGTCACAAATGATTTTCTAGTTTCCTCACTCCCCCTTCATTAGTTGACATTCTATGGTAAGATCTGTTTCTCTACCTTATTTATTCTTTCATTCACTTATTAATATCAGTATGGACTCCTGGATTTTCATTTTATTCAGTGGATTATAATCCTTTCTAGCATTATTAATCACTCAAATTATGGGGGAATGGGAACTTCCTTCAACTTGAGCCTCCTACTTTTTGAAGAGATACAGACTGTCCTCCCTCGTTGCTACCTTTTTTTTTCCTTTTCTTTTCTACTCTGTCCTATAGGGTCGCTATGAGTTGGAATTGACTCGATGGCAGTGGGTTTGGTTTTGTTTTTTTTTTTTGGTTTGTTTATTTTTTTAGGGGAAGATGTGCCAACTCTTAACCACCTCCAAAGCTAAACTTTTTGCTTATGCTTTATAGTTCAAAATCAAATACTATTTAGAAATACACAACATTGCTGCCACCCTATTTCTTGTCTCTTTTTCTTCTCATATTTCTGCCATAAATATGTCTTTTTATTAGTTTTTGTGTGTGCATACTCAAATAGAAGCACATGAGGATATGTATTTTTATCCTCCCCTCTTTTTACACATAAGAATATGTATTCTTATCCTCCCCTCTTTTTACACAAAAGATAGCATTACTGAACCTTTGTTATTTTTTCAATTTACAGTGTACACCTTCCAGATCTTTTCACATCAGGGACCTTCATTTTCTTAACCAGCCAGTTGCTCTTGAGTCAGTTCTGACTCCTTGTTGACACCATGTGTGTCAGGGTAAAACTGTGCTCCATAGAGTTTTCAGTGACTCATTTTCACAAGCAGTTTTCCAGGCCTTCCTTCGAGGTGATTCTGGGTGGACTCAGATCTTCAATCTTTCATTTAGCAGCCAAGCATGTTAATTGTACCACCCAGGGACTCCTCGTAGCTCCTTAACAGCTGCATAGCATTCCATTTTATGTGTGTATCAATTTTATTTAACTACTTCCATATTGGTAGATATTTAACTACTTGTGATTTTAAGCTTATCTTTTGCGTTACCTCCCCCATGACCTTCTCCGATACCTTTATTTCTTTGTTAGTTCCTTTTCCACCTCCACATAAATACTAGCCTTCCTTATTTTAAAAACAGTCTTTAAAAAAAAAAAAAGAAAAGCTTAAATTTTATCCTGTTCTCTTCGTTTCACTGCCAAAGTTTTTAAAAAACTGATCCAAACTGCTGACTTCACTCCCTTGCCTAATATTTTCCTGCAGTTGGGTGTCCATCTCTTTCATCTGGTGAAATTAAAGTTTTGAAGGTTACCAGTGCCTTCCTATTGTATAATGCTGGACTGCCTGTGGTGATTAATTTAGGTAGGAGGGCAACAAGGAGACTTAAAACGAGATGAGCAGACAGAAGAAGGGAAGCAGGATGGCTAGGAGGAAATAAAACAAGGTAGGATCTATAAGGGGAAATGCTGAGCTGGAGTAGAGCAAAATATAATTTTTTTTGGCAGAAGACATGAAGTATATTTTTATAACTTGCTTGTAACATGCAACTGGCTTCTGTGTCAGAACAAGCTGGCTTATGCTGAGTTGCTGACTGATAGGCTAGTCAGGCCCTCTGGAAAGTTGCCTCCTGTTTTCTCTTTCCTAAAAGCAAAACAGAAACATCTGACTCCCATGTTCCATTATGGTCATTTCTGACAGCAGAAATTAGGATTTCTAAGATCTGGAGTTGTCATTAACATAGCTCTTTTCTGTTATCCTTACTAATAGTGCCACCTACTCCAGTTTCTTCTTTGTTATTCTCTTGGATTTATTCTTTGCTCTCCCTTTCTACTGCTGACATTGTGGTTCAGGCTATTACAGATTCACTTGGATTATTGCAGCAGTCTTCCCACCCTGTTCAGCCAACTTATTTCCTACTCTTCCCCAACACTTTTCCTCCTTTTTTCTATTTCAAATAATGCTCCTTCCTGAAGTTCCCATGCTAAAAAGTCTGCATGCTTTGTGAGACCAAAAGAACTGGATGGTACCCGGCTACCATTATTGAATGTTTTGATCAAGGATTCCATAGAAGAATCCTGATCAAAAGGGGGGAAATGGAGAACAGAATTGCCCGTTTTCATGGACTCTAGACTTTCTGGAGCCATGGAGGGTAGATGAACCCCTGAAACTATTGCCCTGAGATAATTTTTAAACCTCAAACCAAAAATATCTCCTGACGTCTTAAAACCAAGCAATACTTTAGCTTAAAAAGTCTGCCTTTAGCATTATGCACTTTTTAAAAAATTGTGATTTAAGTGAAAGTTTACAAATCAAGTCAATCTCTCATACAAAAATTTATATACACCTTGATAAATATAATTGCTCTCGCCCTGAGACGGCACACTCCTTCTCTCCACCCTGTATTCCCCATGTCCGTTCAGCCAGCTGCTGTCCCCCTCTGCTTTCTCATCTCCCCTTCAGAGAGGAGCTGCCCACATAGTCTCATGTGTCTGTTTGAGCCAAGAAGCTTAGCCCTCACCAGTATCATTTTCTATCTTATTGTCCAATCCCACCCCTTTCTGAAGAGTTGACTTTGGGAGCATTGCGCTCTTTTAAGAGCTGACTATATGGAATCAAATTGACAACAGCAACTCGAAAGATTAGATAGGAACCTTAGGGGGTAGTGAGTTTATGTTAATGAGGCAGAAACACCCCAGAAAAGGAGGATGAGAATGGTTTGCACAACTCGAATGTAATCAGTGTCACTAAATTGTACATGTAGAAGCTGTTGACTTGGTGTATATTTTGCTGTGTATATTCCCAACAACAAAATAAATTTAGAGAAAAAAAGTTTTCATGCTTTGCTTGTGCCCATACCTGTTTGTGTTCCCTTGCCTGAAGGCCCACCTCTCTTCTGTGTCTATAGAAATCCCGCCCCCTTTCAAGTGCCAGATCAACTTTTAACTGTTCCATGAAGCTTTCCATAGCTGTAACAACTCATACTTGTGTTTTATGTTTCTGAACTTGTTTACAGCCTGTACCAAATGATTGTTTTCTTATTTTGAGCGTGTTCAATTATTTTTCCTATTAAATTATAGAGTTTCAAGTCATGTTTTCTATTTGGGCCCTCCCACTGTACAGCAGACTGCTTGGCTGTCAGACTGACTGTGCTCAACATATTCTTATTGGTTGATAGATTAAACCTTATGTAGCGATTATGAAATAATTTTGGAATTAGAGAATAAACTCTTTCCAGGTACCTTGAAATTCTCAGTCATACATCTTGCATTTTTCATTTTTTTGTTTTAGGACAAATTTTCTAACTGCCTTCCTATTTCTCTCTTTTGAACTATTCAAACTCCTCAAATGTGGGAATTTACAGCTATTCACTAGTTGTGTTCTAGTTGTTTCTCCCACATCACTCTGCCATAAACATTCACAAAAATAAAAAATACTGAAATTGCTCTCTTAAAGGTCAACAACACATGGGTCCCTTTTGTTAAAACCAGTGACTGTTAGAGTCTTTGTTTTCCTTGATACCTTTGCTGTTCTTACTTACACTCAGTGTTCTTGGAACTCTAATACTTTGTATTTCTTGACTGTACATTCTGTTAAAATGGTTCTTATAGGAGATGGGAGGAAATAAGAAAAAGACTGTGGAGGCACATAGTCTAGGGGAAAGATGTACTACATGTAAGAAGATCTGTCTGTCCCTTAGTCTCTCCAGAGGAAAAGGATTTATTCTCTGAGACCTCTGAAGAGAAAGCTAGCACTTTACTTTGGGAGGTATCATAGTGTAGGGGAAAGGAAAGACTATGACTTTTGAGACTCTGTATTTGAGTCCTAACTGTATCCTGTACTAGTTATATGACCTTGGACAGGTTACTTAACCCCTCCGAGTCTCGGTTTCTTCATTTATAAAAGGGAAATATCATTTAAACACGAAGACAGTGGTGGTTCAGTGGTAGAATGCCTGCCTTCCATGTAGGAGACCCTGTGTACGGTTCCTGGCTGGCGCACCTCATGCACAGTCAACACGCATCCGTCAGCGGAGGTGTGCATGTTGCAGTGATGCTGAACAAGTTTCAGCAGAGCTCCAAAACTAAGATGGACTAGAAAGAAAGGCCTGGCGATCTACTTCCATAAATCATCCAGTGAAAACCTTATGGTTCACAAGGGTTTGATTTGCAGCCAGTCATGGGGATGGCACAGGACTGGACAGCGTTTTATTCTGTTTTGCGTGGAGATGCCATGAGTCAGGGACCAACTTGATGGTAGCTTTCAACAATATTAATCATTACAAAAAAACCCCAAAAACCAAACCTGTTGCCTTCGAGTCGATTCCGACTCATAGCAAGCCTAAAGGACAGAGTAGAACTGCCCCATAGGGTTTCCAAGGAGCACCTGGTGGATTCGATCTGCCAGCCTTTTGGTTAGCAGCCTGTCTTAGTCATCTACTGCTGCTTCAACAGAAACACCGCAAGTGAGTGGCTTTAACAAAGAGAAATTTATTCGCTCACAGTCCAGTAGGCTAGAAGTCTGAATTCAGGGCTCCGCTCCAGCGGAAGGCTTTCTCTCTCTGTCAGCTCTGGAGGAAGGTCCTTGTGATACATCAGACTTCCCTTGGTCTGGGAGCATCTCAGTGCGGGAACCTCAGGTCCAAAGGATGAGCTCTGCTTCCAGCACTGCTTTCTCGGTGGCATGAGGTTCCCACTGTCTCCTAGCTTCCCTTTCCTTTTATCTCTTGAGGGAGAAAAACTGGTGTAGGCCACAGCCCAGGGAAACTCCCTTTACGTGGGATCTGGGATATCACCTGGTAAGGGTGTTATAATCCCACCCTAATCCTCTTTAACATAAAATTACAATCACACAATGGAGGACAGCCACAGAATACTGGGAATCATGGCCTAACCAAGTTAATACATGAATTTTTGGGTGGACATTATTCAGTCCATGGTATTAGCAGCCATAGCTCTTAACCACTACGCCATGGAGAAAGTATGTAGAAAATGTCCAGCACAGCCATCTCCTCTCAGTCTCTTCTATCAACATTTTAACCATGTTTGTTCTCATTCCTAGGTCCAGGACCAGTGAGTGAAAATTACAGGGAGGTAGATTTTGGCTTAATGAAGGAAGAATTTTCTAAACGTTGGGCTGAACTGTTGAATAGGCGGCACCTAACACAGATGAATCTGTCGTTGCATACTTTTGAGAAGACTCATTCCTGGACAGTGCAAGTAAATGATTTGTATTGATTACTGAAGATGAGGGCAAAATTTGAAACCTTTCTTGAATAATTGTGTGGAATATGCCATCCTGACCCTGATCTCTTTATTTTCCCTAATCCAAACAATGAATTCCCTTCCTTTGTATGTTTTAAAGTTAATTTTATGATATAATTTACATACAGTAAAATTCACACATTGAGTGTATAGATGAATGACTTGGCAAATGTATACACCTGTGTAATGACCACCCCAATCAAGTTATAGAATATTTCCATCTTCCTAACAGGTTTTCTCATTGACACTGATTCTTATAAAACCAAACCAAACCAAACCAAACCCATTGCCATCGAGTCGATTCCGACGAGCTACCCCAAAGTATACATGAAATATAGGGCATAAGTAAATAAAAATACCAAGTTTTGATGAAAGGGGAGCCCAGCCTTTCTAGAGCAACAAGGTAGATTCATGGATACTTGTAGATTTGAGGTATCCTGCTACTAGCCTTCAAGGGATAGATGAGTGTTTTGAATGAGAAATTAACTTGAGCTATAAACTTTCACCCAAAGCACAGGAATAAAAAAGAAAAAAGGATAGATGATTGCTGACTGGAGCATGTATCAAACACGATGGGACACTGAGACCTATTAAATCCGTCAACCCATACAACAAGATTAGAAACGGAGGTGCCTAGAATTCAGAGAACAGAAAGAACAAATGCTGAAGATTACAGATGTTTTCTGCATAGTAGGTGCCCATAATATCTTTACACACTTAGGGTAAATATACCCTTTTGGGTGCCACTGAAAATTGGTGATAGGGGTACGTTGACTAGGCATTTGAATGCTTACTTGGCACTGTGCTAAATAAGCACTGTTTATTAAATCCTTATTAAAATCTTGTGAAGTAGATACATATGACCACTTATCCCTACTTTTAACATGAAGCTGAGAAAGGTTTAAGTATTTTGAGGTACTGTAATCAACTTTTACCTTTGACTTCTACATGTCTTCTAGAGTATGATACCCAGAACAGATAACATAAGATGGTGTAACTTCATTGCCTTTGTTTACTAGTTTTATTCTACTTCTCTCTTTTGATGTGGCTATCTTTATCCTTGACTTTCCCAGGATTGTAGTGAGAGTGAGCTTGTTCACTCTCAACACCTCCCTTACACAGAATGTGAAAGGAGTGAGTCACGGTTACAGTTGGCGCGAATCTGTTATGCTACCCCATTAGCCACATGACAGTTCTACACAGAAAATGGCAATGAAATTTAGCAGCACGTACCATACTCTTCTTTCAACTTTTAACTGATTTTAGCATACATTTAATTTCACTAAATTATCAGTTACGCATAACATCACTGATTTTGTTTTCCACTGTGTACCTGCATCTCCTCTCAATCTCTCCCATCAACAAACCAGCATGTATTTTGTGCAGCTGCATCACAGTATAGTTGTAGCACTCCTTCCAGTTCCTATGTACTTATCTTTCTTATTTTATCTTCTGCTACATCCTCACTGCCATATTTCTTCCAGCCTTGATAAATGATTTGCAGTTCCCCAAATGTTTAGTTCATGTCCCTGAACTGCTCCTTGCCTGCTTGATAATTCATGTCTCTCCTGGAAAGCTTCCTCAGACAGAGTTACCTTATGTACTTTGTCCTTGTGTGATAGGTTTCTTCAAGTGGCTGATATTTCTTGGTTATCTGTTGGTATTATGAATGTAGGTAACTGGAGTGTTTTCCTCCAGCTTTGTGCAGGTCTCTTTATCCAGTAGGCTCCTACCCTGAATGGGAGGTCTGATGCTGTGCTCTGTACGTGTGAAGGGGTATTGATGACAGGGTTTGCTTTAGGGGTGTGTTGGAAAGGAGTGGCAATAGCCTCCTAGAAGGGCTTTGATCTGGGACACCAAACCCTACTGGCCTCCTGTGGAAAGTTTAGTTTATTTGGTTTTAGCCTGGATTCAAATGCAGCTGCTACCTGTGGCCCCGTAGGTACTGGAATAGGAAGTGGGTGAGAGGGGTTGAGTAGCTGTGGCCTTTTTTTTTTTTTTAATTCCTTAGGCAGTTTTCCTCCAGTGCCTGTTATTCTTCTCCCTGCTTTGATCTTGAAATCTCTCTAAAGCTCCCCTAGAAATGATGGTGCATACATCCATTGCAGACTTTACTTGTGCCTATTCTGGGTCGTGGCTTCCTTTGCTCTTGTTTATTCATCAGCTCAGAAGAGATTTATTACTTTTTTTCCTCGTCATTTTAGTGAAGTAGTGTGGGAAGGAGGATGCGAGCCCATTTGCTCAGTTTTTTTATTTTGAAACCCTGAATCAGAGGTTCTTTTGACAGCTTTGAGCACTTGAGATTTTAAAAATTGAAATAAACTTTTAAAATTGCCTTATTGATTATTTTACAAGTATTGATGAAACAACTTGGAATGTTTATGGAACGTGAAATTATTGTAATACTGAAATACAAGTCACCTGTTTATGAATAACTTGTTCTAAAAATACTTAGAAAGCCGTTTAGAGCCAGGAAAGCCAAAGGTACCCCATATACCTGGGCAGGAGAGCGTTGTGGGGAGGTCCCAGGCGTTGCCATTTAGCTACTAATTGATAATCAGGCCAGAAGCAAGGTAACTCTGGCTTACACTATGTTGTTTACATTATAACATTACAGGGAATTGCTTGCTCCCAATGGAAAGTTTCCTGATTTTAGGTTGTCTCCTTTGATATGACATTAATTAAAAGGAGAGCTCTGTTACTTGTGGCTTAGTAATGAAAAGTGAATTTGTAATGTGTAGAAGCTATACTATTTAGATTGCAAGTTGTGTTTTATTTTGGTGAATGGTAATAAAAGAATAATAGCACTATTCGTCACGCCTTTAATTCTAATAAGGAGCCCCGGTGTCTCAGTGGTTAAAGCACTCAGCTGTAAACCAAAAGGTTGGTAGTTTGAACCCACCAGCTGCTCCACAGGAGAAAGATGTGGCAGTCTGCTTCCATAAAGATTTGCAGCTTTGGAAGCCCTATGGGGTAGTTCTACTCTGTCCTGTAGGGTCACTGTGAGTTGGAATCGACTTGACAGCAGTGGGTTTGGTTTTGGTTAACTTCTAACTAGAGTGAAAATGAACCTGTATGCAACTTTTTTTTTATTTCTTAGTACATTTTGGGAAAGTTAATTGCAACTGTGTGGTTCAGGGGTTTAGTGCAAGAAGAAGAACAGTTGATGGAAGAAAAGAAAAAGAAAAAAGACGACAAGAAAAAGAAGGAAGCTGCTCAAAAGAAGGTAGTATATGTATAAACTATTTATATTAAGTAGTTCAAAAAACACTAAAAAAAGAAAATTTATTGGATTTTTAAAAAAAGCATTTGACAATGTTTTAAATTCAGTGCAGATTGATTTTAACATTTAATGTCTTTGAATATGCATATACAGTAACTTGCTAAGCGTATACATTTTAATGTATAGTTTTTTAATATTGCCAGTACTTTTTCAAAGGTAAGTGCATTATATAGGTCTTTATCTTTCAATTAGCTGTTTCTAGATGTTTCATAGTACATCATTTGATAAGTGGGAGGAACATGGAATTTGTAGCCACATAGATGAAAATTTGAAACCTGGCTCTACCACAGAATGATGTGGACTTTAAATTTATTTAGCCTCTCTGAGCCTCCGTTTCCATATGTTTGTAAAATTAAGATTGAATTAAATGAGATAACAATACCAATACATAACAATATACACAACAGGAAATAAAATAGTACAGAAGTACAGTAATAAAGGAAATAGTTATACACATTAATGGGAAATGAAGTGTCAACTTTTTTTTTTATTTAGTACTTGGGCTGATTTAAGAAATTTGCAGTGTATATCAGGATACTTTAAAATAAGCCGATAACATTATTTACTGCAAGAGAACTCTTAACAAGCCAATACGTTATAAAAACTGTAACCGAAGCAATCTAAATTGAGGCAAAAATAAAAAGCTATATCCATTATTTATGAAGTTTAAAAAATTATTAATAATAAAGGTCAATGACAGTGAAGTAAGCTGGGCGCTTTTCACCTAACATATCAAGAATTCAAGGACCTTAAGAGTGTCGTAAAAGATCCAGTGACATTACTGTTCCCTTTCTGTGTTCTAATGAAACTTAGTGTCTTAATTTTTAATATATGCCTCTTTCGTGCCAGGTACTATGCTAGACACTGGATATAGACTATTCAAAATAGCCAGCATACTGGTCACCACATTACTCAATAGGGAAAAAAAGCACAGGATATAAGACTATGTTAGATGCATTTATTTACGGGAAACTGTTGAAGCACATAGAGCCCCGGTGGTGTAGTGGTTAAGAGCCCGGCTGCTAACCAAAAGGTCAACAGTTAGAATCCACCAGCCCCTCCTTGGAAACCCTGTGGAGCAGTTCTGCTCTGTCCTATAAGGCCACTATGAGTTGAAATTGACTCGACGGCAATGGGTTTGGTTTTTTGGTTTTGGTTGAAGCACAGAGAAAAGTATGACTCAGCCTAAAATAGGGCAGGGGGACAGGGAAATTTTCTTAGAATAGAAATTGGCTAGGTGAAGAAGGAGCAGAATAAAAAAGGATTATAGCCAAAGAAACTCAGAGATAAGTGTCCCTAGTCTATATGCCATAAAGTGTGGGTTTTGGGGGAGGAGAAAAGAGCCAAAGAGAGATCTGATGCAGTGGAGAAGTATCAGGGGGTGAGACTGGAGAGGGTGTTGGTAGCTGGTGCTTTGGCCATTAGATGTTGGGGAAAACACTGAAGACGTTTTAATAGAGTGAAATGAAAGTTTGTATTTTAGGAAGTTTACCTTGGCAGAATTACAGAATTGGATTGAAAAGAGTAGGAACTAGAGACTGAGATATTGGTGAAGGAACTGTTAAAAGAATCCACAGAACGTGTTTAAAGGATATGAAGAGAGAGTAGTATCCCAGATATTGACTGTTAGGTTCCAGATTGAGTGACTAAATATATCCTGGGAGCGGTTAACCAGCTTAACCAGTTAGGGAATACAGAGGGGAAAAGATAAATAATTTAGTTTTGGACATGCTGAACTTAAAGTGTCTGTAGCAAGTATTAGGGTGGGGGATGTAATATAGAGCATTGCGGAGGATTAAGGAGCCCTGGTGGTGCGCTGGTTAAGGGCTCGGCTGCTAATTGAAGGTTTGGCGGTTCGAACTCACCAACCACTCTGTGGGGAAAAGATGTGGCAGTCTGTTTTTGTAAAGATTTACAGCCTGGGAAACGCTATGGGGGCAATTCTGCTCTGTCCTACAAGGTTGCTGTGAGTTGGAATGGACTCAGTGGCAGTGAGTTTGGTTTTTTGGTTTTGGAGGATTCAGATGAGATGAGATGACAGGTGTTCCTGGTTGGCTGCCTTTTGTTTGCTCTCAGGCTGACAGGGAAGAGATGCGTAGGTGTGCATCATGGTCTGGGATTTGGAATAGGATTCCTGTGTAGAGTGTTGGCATTGACCAATGGCTTAGGCCTCATCAGAAGCTTGCTGATGTAGGACAGTCTGCTCAGTCTTCTTCAAGATTTCTTATAAAAAAGTTATGTCCTTTCTAAGGGTGGGGAAGGCTTATCAGACTCTTGTTCCGTAGTGTGAAGACCGTTTTCTCAAATGAAAAGAACTACGAAACTTAAGGGGTTTATTGAGGAGGATTCCTGAGTATACTTTGTGTTGCATCTGAGTGTTGCAATTAGGCCCTGCTAAATCAGGTAAGTCAGGATGTGTGTGAAAGGACTAGAGAAGAGGCCCAAGGCAACATATATAGTGCTTGGAATTTATCCTGTTTACTGAGGAAATTAAGAAAGGGAGTGATCACTGAAATGGTATTTCTTTAAATCTGTAATGTGAGTGTGGTTTTTAAGTTGTGGCATATTACATGAGTAATGGCTCTGTTTATTAAAGTTCGTCCTTTTCTGACCAAGTCTCTAAAGCACCAAGACAGTATAGGTGTTCCTTTATGTGCACCGAGCATAAATATGTCTTTAACAAATGATGATTTTTGTGCCATTTGGCTTCACACCAAATCTGAAGTGACAGCTTTTTTATACTATTTCCCACTCCATCCCTGCCCCACACCATGATTCCTGTCTCTCACCCCAACTATGCCCTGCTAGAACCATCTTCAGATTTAGAGATACAGGGAAAACGGTTTTTTTTTTTAATTTTTGTTTTTTCTTGTTCTGGTAGGATACTCCTCTGTATCCCATAGAAACATAGTAATAGCTAATTATTGGATATAATGGGGAAAGTTTAATACCACTAATAAATGTTAGGTTTAATAGATTAGTCTGCCACTATAAATAAGACTGTTCTCCGGATTCCAGAGAACCATCTTATAACTGAATTTGGAATATGAACATTTGGAGAAGTGAGGCCAACTGGTATTTCTATAGGCCAGGAACAAATAGCTCTTTTGTAACAGAATATTTAAAAAACAAAAACAGAACAAAACACCTTTCCAAACTGGAACGCATGAAAGGCTTGAAAGACTGTGAGTCGTAGGAGTTTTAAGACAGCTCTCCTGGAGCTTGTTTTTCGTCGGGTAGTAGCAGCCAGCAGGTGTATCCAGGCAGGTTTATATAAATGTTGGAACATAAACTCACTATGTTAAAACAATCTGCCTGTTAAGTGCAACCTACATACTTTTAGTTCTGAAAAAGACTTCAGATATTACCTGCTCTAATTCACTAATTTATATATAAAGAACCTAAGTATCAGAATGGGTTTAGTGACTAGCCTTGTTTTCATCAGGGTACTAGAACTAGGTGTAGAATTGGAATCTTCTAATTGGCTTAGCTGATGCTTTTCCAAACCCTGTTCCATGCCTTTATTCTTTTGATACAGAACATTATCTTACATTTTGCTTTCTTTTCCGCCATCTAAAGGTAAATTTCAAAACTGGGAAATGATGTGTTACGGTAATTTTTATAATAGGGCATTTCAAAGGTCCTTATGCCATGAATACAGAAAAATATTTAGAAGCTCCAAATAGCTGTGGTCTTTTAAAGAAATTTAAATTCAGACCATGAGTTATTTTCTGTTTTAAGTAGAAGACCAGATTACACACCTTCTTACATAAACAATTAGGTATCAGTAAGGCTTACTACAATATTTTTACTAGGGTATTTTTTCCTAGTCTGCATCCGAGAACGATGGCTATTTCCTTATCTTTTAATTCAGAGGCTTAGAAGATCATTTACTATAGCATGGGAGTATGGCTTCTGTACTTAAAAAAGGGCAACAGTAGCATCAGTAGGATACTGTGGATTTCTCTTCTTTTTAGAAGAAATTTCTAGGAAGAATCTTGAGGGAGATACAGTGAGGAGGAAAAAGAAGGTTGAGAAATAGGTTAATTATAGGGGGATGCTTTAGCATAACCTTTATTTTAAGTGTGTAATTATACTGCCTAGAAAGCATGTAATGGTTGAGGGCTGGGCAAGCAGCAACACAGATTGGGATCTTTTGGTGTTGAGAGTGTGTTAAAGTCTATGTTGTTAATGTGTTTAGATTGGGAGCCCTGGTGGCACAGTGGTTTAGTGCTCAGCAGCTAACCAAAACGTTTGGCAGTTCTACCAGCCACTCCTCGGAAACCCTGTGGGGAAGCTCTACTGTGTCCTGTAGGGTCGATATGAGTCAGAATTGACTCGACAGCAACGGGTTTGATTTGGTTTGGTGTTTAGACTGAAGGGACTTCTAAAGGTTTTGTGGTAAGTGTACTAAATTCAAGTTTAAATGAATTTAAATTCTAGAAAACTTCCAACTTCATTCTCCTTTTTAGGAAATTTTACTATTTATTCATCGTGTCTCCTAAAGACTATTTTGTTCTGAGACTGGAGATCAGTCAGCAGTGTAATTAGCAAATTTTTTAGCCTAGGTGGTAATGTGACCAGGCCTGGAGCTTTCACTCCTCTAGGGCAGTTAGATGTTCTCTGACTGTCCTGCCCCTCCTATCATCTGGCTATTCTCCCCGTCCCCCTTCCTTTTTTAAAATTAATTTCATTCCTTCAGACCTGGGTTCTAGAATGGGTGCTGTTTGCTAAGAAATCTTAGGAAAACTCTGTGAGCACCTAATAATCTCTTTTAAAATAAGTGAATTGAATTAGATTAACTCTTTATTACAATGTTTCTATATAACGTTAGGTTAGAATACCAGGCACTGTCAAGACATTGTAAATGATCAGAAAAAAAAAAAAAAAAGAAGACTTGGGCTCAGTGGATGAGTGTAGAGTCAGGACATTTCTAAATGAGAGAAAAATGATGTGGCCAAAGCAGGGGCTTATGTTAGCAGCAGCAGCAGCTAATGTCTACTGAATGCTTTCTGTATGGTAGGCTCTGTCCTAAGCCCTATATATGAGTTAAATTCTTTTAACCCCTCCGATGGGTAGGTATTTATCTCCCTGTTTTATAGACGAGGAAACTGAGCTTTAGAGAAGCTCCCTTGCCCAAGGTAACTAACTGGTAAAACCTCTGCTCTTGACCGCTGAAGTATGCTTAGGGATCTTGGAGTTGGGTCAAGTGGTGCAGAAGCCTGACAGAAACAAAGAATCCAGCATGCTGTGGGTCTGCCACTTGTTTGATTCCTTCAGTAACAATTTGAGATAATTGTAATAGTTTCATACGGAATCACAGCTCAGATTTTAAAAAAAAGAATATAGTATTCAAAATATAAATCATTTTGCTTCTAGATTTGCCAAAATCCTTTAATTCCGTTGTGGAAGTGAACCTATAATGAAACGTCACATTTGAATAGTTTTTTTTTGCTTTTCCAAAAAAGACCTTTTATTATTTGACCCTTATAATAATAGTGTTGGAAGGTAAGCAGGACAGATTTTTTACTCCTTTTGAAGGATTAGGAAGCTGAGACCCAGCGGGTTTAAAAAACGATGCCATTTAAAAGGCAGAAATAAATAGTTGAAGTTAATTTTAATAATATACTTTATGTAACCCAATATATCCAAAATATTACTTCTTAACATTTAATCTATATAAAATATTTTTGAGATGCTTTACATTCTTTTTTTAAAATACTAAATCTTTGACATCTTCCATGTATTTCACACGTCTTAATTCAAACTGACTGCATTTCTAGTGACTACCATTTTGGGCAGCACAGACTTGAACAATTACTTTTAAAATCACTGAACCCGTTTGGAAATCTTTTTAAAAATAATTTTAGTAATATACTAGATCCACTGACCAGCTCTGTTTTGAAGAACTAAGGATCAGGTTAGAGCTCTTGGTTTCTGTATTGTATTAGGTCAGTGTTCTGAATGGCAGACACCTTACGGTATCTTCTTGGTGCCATTCTCTGTAGATGATAGAATACTGAATGAGGTTGGCCATTGTTCTGAAGCGGGGTGACTTTATTTGAGTTGCATACTAGATATCTTTATGTTGTAAGGCCTAGAAGAGCAACACTGTATAGTAGTGATGAGGTAATGATTTCTATGTATTGAAACTTAGTTTCCTTTGGAAGTAAACAGTGTAAGAGGCTAGGAGAGTTTAAAAAAAAAAAGATTTTTAACATGCAAAATGATTTTTGTGCTAATTCTTTGGCTTCAGAATATTATGTATCTTATTGTCTGACATGATACTTGTTAATACTTCAAAGTATTTATATACTTATTTTGCTCTAGTGAGACTTTTCTACCATCAGATTTAAATAGTTTCTCCTAAAAATAAGCTGTTAACCAGCTAGTTGACTGATCTTTTGGCATTGTCCTTCATCATCTTTTTTTTATTTTTTAATCCATATAGAATAAAAGATGGCCCTCTATTATTTTGCATCTATTAGGTCTCTAAAACTTGGTAAAGCACTTCATTTCCTGGAGTGACTTTCTGGGACTCCAGAGAAAGATCAATGTTTAGTGTGGCTTTAATATTAGGTTAATTGCTTTTCACTTAGTTCTGTAGTTATATAATTCAAAAAGTGGTCTTTTTGACAACTTAATAATTTAATATGACTAAGCAAAATGGAGTATTATGCCCCATGGCAGTAGGAACAGCTTTATCTTTATTTAGAAACAGTTTCTGGTTTTTTAGTTACTAATTAGGACCCTCCCTACCCTTGTATCTTTCATTTTTAGGACTCATTCATACAATTTGGTCTTGATCAAAAGGTTGATGTTTTATTGTAGTTGACCAAGGCCCATCTTTATAATCGGTTCTTTCTGTTCAAGGGCCTTGAAGTCTGAGCCAGGCACCTTGAGGTAACCCTGCTGTCTTGACTCCTCTTTCATTTCTGGTGTCAGAGGACAGTGAAAGTGGGAGCAGATATTGGAAAGCAGTAAAAGCAGGGCTCATGCCAGTTTAACTTCTAATCATGGTAATTTCAGCAAATTGTCAGATAGGTCAGAAGTAACAAATAATTTGAAAATTGTTCCCTTTCACAAATACCTAAAAGTTGACTATGCATTACTGTGAAAGTAGCCTAACGTCCAGCCGTTAAATTTATTGCTAGTTCTGCCAAAGTGGCTACGGCAGGTTTTCTTGCAGAAAATTAAATCTTTTACCTTTTGAAACAAGAATTTTTGAAGTCATTTAAATATACACAGAACTCATTAAATTCATCAAATGTAAAGGTGACAGTTACATAAAAAATACTTTAAAGCTAATGAGAAAAGTGAAGCTCCCATTGTATAATCAGACAACGATGTCTTCTCTGCTTTGTGTCTAAAGAAACATTTTAGTTTTTTTTTAATTAATAAACACGTTATCAGGGACAATGGGGCACATCTGTGGGAAAAGCATGCTTTCCTTTGCATACCTTTCCCTATGCAGGTCATCTAAATGACAAAGTCCTTGTTTACTAAAAGTGTGTATGTCTTATATAACAGTAATATATGAACATTTTATCATAACAATCCATTTCAGTTTCATATTTACATTGTTTTTTGTTTGTTTGTTTTTATTTTAGGCCACTGAACAAAAAATCAAAGGTACGTTGTTTAAAGCTATTTTTTAAATTATTATTATTTTTTTTTTTTCATTAAAGCAAGATTGTTTATATGCATTTTTATTCACCTCTAGGATGGGAGAGAGAAGAGCATGAAAGAGACAGAGGGGTGGGAACAGACGTCTCCATTGACATCATCTTGGAGTCATTCTTTGGAGTTTATAGTTCATTGTGGTGGATATGATCACTTTTAGAGTATACTGCTTCAAGACCCGCCTTATAACTGTCTCCTAGGGTAGACTCCAATTCCAGAAATACTCCTTGTTTTTGAGTCTTTGAGAATGCGTATCTTTCAGTCTTCCATCTGAAAGTGTTCTTATCTGGAGCTACCTCTAGAACCCCTGCCCCATCCCTTGGAGTTCTGCCTGCTTTATTGCTTGTTCTGGGTATGTGATTGTCCCCTGCTCCTTCCTCTAGGCAGACACCCACTCTATCTTATCATTTAGAATAGCAGATTGCTAGAGTTATGGTTATTGTGTCAGGTTAAACAGTACCCAGTACGCTGGAAGTGTGAGACTTCAGGTTGGTAGATTCTTAAGGAAACAGAAACCTAATCCCGATCAGGCTCTGAATCAAGAGTCCTCTCAGATGCTGAACCTATTAGACCTCAGAATTAGATTCTGAATTTCGATTTTTAGCTATCTCAAAAATATGATCTCTGCATTTGGTTGGTATATGTAGTCATAGCACTCTCTCATTATTCGAAGTCAACATTAGTTAAGTGTAACATTTATTAGGTACAATGATATAAAAGTGGATAAAAATATTTATGATTTATATTTTACTGGAGAAAACGTGCCAGTAAGAGGGCCCACCCAAAAAGAATATAGTATAGTGTGATTTGACCAAAGTAAAGATGCACAGGTTGTCTTGGAGCACACAGTAGTGATAATTGGCCTGACAAAGGGGCTTAAGGAAGACCTCCTTCAGATAAATCTTAAAAGATGAAAGAGCCAGTCAAAGAAAGAATGAAATGGCAGAGAGGTTAGCATGATCCAAGGCACAGAGGAAAGAAATAATGTGGTATTATAAGCACTTGGGAAGTACCCAGTGGTAAGTGTGCAGGACTGAGACTAAAGACATAAGTAGGGGTAAGGTCAAAGAAGGCCTTATATGCTATATACACCAAGGAGCTTGAACTTCTGTATGTACTCAAGTCACTGAAAAGTTTTAGCAAAGGAGTGACATGCCCTCACTCCCTAGCTAGCTATGGGGAAAGTGTTAGCTGAGCTGGGCCTTGAAAGGTAGAACTAGAAGAGGAGGACAAGGTGCACAAGAGTTAGGTGAACAAGAACAGGGACTATCCAGAGAATGAGTAATCTGGCTTTTGTCTCTAGTATAGGGGGGATGGTGGGGGCAAGTAACAGAAGAAGCCTGGAGGATAGGGGAAGTCAGAGGCTTCATCCTTAGATAGGGAGTGGCAAGCTTGCAAAGATTTTTGAGCTTAGAGTGTCAAGGTCCTAAGTTATGCTTTAGGAACATTTCTGTCAGTAGTGTCACCAGTAGAAGTTTAAGATCAGAGAGGGAAAAGAAGGAATAGAGAGAGTACTGAGGATTTGGCAGTAGGGGTTAAAAAGAGGGTGAATGACAAATGCATGAAATGTAATTGACAGGATTGGCAGCTGGTGAGATCAAAAGAGGAAGCAAAGATGATATCGTGGCTTTGAACCTGGATGGCTAAGAAAGCTACGGGGCTGTGGAATGATGTAGGGAAGAACATGTTTTATTTAGTAGGCACATCGCCAAATTAATTTTCTTAAAACTCCACTTTGCTCACGGCACTCCTCTGTATATGAATGTTAAATTGTTCTCTTGTTTTTGCTTGAAGGCTAAACTCCTCTACCCTGTGTGCTTTCAAGACTGTCTTTAATCTGACTTCCCATGATCTAACCATCACTCCTCTATACTTTTTAGAGCATTCTTAACCTCTTTCATGTTCATTCTTGTTTCTATTCTCTCCATCTTCTCAGCCAAGAATGCCTTTACCATGCCTTTCAGCTTTAATAAACCGCACGGAGCTCGTCTTCTACTGGATAACTCCAACTGCCGTTTATCTCTCCTTTTCTAATTTCTTAGAATGTTTTTATGTATCATAAATTTTAGGCATTTCGTTATATTCCATCTTGCACTTTTGAGTGACTCTTGGATGTTTGTTTCTCCAACATGAAGTTTGAGCATTTACTGTTTATATCTTTTCCCAATGTAAATCATTCTTTTTACATCCTTATGTAAAATATGAACATATTTGGATCTTCTTGTTTTTAGATTTTCTACAACTCTGAGAATTTTAGGCTGACTGTGAAAGCCAGTTCAAAAAGCATTGTGTTGTTTTGCTGGCTATCTCATGCCATTCTTCTTTTGATGGCGGCTCCCTTCATAATTGGTCACATTTACTTTGATTCATGAAAATGTATTCTTTTATTTTTGTGCTGTGTATATGTCTATGTGGTCCTTATGGATTTGAGTTCTCAGTGATTAGAGATTACAAACGGGATGAAGGCTCAAGGGCCAGGTTTGGCCACCCAGTTTTTGTTGTTGTTGGTAAAATAAACTTGTCTGAAATAATTTTAGATTTACAGTAAAGTTGAAAAGATACTACAGAGTTCCCATACGTCAGTTTCACCCATTATTAACATCTTATGTTGTGTCCTGTACATTTGTCAA
Organism: Loxodonta africana; assembly: GCF_030014295.1. NCBI lineage: Eukaryota > Metazoa > Chordata > Mammalia > Proboscidea > Elephantidae > Loxodonta > Loxodonta africana. The sequence goes on from NC_087353.1 coordinate 81,099,971, forward strand.
AACTAAGAAACTGACATTGCTACTAATTAAACTCTAGACTTCATTTAGATTTCACCAGTTTTTCTGTTTCCTCTTTATGTTCTAGGATCCAACCCAGGATACCACATCGCATGTAGTTGTCTGACTCCCCAGCCTCTTCTGGTCTCCACACAGTGTTTTTATTATTATCCTTTAAATTTTCAATTGATTGCCAACATTGAAAAATTAGTAGAGTCCACCTAATCTAGAATTCCAGCTTCTTACAGTTCATACTGTCAACATCATTTTTTGTCTTTTTATACAGTAAAGTCTGTATAAAGCTCACGTTTAGCCACATGTGGCTATGGGTACTGAGAAAGTGAAATTTTAATTTTATTGCCGTGCATAGCTCTAGAGCCTACTTGATTGTTAGAGTCAAGGTTTTAGTGCTCACACTGAACATACCTAGTTAGGCTATAGCACCCCTGTAGAATTTTGTCTTAATGAAGCTTATTTCTAAGACAGCTGCCTTCTCCAGTTAAATAGTACCTATAGATGTTGCTGCATTTGGTGGTAAAACTTTATATAAATGTTGGAGTTGTGTCAGATACTATAAATTAAAGTTGTTTGTAAAGAACAATGGATGTCTCTATGAAGACAATGGATGTTTATTTCTGGTGGCTGTGGGTCCATGATTCACCTAGTAAAGGTATGGACCAGTGTAATAAGTGATATGGTGAAATTCTTGAGAGTTTTATTCTTATCTTTTGGCTTCAACTTTGAAAAACTGGGAAGAGCATGAATGTTTGAATATTTAAATGTCTTTTAAAAATATGTATGAATATCTCCTTGAAGGAGCAGGGAGGTGATGAGCTGAGTTATAGAAGGGGATGGATAAATTTCAGATGACCTGTGGCCTTCATAGTGTAAAGACAGGAAAGGAGTTAATGTCCTATCTTCAAAGTGTCCTTGGGAACTCGATGAAGAATAAAGGTATTTTTTAAAACAGGCTTTGAACTTTGATGCTGGCTTGTTTTAGAAACATGCTAATTCTATATTCCTTGCAAAAGAAAAAGTACTGTTGATTTTTGACAGCAAATGTCTGTCTGTCTGTCTGTTGCACCAGTGCTTTCTTCAGATGATTTTATAAGCAAGCTACGTTCCAAACAATTAACCCTAAGCCTCCTAAGGGAGATGTGGGGAGCCTGAAGTGAAAGCAGCAACAAAGAAAAATTTTCTTGTATTTTCTAGTGATCACATAGGAAAACATGGTTTGTTACTGCTGTTCTCTTTCTGGATACAGTAAGAACTCAAATGAAACTTAAGCAATGTTTAAAATACAAGTTTTTCTCTGCCACAACTGGAAACCATTGTTCTTATTCATTTCTAGCCTTAAATTTCTTTTCCATCAAACACAATTTCATTACCTATCTAAGGGAATGATCGAAATATTCGAGAGCTATGAAGTCAGCTGCATGTCAGATCATATCATAGACATGATTGTAGCTAATTTGAATATGTACTATGTGCCAGGCACAGTGCTTTGTATTTATTTCATTTAGTCGAGGAAAATATTCTAAATATTTTACCACTGATACCAAATGGGTACCACCCATTTGGAACACGTGCTGGAGCAGGATCCTAAAAGTTTCTTAATGTGCTAAGTGTAACCCTTTATTGAATTTTGGGAAATCTGTGGGGGCCAGGGCAGTAGGCTGGCCGCTCAGGGACTTCAGGTGGTGGGTATTTAAAAATTGTTAGGTGAGTAGGGCTTCATCATTGTGGATTAGTACAAACAATATTACGGTAGCCTGTATTTAACTCCAACAGATTTATGAAAATAGATAGTATTATCACCACTTATAGGTGAAATTTAGGCTAAGAAGAGTTAAGCAACTTGCTCACTGGTTATATAACTAACAAGTGCCTGAGCCAGGATTTGACTACTAACTACCACTGGGGTTTCTTCGAAAACAACCTTACAGTTACATGGAAGACAAAAACGGGAAGACTACACCATTGCCCATGCTTTAATAATGGTCAGTGAATGAAATAAAATTATTCTACTTTTTGAAATATTTCAGGAAGATCTTTTAGCAGATTTCCCTTTGGTTTAGGACAATGAAATTAATAAAAAATTGTAACACTAGCAGAATTTTGTGAATCGGGGGATTTGACAACTTTGCAGTGAGCAAGGTGGTTGGCTTTTCAGGAATCATTTAAAAAGCTTTTAAATTGTTTATTACCTCTTTGAGTGTTGGTGAAAAATAATGTGAGTTTTAGGGACCAAGCAAGAAGCTGATTCTAAAAGCGTTCCCGATGCTTCAGACCCTTAGGGAATGAAAACACATCACTTTCTGGAGCAAAACCCTGATGGCTAGATTAGGTTTGAAATGTTTTGCTACAGCTCTTTTAAGAGAAATGTGAAGAGCCTTTTACAAAAAACAAAAACACACAACCTTCATTACATGTGTTCTTCAAACAGATGGAGATACCACCTTCTGAAGAGCTTGGGCAGTAGTAAAATCCTTTTCCAATGTGCCTTTTGACTGATAAATTTGCTGAAGTCATAAGGACACAGTTTAACTTTTGGAATATGACTGAGATGTGGCTGAGTTTGAGTCAAAGTAAGAAAAGTGTTTAATTTGTCCTCTTTTCATTGATAAATAAAGCACATCTTTACATAAGTTTTTCTTTTAATCATCACTGCCAGCATCAGCCATGTTTCACCATCTCATAAGATCATCCTTGGAATCAGTGATAAATGAAAGATAATTGTCTAGTAACTCAGGGTTCCAAACTTAGGATCCATAAAATGCTATTGACTTCTTCATTCAACATTTGTGCAATATTTATTGCGTGCTGCCATGTTTCAAGTGATCAACTGCCAACTGAAAGGTTGGCAGTTGAAAACCACCAGCGGCTCTGCAGGAGAAAGATGTGGCAATCTGCTTGTGTAGAGATTTATAGCGCTGGAAACCCTGCGGGGTCGCCATGAGTCAGAAGCAACTCAACGGCAGTAGGTGGGTTACTTACCCTGTTTCAGTCACTGGTAATAAGCATGAACAAAACAAGTCCCATATCTCTGCCTGCACTGAGCTTCCATTCTCACCTTTGTTTTATTTCAGTAAAGGTGAACATATTTTTAAAGGCCTGAGTTGGTTAGCCTGTGATCCTACCTTACCACTCCGTTTTCTACATAAGATCTTAAGTTTCTCAATGACAGTGCCTCCTGCTATAATGAGTTTGAGGAACCTAACTTTGGTGGTGTGGGTGAGGGGTTACTGAACTGCATAGATTATCAGAGGAGGAAACTGAGGCCCAAATAGATTGTGACTTCAGGTGTGTTGCCTACCCTTGTTCACATAATTGGCATTTGTAGAACTATTAGGGTAAAGAGAGGGAGGCCGCTCACTGCTGAAGACAGCAATCTTGGAGAGTCTGGTCAACTCAAGACTGAGGTATTCCCCATCTTACCCATTGTCGTCTAGTCGATTCGGACTCATAGCAACCGTACAGGACAGAGTAGAACTACCCCATACGGCTCCCAAGGCAATAATCTTTACGGAAGCAGACTGCCACATCTTTATCCCAGTTGGTGGGTTCGAACCACCGACCTTTTCAATTAGCAGCCAAGCTCTTAACCATTGTGCCACCAGGGCTCCTTATCACCTTAGCCATCTCAGCAACCCATTTCTGTCACCCACTTTGGGAGGCTCAGCTACTAATAGCAGAACTAAGAATTGAGAGCCTTCTTTTTCTCCACATCGTACACAGTAGAAATTGTGGCTTTTACATTATAGGCTAGTATTATGTAGTATTGAAAATACCAGGTTCTGATTCCAAATGGGCCCTGGTAGAATATTGAATGTTCTGTTGCTTTATGAGAGATTGTAAAAGCAAATGTATGCTGAACTCTTTGAAGTAGCAGAGATTCTTACTGTTTAAGGATTTACTAATGGCAGGTGTTTTTCTTCCTATGGAAGCTATGTAACAAGATTTGTAGCTCTACACTAACAAGAGGAAAAAAACACTTCTACTTTTATGGGAAATGGTCAATGAAATTATTTTTAGGTATGTCAAAGTCTCTGTTTTTCCTTTTCTCCTAGTAAGAAACAAAAATGATTTACATAGTATATGTGTGTGTGTATATCTGTGTGGGTATATGTATATATGTGAAGAATGCTAAGGACCGCTTTTTGTTTCAGGCAAGAATGACTATTTGTATTATAGATTTGATAAAAATATAGAGATATACAGAATAAATATAGTATTTACTTATAAACACTAAAAATTATTAAAATAAGTAGAGATGAAAGATTTACACCCTCAGATGGCATGATGAAGACTGGAGCTGAACTAAGGAGATAAGTAATACGTATGAGAAAAGCAGCGATGAGAGGCAGCAAGGTGAGCTGTTGTTAAAGCTGAGTTCAGAGACTGAAGAGGGGCCTGTGGTGGCTGCAGATCTGTGGAAGCATCCTGGAGTTGTATTCTGAGCTTGAGATCCTACCTTAACAACAATAAGGTCTTCATTCAAGGAAACAAATTAGGAGTCTTTTGGAGTAGAATTCAGGCTGGATTAGCAAGAGTGGTTGGAACAGTTACTGCCAGTTAAGGGGAAGCTCTAGACTAGGAAAAACCAAAATATTTACCATCATTTGCTCATCTGTGTTTAATTTGTACTTTTGCGTTCCTGCAGTTCTTATAAAGGTGGTATCCGTGCTTCTGAATGTGTACTGAGAGTTTTCTCCCAGTGCTGTAGCCTTAAAGAAAATGTGTCTGCTAAAGCAGTGGTTAGACGTAGCAGATTTGGCTAGAAACAAAAAGCATTGAACTATCTTCTAAAGATAATCCTGAAACTTTAGCACAAGCACAGCATACTGGTTAAAAGCCCAGGTTTCTGAGTCAGATAGATTTGGGTTTGAATATTGTTTTGTGCTTCTTATTTCTGTGACTTTGGGCAGATTTGTTAGTCTCTAAGTCTCAGTTTCTCTATCTGGTAAAAGGGGATAATTTGGCCTACTTATTGTTTTTTTTTTTTTTTTCTTTATTGTTGTAGCAATGAGATGCTATAATATAGAACATAAATCACATGGCCTGGAGGACAGTAAATGCTGAACATGTAGTAGATACCTCATTATTATAGATAACTGGTTAAAATTTTTTCATTTGCAATTTTCAGAAAGCAGTGGCTTGGGGTAAAATCTACAACTATAGCTATCCCAGTAGAAAATAAATGTAGACAGACCTTGGTTGAGTTCTGTTCAGCTTTTTTTTTTTATGGATGTTAATTCATTTAGCCTACATTCATGTTTTAGTCTTTACAAACAATTTTGATAGCTATGAAGTAATTTTTAAGGTAGCTGAACCATAAATGAAGAGTTCCTGGTGGGGTAGTGGTTAAGAGTTATGGCTGCTGACCAGAAGGTGGGCCGTTCAGATCCATTAGGTGCTCCTTGGAAACTCTGGGGCAGTTCTATGAGTTGAAATCGACTTGACGGCAATGGCTTTGGTTGGTTTTGTTCGGTGGCATAATGTTAAGTGCTCGTCTGATAACTGAAAGGTGAATGATTTGAACCCACCAGCCGCTCTGTAGGAGGAAGATGCGGCAGTCTGCTTCTGTAAAGATTACAGCCTTGCGATCCCTGGGGCAGTTCTGCTCTTTCCTCTAGAGTTGCTATAAGTTAGAATTGACTTGAGAGCAATGGTGGTGGTAGTGGTGTTTGTTTGTTTGGTAGACCATAATTAGCAATTCCCCTATTTTTAGAGTGGTTGTTTCTAAAATTTTTTTTGCTCTTAAAATTGAAGTGAAACAATGTATATTAGGAGGAACATTGGTTTGGGTGTCAGATTTGCTTTTCAGTTTCAGCTCTGCCATTTACTAGATGTTTGATCATGACTAGCCATCTTCTGAGCCTTAGTTGCCTCATCTGTAAAATGGGAATAACATTTAAATTTATAGAATCATAATGATGCTAAAGAGATAACAGATACATAGTGTGGGATTAAGCTAATACTTGGTAAGTTTTAATTTTTACCATTGTGGTTGTATAGTATCCTAGCAGCCTTTTAGCCCCTTGAAGCAACGAGCTAGTAGTTTCTCCAGCCAGTTCAGGGTTCCTACTTACCCAGGGGAAATCCTGGTGGCGTAGTGATTAAGTGCTACGGCTGCTAACCAAAGGGCTGGTAGTTCGAATCCACCAGGCGCTCCTTGGAAACTCTATGGGGCAGTTCTACTCTGTCCTATAGGGTCGCTATGAGTCGGCATCGACTTGACAGCACTGGGTTTTTTTTGGGTTACTCACCCAGGCAGTGGTTTCCCTTTTGCTCTCATTAAAGTGGACTCAGCCCAGTCCGGGTGCAGGGTTTCTGCTGGAATACAAGGAATATGCCTTGCAACATGAGAATGGGATATAGTGTCTTTATAAGTTCGGCAGGCCAAAATTAGTGATTTATTTATTGGTGAAATGAGGTGTCACATATTTCATCACTTAGTTCCTTTTATAAGCTGCCTATTCTTGTTCTTTGCCAATTTACCTACTGGGCCTAGAGTTTTTATTAGCAGTTTATGTGAACTCTTTGTGTAATAAGCTCATTAACATTTCATCGATGTGTTCGATGCACACATTTTCAACATTAGGGCCTATATCATATGTTGAAGTCATTCGGAGAATGAGATACTAGGCAGACATACACAGGAATATCTAAATTTTGGCCAATACCAGGCTCTGTAGGGGATATATACACAGACGATGCCAACATGTATGTTCAAAAGAGGAAAAGTAAATTTCAGTAACATTTTTACTATTAGTTTGGGCCCTAGTCCTGAACCCTAGTGACTTTGTTGAATGCTCTCATATGTTAGGCCTCATAGCCTTAAACCAAAACAGTTCCTCTCTTTTTTAGAGAAAGTACAGGTGGAGGATGGAGAGAATGGATCCCTTTAACTTGTTCTAAAGGACAAATATTTTCCAGTTTGCCCTTTTATTTAGAATACATATATTTGTGTGTGTGTGTGTGTGTGTGTGTGTGTGTGTGTGTATAAAACCTGTTGCCATCAATTCCCACTCATAGCTACCCTATAGGACAGAGTAGAACTGCCCCATAGGGTTTCCAGGGAGCAGCTGATGTATTCAAACTGCTGGCCTTTTGGTTAACAGCTGAGCTCTTAAATGCTGTGCCACCAGGCTTTTATATGTATATATATTTATGTTTATATATATATATGTGTGTGTGTGTATATTTGTATACACACACGTACATATATATACACACATACACACACAGTTGAAAAATAAAATCTGCAGCATAATTTTATTTGGTTAAACTTAACAGTTTCTTTTGACCTCTTAACTCGCTTACATGTTGGAAAAACCTATATCCTTTATCCAGTTTAGATAAAAATTTGCCTGTTTTCTAAAAACTTAAAACAAAATTTAGTGTTTCATAATATTAATTTATCTGAACTTCATGTATTTCAGACCGTTTCTAATTTTTAAAACTCAACTTTTTTAGCAAGTGCCCCCATTTCTAATTACATTTGGGAATTGCTGTTTGTTATGGACATTATGGAAGAGAGACTTAAGGGCAGTCTGATAAAAGGTGTGCCTCTGCCTGAGGAAAATATCTTGATCCATCTGTTTTACTGAATGTTTATATCATTTGGATAAGAATCACTGGGTAGATGCGCCAGAGGTCTTGGGAATACCATGTTGTGAATAGTGTAGGTATCCTCCACTTGTAAAAGAAGATCCTGTACTTGAGAACACATATAGCTTGATCAGACATTTTGCCACAGTGTAGAATTTGGGAATAGGATAGTTTCACCTGAATTTTATCAGTGAAGCTTAGGAAAATATTTCATTGAGTGGTCTAGACTTTGGAGTATTGTATCAGGCAAATCAGCTGTGTTTTTCTGTGTGTTGGTAATTTAAGATGGGCTGTGTTTAGGTAGAAAGATGGAGTTCACTGAGGGAGCAGAGCCAGGTGGTTGGTTGCCTAAGGCCGGGAAAATGTATACTTCCTATTTCTCTAGATTTGTGATGTGAACTAAAACTAAATGAATTCAATTTACTGTTTATTTTTAATTTGATATCTAATTTTGAGCTTTTTTTTAGTAATATGTCATTTGGGTATTTTTCCTTACTTAGAAACTTTTGAACAGAAATATTAGGAGTTACTTGTGCCTGTGTAAAATATATATACAGTTTGTTATATTTCATATTAGTTTTAAAATTTTCTCAGATTCTCAAACAGCCATTCTAGTTCAGCCTGCTTGCTAAGAATCAGCAGAGGTTAATGGATTGGCAAACACTGAGATATTTTCCAGATGAGCAAGTATAACTGTGGCCATTTTCTACAACGAAAATTCCAGCACTGTATCTTACGGGTGTCAGTTTAAAAGCCAGACTTCCTCTCCGTGCCCCTCAGCATTCCAGAGCTGACTTAAGTCAGTACAGGGCAGAGAATGTATATTATACAGGGGAAGTATGTAATAAATCATTCAGCACGCTTATTAAGAAGAGGATTTTTATAGTAGCGCAGTGTTTGGCCATGTTTTAAATAAATGTGATTTATAAACTCATTTTAATTGAATAGAACTGCTCTTTGCATTGTTCAACCAGCTGGCCTCTACAGACACACACACCCCCACACACCCCACACATCCCCCCACACACCTGGCCTCTACAGACAGACAGACACACACACCCCACACCCCCACACCTGCCCCCATTTTCAAACTTTTAGGAGATGGAATTCAAGTTATTGCACCTCAAACAGGGTAAGTTGGCAGGCAGTACTTCTATAGCAGTCAAATGATGCTTGCTTTTCCTGTTTTCTACTGAAAACTGCAGTGTAGAAAAGCAACAGAAGCTGGAAACACCTATTTTTGAAATTTCTTGGTGTAGGGAGTTTTCTAATCTGCTTTGAAGTTCTCATCAGGTTTGTGGCTTTTGAAATCTGTGCCCCAGTTGGTAAATCTGTTGCTGTTCCTCAGAAAAGCTGGAAGCACTAATTTCACCGAAGCTTGTTTAGGCTTCCTCTGATCATGAGGCAGACTGGTTACTGTGAATATTACTGAAAGCTGGCAAATTTTAGAAGAGCAGCTAGAATAATTGATTTCAACATTTAGGCTTAAAGAGATTACACTTACCTATGTATCAGAAACATTAACAATGGGGAAGAAAGATAAATATTATGTGATGTTGCCTGATAAACAGTGACTTTTAAATATGCTAGTTTACTACATTGTTAACTTCTGTGAGGATTTTGTTTTGTGTTTCTTAAGAACATAAAATAATTCCTGTGTTAAAGATTTTAAATAATATTTATAGATGATACTTATATTAAAATATATCTGAACAGTTGTGCTTTAAAAAGTTTAAGCATCCCACATTCAAAATTAAACCACGTTATTTGATAGCTAGAAATTTTGCCTTTTAGTTTCTGAAAACCTCATTTCCTGATTTGTTAACAAATTGCTTCAGTATGTTTTCAACCTTGCTGATTATCAATAGGCATTAAAGCATAATCTCATTTGTCTCAGAAGGTAGGACATTTTTTCTTAACAAAAATATAGAGTTAAATACCTAGGAAAATCCCGTACTGATGCTATTATGTGAGAAAAACATTTTCTATCTAAAGATCCCACTGTCTTGTCTTCAAAGAGTTTGACTTGATGGTTTTCCTTTTCCTTTATCATGCTTTTGAGGATGGCATAGGACTGGGCAGCATTTCCCTGTGTTGTACACAGGGTCGCCATGAGTTGGGACCATCTCGACAGCACCTCACAACAGCAGCGTGCACTGAATGACACATACTGACTGAATGACACACACTGAGGCGAGAAATAATAATTGCAGATGAATTTAAAGTTTGCCTAAAGATGTCTTTAAAAGCACTCTGTATGCCATGAATGTTTATTTCAGTACTATTTTTAGCTTGTTGCTTGTGGTTGTGGTTTTTATTTTCTGTGGGTCAACTTAACACTTCATTGTGTTAAAGTGACATAACATGTTAAGATGGCATTTTGCTTGGGTACCGTGCCTACTATTTTAGAAGATCTAAAATATAGCCAATATGAAAGCCATTACGCAAAGCTAAATTGTAGATTTGGGAAGGATAGGAATAAAGTAAGGGTGTGAGGTATTAAGCCATGGTAACTGACGTTTAGGGGATTGATAGTAATCAAAGATTGCTGACTCGTTCATATTTAAATTGTTTCTACTAGTAGGTAGCCAAAGTGAAGTTAATTTATTTAATATTTTCAGAAATAAACTTATTAAAATGACATTTTATTTTTAAATGTTATCTTAAAGAAGTAAATGTTAATAAAAATGGCTGAAGTAAACAACCTTTTTAACAAAAAAAGGTTAGTTTTACAAATTTAGAAATTTATTTAGAACTTTGAATGTTTGTTATCCTTCATTTGTCTTATATTCTTGGATATAAGACCATTAATGCAATATTTTTACATAAGAAATATCATTAGAAAATCCATAAAAGTAGCAAAAGTTAAGTGTAATATTGGTTTATTTCATTGTCTGACAAAGTGGGAAATCCTGGTTTCGAGCACAATTTACGAGAATGTTGGTTTACGTTCTTTGAACAAATAACTTCCTCATTACTAAAAATTCAAAAACTTGATTATTCCTAGATTACTTCACACTTGCTCATCATTTAAACTGTGAAAAAGAAGGTTTGAGTTACAATTATAGTAAAATAACAAAGATAAAGCTTTTTATTGGCTATATGTGTTTTATACTAACTGAGTAAAAGTCCTTTTAAAATATATTTCTGGTATTATGGACATATAATGTTAGGGCTAATTATTCCTTCTTACCACATTAATGATCATGTTGATTGAACTTGTCCTTTCTCTAAGATGCTGACTTCAGATTTGTTCTAGAGCAGAGATCTGTAACCAGTGATGGATGGATGGATGATTCAGCAGCGATGGGGCACCAGTTACTTATTCGGTGGCATACTAGCCAGTTACCATTATCATCCTTACTCTTTCTGCTTCTCTGGGCCATTCTTTCTCCCTCTCTTTTTTTTTTTTTTTTACTGATTCTTGATTATTCTGTCTCTTAAATATTGGTTTTCCCACAAAATTTAATCCTCAACCTTGTTCTGTACTGTTCTGTGGAAACAGTCATCTCTTACGTGCTGACAGTTTTTGAATTGTTCATTCAACTAGCGGTTCTTGACCATTTACTATGTTGGGAATGCTAGAGATAAAGTGTAGGAGAAATAAGAAACTAGCATTTACAGAGTACATCTACTGCAGTATAAGGGATTCCTAAGAATTTTGTGGGAGTGGAGGAGGGGAAGTTGGTTGTATGAAATGCTTCCAAGATCAGTTGTATTTGGGTATTTGGGGGGATTAGTTGTTTCTTAGGCAGCATGGACAGAAAGAATTGTAAGGTATCAAGGCATTTTAGGCAAAAGGATAACATGAAAGAACATGATACCCTTTGGGGTACTGCAGATATTTGGTGTGATGGGAGAGAAGGAAATGTACGTGGGCTTAGTAGGATATGAATCTGGAAAAGTGGTAGTAGGGGCCATGCCAAGGTGTTTAGATTAATTTTTTTATTTTTAAATATTGCGTTTAAGGTGAAAGTTTACACATCAAATTATGTTCTTTTAACATTTTCTACACAGATTATTCAGTGATATTGATTACATTTTTCCACAATGTGTTACGATTCTTATTCATTTTGCCTGGTTGTACCATTTTTCCTGTATTATACTTTCCTTGGCGCCCCCTCTCCCCCCTTGTCATCTTTGCTTTAGAATAATTTTTGACCATTTGGCCTCATATAAGTGATTTTTTAAACAAGCTCATTACTCACAGGTGATATTCTTTATTTTATGAGCCAATCTGTTATTTAGCTAAGAGGTGACCTCAAGGGATAATTTTGGTTTAAGGTTGAAAGAGTGTCTCAGGGCAATAGTTTCAGGGAGTCCTGTAGTCTCAACTGGTCCAGTAAGTCTGGACTTTTTAATTATTTGAGTTCTGTTCCACATTTTTCTCTTCTTATGTCAGGGTCCATCTATTGTGGGCCCAATCAGAATGGTCAGTAGAGTTAGCTGGGTACCATCTAGTTCACCTGGTCTCAGGGTAGATGAGGCCATGATTCGTGTAGACTGTTAGTCCTGTAGACTACTTTCTTCTCTGAGTCTTTGGTTTCCTTCTTTCTCTTTTGTCCCACACAAGTAGAGACCAATAATTGTATCTTAGATGGCTCCTCACAAGCTTTTAAGACCCCCAACACTCTTTACCACATTGGGATGCAGAACATAACACTTTATGAACAGTAGTATGCCAGTTAACTGAGTTGCCCCATAAGACTGTGGTCCTAAGCATTCAAACCTGAAAACCAGTCTCGCAAGGTGTTTGGTTATGTCTAAGATGTATCCGTAACTGTGTCCCCTATGTAGTTTATTATACATACATATGAATATACATGCATGCATACACATACCTGTAGGTACGTATGTTTATAGATATGTCTGTGCACACATAGGTACTCACATATTCACACCCATATACATATATGCCTATATACATATCTGTGAAACTACGTACACATTTTTTGGTTGTTGTTGATAGATTAATTCCCAAAGCAGTTTATGATCTAGATAACTAGGGTTAGATAGATGATAGATTTGAGAGAAGGGTGAAAGGGCAGGGAACAAGACTTGAATCAGGAAGACCAGTTAGTAGGTTTTTACAAGAATAAATTGATAAGGGCCTAAGTCAGAGCAGTGGCATTGGAGATACAAGGATGCATTTGAATTATATCGAGGAGAGATACTCTCTTGAACCTGTTGATTAGATTTAGAGGGGCAGGAAGAAATTGAGGGAGTTAGCCCTGCTGGAGTGAGGTCGTTTACTAAAATGAACAGATCCTGCTGTCCTGTCTCTCCAGCAGTTGTGACTTTTTCTTGCCTTTGCTTCTCCTCTTTTGTATGCTACTTAAACCACTTCTTTAGGCCTTGCTTGTTGGTTCTCGTTCAGCGACTCTCATGACCTCTGTTTCCTGTGAAAAAATTTCCTATATGCTATATCCTAAATCTACATTTTTAGTCCTAACTTTAACTGAACTCCAGAACTGTCTGTTCAGCTGCACTCTAGACACAGATATCCTATAGCAGTGATTCTCAAAATTGATCTGAGGACCCCTGGGAACCTCCCTGAAAACTTTTCAGGGGGGGTCTACAAGGTCAAAGCTATTTTCATAACAATGGTAAGACTTGACTTGCCTTGTTCACTATAAAAAAAGTTGTTCACTATATATGCATGTATATAGTAGAGTTTTCCAGAGGCTACCAACATGGGATATCACAACAGATTGGACACAGAAGCGGATGTAAAAATCCAACTGCCATTCTGTTAAGACAGAGATTAAAGATATTTGCAGGAATGTAAAACAATGCCGTGCTTCTCAGTAAATTTTTTTTGTATTTTGGAAATTAGTTATTTTCAAATATTTATATGTTATTTATGTTAACATGTAACAGTTTATTTTTAAATGAATTAAATTTTTTTCAATTTAAATTTCTAATATGGTAGATATCTATAGATATAAACAGAAGCTCTTTGGGGTTCTCAATAATTTTTAAGAGTATAAACCCAGTGCCATTGAGTCGATTCCGATGTCTTGAAACCAAAAAGTTTTGAGAATTGCTATCCTATAGTAACATCAAGCTTAACATATCCCATACTAAACTTACCTTTCACATACTTTTCAAATTTGATTTTTGTCTTCTATTTCCTGTCTTAGTAAATGGTACCCAGATGGGTCTATCCAGAAATCTTTGGGTCATCCTTTATGCTTCCTTTTTTTACGCAGGTGATAGTAGTAAAAAAAACCGTTTATTGGGTACTGCCCACATGTCGGAAACCCCGGTGGTGTAGCGGTTAAGTGTTATGGCTGCTAACCAAAGGGTCAGCAGTTTGAATCTGCCAGGCGCTCTTTGGAAACTCTATGGGGCAGTTCTACTCTGTGCTATAGGGTTGCTATGAGTTGGAATCGACTCGACGGCACTGGGTTTGGTTTTGGTTTGGACCCATGTGTCAGGTCCTGTTCTTAGTTCATTACATCCAATTTCTTATTAAAGCCTCACAACAATGGTGTAGGCATTAATACTTATCTCTAACTTAGAGATAAGGAAACAGAGGCACAACATGGTTAAGTACTGTGCCCACGGTCATATGGCTAGTAAGGTGCAGGGCAAAGATTTGAATACAGCCAGTCGTTTGAACCTGTACTTCTATGTAAGATTGATATGTTTCTTAAGGTTGGTAATATTCCCTGTAAAGTCATGTGGGCCTAGTGCTTTTTACAGGGGTAAATCTTTGAGGACCTTTTCAATTTCTTCTGTTGTTGTTATACTATAGGACACTCTACTTTTTCATGAGCTCATTTTGGTAAATGATATTTTATAGACCAGGGACCAGAGAACTACAGCCTGCAGGCCAAATCTGGCCCATTATATGTTTTCATATATAAAGTTTTATTAGAACACAACCACACACATTCGTTTACATGTTGTCTATGGCTACTTTTGTGCTACTATGGCAGAACTGAGTAGTTACAGCAGAGACTGTATGGGCCACAAAGCTTAAGGTGTTTACTATCTGTCCCTTTTATAGGACGCTGTTAAGTTTAGCCGAGTTTTCTGTTTTATTGGTATAGATTGTACACGGTGTTTTTTTGTCTTTCCAAAATCTTCTCTACATCTGAAGTTATACCTTCCCTTTTTATTCCTTATTGTTTGAAATTACTAAAATTTTGTCTGATTTATGGGTAACTGTTTAAATGTTGGTGTTCCATCTTTTCCCATGCTCTGCAGCAATTTAAATACCATGAAACTTAGAGATACCTGTTCCTGAAAAGTATGGTAGTTTAAAAAAGAAGATAGAACAGTATGGTAATATCAGTTTGTGCAACCATCTGGTCCTGGTGGGTGCTCTGATAAATTTCTCCATTTCTTCTGTGCTAATCAATTAATTAATTAATCTATTTAGATTTTCTGCCTCTTCTGGGGTCAGTGTCAAATAATTTATTCCTTCAGCATTTCAAATTATTTATAGAGATGAGCATCAAGGAATATCTTAGTATTAGAAAATCAGCGCTTGATCTTTCCACATTGATTTTTTTTTCGAAATTAGGCTAGGTAATAGTTTATTTTTTCACAGAGCCATCCCTTGGATTTAATGGTTAATTTCTACTTTCATCTTTGGTAAATCCTTTCTTCTGCTCCTTTTAGTTTGCTTTTTAACTTCCTGAGTTGAATGCTTTATATCCATTCTTGTTTGTTGTAAATAATTAAGGCTATGAATTTTTCTTTGAATACTGTACCTTAAAATTTATTATATGTAGTGTTATCACTATTATTTTCTTGATAACTATAGTTGTGGTATTTATTTCCTTTCCATCCCAAGACTTATTTGAAGGAGTTTTATTTGCTGTTTTGTTGTTTAAGTATATTGCATTGTAATCCAGAAATAGTATCCTTATTATTTCTACTTTTTGTAGTTTATTAATGTTTTCTTTAGTGCTCTGTGTATGCGTATGTGTATTTAACTTTTACGACCATCTTATGGGTATTTGTCAAAAAGGTGTTTCACAGTTTCGAAAGCAATGGTTTTGCTTTTTTCTCTTTTTGTCTCAATTTGGCTTGCATATTTTGTTGCTCTGAGATTTAGTATGTAAAGGTTCTTAACCGTTTATATCTTTCTAGCTGGTTGTTTCTTTTATCAATATGAAATCTCTTATCCTTTATAATGCTTTTTTCACATTTTCTTTTGGCTAATATTTAATAATTGCTTTTATTTTATTTTTTTAGCGGTTTTTGGTGGTATATCTTTATACCTTTTTTTTTTTTAATCTTCCTGCCTTGCTTTATTTCAGAAGTGATTTTTGCAAAGTATATTACTTACCTTTATTTTTCTTTGCTTAGCCCAGTTTAAAAGCCTTTATCTTTTAACAAATGAATTAAACTCATTCACAATTATTGTGATTACACATGTTTTGGAGTTTATTCTTGGCATCCTGTTTTGTATTTTATACTAACCACATCTTTGGAGTAATTATTTTTATTTCATTTCCTGTGCCTGTTGAATGGGTCAAGTTTTCTTATGTTCATTTTTTCCCTTTCAGTGGTTTGGGTATTTACTGAAGTAATTACCTTAAATTTTAACTATGCAAACACAATAGTCAAAATTATTATTTATGTCTTATCTTGCAACCCCACTCCTGGTCCGTGCCGTATACCCACTACTACTACATCCCATGTTTATATGTAAGATTTTAATTCAGACTGTTTAGTTTAGTTTTATTATCAATACTTGTACTTTCTTAATGTTTTTACAAGTCTTAGTGAAGTTTTCTGGCCCCGGAAATGAATCTCATTCTTGTTTTCCACATGGCATTTTACTGATGAGAGTACAGCAGTTGTTTGAGTTCAAGGTAGGGGTGGGGTTGCTGAGTGCCAGGTACAGATACGGCTCCTGGACTCCTAGTGACTTTTTATTTAGTGTCAGGGTTCTCTCACGTGTCTTCATGTAGTTCATTCACAGTGTTTGCACATAGACTACCTTCTGACTTCTTGAATATATTAAAGAATATTTTCCTGTTGCTTTCTCACATAAATAATACCTTGTTTAGGTATAAAAGTGTTTAAAATCTTTTTAGAATTTTTAGTTTTTTATTTTAGGAATAATGTGGCAAGCAAGCCTGCCTTATAGCAGTGGGGATCTGTAACACCTTAAGCTTACATTCACTTGGCCAAATACCATTGTGAATCCAATACTAAGCATGAAAAAGCTGAGTTAGCGTTTCTGTGTTCCCATAATTTCATGGTAACATATACTTTATCTTTCTTTGATTTCAGAGTTACTTTAGAATATTCTAGTACTTATTGGCTTTATGACATAAGGGGTTTTGGTAGGTAAGATTTACTTATTACTGAGAACACAAGGGAGTTTATATTATTGCTACATTTTGGGAGCATTAATTTTTCTGCTAAAGTAATTATACCTAGAAATCATTTGGCTTGTCAGTGAGCTTCAGGGAAAATAGATAAAATTCCAAGCAACAGATGGAATGTTTGCAGTTTTTCAATGTAATTCTTTCTGAACTACAATTTACTTTAGAAAAACTAAAGAATCATGTTGAAAAAAATAAGAGGCTAAGATCATATGTTAAAAAGTATTCATATGAGTGACATAAACTAAATCCATTAGTTGTTCAGAGTAGGAAGACAATAGTGTAGCTAGATTCTTAAGCTGAGGGGGTAGGTAGGAGGAATTGGGGTCACTATGAGAAACCACACTGGAGACCAGGGCTTTATCACAGCATCATACACATTATAGGCATTTGATAAATGCTTTAAAATTTAGGCCACAATAATAGCCTCTGTTGACTCAGTGTATACAGTATGCTGGGCACTGGACTAAGACTGTCCCTACTTTATAGATAAGGAAAGAAACACAGAGATAACCCAGCTAGTGAATGGTGGAGCTGTTTTAATTCCAGGACTGGAGCTCTTAACCCTTGAAAAGAGTTTTCTCTGAGTGTCCTCATAAATAACGTGGGATGTTTCACTTACCTGACAGCGGTGTGGAGACGTATCAAAATCTCACAGAAACATTAAACATATAGTAGTATAAGAAGGTATTGTGCCAGTCATTGAAGAACAGCCAGTGGGAGGCCTTGTGTTTGGTGCTTTATAAACATTAGTGTACTTAACCTTAGGGTAGCTTTGCAAAGTATCAGTATTATCCCCGTTCTACAGAGTAGAGGACAGGTTCAGTGAGGTTTAGTACAGCTTGCCCAAATACACGAAGCTAGTAAAGACGTAGCTAGGACTGAAACGTGGGTCCATCTGACACCCAAATCTCCAACCGTGCTGCCTCTCTGTAGTTTTAGAAGTTGGGTCCATCTTCACTGCTTTAAGGTAGTGCCAAGATTTTTAAAAATCTGCTCAATCAGTTTACTTATTTCATCTCTTTTAGGAGTCCAGAAACTTTGCTATTTATAGTTTGTAATTGTCCATACAGTGGACAAATAGCCGTTTCTCAGAGTTACTTAAGATAGGTTCTCCAGATTACTTTTCCAATATTGATTAGTCTCAGTAAAGATTTCATACTAATATCTCTGTATTTACTTCCATATTCTGAGTTTGTGTTATTTGATCCAGACACTACATTTTGACAACAAAAAACCCTTTTGAACTTTGCCTTTTGTAAGGAAATGGACAGATTGTTTACTATCCTTGTTCTTCTGTTGTCTTCCAAAGATGAAAAATGGGGATCAAACACTTTAAATAAGATTAGGAAGTTAGAGGGAATTGAGTATTCTTTTAGGACTACCAAACCTTGATTTACCACATTTGTGATTTTAAGTCATTGTTAGTTCCATAGTTTTGTGATTGGTGCTTGTTCTCTGATCAGAGAGTAATATAGAAAAAGAGACTGTCAGGATGAGCTGTCTTCTTGGCCGAGGAAAGCCAGTGGTCTCCATGCCCTTACTTGATAGTTAGAAGAAGTAAGATTTGACTCTTGGTACTTCTCTGTCCTAAGAAACCTTGAGCCCGTGAATGAGAATATCCCTACACGTTTAAAGCTTCTGTTCCTTTAGGATTGTTTTTCTTAGTGCCTTTGCCTTTAGGTGGCCTACTATGGAGGTACACTTTACTGGCTAATCTTTTCCACCCCTTTTCTTTTGTTGGGATTAGTGCCAGAACAGATAAAGCCCAGTGTAAGCCAGCCTCAGCCTGCCAACTCTAATAACGGCACTTCCACAACAACCAGCACTAATAATAATGCCAAGCGAGCCACAGCCAACAATCAGCAGCAACCGCAGCAGCAGCAGCAGCAGCAACAACCGCAACAGCAGCAGCAACCACAGCAGCAGCAGCAGGCCTTGCCTCGGTATCCTCGTGAAGTGCCACCACGATTTCGCCACCAGGAGCATAAACAGCTTCTAAAGAGGGGTCAGCATTTTCCTGTCATAGCAGCAAACCTGGGATCTGCTGTTAAAGTGTTAAACAGCCAGTCAGAAAGCAGTGCTTTAACAAATCAACAGCCACAAAATAATGGAGAGGTGCAGAACAGCACAAACCAGTCAGGTGAGAGAAGGGGTTTTTTATGAGACTCAAACTTTGTAATTACTAGCAGTGTAGCGAGTTCATGGCCTTTTGGTGATGTACTTACCAGTATCGGAGCTGCAACGTGTGGATTCTGTACAGGAAGTCGTGAATGGGGAGTCTTAAAAGGTTTTCTTTAAGTTACCTGGCCATCTTACTTTTAAAATTATTGTTAATTACTTACTCTCCCTCCAGGTTTTGTCCATTTTAGTAAGGAGCTTGTAGTTACAATTGACTATATGGCTATAGCTAAAATTGAGCACTCTTTTCTCTGAGTTGTGTGCTAAGCAATTACATATACCATTGCACTTAATCTTCAGTGACCCTGTTAGGTGTTAAGTTGTTCTTATCTCTGTTTTTCAGTAGAAGAAACTGAGGCACCAAGACATTAAATAACTTGCCTGAGACTTCTCAGTTACCACATATCATAAAAAGACTGCCCCTTAAGAAAATTATATTTAAACAGAGGAAATGCCTTTTCTTATTTGCCTCAGAATGGCTTTTCTCAGCTCAGTAATGATTATGAGGCAGAAAATAAGTCTAGTATGTGATCAAGAGTTTCTTCAAAGCCCCACTTGTTTAAACGTGTCTGATGATAGGTTTTGATAGTTGGTTGGTCTGTACATCCATCCACTTATCCAACTATTTTTAAGCATTTACCACAGCCAGATAGAGAATTAGGTGCTGGTGTTGAGGAGAATCAAGGTTCCTATACAGGTAAGGTACTTACTGAGGGAGTATAGCATAGTGATGAAGAACAAAGCTGCTCGAGTCCAGTGGACCTGGTTTTTAAATCCCAGCTCCACCATATACCAGCAGTGTGACCTTGGGCAGGTTACTTAATTGCTGCATGTGTCTGAGTCTCATCCGAGTGGTCTTCCCTAACTGTCCCAGGTATAGTTACTCACTTTCTGCCTCTGTGCTCTCTCATATATACTGAGAACTACTCTGTACATTATAATATATTATGGTATTTCGCAGCTAATAAGTAGCAGAGCCTGGACTCACATCAAGATCTCTCTGACTCCAAAGCTATGCTCGTAACCACCATGCTGTGCTTTGGCAACATACTGGATATGATAGGTAAGGAGGAAAAGGACACAAACGTGAGTTTTCTAGCATAGTAATTAGAGCAGCACGTTATTATTGGAAGGGATGCATACTTAAGTTATCATTCTGAGATAATCATTATTCTCTACTTCCCCAGCCACTTATTACCTCTGTGAGTTTGGCCAAATCACTTAACTCATCTAATCCTCTTGACTAATCTGTAAAATGTAAATAGTAGTGCATACCCTATAAGATTGCTTTGATAATTAAAGTATATGATACGTTAAAGCTGCTAGCTTAGACCCTAATATTTATTTTAGGCACTGAATAAATTATCTTTCCCTTAACTTTGACAGAAGGGCCTGCGCTTTTCGGCAGGAATAGTTTGGTTTAGACATCTTACATGTAATCTTGTACAAATGCCAAGTAGTAGGCAGTTAGTAATCTGGTTTAGAAGTTCACCAGTAAAGTCAAGTTGACAGCAGATGCACACTCATACAACAGCGTAATTAAAAAATGTGGTTAAATCCTTAGGAGAGATTGGTTATACAGCAAACACTTGAGTACCTACTATGAGCTAAGCTAAGTGGTGGTATGGTAATTAACAGAATAATCAGGGAGGTGGGATAGTATATTTAGAAAATGATGTGTTGGGTATGGTTTTTCAATGTGGGAAATGAAAGAGCAAAGCTTTTTTTTATTTTTATTGTGCTTTAAGTGAAAGTTTACAAATCAAGTCAATCTCTCATACAAAAATTTATATACGCCTTGCTATCTACTCCTAATTGTTCTCCCCCTAATGAGACAGCACATTCCTTCCCTCCACTCTATTTTTGTGTCCATTTGGCCAGCTTCTGACCCCTCTGCCCTCTCATCTCCCCTCCAGACAGGAGATGCCCACATAGTCTCATGTGTCTCCTTGATCCAAGAAGCTCACTCCTCACCAGTATCATTTCCTATCCCATAGTCCAGTCCAGTCCCTGTCTGAAGAGTTGGCTTTGGGAATGGTTCCTGTCTTGGGTGAACAGAAGGTCTGGGGACCATGACCTCTGGGGTCCTTCTAGTCTCAGTCAGGCCATTAAGTCTGGTCTTTTTACGAGAATTTAGGGTCTGCATCCCACTGCTCTCCTGCTCCTTCAGGGGTTCTCTGTTGTGTTCCCTGTCACACAAGAGTCATGGGAACTGTGGAAAATGTATTGATTTTGCATCCTGCCTAAATACCTTTATATATTTTTTTAGAACAGTCATTGGTTGTAGCCAGGCACCATCTAGTTCTTCTGGTCTCAGGCTGATGTAGTCTCTGGTTTATGTGGTCTTTTCTGTCTCTTGGGCTCATAATTACCTTGTATCTTTGGTGTTCTTCATTCTCCTTTGCTCCAGGTGGGTTGAGACCCACTGATGCGTCTTAGATGGCTGGCAAAGCTGTTTTCAAAATGGAAACAACAGGGGTGTAAGAATCTTGTTTCTCAGAAATGGATATGGGTAAAAAAAAAAAAAAAATAAGTGGTATAGGTGTCCATTCAGATTACAAGGTGTGGGCAGAGGAAGAAACCTTCAAAACAGGCTGAAAAGGAAAAATATGCTGCCTGATTCGGAAAGGACCTTAGATTAGTGCGGACACTGAGATGGCAGTCAGGAGGGTGCAGCAACCTAACTGAGGTCTGGAATTAAATCTCAGAACAACTAGAGCATGCAGATGGTGAAGGGAAAGTATTATGAAGAGTCAGATTTGTGCTTTTGTCTTCTTAGAAACTTTGTGAATCCCCACTTGGCAGCATATGCCACATATGTACATTAAAATATCTTTGTTGGTGCTACTAGGAATGGTAACAGAAACTTTAGCCACAAAATAGACCATCGGGAGTCAGCAAAACCTGGGAAGGCTTCTTAGAGGTGGTAGGTCTGTTCTGGCTCCTGTTGTTTTTAGTTGCCCTCAAGTCAGTTTCGACTCATGGGGACCCCATGTGCACAGAGTAGAACTGTGCTCCATAGGGTCTTCAATGCTGTGACCTTTTGGAAGCAGATTCAGGCCTATCTTCTGAGGAACCTCTGGGTGGGTTCGAACTGCCAACCTTTTGGCTAGTAGCTGAGCCCTTAACTGTTTGCGCCACTTGGGGACCTCTGTCCTATCCCCTGAAGGGTCATTAATAACGATGATGATGATATAGTAGCTAACCTTTACAGAATGCTTACTGTGACCCACACACTGTATTAACTCAGTTAATCCTCATTTTACAGATTAGATAATATCACCTTCGTTTTAAAGATTGGAGATTTGAGGATTTAGCCCAGTGACTGATGAGGAGCAGTGTACTGGATGGTATAAACAGCAAGAGCAGCAGCCCAGAAACAACAGATTTTGATGTGAACTACATGCAGTTCAAAATTGCGAGAATGCAGCCTTAACTGTTTTTATTTTTGTCTGTTCGTATTTGCATTTGGCTTTTTTGTTAATAGAATTACTGGAGGAAGTAGATTTAAATTAATGAATGTGATACATAAAAGTTTACTTAGTTTTTATAGTAAAAATGAGAGGTGCTGGATACGGCACCCTGCCCTCCTGTAATGCAGTTCTCACTTATTCACTGCAGTGAGAGACGGGTGGTGCTTCAGTGGGATTAGGTATTTTACAAATCAGAAGCCACAAACTCAGTGTCTTGTGGGATTAGCAGGTAAGCGAAGTAAAAGATGAAAAGGAGTCATGGGAACTGTGGAAAATGTATTGATTTTGTACCCTGCCTACATACTTTTACGTTCTCGTTTTTATTTTTTTAGAACCCTGTGCTGGTCAAATCAGACAATTCTGTAGGCTGAGCCCTGGGCTGCCAGTTTGGGCCGGTGCTTCCAGTGCTTACTGATGGTTTTAATTCGTACTTTGAGATCTCTCTTTTGCAGTTGACTTCTTAGAGCCCTAACGTGTCAGGCCCTGCTACTGTCCAAATAACTTTTGAATTTGGGGGGGCCCACAAGCCCTATAACGAGGGCTTTTGACAGACTAATTTATTTAACAGGACTGGCAGCAGTATTGCTCTTATGGGACAGATGTTCCATTCCCACTTTTTATCATGCCACTGACACGGTATATTCAGAAACGTCACAAGAATAGCACGAGGAACACCTACACACCCTCCTCCCAGTTCCAACAGTTGTTAACACTTGGCTTCATAAACACATATATCTCTGTCTCCTGTATGCATACACACGCCCGCGTGTACACACACATATTTATTATTGTTGAACCATTTGAAAGTTAATTTGCAAATATCATGACACTTCACCTTTAATACTTGCCCAGATAATTTCCTAGGAATAAGGGCAATCTCTTAACAACTACTATACCATTACCATCCCTAACCAAAAGAATACTAACAATTTAATAATATTTTCTAATAAGTCATGTTCACACTTCCGCTTGTTGTCCTGAGACTGTCTTCCTGTTTATTTACAATATACCATTTATATGAAATATAAAGCCTGCAAAACAGCATTATGTATTGCTTGTTGTTGTTGTTGTTAGGTGCCGTCGAGTCGGTTCTGACTCACAGGGACCCTGTGCACAACAGAACAAAACACTGCCTGGTCCTGCGCCATCCTCACAATCATTGTTATGCTTGACCACATTGTTGCAGCCACTGTGTCAGCCCACCTTGTTGAGGGTCTTCCTCTTTTTTGCTGACCCTGTACTCTGCCAAGCATGGTGTCCTTCTCCAGGGACTGATCCCTCCTGACTACGTGTCCGAAGTATGTAAGCCGCAGTCTCGCCATCCTTGCCTCTAAGGAGCATTCTGGTTGTACTTCTTTTAAGACAGGTTTGTTCGTTCTTTTGGCAGTCCATGGTATATTCAATATTCTTCGCCAACACCACAATTCAAAGGCATCAACTCTTCTTCGGTCTTCCTTATTCATTGTCCAGCTTTCACATGCATATGATGCGATTGAAAATACCATGGCTTGGGTCAGGCGCACCTTAGTCTCCAGGGTGACGTCTTCGCTCTTCAACACTTTAAAGAGGTCCTTTGCAGCAGATTTGCCCAATGGAATGCGTCTTTTGTTTTCTTGACTGCTGCTTCCATGGCTGTTGATTGTGGATCCACGTAAAATGAAATCCTTGACAACTTCAATCTTTTCTCCCTTTGTCGTGATGTTGCTCATTGGTCCAGTTGTGAGGATTTTTGTTTTCTTTATGTTGAGGTGCAATCCATACTGAAGGCTGTGGTCTTTGATCTTCGTTAGTAATTGCTTCAAGTCCTCTTCAAATTCAGCAAGCAAGGTTGTCTCATCTGCATAACGCAGGTTGTTAATGAGTCTTCCTCCAATGTTGATGCCCCGTTGTTCGTCATATAGTCCAGCTTCTCGTATTATTTTTTCAGCATTAAATTTGTTCAGATTAAATAGGTATGGTGAAAGAATACAACCCTGACGCACACCTTTCCTGAATATGTATTGCTTAGGGATGAATGAAAATATAACAAACTATATAGATATGCGCGCGTGGTTACCGCAGGGGGAGTAGAAGGAAGGAGGCGTAAGCAGAGAAGAAGTACACAGGAATTTATTAGTAACGTAGCCTTAAGTAAGGTTACATGCGTATTTTTATATTACTCTATAACCTTTCCTATGTTTTGAAATTTTTCATCTTTTTCTTTTTAAAAAGGAAGCTCAAGGACAGTGGAGGTGTAATAATGACTGACCAGGATTGGAACTATTTTAACAACAAAAAAGTTAATATTAAAGTTTCTGGAGATGTTAAAAGATTAAAATACTGTCTGTTCAGCTGTGTTCTTGACTCTGTCTTTTCAATGTTGTACATTCTTGCTGTCCCATAACTTCTCGTTTTCAGCTTGCACCTTCCCCTTGGACTATAAACATACTTAACGTCTTTACGGCTGTTAAAAAAGTTCTGTCCTCCCCCTTTTCCTCAGAATTCTTGAGGGAGTGCTGCTCTATCTATATTTGTAATCTCTAATACATTACTTCAGCCTTCTATAATCGGATTCCTGCTCATTCGACTGAAATAGCTCTTACTAAGATCTTCTGAATGTCAAACCCAGATTTTTCTGTTTTTATCTTAACAGATAACTACATTTTTTACTTTTGATCACTTCTTCCTTCATAGAGCTCTCTCATTCCTTGGCTTCCATGTTACCAAATGTCTCTCGTTTTCCTTGTACCTCTCTGCCCCTCTACTGTACTCTGCATAGTTTTCTTTGACCAGGCCTTAAATTTTTTGCTCCCCAGGATTTCATCCACAACCTAGTGTTTTTTTTTTTTTTTTTTGCCATTCTCTGTGGTAGATTTTATTCCCTCCCAGGGCCTTGTTTCACATCTCCCCTACTTAAGTGTTATTTAAAATTGGGCCTGTAAGGTTCTCTTTCTTATTCCCAGTAATACTATCTCATACTTCTTGGAAATACTGTAAAACTTAATTACTAGTTACTTCTTAAAGCTTTTTCCCTTCTGGTGAGATTGAAAGCCTTTAAGGCATAAAGCACATGTTGTTTTACTTGTTATACACCATATATTTAATAAAAAAAAAATACATGAATTTTCATGGATCTTCTTAAATAACTAATGCAGTTTCTTTCTAAATCACTTGAATTATCACAGTTTTTGCACTGCCTCACACAGCCTCTAACCTGAATAGGTGCTGTGTAACACACTATTCTTTTTCAGGTGTGGTACTACTGCTGTCCCCAGTTCTCTGGTAACTGAGAGTAGGATGCTGATGACATTTTGGATTTCAAATGTTTCTTAGTAACGTGCAACCTTCCAAATGTTATTTTGCCTACAGCAGTACAGTGTATAAAAATTTGTAATTTGTATCTACACTCAGTAAAATTTCACTGCTCCCTTTCTTTCCTGCTATCACAGGGTTTCATACTTTTACTGGTCACACTGTTGCCCTGAAAAGCTTAGTGCGTGTCTTCTACTTAATGATGTCTCTGTTTATTCTCCAGATTATCTGTGATGATGGGTCTTGGCCTCCTTGGCTGTAAGGAAAGTATGTTATTTGGCTTCTTTCTTCTAACTCTGAAATCGTCTCTGTCTCTGATTCCTGAGGAGTCTTTCTCTTTTTACTTCTTCAGCTAGAATAGTGCCTCCCCCTTCTCCCCCATCTTTTAATTTTTGTTTCTAAACTACCACCTTTCTCTTAACCAAAAAGACCCTTGTGACCCATTCTTGGTAACCCAGTTTTTAAAATAGCCTTTTAATGTAGTTTTGTTGAAAGTATCGTGTAGGTTCCAGATTAAAAATAGAATTCTGTTCTGTTCATTCAGTCATTCATTCATTCTGATACCTCTCCTCTATTTTCCTAAAATACATAGGAAGATATAGCAAAAAGCACCACCACCTTTTCTAAACCAGCTCAGGACCAGAATCTGAGTGACATTTTCACTGTCTTTGGTTTCTGACTGTTAGAACTAGTTTGCAAAATGTATGTTGTTGTTTCTTTGCTTTTTCATTTTGCCTTTGATGTATTTTGAAAAGAATTTTTGAAAGTGGTCAGATCTGTGTCATTTCCGTTATGGTTTCTTTTATGTAAGAATTTTCATGGTTTTATCTTTTAATGCTTTAATCAATTGGAATTATTGACACATTGTCTCAGTTTAAAAATATTTTTCAACTATTAAATGATCCTTTTCTTCCACTTATTTAGAATGTTAACCTCTGACCTATACTAAATTCTTATACTTGGGGTCTGTACGGGAGTTACTTCTGTTCAGTTGAAGAGCTTATATACTCTGACAGTACAGTGTTGTTTATTGTACAGTAGGGCCGATTCCTCCCTCATAACTCTTCTTTTGAGATTCTTTTTTTTTTGGTTCTTCTCTCATTGGTTTTACATGAATTTTGAAAACCACTTTTTATTGAGCTACAAACTCTTGATACCAATTTCTTAATTAAACTTAGAAAAAGCATTATTGTATCTTTCCACCTAGGACTATGTTTCTCTACTTAATCGTCTTTTATGTTCTGAAGTAAAATTTAATTATATAGAACTCAAGTATTTTTGTTAGCTTTATTCCAAGTTATAGTTTTTGTGGCTTTTGTGACTGGGATCTTTATTTCACATTTCCTCATTGCTGTGTAGCGAACTTACCATTTATGTATTGTCCTTTTTTATGCGTCTCTTCTAGTATCTATACTGCTCTTTTCTGGGAGTCATGTTTCATCGCGTAGTACTTCCGGCACAGAGTAGAGTAGCAGTGTTGTCTTTTTCTTGTCGTCGTGGGAATGCTGAGTCCGTTCCTTTACTTGCAACATGGGTAATTTTGTTTTAGATGCCCAGTCATAGTTTCTTACTCCTGCCTTACGCTACTGGAGACACACACACAATAAAGGAAATCATGGTAGCAGAAGTACTTTTGCAGTAGTCAGGGAGAGGAGGATGATGATGATGGCAGCTTGACTCTCATTTAGATTTGTAGAAAATTAAATGGATTTGGGACATGGTGATGTTTTGAATTTAGCTATGCACAGGGAGGAATCAAGAATAAATCTAGCTTTCAGGAAACTTACTGAGATGAGGAAAACAACTGAAGAAGTGGGATTTTTTTTTCCCCCTTTGGGAGGAGGCATCTGTCAGGGTGTAATCCAGGAGTTAATGTTCTGTTTGAGATACCTTAGTGGAGATTTCAAGTAAGTAGGTTTTAAATATTATTTCCCGTTTTGTTCTTCATGAGAGAGACATGGTGGAGTGAAAAACATGCTTTGGAGACAGCATTGAAAAACTGATTAACATTCATTCATTAATGATCAATTGCCACATTACCCTGCTGCCGTTGAGTCGATTCCTACTCGTAGCAACCCTATAGGACAGAGGAGGACTGCCCTATAGGATTTCCAAGGCTGTAAATCTTTAAGGAAGCAGACTGCCACATCTTTCTCCCATGGAGCGGCTCGTGGGTTTGAACCGGTGACCTTTGGGTTACCACCCAAGCACTTTTAACCACTGAGCCACCAGTGCTCTGATTTCCATGTTAGCAATACCCTAATTTTTTTTTTAATAGTGAGTTACGTTATTTCCTAAGACTGAAACCCCTGGAGGTTGATTCCTTAGGTCTGGGATGTGACTTGGGCATGTGCATGATTTAAAAGCCCTACACGTTATTCTTATTGTAGTATATAAGCACAATATAAGCAGCCCCCTAAAGACAAAGCTAAATTCGACCCACAATGTAAAGCAACCCCCTAAAGACAAACTAATCTGACACCCACAATATAAAATCCCCCTAAAGACAATCTAAATGCAAACATCTTTTGCAGGTTAAAATCGGAGGAATTTCTAACTACCGGATTTACAAACTGAATGAGAACAACGGATATAGGGAACTCTCAGAACACTATAACTGCCGACCTTTAGTAAAATAACTCGGTGTAATAATGTAGTAGTAAGTGTGAGATTTTAGGATTATATCACTAGTTAATAATGGTCTTCAGTATCAGCAGTTGAATTTTTGATCGTAATAATCCTGTAATCGTCAGTATACCAATTAACCGTTATTTTCTGTTGTCTCAGTAAACATGGCCATAAAGATAAATTTTTATGAGGAGTAGAAAGTACTGAAAATATTCTTATTCGTATGCAATATCTCAGGTTGAATATGGACACTAATGAAATTGAAATATGGTGGAAAAGGCTTTGGAATTCTTATAATCTTGTTACGATACCTAAAACAGTTGTGTGAAAAAGCTGTTCTAGGAAAGGAAAGCGGTAAAAAGATAATGAATAGGTTTATCCCTAACAATAGGTTTATTCATCAGGTTTGGCCTGTTTGTTTGTCCTTACCCATTCTGTGCGTCCCAAGCCTTTCTTTCCCACGTCAAGCCTCTGAGCCTGGGTTGCTCCATTATCCTTATCCTTTATAACCAC
Source organism: Loxodonta africana (assembly GCF_030014295.1). Classification (NCBI taxonomy): domain Eukaryota; kingdom Metazoa; phylum Chordata; class Mammalia; order Proboscidea; family Elephantidae; genus Loxodonta; species Loxodonta africana. The sequence goes on from NC_087353.1 coordinate 81,129,021, forward strand.
CCAGTCCCTTCCTGACTCCAGGATTCTTTTACTTGTTGTTAAGTTAGCAGTTTGTTCATTCAGCAGATATTTATTGAGGTGCTATTATGTTCCAGGCATTGCTGTGGGCTCTTAGCATAATATCAATGCAGCAAATTCCCCACTTGTGTGGAATTACTTGATATGGAAAATTGGTGGCTAGGAGATAATCAGTGCCCTTGTAATCATACTGCCAAGTATCGTACTACAGTTGAGGAACCACAGACATTTATAATAGCTGCATCATTTTTCTTAGATTTTTAGCGTCACCTTGAAAATGGCTTAACGGTTTATAAAGTGTTGTGCTTCTCCTTTATTCTAGATTTAAACCACGATACTTCAGGATCCCATTATGAAAATTCCCAGCGTGGACCTGTGTCTTCTACGAGTGACTCTAGCACAAACTGTAAGAATGCTGTTGTAAACGACTCCTCTGAAAAAGAAGCATGGCCCTCAATCCCTGGCAGTGATCCAGAGTTGGCTTCAGAATGTATGGATGCTGATTCTGCCTCCAGTCCTGAATCAGAGATAAACATCACTATCATGGCTTCAGGAAGCACAGGTGGCGAAAAAGATGGTCTTCGGAATAGCACTGGACTAGGTTCCCAAAACAAGTTTGTGGTTGGTAGCAACAGCAATAATGTGGGCCATGGAAGTAGTACTGGGCCATGGGGTTTTTCCCATGGAGCCATAATAAGCACATGTCAGGTCTCTGTGGATGCTCCTGAAAGCAAATCAGAAAGTAGCAACAATAGAGTGAGTGCTTGGGGCACTGTAAGTTCTTCATCAAATGGAGGGTTAAATCCAAGCACTTTGAATTCAGCTAGCAACCACGGTGCCTGGCCGGTATTAGAGAATAATGGACTTGCCCTAAAAGGGCCTGTAGGGAGTGGTAGTGCTGGCATCAATATTCAGTGCAGTACCATAGGCCAGATGTCTAACAATCAGAGTATTAACTCTAAAGTGGGTGGTTCTTCTACCCATGGTACCTGGGGAAGCCTTCAGGAAACTTGTGAATCTGAAGTAAGTGGTACACAGAAGGTTTCATTCAGTGGTCAACCTCAAAATATTACCACTGAAATGACTGGACCAAATAACACTACTAACTTTATGACCTCTAGTTTACCAAACTCCGGTTCAGTACAGAATAACGAACTGCCTAGTAATCCAGGGGCCTGGCGTGTGAGCACAATGAATCATCCTCAGATACAGGCTCCATCAGTTATGAATGGCACTTCCATTTCTCACCTTAGCAATGGAGAGTCAAAAAATGGAGGCTCTTATGGTACTACATGGGGTGCCTATGGTTCTAATTATTCTGCAGACAAAGGTTCCGGCCCTAATGGCCAAGCTAATGGTGACACTGTGAATGCAACTCTAATGCAGCCTGGCATAAATGGGCCTGTGGGCACTAACTTTCAAGTTAACACAAATAAAGGAGGAGGTGTGTGGGAGTCTGGGTCCGCAAGTTCCCAGAGTGCATCATGGGGAAGTGGAAATGGTGCAAATCCTGGAGCAAGTCGAAGAGGATGGGGAACCCCTGCACAAAACACTGGCACTAATATACCCAGCGTGGAGTGGAGCAAACTGCCTAGCAATCAGCATTCCAATGACAGTGCAAATGGCAATGGTAAGAAGTTTACAAATGGATGGAAATCTACTGAGGAAGAGGATCAGGGTTCTGGCACGTCTCAGACAAATGAGCAAAACAGCGTGTGGGCCAAAACAGGAGGTACAGTGGAGAGTGAAGGTAGTACAGAAAGCACTGGACGCCTTGAGGAAAAAGTAACTGGGGAGAGTCAGAGTAGAGATAGAAGAAAAATTGATCAGCACACATTACTCCAAAGCATTGTAAACAGAACTGATTTAGATCCACGTGTCCTGTCCAACTCTGGTTGGGGACAGACTCCTATTAAGCAGAATACTGCCTGGGATACTGAGACATCACCTAGGGGGGAAAGAAAGACTGATAATGGGACAGAGGCCTGGGGAAGCTCTGCAACACAGACTTTTAACTCAGGGGCATGTGTAGATAAGACTAGCCCTAATAGTAATGATACCTCATCTGTATCGGGGTGGGGAGATCCCAAACCTACTCTGAGGTGGGGAGATTCCAAAGGCTCAAACTGCCAGGGGGGATGGGAAGATGATTCTGCTGCTACAGGAATGGTCAAGAGCAATCAATGGGGGAATTGCAAAGAAGAGAAGTCCGCATGGAATGATTCGCAAAAGAACAAACAGGGATGGGGTGAGGGACAAAAATCAAACCAAGGGTGGTCTGTTTCTGCCGGTGATAACTGGGGAGAAACTTCAAGGAACAACCATTGGGGTGAGGCTAATAAGAAATCCAGCTCAGGAGGTAGTGACAGTGACAGGTCCGTTTCTGGTTGGAACGAACTTGGTAAAACTAGTTCTTTTACTTGGGGAAATAACATAAATCCAAATAACTCATCAGGATGGGATGAATCTTCTAAATCTAATCCTTCCCAGGGATGGGGAGACCCTCCAAAGTCTAATCAGTCTCTAGGTTGGGGAGATTCGTCTAAGCCAGTCAGTTCTCCAGACTGGAACAAGCAACAAGACATTGTTGGATCTTGGGGAATCCCACCAGCTACAGGCAAACCTCCTGGCACAGGCTGGCTGGGGGGACCTATACCAGCCCCAACAAAAGAAGAAGAGCCCACAGGCTGGGAGGAGCCATCCCCAGAATCCATACGTCGCAAAATGGAGATTGATGATGGAACTTCAGCTTGGGGAGATCCAAGCAAATACAACTACAAAAATGTGAACATGTGGAACAAAAACATCCCAAATGGCAGCAGCCGTTCAGACCAGCAAGCACAGGTACATCAGCTGCTACCACCTGCAAGTGCCATCTCAAACAAAGAGGCAAGCGGTGGGTCCGGTAAGTTTTTATTTTGTGGAGTCTTAACGGTATTTAAAATACTTCACAGTATTCTGAAAGTAAGCCTGGTTTCAATTTACGTTCTTATAAGATCTGTTCAATGAACTATTTGAATGTATACACAAAGGCCTTTTTTACTCTAACCCTTAAGAACATTAAGGAAAGCTTTAAGGAATGTTTACCACCAGGGAACAGTGCTCCTCTTTTGGTCATATTGGCAGTGAATCCTACATTGTCAATACTCTGTTAAGAATGCTGCAGATGGCAGGATTAGAAAAGCGGTGTCCCGTGGGAATGCCATACGTGCTTCTTAGTTCTTCTGAGTCAGGCCATTACTGTTAGGTTTTATTACTTGACCAAAATATCTCCAGAAATAAAACAAATATCTAAGTACCCAAAATCAAAAGCCTACTGTCATCTAGTTGATTCCAACTTACAGCAACCCTATAGGACAGAGTGGAACTGCCCTATGGGGTTTCCAAAGCTGTAAATCTTTATGGAAGTAGACTGCCACATCTTTCTCTTACAGAGTGGCCGGTGGGTTCAGACCGCCAACCTTCTGGTTAGCAGCTGAGCACTTAACCACTGCATCACCAGGGCTCCTATCTAATTACAAAAAAAAAAAACAACAAAACCAAACCCTTTGCTGTCAAGTTGATTCCAACTCATAGAGACCCTATAGGACAGTAGAACTGCCCCATAAGGTTTCCAAGGAGTGGCTGGTGAATTCGAACTGCCAGCCTTTTGGTTAGCAGCCAAGCTCCTAAGCGCTGTGCCACCAGGGCTCCTGCCTAAGTACCAAACCAACCAAATCCGTTTCCATCTAGTTGATTCTGACTCATGGCGACAGTACTTCTTAAATACTCAACGGCAACGGGTTTGGTTTCTGGTTTTTATATTTGGCCATAAGGAGCCGTGGTCATGTAATGGTTAAGCACTAGGCTGCTAATTGAAACTGAAATGTCATCGGTTCAACCCACCAGCGACTCTGTAGGAGAAAAGACTTGGCAATCTGCTCCTGTAAAGTTTATACTCTATGAAACCCTGTAGACAGAATCGACTTGACAGCATACGACCAACGTAGTTGGCCTTAGAAGGGATTTATTTAAGAAGTAGGCATGAAATCCAGCCCTACTAGATACAGCACGTAGGTGTGTGTACTTCATACATTTGGCAATATTTTTCTAGTATATCCCAATTTTCCTCTCACAACAGGGAACTGAGTCCTATCTCTACATGTTATCTTGGCAATGACATTTTCGTCAGGAATGTCATTGGAATGCATTATCTTTTTTAATCAAGATTTTATTAATAATAATTGCATTGGACGTGGAGATAGGAATGTTTTTGTGAACTAACCTTTTAGCACCTCATTTTTTTTAAAAAACCTGAGTATAGTTTATTGTGTTAAGTTAGGTTTAATTCATAGGAAAAACAAGTATGTATCTAAGAGGAAGATTGTGTTTTGGTTCTTACAAGCAAAATATGTTTATGGTTTTGATTTTCTTTTCTTTGGACAACCTAATACTTCAGATTTTTTTAGAAACATTGTTCAGCATGTGTAAAATGTAAAAGTAGGATGTTTACCCATTGTTAGTCTTGTAGTTAATTGTTTTTTCCAGTAAGGGATGTTGAAAGGTTGCACTTTTGATAAAAAATTTTACACACACACAATTACCCAGCTTGATCACCTCCTTTAATTTGGCTCAGAATGACTTGACTATTTCCAGGAATTGAATTCATTCTCAAAAGAGGAGGATTTGCCATAATTTAAAGTTATTCACAAGAATGTGCTCTAGGCCCAGAGGGCAATTATGAAGGAAGAGGTGGGGGGAAAAAAATACAACATATAGTTAGGTTATAATAATGGGAACTCAAATATGTCTTCTTTACATTAAACAGATGCCATCTTTTTTGCCTGTCACATCATTATTCAATGCATAAACATGAAGTTCTACATCCTTTGTTCCCTAAGTATTCTTTATTGTCCCATATTCCACTGTACCGCCCTACCATATGCTGATGACTTCTTTTCCCACACTTTCTAAAGGCTGGGGTGAGCCCTGGGGGGAGCCGTCTACTCCAGCCACAACTGTGGATAATGGTACTTCAGCATGGGGTAAACCCATAGACAGTGGTCCCAGCTGGGGGGAACCCATTGCCGCGGCATCCAGTACATCCACGTGGGGCTCCAGCTCTGTTGGTCCACCAGTGTTAAACAAATCTGGTAAGTTATTGATAATCCCTGGTAGCTATTTTGTAGCAGTGGGGATCACTCACTGATTATAATTAAATAACAGAATATTGTTTATGTCACTGATAATGAATCCATGTAATACAACATACTAGATGCCATTGGTATTTGGCATTTTGGATTTGTAACAGTTTGCTCTTTTATCTAGCTGAGTTTTTCTGTCTTTACCCATTTTTCTGAGAACTGTAAATGTAATGATTTGAATATACTTCATCAAATCTAAATGATATTTTAACAGTTTAGGTTATCCAGAAAAAGTCTAGTAACTTCCATGCCATCTAGCCTGAGAGGCTAAATAGCATAGCCATGGGGATACATATTCAGACTGTCAAGTTCCAGATCATTCCCAGAAAATTAGACATAGCTCAGAAAGGACCCTACTATTCAGATCAGCATTGTTGCTGTCTTGTAGGTTGTGTACGGGATACCTCCTAGGAATCCCGCAGGCCAGGTGTGGAAATAAGATGCTTTCTGCTTGTGACTTCCCATACTCTTTGGCTATCTCCTTGAAAATATATATCAAAATTCTTTTAAATTTCATCAATCCTTTCTGTCCTGTACGTCATCATGCAGAGTGTTAGTTGGTAAAAATAAGAATGGTACCATTGTCCATGTTTAGGACTCCTCTGGGAGAGGTTTTATTGGATTTTTTAATAAGACTAAACTCTTGTTTCATGGAACTTTAAACTTAGTATAAAACATATTTCTACTATGCAGGTTTGGGAAAAGAAATAAAAGTAAGGTTTTTTTGGGCCCCACTCCCACCGCTTTTTAATTTTTTCCTCCAATAAAGAATCATTTTATTAAAGCATGTTTCTCTTTTTGTATCATAAATTCCCAAACAGGGCCAAAATCTATGCAAGATGGCTGGTGTGGTGATGATATACCATTGTCTGGAAATCGCCCCACTGGCTGGGAAGAGGAAGAGGATGTAGAGATTGGAATGTGGAATAGTAATTCATCTCAAGAGCTAAACTCTTCTTTAAATTGGCCACCATATACAAAGAAAATGTCATCGAAGGTAACCATTTCAAGGGCAAGGCCCTTGAAGCTTTAAATTCCAAAGGTAGTTTACCCATAGAAAATTAATGTTCTGCCTGCCCATTTATGGCAATCAGTACAGTCCAGGCAGTCCCTAACTTAGTATAGCCTCTTATATGGGCAGCCACCTAGCAAAACATAAGATCACAGGAACTTCCTTTCTCCCCACTGCTACAGCTTGGGATTTCTCTCCTCCTTCCCCTCCACCAGTGCTGCCTGGGACAACCCCTCACCCCAGGATGGTGCCTGCAGTGGTGAGGATGAAGAGAAGGGAAAATCTCCATGTTGACTCTTTCCATCCCATTGCGAATTCATCTCCCATCCCACCTCCTCACCTGGAGTCCCTGACCTCCCCTTTACCCAGAGTTGCCATCCTCCTTAGTCATTCCCCATCTTTGCCCCTTCCCAATCCCAAAGGTCCTGTGACAGAAATCCCTAGATTGGCTGACTTTGATATGTGGACAAATCTTTTTCCCAAACCTGGCTGTACATCAGAGTCATATGGCATTTGTTAAAAGTACATCTTCTTGTACCTCAGGATACTGAAATTTTGGAAATTAGACCCAACCTCTTGTTCTAAACAAGCTTCCCAAATGTTTCTTATGCAGAGCCAGGTTCGGGAACCACCGATTTACAGCTGTTCTTCAAAATGTGTGCCCAGTTTCCTAGGTGATTCTAATCTACCCCTCCCCACCCTATTTGGGAGTGGTTACTTTTTGAGGAACCTTAGAAGTAAATATCCATTGGGTAGCTGGATTAGCTGTCTGCCAAGGTTCCTCCCTTTTAATCCTGGGATTCTAAGTCTAGGACCTGCCATTTTCATTTGGCCGAATAGCTTATGAAATGCTTTTACATATTTTACGTATCATTTAATCCTTCTGAGATAGGATATCAATGAGAAAGCTGAGACTGGAAAAGGTGGTGACTTGCCCAAAGTAGCATAGCTAGTAAGTGACAGAGCAAGGACTTAAGCTTAGGTCTTCCAATTCCAACCCTGTGTTTTTCCCACTGGACCATGCTGTTTTGTGACTTTGTCTTTCCTTACAGGGTCTGAGTGGCAAAAAAAGGAGAAGGGAAAGGGTGTGTAGCCTTTTTACTCTTTCTCCTTTGTTTCTACTAGTAAAAATCTTTAGAAAGCAACTGCAAACATATATTTAGCCTCTGCTGTGTGCCAGGTACTGTGCTTGGTGCTGGGGATTCAAAAACACTTAAGATACTAGCTATACCTTCAAGGAGCTCATAGTCTAGTGTGGGGCATTAAGAGAGCTTCATAGGAGTGTCAGCTTGAATTTGGAAGATGCCTGGGGGTGGTATGTGTTAAGGAAACAGTGAACCAGCATAACTACAGTGTAGACTTTGTAGGAAGAACTGACAGGAAATATGACTCTATAGTTAGATTAAATGCCTTCAATACCATTCCAAAGATTTTGGACTTCTGTGTAAAGTAGCAAGAGACATCAGTTTTTGCTTTGTTTTTTAAAAATTTTTAAAGAAAGCTATGATAGTATGAAAGATAAATTGGAACAGAGGAGAGACCAGAGTTAGGTGTCTCAGCCAGGAAGCCTGTGTGTTAATTCAAGTTAGAAATGAAGGCCAGAATTGGGGAGAAACAGTGGATAATGGAAGGGACTGATTGGAGAGACATTTCAGAATAGAAGGGACAGAAGGACATGGTAATTAGTTAGACATGGGACTGGGGGTAGAACAGGAAAAGGATTCAAAGACGACTTCAGAAACCTCAGAAAGGGTTAGGTGCTTGCTTCAGAGACATGCGTTTAGGGGGTAAACTATGTGTTGTTCTACAGTCAGAAGGAACAGGTATTAGCAATGGGAAAGGGAAGTTAAGGCGACAGGCTGAGAATGGTCCTGTGATCATCACATAAACAGGAGACCTTGGTCTTTATGGCTGACAGCCTCCCTGCCCACCAGACTACTAATCACAGACCCTTCATTTTCTGAGTTCCTGTCTCAGTATAGCTCCTGTCCCTCCCACACCCCAACCACCCACAGGAAGCCAGCACCAGCGGGAGGAATCCCAGCTCTGGCTACTGTTTGACAACGTAAATTAAAGATTTAAAGTAATTTTTCATATAGAAATAAATGGTTTTTCAGTATAGTGCATACAGCATAATTAGGGGTTAAATTGGTTTCTTTGGACTTACCTGACAACCTGATTACCATTTTTGCTTTGTTTTGGTGTGAAAATTTAAAAATTCAGATTATAAATACTCTTTTAGAACACCATCCATTTGTAAGTTGGGAACTGTCTATTAGTCAGTTCTCCATTAACCAGAGGCCCTTTTTACTTTTTTGTGGGTCATCCAGGCCCTTTGCTTTTGTCTTTTCCTTCTGACTGCTTGCCTTTAGAGATTTCTCTGTACATTACAGCTATACCAGAGGACTGGAGCAAAGGAAGTTGAAAATCAAATAAGTTGATTTTTAATTGTTACTACTCTGCTAAAAGTTGGTTGGAGGAGAAATTATTGACTAAAAATGAGGATTGGGAATTGTCTTGAAGTTTTATTAATCCACCAGTATACCCAGATAAATAGAGACGGCCATGGCATCTTTTCTGCTCTTTTATCTTACAAAGGGAATGATGAAAGGTGGAAACAAACAAGAAGAAACATGGATAAATCCATTTGTTAAACAGTTTTCAAATATCAGTTTTTCGGTAAGTAGGTTTTACTAGCAGCCCTCCTCCTCGCCTCTCCCTCCACTTTAATAGTGGTCCGTACATTTTCCTTGTATCATTTTTGTTTTGTTTTCTTAACAAATATTCTTTGTCTTTAAGTACTTAGGAATGTTCTTGAAGTTAGAGTAAAATTAGTGTTCAAGTCTTCTTCATTTTTATGGTTTGCGAGTCATATAGCTAAAAACACTGATCTTTTTTTAACATCAGGAAATGAGAAAATAAAGCTGTATGATTTACTTGAGTTCACAAATAATGAAATACAGTAAGATTCTTTGTTTGTTTTCATTGCTAAATTAAGGTCTGCTAACATGCTTTTTGTTACTTCAGAGAGACTCATCAGAAGAAAATGTTCAGAGCAATAAGATGGACCTTTCTGGAGGTAAGATGAAAAAAATTAAATCACTTTGACTTTATGTTCACCATTGATAGAGAAGCATATCAGTGATGTGCTCCTACTAAAATTAAAAAAAAAAAAATACCAACCCAGGCTGGCAAAGAGGAGATGTGGTCACCTATTGGAATATTCCTGCCCTCTCCAGCACATGTTAAGATGCTGTGGTTAGATTAGGTGATGTGTCTTTTAAACTGCAAATCACTGTGGAAATCTAAGATAGTGGTGATATTAGTCTTATGGTTACCTCAGATACAGTCATGTCGAGTGACTTATCCAGGTTGGGAGATACAGTCTTCTTGGTTCAGGGAATGGCATGTACAAAGGCCCAGAAATGTGACACAGCCATCTAAAACCATGCTGGAGAAATTGCACGTAGCTCCAATCGACTCGACGGCAGTGGGTTTGGTTTTTTTTTTTTTCTATGTAATAGGACCAAAAAAATGCAAAGTGGGGTGGGGGAGTCAAGATTAATGGTAAAAGATAGGTGAAGAGGTGTTAAATCATGAGGTGGTTAGGGGTTTGAACTTTGTTCTGAAAGTAATGGGAAGACATTAAAGAATTTTAAACTGGGGGATGGCATGATTTGTACTTATGTTTTAGAAAAATAGTCTCGGTTATAGATTTAAAATCATCTTAGGAGAAAAAACATTGGCAGTAGAGGACAGACAAAAAGAGACTAAAAATAGCAAAACCAGGTAGAGTTATGGTACAATAGCCAGTGAGAAGTTTCAAAGCCCAACCTAAGACAGTAGATAGGGAGAACCTAATTCACTGGCGATAAAGGAATTAGAATCAACACAAATCAATAACTGGTTCGAATCAATTTGTTATGGAAAGTGAGGGAGAGAGTGTGATAAAGGATGGCTCCTAGCTCTCTTGCCTGGACATTTTAGTAGATGGCAGTGCTATCGTATTCATGAGTCCATTCGGGGGGAGGAACTACACAGTAATTTGAACAGGGAAAGTTTTACATGAATACAAAGAATTATTAACTGTAATAAGGAATTAGAGTAACAAAGGATTAGCTAATAAGAGAACTCTAAAGAATATGTATTAATAGTAGAATAAGGGGAAGTCACTCACCCCAGTACTGAAATATCCCACCCAATGCAGAGCCTTCACCCCACCCCCAAGGGCATGGCCATGGCTCAGTGCCTGGCAGAGAAGTCAGTGTGGTGCCACTCCAGTGGAACTGTAGTAAGTGCACCGCGTAAATATAAAGCAGTTCACAGGGAGGTGTCTCGCTGGAGGTACTCTGCTACAAAACCAGAGAGGGTGCTGATGGAAGCTGCTGGCCACTAGGTGAGTCTGGTGCTGGAAAAGCCAACCTGTGCTGCATCAGAGAACACACTGGAATCAGAAAAAGGAAAAACATTTCCTTCTGCAGTATCTCTCCAGTGCCCTCTGCTGACAAGGTTTCGATGCCAGCTGGAGTAGAAAAATAAAGGACCCAGACCCATTTTCACAGAGCAGTTAAAAAGGGTGAATTTGGAGCAGAGACAATAAATCAGTAAGGGCCCAGTTCACCTCACTCCTGTGACTACTCAGCTTCCATATGCACCCTTTCACATACATTTGTGAGTCATCGGTATGCCATTCTATCTTTCAGTTTGGCCAGCCATTTTCCACTGATGGAATATGTAATAAGACCAGTTAATTCCACAGGCATGAGCCAATTGTTGCGGTTCTTTTGCTGTGAAATGAGTGCCTTAGTTAGGCATAATGCTGTGAGGAGTGTCATGACTACTGGATAAGGCACCCTGTAAGACCATGGATTGGAGTCCTGGCTGAAACTCTACAGACAGGGAAGACAACCCGTAACCAGAATACATGTCTATATCTGTGAGGACAAATTTCTGCCTCCTTTGTCGCTCACGGAGAAATTGCTGAGGCACTATGCTAGTGGAGCTTGCTACAGATTGTCCTTCAGGGCTCTGGGAAAAGCCATTTGTGGGGAGTATCTCACTAGAGGAACTCTTCTGCTAAACTGCTTGGAGTTATGAGGGAATGCTGGGCCACTGAGTGCTTCAGGAGCCAAACACTGGAGAAGCTGAGCACTGCCTGAAGCCCACCAAGTGAACACACTGGAACCAGCAAGCAAAAACTTTTCCTCCTTCAGTGTCTCTCCAGAGTCCTCTACTGACAAAGCCTCAGTGTCAGCTGGCAAAGGAAAAAATACGAAAAGAGCCCAGATCTATTTTCACAGAGCAATCAAAAATGGTGAATTTGGAGCTGAGAGATGATAATAACTGGTATAGCCATTATTTGAGATAAGAAATATAAGAAACTGAAGTTGCTCTGCAAAGTACGTCCTGATATCCAGTAAACAGTAGAAAATCTGGATATGGAACTCAGGAGAGATAGGACTGGAGATAATAAGTTTGTAACTAATTAAACATGGATGCTAGTAAAAGCTACAAGGATAGTTTGATCAGAGAGTAATGAACCAAAGTCAAAGTCTTGGGGAAATTATGACACTTAAGGAAAGATGGTGGGAAATGGGACAAGTTAGAGCAGAATAGAACAATTTTGCAAAAGCCAAGCAGGCATAGAGTTTTGAAAAAAATGGTTGTTAGGGAATGAATTTGACTCTTAGGGGTGAGGGGTAACTTTAGCCAAGGGCCTTATAAGAGGTCTGATAGGTTAAGGGAGATTGCCACATTTGACACTTTGACAGTCTCCAAAGAAATGTCAGAGTGTTGGGGGATGGTTGTGAAGAAGATGTAGTGTGCTACTCTTTTTTAAGAAAAATATTAGGGTAGGCAAAAATAATGTGGACTATCAACAGGTTAGAGAGACTTGGGAGGAAGAAGAGTTGACTGGATTTGGTTACAGGATTGGATGTGGAGAGTGAGGTAAAGAGTTCGAGATGGCTGGCCTTGGATGTGTCAGTGAGAAAAGGGAAAAGGGTTATCGATATTCAAAGGAGGGCTCTTAAAAGTGCTAAAAGGTAGTGGATTTAGATATCTGACCTATAGGTGGAACAGGACTACAAGAAACTAAAGGCATTTTATGTATCTTCCTTTGGTTTAAAAAAAAAAAAAAAGAGCCTAATTGCTCTAAGTTGTGTAAACCATGTAGGCAAACAACATTCTCTCAGAGGAACTTTAGTAAAATAGAGATGGTATATTGATGCATTGTACTGTTATCAGCCTCTGCTTCCTGCCTTTCCACTTGCCTGGAATGAGGGTGGTTAACTTATGGTGGTGGTAAGTGGCAGACATCTCAAAAAAACAGCAATTGCAAAGAAAGATGAGATTTGAAGATTGAGAAAATGTGAAGAATGGGGAGATGAAAAAAGAATGCTTTCTTAAGACAAAAACCAAGGTTTGAAACTTTGTGATTGGAAGAATGAAGCTGCAGCTTTCCAGTTCCATGGAGGAACAGATTTGATTGGAAATACCATGTGCTTGGTTCCACCTATGCTATAAGGGACAATGGGGCATTTGAGTGAATATGCTTAGCAGCAGTTAAAGATGTGAGACGGAGCTCGGGAGTGAAGTCAAAGCTAGATATTTATATTTGAGGGTCACTTGAATGGAGGTGACTGTTATTATCTTAACAGTGAATGAAGTCTCTAAGGGAAGTGAGTTTATAGAGAGATAATCAAAAGACTGAGGTACTGACTGAGCCTCGGTATATCCAAGGAAATGCAATAGTTATGAAATGCAGGTACTTTTTTTTTTTTTTTTTTTTTTACCTATCCTTGTCAAAGTAGAAGTCAATAATCTCAGTTTGGAAAGTGAGTATTTTTCTACTGTAAATGTATCTGAAACCAATTAGTTTGTCTTCCTTCTTGACAGTGTTGTCCTTTGCCTTTTTTAGGAATGTTACAAGACAAACGAATGGAGATAGATAAACATAGCCTAAATATCGGTGATTACAATCGAGCGGTCGGGAAAGGCCCTGGTTCTCGGCCTCAGATTTCCAAAGAGTCTTCCATGGATCGCAGTCCTTATTTTGATAAGGTACATTTTGTTCGTATGTTTTTTTAACCATGTGGCTAATAAACCAATAGACTTAATAGCATAATTTTCACATTACTATTTTAGAACATTTTATATAATCTCATATAAAATGTTACTGAATTTGTAGTTTGTTGTTCTTTTTATGTCTCAGTTTAACCTGGTAACTGCATTTGTATTTTCTTCTTAATCCCCTAAAATATGTTTGGTTCTTCTTATGTACTCTAGAATTAACACTAATCTGATCTCTTCTGTTTTCTACCTGTTTCCTGTTGATGCTGGAATGTCATGTGACTTCTCTTCTGTTCCTGCAATGATTTCTCCCTTCCACTTGCTTGCTTGGCTGGTGTTGCACATCTTTCTGTCTGTCCAATCAGGATGGCATTGTAGCAGATGAATCCCAAAACATGCAGTTTATGTCCAGTCAAAGCATGAAGCTTCCCCCTTCAAATAGTGCACTACCTAACCAGGCCCTTGGCTCCATAGCAGGGCTGGGTATGCAAAACTTGAATTCTGTTAGACAGGTAAGTCCACATGAGTATTTTAGGCTCTGTATTGAATGATTTGTATAAATAATAAGATCTCTTATGTGTACTTCCTGTGTTTATATCAGCAATACCATGTGGTAATGAGATGTTTGTCTCTGAAGAATCTCACTGGTGTTTTTGTTGTTTGTGTGTTTTTGTAGAATGGCAATCCCAGTATGTTTGGTGTTGGAAACACAGCAGCACAACCCCGGGGCATGCAGCAGCCTCCAGCACAACCTCTTAGTTCATCTCAGCCTAATCTCCGTGCTCAAGTGCCTCCTCCATTACTCTCCCCTCAGGTGAAAAAGCTTCCGTTATATTCTCTTCTATTTACCTGGAAAAGAACCTTGAATAATTTTATATTCCAATGAGATGACTGGTTGATTATAGTATTTACTGGCATCTTTGAGATGCAGCTAATTCTCAATTAGCTATTATTACAAAAGGATGTAGGAAGGATGAAAAAAAACGAGTCAAAGATAATTGAAATCTAAAATTCACCATTCTCTTCATTAAAACATCTTGAGGAAGAGGGCAATAGCAAAGGAAAATTGACTGGTTTAAGATTCATCTTCTGTCATCCTTTATATAACCCATGAGAGTATTTGTGAACGATAAATTAGTAAAACAGAGAATGATAAGTAGGAAAGAATTTAACTCTCTAAACAAGTAGTCCACAAATTGCTCTATTGATCATTTAAAACACACAGTACATTTAGCTAGTTTGGGTTATTTTATCACTGTTATTAACTTACCATTTGATTCTAAGGTTCCAGTTTCATTGCTGAAGTATGCACCAAACAACGGTGGCCTGAATCCGCTCTTTGGCCCTCAACAGGTAGCCATGCTGAACCAGCTATCCCAACTAAACCAGCTTTCTCAGATCTCCCAGTTACAGGTAAGGAGATGAATAGCAATAGTTAGTACACATTTACTGAGCACCTACTATATGCTGAATGCTAGGTTCTATGCAGGAAGTACTGCAGTAAACAAAACAGGCACAGTCATGTTCCTCATAGAGCTGATGGTCTACCAGGGAAGACAAATAGTAAACATATGTGAGAAGTGTTTTGAAGAAGTGCAGGGTGCTGTGGGAAGAGGCCCAGCCAAGTCTGGGGTGGTAGGGGCAGGTAGGGTGATCAGAAAACGTTTCCCTGATGATGTGAATGTTTAGATTGAACAAAAGAGTAAATTTTAGCAGAATGGCTAGAAATCAAAGGATGAAATTATACTAGATGAGGCAGGAGATGTTGTTGGCTGGATCAAGCCATGCCTTTGTAGGTCAGCCTGCCATAGTCGTTCTGAAGTGTCTTCAGATATAATGGTGTGGTAATAACCTCCTTGCAATCTTTCCTCAGCGATTGTTAGCGCAACAACAGCAAAGGGCGCAGAGTCAGAGAAGTGTGCCTTCTGGTAACCGGCAGCAGCAAGACCAGCAGGTAGATCAGATCTTCCACTTGCTATGCTGTTCTTTGTCTTAGTAAACTCAACTCATATCAGTTCCATTATAACAAGGGACTCAAAATATCTGATTAAAATGGCATCTTTTATGAAAGTATAATTGAAAATGGCGTTTATTAAGTCTGCTCTTTGCCCGGAAGTTGAATTAACTAGTATACTGTGATTGTTCACCTTTCTGTGAAAAGGAAGTGAATTCAGAAGTGAAGAAAAATATGTGTATATTTGCCAAGACTTTTTTCCAATCATTTCCCCATCACTTTTCCCAAGGGTCGACCTCTTAGTGTGCAGCAGCACATAATCCAACAGTCTCGTCAACTTGATCCAAACGTGTTGGTGAAGCAACCGACTCCGCCATCTCAGCAGCAGTCACTCCATCAGCCAGCCATGAAATCGTTCCTTGAAAATGTCATGCCCCACACTACACCTGAGCTGCAAAAAGGGCCATCACCAATAAATGCTTTCAGCAACTTCCCTATAGGTAGGTTTCTGCTTGGCCAAGGCGTTCATCAGACATATGGGTATCTCAGCTCTGCATCCTTCTCTCTTGCCTTTATAGTTTTGTTCCCATGTGAAAACTACATTAGCTGTTCCCTCCCTGAGAGCTGCCTTAGGCCTCTTCTAGGTTTAGCCTATCATCATGCTCCAGGGAAGGTCTCTCTCTGGTCAAGAAAATCATACTCTTTCAAAATTCCGCACTCATTTTAAGTGGGTGAAAATAAAGGAAACATTTCTTTTTCAGACCCACATATCTTAATTATTAGAATATGAAGGGGAGGAAAAGGCCTCAATTATTAGAAACAGCACAGCAGGAAAATTTTGAGCAGCAGTGCTTTGGGGAAACAACTGGAAAAGATCACATTTGTAGGATTGCCCGTGCATGCAGCACCTTCTGCTCTCCTTCTTTTACTACGTATCCAGGCTTTTATTCAGTTTCTCCCATGGAAATTACAGTCTTGTATATTTTCTCCTCCCCTAGGTCTCTTTTATCTTTGTGCCCTCGATTATATTTTGACCCTTGATTGTTCACACCCTGCTTTTTTCTTTCTCTCTTTTCCCTTACTATAGTTTCTTGTAAACATTTGTTGGTTGCCAGCTCAACCATGTTGAAAACAGTTAGCTAGCACGTTAGCACATTCTGGGCAGTGGGTGGAGGTTGGGGCCTGCTGCTCCTTTACTCTGTGGCTCAGCTGATACATGATTTGGGTCTCCCTGGTATTACCGTGTACTCTCAGCTCAGGTGTAAGTTGCACTTTGAGGCCTTGGGATTGTTAGCAATCTCTATAGCTTACATTTCCAAAAGCAGTTCCTCTTGTGGGTTACCATTGCAGGTGAATACCGTAGGAAAGCATCTGGTGGTGACCAGGTGATCCCAGAAAGGTATACCCAGGTATGGTGAGAGATTTTGGTCTCACCAGCGAAGGGCAGTATCTATCATGGTTAGACTCTACACACTTGACATATAAATTGAGCCAGTGGGAGGATAAGTTTCTGAATAAGGGATTTCCTATCCTGGCTGGCTTTTCAGCCTCAGATACTTCTTCCCAATTAAGACAGTCTGCTTAACCCATGCGAACACCGGTACGATTGCCTAAATCAGGTTCTCTGAAGTTTTATTGGAACGTGGCCATGCCCTTTCATTAACCTGTTGTCAGTAGCTGCTTTCTCACTACAAGGGCAGAGTTGTGTAGTTGCAGCAGTGACCTTATGGTCCACAAAGCCTAACATATTTACTATCTAGCCCTTTACAGGAGAAGTTTTGCAACCCTTAGTCTAATTGATGCATCCAGAGAACAGCATATTTAACTGTTCTTCGCAGATATTGAGATGATATTGAAGAATTCGTATTATTAAAACTTTTAAGTGTGAAAGACTTAATATCACATATACTCTCATCAGAACCATGAGTTTTAAACCATTTTTTCTGAAACTTTAGGGTGTCTAAAAACCACCCAGTGTGTTTTAAACATGCATATTTAGCTCCAGTTGGAAAGTCTCCGTTTTTTTACAAGCATCTCGGCTGATTCTGATGTCAATGGTCCCTGGATCACACTTTAAGAAACCCCAGCACCTAAGATAGAAATTTCTGTCCTTGTTCCAAGAGAATATCTAAGTCTGAAAAGCACCATCATATCAGAGTTCAAGTAAGAAGTGTTCCGTTTGCATAGAGCTCTTAATGCATGGTGCCCTTGGGAATTGGTTAATCAGATATATTTTATTAGAGGTAAGCTCTAAACTTTCAAATTTGGCCTCCTTAAAAATTTTTTCCTCTTATTTTGCCAAGGAATTTAAAAATAATCAAAATTATATTGAGAAATATCTTTCCATGTTAGGGTAATTAGAGTATTAAAAATCTTATGATTTGAAAACATCGTACTGTTGAGGGCTAGAGTATTTACGATCATATGTGTTTCTCTCTCTGATAACCAAACTGAGGCTCTTTCCCCTGACACCGTGTTGCCTGACCTTGGCCAGGAGTCCAGCGTGTCTGTTCTGACCATCTTTCTTCTGTCTGTTATCATCTGGCTTTGCCACATTTGCAGGATGGTATTTATTAAGGAACATTGAACAAGATTGAAAACACTGGATTAGTTACATGTTGTTTCTCTAGAAAATAGAAGTGGTGGTACCAGAAGGAATATGTGCTATATTTTTGTAAGTTTTTAAAATTTTTATATTTTTAAGGCTTGAACTCAAACTTGAATGTAAATATGGATATGAACAGTATTAAAGAGCCACAGTCAAGACTAAGGAAGTGGACTACAGTGGACAGCATTTCTGTGAACACATCTTTGGATCAAAACTCCAGCAAACATGGTATAAAATATTCTTCGTTTTGCCTTAAAAGAAAAAAAAAAAAAAAAAAAAACCTGGACAGTACTAAATTTCAGCCACTTTGTTTTAAATATATATATATTCGAGCCAAATTTTCCTACTTTACCTCATTAAAAAAAAAAAGTACTTTCAAAAGAAAAGCAGAATTCACCTATATTATGCTGTTTTACAAAAGAGAGCTCAGATTATACATTTCTTAAAAAAGTATTCCTCCTTTTGATCATTTAGGTTTTTTCAGTTGATTAAATTGTTCTAATGTTCTTTCTATTAATATTTACTCCATTTAATCTGTAATATATTCATAGTCGAGCCTTAAGCTTTCTACTATAATTAGATTTCTGTGAATTTCTTATATAGTGACAGATTTTCTTTATGTATTTTGTTCCTTTGTGTAGGTTATCTTATTATCTTCTCAACATTATTTTTAGAAATGCCATTTTCATCATATTTAATATCCATTCATCCAGCCAATATTAATGGGGTATCTTCTGCTTTCTAGGGTCCCTGGTAGGCACTTGGAATACATACATACATATATATGTCCAGCTGTGTGTATGTAAGCAAGTAAAATCACTTGCCGTGAAGGAGGTTTAGTACCATATGATAGCTCCTATAAAAGTTAATATGGATAATAGTAGAAATAGTATAATAATACAAAGTACTGTAGGAGTATTGAGTGAGGAATACCTAATTACAGATGTGGCAGGTCTGGATAGGCTTTATAGAGAGACCCATCCTGAACTGAGTCTTAAAGTTTACCAAACAAACAATGTAGAGGAAGAAAAACCAAGAGAGAATCGCATATGGAAAGCTCAGAGACAGGAGAGCCTGATGAGTTCTGTGAAGTGTATCTGGGCAAATGTGGAGGTGAAGGTGCAAATGTGAGAATGGAGGAAGATGAAGCTGCAATAGTAAGTCCTAGAGCAAATCATGAAAAACTTTTATGCCATAAAGGATTTTAATCATGCAAATGGTGGCCATCTAGAGGCAGGAAAGACTTAGAGTAGTCTGAGTGAGAGATAAAGAAGGCAGTTGTTATGAGAGGGCATGCATGCATCGAAGAGTTTTAGAATTAAGGGAAAAATGACTTGCTAACAACTCATTGATTCAACAAGTATACGGTTACCTTTGATGTGCCTTCTATGCCTCCATCCTCCTTTGGTCTTCCCCTTGACTCTGCTCAAGAGTCGTCTCCAAGAAACGTGCCCCAGACTTTGTTCCTCAATAACTTCTCTTTATATGTCCGTGTTGTATATAAGTATCCACTTAGGCCTGTCTCCATCACAGGACCATAACTCTCTGAGGACAGCGTTCGTGCTGTGTTTATTTTGTGGCCTCACTGAGCACATTGCAGCACGCTGAACATTTGCTAGGTGAAAGGATGAGTGGGTGATAATGCAATTAATGACAGTAAGTGCAGGGATTGAAGCAGGCTTGGTGTGATAATTAAGTGGTTTTAGACTCATTGAATGTGGTGTTTTGGGGATAGTTCAATGTGAAAAACTCCAATAAGAAGTTAGAAATAAGGCTCTAGCACTCAGGAAAGAATCCTGGTAACGCAGTGATTAAGCACTCAGCTTCTAACCCAAAGGTTGGCAGTTCGAACCCACGCAGTGGCTCAGCAGAAGAAAGACCTGGCAACCTGCTTTCCTAAAGATTAGAGCCAATAAAACCCTACGGAGCAGTTCCGCTCTGTCACACGGGGTCTCTGTGAGTTGAAACCGACTCCGTAGGACCGAACAGCACCGGAGCGCAGTGTTCATAACAATGTCAGAGCCATAGCGTGGATGAATTTGCCCAGGGTGAAGGAGCATGCAGAAGGAAAAGAACGAGGCCAGAATCCTGGAGCCACTAGTATTTAATAAGAGACCTGGAAATGCGTGATTAAAGAGGTGTGGCGTGGAAACCCAGAAAAATGTATCTGTCTTCTCCAGTTTGTGCATTTTGCCTTCTCTGTTTTTTGCATATCTGGCGTCGTCAAGTTTCTTTGTGAAAATGAAATACTTCCTCCCTTTCACTGGTGTTGTAGGTATAATGTATATTGTGTATTCTCAAGTGCTTCATAAACTTACACAGGACATACTGGTCTATAGTCTGCGTTACGCAAATTGGGTATCATATCGTGGCAGCACCGTTTTGAAGTCGAACACACTTGGGATTCAGTTCCAGTTTCTTGGCCTCTCCAAGCCCCAGTGCTTGCATATGTAAAATGGAAACGACACATTGTAAAATGGTTGAGGGGATCCAGTGAGACAATATCTGTTAAGCTGGTTGCCTGGCACCTGACATGTGGGGGAGAGGGTTATATTTATTGATATGTTTTCATCTTTTCCTCTCTTTTTTGATTTAGTGTTTATTTCTTTATATTTTGCCCCCATGCCTTCTGTGCATAGACTGTTTTCATCTACACAAATCTTTATCCTGAGCAGTGTGCGTTTTAAAGTTTTCTAATAATTAGTAATACGAATTAGTTATTTTTATCTGCTTCCCTAATTCAAGAGGTTTTTATTTTATTTTATTTTTACTTTAGCAGGCTGTGTAACTAATGTTAACCAGTCCAGTGTCAGCAGTGCTCAGTTCATGGATGTTATTGTGGATATCTCCAAGCTCTTATTTTATCCCTTTCAAAATTGGGAATATCTGATAGGATTTCTTATGTTTGGTTGCTCATATTCCTTCTTCATTGTTGTATTTTTTCTTCCTTGTAACAATGACTTCAAAACTATGCCTTGATCTGGTCTAGTTTGGGTTTTCATCTCTACCAAAAAAAAAAAAAAGTTATTTTATATCTGTAAGAACCTTCGGAATTTCTAGTCTTAAAATGTTCTTGTGTGTGTGTGTGTGTATGCGCGCGCTTCAACTTAAACATTTCGTTGTGTTTAGAGAAAGTTTTTTTTTTTCTAAGCAAAAACCTAACTTGTATCGTTCTATATCGCCTTGTATCACTCTCCATCTGGCAGTTCAATGCCTCCTATATTTAGTCCCTCTTTTTGATTATTGTGATCGTTTATCTATTGATTTCCATGATTTCCTGTTATGTGTATTATTTTGTTTATTTATTTATTTTTTAGAATTAGTCTTAATTTGTTTGTTTTTGTGCTTTCCCTATTTGAGTTGCGTTGATATCAGGACGTTCTGTTTTGTGACCTTGTATTGTGCTGGTACCTGATATTATTGGTCATCCGGCCAAACAATCTCCTTTAGCATTTCCTGCAGTCTTGGTTTAGTTTTTGCAAATTCTCTAAACTTGTGTTTATCTGTAAATATCTTAATTTCTCCTTCATATTTCAGAGAGAGTTTTGCTGGATATATGATCCTTGGTTGGCAGTTTTTCTCGTTCAGTGCTCTGTATACGTCGTCCCATTCCCTTCTTGCCTGCATGGTTTCTGCTGAGTAGTCTGAACTTATTGATTCTCCCTTGAAGGAAACCTTTCTTTTCTCCTTGGCTGCTTTTAAAATTTTCTGTTTGTCTTTGGTTTTGGCAAGTTTGATGATAATATGTCTTGGTGTTTTTCTTTTTGGATCAATCTTAAATGGGGTTCGATGAGCATCTTGGATAGATATCCTTTCGTCTTTCATGATGTCAGGGAAGTTTTGTGTCAGGATTTCTTCAACTATTTTCTCTGTGTTTTCTGTCCCCCCTCCCTGTTCTGGGACTCCAATCACTCGCAAGTTATCCTTCTTGATAGAGTCGCACATGATTCTTAGGGTTTCTTCATTTTTTAAAATTCTTTTATCTGATTTTTTTTTTCAGCTATGTTGGTGTTGTTTCCCTGGTCCTACAGAAGTCCCAGTCTGCATTCTAATTGCTCGAGTCTGCTCCTCTGACTTTCTGTTGCGTTGTCAAATTCTGTAATTTTATTGTTAATCTTTTGGATTTCTACATGCTGTCTCTCTATGGATTCTTGCAACTTGTTAATTTTTCCACCATGTTCTTGAATAATCTTTTTGAGTTCTTCAACAGTTTTATCAGTGTGTTCCTTGGCTTTTTCTGCATTTATCCTAATTTCATTTGTGATATCTTTAAGCATTCTGTATATTAGTTTTTTATATTCTGTATCTGATAATTCCAGGATTGTATCTTCATTTGGGAAAGATTTTGATTCTTTTGTTTGGGGAATTGGAGAAGCTGTCATGGTCTGTTTCTTTATGTGGTTTGATATGGACTGCTGTCTCCGAGCCATCACTGGGAAACTAGATTTTCCAGGTAGTCAGCTAAAAAAAAATGCAGTCAGATCCCTATCTGAATTCTCCCTCTGGCTCCGGGTATTCGGATATTAATGGGGCCGCCTGGGGAGGGTGGGGGAGGCATCGGAGAGCTGGGAGTGTAGCACCACAGAATATAGAGCTGAACACCGCGTTCACGCTCCGCCCCCGTCCGCCAAAATCCAGGCGGGACGGTCCCCGGCTAGGACACTGCTTTCCTTGCTCGGAGACCAGTCACTTCCTCCCGGGGACTTCTGCCTCCGGTACGCGGCACCGCTGGCGTGCACTGGGTGGGCGTTTCCCGCACAAACGGTTGGGCCAGCCCCCAGGGCCTATTCAGGCAAATATAATTGGGCCCCGAGGTCACGCCCCGCCCGTGTGGGCTCCCAAATCCCAGCGGGACGACTTCCTGGCTGGGACGCTGCTTTCCCCGTTCCGGGACCAGTCAAGAGAAAGTTTTTTTTTTTATTATAATCATACCAACCTTCCCATTGTTCTATCCAGGACTTTGAACTAGTTTGTTGTGGTTCACACTCCTACTGAGAATTTGCATTTCCATCCCAGATATATTGAATCAGAATCTGCATATTAGCAAGATCCCTAGGTGATTCTTAAGTGTAATAAATTTTGAGAACCACTGCTAGTGGTTCTTGGAATTGGTCCCTGACCAGTAGCGTTAGCATCACCTAGGAACTTGTTAGAAATACGGATTCCCAGCAGGGTTTCGAACTGGAATGAACCGGTTTGAGGCCCTGGTTCTGTCAGTTTCTCCCAGAATAGCTCCTTTCTGCTTAGTGGCTCTTTTCCTTCTCTTTTTATCTTTCTTTGTCCTAGAGGAGGCTGAGTCCTCTTCTTAGGTACATTCTTTTCATTTGTTTTACTTTCCTTTTTCCCTATTTTAAAAAACAATAGAGAAATTTTAATCATCCAGTTCCTACCATTAGTAATATTTTGTTTGTAGTTCCTTCTCCATTTCTTTCCTTTTTGAAGGAAATTAGCATCTTAGTTTGTATCCAGGAGAGAGCTCAAAACTGCCAGCCCTTGTTATGTTTTGTTAGACCCTCCCTATATTAAAAAAAATTTTTTTTGAACCAACATCTGTTTAAAAGTTTAGGAAATGTCATGTAAATTTTCAAATTTTTGACATCTCTGTAAATGTGAACATCTAGCAGCAGTGAAAGTCCCTGGCTGGCACAAATAGTTTGTGTTTGTCTGCAGACCTAAAGGTTGGTGGTTTAAACTCACCAAGCAGTGCCATAGAAGAAAGGCTTGGCAACCTGCCTCCATAAAGATACAGCAAAGACAGCCCCCTGGAGCCATTCTATTCTAACACATGGGGTCACTGGGAGTTGGAATCAACTCCATGGCAGTGGATATGGGTAGCAGCCCTGAGCCTGCCATCTTCCAAGGCAATGACCACCTGCCGCTGAGTAGCTGCTGCCCATGTTCTTGTTTGACACTGCCACTTCCCGTTGTCTCTTTACTTGATGGTGTTATTTGCCATTTTTCCTTGCATTTACTCAGGAGTGTTCTTTTTTCCTCCCTTTCTGTCCCTCTTTCATTCTCTCTCTCACACGCACACACAGCCATTGGTGGAGAAATATCTCACTGTGCTCATGTTCCTGTCTAACAGACCATGGGGTTTTTCCTATAGCCAACCTACTTCACTTGATTACACTACCTGATTGGCCTTTTTGGCATTTGTGTGTCCCGTTGTAGTAGAAAATAAACCAGTTGCTATTGAGTAGATTCCAACTGACAGTGACCCCATATATGTCAGAGTAGAACTGTGCTCCATTAGGTTTCCAGTGGCTGATTTTTTGGAAGTAGATTGCCAGGCCTTTCTTCTGAGGTACTTCTGGGTGGACTTGAACCTCCAACCTTTTGGTTGGCAGCTGAGTGCATGAACTATTATCATCACCCAGGGACTCCTGTAGTAGAAAATAACCAGTTGCTATTGAGTTGATTCTGACTCATAGCAACCCTATAGGACTGAGTAGAACTGCCCCATAAGTTTTCCAAGACTATAAATCTTTTTAGAAGCAGACCACCACATCTTCCTCCCACACAGTGGCTAGTGGGTTCAAACTGCTAGCCACTACACCACCAGGGTTCCTAGTAGAAAATAAAAAAATAGAGGGCCGTTATTCCATAACAGTTGAGTAGTACATATATAGTTTTTAAACAGGAATGATCTAATAGCCGTATGTGGACTTGTATCAGAAATAGGCTGAGCCTGGGGAAGGGAGAGGCCTGACTGGAGGTAGCAGCCATCATTCAGGCCTGTGGTGAAGACCCTGACTGGCACTGATGTTGTGAGTGGAGTTAAGTAATGCTGGCATTGCACAGTACTTAACATAGATTGCATCGATTTGCAGCATATCTTATAAGGTAGGTTTCATATTTATCCCCATCTTACTGAAACTCATACAGCTCATAAGTTGCTGAGCAGAGCAGGCAAATCCTAGACACCTTCTATGTCTAGAGGTCCCCAAGAGTACCCTCAGGTTCAATGATTTCCTGGAAATACAGAACCAAAAAAAATTTGTTATACTCACAACTGTGGTTTATTACAGTGAAAGAATACACGAATGGAAAAAGGAGCATAGGGTGGAGTCCAGCAGAAATGAAGCAGAGCTTCCAGTTGTGCTCTCCCAATGGAGTTGCATGGACAGTGCTTAATTCTCCCAGCAACTGTGTGTGACAACGTGTACAAAGTATTGCCAACCAGAGAAGCTCACCTGAGCTTTGGTGTGCTTGGTTTTTTGGGGGGTGGGGGGGTATCAGTCACATAGATGTGGAGCACCCACATGACCAATCTTAGCTACTCAGTGTCCAGCCTTGCCCCGCCAAGAGGTCAAACAGATGACAGCATGGCCTAGAGCTCCAGGTGAGGAAAAATAGGTGTTTGTCATAAACCACATTGTTAGCATATATAGCTGTCCCTAAGTGTCTGCTCTGGATTGGTTCCAGGACCCCTGCGGAACCCGAAATCCGCGGATGCCCAAGTCCTTTGTGTAAAATGACGCAGTATTTGCAAATAACCTATGCATATCTTGCCATATACTTTAAATCATCTCTGGATTACTTATAATACCTAATATAGTATAAATGCTATGTAAAGAGTTGTTAATGCCTAAACACTTAACACTGAATGCGTCTCAGTCTTTGCAAGGATATTATCAGGAACCAAAGAGACCATTTTTGCCATTGTAGGGGCAGCGCTAACACTCCCACAAATTTCGGCTTCTTTCTGCTCTATCGCGCAAATTTCTCGATTCGTACTTACCTTACGGCCCGCTTTGGCAAGTGACATACCATTTTTCAAAAGATCTGAGTTTTTTTTTTTTATGTCGAGAGAGAGCACTTTATTCTCCCTTTTAACTTTTTGTTTTCCTCCCTGAATATTTTTGATCAGTGGTTGGTTGAATCTGAGGATGTGGAATCTGCAGAACCTGGTGTGGCCCAAAGCCTCAGATATAAAAATAAGTACCCTAATCAGGCAGAGTATTCCAAAGGCTTAGAAGTTATCTCCTAGGAAAGAGATGAGAGTAGCCTGACCTAGTGTAGTCATGATTCAAAAACTAAGTAGGAAGCAGAATCAACAGGACTCAGTGATTATCACAGTAAGGGAGATGGAGGAGGCAAGAGAAACTTCTTGTTTTCTAGCTTAAGCAACATCACATTTATGTTCGTATGATTAGTATGACATCCATTTTTTACTCACTGAATTTTTTTTTTTATTGTGGTGAAATATAACATTTGCCATTTTAACCATTTTTAGGTGTGCAATTCAGTGCTATTAATTACGTTCACCATGTTGTGCAACCATTCATTTTCAAATATTTTTCATCCCCTTAAACAAAAATTTGGTATACCTTAAGTACTGACTCCCCGTTTTCCCTTCCTATCAGCCCCTGGAAACCACTTATTAGTGGTTTAAAAAAAAAAAAAACTTTTCTGTATGCATTTGCCTACTCTAAGTATTTCATGGAAGTAGAGCCACACAGTATTTGTTCTTTTGTGCCTGACTTGTTTCACTCAGTGTAGTGTTTTGAAGGTTCATCCATGTTGAAGCATGTATCAGAACTTAATTGAACTTTATGGCTGAATAATATTCCATTGTATGGATAATAGCACATTTTGATTATCCTTCTGGCTGATGTACGTTCTGATGCACATTTTAGTTTCTACTTTGTGGCTGTTGTGAATAGTGCTGCAATTAACATTGGTACACATACATGGAGCCCGGGTGGCACAGTGGTTGAGAGCTATGGCAAGCTACACTTGCTAACCAAAAAAAGGTTGGCAGTTCAAATCATCAGCCACTCCTTGGAAACTCTGTGGGGCAGTTCTACTCTGTCCTGTAGGGTCTCTGTGAGTTGGAATTGACTCAACCACAGTGGGTTGGGTTTTTTGGTTTTTTATACATGTATCTATTTGAGTCCCTACTTTCAAGTCTTTTGGGTATGTACCCAGGAGTGGAATTGCTGAGTCACGTGGTAATTCTGTTTAACTTTTTAAGGAGCCTCCAAATTATTTTTCACAACAATTGCACCATTTTATATTCCACCAGCAATGGATGAGATTTCCAAATATTCTGTATCCTTGCTAACACTTGTTATTTTCTGTTTCTGATATTAACCATTCTAGTGGGTGTGAAGTAGTGTCTCATTGTGTTCTTGATTTGCATTTCCCTAATGATACGAATCGACTCGGCAGCAGTGGGTTTTTTGCTGGCTTAATGATACTGGTGTTGAGCATCTATGCTCAGTGCTTCTTGGCCATTTGTGTATCTTCTTTGGCGAAATTTTTATTTGAATCCTTTGTCCAATTTTTAATTGGGTTATTTGTCTTTTTGTTGTTGAGCTGTTGGTGTTCTTTTTATATCCTGAATATTAAGCCCTTATCAGAGATAATGATTACCACATATTTTCTCCAATTTTGTGGGCTGTTCTTCACTTTCTTGATAAGTCATTTGATGAACAAGTCTATCTATTTTGCCTTTTGTTGCTCGAGCTATTGGTGTCATATTTAAGAATCAAATTCATTGTTGAAATTATTTCTCAGAGCATTTCCTCTGTTTTCTTCTAAGAGTTTTATGGTTTTAGGTCGTAATAGTCATTGATCCATTTTGAGTTAATTTTCATATATGGTGTGAGGTATGGGATCTAACTTCATTCTTTTTCATGTGGCGATTCAGTTGTCCCAACATCATTTATTAAAGAGATTCTTTTTCCCCCAATGACTGGACTTTACACCATTGTGGAAAATCATTTGACCATAGATATATGGGGTTATTTCTGAACTCTAAATTCTATTCCATTAATCTATATTTCTATCCTTATACCAGAGTCCTGGTGGGACAGTGGTTAAGCGTTCAGCTGCTAAACAAAAGGTTGGCAGTTTGATTCTTATCAGCGACCCCTTAGAAATCCCACAGGGTGTCTACCGTGTCCTGTAGGGTCGCTATGAGTTGGAATCAACTCAGTGGCAATGGGTTTTTTGGTTTTTTTTTTTTTTTAATCCTTATGCTAGTACCAAACTTGATTACTGTAGCTTTATAGTACATTTTGAAATTGGGATGAGTATTGGCTTTCCATTTCTGCAAAAAAAAAAAAAAAAAAAAAAAACTTGCAATTTTGATTAAGGATTGCTTTGGGTAGTATTGACACCCTAACAATATTAAGTCTCCTTCTGAGCATGGGATGTCTTTCCATTTATTTAGGTCTTCTTTATTTTTTTTCAGCACTGCTTTATAGTTTTTAGCATGCAAGTCTTTCACTTTCACCTCCTTGGTTAAATTTATTCTTATTTTATTCTTTTGGATGTTGTTGTGAATGGAATTGTTTTCTTAATTTTTTAGATCATTCATTGTTGGTTTATAGAAACGCAACTGATTTTTTTTGTGTGTTGATCTTGTAACCTGTGACTTTACCGAATTCACTTATTAGCTTTAGTAGCTTCTTTGTAGATTCTTCAGGATTGAATATCTTCAGTTGAATATTTTTGTATATAAAGAATCATGTCATCTGAGAATAGTTTTACTTCTGCCTTTCCAGTTTGGACACCTTTTATTTATTTTTGTTGCCTAATTTCTCTAGCTAGAAATTCCAGTGCAATGTGAAAGTGAGCATCCTTGTCTTGTTCCTTCATCATGGAGTATGATCTTTGCTGTGGGCTTTCCCATAAATGTTTATTGAGTTATTTCCCTTCTATTCCTAGTTGAATATTTTTTGTCATGAAAGGGTGTTGGATTTTGTCAAATGCCCTTTCTGCATCAATTGAGATGATCATGTGGTTTTCCTCCTTTGTTCTGTTAATGTGGTTTATTACATTACTTGATATTCTTACATTGAATCACCCTCGCATTCCTTGGAGCCCTGGTGGCGCAGTGGTTAAGCACTTGGCTGCTAACCAAAAGGTCGGTGGTTCAAACCCACCACTGGCTTCATAGGAGAACGGTGTGGCAGTCTGCTTCTGTAAAGGTTACATCCTCGGAAACTCTGTGGTGCGGTTTCTGCTCCGTCCTACAGGATTGCGGTGGGTCAGAGTCAGCTGGATGGCACTGGGTTTTGGTTAGTTTGGTTGCATTCTTTGGATAAATACCACTTGATTGAGGTGTATAACCCTTTAAATATACTGTTGGATTTTGTCTGCTTATATTTTGTTGGGGATTTTTTATCAATATTCATAAAGTATATTGGTCTGTAATTTTTTCATTGTATCTTTCTTGGTCTGGCTTTGGTGTCAGGGTAATGTTGGATCATAGAATGAGATGGGAAGTATTGCCTCCTCTTCTATTTTTTGGGATGAATTTAAGAAGGATTAATGTCAGCTCTTCTTTAAATGTTTGGTAGAATTCTCCAGTGATGCCATCTGGTCCCGGACTTTTCTTCGTGGGGAGATTTTTAATTCTTGCTTCCCCCGGTCACTTGGGAGCTCAGAGACCTGCTAAACTGGAGGATTGCCCCTTTTCAGTCCTTCAGGGAGCCCTCAGACAGTTTAAAAGAGACACACAACAATCCACCAAGTGAATGCAAGAAGTCTGTTCTGTGCACTCCAGGATCAGAGAATATTCCCGTCTCTGAGAGCATGGTTTGCATTCTCCCACCCGTTACAGTTACAGCTGCCTAGAAATTGGAAAGGGGGAAGGCCATTGACGGTATAAAGAAAAATTTTTTTTTTTTTACCGTTTACAAGTTGCCTTTTTCTCGATTTCACATTCATCTAGTTGCTACAGCTCTCTGATTACTTTTTAAAGATCTTACAGAGCTGTTTCTTCTGATCTTTGGTTGTTTTCCTTGGTAATAGCATCAGGGAGAAGGAGGCATAGAACTGCTCAGGCTGCCGTCTTCAGGGAGTCTCCTACCCGTTGAATTTTATCGTGAAACTTTATTTGACTAAACTTGGCTTAGAGGTCAGCTTTCTACATTGTACACGTTGGACTGATGGTTAAAGGTAAAATTGTCATGTAACAGGAAACATTGAACCATGACTCAAACAGTCCTTAATTCTAAGTTGAATTTGCCACTCACCAGTGTATCACATTTGGAATTTTTTGTTAAGGGTGAGAATAAGGAGTTGAGACGATGGAAAATGGTCAAAATAAGCATGAACTTTGGAGTCTAGACTGAGCTCTGCTACCAGTTAGCTACAGGCAGTAGCTTAACCTCTTTCAGCCTCAGGCCCCCTATTTCTGTGACTGGAATAATAATAGTACCTGTTTGGATGTTTTGAAGGTGAATGAGGCACTTAAGCACTAGAAGAGGGTTAGACACAGAAGTGGTCAGTTGGTCCTTAGCCATCTTACCTCACTAAATGCCCTCTTGTCTGCCTCTAAGACAAAGATGTTTCTCCAGTGTCAATCCATCTTTATTAGCTTTAACTAATCCTACCAGATAAGTTTTACGTTTCATTTTTCTGATGTTTTGTCATACATTGAAATCATAGAACATAATCAGACCCTAGCTGCTGCTTGTATCAAACCTATCTCACTTTTAATACAAAGTGAAGTTTTAATAAGTGGACCTTTTTTCTTACTAAAAAAAAATTGAATACTTTTGTCATCTCAGGCTCTTGCATAAGAATTTGTCACCTGAAATTTGGCAATTATGCTATTAAACTGTATTACTTGCAGCTACTACTTTATATCTTACTTCATTCCCAAGTGGTTTGGATTCAGCTTACAAAAAAGGTAATTCACTCAGATAAAAATAGCTAGATGAGGAAGCCAGAGCAGAGGGGGAAATGGAAATGATAGAGAAACAAAGTTACCTCAGGGATAGGGGAATACCCAGCAGTGACTGGCATGAGACCCAGCTCTGCCATCTCTAAGTAACTGATGTAGAAGCTTGGATGTTGTAACTTGCAACCACGGGAACCTTTGTTTTGGGATGAAATGAGACTAAAGCAACATTCAGGCCACTGCTGTGTTTTATCAGAAGTGCATAGCTGGAACAGCTGTGAACCAGGGTTTTTCTTTACAACCTTCTCAAACCTGTCAATGAATGGAAGTCACTGGTTTTTCCTTTTTCACCCTTACTCTTCCCCATGTTGCTAAAATGTACTTCTTCCTCCTTCTGTCAAATTAGTGAAGTCAGAAACCTAAGACACAGCCTTTTTTTTTTTTTTTTAATAATATAATATACCATACAATTTACTCTCTCGTAGTCTAGAATTCTGTGACTTTTAGTATATTCAGGGTTGTATATCCATCACTACAATCAATTTTTGAATATTTTCATTAATGTGAAAAGAAGCCCCGTACTCCTTAACTAACACCTCCCAATTCTCTCATCTCTGCAGCCCAAGGCAACTACTAATTTACTTTTTGTCTCTATAGATTTTCCTATTCCCAACATTGCATATAAATGTAATCATTTAATATGTGATCCTTTGCAACTGGCCTCCTCGCCCCGCTTAGCACAGCGTTTTCAAGATTTATCCGTGATGTAGCATATTACCAGTACTTCAGTCTTTTTATAGTTGAATAATACGCTATTTTATGGCTATATCACATTTTGTTAATCCATTCATCAGTTGATGGACATTTGGATCTAACATTCTTGATTCCTTCCTTCCTTCAACTTCCATGTCCAATCCATGTGTAAATAGTGTCCGTTCTACTTCCAAAATATATAGTGTATGTGTCCATTATCTCTTACCACCTCAGCAGCCTCAGATGATCTTCCTTTTTCCAGGCTTGCTTCCCTTGCTTCGAATCCATTTTCCACACTGCGGTAAACCGAACTTTATTACTTCCCTTCTTAAAACACTTTAATATAAAAGAACCCCTTATTGTGCGTTCCATAGCCCTGCGTGAGGATGTTACAAAGTCGGATGCGTTTGAGGAACAGACATACAAATGTGTGCAGAGGTGGCTGGGCATAGGCCAGTCTGGAGTCCTAGGGCCAATGGCTAACCAGAGCATACACATCGCACCCCTGGGCCTTTGAATTCCGAACGTTAAAACAAGACAAACTTGGTCATCCCTGCCCTTCAAGGTTAGGGCTCCACTCCTTAATGTTATGTACTGTCTCACTTCCTGTTTTCTAGACACAATGGTTTTGGAAGGTCTTTCAGTTCCTCACACATGCCAAGCTATTTTCCTCCTCACGTCTTTGCTCAAACTGTCCCCATTGCCTAGATCTCTTCCTCCAACCTGTTAACATGCTATCTCTGCCCCTCCTCGTCACACACTGTCTCCTTCTCAGTTTACTTTTTTTTTTTGTCTTTCTCTCCGGTTAGAATATAGTGTCACTGAGGGCAAGGACGCTGGTTGTCTTACTTTTCTATCTACAGCATTTGGCACAGCAGCTGAAACTCTTCTAATGAGTGAATGATGTATTTTACTTCTTCTATGAAGCAGTAGTCATTTTAATATGTGTTTAAAATGGCTGTTTTCAGTTTGGAGAGTAAATCATAATCTAAGAAAATAAATGATTGTTTCTAACTGAGATTAAGCTGTTTTCATGGATTTCACACTCATCTTGTTAACACGTATTTTCAATGCTGTGTTATCACAAGTGGCTGAAGTACAGTGTTATTGTCGTCGTTAGTTGCTGGGTTGATTCAGACTCATGGTACCCCCATGTGTGCAGAGTAGAACTGCTCAAATATAAGGTAGACTTAGAAATAGCCTGATAAGAGAGAATGTCCGTTTCTTTTTATTACATGTATATCCTGGATATACATGAATACACAGTTTCCTGGATTCTGGGATATGGTTCTTGCCACTCATGCTGTTCCTTACCACAGTCCTTTCTTCACCACAGTTCTTTCTTCCTCCCTCCAGTGCTGCTCATTGACCCCAAAACATGAATCTCAACAAAGGGGTCACTGTGCTTTTTCTCAGTTTAGGCCAAAATACAATGTTTTAGTAAGTTAGAAATAATTTTGTACTCATATTCTGGTCACTTATTGTTGATGGTTGTGTTCCTCATATCCTTCTTGTAATGAAATACCTGAAATGGTAATTGCAGGCTATACCTGCTCCTCAGTTACCAACTGTCTCATTATGTGACATGTGTTTACAACAGTAAAAAGTCTCCTATCTGG
This sequence comes from Loxodonta africana, assembly GCF_030014295.1. Classification (NCBI taxonomy): domain Eukaryota; kingdom Metazoa; phylum Chordata; class Mammalia; order Proboscidea; family Elephantidae; genus Loxodonta; species Loxodonta africana. The sequence continues at coordinate 81,161,879 of NC_087353.1, forward strand.
CTAGTTGGCGCATCAACATCATAGGTTTGACAGTAACAATTGCCAGGGTGCGAGGCGAGAGGTAACGCTGGCTGTGATGGTTATGGTTATGTGTCAGCTTAGCTGGGCCGTGATTCTCAGTGGTTTGGCAGTTATGTAATGATGTCATTTGCCATTTATGTAGTGAGTTAGTTATCCTTCATTTTGTGATCCTATATGGTCATCCTTCATTTTTACATAATGCCAATTTCACGTAACGACCTGGTCTTTGGAACCTAATCATGTTGATTAGCCAGGAGAGGGTGTATTTTTTAAGCAGTGAAACTCTTTTTTTCAAATGAAGAGAGTTAAAAATGGACCTCTGAGCTCTCCTATCTCCTTATATCTTCGCATAATCTGTAGAACACAGTTGAACCCAGAGATCTAATAGAAAGTTGTCTTATAATTGAGAAACTACAAGAATAGATTCAATAGTGTATTTTGCATTTGTTTCACCATCATCTTTATTTTTAGGTGCTATTTCAAGTGGTTTCAGGCTGGAAGAATCTCCATTTGTTCCCTATGACTTTATGAACAGCAGTACTTCACCAGCCAGTCCTCCGGGTTCAATAGGAGATGGCTGGCCACGTGCCAAATCGCCTAATGGCTCTAGCAGTGTTAATTGGCCGCCAGGTAAAATGCTAACTGCTTCTTTTATGACAGTATGTTTCCATTAAGGTATTCTGACATCTGGACTCAATTAGCTAGTGATTTAGTCCAATTCTGTGTTGTTGGATTGATTTGTGCTAGATCAGAAAGATTGTAGAAGTGACAAATGAGAAGCTGAACATAAAGTCCTGGGCATATGAGTGTATTTGGTGTGTTAGCAGTGCCATTATGCTCCGTACAGTGAAGGCAGGATGGGTCCCATTGACCAGCTTGAAGGATAATATTAAAAAATCTTAATTCATAGAGCCTGTTCATCTCTCTAGGAACTAACTTGACAGTATCTTCAGTTGTATTGGGGAATTATCAGAAAGGCAACTGGCCCGCTTTGTCCTACACAAGTTGCTGTCGCTTTGAGATTTGTCATAAAGCACTTTAAAATGTTTGTGTTTAAAAATAAACGGGAAGAGATGATTTCAGTTATATAAACTTTCAGGGTACATTATTCATAAAGAACAGTTTATATTGTACTAGCTGTGTTACTGAACCAGACTCTTGGGATTTTAGTATAAGTTGGAAAATATTTGAGAGTTGCATAGCTTTAAGAAAAAAGTTCTGCATATTTAATAATGCATTTTGAAATGATAATTAAGCTTTGAACTAATTTAAAATTTTTCTTTCCAGAATTTCGCCCTGGTGAACCATGGAAAGGTTATCCAAACATTGACCCCGAAACTGACCCTTACGTCACTCCTGGCAGTGTCATAAACAATCTTTCAATTAATACTGTGCGGGAAGTTGACCACCTCAGGGACAGGAACAGTGGTATGTAGGAGGGCACAAGGCGGAATTCTGGATATTTAAGAATGTCTCAAAGCAGGTGTGAAACTTTCAGCAGCAGAAGTCACACCAGCATTACAGAGCATGTCACACCCAAAGGAATCATGAAAATGAAAACAGAATTCTCCTTAATTTTCCCATAGTTGATTCTTTAATATGGCCATTTTTAAAATCATGAGGCTTTATTGTCTTATCATTGGATGTGGTAACAGTTAATACAAAGGACCAGTAGCATTTGTTTTCCATTAATCATGTTTATAAACTCTGGATACTGAAGGCCTTTGATCTGGAGTGGCAATTAGGCTTTCTTTGTCTCCCAAAGTATAAAAAGAAGACCAATCAATGTAAGGGTCGCTGCAGTCCAGATGCACTTTTAACGTAAAAATTTAATTTAAAGAAAATCCTCATATTTTCTACCACATGGTTATTTTTCACCATAAATATTTGCATGCATGATTGTGCACTAGAGAAAGGTAAATGAAGTGAATGAAAATCTTTTCTTGGTTTCTGTGACACATATCCTTTCATCTCTCTCTTTAAATAGTTGATAAAGAAATTGTGACACAGCATATTAAATATATTATCTGTTAAACAAGTGTTTGCCACGTCACAGTGGTAAGAAAAGAATCCTCCTCATTCTCAAACGGCCAGATTTAACAGGCAGCTGATGGAAGTCATCGAGGTGCTAATTTCCCAGGAGAAAAGGGGGTCAGGGCCAACTGATAATGGAAGAACCCGATGGCTTGCAGGCACAAGGGTTTTATCTTGTTTTTTTTTTTAAAGGAGGTACTGGTAGACCTGTCAGAGAGAAAGGAAGGAAACAGGACCCTGCTGCCTCTTCTTTTCCTTGACCCAGGGTGAACTGGGGAAGAAAGACAAGACGCCACACTGGCCAGGGATGCCCCACTAGAGCTCCATTTCAGACAAAAACAGACATCTTATGTGGCATGATAGCAAGTTACTCACTTCACCAGATCATTATTTTGTTTCTTTCCTTTGTAATGCTCTAATTTGAAGTGGATGTTTATTTGAAGACCTCCAGTTTTTAGCTGATTTTAAAGATAGTGAATAGGATTTGTTCTTAAAGTCTTTGATTCTGTATCTGCAGCCTTAGTGTGGGCCAGACTATTCCTTTCTTGCCTCAAGGTGGCACCAGTTTATTTCATATTTAACTTGATTGTGGCATGTGATTGTGCCCTACTGGGACGGAAAAGCTACAAGTTGGGAGGTGTTTCTGACAGACAGGAAGTGTAAACCAGTAGCTACCATCTCACCTGATGTGATTGAAACCGGTAGCTGATTAATTGAAGAGGTCAGTTGTAGGAGGGAATCATAGTAAATTATACATCATGTCCTGAGCATTTAATTTTAACTTCAATGTATATTAATTTGCCAGTATTTTGATATAAGTCATGGCCTTTTCTTTGGAGTATTAATCAGGTGATTGGTGTTGCCTAGTGTCTTTCTTGCATAAAGTAAAACCGTAATACAATGTCTCTATCAGTTTCAATTTCTTTAAAGTAGAAAGGAACTTAAAGGTATATTTGGGAAGCAGTCTAAGGGTAAAATCCTTCCAGATCTTTGGTTTTTCCTTCATATTTGTTATAACTACCCATCCTGTGCCTAATTGATACCAGATTTTTTTCAATAAAATATTTCTGTAATCTTCAGCTTAGTGTCCATGTATGCACCTCTTTTTACTTGAGTATTGAGTGATTTTCCGTATAGAGAGCGTCTAATGTGGTGAGAGATGAAAGAGATGCTGTTATTCTGCCTCTAGAATAGATTATACCTCCTTGCAATGAGGTACATGGGGGCTGAGAGTCTGGTGAAGTCCGTCAGAGAAGGACTTTGAGCAGTAAGGGGCAGATGGCGAGCAGGGGTTAGTAGACGGGACAGTTTTAGAGTGGTAACAGTATGGCTTGCGAGTCCAGTGTCTGGAATTTTAGCCCAGATTATTCCACTAACTGTGACCCTGGGCCATTGCTTCCTGATCTAAAAATGTAGGAGTTGGGTAAGATCTTGAAGATCCCTTGTGGCTCTGAAATGGTTTAATTCCATGAGGTAAAAGAGAAATGCTGAAAAGGAAATCCACCTCTTCGGAAGGGTTGCCCTCTATTCTCTTCTGCCAGCCCAGGTTAGTAGAGTACTTTTCTACCGCTTCATGTCCACACACACACTCTTGGTTGTATTTCCTCTCACCTCATTCCAGATTAGTGGTAGAGTGTGAGCTGTCTGGTGTGGGTGTCCAGGGGCGTGCCTGGCAGGCTTCCGAGGTGCTCTGAATCTCTGAGCCTCACCATTCTAGGCTTGCTGCCTTATAAGCATTCACTCTCTTTCTAGCCCTCACTTGCACCAGTCAACTCTTGTCATAGGAAGTTCCCTGGGAGAAACTTCTCTGGGCTAACCTGGGGTCTGTGAAGAACAGTGAGTCAAAGCTACCCATGGGAGTATTTTATTGCTGTCTGTCTGGGGTGGCACATAGCCTAGAGGGAAGTGCAGCTTTATCAGAAGGAGCTTCAGGGAAGGTAGGTCTGAGGCAGCCCTCCAGCAGTAAGAATGTGTTCATTAGTATTACAGCAGATGATTGTATCTCTTTAGTGCTTTTCTGAATAGCCTAGACATCAAGTATATTTCAGAGACACATTTGATCAGTGCAGGCTGGTGTGTGTATTGTTGCATATCATTGTCTTAGCTCAGGTCCCGCCATTTCTTACATAGAGCCTCCTCCCTGTTGCCCAAATGATTTTTTCCTACACACAGATGTGATTATGACATTTCCCTGCTTGAAAACAGCTTCTTACTGGCTCCAGGATGAAATACAAAGTTAAAGTAACTTAGACCAACCCTTATAGTCCGACTCCCTTCCATCTTCTAGTCTCTTTCTGCCCCGTTCTTTCTTTCTTCCCCATGTCCTATTGATCTTCCTTGCATCCTTCTCTCCAACCACACCTTGCTGTTTCTCTAAAACACTGTAACCTTCAAGCAAGGGCCAAACTTGGTCATGTTCCTGTTGACTGCTATACTTAGCATGATACCTAGTATCTTAGAGATACTTTCTTTCTGCTTCATTGAATGAGTCAGAGAGCGAGAGACCATCTGGGAAAGGCTAATTCAGGTGAAAGGAACCAAACAAAATTATGAGTAGCTGTTACATGTTTGTGAAACAGTGAAAAACCCAGACTGCAGGGCAGCCTGGGAAAATTAGGAAATTATAGAAGGTTCTGAAAGTCAAGAGAGGAGTTTAGATTTAATATTAAAGGAAGTAAGAAACCACTGAAGATTCTGAGTTGGAAGAATCAACATTTAAAGTGGGTAATCTGCGCGTGGTGGGCAAAATGGATTTGAGTGGGAAACCAGTTAGGGAGTGGTCGTAGTGATCCAGGTAAGGGTCAATTCTGGAGCTAAGCTAGAGTAATGATCAAGTTGATTTAAAAAAAAAAAAAAGAAATGGGAAGAAATAGTAGGTCTTGGAGACTGGATATGGGTCTTGATGGAGAAGGATGAAGACCTAGTAGACCTAGGAGAGCCAGGGGTTGTCACTTATCTCTGTTGCTACAGCTAGTTGTTAGAGTATATTCTCATGGAGAGTTGTAGGAAAACAGGGAGCCATGGTAAAAACAGTTAGCAAGCTATCTCTGAGCATGCTTTTGAAGGCAGGAAGGAAGGTGCAGTCTTCGGTACAGTCTGTTTCCCTCATTGTACCTGTTTCCTTTTTCTTGTGGCATGCTGTTAAGTTTCACCTTCGTTCGATGTTTTTGCTTATTTTTAAATGCCGTGTCCTTGGTTCTGGTGCATGACTAATTGGACTCTTCCCCCATGTAGGGTCATCCTCATCCTTGAACACCACGCTGCCTTCAACTAGTGCCTGGTCATCCATTCGTGCCTCCAACTACAACGTTCCCCTCAGCAGTACAGCACAAAGCACTTCAGGTGGGTCACACCCTGACCTTGCCAAGGTCCATCTCAGAAGAAGGAAGGAATTTAGTTACAACCAGTGGCTGTGGATTCTTTTTTATTCCCTCTTTTTTGGGGGAAGTTGAGAGAATATATTTGTGAGGCCTTTTAACACCATTGTCCCTTTTTGCACTTAGCAGTCATCTACTAAAATAATCAGTTTTCACCAAAGTGCTTTCTCTGATCTGAGAGCCATTTCAGGCCTGTAATTAAATTTAATCGCTCAAAGCAGTTCTCATATTATCCGTGATGAAGGACCTTTTTGTAAAAAATATTTCAACCCTCACAGACTGATACATTTGTAAAATAAAGCAAACATGAATTTTGAACGGCTAGCACAATAATTACCGTATTTTTAACACAAATAACACGCACCTTCTACATTTGTTTGCCAACTGCACCCTCCCCCTGCGAGGTATTTTCATAAGCACACTATGCTAATTTTTTTTTACAGCAACATGTAAAAAACAAAAAAATTGGCATAGTGGCGCTTTTGAAAATAACCCTGAGGGTGGAAGGTGCAGTTGGCATACAAGCGTAGAAGGCACGCGTTATTTGTGTAAAAATACGGTACACACTTGAGAATTATGGCAATGTCAAATTACTGCCAAAGTTCATAGCTGCTTACTCTGAATTTTTACACTCATTTTGTCACAGAGTAGCAGTGGACAGTGTGTTGTGGCCAGTCCACAACCACACTTTGAATGGCACTGACCTAAAGGACATGCACTTTGTGAGACAGTGAAAAATAAATGGACGATGATGGAAGTATAAAATCTCCCATCCTTTTCTGTTCCCCTCATGTTTTTCAGCATTATTTTTGACTTAGTTTACTGTGTTCCTGATCTCTGCACACCCCCTAAATTACTCCCCTTATTTATGAGGCAACCCCATATCAGGGGAAAAAAAAAATTTTTTTTTAAGCCAGATGGACTAGGTTTCAGTCTTGGCTCTCCATTTAATAGGCCCCATAGGCAAGTCACTTAACCTCTCGGATCCTCAGTAAATTGTGTGGCGCAGAAATACTGCATGGCAGGAGCCTAGCAGCCCAGCAGGTGGCACCAAGGAGGCACCTGGCCAATATCTGCTGGGGTCACACCTTGAGTCAGGTCAACTTTTGTAGGCTTTTTTTCCCCTCCATGATTAAGCAACAAAGTTCTAAAATCTCTTCAGTGACTTACGTGACTGTGCTGAGTGACTCAAGTATGGTTATTAAGGTAAGGAGTTAACTGCTGTTGTAGAGCACTTCAAAGCAGTGGTTTTTGTGTGATTTCAATGAGAATTTTGGGCACTGGATTAAGAATCTTAGGTCGTAAAACTGTAAATAGCGGACAAGTGGTCTGAGTGTTTTTGGCAGGGAGGATGTTTCCTTTTGATTTTCTGTTTTTCTTTGCAGTTTAGCTTGATTTGGGGGTTTTTAATTATGTTTCTTTTTGCTTGTTTTTCTGTTAGTGGGTGGATGGATGTTATCATTATTTAAATTTTCTGTTTTCTGAAAACATTCTCTCCCCCCAACCCCAAACTCTTCTTTCCTTTGAGTAGCCAGAAATAGTGATTCCAAATTGACATGGTCTCCTGGTTCAGTTACAAACACCTCTCTGGCTCATGAACTGTGGAAGGTCCCTTTGCCACCTAAAAACATCACTGCTCCGTCCCGCCCACCTCCGGGACTGACTGGTCAGAAGCCACCCTTGTCTACATGGGATAATTCTCCCATTCGTGTAGGTGGAGGATGGGGAAATTCTGATGCCAGATATACCCCAGGTAAGATGAAATACATGGATGATTTCATATGGTTTATTTGCTGAATTAACCGGTGCCAACAGTCTAGTTTAACAAAGACCTAAAGAGTAGGTGATGACATTATCCTCAGTGAAGCGGAATGAGCGCGCAAGGGACCATATGCATTGTTATCTTCTGCAGTTTCCGTGTGTTTGAGTCTTAACCCGGTTTACTTAAGCACATTTACCCAAAGATTACAACATTCATTGATAGAGTTAACAGAATGGGGATCTCCTTATTCTTCTCCTTTCTTTCAAGAAGTTCCTCAAGAGTAGATACTGAAATCTGTAGTAACTTCCTACTCATAGCAGGCTTGCAGAATAACACCATGTCACACAGAGTGAAAAAAAAACCTGTTGCCATCAAGTCACTTCTGACTTACGGTGACCCCGTTTGTTAGAGAGTAGAACTGAGCTCCATAGGGTTTTCTTGGTTGTGGTCTTTAGAGAAGCAGATCAGGCCTTTGTTCTGCAGCACCACTGGGTGGGTTTGAACTGCCAATCTTTAGGTTAGTGGTCAGGTGCAAACCATTTGTGCCACCCAGCAGAAGGTGTTATTTGGCAAGGCTGGGGAAGGTAGGAGCAGCCCATCTGGGTCTTGAAGAGTGGGGCTTGTTGGGGTGATAACTTCACCTATACTTGGGATGCACATATAGCTTATTATTTAAACAGAAACATTTGAGAGTGAAAGTGGGTGCCACTGATCATACAGGGCCAACAGGCATAAGCCAGACTGGCCCAGGAAAACAGGACAAATATTCCTCTGTCTGTACTCAGTCTGTAAATGCCTGGTGCTGGGTTTGCACTGGCATCGTGTTCTTCTGCTCCCTTCTACCAGTTCTACTAGAAAATATGGTCTTATTCCTTCACTCTACCTTAAAACCTACCAAACATTCGTCTCCAAGCTGAAAATGGGTAAGAAAACCTCACTAACATTTTGTGATCTAATTTGTCATTTCTGATCTTTAGACAGGTGATTGGTGGCAATAAAATTTACTGAGTTTTTTGGGTTGAAAGTTTTAATTAAGTGAAAAGAATACCTGAGTCCTTCTCAAACTGTTAAATGCAAAGGCATGTCAGTGGTATCATGCGTAAGTGGTTCGTTCTGGTCACAGACATCTTCAGTGAGGGGAGATGAGAAAAGTTGGCAAGAGCTTAGGAGCCCACACTCTGGGTAGACAAGGAGGGCTGGTGGAGTTGAGTGGGATCTGCAAACCTGTAAGAGTACACAAAGCAGAGGGAGCAGCATGTGCCAAGACTCAGAACTAAGGAGGCTCAAGTGTCCCCTGCTAGAATTATTAGAGGATGGGGAGGTGGGGGGAGGCCAAGGTTCAGTGAGAAAGAGACTAGGCATGCGCCATGTTATGGGACAATCTCCCTGAACCACAGGAAAGTATCTGGATCAGGGCTTCAAACTGGTCCATTCAGGTTGGAACCCTTGCTGAGAATTTGCATTTCTAACAGGTTCCCAGAAAGTTATACAAAGAATCACTTAGGAATCTTGTAAAAAGTAGATTCTGGTTCAGTATATTTGGAGTAGAGATGCAAATTCTCAGCAGGGGTTCAAACTGGACCAAACCAGTTCCAAGCCCTGGTTTGGCTGCTTTTCTTAGGACTAAGTTGCCTTTAAAGTGGTTGCAGAAAGGGGAGTGACTTGATCATGTTTCCAAGCTCCAGCAGCTGGGAGGAGAGTAGAGGGGGTGGGAGGCGCAGCAGGAGGGCCAGATGAAAAATTCTTGGAGTAGCCCAGACCAAAAATGAGACACCAGATGCTCCGTTAGCCCAGAACTGAAACCAGTCCCAAAGCTCACTTTTCAGACAAAGACTAGACAGGACTCATCTGGAAAGGAGGAGCGTGCTGTCACATTGTAGGATTGCAACTAATGTCACAAAACAATATGTTGCATGCATTTTTGTATGAGAAATTGACTTGAGCTGTAAACTTTCACCTAAAGCACAATTTAAAAAGGAAGAAAAAAAAAATGGTCTGGGCGATTTCAAGTTTTTAAAACAAATCCCCTTAAAACTTGATGCCTTGTGGAACACATGCACAAAGTAATAAAACTGTCTGTTGTGTCAGGTACCTCAGATGATCACAAGCTGAGATCTTTCCCTATTTGGAGATAGTTTTAGATCTTTCCCCATTTGGAGATAGTTTTAGCTTATAAATGAGACGATTCCAGAAGGGTATGGCCTTTAGTGGCTTACTACCCTGCCCTGCTGTGTGATTAGCTGGGAGTCTTGCTGAGCCTGCTCTCCCCAAGGCAGAGCCACCTGTCCCAGGGGTTAGCACCTGGATCAGGGTGGGATGAGCCCATTCTGGGTCTAGGGAGAGGGTGTCCCATGTAGAAGTGCAAGTGAGTAGTCAAGGAAGCGAAGGAAGCCAGGTGTCAGGTGATCCTGCTGAAGAACTAATTTGACTGGAGTGTGTTTGTCCACAGGCTTGGAAACCTGACTCATCCTTTTCTCTCCTTGTTTCACAGGTTCCAGCTGGGGTGAGAGCAGCTCAGGGAGAATAACTAATTGGCTTGTTCTGAAAAACCTCACACCTCAGGTAAGAATACCAGGTACCCGGGTTTGTAGGGATACACCAGGGCAGGACCAAAGGTTTTCAGTCTTGTGTGAGTTTGGTCTCTAGATGTCTCGGGAAGGCTGGGGTCTGACCCAGTGGTTACCTGTTACCCACTGAGTGCGTAAGGGTAACCTAGGAAGCTGGCCAGAAATACAGATCCCTAGGCCTCACCTCAGAGACCTATCTCCTAGGTCTGGTCTAGGATCCGGGAATCTGCATTTTTATAAAGGCATGGGTATGGTCTTTAGACCATGTTGTGAAACTCTGGTCTGCTCTTTTGGATTTTTCTTAGCCTTGGACCCTCCCCACCCACAACCTCTGGAGGCCACCCCCTTTCCCCCCAGGGAGCGGTACCTTGCAGCAGGGGCAGTGCTAAGGAACTGAGGGCCTGGGGACTGTCCAGGAGTCTAGAGGCTTCAGAGCCTTGGCCCTGGGACCAGGGGAGGTGAGGAGCACCTTGCAGCAAGAACCAGTGACGAATGGTGTCGGAAGGACCTTGGGGAAGGGAGATAGGAGCAACATCCCAGCCTGGGACAACCTCCCTGGCTGGTCATGTGATTGACTGTTCTTCACCCTCCGTCTCCTAGATTGATGGCTCAACTCTGCGTACTCTGTGCATGCAACATGGCCCACTGATAACATTCCACCTGAACCTCCCACATGGAAATGCTTTGGTCCGTTACAGTTCAAAAGAAGAGGTAGTGAAGGCACAAAAGTCTCTGCACATGTAAGTTGGCCATTCTGCTCTTGACAACTTGAAAATGCCCCCACAATTTTTAGTTCAGGGCTCCCTCGGTTGTGGGAAGTGCATGTGTGAGCACATAGCTGGTGACACTGTGCCTGGTTCTGTGCCCGCAAATGGGGGTCCTGCCGTGAAAGCACGTTGCCAGCAGCTACAGTCCCACTGCATCCAGGGTTCCAAGATCAGTACTCACGAGGGGGAGTGTTACACCTGCTCAGGATGGCCCTAGAAAGTTCCTTAGATTGCCCATGGAAGATGAAAAACATCATCTTGGGACCCCACAATTTCGTGCATGGAAGCGGTTCCCTCTGGGCACAGCAGGCAGGGCCCACGAGAGCTCCAGGTACATGTGCGCCCTCTGAAGGGCAGGCACGCTGGCTAAATGGTGCCTTCCCTCTTTCTCCCCATTCCTCTCTTCCCGCCACTCCCCACCACTTTTGAATTAAGCAGACCCTTCCAGTCTGCCAAGTCTTCACCATGCTTGTTTGTGTCTCCCCTCTCCAGGTGTGTATTGGGGAACACTACTATTCTTGCTGAGTTTGCCAGTGAAGAGGAGATCAGTCGTTTCTTTGCACAAAGTCAGTCTCTGACCCCTTCTCCCGGCTGGCAGTCTCTCGGGTCCAGCCAGAGCCGGCTGGGCTCCCTCGACTGTTCCCACTCGTTCTCCAGCCGGACGGATCTCAATCACTGGAATGGTGCTGGGCTGTCGGGAACTAACTGTGGAGACCTTCATGGCACTTCACTCTGGGGGACCCCACATTATTCCACAAGCCTGTGGGGTCCTCCAAGCAGCAGCGACCCACGGGGAATTAGCAGCCCGTCCCCCATTAATGCTTTTCTTTCTGTTGACCACCTGGGTGGGGGTGGAGAGTCCATGTAACAGTGTAGATGTCGACTCACAAACTGTGACCTCAAGACGCGAAAGAAAGGAGCACTAAGTTGGGCTCGCAGCCTGCAGCCAGGGGCCACCTGTGGGAACAGCTATTCTCTGCACATTTTCCACTTTGTTTTCCCCAAAACATATCAGTTTGAATACTTGAATCATGCAGGCCAATATTATAATGTGAAAAGGTATCTATTTACACTCCCAAATAGCGCCATACATGCTAAACCATAGAGAATGAGCTCCCTTGTGTATCTTCATCATGTTTAGCTTTTGGAATCTTCCCCCCCCCCTTCTCTATCTCCCCCCCCTTTTTTTTGTTTTAATTTTTTGCAAAACCATTTTTTGGGCTGATAATGTATGAGCTTTTCACTTTGCACTGAATGGTGTTCTCTCCGGCTAACCGGCAGTGTGGGGGGGGCAGCTGTTCCAGTGTAAATGTTTACTCAAGGACGTTCTTCAAAGGTGTGCGCTCTCTACTATGCCTTGATGTCTGCCTACCTTATTGTGGTATTGTGGAGTTTAAAAGATCAAGTTATGATACTGACTTAGGATTATTAATGAAAGTATTGCACCAGTTCTTTCATGATGTAAAACTAAAGAATTTCGCTCTGCAGTTTGAAAAACTGTGGCCACAGCTGTGACTTGCAGCCCACCTGCCACCCAGGACGGGCCCTGCACTTTGAATAGGCTTTCCATTTTGTTTTGAAGGTTCCCATGTTGAACCTTCTTGTTTACAGATGTTTTTGTTTGTTTTTTGAGAAAAAAAAAAAAAATGTTTACTCTTTCATCATTTAAAAAAAAAATTTAAAAGACAAAAAAAAAAAAAAAGGAGGATGATTTAAAAGATGCTTTCTATCTCTGGGAAAAAGGCGCAGCATTTGGCCATGTTCTTTTGTTTTTCTATTCCTGTCCTAAATCAAAGAGCATGGTTCTCAGGAAAACCAGTTCCCCAGTTAATAATAACAAAATAAAACAAAAAAAAAATAAAATAAAATAACTCCTTGTAGTTTCTTATAGGAATAAAAGAAAAACCCCAACTTTTAGCACTGATACTACGTATTGCCCTGTTAAAGAATTTTCTCTGCCAAAAAAAGAAAAACGCTTAAAGCTGGAGTTTGACATTCTGCTTTCAGACGCTGTCTTTTTATTAGTGAGTGATGATGGTTTGCTAATAATCAATAGGTAATAATTGTTTTTTGTAATCCCATCAAGTGGCTCTCTATGTTTCTGCTCTCTTGTGACTGTGTTAATGTTTAACTGTTGTACCTTAAAGCCGAGATCAGTAACTATGCATACTGTAACCAAGGTATTGGGCTTACAGAGTCGTTTGTTGTATAAAGAAAAAATTTTAAATGTTGTTGCAAAACTTAACGAGTTACACCATTTTTAAAATTTCTTTCTCCCCTCCCCCCTTTTCGTTTTGCCCACAAATGGTATTATAATGCTTGCTTAGTCAAAGAAGAGACTAAACAAGGGTAAAAATTTTAACAGCGCAGATTTGCCATCATTTCATTGCCTTGATTCTAACTGTTTGTGTCCTAAGATGCAAAAGAAGTCAGTGGCTTTTAACTGTTTACAAATAGAATGTGATTGTAAAATGTACAGTTTGGTTGTGTTTGAATTATGAAATTTCAGATATAATAAACCATGACTTTTTGGCTGCTCAACATTAATTGTCTCTTTTTTGTGAATTTATTTGTAGGCTCTTTTTTATAATGACAGTTTCAAAGTTGCCATGTATGAGGGTTCTCATAAAGCAACCAATTCAAAAATCTAAGCAAATATTTGAACATTTTATCTGAACTTATCCACAACTTCACCCTGAAATAATGTGAGAACAATGGGAAACTGTAGCTTGCTCCTTCCTACCCTCTTTGAGCATCTTTGGGATCTTGTTGCTCAAAACTCTTCTGTGACTTCATCTTCCCCACCATTTGTGCCCATCTCAAGCCTCAGCAAGAGATCGTTTGGAACATGAAGCTTAATGACTTGACAAGTGTACTAGTGTTAAACTCTCATACCTCTGTTACAAAACGAGAAATGCCACAACCTGGACTGGCCTTTTCTTCCCCTTCTCGGCCCTCACTTCTCACCGCAGGAGCTCTGGGGCAAAACCTGTGTATGTATTTCCGTGTATGACTACAAATCACGTTCCACCTTGCCAGGTGTAAGCTACTATTGTTGGACACCTTCATAGAAGCAAACGTTGTTCAATGCATTCAGTGTATATTGACTTCCATACTGGTTTTTCCAAAAACCAAAGGTAGCTTTGAAAAACCATGTCTGGAATTGTTTGGAACGTTAAGCTGATTGACCTTTTGGGGCTTTGAGTAGTATATAATTGACTTCATAAACTGCGTTAATTGTATTGTTAAAGTGTTTGGGAGTTTTTTGCGCTTGTTATGTGGAAATAAAGTGTTTGATTTAAAAAAAATTAAAAAGTGATTTTGGTTTTTGCCTAGTCCTTAAGTAAAACTGCTCTATTACCTAAGCCACTGTATTAAGTATTTCTTCACCTGTCGCAAACTGCCAGTGCCTTGGTCTAAGCCATCATCTCCCACAGACCGCTTCTAACGATGTCGTTCCCCTGACTTAATACCCTCAGGACTCTCACCGCCTACAGGATTTGGCCTAAACTTTTGAACATGGCCAGTTCTACATTTCCAAATATACCTAACGGGCGTCACAGCTCCTGCTGCCATGGGGACATACTCTGGGCTCTGGACATCCTGAGTTACTCTGCGTTCCAGGCTCTGCTCTCCTCCCCCGTGGGCCTGCCCTGCACTCCCTTAATCTCAGAGACAAGAGATGGCATCATCGAGGACAGCTCCTCTGTGCCCTCTTATCCCCATCAAGAGTGGACACCCCCTCCCATTGCTGCTAGCTACAGAAACGTGATCCTGTCTCTATCTCCTGGTACTGTGCTAGGCCACCAGATGACAAGCTCTTGCTCATCTCTGTAATCCACGTTGTCGGACATATTTGGAAGGAATATAGCTGTCCCCTGCTGACATCTGAGGACCAAAGATTGTGGTCAGGCCACATTGTTCAATTGTGAGGGTGAATGAACCAGGGAGTGAAGCTAAAATGGAGTTTGAACAGTGTGAGGATAGGGGTTGAGATGAAGGGAGATTTGAATGAGGCTGAGGGATGACAGATTGAGGCCACACTGAGCAAGTTGGCATAATGGTTGTCCCTCTTCTCCAAAGTTCAGGAGACCTTTTCCTGCTGATGCTTTGAGAGTGGATGTGAGCGGAGGGCTCTCTAGAGCCAGAACTGGAATCCAAATGAACCTTGAGGGCCCGTTACAGAGACTGGTCTTATGCCCTGGGGAAGTTACCTCTGAGTGGGCATATTTGCAAGGTCATGGAGGGGGTGGGGAGTAACAGTAAAAGTATGTTTAGGGCTGCACATGCCAAGGGGCGGGGAGTAACAGTAAAAGTATGTTTAGGGCTGCACATGGCAAGTGCCTTTCGTACTTCATCTCACCTAACTTTCAGAGCATCCCAGCCTGGTCCTAGAACAGAACAGAAAAGCCCTAGCACAGTTTCTCCAGTTGTCCACCAACGTATCCCTAAAGTAGGGGATCTGAGGGTAGAATTCTAGCTTTGCCTTCTTGGTTAAAACTGCACATGAACGTTGCATTCTACTCATCTACTTGTTTTAATCTAAAAATGATATTAAAAAAAAAAATGAATTGTCGCCTTTTTTAAAAAAAAATCTGATGCTTTGGAAAGACGAGCACGGTCAGGACACACATTCTCCATTGTAAGAACAAGAACATTTGGGTGTCCCTGGCCTTTGGAGAATGGTGATTTCCCCATTCACTGATCCCAGCCTTGAGTTCACAGGCCCTGTCTGACCCTGTCCTGGCTATGTTGACCCAGTTGGTAGGAAAGCCTCCCAACCTGCTGGAGGCAGCAGCCCCTGACTACAGGAGGCGCCAGCTTGGTTAGTGAGAAGCTGTACCCACATTACCAGCCAACTTCTAGGACAGGAAAAACTTAATGATCCCGGATGTAAGCAGTCTACAGACCCCCAAGTGTGGCGCTTGGGCCTCCACTAAAGTACTGTCATATTCCTGAACCACCTGGGTTTTAATTGACTAGTTTTTTTTTCCTTTATTAAATCAATTTCTTTACAAAGGGAAGTTGGTGCCATTATCATATACAAAGAAAACCAGTATCGCTTGCCATATGTAGAAGAGAAATAAATGTGTGCACACGCACACACACGCACACAAAAAAATCTGGGTAGAGACCTGTCAAAGTTAAAGACGGAGATTGGGAAGTGTTTAGAAAGTGCTAAAGAGGTGTTAAAGGCATGCAACCACCACTTGGGGACTTCCTGCCTGGGGTAGTCAGAGGGACTGCAAAGGGAGAGGTTTAATTTGTGTGACCTAACCAGTTAACCGGTTTCTGTCCAGTTGATCCCGACTCATAGCGACCCCATAGGACAGAGTGGAGCTGCCCCATAGGGTTTCCAAGCCTGTAATCTTTACGGAAGCAGTCTGCCACATCTTTCTCCCACGGAGTGGCTGGTTAGCAGCCAAGCGCTTAACCATTACGCCACTGTTACCTAGTGTTTGTTACTGAATCTGTAATTGACCTAAAAAGCCATGTCAGGTCACCCCTACCCCAGGGGACAGGGCCTGCACATTAGAAATCAGTCTTCCAGGAGAGCTGCAGGTGTGTGCAGAGGACGAAGGTCAGCTCCTAAATGA
This sequence comes from Loxodonta africana, assembly GCF_030014295.1. Lineage (NCBI taxonomy): Eukaryota > Metazoa > Chordata > Mammalia > Proboscidea > Elephantidae > Loxodonta > Loxodonta africana. The sequence continues at coordinate 81,178,004 of NC_087353.1, forward strand.
ATGAATCCTCTGCTTTAAGGTGGGGTGGGGTGGGGGAAGCAGTTGCTGAGAGCTGATTTCCACTCATGCGCCCCCGTGTTATCAGGGTAGAACCACAGGGTTTTCAATGGCTGAGATTTTTCAGAAGTAGATCGCCAGGCTTTTCTTCTGAGGCACCTATGGGCGGGTTCAAACTCCAAATATTTCAGGTAGCAGCCGGTCATGTTAACCATTTGCACCACTCAAGGACTCCATTCCTTATCTACAATTCTAAAACCCCCAAAGCTCTGAAAACCAAATGTCCTTTCTGTAAGTCTGTGGCAAACCGTTTTGGTGCAATACTGACTGGAACTGACTTGAGGCTCTTGACAGTCCTCATTTACAGTGTGAACGTTCTTTGTTTCACTGCAGAAATATTGATGCATTCGGTTATGAGAAATTGTTCCAGACCCCACTGGAGTATGACATAAGACTCAGTGAGAATATCAATAGCGCCTTTATCAACGACAGTAGTAACAAGGGCATTACCTTTATAAAATGGAGGAGAAACCCTGAGGTCTTTCAGAACTGGCCCCAAGGATGTGGGATAAGGGTAAAGCCAACCTCGCAGGGTGGCAATACGTGCATGAACTGAGGCAATGCTCGGTTCAAAGTGGCCATTGTCACCATCAGGGAGTTTGTGTAAGGGGGGCAGAAGCTCCTGTCCTGAAGAAGTTCACAGTCAGGGAGGGGAAACCACAGCAGGAGTTTCAGACCAAAGGGTCCAGAATGCCAGGCAATAGATCAGTGAATAGATTGAGACTTTCAGAAGTTTTTGGTGCCTGGTCCAATGTCACACAGCTGGTGAGGGAGGGAATCAAGGGGTCTGAACCCATCTCTGCCTGACTTCAAACCAGTGGTCCTAGGAAGAGAGGTCAGCAACAGCAACTCTTATACCCTGCTGGTGGGAGTGCAAAATGGTACAACCACTTTGGAAATTTTGCAATTTCTTAAATAGACATGCACCACACCTATCAGCCATTTCACTCCCAGGTATTTGGCCAAGAAAAACGATGTATCTACCCAGAGACTTGTCCAAAACTGAAAAGAACCCAAATGCCAACAGATGAATGGATGAACAAACCGGTACCTCTATGTAACGGAATACTACTCGGCAATAAAAAGGAAGGAACCACTGATTGACACAACACAGATAAGTCTCAAAATAATTATGCTGGATGAAAAAAGGAGTACATACTGTATGATGCCATTTATGGAGTATTCTAGAACCTGCGAACTATAATGACAGGGTAGATCAGTGGTTATCTGGGGACAGAGGTGGGGAAATTAAAAAGAGACACTAGAAAACTTTGGGAGTAATATATATTCATTAGCTTGAGAGTGATGAAAATTGCAGACGTCTATGCATACGTTAAAACTCATAAATTTTACATTTTAAATATGTGTGATTTATTTTGCATCAGTTATTCAACACAGCCATTTTTAAAAAAATGTGTTCTTTTGGTCTGTCTTGCATTATAGCGTTTAAAGTGCTGTTGCAAATAAACGTTTGCTCGTGTGACCACTGAAGCAGTTCTGGCAGGTAGGGAGCGTTAAGGCACCCACCACTCCTGGTGAGAGTGTAACCCTTGTTTGCTGTGGGTTTTACTCTCACTTGGCAGTTCTTTCAGCTTTGGATCCACTTGCCTGTAAGTAGAAGAAGGAGCCACCAGGGGGCGCACTATGATGCCCCTTTTTTTTTTCTGAAAGAGGCTTTGAGAAATAAGGTTATGTAGGAAAGAGATTAGCAGGCTTTTCCACAAGAGCCTACTTAAACTGTAAAACACCAGAATCAAAACCAGCCAAACAAACCACTGACAAAAACTTTTGATTCACTTAACAGAAGAAATAACTATCAAGGTTGTAAATGTCCATTCTGTATGGACCAGCAATCTAACTTCCAGGATCAGACCTAGAGTTTACCTAGTATATGAGAGAAGTGTATACATTGGTCACAATATTCACTGCAAACTTGCTTGTAATAGCTTAACATGGCAAAGCACCAAAACACCCTTCATTAAATGTATTAGAGCAGTTCTAAAGCCTTACTGTGCCTGGAGTCACCTGGGGACCTTGTTAAAATGCAGAGTCCGATTCAGTCCTGGTGTGTTGCCCAGGTGATGCTGATGCTGCTGGTTGGAGGACCACATGTTGAGTAGCAAGGAGTTTGGGTATAGGCTCAGCAGCTGGAATAGAAACCAGAAAGAGCAGTGGCTTAAACAACTGAGAACCGTATTGCTCTGGTTATTGTGTCACTGAGCCATCTGGCTGTTAGTAGTCCAGTGCTGGTATCCTCATTCTACTTAGGGACCCAAGGCTCCTTTCATCTCCTGCAGCATTGCCTTCATCCTCACGGGCCAAGATGCCTCACTCCGATGGCCGCTTTCTAGACAGTGAGAAGAGAGAAAGATCGGGGGTGGGGGGGGGGGAGAGGGGGAAGGAAGGCATGCCCCTTCTCTTTAAGGGCATGGCCCCTAAAAGTGATGCATCAGTTATGCTCACACCCCATTGAGCAAAAATTAATTACACCTACCTTGGAAGCTGGGGACTGTAGTCTTTATCCTGAATGTCATGTCCCCGTTTGAAATGTGAGGGTTCTGTTATTAGAGAAGAAGAGGAGGTCTGCTGGAGAAAACCAGCAGTATTTGTTCCTAGAAGGGACTGGTTAAATAACCTATGGTACGTCCAGAAGGTAGACCATTCAGCCGTTAAGACAATGAGGTAGATCTATAAGAACTACTATGGAAAGGTGTCTCTGACAGGACTAAGCGAAAAAAGTGAAGTTGCAGAAGCCCATAACAGAATGGTCTCATTTTTATTTGGAAGAGGGTAAAATCTGTGAGTCATACATGCATTCCTATGCACAGGCTGCTGAGTCACAGAAAGGGTCGAGAAGGACTCAAAGGTGAGCCATGGATCCTCAGGGGATTCTTTAAGGGAAAAGGGGCCATGTTGTCTCTAATCTCAGGCACACGCTGCACTCCTCATTTGCAGAAGGAGGTTAGGGACAGCTGAATTCGGGGAGGAGATGAGGCCACACGTTCGTAGGAGAATCCATCACACATTACGCTCCCATTTTTCATTTAATCCTCATGACGAACTAGCAAAGGAAGGCAGTGGACCCCTCCCTCTTCGTCTAGAATCCCCAACCTGGTTTTCTGAGGTACAACTTGAGAACGCTGGGACGAAGGGCATTCGGTTCCTGGGCCCACGTGATTGGTTCAGGGTGGGCATGTGACCCCATGCGCACCAATGAGAATCAGGACAAGGACGGACGGTTGTCCAACGTTTTGAGGAAGCTGTTTTCTACCGGACTTGAACCTGAGTGGATGTTAGCCTGGAGCTATTTAAAGCCACGGTGAAGACAAAGGTTGATTGAGAGCAAAGACAAGAGGAGAAAGCACAAGCAGAGAAAACAGGTCCCGACGACCTTATCTGAGCGACTGCATCTTGCCTCACCCAAAGCCTGGGATTTTTCACTTGTGTGAACCAATATTTCTGCTTAAACCGGCTTGAGTTTCTGAAAGCCTCGTGGCCTAGTGGTTAAGTGCTGGGGCTGCTAACCAAAAGGTCGGTAGTTCGAATCCACCCGGTGCTCTTTGGAAACTCTGTGGGGCGGCTCTCCTCTGTACTATAGAGTTGTTATGAGTCGGAATAGACTTGATCGCAGGGCGTTTCGGTTTTTTTGTTTTTTTTGTTTGTTGGTTTGAGTTGGGTTTCTGTATTTGTACCTGACATAGTGTTGCAAGACACTTCACTGTTGCCTTTAGGAAAATATTTTTGAAACCATTGTTTGAAAGAACTGACAACTAGACCTTTCTTCTGGAAAATCTATTAAACGTATGCCCAAGAAGTCATCTTGCACACCCAAGATCCAGAAACAGAGGAGAGGAGGCAAGCCGGTGGGAGAAGCAGCCCAGTAGGGTGTGTCCTATGGAATTTATTCGACAGGCAGTGGGCAGCTGCGTGAGCCAGGGTTCCAGCAGGGAAGAGATAACACACTCAAAATAATGTAGCTACAGCTAATTTCTCAAAGGGATTATTTACTGAGGTGTAGGCAGGGTTCGGTGGTAGAATTCTCACCTTCCATGTGGGAAACCTGGGTTCAACTCCTGGACAGTGCACGGCATGCGCAGCCACCAGCCATCTGACAGAGGAGGCTTGTGAGTTGCTCTGATCCTGAAGAGGCTTTGGCAGAGTTCCCAGACTGAGAAGTAAGGCCTAGTGATCTGCTGAAAATCAACCAATGAAAACCTTATGGATCACAAAGGACTGGGCAGCAATTTGTCCCGTTGTGCATTGGATCACCATAAGTTGGGGGCCGACTCAATGGCAGCTAACACCACCAACAACATGCAGGGTTAGGAGCACCAACAAGGGTTGGTGAGGCCACCGGAGCCTAGCGATTGTGGGGAGCAGTTATCCTTAGACTGGAAAGGGCAAGGGAGCGAATAGTGTTATGGAGCCCTGGAGGAATGGGGCCACTGCCAGAACCACAGGGATGCAGCAAGGGAGCAGGATGCTGTGGGGCAGGGGAAGGGATAAATACCCTGGCCACTCTCCCCTCACCCTCTGATCTCTTACTGGTGCCTCCCATTGGCCAAACTAACTGGAAGTCAGAAAACAAGGGAGGCCAGGTGATATGTCCCATAGAAATCAGCCTCCCGGGCACAGAGCACAGCTAAGAAGGGAAGAGAATGGATCCAGGTTGGGTGACACGGTTGGACAATGGAGATTAGCCACCTCCTCCTGAGCGGAGGAGGTACTAGAAGGGGATGGGCCTTGAGACTAGCTGGGAAGCTTGTGTGGTAGTTGAGACAAGACATACAAAAGCCTGAGCCAGGGGGGTAGTGTAAAGATGAGGAGGAAATGACTGCAAGAGGGAAAACCAGTGGAATTGACTCTGGGGCCTGTGGAGAGTGGAGAGAAGTCTAGGACAACCCCCCAGTTTCTGGCTTTGCAAACAGCTGTTAACCAAGGTAAGGGATCTAAGAAGAAAAAAGCAAGTTTTGTAAGTAACAGTGAGTTTGGTTTGGAACATGGTGAGTCAGGGGGCGTGGGGAACAGCCTAGTGGAGCTGAATATAAGTGGTCTGGACACTAAATTTGTCCACGACTGTGTCCTTAACACCCAGCCCAGGGCCTGGCACATAGTAGGTGCTCAGAAAATATTTCTTGTAAGGATAGATGGGTGGATGGATGAGTGGGAGGGTGGGTGGGAGGATGGATGGATGGATGGATGGATGGATGGATGGATGGATGGATGGATGATGCATAGATGGATGGATGATGCGTAGATGGATGGATGATGCGTAGATGGATGGATGATGCATAGATGGATGGATGGATGGATGAATGACTGTATAAGGAAAAAGTCACAAGTAGAGGTATCAGTTTGGGATTTATAAGTCAGAGGTTGTGACTGATGAGTGACCAGGGCAATGCATAAGCCTGTAGAACGAGGGTTCAGGAGATACCGTCACCTGAGAAGCAGAAAAGAGATGAGGTGCTTGCACGGGTGCCTGAGAAGGAAGAGTCAAAGAATCCAAGAACCATGCAGGTGGGGATGGCAGGAAAAAGTAGAGTCTCAGAACCTGAGAAGGGAGAAATTGAAAGGAAGGCAAATCCACATTCTCAAATCCTGCCTGCCAAGAGGTAAAATCTGAGGCGAAAGCCATGAATTTGTGACAGAGGAGACCATCAATGGGGTAGACAGAGCCAGCTCTCAGTGGGAAGTGGGATTCCTGGAGGTGGAGTGGGTGGAGGTCAGTGCCCCGAGAAGCAGCCGCTGAGACAGAGATCTGTGTGGAGGGATTTGTTGGAAGGCATCCTTGGAGCCCACTATAAGGGAATGAGGGGAGCAGGATCGGCAGAGCGAGAGGTTGAACTGCAGTGCCTCAGCCGACCTGACAGGGAGTGTTGGAGCCCGGAAGACCTTTCAGAGATGTCCTGGACTAAGGGCATTGGCACCCTACACCCCTTGACTAATCACTGGACATAGAACAAGGAGGCAGCTTCCGTTGGCCAAGGACAATTTCCAGGAAAGGACTCAACTGGGAGGCATCACCGACACTCTCTCAGTAGCTGGTGGAGAAAGTGCCTTGGCCTTCATTGGATAGCATCCATGACAAGTGACAAGTGTAGAAGATTCTCCCAAGGAACTGGTCTGTGGAGGGAAACAGGGAGAGACAGGAAGGCGGCTAGAGGGCGACAGAGGGTCAGGAAACTTATTTGTGTATACAGGTAGTCCCTGGTTTACAACATATTGGAGTTAGAGGAACCCACTTGCAACCATCTTTTCTCTTTTTTTGGTACATCTCATAGCTAGTAATGTGTACTACATACAACACTGGCTGTTCTACTCCATCTTACTTCAGCCACTGTTGCTTCTCTGCCATGATGTGTAGGTCTATGTTTCTGCATAAGAATCCATTTATATAAAGACTTTCATAGCTTTTTCAAAGCACTTTATTGAGGTATAAAAGACATAGGTAAGTACAGGTAGTATCCAACTTTCGATGTATTGGAGTTACAACAAACTGCACTGATAAACCACACTTACGTCCGTCTGTTTTCTTTTTTTTTTTGTACATCTTACCGTTAGTTGTATGTACTCATACAATGGTGCAGCACGTGATTTGCTGATGTTATCATTCTCCAGTGTTCACTCACAGATGTCCAATGTTATGATTTATTGTTGAAAACACTGCCATATGGCAAGCTATGAAAACTAGAAAAAAAAAGAGGTATTCGACTTACTAAGAAAAAATAAAAGAGGTATTTAACTTACGTCAGAATCGACTTACAATGGAGTCATTGGTACTGAATCCCAGCGGAAGTTGGAGACTACCTGTACGTCAGTGTACAATTTGACACGTTTTGGCGTTTGTATTACCTATGAAAGCATCACACCAATCGAGATAACGAACATACCCATCACTTCAAAAGTCTTCTTACACCTCTGATGTTCCCTCCTTCGTCCCCATTCCCAGGCAAACACCGATCTGCTCTCTGTCATGATAGATTGGTTCACGTATTACAGAACTTTGTGTAAATGGAAGTGTACCTTATGTCCTATTTTTGTCTGACTTCTTTCCTCAGCATAATTACTTTGAGACTTCAAAAGTCTGAAAAAAGTGAACACAGAAAAAAGTCTCTAGAGTGCTTTGTTCACAATCTGGCCCTGTTTGGTCCTTTCTCACTGGCTTAGATAAAGGCGTAGAGGCTTGTATTTATATTTGTTATCGTAGAGACTCCATGTGAAACAGATTAGAACTGTCCAATAGAGTCTTCTTGGCTGTCATCTTTACAGGAGCAGATTGCCGGGTCATCCTCCCTTGGAGCTGCTGGGTGGGCTCAAACTGCCTACCTTTTCTTTAGCAGCCAAGTGCTTAACCGTTACACCACAGAGCCTCAAAATAACCATGCTGATGGCAATGGTCTGTTAATCAAACTGGAGGGCAAGGAAAATGGCTTATGTTTGTAGCTGGGTAGTTGCTTTGGAATACATTCTCTTCCACTCAGTTTCCCATCTAGAGGGTTTTACTGCCTTCTGAGAGGGGAAGGTAGGGACAAAAGTTAAAAGGTGTATCCAGAACTCTGTGGAGACACAGACTCATGGGATGATACTGTGGGTTAGGGGCCAGCAAACATTCCCTGTAGAGACCCAGATAGTAAACACTTTACATTTGCATATGGTCTCTGTCACAAGATTTACGTGTACCATTGTCACACAAAAACAGTCACAGACCATATGTAAACAAATGGGCATGGATGATGTTCCAATAAAACTTTATTCACAAATACAGGCAGTGGGCCGAATTTGGCCCTGGGGCTACAGTTTGCAGGCCCCCTGCTGTAGCCAATGCAATGTCATTGAAAGCCTCCCCTTCTGCTGCTTATTATGAGATGGGGGCAGGAGGACAATGATGGGGGTTGCAGAATTTGGAGATGCCATAATGTCCAACCTATGAAACATTTGACAAAGTTTGCTTCTTTAAGCCAGGATGGGATTAAGGCCATACTGTAGCTGTGATGTTAGCAGGCACCATAAGGACAGTGACATTTCCTAAGACATGGCCAGTGAGATCCATATCCGGCTTCTCTATTTTATTCCAGTTCCACATGTGCTGTGGCTATGTGGGGACAGGGAAGGGCCTGGAGCTGGAAACCAATTTGTCAGGTGATCACTCACCTGGGAAAAACACCTGCAATGTGCAGCGGTCAAATCAAGATTCAGGACAAGTTCAACAGGTGGAAATTTATGATAAGTCTTTACTAGGAATATTGAAAATTATAATGATAAATACTAAAATAATGTTTACATTTAAATAATAGCACGCTTTTGTTTAGCACTTGAATGTCCCTGAGTGGTGCAAAGGGTGTGTGCTCAGCTACTAATCGAAAGGTGGTACCCCAGAGGAAAGGCCTGGAGATCTGCTTCTGTAAAGATTTCAGCCAAGAAAGTTCTACTCTGTAACCCGTGGGATTGCCATGAGTCAGAATCATCTTGACAGCACTGGGCTTTTTTTTTTTGTTTGTTTTTTGGTAATTTGCACTTACAGGATAAAGCTCAACATGCATTATCTCATTGAAGCTTCATCACCACCCTGGGGGGAGATGCTGTTATTTCTCCCTTGTTTAGCACATGATCGAGCAGTTTCAGAGAGGTAATGTAACTTGCTCAGATCACAGCTAGTGAGTCCTGGAGTCTAGAAGCAAATGTGAGTGTCTTTACGACCCTGCAAAAGAGGTTTCCTGTTGGTGTTGATTGCCATCAAGTTGATCACGACTCATGGCGATCCTACGTGGTACAGCGTAGCACTGCTCTATAGAGTTTTCTCGGCTGTAAACTTTTTTTTTTTTTTTTGCCAGCAAGTCGATTCCAACTCATAGAGACCCTACATGACAGATTAGAACTGCCCCACAGGGTTTTCTAAGCTGCAATCTAGGGAGCCAATTGCCAGGTCTTTTCTCCCACCAAGTGGCTGCTGGGTTCGAAACACCCACCTTTCAGTTAGCAGTCGAGTGCTTAACCATGGAGCCACCAGGGATCCTTTCTTGGCTATAATCTTAATGGAAGCAGATTGCCAGGCCTTTTCTTCCGTGGTACCCTGAGTGTGTTTGAATTGCCAATCTTTAGGTTAGCAGTCAAGCGCAAACCATTTGTGCCGCCTAGGGACCTTTGCAAAAGATTAAGAATGTGTTATGTCTGTCTTTCCTGAGCTGAAAGACTAGACTAGCCTTGGTCCTTCCAGAGCAAGAGAGCAGTGTCGTAAGTACAAATTTTACCCAGAGCTTATGTCATGGATTGAATTGTGTCCCCCCAAAATATGTGTCAAACTGGGTTAGGCCATGATTCCCAGTATTGTGTGCTTGTCCTCCATTTTGTGATTTTCCTACGTGTTATAAATCATAATCTCTGCCTGCGGTTAAAGAGGATTAGGGTGGAATGTAACACCTTTGCTCAGGTCACATCCTGATCCAAGGTAAAGGCAGTTTCCCTGGGGTGTGGCCTGCACCACCTTTTATCTTACAAGAGATAAAAGGAAAGGGAAGCAAACAGAGAGCTGGGGACCTTATACCACCAAGAAAGCAGTGCCAAGAGCAGAGCATGTCCTTTGGACTCGGGGTTCTGGTATGGAGAAGCTCCTAGTCCAGGAGAAAATTGATGACAAGGACCTTCCTCCAGAGCCAACAGAGAGAGAAAGCTGGAGCTGACGGCCTGAATTTGGACTTCTAGCCTACTAGACTGTGAGAAAGTAAATTTCTCTCTGTTGAAGCCATCCACTTGTGGTATTTCTGTTGTAGCAGCACTAGATGACCAAGACACCTTATCATGGGTAGGCACTGTTCCGAGGCTTTGTGTGAATATTTCAGGGTGAAAGTCAGTGCAACTGTGACAAGAGGTCCAGCAATAATATGGCTGAAGAAAGGAAGTCCATCCTGTCTCACTTCACAGTCCACAGGGAGGCTCCAAGCCAGGGGCTGCTCTGCTCTGTAGGGAACCCAGGCTGCTGGCAGCTCTGCCATCTTCCACACATGGCCTCAAGGCTGTTCTGGTGGTCACCATTCTAGCCAGCAGGAAGGCAGAAGAGAGTGGAAGCCCGGGGTCAGGAGCTCCCTCTTCAGCAGGGAAGGCAGACATGACATAGATCACGTCCCCCCTCTTCCACCGGTGAGAGCTGATCACACCTAGGGAGGCTGGCCAGTGTCATCTAGCCATGTGTCCAGACAGACAGAAGGCAGATATTGCTGCCCAGCTAACAGTCCCCACCCCAGATCATGATTTTATTTAATCCTTATAACAACCCTAATTATTTGACAGATGAGGGGACTGAGGCACAGAGAGGTGAAGTAGTTTGCTGTTAAGTCACAGAGTTAGTAGAGCCAGGATTTTTGTTGTCGATAGAATTTATTTCCTTTTTTTTTGTTGTTTTTAATTTTATTGTGCTTGAGGTGAAAGTTTACAGTGTAAGTTAGTTTCTCATTCAAAAATGTATACACAAATTGGTCTGTGACACTGGTTGCCATCCCTGCAATGTGTCAGCACTCTCCCACTTTCCATCCTGGGTTCCCCGAGTCCATTCTTGAAATTTTCCTGTCCCTTCCTGCCTTCTTTTTTTGCTTTTGAGCAGGTATCACCCATTTGGTTTCTTATACTTGACTGAACTAAGAAGCGTGTTTCTCATGTGTGTTACTGTTTGTTTTACAGGCCTGTTTAATCTTTGGATGAAAGGTGGACTTCAGGAGTGGTGTCAGTTCTGAGTTAGTGGAGTTTCTGGGGGACATAGTCTCAGGGGTTCCTCCAGTCTCTGTCAGACCAGTAAGTCTGGTCCTTTTTTGTGAATATGAATTTTGTTCTGCATTTTCCTCCCACTCTGTCCAGCACCCTCTACCGTGATCCCTGTCAGAGCGGTCAGTGGTAGCCGGGCACCATCTGGTTCTTCTGAGCTCGGGCTGGTGGAGGTTGTGGGTCATGTGGTTCATTAGCCCTTTGGACTAGTATTTTCCTTATGTCTTTCATTTTCTTCATTCTCCTTTGCTCCAGAGGGGATGGGACTAATAGATGTATCTTATGTGGCTGCTTGCAAGCTTTTAAGACCCCAGATGCTACTCACCGAAGTAGGGTGTAGAACATTTTCTTTATGAACCATGTTATGCCAATTAACATAATGTCCCCCAACACCATGGTCCCCAGCCCTCAGCCCCAGAAGCTCAGTCCCTCAAGGTATTCGAATATGTCTAGGAAGCTTCTATGACTTTGCCTTCATCAAGTTGTGCTGACTTCCCCGTATTGTGTGTTGTCTTTCCCTTCACCAAGCTAAAACTTGTCTCCTATTGGGTTAGTGATTTCCCCTCCCCAACCCTCCCCTTCCTATTAACCATCCAAAGTTTTTTCTTTTTTCCTTGTGTTTAAACCTTTTCTTGAGTTTTTGTAATAGTGGATTCATCCAATATTTGTCCTTTCGTGATTTACTGGTTTCACTCAGCATAATGCTCTCCACATTCATCTTTCATGTTGTGAGATACTTCAAGGATTCTTCATTGTTCTTTATCTTCATGTCCTATTCCACTGTGTGTGTGTACCATAATTGCTTTATTCATTCATCTGCTGATGGGCACTTAGGTTGTTTCCCTCTTTTTGCTATTGTAAGGCTGCAATGAACATGGATGTACAAATGTCTATTCATGTGACAGCTCTTATTTCTCTAGGATGTATCCCTAGGAGTGGGATGACTGGGTCATATGGTATTTCTATTTCTAGCTTTTTAAGGAGGCACCATATCGTTTTCCATAGTGGTTGTACCATTTTATATTCCCACCAGCAGTACGTGAGAGTTCCAATCTCCCCATAACCTCTCCAGTGTCTTTTTTTTTTTTTTTTTTTTTGATGAGTGCCGGTAATGTAGGGGTATGATGATACCTCATTGTGGTTTTGATATGAATTTCTCTAATGGCTAATGGTCATGAGCATTTTCTCATGTGTCCATTACCCGTCAGAGTATCTTCTTTGGTGAATTGTCTGTTCAGGTCCTTTGCCAATTTTTTTAATTGTATTGTTTGTCTTTTTGTTATTGGGGTATTGAAGTATTCTATAGATTTCAGAGATTAGATCTTTGTCAGATATGTCATAACCAAAATTTTTTTCCCAGTCGGTAGGTTCTCTTTTCATTCTTTTGGTGAAGTCTTTTGATGAGCATAGGTGTTTAATTTTCACGAGCTCCCGGTTATCTAGTTTATCTCCTGGTGTTTATGCATTGTTAGCTATGGTTTGTATTGTATTTATGCCACGTATTAGGGCCCCTAGCATTGCCCCTATTTTTCCTTTCATGATCTTTATTGTTTTGTGTTTTATATTTAACTCTTTGGTCCATATTTGGGTCCTGTTTCATTTTTTTACAGATGAACATCCAGTTTTGCAGGCACCATTTGTTAAAATATTTTTCCCATTTAATGGACTTTGGTCCTTTGTCAAAGATCAGCTGACCATAAATGGATAGATTTACGTCTGAATTCTTGATTCTGTTCCATTGGTCTATGTGTCTATTTTTGTACCAGTGCCAGCCTGTTTTGACTACCATGGCTGTATAGTAGGTTCTGAGGTCAGGTAGTGTGAGGCCTCCTACTTTGTTCTTTCTCTTCAATAATGCTTTGCTTATCCAGGGCCTCTTTTCTTTCCATATAAAGTTGGTGATTAGTTTTTCCATCTCATTAAAGAATGCCATTGGCATTTGGATTGGAATTGCATTATATCTGGAGATTGCTTTGGGTAGAATCAATATTTTCACAACAATGAGTCTTCCTATCCATGAGCATGGTATGTTTTTCTATTTATCTAGGTGTCTTTTAGTTTCTTGCAGTAATGCTTTATAGTTTCCTTTGTATAGGCCTTTTACATCCCTGGTTAGATTAATTCCTAAGTATTTTATCTTTTTAGGGGCTATTATAAATAGTGTTTTCCTGATTTCCTTTCCAAAGTTCTTTTGGTTGGCATATAGGACACCAACTGATTTTTGTACGTTGATCTTTTATACTGCTACTCTGCTGAATCTTTCTATTAGTTCCAGTAGTTTTCTTGTGGGATCTTTGGGCTTATCTGCATATAGCATTATATCATCTGCAAACAGGGATCATTTTACTTCTTGCTTTCCAATTTGCATGCCCTTTTTTTTTTTCTTACCTTATTGTAGATTCAGGATTTAACCAAACTTTGAAGATAGAGCCCAGATACCTTCATCCATGCAATACAACTGGCCTCAAGATGTAATTCACTTGGTCATTGATTCCAGTGACCAGAGGATTGTCAGTAAAACCACCTGCTGTCACCCAGATTTGTGTGGGAGGAAGTTTTGGTCAAGCCGGCTTCTAGGGGATTCCATTCCACTCGAATAATCTCCAAGTAACTTAAAGTCACAACCCAAACTTTGACCTTTCTGCCATAGGTGGCCTGCTGTTAAACCGTTTAGTGATTAACTTAAATACAGTCCTTGCTGATTCATTAACAATCCGCTATGTACTAACGGACAAGGTTTATTGAGATACAAAATAGTTTTCCCACACAGCCCCTCTTGCTATAGATGGGCTCTCCAGAGACAGTTCAGTTTCATCAGAACATACCTTTCAACACACCTTACATGGCTATAGGTTTAGATAGAACACTTAAAAGAGTTTCCCCAGATGCACAGGCTCCTACCAAGTTGGCCTTAGAGGAGTTATCTTAGTTGTCTAGTGCTCCTATAACAGAAATACCACAAATGGATGGTTTAACAAAGAAGAACTTATTCTCTCACAGTCTAGGAGGCTAGAAGTCCAAATTCAGAGTGCCAGCTCCCAGGGAAAGCTTCCTCTCTGTTGGCTCTGGGGGAAAGTCCTTGTCATCAGCCTTCTCCTGGTTTAGGAGCTTCTTACCACAGGGGCCCTGGGTCCAAAGGATATGCTTGCTCTTGGCTCTTCTTGCTTGGTGGTAATGAAGTCCCTCTCCCCTGCTCAATTCTCTCTTTTATATCTCAAAAGAGACTGACTCAAAATACAACCAAATCCTATAGGTTGAGTGCTGCCTCATTAACACAGCTGCCTTTGATCCTGCCTCGTTAATATCATAGAAGTTAGGATGTACAACATATAGAATAATCGTATCAGATCACAAAATGGTGGACAACCGTGCCATATTGGGAATCATGGCCTAACCAAGTCGACACATATTTTGGGGGGACACAATTCAATCTATAACAGCAATGGTTCTCAAACTTTTTGGTATTGGGACCCCTTTACACTCAAGGTCCCCAAAAAATCTTTTGTTTATGTGGGTTATCATTATAGATATTTACCATATTAGAAATTTAAATTAAGAAAAACTTTAAAAATCTTTATTTACTAATTTGTGTTAAAATAACCATAATAAGTCCATAGATGTTAACATAAATAACATGGTTTTTTTCTAACGAAAAATAATAATACCAAAAGGTTTAGTGAGAAGCGTGGCACTGCTGTAGACATTTACAAATCTCTTTGATGTCTGGCTTAATAGAAGACAGCTGGGTTCTCACATCTTCTCTGCATTCAGTCTGTTGAGATATCACATGTCCCGTAGCCTCTGGAAAACTTCATTGTACACTTGTGAGAGAATGAGAGGGGGAGAAAAAAGGACATCTTAGCATCATGAAGAACTTGAATGTATTATCTCTTTGGATCTTCATGATAAAATAGGTAGGTACTATTATTATTGGCATCCCCTTTAGCAGGTGAGAAAACCGAGCCTCGGAGCTCCAAGTCATATATACAAAGACACAAGGCTAGGAGCCGCAAAGCCAGAACAGGGCTCCGGGTCTGTCTAACTCCCATCTCTGGGTTCTTAAGCCCTACACCATACTGGAGCTGCTGCAGACGAAAGGCCACCCAGGTTTGTGAGACGCCTACTCTGAGTGAGCTGGGAATAAACAAAACCAAGAAAAGAGGAGGAAAAATGTAGTTTTCCTCTTTGAAGCCATCACAAAGAGAAAGAATAGGCTTAAAATCCTCAGAGGTAACTAAATGCCAGGCAGACAGCTCACAGTTAACTTGGGGGTTGTGTTTGAAGGGGGAGGGAGGAGGGCACCATGTTTACTGAGTACCCACTTCATGCCAGGTGCTTCACCTGCAGCAACTTATTTAATCCTCACCAATACCTACAGGGAGTCCCTGGGCAGTGTAAATTGTTAATGAGCTTGGCTGCTCACCAAAAGGTTGGCAATGTGGATCCACCCAGAGACACCTCAGAAGAAAGGCCTGGCCATCTACTTCTGAAAAATTAGCCACTGAAAAGTCTATGGAACACAGTTCTACTCTGACACACATGGGGCCATCATGAGTTGAAATCGACTTGAAGGCAACTGGTTGGTTCTTTTCAATACCCTACAGATATTCTTTCACGCAGGAGGAAATTAAATGCTCAGAAAGCCTTTCCCAAGGTCCCACCACTACTAAGTCAAAAATGTATCTGTCTTACCCCAAAGTGGAGGCTCTCTCTCTCACACCTGCCTGCTGGGTAGAAAAGCTGATCTAGTTCAGCATTCAGGGTTTGTTCTTTCAGTTGTTACAATAAATAGCAATATTTGGGGGTATGTGTGTGGGTGGGTGAGGTGTGTTTTTAAAAGGCTGTGGAAAATTCACAAAGAAAATCACTACCTGGAGTAGGGTTCAGCCTGGCGGTCCAGACAAGGGAGAGTGCCAGCTGGAGTTAGAGTTACTGACAGCCACACGCATACCTTTACATGATGTTTTTAAAGTTTCTGTCAATTTTGAATGATTTGCCAATGCATGTAAATCAGGAGAGCTCACAGAGAAACCAGACTTTGGGGTTTCTCATGAAAAATCAGGTGCTTTGGTGACATGGGACTCACATTTTCATGTGGTGACAATGGGCTGAAACGAAACCCTAGGAGGTGCCAGCTGGGCAAGGACAACAGTCATCACCAATGGAGTCACAGTAACTGTATTTGCTGAACTAACTCATTGTTCACACCTTCTCACCTATTATTCTTAGGTGTGGGTTACATACAAAAATGCACAAATCTCAAGCATTCCATTCAACGGGTTTTAACAACTGTATTTTGTTATCCTTAGCTGTTGTGGAGTCGGTTCCCATGTACAACAAAACAAAACGTTGCCATGTCCTGCACCATCTTCATAATTGGTTGGTATGCTCGAGTCCATTGCTGCGGCCACTGTGTATTTTTTGAGTGCCTTCCAACCTAGGGGGCTGGTCTTCCAGCACTATATCAAAGAATATTCTCTTGTGATCCATAAGGTTTTCAGTGGCTAATTTTCAGAAGTAGATCATCAGCTCCTTCTTCCTAGTCTGCCTTAGTCTGGAAGCTCCACTGAAACCTGTCCATCATGGGCGATCTTGCTGGTATTTGAAATACCAATGCCATAGCTTCCTGCATCACAGCAACATGCAAGCCACCACAGTATGACAAACTGACAGGGCCACCACAGTATGACAAACTGACTGACAGGCGGTGGAACAATTGTATACACCCATATGATTTACCGCCTAAGTCAAGATATGGAAATTTCCATCACCTGAAAATGCCCTTGGGCCCCTTCCCAGTCAGTTCCTATCTCCTACTTTAGATTACCACTCTCTGACACTTTTAGTGTTCTTGAACTTCATACAAATGGAATCATAAAGTATGTACTCTCACATCGGGCTTTTTTTGCTTAGCATGGCATTTCTGAGATTCAGCCAAGGCATTGCGAGTATCAGGTATTTATCACCTTTTTATTGCTCAGTAGAATTCCATGGTGTATGAAAGCACCACTGTCTGTTTATCCATTCACCTGTTGACGGACATTTGGGTTTTTTCCACTATTTTCAATAAGGTTTCAATGAACATTTGTGTACAAGTCTTTTTTTCATTTTGCTTGATAATTACCTAGGAGAGGAATTGCTGGCTCATAGGTTAACTTTGTAAGAAACTTCCAAATAGTCCTCCAAAGTGATTGTGTCATCGTGCTCTCCTATTCTTTACAGCACCAAGGGCGGTGTCTTAGATCTCTGGTGTTGCTGCAACAGAAATACCACAAGTGGATAGCTTTGGCAAAGACAATTTTATTCTCTCACAGTTTAGGAGGCTAGTAGTCCAAATTCAGGGCACCAGCTCTAGGGGAAGCCTTTCTCTGTCGACTCTGGGGGGAAGATCCTTGTCATCAATCTTTCACTGGTCTAGGAACTTCTCAGCACAGAGACCCCAGGTCCAAAGGATGCGCTCTGCTCCCGGCACTTCTTTCTGGGTGGCATGAGGTTCCTATCTCTCTACTCACTTCTCTCTCCTTTTATCTCTTGTAAGATAAAAGGTGATGCAGGGCACACTCCAGGGAAACTCCCCTTATGTCATATCAGGGCTGTGACCTGAGTAAGCGTGTTGCATCCCACCCTAATCCTCCTTAACATAAACGAATCTTGCCTCATTAACCACAGGCAGAGATTAGGATTTACAAAACATAGGAAAATTACATCAGGATCACAAAATGGAGAACAACTACACAATACTGGGAATCATGGCCTAGTCAAGTTGACACATATCTTTGGGGGACACTACTCAATCCGTAACAGGAGGGTAAAACCCAAAAAGCCTGACAATCAGAGAAGGTGTCAGAGATGACGAGCCAGTAGGCAGTGAGCCACATCCAGCCCTCACAGATTAATAGTTACAAGGCTTTATACAAAATTCTGGACTTCCTACTTTTGTAGAACAATCAGAAGTTATGATTGGCCTCTTCACTGGGTACATGTGCTCTCCAGTTGGCCACAGCCCCACCTGGCCCTCTTCACTCATTTACATGCCTCCTTTATAGGCAGCGTGGCCCTGGAGCATACCCAAGGCCCCCAGATGTGCCCCCAAAAGTCAGGACTGGATCCCAGTTGGATGAAACAATGTACCTCCTGTGGTACCCCACTGCCTTTGCTGTTGTTATGGCCTCTGGCTACAATCAATGTCTGAGGCCGTCCATTCCCTGGCCCTCTGTCTCTGTCCCCTTCTCCAGTCCCAGTTGTTGCTTCTGTACATCTGTCCCTTGGGCAGGCTTCTGTCCTGTAGGGCCCCATGATGCAAAGTCAGTCCAACCGCCAGGTCTTTGGTCATCCAGGCCACCCTCTGTCCAGACCAATCCTGGTGCATCTCTAAACCTTGCCCACTGCTTCTGTTAAGAGGCCGGGCTCTGGAACTAAATGGCCAGGGTTCAAATCCTGGCTCTGCCGCTTACTAGCTGGGTAACCTTGGGCATGTCACTACCTCTGTCTCCTCATCAGTGAAAAAAAAAATTTTTTTGGGGGGGGACCCAATAATAGCACCTATCTTTTATTATTGTTATTATTGTGGTTGTAAAAAGTATGTATAACACAACATTTGCCAATTCAACATTTTTTACATATACAATTCAGTGGCACCTGGTGGCGCAGTGGTTAAGAGTTCAGGCTGCTAACCAAAAGGTGAGCGTTCAAATCCGCCAGCCACTCCTTGGAAACCCTATGTGGCAGTTCTACTCTATCCTATGGCGTGCTATGAATTAGACTCGACTTGACGACAATGGGTTTGGGTTTTTTTTGTAATTACATTGATGACATTGTACAACCATCGCCAGTGTCCTTTGTCAGGTTTTCCATCACCACAAACAGAAACTCAGTGCTGTCTAAACAACGTTTTTCCCTTACCCCCTCCCTCTTGGCCCTGATAATCACTAATAAACTTTGGAATAGAACCTAGTGAGTAAACACCTATACTAAGCATTGTAAAAATATTCATCGTCGCTCTTGTTTCTGAACCACTCTGTGCCAGGAAGACAGAAACCAAAAACCAAGCCAGTTGCCATCAAGTTCCCTCCACCTCATGGACCCCTTTTGTGCAGGGTGACCTGGTTTTTGCAGAGTAGAACTGCTCCACAGAGTTTTCAATGACTGTGACCTTTGGAAGTAGATACCCAGGCATTTCTTCCAAGGCACCTCTAGGTGGTTTCCAACTGCCAACTTTTCGGTTAGTAGCCAAGTGCTTAACTGTTTGTGCCACCCAGGGGCTGCCAAACTCAGGACTCCCAGGGCCTGGGCAGGCACAGTAGAGAAGGGAGTGGGCTGGAAGGCTCTGTCTGCGTCAGCTGGACTCAGCTCCAGCCAATGGCTCTCCCATGGTAATGTGGGCTGGGTGTAGCCAGATCTTCTGACTGTTCTAGAAAAGTGGGAAATATAGAATTTTGTTTAAGGTCTCTTGCTTTTCAAACGCTAGTAACTATTAAAAAAATTTTTTTTTTTTTAATGTTCAGAGTGTCTCACAAAAGCCTTCCACTGTACCCACTGTTTTTCCCGGTGGGACCAGATGTGGTCCCTGACCACACATGGCTTGGTCTCTCCTGACAATTTCTCTGGGCTGTGGATCCCCCATCTGTACCCTGTCTCGGTCTGAAGTGCACGGAAAAGGGGCCGACCCAGCAGTGGTAGTTACTGTGCCGCTGCAGTGGCGAGGCTGTTGTTCTAAGTGCCCTCCTGGGACTTCCCCTTTATCCCCTGCCTCCCCCGCCAGCATCCCCCCCGCCTTCCTCCAGCTCTTCCCAAGCCTGCCCGTCCCCAGCGTGGAGGCAGGACAGTGGCAGAGTGGGTGAGTGAAGCAGGACGGTGCCAGGGCTCCAGCCTCTCCCCAGTCTTCCCTACCATGGGGCCCCACCAGGTGAGGGCCCTGCCGGAGGCAGTGTGGGCAGAGCCCAGGGCCTGCTGCCTTCCCTGAAGGACCCTGGGCAGGAGCCAGGGGCAGGAGCCTGCCCAGAGTTCAAGGGTTCCAGGCTGGCCCTCGGGAATCATTCATGCTTCCTTTAACCCCTGCTGCAGCTGAGGCTGGAGTTTGGAGTTTGACCTGTGTGAAGGCTCTGTCAGCCGCAGGCGACACAGGAAGGAGGGTCAGCACTGTCTTCTCGAGCTCTCGGACGAGAGAGGAGCCCAGGTGCCTCTCTTCTCTCAGCCATCTCAGCCTCCTTCTGTCTCAGAAGCCACCGACAGGGGCAGGTGAGCCCCGCATCCAGAGTAAGGTAAGACACAGCCCCTCCCAGAACTGACATCCCTCTCCAAGCTGCGAGACAGGCTGGCAGAGAGACCTCCAGCTATGAAGCATAGGGCCACCACTCCTCTCTGTGGAGAAGGCTGTCACATCCCTAGCAAAGGACATGTTTGGGGGGATAGACATTGTGTCATGAAGCTGGAAGCCAGTAGCACCAGGCGTGGGTCCTTGGTCTTCCACTGACCAAGCTCAGGGACACTGGGACAGTCAGTCACTTTACCTCCCTGAGCCTTAGGTTCCTTATCTGGCAAATGGGGCTGTGAATCCCAGCCCAGCCCACAGGTATGGAGTGCTCACAAGGACCAAGTAAGATAATGCAGGTGGAAATAGCAATGGTAACAGCAATAGCTGGAGGACTGTGTTATGCTGCGGCCGCTACTAACAAGGCAAATGTTAGTTCTCCCGGTACATGGTGGCCGTGTGCCAAGAGCGTCACAAACAGGATCTGGTCTAACTCACGCAATAACCCAGTAGGCTCAGCCATCCCGAAGTGATAGCCAGAGACACAGAGACAGTAATCAACTTGCCCGAGGTCACACAGAGAGCAAGTGGCAAAGCTGGGACTCCAACTCAGGTAGTCCAGCTCCCACGCCCACGTGTTTATCCACAATACCAGGGGTTCTCAGATGGTGTTCTGTGCAATATTTCTGGGGAAGGGTGTCCTGGGGCCTGGACTTTGAGGAATGCTGCACCCCTGCATTTGTGGGGTCAAAATGTGCAAAGGCATATAGGAAAGGTTCTGAAATTCCTGCATATGTTTGTTATACAAGTGCTTACTGATTGCCGGCTTTGGGCCAAATGCCAGAGACACAATGTGAGTAAGATAAATGCTGTCCCTGCCTTCATGGAGACAGGCACTAGTGAAGAGAATTGTACACATTAAATGTCACACTAGACTAAACTGCCTGACCACAAAGTCCGTGCTTTTTTTTTTTAATTGTTTTAAAAAGGATGATTACAGACCAAGTGCTCTGTGCCTGGTCACATTATGTAATGAACTTGTCTACTGCTTTCAACAAACCTGTGACATACTTATGATTATTATTCCCATTTTATAGATCGAAAACTGAGGCTCAGAGAGGTCAGAACTAGTAAGAGATCGAGCTGGGATTTGAACCAGGGCAGTGCAGCTCTAAAGTCATTACACTTCACAATAACACAGCTGTTTTCTGGAAGGAAAGTCATTACACTTCACAATAACACAGCTGTTTTCTGGACAGCTTTAGCCCATAATAAAACTTTGCAATGAGGTGGTAGCACGTCTTCATCTTTGAGGACTAAGGTGCACCTGACCCAAGCCATGGTATTTGCAATCATCTCATACACATGTGAAAGCTGGACGATGAATAAGGAAGACTGAAGAAGAACTGACGCCTTTGAATCATGGTGTTAGCAAAGAATATTGAATATACCATGGACTGCCAGGAGAGCCAACAAATCTGTCTTGGAGGAAGTACAGCCAGAATGCTCCTTAGAAGCAAGGATGGGGAGACTTCATCTCACGTACTTTGGACATGTTATTAGGAGGGATCAGTCCCTGGAGAAGGACACCATGCTTGGTAAAGTAGAGGGTCAGCAAAAAAACAAAGACCCTCAACGAGATGGATTGACACAATGGCTGCAACAATGGGCTCAAACATAACAATGATTGTGAGGATGGTGCAGGACCCGGCAGTGTTTTGTTCTGTTGTGCATATGGCCACTTTGAGTCGGAATTGACTTGCACCTAACAACAACAACATGTCCTTATCTTTGGTCAAGTGCAGAACCACCATACTTTTCTCTCTTTCTCTGTCTCCTCATGCCAATCCCTGCCACTCCTGGTTCCCTCTCTAACATGTTTGATATTTGTCCATAAATATGCCTGCCTTCTTGCAAAAATACTTAGTACTATTATTTTGTACCTTTGAGTGTTTTTAATATGTTATTGTTGTTAGTTGCTGTCGAGTCAATTTTGACTCATAGTGACTCCACGTGACAAAGTAGAACTGCCCCCATAAAGTTTTCTTGGCTATAATCTTTACAGAAGGAGATTGCCAGGTCTTTCTCCTGAGGAGCTGCTGGGTAAGTTCGAACCACCAACATTTTGGTTAGTAGCTGAGTGCTTAACTGTTTGCACCACCAGCGTTCCTTGTTTTTAATATACACAGGTGGTTG
Source organism: Loxodonta africana (assembly GCF_030014295.1). Lineage (NCBI taxonomy): Eukaryota > Metazoa > Chordata > Mammalia > Proboscidea > Elephantidae > Loxodonta > Loxodonta africana. Next base: position 81,200,262 of record NC_087353.1, read on the forward strand.
CGTGCTGTTAATCTTGTTCTATTTGTTTCTGATCTTCTTCTTTCATTATGAAATGTCTTGAACATACACAAGTTATAGAGAATAATGTAGCCCACACCAGTGGGAGAGCACACAGCAGCCAGACTAGGAAAATGCAGGTAATACAACAGGAGCACCCACCCCATTGGTGGCCGGAGCCATGTGCTGGCACATTTCACAATCTTTTCCTGGAACTGAGGCATGGAAAGTTTTGATAGCTACCTTAGCAAATTATGCAAATGGCCAAAAGGAAGAGGGAGAGAAGCAATCCCTCCTTGGCTAGGCTTCCTGTTGTTCTTTTGCCAATAAGGACCTCAAGGGCAGGCTGTTCTGCCTGAGAACAAAGCCTTTGTTATGACACCCGCTATGCACAGTCTACTGTTAACTGAGCCAACTCTTTGCCCTCTCCTCCCACAAGACATGAAGCAGTAGCCCACCCCCAGCTTGACATCCTCCCCCCTGCCCTCCCCCCCACCCCGCCCCAGGCAGGCTGGAAACAAAGAATCACAGGGCAAGGGTCCTTGGGATCATTTCACTGATAGTTCTGGGCACATACAGCTTTTGCAAGGTGCTGGGATGAAAACCCTGTGAGGATGGAGACCAGGGCACAGAGCCTGACACACAGCTGGTGCCCAATAAATGTTTGTTCCACTGAATCTCCAATGCCTAGCACAGAGCCTGGCACACAGCTGGTACCCGAGAAATCTTTGTTCCTCTGAATCTCCAATGCCTAGCACAGAGCCTGGCACACAGCTGGTACCCGAGAAATCTTTGTTCCACTAAGTCCCCAGTGCCTAGCACAGAGCCTAGGACACAGTTGGTGCCTAATAAATGTTTGTGGAAAAGAAACGGAGAAAGAGGGAAGGAAGGAGGAAAGGAAGGGAGGTGAGAAAGAAGAATAGAAAGGCAGGGGGAAGAGAGGAAAGGAAGACAGACTAGTTAGCACCAGATAATGCAACAAGCTTGGGTTTAGGACCTGGGTTCAAATCTCACCTCTGACACTTACCTAGAAGTAAACGGCAGAGCCAGGACCTGAACCCAGATGTCTTTGATCTCTTTGTGCCTCCGTTTCCCCCTGTAAATTGAGGTGTAATAGTGCTTGCACCACAGGGCTGACATGAGGATTAAATAAAATGAAAAATGTAAGTGAGCTCTGTGCCAGGCACTTAATTAGAAGTAGTACTCGCTGAATTTTAGAGATGATTATTATTTTTTTTATTGTTATGCATGTAGTGCATATTCGTTGAAGAAGGGGCACATTGAGGCCTGGGGGTGGGGCCGGTTCTCAGGCAAGCTCATGCTGTGAACTGGTGGCACTTGGGGCCGCAGCACTCAGGTTCCACCACTTCTCTGCTTGATGCTCTTATTTCCACCGTGAACACAGGGCCAGGTCCCTCCTGGCCAGGGCCCCCACCTCCCTGGAACTCAGGAAGAGCTTGGAGTCGGTACCAGCCTCCCCGGCTGCTTGGCCTGAAAGCCTGAGAGCATTGATGAATGACTTGTTTATCTGTTCTGTGCCGAGCAGCTCCCGCCTCTCCGTGCCTGGCAGGCAGAGGTGTGGAAGCCGAGGAGAGGGCCAGGGACGAGGGGAGGGCAGGCTTACCAGGCAGCCCACTGCCCTGTCTCCTCTCCTTCCTCTCTTAAAAAAAAAAAACAAAAACAAACCCATTGCTGTTGAGTCAGTTCCGACTCATAGTGACCCTATAGGACAGAGTAGAACTGCCCCACATGGTTTCCAAGGAGCAGCTGGTGGATCCGAACTGTAGACTTTTTGCTTAGCAGCCGTAGCTCTTAAGCACTCCACCACCAGGACCCCTCCTCCCTTTTAGATCTACTGAATTCTAGAACAACCTCCCTCCCTCCCCAATTCATCATCGAACTCCACCTTAAGCTGTTTCCTATGCCCTTAATCTTCATCTTCCCCTAAGTCCCCTGTTTTGCAAGGGGCAGGCTCTGAAATCAGACAGACTTGGATTTGATTCCTGGCTTTACCACAACCTCAGCTGTGTGACTTTAGACCTGATCCTAAACTTCTCTGGGCCTCAACTTCCTCACCTGTGAAGTGGGATAAGAGCAGTGGACACCTACTAGGGGCTTCACCCTTGAGACAACCCTTAAGGACAGTCTAACCCCCCTCCTCCCCAAACTTCCAGAATCTGCATTTCTTGGTTTAACTCTCCGTTAGGAAACGCCACTCTCACCCCAGAAGGGGCCTCCAACTCCAGCCCCCCTTCCCCCTTTCTTGCACTAAGATTTTGCAGGTCTCTGGCTCAGTTAGGTTAGTCTTGAGCAGGTATTATTACTATCATCCCATTTTACCGATGACAATAAAACCTAGATCTAACTGAGGCTCAGAGAGGTGATGGGTGGTCTGGGTTGGAATTCTGGCTTCTGCTACTTCTTTTGCATTATAGTTGGTAAGTGTCTGAGCTGGGATTGCCCAATACTGGCGACTCTGCGTGTCTTCCCTCTGCCTTCTTTTTTCTCCCTCCCTTTCTTCTTTTCTCTCCATACATGCAACGGATCAATGGTTACTTGGGCCTTTTCTTCCTTGGAGAGGGCCTCCATGTCCCAGGTCCAAGAAGCTGTGAGCTTCCCGTCAACATGAACAAGAGTGAGGCCCAGCCCTAGAGAGAGTTCAAAGCTACACTTGGCCAGGCAAAGGGAACTTACAGATCATTGAGCGCCCCCTGGAGGCATCTTCTCCAAGTGAGCATTCTCTTTTATGCCTCTAAAGCAGTGCTTCTCAATATGTGGGTGTGTGGGGGGAAGGAGGTTTTTTTGCCCCTGGGAACATTTTTTTGAACTGGGGAGTGGGTGCTACTGATATCTTTTGGGTAGAGGGCAGTGATGGTGCAATGCACAGGGCAGCCACCTATAACAAATAATTGCTGTTGTGTGCCATCAAGTCAATTCCAACTCATAGCGACTCCATGCAACAGAGTAAAACTGCTCCATAAGTTTTTCTAAGATAGTCTTTACAGAAGACGATCACTACATCTTTCTCGCTCAGAGCTGCTTTGTGGGTTAGAATCACCAACCTTTCAGATAGCAGCCAAGTACTTAACCGTTGTGCCACCAGGGCTCCTATAACAAAGAATTACCAGGTAGTATATATTTTTTTTATTACCTTGGACAAGTTGCTTCTCTGTGCTCCAGTTTCTCCATCTGTAAAATAGGGATGGTAGTAATAGTGTCCATTCTGTAGGTTTGTAGACACTTAGAATGGTGCCTGGCATGTAGTAGGTACTATACTGGTGTTTATGACAGATGTAATTTTATGGGCATAGCCCAGCATTGGAACAAAATTACAGTGTCTTTGGCTGAACCTCAGATAAAACCCTTGGCTCAATCCTTACCCAGCTGTGAGGTTCCTCAGAAGTGGGAATTGTCTCATTTCCTCTCGTTCCTGGGTTTGTGCTTACTAAGTGGATGAGGATGGTGAAACCATCTGTGCTATTTAAATTGTTTATGTTTTTATATTTTGCCAAGTGAGTGGTTGAATTGGTGAAAATTAGCTCTGTATTTGATGCGACTTCATTGTAAATATTTACTGAGTGAATGAGTAGATGGATGGGTGGATGGACGGATCGATGGACAGACGGACGGATGGATGGATGGAAGGATGGATGGATGGGTGAATCTGCCTTCCTGAAGGAGACTCACTCGGTCTCCCTCACACATCCCTCCATGTGTAACCTGTTGCTTGGATGCCCCATGGAGGCAGCTGTTCGTGGGTAGAATGAGTGAAGCCAAATTCTGGCATCTGACACGCAATTACACTTCTGCAGGTTTGAAGATTTTGTTCAGGACCATGGAGAGCAGCACCAGCAGCCCTGAACCCCCGCAGTCGGATCCCCTTGAGGCATTTCCCCAGAGGAACCTGGAGCCAGGTGACATTGCAGTGCTGGTTCTATACTTGCTCTTTGTCCTCGCTGTTGGACTGTGGGTAAGCCAGGCCGGTGAGGGGTGGGGAGACAAGGAAAGATCAGGCCAGAGGCCCTGAGCCAACCCTATTATTTTGGAGATAAGATTCTAACTGAGAGAGCAAGGAAGAAACTGCTCAAGTCAAGGAGTATTCAGAATGGTGCTGTTTAAAAAACACATTGATTGTTGATTCTCTGTAGCAGGCACTGTGCTAAGTTAAGCACTTTTACTTACATTAGCTCATGCAATTTGCACATGCCCCAAAAAATATTACTATACCCATTTTACAGAAAAGGAAACTGAGGTTTAAAGAATTTAAATTTCTTATCCTGTTAGTAAGTTAGGAGACTTGGGGCTAGAATCTACATCTCATTTACTTTGAAGCCCATGCTCTTTTTTTTTTTTTTTTTTTTTTTAGTTTAAAGATTGTTTTTAAAAGTAATACAGTCACATGGTTCAAAAATAAAAACAACTTAAAATGACATTCGGTGAAGAGTTCTCACTCTCCTTTTCCAAGTTGTTCCTCCCCCATTAACATAAACTCACTGCCCACTGAGTTTCCTATCTAATCTTTCAAGTTGCTGTTTTAGATGTGATCTCATATAGGAGCCCTGGTGGCACAGTGGTTAAGAACTCAACTGCTAACCAAAAGGTAGGCGGTTTGAATCAACTCAGCCACTCCTATGAGACAGTTCTACTCTCTTCTATAGGGTTACTATGAGTTGGAATAGACTCAACAGCAATGGTTTATATTTTATTTTATTGTTTTTTAAAGATAGATCTTAAAAGAGTACAATGATCAAGGCAGATATTCTTTACTAAAAACAAAACCAAATCCATTGCCATCTAGTCGATTCTGACTCATAACGATCCTACAGGACAGAGTAGAACTGTCCCAAAGAGTTTCCAAGGGGTGCCTAGTAAATTCAAACTGCCAACCCTTTGGTTAGCAGCCGTAGCACTTAACCACTATGCCACCAGGGTTTACACGTTCTTTATTAGTTAAGCTAAACTATTGTTTGGTTTTAAGAAGACTTCAAGGGATTGCTCTTTTTATTATCAATTCTTAGGAGGTCTTTACATATTAAGGAGATCAGTACCTTTGGAAAAAAGACAGTGCAGCTCTCTGGTTTTCAGGTCACCTGTAAAAGGACTTGAAAACTATACTCCACTGGGGTGTGTCCACTTTGAACTGACTCTTCTGTGGAATATTTCTCTACTCTTACCCTTTAGCTTCCCTCCTCTAAGTCAAGAATGGAAAAAAATGTGCTGGGCATCCCAAAGACCATGGATCTGACCTGTGTTTCTCCCACCTTAGCAAGAGATACTCAGATGAATAGATCATTAAGAATAAGGGCTTTAGACTTACAAAGACTTGGGATCAGCATTAGGATTAGAGTTAGGGTGAAGGTTAGGGTTTGTAGGGATCTGTATTTTCACAAGAGAACCAGTTGACTCTGATGTATCATTGGTTTGGGAACGTCTGGATTTAGATGACCCTCTTCATATCCCCTTGAGCACAAAGAGTTCTTGATTCTTAGACTATACTTCCCGTGTCAAGGTTCAGCAGGAATGAGCCAGGGTGTCTGTTTTGTATAGCAAGATCATTTGTAGGGGCTGGAAGAGGTACCATTTTGTGCTATCTCCCACCCAGACTAAGAACGCCCTCATGAACATTGCATAGAGAGGCTCAGAGAAGTTCAACAACAAATCCAAGTTTACACAAGCTACTTAGTGGCCAAATGTCTCTACTTGAACACTTTCAATGACAGAAGACAGTTTTATAGGCGAGCAAGGAGGATGGGCTCCAAAATCAGGCTGACCTGGGTTTGGATTCTCAGCCCTGGCACAAGCTAGAAATACTGCATTAGATATGACTGCTTCTGAGCCCCAGTTTTTTCATCTATCACGTGGTCTAGCAATACCTACCTCATATGGGTTGGTAAGGATTGAAATGAGACAATGGTTAGAAAATGTTTACATAATATCTGGCACATAGTAAACACCCCATAAATGGTATCCGTTATAAGCTTTCTTAGTCAAGCCAGGCATCTAAATCTCAAATGCCTAGTGGGGTAGGGGGTTAAGTAAGTTATCATAAATATGTGAAGCAGGGAGTGGTGGGGCTGGGTTGATCTGAAGAGTTTATGTCTCCTGTAAAGGCAAATTCAAATTTTCTTTAAAACCGTATGTCAAAACACATTTCAGGGAAAACCTGTCCCTTTGGATTCCCAGTTTGCAATTCCTCACCCAGGCCATTTTGGAATGGCTCTAATTGCTAATATTTTCCCTCTTCTTTGTTTCAGTCCACAGTGAAGGCCAAAAGAGACACAGTGAAAGGCTACTTCTTGGCTGGAGGGGACATGGTGTGGTGGCCAGTAAGTGGTTTCTGGTTCAATTCAAGATACTTCTCAAAGAATCTTCAAGTACTGACATTCTGCCCAGCCTTCGCTCTCTCAGGACTCTTTTGTTCCATGTTGCATGGAGATCACAGTCTAAACTAGAGAAAGCTTAACTCCAACTTAAATTGGTTTAAACAAAAAGTGAATTTATCAGCTTAGTTCACCTAAGTGAAAAATCTATGGGTGGGCTGGTTTCAGGTATGGCTGAACGCAGATTCTGAAGTGATGCCAGCAGATTTCTACCTATCATCTGTCTGTCTGTCATCTACCTACCTAACCATCCATCCATCCATCCATCCATCCATCCATCCATCCATCCATCCATCCATCCATCCACCCACCAGCCCATCCATCCACCCACCCACCCACCCACCCACCCATCCACCCCCCACCCCCCCACCGATCCATCTATTATTATCTATTAGCTTCTCTTCTGGATGGGTGTTATTCCCAGGCAGGCTCACATTTCATGGTAGCAGGTTGGTAGGCACTGCTCCAGACCTTTCATCCTCTCGAGTTTTAGCTCAGCATGTGAAGAACACCTTCCTCCAAGGCAGTATTCCTGGCAAATATCTCATCTTTGATTGGGTCCCATGCCCAACCATGAGCCAAACACTGTGACCAGGGTAGTTTGATGTGTTAATTGGCTCAAGCCTGGGTCACATACTCAATGCCTAAACAGTGGAACCTCCACTGAACCATATAGAATGAGAAATGAGAGTGCTAAACCTTGAAAGAAAACTGAAGGTCATTACTGGGAGAAGATGGAATGGATGCTAAGAACACAAAAAAGTTGCACAACCCCATTACTATTTCAAGTATATCTAAGAACATCCCCCCAAAATACACACACATACATGTCTCCACTTCATGATTTATGGGTAAGGGATCATGGATAATAGTTTTACTTATGATATTCTAAAATAAGGGGGAAATATTTGAGCTGATAAAAGGGAGGACAGCTCCTATTTGCAGTAAACCCAAGAAAGGCAGTGTTTCCCAAAGTATGAGTAATAGGTTCCAAAGATTTTTCAGTTGTACACAGACATAGCATTAAATAGCACCAAGTTAAATAATGGGAACATTATTCTCTTTCCTATTCTCCGTCAATCCTCCTAATTACATAAAAGAAAAAGTCTTGGTGTGGTGCTAATATGCCTTTACCAATTTTCTATCACTGCCTAGTTTAACGAATAGAGTGCAGGCCTAGAGCTGGTAATTTTGGCAGTCCAGAGAACCTAGCTAGGGCTTAATAAACTTTTTCATTTTTATGGTTCTCTTCTATGCATTGAAGAGCCCTGGTGGTGTACTAGTTAAGAGTTCAGCTGCTAACCAAAAGGTCAGCAGTTTGAATCCACCAGCTGCTCCTTGGAAACCCTATGGGGCCGTTCTACTCTGTCTTATAGGGTCACTGTGGGTCATAATCAACTTGATGGCAACAGGTTTATTTATTTATTTGATTTTTCACTTAAGATTGTGTTATCAATATATATGTTATACATATTTGAATTAAAAACAAGTCATTTTAAGGTAAAATATTGAGCAAATAACAGTATAGGTGATATATATGTTTGAAAAAGTCCACAAAGGATGTAATCAATGACAGAGTTTTAGGAAATGCTGACCTAGTCACCTCTATGATGAGGTGTTGCTGATTTCCTAACATTCAGCAGGAATACAGCAGCCCTCCCACTAGTGCCTGCTTCCTCATGTCTCTTCTGGGACCATTTCTCTGTTCTTACCCCTTGGATTATCCTCCCCCAGGCCAGAAAGAAATGGGAAGTTTTAGAGCATTCTTTGCTTTTCTTGCCCAAGTAGTGGATACCAAGATGAAGGAGACAAACAACCCCAAAACTTTGGGCATAGAATAGCTACAATGTAGTATTTTTAACAGTTCCATGGGTTGGCTAGGTAATTCTGATGATCTCTGGACGCACCCATGCAGCTGCATTTCGCTGGTAGCTGGGGTGGGTTGGGCTGGAAAGTCCAAGTTGGTCTCACTCACATGTTTGGGGCTTTCACAGGGACGGCCGGAAGGTTGGGACTTCTCTCTTCATGTGCTCTCTCATCATTCAGAGGCCTAGCCCAAGCTTCTTTATAAGGCAGTTGGCTTTCAAGAGGGCAAAAATGGAAGCCACCAGGCTCTTAAGGCGTTGACCTGGAGGTCTCAGAGTTTCACTTCTACCACCTTGGAAAAGTAGCAGTTCCTAAAAAGTTAAACACAGAGTTACCAATGACCTAACAATTCCACTTTTAGGTATATTCACAAGAGAATTAATGAATGGATAAACAAAATGTGATATATCCATGCAGTATAATATCATTCAGGCATTAAAAAGGAATGAAGTACTGATAAATGCCTCAACATAGATGAGTTTTGAAAATATACTAGGTGAAAGAAGTCAGATACAAAGGGCCACATATTATAAAATTCCATTTATATAAAATGTCTAGAACAGGCAAATCCACAGAAACAGGAAGTAGATTAGTGTTTGCTGGGGACTGGGGCGGGGGGAGTGTCTGCTTATAGGTATGGGGTTTCTTTTTAGGTTGATGACAGTATTCTAGGATTAGATGGTGATGGTTGTACAACTTTTTGAATATACCAAAAACCATTGAATCAAATACTTCTAAAGTGTGAGTTTAATGGCATATGAATTATATCTCAATTTAATAAGTGAAAAAAGAGCATGCAGATGGGAGGGTTTGTTGTGTCCGTCTTAGGAAACAGCCTACCACAGACAAACTTGCAGCTGAGTCTTGGCTCTTTCATGTACTCAGGATAGTAGCCTAACATCTCTGAGCTTCGGTTTCATCATTCCTAAAATGGTGGGTTGTGACGATAGGCTAAGATAACATTTGGAATGAGCTTAGCATATAGTAAGTGCTCAAGACCTGGTAGGTATTTTATCATCAAAAAAAAATTATAATCTAGTGTGGTAAATTTATGTAGCCCCAGTAGATCTAACGGTGATATTGAAGAAAACAAGGTCCCGTGGGAACAGAGAGGAATTGATGGATTTTTAACAGTGGCTTACATAGCCAGAGACACCCAGAGCCAGAGAGAAGTGGCTGGGAATGCTCGCGGGGAAAGAGAAAATAATCCTTGACATTGGTATAAAATTTTACTAATTAGAAAGAGTTTCCTCATGCATATTGGAACCCTGGTGGTGCAGTGATTAAGAGCTCGGTTGCTAACCAAAAGGTCAATAGTTCAAATCCACCAGCCACTTCTTGGAAACCCTATGGGGTAGTTCCACTCTGTCCTACAGAGTTGCTATGAGTCAGAATTGACTCGATGGCAACAAGTTCAGGTCATCCATATCATCTTCATACATGTCTCTCACAACCTCTTGAGGTGGGTACCATTATCATTCCCACTTTACAGACCTGGACACTGAGGCTCAGAACAGTTAACTGGCTTGTCCAAGGACACCAAGCTAATAAGTGAAGATTTGAGACCAGGGTTCCTGCTGCTCCTAGGGGATAAAGCAGAAGTCTTGGATGAGGTGGTGGGGTACCACCCCCAACAATGGCTTTCCCTTCACTATCAGTCCCCTAAGCCCAGAATGAATGAGGACTTGGAGTTTGGTGAGAAGCCCTGTGGTGGGACGGTAACACTGGGGACCCCGGTCATGAGGGGTCTTGAGGGCAGCGTTAGGAATCTTCTTTTCTTCTAACTTGTTTCTGGGGACACTTCTCACCTTGGTTCACTCTGAGCTGTGATTCAATAAGAGGACAAAGCCCATTATACCTCCATCCAGTGGAGGATGGGGAACTGCTTAGAATCACAATCACAAAATGTCAGCACTGGGAAGAATCTCAGAGACCATATCATTCCATCACCAACCATTTTACCTCGTGGAAAACTAAGCCTCAGAGAGCCCAAGAAACTCTTCTAAGTTGAGAGTCTTAATCCAAATTATTTTGGCTGCAAGTAACAGAAACCCACTCAAGCAGGTTCAGATGATGAATTATAAAGAACACCATGATAAAAAAAGAAAATATTGAAGTTGTCAAGGATTCCATTTTACTTGGATCCATAATCAACACCTATGGAAGCAGCAGTCAAGAAATCAAATGACATGTTGCATTAGGCAAATCTGCTGCAACAGATCTCTTCAAAGTGTTAAAAAGCAAAGATGTCACTTTGAGGACTAAGTTGCACCTGACCCAAGCCATGGTATTTTCAATTTCCTCATATGCATGCAAAAGCTGGACAGTGAATAAGGAAGGTCAAAGAAGAATTGATGCCTTTGGATTATGGTGTTGGCAAAGAATATTAACTATACCATGGACTGCCAGAAGAATGAACAAATCTGCCTTGAAAGAAGTATAGCTAGAATGCTCTCTAGAAGAGAGGATGGCGAGACTTTGTCTCACATACTCTGGACATGTTATCAGGAGAGTCCCTGGAGAGGACTGTCCAGGAGAAGACCCTCAAGGAAATGCATTGACATAGTGACTGCAACAATGGGCTCAAACGTAGCAATGATTGTGAGGATGGCGCAGGACCAGGCAGTGTTTTGTTCTGTTATACATAGGGTTGCTGTTGAGTTGGAACTGACTTGACGCCACCTAACAACAACAGCAACATAATAATGGAGTCCTGGGCGGTGCAAATGGTTAATGAGCTTGGCTGATAACTGAAAGGTTGAAGGTTTGAGTCAACCTAGAAGTGCCTCAGAAGAAAGTCCTATGATCTACTTCTGAAAAATCAACCACTGAAAACTATGGAACGCGATTCTACTCTGACATTCATGGTGTCACCATGAGTCAGAGCTGACTCAACAGCAACTGGTAATCAGTGGTTATGATGATGGAGGACCCGGCTTGGGCTTCTCAGTGGAGGAGAACCAGAAACTATAAAGCCAGTAGGAGGCTCAACAGGCCTCTCTTTAATTCTTACTTTCTCACTCTCTGGCTCTGCACTTGATTGATCTGCCTCTCAACTGATCTCCTTCGTATTCTGAACAGACTGGTGGTGACGAGCATGTGGCCCAACATGGCCCTCGCCAACCTTGCCGCACACACCCCTCCCTGGTTTGCACATCCCCAGTCCAAGGGACCAGCAGAAACTGTCCCAGTTCCAAGTTCTCAGGAGACAGAATGTAATTGGCCCAGCTTTGGTCAGGTGCCCAGACCTGGGATTGGGGTCATTAAGTGCAGTCTTGGTCGCTTAGAGTTCTACCGGGAGAGCTGTCTACTTCGATAAGTTAGAAGCAGAGCTGTGGAGTAACACAGATGTCCTGATTCTCATAATGAAGCATTTCCTATAATATCTGTCATCCTCTGTCCCAGGGATACTGCACACAGTTGTTCAAGTTAGGCACTGCACAACCCCAGGGGATGCGATTCCAATTGTAGTCATCATTGATATGCGTATATTTTGTGCCAATTTATGATGGTGGAGGTGAAATAGTCTTGGGGAAGGAGAGTCTTTTTCTAATTTGTGTGAAGGTGCCCAGCTGGCTAGGGATGGCCTTGCCTCCCCCACTTGTTCTTCTATGTTGTTCCCTTTAGGAGAGGAGAAGAAGCTGGAGCTGGGGAGCAGGTACTCCAGGCCCCGGCTTCAAGATCTGATCCATTCATTTTCCCACAGGTGGGTGCATCTCTGTTTTCCAGTAACATTGGAAGTGGACATTTCATTGGCCTGGCAGGGTCAGGTGCTGCTGCAGGCATTTCCGCATCTGCTTATGAACTTAACGTGAGTATGTTTCCCAGGGTATAGACACCTCACCCTCTACCTAATAGGTACATCTTGGGAGGAAGTGGTGTGACTACCTTGCACTTTTGAACAGTAAAATGGTACTTTATGAAAACAAAACAAACAGGGAGCCCTTGGTAAGCAAAAAACAGTCTTGGTCTACAAGTCCTAGGTCTCCCTGTGTTTGCTTGATGGGGGCCCATAAGGCCGCAATCCCAACAGTCAGGTGTGGAGAGGAGGGTTCAGACTCCTTCCCTTGTAGATTCAAAAGAAAGAAGATATCATGTAAATAGACGTTATTGCTGTGTATTTTAGACATCAATTAGTCATCACAAAAGCTCGGTGGCTCTTGACCTTTTTGCTGCCCCACAGGTACCCAAGCAATAGGCCCACCCCTCTATGCACTGGGGTTTTTTTTTTTCTATGTACAAGGCTCATTCAGGATATGATTTTCACCAGTGAGTGGGGTGTACATATTAATAGTGTTCTTCATCTTCATAACAACTAACTTTTTAAAGTGCTTATTCTATGCTAGGCACAGACCTAACTATATTACATATATTGTCATATTATGGGACTCAATTACAGACTAGAACCAGACTGCTTGGGTTCACATCCTAGCTCCCAGCGCTTACAAGATGCATGACCTTGGGCAGTTACTTAATGTCTCTGAACCCCTAGTTCCTTATGTATAAAATGGGATGATAATGAACTAATGCTTGTAAAGGGTGCAGAGGAGTGCCTGGCTCATAGTAAGTGCTTAGTAGATATCATCTCACTGATTACTCATGACAATCCAGTGAGGCCCTCTTACCCCCATTTCACAGATGAGATGAATGAGTCTCTAAGGTTTGTGCAAACTTCCCCCTCAACCAGTCTTTGAGCCCACGCCTGCCTGACCTCACAGCCTGTGTTTTGACCACTGCCAAGGAGAGGAAGGAGAGCAACTGAATGAAGGGGCTTGATATAGAGAGTTTAATAAGACATAGAGGTAGGAGGAGCCACAAAAGACTCCTACTTCCACCCCTCTCTACCTCATCCATTTCTGCCCATTTTACAAATGGAAAAATGAAGTTCAGGGAATGTGAGCCACTCAGCAAGTAAGAGAGCCAGAGGCAGAGGCCAGACCAGGTGACCCCAGGGCACGGAGGCAAATCCGCATTGCCACCTTGGCGTGGGCTGGGAGCCGAGTGCTGACTGTATTTTCTCGGACAGGGCATATTCTCCGTGCTGATGTTGGCCTGGATCTTCCTCCCTATCTACATTGCTGGCCAGGTAAGTCTGAGGGGTGTCAGGGAGCTAGAATGCAGAAACCCTTTGGGAAGGTAAACTCTGAGTTCCCTCCCTCCCACAATCATCCGTCCCTTTCTCCCATTAGACAGACACCAAGGAGTCCCAGAACTGATGAGGGATGGTACATGGTGAGACAGTCAGGAGTCCTGTTCTTAGCAGAGCTCACCTAGCTCATTACTCAGTCCTTCCCATCCAAGTTCTAGTACCTCATGGAACGACAGCTGTAGGCTTGAGGTTCCAGAGTCAAGATATAGCATTGTCTCAACCTTAAATCTGGGACTGGTGGGGGTAAGGAGATTGGGAAAGCACATCCCAAAACCCAGGAAAAGTGCAGCCCAAATAATAGTTCTCAGCAGCATGGCCCAGCTCCTGAGGGGCCCAGCGCAGACAAGACAGAGGGATGAGAGATGGTACTGATGCCTCCTGCCTAGGCCTGACAGTGCTGCCATAATTCAATGTGTCCATGGGGAAGGAGATCTCTGGTCAGTCTGTCCTTTCTGGACCCAGCTCATTATGTTACTAGACTCCCCTGCTTCTCCTGATAACCAGGCCAAATGTTTACAGTGGAGCAATTTCCCCAAAGTTTGGAACATGGACCAGTGGAGAGATGACGAGATTGCAGATGCTAGACAGACATGGGGCCCAGTACACTGAGTCACATAGTGAAGTTATTCTCTTTTCCATCATCCTTCAGTTTTTTTTTTATTGTGCTTTAAGTGGAAGTTTACAAATCAAGTCAGTCTGTCATACAAAAACTTACACACACCTTGCTATGTCACCCTAGCTGCTCTCCCCCTAATGTGACAGCACACTCCCTCTCTCGACCCTGTATTCCCTGTGTCCATTCAGACAGCTCCTGTCCCCCTCTGCCTTCTCATCTCACCTCCAGACAGGAGCTGCCCACATAGTCTCAAGTGTCTACTTGAGCCAAGAAGCTCACTCCTCACCAGTATTTTCTGTCTTATAGTCCCGTTCAATCCCTGTCTGAAGACTTGGCTTCGGGATGGTTCCAGTCTTGGGCTAACAGAGGGTCCAGGGGCCATGACCTCTGGAGTCCCTCTAGACTCAGTCAGATCATTAAGTCTGGTCTTTTTGTGAGAATTTGAGGTCTGCACCGCACTGTTCTCCTTCTCCATCCGGGATTCTCTGATGTGTTCCCTGTCAGGGCAGTCATCAGTGGTAGCCGGGCACCATCTAGTTCTTCCGGTCTCAGGCTGATGGAGTCTCTGGTTTATGTGACACTTTGTGTCTCTTGGGCTCATATTTACATAGGGTTTTTGATGTTCTTCATTTCCTTTGCTCCAGGTGAGTTGAGACCAATTTATGCATCTTAGATGGCCACTTGCTAGCGTTTAAGCCCGCAGACACCACTCGCCAAAGTGGGATGCAGAACATTTTCTTAATACATTTTGTTATGCCAGTTGACCTAGACGTCTCCTGAAACCATGGTCCCCAAACCCCCGCCCCTGCTACACTGGCCTTTGAAATGTTTAGTTTATTCAGGAAACTTCTTTGCTTTTTGTTTAGTCCAATTGTGCTGACCTCCCCTGTATTGTGTATTGCCTTTCCCTTCACCTAAAGTAGTTCTTGTCTACTATCTAATTGGTGAATACTCCTCTCCCTCCCTCCCTCCCTCCCTCCCCACCGTCGTAACCATCAAAGAATATTTTCTTCTGTGTTTAAACTTTTTCTTGAGTTCTTACAATAGTGGTCTCATGCAATATTTATCCTTTTGCGACTGACTAATTTCACTCAGCATAATGCCTTCTAGATTCCTCCATGCTATGAGATGTTTCACGAATTCAGCTGCATAGTGTTCCATTATGTGACTATACCATAATTTATTTATCCATTCATCCATTGATGGGCACCTTGGCTGTTTCTATCTTTTTGCTATTGCAAACAGTGCTGCAATTAACATGGGTGTGCATATATCTGTTCATGTGAGGGCTCTTATTTCCCTAGGATATATTTCCAAGGAGTGGGATTGCTGAATGGTATGGTAGTTCTATTTCTAGCTTTTTAAGGAAGCCTCAAATCAATTTCCAAAGTGGTTGTACCATTTTACATTCCCACCATCAGTGTATAAGTGTTCCAGTCTCTCCACAACCTCTCCAACATTTGTTATTTTGTGTTTTTTAGATTAATGCCAGCCTTGTTGGGGCGAGATGGTATCTCATTGTAGATTTGGTTTGCATTTTTCTAATGGCTTATGATCATAAGCATTTCCTCACGTATCTGTTGGCTGCCTGAATGTCTTCTTTGGTGAAGTGCTTGTGTCCTTCAGTTTTTTAATGAACTGAAGGGGAAAGTCTCATGTTGGTACTAACATGCCTTTAACACCTCTCCAACAACTCTCCTCATTTTTTTCCTTTTATAAAGAATGAGCAGGTCCTGGGCCCAGAGCCTTTGGTGCACAACAGTAAGTTGCCAGAAAAGAATAGAAAATAAGTAGTTTTATTACCCATGTATTATTCTTGTTGGTTCTCTTAAATTTAGGACAGGTGATCCTGATTTTCCATTACAGTGGTGATTTAGTTTTCTTTTTAGATAAATTTATTTAAATAAACGTGAGTTGGTTTAAATTAAAACATTAAATAGTGCAGGCAGTTCCTGGGTTACTAACATCCGACTTAAGTACAAGCCGTTTTTACGAACCAACCCCTCATAAAGCCTATTAGGAAAAAACTGACTCAGTATTGCCCGGGTTCCCACGATGGGCCACGCTTCTCCCAGGCGTGCAGGTGCCTCAGCGGGTCCTTGGACCGCCACTGGCAGCTGGCGGACCCCTTTGACGTGGCGCGCCCAGACACAGCCCGCAGCAGCGAGCGGACAGCCCACATGCGTCCGCTTCCCTTGGAGCTCGGAAAGGGCCTGCGACACCAATCGCGAGGCCCAAGCACCGACACCCCGCGTGGCGGGCCTGCAGGTGGTGGGCTTCCGGAGTCCCGGACGCGGGCTCCGCACTCTACCTGTTCTTAGGAGTCCAAGCGATCAGGGCGCCGCCGTGGGCGCACGTCCCTCCTCCGCGACGCCCCCTTACCCAGCTCCAACCCATCCCATCCCGCCGAGCCCTCCGTGCTGTACAGCCGGAGGCCATCCAAGCACCTCTCCGGGCTTCTGTTTCCCCTACCTTGCACATGTGGGATTTCAGTATTGCAGCGGTTCTTTTCCTTTTGGTGGCTGGGGGAAAAAGGGTAAGCAGTCTTAGATTCCTGATCTCTGTATGTCCATAAGGTTTCCTGGGGTCCATGGAGAACTTCAGCCTTGGGTTTTCCAAGCATCCTCTTCCCAACCCTTGGGCCTCAGGCAGAGGCTGTCTACGGAAAACAGTGCCTCAGGCAAGCCTTGAAATTGGGCCCCTGAGCAGGGGCAAGGCGAGGGTAACAAGCGCCCAGGGGCAATCTCTAGGTTGTGGCCCCACCCCCAAGTTCAAGATGAATAAATATTGATAGTAGCGCAGGGTCAGCAGAAACGCCTTCCCCCCTCTTGTCCGGCTGCCTCAGTCAGGCTCCTTTTATACACGTGGCATCTGGGGTTGTCATTCGGTGCCTCCTCTGACTCCACCTTGGATTAGGACCGGGAACCTGATCCCTCTCCGTAAGCCTCTGTGTCTACTGTGCTTGAGGAAGAGCTGTGGGCCATACTCAGGTTAATAGAAACTGCTGGGCACCCCCACCTTCACCGCGCCTCAAGTGGCGCCCAGGGCACCTGCCACAGCTTAGACGTGCTCTGGGCCTCGCTGTTAGCACATCCCGAGGTAGAAGCCTCCTAGTTGGTGAGTGAGATCTACAGATTTGGTGAGGAGGTGAAGGGGGAAGGATCTATCTGGCCCCAGCACTGCCCTATCCAAGACCCCAGCCCTCCTTGCTTCTGCTGAGGAGGGTTCAAAACCCAGCAGAAATGCTGCCCAGGGGTACATTGCAGATGTTTTAGTTCAGAGTCTACAATAAAGTATCTAATTGGTCTCAAAGATTTTGCAGAACAGAATCTTGTGAGTATTTTGGGTAACGGGTACCCTGTAGGTATCTTTTCCGCTGTGGAGAAGGTAGATACAATAGTTCATAATAACAAATGGACATTACTTTTCCACTTACATCAAAATACTATTATTACTATAT